>NC_060253.1:88947033-94256572 GCF_921293095.1 Ischnura elegans
CCCCTACCCCTTCCCTCCCCATTCCAATCCCTTCCCAACCCCTTCTCAATCCCATCCCCATTCCACCCCCATCCCATACCCTTTCCCATCCCCCATCCCATCCCGTCCTCATCCCCTTCTCCGTTCCCTTACGCATCTCATCTCGTCGCCATCATTGTTCTAAGGTACAACTTATCGCTACTTCTACCATTCACGAATGTATTCGAAATTACATTCACACTTAAAAATAATACAAATTTCACTTACAAGGAACTTCCCTTTTTTACATTAAATCAACTGCACTCGCCGCATGTCAACTTCTTCATCGATTTCCTGCTATATCATATGTTTAAGAATTATAAGAATTATGCTAACATTATGAAAATGTGTTATAAATTTTTGTTTATGTCTGGAATTCTGAATGAAAGTATGTTGAGTACACCCTAATCAGTAAAAATCCTTATTTATAATAAATACCGTACAATGGGGTGACTTTTAACAAGTTTTGCATGTGTACACGTGCTGAACTTATTGACGTATGTTTGGGCTACAAAGTATTGTAAACAAATAATGTCACAATTTCGACCAATCATAAACTTTAATTACCTAGTTTACTTGCATTTTATGCTTTGGCAAAGTTACATCTGCGATGGCCCAACCTTTTATCGTTTTGTGTTTAAGCCACAAAGCGTTTCTATGAATATTAAATCTGAAATCAGAAAAAATGAACGCAAATGAACATTTACGGTACCTACACCTTTCCGGACTTCGTTTTTATTTCACAGAAATAGCTTTTTAAATATAGTTAAGAGAAAAAAGTAGCAAAAAATCGTTCCGCCTCTAACTACACGTGCTAAGAAGCCTACCGCAACATGGCGCGGTATGTCTGACAAATGAAATGCGCAGTGAATCTCTTTCACGAGACGAACGGTCGCGACGCAAGATGTGAAATACGAAAATAGGACCTTTGTCACAAAGTAACCCCCCTGTCACTCTGTCACCCCATTCTACGGTATGCCTAGTAATTTATAGAGGAAAACTCTGTTCCTATTCTCAAAAATAAGAGAACATAGAAGTTTAAAGATTTTAGGACCATAAGCATGAAGGCACATGCCTAGAAAAAACAAGGTTCAATGTGGCTTTTATATCGAGAGGGCCATCAATTAAATCCAAGAATGCTTTCTAAGTCAATATCCAGCGAGAAAATATTAGTACCTATACCTTTGGATTTTCCCACAACAGTAATCATAGCCGAGACAGCGAGGGATGTAAAGAAGATCTATAAAAATAGAATGGAAATGGCCAAATATTAGTTAAAATCAATAAATAATAACATATACAGCAAAAGTAGGATGCCAGGACAAACTTTCAACTGGGGAATACTGGAAGAGGTAAAATACAGGAAATACGAAAAAATGTTAGCGTAACGAATTGTATCAAATGTTATTTCACAGATTTTGCTTCAAGTAAACATTTTGTGCGATAAATATTTATTCAGATATTATGGCCGTTTAAAGTCTCTATTTACAAGCGAGCGCCATCTTATTTAAACCCTTTAAACTAACCCCCTATGAAATTAAGGAATTAAAAGGATCTTAAAAAGGAGTAACTAGTAAAACTTAAAAAATTTAAAAAACTTTAAAAAAGCCCTTAAAAAACCTAAAAAAAAAATACATGAACAAATTTAACATCAACAAAACAAACGAAGGAGATATGTTTGAAAATTCAATAATTATTTTCGAATAGCGCAATTCAGAATACTATCATAATCTACAATACCGACATATACTTTCTATGCTACACGTTCGGCACTGACGTATACACTGAAATTTACTCCAAAATAACACGCATACCCATAAAATGTGTACTTACCCATACACGTGTGTGCGCTCGTGTGGAGGGAATACTGGAAGCCATGCAGTATCCGTTAGATTGTGTTATATGTAATGTATGCATGCGAATACATTTAATTATTTATCATTGCACCCTTTTAAAATGAACAGACCGCCTGCCAGGGAAGAACTTCTCAAAATGATTTTTTATAATCACAAGAAAGGGTGCGTTTCATGTGGGTGTAGAAAAGTGGAATTATATTACAAATCGTTTTCTTCTGGTTGCTCTGGTGAAGATTATCCAGTATAAAAAGAAGATAAGGATGAAGTCGACGACTACGATAGTTATATAAATTAAGATGACTAAAATATTTTTATCTGTGTATGTATAAGTTTTATTTTTGTCTATGCATGTAAATATTTAATGTATTTTAGTGTAAATAAACGTTTGTGTGTAAATTTACTTTTTTCCTATTTATACCTATTTTAAGTAGCTTATAAGCATTGCAATGTTATAAGAGGTGGTTTTTAAGGGCTGAAAAGTTCATATTTTAAGCAACATCATTCTTAAATTAGGACACTGCGACGAATAATATAATGTTTGTGGTAAATATTATTTCCTTAACCCCTAATAAGGGTTGATTTTTAAGGGTTTAATATTATGAAATAATGTCCCAAAAGCATAAAACAATCATTATTCAGCTAATAAAACCTACATTTTTGAAAAGTAAAATGTTTTAAAATGTAGTTTTTAAATTTTGGCATTTTGGGGTAGTTTTCACCCCTAAAAAAATAAAAAGCGCCATTAGGCCTAATATAGATTTTGAGGTAGAGGGTAAGATAAGCCTAGTCCCAAATTTTTATGCAAATCAATTCAGTTTGAGAAACAATGCTAGGTTTTGCACTTTTTTGAGCTTCATTTCCTTGACTAGTGTCTATGACGGAAAAATTGCAATGAATATTCTCTATCTAATACAGAAAACTTTTAAGGGTATTTAAAAACGCTGACAACAAAAGTAATTTTTCCTAACGTTTAAATACCTGTAACATTGATTTCCAGGTGGAAAATTCTACATTTGTAACCGTAGGGAGCTGAATCCATTGGAAAATTAAATTATTTAAAGAATATAATTTATCCTGGAGACGACTTGACAAACGATGATATAACTTTCCTTTGCCTCGTCGACTTTGCTGAGTTTCAGTTGGTCGATGAATGCAGTTTGAAATGATATGTTAAGTATGTCCTAATTGAAATAAAATTTAATAGCGATTCCGAGGCGGAGCATTCGAGAAAAGATTATTGATAATATTTGTGAAATTAGAAACTTAACAGCAATAGGAAATAGAGGAAAATCAAATTAACTGATATCTTTTCGAAGTCCTAATTTTCATATGACCTAAAAGTTCATTTCTCTACGACACCTGGGTGCAGAGATACAGTGAGTTTCACCATTCTACATTCCTCAATATTAATTCCTTCCCCACTCCTGACTAGGAATATGTATATTAAGAGAGCTGCGGTACCGTAGGATCACCTAAAGATGGCGATTTATTGTTGAAACCTGAGTCATGTTTCATGTTTTGCAATGGAATGTTAAGATAACTATTTAGTCCAGCTTTTCCATATATCTATTCAAAATGATTTATTAATGATGAAAGTAATTCACATATTGAAGGTGTTGGCAGTTGAAATTGAAGCTATAAGTCATATTACACAGGTCTGAAGCAATTAATGGATTTACTAATTTACTTGAATTCATGAGCCTCATTGCATAAAAGTTATATTCGTTAGCCTTATGTATTATTTGTAATGGAGAGCCCAAGAGATGTACGTGAGACGAATGTGAATGTTTAAATTTTTTCCCACATGCATAAATGAGTTTCTTTTTTGAGATGAGAATTTAATTTTTGGAATGGTATGGGTACGTATTCATTAAAATGAAAAGATAACCCGAATTCTGAGATGGGTCATGAGAGATAAATAACATGTTTAGTGATACCCAATTAAAACTTAATATTGGTCACTAGGGGATAGATTCAATTTATTTTATCAATATATAATGTCCTTATCTAATTTATAATTTTAAATTGAGCTTAAAACCATGTCCCTACGAATGGAATGTCCGGAATGCATGAGAAAAGCCTCCTACAGCAAAAGGTAGACTATTTATGGCACTGATAGAAATCAAACTGGTTGGTACAGTCGCTTTCAAACTTTTTAGGACAAAGTTTGTGGCGCCACGTCTGCTTCTCGAGGAATTTTAGTTTCCCTTACTCTTTTTGTTTTCCTCGGTTACTCGCCAAAAATATTTAGTTTGTGCGTGAAGGTATATCCTCTTGGAGGAGGATTTTACTTGCATATTGATCACTTTTTGAATTTATGTCGGATTTAATGATTAGTTCGTGTGCATTTACTGCGTATTTACCCCGGTTCTCACTGTTGGTTTCTATTTTATATTATATTATTTGGTATTATAAAACCCAAACTACAATCACCTGCGGTAGCCTAGTGGAATAGACGTGCGGTTGTAATGGTGATGTCCGAAGGATCGAATCGTATGTAATCGAATATTGACAAATTAACGTATGAATTTTTTTCAGGTCGTTCACTCGTTTATTTAGGATTTAGAGTACTTAAGTATCAAATGGCGGGTCCGAATCCTGGTCGCCGTATCACGATCCGTCAACCGCGGGGAACTGCATCCCGTGGATCCTCGGACGTTGTCGTGATGTCTTGACGAGGCGAGAACACTCTCTTGTTCCTCGCCTGCACTCTGCGCTCTCCTCTCCGGCACGCCTTCTCCGTTGTCGCATTCCCCGACCTCCGAGATGCCGTATGCACGTCTGCAGCGGCTTCGTTCTTTCTGCACCCCCTCGGCACGTTCACCGTGTCACCTCTGGTCTCCGTCACCTGACCCACACTTGGTCACTCTCTCCCCAACCTTTCCGCTGGAGATTATTCTCACACTCTTTAGCGGAATGTCTCCTGCTTTCTGCAGAATCCACCAAGTTCACCCAATACCGGGCCTTATATACCCATTTGAATATAACAAAAGACATACTAAATGATACCAGACGAGAAAAAGAGGTCGCTCATCACTTGCTACGATCGCGCGCCAACTTGAGCAGGGAAAAGGGCAGGACACGAACGCGGAATGAGCCTTGACGAGGCTTTTCGTCACAATATATTTCAAATCATTTTAAATTCGCTACAACAGATTCGTGTGCTTTTTTAATGATATGGAGCCATATAGTTACGAATTGGTTAGGGTTAGACGCATAATTACTATCAATGGCTATATCATTATGAAGGTGAGGGATTCGCAAAAGATGGTTACCGTAACCCGACGGATAAGGGCGCATAAAAACCCATCGTCTTAAGACTGGGGAAAAAGGGTCATGTTGATTATTGAAAATTTATCAATGGGTTACGATTTCTGTTGGTTTTGGAATATTTTCTGTAATGAACACCATGCTGATTACCCGCCTCGTGAGGTGGTTTTTGGAGCAAAGCGTTCAACACCACAAACGGGATTCGGAAAAGAGGGCTAGCCAGTGGTAATGTTTGGATAAGAACCTGGCTACGGCGTTTACGTACTCGTGAAAGATCGACGGGAAAGTCAGTCTTTTCCTTCAACTACTAGTCACACCATTTTCTGGGTAACTCAAAAGTAAAAATGAAGACTTGTTACGCCATTTTTTTTAATTTAGCTGTGCCTTTTAAATGAAGTTCAAAGAGTAAACATTTAGCATGAAATATAATAACCTAATTTGATAATCTCAAATATAAAATTAGATTCTTTCACCGACTATCGTTCACAGATATACCCACAATGTGCTTTAATGCACTTATGAAACACCTTGTATCATAATTGACAAAACAATCAACAAAATTCTTACTTAGCAATTTACGATATGCAAGGCTTTGTTTCATACCATGTATTCTGTGCCCTCCAAAATTCTATTCTTCCTCGTCATATGTTGCGAAAATTTTTCTCGTCAGCGAAAATGGTGAAGTTCCAAAAAGCGTACTCGCTAACAAAATTGTCCCGATGAATAACAGCCTCGAATATTTTTGTCGGTCTGTTAAGAATGGCTTTAGGGCATGTAGTGGTGCTAAATACTATGCTCCATCGCCCGCTTTCAAACGCTTACGTAGCTGCATCCAAATTGCGCCTCCCTGGAAAAGGTAACTACTCTACCGACACAGAAGATTATCCTCGATCGAATGGCGAATCCTGAGGTCCTCAAAATTGTGTTTGGCTCGAGGTCTGCCGCTCCTTCGCCCGTCTATCAGCGACTCGTCACCTTCCTTGAAACACCTTGCCCATTAATAAACAGTATTCCGAGACAAATTCAGCAGCCCAGCTATTTAAGCGACGGCTTTTCCGCCCTCCACCTTCGCCTCATGCCTCTTTATCTGTTCGCGTAATGCTATTCCATAGCTCAGAAGGTCAGATCTGATTCTGAATTATCGATGAAGTTGATTGTGAACCACATGCTTTCTTTTACTCTGCTGTTCCATTGTTCACGACTCCTGGGCCAAAAATATGGCAATATTAAATTTTCATGTACTGGTAACTCGTGACATTGAGAAGTGGTAAAAGCGTTGGATTGCTGTGATATTATCTCAGGTTTTTGCTAAATGTTTTACTCATGAAAATGCATGCTTTCTATGTATTGATTTTCATAGTTATTATGCAGTACTTACTCATGCTTTGTAAAGAGTTTTAATGCTTTTTTATACCAATATGTGAATAGAAGTTAAAGGAAGACCGGTGAAAATGAATATTTTAAAATGCCTTTTCATGCTCTTTTCTTTTGCTCTCTTTCCCATGGTTTACGGTTCCACGATTCACGTTTCCGTGTCTATTACTTGAAATTTATTGCCTCATCATGCTCTAGTGCTCAACTGAATTAACGTGGTAACATAATATGCGCGTTTATCTACAACCTGGACCCGGGTTCTAAGCACAGGGTGCGCATTTTACCAAGAAACATTTTCTTTGGCGAAGAAAAGTTAAAATTCCTAAAAGGAATAATTAGAGCTATGCTCATTATTTTTACTTATCGAGAAGAAAAACTAAGATTGTTTTACAAAATTTATGCCAGCAACTACGACTAAAAACAACAAAGGACTCCTATAGAATCATGAATCAAGTCTTATAATTGATCAAGAATGAGAAAGCAAATGTAATGGAATTTGAAATATTGCTAGAAACATGTTCTATAATATAAAAAAACTTGTACATTAGTTAAAGATCATTACAATATATTATAATGACACTTATAATGATGCTTGAATAGCTAAAGATGCGTTCGACCTAACGCAATGACTATATAAAGGTGTGTCACAACAATAAGTGGTGAGATCCTTAGGCCTTTAGAATTTGCATTCACAATAGGGCACAACTTCGACAAGTTTTCTTTTTCAGCCCACCGATTAAATGGCCGACTCCGTACTGAGGGATTAGCAGTATCGTTGCATTGGTTGAGAACCAGAGGATGCATTCAATACGAAATTCAAGTGAAGTATTATGTGATGATTTTGAAGGCCACTTACGCTATACAACTCAAATAAGACATCATATAATGACGCAAAAATAGGTAAATTAACCAATATAGATTATCAAAAAATGCGCACACTCCACAAAGGTGCAAATTAGTTTTCAAATCTGACGGCCTAACAGAGAAAACTAGGGAGAATGCGAAGTAAATCAATTCTAGCGAATAATTAAGATCAATATCAATCGAAAGGGAATAATAGGTTTCTAGTAGGTAATAAAACAAAAGGTGTCACTCCTTTTACAGGTCTTTGAACTGTTCAACAATGCTAACGCCGGGTTTTCGTCCGCCCTTTACCACCGGCTGACCCTATTTTCCGAATCCCTGGCCTTTCAAATGTAGCCATTTCTAAAAAGGATAAGACGAAAGTGCCCTGTTATTAACTTTTATGCAGATCATTGCTGTTAAAAAAGTATATGATGCTATTGCATCGAATTTAAAATGATTTGAAATATGAAAAGAAACAAAAAACGAGTGAACGACCTGAAAAAAAACATGAGTAAATTTTTCTATGCCGGGGATTCGATCCAATATTCATCATCACCACTGACCCACGTCTACTACGCCAACTCATTTGCTTGCAGTGAAGGTTTTAATAATACATAAAATAGAAACCAACTGTGAAAAACGGGGCAAATACGCAGTAAATGCACACGAAATTATCACTAATTCTGACATAAATCAAAACGTAATGATCATTTTGCAATTAAAATCTCCCTCTGAGAGCGTATATCTTCACGCGCAAACGAAATATTTTTGGTGAGTAACCAAGAAAAACAAAAAGAATAAGTGAAACTAAAATTCCTCTAGCAGCACAAGTGGCGGCACAAACTTTGTGCTAAAACATTTAAAAGTGACTGTACATACCGTAGTGGCACAGGTTTGCATATGAAACGTCAGGCTATGAAAACGAAGTGGTTGAATTTGTAAACGAGGATATCACGGAAGACATCATGCAGGTAAGAAAGTAAGAATACTTTTTATGTTATGGGATTGGAATTGCCGGCGAAGGCCAAGATGGAAGAGTAACAGGAATATATATTGATCAGTAAATTGAAATTAACAACGATAAATTCTGCTAGAATTCCGCACAGAACACAGGTGGTTGCTAACGCATTGTTTTAGAATCACAAGCGAAGAAGGTATGCTAAAAGCACCACGTTAACAAACAAGATTTCGTCTATTTTATTTGTTAGCGAAAAAGAGGTTTAAAAACTATAAGATCTATAAAAGCTACCCTGGGGCAGAATTTGACAGTGAACATAACCTAATGAGTATGAAAATCAATCTTATATAATGATAGCTTTAAAATTGGACCACAGGGAGACGAAAATCGAAGTTCTGAGGGGAAGAGAAGTTGTCGAGAAAGAGTCGTGGACCTCGGATAAAGTCTGAGACCTCATTGAAGGCAAGATAATTCAAGAGTGTAGAAACAGATGGACAGTGGTATCAATCCATAAGTATAAGGAATACTGAGCAAAGGTAGAATGTGTAAGAGTAACCTATATAGTTTTATGCAAAATAATCCCTCCCATGGAAAAGTGGAAGCTGCCTATAGAGTTGTGAGGAACTAATTAAAGGAATATGAATATTCATGCAAGATTCAAGTCAAGATCAGCGGCAATAACGGAAAAATGCCGATTAAAAACGAAGAGAAATCTAAGAGATAGAAAGAATACTTGGACGAGTGATACAACGCAAAAATGATCGAATAGGAAACTGAAATAGAAAATAATGAAATGAGAGCGACCAACTCAACATCGGAATCTGACTCAGCAATATAATACCTGCGGAAGAATCAGACTTCACGAATAGACGATGTATTCGCAGAGCTAATTAAAATACTCTAAAAACGGAGAATGAATAAGCATGTTGTGACCTGCTGACGACAATTCAGCCATAGATGACACCAAGGGTTTTCTTTAAATACCCCAATAAAAATGAAAAGGACAATGCACAGATAAAATCCGAAAATCGATAGACAGATATCTAACGTAAAATCAGCATCAAAAGAAATGAGACTGGGAAATAGATATGAAAAACGAGAAAAACAAAAGCCTGAACAGGAGTAACCAGCGATAGACGAAGGAAGAAAGGAAGAGTCGGAAAGCATGTTTCTTTATGAGACTTAAGCAAAGACGACGAAAGTAACAGAGATGTTAAGAATTGGAAATGTGGTGTTACCGGAGAATGATAAAGATATTAGTTCGAGTGAATGATGATGGAGTATTGAGAAGAGTGGTAGAAAATATAAGTCTTTTATAAACACTGAGAAGAAGGCGGAACAACATAATTAGCCACACAATGAGGAATGATGACCTAATAAAGACAATCGTCGAAGGACTAGCGAATGAGAAGAAAGGCGAGAAGGGACCTCGGAAAAGTCTCATAACGCATGCTCTTAAGAGTGTAAAAAAGAAGCAATACTTAAATATATGAAAAGGTTATCTGACAGGTAAACGGAGTGACGAACTTGGTCACGGAAAGTTTGATATAAGTGAGCTGTCATAAGCCTTTTAAACTGGTAAATGTTATTACCTTAACAATGTAATCAGGGATATCATTCCATATTCTCATTGATGTATTTAGAGGGGATTGCAGGAACGAGTTTGTTCTGCATTTTGGTATTTTAAAACGTCTCCGCGCACTAACAACCCTGTCACAATTGCTTATGTTGACCATTATTCTTTCATATAAATAATCAGGAGTCTTGCTTGACAATAAATTAAACAAAAAAATAGAATACTGTAACTTTTTTCGTTCTTCAAGTTTTAGCCTCTCGATCTTTAAGTAATAAGGAGTAATGTGTTCATGTAATGCCACGTTAAATATAAATCTTTCACCAGCGTTTAACAATAATTGCATTTTATTGGACAATTCATTAGTTAGATCAGACATTACCAGCGAGCAATACTGAATATGAGGAAGGTACAACGATTGAATCAACTTTTTGCGCAATTCAAAAGGTATTAAATGCTTAAAATGCTTAAGCTGTGCCAACGTTTTATAACACTTATTAGAAATATGTACTATTTGTTCCTCCCAAGTGAGTACATTGTTAAGAGTAACTCCTAAGTTTTTAACAGACTGAGAGTATTGCATTTCAAAGCCGTCAACACAAATTTTAGGTAATGCATCAAAATTAAGTTTATTAATAAAGTGTGGGGCGCCAATTATAATCCCTTTCGTTTTTAGAGGATTAATTTTAAACAAATTTTACGGGACCAATTACAAATACGGCTGATTTCGTCATTTACTTTTTCAATCCCGTTAAGCAGGTGTATTTGATGGCAGCGGAGATATATTTGTAAATCATCCGCATACAATTGATACATAGAATGAATTAAGGAACAAGGCAAATCCTTAATAAAAATCGTGAAAAGTAGGGGGCCTAGGATTGACCCCTGCGGCACACCACTAGATACATTGGAAAAACTAGAGAGTTGGCCATCGCTACCTTTAACTGCTTGTTTTCTCTCTGACAAATAAGATTTAAACCATTTTAGAACAGGTATAGAGAATCCAAGTTTTTTCATTTTGAGTAGGAGGAGGTCATGATTGACACAGTCGAAGGGCTTGCTAAAGTCAAAGAGTACCAAAATAGTAACTTCCTTATTATCTTTGCCGACACGGATATCTTCTGTTACTCTTATGAGAGTAGTTTGAGTACTGTGGGTGCTGCGAAAACCAGATTGATATTTATCGATAAGATTCCTTTCTGCTAAAAATTCAATTGTTGAGTTGTACACAAACCTTTCTAGTGGCTTAGATAAAGTACACAACAAAGATATTGGGCGAAAGTGAGAGAGCTCAGTGGGATTGTGGTTTTTTTGGATAGGTTTGATTACAGCCGTTTTCCAGCTGACGGGAAAGGATGAATAGTTTAGGGAACAATTGTAAATATCTAATATCACTGAGAAAACTACTGGCAGAATAGTTATAGCGTTTTGTTGTCTAACCCATCTATTCCGGCTGAATTTGATTTGATGCAGCAAAAATAATTCAACATGAGTTCAGGAGTAAAATAAGGAAAATAAAAGAGGTTATCACCGAACTCCTGATTATCTCTTGGGTTAGTATAGTTGGAAACAAGGGGGCGTGGACCTGTCCCTGACAGGCTGGAGGAGCTGGTGTTAAGTGAGTCAAGAAAATAAGCGTTTAACTCCTCAGCAGAAAAATTCAGTTTTTCATTTTCTTGTCGAGTCTTAACTAGCCCTAGCCGTCGAATCTCATTCCAGATTGACCTTTAATCCCATTTTCTGGAAAAGTATTGATTATAATACTCGCTCTTCTTTTTTTTTCATAAGACCTAGGGTCGCATTCCTCAGGCTTTTATACTGATGGTAAAGTTCTTCTGTTTCATTTCTTTTAAATTTACGCCTCGCTATGCCCCTTCTTTTCATCAAGTCCTTGATATCAGGAGTCACCCACGGAATAAGACTTCTCTTTGGCAGTGTCTTTCTTAAAGGGGCATGCTTTTCTAGTAGTTTATGCACATTGGATATGAATATGCTCAATTTGCAATCAACTGTGTGGACAGACAGAAAATTGGCCCAAGAAAGACCATCAAAATCCTCTTGGAACTTCGTCAAATCGAAATTTCTGAAATCACGTGAGAATATAGCATTGGTTTTACTTTTAGGAATATTAAATCTAAATTTAACATAAGTATATCAAGTCATGATTTGAAAGAAATGGAATAGAGTATTGACCATAATCAATAACTTTAGATAAGTCATCGACAATAAAAAAAATCTAATTAAGTGCTTGTGGAAGGGAGGTGATGGGTAGGTTGAAGCGGTACAATCGACATATTGCAACGGTAACAAATGTCATTAATACATTTGCTATCATGTGTGACTTTAAGAAAGTCAGAGTTGAAGTCACCGCACACAATTACATTTTTATAATGAGGTAGTACACTATACAACGTTGACTCAAAGTCGTCATTTAGGTAACCAACTTTAGGAGGTCTATAGACAACTGCCACTACAGCTTTTCCAAATTTAAAAACCTTATGCAGAAGAAGGGACAACTTAGTTGGCCACATTTTGAGGCACGATGGTCTGATGAAGACAATCGTTGAAGGACAAGTGGAAGGGAAAAAGGGCAAGGGACGGCCCCGAATGAGTTATATAGGACAGGTTATAAACGATGTAAAAGAGAATAAATATGTAGCTATGAAGAGATTAGCGGATAGGAGAGAGAAATGGAGAGCTGCGTCAAACCAATCTTAGGATTGTTGACTAATGATGATGATGATGACAAGATAATTCTACAAACAGGAATTCAGGTTTAAAATTTTCACTGCAGCTAGATAGCACCTTACAACTAAAGTGATTTCTTACAAATAAACATACACCACCACCGGTTCTGACTGAACGATCATTTCGAATCAATGAAAAATGGTCCAAGTTCAATTATTCATTCGGGATTGAAGGTTTTAGCCAGGTTTCAGATACTGCAATAACATGATAATTGCTGCATGAAAAATAACTTCGGAATTCGTCAATATGAGCTGATAAAGATTGAGCGTTGACATGGCAAATATTCATGGTCGAGCTTAAAAGACCTTCACGCGAGAAGCCTCTTGGACCCATAGATTTTTGTCATTGGAAGACCATGAGATCATCCTCGGAGCGCAAAAGGTGTCTATCACTCCCATCGTATTGCTGAGCGAATATTTTTACACCTGTTACCCATAAATATTTTAGCTTACCATCCCTTTTTAACTCTCTTGCCCTCGCATACAGCTTGCGATTTACTTGGCTAAGACATGTATTCACGTAAATGATATTGGTATGTGAATCGCTCCAGCCAATGTCATTTGTAGAGAAATTACGTTTTTCTTGGCGAGCTTCTATGAATTCACGCACTAGATTGCACTTCAAGAAGCGAACTCTGATAGGAGGGGGTCTATTGCTAGTGTTAGAGCGGGCTTTAAGTCGATAAATATAGTCAATATCACTGGCGTCGAGTTTGACCCCAAGGCCCAATCCAACTTGGCAGACTAGAGCTCCCAACACTTCACCAGGCTTGGTCGGAATACCGTGGATTTCCACGACATTCCTAAGAGAATCCTGCTCCTGGAAGTTGAGCTGCGCTTCAAGGTCGTTTACTCTTTTGTGACAGGTTATGGATTTCAGCTACAAGACTATCAATTTTAGAACAGTTGCTCGTTAGGGGCTCGTTTATGAGGGCGATAAACTTTGTGTGATCGGTGATCAGACACTCCCAAGTCGCTATAGCTTTTTGCATTTCACTTATTTCACTTTTATAGCTTTTGAAAACTCACATTGGTCATTCTGAATCGCCTTTACACGTTCCAGCAACTCCTTAAGAATGGAACTGGAACTCTCGCGTTGATCTCCACTGAGAAGAGGACCAATGCTTAAGGTTTTGATCGGTGTGTCTTCACCTCGGGTGGAGCGGATCATCGCCATACAGGTTGCGCAGTTCCATGTAAGATTTGTGTCCTCAAGAATCTGCAAATCAGCCTCACTGAGCGCAACGCAGGCAGTATGAAACACTCTCTCACACGTGCCACAGTTCACACTTTTTTGGGTTCTTTTGGTGGCTAAACCACATTGAGAACAAGTGGGCTTAATGACACCACTTCAGTCCCGCTCCCTTATTCAGTAGACAGCTCAAGGCAGAGAGGCAAAGCCAAGCAAGCGCAACACGTCCGATCACCAAAAGAGCACACTCAAGACTGGTATGAAATTCAAATAATTGGTATATTGTCCATTTGCAGCCCCAAATCTAAAAAAGGTTAAATTGTAATCCTGTTCCATAGGACACTAGTCCTCGAACAATAAAATTCTATTCTATTCTAAAAAAAAAACAATCTTTGGATCGATGATGATTATTCGCTAATTTTTTTTCATAAAAATTGTATAGGTTATGATTTTGACTATGATAAACACTCATGCAGGCAGTTCGATCAAACACTGACGTTCTGTATGTTCATTGAAGACATAAGTGCAAGTACCATATAATAACTTCGGGGAACAAATAATGGTTCTTGCCCGCAGACAGCAGGACGTAAGTTTTAAATATTTTTAGCTGAATAAAGGAAAAACAATGTCTTATGGTAAAAGTCATGAGGGACTTGTTAAGGGATGTGTTGGTGGAAATATCATTTTTTGCAAAAAAAAAACTTGGTAATTATCTGCTTCTCGCACTCAGGTCTTCAATTGTCCGTTAAATTGACCTAGCACATTGAAATGAGGTGACCCAAAAAGTAAAAAGGTGATGCATGTAGACGTCCGGTAGACGTCCAACAGAAGAGGTAATTCATCTTCTCCACTGGAGGACTAACTGGTTGATATTGAAGAGACTTGTGTAAGAAGGTAGCCGATTATAAGGTTCTGCGGCAAATTAAGGCATGTCAAGTTGCCGAGGAATATAATTTCAGAAAACTAGATTGAAAAATTAAAAAGTTATCGTAGTTCTCCACCGTTATTAACTATCATTTTCACTGAGAAAGAAAATTCAAGTGATTATGTCATTGTATAAAAATGCTACACAGTATTTGACCGTTATTAAAAGACGCTTAACGAAGGTAGATTTCCATAAATTCCATGCGTGAGCCCATTAATGTATTGGGTAAACATATAATATTTTGCAAACATTTTAAGGTGAATAAAGCGGAAAAAAACTATGACGCTTCATGATGTTGGATAATAAAGACATTGGGTTCAATATTGTACGCAAGAGTTCAAGGTTTTCGAAGTTTTTTATCATAGGAGCCACCAATCGAAGTTAATTTATTATTTAATTCCAGTTATTTCGAAGTTACCAGGCACACAACAAGAATTATTTATTGTTATTATATTAAAATGCCCATTAGAAGTTTTTCCTCAAGCAAATACTGCTTCATAGAATGAAATTATAGACCTTTCATTAGTTATCTTTTAAGGGATTCCTCATGCTTCTATACCCGAGTTGATATCCACCCTTGACCACACAAAAAAGATGAAATAGATTAATGTTGGTTACTTTTTGTTAAAGAAATAAAATATAAATTTAGAGCCAGTCTTGTTTGCGCTTCCCCTTGATAATTAAAACATAGGTTGCGCGAAAGGCAATAAGTATCGAAAAATAAGGATATTAGAGGGGATAGCAACATCTTTTACCATTACATATTTAAGAAATTCACTCCGATTTTAAGCCCCGTTTAAACTAATTTTCTGAATGACAAATATTTCTCAGGTTTGCATCCAGGTTAAAGCTTTTATGTAAGCCGACGTTTCGGAAGACATAAAAGCTTTATGTTTCGACGTTTCGTTTTCGTTTCTTGGGTCTCAGTGAACACCATGTGAAAAACTCACTGGAATTTGTGAACACTCTTAAGGATATTCGTTTAGATCCTACCGATTTGATGGTTAGTTTGGATGTGGTGTCTCTCTTCACGCGGGTCCCTCTTGTTGACACCTTGAGTCTACCAGAGAGTAAATTCGACACGAAGACGGTCAAACTTTTTCATCATGTGCTCACTTCTTCCTATTTTTCTTTTGAGGAGATTTTTTATGAGCAAATGGATGGTGTCGCAATGGGTTCGCCAATATCACCGGCTATCGCTAATTTCTCAATGGAAGATTTTGAGAGAAAAGCCCTCGATACCGCTCCCTGCCTTCCAAAATGTTTTTTCAGGTATGTGGACGATTCCTTTTTAGTTTGGCCACATGGTACAGCTGCATTGCAGGAATTTTTAAAACATATGAACAACCAACACCCGATCATCACATTTACCATGGAGGTAGAAGAGAATGGGCGAATTCCTTTCCTGGACATCATAATACATAGGAAAGAAGATGGGAGCCTAGGTCATTCCGTTTATAGGAAGCCAACCCACACTGACCTGTATCTCAACGGACAGAGCGACCACCATCCATCGCAGAAGGCCGCTGTATTATCTACCTTGGTCCATAGAGCCAAGTTAATATCAGATAATACAAGCATCTCAGCCGAGTTAGACCACCTTAAGACAACATTTTTACGGAATGGCTATGGAAAACAAGAGATTTTTAAGGCCCTAAGCAGATTCAACATAAAACAAAAGAGTTGCCCGGATGAGCCGCCTGAAAACCCGCTATCAAAAGCCTTAATCCCATATGTGTCAACCATATCTGGTAAGATCCACCGCATTCTACGACGGTATAATATCAAAACTATCCATCTGCCATCACCTAAATTAAGGCACCGCTTGGTGAGGGTGAAAGATCCGATTGGGCTGAAGACACCAGGGGTTTATGTGAATGTGGTAAAATGTACGTGGGGGAGACAGGCCGAACGATTGAGACGAGGCTGAAAGAACACCGGAGATTTTTCAGATTAGCGCAACCAGAAAAGTCGGCCGGGGCGGAACACAGCATTAATGAAGACCATGCTATTAAATGGGACGACACCAAAATCCTTTGCCATGCTCAACGTTACTGGGACCGCGTAGTTAAGGAAGCAATAGAGATCCGCCTCAATCCCAAAAATTTCAATCGGGACACCGGCTTTCATCTAAGCACTACATGGAGACCTGTAATCAGCTGTATGAAAAACATAAGGGTTAAACCTGAAGAAATTCAAAAGACCTACAGCCAATCGGACGACACCTGAGCCGTATTGTTGTCCTCGGTAAACGGTCGATCCAATTTAGTGTGAAATTGAACTTCGATAAAGTAACACAGCCTTGAGGATGGAAGACAAGTCGTCTTCCGAAACGTCGGCTTACATAAAAGCTTTAACCTGGATGCAAACCCGAGACATATTTGTCAGAAGTGTTCACCAGGAAAAACTAAAATCGTTTAATTTTCAGAATATCCATATATATCCTTAGCAAATAGCAAAATAATAATTACATTCGATTTTCAGAGGCCATATCTCTGGCAGCCGACTCAGAAGTCGAATTCTTGGATTTCCAAATTATATTTTATTAAGACCGACACTTGAAATATACACCAAGAAAACAAATAACATATGTATGGGCGGAATGAAATAACAAGAACTTATAGAGTTCTGCTACGCTGATAGCACAAAGATAATAATATTAAATGTTCCTCGGAGGTCAAAAGAAGAATAAAATATGCCAGGAAAGACCTCTGTTTTAAAAAATCTACCAGTAAACATAAGCATTATTGTTGTGATTAGGAATAAATTACCAAAACCTTTTGAATTGAGCGTTCGGTCAAATAGATGCGATAGATAGATAGAATAGATAGAACACTATAGGTGAAATCGCCAAACAAAAAACAGACTTGGTTAGGAGGAGGGATACAAAAACTGGTTGAAAAATAATTGAGCTCGAACTAAATGAAGTCCATGCAGAAAAAGAACTACTGGAAAAAATAAAACAAGAAAGAAAAGGCCAAGGAAATCACTCAAGCAACACAACTTCATATAAAATATTATGGAAGAAAAATTCTTGCCTGAAGACATAGATGACGATGGACGCGACAAAAAACACGGCAGAGGCAGCATCCAAAGGAAATGTGGGATAATCATAAGGGCGATGAGAGTAAATGCAAATTTTGTGGGTATGTGCATGGGTATGGCCATTATCCGGCATACGGAAAACAGTGCTCTCGGTGTAATAAAAATAAGAATTTTGCTAGAATGTGTAGATCCACAGGCGGAAGGCAGCAAGTAAACTTTATCAATAGACTCCCGGACATTCCGGAAAGTGACAGTGATCAAGAGATAAGCGAGCTTTCAGTGGTAGTATCTTCAGTGAAGCAACAAATGCAGGAAGGTGGTGATTGGTACACGGCTAGTCTGGAAGTGAACCGGCAAGTGTTTAGGGTTAAGGTGGACACCGGTGCGCAGTGTAATGTGCTTAGTTTTTGTCAGTACACGGCTTTGGGATTGAATGCCGGTTTATTAAAAAAATGTAAAGTGGTAATTACTTCGTTTACAAATGACAAACTTCCGGCCATTGGTAAATGTGTTTTGCACTGCAGAGTTCAAGGGGTTTTTTATCCAATAGAATTTTATGTGGTGTCTCACAAGTTTGCCAATATTCTTGGGTTAAAATCTTCAGAAGCTTTGGGATTGATTTCAAGGATCGAAACAATATCAGTACTTAAATCCTGAAGGTGTTATTTTGGCTAATTATCAGGACTTGTTCAATGGCCGAGTGGGTTGTCTCCCACAACAGGTGAAAATTGTCAATAACTCTGAGGTGAAACCTGTTGTTTCCCCTGCACGGAAGATACCCTATTCATTAGTGCCCAAAGTTAAAAATGAGCTCGATCGCATGGAGAGAGCAGGTATCATAAAACCAATGAACCAACAGACTGGGTCAGTTGAACCAACAGACTGGGTCAATCAAATGGTGGTAATTAAAAAGAAAGATATTGGATATATTAAGATATATTGGATAAGTTAAGGATATGTCTGGATCCTAGGCCACTAAATAAGGCAATTAAGAGGGCTCATTTTCCATTTCCTACGATTGAGGAGGTAGCAACAAGGCTGGCTGGGGCAAAATATTTCTGCAAATTGGATGCTCAATGTGGGTTCTAGATGCTTCCTCTAGACGAGGAAAGCTCTAAATTGTGTACATTTCAAACCATCTGGGGAAGGTATTCTTTCCAAAGACTTCCATTCGGTCTCAATTGTGCACCTGAAATTTTTCACAGGATCATTTGTCAAACTTTTGATAAGATAGATCATGTTGTTTCCTTCCAGGATGATATTTTGATATGGGGAGATACAAAAGAGGAAGTTATGCAGGTTTTAATTAAGGTGCTGGATGCAGCAAAGGCTAATGGTATTAAAATCAATTGCACGAAGTGTGTTTTCTTGTCTGAAAGGATAACTTTCTTAGGCCACACATTTGATTCTCAGAGAATGTCAATTGATAAAGAAAAAGTAAAGGCAATCAATGCCTTGAAACCTCCCACTGATAAAAATTCATTGAAAAGAATTCTAGGTGTGTTCAATTATGTGTCCAAATTTATAGCAAATTATTCACTTAGGAGTGCTCCGCTGAGGGAATTGTTAACCATAGAACGGTAACGCGGGGTGAAAAAACACCCCAGACCGGTTTAAAACTCGCGGCAAAAAGAAACTCCTTACGTTTACGACCCCGGACCTTAACCATAATTCATGTACAAGGTGTGAGGGGGGAGGGAGCACACTCGCAGCGTCAGCATCACGTGAAGGGTTGAGCAGTGAATGTTTCAAGTGTGTCTGGGGTGTTTTTTCACCTCACGATACCGTTTGCGTATAGTTTTAGTCTTTTTATAGTAAACAAACGAACAAACCAGAGATCGTCATGTTTTATAACATGACAAAAGGGGGCACTGACACATTTGACCTGATGTGTCACGAGTACACCACGGCAAGAAAAACTAAAAGATGGGCGGTGCGCGTTTTCATGGGGATGCTGGACCAATCAGGGATCAACGCCTCGATCATATACAATTTTAGTGCTTACAATCCAGTACTGAACAGGAGAGATTTTTTGAAAAGTTTGGTTGATGATCTCACAAAGCCTCATATCCAGAGGAGGAAAGAATTGAAAAATCTACCATACAAAATAGTATTCTGTATACAGGAGGTACTGGACGAAGGGCCAATAAGACAGGACGTAGGTGGAACAGGGAGACAGGGAAGATGTGTTCTTAGTCCCCGAACCATAGACTGAAAATACGGTGTCAAATGCTCCAAGTGTCTGGGCTTAGTTTGCCAAGACCATAGAGCTGTTGTCTGTTAGGCATGTGGTGAGCAAGAATGACTAATGATACATGATTAATGATATTTTTTATGTTCCTTCTCAACAATTGTACTATCATCCTAAATAAAAGTATTATTTAACAATTCGAAAAAAATTCTTTATCATTATAAGGATCAGTGCGGCAAAAACGATTTGTCAAGTTTGTGCACTTCGATTTCTCAAAATAAAAGCCTTTTTTGGAGAATTGACCAAAACTACTATAATACCCTCAAAACATAGTATTTCCGCTTAAGAACCTCGTTGGAATTACTTAATTTAGTCAAAACCTTACTAAGATATGGTAATTTTAACGAAAAATGTTATTTTTTTCTAGTTTTTCACGTTTTTTGTCTTTCTTGGTCGATTGTTCCGGACCCTTCAGCTTTTTAGGAAAACTAGTTAGCTTTCTTGATTCTTTATGAAAAGAAAAAAAAATAAGCCCTAATGAAATCTTTAAAGCCATACTGGGCCCGAGATACGGGCCCTTGAAAATTGGGGTGTTTTTTCACCCCGCGATACCAGAATAGGTAAAGAAAAATAGCGTTACCGTTCTAGGGTTAAGAAATGATATTCATTTTGTTTGGAGTGAGCACCAGGATAAAGCATTTGGTGATATGAAGACTGCATTAACGAGGGCACCAGTATTGGGTTTTTATGATCCTAACTTAGACCTAACGTTGAGTGTTGATGTAAGTTCAATAGGGATTGGGGCAACATTGCTTCAGGAGGGTCGGCCTATAGCGTATGCTTCTCGTGCTTTGACTGATACTCAAAGTAGATATTCCCAGATTGAGAAGGAATTATTAGCCATATGCTTTGGTGCAGAAAACTTTAATCAGTATATTTTAGGAAAGGATTATGTCAGGGTGGAATCTGATCATAAACCATTAATTGGATTATTCAACAAGCCACTTCACAGTATTCCATCAAGGCTACAAAGAATGATGCTAAAGCTGCAGCCATACCGTCTCAATGTAGTGCACACTCCAGGCTAATACTTGTCCATTGCTGATACTTTGTCAAGGGATTTTAGTGCTGAAAGTTGTAATGTTGATACACAATTTGATGATGCTATGGAAATACAGCTGTAGCACTGCTGTTGGAAAATCTGCCTGTGACAAGGGAGAATTGGGAGTTGATTTCAAAATATGCTTCCGATGATACTGTTTATTGCAAACTCAAGAATTACATTTCTGATGGATGGCCTTAGTACTTTAAAGATGTTGATTCTGATTGTAGGGCCTATTTTGAATTTAAGGATGAACTGGTATTGGTCAAAGGAATGATTTTTAGGGGTGATAGAATTGTAATTCCTTGTTCTTTGAAATATGAGATGCTAAAAAAATTACATACGGGTCACCCTGGTAATGAAAGAATGATGAGTCGTGCTAAAATGCCCATGTTCTGGTTAGGATGTGGGCAAGACATTAGGAAATATGTCAAGTCTTGTCCAATATGCCTTAAATTTCGGGATAACAAAACAAAAAATGTTTTCAAAGATAGAAAACTACCCCAATTGCCTTGGTCAGGAGAAGGATGTGATATATTTGAACTATATCAAAAATATTATTTGGTAGTGGTTGATGCTCTGTCTAACTTTGTTGAAGTAACTACCTTGGATAATTTAAGGACTGTTACGGTGGTGGAGAAAATGAAATCGATCTTTCCTAGGCATGGAATTCCAATGGTTGTATACATATTCTCCATATACTCTCCAGCCCCCACTATCCAAATCAAACGGTTTAGCTGAGAGTGGAGTGAAGCCTATGAAAAAGATTTTTAAGAAGGCATTGGATTCAAATGAAAACCCTGTTACACTTATTTTTGAGTTGTTTTAGGTTGGATTTTGGTGTGACGATGGATAGAAGGAGAACAATGGAGCGAACAATAATAAGCAGCAGAGGTGGAGGGGGGCGATTGTTGTTTACGGCGCGGGATGGAGTGCAAGGAGTAGTGATGGGCAAAGTCGATCATTTTAGTGATTCAATCATTTTGACTCGAGTCACATAAGTGATTCAATCAATTGATTCAATCATTATGATCGAAAAGACACAAATGAATCAAGATCGAAAAGACTCAAAGGAATCAAGATCGAAAAGACTCAAAAGAGTCATGATTGAAAAGACTCAAAAGGAATCATGATCGAAAAGACTCAAAAGGAATCATATCGAAAAGACTCAATCAATGGATGTAATAAATCACTTTGAATAATCGAATAAATACTGCCTCATCTGCGAAGAGCATGGGTAACGCTGATTGCTATCCATGTTATCATTTCATATACTATTTTTATTGTGAATTCCTAGATGAGTATATTAGATTGCTAAAATGAAGGAAGTAGTGTCATGAAAATATTTGGGAAGGCAAAACTGCCACAGTTTCTCAACACTAATAAAATAATTTCTAACCAGCCCCATGACACTTCCTATCCCACTCTATTGGGAACCCATGGTCTTTTATTGAAGTCGTTTCCTCAACCTGCCGCACGTTTGCCGGGGCGGCGCCACGTATTCTGGAGGGCAAGAATTAGCGGGTAAGTTAATTTCCGTATTGTTGAGCGCATACTACAGGTGAGTGGAAATAGTCATTTTTGTAATTAATTAAGATTTAGTTTTCATTTATTTTCAAATATTAGTCTTCTGCATTATTTCCTCATTGTTCTACATAAATATTTCGTGGATATATATCGCGGATTTACTGAAAAAAGGAAAATGCCGTGGACGTGTGTGGTACCGCGTTGCACCACTGGTTATGGCCACAAGACTTCGGGGATTTCGCTTTTTAGAGTCCCCAAGGACCCTGAGAAGCGATGAAATAGCTGTACGATTCCTTTTTTTGGTGTGCTAAAGCTCCAAAATTTATACATATTTTAAATTACAGGTTCTGCTGTTCCAGTGGTCAATGTCATTCACAGTGGAGGAATGAAGTAACACTGAGAAAATGCAAGATGTGCGACGGCTTTCATCAACTATTCATCATTCTCTCCTACTAAATTGAATCTCTTAGAATGATTAGTAATTAGAAATAGAAATTAGTAATAGAAAGAATTAATAGAAATGTTAAATTGTGAGTACTTAAAATTTATTTTTCATGACATTACCTTGCACTGATTGTATAAATAATCTCAGTTTCAATAGCACTGTGTAATCATTCTGGAAATGTAGATTTGATGTGTGTGTACATTATATTAGTTGGAAAAATGTGAATCGTTTTCATTCTTAATACCTCTTTCGATGATTTCTTTTAATGCAGCTGTTATCGATGGTGCGTGCAACTCTCATGAAAAGTACATTTACCGCGTATTAGCAGTATTAGCCTGTGGTTTCTGTCATACTACTCATCTTATTTTTGGGTGAGGGATAATATTTCAGATTTGCCAGCACCTGAAAGTGATCAGACATCCGCAAATCCCTCGGATTATATCCATTGCACTGTTTTCGTGGAAGTTTATTCGGAAATTATTTGCAAAATCTCTTTCGTTCTTATCTTTCATGTGGTATTTTACTTCCTTAAATCTCAAATTATTCCTTTGGTGAGTAGGCAAGCATCGTTATAAAATAGCATTTAACGGTAATAATGGTACTCTACGATTAAATATGCCTATTCTATACCCGCAAAACGTCCCAAGGATAGAATCGTTTTTTTTTAGGTTTGCTGTGCCCTGCCATTATTAGTATCACTTGATCGAGACTCAGGAGATTAAAAACATTAACTTACGTCACTTCATAAGAAGTATTTCATTTCGGCCTTGGTAAGAAGCCGTTTGCGTTTATGATATTATATTTGTTAATAGTGTTTGAAAGCAAGGAATAACATCTATGTTCTTATAAGGCCTGGAAACATGCCGATGGGCTCAGAGGCAATGGTGCGTACGTAGCTTCTATGACAACTTATATTAACGTTTACCACAAGATAGCTATAAATAATTATTTCCTTAAAAATTCCTTTCCTCACTACATAAGGTTTTAACTGCTGACAATCTTTCGTTATGGCTGTAACTGATTTTACAAAGGTTTGGAAGCAGACGAAGCTGAAATCCAACGCCTTCCATTTGATTAATACTCACGTATGAGAACGATTTCTAGGTATTTTTCGCTATAAGATGTTAAGTGCATGTGAACTTGTTAACTAGTAACCACTTTCGATGTGTTTATATTCATTTTTGCCATAAATTAGTTCATAATTACTGAAGTATCGTATACAGATACGTAGAAAACTTGCCCTTCAGGATAGGTGGCGCCCGTACCGGCCTCAACGGGAAACGGCTTCATTAAATGACCATGCCTGAACGGAGAAACGGAGAGTGTCCAGACCTTCTCATATTCTAAGACCGTGTTTCTAACTACGTATCTCAAAATATATCACAAAATACACCACACACTATGCATGAATCTGATCTGCAGGATAATTTTATGAACGGCACAATAAAATGTAACCAGCTTTAACTTATACTTCTTAACGTTCTCCTACAGGAGTCATCTTAATATTTTCCTTTTAGGTGTATCGGTGTTATTAATACTGATAACTGCTGGAAAACATTTAAGAAAAAGATTACACAAGTATTCAGTTCTTCATAACATAGTATTTAATTTTCTCACAACTATTTCTGCCCTGACGAAAATAGATCAAGCATCGATCGTTCCAAATTTTGAAATAAACCGGAAACCGGGATGATTGATATGAAACCGGAAGTCGGAGTGATTGATAATTGATGATCGACTTGTTTAACGAAATGAATCATGAGTCATTTGATTCACCTAGTGATTCAATCTTTTTGATCGAATCGTTCATGATCGACCCATCACTAGCAAGGAGAGTTGGATGGTAATAGTTGTGGCGCACGGTTGTCTCTTTGCTCACGCGTTTGTTTTGTAAAGTGTTTAAAGCTTAAAGTTTTTAAAGTGTAATAACCAATATTTGTAAGTGCATTGAAGAGATAATAAAAAACGTTACTACCCCTACTTAGCACTTTTAAATTTCAGAAACACTCCTAGAGGCAAAGTTCACTCCCCTGCATCAAATCTAATGAGCAGAAATTTGCGCACGAATATACCGTGTAGTTTCCAAGCTTTGATTCCAAAGATTACACATGATAAAGATCGTCCCATTCTCCAGGAGAATAAGAATAAATCAAAGGAATATTATGACCGGTCTGCAAAATCCCATGCCAAATACAGGGTGGGTCAAAAGGTCATGATTCAAAAGAAGCCAACTCCATTTGGGTGCCGGGAACTATTTCGGAAAAGGGTCAAACTCCGAGATCGTGTGTGGTTGAGGGTGAGGAAGGAAGGGGAGTGTACAAAAGAAATGGGGTGAATGTGTCAGCAAAGGGAGAGCCAGTCACTCCTCACAAGAGTAATGCTGTAGCTAGTACTAGGTCTGGCAGACAAGTCAAAAGGCCAAGTAAGTTTAAAGAATTTGTCTGCTGATTATTGTGTGTGGTAATATATTTTTTTAAAGGGGAAGATGTTGTATAGTCTGTTATGTTATATTATATTAATATGTTCTTTTGTTTTGTAATGTAAAGTACCCAAGGGAGGGAGTCTTGCATATCTGTCGTGAACTCTGAGGTTGAGAGTGATGTATCACAAAATATGTTGTGTATCTTTGGAACAATTATATAAGTAATAAAACACCGGCAAAGGAGAGGAAAGTTTGCCATTTTATACTCCTGACATGCGCTACCCCCAAAATCCAAAAATATTGACAAATATGGACAGCGAAAGTTTTGGTAATTTGTCTGTAAAGAGAAGATTGGGGTCATTTGGAGAATAATAACTTAGATGATTATATTTTTTAATCGTTCCTCATGCATGCCTAATCGTGTATAGCAAGGATATTAAAATTCCACGGTATCCTTGACCTTTTTTATAACTAAATGCATTCGGAAAAAGTAAGCGATTTAGTTAGGATACTTTGCAAACCTCTTACAATATTTCCAATAAATTTCTACGAGACAAGTCCATCAAGATTATTTGATTAAGCTGAAATATTATCTAAACATAGCTAGAAAATCAATAATAATTAATATTGGGACATAAACGTATGGATGTTACAAAGGTGCCAATACACTGCCCCTCACCTCAAAATATAACAGCAATGAAATGAAAAAGGCCAACCATTCACCAAGTGATGCACCCAGAAGATAACTCATCAAGCGTATACATAGGACGCTAATATTTATAATGAACACTACCCAAGTGATGGTGAATAGCTGGCAGCCACGAATAGATCTAATGATAAATTTTTAAAGAAATAAACTGTGCCTAGAAAATTTGACTAAAAGTCATTCCCATCCTGAAGTCTGAACTAAAAGTCTAAACGCACCTCAAGTGCCATTCATTAGGTCTATCATTTCTCATGGTATTTCAAGAATTCAACGCACAGAGAATTAAGCAAGACGTTTTTTTAAAAGGCTAAACCCTATAAAATCACCTATGATAAAACAATACTTGCATTTCATGTAAATATTTAGCATTAACTTACATATATGGCTACTTTTTGTCATGTTACAAAATAAAAACTTTTATAAAATAAAAAAAATGAAATTCACTTACCATTCATTCCTCCTCCTGAGGATCTCTCTTCAATTTTGAAGAATTCCAAGAAATATCACGCGAGTAACCGATGCCACACAGTTTTACACTGACTCGTATCACTGGAAATAATTGGAAAGAGAAACACTTATTACAATGCTGCTACCATAATTCACGAACTACGAGTACAAAAAAAGATAAAATCGGAATTACGGATCATCACAGCAGCACCACGACCTCAAAGTTTTCGGAAAGGTTTGAAAAGTGAAATAATAAATAAATAAATTATTAATCGAAATAAATTATAATCTAATATAAATAACAATAATATAAATTATAATAAGAAATTAAATTATAAATCGATATTCAATCCACTAGCTTATACAATCACATCCCATTGTTGTAGCTAAGGCCATGAATTCAACAGCCAAGAGGAGAAAATTTCCCATTTCAATGTTGTGGTTGGTTGAATTCAGAGGAAGTTCTCAATTAATTGTGATAATGTCAAGCAATTATAACCATTTGCTGACAGCGAAAGGAAAGACGTCTATTCCAACTCTCCAAACACCAATATGCGGTCATATGTAATAGTTTTGAAAAGAATTCAATTGCCTTGGTCTGAAGCTCCCGAAAAATCTTTCAGAACTTTTAACACGTTATCGAAATCGCTTAGAAGACGTGAAAACTCAATCACGATTGCTACGACTGTTGACAAAAAATTAAAGCATAGATGGTCTCAAATGTCTTCACCAATGATTACGCACGAATGACCTTCGTGAAGGCACTAAGTCAGATAAAATAACTAAGAATCCACTTTCGTGACAAAACATCACAATACGGCCCATGGATCGCAGGAAGGGACAATAAACTGATACGTGAGACATGCGGGCAAAAACGATACTGAAACTAGATCACTAGACATTGCACGGAATGATGAACAACTTAGTAGTAAAACGCTTCGCAATAGTAATCGTATCCGTGAAATGGAACGCAATATAACAATAAGGATCAGATTATAAATCTAAAAAATAACCCCACTATCCTCGTATATTTAGCATTAACAAAATAAGTAGGTATACAAATCATAGGAGATAGCATCACAAAAACATTTCCTTCAAACCTTGAGGTTATTTGCATCAGGGTAGAACATGATTGTAGGCGAAATAAAGCTAAATAAATCAGTGATGTCACGAATTATTATCGAAATTAATAACAGCTAATTTACTGTTTCCTCGAACACAAAAATAAAACAACTATGGCATATATATAAAACGGAGAAACGATAAGTTCGACGTGGCTCACTCACTCACCTCTTAACTCGAAGACGGTTCCCACTAAACTGAGAGGGGCCCAAGTGGCCGTGAGAGATACGTCGACGTGAGTGGCTAACGTCTATGACGTCACAATATTTAACCCGATACATTTTCGGACAACAATTAAATATAGTGCTTTATTGTTAACTTAATTAATACGATTGTATTCAAATTACTTTTTAAAATATAGCACTTACAATCAATTCATTTCTTATAATTTAATTTCTTAATAGAATGTTTCCATTGAGCGAGGTTCGGTGGTTTCACTTCGTGGGCCTATTTGATTTTCCGACGGCTTCGATGCTCTATTCAATTAGGAGTCACTGCTCCGCACCTGCTATGTATCGCGGGACAGTGTCATCTCATCCCCCACCCTGGGACGAACACAGCTCAATGGTGTTTTAACCTTCAGCAGACTATGACTCGTTCCCTAGTGTCATTTCAAACAAATTTTACGCTATCTATTCGAAGACCACCGTCCTTAGATTCAACGACATCGGCCTCGCACTATGGATACACGGATGCAGTCTCGAGGTTTTTGGTGCACGCAGGGCACGCTCGATAAATTTGAAATAAGTGACGCAATGACTGTACCTGAAGATAAGACGATGAGGAATCTACCTGACGCGAGCAGCAGATTGCCACGACCAAATCCACAGGATTGATGGATATTACGTGAGTGAGAAAAATATTTGTTTTATAACTATAAGAATTTGTATTACAAAATTTATCGGCTTGGTGCGCTGGTTTTCGGCATTTTGCCACCAAATTACAACAACGTGAGTGTATATTGGAATGTTTTACGCAATTTCATTGGCAAGCAATCATCTCAATAGATCCTCTTGGAGTAAGTAATACAAATAAAAACTAGTATTCCTTCAAACTTTGAAATCTTCCGATGTACTCAGTAATACAAAGAAATACCGTTCAGCATCTGTCTCTAATGTACAGTTTACGGCAAAATCCTTCAATACAGTTTTCCTGGATGGTGATCTTCAGGTACTTAGTCGGGGCTGTTAAATTGCTTACAGAAAGTGTGAGCACAGATTGAGATAAAAATTTGGCACGGGCGTGCGTGCGAGGTAGAAATCCACGGGATTAATCACGATTGCGTGTTATTAGGTGTGAGAGGTAAGTACAAGTCGTATACGATAAGTGAAGTCATCACAGAATCCTAAGATGGGTTTGTTGCCGCTATATATTCCCATTTCCTATCAGCTATCTTGTCTACATTTAAATACACCCAAAACAACCTTCGGGTTGAGGAATTGAGTGAGCGATGATATTATGTTTTTGTAAACTCCCTCAAATAAGTTCTGCAACCAACCACAAATTTTTAATGGTGCGCTATGCGCGGTCACTTCAATGGGCACCCCTGATTAATACGATATTATCTGAACATATCAGACTACATTAGATGGCTTATCGGCATCGTTTTTCACTGCTCATTCCCATAAAAAATTTTAGTATTTCTTCAATATCAATTTTTACCTCCTTTTTTCCTCAGCACGAATTTATTAACATATAAAAATGTGGTCAGTTTTTGACATATTGTGGTGTCATTTGTCTATTTAATCATCTTGTATTCCCAAAATGTGATGTAGATAGCGATAATTCTTTATAAAATGCATTCATACCTTAGTGTGTTTATTTGCTAATTTATTAATTATTAATTTTAACATTGTTTACTTGCTAGTAAGATACAATGATTATCAGGTAAACCTACCCACAATATCTTTATTATGCCGTTCTATTTTGAGTATCTTTGCAGTATCTGAGCTAATCGTTTTTCTGGTCATTCATCCTAGTGTTCTTCGGGACTGCTTTCACGTAAATGATCATTACGGGAGAAGAAAATTTGGTGCCGACACATTGTATGAGCATGGCTAAAGAGCAGATCTACACCAGAGTAATCGAGGTCACGTGAGTAGAAAATATTAATTTTCATGTACATTCAAGTGAAAATGAAATCTACAGGGTGTTCGAAAAAAGGGTCGAATAGGTACTTTGTAAGGTGGTAGTAACCAACAAAAAAAGCCGTAGAGAGTTGCTAATCCCAATTGTTACGGGACAACGTTCACTTTAATAAAACTTATGGATAATTTATGCCCTTCAGACTTCGAAGTTTGTGTGATAAACAATATATTATTGTTGAGGATAAAAATCAAAAGTAGAAACTTATTTGGATGTTTATGGCTGCCACCTGCTCCTTAAAAGGATAGTCCACAATATACGCACAACTTTATTGACACCAAAATGCATGAATTAATACCAGTCTATGACGTACTGTAAAAATCAGACAACCTTATATGCATGTATGCCAATTATATTCACGTCAACTTGTTTCTCGCCTGTGTCTCCGGATTTTCAACCTCTACATAAATGATGCTCATCTGTAGGACAATGCTAATGTAATATAAGTAATTGAGTTCCTCTCTAACTCAAATTGCAATGATTGGAGTGAAATAAGCCAACATTTGTATCTCTCAGAAAATGTATTTTTCAAATTCATCCGTTTTTGCATGCACCAATGCTGCGCCGTGAAGGTGAAAAATTCTAAATATGCTAACTGTGATTATTAATAGAGTCAATTTAATCTTTTTCTCACAGAAAACTGAATAGATAAAAATAATACCTAGTTATAAAAGGTGAAAATTACCGGTACTTGGTTGTCTCCTTGGATTTGCGGCCACTTCACTCTTTCCACGAGAATGATGCCAAATCCTAAGATCCGGATATCGTTTGATAGATTACTCCTCTTCTGTAACATTCACAGTAACACAAAAAGTAGCACAAGCTAAGACAATCACCACAAGATGCTTCCACACATACACCATCGAGTACACTCAACAATATTCCGTGCGCGGGCCAAGTTAAGATTTCTTTCACTCCACATAAAACAATGCACTTTTTCACAAGCGCGACATACGTATTTTACGGGAAATTTTCGTGTTTTATGTGCATTAATCACTTCCCTCGTGTAATTGGAAATAGGGAATGATTACTTCGCAAGCCGTAAAAGGCACACCACTCGGGAATAAAATTCAACAACCTCGCCACATGGTTACCCAGCAACTGAACTGGCTTCGCATTTTCTCCACCCTCCACTCTGAATTGCGTCATGCCGAAGACCTAAAGGCACGACTCCTTCCTATGCTTTGTGCATGACCACAGTCCACTGCATTTTTAGTCCCTAAACAATAAAGCAAATGCGACCGGTAGAGCGAGAGTGATGCGTCGTGTTAACCGCACGCGTGAATGCTAGCGATTATTCATGATGGCTTCTTACGGAATCCAGGTACTTCTGCCCTTCGGGAACATTGCCAAACATAGTATGGATCTAGGGATAAAATACCACCCCTCACTTCGGCATACGATAGAATCGACTCATGAGTCGGTTTCTGCAAAATGGGAAGGTAGACTACGACGCGATGATAAGCAAAATATTCCATGTGAGCCTATTATAACCGGTAGAGAACCTTTACTAATAATGTACCTAGGAAAACATCTAGGAGGTGGGGGCATGGGGGTAGGTGCACCCCCAGACCCTTAAAAAATATGCAAGATTTTTAATACGGTCCCATTATCATTACGTTCGTTTTGTACTACGAGATATCCTTGTGCCCCCTAGAACAAAATCCTTGTTACGGCCTTGCTTGTGCATGTGCCCCCTCCATAAAGAAATCCTGGATCCGCCCCTGTAGGAAAAGTCTCTTTTGTATATTTCACAAATTGTGCAATTTACAATGCAATTTTATTAAATATGATGTACTGCATGAGCAAGTGACGCCGACAACTGACCCGTTTTTCACCCCGACAGTGGCTTACTAAGCACGACCCTCGCCACATGTGCCACAGTGTGGACCTGTGACGTCAACATCTTGTTTGGTAAAACCCATACCGAAGTTCTTGGTGGTGTAACTGGTAGCACGCCTGACCGGCAATCGGGAGATTCGGGTTCGAATCCCGGCTAAGTCAAATATTTTTTCATGGCGAACTTCATCCTTTGGTGTACTTAAATATGAAGTAATTTCACCAAGTAACACTTAAAACTATTGATTATCTATTACCTTGTTCAACTTTAACCCTCATTTGACCATTGGAGGTTTAATAGTTGACTTTTGCATTGTTCCAAATGTATTCTTCGACGCCTTCCTTGATATGGTAAATAATAATTACTTCGGTCACCTTTGACCTAGTTTACCATGGAAGGTCAAATGTTGACATTATCAATCTGCATACCTCGTCACTGACTTTTGTGCCATTTCAAACCTATGATTTGACACCTTATAATATATGATACCCTATCTATTAACTCAGTGACCTTCGACCCCAACTGGTCCACCAGAGTCCAATAGATCGCAATAAAGATCTGCAGATGTCGCAATTGAATTATGATATTTTTCAAGCCTATGATTTGAACACTTCTCATTTCTTTGATCTCGCGATCAATAGTGTCGAATGAATTGTTCCCGCAACCATGATGATTTTCCAGATTGATAAATTGAAACTACTTGCCATGTTTTTATAGTTTGGAGAAACCTCGGTAAAAATATATTTTTTATCACGTTGTCACAAGTCACATTAGAAGTCCCTCCGACCTGGGCTCATGGGACCACTTCTCTCACGAATCCACGTAAATGATGCTCCAGATAACACTGATGCTGATGCGCGACTTTTATCCGACGACTGCATTATTTACCTTAGAATCGAAGGGGATGAAAACCATGTTATCCTTCACAAATACCTTGATTATCTTTTATAGTGGATTAGAATTAATAACACGGATGTAAGCATCAAAGAAAGCAGGAATCTCACCTTTTCACGTAAAAAACACACCCAGTGTAAACAGTAGGTACTCACTTTCGGGAATTGCAATAGTAAACATCAATTCAGGGAAATACCTCGATGTTTACCTATCGAAAGATCTAGCATGACGGGACACGAATCATGCAGAGCTTTCAATGTGTTGGACAATGATAAATCTAAAGGGCAGCAGGATAGTCACAAAGGTAATGGCGTATGAGGTGTTTGTTGGACCAATACTGTAATACGGAGCGATGGTTTGGGCCCCGTTTGAGGAAGGCCACGTTAAAAAGGTGGAGAAGGTTCAAGGGGAAGCCGTGGGATACGTTTTGAATAGGCATAACGGGATTGACAACGTGATGAGATCTTAGCACGGCAGTATGTACAGAGCAGAAAGGAAAGTAAAATTTGCGCATCTTTACACATTTTTTGCTAGGATGTTGAATGAAATTGTATTGGAAAGCCACCTGTATAGTTGCCATCTTCTTTTATTTTTCTATAAATTAGGGAGGGGGGCAGACGCTATCCCCGCACCCCATCTTAATCCGCCCCTGATCTTTTCATCAATTGAGCTGGAACAACCTATTGATATACTCAGATTAGTTTTGGACGGGGCAAGGACTAGCACAATCGGACGTGTTGACGAAGACGTAGTCGAAAATGCGTCCTTTAGGCGGTGAATTGCTAGAACGCATGCGAGAATGCATGAACGTGAGATGGCAAAATAGCTCCTATTCTAATTTCGTTCGTGCATTCGCGCAATTGCACGTCATAATGAGAAATTAATGCTGCTATAACCTGCTCATTTACGTACCCCGTGTAAAACGGCCTTAAGAGGTGGTAACGTAAATTTTAACTTCACCAATTGGCCGCCTGAGCCGCTAAGGACACTGCTCATAGGCCAAATGACAATGCCAGTGGCATAGCCAGAAATTTCGTTTGGGAGAGGGGTGTCCAAAACCAAAGGGGCCCGGGGGAATATTAAAAAAAACAGGGCATTAAGTAGAGGGTTTTAAACTATTCCTAGCACATTTCATAATCGAAAGACTTCATTTTTCAAAGAAATCATTTGAAAATTCATAATTTTTCAATATTTTTTATGATGAAAAAAGTAATTGTGCCATTATATTTCGGGGGGTCCGGAAACCTCCCCCCCCCCCCCCCCCCCCCGTCGCTACGCCACTGCCCCGCACCCCTTCTTAATCAGCCCCTGTTCGTGTCTTCTATTGAGATGGAACAACCTATCCATTATGCCCCTGTTCTCATTTCGTACGTGCATTCGCTCAATTCACGTCATAAATGGGTTTTAATGATGTTCTAAACTGCGAAGTTACGTGCCACGTGTAAAACGGCCTTCGGATACAATAAGAGAAAATTTTAACTTCACCATTTGGCGCCTAAGGCGCTACGGACACTGCTATTACATTAGACCTAAATAAATGCCACCCTGTAACACCTGCACGGCGTAAATGTCACCCTGCTAACAGGTAGGAAGCAGATTGCGGGCACGTGTGCTGATTTACGCGCATTCTGCGCTCCATTCCCCAGGGGGACCGAGGGTATGGGGGGATGAGGACAAAAATAAATCAGGGTGGTCATCTCAGACGTGAGGGTGGTATGGGGGGGGGGGGGGGGTGAAGAGTTGGGGGGACACCAGCAACTTCAGCGCATCCGCGGAAAGTGCCACCTGATTGGCTGGAGCGCGGGTGCGGTGAGGGGAGCGCGCGCTTCCGATTGGCCGACGGCCCTTGCAAAGGGGCGTGTCCCGGTGGGAGGGGTTGCCTTTGTTCTCGGCGATCGATGCGAGGGGGCGTTCGCCCAATGGCTGCGGCCTGATTTCGGATCACAGCGAGAGAGATGTGAATCACGGAGCTGCCAGAGGAGAGCCGACGCAGCTGGGGTGCGGAGGCAAGGGTTGAAGAATGAAGTTGGCAAGAATTTGTATCTCGATTGATAAAGTGGTCATACGTCCCGATTTGGATATGTTAAAATCAGGCCTTTTGCGATCTCCACGTCATCAAAATCTACAAAAAATGTTAGAATATTTTAACAATGGTGAATTGTATTAGATAGATAGAAACTTTGTGTGTACACATTTGTTATTCATGCACATCTAATGCTGCCACCAGGCAATAGTCTACTTGCAGCAATGTGTAGTAATAATAATAATAATTTGGTTTTACCAGCTAATTTTCGGGCAATTGGATGGTAAAAATCGCGACATATGTTCTCTCATAGTGTAGTTTGTCTTTGCATAAAAAAATAATAACATACGGGGAAATAAGGGGGTGTATAAATTTTCAGGAGAACAGCGGTTTCGGTGAAATTGCGCGTGACTCATCATTAGTACCAAGGGGATTGGCTAGAGAGGGCCCAATGCCATCCCGCAGAAGGCTGATTTCTGTTGCCACTTCGGTCGCATTTTAATCGGTTTCCAAAAATATCCGCGGCGCGGTGATGAGTGCAATGCGATCCACTTTTTCAGTTTTTGCAGTATGATCTCTGTAAATGCGGGGAATAGTATTGAAAAGTTATGAATTTCATATATCACATCATCATGTGTATGAATTTCGGTCAATACCCCTAATTATACCTTATTCCCCCGTCAAACTCGGATCAATTTGTCCGTCAGTGACACGAGTGGCGATTTCTGTTACTGTTTCTGCGAACCCATTTATATGCGCGGTGGGTGACAACACATTTTGAGGCCGTCTTGAGCATCCTCTTTTGCAGTATTCGTGATTAGAACGCATAATGAGCTTAGGACTCCCGCTTTAGACCGCTTTTGAGGCTTCTCCTTCGGCAGGGGTGGTCTGGGGTGATTGGGGGCCCTCGGCTGAGGATCTTGATGTAGCCCCCCTTACCGGGGAATCCTAAGGTCCTCCCCCGAAAAATTTTAAGAAATCGCATCGCCGGAAATGGATTTTGACGCTATTCTGGCCCTTTTAAATAGATAAAAAATTTTATAATGGCAGTTCCGCAAAAAATAATGCTATGAAATGTGAGAATTTCAATCTGATAATAGTTGATGATGGCTTATTGTTCTATTATCTATTTGGTGAAATTTTTCCTTGAAAAAGGCTTTGAAAACTAAAAGACCTCTAAAATAACCTTTTCTAAAAACCCTTTCACAAAAGCATTAGGTTGTCTTTTATATTCTGATGCCTTTATTTTATTTATTTTTTAACAATCTTTTTACGCTGATTATTGTTTAAATTAAGCAATTAATAAACATTTTATTATTACAAAAAAGTTCGGTTCAAGTAATCTGACTCTTTATTATTACCTACGCCTAACATGCACGCTTCCGATAGACGCGAGCGTTGTGGGGGCCCCGTAACTTCGGGGCCCTCGGCGATTGTCGACCAGCCGACCTGGCCAGACCCTGCCCTGCCCATCGGTTTCCGAAAATTCTCTATAATGTCCTGGTTTCGTGCTAAAATTGTGGGAATCATATTTTCATAATAACAGTTTATAACAGAGAGCGTAACACAGTGCGGTCATATGAGTTTACAGTTTAGCTTGCCAAGGAAGGAAAAAAACTATTAAAAAAATAGTGATAATAATCGTAAAGAATGATCGCAGGCTTACCCGGCGTATAGAATCGTGGAAGTACCCTGATGATATAATTCATTGTCCGGCGATATCTGGTGGAAATGTTTTATATCCATGAGAATAAAATAAAATGGTAACCTTCCACACAATTTTATTTACAGAAGTACCGACCCAGTTTCGACACGTAGTGCCATTATCAAGGTCTTCTCCGGTCCCGGTAGGTACTTTAGTAAATAAAATTGTGTGGAAGGTTACCATTTTATTTTATTCTCATGGATACCATGATGAAGATTCGTTTTGTTCATCGAAACGTCGGCCGAGATGGAGTTGGAGAACCTGACTCGGTGGAATTCCCGAATAGCCTTCTACGATAATAATCGTAGTTTTGATTTTATAAGCCCATTTCGATGAAGTAAAGCTGTAGGTTTTCGCAGTGGCATAACTAACGGGGGGATGAGGGGATAGATCCCCTCCAAAGCCTCAGAGAAATAAAAGAATTATTTAAAACTATTGTCTAGTTTGGACATATAATAACTGCATCCACTTAAAGTTAAATTTTTATTACCAAAATGATGCAAAATGTATTCCCAGGCTTTTCATTTTTTTAATTTCCCAAAACCCCTGTTTCCTGGGGGGGGGGGGGGGGGGTCGCCACCTCCGGCCATCTCCCCCCCCCCCCCCTCAAAACATATTCCTAGTTACGCCACTGTGTTTTCGGATTTCACTGGGGACCCCTTCCTCTCCCTCCCTCGGTACTGGTCTAAGCCGAAACAATAGGGTGGTTTCCTATTAATTTTTTATTGCCTGAATCGAAACATTATTACTCCTGGAGTACGTATTTCACGCTTTTAGATTTTTAAATGACGATATCTATTTTCGCGATTAAATGAAAAGTGAAAATTTTCAAGCGCGCGAAAACGCGACGGCTAAGTATGAATGATGGGAAAAGCACGTGTGACGTCAGTCTGGTTCCCGCTGCCGCATTGTGAAGTGACCTTGGGGCGAATCTTCGAGCGCTGATACGATGCAGGCTGCTAGCAGGTAGCGCTTGGCTTAAATAAGGATTATTACTACCTCATCAAACGAAGGAAACTTTCCGACCTTAGCCAGTTTTAATAGGTGAATATTAATACATGTTTCCCTGAGCTCTGTGGGTCATGCATGCACTGGTAATCTCAGACGATGCAAAACTCCTATCTACTCGTATAGAAACTAGGTCACTGTGGCGTCACGTGGAGTGGCATCGCATGGGCGCCAATCTGGCCTTTTTCAAATGAGGATAAAATTGACCGTTGCCATTCGTCTAAACCGGTATTTCTAAAACCAAATAATTTGTATACAATGAATACATTAATGGTAGGTAACGAATCGCAATAAATACTTTTCGTTTTCTTTGATGAAGGAAACTACCCTATTATGGCAACCGTATCGATTCAGCTTTGTGACAAAAGTAACGGTTTAAAATATTTTTGTTAATAACTTTGGGGATATCCCGGCATTTCCTACCGATGCTAGTCAATTTTTATTGAGGGTTCATGTCATTTACCCAACATTGATCTCAAGAGTATTCTAGTGGAAGAGAAGTCTTCCTTATTTTTTGTTACTATAGTCGAAGTATTCACTCCAGAAAATTTTACGTGTTAGAATAAGGAAATTCACTTGTTACGGCAGTTCTTTTCAAATTCCCTGCAGTGAGAGCTCCAATTGATTTTAAGACTTTCAAGGGATGAAGGTTCCCTTGTATCCATGTTTGTAGATCTAATGCCATGGATAGATTGCCTCAACATTCTATTTGACTTTTGTTAGGATTAGTTAGCCGATTATGAGCATTATATGAAATGCAACAGGCATGGAACTTAGGTAAGAGACGATCAAAGTCATACAAACTAATGACCAAAGGAATCTAGTTATTATTTACTGAAGTAAAATATTCTGAATATTTCCCCAGTAAATCCTAATATTTTCACCGAGGGTATAATTATCTAATAATAGGGTATAATTATAAAAGTCATGCCAACAACAATTTTCGGTCACCTGGGTGATTTGAAGTATTAGGAAAACCTCCTTTTCATGATATTTTGTTATCGGGCCGCTGGCGATATCCGTAACATCTAAACCTACAAAAACTATAAGGAGAGTGAATGATGGTGAATAAACGGAAAAAAAGGATATGCTAATATTATCACTGCAATAGCGGTTTCGGTGAAATTACGTGTGATTCTTCAGAATAATTCAAAATGAATTTAATATAACAGTTAAAATGCCTATCCAAAAGTATTTCCATGGGAAAGCAATTCCCTTTTTTTAAACGTGGACTCAATACCCATGCGGACCATTAAAAACTCACAAAATTTACCATTATACCAGTGTTTTGACATTTAAAAGCCCAATCTATTCTGACCATGTATACCATTTACCACGGTTTTCTATAGTATTTCAAAATATCTCTAACTGCTTCCTTGATTTGCGTCATCAACAAATTTCAAGTCTCAGGGTACCTAAATTTTTTCCATCCACCTCTTGACGTGCCCCAACTTTATATTTATCTTCCCCATCACCCTCAACATAGATATATATGCATACCTTATCCTTTGCTTATAAATACTACTATCTTTCCGAAGCTCGCTGACGATTGATGAATGATGACAGCTATTCTTCAAAATATTATCTGAAATAAAAATCTGTGCTTTTATAAAAAACAATGAAGATCGGTACCACAACAAAACTTTGCTTGGCTATCGGCGGGAACAAAGTTGCAATAAAATCAAACCGAATCCCTTACTGTCTCCGTTTTATTCTTAAGGTCATAAAATAAATAATATACTTTCCCATTGCGAATACACGAGGACCGTATCACGAAGCCGGTATTAATTTTTCTGGATGCATCATTAGAAGTGATAATTCTATGAAAAGGAATTAAGAAAAGTTCCCATAGCCTAATTGAGGAAATCACGTAACATACGCGTGAGATTAAGGAAGTTCCGGCCTTGTTTGATGCTTAGAATCGTACTTCCTTTAATTATTAATTTCCAAAATCGCTGCCTTCCTTATTTATTCTCCGCTCAATTGCAATAATTAGTCTTTCCAGCAGCTATTACCTCTCATGTAAACAGGATATGCTACACTGAAATCCATTATTGCTGTATCTATTTTTCTCCATCTTTAGAAGTAAAGTTTGCCACATATCTTGGGTAAATAATTAAAAATCTGAAGTAAATTTTCGGGTGTGAAAATATCTTCCGATAATTTATAAAAAGTTACACTTCTATGAGGGAAAAATATCTCTATGAGGTATAAATATTCCATGTATCATTGAGTAGTATCTGAGTAGTCCCCAGCCCTATATTTATTTATCATGTGAGATTAAAATAACTTTTGTTTTGTGCTCATATAAATCCCTGAATATTTCACAAAAACAGTGGATAAAAATTACTGTCTACTTTTATCTAAAGCCAATTAAGGCAGGAAAATCTGTTGGTATGACTCCATGACTTCAGCTATGAGTGATTTCATATAATAAATGGAATAACTTCCCCGGTAAGGTTTCGTCTAAGAGCATTACACAGGAAAAATTATGACCATTAAAAACGAGTTACCTAAATAAAACTTTATTCTTTCAAACGAGAATCAAACACACGTTTGCGACAACATAACACCGAAACATTGTCATCATAAGGTCTGACGCAGCTCTCCATTCCTCTCTCCTATCGCTCATCGCACAATTTCTTTCCAGAAGTCATTCCAGGTTGTAGCATCCAATCTCTGGAATAATCTACCAGGTGATGTTAAAACTACTCAGTTTTTAAAATCGTTCAAGGCAAAAGTTTATAGCTTATTACTTACTGCCCCATAAAAACTTATTTGCTACTTGAAGACAAATGTATATCTTGTAAATATATAAATTATCTATGTAAATATATAAATGTATATATTTATATTCCTTTGGTTGTTTGCTCTTTTCATCATGTTACTTATTGCTATTTCTAAAACTTCTTCAACGTTGATGCTGTGATTTGTCGCTGGAACATTGTGTATTATATGTTTTTCTTATTATGATGTTGTTGTAGTGTAGTGATGATATCATTTGTTTGTAAAATGGAACTCATTTGTTATATTTTCCTGTTAGTTTATCGCTCACAATGAGTAAATTGAGTTGATTTTATGTTTAATTAATTCTATGTTTAAACCAACTCTATGATTTTGTATAAGTAAATTGCATTTGTTCTTAGAGGAAAAGAGTCCTAGAACAATAAATATCTTTTCTAAATCTAAAAATCCTATCCGATAGTCTTTTCACGCAGACGTATTTCCTCTGTTTTACATCATTTATAACCTTTCCTAGGTAACTCATTCGGGGCTGTCCCTTGCCCTCCCTCCCGTCCACCTTTTCTTCTAATTTAATAGTTCACCTAATATTATATTTCACGTAATTTAAAAATGCATAACATGATAAAAATTTGAATGTAAATTGATAGATTTATGATTTCCGTATGCTTGATTCATCTCCAACTTTTAGGATTGTGGTCCCATCAGAGTCCACCACTCTTTTTTGGAAATGAGTCGAATTTTTAAGCGTTAGTGACGTCACCTTCTCCAGCCTTTCAGGCACCTTGAGTGGTACAGAGCAGTAACCTGCCCGCACTTTTTATGACCATAGAACACATAGGCGGATCTAGGGGTGGGGGCACGGGGGCATGTGACCCCCAGGCCCTTAAAAAATATGCAAGATTTTTAATACGGTCCCATTATCATTGCATTCGTTTTGTATTACCAGGTATCATTGTCCCCCCCCCCCCACAGAACAAAATCCTGTATACGGCCTTGCTTGTTCCCCTTCCCCCCCAAAAAGAAATCCTGGATCCGCCCCTGATGGAGTAGAAGTTAGATATTGAACTGGATCTGCGATGAAGTCATTAACTTTCCGAATAGGCAGATGACAACTTTCAACAATGTTTTTTATATTTATATTTGCAAATAAAGACTGAATACAGAAATTATATACATCTTGCTTTCTAGACGCATTAATTTGCCGAATTTAAATCGGGTTTTCATCCACATTTACTTTAACCGTGCGTTCGAGGACCATATAATTCCTCCCCTCTCTCTTCACTGCGCCATAGAATGTGTACCCTGATGACGAAGAACAATTTAAAACTTCTTAAACTCTAATGAATGAAATGGTTTGAGGTCTTAATTGATGTAACTCCTTCACGGCTGTCGGTTAAGAATCAAACTTTGCTAGTTCCGCAATACTTGGGCCAGAAGATGGGACATTGTATCGAAACCAATCGAAAGTGAATAAATCATTGTGGAACTAGCAAAGTTTTCTTTCTGATCTTCTTTATAATCAGTTCAGAAACTCCAATTGCAAATTCAATACAAACCGTTTTTTAAATCTGAGATAATTTCTTCAATCGCATTTGCCAATAGAAAATACTTCTGTGGTCATAGGAAACATATATGATCTTTGGCCCCACCAACCAATTGCCTCCACATTCTACGGTCGCTTGCCATATCCATCTGGGCTCCAGAGATACGAGAAACTTCTTCATTATATAGTTGCTACGCAATGATCCAAGCTAAGTTGTAATCCGTGTTTTATTTCTGGTTGTGAATTTCCTCACCACTTCCCCATGTCGTTTGCGTCCTAAAATTTTGCCCAAGTCTTCAGTCAAATTGAATAGCAGCAGGAAATTTGCCACCCTTAAAATATATTCGGAGATGGAACTGTAATGCACTTTCCTGGGTTTTGATGCATGTGACGGAATTGACTGGGAAGTTCTCCGGATCGATAGTAGTGCTTTGGTGAAAAAAATGCACTGCGTTCGTACCAGGTGGAAAAACGAGATGGTAATTTCCTCTCCTTGCATAGAATAAATCCCTTCCCTTCTCTCTTAAGTTAACCTAGGCTGGGTTTGTGATGTAAAATATACTCGTTATTACATATCATGGTATATAGATACCCCGAGTATTTGCCAGGATCAATCTAAAAATTCATAAATACCCAAGCATTTATGACTTACGTGATAATCGTAACCCTCAAAGGAACGATACATTTCATGCTGCGTTGAGGGACTTCACAGAGTTGGACATCATTCATGAATGGCATTTCTTACGTTAAAAAAATCAGGAAAAAGTCCAGAAAAGACAACCAAATGTCGATTGAAATTTATTTTTTGATCCCTCTATCGCAAAAACATTTCAAAATTCTGCTAGTACTAAAGCTTCTCGCGTTGAAACTAACCATTCCTTTGGAAACTCGGGTAATGAGCGTAGACGCGAAATTTTTGTTAAGTTTGCAGGATATATTATCACGTTTCCTCGATATTCAACCCGTTAATTGTCGCCAAAAGACCAGTTCCGACGAAAAACGCGCCAGCATCTTCAGGTCAGACGATGCTGGTGGGATTTCCGTTGTTACCGCCATCTTGATTAAACTAAAATTAATTGAAAATCGAAATATGTAATTAAATTAAAATGTAAACTCTGGTCTCTTCTCCAAATACAAAGTCGGGTAGTCCCTTAACTTCTTCCGCTAAAACTTGCCTTCCCCATCAAAATATTTTCTGCGACCGACCCACAATCCGAAGCTGATATTTCTGATTAGGGACTAACGCGCATGGAAAAGGATTCTATATGGGTGCTAGTAACGGCTACTAGAAAGTCCCATCCTCCATCTAACCCCTCGTCAAACATGAAATATATGCAGTTAAATACATTGTCAACTTGCTCATGAAATTACATGTAGAGAAATTACATAATAAGAAATAGAAGTTCCATTTTCAATCAACAAATAATATTATAAGTTAACAAAGTTACCATTGACCAAGTGTATAAAGATGGTAAAGAGGCATCATTGAAAAAGTAACCATGTAAAATCCTCTACAGGATTCTCTTTATTCTGCAGGAGACGTTTTTAGACGGATATTTTACCTTGGACCTAGTTTCTCAAAGACTCGATAAATTCTAGCAAAGACTTTCACTGGATATGAAAGATACCATGTGCCTAACTATGGCAGTTTCGCCGGCAATCCCGCAGGCGCCTACTGGCCAGAAGAGATATTCACAAGAGCCGAGTTCAATACATGGAACTGTAGTAAATGATAAGTAACACTCCCCTAAAACTTATTTAATTTTTGATAATTTAAGTAATAGATTTTTAAATGGGTCTAGTTGGAGCTTTTGTAGAACTCGTGCAACATATTTCTATTCCATGGAAATGCTGTGGAAAAAGATAACCTCTATCACTTGAAACAGATAATCCTTCACGACATAATTGACCTCCGATGCTGGTGGGATTGCGGGCAAATCGTTTTTCTTTGGTGATAACCAAAGCGGAGAAAACTACAATGAGACACACTTGTAGAATATTTTGGTACCTTCCACCAAATCCGTAGTAAAAATTTTGGACTTGTTTGAAACCCTGGACTACCTGTCCCGGACACTCTTGAAAAGATCTGCACACCTTTGATCAGTTAAAAAATATTTAGAATAGTCACAGATTCCCTATATTCCACAGGATACTCTTTGAAATTAAGAAGTCTATTTTCTGAAGGCTTTACCCACAGAACTATTGAAAACGTTCTCGGAAATTCACGTAAAAAATCCATGAATCTCCGCGCAGTCTCTTCCGAAATATGATTTTGTTATTTTCGGGCGTATTATAATAGTAAATTTTTCTCGGGCTCCCCACCGGGTGAGTTGCTTGTGGGTCGACGCTTCGATGGCTGCCTTTGCCATTGTTCTCATACCCTGAGGGCCATGGCAGAGGCAGCCATCGTCTTCAGTTTCCATAGCCATAGAAACGTCGGCCTACAACCAACTCACCCGGTGAAAAACCCGAGAATATTTCTACAATCTGTTCCGAAAATCAGGGATTGCAATCAAAACTGAATGAAAGTGAAAACCAATAGAATTTCAATAGTTTCGTTCCCGGAAGCGAACGAAAAAGAATTAAACCCGGGGAGCTTAACTCGGGGTCGAAACGAAATCGGAGTCAAAACTACTTCGAATGGAAACTAAACTAAAGTTCTGGGAAGAAACGAAACGTAGATAATGTTTCGCACCGAAGGGACCACGTTCTTCACCTTCGAGCTGTTTAGTTTCGACCCACACACCGAATACAAAGTATGGTTGAATGAAGGAGAGGTACGGCCTACCGTCATTAGATGCATGATGCACTCATATTTTTACCACATAAAGGAAAACGGTGAACACAAACTGGCCATCCGATTTTTAAGCACAATGATTAACCCTCTCTGCACGCGTGTCAAGGGTAATGGGTCGAAACTATTCCCTCTTATCCCCCTCCATTCAACTTCTGGGATCGAAACTTCACTATGAGCAGCGCAGTTTCGATTAACTTAGTTTCGTTCCCGGGAGTGAAGAATCGTCCCGGGTCGAAACTATACTCCTTGGTGATTTTATTTTCCGGCGGGAACGAAACTAAACCTAGGCCTCCTATTTTCGTTTCCCTCCGGTTCGAAGCGAAACCTTTTCGTTTCGGTTCACTTAGCACCCCTGCCGAAAATCCCCATGCAGTCCTCATAAACCTTCCGCCAAAACTCGCCTCTCACATCGACACTGTTTCGCGACCGACCCGTGGCCCGAATCTGATAGATGTGGCCCGGGACTTACGCGTATGAGAGTGCGATAGAAATGTTCGGGGAAGGAGGGGGAGGGTGGAGCGGTCGACGGCAAGGGGTGAATGGAGCTATGACGAGGGGTGAGACTCAGCACGGGGTCGGAGCTCATATACAGGGTGCTTTAGGAGAAATCTGCAATACTTCAGGAGATGATAGGGGTGACAATTTTAGGCGTATTTTGTCCTACAATCAACGGGCCGCAGATTGCGATGGGCATGGCACATAATACGAAGAGAGCAAGAGACTCGAGTAGAACGAGTCTGGGAAGAAAACCCTGATGGAAAACGACCTCCAGGAAGACCAAGAAAAGTGCTGATTGATATGGGGAAAATGGGAGTCAGCGAGGCGGACGCAGAAGTTAGGAAGAGCCTTCAAGGCTACCGAAAATTCCTCTACACTTGTAATTGAAATGCCATTTGTTGTTTTGACCCATAACACTTATTATGTTATCATAGTTAAACCCGTTTTCATGGTATCTGCAAAGTGCATCCAAAAATGTTTACGCTGCCATAGCTCACAATCAGTAAGGAAGGAGTTTCGACCCCATTTTTATGAAGAAAAATCTTAACATCGTATTCTCTACCACCTCTTGAAGTATTGAAGATTCCTCTTGAAACACTCTGTATGAGCGTGGACCCCCGTGCTGACCTCAACCATAATTATTTAATGTCCTTAAAAATCCAGAGTATTAAACAAAATGTCGAAAAGGCTGGATATCCAAGGAAAAACGTTTTTATGGTTACTGCAAAGTGCGCCCAAATAAATTGCTTGCGTTACCGTAGCTTAGTAACAAAGGAGTTGCGACCCAATGTTTATGGACAAAAAAATCTTAAGATTGTCTTTTGCACCATCTATTGAAACACTGCAGATTCCTCCTGATTCACCCTTTATATCCTGAAGGAATGGTTTGGGAGAACAGTGTCGGGACGAGCTATGAGTGGTGTGGGAGGCCAGGGAAGCTTCGGAACCCTGGGATGGGGGAGGGATACACATCATTTCCGGCCCACGCCAGGAGGGGGCGTAACACCGGGGGGTCAGGGGGGGGGGAAGGGGGCAAGCGAGGAATCCGCGCTTAGGGGTACGGTGGTGAGGGGATCCGGGGGTGGGGGGATCAGAGGGGAGGGGGGGCATGCCTTTGTGGCCTCCCTGATGGATGAGGTTACTTGGGGTTCGTCTGCCCCCAGATATCGGTGGAGTCGCTCTTGCACACATAGATAGTTGTTATTCCACCATCAACGCCAACCTAGTCGTCGGGACGATTCGAACCGGCTACGCCCCCCTTCTTTCGCCGCCAGAGATCATCACACAACCCGGACAAGGTGATCATTAAGTTGCGAGTTGCGCCAGTCGATTGTTTTGGCTAGGGTGGAGCAAGAGCTGGTCGTCGCGGGTCCAGGTGACCTGTGTGGAGAGAGAGGCTCGACCCCGCTGACCGGGTGTGTCCAACTGTGTGATAGTGATTGCTTCCCTGGCCGGGGAATCGTCGGAGAGAACCCTGTCCACCAGTCGAAAGCAGCTGAAGGTTAGTGCATTTTTTTTGATCGATGGAATGATCTTATCTGCAATCCCGACCCCGGTGTAGATGCTCAAGAAGATTGTATTTAGGTCTCTGCCCTGAATAATATCTACATAATCCGTTTCGAGCCACCTCTATTCTCGGCGTCAAAATGATGTGCCACTGCACTTTGCAAATTTATATCTGGGCTTATGTGTATGCTAAAATAATAAATAATGCGTCATTTTAAGAAAATTTCATTTTAAATAATAATTTCTTGCATGAAATTTTCAGAAATGTAGACACGCCCCTGCAATAAATGACTCCGCGCACCGTAAAATTGGCCATTTTATCAACTTCATGAGCTTTGTAACCCCACCTAGGGAAAACGACTATAGCACTCATCTTCCACAATAAGCTGCAAACATTGATTTAAATAAATAGAATGGCTTCGGCGTATTTATTAGCGCATAATTGTTACTATTTTACGAAAATGTTTTAAAATTATCTAGTCCTACAGTTTATCCCGAAAGGAAAATAAAACTGATAGAAACACTTTTCTAATTTTTGTAGTTGTGACGGGGGTAGATCAATCAGCAAAATACAGCATGCAAGAGGACCGCCACATGCACACCGCACGGTCATGGAAATATTATGCATATTAGTGAAATATACGTGATATTCACGCAAAGACAAATCTTGCAAAAGGTTAGTAATTCCTATTGTAAATCCATGCAGGGTTAGACCTATGGAAGGCAAAAAAAATGCAATGAGTCGTCCTAGCGAGTGACGCCAATAATTCTATTAATTGTGACACCGTTGCTGTCCTTATTAGTGCGAGGGAAGAATTATATCTTTTGCAGACATTTTCTTTTATTTCCTCCTCGTGATCACGTCTGCCATAGCACTACGGTAAACGTAGGATTTCTTTTCTCGTCCTCTGAGAAAATATCTCCTCCGAATTTTCTGAGTAAATTTAACATCCTTCGAGGGTGAAATAAGCTTTGATGCTTTCCTGGCGAATATGTGGGTAAACTTTTCTCAGGATTCCCACGGGGTTAAATTCTTCATTTTAGCTGACGTTTCGAGCTCCGTCTCGGAGCTCATCTTCAGGGCTACTGAAATTCTCCTAAAATGCAGTATTTATCCAGAGTAATGTTTACCCATCGTTCCAAGATCCTTCTAAAATATTGATAATTTCCTAGGAATGCCTTCAAGTATCGAAAAATTGAAAAGAATCAAAAGAAAATCTTTTTGTCTCTCTTTCCGTTATATTATATTCCGTTGTATTCCGTTATATTCTCACAATAGGGTATAGTTTCTGCGAGATTGTCTTACATTCAAGAGCGATTCCATATTTTCCACAAAAAAACCGCGATCCATCGATTTCATCAAATTCCCTGAATTTGAACAACAGTAAATTTCATATTTGGATTAATAAATAGGGTATAAGCGGATATATCCAACGGCATAATCCACACATGAACTCAGTATTTTAAATTACTCAATCTTTGGTGCTTCTGACCAACCGTAGTGTTAAGTCTTTTTTCCGTACTCTTCCATCAAGAATGACCACATCATAAAACAAGAGAGGTTCATAAAATATAACGCTACGGTACTAGTAATTAATTTAACCGGCGAGTGGTACGAATTTGTAACAATGGCTAAAAATATTTTAGTGGTTATGTAGTGGATGGATTAAACCTTTCTCCCAGACTCATTCAATCTGGAATTTCCCGATCCAAGCACCAGCTAAATACCATTGTAAGTAAAATGTTAATATTGTTATCATTTCTAAAATCGGTTACGAATTATTGTGGAGAATTAATTACGAGTTCCATGCGTTTTATAGGCAGGATAAGTTCCAAGAACTCCCTGAATATACTGTCAAAATACTATTTCATACAGCTTGTAACACTGAAGTCAATAAGCAAATATCGATGAGAAAGAATTGGCGGATGAAAATGGGCACTCGACTTTTAAAAAAACAGACAAAAATAGACGGCAAGTAACAGGTAACTTCAACAATATCTTGCAAAGCCGTAATATGTAACATTCAGGTATTTAAAATGGGGTATGTCGTGTCAGGTCAAATAAATCACGCAAAATCCTTACTGTTGATGGAATTACATTCATCGACGTCATGCACGATACCTACTTTTAGTTTTTCGTTTTCTTTAGCCACAAGCAAAATTATTAAGTATTTCTGTATTAACCTCCACGAGTTCTTCCAACACAATAATCAATACTAACACTTGGTACGTAAATTCTACAGAATACGAATGCGGAAGTTCTGCCGAATATCTTAGAAAAACTTACTGGCAAAATAAAAGCAAACAAGCAGACGAGATAGTTTTCTGCTGCTATTTCTAGAGCTAAAATAGGCAAGAACATAGTACAAGTACCTGAATGACGGTCCAAAGTACTATTTATCAGTAATTAACCACTAAAATTTGAGATTGAAAAAGTGAATGTAATGTTTGATTCTCTCCTGCGATAGCTACATCCTACAATTTTCCACCAACATATCTTCATTTCATTAAGTAAATTTGAGTTAAGACTACTCTTTAGACTCTGTAACTTCATTATAGTACAACTGTAAATACTATCCTCTAGTTTCTCTTACCTCTCTCCCTCGAAATAGGTAACTCAGGAGAAGGTTGATTGTTAACTCGTAAACAATTCCTCCCTTCCACTATCCCACGCAAGTTCATTCTAATCAACTAAATACATTGTACTACATCTTGCATCATCATCCATCATCTTATCATCCATCTATCTTTTCCGGGGCTCTCCTTAAAATATATTTTCGTTGACGTCTAACTGTGATTTATTTTGTCGTTCTTGTACCAGCCCTGCGTTTCACAGTTATCGGATTCGTTGAGTTACCTGGCGCTCTAGTCTCTCGTTTTATTTTAAATTATTTAAACCTATCTTCCTAACATTATCCGTACGCCTCTATCCTATGTTGGTTCCAATTTCACTTTTTTTATTTCAAATATTTCCAGTCTTTCTGTATTTTTCTTCGCAGACGTCCATGCCTCGCATAAGTGCGATAGGTATAGTCTGGTCTTATTACAACCTTACCTCGTAATACTTAGCAACTTTTCCTCACCTATTCTAATTCCTTCCACTATTCTGGCTTCTCCCACAACGACGTTCAGTTCAAGTTTCTCCTTTAGCTATAGGCCATTGCCAGTGTCCATGTTTATGTGCCATTGATACTGGATAGAAGTAAAACTTAGATTCAACTTTCGAAATCACTCTGTTGCCATTGTTTTTCTACCAAACAGCATGACCATCGCCATGTTATTATCGTTGCAGTCAGCAAAATGGAAATCATTATTAAAAGATGTAAGGGTGAAAGCTGTAAGTCTTTGTGCCACTATTCCCAAAAGATATAGTTTCTCGGAAAAATTAGTTCCCCAGTTCTCTGAAGGCTTTCAAATGCAACGGAATTATTTTAAAACACTATGTCGAGTTGAAAAAAAATATATTGAAATTATATTCCACGAATAAATAGTCCACGAAAATATATTGAAGCTTTCGGACTTTCTTCTGAAAATTTTTATACATTACCCGAAGGTGTATAAACCTGAAGAGAATTTTCATGAAGTATATGCTGAAAGCCAAGTCTTTCATCGGATAAACTCGCCGAATTCTGAATCAATCAACAACCAAATTATGTTTCCTTTCCTTATGCTATAGCTTTTCCTTGTTTCTTCTCAGAACTCTTCTTTTTATTTTATTCTTCCATTATTGATTTCAAAGAAATAATGCGGCGGCTGGTCCGAGGTAAATGTCATTTTCAATAAGATTTCAAAATATGGCCTTTTAATTCTACTTTATCGTCTGGCCACAAAAACACTTTCCGCGCTATATTTTCTGAGAATTGAATTTAAAAATCAGGATTTTTTCTAATTTTTTCTTGTTGGTATACTTATCAAATCTAATGAAAAATCTGGAAATATGCAAAAAAAACATGCACGTCGTTTAGATTAAAGAATGCTATAATATTCGACATACCTTAAAAATCATATTAAATATGAAACTAATGCTACTTTGATAAAAATAGCCGGCCTCGGTGGCGTAGGGGTAAAGTCCCCGGCTGCTAACCTAGAGGTCGCGGGTTCGAATCCCGCCTGGGTGGATTGATCAGCATGGATGTTTGTGATTGTCCATCAAGTTAATTGGAAGAGAGGACAACAATGTCCTAAAATTCGCTTGATAAAATAAGACGAAATAATAATAATAATGCTAGTAACCGATATTTTTATAGTTTTATAACGAATATATGCTGTAACTGAAATCAACTCATGTTAGAGACATGAAAATAGCGTTAAAAATATATTGATTGGATTATCCATGATGTCCGTGATCTTATTTTGATTTTCGATGCATTTTGTTAATGACAGTCAAACAGTTTAAATAACAAAGGCATTTGGATAACAAAGGCATAACAAAGGTATTTGTTTTTGACCTTATAGTTGCGACCAACCTCCTAATGCTGAAAAGAAGCCTAGTAATTATCACTCGCTCTCTTTGGATGCATATTGCTCTACATAATATTTAATTTCACTCATACTGTTTGAAAGACCTTTTCAACATTTATCACGTCCATTTCATTCCATTATTCAACGGAATTCGAACGGTATTCCTCGTGCCTACACGAAATGTGCGCTAGAGCAAAGAACAAAATAGAAATTCACATACGTCTCTTGTTTGGAAGGGTAAAAATAATCTTACTGCTACTGAACAGTATTTTTTGATCCAAAAATGAACGTTAAAATATAAAAATAAATGTGGTAACATGTCTTTTTTTATAATTACTTCGTTTTTAAACTGTTGATACCTCTTCTACAAGATGTATTGGTAGGGGACGAAAATAGGACCACTTTTTCAATTTTTGTTGAGCAGAAATTTTTAAAAATCTTTTTCTTAAAAGGTAAAAAATCGTATCTGATAAATTTTGAGATAAATATCATGCGTAGGCTTAGTTGGTGGAGTTATATGATGTTTTTGGAATGATTGACTTAAAAATATGATATCTACAAGCCAGAAACAGACTGGGGGACGAAATTTGGCGCCTTTACCTTATAATTCTTCCTCGTGATTAAAAAAATATATTATCTTCGGTGCATTAATAATTTTTATTTGTCTGCATTCACAACTTATTTCAACCCCGTGACTCACTTGCCGTGCGAGTAGCGGAGGATTTAACCTAACATCAGTGCAAACGTTAAAGGACTAATAATAATGATAAAAATAAGCATTTCGCCTCGGTGGCAATCACTTGTAAGAATGCCGATGCGTCGTAATATTTTATTAAAGACAGTAAATAAACCTTCTATTAAGGCCGTTTTACACGGTACACGGAATTGCGCAATCTGACGTACGTGCGAAGGCGCAATCAAAATTGCGTCGTGTAAAGTGGTGAATTGCAAGACCATATGCGAGAATGCGTGGAAGCGAGGCGGCAAAATAGCCCCTGTTCTAATTTCGTTCATGCATTCGCGCAATTCCACGCCATTTTAGAAATTAATGCAGCTCTAACCTGCGCAATTCCGTGCCCCGTGTAAAACGGCCTTTATAATCTACAATACGTAGTAGACCAATACACGGTGAAACATGCCCAAACGCTCAGCTCTATTCAGAGAGCTTTTCTTCCTGAAACATAATGTATTTCCCGCATAAGTAACTTAAATCCATCCTCTTTCCAACCACTACCAACTGCTTCAATCGCGAGCGACCACAGTTTTACAGGGCAACGGTAAATTCCTTGTTCCTCAGGTTTCCACTGAGCGAATGATGATTTTCCAATTTTTCATGTAACACCGCGTCCAGTATTTCCGTTGACAAAAGTTTCACCGTCAACATCGTCGACATGAAGAGGCAGCAGGATCACTGGTGACACTGCTGTCGACGGCAATACTGGATGCGGTGCAACACGAAAAAATGGAAAAACAACGGTAAATTCTTACACGACTAGCCTAAAGGGTTTTTCAAAAGCTCGAAATTATAATAGCACCACATCCTCACCTTCGCGGGTTGCTACTGCCGATATTGCTTCACCTATACCTCGGGAATTAATAAATCCACTCTAGTTCTCAGAACTCTTAACCTTAATGGGGATACTTATCTAATCTCACGAGAAATGTTGACTTCTGTAAGAATATGCGTGCCGTTTTTTTAATAAAAAAATCTGATGTCCATCATACCTCAAAAGCCACGATGAAGATAAAGCTACGGCTATCTCATCCTCTAGCGGCCACTCATTTCCAACATGTTAGGGTGAAGCTTTATCTTATTACCAATCGCATTGGGCAACGCTTAATGAATCTAAAGTATTGAAAAAACATTTGGATGGCATCGAATTCATGGTATGGAGATTGTCGTAGCTTTTCAAATGTAAACTTCCGATTTTTCAATGCTTTGGAAGAGTAATCAGTGATATATATTGCGAGGAATGTTCTTATTCGAAAAAATTGGAATACTCAATGGCTTATTGAATAGCCAAAACAACGAAATTTGTGAAATTAAGCCTGTAATATCTGCGTGGCGGACCTCCGTGAGGTATGTCCGCCGGGAGGATATCGTTTTAGCACGTTTGAGGATAGGTCACTGTATCCTAATCCAGTCACACCTCTTCGCGGAAGAGAAAATTCAGCCCCATAGCATAGATTACGATTGTCTTTTAAAAGTACGACACCTCCTGATGGACTGTGAAAGATATCGGATCCCACGGGTGAGTCACAACCTCGGAGGAAACCAAGCTGAAGTGCTAGCAGACAATGCGGAATACATCCCTCTACTCAAAACATTCTTAAGCTCGACTGATCTTTTTACAAAAATACAATTGCCACTCTTTTCCATTTTTTTCCGATCCTATTTTAAGATGGACCATGCATTTTTCTATTACTATCACTATTATTTTTCTCTTTTGCAGGCAGTAATTGTGGAGAAAAATTGCCTTAATAATATCCCAATGCCTTGCTAATGCAATGAGAAGTACGGGGTGCCATCTTGTAGGGCTCAATTCAACCAATAAAATTTCATTCACATTAGAAAAAAAAATCATTGCATAAAATTGTCAGATGATCTTTCTCCATTCTTTCGTTGCTCTTCAAATGTATAGCTCGGCATTCACATTAGCACCAGACGAGTATTTTCTATGCCTTTCCGCTTCAATTTTTGACAATGCCATTTGTTGAATACGTATTTTTAATTGGAAAAATTAAAAAAACTGATAAATGATAAAATGCTACTTGCAACAATAAGGCAAAAAACCGATACATAAATACATTAAAGATAAGAATTGAATGATGGACGGATCGAGACAGAAATTTGAAGAAACACTAACATTGATAAATGGTTTTTTAATGATCATATGCCGCTATTGTTTTACGTTATTACAAAACACATTCTTTGCTGTGAATACTGTCACCTTGGTATGAGAAATAGTTAATACCAACGCATGGATGATGTTTATCACCGTGGTCAGATCAGGTTCGAAAGGAAAATAAAAGACAGAAATAATGTAAGTGCCCATTCAAATTCATGAGAGTGCCATGAAATCAATGCCAGTAATTACTTATGATTTGTTTTTAACATCTTTTTTAGGTTTAGTTACCTCAAAAATTATAGCCATCAAGCATTTTGTCGCACTTTTAAGCGTTAAGTCTCAGAAAAATTGAGTCAAAAGTTTGCAATGGAAGACGATTCTTTTTAATTCATAATTTAAGCAGACCAAAGCTGCAGAAAAAAAGATATGGCTCTAACGTAAATAAATATCAAAATGCAAAGAAAAACGCAAATTTTTGCTCAAATTTACGAGGAAAAAATATACTTTTTTCGTGCTAAAACGTTTAGAATAAATTGAAGCAGCCGCGCTACTACTACTTCTGATGAGATGTAAAACTACGCACAAAAATATTTCGCATCTTTGCAACTCCGAAACACGGCTTTCCTCAATTGCCCGAGCAATTTTCGATTGTGTTGGTATATCGCTTAATATCTTTGGCCTTTTTTCACCGGAAGAAATCATTTATCGGCCAGTGGCTGAGTCGGCTTTTTGTCCTCCCCCCTATGTCCTACATGCGGGACAATAAGGGTGTATGAGGGGGGGGGGGGGGGTGGCTGCGGTCACGACGTGGTCAGCCCGTGACCCCGCCTCACGCAAATGAGATTTTAAAAATTGATCGGATCACTCTGTTCGACCGCAGGGAACGATTAATGGCGGCATCGCCTCCGCCGAGCACCGGCGATTCCCCGGCCGTCTACCGCGAGGTTGACTGCGATGCACGCCCCACAATAAAACCAGCCCACACCGCCTGGGTATACATGCGACTGCCATATATGTATATGTTCTTAACACTTTGGGAGCTAATGACGTGATATTGCGTTCTCACGAAACTTCGTAGAAGTGCGGCCAACGAAATATTACATCTGTTTGAGTTTGATTGTCTATTATATTCCCATTTTCTCTTTTTTATTTTTTATAGATCTCTTTTATAAAGCTCTTGATAATAATGTGTAATAATTGAAACCTGTTGAGGAAATGAGATAGTGCGGAAATTGCTACAGCTGTTTATATTTTTAATTTCTTATTTTCTAATTTTATTACGGTTGGACATCTACTATGAATCGTTATTTAGACGAGTTTGTGCTTCGAAAATACATGAGATGCTTGAGTCTTAGACACAGGAGTTTTTACTTGAGCTTTCTATATACAGTAGTAAAATAACAAAAATTTCTATACATACATGCCATATAAAAGTTCGTATCACTTTGAGTGCTAATGATGTAATATTACGTTCTCACGAAACTTCGTAGAACTGCGGGAAATGTAATATTACGCCTGTTTGAATTTCATCGTCTTTTATAATATTTATGCCGCAATATTGCCTTGTTGGATATCTACATTTAATCGTTTTATGGACGACTTGATTTCATTTTATCTCCATTGATTTCATGTAATTGTATATCAATCTCTATCATCTTTTTTTCCTAATGTTTTCATTAAGAAATATTGCTTGAAATATTTATTCAATTGATCTTATGATCTTTCTGATCATAAAATTACAGTTAAACCGTTTTACGCATCACAACCGAAATTGTTTGAGTATCACACATTCATAACAGGCGTACGAGTTCCTTTCTCTTGAATTCCCTGTTACTTGTGTTGAAAGAATTAACTATCAGGAATATCAAAAGTCTTCACCCGTTATTCGAATCCTGGTCTCTTAGGTCAGAAACCATACGCTCACTCACCGGGATAACACCGCTCCCTTTTAAAGCGTGGTTTTAATTGTTTTCAGAGCGATATTTGGTGTTGGTTTCACTCATATAAAGATTAAAAACGCATATAAAGATTAAAGTATTTGTCTGCTGAAGACAAAATTCGTGTACTGGCGGCACCGACTCCTGTTTATGAATAAGAGAAGTAAAGGGTTGCATTGTTGAAGTTTGGTAATTTTGTGTAAAGGATTCTGCCAGATTATATATATATTGGATTGCGCTTCCGAAATATATATGCATTTGGATGTCTACCCAGGTATTAGAATTCACTCCTATGGAAAAGTTGTTGAACGAGAGAACGAGATATCGTTTAAATAATATTTGCCTACAGTTGGCCTGTATTTTGTGCTTGGATCGGGAAATTCAACATCAAATGAGTCAGGGAAAAAGCTAAGATTATCCCACTTGGTAACATCCTGTATTTTATCTAAATATTGAAACAAAGTCGCGATGTCCTTCGGTGAAATTAATTGCAAATACTTTGGCGTAACGTTTGGCCTCTTACTGCTTATTCATTCTTGACCGGAGGGCAGAGGAACAGTATCTATCTAATTCAGAACTTAATAAGTAATTAGTTAAAAATACTGACGCATTTTAATCATTGGAGGAGTGTGCCGTAGGTTGTATCCCTTTATTTTTATAATAATCTTTGTGTCACTGTACGTATTAACCATCTACTAAAATCAACACAAGGCAATATCTTCGCTTAAAATATATATCTTTTTTATTAAACTCAGTCGTTCCCACGCGCTACTAATCCACAACTTTCATATTTCATCATATTACGAACTTTTTAGACCAACATTACTTGTTAAAAAAAACGGTGCCATACAGTTTACTAATTCCATTTCATAGCCTCAGAGAGGATACTTAACACAAATGATTATGAGTCTAGTCAAAAATATTGCTGATATGAATCACGTTGATTTCTCGAATCTTTTTTCAAGCGAATATTTGGCCAGTCGTTCCGAAATGTATCGAAGGTGTCGCGATGATGGGTGTTGCATCCTCTGCACGTTAGCATTGATTTTCGACGCACCAGGTGACTCGCGATGCTTTGATGGGAATCCGGCTGGACTCAAAGCGAGGCAGGCTTTGATGAAATACATGCGCAGTAATTTGGGGCATTTCACATCCACTCTGCAGTGACTGAAGGTCAAACGTTAGAGAAAAAATGGTCATCTTAAATATTTTTTAAGTATGGGAAATGGGCTGAAACCCGGAAAAATTTTGCTCAGTGCTTTATAATTAAAATAGTCTGAGGCCAGGCAATACATAAATTGTGGCGTTTTTCGGCAAGATAGGTACTGAGGAAGGGCTTTTCCGTACATAATAACTCGAAAATTTTTCTTAAAGTGTATAATTTTGCAAAGTATTCATTACTGACTAAAATTTTCAAGTTTTACGGTGAACCAGTGAGAGGAATTATATTAGTTAAAATTATCAAAACCTCACCTTTCCAAAAAAACTACATACTAAAAAAGGGGCATACAATTAATCTTAAAAATTACCACAAAGTGAATTGCGTATTAGCAGTTCTAACTTTTAAACATTAGCTTAGGATAACGTTTGAACTATCTGGGTAGATTTCAGTAGCCTGTTAAAATCAGTTCGTATTGGAAAATATAGCTCGTGGCAACAACATTGCTTACGGTAGATTTTTTTACTCATTGTTTATTCGACTGCAACAATGAATCATTAACAATTGTGTATTTCTACGGTCGAAATAACGATGAAGAACATGCAAAGAAACTCTGAGCACGGCGAAACGGTCGTATTCTTCATCTCATCTTGGGCAAAATATTTAATTGGCGCATTTCAATGTATTTTTTATCCAGAGAACAAATTATTCGCATTACAAGAAGAATTTTAAAATTAAATTTTTACCAATTCTTTGATTTTTTTAAAGGCCGAAAGGTAGATTTCAATTTCCGAGGTGTAGGAAAGTATTTAAAAATTGAAGTTACGTATGCTTGATCGAAAAAAATATTTCCAAACATTTCATACAAGAAAATTTTATAATTGTTCCTCTTACTTAAAATAAACCACAAATACGAAAATCGCCATTTAGGTGGTGTGCATGGCCGCGGGGCGATTTTCGTCTCTTAGTAGTGAGTAGTGAAAACCCATCGCATCAGGTTATCTGGTACGTGGAATTGTGGTATATTTCCTGTGCCAGTTCCCTTGGTGGCAGCGGTTTTGTTTATTTTATTAACAGTGTACATATCATTTTAGGTAAGTAATTTTCTTTAATTTTTACTTTTCCAGCAAAGACTTATTGACCCTTCATAACACGGCGTTCTTTTCACACATATGTACGTAATTAGTAAGATTATCTTAGATTTTATTTTACCATGCGAACCAACAATAAACAAAACTTTCGTACAGATATAATTGTGGGTATCTTTCATTCGTATTTATTTATTCTCATACCACCGAAAACAGCGCAAATTAACTTTTTACATCTGAGTCTTCAACTATCTTAACACTTACCTACATGTGTGCAATGGAAATGGGCAACCTACCCAGGCGGGGCTCAAATCCGCGACCTCTAGATTGGTATGCGAGGACTTTACCCCGCCGCCACCGAGGCCGACATTCATTGCAAAACCTATACTTTTTGGTGCTATACTCCGCGAAAGTTTTCCCTTCGATGCCAGCTAAACACAAAAAGGGTACTTCATAATGTTAAAAAAAATTGTGCAGTTCTCTGTAGTTTTTGTGGTATAGAATTGAAAATCTGTAGCAGAAAAAGTGATTGCACATGGAGAAAAAGTTTGTCAGAAGTGGGATTCGAACCCACGCCCTCATACGAGGACCAGAATGCTCAAACCCGAATGAATCGGGCAAGGTTAACCTTGCCCGATACATTCGGGCTCGATACAAGTCTGGCGCCTTAGACCGCTCGGCCATCCTGACAGTTACTTGAAGACTATTTCACAGTGCTTTATTTACTGGTTGCTGGCTTTGTCATTAATTGAGCCACCCTCTCTAAAACCTACATCCACGTACTATCCTGCAAGCCGCATCGATGAGCGTGTGGATCTGAAAGCTATCATCACTTAAGCGGTATAAGCGATACACATGCCATTGCTTAAGCGATCTAAGCGTAGCACGTAGCTACCAAGTCTCTACATACACAGTTTTCTGGTTTCCATCCGGGTTAGATCCTCCATCTCCATCATTTCCGCCGTTTCGAGGAATGACTTATTAATCATGTTAATTAAATTAATTAATATGTTACTAAACACTTCTTTCTCTTCCGTTTAGATAGTTTTCAAAGATTTTATTTTTGTACGAATCATGGATATATAACAAAATGGCGAAGCGTAACAGGAAAGAATAAATCGGGAAAATTATGCTCAAATTATTGGAGAATATTTATGCTAAGTTTCTTCTTGCTAGTTCAAAAAATCGTGTTTGATGTTTTGGCCAGCTTTTTTAGATTTTAGCCCACTGCGCGCCGCCGCGATCATGAGCCCGACATCTCATCTTAACGTAGGGATAGTAGAGGAATGTAAAATATTGAAGGATCTAACGGCGTAATTGAGGGGACGCAAGATACCACAAGCGAAAATATACTTTATTATTTAAAAAAAAAGTCAAAAATCCTTCGATTAGAAAAAAAAACACTAAGGACGGTATTTCTTTGCTAAGCCAGTGATTGAGGGATGAAATTCATTTTTATTTATTTTATTCATATTCACCCCACGAAAACCTTTATAACAGGGGAGTCTAACGAAAAACAACGTTGAATGATCACAGACCCCCATGCCTCGGATAGGGACAACTTACCCAGGCGGGACTCGAACCCACGGCATTCCTTCGATTTTCGGTTTTTGACCTGTGGGAGTTAATGCGCCAATCATGTACTTTTTTCAATCGCGTCTGAATCTATTACTCTTGAGCCAATTTCATTTTTATATTTTCAATTGCGGTTATAGCATTCATATTTTTCCCGGACTAAATATGCAAACAGATATAAACCTCATGGCACATTTTATGCAAAAGTTTTTATCGAAACACATTCATTCGCCTCAGAGGGCGTGTGGGTCTGAAAGGTACTATCTTAAATTGCTAAAGCACTCAAATTCGTGTAAAACCTTATAAACCATGAATATTTATGCACGAATGAAAAAAACCTCAACCATTTTTCGAGAAGGATCTGGATGTTTCTCTCTGGATCGCCTTCTTCATGCCATGACCTTTTAATTGTGACCTTCATAGTCATAATACAAGAATCCAAAATGCATTCCATGTAAGTCAGCACAGAGTAAATAAAACGATTAAAGGGATAGATCATCAGGGAATACTTATGTACAATAAATTGCCTAACTATATTAAAAATGTCAAAATTTCATTTAAATTCAAGTAAGCTGTGAAAAAACTACTTTCATGTAAAATATTCTATAGTGTAGATGATTTTCTAATTGAAACTAATTTAAATGTATAATTGAAATGTTGCTAATCCAAAAAAAATGTAAATTGTATGTATTGTATTTTTCATATTGTTTTGATGTTGTGCATAATATTTTTTATATATATGGAATGTAAAACATGTAATATATTGACAAAGCCATGCATAATTCATATGCTTATGGTGACTGAATAAATTGAATTGAATCTCTGTTTCCATAGGTGGTGCTTGCTTGTTCCATTAAACTTATTTTCCTGCGCACCTGGTCGAGGACAAAATGTTGGTGCCAATGTAGATTGCCTGAATCGTGTGTGACCTCCAGAGGCGGAGATGGCCACAGAGGTGACCGACCCGCGGCTCCTGGGTGTCACCACCCATCACCTTCACCCGCACCATCACCTGCACCACCTCCGGCAGCAACACCACCAGCAGCCGGGTGCCGCACTACCCCAGCACCAGATACACGCCCAAGTGCCCTCGCATTACCAGGCACCAGTGGTGAGTACATCACCCAAATACCAAATTCACACCATCTTCGATGTGGGATAATCATGCCTCCCCGCCTTGTGCGGCCGTCTTCCTACAGTGGTTTTTCTCCAGTAAGGATGAGAGTCAATGTCCTTAGGTTTTCCGATGTTTGTTCACATCTTTTCCACTTGGTACATGTAAATTTGTTCTTTTTGCATTTTTAAGCATACTTCTATGGCTCTTTCGTTATACTTTAGCTTCATTTAATTTCAAGATTAACTTGGCAATGTATTACTCTGCAAATACGTAATGCATGACGTGGGGTTAAATGGAAGATAGGACTCTCTATTCCCAATCTCGCCCAAAAAAGACGAATTATTATCATTAATCACATATAAAAGTATAATAAAACAAATATATCGGTTCTTTTCAATAATTAATAATATTGAAATCTAAATATTGGCATCCATCAGTATGCAAATACTATGTAAAGTTGCTTCACTGAATTGAAGCGTTTACATGGGAAAGGTAGTAACTCAGAAAAAATCGATATTCCGTTTATTCTTGGAGAAGGCAGTACATACACATGCCAATAGCATGGGCAAGGCAGAAAGTCTATTGGTACAGTATATCCGTTGCTACGATTGACAAAGTTTGTACACTAGCATTAGCTTTACAGTGTAGGCAAACCTCTCTCTTTTGTCTCCTGTAAAATTCACATTTAGTGACTAGCTGCCTTACCCATGTCAACGATTTAATTACTTGCGGTAGAAATAGCTCATGGGCGGGAAATAGCTTAAGTCAATTAGCTAACAATAAGTTATTATTCATTAAGTCAAGTTAGCTTAGCAATAGCATAAGTGTTGGTTTTTAGACTCAACACCAATGCTGAGTGGGAACGGAATCGCTTTTGAGTGTAGGCATGAGAAAAGCGACAGCCACGAAAGGTGCTAAGGGGTGCAGCTTATTAACATAATGATAGACGGAACATCGGCGATCTACTCCATTGCACAACGTACACCTATAACGCTCCCCAATGTCCGCTTTTGCAGCTTTCATTTGCCATTCGCTTCCCAATGATCTATTTCGATCTTTCTTACACAATTGACACCAACGATAACCAATATCCGATAGAAAGATTTAGTGCTTTCCCGTTGAATAGACTTCGTAAAATTTCTCGGGATGGCCACCGGGTCAGGAACTAAATAACTGCCAACGTCTCGATGTCCGAATCGGCCATCGTCTTCAGGGCTGTCCCCAATGGATTGGTCCTGGATTAAATATGCTATGAGATATAAATCTCATTCCCCACCCATTCTATGTCATTTTATTCATCGACACGTCGGCAGTTATGCAGTTTTTGACCCGGTGGCGATCCCGAGAACTTTTAACCAATATCCGATACTTTTTTGCTTCTAAGAGCTATCTTCCTCGATTCGGAAATTGGATTGAGGGTTATCAAAGGATAATTTGCGACTACAATGATTTAGATGAATTAGACCATAATTACTGGGCACTTCTAAATGCAAAAACACTGCTATGAGTGTTCATGCGCCAATTATGAACATTTCTTATGGTTTTGAATCTATCAATCTTGACCCGATTTCTTTTATATTTTCTATTGCAGTTATAACTTTCAATTTCCGGATTAAATATTCAGTAAGATATAAATCTCATTCTCTACACGTTTTATGCAAATTGTTTCATCGAAAAACATTCTTTACTCAAATCATCGATGAAATAAATAATGAACCATCAAAAACTGCAAAAAAAAACATTTTTAAGTTTGAAACCCCCAAATATTTCTGAAATTTCTAATTCGATAAGGTTTGAAATGAGTTTCGGCTAATAAAATTTGCCACTTTCTCGATTCTTGCATTTGTCACGATATTTTTCCCATTACATAGACACTTACAATTAATGTGGAAATATTTAAACCAAGCACCAATTAGATGCGAGTTGTGGGTTGCAGAAACTTCTATAAAAAGACGAATGAAGAAAGCAGTTGTAGGCACCTGTCACTAGCAACTGCAGGGGGTTCATGAAAATATACCTCTTAAGCATGATGACTGATTCAGATCATTAGATGATCCTCTTATCGCATCATCAAGCGGATAGTGTTTCCAAAGATTGAGAGAGCCCTCTCCAGAAGTATAAAGACGAACACTCAGTAGGATTATCCTTGAGAGTATCCCCAAGTGGCCGCTGCATCGCAGGGATTCTTTCCTTAGGGTCCCCAATCCTAGGGAGAGAGCGCCAAGAAAAGGAATGAGGGAAGTGATTTTATTTTGCCCCTTTTCGAATTCTTATTTATTTTGCAGCGTACGTAAGGATCTTGTATTTTTCAATCATCAACGTCAAGGACACCGCTAATCATGAATCTCCAGTATTTTTTTTATACAAAATACCATCTCTGCGCGTTAAAAACGTAATTTAAAATAATTAATATAATTAATAGTATCGGGAGTAACTTGGTGGAAATCCATAATCGGAGGAATAGAAGGATCAACAGCTTTGCTATTTCCACATAGTAATTTATTGACACCGACCATGGTTTCGTTACAGAGTAACATTATCAAGGTGTCACCGTAAGGTAACGGTATCAAGGTAGGTAACATTATCAAGGTGTAAGATCACCTTGATAATGTTACTCTGTAACGAAACCATGGTCGGTGTCAATAAATTACTACGTGGAAATAGCAAAGTTGTTGATCCTTCCATAATTTAAAATGTTTAAGTTATATCATTTTTGTAACTCAAACTTGGTTTGATACGATAAAATGCTCCCAAACACGAAAAAATATATGTAGCTCTCTCTATCGCCGTCCACCTCCCAAATCCTGACAGAAAGTTAATCATCCTATCATAATCGAAACTTATATTCCATCTTCTAGTCCAACTTTGCAAGATACCTAAATCTACATATTACCCAGCAAGCCGGTTAAATTGGCGTTTGGTCGGAAATGTTATGACACCAGTCATTTGATTTTATGTATGCATATAATTTTAAGCTGTGAATTGGTAGAGTGATTTTGCGATGGCTTCATATTTATTTAAATCTTTTATTGTAAACAGGAAAAAAGCGAATTCCTACAACAATTCTTTCGGTAAAATATGTTTTTTATTACCGTTTCCTTCTGACCTGGATATGTTGTGCGTTTGTAGAATTAAATTCACCGTGTCGCTCTGAATTACGTCTGTTCTTAAAAACACAAGCAAACTTAGCCACGATAGAAAAATAATTGTAATAATCAAATATAGGAGACTTTTCGAAAAATGAAACAATTTGCTGCAATCACGAATATCTATGTTTTGAATTACAAATATGTTATGAAACACAAAGTTGCCAAATTTACTGTAATTATTTATGATTAAAAATAAATCGAAACGTTGGCTATAACTTGTTTTCATAAAATACGTTGACCTAAACTCCAGGAAATATTATAACACAAATTTACTGTATGACTTGATAATGATAATGCAATGTTTGTGACTTAAGTACCACCAAACCCTTCTCCCTAACTTCCCCACCTTGGTCAGCCTTCTACCCCTACAGACTCAATGAAAATGAGATCATACTCTCCCTGTATCTTGTATTTGAACCTGAATATATCGCACAGCGACGAAACTGATTGTTACTAAAATCATATATGATATTGACAAAGTTTTTTAATTAACATGAAGCAATTGAACCAAGTCACGCCTCAAACTACCAATTTGACGAGTTTTAACACTTATTTAATAATTATATTTTTCGAGACTTTATTAGATGTCTTTCCCTCTGACATGAGGCATGTCTGGTGTTATTATATTTTTTAACAGGAGGAGGATTCGTAAAGTATTTTCTTTGAATGTGATATTACCTCCTAAATAGTATTTACTGTCGGTAAAAATCAAGCTTCTACTTGAAGGACCCCTCTTTTGCAGTTTCCTCGCTTTTCCCACTGACCCTGCTTATATTTTGAGGAGTTTGCTTGGGGTGTTGGCACTACTTAGGATTCGAGCCCTAGATTATTCCATCAGACTAGATTACGCGCATGCCTTTTTTTTACAAGCTACAGTTAGGGTTTTCTACCGAAACTATGATAGTGTAATCTATTGAATTCATAATGTTATCTCATAGCCTTCCGTGGCGTTATTGATTAAATGATCTCTCCATCTTTCGGGTTGTCGCCGCGTTGTCAGTCATAGTGTGACAACAGTTTCGCCTGATTTCCACCAGGCATTTTCAGATCGAAGTGCCGATATTACGTGTGTGGTATTTTCGCCGCGTTCATGTAGCCCTCGTTCCTCGCTGCTGCGTTGTGATTGGCCGGATTCTCTCGCTGATGCGCTGTGATTGGCCGGTTTCTGAAACACTCTCTTCCTTATTAAAATTTTGTCGCCCTGTGACTAAAAACGCGAAGAAAACCCGAAAGAGGGAGAGATATTCTACTGAAATTCTTAACTTCTCAATACTATGGATAGTTCTGCACTCATCGCCATGTTTGGGATGGTAAAAAAGTAAGCTAAATGGCAAAAAACAAATGGAGCTTCTTTATGAAGGACTAAAGCCCTTTCAATGTAGTTTCCTCGCTTTATTGAATCGAAACCGGAGAAATACGAAAAGAAAACATCTGTCACCCTCACATCTCCCCTACACTTAGTCTCTTCATCTGACTGTGAGAGAATCTCGCTTACTGAGTAAGGGCAATCTTAGGGTAATAACCGGACAGCGTTTTGAGTTAAAGCAAATACATGATGTAATTGAAGTCAAATCACATTATTTACTTGAAAATAGAGCCTCATTCGACTCAAATAACTGTTAACATTGTTAACCTAAGTGTGTAAGGATTTAACGTGTGCATTCTTTGAACCTTACTTTTGTTTTTTGACAGATGAATGTCTTATTCTTTTTTAAAGAGATAAATATCTTCTTTGACGTGAAAATATTTTTTCACAGGAGGAGGATCCGTAAAGTATTTTCTTTGAATCGCGTAGTTGTGATATTACCTGCTAAATAGTATTTACTGTCGGTAAACACCAAGCTTCTATTTGAAGGACCCTTCTTTATTTAGTTTCCACGCTTTATTGAATCGAAACCCCAGAAATACGAAAAAAAAAACATCTGCCACCGCGCCGTCATCAAACCTCCCCTACACTTCGACTCCTATCTGATTGTGAGAGAATCTCGCTTACTTAGTTAGGGGCAATCTTCTTAATCACCCATCGTCACCCCTCTTTTGCGCTACTCCCCTTAGGCCTTTCTTGGATTGTGCCTCGGAGGGGCCCTGGGGGTCAACACACTCGCATTGTCCTTTCTCTCGTCTCCGGAGGCGGTCCATCTCGTTAGGCCCGACACAATGAGCACGGGGGTGGAGGAACAGTGGTCGTGAGAGGGAGAAATAGAAGGAGGCTAATTGGCGACAGAACAAAAGCCCCACCCTCGTCCCCTTTTAGCGGCACCTTCAAACCTTTGACCGGTAAGTTTTGTGGAAAAGGACGCCGACGCATCAGAACCAATGTGGGTTTTATCACACCTCTACCCGCTCCCGCCCATGTCGTTCCACGTCTTTTTGAATTCCAACCGTCAGGACTGAAGTGCCGAAGGAGGAGACCGACCGTTAACCCTTAGTTACACGCTAAGCGGCGATTTCGCCGCACTTTTCGAAAATTCGAAATAACGTGTTTAATGTGCTTAGGTCACTGGTGGCAGACTTTAGTATTCTATTTCCGTACTTTTTCCGCGGCCAAAAACATTATCGTGTATTACAATTCCTCAAGAAAAAATATTCAAAGTATTCATCAAGAAAATTGCATATTAATATGCTCTACTTTTGTTTATAAATGAAAGAGAAATATATTTAAAGTGCTTTTAATTATTATAAGTTATCAAAATGCGTTAAAATACTCTAAAGTTTTAATGTGTATTTAGGAAAACCAGAAATATTGAAATGCGGTAAAAAAAAGCCCCTAGCGTGTCCCGGCGCCATTCGCGCGGGCGCTTGTAGCTAATGGTTAATACTATTGACTCGATATTGAGTAGTATTGAGTAATGGTATTGAGGTGGTAATGTCACAAGTACGTGATTCATAGCAAATAATTTTCGCATGTTCCTGTGATAATAATTTTTTACGTCAAAGACGTCATCCATCGATTTTAAAAAGCAAAAATAAGGTACAAATGATGCACATATTCAATCTTAAAGCACTTAACATTTTTAGCAGTTATTTGAGCCGAATGTATCGCCATTTTCCGGTAAATAACGTGATCTGACTTCAATTACAGCATTAATTTGTTATAAACACAAAACGTAGTCCAGTTATGACCCTATGTTTTATTTTTAATGCGATTCTTACGGTATGACAAATGTCATAAGTTTTTTGTCGAAACGGTCAGGCTTGTGTAGAATTACAAAAAAATTCGTGATGCTTAGATTAGTATTGCCATAGGGGTCTAAATAAAAATATGGATTTCCATTTCCATTTTCCAGAAAATGTGGAACGGAGAGGTTTTTGTGCTCAATGTGGTTTCTGAGGCCATGGTGTATGTACAATTATGGTAAAATGTATGGAATATAAATTAGAAATAATATAATATAAACAATGGCATATTTTTAAAACATTTCATCTTCCGCATGAGAATGCATCACTCCCCCTGAACAGGTTTTTTTTTGTCTTTTTTGTAGCACATCACTCGCTTAATTACATAAGTGATCACCTTAAAACATTATTCATAGGTTAGATCTTTACATATATTTGCCGCTAGCTATCTCAAATATACATATAATTTTTTATCAAAGAAAATTTGGTTGCACTATTTTCAATTTCAGTATACTTCAAGATAAATGTGAGAATGAATACTTAGACCAAATAAAGTATAAGATGATAGCCTGTTTATAATTAAGGATACGCACGTAAAACGACTGATGGAGCGGAATTGATTCGTGCTCTTAAGGTTGCAGTCTCATTTACGAAATATTTACCGCAGAAATTGATAGAATGTGGAAGAGTAACCCACACACTCGGTGATTCAATCCGAAAATTTGTTTGGATAGGTGAGGGCAGAGCTCATCCAGAACTAAGCCACGGGCGTGTGAACTTAGCACATTCTGGGTCCCCTGTGACCTATCTTATGTTTTGAGGACTTTCGCTTGGGGATGTTCGAAGACTCCACCAAGCATTCGAACCTTGCACCCATATATCAGACTAGATTAGATTACGAAAATGTGTTCAAATTAATGATGAATTTTCTTGGTGTAATATATGCTACAAAAACCAAGTGCTATTAGACTGCCGCTCCGGGAACGAAACGCCAAATCATTTTTTCCTCATCGAGTCGCCAACCTTATGACAAGGTATAGGCCTCAAAGGGTGAATATATATTTCAAGTTTTTTTATGCATTTCCATTTTTTCTCTGCCTCAAAAGAATATATTATTTTTTGTGCTTTAGAAATTGAAAATATCCTTGAGAAAATAATAAAAATAAAATTTCTAAATAAGAGGTTGTACATGTAAATGGCTATTTGCTGGCCATGAATTCTACAGTTAGCATGTTGCTATGTTATCAACAAAGTGGTAGAAAAAAATATCAATCCATGATAAAATAAAATAAATAACTTAACAATGGGAAAACGAGTGGGAAGCATTATAAAACACATCAGAGGTACACTACTCAATAACTACTATTTAACTAACGAACTAAACAATGGGAAAACGGGTAGGAAGTTCTATAAAAACACATCAGAGGTACACTACTCAATAGCAGCGAAATAAGGACCAAAATAATTCTACCCATTCATAAAAACAGGTGAAATTAAGTGTCACTGCAATTTGCCTATGCCGATCAACCACTGTACGTGCTCATCAGCATTTCCAAATACTTTGTACTCGAAAAGTATATTATCTTACCTGCATAAAATATTCACTTCCAAATAAAAACTTTATTAACTTTAGTGTTGATTTCCTAGCATCTGACGCCTAAAATTCATCGGATAGAAAATATATCTATTCATGCGCTGGCTAATGATGGTCATAATCATTTATTCTGAATATAATTACAAAAAAATTTCACAAGACTTTTTATTGACTTTCAATGCTTTCGAGATTTAAAATTTAGGGGAAAGGAGTAAGCATGATAATTGGTTTATTTTAACGTGGACAGCGAGTCATTTGAAAGACCTAACATCGAATGGTTCGATATCTTTTTATAGCTCAGGATAGTGAATTCTGGATGAACAACCTCCTCGCTGAAAGTTATAGAAATGTTTTGCATCACAACATATGATTGAAATACAAAGTCATTGAAGTTTAATACCCACTGAACCAAAATATAGTATTGCTTCTACATTGCAAAATCAAACTCTGCCATAAGTTTCTACTCACCTTCAAACAAACAGCCGATCAAAATATTGTATAGTAAAATCATAATACACGTCGTAGAATAAATTGACTATTCATAGCGAGAGTTATTGAAAAAACTAAGATATTTTGGGAGGAGGCATATTTAGTATCTTGCATCAGGTTGAGTAGTCTCCATCTATGATTAATAACCCCTTGGATAGACCGCAGTAGTTACGGTAAAGTTTACCTGAAAGCTATCAAACCCTGCAACACCCCCCGCGGGGTGTGGACAGATGGGGGATGGTATCGAGGCAAAGATGTAGCGATGGTGGAGTGGGGGGGGGGGGGAGAGAGTGGATTGTATGGTGTTCGTCGGTTAGACAATTGAGCATCACGCCGCCACCCCGCAAACAACTGCCAACTCCGCTAATGGACGGGGTTGGCGCTTCGAATCTTCTGTAATGGGGTGAGGAACGGGGGTGGTGAGTCTAGAGGGTTGTTGCGGCAGGCGGGGGCGAAGGGGTTGTACCGAGAGAGTGGGGAAGGCGGTGTGTATGGCATTAACGGTGGGTGGTTTGGCTGGTTAGGAATGTGTGCCTGTGGAGAGGAACTTAACAGCCGACTCGGGAGAGAAAGGAAGAGCGAATATTTCCGAAGAGAGGGATTATCCCTCAGTCAATTAAAATAGAATATAAATTCTACGAAACCTGTAGGTTTCTGTTCTGTTCTCTTTGAGATACAAATGGCGTAAGTAGTTAGTCCAGGTTTACCATCGTTAAAAACTGTGTTAACTTAGAGCAATACACTATTTTACACAAATTAGGTAGGGAGCCGCTTGAGACTTAACGCACGTATTATTACAGAAATCGGTCAAGACACAAATGTTTAGAGATTTTATTTAAACCATGCCAAGCATCCTTCTTCAAGGGAACTTAGTGTAATGTATTTAAAAACTAAAATATTAATAAGTAAAAAACGAACGCAATCATCTCAGTCAGCCAATCGGACCCTTCAATCTCGGATTTTCACATTTCTACCTTGGTGCGGATGGCAAAAAAAACCTCGTGTTTATACGTACTCGGAGACGGAATTTGTCAGGAAAAGCGAGGGAAGGGGAAAGAGGTGATCTATGACTTCAGGTAGAGAAGCTCACTGGTCAATATAAATATTCTTGGATTAAGTAAAAAGGACACCAAGGAGTCGCTGTCCCTCCATTAGATTTATTTTTGTCACAGCCAGCTAATCAAACTCATCGTCCCCATCACACGTTCTTTGAGTAGACATTTCAACTGTGGCCTCAAGCGCTGACGCTGCAAATTGCTCGCTTTAATATTTTACCGATAGAAATTACCTTTGCACAGACTAGGGTCGAAGGTGACCTCATGCGATGCGACATGGCAAGGAAACCAAGAGTTAAATAACAAAGTTGAGTTTCAGCGGAAGGAATGCACAGAAAAAAATCAAGACCCCACTAACACCCATCGGAAAATTAACACCTGGGATCCAGGGATGGCAAATCGAAACTAAACGAGAGTCAAAACCAGTAAAATTTCAATAGTGTCGTTCCCGGGATGTAGAAACGAAACGAAATGGATTTAAACCCGTGGAGCTAAACTCGGGATCGAAACGAAATCGGAGTCAAAACTACTTCAAGTCGAAAATAAACTAAAACTCGGGGACGAAACGAAATGCAGATAACGTTTCGCACCGTTGGAACCACGAGCTTCACCTTCGAGCAGTTTAGTTTCGACCCACACACCGAGTACAAAGTATGGCTGAATGAAATAGAAGTTCGGCCTACCGCCATTAGATACATGGGACACTCATATTTTTACCACTAACAGGAGAGCGGTGAACGCAAACCGGCCGTTCGATTTTGAAGCTCAATGTTTTAACCTCTCTACACTAATGTCGAACGTAATGGGTCGAAACTATTCCCTCTTATCCTCCTCCACTTCTTCTAGGACCCCCACAAACTTCTAGGATCGAAACTCAACAATGAGCAGCTGTGTTTCGATTAGTTTATTTTGGATCCTGGGTGTAAAATTTCGTCCCGGGTTGAAACTAAACTCCTTGGTGATTTTAATTTCGTGCGGGAACGAAATTAAACCTAGGCCTCGTACTTTTGTTTCCCTCCGGGTTGAAACGGAACATTTTCGTTTCGTTTCAATTGTCATCCCTGCTGGGATCGCAATCCGGATAATTTCAGAGTTCAAATTTTCATTTAGGGTCAACCATTGAAGAAATTATTGGACGCCATACTCAGCATCGTTAAATTTTCCAGCAATATGCGATATATTAAAACACATATTCCCCCAGCACTGCACTAATTTCTATAAAAGGTAAAAAGATGAACATATTTAAATTGGCTCCCCAATGAAATCTTTTCATTCACCAGTTTAGCGATCAATGTTTAAAAGTAATTGATGAATATCTAAAAGCTAATTTTCTAGGCATATGTAATATGAGGGGGTGAGAAGCCAAGGGGTATGAGTGATTTTTTCTAAACAGAGATAGGCACAGAAATTGATTTAAAAATTTACATATACCTGGTGGCCATGGGATACGGAAGAGTCTCTGTTCTGTACTGACATCGAGTGGAAAATCAAATGCACTCCCAAATATCTAGCTGACCTCGTTTGTTTTCTTTAGCAAATGTCTGTCAATAACCCTGTTTAGAAAAAAATCAATTGTACCCCTCGGCTATTCACTCACATTATTTCCATCCATTACACGCATTAAAGCCGATAGGTACCTATTGCATTCCTCTGAGGCTCCGAGGAATATAATGAACAACCCCCCCAAAGCAATGACCGAAATCCTTCCCTGGCCTGAGTTGGAGAAATCAAATGAGAGACGACCTGGAGAAGGACAAGCGCGAACGAGGCGGAGGACCAATGAGCCAAATGGAGGTACATTGTAGATTAAAACTAAATATCAACTAGTACGCAACACATTGCCGTGTAAGGCGAGATGCCACAGGACCCATACTCGAGACTGGATGGGTAAAAAAAATATTTTCTTTTCAAATTCCATTTTCTCAATATTTTTGCGAGAACTTATTATCTGTGTTATCCTCGTTAGCATAATTAACGCAGGTGTCATAAAGAGAACCGTTGAAGGATATGAGAACGGAAAGAAATACAAAGGCAGGACTCGAATGAGCTAAGCATAACAAATCGTGTAGGATGTAACAGGACCAAAATATATCATTTTAAAAGGATTAGCTGTAAGGGGATAGTGAATCGACACCTTCACCAAACCCTGCTTCAGAATGACCGACCATTAGGCCAACAAACCGATGAAATTATAAGAGCTAAAATGTTGATGTTTTTAGTCTGCTACTTAAAAAAAAAGATGAATGCTACGTAAGGTAGGCACCACCTTATTTCTTATAAGATTTAAGAATCAAATAAGCAATATTTATTGTCCTTTGGCCTTAAAAATGCCCGAATAAATAAGTAACAACCAATAATTGTGTTTCAGTTCTTTAATTGTAATTCTTGGTACTTGCACATTTAGAAATAGATTGAATTCAGTAGAATATCCCAGGATAAGAGAGAGCCACCAGGCATTCCACCCAAAGAAAGAACTACTTACAGCAGCCAATTTAAAAATAGAGGAAAGAAAAAAAATATCAGAGCGTATACATGGAGTATGCTTCTACACGTAAGTGAGGTACGAACAATGATGGGCGCGGAGAAATCAAGGGTAGAGGTTTTCGCAATGTGATGCTACAGAAGAATGAATAATAGCTATAGTACGAGGATCAAATAGATCGACTGACTAAGTAATAAAGAAGTTCTACGAAGAATAGGAGAAAAGTCTCACGAAACCTTGAAAAGAAGACGGAACAACCTTATAGGCCATATCTTGAAACATGATGGTTTGATGAAGACAATCGTCGAGGCACAAGTAGATGGTATAAACGAAAAAGAGAAATCTCGAATGAATAAATGGAACAGGTAAAGAAGTACATGAAGGAGAAGAAATACGTAATTGTGAAAAAATAAGCTGACAGAAGAATTGAGTGGTGAGCTTTTCAAACCAATCACAGGATTGTGGACAAGAGATGATGATGAAACAGTTTTCAGTGGGGCTCCAGATTCGCACCTATGTCCTCACATAACATACAAAAAGTAAATAATAATAATTTATTACTCCTACATTTTGTTTTTACATCTTTATACAAAAAAACAAGAGAAGGAGCCTTAGGTGGTATCCAAGGTCATAGGACCAGAATTGAGTCACCATCAAATAACTAAATGTATGTCAACAAAAATATAATAATGCAGTAAACGATGCATTAGTGTTTTAGATAAATAACATCAAAATAAATTTTCAACTATTTCTTGAGAGAAAAGCCAGTCTTCAGCAAGTCTTAGCTTTACATTTGAGGTTTTATTTTTTTAATTCTAGTGGGCAGTAAATTAAATATCTTAATAATTAAATTAAATATCTCTATAAATATCTTATTTTATATAAATGCTGAAAACAGCGTTTCTATAAAATTAACTTGGGTCTGTTTGCTACTATAAATGATTGTGTTACCTTCCGTATTAGGTTTCATAAGCTTTTTCCATTTCGTCTGAAAGATGATGATATTTTTTCATTATCTTCGAGGAGCTTTCCACCTATGGTGGTCACCCATAAGGTGTTTCTTTTGGGAGGAAGAGTTGAGAATTTTTATATCTATTCTTTATCTTCAGTAGGCCAAGTATGGGTCGTCACCAGTTCACATAAGCGGTGCGAGCTACAATGAGAGGCTCTTTTTATTACTTATTCAGAAGGCGATAAAATTGTAAAACTCCGCAGCAATGTCATCAATTTTAAATTAATAGAAAATTTTAGCCTCTCCCATTCGTAATTTTGCATGCAAGATTTAATATAAAAAGGCTTTAGCTCATACGACCAAGGCTGAAACGGATGACTCCAAGATAACGTGATACGCCGAAATGGCTGCATAGGACGGTAGCCTTTGTTATCACGAGTTTATTTCCTTTAGGAACTTCATTTTAATTTAGTATACTGCCCACGAAGATGATGAAGAAATTGCATCATAAAGCTGTCTTTTTATAAGTATTTCATTTGCTAACTTTTTTGCTCCCCATGATAATACTAAAGATGGGTGTTTCCAAACTGGCCTCAGCTATTGGTTACTGGGCAGATATATTGAGCACTCATATGTTTACTTTGAGTTACGTAACTTTGGCTGCGCTTGGAATAGCTATAGTGTAGTAGTATATCAAATAGGACAGACGTGTATGCGAAGAGCCTGGCCAATCTGCTGTTAAACAACAGGCGAAAAGGGTCAAGAGGGAAAAATCCGCCGAGGAAACTCAAGCCTACTCCCGCATCTCTCTGGCAAACAAAAGAATGTAACGAGGCGAATTTTGTTGTTCCGTTGCAAAATCTTTCATCGAGGTGAAGATACTGTGATAATTATCGCCAGAATTGTTCAAATAAATAATCATTACATCTAAAATAGCTTTCATAATCACTATAAAATGAATACGAAAAGCGTTGACTACTGCTGTAATGTGCACACTATTTTTAAAAATAAAATACCTATTAAGTTTCAATAGAAAAATAAAGCCAATGCTTGAAACCGGGCTTCTATTTGAGTACTTAGGGAATGATTACTGAAATATAACTCAAATAAAGCCAGTTTAATTACCTTAAAAAACTAACTTAAACAAGTACCAACGCATAAAAAATTGTATGTCTATTTATTCCCTTAGAAAAAGTTAAGCTATACTTAAATGGTATTACTAGAGTTATGGACGTTTATATTTTGTTAAACAGGCTCAAATTTCATAAAATTTCTCAGCTTAGGTGCTCCGTCACTTTCTTGTCATTTTCTGCAAAACTCCACATATTATTCATATTTTTTAATTTTAGAGTTAAGTGTTCCTATATATGAAAAATTTGAGAGTAATCGGAGATTGTGGGGTTGAAAATGATACTTTTTGCGTTGAGCTACTATTAATTGACCCGTGTACTACTTCGTGTTGATAAGTTAAGTTAGTTACAGCCCAGCGCAGCAATTTGTTGAATGAAATGTTCCTTGGTGAGTTAACTTTTACTTAAACCATTACTTTTTTAATAAAGCGACCAAGGTTACGATGAGTAATCATCATTATCAAGCGTAAATTATTATTTATTTATCTTATTATTGTAACCTAGTTACCTAACGGAGGAAGAGATGAATTTTGAAACGGACGCCAGAATGGGAAAAGGGATGCGTAAAGATATTCGTTTATCAGGGTGTTGTCCTGGTTTTCAATAATTTTTAAAATTTCTAACTGCTCTCTTGAATCTTATTCGCGGCAGTCGTTGCATAATTTTAAAATATTCACTTTAAAATCACTCCCATGGCAGTTGCATTCTAAGTGTTTAGTAACATTAGTTTTATTAACTTTGTGGTTTCTGTGAGCACTTAAATGTTCTTCCAATCTAACATCGACGCTTCTTACTGTTTGCCCCACGTACATACCATTGCAATTACACGCGATTATTGCAATTGCGAGTACACTCCGCATCTGTCTAATTGATCTATCAGATCCTTGCATTATCTCAAGAAATCTTATAAAGGAATACCGCACAGTTAAGAATGAGTTTTGAGTGGATTTTGTTGATTGAACGTTGGGTCAGCGACATCGCTGCCACCATCACATCGGCAACCCTAGTGGCAAACCGTTGGGGAGGAATGGAAAGAAGGAAACGCAACGTAGCCGGAGTGTTTCACGGGGAGAAACAGGAGAAAAGCCAAGGGGAGGCACACAGTGGAAAGAGACAAGCCAAAAAAAACTTTCGAGCGACGTAGAAATTCATGAAACCTTCATTTTTATTTGTTATCCCCCTCCCCCCTACCCACGCTTACTCATTTTTTTTCGCAATTCCCGAGGCTTGGTTTTCTCTGGAATAGCGAATAAGGCATTTTTTCCCGCGTACAGAACGAAGGGAGTGTGGAGGGAAGTGTTTTTATTTACATTTTTTCAAGAGAGAGAGAGAGAGAGGTGTAGATGGATGATAGATAGTGAAGAGAGAGGTGGAGATGTGAAGTGTACGCCATGAGTCGGTTGGCTTTGGAGTGCTGGGCTTGGTGGGGGAGGGGCGGAGTGATATCTCATCCCATTCCCTCGGCAACGTCCCAGCAACCTCCCTGCGACCTCCCTGCAACCTCCCTCGGAGGTTTAGAGCGACTCCGTGGAGGTTGAGTAGAGGCAGGAGGGAGGAGAAGTTGGGAGTAGGGTAGGATGGGGTTTGAACCGGAAGAAGAGCGACACTAGCTCTTGGGAACCGGAAATGAGGATGGCTGGGAGTGCGAGGGGGAGGTAGGGGAGGGGGGGAGGCTAAGAGCGTTCCCTCCCCACCCCTACCACCCTGCATCTCCCCCACCACCTCCACCTCTTCCCCTTCTCTGTAGTATTCCAGGAGATATTTTAACTCACGCGTAAGAGTTTGCGATAGCTTCTAAGGCGGAAAAATAACTAAAACAGCCGTATTTATTTTCCTCCGTTTTCACAACTTATATAATTATTTATTTTTCCTTGCAATTCAAAACATTACTGATAATATAATGTATGCATACAAATTATGCATAATAAAAGCTTTATATTTACTTTTCACGGCTATGGTATGGCATGAAAAAGGGCTGATTCAAGTAGCTAAACTTTCTTAAATAAATACAGGACAATTTTTTTTTAAATATCGTAATTGTCATAAATTATGGAAAATCAGTTTATAAATTTAGATGAATTATTAATTATCATACATAGTGGCAAATCAGTTTCTAAATTTCCTCTATTTAATAAGGCATTTTTACCTGAGTGAAACACTGTGGCATCTGATAAATACACAAAATAGCTGTGTGTTATTTGCCGCAATTTTCTCTATGGATCGACGATTCTTCCGTTTTTTTTCCTTATAATATTCCACACATGATTATGCGTACATTAAATACCTTATGTTTACTTCTCACGTCACTATATTATGGGAAAGTGTTATTTCAGCTTTCTTGAATTTCGGATAAACTTAAAATCATACTTTTTCATTGCTAAACATAATGAAAAATTGTAGGAATATTTTCCATATATTCGGTTGATTGACACACAGGGAAATAAAAATTCTCGATTCTACGCATGAAGGTAATAGATTTTTCAAGCCCCATAATTACAGCAAAAAAAATCGGGAAAGATAAAAAAGCTAATATTCATTTTTTATGGTTTAACGAATTGAGGAGCATCCTCCGGTACGTACATAATGTTGATCCGACCCATCAAACATTTAAGATCAGTGTAGTACGGTAAAAAGTTATTAGATGAAATTATTTTGCGAATATCAAGTGTCTTTTCTGATAAATTTAAACGTCTTTCCCTCAATATCGATCTTAGTAACTCTTCTTCATCCTTTGCCAGTCCCAGATCACGGGATAAATAATGTGTACCTAGCTGAGTGAACGTGAGAAAACTACTAATTGTGAGTACTGATTGAGTAAAACTACAGGTACTACATCAAACTAAGTACCTAGCTATCATCCGTCTCTGTACAGAATCTATGTCATCATTGTCGTCCGTATCTATAGCCTGCATCACACGATCATTTTTCTGAATCACACGGTCCCTCCCGCCGTCGCTTTTCGTATCATTTCCGATATCACAGCTCGTTGCCATAGGACCCGCATCACGAAAATATATAACGTGTTTATTTTTACCTTTGTCGTTCCCACGATCGTCAAGCGTTGCGCTGCAATCGCTCCACACGGGCGTGCGTTCTGATTGGCTGATATGGTGTTTCAGTGACGGTTTCAGAGACAGAAAAAGCGACCAGACGAGTGATGAAAAAAGTGATTGGAAATCTCATCATTGCAGTGATCGCGAAAAACAATTGCCGGCGACGATCATTTGCGAGTGATCACTCGGAAATGACGAAAAAAATGATCGTGTGATTCGTGCTTAAGATCTGTGGAGGCTGTGGCACAAGCGTATCCGGGCCACATGAAATATGACGAATCACAGAGTGAATGTTGTTCGGATACTCAAGATTGCACTGTTTTTTCGTTGAAATCATTTTACCTTAACAAAAGCCGAAGTAGGTAGCAGTCATCAGTAGGATTCTGTTGCTTCCGCAAGACCATTGAACATTCTTAAGAGTTTTAATAGGGTAGTTTCCTTCATCAAAGAAAACGAAACGCATTGATTGCGATTCGTTAACCACCATTAGTGTATTCATAATATACAAGTTATTTGGTTTTAGAAATCCCAGTTTAGGCGAATGGCAATGATCAATTTTATCCTCATATAAAAAGGCCAGATTGGCGGCCATGCGATTCCACTCCACTTGTCCCAACCTCGTTATAGAACTTCTTTTTTTTTAATAGCTGTAAACGGCTGGTGTCCTAACACCCCCTGCCACACGCCTTTTAGGCGGCTTGCGGGGTATTATGTAGATGTAGATGACGTCACAGGGACCTAGTTTCTATACAAGTGGATAGGAGTTTTACATCGTCTGATGTTACCAATGCATGCATGAGGTACAGAGCTCAGGGACATATCTCTTAATAATCACCTATTAAAACTGCCTATGGTCGGACAGTTTCCTTCGTTTTATAAGGTATTAATAATACTTATCTAAGCCAAGCGCTACCTGCTAGCAGCCAGCATCGCAGCGGCACACACATTCTCGCCCCAAGGTCTCTTCACTTTGCGGCAGCGGAAGCTATAATGACGTCACACAGGGTTTTCCCAGCATTCACACTTAGCCGTCGCGTTTTCGCGCGCTTGAAAATTTTCACTTTTCATTTAATCGCGAAAAATAGGTATCGTCATTTAAAAATCTAAAAGCGTGAAATACGTACTCCATGAGTAATAATCTTTCAATTTAGGCATTAAAAATGTAATAGGAAACCACCCTATTGTGAGATACTGTAACTTTTGGACCCTCTTTAAACACAAAATCCTACTGAAATTAACAAAAAAGTTGATTTTTTTGTCACTGGCTGAAGGCATTTAGTATGCTCTGCAGCAGAAGTAAAATGGTTCATAACTGAGCCAATGAATAGAAAGACATCATGCAGCAATAGCTTCTGTGAGATACATTATTGGGAGAGAAGGACATTCGCGTTATGGAAGAACGACACAGGAAGGCCACGAATGAGATATCTAATGAAGGAGACAAAGGATACTTTAAAAAAATTATGCAAGTGCTAAAAGATAAGCTGATAGCAGTATTGATGCACTGAAAAAAAAAACTTAGTTACAAGTATCATATTCTGATTAAAGTTGTGATTCTGAAAATGTTAACTGCTACTTAACTTAGTCACTTAATGAAACGTGATCTTTGTCTACATACATACATGCAAATAATTGAATATGAAAAACCCAGCATTGCACGTATCCTACGTGTTCTAGTATTCAGTTTCTTTAATGCACCAGCTTACGGATAACATTGCACATTAAAACAAAAATATACAGAAAACTGAACGTAAACAAGATTAAAGCGTTCTCGCCATTACACTTAATGAAAATAAAATCATTTCTACCAACCTATCTTTTTAGTAAGTTCTGTTTAGGAATCCCTCAACTGTAATTGTGTATTGGTATAAACAAAACAGGAACGACAGTCCTTTCGACAGATTACGATAAACGGTTAGTAAATTCAAACAATATAGTTCGATAATTGTTACCAAACAAGCAAAAACTTTCGTAAAATAAATCATCACTTCTATGAAAGTTACCAAACTCTGAAGCGTATCGAATTTCTGCATTTATTTTTACCAAACTCTTTCCTACAATTGACCAAATTATGAAATGTCGAAATCTTCGATAAAAGTCGAATGTTCGACCAAGAACGTTTGGTAAAATTAATCAAGTGCTTCATTATTTGCATACAAGCTTAAGTATATGAGTAGAAAGACACCTACTTCCTTTCTATCATTCCAGTTTGATAGTTTTTAACAAATATTTTTTTCCGTGTACGAGGGCTGCGTAAGACCCACCTTCAGATTTTGACTGCTGTCCGCAAAAATGTCTCTAAAGGCCGTTTAACACGGTACACGGAATTGCGCAATCTGACGTACGTGCGAAGGCGCAATCAAAATTGCGTCGTGTAAAGCGGTGAATTGCTAGAACACCTGCGAGAATGCGTGGATGCGAGACGGCAAAATAGCCCCTGTTCTAATTTCGTTCATGCATTTGCGCAATTCCACGCCATTTTAGAAATTAATGCAGCTCTAACCTGCGCATTTCCGTGCCCCGTGTAAAATGGCCTTAAGACCCACCTTCAGATTTTTACTGCCGTCCGCACAAATGTCTCAGAAGCAAATTTCTCCAGGATTTTCAAAAAAATTGTGCGTCTTGTAATTATCAAATTGACCCATCAACCGCAAATGATGTTATTTACATTCTGGGTGATTTTGAAGGATCAAGCGGAGGTAAAAGTTAATTATGCGAGGGGAAGAGAATGACGAAAAGAGCCACGAAGACTGCTCAACTAATGAAATGAAGGCCGCAATCAACGTCAATCAAAACGAAAATGAGCTCCGTAATTAAAAAATGAGGTTTCTGGACTGAAAAACGTGAGCAAGCACGGGAGTATTTAGGGTAACTTTGAAAGGGGACTTGGAGTCATTTTTCCGTCTCTTTCCCTGCCTCGTCTCAAATGTCTTCTCGAGAAAGACTCGAGAACAAGCAACATGTTAATTCTTCATCTCCCCTTTTATTTTGCCTCTCTGCGAAACCTCGGCTGGATTTCCTGACTTGAATATTTCATCCTCGAATCCGAATCGAAAGTGGGGTGAGACCCTTTTTCCGAGGGGTTCCAACCACCCTATTCTTCTCATACCCTTCCTGGGGCTGAGAGGTAGGGTCGAAGATTTTATCGGAGTTTTGAGATGGGATAGGAGGTCATAGAAGTCACTTCTCTAGACAAAGCATTGAATGTTTATTTTATTTTTATTTTATTCTCAAACCACCGAATACAGCTCATATTGGCCATTTTATATCGGGTTATTCAACAAATTTAACAATTAAACGTACACGAGCAACGAAGCCCTGGACAGGGGAAATCTACCCAGGCGAGACTCGAACTCGCGACTTCTTGCTTGGCATGCGAGAACGTTACCCCGCCGCCACCGAGGCCGGCAAGCCATTATTTAACCAATGGTTAACCGGCAGGTTTACCATTTATTTAAATTTTTGATTCAGACAGTTTTAAAAATAAAGAGACTCGTATAAGCCTATTTTTATATACATCTCTAGGTGCCAGTACGAAAAAATCGGCGGCCTTAACCTACTCGCGGGTAAGTTGATGACGTCACCTACTCTTCCCGAGAAATCAGCTACTTCTGAGAGTAGCGCATCGACCTTACATTGTTTGCTTTTGATCACACTCTCGTGAGAAATTCATTCCTATGATGAGAAGACCAGAACAAGTTATTTAGCGGTAACTCGACTTCGCCGCCACCGGGGCCGGCAATAATATTAGCTATGACTGAAAATCGAATCCGGACCGCCTGCATCGGAAGTGGGGATGCAAATTTATTAAAGAATTTTTAAACTGATAATAAATAAATTTTGAAAAATGGTACGATAAATAACAACATCATGACATTTTTCTTCATTATCAAAATAATAAATTAAAAATTTCCAGGAAATTATACATAAAATATTCATCGCGTGAAAATGACAGAGCCTCTTCAAATTTCCTACTCTAACATCGTCGATGTGTTTTATGATACAGATCTCTTTTCAAAAGCTAGCGAAAACCAAGATTGTATTTCCAGGGTAACTATCTAAAACAGCTTTAACCAAATCTTTCCAATGTTAAATACCAACCAAAGGAGTTATATGAAATTTTAAAGCGCACAGTATGGAAAAGTGCACGGAACCCATAAATAGGAATCATGGAGATAACGAGTCAGATAAATGGATGTAAAGGAGATATCATCCAACCTGGGTCAAATGAAAATATTTCATAAGATCTCAAACAAAATTTTATACCTTAAAACTAAAACAGTAATGCCGTTGTTATTTTTCTTTGCTATGTATTCTGTGTCTCATTGTCTGTAACTTATAGACTAACGCTTGGCCTAAAGATTTTTGTGATAAAAAATTGAGGTTTTTCAATGACAGCCGTTCACAATTGTGACTTTACTCTAGGTTGGGATTTGCAAAACAAGCATTACAATTGTAATTGTAATGTGAACATGGATGTTCACAACGGTGATATCGGGCACAAAATAATTGAATGAAGGTCTTATTACATTACCAATTTATATGTCACGAAATTCTTACGTTTAAGCTTGCCGATGAACTTCCGGGTAATAAAATACTCGGCTTCAAAAAGCTCCTCATATCACGGAATCCTACACAATACAATCCTGCTCGCTATACACCACTCACGGATTCGGTTGGAGCCAGGCCGGATGTAGTCCTAGGCACCATGATTTTAATTGAGAGAATGCGTATGATTTGAATGAAACGGTATTAATTTTTAATTGATTACACTATGGCATAGACTACTTGTATTTTATAATAAAATAACAGTTTAATCATAAATATATGAGCTGGAAATTTTTTTCGAAGTTGCTTTTTATGTCCATGTATTTATATGGTGCCTCACTCTCAAGACCGTTTTACTCGGGGCACGTATGTACATAATCTGATCTGTGTACGAAGGCGCAGTCAAAACTGCGTCGTATAAAGCGGTAAATTGCAAGAAAGCATATGAGAATGCATGGACGTAGGTCCGTGTTCTATTTTCGCACGTGTATTACGTTCGCAATTTCACGCCATAAAAGGGAAATTAATACAGTTTTACACTGCGGAATTATGTGCCCCGTGTAAAACAGTCATTGGAGTTCCCTCTCAAGATGACTAGATACGCATTTTCTTGGCTCCAATAAGAGAGTGAGTATCTGCATTCTCTTTTTTCGAGCTTCAGTACTGAATTAAAATGAACTTCCACATAAATATTTAATTAATTACGACTGCGGTTTCGTCATCCTCATCATGCCTGAGGATGACGCAGTGCGTCGAAACCGCGGTCGTGATTAAATAAATATTAATGTGGAAAAACAAAGTTCATTTTCATTCATCATGAGTAAATTCCACAAAGTGACGCCTCAAATCACCAACTTCGAGTTTCAGTGCCTTGTAAATAATTGCGATTTTTAGATTTTCTACAAAAATGTGACAAGCCAATACCTACTTTACTTTTCCTATGCTGTAGGCATAATTTAACTGAGTTTAATGAGCAATGTTGTGATTTCCGTTCATTTCCAGAGCTCACCGTATGCCCGAGCTTCGTCCTCCGAGTCTCCGAGTGTGCAGCATCCTGAGAGTAGAGCCAAAGGAACGCCCCCTCCACCACCGCCACCTGGAAACCCAGAAGGCAAGTCAATCAACTAGTTTCATTAATTCATGTCACATTATTTTCAAGAGAGCTTGGTAGCGCAGCACATGGCTGCCGACTGAGGGATCTCGGGGTTCGACTCCCTGGTTGAAGGCTTCAGATATTCGAATCAAATATCCTCGGGTGTGTGAGGTGGTCTTAGGAAAGGTCGACTATCCTCCCCTGAAAGTGTGTTGTTCACACGCCGGTGGCCTCGCCCGGGGTAAACTCTAACTTCACCAAACCAAACGAGCCTCATGGGTTGAAACATTGAGTGGGTGTTTTTATTTTTGAAGTAATGGAGACAAGGGCATACCTAGGATCAAAACTAGGGGGGTGGGCAAGCCATGGTCGTTCAAGTTGTAAAGACCGTTTTACACGGTACACGGAATTACGCAATCTGACGTACGTGCGAAGGCGCAATCAAAATTGCGTCGCGTAAAGCGGTGAATTGCTGGAACACATGCGAGAATGCGTGGATGCGAGACGGCAAAATAGCCCCTGTTCTAATTTCGTTCATGCATTCGCGCAATTCCACGCCCCGAAATTAGAAATTAATGCTGCTCTAGCCTGCGCAATTCCGTGCCCCGTGTAAAACGGACTTAATACTTGAGCATGGAAAAGGTGGATAAAACCAACATTTTAAGAAAATTATTACAGCGCATTATTAGTTTATAGAGAAAAAAGTTATAGAACACGGAAACCTTCCAATTTATTTTTTGCCTAAGATGAAATGATAGAGGACGGAAAATAATAGAATCGATTTGTAAACCTCATGTGACTATAAGAGTGGTTATAAATACTCGTTATTTAAACAAAGAATTTTCGTTCCGCGTAGCACTTTCTAGTTGCAAGTGTGGCCCCAAGATAAGAAATTGTTGCAAACTTCGACTTTAAATGGAAGGATTCCACGAGAGAGCACATTATTTTTCAACGTTAACTTTTCATTCATAAAAATACTCTCGTGAAAATAAAAGCAGGTAATTACCTTTCATGTGGATGGCTAAGCGGGAACGCTAACCGTAAACTTGGATTTGTAAAAAGAATTCTCGGTAAATACGCAAAAAAGGTGAAAGAAATAAGCTACCTGACTCTAGTGAGGCCTCACTCGGAATACGCTGCTAGCGTGTGGGACCCTTAGGAGGTAGGACTAATAGCTGAAATCAATCGAGTACAGCGCAAGGGCGGCCAGATTTGTGATGAGTTGTTACGACAAAAAGTGCAGCGTTTCAAGTATGTTACACGAGTTACGATGGGAATCTTTACAGGAGCGTAGATCGAAGTATAGGCTTAACTTACTTAGGAAACTCGAAGAAGATATTTTATCAGACGACGTGAATTATATCACCTTCGTTACCATCGCACTATAGTAGACGCGATCATGAGAATAAAATAAAAGAAATAGACTGCAAAACAGAGAGATTTAAAATGTCATTTTCCCTCGTACTGTTAAGGATAGCAACGTTGCCTTAATTGATAGGATTAATGGCATCGCTCGCTAGGATCACTCATTGCATGTTTTTTCATAGTTCTAACCTTGCATGTATTTGCTCTAGGAATTACTAACCATTAGCATTTTTTTTAAAATGAGTAAGCATGTATATTTTTCTAGCGTGTGTAATATTTCTACAACCGTGTGGTGTGCATGTGGCGGTCCACTTGAATGCTGCATGTTGGTGATTTTTCACCCCCAGCCAAGCACCCTAGAGGTGGCTCGCAGGGTATTATGTAGATGTAGATGTGGGCAAGTACAAGTACGTACCCAGGATCAAAACTCAGTGGCGCAGCGAGGGGGGTTCTGGGGGATAACCCCCCCCCCCCAGAGATCAGAGAAATTTTTAAGTTTAATCCATTTTACTTAATTGGATTGATATTACTTATAGAATAGTGTAAGGATTAATAAAACATCCCTCACAAAGCTGTAAAACTCACAATTTTGAACCATTTGTCTTAAAATTCAGTAATTTATTAATCTTGCACCTACCGCTTATCCTGGTGGATATTCCATACCACCACACACCCCGGTATCAGTTGCATCTAAAACCCCCACAGCCTTAATTCTTAGGTGCGCCCCTGTCAAAACTAAGGAGGGGAGTCAATCTAAGGTTTTTCAAGTAATAGGTAAGCTTTAAGCATGGAAATGGTGAATGAAACCAACATTTTAAGGAAACTGTAACCGCTCTTTATTAGTTTTAAAAATTATTTGCTTGAAAAAATATTATTTTCCTTAAAGGCATTTGCGATTTTTGCTTCTGGGGGGGCAGCAGCTGCGTACCCTCGCTGGGTACGCCCATGGACAGGTATCTATTTGAACATACAGTATGATTTCATAAAAAATCTACCGCCAACTAGTCCAAACTATCGATAGATTAAATGATTTCGACTAATCGAACAAGCGTGCCGACGCCATCGGAGCTCTTCGATTGCGCTCCCTAATGAATCCATCCCCTCAACGGCGCAATCCGAAACTGGCTTAAACCGGTTCTCTTAATCCTCGGTCCCGCCTTCATTTATAGTCCCTACGGTCCGTGTTAACGTGTCTAATCCTTAATGAAGATGGATCGAGAGAGCAGAGTTGCCCACGGGCAAAGGGGTGTTTTGCAACCAATTAATGCTCATCGTTTATTTTCCTCGTTGGTCCGTCTGCCGAAATTCATGCACGCAGGGCCCTTCTTCTAAATATGTACGACTGAAATTCACCCCAAGCACTTTCAATCTCTCTCTCTCTCTCTCTCTAACCCCTATCTTCTCTGATCCTCAGCAACCCTTACAATAGGGTGGTTTCCTATTAATTTTTATTGCCTAAATCGAAAGATTATTACTCCTGGAGTACGTATTTCATGCTTTTAGATTTTTAAATGACGATATCTATTTTTCGCGGTAAAATGATAAGTGAAAATTTTAAAGCGCGCGAAAACGCGACGGCTAAGTGTGAATGCTGGGAAAACCCCGTGTGACGTCATTCTGGTTCCCGCTGCCGCAAGTGACGTGACCTTGGTGCGAGGCTTCGAGCGCTGATACGATGCAGGCTGCTATCAGGTAGCGCTTGGCTTAAATAAGGATTATTTATACCTCATCAAACGAAGAGAACTTTCCGACCTTAGCCAGTTTTAATAGGTGAATATTAAGACATATTTCCCAGAGCTCTGTGCCTCATGCATGCATTGGTAATCTCAGACGATGTAAAACTCCCATCTACTCGTATAGAAACTAGGCCCCTGTGACGTCGCGTGGAGTGGCATCGCATGGGCGCCAATCTGGCCTTTTTCAAATGAGGATAAAATTGACTATAAAAATTCGTCTTAACTGGGATTTCTAAAACCAAATAATTTGTATATTATGACTGCACTAATGGTGGGTAACGAATCGCAATAAATGCCTTTCGTTTTCTTTGATGAACTTAACTACCCTATTAGATTTACTCTAGTAGGGGCAGCCATCATCCGTGGCTCAAACCCTGACGCGAGTATCATCTCATTACAATTTTTGTCGAATTCATCGATGTTCAGGAGGCGAGTTTAAAAATTTCACATAAATTGAATGAAATTGCTTCACCTGTAAGGAATTAGATTCACAAATGCGCGATTCTAGAAATAAAATAGTCCGCAAACGTTTAAAAAAAACTTTTTCCAGCAGTTAGAACCGACAGTAGAGCTATTTTCATGTAACTGACATAATTTGACTCCAGTTACAACATCCATTGGATGAAGGCCTGTTTACATGGTACATCAGCTCACACATGTTAATGTCTAAATGTATGAATGCGAGAACGCCAAAATGCACCGAGTAATCACTAGGGTGCCTCGTTTTGCCACTTTTTTTAGGAGCGAATCGTAATACCCAGCAAGTTTTGCGTACCCGGGCGGGTATTACAGATATGATTTTTTTTCAAAATCGGTTAATATCTTCTGCTCATCATTTTGTCTTGAAATTTCCAAATTTTTAACGAAAAACGTTAAAAATGTAAATAATTTAAATTTGGTTTTAGCAAGCGCTCATTTTTTCCAATGGTGTATAATATTGGTCTTTGCTTGATATTTTGGATCAAATACGTCAGCTCTATTGCTTTTCATTATCGAAAAAATGACCTTTTATCGTATCCCCGAAAGCAGTGATGTGGAGTAGGAAACAGGCAACACGCCGCCTCATTTTACTCTATGCATGCGATAAATGACGCGAAATAGAGATGTTTTGCAGTCAAAAACGTGGAAATCATATCTGAAGTTGTCAAGAGTAATCACTAGGATAAGATTATGCTCTTTTATGACATCGCCGACTATACTATATACGATACATGTATATGTATACGACATATTTCAGTATTAAGCAGTATTTTTGGTTGATTAGGTTTAGGCAGCATATTAGAAGGAAAAGGACACAGCAGTTAGCGTATCAGGAATATAAATTCGTCATCATAGAAAACATTTGTGAAAATGAAACAGTATATGGAATATTTTTTTGCAATATTAAATAGAGAAGGTAGTGAAGAGAGTAAGTTCTAGTGTAGCGCTGTATGGGGTGGAAAATTAGGCGCTGTGGAAAGAGAAACAGGAAATACTAAAGGAAGTCAAGATGCTGGCATGGAGGATAATGGAAAGATATAGAGAACGGAGAGGAAGATAAACTACTAAGTTGTGGACATTGTGGGCAAGGAAAGGAAACCTTAAGAAGAGATTCAGAAAAGACGAGAGGGTTTAGGTGGCTCGATCATTAAGCGGGGTGCTGTGTTAAAATTCGTGTTGAAGGGAACAATGTGAAGTAATCGAGGAAGAGGGGAAAGAGAATAGAATTCATAGATTGAGTGAAAAAGAGTACACCTTACAGCGAATTGAAAAGGAAAGATCAATTTTTGGATGAGTGATTGCAAAATGTTTTTTGCAAACCAAACTTAACCGGTGGAATACCTTACATAATTAATATCAGTGTTACGATCCTATAGAATTGGGCAAAGTCACATCATTGCTCTTTTTTCCAACATTGCATGCATGTGTAATTTTCTAAGTTTTTTATTTTTAAAGTGGAGACATTTCACCAAGTGACAACAAACAGCAAAGCGAGTTCATAAAAATCTGTAAAAAGACACTACTTTTACACATTTATTAGCGTAAATTTCATGGTTCAGCAATGCAAAAAAAACTTAGATCAAAAGCTAATTGGTTATGATTTTTCCAGTATTATCGAGACATATATATAAACACAATGTACTCATGGTCTCCTCATAAATCGTAACTCTATTGCAATATATTTCTTAGTAAACGGAAGGCCGGCAATTATTTGCCATCCAACCCGTGTAGCAATACCTTCGTCACGCCAATATACCGCATCCTTCCCCATTCCTCTAAGGAGGGAATTAAAACGACATCGCGAAATCGATGAGAGAGACAAGGATGTTTAGGAAACGGATCGAGGACCACTGACGGCCGAGGCGTTTGATGAACGATGTACCCCATCAATATTTCCCGGGGTCGCATTGTCCCTTTGCCGTTGTCCGAATGACATTTGGAAACCTTCCCCAACGAAACACGCATCCTCCGACCGCCCGACCGCTTTCTTGTTTCCCAGCGACCAGATTTCCGTTTCCCCAGAATTCCATCTTCGCCTTTTCTTCGAAACCTCCCCGTCCTTTCCATTCCATTACCCCCCTCACAACCCTCCGTTCTCCCCAAATGCATACGCGATTGGTCAGCGGAATGGCAAATGAGACGTCCCGGACGGACACTATAACGCATCGCGACACCACATTTCCTCAAGTTGATCTGATTGAAATCGGTATACATATACTCTCTCGGCCTCTCCAGTTTAGCGAGAGAGCAATCTCTTGGTTCTTGAGCCGAAGGAGAGGATTATCATCTGGAATGAAGAGGAAATTCGGGGTTCAAGGAATCAACTTTCCCTATCAGACATTGTCGCGGCTTCATCAAAAATGTACGCGGCGACCGTTTCTCCGGAGTTTCACCAGAGATATTTGGACGGAGGATTTCTTCCCAGGATCCCTCGAATTCGTCCGTCGAAACCATCGAAGTCTACGGAATAGCACACCGGATATCGCTTACCAAGATCGGAATCACAGATAGAATATGCCTGGAAAGGAGGGGCAGATTTTCTAAGGTGGGGATTATGGACCTTTCCACAAGTGAATGTCAATATTTATGAAGTGAACGAGTACCTTCTTGGCACACCTACCAACACATAAAGTTAGTTTAGTTTAGGGAGTATATTAATTTGAGCTTGGTAGACATAAAACGTATTATAACTATTTGGATAGTATTCACTAATATTTGCTTTTCGTCACAACCATTTATCAGCAATCCTAAGATAGTTGGAAGAAGCTCTCCACTACTTTCCAATTAGCTCATCTATTCGCATTCCAGTAATGCCTTCTTTTTCACATCTTTCATTAGTTGTTCAACATAATTCATGAGAGGCTTTCTAATACTGTTCTTCCAGCCTGCTTGTCCTTCGAGACCGCAAAAATTTAAGTAAAATGGTGATTCAAGTATCATTTTTCTGGGAAAATTGGGAAAAAATTAACATGGGACAAACTCACACTCTCTGTTCACCAAACTGGCTGGCGCTCTTTTGATTGAGGTGTTTAGGCATTCATGCACCCAAATCTGACAAATAATCAATGATTAAGGTGGCATAATACGTTTATCACGGCAGTATGAATGTTCGGATTAAAAAATCAAAGTGTTTTTGCCCGCCGATTTAAAAACAAATCAATCGTATTCAGTTTAATTAGGATGCTGCACCGACAGTGATAATCAGGTGTATTGTGTGTGTCGCATTACTAATAACAGCTAAAGGGCTTTTTAGGACAAACCGCCCTCAACAGAGGGATGGGCACGATATTAGGTTGTGCGAAGATATGCCTATAGAATGTATATAATATTTAATATGTTAATTAACTTAAGAATCAATTCCACACACATGCCTGTTTTAGCTACCGTTTGATGGATTAATTTCAATTTTTTCCTTACAGATCTATTCCTTGACGACTTCCACCATGTGCAAGGTTCATGGCTTCCAGACGGTAAGTTCCCATTCTTCATTTTTAACTGTTATCTATTTTCAATATTACATTCATAACCAATTACTAGTGCATAAAGACATCACAATCGGAGCCGGAAACCTGTACCATAAAATTTGGGCGTTACAACATTACAAAGATACTGCTGCTTAGAAACTTGTCAAACATAGTTACCATTAGCTTGTATTTTTTCAATATGACTGTAATAGCAAATGAGAGTCCATTCATTGTTCATATTGTGCTTTGGACTACGGTACAAACTTGCCTTCTGACGCTATTTCATTCCACATTATGGAAAGCGGTCAACCTCTCTTAACCCATGCATAAACCCTGTTCTCTACCTCCCCCCTCCCAGCTTACCAAACAGCCTTTTCACCATTACGTATTAATAATCGCAACCCTCGCTGCTCAATACGTCTTCAACCATCGTGAGGAAATTCAAAGGAAGGAAGGTGAAGAGCTTGAGGAAGACGGCATTGAGAAGGGGATTAATAAATATGGCTTCACTCATGCCCGAGCGATTAATAGAGATCAAATCAATGAGCTCATGAAATCAATATTTTTATTATTGTGAATATAGATAATTTAAATGGCTTAATAAAGAGATTATTTTATACATGAAACACGCTACTTTTTGTAATTAGGGATTTGGCTTAAGTAAAATAAGTAGGTATAATTTAAATTGGATGATTCTATTCATATTTTGGTGGCGGCGGGTAAAGTCCTCGCCAGCCAAGCAAGAGGTCACGAGTTTGAGTTCCCCCTGGGTAAGTTGCCCCTATCCAGAGCATAGATGTTGGTGCACGAGTAATTGTTAACTTTTTGAAAAATCCTGATGTAAATGAACAAAATGTGGTATTTTCGGTGGGATGAGTACGAATAATTTTTTTATTCGAGAGAAGAAAACCTCAGAGTAAATGTATGGAAAAAAGTGCTCAAGGTGCGTAGTAACCAAATCCTGAGGTCAACAGTGAAACCCCAACTGACGCATTGTTACGGTACAAGCAAAAAGTTAGCAAATGAAGTACCTGCCTATGTATACGTCTTATGAATACCCTGATGCTTGCTTGCATTGACGAGAATTGATTTAATAAAAAAAAAACAAGTTTCCAATAGAAATTTAAAAAACACGAAAACAAACGCATTCGTCGTAGTTTGGCAATCAGACCCATCAAATCCATCACTTACAAGCGACTATAACACTTTCATTAAAATTTACGGTGCAACATCCTTAACAGAAATCTATGAGCTATACAAAACCACCATCACTGAGTGTTAAAAATTGTATTTACTTCATTCATTATACTAAATTCTTAAGGCTGGAATACAGCAGCCCTCCTGCCTTTCCTTCCATTAGTTCCATAAGTGCCCTCCTGTAATCCTGCCTTTTATCACCCTTTTTATCATCCCCGAGTACTTATCTCCTCTTCATCCTCTGGGATACTTCCTTCTATTTTTCCTGCAAAATTACTGTATCTAACAACATGGACATCCACTTTTTTCTTCAATAACATTGACTATATCAATTACAAACAAATCTAGGTGGTGCCGGTAAAAAATTACGCTGAAAGCGCCCTTTATGTCTTAACTGTCAGAACGGTTGTGCTTTTCATTGGTTCGAAGGCCACCCTAATCCCAGACCTCAATCCGACCGCAAAGTCACCGCTGTTAATTGGCTTGGACGATCAAACCGGAGATTTCGGGGAGAGAGGCATTTAAAGCAGCGAGATGGACAGCGATGAACATCGATCGGTGGAAAGGTTGGGGGTTAAGTAGGAGGGGCGAAGAGTAAAACATAGGAAGGGGGAGAAATGGGGTGAAAAGATCATCGGAGTGGGGGGTTTCAACCCATTTAAATTCATAATACGGCGATTTGATGTAGGAATATAACAATGGCGATCAAAATAAGTTAAATTAAGTGATCAATGTAAAAATGTTAGACTACCATGGTGTAAGGATAGTGATTGCGTAACTAAGGCCAAAGCGAAAAATAATAATTTAGATACGATATCTAGATATATATACATGAAAGGGATGCATGTTTGTTTGTCCGCTATCCATTATCATACGATTGCAAGGATTACAACCAGAGTTTGTACGTAGGCGCATCTCATGCTTACAAAGCCCGTAGTGCTACTTGTGATCATGTTCTAAAAATTCTTTGCGTCGTTTTCTCACTACCGTTTGTGAAATCATAAAAAGCATATTTTGTCTGACTGATGTTTAAAAGAATGAATCATGCCTTTTAAAATAAATCATTTAATGCGCCAGGGAACATAGTATTTATTAGGAGAAAAGTCCCGTAGAAATTAAAACGTGAGAAGCACATTTTACTGACAGTAAAAAAGGCAAGACACCCGAGTTTGAGGAGCTCTGGCGTCTAAACGAAACACTCAATTTCAATTCAACGAAGAGCACACGTAATAATATTTATTTCAGCGTTGGATCATTTACTATAAAAAATCTCCGGCTCCATAGTATTTCCTGTATTTCATTTTTTTCTAAATAAACGTTTCTTGAGTGAGCAGAAAATTGCGTTGTTTATAACTAGTCCATCAATTTTAGTGGTATAAACAATTTGCTCTCTGAAAAGTGTTTTAAATAGATTTATCTTTTTTATATCAAAATTACAAGTTACTGAAACGAAAATTACGGGAATTCCAAGCGTTAAAAGTTGTGCAAATCAAATTTACGGTCAAAAAAATGACGTCGAGGTACTTTTATGAGGAAATATTAAGTACATATCTCTATGGAGCCGAAGATTTTTTAAAAGTAAATGATCCATCGTAGAAATAAATTTTCTTTCGTATGCTTTTAGTTACATTGAAATCGATTTCTTCCTTTAGACGCCAGAGCTCCTCAAACAAGCCCGGGCCTTGCTTCATTTTACAGACAGTACATGTTATTGGGTCATGGTCCAGTGGATTTTTCTGGTATTTTCCGGTTGCGACCGTGTCATTATTATGCAAAATTTGCCAAGTATGTTAGTGTAACCTTCTCAAAAGAAGGCATCAATATCGCTTTCAAATCATTCTATCTCGTTCGCGGCTATAGCAGTACGCGGACGAGAAGAAGGCACAGCGTGAGCCGGGATGAAGCTAAAACGTGAAGGGCCACCAGGAAACCCATCTACTTACCGTGGTAGTCTAAGGGTTCAGCGTCCCGGTTTTCGCAGAATCACCTGTGGCCAATTAATTAAGGCGTTCCTGTGGCGTGGGAAGGGAGGAAAACGAACCCTCCGCCCCGCACGAAGGTGGCTTTTGGAAGCTGGGGTTAAGTTGGAGAGAGAGAGAGCGGTCGACGGGGTAGGTTGGGCCGTCGGCCACATCCAGGCATGGGGAGAAAGCGTTGCGGGTTAAGAGGGGAAGGGGGATGATGATATGAGCGCCGTCAACTAGATTGGTTTGGAAGGGGGAGTTTGGGATAAGGATTTTCCCCAGAAGAGTCGTGTTGGTTTTGGTAACCGTCGTCCTCGCTCGGATTCATGAGGTGCGGTCGGGCCCGCGGCTACCGAGTCTGCGCACCGCGACCGAGGTCTCTCCACGATGAATGATAATGAACCACCCTGCCGTGTTTTGGTCAAACCGGCGGACGAATTTTGACCACCCCTTCACAACACAACGGGATGAAGGCCTGAATAACTTCTAGCATATTACGCACAGGTCAATGAAATTTGACGTGCAATTACAGTTTACAGATTTCATAGATCAGAGTTCAAGTGTATTCACTTGAAATAATGTATGTAATTACAACTGATACCTTATCGGAATCTCCATATCGGAAATAAAATAATAAAACATTGTAATTTTCACTTATATATTTAAATATGCACGACCCGGGTTTCGTAACGTAGTAACATCTTCAGAATAAGAAATCGTGGTTACATCTTCAGGTGTAACCTTTGTATATATATGATATTATATTGACAAGATGTAACTACGTTGCGAAACCCGGGTCGTGCCTATTTAAATATATAAGTGAACCTTACAGAGTTTTATTCTTTTATTTCCAACATGTAATTACAGTTTTAAGAGTTCTTAGTCCGGTATAAATTTCGTATGCATGCGCGCAGATTGTTTATGTTAAGTGACATATTTAATATTCTTGATATTCACGTGAAGACTATTCGAATAACTTCTAACATTACGTGCGCGCAGAACATTTATGATGGAGACATTTTTCAATTCTTGATATCCACGGGAAGAATGCTTGAATAACTTCTAACATATTACGTGCATATCGATGAAATTTGGTACGTAATCACAGTTCACAGAGTTCTTACTTCGGCAGATTATTCATTTTAAGTGGCATTTTTCAAATTCTTTATATCCACGACAAAAATTTGTGAATCATTTCTGGCATATCACGTGCAGTTATATGAAATTTGGTGTATTATTACTAGATTATTCATGTTAAGTGATATTTTAAATATTCACAGGAAGAATTTTTTAATAACTTCTAGCATATTACGTGCATATTAATGACATTTTTTGTGTCATCACAGTTTACAGATTTCTTACTCCGATAGAAATTTCCTGTGCATTCACGCAGATTATTTATGTTAAATGACATTTTTAATTATCCACGGGAAAAATTTTTGAATAACTTCTCAAATTATACGTACAGTTCAATGAAATTTGGTTTGTAATTGCATAATTCTATATTGCCTTCAAAACAACTTAACTTGTCGTAATTTGACTTATTATAAGCCACACCAGTGGATGACGCATTCCTTAAATCACGGTATAAATATCGTATCAATCGTGAAATCGATTTTTAAGGAATAAAATAGTTTTTGTATCTCTCGGTAGACAAAATTTCATCCTTGGTAACGGTTAATTTCAATAAAGATTGAAGTTTTCACCAAATATTGACTATCCTTAATTGAACCGTGTCAAGTTAAGTTCTTGAGAACAAGGCTTAACTTTACGTGAAGTTAACTCATGATTCACCCTTAAGCCTAGTCCACAACAACTTAACTTGACTTAGCGTAACTGCGGAGATGAAAAATTGAAAATGGACATTTGCTGATCCACAGTAACTTAAAATGGCGTAACTCGGTTCAGGATTGCTTGAGAAAAGCTCCAATTCCTTTGGAAATTAACGAATAGCAATGAAGATAGTTGCGTCTTAAAATTGATATCTCTGATGATGTAAGGTTTGTGTCATGACCGAAGAAATAGGTCGAAATAAGAAATAGGACCCCGTTGGGGTGGTTCTTCAGGGTGGCTTTCCCTTCTCGGGAACTCTGTTGCTGTCGAATTATATTTACTCTAATCTTTGACTTTTAAGCCATGAAAATTTCTCACTTAATTTATTTATTTATTTCATCACCAAAAACGGCACACAGGTTTTTACATTGGCTGTTCCTTAAATAAATAATACCTAAAAGATAACAAACAATAGCACAATAAATAAAAACTAACAGAAAACAAAATTTTTAAACATAAGAAGGGGCACTATTGATTAGAAAATGGTGAATTATTAAGATAGCATTTTAAGGAGGATTTGTAACTATTGGCAGAGGAAAATATTCCAGGGAAGGGATTTTTGAAGCTATGGAGTTAAATAAGGGTGGGGTTCGGTTGAAAAGAGAGCGTTGAAGGATGGAAATACGGAATCGCGGAATGTGAAGCAGAGAGTTATTTCGTAAGGGGCGAGGAGGAATGTGAAAACGGAAAAGGGATAAATAAACAAAACAGTCGCAGTCATGTTTTGGCGCGAGATCCTGAGTATTTGTGAGCAGAGAAGAAGTTCACCAGCTTATATTGCAGGCCAGATGTTACGGAGTACCCTAAGGTAAACCTTCCGAGAACTTCGTAAGAAGATAGGTAGCCAAAGAAGACGGAAGCCAACTATTATAAAGCAAACAGGTTGTTGAAAACCCTTCATCCCTCACCGTCCCAAAGTTAGTAGCACCTACACTGCAGGCAATAGCAGTCTTAAAAGTTGCTTCAGGGATGGCAGCTACTTCGATTACATCATTCTCCCAGCTCCCAGCAAGATGGTTTTAAGGCTAATGAGTGCTTTATTTATTTATTTCCACTACCCCATAAACAGCACATTTATAGCCTTTACAATGGGAAATTAACAATTAACAATGAAGGATATTCACACACGCCCATGCCCTGGATAAGGGTAACTTACCCATGCGGGACTCGAACCCGCGACCTTCCGTTTGGCAGGCAAGGACTTTACCCCGCCGTCACCGGTTTCAATAACAACACGAGTCATGAATACGATAATTAATTGTTTGAGGCGACACAAAGAGAAATTGATTCATTAAAAAAACTTGGTAAATGTCACATAAATACAACAATAGATTATTTTTTCGTTCCAGATGATATCGCACCGCGACGATACCGGTCGGCTATAGTTGTATTAACGTGAAATATGCAAAGATTTTTATTAAAAAGGAATACGAAACAAGTATTCAGGATGTAGTCAACAGAAATCATAATCCGTGAGCCATATAAAATACAATGGAGAATGGTCCGATAGTATAAAAACTGCTAAGGATTAGCAGACTTATACTGGGAGAAAGTTAGGATGATAGAAGCCAGGTGTACATAAAAGGGCCTACTTTTTTGAGAAAAAATTAAGTACAGGAAATACTATTTAGCCGAAGAATTTTTCAAAGTACATGATATAACGTAGAACTAAACTCTCTTTCGTATGCTTTTTATTGCATTGAAATCGATTGCTCCGTTTAGACGCTAGAGCTCCTCAAACTCGAGTATCTTGCTTTTTTTACAGACAGTAACTTCTCTAATCCCAAAACGACGTCCTTAAGGGGGTTGCATGACTCCCGCTTGTCTGGTATTTTTGTAGCGAGGGATTGATTTGAAAATATACTCTATTATCTTTTAACATTCAGTGTATTCAGCGTAAACCTTTGTTAACATATGACTGCGTCTTAAGTTTGAAGGTGGCAACTCATCATTTTCGGGGGTTAAAATTTTAAATATTTGGAATTCTGGAAAATGTTGCTAATTATCTATTCTATAAACGCTGAAAACTTCAAGATTGTTCGTCGTGCACTTTCCCTGAGTGCTACGTAGAAAGTTAGTGTAATAGCACCTACCTCATAATCTGCATGCTTAGAAACATATAAGATTTGACAATTTGCACAAACTATTTAAGTTAGCTGAATAATTATTTCATTTTTTCAACTTTGATTACACATAACACATGAAAAAGGGAGTGTTCGGGTAGGACGATATCTCGAAAATTTCGTTTAAAATGCTTTGATTCACGGCGAAAAATAGTTAGCTAAAACAGAAACCTTCGCATCAGCTTGGCTAAAAAAATCGGCAAAGAAGTCTTCATTCACATGATTCATGAAACCAATGCAAGAGTTGATAATCTTTAGAAAAAATCGAGGGTGGTCGTTTTTCGCTAAGGTTCAACTTTGACCTCATATTAAATATTTAACGAACGAACGATTGAGATGAGGCTGAAAGAACACCGAAGATTTTTCAGATTAGCGCAACCAGAAAAGTCGGCCGTGGCGGAACACAGCATTAATGAAGAATATGCTATTAAATGGGAAGACACTAAAATCCTTTGCCACACTCAACGTTACCGGGACCGCGTAATTAAGGAAGCAATAGAGATCCGCCTCAATCCCAAAAATTTCAATCGGGACACCGGCTTTCATCTAAGCAATATATGGAGACCTGTAATCAGCCGTATAAAAACATAAGGGTTGAACGTGAAGAATTTCAAAAGACCTACAGCCAATCGGACGACACCTGAGCCGTATTGTTGTCCTCGGTAAACGGTCGATCCAGTTCAGTGTGAAATTGGACTTCCATAAAGTAACACAGCCTTGAGGATGGGAGACAAGTCGTCTTCCGAAACGTCGGCTTGTATAAAAGCTTTAACATGGATGCAAACCCGAGAAATATTCGTCAGAAGTATTCACCAGGAAAAATTAAAATCGTTTAAGTATCACATATATTTGTTTACGTGAGTACAAGAAAGAATAAATCGGACAAGTAATGCAAAATTTATGTTAAAGTATATATGCGAATATTCAACTTCCTGGCACAAAAAAATCGAATTTAAGGTTTTGGCCAGCTTATTCTCGATTTCAGCCCACCGTTCGTCGAGAGGGAATGATGTTTTCTCTCAACCCATCCCTTCAAGCAGTGCATAGCCCACGGACGAACCACCAGGAAATGATAATGGAGTGAATGGGAAACCTCAGAAGCTGATCGTCAAGATCTGGATCCAACCCAACAGATCCTTTTCGACAATGAACGTTCATACAAGAGCGTCTTTACCCTTGCCGCAAACATGATCGCAGGACCTGAATTCCTTAGCACAACAGCGGTTTACGACGATGGCTTGACCCTTGCGCAAGCCGTGATTCTAACAGCGGTATGAGGAACACGGGGCTCCGATATTCCAAGCAGAAGTATTGGTTTTCATTCGATGCAGTAGAGGGAGGACTTGATGCATGAATTTATTAAACGGAATGATTTATTGATCTCAAAATTACCCCAACGCGACTTAATCCACAGGAGTAGGTTCACATGGAAAATTTGAGCATCCCGCTAAAATGATCATAATTAGCACATAAATAAAATATGAACTGTATTAAATGTTTGCAAGTTCATACCTTCGCAAAATTAATACCAATTCAATATATTTATCATTTAGCTGCCCTCTCCGTCGTCATGTTTAAGAACCACAAAATGTAAAGCGCTGAAGCTTAAGTTGCCAGAATCATTTACTTACATATATTTCGAGATTATGCTACAATATTGGTGGTTACTTTTGGGAAATGCTGCGTGGGTAATATTATCTGTTCGACGTTTCACTCCTCCGACAGGGATCGTTTTCAAGAGAATGGTTTTCATACGCTCCCAGTAGGAGGAGTGAAACGTCAAGCAGATAATATTACCTACGCAGCATTTCCCGAAAGCAACCACCAGCACTGAGAAAAGAAGCCGTGAAAATCTTCATACGAAAATAAAAATGCTACAATGTCTCAATGCTGATTATAGAATGTACTACGCCCTTTCGGTAAAATATTCTGCTTTTAAAATTGAAAATATAACTTCATAGATTACATCGCATGGGAAATAGACCTTTCGAGGCTTCATGATTAAGTTCATTATTCGCTATTTGGCGTCAGAGACAGTGAACTGTGCTATGAAATAATATTTAATATCCATGTAAAGCTGTACAATAATAAAATTTTTACAAAGACTTGGTAAAGCTAGCCAGTGAGAAAAAGAGTTCCAGCATAATAGCTTAAAAGTATTGAAGATTGAAGCTCTTACCTACGAACTTGATCTTGACTTGATGAGTGATCTAAAATACCCGTTTGCTAAATGACACTGATTTCCAACCTAAGCAGTAGATCATTCGTTCACAGGATTTCAATCTTGAGACTGGCCAACAGTAGCCCATTCCACCTGATTCCAAGCAAGGGTTCTTCAGTTCCCTGGCGTTCTTATATCTTGTTTCCTTCATTACTCTCCCCAAGTACTTATCTCTTGCCCTTATCGGTGGGACTTTTCCGTCAGTTTTTTCCTCCATTATTTTTCTCACGTAATTACCAAGTCTCTTCACATGGCCTATCGACCAGTTCCTTCTTTTGCCCGTGGTTCTCCACGAAGCTTCCTCGTTTCTCTCCCTCCCTTTCCATCTATTTCATCTTCATTCTCCACCGCCAGCACAAAGTCTCGATAGCTTCTATAATAATCTCAAGCATAAGAAAATCAATAAAAGATACTGTGTCCGGCGTCATACGGTGGAAATTTTTTATATACAGCTTATTAAAACCACTTGTCTGTTTTCACACACTTTTATTTACACCGACCATGGTTTCGGAAACTTGTGCCATTATCGAGGTCCATTATCAAGGCACCAGTTGCCGAAACCATGGTCGGTGTAAATAAAAGTTCGTGGAAACAGACAAGTGGTTTTAATAAGCTGAACATAAGAAAATCTTTTGCTTGTCAGACCCTAATGCCCTCTCCTCAGAAAAAATCTTGGATCTGGCCCCGCTGTTGTTCACACGAATTTTACCGCACAAAGTTTTTTAGACGTCATTCTAATGCTCTCGAATTAAATTTGCAACTTTTTTCCAGTGAATGCCGTCATTAGCTGTACCTAGTTAGAGAAATGCCGTAAGGCATATCACGTCGCAGCAAGATTCAATTTAACTTCTTCAGGTGAACTGGAACGTTTATGAACCGCTTCGTAAACTTTATGATACTATAGCACATTTCAACATCCCACGTATCATAATTTAATTGATGAATTTTTTTTTACTAAAAGAATTAATTTTTCCCACAGAAGAAATCTCGAAAAAGTGGCTTAAAATGCACGTCCTCTTGCTCCATGAAGTCATTTATCTCAACGTTTTCATTGTAAATCGATGAGAAAAATTATATAATATATTGTATAAATATAACATAAAATTCCAGCAAAATTAATAAAAATTGTGTAAAAATTGGATGCATCAATGAATCGCGATAATTCGCATTCACGAAAATCAAGTGACCCCAGGTATTTCTTTGTCAACCCATTCTAAATCTCCCCACTACCATGGGCGAAATTTAGAGTTTTATGTTGGGGGGGGCACAATCCTGCCGGAGTTTTAGGGGCTATAGAATATCCCCCGGTTGAACAATGAGATCCCCGGGGCCCTCCCCGGAAATTTTGTTTAAATTAACCTCTGAAAACAGCAATTTAAGTCCTGTCTAAGACTAGAATTTATTTATTTATTTATATTTTTTCGCATTGTACTTGAATATGCAGGTTCGTACTTTTTTCGGACAAATTAACATTTAAGTTGGTAGGGGCCAGTTCCCTACCTACAAAAATAATATATAATAATAATATATTGGCCCCCCTCCCCCAAAAAAATCCGCCCCTACACACTACAAAGAGTTTTGATGATTCCCAATTCATACAGCTTCTAAAGAGGGGCGCTAACCTCCATTCATTCAAAAGTTCTGTTCACGGACGCCGATCCTTATTACGCGTATCAATCCCCCTCGACAGAGTAACATTCTAGCCCACTCAAGCGTGTGGGGCGAGGGGAGGGAACAAGGGTGAGTCCACCCTCCATGGCTAATCCCTGCTCCCTGAAGTCCCCAGGGATCCGAAGAGCCCTCGCGAGAACACCCCGTCTACCCGCTAAGTGCCCCGAGATGGACGCAGGGGGTGAGATCAAGAGAGAGGGTGGGGCGAGTATCATGGCTTAGGTGACCGTAAGGAGGCCCCAGTGCACCGATGGGTCGCTGAAGAGATGCGAAAAGTGGATGGATGCACACTCATGCCGCATTCACTGCATGCATGGAAACAATAATCTCTTCGGCAATCAATTTTCTTCTGTTTTTGAGTTCATAAAATGCAGTGTGGGTATCATGAATAAAATCCGAAGAGGCCAGCGTTATGGAGTGATTTTTTTCATATTGAAATAAATATTTGCAATTTTCCACGAATTGAAAATTTATTATGACCCTCGAAATTGATATAGTAACATCGAAACCAAGGTCGTAATAAATTTTATAGTCGTAGAAATTTTCGAATATTTATTTCAATACAATGTATCCTGGACTGGGGATCCAACCATGACCCATTGGCCATCCGAGGAAACTGCACAGGCCACTATGCTATCAATGTTCCTAAGTAACATTGAAATTTTAGTACAGAATTAACTGGGTAGTGATAGTGTGTAGTAATAATATGAGTACTACTCAATGAGTAGTGGTCCGGAAGGCAAAAGGTCTCTGGTTCGATTGCTATCCAGGACACTTGGAGGCTGAGGACGGAGAACAATAAGACTATAGGCTCACGAGATGTTGGTATGGAGAAAAATTGAGAACACGAAGAGGACAGAAAGGAAGAGGAATGACGAAGAAACATGGCGGGCGAGGATAAGAAAAGTCTTGAGGAGATACCAAGGAAACTGAGGGTTTCGATGGAGTGACTTAGCAAGAAAGGGATATTCAAAGCAGTGTTGGAGGGATAATGCTAGGTAAACGGGGCATGGGGAGGAAGAGAATTTTATTTTATTTTTTAAATTTATTTAAGTAAGTTTCACATACAGCTGTGACGCCAATTTACAGTGAAATTTTTAACAATAACATGAATTAGACACAATACGATAACAACATAAAAACAAACAAAGAATTAACCAGTAAGGAAGTAAAACATTCAATTAGCAGACACATGGGTCAGAGCTTGTGAGGTAATTTTTTTGCGTGACAGGTAAAAAGGATCTATGGAAGGAGGGAGCGAATTTATAAGGGAGGAGAGGCGATATAAAGGTGAGCGCTTGGTCAGGGAAATTCTGGGAATAGGCAGATGGAGTAGGGAGAGCGAGCGGGTGGAGCGAGTCGGTATTCTAAAATTCAACAGAGAGAGGAGTTCAGGGCAGTCAAAGGTCGAGTTCAAGATATTGTGTAGAATAAGGTTTACCGGTAGAATGATGGGGAATTAGCCTCACTGTAAATTAAAGAGGGAAGTCCTATTTGAATAAAAGGGTTTGATTGAAAAATGATCCATACAAACCTACAATGCCAGGAAGAATACTTTCAATATTTATTTGCTTACCGCGTGGATTTTCCAACTTAAAATTCCGGCTCTCGGTTACCCAATGTTCCCAACCCCGATTATAGTAACTCGGAGCAGATGTTTGATCCATATATATGCTTTCTCATTCCACATGACGTTGGTAAATTTATAACCATTCACAAATAATATCTCACCAAATTATTCGAGTATCGTTTCCATTTACCTCTTTCTTGATGCGTTCTGTAATCTTCTTTTTAAGAGTTCCTTTTAAACACCTCATGGTAAAAAATATTTAAGTAATAATATTTAATGGAATGTAATCGAAAAAGGAGCACGTTAAAACAGCGGAAACGTTGGGAATAAATGTATAACCGTTTGAGCTGTTAAAAATTCTTTAAAAAATATTGCGCGAAAGATCCACAGAGAAAAAATCATTCGCCTTGACCGAATGATTTTTTCTCTGTGGATCTTTCGCACGATTGCGCATTGCGGGTGACTCCCGTAAAAGTTATCACCGCGCCTAGTCCCGGTATACTTTAAACCCCCCTTTAAAAAATACATTGCACAGCGTTGTATTGCAATCATTTTCATTCGGCATAGGTTTAGATGTTGTTCTTTTTTACTTTTATAATATTTACAAATGTACAATAACTGAACTTATAGCCTTTTTAAACGATTTTTTTATTTCTATCAGGCGTTAACCCGTACACGCCTAGCGGTACCAAATGGTACCGGCTGGTAGTGCAGTGTTAAACGTAACTTTTTTGTCATTCATCGTAATTGATTAGGGTTTTAAATTGATAAGAATATTTTAATAACATTTTTCCGAAAAAGTTTGGTATTTTAAATCCGTAGTTAACGCATTTAGTGCCGTTTGAAATTTGTGAATTATCGACTAGCCCAAAAAAACGGATTTTTTAGACCAGCATTTCCATTTTCTTTACTTACGCCTTATGTACTGTTAATACGTACAAAGGTTTTATTATGAAATTATGGTTGTTATAACATGTACATCTCATATAAAGTATGGTTATTTGATGTGGGCCTAATATTTGGGATGTAATTATGCAAAACATTTTATTGGTACCACATGGTACCGCTTTAAGTGGAAACTTACCATAAGGCGTAATTATTAGTGGTAAAAGAATCAATTTTGCGCTTAATGCCTACGAATTTCATTGATATTTAGGTACACGATCACCACAACAATCGCAGAAACTGTCTAAATCAGGCGTTACCGGGTTAATTTACGGATGAGGGGCCATTTTGATCTTAGTAGAGGATACAGCTACTGGCTACATATCGAAGGGTCCCAGGTTCAATCCTGATAAAGCCTCCTCCACAATGTAGCTCCTAGAATAAATTTATATTTCTGCATGGCCCAAAACTCACCACAGAAGAATACTCTCCTATATTATCCAAATAATTCTCTGAGTTGTACTTATAAAGGGAGAGAAAAACCACCAAGGGGACAATAATAACAGCTGAAGAGCAGTTTTCGATGCTGCATAAAGAAAAACTTCAAATGATTAAATCATTTCCACTGATATATTTTTATTTGCGCACCGAGTGATGTTTTTTATGTAATTTAATAATGCGACAACTTTCGAGCAAATAGCTACTGGAGTGCTAGCTGGATATTACCGATGAAATATTGTCACGAGGCAAAATCCTTCCACCAATGGAAATAAGAAGCGAATATAATAAGACACCCGATAATATAATTCTGAAGAGATTTTTTTATTAAAGAATTATGCCCATCTTTTTTCCTCTTGAACTTGCTTTTAATTTATCTGCACTACATTCCGTAATAAGCAAAAAAAAGTGATGGAGAAGATTTTTAAGACATAGACAATTCCTATCTGAGCAATAACCACAGCAAAATCTTCATACTTCATCTGGCATCTAAACAACGAAAATTGAATCATGAGAAAATACTACCAATTTTCATTGGCAGAAGCTAAAAATGCCTCCGCCCGGATTCGAACCAGAAACCTCCAACTTTGAAAGCTGGCGTGCTACCATTACACCACGGAGACATTTTCAACAGTCGCTGATAAAGATAGATACTTATTTGAAAAAATAAAGACCGTCCGTGAGATTTATTTTGTGACGTTATCTGCGTGATAGGAAATCGTAATGTCTGGGCGAACATTTCCTGGAAATGTTATCGGTCGGCGTTCCGGGAAACATGATCTCAGCGCATAGCTGAATCACATTGTGTGGTTCCTTATCTGATAGTGAGTATAGCTATCGCAAAAGAAACTGGCGCAGTCATGCGCGTGGGGAGGGGAGGGCAGATAGACGTGGAAGGGGTGAATGGAAGAGACGGAGGGGAAGAAAGCGATGCAGATAGAGAGAGGGTATTGCAGGGGAACCAATCTGCCTACGATTGCAATTGGACCCACGTACTCACCCACGAATATTAAAAAAGAGCATCCTTAAGTAGGCCTCTAAATGTGTTGTCGCCGACCGCGCATTTAAATGGGTTTACAAAATTCGCCACTTGCTTCGCAGACGGACAAAATGATCCGAGTTTTTACGGGGAAATTAGGTAAAACAAGGAATCTTCATCGACATTTATATTCCTGACGATGTGATATAACATATTCATAACTTTTCAATGCTACTCCTCGCAATTACGAACATTTTACGACAAAATATTGGAAAAAGTGGATTGCAATGCACTCATATTCCGCGCTACGGATATTATTGCAAGCCGATGAAAATGCAACCGAAGTGGCAATAGAAATGAGCCTTCTATTGGATGGAATTGGTCCTCCTCTACGCAGTCCTCTTGCCTCGAATATTACAAAAGAGGATACTCAAGTGCTGTCACCCACCGCGCATTTAAATGGGTTTACAAAAGTCGCCATTAGTGTCGCTTAGGGACAAATTGATCCGAGTTTCACGGGGAAATAAGGTATAATTAGGGATGCTAACCGAAATTTTCACGCATTTTGACGTGGCCTATCAAATCCATTACATTTCAATGCTATACCTTGCAATGAGAGACATTATGTTGCAAAATATTGGAAAAAAGTGGATCACATAGCGCTCATCTCCGCGCCGCGGGCTTTTTTGAATCGCCGAAAAGAATGCCTTATTTTGGCTTTCAAGCCGAGTCTTCAGGCGGCATATTTTTGCTAGACGGACCTAAAACAATTACGCAGGGGCTGTTTTACACGTTGCGTCGTTGACAATGAAGGCTTGCGCATGCCTCCAAGCAATTCACCGTTTTACGCGATGCATTTTGAAACGTTCGTCTGTAGTACGCTCATTAGGTAAAATTTCTCAGGTCTTCACTTTACAGCAGACCACGGCAGAGTCCGTTTAGGTAGTTAGGGCGGCATCGGCTGCTGTCAAGTGATGTAATCGGGCTACATATTATTTACGCAAAAGAGTCGTAAAAAATGTAAAGAAAACATAATTAGGAATGAAATGTGAGTACGATTTTGCACCTCAGCAGAATGAAAACGTCAAAAATTATTTTTTAAACATATTTTCTGTAGTAAACATATTTACAGTAGTGCCGGCCTCGGTGGTGGCGGGGTAAATTCCTCGCCCGCCAAATCAAAAGTCGCGGGTTCGAGTCCCGCCTGGGTAAGTTGCACTTATCCAGGGCATGGGCGTTAGTGAGTGCCTTCCCTTTTTGATTGTTGATTCCCCGTTATAAAGGCCATAAATACGGAAAACAAAAATAAAATAAATAAATAAATAAATCTGTCGGCCTCGGCGGCGGCGGGGTAACGTCCTCGCCTGGCAGGATTCGAGTCCCGCCTAGGTTGGTTTCCCCTGTCCAGGGTATGCTTGTTCATGAACGTTTACTTGTTAAATTTGTTAAATACTCCGATGTAAAATGGCCAATATGAGCTGTATTCGGTGGTTTGAGAATAAAATAAAGAAACTTGACTAGTTTCAACACTGCTTCGAACCTTTGCACACTGAACTGTTAATGACACACTTTGACCAAACATTCACAATCTAAGTGGTAAATCTTAAATATATATACATTTATTTATAAACAAAAGACATGTAAGACGAAAAAAGCCGGGAAACGAAATATAATTGAGTAATTTAAGCGAAGTCGGTGTCGTGGTTGTCGTTATGCGATGTTGGTATCAGAAATCCCAGTCCATCTTGCCAGTTTCAGGCAGTTTTTCGTAAATATCTTGTAACGTCTTGTTACAAACAGCTGGCTCGAATAAACCGTATTTCTCCATAATAGCTCATGTTAAATATTCTTAATTTTACCGTCAATTATCTCAAAAACGGCAAACGCGAATCTCTTTTCCTTTGTATCATTGAAAGTGAATCTTTCAAAGAATGTGTGACCAAAGTTTCATCAAATTCTTGTTACTTTTACCGCGGCACTCTTATCTCAACTCATACGACAATGCAACACAAGAATACCGCGGTCGCGGGCATGTCCTAGCCCACCCTCCCATTCACGACTCCTCCCCAAGGGACGACCCCTTAGTGGATATCTCCCACGGCGACACGGCCAATCTCGGTAATGTGGCTCTTTGAGCGGCGAGCCAGAGGGATGACACGACTGAGGGTTGGACGGAGGGGAGGGAGAGCGGGCAGGGGGTGCGAGGCTACAACAATCCCCGGGGGTGAGTGAGATCTAAAGAATTGTTGCGGACAAGGCAGCAAAAGAAGGACGAGTGTGACGCGGTAATCGTGAAAAGGAGGGATGACGAATCGCTTGTCACCGTCTCCCATTCAAAGAGTGCCACCGCGGAAAGAAAAGGCCGACTTCTCTTTTGTGCGGCATTTGATGTCCTCCTAGCTGCCGACGAAAGGGATCTGCACCGTGTTTGTTTCTCCATCTGACCTTTCGGATTCTTCCTTTTATTCAGGGTGTCTCGGAGGTGTTATTGTATAGTGTAGATAACTGTGATTTCCTGATTGAAAAAAAGATGCGCATTTGTGCTGGTAACCTCAGGGTTAATATAAATTAATGGATAAAGGGAGATTTTTAATGACACGCGTTTCTAAAAACTGCTGATTTAATAATAATAATAATAATAAATTCGTTTATTATTCGATAAAAAACTCCATAGTATTTTATGCTTCAACTCGTACGAATAATAATTTAAATCACGGATAATTACTGCCATGGTCTTGCTCATCATTCATTGAATTATTTCATTCTAGAGGGTATTTTATTTTTTTTTTCATTTTCCTCGTAGCCTTTGGCCCATAAAATACAGTGCGGTTCCGGCTGATTTGGTGTATTATAAATGAGTGTAGAAGGGCCTGAAGGATTGGCACTCACGCTTCATTCTTCTAGTAATGAAATGCTTATTATTTTACTATTAAAGCATTTGTAACTGTTTTTTGGAAAAGAGTAGTTTTTAAATTATTATATTTAACTTTTACTTTATGCTTTTCCGAGGTGAAGCGTGTAATCCATTAAACCAGAGCTGGAAAAGAAATTTCTGCCAAAATACTCATATATCTAACGCAATCTACTGAGGCAATTTAGAACTATGTATCCATATGGAACTTTCTTTAATTAATTAGAGAAATTAAACTTAAGGGGACAATATTTCAAGTGTCTAATTATTAAATATTGTATTGCCATCTGAAGCAACCAAGCGTGTTTGTTTCTTCAAGCCGATCGGACAATAGTTAAAAATCAATTACAATATTTCATCGATGAGACAATGTCGCGACGCAAGTTAAGAAAAAGCGTGTAAAGAGGATGAGCATTTTTGCTCGCAACCTCAGGATAAATATTAAAAGAATGCAAGGCTAAGCTCCGTAGTAACCGCATGACTTTCCTCGATCAATGAAGATAGATACGCTTCTGAGATGAAAGATGTGAAGGGTTTCGCGACGTGTCATAATGAGCAGGGGCCCAAAATCAATGTAAGCTAGATCAATTCATCTAAAGCTAAAAAACTCCATAGTATTTTATGCTTCAACTCGTACGAATAATAATTTAAATCACGGATAATTACTGCCATGGTCTTGCTCATCATTCATTGAATTATTTCATTCTAGAGGGTATTTTATTTTTTTTTTCATTTTCCTCGTAGCCTTTGGCCCATAAAATACAGTGCGGTTCCGGTCGGATCAATAGATAATATTGGCACCTACCATTGCCATTCCTTTCTCAACTAATTGCTAGCAATTGTATATAACTCGTATAAGCTTTATTTTTTCAATTAGTTTTTCAGTTATTTTAACACTGATATGATTGATTGGTAATCTTTTTCATATAACTGAATTGGGGCCATCCTTTCCCTTTTTCCTGTCCACCTACCCTACGACGATTTCCATCATCAGACCATCATGTCTCGCGATGTGAAGTTTTCCCGTCCTCTATTAAGGTTTTAGGAAAAACTATTGTAATAGGGTCTATAAAATTACCTACCACGAATACAGAAATGTTTTTGAAAAAGTGATAAATCTTCAAATATGATGAGCAACTCAGCCTCTCTACGAGGGTCAAGATATGCATGATTAATATATGAAGAGGTGTCCGAAATTAGTATTTAAAATTAATTAACATGCCTGCTGAATGTAAAGCGATGGTTTCAGCATTAAACTGAGCAGAAAACGCATTTAAGTAACACGCATTAAGCAGGAGGAATTCTTGATGATTACCCTGCACACATAGGAAATGTACAACCATAAGGCTCATGCTGAAAAATTACAGCAGAGAATGATGGATTTTAATGTACTAAACACTCAATTAATTTATTTTTAAATTTATCTTCATCACCCTGAAAACAGCTCATTTAAGGCCATTTAAAGCGAGGTAATACAACGCACACTGACGCAGGACGATCACAAACACCCTAGCCCCGGTTAGGGACATCCCACGCAAGCGAGATTCGAACCCACGACCTTCGAGTTGGCAGGGAAGGACTTACTTACGCCGCTACCGAGGCCGTAAATTTCCATCTACGCATTGAAAAATTTTCTACGAGTAACCCGTAAAACTTGAAAATAAATTAATTACATTGAAAATTCACGCCTAAGTACCTATATCATATTGTTACAGCGCCGGAATTATTTTGAAGATTTGAAGAGTTAAACGGTGAAAAATTAATTTTGATACTCGGTAATTGAATTTTCCATCATCACGAAAACTTACGACGGTAAACTCATATCGCATGTTCGATATCGATTCCTTTCTCCCAAGACCATGATGCAATCGCTCTCTTTTCAGGTGCTGAGGAACGGGACCAATATGTTCCTGTGTTCCAGAGCCCTGGTACGTAACTCAGATGAATCACAATCAAACCATCTGCAATAAACCGCGAAATTAATAACTATTTTATATTTTTGAACCCCGAAATATCTCAGTTTTAACAGAGCATTGCGCTGAACAAAAATTCCCTCGATGTCAGTTAAATAATTGTCTTGGAATAGTTCTCAAATCGGCCGATGACTCGTAAATGAGGATTTGTGATCAAATGCGATAAATAAAAGACACCGAAAACAAAACTTTTCAAAGATTAAATATACATACCTTCAATATATTAGAAGAATTCATCGGTGAAACAAAGAAACAGACGAAGAAAGATAAGAAAACCTCTTGCAGTGTCCAGCGATTGCATAATAAGAGTCATTCGTAGCAATATTTATTAATTTTACTTTCTGGTGATTATTTTCTATCACTATCATATCTGTTATCTGCATATAAAAGTGAATGAGACCATATTACATCCACACGCTTGCCGCGTCGCCGTTCTCTCCGCCGCCGCCGCGCCGGCCAGAACTGGAGTCGACCGCACACTCGAAAAAACGATTTAAAATTCGGGGTTGCAAGTTGGTGCAAGGTTTTACTTTAGATCCCTAATGTACAAGCTTCATAGAACGACGTGGTATCAGTCACTTGGCGGAAGTCCGGGGTAATGTCTACTTTTTCTCTACGTTTATGTAAAAAAAGGGCTGAAAACAGGCCCCGCCATTTTTTAGTATATCTATGGTTATTAATGAAACCAAATCTTTAAAACCCTTCAAATGAAAGAAAAAGAAGTGTCAATTAAGATGGTATAACAGTTTCGATAAAAATATTCATGAAACCACTGCATGAGGATAAATTCGGCAATTTTCAGAAAAAAATCGAGGGTGGTCGTTTTTCGCTAAATTTGTTCAACTTTGACCTCACATATATTGTTAACGTGAAAACGCAGGATGAAAATAATATAAAAGTTATTCACAATTTATTTGAAAATATGTATGCGAAGTTTCATCTTCCTAGCTCAAAAAAATCGATTTTTGGCTAGCTTTTTTCGATTCTAGCCCACTGTGCGCCGCCGCGATAGGAGCTAGTCGACGCCTCCGGGGTGAGGATAGGATGAGAGAAAGGTAGCGGATATGGACAAACCCGCGTTGCCATAGAGACAACGGCCCACTACTATCTTATTCTACAGAGCAGCAATGGCGTGGACGAAGGTGTTTTAGGTATTATAACCAAATACTGACTGAGGTATTTTTCTGTTTCTATTGAAGCTCGACCGAATAAATTATTTAAGTTTCTATTTCATTTAAAATCAGATGCTTATAGCGATATGGAGCTGAATACGTCCATATTGAAGTAATGACATGCGATTTTCCTCCAAAATAATTTTTAATTTGACCCGGCCTTCAATGTTACTACATCGTCAGGGAATAAGTGGCATAGAATGTAGCCATTGCATACATATGCTGATCAACTCTCTACTACTAGCTTATTTAATTTCCAACCCAGCCCTAAGCCACAAAAAAAATCACGTTAGACCAACATATATACCACCATATGTATGTATTGGCTACATTGAACTCCACGTGATAATTAAAACCAGGTCGAATCAAAAGTTACTTTCGTGGAAACTTGTACCTTATTATAGCAAGTTTTACTAAATAATTATTAAAATATAAAGGCTAAAATTATTTATTAAAAAGTAGGTAAAGAAAACAACGAAGAAATGAACCATTTTCCATTTGAAAATTTCGTCAAAATTCACGAGAAGACACCTCCTAAATAGGTGTTGCTGCAGTGTGTTAGGAGCAGCACAAGTATAACAAGTTTTCAAGTGGAAATTCGTAGCGGAAAACAGCAAAATATGCCCGGAAGAGAGGAGGAGATGTGTCCCCTTAACGGAAAATAGCGCCAGTTCTAATTTTTTTCAACCATTCGCACATGTTCCATTCTTTTTCACGTTCATACATTCTCGCATTAACTCGCCCGTGCTTATGCATCCTGTTATCTGGCCTATATTTCAAAGTTTATAAACTCGCCTTGTTGTTTACCGCCTTTTCCCGGTTAAATCTTGTTATTCAACTCCTACCCATTTTCCGATTAGTTACCAAACTTAACTTTTCAGGTTAACTCAGAGCCAGATGACAATACAATATCCAAGCACTTTAATTATGATTGGAATTATGTCTCGATTTTTATTTAGAACTAAATATCGGAGACTAGTTCTGAAAATGACCACAAAAATCCGATGGCAGCGGTGCGACCATAAAAGGAAGGAGAATGATAGAAAATCGTTGCAACAAAGTTGTTTAAATCAAAGTTTTATGAAAAATTGTCGAGAGATATAAGTTTTTTCTTGTAAATGCAGTGGTATCTGGACATACGAGTACCATAGCATACGAGATATTTGAGAAACGAGCCGTTGAACGAGCGAAATATCGCTTTGAAATACAAGCGAAATTTGAGATACGGGGAACGGCCGGCTGTGGCACTGCACACGGCGCTTAAGGCCAGTGAAGAGAAGAGATGTGACTAAAATAAAGCATAGTGTAGCATTTAAGTTGTGGGTAAGCTGCATTTAGTTGACCAAAATACTTATGCACTCTATAAAGTTTTTTTCTTCACATTCTCTTTCATCATGTTTTTTTACAATAATTGTCATTTATGAATAAATTTTTCTTATTCAAAAATACGTAAAAAAATAATTGAGGTTATTTTTTTGGGGTCGGAACGGATTAATGGCATATCACCATGGCATACGAGCAAGGTTACGGAAGGAATTAAACTCGTATCTCTAGGTATCACTGTATTTATTTTTTCTTGTAATAGTTCTTTATAATGCGCTCAAAGGCGGTTTAGTCGAGGTATTCTGGTGTGGGAGCGAAGGAAGAGGGATGAATGATATCTTTCCGAGGAGATGACACCCTCTTCCTCACCTCTGCTGTAATCGAATCAGTGAGGAGGAGGTAGGCGCAGACGGATATGCGGAAGAAATCAATTCAATGATTCCCGAGTCTCCGGCTCCGATCCAGAGGAAGCAAACACCAAGGATCCTCCTCAGAAACCTGTATCACGGCTTCCTATCATCCTCTTTTGCTATCACCCTTCGCTCCGAGGGTGGTTTCCTTCATCAAAGAAAACGAAAGGCATTGATTGCGATTCGTTACCCACCATTAGTGTATTCATAATATACAAATTATTTTGTTTTAGAAATACCGGGTTAGACGAATGGCAATGGTCCATTTTTATCCTCATTTGAAAAGGGCCAGATTGGCGCCCATGCGATGCCACTACACGTGACGTCACAGAGACCTAGTTTCTATAGGAGAAGATAGGAGTTATACATCGTCTGAGGTTACCAATGCATGCATGAGGCGCAGAGCTCAGGGAAATATGTCTTAACAATCACTTATTAAAACTGGCTAAGGTCGGAAAGTTTTCCTCGTTTGATAAGTTATTAATAATCCTTATTTAAGCCAAGCGCTACCAGCCAGCAAGGTACTAGGCTACCCGCTAGCAGCCTGCGTCGTATCAGCGCTAAGCCTCGCCTCAAGGTCACCTCGCAGGGCGGCAACGGGAACCAGAAATACGTCACGCGGAGAGATTTCCCGGCATTCATACTTACGCGTCGCGTTTTCGCGCGCTTGAAAATTTTCACTTTTCATTTAATCGCGAAAAATAGATATCGTCATTTAAAAATCTAAAAGCGTGAAATACGTACCCCAGGATCTTTCGATTAAGGCAATAAAAAAATAAAAGGAAACCACCCTATTCACTCTCCTCCAAAGGTAACGCGGGAACTACCTCGGGAGTGAGCGAAACGGGATAAGTTTGAGGAGCAATGTACATCTGATTACAAGTATCCTTACACTGAAATATAAGAAAATTATGAGCATGAATTAATTTGTGATAAATTAAAATTTAGATGCCATTTCAACATAATTATTATTCGTGAACTTAGTTTTTCATTAACCCTTAACCGGTGACGTGCGGTCTGAGAGACCGCTGCGTTTCTCAAATTATGAATATTTTCAGAATTGCTGTTTCAAAATATCTATGAGCCTAGTGAGCGTCATAATTTTGTATGATAAGGATATGGCACTCTTAAAATTTAACTTTCTTATTATTTATTTCTGAAAATTTGCAATTGAATTTGATTTGCGGTCTGTGAGACCTCACGTCGCTAAATTGGAAACCCAATAAACGTAATGCTGGTGGAAATGATTCAAAAAGTTGTTAAAACAATTCCTAGTGATTTTTCAAGAATAATAATAATAAAAAAATTATAAGGAAGCATTTCTAGTTGCATAACGTGGATAATTAAGTACCTGATTTAAAAAAAAGTACCATCGTAAAAATAATAACTGAAGTGTTTTTTTATATCAGTTTTTTGATCCTGTTTCAAATAACAATTTTTACTGAAAAAGTTGGTTCGTATTTGGAATGCATAATATTAAATGTAAGTTTTTTAATAGTTGAGAAGTCAAAGAAACAGTAAACTAAGCAATAAAAATGACTTTGCAACGTTATACGAATTTTCGTTTGATTGCGGTCGCTCAGACCGCACGTCACTGGTAGTGTGTCAAATATTACACGTCAATGGTTAAGGATTAACAATGTCCAAATGTATGAACGTCTAAATCACTCGTATGCGTAATTCTTGTTTTCCCTTCAGTATTTCTATGTTCACTGCGTTTAGAATAGTGTAATTTCAGTTTCTAACAATTTGAATGCAGGTCCCTCTTGATCTTGAGGCCCCTGGCTGAAGGCGGCCTATAGGAAAATCCGGCCCTGGAGGCCAAGAGACAGCTCACTCAACTTCAATAAGACTGTGCGTGTGAAATGATAGATGGCGGCTACTCCATGCTAATTTGTTTCCTAAACAGACAATAGCTGTGAAGCCAATTTTTTTTAAGTGCTTGATTTAAATTTATTTAAAAAAATTCTTATAAACCGCCTTCAACGCTTACAAAGAAATGAAATAATGCGACTGGACATCACGAGATGGGAACTCAATTATGCATATATATATACACTTATAAAAAGTAGGTGTTTAAGTTTAAGTTAGTCTCAAGGAGATGTAGTCTAGATAAAAGATTTTTACCTCATAAAGATCCAAAAACTGGTGTTCACCCAAATCTACATGAATCTTCCGTACGGCTGTAATCCAGTAGTTAATATCCTTTAAATCAGCTCATGATGCGGACAAACATTGATGACGGTAATAAAGTATAATGAATGGGGTCGACAAAAAATAACAGAATTAAACTGATTTAAATGAATATCCAAAGACCATAGTATTTCTTTCCTGAGATAGGCAATGACTGAAACAATACAGAAAAAAATCTCATTTTGTTTATTGTGAACTTTTGATTAACTTCCTTTATTACCAAAGCTAATCCCTTCCGTCCACGTCCACTAAGGTGAACGACCATCGGGACACCATCGCATTCGACTTGTAGCACAACCTCAGCACGCTCAGCGTTTGGTAACATAATTAAAATTACACCGGTAGGTAATAAAAAGTTTAATGCAAATAACATTAACATTTTTGCCGTTCTTCGAAGAATAAAATGTCTAAAACATGAATATTATAACATTGTCGAATAATTTTAGAAAACTATTGCTTATACTTCACCAAGCTACATTTTGATTATCAAAAAATCTATTCGTCACAGGCGACAAATTACAATAACATGAAAATGGCGCTGCGGTCGACTCAAAAAGTAGTAAAGCAAGCACTACCTATATGAAATTTTGTGCAACTGCATTGTTTGAATCCCGGTTAAGCCAAATGTTTTTTCATGGCGAACTTTATCCTCGGTGTAATTAGCTGTAAAAAGGATAAACTTGTAAAAGTTATGATTAAATTATCATCTTTCCGTGCACCATATTTTCTCTTTTTTAACCTCGATGAACGTCGGCCATGATGGCTGAACATTTTTCCATAGCACATGAGAATATTTTTTCTTTTGAACCTAGCAGCAGTAAACCTAACTCCTTAATATTAAATCAGATTCTTGTAGAATAGGTCTTGAAACAATTGAAATGCAATTTTGCCAACGTTTCAGTATATTTTTAAAGCTTCATTAGGGCTAAAAATAAAAATTGATACAATTTTCTTAAATAAGTATCAAAATAAAGGGATAAAACAATGACTATACGCTTATCTATAGCTTAATCAAAAAATAAACCAATTCAGTCGTACATTTACAAATTACTAGTTTCTTTCTTTTTAATGCAAAAACTTAAGTTAACAATCTTTTTAACATACTGATGATATGGAATTGAATATCGATTTCTTCCAAAACAATTATTTTATGAAAATCAATATCTAAATCACCGAAAGCAAATTTACCAGCATCAGGGTAAGAAAAAACATTTAAATTCACCCTTCCAATTAAATGTACTACAATAGCATACAAGGCAGTATAATTATTTTCACCACAGTTTTCCCCCCGTATAAAAACATTTTTTTTGTTTGCGATACCAATTTAATTTACTTTACCACCATTTTACTTTTATCTGCACATGTCTGCCCAAACACAATGCGATGAACAGAATTCCTTAAAGCCGTAAAAAGGACCGAGGAAAAAATATGCGACCTCTTCATTGATTATTTCTAGTTCTGATTTTTAAAAATTCAAGTATTATGTTAATGCGCAACTGATTTTTTTATTTTATTTCACATTAAATTATTGTAAAAAAACAAGACTATGGCATGACTATAATATGCTGTTTTTACATCAAAAATATATCCATTCTCTTTTCAAGCCGCGATAAAGGTTTAACAATAACACGACATTTTCACAAAAATCGAATTTCAATTTTTTCGTGACCTTACTCTCCAAGAAACTGATATAACACTCCATTTTGAGGTCGAAAAAAAAGAAAAAACTCCTTAATTCTCATAGAAACATATACCATTTTAGACCCTCACATGACGCGACAGGAATCCCCATCCAGACATAATCGTCGATGGTTAGCTTCCATTCCGTCCCCTATCATCCCCTCTCCGCGACGAACTGTGAGGTGCGGACAAATAAAGGGGGGGCAGGTGGGCGACGTGAGGTAGATTATAGGAATAGGGGGAGGGGAGGAGGTCGTGCGTGGGGTCAGAGGGGCGACGGACTTAATTTGGCCTCCACGTAATGCGAGGTCAATATTTGCCTCAGTCATCTCGTGCCCACCCTCCCTCCCCCGCTCAAATCCTACCCCCACCCTTATATACGTCGGGATGATTAATTCTTTGAGCACTTCCAGTTAATACGTCGTTTTTCTCCCCCCCCCCTCTTTTCACCCGATCTTTATTTCTCTTCAACCTAACCCCGAGTCCACTGCTCCCTTCATTTTGCACTGCACATCCACGCCTTTGAATAAACACAAGAAGAGCGCTCGATGAAAAGCGCCGAGGCCAGCATTGAAACCGACCACGCGAATTCGTATTATTAAGCCTGAATACCACGATCATTTTTTTCATCTCTTTAAAGGGATAGCTACAGGGATAGTTCCAATGACGGCGGACAAAAATTATTGTTTTTGCGCGACTTGAACTAAATTTTTCGGGATGGCTTGGGTTCTAAAGGAATGGCAGCTGTAAATACAGAAAGTGGCGGAATAAGCGATGGAAAAAGGGAATGGTGTGAATGTACGTGTGATCCAGAAAATTATGGGTCGAACGATTACTCTTTTTGTCCCTAAAAAAACCTATCGCTTTATCTACAACTACATAATACCCCGCAAGCTGCCTAACAGGCGTGTGGCAGGGGGTGTTAGGATACCAGCCGTTACCACATAAAAATGAAGTGCTCTAACGAAGTTAGGACAAGCAGCAGCGTAACTAGGGATCTGCTTTGGGGGAGAAGTGGGGGATTTGGGGGAGGGGGATGAGGAGGGTTAGTGGGGACTACCGCTCCAGGAAACCGAGAGTTCAGGAAAAGTTTTGAAAAACAACATGTCTGAAAATGTATTTTACATCATTTTGGCACTTAAAAATGTAATTTTAAGCAGGGGCAGTTATTATATATCAAATCCAGACAAGATTTTAAAATATTTTTTTATTTTTGAGTCTTTGGGGGGGATACATCCCCTCATCCCACCATAGTTACGCCACTGAGGACAAGCATTTAATAAAGTCCTTTATGGTTCGGGGGAAAAACGAATTCCCATATCTATTCGTTCGGCAAAACTCTTAATTTATCGCTTCTATCGGACCTGGAAATATGTATACTGGGCTCGAATATTATGCTCTCCTTGTCGCTCTTAAAGATATCCAATCTCAATTGTTCAAGCAATCTAAGGCTAGCGTGCGGCCTCCGAGTCTTCAGTGGCTCTCAGCCTAATTCGCTTAACATCAAGGTAACGTTGTCTGTACGCCCGTAGCAGTTTTTGACGAACCGCGCAGCCTTCCTTTGTATTTTATTTCGTTTTTATTTTTATTTGTATTTTATTTTTAATTCGTAGTTTAGTATTTGTATTTTGATATGTTTTTATTCGTATTTTATTTTTAGTTCGCGGATTAAGTCTTTCTGAACCGGATCGTATACGCTGGGGTCGCCACCCCAGGCCAACCCTCCCCCCCTCTACCCCCCCAGACCCTATCCTTAGACACGCTACTGATTTCATCTACGAGGGTCATTCAGAAAATAAGTTCCGTTTTGGTGTGTAGATCGCTAGAGGCACTTTTTGACACATGTGGCTACATTGTACAAACGAGGGGAATCTTCCGAATAGAATGAGAGGGATATAGGCTCTGTAGCCTTGAAAACAGAGTAAAAGCAACTCGTTGAAATGGAGTCCTCGACGTCGCGTCCCGCCACCTCGGTGCCTGTTCCGTCTCGAGTTGTTGTGCGCGGAGTGATTCAATTTCTTCATGCCCGTGGTTTCAAATCGGTTGAAATTCATCAACAGCTTGTTGTCGTACATACTACCTCCCAAGCTGCCTCAATAGGCATGCGGCGGAGGCTGTTAGGACACCACCTGTTCACAAAGAAAAAGGAAATGCTCTAAAGAAATTACGCTTTCCATTTATTAAATTCCTTTACTGTTCCGAAGAAAAAAAAATCACTTACATATCCGTAAGGCTAAATATCTCTCTAAATTTCTAGTTTCTATCGGACCTGGCGATGCAGTGGGATTCTAACAGGAATGAGTATCTCCTGTACTCCGTGTCGTTCTTAAAGATATTTATTACATCTACATCTATATTTACGTATTAAAGGCCTTCATTTTATTGTGGAAAACGTATTCCTACACCTATCATTTCATCAATATACCGACCTTTCCTTTCTCAATGACATTTCTATCGTATCTGAAAATATTTCGCTGTTCTACGATAAATTTTCTACGTGACACTCTGAAAAATATCCGTTCGTAATTGTTCGATGAATTTGAACATAGCACGTAGCTTCCCAGTCTCGATGGGCTTCGACCAAATTTTTGTAAAGGTCCTTAAATATGCTCATCGTTCGCTCGCAGCAGTATACGCGCTGCAGAATATCGCCGCTCTCCTTTCTATTGTTTTTAACGGTTTCGTATTTGTTATTATTCATAAATATACTGATGATTAAGGGAGTTTAACATGAATAATTGCATAAAAGTATTGCTCAGAATTACTTGAGAAACCAAAGCAGTTTTAAGATCATCACAACCACAAATGCATACCCTTGTCGACTTTTATCATTACTCCCAGTTCTGAGACCTTCGCATGCTGATTTAATCGTCCCATCTTCCAGACGACAAAAAAAACAACCCCTGTCACACGCCTCGTCCCTCACCACGCTCCTATTTGTGTTACGTGCTTCAATTTCGCTCTCAGCCGTTCACGTGTCGTGGAGTAGTAGACGCGCACCCCGAACGGTTGGCGGTGTTGTCCCCACGAGAGGGTGGGAAGTCTCTCGTGGTCTTGGTGATGGGCATGGGAGTTAATTGAAAAGTTTTCCTTTACCTTTTTCTTACCCGTTCCACTCCCAAAGGAGAGGGGGGGGCAATAATAGTGATGAAAATCGTTACGGGGATGGTTCAACGATGTCGAGAGGTGGATTGGTTTACGGCAGAATGGTTGTCTCGCCTTCCAAAGAACCCTGGGGGCCCCAGAGTAACCTACAATCACTTACGGGTGCAAGTAGAAGCCGTATGGGTCATTCCATTTCAAATCACCCAATATGAATGAAATTTGTTGCTCGACATCTTTAATTATCCTGATTTTTTTTATCAATGGTTTGCTACTTGTAGACAATCACAAAACACCATTGGAAAAACATTTACCAGCCATACCTATTTTTGGCAACCATTTTTAAAAGGGCGGCTGGGAAAATTTTAATGAAAAACGTGGTTTGCATAAAGCTTAATTTCAAAGCTATGTTAAAAGACATCAGAAAAAAATAAAAACCAGTGGGTTCATCATGAAAAGAACTTTTGAAACAATTTTTTAAATTTTTTTATCATAAAATACAGTCAAAATCGTTCCGTAAAAACTCGGGAAAATTTTGTCTATACTAACTTTTTAAAGCCATGAATTTTTATAAAGGAAAAGAGGCTCACCAGTAAAATTTTATTTCTGAGTTTAATACTTAAAAAAACAACTTGCAGTATAAGTTTTAGAACTGAGAATGCACTCCTTTTTTCTAGAGCTTGTCAAACAATGCCGAAAGCCTTTTAACGCCGATTTTCGTAGGTCAATATCTAAAGAGGACTGAATGATAACAAGTGAAAATTATTCATTCAAATGTTACAAAAGTAATCCTGGAAAAACTTTTTTAACCATGCGTATTTAAATATGCGCCGAAATTAAATCGCATGGTGTAATTGAGTTAATTTCTGACGGGCAGGCTAATCTATACCTTATTATGTATTAAATTGATTGGATTATTATTAATCACTCACATTACTAATGATTTGATAGTGAGAAATGGATGAATTAATTATTAGAATTATAATTTCAAAATTCATCTTTTAGGGCGAAATAAATTTGGTTCATTTAAAGGACTGCGTCAATTGAATTACCAATATTACAAAAATATACAATGCACAAAATAAATTGAAACAAAAGAACAATCATATAATAGGTAATGAATCTATATTTAGTACAGTTTCGATTAATGGAAAACGCGCCAGTTCAATATTTTACTAATGAACAATTTAAATCACAGGGAAAACATATGTACCAAAGAACTTAATGAAACTAGTATCTTTTTTTCGCAGTCACGCTCACGGTTGCAAAATTAAATACATGAAAGACGTAATTCGCCATGAAGAAATAATTTGGTTTGGCCGGGATTTGAACCCGGATTTCCCGATCGCCGGTCAGGTGTGCTACCAACACATATATTACACAGCATTTAAACTTATTTTCTTTTCCAAACTAGTAACACCAAATAATTTCTATCATGTTTCCTTGGTGACATGTTCACGTAGCAAAAGCATATTAAACACAGTAGAATATTTAGAGCATAAATATCATTAAGAAGTTTGATGTACATATTAAATGGCGCAATAGTGAAAAGTACTTTCACCCAAATCTCATTTCAATTCATGCCGTCCTGCGATTGGGGTCCGTAATTTTTTTCCCTGCAAATTTCTCTAAATACCCATTCCAAATAATATGTCGTTTGAATAAGATTTTCATTGATCTTACACAATGGGAGTGGCCCTATTTGCGTTACAAACCATAGATAAAGGTAAACAAATTTATTTGTTATCTTTGGCCGTGTTATAAGCGACATGGATGTCTGCGCAGAATTAGTTGTCCGTTGTCCTCTGCTTCGGGCCCTTTCCTAAATTTTCTCCGTGCAATATTTTTCCCAGAATAACCTAGAATTTGTTTCCCCTGTAATGGCCCATTAGAGATCCGATATTTCAAATTCGCCCTTTATCTGAAAAAGTTTTCAGATGAATCATTCAGATAAATATCTGCGGTTCCGAACTCTTTCGCTGCACTTCTAATACTAATTGCTTGCATTTTTTCCTCGATAAAAATACTAATATTTTATTTTTCGTTTTTATTCTAGCTGCCATAACCTTTTACAATACAGTATTGTGCTAGAAATGAATACAGGAAAGTCCATTCTTTTTAGTATATCATCTATTTTGATGAAATAAAAGGGGTTTTGCAAAACAACAGCCAAAGCAGCGATGAAATGGTTGCCTTGGGCTGGTGATGATAGCATTACGTCTCTAATAAATAGGGCAGAGTCTATCATATTTCGCTGTTCAGAAATTAAAATTTAAAACATATTGAGTAGGTGAGAGAAAGACTTAGGAGGTGATCTCGATTCTATTCTTAAATGCGAATGTTAATATTTTATATTCAGAGCTAAGGTGCAATTGGTCGGAAATCGTTGGGTTTTTTTAAGTTGTGTGCAGTTTGATATTAGCGAATGATCACGTTCTTTTAACTGCGAGTTAAATTACCCTCCCGTAATATTTGGATGAATACCTAGGTCGAAGTTGGGATTCTCATATAGTAAGCCATCTCATCTCGGAGCTTATCCTTTCCCAAGTTTTTAAGTACCCGTTCCGCCTCTTAAGCTTTAATGCGCTCGGATGGTTACTTTGATTCTATTCGTTAATTAATGCATTAAGATTACTAAGCAGGGTGGATTCTTCCTCTCTCCATAGTGAGTATTTTGAGAAAATGTTTTCAAAACTGTTTTATAGTGTCTCGTTTAGTTTGCTGGAGTTTTCCTCACTTCAGATTCCGTAGTTTGGGTTTTGCTTTAGTTTTCAGGACGCAATTCCGTAAGCCAAAGCTGTCCCTTGGCAATGATCTAATTTGCCACCTCACCATACCTCTTACAGTGTAAATTATAAGATAAAAACACAGGGTAACGAATGTGGGAAGCAGTGTTCTATGCGCTGAATACGCTGAAGACATAATTATTTTTTTATGTATATAAGACATAATAATTGTTTTTTATGAAAGAATGCAAGCAGTTAGAGCAATATACAAAATTAAATATTTCCAATTTGATAACTCTGCGAAGCTCAAGCAAAGTTGAGGGGCCCCATGTGTCTGTAGTAATCTCCTTCATCCATTCGTGGAGGGAGTATGTCCTTACTTCGTGTACTAGTATTAGGTTTTTTTTATGAAAGCGATTTCATTTCTAGTGCTCCTTGTGTTACCTTTCAACATGAGCTTTCTACCTCGCGACCTCACGTCGACCTCAGCTCCTTCCACCGATTCGGTGGTTGCCTTATCACTATCGGCAGTCGCCCGCTCAGTTTCTCCTCCACCTCCATGGCTAGTAACTCGCGTTGCCCCATTTCATTTTTGCATCTATTCCGTCGTCCTCATCGCGAATAATTCCACACGCTACGTCAGCGTAGCCCGTATCAGCCTTCAACTATCGACAATATATCCACATATGCTCAAAACTACCAAACTCGGAGCAAGTTTGTCTTTGCCCTTCGCAATGAATCACCCCCGGAAATTGGTTTTGTCCTTCACAATGAATAACCGCCCTTACCCCGGAGCTTGGTATATTACGGGGTACTTCACATTCTAGAACCTTATTTAAGTTCGTGTGCCAGCTGAGAAGTAACAACCCCTGCCGACACCATTTTTTTCCATAGTAGCTCACAACTTTTCTCCGTTCTCACAACTTCAAAATTTCGCGTTCAACCTCTACGCGTGGAAATTCAAATTTCAAGGAATATACCTCCACAAATACCATTTTCCGTGATGCAGAAGAGATCACGGCTATATCCCGTGAGTTCTCCCTTGAAGGGAACGCGTAATCCTCTGCGGCGTTTTTCGAAATTTTTTGTTCTTAAATTCAGAGGAAACTGTCTCTTGGGTGATCCGAATTGGATTCCTCTTCGATTTCTTCTTCTTTCAGCCCGAGGTCTACATCGATGAAACGGTGGAACTCTAGGGCAAGTGGAGCCTCGGCTAAACCATTTAAGGGCAGAAAGATGGCGTTCAAACGAATCTTGTATGACTACGGGTCGACCTAGCAAGGAGGTTGTAAATATTTGGAGGCGCTGTTTCCGAGTTTTTAGCGTGGTCAAAGTTCCGCCGTCTTAGTTTGACAATTTTTGGACTCACTCTCCGACTGATATTTTGAGGTGACTAAGTTTTGTTCTGAAAAAGAAATACATTAACTGAAATTGCCACCATAATCATTACAATTTTACCGGTGATTGCCATCGTATTTTCCCCATCATTGGCGATACTTCTATTCATGTGTAAACTCTGCGTCTGTTAGCCACTTTTCTGGTGGGGATATACTTGAAAATATACTTTATTACTGTAATTGTTAGATTTCCGTTGGCTGTGGTAAATTTAAATGCCAGTATAAGCGCAGGTAAATGACTGGTTCATCTACTCTCGTAAAAGTTTATTTTCAGCTGAGCTGGTTGTAGAACGTAACCTTTGTCTTTGGTAGTAGGGCCCTCTTCGCTTCTATAGCGTTGAGGTGTTTTTCCCTCTCCCGTTCCTTCCGCACCTTTCCGTCGGGCTCCTATCGCGGCGGCGCCTCTTTCCTTTTCCCTTCCTCTCCTGCCCCTCCCCGGGTGATCGGGCGTATAAGCCAATGGCTTGGTTCCTGGCCCCGGTGTGTTGTATCCTCGAAGGGTTCGCCCTGAACCCTCATACTCTTCGTAGAATGTAACCGTGGTGATTGATAATAATTTTTCCCTGAGTCATAATTTCGCGAAGCCTATCAATGAAGTAAGAAAAAAATATTTACACTGTGCATTCCATAAGTTATTTTAATGAGTTAACGAGATATCACCAAAAATGTCATCAAACAATCATTGACCCTTATGGGATTGTCAATGTTTTGGTCAAGTGGGCGTGGCTTATACTTCCCAAGCAACCCCATTCCGGCCAACTTCGCTCCACGCTCGAATCCAGTAATGCCCCCACCAGATATTTACCTTCTTGGCCTTCAGCGTCCAAACCATCTCCTTCAAGGAGTAGGTAGCATGACGTTCGTCCCCTGCGCCGCAGAGTGAACTTAAGACGACAGCACCTTGTTTGGTAAGCCCATTCTAAGATTCGCCGTAGTATAAGATATCCCCGTAGCCACGCAAGATGCCACATTAAGGCGTGAACACAATCTTGCTGTCCTTAAATGGTTTAGCTGAGTCTAAAATCTATGGATAAAGCAACCCGAGCTGCCAAGATTTTTAAAATAGTGACAGCAATGATATCTTCACTCCGCAAACGCCCAAAAATTTGCGTTAAAATCACGTCCTCCACAAATATTTGAAACGGATAGCACTTCCTTGTTTGCTATAGATGGTGAGACTTTGGAGACGTGAAATTTAGTCTCTTAGCGAGTGATAACATCGCTGGCACTTTCGCAAATTGCCAAAGAGAAACTTTCTATCAAAGTAGGATATTCATTAGCAATATATACGAAAATTGATGTGGATTCAGGTACCTATTTGTTTTTACAAACGCAGTGGCAGTGGAATCTCCTAAAAACGCTCTGATCTCACTTCTCTGATTCTCACTTCCGTGGTCAAAGGGAAGCAAAAGAGAATTCTAGTAGGCAGAGAAGGGAATTCTGGGTTAGACAGTCCAAAAACACGCAGAAGCATTCCCCTCATCAACCTCCACGTCCATCGTCGATGAGACGACGTGTACAAACAATCGATTGGTCATGGGAGCAACTCGCACGGGCAACGTTTGTCATTTTTTTGTGACGGCCGCATGCGTCCGAAACACGGTGGGGGATAGGATTGAGGTTACTTCAGTAGCATGATCATCAAGCAAAACCTAGGGTTGGAGAAAGATAAGGGAGGACTTCGCTGATAAATTTTCAGTTATTTACAAGGAATTCATGAGAATACAGAGATAAGACGAGAGACTGATGCCCTTACGAAGACTTCCGTCAGATACCAACAGTTGAAAACCAATTTTCATTTTGTAAACTGTTATATTTCGAAATAATATCATTTTCAGAGTGCTTAAATAGGATATCATGAACATAGCTACAGTGAAACATCTCATTTTCGGACACTAACGGTCCTCGAAAATGTATCCTTAAGTAAGAGGTATCCGTAAGTAGGAGGTAACCTAAATAAAACCTCATTTTTACGCTTAATATTACCACGAAAATGTTTTAGTGTCGGAATTAAAGCCAGGTTAAATGAAATTTTTTATTTTAAAAACTCAATTTTTGAGAGATCAGTAATAAAACCGATGGCGATGGTGTACGTGAAAGAGTAAATTATGCCTAAAGGTATCCGTAAGTAGAGCTCTTATATGTTAGAGGTTCTCCCCTTATACATTTGCATATAATTCTGCGGGGGAATTGTCTTTAAGTCAGAGGTGTTCGTAATGCAGAGATGTCCGCGAACAGAGGTTTCACTGTATTTGCAAGAGCTAACGGGCAAGCGTTTAAATTTTCCATTCCATAAAATTCATTCGCTGAGGATGAAAAATATGAGGGACCTCGAGACGTTGGATACGTTGGCGGAAATAAGAACTTCGTCCTATAAAACATACGAATAGAGGAAGCTCTTCCCTTGAGTCAATTGAATGTAAAATTGTAACTGCGTTAATGATGGTGAAAATATAGAGCGAGTAAACTACGCCCTGCGTTAACTTAACGAATTTCTTGATCTTTTTCGGTGAATTTTCAGATTATACAAGATTAATTTATCACGAAGCTCATCTACAGCCTCCTATAATATTGAATTCCCCAAGAGACGGCCTCTCGTTTCCCGATGAACGATAATGAAAACGGAAAAAAAAGACTAATGGTTCTATTATACAGCATGGATCTCCAAAATTGACAGTGACATCATCATAACTGTATTTAGACGACAACAATAACAACGCCAAGTAAAAAATAGCCTAAAAAGGATGGACCAACGATCTATAACGCCAACGAATGAATGACAAAATGCGCATTATCGATTCTCTGATTGAGTCACAATGAATATATATATTTCAACGCACTGTATCTTAATTCCAATGTTACAGTTATTCTTTCGGGGCCTCTCCCGCGCCCACCAAGATACTCCAGATAATATGCACAAGGTGAAGAAACGTGGAAAACAACCACGAAGGCTAATTTCATTAATTAAAAATTCTACATACAAAATTTCAAGCATGGACCGTCATATTGCACTATTTAGCATCATTGACCTTCTTTGGCTACTTATATTTAAATAATATTATCAGAATAGGTTACAGGGTTGAACTCAAGGGATAAAATACAATAATAAGAATCAGGATATTACTTTTTTGCAAATAAATATTTAGAAGGTCTATTTTTTTCTAATCCGTGATATCATTTTCATCATGAGCTCTACCCCCACCTATCCAAACCAAAATCTACATCTAACTAAAACCCCGGAAGTCGCCTAAAAAGGTGTTTGGCTGGGGATGATAGGACACCAGCCGTTTACACGTGAAAAGCAAATGCTCAAACAAAAGTACGACTAGCATTTATTAAAGTCCTTTATGGTTCGGAGAAAAACGAATTCACATATCTTCGTCCGGAAAAATGCCAATCTTAATTTATCGCTTCTGTCAGGCCTAGAAGTATAGTGGAGCTCTAAGATGATGATGTTCTCCGTGTCGTTCTCGAAAGATATCTATTCTCGAACAATCTAGGCCTAGCGCGCAGCCTCCGAGTCTCTTGCGGATCCCAACCTAAATCGCTTGACAACTGGGTAACGCTGTCTGCTCGCCCGTAGCAGTTTTTGACGAATCACGCAACTTTCCTTTGAATTTTACTCAGTTCACCGCTTAAATATTTCTGTACCGGATCCCATATGCTGGCTGTATATTCAAGGTGTGGTTGGACGAGTGCCAAATTGCATCTTTCTTTTACTTTCTCATCCGAGAATGTGGATTGACTCACTGCGCAAGTGAATGCGAAGTATTCCTCTTGAATCGATTACTCAGCAAATAGCCGTCTGACCCAACGAATTCAGTAGCACATTCGTGCAAATTCTTCACTCTCCACCGTGACGTGTACCTATCCTTGAGTAGTACATAAAGAGATTCGATGTGGATGCAACTTGGAAGAATCAATAATTTTAATGTCACCATAGCATAAAGTATCCATGAAAGGAATTGCGACTTGTGATTTACACACTGTGATACGTGAAAAGAACTGCTAGCAAACCTTATCCCATGGCCTAAGTTATAAGACAAGCGTGACTGAATAACAAGGAAGTGAATGAGTCCCTCGTTTTGAATTGATTTTCTGCCCTTCCACAAATCCTTCCCGCTAGAGTTCTCGCTGAAAAGGGCTTCGCATCTTTTTGATATCCTTGGAATCATTCTTCCTGACATTAACTGACACAGGGTATACGTTATGGCGTGGGCTATAGTAATAAACTGAAAAAATCTAACATTTAAGCAATAACATTTCACCAATTTACCTGAATAACACGAGGTGTTCAGAAAATAACGAGAACTAATTTTTTTAAATTTCTCGAAAGCTTGAAGAATTTGATTTTCAAATATTTTTATTGTGCCGCTAATCATGCCCCTGAAGGATGATAAAATTTGCAGCTGTATTAACTTGGTCTGTGGCAGCTGCTAATTTAAAACGTTTTTTTTATGAGCTCGGCGATTTTCGGCTCACGCTTCATCGCTTGTTTGTGAAGTTTTATCCATCTTTAAAGTATCCAACGATACTTAAACGATGCACCAACCTTCATATTCGCCAGGAATGGCCCCATATGCCTTTTTTCTATTTGAAAATATGAAGAGTACCTACCTTAATGGGTCGTCGTTTTACAGGAACAGATGATATTATATAGGTATCGTGTTGAATGCAAATCGCTGACAAAGCTAAAGGCTATCCCACAGATCAAGTTTTAGAAGTGTTTCAAGGATAGAAAGTGGTGCTGGCACAAGTGCGTAATATCTAATTGGAACAATTTTGAAGATGGCAACACTAATGCAGACGAATAAATAAATTTTTTTTTTAAACTAAAATTCCCGTTATTTTCTGAACTCACCAAATAATGTATGTACCTTGGATAAAATGGTACCTTTGTATGACACCGTTAAAATGTTATTCTCTACAAGCTCAATCTTTGACCCTTATTCATGAGTAACTATGTCTCATAACTCAGCTCTGATGAATTTTTTTACCATTACTAAGCTAAAATGTAACATATTTAAGAGCTTTTCGACGCTAAACGTTTAACGGAATGGTTGTATTTCGCTGAAAATAAGTTATTTTATATATGGACGATAAATCACTGCGATACTATTGGCATGGATTTATTAAGTCCATTACTATAGCACATGCTTTAATCTGTAGCCAGTTGGTACTTAGTAGTGCCAGGAGAAATCATCCAAGGATATATCTTAAAGATTTTCCCTTTTCAGCGATATTTCTAGTGGAAGGATTTGTGGAAGGGCGGAAAATCAATTCAAATCGGGGGACTCATTCGTTTCTTTGTTACTCACTCATGCTTGACCTATGACTTCACCCATCGGACGAAATTTGATGGCAGCCGCTTTCACCTGCTACAATAATTCCTACTGATTTATCGGCTTTGATCGCGAGTTAACTATAAAAATATATAAGCTGTTTGAAGGATATATAAAAGAAAACTGTCGCTACAATATATGTAACTTGTTAATATTTTCATATTAGGGTAATTACTTTTATATTAAAATTAAAAGTATATTTCGCCCATTAATCGTTGCACGTTGCTCTCAATCACAAATATGATTAGACCTGCGGGTAAGAACCTTTAGCCTCCCTCCACAAAAATCATAATTTGCGCCTGAAGATGATGTTAATTCATTGAAACTCGGGTCGCGATCTGATAAAAAATAAGTGGTTTAAGTAATTGTCTGATTTCCAGGAAAACTTATAATGGAATACCACAAAGTAAATCAAGATTTAGTGTTATTTTTGGAAACCCTACTGTCTAATTTACTAGTGCATATTAAAGCCCGTTTGGTCACCCGACCAGAAGGTCACCTCAACATGTATGTGGGGCAAACTGAGGGAGCTGTTGGGCGACCATTTTAAAATCAAGAGGAAAAGCTTGAACAGCAAAGTTGTTAGAGATTTGGCAGGCACGATGGTCGGATCGAGGGAGACGTCAGGACAAGCGGAGTAAAGGAGGCACGAATATCACAAAAGAGGGGGATCCTCAAGTCTGCCTCTAAATGTGCTATCACCCACCGCGCCTTTAAATGGGTTTGCAAAATTCGCCACTCGCTTCGCTGACGAACAAATTGATCCTAGTTTCACGGGGAAATAAGGTATAATTAGGGGTGTTGACCGAAATTCAAATTCATAATGATGTTTTTTTTTATCAAATCCATTGCTTTTCAATGGCATACTTCGCAATTAAAAACATTATACCGCAAAAATATTGGAAAAAAACGTGGGTCACACTGCACTCGCCACCGCGCCGGGGATATTAAAAAAAAAACGATTAAAATGAGGCCGAAAAAGCCAAAAGATATCAGCCTTCTATGGGATGGAAGTAGGTCTCCTCTATGCAGTCCCCTTGGATGGAGGAAACACTGGAAAAGAGGAGGATTAAACTCCTCAGTGGGGAAGAAATCGCGCGTGACGTCAAATGCCGCCCACCGCTCCATCCCACCGCGATGAAGTCCCCTCCAATCTCGGCCTCCTTCAAAGCAGGAACTTCGCCGAGACTTCACCAAGACGGGAGGGTAAATCTCAATCGAGAAGCGATCTCGAATACCGCAGGGGGGCCAGTCAACCTTCCTTTCATCTCCTTGCGTGAGAGAGAAGAGGGACTCCTACCCCCAAGTCACCGCCCAAGACTGCGGCGCATTCGACCCCAAGCACCCCGCTGACGTCACCTGCCCCTCCCGCACACATCAACAGTGGTCGCGCCCCCGTTGCAAAGACCAGGGACTTGAAGGGAAAAAGAAGGCCTCACTACACCCTCTCCCCATCTCCAAGTTGACATTCTCCCCCCCTGCATTGCGCCCCAGTTTCTTCCCACGTCTCTTCGGGATGTCCCGCAACGTAACCAAGACATCGTTCTCCTGACATAACTGTTTTCAACTCCGACGAGTTCTATCACGGTGGCGAAACTTCTGTATTTAATGTCGAACAACCTCCAAGATGTGGTCCGGACATGATTCCTTACCTTTTTCTGAAATTCTTAAAAGAAGACCCATCACTCCCATCGACCGGTCGCATTCCGTCATCTTTCGCAATGCACACACTAGGCGCGTTTTTTAAGTAAGTACATTTTTGAAATACAGTGGAACTTGGATAATTCGAACATCGAGGGACCAGTTAAAAACTTCGAATTATCAGAAAAATGAAGAAGTCCTTAATATAGAGGTCCAAAACAATAAAATTCGTATTCCCGATCAAAACTATTTATTAAATTGACAATTTTGAAGTATAAATACTTTGATTAACGCCTATTAACTAGATTGAAGAATTTTTAAAACAGGAATATTTATTTCAACAAACTACGAAGTAAAGTATTGTAACAGTTTTATTCTAACCTTAAATGATGATCAGAGGTGAATTATGGGGGGGGGGGAATCACAGAGGTCATGTTCCAAATTTTAACCAAAATTTCTTAATTTTTATTATTTTAATAAACTTTGTGTCTTTTAATGGTCTAAAATTTTTCAATTAAATCTGTTGTTAATAATAAAAATTAAATTTTAGGCTCCAAAATGCGTTTAAAATGGGTATTTAAAACAATTATAGCATATTTTTTTAAGCATGTAATAAGAAACTACGGAGGTGAGATTTCTCTTTGCAGGCCGCATTAATGTCGCTCGAACGTTCTTTTTCTTGACGTACTTATTACTTGTTTAAAACTTATAATGTCAACTTAAAATTATCAGGACGCATGTAATCGATACGCTCCCCCGAGAAGTGAAAATAAATTTAGTTCAAAACAAAAGTTATCAACAAATTTTCTTTTGAAGAAAAATTACATTAATATAAGACATGGAACTAAAATAAAAATAATTAAAAACTATTAAATTAATTAATAACTTTTTATTAATTAATTTGATAGTAATTAATTAATAAGTTAGTATAAGTTAATAAATTGAAGTAAATAATTAATTATTTTTTTATTAATTAATTAATTGAATTAATTAATAAAAATAATAATTAATAACTAAAATAAAAAAAAGCAAATAATTATTTTAAAAAACTAATAAATAGCTGCCATAATTTTCTTTAAATTTTGGTTTCATTTTCCTTTTCTGTGAAAAGAAGTTACACAGAACGACCACAGCTAGTTTTGCAACCCCCCCCAGTTTTGATTCTGGGTACGCCCATGACTGAATCTGCATAATTTCCAGATGATGAATTATATTACATGACACCATTGCAAAACCGTCACCCAGAAGAATAAAAAAATTTCTATGAATCCATAATTATGCTGATGTTGTATGCAGCCTCAAGGGAGCCTGGTAGCCTAGAGGGAACTGTATCGGGTTCAAAAGTCGCGTGAATCCAAAGGTAAGGCATTTGGTCTTCCCAAGCAAAAACCCCTCTCCATACAATGTGGAGGGAAGCTGAATGTGAGAAATGGCGCAGGGAAAGGAAGTGGACCCTCAACCCTGAATGTCAGTTATTCACACGCCTGTGTGTTAGCCTAGAGTGAACTCCACCCTCACCTATCCAAATGAATTTTGCGTTGAAACACAAAGAGTAAATGTAAGTAAATGCTCCCCTTACCCAAAAAAATCTCTAGGCCGGTCTGTGCCCACACATTATCATTATTGTAAAAAAAAATAAAGTTACAATACGACCATTTGATCGAGTGGAAACATAGATTGGTTAATGCGTGACGTCGCAATTAAAAAAAAATGGAGAAACACATAAACAATAATACAATATTGACTATAGTAAGCATACAAAAATGAGAAAGACTCTTACAATTCGTTATTATTCATCCTTCAGATGAAGGCCTTTTGGTTATGCGGGAATGGTTCAAAAACTACCTTTGACAGACCGTTGCAATCCCCTTTCCCCCGATGCAGGAAAGAACATTTCATAGAATTTGAAAGCTGTTTTGGAGGGTCTATTTTGTGGTTGTCATCTTTTCTTGATAGCTAGTGCGGCTCTTTAAATCTATTTGTGATGTCTATCCACGCAAGCTCACCTACATAGGATTTGAAAATGTCCTTCAACCTCGCTTTTTTCTCCAAAATCCCTTAGATTACCACCGCAGTATGTTCATCATCTCCACTACACAGGCCTTCTTTATGAAAATCATCCTGTGACTACAGCCGAACTTGAGAAGTGGAGTCTAGGCATCGGCGAAGTGCACAAGCTAGTTCCGCGACCAACGCGCTCAAGGGAATCGTTTGATTGACAGGCACGTGTCCGGGATGGTGCTTTCCATTGTGCCCGCACCCGTGGAGGGGAGGCGCTGCGAGACTCAGCCAAGAAATGGCCAGGGGGAAAAACGGGAAACGTATATTCTGAAAGGGTGAGGGGGAATAGGGGTTGTGTAATACGGGAAGGGAAGGGATTAAGTCAAATGGGGTTAAAAGGGTGGGGATTTATATTAGGAGGGGGTCATAGCGAGGCGTGCTTTTGTTCGCTGGTGGGAATGGGTTGTTTGGTCAAGGGAGTTGTTGACCCTTGAGAGATTAGTCCCGATACATCTCTCTTGCTCCCTGCATTAAAACCACACATGATCGGGGATTTTCGTACCAGGGGTATACCCCACGAATCAGTCCAGTAAACCGAGGAAAAAGTATTGGCTCAAATGGTGGAGGGAACGTATAATTTGCAACACCATCTACAACTTATATCCTAACCGGTGTGTTATGTATAGGGATGGATGCTCATGAAGTTCAGTCATAAGAACAAATAAAAATGACGTATGGATGTGCTTCCCGAAAAAATCTACAAATGCAGTCACAAAAAAAGGGAGGATATTAACTTCGTGCATGATCGGAGCAGACGACGCATCTAAGGTTGTACGTATCAGAAAATCAATTTTAAAAGTTGGAATTTCTGAGATACAAAAACGATGCCATACAAGGATTTAAAACAAAATTACAACAGGTTTAGAAGAGACGATTGTTTTCTTTCCGCAAGTCATTGAATCATCAGTAATTCAAATGATTTTTCTTCTAGCTTTTACAAAAATGGTATTGAAGGCAAACCACTACGGCATTCATAAAATAAATATTACTTTCTTCCACCGCTGACTATATTTTAGGCATTGCATAATGTTAACAAATAAAACTGTAAAGTGTTTTACTTCCATTGCAGGAATAGTTCGAGAAAGAGACTTCAAAAATTGGATGAGTAATTTCGGAGTCTACACAACTCAAATCTAGCTTCTTATGGCCTTTAATTGACGCACATTTATATAAAAATCTATCATGGTACCCAAAGGAATATGTGATTATTATCACGATATCCAAAAGATATTACGATAAACACGGATATTTCAGTGGCCATCCAGGTGAAGATACTGAGAGTTGAACTAAATTTAGCACTAAATTATCAATATGCTTATCGTAATAAAAACTACCATTAATGCCATATTCGAAATGCAAGTTTTAATTTAAAAAGGAGCTCTGGTTTGGTGAGCATCTGCACCCAGCTGTTGTAACCAACCTGCTACAACTTCGTTAATTCATGGAAGGGAGGCCTATCGTGGTGAGTTGATTGCACACCTGTGCGCGCAAACATATTTTCATCTCTGTTTACATACACAAAAGCAGAATTACCGCAATTCAGCAACTATTTGCTGACAAAATATTTAACACTGAAGAATTCCTTCATCCTCAGGGCAGATATTCGGGCTGCACTTGCGACTATAACCGCGGAACCCGATTAAAATTCAAACATATTTCACATGCAGAAAATTAACAGCCATATTTTACTCGAAATTATTATTATGGTACGGAAATAAATACACATTTCCAAGAATTTTAATAATGAAAAAAAGCTTCAACTAACGACTACATTGTTACGCTAAAATTGCTATTGCGGTAATTATATAATATTGGCATGAATGAATGCGAAATAATACAATACTTTAGATCCCTTTACGGCAATCGGTACTAGTGACAGCCCATTTAAATATCAGCAATGTTTACTTTTATATTCATCCGACGTCAGGAGAATAATTATTTAGTGGGCATTATTCTGGACAACCGAATGTCATAGAAGTCCCTCTCGCGTCTTCCGAATGGGAAAGGATTGTTTCTTCTTACGTACCCTAAATTCTCCAGAATCACGCCCGCGTTAAAGGTGGTTATTTTACAACATTTTTGAAATCATTTGATACACGTTATACATAAGGTGAATGATTTTGCCTTATAATTGAGAAATAATCGGTAGGTACTTCATAAAATTATCTTTAAACATTAAAATATTTAATCAGTGAAATGATGATTCTACTCGCTAATTACAGTGGGTCCGAGAATATGAATTGCAGCAGTAATTCTTCTCTATATTTTATTGTCGATACTTGGGTAAGACAATTTAACCCATTAATGCCCAGATGTATCTTTAGATACGTCATACTTTAAAAATTCCTAAATACTCTTAAGTACGTTGTTTACGCAATTTATTTATGTAATATGACAAAAGAAAGTCTTAAAATGGTATACTAGCGATTTAGATTATTTAAGCCTATATTTGCAATTTTAATGCTTAATTCACATGGCTTAATTTCACATGATCATGAACTACTCTGAAATCGCTACGCTATGGTCATGTGAAAATTTAATTTTCGTATGAAGTATTTTAGTTATCTGAATCCAGTTTTTACCTGTTTTATCTTAAATGTATAAGAAATATTATTTGTATAAAGAAATTTATTTTTCTTTCAAGCTCATTACAAAACTAATCAGTTAAGTTTTGACGTATCTAAAGATACGTCTGGGCACTTGTGGCACTAAAAATTCAAGTTTTGACTTGTAGGTATGTTTCATTTTATTTATTGATTAAATAAATAAATAATTATTTTATAAGCCTAATAATGTGATAGCTTGAAGACAATTTTATATTTCTGCCATTTCATGAAGTATAATATTGAACAATTAGGTAAATACAGCAAAAACAGGTATTTTCTCAGAATTGTGGTGTATCCTCATTTGAATTGTGATAAATTACCTTCATTGGAAGCATGAAATGAATCAGTATTGAATTTCTGGAGGCGCAAATGCTCGCTATATCAAGTAGCCTATCCTGGCACAGTAGCGGAAACAGAAAAAAAATTCAAGGGGGGCGCAAAAGATATCTTGAGCTACCTATACTTGTATCGTAACGAAAACTAATGAAGTCACATTCAAAGTTTAGGAAAGTTATTTAAAATGATTATACACGTATATGTACATGGTAATGCCATCTTATCATGTGAAGGAGTTACAATTGTAGTTTTGCAATGTTAGACAATGCAGGCGGCCACGTAAGAGGGGGGCGCGCGTCCCCTTCCCCCCATGCGTATCTTTCACTGTCGTGGCATCACTTGTATTCTTTATCGTCGACGGTGGAATGGATTGATAACTTTGTTTCTCGTTAAACTTTCCGCTGGCAATGAAATCCAGATTGCAAACCGGAAATCAGAGTAGGAAATAAGTAACTTTAGTGAACATTGGTAAAGAAACTATGTACCACGCTATGTCACCCAAAACTTTGTATTTTGTATTCGAGTCTCCGATGGATACACCTGACATAAGGAGGAATCGGTGCTTTCAAAATTTCTCTACCGTCTCCTTTGTAAATGATTTTTTATTACTTTTGTTGCACATCCCTTGCTTTATGAGTCAGGAAAACATCATAGGGGCTCCCATTTACCACTGAGAAGAGAAGACGTACCTTGGTGAATGAGCAGAGGTGAAACATATCTGAAATAGCTCTACCATCAACGTTGTCAAAACAAAAATTCAAGACAAGTTTTCTGAACAATTGTTAAAAATGTTAGTACATTCGTACGTACAAATCGAAGACATTTATAAAGTGTTATTTATAAAGGAATATCGTTACTCTCGGGTTATCACCGTCTTCCTAGTCGATGACTTTATCGGAGGTCATCTCCAGACTGCACCATCGAAATAGTTTCTCAATCAATGCGGAGGAACAAGTTTGAAGAAATTTTAAGGTTTCTGCATTTGGCAGATACTTATTATAATGGGAAAAATGATGGCAAGGATAGGCTACATAGAGTTCAACTTTTGTTTGAGATTTTGATCAAGACTTTCAAAATTGTAAGCCCTGGAGGATACTGTTTGGTGGATGAATCAATCAACCCCCGCTATGGTAGATACGGCTGCAAGCAATGTATTAGAGGGAAATCAGAAAGATTTGGGCTATAATTATGGTGTATTTCTGAATCAAGTCAACCTTTACCATGCTGGAGTCAACCTTGAGAGAACAGATCTTGGTCAAGGAGGAGGTGTAGTTTTAGGACTCGTGGATGAGTGTAAATTACCACTAGGTACAAACATACTTGTTGACAACTTATTCACATCAGAAAACCTGCTTAGAAAGTTGACTGGAAGGAGCTTGTGTGGCACTTGAACACTTCGCGAAAATAGAATCCATAATGTATATAACCTACCAGTAAAAGCGGCATTTCAAAAATCAAAAGCTGTAAAATTTCAAAGTGCAAATGCAAATTGTTCACGCAAGAATATTATAATAATACTCAACATTATATTATTTGATGCACAAAAATTCAAATTCACTATAATTACTTCATTACTATATTAATAAACTACTGATGAAGGCATTAGTAATGATTTATATAGCAAAAACGTGCATTAATACAATTAAATGATATTGTAAATTTTTTTGACCCCACAAGTGCCTAGACGTATCTTAAGATACGTATAGGATTAAGTACTATGCAAATGTGAGAGATTTTTTTAAACATTTTTTCCCGCATCAGATATGATGTCTAATCATAATTTAAGCAAAAAAAGTAAAATATTTTGAAAAAAATCTTCTGGGCATTAATGGGTTAATAATTTGTGAAGCGTACAGTATTAGTACATCTGTGAATATGTTTCCAGCTACACATTTCCACCAAATATAGCCATCCACCCTTAAGTTGACTTCGCGATTCGTCAAAAACTGCTAACGGCGCACAGACAGCGCTACCCAGATGTTAAGCTAATTGGGCCTAGGCTTATTAGATTGCGTAAGCAATTAAGAATGGATATCTTTACGAACGACACGAATAACTTCGTATTTCCGATTCCCTTTATATTTCCGAGTCCGAAAGAAGCATTAAATAAGATAATTTGCTGAACGGATAGATATGGGATTTCATTTTCCCCCGAACCATAATGGACTTCAATAAATCTTAGTAGTAAATTTATTTGAGCATTCGATTTTTATGTTAAATTATTTTATAATAAATTTTATATTTATATACAAGGTGTCCTAAAACCCCTTGCCACACGCCTTTTTCGGCAGCTTGCGGGATAGCATATAGATCTAGATTCCAAAAAGTAAACTCGCAAACCATTGATTTCAATTGCACTCATCTCTGCGATAATTTTTTCTCATGCAACGTTTCTACCTTATCTTTTCTACCTTATCCAGGTCAGCCAAGGTGCGTGAAGAGGGAGCCACTGCCCACACAGCCGCCCCCGACCTCCTCCTCCTCCTCCTCTTCGTCCTCCTCGCCCCCCTCCTCCTCCTCCGCCTCACCGCCCTCCGCCCCCCGGCCCGCATCCCGCCCCTCGCCCCTCGGCGCTCCCTCCCATCTGCCCCCATTCCGCCCCCCCACGCCCTCCTCCCTCCACGCCCCACCACCTCCCTCGGCGACGACGTATCTCTCGGCGAGGGACGGCCCCCAGGGTGGGGCGGAGGTGGGCCACTGCCCCGGCGGCGGCGTCCCCGCGGCTGCTGCTGCGGACGAGAGGACGACGGCCGGGGACTACGCCTCCGGATCCGCCTTCTTCGACTTCGCCCCTTCCATGTACAGGTGAATGAATAAGTGCCCTATTTGACGGTAGATAAGACGCATCGGAATTTAAGACGCACTCTCATTTCAATATGGCACGCACAAGAAAAAAAGTCCGCGCGAAGTCGCGACACCCTAGCAACCTAAGTTAGTTCCATTTAAATCTTATACGATCGTATGAAGTAAAGCGAGATATTGAATGAGATGGATCGCATAAATACGATCAAACTCCTTCGATATCCCAGAAGCGAGTAAAACGATAGTAACTTAAAAGAAAATAAATAAACGATAAATAATGTCTCCTAATATAATGAAATTAGTAACAAAATAACCACTACAATATCTTTTAATTGAACAATAAATATTTACTTATTTATAAATATAATGGAGATATTATTGAACATTAACCCATAAACTTCAGGTATAATACGCAGGTGATTTTTGAGCTGTTATTTTGGAAAAAAAGATCCGTCTTATAAGCCGTCAAATACGGTACCAACCCATTACTTCTCCTCATCATGGGTATGTTTGGTGGGCGATTTGATTTCTACTTACGTATAAAATCGTTTTAGGCTTTACTTGGTGGAAATGCGATAAATCCATGATTAAATATAAACAAAAAATGGTAATTTTCATACCATAACCATAGAGTAAGTATATATAGAGGGCTCACGGCATAGGAGGAAATCGTATCGACAGTTTTAATTCTCAAAAAGCAGGAAGATGGCACGATAGTAGCTAGCCAGAGGCGAGAGGGTCTTTTTCTTCAAGGTCACCTCGCCTATCCCCTTTCCTTCCCGCTCCCCCTCTTCCAACTCTGTCAGTCCCCCTAGCATCGAAGGAGAGGAAGATGATGTTTACATCGGCCTTAGAGAGCATAGGAGAAGGAGAGGCGGCGCACAGTGGCCAGGATCGCGAAAAAGTTGGACAAAAATCAGATTTTCGTTGGATGTCTTTGAAAATTGCTCTCTACACGTTTTTTGGCATGCTACTTTCATTTCTGCAGTTATTTTCACGAAAAAATATTATTTTAGGCGATACCTGGAACTTTAACTTATTATATGGCAAATCGTAACGCTAACTGCATAGACGAACGCAAATCATGATAAAACATGAAAATAAATGATAATTAGTTATGAAGTATGAGTTTATGATCTTTGAAATTAGTCAATAAACAAAAAAGGCTAACAAGAGGGTTGTTGGGTTCATTGACTTACGTTAAAGAGGTGCGATTTCCAGATTTCGTGAGGTTCTTCTGTATGGACTAAAGTAATTTTTAAATAAATGTCAAAATAGTATTTAAGTGACTCTTTTATTCTCATATAAGCATGGTTAATGATTTATAACTTTACGGATTATGTATTATAATTATTCATCATCAGATTCTTCCCAATCCCACCCATCCCTCTCTTCGCATTCGCTCGCAGAATTTTGAGACTCTAGCAAGACCAAGAGATCACGAACCTCCTGCGAAAGATCTTTAAGGCCCCGACATTTGTTCAGTCAGTTCCTAATGTGCTAATAAAAGGGTTCGATGTCAGGATCAGTCACCGGAAAATATCCTCATTCGTATGAATTCGAGATATTTTTCTCGCGTAATGCTCGCGGTATTTTCTAATATCTTTATTGCGAGATTCCTGGGCCTCCTCCGATAGTTCTTCAATAGGAAGAAGAGCCGACTCGATTACATCTGCACCATGTATGCACTTCCTGTGTGCTCCGTGGGTGGCATGTAAAACCATCCATAATGTCTCACAAAATTTTACGCTGTATTTAAGCAGAACTTCTTAAATTTTACCGGACCAATCAATAATCCGCAAGACAGAGATCTCAAAATTGTTGAGAATTGAAAGATTAATTCTTCTTCTACTCCTGCAAATTACTTGACTTCAAGCAGCTTCGTTTTCCTAATTTTGGAGCGCGTAGTAACGTCAGTGAATTGTTTACTTGGCCTACCCCTTTGTATATCGGATGTACCTGTTAAAAAATGAGACTACTAGAACAATATCCCAGGGGACCCCATGTCACCATTAAAATACTAGGAAAATACGAACCCGAGGTGCTTGGAAGGTTGCGAAATACATAAGGGAAATCAACAATTTTGTTCAACCAGTTGCCATTCCTCTAAAAAAAAGAGATTGATCGTGAACTAGCTCGCCATCTTCTCTCGTCGGAATAAAAAAATTTCATGTTCAAAAAATTAATAAGCTCAAGTTTTGCCTTTCATCTCCGTGTAATCTGAAACAACCCCCTAGATATGCATTCAAATTCCTTTTTCGAGCAACTATAATGGTTTTCTCTTTTTTCTCCAGCATTTTTCCGTGCAGTTCTCGCCGCGTAAATGTCCATGAAATTTTTGACAGTCAACAATAATTACACAGGTTTGTAAAAAGCTATACAGCAGTCCTCTTTCTACAAATTTTAAATATAAAATAGAAGGGAAAATATGAAAAATAGTGCGTGCCTCGTCTCAGACCAATTTAAAAAAACGGAAACTAGAAACGGAAATAAATGAAACATAGTATACCTGCTCAATAATCCTTATTTATGTGGCTGTCAGGAACTAATAAATTACTGAATCACATTTAGTTATCACATCACTATAACTTCTTTGTGAGATCACTGTTAAACACAAAAACTGTGGCCAAAATAGGACTTCTCAATTAGTAATGGGTATGCGTTCACATCGACAGAAAAGGAGAAACTGAAGGGTACCAAAATGTTTTGACCGCTATTAGGACGGAGTTAAAAAGAAGAGCCATGGAAATGTGGCCATTCCCCCAGATAACTTGTAGGGGTAGGGTTGGACCCCGTAAAGAGAATGTGAAATGTTTAGATTTTGTGCGAAAATGCATGCTAGCGGCGGACCTGCAATACAACCCGTCCAAAAGGAGGCGGGTGGAGGGTAAAGACCTCATCTATTAACACGTGTAGCTTCAATTGCAGGTCAGACCGCCCCTCGGAAAGCAATAAACTCAAGTTGGGTGGTGCACCAAGTTAAGATAGCAAAAGGTCCCGACTAAGGACCACTTCCCACGTCCCTAAGGTCCGGCATGTGTTCGGGAAACGGGTCTCTTGCCACTTCGGATTGAAAAAAAGGAAAGCTAGTAGTGGATTTTCCCATTAGCAGAGCATGCAGCCTATCGTATTTACTTCAAAAGATTACCAAAACGCGATTGAAGTCGTTCTGAGAAGCGATCGAATACCATACAATTAACGCTAAAGACCTGAAAAGAAGGAAATCGGTTGGGTTTTTAATGCATACTGTGTGGAATACAACAAAGTTTATTTTTGTGTCCATAATATATTAGATAAATACCTGAAAATATCGAAACCGGTTGAGTTTTTTCATTAGTACTGTATTGAATACTAAATGGTTTAGTTTTGAATTTATAATGTCACCATACCGCGAAGTGAATTCACAAAACATTATTCAGAATATATATATATATACGTTCGTGATCGTCTATTTCATCGCCTGGTGTGGTCCTAAAAGTAAAAATGAGCAAAAATTGGTCTTTAGCAACTGCTAGATTAGGAGAGGAAAAATTTGATTTAAATGCACATTTACAGCACTATTCATAACATCTTCTCAACCACAATATCCATCTAATTATTAATAATATTTTCACCGCGGGAATAAACTGCCTCACGTTTATATCCTGCCGTTTTATTCTGCCCTCAGGCTTGCTAATAAGGGACATGCAAATATCCTCACTTATCGTCATTTATTATCGATAATGTACGGGAACATCGGCGAAAAACTCCTTCTCCATCATGTTTAGCATGCTTATCCCAACGCTTTCATTCCCCTTTCCAGCCAAGGCCAAGTTCAGCATTCTTTCTGCTTTCTTTTTTTCGCCTCTTTAATGTTCAAGAGGCCTGTTCAGACAATTTCGCCTGCTAAAAAAGAAAGAATCCTTCACTTCCATAAGCTTCCAAATTTGTTTACATAAATATCGTCTTTTTCCTTTTCGTCCAAATTATATGCATCGTGGGACACCCCTGTCCAGTTGCATCAAAATATTTGCAATTTGCATCAAACTTTTTGGACAAAAATTTTGATGCAAATTTGACCGTGGGACACCGGCTTAACCTATGTGGCCTCTGTGTCAGCGCTTGGCGATGCTTTTTTGTCAAGGGCCCTGTGAATGGTAGGTTTCATCCTATTGGATGAAAATTTAGAACCTGCCCTATACATTTTGACACAACGGAGTTTTGTACAAATGATAGTACCAAAAGCCAGTTGGATGAAATTTTGACCGTGGAACAGGGTGCGCGTTAGTTGCATCAAATTTTGATGCAAATTTGACCGTGGGATATCGCACACTGGGCGGAATTCGGAAAAATCCGGACAAAATTACAAAATGACTTTTTTTGAGTTATAAACTTGAAACTTCGCAGGTATACTCAAAACTGATTGAAATTTAAGGATATGCACTTCATTTGACAAAGATCCTACCCGATTCTGAGATGCACAGGCTTATACGTGAGCAACGGTCCATAAAAACGCCCGTCTTCAATTTTCTCTGAAAATCTTCCAAAGTAAGTAGAAGGTGAAGTTGTAGGTGGATTCATGCAGAATAAAAAACCACATAATCTGTCGGCATGGTGTTCTTTCTTTAATTTTCCGTAATCTTTAAGAATATCATCGATAAATTCTTACCGTGCAGTTACAAAATGGCGGATACTGTTTTGCGACAAAGTTCTACATTGAGGTAGAGTTTCAAATGATTTTTCGGCAAAGTCACGCGAAGTAACTTATATGAGAGCATTCTTTGAAGATGTTTTGAGGTATTTATGCAGTTATCTTGGGAATAAGTTTGCGACGCCGAAAATTACATTGATTTATCGATCGCGCGGCAGGGTTCGTATGCGCGCGTCGGGAGTTCGATTAGCCGCGACGCGGTTAGGTTATTGAAACTGTATGGGTTTTAACGCACAGCATTCACCGTTTTTATGTTTTTCTTCAAGACGCCGGTTCTCAAATGGTCTATGGTGAAAACAGTGCAGGTATTTTAGCCGAGGTGAGTGCACGTTTCATTGAATTTCATTTCGTTTTCTTTGGATACGATTGAAGACCATGCTTCTATTAAAAGCGTTCAACCTTCGAAAAAGTGACATGTTTTACCGGGAATCATACAAGACCTACCAGACAGATACTAGCTGAGACTCATACCTTTTTAACTCTCCGATCCCACACCCCCAGGATTCTACTGCGAAAACGGTCGTTTTATGACGCCGCGGAGACGGGAACATCTAATATCTAATAAGAATATTTGTATAAATTTGTACTATTTCAAATTGCTCTAAATCATCAAGCCTTGTGACCTTACTGAAAGGGTGGAGAAAATTATGGTTGAAAATGACAAGAATGAAAAGTCTGTACCAAATGTTTGGCGAGAGTGACGTTTCATCCCAATTTCCCATGTTCTTTCATTCTGATAATAAAACTTCTGCCTGTTTGACCAATGAAACACAAGTTGAATGATTCACAATTAACTTTGTAAATGCCGGATTGATAGATCAATCTATGTAACATAGAATGAAAGGAGGATAACTTTTGGGAGGTTGGATGGCATCAGTAACTCGGAATGATTGTATCACTATAACAAGGGTTTCTGAATACACCAAATTCATGTTTGTCACCAACTATGGATATGGAGAGATTGAGAAAGTTCAGTTGCTTTTTGGATTCTATTTCTACTACGAAGGTAATATTAGGATGTCGAGGATTTAAAAGATTCAGAAAATTATCTAATTGTCTGACACTTCCGGTCCAGCGGCAAATGATGTAGTCAACATAACGGTATTAGAAGATGTTGGATAAGATAGAATGCCCGAATCAAATAATTGGCGTTCTGAATTGTCCGTAAATATTTCGCCTATTACAGGTGAAAGGGGGGACCACATTGCAAGGCCGTCTGTTTGGTGATAAATATTCTTACTGTACAAAAAATAATTTTGGCTGGCATGCTGTTCCATTAGACAATGAAGTTCACTAGACACACTGTTTTTAATGTTGTGGTCTCTCAGTAAGTCTCTCATAAGTAACAAAGTTGTTTGTACAGGTACAGAAGTAAATAGATTTTTTACGTCAAATGAAACTAGCTTGGAGTTGGATGGTAACGTATGAGGTGTTGAAGTTTCTGTGGCAAAATGATGGGGCTATTAATATTATATTTTGGTGAAAAACCAGGCAATTGCCTAAAGATGATATTTAATTTAGTGGCTAATTTATAAATTACAGCAGGAAGATAAAGCTTTTTTAACACTTTTTTGGAATCTATCCGTTGGATCACGGGGGGAATCACGAATGAGGTATCCTCCAACACATCATCACATTTGGCGATGCATGAGACCTTATTACGGATTAGCACACTGTTCCTTTTTTCTGCTTTGGAAATAATCAAATCTTCTTCGTTAACCTTCTAATTGATTGATCAAAATCAACTTGGTTGTGATTAACTTTCATACGGTGAGATGTACTTGCATTAGCAAAGGTAATATAATTATATATATCGCACAATTTTGTTTTCCTACATTCTCGCGCCGGAGGGCTACTTGTACGTCGACTCCGTCGAAATTTTTTTTACATCAGATGGAAGTTTTTTAACCTTCTAAAAACACATCACTAGTTTTTACTCGTCGGGACATAAGTCCCCAACAATGGAGAAAAATGAGGATTACACCTCGGGAAAATCATTGATAGATGACATTTCAGCCACTCAGAGGAAGTATCTCCGGAAAGGCTCGTCAACAGGTCGGTTGCAGTTCGAAGTTTGGACTTAAAACTTTATGTTGCATGAGCTCTGCCTTCTCTTCGGGTTTCCACCGCGTCCGTTGCCTTTTGGCGAGAACAGTTTCGACAAAAGCCAACGGACGCGGTGGAAACCTGAAGAGAATGCAGAGATAATCTGATCAACGCCGCGAAAATCTTCGAACCAACCTTATGTTGCATGATTATAACAAATCCTGTATTAGTGTTGAAAATCTGTATTTAAATGAATAACTTGTTATCAAAGACAAAAAAATAGGTTTTGGATTGTTAAATTGTGTACGAAAAGCAATCAATATCTAATATACCTAGAATCAAATGTTTTATAACAATTAATGAATGGATAACTCAAGATTCTAACGCGATAACATATTTTAGCCTACGGATTAGGATTCCCCATGAGGCCTACGAAGCAAATTTTGCTTGCAGTTTCGATTCACAAAACTGCATAATAAGAGGTGTAATTCCGAAAAAAGGGGAGGGCGGATAGTTTTGAATCGCCATATTTTTCTAGTGCCGCAACAACTTACAATCGGAATATGCCAAAAATACTCCATTCGATATTGCTAAATGATTCATTGATAAATGCTCACCGCGTAAAATGTATTTTTACATATTTAGTTTTTCGGCCCCTGGGAGAAGGGATTCATTCATATAATGAGGCAAGAATTTAAGCAATGAGTGAACCTGGGCCCAATTGCAGCCGCTATTTGTTTTACTTTTAAGAACCTCAACTAAATGCTAACGCTTAAAACAAAACTTTCCTCAAACGACAATGCGTCTTGTTATTGACGAGACGACGATTATCACTACTATGATCAGAATAAGGCCTCAAGGAAAGACAAAAACATGCATTAGATGATCCCCGGCCTCATACGTAAGACCCGAAGTAGAAATTTGGTAAAGCCGAAAGAAACCTTTCCATTTTCGACGTGGTAACAGAATGGGGCATTACTCATCTCGCTAGCGAGCAAACAAATCAAGGTCACCGACCACCCCTATTCCCAAAAATGCTTCTGCTGATCCATGTCTCTTTGTGTTCGTTTGCAGCTGCGCGCTTAAGAATTCATTACCAAATACTTTTAAGCTTTAGTTACTAACTGTGGTGAAGAGGCTATGACCGTTAGCGAAATGCAATCAGGGCATTGTTGTTCAGTGTAGAGATCCAATCTCGCATTCCCTTTTTATTGTAATATTCCGGCACTTGGTGTTGTAAATAGCATTTACACGTCACCAAAGTGAGGTATTTCCTAACTGAAGTTCTGAAGCACACTACGCGAAATGTATTTCATTCGTTATGTTGATCGTTCAACGATGCGATGACCATCAATAAGATTTATATTGTCTATTGAAGCGAAAAGATCTTCCCTCACGGAAAATCTCTTCCTCGTCTAAGCTTCCTCGTCAAAACAAAACCCTCACCTCGCCAACATATCTGATGGCAAAATGAACTCCGGCGGAGTTCGTTTTGCCATAGGAGGCGGGCGCTTTCTGCGTAGACCCAGGCCAGTACGGAAAGCCTGACGAGGTGCGGCCATTAAAAATGCATAACTCCTCTTGTAATAGAGATAAAGTTACAATTCTTTCACCAAAAATAAATTTATAGTTTTGTCCAAATTTCATACGCAGCATATATGGACCTATATCGTAAGATACGAAAGTTAGCAGGCGATTGATTTTTACCCTGCAAAATTCCAGATTTTTCGTCCGAAAGATATATAAACACACATAACAACGTTGAAACTGAGTTATGAACAAATTAAAGTTTACTAGTATGGAAAGAAATGTGCTATGAACATTTCCTGCAAGTTTCAACTTTATACTAAGAACAGTCTGCCGGAAAATGGATTAGGAATATAAACTCGGAAAAGTGAAGTAACTAGCCGAAATTCGAGAAAATATTTTTTATAACAATTGTTATAAACAAAATTGAATAATTAATGTCTTCACTAAACGTAGCAACCCTTTCTGCTTCAGAATATATTTTTAGACTTGTGGAACGAGCAAATTAAAAAAATTGCCAAAATTCTTCTAGTGACATCTGGTTAACTGCTCTAGAACTACACCAAAAACGTATACGATTTTTGTACGTGTGGTGAGCTCTCTATATATACTTACTCTATGCCATAACTCTTTCAATCATAGTGTCCATTTAAATGGACGTGACCTTAAGGGGATTTTAACCTACAGATTGTGCATAGTTGTCCATAATTATGAACATAGATGATTAAATTTATTCCGCAAAAAATAGCAAATGGTTTTGGCAAAGTGTTCATGGCACAATAATTTATTTATTTCATTATTTCCCACTTCCCCGTAAACAGCACATTGCGGCATTTACAACGGAGTTTCAACATTAAAAAAGCACAGCACAAACTTCATGCCCTGGTTAGGGATCACCTATCCAGACGGTATTCGAACCCACGACCTACGGATTGGCAGGCGAGCACTTTACCCCACCGCCACCGATAAGTTTATACTTATGGCAAAAAGAATAATTTTCATCTACGTAGAGAAAAATATCTTACTGAAAATTTTAATATAAAACTCCACTTACGACCATGGTTTCAACATTCTATATAATTTTAATATTTTTCCTTGAAAATGTTATAGAATGCCAAGACCATGGTCGGAAGTGGAGTTTTATATTTAAAAGGTGCGTAAATTGCAATTTGTAGTTTATATTTTATCATGGACGTTTTTTACCTACTGTCGATGGATACAATTGCACTAAAGCCTGGTTACATTCTGAACTCGTTACGCTCTGGTTAAGCCAGAAGTCATCCCTCAGCACTTTGTTGATGTGAAGAACTTAATCGTTTACAGTCCAATGTTCCCATTTGGGAAAAGATTTATATACATTCATGACAATTATATTTCGTATCTGTGATTACTTTTATAGCTTTTGTTATGTAAACAAAGGATAGAAGTATTTTTCTAGTGAATCGCATCATCATCATCATCAGTCAAAAATCCTAAGATTGGTTTGACGCAGCTCTCCATTTCTCTCTCCTATCCGCTAATCTCTTCATAGCTACATATTTATTCTCTTTTACATGACTTGTGTATACATATGTAGTTAATTATGCCTTTTCAAAATTGATTATTTAAATCACCTTTGTGGTGAGTATGCGGTTTATTCGATATTTTTTCCAACAATCACTTTCCAGGAACAAATGCTCATTTATTCAACATATCAATATATATTACATTGTCAAACATAGATTTTGGTCAAGTGTGTATTCTTTTTTAAAGAAATAGCAAATTTTGTGTCGTTTTCCCATTTGGGAACATTCTTGAAAACGCATTTAAAAATTTTTGTTCGAGTTTTCTCCCATGATATCTCTTACTTAGTTGTAAAATAAATAGGATATGTGAAAAAAAATATAAAAATCAGTCTGTAAGTTAGTTCGGTATTTAAAGGGTTAGCCTCACTTAGTTGAGAAGGATATTTGAGAAGGAAGGATTTTGAGAAGGATAAGATACACAAAGTTCGCTAAAAAGTTCGCTATTGCTTGAAAAATAGATACATACTTAACCGAAAAACTAAGTTTAATAAATGTTGATCTATTGAATAAATGAACATTTTTTACTGGTGAATGAGTGTAGGGAAAAATAACGAAGAAAACGCAAAGTCGCTACAGAGGCGATGCAAATAACCAATTTTGAAAAGGGCATAGTTAACAAATAATGCATACACAAGTCATACAATTCACTTTGATGTCGAAACCGGTCCACTTGTCCCGTCCAAGTTACCCTTACCTTCGCGAGAGTAATGTTTGCTATCTGAATGCCGATGTCATGTTCAAGTTTCAACTACGCCAATAATCGAACAAAGATCTATCACGTCATTATTAGGTTCGTACTCACTTCGCAGTGCTTCGCAGTCATTTCCCACACGCACGTGGCAAGCGTAATAGGGAAGTTTCCTTCATCAAAGAAAACGAAAGGCATTGATTGAGATTCGTTACCCAACAGGAGTGTATTCATAATATACTAATTATTTGGTTTTAGAATTCCCAATTTAGACGAAAGTTAATGGTCAATTTTAACCTCATTTGAAAAAGGCCAGATTGGCGCCCATGCAATGCCACTCCTCGTGACGTCACAGGGACCTAGTTTCTATACGAGTAGATAGGAGTTTTAAATCGTCTGAGATTACCAATGTATGCATGAGGCACAGAGCTCAGGGAAACATCTCTTAATAATCGCCTATTAAAATTGCCTAAGGTCGGAAAGTTACCTTCGTTTGATAGGGTAATAATAATCCTTATTTAAGCCAAGCGCTACCTGCTAGCAGCCAGCATCGCAGCAGCGCACAATATACTCGCCCCAATGTCACCTCACACGGCGGCAGCGGGAACCAGAATGACGTCACACGAGCTTTTCCCAGCATTCATACTTAGCCGTCGCGTTGTCGCTCGCTTGAAAATTTTCACTTTTTAATTAATCGCGAAAAATAGATATCGTCATTTACAAATCTAAAAGCGTGAAATGCGTACTCCAGGAGTAATAATCTTTCCAGGAGGAAACCACCCTATTGTCGACTCATACAGCAGTGAAATTGGTGGCGTCACCAAGACTAAAAGAAATGGGTTTCGATCGTGGGAATCGGTAAATGTTATACCTAAGCAATGCTCGTCCCACTCACGGACCTCAAACAATGGAATACTATTTACATGCGCCGCGCACGGGATCAATTGAAGCCAAGCAAAAGGGACCTCAAACATGGCCATTTTATGTATGTCCTTTATATATGTAAATGCACAACACTCGAGTGAGAAGAGATTGCATTTTGAGGTGCATAAAATGTCGCATCAGATCCTACAGTCTTTCAAGTCTTAATCTCAAGTCTAAATCAAGTCTAAATCTTTCAAGTCTCAATCTCAGCTGAACTATATGAGTTCAAGAAAATAAATTCAAAGCTGGTTGACTTTCCGAGCATTTAATTCGGACCGCAATGTTTGCATAAGTGTATTAGTAAAAATTATGGAAAACCGTTTGATAAAAATTATAAACGTTCAAATTTATTTATTTATTTTATTTATTTGTTAATTAAATTTAATTCATTTCAATCACCTCCGAAAACAGCACAATGAGTCCTTTACGTAGAGACTTTAAACAATAACTAACAATAGACGATCCCACACATCCATGCCTAGGATAGGGGTAACCTATTCAGGCGGGACTCGATCCCGAGACCGTCGATATGGTAGGTGAGGAGTAGCCCCGCCGCCATCGAGGCCGATATATGCAATATATTTCTGAATATTAGCGTTTTAACGGGATAAATCACCCCAAAAATGTTTGGGATATACAGTTGGGGTGTAAACCCCATCAAAATGAAACCATTCCCTCTCCAGGTAAACCCCTGAAAAAATTTTATGGTTAAGGCCTTCATTGGATAATTCACGTTATACGTATTGTGCAACTAACATTCTTGATGCCATCAATAACTCAAATTAATACGATTCCTTCACTCGCAAGTTATTCGTGACTTTTGTAACTTTGGAATATAATAGGATAAAAAGAAAAAAGTGTCTAATTAAACCAATTTTCGTCAGCTCATTAGCCTAATCACTTCTCACTTTTTTTGCAGAGTTCCTACGACACAATCATCGGGTGTCCGAAGAGCGTCTTACGGCCATATATCCGTGAAGGAAGAGCCCTCTGACAAAGACTATGACGAAGAGAGGCACAAGATGCTCACGGGTAAGTCACGGATACTATATTTACCAAGAAATCTATAGAAAAATCTCCGAGCCATCTCTTCGGGAGGGTGGTTTTCCCTTTCCCTAAGAATATCAAATCTGATGATTAGTTCCAGGGTCCGAGATCCCTCAAATGTAGATTAAATGAACATCTTTAGGCAACCGAAAAGAAAAATTTTCGCCTTTCTGTGGTTGCAGAGAATGCATGGTCGGAACCTGGACACGTCATGCTATTCAAAGAATCAAAAATCATCGCCACGGAAAATAAATATTTCCCTCGGCTGATAAGGGAGGCGATAGAAATAGCGAGTCATGAAAAGAACTTCGAGGACGGCTATATCCTTAAGCTTCATCATTCAACCGGCTCTTCCAACAATGGAATTCAAATCAACGGGCGCCTGACTAGCCTTAAGTATACCGGGTGTTTCTAAATGAATATCGGAGTTTTAGCGTTTTCTAACATTTATTACATTTAACTTACAGCTATAAATCATGCATCAAATGAAAGAGCTACTCAAACAGTTTTCTATGATAGCCTACAAATGTTAAATGTATATTCTATTCGTCATATGGCACACATCAAGACGAAATGCGAGTTCCTCCCAAAATTCTAGCTACTTCAATCATCAATTTCTTTTTAACTTCATCATTTTTTAATTAATTTGGAATAGTCAGCTTGCAGTGGAGGCACGGATTTTATTATTACCTGGAGAATCACAACCGAACTTAGTATGGAACATACGTTACACAATAACTACAGATTCCATCTTTGAATACTGTAAAAGACAAAAATCTTACTGTTCATTAGTCGCCATCTTCGCTACTAGCGCTTTCTAACGGATGGCGGCAGGAAAAGCGAGTGCACATACTGATTGTTGCCAACAAACAAAACTGTTTGAGTTGCTATTTTATTTGATGTATCATTTATAGCTGTAAGTTTAGTGTAATAAATATTATAAAGCGTGAACACTCCGATATTCATTTATAAACACCCTGTATATAAAGGATTGCAGCTCTGCAGATCATTTGGACCCAAAGACGGGATCTGGAACGCGCCCGAAACTGCCGTCCGCCAAAAATGAGTCGACGTGGAATTAACCCGGAAACTAATCATCAATTTAATCACCGCGGAAGCCTTCGTAATAATATCAAATCTGGTTTCGCCACAGGTAGCTCCTTCTCAGATCCTGGCAAACCTATCCTAATTTCGGGGTGTCGTCGATTCATCATGGTGGAGGCTCTCTATTTTCTTTATCATTATCCAATCATCTTCGAGGGCGCAGACTATAAAAGTTGGTGATTTGTAGACTCGGGCACTGCAGAATAACACCGTGAAATCAGAAGACATCCTTCCCGTTGCATGCCCAAAAATAATAATATATGCGACCTTGATATATTTCCTTACTTTTTTGGGTTAAATATAAATATCAAGAAATATTTTTTAAAAAGCGACTTTCATGTTACATAAATTGATACTTGCGAATGTATTCCAAAATTTACAAGGCTCTCTTTGATGCAAAATTTGATAGTTAAACGTGATTTTTGAGCAGGAAACCTTTTTTATTCATGGATTACTTACTTGGAATTCACAATGAAAAACTGCAGTCCATGTAACGGAAATTTCACCAATCAAAAGCATCTACTAGCAGTGAAGAGTTCTCGGGTTTTGCACCGGGTAAAGCCCTCAATATCTCCTTCCAACGTTTCTATAAGCAACTCGCCCATCGTCTTCAGGGATTCAGGAATTCAATCATTGGCGAGTTGCTTGTCAAAACGACAAACTTGCCAATATTTTCATCCATATACGTGTTTTCTACTTCACTTGGGTAATTGAAGATAAACTTAAGTCCCGAAAAATTGCGTATTTCGAGGTATGAAAATTGCAAAGGAACATTGACATTTATCCTAATATTAGCAACTATACTCGGATTTGTATTTTATATATTGCATCACGGATAAGTAAGACTTAAGTTTGGTTGACATTTTCCAGACAGAGTTTGGTGTTAATTTTTATTGACATAAATTATCGGGAAGAATATCCAGGATTCCTGCGATAATTTGGAAAATCCACAACACATGCAACAATAATGTGAAAACTGATAACAGTTCATTTTACCGATATTCCTTTTATTGAAAAAATCATCGATACATCATGATGTATAGGCCAAGAAGAAAATTATAGAAAATATCGCAAGAATAACGTAGGAAACGGATAGACTTAATTGACACATTGGTACCTTCGACCTATTCAACCGAAAATACTCCTAAGTACTTTATTTACATTGCGAAATTCTGATTCTGCCTCATATCTCATACACATTATTTTTAATCAAATAAACACTATATCATGCAATGGCCTTATGGTAAAAAAAGAAAATCAATTTTTAAGGGTGTTCTCTCGTAAGGTTCTCTCGCAAAGAATGATTGAATAAAAATCTAAATGGTTCAAAGGAAAATCTATTTCCAATGCCAAGGAATCTTTTCCACCCTCAGCCAAACAAATTAGAATAAGAGGCAGTGACCTTAAATCAATGCAATATTTGCCAAATTCATGACAATATTCCACTGGGCAGAGTGTCGCATCCCGCTCGTCTTCGAACGAGATATTAGCGACAATACGAACGTCTCTCGAATGCAAGGATCAGGCGCCGGAAATAAAAGGAGTCACTCTGAATAAAAAAAGCAGTGACTTTATTCCCTTTACGAAAGAACAAATATGTCCCCGGCCTCTTGGCCGTGTGACCACCACAGCGAGAAGCCACGCTACAACTCAGCGCCGAGCCAAGCTAGGCATACCCTTTTAATCTTCCCCACGGGAAGGTCCAAAAAACCCTCTTATCTACCCCTGGACCTACATCCGCCGATCACGAGCGGGTCCTCTCGTAGACTTGCACTTTGGACTAGCATGCCTACGTGCCGACTCACGCGTAGCAATGGCTGCTGGATAGTACAAGAGCATAAACTATGAGCTTCATAAAAGTAAATGCGTCTTAACCTGGTTGGTAATTACTAATAGATATTTTAAAGAAGTTATAAGAAATATTTTTGTAGAGATCTGCCATTCTTGCTTAAAAGGTTTATCCGTCAGTCTCAGCATTAATATTGCAGGCGCCTTAAGCTTTAAGTTCTTGGATGATGTGCTTTATGAAGCGCTCAAATAGAGATTAGGGCCAAAATTAACATTTACCCGAGATGATGCCGATGGATACTGCATACACCTTTTGTGTGCTTATCCAGGGTGTTTACCCCCAAAGACAAGGTAGAGGTTGTCGCGGAGAATCGTAACAGGATGTTTCCTCTGAAGTCGGGCTCACGATAGCGATTTGATCAAGATTGGTGGAGAGCTGATGACATAGCACAGCCAGACTACAAATTGCCGATGTGAATCATCTCCCGTTCAGGTCACCTAAGAGTCAAGAAATGGTTATACTTCGCTGATTTCAGAATAAATTACGAAATTTCTTCTAGAATACCTAGCATGAGGTCAGGTCCGGATGTCATTTCTAAAGTCAGATAACTTTTACAAAGTCGGCTTCTTTTTATGATTCCCATTTTTCCATGATAAAATCTTTTAATGTCGACAGGCCGAGATAAACTCAATAAGTAGCGTAAGTATAGAAACTGAATGTACTTACATTCTTTTTCTATTCAAAATAAATATATCCTTTCCCTTGCCCTGAGAACACAATCCCTCTAATTGTAGAGTCAGATTTTTATTTGTTTATTGATTTCTTTATTTAAACGAAAAGACCTCTTGAGCACGCGTTCTTCAGTCTCGAGAATATGATTCTTTTCATGACACGCAAGTTTCCTCGACAAGAATTATACTGAATGAAAATATTAAAGGGAAAGAGATGATGACAGAATCTAAGTGTGAGAAAAAAAATCAAATTTAGTTAAAAATCAAGTTTCTTCACAGCCAGTTTTGAAATATTCCTGGGTCTAAGTTTTAAGTTTATTTGCGTTTGAACACAGCAAAAATTTAGAACGTTCCCCATAGCACTTCTGCAATATAAAGTCAGCGTTAAACGCATTGCTAAAAGCTGTTCAAACTCACATCCAAACCAGGCAACGGCGGCCAACACTCATGATTGTGATACAGGTGTATATATATTTGAATCCTATCGTGTTTAAATCTGATTGACAGGCACTCTAATTAAAACTAAACACCTGGATTACGAAGGTGAAAACAAAGATGTTAATACCCCGACGGCTACATGACAACATTGCGGTTCCTTCAAATATTTATGCTCATTGTGTTGATCGATGGAAACAAGAGCATACTTGAAGACTTGAGTAATCTTCACACAGCAGAAATTATGTCTTGAGAACACGTGGTTAAATATTTCCACAGAGCGTACATACAAGATGAAAGGCAAACATAATTCGATCCCACTGAGCTTTGACGTGATAATCTAGTATTTTTGCGATAAAAAAGTATTTAGAAGGCTATTTAGGAGATTTCTGAGCAATAATTTTCTGCGAGGTAAGATAATTTCTCAAATCATTTCGTATTTACCCGGGTTCACAGTATGGAATAACACCACTCATTCCAAACGACAGTAATTCGCAAAATACTGATATCGTAAAGCTATCAATATTTTTTTTAGCGTGACGCTCGACTTTTCCAATGGTATTCACGGACACTCTCGCTGTCCTGGCGTCTTCATAATGTGAATTTTGGGTCTAAAAACTTGGGCGAGGATCGAAGTCCTGCTGATTCTTGGCCAAAACCAATGCTGTAACGATGACCCAGCCTCCATATTCGCCAGTCATAGGATTGGGATCCGTGGGATTTCTTCCAATTTCCAAAAATAAAGTTAACTTTATAAAGGGCCGTCGTTTTACAAGCATAGATAATGCATTAAAATAAATCTCTAGCAGAGATAAAGATCGAGTTTTAGAAGTGTTTTGAGGATTGGAAGAAGCGCTGGCACAAGCTCACGATATCTAAGGACTATTTTGACGGCGACAACATTAATAAAGACGGATAAATAAATTAATATTTTTTCCAAAGAACTTATATACCCGTTATTTTCTGAATACACCTCATATTGTGAAATTGTTACGATTATGATAGACTTCGTTTCTTCGACCAGCCTCCTTAGTCCTCACAAGGGAAGAGATTTAAAAGTCCATTATGGATTAGTTCCCAACACACGTACGTTGGCTACAAAAAAAACATCGTGCCGATCGGCAGGAGTCAAAATCACAAGCTGAGAACCCACACAAAATAAAAATTAATTCGCCACTACCTCCACTTCCCTCGCCATTTAAAAAAATACCTCTTCCCCCGCTATTTCACCCGCCTTGGAGCGACGTGTTCAGTTTACTGGATGCGGTTGAAGCATTCAAGGAACACATACTCACTTCTTCTTCCCCCATCGCAAGCCCGCAAGACCTTTCAAAAGAAACCAGACGCGTGGAAAGAGAGAGAGAGACCTACCACCAGCACCACTTGAAACTCATCCAGCACCCACAATGCACCTCTCCGGCCCACCGCTCCCCCTCCTGCTGTGACCTCATCCCAGCCAGCACCCCTCCCATAGATAGGTCCCATTCAATTCCCGCCCAATTTTTAGCGCTGCTGTTCCCCATATGAACCACATTCTTCCCGCCCTCTTTCGCATGGAAATCAGGGATCACCTCGCTGAGGAGAAAAAAAATCATGGCGGAGGATTTGATTTTCAACTTGAGAGGCAGCTACAAACACCCACACCATCACTCAAGAAAATCCCTCTTCAATTCTCCGCCACTTTCGTAAGCAAATTCCAATTGGAGTCTTATCTTTTTTTCTCGCGGTAGGGTGTGGATGACGGTAGCTGAAATATTCTAGCGTGCTCGCTGGGTTTATATTTTGGTTCGAGTGGTATTTTTCCACTCCTCTCCCACAAAAAATCGAGTTGGTGTTGGAGATTATATAGCTCAAGACATCGAAGGAATGTTAAAGTGTTCATCGACAGCCTCTTCGGTCGCGAGGCGTCAATGAGGGCTTTGACAAACCTTGCTCAGTTTTAATGTCGGCGAAAGGTTTTGCAGCCATTGCATGGAAAATTACGACTCCGCGTTTGGTTCAATTTAAATTTTGTTATGGTATTTGGAGAAGGAAGCAGGCATCGAACGGGATCACCGCGTGACACAATGGGAAGACAACACTATAGTAATAGTACTTAAAACGCCATCTATAATGGATAGATGACTCACGAGATGACTCACGATGTGTTCGACTAGCTAAAGGCTGCTGACAGGACGGTCAATGCTTAACATCCTGGGGAAGCCCTTGGACATCCCCATTCGAAAAACATCCTAGAGCAAGCTTGCACAGGGAAAAGTATATGTACCCTTCCATCCTTAACTGTGTATTAGCTCGCCTATGGCTAAGTGGGAATGAGCCCTACCCTAACCTATCCAAACCAACCTATGGGCTGTGTGAGAGACAGGCAATAAACATAAATATAAAAATAAATCTATCAAAATCGATTTCTCTAATGCGTTCAATTTTCTAACACATATTTGGTGAAATATAGACAGCCTCCAACAGATTAAGGGGCTACCAATACTCCAGTCGGGAAAAATACTCAGCCACTGCGGTAAGTTCAAAAAAAATATTTTAAAAAAATCTTATTCAACACTTTGAAGATAAAGAGAAGAGGAGAAAAATGTTTAAGAGGATGCACACCACCCACTCTACCGGTCCCTTTTTGGCGACGATTTAATTAAATCACATGTTATAATGTTAAAATTTTCAGGGTACCTAAATAAAGTAGATCCTGCACAAAATTTTCCAATTTCAATTCATTTCAAATTTGAAAATTTTACTTCATCATATTCTCAGATGTTAAGTTTTTTTCATATTTGACGAAAGAGCAAACACTCGCAAAGGATCTATTTTATACACCCAGTAAATTTGAAGGTGATCACGTAAGAGTTTTGACGGAGTAACACCTCGCCTAAGAAGACCAAATACAACTGGTGTAGAGTGAAGAATGCGTACTTTTTTGAGAGAAATGAAAATTTCTTGTGTCCAACAACAAAAAAACGCGTGCCCATACGCGGAACGAAAATATGTTAAGTTTACATAAAAACGATATATTAACTGAAGAAAATCCATAGAAGAGTTTCCAGTTTCATGCTACAAAATTTCAAATAAAATCCAATATTTTATACTCACCGTTACACCAGATCCCTGGTGAAATCTAGGGTGGTAATGGCGTTTCTCCAAGTTTTCAAGAGCAGAAGACTCCACGAACAGCGGCAGACGGTCTGCGGGACACACCACACACCGCAGGGTAACGTTAAACTCAAAATTCAGTGTATTGAGAGATAAACAGAACTCCGCTAAGCCTGAATCAAAATATCATTTTTTCCGTACCTTTCAAGCGATAGCTCGATTAATCACTCCAATGGCAGAAAAATTACCGTTTCATGCGATCATTTTAGGAATCCTATCTCTGTGACCATCACTCGGCACGTCCCAATTTCTGTCGCTAAGACTACTGCTTGCCAATCAGAACGCACGACCGGTAACAGCGATTTTAACGCCACGTTTGTGTCTTCTGAGAATGACAGCCATAAGTACGGATTGCGATGAAGAACACGGTGTAAAAAGAGACGGCGAAATGACCACGTGGTTCAGAATATGATGGGTAGAGCGATCACTTTTTGGGGTCCCTGAAAAGCTATCGTTGGAGTTATCACTCTAAGGTACGAAACAAAAATGACCGTTCGATTCAAGCTTCAGGATGCTAATGACTCACACAGCAAAGAGAAATCATTTTCTGAAGGGCAAACGAGAATTGTAATTTGACATGGCACTACAGATGGAGATAAAACGATTGCATCGTGTCGGCAGCGGCAAGTTGAGGACTCTTTTAAGAGGAAAGTGAGAGTTCAGAAATCAAAATACGGCGCGGCGTGCGTACCATTTGGCTAAAAAAATCAAATAAGTTCGAGACTGATATCTGGGGCTTTTCATCTCGCAGTCAAGCGAGTTATAGACCCATCAAAATAGACATTGACCCTTGCATAAATTCCCAACAGCTGAAATTTCATTTTCATCACCTCTTTCAGCACTTGCGTCAATCAACGTTTTCATGCCAGGATTAATTGTAACAATTTCACTTACAGGCAAAGGATTTTTTATAGCTAAGGCAAGGTCCTAACATTTTCTAAGAACTGAATACAGCACAAACTTTAAAGTATAGTTCTAGCAATAACCACGTGTTTTCACTATATTCTTTGTCCCAATTGTTAACGGCTGGACGGGTGAGAGCTAGTAGCCAATAGGCGTGTTACGCCTCAAATAATGTTCAGAGAGCGCATCAATATAGTCACGCATATTACGGAGAAAACAACTCCAGATAACTTTCGAATGGCTTTTTCTCGGAAACGGTATATCTCAGAGAAAAGAAGTACAATGGTATATTTGTAGATAATTACCTGATCTACAAATTTGGTCTCAGAGATGTCTATCGTAAAACTAACCGTTTGGCCAAAAAGTTCAAAAAACCAAATTTTGCGACCTTTGATCTTGAATAAAATTTTTACACAAACGTGATCAATGGTAATGGAGTTTTCATGATTTCATTAGAGTGGTCTTCCTAACATTCCCGTAAAATTTCAACCTTGGAGAGAACGCATTGCACGCTCAACTGGTCGTATTTCGCTTCTATTCGTGGCGTATTCTTGTCTTAGTACGTATGGTATCATCATGAAAATATGTGCGAGTATAAATAACCAACGACGGTCGATGCAAGAAAAACGTAGTAGAGAAGCGCAGGCGATGAGGGCTTTCTACAAGAAGAAGAATCTTATTAAAGCTCAGAGTACAAGCATGGAAGTTAGGAAACAATGCATCAGATGCTACACATGGAGAATTTTTCGCTATAGGAGTGAGGCTAAGACAGTAGCAGAGAAATGAAAAGTGGAAGCATTCGAAATGTGGTGCTTCCGAAAAATGATAAAGATAAAATGGCTAGATGATTAAGTATTGAGTCTTCTAAAAACCTTACGGAGAAAGGGGGCCAACTTAGGCCACATTATGAGGCATGATGGACTCATGAAACAGTTACATAATGGAAAAATTAGCAGTGCCGGAACGCACTTTCCTTAAGTTTTTTTAGAAGTGAAATACTACTCTGTGTGTTTTGTTTATTACAATTTATTATTTAAATATTATTATAAAATTTTATGTTTTGGTTACGAATTTATGCATTAGAAATTTTGTGGCAACAAAATTGATAAAAGTGTTATTTGATTATTATGCCTTTTGCTGATCAATGCCGGAACGGCGTTCCGGCTCGTTCCAGCACCATGACATCTTTGTCATGAAAACAATCGTAGAAGGAAAGGAAAGGAAGAAGTGCAAGGGACGGCGTCAAATGAGTTACAATGCACAGGCTATTAAGGATAAGAAAGAGAAAAATTCGTCGCTATGAAAATGCTAGCGGATAGAAGAGAGGAATGGAGAGCTGCGTCAAACGTATCTTGGGATTGCTCCTGTTGCATACCTCGCCTTTCTCAAAATAGGTGACATTGCGCATTAACATTGTTAACACTCGCTCAAATATTAATTGTTTCAGAAAATTATAATCTCACATTTTCTTCCAACCTTAATTATTTAATGTTCTTAAAACTCCACAGTATTAAATAAAATGTCGAAAATCAACTTAAGGCTGGACGGCGATATTTGGTGGAACTTGGTGACAGGAAATATAATAAAGATACACTGTTGTGTGTTCCACAGAAGTTTTAATAACCGACACAGGTTTCAACAATACACAATGTCACCTTTGAAAATTACATAGTGTATTGTCGAAACCTGGGTCGGTTATTAAAACTTCTGTGGAACATACAACAGTGCATCTTTAAAATGTCGAAAAGGCTGGTTACCCTAGGAAAACAGTTTTCATAATAACTGAAAAGTGCGTTCAAAAATGTTTACGTTGCCATAGCTCAGTAACTAAGGAGTTACGACACCATTTTTATGGACAAAAACTGCTTTTAATTATCTCCACTACCACTTCTTGAAGTGTTGCGGATTCGTCCTGAAGCATCCGGCATAGTCCCTTTGGAACCACCAATAGCTGGCAAGAGGGCTGTATCCTCCTTCATCGGTCAAACTCCCAGATCCTCATTCAATACCGTGGCGTCAACCAAAATCTTATTAAAGTCCTCAGATCACAGGGATCTGTGACCCTGACCGGATAATGCTCAAGGGTCATCCCGGTCAACGACAACCCTAGCTCACATCAAACATCACCACACAAGTTCCCGTTCAATCGGGGGATGGGTGAAAGGCGTCTCCCACCTACGGGAGTTAAAAGACTTTTTCATTGACTTACCCGAAAGCTCCAATGCCTAAAACTACGATGCCGAAGGGGTGGCAGCAGGGAGAGAACAGGAAGGAAGAGCAACAGTGAGGTCACATGACGGGGGAAAGAGGGGGCTACAAGGATACAAGAGTCCCCTGAACCCTGCTGTCACATCCTTAACCCTAGGAATATGGGGGAGACCCTGTTTCGTCATGCCTCATTTCTCAGGGCGAAACCCTCGCGCGGTTCAAGAACCCTGTCACCCTGTGGTCCCCTCTCATCCGAGGCTGCTTAATTCTATTCCAGATTCAATTGGGGGGACCGCGTTTTCCGAACCCTAAGGCCTTCTGGGTAAGGAGCGGGGGTGAGGGGGAGAGGAGAAAAAAATGGCCCTTCCCAATTTCCCCCTTCGGCACCCCCGACCGCGAAATATTCCAACACTCCCCTCCCGACCCCTTTTCGCTTACCCATGATTCCCACTTTCATCACGACCGATTTCGCCTCCATAACTCAATCCGAAAGTTTTTTTCCCCATTCGAGGTACCAGTGAGTTGTGCCTACGTTGAATTACACGTACACAATGTCCACGTTCCGTTCCCACTGATGGCAGCTACAAATATTAGTGAGGTTAGAACTCCTACTACCGAATACCTATTAACTCATATATGTATAAAAACATCGCCGGCTCTTTATAATGCCATAAATATAATCTAAAAACGAAATTACTTCCTCTATAATTCGGCACTTCACTTCTCCGGCCCTGTAAGAGATACGGCGTTTGTTCTTTTACTTGGAATAGGTTCTTAATTGCTTCTGAAAGCAATCTAAACTTTCGTGTCTTTTTGCAAGTTTTTTTTTTGTAGAGAATTCACCTCCGAGGGGTAATTTTTTCATTTGATGAAGCATTGGATTACCTGTAAGATTATGCTAATTGTAACGACTGCAATCGGTTATTTATCTGTTCTACTAAATTCACACATCAGTAATATGATATTTTAACTAGATTGATCATACCAATTTACGTTGGATGAACTATCGGTGATTATTACGAAAATTAACTATATATTGGATTCTCATTTGTATGAGCATTCATTGGACGAAATATTTATCATAGATACTATAAGTATATTTAAAATTTAGTATCCATTTCACCAATCTCTAAGAGTCAATCTCTAAGGTAGTTAAGTTCGAATAAACTAAATCTGAGAAATTCATTGTAATAAAGTTTACGAGTGACGTGAATGGCCGAGGCCAGACGGTGAAGTAAACGCTGTCTCGCCTTCTTTACAGAGTTAACCATTCAAATTCATTGTTTGAGTCTTGAGAGGAATAAAAGAGAATTATATATCCTTATTTATAGAAAATCACGTCAATTATCTCTATTTATTACTGCTAAGCTTTCATTCCTTTTTCTTGAAAAGCTAGCATTCAGGCTATGCAATTATTTATCCATTCGGAAGTGATATTAAAGCCGAAATAAACCACGGATATCAGGTGGAGTCTAACCAATAAAACTAACTTAAAAACAATAAACACATGTGTTCATTGGTTTTAAGTTTGTTTGAACCTAAACTTTCGGTGAAGAGCCGCATCGCTGATTTTAACTTCTACTGCAACGTCCAGTGCCTTCATTAAGGAGTAACTGTCAAGTTTGCTACAGTTTGATCTAACTGCAAATCTCCGCTAACCATGTATGCAGTACGTGCAGCAGAGTGCTTGTGAGTCAGTAAGGAGGGGCAATGTTTCACTATCTATTTGTGCTACGTTCGGAGCTGAACTACAAGTTACATCACTTAGAATTCCAAGCACTGGAAGAGCGTGCGAGACTTGTGGCTCGTGACGTGGTAGAAAGAAAGATGGAGGTAATCAAGAGAAAACTGGTGAACCTCACAAGGAAGAGACTCATCCCCACTGCCCATAATCTCCCAAATCCCCAGCACAGTTTCCACTCCGGAGTAAAAAAAACTGTCAACTTTCGACTCCCATACCACACATGAAACATTACTCAACAAAGACTAAATTTTCTCCACTACAAACCCCCACTAAGGCCTCACTTAAGGAAGAACTTGGCTGCATATGATGCACTTGAAAATGCTGTTGCGACCACGAAACGCATCGTGCGAAAATAAACTCAGCGGAAATATTGCAATGTCTTATTTAGCAAACACGTGTTAAAGATCCAATTTCCAATGTATCATGTGAACGAGTCATTTGTTGAAATTCTTGCTGTTAAAGTAAGCTATTTTGAGACATAATTGTACTCATTCCATTTATTCTAAACCACTTCTACTGCTACAATCGCATCACGTGCATGAGAATTTGAAATACCTTCCAGCTTTGTCTGGTGGCAATGTCGGGTCTCGTTCATGATTAAAAGGAGCTTGCGAGAGGATTGGACTTGGAGGAATTGAAACAGAAGGCTACAGTCCAGCCGGCGAGAGTTGTCCGATGACAGTTCAAAAGGAGGAGCGGCGAACCATGCGCCAGCACGGTTTGCAGCCAATCCCTGTCCCCCAAACTAAAAAAGAAAATGCTTACCCCGTTCCGCCCCAGGTTCCCCAATATAATTGCGTGGAAATTTTCATTGTTTTTTTATATTTTATCATGGATTTCTAGATGAAATACGGTGTATAGAGAAAATTTTTGATGGAGCAAATACTAATCGAGGAGGGGTGTGTTAGAAACCGTGTAAGAGGGAAGAATGTACGGAAAGAGGTGGAGGAAGAGGATAGGTTTCTATATAGAATCAAATGGAAAAGGCCTTACAGGGAATTCAAGTTGGTAGTTCAAGTTGAGGATGGGTACAGGCGGGGTATTTTCAAATTGCTCCACATAAACTTCATCTAACTGGTAGAATACTTCAATAATAGTTTTAACGATTCAGACGATGCATGGTGGAAGTTCGACATATTGAAATAAAAGGTAGTCGAATTTTGACACAAAAAGTGCAACTACCTTTCATTTCAATAAGTCGAACTTCCACTGTATAACGCCTGAATCGATGAACTTGAAGTATTCTACCGGCTAGATGAAGTTTAGCAAATCAGGCCAAACTCTACCTGGACTGGACTCTACTAAGTTATTTCCTTAAATCTTATGATTGTGAAAAAGTGCGACTACTTATATTTCAATACTTAAATAATAATTCACGATGAATTTTACTTGATATTTTACAAAACGGATGTAGTATAGTTTCTACGTAAAAGAATAACATGTTGATCGCGTTCGCTTTAGGCATCCATTGGTAACTGTATGAAGGGGAAATATTCTTTACTCAGCCGTTGTTTCACACGCACCTTTCATTACGAGCATAAGTTTCTATCATCACTCCTCAGGTGTAAAAGGAATTTTCAACCGAGCTTTACCCGGAAACGATAAGTCCCCAGAACAGATCAGGAAGCGGGGTCAGAGTCGCGAATAATAGCCTGAACGCGTAGGAAGCAAACACACTGACACAAACAAAAGAAGGGGAGAGGAGGAGGTCGCCCAGGTTTTAATATGGCGAAATTATTGGAGTGAAAAGAAAAAAAAAAGAAACAAGAGACGAACGTCGTCGTTTACGCAAACAGGTTGCCTTCGGCAAAGGGAACAACGCCAGCCAGCAATAACCAACCCCCTTACACGCATGCACACAACCCCTGCCAGTTACCCCGAAACCGTCTCTTTGCCCACCCGCTTTCAATACGCTGCTCTCCCCCTGTTTGCAATCCGCAACGTTTTTATCGCCGGGAGATGCGTCTGTGTGCTCGGTAAGCGAGGCGCTGTATCGAAGGGGGACTCCACAAGCCTCGAGGGTTTGGAAAATACTCTCTGCCAATGCGAGCGGGAGATGTATGGAACGGATGCTGGAAGTTGAAGGCTTCCCATTCCCATCGCGCTACCTTCTTGCTTAAGGCGTTGGCTCCAACTGCGTCTCCCCGCTGTGATTTTCAAAACGTATATTAGGTGAGCAACTAAGTTCTTGCCTTTTGCCATTAGATGGCTTTAGCAGTGATTGCTGACCGATTTAGACTTACCGGAAACGCCATGAATCGAGCTTAGACAATTAGTAAACAAATCGCTCGACGACAATGGTAGTTATGTGGTGTCCATGGTCCGTATATAAGGACCATGGTGGTGTCATATCTTTATTGTAACGTGAAAATGTCCGAGTTATTGCCAAGTATACGTTACTTGTGGTAAGAGTTGATTTTCTTCTTTCATTCGAAGAAAACGGCGGCTGAAGTGCATCGAGAGCAGCAAAAAGTCTACGGAGATGCTTATCTAAGTGAAACAATGTACCGTATTGGTTCCGTCGCTTCAAAGACGGTAATTTCAATGTTGTCAACCGTCCGCGTGAAGGAAGACCAAAAACCTTCGAAGACGCTGAATTGGAGGCATTGCTCGATGAAGATCCAAGTCCAACTCAAGAAGAGCTTGCTTATGCATTAGGAGTTACGCACCAAGCCATTTCCGGGCGATTACATGCGTTGGGAAAACGCAGTTGCGAAGACCTAATATAATATAGTTTCGATGTCAACGTATATCATATATGTGTGCGTAAAGCAAGCGCGATCCATATATGGATCGCGCTTGCTTTACGCACACATTGGTAAATTAAGGGGGAGGAAATACTTAAGACTCCATCATAAAGACGTCAAGACTTGGTACATCAAAATTGAACTTAAGAAATCTATAAGTTGAACCAATGATTGTGATTAATGTAATCATAATCATATTACAGTGAGAGCGATTCCAAGCATCAAGACTTTGATTGCACACAAGCGGTGATTTTTCGACGAAACATCGTTCAGTTTTCGTCCTACAATAGAATTCGTATGGGAGTCAGTACAACGCATTTTTTTGCTATAATACAATAATAGGGAAGTTTCCTTCAGCAAAGAAAAAGAAAGGCATTGATTGCGATTCGTTACCCACTATTAGTGTATTCATAATATACAAATTATTTGGTTTTAGAAATCCAAGTTTAGACGAATGTTAATGGCCAATTTTAACCTCATTTGAAAAAGGCCAGATTGGCGGCCATGCGATGCCACTCAACGTGACGTCACAGGGACCTAGATGCTATACGAGTAGTAAGTAGTTTTACATCGTCTGAGATTACCATTGCATGCATGAGGCACACAGCTCAGGGAAACATCTCTTAATAATCGCCTATTAAAATTGCCTAAGGTCGGAAAGTTGCCTTCGTTTGATAGGGTAATAATAATCCTTATTTAAGTCAAGCGCTACCTGCTAGCAGCCTGCATCGTAGCGACGCTCAAGGCCTCGCCCCAACGTCACCTCACACGGCGGCAGCGGGAATCATAATGACGTCGCAAGGGCTTTTCCCGCCATTCATACTTACCCGTCGCGTTTTCGCGCACTTAAAATTTTTCACTTTTCATTTAATCGCGAAACATAGATATCGTCATTTAAAAATCTAAGAGCGTGAAATTCGTACTCCAGGAGTAATAATCTTTCGATCTACGCAATAAAAAATAATAGGAAACAACCATATTGTTAAAAGGTTCTCCATAGCGGTGAAGTTATTGCTAATGTAATTCCATCTTACTCCAGCAATTGGTATATGTTTACGTTAAATGTGTGCCTGTATGACATACCCATCATATTAGAATTTATCACGTGTTTACTTACTATTATTAATTACTATACCATGCGTTAATTACGACGAAGATGCATGAATTTGTGTAGCTTATACCTTTTTGTGTAAAATATTGTTTTTCTTGTTACACAACACCCGGAATGATACTTCTAGCGATGATGAAAGCCGTTACCTAGTAAAACTCCTTCAAAATTTGGCAACAATACCTAAATATTCTGATTAGGGTAGTTAAATTATTTTTTCAAAAATTTGGCTTTTAGGCTGAATTTTTTTGGCCTCCCTTGTTTCTGGGCATTTGAATACCAAAATGAAAGACGTGAACAGTAAATTCACAATCAACAGAATTTAGACGCACGAGAAACCTAAACGGGCTACCAAATAGCTACGTCACTTTGAGCAACTTCCCCTCCCCCACCCACGCTTCTCCACGTACCCTTCGAGGTTTTTTTATGCGACCACCCCTCCTCTCCCTTTAGGCGGTAACTTAGTTTATGCACAGCCACTTATGGTTCCTCCGTACACTTCGTAGGGATGTTATAAGATTTTGGCAGGGGAAAACTCGGGGGAAGGGAAATGAAGAAACATTAAAGGAAGTCCCGCGAAGACGCAACGACACAATCGACTCCAATTTCCCGATTTTACGCGGTACAAAAATCATATTATTCGGCAAAGATGATCGGCATGGGACTTCAGTGTGAGTATGCCTCTTATTTCCAATTAAGATAGATTGCTTCCGACGTAACATCATTGCATGCATTCGATCTTTGAAAAATAATGAATTTCTCTAATTTCTCATCTGCAGCGCTAATCGTCGGAGCAGTTATTAGGGATCTGACGGGCGCTATGCTCAAGCGAACTCTTAAAAGCCCATAAAGCAAGAACAAAAAAGGACTTCTTGCACCCAAGCAAGGACACAAATACCATAGTCACAGGGAAAATATGTTAGATCTGCATTAAATTCCAAACTGTACATACCATTCATAGCGAAGTAGTAAGTAAAATATAAACATATCTCCTTAACTTTTCTGCAGAGATGACATTGGAAGTTCAAATTGACGCATCATCCATGGGTTGATTTATTATCAGAACGTCGGCCGCGATTGACCCCATAATTTAAAAATAGAGTTATAAAATGTATTTGGAATTGAACGACAATGCGGGAATCTAATTTCAATGCAAGATTATAAAAAATTAAGTTGAACTACGAATTAGCTGAAATGAAAATTTCCGGAGACAGGATATTTGGAATATAAATTAAATTTGACTACCAATTTGTAAGTAAATACTCGGAAAGCTGTTAAGGGATTGAATTTGCAATCGTCTACGAAGAGCAGAGCAGATGTTAACACGCCAAACGCTGGGCTAAGAATAAACTGCAGCCTAGTCCTTGGCGAGCTATCAATAAGCCGTCTATTCACCTCCTCATTATGACTGTTGAGTCAATCGAAACACCAGTTTTGGAGACATGTATTTTTTCCAACTTTAGCTAGCATTCGGATTTCATGCCTCTAAGTACTTTAAATACAAAATTCGATGGTTGTTCTTGTCTCTATACTCAATGGAGGCATCATACACATTGCTATCCATCATAGTGCCTAAGTAAAATTGTCGATCACGTTGATATTATCAAACGATATAATATAGCAACCCTTTCTTTTTACCCGAAGAGAAAACTAAGGCCATGCTGCGGTCATGACCAGTTTTTCCGCGTACAGTGGCACATTTTCGACGATTCCCTTACTAGAAATTAACTTCCTGAATTTCTTTCCAGCTTACTGATGTACAATTCTAAGGTTCGTTCCTCAAATAACCTCTGAAGGGCTCGATCACTTCTCAGTTGGGCTACAGTTTATCATCTGAGACTATTAATTTATGCTTTTACACGGTATATGATATCTAAACCTGATGAAATTCGAAAACCTAATGCAAAAATTTTAACATAAGGCTACGTTTTACGATAAATGAAATGCATTTTTAACAGGAGTTTCGCACATAGGTATTAACGTCTCTTCACGCAAAATCGGGACAGAATGAGAACCTCTACTATTTCTATACCCCATACAACATTTTAAGCCTAAATTTTGGATTTTGTCTCCTTCCCAGATTTACTATGGAAAAAATAGTTCAAATATCATCATTCTTTTCTCTTTCCTGTTTCTGTCTCATTGCAACAGAGTTATATTTATGTGACCACAATACAGGACTGTCGTACCCTATCTTTAACGGATATGAACACTATTTTTCTGCGTTGGAATACTAAAAGAAAAATTAAATCATTGTACCAGTGAAAAATCAAGGACTTAAGTCATTGAGAGGTACAACGCAGCCAATGTAGATTAATTTTCTGTTCCTCCCATACGTGTTTATTTAATCGGTTTTAAAAATACTGGAAACATTAGAGATGAACGGTGTGGTGAAGAATTGAGAAGTTGAAGTGGACGGAGAGGAGGAGGAATGACGATAGGCTGGATATGGTGGTTGAGGACAGGCAGCTTTTAGATGAGATACGGAAGAGACAGAAGGTATGGATTGAGGGAGTACTTAGGGAAGGTGATGTTGAAAACAGTGTTAGAGGGTAGAATGTTATGCTCAAAGTTCCCAGAATGCTTCTTAATTACTCCATGGAAACCTACCTTTATAGATAGAATGCTCTAAGAAGAATCAGTTTTGAATGCAAAACCACCTTCAGAAAAAAGCAGAATTTGTTTTCTTTTAACTGTTCCTTTCGCGGACCAATGGGAGAGTTAGAAATTAACTTAAGTACTCAAGTCACATACAATTAATTAATAAACACTGTAGTTGACGTTCTTAACGAATTCTTAAGAATTATCCTGGATAAGGGATAAAAAAAAGTATTTCTGCATACATTATCACTGTGGGTAGTTTAAAAAAAATCAATTTCGACAAATGAGAAATAGAGTGATCAATTTGGTCGTTGAATTAGCTAAATCTGTTAGGAAAAGCTCCTGAAAACAACATATCAATCGAACAGAATTCATATAATTAATTATTAATGCGTATTACATTGGAATCATGGAAGATAATCCTAAATTTGCTGTACGCAGCAATGTATATTTCGTATGTGAAATATTAATGAAAAAAACAGAGGACGAATGAATCCCCAAGGGAAAATATGAATATGGTCATGGATTTTGCAAAAAGAGAATATAGCACGTTTGGAATTAATGAACGAGGTTCTTGGAGTTCTCGTGGCCAAATAACTGAACAGATTGGCATTGCCACTAAAATCAACAACCACGTAAAATATGCATCAGTTAAGTAATATTTGATTCTCAGACCATATGCTACACAAAAAAAAGACAGCAAGAGTGCCACCACTTCACGGAATCTTCATTTATGATCGTAGGTGCAATGCCTACTGCAGCTTTCATTTTTTTTAAATTGAAAATCAATTATTCAGGGTACCCGAGCAATAAAGAAAAATTCTACGAATTAATTTCTAATTCGGTTTCATTGAAATTTATGTTATAGCTATAGAGATTAATGTCGGGGTTACATTATCAATAATCCAGCACGCTTGAAATAATTCATCTGCTTTCAATACCAGAATTTCTGGCCGATGTCACAATAGAAGCCGCATGTATTCATTGCGGTGGGGGCATAATTGCTCTATTGATTCAGTTCGTGTGGTTTTTATATAATTCAATGTAATCCATGGCATACGGCGGATGTAAACAAAATAAGAACAAATTTAAACCCTCCCCCGTTATCAGGATCGATAGAAAGCGAATAAATGTAAACACCATTCCCTCATTTTGAGAAAAATTGTCCGGTAAATGTTTCCTCATGGCATAATTCACAAAATATCACGGAAAGCTTTCAATCGTGGGGTACTCAATACCGAAGTTTTCTAAAAATAAATTATTTGTTAAGCATTATATTCCCTTGCATAGAGTTTTCATTGCAGTATTAAGTCAATCGTTTATAGTCACTTTAAGGAAAAAAACTGTCAATGTTTAAATATAAATTTAAAAATATAAATATCTACATCGTGATAGTGTTGAAGCTCGTATTGCTCGGACAATATAAATGAATTAAATAATGAAAAGAGTTAAACAGTCTTTTATTTTTCAGACCATGCAAGTTTCCCTTCTAGCAAACCTATTCCAGCCAGTGTAGTTACGAAATCGTCAGAAATATTTCAGAAGCCTCTTTAAATATCATAAAGAAATAGTGAGCGCAATATCGCATACTCTTTGTCTTCTCTTACGTTTATAATTATGAGCGTAAACTGATGCTTTCAGTCTCTAGGTAACAGTAAATTCTTTTTGGCAAACAAAAAATAGGGTAAAAAAACATCTGGAAAAAGTAATCTTGACAGATGTGATCTTGACAGTGTGCTATCCTGTAATTCAATGAAAATTATCGATGCATCAAATTATTTGCTATTTTTATTTTCCAAGCTGCTTCAAAAATATTTTAATTGAAATGGTGTATTATTTTACCGTTATTCAAGGGTCCCTAAAGTAAAGGATGTGGTATTTCAAATGCTGAATATCACAGCATAATCATTAATTTTATTTACTACGTCAATATTTCCTCGCAAGAATTTTTATTTAGTTTTTATTTTTTACATCCCTATCATACATATCTCTTTCAATTCAATCCAATATGGTCCATTTTTTACACGACTGCCCAAAAATGTACAATAATTGTCAACTCCTGGATATGTATGCATGTAAAAATTTTCCATCGTAGCTTCCCTACGGATTGACCAATTTTAATTAAAAAACTATCCTTCGAATTTTGACATTAGGGGGAGTGACATGCGTCATATTTTATGAAAATCTCACTCCCAGTTATGAAAATCTCACTCACTCTCACTCACATCTATCAACTCATCCAATTTACCGATTTAAACAACGAAACCACTATTTAAAACGTTAGATTTCTAAGAGTGCTACGCGCTATGTAACTAAAGTAACACTTTTGATTCAAACCATTAGTGATACTTTAGTAACACATGTCCCATTATACTTGAAAAGAGAATTAATTTTTCATTTGAAAGCTTCCTTTGAATGTCTTTTTTTGCTTTTACCGTCTTACCGTTTACGCAAACAAAAGGTGGTTAAGGCATTGACTATGACAAGAGCAAAAGAAGTTTGCACGTGATCTGATCCCAATATTGGAATTAAGACCCATTTTCTCTATCCAATTCCTTCTAGTATCCTTCCTAAAGTTATCTTCACCAATTCCTGCCGCCGCAGAAAATAACCTACGCCATACATACATTCGTCCCATATTTTTTATTTTCTCTCCTTAATACCTTTCAATCGCGGTTATTAATTAATACTAAACATTATTTTACTTAGTCTTGCATAAACATCAAAAAGCCCGGATGTGTTCCTTTCAATTTGTCTCAACGCCCATTTATAGCTTCAATGCAGATAGGAATTAAAATTATCACCTAGCATGTTACGCATAAATAGGTTAGTGTATTATAATACTGTTCATATATGGGAATTAATAATTATATTTTATGATATCAGATGTCTTTTTTCCTAATTCATTTCTCCTCCTCTTCACTTCGGCGGTTATTTTTCTTCCAAAGTAACCAAATTCTTTCACTTGTTTCGGCACTTTTCCAGCTGATATGCTCGCATGCTAATGTAATGTAAGAAACAAAAAAATTAATGCAAAAAAGACCGTATATTCATTAATTATCTCTTTTAATCCTGGTTAATAGGGCATATATTATATTATTGCCAACTTATGAGGGTATATTACTACTCATGTATATAAAATAACTCATCATAATTCAGAAAAATACCAGATATGTTCAAGTCAAAATTTAGGTTGAGATAAACCTCAGAAAAAAATCTTTCGTTGGTGCAGGTTGCTCAGCTGTTAGGCGATTGTGGTGACGTCGTTCAATACATTACCAAAGCCGTCTACGGCCGAAGAACACAATGAGGAGGTTCTTCCCGCGGAAGTTTGATTTTAGTTGTCCCTTCACTCGTTACAAAAACTTCCGCAGATCGCCGATGTACGTAGAGAAATCCATTTTTTTACAATGCATTCCATAGAGTAATCGCAATCGCAACGAATATCATTGAAAAGTTAGTAATTCGATACATTCAATCATTTCGAGTATAAATTTAGGCTGACAGCCCTAATTACAGTTCATTTACCCGAGAAAATTGGACCGTTTTATCGTCAGCCTCGCAAGTAGTGACTTTTGGAAATCCAATTGTATGCGAGGCGGGTGACGACACATTTCCTTTTTTTAAATAATCTTCAAATTCACCATCATTCATAGTGGCTAGCTGGATAGCCCTCTATTGTAAAATTCATGGCATAGACGAATGAAATGACTACACTGACAAAGAGAACATTTTTCAAAAGCAAGTGAATTCCTATTTTTGAAAGTTACATTATTAACTTAGTAAACTCAACTGATAATAAATTGAGTAATTCAAGTCTTAGGTACCGGTTTTCATTGCTTTTCACGGAGAACGAGATAAATTTTAATGATAAAATCCATTTAATACAGGCTTTCTATTAAAACCCCACTTACGGCCATGTCTTGCATCTTATAGCCGGTTATTCTGTTAATTAACAGATTAAAAAAATACACGCGCTGATCTTCAGCATCACTTAATAAACCCCTAATATTTACGCCGACCGTCTTTCGAGTCAATTAAATCAAGGAAGTAATCACGACGATACCCATCCCGTTTGCTCGCTTTCAAAATCGCTGAAAAAACACGAGAAGGTAGGGGGGGAATAAATCAGCCGAAAAATATCCGAGTCTGCCTGGACATCGCCCGGGGAAGGGCTCACGCAAAATGAAAGCATCAGCAAAGTAGACAGTGAGTTCTCATGATAAAGTGCAAACAAACCCCAGAGGCCTTCATTATTACAGGGTTACCGATCCTTGACTCACTCATCTCCATGAACCTTCAGAATCTTCTCACCCTCTTGTAAAGGAAGCCCATTCATAACACAACTTTGATTGAAAAATTTCGCTTATAGGACTTGAAGCGAGAATATGGACGATTTATCGAACCACACCTTAAAACTTATTCATCAAATATACTTTTTGGGTGTTGATTTTTTATTTTGTCTATATTTTGGTTAAACTTAACTTTTTTCGTTCGTTCACAAAAGCTATGTTCAATATATGTTTATCATTCGAAAAATGTATATGGTTAGAGCAAATGCGTTTCCTCTCCCCATTACTGAATAATACTTACAGTATATAAGTTTTTACCACCTTCTTAAAACTCCAAGCTTCATACTTAAATTGCCATGGCTCCGTAAAATATAAAAAAATACGTATTATCAGGATATATGTTTGAATAAACAGCTTCATTATTGAATCTTTCCATTGACATGTCTCTTTCTCTCTCAGGATAACGTATTTGACAGCTTTTTGCAACTCGAGGTGTGGTAAAATCGTTTCATTGGTCGCGATTTGTGTCCCTCATGATATTACGTCAGAACGGATTATCTGACAATACCAGCCACATTATTGATTCCGGTATTCGTATTCGCCTGAAATATTCAAAAACTCATTCGAGGCCATTGTATTTTTGCATTCATTTGCATTATTTCTGCTTTGCGAGTTTCAAACACTTCTGACTGGGTTACTCTAATTCATTTCCCTTGCTAGCGGACAAATATGCGAGGTGAGCATTTAAAATAGTTTTAAAATCGTATAAGGATATTTAGTCGGTAAACATTGTTAACACTCATAATGTATCTAAGTATAAACCCATGAAAACTAAAAATAATTTAATGTATGGGAAATAAGAATGTGAAAGTGCTGAAAATTACCAAGAGTACCAACGATGGCAGACAAACAGTTGTATTTATTTTTAACATTTCTCCTCAACTTGGATCATCTTTTGGTCTTTACCATTAAAAATTCGTAAAAACTATTAGCCCAAGAAAACGCCTCTCTGACGGTTATCAAGTCACTTTAATCTGAAATTCAATTTTATTCCTGTACAAATCATATCTTATATGCAGCTTCATATTTAAATTCCAATTTGGCTCTTTCTTACCGTTCGCGTTTGTTTTTGTATACTAACTTTGGCTCTGGTGATTTTCTACTGATAAATATGGACCGATGACTGAAAAATAGATAAGATAAACTAGCGAAGTGAAAATTCATTCCAAACAAAATAATTCAATAGATTTCAAAATATGTATTAAATTCTCGTTATTTACTTTTGAGCACCGTATTTTTCTCCCAATTAATTCTGGGTGCCAAATTAATTTACTTCATTCTTTATATCACCCGTACTAACGTATTCGATCGCAAACGAGGGATAGAAAGACTTGAATTTATGTGAGATATAAATATTAGCATATACTACCTCGAAAATATACATAAAATATATAAATAAACCAATCTCACATTTTTTTCTCATTTATATGCAACCCGACGCACGTAATTGCACGGCATGGTTGTCTAGTTACCGGAAAAATTGAGAACTGCGTTGAACAATTAACACCATCGTCAGTTATTTGACTTAAGTAGGTTCAACACTTCGATTCATTCGATTTTCGTAAACATTGTCTCAGAGTCATTTCATCCACAACTTTCTGCCCGACTAAGGGCTGGATGAGGAGCTATAGCAATAGACCTCAAACCAGAGGGTTCAGGCTTTAAATCCGGGGAAGCTAGTATACGTTATTGACTAAAATCCTAGCAGTTATTTCAGAACTAAAATTTTGCAGACAGCCCAGACAACATAACTAATATTCCAACTCTAAATTCATAAAAATCAGATATTAATGGCTTGGTCTTACCTGCGGTTGTTATATGGGGTGGTTTCTGCCATTACGGACGAAACTAGCCAAAATTTGGGAAGATAAGGGTAGATAAATTGAGGGAGTAGGCTAATTTTTTAGACTAATTTACACCTATTAACTGATTATAGTTTATCTAAATGTTTCTTTATGAAAGACGAATAATTTATATGATCTCCATTCTCTTATTTTTCATATTCCACTACCGCATATTCCCCCAGTACGACTTATGAAAGGGCGATTCCAATATATTTGCCACGCCTGGTTGGATGAAATCTTTCCCCGACTGTGTAATCATCGGCCGAGTAATCAAGTGAAAGAAAACGGGGATGCAAACGGATTCTGAGATACACTGATTTGTTTTCGACTTTTTTTCGTAATAAATCCACCAGCAATCCTCGCAACGGTCTTCAAGAGATGTACAGAGAATGAGGTTGCCAGGCAGGCGACTTTGTTTGCCGACTCGGTTATTAATTTCGAAAAGAAACATTCGAACCAACTATCTCATTAAAACGCCTGAACAAAGATGTCCGCTCTTCTCTGTGTGCCCACGAACGAAGGCTATCGACTTTATGAACAGTTGTTTACACGAGGAGTTAATTTTTATCAAACCCCTCCCCACCCTGCTTTTGTTTTTGCAATCTGATGATGAATCTGGCGTAATTGTCCGAGAGATCCCTAAATTGGATCTTGTATTGATTTGAAAGCGGGAAAGAGAATTTAAGCATACACCATTGTTGACATTCCACCTTAATATGAATGCACTGTACCAATGAGGGCTCATATTGGAACACTGTGTATTCAAAATTTAAGAAAAAACATGCAATTTCCATCTCAGTCCACAATTATATATTAGCCCATAATTTCTTTGAGGAAGAAAACGTAAGAAGGAAAATATCTTAACTTTCTCGAATCCAAATTCGAAGAGGACTTCGAATCTCTCAAATTCTTCATAAATGTTGCTCACGGTGAAATAAAATGGAATCCTCTGAATGGCTGCATTCGATGAAATAGAAGTTGATTAAGTTTTCAAAAATTCAATCACTAACACTACAATTTACTGTTCGTGTTTCATTCATTAAATTCTCATTCTTCTACTTCATCTGCTACCTGATACTGATTTACTATTATATTGATTGTACACTGTTATCATTCAAAACTATTTTTTTAGTTGTGACTTGAAGTTTTCTGATTTTAATAATATTACTGGATTCAAAATATTGAAATGATGAAACTTGTACAAAGAATCATAAGTCAAATCTTTTAGGAAGGTTCTAAGATTCTGCTGTCCCACCACTGAGATAAATCATCCATCCATAAATTCATGACATGTATTCTCTGCAGAAATACTTTCATCCACGGTGCAATCCATCATGGGCCGAAAGGATTTAGCTTCTTATTCCCGCCAATCATCATCTGTACCCTATATGTGTTTAGTAACGATGTTAGTCAAAAACCTCTATCTGGATTACTATTGCGATTATATCTGGGTCTACTTCGTCTGTCACTAATCTATTCTAGCCCGAACTCAGTAGACGGTCACCAATCTTATACTAACAGTCACATTTTACAAGCATTTATTTTTCCTAATGTTGGCTTAGTTGATATCCTTGAGTACCATAAAGCAAAAAGGACACTAACTAGAGATTATAATGCAACCGAAAATCAAAAGCAGCTGAAACTTAGCATTGCATATTGAGAACTTCCTCTCTTGAGTTCTCTACTTCCGTTGCTGCCTTGGCTCATGCTATATAGGAGTTTACTACAGATGTACTTTTTTATGAACTGGATCTATTTTTCTATACTAGCAGCATCAGCTTAAAATACTGAGTTTATCAGAATGAAATCTTTATCTGAACTATTCTAATGACTATATATTTTTTTCCTTCTTCTATTACTAGATACTCAGCTTTCAAAAAACAGAAACTCAACTATATAAAGCGACTCAATAGGATTCCAGCCCTCTCTCCTATCCAAAACGTCTTAGACTATATTTGACGAGATTCCTAGGGAAAATTAAGGTCGGGTTAACTATTAATGCTATAGGCCAAGTATTACAGTGCGTATGCAATTCTCTTCAACCGAAAATAAACACTCACATGCTCCCCGCGAGTCGCCTCAGTAGGTGCGTGACGGGAGATGCTAGGAAACCAGCCATTTCCCTTTAAATGCAAAAAAATGAGTGCGTTCATTAAAATATCTCTCCAAGACAATCATTTCAGTCGGACATGGAACTATAGTGCGGTTCTTAGATGATGTTCTCCGTGTCGCTCGATCTGTTATTAATCGGACAAGCAATCTAAGCCTAGCAATTCTCCTCCAAGTCTTTATAGGCTCTCAATCTTAATCGAGTAAAAACTTTTTACCGCTCTCTGTTCGCTCAAGTAGAAGTTTTTGACGATTCCCGCCACTTCCCCTGTATTTTATTCAGTTCACGGATTAATATCGTCGCGCATTCCAAGTGGAGCCTGACTAGAGCGAGGTAGCACCTCTCCTCCATCCTTTCTTCCCAGGACCTTGCCACAATGCGCTTGGCGCAAATGATAACTTTTCGTGTTTGTTTCGTCACAAAAACTAAATGCTTTCACCAACTTCGTAACATTTTATTTTATTTATTTTATTCCCAAACCACCGAATACAGCTATCATTGGTCATTTTATATCGGGATATTCAACAAATTCAACAAGCACGTAACGAACCACCATGCTCTGGATAAGGGAAACTTACCCACACGGGACTCGAACTCGCGAACTCTTGTTTGGTAGGCGAGGACTTTATCCCGCCGCCACCGTGGCCGGCAATATGAAAATTAATTAGAATTCTCGCTTTGCTCCGAGTAGCATGAGCAACTTCTAATGACAGCTTACTTCCCTTTAGGCTTTTCACATGTAATTAAATTTTTAATGCATGAATTTTCAGCATCTACCTTCAAATGTTTTTAAATATACGTCTTACGAATCAAGTCAAAGGCCGACGAGTTAATTCGTTTTAAATTCAACTTAAATTATATTTCATTCGTCTCCTTGTAGAGTGGAAAAATACAACGCATCTGCGAGGGTAATCCCAAAAGTAAGGTGTCCATTTTTTCTGGAAATAAAAAACTATTTATTATCAATGCTATATACATAATTTTAAATATTTATCAATTATCTATTTTTCTACGTGATCGCCATTTCTTTAGATGCATTTTTGTAAACGCTGTGATAGTTTTTGTATGTCCATGTCATGGTCCATGTCATACCAGCTCGCCACCATGTTGAACTTCACCTTTCACCTCTTCGTCGGAGCTAAATCGCCCTCCGGCCAAATATTCTTTCAACTTTGGGATCAGGTGAATGGTGTTGGGGGCCAACTCCGAACTATAGGGGGGGAAATTCAATATATTTTGACAATGTTCTAACCAAAATCTCGCAGGAGAGTGAAGGTTTAGCGGGCAACGGGTAGGCGAGCGTTTTCGTGTAGAATGCGTACATGGCGGCGAGCTGGTACGACTTGGGCGTACAAAAACTGTACCAGAGTTTGCAAAAATGCATCGAACAAAATGGCATTATTTAGAAAAATAGATGATTGATTAATCTTTAAAATTATGTACATATCATAGAAAATAAATAGTTTTTTCTATTTCTCAAAAAAATGGAGACCTTACTTTTGAGATTACCCTCGTACATAGTGTGGAAAATTCTACCTCTCAACATAGTGTGGTAAATTACTAATTATCTACATAATTTGGAAAATTACTACGTACCTTCATAGTGTGGGAAACTACTAGATCACCACATAGTATGGAAAACTACCATGTATCTACATTGCGTGGAAAATTATTACGTCTCCACATAGAGTGAAAAATTGCTGCGTTGCCTCTCTCATTAAGTCGTCCCACGAGCTGGACTTTTCGAGTCAGCTGTAACCTATTACACTAAACAATTGACGGAAAACACTAGGAAGTGAATCGCAGTGAGGCATCCCGGAGAATGCTTCATGGGGGCGCGTAATATTTTGTCGGGGACGGTTTAAAGTCGGGTAAGGGAGTGGAGGTTGGGTTAAAGCGGGGAGGGGGAGAGGATAACATGCGAGGGGGCCCGGGGATTACATTTCAATTTCGTGATGAGGGAATTAATATTCATCGCTAATTAACAGATTGTCAGTGGGTCGGGAAAGGGAGCGAGGTAGACTTTATGATAGCCGAGGATTACGCGTACCGTGCTAAGGGGGAGGATGAGCGCGCTGGAAGTGTACAGCAGGGAAGTTTCGGCGGGGATTGTATTCTGGGCATTAAAAAAGGGGTGGTTCTTGTAAACGTCCGAGGAAAACGACCACTGCAGCACAGGCATGAGGGGGGAGACCCGTGAAAAGAATTGTCCATAGGTTATGTCGTACATACGTGTGTTTAAAAACATTCCAATATCCAATGCCTAAATTAGAAATTTCTGCATACATGAATTGCCATGAGAAAAAAATTCCCCTGGACCAGGAATCGAGCCACGGACGACGAACTAGGATCCTGATTTCCCATGGCAATTGTATCGAGGTTCATGCTACCAGATGTTAGGAATCTCTGCCTTAACACATTCAACGCGGATGATATTTTCGCTGTAAGCTCTAGTGACGGATAGGTTAGGAATTTTCCTTCATAACGGCGGTTATTTACAAGTAATAAAAGACAATTTGCGAAATTTTTTGTTTGGTTTTTCGCAATTTGAAAAAAACGTCAATGACGTGTACATATATATGCCTCCCGTTGGTACTAATTGAAAATTCACGTAACCCGCTTACGTAATTTTCGTGTACGTAATTCTGCGTGTACAAGGTAGTTAACCTTCATTATTTCATTAATAATATTTGCTCTACAGTTGTTGTCTTAGATTTCTTGTAAATACTCTTTCCGTGTTGATTTTTATGTCTTGAAAGCTTTAATTTTTTGATGTAATAGATTGATATTGCAATGATAAGCATCAAAGTAGGATAATTTACCTCAGCTCAGCAGGATAATTTACCTCAGCTCAGCAGGATAATTTATTAGCACTTAGGATTCTGCTGGAGATTTTTATATATTTTAATGGGGTTAATTCCACGCATTTTTTCCTTACAATTTTTCCAGCGATGAAGTTCACCTGAGAAAGCAAAAAGGATCGTTGGTGGACTAATGTATGATGATAACTATATGGAATGAATTCAAGAAAAAGAAACACAAACTCAATTAATAATCTTTTATTCTCACCACAACAGGATGCATTTCTCCCGCAAGATATCGTGACTCTTTATCCTTTGAGCTTAAATCATGATATTGTCAGGGTATACCTAATGCCTTGTCAACATTTCCTTGAATCTCAAATTCGAATAATTTACCTCAGTGCTTGCTCAGATACAAAAATGTTATACTGTCGATAGCCATTCATTGGCCAAAGTCTACATGCCCAGAAAGTTTCCAAATGAAAACCAAAAATGGATTCAAATTGAAATTGCGAGAAGGCTATTTTCCTGAACTCTGATGCATCAAATGTTTCTTCCATTTCATATTCGATTCCCCACCCTCCTTCCTCGCATAGAACACAGCTCCTTTTCAGGAAAAAACTAGTTCAAATGTCATTGTCAACCGAGTTAATCCTTGAAACTTGGTCGCTCTGGAGAAAGTGCAGGAAACCAACTCACTCTCACTCACTTACGCTGAGAAACTATTAAAACTTGATCATATATTTAAGGCATTACTTGATTGACCATCTGGCGCTTATCGAACTTCGCTTAGATTAAGAAACGCTAGCTCTCATTCACAGCGAATTGAGGATTACGATGACCATGAATAAACAATTTTGTCATTAGTCGAGCTGTGACAGCTGAGGATGGGCAAGTTGATTTTGGCCCCCAAGAGCAGTTAGGAGCACAATATTGTCATTTGAGGGGGCCGACATTCTGGGAGTTAAGGCGTCTCAAGGCCTGTTAACATAAAATTTGGTTTTCAACCGTTCTGATTTCTATTTTTTTAAGAATCATATATTCTTATTTTAGCAAAAAATACATTCCATAACCACTCTACTATCAAATTAAATCATTTCCACATAAAATATATCTGGAAAAAGATGACGCTAAGATTCTGACTTTGTTGAAAAAAAGAAATGATGATAACGAATGAATGTTAAGGAAATCGATCAATAACTTTCTCATTTTTGTGGCCACATTTTTCGTGAAGCAATTATTATGTGTTCCATAAGGATTTTAAGTTTTTTACATAACATATATAGTTGTTCAAAGTGCGATTTATTCGTAAACCCAAGGTGCTCATTAATGAGTACATAAAATCAACGCATGCTGAGCAGTTAATGCTAACATGATTTTTACGAATCCTATCCTTAATGAGTGGTTCTTTACCCCCGTATCATAGGTGGATTAACCAGAGAACTTAACCCTTGCATTGTCTCAGAGGTATACTGAAGAGTAGGAGAAGTAATAATGATGTGGAGTACCAGTAGTCAAAGAAAAACACAGTGATTAAGTTTCGTCAAAAGTTACCCCAATCAGATCAAGAGAAAGGAGCTTAGTGATATGGCAAGGAAGACAATGGGAAGAACCACAAGGAAGTAAAATAATTAATACCAAGTAAGTCAAAGTAGTTAAATTCAGTATCAAAAAAATATTTGGCTTACCTTGGCACCGAAACCAGAGGTCCCAATTATCACTTATATATGCCATCAATCACACCATCAAACCACAATCCTCCTATGCGAATTCTATGCTAGGGTTTTCTAGCAAAGTGGGAGCGTCCCGTGTCCAAATTGTAGCACAAGTAACAGAAATCGTGCTTAATAAGCCCACTAAGTGCTAACTATTTTGAGAAAATTCCTACTCTGGCGCCATTCAAATAGGGACGTTTCCCAAAGAATTACGTGTAACAAGTAGTTATGGACGAAGTCACACGCAAAATAGCTGGTAGTAGCTGGTAGTAGCTGTAGGGCAATCAACAAATCCGGGTTCAAGCCACGGCAAAGCCAAATGATTTTTTCATGGTTAATTTCATCCTTACGTAAAATAATAAAAGTAATATTATTCTTCATAATATGAATAATACATGAAGTATCTATTCATAATAATAATACATGAACTATCTATTCATAAACAAAAAATAGGAATAAAGCACCCTTTGAGATTTTTACTTCGCTTTACGGTGCGGACTCAACCATTCACAAAAACATTTTAAACTGGCCTGTGCCTCATTCGTTTTTTAAACTTTCAATTAACTGCTTAACTTTCCATCCATGCTCGTGACGGCGGAAAAAGTTACATTTTACATGTATTACATAGTAATTCCAGAATTTGGAAACTGAACCCTGTCCATCACCACTACCAGATCTGAAAGTTTATTTCGTAGCACATTTTATATACTTTTCCTGCTCATTTTTCCCAAAGGCCAATACATCATATAAAAAGGCGAGAAGCCGAAAGATGCAGGTGATTTTTCTAAACAGAGTTAAGTGCAGAAATTATGCAAAGAAAACATACATGATCGACTAGATATTTAGTTAGTGTAATAGATTTAATACTCGATGTCAGCCCAGAACACAGATTCACTTGTTATCGAACCCAGAGGTCCAATTATCACTTAAATATACCATCAATCACCCCAACAAACCACATTCCTCCTATGTAAATTCTATGCTAGGGTAATGAAGAATCTGAGCTTTTCCCGGTGAATAGCGTGGATGAAAGCTTCTTTTCAAACCGGGTTTCCAACCGGGTCAGGTCATATGTCTATGCTAGGGTTTTATAACAAATTGTGTGCATCCCGTGTCCAAATAGTAGCATAAGCCACCAAGTTTTTGCATAAGTCATCTATTTCCGTACCGAACTCTGTTTAGAAAACAAATCACATTAACCCCTTGGATTCTAACCTCCTCATATAAGAGTTTTTACAAAGTCCATAAAGATATGGTACTCTAAAATTTGTTCAAGCATAGTTATCTAAAAATGAACTACAAATTCTCGAACTCAGGAATAATGAATACAGTTGATCCGCCTAATTGAGGCCTTTCTTCCACCCTCTTTCGCGGCGCCCCGTCATCCAGGAGCCCCACCTTTGGATGCTTCCGAGAGAGAACGAAGAGCACCCACCCCAAAAGCCTGTCATTATAGATGGCGCTGCCCATAACGCAACAGCCAATCGCCCTCGCCCGAAACGAAATCCATCCGTAAGCCGTACTTCAATCCACCTCCACCTCTCCGTCTGCTCCGAGCGCATTCTTTCATTCGCTCCACGCTCTTCGCCTGTTTTTTTTATTCCACCCCATCGGATAATACTTTTCCAATTCCCGAAAATTCCTTTCCACGCGAAGAGGCGGATCATTTTTATTAGTATTAGCCATCAATATTCATGACGGCGCATAGCGACGGATATTTTTCAATAGCGATCCTCATTTTTTTTTCTCCCGCCGTCCTCTCATTTCGCGCGCTCCCAGAGCCACAAACAACATGGTGGTGGGTGCGTGCGAGGTTTTTTTCGGCGTCCCTGGGGCATTCCAAAACCCTCCGAGGAGGAGAACCCGATTGAGCGGGAGATATTAGAATTTGCAAAAGGGTTTTGCGGGCCGGGGATTGCGAGAGGGATTTGCAAAGTGGATAAAGGAGAATGTTTTGATTGTGGAAGGGAAACAGCGGGCTGGATAGTAGTGCCGCTCATGACGTTGCTCCATGTCGAGAATATTAACGGCGGAATGAAGCCGTAAAAAGTTTCCCCGTGAGAGTTCAAGGGTCAGCCAGTGCGGTGATAGATCCTGCCTCTAATTTCGGCTCAACTCGTGCAGGACGCATACGCATGCTAAATGCCCGTAAAGTACATAATCAAGACCGAGACGAGTAGGGAGATGCAGCGGCTTCAAACCTCCCCGAAATGTATCGGAGATGTGGCCTTAAAGGTACACCCTCCAGTTAAATCCCGACAAAAATGTGGCCTTGTCAAAAAAAACCTTTGAAATTTTTTGGCAACTGTTCTGAGTATAATTTACAATTAATTAGCTATTTTTTCACTCTAAAGATCCAGCAGAAAATAAGCCTAAATCTGCCAGACTACTGAATAGGAAACCTCGTGATTTCTTTGCCTAAGCAAATCGACACTTCGACAATCCATTCACCAGCAAATAAGATACTTAATCCTGAAACAGTAAATGATAAAAATTTTACAGCTCTTTTTTACAACAAGTTCTTTTGAATTTATTCTCTCTCCATTTTTTATTGAAAGACAGTGATGAGATGCACTTTCAGCGTATAAGAATACAATCTGATCACTTGACAGAGAGCGAGAAAAAAAAAGAAAAATAACCACGATATTACAAGTGCGCGTCAACTATGGTGAGCGTCTATAAAGTAGAGAGTTGAGCACTACGTACTTTAAACTTATATACGACCATGATCAGTAATTATATAAGTGGTAATTATGAGTAAGAAGACCTATAAGGATACATAGTACCGTTAAATAAAACACTCTGGGTAAAAGCATATACAACCAAGGAAACACAAAATAAATCCTTAAGGATGGTCATAGACTGGGATTCCGTAAATAAAATATTATAAACGCAACATTTCTTGGGAATTTTTATTGTCATCAATAGAGATAATGTTTCGTTAGCACGGAATTGATGGACAAAAAGAATTTAGCTAAGAACAAATCACTAATAAAGCTAAAAATTAAAGTTCACAATGTTAAATAACGTCATAAAAGACGTTTCAAATCACCGATATGACAGTAAATATCAAGGGTAAAATATAAACCCAATTCAAGATAGCTACTATTAAGATGATGCTGAACTAAGTGTATCGGCAAGGAACCATTCCGTAGAGATGTTACGTTCTGAAATGAATAGCATGTGTTGATTGAGATGCAAAAATTTAGAACACTCTTGAATATAATAGCATATCCGAAACCCAGCATAACATGTCCTCATTGCCGAAATACATACGTATGAAACCATGACTCAAAAGATTGTTTAGCTATCAAAGTGGAGCACTTAACGCTAAACATTAAACGAGAACAAATACAATTATTTTTCAAATTGCGTTCATCATTTACTCATCATATTGATAATTACCAACTATTTATAATTGCTACCCGAGGAAGTGAAGGAAATTTTACTACAGTTGATTTCGGAGAAAAATATGAGATATTTCAGCTAGATACATGATTCCTAGCCGACGGCACTTAAATTACCAATTGAAAGATTAGAAACTTTAATTATTCAGCCATACGATTTTTAAAAAAATTATAATTTTAAGTAAAAGTATTTACTTAAAAAAAAAAGAAACAGCTGCACCAAACATAATGATTGGTATATAAACCTCAAAAGTGCGCTTTCAGGAGCCCTGTGAGTGAGGTCAATACAACAAATTAGAATGTATAAATCTATCTACTTGAAAAAATACATAAATTGGCCAATTATCATCGTGATCAGTGATATGGTGAAGAATTCCATTGATTTCGGATATGAAAACATCAATTTCCATCTGTTTACATAAATATTTTCAGTTAAACTAAATACACCAAATCAAGGACTCTAAACAGCGGTAATATTTACTTCCTGATTACCCTTTTTTGAATTTGACTCTAACACAAATTTATATCCAATAGGAAATAATTCTTGATTGATTGAAAAATAAGTGTATTGTGACCTTGATGGGCATACAGTTTTAAAATGGCAAACAAAAGGGCGATAGATTCAGACTGCCCACTCTAACGTCTAATTCTCTGAGAGCTAACTCTCCACTATATGATGGTGTTAGTTTTTAAAGGGCAGCTATGTCAAATATAACGCGAAATTCATCGCAAATATTTAAAGCGTTCCCTAAGGATTTCCCCTTATCTGACCATACGAGGTGTGTTCAAAAAATATCGCGACTTTTGTGTTTTTTCAAAAATTATTTATTTATTCATGAATATCTATGAGTTCTTGCCACAGGGTAGAACGGTCAATAAGGAATATTACCTGCAAGTTATGCGCAATTTGCGCGAAGCAATCCGCCAGAAACGCCCGGATTTGTGGAAGAAGAAAAATTGGCTTTTGCACCACGATAACGCCCCTGCTCACACATCGTTGCTTGTGCGCGACTTTTTGGCCAAAAACAACACACTAATGATGCCGCAGCCACCGTATTCCCCAGATCTGGCCCCCTGTGACTTTTTCTTGTTCCCTAAACTGAAGAGACCCATGAAAGGACGACGTTACGCTACGATTGACGAGATAAAGACGGCATCGAAGGAGGAGCTGAACAAGATAAAAAAAATGATTTTTTGAAGTGCTTCGAAGATTGGAAAAACCGTTGGCACAAGTGTATAATATCTCATGGGGATTACTTTGAAGGGGACAAAAGAGATATTCATGAATAAATAAATAATTTTTGAAAAAACACAAAAGTCGCGATATTTTTTTAACACACCTCGTACATGTTTTTGCAATTTTAACACAAAAATACCGTAACAATACGCTTTTTTATTGCGGAGGATAGGAAAGACGAAAGCAATTTTACACTGAGAGCATGAAAAATATGTGCATTTGGCAAATTTAGCAGTTCGCCTTGAGCATTGAATATTCAGACCGGTCACTTGGTCGTACCGAATAAAGCAAAATCAAATAACATATCAAGAAACTTAATCTACTAACCCGGATTCTGACTACTCTGAGGAAATTTTAATTGAAAAAATGCTAGTACAACGTCTTCAGAGTAGTTGAAACCCAGGTTGGTAATTTAATATCATTACAATGAAAAGTAATTTTACTTAAACACTTCAAGAAAGAAGAGAGAAAAAAATAGAGAAGAAAAGAGAGGAAAAAAACAATATTAAAAGATGTTATGCCCTTCCGAAGACTTTTAAAAATCTCCTACGCTTAACGTGTAGGCTAGAAGGTAAATCTAGTTCAAATGACATTATGCAAGCATAGCCATTACCACTCATACTGTTTTAAGTCTAAAACTCATGCGTTAATTAGACCGAATAAGGCACGAAATACATTTTCGCCATAATTTTTATCGGTGCCAAATTGCCTAACATTAAAAGCATATAAACCTCTCAATTACGAGGATATTTAAGAAATATCAGCTTGAAAGCAGGGTAATTACTTTCTTCTCGTCAAAATTCCTCCTCCAAAGAATTATAAAAACGAGGAGAATCGTACCTCGTCACCCCTTAATTTTGCAAAGGGAAGCACGAGAAAGCGAAGACATTAATTAATCAAGAGAACAGTTTGATTTCTCTCCATCGCCCATCATCGGTCTTCCTAAGGCGATTTTCCTCCCGATGAAGATTTGATAAAAGGAACCGAAAACCAGAGTACCTAACGCTAGGGATGATGAATTTAAAAAAAAAAAAAAGACAAAAGAAAAACGAAAAACAACGAAAATGGAGGGAAGCTATGTGTATGGAAGGGAAGCGAATCCCCCACGGGCGAAACTGATAAAAGATTCAGAAGGGACCAGAACCTTTCCCTTTTGTTTTTATTTCATTTTTTTGTCGGGGGAACACCGTTGCTGATAAGAGAAGAAAATTCATGGGAGAAGATGGAGGAGAGAATAAGCGAGGAGGATAAGGTAGAGGAAGGGGGAAAGTGGTACTACTGAAAACGTTGGAGGAGACGGGAGAGGCTAAAACACGATGGCGGGAATAGGGAAGGAGGAGGAGAGCCGTGGAAGGTATATAGAGAATGGGAGGAGGGATAAAGCTCTTTAGTTTTTGAATTATGCAGCCAAAGCTTTTAACGGAATTTTTTTCCCCTTCTGGCCACGAGCCCGTGGGAGAAAAGGGGGAGGGGAACATTTTGGAGGGGGTGGGAGGGGAAAGTATGATCCCCATACGAGGATAGGGGTGGGGACGTGACGTGGCAGAGTGGACGGAGGGAAGATGGGGAGGGGGCATAGTTAGGACCCAGAGTACGAGGAATGGATTTTAAAGGAATGGAAGAAAGGAGTATAGGTGTCATTCATATTTACGAAATGAATACAGTTTGAGTACGTACTACGCAAACGAGGTACCCACCAGGGGCGGATCCAGGATTTTTTTTCTGTGGGGAGCACAAGGGTCTGAAAGGTCTTCTCATATTTGAGATTAAGAACAAAATAAAACAATTACTCCAGAAATATATCTCTTTAAATATTTTGATATGACAGTTATTAATATTAAATCGAATTATTGAGGCTCCGTAATACACAAAATAAAACGAGCGTAGTGATAACCGAATCATAAATCTTGTCTATTTGTTAAGCTTCTGGGGGGGGGGGGAGGAGTAAGTGCCCCCTCCCTGACGTATAACAGTCACCATGAGATAAAAAAATAATCCACGGAAGCGATTAGATTTAATCTCAGTGATCTATGCACTGCAAATATCCATGCTAACTCTGAGGTGAAATCCCACATAAATAGTCCATTGAAAGACTGACGGTAGTAGTGAAAACTATAAACTACATCGAACATAACCGCAGCTAATTAGTATTTACTTATCTTAGCTTACTAACAATTAAACTATTTTCATCGTAAACTTTCTTCCCCTTCATCCACCGAACCATTCTAATGAATTCCGTCTATAATGAATGACCGTATTACCTTCATTGATTCAAGTTCTAATGACAGCGCAATATTTGATAAATTCCATTGTCATATTTACTTTTCAATTGAAAGCACTTTTTATAGTGCCAAAAATACTGTCTCCTACTGAAAAAAAAGTTTTTAAAATTATCAGTCATAAGAGGAGAAGAAACGATTAATTTCTGAGTAATAAATTGGAAAAATATTTAGTATAGAGCCTAACTTTGAAACGTTGCTCTAATTCTTTTTTTTCCGTGATTTTTCTCATCTTTTTTACCACCACAATTTGTCATCTACCTTTTTATTCTCTGATTTTACTATAACTTACATGTATTCTACGCTTCGGCAAAGTCTTTTAAGCTATCGCGAGAACTATCTAAGAATAAAGAAGATGAAAGGACAGACGATTTCATTAAGTGGGATAATCTACGAAGAGAAGACGATGCGAGGGTGGGATTGGGCTTTTACACCGATTTTGTTTCCGTTGTCGATTGAGATATATTTTGAAAAACAAACACGTATTTTTCCATTTCTAATCCGTTCCTTACTTCTCGACCTGTTTTCGGGAAAGATCACTTTTTTTACCGACTACCTACCTTGTTCAAATCTATTTCGTCTACCTACCCTTCCGCGGATCTCTTAATGCCTTTCGAAACATTCCGAAGTCATCTTCGAAAAGCTGTCTTCTCCTGAATCTTAATTTTTATTCCTTTTGAAGTTTTTTGAAGATCATTTTTGTTAAATCTGAAGATTATAAGTATAATATTCAATTGAACGGCCAAATCGTCCGAGAGAGGCCGGCCGGAGAATTCCCTTCATTCGATGAGCGGTCCCTCCTGATCGAGCAAATAAATCGCAACTCTAATGACGTCACCGACTCATGAAAAAAGGTATGGTATTTGGAGGAGGCGACCGACAGCTGAGGACATTTGCGCCATGAGGGAAGGGTGTGGAAGGAAGGGTGGAGAGAAACCCGGCGTCGGCGTTAGCCTGCTCTTAACGAAAGGCGCCAAGGGGACCACGGCTTAACGTCCCATCCGACGGACGGAGTGTTGCGCTTGAAATGTCCTCCACACAACGGGATCGGGCAGTCTCTGATAATTCTCTGCCACTGCCGGGATTTGAACCCGAGCCCGCCGGGTGGGAAGCCAACACTCTAGACACTACACCAACCCGATCCCCCCGACTCATGGAAAAAAAGTGCGGAAATTTTTTGATATATTAATTGTAAACTAATGAGAGAGTGGCTGAATGAGAAATAATATTTTCGTTGCAAATAATCTTCCCTTTCATCCGCGGAGGCATTCGAATTCATCATGTTATTTTCATGAACTATCGTATTACCCTCAACGATTCTAGTTCTAATTACACCGCAGTATTAGACACATACCCTAAACATGAATTAAGATTGGGCTCGACAGTTCAGGAAGAAAATTTAACGTAAGTTATACCTCAGAGTACGAGTTTTTCAAGCATAGGAATTTCCTCACGATGTTTCACGGTAGGAGTTCGTGGCTCATTAATACTTTTGTTGCCATTAGTTATTGCTATTTTTTATAATTACACATTTTATATTGTGACATAGGCTAGTCAAGAGATGGGCGCAGAGGAATCGGAAACCCAGGGCGGGCCCGCATGTGATACACTCTCGAGGACCGGGAACCAAGTCCCCGAGACAAGAGTCAAGGCAAGAGAACGAATCATGAGACTTACACGCCCGCGCTATCTCAATAGGGAAAGGACAGAGGAAGGAAACAGGATAGCATCGCCGCGATGAGAGCCCGACGACATCTCTCAGGAAAGGATAGGTGTAGAAGGGAGGGATAGGGAATACCTCCGCCGCTATGATAGCGACAACGGCCCGCCAGTGGCGCAGCGAGGGGGGGGGTTTTGTGGGATAAACCCCCCCCCCCCCAAGAGCTCAGAGAAATTTTTTAGTTTAATCCATATTACTTAATCGGATTGATATTACTAACAGAATAGTGTAAGGATTAATAGAATATCCCCCAGAAAGCCGTAAAACTCACCATTTTCAACCATTTATCTTAAAATTCCAAAGCAATTTATTAATCTCGCACCTACCGCTTATCCTGGTGGGTATTCCATATCCCCACACACCCCGTTATTAGTTGCACCTAAAACCCCTCCAGCCTTAATTCCTAGCTGCGCCCATGCGGCCCACTACTAGCGAAACCATGAATTAATGTTTCTACAGAAAGGAACAAATTTCCTATGAGGAAGGAAATTTCTACGATTTTCCGCAGATACGAGAGATGGACGCAGTTAGAACTAGAAAGAGATTACATGGAGATGGGGGGAAAAGGTAGAATACACCCCGCAGACATTTGGGTGAGAAATATTTAAAACGCTGGAAAAGGGAACATAGGTTAAGAGGACTACAGGGAACAAAGTGTAAGCTGAGTGAGTGGAGAAAAGGGGCTTTCCCCCAGAGGGTAGGGTAGTTGGGGTGAGATGGGGGAAGTGAGAGATTTTTTTTCGCTATTTTTCGCTTAAGCACTAGACCGTCCACGGCCCCCTTATCCACCGTCACAATATTTATGGGAAACAACGATTGTTGACGGAGCAGTTGGGGAACGAGTCCGCGGCAATAATTAATAAAAGGAGGCTTTGTGGAGAGGTATCGGGGGTCGTGGCTGGCTCTACAAGACCCTTAAAACCCCTGCCCTCCCCCTTCCCAACCCCTGGTCCAGGGGTTTTGAAAGAGAGATTGCGATGGTGGGTGAAGGGAACACTGATTCCGGGCGGTCCCAGAGGAGAGTTCGTTCCCTCCACGGAAGGGTTGTGCGTGAGGGGGGAGGACGGCTGGCCGGTACTAGTTGCGCAGTGGCCGGTGGGAGGCGTGGCTTATTCCCCGTCGTGGAGATAGTGGAGGACCATCTTGAAGGAGTGCCCCGGGGGCACTGCCCCCTCCCCACCCTATTCAGGATACCAAAAATTTTGATATAGGCTGGTAAATACTAGGCAGGCCAATTGAATACTGGCTGTGACGGTAGTTCGGAAATATTATTTTGTTCTTTCCCGGCGTATAATACTACTGAAATCTTCTCAGGTTTTCCCCCTAGTGAGTTGCTTCTAGGCCGACGTTTCGATGGATGCAATGGTCCTCATGCCCTTAGGACGATGGCAGAGGCAGCGATCGAAGCGTTGGCCTAAAAGCAACTCATCCGGTGGAATCACAGAGAATATATCACAATAAACATATCTCTTCGTTCAAACTCCTGCCTCCTTTCCGCTCATCATTCTTAAGAGACAGCTCAAGTAGAGTAGAAATTAAACTAACAATTAAGGAGTTCGAAGTATTTGTCGCTTCAGGAAATTTTTAAGGAACCTTTCAATTGTTCTCAATCGACGCGGCAAAAATATAAACGTTTCGCGCTATATTTTTGAGAAATCACATTTGAAAATCATCGTTTATTTAGAGATCCATCCGGATTTAATACTATACCTACGGAAAACGTTGGAACGGTAGAGGTAACTGCAAATAGGAATATGTCGAATCGATAAAAACTGAAACGATGCTCATTTTACGCAAATATTCATGTAAAAATAAAATTTAGGCCCATTTCCGGAAATATTTATTTAATTAATTATTTTAATTATCTAAGTATTTATTATTATTTAATTCGTTAATAATTAGGAAATGAATGGAATTCGAAATCAAATTAGGCTTTCTTCGGTGGCGGTGGTGTAGAATCCTAGTCCGCCATACCGTAGGTCGTGGGTTCGAATTAGCCTAGTAGGGTGGTACCTACCCAGGACATGAATTTTTGTGTTGTGCTTTACTATTGTTGGAGAACCCGTTTTAAAGGCCCTTGTGTGCCTGCGGAGAATTTGGAAATAAAAATTGCATTACCTTCACGAAAATAGTGCTTTGGATGGCCCAAACAGCTGGAAAAAAATTTTTCTCTCAAAAATAAAATGATTGGACAATTACTTTTTCTACACCTTTATCTTCTTTTTTAACACCCATGGATGTCGTCTATGATGGCGAAAAGTTTGACGAATTTATAAGAAAACTATTTACCCTGAATTAAGCATCCGAATCTCCCTCTTTAGAAAAAAATAGCTTCATCGCAATACCAAAAAAACAATAAAATAAACTATTATTTGGTAAATACTTAGGTAAATATTTTTTTTTCATTATCTTGACCTCGTTTAATTATGTTAAATTTTAGCCAAATTACAGACTACCTCACTTCCCTGAATGGAAAAAATTACCTGTATGTACGTATTTGTGGAAGAAAATAAATATTATTGTTAATATATTATCTCAACCACAATGACCTCAATAATTACGTTGGCTTAGTGCCTTCCCCCAACTTGGATTACTAATGAGGGTGACCTCGTCTGATTACACCAGAGGATAATGAGTTTCCCAGAGACAACTACGGGAGCCACAAAAAGCGTATGAAGAGGAGCTGTTTCGTGTAGAGAAGAGGGAGAGGTAAATTAAAAAAGTTTAGATTAATATTTCTCCTCCCACTCGAAGCCTGGGCTGACATGAGAGATTAAAGACAGGAGAGGTGGGAGGGGATAAGTCAGCGGGGAAAGGGTGCCGTAACCTTCTTCTCAATATTCCCTCCGCTAGCACATTAATCCCTCCTTAATCTTTGAAAAGTTAAGCACTCCCATCCCCGTAAATCCAGTCTCACATCACTTTTTCTTCAGATAAAAGTATGGGTAGAGATGGAAAAATCGATTTAAAATAAAATAGAAAATTTAGGATCGAGGAAATCCAGATCAACCTTTGATCTACGAGTTTCCATCCGAACTCGATTTTTCGACTTCGATCTTTACCATTGGCCTATGATATCGTCATCCGTGCTTTGTGAAAAACTTTTCTCTAATACCGGTAAATTGGAAAGCACGTCCTCCATCATGAAGAAAACATCGCAATCGGTCGATCTTTTTCAAAAATTTTAATGAAGTCGACTGGTTCCAAGCGGTGATCCCAATCAGAGACTGCCCGATCCCTACTCGAATGTTGTGTGGAGGGCACTTCGAGACCAACACTCTGTCCGTCAGATGCGACGTAAAGCCGTGGTCCCCTTGGCACCTTTCGTTATTTTCGTTAACCTCAACATTGAACACAAGAATATATCCCGCTTTGTATTTATTTATTTTTCATTTCATATATTTCCAGCATTTATTTCATCTGCGAAAAAGAGAAGAACCACACGCACGGAATAACGTTAACTTTTCAGAAAAGAAGAAGACATCGTCTTCCACGGCTAAATGTTTCAATCCACAATTTAGCGATGAATAGTTTTAGGTTTAAAATGGAAGGGGTAGAACTCAAGTTCGGTACGTAGGTGAGTGATCCAGTAATGGCCTGAGAATTAATGTGTTCAAATCACTCCCGGAGCGCAGTTCGCATCATAAATGAAATATGCAAACATTCGCGAGTGTATTCCACGGGACTGATACGCAGTTGGAACTAAAGTGAGGAGACTCCTGAGTAGTTAGTTTCGCGCGGGAACAAGGCCAGGGTAAGAGAAAGGTTTTGCGTTGTCGAGGAGGGGAAATGCGGGAGGAGACGGATTAGTACTCGCTCGGATGGAGGCAACGGTTGTGGGGTGATGCATTAAAGACAATTCAAACTATCCCCTTACGTTCCGCGCCCCATATTTTATTCATGATTGCGCAGATGGCGCATCGCTCCAGACTGCTCGTTAATGCGTATCCATGGGAGTCGACGCGTTCTGTTTTTCGTTGCGGGCGGGAGATGCTCTTTTGTTATCTCGTTCTCGCGATTGCTTGACCTGCTGCAAAATGTTCACGCTCTTCCACCGCTTTTGTTTTTGGTTGGCATTTCAAGTCTGGTCACTCGCGAAATCTATGACCAAGCGGATGGGTTGTTGGAAAAAAACATTATTATTGTAAGCAAGATCGGGCGACGAAAATTTTCTATAAGCAAAGCATCAAAGTTCCAACGCAACGCTAATAAAAAATATTAAAAAGCTTTTAAAAAATCTTTTCTCCAAAAACTGTAAAACAATATAAAAAGTTTTAAAAAATAACCTTTTCATCACGTGGAGAATTAAGTGTGGGCGCTGATTAGGTATATTAGAAATTACTATAGCGGAGCCTAATAGGTGGGTAACTATTGGCTAGCAATATTAATATCTAAACCAAATCAGCTTAATTCTACGAGTGATGAAAAGCTTAGTTTTTACTTTTTTGCGCATTTTATACTGTTTTTGGAAAAAGCGTGCTCAGCAGATGATGACGTCATCATTGACGTCAACAGAGACGTTATTATCTGGTCCATACTCTCATTCAAGGAGACACTTTCCTCCAGAGAAGGAACCGTCCAAAAGTGTAAACAACGATGAAACACACGACTTCAAGGAGCAGTGGAGAAGCGGCGACATTAAATAAATTACCTAGGTATTATATTTCGTGACGTCATCGACGTATTTTCGAAAGGGTCAAAGCCGTCGATTTTTTTTCTCATGAATGTGTCGAGAAGTGGACGAAGGCTCGAAAAGCGAAAACAGAAGGGTCTCAATATTCTTGATTCAGAGCCATGGAGTAGAGTACTTGAAGAATTTCAAATGCAAATTTTTGCCAACGTTTCGGTGTACACGTTTGTATGCCTTCATCAGGACTATGGATGAATATCAGCTCATAATTTTGATACATAAAAGGCAAAAAAGGTTATTACAATGTTTTTACAATAATAATTATAAAAAAAAGAATTCAGTTGTAAATTAATTAAAAATAAGAGCCTAGAATTTTGGCATAACTTTCGTGAAATGAATTGTATTCATTTACTGATGGCAACTTCGCCAATGCAGTTCATTGTTACCTATCAATTTTAATTAATTTGATAATAATAATATTTATTTATTTGTCGATGTGTCATCTTTAATTACAACTTTTTTTGTTTTCCGATATAAATCACTTTAAATAATCTTTTTGTGAAATTAATTTCAGTATCTAAAATTTCGGTATTTTCGAAGTCGAAAGTATGGCTATTTTTTTACTCTGGTTTGCAAAGGCACATAGCTGAACTATGTTTTTCATGTGGAAGATTTGTGTTCGGAAATCCTGTTCTTGGAATGATGAGATATCTGTCCCATGTAGCAACTATTTCAGTGGGGACATGGTATTTCACCACATATATCACATAACTTTTTAGATTTTTAGGGTTTTCTCGTTTTATTTTCGAGTAAATAAGCTTATTTTGAGTGTCATCAGTTTTTAGTGCAATTATATCATCCATTTTTTTTATACTTTCGTGATTTTCGCAGATAATTCATTCATATAGATGATCCCACGGTATGGAGACGTTAATGCATTTTATAAATTTATTTTATTTAGTGAATGTTGAGTATATGAACGTGATTTCTAGAACATAATATCTATAACTCTATTTATTTAACACTATATCACAATGGACGGTAAAATGAAATTGGCGAGAGAGCCCATTCACGCTTCAGACGGAAGTCTCGTGACGTCACAGTGGATTGGAGGGCGTGATGCCCGGCGCGCCCCCGCCCCCCACTGTCTCCCCGACCTGCGCAAAAGTGCCATGTGAAGCGGGAGGGGGGAGGAAGGATCATCGGGGGGCGGGGAGCGGAGCTTAAAGTGAAGCGACGTTCCGCCAGTACTGCCAGAAAATCCAGAAAAATTTCTTTGGAATTAGCAAATATTGTCCTTTTTTATAGTGCCAGTCATTAAATTTTTGTTCTGATTTTTGTTTGGTTATTTGAATTCAGCGGTGGCCAGTGGTGATTTTTGTTTTTAATTTGTTTTGAAATAGAACCAATTTTTTTGTTTGGACCACATTGCTCTTGATCAGTTGCTGTCAAAATATCTGTGGCTATAAGTTGATTTCTAAATAAGTTTGAGCACTTGAAGTTTTTTTACCAGACTTCCACATTTTAATAGGTTATGGGCCCAGGACGCTGCCACTGTAACTGGAGTTCCACATTTTAATAAATAAAAAAAAAGCTGGGAGAATGTTGAATAAAAATTTTTGGGCTACGTCACGACGTAATACGTCGCGTCGCGACGCGTCGCCGCGTCGCCTCAATAGGGTAGTTTCCTTCGAAGTCAACCGCAAGACAAGAAGGTTGGAAAAGCTGAGGAAGAAAAAGGAGAGACTCTTGTGCTCCTTGGCCTTCCTTCAACGTTGCCGGGATACGGACACAATGCCAACATGTGTCCAAATCAAGCATCACCTCGACACTAGACAAGCGAAGAGGATAATACAAAGAGCTAGCGGGGCGTTACTCCGAGAACGCATACAGCACACTCGCCGATCTCTAAGCGAGTGCTCAGAACAACTTCTCGCTCTCCACCTCGAACTGGGGAGAATTCTCAACGGCGCTGACTGGGATACCATCGACAGAATCACGTATGAAGTCAGCAGAAATTGAATCCCGACATCGACCTGAAGACGCCGGTTGGAATACCGGAGAAACTGTCGTCATAAAGAAAAATCCACGCGGTGAAGCCCAGGAACATGGAGACATCATCTAGACAACGCCGCGGAAAACTACGCATCAACTATTTATTCTTTGTAGTTCTGTCAGAAGAGGAAAACGGCTAACAGTGTTCTGAAGAGAGTTCATTGCACCTGAATTAATTGCAATGACTTCAATGGATTTTGGTGGCCATTTTTTTAATTAATCTCCATATTTAATTTTGTTTCTGAAAAATACTCTATATACTGTTCCGATCACGGCAAAAGTGTAAGAACATTGTATTTTCAACCAGTCCTGAGCTATTCTGAAATTTTCAGTGCTCTACCTAATTAGGAAGTGGTTTTTAATTAGAATTTCAAGTTTTTACCCGGAGGGAAAAACTCAAAAACAAACAAGAAAGCAAGTATAATAAAACGCGATGCAATGGACAAGGACAAAAGTGAAGTGGAAGACGATAGAAGCCAGAGATAGATATATATAAGAGGCTACTCATAATCATTGTTGCCTGTCTGGGAGTTAATCCTAGAACCGCCTGCTTACGCCTCGGATACTTTAGAAAACTAAGCCACTTTGGCACTTAGATTTACTATAATTTCGGCAAGGGTTAATCCAACACAATACCCCTTTTTCATATATAAGGTATTAGGAGAGGCGATGTTATCATCTTGAAAATTTCGGGACGAATCTTGTAGATTTCTTTCACCATAAGTCTACTCTATTCCAATAGGTGACTCTTTTCAAGATTTGCGGGTGTTTCAAATATGAAAGTTTTACGTTGGAGAAAATACTGAGATTAATTGCCAAATTCGGGAAAGAAAAATTTTGACAAGGATCAACTCGATATGGTATCGCATATTTAAAAATTTCCATTGCATTTTTTCAGGTCTTAAATTTTCATTTTTTGAGTTACCGGAAAATTTTTAAATAAACCTACTCGATTCATTCCACAATTTTCAAGATGATTACAACACCTCTCATTATATTTTTTCGCTGATTAAATGAATTGAGTGATTTAAGTCTCAGAAAAAGTTTGCATAAAGAGTGAACGTGTTGTCATATTATTAAAAACCCCATGGATCACAAATCCTACGCTTCCGTTGGATCAACCCTAGCCGAAATCATGGTAAATCTAAGTGCCCAAGTAGCACTGTTTTCTAGAGCTTTTATTTCTCCTGGTATATTTTCGCTGATGCTATTTTGGATTAAAATGAGTGATTTATGTCTTATAACAGGTTTATGTAAAAACTTAACGAGCTCTAATTTTCATTTAAACAGCATGCATCACATTAAACTACCACTTAAAAAATGCATACTGTGATTCCTCACCAAAAAACAGCATAGTCTGCTTGGCTCGATTTCTATGATTGCCATTCGAGTCAAAAATCCAGGGGAGACATATTTTTTCCCAGCTCATGTCCTCAAACGTGGGGATGTTTATACATCATAGCTACGATGTAAAATGTAAGAATAAAGTGTAAAAATCTGCTTTTTTAAATTGGTAAACTTAAGTTGTTTTTAAATCCCGTAGGATATTTGGACTAAAAAGTTAGATTTGTATAATTTAAATAAATTAAACAGAGGGTTTCCAGCGATACTTTGTGGCATTTGCTGAACATTTTGAATACATAACGTAAACGTCGATTTTCCACCGAATTTTTATAATAACACGACCGTGGTTGCTACTGGTAACGTCATCTACTAGGTCACCATAAGGTAGCGTTAACCATGATAATTCTTAAATAAATATTTCTGTGGAAAAAACATAGTTTAAGTCAGTAATTTAATTAATTGTTTTTTTACGGAATTCATTCACAATTTCCCAGAAAAACATCCTGCTCAAAAATAGACGTAGACAATCCAAACGCTTGAAAAAATAATATACAGTGAAATAAATGCCAGCTTTTTATGCAAACTTGTTTACGCTCTAAATTTTTGAAGATGATAGGTAAAGTTTTGCATAAGTATTAAAAATAATAATTTTAATTATTCACATTAAAAATACTACATGAAATATACATAAAAAAATATTTGGAAATGGACACCATTTGAGACTTTCACTTTAGAGTTGCCGACTCACTCATTAACAAATAATCCCAGATTTTAAATTTTAATTTGTATTGTGCTGTATGCATTTATTTCTCTGTTTTGCTCTTTCACCCAACTGCTGGAGAGCAAAAAGAAAATATTGAAAACATACGCATAAAACTCAGAAAGAAAACATAGTGGCCGAAAATGGAAATTTAGTTAGTCAAGAAAAGAAAAACTATCACATCATTTCAAAGCATCTATGGATCACTCCTCGTGTTTTAACGGCAGCTCCTATCATAAAGGACGTTTTACACGTTCTTGCACAATCTAACGTGTGTACGAAGACGCAGTCAAAATTGCGTCTTGTAAAGCGGTGAATTGCTGGAACGCATGGGAGAATGCTTGGACGTGAGATGGCAAAATAGCCCCTGTTCCAATTCTGTTCAAGCATTCGCGCAATTCCACGCCATTTTAGAAATTAATACAGCTCTAACCTACGCAATTCCGTGCCCCTTGTAAAACGGCGTTAAAGAAGTGTGTAAAAACTGCTAGAAGCATTAAGTGAAGTAAAAAGACCGATCGAGGAGGAGTGATGAGATTGGAATCAAAACCTCGAATTCCTTCGCCCTAATCGGTGAGATGCTTTCGATGGCTTACCTTAGCATACATCTCACCAAAAGTTAAATCCGTGGCATTATACTCAGCCTTTTAACTTTTCTCCATGGCATTAGGGCTCTGGAAACGATGGGAGAGGTAAGTGGAGCGAGGTTAAATGCGATGTGTTCACGCATAATCCCTTGGCGTACACCAACCTCCCTCTTGTTATGTACCCTGCACCCATCCTGTTTCCCCTTGGGGGGGGGGGGGGGAAGAGCAGGCTGGTAAATGCACCGTACCCTAGGGATCCGAGCCTCCCTGCCCCCAGGAGCTACTTATCCCCCCTCTCGCGGCTGAATAGGATACTTGACTCCGATGCAGCGCCTAGCTACCCTGAATGTTTGCACAGAGACCCCCACTCCTCGATGCCTCTTCACGTAATCTCCCTCTACGCTGTCTCTATACCCTAACCCTATTTCCCCCACTTGGTAGCACTCTTCTTCTCGCTCCTCTCGCCAAAAAGCTTTGCTACAGAAACACTGGATTGAAAAAGGATGGTATAAAAGCGTTCGGCTAATCCTAACTGTCCCCATCGCCCCGGTCTACCTTCGCTATTCGTTCGGTCGCTCATTTACGGTGAGCTCAGGGGAGGTCTCGAGTGATTGGGGGCCCTCGGCTAGGGATCATGATGGGGCCTCCCTTACCGGACAATTCGGGGGTCGATCCCCGAAAATTTTACGAAATTGCATGCCCTATAATGGATTTCGACGCGATTCTGGCTCTTCAAAACCAGATAAAAGTTAATGAAAAAGGCAATTTCGTCAGAAAAAATAATGTGAAAAGTGAGAATTTCACAGATTATAAAATGTAATAATGTAGTACGGTTCCATTATCTATTACTTATTATTAGTGATTTTTTTTCCTTTAAACTGCGCTGAAATGTCAAAAACCTCTAAAGTAACCTTTTCGAATAACCCTTTTAAAAAAGCATTATCTTATTTTTTACATTCTGATATCTTTATTTTATTCATTTTTTTATATATAATCTTTTTAAACTGAGTATACAGCCAGTGTAAAACAACCAACGAATACGTAGAATTTCGTAATTGCAAATAACTTTGGTTCACGTAATCTGAGTCTTTTTTATTGCACCTTTCATATACGCTTCACGATAGACTCGATCGTTATAATATATTTTAATTTTTGATGCAGAAAAATTTGCATTACACAGTCAGGTGATTTTTTGTAACTACCGGTAGATGACCCGGCGAACTTCGCACCGCCTAACAATCAATGAACAGTTTAGTTACATCGGGTGCTTTCCATTCATTGACACACGTCGACACAAGTCGACTTGCGTCGCGGTTTTCGTGTTCCATTCGGTGTGTGTCGCCGACTGTTGTGACACAAGTCAACAAACGGTAACGCACAGGAATAGGAGAGTTATAAACAAATGTCGCGAGCCGACACAAGTCGACTCATGAGTCGCATGAATGGAAAGCACCCATCATGATATGAAGACTCTGTGCGCAGTCTAGCGCACGGGTATAAAGTTATATACGCCAAGGATGAAGTTGAGTGTGAACAAAATATTTTATTTAACCGGGATTCGAACCCGGATCTCCCGATTGTCGGTCAGGCGTAAAACAAATTACACCACAAAGACATCTTCTCGGAGCAAAAGCCAAATGTTTTTTTCATGGCAAACTTCTTCCTTGATTCATATTAACTATAAATCTTCATAAGTATTAATCATGTTAAGGACAATTTAATATGCAATTCTGGTAAAACTTAGGGGTAATCTCTTATATTGCCTAAATTCTCCATTGGCGTATATCTGTAAAATGTAAGTTATACAAGAACAACAGTAAAACCAATCTTAGGATTGTTGACCAGTGAGGATGACAAATGCATACCGATGAAAGGGATACAGTTTTTATAAAAGAGGGAACAGAGGGGACTTCACACAACTGCATTAAGTTCCTAGTGGGCGCGTTTTGGTACGAAAAATGATAAATGGGGTTGGAAATGGAATACTTGAAAGATTCATGGTTTCAATCAAAACTACCGTTCCATACTGCCAATGACTTCGAATGTAAATAATACATTCATTTTGAATGTATTCTAAAATTGCACAATATATTCAAAACAATTATATTTCGATAGCAATATACGAAATACTTTTATAGATTGCATTTCCGATAAAAAATACAAGTACCGCAGTATTGAAAATGCTTAATTCAAATACATATAGTAACGTTCACTATTAATTCAACATATCAAATTAACACGCTTTAAAAACACACATATCGAGGATAAGTACTCATTAAATAAAATCGGGAGCGACGGTACGTACTGTATAGTGAAGGCTATTCGAGTTCTCCACTGGGTAATCTCCTTCATGGCTGCCGACGTTTAGAGGTACGAGTCGTACTCCATCTTCAGGGCTGAGTGATGAAGATGGAGTACGACTCGTACCCCGAAACGTCAGAAGCCATGGAGGAGATTACCCGGTGGAGAACACCAATAGCCTTCACTACCAGCATACGCCGGGAAAGCATCCGATCTTTTTTCGGTACGTACCGTAACTTTACATCTCATACTAACACAAATTTTAGACACAATTTATGGTCTAAAACTTAGGTCGCAACATCGGGATCGAAGGCGTGGATAGCCGAACGCCACTATTTTCATTACAATGCCGACTTTTTCTTTGTTTCGCGTCGTCGAAAAGAATGGTTGTCCATCAACACGCGACTCTCATTGCTTCTTCGTGTCGTCAACAAGAATAGGGTAGTTTCCTTAATCAAAGAAAACGAAAGGCATTGATTGCGATTCGTTACCCACCGTTCGTGTATTCATAATACACGAATTATTTTGTTTTAGAAATCCCAGTTCAGACGAATGACAATGGTCAATTTTAATCTCATTTGAAAAAGGCCAGGTTGGCGCCCATGCGATGCCACTCTACGTGACGCCACAGGGACCCAGATGCTTATACGAGTAATCAGGAGTTTTACATCGTCTGAGATTACCAATGCATGCATGAGGCACAGAGCTCAAGGAAACATTTCCTAATAATCACCTATTAAAATTGCCTATGGTCGAAAGGTTTCCTTCGTTTGATAGGGTATAAATAATCCTTATTTAAGCGAAGCGCTACCTGCTATCAGGGCACTCTGATACCTGCTAGCAGCCTCCATCGTAGCGGCGCTCATAGCCTCGCACCAAGGTGGCCTCACACGGCGGCAGCCGGAACCAGAATGACGTCACACGGACTTTTCCCAGCATTCACACTTAGCCGTCCCGTTTTCGCGCGCTTGAAATTTTTCACTTTTCATTAAATCGCGAAAAATATATATCGTCATTTAAAAATCTAAAAGCGTGAAATACGTACTCCAGGAGTAATAATCTTTCGATTTAGGCAATAAAAAAATATAGGAAACCACCCTATTGTTAAAATCTGTTTCCATTGCCTCCCACCTCTGGCCACATGTTTATTTTGGGTGGTCGTAGAGGGAACAGTGGATCCATAATTGCGAATGGATGGATAGGAAGGAGAGGGAAGTGGGGTGAATGGCGAGAATGCAGGAGGAGGAGGCGGGGACTAGGGCGCTACAGCACCACCACGTGCTCGGGGAGAGATGGAATCCGTAATTGAATAAAAAGCCGCCAGGGTGCCTCATTTCCGGTGGCGCTGCTGTTCCGTTGCCGAGTCTCCTCACCTCTCCTTCCCCTCACCACCTCCGCATCAGCACGTACCCTTTCTCCCCACTCTCCACACGTATACTCACATATCGAGTCCCCCACCACCACCATTCCCATGATCCCTCACGCTCTCCACTCCATCACAATGCTCACTCATTCGAAATGCTCGTATAACCCCCACGCGATAAACTTCCCGCGCGGAGAGAGCACCATTGTCGTCATAATATTCACTCGACCTCATTAAATATGCTCGGCTCCGTCTTGATACGGAGCATTTGACCGTGTATATGATGCATTCATGAAGGAGTGGGGGAACGCTCGCTGCTTCCCGGCACCACGGATGCTGCACGACCGACTTTCATGAAGGTAGATGAGTGGGTGAGAGTTTCCTGACGCGCTCCCCTTAGATTGGAGACCTGATGACGCAGGTGTAAGAAACAAATAATGCCACTTATGCAAAAATTTGATATGTGCTCTTCTAATTATACAATATAACATACTTGAAGAAAACATGGTTACAATAACAAAAAATAATACAGGAGGATTCATTCTGCTATTTAGGAAGAAGGATAACCTCCTCAGTCCTGGCGTATTGTAACAATACGTCGACGTTTGAATTTTTTACCACTTGGATTAGTAAAATGTCGTTATTGCAACTTTTTCAGTACTTCCTGATACATGAAAGCATCATATAGAAGCACATACATCGCTAATGCTGTTTGTTAACATCTAATTAACCAGACAACATTAAATTTAGGCCAAATATAACGGCATGCTATGTTCCGAGACTGAGGAAGACAGCGAGCGATGGGAGAAACAAGAAAGAAATTACCTATTGGTCAGGGGAAGAGAGCATTCTACCAAAAGAAATATCTACTTACAACGGGAATTTTAAACATAGAAGTAAGGAAACAATCATAGGCGGATCTAGGGAGGGCACGGGGGCACGTGCTCCCTCCCCCCCAGACCCTTAAAAAATATGCAAGATTTTTAATACGGTCCCATTATTATTGCGTTCATTTTGTATTACGAGATATCCTTGTGCCCTCCCAGAACAAAATCCTGGATACAGCCTTGCTTGTGCCCCCCCCCCCCCCCCAGAAAGAAATCCTGGATCCGCCCCTGGAAACAGTTTATCAGGACTTATATTGGGAGTGAAAATGAAAAAGAAGAAACTAAGTGCTTTCACATGAATATTTATTCACGCATTTACACGACCATGGTTTCAACGTTAGACGTCGTCATCAGGTGAACTCTACAGAGGTCCATCACGGTAGAGTACGCCTGATGATGACGTCTAACGTTGAAACCATGGTCGTGTAAATGTGTGAATAAATATTCATGTGAAAACACAAAGTTTCCTCTTTTTCATTTTCATAATGAATCGCTTTCACAAAGTTACGCCACAAACCATCAATTTTATATTGGGAGTATATGGAAGTGAGACATGTGCAATGGCTATAGAGGAGAAAGCAACCTAATCGGCCATTTCTTGAGACATTATGGCCTAATGTAGACAAACGTTGAGGCACTAATAGACGGTAAGAACGGAAAAGGAAGTCATCGAGCAAAGTACATGGAATAGGTAAAGAAGGATGTGAAAAAGAAGAAATAGGTAGGTGTGCAAAGATTAGCTTATAGAAGAATCGACAATGCTGTAGCTGTGGCTTGTAGCTGCGTCAAACCAGTCTTAGGATTTTTTTCCATTGATGATAATGATGACAATACTTCATGGTCTGATTGGCTTTCCTGACTAAAATTTTTAGATATTGCATTCGAACATCGGCATTTTTACACATGCTCGTATGGCAGTACTTGTCCAGGCACAGGAAAATTTCTGATTACGCTTAGAATACAAACGTCATTTTGACCAAAAACTGATATGATGTCATAAATGCCTTAAGAATCGTGATAAAAATAACATTTAAGCTTGACACCGAGTTTCTTCTTTAGTTTATAGCAAATAGAAGCTCTAACTAAAGTCGAATCACATTAGTTACATTCAGATGGCGCTACAGTCGGCTGAAACACCTGGATTTAGTGTAAAGGAAAAATTAAGAATTACCTTAAAATACAACGAACATACAACGTATAATCAACATTCCGTGTGCCCTAATTTCGTAATTTAACCTCGATGGATCATCTTCAAAGCTAACAGCTACCATAGCCATCACTACAGCTTGTCCTTATGAATAGTTAAGTTAATATTAATTCATGTAATAAGGTCAAAAAAAGTTAGTCGTCCTAAAATATATATTTTTTTAATCTCTTCAAATTCTTGCCAAGTGTATTCGTGCCGTTTTGGAATTTGTGAATGATATCGGCCGACTTAATTCTCACTCGCTTATAGCAGCTCCTTGGTCAAAACTCCAACTAGAGCTTAAATTAATAATTTAATTAATACAAAATTGTAATTAGCTTAATAGCATCTCGTGGACTCGTCGAATAGTTTAGCCATAAATCATAACAAATATTGAGTAAACGTAACCTACACTGATGAAGAAACCAAGATGACTTGTAGCATTATGACATGGATGAATTATTCATGGAGTAGGTACTACCCTCATTTACAAATGCAAGCTATTTCATTACGCTTTCATTCCATGTTTCAAACATCGTATTGAGTTATGAAGCACGTTACCGAGCACGTCAACCTTCATTTGAGTTTCAAATTCCCTTCGATGACGGGTATCACAGCAAGAAAAATTATCGCCTGATTTGCAGTTGCTTACTGCTTAGATCCACGGAAGCTTACACAACGATCGTCTGGAAGAAAGCTAGCCTAGTAGTTATATTTCGTCTTATAATTTAGACTCCTGGACGTAAATTCACCAGCGACTTCAATGAAGTAAAGTCAGTGAAAAAAATAAGTAATTTAATGGCTTTGGCGTTAGTTACCTATCGTCGAACTCAAAATCTACTGAAACTATTGCAACTTTTTATGGTGTGGCGGATTAACTGCGGGTCTTATGTGAAAGGAGGAAACTTTCATCAAATACAATGGAAAAGTTTATTTTGAAGCTCTTGGAATAACTTGAGACAAGTATGATGTAGAGAGAGAAATAAATAAAGCTTGAAGCCACGAAACTATTGATTACGCGGTAAGGCGTACTATAGATTTTTAAAATAATTTCCTCGGACAAGACCCGTAACACTAACTGTAGAGCACATAAGATGATCGTTTACTGTGAAAGACGCACTTTTTGCAGTCTACAAAAAAAAACTTCTACTATGTAATTAAGTCATAGGGCCGTATTCTATAACTATGCTCAAGTATTGATCCTGACTCAAAGAAGATTCGGTTGCCACGTTGGTATTACGAGACCTCACTCGCTTCCCGACTTAAATTTCGTCGCTAAGTTCCAAGACGTCGTCGTCTCACATATTTGAAATGAAGTATCTCGAGTGAAAAAACCTTCCACGAGTGATGCTGTACTCCAGTCATGCTAGTTTTTGGTGCGCAGGAAATCAGGAACAAAAATAGTTTACGTAAATGTATTATTTTGTATCATTTGCCGCCATTACTCTGGCTCGAGCTGAGGTTGAGCCGAGTCCAGGTTGGTTTCTTAAATACGAGCTCCAATCAGAGGCGGTCTGGCCCGATCGGATGGTCGGCGATAGCCGAGGGCCCCGAGCTTAGACGGGCCCCACAAAACACGCGTACATCGTGAAGCGTAAATGAAAGGTGTAATAAAACAGACATCAGTTGAACCAAAGTTTTATTGCAATTATAAAATTATGCATTATCATCTGTTGATTCGCCTATAACGTATTCAGCGTAAATAGACTATATAAAAATATTGATAAAATTAAGGTGTCAGGAGATAAAAGGTAGTACATATTAACTTTTTTTGAATGGCTCATCCGAAAAGGTCATTTTCGACGTTTGTTTTTTATTTCAGCGCAGTTTCAAATCCAAAGAACAAATTTAATAAATGAACAATAAAACCAAAACGCATTGTTAAATTTTATAAGCATTGTATTTTTTCTTTCGAAATTGCCATTCTTATAAAATTTTTTCCATTTTTTAATTACCAGATTAGCGTCAAAATTCGTTTCCGGGAATGCTATTTCCTAAAATTTTCCGGGCTTGGAAGTTGAGTTGGAATTAGAGTTCGTATTTAAAAACTGTCTTCCACTCAGCTCACTTGACCTACATTAATTGGCTATAAAATTTACATATCAACGCATTCACCTTAAGTATTTTCGCTCATGGTCTCATGATCATCAAAAAGTAGCATCCCTGGTAACGCTTCCTGTAACGCCGTGAAACATAATGACAAAACGTAACATTCTGCACGGCATAAACCGTAAGAAAGATGGTCTTTATGATAAAGAATGCTTAAGCATCATCCACTAGGGCGTCAAACACTCGGCATCACGTCAATAAGTAAACGGATATTTTGTAACCGACATGTCGTAAGCGGAAAGTTGGTAACCACATCTCGTAAACGCGGCAATTGGGGACCAGAAAATTCGTCTATTTCGTTAATGCGACAGTAATTTGGGGACCAGAAAATTCGTCTATTTCGTTAATGCGACAGTAATAATGACGTTCCGTAACCGGAAGTGATGAATTAAACTCATGGAGTGCCTGAGAAATATTAATACTCAAACAGACAGGCGTGAAACAGTAACTTGAACTTGCATATTTCATGTTTTCCATCCTGAATATTCTAATATTTCTCATACATTCCATGACTTTATTTCATCACTTCCAGTTACGGAACGTCCGTATACGCATAGTCGCGTATACGAAATAGATAGGAATTTTCTAGTTACCAATTGCCGCGGTTACGAGATGTCGTTGTTACGAACTGTCCGTTTACGAGATTTCGATAACGAAACAGCTATTTACGTATTGACGTGAAACCGAACACTCGATTCTCTCGGGCCGGGGATACGAGCGATGGACCGCTGAGACTTTTCATTTCGGGCGTAATAGCAATCGTCGCCAAAGGAATCCTACTGCGCGCCATCTTTCAATGTGGTAAAAAAAAAAAGGATTTACCCTCCGCGGAAGAATTTGGTTTGAAATTCATTTCCGTCGCGCATACTCTTTCGGGAATTGATGGGGGTGCGAGAATTTGTAGCGTTCTTCGGCAAAGGTGATTTCAAATATGCGGAGGAAATTGATTTCCTTCCTCGATATATTTCTCGATTGAACACTTCGCAAAGATGATGGAACCAAAGGCTAAGGATATTGCTTCCTACTTCTCTCCCAACCCTAACTAACCAACATCACCACACCTATCGAAAAAAAATTGTTTCCATCAACTTCACACGGCCAAAACCTTCCGTCGACGCTACAAATGTGACAACTATTCCAATCATTTTCGCAACCGAAATTTAAAATGCAAAAAAATATATTCTTGAAAGAAAATCGTTAATTTTTAAGTCTTACATTAACTTTTACCTTCAAAAGAATGGAGGTAATTAGGGTATCTTTTGAGTTGCTTGAGTGCGCTGGTAAAAAATTACTTCAGAACCGGAGACGAATCGCTGCAGTAAAGGCAAAAGAGCGACCGAACATTTCACCTTCCCGCGTCAGAGTGACTATTCCGTCGTCATGATGAATGCATTCCCGAAGAGGTCATTAACTCTCACGAAATATCGAGATTACGTGTGATTGTGTGTGAGTGAGCAAGTGCCAAGGCTGGCCGGTTGAGAGGCTGTGTATGGTCCATGTAGTTCTTTTCCATCTTCGCAAACCATTGCAGCAAATCCGGGTCGGTGTAAAACTGTAAGTGTACGCTTCTCACTTCCCTTTTAAGGCCGTTTTACACAGTACATGGAATTGCGCAATCTGACGTACGTGCGAAGGCGCAACCAAAATTGCGTCGTGCGAATGAGTGCAAAGGCTCACCGGTTGAGAGGCTGTGTTTGGTCCCTGCAGTCCTTTCCATTTCGCAAACCATCGCAGTAAATTCCGGGTCAGTGTAAAAGGGATAAGTGTAACTTGTAACGGACTTTGGAGCATTTAATTAATCTCTTTGTTGGCGAACGTCCTGAGCATACTGAACGTCCTGTATATCACCTAAAAATTTCATGATGACAGATATGGCACGTCAACCAGGGGCGGATTCAGCATCAAATTTCGGGGGAGGTCAAGACCTGGGTCCTCATAGTATGGAATACTCCCCGGGAAAGAGGGGCGTTCTTCCGTGCAAAATATTTATCTAAATTCCCATTTTTTACGCATTTTTGAGCCTAAAATTTCATTTTTATTCTTAAAAACTGATGAAATTGAGCACTTTTAGACATTTAAGGGTATAAAAACTATAAAACTATTAAAAATTGTTAAAATTTGGGGGGGTCATGACCCCCTTGACACTCCTCCCACCCAAGTCCGCCCCTGGCGCAAACACTTCTAGATGATAGCTCATATTGTATGCTTCTAAGGGGACGAATCATTCCGGGTCCTTTATCTATCCTCTATATTATTTCTACTGTATAGATACCTTTTCCTCAACTTATACGCAACCAAACTCGTCAAATGAGGTACCAAAATGGACAGAATTTATCAGAAAACATGCGACGGCATATCTTACTTCCTAAATATTGCTATTGCTTCCTAAAATTGGTTTTTAAATAATTAAAAAAAAAAAAAAAAAAAACTGTAAATATTTCTGACGTTAACGGCGTACAAACTGATACATTTGTTCATTTGCAACAATATCTAGCATTCTTTAAATAACTTTTATCAAAATGCGGCTGATTCCATATTCAAGTCTCCTGTTGATACGAAAGTATGAGTCATCATGTGCGTTTAACAGAGGATATTGTAATTACTGCCAATGTTGTGTTTAAAGAGGTCCTCTGACCTCAATTTGTACATGAAAATTCCAATTAAATTTGTACATAAGACCCTGCCTTTTTTTTCTACATTTTAAAATTAGAAACGCGCCTATCCCTCTGTGGACCTGCATTGAAAAGAGCGGGGGAAGCCCGCTGGGAGCGGGCTCAGCACGCTCGTGTATACATATTACCTACTCGTTGAGAGCATTTGCTATTATCTTCAACTATTCAGGGTATATAGAAAAGACCATTGTCATCTTTAGCCCATCTAGAGAAAAACCTCTGGATCATTCTCTCCACAGGGTGATCTCCTATTTCCCTATGAACAGTGAATTCAGTTTTGTTAGAGGAAGTCCACGTCGCCCAAATGACGGCGAAGGATTCTTCAATCCTTTCGATTCCGTTCCATTCCTATCTCGGAGGTGTCGGTGGACTCCATATCACTACGGTGCACAGTGGTCAGAAAACGGAAATAGCCGGACAAAAGTCCAAAATTGCTTTTTTTAAGGTAGAGACTTGAAAATTGGTGTATATGCTCTCATGTAATTCATGCTTATGAAAAAATACGTCATTTTTTATAGATTCCATCCTTTGCTACAATACAGAGGAACAAACATGACCAAATTTCCAAAAGCATGCCTGATCTTGTTTTTCTTCGAAAAACTTAGCAGTTAAGCTACTCCTAGAGTTTTTGAAGGATATTAATGAAATAAAAAACAATATATTCCGGTAATACAGTACTTCATCTACGTTTTCCATCATTATGGAATCAATTAATTTTACTTTTAAGTTTCGGTGGTTTTAATTAGTAGAAATGCAATACTTAATAATCAATAATTCGCACCATTTCGTAAACCTAGCATAGGTACATTTCACTTAGCAGGGATATCCAACGCACAGCCCACACACTTGTTTGGAAAAACCAGTTGGTGGTCATTTGCGGAATACAGACGTACCGATAAGAAGACCTTTTTTCGACTTTTTGACGGTCAAAAATGTGCGAAATACGGATGAATACGAATACGATACCCTCCTAGGATCTGTCCATAAGTCTTGGACTTGCGAGCCTAGCCCCATGAGCTTATCCCGGCGGGCCCGAACAGGGTTTCGTTACCCTTGTCATCTTTAACCGGTATCTTAAATTTGAAAATTTTACATCAGAATTCTCGTAGATCTAAAAAAATTATTCCAAAGATACGGGCAATTGGTGAAGTGTGCTCAATTTTCACTGAAATTTAAAAGATTACACCTTATGCTTCAAACAAGTAGTATGTCACGAAAAGAGAGAAAATTCAAACAACCAATGAGTGATGCTTCATAATGAGATATTATTTCATGCTGCGAGTTGAATAGAAAACAATTCTTAAGCATTGTTTACACGATACATTTACCCGTGCAACTGCGTGGCTGGAAAAATGCTCGGAGAGATGTATAAAATTAGATCAGGGGCAATATTGGACATGCATTCGTAGATTTGCGCAATTTCTGTTGTGTAGTCGGCGAAATTTTGATGGTGAATGTGTTTACATCCACACGTGCGGGTAAATGGATCATCCAAACACATCTTTATAAAGTTCTTGACGGAAAATATGGATTGGGCTTTTAGTCCTCTTCTCGTAATAACTATTTCTTGGGATTATATTCGCTCATCAACGCTGTATAAAGATTAACAAGAAAAATTTGTTTAGTAATTGCATAAAATGTTTCGCTCTCTCACTCGGTACTACCAGATGGTTTAGATATCTTGTTAACCTTGCAATCTAGAAGCTCCTACATGGACGACATTTTGCAAAAAGGGTTTCCATCGTTTTCATTTGTGCGATTGGCACATACGAGGAACCTTATACTTATTATTTTCCATCTCATTTCAGCTGCTGAGTGCCGAAACAGCTCGTACCCCTCGCAAACAGTTCCTGGGTATCAAACAAGTCAGTCTTCGAGGAATGAAAAATCGCCTCAAGAAGGTAAGCCTGTTTAAGGTAGTCCGTGTTCAAAGTGACTGATCGATAAACTTTTATTTCAATCAACCTTGGGGTAACGACTGTTCGTCTGGGTTAATTCTACGGCATCGAAACATGTTTTGTAACTAAGCTATTCAAGGGAAATATTCTACAATCTCTTTCATTCATTTCATATGCACAAAAAGAACATGAGAGTATAAAGTAGAGGTGGGTCAAATTCTTAATTTTGATTAACCGTTCATTTTCATCCTCTCCAGTAAAAAGAACACCTCTAAACATCTGTCCTTGACGATCAGTCCCGCGTAGTGACAATTGGTCAATACGATTAACATTAGTCAAAAAGTTTCTATAAATACAACGCTAAAATAGTGCTTACAGATGTCATATTAGAGCAACATGTAATTACAATATACTTTCGGCCTAATTTTATTTTTCGACTTCCTCAGGCCGAACTGGAAGTTTTCCCCCATAGTTGTATCAAATTACTTTTCAATAATTAAGAAACAGAGTTGACAAGTAAGTTGAGAGAAAACAGGGCCAATATGTTTAAAACGAAAGCCCACATGAACACGAACTTTCAGACATTACGAACACCTGGAGGAAACGAACGCCCAGATGAAAACAAAAGACGAAAGGAAGCGGACTGTCAGATGAAAACGAACCGTCAGGCAGTTAAACTGTTCATTTTCGTCAAGAAGTTTGCTGTTTGTTGTGACTAGAGGCAAGACGGAGGGCTATGGGCAGGGGCTGTCTGGGTCGGCTGGTCGGCAATCGCCGAGGGCCCCGAGCTTAGGGGACCCCTGCAACGCTCACGCTTGACGTGAAGTGCATATAAAAGTTGCAATAAAAAAAGGCTCAGATTACTAGAACGAAAGTTTTTTTTTTACAATTTTAAAACTCTACGTTCTCATAAGTTGCTTCATTTACAACATCGGTGTAAAAAGATTAAATAGAAAATAAATAAAATAAAGGTGTCAGAACATAAAAAATATCCCGGTGGTTTTTTGAAACGGTTATTCGAAGAGGTTACTTTAAAGGTATTTTAGATTTTTGCGCAGTTTCAAGGGAAAAATTCACTAAATAGACAATGGACCCATAGTATATTGTTAAAATTTACAAGCTGTGAAATTCTCACTCTTCAAAGTATTTTTCTGGCGAAATTGCTATTTTTAACTTTGATCTAGTTTTTAAGAGCCGGAATAGCGTCAAAATCCATTTCCAGACAGGCAATTTCCTAAAATTTCCGGGGAATACCCCGAGCACCCCGAATAAGGAGGGCCTTATGATGAGCCCCAACCGAGGGCCCCCCAAATACTCCATACCGCCCCTGGGTGAAACGGAGAGCCCATTTTAATATGGTTATAATTACGCTCGTTTTTTCTGTGTATACCTCGATCTTTTAATAATAATATATTTTAATTTTCATATTAAAATAAAGATAACATTTCGTACAGTAATCGTCATATGTTGTTCTTAATCTCAAATAAGAGAAGACCGTTTGCCTATCAGACCTTTGTGCCCCCCCAGAAAAAAATTCCTGGATCCGCCCTGGCATTTAGACATTAACTTGCATGGGTTAATATACCGTTTAAACAGGCCTTTAGTTCCCCATTTCTCTGCGTACTATCCTTCCGGAACAGCGCTGGGTGGCCTGCTAGTTAAAGAATATTAATGTCTATGTTTTAGCTTCGCCCTCGGAGTACAAGCGCCGGGATTCGGCAGTGGCCTCGCCCGCATCCCCTCAGCCCTTGACCTCCGCCCCCGCGTCTAGAGCGACCCTCGGAGGCACACCGACCAACTCGGGCGGCGGGGACAGGGCCGCGGGCAGCAGCTACTGGGCAGCCGCGGCGGCTGCGGCGGCCGCCGTCACCTCCGGTCAACACCATCATTACTACGGCGCCGGAGGGGGTGCAGAGCAGCTGCCAGCCGTCGGGGGGGCTTCCGAGGGCGTACTCACGAGGCCCTCGGGTATCCAGCAAGGAGTCCCCGGGGACCAGGGAGGCCTCACACAGGTGCGGGCAGAAACAAATTTAAAAAATTCTCCAAAACTGCGCAAATTATAACACTTCAGGTAGATAACTACGTCCGAACTACAAATATGCACCTAATATTGAATTTGAGGATATTATTCCCTTTCACATTCGTAACTTGTGTACTCAGAATTTCCTGATTGAAAATTTTTAGGTTGACCAAAGTGAAAATTTACCATTCTAAATATTTAAATCATATTCAGTGAAAATGAGTAAATATTTAGTTACCCTTGAAAAGATACTCGATACGTAGGTATTGATAATTTTCAACAATTTCATAGAAATGCAGAGCCCGTATAATGTCTGTACTTGCAATATGCACCTACAAATCAGTGGCGTAACTTTGGGGGATGTCCGGGGATCCGGATCCCCCCAAGGTATAAAAACACAATTACTTTGCTTCAAAAAAGAAAACCAAATATTGAAAAATCATGACTTTACAAAATATTTCTTTGAGAAATGAAATTTTTCCGCTATGAAAAGTTTTAATATTAGTTTAAAACCCTCTACTTAGTACCCTGTTTTTCGAATATTTTCCACCATGGTTTTGCACCCCCACCCCCCGAACGAAATTCCTGGCGACCCCATTGCTACAAATTCTACTTACACCTCCATTTGAATGAATCAGATACATTACATATAATGTAATTTCACATTATTTTCCACCAGCTTATAATTCCTATTCTAAAAATATTTTCATGCTCCACATTCTAATCAAAAATGTAAAATTTTTATTCGCTTACTTGAAACAAAAGGCACTATCCTAGATGTTTTACATGAACATTGGACAGGCAAGATATCAGCATTTTCAATGCTTCCTTTTAGGCACAGTCCAATGGGGGCCAACAACACCAGCAGAGGCGCGGTTCCCTTCAGCTGTGGCAGTTTTTGGTTGCATTGTTGGATGATCCAGCTGCTAATTCATCCTGTATAGCATGGACAGGAAGAGGAATGGAATTCAAGCTCATCGAACCAGAAGAGGTGAGATCCAGGGGCACAGCTAGGAATCAAGGCTGGGGGGTTTAGGTGTAACTAAATAATACCGGTGTGTGTGGGGGTATGGAATACCCACCAGGATAAGCGGTAGGTGCGAGATTAATAAATTGCTTTGGAATTTTAAGATAAATGGTTGAAAATGGTGATTTTTACGGTTTTCTGAGGGATATTCTATTAATCCTTACCCTTTTCTATTTGTAACATCAATCCAATTAAGTAAAATGGATTTAACTCAAAATTTGTCTGAGCTCTGGGGGGGTTTTATCCCTCGCTGCGCCACTGGTGAGATCAACTCATAACCCACCGTATATCTATCAATTGATTCAATATATATGTAAGAGGATGTCTGTTTGTTTGTCCGCTATGGACTTCCAATTGCTGCACGGATTTCAAACAAAGTTGGTAAGTAGGTTCTTCCAGTGATTTTGACACTGGGGGTTTTACCGGAGATAACGCGGCCATTCACCGCCGGTTATGGATAACACCCCAGGGCAAAGGGGAGTCCGGGGATTTTTTACGTTGAAAAAGTGAGTTTTAGGACTCAAAAACAGTAATTTTGTACTGGTGCTCATTAAAATAAAGTGTTTTTTATATTTTTATTAAATTCATCTTACTCGTTTTTTGCGCCCATTTTAAAGGCTAAAGAAGCGGGTTGTAACCCGGAAAACCCCTCCCGTGGCTACACCCCTGGGTGCTTCTCATGCTCCTAAAGCCCGTAGTGCTACTTCTGGTTGTGCCAACGAGTCCTTTGCGTCGTTTCTCAATACCGTTTGTTACGTAACTTCATGCAACTTCTTAAGGCCGTTTTACAAGGGGCACGGAATTGCGCAGGCTAGAGCTGCATTAATTTCTAAAATGGCGTGGAATTGCGCGAATGCATGAACGAAATTAGAACAGGGGCTATTTTGCCGTCTCGCATCCACGCATTCTCGCATGTGTTCTAGCAATTCACCGCTTTACACGACGCAATTTTGATTGCGCCTTCACACGTACGCCAGACTGCGCAATTCCGTGTACCGTGTAAAACGGCCTTTAGGTTTGACATCCTGACGGGTAGGCACACCTCTTGACAAGCCCAAAGGTGAAACATAACTCAAAGGATTCTACACTTAACTCCTCTTCGTGCAAACCTTTTTGTTAGAGTATGCGTTCACATTAAGTTTTTAGTGTGCGGACGTAAGGACACACAATGATCACTGACATGACTTTAGGTGAGGAATAAGCTGATCCCATGCACGGTGTAAGGAAATAGTTTTTTTCCATTGTTTGCTGTTCCATATGTATACCATCACCATACCTACTTCGTTCCTTTACCTAAAAATCCTGCCATGTGACCATGAATTCCAAGTTCCCCACTTCTCTGGGTACTATCCTTCCCGAGTAATGCCGGGTGGCCTGCTAGTAAACTATAAAAATAAATTCTCTGCAACTTAATCGCACATTTATACATCCTCAAGCAGTGGTGTCATGGTGCCGGAACACTAGTGCCAACACTAGTGTTTTGTTAGCCAGTGCCGGAATAGCTATTCCGGCACTGGCTAACAATAAATATAATAGTCCAATAATATTTTCATCAATTTTGCTGCCAAAAAATTTCTAATACATACATTTGTAACCAAAGCAAAAAAAATGTAATAAAATGTAAATAATAACTTGCAATAAAAAAATACAGAGAGAAGTATTTCACTTCTAAAAAAAGTTTAGGAAAGTGCGTTCTGGCACTACTAATGTTGTCAAGACAATAACTAAATTGCAGGATAAGATTAAATCCACTATTATGGGAAATTAGGGTGGGTCACTACTTTCCAGGATTCTTGGATGGTGAGCAAAATCGTATTTTACTGAAATGGAGGAATCTGTTGTACATTTGTAATCTTGATTCAAGATAGGTAACGCTGTTGTTTTCTGTTGTGCATTGTTCAACAGAGCTCATATAAGCTCATCATAAGGATCCAGCAACACTTTGGCCGAGAAACTATGAATCATTTAACTAATAAATAACACTAATAAAAATTAATAAAACTATGAATTAATAAAACCAATGCATTAATATCTTTTTAAATATCCATCACTTGACAGTTAATAAATTTCTATTGGAGCAGTAATTCCTCTCACACATCAACATAATCAAGCTAGGAATTAAGGCTGGGGGAGTTTAGGTGTAATTACACCCCGGTATTAGTTAACTAATACCAGGGTGTGTGGGGGTATGGAATACCCACCAGGATAAGCGGTAGGTGCGAGATTAATAAATGCAGAATTATAAGATAAATGGTTCAAAACGGTGAGTTTTACGACTTTGAGGGGGATATTTTATTAATCCTTACACTATTCCATTAGTAATATCAATCCAATTAAGTAAAATGGATTAAACTTCAAAATTTCTCTGAGCTCTGGGGGGGGTTTTATCCCCCAAAACCCCCCTCGCTGCACCACTGCCCCCATCTAGAGGGCATCAAGGAGGCTGGATACTTGATGTACACATTCTTTACACATTCATTTTCTATTCTAGGTGGCAAGAAGATGGGGTGTTCAGAAAAACAGACCAGCCATGAATTATGACAAATTGAGTCGTTCACTACGATACTATTATGAAAAAGGAATCATGCAGAAAGTTGCAGGTAAATTATAGATATTGGAGGAGCATAATTGGAGGATAATTTCAATGAATGAGCAGTAAGAGCAACAATTCTGCAAAGGATAAATCTCTCGCCTTTACCTGGATACTTCAAATTTGCTCCAGTTAAGCAATAATAAAAATATTTTTTGCAGAAAGACCATAATTTTTTTTGATTGAAAAGCAGATGGCATGTCAATTATTGTTGTAACTGTACAAAAATTGCACTCATTTATATCGCAATACAATAACATTACATAAAAATGGGACTCAAGTAATTAGAAGGAACATTATAATATTCTTCTGTGGAATAGAATTTTTTTAAAGGCATCTTTTTAATTTCTTTTTAAAATAGGTATTTCCCTTAACATCTCTGACACTTTGGGTAATTAATTACACAGCCTAAAACCCATTTCCTTACGCCCTGACTTGAATGCTTTGGTTCTTACATTGGCATAATGTATATTGTGCCTACCTCTGGTGCAACAGTGGTGATGGTAGCAATGAAGGGAATTATTATTTTTTAGATTTGCAATGGTCTTACAGTAAATAAATCCCAATTTTTCTTTTTTAAATGGAGTTGTCATTGGAATTGGAAAGATTTAAACTTGCTGAAAATGTTCTTGAATATGAGCATTATTTTTCTACATATATTTTATTTTTTCTATTCTATTTTAATTTAATTTATTTCATTAATTAATATTAATTATTTTATCCTAATTTTATTCTATATTTATTATTGTTTTCCCATGCCTTAGTCGGGGGTGATCTCTATTCTGACATATCCAGACCCACATTTGGGTGGAAATAGTGCTCATCAAACACAGAATGATAGAGGAGCTTAATATGGCCTAATCATCCGAATTCCAACCACAGGTGAACGATATGTCTACAAGTTTGTCTGCGACCCCGACGCTTTGTTCAATATGGCATACAGTGAAGCTCATCAGAAGTCCTCCTCCAAGGGAAACAGTTCTACTGGTGGCTGCAACTCGTCCAACAGCCTGTCATCCGATGTTGGGAGGTCAGCTACTGTCTCCAGTGTACCTAGCTCTGCCGCGCCTGAGTCTATAGCTTCCCATTATTACCTACACGGAGGGGGAGGTAGACATTACTCAGAACAGCAGGGAATGGGAGAGGATGGCTATGGAAGGCCTCTTGTAGTCCAGCACCCCTCAAGCAGTCCCCCACCATCATCTCCCTCCTCCTCTGTCACCACCTCCACATCCAACTCCCCAACGCCCCCTCCCCCATCACAACCAACTCCGCTGGCACCCCAAGCAGCGCAGAACAGCAATCCTCCCTCAGCCGCCACTTCAATCGCTCCTGCCTCCTACTCCGATGTCTTCTGCAGCCAAGTGTATGGACACGGGTGTGCTGGACCCCCAGCTCCCTCCGCAGCCACTAGCTCACCCTATTATGGCTTCCAGTATTTCCAGTACATAGACAGCCCTTTCCAGGTGAGAAGCACAAGTCTGCTAAGTATTCTTTAGGTAGAATACATATTCTATATTATTTCTACTGTATGGATACATTTTTCTTAACTTATATGCAACCAAACTCTACAAATGAGGTACCAAAATGCACAGAATCTCTCAGAGAATATGCAACGGCATATCTTACTTCCTAAATATTGCTATTGTTTCCTAAAATTGGTTTTCAATAATTAAAAAAAACGGTAAATATTCCTGACATTAACGGCGCACAAACTGATACATTTGTTCATTTGCAACAATATCTCGCATTCTATAAATAACTTTTATCAAAATGCGACTGATTCCACATTCAAGTCTCCTGTTGATACGTAAGTATGAGTCATCATGTGCGTTTAACAGAGGATAGTGTAATTACTTCCAATGTTGTGTTTAAAGAGGTCCTCTGACCTCAACTTGTACATGAACATTCCAATTAAATTCGTACATAAGACCCTACATTTTTTTCTACATTTTAAAATTAGAAAAGCGCCTATCCCTCGGTGGAGCTGCATTGAAAAGAGTGGGCGCAGCACGCTCGTAACAACTAAATTTCATGGAAAAGTTTTGAGAAAGTGCCTAATTTATTTATTGAAGAACAAACACTACTTGTGTGGTACAAAGACACTAACTGACTCAATTCATTTTTGTGTAATTTGTAATTTCAATATCGCAGATAAACATGGTTCTCAGAGAAATACCCCTTGAAACATACTATAAGTTGACTTCATTGAAATCATACACATAGCTCTTTTTTTGGATGCATCTCTACCAGTGTTTTTGCATTTGACTTCGCCACGGCTTAGTTTGTTACACTATAAAATATAAGTAACTGGATTTCTGAAGTTTAATAGGATAAGGTAAATGATGTAATAATAAATATAAACATCATACTATTTGAAATATGATTTTATGCTTTCACGGCGAATAATGTGGGTAAACTTTTCTCGGGATTCCCACCGGGTTAATGTTTTTATAACGGCCAACGTTTCAATTGACAATCATCAAGAATTATTATATCAAGAACAAGAATTGACATCGTATTTTATTTTATTATTATTTTTTAAATATATATTTTTATTCAACTAAATTTATTACAACAATGGTACTTAGCAACCAAACATTAAATAAATCAATATTTAGCCCTGAAGATGAGTTCCGAGACGGTACGTGAAACATTAGCCGTTATAAAAACATTAACCCGGTGGGAATCCCGAGAAAAGTTTACCCACATTATACTATTTTGCTGCAAAATGTTTTTAGGGGTTTGCTGAACTACCTCCAGTTTTTAAGTAACAAAGGATTTTTTAAATGAAGCTTTTCACAGCTTCTTTTATCAATGTAGGTGGTTGCTTTCGGGAAATGCTGCGTAGATAATGTTACCTATGCAGCATTTCCTGAAAGCAACCAACAACATTGACAAAGGATTTGTTCTCTTATCTGCAAGTTTTCTTATATCATACTTAAATTAGCAATATCAAAGAGCCAACTATATGATTACATTTTAAGGCATGGAACGTAGAGATGGACAGCAGAGACAGTCACTCGAGTAAGTTGTCTTTTGTCTTTTAGGACTACTTCAGCCACCACCATCACCATGCTGCACCACCAACAGGCTATTCAAGTGCAGCCATGAACCCTGGTCCCCCTTGTGCCGTTTCTGGTGCACCATTTGGTGGTGTCAACAGCATTACAGGAGTAAGTCCCGAGGATGCAATGATGGACACAACAGATGTAACAAATCCCACACCTAGTCAGGGAAAGCAAACGTCAGTCGGTGATCTACAAAGTTTTCACTGTGTGGGTCGCTACCCAAGTTGTGTTTGTTGAGAAGAATATGTTGGTCAAATGAATTAGAGGATTACAGGATTCCTCCCTGTGTATCCCTTAGGACTGTGAAATTTGTACATTAAAAATTCCTCTCAACTTTCAGTTACAACTGAAGGATACAAGAACAATACAGCTTCAACCAAAGAACTAAAAATGTATATGTAGTTGCAAATGGGTACGTATCCAAAACATGACTTTTCAAGCATACCCTATCAATTAATCTGGAAATATTGATGCAGGGGTAAATTTCCGATTTCACTAATACAATTCAACTAATTCAAGAAGCATCTTTCCAAAACTGCTTCCTTTATGGCTTAAAGACATGAAAATTATTTGAATTTAAAATACATATTTGCATCCAGACGTGAAATTTAGTGAATATTATATTCATACAAAAGACAGTTATTTGTATGAATGAATTAGGAAAATGATTACAATAGAATTCTGCTGCATACAAATTTATGTGCCACAAAGAAAGACTGAAATGTATACATCGCTGTGTCTGTGTTGAGTGTGAACATTAATGTATAGGTACAACGTACTTGACAAGAAATTGGTTTCAGCTGATGTTTTTGTCATCACCTGTTTCTTTGATAAGGCTGTCATCTTTGTGACAGAAATAGTTGAATCATAGATCATTGAATATGTCTAAGTGTTGACAATGTGAAAAAAAAAACTAGTAAACAGATCAAAATAAGGTCAAACCTAGAAATGGATACTGTATGAATTCAGCAAGTTGAGAACTAAAATTAAAACATGTCACCATTTGATGGCAAACATTCAATAAAATCCTTTATTTTCCCGTTTTCTACTAAGAGTTGGAATTTGGCTGAAAGATTTAGCCACAGATAAATGATTGGAGCACATAGAAATATCAATATAAAAATTTTAAGAAGTGTACTAATCATCCAATAAAAACACAAATTAAAATAAAAACTCTAGACAGTAAAACTGATGTTTTAAGTTTAAGCCAACTCCTTTGTCTAGGATGTACCACACTACTCAATGGTGACCCTTTTGCAACCATTAGGTAGGCACATACATAAATGGTGGGGTGCATAATGAGAATTAAAAAAATAAATTTCCATTAATAAAAAGATATCGCCTTAGTTCCTCCGTAATATACATAAATCAGTGAAAAAATGTTAGGTTGGACCAAATATGTATCAGTGAAGAGAGAAAAAGCCTTGGTAAAGTGGGGCTTACTATTATACAAAAAATAGGTGCAAAAAATGTGAAAACGGTAAATTAATGTACGTATGTGTAATATTTCTGAACCTGCCGCGTGAACGGCGGTGAAATATACAAGAATTGCCATGAGAAAAAATTCCCCTGGACCGGGAATCGAACCACGGATAAGCCAAAGGTCCGTGGTTCGATTCCCGGTCCAGGGGAATTTTTTCTCACGGCAATTCTTGTATATTTTAATGTACGTATGTAAATGGAATGGAGAGCAAGAATCCTGATTTCTACACACATACATGATGGTGAAGGAGATGTTAAAGGGAGTGAAATTACTGAGGTATTAAGCTGATATGGAACGCAATGAAGGTTTAGAAAAATGTGGTGGGAAACAGAGGTAGCCAAGATGAAACTCAGATTATGACACTAAGTGAAACATAGTTGCAATGTTTGTGCTATGACAGCTAATGGAGGAACACCAGAGTTCCAAGTTAAGCTACATTTGGCACTCATAAACCTAAAGAAGGGTTATGATAAAGAGTTCCCAGAAAGAAGGCATGAAGAGACATGGGAGAAGAAAAATCACCCAAAATATTGGATGGTTAGATGAAAGAGATGAACACACTATAGTACGAACACACATACTTGACTCCGCCCCCTAAAGGGTTCAATCCTAGGTCAAGAATAGGGGGCAGTATTGACAAAACAGAAAATTTTCCAGTCCAAGTTCAATTACATCATGGATCAGTTACCATTCCTTATCTGTCTGTGCTGATAACAAATATGCTTGAGAGGGATGGGAAGAGAATGGCACTATGGAGCATGCTGATATCATGGAGAACAATCAAAGGGAGAGTTTTCAGAGTTCACATCCTGTGAAATTCAACTTCTTATCTTAAAGGAGATTTGCCCGCCTCAGTGGCCATGGGGTTTACATCCCTGATTACTTACCCAAAGGACCAGTCCTGCCTGAGTTCAATTAACACCACTCAGGATACGATTGTGTAGCTAGAACATTGTAACCCATGCAGAACATTCAGTCACAAAATGGTGTAGAGGACAGGTAAAAAAAGAAAATTATTTTGAGGAGGAGCCCACATTATTCATTAGCATAATAAGAATTACTTTATTTTTCCTAATATGCTCATTTCAAAATTTCACTGCGATCGATACGTCCTTTCTCACCATAGACAATTACCCTTCCCAATGCTACAATATCAAATACCCAACTCCTTCCTATTCGATTCTACGTCCCCCAAATTTGCGAGACTATAAATTTGATTTCTTCAATAATCAATGGCCCAATGATGAAGATCCTCCTTATAAGAGGAAAAACAAATTTATTCTTATTATTTACGTATGATACATACATAAAATCCACGACTTCATGTCCATTAAAATACAATAACACATTACATGTTGCAAACTCGAATAAATTATGCATGCATTTGGTTGTTTGTCCACCCCAAACCGGAAAATACCCCTGACATTCCTAAATACACCTCACAAAAAAAGACTAAATTATTTTTATGTATGATAATTAGTTAGTAAGCCAATTTATTGATTAGAGTACTTGTCTGAGGATACTGCAGTGAATGTGTCAAATTGACAAGGAAAGATGAAGTCAGGAATTATCATACTAACAGGACTGTTAGCCAACAAAATTCAAGACTGCAGTATACTGCATAAAGGATACATGGTGAAGAGACCACATATAGCACTATGATTTTCCAGATTGACAGCAACATTTGATAATTTTTTTGTACTTATTTGCTTACTCTACAGTCAAAGCCAGATTAATGGGGTTTAGTATGGGACCTTGTCAGCAGATTTCCATCATTTCTAAACAGGCCACACCTTTGTGATATCACTATATTGATTAAAAAAATACTAATTTCTCTAAAGAATGCGATAGCAGCAACAATCTTTAACTAATGGTTAACACAGAACAACTGGAGTGGAAAGGGTGGATTATCAAAGGATTCTAAGAACATTCCGTGCAGCAAATACTTGCAACCTAAGTTAGAAAGTCTTAAATATTTAGAAGCTAAAATATGCAACAGCTGGTCGTAAAGTATTTAACAACACTTAATTTTCTACCCTTCTGCCTAAGAAGTTAGCATTCAAATAGTCAAATTCACTACATGGTCATATTCTTTTTAGTACTTCACCTCTTTTAAAATTATTTATGGTTGTCAAGCAAATTGTTGATAGAACACAAGCAGTCAAGAGAGGGAGATAAGCAGATACATATATTTCCAAGCTAAGATAGTAGGAATACCTGGTAAAAATCAAACTTCACCGTTACATTACGAAAATAAAATTGTTTGAGCTGACCTTACAGCATTTACCACCAATGACTGAACCATTAAACTTATATATTTTAACTCATTTGTTTTTGTTGTTAAGGACTGTTGATCAGAGGCTGAAGACAGTTGAAAAACATCAATCATCAGAAGCTAGGCACACATTTTTTTACATTGTCAGTATTTTATTTTCAAGAAAGTGATTACACACAAAACCAAGCAATAATAAACACCAAGTAGAAAATTCAAAGTGATAGCTCTAGTGGAGGCTAAATAATTTAATAGTAGAGACATATAAGGTAATTATACTTTTCAAAATAAGATCAAAGTAAATTCACTTGGCAAATTGGTAATCTCAGGCAGGAGCTTCTTTTTGATATTTGCTATTGTTATTGATGACAGGAGAGAATTTTCAGTTGAATGGATTTACATAAAGCCATGACTTGATGAAGGCTGAACCAATAGCAAACTAGCCAGTTGAGAATTTTCTAACAAAGCTGTGATATTGTTTACAATGCTAGGATATATTGAACTACAGTAGCAGGATGACAAACCCAACTGAGAAGCCAAAAAAGAAAAAATTGCAGAGGAGGAACAGTTGGGCTGGAGAGGCAGCTGAAAATAATAGTTTCCATGCCAATGTCACTCCTAAACCACTGATAAGCCCACATAGCATAAAAAGCAGGTAAGTTATAATTGACCCTTTACATAAATATGTAAAAAGCGTAACCTTGGAGGTAATCAACATCATAGAGACTTAATAATTTTTTCAGCATCGTGACCTACTGAACACACTAACCTATAAGGTAGCTATTAATTATGAGAGAAGTTATGAATTAAATTATGTACTTATGTTTGCTTTAAAAAAATCAAATATACACTAAGTAAGAAGAAACACAAAAAAGAATGACTTATAAAATTATCAATGGCCATCAGGACCTAATTGAAGGGTGAAAGAAACCAAACTTATGGGAGAAAGAGACAAAACCTTGAACCCTAAAGATTTTAAATACCATTTGGCAGAGAAAAGGGATAATGGTGAACAAAAGAATTATCTACCTTTTCAAATTAGCAAACTAGGCAAGAATTTTATCAGGCGATATATAAAATATATGTATAGCCAAAACTGATATGTAGTGTAATACTCTATGAATTATCCTCAAAAATTCAATAAATGAAACTTTTTCCAAGGGTTTATCACTCAGTTATGAACAATTTCCATGATCTGTCTAAGGGAAAGTGCATCTATTAGCACAGCGGTTCCCAAAGTGGGGGTCGCGACCCCCAAGGGGGTCATATGCCATTCGGAAAGGGGTCGCGAGATACTAATAATATGGTGAACAACGTACTTAAACTTGGACGACCATTTTTAGGGGGTCGCGGCTAAAAAGAATGAGCTGAAATGGGTCGCGGAAAGAAAAAGTTTGGCAACCGCTGTATTAGTACATATATATTTCACAACAGAATATATGTTCCATCCATAAACTATTTACACTTCTTTCATAAAATATCTACTATTAGTACTCTTTCTCTTTCTATCTCTTTCATAAAATATGTCCATCTGCCTATGGACTGAAAAATCTATTCCATGAGTAAATCATGGACTCTGATGATTTTGAAGCCTAATTGGTCATGACAGTAATAAGGACAGAGATAATCTATCATGTAAGCACAAAAATTCTCATAGCAACAAAAAAAATTTTCTGTGACTAAGAGAATTGTGTTTGCAATACAGAGCTCCATTTTAAGAATCATCTTCAAATTTATCAAATTTCTTCAATGCTGTAACAACCTAACATTTCCAAAGTGACTAAGATAACACTACCGGTCCTGTCTCCTCTAGCTCAAGCTCAGCATCAACAACTAGCAGGATATCATCTCTATCCAAACGCTCAACTCCCAAATTAAAACCCACACACCCTCATTCCTTCATAAGGACATACCAGGAATTGTGTGAATATTATAAAGTTCTCCCCCTCGCTACGGTGAAAAACCATCTTCCAAGAAAAATTCTAGATTTCTCAGCAGATAGACTTAAGGCCAAAGACTGGAGACCAGTTTATGAGGCCTTAATTGCAGACAAAGAGCTCCACTCCATATCAATAAGGAGTCGCCATCCAAAAAAAGGTCAGCAAAATCAAACTTATCACTAATTGAAATTTGATTGCTTAACTGATCACAAATTACAAGCAACATGGGGAAATAAGTATCCCAACAAAATGTCGACTGCAACAATCAGTTTTTGTGAAAATACGTTTCTTAATTTGTATCTTCAATTGTGTACAAGCTGATTCCGTAGAATTTGCTTAAAGTTATTCAAAAAAATTGATAACTTTGTCTATTCCATGCAGGGGTGGGAATTAAAACTGGGGGGTTTAGGCACAACTAATACTGGGGGAATTTGGATGGTATGGAAAACTTTCAAGTGTAAGTGGGAGAGATTAATAAATTGCAGAATTTTTGGATAAATGGTTAAAAATGGTGAATTTTACCGCTTTCTGAGGGATATTTTAGTAATCCTTACACTATTATATTAGTAATATTATTCCAATTACGTAAAATGGATGAAACTTAAAAATTTCCCTCAGCTCTGAGGGGGTTATCCCCCAAAACCCCCCCTTGCAGTGAATCTTTATTTGGTAGTCCTCGACCTGTTTCAACACTTACATGTCAGTTTTTTAGAGGAAATTCTTTCCTTCTGAAAAAAGAGGACCTTCTCTCTCATGGCTAAGGTTAAGTGTTGAAACCAGTTGAGGTTGGGCAAATATAGTGTGTGGAACAGACAAAGCTATCAACTTATTTAATTAATCAGATTTCTTCCTCATGACATATTTTTTTAGGCATATTTCACTACAAGGGTAATTCAAATACATATATTGCCTTCCTTTTTCCAGCTCACGACTAAATGACACAGTAATAGTTTTTTTGCTGTCCCTGATTCTGGCTGAATCAGGCTGAGCTTGATTTGTGCTGGTCATCAGAATGGTGGTACAAACGCTAACCCTGGTTGACACCTTTCACAACACAAAATTCAACATTTAAGATTTTACAACAATAAGTTTGCCTCTTAGAAAGTGGTCAAAACTTGCCCAAGTGCCCACAGCTAAGTCTGAAGAAAGAAAGAGGAAATACCCCATATAACATCAACAATGTCAGATACATCTTACATAACTATTGTTGTATCAAAGTAGTCACTGATGCTCTGAAAAATATTCTTCATTTGCCTAAATTTACATATTATTCCCTTCATTTCCCTGGGCACGAATGTGAGCACTCAGATATGTCCCTGAGACATCTACATGCGTATGAGATCATTATGTCTCCAAGATATCTGATACTATGGGGAATGGGGGAATTTTGGCAATAAAGTGAAATAGAATGATAGAAGGGCTTTGAATAAGCAATATCTAACATGCCACCACACCAGTGAATAATTACAAACAAGCATAGTCCAGGAATAGGGTGGTTTCCTTCATCAAAGAAAACGAAAGGCATTGATTGCGATTCGTTACCCACCATTAGTGTATTCATAATATACAAATTATTTTGTTTTAGAAATACCGGTTTAGACGAATGGCAATGGTCCATTTTTATCCTCATTTGAAAAGGGCCAGATTGGCGCCCATGCGATGCCACTCCACGTGACGTCACAGGGACCTAGTTTCTATACGAGAAGATAGGAGTTATACGTCGTCTGAGGTTACCATTGCATGCATGAGGCGCAGAGCTCAGGGAAACATGTCTTAACAATCACTTATTAAAACTGGCTAAGGTCGGAAAGTTTTCCTCGTTTGATAAGTTATTAATAATCCTTATTTAAGCCAAGCGCTACCAGCCAGCAGGGTACTAGGCTAGCCGCTAGCAGCCTGCGTCGTATCAGCGCTAAGCCTCGCCTCAAGGTCACCTCGCAGGGCGGGAGGGGGAACCAGAAATACGTCACGCGGAGAGACTTCCCGACATTCATACTTAAGCGTCGCGTTTTCGCGCGCTTGAAAATTTTCACTTTTCATTTAATCGCGAAGTATAGATATCGTCATTTAAAAATCTAAAAGCGTGAAATACGTACTCCAGGAGTAATAATCTTTCGATCTAGGCAATAAAAAAATAATAGGAAACCACCCTATTATGATCGGAACAGGCTAGCCATCAATACTCAAGACTCCGAAGTGTGGGGGGTAAAAAGAAAGGCAATGTGGAGTGTTTGAATTTCCCTCAATTTACATTAGGCCTAAGAATAATGTGCCATCAGAAAGGAAAATGATTTTCATGCACACAAATTGTTACGGAAAATATTTTGTCAGGATACTTTTTTCCACATAGTAGATACATTTTTGCATGTAGTGGCTGATAGAAAATTATGTTTTTATAATCCTTTAAAATGGGTAGGATACATTTTATACACATCGAGCCATCCCAATAAAGTGTCGTATTTCATTCTACCACATTATTACTACCGTATTTCTCCGGATATAGTCCCCCTCTAAATACAGTCCTTCCCCTTAATTTTGAGGCTTCAGTTTCGAGAAAATGCGTTTGAATATAGTCCCTCCTTAACTTTTACCATAGACATTTTTGGAAAAAAAGGGTGACTATATTCAGATAAATGCGGTACTTACTGCCTGCTAAGGCCTTACATTGAATATGAAATCAAATCAGTCTCCAAGAAGACTTGAGGTATTCAAAATTTAAAGAAGTAGCAACCATTCCAAAACATGATTTTCAAGTGCTAGTGGCACTTCAAAATCGTGATTTGGAATGGTATTATGTTTCAGAAGCCTTGGTATTATGTTTCAGCATGGTAGCTAAAAAAGTGTTACTGAAGTAGTAATCCAGAATAGCACCTGAGCAAATTATAACTTAGAATCAGTCAATTTGTACACATATGCGTTCCAGGGCATTTACCGTATAAGCTTGTGTAAGAGGCGCACACGTGTAAGAGGCGCACACGTGTAAGAGGCGCACCCCTATTTTGAGGATCGAAGCTATGAAGAAAAAAAATTTTGCGACATTTTTTTTATCCTATCGTGCGGTGTTGCAGACGTATGCCTGGAATTTCGAAAGTTATCGAAATGTCCTCTTTCAGTATTATTTGAAAGAGGAAATTTTAATTACTGCGGAGGCATAAGAGGGAGTAGAAAAAGTTCCGATCCTCTCTTTGCCTACGCCATCGCTCTACGTTGCTTGTCCTACTCACGAACAATTTTGTTTAAAAGCTCTCGCAGGAGTATTGCAATAGAATTGCAGCCGTGGAAAATTTTAAGGCAAAACACGACAGGCAAAGGGCATGAGCTTTCCCAAGAGATTGAACAACAATCGGGGCAATCTCAGCGCCGTAGGATAATAACCACGTCGTAGATTTAAGGCCCCTTGCACACCCACCGATTTTGGACGGCCGGTAAAATATCGGCCGTCCACATTCCAATAGTGAACAATGGGAGAGCATTGGAGCTTGCACACGTACCGACCACACGCCGGCACCGGCAAAATGCCGGTTAGCTGCCGGCTATTGTCACTGTGGATCGCCGACGCCGGCTCAAAAACTTAGCAACGTATCGTTTGACCGGTAAAAATCCGGCGTGTGTGCAAGCTTCGCTTCGCCGGTAAAATATCGGCCAATATTTTACCGGCCGTCCAAAATCGGTGTGTGTGCAAGTGGCCTAACGGAACTACACTCGGCTCTCCATCAGCTAATGCCTCTGCCGTTTTTTTCCTTTCCGAGACTCCACAGGAAAATATCAAGTCACAGGGGAACAATGGAAACGTGTTTCATCCCTACCCCATTCCACCAACTGACCTTTTTCGGTCTACCAGGTTCAATTCCCCGAGTTTCTGGAGGTCAAATGCTACGTGAGTCACCTTCTGAGCTCGAAGATATCTCGATATATCTTTCTGCAATTGTATGACACGCACGAAGTTCTAAAAAGAATTAGACCTAACGCGACGTATATCTTACAGCATTTAAGTTTTTTGAGCTCTAATTGATTGACACAAAGATTTATAGTTAAAATAAGGCTGCTAATATTCAACATAGTCCAAACAGCACTATTTCGGAAGAAACAAGCGTAGCATAAGCGCATTCAAACAAGACGAGACGGACTGGAAACTCAGGCAACGCAAACTGCGTATATCACATTGCTGCGCCTTCGCCCCTTCGCTTTAAAGGCAACGACGTCACATGCAAGATCGGACGTGTTCTTCCCTTGCTCCTTCGCTCGTAGCTTTAAATACGGAGGGGAGCTCGATCTCTCCTTCAGCGCTCTTCACTTATAAGCATTTCCGATTTATTCAATCCACCATTAAGTCCAACAATGAGCACTCTCGTTCGAATTTTTTCAACCGCAGGTTTTGACACCAATATTACTATATGCAGTATAAATGCCGCGGGATGCTCACTCGTGGCAATAAATTTAGCGCGCGCTCCGGAGCGAATCACCCCTCGCGATCTTTTCAATGTTTACCTCTGGGGTACCGACGTGACGGCGCGATGCTTGCAAGAAATTCAAACAGGAGCATTTTAAAAATACGTCACTAAGGGAGAAACTCTCCTGCCTGCCGCTTGATTTTGACCCAGGGTTTCAGATGACTGACTCACGCTGAAAATCAGGGCCACTCAGTTCCCCTTGGACTTGCGACCGGGGAAGGGGAGGGGGGGGGGGAGATTAGGAGTTTGTGTAAGAGGCGCACCCCCATTTTCGGCTGCAATATCTGGGAAAAAAGGTGCGCCTCTTACACGCGCTTATACGGTACTTGTCATGGCTCCTATGGAATCCTGATAGGTGAGAGAGACCCATCCTGGCACGCAGGATCAGGTAATCATGGTGGTTTAGAAAGGAAACACATTGGTTAGAATTTTAAAACACCCAGAGGAGTGCATTTACTTTTTTCATCTCTACACAGAGGAAGAAAGTACGTGCACATGTATATAGGGCCCACCTGTATGGGTGGGCGAGGTCCGCAACGCAGCTGGGGCCAGGTCGGTCTGGACTGGCCTCTCTGGGGACCCGAACAGGACCCAGGAGACCTGGGGATCTCGGAGGTGTCGGGGTGGTGCAGGCAGGCCCTGGTACAGGGTCTGTGGGGAGTCCAGGAGCTGCATTTTCCTAAAGGGCAGCGACAGCGGACTAAGGAGCAGGCCAGGGCTCCATCCCGCTTCCTGGAGCCATGCCCAGCAGGCAGCCTCAATGGTGATCCGGGACGGCTTTTCGCCTCAGTCCTAAGGTACTCAAGGGTCTCCACCTCTCCAAGGCAGCTCTGGCAGGGGTTCAGGCAGTGGCAGTGGATCCAAGCGCTGCAAGCGGTGTGGCAGCATCAGCGGACTGAGGACTGGCGACGGGCTCCGTCCCAGCTCCTGAAGCCAGATCCAGTAGGCCGTATCTGTGGGCGATGTCCTCTAGCGGGGAGGGCACGAGTGCAACACCGTTCCTCCTGAGATCTCTGGGGCATCCGGCTGGGGCAGGGGTCCTGAGGCGATGCGGAGAGGGCCAGAAGCAACAGGGGCGGAATAGGGGCCGAGGAGACTCTCACTGCGGCTGTTTCCCTAAGGCTGCCTCTCCACACTCTCCTCTAGGGTACCGCACACCACCTTATATACCGATCCTGGCCACCCCTCCAGCCAATGAGGGCACTCTGCTAGGCGTGTAAGGGAAGTGTGAGAAGAAAGTTCAGTGCAGGGGCGGAGGAAACTATATCACTGGGGCGCATGTTTCAAACGAGTGGGTTTTGCACATGTTACATAAGGGCACAACATCCTACAGCTTCTTGAATCATATGAAATGGGCAAAATAATATATGACTGAATACAAATATCATATCAGCACTAAAACACTCTTAAGCCCTAAAATGAATAAAATAACACAGCATAAATATCTCAACTCTTTCCTCCCGCAGTGGTGAGACCCAAGAATGCTATTGATATAATCACAGAAGGAGTGAAATACCCTGTGCTTTTCACTCACTTTTTCATAAATACTTTGATAAAATCCCTCACTGGCTGCCTCTTCCAAAGTGATTCTCTAACATGCCTTGAGCTGGTAGGCATGCCAATCCAATCAAAATATCTCACCCTTCTCCTAGAGGTAAGTTTTGATATGTAATATGTATTCGTCTATTAAACCTTTGCATTCAACACTAACAGTGCATGACTTGGCTGAGGGTAGTGAGCAGTTACTAACTAATTTAATTCTCACAGGGCATTAGCAAATCAAAAATTCTACAACATTTGTCCCTGGAGAACTGCCCCCTAGGAGATACTGGAGTGGAGGAGCTTTGTAAAACTTTAAACAACCTACCCAGCATTACAACTCTGAATGTAAGCAGCTGTGGGCTTTCCTCTGTGGGAATTGGATTTATCGCTTCTTTGATCAAGGTAAGATGATACATTCAGAAAATATCTAATTTATGTACAGCAGCATGCAAAGTTGTTTTCAAAGTTGTTTTTTATGATTATTTAAACTTTACCATATAATTTTGAAGAAAGAAAAGTAATTTGGAGTAATGAAGCAAGTAATCCATCTTCAATAAATATTATGTATGTATTTGTGTCCCACCGATAAATGCACAATATTAATAACATATTTAAGAATAAAAACTTCTCAGTTCACACTAGGGTATATTTTTACTTTAAATACAAAGCAAAATTTAAAGTATTAAATGCAAAATCCTTTGACAATTGAGGTATTAAACACACATTAATTATAAGGGAAACTTTAATTTTTGCAAAAACTGGAGACAAATACAGGATCAAAAAAATTTTCTTACGAGCATTTGTGGCTGATTAATAATAACCCTCCTTAATAATGGAGAAAAATATAACAAACAATGAGAATTAAATATCTAAAATATCCTGTCAATGAGTTATTTTTACAGTTTCTCATTGCTTATCAGAACTGATGAAGACCACAATTTTCTGTCTTCATTAAACAAGTAGATTCTGATACTCAGTCAGACCAAGGTTCTAAGACTCCAATTAGGTTGATACTGAGTCAGACCTACAGGGGTGCCGACTTACAAAAAATATTGGGGGGCCCAAACCGGGGACCTTGCCCCGGTAAATTTTATAGGTAGTGAATTTTAAGTTTTTTAAGCATTTTATAAGAGTCATATGATCAGCATTAGAAACATGATCACTCAAATCTCGATATCTGGACACCCCGCGGAAAATCGACAAGCTTGACACATTTTTTCCTCACATCTGTAACGAATTTTTGGGGGGGCTCGGGCCCCCTCAGGTCCCATGGAGTCGGCGCCACTGCAGACCTACGTTTTATGATGAATGTTGCATGAGGATAAATCACAAAAAAACCATAGACAATAAGGCTTTGTAAAGTCTCAAGAGCAAGGAGCTTTAGGTTAAACATAAACATAGTTAAAACTTTAACAGATGGAATGATTTAGGTACATAGAAATTAAATTTGGCAGAGCATAGAAGAAAATTGGCAGAGCAGTAAGGATATCAAGAGAATAGCTTTATCAAAAGAGGCATTTGTGGATAAGAAAGAATTGATGAAAGGATTATAGTACTGTGAAGAAAAGGCTGGCAAAGAGTCTGATATGAAATGTAGCGGTGGCGGCTTCCGGGGGCAACGGCGTCTGCGGTGGGAAGGTTTGGGGGTGGCACACCCTCTCGGCTGGGGAGTGTCGGCAGTCGGGGCATCCAGCCGGGCAGGGCAGTCTCTAGGATTCTGGTTCCGGCCAGCGTAACAGCGGCGAGGGCTCAGGCGATGCGTCATGGTTCCTTCAGGGGTCCTTCTCCCTTCGGCTCTCTCCTCCGCTCTGTCTCGGGCCCTGCCTTATATTCGAATCCTGGCCCGAGTGGGAGCCAATGGGCGCACTTTGCCGGGCCAGGGGTAACGGAAAAGTGAAAGGCACTTTCACTTTTCGTTCGTGTGGGGGAGGAAGGTGAAGTAGGGGAGATGCTTGGAGGGGTAGGTTTTTCCCTCCCGAGAAACCCACATCATAACTTTGCACAGAAAACAAACCATGCGCACGATTCTCGCCGCCAGGCGGGTGCATGACAGTGTGTATTGATTAGTTAAATATGATGATTTTATCATGACACCAAACTGTATCTGGTTTTCATTTCCTTTGTAGACCCAGTAAGACCTGAATCTCACTGATTTATACTTTATTTAATTTGATCACTGCAAGAATTAATAAATGCAGAGGCAAGTGTTCCCATAGCATTCCAGAACGATGCAAAACACACTAGCATATTACATTATGTTATTGTACACCCTCAATAGCCTAGACAGGGTGTTCTCAAATGTACGTAAACATTCCAAAACACTGAAAATAGTCACTCACTAACTCATTTGGAAGTTCATGAACCTTTGAGGTCATTGACAAATGGTCGCAAACATCGCTAAATGCTGTGTTAAACACTCTTTAAAGTGTTTGAGAACACTCCAAGGCATTCACATTTCCACTCGAGAATGCACTGGGATAGTGTTCTTTGAGTGTTCTTCGGAGTTTATGATCACCTCATGGTGCATTCTTAAACAATCAGAAAACGCTCACATTTTCGCCAGGGTACTTAAAGACATACAAGGAGAATGCGAGAGAAAGGAGGTCTGAGAGCGACTGAACTTACGAAACATTAGGCCATGCCTGCTGTAAGCTGATTGGCAAACGGTAAGTCACGTGTCGAGACACTTTCCCTCCCCTCATCTCCACTTGCTTTAGCCACACCAGCTCACCTGCAAATATAAAATGAATAGAGCCTAGTCACTGTACTTGGGACAAATATTCTCACTGTCAACAAAGGCAGTTAGGAGCCAAAAACAATGAAAATAGTAGGATGATTCATTCACAATTCATAATGAATACCCTAACAGCAAATTCATGAGGGCTGAATGATTTCAGTATCAGTATCTTTATTATTCAACAAAGAAAAAAGAAACTTTTGTGAACCAACCATTTCTCTGGTGAATAATATTGAAATGGAATACCGATAAGTTAGTTATAACCAAGCATGTCTCATTATCAGTAACACATTTATTGAAAATCAATTTCAGGCACAGAAGATTCAAAGATTCATGGAGACATGGCAAAAATCTCTGCGATATCAAAACCCAAATTTGGATGCCATGTGGGGCATACGACGTATTATTCTTAATTCAAACCCTCAAATTGGGGATGACGGTGTCAAGCTGCTAGCTGACATACTTGAAGATGATCTATGGGTCAAAGGTTGAGTACAAGCAGATTAACTAACGATTACAAACTAAACTGAACCATAAAACTATTCTCCATAAATCCATGTGCAATCCATAAACCTTTTCCAAAAATCTCATTTCTGCCAGTAATATAAATGTTAAACCATTACAGCCACTAAGTAAAATGTTCCTTAAAAATGTCATTAGTGAACTCATAATAATGAACTTAAGAGCAAGAAGAAGGGGCACATGACGATTTCATTAGGTGCATGGAATAAAAAATAACTGAATTACTTTTGCATCATAACTGAAATACTAATGAGCACAATAAAATGAAGTCCCACATGGCAATTGTGAAATCCTTTAGCTATAAAACATAGAAAGAAAATTTTGATATTCTAATCCATTGTGTCGCTATAAATCCATAAATGCAATGCATCTGTGAGGCTACCAGAAAATTGAGCTGAAATTCAGTTCCTACAAAAAAAAATGAAATTATAGTAAAAAATTTACACAGGTGGAATTCAATCAATAATTGCAGAAATGTATGAGCTTTAATTTGATGTACTTAGTTCTAGAATCAAATGAACCGTTTTTGAGTTATTGGCCTTCAAACTAGGAAGACAAAATTTTGTAATGGATAGCAAGACATAATAAACGATAAAAATACTGAAACGTTTTAGGCCTGAGTGCTAGAAAAAGCATGGGTTAAAAATGAGCAACTAGTTGCAATGCAGTAAATCAAGGAAAGTAAATAAAAGGGAAAAAATACAGAGAAGAGAGCTAGTAAGTGGAGACCATACTTTGAATACATTTACATTTGTTCAAGAGAATTAAAAACCTGCAAATAAGAATCATATATTGACCAAGTTTAAGCCATTCCATAACCTCAGCCAGCAGGCATTGTTTTTGAGAGTAGCTGTCAGTTCCCTCAGAAATAACAAATACAGTAAAAAAAACTATGGACACGGTTTTTTCTTAGCATAGACGTGGACATCGAATTTTCACCAACAGTGCTTGCAAACACCTTCGAGTCAGCGCAACAGATACTCCTTACATAGAGAGAAGGCTTTATCGTAGAGTAGCAGCTACTTATTTGATTTTCTGCAATGAAACCTCATGAGAACATTTCTGTGAGCAACGATAATTTTACTGTTCAGCTTCTGCTGCACAATACATATCTAGTTCCTAGGTTCAGGCCTTGAAAACTATTACAATTTGCTCCATCATTAAAAAATGACTTAAAATTAAGTTCTTGATTTCTCAGCAACAAGGAGGTACCCAGGATCATAACTAGGGGGGGTGGGTTGTAAACCATGGTCTAGGGGAGGGCAAGCCAAGTTGTCACATTTTAGAATGGAAAAGGTGAATGAAACCAACATTTAAGAAAATTATAACAGCGCTTAATTAGTTTATGAGATTCTTTACTTGAAAAATTTAGTTTTATTTTAGTTCATATCTAATACTAATACATATCATTTTTCGTGGGGTTAAAGAAAATTTGTTGAATACTTTCATTTCAATTCAGTACTGAATTTGCTCAAAGACTTTTGCAATTTTTGCTTCTAGGCGGGGGCAGCTGCCCCCTCTGCCTTTAGCTGGGTACGCCCATGCTCAGCAATATATACCACAGGACTGATTCCATTATTTTAAAACTCTTGAAATATTTTTGTTGACTTCAAGCTGATGAATGAGATATAATTTCATATAGAGTCTAGAGCCATTTTACCAATAGTATACCTATGCAAAAGCATCTGCATAATAACCTATATACAGTCATTAACTTCATTCATTGCACCCTAAAAATAAGGATTTTTTGTATCAAGGGCCTAATTCCGTTCCAGCCATTGATCTGCAGAAATGTGGAATAGGAAAAATAGGAGCAATTTATTTGATCTCTCTCCTAGAAGAAAACTGTGTGATAGCAATAATTGACATAAGAAACAACAAGAACGTCCCGGCAAGCCTCATCAAGGAAGTTATGTCTCACCTAAGAGAAAACAATAAAGACAGAGTCACGGAGGTTAGTGCAATATTACCTGATCCTTAAAACATTTTCCCTAATATTAATAATATTTCCTAAATACAGCGCTTGAAAAACATTACTCAATAAATTTCATATAATTTTTTAAAAATATTGCTTATGCTCCTGCACAAGTTAGATATTCAAAATAAATTTGACATAAGTTCAACTGATTCAGGCGATACACTGTGGAAGTTTGACAATTGAAATAAAATGAATTTGCACTTTCCCACCATAATTTAATTTGTAAGAAGTGTTTAAACTCACTGAGAGTCATTTGGTTTGGTCTTGTATCAAAGGATGGCTCCGTGAGTGGAAATGCGTCATACGAATTAAATTATAGTGGAAAAGTGCTGAAGAAGTATATAAGAAGAAGAAGATACCACAAAAGTAATTCAGTAGGAAAGAGGCAGAGCAGTCTTCACATCAGAATGGGTTCAGTTTTTTAAAAAAAAGGGAAAATAAGTTATAGTCTAACACCATATACATAGAGCAAACTTTACAACAGGAGTTGCTACTAATATTGAAACCTACCAAAATAAGCCCCGAGGATATCTGGGACTGTGCTGTGACTCAAAATGCAGGAAAAGAAAACTTCCAGCTGGTTCTAACACTATCCATCACTCTGGTGGACAGTGGCTAATTAATTGGGGTTGGGAGATCACTTCCACCTCTGTTATACATATGTATATGGAAAAATTGAAAGATAGTAATCATTAAGGTAACTCTTCAAAGAAAGTTAGTTTTAATTTCATCAGCTTAACAAACAAAGTTGAAAAATAATGGATAAAAATCTTAAAAGGCCCTTGTTAATGCATATCAAACACATTATTGCCAAGAGGTATACATATTGTATGCCCCCATGGCACTGTGGAAAGTAATGAACTACAACCCCATCCCCTCCAAAAACATTTATCATTATGCACCCCCACTGTTGGAATGGAATATCATTTCACTGGAAAGTTAGGGTTTTCTAAATTTTCTCCGGAACTGATTTCTGTAGCCCATTTCCCTAGAACATTTCAGCTCTAACAGAATAGATAGTGAATTTTTATCCATCAGTAAGACAGTCACTAGGCTAAATGATGTATGGAAAAATAAGCAATACATTACAGCTGGAAACCAAGTAGGTACGAAAGGCTATGTGGAAAACATAAATTGCGAAGAAATAGAAAAGTTTCAGAAGGATGGAGAGGTGGGCATGCTGTATGCCAAAATGAAGATGTTATCAGGTAGTAAAAGAGGCAAGCCAATCCAAAAATTAAGGTTAAGAATGAAGTTATGTTAACCAAACAATTTTTTTAAGGTACTAACTAGAGATGGGTCGAATAGCAGATTTCTCGAATTCGAATATCGAATTCGAATATTAAATCATTGCTCGAATATTCGAATACCTCGAATTTCGAATACCTCGAATACTAAATGATGAATGCTGGAATGTTTGACTCGGTTGCCTATGCAGCAGGCAACACAAGATTTTGGGGAGTAATTTTGGTTTCCTTTAAATGATTCGAACAGGAATTTAGCTGATTAATGAATATTTTAATTTTATGGAAACAATTGGGCATATAATTAATTCAACTAACATCGCTTTACCCCCACTCCTGCTGCCAAGTGCTAGCTGACAATGTGAGGCATTTTGCAACATACAAGCTCTTTTCCACCGGATTTTCTTCAATTATTTTCAGTCCATCTTTGGGAGTTCTCACGAGATAAGAAGATGAATTGGAATTGCTATCTGGGAGAAACCAAATATTCTGAGAAAATATCCCTTTGTCTGGGACTGTAACAATAAAGATTTATAGCACCACTCATAAATTGTAACTTTATATATGTTTTCGGAAAAAAATACCCCATCAACTTTGTAGAAGCTCTGCTGCTCATATCGAGTTTCGCCAGAATGCTAAGTCTCCGTCGTATTTTGACATTTATTTCTTTGCGTAAAATGCTTAAATAAACTCAGAAATACGTCGTGTTTGGTCTTATTCTTTTTGAAATTACGCTCACATTACTAATATTTCAATTCAATAAAGGTATAACATCAATTGAGGAAAGTCATTCTTAGACACCTTTTGTGCTAATAGATGACTCATGCAGCGGTTGACCTCCACAGAAATGGGGAACTTCGAAGCTGGTAGGAAAAGAAAGGTCAGTGGGGGAGAAAAGGGAGGGCCCGAAACAGGTTTCTATTGTTCTCGAGTAACATGGTATTTTTTCGAAGCTAAGGTCTTCGTAATATGATCCCTGCGCGAGCTGTGACCTTTTTTTTTATTTCGAAGAAGAGGAAAGCCTCAGAGGGGGGGCTAGTGCTGAATGGAAAGGGATACCGGATCTTGGGAAATGCGCTAATGTAAGTATCCCACGGTACTCACACAGCAGTTGACCTCCAGAAATGGGGAACTTCGAAGCAGGTAGCCAGAAAAAGGTCCGTGGGTGAAAAAAGGGTGGAGGGCGTGAAACACGTTTTTATTGTTCTCGTAACTCGATATTTTTTTTCGAAGCAGGGGTCTTCGTAATGCGATCCCTGCGCGAGCTGGGACCTTTTGTTTGATTTCGGAGAAGAGGAAAGCGTCAGAGTGGGTGAGGCTAGTGCTGAATGGAGGGGGACAGCGGATTGTGGGAAATGCCCTAAGGTTGCTATCCCACGGCACTGAGGTTCTCCTGGTGGGGGGAATCGGGGATTTTCGGATTTTTTCACCCGACCATTTTCGGTTCCCCTCGTCGAACTCTTTTCACCGCTAAAATCCTCGAATTTGATGTAATTCGTCAACTTGCGTAAAACGGCGCTGCGAGCACTAAATGACTACAGTTCTCTAAATTTTTCCGAGTCAACTACCAACGACGTGCGTGCGACAGTGTATGACGCGAAATTCAAAGTATTCGAGGTATTCGAGGCGGTAATTTTCGCACAACTATTCGAAACCTCGAATATCGAATACTTTCTAGTATTCGAGGTATTCGAGTATTCGCGGATACTATTCGCACATCTCTAGTACTAACCAATTTTTTTTCACTTGAAGATGGCACTGTTAGAATATCTTATAACTGGATTACTAGCAATACATGTAATATTCATAAGTTGACCTGAAATGTACTCCAATGTACATATATAAAAGTTAAGTTGGACCAGAGAGGGTTGGACTCAGACAATGGGTTACACAGAACAGAGGGTCGACTTTGCAAAACTTGATTCTTGCCATTTTCCATGCAGTATCATGAGCTCATTTTCAGTCACAAATATAATATTTCATCAACTTCATAATTTAAGGCCTGTTTTAATAATCCACTTTCCTACATCCACTAATGCCAAACTACATTTTGAAACATTATTGCAGAGATATTTTGGCACCATTGTGTCTGAAAAACGGAAGAAATTATGGACATTTAAATGTAATCACATTGGTTTCCATGGTCTAAGATTCATAACTTCAAACATTTACAATCTAAATTGGAATAAAATATAAAAAAGTGATTTTAATAACAGCTCCATGAAAGATATGGTAAGACAAAATTAACGAGAAAATTTTTTATGACTTTCAGTATCATTGGCTTGACTTGGGCTTCACCAGTAATACATCATCGACTTGGATGCCATCATTAAGCAAGATACAAAAAGAAGGAAAGGCGAAGTCAATGCCAAATTATGACCTTAAATCTTCTTCACTAACCACTATCAAGCCAACAAGAAGTGGATATACCATCTGTAAGAGATCTTTGAGTCAGCCAGTGAAAGGGTAAATCTTTCATGTATATCTATGGTGCCACCTTCCTTCCAGTAAAATGTCTAGTCTACATTGAATATTCAATGTACATATTAACAAGGGTCATTTCAGATTGTCTCCCACTAGATCCATGGCCCTTGGCATTCTCTTGGTGAACAGTCTCTCACTTTTTCTACCAAACACCCGAATATGAAATCTTTATTGGAAATAAAGGAGTAAAACTTTGTCAGGTTCACTATTATATTAATATGGGCACGACCCTGGTTTCGTAACATAGTTACATCTTCAGGTTAACTACATAACGGAACCTGGGTCGTACTCATATTAATATAACGGTGAACCTGACAAAGTTTTACTCCTTTATTTCCAATATGGAGAGGTTTCACAAAGTCAAACTTGAAGTTCTCAGTTGTAAAATCTCTAGGTTTACACACGCTAAATTTTCACTCCATGTTCTGAACCTGAAGGCTGGTTTGTTAAGAAAGACTAAAAAAAAAACACCTAAATTAAGTCATGAGTACATGGATTCATGTACCATAAATGAAAAATCTTAGGCAGGTTCCTTAGTTTACTTTGTTGCAGAAACTTGATAAGTGTTTTTAAATGGAACTTGCATAGGATCTTCGTTTCAAGATGGATGAGCACCACAACATCTTACCTGAAACAACCACTCACATAATATGCATTGAATGGGGGGAAATTTATTTCCCAGGGCTACACCCATCACTAACAGAACCACTGATAAGTAGAAAAAGCATAGGTACCACGAGTATTTTTGCTGGGAGTGCCTACCACCTTCACCCAGATTTAAGTCCGGGACCATCTGCTTTATAGGAAAAAACAATTAAAATTAAGCCACTGTGCCCACAATCATTACTTTTCTTAAATTGATAAAATTTTCTACTGCCTTAAAAGCCTTTCCCAAAACCTTTTTGTGAACACTACTTTCAGACACTACTTCTCCGTTGTCAAATTACATTTGCTGAAGTAATTTTGTATATTTCGTTTCTCCCACTTATGAACTACCTAGCAGTGACAGATTCAGGAGGTGAAGGAGGTAATTGCTCCTTCCCACTTAAGATGATAAATGTGTTAAGAATTGTTTAATTCCATACTCCCTCCCCTACCCAATAACATGTCATAATAATGCTCTCCCTATGATGCCACTTTGGTGCTCTGACTGGCAAATTTTCCTGTGTACTCAGAGCCTAAGCATCGCTCAGGAATTTTGCCACTTTCTTGAACAACTCATTTTCTGGTATTATTATGCTCAGCATTTATCTTTTTACTGGTAGAGTCATCTTATATAATTTTACCCTTTCGTAAAATACTGTAATGTTCACAATACTATTACCAGCCCAAACATTGCTCAAGAAGCACAGTCTGGCTTGCACAAGACCCACAGTGGGGAAATTGCTTAAGTGTCAACAGATAGATTTGATGTTTTCCCAGTGAGCTGTAGCAATGAATCTTTCATGGGCTACCGACTGAGTCAGGGTCCCCATTTCTGCCAAAATGGAGAGCCTGACCCATTCAGAGGCCCAAAAAGATTCATCCCGGTGCAAAGAGAAATTCAAACCTAGAGTTGACTTTGGATCATCCACTTATACCTTCAAATCTGTTAGTGATTAACATTTGGACAAGAAAGGAGTTTGATATTTTTCCAATTAAAATGATTGCTTTGAGTCCCTCCAATTTTATACTCATATTCTCTCTATGTATACGATTTTGTCCCACACTGAGCCTTAAAATTCACTAAAAAGTTATATTCTCCTGAAATTATTGACTCACGTCATCCTATTCTTCTTAGCAACATACTCATCTGAACATTTCATGAACAATCGACCAAAATGAAAGGACAATCTCAAGTATTTATAGCCCATACACAACTTGTAGAAACCTAAAAGTTTAAGGAGTACATTTTTTAATATGTGGATTGTAAATGTTCTAAAATTATGACAACCCTGAATAAACCAAATTTAATCACTACAATTAAATAAAAGGTAATAGGCATGATGTGTCAGTCTTTAACTTTAATGATCTTCAAAAGATTTTAGTTGATAGCCATCATTTCACAGCCACTAACAGATATAATAATGCAACTTAACTTTCACAAGTAAACATAAAATCAATACCATTTATGTACATATGCATATATATAAAAAGAACGTTTAGATTAAATTTTTACAACAAGAAAAAGCATAAGAAGAATGCTACATTTTCAACATCCTTGAGAACAGTATAACTAGGCTAAAACTCACAGAGATGGCTGAGAATGTTCACATAAACACCAAATGCAGAATTCGCAGCAAATAATTCTTTTAACTAGGGATTAGAACCCAGACCAACAAAATGAATAGTTAAGAATTTTTTTAAAGCCTTCGACTTCCCCTTCTCAGGTATTTCCCTCCTAACTAGTAGAACATATTTGACAGGAGGTTTCCAGAATTCATCAAGCAACCTTCATCATCCAGCACCATATTCAAGTGCCTAAGTGTTCACCAAATACATCATCACCTTTAACCACTCTAAAACACTGTGTGAACATGCCTTTCCATAAGGCTTACCTTTCATATTAAAACCTTGATTATACATATGTATTTATCAAAACATTTAGCAGGATAAATATAGATATTATTATCCATCAGCTCAATCGAGGCTCTATTTTGCTGCTATTTTACCTCAGTTGTCATGCATTGGTGATGTTAAGTCCTTCAGTGAGAACATTTAATTGAGAGAATGAATTACAAGAGAGTAAAGAACAAGAAACTATGTGAGACAGAATGGTGACCCACTCTGCAAGAGCTTGCGACTCCATCAACTTATTTGTGAAAGGCTTGAGGCTATCCACTTTTTTTGTCATGCATAATTCGAGCAGTAGGTATAAGACAGAAAAATGGGGAAATGAGTCTCATGATTTTAAAATTCTATACCAATCAAAAGTTTAAAAAATGATAAATCAGAGCATTCAATTGGAAAAATTGAAAAGTTGGCATACCATCAAAATATGAATCAGTAAATAAATAAGCTAAGATAAATATTACCCAAAGTTTCTCTTCTTCAAATAGTGATTTTTTCTATTTGAAATGCTCCTCCAACAGAAATATTTACATTATTTGAAGATAATTATTAATTTATTTCAGATGCTATCAAAGAAAATACTGATTATTGCTGATTATAAGCATCATAAAAAATATTTATGTAGGATCCACACATGGCCAAAACAAGAGGGTCATAATTCAAGTTTGTACATCTTAATTGTTGTGTGCAGTTAAGTACTAGAATGTTGTGATGTGTAATTCAAAAACCAACAATAAATTATTTTTGAACTTCTCAAGGTCTTTGGATTTAAGATAATTCATTAAGCCATTTACAAAAATATTTAACAAGAATATATCCCTCACAGCCAAATACAACATAAATTGCCCAATGAAAAACTATTAATGTAAACCAAGGCGGGGCATGTATTACCTATTAACTTGAATTACTGCCTATAGTTCTGCCTCTCTCACTCTCTCGTATTCATATCTATAAATTTGTACATATTATCAAAAATTAGTTTAATGTTCTGAAAGCCAAGAGACATAATATATCCTTCGGAGTAAATAGGGAACCTGGCAAAGGAAAACATCAAACCTTGACTGGAATACAAAATACCATGTGAACTAAAACATATCAAAATGCTAGAAGGGAATTGATGAACATAAGAGACACGAAAAAGAACATTTACCCGAAATTTGCACCTTGTAAAAAATGAATTGGTTCTACTGAATGCTTTTTTTTTTCAATCAGAAACACCATAACCCTCCAGGTGCACAATTTTTGTTATTCCGTAAAATCATGTAATTTGGGTGGAATTATGTTTGAAGGATCCTCAATTTGGTCCTTGAAACGCCTCTAAAAGAAAGCTGTAAAAAGTTTGAAGTAATGTACCTATAATATGTGGATTGAATCAGGAATTCACAGAAAATGTAGAACAAGATGAAAGAAATAACTTGAATTCATAGGAATGGTGGGATAAGCAGAAAAAGGATGGCTGCCTAACTGAATAAAATCATCAGAGGCAAATCTTGATTTTTTTAAAATGCTGTGATCACGAATAATATTTTTAAATTCTTACAAATTCCATTACAGAAGAAGTCCTTGGTTATGCATATGGTCAAGAGTGAAAGTAGTGCAAAAGCAAGTGATTTTTTTGTGTAGGTTGGCCCTTGTAGGAAAGCATAGGGAAATTATCTGCATGTAACAAGCACTCCCATTTGCGTAAGCACTATGAGTCCATTACCACGATTGTCGTGAGGGATATATGACTTGCGGGATAACTCCACACTACAGCAGAATATAGCAGCAGCAGATATCGCCAGCAGAATGGCTGTAAGCTTATTTCAGACGCATTTCTGTGGTACTATGTGGCGCATTTCTATCCATTTCAAAACTATTGATACCCGAATTTGAAGGGCTGTAATAAAGTAACAGCAGACTCAATTACAGAGTACATAATTTTCATCAAAATAAAGGTAATTAAATTCCATGTTTTTTGTAGGAAATGAAAAAAGACAAAAATGAAGAATATAATATTCTTTATTTTGATGCAAATTACATTTCAATCAAATCACCTGTTACATCACTACAGCCCTTCCAACTCAGGTATCTACACTTTTGAAATGGACTGTAGATTAAGACAAAAGCGATGTCACATCTTAATGTACAGACACTGTAGTTCAGTTGCTCACAGAATCATGTGAGGTTTCTGCAACAATTTTTCATGTTTTAGAAGACTTTCTGGCCTACTTCTGAGAATGTTCATTATCAACTGGATGCGTTGCTTATTTGATGGCACTAGGCCTCCTCGAACCAGCAAGAGCCAAAATAGAAATGGACTGCCTCATAGTGGCACCTGATGGTCTGGCATGTAGCTTCGAATCTTTTTCTGCTCATAATTTTGCCTATCGCATGAGTTGCCCATAAGATACTCCATACTCGCTCAGCGGGAAGTCATTCCACAATGCCTTGAGACTCCAACGGTGAGGTAGTATGTTAAGCAATTCTTTTACGAGTGACTGATGTAACAAAATACAGCAAATTCGTTTTTTATTCCTGCAGTTACTACCAGCACGTGTGAGATATGCAGGCATAACTAATGCCAGAAATATGCTGTGATTGGGCTTGTCCTTCTTTTAAGTGTTTACAAATATATTAACAAATAACTGAATTTTTTAACAACTTTCCAAATTCACAGAGATAAAACACTTTTATCTAAGTTCCCATTACAGTATATTATATTTAGTAGAAGACTCATTATTCACAGCCTTAAGGACAGAGATAGGGATTAGAGAGTTACTGAAAACCAGTGGGAGGAGATGCATATCCACCACAGGTCCTCACACAGGAGCTTTGGGAGAAAGTAAAGGACTACAATATTGAGTTTCTTTGTGCTAGATTTGCACTTTACAGAGCATACCTTCATAGAAGTATTCTAAGTAACACACCAAATACAGTACACACCCGATTATCCGGGCTAATGATGGGGAGAGACAGCACGAATAATCGGAAAACACGGATAACCCAAATTTTCACTTTAATGTCTCGTTATGTTCATCATTTACGTAAAATAAACAATATATTATTATTTATGCAGTTATTCTCTTATTTTAAAGTGCTTCCCGGACTCACTGAGAGCTCTTTCTTTGCCAGTGCACGATCTTTTTAGCGGCGATAAAATGGTTGTACTCGTATTATTATCGCTCCATGTAAGTTCGAAAACCACACAGCCGTGGCCATGTGATCACAGATACAGAAAAGTGGTTCGCACGAATGCTTCAAAACCACTGCTCGACGTCGGAAACTACACTGTCACGCACCACACCACGTCTCGTCAAGTTGCCCGGTTTGCAACTGCTGCGGGACGTGTACCGTGATCACGGAGCGAGGTCGTGCACTGCAAGGCTTGGAAAACAGAAACACGGTGCTCCCATGAATGCAGCTAGTGTGCGATCGCTTCCGTTTTACGAAGGGGATTCTAACGGAAATAATAAGCCCGGTGTATCCTAGCATTAATACAGTAATTCTGAAGATTTTGCATACTATTTTATTTTTTTATAAAGATCGCGGAAAATATTGAGCAAAAGTGAAAATCACGCATGGATAATCCGCAACACGGATATACGGCGGCCGGATAATCAGGAGTCTGCTGTATCAAATTTTCAATGCTTGCACTTAACATCCTTGGGATTACAGAATTGATAATCCATGCAAGGATTAAAAGGAGATCAAGTCCACACAACAATGAGAAAGGGGGATAATCCTACCAAACTAGCAGGAGCGTGGATGTCCCCATCTCCACGATGGTCTAATGCTTGAGGAGTGAGCACTCTAATAATGACATTTCTCCATAAATGCTCATTTTGAGTGCTTGCTCATTTTTTGAAGCAGTGTTTTTGACCATTACACGAGCACTTGTCGCTGATTGGCGGGAGTCCATACATTTTTATTAGGTAAACAACATTGAGTAGCTTAATGATTAAAAATTCCTACCATAGCACTCAGCCATCTTCTTCCAGACAGGGAGGCTGACAATTTGCTACATAATATACCTTCCCGTGATTAGCACTGTTCTAGATGGAACATAATGGAAAAAAATTATAATATACACGATGAACAATAATTATATTCCATTGAGGAATTCTATTATTATATGCATAAAATTTGGAATTTCAATATGTTCGCTTATAGATTATTGACAGATCAATTGAAATCACTGCATATATAAATAGAATTTTGTATTTTCATGTGCATATATAAATAGAATTTTGTATTTTCATGTCGCGTAACTGACTAAATACGCAATTTTACAAGACATCGGGTATTTTTATTAATAAAACACAATTATTCTTCAAAATAAACACTGGAATATAAATTCATTTACAAGCGAATCAATATAAATGTGTAAATAACGCAAATATTTTCCTGATCTCGACGATTGCTGAACAAGAAAAGGACAGTTCGAAATAAAGTTATACCTAATAAACTTTATAGAGATGACACACCTAGAAAGTGAAAGACAAGAGATGTTTTGGAACATTGGCAACCAGAGGAAACATTATATCCAGTAAATTCCACCAAACATTTTCACTTACTACACAGGCTAATATTAACATAAAACAAAATAATTATCAGATCAATCCAATCCATGACCTTCATTGATTCTTTGGAATTTCACTCACCCATGAGCAACATAAATAAAATACATACAATTATTTACACCATGAAATTTACCCCAATTTGCATACCTCCACTGACAAAGTGACCAGAAGCCAGACTGCATGAATGTGAGATATGGATCACTTAATATTTTATACCATGAGCGTACTATCTAGATAATTTGAATCCCATCAAACCATCAAGAAAATCGGTGAACTTTTGAGGTTCTCCAGGAGGAAAAGGAATTAACTTGGAGAAATCTGCCTCCTCTAGAACTTCCAACAACTTTTCAGGTCCATCACAGTAAATCAGATGGCCATCAGCAGCCAGCCTCTCAGCCAACTCCATCTGAAAATTAAAAAGTAATAATGAAACTCCCTTCACACTATTTTTTGCGTAACATATTACAATATTTCCAGAAATTTATTTTTACATGATACTTTTCGTTGCTCTAGCAACAATTTCCAGTACATCTTGTACAGTAAAGTTATTCCATAAATATGTACTATGACTACAGGAGAGGGTGTAATAGGAAAGATGGTGGTTGGAGACTGGGAAAGTTGTAGGTTGTAGGAGAAATGGTGGGGAAGAACCTATGTGTGGAACAAAATTATTTCAGGAAATGCTACATGGGGCCCTTACTTGACCCTACGACTCATTTTCTAAAACTCTGACACAATAAATTTGCTTGAAATTGAAAATAATTTCTTTCGTGCTCACGTGTTTAGTTGTGCTGCTTTTTATTAAGTGCCTTTGATACGATTTGGAGGCCATAAAAATAATCATTGGAAGCTTCTGCGTTTGTTTTCCAAATTGCCAACTGGAGTGCGTGGAGGAAATATTGTACTTTTTCTGTTTCCCCTGAATGATACTGCGACTTGGTGGGTACTTCCATGGAAATAAATTACAAATTTTAATTTAAGTAAAATTATTTGAATTATTGTGCATGGGCACAGCAGAGTTCTGCCCAGATTCAAGGAAGTTTGCACAGTACTGAAAGGGGTTGCCTCCACTGAGTAAAGCCAGGTCACCATAATTTAAATTTTCGAATTTTTCTCGGTAGGTGGTTTGGGGGGGACATGAGCTTTCTACGGGGTCCGGGCCCCCATGCCTAACTCAGGTTATCAATGGTTTCGATGGTCGGCTAAATTTTGAATTCCCACATTTTCCGGACGATTATTTGCAAAAATCATGCATGCATGCAAATTTTCGTAAGAAGAGACTACATAAAACTAGGAGTCATGTATCTTATGTTTTACAATTTTATTGGTAGTCCCGGAGTTAATCCATTAAGGGTTCAAACTATAGATTAATCTGATCGAGTTTATGCATAAATGTATGGATATGTTTTTGAACGAACAAATGCACTGTGTTACCACCAAATTTGTACGAATTCAGGTGCAGAAAATAGAACCTGTAATAGTTTGGTTCCTCAAGTAAAAATTTTTCCCTTGAAACATAGCTGATTCTGGGCTGAAACTTCACTGAATGTGTGAAAACTGCCATGAAACAACCTTGTAACTGCACTTCATTACCTTGTCCTCAACAAGAAAAACGGTACTCAACTGAAACTCTGATGCCATTTTCCTTTGCAAGTCCATTGCATTTGAATATATCCCCTCTCCCTCATGAAGTTGAATTGCTTCTCCCTTGCTGCGCATGAGCTCTACTGACACTGAACTGGACCTAAGGCTCAGGCTAGGCCACCTTAATGACTCCACTGAATCTCTTTTGCCAAATATCTTTACTGTGCTGCCATAAAGCTGCTGCAGCATTTGGGTATCCCCTCTCCCTCATGAATTTGAACTGTTTCTCCCTTGCTGCACATTTGCTACCCAGCGTAAGTTTTGCCAACATACAGAACCCATCTACCAGATGTGTACGGGACCCATGTTTTCAGTGGCAATGTATTTTTTTAAATTTAGCTTTTGGCAACACGGGTATCTTTTCCCGCACACCAAGCTGTCAGTTGCCATTATTTCTCTCAAGGTGGGTGGGTGTAGGTGTGAAAAGATTGATGACATAAATATTTTCCCGATACTTCAACGGTTGATAGTGGCAAGTATAACTCGAAATTAAGGTGAAGGGGAGAACGAGGTCGGTGGAGGAAAATGCAGTCGAAATTGGAGGTAAGTGTTTAAACTTCTCTGATGGCATGTTTATTCCTTCCATGTTTAGCCATGAGAATTTTAACATTAAATTTGTGTTTTAATCCAGGCAGAATTAAGGATTTCGAGGACCTTTTTCGGGGGTCATGCAGCCACAACCGAATTCTTCTTTCAACGCCTTGGCGACTGCCGTTCACTTTTCCTGCCAAATGGATAGCCTGGACGAGGAGGATAATACACTGGTCATTAATGCCATGCCATCCATTAGTCATCCTACTGAGGACAAGAAGAGTGAGCCCAAGCGGGCTTTCGAAGAAATAAGAAAAATGCAGGTGGGTATCGCTAGTGCGAAGTATATTTAAATGTATGTAACTTTTATGTAACTATTGACTTGAATAACTTCCTTCTTAGATTTTATGTGCCTTCGCAAAACCATATGTAATCGGTCCTTCTACGTTGCGTAGCATCAGGAAGGTTAAGTTTGATATTTGACGATACCAAAACACCATGCCCAACCCCAGATATCGCCTGTTCCGGCATCTGAAACCAGCAGGTTGGGATGAACAGGTAAATCACTCACTGTAGATTCAGTTGCTGTTTGATTTATTAGGTTCTGTAAATTTCCTTTGTTTTGGATCATGGTGCGCTTTACTAAACCATCAGAGATTGCTATGAAAAAGTGAGCTCTACAGAGAACTACAAATTATTACAATTGCCTGTAGAAGGCATTACTGCTGATATTTTTGGAAGCTTGAGTGGTTTTCATTCGGAATTCACACATAGCCAAAGTAACGAGTCAATGCTTGGTTGAACTATGTTGCAAAGTGCATGAGTCTTTAGTGATAATAGGGTGGTTTCCTATTATTTTTTTATTGCCTAAATCGAAAGATAATTACTCCTGGAGTAGAAATTTCATGCTTTTAGATTTTTTAATGACGATATCTTTCGTGACTAAATGAAAAGTGAAAATTTTCAAGTGCGCGAAAACGCGACGGCTAAGTATGAATGCTGGGAAAACCCCGTGTGGCATCATTCTGGTTCCGGCTGTCACTGTGTGAGGTGACATTGGGGCAAGGCTTTGAGCGCTGATACGATGCAGGCTGCTAGCAGGTAGCAGAGTACCCAGCTAGTAGGTAGCGCTTGGCTTAAATAAGGATTATTTATACCTTATCAAACGAAGGAAACTTTCCGACCATAGGCAGTTTTAATAGACGATTATTAAGACATGTTTCCCTGAGCTCTGTGCCTCATGCAAGCATTGGTAATCTCAGACGATGTAAAACTCCTATCTACTCGTATAGAAACTAGGTCCCTGTGACGTCACGTGCAGTGGCATCGCATGGGCGCCAATCTGTCCTTTTTTAAGTGCGGTTAAAATTGACCATTGTCATTCGTTTGAACTAGGATTTCTAAAACCAAATAATTTGTATATTATGAATACACTAATGGTGGGTAACGAATCGCAATCAATGCCTTTCGTTTTCTTTGATGAAGGAAACTACCCTGTTAAAGTTTTGCATTCTATAATTTGAATGCTTCTCATTAATGCAACCATATAACTAATAAGCCAAGAAATGGAAAGTTTTTAAAAGATTCTTTCTTATTTGAAGGAATTGATGCTAAGTCATCCAATTGTTGATGGTGGAATGAATTCAGTGTAATTAATAAGGGATAAAGCTGTTTTTTTAACTTTATTTTATTTTATCGTAATCAATTGTATGTTGATTATGCTTTCACAGGTTACTTTATCTTAATAGCCCATCTCTTTAAATGTTCTAATTCTAATTGTGACTCTCATCAGTCATGTTTCTTCTCTATTCCAGGAGCACCCAACTTCCTTGACTTCTTTCATTTAGAATATTTTTGTACGTGCATTTAACTGTTATTAATTGATTGATGTATTTTCATGTTCTAATAAAATGTGTCTTGAAAAATGTTGTGGTCATTGCGGTTATAACTATTGTTACTCCCAATCACCTGTCTACCCTTTATCTTTTATCATGCATGCAAAATCGTGGGAGAAATCTATTATGTGATCATCGACTGTTGGCTAGGTTGTGCAAGTTGTTAATTTAAGGTGTTTCATATGATTTGAGGAGGGAATTTCAAAGGATTGGGTAGGGGAATTGTATTCAGCCAAACAAGGGAGTTTCAGTCTGGCTAGTAGCCAAGGGAGTTTCAGTCTAGCTAGTGGCCAAGGGAGTTTCAGTCTAGTTAGTAGCCAAGGGAGTTTTATTCTAGTTAGTAGCCAAGGGAGTTTCATTGCAGTTAGCCAAGGGAGTTTCATTGTAGCTAGTCAAGGGAGTTCACTTTAGTCGGCCAAGGGAGTTTCACTGGAGTGGTTGGAGTACTTAATTGCACTGCTACTGCACTGCCATTAAAAGTAGGTAAAATATGAGTAACATACCTGATGATCATCCATTAGTGCTTTGTTAACAACTGCCACCAACGGTTTACGGGCGTTCAATACCTCAAGGCATGTTCCAGCACCGGCGTGACTTAGTACTAAATCTGCACGCTCTATTTCACCAGCAATGGATGGAAGGAAACGAAAGCTTGATATGTGTATTCCCTCCATAGTTGTAGTAACTGGCTGTATTTCCCCATCCCCTATTTGTAAATGCAGAGACTCATACCCACGTTGCTTCAGAACCTAAAATGTGGAGGTACATTGGCTTCAATTCTATAAAAGGTATCCATAAGTGAAATTTAGGCATAAATGGTCGATAATGATTGGACGGCGCAGAAAATTAAATCGAGGCTAAGATATGACATCAATTTTAATACAACAACACATTTTTGGGAACATTTAAACATTATCGTCGTTCAACTGTTCACAGGTGATTCCGATACGGTCGGAAATGGGTGTAACACTAGGGCTCAAAAATACTCAGAAACCAAAGTAATTAAGAAATTCTGTCCAATGAGTGTATATATCTTACCTGCAGCAATTCTGGACGAAAAAATTGACTTATAAACGGATCGAATTTCGTGGATCCCACAGTGACGAAGATGTGCCTCGACGCCATGTTGCAATATTTTTTGTGTTTGTCGATGCTAGGAATTAGTGCAGTAGGATGAGAATGAGAAGAGTCAGTGGGTTGGTGTAGGGCTGGTGAAAGATGCAGAAGGAAGTTGCATTCAACCTTTATGTGATGGCTTAAGTGTTTTTGGTGCTGGATACTCTTCACCGCGGTAAGATTATATTGTATTTTTCTCTTTACTGCATTGGCTTATGTCGTTCGGCTGTGAAGGTTGTTCTCGTAGCCCTATAATTGGTGTAGATCTAGGTCTGTCTGATATGCCTTATTTAGAAGCTGTAGCGTCGTGAAGAAGTCATTGATGCATTTTTATTTACCTTTAGACTACCTTTCATATCCCATCTTGCGTTTAAGGATGTTAAATTATCCATTTTATGGATATATTATCATAGGTAGCTAATCATTAGGTTGAAGGAAAAACATTGACTTGATTACTTTCTTGGAGAACAAGTCATTGTCGTGGAATTTAGGCAACTATTTTACAAGCAATTACGTATTTGATTACCATTTATATATTAGGTGTGTAGGCTATTGCAGATAGCTCTTCGGAGGATGGATCATTCATATATGGCTTTTCTCTCGTGAGAAAATACTTAAATTTTATTTGTTGTTGGCGCATTAAATTATTGCTCATTAAATATTATTGTTAAAATTAGTGGCATTAATTATAGGGTACTTTGCCAAGGAGAATAGAATTTCGTAATCATTTTAAATGGTCACTGTTATGCCGATATTAACCAACTCGCTGCTCTTTAACCCCTGGGTGACTTCTTTCATTTCATGAATTAATATGCTAAATATTTCATTTATTGTTTTTATTGTAATAGCATATGCAAAGGTTTTCCCTTGCAGCTATTCAGTGGCCCTTTATAACATCTGCTTTATGGCCGTCTACCTTGGCATAGTGATGAAATATCCTGTTATAGAAACCTCTCGTTTGCCTCTGCCTTGTGTTTTAAACAGCATTAAGTAATAATTATCTATCTCCCTGTCGTCTGTATAGCTGAGGTATGTACAGAAGGGTATATCCGTCATCTACCGTTGTCCCCTGTGTCATAATAATAACATACGCGAATTTGTTTTCTTTAGCTTTGCATGGGCGTATTTCGATCGATTTGATTGCGTACGTTAGTTGGTACTAAGTATCACATTAACCCGAATTCATCTACTTGTCTCTCTTGATTGTGAAGTTATCTTTTTTATGCTTGTGCTCACCCCAGTTATCTTGCTAACCATTCCTCGTGCTATTTTTGAAGCACTTCAAATAGCATTATGTTACTTTATGGTTCTTTTGTATTTTTTTGCCTGGAGTTTTTCTTTTCCTGTGCGTACACGTTGTAACGGTGTGATTCGTATATCCTTTAATTTTTGGTCGAGATGAACTCGTAATGTATCTGCAGAGGGTTACGCGAGTGGCTCCGTAATGTTTCCCGTATGTCAAATAGTCATCTAGCCGTGACCTTGTAGAAATCACCGTCGGGTTGCTCTTTAAAACTAACATGTTAGTGCCTGCTACGTTGTGATGTTTAGATTCGAATATAATCCTTAACGGTGCAATAATGTTCGTGAACAAGTTATAGCTGTAATCGCAGTGTGAATCGCATATTACTTTCGCCAACAAGCGCTTTCATCTCTCGTTTGTCTACACGTAAAGGAAAGTAGCTCGCCTCTTCACTTAAGCAACGAGCATTACATGGGGATATTTATTACCTCAAGTTGGAACGCTAAAACATTGTAATGCATTTTCAGGAGTCATTACCCAGTTCTATCTCTCTGTGACGGGATTTGTTTGATTGTGTTGAGAGTGGGATTGTTTGTTCCTCCGTGCATTGGATTTCATTCCTTTTACCCGATACGTCATAATGTTTAACTATCGTAAATAAGTTTCTCTGTTGGATCCGTCGAAATCGTTTATTTTGTCATCGGCTAAACATAATATGAAATAGTATGAACATTCAGAACTTAGTACTTAAGTGGCATTACCTACAGAGAAGTTCGCGTACCCGTATGCGTCCGAATTTGAAATACTTTTTCGAGTTTCCCCTCGTTCCTTGAATTATGTTATTCATAACTCTGACTAAAATAGTGCGATGTCTCGTACCTCACAAAACTCCTACCAATGATGCGCTCACTTCACGTGTTATCTCTGGAAAACGCCCGTCCAAGTGGAGGGGTTGATACCGAGAATTCCTTACCAGCCTGGCAAGGCAATTGATAGGCATTCAGCTGGACTCGCATTTCGGCGAAGCGGATTTCACAATGTTTATATCAGCATAATGGATGTGCGATGACTTTAGCGGAAATGACGATTGAAAATGTCATTAAATCGAAACTCGTGGTCTGCATGCCCAATAACATCCGGAATATTTTCCAATCCACTTTTCTTAGTAATTATTGCGTAATGCACACACGCGTCAAATAATTGTGGCCTCCTCCTTGTTTTTATCTCTCTTAAATAATGAATTCTGTCATTATTCCTTGAATCGTTTGTCTTTACCTAGCCTGATCGATTCATGCTTTGAAATCGTTCACCGGCGCTTTAAATGTTAGTATCTTGTGTACAGGCTATGATCCTCTTTATATTGCTGATTGGAGGTCTGGTTGGTGTTTAGTTACCTCAATTTTAAGGGCACTTCTTTTGTGAAAAATATGATGAAGATAGCAATGCCATATGATAATATTGGGAGTATATCATTTTTCTGTTTATTGTCATTGACCACCATTATTTTTGTTGCCTGCCTTCCCTCCCTCTCCTCCAATACTTCATCCTGAGAATTCTTCTCTCTTCTTGGACTGTGCATAAAAAATAGATGAGATTTTGATTTAGTACTCGGACCCACCATCAGCTTCAAAAATAACCAATTCTCCAATTTTCACTTCCATTGCAATTTAAAACCTTAGTATATTGTAATAACATCTGTAGTTGAGAAGGGAAATTCTTTCTTATATTCTTCATTGTGTTAACTGCAAACATTTTATGTCGTGCATTTCAGTGAATCATTTGCATAGATGTAATGGATGGAGGAGTGGGTGAATGAGGTTTCCCTATAAGTTGAAGGGAATTGTTACAAGTGTTGTCCATGTCAAATAAAGTGTCCCCTCAATGGATCACAATTTTCACAGAAATAGCACTCTCACTCACTCAGTGATTGAACCCATTGATTGGTTTGGATATTGTAATAGTACCTCAGGCTCATATAGCAGGATCAGTACAACTCCACTATTACTGCTGCTACACATATGGCAACCAAGATAGATAATTATGGTGGTCGTTATGGTGGTACATTATAAAAATACCATGTAGATGATAGATCTATAATTATTGATGTATCATTGGACTTACTTGCAAAATGACATCAGATCCATCGGGTTTCGAATCTCAAATGAACATAGAAAAGATTTCTGTGCTTAATGTGCACTTTAGGTTGACAACTGTAAAGTTAGCCGCTATGTTTTGGTCAGTCATTTCTTTGGATAATGAAATTTTCACATACAGAGCCGTTTTATCAATCATTCAAACATAATAGGTGTCCACAGATAGTGATTAAAATTTATGAATGCTGTAACCTCTTTGTATAATGCAGTAAGATTCATTCACCTTCCAAGTTTTTTACTTCAATTAAACTCAGGAGTTTACTTACCTCTCATTCATATATTTTCCTACAGAACTATGTAGCATGCATTCGGTCCATAATGCAGGTTTTTTGTTTAAATTTACCCTTGTCAATGATTTGCTGGAGGATGAAGTAATAGGTTGGCCAAATATGAGGATGGCACTTAATTAGAAACTTCGATTTCAGGGTATGAGAACACCGCTTTTAGCCATAAAATAACCCCATCTTTTGCAAGTCTCCAACATTCGCCTATTTTTTAAGGTTCACTATTACTCAGATTTAGGGATCAGTGAGGTTGTTTGCAAATTATTTTTTATTGCCAACTTTGAAAGGGTGATAAGAATAAATAGGCCCCCATTTTTCCATTGTCAATCCTTCCCCTTCCTCTTGAGCTATTCGAGGTGAAAAATGGGTGGCCTTAACTCTTTCACTGATAAGTTTATCATCGTGCACACTAGCCTAGCAGTTCCCCACTTCTCTCATACTCCTCGACCTTGCACATCAGGCATGTGCGATTCATTGCTCTTCACTCTGTTGAGAGTGATTCCTTCCCTCAATGAATGGTTCTCTCTGAACAAGTATGAACCAGAATTCCAATGTCATTGCCAACTCATGAAATAGGGCAGCAACTTCAGCATTTTTTTTATTTTAAGCTTTTATGACATTGACTGAGTGTGGAAGGTTTTGTTTTCCATTTTAACTCACCTTTCCCTTGTATCTAATGAACCCTTGTATTGAAATGCAAGTTTTGGTTTAAGGGAACAACCACAGTATGCCATTATCCAGCTATGAGCACAGGGAATATATTTTTTTGAAGTAGTCAGTTAGATTGTTTCTTTTTGGCTTAATGGATGGATTATTTTAAAATGAGTAGGTTTAATGGATTGGATAAACTTGAGGATCAGAAAGGGATATTGCTGTAATTATGCTAGAATGTGAGATTCAAGTTGACCCATCTTAGGTAAGGATATCGATTGTGAAACCTATTCTATGCTTGTGAATTTGGGTACAGTGGTGTTGTTCTCTCAGACTTGAAATCTCAATTCCTAAAAATTTTGTGGTAGATGAAAGGGCAGAAGCTGCGGCCCAAAAAAGCCTCCATGCCATTCAGCAAATTTCTCATAATATGAAAATAAAAATGTGCTGAAGTTGCCATCTATTCATCATTCGTTGGTAACGTCATTATTGTTCTGGCTCTTGTATCCTGGAGAACTTTTCATTGAAGGAAGGCATTGCTTACGAGAGTGTAAACTACAAGGAACCGTGTAAAGCTAATGTGCAAGGCCATGTTGCAGAGAAGTGTTCAACCACTTGGTTGAAGCTCTTGTGATGCCATTGGGGTATCTGCCAAAGGGTTAAGGCGTACAATTTTCCCTGCCAACGGCTCAAGAAGGAGGTGACCAATCGGAAAATGCAAAAATATGGGAAACTACATTTTTCAAACTATCACAAATGACAATGGAGAAAAATTGGTGAACATACTCGTTCTTCCTCATACAATTTTCTAGCTGTAGAAGCACCACCATCACCCTGGGTGATTAAGAATCCCTGATGGTGGAATTTGAACCAAGGTCGGTTTTGAAAACAGTCCTTCAGATTAGCATGCGAGAATATTCCTCTGCCGCCCTTACAGGCCCGTCACTAGGTTAATATGAGTCAAACACTTTGCCCATTTTACTTCTACTGGTATTTGATGTTTATTCTTTTGAAGCCATCATTGTGCAATTAAACAGAATACCTGTCAAATATTTCCATGGAAATGTGTGCGTCAAAAATTATAAGTCGGTGTCTATATTTATTAACATAATTGCACCAATAGTTGATGTTTTTTTTTTAAAGGATAAACACTAAGGAAAATGGATGAAAACATAGTCGAGCCTCAGGTTGGTCCAGTACCACCACTGACTGTTGCAAAGCATCGGCCATGGGAGGAATCGGAGGAGGCTGGTGCAGTTGGCAATGTCCCTGTTGAAAGTGCAAGGCCTGTGCCAATTTTAAGCCCCATCTCAAATTCTACTTCACCTGTTGGTAAGTTTAAAAGTTAATATATAATGAAAAAAAGTGAGATTTCTTTCAGTAATAGCAGTTAGCATATACTCAAGATTCGGGTAGTAGTAAATTACATTTCTCCTATGGTGCATTTATTCATGCTGGAAATTTTTAGAATCTACTGGTATTCTTAATCCTGAATTCTGGTTGTCATCATCCATATGCATATTCTATATGTGTGAATAGTTGTCATAGTTTTTTTGTTGACTAACCTCATCCCTGAATTCTTCAATTGTACTTGTTCACATTCTTAGACTCAATTCTTACTGTCTTCATGGTGTACTTAAAGAAATTATATCTTTGTGCTTGCTAAAATAATGAATTACACGTCATTTTAAAGAAAATTTCATGTTAGATTCAGATTTATTTTTTACATTATGGCAGAGTTAAAAATGTAGACATATGAGTGCAGTAAATAACTCCGCCCACCATAAAATCAGCAGTTAGGTCAACGTCATGAACTTTGTTACTCAACCTAGGGCAAACTACCCTGAAAGAAAAAATTTAAGTGATAGAAAAACTTATTTTCTTTGTAATTTTTCTATGATCCAAAAATATGTCATTAATGCATAATATAAAATATGTACAGATATGAAAATATGGGGGAGTTAATGACTGCTGCGTTGCCATGTCTTGCATGCGAAAACAAAAAAAAAAAATGTTGGTGAATTGCGGCTGAAACATTTTCCTTTCAAGTGCCAGAGGACTTTTTGGCCCCAATAAATTAAAAATTTGGAAGGAAATGGATCATAAATGCTAAACATGCATATTACTGCATTTGTCCTTCTAGGAAAGTGGCCCTCTTTTCATCAGTCAAAGAAGTATCGTGACCAATTCCGCTCATATCAGGAGATAGAGAATATGTAAATAACAACTGAAAATCCTCCTTTGAAATCCTCTGAGCTGCATGAGAATGCTATTTCTATTCTCCTTTCGAACCCCATTTGATGGTTCACTCCTTTGAAACTCATCCATACCCCCGCCCCACCTGGCATCCAAAGCCTCCTCATGTGCGTGTGCTTACAAAAAACAAGTTTAGCATAGCCTCGAGGAGACAATGTATTTGATCTGCAAGGGCACAACTTCCCTAAAAATACTTATCTTGTATCTTCAACCCTTCCCTCCCTTCGAACCCCTATGCACTGCTTTGATGATTCAAACTCATTAACCCTCCTTTGAGTCACTCATATCGCTTCCCGAGACGTCCAGGGTGTGTCTATCGAGTGCTCTACTCCCATCAACGGTGCTCACATGTTTTCGCCCTTCTTTTTCATTTCCATAGAACTTTAATTAGGGAATTTCAGGCTATCTACATTGTCATCCATTACCCTACTCACCTTCAATAGCTGTACACTCCATTGTCACTGTCGAAAATAAGTTTCTGCGAGACATTTCCTCCTTCAGTTCAGTTAAAAATTCAGTTTCGGCAACACATAAAGATAAGAGTCTGTAGACGGCAAAATCTAAGAATGAAAAGTTTCAGTGAAGAAATTTATGGAAAAGAGAGGCCAAGGAACTGTAGAAGACAAAATACTACTGCCTAAATTATGTTTTTTGAGTGTAAAGTCATGTAATGTGGTTATTGAAACCAAAAAAGTGGTGTACAGTATGCTGATTTGTGCAGCTGTGAGTGAGAAAACAGTACAAAACACCATGAATGAAAGAAGAAAGCGTGCTGATGGAGAGGCATCTTTGCTGAAAAAAGTCACTGACAATGGTACATTGTGGTTCACATGTTCTCCCAAGGAGTTATTCTCTGAAAAGAGCATGAACCTTACCACAGAAAAGAATTTACAACAATTTTCAAAATACTAGATGAGTTAAATTCGGATCAAGAGGATTTTTCTGACGTAAGCTCCAGTACAATTCTTAGGTGGCTAAAAATGCTGAGGTTCTTATGATGAAAAATAAAAAAATAAGCCCATGCAATTAGAAAATTTGTGAGTAATTAATCAACAAATGTACATATTTCCTCAGAAACATGAAAAGATTGCAAGCATCGGGCTGAATGGTGTATTATTGTGATGAACCTTGGTGTTGTGCTAATGCATGGCAGAAGAAAGTTAAATACATCGGTGGAGGGGATGGGGAATTTTCAACCGAGGAATAATTCAAGAGGTGAAGATCACAAGTTTCTGTCATAAACTTCGCTTGTAAATGGAGAATTTTCCAATTACATATTTAATGTAATCATTATGTGTAATAATCAAATCAATACTTATCACTATTACAGGTAATAGGCTGGAAATGTGGAATTTTGACACCTTCGGGAACAGACGGATAAGAGGTTTTATGGCACTTCAGAAACGAAAGTGGTGGTTTTCTTAATGCAAGGAAGAAGCAATGCTCATCTTTGAAGGGAAGAAGCACAGCTCAGACCATCACTGTGAGATGAATGCTCTCCATTTCAAGGAGTATTTTAGGAGAATATTACAGAATCTGCCAGAAAAATCAGTTTTGGTTATAGATCAAGCACCATACCTCACAATGCAAGATCGTCAGACAAAGAATCCGAATTTGAAATGGACCAAGCTTGAAATAATTGACTGGCTCTATAAGAATCATATCAAGCCAGCTGTCAACGGAGATGGTTACCAGGTTACTTATGAATCTTTAATTAAAAGTGAACTGGTCAAGTAGGGAAAGCCAAAATTTAAAAGCTTTCGGTATTTCCTGTATACTATTCTTCAGGAAAGCAGGGAAGGATTGAACTTCTGTGGGGTTCAGTCGCGCCGTGTGAACTTAATACAATTGAGCTGATTTGGACTTGTCATAGAAACTGGGTGGCAAAAAACAATAAAACTCATAAAATAAAGATGTTCTTCAGCTATGTGTTCAAGCTCTGGGACATCAATGTCAACATGGAAGAATGCTGTGGAGTATGTTTTAAAAGTAGAAGAGTTTGGAATTGGATTAAGGACCGTTTGGTGTAGGAATTTGCATGAAAGCATCAGTACTTGCAGCAGCAGCGATGAGGATTGATATGGGGTTTAAATCATTTCAAGGTAAAACTTTTATTTCATTTATTTTCATGGCTCATCTGGTCAAGTCAAGATCAAAATTATTTTTTTTACTATGCATTTATTATTTGCTGTCTCCATATGTCATGGTCTCATATCCACGGTGTTAGGAAGTATTAGTCTTTAGTAGCTTACCTTAGAAATAGCTTACCTTTTGGTGCATAATACTCTAATTTTTGAATTGAAGTCTGAATCAGATAACATGTTATATGTGTGTTATCATTGCAAGGTGATGGATAGCGTTCTCTGAATTTGTTAGTGTGAGATGGATTACTGTTACTGCTTGAAGCATGGTTTTATTGCGAATGTGATTGAGAAGAAAATATGTATATTAAATTGCCAGAAATTGGTACAGTACATGGTATTTCTTGGTGCTGTGCTCAGGAGAACAGGCTCTATGGACTTACATACTTTCCCCGATATAGATTTTCCTATAAATTTTCGGTCTTAGAAAAATTGTTAATTAATGAAAAAGAGTTTCCAGAAGTTTAATTTTTTATTTCAGGGGAAACTACGGGACTAGTTAATGTTTAAAGATTTCTGTTTCCTAACGACAAAATATGCATAGCAAATATACTCCAAAGCCATTTTGTGTCTACATTACTTTTCGCAACTTATTGTGGAAGATAAATGCTGTAGACTTTGTGAGTTTCCCTATGTTGGGTTTCAAAGTTAATGAAGTTGAAAAAACGGCTAATTTTGTGGTGCGCGAAGTTATTTATTGCACTGACAACATCTACATTATTGACTTTGACATAAGATGAAAAAAATTAGGATTTAAAATTAATTTTTTCACGTTGACATTTAGGATTATCTCTGAGAGGTGTACCGATGGTTTGTGAAGTCAGATGTCCTAAACATAGCTAAGAGAGACTACCAGCTGACCAATGTTGATTTTGATGATTTTGCAAATGGCTTGTAGCTGTCCCAAATCAATATTTGTGTGGGGGCAACATTTGCTCTACATGATGCAAGAGTTAAGAACATGGAAGAGGATAAATTTAGAATGAAATGTGAAGTATTTGGTCCATTGTGAAGAAAATGGTTGAAAGAAGTCCAATGAAGTACAAATTTACCAAAGCAGCCTCTTGTCAGGATCCTGATAAAATTCTTAAAAACCTGAGCGGGGTAAAACGGACGGAAAAACGTCTTGGGGTGCTTATGCCCATAAACCAAAAGACCACTCTGCTGGCAGACCATACTGGTATCCAGTTCCATAAAAGGTTTGTATCACGATTGGATAAAGTGCTGGTCTTTAATTGGGATAAGGATAGACTGGACTCAATTAATGTGAGCCAAATAAGCAAACAAGAGGACTTAAAGGATGTATGGGCAACTGTTAAAATTGTCCTTCTCTTGTCTCGTAGTAATGCCTTAGGGCTGTATTCTTAGTCGACCCTACATATCCGTCCCTACATAACAAAAGGCCCCTACATGGGTTTCGCAGTCGACCCTATATAAGTGGTGGGGGGGTGATTCCGTCGTCAAGTTCTCTGAGATGACGTAGATGGTGGCGCAGCGCCAATTTTCCACTCCGGTGGCATAATGGGTCCTAACTATGAAACTTAGAAAAGACATCCGATCATTTTCGGGCGTATTGTTTGGACAATGGCTCAAGGTAAATAAACAATCGGTGTCATCCATCAGTTCGTATTTCGTCAGGTCGTCAATTATCGCTACAAATACTCTCATATCCAGCCAAAATTAGAACCTTATTGTCTTTAAATTACTTCAAAAGCAGTCTGTACGAAATAGTAATAAGTACGGAGCAAACATGACCATTGACGTGGGAACTTCCGTTGCATCATCCAGGTTTGTCAGTCGCTTTCACCGTCCATAGTTAAATTTATTATGTGGCAAATAGTGGCATGAAAATACGTTTTCTACGGCTATACGTAAACGAAGTATTGGTTTCCCAAAAGTATGTCAAGTGCCAAATATGAAAAATATTATTATATATGAATTCGTAGAAACAAGGTGTATGTATACCGCTATATTGTTCTTATTAGTTAAGTCGATTTTATAATTTAACTTGGTGGCTATAAAGTGGTAGTATTATTACCTTTCCACTTGGTTCCTGTACATTTGAAAATGGTTTGTGTGAGCTCGTTTCCCATAATATCCATTGTAACGTATATTCTTTAATCGAAGTGATCAGCAGACGATATTTGGCCATCATGTTTTTGTAGGATGTAGGGCTGGTTCGGGTACCCTACATCAAGTAGGGCCCATTTAGTCCCAAAAACAGCCATATGTAGGGCTTTATGTGGCTTATGTAGGGCGAGATCGATTTATGTTGGTGCTGATGATGTATCCAGGGTCGACTAAGAATACGGGCTTAAGTCGAAAGTGGGTTCTCTATGAACAAAGACACGTTAGTTGATAATCTATATGAAGATTCTCAATGCTCTTGGATGGGTTTGGGATAGGATTTTTCTTGTGGGAGGCAAGGTATCTGTGGTAGATGACCAGGAATTGGTGATATATGTGTGTGAAGCAAGGGCGAAGTACAAAGATGTGCTTACGGAGTAATGAGAAGCTGAAATGGAGATGATGCACTGAATAGTAGAGGCCTTCACGTTGTAGAAATCCATCTTACTGATTTGTGAATGAAAAACTTTGCTGTTTCTACAATTTGGAACTTTATGAAATGGAAATGGTGGAGTCGAGAAGATTACAGAGAGAAGAAGAGAAAAGGAAGAAAATGAGTTGAATATTAAAAGAGGAGAATCAAGCTTTGAAAGAAAAACAGGAAGAAGGAGACAAAAGAATTAAGAAGATGAAGTAGTGACTATCTTTGCTTTGGTACAATTGTCAGTGATACGCGAATTATTAATTTCTGGTCATCTGATGTTAGACAGCAGTGTTTTCACATGAAGGTCCTCATTGTTTAATTATTTTTGTTTATCTTTCAATTCAGAGGATCAATTGACAAAGGCAGATTACGGGGGGGAGGGAAAAGGGGGCACGTGCCCCCTCCCCCAGACGCTTACAAGATTGACCAAATTTTTAATACGGTTATCATTACGTTTATTTTGATTTGTATATAATGGAGCATCATTTTAATTTTATATTATGTAATATAAAGAGACTCTTTCATACAGTAAATTATCTTTTATTTAATCTCAAGTATGAGAAGATAATTTGCCTGTCAGACCCTTGAGGATTTCCCCCCACCCCTCCACACAAAAAATCCTGGATCCACCCTTGATTTGTTCATTAATTTTTCTCTCTGTTCACCTTATTTTTAAAAATTTCCATTCTTATCAGCTTATTTTTTTCTTAAAATGTTAATCTATTAAGATGAGAAATGCGTTGATTTCTGCTCCCATTTTCCTAAATTTACCTATTTAGGTGCACTTTTGAGGTGTATTGGAAACCTGTAGTATACAATGATGTGGGAGATTATGGGGAAAATTTCCAGGGAAAATTCTGGGAAATAATGCAGAAAAAAGTTGTGGTCCCCCTGAATATTCATACAGCAGACTCCCGATTATCCGGCTGCGGTTTATCCAGGTTGTGGATTATCCGTGCATGATTTTCTCTCTCACTCAATTTTTTCTGCGATCTTTATTTAAAAAATAAAATCAGACGCAAAATCATCTGAATTACTGCATTAATGATAGGATACACCGGGCTTATTATTTCTGTTAGAATCCCCTCCATTAAACGGAAGCAATCGCACACTAGCTGAATTCACGGGAGCACTGTATTCCTGTTTTCCAAGCCTCAAAGTGCGCGACCGTGCTCCGTGATCACAGATACACGTCCCGCAGCAGTTGCAACCGGGTCAACTTGTGCGAGACGCGACTACGTAGCGTGATGCCTGACAGTGTAGTTTCCGATGTCGTGCAGTGGTTTTGAAGCATTCGTGCAAACCACTTCTCTGTATCCGTGACAACACTGCCACTGATGTGTGGTTTTCGAAACCAGACTTACGTGGAGTATTAATAATACAAGTACAACCATGTTATCGCCACTAAAAAAATCATGAACCAGCGAAGAAAGCTCTCATTGAGTCCGGAAGCACTCTTAAATAATAGAATAACTGCATAAATAATAATATATTGTTTGTTTTAGGTAAATTATGAACATTGCATGACATTTAAGTGAAAGTTTGGGTTACCTGTGTTTTCCAATTATTCATGCCGTCTCTCCCCATCATTAGCCCGGATAATCAGGAGTGTACAGTATTTACTTTTATGAAATTAATTGAACTTCAAAATTTGTTTGAAAAATAGAAAAATAATTGAAGTATCATCCGTCAACTGTCAATTCTAGCGTCATCGGTGGAAGTGACTGAACATCACCAAACTCTTCTGCTGTCTAGACCTTCATTGGCAGAAATTCTAGACACTGCCTTTTCATCCACGATTGATGATGCATCTAATGGATCCTGCCATACAAGAATGAATTCTGCTTCATCGGGTTTGGGAAATGATTCTGCAGAATTGTCAAATGGCAGTCTCTCTGCAGTTGGTGTGTACATCTTAAATTTATTTCTATTTTGTGCTGTCCTTAAAATCAATATTGTGATATTAAATTGGTGATTCCTGCAGACAACTCAGCCTGAAATTGTATCATCTACAGACCATCCCCACCTTCCACTATACCTGTAAACATTTTTAACTCTTCCTAAAAGCTTGCCCATCGCCATATTCAAGGTGATTTAATAGAACCTGGGTTTTCAGACCTCATTAGGAATTGATTAATTCGCCCAGTTATTCAATTTGAAAAGGTTGGTTTGTATTTTGGAGGGTGGAGCTCTCCCCAAACTGTCTAAAGTTTGTGAATGTCACATACTCTAAGCTGGGGGACATGAACTTTCTACTCGGTTACCTTGCACTTTCAGGATTTTTTGGGTGTCTGAAAGCTTCACCTGGGATTTGAACCTGGAAAACTTCAATAAGCCGTAAAGTACTCCTATCAGGTTACCACACTCCCTGAGAATTGTTTGTAATTCATTTTCACCCCATCTCAATTTTTGGCAACTTTTGGGCACTTAAGTTTTTGGTAAATCTAGTTGCCAAAGAGTGCCTGCAATTCCAATTGTTTTTCATCTACAAACAGTAGTATTTTTTTGTTTATGGATCAATCAATTTGTAATTTATTAATGGCCTTCTTCATTATGTCCCCTCTTGTTGTCATAAGTTATACAGTTCACTTCTGCCACTATCTGAGTCTTCGAAGTAAAATCGGCAAAAATAAAATTAAGAAATTCACACTCACGCTCCTTGGGGATTTGCTCTCCTGTTTACCCAATACATTAAAACGTACGAGTTAATGTCTGTTTGCGTCAATTGATTTTTGTGGACCGGAACGGATCATGTACGAATGCATGAACCAAATTAGAACAGGTTCTATTTTCTCTGCATACATTTGCACAAGTTAGGTGATTACGTGGTGCATTTTGGCGTTCATTCTCACGTTCATACATTTAGAAATTAACCCGTACATGTTAATGTATTGTGTAAACAGGCAAAGAAACAAAATAACGCAAAATTACGAAACGAAGATATTTTTAAATTTGAAATCCTAATCTTTGGTGGATGAAATTTCTGCCATGGCAATCAATGTAAAGTCCACTGCCATTCATGTGGCAGGTTTGAACAATGTCTCATTTTTCTGCTTATTTTTTCTTTTATGATTATAGTAATAGGAAAAGGAATTTAAAGAAAACTTTTTTTTTCAATATCTTTTGAAACTGAGTGTGTTTAATGAATGTTTATCCTTTATTGTAGTGGACATGGACTTTGAACCATTGTTTGCTGAAAGTGATCCTGAAGATGTAGACGTTGTTTCATTGAGGAGAGATTCTCAGAGCCTTGGTCTAATGGATCCTAGGCTCTCCCCTCTTCCTATGACCAGCTCTTCGTCTACCACTTTGCCATCAATCACTAGTGAGAGAAATTCTGTCCCCATTCATTCTATGCATCATCAGTTGAGGCTTCATCGGCATCTGCATCAACATGATTATCACAGGTATGCTATCATTTGTTGCATCAAACAGTTGCAGCATCAATGTTGAATGACAGATTGATAAACTTTTTATCTGATTCTCATCTGATTGATCTGGTTCCCATTTCCTTTCCTTGGTGAATATCATTCGTTCGAAAATTGTTCTCAGAAATAACTTCAAAAGTTATGCTAGCTATCTATCAAGTTGCTTTTCTGTCTATTCCATAGTGGTTGGTTATGTATAAACAAACTCATTGACAATTTTTCTAGTCACTTTGCCGGTATCAGTGGCTCTTAAAATTTACTGATCTGATGTTTTATTGATCTTTATAATCTCATTATATAAGATTGTGGAAATTTTGACTAGACTCTTAAGTAGTTCCTTGAGGATTTGCTTTATTTTATCATTTTCCTTAGCTTGAAGAAGAATTTTTGTATGTCTTTTCACCTGAAGGAGCATTAAGGAGATGGTAGAATATGTTTTTATTAAATTTAATTTATCAAAAATACAGTAGAAGCCTGGCTTTATGAGTGCTCATAATCCCTCAGAAATTACTCGCAAAACCGAGTGCTCGATGTATCCGAAGGTGTTGAACAAACTGACCGAAGTTACTACAGCTACTTTTGCACACGTCTATAATTTTAATTTTGGTACTAAGACCCAAATATTTACATTTCCCTGACATAATGCACTTGCGCTAACAACCTGACCCTACTACACCCCTAAGACTGAATACACTCCGCCCCTCCAAGCAAGTAAGCTCCACACCCCACCTCTCCATTGTCATGTGATTGGGGGTATCCAGTTGACGGAATGGTAGAAGTTTTTCAATTGCTCTAGTCTGCTCAATGCTGAGCCCCCATCAGTCCTCTGCCTTGGATCGTGCTCTAAGGATCGGGTGCATTGAGTTCACCCCTCTATATAGTCTGGCCGCCGAGAATTGTCTGATGATAGCCAGAAGGGCCTAGTTCGGGGTAGGGGTAAGGTTGCCAGGTAAGAAAGGGAAACGCCCCAATTTACTTGTAAATAACATGCTTCCATGGAGAAAGGAGCCGGAAGGGACGACGACCTTGAAGGGCCCCAAGGAACAATCCCTTGTTTTGGTGATTCGAAGGAAAGGCTCGTTTTGGTTTTTCAGGCTTGTTTCTTTGCTTCATATGCGTGTGGCAACTGTTGTATGACTTGGCGAGGATGTGAGGTGCATTTCGGGGCCAGTGATTGGCTGCAATCCGCGCTGGACTTTTTATTTAAACATTTTATTTAAAAATTTTCTTTTGGCATATTTTAGAGTCAACTATGTAATGATAACCAAATAATCAAAGAGGTGTTTTCTGAAAGAGTACTTTCTTCCTCAGGCACCGTCTGCCATCACATAGCTCCAACTCCAGTGAACCCTCCGCTTCAAATTCTCTTCCGGATGTTGGCTCCTCTGTGGATGTTGACCTTAGTGTTGTGCCGCACTCAGGGCGAATTGACATGGGAGTTAGTCTATCCCCTGGTGTGGGAATTGGTGTCGGTTTAGACTTAGTTAACCTTACAACCGTTGCACCAGAAGTAATCGCTCCAATCGTCACCCCTTCAAGTCCAGCAGACATGTCAGCAACACCCACCAGTGGGAATAGTGGCACCACTGCCCCAGAAAGAGTCAGTGTTGGTGTTAATGTTGGCCTGGATGCATCATCTTCAGATTATGTGTCACATTACGTCCATCACTGGCCCTTGGATGTTGAGGAGATGAGGAATGAGAGTAATCAGCCAACACCAGCTGCGCCTCCCACTTACTGTCATTTACTTGGACCCTACCCTGAACAAGAAGGAACAAGTTCCATGGCCGTTCTGTCTAATGCATCACAAATTTCAGGTAAGGGTTTTTTCTCTAGATTTTATTTTCTTAAGGATTCAGTTTCTTCATTGAGTCTTTAAAAAACAATGTGTCTGGGTGTTTTCAAGTGTTGATCTCATCACAGAATAAATATACTGTGCTTCGCATTTGTTTCAAGTTTTGTTGAAAGTTCATTTATTCATTTTAGTGACACCACAAAATGCCAAGTGATTTTAATCTCTATTTCTTGGTTGGTCTCCTACTTCATCTGACGATACAATGATTCAATTGCCATTGTGAACTTCGTAAATCTGTGAATTAGTGAATCCTAAAGTTTTCCCATAGTTACTTTTATTACCGATACTTTACCCATTTATGGTAAAGGTAATTTACCATGATTTTTAATTATTGTTGGCATAAATGGATATGATAACACTATCTGAGAGTAAAAAACCCTATACTGCTTCCCTATTACTTATTATGAGGTGTTCCAAAATTGGAACGCAAAGCATTTGATCCAGGCATGAATTAACTCAGCAATCAGGGTTATATTTAGGTGAAAACTTAGAATTTGAGGATTTCACTTTTTATTTAGTAATTGGTATTTTTGTGACATTCCACACAGCAAGTTTGGTATTTTAAGTATTACTTAACATCTTAATAAAGAGGTACCTATGGAAAGAAAAATTGCATCATTTTTCCCTTTTTTTTCCCCTGTAGTTAATACATTACTTTGTGATATCAAGTACAGGCATCCCCCGAGTTACGTATGTCTCGACTTACGTAAATCCGTACTTACGTAAGCGATAACCGTATTTCAAATGATTACGTTAATTTTCGAATGCGAGCGCGAAGAAGTAGATATTCGCCCGTACAACCTATGGTAGAAAAAATATCGAATAATTATAGAGTTTTTTACGTGCTAACAATAACAAAGTGACCCATTTTTGTCATTCCTCGAAGGAAATTTCATTAATTTCATCAATCCCAAGTCAGCAATCAACGTGAAAATTTGCAGTTCTAGCGATGGATGTGGTGGCGTATGTGGTTGCGCTCATTCCTGTACGATACAACTTGTTTTACAGCAATCTCTGAAGCGCCATCGCAAAGGTTCGACTTACGTAAATTTCGACTTACGCATAGTCTGCCGGAACGCATCTCTTACGTAACTCGGGGGATGCCTGTATTCCAAAAATGGAACAGTAGGCATTGGTGAGAGTAGAAGGTCATTTCAAGGCCATTTTTTGAGAATGGTACACTAATTAAGCAAGGAGCCACAAAATGTGGTATTAAGCTAGAGTCTTTTTTGTAGTGAAGCAGTCTCTGATAGGTCATTGCTACTGCCTTGAAATATTTTCCTTTTAATATCTAGTTTGTATTCTTACCAGTAATATGTATTGTGCCTAAAGATTCTGCTATGCGGTGGAACCAGTTGTACACAAATAAAAATGTTTGTTCATGTGAGGATTATAGTTATAACTTGTTACATATTGCTAAGCTTCACTATATTTTTCCTTGTGACTTTTTTTTTGGTAAATGGTGGTAAACAAGTAAAAATTCTGTGGAACTGTGTCAATGAATGAATCATTATGAATATATACATAATCTCCATAAACTTACATCTGATATGCTCGAATATATCGATGGTTTGTCTCCAATTCGATCGCTGTAGCCAGTTACATATTGCTAAGCTTTTTTTTTATTTTTCCTGATGAATTTATTTTCCTATTAAACAGGGAGTGGTGGGGGATCAATGGAATGCAATGTACGTGGGGTTTGCGAGGGTGGACGCAAGAGAGCATTGCTGAATCCTGAAGCACCCGAGTACACCAAGGCCCTCAGAAAGTGGGAATCTGCATGGGCAGAGGTTTGCGGTAGTGTCCACCAGAGAGTACCTGCTTCAGTGCTTGCAGGAAGCAGTCGGAATGTGCACCCACCGACTGCAGATGCCTCTACAAGCACCAGTGAAGTGCCATCTCAGACGCCGCCAACACTGCCATCTGCTACCAGTACATCTGATAAGACAACTGCAGCTGCAAGCAATTCTAATCAAGCTCAAGAGGTATCTGTTGACTCTGATCCACCTACAGAACCATTGGCAGTGGCTGGTAAGTATAATAATTATAATTTATTATCCCCAGTAGACAATATACAGGGTAGGTTATAAAATATCCTACAATTAGTAATCATATAGGGTACATCAAAAATTTTGGCATACAAAAGAAATGTCACACAGTAATTATAACAAAGAGAAGAAAAGAAACATAGGATACCATTGAAGGAAAAGGCACAGGAATACAATTAAAGGAAAAGACATATCTCAGTTTCAGGTTACGATAAACAAACAAAATTCATTTAGGCAACTTGTCTGTCAGAAATTCACTTAGTGTGTAAAAAGATTTCTTTAACAAATATTTTTTCACCTTGTTTTAAAAACTAATAGAAGCTGTCGAAACTGGAGTCTGTGGAGCCTCCATGAAAAACCTCGACCCAGTTTTCCTTAGAAAGCAGGAAATTTAGATACTGCTCATTGTTGTTGGTGAAAAATTTCTTCGAAAAATATACAGGTTCCTCTAAATTTACACTGAAATAGAAATTAGATTCTACAGCACAATGGTCAGATAGTCCCAAGTCTCTCACACACGACTCGGTCATGGAAACATCATAGTTTGTAATTATGTTATCCAGCACAGTTGAAGATGTGCTAGTGATTCGGGTGGGTACTTGGATTAAGCACTTTAGATCATACGAAACAAAAACGTTTCTTAAATCACTAGATTGCACTGAGTCACTATTGCGCACACGCCGGATTTTTACCGGTCAAACGATAAGTTGCTATGTTTTTGAGCCAGCGCCGGCGATCCACAGTGACAATGGCCGGCAGCTAACCGGCATTTTGCCGGTGCCGGCGCGTGGTCGGTAGGTTTGCAAGCTCCAATGCTCTCCCATTGTTCACTATTGGAATGTGGACGGCCGATATTTTACCCGCCGTCCAAAATCGGTGTGTGCAAGGGGCCTTAAATCTACGACGTGGTTATTATCCTACGGCGCTGAGATTGCCCCGATTGTTGTTCAATCTCTTGGGAAAGCTCATGCCATTTGCCTGTCGTGTTTTGCCTTAAAATTTTCCACGGCTGCAATTCTATTGCAATACTCCTGCGAGAGCTTTTAAACAAAATTGTTCGTGAGTAGGACAAGCAACGTAGAGCGATGGCGTATGCAAAGAGAGGATCGGAACTCTTTCTACTCCCTCTTATGCCGCCGCAGTTATCAAAATTTCCTCTTTCAAATAGTACTGAAAGAGGACATTTCGATAACTGTCGAAATTCCAGGCATACGTCTGCAACGCCGCACGATAGGATAAAAAAAATGTCGCAAAATTTTTTTTCTTTATAGCTTCGATCCTCAAAATAGGGGTGCGCCTCTTACACACACTTATACGGTATTTCATAGGCCCTGAATGTTTACAAATTTGACTGATAATCGAGAATTTACGTTTGGTACTTTTGTAGACACTAGTCAGGACTTATTAGCATCTGTAGTTGTGTGCCTAATGAGAATCAAAGGCTGGATAAGAAATATAATCTTGTTACCAAAGTGATTAAAGTTCAAGAAAAGACAAAATATGATTTCTCTGTCTAATTTATGTGCAAGTTCAGAGTGGAGTTATATTCCCTACCAAAAGGGTATGCTACCTTGTGTTAAAGTAACAATTTTACGAAATTTTCAATTAGCAGAATTAGGACTTTTACCGTTGCAATGGTTCCCAAAATAAACATTATTACAACAACAACAAGAACGTTACAACAAGATTCATAGCATCCACTGTATTATAAATATAAAATATTTTCTATAGGCCCAGTGCCCAAGAGTGATAGAATGAACTATTGGTGCTTTACAAAAGCAATTAAGCTAATACTTGGTGTTCTCAAAGACTCATCAAGCCTTGAAGGGTACTTGAAGTTTTCGAGGTCAAGGAAGTGCGAACATAAAGAAAATAATGATGAGTTCATAACTTTTGATCGTATTTTAGTGGATGTGAAGCTGAGAAAGGATAATTAGGCAAAGGGGTCTTCTTTGGTTTCATGTACATATATCTTTCTTCCAGAATGATTTAAATACATTTCAGGAAAGATCTTAAGGAAATTTCCGTAGACTCAATATTACTAAGTCCACATTACCAAAAATGTTTCTTTTCTGAAATATCTAAGCAACTGTCGCATTTCTCTTTTAATTTTCTGTCATATGTTTTACTCTTTGTACACAATTTAAAAATTTATTGTCGTGTTACATTTCCTTTTTTTATCATCGTAATAATCATAGAATAATTTTTGGTTTAAAGAGATGGATTATGATTCATAATGTCCTCTGAGTTGGATAGTGGATTATCAAAAATATTCTGCTTACTGAGAAACTACCACATCTCGCACACCTTGGTGCAAATATACTATATGTGTATACTCAGAAAAATGGGTGAGCATTGACATACTGACACCCATTGGCGCCGACTCCATGGGGCCTGAGGGGGCCCAAGCCCCCCCAAAAATTCGTTACAGATGTGAGGAAAAAATGTGTCAGGCTTGTCAATTTCCCCCAGAGTGTCCAGATATCGAGATTCGAGTGATCAGGGCTCTAATGTTGATCATATGACTCTTCTAAAATTCTCAAAAAACTTAATATTTACTACTTATAAAATTTACCGGGGCAAGGTCCCCGGTTTGGGCCCCCCCAATATTTTTTGTAAGTCGGCACCCCTGCTGACATCTAGATTAACTACTGAATTTTTTGTCCTATGAACTTCGTGATGGGAAAATTCTATTGTCCTGGTCTGCTCCTCTGTGTTTAAAATAAAATTGAAGTGTTCAGTTTATTCAAGCCTGTGAATGTACATATTCAGTATTTCAAATTTCTGAAAAATAAACGTCAGGATCTGTCAGTATATTTTTGTTTTTAGACTATTTGACTATGAGAATTTTAAAAAAAATCTTGATAAATTTCTGGTTCCAACTTCAACAAAAGTAAGGCTCAACTACTGTAGAATTTATATCAAGAGTGGGATATAGTTTTAGCAAGTTGTGATGTGCCATTTGTGTGGGAAATGTTTATGTTTTTCTCGTTGAATAATTCTGTGGTGTCCATCTTAACAATAATGCCAGATTAGGGGTACTCAACTGTTCACTAATTTATTAATAATGTTGCTGCTTCAAATGTTGAGATGAAATTGTATGAAAAGGGGGATCATAGAATTTTTGATCAAGCTTTCCTAGTGGTCTGCCACTCTGCAAATATCCACACTGGTACCCATTCCTCTGCTTGTCATTTCCAAAAGAGGAAGCCCAGCCTTAATTGTGCAGATTGCCCTAACGTAAACACTGTACTGTTAACGCAAAATTTTTACTGCATAAACTAAAATCAGGGCAGAATGGAGAGACACCACCCGGCTGGAAGCCCGAATAGCCTTTTTCGAGTAAAATCAGGGCATTTTACTGAGCATGCTTATGTACGATGGCACCTTCCTAACCAGTTAGTCACCAAAATTCAGCGTGCCTTTCAATATTACCTTTTTAAACATTAAATTGGTGGAATAGTGCGTGTAATGCAGTAATGTTTGTGTTTACATTGTGTTTGCACTCCCTTGCAGGCCCATCTGGTGTGCAGAAAACTCAACACAAATCAGCCGAGGCTGTGGCAGAAGAGGCAGCTGAGGTGGTTGTGGAAGGTGAAGTGATGAGGAATAACTGGAGACCAGTGGGCAGGAATCTTTCTTGTGGTACAAGGAGTAGTGGGAAGAATAGAGCTCCAAGAGATGGCCCTCTTGCTCCAGACCTTCAGTTGGATTGCTTTTCTTCGTCCTCATCGTCCTCATCAGCAAGTGAATTGGACGACGATGACTGCTTGGCTGTGATCTCAAAATGGAGAGGTATGTAACATCACAAAACCCTAACATGATCACACGAGTTTAATTGCATGTTAACATAAGCTCGATTCTTTTTTTTAATAGCTGTAATGTATTTTATGGACTCTGTTGGTTATTTTGTGAACATTATTGATTCTCGAAAATGAAAGAATGCAGGAAAATTTTATCAGTTTTCGCTGGGTTTTGAGAACCCGTTAAGGACATCGAGGAAAGAAAAACTTTTGCTTTACCTTTGACCTTATTTACCAGGTAGAACAATATTTACAATTTTTTAACCCAAATACCCATTCTGTCATAATTGGAATAGTAGAAAAAAAATATCAGTGATAATTAATCTGAATCATTTTACTCGATTCAGTCATTATACTAGGTTCAGAGTCAGAGAGGCTTTTTTTTTGGCAGAGAGAATGATTTTCTGTTGATTTTGTTGACATGTTATGCATTAGGAAAAAACAATCTTTTTTTGTTCTCATAGGTCCTCCTAAAAAGAGGAAGTCTAACCCAGCAAGTGCATGTACTCGGGATAGGAGTCATTGGTGCTGGAGGAAAGGTGGGGGTGCATCATCATCGTCGGCTGCCAGGAGGTCAAATAGCTTCCCATCAACCTCTGGGACTGGTAGAACACCACAAAATGCACCCCCTCCTGATCCAGATGATGATGACAGTGGAATTGAAGTAATCAGTGTTCAAAAGGTTGGCAGGCGTCATTTTATCAGTTGAAAATGTTGTTTTTCTGCAGCAGCTCTGGGTTAAGAGTTTAAGAGCTTGAACTTTTCACATCATTCCACCTTTCACATTTCTTTATCACCATGTGTATTGTTCCAATATCAAACTTAGAGTCATCATCTTAGGTTGATTTGGTGATAATACAAGTAGTGCTAAATAATTGTAATGTGAATAATTATAATCAATGCAGAGATTAAGTGAGGAATAATAACAACTTTGCCTACTCACATCATCATGCATCAATCACCACTGTATCAAGTTCTTGAAAATGGTACAGTGTATTGAAACTAGTCAATAATTAAAGGTTATGTGGTAGAAAGCAAAGTTGTCGTTTTTCCGAACCTAAAATGGAATTCTACAAGATTAAGGCCTCATCAATTCAGTACATCAATATAATGTTAATCTATAGATAATTTTCAACTAAAATTATCGTAAAATGCAGTTGTTAAATTTAATCCTTCTGTGTTTAATTTGAGTATACTATCTCCTTCTATCATTTTTACTTCAGCCCGTTACTTTAGTTGACCTAACTCAAGAATCTGATGATGACGATGATGCCGTGTTTGTGGAACTACCCACGTCATCAGAGCCATCAACAGTGGATCCTCCTACTGCCCCAGCTCCTGTGCCTCCAATTTTCTCTACTCAGCCAGGTCATAATCCATTAAGGGGACCATGGTAATTAATGTTTTACTACATCCTATAATTGTGATCCTCTCTGTCAGTACCTGGTGTCAATTGTTGTGTTTACAGTTGCTACTGGTGGTGAATGTGGGGTAATCTGAGAGACTGAAGATATCCATGATGGTGACAGATAAACATTTATTAATACTTAGCAGTCTGACCCTCAGAATCATGCCTTCTCCCTGGAAACTGAGCATTTTTGCCAAATTAATAGCCTACTCTTAGTTCCAAAAATTTTCGTCAACCCTGAAAGGTGCTGCCCCCACACCTTTTTTTGTGACTACAAACAGTTGTGGAAGACAGGCTCAAATTAGACCAGCTTATGGTATGGGGAACTTGAGATATTCATTGTAGAAGTGGTGTCCGTAAAGGTTACTGGCATCACACGGGTCGACGGAATAGCGTGCCCGTAACATCTATAACCATCGTAACATCTATCGTAAGCCTCCGTAATAATCTATGGGCATAGACCGCACAGTGTTAATTGGGCTTAAATAGCTGGGAATTTTTTATTTGAGTGAGATCAAGCGATAATTTGATGAAGTCTTTGATCTTAAGAGTCCAGATTGTCATCTCATCCAAGGTGTTTTTTCCTATGGAGTTCTTGTCTCTAATATTTCTCCATAAAAAAATATTCTGCCCATGCCAGATTTTTTCCATTTATTTGTGGTATGATCACGGTGTAGACAGTTTCAGTTCTTGGAAATTGGTATTAAAAAACAGAAAAGGTCATGAAGTATATTCAAGTTTATCAGCTGCCATCAATAATGCAAACTTTAAAGCGAGATAAGGATTAATAAATACAGTCGGATCCGGATTTAACGTCTTCGCATTTAAGGTTTTTCCGCATTTAGCGTTTATTTTTTTGGGTCCCGATTCATTCCCTATAAGGACAATGTAAAAATTATCCGTATTTAGTGTTTCCGCATTTTGCGTTTTTCCGCATTTATGGTCGTAAAAATTTGTCCCGCTCAAGATTTTTTTGCTCGATTTAACGTTTTTTCATGACGATTCATCCAAATCTTCGAATTTATGCTCATCAACAAGAACAGTCTCATGAAAGTTTACCAAGAGTCGATAGAATCTACCGGGGAACGCTTCTTCAACTGCTTTATCTTCCGCGAGCGCAGCGCTGCAACCTTCAACTCGCAAGCTGGGTGATTTGTCTTCTCGTAATGTTTCGCTCCCCTTCTGATCCAAACACCAGGCACTTTTTGTATCAGATCCGATCTAATGGAGCAAAGTCATCCCTTAATAACCTCGAACTACCTTATCCTTCACTTCTTGAACTTGACTTCGATGATACGTGACGACTGATGACACGAGTTATCCTCCGAGGGCCGCTACAATAATGTTTTCTCGTAATGTTTTCAATTGATGGCGTATGCCCCTTTCAACTCTACTCCCTACGGGCAGTCCATTATTAGCCCAATATTTTTCCAGTCGGCTACTTTCTCTTTTCAAAAGAGGAGGCCCAATATCCATTGCGCAGTTCACTAGAAGATTCTTTCTGTAATTCATTCCAAGGTCAGTTTCCACGGAGGAACAGCGAAAGAACAGAGGAAGTGTTTCCCCTGTCATGACCGTGAGTGAGAGCATTCTTTCCCTGCGGAACAACATTATTTTACATCGCAATTTAGATATCCCGGAGCCAATTTACCGACATGCGGCTGGTTGATATCGATGTTGATTCAAAAATATCTATCTGGTGCTAATTAATGTCAAAAGAGAATGACAATTGGAGTTTTGACGAACTATCACGGTCCATGACTCAAAATAAATCGCTCATACTGGAAAAAAAATCACCGCATACTCACAGTAGAATAGATGAGCGCGGAAAAATACGAAAATCCCTTGGTGGTTGACTTCGACATCATAACGCTGACGAAATTGCCAAACTCCAGAGGCACTGACAATTTTTCTTATGAAATCCAGTTTTGTTGAAGATTAAACCTTTTCACTTAACTTAAAGTTTAGCTAATCGTTATTCAAGGTCCAACCAAATTTCATTAAAAGCTGCCGAGAAACAAGGTGAGTCGGAGTCTAGGTGATCAGCGCACCGCGTAAACAACTTCTCCTGGTTCCATTCGACCTGCATTAGGCCGCGGATATATGACAACGAATCTGGTGCCATCATCGAGTTGAATCACCATCGACTTGTACGCATGCTAGAAATAAGATTCTCCTTTTTTGGATGACCTCGAAATCCAAAATGTGCGCACAGGAGGCTTTTTAAAGGCTCATAAATCCCTCGTTTCGCCGAGGCAACAGAAAATGTTAAGTTGGTATAATTCCTGAAAACCTCCCTTTTACTAGATATTCGGTAGTTTAGATTTCGGGATTAGCGATCGTCTGCTGTCCCTTTATTTCACTCATCTTTATAGATGCAATGACGATTTTTCGAGTACCTACTTAACCTTTTCTTATTATATTAGAAATGCTATAGTCACCTACATGTCGCTTTTACAGAAAAAAATTTAAAATTTCATCGAGACCACTGAAATGTACGTAAAAATGGAATCACTAATTTCCATATTAATATTCCGTGTGGGAATGATTTTCTGTTGATGCATATTAAAATTTTCTTAAAATATTTCTTTAAAACAATTGTCATTCTCTCATTATTTATTTTTACTACCCATTTTTTTAGCTGATTCCTGAAAAGTATTATTCAACCTTTATAGGGCTGAAAACACTTAATCAATGAATTTTTTGCTGCATGCAGCACCTTTTAGTTACGTAAAATAATATTTTTTATTCATTAAAAGCCATTTCAATCATTACAGACCCTAAAACCTGAAAAAATGGCAGGTCCTCATTTAGTGTTTTAAAGTTTGTCCCCCCTGAAAAACCTTAAATCAGGATTCCACTGTATAGATCACACAGGGTAAACAGCAGAGTTTTCATTGGGTTCAAGGGTGTGATTCATGTCAAGAGATTCTAGAAAATCTGCAAAAGAACATCATAGAGTGTAAAAATTTCCTATTTATTCATCACAATATTCTTCTTGGTACGTCAGTATAGGATATTTGAATATCAGTTACTACCCAAACAGCTCAAAATAAAGAAAATTTGAGAAGAAACATCCTCATTTGAAATAGAAGAATTGCAGTTGTCTACTCCCAGTGTTCTCAGCTTGGCTCTGGACTGGTGTGGAAAAAGTCAGCTTAATTTTCAGCATCATATGTGCATTTCTAATTTTTTTCCATTTAATTCTGTTGTGTTTTTTTCTATCAGCTTCATTGGCATTAGCAATATCCTGTTTTTCCAACCATTTTTCAGCCACTTTTAAAAGATGTTAACCTAAATAATGTAGTCTTATAAGAAAGTTTGCTGAATTCCCTTAATTTATCATTTTCTCTAAAACTGACATGATGTTTTCGATGGTTGAAAGAAGGGCTTGCCTCATTGAAACTGTTTGAGATGCAGGCATTTTCTCTTGGCAGCCCCTTAAAATTTGTTAAAATTGATTTCGATTGTTTTCATTTGAACTTTTAGGATTGACATGGAGGTGAACAACTATGCAACAGGTCATGTCCCACATCGTGTTGTCCCCAGAGTAGATATTTACCTTGGAGATATAGGGACTTTAGGAAGATCTAACGCACTTCCTCAGCAAAACCAACCATCTACCTCTTCGAACTCAACACCAATATCAGAGCCTCAAACTTCTTCCAGCAGGTGGGTAAATCTTTTTTTCAGGTTGGTTAAATTTCTTCCCTATCATAGTAATTTTTGTTCCTAGGCAATGTCGAAGTTTATGATGCTTGATAATGGTACATTTTGTAGTGCCATGTATGTAATAAATGGAGCATTATTTTGCAAAGTCTCTCAACAGCCCCAATAATAGAGAACTTGCCAATTTTTTTAAAATAAAAGTAAAAGAGAACAATTACTGTTGTCCAACACAGACAGGGCGTTGTTCTTAAGATAAATATGACAAAGTTGTTGAAATTCCAATGCAATGAAAAACTGCCTGTAAAAGAGGGTGTGATCAATTTGGGTGCTTTTGCAAGAGTCCTGCCATTTGAAGGAGTCGCACGTATCTCCATAGAGAGCTGTCATGGCTGCACTTTTTGGCACTTAATGGCCCAATTGCAAGGATAAAATTTTTTGCTCATTCTAAATTGAAACTTAATTTTCATTGCAAAACAAATTGCAATAATGCTGTTAGGGATGATCCAAGTTTCTATCATGATATTAAATGCCTAGCGAAAAGGGATCATGTGGTTCAAGTGGTTCAAGTTCTATTCTGGCATATGGTAATGAAGGTGTTATTATTTTTAACCATCAAGTCAGATGTGTGAATCCAAGAGTGAAATCTGTTGTCGAGGTTGTTTAGAATTTGGCAAAAACATAAACAACTATGCCTCAGCTTAAGTAAAGGTTGCCCTCTTTAATTCCTTCTACTCCAATTTTAATTGTATTCATTGAATTAAAAAAATTTCATGCACTAATGTACAATGCTGGACAGAAAAAGCTTACCTCCCAGGAGCAAAAATTTTCTAAGCCTCGAATTGACACTTAATTGGCTATGCTGGTGAATCACATCCCCCACTCCAAGGAACAACAAAGTGAAGTGTTTCAGTGGCATTGAAATTTGTGGCAACTGGTTGATAAGATTTTTCTCTCAAGGACTGTATTTTGATTATAATGGTGCAATAATAATACTTTATATGTCATTATTATGTCTGTAGCTGGTTGGTTGGATGGGCATTGAAGTACTTTTAATGTTGAGGCAAGGTGCTGAGTTGAAATTATTAATGTAATTTGGTTAAGGAATAAAATTTTGTCATCCATTTTTAGCAGGCATGTTCAGTGGCATTTTTTTTGCCACATTTAAAAATTTATTTCAATGTGCTTTGAGGCTGTATGTCTTCCAATAATTCCATAATTTCTCAAATCATTGTTTGTGTCATTCTCAGGACTTTGGTGGAAGCCATTACTACTGCTCCAGGTGCAGACTTGAGGCTTGCTTGCCCTGCCACTACCATTGCACCGACTACATTATCTTCAGCATCTAACTACCCCAGTAGGCTTACACCCTCAGAATCTTATAATTTGCATTTGGGTAAGCTTACCCCAGTCAAGTTTTTTTAGTGATAATCTTTTATTGAACCTCATTATCCTTACCCTTTCATAGTTCTGTGGGCTCAACCCTCCTCTGCAGGACAAATGGAGTTTGGGAAAGTTGCTTGTGTATCGTGCTGATCAAAACTGATTCACCTTGTTTCTCAGCAGGTTTAAATGAAACAGTTGAACCTTGAATCACTATCAGATTATCTCAGCAAAGTGAAAAGCTTCAATAGAACAGGAACTAATGTGAAAATATGTCAGTGCTTCTGGAGTTAGGCAATTTTATTGGTGATATGCAGTCAGTCAACCACCAAAGAATTCCCGCCACATTTTGGTATTTTTTCAATCTCAAATTTTTTTAGTGTGAATATGAAGAGCCTTTTTTTCATCATGAGCTAATAATTTTTAGTCATGGACCGTGATTCAGTCGTCAAGACTTTGATTGTGTTTTTCTTATGACATAAATCATTAGCAGATAAACATCCTTCAATTGACACCAATTCTAATGGCCATACGAATGTGGTTATGTAGAATCTGCAATATCTACATTACGATGGTGTTGTTCATGAGGGAGAGAATATTCTTGCTCAATAATTGAAGAAATGTTAGGTCCTTGTTAAAAAAATATTGGGGGGGCCCAAACCGGGGATCTTGTCCCAGGAAATTTTATAAGCAGTTAGTTTTAAGTTTTTTAAGCATTTTAGAAGAGTCATATGATCAACATTAGAACTCTGATAACTCGAATCTCGATATCTGGAGACACTGGGGAAAATCGACAAGCCCGACACATTTTTTCCTAACACCCATAACGAATTTTTGAGGGGGCTCGGGCCCCCTCAGGCCCCATGAAGTCGGTGTCACTGCTTGGAATGGATTAAAGAAAGGATATTCATGTGAAATGCGGAGTAAAAATTGGCTCTCCACTTTTGATAAGGAAAAGTAGCCGACGGGGTAAATATTTTTGTAAAGAAGGAATCACCCTCTGGGAGTAGAATTGAAAGGAGAGTAAGCTCTCGATGAAAAACATCAGCAGGAAATCCCCATAGTAGCTGCTCTCAAAGAATAGCTTGTATCGTCATTTGTCACATAATCCTGAAGTCAAATTTAGAAGTGAAAGATTAGGTGAATTAGGAATGACTGAGCAAGCAAAATTAGATTGAATTTTATACAAAAAGGATCTGGTATGTGGAACAGAAGGGTATGGCGAAATGTAATGAGAAGACAAATTACCAGTCATGGCGCTGCATTTCCAGAAGAATGCTGATGGAGAAGGTTGATTCAACCACCTCTTGTTAAAACTGTGTGCAAACATTTTATTGAAGAGCATAAATTCAGGAAGAAGAGATTATTCTAGGCTTTAAGCTATTTTTGTGCATAAATTTTACCCCGGTTGTAATGAAAAATGTGTGGTTAGTTAAATTACTCCTGGAAAGAAAATGGTCTTAACACTGGATAAATCGTAATTGCGGAATACCCCTGTTGGTCAAGTATGTTCTGAATTAATGATATTTGACTGTAGTGTGAGAGAAATTCCATGGCTTAAAAATTCCTGAATCTCTTGACTTATTAGTATTATTTAAAGTAATACTTGGGGAATTACACTTAAATCTTACTATGCCTTTAAATATGTTGTAACAATGCCTTATTTATTGCATGTTCTATTTGTGTCATTTAATTAAAGATTGAAAATACATCTCCAAATGGAAGTGGCCAAATGCCCCCACCCTAAATGTCTCCCCTATTGACAGTCAAAAGGATGATATTGAAGGTACTCATTTTGCAAGTTAAAAGGCAGCACCATGTACCATCATCGTTGTGACATTTTTGTGGAAAGATAGGAACTTTCTTACACTTTATTTGCTTTATTCTGACCTTGGAATTTGAATTTGTGTAATTGTATTCCTAGCCTTTGGGGACTCATATTTAACTTTTAGTAATGGAGTAACAAGTACTACACGGTCAATTGACTTGTTGCTTAAAGCATTTTTCCAATTCAAGTGCATTCATTTGATATGTAAGCAAAAGATGAATTTCTTGAAAGAATTAATTTTTGAAATGAAATTCTGAGAGGAAACATTTAGCAATACTATTCACATTGTGGGGTGTTAATTTGAGTAAGTTTTTATTGTGAGCAAAATGGAAAATATTTCCATTGCATAATATGGTATGCGAATGATGTTTACATAGCAAGAATTTCCGTCTATGGTTGCTAAAATTTTTGTAATTGTACTCATGTAAAAAGTTTTTGTTTTGAAGCCCACTGTTGCATGCATACCTCCTAAACATTCAGGATTTAACAAATAGAAATCTTTTCAGCTGCAAGACTCGTCCGGGGTGCAAGCAGTTCCTACTTAGTGCCCGTCCATTCTATCCAAACCACTCCAATGCAGCAGCCATCGGTATTCCCAACACCAACGACCACAACGGCTTCCACCCCGGTTCCAAGGGACCCCTTGTCGTTCACCAACCCCTTGTTCATGTACGGTAGTCAGCACCCACGCATGCCCGTTGCGGCGCCGCAACCAATGACCCATCACTCGCACTCCCACCATCCCATCCACCACGGTCACCTCCACCACCACCATCACCACCACCACTTCTCGGGGCAGCAGCAATCAAGGCCAGGGGTCCTCCCAAGCTCGCGCCCCATCACCCATGCGTGCATCACCCCAGAGAACAGGCAGTCAGTCGTGTTGGGACGCTTAAATCCAATGCACGAGAGGCTTTGGTACTCTCAGCAGAGGATACTGGAGAGGCAGAGGAGGAGGCTGGACCAGCAGAGGCCGTATGGAGGCAACAATGTTCAGGGGTGAGTCATCTAATATTTTGAGGAATATCAACCAGGAAATGTGGGAAATCAACCTATTCATGGAAATTCCTTAGTATTGTAAGTCATCTTCGCCGACGGTAAAGGGGTTCGGGGAAACAAGGCAGGGAACAAGTCCAAATTCTCACACAAAGCAACTTCACTTTATTCAGCCCAAGCCTTACACTCTGTCCCGCTGCCCAACCACAACTGCCTCCCCTAGCCGCCGTCAGCCCACGTCCCTGGAGTCACCGAGAGAGATCGTTTCTCAAGCAACTCTTCCGATGACAGCAGGAACGTGCTTAATGGCTGGGTTTCAAACGAGGTCCGTTCGAGGCGGCTTCCCGTCATCTCGCAGCTTTTAATAATCTTAATGAAACCGCGCTTATACAGTATGCCATTCATTAGTACTTCATTGACTGATGAGTAAATAAATTGCACCTTTAATGTGATACATATTTTATAGAAATTCCATTTGAAGTCAAAAGTGGTATATTTCAATACTGTGTTTTGATATTTGCTTCAATTGCCAGAGGAAGAATTTCCCCTGTATATAGCTTTGGATTACGAATCTTGAGCCTACCATACCACAGCAGAGACCTCTTATTAAAATGCCATGGGAATCAAGAATCCTGGATTGCATGGTTTTCTTTGCAGTGGCTAGGGAAGCCATAGGCCCTGGGCTTGATTTTGGAGGAAAGAAGGGTTATGTTTTTAGAGGAGATTTTTTCTCATGGCATTTAATGCGAAAGTCAAAATTTTTACATACTGTGTATGCCCAGGAAAAATGTTGATAACAGCTAGAATGAGAATGTTACAAAAATTCATGATGTTTGTGATACAATAATCACCATGCTGCAGTAGAAGTCTGCTGTAAGGAATACTGAAGTTCACTGGAAAATCATTCGTTTGAATGTGAACTCTTTATAACCCATGTCCATAGATAATGATGTCCTTTTACAGTAAAACTTTTGGGCTATTCCTTTTATTTATTTTTTCATTAGAGGTAAATAAAACAATATTACAAAGTTTATTTAAAAGATAATTGCATTTAACAAATGAAAAGAACAAACTATTTATCCAGCAAATTACTCTCGCGGTACAACTAGTTTCGACGCAGGTACCTGAGGATGACACCACTACGTCGAAATTGAATAATAAAAATCTCAGATTTATAGCTAAAATTACCTCAGTCATTTACTAGAGCAAAAAAAGAAGAAATTAATCTATTTATGCACTTACATCAATCTATCTACAGATTACAATTGATCAGTAAATGCATTAAATCCTAATTTTTTGTGACATTGTGAGAAAACTGGGTTGAATTGAGGAAAACGTGTTTCTTTAATAAAAAATCTCTACTTTCCACAGTAATATTTAATTAAGGCAATGCAATGAAGCATAGATTAGCGTATTTATAATAAAATTAAGCATATTGAACAATCTCACGTGAGATTGGCAGGTGGTCAAGGCTCACAATATCTTACTAAAGGGGAAAGATGAGTCCAAAGTTTGCCAAAATCACCTATTGTAATTAATGGACACCCCCTAACCTTCTTGTCAGTTACCACTCCTAACTCAACTTTGAGTTAAGTTGAGTATATTTGTCAAGAATAATCATAAGCACGGCAGCATGCTTCTTTCTCTCAGAATCTCTATCTCATTATTCAGACTGCAATTGGACCCACCAGAATATGAAATTAGGACTGATAGTGCTCCACAACTGTTTGCCTTGATTTATGGTTAATATTTCCTTTCACTTACATTTTTATATTGCATTATGGTAAATATTTGGTAAAATACTCTTCAATAAACAGCCTGGAAAATAGTGAATGCTGTCCTAAAGAGTATAAATTTCAGTTTAATATTTGAATGGTCATTGTGTAATTTGTAATAATTGCTATTTTCAATTATCTTTTCATTGATGAGCCTATTTTGTTATGCTATAGCAGGTCAAGAAGACCAGTGGAAGGTTATGAGCAAGGGCCTTTATATGACCACCATTATGCAGCGGGGGTGCAGCCAGTGAACCCAAGCCACCATCACCACCACCACCATCATGGACAGAGACTGCAGTGGTACGAACCACCACTCCCTGCTCCCCAGCAGCCCACTGTGGTGGCCACGCCTGGCGCTCCCAATCCATTGGTGAGGATTTGTGCTTAATTTTTGTTTGCTACTGCAGTACAAAACTAAAAATTTGTAGATAAGGACAAGTCTAAGCACCAACGTAGGTTGTATACTTTGCGGGAACGATCATCGGACCGAAGGAGACGGAAGTCCACCGCTAGAATTGTTGTTGCTTCACATGCAATAAAATAAGATTTCAAAATCGCCACTTCTTCGATGTCACCAGTCCTCTTTATCCACTTTTCACAAGGAAATATGTGGAAATAATATGTAACTGAGCCACACATTTAATGCATTCGAGACTACTAAACAAAACCACTTTGATTAAAGTACCGTATAAGCGCGTGTAAGAGGCGCACCTTTTTTCCCAGATATTGCAGCCGAAAATGGGGGTGCGCCTCTTACACAAACTTCTAATCTTCCCCCCCTCCCCTTCACCGGTTGCAAGTTCAAGGGGAACTGAGTTGCCTTGGTTTTCAGCGTGAGTCAGTCATCTGAAACCCTGGGTCAAAATCAAGCGGCAGGCAGGGGAGTTTCTCCCTTAGTGACGTATTTTTAAAATGCTCCTGTTTGAATTTCTTGCAAGCATCGCGCCGTCACGTCGGTACCCCAGAGGTGAACATTGAAAAGATCGCGCGGGGTGATTCGCTCCGGAGCACGCGCTAAATTTATTGCCACGAGTGGGCATCCCGCGGCATTTATACTGCATATAGTAATATTGGTGTCAAAACCTGCGGTTGAAAAAATTCGAACGAGTGTGCTCATTGTTGGACTTAATGGTGGATAGAAGAAATCGGAAATGCTTATAAGTGAAGAGCGCTGAAGGAGAGGTCGAGGGGAAGAGGGCTCCCTCCCCTCCCTATTTAAAGCTACGAGCGAAGGAGCAAGGGAACACGTCCGATCTTGCATGTGACGTCGTTGCCTTTAAAGCGAAGGGGCGAAGGTGCAGCAATGTGATATACGCAGTTTGCGTTGCCTGAGTTTCCAGTCCGTTACGTCTTGTTTGAATGTGCTTATGCTACGCTTGTTTCTTCCGAAATTGTGCTGTTTGGACTATGTTGAATATCAGTAGCCTTATTTTAGCTATAAATCTTTGTGTCAATCAATTAGAGCTCAAAAAACTTAAATGCTGTAAGATATACGTCGCGTTAGGTCTAATTCTTTTTAGAACCTCGTGCGTGTCATACAATTGCTGAAATATATCGAGATATCTTCGAGCTCAGAAGGTGACTCACGTAGCATTTGACCTCCAGAAACTCGGGGAATTGAACCTGGTAGACCGAAAAAGGTCAGTTGGTGGAATGGGGTAGGGATGAAACACGTTTCCATTGTTCCCCTGTAACTTAATATTTTCCTGTGGAGTCTCGGAAAGGAAAAAAACGGTAGAGGCATTAGCTGATAGAGAGCCGAGTGTAGTTCCGTTAGGCCCCTTGCACACACACCGATTTTGGACGGCCGGTAAAATATTGGCCGATATTTTACCGGCGAAGTGATGCTTGCACACACGCCGGATTTTTACCGGTCAAACGATACGTTGCTAAGTTTTTGAGCCGGCGTCGGCGATCCACAGTGACAATAGCCGGCAGCTAACCGGCATTTTGCCGGTGCCGGCGTGTGGTCGGTACGTGTGCAAGCACCAATGCTCTCCCATTGTTCACTATTGGAATGTGGATGGCCGATATTTTACCGGCCGTCCAAAATCGGTGCGTGTGCAAGGGGCCTTAAATCTACGACGTGGTTATTATCCTACGGCGCTGAGATTGCCCCGATTGTTGTTCAATCTCTTGGGAAAGCTCATGCCATTTGCCTGTCGTGTTTTGCCTTAAAATTTTCCACGGCTGCAATTCTATTGCAATACTCCTGCGAGAGCTTTTAAACAAAATTGTTCGTGAGTAGGACAAGCAACGTAGAGTGATGGCGTATGCAAAGAGAGGATCGGAACTCTTTCTACTCCCTCTTATGCCGCCGCAGTTATCAAAATTTCCTCTTTCAAATAATACTGAAAGAGGACATTTCGATAACTGTCGAAATTCCAGGCATACGTCTGCAACACCGCACGATAGGATAAAAAAAATGTCGCAAAATTTTTTTCTTCATAGCTTCGATCCTCAAAATAGGGGTGCGCTTCTTACACAAGCTTATACGGTAAATGGCTCAAGTCACACTGAATAAGATACAGCTACCTAGTGGTGCCAATGAATAAAATGCACCCTGAAGGGCAACAGATATAATGCTTAACCACCATGTTTTTGGGCCTCCTTTTAAGAAGTCCCCTTGACCTAAGGCCTCAATTGGTAAAATTCCATGGTGTTGGTGAGGGTAGAATAACATTCCAAATCCTCACTCTGCATTATTCTTCCACGGCTGTTGAAATATTGATCTTCTCCAAAGAAAATCCTCTCCACTTCCAACCACGTTCGCACATTGTTACAAAGCGTTTTTGATTTAGCCATGACTACGCAGAGCGGCATAGAGGAACTCGCACTCTAGGCATAATCTGAACAAGGTATCATTGGATCTGGTGTGAAGTTAGGAACTGTTCAGCGTTTCGCACGTTCTTCCTTGTCACGGAGAGCAATTTTTTTCGGCTCCAGCTGCGTTGCATGCCCAGCTAGATCAATTCGTCTCAATCGTTAGTTAGCGCACAATTCTTATGCAGTTTTGCATTCTGCAGGATAACCGTACTCCTCGATGCCTTGCATACAGTCCGGCTGACGAGAGTTGTCCGATGGCGGCACAATAGGAGGAGCGGATAACCCTGTGCCAGTACGGTTTACAGCCAATCGCTGTCTCCCAAATGCACCTCACACCATCGCATACTCATACAACGTTGTCAAGGCACTGACATAAGCCTGATCCACCAAAACATGCCACGTCTTCGAATCACCAAAACAAGTGATTCTTCTGCTGGGACCTTCATGCTCGTCGTCCCTTCCGGCTCCTTTCTTCACGGAGCTCTTTGTAGACGTTTCCCTTTCTTATCTGGCAACACTGCCCCGACCTAGACCATTCTGCCTGTCATAGGACAACCCTCGGCGGGCGGACCGTAGGTTTATCAACTTAGGAACAAGGTCTTGGAACACATTTAGTTCGTATATCGAACTTACTGTATTCGGAAAGGTATCAACCCTCGATTACGTCATGCCGCATTCTTCTCTTGAGAAATTGAAACGAATATTCCTGTTTATATTGTAATGGTTCAACGTCGGTTGCCCGGATGAAAACCGCGAAAACCACCCATAAATGATAAACCTCCTTAAGTTGCCAGTCAGGACGATTTATCGAAAGATTTAATTTAGTATTACAATAAATGCGGGGGATTCCCGTTTGCAGCTTGTTATGTGGTGAAGAGATCCAAATTGTAGTAAGGCACGTGACGACTCGGCGGCAGGTGAAGGTAGATAAACAGGTTTCGTAGGAATACCCAAAGAAATGCAAGGACCTTTTCATTCAGCATTCGCACAAATATATTCAAAAATAAGAAACATCTTACATGAAATTTTTAACCTGATGAGTGAAAATGATTGGGTTAGTGATGAATGGATGAAATACTAAATGATTTATGCAATGAGCATTTGAAATTACCATGAAACAATAAAAAAAAAAAAATATCTAATAAAAGCCAAAGTGTATGCCGTTAAGCGGACTTATTTCAATTATTAGACTTCGTTACACTTTTTATATCTGGGAAGTAATAGTCTGTCCCAATTACACATTTAAGTTCCGTTGCTGACTAAGTCTGAGCATAATGAGAAAAATCACTGAGGCGTCGATGAATTGCACAAGGTGCCTTAACAGTGGTGTATTGCTGCATACGGGGACAAGTACTCGGACACAGGGGTGGTATCACTGGGGTCAGGGCAATATAACTTTACGTGACCTGGATGACCACCGGATGACTCCATTCCTTGGTGACGTGGTTCGGGCTGGACGCAGGCTCGTCTGTCTTTGTGCGGTCTCCTATTTTCTCGGAGACGGCAATTTGCGCAGCCTGGCTGCCCCTGGAACCTCCACGGCGACCACCTTTGGATTCCGGAGTTGATCGTCCGACTTGGTTTCCCGTCGTACACCACTCGCTGCCTTATGTCGTCTGCCTCGTAATTTCACTTTTCTCTTAGTGCAACTACTTTCTGGATATCGCACAGTCAGTAACACCATTAAGAATTCTCTCCTTTTCTTGCGGTGCATTCGGCTTATATACATCTCCGAGGGAAAGGAGGGGGTTCCGACGCACACGCATACACAAAAAAATGAAAATAGGGGGATACCTTGGGCATTCGTCATAGCTGACCTTCACTCACACCGACTCACTCACATTCACTCCACCTTGCATACTTGGGTAAAAAAAGGGGGGGGAAGGATGGGAAACGGGTGAGGATGGTGAACGAGGGGGTGAAGGCCATGGTTGGGACGGCCGCAACCGTCACAATATATATTTCTGCGTAATTCAACTGCGTTTATCATGTACGGTTTTTTTTTTCGACGATTCCTAAAAGAAACATTCATACGAACTTTGATATTACGAATCTCCGGTTTTTCGGAACTGTGAACTTCGTAATAACGAGAGTCTATTGTACTACCTTTCATTTCCAAAGGATATGAAAAAATGGTGCATATCACTAAAACCTCTCTATAGTGAACCTCCATACATCAAATCACCCAAATTTTGGTCCCCTCCATTACGATATAAAGAGGTTTTACTGTATTAAGGTTATTTAAAATTCAGTTTATATTGAATGAGAAGGTATAGCTCAGTACTTCACATCTGAATGTATTGGAAATTAGCACCTAATGAGTTGATTGATTAATGTCTGTAAAATCTTACTTTACACAATATTGATTAGTACTCAGACATCTTGGAAATCGTCCTTACTCAGAATAAGGCAAAACTATCGTAAATATTTTTCTGCACATTGATACCCTTGTGTACAAAGTTTAGCAATGATCTCTTTGCATTTGTTTGATAATAGTTCTTTTTTTACAAATTTACTTACATGGTTTGGAATGTTTTTCTTTGACAAAGTAATCTGTGCCCTTGCATCATTGGTAACTTTTACATTTATCTATCTATCATCGATAACACAGGTCAACAGTGGTTTTGGTGTCGGAGCTTTTAAAGCTGATTCCAAGAATAATTGGGGTGCTGAATCCAAATATGATATTAGTTTTTTCCTATCAGCTCTAGTTTTCAAGATACAGATATGTTGTTACTTACGTAAAAAAATGTTCAATATGATGATATTACATAAATGATAAAACCCACAAAATATAAAGACTTGATTTATTTATAGGAATGTTAAATCACCTACAATTACAATAGTTTTACAATACAATTGAATACAAATAGTAACATTTTTCACTGAAATAAAACAATTTAAAGAAAAAAAAAGACGTAAAAACGTCACTCAACACTACGGAAGCTCCTTTTGCGCGATTTTCTTGCGTGCACTTTGTTAGAACAGTCTCGTTTTAATCACCAGCAGTAATATGCCATCATATATTTATCCCATCTTCCTTGGTAGCGATCTTACATTGTTTTGATTTTCTGGTGAAATCATTCGCCTTGTTTTTCACTTGTGTTGCCTAAATTTTCAGGAAAACAGTCTAAGTGACTGTGTATAGTGAACTTTTATGCTAATATTACATCCAAGTGGTTTAAAGTTAGTGAGCATATTGTTTACCAGCTCAAGATAATTTCTCTCACTTGTGATTTCCCAGAAAAAAAATTATTACCTCAACAAATGAAAGCCAACTGTTTTTTTTTAATCTCATTCAATGGCTTGGCAAAAGCAGTTTTGTTGCCCATCTGTGTCTGATTTGTGGCCCATCAAAACTACCAGCTTTAAGTTTTTCTATACTTATCTGCGGCATTTTTATTCTTATGGTGCCGAAGTATGGTCCATCCTTGTCAAGAACCTTTACAAATTGCTTCATTAAGCCTAGTTTAACATGAAGGGGCGGTAAGGTGATTTTCTCCCGTTCACCAAAGACTTAGCAATAATGTTTTTACCCAATAATTAAGTTTTCTCCTTTTGACCACTCCTTAATCCAGTGGTTTGTCTGTCCCTGCTAGCACAGAGATACCAGAAACAAGGATATTTTGTGTTGCTAAATTGCTGCCCAAGAAGAAAGTTCACCAATTTTAAATCTACACAAATCACGTAGCGATGTCCCTAGTATTTTATCTTCTGTAAGGCCAATACTATTGTATCATATTCTTCTTTCATTTCAGTTGAATGAGCGATTGGTATTGAGCCAAACTTTTTAACATTGTGAAGAACACATTTTAAACTACGCTTGGAGCTATCAATGAACAAACGCCAATCACTAGCTTCATATTGCAGTGGTCCCATTCCTTTCAGAAGACCTCTAACGTCTAAACAAAATGTAAGATTGTCTTCTTGAGTAAAGAGGGGTAGCAGATCCTTTTCAATTGTGGGATAAAAATTAATTTTTTGTACCTTGTTCCATTAAATTCTTTTCATGCATCCTTGAAGCTAGTAGTTCAGATGCTTCCTTCGGTTAGTTCAATTCTCTAACAAGTTTGCTTAGTTCATCTTGATTGATGTTGAGGATTTGTTGATACTGCCTCGTAGTCACTTCCACTATCGTCAATAGAATCAGGCTCATATTTATCCTCACATACATCTTGTAATGTCTGAAATATTAGGATCGGGATTTCTTCTGAATGGGGTACCAGGTGTCTATCTGAAGGCAAATCTGGATATTTCCATTTGTGGCGATTGTTTCGATTAATTCCCGAAACATTTACCATGCAAAAATAACAGTCGTCAATATGGTTTGTAGGTTCTCTCCAAACCATTGTCACACCAAACTTTAAACTTTTCCTTTTTCCTGTAGTTCAATACCGCTGATGTTCTGTACATGTTTTACACACAACATGCGGTGCCTACTTTTTACCTTGGTCACCAAGCTGAACACCAAAATATCCTAGGCATGCACGTTTCACAAAGTCTGTAATGTTTTTCCTATTTTCTTTTAAAGTATATTCCCCACAAATGTAACAAAACACATCACAATGATTTACACAGCTTCTTCGAATTGAACTCATTTTTAGAGGCTACTTTACAAAAAATTTGAGAATTTGACCATTTGTTTTCTTAAATCCCCTTACTGCTTACTTACTCTCGCCTCTCCATTTTCAAAGACACACTCTGTCTTTACCCTATCCCCCCTTTTTTACTCTTCTCCACTTATCTGTGATTCTTCCCACGTGTCGTTATTCTACAGTTATGACTAAGGTCCTTTTCCATCGTGGGTTTCCCACATCCCTTAGTTGCATCTTTTCCAACTGCCTCAGCTCTGTGCGCCTGTCTCCCCCTTCTTCAAACACGCCAAATCCTCCCCAACCCTTTCTCAAAGGTATAAAGGTGATTTTCAAAGTAAATACTGCAGAGTGATTATGAATTAGTTTATTTATAGATTGATTTAAATTTGAAAAATATTTTCTGAAATATATCAAAAATTTGAAAGAATATAATCATAAAATGCACCGTAATTAAAAATGTAGAGCTGTTACATAAAAACGGATATCATATTTGGATTCAGCACCACTAATATTGTTAATATCAGCTCAAAAACTCCCGGCACCAAAAAAAAAGTTTTTTTTTGTTGGCCTGTGTAATCTTTATTTTGGAGATCAGAATTTTATGACTCTTGATCTCCTCTCTAGGTACCGAGTGATGTGAATTTAACTAGTGAAGGCCCAGTCCTGGATCTTCGTGCTTCTTCAAATCAGCATCCTGTTAACCCAGATGTAGGACACTTAAATGTTGAAATACCTGCTCAAGGTGCTGTTCCAAATGTCAATGTCTCCCCGTAAGTATACATTGGATTAGATACTTGTGCCTTGAGACTTTCTTATAATTTTAAAATACTGTTCTTTTGAAATGGTATATTTCTTGTAAGTTTTCAATGAATCATTTTTGTATTGAAGGGTGAATTAGTAACTTCTCACATAACTTTGGAAAAACTTATTGTATTGGGTTAATTCCTTTTCATTTTTGAGCATCATCCTTTCATAATCTAGAGCATGTGTCAGTAACCTTTTGCAAGATCTAATGATACACTCTTTTACATATATGTTAAATCAAAGGTTTATCATCAGATATTTACTCAATGAACCTTTATTGTGGAAACAAACACCATGATCAATCTTTTGTCTTTATATTTTTTATGGCATTAGCCAGTTAATGTACAAATGTTTCCCTGTTCATATTTGCTTTCTAGTTCCACTTCTTTTAATATTATATGAAATATTTGTTTTGATGTTAAATTATATTTGCCTGATTTTGGGAAGCGACGTTAAAAAAAATTGAGTAAAGTTTAGGCAAAAATTCTCTGGAGTGGTGAGTTAATTTTTTAGAGTGAGAGTGGTGAGTGAGGTAAAAAGTGATTTTTTGAGGTTTAACGTCGTAGTAGAACACACACTGCTGTGTTCCTGGATCAGTGACGTCATTCCCTGCACTTTGGCATGCTTTTATTTTTATCCATGTGACTGTGATGCGTGAGCTCTGCGATGAATCTTCCATGGCCAGCATGTATAGCACGGAATTTGGGAAAGGCATGGCCAAACAAACGGACATGAATGTAGTAAAAGATGCAAGGAATGCCACATCATGAATTTGGTCACTTTTCATTCGGACTTGAATGCTAAATGATACAGAAATAATTTGCCTGTTAAATACTGCTCTCCAGAGTTGTCAGTTGCTTCTTTCAGTTCTCAAGAATGTTTGCCAATTCCTTATTCCACTTAAGTTTGTTTGCCATGGTGAACCACATGGTGCTACCACATTTGAATCAAATTGGAGGGGGGCACTTTGTGAATATTCCTGGTCAGGTGTTACAGTTTCATGTTTGAGAAGAAGGCAAATATTGATAATGGTTGATTCTATATGCCCTGAAATTATTAAGGTGATGGTAAAAGTCTTTAGCATGTGTTATGCTTTTGTAGAAAGACTAAATATAATCACTGAAGTTGGAGTGATCCATCCTATATATCACAACTTAATGTCCAAGGTTATTTGTGAAAGTTATCCCTTTCAATTTATATGCCAACTGGTACCTACTTTAAGGGTTCAGATAAAAAAAATTGTTTTTCCAAAGTGCTGAATTTTAAGTGAAATTGATCATAATGCAGGAAGGTTTTGATGGTATGGAATATTTTCATATTTTTAGTGAGTCAACCCACCAGCATGTGCACCATCATCTGTATCACTATCATCCTCCTCCTGGGAGAATGCACCACCTTCACATCAGCATTGGCCCACCGGGAGTAAGTATTCTTGGCTTTCTTTTCTGTACAGAAAAGCTTCCTCACAAGGACACGGAATTATGGGTTTCGATCCTTCTTCTTGGGAGTTATTCTATCCTACAGAGCAGGAGCCTTAAAACTGTAGTCTGTGGGCCATATTCCACCCTTATCATCCCATTGCATGTGTGGCCTTCAAACATTAGAGAAATTGTGGAGTTTGATTATTTTTTTGATGGAGAGAATAGCAATTAAATTAATCTTATTATAAAAATTTTGACAGCTTGTGTATAAAGTTTCCTGGTAGTTAAAGGGTTTAAGTGTTAAAAAAAAAACATTCCCAGCTGTAATGAAAATTTTTGAATGTTGTGCCCAGTTCTAAACAGGGTTGATAAAAATCATGATTTTTTTAAAAAAAATCATTTTTGTTGATTTTTTTTATTTAAATCAGATTTTATTGATTTAAATCGGATTTTATTGATTTAAATGAGATTTTTATGATTCTCCATTCATCAAATTTTCAGTTATTTGCAAAACTAACTATTTGGGCAGCATATTGGAGAATGATCGTTTGCAGAAACAATAAGAGGCAACATACTCTAAACTTAATACAACATTTAGTCAATTAGAGGAGAGAACTATGGAAATGCCAATGGTATCAAATTAAAAATTACACCAGCATAATGTAACATTGCCATTGGAAGTATCAAAAGTATTATGCGGTTCTAAAGCATATAAAGTTTAGAAAAATTCTGTAATTGCAACTTTGTATGGTGCCTACGCTTAGAAGTTAAATCAGAAAACAATTTTTTTTCAACGGATACTCTAGTACACCCATGTCTCGTATAGCGCAATTTCGATTAGCGCAAATTCGTTCCTCGGGGAAACATTGCAACGCAGTGTAGCCTAATCAAAAATCTTAAACGCTCTCGTGATAAAACGTGAACTTGCGCTAAGTACACACAAAATTTCAATCATTTTACGCATATTAATATTATTGCTTGCCTCAAATCTTCTTTTTAGTTTATATATTAATCGAAATCCATTGCTGCGCAATGGCCAAAAGTATTACTCGTCATTGGGTCCAGATGGCCGGCCTACCGAAGTAATTTATCTCGTCTCCTTAACAGAATGAGTTAATTTAGATCATTAAGTAAGCGTGGGGCTAGTGGAAATGATTTTTTTTCAGCAATACGGTTTGAGACGTATCTTTGCCGTCATAGGTTATCGGGCGATTGACTTCCAGGTAGAGGGTCTACGCTAAAGCCTTCAAGGTCATCGGTATTCACGGGGGAGAAAAGGAGCGGTGGCCGAGTGGCGCATGAATAGCATCAACACATAAAAGGGTCCGCTATAGTCTCAAACACAATGGCTTCGTTCCCTCCCCACAGTCGCAGGCCTTCTGCGTCTCAGGAATACAGTTCAGCAGTGGAAGGTGATATAGATAGAGCCATACAGAGTAAAAACCAAGAGAATATGGCAAAAAATAGGAATGCGTGTAGAAAAATCAAGAATTTATCAAGAAAAACTATAAACCTAGAAGAGGAATTGAAAGAGGTCAATTGCTTTGAAAATGGAGAGCAACAAAGCGATATTGCGCAGAAGTTTAAACGCACGATGCCTTATTCTGAATAAAGACGAAGTTAAAAGATAAGTGACCTCAGCCGCACCAACTTCAACCAAGCGGTCTACACATACGGAAAATTAATAGTGAATCAGGACAAAAAGACGAGAGTGGTAATCGCTCCGAGACATTTAGTGAAAGCTCCGGTTGGTTCCAGAATTTAAACGGCAAGCAGGTATTTTCAGTGCGGCGATATCAGGTGAATCTGCAAGTGTTGATAGCGCAGTCACCGCAGCATTTTCTGATGAACTCCAAGCTGTGATTGAAAGTGGCTCCTTTCCCCCTCAACCAGTTTTTAGTGTTGACGAGACAATATTGTTTTGGAAAAGAATGCAATCTCGTTCATTCATTTTCAGGGAAGGAAAACCTGGGTCAGGTTTCAAGGCATTTAAAGACTGTTTCACGTAGCTGCTAATGACTCGGATGACTTCAAATTAAAATGATTTATCATTCATAAACTCCGCTAGCTATGAAATGGCATTCAAAGTAGCATTTTCCTGTCATTTCGATGAGCGACAAAAGGGCCTGGGTGACATAATAGTTGTTTTTAGACAAGTTTGAATAATCGTCAACTGCCGGCAACGCATTACGATCCCCTGAGATAGCAGATGTTAGCCCACCCGCACGACAGGAGGGAATTTAAAAAGCACGTAAGAATTTTTTTTAACGTGAATAAAAGTCTTCAAATGCGTGCATACTATCTTTAAAGATGTTTTAAACTATAAACATTTATATAAATAATGTTTTCTAAGGCTATTTATGGGAATATATATGTTTTACAGGAAATTCAATACCCAAGACCTATGCTACCAGGAACGCATCCCTATCTTCCCAATGTTAAAACGCTCTCGTATAACCCAAATTCGTATAGCGCAAAGACCCCAAGGAACGCATCCCTTGCGCTATACGAGACATGGGTGTATTCTAACCAAAGCCATTTTTTTAAATTCTCATGTTAAATGCATTCCTACAGTATTATTTCTATTTAAGAACCACCATTGTGCTGATAACTGTCGATTCATTGTATTATTTAAGAAATAAAAATCAAAATTATGCACTTACAGCTTCCTTTTCTTGACTCTTTAAAAATCAAACATATAGATCACATTATGATTGAAATCAAAGTGATTTAAATCAATCAACCCTGGTTCTAAAGATTATTTTCAGAATTCTGTCTCTTATATTTTGTTATTGCTGTTTAATTAGTCTTGATGGTTCTTTTTACAGACAAGCAGTGTTGGTGTAGGCGGGGCCAACCCTCCCGGTGTGGTTGAAGTTGTTGGAGGCAGTAGTAACATAGTTAGTGGACATCAGCACCGAGTAATTGATGATTTTGTCTTCCCAACTGCCTTCTCTCAAGACTTCATGCCCTTCCCATTCATTCCAAGGTCCGCACGTCTAGAAGAACTTGTGCTCCTTAGGAGACGCCTAGCACACTTGAATAGAGGAGCAACGCAAGAGACAATTGAGAGGTTCACTTTCCCTCACAGTTACAAGAAGGTTCGTTTCTTGGTCCTTTCTTCTTTGTTTTCATCAAAAATAATTCATATTTTCAAAATAATGCATCATATTCCTTTCTCATTTTAGGTTAAACGAAGTACAGATGACCTGGAAGACAACACTGAGAAGTGTACTATATGTCTGTCAGAATTTGAGGAAAATGAGAATGTCAGGTTAGTAACTTGATAAGTTATCGTATTAAATAGAATTTTTACATCTACTGATCTAATACACTGTTATTCACAAATACACTGTTAGGTTATCCCTGAACTTTTCAAGTCCTAGATTGAAAGGAATCTTAAACATACGTACTGTGGCAGAAATAATTAACGCCATGCTCTTTGGTATCTGAAAGCAGCCAGTTCAGGAACTACTTGTCTTCCAAAATGTTGTTCTCGTAATGATTTCATACAACCAGGAATTTTAAAAGCTAAATGCCCCTTATACTTAGGAAATAATCTTCTCCGTCGCATTATGACAACTAGCAAAAGATCCAGCTATGAATCCTTCACCATATTCTCCAAAGTATGCTTCGTCCATGACTCATTTAGAATGGATTTTACTCTGGTTGGGACATCTGTGAACACAGCCGACATATTGGGTATTGGGACTGCCATAGGGCACAATCGTCCACATTTTTCTAATCTTTTGTATGGCTATTGAATTCTTACGTGCTTATTTAATTGTTGAAGTTAAACTCCTATATTGCATAATCATTTGGGCAGTTGACTGTGGAGTAAATTTTAAATCTTTTCCTCGTCGTCCTGCCCTGCTTCAAAGTCCCTAACATTAGCTGTGTGTGCGATGTGTCACAGCCTACCTCTGTGTCTTTGCATGATACTTTACCCACTACACTACTGAAACGATTGTGTCCTATGGCAGTCTCAATATCCAACATGTCGGCTGTGTCCGCATATGTCTCCACGAGAGGAAACTCCATTCTAGGTGAGTTGTGGGTGAAACATCCTTCGGAGAATATGGGGAAGAATTCATAGCTGGATCTTTTGCACGTTGTCATAATGTGACAGAGATGATTATTTCCATGGTATAAGGGGCATATAGCTTTTAAAATTCCCGGTTGTATGAAAGCATTACAAGGGCAAAATTTTGGTAGACAAGTAGTTGCTGAACTGGCTGCTTTCAGATGCCAATGAGCTTTGCCTTAATTTATTCCGCCACTATGTATGAAATGGCACTTAAGGCAATTTAGTAGTCTAAATTATTCTTGGGTTCTCCACCGTGTCAGTTTCCCCAATGCAGACTTTTTGATGCTCAACTTGTGCATCATCACCAGAGTAGATTAGTAATCTGAGCTATTTATCTGCCCCGATGACAATGCATGGGTCAAGCATCGAAACCTGGGCTATGGAAAACTTGATCTGATGGCAAACCCAATAATTCCTTTACTATTTATGTTTAAAGGACATGACCTGAGTTTCTTAGCAGAGAAATCTTACCTGATGATTCAGCATGTGAAACTTGGGTCATGTCTGTTAAATATACAGTGGAACTTGGTTAGTACGTTGTTCCTCGCACATTTTCCTCCTTAACATGGCGATTTCTCTTGGTCCCAGTACCATCCAAACGAAATATAGGTAAAATTATTTGGTTAGTGTGTTGTAAATAGTGCTAAGTAACGCTCAATTACTTGCCATGGCCATGACGCAACCCGCAAGTCTTTTCTTCGTATTTTTTAAGGTGTTTTAACTTTCGAAATCATAAGTTATTTTATTATTATGTACCATATACCTTCATACTTTCATCCCACACTTCTCTTTCTATAACCTTGATGCATCTAAATGTATTTCTCAATGCGAGGGATACGTGCGTAATTGCTTGACAAGTGTTGCGGGAGCAGATGATGCTTTGGATCTCAACGCGAAGCTTAATGCAAAAATCCTTGATCTCGGAACAATAAATAGAAAGTAGACTACATTGGACAAATTTTTTAAGAGAATTTAAATTTAAAAATATAAAAATTTGCATGTACCGTATATCTCCGAATATAGTCCCCCCCCGAATATAGTCCCCCCCCCAATTTTGAGACCTCAGTTTTGGGAAAAATTTTAAGATGTAAAGGAAGGCAATTTTTCTGTGGTTAGCAAGTTAAGATTCTAGATTCGATAAAAACTATTATTTTCTGTGAAGATTAAGAACAAATCTGTTCACATATTTTCCATCACAACAAAATAACTATACCTAAAACATGTTGTGATCCATTGCATGTATCAGTAATTTATAGTTCCTTAACCAGATGTAATGAAGAAATGAGAAAATTTTTTAAGTATCCAAGGCTATTGTATTTTTTAAACCTTCACAAATTATTAATATTTTTGATTTCCAAATGACTACAGACAATGTCAATATATAAGCTTTAACTTAAAGCCCATAAACAGTATTGCATTTGGCCCTGAAACTTCCTTAGATCCAGTGTAACACACCCATCAAGTCATCACAAATCCAAGTGACCTGAAGAATTTAGGAAATCTAAATAAAATTGTGTTAAATAAATTATAAATATTATAAAAAAAATTGCCATCAAATGCCTGATAAGCAAAATAATTAAACTACAGGACTTACAAATATCAAAGTAATAAAATTAAGAAATAAACTTTTTCCAACAAACATTAAAACTGAAAAAAAATTATATCAATTTTCAATGCCTCGTCGCGAATCATTGCATAAGTTACACAAAGAGCTTCTGCTCTGCATTTGCGCACAAATTGGACGATATTTTCCTCTAATCCTTTGAATCTGCCGCACCGAGACCCCCGAAATGACTTCCGCGATGTATTAGCGCTTTGCAAGCGCTGTAAATACTATGATTTACGGCGTATTCTGCAACGGCTATTTTTAAATTGGCATCGAAACTCCGTCTTTGATGGCCTCTAATCTGACGCAGGATTGATCCTCATCTTTCTACTTGATCCATCACCTCACTGTTGAACATAAAATTATTTTTAATAAAGAAAATATCGCGGAAATAATTGCGAAACGTTATGCGATGTAATTTATCGATCCTACTTACCCTGGCGAATTGAAGGACATTCACACACGCCCATGCCCTGGATAAGGGTAACTTACCCAGGCGGGACTCGAACCCGCGACCTTCGGTTTGGCAGGCGAGGACTTTACCCCACCGCCACCGAGGCCGGCGTTGATTGAAACATTGATTTTCATTCACATGGTTCTGTTTTGCAATGCAGTGCTCATTTTCTTGATTTTCATGCTATTTGAATCGGAATAATCGTATCTGTACAACATTTGTGGTAAAAATTGTCTTAATTTCCGGTAAAACGTGGGAGTATTTACTAATATCTCCGATTATAATCCTCATAAATATACTCAAATAGAAAGACTACGAGAACATTAGCCATTATGCCGTTATTTATTACTTTATGGTCACCTTTAGTATGCTAAATTGGATTACACTCGATTATAGTCCCCCCCCTTACTTTTCCGCGGCCATTTTTGGAAAAAAAGGGGGGACTATATTCGGAGATATACGGTAATAATGTTTAAGCATGCTATTAATCTTCATATCAATATGGATATAACAATCGATAGGGTTTCATTCCAAGAACAAGTGCCTAAGGTGGCTGCCGTGATTAATGATAAATAAAGTTTTGCCAATATTTATGATGTTTTAAAACAACCAAGTAATATACTCAGAGTTATCATATTCTCTGAGAAAGCTGTGAGAAAGAAGAAATTACTTAGCTTAACTTGTCCTCTTAAAACATATATGTGACAAATCACGGGAGAATGGCGCTGTTTTTATGTAATTTGCTCTGGGAAATCCATGAAACATTGATTTTCATTCACATGGTTCTGTTTTGCAATGCAGTGCTCATTTTCTTGATTTTCAATGTGGAAAGTGTTCAGAAGACAATCCTATGAGAACTTCCTAAAGTAATTATAATTATGACGACTTTTCTACAGAGTGCAATTACCCCAATCGCTATTATACACTTGCCTGGTTAGCACGTTTTCCTGGATAGGACGTTCATTTTTTGCTGTCCCTTCAGAAACATACGAAGCAAGTTCTACTGTATATACATAGATCGAACCTTTTTATTTTTAAGCCCAATTTAATCAGTGTTTTTCTTTGATTGGACTCACAGAAAACTAAAATTTCATCCACAGGCGCCTTCCTTGTATGCACCTCTTTCATATAGACTGTGTAGATCAGTGGCTATCTTCAAACAAACGGTGTCCTATCTGCCGTGTGGATATAGAAACGCATCATTTGAGCAAGGATATACCTCCTCCTCCACCCACTGCAGGAGCATCGGCTGCACCCTGACAAAACTGCTCAAAAGATGAAGAACTGTATACCTGCTCAAAGGCTGTTTTCCCATTTCATGATCAACAGTGTGCGTTATACTACGTGGTATGAAGACTGGTAAGGTGAAGTAATGGACCACAATTGTGTGTATGTGACGGGGAGTGAATTTATCAATGCCTTGATCAAATTTCCAAAGTTTCTCATTCATCCACTTTTCATAAAATAATCTTTGACCGTAATGTGTCTTGCTTCCCATTGCGCTTTACTTATTTGGCACTGTGCTACACCATTCCACCGCAAACGAAGTTACAGGGCCAAATTCTATTCTAAGTAGTTGCATTCAAATGGAAATATGTCATGATGCTGCTAATGGTACAAAGTGAAAACCCCCAGGATGTTTGTTTCAATAGTACATATTGTGCTGCTACCAGTGATTGAATTCTAAGCGTAAAGAATTTGAGCATGTACATTTTATGTTAATATGGTTTTAGAAGGAAATTGGCTTGAATAAGTTGGACACCGTGCAGTTGTTTAGAATTTCTGTGCAAGAACTGGATCCTTGTTTACCAAAAAAAGAACATTGAATAGGTGCTAGTGCTGCTTATAAGGTCGTAGTCCTTGTCAGTGCTCAATCATTTCCCCCCCCCCCCCCATTTTCTCCCCATTTGTGAAGTCTGTTATGTAATAATTGTGTGAATGTATTCCTTGTGTATTGATCTGCTCTGAAATAAAATGAAGAACACACTGCATGCCATTCAATGGCCGTTAGGAGCTGTGATATGAGCAGATGCAATAGTTATTAGTTCAAGAGTTTGGGTTTTTCATATGCTTATTTATCATATTGCCTGTAACTTTTTGATGGTCCTTGTGCTTTTCAACTGTCCATTGAGACGTGGCATTGCTTTATAGAATTTATTATAGATATTTGAATTCTTATTATCTATTAACTTGGCAAAAGATTCAAGTTTTAATCAAAGTTAGCTTTATCTCTGTTATTTATGTTATCAACTTAAGTGCTTCTAAATAGAGGGTTATGTACTTTTATTTCTACTCTAAATTACTGTGGTAAATTTCTTTCTGAAATAAGGCAGAAATCAATATAGCCTTGTGATCATTAATTCATTTCTTGCGATGTAGCGTGTGATTATTAATTAATTTGAAAGCCCCCAATTTGGAGTATATTTATGAAAGCATTGTTAGAAATATTCTTAGCAAATTATTCATTTGAAAAGTATTAAGGAAATAAAATATATTTTCATTTGTTTGGGTCTCTTTTTTAATTTATAATTTGGTATTCATTTTACACAATGGTTAGTTAATTTCTTGTTCTTTGGTGAAGTAAAGTTATCATGGAAGTCATACATAATTAGGTTTTAATTTTTTCTTAATTGCAATTCTCTTGTTTCCTTGAAATTATTTTCTTCTGTGATTCATTGTCAGTGAGGTACAGCCACTGTCGTATTTGCAAGAGAAAACTGTCAAATTCTGCATGTAAGTTCCTATGACAGTTTGTTCACATTCACTGTTAATTGGCGAGGGTGTTTCATTATATATTCTAATGAATGACATTGAACCTTCAAGCAGTACATGATTGGTGTGAGAACTGCAAATATTTTTGTAAAATTTGTGTAGAGCAAGTATACTTTACATCAAGTCTCTGAGTTTAATGATGTGCCATTTTATCCCAGTTTTACAGTTTCTTTCCCTGAATTCTAAATCTGTAATTGCCACCCCATTTTTTCCAAAGTTAGGGGTATTGCTCGTTAGTAGGTAGCTAGAAATTTTCCATGTGTACAATTGGAGAAATTTCTTATAATGTAACCCTTAGTCTTTGTTTTTGCCATAAGTGTAATCAATGGCAGGGATCATCGTCATGGTGTGCAGTAGGGCCATGTATATTTCTGATTCTTGGTAAAGTTGATCTCAGAGGATAATTGTCAGTGGCATTTATAGTGATGGTAAAAATATTTTGTGGACATAGTAGAATTATCATTCAAGTTTTCCATTTACATTTGTGTTCTTAAAATATCTAGCTAAATTATTCAAATTACCCCATTAAATGTACATGTGAAGGCTTGGCATTAGGAAAGAAATGAAAATTAACTAGAATGTACCATACTAATGAAGTACTTATATTTTTGTTATCATCCCTAATCACTTTCTTACTTGACTTTGTGAAATTAGTGCACTTTCTTGTTTCTCTTCCCTTGACTGAAATTTGAACCAAAATGCCATCGAAGTTTGTAAGTAGTTGGTGCAATTGAGTTGATAGTTAATGGTATGATCCAGCATTATTTTTAATGTGAGAGGTTTCTACTGCAAATTGCTTCCTTCGATATGATGGTCAGAATGTTATCGAATTTGTGGGCAATGATCTAAATCTGTGCAGATATTTGAATACTTGTAGATGATGTATGAGTGCTTTATGGAAGCAGTAATGCATGATACAACACATTTTGCAAAACATAAGTACTGCGTAAGTGACAGCAATAATTTTTATTTGTTAATGCTTCAGCTTGGTACTTGAGCTGAAAAGTACTGCATCTTGAATTAAGCCAAGTACATATGTTGTTATTTGAGGGCATTAAGGCGGAGATGTTGAGGTGAAAAGTGGTTTACAGGTTTTGGTTGTGATGAGATACCTATGATTGAAGACTCAATGAAATTTTGTATTTATAGTTAATTTCTTGTTCATAACTGTCAATTAATAATTCCCATATCATTTATTATTTGTATGTGTACAGCTTTTGTGGGAATCTGAAGTTGATTCAACTGGATTAATAATGAATTTATCATGTCCTTTCTTGGCCGAAAATGAAATACTATTGTCATATTTTTAGTTTTGCACACCCAGTTTGCTTACTTCCATTATTCTTGTTTACTTTCTGTAAACTCTTCTGGAACGTATATGCAATTTCAATGTCACTCTTGTTTATCAAGTTTTTTTTACTGTTTGTTCCATTCTTTATTCACTCTGCCATTCCTTTTATGGATTGGAATGTATGTATATCAAATACCTAACAGGCTCTTCAAATAGGTTCAATCTTATGGCTGATATTTGTTTGAGTTTTTGACATTTTGTCTCTCAGGTATAGCTATATAGGCTTTTCTGATGTTGTGTAAATCATGATGAACACAACATGATTGAATATGGTGATATTGACTCTGCATTTTTAGAAATTAAAGAGGAATGTATATACTGATGTGTCCTATTTTCTTTGTGTACACACTTTCTTTACTTATTTTCTCCAAAAATTTACGCATTCACCCTGGTGTGACAACCTTGGGTCACATATTTCTTACATCCTTTTGTAATATTTTGTTCGTTTAACGCACTATATTGAATTATCCTGTACCAAATTTTTGAAATTGTACCTAATGTATTTTTAATTTCCTTTTAGTGGAGATGGATCGAATAGTATTTTTCTCAAATTAGAATATCGAATACGAAAACTTAATATGTTCAATGGTATCGGGCTCAACTATGTTGAAGTTGATATTCACAAATGAAAAGATGACTTCGTTGACTTCCACTGATTTATTTTCTTGGTACGGCGTGTTTCGATCCACAGAGGCCATTTTCAAGGACAAAAATTTTGAATTTTAAGCAAGCATGTACATGTACTCGTTGAAGGGGATAGGGGAGAGGATGGAAGGAGTGGGTGTTAGGGGGAAAGGGTTGGGTTGGAAACCCCAAATGGAGGTTACATTGAGAATTGGGAAAAAACCAACCGTTAGAGGATGGCACTGGTGAGATGGAGGGAGGGGTTATAGGGAGAGGTTGGTTGACTAGGAAGGGTTTTCCCGTGAGTTGGGATCAAGGGAGAGGTAGGCTATCAGTATGTGTGGAGTGGGGTGGTAGGATTCTCTGCTTTTGTCCACCCGTGATGTTAAGAACCTTTCAAAAAGGATGTCGTTTGGTAATTGACCATTAGTCATATTCCTCCTCGTTTCCAGCTCCTCCATTTTGTCCAACTTCCCCCCTTTATCCTCTAAATTTAGTGCCTCCAGAGTCGCTAACATGGCTCTCTTCCCAAAGATGTTTCGCAAAATGGGACTGTGCCAGATTGCAATTTAGGTAGCACCTCTTATGCTCTGCTACTCTTCTCACGAACGTGCGCCCTGTCTGTCTAACATACATACGCAGCACCGCAGTCGTTGCTCTTTAATTTGTAAACGCCTCTCCTTTCCAAAGGTTGCACTTTGTCTTTCGTATTCCCCAGGAATTTTTGAGGTTGTCACTGTTATAGAATGCACACCTATACTTGTCTTTTGGGAATGCTTTACTGCATTCTATGAAAACCTGAAATTGAATATAAAATTGACAATAACTTTAAAATTAGAAGATGTAAAACATAAATTTGATCGTATAAAAGGGAGTCAGTAAAGGAATTGCCTTCGCGCATGCATTTGAAAGCATACATATGTTCTTCTTACATTAGTGTTGTTCTCGTGAAGTCATCAGGATTATGTATATGTATTCTAATGCTTATTTTCAATGATAAGTTATTCGTAAAAGTATTGTTAAAGAATTGAATCAACCAAATGTGCAAAACTTCATGTAAGACCCAACCACTGTCATCGGATTTAAATTGAATCTTGGATGATCTGTGATGTGTATTTGAAATTCGAATGATTGATAACTTGCGTCATCAAATTGTGTAAAAAGCTCATTATTCGATGATTCGAACGTCCCATCCCCATTCTACATTAAAATTCATAAGCCTGGGTTAATGTGTTGAACTTAATGATAAGCGATTCTTTTTTTGTCATGATCCTTAGATACAGTAAATCTATGTGCATTCGGTAGAAGTTCTTCATAGCAAGTGCTGATGATCCCTGGAATTGCAAACTCATTATAGCTGATGTCTAGCAAAAACACTTTCCAATTACATACATCGCAAAATGTTGAAAATTTAGATTATTTATGGATTTCATTTTATCCTTAAGTAAATGCATATTTGCAATGTTTTTAGAAGAAATAATTATTTTAGAATAATATAGCTGATGTTTAGTAAAAGTTGCCACATTATTCAGTTAGATCAGTGTGGAAAGGCTAAATAAGATTTATTTATGTACTAATACTGATCAATACTCAATAAGTAAATACATTGAAATTCCAATTTTTAAGGGAAAAATGATTAAGTTGCTTCGAAAAAATACTATTGTTATTGTTTAGTATCAGGCAGGTTTATTTTAGTGTATTCCATCAAGAAAAGAAAAGTGATGAGCATGGGATTAGACTACTCTGTAGCATATTGCCAGCGAGTGCCGAATGCTTGGGTATGTTGTGGTCAAAAAGATAGCTTCAAATAGTTGCGGATGCAGAAAAAACTCAAGGGGGAGCGCAAAAGATATCTTGAGCTACCTTAACGTTTGTAGTAGTGACAAATAATTAAGTCGCATGCAAAGTTTAAGAAAGTTTTATTTAAACTGATAATATGCATACATACACGACAATACCATTTTATGATATCAAAGAGATACAATCATGGTTCTGCAATGTAGGTGGCCCAGCAAAGTGGGAGCGTGCACCCCTAGATGTATCGGCCACTGACTCCAAATAATAGCATGTAAACTTAATTTCTACTGAGTAATTACTGTTGAGGGGAAATTCCATGGCATGGGAGTGCTCTTTCCATATGAATGTGCCTATTGATCCCCATAAAAGTATCAGATTCTTCTTCAGTCAGAACTCATGCTAAGCAGGGGAGCAGCCTCCCTGAAGAGAGTTGTTGATTCTGCCCTATGTAGGGGCTTAAGGATCATCTAGACCAGCGTTTCCCAAACTTTTTCTTTCCACGACCCATTTTAGCCCATACGTTTTAGCCGCGACCCCTTAAAAATGGTTGTCTAAGTTTAAGTACATAGTTCACCATATTATTTGTATACATCTCGCGACCCCTTTCCTAACGGCCCGTGACCCCCAGTTTGGGAACCGCTGATCTAGACTATGTTCATTTTATCTTAGCAGTTGAGCTGGTGTGGCTAAAACGAGTGGGGTTAGGGGAGGGCAAGTTTCTCGACACGATGACTCCAATCAGCAGACAGTAGGCGTGGCCTAGTGCTTAGATTTTCTATCGCTCTCAGACCTTGGTCGTGTTAACATCATGAACAGTCTCATGGAGCAGTGCTGCCAAACTTCTTGCATTCTCCTTGTATGTCTTTAGTATTCCTGTCACCAATGGTACCGCATTCAGCGTGGAAGCTGACAGTGTCCTGGGCTTCTGCAAGTGGATTATCCTCAATACCTTCTAAATGAGTAGGAATATTGTCGCGGTGCGGGGCCCAAAATACCTCAGACCACCCATGAGTCGCATATTTTCAGTGAGTGACACACTTAATCCTCCCCCATCAGTGAAGCCCTACAAAAGTTTCCGTGCTCTCATGATAGCTCACCCGCAAACAATATAAAGTGAACAGATAATAGCAACACGCAAATGGCCTCTGAGATCTAATTTTTAAACTCATGGCCATCAGCGTGTAGTTCCAGCTAAGTAATCGTCAAGAAGACCAATCCTAAAAATGATTGAGCTCTAAAAGTGTTTGAACTCTTGAGGTAATTCCATAGCTGGAGTACCCTTCCCCTTACAAAATAGTATTGCATGGATGATGCTGCATTAATCAAGCTTTTACGGGAAGGGACTTGTACAACTTCAATTTTGTCATCACTGAGCAAGTAATTGATCATTGAAACATTAATCAGCATTCACTTTTTCGTTCAAGAAACCCGTGTGCATCATTTACATGAGTATATGAGCAAATTGAATTGCCTTATCATGGTTCATCCTCTCTCCCACCCTGCATTCTTTATCTGAGAAATATAATTTTTCCATGCCAACAATTATGATTATATTCGTTTTAAATTAACTAGCATTTTGAGATTAGATGAAAGGAAAACTCGGGATGTCCTGTCCTGCGATTGGTTCCGCTTGAACCACATGGTAGGGTTTCATTATTGAGTATGAAGGCGTTACACGGTACATAAACCCGTAAGAGTTAGTGCTTATTTGCACGAATGATTTTTGTGGTCTGGGACGGAACATGCGCACAAATGCATGAACCAAATGAGAACAGGTTCTATTTTCTGTACATGCATTCGCGCACAAGTTGGTTAATTACACGGTGTATTTTCGTGTTCATTCACGCACTCATACGTTCAGCCATTAATTCCTACAGGTTAATGCATCGTGTAATCAGGTCTTGAGAATTGCCACGGAAGTTTTCACGAAAAAAAATTAAATTATCGGGGGCAGATTCATCTTAATTATTCTGCAACAGCCTCTCTGTCACTCGCTTAAAAAGCCCGGCAAGTAGGTATCGAAACACAAACGAAGCGAATTGCGACAGTGGGAGAAAAGCAGAGGAAGGGGTTAATCGGGTACCGTGTGATGGATTATGTATAGGGGTAGTTAGTTTTGATCATTACACGGCGGTTTATCAATACGCCGACTAGTTCTAATAGAACGATGTAGTTCACACTAATCTCTTCGTTTTAGTTTTTTTTTAAACTCTTGTGAGGGTTTTCATCATGGCAGACCGATTTCTTCGCGTAGCTAGTTTCGCAGCTGCAGCAGTTGTTTACCAGACTGAGAAAAAAATTCGGCGACCAATAAGCGAAAGAAAAAAATGCGGAGAATGTTACAAGGAAAAATTAAAGAAATCCAAGATTGAGTCAGCTATTGCAGAAGCCCGAGAAAAGATAGCACGACTGAAGAACGAAGTCGGAGCTCCCGCTATTATCGTTGGTGTCAGTGTCGATGGAGAAGTATTGTGGAAAGAAGGTGCATACAGAATATGACGAAGCCATTCGCGTAAATCCTGTTTTTACCACTAATTTTCAGTAATTGTGGTCACAGTGTTATAAATAACTTTTGGGTAGAAAAATATTTCCTCATGATTTTTCCGCTCGCCCAAATTATAGCTCTTTTTAACCTGTGGCCATATTCATTTTCCAATTTTTTTCTTATGGTGTCAAAGAACTATTTATATCCAATGCTGTCACAGCGGTCGCCTGATAAATGATAATCTTATCATAAATCATCATAAGGGGTGCTTGTATCGCTCCCCGTTCCAAAGTGCATTACAACCCAATACATTTCAACTTCCATAGGTTCTCCCTTCTAATTTATTGCATTTCTCTTGAAGTTTTCTTATAACGTGTGGTGGGAGTAATATTTCCCCCAGTTTTCTGATAATACCATTGGGGTATGTCCACTAACCTAAGTCCTAATTATATACTTTTCATGGAACCTGAAGCAAGTTGAAACTGAAAAAAATTGGAAAATAGTAACTACACAATATGTTTAATTTTAAGGAATTATTAAGGGAACAAAAGCATGAAAATAAGCAAGCTTTTGATGAACTCTCCGAAAACTGTGTAGTAGTCCCACTATTCATTTGGGAGTACTATCAGTACTGTAGTTGGGCTGGTACGGTGAACTCCTTAAAATCCAAACTCTTTATAAGCGTACCGGTGAAACTACCTTTTTTGAATCTGTAAAAAAATAGCCCTACGGTAAATTGTCCAACGGACTTCAGAAAGAAAAATCAGAAATGATTATTTACCTGTTCAGAGTTATCTCGTGGCACTACTTGGAACTAATGTGAGAGTTGGAGTTTGACATTTCAATCGCGGCTGGCTGTATAATATATGTTCAGCTGTTGGCAAATTTTAATGAGTACCGCCTAAATATTTTTCCGAACTACAGCACTGAGTACTGCTCTGTTAAGACCGCAATATACACGGTGAATGATTATGCTGAATGATCATGCATATAAAGTCATTCGCCATGTATAACGGAAACATTTGTGAATGACCGTATCATGCGCATTATTATTCACTGAAAATTAGAACATGTTCTATTTTGCTCGCATGATCTTGTAATGGTGGCATGATCATTCACCGTGTGTAGCGGCTTTAATACCTGGATGCTGTGGCGGATCCAGGAGGAAGTTTAGAGCTACTTTGTATTTCAATTAGTTAAAGTAGGTAAATATATCAGAAAATATGACTAAATACTTTTGCTCAAAGTGCCAGATCCCAAATATTTCGATTTTATCTAGTGTGTGTTTCGACCCTATGGGGGAGGTTATAGTCCCCCTCCCCCATAGATCAGCCACTGCCTGGATTTTATCTACCAAAAATCGTACAAATTTCCTTCCTCATAGGGAATTTTTTCTTTTCTGTTGAAACAGCAAGTAATGGTTTTGCTAGTAAGAGGACCCGCCTGCCTTTGTGACGGTGCGGGATTCCTCATCCCTTCCCTTCCACTCCTATCCACTCCTTCGAGGCATTGTCGGGCTCCTATTGTGGCGGCACCTCCCTCCTTTCTCCTTCCTTGTCCTCCCCCTTCCATGTTGCAAAGGTGAAAAGCGAATTTCTTACAGACCCTGCCCCGGTAGTGTAACCCCACGAGCTCTCCCTGGTGTCTCATTCCAAGTGCCTGGATGGATGCTAAACCTGGATGCAGGGAATTTAAAAAAAATGTCAATGTTGAAGAATGGTGAGAGGGAAGCTATTCAACAGCCATAATGAATCAGGAATTTTTTTCGTTCTGTTCATTCCAGAATCACTTCCATTCCAAGATATTCATTCAAACCTTGGTTTAGTTTTAGTGATCATATCTGTATTTTATCCCATTTTGAACTGGTCCAGAACCAAAACTTAATTTTTTTCACATTTATATGTAGTTTAGATTACTTGTCAGGAAGAGTGAAAATCATTTCTCCAGCAGAGGTGGTGAATTAAATTATGATACAAATGTTCAACCCAGGATTTTAACTGGGGCTCCATGTATTCATTCAGAGTGAAGTTAGCCGGTGAAGGTAATATCTCTGGTGCACTTTTGGGTACCAATCATACCAATACACTTCAGTTTAGTACCCAATTATTTGCAAAAATTTGAAATGGTAACATACAATCATATATGCATAATAAAATTTGATGATGACTTTAATTAGACTGTAATGATTTTGAAAGTGGCAATTGATGAGTTATCTGGGAGTTAAATCTTCTCCTTTCATCAGCTGAATTCATTGTTTTACATCACATTACCACTGGCCTAGGAAGAACAACAGTAGGGTACTAGGCAGCAGGGAGACTGGCATGTCTCATTTGTGCGTGCCAAGAAAGCCATCTATTTTATAAGGGCATTGACCTTTAGGCTTTATTACATGGTCCCAAAGTACCTAAAAGCTCCTCTGAGTATGATGACATTCAAGATCGAGATTAAAAACTTTTTATTGTCCAAATGCCTCTACTTTATCGATGAATATTTATCTTCGTAATTTCTTTTGTATTTAAATGTATTATTTCTATGCCATAATATTTTCATGACATTCCATGCACAATTTATGTATTATACTTGTTGTCTGGCAAATAAATACACTATTATTATTAGTAGAAACATCTCTTTAACAATTTCAACCCTAAGATCGATTTGGGTGGGCGATGGTAGAGCTTACTTGTAACTAAGCCTCATGTGTGTACATTTCTCTGTGCCTTCTTGTACTGGCAAGTATTTTTGTGGAGAATGTCAGAAGGTTTTTCCCAGGATTTGAATCATGACCCTCCATTTTGCATTTTAGTATTCCACCAACTACACTTACCTGAGCAAATAAAAGAAAAGAAGCTCATTAATATTTATTTTCATTTTTATTTATCTATATATTTTTATTACTGGATATTTTGGCTTGCAAAAATAAGTCAATTTTAATAAAATATCTGTTATATGGTTTCTACATGTTTTAAAGTTTCTAAATTATCAAGAAGAATCTTACTTTTAAGATAGGACCAAGGAGCTTGACTGTCTTTTTTCTTATAGGGCTAGGTTTTTCAGATGTGGAAAATCAGGTGCCTGCTCATGAGGACACTGTAATGAGAATTGCTAGCATAAGTAAATGTCTGACTGCAGCTGTGGTGGGCCGTCTGTGGCAGGAAGGAAAAATTGATCTTGATCAGCCAATTCAGAAATATATCCCAAATTATCCTGAAAAATACTTTGGGGATTACTATGTAAGTTTTCTGAAATTTGATCTTTATTGCCTCAGGTAGATTTTCAACAATGCATTTTTTAGTGTTGCATCATAAATTGGGTAAAGGCCAATATTGCTTGTTATGCTCTTGAATTTAGCACACATTCCACACAGTTCACTGTGACATTGCATAGATTCTTCATCATCTAGGTTTAAATGACCATCAATTCTTATTTCAGCAGCAAACTGAAGCACAAAAACAAATAATATGCCACAGATAACTGGTGGAAATGTTTGTTATGCAGGCTTCATGCCAAATATTCCTTATAAATTGCTGATCTCTGATGTGTTTTTTTGCCATACTCTCTTGGTAATTTCAGCCCCAGCACCTGAGAGATGATTCCACCTGGTAAATTCTAAGAATGTCACTTTCTCTTCCATATGGTAGAGAAAATTTCCATTTTGTGATGGCAGCATTTGGGTAGAATCTTATTATCATTCTGTAACACTTAGCTTCTTATTCTATTGGCTGCTCACAGTTTTTCAAATAGGTCCACTCCACCCATATTCTGGAATCAACGTAGGTTGATTCAGCAATTTATATGTCCTTTTGTCTCTGTCCCATCTACCTATTTGACTTTTACCTAAAGCTCCCTCTCTAAGTATATTTGCGGACACAGTGACTTGATTGTTCTCATTCCACCTTTAAAAGTCAATTGGTTTTCCTCATTTTGAATTGCATGATAAGGACCACTTGCTTCTTTCTTTAATTCCCAAAGGGAAGCTTTTTCGGTGCTATCTGATCTTATTATAACACCATTACGTTTGATCCCCCTTTGTGAAAAAGATTCAATATAGCTTGATGGAGTTGAAATAATTGTTGGTGAAAACTGTGCTCATATGTGGTAAATATTCATTAAATTATATCATTTTTAATTATTTACTATGGAAAAACTTAATCCTTTAAGGCCTCGATCTCAATCCTACTACGTGCATATTTGAAGCATTAGAATTTCATAATTGCCTATCTTTCAGTATTTGTCCTGTGATGTTAACAATGGACTTCTGTTAAATATGTCCTTTTACTGTGCAAGGGTTTCAATTACATTTCATGTGTACATATTTTCACCAGCATGAAGTGATAAATCCCTTCATCTAACAAGGTTCTTATGTAATTTTCAGTATACAATTACCACTCGGCAGCTCATGAGTCATTTGTCAGGTATTCGACATTATTCTAAAATGAAAAAAAGTGACTCAATGAGCAGTGGAGATGGACAGCTGGAAGAATTCTATGGCAGGGAAAAGTATGAAACTGTTGAAAAATCCTTGTCAATCTTCAAAGATGATGATCTTCTTCATCCTCCTGGTAAGGTACCCTAGTGGTAAATATTGTTGCAACTAAGTTGTACAACATAACTGTAGGTATGTGATGTGGGTTATTGATATGCAAGGTGCGAGCATTGCTTGCACATTGAACTCTTCATTCATTGTAACCTTTCGCAATGTAATGCAATACATGGCAATATGTTTGCAATGGATACAATTTTGGGAAATGATAACTTTTGGGACCTATTGTGTCTGTAGCTAATTACTGTATTTTCCTGTAGAAGCCTTGCACCTTTTTTTCCGGAAATGGCGGTGAAAAAATGGGGGTGAGCGGTTTACACGAATCCTCCAAAGTTCACTTTTCCCTAAAATTCTTATCATTTATTTCTCCAGAGTGTAGCATTGAAACTGGGAAACCTTCGCATTTCTAAAGCTTCACATTTCATTTCTATCATCATTTAACATTATTAATCATGGAAACATAAATTTATTGATTTAACAACGAATCATGGGTCCTATATTAGACCACACCCAAAAAGTGTTAGGAAGTTTTTTTTTCCTCACGAGCCGGCCCAAAAATGGGGGTGTGCGGGATACACGAGGGGGCGGCTTGCATGAGTTAATGCAGTAAAACCTCAATGTAGTGAACCTCTTTACATCATAAACCTCCATGCATCATACCACCCTTACGGTCCAGTCAGATTTACATGTAGGCAAACCTCTTTGTAGTGAACATCTTTATCTCATAAAACCTCCACTTATCATACCAAGGAGACACCCCCGAGACTGCCTAACTACCTCCGCAAATTGTACCAGAGACATCTAGAGACCATTTATGCAGCCACAGTTACATACATGGAATGACATTTTCAGCAATAAATTTTTCACCCTTTTTTCTTTAACACCTTTAATATGCTTTCATGTTAACCATTAGCTATGGCCATTTTGTTCCAAATGAGAGCATACCTAACAGTTAATAAGAGAAAGATATCCAACTATCCTAATTACATATGTTAAGAGACTGTTGAATTATGAGAGATCACATCATTTTCTCTTGAATCATGGTAAAAATCACACGATAGCACTCGCTTTCTGTTATCATATGTTCACTAATGCAGGCATGTTTATTTAAATGCATAAATATAATGGTTTAAAAGACAGTAGTGCCTTAAATTTACAAAGGATATGAAAAAATGGTGCATATCACTAAAACCGCTCCATAGTGAAGCTCCACAAAGTAAATTGCCCAAATTTTGGTCCCCTCCATTACGATGTAAAGAGGTTTTACTGTACTATTGTTTGGAGTGGTGTAGCCAGGATATTGAAATGGGGCGAGAGGGGTTTACCTTAGATCCTGAGATTTCAGGGCCCTTCTGGGGTGTATGTTAAACATCCCAAGGTAAAGGGGGATCCTATCCCAGAAAATTATGGGATTTTTGATGTCGAAAATTGTTTATGGCACCTCTAAAAGCTCAAGGGGATGGAGGGGTTGTAACCTGGAAAACCACCCTTCCCCCGTGGCTATGACACTGATTATTTGTTTCCTTTTGCGATAAATATATAATACTAATAAATACATAGAGAAAAACTTTTAATTAAAAGATTTTTTTAATCTCTAGAAATTATGAATCAAATTGTGTTAAATGGTGAAAAATTTTAATTTTACAATCATTTTAATGACAAAATTCAGTGTTTTAATGACTTCATAAAAATTGCTTCATGATTTTATTATTGACTCTCTATCTTTTCAAATTGAAATAGGCGTACCAAAAATATTCATTTTGATACATTTCTGATCCATGATTAATTCTTTGATATACCCTTCTCAGAAATGTATGTATGTATACAGAAATGTATTATTTTGTGTGGAATATCCACATAACATTATTTTTTCTCCATGTGGAGATATTTGATTGTTTTTCTTCCTTGTGCTCTTACCTATGTGGATGTTGTCTGTAGTGAAGTCTTGCTGGGTAAAGGGTCTAGCAGGTTAAGATGGTGAAAAGTGCTCCCCGATATTTTGAGAAATAAAAAATATACACTTTGAGTGCATCCAAAATTATGTGCTTTCCCAAAGTTTCAGACCTCAACAATGAAAAATAACCCCAGAAAAAATTGAAACACGAGTTTTAGTTTTTTAACCTTATCTCCAGTTTTTAGTTTTATAAAATCTTTTTCTCGATTTTAAATTGTGTACCTATACTATTATGGTCTACCATCCTGATTTTTTTCAAAATTTTTGGATCGAAAACTACTCTTTTACATAAGTTTGAAATTTTCAAAATTAAATTAAAAATTTTAGGAAACAATAGACACGCCAAAAAAAATATATGTTGTTACCCCTATCTCAAAGTATAATCCTAATTTTTTTCAGATTTTTAAAATTGATGGAACAGGGTTAAAAGCATGAATAACTGCTTTCTGCCATTTGCATCTTTGTATTGCCGGAGGATATTTGATTTGATTGTTGAGAGCAACAATTGTTGATCAGTTTCTAATATTATTGATTAAGAATAAACATTAACATAAACAATGCCTATCACACTTATATTAATCGGAATTATTGTTTATAACCCTACTGTTAAGCTTTAATTTCCTATTTAATGCATGAAAATGGCAGAAGCGGTGATAATTGAATCGTCTATTCGAATGTACATGAAGGCCTTTATACATGGGGCAAATCATTCCGCAGGTTAGCATTGAAAAAATTTGTTGAAATTGCAAGAATCCGATCCTGCAATTAGAGCAGGGGCTATTCTCACCTCTGACAGCAGTGCATTCTCTCGTGCGTTGTAGCAATTCACTCCTTTATTCGACGCAATTTTGACTGCCCCTTCGCACATAGTTAAGATTGCACAATGATGCGTCCCGAGTAAAACGGCCTAAGTCACACTAGTACAGAATTTACGGCACGAAATATCATTATCCAAGACCACGTCATTAAGGGGTTCTCTAAAACTGTAATGTAAAACACTGGTTTTAGTTATTTATTAAATGTCAATTTCATAAAGAAGTTTAATCTTCATGACCCAGAGATGCAACTATTTTATGAAGCCCAGGATGTACCTTTTTAGATAAAAAATGAAGGTAACAAAGTTTTATTCTTTTTTTTCCGTGATGGATGATTTTCGTACAGTTAAGTGTGAATTTAACAATCATAATTTATTTAGAAGTGTGTTAACCATTTGTCCTAATTTATTTAAATTTTAAGAGCCATTATTTTGTGGCCAGCTATGATAAATTCTGAGGGTTTCATGTGAAATAAATTTTTCTGTCTCACTACTTTTCTCTAGCATTGGCAGCAATTATTTTACTGCCCGTAACGTTTGGCCAATGATAGAGGATTTCTTACTGTGGACATCTGTGTTAATAAAAAGATAAACAATTAAGGAAGTACCGCATATGTCTGAATATAGTCCCCCTTTTTGTTCCAAAAATGCTGGTGGTAAAAGTAAAGGGGGGACTATATTCAAAAGCATTTTTTTTTTTAACTTTTCCCGAAACTGAAGCCTCAAAATTAGGTGGGGGACTATATTCAGAGGGGGACTATATTCGGAGAAATACGGTTATTAAGTTATTTTTCACAATATTTTATTCACTAGGTAATCTGTAAAATTACTACAAATTATCAAGTTGCTTCTTTTTTTATCCTCCTGAGCTGTTATATGCTGGTAAATATCTGACTTAATTTGAAATATATGTTTATAAAATTCAACCTCTACTTGTGGGACTGAACTCAGCTTTATGTTTTGCTGAGGAGCAACCAGAAACCTATACAATTTTGGGATATACCTCAGTTTTACGGGGACACCTGCTTTATTGTTAACTTTGTAATGTCTTTGTATGTAATGGCTTACATTTTTGCCTTTCTAAACATGATAAAAATCTTATATATTTTTCTTAGGTTCTAAATATTTATATACTACATATGGATGGACTGTTGTGAGTGCTGTGATGGAAGGGGCTACAGGAAAAACATATGCACAATTGATGCGTGCCTTTTTCAGGGATATGGGCATGAGACGAACTTATCTGGATGAACATGAACCTATTTTATATGGCCGATCAAGGTAAAAGCATATTCATGTGCATACTTTCACAAGCATCTTTTCATTCCAAGCTGAAAGAAAAGATTAAGGAATATGTAAAATATTTGTTTTTGTTTATTCTCAGGTATTATGGGAAGAGTAAAAGTGGTAAGATAATAAATTCTCCATACGTTGATAATTCCTGTAAATGGGCAGGTGGCGGCCTCCAGTCAACAGTTGGTGACTTGCTGAAGTTTGCCAATGCTATGCTTTATGCATATCAATTTGGTGATGCAAAAGATGTCAGCAAAGCCAGTCAAGTGGTTAAAGTCATCAAAGGAAAAAAGAAAAAAAAAGGACTTTTCCCTCCAAAGGTGGCACAAGAACAGGAAATTACAAAGGTGGATGAAGCACAGGAAATTACAAAGGTGGATGAAGAACAGGAGAATATAGTGAAAAAAAGTGAGGAAACAGTTAAATCTGTGCCTGAACAGCCAAAGCATTCGAAAGTAGCTAGTGCTCCAGTTGACAGTAGTATAAGTGAAATAGATATAATAAGAGGTGCTGGTCGTGTGGCAGGAATGGTTGTGGTTGGTGTGGCCAAGTTTGTTGGTGGTGCTGGGGGTTATGTTTGGGACAGCATACGTCGAAAGCCTCAGAAACAAAACGAATTGCCTGAAGAACACAATGATAAATTGAGCAAAGTGGACAGTATGAAAGGAGTTGTTTCTCAAGGAGAATCATCCGAAGGAGAAGATGAGAATAGAGTTAGCAAAGTAGACAGACTCAAGGAAGCAGTATGGCAAACCGGTTCTACTGTGAAGAATGTCGGTGAGGGGGTGGCCAGTGCTGGGAGCTACATTTGGGACAGTATATGGTCTATGACTGGGAAGCAAGAGAGAGAATCATCTGAAGGTGAAGATGAGAATAAAGTTAGCAAAGTGGACAGACTCAAGGAAGCAGTATCGCAAACTGGAACTGCTGTGAAGAATGTCGGTGAGGGGGTGGCCAGTGCTGGCAGCTATGTTTGGGACAGTATATGGTCGATGACTGGTAAACAAGAGGGAGAATCATCTGAAGGTGAAGATGAGAATAAAGTTAGCAAAGTGGACAGACTCAAGGGAGCAGTATCGCAAACTGGAACTGCTGTGAAGAATGTCGGTGAGGGGGTGGCCAGTGCTGGCAGCTACATTTGGGACAGTATATGGTCGATGACTGGTAAGCAAGAGGGAGAATCATCTGAAGGTGAAGATGAGAATAGAGTTAGCAAAGTGGACAGACTCAAGGAAGCAGTATCGCAAACTGGAACTGTTGTGAAGAATGTCGGTGAGGGGGTGGCCAGTGCTGGCAGCTATGTTTGGGACAGTATATGGTCGATGACTGGTAAACAAGAGGGAGAATCATCTGAAGGTGAAGATGAGAATAAAGTTAGCAAAGTGGACAGACTCAAGGGAGCAGTATCGCAAACTGGAACTGCTGTGAAGAATGTCGGTGAGGGGGTGGCCAGTGCTGGCAGCTACATTTGGGACAGTATATGGTCGATGACTGGGAAGCAAGAGGGAGAATCATCTGAAGGTGAAGATGAGAATAGAGTTAGCAAAGTGGACAAACTAAAAGAAGTCGGTACCCAAGCAGGAACAGCTGTGAAAAGCATGGGTCAGGGAGTTTTCTCAGCTGGTAGCTATCTTTGGGGTAAATTTTCATCTGATCATCAATCAGAGAAAGGCAATGTAGATTCCAAGTGGCAGTCTGAATCAAATGGTAAGAAAAATACTGGCAAGGAAGACAGTGAGAATAAGCAAGAAAGTGGATGGTGGGGATCCTTGAAGAACATATTTAATCCAAAAGCTGTACATTCATTGGCCACCAAAGATTCGAATTCTATAGATCCATCTAGTCATAGCTTCCTATCTTCAAGTGAATCCATTCTTCAGGGAATTTTGCAGAAAGAGATAATTCCCTGTGCTGTCAGTGTTGTTTTCGGGATGGCCACCAAAGATTCAAATTCTATAGATCCATCTAGTCATAGCTTCCTATCTTCAAATGAATCCATTGTTCAGGGAATTTTGCAGAAAGAGATAATTCCCTTTGCTGTCAGTGTTGTTTTCGGGATGGATGATGATGAGGTAAATACATGCCATCATGGATTTCCTGAACTGGACGATTCAAATGAACTATATAATTCAAGTGGTAAATTACGTAATCAGTTGAAGAAGTCTCACATGTCATTGAGCAGCCCTTACGTAGCTCAGGAAACTATTGCAACGCTATGGACTCGAGTTGAGAGGACCAAGTTTTCTGATTGGGGTCCACATGTTGAAGGTGGCTATGGATTAGGGTTTGGTGTAGCACCTGCAGTCGATTGCCCTGGGGGGGTGGTTGATGGTGGACAACCCTTCATGATTGGTCATACAGGTGGTGCTGTAGGGGCAAGCAGTGCTTTTATTATTATGCCAAGGGAGCAGTGTGGAAATGATCCTCCCAATGGTGTGGCTGTTGTGCTACTAGCTAACATGCAGAGTGTGGGCTTAAATCAACTAGCTATTGACATTGCACGAATCTTTGCAAAGGCTACTGAGTGATTTTTTTGTTGACTTCTTGCACATTTATGGTCTTATGTCATCTTTTATAATTTTCAGTGTTCCAGTGCTAATTGTCTCCCTAAAATATTTTATTTACTCAGATGATAACTGGTCTATTTTTGAAAAAATAAGGTAATTTATATTTTGTGAATAAATTTTTACCTAATTGAGGCAGTATGTAATGGGATCATATTATTATTATCTCAATGATTAATTGAATATGTTTAATAAACAAAATGATAAAAAATGACAGCCATTCTCTTTGAAGGGGTTACGTGTATATTCTAAAGTACCCTTTCTCCTCTCCATTGTTCTTTTCTAATTAAGTCATAGCTTCCTTCATTCTCTGTTCATATTTTTACCTATACTTGTATCTGTTGTTATTTATATGATATTTTATGTATATTGTTCACATTCAGGATAAAAATACCCAAGCCAGTAGTTTACCGGAGCAAGCCGGGACCAAGCAGGCAAAGCTGGTAGTATGAGTGAAGATAGAGGGTTCACACTATATATTATTGCTTGATCACCATTAATAATGATAATATTAATTTCCCCACTGATACAGCTGAAGAGATATAGGACTTCACACTAAAATATCTGTACTGTATGTGTGAAGGTGATCATTGAATAAAGGATAGGAATATAGGTACATTCCTCAAGAACTGCATGTGCAAATTGGGTTAAAAAAATGTTGGTATTTAACGTGTGCCAAATAGATATTCATTGGTTAAACAGTAAAGCTGATCTAGAAGGAAAATTTTCACTTGTTTTTAATACCTCTTTTGAGTCAATACATCATAGTTTATCGGAAAATTTCTAGTATATCATGAAATCCTTTTTATTTGGGCTCAACTTTGATCTGTTTGTATGTCCCCTTTTCTTACCTTTTCTGCCAGGCATATAATGTTTTAAGGTATGATATTCAATTGAGTTATCAGCCAGGCCTATCCCTATGGCCCAAAGTTTTCTCTCTTCTCATGTTATGTGAGAACCGAAGTTATAACCAGGATAAGCTCCTGCCAATAGTTTATTCTAATTACTTCCCTGCTAGTCTTTCATATCTGTGCCTTGTGCAATTTTTGGATCCTTATGACTACTATATGTATGTAGTTCTTTTCAGATATCTTCACCTTCTCATTTTATTTTTCTTTAATACATAATAATCATATATTGTCCTTGTAAGGAGAGAGATTAAAAGGACAATTAGATGTCATCATAAGGACATTTTTGTAATGAAATGCAAAAGAAAACTGTAACTCCACATAAATTTGATACATTTAAACTGGCTAATAATTAACAATCATGCATGTAATGAAATCCCACCTATAATGAGGTGAGTTCCTCATCCTGTGGACTTTCCTATTAACGCCAATGTTAATTGCCCCGTGTTTAACTAAGTCAGATGATAGGAAATCCCAGCTATTACAAGCTATTCTTTGGTCCCTTTGGGAATATCTAATTTCCTCTTTTATAAAGAAATTACGGCCATCTTGGCTACATAACAGTTTTATGTGCGATCATCACCACATAGCTATTATGTGTTGATCTTAAAATCCTTCTCTTTACAGCCGTTTGTTAGATAGTGTGGACGATTTGTAGCTTAAATAAAGACGATTCATGGAATATTAGCCGGCAATCCTGTGATGTTTGAGGAAAATTCCTTTAATATGATTATAACAAAATCCTAGTTATTACAAAATTGAACAATAGTCCCCTGAATTTTGTTATAGGCGAGTTTTACTGTACTGTACGACCTAGGTTTTGACATGGCAGGTCATTATCTGGTGCATTTGCACTGAAGACTTGATTTTTGTCTATTTTTACTCCTTTATCCTCATTTCATAATTTTGGTTCATTTTGGCACACTTTACTATCATCATTTGATTCAGACTGCCACTTGATACCACATCCCGAGCCTCATTCATCCTCTCATGGATCGTAAACCATCCAACCAAAGGAAAAGTTATTCATAGCCAAGTAAGAGATATTTTTTACGTAATTACTTTCATCGAGACGTATAGGTCAATGAAGGTACCACTGTTCCTAATATATTAGGATGGTAGCTGCAAATATGGCATCCTAAAAAAACTTGTTTTTCAGTCATTACACTAGGGACAGGCAATGAAGAATGTTTCACCATTGGTTTTCAGTAACCCCCAACCCTAAGCCCCAAGTGAGTTTTAAAATGTCTTTAGATTTTTTCTACACGTAGACTATCTTGAGAACGGTCAGGGAATTGTCATGGATGAATAAAATTTCATGGTAAAGAGATTGTTGCAAATTACAGCTAAGAATGAATTTTGATGGGAAGGCTTCGTCTTCTCCAGACAATATGTTAAGGTGAATTTTCCGAAGAAAAAAGTTTGCATTTCATTTGAAAGATCACAAGTAACATTTGCAGATGTTTGTATATGATGAACAAGAAAATACTTTTTCAGATAGTTGTAGGCATCAAACATAAAAGCTGTTCACTGAGAAAAGTAAGATTTTAAGATAAAATAGATTGAGAATCTCCAGAGAATAGCATAATTCAGGGAAGAGCCAGATCTTTTGTAGAATGATGAGACCTATATTCACTCCACTCACTGGTATTCATCCTGAATGGCCTGTTGTAGTTCAGGTTTGACCATGTTCAGTTCAACCATGAGATTTGGGTGTAGCCATGGGGATATAAATACCAGCAATTATATAAAATTGATTGAGAACCATTTAATCCCAAATTTGCAGTCATGATAGATAGAATTCTATCCAGAACTACTAATCATGGAAATCCTTACGGAACAAAGTTCTCAAACTTTGCAACTCTTGAGGCTTGGTCTACTTGCTGAAGACTTCATTACCCTCTGTTTTAGATGGTAATATAAATGGGTGCAGTGATAATGATTGAACAAGTAATCCAATCTTCCAATATTTTCTTTTCGATTGAAAAGTTCAATTTGCTGATAATTTTGTTGAACGTGAATTTTTATCCTTGTCACACACTCATTTAAAATGACACTGTATAACTATTATATGTAGATAATATTGATGGACAGCTGGGATATTAGTAAAATTGTTCAGCCTGTCATTAGTACATTGTAATTTTCCATGTTATGAAGAGTTCATACTTTCACTGGGAAAGCAAATGCTACTATAATTCTAATTGCCTGAGCAAAAAATAGCTCTATATAAAATCAACATTGATATATGTTCATGTCTGGAAAGTTAGAGAGAACAAATGGAAAAGATAAGGTAACAGCACCACTTCCTCCCCAACCGTGGCATTTGGATCTACAGCTGCTCAAGTGCTTTTACAGAGATTGAATGACACCATCAGTAGTTGGCCCTATGGATTAGATGCCTTGATATTACTGCTGAGGCATTAGAACAGTAAACACTGGACAGAAGATCAAGGCAGTGTTTCCATATTGGGCATACCTACCTTAACGTTCACTTTTAATTCATCAAATCAAATTAATACATCAATATTAAACACAATCAACCAGGAGAAACCCTCAGGAAGAAAATCAGGGGTGTCAATATATGCCATTACTTCACAAATTTAATTTATATAAATTAAAAACACACTAAGAAAACCAGGAGCAACGACACGTTCCACTACTTCATGAATTACTAACACAATACATAATTTCTTCCAGCAATACATCAGGAGCAACGCCAATTACAACCAAACTATTTACAGCACTCCCCTTTCGTTAATTTTCACGTCTACCAGAATTGTCATCCATTATTGTAGGACTCCCATCGTTACTGACAGATTGTTACACTACTTATGCATGATAAAGAGGATAGCACCCTTAGGCACAGTTTATACAGGCCGAGTCCTATGGATGGAAGTTCTCTACGCTACTCCCTCATAGGATTACTGTTAACTATGTAGTGTATTATAGGCAATCCAGAGGACTCAGTATATAGGAAGCCTAAGCATACAGATCTGTTCCTCATTAAGTTGAGTCACCTCTATCGAACCCATAAGTTTCAATGGCTGTAAGATTGTGTGATTGTATGTCATTGTTTGGACCCGCTGCAGCAGGGGAGGGCACAAGGGGCTCTTTTTTGTGAGGCCCTTCCAGTAGTGTGCCTCTACAATGTCACTTCTACGCATCCATTGCCAGTCTTGGCACAGTTAATTTCTAGATTGTGGTAAATAACATATTCACATAGTGGTAAAGAAGGGCCAAAAAGTGGTATAAAAAGTCAGTATGAAGACCCAGTTTGCAACAAAGGGGGTAAACTAAATCTTTTCCAAGAGCAAATTGAAAATTTTAATGATCCAAGTGCACTTCCACTTCCAGTGGTGGGAAAGGCTACCATGCTACCCTTTTTGTACATAACTTATCCCAAATGTGAGAAATTATGGCTGACCTAGTACTAACCACCAATATTGGTGAAAGACTCATGCATTTCATTTTTTCAAGTGATACATTGGCCCTTAGAAGTGCCTCTTTTATATGGTAGCTCCAGTGCTCCGTGTTCAGTTTGACTTTATTTCTGTAAAAGTAGTAGCACACCATCTCCTAGGATACCTATCTTGCTTGAATTTAAAGCTTTGGCCAGGAGCCTCCAGCAGAAAACTATTCCATTCCATCATATCATAGCAGAATTTACTTTCTACCAAACACAAAACCTATCACCAGCTTACTTGTCAACACAAGTTAATAAGTTAACATTTTTTTGCAGTCCAGTCGACAAAAACATGCTCCACGATACGACTTTCGCCTGAAACCTATGTCCTAACATATGGATCGCCATAACAATAAATTGGCATGAAACGTTTTTGGGACCTGGGAAACTGAATTTGGGAAGTAGCAGAAAGTGTAGCACATCTTGAAAAATTGAGCTTGAATAACGATGGGCTTCCTAAAACATTCGAATATTTTTTTCATTGCATGCCACCTTTCTAGTTACGCAAGCAGTGTGACCTCAAAGAGTGCTACATTAGTAACTAAGTGGTTATTCCTTGAATGTATCCACGTTAAAGTATTTGCAGTGAGTGCCGAGTCATTTCTCGAACTATTACTTTTGGCTTCGTAAAAGTCACGCAGAGAAAATAAAACCCGTTATTGGCGGCACTCTGTAAGCAAATGTCACCTCATTTGATGGGGAATGTTAGGATGACATACTGCAGCAGGGTCAAGAAGTCAGTGTTTTGAACTTAGATACATTGTGGAATTGTTAAAAGCAGTGCTAGTAGGTAGTTTGAAATTCAAAGTAAAAAAAGTGATCGCTAAAACCTTTCCAAATCGGGAAAAATGTTGCTATGAAATTAAAAAACCTAAATACAGCTTAAAAGCCTAAATTATGCTTACAAGAACAAAAATCACGGAGTCTCAATTTCTCATCAACTTGTTGCCACCTGGACATCGGACAGGCCAGTATCACATGGAGCCACTTGTGATGCCCAATGAAGGTGGTGCTAATCCCATTATTTTACAACTTAGAAGTAAAACATAATTCTGAAGTCACCTCAGCAGTGGGATTGTGTGACACTGTAAGTATGCATTGTATACTAATACTAAATAGGACATATGGTCCAATCGTAGAGGTAGGCTGGCCTGTGGATGGTTGGCCATTGTATGTGGTGTTATCCAATCTGGCAATAGTATGACCCGCTGGTGGGTCACAGCTTACTTCTGGTCAAACCAGACAGGTTAGCATCACAGTTGTAAGCAAAAAGTTTTAAGACTCAACTTCTCATATACACAATGTTGACAGCTGCAAAATGATGACCCTAATTTGACACTGAGTGGGGCCAAAGTCTAGTTTGCCCCAACTGAGGGTCATACCAGAGTGAATGTGTTTAGGAATCTGCAAATAAATAAACAATTGCTGAAACTGCCAATTTCAAAAAGTACCACTATTCGTGATTTCAACCCAGCCCTTACATCCACTCACGGGAACTAGAGGCATCAAAAGTCAAGTTAACTTCAAAATAGGTAAAGGAATTTTATCCAATGAACTTGGATACACAATATTTAAATGGCTCATTAAAAACTTTAGACAATGTGAGATTACATGTATTTCCTGACTCATTCAAGTAAATAGATTTTTATGCCCGGTACTTCAAATGTACAAGTTAATCTTAATTTTATACGTACAAGTTCACCCTAATACCAATTTTGCAGTTAATAAAAATAAGCAATAGTAAGCATTAATAGACCAGTTTTTAAGTATGGTGCCCCTAACATGATATTATGTGGGTGCCTATCATTGGCCCCTTAATCTATCTTGGAGGAATGGGCTGCACGTAACCTTGATGGCTCATACAGGTAACAACTGATGAACTGTGATAATTAATATTCATAGAGAGCCATCATCAATATTCCTAGTAACTTCTTACAAATACTAATGCTTCTGATTTTACCTCTTAAAAATAGTTTTATTCTGTTTATTCATGACAGTCGGAACCCTAAGTCAAACTTCCATCCATATGCTGACTCTAAGCAACAATTAACCCTTTCGCGCCGAATGCCACACCTGTGCGGCGAGGATTTTCTTCCATAAACAACGAATGCCACACCTGTGCAGCGTGAATTTTCCTAACGTAAACAACGAATGCCGCACCTGTGCGGCACAGGTCGAAAAAAGTGACCGTGGCGGGCACAATAGACCCACGGACGCGGTCGCCCCTCTCAAGTAAAAATTTCTCCCTTGCAACTTGACTGAAACTGGGCTGAAACTACCTTGAAACTCACTGCCTTGCTTCTATGCTGAAACTGCATTGAAATTGAAACAAACCAGTGGAGTTTGGGAGAGGGATGGCAGTGCAGTAGCAGTGCAATTAAGAACTCCAGCTACTCCAATGAAACTCCCTTGGCTGACTAAACTGAAACTCCCTTGGCTAGCTACACTGAAACTCCCTTGGCCTCTAACTAGACTGAAACTCCCTTGGCTACCAGTTAGACTGAAACTCCCTTGGCTACCAGTTAGACTGAAACTCCCTTGGCCAGCTAGACTGAAACTCCATTGGATAGCTAGGCTGAAACTCCCTTGTATGCCAGGCTGAAACTCCCTTGTTTGGCTGAATACATTTCCCCTACCCAATCCATTAAAATTCCCTTGTCAAATCATATGAAACACAGTCAATTAACAACTTGCGCAACCCAGCCAACAGTGGATGATCACATAACAGAGTTCTCCCACAATTTTGCATGCATGATAAGAGATAAAGGGTGGATAGGTGATTGCGATCAACAATATAGTTATTATAACTGCAATGACCACAACATTTTTCAAGACACAATTTATTAGAACATGAAAATACATCAATAAATTAATAACTGTTAAAAGCACATACAAAAATATTCCAAATGAGTTAGTCATGGAAGTTAGATGCTCCTGAAAAAGAGAAGAAACATGACTGATGAGAGTCACAAACGACTTAACTCAAAATCAAATTAGCAAAATTGCACATGAAAAACTCTCCTTTACTTGGCTTATTAGTTATAAAGGTGCATTAATGTGAACCATTCAAATTATAGAAAGCAAAACTTAAATTATCACTGAGGAGGCATGCGCTTTGCATCATAGTTAAATGAAAAACGAAGCTATGACTTGTTACTTAGGCTATGTGTGAACTCCAAACGAAAACCACGTAAGATTCCAAAACATTCAGCAGTAACTAATAAGTATAAGCAGTAAATATACATTGCACTATAGCGAAACATACCCGCATTCCTTATTTCTTCGAAAGCCCGCTCGAGCTCACTGAGTCCGGTCCTCCGCAGGATGACTAACGGACGGCGCGGCATTGATGACCGGTCGGTGTATTGTCCTCCTCGTCCGGGGTATCCATGAGGCAGGAAAAGTGGACGGCAGTCGCCAACGCGTTGAAAGAAGAATTCGTTATTGGCTGCATGACCCCCGAAAAAGGAGCTTGAAATCCTTAAACGTGCCTGGATCAAAACACGAATTCAATGTCAACGTTCTCATGGCTAAACATGGAAGGAATAAACATGCCATCAGAGAAGTTAAAACGCTTACCTCCAATTATGACTGCAGTCACCACCACCGACCTCGTTCTCCCCTTCACCGTAATTTCAATTAATTCTTGCCATTAACAAACGTCGAAGTACCGGGAAGATATTTATGCCATCAATCTTTTCATGCTAAAACCCACGCTCACCTCGCTCCTAGCAACTTGAGAGAAATAACGGCAACCGACAGCTTGACGCGCGGGAAAAGGTATACGTGTTGCCAAAAGCTAAATTTAAAAAAATACATTGCCGCTGGAAACAGGGGTCGCGTATATGTCCGGTAGAAGGGTTCCGTATGTTGGCAAATCTTACGATGGATAACACACGCGCAGCAAAGGAGAAGCAGTTCAAATTCATGAGGGAGAGGGGATACCCAAATGCTGCAGCAGCTCTGTGGCAGGGCAGTTAAGACATTCGGCAAGAGAGATTCAGTGGAGTTATTAAGTTGGCCTGGCCTTTGAGCCTACTGTCCAGCTCAGTGCCAGTAGAGCTCATGTGCAGCAAGGGAGAAGCAGTTCAAATCCATGAGGGAGAGGGGATACCCAATGCTGCCGCAGCTCTGTGGCAAGGCAGTAAAGACATGCGGCAAGAGAGACGCAGTGGTGTCATAAATCCGGCCTGGCCTGAGCCTATTGTCCAGTTCAGTATCAGTGGGGCACATATGCAGCAAGGGAGAAGCAGTTCAAATTCAATGGACTTGCAAGGGAGAATGGCATCAGAGTTTCAGTTGAGTGCTCTTTTTCTTGTTGAGGACAAGGCAGTGCAGTGCAGTGACAAGGTTGTTTCAAGGCAGTTTGAGCGCATTCAGTGGAGTTTCAGCCCAGAATCAGCTCTGTTTCAAGGGAGAAATTTTTACTTGAGCTCCCCTATCCTCTCCACGCGGTCAACTGCTGTTATTTGCAGTGTGTTTTCCAAAAAAATATTCGTTACTTTCTTTTGATATCCAATGCTATCAATGAATTCATCTTTTTTTGCTGACCACATGGAAATTTCAAACAAAATTCTAATGTTAATATCAACGGAGTTATAGAACAACTAGTAAATATACTAAATACTTCTATATCAATGTTAGAACTTCGTTTAAAATTTCTGCACGCTCAGAAAAAAACAAAATTCATTTTGAATGTAAAAAATCGATGCGAACAACAAATATTAGCATATATTTTAGCCGGTTGACCGCGGACTCGTCCTAGGAAGGGGCTTTTAATCCTTCTAGGGTCTGGGACAGAGGCCGAAGAAAGGGATCGGCGCCCCAATGAGTTGGGTCCAAAAATGGTTGGGGAAGGAAGCACTGCCTTCCGTCGACGCGAAAAAGCTTCGTGCAGGGGAGTAAAGAAAACTTTCAAGAGACTCGTATTGAGGAAGAATTTCCCTCAACGAAGGTCCGGCGCGAAAGGGTTAAAAAGATTTACTTCAGGATTCTCATTTTTACATTCCACCATTCAGTGAGTGATATATGATGTTGAAACACATTTTTTATGATGAAATTAACTTCAACATGAAACTAAATTAATTAGCTTTAAATCAGAGTAGGATCAAGCATTATTACCTACTTACAATTAGTCCTTATACTCAAAGCACCTATATATACTATAGATAGTCTTGGAAAACCTAAACACCATGTATTACGAGGAAATGTATACTACATATACAGTGGAACCCCGATTTATCGTTCCCGCATTCATCGTTTTCCCGCATTCATCGTTCGCCGCTCCTGGTCCCAAATTAAGTTCCATAAAGACAATGTAATTTTTTCCCGCATCTATCGTTCCCCGAAGTATCGTTTTCCCGCATTTATCGTTTGACGATCGCGGTCCCGTCGTATAATTTTCCCGCATCTATCGTTTGACGAAAATGAGACGAAGTGTTTACAACGTGTTGTTTACGGCTAATAACGACAGACACAAAGTTTGAATCTTCCTCAGGAGATTGAAATACGATAGGGAGAAGCTGAGTGCCGTGGGATAGTTACATTATCGCATTTCCCAAGATCCGGTATCCCCCTCCATTCAGCACTCGCCTCTCCCCGTCTGAAGCTTTCCTCTTCTCCGAAATAAAAAAAAGTCCCAGCTCGAGCAGGGATCGTATTACGAAAACCTCAGCTTGGAAAGAAAATATCAAGTTACTCGAGAACAAAAGAAACCTTTTTCACGCTTCCCCCTTTCTCGACCACTGACTTTTTTTAGCTGACTCGCTACAAAGATCCCCACCTCTGGAGGTCAACTGCTGCATGAATCACCGATTAGCTCAAAAGGTGTGTAGAAATGAATTTCGGCAATTGGTATTATACTTTTATTATATTGAGATATTAGTGATGTACACGTAATTCAGTAAAGATTGATACCAAACATGACGTATTTCTAACGTTATTTAAGCATTTTAAGCAAGGAAAGAGTTGGAATAATACGATGGTGATTTCTGGCGAATAACGATATCCTCGCAGCTGATAGAGAGCTTCACGGCAGTTGATGCGATTTTTTTCGAAAACAGGGCGTCTGGTTACAATTTACGAGTTATGCTACAAGTTTCACTTGTCTGAGTTGCTAACGAAACGATGTCTTCTCTGGATATTTTGTTTCTCTCGACTAGCAATCTGAATTCATCTGCTCATCTAGAGCTACGCTATTTATTGTTAGAAATGAGTGGGTAAGTTGCCTTCTCTATAGGATAAAAAATTTCATTGCGCAGTCATATGGTCATGCTTCACCCTCTGCAGTACGTTCTGCCTACGCCGTACGCGATAGCATTAGTGCCGAACTTCACCTCGCACGAGTGGTTCCGTACTTTCCGGGGTGGGTTGACTTAAAACTAGCAAGTGTTTTCCGCGTGGGTTCAATGGAGTCCGGTTTCATTTTTATTAGTTTTATTCTTATTCTTGGCCTTCTTGATCCATTTCATAACCAATCACTGCGACGGCGAAATCAGTTGTTTGAGGCATAACACGAACATTACTCTAGTAAATACGTGTACTTGAAATGGCATTTGATGGATAAGAATTTTTACATCAGACAGAAATGCATAATAGCCGTGAAAATTCCGAGTGGAGTGCAAACATTTTTTTTGGAAGGCGGCTTGTTCCTTTAGGATTTTAGAAAGAGATAAGTCGAATCAACAATATGACCTAAGTGTTTCGATAGTGTAACAATATTCCTGTAATCAGCTGAAATCTCGTTTGAATCCATTAATGAATGTCATAATCCGCAAAAATCCAGCTGATCCTGGGACATAGGCAACCCGGACAACCATTCCCGCATTGATCGTTTTCCCGCATTCATCGTTTTTTTCATCCATCCCCCTGAAAAACGACAGATCGAGGTTCCACTGTATTGAGGAAAAAAGGTTGAATAAATGGATGACAAAATTTTGGGGATTTCAAACTATATTTATATAAGAGCTATCAAACAATTTTAACAAAAATAGTCTACAGTAAGTCTAAGGTCTCCTCTAAATAGTCTGCAGTAAAATTACACATTTAAGGGCCAAAATAACATTTTTGAGCTTATGTAACAGGAGCATCAGAGGGTCACATGCATTTTATTTCTGGTGATCCTTACATCAACATTGCCAAAACATAAAGCATATAAAAGGCAAGACATTTTCAACGGATCAAATTTCAGAACTTACTCAACCACAAGTCAACATCTTCTGGCTTATAGCAACTTTATTAATAGGTACGGAAGTCACGCATAGAAATAGTAACTTTAACAATGACCAACAATATTAATAAGCATATTGATTAAAGATGCTGTTATATACAATTCCTGATTAGACAAAACCCTTATTAAATCATTATTGCTACAATAATAAATTCCTGGCCCTTAACTTACACATTACAAAATTTTTGACAAAAATATCTAAAAATTGAACAAGGCATGTGAAGCACAGCCCTTACTTTTGCTACACTCTTGGAAAATGAAACAATGGAATGATATCACTATTACACATATCAAGAAAATTGCTAGAAACCTCATGGAACTTCTTCCTGCAAATCTAAAAAAATGTTAAGTTCGAAAGTTACACCACTTGTTTCTTTCACTTACTTCATCAGCCATAAAAATGTTCCTAATATTGAGTCATGCTGGTTCCATAAACAAAAGATCACAATTCCAACAGCATCTATGCACAACAGTTCAGCTCGCAGCTGATTTATCATTTACTGAGTCAGTGCATTCCATCGGCGCAAGTCCGTTCACCTCTTTAGGCCAAACTTTACCTTCTCGGTCAAGCCTAGCCACAACACGCAGGTACTGTTCTTCCAACTCATTATATAACTTCACTAAGCTTTGAATTCTTTCCTCATCTGAGAGAAAACCTCGCTGTGCCACCTCTGGAGCATCCATCAGCTTCTGGACTTTCAAAGCAGTTTTTTGTTCTTTCTGTAAAAAGAAGGGGGAAAACATCAGCCAAGTTTAAGGAATTCATTAAATATAAAAGAACAGTGAGAGGATATTTTCATGATCCCTGGAGCTTAGGTACAGGTTCAAAAGCACTAACGGTTATTCCATGCCATTTCAATAATGCCAGGGCACCTACAGGAAATAATGGAACATACATTTCTTTGTTCATGCCTTTAAAAAGGTATGAAAAAGACACAAATATTTTAGCATACCTTCAGTAGTTTGTCAGCTATAGCATCTCAAACTATGTGAGGCTACTCAATTGCTTCCTCACTTGTTTGTGCATTTCTTTGAAAATTTCTATCTATTACTAACAAGGGTGTGAGAATTATTTAAAAAAATTAAATTAGCCTCCTATATTATTATCCCTTTCAAATATTTTCAATATCAATACGCAATGAAAGGGACAAGGGACAAAGAGCATATGGGAATCGAGGGGCTTCGTCCTTCACCTTTGGATACAAGGATTTATTGGAGATTATGAGCAATCATTCAACTAAGCCTCTTTAATGCTAACGTCCAAATAAATATGAATGTTGCACTGAATAGTAGAGGCCTTCACGTTGTAGAAATCCATCTTACTGATTTGTGAATAAAAAACTTAGCCCCTCCGTAATGGGGTTTACCAACTAAAATGCAGTGATTGTGACGCCAAATACGGGGGACAAACGGGGAGGAACCTAGCCATTAGAGGCGAAGAACACACACGAGACTACATCAAGAAAACGGGGATGTCCCAGTTTGCCTCCCACCTCCTTGAAGAAGGACATCAGGCGGATTTCACCCCGGAGTTGCTGCACCGTGTGAAGAAAGGGTCAAAAATGGACGTCAGGGAGCAACTGGAAATTTTAAGAATAGTAAAGAAGAAAGAGCCCATCACTAATGACCACCTTTTCCCATTCCACTCCCCCCTCCTGGACATCCCAATTTTGCACCCGAAAAATCCCCATGACGCTAACCCACGCCGCCTTCCCTAAGTACGCTTCCTTTCCCTTTCCTATCCCCCCCCCCCTCCTAGGGCTTTCCATATTATGCAAAGCGCAACAATGTAGCGCTCTACAGACATCTCCTCTACTCCACCCCTTTCCCCTCCCCTTCCACTCCACCCCTCTTTGGTATATAACCCACAACGACTCTACTTGTACTGCTAGTTCTATGAATATGATACAGTGTATTGAAACTAGCCAGGAAAATAAAGTTCCAAATTGTAGAAACAGCAAAGTTTCTCATTCACAAATCAGAAATATGAATGTAGCATAGCATAATGGTAGCTAACTACCACGGTAGGAGTAGTCAATGTGAACTTACCACAAATGGACCATTGAGTCTATTTTTGATCTCTAGGCGATAGGCTCGATATTCTTCCTTATTCTCTCGATCAGTTAGGCGTAGACGGAGGATTTCATAAACTCGACGAACTTGTTTCTGAAAGAAGGGAATGTGATAGGGCTGGACATAGCAATGATGAAATCAGGACAGAACATAAGTATATTTTAATATGTACTTACCTTGTGGATTTTAAATTTCTTCCTAGCTTGCTCAACCATCTCCGAGGAAAATCCCTTTTTAATTAGGGACGGACTGAATGCTGGGAGTGAAATGCAGGATATCGCATCCAGATAGTCTCTCACCCTCTGGAAATCCTCAGACGAATCTTCAACTGTAACCACATAAATGAATTAGGAAAATATTAACAATAACAAATATTGACTACCTGCATGAGCACATTGGAAAATAAATTTGAATTTTATTATGGTTTAACCTTTCTAAAATATATACATGCATATAAATGGGATCCATATGGGTATGTTGGTTGAAATCATCTGATTTCACAAACATTGTGGATAAGAGATCGTAGTAAAAGTAAATATGAAGTCGAAAACATTTCATTTACTGGCCCATCATAGCGTGCATGTCAGTGGAGCTTAATCCTGAATCGCTGGATCATTTTTTCAGGCCCTTAGAATGATATCTCCAACGATGGGTTTCCAAGGACCTAAAGGGTGATCGATCAATCCATCACTTTCTGAACCGTACAGTCATACCCACCACATCTACCTATTTCCATCACATGTCCGTCACTTTCCGTACAACTTTAATTCAATTAAAATCCTGGTGTGGCATTACAATCACTATTAGCGGCTGTCTATCCGATATCATTGGAGCTGTCCCTCAAATGGATGGCAAACGATAGTGTGATTCAGACTTTAATTGAAAGTCCCAGGAACATGCACAAAAATCTGTTTTCAGCTTGAGCGAGTCTAGTTTGAAGAATAGCGTGGTATCTTATTTTTTCAATTGCTTAAATCGAAAGATTAATACTCCTGGAGTATGTATTTCAAGCTTTTAGACTTTTTAGATGACGATATCTATTTCTCGAAATTAAATGAAAAGTGAAAATTTTCAAGCATGCGAAAATGCGACGGCTAAGTATGAATGCTGGAAAAAGCCCACGTGACATCATTTTGGTTCCGGCTGCCACCGCGTGAGGCCACCTTGGTGCAAGGCTATGAGCGCCGCTATGATGCAGCTTACATAAGTATCATTAATATCCTATCAAACAAAGGAAACTTTCCCACCTTAGGCAATTTTAATAAATGATTATTAAGAGATGTTTCCCTGAGCTCTGTGCCTCATGCATACATTGGTAATCTCAGATGATGTTAAACTCCACCTACTACTCGTATAGCATCTAGGTCCCTATGACATCACGTGGAGCGGCATCGCATGGGCGCCAATCTGGCCTTTTCAAGTGCGGTTAAAATTTACCATTGCCATTCGTCTTAACTGGGATTTCTAAAACCAAACAATTTGTATATTATGAATACACTAATGGTGGCTAACGAACCCCAATCAATGCCTTTCGTTTTATTTGACGAAGGAAACTACCCTATTGCAGGTAGAAAGGGGCATGGGGTAAAGGAACCATTGTCGTGAGACCTATTAAGGAGGGACATTTAGCAGTCCAGAACATACAACCTCCCCTTCGGCTCCTCTCATTGGCTTTGTGGACATTCAGATTCCAGGAACTTTGATCTTTAACTCATTTGCATTCACAAGTGTACTGGTATGCAGCCTGAAGTTGGCCACAAACACCACAAGCGTACCAGTAGATATGCAGTATGCATAGTGATATCTATCCAAGGAGGCTGTAAATGTCTGGGACTGTATTTGAGTTTTAAGCGTGGTCAGAATTCCACCATCTTGGTTTGATAATTTTCGGACTTTGTCTCAAACAATGTACGTACCGTATAAGCGTGTGTAAGAGGCGCACCCCTATTTTGAGCATCGAAGCTATGAAGAAAAAAATTTTGAGGGATTTTTTTATGCTATCGCGCGGTGTTGCAGACGTACACCTGGAATTTCAACAGTTATCGAACTTTCCTCTTTCAATACTAATTGAAGGAGGAAATTTTGATAACTGCGGTGGTAATAGCGGCATAAGAGAGAGTAGAAAGAGTTCCGATCCTCTCTTCGCATACACCGTTACTCTACGATGCTTGTCCTATTCATGAAAAATTTTGTTAAAATGCTCTCACAGGAGTATTGCAATAGAATTGCAGCCGTGGAAAATTTTAAGGCAAAACACGACAGGCACATAGCATAAACCTTCCCAAGAGCTTGGACAACGATTGGGGCAATCTCAGTGCCGTAGGATAATAACTACGTCGTAGATTTAATGGAGCCACACTCGACCCTCCATCAGCCAATGCCTCTGCCATTTTTTTTCCTTTCCGAGACACCACAGAAAAATAGGAAAATATCAAGGGAGCAATGGAAACGTGTTTCATCCCTACCTCGTCTCACCAACTGACCTTGATCGATCTCCCAGTTTCTGGAGGCCAAATGCTAGGTGAGTCATCTACTGAGCCCGAAGATATCTCGATAGCTTTCAATAATTGCATGACACGCACGAGGTTCAAAAAAAGTAAGAGATCTAACGCGACGCATATCTGACCGAATTTAAGTTTTTTAAGCTCTAATTGTTTGACACAAAGATTTATAGTTACAACAAGGCTACTAATATTCAAAATAGTCCAAAAAGCACAATTTCGGAAGAAACAAGCGTAGCATAAGCGCATTCAAACAAGGCGAGACGGACTGGAAACTTCAGGCAACGCAATCATTATATTAATTTTTATATTTTTTTAAACATTTGTTTTGCAGACGGGCAGTTTCCCTTTGGACAGAAAATCCACAAAAAGGCCATGATTGCTGATCAATAGAGACACTCAAATTTCATGATATTGCCTAACTTTGGTGTCCTATAACTGACATATTAATTGTCACTAAGCTGAAAACTGATGTTCTATTGTTAATCACATGAAGTCTCAAACTAAAATAAATTTGAAAGGAATGAGAGGTCATACTGAAGATTCTATTTTTTTTGTCTTAATTAGTTGTGGAATCACCCTATTAGTATTAAATTTTTCAAAACTTAATTCGATAAAATAACAGTAACTTTACACCCCAAGGCAACCACACCATGGCATCTAGTGAGTCAGATTTTGACAAAAATTGGTACATGACATCCATTCTCCAAACTCAGTTCTTGATTTCCATTATGCACTATTTGACTAAGAAAATTCTTTTTCGCTCGTTTGTTAATTGTTTCGTTTGCAGTTTTTCATCTATCACCATGAGGGATTGAGTAATAAGGAAAAATGATAATGACCCATTAATTTAACCCTAATCTGCATAAACAATTCTTATAACTTGGTATTACCAACAATTATAAGACAAAAACACAATGAACTACAAATCTCAATGTTATCAAAATGGTGTATATCAATTTTGATAAACTTTGGGTGGTAATTATCTTAAAGGTATATCCTTTCATCTTCAGCAGTCAAAATATTGGCTTTTTTCATGTTTATTGCACCAAAAACCCCTAATGAAATAACTGTGACGAAACGGTTTAACATTATGAGGTATCACATACATATTATAACATAATTGTGCTTCTAAACACTCTTTATAACATAATATCATGGTTCCTAATGATTGTGTCTGCTAAAACATCCTACTTTCACCACTTTTCTGCATTAGTTTATTCCATATCGCTAAGCATGTATTGCTCAGAATATTTGACACTTACATTCAGTTGATATTATATTAGTTCACATCAAAATAATAGAAGATATTTACTAAAATTACATAATTTCCTAGAAATTCAAGGACAAACATCCTTTAATTTCTTATATTACCCGATAACTTTCCAAATAATTTGTTCCCTCTCATGTGTCTCTCATGTTGATAATTTCTTTTCCACGCCAAAAAATATCATTCAGTCATAGAAATTAATATTATTGTTAAAATAACTCTCTAAGATATATTGCATTGAGCTCGTTTGCAAAACCAAAATTAAAAGGAAACAAAAAATTATGCTTTGTGATTAAACAAAGGAATTCATTGCTAATTTAGATGTTTGAGAACAAACAAATTACTAGATATGTAATATGCTAAAATAAGCTCTAAATGGGCAAGCGGCCCCCAAGAATAATAAATTAGGTTGTCAACCATACCAAGTAATATTAAAAGCAAACTAGTTTGAACACCCACCTGTCATGTCAGAAACAGTAGGATCTCTTGCATAGTGGGATGAAATAGCCGACAGAAGTTCGGCACCTAACCCATTGCCTTGGAAGAGGGGTAAGATAAGAGCCTGGGCCACCCTTGGCCTCATATTCATGGGATATGCGTAATACTGATACACGGTGGCATATCCACAAATTGCATACATCCAGCGTCCCCCACCTACTGTTTCCGCGGTTTCTGACGCCTTTCTGTAACGCTCGTATCTACGAAAAGATAACGACAAAGCTATAACATACTTTTAAAAAACACGAAACATTTTGAATGCAGTGTTTACGTCCCCCCTACTGCAGAATTGATAATATAATACAAATGAGTACCAGCACTTACACAACGAAAAACCGCCACCTAGGGTCATCAGCATCTATGAAACTAGCACCATCCACATACCACAACACAAAAGTCTGGAGCCGCTCGTGGTACGGTCGAAAGGCTGGACATGACTCCATACTGCACATGTATATTTCATACTTAGATGTCATTGAGTCGCAATTCTTGTCAGACGAGTGGGCTATTGAACAATGAAAAAGTCAGCGACATTGAAGTACGAGATAGCACCCAGTAATGAAGTGAGCAATGAGTGATGAGAAAAACATAATACATACCCAACTTAGTAGCGGATGACGCCGGAGCATCAAAGGAGTGTATAAGCTCTCCGTAAGGGGTAAAGTTATCGTCTTTCGGCAAAGATGCGCGAAGATCTGATAATTTTGTGAAAAATCCTGGAGGTAAATACTCTGACACCATACTCAGGACCTCGTCAGCCTGTACAACGTAGTATAATGAAAACAAAGGCGGTAACAGATTAAGAAGAAATATTAACACGAATTCGCACCGTCAAGTCTCTCTCCGAGTCCAAGTCTCACTCTTAAAAAGTTATCACCCATGTTTTTTAATGTATTTGCTATTATAAACTTCTGTAGAGATTTCTTAAATACACACTCGATAGACTTACCACCACCTCCGGATTATCCTGCTTCGGCATCTTTTCGGAGTAACTCATACCCATGTATGTTGTCAATCGGGCCGCAGTGTAATACAACTGCACTCGAGGATTTTTGTAACCAAAAATAGTTTCCCTGAAAAGAATTAATAGGTAATTGAAACCATGAAACGAAAAAAGGTAAACCACTCAGTATTAAATCACCAATAAATTATCCTCTAAGATTTATTTAAGAATTAAGTTACCCCTCTCCAAAAACTTGATGTGACATTTCTGCGTTGAATGTGCACTTGTCATCTTCGATATCAGCTTCACGTCGGACTGGAAAGGGGTTCAGAAAACATTCAGATTTGGGCTGCCAAAAAGATTCATACAATTAATTTAAATAGGTAATGAACTTACTGAGCTTAAATTCTAATGCTTTGTTAGCATCTGAAACGTATTCTTCCAAAGGATCTCGCGACTGAGAATCCTCATCGCCAGACTCATCAAGATCTGAAAGAGAATCTACAACACAGACATGAGCCAGTAATCATCAAATGTAACAATAAAACTCTTGACTTAAAGAAAATTATGAATAACTACAGTAAATGCAATGAATTACACATGCAAATTGTAAAAAAATTTCATTATTCTTACCCGCCATATTTAGACTCATCTCGCTGTTTTGGCTCGCTTTCATTTACACAAAATTTCCCGCAAAAATGTTCCCGTTGGATGGCGCCGATGTAGCATCAATGGTTTTAAATATTAACTTTGTTATAGTGTGGACAATAATTAACAATGTACATTTCTAAATTCTCCATTTTTATAAATAATTCTTCGTTATAAATATTTCTATTATAAAAATCTCAGTTTTAGAAAACTATTAATAATCCTTGAATTTACTTTTGTGAACCCCATGCCTTCGCACACTTCCTTTTCCGGTGGAGCTATCTGTGGAAAACATGCCTGTGAGTATGGATGGTGGAACACGTGATTTTAATTATTAGATTGCTCTTGTTCCCTGGTTTTTCATTAGTTAAATAGAAATTAATAAAGTTACCTAGTTTTGCTGATCTTTGTTATTCGCCACAGACGTTCAGGTGGCCTTATAAGCCTTTACCGAATTCAGACGGTAGCATGTCAAAACATGTTCCACGTCGGCTGGTCTATTTTATTGTTATTATAACGTTGTAATTACCCTTGGTTTGTGGCATCTGCAATTGCATACGGATTGGCCTTATAACCTATTTTGGTCGCACTAACCGTGCGGTATTGTTTATGGAGCCTATTCGTAGTTGATGGAATTAGCGTTACAATGTGTTCTGCGTTGATGGACCCTCATGGGTGCCTTGTGTTAAAGTGGTGAGAAATTGGTACTTAAATGTTTATGACATTTGGTTGATTTGTCATTATTGTACTTTCCAGCTCGCTAAAGATTTATTGCATCCCTCACCAGCGGAGGAGAAGAGGAAACACAAGTTAAAAAGACTAGTTCAGCATCCTAACTCTTATTTTATGGATGTCAAATGCCCAGGTAAGCTCTTTCACGGCTCTCAATTAATATTGAATTACCATGTCGATAAGATGAAGGCTTCTGTGTTTGAAAATTGTGTGTAAATTTGTGTTTTCTGTGTTGCGCGTCGCCATTTATTTTGTGAAAGTATGTGCTGTTAATTGAGATCTCGCATTTATTTAGTATGGTTGTAGATTGCGCCTTATGTTACTACGTTATTAATGTGTTACGTATTCTGGGAAAAGAGCTATACGCTCTGGATAGGTACACCCATCATTCATGATGGTTGTGTTATTGGTGAGAGCATGTATGGTCCCGTGGAGTTGAATTATTTGTTGTCATGAAGTGAATTCTGACCCATCACTACTCGTTACTCTAGATCTAGTAGCCACTTTTCACTCTGGTGGGACCTGTGTGCTGGTTGTATAATGGGAGAAGATGTTTTGAACTCTATCTACTAATACTTTGGGCTTACTGTATGGAAATGGAGGTTCGAAATCTTGAGGCATTCTTGTATTTTCTGTATAAATTGTACCTATTTGGCGGTCGTTTTTCTTTCAATGCATGGACCGTAACTCTTATCTGTTCTACGGTCATTCATTACTTAGGCATTAGTGCTCGTTGTGTAATTAAGGCCATGAACTATTGAGGTCGTTTGTCATAGCGACGTTTAAGCTTCACTATCATGTAGGCACTCATGTTATTGTTTTGTTATCGTTTCATTCAGAGATAGTGTCAGCGTCAGTCTTACTCCCATTCCTATGTTTACGTTGGTCCGACTTGTTGGCCAAGGGGTTGTGTTGCATCGTGGTGGGTGGAATATCAGTCGTGAGCGTTAATACGGTATATTTTCAGACTACTGTGGACTAAAATCATTATACCGGTTCCTACGCATGTCTCGGAAAAGGTTTGAATTGATGGTCGTTCCTTTTTAATTTTGTCTACTTATGCTTAGGAAAGTAAATAATATCGTAATGCATTGCATGTCATGATGCATATCCTTGCATTTCGTTATTTTTTGATAAACTTTCTGTTATGTATATGCCGTTTTCCTCATCTTGATGCATTGTTCTTGTATTTCGTTATTCTGTGAGAAATCTTGAACATTTATCTGCATCTGAGGTTTTTATTGAAAATAGTTGACGTAGCTTGCTAGTAATATGCATTAATAGCATGCATTGTTTTCAAAAAGTGAAATTCCTGCCTAATGGAAAGAACGCTCTTATGGTTGAGAAGTAAGCTTAGTCGTGGTTCACAGGATGTATAAATGTAAATTGACAACTCTCGTAACATATTCTCGGCGTTTAAGTGATAGGTTTTTCATATATCCAGGTTTTTAATTATGTCTATTGGTATTCATATTCAAATTGTAATGCAGGTAATCCTCTCTATTTCAGGTTGCTATAGGATTACAACAGTGTTTAGTCATGCCCAAAGTGTGGTGGTGTGTGCAGGCTGTTCCACAATCCTTTGCCAACCAACAGGAGGGCGAGCAAGATTAACAGAAGGTGAGCAGTGTTAACTCTGTTGTAATCTGGTATTATCAATTTGCCAGTTTTTTTTTGTCCGATTTTAACCAAAATTTTGAATTAGAATTTATTTTAATTTTTGGTTAACGCCAGAGGTGGGAGACAACAATGCGATGAGGGTTAAAATATAATAGATGCAGTACTTATCTCAGTCGTAGGTAGACCTAGTTTGCTAGCGTAGCCGTAGATGATGAGCTAATCAACAAGGAACACTAATCATACTATCAATTGCTTTCATTCCTTCTTGATGTGTGAAGTGGGATTTTAAAGTTTTTGGTAGAAAGTCGTTCGCACATGGGGAAAACTCATTTTTCAAAGTTCTCTAACATAAAGGAATAATAATCATACATTCTTTCTTGTTAGTTAATTTCTCTTATAATAAGAGAGGACTGTTGCCTTTTTTTTAAAACACCATGCCCTAATCCATTTCCAACCCAATCCACTCCAGCAATATCCAGGTATCCTAACGTGTTGGCAGGTTTGCTTTAGTTGGTTTGGCATATTGTGCATGTAAACTGGGTACTATTTCCACAGCCTTTTCGATATGTTCTTCTCTGAAAAGAGGCCACTTGACGTAAAATGTGTTGGATATGGGTGTGATTTATCGCTTCAAGACTAATGAGGAAATCATGTCCTATTTGTAAACACTGTACCCCCACTCTCCAACCCAGCCTACTCCAGCAATATTTGACTTGGAAGATAAGAAAGCACAATTGTTTGCTTTCACAAATTTCACTTATGCCTAAAACTGGTTGCAGAACACCCTTAATAGCTTCTCCCTTACGAGATGTCTGCAAAGATGATCTTTTGGACACCTCTAACGCCTATTTCTTTAGATAGGTAACTAGATATAAGATCATTTCTCTTGCTTGTCTATGAAGAAGCAATGGTAATGAGAAAGTATTATGAAAACGAATAAATTTTAAGTACAATACAGGTAAATGTAAATGAAAAAGGAGTAGTTCTTAGCGGGACAGTTTTTACAGAAAAAAAAGTCTGAAGAAGGTGAAGAGTTCTGTTGAAAACTTTACTAATATCGGCAGTCACCAGTATTACAAACTACTGAAACGCATAATGCAGAGGCACGAAAAAACACCGTTGCTTAGTTGGCAAGTGAGGAAATCGCCCATTGTGAGGACCCACTCCTATAATTAATGAAGAATTTCAGGCCCCAAATGCAGAGTAATAAGTTTGGGCTGTAGGGGAGGTGATAGTGAATAGACTCCTTTCTCATGGTGGGAGTCATGATAGCAATTGGGAAGAGTAGATAGGTGACACTACTCACAAAACAACATTCCCACCCTGTTCACCAGCATGTGGCCCAAGCCACAGGAGTCCCAAAATGCAAAAGATCACATCAGCCAAAGTGCAAAAGATCATGTCACTGTGCAGTGACGTGATCTTTTGCACGAAATATGCTTTGGACAAAGTGGATTTGGCTATTATAGTATGGTTTCAACTCTATTACTAACAACAGGGAAACTTATAGATGCAGGAAATTGAAAATCTGAAAGTGATTTTTGTCCTGTAAGTTTTTCTTTGTTTTTTTTGTGCTATATTTCCTTAGCTTTTTTTTGTTTATTTTATTGTGTTGTTGTATAGTTGGTTTAAGGAGTTAATGGTTACTGAATAAAGACAAAAACTTTTTGAGGGATAGTCTCCGGAAAATAAATGCGTATTCCATCTGTTACCCCAATGCTAATCTGTATCGATAATCAGTGCGCTATTGTATTTTGCTGTCACTCATCAAGGCATTTCACTTCTCACATTATTTCCATTGTATCATTTACAGTATTTTGGCTGTAAGTGGTAGAAAGTTAAAAGTAATTAACGTTTGGAATTAAGGATTCTGTCGAGGTTATTGAAGTACATTATGCTTGGACAAAGATTTTAGATAATCTTGTCATTAAAACTTATTACAAATGAGAAGTGCTGGTTCATAGACCCCTTCGCTAAGTGCAGAGTGGGAAGGGAAGCTCCGAAGAGATTTTACGAAGAAGTTTTATGATAATTTCTCATGATCTTTTTTTTTTCTGAAAAAATAGTTCTAAAGAATTTTTCGCAGTGTTGAACCATTACTTAATTTCTTACTTCTCAGTATTTTACCAATACTTAAAACATCCTATGATTGTGAACCTAGTTGAACTTAGATTTCCTGTAGTCTGTTGATGTGAACTTCAATTTTATGGAAGTTATAGTGCATAACATTTTGCTATTACTTGGTGGTACTACTTGGTGCTGCTGGTTTTTCTGGATAGTATACTGATGGACAATGTGTATTTCATTTAGGGTTTTTTTTCAATCTTGTGTATATTTTGAATGTGTTATTTTTTTTACACCTATGATGAGGTGTAACTTAAAATGCAAATATCATATTTGACACACGACTTCTGCTGGTTATTCCTTTAATCTATAATATGATGTTAGTATGGGAATATGATTCAAATTATTGAGGTTGTATTGTCCTTTCTTGTTGACTTTTGCTCCTTACTATTATTGAAAGTTTAGCGATAATGTTACTTAAGCCTGTTTTTTTTCCCTCTTTTTCCAGGATGTTCCTTCAGAAGAAAGCAGCACTAGATCCCACCCCAGCTGGTGTCCCTGTTGGCGAAGCCTTTTACTCCTCTCAAGATTACTACAGACGTGCTCATTTGTCTAAGTTGTTAAAAGTTACAGTGCTGAACTCACTGTTACACAAATGAAAGGTGTTGAGTGGCTCTAAAGCCTTTCTGATTGACTTCCCATGGGGGCCAATGTGACTTCTGGAGTTCGTCGGTGGTATCAGAGGAAGAATTTGACTTATGACTGCTCAACAGGGCCACACTGGCTGCATTAATATGTATTGTAAGCTAAATTGATCACGTGAGCATTTTCCTTTTTTGTAATAATTATGCTCAATTATGACGAGCATGCGTTGAATATGTATTCTGTTATGTGATTTTGTGATTGAATAAAAGGCTAAGCCATGGGGAAACTTTATTTTTTGTAGAGTATATTTATCTCTTGGAAACTGAATTTCTTACCTGCACCTCTTTAATTTTTGTGAAAATTGTGATATTTTATTCTAATTACTGGCTTTAATTGGATGGCCTGCAAGATAGGATTTGAGGAGAAATTGTGGGTTTTCATTAGGAAATAATTCCATGGCAGCAAATAATGGATCTTCATTTTTACAAGATCAAATTAGTGGTTTCCATTGCTTCAGGTTCTTGTAGTTGATTGCTTGACTCGTAATGGTAATCATTATTTCAGGTCATTTTCACTTCATCAGTGATGCACCCAATGATTCTGTGGTATTAATTTAGTAGATTTAATAAATTCAATTTCATTCAATTATTCGTGCAATACCGGGATATTTGTTGAGTATGGCGCTGGAAGAATTTGGCTGTACTGAAAAAACTGGAAGAACTCATTGCATTAAATGATGGATTCAGGTAAATCTAATGGTGGTATATGCGATCATTTAATTTGGGAATCAGAATTTTGGTTGGAGATGGAAAATATTGGCTCAGCTGACTGAGTGTGTTGCACTGCCGGAGGAATGAAAATAATTTGGTTGCAATGAAAGTGATATGCCTAAGTTCTGAAGATTTGTGGCTGTCATTTATTTTCATGCTTCCAATTACCATGTAAACGTTTTAAAAAGCTCACGAGCCAGCCGAGAATTGGGGTTGTGTGGCTTACACAAATACAGTACTCAATTTCCAGAAATGCATTTACTCCTTATATTGTAGCGCTGCCATAGAAATGACTATCCTGATGGATTGCCCAAGATTGCGAGTTAACCATGCTGATTGAATTGTCCATAATCAATAAATTTTTGAGGAAAGTACTCGTGCTTAGATGGTCTCAATGAAGCATGAATGCTGTTCCGCACATTCCGCTGCAGAGAAGTTGCTACTGAAGCAATAGAGGAATTATAGATTCATCAGTAAATCATATGTAACACATTAAAGACCAGCACAATATGCAGTGATGTGTGTGCAAGTGTTACTACTGTTTCAGTAGGGAAACTTAGTTTAAAACCTACTGTTGTGTCCTGAATGACAGAATGCAACACAAATTAATCTTTGACCCAAGTGTCCTGACTGAAATCTTGAATTATGGTTTTAGCACATGAAGAGTAGAAACTCAAGCATTTGCTAGGAAGGTGTTATTGTTACCCTGGCCAGAGGGTTGCAAAGCTTCTGGCTACACCTAGGAGATTATTCCCCTGGTGCAGGATATCTGGGGTATATTTATGCTTTTCTTGGTCCAGGGAGCTACAGTCAGTGGCACGAAAAGAGACTTAAGCTGTGGGTTCTCATGGGAAATACATAGTTCCCAGGGAGAAAAACTGCATTCTTAGGTCAGCATACAGATGATCCATCAAGCAAAACCCTTGCTTGCCCATTAAATGCCAAAATGACTTTGGTGGATGTCTGACACCTTAGAAAAGCATCTAGCCCTTATATATCCTCTCATCCTGGACTGTTCCCGTACAGAAGATCCTTCAAGGATACATAAGTTAAATACCATGAGTTTCCACCTAGATGCTTAAAACTAGCGGAGGGGATGATGTGTAAAACACTACAATTGAAATATACCGTATGTAACCAATTCTCCATTTTGCCAAAAAAACTTAGATTGTGATGATTAGTTGTGTAGCTGCTTTTTATCCTCTAATATAACTTCAAATTCGTGCCCGAATGGATTTTTTTCAAAGCATCACCAATAATGCCAAGAGTAGAGTGTCGGTGTGAGGCCCCCCTCCCGCGAGAATTAGCTCTTTAACTCTGTGGTCCGAGGCATTCTGCGTCATCTGCTCCCCCTTCTGGATGGCCCTGACTATGGTATTCAATATAGAGTACTACATGTCTACAAATGCAATAGAAACCACTCTATTTGACTCTCCCGCCATGAATGATAAGCATTAAGGCCCTCTGTTGGCAGATTCGTGTGCCGAATTCAATAACAGCCTTCAGTTGTCGTCCAATGGCCGGCGAACGTAAACATTTGGAGTGTTATCCCATCTAATTATTTTCTGGTAGTCGTGTAAGAAAAATCGTCAAAAATGCCGATAATGGAGGTAAAAAGAAAAGCTGACGATATGGCTGTTGTGCCAGTGCCCAAGAGACCTAGAAACGAGTTGTCTGCGGTGGATGATACGAGTGAAGCGGAAACAGTGAGTCTGTCCACCATACATACACACGCTTCTTTCTGTAAATAGTCGACAAATTTTGCAATACAAGAAGGAAAAAATGAAAGGGAGTAGTGACTTTGAGGTTGGAGACAAAATAATAAAAATCTTCCGCTCATTGACCATTTATGTTTTCTACTCAGGGACCTCGAACTTCTAGCCTTATGGCCCCTATTATGCTCCTGGAAGGACATCAAGGAGAAATTTACACAGCCGAATTTCATCCGGAAGGGCAGTATTTAGCATCATCGGGATTTGATCGTCAAATATGTAAGTACACATGGAATAGCGATAATTTGAATTTTGCCATAAATAGTGTCCTTAAAATTCCGGCTTTAAAAATATTCATGCTTAATTTCAGACATTTGGAATACTTATGGCGAGTGCGAGAACGTATCTGCAATGAGTGGACATACAGGTGCTATAACCGAACTGCATTTCAGTACAGATGGAAGTTCCATTTACACTGCTAGCACTGACAAAATGTTGGGTATATGGGACATTGAGGCTGGGGTGAGAGTGAAAAAATTGAAAGGTTTGTGGAAACAGGTGTAGACCTAGGTTTTAAATGAAAACCATCAAAAGAATTCGTTTGAAATATAACTCGTAAACACTGCTTTGTTAAATGGTATGTGATCAACTAGCTTTTCTATGATTTGTGTTATATCCATGTGCATTTGTTGCATTTTTGTAGCAAAAATGTATTAATGTTGAACCCGAATTGAAACTAATGAAATTTGCACTGCCTGTGCCAGAATTGAACTTTGTTGAGCTGTCTGATTCTCTAATTCAGTGGCATTCGATCTGGCAAACTTCAAATATGTTCCGGAATACTATCTATGTGGAATTATGTTACATTGTCTCATTTCAAAGTGCAATGGATACCTTTCTATCCATAGAAAATCATTTTTGAAACAGTCTATAAAGTTTTGTTCAACTAAAATATCTAGTTGAAATAGAGTTGAAATTTGGTTCCAGTTAACAGCGAATATTGCAAGATAGTCTGAAGGAACCTATATCATTTAATAGTTACAGTATGAATTCTTCATATAGTAAAATAATTCTATTTATACTACAGGCCACACTTCCTTTGTGAACTCCTGTCATCCCACAAGAAGAGGTGTACCTTTAGTAGTCAGTGGGTCAGATGATTGTAGTGTAAGAGTTTGGGATCCCAGACAGCGTAGTGGTGGTGGATCATCTTCTGCTATTACACTAAATGCTGCATACCAAGTTACAGCAGTATCATTCAATGATACTGCAGAGCAGGTGTTTTCTGGAGGCATTGATAACGATGTAAAGGTAAAGTTTCATTATTTGTACTTGTGTAATTACTGAACAAATCTTTCATAAATGTAATTTTAATTCAAATGCTTTGTTATGGAAATATGTGGAGTAAATTATTTTGAAATAAATTCAAATTCCATTCTGCAGCATTTATACATGCTATCTGCCTCTCTCGAAGTTAGAATGTGGAGGTAAAAATGAGGACTTTTGAAGACCTAGCTGTTAGAAATTATGTGTTATTAAATATTTAATATTAATTGCGAAGGTATTTCTTAGCATTGTTTGCAACTGGAATGTGAAATGGTTTTTACTTAACATGGCTCTAATGATTTATGTTTTGCCTGTAGCCAGGGGGTCCAAGGAGTCCGTCCTCCCCTCCCCCCCCCCCCCCCCCCCCAGAAATATAAAAACTCAATTATTTTCCTTCATAAAAAAATATATTGAAAAATCATGAATTCACAAAATATTTCTTCAACAAATCAAGTTTTTTCGATAATAAAAAGTGCTAAAATTAGTTTAAAAATTTTTCCAAAAAAAATAAAACGCCTCTGCCTGTAGCCATTTGAAAATGCTTTGTCGATAGTGAATTTAGAATAAAAAGTTAAGAACGTGTCTGCCAAAGAGAGGATGCATGGCTGCAGGACATATGCATGTGTAAAAATGTTGGTATGATTTGCACAATCATGCTCTTTCAGTCCCAGTCTGAAATTTTGCATTATTGAAAACCATTTTCACTACCACTGAGTTTGTAACATAGCCGAATTACCTTAGTGGTTCCAGTATTCTAAGCAGATGGATTTTGCAATCCTTTGAATAAATATGTCTACAGCTACATTTATCATGTTTATGTTACTACTATGTCTTTTGTGCTTGCAGGTGTGGGATTTGAGAAAAACTGGAGGTAGTCAGCCAGTACCACTAATGCGCCTTCGTGGACATTCCGACACTGTTACTGGCTTGGCATTGTCTCCAGATGGTTCCTATGCCCTTTCTAATGCCATGGATTCTACCCTAAGGATATGGGATGTGAGGCCATTTGCTCCACCAGAGCGTTGTGTGAAAATACTTGCTGGTCATCACCATAACTTTGAGAAGGTTGGTTTTTTAGACTTCCACATTGTGGTTGGTAATTGAAAAGCTAAACTTCCCTGTTGTGAAATTGAGTGTTCTGATTGATCAATATTCTGGCTAGTGGCATAACTAAGGATATGCTTTGGTGGTCCGGGGTGGTAGACGGGGGACAAATTTCCTATCCAAAACTACAAAATAATGTTTTAAATATCTTTTAAAATACAGAATACCTATGTATCGAAACTAAGAGATCTTAAAAAAACATAACATGCCTTGTAACGTAATGGATAGTTGCAAACATGAAGAAAACGATTCTTATATACATATATATAGATACTAGCAGACCTGGCAAATGTTGTTTTGCCATATAAATTATTTTTAGTGAATATTTTTGTTGTAAAATAAAAAATAACAAACTTATCGTAAATGTGTGGGGATGTAGTATGTGACTGAAAAAGGGATGGTGCTTTTTGAATGATGATGAGCAGATAAAAATAACAGAACACCAAACATTCATTTTTTATTCATTCTACTTTTATTATCTTAATAATCAATAATAATAATAATAAATCTTTAATATATAAAGGTGTAGGTTAGTTTAATAGATTGAATCTTTAGATTATTCAATTAAATCTTCATTATATTTCAGAATCTGCTGAGATGTGCATGGTCTCCGGATGGGTCCCAAGTATCTGCTGGCTCAGCTGACCGATTCCTCTACATTTGGGACACTACATCCCGCCGAGTGCTGTACAAACTTCCAGGACACAAGGGAAGTGTAAATGATGTCCATTTCCATCCTAAGGAACCAATCAGTAAGTTTTTATTTTGTTACATCTATATTTTTAGTTCCTTTAGGCTACCTGTATGATAGCTTTGAACGTAGGTTTTCGCAGCAACGATACCTGTATGATATTCCCAATGGCTAACCTAAAACCCAACCAAAAGCATCCATTGGATTGCAGATGGTGAGTCGATCTCTAGACATGGAGGTCATGTGCAAGATAAAGCTTTAATGCTCAAATAAGCAATCATGGACAAAAAGTGATGGTCTTCTGAGGGGTTATTGGTCCATCCCTTGGGAAGCTAGGCCATTTAAAAGATACCGAAACCTGTGAAGGTGCCGTGACTTGGCGACTGGAGGCCATCAACTCTGCTTATGCTGGGTAGAAAGGAGGAGCTCTTTTTAACATGAGTTAAGGTATTGCGACAAACATTTCTATAAGGGCGCGGTGAAATTTACTTTAACGGCTATAGCACTGCGACGTTGAAGGCAAGGGGAAACTGCATTATTATGTATTAAGGGTAAAAATTATTATTGCGTAGTCACAACTACTCCTCTCATTTTTATGCAATGATATGATGGAATTCTTTAGTACAATCTTGCAAAGGCAAACTTACCCCCATTCAGATCTCTGAGCATGGACTACTTGAAAGAGTACATTGGGCAAATGTTAAGGGTAGGTACATAGAACCTGAGAAAGTAGAGATAGGGAAGGATTTCAAGAAGATTCTGTAAAATATAAGTTGTAAGCGCTAAGCTTAATAGTAAGGGCTGGGTTTGGAGAAGGCACAGTAAGATGACAAGTAGACATCTAGTTTGAAGGCCGTTGTACACAAGGCACGTACTTGCACAATCTGACGTGTGTACGAAGGCATAGTTAAAATTGCATTGTGTCAAGCGGTGAATTGCTAGAACTCATGCGAGAATGCATGGACCGGAAATGGCAAAATAGCCCCTGTTCTAATGTGGTTCATGTGTTTGTGCAATTCCACACCATTTTAGAAATTAATGCAGTTCTAACCTGTGCAATTCCGTGCCTCGTGTAAAACAGCCTTAACACCTTTTAATTCGCACACAGCACAAGTACATTGTTCCCGCTGACACTAAATGAGTTGCTGCAGAAGGATGATGGGGATCAAATGGATCAACCAAGTAAGTAATGAGGAAATCATTAGAAGAGTAGAAGTGAAGAGAAGCTTCATGAAAACCTGAAGAAAAGGATGGGACAACCTAATTGGTCATATGAGGAGGCATGATAGCCTGATGAAGACAATCATCAAGGAACAAGTGGATAGAAAGAATGGAATAGGAGAACTGCAAATGAAAGAGATTTATGGAGCAGGCAAAGATGGATTAAAAGCAAAATAATTATATAGGTGTTAAAAGATTAGCTGATAGAAGAGTTGAGTGTAGAGCTGGGTGAAACCAATCTTACGATTATTGACCAGTGATGACAAAGTATGATGTTCATGGGAATCGGGTGTGGTATTTTCCTGTCTAAATCTGTTGCTACTGTGAATTTAAGTCTTGTATTCCCTGTAGTGTACCAAGAATTCTACCTCCAGAATTGCCATACTCCTAATTAATTTGGGTCTAGCGTGCTATGCTCTGAAGGAATTAGGCTTAATGCCATTGCTGGATTTCATTCAGTTTTCTCTTTTTGGACTTAACCCTCTGTGTTGTTTATTTTAAAACACCTGCCATTCATAATATATGCGTATCTATTTTTCAAATATTTTTTATTAAGTAAGGCATCTAAATATTTAATATGATATAGGTAATTTCATGAATTTTTTGCATTATATATTCATTTTAAGCTTGAATACCTTTCTCATGAGATAATTTTGAGGATACTTGCAACTCCCTGCATAGCTTCTCAGCCTGAAGATACTCTTTTGCTCCATAGAAAAATTGTTGTTAATGAAACACTGACAACAGTAGGAGCAGTGACTGCATTTTTTATAAAAAAAATGTATGAAATTTAATGTTCTTTATTTTTACAGTGTAATTATTTATTTAATATTTTTATTTTTATATTGTATTTCTCCCACAGTTATTTGTTATCCGGTCTTGATGTCTTGGTCATATTTCTTACTGAAGTATCTGACAAAGAGACATTGTGAGAGTGATGTTTAGGATCTAAATGCTGATGTTCTTTTTAACTATGGTGGAAATGTAGAAAAAGTGTCATGGCTTTCTCCTTCTTTGTCCCAGATTGAAGAGGTAAATGCAAGTAAAGATTTCATGCAGTATTAGTCCCTCAAGTAAGTATCTTTCACCAACAACTGGAGTAGCTAAGAAATCCAAGAAATGAGATGAGAATGGGAAAAATACTTATGGAAGTGACTGGAACGAATGTGATTGAGTTGTAAAAGTGATTCCTTGAATTTTAAGGGGATAAATAATTGACACTACTGAGATGCAAACCAGGGTTGCTTGTGGCAAAACAGACGGGACTCCGCTATGACAGTTGTTGGTGAGAGGTGTTTACTCGAGGGGACTTATACCACATGGAATCTTTACTTGCATTTATCTCTTTAACCTGGGTCTATGGGGTAGGAAGCTGTGACACACATTTCCTGTATAACTTCAGAAAATAACATTGGCATTTATATCCCGAACATCATTCTCGCCATTTCCTTGCGAGTACTGGTGAAATTTTGGACAGTTCAGCATTATGAAATCATCCTTTACCAAATCTTGATTTTTGTCCATGGACAGAATTCCATATCAAATACAATGAAGCTGCATTAGCACTTTTATTAAATGGATATTTTTTTTCTCTTTACAGTACTCTCAGCATCTAGCGACAAAAATATATTTCTGGGTGAAATTGAGTGAAGTGCAAACAGGATTGAGTGAAAAGAATCATTAGCGAAGTGGATCTGGAACTTAAATCCTCTTCGTTGAGGTACATTTAAATGAGGTGTCATAAAGCGAAAGGAAATTCATATGGAGAGTATGAAAATTTTTGTGAACATATGTCATTATGTAATACATTTGTAAATTGAACATTAAATATGAAATTTTTTAATATCTGTTTGTGGATTTTTTTTCCTATGAAGGTTTTATTTGGAAGTGTGCCTTTTCTGAAATTCACAAACTATTGTGCATGTAATAATTGCTGTACTGATTATGTGAGATTTCAATGGCGGATTGTGTAAGTTTTCTGGTATGTGTCTTCAGCAATTTTATTTCATATCTCAGCATATATCCTTGTGGTCATGTGTTAACTATACAAATGCTTTAGATGATATGTATTCCTCCAAGCAAGATTTTCTTGTTTAAAACAAGAAAATGCTTAAGTTTCCGCCCATTTTTCAAAAGTTGATTAAGATAATTACATCACCTTTTGTGAACTCATTCACTGATGGAAGGAATCCCTTGCAATAACATATTCAACATTGAGCCATGTGAGGCCAATGCAAAAGGTGGAGTAGCTGAAGAGCAGTGACTTGCTCAGCATGTGTTTCAGAGGTCATCAACTTATCTGCAAAGGGGTTAAAGTAATCAATTTTTGTTGCAAACAGCTCAAGAAGCAACCGACAGATTGATGGATAGCTAAATAAAGGTCTCTCCATAATGCTAACTCCACCACTTAATCTACAACGGTAGGAAGTTAATGAATGAACCCATTCGTTACATTTTTAAGTATACTAACCAATCTCCAGTTGATGTGCAGCTACTTGTTTATTTGATGGAAGCATCAATGGATGTTTTAGCACTGCAGGTTGACCAAGTAATACAAGCACTATGCCATTTTGTCTTGTGTCAGCAATTTTGAGGGAGAAATATAATAATTTTATTGCCATTATGCCTATAAATTAGTAATAGACAAGTAAATCTTGAAAAAGACCCAATTGGAAGTGTCAAATTCTCACTTCTCTGGTGTAATCTGAGGTGAACTCAACACAGGGGTGTAGCTAGGGGGGAACGCAGGTTTTCAGGTCGGGGAACATGCATATGTTACGGGGGGGTATAACGAATAAAGTTTTAAAATGCTCGCAGTTTAAATTTTCCAGGTCGGGTGAGAATTCTAGCTACGGCCATGATTGAATCATAAACGATGGAAACCAATCTTTCGTTTTGAAATACACTGTACAAATAATTTTGATTTTTTGGTTTCAATAAAAGTCTCTCTTTATTTGTAATTAACGAATGTAATATGTTTTTCCAATCTCTTAGAATTGAATAATAACTACCTTAAATGTGAAATTTAACTTATATAAATTAAGATTTTTGATATGAATTTGAATATGAATGAAGATTTCTCCCACTTAGGATCGCGCCATCGTATTTCCCGCTCTGTGCGCTCTGAATAAAACAAAAGACATAAGGATATTTATTGTGCGAATGACTTACCGGAAGAAAATTCGAATGCATTTTTGTAATATTATTTTCTAGTATTCATGGTATTTTTTTGAAGTTTTTGGAATGTTGCGGGTAAATATTCTAACTCTATAGCTCAACCGCAAAAAAATAAAATATTCAGTTTTTTTCAAGTATTTTACAGTCTTGTCATTCGGTTATATGTTTTACAGATTCTATGCATTCATGGGTATCGTCAAAATGCATCCATCTTCAGAGAAAAGACTGGCAGTCTGAGGAAAATGCTGAAAAAGATTGCCGAGATGGTGTACATAACAGCCCCCCTACAAGTGTCCGAAGACGATTTCCGCAACGAGAGTGGAACTGTCGTTGGTGAGTCTGTGTTATGTTTACCTGGGAGTACAGAAGTTTTAATTCCTCTTCTCCAAATTCTCCGTACGCAATGGACACTTCTCCTTTCGTAAGTGCCTGTTTTAATGTTGCTTAAAGTTGCGTAGGAATAACGCCCTAATTAATGCTACCAAGTCGTTATGTTTCTCATAAATTTATGGCTGAGGTAAAAGAGGATGGAATGAGATACCTTGATGCCAAGATTTGGGATGTTGAGCTCTGAAATGAGAGGTATGCGAAACAATTCGAAATGAAATACAGAAGAAGCAGTGATTTAGTGAAAAATAAAGGAAGGAAAGGGTTACAACTATTTGGGTAGCCTGAGGAAAGAGGGAGAGGTTAAGAAGATTAACTACTAAAATTGCCATAAACACTAAAAAAAGGGGGTGCTCCTTTTCTTCCCTTGGAATTTCATCAAACAACCACCTCTTTATTTTTGCTCTTCCTATCTGTCCATCTCATTTTCTCCATTTTACTCTGTATTCACGTATCAAATGCCTCCTCACTATTTTCATGCTCCTTCTGTATAGCTTCATGCTTCTGACTGTTAAGTTCGACCTTTGTACTGCTTATCAGGATGTTATATAACCTCTTCTATGCAAACTTCTTTCGAGATTCTCTCGGTAGTGCTCTTATCCATTCATGAAGACCTCCTTTTCGAACTTTATTTCGTTTCTGTTATGTTCATTTTCATTGAATGTTTGTCTTAGTAGTCCAATTATTCAAACTGCTCAAAATTGTGGACTGTACTATTTAGTGTCTCATGTCCTTGCTCTTTATAGGGAGAAAGGCTTTACAAAAACTTATTAAGTATAAGCTCTTGTATTGATAAATATTCTCGGTGTATACCTCACTTCATTTACCTACTGCATCTGCCAAGCCTGTAAAACATCTTGCTGGCCAGCTAATCAACACCTGATCATCCACGGACGTCATTGACTTGAGCATTAAAATCTCTTTCATCAGTCTCTTCTAAAGCCCTCCTTTCTGTCACCTCAGTAAACATAGTAATGCATGGTGAAAATCCTTACCTTACACCAGTGGCGGCTGGTGGTAATTTATCTAGGGTGTGCATTAGAGCAGATATAGGATGATTTAATTATATTATGTTAATCCTAATCCATGAGCGTCATATTTCGTCGTAATAGAATACATAGCAAGCAAAACATATCACTGGTACACTCTACCCTTAAAATTGCATGAAGAGAAATAATTAGAGATGTGCGAATAGTATCCGCGAATACTCGAATACCTCGAATACTAGAAAGTATTCGAGATCTCGAATATTTATGCCAAAGGTGCCGTCTCGAATACCTCGAATACTTTTAATTTCGCGTCATACACTGTCGCTCGCACGTCGTTGGTAGTTGACTCGAAAAAATGAGGAGAACTCTAGTCGTTCAGTGCATGCAGCGCCGTTTAGGCAAGCTGACGAACTACATCAAATTCGCGGGTTAGAGCGGTGAATAGAGTTCAACGTGGGGAACCGAAATTGATCGGGTGAAAAAAATCCGAAAATCCCAGGTGTCCCCCATCAGGAGAAGCTCAGTGCCGTGGGATAGTGACATTGGCGCATTTCCCACGATCCGCTATCCACCTCAATTCAGCGTTCGCCCCACCCCCTCCGACGATTTCCTCTTCTCCGAAATCAAACAAAAGGTCCCGGCTTGCCCAGGGATCGTATTACGAAGACCTCAGCTTCGAAAAAAATATCAAGTTACCGGAAAATAAGAATAGCGTTTCACCCTTCTTCCCCAGGAGATGAAACTACCATATGGGGGAACTCATCAGTGCCGTGGGATAGTGACATTGGCGCATTTCCCACGATCTGCTATCCCCCTCCATTCAGCGTTCGCCCCACCCCCTCCGACGATTTCCTCTTCTCCGAAATCAAACAAAAGGTCCCAGCTCACGCAGGGATCGTATTACGAAGACCTTAGCTTCGAAAAAAATATCAAGTTACCGGAAAATAAGAATAGCGTTTCACCCTTCTTCCCCAGGAGATGAAACTACCATATGGGGGAACTCATCAGTGCCGTGGGATAGTGACATTGGCGCATTTCCCACGATCTGCTATCCCCCTCCATTCAGCGTTCGCCCCACCCCCTCCGACGATTTCCTCTTCTCCGAAATCAAACAAAAGGTCCCAGCTCACGCAGGGATCGTATTACGAAGACCTTAGCTTCGAAAAAAATATCAAGTTTCACGAGAACAATAAAAACGTGTCTCACGCCCCCCCTCTACTCACCCACTGGCCTTTTTCTGCTTACCTGCTTCGAAGTTCCCCATTTCTGGAGGTCAACTGCTGCATGAGTCATCTACTAGCCCAAAAGTTGTCTAACAATGACTTTCGGCTATTGATGTTACGCTTTTATTAGATTGAAATATTAGTAATAAGCGCGTAATTTAAAAAAGAATAAGACCAAACACGACATATTTCTGACTTTATTTAAGCATTTTACGCAGGAAAATAAATGCCGGAAAGACGAAGAAATACGACGGAGGCTTAGCATTTTGGCGTAATGCTCAAATACGGTGCTCTCCTATTATTTTTTATAGCCTCAATCGAAATATTAATCCTCCTGGAGTACGTATTTAACGATTCTAGATTTTTATAAGACGATATCTATTTTTCGCGATTAAATTAAAAGTGAAAATTTTCAAGCGCGCGAAAATGCGACGGGTAAGTATGAATGCCGGGAAAAACTCCGCGTGACGTCGTTCTGCTTCCCGCTGCCGCGAGTGAGGTGACCTTGGGGTGAGGCTCTGAGCGCTAACATGACGCAGGATGCTAGCAGGTAGCCGAGTACCATGCTAGCTGGTAGCGCTTGGCTAAAATAAGGATTATTAATACCTTATCAAGCGAAGAAAACTTTCCGACCACAGCCAGTTTTAATAAGTGATTATTAAGACATGTTTCACTGATCTTTGTGCCTCATGCATGCATTGGTAACCTTAGACGATGTAAACTCCTATCCTCTCGTGTAGAAAATAGGTCCCTGTGATGTCAACTGGAGTGGCATTACATGGGTGCCAATCTGGCCTTTTTCAAATGAGGATAAAATTGGCCATTGCCATTGGTCTAAACCGGTATTTCTAGAACCAAATAATTTGTATATTATGAATACACCAATGGTGGGTAACAAATCACAATCAATGCCTTTCATTTTCTTTAATGAAGGAAACTACCCTATTGTTTATATAAAATTAAAATATTCCATTAATCAGCTAAATTCCTGTTTGAATCCTTTAAAGGCAGTCACAATTACTCGCCAAAATCTTGGGTTTCCTGCTGCATAAGCGACCTAGTCAAACATTTTCACATTCATCGTTTAGTATTCGAGGTATTCGAAATTCGAGGTATTCGAATATTCGAGCAATGATTTGATATTCGAATTCGATATTCGAATTCGAGAAATCTACTATTCGACCCATCCCTAGAAATAATATTAGCATGTATGAAAATAATTATTCTCAACACACCTTTACAAGTGACGGTAGTTGAAATTCATTCTCTTTTCCTTACACCCTATGAGGAAGTAGTGAAGAAAACGGCTATACAGATGGCTCTGTAGACGGACTAGGATCCTGGGCGCAGGTAGTGTAGGTGGCGGCTACACCACTACACTACCTGCTAGTCAGTCACCAAAAACATGCGCGTGCGCATTCGCATGGTTTTGAGTCTGCTCCCATCGCCCCTTTGAACAGCACATACCCCACCGCTTACCTCGTCCCGCCAGAGCTCCCTCAAGCGATCGCACAGACCGAAAATGTGCCCGGCATGATGCCACGGGATCGCACACTTGTAGAGCGGTGAATTCGAAAAGGAGATAGCTGTAGCGTTCGGAGGCTCACGTTTCTTGCATATGCAGACAGTACTTTTATCCTTCGCGTTGCAAAGGAATAGTTTTCTTTTATAATTTATTCATCTTTGGGTGTGCACTTGCTAACATGCGTATACGCACGCGCCGCCACTGCCTTACACTATGCCCTCTCATTGAAATCCAGTTTTTGTGTTGACTACTCTCACTTGGGCTGTCTGATTCATGTGCCAATTATGAATGCATTGTCTAATGGTTATATAAATGAATGAGTTGTCACTCCAATCACTGCCTATTTTCTTAACAATACTCTTTAGCTTTAACTAATGTTTTTCATTTTACCCTTTTTAAAACCATGAAGTAAGCATTTACCACGTCCGCTAGAGGTCTGAGCTGCTGTGCCATCAACAACGAAAACAAGTCCGTGGTACAGCACTGATGCTAATTCTGCTGAAAACGAGATCATGAATCTACCGGAATATATTCAGTGCTAGAATGCATACTCAAAAACAAATCTTATTTTTGCTCTCTGAAATTTTAGGAACTCAAATTTTAATCTTTAGCAACCAATCTGCTCAGAGGAGACCATCGGTGTGGACATCACAGCGTACTGCATGGCACAAACATACTCCCATATACAACTGCCATCGAATTTTTGCTATTAGCACACATGCCTACTTAGGCTGGGTTCCTTTCTATCGGATTCCCTTATCAGTGCTATTGCTTTGTGTGTCGACTCCCCACCCTACATTTGATCTGATAGTCATCTATTTATAATTTCAAGGGCCACTTTTGATACATGTAGAATTGAGCTAATGGACCTATAGTCTCTATTTTCCATGGTTTTCTTCTTCAGCTTTGGGATAAAAACAGCCCCCTGTCAACCCTTAGACTAAGGGAACGTTTTTATATGTTTTGCATGCTGACTGAGGGAAGAGCGTTCTTAAACGTTATCGATGGAAGGGGACGGGAACACTTGGGCTTGATAGTGAGGAGCCTTTCAAAGAGTCTGATATTTTTTCCTGCCACCTGTGAAAAAGTGGAGAGTAAGCACTACTTTCTTTCCTGGATATAGACAGTTACTTATACCACTTATTTTATAAGAGCGCGACCCGGGTTTCAATGAGTAATCATCATCATCAGGCGCTAATTATAATTTGTTTATCTTGTTGTTACCTAGTTACTTGATGAATTTTAAAACGGATGCCAGAATAGGTGAAAAGGATGGGTAGAGGTATTCATTTATAAGGGTACTATCTTGATTTTCAATAATTTTTAAAATTTCTAACTGTTTCCCTAGAATCCAGTTCTCGGCGGTCATTGCAAAAATTTAAAATATTCATTTTAAAATCGCTTCTGTGGCAGTTACATATTAAGTGCTTAGCAAAATTACTCTTTTCATCTTTATTATGTTTGTAAGCACTTAAATGTTCTTTTTTCCTGATTTCAAAACTTCTTCCTGTCTGTCCCACGTATACACCATTGCAATCGCTGCATTTCAAAGAATATACTCCACATCTATCAAAAAAAAAAAATTCATCAAGTAACTAGGTAACAACAAGATAAACAAATTATAATTAGCGCCTGATGATGATGATTACTCATTGAAACCCGGGTCGCGCTCTTATAAAATAAGTGGTATAAGTAACTGTCTATATCCAGGAAATAATGTAATACCACTAAGTTAACCAAGAATTAGTGAATTTTGAGAGTAAGCACGTCGATTTCCGTAAACTTCTGTTAAGAAGTGCAGTCGTGACGTAAGATTGGGAAAATCTCAATCACTGCTATGCCATCAAATTTGGCATCAAACTCTGGAAAACCATAACAAAGACCATGGTAATGATTAAGAATGCTTACAAGAATGCTGCCATTAGTTGCTCAATACTGTTTGAGTGGCATCAGCTGTTCTGGGAGGGAGTGGTATATCAACGAGTCCCTGTGTGAATAGAAAGCCAGAAGGAGCAAGTCAGGGGTCAAATCCACGTTCATCTTTTTTAATCGGCTTGGGGTGGTTCACTGGGAGTTGGTAACCCCTGGAGACGGACTGTGAATGCTAGCTTTGATGTGGATATGCTTGACAATCTGCGGAAAAATGTCCTCTGTATGGGGTCAACAATTGACGATTATTGGAAGCTTCACCACAGCAATTCACCATGCCACATTGTGCTACTGGTGAGGGAGCATCTAATCTAAGCACAGAGTTATCACATTGCATAATCCCTAGCACAGTTCATACATGTATCTGGTACCACCAGAATTCTTCCTTTTTCCTTGGCTCTAGCGAGACCTCAAAAGAAACCAATGTAGCTCCGTGGAAGACCTCCAAGCAGCAGTTCTGAAGGGGATCCCGGAAAGTGAGCACCAGAAGGTGTACATGTTGTCTTGAAGCACAGGGATGCTATTTTGTGGACTATTAAGGATTTGTACTGATTCTTTCAACGAAAAAGTTTAAATTAATTTAGTCCTACTCAGTGACGTCATGGCAAAACTTGCAGTACCAGAACGCACTTTCCTAACTTTTTTAGAAGTGCAGTATTATTATAAGTAATGCAAGTCTTTTTTTATTGCAAGTTATTATTACATTTTATTTAAAAAAATTGTTTTGGTTAGGAATGTATACATTAAAAATTTAAAGACAATAAAATTCGTGTAAGTGTTATTTGACTATCAAGACTTTTGTTAGCCAGTGCTGGAACGGTGTTCTGGCACCATGACACCACTGGTCCTACTACTATTTGATCCTACCGAGTATATCCCTCCAACATTCCTCTACATTTGTGTTCTTCCACATTCTTCTTTCCTCCATTTTTCAAACTCATTCTGTCATGATCTCTATGTTTCCTTAACCTTCAACTATCGATATCCCATTGATTTTTGTATAGTTTTCTAAGTACATATGTGTTGAGTGAATTAAATAAAATACAGATACCGAGCAATTTTCTTACTTTCAGATGGACGAGGGTGGTGGTTTTCTGGACCAAATAGTTACTTCAAAGCCCTTGATGCATCTGATTTCTGCTTTGGATTAGAAGAAAGCATAAAAATAGTGGAGAAAGCTTTCAAGGAAGAAGGGCCTTTTGATGGAATTTTAGCATTCTCTCAAGGTGCAGCATTTTTGGCCATCTTATGTGCAATGCAGCAAAGGAAAGGTGAGTTGTGATTGTACCATCAAATTCTCTGATTTTATCTTGTGTTTTTGTTGTCATGACTGCCTAATTGGTAAGTAATAGGCTACATGTATTGCAGAGTCCTGGATTCAGACATAGGTAAAATGTCCTGACACCAATGTGCTATTCTATACCTCAAGTGGTGCATAGCACTGGTAACTTTGTATGCAGTCGTGTTCATGGGTGCAAAATTCTGGAAATATGCTTGAAATTTTTGTCCCTGGAATTATGCATAAATTATTCATAAATTTTTGCTCCAACCTGGGATTTCAAAATCTTTTATTTCAAAGTAATTTCACATAAAATTTTGCCAGTTCAACACACATTTTCTGGCTTGCTTAAATGTGTTTGTTGTAATATTTATTTCAGTAGTTTAATAGGATTTTTATAGCCGTATTGAAACGTGGAATGTCAGAAAAGACAACAGAATCTATATATAGTACATATCACTCTTGACTTTACTAGGATAAAAAAAAAACTCGAAGAATAGAATGCCAGGTGACGTCAACGTCTGATCTAGGTTTGAATTCTGGCTTAGTTGAATGATGTTTTTTCCCTTGATGTGGCTCTGGAGTGGCTCTTTTTGATATTTCTACTCCAGTTTGATTCCCTGGGAAAGTATTGTTGCTCTGCTCAGTTCCTTTTTTACTGCTAGATTGATGATGATTTTTACTCGTATCTCACTGTGGGAAATTATTTATAATACATTTTTTCTGAAAATAATTATATAACTCTTGGCTCACCCTTAGCGCAAGTTGTTAACCTTGCAATGAATGATTAGTCTAACGTCATTAGTGATGCAACTTTTTTTCCAATTTTTCTGTAAGATTTTTTTATTTTGATTTTTTTCAAGCAGCAAGTTGGCAATATAATTATGCATATGGCATATATATAGAGCATTGTCCTTAAAAAAAAAACAGTATAAAATTTTTCCGAGGAGTTGGTTTTCAAATTCTAGTTTTTATTTATTGTAAATGCCCTTAATTTGAAGAAAATGGGAAAAGGATAAATGGCAAGATTCACTGTTTCCGAATGGCCCTTGTAAAGTGTAATAAAAAATTGATATTCCCATGTATTTGATTAGCTCAAAAAATTAATTTCGAAAATCAGTGTACACTCATAGAGAAGGCATTTATCTACTAAGATATTTTGGCACATATGTTCTCATAATTTTGGCCTTTTGAAAATTAATTGTGAAGGTAAGTTTAGTACTGATTTAATTAGCAGATCCCTGTAAATTACCAAGTTGAATGACAAGAAAATATCCTCCCTCGCTTGTGTGAAGCATAAATGTACTGATGTCTGAACTGAATTATGCTCTGCACTTACCAATCAAAACAGTTTTTTGATAAAACTGATGTTATGGTTGGTGATACTAAGTCAAACTGATCTGATTAATGAATGAGATGGGCCTAAAGTTTTCTATATTGACTTAATAAATGGTACCAAGTCATTTACATAATGTTTGGGAATAGAAAAAATATAATCTATTCTAAAATGGTTATTTCATGAATTAAATCTTAATAAGTCGGCAATATTTTTCTCATCTGTCCTCATTTTGAGGCATATTGTGAAGGAAACACTACCGATTAAAGAATGAAGTAGAGAGCTTCATTTTCTTGTTTTTCAAGAATACTTATATGATGTTTTTTTTCTCTACAGAACTACAATTCAACTTTAACTTTGCAATTTTGATTGCTGGCTTCAAGTCACGTTGTTCACTGCATGACATATATTACCATGAGACTATTTCTCTCCCTACACTGCATGTTTATGGTGAAACAGATGCTGTGATTGGTAAAGGTATGTGGAAGTATTACTTTAATGAGTAGCTGAATGATGAAGTTGAATTATACAGCTAATTCTAGCAATTCCATTGGTCTATAAAACTCATTCAGCATGCTGTTTAATTAGCCATTGATGACAACGCCGTCATTCTTTATGTCAATAGATTGCAGAATTTTATTTAGTGGATTTCTTTGAAGCTCAAGGAAAAATTGATGAAGGAAACATTAGGGTAGATTCACTATTCTTGCTCTCTCCAAAAAGTATAGGTAAATTTGGTGGAAACGCATTCAAATAAATGGGTTTTTAGGCCATATTAAAAACGGCCTTTCAGAGATACAAATCCACATCCCTTGATCTCTAGGCAGAAGAGCATTCACATCTGTTGAGCTGAATGTGTTTACTTGCTGCTGATATCTGAAGTTCCCAAAAATATCTTAAAAAATACTTGCTTCATCTTATACATATATGCTAATATGGTCTTTTAGAAAGCCTCTTGTTTTCAAGGGGGCATTTTCATACATGCATTTCACTTTCGTGTAATTCTTTCACACAAAATAAAACTTTGCTGTGATTCCATCAAGAAATCATGAAAGACAGAGCAATTAAGGAAGTTGCAAACTATCTTTTTTCAGCGGCAATAAGAGAAAGAATAGTGCATGGCTTGATCAGTAATTGAGCTCGCTGAATATATTTCTGAACTTATCCTTATCTGGACCTTTTTATATGTACTTAGATAATAATATTTACATACTATTCTTGTCTATATTGGTATCCTGACAATACATTCTTCTTTCGTTGATGTTACAGATATGAGTGTAGATCTCCTCCTCAACTTTAAGAATCCAGCTATTATATGTCATGGGGGTGGTCATTATGTTCCAGCAACTGGAGCTCAGAAGCAGTCATATTTGGAATTTCTCCAAGCTAGAGTTGATGAAAAAGAGCTACATAGGAAGCCATCTCCAAATGATGAGGAAGATAAGTCTTGATAATGGGGCGTTTTAGGAAACCGACTGCAAGATTTATTTATTGAGGCATTTGCTGTGATATGTAATATTTATCAGGAAATTGATTATACGCCTTTGTATGTATAAACTTCCTACTGCTGAATGTTTTATTTTCTTGACTCATTCATTCTATTTTTTCTTTAAATTTAGATGTAAATTTGCATTTTAGTCAGAATGTGGAATAGCTGAGAAAAAGATCATCAATGATGATTCATCTTAAAAATGAAGCTCCCTTTAAATGAGGTGGTATTTTGTTTGGTCTATATATAAATCAACCCAAATATCTTGCACCATACATCCCACCGACAGGACACCATTGATAAGAATTTTGCAAGATTAAAAAAAAAAATTGCGAGTAAAAAAAACACCTATGCACTATATCCAAATATTTTTATGCATTTACAATAATTTATATACATAACAGAAAGTTGTAATGATGAATGAATGTGGCTTTTTTTGTGTGGCACAGTAGACTAAAGTTAAAATTCAATTACCTACTGTGGTGGTGACTTCTAGTTGCCTGGTGACCATGGAGGTTCTTGTGCCCTTGTAGCCCGCCTACCAATGGTGGGCTACAAGGCCCCTCTCTTCCTCCTCCCTTTCGAAGACTCTTTACAGCATGGTCTAGTCCAGGTTCCAAAAGCTATGTTTTTTCACCCTTTTTCTTGCCTGCCCTTCACTTTCAGCAAGTAGACAGGGTTTTAAACAGGTTTTCCCATTTATTTTCATACCAGTTCTATTTGGCATTGTTTTCAACCCCAAGAACCGGTGAAACTGAGAACCTAACTGACGTATCCCTAATTATGATAAAATAAAACTATCAATATATATGTGGATATGATATCTTGTTAATGAACATAAACAAATCTATTATGTACAAATGGAATTTTTATTTGAGCCTTTTGTACCCGAGTTCCTCCAATGATTTTTCTAATCGAGAGTGGAAATCAATACCTCAGTGCTGATCCATAGCAGCAGGTCTGGGGACTGGCTCTACAAAATTGGACTGGTCTTGCATTGGAGCTTGAATCCTCACAAGGAATCAAGATTTTTGCATCTTTATCATGAAGCACATTTCAGTACCAACTCTTCCTTTCAACATTTATTCTGCATAGTGATCCACACTGTTCTATACAGTCCAGCCCTCCCATGTAAGTCATATACGATTCGAGCACTAGGTAAGAGAATTTTCTGTTTCTTATTTTCCCGAATTGGAAGAACATGGACCCTTGTCGACTGGAGACATTCCTTCACAGGTTGACGCAACAGCATTTTTTCAGTTTAGATACATACTGCATATTAACCTTAGAAAATTATACAGGGAAGTAATCATAACTGTCTTATCATTTGCTTTTCATATCCATGTTAGGTGGTTACAGGCTACGTTTTGGGATGCTGCGTTCCCTTATAGTACCTTTAGCCCTATATCTGTGGATCTCTGGTGTAATCAAGGAATGATTCTTGTGAAAAGATTGTCGAAATAGATCTTATGTAGAATTTTCTTCACGCCGTCCAGTAGACTATATATGATTTTACACTTTCCCGGCGAATAACTTTAGAAAAATCTTCTCATTCGCCGGGAAAGTGTAAAATCATATATAACAAGCCTCTACGGGGAGGATGTGCATCGCAGTGTACGTAAATTTGAAGGACTGCGTAAGGAAAAGGCGAAACTCCTCAGCTCTCTTGCATTTCTACAACGATGCCGGGACGAGGATACCATCCCTACCTTCGCCCGTGTGAAGTCACGCTGGTCCACGGTCTTCCGCGACAACAATCGGATCTCGACCAATCCGGCTCCTCCTAACGCTGGGCTTCAACGGTCTTTTCGAATTTTCTATCAGTAGCCGTGAGAATGGGTAGCGAGTCGGTACCCGAAACGTCGGCGCTCTTAAATAATCTAACCTGCGCGCAATCCAGAGAAGATTTTTCTAACGTCCAGTAGACTGTTAAGCATTGATAATAAGGGCTTGGAGTAGAGAAAAATATGGACAGTTGAGGGCAGAAAAAATTAAATGAAGATGCATGTCCAATGTTGGAACTGTGACAGATATGTCTGGTTCGCCTGTCCCAATGGTGAAAATGATAATGTGACAAGTGGTGGTGGGAAAGATGATGAATAATTTTTGAATGTATAGCAGCCCTAATTGGCAATGTAAATTTATTTGTTAATGAGTCCTGAGCCAATGAGTGACTCTTCCACACTGTTGCATCAATGAAACACTAGGCTTTCCAGTGCTAATACTCAAAATGAAAAAAAGGTCTGCATTCATCGAATGGAAACTGGAATCATAAAAATTCCAGATATAAAAGAAGACTTAGATAATGATTCTCCTCTTCATAATTAATCCAACCTTACTTTAAAACTAGCCCTCCTTACGCATTGACAAAAATTTTGAGGAACTACACTTAAATGAGTTCTTACTTTATTTCTTGATGCACATTTGTCTGAAAACACTAAATAATGAGCATTTTGTTGGAAGTTTTTCTCTTTTTGAGATGTTGAGGCCCAAAATAAGGTTTTCATTTTTATTTAACTTAAATTATACTTGTGCCATACCATAACATATGGCTTCTACTACCCATTGCTAGCAGTGATACATTGTAGCTAACTGTAGGAGAGGATGTAGTAATTAAATATTTGGATGTAAAATTAATTAGCACTTTTAACTGACTGCAAAAAGTCTACTAACTGCGAGGAATGCAAGAGTCAAAGTAAGAAGCAATCCATCACAATGTTTTGTGGAGCTTCTTTCTTTAAAGAGAGGTACAGATAGGAATACTAGCATTGAAATAGAGGGTGGAAGCACTTGGAATGTGGTCCTACTGAAAATGATGAAGATCAAATGGATTGAATAACAAGGAAGTTATAAGAAGATAAGCCTTCCAGGAATCCCAAGAAAAAAGCTAAATAACTTAGTTGGCCATGTAATGGTACACGATGAAACTTTTCTTGCACTAGTACATTTCAAGAGCAGCAAAGAAAGGCCAGAGCGAGATAGATACATGGAATAATTGATGAGGATGTTTAAGAGAAGAAATTCGTTAGTGAGGGAAGATTAGCTAGTATGGCAAATGTGTAGTGGCAATTGGATCAAAAATTTAGGATGAGTGGCACTTATTGCAAGTACTTCCAAGTTTGCAAAATATGCCATTTAAAATTTTCATCTCATTTTAATTTTATCATTATATTTTTAATTTTACCATTATTCATTGGTTAAAAGAATTGCGTGTTAAAAATGTGACCAAAGAAATTATACCCAGACTGGCTTGAACTGGTAAGTAATAATATCTAAATTAATTGTTAAGATACTACTATCCGTAAACAGCAGGCACTGTTGTAAAGAAAAATTTAAACTCACTTATGAAAAATGCTGACTACCCAAAGTGAGTAAGAACAATTTACATTTTCTTAATGGAAAAACTTAACAGGAGTGAATAAGGGTATCAAATTGTTTTAACTGCCTACGTCATACCATGAAAAACATTTCTTCATTTATGCAATTTAAAGTGAAACTCTGAAAGTAACAATTAAACAAAGCCCTGTATACTGGAATAATAACATAATAGATGACTGCTATTGTGATATCAATCTGTATGTACCTATTTAGAACTTGATGAAGCCTGTACCACCTACTGACTGTATTGGTTTTCTGGCTAATAAAAATATTATTATGGTAGTAAATGGCTAAAAGTAAAGGAATCACATTTTATTCAGCAGGAAATAACAAGTCATCTACATTCATGAAAGAATACAAATTTGATTAAGATGGCAAGTTAGCAATTTAGCAGTGTCAATTAAATGAAAAATGCAAAGAGAAAATTTAGTGGAGGCAAATGATTACTAATCTTGTTACGTTGAGTCAAAACAATGGCACACTCAGCCTGGTGCTTCTAACATGAATGTACACAATATTTTCTTCATCGTACATGAGGTAAAACGGCACATAAGAAGTTTACGTTCAGCATTTAGTGGGTGCTCACATCTGAGACTTCATAAATAAGGAAACAAAACTCTGACACACAAGCAAGAAAAATAGCATTTCCCGAATTGTGGAGCACCTCACGCAGCCTAATCAAAGAGAGAGTGCAGCAAGGAACTGCCAAAATCGAGACTGCCAGCCATGAAGCTTCATAATTAGCAGCCAAGTATTTTTGCTATCATTTAGGTGACATTTCCAGAATACCATTTAATACCAATTCAGTGAAGCCCAGCAAAACCAGGACTTTATATGTTTATAATTGAGAATACATTCTTTAAGGCAGGAACAATATTACTCAGTGAGGTCAGACATCCTACTTGATGACTTATTTTCAAGAAGTACATCACATATTCTGGACTGACAACACCCAATACTTTTTGAGTATGCATGAGTATGATACCTTCCTCTTCAGTGCTTCCTAAATAACATAATTTATGGGTACAACACTGCCTGGACAAGAGATTTGTGTCCACAAACATATCACAGGATCTAATTCCGGCAATTACTTCCCATGCACTTTCTCTTGTGAGCACGTTATTGTTCTCAAACGCTGTTACGTGGGTTGGGCACAGTTCACTTTGGTATGTTGAGTCCTTCCCCATCAAAGGCATTTCCAAATTGATAACACTTTTCCTCCCTGGTGGTCCGAAGAGACATTCTGCATGTGTTACCAATGAACTAATAATAATAATTCATGATGTCTGCTCCTGGCCATTGCTTTCAGGGGCTTTCATGACATCTGGCAGATCAGGTGGTGATGAAAATGGGGTCAATTCCAATGGTTCAAACTCTCCATTGTCCTGGCTGAATAAAAATGAAAATAGTGCATTAAAGACTAGATAAAATTTATAATTATCACCAAAAATCAATGATATCTGGCATGATAACATGGGGTAGAACTGTGACAAGAAGACTTTGTCTGCTCAGTTCAATTCAAATGACCGCGTAACTGTAAATTCTGCTGTTACCATCGACTATCGCTTAATTTAGAGTAGAAAGGGAAGTTTTCGAAGTGAGCAAGATCATAGGCGGATCCAGGGGGGAGGGCACGGGGGCACGTGCCCCCCCCAGACCCTCAAAAATATGCAAGATTTTTAATACGGTCCCATTATGAATGCGTTCGTTTTGTATTACGAGGTATCGTTGTGCCCCACCCAGAACAAAATCCTGGATACGGCCTTGCTTGTGCCCCTCCCAGAAAAAAATCCTGGATCCGCCCCTGAGCAAGATTACTAATACATATATACTAGTTGATTGCAAAATTATGTTAAAAAATCATAATGTCAAATAATTAGAAATATGATATCTCATGGCAGCTAATCCAACACTGCTAATATCAACGTACCTCTTTAGTGGATGCCAAGCCTGTGTTGCTAAAATCAACTACCAAACCAACACTTATGCCGACTGCATTGAGAAAAGTGAACATAAGTCTCCAGGGAAGAAGTCTCAGATAACAGTGATTGTCTTAGAAATACATTGGCACAAGGCAGCTAATTGCAATCCATTTTAATACAAACATTAAGGTAGGAGGATAGATGAAAGGTAGGGCAGAGACCAACATTATCTTGGAATTGCCATCCTTATGGAAAGTAAGTTTGAACCAGCGGCTATAGGAAAACAGACATGCAACATGACAGGAGGGAGTGGATCTTCACCCAAAAAGAGAGCTCTAGGGAATAGGAATTTTCCAACCTTTCCTAATAAATAGTTTTCTAGTGAGACCCGATGATGAGCCATTAACTACTTAGGGATGTCTTTATCTTTCAAGCTACCCAGCCATTTAAGGTAGACTACAATACTGAGTAACAACAATAGTATTGGCTTATTTAATTAAGATTGCCAAATACATAGACCAAAATATGGGCGGTAAAAACAAAATGCAGAATATGCTAACCTTTTTCTTTAGATCTCTACAGGGAAAAAGTATGATTTTCAATAATGCATTAAAGAAAGTCTTGTTTATTAAATAACATGTATTTGAAAATATCCATACAGGACTTGTATCTCAGAATAAAATACTAAAAATAATGAAACACTTAGGAATTTATTGATTAAGCGTAGAAAAATAGTGAATGAAAACATGTAGACTGGTATTAAAATGTCTTCGTGCCAGAACAACATGGTTTCAGGCAAGGCATGTCAGCTGAAACTAACTTATTGATGTTCACTGAGTACCTCATTGAAGACCTTGGCAGCGGATACAAAATTGCTACCATTTGTACAGATTTTGCAAAAGCTTTTGATAAAGTGAATCATTCCATTCTTTTACATAAATTGAGTTCACTGGGTATAAATGGAGTGATGTGGAGATGGCTCCAAAGCTATTTGAAGGGTCGTAAACAATTAGTAAAAGTTAAATCTACTACCTCACATCTGTTTCATGTATGTTCAGGAGTTCCTCAGGATTTTCACCATGGGCCAGGTCTATTTTTGATTTTTATAAATGATATTTGCTCTGCCCTCCCTCCTATTCCACATTTTATATATGTATGCCGATGACATTAATATATTTACTGTAGTGAAGAACCCACAGGAATGTCACAAACTTGAAAATGTCAATTGAAAATTACTGATTGGTGTGCTCAAAATTTTAGTTATTTATTTAATTTATATCACACCAAAAACAGCACTAGGGCCTTTACATTAGGTTTATAAACAAAATAAATTATGTAAATATAATTAATAAACATGCATAAAAATAATATCATAAATAACAACAATTTTCAACATATACAATACATACAAAAGGTCGGTGTCAAAAAGATAGACTATTCACTTGGTTATTAAAATTTGTGCGGGTGGTAAAGATGTCAACAGAGAAAGAAGTATTGGAGATTGAATTGAAAGTAGAAGGTAGGGGGGAAAAAGAGGGATTTATGAGATAATGCCAGATGAAAATTGGGCTGGTGTAGAGCTTCAGTATTGCAGGCGTTATGAGCAGGAATGCATAGTGAAAAGAATGTTAGGAGATCACTGGATCTGAAGGACCCATTCATGATGCGGTAAAGAAATTTGATGTCTTATGTCATTCTGCGGTGGTTGGGGTGTAATAATGCAAGTGAATGAAGTATTTTGGTATGTGAAGAGAATCTGAGGAGAGGTATGCGATGTCGAACTATTGCTAAGAAGAAATTGAGTGGACGGTTGATTAATTTTAGTGTGGTGGGAGAAGCAGTTGACCAAATGGGAGAGCAATATTCAAGGATCGGTTGCACACATCCAATGAAGACTGATTTTAAGGCACCTGGTTATGACCATAAATATAAAAAATGCAGTGCAATCTCCTACCATCATAAAAAAATCTCCCATTCTATTTGACTATTCCACCAATGGTGAAGTTATCCCAAGAACGGATGTAATTAAGGAATTTGGGGTTCTTACTGATGAATGCTTAACTTTTATTTACCATATCTCAACTCTTCTTAGAAAGCCTATTTGTACGTTAGGCGTTATTACTAGGATTACTAATGAACTTTCATATGTTAAGAAATTTATACATGTCATTAGTCTGTCCCATTTTTGAGCATGATTCCATTGCACAGGTGTGAACTGCATTTCTTTATCAATCTGGCGTGCTTGCATGATTGCTTCAACAAAATTAAAATGGGGCTATTTTGCCATCTTGTATGCATGCATTGTCACATACATTCTAGCAATTTGCTGCTTTACATGTCGCAATTTTGACTTCGCCTTTGTACATAGATCAGATTGTGCAATTACATGAGCTGTGTAAAACGACATTGAGACGAAAAGTAATAACAGGTCATGAGAGCACAAAGGGCAACAAAAAGCCCTTGGATGAAGGCCATAAGTCACTAAGATGAGAAAATAAGGAATAAATGGCCCAAGGTAATTATGTAAAGAGCTAAATGCAAGACAGTTAGCATTTAAGAGAGTAAGATCTGCAGGACACCCATTCCATCAAATGAGACAACCATAGTTTCCAAAAACAACTTGTAAACATGTATATAACATAGCATTAATCATAATGAACTAGAAAAATCAATTTCTCCATTGCCAGATCTGATAAAAATAACTAAAACAGAAAGTATAACTAGAAAACCAATTCTGAGATACTAATGAAAAATAGAGAGGAGATGCAAAGATCTGTCAAAAAATACCACACGAATCCTTAACTTAAGCATACTATACATATTTCACTCCATCCATCAAGAAAAAAGCAAATTAGCATCCAAATTTACAAGAAGCATTCTCAAAGTAATTAAAGAGTACCTTAATTGATGGACGAGTTTTAAAAATGAGTGTGAAACATGAGCTACCAACCAAAGTAAAAGGAATATAAAACAATTTTTTACCGAATAGCAAGTCCAACAGCGGCTGGACACTGTGCTTTAGCTGAAACAGACGTGAGGCCGTAATCTTGTAAGGTCTTGTAGTCCTCCATTAATACATTATCCTTATTGAAAAGTTGTTGGTTCTCAGGAGGGAACTTCAGGATACCTACAATTATGCAAATAAATCCAAGAATACAAAACTACCGTACGGTGGCTTTAAACTGATAGCATCAGTTCAGGAAGCAACAAAATTTGGCAGGTATATTCTAAGGTAACAGCTTCATTGGTCTTACCCTCAATAATTTTTTTCAGCTCATGCACGGACGTGGTCTCTTTAGTATCAGTGAAAATGGTCATCTTCTTCCTCCTTATCATCAGGAAAACGTCCTAGGAAAAAAGTATGACTTATTAAAACTAGACAAGAAATCAAGACTCATCGCAGGAACACATTAAAACATTAACTACTACAACGCAGTTATCTATCCACGGAGTGAACAGAAATTTTGGTCAATGATAGATGGGACTAAAAAAATAATACACAACATTTCAACCAGTCTTACCATTATGATTCTTCTGTTTTCCTTAAATTTACAAAATAATGATGATACATAGGCCGATAGTGCCTTATGAAATTCGGAAGTCAACTGTTGATGAACATCGAAAATAAGGAAAACAACTATTGCCAAACTGTAAAAATTGACAACATCGCTGAGGGACTTCAAAAAAATATTTCTTTTACGTTTTAAGGCGCAAAAGATCGAATTAACTTATTTAAAGTACTTAATGTAAAAGTAAATATAGATTAACTGTAGACATCGAACTAAAAACGCCTGATTTCTTGTTACAACTTGGTTAAAACAAATAATGGCTAATAGGAGCGATTTCTTTGAATTTCAAACGGTGGCCCACCTGGTGTTCTTTTTAACACGTTTGAAGTGAGGAGGTCAATGTTTCGTTCATTTCGAAACAAAATTTTTGATTTGAAATTAAATTCAAAACTAAGTTTCAGCTAATCTTGTTGCTATTTAAATTTGAGTATGTGGGTTTGATAGTAGTGGAAGTGATGCCCCAAGTATTTTCGCGGGGCCTTTCCAACGCCAGCGTTTCTCTTTCAAGTTTTGTCACGGTGAAGTTACTGTCCTCGAGAAGTTTGCGATGAAGCTGTTTTGGTCTGTGATCAGTTGAATTATATATTAAAATGCGATTACCGGCGTTTGAAGGATTTCCTTTAAAAATATTAGAGTACCAAAACATCATTGGTGCATACGTTGACGAAATTGTTCATGTCATTCTTTTCACGACAACCATATTCGTCAATAAGGTGCGTCGTTTTGTCTATATTTTGTATCCTGTCATTAATTAGAACGTATTTAATCATCCTTTTCCATTTCAGTACGTCCTATCAATTTTGAAATTTACGTATCCCACCGTCTTCCAAGGGTGGCAAACTTTGGTTGGTGTTGTGATACTGAAGTTCCTCACCTGGAAAGGCAAGCCGAAGTTAGTTGTGACACCATTGGACAAAAATGGCACCATCAGCATTCTTCCTCACGTTATATTCTACGTGGGGAGCATTGTCGCTGGCTCTAAAGCATTATCGTCGCTTGTAAGATGTTTTCGTTACTCGTTTTCACATAGGTATTGTTGGGGTTTTGAGAACTAATCATGTAATAATACTAATCTCTGGATGTAATGTCTTGTTTTGAGTAAGGCTGGTGTAAACCTTACATAGGATCCTATATTCTTAGCGAAGAGGCACCTTGATCAAAGTTAAACCTTCACACCTATGACAGTTTTATTACCGAACAAGCAGGATCCATCGTCCCAACTTATCTCGAACCAAAAAATTAAGTATTTATCTACGTATTCAAGTGAGTAATGGGTAAAGAAACATTTCATCTTTCTAGCTTGGTGTAGAAAGTTGAGTGAGTAGAGCATTTATAACCTGGATTGTTACTGGCCCTAGTCGAGACGGTCATTAAGTCTGGATTGTGGAGCAGAACAGAATATACGGCTATTTGATCCTTTAAACAAAGAAACACTGCTAGAGAAACTACATCAAGAGCATGTAAATAAAAGTATAAAGTAATGTAAATATTTTACATAGTATTTGAATGAAACATTAATACACATGCTAACGCCACAACTCTTTTTTTGGCTGATGTAAATAGAATAACTGGAGGTGAAAATTTCTGACTTAAGGCCTGGTTACATGATACATTAACACGTACGGGTTAATGTCTAAATGTATGAACGCGTGAATGAACACGAAAATGTACCGTGTAACCACCCAACTTGTGCGAATGCATGAACGGATAATATAACCTGTTCTTATTTGGTTCATGCATTCGTACATGTTCCGTTCCGGTCCACCAAAATCATTCACGCAAACGGACATTAACTTGTACGTGTTAATGTACCGTGTAACCAGGCCTTTAGGGATTATTATTGCCCTACTGTAATTATGAAAGCTTGTTTGAAAATCGAAAATGAGTGGAGAATTACTTGCTCCTAAAGTTAGTTTACTGTTGAAAGATACAACAGGAGCCAAAATAGGCTGGGGCTGACTAGCAAATGTAATGTCTAATTTGTACTTATGATAGCTACAGAGTATATTTTCAGAAAGTTATCTGTGGACTCACACTGCCCACAATTTTAATTAGGGACTTAAATGATTGTTAGAAATGATGTCATCATGTTGAGCCTTGGTTCTATACAGTTCTTGGTTCCAGTTAAAAGTTTGATGCAAAATACTTTTGGATATTCTTCACATTTTGGGTGTTGTAGAATTTCAACATTTTCTCCAGCCCCCCTGCTAGCAATTTTAGGATGTCAAAAGTAAAGCAAGAATCAGGGATGTGATCCAGTGCAGAACTCAACGTTTCGCACCCAATTCAAAAAGGCTCAAAACGATCCAATTAATTTTGGACCAGGCCAGTAGAAACTTTTTGCTTTTAAATTTACGGATCACAGTCCCTTAATTTCCCACTTCATACTGTTTCGTACCTCCCGGTACGAAATTATCCATAAGGGTGAAGTGACTAAATGTGTCGTAGGCTATGGAGGAAGGGTTGGGTAACCCCCCCCCCCCCCCCCCCCCCCCACCACAGGGTTCAGGGCCTGAGGTGGCTCTCGTAATGGAGCTATTATAGGGATTCACGTTTGCAGAGTTGTTTTTTTTGGCCTTGGGCGGCACCTACTTACAATGTGGATGGAGGCGTGATTCAAAAAATGCCCTAATTGTGTATACACTCCTGACTATCCCTTCATCCGATGCCCAAACCTTCTCAAACAACCCCTTGACTCTTTCTCAAAGAGTGGACAACCCCAGCATGTGCCACGTAATACCTCAATAGAGTCTTGAAAACAAATACTCTCCTGCCCCCTTCCCTTCTCCTCCCGCGTGGAATTCTTCAGCTTGCTCCCTCATTTGAGTGGCCGATGACTTTTCCTTCTCCTTCCCTCCATTCTCTCTTTCCTAGAATTTTTATTGATAGATTTTCTTCCTCCCCAGCCCTTCTTTGCCTTTCAGTAAAATTATTTTGCTCTTTTGTTTTCTAGAAATTTTTCTGTTTTAACCTCCTCACATCTTTGAATCCCCCTGACATGAATCCTGTTTTAACGCCCTCTGTTGATCTCCATGTCCCATCGCGAGCAATTGCCACACACACTCTTTCCTTTTGCCACCCACCAATCCCTCAATGGGATCCCAGCCGCACCCAAAGCCAATGCTTAACTTACTTTTCTATCCCACCTCAAATTTAATTAACACGCAGACATGGTATAAATTATTTGATATCATTGCCGGATTAAGAAAACCGCTGATATATTTTCAAGAAGTTAGAATATAAGGTCCGTAACTATATTCACTTCGTGCTACAAAACTTTAAGATCGGCAGTTTTTTGGCTAAAGTGACCTTGTGGATTTGAGGTGGTTTCATACCATCCCATTTTTCATCACCTTTTCGCATTCATACCATTTTGTTCTGTACCTTTATGGTTTCATATGTTTTTGGTTTCGTACCTTAAAGTGAATGTGGTCCTGAACTATTGAATATCTTATTGAAAATGCTTTTCATATCAGATCACATCCCTGGCCTGAATCACACAATCATTTTTCTCGTTACTGGGAGTGATAACTCGAGCAATGGCTTTTCAGGAACCAAAGATGGTAAAGTACTTGCCGGAGGTGACTGACAGCGAAGGTCATTTGTGCCCTGAAAAAAGGGTAGGGAAGGAAGTTGGGAGAGAAACCCGGCATCGGCATTAGCTTGCTCCTAACAAAAGGTGCCAAGGGGGCCACGGCTTAACGTTACTTCCACCAGGCACTCCTGCAGGGATCAGCCACTCTTTGAAAAATCTCTACCATCTCTGGGATTTGAACCAGGACTGATAGGGTGGGAAGCCAACTATCTGGCTACCTCACCAACCCGATCCCCTTCAGGGACCAAAAAAAAGTTATCACTTGATCCATCGTTTCGTGAATCACATGGTCATTTTGGTGTCTTTTTTTTCATCACTTTTTCCGTCACTAACTGTTTTTTACACTTGTCATTCCATTTAAAGTCAAATGTGGCTTTACATTTGCTGTTAATGCCTGTGTGTTCTGATTAGCTGAATGATGGTGGCAGTGACGGTTTCAGCAGTGGAAGAAAGGATATGCTGATTGATGGAAAAAAGGATGAAACTTCCTATTCCTGGAGCCATCAAGCCAATCAAATCTTTTGTAATGATAATTTTTTCACCATCGTCGGAGCAATTGCTGGAGATATCACATTATAGGCACGGAAAAAATGATCATGTGATTCAGGCTGAATTTGGCTGCAAGGTGCAATTATGCGGACGAATTTCTTAAAACCAGGATTCATTGATATTAATCAATATTAGAACTGGTTACCTAATTAAGCATTGAAAATCCAAAGTTTAAAGAACATGAAACAATTTTTCTTAATCGGGGAATTATTTTCAAAATATGTTGGTAGTCTGGAGCTCAACTGATCTCAACTAATTAAGAATAAGATGTCATTCATATGCTACCAGATCCAATTAGTTTACATTAATATTGTTATTGTTTTCTCATTTTCTTCAAATCACAGCTGCATGTCCCTAAAGTTTTTCTTAAACCTTATGAATATTTGTTGAAGATACATGCTCCCAAGTCGGGGAATATCCTGACAAATCTACTAGCCAAATAATTATACTACTTTCTTATCTGATAGTGAGGAAAGCAATCACAACGCTAAGAATTTTAGAACAACCATTCAATCCAAGGGCAATGACTACTCATGGTGATGACTGTGACTAAAGGATTTTTTTCTTTACATAAAAAATTTGCCATTGAAGTGCCACCAATTAGAAACTATGAAGTGGATCAACCTGATTGCAGCTTCACAAAGTTTTTTGAGCTATGTCCATGCAAAAAGCTGAGATACCCGAGTTTAAAATGTTGTACAAGGACTATCGAGAAAGTAGCAGACGTTTTGAAATAAAAAAATAAGAAAAGAATAATTTTTATAATGTAAAATTTGAAGATAAACTTCAAGGCTATTTTTCTACATAATCGCCTTTTGAATTACAGCATTTAACATAACATGGTGCAAGCTCTTCAATACCATCTCTGTAGAAATCTACCGTCTGCAAGTTCAACCACTGGTTTACACCAGCATGCAGTTCAATGTCAGCGTGGTAGAAAGGGTCTTTTTCAACATGGGTGAAAAATAAATTCGGATCTATTGCATCGGCATAATTGTTAAGTTACGGCTGTTAAAATCATTAGTATATCGTACATACCAATAAAAAAGTTGAGATTCATACAATTTGAGACATCTTGGTTTAAAAAAACTATGTTTTTCATCGCATCAAGTCCCAAATCACTTCACTTTACTGATATATAACTCCACTCCATCTGATTTTTTCAATGGCCAGTAACACATTTCTGTTACCTTTCCACACATTTCTTTTCCGTTCCAGCCAACTAAAGGTGATGTGATGTTTATACTTAGATATTCATGGCTTTCCATTTTAATTCATGACGGAAAGGAATCCTAATCCACTCCACTATATTTTTCATACTGATCTTATTTGCTCTTGTGTAGTACTAATTTCAGTAGTACCCAAAAAACAAAACTTCTGCACTCAACCATGTATTAAGTGGTTTGCATTAGTAAGAAACGAAGGCAGTAGTGTGCAAATAGGAATATCAAGAAAGAACAAGGAGAGTTATTGGTTAGGATACCATAATGAGTTGATAGTTGCTCTGTCTTGGGAAGTATATACATAGTATGATGAGAGATGTGTGAACTAATGTGAAAGTTAAAGCTTGGATCAATCAAGAACAAAATGTTACAAAAAAGGTTAGCATTTTAATAGCTGATTCAGTAGCCTTCAAATAAGAAAGACATTCCTTAAGCCTATCTGTGAAATGTGCCATGGTAAGAGTATGTGACTTGGACAATGGATAGACTGGCCTTGTCTTATGTGATTTCGTTGAATTCGCTAAGAGTTGTAAATGAAATACCAAAACTTACCCCATAATTTCAATTGTATTTTTTTTATAAGACCCAAGTTCCAGTGATGCGTGCCACTTCTTGATACAAAACAAAGGTATCCTTGTGTTTGCTCCAGTTTTAATCTGGTGATGACATGCAATGTTGTTACCTAGGTCGTGTTCAAGAAATTCATGTGGAATTTTTAAGTTACTGCATTTTTTTCACAATAAAAGGAGCATAATGTTTATTTTTAAAAATTTTTTCCAATGAAAAATTGGATTTCACAGAGCGAGGTACATTTTTTTCCATTTCAACAAAGTATTTTTTATTTTGTATTTAAAATTCAATTTTCTCAAATTATTTGTATTTTAATGTGAATAACGTTTGTACATTTGTCTATTCCCTTTTCTTTTCTTCTCCTCATCAAAAAAACTAGTTTAACCCTTTTGCTGCTTCAATAGATTTTTCATCGGTTCCATTATTTTGCCTATTATCCAGAAAAAAATGAATTGAACCATTCATTTGACGTCGCTGAATGTCGCCGCACGAATGGACGTAGTTCCGCTAGAATTTCGAGCAGATGACTGCACCTACGACCGAAGGGAGGGTTTTTCGAAAACATAGATATTTACCCGCATGTCGTGTTGAAAGGAAAAGTTTTTTGAAAGTCGTGGAATATCCCCGCATGTCGCAGGCAATAACCATAATGTTTTTTGCGGGTATTCCCGCTTGTAGCAGCGAAAGGGTTAATGATAGAATGGATGCAAATAATGGAGAAAATTTTACACATGAGTCAAAGAAAAAAATGCTCAGAAATAATTGTGAACGGATTAACCCTTTGGCGCTGAACATCGGGTGTCGACAGGCATTTTCATAGGCATAAGACCTAATGTCGAGTATAGCTGTCGTGGATTTTTCAATGCAAACAACCGGAAGTCTGCTCTAGCCTAGGTGAGGGAAGGGAAGTGGACCACTCCTCGGTAATTAAGCCCGACCCTCCCCCTCATTTATGATCATTCTCATTGCAGGAATCTGTGCAAAGTTGTTTTATTTTCAATGATATATTTTGCTACAAAATAAAATTTTTTAATACTTTGAAATGAATTCTTCATTTTGTTCTGTGCGCAAGCAAATTTTAAACGAAATTTTAGAGTTAAAAATAACAGACTTCCGGACTAATAGTCTTATAACTTTGTGTTTAGTAACTTTGTTGTTATTAATGCTAGAAATCTGTTCAAAATTCCACAATGCTAAAAAAAGTTAGTAATTCTTTTAGAAGAGTAAATTATTGAAAATCAAATGTAATATTTGATTGAAAGAAACACTGGGAATGCAATAAGTTGACTGTGGATTTCTGCTAAGATAGGATTAGAGGGCTAGTCCAGTGGCCTGGGTAAAGGAGATTGAGATGGGTCCCAAATGAGAGGGGCAAAAATTGTAGGGTAATTTCACCCCAAAAAATAGCTTCCCACATAGAGGTTTCAAACATTCTCAAGCTACTCGTAGCACGGAAAACGTTTTCCTACTGTTGGCACTGGCAGGAAAGGGTTAAGTAGGTTAACTGAGCTCTACAAACTCAATAGGGAAACAGTTCAGTGGACTCCAACAGCCATAACGTTGGGGATCACATAAGAGGTACGAGGCAGATTACTGTGTTGGTTTGCTGGAATGGGAAGATTCACAGCAGTGACCAACCCCAGCCTCTCTATCAGAAACCCTTTACTCACTCAAATCGAAGGAATATGCGATGATTGAAGGGGCCTCTCTGAGGTTGCCTTGGTGGAGATACCACTCTAAAGGCCGTTTTACACGGTACACGGAATTGCGCAGGTTAGAGCTGCATTAATTTCTAAAATGGCGTGGAATTGCGCGAATGCATGAACGAAATTAGAACGGGCTATTTTGCCGTCTCGCATCCACGCATTCTCGCATGTGTTCTAGCAATTCACTGCTTTACACAATGCAATTTTGATTGCGCCTTCACACGTACGTCAGACTGTGCAATTCCGTGTACCGTGTAAAACGGCCTTAACACGAACATCACACATGTACATAGAACCATGAAGTCACTAGTTATAAGATGAAATTTTCATATTATAATAAGTAAAACCTCTTTACATCATAATTGAGGGGAGCAAAATGTGAGCAATTTGATGTATGGAGGTTCACTATAGAGAGGTTTCAGTGAAAGGCACCATTTTTTCATATCCTTTGGAAATGAAAGGCACTACTGTCTTTTAAACCATTATATTTATGTGTTTAATCAAACATGCATGCATTGGTGAACATATATTTATTATTTAATAATTACAGAAAGAGAGCGCTATCACATGATTTTTACTATGATTCGAGAGAAAACGATGTGATCTCTCTTAATTCAGCAGTTACTTAAAATGATTAGGGTTGTTGGATACTTTTTTTCTTATATGCTGTTAGGTATGCTCTCATATGGAACAAAATCGCCAAAACTAATGATTAACGTGAAAATTAAAGGATATTATAGGTGTATAAGAATAAAATTAAGGGTGAAACATTTATTGCTGAAAATGTCATTCCATTTATGTAATTGCGGCTGCATTAATGGTCTCTAGTTGTCTCGGTACGATTTGCGGAGGTAGTTAGGCTGTCTCGGGAGTATCTCCTTGGTATTATTAGTGGAGGTTTTACGAGATAAAGAGGTTTACTACAAAGAGGTTTGCCTATAAATTTACATGTAAATCTGATGGGACCATAGGGGTGGTATGAAGTGTGGAGGTTTATGATGTAAAGAGGTTCACTAAATTTTTTTACTGTATGTATTGTGTTTTTTTGCTATTTTTCAAGTAAGGGTGGTCTGTGAGTGGAGTGTATATGATCTCTTGACCAAAGCAGTTATAATTACGTGGCTGTTGATGATTAAATTAAAAAAAAAGTGAAATAGGTAATGCATAGTCGAACCTGAACAGTTTACGTTCAAAACTTAATAGAAATTCTGAGCCTCAATGAGAAATTGAGTCACTGGCCGAGCTTGAGAGTCAATTTATTTTGAGACTGCTGCCTATAAGTTGTACACTTATGATACAACACTCACTGCTTGGGCTAAACTCCAGGAGAAAATGCTGGGGCTTGATCAATGATATGGGTAACCCGGATGGAAGATATGGATCAGTTTCGAAATCAAATATTTCCTTGTAAATACAGCTGAAGGTCAGTTTTTCACATCAACAAAATGTTGAGTGGTCTCACAAATGCATCCCCTCTACAATATTGTTTCTTGAAGAATAAAAATGCTGGAATTAGGGAAGATGTAATAGTGTTTGGATTGTTAATATGTGTTCCATGCAGTGGCATAGAGAGGGGGGGGGGGGGAGGGGCACGTGCCCCCAAACCAATTAATTTTTCCAAGAATATATACTCCACCAATATGTTTTAGCAAAACAGCTTCCTGATGACTCATTAATTTTGTTATTTATGTGCCAGTGTTGCATAAAATGTGATTTCTAGAGATAAAAATGTTCACAATTTACCTAGAGGGGGGTTTCACCACTCTTGACCCCCTGCATTGTGCTACCTCAACACATTGTCCTGGCTATGCCTCTGGGTCCATACTTGTACAAAACTTGTTCTCGGGAACCAATGAAAATATTATATTACGTATGTTATATGTTACATCTATCATACTATTTACAAAAGAGCCACCCTATTCCTGAATTTTTTTCTGGTTATTGCCTCGAAGGAATTAGTGGGAGAGATAAAATTTACACTAATATATGCAGTTACAGAATTTTTGGTAATGTGGAAAGCATTTTTGTGTTGTGACTTATAAGTAGAAAGAAATAAAATAGAAGAGGGTAGTTTAATGCAATAAAGCATGAAATAACATCTGTCATGTACAGTACCCCTCCCACAATTGTTAAGGCCATTTATTCTTGTTATCGCTTAAGATTTTCCACAAATTTCTGAAAGGGAATCATCAGTATATTAACAACTGGGGTGGTCAATGGGTTCAAGGATATATCTGCATACATGAAATTGCTTCAAGATTAATATGTTACATTTGACAGAACTTAATGGATAATATTGTTTCTTGAAAGAGTAAAAGTGCAGGAATTAGGGAAGGTGTTGAAGTGTTTGAATGGTTAATATGTAATTATATCTCTCATACTATTATTTTGTCTCTAAAATAAGCTTCAATTATTTTTATCTCCAGCCCATACCTGTGTTTCTGTCGGCATGCAACCTAGCACCTGCATCCATCTTCCTGTTGGACAGTCTTCCTCAGCCCCTGTGCAAAGTTTCGTCAATCACCCTAATACCAGCATTTTTAACGCTGATGGCCTCAGCATGTGTTCTGTTCCTATGCGATGCCGAGTTCCCAAATGTAGGTATAAATGAGACGAATTTGTTTTTCTTGTGAACTCGAAATTTGTTCTCCGTGTTAATTGTGTATTCCTCAATAATATTATCTTTATCTTTGATCTTTTACTAGGACCCCAATGGAGGTGATTCCCCATACTTTTGGATGCTGGTTCATGTTGTTCTACTCACTGCCCAAAGTCTGCATGACCGTGTAGTTGATCCTAGGTTTTCCCAAATGGACTTACTGTTTTATGCCAATTTATTTGGGTGAGTTTCTTGTGGGGTATTACCGTTTCTTTAAATTGTCAAGTATTATTTGTCCATGGACATGATTTTATGTATCAAATAATTTGTATGTTCACAGTCAAAAAAAATATGCACCAATGACTACCAATGTCTGATTCTTTCCCTATAAAGTTTTTCTAGCTTACACTCCCAAGAAATGAATTATTTCTACACGATTATTAATACTTAATACCAGTGAGTAAAGTTAATCGATAATGATGTAATTTTAACTGATAACTTCAGGCTTGACTATGTGAAATCTCTCCATGTTGGAAATAAAAGAATAAAACTTAGTAAGGTTCACTTGTGTATTAAATAGGCACGACCCGGGTTTCGTAACGTAGTTACATCTTCAGGTGACCCTGAAGATGTGACTAGTCACCTGAAGATGTAACTACGCCTTGAAACCAGGACTGTTCATTCTCATCTTATTCCTCATCAGATGAGAAAACCGCAACCTCAGGTTCCACCTTCTCTTAAGTTTCCTTGCATATCGTTTCCTCCATCAGTAAAATCACCTTCTTGTTCTCCCTATATGGAACCTCCCCATGTACATAGCGGAACCTATACCTCAAAGCTGGGTCCTCCATTGTATCACAACTATTTTAAGTATTCCTTTGAAATCAATAAGCCTTTCCATTTCCAGTGGGAAGTAAACATCAAAATTTACAAGTAACTGTTACCAAAATTTGAATGATGATGTTTTGAAAATTACTTATTTAAAGATGGAAAAAAGTGTATGAAGGTAGACTGAAGAAGAAGGCAGAGTGATCCGAGAAGGTCAATGATTGTCATTAACTATTTTCCTCCTGTTTTTTGTGTATGAAGAGACTTTTATGTGCCTCGAGTAAGTGCTTGGGTATTTGTTTCAATAGTTATGGCTGTTTTCTGAGGTTTCCTGTCCTGTATCGAGTAATTGTTGAGCAATACTAAATTTTTCTGGCCTGTAATATTTGAAATTGGCCATGTCTTTTTTGAACCTAGTGTTAGTGTTTCTATGTATTTGCCTAATGTAAGAATTGTCACAAGAGCTGCCAGAAATTTGGCATATTCTGGATTTATTGCATGTATCAATTTTATCTTTGGTGTTCCCCAGTAAGTGTTTAAGTTTCTTGCTGCTGTTACTAAGTGCAATTTTTGCGTTGACTGTTTTGAATGTCTTATCTTGGCCATTTATCAAGTGTGGGTGGAATGGAAGTTTAACATAGCATGAGGGTTGACCTCATGTCTAACAATTACCTTTCTACTTCTCTCTTGTAGGGTTGTGATTCTAGCACCTGCTAGCTTGTACCTGCAAGAAGCCTTTCTTGCCTTGCAATTTCGTCACCGTCGCCAATTACATTTCCTCGTAGGATGTCTTCTTAGTGGTGTTCTTGGCCTTCTTTTAAGAATACGTACGGCAGCTGCCAGCTCAACTTCAGATTCATCATCTTTGCATGCAACTTCATTGAAGTAAGTGTCATTATATCCTGGTATCCATTTTCTGTCTATTGATTTGTCTAACAAAGCTACCTTCCAGCTTCTAGTTAGCAGACGTTTCCTTGATGTGTTGGGTGAGTGGGAAGAGTTCATTTCTATGCTTGAGGGTTGTCCAGAAAGTACCTCGTATTGCAAGTTTTAATTGGATAAATTTCCTATCCAACCCTAGCCTTCTCTTAATAGAAATCCGAGTTTAGAATAGACCAGGGGCTGAGTATGGTCTAAATGTCATGACTTGTGTTGTGGCTGATGTAATGGTTTCCAAATCTGAACTTCTGGGTTTGAATCCTAGCAGTAGCAGGGATTTTAAAGATAAATACCATTCCTTAACGTATGCAATAGTTTTTATTTAATTTTTGTATGAAATTATTTACCACACATTATCTTTGAAAACAGTGGATTACAAATAAATAAAATTTCCGTTATGCTCCATGGGATAGAAATATTTCCAGGTAAATGAAGATTTTTTTATCACTCTTTGTTGGATGCTGTGTATATATGTATAGGATGTTTTAAGTACAGTACTGCATCTGTTGGGTGGAATGGTAAACCATGATAACCCCTTTGCACCTTCTTTAAGGTAAATTGAATTGTTGGTGGTTGAATTTGCCTAATTTTGGATTCGCAGTTAACAGTATGCAAAGTACTTCATAATTTTATCTTGAAGTTTTTTTCATTTTTATCAGCCTGTCCTGGTTTCTATGCTAGTATGTCATTATCAGGAGGAAGCATCTTCTATCACTTGTCTCTGCAATGTCTCTCTCTGCAATTCTTTTTGTTCTCTCAATCATGGAAATGATCATAGCTGTTCCGAATTCTCTAGAAGTGTTTGTTTAATAATGTTTAATTCTCTAGAAGAATAGTTTAATAATGCAAAATGCCTATGGCTTTGAAATTTTGCAATTTAACTAATGGTATGAATCCCTGATTTGAGGATTTATGATGTTGCTAATTTTTTATTTCATGAAAAGAGTACATAGATATAATAATACACTCTGGTGGAGTAACAACGGACATCAGAGTTAAGTGTAAATATTTAATATGACCTTTAATCAAGGTTGTGGCATACTTAATGTAGACATCGGGCAAGGCATTTTAAGGTCGTAAAACAGTACATAGCTGACTGGGTGTTCACAGGCCAGTTTGAGCAATGAGCCTGATGATTCTTTTTTGAATCATAAATATTTTTAGGGCAGAAGGATGAGATCCCCAGAGAAGCATACTTAGGGTAAAATGGGAATAAAAAAAACTGTAGTCGAGAGTAAGAAGTATATCACTGGTAGCAATAGAACTGATAGCACAAATAAAGTAACAAACAGAACTAAGTTTTTTCGTAGAATGTGAATATGACTATCCCAAGAAACAAGAAAGTCAATGTGGATACCTTTAGGGACTTCTAACAGTTAACCTGGAGAATAGAAGTTCCCTGGATAGTAATGAAAACAGATTTGTGAGAATGTTTTGAACGAGCAGTCTATGGCTGTGTATGTACTCTTTTGTTACAAAAAATAAAGAAAATATTAATTAAATCAGGATAAAATTGCATGGAAACAGTGGTGGATCAAGAGAGGGGATAAGGGTCTATAGTCCCCTTGGGATATCCAATTTATACTAGATAAAATAGTAATTTTGTTTGGACCCCACTGCTGCTTGGAGGTTACCTCTCAGGCCCATCACATAGCCCCCCCGCATTGTCCCTATACTGAATCCACCACCGCATGGAAGTCCGTCCACTTTGATATGTCACAACTAGGATTCTAACCTTTATGGTTATGATTACCACTCCCACCCAAAAAAAGGTTGTATTTGATAATTACTTGTGTGTATCAGGGAGAAGCCGGGCGAGGAGGATTGCATCCGGAAAGCGAAACCAGTCCGAGGTGCCATTGCTGGTCTATTTGCCTCCATCGTGGGCTTTTTGGTATTTCCGGGGCTCATCCCTGAGAATGGGGTACTTTTGGCAGCTGGGGTCAGCCTCGTAGCAGCCCTCTTCATTCCCCCCATTGATCTCTCGAGGGACGACGCTAGCAGTTTAGGGGGTCAGGAGCCGTGGTGGGAGACGGAAGAAAGAGCCAGTAGTGCATCCAAGTCACAGCCTGGTGAATTGCATGTTGTTTAGGTGTTACAAAACTCTGTGATACGTTGGTGTGATGGGTGCAGTGTAGACTCTTTTTAAGCTCTCTCCATGGTTGCCCAGTGGATTTGGAGTTTTACGTTCCTTTAATGAGCCTGGGCTGAATTTGTTTGGCCTTATCCATTAATTGTTGCTCAACTGTTATTGTATTTTTTTAAAAATCTTCTTCTCTGTCATAGTTTTGTGTGTAAATTCAGCAAGAATCCACCTCACAATGACTAATTCTTTGCTGGTGTTCGTATCAAGGGTTGAAGGGATTGAATAGTTCATATTTGTATACATTTTGTGATTTCAGTCAGAACCAAGAATCAGGACAGTTGTCCTATTGAGGATAATACATAATAGTTGGTTCATTGGTTATAGCATTTGCCACAAATAGTTGGTTCTCTGTTTGAGCTGAGGCTAAGACAGATTTTTTAACCTCTTGGGAGAGTTCTCATGGCTGTATCCATGAAGAAATAGCATAACTTTTTGAAAAGCATTGAATGAAAATAACCATGGTATTCATCGAAAGGTATTTCTATCTCCTATGATTAAATGCCCATGTCATTTTCATCTATCATTTTTTACATATGTTTGGTGGATATATTTGCACGAATCAGTCTTATCATGACAAAGTTTCTCTGCTTTTTAAAAATAATGTTTCATGTTTTTGACTACATATATCCAATGGATGACTGGATTGAATGGTTTATATTTGTATTAATTTCATAGTTTTAAGTGGAAGGTGGGTTTGTGATCTGTATGGGGAAAGATGCTATGGTTTCTGAATTGGTTATAGCCAGTGTTGGTAAAAGTACTGAGAAAAAGTAACTGGGCTCAATTGAGACCCCTTAGCACCTGTCGAATATTGCAGTAAAAATGTAGAATAATTAAATCTTAGAAATTGCTAATTGCAATTTCACTTGTTATACATACAGTTATAACTGGTGTAACAACACAAGGGGCATCATATTTTGTTCCCATCTTAAGTAGGCTACAACATTAGTGTGGCTGAACTTCACAAGCAAATTATGGAAATTGGGGAATGAAGTTATCTGTTGGCCTAGGTAAGTCAGCAAAATCGGTAAAGTAATCATCAGTTATGAGCAAGTAACGATTACAATGAAAGTTAAGATTCCTCTTTCACTGTGAGGAGTAAATTACAAAAAATTTACTATTCGTAAAAGTAATCATTGCTAGTAAAATTTACTGCAAAATTAATCGCTGAAGTGATCTGATTACTTACCAACACCGGTTATAGCACTTGCTTCTAATTGGGTTTAAGTCCAAGATAAGGCAGATTTGTTTACCTATGTTGACTTTTGCAAATGTTTGACTTTGATGATAAGTATGAATTCAGGCAGAATCAGAATTATTTATTGAAAAGTATATATTGATTGAAAGTTAACCTTGATATTTATCTGGTCAAATTCCATTGTCCTATCATTTATAGTTCATTTCTTATTTATTCATCATTTTTAACACATCTCGGTGGATTTTTCTGCCAGAATTTGGTCCAAAGTATTTACTCCCATTTTTATCTTGATTTAGGTTTTTTTTTAGTTGATGTCTACAGGACGAAAGGAACAATTGGTTCATATTTGCATTTGTCTATGATTTTAAGAGGAAACCCAAGGCTTGACTATAGTCTTTTAGGGGGATGGAGGGAGAAATATTTCACGTTACGTTGTTTAATTGTTTAAAGCACTTTGCTCAAATAGGGGTACATATCTTGGTTTGTATTCTGGTCAAAGCAGATTTTTTCCCTCTGTGGGGCTGTCACACTTGAATTCATCAAGATTTTTTGTTACCTACTTATTGAAAATTAACCATGGTATTCAACTTATCACATTCCATTGTCTATCTTTTAATGCTCTCTTCATCTTCATTTTCTCATTTTTGTATTCTTCCTGGCTGTGCTGTGATTGTATTAAATCAATTATTATTATATGGGGGTATTTTTTAATATTTACTATTTTGGTTTTCTGTGGGACATAATGTGCATAACGATAAAAAGGGATAACAGCATACAGTGGAACCTCGATAGAACGACACCCCACGGTGCACCAATAAACACTCACTATAGCGAATTGTCGCTTTACTGGAGGTGGTGCAAATAATAGCCAATATACCTCATATTACTCCTTTATTTTTATTTTCTCGCTTAGACGTGTTTGGTGTTTTTTTTGGCCAGGTGTGTTCTATCAAATGCTTTCTATTCATGCAACTCATGGACGTGCGGGTATGCTGACGACTGCTTTCTGCCGCCCGAGGAACAAAAGAAGATCAAGCATTCGCGAATGCTAATGCCACAATATTTTCACCAAAATTAACTACTTATTTATCGAACGACAGTTTACCACATACATTTGAGACTGAGCACTCCATTAACTTCATTTCTAACAGATCGCTAGCAATTACAGAGATTAAGGAGTCTTGGTGTAAGTTTTTCCGGTGGTGAAACCCTCGCTATGGCGAGAGCCAACACCAAAAGGGCCTTGTAAAAACGAAATTTTTAACATGCTTATTATAGGATCAATTGACGGTGCATCGGCTATCTCTCGTAATAGCGGGGGTCTCGCTATAATCCGTACTCGCTTTAACGAGGTTCCACTGTACCTGAATTGAATTAATGAAACATGATTTTCCTAATTACATATGACCTTTGCAGCTCATGTAACGCTTGTTACACTGGCATGTCCAAAAACTTGATATAATGGTGTTTATTTCATCATTTTAGTCGGTATGCTCCAGTAAATTCAGGGTTAGAATTTTTTTAATTAAACACATTCCTGAGTGATAGAGTACGTATTAGAATACAATGCGGTCATATTCAAGATGGAGGCAATGATTTTTTCTCAAAAGTTGAAACTAAATTATTTATTGCATACTTTTAAAATGTAAAAATACCAGCTGCAGACTTTTGGAGGAATATTTTACATATCTGTTTGAAATCTTGTTTATTAAAATTTTTTATTTGATTAAAAGTGGTTCTATCATTCTATGCCATGCCATAGATTCTAAATCGTTGCTTGTAGTGGGAAACAATTCAATTTTAAAGTGATAGCTCATCTTCGAAGGCTATTAAAAATCAGTTGTCGTGATAAATCTATTGGTATTAAATTTTTATCATCTGAAATTTCAGGATTTACTTGCATGCATTTGAAAATCAACTTGGGGTTACCTGTTCATTTTTGCTGACTGGGATCCGACGAAAGAAATTAATGGCGACTGCTGGGTGTTCAAATGCAATTTATGGTAATCTTAGAAGATATTTGGTAATTACCATGGTTGATTCCTTGATGGGGGTGGAGTTTTCATCAACAAAAAAAGCGATACGGAATTGATCAATTTGAAGAAGGCAAGGTATAAAGAGTACCCTTTATTTGTAGGGCTATTTTAATCCAAACCAATGGTGCAACAAAGGAGCTGTTTTATCACTGAAAAATTAATGCTATTCCATGAAATTCAAATTTCATATTGATATTCATTTAGAAAATAGTTTTATCGGGATTATTTTCCAGCATTTCATTGAGCTAACCTTTCTTTTGCTATGCATAATTAGGGTTTATGAAAATCATATGCGAAGAAACAATGTATTTACCATATGGCTGGTACCATCACAATTTCCGTAAGTGTTTTTTATTTTCCACTTCAAAAATCCAGTGTTCATGCTATTAGGATTACTTTCACCTCAAAAGCAACTCTTGGGACTGAACATAAAAATATCCTAACTTGAGGATTCCCCTGCCATTAGCTTGCTCTGATTCAATGAAAACTAATACGTATAAGTAAGAAATAGATGCAATTTTTCTCTCCGTATCCAAATCTATTTAGATTCTAATACGCTTACTCTACGAGCGACACTCAGTTTTGTCACGTATGTAGAAAAAACTTCTCATCTCTTCGTACAGAATTCACCTAAATTCTCATTTGTCTCTTCCCCTCCGACACAGTCATGAAAACTTATTTGGTGAATTTGTGTAACTATTGGTACATAGGAAAGTAATACTCCCTTTGAAATGTCTGGGCAGCTGATCATCTACCCTTCTACAGACAAATTTTCTGGGTAGCCCTTAAAAAATCCACCTTGCACTGCAATGCAGGTAAACTTATTAAAATTTTGTTGAAAAATAGCTTATTGACACCAACTCTCCTTTTATTTGGGACTTATACGAATGCCTTCATATTTTCCATTAAATTATTCCTACAACGAAAATACATAAAGCTATCTGCCCAGTATGCACCCACTTGGATGTTATCGAATTGATTGTCGTGCGAAAAATCCACAGAGGAAAAGTCATTCGCCTTTACCGGGATTGACAAAGCGAATGATTTTTCCTCTGTGGATTTTTCGCACAATTTGTGCATTTCAGGTGACTCCGTAAAAGTTATCACCGTGGCTAGTTCCAGTACACTTAAATAAGAATTGATACTCGATGAAGATTTGTTTGAATCATCGGAATATCTTGATTAGTTGTCCATACAAGTGTTAACAGCCTTAACAGCAAACAAGCAGAACTAGCCACGACGACAGCGATTAAGTGAAAACCCTAAAGGTTTTATTCCCTAAGGAAATCCTTTTACTATGTTAAATGTGCTTGGGTGGCAGTGCAAAAATATGAGAAGAGGAAACCAGCAAATCACAACAACTTGTAATAAGGGTTGAAAAAGGTACACCAAATAATTGTCTCACACTTTTCTTAGGAGAGAACTATCTGAGAAACGGGTTTGGCACAAAAAAGACTCGAGAAACATTATTAGTGTCTCACATTTAGCTCAGAAAAAATATCACTGAGACAGCTATGAGCAAGCAATGGTTTTAATGAGGACCGTTTGCAATTGCATAGAAATGGGGGAAGTCCGGGGGGTCCTGAATATAAAAACACAATTACTTTCCTTCAGAAAAGAAAACAAAATATGTATTGAAAAATCATGAATTTTCAGCAGTTATCTATGACAAATGAAGTTTTTCGATTATGAACAGTGTTAAATTTCTTTAAAACCATTTACTAAATAACCTGTTTTTCAAAATATTTCTTCCCTGTTATTGGATCCCCCCGAACAAAATTCATGGCTACCCCACTGACCGTTTGAGACACTGAGAAGATCACAAGCAGGTAGCGAGACCTTTTTAATATCTCTCACTATCTTCAGGCCTCATGGTGAAGACCATTTTGGTGTCACATATTTTTCTCATGAAATCTTTCTGTGTCTCATAAAAATCTTTGAACTTAGATCATGTCTCATGCTTTTCCCTATGTTTTATTAGGAAAGGCAGAAGCCTCCCTAGCATTTTCTGAGTCAGTCTTACTCTTTTCTTGGATATTTATCACAAAATCACTGATTCTTGTCGATTTATCAGAGAAATCTTCCACATCTCTCATAAAATTTTTGATTAGGGATGCTATCTATCCTTTGCTAATTAAGTTTCATAATGAAATTTTCTGGCAAGTAACATAAGTCCCTTCCAACCAAGATAAGGAACTTTACGTAGTATGTAGTGTTAAAAAGATAAATTTTCCTGTATATTCCACCTCTAAATGTCAGTTCAGTCTTCTCTAGGAGAATTGCATTTGATCAGCCTCATCAAAATTGAAATTACTGTAGCAAGCAGTTTTGGTGGTAAATGGAAATTACTGCAAATGTATTTATTATATGCACCAAGCAGGGCCAGCCCTAGCAGGTGCGGGGCTAGCGGCGAACCTTCAGTGCGGGGCCCTTCACTTAAAATATTAAACTCTATACCCCATCTACAAACTCGAGCATTTTGAATCCCCACCACTCTCTGGCTAAGTATGTGTTCCCCTCCCAAATTCAGACTTCGTAATAGGGTGGTTTCCTATTATTTTTTTATTGCTTTAATCGAAAGATTATTACTCCTGGAGTACGTATTTCACGCTTTTAGATTTTTAAATGACAACATCTATTTTTCGCGATTAAATGAAAAGTGAAAATTTTCAAGCGCGCGAAAACGCGACGCTTAAGTATGAATGCCGGGAAATATCTCCGTACGTCGTATTTCTGGTTCCCCCTCCCGCCCGGTGAGGTGACCTTGAGGCGAGGCTTAGCGCTGATACGTCGCAGGATGCTAGCGGATAGCTGAGTACCTTGCTGAATGGTAGCGCTTGGCTTAAAAAAGGTTTATTAATACCTTATCAAACGAAGAAAACTTTCCGAACTTAGCCAGTTTTAATAGGTGATTATTAAGACATGTTTCCCTGAGCTCTGTGCCTCATGCATGCATTGGTAACCTCAGACGATGTATAACTCCTATCCTCTCGTGTAGAAACTATAGGTCCCTGTGACGTCATGCGGAGTGGAATCGCATGGGCGCCAATCTGGCCTTTTTCAAATGAGGATAAAATTTGACCCTTGCCATTCGTCTAAACCGGTATTTCAAAAACCAAATAATTATTGTATTATGAATACACTAATGGTGGGTAACGAATCGCAATCAATGCCTTTCGTTTTCTTTGATGAAGGAAACTACCCTATTACGCCGTTATGATACCTTGATTCAAAACTATCGTATATTTTAATTTTTTTTTCACGAACGCGGGGCCCCCCAAAGCGCAGTCGCCCCCCTAAGGCCGGCCCTGGCACCAAGTAATACAAAAAATCGCCGATCACCAATCAATTAAATATATACACCAAATGAGTACTTACAATGGAGATCTATTTTAGCTGGATTTCAAAATGAGGTTTTCTTTATCATTTGCATAAATTTATATTGCCTTATTCTATTCTTTTTATCAAAATTCCCTGTTTCTCTACTTGGTACTTTGCTCATGGTTTAATAATTAATACACGTTGAAGTTGTATTTAAATAATTATATTTTATTGGCTAACCTCAATCAAAGTTTCAACAAATGATATGCGACATAAAAACAATTGATGACACTCAAAGCCAACCGATAATTAGAATGGCATAGGAATGAGTGCACTCTTTGGTAGTTACACATCCTAAAGATACACCAATCCACGCAAATACTGGAAAAAATCACAGAATGCTTGAATCAGATTGCTTTTCATCTTCGTAATGCCCATAGGTGCTGTCCTGCGTTGAGTTCAGTTGTCAGTCCGTGCTTGCAGCGTTGCTAATATCTCACACAAGGTTGCTCAAGTAGGGTGCAATCGACTCCCTGTCAGTGCATTCAGGAACTAGCTGACCCTTGAACTGCACACATGCCTCTGCACAGAGCTGCCCTTCAAAGTACTTGCCGAACATCTTCTTGCACTGTGCACAGTTCCTCAGGCAGACGGCTAGGAGATCCCCAGTAGGTGATGCCATTGCTGCTGGAGCAAAAGCTAACACAAGGGACATGGCCATCACTACAAAGGATAGCAGGACCTGTAGTGGAAGAACGGGAAAAGATGGTGAGAAATTCTTTTGTTTGTCCATAAATGGCTAAAGTTGTTGGACATCCCCAATAAAAATCTTACTTAGTAGAGTGAGATAGCGTAAGGAAGGAATTGGGCTCAGTTACCCAAATGTATGCATATGGCATAAAGAGCTCATTAATAAAAATTTATTGTTGCCTATTTAGTTTATTGCACCTCTCAAGTAGCCGACAGAGACCAAGAAAGGGCTTAATTGGGCCTTATGGTGGTCAGTTGGTTGATAAATCGCAGTGGAAGCCAACATGGTGGGTCCACTATTGGCTTCCCTACGTATTACTATTTGTTGACCTATGATGCAGGATAACTTTAATGTTAGTTTCTGATCAGCATGTAGATATTTTATTCGTAGCATTTGATGCAGTAGAGGACACAGAAGAAACTCCAGAGGGGGGCTTGCAAAAGATATCTTGAGCTACCTTTACTTTTGCGGTAATGAAAAATAACTAAGTCACATGCAAAGTTTAAGACAGTTTTGTTTAGAATGATGACATGTATATACAAGGCAATGCCATTTTATGTTATAAAAAAGTTACAATTGCGGTTCTGCAATGTTAGGCAATGCGGGCGGCCCCGCAAGGGGGATCCTATGTCCCCCATATGTATCCGGCACTGCTTTGAGGGAAAATTTTCCAGCTTGGAGTTAGCTCATTTTAAAAAGCTTTCTAATAGTTTCAATCGATTTATCGACGCTAATTTTCCTCGCAATCTCCTTTAAGTATAAGACCAAAGTGAAGCTCTTTCAGAATTTATATTCTTCGTGTTGCCGGCTGATTCTTTGTTGCGGGCGACCATCAATTTTCTCTTCACTATTTTGGGATAGAAGTGTGGTTGGTAAGACAAGAAAATCTGTTGTCCACAATAAGTGCAGTGAGTAACCCGGTGTATAAGGTAGTATAAGTTTGGAGATAGTACATGAGGGAGTGTTAGGGTATATGTGAACGTTTCTTTCACCCTGGAAACTGGTATAATGGACTGATATCGATAAAGAAACCATTTTTAGACTCTCTAGGTCTCTGAAAATTCTCTCGGCTGTAAAGTATCTGGTGTTGCCTTTAGTTTTTCGCCGGAAGTTTCCGGTGTAAGCTAGCTGGGTGTTTATATTTTTATCATCCTTAGTGTTATGTTTATTTCAACTCACAGGTGAAATGCATGGTGCTAGTCTACCTGATAGCAAAGTTAAATAAATACACGGCTGCTCAAAATAGAAATTAAGAATAGCATTAGTAACTAAATTTTATTTCTTCTGCGATGGCTCACTATCAAAAGCCGAAGGAACGTCTAAAATCTTAGGCTATGCTAAATCTGGACCGACGATAATTCATATTTGATGGTTAAGAAATGGAAAAAAATTAATACCCACTTGTTCCGCTAAAATGTGAAAAATACACTTTTCTGTTAGGCCACGAATAGTGAAGAGTTGATTTTGCCGTCGTTGCTATTTTTATCAATCATTAATTATGCGCAAAATATTTAGAAATTCGATCGAATCGGGACTAAGTCGCGGTCCCAAGCAGAGCTGATTCTTCACAAAATGAATCAATGTCAAAAGTCTTCCCCGTCGCGACGCACTTAATGGGGCCTATTACGTAACTTTTACTCGGAGCTAGAGCTATCTGTAACTCCGCCCGGATTTGTTTTGATTTGTAGCTCCAACCCTATTACGTACCGGCAGGAGTTACGAGAAGTCTCCGAAAGAATGCGGAGCTACAGTGGCTATGGAAAATTCGGAAAGCAAATCTCCAGAAATGAGTCAACCAATAGGAGCTTAGGTATCCGATAGTAAATGTTTCTGAGCAGACGGGTTTAACGTGAATTTCGGAATGGAGTCCCAAACTTGTATTTCGTAAGTTAACGTGAAATAATTAATATAAACCACATTGTCGAAATGTTTATACGTTAAAGCTTATTCATATACAGTTATATGTCATCCATTGTATACAGTCATTCATTTATCGTCGAATGCAAACCTATTCTCTTCCCATGTTTATATTATGGCAATGAATACAATTTTAGATACCGGCAAAGGTCGGAGAAAATGAGCAGGAATCAGTGCGTGGTGCTCACTAATGTTATGAGTGACCACAGAAGCTTTGCCCTTGGCGTATTCCAAGGAATAAACGGGGAGGCAACAATGAATAAAATGTGGGGTGATAAACCTTAATATTTCATAGACAATTAACAAAAATGTGCTAGTGAGATTGACAGATGCCTACACAGAACGGATATATAATTGCACACACACCGACACATTTTTTTAATACCAATAATGAAAATAAAAATGAGAACTCCAGCCCGATTTCCTTCGCTTCTCTACTGTCATTTGTTGATGTCTGCCGACGGAATCTGAAGGATTTGGCAATGGATCGACCAATAAACATATAATGGGGAAGGATAATGAGGGTGTTTACGGAGTATGTAAGAAGAAGGAGGCATCTGACATTAGAAAGGAGACGAATAAGGGGTTCCCACAATCCGATCGAATTAGATGAAGACCATTTCCGAATGTTTTCCAGAGTGTCGAAAAACATTTTTCAATATCTCTACCGGTCTCTGGGACCCACACTACACGCAGTAAGGAAGGAAGCGCGGAATATCTCAGACGCAGAATAAGAAGATTCAACATTACACACGCCCATAGTGGTATCATGAAAGTTCTTTAAAAATATTTATCTGTTTTTCCACGTTTAGTCCAGATATTCTGCGTTTCCTTAGTGTGGGTCCCAGAGATCGGCAGAGATATTGAAAAATGTCTTTATACACTCTGAAAAACATTCGAAAATGGTCTTCATATAATTCGTTCGGATAGTGGGAACCCCTAATTCGTCTCATTTCTAATGTCAGATGCCTCCTTATTCTTTCATACTCCGCAAACACCCTCATCATCCTTCCCCAAATATGTTTATTGGTCCATCCATTGCCAAATCCTTCAGATTCCGACCTTCCGACGACAGAAATCAACAAATGACAGTGGAGAAGCGAAGGAAATCGGGCTGGAGTTACCATAAGGACGGGTCAGAAGCCTGCGTTATTCCAGCCCCGAGATAGCTCCAGTTCGCAACTCCTATCGGAGTTATTTTGACTACTGTAATCGCAAATTGAGCTATGGCAGCCATCATAACTCTTATAGCTCCATAGCTCCGGAGTTATGACTTACGTAATAAGCCCCAATATGCGTGCTGAAGGAGATTAATTTTCCTCCCGGTGATTAGGGTTACGAGTACTTATATTTCCGTTTTTCCTGTTTAAACATCTCCCAAAGCATTATAACTTAATTGGTAATGGATTTGAGATTTTGGTTTCATCCTAGCCGTATATTATGCTGAAATCAAGTCGCTAAATAATTAGGCAGTCCAGACATGAGAACCTAAGTCAGAGGTAGAGAAATGTCTCATTCAATATTTTGACTATTGGAAATTTCAAATTATTTCGTAGAATATTACTGACGTACCCTAAAAAGTTTTAGGTACATAATACATAATGGAGTCTACCTTTTTATAGAATTCTGTTTTCGATTTCATTTAGCGTTATAAGAAAGGAATCTCGGACATGTAGTTAGGAAAGTAGTGAATGGAATTTTGAATTAATTTTACGATGGTTGAATATATATTACAAAAGGTGAAATTTAATTGTCAATGGCCTACGTACGGTTTCTTTTTGTCTGAAGTTAATTGCTGTAAGTTATTTCGTAAATTGACTTCATTGGGTAAATAGTTAAGCATTATTTTAGGTGAAAACTTGCTCTGATGTCGCTGAAAGACCATCAAAAGAAGTTGACCCCCATTCTCCTTGCTGTGCCAAAATTGCGAGTCAATGGCATCCAATTGGTACCCGCTCCTATCCAAGTCGCCGCTCGTGTTAAAAGCGAGTTTTAATTAGCTCACATTGGTTCCGCGGTGAAGTCGAACCTGACACCAAATTAAATAGGTATAACGGTAGTGCTAACCTGCCTGTTATACAGTCAGGTTGACTCTGCTGCACTATCGGTCGTTGCCTTGTCGCCTATCGTTGTAGCGCTGTTGTCTGTCATGATGTTTGTTGGTGGTTGTCTGTTGTTTGTTGGTGGTTGTCTGTTGTTTGTTGGTGGTTGAGTTTTGCAAAGAACCACTGCAGTAGGGAGACAGGAATTCATTGCGGCTTGCCACTGTTTGACTCCCTTTTTGTGGGCAGGCAACTTCCATAGGGTAAAGGCGGTATTACACGATACACGGAATTGCGCAATCTGACGTACGTGCGAAGGCGCAATCAAAATTGCGTCGTGTAAAGCGGTGAATTGCTAGAACACATGCGAGAATGCGTGGATGCGAGACGGCAAAATAGCCCCTGTTCTAATTTCGTTCATGCGTTCGCGCAATTCCACGCCATTTTAGAAACGAATGCAGGTCTAACCTGCGCAATTCCGTGCCCCGTGTAAAACGGCCTTAATAGAAATCCCTAGGGTACCGCAGCTAGACGGAGAGTGTGACTTCCTGGAAGTTCTCTCTGCAAAGCACCCAAGCATAGTTAGTCTCGGTTTTCGGGCGTTCCTCCGCGTTGAGTCGCCAAGAAGTCACTTCTGACCTGTGGACGCCAGCAGGATGGCTGGAGGAACTGTCGTCCCCTATGGACAACTCAACGCGGAGGAACGCCCGAAAGTCGAGGCTAATATGAAGAAGCGCCGCGGAAACCTTAGATCTCACCCAAGCATAGATCGGGAAACCTCAGAAAAATTTCCGTTCTGGGATTAACTCAACACTTTACATAGCCTCTATGCCAACCGATACAGAATTTTTCATCGAAGTCTGAGACCCTAATGTTCAAGCGTTTGTTGATTTGAGGTGGAAGTACCCATTATTGATTTTTGAGTACCATTCAAAGAAGCGAGTTCCTGATCTTACCTACGAATTTAAGAAACGAAACCAAGAACAAATTTTTATATCCAGCTCAAAACATGATATTGCCTTACATTTATATTTTGAATCAATCAAGACTATTTAATTTGTCAGTATAACACTGAATAGCAAAGGATATCACTATCATCTGTAAAATCATTATCACTAGTACGCAGTCTAATATCATGGTAAGATTGTTTTATTTACGAAAGACTATGGAGGCCTTGGCTGGTTTGTGGAAAGGGTAAAGTAAGCGTCATTCTCTATTTTCGCAGGCGTTATTTAATGCAATTGGAGTGCAGTGTGTGGTTTCTAACGTAATTTAATAGATTTCATTCCTCGCATAGAAATAATTTTTCCCGCGAGAAATTTCATCTTTCATTACATAGGCTCCGACTACATGCGTCATCGCCTAGTCGAGTACGTATGGCCGTGAAACGTGAAGTTAGAAATCAGTTAAATTTTTCGTTACGTAATTGTAATTTGGAAGTTCGTAAATGGCGATGACATTGACGACATATGGATGAGAATAACTGCAGCTGTCTTTACTACATGCGTGATCTCTATTTGAAATAATCGGGGGCGTAGCTATTGTTCTGAAACTAGATTGTTATGAAAATCTGGAGCCGTGAAGAACCCCTTATTGCTGCTGAAATGAATAACGTTTTTGTAATATTTGTCCCATGCTGACAGCTATTAAAGCAATTAATTTTTATAGTGTAAATTTAAAGTGCATTGTATACTTAATTCAGTCATAAAATACATAAGAACTGATTGAACGTAAGTTCAGCCTTTTTATGAACTAAATACTCATGTAGACTAAATTTACTTTGCTGTATACGTAAAATATATATTCTGGCTCATAAAACGACCTTTCCAGCTGAAATAAAGATTTTGAGCTATGCTTACTGTACTGCTTTTAATTAATTATTACTTGAACATCACCGCCCTGGCTGCTTTCGCACGGCCTTTGCATACAGCGTAGATACAGGTGCAGCAGTTTTTGGGCTTCCTACACTTTATACGGCGACCGTAGATTCTTTAGTCCAGCCGGAAAGTTTATAAAACATTTCTATGAGACCAGACTCGGCGTAATAGACGACCCCTGAATTTCGAGGAGATTTTCCTGGATTAACAAGTTGCCTTATATGCTGGAATATAAGGTTTTTGTTCTAATTGTATACATTTATGAATATGATAGGTATGAAATTTTTGAGTTTTAAATTTGGAATATAATTTATATTCTAGCGGTGAGGCGGGAGGAGGGTAGGAGGGAGTCAAGTATTTCTAGGCTGAAACATTAATCAAAATCCATATTGTTGGACAAGGCGTGGGTGGAGACAGGAAGCCAGGCAGATGGGGAGGGAGGATTGCTGTAGGCAGGATGGTTGTTAACCCGGAGGTTGAGTGAAGTGGTTGTTAAACCGATATAAAAGACGGGGCAAGAATTGCACTATATTATGTAGATTACAGTAGTAGTGGTGCAGGTGGGGCATGGAGTAAAAGGAAGCGGAATAGCAAGAAATATTTTAGCAGTGATTGGTTTATGAGGATCACACAAGTTTTGCAACGGGGTCATCGGCATGGGGTAGGTCAAGTTTTGGTTCGGGTTGTGAATCTAGAAAGCGGTTTGGTGGCCGTCGGAAGACTAAGGATGGGGAATTAGTAAATATGTTTCCAGTAGATTTTAATAAAGAAGAGGAATCTTAATAATTATATCCAATGAATGCATGCCAGGGAAGTAGATAGTGAAAAATGGTAAGTTTTTGGAATTTTTATCAGTGTGATTTTTAGGTATTTAGGGTTTGTAAAGAATTTTCTCATTTAGAAGGTGGTTTGTTGGTGAGTGCAATAGGATATGAAGTTTTGAATTTTGAATTTTCTTAGGAAATTCAAACACCTAGAAATATCAGAAAATTGAATATGGAAGGAAGTTATTTTGGTAAAATAAGCAAGGAAATATTGGGAAAGGCAACCAACCGCAGGCATGTGTTACGCTGTGGAAACAGGATATATCGACGGACCATGAAATTAGAGTACCTATGAAGAGTGAGGGGGTAGAAAGATTTAAGTGTCATATTTGAGCAACGTGAATCACGCAGTCTCTTGTGAATTCCATGGAATGGTTTATGAACAATAAACGCAATTTATGTAACTAAACGAAGTTGTTCGTAAATTGCGAATGATGTAGAAGAACTAAAGATGAGATACGATGTAATTTAACGTCAGTCAAGTTTACGTGCAAAATTTATGATCAAAGAATTACGAGCGCGATGCGCCCGCTCCCAGCGGACTTCCCCCGCTCTTTTCAATGCAGGTCCACAGAGGGATAGGCGCGTTTCTAATTTTAAAATGTAGAAAAAATAGGCAGGGTCGTATGTACAAACTTATTTGGAATGTTCACGTACAAATTGAGGTCAGAGTTTACCTCTTGAACATTCCACCATAACCAAGACACGAAAACAAAGAAAAGAGGGTGCCAGAGAAAGAGAGACAGAAAATGGTTCGCCATAGACTGAGTACGTGTTGAGTCCAAGACCTTTCTGTGTTAACTTGAAATAATATGTTGAAAGCGCGTTATATCGCAAAAAATATAATAATATGTATCTGAAACTAAATTGGTATCAATTAAATATCCTGAAACAAAGGTTTGCTCTGCACCATGGAGCAAGTGCGTGACGTCAAGGTGGCGGATCGCCTCATCCCCTAAGAGAAATATCAAGGGCTATTTTTTAAAACCAATTTTAGGAAACAATAGCAATATTTAGAAAGTAAGATATGCCGTCGCATGTTCTCTGATAAATTCTGCGCATTTTGGTGCCTCATTTGTAGAGTTTGTTTGCGCATAAGTTGAGAAAAAGGTATCTATACAGTAGAACTATATAAGGAGATGAGCTACAGTCTCATTCTTAGACCTATGTTTTCACCGTAGTACTTAATGATATCGATACTGGCGGCTACAACAGTGTGTAGAGCATTTGGCTGCTGACCAAATGATCCCGATGAAAATCCCCCTTTGGACAGCCCTCAACAAAATCCTCGGGGGACGAGTTAAATAAGGGAAAGGAACCACCCACTGGTTCGGATTAGTGGAATCCATACCCCTAGGGGTTAGTCTTGACTAAGCTATCCCCTCACCCTTTCTAATCGGCCTTCAGATTGAAGCTCTGACTGTGAGTGTGGGTGGGGTTGAAATTCTTATGTTGATCGAGTTTCATAGATTTATTGGAAGTGCAGAGGGAGGAATGCTACTCTTGTAGAATAGCGGTCTGATGATAGAGGAGTAATCAAGGCCTTAGATAATTTCTTTAAATAAAAAGCAAGAGGGGCTGAAGACAACCATTGATCCTGAAGTTTTGACTTCGCAAGAAGATGCTCAACAAGGGAAAAATATGTACTGAAAAGGATTTGTTGGTGGCTAAGGGCTCATTTCAACAATAAGGTTTCTTTACGAGGTTATGGACACATACCCGAGAGTTAGACTGTAGAACAGATAGATTCAGAATGCCGTTTTGTCCACGATCGATAAGAGACTATAAAGGCAGCGTTAGGACTGACAAATAGGTTAGTTGACTCGTAGTGTAGCCTAATAACTTATGTATTCCTTAATGGATGTTTCTGAATTTTACCAGTATTTCTAATAGCATGTTTTGGATAGTCTAGCTTAATGGGGAAAATGGGGAGATTCTCTTCATGAGTAGCCGGCTAGTTTTGCCTTTGCTTGAATGTGGAGGTATAATTTGTTAGTATGCGTAACATTTTTTGACCGTGTAGTGTGCACGTGGGAATCCTCTTGCTTGCTGAATGCTGGTGATTGATCACCACCTGCCAACACCCTGGAAGTGACTAGCAGGGTATTATGTAGATAAAGATGTCCGTGCTACTGGCATTGAAATTGATTCGTATCAGCAGGACTCGATAAATCAGATCAGATCTCCGCTAAAGAAAAAAAAATCAGATTCCGGATCTCGATTTTGTAATACGCAGCCTCGCGAAAGTTTTCTCTGTAGCGAGTGAGCTCCACTTGCGCTCAGCATCGCGAAACTTGCTCAAAACGAACGTAATTACTGTAGATTAAAGATTAGTTCTCTCTGTACAACATTCCCTCGGCAAAAACAACATAATGCCACCATATTCTATTCCACATCTTAATTACGCCCCCAAGAGTAAATAGGGATAGGATAACTGAACCACTATGCAACCGCAGTTTGGTGTTGCGTCAGTCGACATTACGATAAGAATGGCGGGTTCAATTGAATTCTCAAACGTGAGACAGGAAAGGTTTTGGAGATAACGGTATAAGTTGGGGAAGCGCACCAAATGTGATAATTGCGGAGAGTGGATTTCCTCTAAAAAATATAGTCGGGAAAAAATCAATGAATATGCCGCTAGTTTTTGTCAAGTTATGAAATTCCCGGAAATTAATGAAAAATAAATAATTAGAAATAAGTACATCCGATCAAACTGAGACGCTAATGTAAATTGGCCTTATTATATTGGACGCCTTTAAAGAGAATACTCATTTTATTTAAAACACGGCAACGGCATTCATAAAAAACGGCAAATTCTAGGAAAAATACACAAACGCATTTGAAACCTTGACCCTGGCGCGTTGACGGAAGTTAGGGAAAATCCCGGTGACAGAAATGACCCTGACAAGTATACGAAAGCATGTTATGTGATAGGATCTTCTTGGCGCTGCGATCAAGGTCCGGTGATGCAGAGATTGGGGAAAACGTTTCTATCCATCCTCAATGGGTGCAATTTTAGGTTTCAAAGTTAGGGATAGAAAAATTAATGTTCTTACCAGTGTCCTCTCCATGCTGATGGTTGATTTGGTGGAGCTCATGGTTGCGGGGTATCCGTACTCGTCCTCTTGCAGATGTGGTCCTTTGGGCCTGCGAAAACAAAGAGAGCCGCGTTTCATTGTCCGCCACATGTAGCCAGCGAGCAATTCCCGGTGAGTCCGATGGAGTGAATGTCTTGGGATCGAAATCTCCCGAGTTGAGCCGCGCGGCAGCAGGCGTCTTGCCCCTACCGGCTTTCCCCTTGAGACGTGACATTAAGTTCCTGGAGCGCCTCAAGGACTGTCTTTCATCAAAATGATTTCCTCCCCATATGCCTTCCGCCTCTTCTCGCGAATTTTTCCATTTCTTCCCACTTTGCATCGCAATATTTCGTCCCTCCGCGGTTTTGGTTGAAAAATTTCTGTCTACCTCAGCGGTTCGCAACCTTTTTTTTTTACCTTCCGTACCCTCCTATATGTATATAACTAATATTGTGCCCCCAAAAATGTAACTTGCACATGTTATTACATGATTTCACCACGGGTAGGTGAAACTTTTAGTTAGAAATAATTTTTAAATGGAAACTTTGTTTAAAATTCCCCATATAATATGTATAAATATTTCCTGGCGTCCGCCATTACCGATAATTCCCAGCATGATACCGATAATGTTTAGACTCGTATCACCGATTGGGTACCGCTGATTTACCTCATCGCTTTCTTGGTGTTCAAAGGGAGCGTGGTACACGTCTGATTCGTTATTACCCCCGTGCAAATTTAATACTGATTTTTTTCCGATTGCTGAAGCAAGAAAGTGGACTCATGTCCATTTACTTTAAGTGAATTGTAATATTAACCTTTTCTGACCCAGAGCTACTTCTGGGAGACATTAAATTTCAAGATTTCTCATTTTAAAAATGTGAAAATTACATACTCAATCGTTATTATTGTGGCCGCTACGTAATTCGCAATTAAAATTTACAGCACACTAGAAAACGTAGTTTAAATATTTCCTGAATAGGGCTGAAAATGTGTACATTTATGATGTTAAGCATCATTGGGTTATAATGGGATAATCACTTCCCAAGGAAGAAATCGATTTACGGTGGACTAATAAGAGATTAACGGTATCTGACGTATAACTACTATCGGCATTCCAGGATTTTTCGTGAGGTTCAGTCCTCGTAAACTTACGAAAAGTAGATCACTATTTTTGATCGGTATTACGTTCAGGCAAGACCCATCCTCCCTAAATGTAAACCCTGCTCTGAACAGGAACTTCCTACCGCTGCACGAAAACACGCCAGGTAGATTTCGAATCTCGGATGAGCAAAGAAGTCACAGTGTAGGGATATCTTAAAAAAGTGGTCATTATTTACAAAGGATAGCTAGCAGTTTTTAATATAGTAACAATAACTCAATGTAATGATTGATAAAATCGATTGAGAAGTGAAATAAAAATATTGCTTAAAAATGACTGTCAGTTAGCATTACCCATGGTTAGTTCCGAAAATTCTCAGCTTTCGTCTTTGCGTTTTCACAAACTCGTAATTATTTTATTTTCAAGAAACCATGATTTACTAATTTTGAGCATTCGCAATGATGATAAAATATTTTTCATTTTTTATATCAGACAAAAATAAATTTCCCAGATAGGATGCATAGAATATCTCTGCCTTCGGACTATCGCTATCAAATCGCTTTTAAAGTCGATTTTGCTCCATGAAGGATTTAAAGAAAAGCGGATATCGTATCTTATGTTTAAAAAGTTCTGATCACAATCGGTGAAGATACACCAGGGTGTATACAATAGATGACCGTATATAGTGAGCTTTTAGGTCAGAAAAGCACTACGGAAAAAATATTATTTAAGCAGTAATGAAAACACTACGTGCTTAAAAAAACGGAAAAATTTATATCAAAAATATTTTGCTTAAAACTTCCCCTAAAGCAAAAGTATTGTGTAGCAAAGTATTAAAATTAGTCAAGTCTTAAAAGTAAAGTAACAGTATTGTGATACTTGCTATGATAGAAATTTCAAATGGTCAGGTTTTTCGCCAGAAAAGGTTCATTTGCGTGAGGGGACTTCCATTGAAACCATTATTACTGAGATTCACTGCTTTTACAATGGTTAAAAAAGTACTGTCCCATTAAGGGTGTGCTTGACACAAAGGGGAATTATTCCGATCGGTTGTCAATACGAGAAGTTGATTCTGCGACTAGAATATGCTGAGTTTCAAATATTTCATTTCGACGACTTACTACGAGGAATCATCTCGTCATCGGAATGAAAAATTTCAAACTCAGCAAGTTCCGATCTTGTGGCCTAACACTCGGAATGAACCGCTTGTGATGGTGAACCCAGCAGCGTCATGCATTCCCAATCCATGCAACAGTTTGTCTCCTTTACATATTAACTTTGAATTGAAGTCTTTGGATACTTGCAATCAAGTGCGGATCCAAGATTTTTTCTTGGGGGTGAGGTAAAAGGGACTCATAGGCGAACAGTCTTTACATATTTGAGATTAAAAACAACACACACCAATTATGATAGAAATAATCTCTTTTTTTAATTTGATGGTTATTAATATGAAAATTTTAACAAGTTACATATATAATAACGATAGTTTTCGAGCTCCTTTACCACTTGGGCGATCCTTTTTTTCGAGCGCTGACTAGCGATTAACCAATGGCCGTCAAATCTATCTTATTGACTTGGGCTCAAGGCTTAAATAATTGAGGTTCCGTAATACACAAAACAAAACGAGCGCAATGATAACAGTATAAAAAATCTTATCTATTTGTTTAGCATCTGGGGTGGGGGGGGGGTGCATAGGACTCATGTGTCTCTGTAATAATGGTTTCAATGCAAGTCCCCTCTCGAATATGAACCTTTACTGGCGCAGAACTTGACCATTTGACATTAATATCATAGAAAGTATCACAATACTTTTTCTCTTCCATAAGGGAGGGAATTTCATGGTACAATAATTTTTTTCATTTACTGCATCAACAAAGTGTCTTGTGTTAATTATTTCAATAGAAATTCCCGCTCACGAATGAGGCTTTACTGGTGCAAAACCCAGTTGAGATTTCAATTATGGCAAGTTCTATACTTGAGTTTATGGCTGCACGTACCCCCTTGCCCTCTCCCTAAATCCGTTTATGCTTTGAATTATTGAAAATGTTAATGTTGAATACCATGTTGATAGCCGCACGGTTTGCTATCGTGTGATGTCTGGGACTCACCTTGGCTGGGATTCCTTCCTTTGGCTGCCGATGACGCTGGAGTGCTGTGAGCGGATCGTGGAGAACCTCCGATTTTATACGTTTGGAGGACCATCAGAAGGGGCGGTGGCTGTTGGACCACGGAGGAGGATGAGGGGGTGGGGAGGAAAGGGTTTTTTGACACCATTGGCATTGAGTGCGCACCCTCGCATTCGATTTTCCGTGACACTCAGACCGGGAGTCTGCCGAGAGGACGGAGTCGGAAGTTCTCCCGACTAATTGAATCTCTTTGGGGGTTCAGTCCGATTCCTTTCTACTCCCCTCGACGAATCGGCGGATTTGATCGTATTAGGAAAGAGACGTAGGAACAAATGACTATCACATCGTTTTACTATTGTCGGTGTTTCTTTTTTTGCAGTAAAAATAATAATTTTTTTAGAATTTATGGAATTCAGGATGAAAAAACTTCCACTGCGATTCAGGTATTGTGCTTTCCGTTTTTATTCAGTCTAGAAAGAAAAAACCTGAATCACAGTGGAAGTTTTTTCATCCTGAAGTCCATAAATTCTACAGGTTACGGGTCCAGGTTCATTTTGAAAACGGAAAAGGAATCTATATGTTGAAGATGACAGAAGCTGAAAAATATCGGATCCCACTGTTCGATGGAACAAACTTCAGAAATTGGAAATTTATGATGGAAACGCTATTGGGGGAGCTGGAATTACTATCTTTTGTGGAAGAATATTATGTTAACCGAGTAAAATTTGTGGATGGAGAGAAAGATTCGGAACGTACCGCAAAGGAAATAAAATTGCCTGAGTTGGAAAAACAAGATCGGAAATGTAAATCTCAACTTATACAATGTATTGCTGACAGCCATTTCAACTTGAAAATAATTTAATTTCACTGTGATAATGGTCGTGAGTACTTGTCAAACGAGTTGAAGAAATTTTTCGAAGAGCAAGGAATACAATTTGAGTTCACGATGAGATATTCCCCTCAACAAAATGGTCATTCGGAATGTATGAATAAAACTCTCATTGAAAAAGCTCGTTGTTTGATACTTCAATACTGTAATCGGTAGGAAGTTCTTTTTGATCCTGAAGTCCATAAAATCTACAATTTTTATTCCTCACTAGCAGGCCACCCGGAGTTGCTCGGGAAATAAATTACCAACAGAATTGGTAAACTTGGAATTCATAGTCGCATGGCAGGGTTTTAAGGCAAAGGAATAAAACAGGTATTATGATAGTATGGTACACATATGTAACGGCAAAAAATAGAAAAAAAAATGATTTGATGCTTTCCCGGCGAATAATGTGGGTGAACTCTTCTCAAGATTCCTACCAAGTTAAATAGGTTCAACAGCCCTGAGGATGAGCCCCGAGTCGGAGCTTGAAACGTTGAATGATATGGATAATTTAATCCGATGGGAATCCCGACAAGAGTTTACCCACAATGGAAAAAAATGATTTCCGTATTCCCCAGCACCTTGGTTTGCATCAAGAGAATTAATATTTAAGTGTAAGATCCCACGAGTTATGTTTTCCTTTGAGCGTGTCAAGAAGTGTGCCTACCCGGCACGTGACGTAACAATCGGTAATGCGAAAACGAGGCAAAGAACGCGTACTGCAAGTAGCACTACGTGCTTTGAGAGCATGAGATGCTCCCATGTACTAACTTTGGTTGCAATCCGTGCAGCTGTATGGAAATGCATTGCGGAGAGGCAAACAGACATTCTCTTTTATAAATACAGAGAATACTTTCATGCATAACATAAAAATAAACAAAGACTTGGAATTTGACACCCTTATTAGGCTTTCGTCTCGCTTTAGAATTGCCGACTCACTCGTTAACAAATAATCCCAAATTTTAATTTTTTAAATTTGGCCTGTCCTGCTCACATACTTTCCTCTTTTTTTAAAATTTAAACTAACTGTTTGAGTGTAAAAACAAAAATATGCAAAACAGATACAAAAAACATGTAAAGAAAATATAGCCCCCAAAAATGGAAATTAAGTATACCAAGAAAATAAAAAATAACAACACTTCGCAACACCCCTGTATCACTCCTCGTGCGTTGGCGGTGGTTCCTTTTTTAAATAAATGAGCGAAAATTCAATCTTACTGAGTACAGAGTAGCCTATTTCTTAATGATTTCACGAACTTAATTTTGCTTCTTATTTTGGTGAGTTGGAGCCAGTCCAACAAAAACAATCCGATTACAGTATTGAAGTATCAAACAACGAGCTTTTTCAATGAGAGTTTTATTCATACATTCCGAATGACCATTTTGTTGAGGGGAATATCTCATCGTGAACTTAAACTGTATCCCCTGCTCTTAAAAAATTTCTTCACCTCGTTGGACAAGTATTCACGACCATTATCACAGCGAAATCTAGTTATCCGGTGGTAGTGAGCAAAATGTTTTCTTACCACGAGATATTATTTTATATTTCATTTTTCATGCAAAAGCTTACCGGAAAAATCATGACAAGAGGAACATGCCTCGAGCAAAAATTATGAAACGCAATGAAGAAATCAAAAAAAGCAAAAATCGCTTAGTATCATATTCCCTTGGTTAGGAATAACTTTTCACAGGGAAGTGGGATGAAATTGTACCTTAGGCGGGAAAGAAGTTCTCCAATCAAAGAACAGGGAAATATTGAAAGTAGAATCATAAATAAGATAAATTCTATACCTTAAATATGGTTTTTATGATGAATATACTTATAATTAATAATTACTTTCCATCTAAGCCATTTGTAAGATAAAGCTTTACGCTCTTGCCCATAGGCGTGGATTTTTAATTGGAAAAATGGTCGACACGTTAAGGTGCTACGACAAAATATATAACCCATAAATGTGATATAAAATAATTTGAACTTCTGCCTTCCTTATATAGGCACAAATTCAGGCGTAACAAGCACCTCCATTCAAATAAATTGTGAGTTACACAATACAACTATTTCATGATGTGGTACATGCGCCACTTGCTATCGGTACATTTTCTCGTCAAAGTTGTTCAGTAAACTCAAGAAGAGCACTGTGATATTTTGTTGTTTTTTCTCAGTCTTCATGTTATTATATAGGCTATAGCATTAATTAGGATTTTCCCTCCGTCTCATTGTTATTGTAATTTCCAATGGATTGCATGAATAAACTAAATTTCTCGCTTATTTTAATGTCGCAAAAGCCCATAAATGATATTTTTTGCATGCCATGAAAGAGTACGGAGCCTCAGATAAACCGGGATAATCAAGAATTTAAAGGAATTTTAGATCTTTGTGTGCACATGCATTTGTGGTTTTAAAGTTTTCATTTACCAACGTATGCACTACGTGCACTGGCTTTATAATTATTGATGCCATTAATCAAATATATTCCTCGTAATTAGTGTGATGCGGGTTCCAACAAGATTTGCTAGAAGCGGGGGTATGACCACCCCCCAAGCAACGGGGGTTCTGAGGGTTAGTCACCGGTCGGTATTCGCTGACTCGTTTCACCGCCATGATATTAATAAATTTTCTTTAACTTTCAGCAGATGCGATTTTATGTGTCAAAACTAGGCAATGGTTTTGAATAATATTTTTTTTCTGAAGCTTTTGGGGGGTGGGGGGGATGTATCCCCTCAACCCCCAAAGTAACGCCACTTGTGCGGAGTTATAATAATGTAGTCTCATTGAATTGGAGTAATTTGAAGATTTTTGCTGGGTAATTTAATCACCGATTCAACTTTTAATTCATAAGGCGAAACTCTAGTTTTTTGGTCAGATTAAGGAAATATTGTTGGAACTATAAAGTTAAGCTCGCGCGGTGGCTCGTGGATGCCAAAGTGATTGATCGATTGATACTAGGTCCTAGTGACGGATAATATCAGGATAGTACCGCATTAATGGCGTATCGGAGTTGCATGAGTAGTCTCAGTTATGGTTTACCTCGCAAAGATAGTTCAAAAATTTTTAGAATAAGGCTAGTAGAAAAAAAATCGAGCTTGCGTCGGTATCTTTTAGGTAGCCCTTGAACGGTTGCTTTGCATCTGCTATTTCAATTTACTCAGGACACCTAAAGTAAAACCCTTGCCAATTTAATTTTATGATCGGTGTCTTCCTTGCGGCTCCCGCCACTTAATTCAAATATAAACTTTCTCTTCGAGTTTATTTGTAGATTATAATTCTGAAGTAACTATTCCAAGCGAACATGCGTTTCTAAAGCGATTAACCTATTCCTTAACGCGAATTTCGTTTTCGTGCTATAGGCCCTAGTATTAAACAGCATTCTTCTGTCGTAATTTTGTATGGAATCATTGGAGTAAACTTCCTACGCCACTGCATTTTAAGCATGCTTTTACATTTATTTAGTTACTATCCTCTCAAAAAAGTATTTATAAAGTTGGGGGGTCGGGTTGGTTTGGTGGCTAGAGTGTCGGCTTCCCACCCCGTGGGCTAGGGTTCAAATTTCGACCCTGGTAGAGAATTTTCAGACTGCCCGATCCCTGCTCGAATGTAGTGTGGAGAAAATTTCAAGCGCAACACTCCGTCCGTCGGATGGGACGTTAAGCCGAGGTCCCTTTGGCGCCTGTCGTTAAGAGCAGGCTAATTCCGACGCCGGGTTTCTCGCCACTCTTCCTTACCTACCCTTCCCTCATGGCGCAAATGAGCTCAGCTATCGGTCGCCTCCTCCAAATAACATACCATACCATTTATTAGGTTTACGATCATTTATTTCGTTGGAAATTCGAATCTTGACATCTATCCTGCCGGTTTGATTTCACCAGCACAGCTGGCCAGTTCTTCTATTACTTAACCACGTCACGAAGTATATTTATTTAAAGAAACAACCAGTCCACTTGGAGTACCTATATTCTGATGTTTTCCCGGCATCAATAAAGGCTATTCGGGCTTCTATGTTAGTGGTTCTATCGCAACAGCCGACGTTTCTGATCTGAATAAGATGATCTGAGGATGGCCCATTACTCTGGAACCGAAACGTTGGTCGTTACGAGAAAACTTGCCCGGCGGAAAACCCAAACAGCCTCTAACGATCCAATCCAATTTTCTTCGCAAAAATTGATATTTCCTATTTTTGTAGCCACTTATTTCTCATGCACAGAATGATACTTCCGTAATTTAGCCAGTTATTACATGATACTGTTAACAAAATAGAGAACAAATGGGAGTTTACAAAATATGGGAATTCCTGTTCTTATGATTTTCCTGAGGAACTATATTTGACTTTAACCAGCCTTATAAACACAGTTTCGTTGCATCCGGCAGAAACGCAAAAAGAATTAAAATAATTTATCGGCTAAAGCTTTGTAATCTACCCAAATTACCTTTCCCTTTACCTGTACATGCTTTTTTCTCTTCATACATAGCCAATAATTCTCTGTTGGAATATGAGAGAATTTAATTGTAGTTAAAAATATGATAAAGATTTAAGCGGTCGCTGTGGTGTATCCTTACAGTCACGCTTGCTGTAATAGTTCTCCTATGCTATTACTTCTGGTCCAAGACGAAATCTGTATTGATATGTTAGCATTGACAATGCTGAGATTTGCATTGTAATTATTAATTTATTTGTGGAATCAAACCCCATTAGAAAAATGCTCCGCAATATGATGACTTAAGGTTTCTGGTGGTATTCCTGACTACCAATTGGGAGATACGGATTCGAATCCCGATTAAGAAAGAAGGATTTATCTGAACGAATATAATCTTATTAGTTTGTTCCTAAGTTTTTTCCGAGAATTCTAGTGCGTGATATTCCAACTTGCTTACCACTGATACCTTCCGCATTATCCGTGCTCTTTCCGTACTGCAATGAGCTAAGTCCCCGATTTCGAAAAACTTCATGTCTAGCTTGCCGGCAGCACTTCTTGGTAAACTTTTTGCGTGATCATCAGCTGTCGCTGGAACTAAGTATTGCCATATTTCTTGAGGAAAACGATGCTTTGAAATCATATGCTTGGATACGTAGGTATACACCAAGGTCAGGGTGGGGTTGAAGCCGTTATAACGACTCACAGCTTCCGAAATTTCAAGGACACAATGCTGATGAATGAATTCGTAGGAAGAGATATGCGGAAATTTTCTCGGGTATTGAACCTTTGATTCCTGGAAATTTGTTTGCCTTTTCCTACGTGGATGCATTGAAAAAAATCATGAGTTGCAAATTGCAGTGGTTTTTCTGACCACCGTTTTCAGCTATCTACTAAGGTAGAGTCTATCGGAAGGAGGAAGGCACTTTTCCCACTCACGAAAACACACCAACATAGATTTAACGGTAATGTTTTAAAATTTTGGCAATGGAGTTCCGTCTTTCTTGGCAAAATATCATTTATTTCCTGAAGACATTCTCTCGGCGAATACCTGACTGCACTAAACTAAATATCTTTAAAGTGTATGAAAATTCAGGGAAAGGCAAATTAATTTAACAAAACTAGAGAGTAGACTGAAGGAACAAATTTCACTGGCTCACTCCGTCGTTTTAGTGTTTGACCTATGCGTCTTATTATGCAGGCAATTTGGTCAATAATCTTTTGATTGCCTAATAATACTCCTACGATTTGCATACAATTTATACGCATAATTAGTTTCAAAAGTAAGTAAAACTTCCATGGTATATGGGCAGTATGGGCTCGGTATGGGTAACAGAAAAAAAATGAAGGGGAGGGCGCAAAATATTTCTTGAGAACTTTTAACGGGATGAAAAATAAGTCGCATGCAAAGTTTGAGAAAATTTCATTGAAGCTGATTATACACATATGCTAGTTAATGCCATCTTCTGATATAAAAAAGTTACAATTGCGGTTCTGCTATGTTAGGCAATGCAGGAGGCCCTGCGAGAGGGGGGGGGGGCGCCCCCTGCGGCCCCCATATGTATTCGCGACTGCGTGGGGATACAAGTCTTAAATCTCGCAGATTTTGGCTCTGAGACGTCATTTTTCCCTTAAAGATGGCAATTTGGAAGACAGCTATTAGTGTCGTATGTTACGTCAGAAAGTATCTTCGTAAATGGCATGGCAGTTCAACAGGATAGGGGAAAAATTTCCGCAAGCATTTGCGACACCTATTATTATAGTTGTTGTTAAATCTAATATTTGTAGCTATAAAAATGTACAATTCTGTCATAACTTTCAAATTAACGCAATTTCGCTATTCCTTATGATAACTAAAAGTCTCCTTCTAATGATTTGTATGTTTTGGTGAAGTCTTATCTGAAAAACAAATGAAGGTGACATCCGTGTCCTCTCATGTGAACAGTGCTTTTTTTGTTTCGGAGTTTTGTAGCGAAATCGAATAATTTCGGCGGTTGCCAGCGTTTATAGCATCGTAATAGATCGTCAAAATTTGGAGTAGGTATCGCAAGAAATGCATGACTCTTGCGCAGTTAAGGACTGCCCTTCCAAGGGTTGTGGGTTTTTCTGTTTTCCTCGTACAGTAGCCAGGTAAATCACTTTCATTTTTTATTGTATCTGCTGTCATGTGTTGTGAAATACTTTTCTCATGAACGTCATTGTTTGATATTTAAATTTGGGTAACTTAATGCAACTCTTTAGAAGAAAAGTGACATGTTAGTTTATTTCATTTCAAATGATAATGACATATCTTTCTCGTGGAGTAAGTATGAGACTCTTAAAAATGATTAATCCAAATGAAGTTCATTTCCTTGAAGCGATTATTATTAAATTCCAGGGATTATGAAAAAGGAATGCATGATTTTTACTATGCTTAGCTAACTTCCATCCTTCGTTTGTCACATTAATTTTATGCTTGTATATGGTCTTGCAAATATCCATAGCCAGTGGTTTGAAGTTACTATGTATTAGAATTACTGTTTTCGGTATGAAATTGGTATGTGCATGCTGATATGGATAAAGTCGCATGAGAAGGTTTACCCAAAAGTAATTAAAATGCTATATTGAAGATATCATACATTATTCTTGGCAAACGAATTTGTAACAGTGAGTGAAAATAAGTAGAACTTATAAATAGAAGTGAGTTCTCGAAAATAAAGTTTCCTCTAGTATGCACTATTTGAAGCACTGTAAAAGTGATTGCTCAAGTGTATGGCAAAATTTTTCTGATTTAGTGGCGAAGTTGTATCATTTGATAATTTTGCAAGAAGAGGAAGTAGGTTAAAAGATTGAAGAAGGTAGTGAGAAGAAATTATAAGCAGAGCATTCAGGAGCTCAGCAGAAGGTTATGGAGGGTACGAAGGCAGCTTTTTCAGCTGATGCTTTTCCCCTCATAACATCAGTTGCGAATGAGGCTCAGAAGCAGCCCAAAGGAAGGCGGTAGTCTTTGGGTTCAAAATTTTGTTGCCTTGTAACTGCCGAAGTAGGGACTCGTGCCATACAGGCACTTACGGAGCCTATTTCCATTGCCCTCCAAAAATACCCTTCTTCCTCTTTTAAATTATATCCCTTTCAACACCAGAGTGAATGCTGAGGTTTTAAATCAACCAAGGGAAATTGTCATAAATTTCAAGGATGAGGACAATGTTTGCACCTTGATTTTTAATGAAATGTCCCTTAAATCCTGAAAAGGATCTGATTTATGGATTTATGATAGAGGTTCTCAGTGTCGTTCTGTAGTCTCCAATGCAAACTTATTGGTAATTGGTAGAAAACCTAATTTTATTTAAATCATTTTTAATTAATACCTTTATTTTTAACTTACATATCAAAATTGTGTTGTTAGTGAAGTTAACTTTATGCATTTTTGTGTTTTGGTGTCAAGTGAATCATTCTGTAATTGTAACCTGATACTGAAATACTCTTTTCCACAGTCTCAGAGAATTTTCTTCTAAGAAATTACTGAGCTGTATTTCAAGTTCTTTTAAAAGTTTTGAATTATCGCATTATCTATGCTGCCATTTTTGTCTTATAGAACTGATTTTGTGGATATTGTCTAAAAATTATGTTTGACAATGCAATACTCTCAATGGTGTCAGGCTCAACTTTGTGGAAGTTGAAGTTCACAAATGAAAAAACGACTTCGTTTTCTTCCACTAATTTATTTTGACGGTACGACTTTGTACTCGTAAATGACCGCTCAAGGTCGAAACATGTCGTACCGTCAAAATAAATTAATGGAAGAAAACGAAGTCGTTTTTTCATTTGTGAATGCAATACTCATTGGCAGTTATGACAAATTCAGTCATAGCTAATTTTTTTGAAAGTCATTAAGTCCTACCATTTCTCATAACTATCTTGTGCTTTTCGTAGGGAGGTGTAATTTTCCTTTAATTTCTGAAACATTGTAATTGATGTACTCTAATTTTGTTTCTTTCTATTCTTTCTTTATCCAGGAGTTCAAGAATCATTCTTCAGAACTTCACCATGAAAAAAAATTATAGCGCTGAACTGTTCGGCTAAGTTTTGTTATTCTCATAAATAATGTACTAGTTGACAATAAATATTATTTTTTTAATTTTTATATTTGATTTTAATTTATGTGCAATAACCTAAGATAACCAATAGCCTACTGGCCTGAGGCCTTGGTGGCTCTTTCCTCCAAATAAAAATACTATGAAACTACCCATTCGTTCCTGAGAATCAGTTATTTTGGGCCCTACAATTTTGCGGGAATTTTGAGCTGAAGAAAATAGACTTTAAATAATGGAATGGAAAGGGAGGTCGTGTTTTAGTGATTTGAATTTGGCGGCAAAAATTATCTACCGACGTAAGTGCCATCTAAATTTATAGTAGGCGAATCTCTTCCCTGTCACTGCGCTTATCCTCTTCTCTCTGAGTACCTCGCCAAACAATGGCAAATAAAGCATTGAAAAGTGAGTAGTCGTCCGCCAACTTAAGTGCCATGAACTTGGGGAAAATTATTACATACTTTTGGATAATTTAAAAAAATTATTTGGGGGTGGGAGGGGGAGAGGAAAACTATTGTTTGTTATAGAGATATTTCAATGGGGTTATTAAGGGTTCGAATTAGATTTCAGTGCTTGTTTTTCATCGGCAACGGTTGAGACGAAAGAAATACCTGTGGACTTCACGATATTCCATGGGGCCAATTTTAATGCTCCGTAATTGATGCTTACCTTTGATCTTTTAAGGAATGTGTGAAGGAGAAATTCCCAATTCATACCCTGTTATCTTGCCTTAAACAAACATTGCATTCTTTGCAGCAATAAAGTAATCAGTAATTACTCAGTCTAACTGGCACTAATTGAAACATTTGGTTAATAAGCGAGACCTTCGCTTTTTCATAACATTTCGTTTTCCTTCCGCGATACATCAGTGTCTTTTAAAGTTATTTTTGGAGTCTTCTCCCGGAAATAGTTGTAGCTTTACTCCGGGTCTTGCTAACCTTGAAAGAAGTGCCTGTACTTCCAAGGAGATTTCCGAATATTTCGTGACCCCCGTGCGCTCGATAGAAGGTTTTGAAAGAATGACACCCGTTTCCTTGTCAAGAGAAGGAATTTTATTGCACTCTCGACGCAATAAATATTTTTTAGTAGCAAGAGGAACGTAAAACAAACACTAGACCTTGGTGAGGCCTCAGAGTATTGAAATCCTCGTTAGGGAGGTATATTTTTAAATATATTGGCGAAAAGACAGCTGGATGGAGAAGGATAAGTCACTGCTATGATTTTTTAGCGAGATTATTTGCAGAGAAGTTGGAGAAATTGGTGGAAATATCGAGCAGCTCAGGAAAATATGCAATCCATGGAGATATACAATGAATTCCATGGAGATTGAAGGGATTAGTTCTATAAAAAGTAAAGTAAAATGTGTAATCCATGGAAATATACAATGAATTCCAAGGAGATTGAAGGGATTAGTTCCACTGAGGTTAATAATGAGGAAACTGGTAGGTATATGTTGCCAAAATCTCTAAACCTTATATATTACAACTTCCGGAATAAGAATAACACAAATATAGTAGATTCTGAAAATTTCATTAAGTATTGTTGGTACGCATACACTAAGCGTACAAATTGTTTATTAACTTCATGCTGCGAATAAATTTCACGTCCGTTAAAATCTTCGCGACATCGAATTTATTTGTGTGCTTATCCAAGTGTAGAATATGTATGGGATAAAATGTGCTACAAAATTTCAATGTAGTGATGCTATTTTGGATACTGAAGGTCGTTGTATTGAATTGAGAGGGAAATTAAATGTTAATTTCATGCATTTAAGTACATTGAGAGATGGTCAGATAAAGTTGCAGTTCATAGATAGCTTATATAGGATTTGATGTGAAAATCCTATTCGTTGAAGTAGTAGCATACAGGGTGATTTATTGGGGGCAGATAAAAGTAGTCTTTATACCGAGTCTTTGCATTTTTTTATTTATACGGTAATTTCGTCTAAGGGATAATTGTAAAAAATAAGTGTAAAAAGTGAACTCATTACACGAATACTTTGTATGCGTAAAATGTCTTACTCACTTTGAAAACGTGACTAAATGAGATTAGGCTACATCTAGAACATCTGTCGGACCTTGAAATATAGTGCGGCTCTAATATTATGTTCTCCGTGTCTCTCTTAAAGATATCTATTCTCAATTAATCAAGCAATCTAAGTCTAGCGTGCAGCCTCCGAGTCTCCGACGGCTCCCAGCCTAATTCGCTTAAAATCTGGGTAACGCTGTTTGTACGCCCATAGCAGTTTTTGACGAACCGCGAAACCTTCCGTTGTACTTTATTCAGTTCACGGATTAAGTCTTTCTGCACCGGATCCCATACGCTCGCTGCATATTCAATGTGCGGTCGGACGAGTGCGAAATAGCACTTTTATTTTTACTTTCGCATTCGATAATCTTCCCACAATGCGCTTGACGAATCCTAATTTCTTCAGGGCTATGCCGCAAATATTCCTTACATGTGTTCCCCACGAGAGATTCGAAGTTATCGTAACTTCCAGGTACTTCACTTCGTTTGCTGCCTTTATTTTAATAACATACACAGTATAAACATCGTTATCGTTGGACAAGTCCTGCAAAAAATTTGGACGATATCGACAAAAGCAATTGAAGATGTAATGTCAATCAGTTAGAAAATTAATTATGACGACATCTGACCTACTTATGATGGTATCTATTCCATTGGAAATGAGCGCATTAGTACTTATGAAAATATAAAGACGAATAGCCGAGCGTAAAAGATATTCACGCTAACCCTAGGAATATGAATATTAATAAAAGAGCAACCACAAAAAACCACATCTATAAAGCAAAAAAAACCGCGTTCAATAATCATTAAAGGAAATAGAAATACCATTCCAAATGCCGCTGCTTTTAGAATATGTCAATTGGAATGTGTAAGCAGTTACGAAAAGGTAGCAGAAGTATGAAAAATTCATTTTCTCTGCAATATAATGAATACATCAACCAAATACATACGAAATTTTCCCTCATTCTCAATAAATCGATGAAAAGTTATCGATTCCGACCCGATCACCTAAATACAAGCGTCCATATTTGTATCGCAATAGGTCCCCCTGGTACCTTACCTCACTTCATCCAACCGGCATCTAAGGTCTTCACCGATCACCGTACTACAGAAAATGATACCATAGAAAGCGTAGTAATTCGTAAAAATTCACAATCAATTCTCACAAATTTACAATGAAGCTGCATCAGCTTTTCCACGTTTAAATTACATCAGCAATATATCATGCCTAATTCTTTTTCACCGTTAGAGAAGATTTTTTGACTGAAGAATTGTAACAGATGATTTTGATTCAAACAAATTCAAAAAAATTGATAATAGATTACCTATGAATTACTAACCTAATTAATAGTTCAACAAAGGGGGTAAGTTCTAAATACTCAAGCAGACCGGGCAACGTTACGTCCGATGAAAGGCTTCCGTGATGCCAGCATTGCCAGAGAACGTCACGTATGAATTAAAATTTGTTGCGCGTGACAGAAACCACTAAATAATATTATAAATTAAAAATTTAAAGACAAAGTTTTTCTGGCCAACTAAAAAGAAGAAAATAAATTTCTCTCTCTCCATATCCGAGTCTCGATATGAATTGTTACTCACATGGTGACATACTTTATGGCAATCATTACGACCAAAACGAAAAACGTTGGACGCATGTAAGGTTATATTTAGTGTTTGCAATAAATACGATTTGGATTAATATCATTTAGGGCCGGTTTTATAATGTCTGGTTAAACCTCACGTTAAGTTGACGTGGAGATTACGGTAACGTGGAGTTTAACGAGAGGTTGTGTTTTATAAAGCAAATCCTACCGCCGGTTGGCTGATGGGAACTTTAACGAGAGGAAAGCGCAGCTACTGTAATTCTCATACCAACAATTGATCGCGAAAAGTGAAACAGACGAAAGTCAAAATTGAAAAAAAATCGAGTTGGAGAGTGGTGAAAGAATTGTTTACGTTTGTTTTGAAGTGATGGTTAGCTTTGAAAACGAAGATGACGCCAATATTTTCGGTTTTAATCGTTGACGATCTTATGGTCAATCATCAGTGTGTCGTTAAAATAAAAATACTCGCCTCGATTTGTGAATATTTGGCAAGTACAAGTGTTAATTGTATAATGAATTACTATTTGTTAATGGATTGAATCAAGGTGGAGTCCCTTTGCAAGAAATAGTGGTAAATTAACCTTGTTTGTGCTTATTAAACGAGAACGAAGATTCTCATTTGTATCGTTAAACCAATCGAAATGGTTTTCTATTGAGTAGGCCACCAGAGCGATTTTACGAACATTTTGAGGCTACAATGTAATCATAATGACGATAAATTTTAATCATACTTTTGCAGTAAGATATATCTTCTAAGCGTTAGTATGGCCCCTACGCTAATTTATCATAATCTCTGCGTTCCCTACGGAATTAGGGACAACTTGTTAGTTGTGAATAATCAAAGCCTTTCCCGTTTTCAAAGTACTCACCATGGCTATAATTTAAATAACAGACTTTATAACCAACCACCGTCTTATAGAAAAATTCATCAGTGTTCATCAAAACGATAACGAGGCTCCTGTCACAATGATGTCATTGTTATGATCAATTCATGGTAATTCCTTTGATGATTTTTGTGTTTTTATAGAGCATTTTCAGTTTTATTAAAATTTTCACAATGAGGAGGTATATTCAGCCATGTGCCACTCGTGTTACAGACACGAAAAGAATTGAGCCATATAATTGTCAGCTAGCAGCAGATATTTCATAACTTTAAATTATCTCATCTTTTTTATGATTATATATATACATATACTGTTAAGAAGCAATATGTTTCATGAAATCCATAATCTCTGGCAAATAAATTTTCAATAAGGGACAGAACTAAGTTTAAATTTCTTCATTAGAGATACCAAAATCTATTGCATGACACCAAGTAGCCCTTACCATTGAAGTATAAAGTGAAACATATTTTGATACTGGCTGTCAATAGTGTAGTTGATATTGTAATAGGGATGACTGTGAGTCTTTATGGTAATGCCATTGAGAATGTATTCATTGCCATTTTAAATTGAATTGATGTTCAGAAATCACTGATTATGAACATAGCTTCACAGTCAAAAATTATAATTAGAGAAGAATGAATAAAGTTTGAATAACTTATGCATAACCCTACCACAGTTACTTCAAGGGCTCCTGCTATCCAATTATTAAATAAATGTACAGTTTGCAGCAAACCTTTCATACTTTACAAGTAGGCTGCATGTTGTTATAAAAATATGCATCTGTAACAAATATTGCAACTCTTTTTGGCTCATAGCTTGGGATGGGGGATCTATTCTTTATGTTAATACTATTTTTGCAAACCTTGTGTAAGAATAAGTTTTAAGTGCTAACATAACTAACTTCATATCTAATCAACAGCAAAGGCTTGTATTGGATTTAAGATATAAGGAAAAGAGATGGGGTGCAAAGATATTAAAGTTGCTGGGTTCAATTTATAAAAAATCTGTCAAAAAACATATCTAATCAGAATGAAATCATTAAATTTCAACTCTCAGTGGTGTTTATGAATACTATACTATACATGTGATAGATATTTTCTTTTATTCTCAGCCCACAAAATATGAAGCTTTCATTGAACATGTTTTAAATATTTAGCAGAGTACTAAATTATACAAAGACAGTACATAGTGGATCCAGGATAGGGACAAGGGGGTTGGGCTAGGTGAGGTTAAAATTCCAGCTGTAGTGGAGGTTGGAAATAAACCACCATTCTATCTAGTGTAAAGTGGATGATACCCAAGGGGAGCAAATTGGAAACCCTCCTTAGCCCCCCCCCCCCATGCATCCGTCACTGTACAAATATACTGTTATTTATATAGCATTTAAAGAATTTATTTGTATCAAATGCAAAGCATAAGGATTCCATCATGATGACTCCTTCATTGCAACTGTCTTTTTGGGATATGGGTTTTCAATGGAATTATGTTGTTACATGGCGCCACAGTAAGTTATTAAGTTATTTTTTTACTACCTACTTCTGGGGGATATCCTTTTGAATGCTGTACCAAGTAATCTCTAAATCACCACACTGACATCACTCACTTATAATTAACGTATGTGCTTCCATTATCATAAATGCAATAATACCACTTCCCCACAGAATTTTATCATACCATGTTATATTTATGAAGTGATTATAGAAGCAATTTCCCTTGCATCCACTCCACTTTCATAAATCTATTAAGAAATTTGCCTTTGTGACATGAACATTCTCATAGACTGTTTCTCATTACATACGTTGCAGCTATGCATGTTAAAATATATCTCTAGTGATGCAGATTGGAGCGAGATAGATGAGACAGAGATAATCCTTGGAATAAATAAAAAGAGGAGAATTAAAGGGAAAATCATAATACCAAAGTGCAAATAGAAGTCTGGTTAAGATACATGGAGTAAGGTTTGCCATGGAACTGGTATTTTTGACCCAGAAGGAGGATAAGAATAGAGGTATACAGGAATGTATAGATAATATTGACAGAGGAAAAGGAAGTAGGAATTGCTAGACCTGTTAAGTGAGGTGAGGGAATTTTTGCAGGAGATGAATTAGATATAAATGATGTAGATGAAGTGTATATCAAGCTTGAAATGCTGACAACAGTGATTAAGGTAAGGATTTTGAGTAACAAGCAAGGGCAGGGAGACAATGGTTCTGGAATAAATGGAATAACCATGTATGTTACAAAGAACTACGTCAACCTTAATGAGTAGATCACTTCTAACAGTAAGTATTGGAATGAGATATCTAGTCATGCATGATTATAAGTGTTGATGATATTATACCTAATTGATTTTTTGAACGTATGTACTCATTAGTGACAGTTCAATGGATGGAGCACGAAAAAATTAATAAAAGCTACGCATGGGATTGAACTCCCAAGAAACTAATGAGTGTACCAGATATGTGATGTAAATTGGCTGTTATAGGAATATGTCCTCACTTATCCTTTGAAGACTTATTAAACATATTAGTTAGTTAAACGTCGACAATTAGTAATAAGGGTTAATATTTTATGAAGAAACCATACCAAGGATCCCACTTAAGGCTTTGAAAGAGTTATTAGTAAAATTAGACATTGCAATATTTCCACTGATTTTATTATAATAAAACTCAGTGGAAATACTGCAATGTCTAATTTTACTAATATGAAGAACTTCCAACTAGTCCAACATCATACAAGATACTTTGAAAGAGCTTATCGATGAAAAAATTTCAGTGGTCACTGATAAGCATGGAAAATAACGAATGGAATGGTGGTGAACGCAGTCATTTCCTGTAAATTCAACCTCATGAGCAAATACATATGTACACAGACAACAGCTTTCCCCAATAGCAAGCAAGAGTAGCCCAGCTGGCTCAATGTTGTAAGAAATACAACTGACTCTGATTGTTTCAAACATTCCCTTAGCAGACAATGCTTGAGAACCTCAATAAATATATTCCCTTAGCAGGCAATGCTTAAGAACCTTAAAATAATATTTCTTTGATTAATCTGGCTTTGATGTTCCATGAGTCTTCAGGTGCAAGGGTCCAAATTCTCTCCTTGAATTAAGACTCAAATGTGTGGAATAAAACCAAACATTTTCAGGATAAGGTATCGAATTGTTAACTTTCACTATATTAAAATATTCAAACCTGAAATAAGATAAGTATTGGTAACCAAATTGGCACTCTTATATTTTAACATGAGGTTCTAGATGGGCACCACTGATTCTATGGCTCTGAAACAACTTTTGATGGTAGATGCACCACTGATTCTATAGCTCTGAAGCTACTTTTGATGGTAGATAATTTGCTAGGAGGTTTTAATAGTACATAACCTGTGTTTGGCTACGAACAGCACTTAGGCAATAAAGTCGCAATTTTTTCCGTTGAAGGCTACACATTAGAACACTCAGAGACGAGAAGACTTCTCTTGCTTACGGTGCCTTTCCAAATCTTTTTCTATCAAAATAATGAGAGGTCATTACTTAGTCACAAAAAGTACAATAATTAGTAAACTTCCACACTCTAAAGGCTCATTTGCCTAACAAATTCATTAATATGTCATACCATCTTATGAGCAAATCAGTCATTCTTACTTTTTTACCCAAACGAGCTGTATTGGTTGCATCAATGTGCCTTTCTCAGCTTCCAAAGAAAACTCAAACAGTATCTTGTATACATTACGTACGAAACGTGCAAAATCCTTTCTTTTTCACGCAATCTTTCACTTGCCTCACTTATTCCTACATATTTATCTCCAAGAAATACCAAGCCGTACACCAGATATTGTTAATGGACTTACCTACAATTTTTGTTGTAGTACTTTGACAAACATATATTTTGGAAAAGGAAATACGAAAATACTTTCACCTCATAACATATATCCTCACAATTTATTATAAATTCTATAGTGACATCAAATGCTAGTAAATCAGAATGCAATCAGTAAGTACGATCTTTTTCTCTCTTTCGATTGCCAAATACGAAACTTGGCTGTTCTTCTAATTCAAACTGTCTTTGTAAACACCGACACATTTTAAATTCGTTGATGAAGTCAGCAAAACCAGGTAATAACAGATTTCTATACCTACACTCCTGTTACACCTCCTTCTTTTTCTCCGATATGTAATTCTAATATTTTTCATCAACTCACTTGGCTGGCACAAATCATAACAAACTCCTACACCGGCATAAATATTGCATAACTTCAACATTTTCAGGGGTTTGGCACACGATCTCCGACTGCAGTCCATAGAATAGACAATATTATTTATTGGATGGTGATTATTATCAAACTTGAGATGTTTGTAAGGATTTCGTAGCCTATACCGTAGAATACGTCGAATAGCATGAAAACAGTGGTCCGTTCCGGATATATCACCGGTCTTATGGAAATATTTCACTTATTAAATTGCTAGTATGGTGCTAAAAATATTGGAAATTGATTGCTGATATCGTAGATACGGATAAAAACGGAGGATGCTGCGCTTGGTCGATTATTTCTTCCGTATATTATCGTAGGGTACTTCAGCATTTCAAAACATCCGCCATTTTCAACAATTTAAACTTCACGTTAACCTTTTACCCAAGGGAAATCCATGGTTTAGCTTGACTACCACTTTAACGCTCAGATTTGACTTAACCATCGATTATAAAACAGAATTTTGGGACTTAACCGACGCTTAGCTTAAACTCCAGTTTAACCAGACATTATAAAACCGGCCCTTAGAGTTGGGTTTTCCATCGTTATGTAAATTGTTAGTATCTGCTGATTATTGATACTATTCACTATTATTAAATAGAGTATACTAAATAGAATCCGTTATATTTTTTGACTGTACACTACATCGCAAAACCTACTTGGGACTTTGGACGATGTGATGGTTCGCAAACTGCTGTTTGATTAGTTAATGCGAACTTCGGTTCTAAAGGCATTTCAGCGCGAGGCCTTGGGCTGAAATGCTTGGTGGCCCTTGGCTTACTAATGGAGGGATTCTCACGTCTTTAATCCATTCACATTTGCAGTGGCGAATATATGCAGTCATTGGAAAGAGGGCGCAAGAAAAAGGGAATATATTAAGTAATTTTTATAGGGTGTTCTCATGGTGTTTAATATTTTAAATAAATGACTTTTCCCACCAGTATGACTTATTATCACTGCATGCCTTAGCCATGCCCCCTCGCCATAATCATTAAGATTAATCATATTACGGTACCAAGTTATATATTTATTTTCTTCATTTCTTAATGGACTCATTTTAGGGGGAAAAGGAGTCCTATCACTCCCTTCTTATGTGTATATGAAGTGTGGCTGGTTTACACATTGGGAGAAAAGGTAGTGTACCACTGTAAATCATGATTGATTCAGAATCATAATTTGGAATATATTTTCTCCTCTATGTTTTAACTTTGGAAGTACTATTGAATTTAAGTGTCGTTATTTCATGCAGGTAAGGATTTTCACCAAGCAGGCTTCAGTAAAATATGAGGTCAATCCACTTATCCTCATGCCAAAAAGGAAGTGTGTAAAATTTGTTTTGTTTAAATTTTGGGCGGTCTCTCTTATTTTGATATAGTATTATGCATGGACGTTTTCTCGCCATGCTCCGGAGTTATTGTAACAGAGAAAATTTTGTATAGGAAATAACCTTCATAAAAATAAGACAAAATAAACTGATTTTGTCCGTCATCTCCAAATATCTGAATGACGTTAGCTCGTAGTCTTCCGTGGCGCTCTGGATTGCTGGATATCTCCGGGTTTTCGTCGCGTTGGTTGTCGTGAAGAGGCAATTGTATGATGCCTCTTCTTCTTGTTCGATATTCAGAGCCAATAATCTCTTTAAATAAGGAAAAAAATAATTGGAGTACTCAAAAATAAGTTGCCGAGAAAAAATTTAATCACTCAAAATTTCAATAATTTTACAATACGATACAGGAATCTGTCATGTCATGAGCCATCAAGAAACAGTTGAAGATATCATGAAAGGAAGTGGTTACATTTTCTGGAAAATATTTTTGATTTTGGCTACATTTCGTCAAATTGGGTAGAGGTGAAAGGAACTTCGTGGACACTGTCGGAGTAGAAGAATGGGCGGTGACCTCGCTCTATCACCGCAGAAAAGCCTTTGCTTGCTTGCTCCTTGGAATTGAAAAAGGCGGGAAAAGCCTTCCTTGGAATTGGCGGGAAACCTAGACAAGGTTGTTGAGGAAGGGAGCAATGGAGGCCATGTCGGTGCACTCGGGAACCAGCTCGCCCTTGAACTTGAGGCAGGCCTCGGCGCACAGCTTTCCCTCGAAGTACTCGCCGTACATCTTCTTGCATTGGGCGCAGTTCCTCACGCAGACGGCCAGGACGTCCGAAGCCTCAGCTTCGTGCTGCGAGCCGGCGAGGAGGAGCACGGTGGCCAGGACAAAGAACAGCTGTTTTGGAACAAAGAAGAACTCGTAATTAGGAACTGTCAGAGCGTCAATCGCCAGTTTGTTGGTGGGGTGTTAAGAAAACCCGAGACAAGGCTCAGGGGCAGGGCGGCACAAGCCCCGGAGGCAGATTTCAGGGGGCGGCAAAATATGATAGGTTCATTTGAAAAAAAGTTATTTAATATGTCCAATTAAATTATTCAACAATAATTATTAAGTTATACATGATTTTCTAATTCATTTTTATAGCATTAATTATTAATTTATAAATTACTAAACGATGATATTAATAAAACTTCTTAAATAGAAAACATACGGTGTGTAATTTCAACTACCGCATCTAAAGAAAATTGCAAACGGATATATTCGATTTTAGGGGTGCGGGAGGGCTAGGGAGGGAGCAAGGGTTAATCAGCAAGGGTCGGCAGCAAACTGGTCTTTGCCCCACTGACAAGACTCCTAGTTCCGGCCCTGTTATTGACTATGCCCAATTTGCCATTGAAGGTGGATTGGCAAGGGTAGGTTAGTATACGGGAAAATTAAAATTAAATAGTTTCCCGAGTAACTTGGCTCATTCATTATCATCTATCAGTATAGTACGAAATACTTAATCCATTAAATTACTATTACACCAAATGGTTTCTCTTTCATCAACGATAGTCAGAGAAATATTTGACGAATATAAATTTCTCACTTTCATTTTAAAAATCACGGTTTTTATGGCCTTGTTACTCTAGAGACACTTGGTTTTGACTAAAAATGCAATGGAAACAATATTATGTTGCAAATAAGCTAGAAATAACATTTGTAGATAAATTTTATCTTTTTTAGATGAGTCATGCGGATCTGAATAGATTTGAACCCAACTCTAGGTTGATGATGACTTACCTTGATCATTTTTGATGAGAAAAGAGCCTGGGAATGCATTTTAGCGGTGATAGTGATGGTATTGGTAGGATGCAGATCTGACTGTTCTTTAGGAGGGCCTGCGGAATGAATAGAAACGTTATTACTACAAAGATAAAATTTCAAGCAGTCCGCTGATGATGGATTGCAGCTTAGTACCGCTCGCATTGGAATGGCAATTGAATTGTAAAGGTAATTTGGATTTCAGGCCAACAATTGGCATTTTATAGGACTCTCAGATATGATTGTGCTCTTAATGGAAGCTAACGGAATGATCACCCAAAATTTGTAAGTAATTTTTGTGAAGATGAGGAGTAATGACTACTATTTTTTACTCCTTCGTCGAATGGAGCGAGAATTAGTTCTAACAGCTATTTTACTTACCACATAGCGGTGTTAACGACGGTAAAATATCATCTCCTAATATCTTTAATTATAAAGTGAGTAACAATTCAATGTAAGCCTCAAGTAGGAGCGTATTGGTATCGCCTATGAGGGCATATGATTTATAAATGGTTTTTATTGGGGTCTACTATTTATTATACTTTGCTTATCTCGTTTTTTATATAGATTTTATGTGGTTATTAAAGATCACCTATCGCCTGACTTCATGAAGAACATTCTTAATACCCTGTACAACTACAAATGCTCAATGGAAAGCAATTTTAAACTTACGAACCTCGGAATTGAATGATAGGAATGCAGTACAACTTTTGTCTGAGATTTTTCGCTGCTTCTCTCAAGAATATGAAGCCGATTTGACTTTAAAAGCTCTAGACCCTGGTCAGATATGAAACAAGGAAAAGAGAAAACCTTGCGATTGGCGATAGGAGAATTACCAATACGAGAAGAGAAATACAGGAGCAGATGCTTCACTCACCTAAAGGATCTTTCTTCTGCTGGGCTGTGGACCTGAGTGATTGGACATTCTACTGGACCCAGTATATATACATCACCGTATCCCAGTGATTTTGCCCCTGGTCCATCACTGGAAATGGAAGATAGTGAATTAGGTTAGTTTGTCAGTGTTGTTTCGGCACTCAAATGGACTCCGCAGATCTAATTACCCTAGTGACGGAAGCTTTTCCTACGATACAGCGGGGAGTCTGTCGTCCAATCTGATCCATTTCCGATATCCGGCGGCCTTTTATCCATAGCCATCTGAATTAGACACACTTCCACTTAAGGTAAGTAATGTAATTTAGACCTTTTTTAATGGCGTAGGTATTTTACGTAGTATGATAATTTACGGAATATATTTACCAGCTTATTATCATCGAAAATGGGAAAAAATGAAGGTAGCATTACAGGCAGACCATATTGTATTCACTACTGTATATCTTCAAATATATTTTCCTTCTGCTATTTCATAATATTTCCTCTATGGCATTTTGTTTTGGATTCAGTTCAGTAGCACCTATCCACAATTATGTTTTATGTACTCCTCTTCGTTGGATATTAGATTTTTCCGCGGTACCGTTCTATGATATGGTACCAGAGGATCTATTTTGTTTCCTATTTGCTGTTTTTCTGATTAACCCTTTTCCTAATGTCGGGATCCAACATGCTATTTCAGGTCTAAAATTTCAACTTGGCTGCCACACATTAAGAAATCATATTTTATAAAAAGTCAATCCGTTTGGCAGTTGATATCGAATCCTATCATAGTTTTTATTGACCACATCTAACAGGCTCTAAAATTTCTTTTACTTACCTAAAAATTGTGGTCGAATTACTTCATTAGCTGTCTTGAGATCTTGCTTAGGTATTTATTCCTCGAGTTGAAAATATAAGAGTATAATGAAATATATTTGCACCAATCTAAACTTTCTGTGTTTATGTGTTTCTCTTCGGCCGATGTAAAGGTGAAACAATTTGCTCTGAGTTCTTGCAGTACATTTCATGGTAATAAGGAGGAAAAAATCTGTAAATTGTACTTATCCCCATAAATTATAACTAAGCGGACCACTGCTTTTTACCAGGCCTAGGAAATCATGAAATTTTTATTACTGAAATTATGAACTCGTATCTTTGTCTGTGTGAATAAATTAGTGTGAGAAAAATTCCATTTTTATTTTTATTTCAGTTTCAAGGAGAAAGAATTATATTTTACATCAGCTTAGGTGCTACCTTTGAGAACTGGTGCACAGATATTTCAGATAATTATGAAATAATAATAATTTATTACTCTTACATTTTGTTGTTACATCTTTATACAAAAAAAAACAAGAGAAGAAGCTTTAGGTGGTCTCCAAGGTCTTAGGACCAGAATTGAGCCACCATCAAATACAAAATGTATGCTAATAAACATAAAATGCAGTAATTATACATGAGTGTTTTCGATAAATAACATCAAAATAAATTTTCAACTATTTCTTGAGAGAAGAGCCAGTCTTTAGCAAGTCTTAGCATTACATTTGAGGTTTTATTTTTTTTAATTCTAGCGGGCAGTAAATTATATATCTTTGGCCCCATATAAAGAAAACATCGTTTATATAAAGTTAACTTGGGTCTGTTTGCTACTATACATGACTCAGTCCTTAAATTATATTTATATTTGTCACATCCACTCGGGATATTTCCACCTCTGGCAAAAAACAATTTAAGTACTTTGAAATTTGTGGTATTCAGTTCAATCGCTGCGAATCCCCCTTATCAGGAGCCAGATGTTGTGCATTTATACTTCTTCAGCCCACTGAGAGACGGAAATATTTGTTTGGAATAGTTACATGGTGTTAAAATCTTTCTCAGGCGCTGACTACGAGTAATTGAATGAATGCAATGAAGAGATATTAGAATTTTTGTTCCATAATACCCATTAACAGATGCTATATGTAGTCTATTTCAATGTTTGAAACTATCCCCTCCTCTTTGCATAATTTGGTATGCCTATTATTTGGATCCGAATTAACTTTCTTGGTTTCCGAATTCAGATCAATCCTTTAAAAACCTAGCAAAAATTTTTCATTTTGTTCGTGACTTTTTTGAAGTACCTGAAAATATCAAATATTATGTTGTTAGTATTCCCCCTTTTTTATTATTACAGGACTGAGTCTTTTGAGATTATTAACATACGCATCCTGGCCGTAATGTATGCACATTGATAAATGGAAACTCCTCCTAAGAGGTGAACTTTTAGTAATATGAACGAAAATTTGGTAATTGATCACATGAAATTGATCATGCATGGGATATTTCTTTATCGTACCTGCTCCCGTTGATGGTTTGCAGTTAATGTCCACGTATAAAATTCATCTTATTTTTCTAGGATCCTGAAAATGTAAACAAAATGTAAGTATGATAGTTATCCTATATAGAAATACGTTTTCGGCCGGTTTCATAAGATGTATTTAGAATTTTGCAGAGTTTGAAAATCGTAGTGGCCGAATTATCCTGATTAGTTTAAATCGCCGATATTTTTGAAATAATAAAAAATAAATCTACCGTCAATTAACTGTCGCTGTGTTTGCGACATTTGGCACGAAAGCCAATGCTTACCTGAAAATATTAAACCGGCCCCAACAGTCACGTGAATCGTATTCTTTTCAGTGCTCGATTGTGTTATGCGTCATTAAGAAATATACCTTCATTTTTGTAACTCATATATGAAGCAAGAGGTCCTGACTGACTGACTGATTTATAAAAATGTATATAAGATTCATGAATTTCCATGTGCCCACTTCGAGTCCTTTTCAGTTGATGCTTACGCGTAAGAGGATAAAGATTAGAATACTATGTATGAGTTGCAGGAGGCAGGATATTTTCTATAATGATAATTACCAGCAAGGAAATACGTTTGCTATGTAGTGTAGGCATAACGTAGGTGGTGGGAGAATTCTCTTATATCTAGACCTTTGGTAAACCACTACTTTTGACGACTGTAAAGCTATTTTTCTTACTAAAAATTGGATTTCAACGGGTAACTGTGGCTTATAAGAGAATTTTTGGCAAGGGGTCCTCTCTTACTAATTTCAAATACATACCTATCTACCTGTTTAGCCTTTATTGAGAATTAAAATTTACTGAAATTTGCTTATTTATCTTCTCCACCCCGAAAAAATCGCAATTAATTCCTTTACAGCGGGGGACTTTAACAAACAACAATGTAGTATGATCATTTTGTTCTTATTAAGATTTGTTTATGGATACGTGCATGAGGTGTATAATTGAAGTCTTAACAATAGAAGAAGACCGCAGTGGTAAAGTTTGATACTTAAATAGTCAATGATACAGTTAACAGTGTAATGACGTGTTGACAAAGGAATTTTAATGGAGTAAATGTCAATAGAACACTGAAGGAAGCGCACCAAATGTGGCTGTTCAATGAGCAGTGTTCATTTTTGCATCGGTCTTAGTTTATTTTATTTTTATTTTTTTTTAAATTCTCAAACCACCGGATACAGCTCTTAATGGCCATTTTTCACCGGGGTGTTCAACAAATGTAACAAGTAAACGTACACAAACGACCATGCCCTGGACCGGGGAAACCTACCCAGGCGGGACTCGAACCCGCGACCTCTTGATTGGCAGGCGAGAACGTTACCCCGGCGCCACCGAGGCCGGCAAGTTGAATAGAGATGTACAGAGCGACCGGATAAATGGAAGCAAGTGCTGTATGAACATTTTAAATGCATCGTTCAGGTGTGTGTGACATGTGAAATGAAAGGAAAGAGGACGGGTTTGACCGGGAATAGGAAAGCTTTGCAGCAAATTTGAAATTTTAGCCATGGAAAACAATGATGCAGTGATAAGTAGTGCATGGAACTAGTGTGGTGTATAAAACTCAATTTTGCCAAAAAAGTCGCCTTAGAAATCGAATTTAAAAAAATGTCTTGCAAAACTCTCTCAAAAGTCTTAAAATATTTTCATGGTAGAGTTGGTGACTCAAATTTAATTTATGTAAAAAAGAGCCTTGAGACTTCGGTATTTGTGGTTGAACTGGGTGAAAGAAAAACCCGTAATTCACTATTTTTTAAATTCTAATTTTGGTGAAATATCTAAAAAGGATAACTTCTGAAAGAGGTAACCTCTAATGCAAAGTTTTGCTTCTATAAATCGCAGTATAAACTATATATTAACTATAACTATATATATATATATAACTATATATTGTATTGGTTATCACATATTGTATTGGTTATCACGGAATCATCATTGCAAATAATCGACAGACTTAAGTACGTTTGTATGGAACTAGTGGCCTGTAAAGTTACATTTCTTTTTTCAACATGCATAACTTTATTAAAAATATTTGACAAGCTACTACTACTTCTACTAGATTAAAAAATAGTATTTATTTTGTGATTCGCCACTTGATAACCTTATAGTAATTGTCCGTTATTTTTAACACTCTCTCTAGGGGTATCCTTTTTTATCAATGAAACAGACTTTTCTGTTGTAAATACTCACCATAATAACTGTACGTTAACATGATGTTTATCTTTCACATATTGCCAAATTAGTAGTTTATATAATTTAAAAATTTGTATGCATCTTAGTTACAACGACGGAGAAAGTAGAAGGTATGTCGATAAATTTCTACAACTTACACCAAAAGAGGTTTTTGTTACATAAAAATTGCAAACAAAGTTTTTATTCTTAATGGTAATCCATGGAACGCTGACTGTAAAAGTAAGAATTCCTAGTTTCTTGAAATTCCGATATCGGACGTAGACCATTTCCTTCTGTGCCTGGTGTTGCATGTCCGTTACCTATCCCGTAAGCAGTGCATTTCATTCGTCGTAAACAATTTAATGACAAATCCTGAGAGGCAACGTCTCACAAGTTCGTTTAATAGCAGATGGCTGTAGCTAGAAAAGCAGAGGGGAAAATTGAATATGATGAAATATTTAAGGTAGTTAGTAGATGAAACAGTTGATGAAGGAATATTTTAAAGAAAGCTTTTGCAGCGAACAGTCTCTTCGCACTTAACATCCCCTTTTTTGGAATTACCGATGATGTGTATAGCAAAGATGCTTACATTTTGCAATAGGGTAGTTTACTTCATCAAAGAAAACGAAAGGTATTGATTGCGATTCGTTACCCACCATTAGTGTATTCATAATATACAAATTATTTGGTTTTAGAAATACCGGTTTAGACGAATGTCAAGGGTCAATTTTATCCTCATTTGAAAAAGTCCAGATTCGCACCTATGCGATGCCACTCCACGTGACGTCACAGGGACCTAGTTTCTACACGAGAGGATAGGAGTTTTACATCGTCTGAGGTTACCAATGCATGCGTGAGGCACAGAGCTCAGGGAAACATGTCTTAATAATCACCTATTAAAACTGGCTAAGGTCGGAAAGTTTTCTTCGTTTGATAAGGTATTAATAATCCTTATTTAAGCCAAGCGCTACCAGCTAGCATGGTACTCGGCTACCTGATAGCATCCTGCGTCGTATCAGCGCTCAGAACCTCGCCCCAAGGTCACCTCACTTGCGGCAGCGGGAAACAGAACGACGTCACGCGGAGTTTTTCCCGGCATTCATACTTACCCGTCGCGTTTTCGCGCGCTTGAAAATTTTCACTTTTCATTTAATCGCGAAAAATAGATATCGTCATATAAAAAAATGCGTGAAATACGTACTCCAGGAGTAATAATCTTTCGATTTAGGCAATAAAAAAATAATAGGAAACCACCCTATTAGGAAGAATTCTTTATTGGGGAAAGGCGAAAAAACAAGTAATTTGCCGTGCCATTTTCAATGAAATAGAGTGAATCCTCAGTTCACGGACACCTATGACAGTATGCAATTCCATGTACATGCAGGGCGATGAGCGAAAACTTATCCTTGAAATTCATTCTTGGAAATGCCAATCCCAGACGAAAGTGCACCTCAGGGTAGCGGGACACATCTACGAAGAAGGCCTAGTTAAGAAGCGCGTAAGTGAATCGCTGCCCTCGAGGAATAGGGTAATGAGGATCCATATGCAGCCAATCAGTGAGTAAATGCATTAAGATATTTTTTTTATTCAAATTTATGTTGAATTATTCAGAAGTGATCATCATCATCATAAGCCAACAATCCTAAGATTGGTTAGACGCAGCTCTCAATTCCTCTCTCCTATACGCTAGCATTTTCATAATAACGTATTTCTTCCCTTTTACATCTTCATTAACTAATTAGGGGCCGTCCCCTGCCCTTCTTCCCTGTCCTTCTACGATTGTTTTCATCAGACCATAATGCCCCATAATGTGGCCAACTAATTTTAAGTATTGGAAAAAGGATCTCTTTTATCTGCCTTAAATTATAGCAGTATAATATTGGCGTGTTAAAATTAACCGTGAAAATGAAGTTATCTAAGGGTCACCTCAAACTTACGGATGCCGATCAAAGACATATTTTCTAGGACTGTCAATGTCCGTATTCTAGCGATTTGATCGTTGGATTATTCTCCCTCATAGGATAATCCTCCAAAATTGTTAGAATAGCAATGGCTGTTGCCTGGTTTCGCTAATGGTGGGACCCGCCCGCCTCTGTGACGGTGCGGGATTCCTCTTCCCCTCCCTTCCTTTCCTATACCGTCCCAGGAGGCGTCGTCGGACTCCCACCGCGGAGGCGCCTCCTTCCTTTTTTCCCTCCAGTCCTTCCCCTTCTGAGGTGCAGAGGTGATAAGCTAATGCTTCCAGACCCTGCCCTTAGAAGAGTAACCAGCGAGCCCGCCCTAGGGTTTCGTATCCACTGTCAATGTCCGTAGGTGAGAGGTTACGCTAAAATTTGCGGGCTTACATTTAATTGCCAATGTCTTACGTATGACTTTGAAATATTGAGATTTTCGAGGCTTGTAACAACATTTTAAGGGTTTCCTCATTGCTAACTTCCCAATGAAATTTTTAAAACAAAAATTTATGTACATTTTTAGTAACTTCACCTCATTGTAAGTTTCTAAAACGCATTACATTTTTATTCCTTATGATAAAAGGCCCAAAACAGAATTTAAAAAATCAGTTTTAGCTTATTTACTCTAGCCTGATTTTAAAATGTATCCGTTCAAACCAAAGAAATAAGCTGTAATGATGGGACATAGTGTCTCATAATTAATTATCATCAACTCTCATTACGGATCAAAAACGTGATGATTTAGGTGATTGTTCTTGAAATAAAATAATAGATTCACTTGTAACAGCGGATGGAACATTTTTGTCCGATATAGCAATTGTACAAAATATTTAATGTGTTACGCTATAAATGCTGATTTTTCTTCGTAATCATGGCTTTTGGTAAATATTTTTGTCAAATGGGGTTTTTATTTACCATTTGTTTTGCATGTTATACTGCTCAAATATAGGTAGTACTTACACGTTGTCTATTGTCAATGGCTGAAAATTCAATTTTTTGGTGGCACTAACAACTAATTTCTGCAAATCTCCCTTTTTCTGTAAAGGAAGCCCATGAGGCATGACTAAGTTGATAAATATTTGCATCTCATGTTGTATGAAGAGAAGACGGATGTGCTACAAATCCTTATTTGTGAATAACACCCATTCTCTGGCCAAAACATTCAAAGACACCGAAAATTTTATCTTTCTTGGGACATCCGATGGACTCCCGTTAATAATGGGAAATCAGTTTAGTAACTTAGAAGAAAAAATCATTGTTGCGATTTCTAAACTTCCTACCCCTTTGAAGTTCAATCGATATGTAAGCGTTTCTAGTTACGCAACCCACTCCAAAAGTATCATTTTCTCCTATCGTTATCGCTTTCGTGGGGCTCTGCAAGAGGCCATTAGCTTTCTGATAAAGTACATTCATTACCTTGTGCTGAGAAAAATTCACTAAAATTTTTAAATTAGCGGCAGGATTTTTTGGGTAATTGGAGAAATTGTTTCTCCCCGATTATGTGACGAGTGGCTTTGTCCGTGGCCTTTTGATCTTATGATGGAATGCTTTGATGCCATAAATGGGGCTATAAAACAAGTATACCATGTCCTGTTGATATTAGGAATACCTATTTCTTTTGTGCCGGGCAGCCGTCTTCATACCACAAAAGGCAGGGTTGTGAAAGGCAAAGGCCACGGAAGAACTCGAGCAAAATGTATGGAACAGGTAAAGAAAGATGTGAAAGAGAAGAAATAAGTTGGTGTGAAAAGATTGGCTGATGGAGGAATTAATTGGAGAGCTGCGTCCAGTGGCGGATACAGATGGGGGGCGCAGGGGGCGCGCGCCCCCCCTTTGCGGGGCCACCCGTATTGCCAAACATAGCAGAACCATAATTTTAACTTTTTTATATCATAAGATGGCATTGTCTTGAATGCGTGTTAAATCACTTTAGTTAAAATTTCTGAAGCTCTGCATGTGACTTGATTATTTTTTATTGCGATAAAAGTAAAGGTAACTCAAGATGTCTTTTGCGCCCCCCCCCCTTGAATTTTCTCTGTATCCGCCAGTGGCTGCGTCAAACCAATCTTAGGATTGTTAACCACTGATGATGATGATGATATAATATTTTTGTTGAAATAAATCATATTCACAGCAAATAAACCCTGATGAAGGTATGAAAATATGCCGAAACGTTGACAAAAAATTTGCATTTAATCCTTAGAGACATACACTCCAAGATACTTATGAACGTTAAAAATTGAGGTCAAGAGATTGACTCATTGTGTTATTCTTGATTAATATTATGTATGATACTGACTTTTACCCTTATAAAATTTTACCTATATTATGGTCCAAAGGAGAAAGTGAAAGAGTCTGGGGATATAAGATTTTGTTCCTAAAAAGTCAGGGGACTTGAATTCAGAAATTTTGTCCCTAAAAAATGAGATAAATTTGTGGGCAATTTCTAAGACGTTAAAGAGTTTTTTGCATCTTATATCGTTGAAGATAGAACCTAACGCTGAGGTAAACGCAATTATTGTTTCAGTAAAAACTTTTTTTATGAAAAGAGGCTCATAAAATTTTCAAACACTTTCTTAAGGGCCTCATTTATAGATGGACCCTCTACAGACTGACGGAGGCCTGACAAGTCCTAAGAGAGATTTCACTCATGATGTTTTAGGCGTAAATTCAGGTAATTGTAGAAGTTCGGGTCAGTTTTCTTGAAAAGTACTCCTAAATATTTCCTTACCTGCCAGGCTAGTTGGATAATTACAAAATCCGACCTGTGTGATTTGAACACACAGCGAATGTTCAGAGTAAAAAATAACTGCCTTCAATATTCAGCGAGAAAGCGTGAAAATTAAGTTGGTTACGAGCGCTTGGAGAACGTATTACAGGACAACTGTAATATTCCGAAATGACTTTGTGGCCTGGCATCCACCGGAGACATGGGAAACCGGCAAAGCCGCTCGTAAGCCGGGGTGGAGTTATGTGGAGTCCATTCAAATTTTTCCTTTGTTATTTTTCTTCGTCATTTCTTTGGGATGTTGCCAACGATCACGCCTATGGCAATTTTAACAGGGAGATATTGGCACAGCAAGTAAGTTGTGTGTTGAATAGATGTAACCTTCACATCTAAAATTAACTTAGCCATGACGATTGAATAACATGTCCCTGAAAAGTCTTTTTTATTAGGGAAAGGTCCCGAAAAGTCTTACAAAAGAAATTAAAAACATTTTCATTGGATGATATTGGAGAAGAATCATATTTAAAGGAACAGAAGTCCCACTGAAAAAAATTCTTAAGATATTTTTTCCGCGCTCTACTGATAAGCGCATCAATCAAGGGATTAAAAGAAAAACATTTTTATCTTCAACCGGAGATACGCCGCGTAAATCGAATGCAAAATGAAAACGATCTCCATAATATAGTGGTTTGTGCATTTTTTTCTCCCTCCGTTGACATTGCTTTTTAGTCCAGGAACTGAAGCTCATAAAAGTGCAAACAAAACCTTACAATATTTTCAAACTTAATCGATTTGCATAAAAATTTGGGGTTAGACTAATCATACCCCCAACCTCAAAATCCATATTATGCCGAAGGGCGCTTTTTATTTTTTAGGGGTAAAAACTACCCCTAAATGATAAAACTTATAAAATTATATTTTAAAGCTAACTACGGATAAAATTTAGTTTAAATTAGTTCTATAATTAGATTATATGTTTAAAAAATAATTTTAGAGTATTTCAACCCTTAATAATCAACCCTTATTGGGGGTTAATGTAAAAAAAGAAATTTCAAGCTGAATCGATTTGCATAAAATTTGTGGTTATACTAATCATACCCCCTTCAAAAAATTTTTAACTTCGTCAAATTTAAAACTTCGTCATGGGAACGTAAACAAATAAATGTATATTTATGTAGAAATTACATGAAACACTATCAAACGAAGACTGTATGGCTTCCAGTCTTCCCACCACATGCATGCACACAGGTCACATGCGAGCGAGAGCACACATATATGTATATACACATATATGTATACTCACATATGTGTATGTATACTTACATCTTATGGGTATGTGTGTTTATTTTGTAGTAAATTTGATTGTATCGTTAGCTTCGAACGTGAAGCACACAGTATATACTGGTTATGAGGAATGTTATGCTCTGAATTTTGGTTTTAGAATTTTTCGAATATCAATTTGATTGGTATTTCAAACATAAGTAGCTCCTTTATTTTTCATTATAGAAAGTTTACTTAAATAGTATTTTGTAGGGATTTTTTTAAGGACTACGAGGTTATGTGAATTAAATTTCTTTCAAATCCTTAATTTTGAAAGGGGAGGGGTTTAAAGGGTTTAAATAATGTGGTGCTTCCTTGAAAATAGAGGTTTTAAACATCAATATCTCGCCAAATAGTGATTGTACAGAAACTTTTAACAAACCAAAATATTTGAAAGTAAAGAAGCTACAATTCATAACTCTTGCATTTTTTTCATATCTCCAGTTATTTTGGAGTTATTATGAAAAAAGAGCATTTTTGACGAAATTGTAGAATATGGCTTTTCACTTTTACCTCCAATTTTTTTCTAAATTGATTATTGTAAATTAACCAAACTTCTAGGATCTATTAACAATACTAAAATGAAGTTATTTAGTTGTGTAATGAAGTTAGTTGTTTTCGTTAATTTTTTCGTAGAAAAAAGTAGGGACTGATCTTAATTTAATCATAACTCGCTCAAATTTCATTATAATTTTTTTCTCATTATAACAAAGTTTAAAAAAATACTTTTAAACAGATTACATAAGTTTACCTCAAAAAATACAGTTTTCCCGCTATTTGGTGTTGAATCTTTCAAATTTAGCGTTTGACAAACAAAAGATAACCATCAACAAGTTGTAGCCTTGTCCGAATTGGTCATATAGGAAATATAAAATAAGATTTTTATTTAATTTTTTACAAGCTACAGTTTTGTAGTTGACAATTTCCGGGTAAAATGAATACCTTTCAAGTTATTTGCCAATAATCTATTAAAATCGTTGATGCTTTCTTAAAAAAAACCGTTACTTTCAATCGCAAATAACTCGAAAAATATTAATTTGACGCGAGAAAAGGACAGATCATTTTATTCTTAAAATTTAATTTTCTATCGATTCCTATGGTCAAAAAACATAATTAACACAGGGTAAAATCGCCTTATGGCATGATATAGATTTTGATCGTTGGTATATTCCCTACTTATTGTGAAACTTTCAAGAAAATCGATTCAGTTTGAAAAAATTGCAAGCCAAAATGCTTCATTTGCTGGACTATTTGGTTCTATTCCCATAGAGACCTAGAACAGATATGACTAATTGTAAGTGGGTGATGATTGTCGGAACTTGTATCCACCAGCAAAGTCATCTGTAACCTCCCCCTAGGAAAACAAAGACGAATGTTGGGTAGAAACGAGTCAGGGTTCTTCCCTCTATAAGAAGTATATTAAGGGTGCCCTTTTTGCTGCTGCTAATTCGTGTACGCGTCACTCATTGTTGCCTCGTGTACTCTCTGATCCTCCTGGCTATCTCAGTGTTTTGAATAAAAAAGTTTTTGGCTCCATATCTTGCCCCTGAAAAAAAACCCTGAACTTTCAAGCTTGGAGAATCCCTTCCCGTTCTATTAACCTTCACGGAGATAAGTGCATACACACCCTATTTGCAGTCAACCGATCCGTCCCATTTATATGTATGCTCTCGCAGTTGACCCAGTGGACGGGGACATTCTGCCGAGACATAAATACCCCATTAGACTTTAGGTAAAAGAGCGGGAACCGCCTCCCGCCAGATGACACTAGCGCTGTAGCAGCCGCTTGAGGGAGTTTGCTGAGGGGAGCGGGGTCCGAGGCGGTTCTTCAAAGGGTTTTGGCCGCCTTAGGCGAGGGAGGGCGGGGGATATATGGTGGGGATGGATGAAATCGTTTCCCCTCGCTCTCTTTCGCTCGATTCTACGTTTGCCGCGCGCGTTTGGCCGTTCACGGAGAGATGTCGTTGTCGGTCACATTGCCAGTGGGTAGCGTAGCGGGGCACAGCAAGCGATCCGCTGTTGGAGTGTGAGCCGAATTTTTGCAATAAATGACCTGAATTTGCACCCAAAACAGCTCCATTGAAATCCCCTTGTCGTCCTCACCTTATCAACCCTCACCTATTCATTTTAACACACGCGAAGGTTGGTGCTCAGTGATTAGTATAAGAGAAGAATCTCAGTCGAATGCAAATTTCTCGGTTGCTCTATCTTGAAATGACGCCTTGCAGAGAGCGTTTCCCCTGACTTAAGTCCCCTGGCTTTTCCGACTAAATTTTTGTATGGCTGGATTTTTAGCGCAATGGTTACTTTTGGCGTGATGGATCCAAATGTATTTATTCGTCACTCGTTATTCAGTCAATGGCAATTACATCACCTGCCATCATCGAATCTGATCCTGCTCTCTCTCCTTCTTATCTACAGGTAGCACCAGCTCAATCAAGGTATTTGAAGAGCGGCGCCAATAATGGGTTGCGCAGTGAAAGTGAGTGTGTTGAAATGTTTACCTCTAATACACAAATCTAATTAACACGAATTATTGGTATATTGACATCATAAACACAAATTATAGATATTATTGTTCTGGATAATCTCTCACGAGAGCGAGACACGTGCCATTATTCCACACTGTGGCGTAACTAGGCATATGCTTTGGGGGGGATGGGATGGCCTGGGGTGGCATGATAGGCAACAGGGGTTCCGGGAAATTTTTTAAAAACCACATGCTTGGAAATACATTTACATCATTTTGGCGCTTAAAATTTAACTTTATGCAGATTCAGTTATTACAAGTCAAAACTAGACAATAGTTTTAAATTATTTTTTTATTTGTCTGAGGCTTTGGAGGGTAGGGGGTTTATCCCCTCATCCCCCCCATATTTACGCCAAAAGAAAACATATTTGGGAGTGAAATATGAGTGCAATTTTGCACCTGAGTACAATGGAAATGCCAAAAGTGATTTTAAAAGGCATTTACAGTTGTCAACTCCACTAGTTCCAACACTGCTTCGAACCTTTACAAAATTAACTCTTGACGACAGAACTTGACAAAATATTCACTCTTAGTTGTAAATCCTAGATAAATATATTATTTATAAACAAAAGATATGTATGTATATAAGACGTATGTAAAAGCCGGGAAATTAAATACATTTCCGTAATTTAGGCGAAATCTGTGTAGTAGTTTTCATGAGTGATCGTGAGTGAGTACCTCTAATTGTGTCCATAATTTTTGCTTATTTCATTTGTGTAGTAAAGGTTAACGTTTCAACCAACTCGCTCCCTTTCACTGCACAATTCCGTTATTGGTGCCGCTCTTCATATACCTTGATTTTCGGCTGGTGCTATCTGTAGAGAAGAAGGAAAGAGAGCAGTATAACACTTGGTGAAGGTAGGTGATGCACTAGGGCAACCTTTGCATAGATTCTATTGACTGGATGAGGGGGCATCCATTAATTACGGGAGGCGTTTATGGGGGTTGGGGGGCCAAGTCGTTTCTTTTGTTTAAATTTTTTTTGGCTACTCTTTTGAGTAAATAGTAGGTAGCTCGAGTACATCATTTGACTTTAGCCAATGCCGCTCCAACTACTTTAACGCAAATTATAAACACAGTTGATTTGTATTCAGGACGAAAAATCGTAAGTGACGACGCGTGCGACCGAACGCCATTAATTTCATTGCATGACTACCTACCTCTTTATTTAATTGTTTTTTATCATTATTTTACTCTCATTGTTTTATCCCGTCGTCAAGGTGAATTGCTACACGGTGTTCGTGTTTTCTTGTTAAAATATGTACTCTATATTATTATTACTTCGGTTTGGGATACCTTAGTTTTGTAATTGCATTCAGTTACGTGCATCGCATGGAGGGTATGAGCACGGTATTATAAAATTACTCTAAATAATCTTTTCATAAATTATTTTCGTATTGAATGTATCGTATTTTTTGTCTGAGCATTATAGGCTCAAGGGCCTTTTTCCAGTAGGTCCGTCAGTGCGGAGGCAAGACCTCATTTGTCATCATTTTCTGTCCGCTCGAAATCTGACTGCATGCTTACTACCATAAATCAACGCGTTTCTTGCTGTTATTGAGCAATGTCTTGCAATATCACCTTGACACATCTTTGCCATAAATTACTTTTTAATCCGTATTTCTTGGTATTAGCAGAAGTTGACATCAATGCGTCCGTTCTACTCTACCCATCTTCGTTTTTATACATAGAGATCTGCATATTTTAATCCAAGCATCAACAGATGAAATAATGGCGTTTCTCAGTGAAGAAGTTATTTTCAATAAAAGAGGAAAAACAAGCAGAATTTCTAGGGTATCTGTTCCGCAGCCGTTTACTCAATTTTGATAAGCACTAACTCTTTTTGACATTCACATGCATATATATGTGCGAAAGTTTTGAAGCAACTAGAAGCATGAGCACTCTTTATTTGTACACGTGGCTGAAATTTACTCAGTTGTAGTGGTATACGAAATACTTAGCCGAAGGATCCAAGTATCTCGCTGTGTGTAGAGAATAATTCAACTCAATCTAATTTGAACATGGCCATGACCAAGTTGATTTTTTTTAACTAACTCAGAACTGGATGATAATGCAAGTCTATTTCATTTTTATCACGATTGGAAGAGTACCCCGATGATATTTAGGAATGAAAATTAAATGTGGATTTCTAAAAATGGCTACTAAAATACAATGGAGGCGCTGTAATCACATTAGGTGCAATAAAGTATCTGTTTGTAAAGCTTAAAGTACCTGTATATTTTTTATGTTGTTCATCTTCAAGTATAAGAAAAACTGCGATATACTATTCCTTTTATGACTTAATCTGAAGTTTGTACATTGCTACGTTAAATTTTCGACATCGTACATAACTTCTGCCGTCTCATTCCCTTCAACAAATGAATAAACAAACGTTTGCTACAAAACTATTTCTAATCGAAGGAAGAAGTTAACAAATTGAATTTAGAGATGAAAAGATTTTAAAGAATCGAGAAAGCGATGAACTGCATAAAAGTACAGTGTGTTAAGACATCAATATCAAGACATTAGACAAGATAGGTCGACTAGATGTACAGTTTAATTACAATCCATTATGAAACTCTTGACGGCTCATGATGAAACTGTTGAATTACTTCTTGAGATCTCTTTTCGATCTAAAATAATGGGAATTAAATGAGTCCAGAAATAAATGGGTAAAATAGCTGAATTGTAAAAATACAGTGAAATGAAATAATGTGAAGAGAAAATGAGGAGAAGCATAATAATACAGTGTGTTAAGACGTCAATTTCAGGAGATCAGGACAAGGTAGGCTGGCGAAGTGAACAGTTTAATGATAATATTTTATCAGATCAGCGCTTCAAGGCCAATATGATATTATTAATTTTAACATAGCAATTACAGCGCATGATGTTTTTTTTACGGAATATCCATTCCGATGTTGATGGCTCATGATGAAAATGTTGCATTAGCTCTTTGTTTCTCGGGTTGATTTAAAATAATAGAAATTCTAAAAAAATATTTCTAATTTTACAGCCAGATAAATATTATATTAGCTGCCCACGACTCCTTAAATAATCATTTAAGGGGTCGTGGGCAGCAACTTTCTTCTTTTCAACAAAACGTGGTTTTTATAAAAATATAATTTTTATATTTTTATATTATTTATCATTCCACTTGTAGCTTATGGCTGACTTTCTCACTTTAAAGACATCATTAAACATTTGCCCTTGAAATATATTATGAGGCTGTTTCTGTCTTTCAGAAAAACTTATAACTTCGTCTAAAATTAAAGCCCTAGCCCATCTCCCCAATTCAACCTCAGTAGCCAAGCTTTCTCTGTGATATAATGAGAAATGAAACGATTTAACTCATCTTCATATTCTAAAGCTTGATATATAAGCCTCATTAGAACAAAATCCGAGTCCAATATCGCTATATATCTAATAAAAAAATATTCCCAATGGATTGATTATACTCCTCATGAATTGCCACTTTTGTGAATGTCAAAATGCAATGCGAACGTGTGGATGGTCCTCTCATGTTGCCGCTATAGTTTATTATCTCACATATATAAGATATATTTGCCAAAAATTCTCAACTTGGACGAAAAGTTTACTTGTATATTTGAAAGGAAAGAAATTTAGGTTTAAAATAATGAAGATAGTGATGAAGACTGATTTTGGATATTGACTTATTGTATCTGAAGCATCATAATATTAATAACACAATGAATATCAATTTGTATACATTTTTACTGTTTTCAATGAAATATTGTGGCATAATTTTACGTTGCATAATTTTATGAAATTTATGTCATTTGTGTAAAATCAAATACACATCGAACGATGCAACTTTTGCATGAGTCTTCTAATCTTAAAAAATTGCCTTATATCTACGACGTAGCTCTATAATACGTAGTTGTTCTGTAGTATCAACGTAGATGAACTTTATTAGGGTCTATAATTTTTAAAACTAATCATACTGGTACGAAAAAATTTGGAACTCCCGAAATAAAAAGCTTTGGAATTAAAAGACAGAATATTTTAGAAGCATTTATGAGCTATGTTGAATACGGGTGGTAAAGAAAAAAGGCATCGGTTTTAAACAAACCCCATATTCAAATAAAAGCCACGAGCTACAGACTTCGTGCCGAAAAGGCTTGTCATATTATTGAACAGCTGCCTTCCATTTGTCTAAATTAATTATGTCTCTCGATGCCACACGGTACGCGGCTTTATTGTCCAGAATCCTCCAACTGGCAATCAAAAAATCCCCATAGAACACGCTGATAAAAGTTGCAAAAATGCAGTTTTTCTTGTTTTTGACCCTCTATATAAATAAATATATGAAAAAATAAGGATTGTTTTGCGTCATACTGTAAACAGCATGTAATTTTAACGAAGTTTGTCTTATTTAACTAAGCAATAACTGCAAGTAAGATTTATAATTTTTTTTATGATATAATATTTTTTAATATTTTTATGACCTTAATTTTTATTGTAGAATAAAATGACATAAAGATTTACAATTGTGATTATGTTTAATATTTATTTGACTGATAATCAACATTTTGCGCAAGTTTTTTATTTTCAAAAATTTGCCGAAGTAACAATAACAACATTAAAATTTAAACTGGGTATACACGCTTATCCATCTCCTCTGCTTTTTTCTTACCCCTCTCCTCCGTCCCTCATCTTACTCTTATCCATCATTCACATCATCAGACGGGCCTTTGTGTCCTTCTCCATCTGGACCGTTGGGACTCATCCCTTTCTCTACACCAACCGCTACACCTTCCTGCCTCCCTTCACCACCACTTAAAACTTCGTCTCGCATTCTCTCGGTGGTGGCCCTGCTATAAGTTTGTACGCCATCTATTTTCGTTGCGGGGAACCAAAAAAGACGACGTAAGGCCCGCGCACACAATGGAGATGGCTCGTCACAAAAGAACCGAAAGCTTTTGCGTTTCCCCGCGGCGGTGGCCGCCATGAATGGGGTATCAAATGAGTCCGTTACGGGATGGTCACCCTCGTAGCCGAATAATAAAAAAAATGCCTCGCCGCTCGCTAGGCATGTCGGACGTTCTGTTGGTTCCAGCCCATTCCTCTCTCCCTCCCGCTTCGCCGTGAGAAAGTCGGGAGGAAGTCATGAAATCGTCGTTAAGGAGGCGAGATCGTACAGTGAGGATGGCGTAATTTTTTTCAGCTTTGCGATACCGTAAGAGCAGATCATTTGAACCTACAAGTACCACTATTACCAATAATGACAAAGCATTTTCAAATGGATGCTGGAAAAATTACAGAACGTCACCATATTTTACATGAATTGCCATGAGAAAAATTCGGAAAAGTGAACTGCGTAAACGTGCCCCGGTCTACTCTAGACATTCGGAGATATTATCTTGAGTGAAGTCTGAATTGTGTGTAAGTCTTCATACCACATGTAATTGTTATTGAGAAAAACATGGTTTTTCTAGTTTCAGACCTCAGGCACCCGCCTTGTCTCTAATGCAACTTTGATTCGAAATTGAATTCGTTCGAACTCAAAGGGCATTTGGTTAAGATCATGGAAATCCTCGGAATGAGAACTTCCTCATCTTTGAACTTCCCTTTGAGTATAATCGCGTGAATCACATTGATTATAAGTTTTATTTACCACCAAAGGCGTTCCATTGCAGAGTTTTGGTTGGTTTAGATTTCGAAGTATCATGACTACCGTAAGCCAGGCACATCCAAGAGGTTTAAAAAATTCAGATGGATAGTTGGTGACTTGGACCTCGTTTGTTACGCAGTCAATAGATTTGAGTGAATACAGAGTGCTAACGATTTGATTCCGAATTACGATGTTTAAATCATCCAGATCCTCGTTCTTAGCCGTCAAAATTGCTCGCTCACTTTGTGATTTTTGTGGTTATCAACCATATTCGGGTACTTTTTGTTGTTCAGCTCATCTTCCGATGATACGAAATTGCAAAGTTTGGAGGAAATGAAATCAATCCGCTCGATTCGTCGACAGGAACACGGCCATTACCGATAGTCAACTATTGATCGGAGATTTCTTTACATACATAGTAATGACGTGTTTGTTAACGACTCAACTGTGACTCAACTCGAGTTGGGTTTAGCTTGAATGAAATGATTTTAATATTTTTAATGTGTTTTGACCATTAAATCGTTTTTAATATTGTTAAGAAGGTGAGTCATTAAATTGGTAAAAACTAAACAAATATTCTAGTTTTGACCGACTTCACTGCTACGTTTTATGCCTAATATCAATATGAATCGCTAACTGCAGAAAGGGATCATGTCCAAGTTGGACGATTTATCTTTTTTTATTAAATTTGTCGTTAGGCGCAAGACTAAACATTCCTTACTAAAAGGAAAAATGTCATTCTAATAACACCGACCATATGTTTCCATTACATGTTTCCTTTTAGTAGGAAACGTTGAGTCTTGCACTTACACGGAAAAAAAGTTTAGTTAGAACTATCGAACTCTGATAAAATTTATCAAACTTTTCGGTTCATATGGCACATTGAAAAAATCAGTAACAATTACCAAACCAGTTTGATGACTTCTATAAAACTGGTTTGGTATTTGTTACCGAACTGGCCACAGCAGTTCGATAAAAACTACCAGAATTAAAAGGATAATAAAACCGACGTAGCGTGCACATATGAAAGATTTTCCACCCAGAAAAACATTGTTCTGATTAAAAATCATAAAAGTAAGAGTATGATGTAAGTTTCTGCAGAAGAAATAGAAAAAATGGAGAATAAATTCGCCTGCATGAAACATTGATCGTACGGCCCCCGCGTAGTAGAAAAGTACTCGAATGCCTAGGCTAACTCGGTTGCCACAACAAAAGGTTACACAAACGTCGTAATATACTATTATTGTAAATAATCAAAATTTGTTTTGAAATGTGAATAAGGAGTGACTACAGTTTCCCTTTGTGAGCTTAATAGGAAAACTTGAAGCACACAATTGCATTACGGAGGTAATCCTTATCAATAATTAGTGCAGATGCGCAAGAAAACTTTATTTTCAGGCTTTTTAAATCGATGTAGAGATGACTTTAACGTGCTGGGTGATATCCTTAGCATGGATTGGGTCTAGTATGACGACTTTTATCACATGTTATTCAACATGATCGCGAATGATTATACCTCAGGAATACCATTAAAGTTTTAATGCTTACATAGCTTTAATATCCATGATGATACGCTATTCAATCCTTGTCTTTGATGTATCAGCTTACAGATAACATTGCAATTTAAAGCAGAAGTAAACAGAAAAATGAACGTAAACAAATTAAAACGCTATCTCCATCAGAAATAATGAAAACAAAATCATTTCTACGAACGTATCTTTTATGTAAGGCCTGTTTAAGAATCTTTCAACTGCAAATCTGTATTGGCATAAACAAAAGATGTACGACAGTCCGTTCGATAGATTACGAAACTCTTAGTAATTCTATCAAACCAAATTTGCATAAAAATGTAGAGTTTGATAATTTTTACCAAACAAGCAAGCACCTTCGTAAAATTAATCATAACTTCGATAAAATAAACCAGTTTGATAGTTTTAATCAAATCCTTTTTTCCGTGTAGCAACAATTTAAAGAAGAAAAAAGAAAAATCGTCCAACTTGGACATTATGCCTTTCTGCAGTTCGCGATTCATACATCAATGCATGGGTGTACCAAGCGAGGGGCCAAGGGGGGGGGGGGGGGGGGGCAGCTGCCCCACCATCCTAGAAGCAAAAATCGCAAAAGTCTATAATCAAAATCAGTACTGAATTGAAACGAAAGTATTCAACAAGTTTTCTTTAAACCCACGAAAAATTATATGTATTAGTATATGATATGTAACTAAAATAAAAATATTTTTTCAAGGATATAATCTCATAAATCCCACGGCTTGCCCCCCAGTTTTGATCCTGGGTACGCCCTTGCATCAATGCCCCTTTTGTAACCGTTTTGTTTATTATTATTCTCATATTTCTAATAATGTGGTCATGATTTTTTCGTTCGCATTTCTGTGTAAAATATTTAGTGCTCGTCAGAGCCAATGAAATGCTAATTTTCTTGATTAATTTGGAGTGATTAAGTGCTACATGTTTATCTCACATGAGCTGTATCTCAATTACAAATTGCCTCTGAAATGAACGAAAAAATAGCCTTAGGCAGCCTGGATGCTGCAAATTTCTCCCATCTTTTTGTAATGGATTTCAAACCCGACGGTGATTGGCAATGTTACCCAGCTTTCAATTACCTTTTTGTTTCCTTTTATTTCTATCGCCTTAATAAAAATATTTCTCGTCATAAAATAGAAATAAACGTTTTGTTGATGAAAAAAATCTCCTAACTGCTGAAAGACATGTATACATCATCACAGAAAGACCTTAGTTTCAATTCACATTATTTCACAGAACGCCATTTATAATTCATCGCGATATTGATATTGATGGACTACAAAAGCTGAAACATTGGCGATAATGAAGAATAACACGAAATAAAAATAAGTTTTTATAAAAAACAACGTTTTTATCGTGAACGAGTAGATTTTTCTTCAATCAATTTTTCGATGAACTTTCAATGTAAACAAATTTGTTGTTATGACTATTTCATTTTCGTTCGTATAAATAAACCTCGCAAGTATAAATGATCGCTGCGCCGCCATCGGATTTTGGTGGCCATTTTTTGGACAAACCTCAATACACAATATTAAATTCTGAATTACAATCGAGATTCAGTTTAAATCACAGTAAAAGTGTTAGAATATGGCATTATCATCTGGTTCTGAGTTGTCCTGAAAATAGGTAATTGGAAAGTGGGTTAAAATTAGGTTGCAATATTTGACCGGGATAAGATGACAAACAACAAAGTGAGTTTATAAAAACTTTATAAAATAGAAAATACTCAAATTAGCTTCTTAAATAAGGTTTAAAATATTTTTTGTCGCTTAAGATTATTATTATTATCATCTGTTATATCCCAGGTTTACTACAACTGGAAGAACTTTGCTGCCTCAGTTTCGGATGTTGATTTGGAGCTTCCTTATATATCCTGTACTTTTCGGAATGGGGTCACGCCTCAACACCTGCATGCGAGAATTATGGCTCCTACCCTTGCCGCCGTTGTCACTTGATTGTTATCCGTGAAAACCGTGGAAAAATATTGGTTTGGAGATACATTTTACTGCCCTCCACTGGTCATTGTCGAGGGTTTTCACCGAATCGCTATCGAAATGAAGAGCTTACAGTGGGTAACATCTGCCGTCGTATGTCAATTCGGAAGGCCAGATGCTGGCCGCACGCTTTCGCGGAGGTATCCAGCAGCCATCAGGTAGGAAAGAAACACTTGTAATAAACCGTTTTTTCAAAGCATTGTATAAAATATTACTTTATTCGTAGTCGTTCTCGTGGGTGCTGGTACGTCGAGGTTGAAATTCGATATGTTAATATCATTTACTTCCATCCCGATCATTGTTCATCATCCTATCAGGTCATATGATATTTTACCGTGTAGACTTCATCATTGGTGCATATAACCGGGAATTTTCACAAGAGAAAAGGTATAATTAGTGAATCATATTTATAAATTTCATGAAAATGACAAACTTTGTATCTTGGACCAACCACCTTAATATCACCTGTACCGTTATAATTTAGTCATAGAATTGTATAGGATTTACTTTTGATTTGTGCGGCACACATTACTTCGGAATCATTTTGCGTGCACATTTTTAAAGAAAAGTTTCAGCTTATCAGTTTCATTTTGGGTGTATCCTAGTGAGCTTAATGAGGTGAATTAAAGTCGATCGCTTCACCAGAATTAATTAAACTTCATAGGCTCCAATGATGGATTGCGAAATATATTTTAGCGAAAAATGGAAATTGGTCGTATAACCAATAGCTCTCTCATGAATTAGTCTTGCAAGTAAGTCACACATCCCGCTATCTATTAGAATATTTGTTGATATCTTTAGAAATCGAATTTGGTGAGAACTTCTTTTCCTGAGATGCGAGGGAATGGAAATTCTATTTAACAACTATGGTTGATGGAAAAGACTGCATTATGTGACGGAAGTCAACTTCATTTAGATATTATTTCCGCTGATGACTTCATTAGTAAGCAAGAGATCAATTAAAGGATTTGGATTTTTTATTTTCCTAACTATCTTTGATTGGTAGTCTCGTTGAGTAGTGAGAAGAATGACGGGATGCAAAGCAGCTCTGGATTCAAATCCAGGGGAAGCCTTTGTTCCCCCCCAATAATCGAGTGAGGGCCCATGGAACATGTCGTGAAGCTGCGCACTGCTTATATGCCAAGGAAGGCGGTCCAGAGAAAGGAATTGATCCCTCCTTCCTGCATAAAATTTACACGCCAGTAGCTTAATTCGATAGTATAGGACATGTTTTAAGATAGTATGTTTTTGCGGATGATACGGAGGCTGTAAAAAATACAGAGAACACAAGTGGAGTTGGTACAAAATGCTGCGGGAACATTGTTGCGATTCTTTTCGAATACATCAAGGGATCATGTGATTTTCAACTACTGATTCGGTACATACATAAATAGGAAAAATAAAAGGAGGAAGCTGCAACCAGGTACACTGTATTAATAAATATCGATCACCGTGCTTCTCAAATGAACAGAGACATTCTTACAGGGCACTGTACTTGCTAATCACAAATCCATTGAGGGATAATGCGTTATTATGAAAAAGACCCGCTGTTCCATACGATGTAGTCCTCAAGAAATGAATACTTAAGATGCTAGCCAATGAAGTAGCCTATCACCAACGCAATGGCAGTGAAGCAAGTTTTCTTATACTTTGGGGACACAGTAACGTCCTCAGTGATGAAGGTATTGCGGAGCAAACAAACATATCCCCTTATTTATGACAGAATAACTGATAATATTGATATCCATCTTAAATTAAATTTATGTGATGATAACTCTAGTGAAGTATTACATTGTCGATAATAGCAACCATAATTTTTGAGTCTTAGGAGACTTATTTCGCTCCGCAACTAAGGATTGAATATTAATAATAAATCAAGTAATTACACTGATGCATGAATAACAAAGGATCCTTCGGGTAGAAAGAGTGCGTGATCAGAGTCGGCAGTGGAAAGCTAGTGAAATCGTCTTATAACAATGACCTATGCAAGCTCTTGATTAGCTCTCAGTTGCTCCGGAAAATTAGATCCCAGACCCTTTGATCTTCGAGAGGATGACTTCTTGATCCCCCTAAAATACTCGCCGGGCTTCTATTTTCCCTGTACCTGGGGTAGCCGGAAGTTTCAAGGACGTGAAGAGATGCAAAGTTATCCTCATCTGGGAACAACAGCCCCAGGGCAGACGCCGTGAGAGAAATGGGTCATTATCCACCCCTTGGGGAAGATGTCCCGGGGCGATTAGGACGGTGGAAGTGGGGTGAGAAGTTTAAAACCCCTCAGCACAGACCCTTTTTTTATTTAGTTATAGGGCCACTGAGTCCGTCTAGCATTACCCTTTGGACTACCAAAATTGGAGTCTCCCCCGTGAAAAATGGCAGGTTACTCTTCCGAGCGACTGACGATGGCTGACGACTCGAATTAGTGCGTCTGTTGAATGGTTACTACATAATTTGGGTAGCCTCAAGGGCTCTCCGAGGGCACTTCTGGCCTGGGGGCAGGTGTCGCAGATCACAGTTGGCTTAAGCGTAGCCTACGTTATTCATAAGGCCGTACAACGTGAGCTGTTCACGAGCAGAACGAGCATGTCTGGAGTTAGCTCCAATTGTCGCCGATAGGTGCGCTGTTTTGAGAACAAAATTCGTATAGGAATGAATGGCGAACGTTTGAAATAGAAACTATTTATTTCAAAATTAATTCTCTTTTCGTGATTATGCTGAATGTCAACATGTTTATTTAATTTTGCCACTTATTTTTGGTATTTTTATCGGAAAAATGTCTTCAAAATTTCAGGTATTTTCCTTAACGTTAGACCTTTTAGAGCGTCCGTTTCTTTTTTTAGCAAAGTTGTACAGAAGTGGCCTCGAAAACTTTTGTAATATTACACGAAGTAATACCGAATTTTTCCACTGCTTACAAGCAAATTCCTTCCCAAGTCTTATGTAAAATGAATGTCAGTAATTGCTCTGCAAGTATCTGGCGAAGCAGATACAGTATTGCCCGAATAGAACATTTTACAAACTTTTTGTTAGGATAACGAAGGCCACCTCCATAAGCGGATTTAGGGGGGCCTGGGGTTACGTGCCCCCCCAGACGCTTAGATGTATGTAACGTAGGCTACGGCTGAAGTTAAAAAAAAACTGGCCAAACACTCAATTTTCAACTTTTTTATTTAAAGCCGGGAATGAATGATCCAAATTTGAGAATATCCAAGTGTTCCAAAATTGAAGTTTATTTCTTTTTACAGAAATGCTATTAAATTGATGCAACCGTCAAATTAGAACAAAAAATAATGAAATCTTAAACGTTTGATTTTCAAGAAGTGTTTCTAAGTTTGTTCTTCAAACGAAGGATATCATCAGGTTCCAGTCAATTTTAATTATTTAAATTAAATTTATTAATTATTACTATATTTAAAACTAATCATATTCATTTTATTCAGCTATAATTATACTTACAATTGCTCTTTATTTTAATAATTAGAGATTTATTTGACATTTTTCGCTAAATTTAGCGGTGATAAATTTAACTATCGTCGCTTGTGGCTCCAAAGATATTTTCACGCGGAGTTAAATTGGAGTATTCAGTCTAGTATATTTTGTAAAGAGGAGAATCATGCACTGATTTGTACCTCTTCGTTTTTTTTCGAGATAAATTTCAATGAAGTTGGCCGGTTCTCGCCTCCCTGCAGCGACACACGCGTGGAAATATTATTTCTTTATGTATGCAACCTCACTGCAAAATTAATTAGTCCTCCACGCCATTTTAGCAGTTGGATAACACGTGTTCATCCGGGGAGGCAGTGGCTTAACTATTCGGGGGGTGAGAGGACATCCCCCCAAAGCCTCAAAGAAATAAAAAACAGTTAAAACTATCGTCTAGTTTTGACATATAACAACTGCATCCGCTTAAGCTAAATTTTTAGTGCCAAAATGACGTAAAATGTATTTTCAGGCATGTCATTTTTCAAAAAATTTCCCGGACCCCGAAGGTTACTTTTCCATCCATCATCCACCATTGCCATCTTTTGTCCCCAGGGGATTGATTTCATCTGGTTATGCCTCAGCGTCTGGACGACTAAGTTGTTCCCTCTTCTACTTTTCATTGGGCTTCACTTCCCAGACTTTATTATTGCTCACTCGGTCGATTCATATAATTTTCATAACTCCTCTGCTGTGACACATTTCCAATACTTCCATCCTGGATTTCTCTAACGCTACTGTCGTCCTCTTCTCTCTGTCATATAGAAGCATACTCCAGGCGTAAGATCTGATGAATGAAAATCGACGGATGCGGATTCGAAGGACGGATTTGGGCTTGATATCGTGGAAGGTATCAATAACAAGTTCAATGATGCAGGCGTGGTGTAATGGAAGTTGTACACATTAAAAGAAAAGGTAGCTGCACTTTTACACAGTTATTTCGTGCGTACGACGCGTTTCGGCCCACAGAGCCGTCATCTACTACAAGACAAGGCTTGTCAACTGTGCAATGTGCATAAATGAATGCTGTTCCGACAGTGTTTTTACATTTTCTGTTAGCCTTGAATATAAAAAATATCGACAATTACTTAAGAAACAATTTTTAGCGATAATGCATTAATTATTATAAAGTTCTTCTCAGGGGTATGCATTTTAAGAGTCAATTCCTTCATTGTATGAAACGTCATGTCAGTGCGTTCAGAAGTTCTTGATAAAATATAGCTGAGCCCAAAATTGAAGATTTTACAAACATACAATTTTTTGCTCACTGAAATTATTCTGTTCCTTCCTAGTTGAAATATTGAGTCAAAAGTCTATGGCATTGTTTTTGGATAAGTAAAAAAATGGCTTATATCCCAAGAGTGATAATTTTGAGAAATTGTTGTATAATCTTGATAATTTCAATTTTGTTAATCCTTTTGTGTTTTCATTGCTGAAATTTATTATTCATACACGTGTTCCTTAGATAAAATTATTCATCTTTGTTTAAGATTGGTTAATATTACCATTGTCACGTAATTGATTATTTAACAATGTTTTACACGGGAATCGTATGGGACTTCAGTAATCGGGAATCGATGTTTATGAATGTCGCGTAAGGCGTCACAATAAATGAAAGCCAAAGCCAAAAATTAAATATTCCTGGCAAAGACAATATGCTATGAATAGATAATGATTATGAAAATATCTTGCGCGTCTGGTTGTGAAAACCGTCCAACGCTGATTTGCGTTCGTTGTGCCATCTATACCGGCACAATTAAACACATGTTTTAGAATAGATAACTTTATTTTTAATGTCAATGAAAATAACTTACGTGTCTGGTGATATTTATGCGTCTCGATATTTCGCGTTCCTTTTGCCATCTCTCGCCTCAGAAAAAAGGACAGGTTTTAGAATAGCTAATTTTATGGCTGTTTGTGAGAATTAATTTCAGACCAGGTGATAGCTATCTTTCACGTTATTCCGCGTTCATGTAGCCATCTCTTGCCTTATAGTTATGTATAGATGAAGATGTGTATGAATTGTCGAATTTTTATAAATATACCTCAAGGAATATGCGAATGCTGGATTTTTGGGGACAAAACGTGGGCGTCGTATTCTTTCACTTGAAAGGTGATAGCACATAATCGATCCTCGCTATTTTGGATTATGTCTTCGAAATTAACTTGAGCGGCTGGGTATTGGTATTAATTGCTCTCAGTCCATTTACAACAATGTAGTGTATATAGTGTTTATGATCTTGGAGTATAGGTCATGATTTAAATTAAACGAGTGGATGGGTGCTTGAATTCTTCAAGCGGGTTGGAGAGGGTAGAGAAAACATAATTGTGTCACGTGGTTTCGAGTCTCTTGTCCATACGTTTTTGAAAAGTTCTAAAATTCCACCACGTAATGTCAAAGCAATTCGATATATTTTATGATAGCGCAGATTCGATATTTATCGAAAGATAGCCCATCCTCTGCATTGATTTCTATTGAACAGTACGTGGAATACTAATATGTATTCACATACCAAATTTTATTGGTCTAACTGATATAGTTATGAAAATATATATATATTTGAATATTGCTACAATAATGGAATCAAATGAATAAAGTGACATCTGTATTGAAAAATACGCAATTCTATTCATGTTTTTATAATGTTATCCATTTCTGTTCATTCTATTGATCCAATATCTATTACTTTATCAACTATGCCCTTCGATGGTGATGATGTGGTATAGCAATTCGATATATTTTAAGGAAACGCAGTTTCGATATTTATCGTATGTGAGACTTCATAGACAACATATTTACCGCGTGCATTATGAGGAATACCAATATGTACCCATTTACCAAATTTCATTCACCTACCTCAAACACATATATCAAGTTATGTCAATATTCGTATTTGTTACAATAATCGAATTGAACTTTCGATTATACTGACATCTTTACAGTAAAATGCTCATAGCTATTGATTAGAGTTTCATTCTATGGTCATCCACTATCTATTACCTTATCAGGTATGCCCATGGATTTTAAATTCTATGTGCTATAGCAATTCGATATATTTTAAGGAAACGCAGATTCGATATATATCGAATGTGAAACAACATACAAAACATATTTTCCCTGTGCATTATGAGAAATGACAATGTGTACTTATTTACCAAATTTCATTCATCTACCTCAAATACGTATCAAGTTATGTCAACATTCGTATTTGTTATAATAGTCGAATCGAACATTCGATTATTCTGACAGCTGTACAGTAAAATGCTTATAACTATTGATTAGAATTTCATTTTATGGTCGTACACTATCTATTACCGTATCAACTATGCCGGTTGTTGCTAAATTCTATGTGGTATTGCAATTCGATATATTTTACGGAAACGCATAAACGATATATATCGAATGTGAGACTTCATAAGAAGCATATTTCCCCCGTGCGTTATGGGGACTACCAACATATACCCATTAACCAAATTTAATTCATATACCTAAAATGCTTATCAAGTTATGTCAATATTCGTATTTCTTATAATAATCGAATCGGAATTTCGATTATGCGGACGCTTGTAAGATAAAATTCGCAATTGAAATCATTCAGAATTAATTCTATTGTCATCCACAACAAAATCCAGCCTCAACTTTGCCCGTAGGTATTAAATCCTATGTGTTATAGCAATTCGATATATTTTAAGAAAACGCAGATTCGATATATATCGAATGTGAAACTACATACAGTAACTATTCTCAATGTACGTCAAGAGGATTACCAAGATGTACTCATTTACCGAATTTCGTTGGTGTAACGAAAATACTTATCAAGTTATGCCAATTTACTTATTTGGTATAATAATCGAACCGAACTTTCGATTAAATTGACACCTGTAAAGTGAAATGCGCAATTATATTCATTCAAATTTGATTCTCTAGTCATCCACTACATATTTCCTACTCAACTTTCCCCGTGGATGTTAAATCCTATGTGGTATATCAATTCGATATATATTTAGAAAACGCAGATTCGATATATATCGAATGTGAGACTACATACCGTACGTATTCTCACTGTACATCATGAGGAATACCAAGATGTACTCATTTACCAAATTTCGTTGCTGTAACAAAAATACTTATCAAGTTATGCCAATATACTTATTTGGTATAATAATCGAATCGAACTTTCGATTAAACTTACACCTGTAAAGTGAAATGTGCATTGCTAGTGTTAAAAATTCAATTCTTTGCTCATCGACTACATATTTCCTACTCAACTCTCCCCGTGGGTGTTAAATCCTATGTGATTTAGCAATTCGATGTATTTTAAGAAAAAGCAGATTCGATATATATCAAATTTTAGACTACATACAGTACCTATTCTCAAAGTACATCATGAGGAATACTAAAATGTACTTATTTACCAAATTTGGTTGGTTTACGATAAATACATGTCAAGAATTGCCAATTTACTTATTTGGTATAATAATCGAATCGAAATTTCGATAATACCGACACCTGTACAGTAAAATGCGCTAGGCTACTGATTCAAATAACCTTCTGTGGTCTTACACTGTAATATTCTCCCTAAACTTTGCCCGTGGATGTTACATCCCTCGTATTATAGCAATTCGATATATTTTAAGAAAACGCAGATTCGATATATATCGAATATGAGACAACATAGTAAACATATTTACACAATGCATTATGTGTAATACCAATATGTATCAATTCACTAAATTTCATTGGTATAACTGTAATACTTATTAAGTTATACCAATATTCGTATTTGCTATAATAATCGAATCGAATTTTCGATTATACTGACACCTGTACAGTAAAATGCGCAATGCTACTGATTTAATTAACCTTCTGTGGTCTTACGCTATAATATTCCTCCTCAACTTTGCCCGTAGATGTTAAATCCTATGTATTATAGCAATTCGATATATTTTAAGAAAACGCAGATTCGATATATATCGAATATAAGACTACATAGTAAACATATTTACACAATGCATTATGTGTAATACCAAGATGTATCAATTCACTAAATTTCATTGGTCTAACAGTATTACTTATTAAGTTATACAAATATTCGTATTTCCTATAATAATCGAATCGAACTCTCGATTATACTGACACCTGTTGAGTAAAATGCGCAAAGGTACTTATTCAAATTACCTTCTATGGTCATACACAATAATATTCCTTCTCAACTTTGCCCGTAGATGTTAAATCCTATGTATTATAGCAATTCGATATATTTTAAGAAAACGCAGATTCGATATATATCGATTGTGTGACTACATAGCAAACATATTTACACAACAGGTTGTGAGTAATACCAAGATGCATCAGTTTACCAAATTTCGTTGGCCTAACAAACATACTTACCAAGTTATTCCAATTTACGTATTTGGTAAAATAATCGAATCGAACATTCGATTAAACTGACACCGGTACTCTGAAATACGCATTTCTATTGGGTTATATTCCATTAGTATGTCATTCTTCATGTTATGCTGGCACAACCATCTCAAGCGATGGATAATCCAAAAAGTTATTAGCCTTCGATAATATTCAAGAAAACGTAGATTCGATATATATCGAAAGTTAACTCACCAACAGTAGTCATTTAAACATTGCTGTATGGAGAATACCAAGATGTACCGTTTTGCCAACTTTCATTTGTCTATCCTAAACACCAACAGAGTTATGTTCATTTGCTATTTTCAATGGCGGCATAGGGGACCCTAAGAGCCAATGGTCCTACCCATCCTGTATTCATATGCATATCCATATTCATGAGATAGCAGATATTAATTTGGAAACAATAGAAAAACGCATTTCGAAAAATGGACCGTGGTCTTTGGTTAAGAATCTCCGTATACATACCCAATGCAAGTTCCCAATGTCTACTGCCATGCTCCCTCCTATAAGGCGATGCGAGTTTTTCTTACCGAGTCCGACCACTTGCCGTTTGGCGGGGAGGAATGGCGGCGATCGCCGGGAAGCCAAAAAAATAATTTGGGAAAATTTCAAAATGAAATAAGTCATTAACTATTACGATACCTAATTAAAAAAGAAAACCCAAAGTCTAACGAATAGTTAGGCTTGTGCCAACAACTTCGCGAGCTACATAGCTTAAGTTTCGTTCGCCAGCTCTCAAATCGAAATCACATAAGGTCGCGTGTAAATCGATATCTCGAAATCGGCTCGACTTGGAAGCTTCTAACCCATGCCAAAAAAATCGGCCAAAAAACTAATGTTTCCCATTTGGATCTCGTCCGCGTGCGGCGATTTAAAGTGGGTCATATCGCGAATTTATTTTTTTTCCATAAGAGCCCATGTTAAAGTAGATCGATATATCTCGAAAAGTATCGCACTTTTTGGCATTTTCAGATTTTTTCTCCCGATGAATATTTTTTTAGTTTTACCACAATAAAACTCAGCTCGATCGGCCCGGTAGTTTGGGCTGCTAATTATGGTCAATCACGCAATTTTAATGAATTTCCAGCTTTAAATATATAACGAGTCGATTGGGCGCTTGAATTCATCAAGCGGGTAATTAGGGGGGGTGGAAACATAGTTGTGTCACATATTTTCGAGTCATGTGCCCATAAGTGGTTTAATATTCAAAAATTTCCCCGCCGTTTTTTGAAAGGGTAAGGAACTAAATTTTTCACTGTTAGAAATAATTGTTATTTTCAATGTGATTTTATTTGACGGATAATTGGTTCTTTGATCCATTAAGTTAACCATTGACACATAATGGGAATAAGGTTTTAAAAATTTCAAGAGAGTGTTGATTATGTGGTTATTTTTCCACTGTTAAAGTTCATAAGCATTGTGATAAGCCACTCTTGAAAATACAACGCAGATTCTTTAGATAAATATATAAAGATATTCCACTTGCAAAACGAATATCCATAATGCAGTTTGTAAAATACTGAATTGTAACGATTCCTCTAATTTCTTTGGTCTTAAAAAATAGTTATTCTCAAGATATTCCATTTTGAAAAAAAGATTTGGCATATTTTATATCATAATCGTATCGAATTATTAAGTATACTGACACGTGCATTGAAAATACGCAATCCGATTGATTTATTCCAATCTTTGATCATCAACACTAAAATTCCTGGTCGACTATGTACGTGCATGCAAAATCCTATGTTATAACGATTCGATATATTTTAAGAAAAAGCATATTCGATATGCATCAATCGTGAGACTACATGCAAAACATATTACCTTTGGGAATTGTGAGGAATACCAAGATGTACCAAGCACCAAATTTAATTGGTCCAACGGATATACTATTCAACTTGTGCCAATGTTATGTATTTGTTATAATAATCGAATCCATTCTTCGATTATACTGGCATTTGTATCGTTGAATCCGCAATGCTATTGATTTAACTTACAGTCTATGGCTATCTTCCACATAATTATATTGGTCAACTATGTCCTTGGATGTAAAATCCTATATGTTATAGCAATACGATATATTTTAAGAAAAAGTAGATTCGATTAATACCGAACGTGAGACTATACACAAAATATGTTTCATTTGGGCATTGTGAGGAATACCAAGATGTACCCATTTGCCAAATTTCATTGGACCAACGTATAAACTAATCAAGTTTTGCAAATTTGCGTATTTGATAGAATAATCGAATCGATCTTGCGATTACACTGCCATCTGTACTGTAAAATCCGCATGGCTATTGGTTTAATTTTCAGTCTGTGTGTCTACTATACAATACCTGGCCAACTATGCCCTTGGAAGTAAAATCCTATATGTTATAGCGGTTCGATATATTAGAAGAAAAAGCATTTTCGATATATATCGCACGTTAGACAACATACAAAGCATATTTCTGTTGGGCAGTGTGATGATTACCAAGATGTGCACATTCGCCAAATTTCATTGGTCCAACGGATATACTTTTCAAGTTATACCAATTTGTGTATATGCTATAATAATCGAATCGATTTTTCGATCATACTGACATCTGTACGGTTAATTCCGGAATCCCATTGGTTTAATTTTCAGTCTATGGGTATCTACTATTTAATACCTGGTCAACTATGCCTGTGGATGTAAAATCCTACATGTTATAGCAATTCGATATACTTTAAGAAAAAGGAGATTCGATATATATCGAATGTGAGACTACGTACAGAACAAATTTTCATTGGGCATTGTGAGGAATACCAATATGTACCCATTCACCAAATTTCATTGATCCAACGGTAAATCTATTGAAGTTATGCCCATTTACGTATTTGCTTTAAAATAATCGAATCGATTTTTCGATCATACTTACATCTGTACTGTAAAATCCGCAAGGCTATTGGTTTTAAATCCAGTCAATGGGTATCTACTATTTAATCCTTAGTCAACTATGTCCTTGGATGTAAAATCCTACATGTTATAGCAATTCGATATATTTTAAGATAAAGTAGATTCGATATATATCGAATGTGAGACTACTTACAAAATAAATTTTCATTGGGCATCGTAAGGAATACCAATATGTACCCAATCACCAAATTTCATTGATCCAACGGTAAATCTATGGAAGTTATGCTCATTTACGTATTTGCTATAATAATCGAATCGATTTTTCGATCATACTGACATCTGTACTGTAAAATCCGCAAAGCTATTGGTTTAAAATCCAGTCAATGGGTATCTACTATTTAATCCCTAGTAAATTATGTCCTTGGATGTAAAATCCTACATGTTATAGCAATTCGATACATTTTAAGAAAAAGTAGATTCGATATATATCGAATGTGAGACTACGTACAAAACAAATTTTCATTGGGCATCGTGAGGAATACCAATATGTACCCAATCACCAAATTTCATTGATCCAACGGTAAATCTATGGATGTTATGCCCATTTACGTATTTGCTATAATAATCGTATCGATTTTTCGATCATACTGACATCTGTACTGTAAAATCCGCAATGCTATTGGTTTTAAATCCAGTCTATGGGTATCTACTATTCAATCCCTAGTAAACTATGTCCTTGAATGTTAAATCCTACATGTTATAGCAATTCGATATATTTTAAGAAAAAGTAGATTCGATATATATCGAACGTGAGACTGAATACAAAACATACTACCATAGAGTATCATGAGGAATACCAAGATGTACCTGTTTACCAAGTTTCATTGGTCCAACGTACACACTTATCAAGTTATGCCAATTTGCGTATTTGCTATACTAATCGAATCGTACTTTAGACACTGCTGACATCTGTACTGTAAAATCCGCAATCCTATTGATATCCCTTCTATGGTCACTCCCTTATCCCTGCCTTCTCTAATATCCCCGCTTTCAAAATTTAGCCTATGTTCTTATATTGGTGACGTAATTGGACGGGATGCGTGTATTTCTTACGGGGGCCTAATACAAAAAGATATAAATTCAAATCGATGTATCTTCATTAGGAAACATAATTCATCTAAATAATTTATGTGTGCGCATAATTCATTTTTTTCCTTACATATTGTTAAAATTTTTATCTCCGTAACTATGTAAATAAGCCCAAAAAATGGCTCAATCGAATACAACCTTGTATCGATCATAACTTCGAGTCTAATCAATTGATTCGCCTGATTTAACTTTTGTCGGATGAATGACATTTTCAGTCGTATTTTGTAAGACATTCATGTTCAACACTTGATTAATAAAAAAGTTATTAGCGATTAAAGCGTATCCAAGGAGATTCGTATCGATATAACTCGCACATGAATCGATCGAGCGGAATGGTCATCATTGCAAAAGTTGACTATTTTAATAATATTATTACTCTGAAAATTTCATTCCTCTAGCTTAAACGGTTGCTAAGATATTCAAGATTGCATGCTCCACAAAAAAATGGCGACAATGATTTTTCGCTTGCAGGACATTTTTCGGAATTTAATTATGAATTAACCAAGAGGGTTACGGCGAAAGTAAGCTCAAACGTGAGGGTTCGGAGAACCCTCTAACGGTTTTTCTTAAAGATTCCAAATTTTCATATGGCACATGTCTCAACGCCGAAATCCAAGATTGAAAATTCGACCACCTCTACAATGGAAAGTCGAAATCGTTTATTCCTCGGAATTGTTTCGATATATGAAAATTTCGAGATAGCCAAAAAATCAACCAAAAAATCTAGTATCTTGCGTTTCAAGGAATTTGTCCTGTGATGATTGCAAGTTGGTCAAAAAAAATCCTAACGTAGTGCCATAAGAAAAGCATGGGGCACTTTCAAAAAATCATAAAAAATACTAAATATTAATTCATCGCATTGACAACCACACCAAAAAATCAACCAAAAAATCTAGTTTACTTCAAGGGAATCTCATGTTCCTCACATATTTAAAAATACATTAAAAAAGCGAAAAAGTTTTAGTCCCATAAGGCTCTCATGTTAATTCAAGTCGATATATCTCGAAAACTAATCGACTTTTTCAACTTTTCAGATTTTTCCTCCCGATGAATTTTTTTTTATTTTTACGTCCAATATTCCATATACCCACACATATCACAGTTTGGGCTACTAATTTGTATCAATCACACAATCAGTGAATTAGTTTGCAGCTATTATAGGGACGTTAACGAGTCGATAATGCTTGAATATATCAAGCAGGTGTGTAAAGGGTATTTGGACATGGTAGTGTCATATGAGATCTAGTATTGAGTCCATAAGCCATTCAAGTATTCTCATAAAAAGTCACCGAAACGGGTAGAAAAAGGTGAATGTGTATCGCATGACACGCTGAAAATGTTGAAAGGCTCCATTTCGTAGTAATTCATTGTTTATGGGAGTTCGGACACGAATATATTTAAGGATGTGTTTCAAGTAGAACTATCTCATGTGAGAAATGGCAAAAATAGTAAGACCTGAATACATTATATAGCTTCCAGATTCTATGTACTACGATCGAGTTCGGTTTTTTTAGACAGAATATCTTTCGAATATAATCTTAAGTATTAGGCAAAATGGAGTGGAAACGGAACACAATGAAGGAGAAGGAGCAATTTTCACAATTTTAAATATATTGGTACCAGCGAAACCGGTAGTACCAATAAATTTAAAATTGTTTAGATTGATCCTGCTTCTTCATTAGAAATTCTTTCGGTTAACTGTGGTTTTCCATGCTGACCCGTGAGGTACCACAAACAGCTCGTTAGGAACCCGTTTCCAGCATTCAAACAAATGAATATGAATACCGATGGCCGGTCCATCGCGCCAATGATTGCGGACCCCTTCTGTTTCACCAACTGACAGGATCCCCAATCATTGACGCCCTACTGCCACCATAATTAAGAGGCCTTCGAGACAGGCCCAATTACCCTAAAAATACTTTGCTGATTAACATTCATGATAAGATAGATACAATCAAATATTGCAGCAGAATTCTTTACTCATCCACATGATAACACAACTCCACAGTCCTGTGCAAGAAATTTTAATTTTTTTCCTTTTTTATTACATGCATAAAATAATAATCATTCTTGCTCTGAATAAATATGCATTCCCCACCAGCAATGCGGAACTTCCACGCATTTCAGTTAATGTCAAAATCATATTACTTAAGTCGTACCGGGGATAAGTAAGTTGATATAATGTAAATAAAATTAATAACACCGTACTCCAAAGAATCTCCTCTTGGAGCCCATGCAATAATATATCATGCTAGGTGCTTCTTATTAGAGAGTCGACATACATCATATGGTGTACTAATATATTTTCTACTCTACAATTATTAATTTTCCATAATACCGGTTTGAATATAATTTTGATTTTGGTTTCTGTTTTCCATAACATGCATTAATCACTATTTCTTCATAGTGTGTTAAAAAAAATGACCTCCAGTCATGCGGAACTTCGAAGTTTTCGAAGTTATACGGAAATAATGAAATAATGTGATGGAAAAACAAAGTTCATTTTGATCAAACAACATGCAATACTAAAATATTAATATACTATTTTTGTATTTTAGTTTTTTCATTTTTTTGGGTTTTTGTATTTTTTAAAATTAAAACGACTACTGTTTCTACCTACGAATTACGAAACTAATCCCCCCCATTTCCCTAGTCTTCAATCTTCTTGGATACCTCTCTCTCTCTGCGGTGGAAACACCCGTGGTGCCTTCTCCCCCCTACGCCGGAGACCAGCCGTTCACAGCGTCCTAATGGGTCTCCGTAAAATATAGAACGATTAATATGGAAGGCAAGTAGGGTCACCACAAACCCTATCCCTATGGCCAGTACTCGGCCTTCACATGTCCCTACTCTACAATCTTCTTGGTGACCAACTCTTTCGAGCGAGGATAAGGTCACCCTAAGCACCTCAAAGCGTAGACATGGAAGGCATTCTCGTACTTCTCGTAGCAATCCTACACAACTCAGCGAAGCGCATGTTTATGGATTCGGATAGTGAATACGCAGGTGGATGGTCTTCTTTTTCTCGTACTAAATCTTCGAGGATGATGCGGGCAAAATGAGGGCACTCTTTCAATGTTCTTTCTTCAATAACAAAAATTTTTACTTCTGTCTTCTGCTCTTCGAGACCTTCCCAAGGCTATATACTATTTCCCATGGGAGAAAACAATGCTACTTTGGTCTTTGCCAGGAATGAATAAATTTTCATTGGCATTCATTTACTGCGACGCCTTCATTGGACACCGGTTCCCGATTACTTGAATTCTATATTATTTCTGTTAAAAGCATTTTTAAACCGTGAATTACGCGAGGAAATAGTCACCGTGACCATAAAATGTTAGCGTCGCTGTTTTGTTTCTATTTGAGTGAACTTTTTCAAAAATTACATGTTTTTCCCGGACAAACGTAACGATCGTGTTCATGTATCTAATAGTTCTTTCATAACGATATTAATTGTGTGGGCCCTGTCATTACTTACTCTGTTTTCGGTTACTAAGACTTTCACGTCGTTCACTGATCTAACGCGGCCTAGAGCAACGTACAACTGACCGTGAGAAAATACATCACTCCTCAAATCGACGCCTACTTTTTCCAGGGTCTGGCCTTGAGACTTATTTATAGTGACTCCGTACGCCACTTTTAAAGGAAATTGTTTACGGATCATTTCTATCCCTGAATTTGAAACGGCAAATTTAAAAGGTATTCTAGGGATCATTACAGTGTCTGTCGCATTCGGAATTCTAGCTTCAATGAATCGCCGGGATATTTTTTCTACGATAACTTTCGTCCCGTTAACTAAACGATCTTCGAAGCTGATGTTTCTAATCAATATGGCCACGCAGCCAACCTTCAACTCTAAAATGTGATCAGGGACACCCGAGTGACTTATAGCGTTGAGAACGTCGGTATGTATTAATGTGTTATCCACCGCCCCCGCGCACGGTGGTGTGCTATCGGCGCTGCACAGGCGAACAATTTCTCCCGGTATCATGTCCAATACGAATCTATTTATTTCCGAGATGTTATGATTAGTCCCCGACAGAATGGCGCGGTTACAGCATAGGGCTGGATTACTTAAAACATCAGCGGGATACACGAAATCTATAAGCTCCTGCAATGATGTTGTGAATGAAATACTACCGAGAGGAATAGTTAGATATTCCCCCATGGCTACGGTTGGGACTCTATCTTCCCCGACAGCAAGAACGAACTTCGAGTACGCACGATCGTCTCGAGAGCGAAGAATGGAACGGAGTTTTTTCTTAATAATCATAGGCCATAATACGGATGACTTAAGGGAAGCGTCGATTATGTCGGCCTTTGACCCATCAGGAATAATAGGCGGTATTTGTCTGAAATCGCCGGCTAGCACTACAACTTTCCCCCCGAACGCCGCTTCCACCTGACAAATATCCCTCAATGATCGGTCGAGAATGTTTATTGTGTTTTTGTGTGACATGGGCGCCTCATCCCAAATGATTAGCGAAGCCCTACGTATGAGATCGGCCCTCTGGCTCCCTCCGGTAATGCCGCACGGTGCATTCGGGTCGTCCGTGTCTAGCGGTAATTGAAACATTGAATGCGCGGTGATACCCCCTTGGTGATTCAAAGCAGCTATTCCCGTTGAGGCTGTACATAACACGATGGCGCCCTCTGCACGCATCCTAGCCGTCAGGTGATTTAAAACCACGGTTTTCCCCGTCCCGCTTGGCCCGTCAATAAAAAATACTCTATCCCTCATCTGACCATTCCTAACGGCGGTGATTACGGCGTCGACAACGCTAAGCTGTTCCTCGGTCAGCTTGGGACGCCACTCCTCAACTGCCCTGGCGGCGTCCTCGGGATTCCATCGTACCTCTTCTCGACCGACTTCCGTAGTTACGTCTTCGACCTCAGGAAGACCCATGTCCCTCAAACATCTTCCGTGAGGACGAAGCATGTGATCTATATCGCATAGGGCGTGATGATAGGCCGCTCTTTCGTCTAAACGTCCCGTGTAGTCCTCGCTCAGGGGGCCCTTGAATCTTTCCCAAAGAACGGCTGCGGGAGCACCAAACATAATTACGGCGAAGAAGAGTTGTCGCAGGGCTCTTCCCGTCTTAAAAGTCGCAGCCTCTTCTAGCGCGTGTCCGTATTCGTCTAGTTCGTCGAGCAACCCTCTTGCCATTGCCGCTTCTTGAAAAGATCCGTAGGTAACGGCGTCTACGGTGCGCAACTCCTCGTAACTCCTACACGGGAATCGCGCCAGGAGCATTCTCAGAAAAAACAATTCCCCCAGCGTGGGGGAGAGCCACCTAAGTCGAGCTACGTTGCTCCCACGCTGTCGCTTATGAATAAAATGATTACCATCGTCGAAAGGAATGCTCCCTGGCTTAGCGGTCGTATCCACTACGTACTGTTCGTAAAAATCTATTAACGTCAACGGCGTGAATTCTGGATCTTCCGGCCTATTCAAATACAACGTCAACTTGGATTTGCTCCTCTGAAGCGCCTCCCTCTCCTGTCCTGGGCGGAATATAACGTTATCCTGCTGAGGGAGATGGATTGGTAAATTTAACACGGTCGGTTCCCGGCAACTGACGTCATATTCTAATATACGCCATAAGGCCTCGCAGGCACTGATGTATCGGAGGTTGGCGTAGTTTTCAACTTCGTCCATCGTCTGGTCCTCTACGATCGCTACTCTCGCGCGGTCCGGTCCCTTGTTAATATATTTAAACAAATACTTGACTACTCTTTGACTCGTGGCCACTTCGAGGTTACAGTGGCATTCCATTAGGAGGAGAACGGCAGGATTGTAAGGAACGATCCACTCATCCGTGACGACCCGGTTCCTTCCCATCTCGACGGTCCTATCGCAAGGTCTACGGTAAAGAATGAACCCTCTCCGGTCGGCGTGAGTGACTTCGTTTGCCGACCGTGGGTACCGCTTCGAGCATTTCCCGGTTTCCCTGTCCATGCACGGTGCATTCGGGTTATTAATGCCGCATGGTCCGTGTACCATGTTCTGAAGGACCAACGTGTGAAGTCGGCCATTCGCCTCCTCTCTCGGTGGAATGGTGGCCCTAACAAAAGAATCTATCTCATCTGATTGCGTGGGGCCTCCTCCGGCGACTCGAAAAGCGATGTGTGCGTGGGGAAGGCCACGCTTCTGAAACTCTATCACGTAAAGAATGTAAATTAGCTCCCCGAAAATAACGCCGTTCCTAATGCCATTGAGAAGTTTACGAAGCTTCTCCTGAAACACTCTCACGCATAAATCTGGCCGATCCACGGCATTCTCACCCGGGTTTAGGCTATTTTTAATTTCGACCCAGGACGGATTACAGGTAACGGTAAGAAAAAAACTGGGTTTCCCTTTCCTCGAAACCAGCGCCATTGCATCAAGATAACGTATCTGCATGTAGCGCGGACTGTTGGTGAACGTCGACGGCAGGTACACCTTCCCTGGCACAATGTCTCCCTCAGCGGCAATTGACTCGTCCAGCTCCTGTCTCGAGGCGATTCTCAAAATGTTACGCTGATTATGCTTAACGTATTGCAGACGCGCCTCTTCTGCGCGGCACCACATGTCTACGAAATACTCCTGAGAAAGCCGACGCAAAAACGTGAATCTTGGCTCTGAGAGGAGAAGTTTCCTATAATATTTAACCTGAGTTATTTTATTACCCGTACGATCGCGCAGGTCGGGTGACCATCCGGATGACGCATGTGGGAATATAAGAGGATACTGCAACGCCTCGTACGTCTCACTCAAATAATGTACCTGATGGGGTTTCGCCTCTCCTTTTTTCCATACAACGACCTGATGCGGATGATACTCGAAATTTGTGCTCAAGATGCCAGCTATCTCATTCGTCGCGGGTGCATCTCCAATTATCGGTCCATCGGTCCTCCTTGAGGTCTGTTTAAAAACCAAGTGCGCCGACTCGGAGACATGATTATTTAGATTCCGCAGGTCTGCAATTAGGCGGTTGACCTGACCTAGGTATTCCATGACGTCATTGACCACGTCCTGCCTCAATTCTATTTCCCTCGCCAACCTGAGTCGCTCCTGCGGGTCCTCTACGTATAACGCCATATTATTTTTCTCCCCTTTCCAGCTCAAATCGAATACGCGGTGGTAAATCCTACCCTGAATCTTTACAAAGGCAACACCTGCGTCGGGATTTTGAAATTTACCACTAACCCCCAAAGCGGAAAAAGCAAAAAAGTTGTTGAAAGCCCGCGCGTTTTTAAGAAAATAATTATCGGAATAAAAAGGAGCCTCAAGTTGTGGTAAAGCATTCACTACGTAATCCCCGCCCCCACAGCACCATTTAGCCCTTTTAGATTCCTCAAGGAAGAGTGCGGCCCTACAGGACGGACAACGGAAAATCATTTCTGACCTTAAGGACTCAACTTGCAGTCCGAGGGATGGTATATGCTCTAGAGCTTCGCCAGGAAGATTTCCTAGGCACAATACGTGTGACAACGCTGGACCGGCATACCCTCGTATTAAGTTGCGGACACGGGTGTTCACATTCCTGTAAAAACGGTTGTTGGCCTCCCGGTGTATTTCAGGGTTAGCTACATTATATCGCTGAGAGGCCTCAGTGCGAGCATCAGGGTTTGCCTCTACGTAACGCTGCTCGGCCTGTCTATGAACCTCCGGATTGGCCGCCTGATATCGCTGTGACGCTGCCCTTTGGATTTCTGGATGCTGTGCCCTATGTCGCTTAACAGCCTCTCGATGTGGAACGGGGTTATTAGAGGCATACTTCTTAGATGCTACATTGCTTTGTTGTGAGCGAGTGAGACTGGAAGTTTTCGGCCTACCTCTCTTCCGTTTGCACGGCCTACCACGCTTTTTTGGAGGGACACCTTAAAACGAAATTAAAAATATATTATTCTATGCATACTTTATTTAGGGATTAAGTACGTAACATAATAAATGGAAAAGAGAAATAGGCATATTTCTGGGAAATAAATATTGTAAAAACTGAGCATGAAAATGATCATGTGTTGAAAAATAATATTTTTCGGGCATAAAATAATATTATGTCAAATGAAAAGACATTAAATATAACTACTAACAATATTGAATGAGAAAAATTACCTGACGTCAAGGGCTCAAAATCAGCGACGGAAGAGCCATCAGAATCCGACGAAGTGGAATCATAGTACCGGGTAGTATGTACTGGTCTGATACCTGATTTGAGGAAATAGCAACTGATGTGAAAAAAGAGCTTGGTATTTGATGTCTAAATATAATAAATGCGATTTTTAAGATTGATTTATTACATTGAAATTAATTAAAACATGGCGCTTCGGTTCCGTGACTTGACGTAAAGCGTAGTATCACACATTAAAAAAGATAGCATAAGTTAATACACCGACTCAGATAATCATTCATTATCAATTTTTCATGGTTAAAAATGGTCAAATATTATCATTGCCTCAAAAACAGAATATAACGCGTGAACAAAGGTTATAGCTTTGCGCTACCATCAGTATAAAAATGAAGGGAGTCGGCAATACCGTCGTCTGGAGTATCTGTCAATCGCAGTGTCTCGGTGCGAATTGAATAATAGAGAGAAATAAGTTTCAACTGTCAACTTTGACAGAATAATTAAATCAATTATTCTCACGACAACCCTTCGTTCGTCGGGCCTGACGGCGGGCTGGCAACCCCGGCCGGAGTCAATGGCGTAGCCAAGAATTTCGTTGTGGGGGGGGTCCAAATCCACGGGTGAAATTTTTTTAAAACAGGGTACAATGTAATGGCTTTAAAGTAATTTTAACACTTTTTATATTCGAAAATACTTAATTTGTTTCATAAATATTTTTTTAAATTCATGATTTTACAATGTTTTGTTTTCTCTTATGAAGGAAAATGATTGTACTTTCATATTTCCGGGGGAGGCGGGGATGGGGGGCGCACCCCCGCACCCCCTGGCTACGACGGGGAAGCGGACGTCCCGCAGTGTTACCTGATTTGAGGAAGTAGGAACTGATTTGAAGAAAGAGCTTAGAATTTGAAGTCTAAATATAATATATGCGATATTTAAGCTTGATTTATTACATTGAAATTAATTAAAACATGGCGCTTCGGTTCCGTGACCTGACGTAAAGCGTAGTAACATATATTAAAAAAGATAGCATAAGTTAATGAAACCGACTCAGATAGTCATTCATTATCAATTTTTCATGGTTAAAAATGCTCAAATATAATTATTGCCTCATAAAGAGAATATTACGCGTGAACAATGGTTATAGCTTTGCGCTACCTTCAATATAAACACGTGAGGAGTCGGCAATACCGTCGTCTGGAGTACCTATCAATCGCAGTGTCTCGGTGCGAATTGAACAATAGTGAGAAATAAGTTTCAATTGTCAACTTTGACAGAATAATTAAATCAATTATTCTCACGACAACCCTTCGTTCGTCGGGCCTGACGGCGGGCTGGCAACCCCGGCCGGAGTCAATGGCGTAGCCAAGAATTTCGTTGGGGGGAGTCCAAATCCACGGGGGGAATTTTTTTTAAAACAGTGTACAATGTAATGGCTTTAAACTAATTTTTACACTTTTTGTATTCGAAAATACTTAATATTTTAAATAAATATTTTTTAAATACATGATTTTACAATGTTTTGTTTTCTCTTATGAAGGAAAATGATTGTACTTTCATATTTCCGGGGGAGGCGGGGAAGGGGGGCGCACCCCCGCACCCCCTGGATACGAAGGGGCAGCGGACGTCCCGCAGTGTTACCTGATTTGAGGAAATAGCAACTGATTTGAAGAAAGAGCTTGGTATTTGAAGTCTAAATATAATATATGCGATTTTTAAGATTGATTTATTAAATTGAAATTATTTAAAACATGGCGCTTCGGTTCCAAGACCTGACGTAAAGCTTAGTAACATACATTAAAAAAGGTAGCATAAGTTAATGAAACCGACTCAGATAGTCATTCATGATCAATTTTTCATGGTTAAAAATGCTCAAATATTAGTATTGCCTCAAAATCAGAATATTACGCGTGAACAATGGTTATAGCTTTGCGCTATCTTCAGTATAAACACGTAAGGAGTCGGCAATACCGTCGTCTGGAGTATCTATCAATCGCAGTGTCTCGGTGCGAATTGAACAATAGTGAGAAATAAGTTTCAATTGTCAACTTTGACAGAATAATTCAATCAATTATTTTCACGACAACCCTTCGTTCGTCGGGCCTGACGGTGGGCTGGCAACCCCGGCCGGAGTCAATGGCGTAGCCAAGAATTTCGTTGTGGGGGGGGGTCCAAATCCACGGGGGAAATTTTTTTAAAAACAGGGTACAATGTAATGGCTTTAAACTAATTTTAACACTTTTTATATTCGAAAATACTTAATTTGTTGCATAAATATTTTTTTAAATTCATGATTTGACAATGTTTTGTTTTCTCTTATGAAGGAAAATGATTGTACTTTCATATTTCCGGGGGAGGCGGGGAAGGGGGGCGCACCCCCACACCCCCTGGCTACGACGGGGCAGCGGACGTTCTGCAGTGTTACCTGATTTGAGGAAGTAGCAACTGATTTGAAGAAAGAGCTTCGTATTTGAAGCAGTGGCGGATACAGAGAAAATTCAAGGGGGGGGCGCAAAAGACATCTTGAGTTACATTTACTTCTATCGCAATAAAAAATAATCAAGTCACATGCAGAGCTTCAGAAATTTTAACTAAAGTGATTTAACACACATTCAAGACAATGCCATCTTATGATATAAAAAAGTTAAAATTATGGTTCTGCTATGTTTGGCAATACGGGTGGCCCCGCAAAGGGGGGGCGCGCGCCCCCTTCGCCCCCCATCTGTATCCGCCACTGATTTGAAGTCTAAATAACTAACACCAAAATTCGCAATGCGTTCATAATAAAAAAATTCCACTCCACGATAACATTTCCATTGTTAATTATCTTAGTAACACTTCGTATTCATTGATTCATGCATTTTGTATGGGTGTCTGTAAATGCAAACAAATCATGCAAAACATTCTTGGCATGAAGTATACTTATAAAGACTGAAAACACAATATGTGTGCCGTTAAACAAACGAAGACGTAACGGACTTTTACATGAAACGCCACACAAAACGAACCAAAAAATGATGACGGAATTCCAATGAACACGGATTTGTGAGTAATTAATATAAATACACGAATAACATAAGTCACACGACGCATCCCCTTGATGTAACACTTTAATTTACCGTCACAACGAAGTTTAAATCTTAAGCAGTCGCTAACTCGTCACGAAAACTTAGGCTTAAAATATGTTCATTAAATTTCTCTCTAAACATTCATCTTCGTTGGTCAAAACCGCACGGAATAATATATCGCCTGTGCGCGGCACTAAAATTCCCTCGTAGCGCTTGCAAATATTTATATATTTGACAAACAATCAACAATAGAAATATTTATAGCATCGGCAAATAAATTATAACATCGAAAAATTATAGAAAGAAAGCTCGACTTACCGCTTGGCCCAGGTTGTTGTGATGCCATGTTGAATTTCGTAGCGGGACCACGCGCAGCAAAATTAATCCCGTTTGCAAAAGACACTAATTATTAAATAAAACCACAACTTCTCAAAGGGCGAAATAAGATAATAGTCTTGAAGATGATAGCACGTATTTGTAGAACAACCACAAGGTATTATAACTCTCACAGGAAAAAAGCTGACAGAAAACGTTAATCACGTCCATCAACTATGGGAATCCAGGCTGTTATAATGAGAACACGTGTCTCAACAGGTAAGCGTAAAAGGGTTCACACGACCGTTTCCACGGCTTTCAAATGCCTGGCCCCCACGCGCGCAACGAATTCTGGTCCGTCCCTGCTAATGCAGCTGTCCTCTTCTCACCCTCCTTCTCAATATCAATCCCGCTATTTCCCCTCCCATCGCGTCAACGCGTGTCAGCGCCGGAAAGCCAGGTCCCTTCTCCCCACTCCTACCATCGACTCTCCCTCCCTCCTCCCGCTTCTCCCCCCTCTCAATGCCCGCTGCCCAATAAGCCACATCCATTTCTCCCCCACTCCACCGCCCGCCGGAGAGAGGAACACTCTCCCCCTCCATATTCTCCCGTCTTTGGACGGACCACCTGCGGGCAATGCAAACTCAAATACCGAACCCCGAGTTGAGGAGATCTTAAAACAATATCGCCACCATGCGTTGGTCGTTGGCAACAGTGTGAGAAAATTATTTCGACGGAATGCAGCCGGCCCGTGTGCGAACCACAAAATAAGTCTTTAATACATGGTATCAATATTTGTATCGAATGCAACACCAACCTATATATTTTCTTTTCTTCATGAAATCCGTTTAAGAGTTAAGCGATTGTCATTAGCACTTCTTATTGTAACATATTCACCAGTCATTGTACGTGATTATATACAATAATATTAGCAGAGATCATGTAAAGAACATGGCATTTTATCCACTATGTAATGGAATATTTACCTTGGGAAACAATATATATACGATTGGTTTTAATTTGCCGGAAATGGTAAGTAAAACGCTCCGTACCTATCATAATAGAAGGAGAGGCTAATACGTTATGAGTGCAAACGGAAGTATGAAATGGATTCTCAGGAAATCAATCCGAGCTAAGTAAGCTAATGCAATTTTGTATTAACATCGCTGTAAATTGATACACATTCATAATGAAAACGTACCTAATAAAAGGAAATGCGTGCCACCGGTAGCATGAAGCTACGATAATAACGCCAACAGGTAAAGTTTTTTAACAGCAGCGAAAAAATCATAAACGCTTATGTTGATGACTACAAATTAACAGAAAACAGTCCAACTTCAGTTGGAATTATTGCATACACGATGACTATATCTGTTTTTCCGTTGTTTGTTGATTTACCTCCACATTTGCGGAAGCGGATGGCGCTCGATATTTATCCATTGTCCTATCTTTACCATGTTATTTCGATAATGCTAATAACTCGGAATGTAATCGACACACGAAAATTCCGAGGTAGTCGAAAAATCAGACTAAAAATTGGAGACAACATATTACGCGGAGATCGTCCTACTACCGTAAAAAGCGGGTCAAAAAAATTTCAAAGTTGGCCCATAAGAAAAGCACTATCGATAAAAAAATAATTTCGACAAACATCGAGAGAGATCGTAGAATGGTTGAGACACCAAAAAATCATTCAAAAAATCTAGTTTACGTCAGTGGGAGATGATAACCCTAAGATGCCTAATTACGGCGTAATTAAGGAAAAAGTTTTAGTCCCGTAAAGCTGCCATGTTAATTCAAGTCGATATATATCGAAAAGTATCGCACTTTTTCGAATTTTGAGATTTTTCCACGCGATGAATTTTTTTTTTAATTTCACCACAGAAAATTTCATCTCGATCGGCCCGGTAGTTAGGGCTGTGAATTTGTATCAATGAATAAGTCACCAATATATTTTAAGAAAAGGCAGATTCGATATATATCGAATATGGGACTACGTGCAAAACATATTTGTATAGGGAATTATAAGGAATATCAACATTAACCCATTCACAAAATTTCATTGCTCCAACGGAAATACTTATAAAGATATGCCAAATTACATATTCGGTAAAATAATCCAAGCGAACTTTCGATTATACTGACATCGGTGCTATGAAATACGCATGTCATTTGCTTTTTTCCCATTGGTTGGTCGTTTCACATGTTATGCAGGCACAACTATCCCCGGAGAAGAGTATTCCAATAAGTTAGCGGCAATCGATAAAATTCAAGAAAACATAGTTTCGATATTTATCGAAATTGATGGACTTTAATGGACTAAATATTAAAGGGTCATATTAAAAATACAATGATGTACCTATTCGCCAAAATTCATAGGCCTAAGTGTGATACTTTGGAAGTTATGCTCATTTCCGTTACAGCATTGCGGTAAATTCACCTTCTAAGCCTATGGCCAATGCCAATGGGAAATCCGTATAGAAAACAAATGACTGTTGCATATGCGATACCTATTACGTAATAAAAAAATCAATACTTAAAAAGTTAGGCGGTGAGGCTTTACTGGGAATAGTCCTATGTTAGCCCTCCGCAAATTTCACCCGCCTAAATACATGAATGGGATAGGGAAATACGTGCATTTCTTCCGGGGACCGACCACCGCTTGTTTGGCGGGGAGGAATGGCGGCGATTGCCGGGGGCTAAAAAAAATAATTTGGATAAATTTCAAAATGAAAAAATTCATTTACTATTACGAAACCGAATTAAAAAAGAAAACCCAAAGTCTACCGAGTAGGTAGGCTTATGCCAACAACTTTGCGAGCTAGATAGCCTAATTTTCGTTCGCCAGCTCTCAAATCGAAATTTTTCGATTGTCCTATCTTGACCATGTTATTTCGATAATGCTAATAACTCGGAATATATTCGACATACGAAAATTCCGAGATAGCCAAAAAATCAGGCTAAAAATTAAAAACAATGTATTAGGCGGCGAACGTCCAACTACTTTTGCATGTGGGTCAAAAAAAATTCCAAAGTTGGTCCATAAGAAAAGCATTGTCGATTTTTAAAAATTATTTCGACATTGATCGAGAAAAATACGCAAAAATTTAAGGTATCAAAAAATTGACCAAAAAATCTAGTTTACGTCAGTATGAATTGATTACTCCGAGACGCCTAGTTATGTCATAATTAAGGAAATAGTTTTAGTCCCTTGGCGCTTGATTTCTTCAAGCGTGTTAGTGAAAGGTGTGGAGATAGTGTTGTGTCACAAGAAGCTTAGTCCGGGGTCCATAAGTTGTTAAAATGTTCGAAAATTCCACCATGTCAAGTTGAAGTAATTCGACATAAATTATGAAAACGCATAATCAATATATATCGACAGTTAGCCCATTACCTTCATTGTTTTCTATTGGGAAGTAAGTGGTATACCAACACGTACCCACACTACAAATATCATTGTTCTAACTGAAATAGTTTTGAAGATATGTCAATTTGATTATTAGCTACAGTAATGCAATCGAACTTATGAGTAAAGTTACATCTGTGTATAAAAAATAGGCAAATGATTTCATATTTTCAGTATGTTACTCATTTCTATTCATTCTATCCATCCACTATCTATAACCTTCTAAACTATGCTCGTGGCTGCTAAATTCTACGTGTTATAGCAATTCGATACATTTTAAGGAAGCGCAGATTCGATATATGTCGAATGAGAGATTACATACAAAACATTTTTCATATGTGCATTAAGAGGAACACCAATATGTACCCATTTACCAAATTTCTTTGATCTACCTGAAATACTTATCAAGTTATATTAATATACGTATTACCCGTAAAATCGAATCAAACTTACGATTATACTGACATCTAAACAGTGGAATACTCATCGCTATTGATAAGAGTTTCCTTCTATGATCATCAAATATCTATTATCATCACAACTTTGCTCGTGGATTCTAAATTCTATGTGATATAGGTTTTCGATATATTTAAAGGAAAAGAGGATTCGATATATATCGAATTTGAGATAACATACAAAACATATTTCCCCTTCCCGTTATGTGGAATACCAATATGTACCCATTTATCAAATTCCATTCATCTACTTCAAATACTTCTCAAGTTATGTCAATATTCGTATTTCAGATAATAATCGAATCGAACTTTCGATTATACTGACATCTGCATGGTAAAAATCTCATAGCTATTGTATCGAATTTTATTCTATGGTCATCCACTATCTATTACCATAAAAACTATGCCCGTGGATGCTTAATGTTTACGTGGTAATTCAATTCGATACCTTTGAAGAAAACGCAGATTCGATATATATCGAATGTGAGACGACATAACAAACGTATTTCCGCTGCTCGTTATGTGGACTACCAATATGTACCCATTAACCAAATTTCTTTCATCTACATCAAATACCTCTCAAGTTATAATAATATTCGTATTTCATAAAATAATCGAATCGAACTTTCGATTACACTGACATCTGTACGGCAAAAATCTCGTAGCTATGGATTCAAAATTCATTCTATGGTCATTCACTTTCTAATACCATAGCAACTATGCCCGTGGATGCTTAATGTTTCATGGTATAGCAATTCGATACATTTGAAGAAAACGCGAATTCGATATATATCGAATATGAAACGACATACAAAACGTTTGTCCCCTGTGCATTATGTCAAATACCAATATGTACCTATTTACCAAATTTCATTCATCTACCTGAAATACTTCTCAAGTTATGTCAAAACTCGTATTTCGTATTATAATCGAATTGAACTTCGATTATACTGACATCTATATGGTAAAAATCTCATAGCTATTGAATCGAATTTCATTCTATGGTCATCCACTATCTATTACTATCACAACTATGCCCGTGGATGCTTAATTTTACGTAGTATAGCAATTCGATACATTTGAAGAAAACGCAGATTCGATATATATCGAATGTGAGTCGACATACAAAACGTATATCCCCTGTGTATTATGCCAAATACCAATCTGTGCCTATTTACCAAATTTCATTCATCTACCTGAAATACTTCTCAAGTTATATCAATATTCCTATTTCTTACCATAATCGAATCGAACGTTCGATTATTCTGACATATGTACGGCAAAATGCTCATAGCTATTGATTCGATATTCATTCTATGGTCATCCACTATCTACTACCATCGCACATATACCCCTGAGTGCCGAATCGTATGTGTTATAGCAATTCGATATATTTAAAGAAAACGCAGATTCGATATATATCGAAAATGGGACTACATGCAAAACATATTTCCCCATTGCATTATGAGGAATACCAATATGTACCAATTTACCAAATTTCATTCATCTACCACAAATACTTGTCAAGTTATCTCAATATTCATTTTAGTTAAAATAATCGAATCGAATAATTCGATTATACTGACATAGGTTCTCGGAAATACGCATGTCATTTATTTTTTTTTCCATTGGTTGGTCGGTTCACATGTTATGCCGGCACAACTATCCCCGGAGATGAGTATTCCAATAAGTTATTAGCTTTCGATAAAATCCAAGAAAACGTAGTTTCGATATATATCGAAAGTAATGGCCAGTACTGGACTACATTTTATATGGTCAAATGCACAATACAATGATGTACCGTTTCGCCAAATTTCATAGGCTTAGGTGAATTACTTTGGAAGTTATTCGCATTTCCGTTTCACCATAGCATCAAAGTCACCTACTAAAGCAAGGGCCCATGTCAATGCAAAATTCGTATACATAACAAATGAGTGTCGCCTATGCGATACTGGTACGTAATGAAAAAATCAATACTTTAAAAATTTATGCCGTGAGGCTTTACTGGGTATAGTCCTATGATAGCCCTCCGCAAATTTCACCCGCCTAAATACATGAATGAGATAGGGAAATGCGTGTATATCTTACGGGCATCGACCACCGCCCGTTTGGCGGGGAGGAATGGCGGCGATTGCCGCGGGCTAAAAAAAATAATTTGGGAAAATTTCAAAATGAAAAAAATCATTTACTATTACGAAACCTAATTAAAAAAGAAAACCCAAAGTCTAACGAATAGTTAGGCTTGTGCCAACAACTTCGCGAGCTAGATAGCTTAATTTTCGTTCGCCAGCTCTCAAATCGAAATTTTTCGATTGTCCTATCTCGACCATGTTATTTCGATAATGCTAATAACTCGGAATGTAATCGACGTTTGAAATTTTTGAGATAGCCGAAAAATCAGGCTAAAAATTAGAAAAAATGTATTAGGCGGCGAACGTCCAACTACTTTTGCAAGTGGGTCAAAAAAAATTCCAAAGTTTGCCCATAAGAAAAGCATTGTCGATTTTTAAAAATTCATTCCTTAACGATCGATAGATTTGTGCGAATGATCGAGGATCCAAAAAATCAACCTAAAAATCTAGTTTACGCCCAAGGGAGAAAATTGCCCAGAGACACTTATTTACGACGATATTACGGAAAAAGTTTTAGTCCCATAAGGCTGCCATGTTAATTCAACTCGATATATATCGAAAAATATCGCACTTTTCGGAATTTTGAGATTTTTCCTCCCGATGAAATTTTTTTTAATTTCACCACCGAAAATTTCAACTCGATCGGCCCGGTAGTTTGGGCTGTGAATTTGTATCAATCAATAAGTCATCAATCCGAATGCAGCTTTAATATATCCAACGAGTATATAATGCTTGAATTCTTCAAGCGTGTCGTGGTGGGTAAGGAGATATGGTGGTGTCATAAGAGTTTTGGTCTTGGGTCCATAAGTTGTTGAAAAGTTCGAAAAATTCACCATGTCAAAGGTAAAGCCGTTCGATTAATTTTAAGAACACTCTCATTTGATATTATTCGGAACTTAGCCCATTGTCTTTATTAATTTCTATTTGACAGCAAGTGGAATACTAATATGTACTCACACACGAAATTTCATACCTCTAACTGAAATAGTTATTAAGATATGTCAAATTGCATATTTGCTACAATAATCGAATCGAACTTATGAATAAAGTGACATCTGTATTGAAAAATATACAAATCTATTCATACTTTCATCAAAATATCCATACAAATTCATTCTATTCATCCATTATCTATAAACATTCTCAAATATGCCCGTGGATACAAAATATTATGTTGTAAAGCAATGTGATGCACCTTAAGTAATCGCATTTTCGATATATATCGAATGAGAGACTAAATACAAAACATTTGTCCTATGTGCATTTTGAAGAATACCAATAATTACTCATTTACCAAATTTCATTCATCTACCTCAAATACTTTTCAAGTTATGTCAATATTCGTATTTTTTATAATTATCGAATCGATATTTCGAATATACTTGCATACTAAAAGTAAAATGCTCAGAAATATTGATTAATATTCATTCTATGGTCATCCACTATCTCTCACCTTCTCAACTATGCCCGTGGATGCCAAAACCTACGTGGTATAGCAAATCGATACATTTTAAGGAAACGAAGATTCGATATATATCGAATGTGAGGCTACATACAAAACGTATTTCCCCTTGGCATAATAAGAAATACCAATATGTACCCATTTACCAAAGTTCTTTGATCTACCTGAAATACTTATCAAGTTATATCAATATTTGTATTTGCGATATTAATCGAATCGAACTTACGATTATACTGACATCGGTACAGTGAAATACTCATTGCTATTGATTAAAGTTGCGTTCTATGGTCATCAAATATCTATTACCATCAAAACTTTGCCCGTGGATGCTAAATACTATGTGATATAGCAATCGATATATTTTAATGAAAAGCGGATTCGATATATATCGAATTTGAGAGGACATACGAAACGTTTTTCCCCTGTGCGTTATGAGGAATACCAATATGTACCCATTCACCAAATTTCATTCATGTATCTCAAAAAATTCTCAAGTTATGTCTATATTCGTATTTCATATAATAATCGAATCGAACTTCGATTATAATGACATCTGTATGGTAAAATTCTCATATCATTTCTTCGAATTTCATTCTATGGTGATCCACAATCTATTTCAATCACAACTATGCCCGTTGATGCTTAATTTTTACGTAGTATAGCAATTCGATACATTTGAAGAAAACGCAGGTTCGATATATATCGATTGTGAGACGACATACAAAACGTATATCCCCTGTTCATTATGCCAAATACCAATTTGTTTCCATTTATATACCCATACCAAATATACCCATACCAAATATACCATATATACCCATTTACCAAATTTCATTCATCTACCTCAAACACTTCTCAAGTTATGTCAATATTCCTATTTCTTATTATAATCGAATCGAACGTTCGATTACACTGACATATGTGCGGCAAAATGCTCAAAGCTATTGATTCGAAATTCAATCTATGGTCATCCATTATCTATGACCATCGCGCATATGCCCGTGGATGCCAAATCGTATGTGTTATAGCAATTCGATATATTTTAAGAAAACGTAGATTCGATATATATCGAATGCGAGACAAAATGCAAAACGTATATCCCCTGTGCATGATGCCTAATTCCAATATCTACCCATTTACCAAATTTCATTCATCTACCTCAAATACATCCCAAGTTATGTCAATATTCCTATTTCTTATTATAATCGAATCGAACGTTCGATAACACTGAAATCTGTACGGCAAAATGCTCATAGCTATTGATTCGAAAATCATTCTATGGTCATCCACTATCTATTACCATCGCACATATGCCCGTGGATGCCGAATCGTATGTGTTATAGGAATTCGATATATTTTAAGAAAACGCAGATTCGATATATATCGAATAAGGGACTACATACAAAACAATTTTCCTCATTGAATTATGAGCAATACCAATATGTACCAATTTACCAAATTTCATTCATCTATCGCAAATACTTAAAAAGTTATCTCAATATTCATTTTAGTTATAATAATCGAATCGAAAATTCGATATTACTGACACCAGTACTCTGAAATATCCATGTCATCTGTTTTTTTTCAATTGGTTGGTCGTTTTTACATGTAATGCTGGCACTAATTTCCTTCGTAGATGAGTATTCCAATAAGTTATTAACATTCGATAGAATTAAAGAAAACGTAGTTTCGATATATATCGAAAGTAATGGCCATTAGTGGATAAATTTTTATATATGCATATTAGGAATACAATGATGTACCTACTGGGCAAATTTCATAGGCCTAGAAGAAATACTTTAGAAGGTATGCTCATTTCCGTTTCACCATTGCAGTAGAAGTCACCTTCTAAGCCTATGGCCAATGTCAATGGGAAATCCGTATACATAACAAATGACTGTTGCATATGCGATACCGTTTACGTAATGAAAAAATCAATACTTAAAATGTTAGGAGGTGAGGCTTTACTGGGAATAGTCCTATGTTAGCCGTCTTCAAATTTCACCCTTGTAAATGCACGTATGAGATAGGGAAATGCGTGTATATCTTACGGGCACCGACCACCGCCCGTTTGGCGGAGAGAAATGGCGGCGATTGCCGCGGGCTCAAGAAAATAATTTGGGAAAAATTCGGAATGAAATTACTCGTTAAATATTACGAAATCTAAATAAAAATGAAAACCTGGACGTACCGAAGGTACGTTTGTAGGCATGCTTTTTTGAGCTGAATAGCCTAATTTTGAAGCGCCAGCTCTCAAATCGATATTTATCGATCGTCCTATCTCGACAATGTTATTTCGATAATGCTAATAACTCGGAATCTATTCGACATACGTTAGTTCCGATAAAGCCAAATAATCAGGTAAAAAATAAGAATCAACGTATTAGGCGGCGAACGACGTACTATTTTTGCAAGTGGGTAAAAAAAAATTCCAAAGTTGGTCCATAAGAAAAGCATTGTCGATTTTTTAAAATTATTTCGACAATGATCGAAAGAGATATACGAAAATCTAAGGTATCAAAAAATCGACCAAAAAATCTTGTTTACGTCAAGGGGAGACGATTACCCTGAGACGCCTAGTTATGGCGTAATTAAGGAAATAGTTTTAGTCCCATAAGGCTGCCATGTTAATTCAAGTCGATATATATCGAAAAGTATCGCACTTTTCGGAATTTTGAGATTTTTCCTCTCGATGAATTTTTTTTTAATTTTACCACCGAAAATTTCAACTCGATCGACCCGGTAGTTTGGGCTGTGAATTTGTATCAATCAATAAGTCATCAATCCGAATGCAGCTTTAATATATCCAACGAGTCGATTGGGCGCTTGAATTCATCAAGCGGGTAATTAGGGGGGTGGGAACATAGTTGTGTCACATGTTTCCGAGTCATGTGCCCATAAGTGGTTCAAAAAGCAAAAGAAACACCCCAAATATCGTTTAAATGAGTGAAATATGCGGGCAATACGTTCATTCACTGTCAACAATACTTAAGACCTTCTTAGTAGCCACGGTGATCAATGCTTCGGGAAACCGTTTTGATATGAATGATATACGCAACGTAGAAAAATATATAGTGTACGATAGATGAACTTAAGAAATGTAGCCGATTTTTCTTATTTTAGTTCTTACCCTAATATTGTATCACCTCCATTTTTGATTTTTAACGTTTGAATACAGAAGACTTAATGAAATTAAATACATCATTATTAAAAAAGAAACGAACGGAGACTAATGAAATGATTATCCGAATAAATATATCTCGAATAATGAAGTAATATACGGATTTCTCTGACGATGTATGTCTCTCAATGCTGTCATTTTTTTATATCTAAGGAAGATTTATAACAACAAAACGCATTGATTACAATAAATATATTAATACGGTTATGAAACTTGAATTGGAGAAAGAACGGAAGAATGTTCAACTGTCCCCGTTGATGTTATATTCGGTAAGTAATAGCAGTTCGATATATTTTACAAAAACGTAGATTCGATATGTGTCGAATGGGTGCTTGGAAAGCAAATATATTTAATTGGTGCAGCATGAACAATGCTTTAATAAACATTCATAAAATTTCTTTTGTTTAGCATGAATAGTTCGACAGATACGAAAATTTGCATATTTGCTACCATAATCATATCGAATCATCAAGTATACTGAAACGTGAAATGAAAATCTCGCAATCCTATTGATTTATCTTCCCTTCTGGTCATCTACCCTATATTTCATGTTCAAATACGCCCGAGGATGTAAAATCCTGCATGTTATAGCCATTCGATATATTTTAAGAAAACGCTGAATCGATATATATCTAATGAGACACTGCATGCAAAACATATTTCCGTTGGGCTTTGTGAAGAATACCAGGATGTACACATTCACCAAATTTCATTGGTCCAAAGGATATACGAATCAGGTTATACCAATTTGCGTATTTTCTATAATAATCGATTCGATCATTCGATTATACTGCATCTGTAATGTAAAATTCGCAATGCTTTTGATTTTAATTCCGGTCCATGGCCATTTAACATATAATTCCTTGTCAAGTTTGCCCATTGATGTAAATTCCGATGTGTTATAACAATTCCATATATTTTAAGAAAAAGCAGATTCGATATATATCGAATGAAGCAATACATACAAACAATGTTCCCATTGGGCATTGTGAGGAATACCAATGTGTACCCATTCACCAAATTTCATTGGTCCAACGCATATACTATTCAAATTATGCCAATTTGCATATTTGCTACAATAATCGATTCGATCTTTCGATTAAAATGCCATCTGCACTGTAAAATCCGCAACGCTGTATATTATAATTCCAGTTAATAGTCATCTACTCTATAATTCCTCGTCAACAATGCCTGTGGATGTAAAATCCTAAATGTTAAGGCAAATCGATATAATTTGGAAAATGAAGATTCGATATATATCGCATGTGAGACCATATACAAAACATATATCTATTGGGCATTGTGAGAAATTCCATGATATACCCATTCCCAAAATTTCTTTGGTCCATTTATATAGCAATCAAGTTATGCCAATTTGCGTATTTGCTATAATTATCGTATCGATCTTTCGATTATACTGACATCTGTACTTTAAAATCCGCAATACTATTGGTTTAACTTCCAGTCTACGGGTATTTTCTATATGATTCCTGGTCAACTATATCCTTGGATGTAAAATCCTATATGTTATAGCAATTCGATATCTTTTAAGAAAAAGTAGATTCGATATATATCGAACGTGAGACTATATACAAAAAATATTTCCATTAGGCATTGTGAGGAATACCAGGATATACCCATTCACGAAATTTCATTGGTCCAGCGGACATAGTATTGAAGTTATGCCAATTTACGTATTTGCTACAATAATCGAATCAATTTTTCGATCATACTGACATCTGTACTGTAAAATCCGAAATGCTATTGGTTTAACTTAAAGTCTATGGGTATCTACTATATAATACCTGGTCAACTATGCCCTTGGATGCAAAATCCTATTTGTTATAGCAGTTCGATATATTTGAAGAAAAAGCATATTCGATATATATCGCACGTTAGACTGCATACAAAACATATTTCTGTTGGGCATCGTAAGGAATACCAAGATGTGACCAATCGCCAAATTTCATTTGTCCAACGTTTATACTTTTCAAGTTATATTAATTTGTGTATTTGCTATAATAATTGAATCGATTTTTCGATCATACTGACATCTGTACCGTAAAATCCGCAATGCTATTGGTTTAAAATCCAGTGTATGGGTAACTTTTTTTAAATTCCTGGTCAACTATGTCCCTAGATGTAAAATCCTATATGTTATAGCAATTCGATATCTTTTAAGAAAAAGTATATTCGATATATATCGAACGTGTGACTACATACAAAACATATTTCCATTGGGCATTGTGAGGAATAGCAAAATGCACCCATTCACGAAATTTCATTGGTCCAGCGGTAATAGTATTGAAGTTATGCCAATTTACGTATTTGCTATAATAATCGAATCGATTTTTCGATCCTACTGACATCTGTACTGTAAAATCCGCAATGCTATTGGTTTAACTTTCTGTCAATGGGTATCTACTATATAAAACCTGGTCAACCATGCCCTTGGATGTAATATCCTATTTGTTATAGCAGTTCGATATTTTTGAAGAAAAAGCATATTCGATATATATCGCACGTTAGACAACATACAAAACATATTTCTGTAGGGCATTGTGAAGAATACCAAGATGTGCATATTTGCCAAATTTCATTGGTCCACCGGGTATACTTTTCAAGTTATACCAATTTGTGTATTTGCTATATTAATTGAATCGATTTTTCGATCATACTGACATCTGTACTGTAAAATCCGCAATGCTATTGGTTTAACATCCAGTGTATGGGTAACTTCTTTAAAATTCCTGGTCAACTATGTCCCTAGATGTAAAATCCTATATGTTATAGCAATTCGACATATTTTAAGAAAAAGTAGATTCGATATATATCGAACGTGAGACTGAATACAAAACATACTACCATAGAGTATCGTGAGGAATACCAAGATGTACCTGTTTACCATGTTTCATTGGTCCAACGTATATACTTATAAAGTTATGCCAATTTGCGTATTTGCTATACTAATCGAATCGTACATTAGACACTGCTGACATCTGTACTGTAAAGTTCGCAATCCTATTGATATCCCTTCTATGGTCACTCCCTTATCCCTGCCTTCTCTAATATCCCCGCTTTCAAAATTTAGCCTATGTTCTTATATTGGTGACGTAGACAGACGGGATGCGTGTATTTCTTACGGGGGCCTAATACAAAAAGATATAAATTCAAATCGATGTATCTTCATTAGGAAACGTAATTCATCTAAATAATTTAGTGTGCGCATAATTCATTTTTTTCCCTACATATTGTTAAAATTTTTATTTCCGTAACTATGTAAATAAGCCCAAAAAATGGCTCAATCGAATGCAACCTTTTATCGATCATAACTTCGACTGTAATCGCTCGATTCGCTTGATTTAACTTTTGTCGAAGAAAAGATAATAACAGTAGTATTATATATGACTTTCACATTCATGCCTTGATTTAGAAAAAAGTTATTAGCGATTTTAGCGTAACCAAGGAGATTGGTATCGATATAACTCGCACATGAATCGATCGAGCGAAATGGTCATCATTGCAAAAGTTGACCATTTTGATAAAAGTATTACCCTAAAAATTTCATTCATGTAGCTGAAATGGTTGCTAAGATATTCAAGGTTGTATGTTCCACAAAAAAATGGCGACAATGATTTTTCGCTTGCAGGACATTTTTCGGAATTTAATTATTAATTAACCAAGAGGGATACGGCGAAAGTAAGCTCAAACGTGAGGGTTCGGAGAACCCTCTAACGGTTTTTCTTGGAGATTCCAAATTTTCACATGGCACATGTCTCAACGCCGAAATCCAAGATTGAAAATTCGACCACCTCTACAATGGAAAGTCGAAATCGTTTATTCCTCGGAATTGTTTCGACATATGAAAATTCCGAGATAGCCAAAAAATCAACCAAAAAATCTAGTATCTTGCGTTTCAAGGAATTTGTCCTGCGATGATTGCAAGTTGGTCAAAAAAAATCCTAACGTAGTGCCATAAGAAAAGCATGGGGCACTTTCAAAAAATCATAAAAAATACTAAATATCATTTTATCGAAATGACAACCACATTGAAAAATCAACCGAAAAATCTAGTTTTTGTCCAGGGAATCTCATGTTCCTGACGCATTTATAAATACCGAAAAAAACCTAAACAATTTTAGTCCCTTAAGGCTCCCATGTTAATTCAAGTCGATATATCTCGAGAACAAATCGACTTTTTAAAGATTTCAGATTTTTCCTCCCGATGAATTTTTTTTTACTTTTACGTCCAATATTCCATATACCCACACATATCACCAGTTTGGCTACTAATTTGTATCAATCACACAATCAGTGAATCAAATCGCAGCTATTATAGGGACGTTAACGAGTATTTTATCGCTTGAATTCTTCAAGCGTGTTAGTGAAGGGTATAGTGTGTATCGTTGTGTCATAAGTAGTTGTGTCTTGGGTCCATAAGTTGTTGAAAAGTTGGAGAAATTCACCATGTCAAAGGTAAAGCCAGTCGATTAATTTTATGAAAACTCATATTTGATATTACTTGGAACTTAGCCCATAGTCTTCATTAATTTCTATTTGACAGCAAGTGGAATACTAATATGTACTCACACACGAAATTTCATACCTCTAACTGAAATAGTTATAAAGATATGTCAATTTGCATATTTGCTACAATAATCGAATCGAACTTATGAATAAAGTGACATCTGCAGTGAAAAATACACAAATCTATTCATACTTTCGTCAAAATATCCATTCAAATTCATTCTATTCATCCATTATCTATAAACCTTCTCGAATATGCCCGTGGATACAAAATATTATGTTGTAAAGCAAAGTGATACACCTTAAGTAATCGCATTTTCGATATATATCGAATGAGAGACTAAATACAAAACATATGTCCTATATGCATTTTGAAGAACACCAATATTTACTCATTTACCAAATTTCATTCATCTACCTCAAATACTTTTCAAGTTATGTCAATATTCGTATTTGTTAAAATAATCGAATCGGTATTTCGAATATACTTACATACTAAAAGTAAAATGCTCAGAGATATTGATTAATATTCATTCTATGGTCATCCACTATCTCTCACCTTCTCAACTATGCCCGTGGATGCCAAAACCTACGTGGTATAGCAAATCGATACATTTTAAGGAAACGAAGATTCGATATATATCGAATGTGAGGCTACATACAAAACGTATTTCCCCTTGGCATAATGAGAAATACCAATATGTACCCATTTACCAAATTTCTTTGATCTACCTGAAATGCTTATCAAGTTATATCAATATTCGTATTTGCGATATTAATCGAATCGAACTTACGATTATAATGACATCGGTACAGTGAAATACTCATTGCTATTGATTAAAGTTGCGTTCTATTGTCATCAAATATCTATTACCATCACAACTATGCCCGTGGATGCTAAATACTATGTGATATAGCAATTCGATATATTTTAATGAAAAGCGGATTCGATATATATCGAATGTGAGACGACATTTAAAACGTATTTCCCCGGTGCGTTATGAGGAATACCAATATGTACCCATTCACCAAATTTCATTCAAGTATCTCAAATAATTCTCAAGTTATGTCAATATTCGTATTTCATATAATAATCGAATCGAACTTCGATTATAATGACATCTGTATGGTAAAATTCTCATATTTATTTCTTCGAATTTCATTCTATGGTGATCCACTATCTATTTCAATCACAACTATGCCTGTGGATGCTTAATTTTTACGTAGTATAGCAATTCGATACATTTGAAGAAAACGCAGGTTCGATATATATCGATTGTGAGACGACATACAAAACGTATATCCCCTGTTCATTATGCCAAATACCAATATGTACCCATTTACCAAATTTCATTCATCTACCTCAAACACTTCTCAAGTTATGTCAATATTCCTATTTCTTATTATAATCGAATCGAACGTTCGATTACACTGACATATGTGCGGCAAAATGCTCAAAGCTATTGATTCGAAATTCAATCTATGGTCATCCATTATCTATTACCATCGCGCATATGCCCGTGGATGCCAAATCGTATGTGTTATAGCAATTCGATATATTTTAAGAAAACGCAGATTCGATATATATCGAATGCGAGACAAAATGCAAAACGTATATCCCCTGTGCATGATGCCAAATTCCAATATCTACCCATTTACCAAATTTCATTCATCTACCTCAAATACTTCCCAAGTTATGTCAATATTCCTATTTCTTATTATAATCGAATCGAACGTTCGATTGCACTGACATCTGTACGGCAAAATGCTCATAGCTATGGTTTCGAATTTCATTCTTTGGTCATCCACAATCTATTACCATCACAACTTTGCCCTTGGATGCTTAATTTTTACGTAGTATTGCAATTCGATATATTTTAAGAAAACGCAGATTCGATATATATCGAATGTGAGACGACATACAAAACGTATATCCCCTGTGCATTATGCCAAATACCAATATGTACCCATTTACCAAATTTCATTCATCTACGTGAAATATCACTCAAGTTATGTCCATATTCCTATTTCTTATTATAATCGAATCGAACATTCGATTACACTGACATCTGTACGGCAAAATGCTCATAGATATTGATTCGAAACTCATTCTATTGTTATCCACTATGTGTTACCATCGCACATATGCCCGTGGATGCCGAATCGTATGTGTTATAGCAATTCGATATATTTTAAGAAAACGCAGATTCGATATATATCGAATATGGGACTACATGCAAAACATATTTCCCCCATGCATTATGAGGAATACCAATATGTACCAATTTACCAAATTTCATTCATCTACCACAAAAACTTGTCAAGTTATCTCAATATTCATTTTAGTTAAAATAATCGAATCGAATAATTCGATTATACTGACATAGGTTCTTGGAAATACGCATGTCATTTGTTTTTTTTCCATTGGTTGGTCGGTTCACATGTTATGCCGGCACAACTATCCCCGGAGATGAGTATTCCAATAAGTTATTACCATTCGATAAAATCCAAGAAAAAGTAGTTTCGATATATATCGAAAGTTATGACCAGTACTGGACTACATTTTATATGGTCAAATGCACAATACAATGATGTACCGTTTCGCCAAATTTCATAGGCTTAGGTTAAAAACTTTGGAAGTTATGCGCATTTCCGTTTCACCATAGCAGCAAAGTCACCTTCTAAAGCATGGGCCCATGTCAATGCAAAATCCGTATACATAACAAATGAGTGTCGCCTATGCGATACTGGTTTCGTAATGAAAAAATCAATACTTTAAAAAGTTATGCCGTGAGGCTTTACTGGGTATAGTCCTGTCAGCCCTCCGCAAATTTCACCCGCCTAAATACATGAATGGGATAGGGAAATGCGTGTATTTCTTCCGGAGACCGACCACCGCCCGCTTGGCGCGGAGGAATGGCGGCGATTGCCGCGGGCTCAAGAAAATAATTTGGGAAAAATTCGGAATGAAATAACTCGTTAAATATTAGGAAATCTAAATAAAAATGAAAACCTGGACGTACCGAAGGTACGTTTGTAGGCATGCTTTTTTGAGCTGAATAGCCTAATTTTGAAGCGCCAGCTCTCAAATCGATATTCATCGATCGTCCTATCTCGACAATGTTATTTCGATAATGCTAATAACTCGGAATCTATTCGACATACAAAAATTCCGAGATAGCCAAAAAATCAGGCTAAAAATTAGAAACAACGTATTAGGCGGCGAACGACCAACAACTTTTGCAAGTGGGTCAAAAAAAATTCCACAGTTGGTCCATAAGAAAAGCATTGTCGATTTTTAAAAATTATTTCGACAGTGATCGAAAGAGATACACGAAAAAGCAAATTATCAAAAAATCGACCAAAAAATCTAGTTTAAGTCAATGGGAGAAGATGTCTCTTGGACTTTTATTCGCGACGATATTAAGGAAAGAGTTTTAGTCCCATAAGGCTACCATGTTAATTCAACTCGATATATATCGAAATGTATCGCACTTTTCAGAATTTTGAGATTTTTCCTCCCGATGAATTTTTTTTTAGTTTTACCACCGAAAATTTCATCTCGATCGGCCCGGTAGTTTGGGCTGTGAATTTGTGTCAATCAATAAGTCATCAATGAATTTGCAGCTTTAATATATCCAACGAGTCGATTGGGCGCTTGAATTCATCAAGCGGGTAATTAGGGGGGTGGAAACATAGTTGTGTCACATGTTTCCGAGTCATGTGCCCATAAGTGGTTTAATATTAAAAAATTTCCCCGCCGTTTTTTGAAAGGGTAAGGAACTAAATTTTTCACTGTTAGAAATATTTGTTATTTTCAATATGATTTTATTTGACGGATAATTGATTCTTTGATCCATTAAGTTAACCATTGATACATAATCGGAATAAGGTTTTAAAAATTTCAAGAGAGTGTTGATTATGTGGTTATTTTTCAACTGTTAAAGTCCATAAGCATTGTGATAAGCCACTCTTGAAAATACAACGCAGATTCTTTAGATAAATATATAATGATATTCCACTTGCAAAACGAATGTCCATAATGCAGTTTGTAAAATACTGAATTGTAACGATTCCTCTAATTTCTTTGGTCTTAAAAAATAGTTATTCTCAAGATATTCCATTTTGCAAAAAAGATTTGGCATATTTGCTATCATAATCGTATCGAATTATCAAGTATACTGACACGTGCATTGAAAATACGCAATCCGATTGATTTGCCTTCCAATCTTTGATCATCAACACTTAAATTCCTGGTCGATTATGTACGTGCACGCAAAATCCTATGTTATAACGAATCGATATATTTTAAGAAAAAGCATATTCGATATGCATCAATCGTGAGACTACATGCAAAACATATTACCTTTGGGAATTGTGAGGAATACCAAGATGTACCAAGCACCAAATTTAATTGGTCCAACGGATACACTATTCAACTTCTGCCAATGTTATGTATTTGTTATAATAATCGAATCCATTCTTCGATTATACTGGCATTTGTATTGTTGAATCCGCAATGCTATTGATTTAACTTACAGTCTATGGCTATCTTCCACATAATTATATTGGTCAACTATGTCCTTGGATGTAAAATCCTATATGTTATAGCAATACGATATATTTTAAGAAAAAGTAGATTCGATTAATACCGAACGTGAGACTATACACAAAAAATGTTTCATTGGGGCATTGTGAGGAATACCAAGATGTACCCATTTGCCAAATTTCATTGGTCCAACGTATAAACTAATCAAGTTTTGCAAATTAGCGTATTTGATAGAATAATCGAATCGATCTTGCGATTACACTGCCATCTGTACTGTAAAATCCGCAATGCTATTGGTTTAATTTTCAGTATGTGTATCTACTATACAATACCTGGCCAACTATGCCCTTGGATGTAAAATCCTATATGTTAAAGCGGTTCGATATATTTGAAGAAAAAGCATATTATATATATATCGCACGTTAGACAACATACAAAGCATATTTCTGTTGGGCAGTGTGAGGATTACCAAGATGTGCACATTCGCCAAATTTCATTGGTCCAACGGTAAATATATTGAAGTTATACCAATTTGTGTATATGCTATAATAATCGAATCGATTTTTCGATCATACTGACATCTGTACGGTAAAGCCTGCAATCCCATTGGTTTAATTTTCAGTCTATGGGTGTCTACTAATTAATACCTGGTCAACTATGCCTGTGGATGTAAAATCCTACATGTTATAGCAATTCGATATACTTTAAGAAAAAGTAGATTCGATATATATCGAATGTGAGACTACGTACAGAACAAATTTTCATTGGGCATTGTGAGAAATACCAATATGTACCCATTCACCAAATTTCATTGATCCAACGGTAAATATATTGAAGTTATGCCCATTTACGTATTTGCTATAATAATCGAATCGATTTTTCGATCATACTTACATCTGTACGGTAAAGTCCGCAATCCTAAAGGTTTAAAATACAGTCTATGGGTATCTACTATTTAATCCTTAGTTAACTATGTCCTTGGATGTAAAATCCTACATGTTATAGCAATTCGATATATTTTAAGAAAAAGTATATTCGATATATATCGAATGTGAGACTACGTACAGAACAAATTTTCATTGGGCATTGTGAGGAATACCAATATGTACCCATTCACCAAATTTCATTGATCCAACGGTAAATATATTGAAGTTATGCCCATTTACGTATTTGCTATAATAATCGAATCGATTTTTCGATCATACTGACATCTGTACTGTAAAATCCGCAAGGCTATTGGTTTAAAATCCAGTCAATGGGTATCAACTATTTAATCCCTAGTAAACTATGTCCTTGGATGTAAAATCCTACATGTTATAGCAATTCGATACATTTTAAGAAAAAGTAGATTCGATATATATCGAATGTGAGACTACGTACAAAACAAATTTTCATTGGGCATCGTGAGGAATACCAATATGTACCCAATCACCAAATTTCATTGATCCAACGGTAAATCTATTGAAGTAATGCCCATTTACGTATTTGCTATAATAATCGAATCGATTTTTCGATCATACTGACATCTGTACTGTAAAATCCGCAAGGCTATTGGTTTAAAATCCAGTCAATGGGTATCTACTATTTAATCCCTAGTAAACTATGTCCTTGGATGTAAAATCCTACATGTTATAGCAATTCGATACATTTGAAGAAAAAGTGATACGATATATATCGAATGTGAGACTACGCACAAAACAGATTTTCATTGGGCATCGTAAGGAATACCAATATGTACCCAATCACCGAATTTCATTGATCCAACGGTAAATCTATGGAAGTTATGCCCATTTACGTATTTGCTATAATAATCGAATCGATTTTTCGATCATACTGACATCTGTACTGTAAAATCCGCAAGGCTATTGGTTTAAAATCCAGTCAATGGGTATCAACTATTTAATCCCTAGTAAACTATGTCCTTGGACGTAAAAACCTACATGTTATAGCAATTCGATACATTTTAAGAAAAAGTAGATTCGATATATATCGAATGTGAGACTACGTACAAAATAAATTTTCATTGGGCATCGTGAGGAATACCAATATGTACCCAATCACCAAATTTCATTGATCCAACGGGAAATCTATGGAAGTTATGCTCATTTACGTATTTGCTATAATAATCGAATCGATTTTTCGATCATACTGACATCTGTACTGTAAAATCCGCAAAGCTATTGGTTTAAAATCCAGTCAATGGGTATCTACTATTTAATCCCTAGTAAATTATGTCCTTGGATGTGAAATCCTACATGTTATAGCAATTCGATACATTTGAAGAAAAAGTAGATTCGATATATATCGAATGTGAGACTACGTACAAAACAAAAAAATTTTCACTGGGCGTCGTGAGGAATACCAATATGTACCCAATCACCAAATTTCATTGATCCAACGGTAAATCTATGGAAGTTATGCCCATTTACGTATTTGCTATAATAATCGAATCGATTTTTCGATCATACTGACATCTGTACTGTAAAATCCGCAATGCTATTGGTTTTAAATCCAGTCTATGGGTATCTACTATTTAATCCCTAGTAAACTATGTCCTTGAATGTTAAATCCTACATGTTATAGCAATTCGATATATTTTAAGAAAAAGTAGATTCGATATATATCGAACGTGAGACTGAATACAAAACATACTACCATAGAGTATCATGAGGAATACCAAGATGTACCTGTTTACCAAGTTTCATTGGTCCAACGTACACACTTATCAAGTTATGCCAATTTGTATTTGCTATACTAATCGAATCGTACTTTAGACACTGCTGACATCTGTACTGTAAAATCCGCAATCCTATTGATATCCCTTCTATGGTCACTCCCTTATCCCTGCCTTCTCTAATATCCCCGCTTTCAAAATTTAGCCTATGTTCTTATATTGGTGACGTAATTGGACGGGATGCGTGTATTTCTTACGGGGGCCTAATACAAAAAGATATAAATTCAAATCGATGTACCTTCATTAGGAAACATAATTCATCTAAATAATTTATGTGTGCGCATAATTCATTTTTTTCCTTACATATTGTTAAAATTTTTATCTCCGTAACTATGTAAATAAGCCCAAAAAATGGCTCAATCGAATACAACCTTGTATCGATCATTACTTCGAGTCTAATCAATCGATTCGCCTGATTTAACTTTTGTCGGATGAATGACATTTTCAGTCGTATTTTGTAAGACATTCATGTTCAAAACTTGATTAATAAAAAAGTTATTAGCGATTAAAGCGTATCCAAGGAGATTCGTATCGATATAACTCGCACATAAATCGATCGAGCGGAATGGTCATCATTGCAAAAGTTGACCATTTTAATAATATTATTACTCTGAAAATTTCATTCCTCTAGCTTAAACGGTTGCTAAGATATTCAAGATTGCATGCTCCACAAAAAAATGGCGACAATGATTTTTCGCTTGCAGGACATTTTTCGGAATTTAATTATGAATTAACCAAGAGGGTTACGGCGAAAGTAAGCTCAAACGTGAGGGTTCGGAGAACCCTCTAACGGTTTTTCTTAAAGATTCCAAATTTTCATATGGCACATGTCTCAACGCCGAAATCCAAGATTGAAAATTCGACCACCTCTACAATGGAAAGTCGAAATCGTTTATTCCTCGGAATTGTTTCGACATATGAAAATTTCGAGATAGCCAAAAAATCAACCAAAAAATCTAGTATCTTGCGTTTCAAGGAATTTGTCCTGTGATGATTGCAAGTTGGTCAAAAAAAATCCTAACTTAGTGCCATAAGAAAAGCATGGGGCACTTTCAAAAAATCATAAAAAATACTAAATATTAATTCGTCGCATTGACAACCACACCAAAAAATCAACCAAAAAATCTAGTTTATACCAAGGGAATCTCATGTTCCTCACATATTTAAAAATACATTAAAAAAGCGAAAAAGTTTTAGTCCCATAAGGCTCCCATGTTAATTCAAGTCGATATATCTCGAAAAGTAATCGACTTTTTTAAGATTTCAGATTTTTCCTCCCGATGAATTTTTTTTTACTTTTTCGTCCAATATTCCATTTAGCCACACCCATCACCAGTTTGGCTACTAATTTGTATCAATCACACAATCAGTGAATCAAATCGCAGCTATTATAGGGACGTTAATACACAATTGAGAGCATTCAAACAGTAATAAAAAATACTAAATATCAATTTGTCGCTATGGCAACCACACCAAAAAATCGACCAAAAAATCTAGTCCATGTCCATTGAATATCATGTTCCTCAAAATATTCAAAATTTTTGTAACCACTTAATTAATTTATTTTCTTTATTTTCTTTGTAAACATTCATTATAATTAAGAGCCCTGAGGAAGGAGAATAAATCTCAGAAACGTTGGCCAATTGTGTATTTAATTTAAATCATGACCTATACTCCAAGATCATAAACACTACATTGTTGTAATAATAAGGAAGGTCAGGAGAAGAAACTGTATTCAGTCCATTTATTTAAAAACAAAATGCTGTTTTAATTTGTTTAAGTTTGTTGGGTTGAAACTCTCATAATCAGAAAGGGAGGAGCTACAATCCTAGGTTAAGGGCTAAAATACGAAAAATCGGCTATACTTCACAAGTTCATCCGACATTAATTTCATATTTTACTCCATTAAGGAGGAACCGGCGCTTCGAAATACTGCTTTCATTAGTTAGATAAACTCGATAAAAACGAGTTACATTCGCTAAATTTGTCATCCATAAAAATTAAAAGTAATGCTAAATCAATCAAAATAGCTGTACAATGCATGAATTTTACTAAAAATGGAATAATCCTGTGATATGAAGAATGGTTGTTATATTGACTCTTGGGTATCGGAAGAATTTAAATACTTTCTTTGGAAATACAGTAAAGCTTTATAGCTATATCATTTGTGATTAATAAAATGAACTTAACTAGTGAGACCTTTTGCTCTGTTAATTTCAACCTAATTTGGAAAAATAATTTATATATAATTGCTGACCACCAACTCGACAACGCTGTCAACATATCGTAGTTTCACACCTGTTGAGCACCTATGTTCGTTTACGCTACCTCGTTTAGTTACGTTGCATTGTGACAATATTACTCTCAATAGTATTTTTTCGCTTTTTTTAGCAACTTGTGGACCCAATGCTCGAACACACGTGGCAAAAATATGTTCCCACCCCCCTCCCAAACCCGCTTGATGAATTCAAGCGACAATCAACTCGCTATTCATGTTATTCTAGAATTTTCTTTTCTCCATTCCGATCCTGTACAGCACATACATATTTCATTATCAAAATTAATTGTCTCCTAAGATGCTTTTTTTAAATGTTTATAAATCAGCACCTGCCATTGCTTTAAGAAATGATGGTAACCACTATTCAGGTGTACCTAAGAGGTACCTATATTCTGCATAACTAATTTATTTATTGCATGTATGCATTTTAAAATTCATAATTATTATTTGAAATTCACAATTAATTGAATAAGTGGAATAAATATTATTATTATTATTAAATAGCCTTCTAAGTGGAATTTTCGGTAATCGATGAAGCAAGAGCAGACTTTGGTAAAAAGGAAAAGAGAGTTGCAAAATACAACAAAACGCATGCAGTTTTAAACAAATTGTGTTGAAAAAACAATTGAATAGCGTAATTTCATATAATTCGTTGTGACTGGAGTGACTTCATGGAATCGACTTAACATAATAAAATGTAAAAAAACGTTACAATACCACATAAATTTAAAACTGCACGACTTAAGTTTCGATGTGGCAAGTCATCATCTGGTAACGTCTTAATATGACGACTTGTCGCGCGTCGAAACCTTGCTCATATAGTATTAAATTTATGTGGAATAATAAAGTGCGTTACATTTCATTCGATCTAATTTAGAGTTATCATCTTGAAATGTTCATGGGATATATATATAGCAAAACGGTATACCTTTGTTAGCCCTTTCTTAATCTGAGCTGCTTCTAGGTTAAATTAAATTTCAAGACTTCTCATTTGAAAAATATGAAAATTTTCGACTCCATCGTAATTATTATGGCAGCTACACATTTCGCAATTTAACTTTGCAGCTCGAAATCACACGTAGTTTTATTCTTTCCTGAATATAGCCGAAAATATGTACATTTTTTATGTTACTTAGGAGCAACATTGATGATAGTGTTGCTTGGGTTATAATCAGGGGTTGACGTTGGGTTATAATCAGGGGTGTCATGGTGCCGGAACGTCGTTCCGGCAATGTTCAACAAAAGACATAATAGTCAAATAACACTATCATCAATTTTGCTGCCTCGAAATTTTTAATGAATACATTAATAACCAAAACAAAAATTTATTTAATAAAATAACTTGTAATAAAAAAACACAGAATAATATTTCACTTATAAAAAGTTAAGGAAAGTGCGTTCCGGCACTGCTAATTTTGCCATGACGTCACTGGTTATAATGGGTCAAAATTTACCTGAATCTCAAATTAAATTTTACAAATGAGAAAATACTGAGCCAAATGCCTGTGATAGAAAAAGAGTAACCACGGCAATAGTGTTATCTCAGCCTTGAGTACCACCGTTGTCTCAGGAAGGGACTGCGGACTTTCGAGATAACGCCTGACGCACTCCACCAGTGGTACCCGGAGGCACTGCGATACAAGTCCATTACTCACATGCCTGTCCCGAGGTGGAGCAGCACAAGAGATAGCTGAGCAACGGAAACGCATAGGAGGAGGAGGGACGAATGTAGAAAGGGCTCACGAAAGAGTTACGGGTATCGCATGTCTAATAACGATACAGGTTGCACCTTATCCTCTGACGGAACTGAGGTGACCGCCTGGGGCTAATGGTCACTTGGAATGGTTCTATTTTTTCTATTCCAACTCGATCTGGACATCGGTCGAAAAGGGAAAATGCTTTCTGCCCACCATATGTTTTAATTGTCCTATCAGATATCCTTACCAGTGAGAGCAGCATCGGTTCATTTTTTTATATCTACGGTCATCTGGCGTGCCCCGGAGGGAAGACTACGACAGACGATCACGCCCAAGCGCAGGGTGAAACTAACACGGATACCAGAACATAAGGAAAGAGTCTATAAAGATAGAGATGAGGGCTGACTTAAGATAATGAAACAGGTGCCACTTGGTCAACAAAAGAAATCGTAGGGCAAAGGGATGGTGAAAGATTCAGATGAATAATTGTTCTATAGTGGGATAGGAATAGAAATGGCTTACTTCGTACACAGATGTTTAACGGAGGGAACAGGATGTGTGGATGAGCTGTAAGGGATGATTGGGTGCTGGACATACAATTCGGACATTTTTCTGATCTGTTGGGAGCTAAATTTACAAATGAAGAGGTTCTTAAGAATTCAATAGCCATGCGACATTCTCTGGACCTCATACTAGGTTTGGCAAAGTTTCACAGACCAGAAAAATATCCTCATTGTGAGTGTAGCATCCAATCATCGTCACTACGATTTGATACGTAGAACCTCTGTTCCGTAGCATGATACTTACTATACCCACTAAACCACCGAAACTTTTGTGTTCCAAAGCAGTTTTCCTGTACAAAATGTCGTTTGTGTTCACAGTTATCCCGACGAATGTAAACTTCATTTTAGGCAGTGGCGGATGCAGATGGGGGCGCCCCCCCCCCCTTGCGGGGCCGCCCGCATTGCCGAATATTGCAGAACCACATTTGTAACTTTTTATATCGTAAGATGGTATTGTATTTTATACGTGTATAGTGGGTTTATATAAAACTTTCTTAAACTTTGAACGTAGCTTGTTTAATTTTTATTACGATAAAAGTAAAGTTAGCACAAGATACCTTTAGTTTTTTTCTGTATCACCTACTGATTTTAGGTGAGATAGGCGAAAGTATATTTCGAAAAAGTTGAGGAAGAAGTCGTAGTAGGTCTTTTACGTCTTGTCTTACTACTGCGTATGTGATGAACTTGTCTGGTAAGAGGAGATTGAAGTTTGGATATTCCCGATTGTATGAGAACATAGAGTAGAAAAAAATTTGAAATATGTTCAGATTCACGAAACTTATTCAAGTTGTTCCTGAGCAGTCCGCATGCAGACGCCAATGTGCTATGCGTTAATTTTTTTCCTGTACAATAATGCACGCAGGAAAGTATCCACTTGAAGAAGGAAACTCGAGGAAAAACGTAAGGAAAATTTCATAGGTATAGAATAACTGGTCCAATTTTCCACAAAATGTATTTCAACTCTAGTATAACTACTGCTTCAACTAAAGTGTCCTGTTTATGGCTATGTGTATAAAATTGTTGTGTGTCCAATAAATTTGGTGAAAATTGACCCAGTTTTACTGTGATAGATATATTATTGAAATAACAGGTTGCAGCATTTTCCCACAATTGTTTAATGCGTACGACGCGTTTAGGCACCTAGAGCCATCATCCGAAGCAAGACAAGGCCTGGCGCAAGAAATTCCTGCATTAGTAATTTTTTTTATCCGGCTAGAGAAAATGCTTGCCCCCATTGCTTTGCAGTCCGCAACGGTCTAAGATTATCGAGTAAGTAATAAATCTTCGAGTATCGATCCTGGTTGTGAGTTTAGTCCGACTAGTTTAAATCACTTAAGCTTCCTCTTTCAGCATATACATAATACCCTGTGATCCACCTTCTGGGTGTTAGCCAAAGGGTGAGTTTTCACCATTATGGCATTGCGCTTCTCTCTTCCTTTCAAACTCCATTACGACCCAATAAAACAAGATGATAAGTAAGTCTTGCTGTTTTTTCTCTGAATAAATTGAAACATAACAGAGAGTTTGAAGTCCCCTGGTGATGATCAGGAGGGATTAGTCTGTGTGTTGTACGAAGGCAGCAAAGATCCAACCCCGTCCAAGGAATAGCTACAACGTGTTATTGGGAATCTTGGGTCAATTTTGCATCCATTAACATTGAAATTAGGCATTTTCGAGAGCATGACTTGATATTTCACACTCTCAGTCTTTTATCCTATGCTGTAATAGTTGTATCTTCCTCGATTTTTATCGATTTGAAAGATAAGATCGATGTGCTGGATTTCCTAGGTCAAAATCTAGTGGGAACGCGCTAGTGTGAACTCTCACAGGATAGCTACAGAGAATTGAATAATTCATTTTATCCCATGAATAACTTGCTTGAAATCAGATCGTGATACCGCTTAGAACATTAATGTGTCAATCATGAGCATAACATAAAATCGTGACTATGCGTTATGTACCACTCTATAAAATCGGGAATTCATGCTTCTGAGGAATAATGCAGAATTCAAAAGTGGTGAGGCCGCTCATGTTAAATTTGGATGATATGAATGTGAACATGATTGTATTACACACTGGGCTAGTTCGTCAATTTCAATTCGAAAAATAAGTGATTTATTCGGAGAATCACGATCATTGTTACCGGCGTGAGCAATTGCCATTTCCAGAGATTGTGAAAGTGTACTCAGTTTTCGTGTACGTGGTATATTCATCTCGATCGACGCCGTATTAATGAATTGGCTTTTGGATCATGCTTAATTGAAAAAATAATATTTGTTCATATACATTTATATAATACGTCGCAAGCCACTCCATAGGCCTGTGGCGAGGGGTGTAAGAGCACCAGCCGTTTGCAAATAAATAGGAAATTCTCTAACGAAATTACGCCTATCATTTATTAAATCCTTTATTGTTCGTGGGGAAAAGGAATTCCCCTACCTATCCGTTCGGAAAAGTATCCCTCTTCATTTATCGCCTCTGTCGGATCTGTAAACATAGTGGGGTTCTAATACGATGCTTGCCAGTAACGGATGCTCAAAAAACTTAAGGGGGGAGGGGGGCAAGAGATATCTTGAGGTAAGTACCTTTACTTTTATCGCAATGAAAAATTATGAAGTTACATGCAAAGTTTAAGAAAGTTTTATTTAAAACGATTAAACACATTTACATATCAATGCCATCTTATAATATAAAAAAGTTAGAATTGTGGTTCTGCAATGGTCGGCAATGCGGGCGGACCCGCAAGAGGGGGGGTGGGGGCGCGGGGCACCCCCAAATGTATCTGCCACTGTGCTTTCTGTGTCGCTCCTACCTATTCCCATTTACTCAAGCAATCTGCTACTGCCATGCCTCCGAGTTTATGGTGGTTCCTAGCCTAATTAATTTAATATCTGAGTAATGCTTTTCGTGCGTCCGTAGATGTTTTTGACGAATCGCGCAGCTTTCATAAGTATTTTTTTATTATTTAGCTCACGGATCAAGTATTTCTGCATCGTATCCCATACGCTCGCTGCATATTCAAGGTGTGGCCGGACGAGTGTGATACAGCGCCTCACTTTAACTTTCCCGTCCAAAGTTCTTCCCACGACATGTTTGACGAATCTTAGCTTCCTCGGGGCTCTGCCACAAATAGTTCTTATCTGCTCCCTGCGATAGGGTTGAAGCTATTATAACTCCCACCTGAAGCATTTAAAGATTTCTTTAGAATTGAAAGTACATACTTAAGGGAAGATACTTACTCTTACTTACTCTTACTCCCAGGGCCATACATATCTAAGTAGATATTTGGCCGCACCAACAATCCTCTTCCATCTATCTCTATTTCCTGCGTCCTCCTCGGTCGCTCCTAATCGCTCCAGGTCTACCTTCACTTGGTCCCACCACCTTCGCCTTGGTCTTCCTCTTGGCCTTCTTCCTTCAGGATTCCTCATTATAACTTGTTTTAAATGATTAGTGTCCTCTCTTCTCAAAATGTGCCCAGCCCATCTAATTCTTCTACATTTAAACTCGCACACTACATCTGGATCCTTGTATAGCTCTCTTAATTCTCTATTGTGTTTTCTCCTCCACTCTCCTCCTTCAGAGATTGGTCCATATATTTTCCTAAGGATCTTATTTTCAAAAACAATTAATTTTCTTTCTTCCTTTTTATCCAGTTTCCAAGTTTCACTTCCATATAACAGTACGGGTCTTATGATTGTTTTATATATTCTGGTTTTAGTAGTGTGTGATAGTAATTTTGAGGACATGAGTTTGTTGCAGGCGTAGAAGCATCTGTTAGCCAGATTTAGCCTGTTTTGTATTTCTATTGCTTCTTTGTTTTCTCTTGAAATAAAAACGCCTAAATACTTAAAGGAGTCCACTTTTTCAAATTTGTGGTTGTCTATGTAGAGAGGATTTTGATTCCTGTTCATTTCATTTCTTGTAAAGTGTATATATTTAGTTTTTCCATCATTTACTTTTAGTCCTAGCTTAGCTGTTTCTTCCATGAAAAGTTTTGTAAGCCGGCGTATGTCGTCTAAATTTTCTGCTAGAATTACCACATCGTCTGCAAAAGCAAGTATATTTATTCTGGAGCCAATTGTTACGCCTTCGTCCATTTTTGCTACTTTTTGAAGAGCTTCTTCTATTGCTAAGTTGAATAGGATTGGGGATAGTCCATCACCCTGTCTTACGCCTGCCTTTATCCTGAAAGGTTCCGACACCCGTGCATTTATTCGTACTGAGCATGTGGAGTCTGTCATACTTGTTTTAGCGAGGTTTATTAGCTTTTTTGGAATTCCGAACTTGTCCAACTTTTCCCACAGTCTCTCTCTATTAATACTGTCATATGCTTTTTGGAAATCGATAAATATTGCAAAAAATCTTTATTAAACTCCCAGTACTTCGATATAATTTCTTTGAGAATAAATATTTGATTTGTTGTGGACCTGCCTTTTACAAACCCTGCCTGGTGATCTAGAATTATTTCACATGTATATTATTCAATACGATTTAATATTATCTTAGATAGGACTTTATAAGGAATGCTAAGGAGTGAGATTCCTCTAAAATTACTGCACTCTACTTTCTCTCCTTTCTTGTGTATGGGGACAACTATTGCTTCCCTCCAGTCTTTTGGCATTTCTTCTCTTTCCCATATTATTTTCATTAATTCACATAGCTTATCTATGACTATATCTCCTCCCGTCTTCAATAGCTCTGCAGATATTTCATCCTTACCAGGAGCTCTATGGTTTTTTAGGGCTTTAACTGCTGCTTTGACTTCTTCTCTAGTTGGTATTTCTACTTTGGGTTGTACATGATAGTAGATATCTTCGTTATCGTAGTCAGGTGTGATGTCCACTCCTTCTTCATTTAATAGTTCACAGAAATATTCTCTCCATCTTTCTACAACTTTCTGCGTCTCCGTTGCCATAATTCCCTCTTTGTTCTTCACACCGTATGACTTCGGGGTGAATCCTTTTTTAAAGAATCTTACTTTTTTATAAAACTCTCTTGCATTATTTGCTGTCCGCTCTTGTTCTGCTTTTTCAATCAAACTGTTTATGTATATTCGTTTTTTCTTTCTTAATATCTTGTTTGTTTCTCGATTTATCTCATTGTATCGTATTTTATCCTCTAAGGAATTGCTGTTCATCCAGGTTCTCTTCTTCTCCCTCCGTTCTGTTACCTTCAGCTCACATTCTTCATCAAACCAGGGTTTTTTTGTTGTTTTTTTTGTTTTTCCCACACACTTCTCTTGCTGTTTCCAGAATATTTTCCTTAAAGTCGTTCCATTTTTTATCCACATCTTCTTCTTGTAGAGCTTGAAACCTATTTTCCACTTTCATCTCGAATTCCTTTGCTACCCGTATATCTTTTAGTTTTCCTGTATCTATATTTGCATTACACTTTTCTTTAAGGGAAGATAATGTGATATTAAACCTTCAAAATCAAATTTTTCGAATTAATCAACCTGAGCCAGAAGAAATAAGAAAAATTGATTTTGTAATCTCAAAGCACATCCTGTTATTCTAGTCCGACTTTTTCCACGTGTCGGGTTCTCCGATTCTCTTAGAATTCTATTTACGGATGGATAATCACAGCCCATCTGTTCCACGTATCTACCTGGCGATTTTTTCTTGATAATTAACGCATGAAGAGAGGGTCTAAATATCATTTCGTGACGATTCAAGCTTTGGGTTCACTCAAAAAATTTAATCAATTTTGTCATAATGAATGTACACGCATAAGATAGGTTGCAAAAATTATATTTTAGTAAACCGTCAAAATGAATTTTTCGAACTGATTATCTTCTCAATCAACCTGAGCCTGTAGGATTAAGAAAAGGCGACCTTACCGCCTTATATTTAATCTTACTAATCATTTTCGGGTCCGAATTTATTCATGTTTCGAGTTTCCCAATTCTCTTAGGATTCTATGTACTTACGGATGGATGATCATAGCCCATCTCTTTTCCACGTGTCTACCTGCCGAGTTTTTTCTGATCATTAAGTTATAAAGGGAAGGTTTAAATATTACTGTGACGATTACGGCTTTGGGTTGACCTAAAAAATTTAATCAATTTGTCGAATTGTAAACACATACTTACATAAGTGTGGTCACGAAAATCGTAATTATACTGTTAAAATTAATTTTTTTCGAATCAATCAGCTAATAAACCAAAGCCTGAAGATATGTATCTTAAATGTTCAGGCTTTACTTGGTGGAACCAGATATCTGTAATTCTAAATAATTCACTTAGTAATTTTCCACAAAACTGAATTATTTCGAAATTTGATTTCAACTAATTACCTTTATAATGACGATTTATTTGCTGAAACCCAGGATCGGATTGATGAAGTCATATATAAGGGTATACAAAGTGAGTTATTTCGCACTATTGAGCCGGTAGGACGAAGAAAAAGTGATTTTTCTCCGCGCACTTCGTCTTATTCGAGTTCGACTTCATTCACGTTTTGGGTTTTCCGATTCTCTTATAATTCTATGTACGGATGGATGATCATAGCCCATCTCTTTTCCACGAATCTGTCCGCCGAGTTTTTTTTTACGATCATCAACGTATGAGAGGAGGGCCCAAATATTAATCCGTGACGATCGCAGCTTTGGGTTCACCTAAAGCATTTAATCAAGGCGGTTAGGTCCACTCACTAACATAAGAGGGCGGAGGCGGATGTAAGTTACCGCTTGCCGCGTGTGAGAACCTCTCTGCTCTTGCAACCTGTTATTCCCCTTCGTCCGATTCGCGGAGCAACCTTCCCAGAACGACCAACCGCGGGGTCGTCAATACTCGGAATCTTTCCCGTGCCCCGGAGCGTTTGGGATAATTCCGGTTTGAGATATCATCGCCGTGCTCCGTAACCTCTCTCACTTCTTTTCTGGTAGCCGGCCAAGAGGAAGGAATATCCAATTTGTTACCGATTCCTGTCCTGCGTTGCCGGGTGCCACCTCATACGCGACGCAGTAGCTTTTAAGTCCCTTTTTCCCTCGTCGCTCCAAGAATCATGATTCATGCCTCATGGGTGAGGTCACTTGCACCGTTTTGGATCAGATGGTTGACGAGGTCTGATCAGCGGCGAGTCCAGAAATTTTTATTGAAGATTTATAATTTCACCTCCGCACCAATTTCAATAGGTCGGCTAGAATACGCTGATTATTGTTGACATCAGAGACCTCTGTATAGGTGCCTTTATTTTATTGTTGGCCGATCCGTACTATAGTAGTATGATGTTACGTTGGCCTTTTCATGATAGAGTAAGGTGTTACCAAATGCTGTTGCTATGCAAATGCTATTTGTCAATTAAATATTAATTTCGTTTGTTAATATCGTTTTTTTAAGGCTTTGAGTGGAATAGGGTGGTTTGCTATTATTTTTTTATTGCCTAAATCGAAAGATTATCACTCATGGAGTACGAATTTCACACTTTTAGATTTTTAAATGACGATATCTATTTTTCGCGATTCAACGAAAATTGAATAATTTCAAGCGCGCTAAAACGCGACGGCTAAGTAGGAATGATGGAAAAAAGTCCGTGTGACGTATTTCTAGTTCCCCCTGCCGCCTTGTGAGGTGACCTTGGAGCGAGGCTTGAGCGCTGATACGACGCAGGCTGCTAGCAGGTAGCTGAGTACCCCGCTAGCTGGTAGCGCTTGGCTTAAATAAGGATTATTATTCCCCTATAAAACGAAGGAAACTTTCCGAACTTAGGTATTTTTAATATGTGATTATTAAGAGATGTTTCCCCGAGCTTGCATTAGTAATCTCAGACGATGTAAAACTCCTATCTACTCGTATAGAAACTAGGTCCCTGTGACGTCACGTGGAGTGGCATCGCATGAGCGCGCGACCTATTTCAAATGAGGTTAAAATTGACCGTTGCCATTCGTCTAGACTGGAATTTCTAAAACTAAATAATTTTTATATTATGAATACACTAATGGTGGGTAAGGAATCGCAATCATTACATTTCGTTTTCTTTGATGAAGGAAACTACCCTATTGTTTTACGCTAGTGAGTTGAGTATTGGGCTACTGACCGAAGAGTTTGAATTTCGGGTGAAGTTCTAGGATATGCTGTACAAAAATCCTCTCTGGAATAAGTTTTTCCTCCAAACAATGAAAGACATTAATAATGGCTTTGTAGAACTAAGAAGCCAAAGCACTCTAAAGCGCCCCTTATTTTTGTAAACGGTTGACGTAAATACCTTTTTACCCAATACCCTCACGCCCATTGAATCGGCTGGTAGGGTGTACTTGTAGACACCAATAAGACAGGCCTGCAATGAAAACATTTTTTTACTGAAAATACCTTATTCTTATTTTTTTAAAGTTGCCGAATGCAAATATGATGGTTTTAAAGTTGGATCATCCACCATTTATTCACATTTTACAGTTAAATTTATGAAATGAAGCAATATTTTTAGAATTTAACAGCTTTTTATAGTTGTTAAAATGTAGGTCTAATGAACGAAGATTAAGGGGGATTAATGTTGGTACTTCACCGAGAAGTTCAGCAAGCGATTCATCGCAGAAAAAGCTACACAAGAAGCTTCAAGGAAAAAAGGGAAAGAAAATGTAGACCAATTCCAGTTGATAAGTGAACCCTGTATTATCACGCAGTAGTAAATACAAGCAATTTTATCACGATTTAGTGAACCGTAAATACAAACAATTTTATGATGTAACACAGTGTTTCATTGATTTTCCTCCATACAGTATAGGGGTATTAGACTGAATATTTAATACGTATTGCTTGGAAACTAAGGCCAGGTTTCGATTCGGCACATAAAAATCTATAAAGATCAGCTACTAAAATAAAAAAGTTTTCAAACAAAATTTTTTTGTTGGCCTGTGTAACTATTCACCGCCGCGATGCCGAGTTCGAAAGGATAAAATCGTGAATCTCTCGAAATTTACGCAGTGTTTGGATGCATACTTAATATTTAATCAACGGAGCCCAATTTCAGTAGTTAATGACCAGATTGCGCCGTATAGACCATTGGAATGGACTCAGCGCGCCGCCGGCGAGCGTCGCAAAAATTACCATCGGACGCCTTCGCCACCGAAGAATTCTGCAGTCAGTGCACAGGCCAACGCTACATGCTGGGAGGGAGCTACGGAAACGTTATGAATAAATTTCTGAACCTTTCACCACTTCATATTAACTTTCAAAGAACTCGTTCCTATTCGCAGTGGTTTAGTTCTGTTTACCTTATTATGAAGAGTGAATAAGCTGTCGTCGATCTCTACAGTCAGCGCACAGTTAGTGTTAATATGGATCTCACGTAAAAGTATTTTCTTCGGAAAAATTTATTCTTGATTGTAGAAAGCATTGAAATTGGGATATTTTGAATGAACAAGTTTATCGAGACTAGTAGCATGAAAAAGATGAAGATCACGATGAATTTTAGATGTCACTAACGAATGGAACAACCAAGTTTATCGAGATCAATAGTATGAAAAAGTAAACAAAACACGAATTGCTCAAAATTTCGAATTTCAGATGTTTTTTTAGAATGTTAAAAAAATTCCACTTCTCGAAAATAATAAAAGGGCCTAACTTCACAAAATTAGCACCTGCCGTAAAAATGCCGTAACTACGTGCGTACCGTGCCGTTGTGTGGAGCAGTAGCGCAGCGAGGGGGGGTTTTCTGGGGGATATACCCCCCCCAGAGCTCAGAGGGATATTAAATTTTAATCTATTTCACTTAATTGGATTAGAAATACTTATAGGATAGTGTTGGGATTAACAAAATATAACTCAGAAAGCCGTAAAACTCGCCATTTTGAACCATATTAAACTTAAAATTTTTCTGGGGGAGGGCTCCCGCAAATCCCGCTTACCCTAGCGGGTATGCGATACCCCCCCACCTCTAAGTATTAGTTACGCCTAAAACCCCCCCTAGCCTTAATTCTTAGCTGCGCCCCATTGCGTGGACAACACTGTTCATCGGTTGAAGCCTAAACCGCCAACGCCCTCGGCGCCTTTCGACCGGGCGACCCCAGGTTTCCCTCCGCTCTTTTTTTCCTACCCTTCCGTTGAGATACAAATGACATCTATCTATCTGCATACTACCTAGCTAGCCGCCTCAATGGGCGTGCGGCGGGAGATGCTAGATCACCAGCCGTTTTCGTGTAAAACAAAATAGCAAAAAAAGGCGCGTGCTATGAGTGATTTGACTGCTTAACTTCAGTCTAGCCTAGCATCAATTAAAGTCGTTTACTTTTCGCGAAAAAGCGAATGCCTGTACCTATCTGTTCCGCAAAATTTCTTTCAAAGTATGTTCTGTAAATATAGTTAATTTCTAAGATAATGTTCTCCGTGTCGCTCTGAAAGATATGCATTCGCTCAAGTCATCGTAGCCTGGAAGGTAGCCTCCGAATCTCTAGCAACTCGCAGCATAAATCGCGTAAAAGTTGTGTCACGGTTTCAGTTCGCTGGTGGGAGTGTTAGACGAATCGCCTAGCTTTCCTTTGTATTAAATTTAGTTCACAAAGTCAATCTTACTGCGCCGTATCCCATACGCATGCCTTAGTTACCAGTTACTTCCTACGATATAAAATTTCATGAAAGAAAGTTTAATATGGTACTGACGTAGTAAAATATAATGGGCATATTATTGTGGCGGGCAGCTTATTTTTGTCTCCATTTTTCATCCAACTCGCTCGCCGAAATAGCACCTCCGGCATCAATTCGCATTTGGATGACTCCCATGTTTGGCATTTCCTTTCCCCGGGCGCGTGTAATTATAGGCGAAAATCGCAGCGGTCATTCCTCTTCGAAACTGACACTAATTCATCCAATATAAGGCATTTTGAAAAACTAGGGCTATTTTTGCCATATTACATGTACGGCAAACACTATGAGCCATAATTGTTTCCTCAGCATTGAATCCTCATACATGGCTACAGGATTGGTTTGTGATTCGGCCAGGATTCCAGTCTTGTGGAAAAGAGAATTAAATCTCGTTAACGCGTACACCTGAAGATGTATTCACAATAGAAATATCCATCTTCGACGGAACCGCTGACCTTCCGCGATAAGCAATCATAGATTTCTAATTCTATTGTAAATCCAATTTCAATTATGAATGAAATGAATAAATGCTACGATGGAAGAAACCAATTTCTTGCCAGGGATAAGCATTTTTTGTGACAGGGGTAAATATTCTATGTGAACATTTCATGTAATTGTTCATCAACCGTTCAACTGCGACAGGGTTCAACTTGAATGAAGTGGAAGAGCGGAATGCGATGGAAAATGAAGCATATTAGTATGGTAGGAAATAAAACTTATTTCTATATTTTTAATCCTTCAAATGAGAGCCAACCAAGTCTCCAAAATGCTGTGAAATCGACCTTGCGATCAAAGCGATACCATAGTGCTCGAATATGCCAGAAATATGATGATTACGATCCCATTCCTCAGAAATTTAAGTATACCGGGACTAGCCACGGTGTTAACTTTACGGAGTCACCCGCAAGGCACAAATTGTGTGAATATTTCACATAGAAAAATATCATTCGTCATGACTGGGTTCGAATCCCGGTCAAGGCGAATGATTTTTTCTCTGTGGAACTTTCGCACTATTCCCAAGCAATACTGCTCAGCATTGTTGTTCGTATTCCTTGTACTTCGTGAAATACGGGAGGAACACTTGAACATTATGAACCTTGCACGAAGAATAGGATGGAATCAGTGCTGTAGACGCCGGTACGGCGTACCCCCTAAAATCCAAACTCGTTATATGCGTACCGGTTCAAATACCTTCGCGGCCAGATGTATAATACATGTTCAGCTGTTGGAATTTTTGGTGAGTACCGCCAAAATTTTTTCCAACTACAGAACTGGGTGGAATAGGATGTTGTAACAAGGAAGGAATACTGATGGATACAAATTTACACCAAAGGAATAGTAATAAATACTGTTGCCTTTTACTTCGGGGCATGGTACTAAGCCGCAGTTGTGACTAAGCTTATGTGTCATGCCTGAGAGAATTTTACGACATCATTTTCTTATTCTTAGCACGGAGAATACGAAAACAAAGGTTTAGAGAGCTCTCCGCTTTTAGATATTTCCATTTTTCCTCGAGTGAAACACCTACCATTCCTTTCACGTGTGCTTATGCGTAGTTTCAGAGAATTACGCCGAATGCGCTAGCATGAAAATTTTGAATGGCCATTTGGCTCCGTAGTCGATGTATATTGAAACATCAAATATTTCTCTCGCGGCTACCCTCAGGCATAACGTTCCGAAAATAATCCTGGGACGTGAGATTCCTCTACTCGCGTGGAATGTCGGTCTGAGACGCTTCTTTAATGTGCCGTATGGATCTCTAGCGCACTTGATCCATCTCGCATTACCATACCCACGCCGGTTCAGAATTCAAATGAGAGCCACTCAGGTCTCCAAAATGCTGTGAAATCTACCTAAGGATCACAGCGGCGCTGTAGGGGTCGAAATTTAAGCTTACAATGACCTCGCATCACCACAAGTCGTAAGAACCAAACCGCTTGTGAGTTATGCAGGCACGCGGTTAGAGTAAGGAGGTTGTAGCCGAGGAATTTGAAGGAATTCAACCCGCAGGGCCTAATACCGAAAACTCATAATGAAGCGAGTTTGATATCGCTCGGAACGGCAAACCACTCTTATTATCGGCATCCAAAGGTTACTTCGCCGAAAAGACCATTCCAGAAGGTCTTATAACTTAGATTTAAGTTAAATTAAATAAATAACAAATACGCATTTTTCAATAACAGTACAAATTGTACTCGAAAGTAAATAGTAGTTGATAGAAACACAAAAGATAGGGTTCAATAGATTGACACCCACGCCAGAGCGATAAGAGGATATTTTCCCCGTGTTACATTCTAATTTAAGTAAAGAGTGTGATGTAAAATTTTAGGTTTCCCCGGCGTATAGATTGATGATAAATTTCTCGGGATTCCTAATAATAACGGCAACCAGGAATATGAATATATTAACAAATAATTGAGTACCCTAGAAAAAGTACCATTAAGAGTCAATCGCTGAAGACTATGGCAGACTCAGCCATAGATACATTGGGAGAATTAACCCAATACCACACCCAGTGGTATTCCCTAGAAATGTTTCATCAAAGAGTGTGATGATTTTATACATCTGTTATAATTTAATTTTAGCTTTTCCTTATTAGCTGTGAATCATATAATATATTTTTGTTTATCTCTTAGTTTTTGGCATTGAATCTGCAAAAGATTGAATCTGAAAACAATCGTATTTAGGAATATTTTTAATAAAAATCATTAATGTGAGGAAATAAAAAATTAGATAAAAAAAAACAAAATTTTGGAATCACTGGGCCCGAGCTAGTCTCCTTCGACAACTTTTAGTGACAAAAGTTCTGTAAGAAACTAAGGCCATCTACTGATAAAACATTAAACTACTTATTCAAGTGGAAATTTATTTATTAGAGCACAATGGAACCAAATATCAAATGTCAGATTATAGAATATTATATTGCCAAAGGAAAAAAGCAAGTGTGCAAAATTTAAAGCCGATCAGACTATGGGAAGTGTGTAAAAAATCAAATACCAGGCGAAATAAGACAAACAAACGAAGCAAGTTAAGAAAAAAGCGTGTAAAAATTACGCATCTTTTCCACTCGTCCTGCGCATTACAGACACAGATACATGTTTACTAATGTGTAATCTATATATACCCAGAAAATTTCAAGATTTGTCGTAATCGACAGAAGATAAAATACAATCAGAGGGAGCAATTCGTCCTTTAAGGGGTTTTCATGGCGAAACGAGGTATATCTAACAATTAATTCATAATTCCAAAAGTCCGTCATGTTATATTAAATCCATTTTCGGTCTTTAAAATAAGCCGCTCCAACGCATGTATTTTGGAGATTTTATTTTTTAACATCGGAATTTTACGAGGAAATTTAGATTTTTTTTTCAATAAAATTTCATTAAAAAAAACAGTTTTAGGTGCCCCATAAAAGAAGGTCTAGTAATAAAAAAAATATGGACACTTCATATCATTGAGATTGATGTGGCGACTTAGTGCTTTATTGGAAAACGAAAATTTCTCAACTACCGAAATTAAAAAAAAAAAAAAAACGACTCGTGTATCCGAAAATTATTTCTTACCAGAGGGTCACATCACTCGACACCCGGGTCATTTTTTCTGTTTAATTCGTAATTTTTTAATCTCTCTTTTTTTCGATTGAATTCTGTGAATTTGGATTATTAAAAAATACAAAAGTGTTATTTAATACAAACTTTGTGCTGAAATTTGCTAAGGAATTTTGGTGGGCTTGCATTAAAACATTTGTGCACTCATTATTTTTTAAGATTTTTACTTTAGCCATTATTCATTTCATTTTATTACTGATTCCGAAGTATCAATCATCAAGTTTTTGAAGGATTGATGACCAAGCCTGTGAGCCACTAGTTCAAGCTCAGGAAAAGCTCCTGCGAATATCCCCGCTGTTAAAATGCTCGAGGCACAAGTTTTTATTACATGAAATTACAGATTGCCCAGGGAAAAGCTCCGCCTTAAACTGATCGAGTGAAATTCAAACGCCATTTGTAACTTGATTGCCAGAAACCCATAAATTCGATCATTGGCCTTGGGTTACCATTTTTAGCCTGCAAGGAGCTCTGCCCTCACAAATAAAATTAGATTTGGGTTTGTATTAGGGAAAATGTATGGTGACTCCATTAGGTTGGAGAAAGATGCTGAAAACACATGCACAGCAAATGAGAATTGATAATGGGTGTGAAAAGTCAATGAATGTATTTACCAATCAATGCTATTATTAGGGTATTATGCAGTGAAGGTATCGATATAGCTGACAGCTATATCGATACCTTCACTGCAACAACCCTCAATAATCGCCCACCGAATCAAATCCGCTCATCTAGTAGCCCAACAATACGCTACTGTTGGTACAGAATTTCGAAATTGTCTTCGCTTGAGTTTTCGACTGCTAAAAATAACCGTGAAGCTGAGTTGGCGTTAGCATAAATTTCATTGCAGTTCAAATTGCATTTGGACTCAAGCTGGGTTTTAACGTCGACATTGACTGCTGTGGCAAGTGAATATTATCGACTCCCATAATCAACAATTACGTCTGGACAGTGACTGGTAATTACTGCGAAAAGACTACGAATAGATTGATTTCGTCATAGATCATGATTCCATCTATAAGTAAAGTTGAAGCATTTAAACTTCGAACGATGTAGGAATCGATGATTAAGAATACGTCGCCGCACCAACTTGGAATATAATAGCTAGAAGAATATATACATATGGAAAAGAATATATTACTTGCTAATTTTTAATGTCGTACCATTGAGGAATTAATTATCTCTACAGCCCGAATTGGTCACTGATAACTAAAAATTGAGTTCCAATCGCCGCGAAGAAGAAAATAAAAATTAAATTATGAGTTTGAATCTTTGGGAGATCCACGATATTATTTTGAGCAGACTCGGAGAGGTCGTCGGAATCACCACACATAGTTGTCCGGAACTAGAAAAAAGGCGGTCGAAATTCATTTTTTCCACTTTTTTGAAACTCGTTTCGTGCAAAGAGTTTAAGACATGCTTATATTATATAAAAGGAGTTAAATTTCATTGAAATACTAGTAAAATACTAATTTTATGATTAAAGATCAGTCCAAACAGCAGTTCCTCAAGAAGCCTCAGATTTGCACTTCTTCAACGTAAATCAATGCGCCCAACAAACTTACCTTTAGCCATTGTTTTTGTTATTTAGTAATTTCAAAGATCATCAATTCTAACTATGTAATGGATTTTAATTTATTTTCATATTTAATCATAACTTACATTTGTCTATGCACTCAGTGTTATAATTAGCCAGTTAATAAATTACTGTTCCGCAATACCTTCTAAAACTATAGTTTTTTCGTAAATGTATACGCAGGAATAAAAATTGCTCGTAAAAAAAACATGAAGGGCACAATTTCAAAGCAACCCGACAAAATCTGATTTTTTTCCCTCTATTTCGCGATCCGGACCACTGTAAGACGTGGATGCAGTTTTCGATGATAGCGGATATTCACATGTGTATTTTCACAATGCATCGCGATGGTACGAAATAAGTACTCCATCTTCAAGCTTTCTATAAATTGAGACCCGTGGAACTGTCAGGAAAAATATTAGTATCATCCATGGTCGGGATCTAGCAGACAGAGGTTGATTTTCCGTGCAAGGACTTCGGCCAAGTCAAGGTTGAACCTCACAACCGAGCACCCGCGGTCTTAAAACAAATGGAGTCCATATTTATACAGAAAGCCTCTGTTGGATATGCCTTTCCGAGTCACGTCATTCGAAATAATGAGTCACTACTTGAAATTAATTACTCGCGTGGGAAGTTAATTTCTCAGATGGAGGCATCAGGATTTCCAGCCGCGATGACCTCATCCAGACTACTGATCCAAGAGATTGTATCGCTGCCGTGATGGAAGGCGTAACATCCGGCTACTTTTTCTCTTTATCTTCCATTATGCAGCAATTTGAGTTTATCTTGAATAAATATTCTATCGAATCAACTCTTTGTTTATCTTAATATCCGCCAGAATATGCTTGAGAGCCTTTTTCAGAAGAGCATTTTTTGAAAAGAGTTTTCATTTACTCAAAGGGTAAAGATTTAATCAGTCAGGGATTTTTCAGAATCCGTATAGTATTCTCCTTAAGGTTTTGTTGCAGTAATTTTGATTGCTAGTTTTATTTTAAGTCGTAAAAGTAAAATAGAGGTTGGCTTGACGAGGAAAGTTTCTATGTTAAAGAATGAGAACTTCATTTTTGATTATCATTCGTTGTCGATTTACTCAGTTAATGAGTGCTTCAACATGGAGGTAGTTTTACATTTTCATTGGCTTATGAATACATCTTGACCAAAGGTCAAAAATTAATAAATAATATTACAAATAGATAATTGTACATTAACGGAGACCATCTCCTAACAACGTATTGGCAATCGATTTTGCAGGATCCATCGATTTATTTTACCGTTGGAAATTAATTAAACATCGCCAATTGACCAAGCTTACTATGGATTATTAAAGTGGATTAGTCATATGATTCCGTATATCGCTTCTCGCAAACCATATCTTTGTCTGAAACACATATGAGATTTATAATAGCTCAGTTTTTTCTGTCGTTAACTAAGTATCTCTTTTGATGCATTTGTAGCATTTATTATTTGAAGATTTTTTCTTGGATGTATGTTTCGCTCATCCCATGGGCATTGCGTGGCTGAAAATATAATGGATATCGATTGCTAATCGTCGTCAATCGCCGATGCCGATCTTTTGGAAGTTGTGCCCAATTTACCTTTTTTGAAAGTAGTATTCTGCTGTGGTTAGTTTTATTATCTTTCATCGACTGTTAAGTAACAGATTTTGTTCTCCAATACGGGGGACTCGAAAGAACCTTTAAGCATTAATCAATTCATCTTCTTATAAGTAGGTAAAGTAGAAAGGAGCTGATAGGATGGAACTGATCACTGGCCGAGTCCTCCCAACAAGTTACGGAAAAATGTAGGTATGTCAAAATGATTTTTTGAGCAATCGATTTTTAATCTAAAAAAGTAAAAAACTCCACCTTTCAACAAAAATCGAAATTCAAACAGGAAGATCGATTAATCGAAAAAATACGGTTTGTACAAAAACACGTTTATTATACATTCGATTAACATTCAAAATCCACATTTGAGCAGAAGAAATAATCTACTGAGAATACATGTTTGAATTACTTATAAGTAGTTAAAATTTACAAAGGTACGCACATTAAGGAGTTTGTACCACCGCTTGGAAGCATTCGGTTTCAGTAAAATTTTTAACAAAGATCAACAGATTGCGATGTCTTCTTGGTGTTGGAGGGCGTGCTTTCCAATCAAACCGGCGTTAGAGCAAAGTCTTTCTCATTGACGGATGAGTTCATCATAGTGTCTCTGCTGAGATGAAAAGGAATGGTCAAGATCGAAGTTTAAAAATCAAGTTTGGATAGAAACTCGATTACCAAACCTCGATCTCGATTTCCTCGGTCTTTGGCATTTAAAACTCGATTTCCTTTTTAAATCGAAATCGATTTTTCTATCACCACTCACAACATGGCCCACGACCTTGTATTTTAAATGCCAAAATTCAGTAAATTCGCGTGGGATTATATTGATTTTTGACTTGTTTCGAGCTACTGTTCTGTTCTTTGAGCTGCTCTTTTTGAGCTATTAAGGTCGGTTTCCATGGAGTAGGCACTTCAGAAGCATTCTGGCAGCCTCACTATCCTCCATTTTCTTCCCTCTTCCATTCACAATAAGGCCTGCTCCATTTCATTCTATCTAAATATCCCATTCTTTACCTTCATATCCCCCGCAGGGGCGCAGCTAGGAATTAAGGCTTGGGGGGGGGGGGGGGGGGTTTAGGTGCAACTAATACCGGGGTGTGTGGGGGTATGGTATACCCACCAGGATAAGCGGTAGGTGCGAGATCAACAAATTGCTGAATTCTAAAGATAAATGGTTCAAAATGGTGAGTTTTACGCCTTTCTGAGGGATATATTTATCCTTAAACTATTCTATTAGTAATGTAAATCCAATTAATTAAAATGTATTAAACTTAAAAATTTCTCTGAGCTCTGGGGGGGGGGGGGGTTTATCCCCCAAAACCCCTCCCTCGCTGCGCCACTGCTCCCTCGTATACCTAAATTTCTACCCTCTAACACTGTTTTCGACATCCCCTCTCGGCTAAGTACTCGCTCCATCTATACCTTCTGGCTCTTCCGTTTCCAGCAACTCTTCGTTCCTCCTCTTTTCCGTCTACTTCAACTTCTCCATTCTCCTCCACACCCACATACCGAACGCCTTTAGTCTTCTCTTGTCCTCCTTCCTAAATGTACATGTTAATGCACCGTAAAGACTACACGCCAGATCAAACTCTTCACTAACCTTTTTCTTTAATCTCTTACTGTGTTTATATAAATTTGAATTAAAGCTACAGTCATTCATTATATTAGAGCGAAATCCAATGGATGAGCACTTATGAAAGCGAAATTTATGAAGAAAAACGTGAATAGATAATGACAGTATTGAGTCCCTTATCCTTTCTATGGACACCAGATGACGTCACAAAGGACGCGGGCAGAGTACATTGAGGAATAATGAAAAAACTTACCTTGGGCGGTAGTATCTTGACTAGATTATCATCGAAAATTTCGATTTTGGATTCATTTATAGATCAACCAATCTATGCTCAACTTGGCCTGGCTACTGCGTCTGACTTAACGTAAAACTGTCTATAATTGAGGAAATGGGCGCTAATCGACTAATTCCCAGTACAACATCCCCCATCAAGTCTTTTTCAAGCTTTGCACCGGAGCGGATCCCGCGTGGAAATTGATCTAGATGATGTCCCAAGAAGGGATGACCCTCCATCGTCTCGGTACCTTTATCGTCCATCTAGGCTCATAAACATCAAGACGCGACGCTAATTTATGAGTAAAAATACAATTTACGGTGGGGAGGAATTGAAGAGTGCGTCAAAGCAAAAAATAAAAATAAAAATCGGGAAGAATTAGCATTTAAATTGAAATCGACTGAAAAAAAACCAAAACCGCTCATCCCGTGGAATGGGTAACTGTACCCAACTATGGCCATCCTACGAGCTACCTAATAACTTCCCATTCTTTCTATTCGAAACTCAAAGAGGCGCAATTTTCCCATTTAACAACCCCTGAAGCACCATGAGATCCCCTTGTTTCACACCGGTCCAAGAGCTCTCCCGTTTTGTCCGAGAGAATAACCTCTCTTGAATCGGGGGAAATACGTTGTTTTAAAAATGAGAGGAGACAGTTTTTTGGGGCGCTATTAGCAACCGTAGGAAACAGAAATTGGTAATGACCTCGCTGCCGTTTAGATTGAATCACCTGCTCGCTGGTTGTGAAATTAATTTTACGCACTAGTAAGAATTCCGAAAATAGCGAATCCATTATCATGTTTCCGTTGGGTGATGCATGAATACTTTCCTGGACCATCCGGGGAATAGGAAAACTTGATAAACCAGAAGGCAAGGAAATTTCGTGGTTAGTTAATTAATTAAATTTCGGCTTCTTCTTATAATTTCCTCATTAATTGATAAATTTGCCGGTCTAATTGAAAATTGGAGATTAGAGTTAATTTCATTAAGACTTCATCCAGAAAAGTTATAAGTAAATGGCAGATAGCCCTCCAAGTGGAGAACCAATACTCAAGCAATGATAAGAGAGATTGAAAGCCTACTACGTTCATACCTGCGGTCATTCACATTGCACAACCCAGCATGAATGTGCATAAAATATTGCTATCAATTGTATTTGAATCAACAGGGCATCATATTTGTGACGACAGTTTAAAATAAATAGCCATTTTATAAGCCAAGGTTGTTTACTCTTACTCTGAAGAAAAATTTTATTTATAAGTTCTGTATATGAATTTGATGGATAGTCTTTTGAAATTTTAGAGTGGATATTTCACTGGTAAATAGTTAATATGTTTGAATACAGATGCAAATGTTAACTTCAACCGAAAATCCACCTTAATCTCGCATCTATATTTCAATTTCAGAGTTAAGCAGACGAAACGTTATTTTTATTTGATACCCTGAAAATGCTCAACATGAGGTATCCTTTGAGTTCACTTACCAATATTGAAATTAATAGAACATTAGCACTTAAACAGTAAATTATACTTAGGAAAATCCTTTGGGAATTCATCTCTTTTTATCTAGAAACTGTAAATTCTAGCTCGTATTCACAAAAAATCCGCCCCACGGTGTCTGCAACCCGAATTACTCCATTCTTGCGTACATTAGGACCATAGATGCCGAAAAGACTTTTAATAGATGATGAGTAGGCTTTTTGAAAGAGAAGTCCCTCAAGTATTTTAGAGCAGAGTCCGTAAATTTCACTTTGTCTAGCTACAATTTTTCCTCGCCTCACTCATTTTACCTACAAGGCCAGGAACGACAACTTCAATATTGTCCGTATGCGCAGATCATTGATTCTTCGGTTATATTCACGCGAAAAAAATATTCATACACTTCACCATCGAGGCAGTTGGTCTCAGCATTAACACTAACGACTTATGGCACAATTTTTATATTATCACCTCATGAGACCATTCATAACAGTTTTGGGTTAGCGTCAAATTTTACATGCGCAGGGCGCCTCATGAGATGTGTACTGTACTTGGCCCACACCGAACTCCTTATGACTCCTCATGAAAAAGTCTGACTATGGGACCATTATTTAACCCTAGCCACCCATTTACTGTTTACGTAATAAAAGCATTCTATCAATGAACTGATTCAATATTTTGATCCTGGGATGTGATGCAGATCCCAGAAAATATCATGAAGAACCAATCAGGTATTCTATAAAGCCTATCTAAAAGTAATTCATCTGCTAAATTCTTCCTTTTCCGGAAAAATATATAAAAAGCCTCAGTTCTTGATTACTGTGCACCTAGATTGAGCGCTCTTGTATTTCAGATGAATATGGGGATATTTATGCTTAACTCTGCGCTTTATATAATTCGACCAAATCTGCCTAAATTGGAAGTATAGGCGGGAGGTCAAGGCGTATTTTTGGTTGTAGTCCACACCTACAACTATATAAAAACATATGAACCATTTACCAGCCTACAATCTATATAGGAAAGCACCTGGGCTAATTAGCTTAAGATGGAGAGCAACTCGTCCTCCGATAAGTCAATTTCATAGATTGTTCAAATCATTTGCCAAGTGGAAGAACTGCGGAAGGAAAAGGCTAGACTCATTAGCTCAGGCCCTGATGACAATGGACGACTTATTCGTCGAAACGTCGGCCGTTATGGAGAACCTGAATATGGTAGAAATCCCGAACACTCTTGCACGATACAATAAGGAGATTTGTTGGAATATTACGCAGTCTCACGTAGGGTAACTCTGCTGTTTTCCTTCTCTGCCAACCTTAGAGCTGAAATGATTTATGTTTCTCCGCCACCTGTCCCTTCCTCCGCTGTCTTTCCCCCTTCCCTTGAAGCTCGCGTCCGTCAAACTCCGTTCTCCCCTGTGCGTTAGCCTTCCGACATTTTCGGCTCCGGGGAAAACCCTCAATTACGTTTCCTCCTTACTATTCCGTCCCCTCCCATGGCTCCCGAGCGACGGCCACTGCTCTATTTCACGGGATCACCGAGCATGGCTTCCACTCCTGCTTTACCGCCTCTAACTGGACAGAAGCGGATCCAGAAAAAAAGTTCAAAGTCAGAATCCCGACATAGATAGGGGTGTTTCAGAAGGAATCTGCAATGCCTTAGGAGGTGGTAGGGGAGACAATTTTAAGCATTTTCTTGTCCATAAACGTGGAAAAAACGCAACTCCTTAGTTATTGCTACTATGGCAACGCAAAAATGTTTTGGATTAACTTTGCAGTCGCCATGAAAACGTTTTTTTTTCTGTATTTAGTTTTGCGACATTTTGTTTAATACTAAGGATTTTTAAGGTCATTAAATAATTAAGGTTGGACGAAAATGTGCGATTATAATCGTCCAAAACCATCAATGTTTTAAAGCGTTAATTAAACGATGGTATTAGGCGTAGATTAATTTATTTGAATTTTAGGAGTGGAAAACCGTTTTGAGCGACAGTCAACAATATGATAGCGGAATCTCACCTATCTTGAGATAAATTGTAACGAAAAATTATGATTATAATCCGGTGAGGGGTAGCCAATATGTTTGAACAAGATTTATTAGACATCTTATTAAACTAAGAAGGGGTTTTAGTGTAATATTACGTAGTGTTACGCAATTATGCAGTGTATGGATTCGAAAAATCTCGATATTCATCTCACGTATTGCTTGAAGGTGTCATTTGTTTAAAATGGAGAGGACTTTAAAATAATTTATATTTACGAGAGAGAGGTATTAACTGTTTGCTCAACTGTTACCACGTGTTTGAAGAGACGGGGCCATTAAATATTAGTGACATACACACTCTCACCACACTCTCTGTGAACGTATTATGAAAATCAGTATCATTTTCGTATCGATGCGCCATATTGGTGTGAGCGTTTGGATTTAGAGAAAATATTATGAATTTATCATTAAGTTGAAGAAATAAGTCATTTTCTTCCCCAGGTTCCTACAATTTTTGGCAAAATGTCACTGATACAGGATGGTATTAGGCGTAACTTAACTTATTTGCATTTTAGGAGCGGAAAAAATAAGCGATACCGAACAAGTTTTAATCTTCTTACGCTCAGTGTCAAGCACTGTGATGATAAATGCAGGGTTGCTGACAAACAGAAAGGGAGTTTTTCATGATGTATTCCGATTTTGGGGCGATGTCCATATCATTTCACGGATACTATCTAAGGTGGGGAAACTCCGTTTAGTCTAAATTGACGTCATAAAACCATGATAAGGAAATCATACAGGGAGATAAACGACAGGCATGGCGAATACAAATACTTCCTGTCTATTAAAACTTGATGAGTTTGTAAGCATGTTTATCTCAGATCAGATTCCATCTGCATAGTTGGTAAGATGTAGTTTTTTTTCATTTTACGGTGGTTAGATGTTATCATTGGTCTTTTGAACACCAGATAAATTAATTTTATTTTCATCATTATAAAATATCGCAGCTCCAATATGTCTTACGTCTATTACTAAAACCTTATTAAAACTCTTCTCTTCAGCTTGTACAATCTTTGCTGAGAATGTTTTTATTGTACAAATGTCAACAAAAAATAGCTTTGAGGTACTTATCGGAGGGTCCTGGGTTTGATTTCAGGGTAAACCCCGAGAAAAACTCCTAAAAATGCGAGGTGGCTCAGAAAAGGAACTCCATCAAATAAAATCTACCTTCACTTACGGTGGTGAGGGCCGTTGTGTATAATGCCGAAACTTGGCTGAAACCATTAAAAATTTGTAGAAAATACAATATTAGTGTATACATGATTATGATTCTTGTGAATTGAAGTACTGAGGTAGAGTAAAACTATATCTACACTCACATCAACCAACGCCTTTAGCTTATAGCCTCATCATACTGTCCTCTTCCAAACCTCATCCAAAATTATTTTCTACTCCTACAGTATTTGCGCAATGGGATTGAGTAGCAATTTATTGACGGAAAAATCGATTTCGATTAAAATCGAATATCGAGTTATAAATGCCAAAGATCGAGGAAATCAAATCGAGCCTTGATGTTTGAGTTTCGATCCAAGCTCTTTCACTTCTATATTGCCCATTTCGTTTGATCTCAGCGGCAGCACTACCGGCCTATGATAATGTCATCCGTTCCATGTGTAGAAATTTTCTCTAAGGCCGATAAAATTGGAAAGCAAGATCGATCAATCATCGATCGGTCATCAAGAAAGATTCGCAACCAGTTCATCTTTTTTAAGAATTTTTGTGAAGCCTTATGGTTCCAAGCGGCGATCCCAATGCTGTAATGTGCGTGCACTTGTAAATATTTACTAATAGTAGTTCAAGCATCTATACTCATTTGATTTTTTTTCTACAAATAAAATGTGTATCTGATGTGATTTTTCGGTCGAATTATAAGCATTTTTGAACAAACTTTTTTAATAAAGAACCTCCGACTTTTTCTACTAATCGATCCTTTAGTTTAAACTTCAATTTTTGGTGTAAAGTCGTTCCTTTTATTTCGATTAATCGATCTTTCGGTTCAAATTTCGATTTTTTAAAAAAAGTCGATCTTTTCATTCCGATTAAAAATCGATTTCTCGAAAAATCGATTTTGACCGATATTTTTCTATCACTATATCCGATTCACGGTGTGAGGATTCATGTCTTCATTTTTTTCCGCGCCTCCCTCTAGCGCAGGTAGCACTACCAGCCGCCCCCTTCCCTCCGCCCCTACTTGCCTCATTAGCGGAGGCGGAGGAGGTTGGGCGTAAAGGTGGGAGCTGCTGGCAGACGGGAGGCGCCCCCCAGGTGCCCCCCAACGGAAGCACTTCCTCTTCTTCGCCCTCTGCCCCACACCGCTCTGACCCAAAACCACCGTTCACCAATCAGCCCACCACCACCACCTCCAGACCTTTTCGGTCGTTTTCACGGAAAAAAACAAGGGATTTCACGGCTGCTCCGCCAATAGTTAGACGGCTGGATGCTCCCTGTCCTTTCTTTTTTTCAAAGTTTTCAATCAATCATAATGGTTCTCTATCGGGGCAGTCGAGGATACTCTACCTTTTCTCAACTCTTGGTGGGTTTCACCAATTTTTCCACGTAATAGTAAAAACTGAAATTTATTTTTTCAAAGTATTCACATACTATTAAAAGGTGAAATGTATTTTTTCAAAGTTTTCAATCAATCATTTTGGTCGTATGCGAGAGCTTCAGGGAAAATCTTCAACCGTAGATTCGTTATTTGACAAAGATGGTAAACTTGTCACCGAAAATACTGACAAAGCTAACACGTTAACTTCCCACTACAAAAGTGTACATATACCCATATGACGATAAGTAATGAATTTAATTTTGACATCCCATGTACCTACTGCGAAACCGTTGGAAGAAATGACCCAGGCATGACCCAGGACATGACCCAGGCAAGTACCGTCCAATATAATTAACATCGATTATAGGCAAGATACTTGAGCATATCGTCGTTAGCAATATCATGACTTTCTTGGACAGTCGTAACTTCTTCCATGGCTGTCAGCACGGATTCCGAAAAGGTAGATCATGCGAAACACAGCTCGCGTTCTTTCTTCACGACGTTCTCAAATCCGGGGAATCGAAAATACAAGTTGATGCATTATTTCTAGATTTTAAGAAAGCTTTCGAAACAGTGCATCACAATAAACTGTTGTACAAATTACAGTCATGCGGATTAAACGAAACAGTGGTAAACTGGAAACGCGACTTTCTGAATGATCGTAAACAAAAAGTAGTTCTTGACGGGATCAGCTCTGATGTAGTTAAAGTGACATCAGGTGTTTCACAAGGAAGCGTGATCGACCCAATTTTGTTCATTATATACATTAATGGTCTCTGCTCCCGAATTAGCAGTAAAGTACGTTTATTTGCTGACGACGCTATCTTTATATTTATCTTCAGGCGCAAATTATGATTTGTTTATCTTATTATTGTTACCAAACTTTATACTTCACGACCCCTTATTATATATATATATATTTTTTTTATATCACGAGATGTGGGTCAAATGTAAATATTATTTATTTTTTCAAACTTTGCCTACGTTTCGGACATTATATTTGTCCATCCTCAGGGCTATAAAAATGATAATGTATGATACAAAATTAGTTAAATACAGGCACTTTTACAGTTGTTATACATTAAAATACATGGAAATACATATTCAAAATTTACCTTTAAGTCTGATGTTGTTTTTATTTATTTATTCAATTCCATGTAAAGACTGTGATAAAAATTATATAGGCCAAACATGTCAATATTTAAAAAATAGGATCTCACAACATAAAGCATCAATTAAGACCAAAATTCAAATTTGTGCATTAGCAGATCAATCAATTACAAACAGTCACTCATTTCGTTTCGAAGAGGCCAAAATTTTAGATACAGAACCAGTTTTATCAAAAAGATTATTCAAAGAAATGTACCACATATCCAGAAATAAAAAAAGCTGCAATAAAAGAACAGACATTACTTACCTTAGCAAAATTTATCATAATTTAATAAATGACATAACCAACAAAGAAAGAAATCCAAGCAACCAAATTGTAAATAAATAAAAACAACATCAGACTTAAAGGTAAATTTTGAATATGTATTTCCATGTATTTTAATGTATAACAACTGTAAAATTGCCTGTATTTAACTAATTTTGTATCATACATTATCATTTTTATAGCCCTGAGGATGGACAAATATAATGTCCGAAACGTAGGCAAAGTTTGAAAAAATAAATAATATTTACATTTGACCCACATCTCGTGATATAAAAAAATATATATATATATTATTGTTACCTAGTTACTTGATGAATTAAAAAAAATCTGGCGTCGTTAACATATGACATCGTGCATTATCCACGTTCATCCAATCAGCGTTTTATGGGTATAAGTCAAATATCCTCAGGACCCTTTACAAATTAATAAATCCCTTAATAAATTCTGGCGTCAGTTTTAAAATTCATTTGCAAAAACAAACAAAGCATTTGTGTTGTAAGATTTTACACTTTCCCGGCGAACAGAGTATTTAAAATTTTCTCGGGATTCCGCGCGGGTAAGATTTTCTGAGAGCGCCGACGTTTCGGGTTCCGACTCATTGCCCATTCTCACGGCTACTCTGTGTTAGTGCCCTGTAATAATAATCTCTAACAGGTCGGAACCAGAAATGTCGGCTCTCTTAGAAAATCTTACCCTCGCGGAATCCCTAAAAAAATTGAAAAACTATAAAACATTTGTGCTCTCCAATTCTATAAAGAACATATGCTACCTATGGACACTGTTTGGAATAGCAATAGGGTGGTTTCCTACTTTTTATAAATTGCCTAAATGGAAAGATTATTACTCCTGGAGTACCTATTTCACGCCTTTAGATTTTTTAATGACTATACATATTTTTTTCGTGATTAAGTGAAAAGTGAAAATTTTCAAGAGTGCGAAATTTCGACGGCAAAGTAAGAATGCTAGGAAAAGCCCGTGTGACGTCATTCTGGTTCCGGCTGCCGCAGTGAGAGGCCACCTTGGTGCGAGGCCATGAGAGCCCGCTACGATGCAGGCTGCTAGCAGGTAGCGATTGGCTTAAATAAGGATTATTAATACCCTATCAAACGAAGGAAACTCTCCGACCTAAGGCAGTTTTAATAGGTGATTATTAAGAGATGTTTCCCTGACCTCTGTGCCTCATGCATGCATTGATAATTTTAGACGATGGAAAACTCCTATCTACTCGTATAGCATATGGGTCCCTATGATGTCACGTGGAGTGGCATCGCATGGGCGCCAATCTGGCCTTTTTCAAATGAGGTTATAATTGACCATTAACATTCGTCTAAACTGGGATTTCTAAAACCAAATAATTTGTATATTATGAATACACCAATGGTGGGTAACGAATCGCAATCAATGTCTTTCGTTTTCTTTGATGAAGGAAATGATCCTATTGTTTAATATCACGGACATTACAGCTTGATTGTATATGTAACGTTATTTTTACAAATCGTCGTAGATGCTACAAATAACTGTATGTAACGTTGCCAAAATATCCACCGTGTATTAAAAACGCATTTTGGATACATCAACCTTATTTAGATATCCAATGGATATTGTCTGCTGTTTGCGTATTCAAGACTCCGGAATCTTTCTGAAACAAAATGCCGTAGTTTCCCGTTCGCTTTCCAAATTTCCTCTCTTCAATTTTTTCCCTTATCCCCTCGAAGAAGCGTGAGGACAGGAAGTTCGCTCCGTAGGGAATTTCTGGTAATCTCCCGGTTAAATACAGGGTTAGGTTGCTCTTCGCTGCCGAACGGGGCCGTCTAGAAAAAAACTGCCTTCGCAAGGAGTAATTTTTTTTGGAGGAGTAGGGCAGGTGCTGTCTTCATTTGCGTCGTCGGAGAACTAAGATGGTAGCCCATCTAGCTTCCTAGAGAAATCCGATATGAATCTGGCGGAATCATGATTACGGTGTGCGAGGTAGGAAAAGTCCGGTGGTTGGAGGCGGGACTAGAAATTAATCAGACCATCTGCAGAGCACGCCGTTGTCAGCATGCTGCCACTTTCAGAGGCCACAGATGAGCGATTAGTCATAAATGTGCCATTATTATACAAATCCCGCTTTCGATTTGTCGTCGATTTGTTTTCGCTTGCCGATTATCTCCAAAATTATACATTTGCGTAAATATTTGCTGTGGCCAAAACGAGTGCATTAATATTCATGGGGATTAACAGATAGAGAGCGACTTTTATCATAGAAATAAGCACATTTCTAATGTCCATGGAATTTGGATAGCGTAGTAGTTCGAGCTGTGGCCCATGAAACCAAAGGTCCGAGTTTCGAAAGTTTGCATTGAATTTTTAATCTACGAAAAAAAATAAATGAATGGTGGAGGCTGATGTATTGTAGAAATCCATTGTAGTATATGAAATGTATGCTTTGCCATTTTCCGTATAAATCCTTATTTCAAAGGAGTCAACAAGTTTCACTGGACTACAGTATCATCAGGACTTCTGATAATCATCAGCATATTCAGGCCTTCCAGTCCTGTTGATGCTACAGTACATTGAAATATGTTGACTCCATTGAAATAAAAATTAATGTGGAACACTGCAAAGTATTATTACCTCATACACTATGACATTAAAATAGCTTCAAAATATGTGAAATTCTCATTGCTTTTTTCCCAAAATAATAGTATTTCATAACTGGCTTTAGCCATCAGTCGTTAAAGATATGTATGGGAAAAATTTGCCTTTAATATCGGTCAAATAGACCAAGATCTGATCCCTATAATTGGGCAGATGAGTTACAAGTTATACTTGCAAGAGAGTGTTCCGGTGGAAGATATTGTGGTACGTTGATCGTTTTTAAATCTGATCGAAAATAAAGAGTATAGGCTACATTTTCAGTTCTGTGGAATGAACTTTTAATTGTATATTTCTACCCTTGGCCAATGAAAGGGAAATATTTGCTACATCATAAGCTTATTAAATACCATTTAGATTTGATTAGTCCCAGAAACGTCACTTCGGTCAGAAATCATAAGCATGATTTCTTCTTCTCAGCAAACATCTGTATATTGTTATCAGGACTCATGTTCAGCGCTCCAAGAATGCTCGCGAAAGATTACAATCTACTTTGCGAAGTATCGTGGGAGTGATGTTTTCAGGCTAGTATTATAATAATTTTAACCTAATATACTTATTGTAATACTTTTCCAGCATTTCAGGGCCGAAGAAGTGTGAAAGGTATTCCAACGATGCGCCGGTCGTCATAGAGATATTATGATGTGAAATTCATCTGGACCATACAACAGCCTAACCTCAAATCCTTCATTTTATTTCTCCAGTGATTTCAATTAGGTGAATATGCTTAATATTCAAGCTATATCATGCCCAAGCTATGACACAATGACCCTTGGGACACCGCGATTAGAGAAAAATTAGATTCAGTCGACCCTTCCTCCAGCAATTAGTGTTTAGTTCACTTAGCCAGCAATTCTAGTTTAACTTAGCTAGTTTTAATATACATGGCACGTTGCTACTTCCATTATAGCTTATATTTGCAAACAACTCGGAAATTGGAGTGGCAAGGTGTTTACGTTTTATTTTTACGATGATTTTAATGTTGCGATGCTCCTTTTGAAAATTTTCGATTCCATCATATTATATAATAAATTAAAATACTATTTTATTTTCTTTAAGGATGCCTCTTGAATGACGAGACGTTGAAATACTGGTTTGCCGGAACATTTTTTACTAAAAATGTCGATGTTTTTTGCGTAACGTTTTCAATAGGAAAGTCTGTTTCCATAAAATAACATCATAAACATCCTAATCATTTTATTCTTCTTTCAAATATTTTACAGGTAGTAATTATTTAAAATATGCCCTACTTTATTCTAATGGCTCTCCTTATATTCTCTCATTCCTTTGAATGATCGCAGCGCAGCCATCAGATTTTGGCGGCCATTTTTGCTCTAATCTCCATATTTAATTTGAAATTTTGAATGAAAATCGAGACAGTTGAAATCATAATAAAATTTTTAGAATATTCCATTGTCAAATGTTTCTGAATTTCCCTGAAAATTTCAGCTTGATAACTTATATGAAAGTGGGTTAAAATTGAGTGCACGATTTAACCCAGACAAGATAAGAAACAGCAAAGCGAGGTTATAAAAATGTTATAAAAAGAGTTTGGTCCGGACACGCTAAAGTAGTCACTTTGAATGCGGCCCTGGCTGTGGAGCGAAGCAAAATGTACGCCCAGAAGAGGAGTAGTTTTCGGGTTTTGGGGGCGTGTCCGAGGACTGGCGATACATCTGTGCTCTCTTTTTCTCGCCACGGTTCTAATTATTTTTTTTGTCGGAAAAAATCTCCCTCCTTCCACTCTCTTGTTAGCCTTAATCCTTGATCTAAAATTAAGGCCTTGGAGGGTTCCTTCCGTTCCTGGGGTCTCATGTTCCGTTCCGTGGAGTTTGGAGGGATAAAAACTGCCCGGAGTAACATCAGGTGCATCATGGGGCAGATGATGATGACCACCTAGTCTGAAAATCCTCACCTGTTCCACCAAGCATCTACCGCTGGCCACTCCGAGATGAAATCTCTCCCTAGCCTCTCCGGACCTGCGGTAATTAAAAGGCTTCCACATCAACCTTCGCCACCGACTCACAAGGACTCTCCTGGCTTGGCGAGAGCAATTTTTCTAAAGTTTGCTGCCGCAGAGCAGCTGTGGCTCATTTTTAATGTCTCTCTGATGGGATAGGTTGACCTGTGGGTAGGTAGAATTGAGCGAAAGGGTGCGTCGACGGCAGGGTCATTTTGCACCACTACTAGTTTGATTCAAGACGCATTATAAATGGATCTTTACTACGCAATTTGTTTACATAAAATAGAGGGGAACTTTTAAATTTTATTAAAAAGACCTATTTCCTTGAGAAACAAAATTGTACTACTTAAATTGGTGGGGTGGTCTCCTAGAATAGATTCTAGGTCCCCATCTAGTTTGAACCGTGTCCGACCGTCACGGTATTTGTCGCACTCTTTCAAGATATGTCGGATACTTAAAGGGCACCTACACTCATCACATTGAGGAGCTTGCTTCTCTTCGGTAAAAAGAAAGGCATGGGTCAGAGGGCAACCAATTAACCACTACTACAGGTCAACCAATTAACCAATTGGTTGACCTGTAGGATAGACCAATTGGTTAATTGGTTGACCTGTAGGATAGAATGAAGCCGATTATATCCTTGAACAGACATGAGTAACTGTAGTCAGCGAGTTCTTAAGGGACCTTGATGATAATAATAATAATGTTAAAATTCCCCTCAATAGCTTAGGGTTAGAATAGTCGAGCTGAAATGAAAATTCTCACTTAGAGGAAACAATGGTTCAGGAAAATTTGTCCTTAAGAGAGGTTTTTCTTAAGTAAGTGGTTACCAGGAGAAAACTTCCTATTTTCTTGTTGGCTTAACCTCGCGAGAATTATTGGCACAGAGATAAGAGGTTGGTGAGAAGAATACTTTGATGCCAGATATCAAACCTGAAAAATCAATCAGAAAAATTCGTTCGAATCTTGACTTTCAAAATTTGGGTAGTTATAAACGCAAATGTCACCTGTTCTAAATGAAGTCCATGGGTTACTTTAGTGTTTATGGGCCGTGGAAAAGCGATCAAGAGAAATTTTACCACGTGGTAAGAGATCGTTCTGAATTATAAAGGTTTAATATAATATATTTTAGAATTAGGAAAAGACCCTCACTCCTATCGAGCGGTATGCAGGGGAAGCATTTTCCCGTAAAGAGCGGTGCCTAAAGTTCGCGTCCTACGTAACTTTTGAATATATATTTCTAAAGATATTCTACATGTCTTTTCCCTATTTGTGTCCTTTATCTTTACTATTTTTCCATTTTTACTGTCCTAATCCCTCAATCTAATCATAAACTAATTATAGATAAGAAAATACAATTCTTAGAGATGCAACAAAAAGCCCATGCCAATATGGTCCCTTTAAATCAAAATGAATGGCGAAAAATATTCCCATATCCTGAAGTATGCAAAATAAATCCGTATGCAAAAGGCTCAATCCTCGTGCAAAACAACATCCTTTTGCAGGAGAGTTTAAAACTGCACCTAGATATGAGGTTTCCGGATGCATATGATAGGTAACTATGAGAATAAGTGAGGATTATGTGTTCCTTTTGTAAACTATCCTTCAATCATCCCATTCATTAGATGATGATAGCTGAACCTCGAGGCACGATCAATTCGTGTCAGCTCGTCTTTTCCCACGGATGAGACTGCAAATGAGAGCTATTCGATTAATCAGTGGCGAATATTTAGCGTTTTTCTTTTCCCAGTGATTCTAGGCGATTGTATAATTTGATATATCAGCAGGAAAGCGCTTAATTTAATGTGAAATTGTTGATAAAAATCAGACCAATGATTTATTGCCCATTGTTTTCTTAAATTTTACTTAATTAGTTTGTGCGCTGAATAATTTCCATTCATCTGTTTGTACCACGTGTTTAAATTATTTACGATTTCATTTGAATAACCTGAAATTAAATACGTTTAAGTTGAATAAATTTATATTTGGTGAGATAGCAGTGTAACATATCCAGATATAAGTTATGCTCCGTCGGAAAGAATACTGACGGATATAAAACGATTTTTTTACCCTAATCTTACATTAGTGGTAATTTTTTTCCTTGAATCGCTCTTCCAATCTTCTTATAATTATTATTATTTTTTTCCCTTTTCTTGACCTTGCTTAATATATAATATAGTATTTCTTGGAGTTTAGGTCATTTATAAAATAAGTTTCAGCCAACGTTTCGATTTATTTATTAAATCATCTTCAGGGCTATGTAAGAAAAAGTGTGAACAATATAAAATACAGAGAATAAAACTATACACATAATTTATACATAAAAAAGGTACAATCGGGTTTTTTTTATGCAATGTAATTTAAAGATCTGCATGTAAGCATTTCAATGCGTTCAATCAAGGAGTATAGATAATTTAGAATAGAATAGAATATATATTTAATATGCCGTGGGCATGCCCTTAGAGAAAAACACAACACAATTTACAATAATTTGCTCATCAGAAAGCTCAAAGTGCATGAAAAAATCAAATAATAACGATAAAGCAGTCTGATATACAAATAATAATGAAATAACAAGTAAACAAGGATTTGAATTTAACAACGCACTTAATATGTAGACTGTTTTTTATGAAGTGGTTTATTTTCGCTCTCTATTGAGTAGAGCTATGTATAATTTATATTTAAATGCATGGTTGGAGCCCTTCCGTTTCAGATCCTCAGGATGAGAATTCCAAAATGTAGATGCCTTAACTAGAAATGATTTCTGGTGGGCAGTTGTGTGTGGAGTTGTATTTACGGTTACATTTGTTTAATATTTGTGAATTCGCGAATTCCTCAATAATATTCAGATCTGTATATTACATTTGACAGTAGTATCAATAATATTTTTAATACTACCGCTGAATTATGATGGGATAATAAGTAATAAATGCCTTCTTCTTTCCTGTAACATTCAATGGCCTCATAAGAAGAGGGAATGTTAAATCTGAATCTCATCGTAAATAAGTCATTTTTTTAATGCCGATACTTTTATTACTCCTATTATTGTAGAAAGCTCATGCCTTGATAATAGAATTCTTTATGGAGAGATAAATACGCACGAAAAGAGGAATTACGCTAACAAAAATAGAATGAGTATTTTTTCCCCCGCAATTACTCTCAAGAGTATAAAAAATGACATGGAACCTCTTTAAATTTCAAAAATGGCTTAATACTCTCCGGTAATCACCAGTGATACCTCCACCTGGCCTTCTACTTGTTGCGTCTTCATCGTTTTTCTCAGAAATCTCTCGCTGCCCCTACAAGTAGAATCATTCGCCGCAGGTGGAGCGCCCCAGATAAACGGAGCAAGCAGTCTTTTCAAGCGAGGCTCAGCTGATATCCTCCATCCCAAGGGTCCCGTAAATGCAATGCTTCCATAAGCTTTTATGACGTTATTGCGCTTCTAGGCATCCATAAAACCTTAATTACTTACTTAGCCCCAACTGCTCATCCCTCCAGGTTATATAGCGTGATGGAATAAGCTTCTCAAGGCATGAGAACGGGATGAGAATGACAGTTTGCAAAAGAAAACTGAGTTCTCGTCATTGCCCGTTTATGCTGTACATCCTCGGCATTATTCGGCTGTAAAATGAGCGATGGCTTTTTTTTCAGTCGGTGTTCGGATCGTTAATGCTCCCTGCTGATTGCCGAATTGTTCCGCGAGAGATCGTTAAAGCTCTGTCGGAGGCGGTTTTTAAAGGAATTGTGTTGGACTTGCGTGCAATACTGTAATAGTTTTTTTTTTAACTTCAATTTCCTGGAATGCATGGAGCGAATGAGCATTTTATAACTCATTATGATTTCATTCCTGGAGATGAGACTTCAAGTACCCAGCCACATTGGATGGGTTATGAAACTAATTTCTCCGATTCATCGGGGATAATGAGTATGGATTAAAACTTTTAGTTTGCCAAAAAAACTCAAAAATATGCTACAAGGCAAACGACATATGCGAACGCAACTTGGCATGTCAGAGACTTTCAGTATAAATTGAAAATTTTCCATTTTCAAATGCATATCAATTTTTCATCATTTATGTACATCAGCAAATTATAATTTCAATTATAAAAAAGTGTTCGATACGGTACAACTATGTCTCTTGAACGTTTTCATCTATATGCTCTCGTCCTAGTGCAGTATTTCGTCGTAGATTTCAAATTTAATTTTAAGTTAATTTCTTTTAATTATTTTTATGGTATTTAATTCTCCATGTAAGTTACACCCTTCATAGTTTTAAAAATATTTTGCCATATATTTTTGTCTGTGGGCTAAATTAATGCAATGTATAGGGCAATATAGTGTCTGTTCGAGGGAAACCAAGAGCAGATCCCCGCATGACAATAGGGGAATTACAACGAATTGATTTGCATAAGGATTTCAATGCTTGTAATGTTTAACTGGTGTTTATTTCACAAATGTGAAAGTTCAATCTACTTTTGTAAATTTACCGCACTTCTTCGATATAATTTAAATCGTATTTTTTATCCTGCAAATTATTTCCAGTCCTCCATCATATCAGCTAAGTTACGACGGAGTCTACCTCCCCTGCGCTACCGTAGAACGGTCGTAAAGCCAGTCAGCGAATTCATACTAATAGTTAGCCATGTAGTTTGCAAAAAAGTATTTGGAACTTTTCTTTACCGTTCATTATTTTTTATCTTTTTTATCAGTTATTACCATTTATCCTATATAATTTCATAATAATAACAAACATGAAGAAGGAATTAGTTCCATTTTAAATTGATATTTAAAGGGCTGCAAATTCTAGTTTCTAGGCATACAAATGTGTGCGATCATATGAATGCAACTCGCTATGCTCGCTGGGGGGGCTCTGCCCCCCCTAGGCCCCCCGAAAAAGGCCTCCGGCCTGTTATGCTCACTGTGGGAGGTCTTACACTTTTAGTTTGCTACTTGTTTCTTAAGGATCGTTTACTTTTAAGCTGGGTAGGTAGGCTAGCTTAGGTATAAGCGATATTTCCACTTTCACGTAAAACGAGGTACGTAGGCTACAATGTGAATGTAAATATTTATAAAGAGAAACGTTTTTCTGAGGGGCTATAAAAAAGTAAAATAAATTTCTACGAGTTTCTCTAACTTATTCAATTCAAATACAAAAAACGTTGAGACCACGTCCCACTGTAAAACCCAATGCATACGTAATATCATAACATAACGACTTTACGTATTACAATTAAAAAACACGTTTATTAATTATTTTCCACAAAACTCAACCAAATTCATGATATACGAATAAGATGTAACAGCTGTTCCCCTTCGTAAACGAATTACGTAGGGACTGAATATCAATATTTAGAACAAATGCGCCTTAGCATGAATTGGGGCTAGTATGACGAATTTTATCGAAATATTATTTATCGTGATCGCGAATGATTTCACTTCAGAAATACCTCTATTTAAAGTTTTAATGAATCGGGATACACAAATATCTCAGCCTCAATATCCCACGCAATGCGCAATAAATCTGGTGAGTAACGGATCACAGCCTTTGGTGTACAAGACATTGTGAATGTCAAGACTTCGATAATTTTCACAGTTGAATAACTTTATCACTCAAGGAAACGTGATTTTCGCAAGACAAATAATTGAATAAGAAATACCTTTATTTGAACTTATCTTCCATATTGTATTATTCACTGCCTATTCACTCCTGCAGCTCACGGATAACATTGAACATTAAAAAGGACATTAACGGAAAAAAGAACGTAAACAAAAATAAAAAGTTATCACCATCACAAAAAATGAAAATAAAATCATTTTCACCTACCTATATTGTGTAAGACTTGTTTAAAAGTCTTTCTACCACAATCGTGTATCGCCAACAAGATACGAACTATAGTCAACAGCACGAATCATATTTCTAAATTGGCATTTAGTGCAATTGTTAACTTTGAAATTAATAACCACCACACTTTCGATGTAATATACCAAAAACAACAACTAATTTCCTACCTTATATTTCTCCGCTTTTCATTTGAATGCGCTTTGATTTAAATAGATGTTTGTTCTTGCGGAAAGAAGGCGCAAAGCAATAGGCACTTCAAATATTACTTTCTTAATTTCCTTCCTTATATTTATCAGTTTTTGTTTTAATTCCTTTATCTTCTTTCCCAATTTAGCTCCTCTTGTTTGCATAAACAAATATGTTGCTATGATTGTTCGTTTGTATGACTGCCGCGCCGCCATTGGAATTTGGTGGCCATTTTTTGAACTAATCCCCATACACTCAATTTTAATTGAATAGACGGATAAATAATTGTAAATTTAGTGTTTTCATAATTTTTCCTGGGGTTTCAGACAATTTTAGTGGGGGTCTTCATTAGACTTTTTGCCGTATCTCGTCTCGTTCACCCCAAACATTTGTATACGTGAATGAATGAATGAATGAATGAATGAATGAGTGGTCGTTAAGGGGCTTCATGGGGGCCGATTGTGTAACTTGGCTACCTTTCGTTCGTTAGAGATCCGTTCACTCTCGATTGAGTTCCCAGTATTCGAACGTTAGCTGTAAGTGCGATTGTGTATGGACGATCGTCAACAAGCAATCGAAAGTTACGACGTTGTCATATTTACTTGGAATTGGGAATAAGTTTCGCGATTGTTTTCCTTGAGCGCATGCGCAGTAAGGCCGAGAGTGGCTGTGTTTGTTTTGAATAGCGAAACTAAGTTAACAATATTGGTTTCAGATACAATCGGCCAATTAAGTTTATATTATTGAAAGAATTTAACTTTGCGTATAAATCAATCTTTCTCAATTCAGTATTAAATACCTTCCTTTCCGTTGGAGCGTAGCTGATATTTGGGATAAGTAGTTTTTACTCAGATATCGCTGACTATTTAGAAATGCCGCGGTAAGTCTCCATTTCGTTACTTTTGCAATTCGCGAAATAATAACTTGTATCATTTGTAATTGACTTAATTCCTTTAGAGGAAATATATGAGCGGATATTCGATATTGATAGGCTCTCGTCTTCGCCTTTGTGTGTCTGCAAGGAGCAATGCCGCAGAATATTGAATATTTGCTAGAAATAAAAACTGACGAGTGTGAATTAGTACGACGTCTTAATAATAGTCGTAAGGTAAACAGTTAAAAAAGCACGTAACTCATGAAATAAATAAGTACGTTAATATTCTCAATCAAAAACATTCTCATCATCACAAACCTTTCACCTATTACTTGAAAGAAAAAGCAAATATGCAGAGTCATCTTTGATATCTCCTCTCGCCTCAAACACCCGAATATCACTTCAAAAAATTTACCCTTTCTGAGGAAACCATATCGCATCAGAGACATTAATTGAAGTACATAAACCATATAAATTCAACTTAATTTAAGATGTCATTGAGAAGTTAAAATAAACTATTTGAATACATAAATTAAATCATTTACTTGTCAATAACTGCCCGATGATCCGAATTAAATTAAACATTGTAGAGAATATAATTTTGGCAATGTATTATAGCACAACTATAATTTACCTAATATACTATAGTGGAACCACGTTTAAATCAAGCATACAAAAACGATAATTTCATTTGAATTGCACACACATTACATAGCGAAGCAATTGTAAACGTCCTCATCTTTGTATCGTATAGTAAACTAACACGTACAAATTGTATTTATCGATGTAATTTCACTACTTATTCACGTTATTAAAAACATAACACAATGATGCATAAATTAAATAGAATGTTTAATTCACTTAATTCCACATGAGTTATCGTCAAGTGATGTGTTGACGAAGAGATGCTTTCGATCGAGAGCCGGAATACTTTCGAACGTAAAGTTACACAATCGGCCCCATGGGGCCGATTGTGTAACTTTACGTTCGAACGTAACGATCCGGTTCCCGTGGAATTTTGATCAACAACTCGAAAACAATTGAAGGAGCGATTGTGTAACTTTACGTTCGAAAGTATTCCGGCTCTCGATCGAAAGCATCTCTTCGTCAACACATCACTTGACGATAACTCATGTGGAATTAAGTGAATTAAACATTCTATTTAATTTATGCATCATTGTGTTATGTTTTTAATAACGTGAATAAGTAGTGAAATTACATCGATAAATACAATTTGTACGTGTTAGTTTACTATACGATACAAAGATGAGGACGTTTACAATTGCTTCGCTATGTAATGTGTGTGCAATTCAAATGAAATTATCGTTTTTGTATGCTTGATTTAAACGTGGTTCCACTATAGTATATTAGGTAAATTATAGTTGTGCTATAATACATTGCCAAAATTATATTCTCTACAATGTTTAATTTAATTCGGATCATCGGGCAGTTATTGACAAGTAAATGATTTAATTTATGTATTCAAATAGTTTATTTTAACTTCTCAATGACATCTTAAATTAAGTTGAATTTATATGGTTTATGTACTTCAATTAATGTCTCTGATGCGATATGGTTTCCTCAGAAAGGGTAAATTTTTTGAAGTGATATTCGGGTGTTTGAGGCGAGAGGAGATATCAAAGATGACTCTGCATATTTGCTTTTTCTTTCAAGTAATAGGTGAAAGGTTTGTGATGATGAGAATGTTTTTGATTGAGAATATTAACGTACTTATTTATTTCATGAGTTACGTGCTTTTTTAACTGTTTACCTTACGACTATTATTAAGACGTCGTACTAATTCACACTCGTCAGTTTTTATTTCTAGCAAATATTCAATATTCTGCGGCATTGCTCCTTGCAGACACACAAAGGCGAAGACGAGAGCCTATCAATATCGAATATCCGCTCATATATTTCCTCTAAAGGAATTAAGTCAATTACAAATGATACAAGTTATTATTTCGCGAATTGCAAAAGTAACGAAATGGAGACTTACCGCGGCATTTCTAAATAGTCAGCGATATCTGAGTAAAAACTACTTATCCCAAATATCAGCTACGCTCCAACGGAAAGGAAGGTATTTAATACTGAATTGAGAAAGATTGATTTATACGCAAAGTTAAATTCTTTCAATAATATAAACTTAATTGGCCGATTGTATCTGAAACCAATATTGTTAACTTAGTTTCGCTATTCAAAACAAACACAGCCACTCTCGGCCTTACTGCGCATGCGCTCAAGGAAAACAATCGCGAAACTTATTCCCAATTCCAAGTAAATATGACAACGTCGTAACTTTCGATTGCTTGTTGACGATCGTCCATACACAATCGCACTTACAGCTAACGTTCGAATACTGGGAACTCAATCGAGAGTGAACGGATCTCTAACGAACGAAAGGTAGCCAAGTTACACAATCGGCCCCCATGTTATATAGATTCCTATAAGAATGGGAAACCTTTTGTGACCGAGGGAGGCGATGGGATTTTCTACGCCTTGATATCCTCGTGCCGCAAGAATCGGGATCAAATGTGCAACGCATTATCATCAGCTAAAATCGACAGTTATTTTTAGAAGTTAATTTCCTCCTCCGACTTCCCGTGTTTGAAACAATGTGCTGCCTTTATTGGTGAATATCCGATTGAATTTTCGAGCTCCTACTTATTACTTGGTCTGCTGAGTTTCCTGCCGAGCTCTCCGCTTCCATATCTTCATACAACTGTTATATCACCCCAATCTAGGCTTTGGAAAGAAAATAATCCTTTGAACGGACTCCTCAGAATATTAAGTGTTGCCCGTTAGAGATGTATACCATTTGAGTTGATCCAAACATGTATCCCAAGATCAGTAAAAGGTTGATCACCTTCCAGTTTCGCAAACAAAAGCTTGACTAACGAAATACTGCATGAATTTTAAGTTCCAAATGCTTCAATAGCAAAATACTGATTGTAGAAACAGTCGTGATGTACACTAGTACATCTGTATTCTATTCCGTAGACAGCTTCATTGGTCATGTGCGGAGGACGTTTGGAAATGCACCGTGAGATTGAAAAAGGGCACTTGAAAACATGATACATAAATTATAGTGATAATACTTCTAGAATGAATTTTTTCCATTTATTCATCATTATTATCAGGTCCTTTAGTAAGAAAGAGGAATTATTGATCCTCACTGCTTGGAGAGGTTCTTGTGCTATTACGTTGTTAATTTTTGTCACAGGCTACTCTGATACGTGCTAGCTACAAGTTTTGCAACATAAAAAGGAAGATGCTGTATTAGATGTCATTTCTTCCTGGAGCATCGATTTTTATGAAAATCTAAATTCTTTGTTGGCTATTTGGTGACCCTTTTCTTAATATATATATTTTGAGAGATCGTTTAAATACAAGACATTGATAATGAAATTCACTTTACAGCTATTCGCAGTTGCAATAGCATGTTGACTTGAGTTACGTATAAGGAGGTGGCTTTCTATCGATTCTTTCCAATAGTATTCTGTCCGTGAAATCCTCTTTTTCCTTTTGATACTTCTGCACTTCTTTTTGTATGGTTTTCATTTGAGAAAATGTGTTTTAAAAGTGCATTGAACCCTTAATTTCCACCCTCTCTTTAGTCTTTAGTCTTACATTTACCAAAAATATGTAAGTTTATGTATAGTAAGAATACCAAGAGAACGCTGCGTAACGGATGGAAATGAATATTTGAAGGAAGAACCGCTGAAGCTCATTTGCATTTAGTATTAGTGGAAAAATTTATGAAGGAAAACTTCAGTACTTCCGGGAAAAATAGATAAATTGTAAATGAAATGGAAAACTCATCGATTATGCCTTGTATGAGACTATTATATTTTTTACCATTTAACTTACAGAAACGTGGAAAATTTAAGGAATTTGATGACATTAGCCAGGGAGCTAAATCGAAATAGGTACTAAAAAAATAACAACATTGGAGGAAAACCTCGATCTATTGTGAGTTAAAGAAAATAATGTTATAGGTACACGGGGTGCTAATGCTTTCACCAAATGCGACTGCCTGTTGGTTTAACTGCGCATCAACAGAAAAAAATCCATTATCACCTTCGGTAGGACACGTGATCTCGCGCTTGAATCACGCAACTAGGTCGTAGCGTAGAATCTTATCTTCATTGCAGTTTTCTTCCTTTTTTACGATTCTTTTCCCAAAATATCATTACTTTTTGTATCATTTTACTGCCGTTTCACGAGTAATGGAAGGGAATGAGATGGCATATCTGACTAACAAATAGCTTTCGGGTACTGAGTGACCTCAATTTATGCTCATTTCACTCATTGCATATCCTCATAATTACAAAAAATGTTTGATGTATCTCTTACCGCCAATTTGGCCTCGCAGTACCGACTACGTAATGACGTGGTATATCTTGATTAGCCTGGATTGTGCTGTTTTGCTGTGCTTATCGTGCAATGAGTTTAAATGAATAGTATCTGAATATTTTTCTTGGGCATTCTTCTATTCAAAGTGGGAGACTAAAGATGAATCAGAAATAAGAGGGTAACTAACGGTATTAAGGTCATAATAACAGCACTAGTTCCAAATTTACTCAAGATTTTACGGTGGAGGTTCATTTTTTCCTGGGTTTGACCTTCTTCTCATTATGTTGAAAAACCACTTTGCGGGAGAAACGTTGCACATAAAAATTTACGTGTGAAAATAATTCGTAAATACGTGTAAATGGAACTGACTGTAGGTGTGAATTTGAGCGTTTTTGATAGGTCTCTGGATGAATGGGCTATTTTGCGTCATGCCCAACCAGCCACGTCAGACATTCTTCTACTTCAGCATTTGATCGTTGAATTGGCTTGGTGCATTTTTCAAGACAACTTTTCTTTATGTTTTTTTTGTTAAAATTTTTGACTTTCTTCAAGTCTCCCATCCCAGGTCCACCCTAATCCTACCGAGGTCTTTCGTTTCAAATATTTTCCCCCATTCATATTTTCTGATATCATCTTATCGTACAATAGTCCCCACACGTCAAGTATTCCAGTTTCTTGCGTATTAGTCTGAATTATTCATTACTTTTAATGAGGCAGATTGCTCGAAATTTATCTTCCCAACTAAGATTGAGCAATCTCCCGTAGCACCTATGGTTAAAGCACCCAAATATCATTTTTTTCTAACTACTAAATTGTCCAGGTTCCACATCCGGGAAAAATTTTATATGCATGCTATCAAATATCTTCTCCTAGTTCACATATTTGTATTGTTTGTTCTATAGAGGTGTTATTTCTTCCTTACTGCTCTTTTTGCTTACCTATGTTATGTTACTTTTTATCTCCCTTTTTCTTCTAGTTACTGTAATAGCTAAAATCCTGGATAGCTAAATTTTATCGACCACCTTCCTTGTATTTTAGTAGCTGTGTTTAGTTAGTCCAACTTATGTTTGACCGACCATTTTTTAAAAATGTAGTGTTTTATATTCATCCCCCATGCGTGTCTCAAATTTTTAGCATGAACTCTTGATCCCTTTCACTTTATGACATTGCCACCATAACAATTCGAATGATATTTTACTTTTACCCCCGACCTTTTATCCCTTAATCTATTGAAATTCTCTACTCTTTATCAATACAGCTTAAAAAAAAACTCCCACCTTTAAAGGTGAATATAAATTTAGGGAAGAGAGCTCATTCATGCCTTTCTCCTGTACATATTTATATTTCTTTCTGTTCATTTTTTGTTTGTATCACTTTAGTTTCATTTTCAAACAATCTACCTCTCAATTATCAAACAACCTGTCTCTCTGCTACATGCTGTTTTTTTAATTTGATAGATTGTTGATCATTTGGCACCATCAAAAGCTTCGCCAATGTCTACGACGACTGAGTAGATTTTTATACATTTTTTAAAGTTTGATTAACAATATAAATTACAGTCCCAAAATGTTTTCTCTTGTTCCAACACCTTTCCAGAAACAAAATTGATCTTTCGTGAAAAATTCATTTTTCCTTTCTTTCCATTCGACGCAGTAACATTTAGGAGACAATTTTTGCCGCAAGAGAATCAGGCTAATTGAGTGAAATATATCAATTATAATTATCTTCCTGCTTCCTCGGAATGGGAACTATCACCTTTCACCTATGAAAACTCAGCTCATTCTTAAATTCTATTTTACTAAAAAATATGATACCAATTCCATCGGATGACCACTTTTCTTAGCTCTGATCTTATTTGAAACCAAAGTACTTCTCATTCTTGAACTACTAATAGAGTACCAAATCGACTGAGACCAGTATAAGCTCATTTGCAGGTCGAAATCTACGTACCAAGTATTGTTCGCCGTTTCTTTCTATATCGGGCAGAAAAGGGGAACTAATGGGTAGTGCTCTAGTCTTTTCACTGAATAGTCCTGAGTTCGAATCAAGGGTGAACTCAGGGGTGGATCCAGGATTTCTTTCTAGGGGGGGGGGGGCAAGCAAGGCCGTATCCAGGATTTTGTTCTGGAGGGTACAAGGATACCTCATAATATAAATAGAATGCAATGATAATGGGACCGTATTAAAATTTTTGCTTATATTTTAGGGTCTGGGGGGGGGGGGCACGTGCCCCTCTGCCCCCCCCTAGATACGCCTATGGGTGAACCCTTCGGACAACCTACCCGAAAAATTCTCCATATGCGAGGTTGTCCAGGGAAAGGAACTACCACCCCTACATTGATTTTGTATCATGCAAACTTCAGTGGTTTAGAGCAGGGGTGGCAAGTGAAACGAAACCAAATCTTTCGTTTCGACCCGGAGGGAAACTAAAATACGAGGCCTAGGTTTAGTTTCGTTCCCGCGCGAAATTAAATTCACCAAGGAGTTTAGTTTCGACCGGGGCTGAAACTCTATTCCCAAGAACGAAACTAAATTGATCGGATGTCCGCAGCTCTTAGCTAAGTTTCGATCCCAGAAACTGAGTGGATCGGGATAAGTGGGAATAGTTTCGACCCATTATGTTTGACGTACGTGTAGAGAGGTTAAAACATCGAGCTTAAAAATCGAATGGCCACTTTATGTTCACCGTTCTCTTGTTAATAGTAGTAATATGAGTGTCCCATTCATCTCATGGCGGTAGGGTGAACCTCTACTTCATTCAACCAAACCTCGTACTCGGTGTGTGGGTCGAAACTAAACTGTTCGAAGGTGAAGCACGTGGTCTTTTCGGTGCGAAACATTATATGTGTTTCGTTTCGTCCCAGAGTTTTAGTTTAGTGTCGACCTGAAGTAATTTGACTCCGATTTCGTTTCGACCCTGAGTTTAGCTCCTCAGGTTTAAATCCGTTTAGTTTCGATTCTATATTTCGCTCCTGGGAATGTAGCAATTGAAATTTTGCTGGTACTCTCGTTTACTTTCTTTTGCCATCCCTGGCTTAGAGTGGGGTATAGATTTACCTTCATCCATTCAAACCAACCTTCGAATTAAAGCACTGGGTGACGGGTTTTAGATCAGATCGAAAGCTGACTGCGTGAGCTAAAAATAAACTCAGATAAAATTTTTAAAAGGAAAGCTATCAGCTAGGGCCCGGAAATGATCCTTGTTTTTCTCGATTCACCCGAAAACACGCACTTGGCTTTGGATGTGTGGGGGTTCAACCGATCCGGATGAAAATTCCCGTGTATCGGTCCATTATCGGCACTTCTTGGAGACGGGATGGAGTCGCCGTCATCGGAATAGGTTGGTCGCGGTTGGGAGCCGTGAGAAACGAGCCTTTGGGGCCAGTGGGAGGTCATGCCGACCGCTTCTCGGAAGGCCTCGCGCCAGACTGCGTCCCGCCCACGACGAGAGGGCCTTTGCCGGGAGCGTGGGTGGAGGACTCCGCCTTTCACAAGTGCATGTTGGTCGCAGGGGTGAGCGTAAGATTGACGAGCAGATTACCGGAATTTGTTACGTTTTTAATAAAGCGAAAATATCCTAAATGGAAAAATACCGGTTCCTCGCGTATTTCTGCTCAACTGCTTCCCATATCGACCGCTCCTAGCCGCGAAGTAATATCTCAAAAAGTCATTTCTTGAAAATATCCTTCCCACATAGAGGAATAAAAGAGTGGAATGACCTACCTGAAGACATTTTTTAGATCTTCCCCGTAAATGCCAACATTTTTAGGAAAAAGTGCTCATCGATTCTTGTTTGATGACATTTCGTGGTTCGTGGTTTATGATGGAGAGTTTTAAATTGGGTTATTCGAGTCAATCTTCATCTGTTAGTTGTATGACGTTAGAATTAATGTATTATTTTATTTACTGTAGATGTATTTTCTAATTTTTTACTTTGCTATTAGATTGGTAGACCTGTCATTCATGAATTTAAATCTAATGCTGCCACCAAACAATAGCCTACTTGCAATTATATGTAATGAATAAATATATTCTATTCACGCGCATCTTGAATTTTTAGTTCAGAAATAATATGTGTAAAATTTAAGCCATTAAATAGTGTCTGAAATTTCATCTATAAAATCGTACATCGAAAACCAGACCACGAATCTGAAATGTCCAAAATTTTGGGCGGAAGTCCAACATAAGTTAGAAATCCATATCATCGGAATATCATCTAATCCTAATTATGAAAGAACTGCAGGAACAAGTGACTTTGTACGCAGTCACGCGCAAGGGTGCAAATTTAAATACACCAACGGATGAAGTTCGCCATGAAAAAATATTAAATAAAAAATACGTAGACGTCACAAGCCCACACTGTTGCACATGTGGCGAGGGTCGCACTTACTAAGCCACTGTTGGCCAGTTACACCACCAAGCCATTTTCTCAATGGCTTGGTGGTGTAACTGGCAAACACACATGACCGGCAATCGGGAGATCCGGGTTCGAATCCCGGCTAAGTCAAGTATTTTTTCATGACGAACTTCATCCGTTGGTGCATTTCCCATAATTATGCCTTATTTCCCCGTGAAACTAGGATCAATTTGTCATTCAGCGACACAAGTGGCCACTTCTGTAAACTCATTTAAATGTGGCGGTGGGCGACAAGTCGACAACACGATATGAGGCCGACTAGATGATGCTCTATTTTAATATTCGTGACTTTTTCTACGATCCTCCTGGTCATTTCCTTTTTCCAACGAAGCATTTTCTGATTTACGACGATGAGGGTTACGACGAAGCGATTTTACTTTTATACCGTATCGCCTTTTAGGTGAGCGCGTGTTGTCCTTTCCGTAAGTAGAATTGCCCTTGCACCGAGTGTATTGCTGCAAGGCTGAAATCCCCCACGTGCTCTGCGTGTGGGCGTGAAGTCGACCCTGGATGAGGTGGTGTTTCCGCGCCAAATACCGTCATCTTCGGAGCAGTGCGAATCCATTCACTGCGCCCGGGGATAAGAGTGTAACGTCGTCCTGGTGATTCTTCGAATCACTTCATCTTGTGATGCTGGGAAATGTTAGCGGACGGCCACGCCCATTGCATCCAGCCCTTGCAAGTCATCCCATCGGGAGAAAGTATAATTTGGTCGAATTTATTTCAGCCGAGAAATTATCGGCTTTTGAATTTCACACCCACGAGATGCCGAGAAAAGTTTTCACTTTAATTATAACGTTGATTAGTGTCTTGGAGTTTAAGTAATGAAGAATTGAAATGCATATTTTTGCTAACGTTTCGGTATGTTTATGTACCTTCATTAGGACTTGTTTTTGCAATTAATTGGATTTGCTTATTGTAAAATAAATATAAAAACACCAACACGCCAATAAAGATATACTATTATTATTTAATCAAGAAATCCAATTCATTGCAAAAAAAGCCCTGATGAAGGTGTATAAATATACAAAAACGATGGCAAACATTTGCATCTAAATTCTTCATGACCCTCACTCCAAGACTCTGATCAAACGTTAAATATAAAGGTGGAGAGGAAGAAGAGATATAATTCGTTTATGGTCTCAATGGGACGAAAGAGCGTTGAACCTCGTGGGCCATATTATGTGTGATTGAAGTTCTTTTACTCATTTTACTTATGAGTGTTGTTGTAAAGGTATTGCTTCGGCTATTATCGTGTGAAACGATTTATGGTGATGCTGTCAGAAGAGCACATATAAAATCACCTGATTCTTTTTATAAACTTACTATTGCTGGCATCAGGGGGGAGGGAGGGGAGGGGAGACGGGGATAAGCTTTAGCCTGTCCAAACCTATGCTCGTGGGTTCGAGTCCCGCATGGGCATGGATGTATTTTAATTTTTTGTCCAAATATATCAAAACGATCGGAATTTGGGGAACCTGTGATCATTACGGACATTAAATTCATTAAAATAAACATAATATTAACATTTTTTAATAAAAGTTAAATATGTACTAAGATCGGTACATTATACGGATAAGGTAACGGTACAGTACGGTACGGATACGGTAAAAATCTTTGTACCTACTCGCGAATAACGCCTTAGCATCTAAATGCGTCGTACCACATAAAATAATCTTCATTCAGCTAAATAATAATTAATAACGATGCATTAAAAAAACTAAATATCTAATTGGTTTCGGTATAAATATAGAAAATTAAAATTAGTTATTAGATTAAATAAATGAGGAGAAAATGAATTTAATGGCTTCCATTTTCCAATTCCACGAAGAGCCATCACAGATAAAATATAACTCAACCCAGTACTCCTCTGCCATCTTAGTAAACTGTCGTTAAAAAATATTTTTTTCTCTGAGTTTAGGTACTCATTACTCATGCTTGTTTTTATTCAATCTCATTCTCCCTCGGGTGCAATCACAATCACATTAGATCAGAGATATATTTTATTGAGCATATTAAATGATTACCGCTACTTTTCGAGGCACTGAGTTGAAGCGAAGTTATTTTGACAAATGATTTCGCCGCGAAATTAATTGATTCCATCGCTAACGACGATAATATTTTTCTTTCTTCGTCGGTGCGAATAACATTTTCACACGCCCAGTGCTTTAACATTCGGATATAACGCGAGCGTCATTGGTGTGCGAAATCAGTTGGGGCGCCGGCTCACCTCCTCATCAATCAATCACCACTAAACGTGTGTACCGATAATCCCTTTCACTTTGGTCCATCGCAGGCATTTCATCATGAGAATGACCCGGGAAAATTTGTCCTTCACTTCCTGTTCACCATTTTCGTCAAGTCTTGGTCACGCCCGAGTTGCTTTTGCTATTGGTCAAACCTTTCATATTGAACTTGAAATGACTTGACCTTCGATTTAACGTCGTACTTGAAAACTTTATACGATCATGTGGTGAAGATTTATGCATAATAAATACGTACATCGTATTTTTCAATAGCGGTCGATGATTGGGTGGTCGACCGCCGATGGAATAATTAGTTTGCGGATAATGAATATTGTTACCGTGGCTAGTTACTCGCAAATGATTTCAATTGTAAATTTACGCGAAAGTTAAAAGTAGCCTAAGTCTTTACGAAATAGATAGAAGACATTATATGAAGCATAATCCGCTATGGCATTACGAATTCCCCAATTTTGTATTTTATGCTAAGTATTTTCTGCAATGGTCTCTAAAGCGCTCTTCTGTTGGCTTGAACTTGGCGTTATCACTTCAATTCAAGAAAGGTTTGGACTCATTATTCGTTTTGAATACTGTCTAAGATCTATTTTTGTCGAAGGAAATTATATTTTTAGGCTAAAAATTAATCAAGCAGGTAGCTATTAATGATGTGTTGAATGCTGAAGCTTAGTCGAATTTACCTGGCACCATTGTGAGGAAATTTCCACCTTAAATATTGAAATAAATGACGAAAGGTAATGATTATCTTCATAATGAGTGTAAAAATATTGATAATTTGGTAGTTTTAAGAAGCCAAAACGTAGTAAATGGCATTACTGAGTTCTATCAAATCCTTATATAATTGTATCTCATTTGAGGAAAATATCGTAACAAGAGTAATCCTGATAAAATAATATGTGCATATTTATTTATTTTTTAATTATCTTACTTCTCAATTCGTTTCTACCTCCATCTCTCCAGAGCTTGCTTTTGGTTACGCAATAGATAAAACACCCCGTTCATTTATCAAAACGTTTTAAATATGTTCCCGAAATTTTCAATAAACCGTTTAGGTAGGCAAGGGCAATGGGAGAATTTCATATGCCGTGGATACTTCCAAGGGATCATATGATTTACCGATTACAATGCGAAGAATTCGTGCTGTCATGTGGTAGGCCCTCGCGCTCCGCGTACTGCAACTAAATGGTCGTAAGTCAATGAGCGACCGGGAACTAACCGTCACCGTTTTAGTGCCTGCCTACTCGAGGGAATTAAATACTACTTGCCCTCTTCCACCGGGCGTTGTCGTAAAGAAGGAAACATTTACATTTTGTGCCAAGTGTTTGGGACCACCCATGTGCCAGTGGCCGGTGGAATTGGTCATGAAAAATAAAAGAGATGGCCGAGGGAGGCGGTGTCCCTCCAGCGAGACCACGAAGGCCTCGCTCCAGCGACGAGGGGTCGCCCCGGACGTTTTACGGGGCAATTTCGTGAAAATGTGCGCCATAGGCCGTCCGCGGGGGCCTGTCAACCCGGGCGGGGATACGAAACTTGTTGCTCGCTGTTCCAACCCACCGTTCTCGTCTACGTTGGTGTTGTACAACCTTCTTCTTTTTTTCGCGCGAGCGCGGGCCGGGGCGGAAGGCGTTATTGCATTGTTTTGTCGCCTCGGAGTTGCGCCTCTTAAATTATATCCCATGGAAAATCTTCAGAATATCTACTTGACTATTTTTTTTACCGACCCATGGTGCATCAACTGTGAAAATGTTGACTTTCCCAATCATTGGCCAATGATATTCATAAGCAGGTTTGATTCAATATTATTTATATCATGAACAGGTAATTTGCCTATAAATACTCATATTCACTTTCGAAGCACGTTCCAGCAAGGGATGACTAGGTAACGGCTATTTCAAAAAAGATAATTAGGAGATTTTCCATCAAATAAAGTTTAAGAGGTGCAACTCCGATGAGATGGTATAACGCAACGATAAATATTTTCAATTAGACCCATGTAATGTACTTTAAATCTAGGTGACCTATTTATAAATGAATTTTGCAAAACGATGACTGGTTTCATACCCAAATAACATTTTTCATCGCATATAGTGTAATTTATCGAATGTTGTGTATGTGTTTCATGTTCGTACTTCCATCTCATCGGAGTTGAACATATTAAACTTTATTTTTTGGAAAATCTCCAAATTATCCAATGGAATTAGTTTTTACCAAGTCCTCCATTGATTAAATGTACTTCGTGCGTGAATATGAATTTCTATAGGCAAAGTCCTTGTCATCGACGAACAAATTTCGAATATCCGATTATTGATAGAAAGAAACGCTCCAGAAAAAGATTTTAAAGACATCTAATACATTAATAGTAATAATGACATACTGGTAATGATTTTTAGATAAATAAATTGTTACTAATAATGAGTAACGAATTATGATGTGATGAAAACCGAATACAGGAACAACGCATGACATTTGATTTGAGGAGTGACGATATTTGTACCTGAAATTTAGCATATTTACATATTTATGTTGAAAGCAAAGAACATCGCGTCCCACAAGAACAGTGGTAGGCTACTTTGTCGTGGCACAGTGTAAATAAGTGGATTTGAAATAGTTGCGTGACCTTAGAACTAAAACAATAATGCATCATTTTATAGCAATATATCTTTTTTCGAATAGTTTGTGAATATATTTCGATAAATAACACAAATCCTTTCTAAGGTGAATAAGTATTTCAGGTTAAAGTAAAGTGGCATTAATTTCGGCCTATACTTACATATATAACCTACATTCATAGAATTCTAAAGGATAGTAATTAAAATTAGCAAAATTCTATTAAATTGCATTGTTAAATTGCTTTTTATTATAATGGAAACAAAATCACTTTCATTTTCATCTAGTTCTGCCATGAGAAGATTAAGACGAGGAAACTCCCACTCTTTTTCGGCGGACTCTTAGACATCCACTCGCGGCCCGTATGTGTCTCGGAGGTTAGCGAGAAGAAGAAGAAGAAGTCATTGCATTGTTCCCCCCCACTTCCTCCCATTCTACCCTCCACTCTGCCCCATTAAACTCTCTCATTTTGAAATCCCCCACCAGAGAGCACCACCACCGCTGGTGAGACGCTTGCCCGCTCGCCACGGGAGTGCCCACACCTCCGGGCTGAATAAGGTGAGGCTGAAAAAATGCGAAACAAATTGCCTTGGCATTGTGGAGGGAGATGACCGGTGCGGGGTGGACTGGAGGAGGGGGTGTTACCATGGAAGGTGGAGGGAGGAGCCGGAATGAGTGTGGGCAATTATGGGGAGGGATATTTTCGTAGCCAAGGGATGGGGGGAGCGTTAAAAGATGGCGTCTAATAGATTGTCACTACCTATACCTTTTCCATCTTCAGGATAGGTTTAAAACAGACATTACGACAGTCGCATCGTAGATTATGTTAGGGAAAGGATACCTTCGTCGCCTTTCGATTGTAGACCAATTCGTACGTGCAGGCCTTGCGCAGATATGCTCTAGATCTGGCGCGTCCATATGGATGGCGGAATATGAAGGCTTAGGTTTTCATGTAATCTTGTATCACTCTTGTTGAAGCTTCTTCAACAAGGGCAGCTACTTTGAACTTCGAGCTGGAACTCCAAATCGACGTTCAAGCTCTATAATTCAGTAAAACTGAAAATTCTTTTTCGCAAAACTCTACTTAAAAGGGTATCTTGTTAATTACTTCGTCGAGATTCTAACTTTTGTAATTATCGGCCCGAAACCACAATGGAAATGCAGGAAAATGGATACTGTTTGGAATTTGTGAAACATGACTGCGTAACGTACGTGGGCGCCCCTGTTGCATAAGCAACACTCATTGCACATGGAGGTTGTTTAGTTCAAGAAATGTCGCGTGTATCACAGAAATTCTGTCATCTCATAGGATGGAAAGATATTTTCCTTTTTTCTCTGTTCCAACTACAAAGAATAACGTCGACTGGTTGAATGTTTGTCTGAGAGTAAGTTTCCATAGGAAATGCGTGATGTTAATTTTTTCTACTTCATCAGGTGATAGAGAAATTGATAGGAGAATAGTTAATGTGTATAAATGTCTGTCTCTCACTTAGCGCTAGAATTAAACTTGTCAGTAGGAGTGATAATATTTTTTTCTTTCTATTTCTTAGCTTGGGAATGAATCCTGTATCTTTCCTAGCATTTTAGATATAAATTAATTACTAATGCCTATCATTATCTTACAACGGCGTTACAGTCAAGCGGTTAGAAAGCATCTACATCGGCTGAAGATTTTCGAACTCAAATCCATGCGTAAAATTATTTCGACATCCCCAGTTGAATTACGCATAGTATTGGTGAAAAACCTATCATTTTATAAGAGTAGGTTTTCTTAATGTATATCAGTCTCCAAAATTCAAAAATGATACTAAATCATCGTATCACTCACAGTTTTTCCGCGAATGGTATACTTAGAAAAGGCCGAAGTATAAAAGTTTTTGTGGCTTGGCAATTTTTTTCTAGTGTTATCGGTGTGAGTGTCTGAATCAGCTTGTTAGAAATCTTGTGTACCTGCGACCCAAGATAAGTCACTCTACCCTACCGCCGTCCCTCAATTTGCGACTTTAATTTTCCTATGGCTTTATACGTGATAGTCTCTACCTTCTATAAAGTCTTAATTTCTGGTCGAGACTTTAGGAGCGAGATGGAGACAGTTATCACAAAAATCGCTTTCATTTTTCATCCTATTAGCATTCCAACTTCAACAACATAAGAATTTTTGCTTTTATCTCCCTAACAATAAATATAAATCTCCTCTTTTACCATTGCAGTACTCTAAATTTGAAAACCATATGAGTTGTAAGATTATTTTTTTCTGCTCTATTTGATAAAATTGTCAAATTGAAAATTTGTTCGTGAAAATTCACCCATGTGCGTTCCAAACTACCTGTTTAAAAAGAACAGTGGAAACCAATCCTCTCTATGTATTAGCATCGCATCGATTTTTTCGTGACGGCAGAGGCGCCAGGCCACGACTAAATCCATGCCTGACTTGATCACATCTCCATAGTGCGTGCGTCGAGGGACAGCTGCAATGTGGTGCAAGATTGGAGAGCCCTTTCGAAAGATTAGTGGTGGAAAAAGAATTAGTTTTTATGTTCCCACCGCCAGGGCTAAGGGAAAGGGTTGGCTCCGTACCATCGGAATAACTTGTGGAGGTGGGGAAGAGGGCTTCCGATGGCGATCATATTTTTGATGCAGATAAATGGGTGCTTTAAGGATCTTGGTTAGACAATCCTGCCCGTCGGAATATATATATTCTCTGCCCTAAGGGGGGGACCGTCCCTGGTTGAAAAGGGGTGGACCTTGGAGAGAGGTAGGAAGACAAGGGAATCCAAAAAAAGATACATATTTATATGTATAAAAAAACTGGGACTTTAGCCGGGAGCGTGTTATATGGCATTCCGTGTTCGAAAACTCACCCCCAAACGACCCGGGAGTGGAAAAAGTTGGGGTAGAAATCTGTGACCGTGGATTATTTCCCTCCTGCCCGTAACACCGTGTCCTTAATGAATCCTCTGGATGCCGTCCATACGGTGGCAACAGCTTGGGCTTTCGCCCCCCCGCAAGAAAAACGCATGCTCAATCCGATAATTTCCCGTTGATTTCCGTCCGCCGAAGGAGATTATTACCATGGCGCCCGAGGCTGCGTGCGAGTCTTCGAACGATCCCCCTTCACGCCATCTCGGAGGAAAAAAGTGGTATTAATTCCGGCCGTCTCTCCTCATTAAGCATTCCGGGTAAATCACGCGACGTTGCGGGAGCGCGTGGTGGCTTTTTCCCCCTAATGCGAGGCTTTTACATTCCACCCTGTTTTTTTTTCTTCCCCGGGACGAAATTCGTCCACAGCACCCGTGCCTACGCTGGCCATATGGCGATTGTGTTGTATGGTGGAAGAGAGAATGATCTGGGCGGGCTGTCTCTCACAAATTCGTTTCTTCTTTTTGGAATGATGGTATAATTCGATCACATCTATAATATTATTCAAGTGTTTTGAATTACTGTTGCTCGATCATGGGTCGTATATCGCCTGGAGGCTTTCTTTTTACCCGACTGTGGTGATCCGGTAGCTCAGGACTCTTATTTTTGTTTTCGTATTTTTTTATTCTTCGATTCCGTGAAGATCTTGAATATATTGTATTACTGAGACATTTCTTAGCACAGCATTGTTATTTGATCGCCTTGATTCTTGAATTTTGCTGCCTATTTATAATAAACATGGATTCTGCAACATTGAATACCTTTAAATCGTAGATGATTTCATATTTTTTGGCAGCTGGAATATGGAGATACTTTTCTCATTACAATGCGAAATCAGCGAAAAGCCATGCCCGCAAGAAAAGAAGATACTGGGGACTGTTGGATTCAAGAAATATAGTACTTAATATACGAGTAAATAATTGAATGCATGGAATTATTTTCTCTCTTCTAAAAACTATTTTCATATCGGTCAATCAAATTTATGAATTAAATCACGGGTTCTATTAGAGTGGCTGCTCATTATGTAGCGTACTATATCAAAGTTTATTTACCAACGTCTTCTATCTAAATAATAAAACGTTATTGTACTTTTCCACACGATTTAATTAATACGACCGGTTTCGTCGCAGAGGCGACATCATCAGGTACAGAATCCGTTATAATAACAGTTATTTTGTTCTTGTTTATCTGGTTGCTATTACGTTGGTAGGGGAGGGTTGCGTTGGGGTTGTAGCGTCAATCAGCTTCAGGGGAATCTCCAAGAGCGGGGAATAGTTTACAAAAATATTTTCATTTGCTAAAATTCCATTTTTTAAATGCTTCCTTATCTCCAACTCCTCCAAGCAGTCCATCCTTCTTCCCTTTCCCTCAAGGTGGAGAATTTCCGGAACAAAATTGCTCCTGTGGTCACTCTCCCATAGATGTTTCGCAAAATGCGATTTTTCTAACTCCCCGTTTCTCAAATGCCTTCCTCTGCTCTTACTCGGAACGAACGTCCAGTCTGGCCAATGTAATAGGTCTCACAGTCACTGCACTTGAGTCTGTAAATGCCACTTCTATCATTTAAGTCAATTTTATCTTTTGTATTGCATAATAACGCCCTTAAATTAGATGTGTTATAATATGCTATTTTAAAGTCTTCTCTGGGAAAAAGGTTTGCGGTTGCCTGTGAAATATTTCCATAATAACTCAGTTTGCACCAGCGTTTCTTATGCTTATTATGAATGGATGAATGGTATATCATTTTCTGTACCCGGAGGGAGTATTTCTTCCTTAACAATTTATCTATGACACTTTCTTCGTATCTGTTTTTAACTGCAATGCTTTTGATGGTTTTGATTTCCATGGCGAGGTTCTCGGCAGAGAGGGGGATGTTGAGTGCTCTGTTTAACATGGCATGAAAGGCGGCTAGCTTACCAACGTAATAGCAACCAGATAAACAAGAACAAAATAACTGTTATTATAACGGATTCTGTACCTGATGATGTCGCCTCTGCGACGAAACCGGTCGTATTAATTAAATCGTGTGGAAAAGTACAATAACGTTTTATTATTAAGAATGGATTTTCACAAAGTAAAGCCAGAAACAATCAAGTCTTCTATCTAAGTTGGACATTGTCTCCTGAAATTGGCTGTCCCTGAAGTATTACAGTAAAGCTATTCAAAAACTAAAGCAGATGATATCCTATGAATATGAAATGTTGCGCTAAAAATATTTTGACAAATGGTTGACGCCTGATGGATTTTGTATATATGAGAGGGCGATTGCTACATTCTTTCACTGCCTTGTGAAGGTAATTGAAACTTCTAACGGGAACCTAGAAAAGAGCTTTTTCAAACTCATCAAATTTTCCTTCAGGACATAATGAAGGACGTTCTTGCTCAATCGCCATTTACTCTTTTCTGGAAGCGGCCACATCGAAGCTTAGTCATCATTGTGTTTTGCCACTGAATTTAATCCCATTGATTGTGTCCCAAAACTATTGCTTACTTATAGATATGGCGTTGCCGGCCTCAGTGGCGGCGGGGTAAAGTCCGCAAACATTGGCAGGCGAGGACTTTATCGTTAATCGTTACTCAAAATTAAAACAAAGGAAAATAGACGATTTCTTTGTGAGCTAAAACGAAAGGTCGCGGGTTCGGGTCCCTCCTGGGTAATTTACCCTTGTCCAGGGCATGGATGTTTGTGAACGCTTGACTGTTAAATGTTATAAACCCCGATGTAAAGGGCGAACAGTGCTGTTTTCGGTGGTGTGTGAAATAAATAAATAACTAAACACACAAATAAATAAGTTACAAGTCGTCTACAATAGTATTATGCTAAACTGATGACATTACTATATCGAGCGACCGATATTGCCGTTCCTTTTACATGCGTAACGATGTGTACCTCTTTCTGCAGCAGTATCAAATTTTACGGCATAGGAAAATGCCGGGAAAGAATACGCAGGCTTGTATCGCCGAGATATAATCCACTCCTCTTCGGCGGTCCTTTGATGTCACTCGAGATATCTCGTCATTTCTTTGGCAAACTTAAAATGAGACAACATCTCACACCGCTCTGCATTCCGGGAATCGGAAGTATCCGAAAAAGATGGGTATCTCTGAGTATGATCTTGCACACGCAGTCCCACAAAATGCACCAACCATTTTATATTATTGTTTTTATATTGCTATTTGGTTTTGAAAGGTCTAGAAATTGATTTGGAAAGGTGGTACAGTAGAATCTCGTTTATCCGGACCTCAGTGATTCGGTTCTCTGGTTCGTCCGGATGAAAGACCTGGATCAATATTCCACGAAAAGTACCGTATAAGATTATCTTTTCCAATGCGGCACTGTATCTTCACGAAAATTAAAACAAAGGAAAATACATGATTTGTTTTTCACCTAAAATTAAATACTTTTCTCCTTTAAATTCTATTTTTAGTTTATTGTACAGTTAGCTGTGCTCATGGTCTACATTATGATAAATATATGGTAAGTTTTCCATTAAAAAAATGAAAAAAAAGGAGCATAGACGATTTCATTGTAAGCAAAAACTAAATACATCGCTCCTTTTATTTTTTGTGTATTGTGTAGTGAGTTGTGCTTATGGTCGATATCATGATAATTAAATGATAAGTTTTTCTATTACAGTATAGTGCTGACTGTTTTTTATAGATATTCCTATTGCTTCCGCTTTATCCTGATCATGTTAGGTCCCATTTAATCAGGAGGAACGAGGTTCTGTTGTAATTAAGATTTAGTTCAATTTCATTAAACAACCTCTCCAGTCAGCGGTGAACCTTTGGTGAATCACCATCAATCAAAGCGCTCGGAGCATGAAATTTTCCGTGATACAGTATATATTTTTACTGACTTAAATGAGAGAATACATTTTTTTAATTTCTTCAGAGGAGTAAGTGGAAGTGGCCGCCTTCAAATCTTCCAATAAAATCAATCATGTTGGTATCAATAAATTTGGACCCTTTGAAACTACCCAGATTCCCTCACTTAGGGGCCTCTATTGGAGCCCCTCATAGTTGATTGAATATTCTATTTCCTATTCTTACATAGGTATTTGTCTTTTGCGCCATTGGAAAGAGTAGGGAGGGATGGAGATAAACCTAGCGTCATCATTAGTCTGCTTTAAATGAAAGGTGCAAAGGGAACCACGGCTTAACATCCTATCCGTTGGACAGAGTACTTGACGTGTATAAAAAGTACTTCAAGCAAGGATCGGGCAGTTTAGATAATAACGGTTTCACTGAGTGATAGATGATTACGTTGCAATTGAAACATCATAATTTTTAAATTGAAACCACGGCAACTCAAGATGTCGTTCCCGATAATGCAATTACTTTTACTTGATTAATATATCATCTAAGATTAATAGTATGGATATCATGGGAAAATTCAAAGGGACACAGGGGTCCGGCTCTCCGCAAAATAAGGATTATTTTTAGCTACTAAGCTGTCTGCTTTCCATCGTTTAAAAATATCTAAGTACCTACCTATCTGTTTTTACTGCAATACCTCCTTCTTTTTAATAGACGTTATTTAAAAAATATATGATATTATGATAAGTCCTTATTTAACATTACTTAACTCAACCTTACTCCCTCCAACATATAATGGTGTACTTTACTGATGGGTATAATTGAGTATGACGCTTAAGCGTAAGAGGGAGGGAGGGAAATGAAGTGATCTCAGTCGGCAAGATGAGCGAACGGATTTCGTACTTCATTTTTTCCTCTCTCAGTTTTAATCCCGTCCGCGAAGTGCTTTCCCGCAGTGTGCAAACAGCCGCGTTTCACCGCATCCTTTACCGCCGCCGACGAGAACAACCGTCACCCGGAAAGCGCAAGTTCAGTATGAGTCTGCATCGAACATGTGGATAGAAGGTACACGGAAGGGGGAAGGGGGTTTGAGAGGGGCGGTGGGAAGGTGGGGCATGTGGATCTTCAGAGGATGGGAGCAAGGTGGGAGAGATCAAAGGAGATTCTTTTGTCGGGCCGCACACGTCGCGGAAGAAATAAAAAAAAACAAGATGGCCGAGAGCGCAATCTCTCACAATCCCGTCGCAAACTAGGCCTCGCCCACCTCTTCCTCCTCGTATAGGAATCATTAAAGTGGCTTAATGCTCGCGGCACGGGTGAATAATCCCATCTACCGTCTGACGAGCGGGTCTCGAGTGAAGTGCACATCGGACTAAATCCTACATCCAAGGGGATTCCGCCATCCGGGTGGATATAGAGAAAGGGTTAGCGACAAGGCCCTTCCTCCGGTTATCTCGGAAGCGTTATGGTTGCGTCGTATCCGAGCGGCATCCATGGAGACGAGTTTGCCTAAGCGGTGAGGCAATTGGCTTATAACGGAATGCTGACAGCCTCTAATCCCCCTACCATTATGAGTAGGTACTATTTCTTTATTACCCCCGTGAAAAAAGCTCGAGACCATTTGGGGAAATTTTTCTATTTTTCGCCAAAGATGGAGAAAAAGAATTATTCATTACTATTACTTTATTACCCTTGTAAAAGAAGTTCGTGGCCGTTTGGAGAAATGTCTCCATTTATCGCAAAAGAAGGAAAAAATAATTATTCCTGAAATAAGATATTTAATACGTGGATAAAATTCTAGGAACTATATTTTTTCAACTATCTATTGCGTGCCGATAAAAGAAAATGGTGATGAGCGATGTACTATACCAACGAGTCGTTTATAGTACTTACTGCATATACAGCTTTTTGGCATAGAATTTACTGGATAGAAAAATAATTTGCAGCGAAATTTTATCACTGGGTAGCTAATGCCAGTAGGAACCAAAATTACTGAAGAAATTAAGGTCGCAAACGCACCATTTTTTAACTTCGAGCCAAGCGCTCCGATTGCCCTGCTGCCGGATGCCTTGGATACACGCAATCTCCAGCAGGCTAAGCATTCGAAGCGATGAGTTGTTAAGGGCTAAAATTTCGTGTCACAACTTTCTGCAGAGAGCTAAAGATTTCAATAATAGACTGGCGTACTATTTGTTTCAGATTTAGATTTCATTTATATATTACCCCGGAAACCGACTCAATAAGCGTGTGGCGGAGGCCGTTAAGACAATAGCCGATAACGGAAGAGGAAATAAATGAAGAAAAAGTAAAAAAAAAAATAGATGCACATACTGAGTCCCAGAATATAAGTCCTTAACTGGTCGGGAGAAGAAAATCCTTTACCTATCCGTTCGGCAAATATGTCTCTTAATTTTTTGTTTCTGTCGTACAGCGAAATATGGTGAGATTTTTTGTCATACCCTTAATATATTGCTTTATTTTATGTTGGTGCTTTTCATGTACGTTTCTACAAGGCAAGAAAGAGTGGTGGGGAATTTCGCCATCCGGATGGAATCAGAGGAAGGGCTAGCGACAATGCTCTTCCACCGGTTATCTCGGGATCGCTATGGTTGCGTCACGAAAGAGTTTACCTAAGCCATCAGGCAGTTGACAAATCCTAGGAATTGCCTCTCAAACTCATGCTAACAGCCTATGACCAACGCTCACATTTATAGATGTCATTTTCCTCTGATGCGTAGCCAGCTGAAGACAATTTAGTCAAATTTTAAAAAGAGAACAACGAATCTTTCTCGGCATAAGGATTTTTACTGATATTTGTGATTATATTTATATAAAGTCAAAGAATGATATTCTGAAGCCCCTGATGGCTAGTAGAATAAAGGAAAACGTGACAGGTGATTTTTTCGCCTATGAGTCATTAATAATATAAGAAGTACCAATTAAAGACTCAGTATTATATTGATAATATTATTTATTGAAATTTCTCTCATACGACATTTCTGCCAATTCACAGTGATACAATAACAAACATGATATATTAATTCGTATTCAACGCATCATTATTATTATAACCTTTAGTAATATAGAGCAATTGAGAAATTAGAGACTAGTTGATGCTTTAAGTGAAATTATAAATGAATAGTTAAATAGAGTTAGAGAAATTAGTTAACCTGGAGAGTAAGAGAGCAGGAAATCTCGCTATCCAGGTGGAGTTTGAGAAAGGATTAGCCGCAAGTCTCCTCCACCAGGGTTATCTAAGGAGTATGGTGATGATAAAATCCGCTTGACATCCTGAGATGCCAGAGCTGCGAGGCAATTGACAAATCCTAGGAATTAGCCCATAAACGACTGATGACAGCCTTTGATCCTTGCAACTTAATAAATCCTTCTTTCTATTTAGTCCCGAAAATATAACACGTCTATGTAAACTGTGAAAAATGTCTACTTATGTCACAGAAAATAAGCAAAAAATTATTCCTGGTGTTGGGCTTGACATTATAACCATAAGAATAGGAGAATGATTGAAATAAAATTTTAATGCTTATCCAGCGAATGCTGTGGGTAAATTTTTCTCGGGATTCCCACCGGGTTGAAAACTCGATTTTTGCCGACGTTTCCAGCTTTGACTCGGGGCTCATCTGAAAAAAAAATCACCACTCACCTTTTCCTTTATTCTACACGCCATCGAGGACTCAAAAATATCGGCTTCTTAATGGCGTTTAATTTAAAATAAAACGAAATTCAGTAACCTTGAGGATGAGCCCAGAGACGGAACTCGAAACTAAACCAAAAATGGAGTTTTTAAACCGGTGGAAATCCCGAAGAAAGTTTCTCCTAAGGAGAGTCATTAATTTTCATTTTGAGGAAGTGAGCTTAGAACAAAGATACCAGAATAGTTTTTTTTCTTACACAGATGAATCGCATACCACATATACACAAATATAGCCTTTTAACCAAGTTACGGTGAACATAGAATACCGTGGTATTCCTAGAGGTATTAGGGACTTTGCTACGTTTACCCGAATTAGGACGCATGCCATTAAAGTCCATGGACGTTCACACCCCTGGTCCTCGGAAGGTGTTGGATTATGGGAATGATTAAAGAAGAGAGTCTTAACCGTGGCGAGGACGGTGACGCCCCCGCGTTGGGGTAGATTTGGAATCTCATTGGCGGGAAGTGCTGCCACTGGGGAAATCTGAGATGTTATGTTCCTAGAGTGATTCTAGTATGCCAGGACTAGCAACGGTGATGACTTAACGAAGCTAACCGCAATCCATAAATACACGAAATTACTCAAAGAAAAATCATTCGCTTCGACTGGGATTCGAACCCGGATTCGGACCCCTCGATTTCCGGCCGAGTGCTTAAGCCAGTTTAGCTATAGAGGATTCAATTCCTGCAGTGGATATTTGTGGACTTAACCGGACAAGATGGTCCCGGTCTAGTGACCAGTCCTTGTAATCAGTCAAGAGCGAACACCTCTAGTGTTCAAAGCTCGGGGTTTGCACTCCAGCAGTGTATTACAACTTGGACTGCTAGTCAAATAATATTCTCAGCAGTCCAGGGTTGGATAGCTTTACTGGCTAAAGCACTCGTCGGGAAAACGATGGATCCGGATCCTAATCTCGGTCTGGGCGAATGATTTTTTTCCACAGTGGTATTTCGCACATTCCCAGAGGACCGGATAAGGGGCTAGTTGATACTTTAAAACTTTATAAACGTGTAGGCAGATAAAATTATGCCGTCAAATAGAAACTGACAAGAAAGATAGCAGGAAATTCCGCTATCCAGGTGAAGTTTGTGGACTTAACCGGACAAGATGGTCCCGGTCTAGCGACCAGTCCAAATGTACTGTAATCAGTCAAGAGCGAATACCTCTAGTGTTCGAAGTACGGGATTTTCACTCCAGCTGCGGCGCATTGTCGCACGAATTGGACTGCTAGTCTCATAATATGCACAGCAGTCCAGACTAGGTGGCCAATAGATTTTTGTCTGAATTTACTCTGAGAAAAGTCTCCGTTCCTCGTGCTTTCAAAGTGGTCGTAAAAGCGTAGCTACAGGAAACGTAGGCGATCCGGAGGACGCCAATATGAGATGGGTTGTCTGGTACCGAAAGGGATGGCGGAAGACGACACCTGGCGAACGCGTTCGGTGGCCCATTTGCGGAAGCCATGCGGAAGAGGCTGGGACGTCGAGGCCTATGTGATGGGGAGGCTGAAGAAAACGGATCCGAAGCCCCACGCTGCCCTAAAACATGAGTAACGCAATCTAATTCAGCCAGCGGAACGGGAACTATTTATCAGGAAGGGCTGTAAAACACTAGTTTCCCGAACGTTTAATCCAGTGGAGAAAAAGGGGCCTCTGCAGAAGCCTAGGATAGGTTCGACGCGACGTGGCAGTCCCTCGCGTCCTTTTACTGGTATGCTCTGACGTTATTTACTGGTCTCTGGGCCAAACAAGGAATTATACAGACAATCCTTCAATTATTTGGGACCAAAAATATTTTGCTCACTACCCCCGGATCCGACCAAAATTAGTTGTAAAATGAAGTTCATGAAATACGTAAAAATTACTGGTTGCTTGATATTATAGTGGTTAAGTTTTTGCTCAATTCTTTTGAATAGAAGCGAGCTATCGCCAACACACGAAGAATGATGCAGGTATGTTGTAAAATAGTTAAATGTTTTCTTTTCTATTTATACTTAAATTCCAATTTTGAGCAATTTTTTCTCTATATGTCTATTTTGTATATTTTATCTTTGTTTTTACACTCCAGCAGTTAGTGTGTAAAAAGTGTATAAAAGTGAAAAATATGTATGCACCACAGACCAGTTTAAACTTTGAAATTTGGTATTATATGGTAATGAGTGAGTCGACAACCCTAAAGTGAGGAGAAAGTCTCAAAGAGCTTGCAATTCTAAATCTTTTATGTATAAATTTCATGCAATATTTGTTTTATGAGGAATAAAAATTATTGTTATTATTTCGGCAGTCAGTGGCGTATAAATGGGGGGGAGGATAAGGGGATAGATCCCCCCCAAGGCCTCACAGAAATTTAAAAAATATGCCTGATGCTATTCACCACGGTTTACAATTTGGCTCTAATATGTTTTCATTTATTTAAAGTTTAATATGCTCCCGAAGAAAAAAAGCGAGATAGATTTCTTTAAACAATAATCGTATCACCGGTGGCACCAACCAGTCGTTTTCTTTTGGGCCTGGTTGACACTTGCAATTCGTTGTAGAAATCACAATTACTACTTTTCGTTGACGAATAATCCTGATAATTTTTGGAGCTCAATCTTTTTGCTGGTAGAAGGCTCTAAGTTTTTATTAATTTAGGTCGGTCCCTCAATTGAATAAATTACTAGCGTTCTGAATATAACGGGCATAAGAATCTTTGGTATATGCTCAAGAGGGTATACCTATATCTATTTTTCGAACTCTTTCGTCAATGGTGAACAAGCCCACTGTGGTAAGTAAATATCGCTTTACTGTATAAATCCTTTCCTGAAGACAGATCGTAAAACTAACTCCATCGTAGACATGTTGAAATTTGGGTTATTTCCCGAGCGGGGAATCAATTTCAAGCGTCAGTGCATGTAAATATTGCTATGTTAGGAATGTATTCCGTTATTAAAGTTCGGGATAGAATCACATGATGAATAACATATTTCGCTAGTGCAGCCAAAATGACCTGTATTTGAAATTTTAAAAAAGCGTGCGCAAAATAACCAAGTCATAAGTCATTACATTGAGTTCATCTGTTCTCGATTTCTCAAGCTCAATCTAATCCTAGCAATTAGGGTCCCAGTCTCTAGCGGCTCGTAAAAATTTTTGTTACTTTCCTCTGTATTTTAAAGGGGCCACGGATTAAATATTTTTTGTTAAATATTTAAAGATTCTGCATGTTCAATCATTCAAACTTGAAATCAATGACATATGTCTCATGTTTCTGCACAGAATCTTTAGCGATTCCCTACGGACAAACGAAATTCTCCCTCTTTTCCGTTTTCATATTCCTCCTCGCCCCTTACGAAATAACTCTCTGCTTCACATTCCGCGATTCCGTCTCTCCATCTCTCAACGCTCTCTGTTCTACCGAATCCCCTCCTTGTTTAACTCCATAGCTTCAAAAATCCCTTCCCTGGACCTATTTTCCTCTGCTACTAGTTACAAAGCCACCTTAAAATGCCATCTGAATAATTCACCATTGTCTAATAAATAGTGCCCCTTCTTATGTTCAAAAATTTTGTTTTATGTTAGTTTTTATTTATTGTGCTATTGTTTGTTATCTTTTAGGTATTATTTATTTAAGGAACAGCCAATTTAAAAGCCTTTGTGCCGTTTTTGGTGATGAAATAAATAAATAAATATATTGTGTTAGTGCAGATAGAATTGGTGAAATTTGAAACTTTAAACAATCGTGGGCAGAATCAAACCAAATCGCCAGATAAAACCATCATAAGTGGAACTTATTGTAAGCCGGGGTCTTACTTTATGTAGCATAGTATATTATTTCGACGTCATAAGTGTTTTGCGAGACTGAGGTTTCACCCTCATCCTGCACGGTGCGGCGTCCGACCTTTCAGGGGCTGGTGGGCGTGGTCGGACCATCACGAAGGGGTGTGCTGTGTGGCAGGGATTAAAGGGGGAGAGGGGCGTGTTCGCAGGGGGTGGGGAAGGGAGGGGCGGCCTGGGGGAAGGGACGCCGTCGAAAAAAAAATGAAGGCGAGTCGACGCCGTCGGGCAAAAATGTTTTGGGACGCTGCAGGAAAAAAATGAGACCATCCATCTCCGTGCACTCCCTCCAAATCCTTCCTCGCTATCCCTTCCCAAAAGTCCACGTCGACCATCCCTTAACACAAAACACCCCTCTATCTCTCTCATATCGACTCCAGAACCTATTCCTTCTTTCTCACCCTGCCCTTTTTTTCACGTTACCTTTTCCAAAGCACCGAAGCTTGAGAGATTTCTCGGATGCACCTCAACCTTCAACGTGCGAGCTCAGCATCTTGTTTCCCGTACGGGTTTTCCTTGTTGAACAAACTTCCCTCTTAAAGTACTGCGGGGGTGTATATCATCTACATCTACGTACCTCTCTATTACTATTCGTACTAATATTTCTCTGATGCACTTCAACGTACGATCCCCACCAGGGGCGCAGCTAGGAATTAAGGCTGGGGGGGGGGGGGGTTTGGCACAACTAATACTGGGGTGTCTGGGGGTGAGGAATACCCGCCAGGGTAAGCGGGAGGTGCGGGGGCACTCCTTTAGAAAATTTTCATGATAAAGGGTTCAAAATGGTGAGTTATACGGCTTTCGGAGGGATATTTTATTAATATTTACACTATTCTATAAGTAATATTAATCCAATTAAGTAAAATGGATTAAACTTTAAAAAAGGTCTGAACTCTGGGGGGGGGGAGTTATCCCTCAAAATCCCCCCTCGCTGCGCCACTGATCCCCACCTCTATGCCTCCTTAAGGTTAACCTTGTCGAAATGTTTCAAGGCCGTTTTACACGGGGCACGAGATTGCGCAGGTTAGAACAGCATTAATTTCTAAAATGGCGTGGAATTGCGCGAAAGCATGAATGAAATTGGAACAGGGGCTATTTTGCCATCTCATGTCCACGCATTCTCGCATGTGTTCTAGCAATTCACCGCTTTACACGACGCAATTTTGACTGCGCCTTCGTACACACATCAGATTGTACAACTACGTGCCCCGTGTAAAACGGCCTTTACCCTTTGGGGTACTGGAGGGGTGCTTTTCATCCACATTCCACCCCGCAAGTTGCCTCAATAGGCGTGTGTCGGGGGATGTTTGGACACCATGCGTTTACAAATTAAAAGGAAATTCTCTAATGAAATCCCGAATAGATTTTATTCAAGTCTTTTATTGTTCGAAGGAAACACAAAATCGCGTATCTATCCTTTTGGCTGAACATCTCGAAATAAGTTAAAGCACTCGGCGAAAAAATCTAACAACCGGGTCATGGGGTATTTAAAACGGATTTTATAAGAAGTAACGTATCTCTCTTAATTTATCGCTTAGGTCGGACTGGAAATACAGTACGGTTCTAATATATCTATTATGAATTGCTAAAGCAATCTTAGCTTAGCGCACAGCCTGCGAGTCTCTATTCGTCTTACATGGGTGTAACGCTTTCTGTTCGGCCGTAGCAGTTTTTGAGGAATCGCGCAGCTTTTCTTTGTATTTTATCAAGTTCATAGACTAAATCCATCAGCACCGGACCCCAAATGCTCTTTACGTGTTGAGCATAATAATCGCGAATGGGTGGTTCTCCAGTCGCTCATTAAGTGCGCTATCACCCACCACGAATTTAAATTGGTTTACCAAAGTTACCTTTCTCGACGCTGCCGGGCCGAGCGCTCCTATTTGCACTTGGAAATGATTTTTGCGGAAAGTTAAAAGTGGTATAATAAAATAAACCGAACTCACAACTTTTATGGTGATTCTCGCCAGTATAAATGAACTGTTGCAAACGTTGGAAATATTTGTATCATTCAGCGCTTATCTCCGCGCTGCGGGCATTTTAGGAAACCGATTGAACTGCGAGCGAAGTGGCTCATGAATGACGCTTATGCGTGACGGTCTTGGGCCTCCTCTATTTAGCCCCTTTGATTGCAATGCAATAACTAAAAATTATCGATTGCCTCTAACGTTGATATTGTAATTAGCCATCGCCACGGTGTAGTCATTCGTCAATCGATGACAATCGTATCATGGTCATCTGTTGTTGACACGGTTCTCTATAATAGCATTCAATCGATAGGCCTAGTCATGCCTCTATAGAAATTGCCTGTATTGATAGATAATCGTTGATTTTCCATCATCAGTCACTATAAAGGCGATAGAGGTCCAATGATGTACAAGAATTGGTTATCATGAAAACCTTTGACTCTCATAGGACTAATCTTTGATTTAAAGTTCTCTAACAAGTGAGGCATCTTAATGATAATGATAACTTGAGATGAGTGAAAATCGCAAATGCGATAAATGCGATATAGATGCGATGTGCACAAATAAATGCGACATAGATGCGATGACTGGACTTTTTAAAAATATTTTTACGCAAATTTGCCTTTTCTACGGCAAAATTCGTACATTTTGTGCCGAGCGCAGTTTAAATGCTCCGCCGACACTCAAAGTATGTGAGCGACTCGCCAGCTGCTAGTTGGCTGGGACTCTACGTGGCCGCGAACTACAAGTGGGAGCGGGCAAGCTACACCTCCGCCATTATATGTCTTATTCCTTAATTTATTATTGTTCTACAACATAATTATTTAAAATATTCTGTATTTTTTCATATAACTGTGTTTCACTACATTTTATCGTCATCTACCTGATTATGAAAATAAAAAAATAGACGCTACAAAATGCGATAAACTGTTATTTAAAGTGCGATAGAATAAAAATGAAAGTGCGATTTTCACGTATCTCTAATGATAACTATTCCATTGGAATTCGATGTCAATAAATGATTAACAATCTGTTGAAAATCAATGATCGACTTTCGAGGAAGTAACGACGTATTCCTTACCTTTTATATCAAAGGTCGCGGTTAAATGTTTTGGCTTGACGGTTGTCATGTCCTCTCGAATCCGCTCCTGTAATGTCAGGCGTCCTGCCCTCTGGGCCGTTGTGGGAAGCCAAAAGACATTCGGGAAGGAAGTGGTGTGCAACCGATGCGATGTATGAATTTCACGTGGGAAGGAAGGGGCTTGGCAAACGGCAGTGACACTTCGTCTCATCCTGTTATGGCAATTTTCAAAACACCGGATAAATATTCATTGCCTAATTATTACCAAATATTTAATGCTGACGCCGCTGATATTTTAGTGTGATTCACAAAGATTGTATGATATATTATTATTTCATCAAATAGATTATTCCTCAAATGGGGAAAAGGGCTGAAGGTAATGTATGATATATTTAACGGCTTTTTATGTATCATTTGAGCCTAAAAACATACCGCATAAAGCGAAAACTTCTAAAGGTTTTACATAATTACACTTCACTCCAAGGGTGAAAATCGCTAAGAAAAAAAATCATTTGGCTTGACCGGGATTCAATCCCTGATCTCTCGATTGCCGGTAAAGTTTACTATCATTTACACACAACCTGACCCGAAATCGAGATATCTGGGTGCGAATACCGGCTTAGCCAAACGTTTTTTTTTCTTGATGAATTTCACCCTCGGTGTAAACTTTGCATCCGTGCGCGTGGCTTCATGCAAAGCCACTTGTTACGGCACTCCGTAAATCAGTGGCGTGACAAGGAATATGTTTTGGGGGATGAGGGTCCTAGGGGGTTACTCCCCCCCAAGCAATCGGGGTCCGATAAAATTTTTGAAAAATTACCTGCCTGGAAATGCATTTTACATCATTTTGATATTTAAAATTTAACTTTAAGTAGATGCATTTATTATGCATCAAAAATAGGCAATAGTTTTATAATATTTTTTCTCTGAGGGGGATATATTTTGCGGGGGATCTATCTCCCCATAGTTACGCCACTGCCATAAATTTTAACGGAAAAAGAAGGCGTCCAAGGTATATACGGTGAGCATGAGAAGAAAAAGTACCCGTTTAACCAGTTATTACCCAGAACTGATTCTGGGAGAAATTAAATTTCAAGATTTTTCATTTTGACAACTTGAAGATTTTACACTCAATGATAATTATCGTGGCAGCTAACTATTTCATCATTAAAATTTACACTACAAAATAATGGGTATTTTAGATATTTCCTGAATAGAGCTGAACGTTTGAACATTTTTGATGTTGCTTAGAAGCAACATTGGGTTATTAAGGGTTAGGTATTTCTTCCACATTTTATACTTACCTTGAATTATAGACAATTACTGATTTTCGATCGTCAGCCATTAGGCAGACGACTCTGGTTACGAATTGTGATCTCGAGCTCTGGCTATCAAAGGTGATTTCTAATGCCCCTGATTGAAAATTGATCGGAGATTACTGAATTAGGCAGATTGTCTATAGACTACTATTTGGAATCAAAGTTCAGGAACAATTGAAGTAAGTATTAATTATTTGACATTAGTATACCCGCGTACTCTGCTTACAATTACAGAGTAAATAGCTGCATGACGCAAGTCATAGGGGATTCACTCAGCTCACGTCATTTTGTGGAGTTGAATTGAGCAGTATAAGCGGTGTGAGTTTTGTGAATCTATATACCTACTACTGCGCTTAACGCTACTACGCGCTGCTATCTGCGCCAACCGTTGTCAGCGCTTCCTCCATTTGTGCGAATTGGATTCCAAAATAAGCTATTGCTTTATTCGAGATTCTCATCACTTGGACTTGTCGTCGCATTTCACCGCTTTATTTTATCATATTTTGACTCATCTGCGTCTTAATATTCTTCTTTCTGCTCCTTCATCAGGATACAAAGGAAGTTGGACGAATCATTGAGTACTAACTGTAGTCATTTATCGTCGTGAGAAATCACCCGTTGAAAATAACTCCTGTTCGGATGCACTTTAAAAAATTTATCGAGGTGAATGAATAATTTCGGAAGTTTTTTTTTTAATTACTTCCGTGTAACATGACGCAAATCCCTCAGAATTAGCATAGCCTGGCTCAATGCCCGTGAACGGGTCCATTAACTTCGCCGAATGATTAGCAATTTCCCATGCACGAGAAAGAAGGGGAGATAATGTGGCCCCAGGAGAAATTCCGTTTTAAATACCCTAACACCTGGTTGCTAGATTTTGTCGCCGAGTGCTTTAACTTATTTCGAAGGTTATGCCGCGGCATTGAGCATGCCTTAACAGCTCGATGAAAACTAATACATCTAATAAAAGTACATAATATATAATAATAATATGTTCGTTTTTACGCTTTCAATGTCATCATGGCGCTGACATCCAAGGTGTTTCTTCAGATGAAAAAACGTGAAAATCATTTGGCGCTAGGTCGGGACTGTATGGAAGATGGCCAAATTATTCCCAACGTAACAATGCAATGAGATCTTGAGTTCAATTGGCTGCATGTGGAAGGGCATTGTCATGTATGTCTTGACATTCCTTCAGCGTTATGATGGCTAAGGTCAGGATTATTTTTAAGCGAAATTGTCATAGGCAATGAAAAATGGGTAGCCTACGTTTCACATGCATTAAAACAGGAATTCATGGTGGCATTCGTCATCGCCCAAGAGAGTTTAAAAATGGCATTCTTGCAGTGCCTCTCCACTCAGGCGGCAATTTTCTACGACGGTAAGCAAATTCTTGTAGGTCGATATGAACAGTGCCTTAATATTTAATAAACGTAAAACAAATTGTAGAAAATTAGTTTAAAGTTTGGGCTTTTATGTAAAAATAAAATTTTTACAAAAAATTTACTATTTTTTTAAGTTTAAAAACGGTAGTTACTCAAAAAACGCGCCTAGTAGTTGACTATACGAGGCAAAAATTGAGTACGAATAGTGCGGAAAACTCAATATTTTCAGTGAAACCTTTCTCCGGTATTGTGAGCCTACAGTATCGTCATTTTAATGAAAGTAACGTATTTAGCATTAAATTACTGTGCTAATTTTCTTACAGCTAAATATATTTGCTCGACGAGCTGTCTTGTCTTCATTTTATCACGATTTTATAATTATGACGGGCTCAATATATCAGCAGTTATCTTATTGAAACTTTCATAATGTGATCGATACCTATATTTTGCGACGCATATCTAAGCGCATCGCTTTCGCCAAATTAATAATTCTAGCCCCAAACTCGCAGCCGCCATGGCTTTGCTTTCATCAACCAAGTAGCCACCTTGCCATTACACGGTCTTCCCTGCCTAATTTTTGTCTCTACAGTTCGTCTTGCGGTGCCGGCCATGGATTGTTCATTATTATTTAACCAGTTTTACCAAAAAAATTTTCGTCGGATCCATAATGTTTAGTTAAATTTTACGAAGTACCTAAGTTAGTCGGTTGTAGATATTAGCAAAAACTCTGAATTTCCTTATGCATATATTGTAATGGAGAACCTGGATTTCGTTGTAGAATCAACAAGTAAGTTCGAAGCATAATCGGGTTCATTTTCAATTTTTTTTTCTAATTAGGTGACCTGAAATCCAAAAAAGTGAAAATTTACCTCATAATGATGCTATTTTGTGGGAAAACGCGGATTGTGCCATAAAAATTATGAATGTGGAACTGGTATTATTTAATTTCAATGGATAAAGTCCACAAAGTTACGCCTGGAATTGCTAATTTTACTTTTGCTGACGATTTTTAAATTTATGACCACGAGTTTCACTTACCGTAGTTTCAAGGTATTTTGCCTTAGTTAACTTTCATTTGTCACGCTACAAGCTATCTCAAGTAAAGTTATGGGTGTATCACGTGACGGTTAATGCTGACCTGGCATCATAAAATGAAATGGTGAAATTAATGCATTGTGTTTGAGTGCTTGCTGTGAAATTAATGCATTAGTTCTACTGCATAAAATGGTTCGATTCAAATGGGCTCAAACAGGAAGCTCCTAATTATTTCGCCGAGAACTATAACTAGCTTAACTACTAAAATACTTCTCTCCTGCACCTTTAATAGGTTCTACAGACAGGAGGGCGTGTGATTTCCGGTCTAGGTACCCCTATTTCTTTAGAAAAAGGATATATCTAGAACTAAGTGTCTACTTCAATTTTGGCATTGGCATTTGGCATTATCTCCGAATGATTTAAGCCCATCTTTGGCTTAAATTCTTTCGAGAATCCTAAATTGAACTTAAATTATAATTACTTCCATGAACTCAAACTTAAATGATACATTACAAGAAGGTCTGGAATGTATGGTTTTCTGAGAAACGACTCCCTGTTCTGTTTTCCTTATTAGTTTCTTCTGTTAAAATTAATCTGTTGAGTGTCGACGCCCTGGATTATTCTTCATTATTTTAATAAGCAAGGGATTTTTAAAATAATATTTTCATAAATATTTTACTGCAACTATGTAATTTTTACCGTCATTTGTCTAGAAACTTGGATACTAATAGGGAGTGTTGACTTAATTTGCTAGTTTAACATCCAATCCATGAACTCTGCCCGTTAACAGTTATCTAAGCTTATAAAACGTTATTGTTTTTTTTTTTTTTAGCAGTATGAGGGCGAAATAAATGGCGAAGAGTGTTGCTAGTTTAACATCCATGTCTCCAACTCCAGGTCTTTGGCTAAAGGATGTCTTTTACGAAGTAATATTATTGGCTCTAACAGACTAATATATAATAAATGGAGAGCGACAGCCATAAAGCTCGCCGAATTGCTTCAACATTGACATGTCTAGACCATCACTTAAGTATTGACTTGATATGTCAATGGAATAGAATTTTTCAAATACATTGTGGCTATAGATAAGAAGGATTAAATACAGCACTCATGAATAAAAGAAAAAATCGCTACGATAGATGCTCCAAAAATCATCAGATAAGCAAAGAAAATTCAGTCGATCCTTTCAACAATCGATTTCTTCGGATCGAAGGTTATGCTTCCGTGTTTTGGCTCATAAAGGTGTTTTGCTCGTGGATTTCATGCCGCCGATGACAACGTTAATGCAGCTGCCTACTGGGAAAAATTATGCACATTCCCGTTAAAAATAAAAGAAGAGACATGCTGACTTCTGGAAGTGTTCTGATTCATGACAACGCCCGTCATCTCAGCGCTGATTCAGCCCAACTGATCCTTAAGCAACTTCAATGGGACATTTTCGATCACCCGCCGTACAATGCCGTCCTAGTGCCGTTTGATTTCCATCTGTACGCTGTAATAAAAATGTGGCTAGGAGGGAAGCGTTTTCAAACGGGCGATAAGCTTCAGGACAAAGGCAACTTTCATTTGAAGTCATTGGTGTGAAGAAGGTATGGTAAAGCTTGTCCATAGGCACAACCCCATCCTCAATCGCCGTGGCTATTATGTCGAAAGGACGTCACAAGTGCGCTCAATATTGAGCTATGAAATAGTTTTTAATCAATCATTTCGTCTTCTGTTCATGGCCGATCGGAGCTTAAAAAAACGGTACTCGTATTTCAGACTTTGTCATTTATCGATAAAAATCATATTGATATTAATGCCCATTTATGCTTAATCAAAACTGGAGCTTCGTACAATTTAAGCATTCGTAAAATTCTAAATCATGCGTATCTACTCTACATTTATTTTAGGCGATTCATAGCAACTACAGTATACCAGTATCATTTGTTAATGCAAATAAATTTACAGAAGAATGTGACTGATCTCATTAGGATTGGGATCTCGGTGAAAAAAATGTACAGATTCTTTTCCATTCCCACGATCCTGAGGTTGTGAGGGTATGGAAAACGCGGCAGCAATCCGCCTAAATTACGCACCAATGTTCAAGATATTTTAGTGACCCCAAAATAGGTTGCCATAACCCGCAATTTTTGCAGATAGTTACCTAAAACAATGCCAAATGCAAGATAGAGCGGCGGAAAGCAATAATCAGGTAATGAAAAGGGCTTCAACAAAAAAAAAAGGAATTCAGGAAACATCCTACGACGAAAATGGCTCCAAAACACAGACCCAGATGTAACTGCTGACCTCAAATACTTATAGACCAATTCATTGAGCCGGCGCCTCCGAAAGATTAATAAAAAACCAGTTGGCGGACGGCGCATCGGATAGATTTACCTAGAACGCCATTTCGAGATCGCCAAATTCATTATATCTAACGTAGGATAAGGATAGAGACCAACTTCGGCCGAAATGGACTCGAGTTCGCAAATAATGAACCGAGAAATTTTGTTCCATGAAGACAGTCTCTCCCACCTCCCACCTAACCCTGTATTAGGCGTCGGGTTGAAAATTGCCTTTTGACGTCTTCCACGAAATGAAAGGGAATGGGGTATAAGGGCTGGGAGGAAGAGGGTGGTAGAGATAGGTTCAAGAGGAAGGTCATGGTATGAAGAAGACGCATCCCTTACCTTCAACTGTCTTTTTATCGATGGATTTCTCGCTTATAACTTATGCTATCATATGGAAATTTACAGGGTTTATACCGGAGCACGTTTACGCGGATTTTTTTCCATTGAATATTCTAATTTTTATGTTTGGACTCAGGAAATTTTAGACATTGTGGTTTTATAAATCAGTTAATAAAGCTAAAATTCGTGTAATCACCTTTTGGCCCGTTTGTTATTTTAACCATAAAAGAAAATGTCCAAGTAATTTAAAATATTATTTGAGTCTTTTGCGTACACTTGCGCCAAAAACGGGCACAGTTTACGTAGCAGACTCAAATTAGTTTTTCAATTTTAGAAAATTATTTAAAAAAATATAAATAATGCCTTGCCAATTGTAAAGTAAAGAAAATTTATTACAGGCTGAACATCATATTTAAGCTAAATAGGCATGATGGCAGAACTATATTATCGTAAGTCATAAGAAATCAATCTGTTACTCAATTAAACAACAAATGATGATTGTCCAAAGTATAAAGTCTGAAAATACTAAAAAGGTTTTTGACAGAAAGAAGCAAAAAAGCTCCAGGCGCGCGTTTGCGTAGTAAAAACAAAAAGGTGCCTCGATGTCAATGCGTAAATGTGCCCCGTCACTCCGTTTGGATTTATTTTTAACGTGTAACGAAAATCGGTAACATTCCTGTTCATACAAAAAAGTTCCCAAAAAAGAATAAAAATCTGCTACTGTTTATGTATTTGTTCATACTCAAGTAAGTATTATTAGTTCATAAAAAGTTTTGATAAGTGCAGCACAGAATTTACTCATCTTGACAGAAAAAATGTTATCCTTTACGCATGCTAGACCGATGTTCGACTGAAGCTCAAAATCTTGTGAGAATGCCCCTTATGTCAGGGCTGGTGGCGCGCCATTTAAAACTCATCTAGGGAAAAGTGCACTGCTTAATCGAGCCCCGATCTATCCTAGACTCTTGACAACCATGGCTGGCATATAAAATTTGAAAATTTCGTGTCAGTATTTTCTCAGATTTCATACTTTTACGTTTGATGCACTAGAAAAAATTGAAAAAGTTCTCCTGCGCATACCTTGAAAATGTCAAGACGATAGCACTAGTTTTAAACTATCTAGTCATCTTGAGGAAGGAAAAATGCGACCGGTCGAGAGGGTGTAAGGCGTCCTCATAAACATATTCAACAGAAAGGTCTATATGAAATATATATTTCATATTTCCTGGCACTCGTTCGATACAGTTGCCATCGGTTTCTTTGTTTCTGAGTCCAATTCGTGTATCTTGGAAATTTTACAGATCAGAAAACTGAATCCATAATGAACAGTTTCATTTTCGCGGAAAAACTATTAAAAGTTGCTCGTACAACGTTTTAACAATATCCATGAACGTAAAAACCAGGTGTTAATACGTGAGCATAAACCAGTAATTACAGACACAATAAGAAAAAAAATATCTCCATGAAGATATTACACATATAAATCAAAGAAAAAAAAAAACGAAGGGAATATGCCAAATAAATAATGCATGCAAAAATTAACAAAAACAAGACTCTTTACCTTAAATTGATTTACATTTTCATTCATTGCATTGCATGTGTATACGGCCGCTTCGTTAACAAATTTATATTTTCAGTGCACCTTATTGCTCCCGTAGGGCATTCCACGACTAATTCCGTATTCCATTTACAAAAACCTGGTTCCTTACAAAATTTCGCTATCACTGGACCTCAAGATACTACACTCGTAATGTGCGCCGGTTGAATTTTGGCTAATTTTTTTCTCTAATTCAGCCTTCACTCTGATCTTTCTTCAAGGTCCTCATAAGGTGGAGGGTGCATTTATTAGGTTTCCATTAGAAAGCTGGATTCGGCCGCGAGAGCAAGTGGGAGCATCCGTGGCTGTAGTGATGAGCAGGCGCGATCGATTGAGGGATATCAATCACCCGTGACCCTTTGAGCTTTCCGTGACAGTTAGAATGAAGACATCAGGCTGGTAGGCGACTTCACTTCGTGGTCCTCTCGGCACACCGAACGGTGTTTGACTGACGTATGGTAATGACACACTTTGCGTTGGCAAATGCGCATCTTCACCATCTGTAAAGCCCATCGATGGACCGCACAGTTCCTCATGCCGATCTCACGATCCTCTCGCGAAAGGCGGACGAACGAGACGCAAAAATTATGAGGACTCATCACTTCCGCTCAATGTGTTTTTGCGGCGAACTTCTTTCTCAATACTTTCGCTGTATTTTGGAAATTTTCGAGCATATGTGGAAGCCAGTTTTAAAGTTTGCATGTATTTGAAAATAAAAATAAAATGTCCTCGTCATTTTCTTTAAAGTATATTTTTTGTGTTTGGGTAAATAATCACATACCTAATAATGCAGTGTATATAACTTTATTTTCAAACCACCGAATACAGCTCATATTGGCCATTTTAAATCGGGGAATTCAACAAAATTTTACAAGTAAACGTACACGAACAACAATGCTCTGGACCGGGGAAACGTACCCAAGCGGGTGTCGACCCGCGGCCTTTTGTTTGGCAGGCGAGGACGTTACGCCGCCGCCACCGAGGCCGGCATATGTAGTAATAATATATATGGTAATAAGGTAGCGGGCGTGATTTGGTGGAAATCCGCTACTGTAGGAGTTAAAAGAATAAAAACTTTGCTTGTCCCACATGGTGATTTCTTTTGTCCGACCATGGTTTCGTTACATTGCAATATTTACATTGTAATTTATAAAAGGTTTTTCAACATTTAAAATGTTATGCTCAAACGAAAACATACTCGGGCAAAATAAATCACAATGTGGAAAAAGCAAAAATTTTATCGCGTCAACTCGTAAAATAATCAAAAGTTGATATGGGTTTGATTTAGACTGTAAACTCTTTCAAATAATCAATTTAAAAGTAATAAATGAAGAGTATTTCCAATTTGAGCTTTGTTTTCTGAACGCTTTCGATTTCCTGGCGTCCTTTCCAATAATGTCATTTGAAGAAAAAATATTGGATTAAATCATTTAAAATATTAATGAAAAAATCCTGAACGTAAGAGTAAATTGTAAAAAGACACCGCGCTCAGAAGACGCAACTCCCGTACCTATTTTTTATTTTTACGGGGAAGAACTCGTTAAAAACTTACGCAATCCTCTATTTTAGGCAAATCTTGATTACTTATATATTGTAGAGTAAAACGTAGTCAATATTTTTTTTTATCTCAAGCGTAAACATTCTTTGTAGATAATTATCTGAAAAGATAATGAGGTAAAATTTTCAAATGTGAGACAAACAGTAAAAAGTTCCCTGATTAGCCTGAAAATTTAAAGTATGTGTATAGATTTAAATTAAAAGTGTGATTTTAATAAAGTGAGGCCTCGTTCACGGCGGCTTGATTACATTTTATTTTGTGCGAACTGGTAATTGAAAACCTGAAAATATCTTTCACGGATTTACTACAAGCGAAAAAGTTGTAACTCGACTTTTAATGAACATTAGTTGGAACAAGAACTTTCTTTTAAAAGTAAGCAGTAGCGAGGAAGAGTAATATTTATCGACAGTTTTTACGCAATCCAAAAGCTCTTTCAAATCGACTTTATGATTAATACACAGTCTGAGCTGTGATTGCTTGATTATTTCACTTATTAATCTGTGAGTAATATTAAGTCAGTATAAGAAAATTAAATTTTAAGTGAACGGGGCTCAATCTGTCGCGAAAAAATACCAGGTAGAACAAGAGTGATGCGTTCTCTAAACAATGCCGTTACCACGTGCTTTGGATGGATCCAGTTCAATTCGTCTCCCGTCGGATTTTCGACGCTCTTTCTTCCGTAGGGGCCAAGCGGGTGAGTTAGGTGGTTGTAGCCAAGGCCCCTTGCCTGAGCTGACATTTGTTCATGTTCGCCGGGCAATCCTTCAAGTCGGCTCGCAATCTTTCATCCACTCTCAACTGATGGGATTGAAATAAAATACGGCGATAATTTTCATCGAATCGCGATTCTTCTCGGAGCGGACCACTTGTTCCTCGCCGGTCATTAATCATCTCGTTCCGTTCCCGGCTCGTTTTTCAGTGATTCGGCACCCATCATCTTTGAGATCAGCTCTGCGTTCTCTAGACGGCCGTAAAACCCCTGGGGACATCTCATTGTCGTCCACCAGGTGAGCGTCTAAATGTTTCCGGGTCAAAAATGAGAGTGCAAAGTGCGACGGCGAGTAGAAACTTAGGTGAGATAGAACTTAGGTGAGGGTAGAAGCATGGGAAAAATTAGGGGGAGGGCTCGGGGGCACGTGCCACCCAGACGCTTAAAAAAAGATAAGATTTTTTATACGTTTATCATTATATTCGTTTTGTTTTGTATATTACAGAGCCCTCATCATTTAACTTCATATTAATAACTTTTTTATTAATTAATAATATTAATAAATTTCACATAGAGAGAATATTCCGCATAGTAATTGTTGTTAATCCCAAATATATGAAGACCGTTTGTATGCCAGGCCCCCCCAGAAAAATTCTGGATCCGGCCTTGGGTAGAAGGCTATAGGGTGGAAGAGGGGACTTCTTAGTCTCAACCTCGCCCGAATAAAGGCATAATATTATTATTATGATAGACCAGGCTGGGCAAAATAGAGGCTGAGGAGTGTTTGAAACACAAAATACCGCTCCAAATGCATTTGAAATGCAAAATACAGAATACCTTTCACTTGGGGTTTTTGAAAAACAATCTAGAAAATAGTATTTTAAATGCCTTTGAAAATACAAAATACATTTGTAAGGGAACTAAGAGATCATAAAAAGTGTCATTCTTCGTAGATCTTAATCATTTTCTCTTCATAAATGCAGCCTACTTTTATGAGAAAGTTGTCATTTTTTCAACTAACGGACATTCTAAAATATAACCTGCCAAGGCAGGTTTTGGATAGTTGCAAACATGAAGAAAAAGATTTCAACGAAAACGAAGTAATCTCTGAAGCATATTGCTACAGCAGTGTTATCAGAGCTATTTCAAAAGTATTTAAAAATGTATTTTTATTTTAGAATAGGAAAATACCAAAAATCTGTTTTTGAAATACAAAATACTAGATACGTTCAGGTCGTGTATTTGAAATACCAAATATAAATTACAAATGTATTTCAAAGACGTATTTTAAATTACTTGCACTTGAAATACTGCCCAGCCCTGGGTAAAGAATAGAATAGATTCGGTTTATTACATCCAGTCAGTATATACAGGGTGGTGAAAATTTTTGTCACTAAATGTTAACCCTATACAGCTGATGCCAGAGGGAACCAAAATTACAAATTATTTTTCGTTCCAAGGCGCACCATTTTTAAACAATTGACGGATGCCTTGGATGCATCGCGATCTCCGGCAAGCAATTCAGTCGAAGTCATGTGTTGTCCAGAGCATCCAGCAAAAAGGGTAACTTCCAGGCCAATCGGAGCGCTTGGCTCAAAGTTTCTTTAGTTTAAGAGCGGTCGATCTAAATATCGGCGTTTTCGATGTAAAATTTAGTGTATGTAGTAATTTTGGTTTCTACTGGCATCAGCTACAGTGACGTCATGGTAAAATGAACAATGCCGGAACGCACTTTCCTTAATTTTTTTGGAAGTGAAATATCACTCTGTGTTATATTTGTTGCAAGTTATTTTATTACATTTTTTGTTTTGGCTACAAATACATCTATTAGAAATTTTGAAGAACAACAAAATTGATTAAATTGTTATTTGACTATTATGACTTTTTTTTAACCAGTTCCGGCACGTTCCGCCCCCATGACACCACTGATCAGCTATCCAGAGTTAAAATTTCGTGACACGATTTTTCTCCATCCTGTGTAATAAAATAATTAATTACTGAATACAAAAAATAAATGTTTTTTATAATCATTTTAGGTTATTGCCTGTGGTATAAATCATGAGTGCGTGCGTATGTTGGTATCTCTTACGCGGTGTGCGAATTCGGGAAACCCGGGTATTGGTACAATAGGCAAATGGGCCAATTATAACGTCTATAGTGATAATTAAAATGAACTAAGTTTACAATAATAAACGTGATTCAGCAAAGTCTCATACTTCCTCCCAATATAAAGGCCTTTCATGCCCGCGATGAAAAAACAGATGGACTTGTTTAAGTAGGTGAAAGATGTTTCCGTTCGTTGATAAAAATAAAAAGTAAATTCCTGAGTGTTTTTATTCGTGACTGAGGTCAGAAAATGTAACTTTTTCGGTGTATTTGCAAAAGACATTTTACCTTCAATTTGTTAAGTTATGCAAAGTCAAATATTTACCGATTTTCATCGTACTGTGTTCTTAAAGTTGCGTTCTATGCGAATAAAAGCAAAGCGGGCATCAATTTTTTTTTTTCAAAGATACATGCATCGAAACCTTTAATTTTTCTGGACGTTCGTTTTTGTCACATTTTTTGGGCGAATGTAAAATCTAAACTTCGCTAAATCGTGGATAGTATATTTTTATTTTGACCAAAAGATAAGCAATATTTTTAAATCAGAGCGGTATTTCATTTTTCTTCACTAAATATTTCCAGATATACTGCGTCTTAAAGTTTCCAAAACTGCCGGCTCATGCTGCTGCAGGAGGCAGCGAATTTGGGTCAAAAAATGGCCCCATCTCATCAAAAATTCAATTGGTGACTACAATATTTTACCAATTATCAATTAAACCATTTGCTAGTACTTTCCGAAAATTTCATCGAAATCCGTGATGGTCGAGCGGGTAATTCTCTGAAATATAACCACCTGACATGGAATGCCCCGATATCACTACATAAGTATGTAAGCGAGTTCAATGGTAGTAGGTGCGCAGTGAAACAGGAAAAATTAACATGCATGCAAAATTTATTTTTTTACGGAAATCGATGTAAATCAACGCGAAATCTTACAGAAAAAAATTGAAAGCGCATTAAATAAGAGTAAATTCGTGACCAGTCTATGACAAAAGGTCCGTAGAGCACGATAAAATTCGTAATCCTTGTGAAACGTGTACAGAAAACGAGAGCGTCTTAAGCAAGACACAGAGTTCACAGGCGAAGAAGTTGCATAGATAAACTGAGAACAATTTTCTCAGGATTAACAGTGATTAAAAAGCTATTTTTCTGGTTGGCCCTGAAGGGATCGCTAAAATATGAGCCTGTTTGATAGTAAAGTTTTACGATTTACTTTCTCTTCTTTTAATCGAGGTCGCCTATGTCATTGTGAGGAATGAAAAAAAAAACACACAGAAATCTACCACGCTACTCTCGGTCAGAGTTGCGAAATGCCACGCCTTGTATTTTTAGTGTATTTTTTACATACCTATTTTCTGTAAGTTCGTGTTGTATTTGCAATTATTTGTGGTAAAAAGAATGGAGGATTTGATTCTTCATACTAATTTAAACTGACGTTATCTGGCTTTCACACGGATTTGAGTTTAGTAATGCCTTCGTTATCCTCGTCTTTTGAGGCTTAGGAAACGGAGGTCAGAGGTGTACCTGTTAAGGTCTCCAACAATAGGTCAAGATGGCTTCGAATAAAAGGCGCCGATATTATTTATAATGGCACTCCAGGTAAACTATTGCAGCCATGGTCCTCTTGGGAGGCTTGCCCCTTCTCTTATCCAAGCCCATATTTTTTCTCGGAACCTTAAAAACTACCTTAATCCTCTTAAGGAGACACATCACTGCCGCTCTACTCCACAAGGACGGATTGCCAACTCGCTACTTAGCCTTTCATGTTGAAAATTTCAGAGTAAATTGAAGTGATGTAGATAGTGTGAACAGAGTGGTTCGTAGTTAACATTTTTCTGTGAGGAAAATTGGAAGATTTTACCTCAGTGTGTTCTCATTCGTAATATTTGAATCAGACAAGAAGGTATTTAAACAAGAGTATACTCTACCTGCGATGAAAATTTCAAGATGATAGCGTAAGAATCAAGCGAGTAAATTTTCGCGATAAAAGACCGTCAAAGTGATATGTCCCCTTCAACGTTCGTTAATGTCCACTATCCCATTAATATAAACTATACTCCAGCCGCTATTAGGCATCTTCTCGAGGAGAAATGAATGCTACAAATAATACTGCAGCTAAATGCGAAAAAGCAAACATACCTATTCTTTTTTAAAACGTATTCATAAAACTCTAATGTGAGCTTCAATGGTAGGCTTAATGCCTTTTCACTTTTAAAATGATTGCCTCTGATCGATTTATTAACACATTACTGTAGATAGTTCTTCGAATGAAGCTTGGAATGGTACTTGTTATTTTATTCTACTCCTTGCACCTATTTCATTCTAAGATATTTAATTTACCTGTACGCAGTAGCGGATACAGAAAAAAAACTCAAGGGTGGGGGGCGCAAAAGATATCTTGATTTACCTTTCCTTTTATCGTTATGAAAAATAATCAAGTCACCTGCAAAGTAAAAGAAATTTTTATACACTGATTACACACATATAAAAGACTATGTCACATTGTAATATTAAAAAGTTACAACTGTAGTTCTGAAATGTTCGGCAATACGGGCGGCACCGCAAGGTAAACTTGGAACTTGGGTTTTAGACCGAATAGTGATGTAAGTAGACTGGATAATTCTGAGAGAAGACTTCGCCATCATTTACGTATTACGAAACGCCAGATTCACTACTTGCTCCAGCCTCTTGTCCTTTTTGTAAAGTCCTCCCTCTTCCCTCTCACACAACCCTACTTTTTTCCTCAATCCCTCATCCTCTCCACCTTTATCCTCTTAAGAGTCCGTCCATCGTCCTCCACTCCTTTCCCAACCCAACCTCTTCCCCAAGCCAATCTTTAGCATCTTTCTTCTTTTTTTAACATATATGTATGCATGTATACCGCTTAACCCATCCCTCCCCACTTCCTCCGACTTCTCCTACACTCCGAGGAGGGCCGCTCCTCTACATCCCCTCCCACTATTCATTCTCCCCTCCATTCCTCCACACTCATTCCACAGGGCCTCCAGTCTTATACCCCCTCCACCGCTTCCCCAAGAGAAGCACTCTCATTCCACACACACTGTCTCTCAGCCCATTCCAATCTCCCGTCTTATCCTTTCTCTCCCCTCACACCACCGACCTTTTTCCCTCCTGCAATCCTTTAGTCCTCCCCATCCCCCTCCCCGTTCCCTTTCCCCGCCCGCCCCCACCCCCGTACTCCATTTCATCCGCTGCCGCCGCCAGCACACAACCTCCCCCCCGCCTCACAGATTCCCCATCCCACCCACCCTTCCCCTACTCTCCCCAAGCGCCACTACCGCCTCCTACGGACGCGGACACCGCCGCTACTGCCGCCTGATCAAAAGCTTCCAGGCGAGGAAGGAGTTAGGGAGTCCGCCACAGCTTATAATGCTTCTCGATCGTGGGCCAAGTTGAGGCCGTGAAGGAAGAAGGCTGCGTCGTTGCCTGAATGCAAACCGTCGAGTTTTTATCGTTTGAGTATTTCGTTTTATCGTTGTTATTGCGTTCGAGTCAACCTGTTAGGCAAACGGTGGTCGAACTTTGTCCTCCAGATCGGAGGGTTTGGGTGTTTTGGGTCCTCTACCCAATAAACAGTCCGGGCGTGTGCAAGATCATCTCACAATCACGCGGTGCTCGAGCTGTGTCCTTCAGATTGGAGAAAGTGGAATAGTTCTGTGACACTCTTGAAAGAGAATCCTACATCAATCAAGTGAGGTGCTCAGCTCATCGAATTCGTGACACTGGACTGATCTTTTTCCTCCTGGACCGGATCGGCACATCGAGGCAGTGCTCCCAGCCGGCCAGATTAGAAGGTCAGAGCTGCTGAGGTCTGGTAGCGGAGGCTGCTCAGTGGTCCATTCCAAGGATCCGAGAGACCGCCTTGGATTTTTCTCTCCTCTCATTGAGACGGCGTTTTTATCAGAAGCGGGCTCTGCACGGTTGGTGCCACTGGCGTATCAACGCGCAAGGTGTGCTCGCGAAAGGGTCGTCTTATCGGGTTTGGCGTAGTTGCGAACGTGGATTAGCTGCAAAAGTGTGCTAAAAGCTGCTGATGTGCTCAGAGGAATTTGCAGAAACGTGGGTGCACTGTTTTGTGTCCATGAGTTTGTTGCGCGTGACGTCGTCGGCTTCACTTGGGAAGCACCGGCCGGGTGCTTGACTTCGTGTACTAATGTTACGTTGTTGTTGACTTCACAAGCCTCACTGTGTACAGTGGGCCAGTGCAATTTCTACCGCAGTGGACATGTGACCCAAGCATCGTCAAAGATGACCTGAACCAATGACCCCTCTCGTTTGTTTGTGTCCCACACGGACGTGTTTACTCGCGTGAGTGAATGATATGTTATTGTGGTTACGACTGTGACGTACTACAAAGGGGCAGAAGGACATTGACGAGTTTTCTGAACCATAACCTGTGCACCTGTTCTATTTTGCCCAGAAAGGCGAGAAGGACCTGAGTGGCACTTAAGTGTTTCCTTAAGTGCGGAGACTTCTACCCACCATTTAAACTGCAGTGCTCTTCGTTCATTCCCTGGATAATTGAACGGAGATCACTCTCCCCTATTGAGATGTTAAATAAAAAAAACTTTAAGCACGGCTAAAGCAGTAATTAGATTACCGAACTCATGTAAAAATCGCTTGTCCTTAAAACCAGCGCATCAGTGGAATTGCTTGTAAAAACACGATTTGTCGAGACCAACTGGTTGCTAAAATATAGGAGAGACTATTGGTGACTACTTTTTGAAAACAGTGCGCATATATCGAAGGATTCCGAAATCTCACTCGATTTGTTTGTGGAGAAAGAGAGAAAGGCCTTAGCCTTATTGAACGGGCCTACATTTCCCAGAAATTTCGTAAAATAAATAAAACAAAATCAACGGAGCAGGAGAAATCAGTGGATTATTTACTTAAAAGAACAAACATTTTCCGGGAAAATCAAACTTCTTCGGTGTCCTCTTCTCGGAATCCCATCCCGTCGTTCCAGACTTCGGAGGACCAATCTGGACCATAAGAGGTGAGGGAGAAATTTGCTCTATTGTGAGAAGTGTATCGGGGGAACAGTGTACTTTGTTGATCATTTGTTTGTCATTTTTGTTGTTGTCGTCCGGGAGGGAGGAGGTGAATGTGATCTGAAGTGAACCTCCCGACCCGCGCGATCTTTCTGGAAGCATTCCTCCCGTTGTGATACAGTTCCATTCGTCCCCATGATTTATTCGTATTGCGACTCCCAAGCCGTGACGAGTGATGGAGTGAGAGAGTGGTAGGAATAACAATAATATAAAGAGAGCGGCGGGGGAGGAGAGAGAGAGAAAGAGATCGTTTCTAATACACAAGAGGAGAGCGGGGAGCGGTGACGCCGGATCCCACTGCTGCCCTCTCCGCGTTGGAAGTTGTGAGGGAGACAAGGTTCTTTCTTCTTAGGGCTTCGGAGTAGGAGGAGAAGGAGGTAGCCGTCTTCTCCCTGCTTCTCTCTTTTGAGGGGGAACGCCCAAGTCGAGAGAGGGGGGAGGAGAAGGCGGTTGAGTTGGCTGGTGGGGAGCAGCAGCCAGCCGGCTTTCTTGGACCCGCCAAGGTGAGCGGCAGGAGCATCTCCTCTCCACATTCTCCTCCTGCTCCTACTCTGCCTCCTCCTCCTCCTGATCCTTCACCCATCCAGTCGCCGCCGCCAGTTCGCCCCTTTCCTCCTCCCCAGACCAGCCTCCTCCTGGTATCCAGTCATTCTTTAACCTCCTCCCACCCAACCGCCCCAACCTCGCGGCATCCCATCACTCTTTCCCCCACCCCACCCCTCCTGCCGCCCACCTCCTCCCCCTCTCCCCTGGTCCACCATCCCGGGCAGTGTTGCCAACAGTCCCGGGATGAAGACGGTGTGGATGCGAGAGAGGAAAGAGCAGCGGAGCTAGGTTTGCTCCAGACTCCTTCCTATTGTTTTTATAGCCTTTCTTCCGTCTACGATGTTTCCCCCGTAGGAATACTTTTTGTTTTGCCTTTTCCTGTATTTCCGTATTACGTAACAGCAAATGTAGCAGTCCAATGTTTCCCTCACATTCATGGGCGTACCCAGTAGGGGGCAGCTGCTCCCTCCCAAGAAGTAAAAGTAAATTTAGATCGAAACGAAATATTTGAGCAAATTTTCTGTAAATCCAAGAAAAGTGATATGAGTATAAAACATGTAATTAATATAAAAATATTTTTAGGAGCAAATAACTTCTAAAAATAAAAAAGCGCTGTTATAATTTTCTTGAAATTTTGTTTTCGCAACCTTATCTGTGTTACTACGCGAACGACCATGGCTTACCCCTCTCTAGTTTTGACCCTGGGTATGCCCTCCTCAGATTCATTGACAGCTCTGAAATGTCCCTCAAAGTATAATATATCTTCAGCCTTTGCTGAAGTGAAACAAGTTTCACCATGTCTCGTTGGAAGCAATATCTCTCCACTCCTCTCCGTGGGAAGACTATTTTTTGCCTGTTTACGTTTTCAAGCGGTACTGAACAGCAAATCTAGCTTGCCAAGGTGTCCCTCATTTTCAATGACAACTCAGAAAATTTCCTCAAAGGATAATAGCCCTTTATCCTTAATTGAAGTTTTACCGTAGGTATCCCGTTGGAAGCAATGCCTTTCCACTTATCTCTTATTATCTTTTATTATGCTTGCCTGACATAGATGACTATTGAAGTTTGGCAGGGTTCACTACAACGCTTTGGTTTTATATTTTGTCACCGGCTCGTACTGATATTTTTCGCTGTTACCAGTGTGTCGTTTGTATTACGTGGTATTACGACGTGATCGTTTTCAGTGACTATTCTGTGGGAAAGATAGGAAAACAGCTTTTCTTAAGCCTTGTCATTTTGTGCATATTATAATTGCAGGAACACAGTTCTATCGCTTCATAGGAGCTTTTGCAGTTTTAATTGAAAATGTTTCGCCGTAGTACCTTCCATTGGTATTAATCAGGAAATATAGCATCAAGGCTCGTATTCAATGCAAACGCGAAAGTTTCCCATATATATTATGTGTTAAAGCGAAATTCTTCTTTGTTAAAGTTTTACAAAATTCTGCGCATCTCCTTTGAGGCAATACCTCTCCTACTATCTTCAATTTCGCTTTCCTCAAATCGATGACAGAGTTTTGCAATTATTCGCGTTAGTTGTTATATTTAATGGTGATAGTTACTTTTCTTTATTAAATCATATATTATATTGCTGTGCACTTAAAGGTTTTAAGTAGGATTGCTTCCTCGGATCTCAAGATTGGTTTTAGCTATTTTTGCAATGTGATTCATACTTCTCCACAGATTTATTTATTTACTCAACGAATTTAAATGTTTTTACATTTTACGTATGTTGCCTTTCATCAAAGACCTTCGAGAATGAAACTAAAATAATTCAACAAGTCGAATCGCTGATAAATGCGAGGAAACTTGGACGCTTAATGGCTAAAAATTGTTGTCTTTTATCTTTTGGAGTTAAAAGTTATCCAACGTATCCGGCTTGACTTTCACCTTGTATTTTACCTTCCTCGCCTTATGTTAATGATATTTTAGGAAGCCAATCTTTAGTGATAATTACTCATGTGATCAATTGCTCCTTTGATGCATGAGAAAAGTGGAGAACTGTATAGTCTTCTGCGACCCAGTGTTATCCACTCTCTCCCATATTTATTTTTTCCTCAGAAAGTCCACAACTTTCAAAGTTTTGAATCCTGAATTATGGCACTAGTTTAAGCTGAGGTTGTTGCGTAGGAGTCTGTAAGTAGTTATTGGCATGAAATTTCAATGAGGGATTAGTTACACCTCGTGTGTCACTTATTTTTTTGTAGTTGTTGCCGCTTATAAGGAAACTATTAACCCGGCTGATATATTGCGTGTGCTCCGTTAGTTTCGTTGTGAAGGGTTTGGAAAACCATTAAATTAGAAAGTAGGCTGTTCTAGATGGCTCGAAGGGTGGTCCACACTTCATCCTCCAGACTCCATTTTCAGTGATTTTTTTCTCTCTGAATACCAGTGTGTCGGGTAAGTTATTTTTTCAAATGGTTGTTGTATTTTCGTCTCCTCGAATCTTGGATCGAACGAATATTTCGCTTACATCCTGCTGTTAACTATCTTCGACCGCATATTTTAAGGAATAGGGTTAATTTAAGAAACAAGTTGTTGTTAATTTTTTCTATGGAAATTAAATTTGGGTTATTAGTAATTCTGTTTGTATTTGGCAAGATGCAAAATACAGATGGAATTCCGACAACCTTGTCCTCCCCTTCCCACGAAGTTGAACTGCACAGTTTGGTTGTGACTATCTTGGATTTCAATCGTGAAGTAGCTTGCAAATATACTCCCACTACTGAGTTTCTCTCGAACTCAAGTCAGTGTTTGATTGTTAAAGCATTTTATTACTTTTGAAATGAGTTCTACGTTTTCATTTGACTACCGCTTTGTTCAGCTACTCATTACGTTGTGAATGATAGGGTTGCATCTTGCTATATACCTCCGTTTATGTTTTGCATTTAGGTGAGCGTTCGAGTGGCATATTTTGTAACCTTGGCAGTCGCTAACCATAGTATCGTGAGCACTCGAGTGTTAAAACACTTGCGCGTGACAGACGTACAGACACATCGTGGAAAGATTTGAGAATCGTTTCCTTAAACTCCGTTTGAACCTGCGCCGCGGCGTGCAAACAGAAGACTGTCAATTTTCGGAATCGTAAAGTGGCGCTGTTGGTAGCGATTCTCGGGATGGATGGTGCTATTGCGTATTGCCGGTTGCATTTTGCACCCAATCTCTGTCTCCTTTCTCTTAGCGTTGTTGGCGCGTGCGCGATAATTCCTTGCATTGACGTATTCTTTGGAAAAACAGTGTGACACTTTGGGAATGTCATTGATATTTGGAATTTCGCGTAATACTTATTCTCAACCCTCGCGTATTGTTTTTTCGTCGTAAATCGGGTACTGTTGTTTGTGTTTCCTATAAGTAGGAACATCACACTTTATTACGCATTTTGAGGTATATTATCGAAAGAATCACCAATATATTAGCTTTGTGTAAAGTATCTAGTTTTCGTACGCTTTTAGATGTCAAACCATAGTTCAATTCCAGTGTGATCTTGATGAAAAGGATTCTGATCTCTGATCGGAGCTATCGAACATTTGTTTACTTACGCTGGCTAATTGACTTAGTTTATATCGATATTCAATGGGAAGCGTGTTGCTTGTCATTTTTTGTGTTATGTAACTCCTATTTTCGTACATATTGACATTAGTTAAAATATTGAAAAATTATGAAACATTTCCTTCCTGAATTTCCAAAAAATAGTGGAAAAAATGGAAACTAATGAGTGTATATAACTTTTTTTCCCTATGGTCTAAACGATAGCTGTCTCCTGGTAGGTAGAAGTGTTTGCTGCATCAATATAAATGCATATTTATCCAGCCTCAGAGTCGTGCTTTACGCTAATCCAGGTTTTATGTGCCTTTATTTCACGACTATGGAATGTTCAAGGTATGATCACGTTTCTTAGTACGTCAGTCGATCTGAAATTCCCAGCGTTGCACCTGGGTTTGAAGTTACCATGTGCTGTCAGTAGAATTAGGATTTCAATGCTAATAACCGTTTTCCTATGTCTTTTAACGATTCAGTTGATTGTAGAGTCATCTAACGTGTGCTGGAAACTTCCATGTCCCCTGCTTTCCCCATAAACTTGAAGGGAAATGCGTCCTAAAACACTTTATTATTTGAGTGCTACCAAAGAGAATCCCTCTGTCGTGTTACGTAAGGGATTTTAAGGTAACGATTTCAACAGTTTGAATGAATTCAACGATTTTTGATTCCTCCTGATTTTTGTAACAAAAAGTGGACTACTATATGGGCTAAAATAAGGTGTGAATGAAGTTGGCGTTCATTCTCAGTTACGTAATATTTCTCGACGCATCTTCATGTTGCCATTTATTTTAACTAGCAGGGGGGAAATCTCGGTTCTTTCCACACTTGTGAAAAAATGTACTTTCACCGAAAACAAGATTGAACTTGATCCTTCCGAAGGCTATTACTCATCTAAAATCGATCCATAATTTGTTGTGCCTGCAGGCAAAGGTACAAGTTTTCTGTAAACTGGTTTGGAGGAACCTCTTTCGTCATGTACGGGTCCCCTCGTAAATCAATGCAAAGTGATTGTGTTCCTACTTAGCAAACCTCTTACATTGTGTTTCTTATTGCCCAAAAATGTGTTCAATATCGCTCCAGGGAAGGTTCAAAGTTTCTAGGCGATGGACGCGGCCCTCTTCTTCTATATTTCATCGTGATTGAGGATGCTGATATTGAACTTAGATGGTAGAGGTCAATAAATATAGTCAAAGAATGTTTACTTTTTATCCGGAATATTTTTTATCTACTCAATGATTACTGATGTAGCCTGCAAAACCATAAATGTCATAATATCTAAGCATCGATCCGCTCTAGTGTGTGTTGGTGGAACTATTCTACCAATTGTGTTCAAGGTAAATATTTAGTTGGGTAGACTTTGACTTGCTCTCAACTGCAAAACATAATTTTATTTTAATTGATGTGTATACCAATTTTAGTTTTTCATTCTGTATACGGGGTACTTTGAAATTATATCACATCGAAATGAAACACCTAGAATTTCATTAGGTTATAATATCTTGTGTTTTTTTAAATGGAGGTCTGTTTGGCTGTTATTCTTGAAGATGTGCTGAACTTTGAAATTTGTGAGGAATGTGTTAATTTATGTAAAAATATCACAAATAATTGAGTTGCAGCTGACATTCGGCTTTCAAAATATCTCCCACGTCATTCCTGATTTTACTCTTATCCTTATGAACTTTGGCAAATCAAATACCACTCAGTTTTGAAAACGTAGTAAAAAATTCGGTGCTGAAATAATTAATATATATATTGTCATGTCTCAATTTATTCACCGTAATGTTAATATCACTTTTTAATGTTAGTTATCACAGCATCAATGTTTTTATCGAGCCAATAATTTTTTCTATATTTTTGCTTACTAGCGATGCCGCTTGAAAGAACGATTTAGGTGATTTTAATATTTTACTTTATACGAAATTGCGTTATTGGAACTAAGACTCAACTGTGATTTATGCGCGGATTGCATGAGGGATGGTAAATATTTGGCGAAAAACTCAGAAGGCTCTCTTTTGGTGGTGGACATTGAGACAACAGAGATTTATGAGTTGCTATGGCCAAGGCCATAACGCAACCAAAACTGAGATGGAGAACTTACATATTGCGTCGAAGCAAATCTGCCTCAGGTGGCATTTTTCCTGCTGGAAAGATTATTCCAAGGCACCTCCAATAATTCTTGACGAACTAGGTTTGTTATTTACAGCCACTAGATGTTGCTCACATTTTAACTCCTATCTCAAATGCTTCAGCGTCTTGAAATGGCATTCCTGAAGGTGTTTAGAAAGGGAGGTATCATATTCCGCGGATGAGTTTACAGCTGGGACTACAAATGTTGATGCGTAGAAATGAATTTTTTTCTGCTCTAACGTTTGCGTCTAAAACGAAATATGACATCTTCAAAGATTTTCCTTGCAGGTCTTGCCTTTGGCCTATTCAGAGAATGTTGTAACTGACTCAGTGGCTACAGGTAATGTTAAAGTCGTAATATACATATTATCATTTTGCACAGAAAACTTATTGAATTGGAGTGAAATTCAGCTACCTACAGACATTTGGTTGTTCCATCTCATGGGGCAGTCAGTCAGTGACAAGGTTACCTGTTGGAATGGAGGCAGAATTGGATATGGGCCCGGAAACATTATGCCAGAAATATATCTGAGTAAATCATAAATTTGCTGTTGTTAAGTTACGATTGTAAAATCTATTGTTACGAAAAGGAGTACAGATGGAACTATACATTTTCTAGGTGCAAGTTGTAATGGAATAATTTCATGATCCCATCTGTGATTTTTTGATTCCGTGGCAAAAAAAAACCCTTGTGTTTCTCAAGTTATGCAACCAAATTTCTTCCATTCTTGCTGCTGCATGCGACGGATTTAGTCCATTAGAGGATATGAAGAAGGGTTGGGCAATTTACCGATGATAAGACTGCGTAAAGAGGTCTCTGGCCTGCCTTCGTTCCGGAAACTGGACTGCTGCCGACGTTTCGACAACCTACTCGGAAATCGTATTTTGAAATGGTAGAGTGGAGAAGAATTATTGATTTGTTTATACAGAGCCACATGTACTGTTCAACGTGATTGTATTTGAGCGGGTCAGTAATTTTCCCTCGATACTCTCACTCCTGAAGACGATTGCCAAGTAGGTCGTCGAAACGTCGGCTGCAGTCCAGTTCCAGACCCAGTGGCAGTCCTGAGAACTCTAAAGGACCCAATGGTGTCACGTTAAACTACTATAGTGAAAATTTCTCGGCATTTTGATCGGGTTAGATTCACTATGTGTACCGACATGGGGAGCTTACTTGGTTGAATCAAGCCCCAAGAAAATTTCATTAATATTTTTCGCTGCCATCGAGAAAGTTATGACCAGGGGTGTAGTCAGAAGTGTTGGGGACACGACATGGGGAGTCAGGAGATCGAACCCTCCTCTTGGGACATTGTGAACATTTTTATCTCCAGAAATCACATTTTATGCTATTTTAGTACTTAAAATTACGGAATTGATATGCCGTCGGGAAGCTGTTTTGCTGAAACATATTGGTGAAGTAGAATAAATTTGTTTTATAGGTTAATATTTTTCTGCTTAAACTAATTGGTTTAGGGGGGCACGTGCACCCTGCGCCCCCCTGGCCACGCCACTCGTTATAACTCTCAGGTAATTAAGACTTGTTCTTCTTAATTCGAAAAAAGGAAACCGTATATCTACCTTAAATTGTAAATACTGAGCTAGTTATTTTCCATCACTACCCGCCCGATGGAAAGAGTTAGTGCCTCGAGCTGGACGCGACCCAGAAACGTCCGAAGCCGGGCCGAGGAGGAGAAGGAAGACGCGGGGGGTGAGGGGTCCGGGAGGGTTGTGCGAGGTTGAGCTCGGCTTCGACTGCTGGAGCGGTCACTGCCCTTCCCCGATCGCCTCCTTACTTCGCCCCACTCCTCTTCTCGATAGAATTCCAGAGCAGCACGAGGGATCGGCCGTCAACTCACCTCCTCCTCCCCCCCCCCGCGCCCCCCGGGGGGGTACGGGAGAGTGGAGAGCGGCCCGCGTTGTTGGATCGTGGACTTCGCGTGCTCCGTCAGCCGTGTTAAAACCTCGTCTTCTTCTCGCGACGCGATGCCGAACAACTTCGCCTCTCGGAGACTTCCAGGGTGAAGAACCATCATCGGTGCAGGGAGGGCGGAAGCTATGCTCGCCTTATTTCTACGTTAAGAGAACGTTTAAAGGAAGGTTGAAGGGTTTGGAGGAAAACGATTTTGATGGCATATCAAACAAAGTCTACAATTATAGCATTAATAGTAGTTCTTTACATTTTATATTCATTAAGAAGCTTCAGAATTTTTGTCGTCGAAGTTTATTAGATGTTTCTGTTATAATAGTGTTCTACATGAAGAGATTGCGTGAAGGAAGATAGAAGGATTTAGAAGAGAACGATTATGATGACATATCAAAATAGTCTTCAGTGATAGCTTTCATAGTAGTTCTATACAACTTGTGTGCGTGCAGAAGCTTTAGAATTTTGGTCGTCGAAGTGGTAAGACCCATATTTTAATAATAATACCGTTATACGTGGAGAGAAAACTTAAAGGGAAGTAGACGGATTTTGGAAAGAAGGGATTTTGATCACATATCAAACGAAGTCTTCAGTTATAGCTTTCATAGTACTTCCATATTTCTTGTGTACGTTCAGAAGCTTCTGGATTTTCGTAATTGAAGGGTATAATATCTGTTTTTCTACAACCATAGCCTTCTGCAAAATAATGTTAATATTTTCTTGCCGTTTTGCCCTATTTCAGACATTAAAATATTTTTGCGTAAGACTACTGTAAGCATTTAACTTGGCCTCTCGGAGGCTTATAAGGGTGAAGGACCAGTATCGGAGGAGGGAGGGCGGAAACTACGTTTGTCTTATTTATACGTGAAGAGAAAGCTTGATGGAAGGTGGAGGAGTTTAGGATGAAAGGATTTTGATCCCATATCAAGCATAGTCTTCAGTGATATCATTCATAGTACTTCATATGTGGTGTTAGTTCTGAAGCTTCAGGGCTTTCGTCGTTGAAGTGTATTATATGCACGGTGTTCCAGGAATCTGTAAGATAAGCACCGAAAAAGAATCAAGTCCTATTTTGGGGCTGCAAGGTCCTAATAATTGAATACAACAAACGGTCTCCTTTACGGCTTTTTGTGATAATCAGAGCGTTTTCTTTTTAAACAGATCTTACGCAAGCCAATAATATTTTTCAACTTATCTCTTTGTACTATGCATATTTCGCTTACAATTAGATGAAGAGCAAACATTGAATTAAAAACTCATGGCTGAGATTTGAAAAGAACTAGCAACTCCAATAATCACTCTAAATTTGTATCTATCCCAAGTCTCTCTTTTAAGATCCTTGAAGCTGTCTCCCGCTCGTCAGCTGTCGGTCCTATCACGGAACCCCATGACGCTGTGAATTTCAAATAAGGCCATCAAGGAAAATCTCAAATCAAGTCCACGGCGTTGGAAAAGTTTTCTTAAGGGTGTCGTAAAAAATATAAGCTTCTAATGCATTAGTATTCGTCTTCCCTTTCAGTTCTCATTTAAAGTTCTGCCACGTTTTGGTGGCTGTATTCTCAATCTCTCGATCAAATTCTTTAACTGCTTAATGTTCCCCCTATCTTTCCTGGTCGCCAAAGAACGAGTTGGAAGATCCAGTGAATGTTGATATAACCTGAACCCGGAGAAAAGTTAATTCTTCTTCTCCTGCGACTCCCGGTTTATTTTTTGAAAGCATGCGCTTGAAAAGTGAACTTGAATTTTGACTGCCAATTACAATTGAACCTCGATTAACTACTTCAATTAATAGAAAAAGCTGCGAGGATGAGTAATGTCGAATTAAAAAAAATATTTAGTCCGTATTTTACGTTAATTGAAATTGGTTGAAAATTTGAACAATAAAATTTTAAGTAATGATGTTAGTATTAAAGCAAAAATATGCTGCCAGAGTTAATAACTACAGAGGCAACGGAGAATAACTAGTCACCTCGCTAATTTTCATAATACCCGTGACGGGATACACGTCTTCCGTTGGTGCAAAACTTTTTGCTTGCTTCAGTTGCGATGGGAAAACCGTTTGAAGCTCTTTGTAATTTTTTTCATGAATACTTTGTGATATTGGCACAGTCATCGTCTCATTATGCGTATCGCAAGCTTCATTGTTCTCCCAAGATTTCTTTGCGAACCTAAAGTGGATCTTGTCCTGGGTGTAGGCGGAAGTATTTTCACTGCCTCTGGTGTTCAGACTGTGTAGCCCTGACGCGGAAGTGTATCGGCGCCGGCCATTGTTGGAAACGATCTCGGGCTTTCGTAGCCCCAGGGCTCCAAGCCGCAAACCGCGTGCCGTGGTCAAAGAAATGGGACGATTACCACTCTAGGGGGTGGAAGTCCATTTCGTTTTTTAATATTAACATAACTGTAACGGAATGAGCTCCATAGTTGACTCATGGTCTTTGGCTAATGCAATCTTCGTTCATGCGATGGTTTTCTTTCTCAACTTCAATCAGTGCTATGAATGTACCCGGAATACTGAAAATTTGTCGTCATTGAATTGCGCTCTGTAGATTGATCATTGAATTGCTGTGGATGATGAAAGTTAAATTTTTGTTCCATATAACCTTTGTTGTATTCCATTCCTTTGTTTTCAAACTATAAACCATCTCTGATTTATATTCGTCACCATTAAGAGATAGACGATTAGAACCACTTAATAGTGACACGAGTGAAAATGTGAGGAAATTCCTTGAACAATTTGAATTTAAACATTTGTAACCAGTGGTTTAAAATAGACAAAAAGAGAAATTATTTATTCACTACCCTTAAATTTACTCACCTGATTATTTTAGTGATGCATTTATTACCCTGTATGCGGGGCGAGTTTCAGTTTAAGAACATTATTGTGTGAATAGAATCTGTTTCCATTATATTTCGGCGTTCTTAAATATCATTGAAATATGCGCCGAAGTGTACACGTTTACCTCCCCGTCCGCCTTAATGGTGAGAGCGTTGGTCACTGGTAACTTCATCGTTTTTATTGATAAATTTTTTTGGCTATAAATGTTTTTAATGCGATGACTGCCATGAAAAGGTAAAGGAGGGTTTCGAATCATTGTTAGATCACTTGCTGCTTTACATACAATGGAACAAGAATATCCTATCTTCCCGGTGCTGAGTTGGGTGAGAAAGGTTTATTAGAAATCCATTGTTAGGGATCGTACTCTCGGTAGTAAATTTGACTTAGTCACTGCAAGAACTGTTCTTGTCATCTTCTGCACTTCTGTTTAATATGCAGCATGTCTAGAGGAAAAATCAAATATTTTTTTGCTCGTTGTTTCTTTGTTGTTTTTTATTTTACAAAACAGCGAAGGGGTGTGCAATTGTACGTCGTTCTCTGATGACGCACGTCTAACATTTCATTAGAATGGTATGCACTATTGCAGCAATTCTCTCGAAAGCCTTTCCTGGCAATAGGTAATGCAAAATTCAAATCCTTGTTCACGAAGGAATCTTCTTAATAGGTCAATGTGATTTTTGAATCCACCTTCCATTGTTGCATTCGCTTACTAAACTTATCACTGTTGTATGAAAGTATTTGTGGTACTCTCTTATGGAAAATACCTTGAATTTGATATTTTAGCTTGGGAAAATTTCGAAAAAATTAAATTCACGATAATTTATCTGATGACTTAAATTTCTTGGTGTGTTTCTGGATTTTTTATGATATCAAGGTTTTGGATTGAGCACTGGGTGAGGTTTTAGATAGCTTTTTTAGAAATAGAATCGAGGGTTTAACAGGGAATAAGTTTGATATTGTCTAAACCTTTGTGATTAATGAGGTCACCGTAATCGGACGGGAGAACCGATGCGCGCGTTGAAGTCTCCAAGGTAGAGAGGACCTCCATGGAAACTTCAACGCCCGAATAAGTCACGTAATTACCCGTTGTTATTGGTTGCAGCTCTTTTTGTCTCTTACTTTACCTCGGGAAGGATATTTTAAACTGTAGTAGACCAGACTCTTAGAGTGCCCAGTATAATACTTCCCGCATGATAACTGGTGGGCAGAATGGTACTCCTAGATTGAGTTTAAAGAGGATTATCTGCAAGAGTTTACTGCGCGTGAATTATCTTGCGTGAATTATCTCATGAAGTGGACGGGGGAAATGTACCTGTGGTTGCCTTCGATAGCGGCCGTGGTCAAGGATAACTTGTTATGACGAGCTGGGATATTCGCACACGCACACATACATACGCTTTGGGGTTTGTTCTCGTGCGTTGATCTTAACCACGTGGCGAGAAGTGCATAAAAACCTGAAATGCCTTCTTGCGAGCGTGCAACTCATCCCTCCTTTGTCCTTCGACTGCAACCATTGTCTGACAAGCAGCAAATCCGAGAGAAAACTTATTGTATCAACGTATGCGCTCTGATTAATACCACTCTCTGAGGAAATTTAGGCTCTTTTCTACTTGTTATGGATAACTTTTATTAAAGTTACTGTACTGAACGTAGTTGATAAAACTGTTTAAGGAAACCCGAATAGAAAGTTAAGACGCTGTAAATATGTGTGAACGAAAACCTGGCTATAAAATCTTGTTATATAAATTGAGTTAGTCTATTGCCAACGTCCACTTTTCCTCGCAAACTACGTCTGAATTCGGCTCAGTTAACATTTAGATATTTTTTTACGTGTTGGCTTAAGCTGTCTGAGGAGCAGATACCTATCTACAAAAGCGCAAATTCAGACATAAACCTTGTCTTCTACGTTTATTTTGGTAGAATAACGTGTCATGCGAAAACATTTAAACATTTATGCATGCGTTTTTGCTTTATGGAAATCTATGCTTTCATCCTCGTATTTTCGTAAGTTTAAGATCATTTCCTATTCACCCCATGTATACCTTTTTCCTCATTAAATAGATTGATGAATGTAAAAGTGTCATGGGTGAGGCCAGTATAAAGGATTCGTCTGATTTAATTGCATAAGTTGCATAATTATCTGCACGGAAGTTATATATATTATATTGAAAAATTTGAAGACCAAGTGACACACCGCACTCCAAAATTTGATTGACGGAGACGAATACCGATACGCGCAGCATTCGATAGGATTATTTGAATTTAGCTTTGAAGAAAACAATTTTTTAATGTTAAATTTTATTACTTTTGCCTTTTTTGGAACATAACGATAATGCTTGCTCATATTAACTCTGAAAGTTGAACTGAAGGCTATTGTACCTGCTGCTTCTTCGCCTTCATTGAAATCTATTGTACCTGCTGCCTCTAATATATTTCTCCTGATCGCAGTAAATCCTTCTCGGGATTTCTTCCGGGTAATCTCATCAATCTCCATCGCTGCCGACGTTTCGATGGAATTCTTTTCAATCGTCATCAGCCCTGATGACGATGGAGATTATCCGGATGAAATCCTAAGACAAATTAGCTGCCACCATTCGCCTGAAAAAGTCCTATATTTCCCTTGGTGTTTATAGAAACAGCAAAATGAATAAGGAACCGTTCTCATCCGTTCTTCGCGCGTTTGTGTGAATAATAATTATCCCCGACTGCGCGTCGTGTAATATAAGGATATGACCCGCCGTAGCGATTGCCACAAACGGCGGGACTGTGAAGTTGAGCCAAGAATTCCTCCCCGCGGTGCGTTAGGCACCCAGCGACGCCCACGGCTTCCCCGGCGACGTCGCCGTCGGATGAAGCCCACCCACTCTCCAGACCTCGGGCCATGCGACCCTTTTCTGTACCTCCCAACACCTCCGCTTCACCCACGATGCCTGTCGTGGAGTCGAGAGCCAAGATAGGACGCCCCCCCTGCTGAGCTGCTAAAGCAGCCAACACGACTACCAGTCTTCTTCGTCCCTTCTGTAATGGCTGGCTGTGCTTTCAGTCGCATGGGCGTGGACTCACCTCCTGTCGGACGAAGGACGTTAAAGATGCGATGCCATTGTGGTGCAAAATGGAAAAGAGAGCAATGTCTCGGGGAGTGTCGCGAATGGAGTCGGCGGCTCTTCCGCCCTCGTCACCCGCCGTCTGTTGTCGCCTCCCCTCGCGTGCCATCTCCGGCATTTGGATTCGCGCCCATGGCATCGTGGGTGGCAGTCCTGGCTGTGTGGGTGATGAAAGATTTTCAGACTCTATTTCAAGGAGGTATTTGTAATATAGTATTTTCCCCATAGTTACAATCACAATGGCGCAGTTTAAGCGCACAGAAGGATTGTCTGTGTTCGAAGGATTGCGCAGGGTATATTTGTCGTCCGCCAACCTTACGACTGCAAGATTAAGCCTTAAATTTGCAGGATTCCCATTACCAAAGGGAAATGCATGCACTCATCTCCATCGCTAACATTTTATCTGTGATATCGTCTGATGGAATGTACAACGAAGGGTTTCCCACCACCACGGAAATACATTGTAGGAGCTGACATCTTTAATATGCATGAGATGATAATCGTAAATAGTCCATATAATCGAAGTAGTAAATGTTGCACACCTCACAGAAAAAGTAGGGGAGTACTTGCGCTATCTTAAGGGAGAAATGCATAATCCAATGTACATGCGTTTGCAATGGATATAAATGCAGTTTTATTTAGGCTGTCAGACAATCCTTCTATACGCCTTAAATCTGATAGAACATGTGCATTGTGCAGTAGCAAATGAAAGTAATTCATGAGATTAAATTCAGCTTCACAGATCAAACTCTTCGAGGCCCTATCTTATCGAAATTTCACAGTGAAAAAACTTAGTTTATCCGGAGAGTTTCTTGGTTTAAGCTTATTATTCAACCAGATTTCGTTGATAGGTCTGTGGCGAATGAAACTCGGCAGCATTAAAATGTAATCTTTGGGCTTAGAAAGTTTTTCTTTAAGGCGTTAAACTGTTCTTATAGCGATTTTTTCGGACTATTACGACAATTATCTCACGCAGATTGAATAAAGATGTTAGCTCCTAAAATGTATTTCCGTGGTAGTGGGAAACTCTTCGCGTTACATTCCATCTGAAAGAGCAACAGGGACATAATATCACTGATATAACGTCAGCTATGGAAATGAGGTGCATGAATTGCACTTTAGTAGTTGAAATGCTACAAATATAGGGCTCAGTCTTTTGGTCGTTAGGCTGGTGGACCTCAACAGTACCCTTCTTTCTACTGAGGTCCGAAACTGTTAGAGTTTACGCCCGTGTGTGTGAGACTAGGGCATTTGGGGTTGCCGGGAGCACCCTTGACCTCTCCCCGGTCACGCGCTCTCCATTAAAGTGCTTCCTTAAGAGGATGCTGTCGCTTTTCCCATTTCCTCGCCTATTTCCTCCGCTGTTCAAGTGGTCGACTCGGCGCGGGCCTTCCGAAAGGGCTCCCGGTGAGCGATGGCCGCCCGCCCTGCCTATTTTTACCGCCACCGCTCCCTTGTGATTGTCCGTGCTCTCCGGAGCGGCGTCCCATTACCCGTCGCGCCTAATTGATTCGAAAGCCGTGAGAAGTCGCTGCCTTACATCGTCCCTCGCACCCAGGGAGACCGGAGTCGGAGTATTTGTTACCCCTCAATTACCTCATGCGTTTTTTCCGTAAAAAGACTACAGAAGACTCCGGTCGTGAACGCGGGGATTTTAAATCGAGCCTAACGTGCATAGTATTTTAATACTGTTTGATACATTTAATGAAGTGCCTCCCTTGGATGACGCACCAGGTCCTATGAATTTTCAACGCTTACTTCCCAACGCACATTGGCATTTTTATTCATCAATAAGACAAAACCTACGTCTACGTCTAATACATAAAACCCATGCTAGAAGTGTTGATTTGGGATGGTTATGACTACACACAGCGTTTAAGAATGTTGAAAAAGTATTTTCTGCATATTAATAACTATAAATAATCCTATATAGAGTGTAGTTCTATACACACTATTCGTGTTGCCCGACAAATATTTCTCCTTACTTTCAGTTATTCACCACGTTCTTCACGCCAAAAATTTGTTTTACTCAATGGCCAGGATCTTTCAGTGTAACTGTAAATGATGCGATAAACACATGCCCGTCGTTCAATTTCACAAATAATGCTTTCTCGGACTTGAACCGAGATCCCGCATTGATTCGGCGTCGGATCGTGGGGTTGGAGTCGGTCGTGGAGAGTCGGGAGCAGCCGCGGGCCGGGCGCAGTGACCCGAGACCGGTGCACTCATTGAGGAGGAGGCAGCGGTAATGGGGGTTTTGGAGTGCGGCCATGCGGAGAGGCGTCGGCGGGCGTCACCTCTCCATCCGCCGGGATTCGACGCCTCGCCCTCCTTTCCCACCCGAGTGCGGTGCGAAGCCCACACCATGTCGACCCGTGTGCCGGAAGTGCCCGATTATGCGACAAGCACCCGTGCGATCCTCATCGGGCCGACTCGCACCGCATCGGGTTACCTCGGGTCTGGGGAGCGGCAGAAGGAGAAATATCGATTTTGGGAAGTAGCCAGCATTCGCTCAACAAAACCCTAAACACTCTATTGACACCACTTTGGAACTATACAGAAAATCCACACTGTAAATATTCAAGATCAAAAACCGCAATTACACGCCCAATACAGTAAAAAAAAAAACATAGCCACATAAAACAATAACGCCACACGTAAAATAAAAAGCCAAAACGTCGATTACCAGCAACGGCTGAACATCGAAAACATAACTGATAGCAGTTAACTTTTAGTTAACAGTTATCAGTTTAGTTAAGTAGCGGTTAACAGTTATAACTTAACGATATCATTGGTAAAAGAAATTCTCGGTAAAGCTATCAAATCATTGTTAATGTGTCCAGTTTAATGAGTTCATATTTAGCGTAGCCTAGCCTTTCTAAACCAATTGTTCTCATACCCAATGTAGTCTGTGGATCCCTCGTCGGTCGCAATGATGTTCTTAGGCGCCGCCGTAGTAATGATATAAGTTGACCATACTTAGGAGGAATCGGCCCTTTTATTGTGAGAATTTAATTGAAAATGGTTGGATGATAAAATTCTCCGACTTAAACAATGTTCAAATCAATGGATTTCGAGTTAAATTCGTGGAATAGTGACGTGATAGATTAAAAAATTAACTTTGTCGTATTCCATACAGTATTTATTAAAAAAACTGTACCGGTTTCGATATTTTCAGATCATCATCAAGAGGTAAAAGGTTCTTAAGGAATGAGTTGTACATTTTGTTGTTTGAATAAGGTGTTCTTATGATTACATGCGGTCGGCTGAGTTGGCCGACAATAAATTAACGATACCATTGGTAAAAGAAATTCTTGGTAAAGTTATTAAATCCTTGTTAATGTGTCCAGTGTAGACGATGGTTTTTCCTCTTAGAAAATGAGGCCCAAATTTATGTTGATTTCTTTTACATCTCGCTGAAAATTCTTTAATTACCTGTATGTAATTTTTCGCGCTATTTAAGATGAAAAGAGCGAACTCGCGATCGGATACAAGAAATTGTGTTATATTAGTGGGCGTGACTTGGTTGAAATTCTTTTTTGTAGGCGTTGAACGAATTAAAATTTTGTTTTTTCCACTTGGTAATTCATTTTGTCCGACCATGGTTTCGTTACAGTGTAAAATTTTCAAGGTGTTACAATACCTCGAAAATGTTACACTGTAACGAAACCAAGGTCGGATAAATCACTATTGGAAAAAGCAAAGTTTTTATTACTTCAACTCCTAGGGTACAAAGTGAGCAAATTTCATCCAAAATACATTTCGTTTCAAAATCTTCACTGTTTACAGCCCCCATGTCACATGTTGTGTCCATGCGCTATGTTAATGTCCTCTGCTGCTAGGGTATTTGATTGTGATGTCATATTGACGTTTCCCCATGATGCTCCTTTCTCCACGTGGTCGTCGCTGGTATCTCCCCCACCGGACCGTCGGGCATGTAAAAGGGCTGTAGGGAAAAAGGGCGGTCGGCCAATAAAAAGGGGCGAGGCCCATTTGACGGCTTGGGGGGATGGTAAGAACTGGTCTCCCTCTCTCGCGGCGGAAGCATTAAAAGGCGGCAAATGACTTTCGCACTTGACTCGGAGGAGAAGGGAAATTACGGTGGATGCGTACTCAATCATTATGTGGCGACCTCCCGTCTCAAAAGTTTCCGGTACTCCGAGCTTCACCTAACCGTTTAGCGATCGTGTAAAAATGATAAACAGTTGTGTTTGCGCTTCGGCGTCACGGAAAAAAAGAGACACGTTTTTGATACACTCGATGGGAAACTCAATCACCACGCCCGTTCGAACTACGCGGTGCAGTCTAGTCATAAGGCCTCTGGTTTTTTTCTAACTGGCTACTCTCCCGAAAACTATGAACCTAGTGTTACTTCTCGACGTAATCTTCCTGCACTTACGTGGGCGTACCCAGCGAGGGGCAGGAGGGGGCAGCTTTCCCCCCCCAGAAGCAAATATCGCAAATGTCTCTTAGGAAAATAATATTTTTTCAAGCAAATAATTTTAAAAACTAATGAAGAGCTGTTACAGCTTCCTTAAAATTGGTGGGTAAAATAAATAAAGGTCTGTTTTTGACCACTGGAAAATCACCTAGATTGTTTTGTTCTTGTTGTCACTCTATGTTCTACTATCATTAAACTGTCGCACCCATGGACGCACTTTCGACTCATCCATATCTCTGTAACCACATCTCTCATTCAAATGTCTATGAAGTTCAAATGGTGTCGTTCTATGAAAGTGTAGAAAACGAATGATTACACGCTGTTCGTTCAAAGAAAACGTCGTCATTTTAAGTACCTGTACTTTGACTTGATATGAACCCTCCTAGCCATTTTGTTGTACAGTTATTATTTTGTAAACTTTTCTCATGCCATGTAAATAACTTTTTAGATGCTGAATGCAATCATTTCATTTTGTCATTTTGGTGTGTTTTATCTATAACAGTTCTCATTCTACACGCTACCGAAAGAGTTCTATCTTTCCTACTGTTTAATTTCTCTCTGATTCCTCGCGAGTGCTTGATTCATCATGAGTACACTTCACTATGCAAAGTTTACCTGGTAATCAATGAAAGGGTAATCCGTAACAGTGGCGCAGCGACGGGGGGGTTTTGGGGGATAAAACCCCCCCAGAGCTCACAGAAATTACTTAATTGGATTAATACTGCTTATAGAATAGTGTGAGGATTATTAAAATATCCCTCAGAAGGCCGTAAAAATCACCATTTTGAACCATTTATCTTCATTTTTTCGGCGGAAGGCCTCCGCCTCTCCCGCTTACCCTGGCGGGTATGCAATACCCCAAGCTCTCCAGTATTAGTTGCGCCTGAAACCACCCCCTAGCCTATATTCCTAGATGCGCCCCTGATCCGTAAAGCGACTGTTTCCGACGTAAAGACTTTGAAACCAGTATTTCCACTTTCCGGGAAGACAATCTATCAAGAATGATCGGGAATAGATTTTGCTATGAAGATCTAGGCTTAGATTTAGCTAAGCATTGCTCCAGCACCCCTTTTCTTCTTCATTCCCGGTGAATCACCATCTCTGCCTCTAAATCTTTTCTAATAAATTCTTTCACAGTATTCTTCTTTAATGATATCGAATTTATTAGTATTATTTAATGCCTGTAATGAGTAAAATATGGATTTTAGTTATTGAATTTATACAAGCTTTAAAAAGCTGGTTTCTACATAACGTTTCGAGCGTACCGTTTTACGACCTGAACTTTGCCTTTCACACGTCAGACATTTCGTGGCAAACAGGCTGCCGTCGCACAAGTATTAAGTATGGAGACCTTACTTACTCATCCCGTGATAATCATCCAAGTTTGATGTAGTAGTAATAGTTTCAAGGACTTATGCTTTACAATACTACTTCGTTTTCCATGTTGCGATGTTCACGATGTTTCTGCCCTTATCGACGTTGACGAACCATTTCCTTCCAAGTTGAGTTTACGGCCAGGGAGCGTTATACTCTAGAACGTGGACCCGCAGGGCGAGGGGAGTGATCCAGCCGTACCTACAAAAGATCAGTGTATCGCGTCCCTTGTTAGCGGAAACCGTAAATTCACATTAGGATGGTAATAGCGTCGGTTTTTTTTCGCGAATCCAGAGAGGAAGTTGAGGTTAGGTGGAAGTTCATTCGGCCCCTTTAGATCGCCCATGGGAACGGCTGAAATTACGCAGCCCTCAAAGTTTGTTCGCATTCGCGGTCCACTTATGCAAAGCTGAACCTGTGCGTAAGACCACCGTATCTTCATGTAATTTACTTTGAACTACGGGCGGGATACTACACGTAGTAAAATTTACGTACGGCAGATTTTAATTCAATGTTTATTAGGAATATCGTATTTATTCATAAAAAACAGCTTTATCCTCATGTGTTCCATTTTCTCACAAGTAAAGAAAATTAAAATTCTGAAGTATTCATTTAAGTGGGAAGTAATATATTTACGTATTTACCATTCAATTAAATAGGTAATGCATGCATGTATTTTCGGACAAATTGAGGTACGGTTTTGAGGGATTTTCAGTGCTATGCGATGGGTATATTCTGTTTTTTTGCCTTCGTTCGGCTATGAATTATAGATGAAAGTAGATGAAATTTGAAAAATAGAAACGGATTAATCCGTAAGATTTCACTAAACATCATAGAGCCCCGCATGCTATGTGGTGGATTTCAGACTTCCGAAATCAACTCATATCCGATAAAATGCGAGTGAATGAAACATAATTGTGTAAAATTTGTATAAAAAACAAACACCAATTATGCTTCGTGGAAGAGGAGTAATAATTTTTATACTCAGCAAAAATAGAATTTATCATGGTTCCGCTGCCAATTGCATTATAATATTTTGAAGCTCCTTGTAACAAATGGCCGGGGTTCATTATGAGAATTTATATTTTTAACATTTTGACGGTTTTCTTTCCAAATCCTTCCAAAATTCTTACCCAAAATTATCTTTTCCATCAAAACATCGCCGTGATAGATTAAGGAAAAAATTTGTCTGGTAAAAATGGAAAGATGCGTCAAAGTATGCAAACAGTCAATACGAAACAGCCCAAAATCCTTGATAAAACAGTGTTAAAAACCATAATTTCCGTGTAATTTAGCGATCAAAACGATAACGAATGTTATTTTGGGTGCGGGGAATTGATTTTGTTTTGTTTCGAGAGCTTCCTCGCGCCAAACGTTAGGGGCGTTGTGAACGTGACGCTTTAGACACGCCCAGAAATCGTTTAAACGGAGTTGAATCCATTGATCTAGGTGGCCCATTTGACCTCCCACTACCCGATTCCTCCCCACCCGCCTCGCTTCTGCGTTGCTCTGGCTCCCATACTCTTCTTTCCCTATCTAGCCTCGCCGCTCGTCGACAGTCAATTGTCCCTCGTGGCGGCAGTCGCCGTACGTCACCTTGATGGATGTCGCCCATCGCTCAAAAGACTTCGCCGCGATAGGGAAGGGTAAAAATGGCCCTCCCAAGCTTGCCTCGTTTGCATGCGCGAATGCAGCTGGGCAGCGGTCTCTTTTATGCTCACACCGCTGGCGTTTCGTCACTTGAGTCTTTTTTTTCCTCTCCCGGGAAGAGCGAAATAACGTTGTCAAAAACATGCCGAAAGCGGTGAAGTGAAAGGATCCCAGGGGCATAGTGTTGTTCAACGCTTTGGAATCTGTTGAAATTTAAATGACTCATTCGGACACACGCCGAAAAAATCCAATTCCGCTCGTGTTGATGACCGGCTATGATTCGGTGGAATAAAAATGTTTGTTGCTTCCTCTCTTTTCAGAGGTAATCCTTACCGGTTTCAACTTAAGCGTGCTACTCTCAAGGAGCAATTATGTTGCTTCGTATAAGTGCGGTTTGCAGTAGAATGAAGGCAAATGACGTGGAACTGCACGATTGTTGCGTACTTCTTGTGATTTCCTAAGTTCTTAATTCTATCCACCCCCGAACAATTTAAGAAATGCCTGTTGCATTTTTTTAAGGATGCGTTATTTACATTTACAGCACAGTACAGATTATATGAGCATTTAGTGGTCCCTCGATATATTTTTTTTTAATTCTGCTTTTATTTTGTAAAGTAAGTATATATTTTTCTTCGCTTACCGTAAATTTATAGTAATAAAGAAAATTAGGTTTAGATCGCTATATATCTGCTTTTGACAGTGTTCACTGAACATATTATTCACCCTTTGACGGGCAGCAGAACTGTTCATTGTGGTTGGAATCTTGGATTCTTTACTTGAATGTGACTCTTTAACAGTTACTAATAAAAAAACCCGTGATTTTCCTTTATTAATTACTCGTGGAAAACCCGCTTATACAATTGATATTAAGCTAAATTTACTATCTATCTTTATTTTCGCTTACTTTGGATACATTTTCCATTTCTCTTCTGTATGGAATAGCATGTATTTGTAGTTTCTCTTAAACATATACACTCCTTTTCAGCATTAAAATTTCCAATTATATAATAAGTGTTATATGATATGAATCTTACTTGCTGGAAGTAATATCTAATTCTCATCCTCGAAAAATAGCTTAGTCTTTTGAAGTCCATTACACAGTGTGATGCTAAAAACAAAAGATTCCTCCAGAAGATATAACTATAGATCGAAGTTTTTTTTACCTTATCAATTGTTAGACTTCTAGTTCTGTTATTCTGAGCTGGTTTATGATATTATTGTTCGATCTCTAATAATGATTAATTCAACAAGGGTGAACATCGCCATTACAAATTAATTAAGCTTAGCCTAGATTATTACCTGAATTTTCTATAACGGTTAAGTACGCTGACAATTACACCACCAAGGCATCTATCTCCAAAGGATAGTTGTAGACTAGGACCGTAAATTAATTATTCTTCAATTCCCTCGGAGCTTATAGCGTTCACCTTTGGAGAAATCATTAAATGTATAGTTTTATTTTGTTTAATATTTTTCTCCCCTGCTGCAAAAACTATTTTCTGAGGGAGAAATTTCGGTTTTATTTCCCTGTAAGCACGTATTTTTTTCTGCCCGAGTGAAGTGTCTTAAAAGAGTCTCCGTTTGGCAAGACGTTGGAATTCACCAGTGGGCCGGAATTCTCGGAGAGTTTATGTAGGTATTTCTTGTGGTCGTGTCTTCCTTCTCGTAATTTACCATCCACCGAGACTCTCAGCGTCATAGGCCGCGTCGTCGTTTTGCTGCTTCCAAGCAAAGCATTGAAAGCCATGTTTCTTGCGAATTCAGCATTCACCACTTCCTACTAGCGAGGTTTCTGGAGGTATTCAACGCAATTTTTTAGCTCCCTTAGCTTATATCAAATGCTCAATTATTAGACTGTGAATGTTAATTATCAGCTCACTTACCCTACTCGTATTGCGGCTTAAAATTTTTCTTATGCTTACAAAAAGTCTGTCTGTCTTTTTGTGCAATATATTCCAAACATATGACTTATTTATGTATTTTATGGAATTAAAAGTAGTAAAATTCATCAAAAAAATGGAAATCCACAGTAATGATGTGGACATTTTTTGTTTGGGTTCTATTTACATACGAATATGTCGCACAAGTTAAGCATGCAATATTAATTATTAGATGATGATTCTTCGAGGTTCTATTGAAGCGGTAGTTGCACGAATGTGTATAATAAGTCATCAATTTTCTTCTTATTATGCTCTTCTACTAACCTCTCGGTGAGGGAAATCTTTATGATCCCGTGGTAAGTGAATGTCGATCGTCGAAAGCAATTAGGCCAACTTAATCATAATTAAATTTGCCAGCTAATTCTCGCGAGCCATCACCGTCGTGCACCTTTTCGCCGCTCTCTGCGTGCCCGTCGATTAATATTCATTTGTCGGCCGTCGCTTCCGACTCAAAGGCGACGAGTCCGCGCTCCTCGGCAGTCGCGTCCCATCAATCCACGCGTCTGTCTCTCTCTCTCTCTCGGCCCATTCGACCAGGTAGTGGATTTCGTCATCAACCCATAAATCGCGCTCCATTCATTGTTTCAACGGACACTGTGCTGAAATCACCCTGGAAAGCTGCTCACATTGTCCTTGCTGACTATTTCCTCTTGAAATAGGTACTAGCAAGCAGGGGCGGTTCAGGATTTTTATCTGGAAGGGGGCGCAAGGGTCTGGCAGGTCATCCCATGTTTGAGATTATAATCAGGGCACAAACATTTCTGTAAAAATATTCTCTTTATATTGTTATGAAAATTATTAATATGAAATTAAATGATTGAGGCTCCGTAATACACAAAATAAAACGAACGTAATAATAACCTTATTAAAAATCTTGTCTACTTTTTAAGCGTCTGAGGGGGGGAGGGGCTTTCAAAAATATCCGCGGCGTTGTGATGAGTGCAATGCGATCCACTTTTTTTTCCAATATTTTGCTGTATAATGTTTGTCAGTCCGATTAAAATAGCATGAAAGAGTTATGAATTTAATAAATCATGCCTAATTGAATGTAAATTTCGGTAGATACCCTTATTAACACCTTATTTTCCCGTGAAACTCGAATCAATTTGTCCGTCAGCGACCCGAGTGGTGACTTCTGTAAACCCACTTAAATGCGCGGTATGTGACAATATATTTAGGGGCCGACTTAAGTATCCTCTTTTGTAATATTGGTGGGTACTACATTAGGACCGTAAATTACTTTTCCCTGATTTCCCTATGCGCTATTTACATTCGCCTGTGGGGGAATCCGGATGAGGTATTTCTCTATTATATTCTCATTTATAATTTTCTTTTCTTTAATATCTTTACCCCTTATTGCAAAAGTTATTGCATGGGTTAGTGTGTTTGGTTTAATTTCCTTCTAAGCACGTATTTTTTCTACCTAAGTGACTAACTGCCTAACTATTCGACGCCCATTTCAAATCTCTCCAAGAAGTTATTATTATCAATATCATGTGAGCTATGGCGATGGTAATTTTTGTTTAAAATTTTTCTTCTCCCCGAAACTTACTTTAATCATGCTCTTTATAAGTGTGGATCTTTGTGTTGTATACAGTGAACAATATAATGTAATTGGAATTATTTCATAACTTCTTATCGCCTTTATGAGGAATCTGAAAGTTAGCTGATATCATTGTCCTCCCATAACGCTAAAGTTCGACTAATTGTTTCTCGTAATACCTCTCCTAATTTGTCTCTCTTTTATAATGTGTGTACTGCTATTTTTCCGTGGAAAAACATGAGATTATGAGTACCAATACGTATTTAGTTTAATCATAGACTTAAAAAAGGGATCTAATTGATAGTTTATGCGCGGTATTTGAGTTACCTACCAGAACATTCAGATTTATGTATTCATTGTCTCTTCGTGTTGCTGCACTCATTTTCAAAGATTTTCCTCTCATTTACGGTTGATGGGGTAGGACATGAACAGTTTTTTTTATCGTGAGATATTAAAGCTACGATTTATATTCTGATGCTAGATTAGCGTCTATTTTGAATCTATTAATATATTTTTACTGCATCGTTTATAGAAACATAAATATACTTTTGTCTTAAAATAATTCAGATATGCACACCAATTTTTATAATTACGATTGATCATGAAATTAGAACTCATGGACCTAATACTATTTTGTATAGCTTTCGACAGTTGAGGACTATTCGGCTGGAATGTAAGTTATTACTAGCTCATATCCTAATAACACCGGGATGGAATTTGAACAAGATTACTATAGAAAGTGTCCAACTTTCTGTCTTGAATGAATCGGTATTGATGTCGGCTTACGCCTCAAGTGATTTTCAGCGTGTTCTGCCGAATTTTCATTTTCTTTCTTAGATTCTCTCCTTTTGGGAAGGATCACGCCATTAGTAATTCCACCGCAATCTTTCCATCTTAAACACCCGGAAGGTTTCCATTGCGTGTTCAGCTCGTCGAAGGTATGCCATTCTCATTCTCCCGCCGGCGCGGGCGGTGGGTCCGTGTGTTGATTTCGTGTTAAAAATGCCCACAGAAAACTACTTGTTTTCTTTGTGTTTTACTGCGTCTACGTAACGTACAACGCAGCATAACCTCTAAACTCTCCTTAGTTCAATTTTGTTTTCTGTGTTCGATTTTATTCATCATTGTTGAGTGATGATTCACAAAACAGGTTTTTCTTAAAAGGATGTTTTCTTTTTCGGCAACCCGACCGCTAGGAATTTCATTTTTATGCGTTTTGTTCACCTTTTTAAATAGTAAAAGAAACAAGGTTTGATATTTTTTGTCCTGCAATGTTAACATGAAAATTTACACTGTTTCTTCTGGCCAAAATCATCATTTCTGTTATATTTATACATTCGGTGTTAGAGGTTTAAAATGGCTGTTCTTTTGAGAGCTTCGTTGAGATATAGGAAAATATTTCGATCATTTCCGTTATCTGAACTGGTTTTGTGGTGGGAATGATAGGCCTATGCATCTCTGAAAGCGAAAGTGATTGCTAGAATGTGGTATCTCAGGTATATTGAAAGTTTAAGAAACGTCCAGGGAAATAGCTCTAATCGGTATCACAATGTTACTGGAAACAAGTGTTATCTGTCTGTTAATGATTTTTACCTGGGTTCGTATTTTAAAGGTTTTTTATGTTTATATGTGAACATAAAAAAATATTGTAGTTTAGAACAAATTGAAAACTGATTGTAAATTATTTTCCCCTCCATAATCCAATTCTAAATACATTGGGTTCTTTGTAGGCAAGTACCTGGTTGCTTTTTGCATGGTATTAAGCATGAGTTAAGCTCCACTGGATGTTTTCATCAATATGCAATATCAAATTATTACGGAGGCTTCCGCGGTTAGTTGATTGGTGATGGTTTTATCAACGCTATCAACGCGGTGTAAACCCCGGAAAACCATCTCCAATATGCAATATCGTATTGGATAAAAAATTACTGGCTTATGCATGTATTTGCACGTGAATGGAGTTAACTTCCTCACTAGGAATGAGCTAACCCTAAATATTTAAAACTAATAAGTTACAAAATATTTTTCAAGTCGACCCTTAGTGTTATTCCTTCCCTTGAACTGAATGTTTTAACAGTGGTGCCAATTTTAGTCTACTACTCTTTTTTATAATTGGTATGTCTTATTGGTGATTTTAACTTATCGGTTACATACTCTTGTCACATGTGTTCTATTTGCTCTTTTTATTTAACCAACGTAGCCTCAAGGTATCAATATATTCATTTAGTAAATTTTAAAAATATCTTGGTTAGAATATACCCTGTTATATAAGTATTTTATTGAACCTTGGAATGCAGACAATGCAAACCATTGCCCCAAGGAACATAGGTAATATTATCCCTTTGATTGACTTAACCCACCTAAACATGCAAACGTTGTGTGGATGCATGTATGTAGGTGAAAAATATGCATGTATTCCGCATCGTACGTAGCAAAGCTTGTCAGCGACAGGAGTTTGTAAATCTGATAATGCGAGCGTTTCCGTCTCTCGAGGAAGATTTCTCCCGCCAAACCTGTGCTATACCACGTGGCCGCTTGCAATTGAGATGTCCGTTTTTCCATCGTGCCCCCATACCACCACCCGATCTTCTCAGCTTCAAAGCCAGTTTTCGAACTGTGAGGTAACCTTTGGTTTATGACCAGCAGAAGATGTAGTAAGAATTCCCCGAGTGGTCAGTTCAACACTGACTCTTGCTGCTGCAGTGTTCTTGCATAGGTGCGGAAATGTATTCTATGGCTTAATTAAAGTGGCTTTCTATATGTACTCTTTTATTTTGTCCTATATTTGGTATGTGCTTTCTCCATTTGACGAGATTGTTTTGTCTCCATGAACCGTATCTAATATCTATATCTTTTATCTTACTACACAGAGAATATCCGGTATCGAAGGAAAAAATCCTTCCTTGACGATATTTCTTCGAAGCTTCAAAATAGATCGAGGAACTCGAGAGATTTTTTGCTGGCGCATATTTTTTTAATATCCTTGTAAATTCCACGCTTAGGTGTTCATTGCCTTCTAATATTTTCTAAGCACATACAGACGTCAGTGCTTTTTCTTAGAATCGTGCTTGAAGTATGCTTTTCTTTGGCAGACCGACCTCTAGGAAATTGGGAATTAAATTTTTATGTCCTTTGTTTGCTTTTAAAATTTGTTTGATTTTCCCAAAAAGGAGAAACATCATTTGAGATTTTTTCCCGCAATGTTACCGTGAAATCCATGGAAGTTTTAGCGGCACACATCATAATTTGCAACACTATTTTGAATGTACTACACAATTTACATTTGAATTAATCGTTTAAACCTGATTTTCAATTAAAATTACATGATGTGGCTTTAAAATACGAAACAAAACCGGAAAGTACTGTTCAATTGACAGTAGCTGGTCCCAGAATGCCTACAAATTTTTGGCTTCATGAGTTACTTTTTGGAAGTTTACAAATATACTAGCATACTCAAAATATCTTCTCTAATCCGTTAGTTCCACATTCTTTATCCTTGCCAATAAATGCCATTGACGGGCCAAGAACCTTCAGCCAAGATTTATTCACTTCGCTAAATTTCAGTTAATCAATTTTGCGATGCCTATTAGCCAATATTATCTTTTTCAATGGACATTTCGAGATGATGCTAAAAGTTTATTCAGAGCACGTATCGGAGAAAGCGATAGCTCCACCGATCGTCGGGAGATGGTGAAGTTGTTTCGGGAACCTTGGGAATTCTTTAGTCGAACGTCATCCGAAATCACCTCTTCGCTTGTGCCCAGAGGGTCGGGGGGGAGTGAAGTTATCGCCGTAATGTTGGTAGTACCGTTCCAGCCCCGCGGCGTCCCTCGTTCTCGCTCCATCTGACTCCCCCTCCCCTTCCCACCATCCCTCACGCTCCGACACAAGTCAACCCGCTTTCACGCGCCGCGCGTCCATTTTTTTCTTCTTTTATTCATCTCTCCGAGTCTTCCTCCTCACATTTCCTTTTACCCTTTCAGGAAAGTGTTTCTCATGCTCCGTTCATCCAAAGCGTGTACCTATGCTCGATCTTCGCAGAGCGCTGGTTATGTAAAATAGCCAGGCAATTATGGCTGGCGTGTGTGCGAAAGCATTACCTCCGGTTTTACCTGGTGGAAATTATGATATCATTCATAATTTATCATTAAATTTTGTGGAGTAGAATCAAGTCTTATTATTTAGCGTAATTGACTGAGTGTCTTTCAGATTCATTAAAATTCGGGTCATCATCATAAGTCAACCGTCCAAAGATTGGTTTGAAGCAGCTCTCCATTCTGCTCTCGTATTCGCTATCCTTTTCATTCTGACGTATTTCTTATCTTTTACATCCTTTATAACCTGTCCTATGTAACTCATTACGGGCCGTCCGTTACCCTCCATCCCTTCCACCTGTTCTACGATTGTTTTCATTAGGGCATCATGCCCCACAATGTGGCCAACTTAGTTGTTTCGGGTATTCATGATTAAAACGACATTATCTCACCTCAACTAGCGAACACCTTATATACAGTTGTGAGATAGAAGTCTCACATGATATGGATTTCTATCGAGGGAAGCTGCGTTCACAGTATGCATGGAAGCGCACCTAGTTTCTTTGCTGGAAGTGATATAATATCATTAATTAAATGTTTTTGGAATGAAAACTGGAATTGCCACTCTGGTGGCGAGGGAATCATTTTTTGGGCACATGTTACTCATGAATTTTTTGTGTAAAAATTAGCTTAACTGCTTACAAAGACCATTTTTGCTAAAACTTGCACACTGAAATTCAGAATCATTAAGAATTTCTTTTTTTAGTTCCGCAAATGGAAATTCCTCAAACCCTGTTAACCAACTTTTTTTTTGGCAACATTTATCCATGATATGTCGGTATTATATTGTTTATCGTGCTCATGGGTTGTCCCTTGCTCGACTTCTATTTGTTGTATTCTCATTCTATATAAAAACTCTATTCTTTTTCTACCTCTCCCTCATTCTGCTGCTGTTGTTGAAAATGACGATGAAAAGTCTATACAAGGATTTCGTATGATTCGGACCTTGAGGATCTTGCCGACCTCGCCACTTACGACACCCGCCCTTAAGGGCCGGGTCCCGGGATTGCATCCTAGGCTCGTTCGATCAAACTCCATGTTTTCAGGGAAGGGATAGTTGGCAGGGTGTTCCAATTCCATTCCAACATTGTTTTTTTTACGTGACACCATCACGTGGACTACCTTTCGTATGTCACCTACCCTTCGACCAGTTTGGCATGGGCGGCCCTACCGGGAGTAACATATAATTAATACCGCCAGTGCAGCTCTAGGGATCATAGAAACGCGCAAGCCTTTCCACCGCGGCAAGGTTTTAGCCCAAGGGAAAGGTTTACTTATCTTAAGATCTAACAATTACGTGCGTAGCCACAGGTGTCGTGTGAACAGTGAACTATTCTTCCTGATGCAGAAAAGTTTCTCGGGTTTTCCACCGGTTGATGTCGTCTATGTCTCCCGACGTTTCGATCCGCGACTTGCTGATCATCCTCAGGGGATCTTCCGAATCATCCTCAGGGATCCGATCTTCGGAAGATCCCCTGAAGAGATCAGCAAGTCGCGGATCGAAACGTCGGGAGACATGGACGACATCAACCGATGGAAAACCCGAGAAACTTTTCTGCAACTGATACCCCGGGAAAACCTAAGATCATACATATTCTTCCTGACTTGGCTTTCATTTTCCTCCTCCACCTCCTCCTCTTTAAGTCCCACTCTACCTCTAGGAAACCCTTTGAAGAGAAGTGCTCATTCGAAGCCGCTCTCTCTCCGAGACGAAAAGTGCTGGAGCTCTTTGCCTCCGATGGGAGAAGTGAAGGAACTCGCGGCTGCAGTACGACGCGACGTCACTCGCCTCAAAAGCTTGGAGGCGTGCTGTAATATCGCCCTTTAGGATGGTCGACGCGACAGGAGGCATTTCTGCCTTGGAGCAACACCGCGGTAGAGTTCAGAGGAGAGGGAAGGATTCCGACGGCTCAATTATCGGGGACGTGCCAGGTTTCATTCATGGCCCCGTCGCTGCAGATTCCTTTGAGAAGCCAGGATGCCCACGCTGTTGTAGTTGACGCACATTCTTGTGTTTTTGGCTTTAAGCGTCCTCGGCTATTCAAAAATCTTCGGGTAGCATGCACTGTAAACGTCCTAAGTAAGCCGAAAACGCTAAAATTCTTCTAATTTTTAATGAACTTTGAATATTATGAGAGTTTGAAGAAAATTAATTGCTGCTATTTTCACTCACGAATTTATGACGACATTCGGATCATTTCTTCCCTACGCCGTGATGTCAAGGTGACCGTGAATAATTTTTCAGCCAGTAGCTCGTGCTGTTCAACGTATAGGTACTGATGCTAAAGTATTCTAGGGACAAATGTAATAAATAAGCATAATTGAAATTCTTACCATGAGAGTAATTCTGGTGTTTTGATCATTATTAAATGTTGAAATAGCACTTTTTTGTCGCCAAGAATATTTTATTATTATTTAGAAGTCTTTGGGATTGCATGGATATTGATTGGATCTCTCATGCTACGGTTTTCTTTCGGGGTAAACTCATCCGCGTGTACAGCATTAAGTGACGCGCTCCTTTTATTTATGTTAGAAGTGATGGCAATGTTTTAAATTCAGTTTTTTAATAAATGAAAAAGCTAGAATAGAGCTAAGAATTAGATATACACAAAGTTGCTTAATCCCTATTTAAGGAGTTGAGTTATTCTCTATTGGAAGTTGAAAAATCAATTCCAGAAATTAGATATACTGATATTAATTTTATCTTGAAATTTATTTTATAATTATAACTCTTCAGAGTAGGGTTCCAAGAAAGTCCTACATCTTGGCTACGAGGCGGTTACTATGCGTGATATTTTGGTCACTCTTATAAAATTCAAGTTCTGTGGTACAAGTAGCTGCTTTAAAGTCATGGTACGTGAGAAGCCTCTTAATAAACTAGGAGTGTATTCATCAGTGAAGACGTGTAAAAAAAACGATTTTGGTTATTTCAAATATGAACTCATTTCATTCTACAATTTTTTGATGGCTAAATTTCAATACAATGCCTGCTCAAGCACGCATATTCTGCTGATGATAAAAAAACGCATATTCAGTCATCATTTTTAATAAAGCGCGCGCATCATTAGCCTCCTTTGAATTTGCGATGAAGTTAAAATTCACCTTCATTAGGTTTTTTTTAATCAGCGCCTCTTGGTCACATTGTTGCTGCCAGTAGAAAAATGTGTGTTCATATCTGAAATGGAGTGCGTTTGAGGACTCTACTTTTACGCATAGAGACATTTAATTTTCTTGAGTGTAAAGTCAATTTTTTTACGATAGTTTGGTAAGTGCTAAGGAAAAAGTGCTAGCAGTTGCGTGACTATGGGGAGGAAAGCCTCTGAAAGTTTTGTAGTTTACTAATGCTTTCCTTGCTGTGATAATTTCCCGCCGAATTGCGAGTGAAACCCAAATTTTAAGTGCAAAAACGATGTAAAATGTATTTCCAAGCAAGTAATTTTTAAAAAATTTCCCCTCCAAAGCATATTCTTAATCACGCCAGTGGTTTGAAGTAATAATCACCAAGTTAAAATTAGCCTACTAATCATAAATAACTAATAGAAGTATTTCCTGGAAGGAAGATTTGGAGATGGAAAGAAGTATTTAAGAAGGGTGTAATTTTTTTAAATTTTATGAGTGAAGGACTGGTACATGGAATTTCGAGGTCCACCCGTTCAAATACTGTATTTTTGAATTATACCGAGTTATAAAATCCGTGTGTGTTTGCATTATCGGTTTTTGACTATAGACTGTGACGGAGAATTATGACGACCTATGTTGGGGACTACGAGGCGATCTTAGATCATGTTGAAATCCATGGTTGCTCACCAGGTGGCTTCTGCGTTCAATGGCGCCCTCAAAATTTGACACTTACGTATTTTGTTTCATTCAAGCCCTTGCCATATCGAGCGACAGCGGTTACCACGTTACCATAATACAATGGGGTGCTCTCATAAAATTAAGAAGGTAATTTTTTTTACATGTCTAGATAAGTAAGTTAAATTTATTAACGTATGCGAAGCATGACTTCATAATTCTCTATATTCTTGTTGCTAGTGAGCTTCAAAGTTCGCAAAAATTAATAAATTCTTTCGCGCTACGAGAACGCCCTGTGACATCAGAATGCGAGTAAGCAGACTCGCTCCATGGCAATAATAAAACATTAACGACGATAACAAACATCTACGACGATACTGATTAATAACTTGAATGGTGTGCGAAAACAGTTGTGAATAGTTTAATAGTTTTACGGTGCGTGTATTGCGCAATGGTTGATTCCGACTTCGAAAAGACATTTTCTGCGATCATTCTGAAGGTAGATTAATTTAGTAATTTCCAAATACTGTGGAAATCGCCGTAGATAAAGATGATGAAAAAGTAATGAGCGCTATTTGTCAAGACTGCTTCATATTCTAGCATGCTTACATTCTATAAACCTGTCAATTATTCAGGATAAATATTCCACATGACTGATGATGAAATTAGCATATAAAAAAATAAATTGTACAGAGAGATACACAGGTTTTTCTAAAACTGGGACAAATAGTCTACTCTCTACTGGCACCGCGTAAACGTATTGTTTACTGGACTCTGACGTCACGATCAGCCAACATGGCGATGGGTCGTTTGGAGCGCAAGATTCAAAGACAATTTTCAAATTGGAATTTTACGAATAATACGGAGGTTAGAGAAGAACTGCTTTCACTGTAGTTTTCAGCAGGAAGGATATTTTTTATCGCATAATCATCCATTTTCAGTGGAATTCCCCATTCCATCGCTATAGATTTTCGAAACGTCATCGTCCGCTTTGTACGAGCTAATTTATTCTTCTCTCCTCAGTCATCGATGGGATGGGTCAAATTAATAAAAAAATAGGCAGCCTAGGCAACTCGCATTGTTTGTTTTTCGGTTGGAGATAGAAGTATGCCTCCAGTGAGGAGGTCAAATCCATTTTTTTATTTCGTCAGAAAATAGGCTGTGATTGTCTATTGTTTTTTTTCAGTATTGTGACGTGTGGCCACGTTCAATCGGTGTATTGCACCAAGATTTGGTGGGTGGTGTCATGAAATTTGAATTTTAACGCCTTGACATGGCAATAATAATTATTACCCCTAGTCTCCTGCTGAATGAGTGATGAAAGGTAGCATTGAAGCTATAATCATTTATTTCCTATGTTGCAGTGATGAATATTCAAGCTCCGTGGGATTGAAAAAAAAACTTGTTTCGCTATGGAACTTGGACGATTTTTGCGGTCGTAATAAATTTTACGTCTTCTATTGGTTGTTATATGACGTCAAGTGTTTTTTATGGAGGAAATACGTGTAGAAGTTATAGGGCTGTACGTTCACACCTGAATACGGGGAACTTTTATTTCTTTGCGCTGTTGATGGATCAGGTGTTATTAACATAGTAAAGCAAGAGTTTTTATTGATAATGAGCAGTTATTGGTCGATTCAGGCATTCTTATGTGTCATCTAGGAGCCTATATTCTTTCTCTACGGCTTTGAAACGGAATCGATGTTAGATAAAATAACTCCGTGCATATTATTATTATTATTTTTGCCCGTTAAGGGTTTTCAGCGATTTACCGATCGATTGCCGATTTCGCGTTACTGTTTACTTCAGTGGCGTAACTAGGAACGTGCTTTGAGGGGTGATGGAATGTCTTGCGGTGGCGACCCCCCTCCCGGGTAACGGGGGGTCCGGGAAGATTACTGAAAAATGACATGGTTGGAAATAAATTTTACGTCATTTTGATATTAAAATTCAACTTTAGGAAGATGCAATTATTGAATGTCAAAACTAGGCAAAAGCTTTAAATATTTTTTTTTATTTATCCAAGGCTTTGGGGGGGGATCTATCCTCTCATCCCCCCCTTAATTACGCCACTGGTCTATTCTCATAATTCCCTACAGTTTACTCATCCTGTTTCCTTATCCTATGCCATAAGCTTTTGCGACAGCTGTATACAGAAATTTGGGATGTGGTATTAAAAAAAAATATTTGTTTGGTATTTACTGCTAGCGGCTCTGTGAGAATTCCAGAGGTAGTGTTGCAGCGGTGTGAGGGGGTTGAAGGTCGTCTGGGCCTCTCCGTGGCATTCTCATGTGGGAATGAGCAATGTAGCGCGTCAAGGTGGTCGTGTGGAGAAGGATTTACGTTCAAATGGTTGAGTAGAGTTGGGTGCCGTTGACGGAGCATGTGGAGTCATCCGGGGACGTAGTTATCGCGCGCCTAAAACACTCGCTCCTATCCCCTAATCCATCATCTACACGAGCCTCTTGTAAGAGTGGCAAATGATATCCTCTTCCAACTCGTCACGCGGTGTGCGAAGGTACTGAGTTTTCACCATAGAGTGGTTTTAGTATCGAGATTGAGGGTTTTTTGAAAAAGTAATTTGCTTTTTGCCGTACCATCCCCACGACCAAGAGAATTCATCAACCTGCCAGCTTTTTTTTCACAAATATTACTTGCTGAAATGTTTGCAGTTGTCTAGAATTTTTTAGGACACGTAGTATAAGCCCCCGAATAAATTTTCCTGCCCCAAGCATTTTAAAAATTTTGCGTCTATTTTCTCAGATGTATGTATTATAAATTCAGACGAAAAACGAGAATTAACGAAAGTTTATAATCGGAAAAACGCAAGAGCATAGGACTAATTTTTAACAATCGTTGTGTGACCTGAAAGATTTACATCGCTTTTTCTTTTCTTTCATATTTTAGTCTGTGAAAAGTAATGGTTCATTTTTCGTTCCTGCACTGAGTGTTATCCAAGTTTGAAATCGCCCAAAATATTTGAGTCCTCGAGCCATTCCTAATATCTCCACCATTCCTATAAATAATCACTTGCCTGACCTTCCCGTGTCGGTCATGAAAGAGCATGGTGAGATCTAAGCCGAAATTGATTTAACCTTGATTAGGACGATCATAGTATTTTTTGTATCTGCTGACTTTAGTCCATGGATATCTATTTACTCACTTTGAGTCGTTTAATTATTCAGTGGGCCCCAGAATCTAATGTAACGTTGCCAGAAAGAACTATATTCCACCTATTAGTCTGTTTTTGCCTACTTTTTCAAAGGAACGAAGAAAAGTGTATAAATTCGATTTTTAATTCCATTCAACTCTAGTATGTAAAAATATAATAGATATGTGCTACATTGTTTGAAGCCTTATTTAATGTGAATGATCAAGACATTCTGGTTTTAATACCATTATTTTGGTCCCGTCATACTGTGTTTTCAGTGAAATGCTTATCGTCAATAAAACATGCTGCGGGCAATTGCAAGATCTCATGTAAGTAATTACGAAGGTGAATAAACTTCGCTGTCCGTATGGAGCTTCTATCTTTGTAGCAACCTTGCTGATGGATAATTTGATGCTTTAATTCCCATGCTTAACTACTGTAGTCGTATACGGTGCCAAGTCCAAAGTTTTCGTTAAGAGTTTTTTCTCATCTCATCTCTACTCTTCTAAGATAATGCGTACGACTGCATATATGTACCGCAAAAAAATGCAAGGCATCCGTCCCCGTTGACTTTGGCCTGTTTGTTCGTCCCATGGTCTCTTTCCTTTCCTTCCAATCCGGGCAGGGTGATGTAAAGCGAAGAACTTGGCCTCTCCGTTAGCGACTCGCCATGTCATGGTCCTCGGGTGTAAAGGAAGCGGATTCCGGGGACGAAGTGCAAATAGAGGCCGGGAGATGGGCAAAGGAGTGCCGCCGCGTCAGGGAAGTTCTCCGCCCCATGGAACAAGCCGTCCTCAAACACGACGTTCCCTCACTTTTAGGGTCCAACATCATGACGGGCCAACTCTTGCTCCATCCGGGTGGTTGGTGTTTGACTTGCATCCCATCTTAAGGGAGATGTGAGTGCGTTCCATTTTAATCATGATCATTGAAATAATGACATCACTTGCGGGCAATTACCCCCTACTTATTTTTTTTAAACGAAGGAAAGACAAATATCACATTGGTGACGGTATTTAATGGCGTTAAGTGATGAGAAATAACCCCGGGAATTAATTATAAAAATCACTATTCACTTCGTGCATCCTAGTCCATTTTTTTAATGAGAGGATCACGTTGGTGACGGTATTTAATGGCGTTAAATCATGGTAAATAATCTGGAGGATTTATTATAAAAATCATTATTCACTTTGTACTTCCACACTATACTGATATTCAGTGTATATGGTGGTGCCGAAACTGTGAAACTGGCTGTACGCTCGAATTAAAAATGCTGTAGAAGTACAGTCTACACTGATCGTTATAACCGTGCAAACCTATCGCAAAATAAGGCCTAAAACCATTAATTTATTTGAATGTATGGCTCAAATTGTATTCAAACCTACCTTGTATTGTTTCGCTGTACTTTTATACAGTTACGAGACCTGTACGAGGACCAGCCGTTAAAAATCTCATTCCCTTGTGTGAAAAAAATTCTATTTGTCGAATCAAGGTGAGTATGATGAATATTTATAGCTCTGGCTGGGACTAAAATTGACAAATGCATAAGTAGTTCGTAAATTACCAAAAATCACGTAATACTCGAATTATCTCGGATCGGAATTAGACTCGAATTTCTTTGTTACTCGAGTGGGATTTAAGTAAGGTCGAATATGACTCTTGCATAGAAAATTTGATGTAATAATGCTAAAAAAAATCGTTTTGTTCACAATTTTTGATCTATCATAAGCCAAATAAGATCATATCGACTCTTGTCTAGTGTAAAAATTTTACTAAGTGCCTAATGTCTTAATGTAATTCATAACCTCGTATTGGAAAACTAGTTCGTAAATTACCCAAAAATCACATAATACTCGAATACTTATTTCTTTGTTACTCAATTCGGATTTAAAGGAGGCAAAATATAAATTCACTCTTGAGTAGAATTTTTGAGGGAATAGTGCGCTTAAAATCATTTTGTATACAATTTACGATATATCATAAACCAAATAAGATCAATGTTGAATCTAGCCTTGGGTAAAAAGTTGTACTAAATGCCAAACCACTTAATATAATTAATAACCTCGTATAGGGAATATACCCGGGCATTGGGAAGATGATTGGGTAAATATCCATGGATAATTATTCTTATTAATAAGAATTTTCCCGATCCACATCACTAATTCCATCTCATTCGAATCTTCTCGATTCAGATTTTTTTATGCACACTCCTTTCCCCTCTACCTATTTCCTACTCTACCTTTTAGTTCCCCTCCGTCGAGTGTCTGGGACGTCAGGTAATGGAGAGGCTTTTAGATTCCCATCGCATTACAACCTTTTAAGATCCCGAGTTGAGATCACGAGTTCGTAATTCACCCGCAGACGCGTCAACGTCGGCACTGAATGGTGAGAGGATTTCCCCTTATCGCAGATGCACTGCGTGGGTATTATCATAAATAAATTGCGAATACTCGGGAGATAATTTCTGCGCTGCGGCGGTGGATCTTATCTTTGCTGTCTAGATTATCCATGAATGTGCCTCTGACGCTTGCATTCTGGTGTGATTCAAGGCTCTGTCGATGATAAAGATGGTTGAATTTTTTTTCGCAGTTTTTGCTCTCGCGGCTATTTTATTATGATTTCCGATACGATTAGTTTTACGTTTTTTGGTATCACATGCATTTTCTTCTGCGTTGTGATAAGCAATACATTTTCAGTTATATATTAGTCGACAAAAAATTTTCATTTTCGCATTTCTAATTAATATAGCGTTGGTATTGAAAAGCTCCATAAGTAGAGATCTAAATGTTATTTTGTACATTTTTATGATTTAGATTCATTAAGATATCATTTGTTTCAATCGTCTTCACAGTACGACTGCACAGTATTTTTGCGGAAACGGTGAAGTTTCTCCACTGTAAAAATATATTCACCAAGATTTTTGATATGTTCATTTTGGAACAAAAGGTTTGGCTGCAAACGTTCTTGATTCTGAAATAAACAGTCAGCCATCACCCCCTGCTGTCGTGCTTTAGTCATATGGGAGCTCAAACATAGTCGTGGATCGAAATGCAGTAATCGAGTCAAAAACTCTGTCTTGTGCTTAGCATTTTTAGACCATATTATGATATTAAAAATCTATGCCGGGGGCTTTTTCCAGGAATTTGAGAGGAGATAGACGTGCTCGATGTTGTGAAATTTTTCCGAAATTATAGAATTAAATAAAGATTTTCAATAACAATAGCAAAAGATTGCCTGAAACAATTTTTACTTATTTTTCCTTAAGGGAGTTTATAATATCCTGGGCATAGACCTTCCTTGGTACGTACTACTTATTCTTGCCATAGGATCCTGGCGAAAGTTTCAGCAAATAAATAGAGCGATTCACCTTCAGGCTGCATAACTTTCAATCGATATTGCTGCTTGAAAACTATAGAGTATTTAGGTACAGCCATATTAGAAATGGACATGCTGCCAATTAATCTATTATCTGTTTTCTGATCTCTCACTAGGGCTTGCGGAATCGATGACCGTACTGAACAACAGTTCCTCTTTGCGCTAAGCCTTATTCCAATCTATCATACACGACAGTCCTACCCTCTTCTGAATCGATTTGACTCTTACAAGCGACCCCTTACCCGCCCCAGCTCTCTTAACCAAGATTTATGGCGAGCCAGTTGTTTTCATTTTGTTTAATTGCCGGTCCAGAAAATGTCATGTACGAGTCGATAGCATCTGAAGGTAACTACCTCCCGTTTTGGTAATCCCATACTTGTTGCAAGTCGACTTTTTATTTACGGCCCATCATGTGTGAGTCGGCGTTAAAATAATTTTTACTTTTGTGCCTCGCGAAGGCTTCGAAGAGCTCGCTTCATAATTTCCCGCTTAAAGATCACTCCAGCGTATCCCCCGGCACATTCAAGTGACATGACCATTAGAAGAAAGGTAAAGATGTTGAATTTGTCTTCAGGCGTATCCATATGGAAAAAAATGTTTGGTTATGCATATAAATGGAATTTAGTTAATGCAACCGAAAGAAGACATAATTTGTCTTGCGTGAAGGGTAGAAAAGGTGTATGGAGAGAAACCCAGCCTCTAAGTTTGGAAAAGGAAAATTGCCGTAGTATTCATAATTGTTTTGGCCTTAAGCATGAATTATCTGGTAAATTTGAAGAATAAGTAGATAAAATCGTATCGAAAGGATATTCAATAAATTGTTTATTGTCCAAAAAATCTTTTTTTCCTAATATTTTGAGATGAAGAATTCATTTACGTATGAAATTTGACTCTCATCATATCCACATGCATTCAGCTAGCACTGATTTAAGTGCGACAATCATATAAATAATTGTCACATACGCCATAAAGATCCTGGAAATTAAAATGTCGGGGTATTAATACTTTTAAATGCCTATGGCACTTACATGAGTGACAACCACCAGGATAATTTACTCCACTTAACTATTGCTGACATATTGCTCAAATTCTTCTGCATTTCTTTCTTAACCATCGTTAATCTAGAACACACGTCTTCAACCTTTTATAATGCAAGCGCCACAAATCGATTTAACATCGTCCGGAGGGCCGCAATGCTTCATGTCACTTTACCACCTCATCATTAAAATTAAAGAAAACATTATTTCAAAGTGCAATAACCTTTATTGGTTAGAAGTTCAATCAATCAATGCGATTTTTGACATTGTTTATTTTTACGAGTGTGTCGATATTTGGTTCGCGAAACAATATTTCCTTTAGCCTCCATAGGGGTCGCGGTTTGAAGACCCCTGCTCTAGAGAGTGCTGAATTCTACGTGCTATACACGATTTACGATTTACTTTCCCAATCCAATCCCGTAGCGTTTAAACTGCCATCCAATGCCTCCAGCTACTTCGTTTCGCTCCTCCTTAAGAACGTGACTCTTCGTAAAGAAGGATGTTTTATTCGGTCTGGCAGGAACCGCGTTTGCTTTTCCCAAGCCAACACGCTTTTAGCGGCTGAAAAGTCTCCTTCGGCCGCCAGTCCTCTCGACGAGTGCCAATTGGCGTGGAACCTAGGAAATTAAGAGTTCTCGCGGGCGGGAGGAACATCTCGACGGCCTTAAAGTCTCCTTCGGGCCCCTGAGTAAATATATGAAGTGGAGTCCTACATGTGGCAGCGTACCGGCTGAAACCTAAGGCCATTACAGAATCCATGCAACTTAGGATTAAATCCGATATTTTTATTGAAACTGGAAATTAAAATATGCAGTGATAGCCTTAATGAATACTATAGCATACATTTCTTAAAAATAACGCTGAGGAAAAAAAATCATTCGAACCCGTATTTCCGGTCGAGTGCTTCAGCCAGTTAAGCTACCGAGGCGACATTCTTCCCTGTGAAAATTTCAATTGAAGTGGAAATTTGGAAGGATGACGCCTCGTTAGCTTTAACTGGCTTAAGCACTCGTCCGGAGATTGGGGGATCCGGGTTCGAATCCCGGTCAAAGCGAATGATTTCTTTCCCTTCGTAATTTTCGCACAATTTATGCATTGCGGGTGACTTTAAAAGTTATCACCGAAGCTAGTCCCGGTATACTTTAATTAGCATAAATAATAGCATTTGAAAATGACTAGTGGTTCTATATTACTTGCACAGACGAAACATATGCAGAGGAGATATGGAATTGGTCATTAATTATATCATTTGAATTCACCGAAATGGAATCAATCTTTGTCTGGAAAAAAAATGTAACCAGAAAAGGTTATGAAACCAAAATTTCAAGTAAATTATTACGGCGCTTTATAATTTTTTAATAATATTTGCTCAGGAAATATACTTTAATTTTAATTACATGCTTTATACTACTATCACTTTTCTTGGATTTAAAGAAAATTTGTTCAAGAATATCGTTTTTAACTAAATTTACTTTTGCATCTAGGGGGCTGCTCCCCCCTCCTGCCCCCCCCTCCTGCCCCCCCTCGGGGTATGCCCATGTATCCACGTGAAAAGTGGATATAGATGACTGTTAGTAGCGATTTTAAGATCTGATTTAGTGCGCACGGAAGCGAGATCAATTCTAGAAGCAGACTTGAGAATCCTCTAATGTAAAATTCGTGGAAGTTCCCTTGGTGAGTGAAATCCCGTGGATTAGAGTTCCCTCTGTCGGTAATAACATCTCCGCCCGCCCAGCAGTCTCTCACCAAAGCACGCCAAGCTGCTTCTCGTCCTCCAGATGTCGCGCGCGTTCCTGTCGTGCGTGTAGGAAGTTCAAAGGAAAGCGCTCCGAGTGGCGGGAGCCCTCAACTCCCCTTCCGCCTTCTCGCTCGCGCTTTACGCCCGGCGATCGTGTTTTTTCTTCTTTCTCTCACTCATTTTTTTCTCGTGTTTTTTGGGTTTTTTCTTCTTCATTTTTTTGGCCCATTGCCCGTCGCTCGTGGAGGAAGTCTCTTGTGTCGTACGGTTTTTTTGGTGGTAAATAAATCGTGCAGTATGGGTGGTCAGGCAGTTGTGTCGCGTGTTCTCTTCAGAGCTGAATTTGTTTTAATTGGTTGAATTTCGTATTCATTAAGGCCTTGAAGTTGTTTAGCTTTGAAAATTTCGTGAACGCGTCATGGTAATGCAAAAAAAAAATCTCAACGATTTGGATGCAATTCTGCGATTTCCATTCCTGGCGTAAAAATTTGCTAGGCTCGTTGGCTGTGGGGTTAAATCCTCGCCGGCCAAACGGGAGGTCGCGGGTTCGATCCCCGCCTGGTTTTACTGCCTCGATTCAGGATATGGGTGTTTGTGACCATCTTTCGTTGTTATTCGTCAGATTCCCTCGATGTAAAGACTTTAAATAAGCTGTTTTCGGGGAGATTAAGAAAATGAAACGAAAAATAAAAGAAAATGAAATTATAAAAATTTTAAAAATGAAAAAAACTTGTAAATTATTATAATAAAACCAGTTGCTGCTGGCTAGAATCCCTGCTCAGGCTAGCTTTTTGGGCCTAATGCAAATTAGTGACCCATCACATCTACTCTCCAATCAATTGAATCTCGCTTCTTTTATCACTTACCGTGCTGACCTTAGTAATACGGATCTGCACCCTAGTGCTGACCATTTACAATATTTATGTGTTATTTCTAAGCGATTAACATTCGATGTTAGGAATAGGTGTTTTCTATATTTTTATAGAATGAACTTAGCTTTTATCATTATGTTTATTTAGATGTTGGTACCACTTTGCTAAAAAAAGGAAAACTTCGATTTTTCAAAAGACGGATGGCGTAATAATACGTCCATAGCACGCGAAGTGTTGTCCCCTCGACGTGATCTTTAAGGCACTGTAGACCTCCGGGATTGCACGCTTACAGCCCACCAACCCTATGTTGGTCGGGTTTTTCTTTCATTATCTTTCACGTCTCTCGACTTTCACTCTATAGAGTATCCACCTCACCGACTCTCGTTTTCTGCATCAGCTGAAGACATATTGGACCAAGGAGGAAGGTGTACTGGAGAGTGAGATGATGATACGTTGGCAGAAGAATCCGACGGTTAAACTGTCATTCGTCCGTAAAGACACTCGATATTCGCGCGCCTTAACTATCGAAACTGATTTCTTCGAAGAGATCAGTGGAGGAATGTGGCCCGAGAGTCGATTCATATATCAGTTTCATAAAAATTTGAAAGTAAGCTCTTGCAATTGTACTTTATTTGTTGTCAGTGAGATAAATATGATTTCCGTTCTAAATATTGTAGATTTGAATATTCCATTTTTACAAAGGCTCTTCTGGCGGTACTTACCTGAGCATGCAATTAGCGTTGAAAACCCCCACCGCCATGGGGAAATAAGGAATAATTAGTGGTCGGCAGCGATTCTTCCGGGTTTCCTTCCGCGTTTCCTTAATCTGAGCAAATGCATTCGGTACAGTCCTTGCGAAATTCGTCCAACTATAACCATGTTTATTCTATGGATGGTATTAGCATTGGGGCAACAGACGAAGTGAAGTACCTGGGAGTTACGATAACCTCGAACCTCTCGTGGGGAACACATCATTTAAGGAATTATTGCGGCATAAGCCTGAAGAAATTAGGATTCATCAAGCGTATTGTAGGAATATTTTTGGATGAGAAAGTAAAAGAACGGTGCTATTTCACACTCGTCCGACCGCACATTTAATATGGAGCGAGCGCATGGGATCCAGTGCAGAAAGACTTAATCCGCGAACTGAACAAAATACAAAGAAAGGCTGCGAGGTTCGTCAAAAACCGCTACGGGCGTACAGACAGCGTTACACAAATGTAAAGCGAATTAGGCTGGGAGCCTCTTGAGACTCGGAGGCTGCGCGATAATCTTATATTGCTTGAGCGATGGATATCTTTAAGAGCGACACAGGGAACATAATATTAGAGCCACACTATATTTCCAGGGCCGATATAGGCGACAAATTAAGAGAGATGTTTTGCCGAACGGATGGATATGGGAATTCGTTTTTCCCCCGAACCATAAAGGATTTAATAAACGCTAGTCCCAACTTCGTTAGAGTACTTCTAATTTTTATGAATAAACGGCTGGTGTCCTAACACCCCCAGTCACACGCCTTTTAGGCGGCTTTGCGGGGTATTATGTAGATGTTTACCCATTTTACTGGTCAATATTTCGCCAACGTTCCAGTTGGCTTTCTCAGGTTCACGGAAGACTTCTTCTTTCAGTGGACCTGAGAACCAACTTCAGTAGACCTGAGGAAGCCAACTGGATCGTTGGCGAAATATTGTCCATTAAAATGGATAAACGCGGAAGGAAACCCGGAAGAATCGACCGTCATAATCTCCGTGGAAGCCTGCTTCGAAACTTTGCAATTAGGGGTGTTAACCAAAATTTATGTACACGGTGATTGTAAACTAACAAAATTCACTTTTCCATGCTATTCCTCGCAATTAAAAACACCATACTGCAAAATATAGGAAAGAAAAGAAGTGGATCGCATTGCACTCATCACCGCGCCGCGGACATTTTTGAAAACCGAATCAGATGCGACCGAAGTGGCAACAGAAGTAAACCTTTTATGGTATCGATTTGGGCATCCTCTCTGCAGTCCCCTTGGATGATCTTATGACCCCTATACTTCCCCATTTTTAGCTGCGACCTGTCATCATCTCACCCCACAAAACCTTCCAATCCGCGGCGGAAAGTTTTAGTACGCGGCAAGGGAAGGTAAACGCCCACATATCTCCTCATGGAACTGAGAATTTGGAAATTACAATGGCTTGTCTTGCTATCCCCCACTTCTGCGTTTTTCCTCCCACACCCAAATCCTATCCTCCTCTCCCCCCACCTCAATCTCTCCCCCCTCCCCTGTTCTCTTCCTCCACACACCTTTCGGGATGAACGTGGGTTGCGCCATCGCGGGCGGCGTTGCCAAGTTTACCCACCGAGTCTGAAAACATACTGGAGCGACGTTGCGGGGGTGTTGCCCGCGTGGAAGCGGTGGGGGGAGATTGTGGAAAGGGGAGGGGAGAAAGACGGAGGCTGGTTGGTCGCTCGCCCGGGTGGTTGCTAGGTTACCGATCCGAAGATCCGCGGCGGCGGCGTGTAGACATCGGCGTGGAAGCCATATTGAATTTTATTACGCGGGTTATGTCCGACGCCCAGGGACTCGCCGCGTCACGACAAAAGGGCTTCCTCCCACTTCGACTCACGCCTTTCCCATTCCAACGGATCCTTACTTGGACCAGGGAACCCCTCACGCCACGTCTTCTCCTCCCCGCCCCCCCCTCACGTGTTCTTTCCCTATCGCCTGAACTTGGGGGTTTCTTTTCTCCCTTTCCATTCATGCTTTACTGTTTCCTATCCCTCCCTCCCCCCCTTTTCGTCTCCCTGCTGTCCCATTCAACGCGCCCCGCCGTGATGCGAGCGATGTTACGCGTGCGTTGAAAATGCCGATAACGGACGTGACAGTTATGTTTTTGCTCGAAACATTTCATTGGTGTTCTCGCGATATTTTAATATTTTTAATGCAAGATCATAATTTTTTTGCGTTAACACACAGATAGATTATCTACTCCGGGCGTTACCTAAAAGAGATTAGTTGTATGAGTAATGTCGAGTATAATATCACTCCTAAATTTTCTATAACATTTAATATACCGTAAAAATCTTCCAAAGGTTCTGCAATTTTGTAATTTTGCTCGGAAAGGGCTGGAATACTGTCGTAGATTCTTTTACCTTATCCAATGTAAATTATAATCACTTCATTCACACATTTACGGGTTCATGTAGGCCTAAGTTTTCCTTACAATGCGCCTACATCCAGTACTTTTTCTTTCTCCATCCCTCTCCTGTCTCACATAGCTTTTAAGTCTCTCTCTACATTCTGTAGTTACCTCTTCATCAGTCAACCACCCGGCTACATGATGCCTTAGGCCCAGTATTTTTCCCATGTTTTGGAAGAAATCTAGTAATCCAAGCTGAGCTTCTTTAAATGTTTTCCACCTTAAGAAAATTGTTATTGGCTCAGAATACAAGGCTAGAGATTCCTTCACCTTTTGAAAGCTATCGCTGTTGAACTATCGCTGTAAGCATTTTCAAACAGTTCCTTGCTAGTGAGATAGACCACTACGGAAGGTGGCAGAGACTTTCCTTAAAGGTTACGTTTATAATTGAAGCCGATTTCATCTTGCTCTGTTATAAACAGGTCGTTTACAGTCTTTTGAGATACACTTGCGGTTCGGTAGATCGTAAATTGCTTGCGGAATTCGGCTTGCGAGCGCTTTTACTTTCGACCTTGCAACCTTCGACCTCATGACTCACAATGTATTGGCGTAAGCGTGCTGGTACCTGTTCGTTCCAATGGAGACGTGTTGGGTGGACATTTTGGTTGCCGTAACAAACGCTAATTTCAACGAGGTATTTTGAGTTCCTAGTGAGATAATTTATCCCCACCGTAAAAGTCATGCGGGAACATACTGAATCCATATCTGCGACTTCGATTACTACCGCGACCTCGTTGAATCCGGTGTGTTTGAACAAAAGGTCTGAGAGAAAAATAGAAAGCAAGTTCGGAGAATAGGAGGGAGTAGCCTCTCCTTGACAGGTCGTTACAATCGCGAGAGAAAGGTTACTGACTCCTGGAAGAATTTATGAGAAACAACCAGGGAAAATCTGTATTAGCTTTGGGCTTCTACGATAGTGATAACTTAAGTTTCTTCACTGATAATGGCGTCATCAATTCTTTAATTGCAATGGTATATCATTGTCCGATAGGTTTTTGGCGGCGTGGTAAAATCAATCTCTTTTTTATTCTTTTCGTATAATCCTTTTTAGCGCTTTGTTAATCGATGTATCTTTTTATTTACGCTCGCAAACTTAATACAAAAGTACTTCTTTGCTATTATGTCGATGTTTTGCTCACGGTTAAAACTTTTTCGTGTCTATAAAATCGTTTAGTCGAGAGATGTTACTACCATTAACACGGGAAATAGACGATCCGAATTTTAATAATAATAATTAAATTTAAAAAACGTATTATTAACTTCTTTTGAGATAATTTATACTGGTATTGTTAATGAAAGAGTCATTTTAAAAAAATGATCAAGACTCTTTCTTATCATTTTATTCCTTGAGCAAATTATTTTCTTAGCATATTGGACAGTTAGCAAGACTAAGTTATTTCATTAATTTAATACCAATCAAATAAATACTCAGGATATGAATGGAAAAGGTCGAGACAATGGGGTAGCTAGGAATTTCGTTCAGGGGGGCCGATCCAAAACTAGGGGGAACATTTTTGAAAAATAGGGTACTATGTAGAGGGTTTTAAAATAATGTTAACACTTTTCATAAGCGAAAAAAAACTTCATTTGTCAAATAAATCTTTTGAAAATTCATGATTTTTCAATATTTTGTTTCCTTTTATAAAGGAAAGAAATTGTGTTTTTATATTTCGGGGGGTCCGGACCCACCGCACGTCCCCCCTTGCTACGCTGGGTCGACATTATGTGGAAATCCGTTCATAATCAAGGAGAATTATGCTTTTCCCTCGTGTTCAGTGGCTTTGCTTGAGGAAATTAGGTAACTGTAATCGTTTGTTATTCGTTCAAATCATGCATATACAGAAACGTTTAGAACGCACACTTTACATCGACATTTTATTTTGAAGTCATAACCTAATTTTAGAGATGAATTTAGATGATCTTCAACACCTTCAGAGCTAATTATATAGATGTGATAGATGTCAATACGAATGGCCTTTCAAGAAAACAATTCAAAGTACTCCTTCTCTTGCTTCAATTTAGGCATTTTTTAATTCCAGTGCTGTCACTCTTAAAAGGGCTTGAAGTTTATTGGGCGTTGTGAGAAAGTCTCCGCCGTAAATTTGAGGTCTCTGCGGAGGCATTGGGAAACGATCGTATTTCCTAATGGCTGTGGCAAACGCCTCCGGCTGGCTTTCAACGGGAATGCGTGTGTGTCAGGGTCTTTTGAAGTCGAAGGCAAGGACTTGGTGGGTTTCTAGCAGGGGTGAGTCGATTCGTTTTCTTTTTTTCGATTCCAATTCCGATTCTTTCAAATTCCCTTAATGTCATAAGAGTCAGATAAATTATATTTTTTGTATGCGACAAAAGAGTACAGAGCCTTGGAATGACCGGGATAATCAAGAATTTAAAGTAATTTAAGTATACCGGACTAGCCATGGTGATGACTCTACGGAGTCACAGGCAATGTACAAATAGGGTAGTTTCCTTCATCAAAGAAAACGAAAGGCATTGATTGCGATTCGTTACCCACCATTAGTGTATTCATAATACACAAATTATTTGGTTTTTGAAATACCGGTTTAGACGAATGGCATGGGTCAAATTTTATCCTCATTTGAAAAAGGCCAGATTGGCGCCCATGCGATTCCACTCCGCATGACGTCACAGGGACCTAGTTTCTACACGAGAGGATAGGAGTTATACATCGTCTGAGGTTACCAATGCATGCACGAGGCACAGAGCTCAGGGAAACATATCTTAATAATCACCTATTAAAACTGGCTAAGTTCGGAAAGTTTTCTTCGTTTGATAAGGTATTAATAAACCTTTTTTAAGCCAAGCGCTACCAGACAGCAAGGTACTAGGCTAGCCGCTAGCAGCCTGCGTCGTATCAGCGCTAAGCCTCGCCTCAAGGTCACCTCGCAGGGCGGGAGGGGGAACCAGAAATACGTCACGCAGAGAGACTTCCCGACATTCATACTTAAGCGTCGCGTTTTCGCGCGCTTGATAATTTTCACTTTTCATTTAATCGCGAAAAATAGATGTTGTCATTTAAAAATCTAAAAGCGTGAAATACGTACTCCAGGAGTAATAATCTTTCGATTAAAGCAATAAAAAAATAAACGGAAACCACCCTATTGTGCGAAAAACGCTGGTGACTGGGAGCTTTGACTGACTGACTTTGCGGGTGGCTCCGTAAAGTTATCACCGTGGCTAGTCCCGGTATACTTAAATTAGTCAATAGCCACCGCCTCTATGTGGCCAAAGTTCGGGCTTTGCTCTCCGGCTGTGGCGCTGTGTGCACGATTTGGACTGCTTGTGGCTTCATATACTCAGCAGTCCATATCATCATGTCCAGTTTAGTCCTTAAATTTCCATTATTTAATCAGTAGCTGAACTGGCTACACTGCATCGGCAGCGCTAGATCGGAAACCCAGGGATCAAGGTTCAAATCCCGGTCAAAGCAAATGATTTTTTTCACTGTGTTTTTTTCGCTTAAGTATTTAAAGGAATTTTAGGCGCGTTCAAACTTTGGGTGTATCTTATTTATGGTTTTCAAGTTTTATTTTACTGAAGGGGCGTCCATCAATTTCGTGATTTTGGCGATTTTGCCCCCTCTCTCCTTATGAGATATAGCGAGATTTGGCTCGACCCCCTCCCCCATACCCCTAATCTCACGTGAGATTGTTCAACATGCGTATTTTCAGTGTAAGTACGTTATTATACGCTTCATACGTTGAATTTATTTAAAAAAGCTATTTCCTTAATTATTTTTATCTAAGATAAGTAAATTATTAAGTCATATGACCTTGAAAATATCATATAATGTGATAAAATGTCGAAACCATGGTCGGTAGTGGAGTTTTATGAAGGCTGCATTTTTCCGGGTTTCACCGCGTCGTCGTTGTGATGGAGACAACGGTTTCTCCTGCATTCCAGCAGACGTTTTCAGGTCGAAGCGCTTGATGCCGCGTCTTAGCCGCCCTTTTATCGTGTGGTGTGTGTTGTCAGTGGCGTTTTACATTAAACTGTGGGAATTACGATTTGTTGTTATTATCGCTTATATATCGTGTTTTCACGTCAAGCCTGAAACGATTTTATACGTTCCCAACCTTGTAATCTGTTTTAAAAACATTTTTTTCCTAGAATCGGCTCAAAGGCGATCGATTCTCGATGACGATTCCGTGCCCGAGAATCGGTTGAATCGGGAATCGACATTAGGAATCGACTCCACCCTAGTTGATAGCGGGGAAGAGTCTATGGCGGTTTCCCACTTGTCGGGTTGGGGGATAGCCGCGACAAACATTCCATTCTCCCGATGAACATAGAGAAGGCGGATCGGTGAAGCAGCGTTCCCCCCGCCCCCCTACATGTCCGCCTTTCTTGAAAATTAGCAATCCCGCCTCATTGTTTCAGCGAGAAAGTCAGACTCACACTACAGCGCTTTAGCCTTCAACCTGTGGGGTCGTGGCTCGTTTGCCTTTAAGAGTTAACTCGTTGCGAAGTGTCCGCGCCTTTTTTTCCATCTTTTTAATCGGGAACGCACATTTCGTCATTTTATCAGCCAGTTTTTCTTTCGGGTTAATTTTAATGGTTACGGAGTTGGTCGGGAATTCGTGGAAATGTATGTAGAATGAATGAGGAGTATAGCTTATATATCTTATTCAGTAGACCTAAATGACGATTTCACTTTTTCCCGGCGTATGATGGCGGTGAATTCTTCTCGGGTTTCCATCCGGGTGAGCTCCATCTCCATCGCTGCCGACGTTTCGATAGAATCCTTTTCTATCGTCATCAGGGCCGATGATGCCAGTAGGAAAGTGCCAGGTTTATATATCCTCTACATATATATAAATATGGCACTTTCCTACTGCCATCATCGGCCCTGATGACGATAGAAAAGGATTCTATCGAAACGTCGGCAGCGATGGAGATGGAGCTCACCCGGATGGAAACCCGAGAAGAATTCACCAGACCTTAATGACGTTTTGTACCTATACGTTTTCATCAATGAGTCACCCAACATTAACCCAGAAAAATAATGAGCGTATGATATTCAGCAATATGAATTGTAATCGGAAAACTGAATTCGTAATTCAATTTTAGAATTGAAGGCGATCGTCAAATCCTTCATGACTTGGTTTAATAAATGTTTATATTTATGGGTTGAATGGCCTTTCAAGAAAAACCAACCGAGGTAGAATATGCTTAAAAGGCTGGGCTGAATTCGTTCAATAATTGACGAAACCATTCCCGGAGTGAATCAAATCAAATCTTATTTACCCTCGCAGCGTATCAAAGAAAAGGAAAGATTGGACAGTGAGGATAGAACTCACCCCATACTAAGCCATCATTTCATGAATCGCACATTCAGAGTGAGACCGATTTGTATCCTCTTGAAGATATTGCCAAGTTCTGGCAGACAGAAAATCAAACCAAGTCTGGGGTTTTTCAATTTACGGGGAATGAAATCCACTCCGTCCACAACTTAAAGGCTTAGACATTTGGATGACGAGGCACAGAAAAATATCTCGAGTTTCTCCCGTACCTACAGCGCTAACTAAACTGCGTAATTTATAATCAACAAACACATGTATGTACGCCGATAAAATCCAAATCAACTAACAAAAAAGGAGGACATGCTTTCATGGTAAATTCGGCGGAAACTGATATTATTGCTCGTTGAATTATAGAACATCACTTATATTGTTGATTTTTCGGTCATATTATTTTTTCCAACTTTCGATTTCAGATACCTATCATGAAAAATTTATTAATCTTTCTTATTGTTTTTATTGTTGCATTTTTCATGATAATCATAAAAAAATGATGACAATATCCTGCATCTGCTTCTGATTAGAAGCTCAGAGAATACGAGACGATCGTAATTCAAGAGGGAGAAATAGATACCTGCTTGAGACATCTGGACCAGAAAGCTCGACATGACGTTATTGTGGTGGAATTTTATTAAACCTTGAAAATCTTAGAATGGAGTGATCTCTCCCGCGATTTCATGGGCTCTCTGAATCACAGAATAGGTTCATGAAGATCATGAATTATGATCGAAAATGCGATTGGAAGGGAAGCCAGATGATGTTTTCGCTGATGAACAATCGTGAAGCACTCTAACCTTTATCATCTCGGGAATGTGAGTAGAATAGAATGGGTTTGTATAGTATAGAATGAGTTTGGTTCATAGCCAACTTTTTCTAACTGAAAAAAGAACCGCAACTTCCTCTATGGGTGCTTTAAAAAATCTATTATTTCAAAAATATTCCGGATCGTTACAAGTAAGAGCTTGCCAGTTAATCTTCGTGGTGTATTCATTGCCTTAAGCAAATCATAGAACTTTCTAATGGTATGAAAGCATTACCTTTCTTAAAGAACCGTTATAAAACCATTTATTCAGTTGGGTGCTAGGAATTTTACGATTTTGCGTGATGTGAATATTAGAATGAGAAAATAAATAATCAGTGATGAAACATAAATGAATACTTATCTTAGCAGGACAATGGATATAATAAGCCCTGTAAACGCCATGATTCAGTAATGTTTAACATCTACCGCTATAATAAAATTATAATTTCCTTTCCAGAGAAAACGTAAACATATTGAGATATGAAATTGACATCACGTTTCGAAATTTTTTCACACCATTATTAATATCAGCGATTTTCGTATTCATGTTGCCTGAATTTCTAATTATATTCCTCAAAGTAGATTATATGACTATTGGGATATCATGTTTAAGGAATATAAAAATGAGTGACATTTCTATTATGATGATGCAAATTTATGGGGCTAACGAAGATCTATCAACTCTAATAATTACAAATGCTATCATCGACCTTTTTCAATAAATGAACTACCTTGGTTGGGAAAAAAACCTTTTTCATACACGTCCCACTTTTTAAATGGCTCTGGACCCCCAATTGAACACGACAGTGACCAAGGGAAATTTTGATTGGAAAATTTCTACGCAACTAAATTTGAGTAGGTCCAATCAAGTATACGTAAAAAATATTGGATGCGCAAGATAAGGGAACCTCTGTACTACGTAAATCATCAGGAAATTCAAAGTTTCTATCAAATTCAAATTTTCCGTATAGGTTTTCCTGGTACAATTCTTATTTAGATGCTTTGGCCAACAAAAAGAGTGCCCATTACTTTTTAATGGAATGGAATGAATTTTAAACTTTTCCAGAATCTTATATTCGTCTGCCTAATAGAAACGAAACATTAATTTGTGGTGAATGCATAAGTAAGTCTTCATTTTTGAAACGACTAATGTCTGGGTTTTTACCATTTGTAATCCGCTCAATTTATAGTCATATTTGAGTTACATGTAGTTTGTATCCTAGCGTTGATATTTTTCTCCTATCCCAAATATTACGGTAGATCTCAGCACTATTACACTAGCACTACTAGCACTATTAGCACTATTAGCACTACTAGCACTGACATCTTATTCTTTTTTATCACAGAATCTATTCTCCTTTTCTTTTATGTCGAAACCCAGTATTACCTCGCCACCAAAAACATCACACTTAGCTCGAATAAATGAGGAAATGAACTACTCCGAAATGGACTTACGATAGCTGGAATAAATCTTTGAATTCCAATTTGATCTATGCATCTAAAAGTTGAATAATGATAAAATGACCTCTAGATTGTCACTATTCTTTGGTGTTCAGTGGTTGTTTGCAGTCGTTGTTGTATGGTTTCATTGTCTTTATTTCACGCTATTAATCGACCTAAGATGTCCATGCCTACCGCGGACATAGAATGCCACCGTCGCAATGTCGATGCCCGATTTTGATGGTCAATGGTCTGACAGAAGGTTTGAAAAAACGTGCACCACGTAGGTCCTACGATTTCCATCCTCGGAGCTCAAATAATATTTTTTCCTCGCCCACGTTCACCCACACAGACGTTAGAAGGAAATAGGAAAGCCAAGGCCGAGGAGGAGGATGGATGGTTTAATATTTTTTTTTCATTTTTCGTTCTTTTTCTTCGTCCTTCGTCCGGTTGAATTTTTTTTCGGAGGAGAATTTTTCGTTTTGAAGTCAGGCGGAGCTGATGAGAGGGGAAAAGAGTCGAAGGAAATTAGACATCACCTGGAATGTTCTTGTCCCAAGTTCCCCAGAGCCGTGGCATTCCTAGTGGAAAATCCAAGCGTTTATTTCTCACTCGTCAGGGAAAATGATATTTTTTTATCGTTTCTCGGTCGATGGTAACGATCCGTTTTTATCCCTCAGAAAAGCGAAGTGGAAGAATAGGATATAATAGCAAATTTCATTTTTGAGAAATTTTTGTGGTTTATTAGGCGAATTTCCTTTGCGTCTCTGGAATTTCTCAAGTTATTGTTGATAGGAAACAATATCTTTACTACATGAAGAAAAATCATCAGTAATATAACTATCTACATCTTCCTACTGTCTACTACATACCTCAGTAGGCGTATGGTGAGGCGTCGAGCAAAAACAATTAGCTTGAGAGAATGTATGTATTATTAAAATAGAAATAATTGTCTATAACTATTTGTATTGAATCAAAGGCGAATACCCTGATAGGCAACTATTAATTTTGGCCTACATATGGATACAGTTTTGAGACGGTTAATAGTGTTGCACACTGTTGAAAAAAATACTTTGTATAGTACACATACATTTTAATTCATGTACCGCGAGAGTGAGTGCGTGTAATGTAACATGAGCGGAGTCATGATACAATTTTAGTGAACGCCCATTGATTTTTTAACAATTTTATTTTTGAATTTATGTGAGAGCTATCAAAGAAAGACTTGAAATGCAGATTTAACTTATCATATTTCGCGACATGAAATTTATTGTCAAAAGTTCTCTCATATGTCTCATAATATTGCAGAATTAACATCCGATATGAATAATCCTAAAATATCCATATTTTTTGACGTTATATGAAAATATTTCCTTGCTCTTCCCTGGAAAGTGACTATCCTCAAAGATGCCGCAGAGTGAGATGTAATTTGATCATAGCGAGACCTCCGCGGATTTCCATTCATGCTATGAGGCGCCCATTAGTGTTTCTGGCTTTCAGCTTGGCCACGCCGTGCCGTAAAGTTTAGATAATTCATGTTATTGTGGGTGATCTTTCACCTTATGACTTTGCGGACCGAAGACGATCCGTCGTGGATGGTAATGACACAAATAGCTGGACGTGCGCATCCCATTATAGTGGAAACTTTTTCCGAATACTGCATGCTGCTTCACGGAATTAACAAGAGTAAAATTTATTGTAGGTTGGAAAAGATTTGATCTCAAGGTTGTATATTTTACAGTAGTACCACTAGCATCTTTTTTTGTAATAGTTTTTGTGCCATTGCAGCTTTTCTCTACGTTTCTTATTTTTTATACGAATTGCCCATTGAAACGACAAGGGGATACTGTTTTTTGGACGTTTAAGTCATGTTTTCACTTCGAATCCCATTTCGTAGAAGATATTTATTCGTTGATGCTGCAATATCTTGTTATATTGTTAATGTAAAATTCTGAGAAATATTATGAAAAACAAAGGACGACTTGATCGCCTTACCAGAAGAATTACAGACCCGATGAATGGATAACAGAAAGAAGGGTAGCGAGCTATCAAGACATATAAACCTGTGGTTTCATTGTGCCATTCAATAATTACCCATATAGAGCAGCTATCATCGCTTAAAGCCCGTACTGTGTAAATAGCTAAAGAAAGGTTCTGTCCATCAATTTTCGCCGAGAAAAGCTTAAGCAGTAGCTGACGGATCCAGAAACGGTATTTTTATACGGGCCACTTTCTTTCGTAAGCAATATCAAAATCAACACTTAAAAAATGATGAACGAGTATATTGACAGAGAAGATTACCTTTTACGTTCAAAAGATAAAAGAAGCCCTTGGTAAGAAAAATAAATATATTAATTAAGATCTAAAAATTATCCCAGTCAGGCCGCATTTTTACCATCCGATTTCTGTATTTTTCCATCTACAACAGCGCCGTTGTACTCGTCCCATTTTTCTATGCGTTCCTGTCCTCTTTTTCCTATTCGTTTAATTTATTTGTGTATAAATGAATAAAAAAGAAATATATGCATGCATACATAAAAAATATACATACAAGTCATATCCTGTGACTGCTTTTTTAACCTTTGTCCCTTTTCTCTCCCTTCAAAGGAGCACATCCCCGCAGTGACCCGCCCCAGCGTCGATCAAGATGCCGACGGAGAGCGAGGCGCCTTCGAGGCGTGGCTCGGTTGGCGGTGGCTCGACGGCTGTGTCCGCCGCTGCGGCCGCCGCCTTCCACCTTCAGGCACCTGGGCTGGGCCTTCTGGGTCCGGGCCGCGAGTCCTCGGCCTTCGTGCCCGTGGTCCCGTCCCGCGTGCACCAACAGCAGCAGCAGAGGCCGGGTGGCGGCCCGCTCGTCTCGCCCTACCACCATCCGCACCACCTGCACCCGGGGCACCCCGCCCTGCACCACCATCATCACCACCACCACGCCGTGGCCCACCATCACCTCCTCTCGGCCGCCGCCGCTGCAGAATACTTGGCAAACTCGTCCTCCGGCGCCCCACCACAGCAGTCGCCTTCCGGTGGCTCCGGGGGAGGCGGGTCCGGTAGCTCTTCTTCAGGGACGACCTCTTCCGGGGGTTCCTCCGCGTCCGGGCCACCCGCATCTCCCAAAGGTTAGTCGATTGCCCTCGATGAATATATTTTATTCTCTCATCAATGTCAAATCCGTCCTTTAACATAGTTACCGCTTCCCCTTACCGATCTTATTCTGATCTCAGGTAGTCGGAATGCTGGTTTTGTCACCGTTAATATGCTTTGTTTTATTCATTAATTTTTTTACTTTTATTTGCTGTTGATAAATATTTTATTAAATACATGGTGCCAGGGAATCAAAATTAAACTATGATTGATATAATAACGAATGTGTTTGCGATAAGCATATAGTATTTGCGGAAAAGGGAGTAAAATATACAGAACCAAATGATGTATTGGTTGCCACATCAAAATTTTCACACAATTTAAGATATGATTAATGTGTAATTTGCAATGCAATTAATGATATTAGTATTGTAAACTCTCCTGGAATTAGATAAAAATGGAACTTTCCCGTGTGGGACAAATAAAGATTTCAGTAAAGCAGAAAGTTATTTCTATACCACGCTTTTTATTTTCTCACAGATTCCAGTAGAAGTTATAGAATTAAAACTCTAGTAGCATTGTGTCGCTTCTTAATTTAATAATGACTACTAGTGTCGATATTCGAAAAATCCTTTCCTGTACACCTAAAAACAGTCAAGGAATGTATTTGCTGAGCAGTGAATGAAAAAACCCATGTACTACTTATGGTCAATCAGACTCTTGCAATTTATTCGGTTTAAAAGATAGAGAGGTGGCCCTAGACACACCTAGGGAGCATGCCACTGTTAGGAAGGGATATGCGCGGAGTGTTGAAAGTGATAGGAGAGAATGGGATGGGAAAGAGAAGGCAATATTGCTTCATTCAGGCTTAACCTCCTAGGTCCTGGCGTATTGTTCTTGACTAACAATAAGTGAAATATCGTTATTGCAATTCAATTGTCGTTAAATGCTTCCTGACAGATAATAGCATCATACAGAAGCACCTAAATCGCTTATGTTACTTGTTAACATCCAATTAATAAAAAAAGACAAAAAAGGAACGGCATTTATCCCGGGAATGAGGAGGTTAATAATCACCTTGAACTTTTAGATTATTTTCAGATATTGCTTTTTTAATTGGGCGTTGAAATCACCAATCTATGTCTTCAATCCATCAGGTGACTCCGAGACACCACGGAGACCCAGCTTTGACTTCATGTCCTTAATGGCTGACAAGCGGAAGGAGCTGGCCCTGAGAGAGGCCGCCGTCGCGGCCGCCGCTATGCTCATGCCCTCACGGGGCCCTCCACCGCCGGGCATGATGGTCGAGGGGCTCCCGATGGGCCCACCTCCCCCGCCACCCCCAGCACAGGTCTACGCTCTGCCCTCCAAAGTGACCGGCGCTCCGGGAAGCTCTGGAGGCGGCAGTGGCGGCGGGGTTTTCCATCATCCCTTCCCGTTCCCACCGGGACTGGCGGCTGCAGCGGCCGCCGCAGCCGCTGCCGTGGCGGGTGCGGGGAGCGGCGTCAACTTCCCCGGCTCCGCACCCGGCCCGTCCTCACTCGACCGGCGCCTGCTCCGAGGCCCGGGACGAGCGTCGCGTCCCAAGAAGCAGTTCATCTGTCGCTTCTGCCAGCGCCAGTTCACCAAGTCGTACAACTTGTTGATCCACGAGAGGACCCACACGGACGAGCGGCCCTACTCGTGCGACATCTGTGGAAAGGCCTTCCGGAGGCAGGACCATCTCAGAGACCACAGGTGAGTGTCTCTAAGACCACTAATGTTTTATCATTTAAATGTAGTTTCGGATGATCGAACCAATGATCAGATCGAACTATGGTTGTCCAATCGTATCTTCTCGTGGTGCCTAGTCTGCTGCAAGTGGCAGGCTGGGTGAGCATGGGGTATGCACAATGTATCAAGAAAGGTCTATGTGCCTGGGCACCTGATGAAGGTCCCCCAACCATGCAGTCAGCTATCGGGTATGCTGCAGAAACTTACGGGCATTAGTAATTGAGGATGTTAATGTTTTCTTCAAGCCTCCTGGAAGAACCGAAAATTAGCCTTTTCTTTATAGTCTTCGAAGCTTATTGCTTCATAATGCTTGAAACGTTTTTAAATCTTTCATTATGAATAAACTTTCATATACATTTTCATCTTGAAAAATATTGTCCTTGAGTCTCTGGCTAAACCTTTAGTGGTCGTTGTAAGTACAATATAGTATAGCCGCCAACGGAGATAAATCTTCAAGCGAATAGAGTTCCCTGCTCTAGTAGTCAGTCGACCTCGATATTTCTGATAACCATGATTTTATTAGGTTATTTCTTCGGAATTCTTTGTAAAAATGTATTTTTAAGTGGATAGCTCTGATTTTGTAATAAAAGGTATGATATCTACACTGACATCGTTTAAATTATGCAGTGTTATGAATTCCCAAATCTACTTATCGAACCTTCATACATAAAACTGTCTTCCACTGACAATGAGTATAAATTACCTCTATATCATTATGATGTTCACGATTTTTGCACCTGGTATCTCCAAGTACAATTTGCGGTTCCACTTCACGGCGTTTCCGTGAAATTTGCATTATATCTACTGGAACTGTTAATTGTGTTATAAGCATTAAAAAAATCATGATGGGATGATAGCACTAAATGCCTCTTCCTTCATAGTGGCTCTGCCCTCATTTGCCACTCTTCTTCGTCTTATCTTTTCTCTCATCATATACTCGGTGCATTAACAGGATGGAAATAATATCGAACCACTTATAATTTCTTGTTTGTAATATAATTTACTCTCAAAGGAATAAAAAATGGCGTGTATGATAATGCTATGATAGATAGGTGACCGTGTGTCAAATTATAAGGGTCATCAGAATATTTATGAGCCGCTTGTTGAGTCAGGTGTATGCAATCGTTGTGAAAACACGATTGTCACCATTCCAGTCGAATCCGCATTATCTCGGATTAACGTTTGTTATCGTCGTGGCAGGTGGGCTGCGTTAATACCTCTATAATAACTGGTTTGTGCGCTTTTGAATGTTTCCTCCTGAAATAGCTGTCTGCAATCTTGAATTCTTTTAATGACGCCCTTTATGTCGATATGGGAACGAGTTGATTGCGCCTCCACTTTAACGGATGGCTCTACCTTTTTTTTCCAGACCGCGACGAATAATTAGATTGGTAGCGATTTAAAATACTAGTGAATGCATGATATAAGGTAAAAAGCCCGTATTCATTTACGCACAATTATTCATGACGCAACGGGCCCGTAAGTGTAGCGGTGAGAAGGACGTACTTTGGGTTGCATGATTGGGTAGATATTTTCAGTGGAGCGAATGTCTTAGCATTAAGACATTCATTTTTAATGGGAAAAACTTTCCTTTGAAGGCAATCTGCGATATATTTGAGATGAAAATGGTCCAAATTCTTTTCTGATAACTGTTACGCGTTTTTATTAAATACTTCCAACTGCTGAGGTTCATCATGATCACTACCTTAGTATCTATATCAATTAACGTTGATTATGTCTGGGAGTGTTGGTCTTGAAGTATTTAAATGTTAAAATATATTTATGCATTTAAAATTTTCAACACCCACGTTCCAAGACACTAATCAGCGTTAAAAATAGAGGTCGAGAGACAGGAATAAGTACTCAGTACTTACATCAAATAAAATCTTACTATAGTCAGTGTATATCCAACACCTAAAAGAATACTTTTTATTGATAAATTTCATGAAGTCTTCAGTACTTATCCTCATTTTGGGCATTTCTCCAGGCCATGTGTGTATTCCCATTTATAAATACTCAGTTCACAGCCTCATTCGGCGTCATCATTATAGATACGGCGTGGAACTGTGAACTCTATTCGTCACCCCTATAGCTATCTTCTGTCAGCCTCGTTTAAAATGTGGAACTGCCGGAGAAGAGGTGCGTTGAAACCCACATTGTGTCGAGGGCGGCGTACATGAGTTGGTGGCTTTGTGACAATGGGGGCTCAGGGCCTGGAGATGGCGCGCATTAATGCAAATGCATTCGGCGCTATCTATTGCTCCCCTCGAGTGCCCCATTCAATTCTCTTCCTCCAACCACCACCTCCGCATTTGACTCCCGTCCTTCTCCATGGCTCCTCCCATTGTCTGGGGCGTTGTATGGGTGCCCCAGCGTCAGTGCTTAGGCGCGCTCGTAACCTTTCTTCTTATCCTACTTGCTCAGAAAGACTGCCTCCACCTCATTATTCGCCGTCACCATGGTAACGCCCCGTTGTCGCCCCGTTGCACGTATAATTTACTTAACTTCTTCCCCTGACACCCCGCTGGGGGGAGACGCTCGTATTTAATTTTCTCGCCGGCGAAAGCGGCTTCCGCCTCCCCAAGCGCAGAGGTGATTGATTTGCTAATTTTTTTGCGAGTGCACAATCCATGGAAACGTTTAACTCCAGAAAAAGCTGGTGTGCTTTATGTTCAATCGCTTTGCTGAAAACGTCGTGACCTTTTCATTTTCATGCTGGGTGAAAGAAGCGTACTTCACATTTAAATATAAGTTGAGTATTCATTTTTCGTTTCCTTGGGCAAGAAAAGCATGAGTGCCTGAGTGCTGAGTACATGAGTGCTGAGTACCTGAGTACTGAGTACCTGAGTACTCATGCTTTTCTTGCCCAAGTATTTAGTATATCCTGTTGCCCAACATCTAGTAGTTAGTCCATCTTCGCTTAAACTAAGTATGATTTAGTACCGTTGCTGACGACTTCACGTAATTGGAGATGCCAGGAAAAATACATTTGGTATCCATTAGAGGTTGAATTCTAAAATGTAAGATTAAAAGTATCCCAAATTATGAATTCCTTATTCATGGACTAAACCACCATATGATCTTTATTGAGCTAATCTAATGGCAATGGTTTAGTAATCAGTTAGCAGGTACGAAGCATTTAGTTCATGAATAGAAGAATATGTGCTATAAGCTACTGAAAGTGGAGAAGTCTTTAACGTAAGGAATAGTGAGCTTTTATGACTTGATTTTCTTTTGACTGGCAGCCTAGAGGTCGTTTTTTGGCCTGTCTTTCCGTGTATTTTTGTCTTTTTAATGCCTTTTGCAATCCTCGATAATTATCATCTCCAAAGTTTTTGCTCTTCCTTTTTAATTGATTTTCATTTCATTCCGCAAGAAGTTTCACTAGATATTTAATTTTATACTCACCTGTTCATTTTTTATTTTTTTATCTTCAATCTTATAAGCTGATTTTTTATTAGTAATGCCTGGAGGCTTTATCAGATCTATTTGTTGCACTTCCAACACTTAGGGAAATTAGAATAGGAATTAGAGCCGTTCTTACTTATACTTATTACATATTTTTTGTTCTATTCAACAATGTATTTCTTCTACAACTTTTATAAAATCGTGTTGTCCTCTTGAAAACGCTGTTATTTATGGATTGTGATTGTATCCAGCGATATTCATAAAAAAAACCTGCATCCACTTTCATTTCCTTGGAGTACTGGAAAGCTCGTGACACATTTTGTTATCCTGCTTTATGATTTGAGGTTTTAAAACTAAATGTGGAACCGCAACTCATACTTGTATAGTGTCCACGAAAGCTGACAGTAGTGAGAAGGCGAACAATTGCGATTACCAGGAGGAAATAGTGATAACGATCAAGGTATCCAATTCCACCATTCTAGGTCAAGGATTATCTGTGTTTACAGTTTCAATTGAGGTTCGCCGTGTGTGTGGGCGAGAAAAGCAGTGTATTTATTTGTTCTGTGGTTCACTTTTAAATGGTAGGTAATGAAATGATGTTTTGTAATTTGTAATAGATGTAGAATTGTGAAATAAAATGTGATTATTAAACATGGAGAACACTGCTATCGCTACTCGAATAAAATCATTTTAATCCTTCCAATGCATCATGTTTCATGAAATACGAATTACTTATTTATACTATGTGTGTTTTAAAATTTTAAAGTTTTCAAAATAATTATAATGTTCCTCTAAGTAGGGCTAAAAATATTAAAATCCAATGACGAGATACACTCGTCATTGCGCGGTATAGAGTCGAAAGTTCATGACGAGCTAGACTCGTCATTACAGCGCAAGGGGTTAATCGATGTGCAAGCTTTCACCGGAACTTTGTTAATTGTTAACCATTATCTCCCGGTGATCTCATTTGAGATCACCGGGAGATAATGGGTCAAGAAGCGTTCTGGCAGCCTCCCCTTCCTTCATGCACTTCCCTCTTGAATTCATAATAGCACTCAAAAAATGAGGAAGACGGCCTTTTACGCATTTTGTACTGGATATGCGCTAGTGTCGAGTTCGAATTCTTCTTCGAGGGGAACATGCTCGAGTGGGGATGGTTGAAACGTGATACGGGTGGTCGGGTAGAGTCGAGAGAGAGAAGGGTTGGTTAAGCGTGAGCACGCGGGGGGGTTTTAGGGGAGTGAACCGAGAATGATAGAGTGGCGGCCCAGGACGGCATCCTTGAGGTACGCCTGCTTGTTTTACAGGGGGTCACGCTCGTCGGCGCGGAAGGAACAGCGTGTCGCGAAAAACTCCCACAGTCCACTCGAGAGCCAACGCATCAGCAAATCCACCACCTTCATTCGCACCGCAGACCACCGCTTCCCCCTCCCCCACCTCCTCTCGTATTTACTTTCCTCCCACACCCCACGCGCCTAGCCTTAATCTTGATTCACGCAACACGGCTCCGATGGTGATGGTGTCGGAAGTGGTCGCTTCTAGGCGCCACAATCGCGAGCATAGATCTCTCTCCGGTGCGGGATTGGTCGTCAGCTGCGGCGATTTGAGTCAGCACCCGGGCCAGGGACAATTAGTCTTCTTCCTCTCCCCTACCCTCATTTTCCACCTGACCCGCCCACTTTCAAAGGCCGACGCAAGCCGAATGGTATGCCAAGCGAGGGAACTTGTCTTTCTGCGTGTCCTGAAATTTCCGTAACGGATCTCCAAGGGAACTGCATAGATGAGGCCAAATTCTATCACCTAGATGGCTGATTTCTGTTGCCACTTCGGTCGCATTTTAATCGGTTTTCAAAAATGTCCGGGGCAAAATGTGTTAGCGCAATGCCACCCTCTTTTTACCAATATTTTCCATTAAAATGTTTGTATTTGGATGGAATGGCGTTGAAAAATTGATAGATCACATAGCCATATGCATGAATTTCGGTTAACACACCTAGTTATGCCTCTTTTTCCAAAATCGAATTCCAAAAACCATTTGTTTGGAAAAATATCTCCCTTATTTCACATTTCCTGATGTACCTAGAGAAGTACTGAGGTTATAATAGGAAATTAAACCTATTAATGCGTGACATAGTGGACTTCGGTCGAATTTTAATCGGCATTCAAAAACATCTGCAGCGTGGTAATGAGTGCAATGCGATCCACTTTTTTCACTATTTTGCAGGATGACGTTTGTTATTGCGAGGAATGGCATTGAAAAGTTATAAATTTGGTAGATCACATCATCATGTTTATTAATTTTTATTAAAACCTTTAAATATACCTTATTTACCCGTGAAACTGGGATCACTTTGCCCGTCAGTTACGCGATTGACGACTTAAGTAAATCCATTTAAATGCGCGGTGGTAGACAACACATTTAGAGACCGTCTTGAGGGCCTTCTTTTGTAATATTCGTGCGGATATTATTCCCTAGCAAAGGGCCAATTTCCGTCATTCCCTTGCAATTCGTAATGTCCGTTGTTAATGCTTATTTTCCCTAAGGACTTCCTCAAGATGAACAGTTTGCTACCTTGGTTTGACAAGGTTCTAACTGACCTTCAGCTGGTTTTGAGAAAAACCTTGTCAAAGTTTTAAACTGCTCTTTTTCTATTATTAATAGGAATTTACTTTTGATTTTTGGCACATACACTAGTGATCCACTAGATACACTTGTAATTATTACTTTAAGAAAATATGCTATTTATTTTATTTTTTTACATGTTTATATGAGTAATAAAATAAGTAAAATGCAGTAAGAACCTTGTCACACCAAATATTAGTTTTTTCTCCTTGCAGTTGGAACTTTGTCACTGTTCTAAATCTGTTATTATTTTACATAGAGGAATAAAAACCGGTGAACACATAGAGAAACATAAACTTAGTTATCTTGAGTGAAAACACCAAATTTTGCAAAAATGTCGGTTAGAACCTTGTCAAACCAAGGTAGCGAGTTGTTTATCTTTTGTGCCGTGTTTCTGAAGCCTGACTTTTGTGGAGACGGTGAACATAATGAATGCGCTTTGGTTTACTTTGATAAAAATCCTCCTGAAAACAATCCATACCCTTTTAAGTCTTTTTGTAGCAATTGATTTTCATGGTAATACCCTGTGGAAATCCAGAATCGATATCATGATAGACATAAAACAGTTTTTTAATTTCCACCGATTTTATTTCATAACCGACATAGGTTTCGACAGTATACTCTGTCATTTTCTAGGTATCTTTGCCATTAACATGTCATACATTAATAATGAAGCCTAGTTCGGTTTAGAAATAAAATCTGTGAAAATAAAACAACCGCTTTATCTTTATCATGATATCATTTTTTTGTGATAAATTTATCACCTCAAATTAAGAACTGTCTCTTTACCTTTCAGCGTATAAAATGGCGAGTTTCCTCATTTTTAGGTCTTCAGCCAAAGTGATGATTGGAATACCTACGTACATATCGCTACCTCCACTGCACAAGCGCCCAACAATCGCCAACCAAATCAAATCCGCTCATCTAGTAGCCTAGCAACACAAATGCGATCAGTTGGCAGTAGCCGAAGTAAATATATACGCTCACCTCCAATCCTCCAAACTTTGTAGGTGAGCGTTTATGCTCTGACTACTGCCAGCTGAGCGTATGCGAATTGCCGGTCTCCTAAATGAGCGGATTTGATTCGGTGGGTGATGCCTCGTTCACATTACGATTGTCTGAGTGATCGTGCCAACGATAGTTGGCCAAATTAGCCGTGTAAATGCATGTACTAAGTTTAGGTTTTAACCATCGTCGTGTGAATGCACGATAATTCCAACGATTGCTGGAACAATCGTAATCTGAACGAGGGATGATTGTTGAGCGCTTTTGCAGTGGAGATATCGATAGGTTGCCTATTTTTGCTGGTTCTTACCAATATCCATTTCACTGTGGTGTGCAGTGTCTTAATACACTGCAATCGTTTCCTCTCGTTAGTCTTCTGAAGGAAGCGGAGCCATAACCATGGGTCGATAGGGTAGACTTCGCGAGCGGTCAACCGTTGCGTTTCATTCCTCCCTCTTATGGAAGGGGTTTTGCTCGCGCCCCCTACGCCATCAATTTCCCATGGGTTGCCTCGAGGGACGGCGGGGTTTGGCCAAGTGACGGCGTTTGGGGGAGACGAAAACATGCGTGTACAGGCGCGAAAACATTTCTCCCGTGCAGCGCACGCCCATGGCGTGAGTCCGCGGCATTACCCGCCGGAATCACGATAAATCACGAAGCTTTTGACTTGCCGTCTGTGACATCTCCTCCGGCTCCGGTGAACTTTCACTCTCCTCACGATTTATGCTTTTGCATTCTCTTTCAAGTGGATTTCAACGCGGCTACGTGAGTCAATTCAAATACTAATTCACAAAATTTTTCGTCTCATTTAAAAAGTATCGATTTCTCTGATAGCTGTGCAGTTATTTTACGTACGTAAAGAACATATAATTATAGCTTATCTAGTAGATTATGTGCATTTTAAGTTATTATTATGCTATTCAGGTTTGATTTCTTATGGAACTCACTCTACAATTTGAAGTGTCCTTACCTGAATATGCACTTATGTTTCTATAAACACAATTGAGTGTAAATGAAAAATTAATAAAATGATAACTTACTTTTTCTACAGTTTGGCCTTTAGGAACTACTGAGGCGTTATTTACTCCAAATTCTTGCTTTTGGTTGCGATTTATAAGTCGAATCTTCATAGCTTAATACTTCACGGTAGTAAGGTTTTGCCTTGGACGTGAGGTCTAGCTCATTGATGAGCTTTTCGGAAAATTCTTTTCCATTTGCAGATAAATTTCTAACTAAGAATATTTTTCATCGTAAGTATAGCTATTTTTTCAATAGCCTGGAATACGCTGTATTCCAAGATGACATGCCTTAGTTGCCCGAAAACTTAATGAAAGCCTAAAAGTATGCAAATATGTCGGTGATTAAATAATAATTATATATCTGTGGGATGAAAGGATAGTAGTGGACCCAGGTGTTCATTATGTTATCTGATGCTGTCACCTCTAACAATAAGTAAATATTATATTTATCCTCATCATGTATAACTTACAATTAGTGTAATATTCCTCGAAGAGAAAACTATTTTTTAAAGTAGGCAATGTGAAAATGTCATGACCCTATGAGGTAATTGCACTGTAATTTGCTAATTCCTGTGGAAATTCAGTGTAAATTTTTTTATACGGAAAAGTATGAATCCGCGCACGATCTGTTTTACTACGGAAACTCCTGAAGGAGTAATATGGGAACCCAACGGGAATTGACTAAGGATATTCTTTCCCTCTGCTGCTCTAGAGGAGGGTCAAATGCTTGATAAGGATAAGGCTTGATGTGAATTGGAGCGTCGATGTGATCTCATTTCCTATGGCCAACGAAGGGGGCGGACCGTCTTGTCGGGTAGTCAAGAAGAACTTCCCGGGCCGCGTGCTTCCGAGCCATCGCTCCTTAATTCCCGCTGAGGGCTCGCGTCTCATTCGTTACTCCATAAGTTGGTGGTGGGTTTGAAGATTCGGAAGTAGCCCCTCTCCTAACCCCGGGGAATGCTTATTGTGGATACATACGTCTAGGTTGATATTAATATTATTTCTAAGGAGTCCTATTTTATTTCCTTAAGGGTGAGAATTGGTATGCATTACCTGAGGTAATTAAACTTGATGAGGAATGTGTAACAAAAGTATTATTTTAGGAAAAAAAACTCAACGCTAGATATTCTGTAGGCCTTTAGATATAACTTTGTTTATGCCTTGAAGTCTACCTTAAACGATAGACACCTATGTGGATTTCTGTAGAAGGAACGATCATGAAACTTAATTGGATACCTTTTTCAGGTTAAACCTACATTAATGTTGAACGATGCATGATCATGCCACGAAACTGTATTTGATATATAATTGTATCTGTCAAAATTGTGGGAGTATTGATGATAAGTTCTAGTGAGGGTTTAGAATTGAAAAACCTCATGTCCACCTTCACTTCATTGTAATTATGCGTTTACCACCCCTGAATAATATTACTCTTTCATGATTATCTTTCTCCTAACAGGACTATGAGGTTCTTTGCTTGCTTTGAGTAGAAAGTGACCAGAAAAACTCAGTATTGACTCCTAACTTTAAAAGTCACAATGCTTAGAATTTTGTGTTTTTTTTTAACTTTTGCATTACGCACTCTTTTATTGAGCCACATCTTAACTCGCCGAAGCACCACGTTTCTGCAATGTATATGTATAGAGGTATATTAGCTGATCCAGGATAGGGACGAGGGGGTGGTAGGTGGGGCTCCTGGGGGTTAACCTTCCAGCAAAAGTGGGGGTCCGGAAGGTTACTAGGCTTGTAGCACCTTTTAAGGTTACCTCGTTAGTAATTTTCCGAGGAATTAAGTTTTTAAAACACTAATTTATGTGCATTTTTAGTAATTTTACAGAATTACCATTTTATCTAGCGTAAATTGGATACCCCGGGAGGAGATAGCCCCTCTCTGTATCCGCCACTGCATGGGGATATAAATTGACAGAAAGGTTAGGAACCTTGCTCCATGCGACTAAAGTTTGCCCTAGGAAGAAGAACGGTGCTTCTTCTCGCCAGAGCTTGATGCCGCGTAACTCAAAAGGCAATATCACGGCTAGCACCTCCGAGAGTCATAGGGCACCTCGCTCACAGACGGATGCAACGGGGAGACTCCCGACCCACAGGAGGCTGGGTGCCCATTAATAAACCCGCGATAACCTTTACTCCCTCCCGCTCTCGCTGCGTGGCTGCCCGTAGATCATGGCTGGCGGGGGCCGCGGCGTAAAATGTGGGACCGTCTAATGCCGCCAGGAACCTCTTTCTACGCTTCTCCCGCCAACCCATTTGACAGGTCTCCCTGCCTCCTTTTGTGGTGTGTGCATAGGGGCCGTGGGCGGGTTCGCGCGCATGCGCCCTCTTGCGCGGCAGGTTGCTCTGGTGGGGGTCGAGCTCCCCCCCTTTTGAGAGGGAGGTTTCGCTATGAAATATTCATGAGATGCCGAAGGGGGAGTGTGGGTGGGAAGCAGCTCCTGCCGCCGACCCCGCATATCCTCCCACAACGATGCCAACCTTCTTTTTTCACCCAACGTGGACTTCTTTCGTTCACCTTTTCCTCATCCCAATGTTTACTCCCATAGTGCATCGCAAACGGTTCCGCGTCTAAAGGCAGCGTGCCAATATTAACAGGTCGATCATGCCTGTGCTTTGTTTTCGCTGGGAACTTTGTTTTATCTATTCCCATACTACCGAATACAGCACATATTGGCTATTTTAGCATTTATTGGATATTAGAGTCTTCAATAAGTTTAACAATTACACTTGCACGATCATCCATCCACTGCATAGGGGCGACCTACCCTGGGAGGACTCGAACCCGCAACCTCTTGTATGGTAGACGAGAGCTTTACTACGCCGCCACCAAAGCCGGCAATATGCGGATTTTCTTGCGGCAGTAAGGTGGAGTTAACCCTCTAAAATTTAAAACCAAATCTATTCCTTGGTATTAGCATACAATTACATTTTTCCAAGCAAGTTAAGTCTTAAAAGTCTTTGACCTTTATTAGGAGGCGAAGACCGACATTACCACCAACATCGACGATTCCACTTATAATCTCAACTTTGAGTGATACAAATTGTTAATTTGTATGAGAACAGGATAATTACGGGTGATTTTTTGCTAAACTTTATGGGAGATTACTTTAATTGTTAAAAAAGTTCAATAAATCGTTAATAATAAACAATTTTCTTCAAATTGATGTGTAATGACTATTTTTATAGCTAGGTGTGTTTTTTTAAAACTCAATAGCGCTTAATGACCATATTTGGAGCCAGGCAGCTCTCACGTTTCGAAATTTATCGCTAATTAATAGGCTTTAAAATGGGGGAGAACCTTGCACTTCATCCCTCGATGACTGCATACGCTCCTTGCGATTGATCCCAGCCCTTCATTTGGTTTTCTCTCGGCGATGTGCGTCGGAGGTTGTATACCCGCAGCAGGATTGCGTCGTCTTATGCCGGCCACGTAGTATCCTTCAACCTTTCCTCTCCTTCTCTCTGCGTGTGTGCCCTCGTCTCTCGGCTTCGCTGCTCGCACGCCTCATTTTCCCGTGACCGACCGCAGCTCATTGCCGGAGCAAAGGCGAACGTTGGAAAGGACTGCAGGGGGTAGTAGGGGAGAAGGCTGCGAACAACTCGAACCTTCCAAGACTCTTTATATTCCTCCTCAACCTGTGGTTCGGTTGAAGCCACATAGAGGACTGCTTATCATTGTTAAGACGAGAAAAAATACAGGAATGCAAGTTTTCGAAGTAATTTTGAAAAATTGGATTCCTGAAAATTTACTCCTTATTGTTATTATTATTATTCGAAGCCGTCTTAGGATGGATTACAATAATTACCCATAGTGTAATAATTATTGATCGTTACTCAAATCTTCGATGCGGCGGGAAGGTGTTTATTTAATGAGTAGGGTCTAGATGACGTATCCAAGGGTATCTATTTTAAAGTCGGGTGAATGCGGATGTTTTGCTATAGGTTCTTAACCTGTGGTCCTGGTGAAGCAGCAAAGAGGACTGTACAGTATATATCATTGTTAAGAGGAGAAAAAAATATCAGGGATCAAAGTTTTCACAATTATTATTCGAAGTGGTCTTCGAATGGATTACCATAATTACTTATTATGTAAAAATTATAAATCGTTACCCAAAACTTCGGTGTGTTTGGAAAGTGTGTATTTGATAAGTGGGGTCTGAACTTCGTATCGAATGGCCTCAGGTTCAAAGCCAGGTGAATGCAGGAGCGAGTTTATTTGATGGGCAGGGCTGGAACTGCTTATAAAGGGGTTTCTGGTTCAAAGTTTGCTAAACGCGGATGTTCTGCTTTAGATCTTTGCTCAGATATTAAAACAATACGTTGCCGAACTGAACTTACTTACCGCGATAATATTTTAGGTAATTTGAGTTTTGTTAAAAGGATCTGTGGTTCTTGTATTTCATTTTGTTTATGCTCTTCTCATAAAAAAAATGTGTTGGAAATAATAGGGGTTAGCTCTAAGTTTACATTCATTGCTACGCTTTCGACTATTTCTAATTTAGTGAAAAGATCCTAATGCATTGAAAGATAAGGAAAGTGGAAGGAAAGAAGGGTAAGGGACGGCCCGGAATGAGTTACGCAGGTCAGGTTATGAAGGTTGTAAAATAGAAAAAATACGTCGCTATGAAAAGGCTAGTGGATGGGAGAGAGTAATGAAGAGACCAATCTTAGGTTCGTTGACTAATGATGATGATTAAAAAAAGACGGTTAAATATGCAAGTATTGCATTACAATTTCGGGACCTGAACAGGAAAACAGGTTGTTGAAAACAATGTTATGAGGATTGGGGTGAAGTCGATAGGGGGTTGCAATTGTAGTAGAGGGAGTGGAAGACAGTCTTCTTCATCGAGTCACCACATGAAAGAGCCCGGCCGACTGCCGGCTGCTTGAGTCTCTCTTGACATCGCGTTCCTGGAACCGTCCGGAAAAAATAAAAAAATAAAAACACTCCCCCTTTCAACTCATTCCACTGCGAATATCTTCCCTGGAGCTCCTCCATCCTTTGCCAGTCCAATGCCATCAGCCCACCTGCTCCCCATACATATAGCTCCATTCTTAGCATCTCTCCTGGAAAACAAGAACCAAGGCTTTCATGAGCTAGATATTAAAGTCCTCCCATTCCGAGGGCGCCGCTTTTGAGTGACGTGAAATTTCTTTCGATTATATCCACCGCTTTTGTGTGGCAAGGCGAATCGAGAATGTGAAATTACAAGCAGCGTTTCAGGAGATGACTCGTATCTGAGCGCCGTGGTTGTGTTTTCATTATTGTGGGTAGGAAATGAGTTTGCCTTCCCTCTATCGTTGGCGTGAAAGTTTTTTTTCCTGCATAACTATCGCTTGCCTTAGGGTCACCTTAATGGTTTTTTTCTTTTCGCGGTGCTCAGATGGGTGTAACCTATTTGTTCGTATGTATTCGAGATGAATAATTCTCTTTGCTGAAACTAAGCCAATATGCAGATGTATTTTGAAAGGGTAGATGTAAATGCCGTTAAAGTATAGAAAATAGAAAGGATTAAGAATGAAGGCTGAATTGATGGAGTCAGTATAGAATGGACTGCTTTAGTATTTATTCTTTCATCAGTCAATTCATATCTTTTGTGGCTCAGAAGAAAGACTTTTCCTCGCATATGCCATGCATTTTAATTTCTCAACTGCCGTATAAACCGCATTCTCGGAGTAGAATTTCGTGTTGTATTAATGAAGTTTTGTGCTGATGGAAATAATTATATTCCGGTTGGTTGCGAAGTTAAATCTATTTTAAGATATATATTTAATGTATTTAGTGAAATATCCATTCCAAATAGCAAACTTTGTAAACTGCTCACAGACTATTCAGTTTGGATACAGATTTGGGCATTTCCAAGCTAGGATATTGGAATATCCCTGCTTTTAATGACTGGAAGAGAGAATCCGCAGTTAGAGCGTAACACAACCAAATAAATCCGTCTGTAAAATAAGATTGTATTGGCTTTTGATTGTAATTTCCCATACTAACTCATACAGATAAAAAAATATTTACTCTCTGGTCGAATCTATGAATTTTTTTTAATTGTATACAGAAACTGTTATTTCAAACTGGTCTTGTGAATTGCGATGAATATATACTTATAGGTATGAGATACATGCTTCGTCTTGTCGTGAAACTTTTCCCAGGCTAGGCTCTCCGGCTACAATATATTAGGTAGGAGCATGTGATGGTGTTCCTTGACCAATGATTACGTGATCCTCTCTTGCTTTCAATGCCTCGAATCATCTTCCCTCTTTCTTCTGGATCGTGTGAATCGAAACCATGCATCATCTTGCCTTCGTCCTTGCCTTAATTGCTAATTATATCCCGCCTCGATCCTCGCATATATCTATCCTCGCATCCCCTCTCCCGTATCCCAACGGACACCAGCCTCGGCGCCAGTAATTGCTGCCTCATCGGCCAATCTTTGAGATGAAACTCTTCTGCGAAGCGACGCCGAGCGTTGAAGTTTCTCCCTGGCAAGTGTTAACTTTTCGACCGTCCAGCGATGAAATTCTCGCGAAAATGCCTTTAGCATCCTGCCGCACTTGTTATCCCCGTATGTTTCAGTCTTTCTCATTTTTTAGTCAATGTCTTGGGTGCTAAAATCGATAAATAATTTCTCTGATGTCCCCCTGATTACCGACAGGAAAATTGGTATTTTAGTTGCATCGGAACGAACTCATAATTCGCTACAAACTTGGGCATGGAGTAACATTGATTTATTGATTATTACATTTAGTTGGAATTATTAGTTTCAGTCTAATGATTATTTTTTATTCTTACGGGATGATTTTACATAATATTTTTTGTTGGTTTTATTTTGAATTTTTAAAATTCTCTAGGTGAGTGCTACTTTTTTTCAACCCCTCCATTTTTTCAGTTTAGCTGTCAATATTCATTTTAGTAATAGGAATAAACACTTGTTTGGCTGCTGAAATGAAAATGAACTAGCTTATGTCTTCCCGGTAATCGCAATCGCTACCATTCAATGTTCATCTTAGTGCATAATTATTCAAGATAGCTTTCGTAAAATTTAAAGTTTTCGTAATAATTCTTCAGTCTCTTATGTCTTGATGATTTTCACGCTGTAGTTTTTCTGAATGGGGAGAAATTCTGTACCTTCAGGGGGTTTGGAATCTACTAATAAGCGCTGATTTTTTATTGGTTGGCATGACTCCAAGTCGCAGCAATGGGAGTGTCACGATGTTTTACTGCGTTCATAAGAGTAAATTACGACTTCCGTGTGACTCCGCGCGCGGCATCCCACTTTTTCAAGCATCGTGATCAATTTGCGACCGTTTATCTCTCCGGAAGGCCGACTCCGACTATCAAATATTTTCCTTTCTTTGCAGCCGATGGTGAAATGAAACATTGTAAGGATTATAGCGCTTCATAATCCTTTTCGTGGACCACTTTCCCCTTTCGGCACGATATTCTCGCCCTGCCGCTTCCTTCACAGACCAAACCGAGGATTACTTACGATTAGACCTTTGCGCCAGCTGCAAGATTCCTCGGCGTTGACGTTCACTCCAAGTCAGCGGCGCGGTGTGAACGTCTATATAGTGCAGTGTAGTAGCTTTCGTATATTTGTGGTAATAGTTTATTAAACGAAGAATATCATTTTTTCTTATCGATTTCACTATCATAAGGCTTCACATGTTTTGAAAGAACGAAATATTTGGTTAATACTCTTGTTACAAAGGTAAATTACTACATATTTTTGTATCAAGTATTATTTATCAGGAGAAGGCGTATTTACCGTGACTAAAGCCGTGTGCCATTATATGGAGACTCAATAATTTACGATTGAATTCAAATTTTAAATTTTATTCAATACTGCATTGCCGAATACATTCAGATTAATTTCATAATTGCTATTTGTTTTTTTGCTCAACATTAACAAATTAGCAAAGCTTGCGTGACGATGAAACAGTATTATATTCCAAATTTCAAAAATATTTAATGAACGCCGATTTTATAATGACGGCAGTCTTCCCGAATTTTCGAGGAATCGATTTTCAATCGAAATGAAAAACTCAACTTTTCATCAAAAATCGAAATTGAAACCGAACGGTCGATCAAACGAAAAAATCTATCGTTCTTTTCTTTAACCCTGGGTTAGTTCGGTGGTGTGTTTAGACACCCCAAGATTGTATTTTTGCTCACATTTTAGCTATGTTAGCACTGATAAACCACATATTGTGATTACCCGCCTAAATATATTTAAATTATATTTTTCATATCAATTATATCTCTCATGATCTGTGTGAAAAAAAATATAGTTTTCCTGTTGGGGTGTTCAAACACCCCAGTGCACTAACAAAGGTATGGAAATACAAAATTCCTCTTTATTATATCTTTTAATAATGTTTCTCATATTGACGTTTTGTTTGCACTTAGTTGTGACGTAAACCATGACATATGTATCAAAGATTTTATGCTTGAGCTCGGAAAATAAATAAACTTAGGGTGATGCTCAGTACGCCATCTATTTTCTATTTTTGAAGTGGAGGTCGATTTAAGCCTACGATGAGTTACTTTGAATTTTCAGCTGAATTACTTTGTAGTTCCGAGATAATATTTTGCAAAAAGAATTGCTTACTGAAATTGGGCAGTATCTGAAGAGCTAACCGAAGCGGAGGTCCTAGTACCGAGAAGTCAGAAGCACTATCTGCAAAGTCACCAAGTCACTTGGAATGTCCACACACACCACCCTACCAACAGCACACCTAACAAAAGCACACCGGAAAAACTCAGGGTTAAATATAGTTTGTGCAAAAGCATGTTTCATAAACATTCGAAAAACCATGAAAATACGCTTTTGAAACGTAAAATCCTTTAAAACTCGACTTGGAATACATGCGTGAATTATTAGTTGTAAAAATTTACAAGTACTCGCACATTTAAGTTGTGGGATCACCGCGTGGAACCAATCGGCTTCACTAAATGTTTTCTAGAGAGATCAACTGATAAGAGATGCTCTTTTTGATGAACGAGGGCGTGCTTTTCAAATTTACCGGCCTTTGAGTAAAGTCTTACACAGGGAACGGATGACGTTATCATAACCCGGTATTGACTCTGCTGAATATCAAACGAAATAGTGAAGATCGAAGTCGAAAAATCCTGTTTTGATCGAAACTCGAAGGCTCGACCTCGATTTCCTGAATCTTTGGCATTTAATACTCGATTTTAGATTTGTCCATCGCTAGCTGCAATTATGGGGTGGGTTCGTCGGCTTGACGCTAAGGGTTCAATGGTCCGATGTTCCTCTAAGCATCCTCAACGGTTTGTGTGGGAACAGGCGGGTCCCAGCAAGGAAAGCGCGTGCTGGAGGAACGCGGATTTCCGCTGTGTTTTCCAATTTGGAACCCCGGCCACTCCCCCTTCTGGTTTCCTACCAATGGCCTCCCACGCCAAGGCATCGGAGAGCGAGCGCGTCGAGATTCTTGGCGGATTAATCCGCGTGACTCCGGGCCTTCGAGGCAGAGGGGACGTGGCCAGGCGGCTACACGAGCCATGACGTCAACTCCCGATGCGATGCCCGCGTGGTCTAATGGGTCGTGAGGCCAATTTTACTCTGTGGACGCCACTTCTGGTGGGCTCAGCACTGTCCTAGCCTCTATTATCATAATTTTCGCGGTAGAATACAAGCGTGCTTGGAGTTAGTGCTAGCGTGTTGTGGAATACCCCTCGGTTGGTTCCTCTTTCAGTGCTTAAGCCCGAATCCAAATATTACGAAAGAGGATATTCGAATCGGCCTTTAAATATGCTGCCACCCACGGCTCATTTAAATGAGTTTACAGAAGTCGCCACTCGCGTCGCTGACGGACAAATTGGTCCGTTTTTCACAGGGAAATAAAATATAATTAGGGGATTTAACAGTAAGCTTCATTCATGATGATGTGGCTTATCAAATTTATAAATCCTCATTGCAATTCCTTGCATTTGCAAAGACCATTGAGCAAAATATTGGAAAAAAGCGGATCGCATTGCACTCATCACCGCGGCGTGGGCATTTTTGGAAGCCGATTAAAATGCGACCGAAGTGGCAACAGAAAATCCGCCTTCTATGGGAAGGAATTAGGCCTGCTCTGTGCAGTCCCCTTATCTGAATCACACGATCATTTTTTCCATCTCTTTCGAATGATATTTCCAGCTATTGCTTCAATGATGGTGAAAAAATTGACCGTTTCACTCTATCATTTACGCGATCGCTCTAGGGATAGAAATCCCATCTATTTTTACGGCACTCGGCAATTTCCTTTTTCCGTAGTTGAAACCATCGCTGGCACCGTCCTTCAGCCGATGAGAACGCACTGCCGCTAACACCGACTGTAATGCCACGCTTGTCTTTTAATTAACCGAAAGTTGTAAGTGCGTAAAGTGACGAAAAAAGCGACGGAAAACGGGACGGTGTGAATGACCGTGCGAATCAGAAAATGATGGGTCGAGCGATCAATCTAAGTGCTGAACTTAACTCTGCAACTAATTCTGAACAAATGGTACTCTTAATACGGGACATAAAAAAAGATTGTGCTCACTCTGAAAAATTTCCGTTCCCGGGTTTCGAACAGGGATTCAAAAGGTCAGAGTTCAATACCCTAACTACTACATTCACCTTGCCCATTTCGATTTTTCTCTTGGAAAAAATAATTTCTCTTGAAATCGAATTAGTCATAGCCGCGCTACTTTTATTCGTAACATTTTTTACTCAGACGTCCGAGATGCCTTCCGTATCAGATGATTCATTTTCATATCACATATCTTCATCATCTTACGCCTGTCTCTTTGATCCAGCACCAGCCTTCAACTCTCTCGACCTCCGCACATGTCCCTTGAAAGGCGAACAAAGCTCCTTTTGTCCCTTGAAGTAGCACCCGTCTGTCGTGTTTTGTCCTATGCGCGAAACTCAATATTCTGCTCACTTTCCGTATCTCTCTACGAATAAGATGATTCACCCACCGCGTGGCTGAGAAATACGCGGGTGTCACGTTCTACCCAGAGCTTTTCCTAAGGGTTATATGTCAAACCGCGAACCTTTCACGCCCGGTGGCAGTCAGACAATGGCGACGTTGTCTGGGGTGTCCTGTGCAACTGTACCGAATTAATTTTCAGCTATCTCGGGCTTAGTCCATGTATATGCGTAGCTGTTGATACGGCCAGGGAAGGAATACGCTTGTGTCGTGTTATAAATTAAAAGTGGAATACTAGGAGTTAGCCTTCCTTACTTACCACCCCGCCCTGTTGGTGGCCTCGGTCATAACTTTGGACAGCTTGAGGAAGGCGACTCTCATGTTTCAATGTCTCAAGTGCAGGGAGCCTTTGTTCTGAACTGAAACACTAGCTTTGGCAGAGCATCGTAAGGCATTTGGTTGAAAGTGGGATTGAGTAGCAGGTAAATTAATAGTTTCATATGAAGATCCCACAGATCGCACACTTGTGAGTATCTGTTCGGAGGCGCTAGATATGAAGATAGGCTTGATTCTCCGTTCACTTCTATCTAACTTGGCGTAAATTGACCTATTACTGACGAGACCAATTTTAGACCAATTTCTTCACTCACACCACTAACTGCACCTCCGTTGTGAATAGGGCTTCAGTAGGATTAGCATAGTTTTTGTATGTTTACCTAGGCCACCGTGCACTTGGAAATTTGTGCACTTGGAAGTGGTGTCCGAAGGGTTACTAAGTATTGGAACCGGGACCCTTTGGTCAGTAATCAAGAGATCAATCCACTAGGCCGCCACGAACCAATGGGTTATTTACCCTGCTCTAAATTCCTTCGTACTTAACATTACCACATATGTATGAATTTGGTGTGAGCCTTTATAAAGCGTTACTACATTGAAAAGGTTCCCGCTCAAGATATCTCCCTCTACATTGCTCTGAATACACATTATCCTTGTTCTCGCTACGATCACGGAGGTTTGCCACGCCCTCATAAGTCATCTTCGCGGTGGGTTGGTTATAAAACTCCCTTCCCCCCCCCTGTACTCCTTGCTTCAAGTCGATCCCCTCCCCCTCCCTTCCCATAGTTCCCGCGGCACCTGTCTCGCTCCCGTTCTCTTTTCCCACCCACTCCATTATCTCCTGCAGCCACCTCCCCTCCCCTTCCCTCCGACGGCCACGCTGTCCTGATACCCTTGTGCACTCCACGGTGGACGCGTTGCCGTGCCGGTTCGCGTCCAGCGCGCCTCTCCACGGTCGCGTTGTCGCCTGGGAAACTGTGTCGCTGGCTGAGTGCGACGTCCCTTTCCCTTTGGACTTGTACCTCCCGGAAACAAAACACGGTGGAACGGTTCAATTGGAACTAGCCAAAATGCTCACCTTTATTTAACTGGCATGATCGTCTATATTTGTAAAATACGATGCCTGTTTCCCTGTGCGCTAAGCGTTCCCATACAACTTCAGAGATTGGGGGGATGAGGTGATAGATCGCCCCCCAAAGCCTCAGAGAAATAAAGAAATTATTTAAAACCATTGTCTAATTTTGACGCATAATAACTACATCTGCTTTAAGTTAAACTTTTAGTGCCAAAATGTTGCAAAATATATTTCCAGGTATGTCATTTTTCTTAATTTAACCAGATTTTGTCTGGGGGAAGGGTCGTCACCCCATCCCCCAAGGCATATTCCTAGTTAAGCCATTGCTGCCGGTTAGGCCCACCTCTTGACTGGCTCAAAGAGGAAACAAAATTTTATTCTAAGTGACAATGGATTCCAAGTTTCTCACTTCCCTGGGAGCCGCGTGGCTTGCTAGTTTTCCTCAAAATAGTGATTGGTATTATGTCGTCAATATCTTCCTAATGGACTTCTTTATCCATGTATCCATTATAAATATAGAGTGTACGTCGTCAGCTCGAGTACTCGAGTCTCAAATCACCGGTGGCGGCGCTGAATGCGCTGACGTAATTTGCCAATATGACCGATGTATCGAGGATAGTGTTTTGGTGGTATCGTTGGTGAATAGGACGAATCGTCGAGCCAATGCCAAAAATTAAGTACTTAGAAAGTGTCAACGAAGATTTTTCTTGGTTTTGAGAGGGCATTTGGATACCCAAGGGGAATAAAAGATAGCAGCAAATATTCAGGGAATAATAAATTATAGCTGTAATGAATTATAGCTGAAATATCCTCTATAAGGTCAATGCGACTACTATAAGGGTTTATAATAACCAGAAATGAGTGACTCCGATAAAAACGCTATTCATAGTAGGGTGGATAAGAATAATTGTTGTACGTTGGCTGATTCAAACGCCTTAAACCAACAAACCACCGTCACAGTTAATGATGAATTTTAGAAATGAATGGCAATTAAAAGGCATTATACATTAGATATGAATGCATAAAACACAACTTATGCCGTTATGATTGCTAAATACTATCAAAATAACGAGAGAAATCAGAGAATACCTAACAATGCCAATGATGTGTAAACGTGGTTTCCGAAGGTGATTGCTTGGTATTCTCGGAGCTCTACTTCCGAATTCGGGCGATAGTTGGCATCTCACTTGTCTGAATTCTCGAATTATTGAATGCTGTTCGGGTGCTCCTCCGGGTAATCTCCGGGCAGGTGAAAGCCCAAACCACCCGAGCAGCCCACACTACCAGAATAGACCGTGAAAGCATCAGGTCTTTTTTTCTTCAGGTTGGGTGATTAAAAAATAATCATTCCTCGCCAACGTATCGGTATTTAATGAATTCCATCTCCAGGGCCTCAAGCGTTGGAAAAATGTGATTTTTTTTACCCAAATTGACGATTCCATGGATGTTACCGTCGTCATCATGGGTCATTAATCCGGTTATTGATTCGACGCAGCTCTCCGCTCAATTCTCCTTTCCGCTAATATTTTAAACAGTCATAATCATTCTGTTTTGCTCCCTTCATCTTCTGCTCAGTATATCTCATCCTAGCCTCCCTTTCCCGTCCTTCCTTCCACTTCTACGATTGTTTTCTTCTGACCGTCGTGTTTCTGATGCCCGACTAAGTTGTCCAGTATTACTGACAATCTTTTAAAAGAGCAAAATTTTACAGTAAATATCCCACAATGTGAGCTCCGCGGAAAATGCGGAAAGTCAGCCTTGCTCTTTATTTAATTTACTCTGATCAAATATCCAAAAAATATAAATAAAGAAGGTATGAGGAACCTCAATGCTATCTCAACTGCATGAGACCTAAAAAAAAGGTAAGCGAATAGTTTATTGATACAAGAAAATGAATCTACAATGGTGTCTCAGATGCTGGACTTGTATGATTTTATGTCCGAAGTAGTTAGGTTTTCCTCATCGAAGTCATATATTGTGCTGAAAAAAATGTTTAGGTAGGTTTTAGGCGTTTGAATCAGCTCAGATATAATAATTTTGGACCGATAAGTCTCATAATTACGCATTAACATTGGAGATAGGGTGTGTTGACTGATAAAATGTTTGCTTTCCGATCGGTTCTGCCATGTTTCCTTTGACTGGTAGTTCAAACATTGCGCGGGTTGCTTCATTTGCGAAAGACACAGGAGATCACTTATCCGTCCGTTTAATTCCCGTCGTGGAAGTGTATGTTGCAATGTTGGTCTAAAGAAGGTAAATATGACGGAGAAGTCGGCTCTGCTATTGGCAAGCCTTGCGCAATTCCTTCGGATAAGAGGCTAATCGCGATGACAGTTTCCGTGGGAAGGGAAAGCGATAGAGTGCTTGTGTTCCTCTGATTTTCATTACACTATCATCTGCAATATTGTTACATCTTGCGCACCAATTCCAGGACATATTTTCATTTATTCATCAAATAAGATTGATTGTTATAAAATGAATTATTAAAGATCCCAGATTTTTTAGGGAAAATAAAACTTTTAAAGAATATGCATTAAAACTATTCACAAAAAGCTTCCCAATTTTTTATTACATTGCTATATCAGAGTATAGGGGGATAATGACCGGGAGGAGTTAGTATTTAATAATACTGTTGAGAGTGCAATGAATTTTTTGGTAATGAAAGAGATAATCTCTTTGACAAAGAAGCCGCACACACAAAATATTTGTAGGATTTAAAAACAATGAGTAAATGTACATCAAGTGGCCGAATTTATAAGAAAATTTACAAAATTTATCACTAAGAGGCATGAATAAGCGAAATAAAAAAATCTCGTACCAAACAGGAATCATCTCGATATTTTATTGTCTTCATTTCACTTCCCTGTTTACTGTCAGCCATTCCCTCTATTTTGAGTTTTTACAATTCTCCGACCTTCGGTATCTATTACATCAATTTATTCTGTGCGTCCTAACCTCTAACTATCGTTTCTTATCTTCTCCCGCTGTGTAGTTTTCTGCAACAAGCTAAATTTGAGGAAGTATACTTTTCCTGAGTTTAAGGTAAAACCTCCTAAAACATCTCCGTTTTCTTGGGCCATATGACGAATGGAACTTGAATCGGACTTGGTTGTTTATTATCCTCAACCTTGTTACTTGACCTCACTAACCTTCACGAGCATTATTTCAACACCGAATTAAGTTTCGCCACAAACAACCTCGAGCACTGTAATCAAATGATTATTATTGCTTGACGAAACAGAGGCATTGGAGTGGTCTATTACAGCGCTGGATTGCTGATCGAGGGGTCTCTGGTTCGAGTCGTGGGTAAACCTTTCCGACACGCCAGATAAAAATCCTAGAAGTGCGAGGTGGCCCAGGGAAATGAATTTGTCCCCCTATCCTGAATACGTGTGACTCGCACGCCTCTGGCTTAATATAGAGGAGCTCTAACCTTACTACCTATTCACACCAACCTTCAGGTTGAAACACTAAGAGTTGGGTTTATAATGTCTGGTGAACGCTAAACATAAGATGATATTGCCTTCCACTTTAGCTGCCGGTAGCTAGAAGTTCTGGTTAACTTGAATTCTGATCTTATACAAAAGCTAAAAAAAGCTAAAAAAAATCTTCATTCACCGTCTGGTTAAGTGGAAGGCATTATCACCTTATGGTTAGCATTAACTAGGAATTAGAAATCCGGCCCTTTACTTCTCGGATAACGTGAAAAATAAAGTGAATAATGAAACGGAAAGAAACTGTGTTTTTTTTTATTTTATTTATTTATTTATTTATTTTACACACCACCGAAAACAGCACTGTACGGCCTTTACATCGGGGTTGCTAACATTTAACAATCACAAACATCCATGCCCTGGATAACGGTAACTTACCCAGGCGGGACTCGAACCCGCGACCTTCGGTTTGGCAGGCGAGGACTTTACCCCGCCGCCACCTTGGTTCTCCTGGCGAAAAAGGCCCACGAAAATTTAAGAATTTTTTAGTGCTTTAAGAAAAAATACAATGTGGAGCTACACTCTACGTATCACTTTATTGTTTTTTTATTTTACTAAAACGGAATTACTTGTTTGTTATCGTATTATAATATCGTGCCGGCCTCGGTGGCGGCGGGGTAACGCTCTCGCCTGCCAAACAAGAGGTCGCGGGTTCGAGTCCCGCCTGGGTAGGCTTCCCCGGTCCAGGGCATGGTCATTTGTGTACGTTTACTTGTTACGTTCGTTGAACACCCCGGTGTAAAATGGCCAATAAGAGCTGTATCCGGTGGTTTGAGAATTAAAAAAAAAATACATTGGATGAATGATACAACAAAATTGATTAACTTATTACGATTAAAATCTGATCCATGCTCGAGTCGATATATCGGTTGGTGACACTTTTCACCCGTGGAGCAAAAGCCGACGTATCGTCCCGTAGCACTTAGAGTGGTTAAAAAAGACATTTCAAAATTTCCTTTCACCTAGTGAAATTTGATTGAGATCTGGTGGTGGTAGTGGAAGGACCTCCCTTGCAAGTCTCTCGATAGCTTCCCGATCGGGGAGAAATGATCGCGGAGATACTGGATGAGATCTTCGACTCCTCCGAAGTGTTTGTAGGAGGACTGACTAGATGGAGGCATTGGACGGAGGCGGAGTTGGAGCCTAAATTTTCATTACTGTAATTTTTCAAATCACGCCTTCACCTTGATTCCCGAGCTACAACCCCTTCCCTTTCTCCTCCTCCCCCTCCCCCCCAGATTTTTCTCCTACCCTCTCCACCTCCTCAAGGACGCCTCTCCCCTTCTCCTTCCGCAGAGATCTTCCCCCCCCACCCCCACCCACCTCCGCTTCGCGCTCGTTTTTTGTTTCTTTGCTCCTTCAACTCATCAAGAGACCGACCGTTTTCTTTCCTCTCCCGGCACGCGGCAGAGTCGCTTTACCGCAACGTTGGAGAAGGAAAAAAAACTTTAAAAAAAGTTTTTTCCTTCACCTTCTTTGTGTTGGGGCGCCCGTGGAATGGTTTATTTCGGCGACGCCAAGATCCGCGGGGTGCCCAAGTGAACTAACCTCCCAGGGATCGTACTCGTATGAGATCCGACGGGTCTACACGAGAGAGATTTGTGTGTGCTCAGAAAAGCCAGGCTTTGAAGTTCTCTTTTTTTTCAATCTCTCTTTTTATCCCGCGGCATCCCAACCATCTCCTCCGGTTCTATATAAATAAGGCCCCACAAAGGACTAATAATATTTTGATAAGGGTCCTTGAGGTTGTTTGTGGCGACACTTAATTTGCTGTTGAAATATTGCTCGTGGATGGAAGTGAGATAGAGGGGGTATGGCGTGTTACCGAGTCACAAGGTGGGACTTGACTGTAATAAACAACCGAGGCGGAGTCCAAGTCTATTTGTCATGCGACCGACGAAAAGCGAGATGGTTTAGGAGATATTTACCTCAATACCAGGAAAAAGTTATTTTCCTTATAATTTAGCCTGTTAAAGAAAAAAGGGGTGTTTGCAAGAATGTGACGACAAAGCCATATTTATCCCCTAAGCCTTAATGAGCTTGTTACTCTCAACGTTGCATGGGTTTAAACACGTAAATGGGTCAAATATGTATAAGTATTTTAATTGTATCAAATATAAATTTTTATTTGTCATAAGACAGCCTAACCGAAGAAAAATAATCCTTAAGCCGTAGTAATGATGGATTGATTTTTCTTGATCTCTTATTTTGCGGTTGAATTTGTTTTTGAGTATAGAATTATATTAATTTACATTGATTAATTTTCCATTATTATTATTTTTGGCTACATTTACATGTAATGATGATTCAATTTTGCATCACACCTTTTGCATTGCATTGCATTTTGCATTGGTCTTGGGTCATTGATGATTAACAGAAATTAGTATACTTAGTATAATTTTGTTCCATGGAAGTGGCGCTGCGTATCATTTATCGGGCAGGAAAGTGTTCTGAAAGCTAATAATCGCAAATATTTGTAAGTCCGTTGCATATCAATTTGTTTTTTCGAATTCTGAGGAATACTAATAGAATAACGTAGAAACGGTTTATTTGTTAATCAAGGGGAAATGTCGCAATTAGTTTTCTGATAATTTCGCAGAGTAGCAGCGATAAATTATACTTACACTTGCAATTAGCATGTTTATTTGCAAATATTTACAAATTTTATTGAAGTAAAAGCATAATTTTATTAAATGTGCCACATATGATCACATAAATTGAATTAGAAAACTTTACTAATAGATAATAGGTTGATCATTTTATTTTCATACTCTGACTTTTTTATGACTGTGTGATTGTTTGTTAATGCATTCATTTTAGAATTAGAATCACTATTTCTATGTCATTTGAATGCTACTTCGCTCATCTTCTTTCGAGAAAATCGTTTATCCATACAAAATCGTGACTCCAGGGATTACCTAATGTCGCTAAATTAACCATCGGTTTGAGTTGGGCTTTAAAGATATGGATAGCGTGATAATCTTTGTGCTTAGTCAGTGTAAAAAATATCGTTAAATTATCTAGCATTCATGAATGTATTTCAGTATTCATAGGCCATTTTAGATCATCTAAAGCACCAATTGTATTTTAGTGCGCTATTATTCCATGATTTATCTTCACGCGGAAGCCCGTGGATGGAATTCATCCAAATCTCTTTGTTGTAGGTCTTAGTGCGCAGCCCGGCCGCTAATGCGCTGCTATCCGCCAATAGGCCACCGCCGAAAACTTTGCTCTGGGGGCCGAAAACTTCGTGACCTCGTTTCAGTTCGCGTAAACGCCCTAGCGACCGCTCGGAAACGACCCGCGAGAGTCACATTTTTTTGTTCTATTAATTTTCAGAGCAGCGTTTCCCCTCCCTCGGCGAGGAAAGCAATTTGATTTCCCTTAAAAGAAAAGAGCACTTTCGATTAATTCGAAATGGAGTCAGTTGATTGCTCCCCAGCACCGAGAGAGCCTTCGGCATAGTGGGAAACCCATAAAAGGGTCATTATGGTCGGGACGCAATTATCTCAATCTCTAATCACGACTGCAATCATGTAAATGTTCACGGTGTCTCTCCTTCTCAAGTCCCCCCACCACTTCCTTTGCTCCCTCGTCCGTACGGTTTTCTTTACGTCTTTTGATAGACTCCCCCACTTGTAATTCCCTCTCAGCAATCCGAAAATCTTCATTTTCCGCCGTCTTCCCATCCCAGACTCGAGAGGCGCGCACGAGCAATTAACCACTCCATGAGGACTATCTCTGCCATCTCGGCCCGTTTGACGACAATAGCGCCACTGTCGGACGTAGCGGCCGGTTGCGGAGGAGAAGCCAAACAACGACTGCGCTTCATGCGGGCTGATGCGGACGCGCTTCCAGTCAGCCGCCGCGCCGCGTTAGTCTTCTGTTTCTTTTTCCCCGTTTTTCGTCTCTAGGAGGCGGGGTTTGCGGTCGCGGATGGTGTGACGTAATCGCCATGCTCTTGGGCGGTCCTTTGCTTGGTATATTGCCTTGTGTTTTTTATTTCTTTCTTTCTTTTCTCGTCTTGCTCCTTCGGGGGCATGAAGGGAAATGATAATGCTTTCAGTGGAATTGTGCGCTCTTTCTCCCAGCATTCCTTGATTTTTCTGCGCTGTTTTTCATCTCCGCCGACATCTCGTGACGTCTCCATCATATTTCCTCCTCTTCTCGGTCCTTTTTGCTTCCCTCATCAACCCCCTCGGGGCTATATCACTCGCTCAGTGCTCTCACAGCTGCACATTTAAAGCGGACGCCTTTCGCGTAACTACTGCTCATGGCGGAACGACTTGTATACGTGCGTGGGATTACATCCGGGCTCTGGTTTGACAAATCGGTCTGGGAGCAAGGAGGGGATTCCAATTTCGTCCCACTGCATTTTTTAAATTATTCCCTCGACGGTCGACGAACGCAAGCCAGATTTGCGTTTTAATTCACCATGGCAATGATTCACTGTTGATAATTTCATCGATAGATATAAAGATGAGATTCAAGTTGACATAAAAGTTAACGCACTTGTCCACAATTAATTTATGCGTACGATGCCTGGAGCTATCATCAGATACAATATCAGATGTACCAGATGATAGCTCTGTGAGCCATTAAAATAATTGTGGAAAAATACATATACCTTTTAGTTCTTCCATTATATCACGCCTGGATTGGTTGAATTTATAGGATTTAAGGAACGAAGAAGATTAACACGAGGAAAAATTATGGGAGAAAACTTATAATGCTGACTTAAAACTGAAGGAATAACCTTGCTCTTTAGAGGTGTGATATTCTAACATTATGGAGATGACATTATTACTCGATGGCTGGACTTCAGAACGGAGGATCTCAGCTTCAAAGCGGTGGGATACCGAGAGACTTCCAATATATTTCAATTCCATTGTGATACCTCGCACAGTGGATGCAGACAAATAGGTCTGCCTTAATTTTTACAATTCGTCTGATATCCCTTTATTGTTGTTTATAAACACTGCGAAATCGCTGATTGAAAATATTATTTGCAATTAATGCAAGAAGCTTTTTGATGCTCTGATGAAAGAGTGAGGAGCAAACCCAGTCCAATGGCGTCATAATTATACTCATTGAAGAGTGGTTCCCTGGGCTACTAAGAAAGGTTTTACCTGGCCTTGTTGTAAAGTTTCAACATGGTGTGCACGTGGTACTATTTTTATTTGTCTAACGCATTATCTGTGGCTTGGAAGGATGATAGGTACAAATTATACATATCGATGATAGCTAGCTTGCTTCGCTTAAAAAGGATTCGAAAATCAACCATTATACCTTGAGAATTGAAATTATTGCGCTTTATCGGGCTTGATAGTTTGATGGTTTGATGTATGGTTTTTAACTGAGGGGATCTTCTTATAACATGAGCGATTAGCTTCGACTCTAATTCCTTGAAAAATGCATTTTTATAATTTTTAAACAGCGTGGAAAATAAAGGGGTTAGAAAAAGATGTTACCTCACTATCATTATTTTTTGAATTTTTACGTGTCTGTAACTTGCTGTAACATGAACACTACTTCCAAGCAAACGTTTAGCTGAGTTACTTAGTATTCTTGGCATTTTTAATTATTTAATGAGCGAGTTTTTCATGCTTATTTTCTTTCTTTGGATCTATTACTTAAGGATATATCTCGATGAAAACATAAAAAAATTGGAAAACTGTATTCGTTGATGTGATATTTAAAATATAAGATTATTACCGCTAATTCTATCTCGCTGATTTATCGGACGTGAGATCCATAGGTCATTTGGATGTTGCTCTAGAACCTAACGCTCAGGTGGGAATATTAATGATCAGGGGTTGAGTTCAAAATCGCCAGCCGGACCTTATTCACACTGTAACAAGAGAATCAAATACTTTCGTCTGGCCATTTTGAGATGCCGCTGCAAAAAATACTTTATTCTTTGCGTGCTCTTTGTTAGAGCAGCAATGCCGATGTTCTGTTTTTTTCCATCCTGTCCCTCGCCTTCGCATGGGGTGTAATCGATTTCCATCATGTTCCTCAAGTCTGCCCGCCATCTTTCATCCGAGCTCAAACGCTTTTATATTTTTTCAATCCCCTTCACTCTTACAGCTCCACGCTCCAGAAAAATTTCGACCGCTCGAATTCCGACGGCGTTAATCGATCCTCCACGTGTGTCCATGCAAGAACGACCATTAAGTTTCATTATGGCCCGGAAAACATTTGCCAGTTTTTTTTTCCTGAAAATCCACGTTTTCCTCGGTCATGGTTCTATTGCTTGAATGCCGGTGATAGCTGCAAAAAGATTTTTTAAACTACGCGTACGAAGTCGATACCATGATTATTGCTTTTACAGTTTCCTTATATCGCGATTTTGTTCTACGAACGCGCCGTACACATTTCTTTTGTTTCGCGCATTGACCACTCCTTTTCAGCACCGCCTAAAGGATCGCGAGGCGTGGAAGTGAGATTGATTTGCCATTTAAATCATTCGAGATATTTAAGAAAAAGTGGGCGTATTTCGTTTTCATTTTCAATTGTGCGCGAGCTGTATCTGTGGTTATAGATGCATTCCATTCGAGGGAATTGACCATTACGCAATCCTTTTCCATAGGTTTATTGCTTTTGTCACGGTAATGTTGTCTAGTTGAATTATTCGGAAAAATGTCAAATTTTTATATTTAATCAGAGTAAATTTTATTTTGAACAACTCTGCAACATGTATTTTAAGCTGTGAGTCAAGCAATATATCTCTTGTTTACTTTTGGTTCCACGTGCATTTTATTTCGATTTTCACCTTGTTTTGCGCAGAAAGTCTTATATGTGCTCAAAATGTTAAACATTTTATTGAGAAAATTATGGCTTTTAGGCAGGGGCGCCGACTTATAAAAAATATTGGGGGGGCCCATATCCGAGGTCTTGCCCCGGGAAGAGGTTAAATTCAAAGTGTGTCGCAGCACCGAAACACTATCATGATTCACACTACCTGATTCAGTTGGACCTGCTTAACCTTATAATTATTTGTTTTAACACATTGTTGAATTTATTTTAAAAGGTAACTATTGTCAAACATGGGAAATAAAAATTACCAATATATTTTTGTGATTTCACAAAGCATAATATAACTTAATTATTTTCTTGAAACATTGAGGGGGCTCCGCCCCCCCAAACGAATCTTTGAGGGGGCTCGGGCCCCCTCAGGCCCCATGGAGTCGGCGCCACTGCTTTTAGGGTAGAAAAAGATGTAATTAGCTCCCGTAACGTAAGTCATTTAAAACAAAGTTGATATATTATTTTGATATCATTCAATGGGAAGGTCTGCTGTTGTGAACTTGGGTAAAAATTTTAACATTTTACTGTAGATACCTTCCACTATTAATGAATTCAATGAGCACATGTATTTCGATGAGAGATCTAATGATGACGTTGAAATCTTCGTAACACTGTCAGAAAATTCTGTAGACAAATATTTGACGGAAAAGTAATATTTCATTATTAAATACGCTCTTTCATTCCCCTTCTACAAATATTGCTCGTGAAAACCATGATTCATTCGATATTAATGCCCTTTTACTGGCCCAGTTTTGAACCGTCATATTTTTGGGTCATTTTCCCTGTCTCCGTTCTCGGATTTGATTTTTGTGGAACGTTATTTTCATCAGGCTCGTCAGGATTTGTGACGAGTGGTAAATCGGTCATCCCAGAGGGCTTGGCGAAAGTATCTCTTCTCTGGCAGTTCACAATGTTCCGGTATTTCCGCGTTCAGGCCAAGTGTCTCGATAAAAATGCCTGACGCTCCCTCAGGGTGTCTTTTTGGAAAGCCTCGGAACCTATGGCGAATAGCTCATTATACCAGCTTTCTTGCATCTCCCGTCTATCCTTTTTTGCTGGGGTATGCGTACGTCCAGGGACGTTGTGAGGTGATAAGGGGCCCTCGCCTGGGACTCATGATGGGGCCCTCCTTAGCGGGGGAATCGGGGGTCCTTCCCTGGAAAAAATTAGGAAATTGATTGCCCGGAAATGGATTTTGACATATTTCTGCCCCTTTAAAATAGATAAAAGTTAATAAAAAATAGCAATTTCGTAAGAAGAAAACACTATGAAAAGCAGTGGCGGATCCAGAATAGGGAGAATTGGGGGGTTGACCTACAAGCAGTAGTGGGGGTCCGAAAATTCCCCCCCCCCATAGATCCGCCACTGATGAAAAGTGAGAATTTCGTAGCTCGTACGATTTTATTATGAAATATGATTACATTATCTATTAAGTGAATTTTTTCCTTGAAACTTTATTGAAATCTAAAAAAACTAATAGAATTTACGAATAAAACTTTCAAAAAAAGGTTTGTTTTCTAATGCCTATATTTTATTTATTTTTATTTAGTTTTGCTATTCTGAGTATGTTGTAAGTAAAGAAAATAACGAAAGCGTAGAATTTTATGATAGCAAAAAAATTGGTTCCAATAATATGAGTCTTTTTATTACACCTTTCGTGTACGCTTCACGAAGGCGCGAGCGTTATGGGGGTCCCCTAAGTTCGGGGCCCTCGGCGATTGCCGACCAGCCGACCTGACCAGACCGCCCCTGCGTACGTCTCCACTTGCATTCAATACACCTTTGTCCTTTCCCTAACTATTGAAATAACATTCGGGTTTACATTTGTGTTATTTTGTTGTGAATCCTTTGTTTCAGTGAAATATGTGCCTTTCCCTTGATAACCTTCGCAACTTATCGCAGGTATTCGATGTATTTTCAGTAGAATGAATTTTGCTGCGTTTTGTTTTGCTTTTTTTGGCTGTGTGATGGGATCTTGCCGCTGTCGACTCCAGAGTGCTATAATTATTTTTAGGGACCCTAGTTCCGATTCCTTGGGTGTAGGTTGGTTTTCTATTATACGATATTTCTTTCGTTGTATCTAAGCTTTTGTTACGTGTGATATACAAGAAGTATTATCACCACTATTCATTTACGCCAGTGCATGATATGAAATTTTCTATCCCAGATTCCTTACGTATGGAAAGCGTAGGTATTTCAAGAGAGATATTTGATTTATATTGTTAGCACTGAAAACCGCCCGTCAGACAACGCTGACAGAAAATATGATTTTTCAAAGAATATTAAAATCATCGAGGACAATTAGCAATCGAAATTAAAGCATACCATGCTGCCCTCGACAGCATATATCACCTTCTTACAAACTGTAAACATTTTTCATCATTCCAATTGATTGCAGCGTCAATTAACACCATTATATAAACTCAAGTGTACGATACCTACCATTGACATGGCAGAATTCGGATCGCGTCGCCGATGACTCAAGCACGTGTGCGATTTTCGATAGATCGAAACTTTTACGCATATGCGAGTTACGATAAATCGAATTAGCCTGCTGTTATTCTATCAACATTTACTAATATTCCAATTAATTGAAGTATGAACGATCACCATTAAAGAAAACCAAGTGTACGATACCTACCATTGCCATCAAAGAGATAGCATCGCGTCGCGGATTACCAAAACACGTGTGCGAGTTTCGATAAATCGAACTAGCCTATTGCTACGTGTACGAACTCGCATTTTCTCGCCCGGACCCCATCCTCCTATTCCCGATCAAACACTTCCCCCACTCTTCTCCGAGAGCCGCGCCGAGAGGAAAATCCCCCGAGAAACTCCAATTACAACGCTCTCCCCCGTCCATCTCCCGCCGCCGCCGACGAGTTCATGTCCCGCCGGGGGCGTGGGCGGCCGCGGTTGCTGCACCGGCCGGCCCCCAACACCCTCCCAGCCATCCCTTCGCCCGCGAAACAACATCGCTGCATGCTTCAAGGGGGTTTGGATGCCACGCCGGAAAATCCGTTTGCAGGCCGTGGTTTTTAACGTCGTCATGTTAATGTTCAAACAAAAGAGCTGTTTTCACTCTTGGGAGCTTAGAGAGACTCCACTGCAACTACTTACTTAATATCAACTCCTTGAATTGTTAACATTAATTCCGTAAACTAAACGTTACACAATTACTATTCTATTAAAGTCAACTTTTTTCGGCTAGATATCGTGGAACAGCATATTGAATGATAAAGATATCGCACTTCGCACTACTTTCATTTAACAGTTCACAACACCTGCTTTGCAATCATCATCAGTATCCGAATAAATAAAATTAGTCGGCAGTACGATATATTTGTTTATCTTTACTATACTATGTACGCTATTAATGGCACTTAGATGCTGTGACCCTGATCGAACTCGAAATAGCAGTTTATTTTCGTGGTACAAAATGCTTCGACGCTTCAGTGTCACAGTGTTTTGCTTCTATAGGTAGTTACTTCCATTTACTTAAGCGTGATACTATTGAACCCTAATGAAAATAGCGTAGATGGAATCTTATCATTATAATATTGCTATCATGTGTGATAGCCTGCAGGGCTAAAAGAAAAGTAAAATCAGCAAGCACGTTGACTACTAGTAGTGACTAGTAGTCAGGGAATTTGTTTTTCATGAAGTAATTTTTCCTTGCAGTTAGAGCTGGCTATGAATCTATTCTTATTTATTTGATTGCGATGAATGCAGTTGTAGCTTTTTTTTTTAATTATCATTATGCTTTAACAATCCACTTATTAATTCATTAAGGATTCAACTTGTAGAATAATGGTGATGTGGCTTGATTTTATCTTTATTATTAGGCTTGACCTCAGACTGTTTAATTAAGTTATTTCATGAAAGCGATATACATTTAAGCAATAACCCATTTTCATAATGCTGTGAGGGGAAATTTGCAAAAAGGAGCAAATAAAAATATCATCGAAGTCCTTTCAGTATCAGTTTAAAAATTCATTATTTAAGTGCTTGAAAATGTATTCGTCTCGTATAAATACATGCGACGTAATACAGTAATTCCTCTCTTACTTCAGCATAACAACGTGCGCACTTTCGCATGCAAGCATTTTATTCCCATCGAATAATTACAATGGTGCAGAGATGGACGTAGGTTAACTCTCGTCTCCATTGGAATTGGTCGGATATGCTGGCGGGTTAATGTGTTAGAGAGAATTTTTAAAACCTCGTTTGGGTGGGATAAACTTGGGTAGCTGCTTTATTTGAGAGCAGGTCGAGATCCTTTTTCCACGGTTCGCCTTGCGTGTTTCACTTTTTTTACACCTGCACACTACGCCCTCTTGGGCGCGCGTGGGAAAATCGAATGTTGACTGCCAAGGTAGTTTCCGATACGCATTTGTGCCGTGCAGCGGTCGAAGTTTATTTCGTTTGGCATTTATTTGCGATCGACGTTTGATACGAAAATGGAAATTTATATTTTACCTTTATGGTAACGAGAAAAAAAAACTTTTTGGGCAACTCCACGACCGGTTTTTTTACTAATTAATACATCGTCAAGTTTCGTAAACTCATCAAGAAGTGTATCTGATGATGACTTTTCATTAAGCGAGACCACTTGGGTATTGAAATATCGCGTTGACCACCTTTCTTTATGCAGCATTGAGCAGACAGCAGCCTTATATCCTAAAACATTACCTACGGATCTTACATCAATAGATTGAGTTTCTCATTCCTGTTATATCTGCCTCGTTCATCTCATTGACTGGCACTGGTTTATGACGAAATTTATTGGTCGTTCCTCTATTCTTATTAGCACTGATGCATGGCGTTTACGTGGTTGGTAAACATAAATCCTTGAGAACGTAAATTTATGCGTTTACTCGGATACTAACATTTCGGAGAGATGACAGTGTAAAGAGAATTTTTGATCTGGTTTCTTTCTTGGAAAAAGGTGTCATAAAATGAGATCTGGATTATTCTAAGTGGTAATTTCAAATATAAGCCCATATAAATTGAACCGCCTTCGGCTTTTAGCCCGTCAATAATTCATATTTGAAAAAAACTAACTTTTAATGGGTACTAAACTTTTAATGGAAAATAGCAAAACATTTTGTACATTTTTCATACTTCTCGATCATACGTCTTTAACCTTGCAATTTTGCTCATAGTAATGGCCAAGGAAGTTTCGTCATGGTTCTCAGAAATTAATTTTTAAATTCTTAAGTCACGTGTAAAACTTAATCTCTTTTTGTCTGTGGATTCTATTATATTTTCTTAGTAACGTCTTTGCACAAATTTCCAAGAAATAGTTGTCTGGAAAATTCTCTTATTGCTTAGATATTTAGTATGGTACACATTCCTTCGATGCAGTTCAACAAAAAGTTTTTTTGCATATCTAAATGTTCATTCAAAAATTCTTCCTTAAAATACTATTAAACTTTGTATAAGTGGTATAAATTATTCATTTTACTTATTTGCTACGTACTATTTCGGAGACATTCCAAGTTTCTGAGCAGAATTTTGTTTTCAATTCATCCAAGCTTATGCGAAATTACTACGTGGCCTTTTATCGAATTGAGGATATTTTACCGGAGTTGCATATTAGAGTTTCAAATACTCTAGAAAAAGTTACTGAGGAAAAATAAGTTTATGCTTGCAATTTCTCAGCAAGTACCTGAATTTTACCTAAGCAGTGTTTAAAATAATTTTTAATATTAAAAATGAATTATTTAAAATGAATTCAAAATCCTCTCTATCCACAACTTGCTCTTTCATAGTCCATCAGAAAAAAAGCTAGAACAACCCCTTAATGTTAATTCTTGTATTATTAACGAAGAGCAGTTACTACTAGACTACGCAGGACGTAGCAGCCTACCCATAGCAACCTGCCTGTCTTTGACTTCGCCATTCCTCTAGGGTGGAACAAACCATTCCGGACATAGCGTCTGTGGCCTTTCCATGGTTTCCTTATGAGAGGTACCCGAAAACCCTTTCAACCTTAGGGTCGATGCTGGGTGGTGATGAAGAGACAGCCGGTGTTTGGGGCGTTATTAAGGAAGATACGGAAGGCATGGAAACTATTTCAACCTGTGTTAGTGTGAGTCAGGGGTTTCTGTGAAATTGGTGGTTGGATGTTGGTTGGGGGAGGGTCTGGTAGTGGGCGGTTGGGCTGCTAGGATACGCGCCGCCGGGCTAACCGAGGGTTTTAGGGTCGATGATGAAGGGGGCCTTGGCAATGGATGGCTTCGTGGGCCCTTGTCCGCCCCCGACTTCAGTCAAACTCTTAGCCCTCCGTCTCCTCCACGGTCCTCTGAAGCCACTCTCCCAGCCTAGACGTCTGTGATTCCCTTTTATAACTATTTTTTTATGGCTCTTGCTGCCAGTATAGTGTTCATTACGGGAGAAGCTCTATTTTTGTGCTGGCAGCATCATATCTATTTATCATATCTGCCAATACGTTTTTGCCATTTTTAGAGAATAAGGAAAAATCAGTCGACTGCTGAACCTCAGTTTTCCTTCTACTATTGTTCATCTACAAACATCGATCGTTGTCGTGAATATGTTCCATGCTAAGACATTTGAGATTAATTTTACAGTTCCCGTTCATACATATTTACCACTTTTCCAGTCTAGACGTCTGTGATTCTCTAATGCAGCTATTTTAATGCTCTTGCTGCCAGTGTTAGGTCATCAAGGGATGAACGTGATTTTTATTTATGTGTGCAACATCACAGCTCCTCTTTTTCGGCTGCTATGTCCCTCGTTTGTAACAACTCCTATTAATTTCGGAGTACAAATGCTAAAAATCTGTTCCCTTGCCTGTTGAAAAAATCCGTTAATGAATCCTGAAATAAAGAAAAACAATTCTTTCAAGGAACCAATATTTTCTCATGCGACTTCTTCGCTATGATGATGAAATCCATTGAAGTATTTGATTATCAATGGTCATAAAATTTTCATGGTTATAATGGCAATCTATTACCTGCATTTTTCTTTCTTTGAGAGAAAATCAGTAGACTTCTGAACCTCAACTTGCCTTCTACAATATCAATAAATTTTCAGCAACTAACATCCATTGTCGTCGTGAATCTGTTCTATGCGTAGGACTTTTAGATAAAATTTGTACGTTGTCTTTTATAAGTATGAGCGACTTTTTTCAACTGCCCATCGTCCATAAGCCACTTACCCAAAACTAGTTGTCAATTTATTGTTGCGATATGTAGAGAATTAGGATAATCGATTCCGTCGGCTGTTTGAGTAAAGTAGCGTATTTATTTAGCTATTATTTGACACTGGGTTGTCTAACGGCAGTCTTAAGAGTATCTATCGATAACCAGTCCGCCATTCGATCGGTATGACTGTTAATAATTAAAATAGTGCTATCTTTGTACGCCATGGAAATGATTGGTCAATGTAGTTTAGTCGATGGTTTTGAGGTGATTTCGATTAATCGTATCGAAGTCTCACTTCGTCTGGTATTACAGTTGGATGTCTAGCGTCGGCAAATCCTCCGGCCCTACCTCCCCTCAACACACTGCTGAGCTTCGCGGTGATTCTGGAACCGGTTCCCGTGGAATCCTTCCTCCCCCTCCTCTGCAACATCTTCTTCCTCCCTCGCAACCCCAAACCTCGCCTCATCTCCCGCCCCCTCTCCTCCATCCCCCCAGGTGATTGCCCACAACCCCCTTCGCACTACATTCTGACCCTTCCATTACCCTTCCTACCCGCCCACCTGTTGCGACTTCACACGCAGTGGCCGGGACTCATCCGCGTAGTATCCCATCCACCGGCTTCGAGGTGGTTCCTACGTAGAAATTTAGTAAATTCGTATCATCATTGGAACCATTAGCTCCTAGTACCGGGAATATTTATCCCGCGATATATATTGCTATTTCGATGACCAGTGACGATCGAAAATTCAGGACCATCTAGGCTTCTAGATGGTTCCTCCGTAGAAATTAAGTAAATTTATATCACCATTGGCAACATTAATACCTCTTACCAGGATTATATATCCCGCGGAATGTCACTACTTCGATGGTCAGTATAGGTCGAAAACCTGGAGCTTCGATAGTCGTCAGGGTGGTCAAAATGAAGTATCTGATGCCTCGGCTAAATTTGAGAAAATGTTAGTGTTCGAATCATTCATTTGCCGACTTGGTATATTCCTAGGAATACATTGACCCTTCGATTAGAGTGAGACCATCAATTTTTGCTCTATTTTCTAGTAGAGTGTTAAATAAGTATCGCGTCCTGAGTAGGTTTGCAATCACTCAGTGTGTGCCTTGCTTATTATCGATGTCATGGATACGTGGTACTATTATATTTTCCTTGACTAATTCAGGAATCTGTCAGAAATTTTTGAGAAATATTTTGCTTGTAGTTCGTTTGGAGTTGGTAGCCGTCGTAATGCCGGCCTCGGTGGCGGCGGGGTAACGTCCTCGCCTGTCAAATAAGAATTCGCGGGTTCGAGTCCCGCCTGTGTAGGTTTCCCCTGACCAGGGCATGGTTGTTCGTGTACTTGTTTACATGTTAATTTTCTGGATACCCCGATATAAAATGTCCAATATGAGCTGTATTCGGGGGATTGAGGATAAAATAAAAAATGAAATAAATAAAATAATCTCAGTTTTCCTGTGATCATGTGAAGTTTTTTTCTCTGGAGCTTGTTAGCATTTGTCTTTTTCGACTTTTCCATTTTATGCATGGCTCATATTTTTTAATTTAGAGACAATAATATCCTGGAGTAATCATTATATTGCCTATAGTGTTCTTCCCACGCGCCATCATACGAAGCAGGATTCAAAGCTCTGCTCCTCGCTCCAGGTTCAAGGATCGCGTTTCATCCGTTGACTACGTTTGCAGCCCCATTGCGTTCCGTCCTTGGTATCAAATACCTTGGCGCCTGCCCGCAAGGTCATACCCGGATCATTACCCCGCGTAATATTCACCTCAGTCGTTACTTGTGTGACACAAAGAATGGCCAAATCCTTGGGACACCCTTACTGAGAGACGTTATGATGCACATAGTCCTTCCCCCCGTATTGCCGTAAAATTTTAGTAGCTTAGGGACTCATTTTATGGGTGGCGCCTGTGTATCTATCTACCATCTCTGCTATTAAGTCCCGTGATGACCAGCCTTTTTAAGAGTCCGCTGGACTTCAAGAGTTCATTCGCGTCCACACTGTACTCGTGCGTCCTTTGCGGTTCAGACTAGTGCTCTGCCCCACGAGAAACCTCTAACCGTAAATAACGCTCTGTGGTCGCGTACATTTAATTTATGTGACGGCCTCTCCCAGGTTTTACTCCCATACCTCATAGGATTTTCCTTCCCACATCTCCTCATGAGAGCTTCTTAAACATTTTGTAGTCCTTTTCCTACCTCGTTTGAGCCCATAAAATCTCGGATTTAAAACTCTTTTCTCGAGATATCTCGAGCTCCATGGCGACGCGAGTGGTAGGAATAATTTCAAGCATCGGTGTCGTGCACTGCAGGATTTCAACTGTTTACATGTTTTTGGATGTTTGTTGGAGGCAGAACTCTATATCTCCCTTTCATATGGCTTCGTGTCATAGCGAAATCCGGTAGCTCAGTCGTGGCGCAGTTTCTCGTGGCGCAATTTTTCAAGAATCGCCAATTACGGCAACATATTACGGAAGGTCGGTTGTCAATGGCCTGCTGCAGGGGCCGGAAGAAAGTGAAGGCGCAGAAATCAGTGGCCGCTTCATGTTTTACTGTGTGCGCGTATATGTTTGAAAGATAAATTTGTCATATTCTTTGTTCAAATTCTGTTTGCTTGCTGAATGCTTTTAGTTATCTCCTTTGCTTTGCATTTGTCTTGCAGAATTTTCAGTCATTACCATTTTATCGAATTTTTCCAATGTTTACCAGTATATATGATCTTTATAATCTATTTTGATTTATATTCTATTTATTGTTAATAAATTATTAAATGTATTTAAGGGAACAATTGTATTTTCGATTCCGTAAGTAATATTTGGGGTGCGTGGTAGCTTAGTGGGTAGAGGGCTTGGCTGCTGATCGAGGTGTCCCGGGTTCATATCACAGGCGAAGCCTTCGCACACCCCCAAAGAAAATCATTAAAGTACGAGGTGGTCCAGGCAATGGATATTACCCCCCACCGTGTGTGAAATCCACTCGTCTGTAGCTTAGTAGAGTGAGCACTACCCTCACCTGTCCAAACCAATAGAAGAATGGTTTCGGGTTGAATCACTGAGTGAGTGAAGTTGTAATACCTGATTTATGCAGTGTTAAAGTAAATGATTATGGTCGCAGATCCTTGTATAATATATGGCGTTATTAAAAATGGGAGATTTTACCTTGGAATTACTTGTTTTTCTTATCACTTATTTTTATTCCTTTTCATATTAATTATTTCATATTATTTCCCAGTGGAAGATTCCTTCGTAAGGGTTGGTTTGATTTTTGTCTCTGCCTAAGGCATTTGAACAGGAGTGTACTCATTCAGTTGATGTAATTTAATTTCTTCGGTCTTCGTTTTGGTATGCAGACTCACAACGAGCATAGTCTTCGAAAGATCCCTTAATGTAGGTATGGAATTCTAATCAAGTTTTAAAATACATCTAGCCTTCTTCTACAAGAGTACAGTAATGCTGAAGTGTACCCGAGGTAGACGCTGCTACTTGGTTGGATACGCGTAGGTCATTCCAGATTTTCTGAAGGATACGTGACCCATGCCTCCTCATATAATATTCCGTAGCAGGCTTGTTCTTCTTGGGGCTTAGTTCTTGATATAAGGTCCCGGACGCACGTGACTATCACGCAAAGAATCCCTTTATTTTACTCCATAAAGAACACTTTGGGAGGAAAGAAAAAGCTCTCAGGAGAATGGTTGTCACTTAAGACTTTGCGATTTATGTAGCACGTTCACGTCTTCAAACGCTCCCGCTATGGTGGAGCTTAGCGTTTTCCCCGAGCGGAGATTCGGAACGTTCAAGAATTCATCCCTCCCCACCCTTACCTCTTTAAAAAAACTATTTTCTCTCCTCTCAAGAAGAACACAGATATTATTATTTAAACAGCGTTTTCCCCTTTTTATCATAATATATTTGCGCCCTCTGTAAGGACCTATGGGAGGGAAAAGATTGCTCTTATTTAGCTTGAAATTGTTCATAGGATGTTTATATAATGTTTTGGTTAGCTTTAAAGTGGCCGAATTCCGCCTTTACTTTGCGGGCCACTAACAGTATCATTTTATGTCACTCCTTTTCAATTGAACTCGTTTAAATGTAATCTCGAGGTAATCATATTTTCGGATTTGAAGTAAATTCTTATTATTATGTGACGAATCTGCCAGTAAACCGAGACTGTTAGGGTATATATTTTCAAGCCAAATTTTTTGGGATACATATCCGGATTTTTTGCCCAGGTTTTCCATTCTGCGACTTGGTAACCGTTGCTGGATGTTGGGTGTAGGCGATCTCTATCTGAAGATGGTAACGGGATATCGAACGGTCAGATCCTACTTTAGGATGGTATTCCATTGTTGAGGGCGGGGTTTTGTTGTCCTCTCCTATTCTCGGGAGGGAGACACAGTCGCAGCGTGCTTTACAAGCTCAATTGGCGTCGCTCTCGTCTTGTCTCTTCCCGCGCGCGGGAGATCGTGGGGTGCGAGGCGCGCTCACCTCGCGCGCTGTCCATGGCTGCAGTGACAAGGAAAAGTGGGAGGAAAGTGTCGATCTCAGTCGGAGAGTATGGATGTACGAAGTAAAGGGACTGCGTAGAGAAGGGTCCAGTCAGTTCCGTTGAAGTCTGATTTGTGCTGAGCCTTGCCACACGTTCTTATCGGTTTCCAGAAATGTCCGCGGTGCGGCGATAAGCGCAGAGCGATCCATTTCTTCCAAATGCAACTAGGAATGGCATTATTATAGCAAAGTTATTTTAGTGTATATACATTTTTTTATGGCGAACATGAATTTTGGTTTACATCTATAACTATGGCTGAATTCAGTGTGAATCTCAGGTTTCTCAAAAAAATTAATCCCTGAAGAAACTTGGGAAGAAAGTGACTTCGCTTTGTGTGTTGTAAATTTTCGGATTCAGTTGTTGTTCGTTATTTTTTCCAATATTACGCGGTATAATTAGAAGAATTGAAAATGGGGAAGGTACTTAAGTCGGATTACATTTCTGTTGAAGCTATTCAATTATGTTGAGTTGGATATTAAAAAGGTTAACATTAAAATTGAAAAATTAGAAAAGATTGAATGATTACTCAGAAATTGCCCTAGCTTTGATTCTTAAATTGAACACACATTACTAAGGGAAAAAATAATTTGTTTCACAATCCGGAGTCTTATTTGAAGCTATTTATTTTCGTCCACTTTTTCGAGGAAGAACCTTCTGTTCTCTTAAAGCGAACGTTATCTAAGAGCTTTGGAGGGCACATAACTCTCTTCACGTCCACTCGATTAAACGAGAAGAAAAAAAAGTCCTCAAGGTGACAGTGAGGCTAAATACATTTTTATATGAGTACAGTTAAGCGGATGGAATAAATTAGGTGGTATCTTTGAGGAGGCTTAAGGGGGTAGCGTAACAGCCCAAGCCGTCGCGGAGATTTCGGCTGGGATGAGGTGGACACTTTGGACAGAGGAGTGTGGGGTTGCCGTGAGTGGTGGAGGCTCTGGTGGAGTGGGTTTGGGTGGTGGGCGAGCGAGGCTAGTTCTCTGGTGAGTTGTGAGCTGAAGGCGTCGCTTCCCGGCGGGGGGCCGCAGTATCCATCGCCGCATGCGGCCCCTCGTATTCAAAGTCTTTGAATGATCGTCTTTGGGGATGGGAGGAAGGCTTATGGGAGCTTGGAAAATACGTACCTCGAAAGAGATGGTGATTACATAAAAATTATCCTTTACTTCATGCCTGCTTCCTTTTCTGTGAATACCTTTTTTGAACAAACTTTCATTTCCCTTGAGAGATCAGCGTAGGGCCGTTCAAGTTTTCTACGGTTTAATATACAGTTCATATGTTATTAAAGTAAATTGTTCTGCCAAAGAAGTTTTATGGAGGTGGTAATGTAATTTTATGGCGTACTCGTATGGTTAGGCATGGCGTATGGTAATGTATTTATTTATGAGAGAGAAAGTTAGGCCTCATAGAGTTCGGCGTAATTCTGTTGTTTACCATTTAAGGGGAATGTGTGTATACAGTTTGGTTGTTGTGGCCACTGTGAGGTTGACATGGCAAATTGTAGTACATTTTTTTATCTATTATTTCCGTGATTTTCATTAAAATTGGAATAATTATGATTTTATGAGATTTGGTACCAACGTCGACCAACGTATTTTTTTAGGTTCAGGTGTTACAACTTTAATTTATATAAATACATGCATTGGTCAAATTCTATTATAAAATTGGCTATTTTTTTTTGTCTGATACTGTAAAAAATATCATTTTGAAAACCCCTACCAGAAGTCATCCTTATAGAAAATCCTAATTTCTTCAACGTGGATTGTTTCACCTCATTATTTGATGGATTTCGTAATTGCGAGTGATGACCCACCTTAAGTCTCGAACACCCGACTAATTATTACTAATTTTAAAGTCACTACATTTTGCTTTTTTCACAAAATTTCATCTATTTTTTCTTTAGGGAATGAGTGTATTTGGTTTAATATTTCATTAACGCATTTCAGAATTTTTGAAGTTAGCCAAACTACAGGCTTATTGCCTCACAGGCTACCTTACTTCCATGAATAGAAATAAAATACTGCATGCACTTATATGGAAGAAAAATATTATTATAATCATTATAATTATGAATTTTGAGCATCTACCATGCTCTCCCCGCAACAGATTTCTCTCGCGACGAAGTCCCTCCCTCGTTTTTAAACTCCAACTTGATCTCTCTCATCCCGTCTACTTTTTCTGCTTACCACCTCCTGTGACCAAACGACCAATTCATCTGTCCACCGGAGGTGGGGCCACCGCCCGTTTTATCGTATGCAAAGGCATACTTCGAGGCTCCTTAGGGTCGGCTCTCTTCGTCGGCTCCTTTCAAAACTGCTCGTGGGTTTTCTCCCGCGCTTTCATATCGGTTGTATTTATGTACGAGCCTTTTCTCGCCCTACCGCTCTTACAGGTCCAATAAAATGGCTCGTGAAGTTTGGTGATGGGAGGAGGATGGGCCATCTCAGCATGGGCCATCTTCCACGCCCGTGAATGGCCGTGCAATTGAATGGCGCCGTCGAAGAATTCGACACCGGTCCTAATTTGTTCGGCCACCGGATCAATTGAACGTACACACTTGCATCTTGCTTATTCTTCGTGCGCGAAGTCATCATGTTGGATAGTGTACTCACGGAGAGAAAATTTTTACTTTTATTGTCGAGTGCTGCTTGAAAGTTTGAAAACAGGAACAGATCATACTAACAATAAGACTAAGTTTTAATTCTCAGCTAAGTCACTTTAAAATTATCGGATGTACTTTGGACGTAAGAAACTATGCTTGTATTTTATGAGTAAATTTGTGTGATTTGTGGATGACGACCCAGCATTAATTCAAAGTTGTCCAATACTCGAGTGAAAATTTTAGATAGTTCTGTGAACTGTTTTGGACTAATGACCCAATAACCATTTACTGGTTGGAAGTCAATTGTTTACGGTGCGTAATATTGCGTTGCACAATTTATTTCTGCCGTGAAGATGATCCACTGCCTACATGTCATCCCTGCTATCACGTTTAAACAATGGATTGAAATTATAGCTCTAAGCATTTATTATTATCGTTCTAGTTTTTGACACATGCAGTCATTATCAATCACTCTTTGACCTTTAAAATAAATTTTAATCTATATCAAAATCTAGTTTGATTTAAATAAAAAGTTATTAGCTCTAAAATGTTTTCCTTTTTACCGTGAAATAAAGTACAAAATTACGCTGCACGCCGTGGAGAGTATGGTTGCAATTCCCCCGTGCTGGATTTCGTCACGCGGATTCCATTTCTACCCCATTGTTCGTCCCAGTTTCCTTGTGGAACGAATCCGCAGACACTGCAGACTCGAGAGGCAATCCCAGACCCCCAAGCTAGCTCATCTATTTCACGAGCGTAAGCACAGATGAGCCCCTGACCCTCCTTCCTATTCCCTGGGGAGCACCGAAAATCCATCTGTCGGGGTGCTGCATACCTGCGCCAAGCATCATCATTATCGTCATCTCGGCCGCCTTGCCTTTTGCATTCCTATTCACGTACGTGATGCTATTGCATCTCCCAGCCTCCAACCTCCCCCTCTCTCGACTACCGCCTCTCCAACCGCGTGGTCCCACCGCACCTGTGCCGCGGGAAGTGAAGCGACCCCTCCCCTCAGGAAGTTTTTCCTCCCACTCTGTTGCGCACCACGCCATCTTCATTCGCCCATCTCGCATACCTGGATCTTCCCCCGCCCGGCTCATCCTAGCCCGTCTCCGGGTGGGACCGTAGATAATGTGTCGTCCTCGCGACTCTGGGAAAAGGCTTTGATAAATATTAGTTAATTAAGACATTGCCATATTTCAACTGAATTTATTTGAGCATGACTCTCTTAGTTGTAACAGCAACAAGGTATTTAGGGTCTGAGGGTGTTTCTCTTATAAATTAAGTGTAAATATTCCAATGTCCTCTTTAACTTACATTAATAACTCCCTGCAAATCGAGCCATGTATCATGCTAGGTTTTAATGAAGACCTACTGATTCACCTAGTGAGTTAATCCCAAATCAGTGTGGATTGTTGAGGTAGAGATCACCATAGGCTTCGACAAAGACGTGTAGTATCACATTTTCAGAGGTAGAGGGGGCAGTTTTATTTCCTGGCTGGTATACCATCCTCGCGGCTCTGGAGTCTCACTCACTCAATAGTTCCCTCCGTTTCTGTGTGTAACTATGTAACTATGGATTCTATGAGCATCTATTTGTTTTACATATATGTTACACATAGTATATTCGTGATCAATTCCATTTATGTACAACCTAGTTTGAGTAACCTTATTTTCTTACACACTTACACTCGTGTATCTTATTCTTTATTTGTATGACTTCAACCGTGGCCGGTTGATTGGAATCAGACATCTTTATGTCAGTCTTCAGTAGGCTAAGACGTCCTCTTAGAATCTTCAGTGGTTGGACAGATTTGAATGTAAAATTGATTGTTTGAGGCGTAACTTGTTGAAAGCGATTCATAATTAACATTAAAAAGAAGAACTTTGTGCTTTCACATTAATACTAATATTAATTTACTTTGTACTTTCACATTTTACTTTGCACTTTCACATTAATAATATAATAATAATTTATTATTGTGATAAAGCACAAAGATTTGAATGTGTTTACGTGCTAATACCTCTCAAGCGTGGTAAGTGGAGCAAAAGCTCTGGCAAGGGAGGTGGCTATCCAGGCGACATGAGATTCAAGCCATGAGAAAGCTCTTCTATTTCACTGAGGCTAACATCGAAGGTATACATCTTCGGAAATATGCCGTTATTTTACGGAAAATGGAATAGTGCTAAATACTTACGATATCCAAGTTTATAAATGCGATTTAAATATTTTCCATTTAAACATAAGAACCACTTTTCATAACCATCATTATCCGAACTCATCCCCATCTAATCGTGTTTACTGTCAATGGAATAATTGGTGTATTGGAATGGAATAATTGGAGGTCTGCTCTGTCGTAGATGGGTGAGTGAAGTTATTTTAAGCCCTCCTGCTCATATCTGTCTGCATGCGCAGAAGCCAGTAATCTTTCTCCCCTATTTTTAGCAGTGACACGAGGTAAAGGAAAAATTTAACCGTGTGACTGTGTGTTCTAACATCCCTAGACTCTCATGGGCTGATTTTAATTTTTTTTTCAATTGTCAAACAGTTGTATGAACAATGAACGCGTCATAATAAGTACGGCGTATTTTTTCCAGAAGGCAATAGGATTGTTACGTGTTTTTATGTCTCTCCCCTGCCTTGGATGCAGGCTTACTATTTCGTATTCTTGTAGTTGATAGAATAAGTCCGTTAATTAACTTCGCTCCCTCAGAATTCACCGTGTTTCTTCCGTCCGATTTTTCACGCTCTTCATCATTGTCCTTTTCTCCTTGGGCTTATCGTTCATCGCTTACCCTCAGTGTGGAGCCTTTGTGATTTCCCGACTCCCGATTCGATGGAAACTGTAGCCCTAGAAGTGAAAGCGGTAGTAGTTTAATAAGGGTGAAATAGTTAACGTAGCGAAAGGAATCGATAGCTTCCTAGTTGCGGGTTGGCAAAGTGATTAATGTCCATGGTATTTCGGCAGATGTTACCGATTATATCTCGGGGTCGAAATGCTCCAAATGACCTCTTCGGTCACGTGAGATTTATGGTCGATCCGTGAGATTTTAAATGGCATTTTCTTTCCTCAAATTGAGAATGAGATAAGACGAGGAACTTGACTACACACTCGATTTTGGTGACAGTGAGAAACGATCCTCTTACCTTTATCATGCTGATTGTCGTAGCCTTTACTATCGTTTTCTCCTGGTCTTGGTTCCTTGCTTGATACTGCTTATAAAATGAGTTATCCACCGTTCAAAATTATTGTTGTAATATAGTGAAATAAATTATCTATCTAAAGTCAATCAATTATTTAAGCTTGGAAAATGCAGCCAGAGCCAACGAAGTAATGAAAAGTAATTCCGAATAACGATCAGTGAAGCAGTTGACCTCAAGTGGTAGACATAGTTAACTCTAATTTTTATGCTCTCAAAACAACTTTACTATAAATTGTTTTTTTTACGAACGTAAGTGATTGAATTAATTTCTAGTATTTAAAATCAGGCCTAATTTTGCTTACTCGAGAAAATAACCCTTGCGGAGGGCGATAGTTCCCATTTTCTCTCCCCTCTCCTCTTTCCCAGCCTACCAACCCCCCAAATGGCTAGGTCCACACACTCCGCCCTTAATATTCCCCACCCGAAGACTTATTAGCCTTCCGATAAGGTGAGCCGGGTGAGGGCGGGCCAGTCCAACCAGACCAGAGCACGGTACCCGCTCGCGGAAGGGTGGGGTCGGGGTGGGAGGTGATTGCATGCAGAACGGGTCTCTCCCCTACTCTTTATGAGTTACGAACGGCCTCTTTTTGATTGGTCGGCTCTGTAGGGGGAGGTCGACCCAGCCCAGTAAAGGTGGCCTGTCTGTGGAACATGGCTTCTAGCCAACCGCCAATTAGCACCTCGTTTGGCAAAACCCGCGCACTAAAGGTCTCCCACGTAGATACGAACCGATTGGTTTGTTACTCTTTGGAAGTTCTTCGGTAATTGACTAGTTTCGCCCTTAAAGGGTGCATAGTTATCATCTGTGAGTGCCTTGTATCTCAGTGGCGGTCGGCTATTTTCAATGATTTCCCATCAGGTTTTGTGCACCATATGTGCAGCCAAAGTCTTATCTCTCTAATAAATGCTCTTTAAAATGCTAGAAAAATTAAGCATTAGGCATTTATTGGTACAAAATAATTTTATCAGGTCAGGTATTTTTCGAGTTTCTCCCCAGATCACGTCAGCATTATATTTCTGCGCAAACTTAAGACTGATCTTAAACATAATTTACCATACTTGTAAAATTCGAGGAATCAAGCGAGATGGAGTGAAATTGATTCATAATGAAACACTGACTTGCAATTTTCCACAAAAATAAAATTTTAATTCGACTCGAGTTTCGATGTCACTACATCAGTTGTACCTTGAAAATGATGTGGTAACATCGAAACTCGAGTCGAATTAAAATTTTATTTTTGTGGAAAATTGCAAGTCAGTGTTTCATTATTACCATACTTGCTTGTGCAGAGCTTCAACATGAAGAATTAATGGATACATAAAGTATTTGGATTGATGAAGTATGGTGAGAGGGGTAGAGTTCACCATGGACAAAGATGTGTGTGCGATTTCGCATATTCTACGGATAAATTTTAGAAAAATGAAAATTCTTGTGTTTATATTAGTCGTGGTAGACCTCTCTCTATTTAAGGTGATCGGTTAGTATTGAATGAGCACATTTTTCCAAGAATTAAATCTACATCTACATGATGCCCTGCGAGCCACCTCTAGGGTATTTGGCAGGGGGTGATCAATCGCCAGCATGCAGCATGCAATAGGATATCCACATGCACACCACATGGTACAAAAATCGTTACGCATACTAAAAAAATATTCTACCGCACTCATTCAAAGGAAAAACTTGCAAACTACTCAAAAAGGCTATCAGCCGATAAAGCCAGACCGCACAAAACGTACTGTTAGAAATTAGTTCTTGGTTAGGGAGACAATAACAAGTAACCACATCAAGTAGTGACCATGCCCTCCGATCCTTTTGAGGTCTTACATTCCTTCCCCGTTCGTGAGACTATGACGGGCGTGAAGCATGTTGATATCTCGTTTCAGTTCTGTTTGAATAAAATATTTTGCTCGCCCTCCTTCCCCCAAGCACGCTTCGGCGTGAATGCATTCGATCAATGTGGACGAATCAAGATAGTGGCGAGCTTAATAGCGCCCGAGAGTTTATGTTGTTTTGCGATTTATAGGTCCTCCTCCCCCTCGCCCCCGTGCCGTGTCTTAACTGGCCCTTAATTATAACCGTCGCGTCTAACTGGTCCGAGGAATCGAAAGAGAAAAAGAGGGCAATAATACTACCCATCTGGTCGCTTCTGAAACGGGCGCAATTTAATAACGAAATGAAAAAAATGTTCGTGAATCGTAATTATTATATGGATATTAAACCACGGTGGCACTATCACCGTTCACAATCTTGATGAGTAATTCGTGCTCGTATTAGCGGCTGAGAAATTTTATGCCGTCGTATATTCATACACGCCGCGGCTGTTAACTACTCTTCCGCAAACTTGTTTGAGTTTTCGTTGAAGCTTGTCCTCATAAAAATATTCCTATTTCAATTTCGTCTTTTTTCACGAACAGGTGTTTAAGTTCAGCGCCCATTTAAGCGTCTCTGTTAATTAAATCTCAACTTATTTGCAGATAGTGATTATTATTACGTCTTTTTCTCAAATACTAAATTTATAACTAACGTTTTCTAGCAGAAATACGCTATCAATTTCTAGTTTATTTATTATGTTGAGATATCCACGTAACATAATTATTTTTATTTGATATTATTTGTATAAATATTGATTAAATTAAAAACGCGTTAGTAGGGTTGTACGAGAAGAAATTTTGATGTGCATCGCCATTGAACTGATAGAAATTTTCAGATATTTTTCACACTGAAGTTGTGAGCATAATTTGTTTTGATAACTCTGCGGAGGACAGTAGCAAAGGGAGATATTCGAATTTTCCCAAAATTGTGTAAACTTAAGTTCCCGGTTGTGGCATATTATAGAGAAAACTTTAAAAAAGTGTACGAGGTAAAATTCATGCGAAAACTGTTGTGCGGTCGTAAGGCTAATGGTGAAAAATCCTGGAAAAACAAACAATGGAATCTCCTTTTATTTTTATTTTCACGCGAATATGACATAAATATTAGAAAACGGAGTCGTGATTGAAAAACTCATGTATTTCATTTAGAGCTGAAATATCTTTGAATCTCACGAAGGAGAATGTCTGGAAACGCTTAAAAATTGGCAACGCTGCGTACACGATTAAGGAAAAGAAAACGGAGAACAAAAGCGTTTAGCTCTTCCCTTTTCACGGTATCCCCTCTTCGCATGGTCGTCTTAGGGTTGGGCCTACTGCTACACTTTTCCCGGAATCCAAATTTTAAGGCCTAAATTTTCGTGTGGTTCTCGATTATCTTTTTGCGCTCATGCTTTCAAGTTCCTTGTTTTGTTCGGTATTTTTCGGAAACTGTCCGTTTTCCACCAGTATAGAATAAAGGAATGATCCGATGCAGAACATCGCGGAGGGTATCCCTAATCTTACCTCATTTACCTGGCAAAGACGACTACGGCTCCTCATTTTGCACAAGCGTGATCTGGACCTTAGGGTTGGATATGAATGCTGAACATTCCGGGTTTTGCGAGGATATGATCCATATTTCCTTCTGAAATGAGCCGTGTACGAGTTCTTGGTCCTCTATCAGCTCTGTAAGTTCATGCTGGCTGCTACACTTATCTTCCATCATTTTGAAAATCGGTTCTTGGAGATGTTGTTGCGTCGTTGGCAGCTCTGTAGAAACGATATGCTATGTCTGCTAAAGGACATGGAAGTCTGAAGACGGCATGAGCATTTCTTATGATGCATGATTTCTTGAACATAAAACTGGAGAACAAGCGTTGGAGTCGTTTGATTTTTGGGCTGATTGTTGACACAACCTAGCTAGCGAGAATCTTTATGCAGTTATTCGATATGTTTCTGAAGTGCGGAATTTTTAAAGAGGAAAAATGATACTGAACGCAACTAATGTGAATTTAGATTGGAGAAGATTCAGTGGTTGAACCATTCCTTATTATGATTTCTCTTTAAAAACATTAAAATTGAATTAAAATTTTAGCTCTACTATATTTAGATGATTCTTTCAGTCATCTATGCGGAGGAAAACTGCGAGGTAATATGCAGTCCGTATATCTGTTGAATTTTTTGAAGGTGGAAAAGTCTTTCATTAATTACAGAGTAGCACTCTAGTTCAAACCTTTACCCACAAGTTTGGACCCTGTAGGTGGTCCTTTAGCTGATCAAAAAACGGAATCTGAATTTTCATTTTCATGCTATTGGCTTTTAGGGTATATTCTTATGCGGAAAATCTTGAGTTGTTTTGGTCTTCTTCCACTGTCATTTAAGGGAGCAATAGCAATGAAAGTATAATACCCACCGTATCGGTAAATAAGGCTAATAATTAGATGATAGTCTCACACTGTAAATATCAAAGGGAGAAGGTTTGTTTGCTTTCTATGAATAAGAATTTATATATTTTTCATTCACTATGCAGTCCTCGTATTATTTTGCACCACTAATTTAGTTTCACCCTGTCGTTTAGGCTGGAAGCGAGAATCTGCTTTCTTTGGCTCTGTAAGGTCCCATTCCATTTACTTCAGCATGTTGAGGTATTATGATACGTAATAAGGAAATAACAATTTTAAATATACGCCACTGCTTTTGATAAAGGATCCTTGACGAGAAATGATCAAATTAATCATATCGACTGACATCATCATATTTGTTCATAAAATGATTAAAAAAATATAAATCCCATATTTTACAACAAATAAGCTCTAAAGCTCCAAGCGATACGATCCATTTCCTTACGGTGTCTGCGTTTAAATATATTTTATCATAAACGTTTCTATCTAATAGTTAAAACAAGAAAATTTGGAATTTTTTTGTTCTCACTAGTGCCGGGAATATGGATACGCTTTTATCAAAGCCAAGCCCCGTATTCGTTCATATTAGAATATCTATTATTAATTCTTAATTGCTTTTGTGATTTATATGTTAGCCTTTACCATTTTATAATTTTCTATTTAGTGCCGGAGTACCTCGAGGCGTTTGGAAGGATAAGATGTAGATCAATCCGAAAGATTTTCGTGTTCTTTTTTTTTAATGAGCGCGAAGGGTCCCGGAAACTTTTCGCGGTATAATTCACCTCGCGTCGGTCCAGTTATGTTTTCCACTGTCATCGGATCTTTCCCATTCCCAAACCTCATCCCAGAGTTCCCTTTCTCTCAGTCTGCGCCTTCCCGGAGGTTAGTGGTGCGACGGCCGGCCACGAGCGTGCTAGCCTCCGGGCGAGACTGGGGAAAGAGGCGAGGTACGAGGCAAAAAGGAGAGGGAAAGAACATACGAGATATATATACCAGAGGATGGGCAGATAAGGGAAGGAGCAAAGAACGACGAGGGTGGCTCCGGAGCGTAGCCTCGAACCAGGTGCCGGCGCGGAATTCTCGTGGACGTCATTTGCGGTCTTGCGGTCGCTCTGAGGATGCACAAAGATGGATGGATTTTTCTGCCCCCCCCCCACCGTCGGCAAGAAGGATAGCAGGAAGATCAAAGTGAAATGATGGATGCGGTTTTACGTCTGTTTCGCGACCTCGATTTTTTTATTTCGTTAATTTTTTCGCATTATCCACGCGAATTTCTCGTGAGTACCCCAAGGGTACGTTCTGGATCGTCTTTTTTGATATACCTGAATGTAGTTTTTTTAAAGCTGTCTACACCAATGGAAATTTTGGGGAAAATATTTGAGTAATATGTGAATGTGGTTTCTAATATTGCGAGTCTACGTTCCATTTCACAAAAATTAAGCTGTTTTCGTAGATTTATCTCCATATTAGTCTGTGTACTGTTAGTCTGTTACATTAGAAGGTAAAAATGGAGCGATTTTCTAATGAAATTAGAAATTCAGCAAGTGGAAAGAAATTATAATTTATTTTTCTTAAAAAAATTGCAGTGATAACTCATTTACTGTTTCTTTTTTTTGTTCATGTTCATAATGTAATTTAATTTTAGAATTTGGATAAAAATGGACAATCAGTTTCGCTGGGACATTGTACTTATTGGCCAATTAACCATAAATTTGTTTGGAATTCCTTTTTTTCTCGACCTTTGCCGTAATTATTTTTTTTTATTGCTAGTTATGTTCATTGCAGTATGAGCTTCCCTGTTATTCGATTGAATTAATGTGTTTATTGATGTATTCTGACCACTCTGTCCTCGTTTTTTGGAGTCTATGTGACCGATAATGTTTTTGCTCCCACTCCAGATACCAATAAAATATTTTGCAATCAAACGGAATCTTAGTTTTTTGGGATTGTGAAAAGCATTTGATTTCATAGATACCTCTTCTCAATGTCATATTTTTCAACTCTGTTCATTTTCTTCCTTTTTTCCTTTATATAATTGCTACCACGAGAGCTGGATTACTGACTGCTTAGTATTACTTACTGCTTGGTATAGTATTCGTAATGAGGCCTGAGTAGTGTATTGAAGGAGTAGAGGATGTAAATCACTAGAATCTTTTATAATTTTATGTTGCATTAAAAATAATTTCTGGTGTACCCTTCGGCAAATGGTATAAACCCCAGGAAAACACTCTGGAATCCTACTCGCCCCCTCTATACTGAATAATAAGTCTTTTATGCATTGGTGGCTCCGATAGTATAAAAGCCAATTATTTTTTCGTTTATGCCTTGGGGGAAGCGTCAATCGTTACTTTTTATCCGAACGTATTATGGCAGCTTGGGTAAAATTCCGTAAAAAACCGCCCCGCCCTTATTTCCAAGTCGTCTTAGCCGGACGTGGCCATCGCTTGCTGTCCGGAGGCGGGAGTGGTCCTTGTTTCACTGTCCAAGTAATTGAATATTAACTACCCAAGAACAACTACCAGACGCCCTCCTGCAAGTGGTTGGTGCGAAATATTGATGCTAATGGAATTCCAGCTTTCTTACCGACACATTCGGAGAGTGATAACCCATGCCATTTACATTTTTGGGGCACCCCCAAACAAAACCTTCTCGATATGGCCTCTTCATTGGCTCAAACCGCCGTAGGTTCGTATATTGAATCTTTTTCTATGCAATGTGTAATTTTTCAGCATTTGAAGGACGAGGGACATGAATAATAAAATCCGAAGATCCAAGTTGATGGAGTGAAATTTTTCCATACTTAAATAAGCACTTGCAATTTTCCCCGGTGATGTTATCATGGGTAATTACAACGGTTTATTTCAATGTTGCCTCAAAGGGGGCCTTCAAAAAATGCATATATTTTCATTTGTATTTGGAAACATGAGCATCTTTTTTCTGAAGAATTTCAATGAGTAACTGATTTTGTTTTACACTTAGCTCAGTGTAAAGATTAGTGAGTGAGATAGATCTGAGCAATTTAGATATTAGTAGGTTTCGATCAGTGGTGGCCCATCTATGCACGATGGCAGGTATTCGATAAATCGCTTCCAGGTCCGCTTTGTTGGTAGCGCAGGAAGAATAATTCATAATATTAGTCAACCGTTGAAATAATTTGGAGTACATCTTGATACATTAGGGAGGGCTCGTAGCTTTCTTATTTTATTTCTCTCCACAATTAATCCTGAGTTTGAAATAAAAAGTTATCTCAACTCTTCTTTATTACTCGGAAAGGTGTTATGGTTTCCGTCCGAAAATATGCGAGAAATGGTCGCACATAAAATAGGTAGTGCTTTTTTCTCCAACCAGTTGTCCCTCCGTCGCCTCAAAGTCTCAATAAAAAACATCAAATGGGTATTTATTTAGGGAGACAAGCCTTTTTCCACTGGGTCATTTCAGGTTTCTTCCATCACGACAATAATAATGTCTCTAGCAGACCGGATGAGACCTGTTTTTTTCCTTGTCGCTCAGTCTTAAGTGTCAAAATGTGGAAGAGATAAGGCTTTGAATCGTTAAGTGGGGACTCCCTGGATGGCGGGAAAACACCTGTTTTGATGCGAACGGTGGAAAAAAAAATATTCGAGAGGTCGATTTCGCGTCAAATGGGACGAGTTCCGGCGCGAACTGCTGTAAATTATTTCACCCCAATGTCTTTTCCACCTGAGGGCGGAAGCAAGGCGTGTCGACATGGGCGCGTGCCGGATTCGGTTACGCACCTGCCAACGCGTGCTTATCCATCCAGTGGCCTTGGGTTATCTAAAACGCATCTTTTTCTTTTGACAGTCGCATGGAAATTTCCAGTGAAGCACGGAAACTTTCAGAATTCTACGTTTCGTCCATGTTAAAATCACACTGTTGTCCGTCGCCTCATATTGATCGACCGTTTCCTGCCACTGTTATATTCTGCGGTTTGGTTAGCCATTTCTTCATTTGTTCAGCCCCAGTTTTCTTACACGGAAGGTGACGTAATGTTTTTTAAATAAATTAAATTGCTGATTTCATCCTACCCACCTGCTGCTTTATTTCGAAAACTCTTTGATTCAAAAAATGCTGTATTAAAAAAAATGTTCCCACATATTTTGGTTATTTGATACTGGAAAAGAATATGTTACGATTTATGTGTAACAGGCTGTATTTTAAGTATGAAATTCGCCTTTTGAATGAATGTAGTTAGCCTATTTAACTATTAGTAAGATGTAGGAGCCGTTTTGTTATGCCGTCCAATCGGATGAGCTTGTGAATTTTAGGCTTTGATATTGTGCGATTATACCACGCCAAGAGGATCATTCTATCTTTCTCTTATGAGTATTGCCGCTGTTATGATTGATGGTTAGTAATAAAAAAAGAGGGCCAGACGGCCGTATCTGAATGAATGAGGGAAAACAGTAAGTAATTTGGGAGAAAAAGTTTTAATAAACTGAATATGTATACATATCCCATCGAAATGTTGGCATATTTAGGCAAGACCGTATGTCTCGTCGAAAAATAGAATTAATTTTTAAAACTGTATGGGAGGGCTCGTTTCCGTTTTTCTCGTCATCAATCACTGTTTATGGAATATGGAGAGACATTAATATTACTTCCTACATTCATGATATGGCGATGATGATGCTACACTACAGTTATTTCCAGGAAACAATACCTCTGAACTAGTAGTGAAACCACGGACTTATAGCTTCTCAATACAAAGAATTCGTCAAGTATTCGGATAGATGGATTGCAAGGGTCTATCACCATTAAACTTGGTAAAAGTTGGCATTAGAACCAAGAAACCATGATTAGCGCAAATGGTCCGTCATTTATCCCGGTCCTTGGTAGTTTTTTCCGTGGGATTTTACCGTGAATCCCTCCGCCGTTCAACGTGGAATATGCCACAAATGATGACGCTATTTTACGTTTTACCATGCAACTTGGCACAGCAATATGAAAGCTTGCGGCTTAGAAAAGAATTTTCTGACGCATTTGTGCGCACATAACTTTTGGAATCACTCCTCTCCACTGAAGTTGGAACCCTTTAGAATACAATGCCGAATAGACTCTGGTGTCGAGGACTTACTGATTTCGATGATACGGGAATATACGAGAAGCGAACTCACTGGTATCCGTGCGGCGCCTGGCTGACTTCTTCCACCCTCGTCCGTTTCTTTGGCTCCATCCCTTTCACCTTTTTCTTCCTTATATCCCTTTGCTAGACGTCCCATCCCTTTCTCTTGGGAAGAAGCTGAATCCCAGGGTCTAGAATCAGGTATAAGAAACGTTTTTTTTTATTCCTTCCTTATGAAATCGTGTACTCTCCGTCGAGCCAAAGGGACAGTTCCTCGAATCTTTCTCCGAGTATGTCTGAGTGTATGTATATATTTTTTTATAATCCGCGTGTATCCTTTTTGGAGAAAATCGTGCGTTTATAAGTGGAATTCGTGAGGACAATGGTGACTGCTTGGGTTTGGAAACTCGAGGATTTTCTCGGTTGGGAGATCTTGAAGGGGGGTGGAAACCGAAATTTATTGGTTCCACCCGAAGGACTCCAGTGTCCCCCAACTCTTTCTTGTCTGTGTCGCTTTCTCATTTATTTTCCCTCCGTCTTCCTCCTTCCTTAATCCCTACCCACCCGATAACTCCGTTCCCATCACATTCTTCGTCAGCTCGAACGAGTAGCTCGGACTTCTATAGAAGCGTCTTGGCTAATGGCCAATACTTTGTTTGACCTTTCCAAGAGTTAATAAATCTAGGATAAGAGCGCGAGCAATGCGATTCGATTGGTAATCTTGTACTTCAGACACGGCTGTGTTAAGTTTAAAAATTTCAGCATGATGTTATGACTTTTTTTCAGAAAATGTGGAGGAAAATCCAAGGTTTACAGTCATGAAAATACCTTGGTACTCTTACAGATGTTAGAGTTATTTCATGTCGTTCATAAACTCAATAGACTATTGTACTGATCGAGTCATTTAGCTTGTGTCGTGAATTAGTAGTGAATTATTGTTAACGTGATACCACGAATTTACCTTTGTCGTATTCTCATAGATTATTACAATGCACCGAAGCAATAAAATATTTTCATAAACCCGCAAATTTGATTTTTGCCACTATTTATTCATGTTAAATAATGCTCATATGCCAAGGGCGTTAGGGCGTTATATTACATGGCATTCCTTGATATCACCAAGGCAATCATCTTGGTCGATGAAGAGGGACAAATATGCCATTATTTAATTCCAATTTTTAATATCCACGTGTGTTTGGGGATAGCCATCATCGGATATTCTGTTCACTATTAAGCCTGAAGCTATTACCAAGAGCATGTTTACATCTATGCCATAAAAATCATTGCCCAAATATATTTGCATCGTCATGAATATTAATGACAGTCAATTTTGATGCTGAAATCCGGGCACTAAGTGATTCCATCACGTGCTTTTGATTGCATATATTCTGGCCAACCTCACCAGCATGATTTTTATAACCATTTTGAGATTGATTTGGTTGACTAGATTGGTGCCTGAGGAGTGTAAAAATCCTATTAAATATCTATTTTTACATCCCACGTTTGTAATAATTAGTTTGACAGGCTGCGATATTCAGGCTGTATCTTCCAACCATGCATTTGGTCGCGTGGGTCGCCTGGAAGAATCTCAATTTTCTTGATACAACAATAGCTTAACGCCCGCAGTACATATTCGCAGTACGTGGGCACTTTTCGCTAGTACCGCCAAATTTCGGTGGCTTTAAGACAGTTTAACTAATAATAATTCCATATCGATAGAATTCGTGCTCCTAGGCGTCACGGCTTCGCCTTAGTTGATTCCGTTCTCTCTTGGAACCGATGGGGTCCGTCGCTTACATCTTGAGCGAGATAGTCTTAATGTGAGGTTCGGTTCCGCTGTCGCTTGGTATGACGGCGGCACTGAAGCGAGGTGTAAGAGCTCTTTCGAGTGCCAGCCGTGGGAATTGGATTCCGTGCCTCGGGGTCTGCGCACCTGTTGCCCGCAAATAGTTTCCGCCAACACTCGCTCCAGACACTGGTCCTCGTGCTTCGGGACCTTGAGTTGTGGATTTCTGTTGAAGTTCGTAATTTTTTTTCTCGTCGAAGTCGTTTTACCTTCGGCTCAGACATGCTGACTCATCGTTTTTATGTTCGTAGTGGTAAATGAGCACTCGCTTTTCGAAAATTGGCAGTTTCTTTTTGGTCCAGGGCACTCATATTTGCTTGAAATTGGTATCTGGCTCTATCCCTTTCTAATAATAATTCGAAAGGCTCCTGATATTACATCAAGGTTGATATATATTAAATATTTATAAATTACAGGTATAAAGTACAGGTAAGTACTTGATAATGATCTCTATGGTTCGAAACATGTCGTACGGACGAAATAAATCAGTGGAAATCAACGAAGTCTCCTTTTCATTTTTGTGGTATACTTTTAGGTACACTTCAGTATTTGTACAGAAATTTCAAAGATTCGTTCTAGATCTTTTTAAGAGAGAATAATCTTGAAGATAATGTTTGAATTTGGGGTTGAATATGGAAATAGTCTGTTTACTAGGCCCTTTAACCTATGGTGGTGATGAAAATGTTACTTGAAATAAAAAAAATTTAATATCATTTCCTAACCCTCGGATTAAGAATTGCTATAGGTGATACTTAAATGCGACAATTGGTCGTATCGTAAAGCTGATCACTGCGACAGTATTTCAGAATCTTATTGAATCTTTGTTAATTTATTGAAAATGACAAGGTTTTTATTCCAATATATTATTAGCATGTTATCAATAACAAACACTTACTTCCACAATATTTTTAAAACCTTTTTTGACCGGTTTCGGGTATTACACCATTATCTGTACTTTTTTATATTACTACTGTAAAATTATTTTTCTACGCTTGCTATTTATTTTCAAAAAATAATATTTTCTGTATTGGGTAATGCTGTAACTGCCGAAGCCCGTCAAAAAAAAAAAATATATTTTGGAAGTGACAAAGTGTACGTTATTGACAACATGGAGCCCTTCCACCACGTACATGCTTCAAGTTTCGATTTAATTTTATCAGCATTTATACTTAAATAGTTTTAATGGAACAAGTAGGCAGGGGGATAAAAAGTAGCGGAGAATCTTTGTACGTACTCCATTGATTGATATGCGATTCAAATGATATGCCCTGCAGAAAATGAATGTTGTTTTCAAATGAATTTTAAACGTGATTGAAAAACTCTGATGCGCATTTATTTATCACGAAAAGAATTTTTATACAAATACTTCAAAGTATTGGTTCAGATAATATTTATAAAATCGGCATTATTGCATTTACTTATAAAGTATAGCCGGTCAGGAAAATATTACGTGTCATCATTTTTAATTGAATTGCCTGCTGCGAACCACCACGATCTTTTCCATGGCGTCAAACAGCGAGTACGGCTCTACCATTTACCTTTTTTGTTTCGTCATCGGTGATTTTTTCTGCGTCTTATGCACGATGTCTTCTCTGAAACGAATGGTTGGTTTTTGCATTCAGAGATGAAGTCTCAGGTGCGGTAGAAAGAGCTTTATGATCTTGATAATTGTGTGACATATTCATGCTAAGTCACTTTGGTCTCTCTAACTGCATTCCGCTTGTAAACATGAGAGAATTCTCAACTATATTTTTTGAAAGCTTGTTTCGACTCAAAAATGTGTGAATGTCGGAACCTTTGTATAATAGTTTTGATTGAAAAAAATTAACATTGCTTGTGGTGGTGTATCTGCTTTTGCGTAATGAATGCGGCTATTACTCCTTAAGATTCTCGGCGGTTACAATCTATCTCCACAGTATGACAATCAATATTTATTTGAATATCCCGTCAAGTTTTTAAATAGTGTCTCAAAATAGTTAGAAACGCCCACACCAGTGAATCAAAAAGTAATAATTTAGTCACCCAAGGTAGTTGCGTGATCATGCAGAAAAATATCATCAATGTTTTTCAACGCTTTCACCGTAGGGTCTCTGTTTTTGAAACCGTTGAGGAGTTTTCGCTTGCGAGTTGAAATTTTGTTCCCACAACTTTTCTCGTGTTTTTATTTCGTCTGCAAATCTATGAACATCTGCTTTGTGAAGAGCGTCCTTAGACATGCTGACAGCAAAATTACGTTATTTTCATTGCTCAAAAATATCTTGCCAAAGCTGGATAGGAATTTTTCCAGGAAATAATGATATTTCGTCATTTCGTGTGAAATAGGAGTCTTACAATGGTGTCACTAATATTATTATGTTGAATTGCCTTTGAATCGTAATATTATGTCTTAAAAAAAGCAACACACCTGAGTTTTAGAAGCTCTTGCGTCTAAACGAAGCAATCAATTTCAATGCAACAAAAAGCATACAAAATAGAAGTAATTCCTACGTTGAATCATATACTTATAAAAATCTTCGTCTCCTTATTATTACCTGCACTTAATTTTTTCTCAAAAAAGTACCTGTTTTTTGAGCGTAAAATCAAGTTGTCCAGCTTTGAGCGCTTGGTATTTCCGTAATTTTCGTTTGAGTTACTTGCAATTTTGATGTAAGAAAGCCAGAACTAATATTACCAGTTTTCAGAAAACAAATTGTTTTCACCACTTAAATTGATTGATTCGTTGTAAATTACGCAAATCTCTGCTAACTTCAGAACCAATGGGTCAATTGGAACTTAATTGGCACTGTTGTGTGCTGCAGAATGTAAGAAATGCTGGTACGTATAGCAAACACGTTGTATGTCAGCAGACATTTCAATATCGTTTGAAATTTTTACTATTGTTTTGAGATCTGGTCATCATTTATTAGTGGAGATAGGTAGTTTTATCTGAGCGAACATCATTTATTAGTGGAGGATTTTTCGTTGAGAAAAGATAAACTGTTTTAAGCTGTAACTCTAAACCGTTAGAATAAAAAAATAATAATTTCAAACGACTAAAAAAATTTTTTTTAGGCCTAATTACGGCGAAAAAGTCAAGCATGGACAGAATGCTGATAATTTTTTCCTCGTATTAAATCCGTATTCACTTAAAATTCATCTTTGGTTGCTTTGCCATACATTGAAATAATTTAAAAAATATATTATACGCACTTTGTTAGTATTATTTTTGCAATTTGTCATTTCTTTAATTGTATGCGTTCTTGTTACGATTGGAATAGGCTTCAAACGGCGTCCATAGCTCTTGCTTCTCCCATTTTTTCCCTACCAACTCCCATCTTACATATTAAGTAGATGTATATGGTCCGGACAACTTATTAGCTATCTCGCTTCGAGAACCAGTTTGGACCAGCTTTCGTGGCAAATAAATGAGACGCATGGGCTCTACTCCGGCGGCTACGGGCGTCCGGTCGAGACAGAATCCATGCATAGCAAATGACACACGGAGTGGGATGGGAAATGGGCGAGCAGCCCAAGGGATTGGTGGCTCTAAAGGCAATGGGCAGGGGGTGTGTGTGTGTGTGCTTATCGTCTTCCTCTCAAACGGACACTCCTCTCTATATCCCTATATCCGTTTCATCTGGATTAGTAAGCATTCAAAAAATATATTTTTTACCCTCTCGATTCTAATTTTGAAAATAACTGATTTACATTCATAGTCATAGATGATTATGCACTGATATTATGTTCGCCCAGGAATCCAAGTGAATAAAAATTGCTTTTTTAAAATAATAGATAAAACTAGATTTTATCACGATGCACGGAAAAATACGGCTAACAATGCAAATCCATTGAAAATTCGTTGATTTTTCATGGAGGAATTCCGCATTGCTACACATAATACTGTTGCGTACAACCTTATATATGCTAAATTAATGTTTGACTATTCTCCCCAGTTAGTTATCACAATTGCACAATGCAAAATGGCGTGAATTAATCGTTATAGTAAAGTTTTTCCGATCTTATACTTTTCAAATTTAGTAGTGAAAAACTATCATCTTAACAATTACTATATAGCTATGCATGGGGTTTCTGGTATTCGGTTTTTTGATACTCGTCGTCGAAATCAAAATCTGTAATAAGTAATTTTTAAACATTCAGAAGAAATATTGAGGCATCTGTAAATGATCATGTAGAATAGCCAATTTTTCTCCATCGAATTTTCAAATCTTTATAACCACCCAGGTTTCTTCCTTTTTCGTTTTATTGTTATGACATCACCAGCCTGCGTTCAGATTATGCTGAATGCGAACCTCGGTAGTAGTTGATATCTTTAAAGCTCGTTATATTTGCATAATTTATGCATCATAATGTATTTTGAAACTGAAGGAAGTGAATCCCCCATAGTAGTTCAGTGTCTCATAGATTTTATACTCGAAGTTCGTTTTTTATTTCCTTTAACTACAATATCTTTAGATTTAATTCTATTCTTCGAGACTCGCATTTGAAAACAATCAACCAACGAAGGAGCCTAGTTCGATGTCTTTCGTCCGCCTTGAGGAGACGGCGAGCCATTACCCCGTCCTTCTTCCCCGGCCTGTGGTCCTTTCCTCGTTGCCTCCCCATCCCCGATGCTCCGAACCGCAGGTCTGCGGACCCCGGGGGTGTATTGAGATTGGAGGTGGGAAAAAAGTGCACCTCTCTGGGATTGGGGCGAGGTGGTGGATCGCCTCCCACTTGATTTCACCCTCTCCTTTATCATCAGAGTTTTTTGTCCGACCACCGCTTCTTTCTCCTCCCTTCACTGCCGAGACACCAGACCCACCACCACCGGCCCTTTGGAAGTTCCCCTAACTTCCTTGCAGTTCTGGAGCGCTAGAGTAACTGGAACCACTGAAGAATATTACTTAAACAAAATACTATATTTTTCATGATTTTAGAATTATGCAATTAAATAATGATCAATGAATATATCGTTATGTCCACAAATTTTATTAACAGCGTAACACGCGTGTTTCAATTGTTACACAATCGTCATCAGTTACTAACTTCGTTAGGTACTATTCTCAGTTAGTACCTGATAATGAAAAGATTCATACCTAAAAGTTAGAACTTGATATTTAGTGTGTAACAATTGAAACACATGCAATACGCTGTTAATAAAATTCGTGGGCAATACGATATCTTCGTTGATTATTAGATATGTTGATCCGCGACATCTCTCCACAAAAAGTTGACTATCAGTAATTAAACTTACTGTCAATTTTCCATTTTAAAAATGTAGATTTTGAAGCAAATGAGAGTTTCGACCAGTACGGTCATTACTAAGTTGGTCCTTCACATTGGCATATCATGGAAAATCGTGACGTTATTCAGTTTTAAAAATCGATATGTGTTTCTCAAGGTGACCTGACGATGAAGCCATCCGTCAAAACGTGTTGTTAAGGCAATCAAAATAAAAAGAATAGAAAAATACAAATAAAACTTTGATTTTTTTAATTCAAAATTTTGTTCCGCCGCATATCACTAAATAAATCGAACTCATTAGATAGAGTGGTTCCATGTGTAAAGAGAGAGGTAGATACTCTAAAACAGGCCAACACTACCTAGATTCCTTTTTATTCTCCTTATGCATCTAATGAGTGAATTCTAATGTCATGAGTGTTTTCTCCGCTGTCTGTTAATTATCGGGCTGATTTTCAGCATACCAGACTGACAATACTGAAACTATTTTTTTTTATCCGATGAAAGTTTCAGGTACGGGATAGTTGAGTTGGGAAACGTTCAGTAACTACGTTGCAAAGAATTCATGCTGACTAATTTCATTTTTTCTTTATGCGATTAGTTCAGCATCCTAAATTTGGTGTACCTGCAATTTGCTACGAGTAGCAAAACACAAATAATATTCTGACTTAATACGATTATAAGGATAAAATTATTGTTTCCTTCGATTTTCATTGAATATTTCAATCACTGAAAAGAAATCTTCGTGCACTATGGCCTGTTTGACATTGGACAATTTCCATTTAATTAGGGCCCTACGAATGATTTTCTTCAAGGACCTGGTCACTGTCTATGGAGCTTCTTTTTTTTAAGGTTGATTTGGGTGGAATCAGCAATTTTTTAACGCCTAATATGAATCTTAATCGATAAAATATTAACCTTGGTTCCTCAATATGAGTTCTTCCTAAAGCTTGGAATAAAAAGCACTTGAATATTTTTGCCTGTGCTATTTTATTAGCGTAAGATATATCCTAGTTATCATGGTGTCTATCATAGTTTTGTAAGACACCTTATACATTTAAGCTAAAGTATTTTATTTAATTATTATCAGTTCTCCCTGAAGTTGACGACATAGCGTCATTGAAATAAAGAGGGCCTTCATGAATACTTTAGCCTCATTGTTATTCATGACGTCAAATAATTCCTAATTATTGTGTTTTCTTTCGTAAAGTTGTAAGTGGAAACATTATCAAGTATTTTATGGCGTTTTGAAATTATGCTCGAACTCAACTATTTCATTTGATCATAATCAGTTCTCCTTAAATCTGACCACATTGCACCATTGGAATAAAAAGCGAATCCATGAATATTTTTGCCTCCGTGTTATTTTATTGTCGTCAGATACCTCCTAATTATCTGTTTTCTTTCGTTGTGTTGTAAGAGGAAACTTTTCCTATTGTACTTTAGTGGCGTTTCGAAGTTTCGTTGCGGGTCGCAATGTCATTAGCAATGCTATATATATTTTATACCTACTCTCACTGTGGTCTGAGCATCTTTCTTTTCCTCCACCCGACCCTTCCCACATTTATCCCTTCCTCCTCTATCTTATAAGCTTCTCTTGAGTTGAGCCCCGGGCAAGAGCAACCGGTCCGTTGGCGATGTTGCCAAATCTCTTTTTTTTTTTTTGAGGTTCCGCGTTGTGTGTGCCCGCGCTCCTAGCGCCGCCAACTCACGCAAAGGCGGTCGGACTCTATTTTTTTCAACCTGTCTCTGCTTTTCCACCTTCCTGCCACGATCCAACGCGCGTACCTACGCATACTCTTCTTCCATCGGCTAAGTTCTTGTACTCTCTTCCTTGCTTCTACCACGAATATTACGATGGTGGATTCTTAATTTGCATGCTTGATGTATTATCACCAAACGCCCATTTAAAGGGTTTACAGAAGTCAAAACTAGCGCCAAACAAGCAAAAGCAAACAAGCTGTAATAAGGGGTTAAGCTGGTATTTTAGGTGTGATGTAATGGAACCATTTCACTATGAATGAAAAATCCTTTGATGGTTTCACCAAAAAACGCCAAGAATTTAATTGCTATGGAAACGCTATAAAACAATTTTTAAGTGAAATCGGCGAAGTGTATTTCATTCATAATAAAAATTATGGGCTTGTCGAAGAACATAGAATCAACCTTGGCGAGTTCAAGTACTCTATTGAAGACACGTGGATCGTTGTGTAGACTTTTGAAAACCGATTAATATGAGAGCAAATTGTCAGCATAATTCAAACATTTACGGAGCGGATAGAAAATCTTCTACGCAGTACCTTTGATTTTCCTCATAGTCCGTCCCCAATGCTATTCACATTTTCCTGGTAAACTCTGCGTTATCGTGAAAGTGTAATGCCTTTAAATTCGTAAAACTACACTTCCTTGGTATGACTTCCGAATGAAATTCAAGTCAGAATTTAGGAAGGGAAATTTGGAGGTTAATATGCAGATATACCCGAATAAACAGAGATCACTGAACATAAAAATAAAAAATAATCGATGTCTGCCATTGATACGAAAAGATGAAAAGTAGCGTAATAAGCTGGCTTGTGTAGAAAATACCTTTAAAATGAAAACGAAGGAAACTTTCTACATTCTTCAATAACGAAAGAGAACTGACCAATGTTTCAGAATCTAGAGGTGATGGCACCAGGTGCTGAAACTGTTGTAGATAAAACCCCACCAGAGCCCAGAGAAATTTTTAAGTTTAATCCATTTTACTTAATTAGATCAGTATTACTTATAGCATAGTGTTAGGATTAATCAAATATCCCTCAGAAAACCGTAAAAATCGCCATTTGAACAAATATCCTTAAAGTTTTTCTGGAGGAGGGCCCCCGCAACGCCTGCTTACCCTGGTGGGTATGCAATACCCCTATACCCCAAAGTATTAGTTGCGCCCCTGATTGTAGGTATTGTGCGGGTCGTAAATTCATTATATTTTGTGGAATTTTAAGAAATCTTCATCCAGTGGAGAAAACCTCTATTGTGATTATGATCTATCAATCCATTAGTCGTGCTTACCTCATATTCTTCTTTTCTAAATCTCACTGCGTCACTAAAAAATTCACCCCTCCCCTCATCCTTCCAAACCCAACTAATACCTCGGAACTATTGCCTAAACTTCCCGGGCCAGCGGAGGTGAAAACTACCGTAGGGGGTGTAACCTCCCCCTCTTAAAGCCAAAAAATGGTGCCCACATTGTGAGGGATGGGCTTGTGATGGTAAGGAAAAGAAAGATTTCCATTCCCTCCCCCTCGCCTGCCCCCTAGATTGGGACGGTGTTGGGTAGGTAGCCCTTGGCGTTTAGGTATACTCTCAGCTGAGGTAGTGTGACGGAGACAGGTGCATTCGTAGTATCTTCCATCCTTCCTCCCACACCCTCATCACCTTTGGCTTTTATCTCGGGGGCCTATGCTGAATGGTGGGCTACCCCCGAATCTTTCCCGAACCACCGGTGCATCTCTCGGCGATGACTTTGCTACCTGCATACAGGTGGTAGGCTGTATTTTTTTCACTCACGAAGAAAACTCACAGGGACTGATTCGATTGTGTTCCTTGGTTCGGTCGTATATCAGGTGTGAGATGGGCTGTGATTCGTTCCCGATACCATTGTGCTCAAATATTACCGTCGGGCGCTGTTCACTGTTCCCTAATATTATTTTTGGTCGGGTGGAAATATGGCTTCACCTGCGGTTATACTACTCTCTAGTGACTATTTTTGTTTTGTTAAATTCCCCGAGTAAGTATTACAAATTTAAAATACACACACATAGTACTACCGAGATCACCCATTTTATTTTATTTATAAAATGAATAAAACAAAATAAATAAAACAAAATGTTTCGAGTTTAAAAAATTTAAGTTACACAAAGTGCTACCGAGCAAAAATTGATCCTTTAAACTATAATATTTGATGCCTGTAGTGAGATGAAATCACTATTAATCCTTATTGCTTACTTATGCGTTATGCGATATGAGAGAAAGTGTGTGTGTTAAGAAAAGTTATCCATGTGTAAATTACTGTAAATTCACAATCGAATGCAATCGTCAAGAAAACAAATCACTCAATTAAACGAAATAAATGTATTTTTTTATGTATGTTAGCACCAGTCATGTTCTAAATAGTGTATGATGGTAGCCCCAAAACCTTTCCACAAAGGGGTACCTATATATTCCACAATTATTACAGTTTTTTTTGTTTTTCTCGATGTAATATATTGAATATGAGTGGAATAAAATTATATTATTATATTATATACTTAGTAACACATGATGCACAACAATCGTCATTATTCAAATGATAGGTGTGTTTATTAAACGAATCTATTTCACTAATTTATTTAAAAAATTAAAACATTTGGATCCACGCCAACTGACTTTTACCATTGTTACAATTTAGCGTCTAATTTTTAAGGTTGTCAAAAAAAGGTGAAAAGAAGGAATTAAAACGACCATTCAAAATGGTAACAGTCAATTCACGACTCTCCAAGGCGCACGAGGAAACAGCTTCTTCGATGTTTTTACTGCTGTGGGCCCTAATATCTACTTGAGGCCTCCTACCTCGAGTTTCCATTTCTGACCCATTTGGTTTTCGACTACCAGTCGGTGGTAGAGAAAGTAACATATCACGCGTCGCCTTTTGCCCTCTCCGTTTCCATTTGCGATCGTAAACGTCCAATATGACGTTTTACGGCCAGTGGCCCGTAGCGCTGTAATAAAAGAACTCCAGAGGAAAAAAATGCTACGACTGCCATTACTAATTTTGGGCCTGGTATTATCATAAAGCCCCATTAAAATAAAAAAATGAATTGGGTCGTCGTAAAAATTAGTTATTTACTGAGGAGCTGTTTGGATTGTGCTCAGATTGTTGATTTTTAGTCATGTTGGTTCGCACAACGAAACTAGATTGTTTGGGGAAGTGAGAATTTTTCTCAATATTGTTACATTAATAGCCTTGAAATATAGTTTTGGGATTGATTTTTATTGTGCTCATTAACTTTAGTGGGTCATAAGATCTTAGAGTGGTCATTGAGTCGAGAGGCAATTGGACTTTAAAAAATAACTAAAATCGGCTCATAGGAATTGAGTATTGCTTTTGGTTTGGAACAGTGTTTTTTAGAAGAATTAGAAGAAAAGGACCATGATAATCAGCTGAAGTAAGAAACTACTCATCGCGTGCAATTTTCATTTGCATGGGAAACCGCAGCCTCCATTTTCCATCTGAAAGGGTTATACTATAAAAAAATGTATTACTGTAATGTGTGATATTTTTCCGAATCAACTAATGATAGTTATGATGAACTATTTTTTTTCTATCCTGCGAATCAATGCAGCGGCGTAGTTTACTAATTTTTAGCTGACAATTTACAAAATAATAAAATTTTCCTCTTAGTATTTATGGATTTACTCAGGATTTCCTGTGGAAATGTTGCAATGTTTCGTTTAACTACTATTGAAAACTATCACCACATCATGCTGCATATCATACAATACATTCATAAAATGTATTTTTTTTGCCAAAATATTCCTTAAGAGTGCAAAAAAGAAGTGTAGTGTACGATACGAGAAATCTAATGCCAACAATCTCTCCCTTCATCCCTCAGGTATATCCACAGCAAGGAGAAGCCGTTCGTGTGCGGGGAATGCGGCAAGGGATTCTGCCAGAGCCGCACCCTGGCCGTCCACCGCATACTGCACCTCGAGGAGTCGCCGCACAAGTGCCCCGTTTGCAGCCGCGCCTTCAACCAGCGCTCCAACCTCAAGACGCACCTCCTCACCCACACCGACCACAAACCCTACGATTGTCCCTCGTGCGGAAAAGTGTTCCGGCGCAACTGCGACCTCCGGCGTCATGCCCTGACTCACGCCGTTGGGGACGCCCCACCGGACAACCCGCCGCCCCCCGGGGGCGGACCGCCTTCCTCCACGTCCCCGTCCTCCTCCACCGCCTCCTCATCCTCCTCTCCGCCCCCGAGGCTGGTCCATGCAAACGCCCCCGAGACCATCCACGTCGACGAAAGGTCCAGGCACCATCATCACCACCACCACCACTCCCCGGAAAGACACCACAGGGGTCGCTCCGAAGAAGGGGAGCGGAGGAGATCGCACAGCGGAGACCTCGGTGGTCAGTACCAGCCGTCCGCTTCGACATCCTCCAACGCTCCCTCCGGACCACCCTTCTTCCGGATGGGTTACGAGGCCCAACAGCAGAGGTTGATGCTGAGGCCTATCAGGAGCTCGGCGTCCACCAGTTCGAGCCCTGGGACATCATCGTCGTCGACTTCAGGGGGAGCCCATGATCTGCTCCCGGTTTCCATCAAGAGGCGCCCGTATGACTACCTTAGACCGCCCAATGCGTCTCCCTCCACTTCTGGGGTGGTCATCATGTCGTCCTCTTCGTCCGGGAGGTCACTCTCTCCGCCCCCGAGACCTCCACCGGCTCCATCATCGCCCCCGGCTCTGTCCTCGCCGGTCCACCAGGCCCCTCCCCAAATATCTCACCGTCCACACCAGTCGTCGATGTCTTCGACTTCAAGGGAGGGTTCGGGTTGCGCCCAGCCGCCTCCGTGTCCACAGTCTCCTCAACCCGGGCCATCCTCCATGATACAGCCGCGCTCAATCCCGCAGGAGACGGTCTCTAGTGGTCAGAGGAGGATGGATCACCCGGCTGATCCAGGGGGAGGTGCGGGACCCTCTGGGCTGTCTTCGGCATCGACGTCCAGTTTGCCTCCGCCACGAGTGGACGCGCAGCCGACGTACCAGCCGCAGCCCAAGCCCCCGGGTCAGCAGAGGCCGTCGCAGAAGATGCACGGGTTCTCTATCGAAGATATAATGCGTCGGTAGATCAGTACTCAAGCACTCACCTATGACATTTCATGCGCGAAGCCTCGTGAGTTCTTGGGATATTTTTTAGATCATTGTGTTGAACTCTTGAGTTAGTTAGCTTTTTTTAATGACTGACGTGATGCTATCTTCGTGGTCTGATGGACTTCTATACACTACATCGTAGTGGACTCGTGTGTTAGAAAACGTGACTGAAAAACTATTATTGTCGCATTGTACGGCATTTCAAATTGGGTTATGTCAAAACTTTGAAGAGTACTTTTGCCCACAGGCATGGTAAAATTATTATTTTTGATGCCTAGTACGAAGTGGATACAACGGTCATTGTGCGTTAAGTTGCTTAATGAATGGTCTAGAAAATCCAGTAATGATTTTGAAATTGAAAAGGCTAACATAAGTGAATATTGTTTAAATTGTTAAACGAATCTGAAATTGTGATTGAGATTTTATGACGATGTATCTGTTTGCAATTTCTCGCTGGGCTTGTCGAAAATCAGTCTGGAGTATACTCAGTGCATTTCGAGTATGTCATCATTCTGGTGAAAATCCTAAGATTCGTGGCTGGTGGAGAAGGCTTTTCACTGAGTGCAAAGTTTTTAATTTCCGAATTTCAAACGATGAAGATCGCCAAAGCCGTCATACCAGCCTTTGTTACGTTTGTGTTGGGCAGTGATGAAAAAGTATTACGAATTTATTTCGAGGAAATGTCAACGTTTTTGTGATAAGTCACGTGAAAATCGAACTCATGAAAAAATCATAACCCTATTAAGACGTTGACGTGTAACCAGAGACTGAGGTGTTGAGTTACAAGATATTATTTACAGAAAAAGAATTGAACTTGATGTGTCGTGAGCTTTGCTTTTTTCTATCCAAGTTTTCGATTTTCATGTAATTTCATTCACTCATTTTCAGCCTAAAATTTGAGACTTTTTATTCAAGCTCTTATCAAGCCTAGGAGGCAAAATATCTGAAAATGCATTGAATGACTGGAAAGGCTTCTGTAATATTACCGATTGTATTTTTTATACATCATTGGTGCATTGGGGTTTGAAGAAGAACTGTACGTATAGGTTGAAGTGAAGATAATTATTTCATTTCGATGAAACTACTTCTAGAATGGCACAAAAGTGAGTTGGGTGAAATTTATGGCTGATTTGTAACTTGTACTCAAGTTTAGAAGAGTCCAAGCCTATTTTCAATTATTGTGCCTCAGCGTATAGGTTATGTTCTGGTGAGCTCACATTCGCAATTAATTGCAGTTAGAGTACTATTACAGTTAATTTTGTGTGGACTTTTAGCTGGATTATTTCTTATCAAACCATCCATGAGTGTAGCATAGCTATGGTTCAATTTTTAGAATAAGATACAGATTTTAGACTGTTAGTCAATACTGTGAAGTTCCAGAGAGAATTTCTTGACCCTTAATTGAAACATCGATGTCATATAATAGTATTTTGAGCATTTCATTGGTCATATTCATCGATGTAAATGTGAAAATATTATGTATCTAGTTGAAGGAGGAACATGTAAAGTTTGGTATAAGTTGATTTGACATTCCATTTGGGGAACAATCGAAGTATTACTTTCGTAAATACGAAGTAAGTGTTGCACTATTTTGTGAGTATCGTTCGATTGATAGAGAGTTTTTCTAACTTATTGATGCCTAATAAGGCTATTCATCCAAAGTAATTTGTACAAAATTTTATATCGATTGCTTTAACGAATGAATGCGATCTAATTTTGTTCTTGTGTTAAATTCTTATTCTTGTGTATATAATGACTGTTTTTGTAAATAGTGAGCACCATTGTTTCGTATAAGTTTTAAGAGCTTTAGCCCCTGAAGGAGCGAATCGAAATGTATATAATTTAGATTTTTCAAAGGAAAATTTATCTTTAATAATTTCTTTCAAAAAAGAAATTTTATTCGCATTTGATGAATAAGTGAGTCTTTAGGAAATAGGCCATTGTTCGTTGCCTAATGTTTGAATCTCTTTGTCGGAGTTCAGTGAGAGATTCTCTCGGTGGAATTAAGGAAAGATCACTCTTTCATATTCACTTTTTGTGTTCTGAAGATTGTTTATATACAGCAATGATCATTGCTCATCAGATGAAATAGATTTTGGACTTTGAATTCTCTTTTAACTCGGCTAAACATGAGTTCGGTTCAGTTATCTTAGGGGTAAATTGATCACTGTTGATCTCGCGAGGAGAATCCTAGATGGGGACTTCAAACTTAGTGTAAATAAAATTTTAAAAACATAGAATGAACATATGGATAATATATATATTCAAGACGCATAGATACAGACAACTTTTTCATGTGTGACACTGGGTGTATTAGCCGTTATTACGAACAATGTTGGTACCCTTCATTTTATCTCTCGAATTCTTTAAAGCAATTAAGCCTTCGGTTATGCATTCATATTACTATCCATAGTCTATATATATAATTGCAAGTACTTCATAGATCTCTCTTGATGTACGTTCAGTGGTTTTGAAAGAGTTTTCTCATGAGTATATTTTAAGCCGTAGGCTTAAACGGTTTTTTTCATCTGTTACTTCCTTATTTCCTTGTGCAATTGTGTGGAAGTTGTTGGTGTTGGGGCGAACACAATATGTGATGGATCGTGAGAAAAAATATGTGATGATATTTTTGTTAATTCAGTGTGAATATTGGGAAATATACTATTTGATTGCTTGAAAAAGATGGATTTAGCGGTATATATGTGGTGTTCGCTCTAGGCCTCTGTGAAGGCGACATGTTGTAGATGATGGAGCAAGTGATGCAGAAGAAAAAATAACTTTGTGTCAGTAATTGTACATTACTATCTTTTTGTGTGCAACTCTTTTTCAATAAATCATCCATGAATAAATAACATGCTTTTTTTCATTTGCCCTAATACTTGAATAATTGGAATTATAGAGAACGTCCTGGACTTCTCATTATGCTCATATTTCTTATTTGAATTACATTGACTGCAATTTTCCAGTGGCATTTATGTAAGTCGGTCCAGATCTGAAAACTCTGACGAAGAGCTTGTACAATAGAAGATGTTTCAACAATGTAAAGAAGAAATAATCAAGTGCAAGATAATTAAAATGAAATAATTTATAGCAACTTGATGAACGTAGGGAAATGATTAACATCATACTGAGCATGTTTATATAATTTTCAATCGGTATATGACTGATACATGACCAAGTACGGGAAGATGACGGGCAGCTTGGTAATGAAGTGGAGTATTACTGATCATTGTTCTGTAATTATCAGCATGTCAGTACTGTATGTAGCTGCACGTGTTTCCTCAGTTCAACTCAAGGTATTAGAAAATTATTGATTCAGAGGTTACTCGGGATTTCAACCCGGAAGTCCTCAATCAGCTGTTTTAAGGTGTCTCGGTAATGAATAATTAATAATATCCCGCATTGATACTGAAGTTAATGTTTAAATTTTGGCCTTGGCTGTTAGCTAAGGAGCATCTAAATTGAGCACTCTTGAATACATTAATAACGAGCTCTTATATTACCAAAGAGGATTTCCTGTCACTTGCCGCGCATTTAAACGTGTTAACAGAAGCAGCCACTCGCGATACTGAATTTCACGGGGAAATGAACTATAATTAGGGCCGTTATCAGAAATTTGCATCAGAGACGATAGAATCTATCGAATTCGTAACAATTTAATGCAATTCTTTGCTGGAGGAAATTCTCTACATCGCCGACACTGGGAGTATAAGTCTCTCCGCCGCTCTTATCTCTACTTATCGCCGCTCCGCGGAAAATTTTGAAAATCGATTAACACTAGAACTACCGATGGAGTCATTTTGACTCCTCGCCATTTTTATTTCTCTGCCCTGTCTAAAATTTTCCGAATTCCGGCCTGAAATTCCGCGACTTTTATTCATTTTCGACACAAAATAAGGCTGTGCGATCAAAATAATTCTAGAAAATAAAATAGTGCACGTTTTTCAAAATTTACCTTTAACTACCAAAGGGAGTCATTTTGACTCCCTAATGTATTTTGCTTGTCTTTTCACCAAATAGTAATATTTATACGAGTTTTTATCTCTTCTTATGTCAATAATAATTAATATAAATCAATCAAAGGCTTAAATATGCAATTATTTTCCTTTTGGCTCATATTTGCGAGACTTTGAAAGCATTTCTTATTTTACGGGTCTGTGTTTGGATCTACAAGCTATGTGAATGTCCTGATATTATTTTTACCTTGCGATAAAGTGGTGAATATGCAATTCATAGCATTTTCAAATCCATGTGTTTAGAATCCGTTGTGTCTGTCCCTCCTCCGTTACCCTTTCCTTCTCGCCGCCCACCTTTGCCGCCGCCCGCTAATACTGTGCATTGCGCTGCAGCACTTTTATTTCAGCCTTGACTGCGTGGAAGTTGATTTTCAAATATGAAACAGTACCTCTGATATACCGATTCCCCAGAAAAATTGATATACTGATGAGCCAGGAAAATAAATCAGTAGAATGAAATAAAGTTACTGTCCTAGCACGTTCGGCTCTGACAGCGCTGGCTGCCGGGTGCCGCACAGGAAAACCGTGCGCTGTCCTTTGCATTAGTGAATCCAGTGAACTCTCGAGTGGACTGCAAAACTCCTATGAAGCAAGGATTTCATTTTTCCTGACTGGGAGTATGGCTAGAAGAAGTAGGCGAAAGCGTGAAGAAGTCCTATCTATATTGCATTCTACACCGGAAGGTGAATCGGAACGCGAAACAAAAGATCATTTCGGCTGTGACGAAGTCGAGGATTTTATTCCTCAAAACGTTTCTAGTGAGTCTGAAGATTCAGACGAAACGCGCGCGAAATATAAGCAGTAATTTACATTTACTTTCCCTTTCATGGGTAGTTACAAAAAAAGGTATTATATACGATTATTTATCGATTCGTTTATACTGACTCACATAAAGCGATGTACAATTGTGGAACCACGCAGGCAAAATTACGAAGATTTTACACTTTCCGATGTGGAGCTAGTTGCATGTATAGCCATATTTTATGCCCGAAGAATACCAGGTACAAATGATTACTCTATTGAGAGTATTTGGTCAAACGACTGGGGAATACCATTTTCTACAACGAACGACTAGGTTTGTTAACATTTTGCAATGTCTAAGAGTTGATGAGAAATCTAATTGATTCCAGCGGCTCATAACTGTCAAGTTTACCCTCTTTTCAATAGTGTACTATAGATTCATAGAGAATTACATTGCTTGTTACAAACCTGGTCCGTACATTATAGTTGATGAACAACTTTTTCCCAGTGTAATTAGGTATATTTCACTCTGTACATTCCTTCTAATCCGAACAAATACGGCCATGAATATTGGCTACCCGTTGACAAGGAGAACAAATATCTTGCAAATGCCTTCCCTTATGTTGGAAAAGGTAATTCACTTCATGCAGATTGCCGTTTAGCAGTACTGAAACCAATGCAACCATTTCTGAAAAAGGGCGAAATGTTACTGTATATAATTACTTTACCTCAGTCAAACTCGCTGAAAAGCAAAAAAATCCAGGGTACTAGCATTGTGGGAAAGGTAAATAAAAGAGAATAGAAGAACCAAAAGAGATGAAATCACAAATATGCCACAAGAACGTCTACTCAGTGATAGCCTATCTACTCGTTGGAAAATACTCCCGACTTAGCCGGTGTTCATGGATAGTGTACAATGAGACTACCTAAAACATTTCGCGCAAGACGTTTTAGATAAAGCTCGTCACAGAGTTGGCTGATCCTCATGTTAGATGTAGATAAAAGCGTTGCGTGTCCAATGCCGCAGATTCTTCTGACGGGTTTCTGCAAAAAAATTATTTCCAGGCAAAACGAAAGTGCAAAAATAATCTATCAGTTGGGAATTGTAAGACCTGCCAAAAGTTTTTGTGTGGGCAATGAAAATGAACGACAATGCTTGAACTCTAAAGCACCTTAGACAAATGCGTGGCGTATCAAATGCACTTTTTTGCTTTAGTTAATTATCTTCCCAACTACCATGTAGCCTAAGTAATATTTTTGATCATTCAAACAATATGATAAAATGTGTTGAAAAGTCTACGTTTGCTGTTTTATCCAATTCCTCCATTATAATTCTAATAAAACAACATAACATGTAAGAAAAAAGAATTTCAAAGCAACACTGTCGAATCTCGCATTTTAAAAAAATATTTTTTTTTGTTAAAACGACGTCTGAAATATTGCAATTATTAACAAAAATGATAAACTAATGCAATCTATCAATAAAAACAGACATAAACAGCAAAAATACACAATAATAAGGTAGGAGTCAAAATGACTCCATTCGGTAGTTCTAGGGGGGGTGACAAGTCCGGTATTCCTAGTGTTAAAAGGCGATCATACTTGAAGAACTGACTGGGGTCTCCTCCATGCAGTACCCTCGACTCAGAGCTTCAATATCCTTCAGCAGGGGCGCAGCTAGGAAGTAAGGCTGGGGGGGTTTAGGTGCAACTAATACCGGGGTGTGTGGGGGTATGGAATACCCACCAGGATAGGCGGTAGGTGCGAGATTAATAAATTGCGGAATATTAAGATAAATGGTTCAAAATGGTGAGTTTTACGGCTTTTTGAGGGATTTTATTAGTCCTTAAACTATTCTATTAGTAATATCAATCCAATTAAGTAAAATGGATTTCCCATAAAAATTTCTCTGAGCTCTGGGGGGGGGGGGGGGGTTTATCCCCCAAAACCCCCCACGCTGCGCCACAGTCCTTCAGCACTTTCTCGCGACCCAAAATACAGGTAATATTATCTGGGCATGTGCACATTCCTACATCGCGATCGGACGCCACTTGACGCCCGGAGTCTACTTTGAGTTATGAGAGTGCACGCGAGTGAACCTCGCTCCGTGAAAATCCGCGGCCACGTGGGATGACAACCTGTTATTTGCACACGGCTGCCTCTCGGAGTGCGCAAGTCGCCACCTGCTATTGTTCTGCGGATCCATGCGTGATTGCAAGGAGGCCCATCTTCATAGCGCCAGAGGTCAAATTCAGCCCCGATCCGAGATGAAGGCAAAGCTGATGTTTGAGGTAAGTGCATGTTCTCAGCACCCACCTAAGCCATGTCGAGGGAGCAGCTATTTCGGCCTTGTTTTCTTAAGGCCGTTTTAGAAGAGGTGCTTAAGTGGACGTATGGGAATCAGTGTACATTTTTCATAAAAATCCCCATATATTGCTAGTAATGCAGACAGAGGATTTTTTTAAAATTTCATACCACCGAAAAAAGCGCACAATGGTTTATTAATTTATAGGGTTTATTCAATAGTTCAACAATTATACTCCACGAACAATTGTGCCCTGGTTCCACCTACCCTGGTGAGGCTCGAACCCGCGATCTTTCCTTTGGCAGGTGATGACTTATACCCTGATGCCACGAAGGTCGGCAAGGGTTTCCAATCGGCCACTAAATGTTCTAAGCAGGGGTGGAAATCGAAACTAAACGAAAGTCAAAACCACTAAAATTTCAATGGTATCGTTCCCGGGAGCGAAATGTAGAAACGAAACGAAAAAGAATAAAATCCAGAGAGCTAGACTCAAGGTCGAAACGAAATCGGAGTCACAACTACTACTGCTCGAAACATAACTAAACCTCTGAGACGAAATGAAACGCAGATTATGCTTCGCATCGGAGGAACCGCGTGCTTTACCTCCGAACAGTTTAGTTTGGATCCACACAGCGAGTGCGTAGCATGGTTGAAAGAAGTAGAGGCTCGGCCTACCGCCATTAGGTTCATGGGGCAGTGGAGCACTCATATTTTTACCATTAACAGGAGAATGGTGAACGCAAACTGACCATTCAATTTTTTAGTCGGTAAATTCGGACAAGACGTTTTCCCAGGCAACGTGAAACATCCTTCGTTTGCCATCGCACTACGGTAGACGTGATCAAGAAAAGAAAATAAAAGACTGAAAAACAGATAGGTTTAAAATGTCATTCTTTCCTCTTACCATCAAGGATTACAACGGTGTCTCATTTAATAGAAGTAATGGCGTCACTCGCTTGGACGAATCACTTCATGGTATTTATTTTTTCCATTTCTATAACCTCGCATGGCTAAGTTATAGGAATAACTAACCGTTGGAAAGTTTTGCCTTTGAATGAATATGCACGCACATTTTTGATATTAAGTGAAATATTTCTACGACCGTGCGGTATGCATGTGGCGGTCCTTTTGAATGCTGCACGTTTGTGATTGGTCACCCCCTGCCAAACACCCTGGAGGTGGCTCGTAGAGTATTATGTAGATGTTTATCACAACATGGGCTGCGACGCCTTGTTTAAAGGTACATCCGTCTTTTTAATAATGAGCGAGTTATTGGACCAATAAATGCGTTGGAATTTCAAAATTGTATTGACGGAACTGAAGCCTTTCATTCATTCAGTTGTAGGCAAAAGTGTTCACTCGACGTACTTCCTGTTTTATATGCTTCAATATACCTCATACTCGCGCAAGTATTAATTTCAAACAAGTATTAATTTTCAGCCATAGCCATGAACCGCGAAAAAATATAGGGATATTCCGGATTTCTACTATATCCCTGAAAGCTGGACAAGGGGTCAAAGGTCTTACTTTGTCAGGAAGATATAAAAGAAAATTGCATTAGCAGAGGGATATATGCAAGGGGTGGCAAGGGCCTTCCTTGCATAGGCCCCTGTGCTGATGCAATTATCTTTCATATCCGCCAACTCCCTAAAATGAGGTAAAATAGATAAAAAAATAGGTACCTACCGTGGTCTTAATTAGTTTAATAAGTTATGCGCGACCGCATGTTGTCATACTTTATCATATGTACTACAATTCCATTTTATCAATTGAAATGTAAATGATCATGGGTACTTTCATAAAAAATCAGTAAACCTAGCCATAGAATAATCTTCCCCCCTCCAATATTATCTTTTGGAGCTTTGTTTATTAATTTCAAGAATATAATTTTAGCCGCGGGAGATACCAGAATAAATAACCCAACTCCCAACCTTTCTAGCGAATTTTTTTAATTCACTACATTTACAAACAGTACATTTTGCTCATGAAATTTATACATACTCTTGCATTCAATTATGAATAATTATCTAGCCGCTGGTGGTTTTCATTTCCGCGATTGCAGTGTCATGCGCGAAAAATAAAGGCAGCTAACAGAAGTCTTAAACAGATTTCCGTGACTCCTAGAGATTTATGGCTTTCTCTTTTCATGGGTTCGCGAAAGGTTACGTGTTTGAGTGAGCTCTGCAAAGTATTGTTATCGAACGAGACGTGCAATTTCACTATCGCGACGGAGGTTCTTATTACGAATGCAGCTCCTTGTGACAAGTGGATTGGATAAGAACGCATTTTTATCTTGAAATAAATCCCACCTGAGAGATTCTGGGAAAAATACGATTGTGACTGCAGAAGCGTCATTAAACCACTGTTACCCACAACCAACCTGCTGATAAAGTGTCTGTTCCGTGGATATGACGACACTAATGCAAGGGAAGTAATTTAATTGAAACTTAGGGCACTATCTTTCGTAAAAGCTCGGCAGACCCATAACATTTGTTGTTGTTTAAATAATTTTTATTTCAAAAATGAGAATCGGAAGGGAATAAGGGCGTGGTCACTTAAGTCATTATATTCCGTTTATTTTGTATTTAAGAAGACTTAAATTGTAATTGAAACACGAATACTATCTCATCGGTTCCTGATAACAATGATGTTTGCTTTCAGCCGTAAATATAGAATCAACATGAATACTCTACGTGAAACTCTGTTAACATTTTATTAGCCTAAGGTTGCCGGGGATTTATCATTACACAAACAGGAAGCACTAACGCCACTAGCGCCATTTCCTCGCAAAATGTTTCGAAAAAGGCTCAACGCTGCACTTGCCTGTCTGTGTGAGGCAGCTGAAATAGTTGGTATGTGAAGTTTCCATGGTTAACAAATGGGAAAAATCCTTATGCTACTACTGAATGATGCTATGTAAAATCTGCATCCTTCAATCTCATCCTTACCTCAAGAGAGACAACTCATCTTGATATCTGTAGAAAGAACGTTCACAAAAGATTTTACTCATGTCATATTATGCGTTAAGGCAATTTAAGAGAAGGTCATACTGTTCATTTAGATCAATATCTGATTAAAAGTACTTAATGGGGAGAATTTGTCCTTCGTGAGCAGATATCTCATTCGCTTTCTGCAATCCTTCACGCCTGCTCGCCTTGCTGCCTCAAAACGCTCTCGCAGTTCATTGTTTATTTTTAAAAATTTGAAAAAGTCGGTGATTTCTTCTGTCTTTGGCTTAATATTATTATTCTCTAATAATTTCCCCGTGGAAAGGAGGCAGGTCATCACAAGGAATGCAAATAGATACCTGGGTGTGACGTGAATTTACGTTCGATAGAGTGTGTAAACCCAAAATTTTTCTTATTTTAGTATGTGCCTTATTTCAGTAAGGGAAAAGAATTAATGTGAAAATATGATCCATATATTGAGACAATGAGTGATATAGAAGATAGTGATTACAATGGAAAGCAATTTAGTGTTTCTATGTTTCTCATTGTCAGAAATCGTGTTTTACACTTTTCAAATCTCTTTGCGGTTTTCTGGGAGTTGTCTTTTGTGACCCAGAGACACATTTCCAAGATAACCATCTACGAAAAAGCCGACGGGTCATTGCCCGTGATGATTAAAAAAATACTTTCGTCGTCATTTTCACATCAACAGCGTATTTAACGTATTGAGTTCATCAATACAGGAAATCTAATTCTAAATGTTGGATATTTTCATTAAGTGATGGCAGCTCACTGCCTAAGACTTGCTGCCATTCCGTGAGCGATAAGGAAAATTCACTTACATGTTTATGGTCGGACAACGTGATGGTCATTTATGGAAAGGAAGGACATTTATTACTGCCGCTATCTGTAAAACTGTTGGTAACCGAAAGCCATAGACTCTGAGCTGTTGTATAGCTACTGTCTCGGAATTTGTGAAATATAGTCATGCTATTCAGACATAGTATTTCTATGCTATATAGTCTTATTATTTATTGACTCTCAGGAGTTACTATAAAAATCGTGTCGCCGAATTGTTAAGCACTTGGGTGCATTGTTGGCATTAAGAGTAACTTAAGAAAGTAATAGAGAATGCAGGTGCATGATAAAAAACATTTTTACAAACTTACAGCTTAGTTTATTTATTCGAAGATTAACCTGAAAATGGCCAACTGCATGACTTCATGGTAATAAGAATGCTACTCTATTCAGAAGGAGAAGACGTCCTAAATCTCATATTATATAAAGGCTTTTTTACACAGGGCACGCCATTGCGTAGGTGAGCGCCAAACAATTCGTTAAAATTGCGAGGAATTAGAGCAGGGGCTATTTTCCATCTCGCATGCGTTCTGGAAATTCACCGCTTTAAACGATGCAATTTTGACTGCAATTGTAAATATGTCAGACTGCGCAAGGGCATGCTCCGTCTAAAACGGCCTAAATAGTCTCTCAGCCGGGCAATGACTACTTGCAGTGGTCCATGCCTGTGTACTCTCAGCTCTAGCCGCTAGAACCGCCTTACTGCGCCACACGGGGCATCGTGACGCATTTTCCAAGCCGCCAACCCGCAGAGAAAGAAGAGGTGTTTCTCGGCACTGAAACTCAACCTGGAGAAACCTCCGTCCCTTTTGTCCTCAAGCCGCGAAACGGTTTCGGTGGGTGGCCCCATCTGACGCGGGATGACTCGAGAGTCAAATGGGGGAATCGAGGTTGTACGTCGCTTTTTTACTCCCATGGTAGCGGGGGAGGTGTATCCAGGTGGGTGAAACTCCGGTGTGGGGAGAAGGGGAGGTGGAGGCGGGGGAAGCGAAGAATACGAGGCCCTTTTGAGGAGGGGGGAGGGCGGGAAGAGATTGAAATTTTACAAGAGCTCTCTTCCTCCAGTCTGGGAGGCATCTTCGCCTCAACCCATTTAAATCCTTTTCCTTCCTCGCTCAGCCTCTCCCGTGACTTTTTTTTTCCTCCCCACACCACTGCGACCCTTATTCTTTCGTCTTCCTTTTATATCATCTCTTCCGAGGATCGCGCGGCGTTGCCAAGTCGACGATTTCCACCTCCGATAACAGAGGCTGGATTGTTTATGATAATCCGTGGAACGCCTCCCGGTCGCCTCCTCACACCAGCGCCCCCTCAACTCACACCACACCACGCATCTCCGCTTTGCTTGCTTCGTCTTTTATTCTCTCTTAGCCCGCCGGCCTTGTTTTTTTTTTATTCCTAACTTTTTCTTTTTTTTTTTAATCTCCCCAACTCTCTTTCGTTTCTCTATCTCTCACTCTCATTCCATCCGTTGCTCACTAATAATCCGGGTTGCTTCATCATATTATTTTTTTTTCATCCCTCCAGAGGCTTTTAATCTTCTTGAGTTCTTCCCCCATGCCCTTCTCATCCTTTGGCCAAATTTTTTTTTTCGAATGCGTCTTGTCCCCCACTCCCACTGCTCTCATTTTTCCCCTTCTTCCTCCGCGTCGAGGTGAGGTTACAGCCATTGCGTCTTGAGAAAAAATGCCACCAGTAATATCGTTCTGAAATAAACGAGCTTGCCAAGGGAATGGGCTATAGGTCCCTCCTTTGAGGATTTTCTCATTGACATGGAAAAATCCGGAAAATCCGTATTTTTGGCGATGCCTGACTTGTAGTAGGAAATCTATGTTGGCATGGTATTGGGAGGAGGCGACCGACAGCTGAGGTCATTTGCGCCATGAGGGAAGGGTGGAGAGAAACCCGGCGTCGGCATTAGCCTGCTCTTAACGAAAGGTGCCAAGGAGACCACGGCTTAACGTCCCATCCGACGGACGGAGTGTTGCGCTTGAAATGCCCTCCACTTGGCATTAAAGCAGGGATCGGGCAGTCTCTGAAAATTATCTGCCACTGCTGGGATTTGAACCCGAGCCCGCCCGGTGGTAAGCCAACACTCTAGCCACCACACCAACCCGATCCCCAAGGAAAACTAAATTTTACAACTTTCGCAATGCAGAGCCGCATTAATAATAATTTATTCACTGCTAGCCTACGGAAATTAGCCCTTAGGCTGCGGGAGTTTACGATTTTAGCTGCCAGCCAATGCAGAAGAGACCCCTTGTGCAGGAGGCACCCCCTGCCACGGGGGCTGGTCTGGTATAGTTAAGCCCCTTATCCCTTTAGAGTTAAGTCCTTATGGTCAGGGAAAGTGCCCAAGTGCAAGATATCCTGTCAGCAATAAACATTTTGGGTAAATATCGCAGTCAGCGTACAAAAAGTAAAAAAAACGTCCGCCCACTCTAAGGGTTAGTGAGTAATTACTACACGTAATATTTTAACAGTACATATTCTTTGAAAATAAAGTGTAAATTAATAATAATAATATGCGATGAATCAATCATATAAGAACTAGTTTTTTACTTAAGTACTTACGCGATTTACTTAAAATACCAAACCAAACTTCATTCCAAACTCCGCAGAGGAATATAATGCCTAAGTAGCTTAGTTGATAGAGCATCTGAAGTAAATTTGGGGGACCGGGTTTCGAATGCCAGCCAGGTTAATTCATTTACCTCAATGAAATTTACGCTCTTTGTAGTTAATGATTCCTTATAGAAGAGAATGCATTGGTACCCGAGCTATTTCATGCAATCGGTGCTGATTTGATCGACCAGGAATCCTGGCTTGAATTCAATTCGAGGCTGGCGAATTTTCTTCGGGAAATTTTCCGCTCTCCCTGCGCGTTGGTGAGTGACTTTTCTTTCATTTACTCCACGGTCGCTTATTTATGGCGGTAGATTCGCGACTGTACTGTTGATAACAAATAAATTACGCTGAAGTTATTTAAATGACGTTTCTGCATGCCACATCCGCTGAGGCTAAAAAACAAAATAAAGATACTGAGAACGATGGTTATGTAATGACTGAATTTAAATTTATAAAGCCAATACTTTTGCCATTTTGAAGCCAATTAAAAAGCCAATTAATTTATAAAGCCAATGCCATTTTGAAGCTACTAAGGAGGTAAGGCTATTATAGTAGCATTCATAGCTCAAAAAGTAGCTGGGGAACGCATACTAACTTTCTATTTTTAGCACGATTCTGATAGTAAATTCTGTATTCTGAAGATATAAATATTTTTTTCTAGATGAAAATATATTCCAGCATAAATCAATATTTTTGCCTGCGTAAGAGTATCAATAAGAAAATTTATGAAATAAGGTTTTCGTAATCAAATAATTAGCATACAAAATCTTTTTTGTGGTAGTCAGTCGATCACATATAATTAGAAAAGCATATTTAGAAGCTTTCATGAAATTGACATTTTCTTCATATACGAATAATCGTGGAAAATTGCAATTATTTATTTCAATTCGGAAAAATTCCGCTTCGTCACGATTGAATCTTTAGATTTTAGTCTCTTACTTCGTTTACGGACAATGCTGCGTAAACTAAATTTTTAGCATTGTTCCGTGTCTTTTGTTATAGGGTCCGTTACATCCTTGATACGGTGCTTCGGTTATACGAAGTAAAGCACTGGCAAAGCAAGCAAGTTCCTATCCACAGTTCCTCTCTTCGTTGAATGTGAAAATACCTTCTAGTCCGCCTTTACGTCCACCTCACCTGATAAGATTCCACTTATTCCGCTCCATCTCATATCTAATATATTAGCTGGCTAACGTGTACTTACGACCTACTTTTTCATGATAATTGTATTGTGAAAATTTGAATCGATTTTTATCCAAAATGGCAATGTATGTTAGCACAAATAAATATGTTAGCTTGCTTACTCATTAAGAGCCTTTATGAAAAAGAAGATTCCCATAATATTAAAAATGGAAATTTACCTTTTCTTGAGGACTGCAGTGGACAGCACACAATTAGAAGACCATATTTGGAAATTTTCATGAAAATAGCGTTTACTTCGTTTCCTGGACAAGTCTCAAAAAAAATTAATACTCGGAATTGTTCTATTCCTCTTGCAACAGGGTTCTTGATATTTGTGATTTGATTCTTTGGACATACGAAGTAAAGCAAGCGCTCCGTTCCTATCCGCAAGTCCTCTCTTCGTTGAATGTGAAAATACCTTCTGGCTCACCTTTGCGTCCAGCTCACATGTTTCGATTCCACGCATTCATCTCCATCTCATTATCGCCTCCTTCTCCCTGTTTCTCCTTCATCACTCCCATTCTTCCTCGCCCTTTCTTCCCTCTCCAACTTCATCCCGGTCTCCACTTCCACCTTCCTTTATTCTCCACCCTAATTTATTCCAAGCTAAAGCCGCACGGTCGCCTCCAATCCTGCTCCTCCCGTAACGTGTTTGGCGAGAAGAAATTTCTCCCTCTTACCTCGCCACCCATGCGATTTTACACCGCCTTGAACTTCCTTAAAACTTTTTGATCAACAATATATTTTTTGCACATGCATTTCGTGAAAACTTCATACAGGTTTATTTTTAAAATTTAATAAATCCATTAACTTTTTTCTGCCTAAAATAATAAAGAACCTAAAATTTTAAAGTAACGTCATCGGATTTTCAGTTCATAATATTTTACCACCTCTCAGTGTATTAATATACTTTCAGGTAAGCTTATGATCGATGGCTGGAAAAGGTTATGTTTCTTTAATATACTATACTTTAAAAAATAACCTGCAAAGTAGTGCAGGAAAATCTGGTGTGCCAATAACTGGAAAACTGTTTGCCAATAAATGGGGAAATGGTGCCAATAACAGGGGTTATTGGACTTTTTTAAACAATTATTATTAGTAAATAGGTGTATGTAGAGCATAACTCGCTTACATGAGGAAACTAAAGTAGCATGTCTCTCAGATCTAAGGCAAGTTATGAACAAACTGAAACGGTGATAAAACGGTCACAAGGGTTAATTTTCTTCATCAAGCTCCTTTAAGTGCCAATAACTGGGTAGTTTACCCTAGATGCTAAAATATTTATGAATTAGCTAGGAAAATTCTAATATTCCATGGGAGAAAATAGCGAAAGAAGTAATGGAAATAAAAGGAATAAAACTTCGTAAGGTTTACTTGTGTATTTGAATATGCACGACCCGGGTTTCGTAACGTAGCTACAACTTCAGGTCAGATGTAACTACGTTACGAAACCCGGGTCGTACCCATTTAAATACACAAGTAAACTTTATAAAGTTTTAACCTTTTTATTTCTAATATGGAGAGGCTCAAAATCAAGCCTGAAGTTATCAGTTATATTTCGAATAAGTAAAATGGTAGTCAAATCTAAATGAAGAGATAATGATCGAAAGATACTGAATAGGAACGTATTTTCGCATTAAAATACCTTTGATCATTTCTTTGTTTATATTCTTCATTTTTTGAAAGTAGAAAAATTGTTTTTTTTGTTTGATATTGAAAACACACTTCCAAAGATAGTCCCACTAAAGATTGTTAATTAGTGAAACGTTTTTTCATCAACGCCTGAAAGCTATAGCCCACTGTCTCAAGTAGACTTGAAAATTGAAAAGATAAAATATAAATTACCAGCATGAATCCCTTGATTTTCAAGTAGCAATCAAACTTAGAGACCCTTAAGAGTTCTAGAAATTTTCCGCTAAATGAAATGTAATTGGTGAATTTCCTACTCCCTTTCCCGATATCAGTCATTGAGTGTTCTTTTGATATAAACGCATGGAAATTAAACTCCTTTAAAGGGTGATAATTTAACTAGTTAAGGTGCTATTATTAAAAAGGTATCGGGTGTAAAGCTAGCCAGAAAACGAAATCACAACGAAAGGGTGAAGCAAAGCCTATTGATACTAATTCTCAAGCATGATATCCTGTTATTTTGCAGGATTTTTGTAATAATTTTATCTGGAATTAACTACTACAATCTGAAATTTCATCCGCAAACAGAGTATAGTATTCATTTGTATTTTTTAACCCTTAGAGTGCCGGGGAGCGCTATCTCCCTCCTCCTATCTCTCGCGAAAAGTGCCAGGAGCGCGATAGCGCTCCTCCTGCTATGTCTCTCTTAATTGCTGATTGTTCACTAATCATTCAATAGTCAGTATTCATTTTATTTTAACATTAACAATTTTCTTTTAATTATAAAAAATTTACTCTAATTACCAAAAATTCGTCAAATAATACACTAAAAAGGTGAAACCGCATACAATAAAGATTTCTTAAAGTTTTTGAATATATACCTTTAGTGGTTTTTGAGACCTAATTTTTTCCTAACCTACTGCAAATCAGCAAAAATGCCTCGGCACTTTTAGCATAGTACCTGGAAAACAGGTTGGCATCTCTCTTTATCTTAAGAAAATATTCGAATATATTTATTTTTATTTCTATATCTCTCATTTCCTTTCTATTCGTTTTGAAATAATTTTCTTAAGCCCACTTATTAGTATTAGGAACTTCTCTTACGACTCTTTAAATGCAAAAGGCCATTATTTCTTGAATGGCATTTTTTCAAATTTGTATTAATTGCCCTTGGGTTTGGATTTACGAATGAGAAAATAAAGCCGCCAAGAGCTTAGGCTCTATTTTCCAGTTTATTCGAGGTGCCAATAATAGCCGTCTATTGATTTTTACGATTTATAAGCAATTTTTAATGCAAGGCTACAACTCATAGCCAAATAAATAGATCTCCAAAATTTATTTAACTTAAAATCTGAAAAATCGTGCCAGATGATTTTTTCGTTGCACAAAATACTATTAAGTCCAATTAGATTGGGCTAAAAGGAACAACGGTTAACAAAAGACATAAGAGTCAAATAACAATTTTACGAATTTTGGTGCCTCAAATTTTCTAATATATACATTCGTAATCAAGAATAACTCTCTAATAAAATGTAAATAATAATTTCTAATAAAGAAACACATAGAGTGAGATTTCACTTGTAAAAAATTTAAGGAAAGTGCGGTCCGGCATTGCTAATTTTTCCGTGACACCACTGGTCAGGATATTCAGTTTAAAAAGCCCAAAGCTATTACAATAAAACATGCGTGTTTGAATTTGCACCCCTTGTAATATTGTTTTAAAGCTTTTATGCAAATTCATAAATAGGGTTACGTTTAGATGGATACAATTGGTAGCAATGATGTTAAAACGCTCTTATAAGAGTAGAAGCGATCTGTGACGTAATTATGACAAAGGAAATTAACAGATTTATATATTCTGGTTTACCACTGTTCTATTTTGTAGTTTATTAAAACATTAAAGTAAAAATTATTCCATTACTTGCGAATCGAATAAAATACATTGATTTCAATATTCGAGCTTATTTCATAGGTTAATGATTCACATCGCAGCATGGGCTCTACCTGCTGCGTAATATAATGCTATCTGGATCATGGTGATAGCAGTTATTTGCGAAAAAATACTGCCATTTATATTGCACCATAAAATTTAAATGGAAGCTACTAATCCCATACATTATATTAATTTATGCATGGATGCATGGATATAATACATTATCAATTTATGAATTACGTGTAAATAGAGTGAGAGGTATTCCAATACACAGCACAACACATGCCATAAGTTGCACCCCAGCCAGCAAAATACATCTGACAAAATATGAAAAATATTTAGCTACAATTCATGTATGGCAAACAGTATTTACGAGACATAAACTTTAAAATGAAACAGCCATACCCTAATTCAGTGCATAAACCTTAATATTCCAACAGAAGTCTTAGGCTTATAATTCACTCTGTACCTTCTGCCTAATGTTTACGCATGAATTATATGTTTTATCGAATATTACTACAACTGGATATTAGCGTCATTATTATGTGGAAATTAACTTGGGTATTGTGGGCACAATTCGTACTTATAAATTAACGGTTAATTCCCGAAGTACCCTAAAATGTCGGCATTCCTCCAAAAGTTATCATAAATCACGGGGTAGCAAAAAAATGTGAACGAATGAACCGATTAGCAAAAAAAAACATACGAGTTTTTTAAGTCGCCCATTCCCATATCGTCGGTTTTCCTGTATCCGCCTTTGTGAATAAAATAATCTTCCTCCTCAATAGCGTGGCGTGATTTGCGTTGCGTGCTCCACGGAGCTTAAAGAAAGACCAATGGGAAGATGTGGGCATACTTTTCATGGGAATGGGACTCTGCCATTTTCGTTGGTGCCTCCTCTGAAAAGGGATTACCTTTCCTCGTAAATATGAAATTTGTCTCTGGAACACCTCTCATCTTTTATTCTCGTTCCTTCCACCTCTTTTTCTCGCTTCCTTCTTATAACCTCTCCGCCGCACGCAAAAATGTCCCCTTTACCCCCCCTTTCAAACTCCCCCTATTCTTAATACTCGCTCATTTCTTTCCTCCTCAGCCCATTCCCCCTTTACAGCAGATTTAGCCTCGACTGCTCCGCCCCGTTCTGTTTCATTTTTCTCTCTCTTTTATTTTCGTTTTTTTCTTTTCTTTTTTTTAATGCGAAGCCGTCCCGCGCTATCAGTTGCTCATCTTTTTCATCCGACGGCGGACCGCCTGGGAGGAGGAGAGGAGGAAGAGGAATGGTGAAGAGGTAGGGGTGAATAAGAGAGAAGTCCTCAAGGAAGTTCCACTGCAACGCAGAAAATAAATTTTGCAAAAGCGAAATAAAATGACGCGATGAATACAATAATATCTAATTGCGTAAAATAATAAAAATGATGCAAAATTATAAAAAATAAATGAGTAATGAAAGTGAAAAGCAATATATCTAATTTATTCATTCTTAGTATTAGTTTTATAAAGGGTTGGTCTTTTGTTATGTATTCACCTTTCACTGTTTTCTTGTTTTGTTACTTAATTAAAGATGTGATGAGTTGCTTTACCTGAAAATATGGTAAGGGAATTGCATTAAACTTAGTCATTCTTCCACCTACTCTTACTGTTACACTTACAATTTGGCTACCGAGATTTATCTACCAACTATTACCTTGAACCTTTGTAATGCAGGAATTAAGGAGAATTTTTTTTGCGAAAAGCAAGAATATAAATAATTAACAACTCATATGAAAATGAAACAGAGCATAGAATAGTCATTAACTTCACCGTAGGGAATAACATTATGAGCAGGTTAATACTTCAGCCATTTTCAGAATACTGTAGAATAACGAAAAGATCGTATATGTTCAATTAAGAGAGTGGTAATAGTCGATAAAAATTTCAAACTGATTTTTGATGATTCCATTTTCCGGCAAAATTGTGGTCGCAAGAATAATTAGACACTGTTTAAGGAAGGTTTTCATTGAAACTTTGAAAAGGCGGAAGAAAAGACTGTGACGATAAGACTATCCTATTGTCCTTTTGTGCCAATTGTTGAATCATTTTATTATGTGGAACGTAGTAAGATTATAGTTACTGCGTTAAATTGCTGCCTTTTCCAGAAATTGAAATCTCGAGCCCGCAGTTTTTTTTACTATGAAAATCATATTAGAGTGTTTTTTCGGGAATAAAGTTTGTAAATTTTCGTACGAACTGCATTATATTTAAGCAAATCCTTTAGTACCTCAAAGATCGCATGGAAGTAGTACATATTGTTTTTAAAAGATATTTAAAAACTATGCAAACTGAGTGACTGAAAACAAAATCTTCATTTGAATTTATATGAAAAGCGGATATATTTTGAATGAGACCTCATACAACGGTAGCGAAACTTCTTAAATCAATGAAACTTCAATGAACTAAACTTCACACTTCTCCGTCAAAGCATCTTACGTATAACGATAGGGTATCACGTTTCTAGGATTAGTATATTGCAGCCTTCTATTTCCTACTATCCTTTCACAGTTATTTTACTTCCTCTTTTCTATTCGATTTCCCATTGGAAGCTTCTTAAAGAAGAAAAATTCCTACCTTATTTGTTCTCACTACTTCTCTGCACCTCATTCATTACACCTTCCCCAAATAGCGTCCCCGTGTTTTCCCACGCATTTAACCAAGTTTAAAATCTTATTTCACTCGAATAAAAATTCATTGACGAAAAAGAGTTCAATTGATCCCATTGTTGTTTTAAAAATGTGATGCTCTTTATGTGGTTGTGATCCTTAGATCGAGGATGATTTTGATAACATGACCATTGGTACCGACATTTGGCGACTATTGTATCATATTTTTTTGACAAGAAATTAAAACTTTTCCATGTAATTTTGCTTTGTACGAATATCTTCGCTTTACGCTAATGAATTACATAAAGATTTCAATGTCCTGTTAAAAATCATTTTAAATTTCCTCCATATCATGACTTAAACCATGTATAATATTGTGTCAAATGCATATTAATTCTCTTTAGCCTCAAATAGGACAACTTAATGGGTAATATCATGAGAACCGATGGCCTGATGAAAACATGAAAAAGATGGAAAGGACGGTGAAAGAAAGCCTTTGATGAGATATATGGAGTGGGTGTTGAAGGACGTGAAGCAAATGAATTAGGTAAGTGTTAAAATATTCGGTTAATGAGGAATTATGCACAGAGTTGTTTCAAAATGATCTTCATATTGCTGAATATTGATGACGATATTAAATATTTGCTCGACTGGCATTCCCAAAACATATCTGTTAAGTTGCATGTCATTTTTAAATTTTAATTACTTGATGTTCCAAGCCATTAACAGCTCTTTCTGAAGACTATGGAATAGTGGTTTTTGAATGATTTAGTGGATTATTTTAATTATTTTTTCGATTTTCAATGGTTGTTGGACTTGCAGAAGTGTAACTGTGAAAGGAATTGTTTGGAATACATTTCAAAAGAGGACAAAGGTTTATTAACCAACGTGAGTGTTTTAAAATTGAACATTTTTTATCCAAGTCATGTCCGGTGTTCTAGATATAGTAGATGTGAGTAAGAGTGCGTATACTTAGTTATGAAAGTGTATTTAATTTAGGTAGATTAACCTGCAGAAGTTATCTTTTATAATCCCCTTCACGGCGGTGCCGCGGACTGAATGGAAAAATAGGTACTGCTTTTTTCAGGCGTTGAAGTCTCCGCTCTGGTTTCGTTCCGCGGGTTGAAGTCTCCTGGGCAGCCGCTAATCCTGTCCCGTCGCTGCAGTCGCAAGGGCGGTCTTTCTTCTGAAAACTTCTCGCATGGAAAAATCCATCCGACTGCATCACTGCCTCCGACGAGTTTGTGAAGTGCTCGCACGGCGTGTCTGACTCGCTTCACGTACCTATCTTGATATCTAGAGGAATAATTTGCTACCGCATTAAAGGCAGAACAAGGGAATCCGAAAAAAAGGTGGCTCATGTTACGAGGAGGTGGGAGCTGTTTTCTTCAAATATTTTTTTATACATGCTGCTTCTATCAGCTTAAATTAGCTCCATCTTCCGTTGAACAGGTGTTGCTTTGTTTCTCGCAAAAGCAAAGAAATTAATTTTTTCATTTTTTCAAATTTCACGTCTGTTGGTCGAGTGAGAGATTTCAATAGGCTGAAATCGTGTATTTTAGCCTTTCTTTACAGCAAATACAGGTTTGCAATAAACATGTTTTGAGGGAGTAGAGCTTTTCAGGATAGAAATACGGACTCAAGTATAATATACTTTGGCAACGCTGCAACACTTGACTTTTAGATGAGAAATGTCACCATTCCATCCATGGGCTAGGCCGTCTAAGGATAGCATTGCTATAGGTTTTGCGAATGAGCGCAGTGTCTAAGTTCGGGAAAGTAGCAGGGCTACTAGCACTAAAATTTGTATATTACATAATTTCGGTATGATATTTTATGTTATATTGTGAATTGCAAACATCTGAATAGAAAACAGTCTTATTCTTTTTATTGCCTTGGACTCAATCTTTTATATAGGTCTCATGATAAAGTATATTTTTTCGTCGCCTAGGAAGCATTTTAAGAGACTTAATTAAGTAGGTAATAGTAGACGATGACCTTTTTAGATTATTATACATTTATCATCTTATATAACTGAAATACATGCTCATCGCTACCATTATGACGAGTCAAACGTTACTCCAGTTGTGAAAAGTAAATAATTGTCTTAACCTACGAAAATTTGTTACTGCTAGAAAACTTGGACCTTGATGAGAATAGAGGCAGGTAACTTAGATGTATATTTTTATTTCGTATATTCGTTGTAACGTGAACAAAAATGTGCTTACGTTAAAATCCTTCCAAATAGCTAGCTGGGAAATAAATGCATAAAACATCTGATATTACTTCGAAATAAGATCTCATTTCAAAGCCTTTTCTGTACTTCTAGCGTGACTGCGTACGAGTGTGAAGCATTATCCACATTCACGTAATATTCTGTACAGTTTCATTTACGGGGGTGAAAATTGTTCAAAAGTATGAGCTATCTCATTTTCTCGCCTCCATGGTGTAACTAACTTTGATTCTGTTTTCTCGTATTTGAAGGTCTCTCACTCCCACGCTATAATTCCTATTCTGCATTCCACTATATACTTATTCTCCTAACGCCATGACTTCGTGGATTTACGGCAAGAGCACTATAATTAAGCTAACACTACCTATCATATCTCGCGTATCCAACAACGGTTGAGTGTCATTATGCCTCGATTCAGTTTTATTTGTATCACTCGGCAAGTATGCTGATAATCAGGACTATTCTGTTAGCTCTGTCAATTTGCCTCTCTGTCTTGTCCATCCGGTCACGCCTTATCCATACCTTAATTATTATGTAGCTGACTGGCACTTAGTTCCTGTGCGCAGCAGTATTTTGCTGGGACAGTGAAATTATTGGGCTTGGGAAACCTTCCTTTAGTTACCTACCAGGGAATAGTCTTTCTCATGTGCATATGGAAAAGTTGAGTTCCTTCATGCCTGGTAGATACTACATAAAATATGGATGTATGCCAGTTTAAAAAAATAGACCAATAATGCGTGAAAAGTGAAGAAAGTTTAAATAGAGGTACGAGTCATAGGAAAAAATCAAAATTGTTCAAAGTATGATCAGAGGAAACACGTGCAGCCTCTACTAGAAGGATTTATTATCATTTTAAAAGCTATAAAAATATATCATTAATTGGATTCATTCTAGTCTATTGATATAGATTTTCCGTTCTAGATAGTCTGTCGATCCACTTGTATCGTTATTTTTTGTTCCTTAAGTGGAAATTCTTAAAATTGACTTAATTCTACTTTAGATTTCTAATTCACCACATATTGCCGTGGGGAATATTATGTTTAGATTTTAGTGAAAGGAGGAAGGAGAAGAGAAAATGTAACAAACTTTCGCCCAAAATGGGAAGGGGACAACAGATCAAAGAATACATCGAGTATTAATACATAGAACTTTATTGAAAAATTTATTATGTGCTTTTCTCAATAATTTGAACTTTTCTGTAAACAATTGAGCGTATGTATCATGCTGTTTATTTTGGAAATCTAATTAATTAATCCAAGAACTTTAAGATGCTCTAACGTCTACGAGGAGAGGAAACTTAGGTTTTTAAATAAATTCTGCTGAAGGGTAATTCATTGACCAGACTACCTCATTTCCTAATTTATAGGTTTAAACTTGGAAAAATATCCCTTGCTAAATGTACATAGTTCAAATGAAATTTTCAAAAGTTTGTATTAATTTTTACCGATGTCATAGTTGCGGTATATTCCTCCCTTCGTCTTCCAACCAATCCAAAGGATGCAGACTCTATTGAATTTTTGCAAGTCTACATCAAAAGATATCTTTTATAAATATTAATAAATTGAAAATATTATTTTTGAAGATTTTTTAATGCATAGGAATTCATTCCGGGCCTCACGTGTGGTAAGCTTATTTAGCAACCACTAAAAATTTTCCCACAGTCTCTAATTTTGTTTGGGAAACATTTACTCTCACCTTGAGACTTCTCTGCTAGCTTGAGCAGAAAGAAATGTCCATAGCGCCGGTCGCTATTATGCCGTCTCCCAGTTCCCCGAATTTCCCATTTGCGCTGGCCTTGCAACGTCTCCTAAATCCGCGATCGGCATGACGAATCCCCAGCGGCTGTTTGCATCTCCTCTCCCTTTCAGTGCAATCCCTTCCGGACCTCAAGAGGAGTTCCCTCCGCCATTGTTGACAACTTTAACGTACCCCAAACCCCTCCTTGAACATTATTTATGCGTTACACTTTCGCTTGCTGGTGGCCGAAAAAAAGAAAACAATCCCTTTCAGACTTTTTCGAACCATTCTCACTTTTCCTCTCCACGTAATAAGCCAAGTCCTTCATCCTTGACCTGGAAAATGGTGAGGAGGCTCGTCTGAAGAAGGTGTAGGTGAGGTGGGTAAGGTTTAGGGCTTTTCGGTGGCTGCTGTTTGGGGCCTTTTTTTCTTCGGGCCCGAACTAAAGGGCCCTACTGGCCCAGTCACTAAAGCAGGAGACTTCCGCGGGAGTGACAAGGTCACCCGAGGGAAAGACTGGACCTCCGTGGGTGTAGAGAGATCTTCCTCCTGACCGAACGATTTTTTCCAAGACGGTCTCTATGCTGAGATAAAGGTTTTTGGGGGGCGGTCTTGTGTTTCTCCTGAGAACTCCACGTGTATGTCTGACTATTTTCGGGTGCTCCCTAACCATGGCTGGAAATTCTTCCACGGTGGCAATCCATAATGGCTCGGTCGGTTTTTGGGTTGTGTCTGGGCAATTTTGTCGAGATTTACGGCTTATTTTGGGTGGGTGGCTTTGGAAATGGAGTCGGGGGGAAGGGTGTCACGAATTCCCACAGGAAGCATGTCGAAAAGCTCACGAGCTGACGTGCTGAAGTGAAGGCAAACACAATGCGGATTTTGGGGCGAGACCTTGAGCATCAAAATCTCTGTGGCAATTGTTTGGACACAAAATATTTCTTCCGGGTTCGTTTTTGTAAGCATTTTGGCAGTAGTAAAAACAAAACCTATGTTAATTGTAGAATAAAAATTCGTACTTTGTTGGAGGCGCAGAGTGATTAAATCGCTTTTTAATCTTACTAGTTGACCTAGTTCACCTAGGTAGAGCGCTGAACTGGGGTTCGCGGGGTCTTCGGTTCAAATCCCCGTTGATGGCTAAGGGCACACTCAAACTATATCTCTCGAAGTGTAATGTGACCCAGGGAAAGGATCTGACTATGTGAGATTCATACAGCCGTGGCTTAGACCATAGTGAGCTCTAACACCACCATTACCAACCAACCTTCATATTTCATAACTGAGTGAGTAAGAACCAAGAATACAATGCCAGAATTAAATTAAGAAAGTAAAGTGTAAATAGATCCACTCGTAAATTTTGAACCACTTAAGTTCGTATTTCGTAGAATGATTTCCATGACAAGAATTATGCGTCACTTAGTGTTGACGTTGTTTTGAACGTAAGTGACCCTAGAAATTGGTCGTCTTTTATGATAATCGATATAATGCTTTTACCAATGGACACTTTATTCTAAATTTCTATTCACAATAAAACGAGGAATTTTAATGCAACCGTCACAAGCAGTGTTCGACCCTCATATATAGCACTGTCACTAGCCCAAGACTATTGAAAAAGTAGAGCATTGGTTGCCGTGAAAGATCGGGTTGGTTTCCTAGCTGGAGTGCTGCCATCTGACTCTGAGGGCCCGGGTTCTTACCCTGTGGGTCCGACGGCGGTGCTGTAGATTTTTCAGCCCTATCCCTAATTGAGTGCATAGTGGAGGGTTTTTCCATCGCAGAACTCCGTCTGTCAGATGGGACGTTAAGCCATGGTCCCCTTTGCGCCTTTCTTTAACAGAAGGCTGACACAGACGCCGGGTTTCTCTCTAACCTTCTTTCACTATCCTAGTGGTGTCGCTGTAGTGTTCGGTCGCCTCCAACTGCCATAACGTACCATGATTGCCATGCATAAAAAATTATTTATATACGGTAAAAACATCATGTACGAATGATTTTGACTTGATTAGGCTCAATATCGTTTGATGCATGCCTGTTTTTTTACTAAATTTTCTTTTCGTTGTAGATTTAAAGAAAATTGAACTCCTATGAAGCAATAAATCCCGACATTCTTTGAGTGACTGATAAATCTACCGTTGCCTGGTGGTAGTTTATCCGTATGTGCCTATTTCAACAGAGAGAAATTGTTTGACCTTGTTCCTATATTTACCTTTAATTTATAGCCATCTGCATCAATCACGTCTAAAGCTCCATTAAATGGGAGGAACTTTCATTGAAGTAAGGACGTCACTAAATCTGCCAGCGCTTGGTTATAGAAGGTCAGTAAAGCTCGGTAGGTGTTCGTCACTCACGTCATGAGAGTTACAGGAATATCTATGAAATGAGATGTGACCCGCAACATCCTGTATTGGTTTTACGACTGATTGATATATTGTTAGAGCATAATTTTTAAATGACAGTGTTCCTTACGTATATTTTAGTTTGGCAAATACGCACTTCCTTTTCCTGTAGATCTTAGAATGTTTCTCAATCTCTATCTCAGAATATTTTATCAACAACAGCTCGGTTGACATCTTATGTGAACTTTAGGAAAAGTGGTCCCGAGAAAGGAACAGAATGCGTGAGATTCATACACCCGAGGTTTAGGTCATAGTGAGTACTAACCCCACCATTACCAACCAACCTTTATATTTCATCACTGAGTTAATAAGAATCAAGAAGAAAATACCAGAATTAAATTAAAAATGTAAAATGTAAATAGACTCACTCATAATTTCTGCCCATTTATTCTCATTGTGGCCAAAATATTATGGCAAACTATCAAATCAATCAATTTCCATCGTCTTTAATATGATTTATTTTCCATTCCTCGTTAAAATGAGAATTTCATGCCAAAATTAAAAAAAAACTCGCGATTTTCTGAAAATTTGCGATAGTTGTAAGGAACCTCACAACAATGAAAGGCAAGTTGTTAGAAACATGATAAATTAAAAATGGAGATGGAAGTTTAACAGACGATGAAATTAGGTACCGACTTACAGCGATTGGTTTGAGTTGAAAAACATGTCAAGGCCGAGAGTGGAGCCAAGAAGTTTTGGTCGAAACTAAGAGGTTACACCGTGGAATTACTGTGCAGGCAGTGAGAGACGACAGTGAATGGGAGACGAGACAAGTCTTCGCCATTTCAATTTTGGCGTTCTCCGAAATTCGCGTGCCGAATTCCTTTCCTCTAGTCCCAAGGGCACACGACCTTTGTGTCATTCTCGCTAATGTGACGTCCCTCTACTCAGCCACTGACAACACTCCCTCAAAAATCTACCCGCAAAGAGGTAGTTCTCGTTCTGAGCTTCCCTTTTGGGATGAGTTCTCGGTTCTTGGTTTAAAACATTTTCAGGGATTAGGGCATGCTTAACTTAGGAGGAGACATCGCTCGACTGGTCATTTTTTCTGATGTATTGCTAGTAACTATCACTGATGTAGGAGCACGATACCCTAGTGTTTGATGCTGATTGAGGGGTCCTGAGTTTAAATCCCGAGTGATGCCCTCGAACACTCCCAAACTAAATCCTCGAACTACGAGGTGGCGCAGGAAAAGGAACTGCCCCCCCCCCCTGCACTGAATGTGTGATATCCACACTCCTATTTCTTAGCTCAAGGTGAGCTCTATCATTGCCTATCCGATCCAAACCAACATTCGTGTTGAAATACTCAGTGATTACCAACTTATGCCGTCAAAAACTTTTAGGTCTAATAGAGTAGACCCATTTTAAAACTTGCCTATATCTAAAAGTTGAAAATATTTTTTCAGTATTTTCTCGGAGGCTAAAATTTTTATATCTGAGCTACAGTCAAATGTTATGATCAACCTCGGAAAATCAATGCACATGGGAAAATAACCATTAATAATGCTTATAAATGCATATGGGGTTTGGCGGATTTTTAATCATTCGAAAAATATGGGTGACAGCTTTTTAACGCGCTGTATCGTAAATATTAGTTTCATGCGCTGGCCACCCGTGTTTCGCCGGCTCAAACCGTGCATTATTTGAAGAGAAATCTTGGAATGAAGAATAACAATGATACAATAATGGAGTGGAGAGGTAAACAGCGGAAAATAGATGGAATCAGCCAGGACGGGGCAGTATTTCAAGTAAAAGTGTTTTAAAATACATTTTTGAAATACATTTCTAATTTATATTTGGTATTTCAAATACACGACCTGAAATATATCTTTATATCTCGTATTTTGTATTTCAAATGCAGATTTTTGGTATTTTCCCAATCAAAAATAAAAAGAATACATGTATTTGTAAAATACTTTTGAAGTATCTCTTGTAACACTTTTGTAACATCATGCTTCAGAACTTACTTCGCTTTCGTTAGAATCGTTTTCTTAGTGTTTACAAATATCCATAACGTGCCGAGGCATATTATATTTTTTTAAGATCTCTTAGTTTCCATGCAAATGTATTTTGTATTTTAAAAGGCATTTAAAATACTATTTTCTAGTTTCTTTTTTGAATACCCAAGTAAAAGGTATTTTGTATTTTGCATTTCAAATACATTTGGAACGGTATTTTGTATTTCAAATAATCCTCGGTCTGTATTTTTCCCAGCCCTGGGCACAGCTGAGAAACAATTCACTTCAGTTTCTATGCGGTGTGCCCGGCAGTCTGCAACTAGTTCCGAATAGGTATGGCAGATGGCGAAGAGGACGTGTCAATATTTTTAACATACGCCCCAGAGCTATTACGTAATTTTTTTAAGGGCTATATTCAATTTTTCGTATTTTTTCTCCAAACTGGTCGCTGGTCATCCATGTTTCGCCGGCTCTAACAGTGCATTATCAAGGAAGATATCTTGGTATGAAGAATTACATTCACACAATAATGGAGCGAAGAAGTAAACACCCGGAAAGACATGGACACAGCTAAAAAAACAATTGAATTCAGTTTCTATACTATGTGCGCGGCAGTTTGCTGCTAGTTCTGCATAAGAATGGTAGATGTTGTCGAGCACGTGTTAATTTTATTTATAAACGCCCATGAGCTATTACGCTAATTTTTCGTATTTTTTCTCTCCAAACCGGACTTTCGTCTGCACGCGGATGTGGTAACTACCGCCGCCGCCGCGTTGGCTTCCTATCATTAAGAAACCAAACGAAGGAGGCGCGCGCCAACTCTGGATGGAATTATGAGCGGCGAATGTGGGAAGCACGACAAGTAGGGAGGGAATTAAAGAAGCGACATATTTCACGGACTGCAAAGACTTCCACGTCCATTGTCTCGCGAGAGATTAGCATAAAATACTCCGGGGTGCCACTAACAAACCCACCCAACGGCATTCGCGAGGATTTTATCCTACCGCATCAGAATTCCTTTTTCTTTTAATTCTCTCGGCTTTGCGGTCGTTTGATTCGTGCGAAAGCACCTCGGGCCAAATTTATAAAAAAGTTCTTATGTTGGCTGCACAGCGACCAAAATTGGAGGTCAGCAACCCCAATGTATTTTATGGGAATATATATATTTCATTAAAAACCAAGTACATTACATTCTTGGAGAGGATTTAGTATAATAACAGTAAAATTTTTAATTTGATTAAACTACAAGAAGCCAATGCTATCGTCCTAATGATCAAATGACGGAATAATGGAATGTCCTGCGGGAGTTGATCTTTTCTATTACTGAGACCATGCGTTCTAAAGAGTGCTCTGAAGAGCTTGAATTTAGGAAAATAAGCCGCCACTACCTCGCAACTAGTACTGCTTTATTCAAGTCGCCGACAGCAACAAAACGCACGTACATGTACGTGAAAAACACTGACATCGAGTTTTCTTATTAGAAAAGTTTATCCATGACTATAAAAGGAAGAAAGGAATTATATTTCTGATATAAACTTATTTATTTACAACACTATGACTAGTTGACACTGTCATTAACAACAGCTATTCAAAATATATTTTTGCTAAATTACCCCTTGAAAAACTCGACGAACCAACATACGGACTATCGGTTCCCTCACAGTTACCCGACTGCCATTTTGTAAACAAATGCTATTCCCTCAGTTACACAGCCGAATTTAACCATCAAAATAGACTTTACGAGCCTGAATGGCAAAAAACTAAAAGAATAGAAAAATACATTCCAGAAAAGCAGCTGATATAAAGTTGATATCAAATCCTTTTATGGGAGTAGCATTGATGCATAAGACGTTAGAGGTCTAGGCAGAAAAAATGAAATATTTTTTTGCATAAAATCAATGAATGATTTATTTTATATCAGCTCACTTCTTAAAATATTACACCTCCACACGGCGTTCGCCTCATTAAGCGGAAACTTTCTTACACCCGATCGGTGACAGCGTATGACCGATGTCATTGCATGTGATTATTTTACTGGAGAAAATTCAAATGCACCCATATAAGAAGTCGCTTGAGGAAGACAGAAGACACATGGGAAAAAATGACGTAGAGGTCGTTGGCAGTCAGCGCGCCCAAAAAAAGAAAAAAGGAAATCTTTGGAAGGAGGAAAAACGCATGATGACTTTCGGGCCATTAGGTTCAAGCCATGCGTGGAAAATAAGTAGTGGTAGGACGTAAAAGGCCACAGGCAGGATTTTTGGACGTTGCTTATTTCGGTTTCGTAAATGGTAGTAGTCACCTAAGAAGGGAGGGACGTGAAAATTTTCTGCATCCATTTATCTCCGTGTGAGAAAACACGCCTGAATTCATTTTTTTTTAATTTCGGCTGAGAATATTTCCGCCTAACAGACTCGAACGATGTGCCTATCGCTAGAAAATTGTTGTTGTCCTGATTCAGTCGATACAGATGGATGTAAGATTTAAAATATTTGAATTTGCTTTAATTTTTAAGTTGAATTTAAAAGTTACATGTAAGGTAATCGAACTTCTTACAAAATTTAGCCATTCTTATTGTGTCAATATTCCATCCAAGTTTTTATATCCCTAGCGTATCGGTATTTTCTGTAGCGATGCTTTACATATTAACGTTGATGAGCTATTTCATTTAGTCCATGGATTTAGTGCTTCTGTTTCAGAAAGTTGCCGTGTGTTTGAGGTGTGAAATAACCATATTGGTCTATCACGTTTTCGTTGCATAAATTCGGTATTGAATGATTTATCAATCCTAGATATGTTGTACCTAATAACTATGCTGAAAATTCTTCATCTCTTTGGCCTCCAGAGTTTAAATGGCGGCGACACCTTTGGCAAATGTGATAAATAATTACCTCTCCTTAGTATGATTACCATTGTGACATTAGGTCGCAAAATCCAACGGCAGATATTTGGGAATGCGAAATAATCGTCATGTATTTGAAAAAGCATCCTTATTTTTATGTCAAGAGAATAAATGTTTCATATTCCTTCATCCTAATTCCAATATTTCTATCAACTCGAGGTCAAATGCCTTAGTGTAATGTTATTTTTTCAATTCTGGTAGTTTTTGTGCAGCTACGCATCAACTACTCTTCATGGTCGAACGGAAAAGTTACTCTAGCCGTAGCAACGATTCTTGGAACTTCTTTCCCTTATAGAATCATGCATCTTACAGGAATCACGTGTGGGCTCATGGGACTCCCAGTGCTAATATGTTTCCTTATACCCCGTTCCGATTACGATTGTCCCAGCGATCGTCCTAACCAAGGCCGTAGCCAGGGGAGGGATCAAGGGGGATTGATCCCCCTTCGAAATGAAAAAAAAATTAGATATTACCTACTCTATGCTCGCTTGGTGCTCACACGACGATTGTATATAGCGGCGCAGTGACGTATAGTAGTGAGTGGTGATAGTACGTAGTATCACTAATCACTACTAAATGTCACTAGATAGCACGTACTACGCCAACTGCGCAAGCAACGAAACTTCGGGGTCGTGTTCGAATTGAATTAAGGAATAGTCGATAGGCTTAGAGATTCCAGATATTCAAAAACTTCTAAAGCTCTTCGCAACACTGCCTATTTCCACATGTACTCCTGAGAGGACTTTCTCTCCTCTAAAACGCCTCAAAACTTATTTAAGAAACTCTACAGGCCAAGAAAGACTATGCGGTTTGGCTTTGATGTCAATGCACCCCAGAATTGATATCGACACCGAGGAGTTAATTGATTTGTTCACTATAAAATAAACTAGAAGGCTAAAGTTAATTTTATAATAATATATTTGTATTTTCCTTTAAGGGTTTATAATAAATGTGTATATTTAACTGTATACGCTATTTTATTTATCTTATAAAAATAATTTTATATTTGTCTACTTTTCCATAAACCCCCCCCCCCCCCCGAAAATATTTTCTGGCTACGGCCTTGGTCCTAACGATAGTTGGCCGAACTAGCAGTGTGAATGCATGTACTGGCAATAGTTACTGTAGTTCCGAACGTTGCCACTTTACGATGGTTAGGCGCTGCGTAACCGGAAGAGGAAGCGACAAGAGAAAGACGAGAAGTTCGTAAACCTCCCTTCGGTCTATTTTTTTTCATTGATTTGTCCAAGCAAGGAAGAATATGGGTGGAAGAAAAATTATTCGTTAAAAACACGTTGAACAAAGTAATGTCTTGAACCTGCATACCTGCATACGATCGTTGGAACAATCGTCATCTGAACGAGGCATTATAGAAGAAAATAAGGTGGCTGGAGAGTGCCAAACCATTCAAGATTGTTTCATCGAGATGTAAAATGTCATTTTCGTGAACTCTTCAAAAACTTAAGACATTAGTGCAAGAACCAGATGATAACCAAAGGTTTCATTTTTTAGAAAAATGATAAATAATAATAGTTTTTGATCTCAGAGAGTGGATTTTAAATTTTCAAAAATGTCTGCTGAACTCATTTAGAACTTATTTTTAAAAAATGTCTGCTCCTAAAGATGAGGAGGATATCCATGTATTTTTGGAAATCTTATTTTTGGAAAAATTACAACCCAAGTATTTTTATTGTACCGAAGATAGTACCGAAGAAAACAAAATATTTCAGTAACGTGAACCCATTTAATTGCCTGAAGTCACGTTAATATGACTATGCAACAGTACACCGAAATAAAATTATTTATAGAGGTCAATAAACCAAAAAATAAATATTCCATTTCACCGATAATGCAATTTCATTTTAACCATCGTTGTGTGAATGCACGATAGTTCCAAAGATTGCTGGAACAATCGTAATGTGAACGTGGCATTAGTGGAGGAGAACGTTTAGGGAACTGGACGGAAAGTGTTGTTGGATAGTCATGAAGATGACGGTAGGAGGAGTGACACACCAGCGCTTGACGTCTAGAGGACAAGAAAGGGTTTGGAGAGGACCGTTTGCACAGGCGGGACAGGGTCGTGTGTACTCGTTTAAGTGGGACAAAGGAAATGGAAATGCTCGCCATGGGATTCTTAGAAGACGTGCCCGGTTGCCGGGGCGGAGTTTCCCGGAACGGCACAGGTGTTAGAGGGATGGGAGGACTGTTGAGTCGAGAGATTACATACGGAGGCAGTCTCCGTACGTGAATACATTCGAGTGAAAGGCTTTAGTGGCGTGCACACAGTGAGGCGTATGGCGTTGAATATTTAAGTGCCTCGCTGAGACGGCAAACATTTTGGTCCGGGTGTGGTGGGATATAAGTCCATATTGTACCTGTGTGTTTGAACGTTACTCTGTAATGTGAATTTTTCGGATGAATTTTAGCGACATCAAACATTTTATTACGAGTGGTGTTATGAGTTATCATGATTTGTTATGGTTTCGTATGTCGAAGATGGAATACTTTTGAAAAATCACGTGTTGAAATAGAGGATTAAGATTATTTACCCGTTTAGCGTGGGTATACGGTTGCTATTTCGGCTGTCATCCAACTCGAAGGATAGCGTTTAGGTCTATTTCTTAATTAAAAGTCCTCTTTTACGGGGAATCTTTTTTTATTTTTAGCTCAAAAAATGAAGACGATAAGAAATATAAGATTTCCAAGTATTAAAAAATATTTATACAAATTTTTATGATAATTCTGTGAATTTAAATTGATAGAAATGTAAAAATGATTTAAAATTCCTGTCCTTATTACAATATTATTTTTTCATTCATTGGTACTGTAATCTAGATCTCATCTTAGATAATATCTCTAGAAGTGTTTTGCATTTGACTAATTTCATCACGTTTGAACAGTAACTTGATTCGTGATTCACAATAAATTACAACCTACATATCATTCATTATATTGCACAAAATATCTCTTCGGATATCATAAAAGGAAGCAGAAAACACGTAATAAAAAAAAGATTTCGGACTTCACCTGTGCATGAGCATTGACTGGATGAAATTTTCGGGTTTTAAACCGCATGACTTGCTCATTATTATACCCGAAATTTAATTATCTAAATCATTCCCTGTCATCAATGTGATGAAAAAATCCTATTCCAGGAAAAACCGAACGCCAATTAAAGTTTGAGAAAATAAATACCTACGACACTATTTATTTTTCTTTGGATAGGAAATCATGTATGAGAAATAGAATAAGTGTTGACCCGCCGAGAGGTGGGTTAAGAGTGAGCAGACTCTTAGCCTCGCCTCAGTGGATTGATGTCTGTTCCTCCTCCCAGATGATAGCCAAGTCAATCGAGAAGACAAATTTCTGTGATTTTATATTTTTCCAGCGATAATATGTATACGGATATTTATGTCTTCGGACATTTTCACATAAGCAAATTAGTAGATCAAATTAATTGTTCCCATCAGGAAATAATTGGATGGATTTGGCATAAGAGATAAGAAAACGGCATTGAAAACACGGGTATGAATTCGTTTATTTTTCCTACCACTCACATTTTTACTAAACTGCTGTGCTAAGAATGTGCTGTTTTAATATAAAATCACCGCACACATTTGTTATCCGTAACTTTTTACTCACGATGTACTGCCCAAACCATTCCTTTCTGTTGATATTTTAAAGTTTTTGTTGATCTCATCATAGAGAAACTTGTTCCTTTCTAAGATGTGCTGTTGGTCACCTTTGTAGAACTTGTGGGAGTGGAGGGAATCGCGGTACATGATTCCGGTATTGTTGGGAGAATTGTGACTTGCAATGTTCGTCGCAGGAATACCATCCTTGGTACAACGTGGAGGCGTGTTGTGTGCCTTCTTGAGCGACGTCACCTTCCTAAACACTTCGCTTTTGAATGCTGTCGTCGTGAATGCGAGGTAGGTGGATTCCGGAGGTCTCAAATTGGATGTCATTGTGGGTGACGGAACGGCTCGTAAGAACTCGCTGGGGATGCCTCGTTCGCGGAAAGGACGTATTTTTGAGTTACGAGGAAGGGACATTTTTTCAATTAGCGAGTTGATTTCATGCATTGAGCGGCTCAGATGTTGTTCGATGATGTGTACGGGGAAGCTCAGGTTCCGAGAAGCTGCCAATAGGAACTTGTATTTGAGCAGGAGACATCCCCGTCGAGTGATTCTGATGAGAAGACTTAGCTCATGTCAAGCAAATGAGGCGTAAAGATGAGTTGCAACAGTATAAGCCATAGTAAACATGCCAAATATAAGAAAAAATGACTTGTTTTCTGCATTGAAATCATAAAATGTCGAAAATATTTTAGAATTGCTGAAGAGAGAATAAATTTTCAAACTTTGATTGATATGAAAATTATATTTAGGGAAGATTAACAAAATAATTTTGTCTCATACTCGTTCATGAAAACAGATGGATAAAAGACGCAGGGATTAGAATCCTATTTAATTTTCGTTCTTTTTAGCAAAGGAATTTTATTCGAATTTGACATTGATATAAACGAGGTTGCATTAAAAATTGTTCCTAGACCACGTAATTGATTCAACTCACTCACGCGACCTTACATAAATATGCGTTGTCAAAGTTAGTTGAACAAAGAAATCTTCAAGAATTTGTAGGTTGTGTGGTATTATGTGTGGTATGATCTATATAAAGAGGTTAGATTGTGAGGGAAACGATATGTTCCACAAAGACTTTGCTTTTCTCCTCAGTTAGTATATAATTCGATTTTTTTAAATGGTGGAGTGTAGTTATGTCTGTAAATAAAATGGGGAAGTAAAATTCATATTTTACTTAAAAATATTGCGGTATTAAAATATTTATTGAGAAATCCCAGAACAGTAATTTAGTTATTTTATATTAAGGTGTTTGTCCCATGCCCAATGGGAATTACAATGAGAGACACGCCAAGCAAAGAAAATTGATGAAAATAATGAGCCTTTTTTGGTCATTACTTTATGTATTTATGGGTAAAAGGCATGACAGGAAGTTATGGGAATACGAAGCATAATTAATAGCATTATGCATTCAAATTTACATGGTATGAAATAAAAAGTCCACGTCCGCAAGTTTGCAATTATATCCTGCCCAAAAAGAACCTGCTCTCTGTTTATTTTGCTGTGAATGCTGCCAAGAAATTCCATTGTTAAGGCTAATTTAGAATATTTAATGATGTTCAGCATCCGTGAAATCCTTTGAAGTCAGAGCGCCACCTATCATTTGTTATGCGGTCAAACCATTTCGACACGGTGGAATAATATCTTTTGAAAGCAGGTTAATAAAGGGAAATTCTCCAAGTGATGACCGTATTAAAATTTTAGGTGAGCATATCTGATAATAATCGGAAAAACAAGATGGTTGAGACAAAAATATTATTTGCAAACGCTCATTCGCTCAATCATGTTATCCGATGCTTTGAGGAATATAGATGGAATGCAAATTTAAGAAAACTCTTCTCTGTCACTCCTTAATTAGGAAAGGGGACGATACTCTACCTTTTCTAATGATGTTTTAATTAATTCGTACAAAACATCTCTTAATAGTGAATCAAAGACAGATAAATATTGATTGTGAGGCTTATCTCAACATTTCTAATTCAAGTCGGATGCAATTAGTGCAAATCGTGTTACGTCGAGCAATTATGCTATTCCAGTACCATAAAGCACTTCATTATGCTCGCACACGTTCAAGAGATAAGGATTTTTTAGTTTTCTCGAGCACCATCTCGTTACCCCTTGACGACGGGGCATCGCGTCTTGCTCGAGTTCCCGCAGTTATCTTCTCGTGGCGCTGCCGAAGAAAAGACTTGGTTCACGCGCTACGATGCTCTCATTTTATTGCCGGGAAGCTTATTTCCCGCCCTCTTTCCTTCGGTAGTGAAGTTTCCACTTGAATATTTTTTTGTTTACGGCCCCTCATATCCTCCTTCGCTCCATTCGATATGGATATCGTCACGTCAGGGTGCCATTCTATCGAATCCCCGTCTTCCTCTCAATTGCTGCTGAATACCACTCTTTCCCGCCGCAAGAGGCAGCACCGCTGGGCGAAAATATTTTATCACCCATAGCTCAAGCGGGAAGATAGCCCGCCTGGTCGCTTGGGGTAGTTAAATTAGGCAGATAGTCACGGTGGTCGCTTCTACAGAACTCGCGAAGCTTTCGGATGTTTGCATTTTTTCTGTGCGCGAATTAATTCAGTCATTTCTTCCGCCGTTTTCCCCTTAGCCGGATGCACCTGTCATTATTTCTTCATTTAGCTTCTTTCTTGTGCTCCCGCCCGGCAGTCATTTCCGCTTGCTCGCCAGCCAGTCATTTCGAAGTTCTTCGGGCTCTTTCGAATGGCTTGAGGAAATTGCACCGAGAACCAACCATGTATATTTTACGTGGAATACTTTTTCACCTTGTTGGCGATAGCGGAATGAGCTGATTTTTATTTGCTATTCAAAGCAATGCTTTTTAGTTCATGACTAATTGAGAGGGATGCAATAATTATTAAAATTCAGAATAAATTAGGAATTATAATGCATTATATCATATCGATCGAAATTAAAAATCATAATAAATTATAATTTATCATACTCCCTGGTTTGTAAAATGTCACGTCAATGGAGGCCTTGGTCCAGGGATACGTTTTAGTGCACTCTGCTTAGGATCCAATAAAAATCTTCATTGAACTTTTCTTATAACCGTTACCATTTACAAACGGATTACTAATGTTATGTCAAGTCTGTTAGATTTTTTTCCCTGTCATATTTCTCGTCGCAGAACTTGAAGAACACATCTGCTGCTACATTTAAAATTTCAAACCTCCCTTCATCCCTCAGCTTGACAAAAAATTTGTCCTATTCAGCAAATCCTTGTTCCTAATTTTGATAACTTTCTTTTTGATTTGATATCGCTTCTTAGAATACTTCCCACCTTTATGCACTGTCACCTAGGAGGGCTACGCGGTTCGTCAAAAACTGCTACGGGTGTACAGTCAGCGTTACTCAGATATTAAGCAAATTAGGAGCCGCTAGAGACTCGGAGGCTGCGCGCTAGGTTTACATAGCTTGAAAAATTGAGAGTAAACAGAGCGACACTGAGAACGTAATTCTAGAGCCTCACTATATTCCCAGGTCCGACAGATGTGATATTTAGCCGAACGGATAGATATGGGAATTCGTTTTTCCGCCAAACCGGAAAGGGCTTAAATAAATTCTAATCGTTATTTCGCACTTCCTTTTTATGCGTCAACGGCTGGTGTCCAAATCCCTCCTGCCGCGCGACTTTTTTAGCGGCTTGAGGGGTAGTATGTAGATGTAGAAATACGTCTTAAGATATAAATACTGTCGAAAATAATATTCCATCCTTATAAGAGAAAACATTAGATGATCTAGGTTCATCGTTGACAGTGATTGTTATTTACCGCTGCTTTACTTGTGATGAATAGTCATTTGAAGTTTTTTTTTGACAGGATATGGACGGCCAAGGCGGTAGCAAGAAAAGAAACCTGTGGAGGTTATGGTACAAATGTATTAATGGATAAAAAAATGAGGGTAACTTTTAATTCATTCAATTGAGTCATTAGAGTTGGTTAGTCCTCATCCCACTGAATAGTTGGTGTTGACTCATGTCTGTTTGATAACACAGCTGCGCTCATTATTTTCGTTTTCCCACCTGCCGGATTGTGTGAGCATTGGAGCTTTCAAGGCACTTGCTCTGAGGCCCAAGCGGAATAAAGCAGCGGCTACTGGGCAGCAATTCTCATTCTTATCGATGCGGTGGTTGCTGCCGGGGAAATTGCACGTGGCAAACGAATAATTAGGTTCACTCGGCCTTGCGCTAGATTCCATTCAGTTGGAGATGTCTTATTGCTTAATTTCATTGCCGTGAATGAAAGATCCGGGCTCCGTTTAAAAATATTTTGCCTCTCAAATTAACTTTATTTTATTATTTTAAGAAAAATAAATCCAACCGGAAATATGCTTTTAAATTGAGCCATTCTTTTAATGTGTAGGTCATGCGCGAGCTCCATTTAATTTAATTAAACACAAATACTCATTTTTATGCTCTAATTGTAAGTGATAATTCTAAAATAAAAGTTGCTATGGAATAAATATTTGCTGTAGTTGTTTTAAAATTGCGCCTTGTTGTTGTTTCATTTCCATAATGATAATTTTTGTAAGTGCTAAAGGTGATTTGTGAACAACATTTTGATGCACGACCTGTGCCAGATTTATTTATAATCTGCCAAAGACTAGCTTTGTTAGCTTTAGGTGGCGACAATCTTTTAATTGCGGATATTGCAGTTTAATTTCTTTCTATGTTGCACAAAACTCTGGCGCGTAAAAAATCTTCCCACGCCTTGAGTCTAACCTGGATCTCCTGCGTTCGCGTTTAGTTGCCACCCCAAGAAATTGTTGTACTTCGATTAAAATAAGCGTACATAAGCACTACGCTTGGCAGCTGATTCCAAGAGGTCAACACTTGATAGTCCCCGGTTGCTTCTAAGGTTGTTAATTTTACATTCTGTAGACTTAATTCTCGCATCCATTATTTGAAAAATATGCCAATCCTAAACTTTAAAATAATTCCAAGATTATTCTCTTTTCGAATCAAACTCTTTTGAGTCATGTGCTTCGATTAGCAGCGGGCTTGCCGCATGACTTGGATACATCGCAATCTCCGGCAGGCAAGGCATGAGTTGTCCAGAGCATCCGGCAACAGGGCAAACTCGCGGCCAATCGGAGCTCAGGGCGCAAAGTTTCTATATTTTACAAATGGTACGTTTTCGATCTAAAAATTATTAGTAATTTTAGTTCCTTCTGGCGCTAGCTGTCTTGGGCTAAAATTTCGTGACAAAACTATTCTCCATCCTGTATATGATTAATCTTTGGACAGTGGCGGCTTGCCCATAAGGACTCTCGGACGCCGCCTCTCCCAAAGATTTGAAAAAGGAAAAAAAAATTAAATACCCATTCAATTGTAATTATACATCTATTAACCAAGATGTTTTTTTCAATCACATCCATCAAAAATGTAGGAAAATCACGCAAAATAGCGCGAGAAGTTCGCATTTGTAGCCGCGGGGCGCTAGCCAGAACGTCCCAATCCATCACCATATATATGAAGAGTGGTAGTGGTGGAGGCTGCTGGTGCTATGACGCGTCTAAGCTTGTGCCTTATGTGCGTCTTGGGACGCCGCCCGAGCATGCGCAGAGCGATGTATCTAGTGAGTTGACATCGCCGCGCCGCCCGACGGCCGTATAATCTTGGTGTTGCAGTGTTGCAGAATAACTTGTTTTGGTGACCAGTTGACTTATTATGTGTAAATTGTTTTAATGTAAGTAGGCCTAGTTGTAGTTGAGTTAATCGAGTTAGTGATTGTTAGTGTTGTAATGTTAGTGATTGTTTTGTGTATTAGTGGTCTCTAGATTGCCTGAAAAACTCACTAAAATTCACAAAATATTCAAAAATTTCGACTAACGGTGGAGTGTGTCCCTCCCAGCATTTGACTCACGAGCTGCCACTGTCTTTGCACCCCCTCCTAAGGATCATGTTATTAATTCTCCTTTTTATCGAACACCACGCTTGCTGGTAAAATGCTGCGAGTAATACCCTCCTGCAGCCTTTATTTTTCATCCACTCACTGAGTAATCAATAAAATAATGTTACCTGTGCAGTTTGCTTCCTGCTTATTGCCTCGCTTTCTTTTTCGTAGGCAACCTGATGATGCCTTTAGCCTCCTAGTGGTGTCAGATATTTCCTCAGCCGTGGGCATGCGAAATATTACGGTAATTTATTACCTGTTTTGGTATGTATACGATACACTGCAATCAAGTGTGGCACCTCTCAGTGCGGAGGCATAATATACGATTCACCGCGTGAGTACAGGAGGAGAAAAAAAAGCCTGCTTTAGAGGCGAAAACCTTCATTGTCCGTGCATAATGCAGTGGCGGGCCTGGGTTGCGCTCAACCAGTGGCCTTGGTACATATTGTCCATTGTCCACCTAGCATTTTTGTTGCGACGGTCCTTGCAGCGAAAGTGACAGCTCACGCGTGGGAAAGTGAAATCTGTTCACTGAGAATCTAGTAGGGTCTCACTTTGGGAGTTTTCGCCACGTAAGCCCCCCCACTTAAATGGTAATATGTGCAATGAAAACAAAAATATAAAAAGTTTGAATAAATTTTAGTCTTTGTTATTACTTAAAATGCTGTTTTCAGTGGCTAATATGAACAAATTTTCCTGGAGAGTTCCCTGAAAACTTTGTTTATTTGAGACCCCGGGTATTCCCGGTTCATTGGGGCTATCTCCTAGCCCCAAACCTCACGTCAGGATCGCTGGTCTTCTCCTACCATGTAATATAATTAATGTATTATTTACGCCACAACGTTTATTCTGCATTAGAGAATCATGTTGAGTAAAAAGGTATGTTGAATGAGTACGAATTGGAAACAAAGTGAAAGAAGAGTCATAAATGAAACTACCCTACATATCTACATAAATGAAACAAGTAAAAATACTCTTTCTGCATGATGTAATTAATCAGTCGGGAAACTAATTTTTAGTCCCAGCAAAAAATATAAGGCTAAAAAAGAACATTATATACAACAAGTGTAAATAAAAATTATTGTTTAAATGCACCCATGAATAGAATATGCATCTTATTTAATGTATTTTCAAGCTAATTAAATATAAATTTACCTGAAGAAATTTTTCGCGGACAGAAATCGTCGTCGTTAGTGACTTTACAAACTTGTGCAGAATTTTGAATGTGGCACTAAGCTGGCCTTGACTGATTTGGAAATTAGTTGTTTTATTAGTGTATTAGTCCGTTTTGAATTATGATTGTAATTATGTTTAATTGTGAAAATATTTTATCCTTTATTCGTGCTTTCATGTTGGGTGAACTTAAATTATCATTAAATAAATTATAAAATAAAAACATCACCCTAAAAACTATCAACATTACCCATGCTCATGATCCAGAGTTTTCGATTGGTCGTAGATCTAATCCTTGGACAAACGTTATGGAGCATCTAATTTTCGCGAGCACGGATTGGTTCTCTCGGACTCCCAAAGGACGGCGCTCATCGCTCACTTGTTTGATATTCACGTGACAAGGGCGACGACAGCCGATGCTTCATCTCCCGCCTCCTCGTTAAGCTCTTTTTCGGACATCCCATCCAAACGCTGCCGGGGATTGGAACATGATACATCCCGTGAAGGTTCAGCAGAGCTCTAACGAGACCTTGGGGAATGCCAATTAAAAAAAAAGTTCCTGCCCGTAGAGCGAAAGGAAGACTGGAAAGGATTGGCCTATATGGTCTCCCGACCCTGCAAGCACACGCTGTGAATCTTACAGGGCCAATTTAGCCCGCCATCTTATCATTGCTAAGTGGATCTCTCACTCCAAGATGGACGCTTTCAGATAAGACCACATTCTCCCCTCCTCAGTGACAAGCTCTCTCGTATCTTTAGCTGGTTTCTGTCCCTTAGCTCTTGATTTATGTGGATTAATTAAATTTCTCGTCCGAAATTAATTTCTAACCGTAATTAATTTCTCCCTGCCACATTTCTGACGTGCACCATTGTAATGGCGTCATGCCTGAAGAGGAAGTCCATCGAGAGAGAGCAGCTTAAAGAGTGAGATATTAAACATGGTGAAAATTATAATAATAGTTTTTACAAATGATTTTCTTTATCACTTCCGTCGCTAGTTATAGGAATATATTCAGGACATTTTCACATACATCAAATCCCAAGCAGTTTGCTTATGATATTTATATATGAATATGGATGATATGTAATATTTGCACCCTTTCAAATTCGTCGTTAAAGTGCTTTGTGCATTGTATTTATTCATTTCGTTTTCGATGTCACCTCAAACAGCATTGATTTAACATGACTGAGGTGGCTATGAAAACCATTCTGCAATCGTATAGTATCGCCAAGCTGGCCGAGTCGTTGCAATGGTCAGAATATTTTCTCCACATGTTTTCTGGGTTCCGTGGGTGACAGCGGAGAATTTCAAAAGAACACCTTGTCTTTTTCGTGTTTTATGCATAGACCTTCGTGACAATCATAAACATACACTAAGAGCGACTTTCGGCTACTGCACGTAGGGCTAATATTGACATGGCAAAATCCAAGTGTTTCTTTATTTTCATCAGTTAATCAAATAAAATGAAATATCCTCATTTTACAGATTCATTGGGAACCAAGTGATGGGCCCGATTGGCTATTTACGACGATAGCGCTTGTTTTTCTGTTTTCTTATTTTTGAATTCGATTCGAATTTCTGTCAAATCAAATTCGAAGACGCAGAAGTCTTAGTTTTTTAATTTAATCAATTTATAAGCTAATCATTTGCTGACTTTTTCAATTTCCCATACAATTACCGAGGTAATACAAGGGTTTCACTTTCAGAGGTAATACAGGGGCCAAGTCTTTTGGTTATTGCGCAGATATATCTGTGATTTTTCAGATAACAGTTTCACCGGCAAAGCTATCAGCTCCTTTGATCGGTGAATTGAAGATGTAGTAGTTTGGCCAAGTAATAACTGACATCCTTTGGGTTAATTATTTTTTGCTTGTCTGTCAGACATCGATATTAATACACGAAGGCGCTTCAATGCGTTAAAAATGAGTGGTCTTCTTCCAAATGGAAGCTTCGAATGGCGGGAAATTATGCGATCCATAGGTATAGGCTGTGTTTTTATGACATTATCATTTTTAAAATTACCTAGGATATCAAGTGTTTCTTTATTTTCATCAGTTAATCAAATAAAATGAAATATCCTCATTTTACAGATTCATTGGGAACAAAGTAGTTTTGAGAGACGGATATTTTTCCTGCTAGAAGTTTTAACTCTAGAAGAAGACCCTTTTCATATTCCTGGCGCGAATAAAACGAAAGTACTCTTGTGGAGTACTTTCGGATTTATGGCAGTAAATCAACTGAGGCAAATGCTTTCACTGAATAAAGCCTTCGACAAATTACGCGCATTCGTTTTCAGTGGTAGCTAACTACGTTTCGGTGAATTCCAGCAACATTGCAGCGGGGATGTATTGGCTCTTAGCTGCAGTGATGTCCCTGCTTCTTGCAGCCTCGCATAAATCAAGGTTTTCCCGTTCGAAGGCCGAGATAACTCCAGGAGTGCTTAAGCAGCGTTCTGCGACCCTTGTCCGGTGGTGAATGGAAGGATATTTTACGACGCCAACCGCGGTAAAATCGGGACCACCCCGCCGTTGAGATGGCCGACAAAGCCTGTGAGACGTTTTATCTCTTGCACTTCGATGAGCGACGCCCTATAGCATCGATGCTCGGCTAAAAGTGCCCATCACTGTATTCACGATACACTCAGGACTTCAGTTTAGATAACGATTACATTTGCAGCGCCAACTAACGAGGTATTTGATATTTTCAGGGGTTAATATCATAATGACCGACGGATTTATCTATGCATGAATCATTGAAGGGCTTTATATAAGACCAGGCGTCCTCGAAATGAGGAGAATCCTTCAAAGGTTTATTGTGATGCTGCTTTGCGCTTCCTGGCTATTGGCTGTTTATGCAATGATATGATTTATTGTTCGTGAAATACGATCGAGAGGATATAATAAATTAATACTATCGATTAATGACAAATTGATCTTGTAATAGCTCGCGAAAAGGAGTTCAAATTCCTCCTAAAAATTATAGTCCTCCATCAATTTCTTTTTCATTTTATTCGTATTTTTTCCATATTTTTGAGTCACTATTTATTTTTTTTAGGTTATTTTATCTCTTTTCTTTTTTAAAATTAATGTTCCGATATTTTTATATGCCGAATTCTATCGAATTTTTCTTGTTTTAGAGCAAGGCATTATGCAAAATTACATTATATCTTAAATATGGAATAGGAAATCTGTATAAGTTGAGCCATGGGGGAAGGGTTGAGGCCTCATTTCATCCAAAATAAATGGAAAATACAGATATTTCTTCGCCTCGCTATGATCACGACTATGAGTAGTGCGTCATGGGGAATTTTTAGGAAATGTTATCTGTGGTGCTAGAGACAGTAGTGTCAATTAGTCTACTGCGAAATGCACTGGGCATGGTTGCTGCCGTAACTCTGGTTGCAGTTGCATCTATACGAGTGGCAGCCGAGAGAAATCAAAGACTCGAGGGTGATTGGTGGTACTGGTATAGGAAACACGCCACCTTCTCCCCCAACGTGTTTTCCGAATGGGACCCCTCAGTTTCTGTGTGCGTGGGTGGATGCAATTGGCCCATAACTCACGCAGTGCCGAGAGGTAGGAGGAGTGAGGAGGACAGTGGTTATTGTATGGGGTGCGTCGCGCGCTTCGTGAGAACCAGTGGGGCGGCTCTAACTGGCCGCGGGTCAAATGGGGTGGGTCAAATAGGGGTGGTGAGCCGTGTGTGTTTACTTTCGGTGCGATTTAGACCCGGAAGGGAGTGAAGGTTGAGACAAATTAAAGAGAAAAGGTCTTTTTGTAGTGGGTGTGATCTGTGCGGCCCTTTGCATTGTTTGGGGGTGTGAGCTGGGTGGGGGTTGATAGGAAATTGCCCCTCTTTTCGATTCGGAGTTGAAGGGAGGGATGATTGGCTGTGCCGTGTTGGAATGAAAAGGTACGGACGAAAACGGTTTGCTGTAGGACGTATTTCCGGTGCCCTGGGCCAGGCTGCTCATCAAAATGGGTATTTGTAAAGGCCGTTTTACACGGGGCACGGAATTGCGCAGGTTAGAGATGCATTTATATCTAAAATGGCGCGGAATTGCGCGAATGCATGAACGAAATTAGAACTGGGGATTTTGCCGTCTCGCATCCACGCATTCTCGTGTGTTCTAGCAATTCACCGCTTTACACGACGCAGTTTTGATTGCGCCTTCGCACGTACGTCAGATTGCGCAATTCTGTGTACCGAGTGAAACGGCCTTAAGAGTTCTCACTATCAGAAATCTGAAAGCCTCAACTCTCAAGGTTCGCACAAGTGAGTTTAAAACCCATGCCATCCATGGGCGTACTCAACGAGGGGCTAGAGGGGGGGGGGGGGCAGCTGCCCACCCCAGAAGCAAAAATCTCTAAAGTCTTTAACAAAATCAGTACCGAATTGAAACGAAAGTATCAAAACCCACGGAAAATGATATGAATTAGCATAAGATATGTAACTAAAATAAAAATATTTTTCAAGGAAATAATCTCATAAACTAATAAAGCGCTGTTATAATTTTCTTAAAATGTTGGTTTCATTCACCTTTTACATACTAAAATGTCGCATCTCGGCTTGCTCCCCCCTAGACCATGGCTTGCCGCCCCTAGTTATGATCCTGGATACGCCCTTAATGCCATCTTCAACTGGGCATCTTTTAGAGGATTGGCACTCATAGTCTTCGTTTTTCCCATATAATATACACAGATTTTACAAATATTTCCTATCGTTGTAGAAAACGTAATGAATTCATTAAAATTTTAACAGCAATTTTAAAGGCGTTATTAGATAAATTCACTAAAACAATGATAAAGTATCGGAAGTGGTTGGATAAAGGATAGATAGTAGCAAACTTCCTAATGATTTGCATTCTAGCTGATAGCTCGACTAGATATTTGCGAAAAACCGTGATTTAGTATTTAAGCTCCCTCATGCATTGGGTAAAAGTATTAAGTACACAAATAAAATCAAATTGCATGTAACTCAATCTTTAATGCTAGCCAGGTCATTGTCGTGAATTGAAGTCGAATTTCTTTTTAAAAAAAAGCAGAAACGAATTTTTGTCTGAGTTTTTTGTCATCTTAATAAATAAATTAAAAGATAGCAAATAATAATGAGTGAACTTTTTGAATCCATATGAGGTTGACGCTACTTTTAATTCTATATTTATCACGAATAATTTTCAAAGTTTGTGATTATAAATTGTAAGTACTTTTTTCTGGATGCCAATGGTGACCCTTCGCAGAAGCGTCCATTTATCTGTGCGTGTGTTTCATGTAGAGGCAGTATATTTTCTGCGAGATATAATTACCCCTTTTATTGCCTCATTTTCAGAAGCATATACAACTCTCTAGCTTTCCAAACGTTAAATACTTTTTCAACGCTTTTATTAAAAAAAAAACAAGCTTTTAATTTCACGCAAAACGTGAAAATTCTTATTTCATTTTGAGCTGTTTATTAATCCTCCCTAATCAAGACCGCAGTAAAGGAAATCAGTTGTCATCTTGCGTCTGCGAACGAACATAATTTACCTTGAACACCGGATACCCTTCTGATCAGAAGCTGGATCCCGTATTGAGCATCATGTCTGAGTTTGTACTTCCTCTAACTCAATCGCCGGCATTGAAAGGTATTTCACCAGATGTCTCAGATATTGCGAGATCTCTGCAACTTAATACTCATCTACTCGGAGTCGCTTCCTTTCGCAATCTCGTCCTATCTTTCCACTCATCAATTGACGTTATTGCATCAACGAGTGCACGGAAATGACTTAAAAGTTCCCGCATCCACAACAAACATCATTGCTTTCGAAATTGACAGCGAATGGGACTCTGCTAGTCCTCTTATAGATTTCATTCTGACAGCATTCGTCCTAATTTATCATTCCACAAAGGATCATCTAAACACTCAATAAATATTATGCAAGACAAAGATGAAATGACCATTACTGCGGATTTAAAACTAGCATATTGATGTAAATTAAGTAAAGAAAAATTCTGTTCCTCGTTTTTAATGTTAAAACTTAAATTAAGCATTTGAAATTAGTAAAAATCGAGCGTACCATAAAAAATTCCATCCAATTAGGATCCTACTAGGATGTTCAATGGCAGATGTGCATGTAATATTACTATTTATTGCAATTAGTAAAAATCGAGCGTACCATAAAAAATTCCATCCAATTAGGATCCTATTAGGATGTTCAATGGCAGATGTGCATGTAATATTACTACTTATTGCAATTAATGACTGGAAACAAAGAATATCTCTCATTGCAGTGTAATGAATTGTAATTCTTGTTAGTATATGAACGGTGAACAATTTATTGTCATAGTAATTTTGAGCCCAATGTCTATTATAGCTCCAATAAATACCAAATTTCGCCCCGTATTCGTGCAATAAGAAGGATGACCAAATTGATTTATCTACCCATTTGAACATTTTGTTTATCTCTGAGTCCACTCAGACAGAGGCCTGGTAGTTGATTCCAGTGCCGGCGAATGCAGCATGTACGTGGTTAATGGATTTAGGAAAGGATGACCTCCGTTTTTCAGGGGGTAACAGACAAACTGAGTCGAGCATCAGCTGGCTTCCCCGTGTGACCGGAAGGGGAGCTGTCAAGGGCGGGGCGGAGATAATATTGGGTACTTTTACTGGGAGAGCGAAACCAGTACCTCTCCCATCTCGCTGTGTACCTACTTTAATGCATTTACCGGCGGGGGGTCGGAATGTCAATGCTTATGGGTTTTGTGTCGGGCAGAAGAGAAAGATTTGTTCGCTCGATTGTGCGCACGTGGCTGTCGTCACCCTTGTTGCGCACAGCTGCCCTCTGCGGGGGGTAACGTGAAGTAAAGTGGGACAAAATGGCGTTCTCCGTTCAATTCTAACAGACGGTATGTCACCTCGACCTTTCACTTATTTTAAGTCTTTACACATATTTTGAACGCCCCTCACAGTAATGGAATTATTTGAATATTCTCTTCTTGTTTAACTTTTTAAATATATCCTTCTTTTGTGACTTTACCGGTGGCCATTAAAATGGGTCGCATCTTAAAATTATTCTTATGCATTCTCTGTTATTCCATCACTACTTCTCAACCGGTCGTGTTTTTTTGTGAAGTATTTCTCGTTCAAAATGTATCTTGAATGCAATTTATTAAAAAAAATGCTATACAGAACTATTTTTTTAATAATCAGTCACTTAGTACAATTATAAGAGCATGCTTTGATATTTATGCGAAAATCTATGCGAATACATAGTTTCTCGCATAAATCTTCTTTCCTTCTTCATATTAAGGATAAAGGCAAATACACGCACATTTAACTTGGATAATTAACATTAGTTCCATTTGATTCTTTAACCCACAAATGTATTCATTATTTTTTTTAACTCTTAGTCTAATTTATTTAAAGGCTGTCAGTATTGAAAAGTACAATATTTGGAGATTGAGCTTGAAATAGTACTTAGTTTTAAGTTCTATGGGGCATATAAAGATAACAGCAGGAGTTAAAAAAGGCCGTAGAATAAGTTTTTCCTGGATATACTCAATTACTTATACCACTTATTTTTTTATATCAGAGCGCGACCCGGGTTTCAATGAATTATCATCATCTAGGCGGGTCGCGCTCTGACATAAAAAAATAAGTGGTATAAGTAATTGTGTATATCCAGGAAAAACTTATAATTTGTGAAATAATGAGTGAATTTTTTTTTAGGCCGTAGAATATCTTTCTAAGTCCTCTTTTTTCCCTTCTGTAAGGAAAGTGGGATGAAGTGTTAAAAAATATTGTTCATTAAAAATATTTATTCCAATCATAACTGTCAGATTGACTTCAGTAATAATAAAATTAAGTGTGTTAGCCGAACGGATGGATAATATAGCTTAAGTTGGAAGAAAGATAAAGTATGTGTGAAGTAATATTGAAGTTTTTCATTTATATAATCGCTCTGACACATTTAAGGGAAACAGTGATCACAGAAGGTGTTTAAAGAAGACCTTAGAATGGTTTTTACAATATTAATAAGACCCGAGCCATAAAGAACTTAGATAAATGCTAGTCGTAATTTTATTCTGGCTTTATTATTTATTATTTCTTTTTAAATGAAAACGGTTTGCTTTCTAACACTTCCTACCACATGCCTTATGAAGCGGCTTGCGGAGTAGTATGTAGATACAGATAAAGTATGATTTTGGCATTTGCGGGTGAAATCTCTCAGGAATAGAATTATTTTAATTTTAGAATTTAGAGTAGCCACGTGTGGCGCCATCACTTAGCGAAGGCGGGAAGCTACGATAGACAATATTTCCACGGCATAAGCCTCTTTGCGTGATCAAGTCGCCGATACTCCTTCGCTCATCTCCTTCCACTTCCACACTGCAGCCAGAGCGGAAGTAATAGCGTTTGTGGAAGTGTGAGGGATGGACGCCATTCAACCTCGCAGCAATCAGATGATGGATATAAGTGCTGCCCCCCTCGGGGCTATTACGGTGCCCTCTCTCGGGCTGCAGCCGAATCAAAGGGCGGAGGTTGGACGCGTGGCCTGTGTGATACTTGGCGTCCGCCCACTAGGCCGTTTAGCGCCGTGCTGCATCACGTTCCCAAAGGACCCGGCCAACGTAATCTTGTTGGATGGCTGGGCGGCTCTCCATTTAGGATTGTTTGAAAATGGGTGCATGGGAGATAGAGGAGACCAGGGTCAGGGGACGTTAAAGGGGTGAGCTAAGTAATTCGGTGTGGGCAAATACCTCTTGTGATGGGTATTTGGATGGATAATGAGGTTTTTCTGGGAGTTTAACCACTAGAAATTTGGGTATATATGATTATTTGAACTTGGGCTCGAAGTAGGTAGTATTTTGCTCCAACTTTGAAGGAAATGTATGCACGACATAACTTTAAGGTACCTATGTATTTATATACGATTCCATTCTTTTTATGTGTTTCATTTTCTGAAGTTTATCTGTTGTTTGTCGTATTTGATTTTCGATTTTTAATTGAGTTGGTGCCTTGGTTACTGAGATAAAAACAATGGTTTGTTGTGGAAGAAGCCATATTGATAATTACAGGATAAAGAAAGATAGAAGAATGTCAAGCGATATTGAAGTTTTTCTCTTATATAATCGCTTTGATACATTAAGGGGATACAGTGATCACGGAAGGAGTTAAAATGATCGTAGAATGCCTTCATAGGAAAACTTTTTTTCCTTCATTATGGAGGAGAGACGGGTGCGGGGTACTCTGAAATTCCCTAAAATTTTTACAAAGTCTTAAATACCTATTTTTGTAGGTTGTTTGGAGGCTAATGGACAGGAAAGTATGCAGTTATATCCTATTGAGCTGCTCGATTCAAATTGCACCTAAATCAAATCATTGAGCACTCTCTATTATGAGTTTAAAATGTTTCTTGAAATGAGTTAGTTAGCATAAAATGATAGCTTGTATGATATAGCAATTACTTTTTCTCTGTTTGCCTTATTAATACCTACTTGTTTTTTTGCGGATAATGTCCCTATCCTTGTATCTCTGAAGGGCCTTTCCATATATATCAAAGCATAATTTGCCAGAAATTCTCTCCTTGGGGGCGCTAGGGTAGTGTGCGATGTCTATACTAATATTTTTTTCGATAATTCACAAGGACCGGAAATCCATATATCTCATCAAATTAGCTATACACTTAATTTGTGTAGTGCTAAAAGATAAGTTAATCCTTTGTTTTCAGCAGGCAATTTTTTAAAAATAATACTTATCCTAAAATAGAGGTTTTTCTCTCTTCAGAAAATATACTATGGGTAGTTGCCACAGGAGAAGTAAATTCTGATGACGAACCTGTCCCCCCGTAAGTTTAGCTAGTTTTAAATCACTAATTCCTCAAAAGAAATCATTGATAGCCTCCCTTTTTCAAACTGCGCGGAGTAAGTTAACCAATAAGTTGCAAGCAAGTTAAGACTTTCATATTAAATCTGCTCATTATAAGTCCTGTGTAATATTTCGAAGTCTGCCGCGTAATCGGCGGTGAAATATGCATGAGTTGCCATGAGAAAAATTCCCCTGATCCGGGAATTCAACCACGGACCTTTGACTTTCCGCTTAGACCATCATACTGTCCACGTTCTAAGGACCACGAGGATTGGTAAAATTACAATGGGAATTTAAGAATAGGGTAGTTTCCTTCATCAGAGAAAACAAAATGCATTGATAGCTATTCGTTACCCACCATTAGGGTTTTCATAATATACAAATTATTTGCTTTTAGGAATCCCAGTTTAAACGAATGGCAATGGTCAATTTTAACCTCATTTGAAAAAGGCCAGATTGGCGCCCATGCGATGCCACTCCACGTGACATCACAGGGACCTAGTGTCTACACGAGAGGATAGGAGTTTTACATCGTCTGAGATTGCCAATGCATGCATGAGTCACAGAACTCAGGGAAACATCTCTTAATAATCACTTATTAAAATTGTCTAAGGTCGGAAAGTTTCCTTCGTTTGATAAGGTAGCAATAATCCATATTTAAGCCAAGCGCTGCCTGCTAGCAGGGTACTCTGCAACCTGCTCGCAGCCTGCGTCGTATCAGCGCTCAAGCCTCACCTCAAGGTCACCTTACAGGGCGGCAGCGGGAACCAGAAATGCGTCACACGGACTTTCCCCATCATTCCTACTTAGCCGTCGCGTTTTCGCGCGCTTGAAAAATTTCTCTTTTCGGTTAATCGCGAAAAATAGATATCGTCATTTGAAAATTTAAAAGCGTGAAATGCGTACTCCAGGAGTAATAATTTTTCGATTAGGCAAAAAAAATGATAGGAAACCACCCTATTGGGATACTGTATTGGTCGGCGCAGTGGACCGGAAAGTCAAAAGTCCGGGGTTCGATTCCCGGTCCAGGGGAATTATTTCTCTTGTCAATTAATGCATTTCATGTTCCCTTTTTCAATTGAGGTTGTGCACTGATTTTGGGATATATTCTAATTGCTTATATTCTTTAGATAGTGTTTTGAGTTCAGGACACTATTCTCTTTTAAGGCCTGGTTAAACAGTACATTGGAGTTCACAAGATTCTGTATATTTGTATGAATGGTTTTCTGTACAGATTCTTTACATTTACAAGGATAAGATCCACAAATAAGTGGTTACACGCTGCGTTTATTCAGACAAGTTTTCGAACATTTTCAAATGCGCATTTAGCATTTTCGTTTGTTTTTCCTCATTATTTCAACTTTGGTTGCGTTACATAAACCAATTAAAACACAGGGAAGCCGTTGACTTTTAGTAAGTAGACGAAAGCTGCTTAATAATAACCTTATTTTATATTTCCACCTGGTGGTAGGAATTGGAAACGACACATTCAGTAGTCATCTTGTTTGTGTCAGCGGTTTCCTTAATTACGTGTGATAAGATTTTTTTGGCCTCTTTCTTGTCTTAGATTTTTCTCTACCAGTTTGACCTTTACTTTGTGTGGCCCTTAACTCTCCTGATCCTGACCCCTGCGCCTCGTTGAACTACCCGGACAGAGATGTATTAAAATTGCGAACATTGGACCATACTTTCCCGATTATGACCCTTAGCGCTGCTTGGATTATTATCGCGGCTCACATATTCAGCGCCATTTATTCAGATCCTCCCTTTCACCCATCCCCTTTTCTTCCGTTCCTTCCTTTCACTACCAATAACCATCGGTATAGAATCCAAGATAGGCAAGAGGTCAAAGTCAAAATAACAATAGGAGCCGCACGTAAACAATGTAGTCGTAAATACAAGCCGGATGAAATGTGTCGTTAGCGTGGTCTGCCACTAGGTGACTCTGTTATGAGTTCAACTTGTACGATTGTCTGAACGAAATTAGAACAGGTTATTCTTCGTAGTCAGAAATTCATACATTCGTACATTTTCGCGTGCTTACACGGTGAATTTTCGCGCACATTCTGAGATACAGGCATTTTCATGTTATCTTGTACATTCTAATGTACCGTGTTACCAGGCCTTAGAAAAATTACGTTCAGCTGGAATTGTTTCGCGAGAGCGGCTTGGTTGAAAATTCTGACGAGGAAAATTCTTTCACGGAAACAAGGACCTCATCCATTATCCTCTTGCCAACAGTCGCTCCTGCGATAAGCCCATTAGGGAACGACAGGAGACGATATACGTAGGCGTCGAAATTTCCCACCCTCCCGATCACCCATCCAATTGGGAAGACACCCAATATCAAGACGTTTGGTCCCTTGTCTAATTATGCAACGGGTCCGACACATGGGCTTTCCGTCCATGATTGGCTCCATTTGACGTTCCCGCGTCACGGCCGGCGAACCAACGCGCAGCGGCGACGGCGCTCACCGAGTTGGGGCGCTGGGGTGCTCAATCACCCGCGCCGAAAGGTTAACCGTTTATGGTGAGTGGGGGGGGGGGGTTGACACCCGACGCCACTGAGGGAGGGGATGGGTCGGGAACATTTCGAGCGAAAACCTACGAGTAAATGTATAAAAGAACACTTCTCATCTGTGGCGCAGCGAATGGGGATAAACCCCCCCCTCCCCCCAGAGCTCGGAGAAATTTTTGCGATGAATCCATTTTACGTAATTTGATTAATATTACTCATAGAATAGTGTAAGGATTAATAAAATATCCCCCAGAAAGCCGTAAAACTTACCATTTTGAACCATTTATTATAAAAATTTTCTAGGCGAGGGCCCTCGCACCTCCTGCTTACCCTGGCGGGTACTCCACACCCCATAACCCCCAGTATAAGTTGCACCCAAAACCCCCCCTAGCCTTAATTCCTATCTGCGCCACTGCTTAATTGTGGCTGCTTGGTTCTAGCGATTTGATCGTTGGATTATTCTTCCTTATTGGATCTCTAAAATCCATCTCTAAATTCGCTGGCTCAGTAATGGCTTTGCCTGGTTTCGCTATTTAGTTGGGCCCTCGTCGCTTCTATACCGTTAAGGTGTTTTACCCCGTCAATCCCTTCCAACCCTATCCTACCCCAGAGGCGTCGTCGGGCTCCTATCGCGGCGGCCCCTCTTTCCCTTTTCCTTCCTGTCCTCCCCCTGCCCGGGTGATCGGGCGTATCAGCAAGATTGCTGGGTCCCGGCCCCGGTGTGATGTATCCTCGAAGGGCTCCTCTTGAGCCCTGATTCATCTTGTGGCTGCTTGACAAGCGATAGCTGAGGCCAGCATAAGCAACTCTAGAAGAGGGTAGTTTCCTTCGTCAATGAAAACGAAAGGAATTGATTGTAATTGCCATTAGTGCATTCATAATATAAAAATTATTTGGTTTCAGAAATCCCAGTTTAGACGAATGTTAATGGTCAGTTTTAACCTCATTTGAAAAAGGCCAGATTGGCGCCCATGCGATGCCACTCCACGTGACATAACAGGGACCTAGTGTCTACACGAGAGGATAGGAGTTTTACATCGTCTGAGATTGCCAATGCATGCATGAGTCACAGAGCTCAGGGAAACATCTCTTAATAATTACCTATTACATTAGCCTATGGTCGGTTTCCTACTCTTGATAGGGTGGTAATAATCCTTATTAAAGCCAAGGCCTACCTACAAGCAGAGTACTCTTCTACCTACTAGCAGCCTGCATCGTATCGGTGTTTATAGCCTCGTACCATGGTGTCCTCACACAGCGGCAGCTGGAACCAGAATGACATCACACCGGGTTTTCCCAGCATTCATACATAACCGTCGCGTTGTCACGCGCTTGAAAATTTTCACTTTCCATTTAATCACGAATAATAGATATCGTCATTTAAAAATCGAAAAGCGCGAAATATGTACTCCAGGATTAATAATCTTTCGATTTAGGCAATAACAAAATAGGAAACCACCCTATTGTAATGGGAAATGGAAGAAAGTAAGCGAATGATATGAATACTTATAAATAGTTTTCATTAAAATCTTGGCACTTCTTTTTGCATTGCACAATTCAATATCCATTGAACGTCGGTAGGTTCAAAAATAAACTTTGTTTTATTCCAGAAAGTATTCATTCAAAACTATGCCGGTTTCGACCTTTTCAGGTTCTCTGTTACCTCTTGATAATGACCGGAAAGGGTCGAAAGCAGTAGAGCTCTTGCAATAAATGCTATGTGGAATACAACAATGTTTTTTTTTTAATCCATCATGTCACCATTCCACGAAGTGAACTCGCGAACAATTGATTTGATGCATTGAACTTCAGCTTGAATGGATATTAAAATATTTCTTTTATTTGACTGATATTATCTGGTCATTGCTCTCCTGTTTTATTGCATTTACATCACCTTTGCAAGAATGATATTATGCATTTGAAATGTTGAGGACTTTACGAGCTCATAAAACGGTATTATTTTAGGAAAATTTGGAGCTATTAAGCTCATGAATGCATACTTTTACTTCCTTACCAATACTTTCCCAGAGGTAGGCCCCTGTCCTGGTATTGAAACATTGGCAAGGCTATGGCTTCGTCCATAAGGAGTTATCGCCTCTCAAAAATAAATACCCTGGAATTAGGATGTTAGCTCAAGAATAGAAATCACAAAGTAATCTAATTCCTATTCTAAACAACTCATTCTGCTTTTTAACCACGACATATGTCACCTGTGACGGCAGCCCATCTTTAAAATACATATCAAATAGGAACTGTATCTATGTTGAATCGCTCAGTGGCGAACTAATGTGATTGAATAATATGCCCGGATAAGTAATTTTCTACACGGTGTTTTATTTTTTCCGATTTATGGTTTTGCTACAGAGTAGCATTTCCCCTAAAAATTTTATGTTAAACTATTATTAGGTAACGAAACCATGGTCAGCGAAAATAAAACACTATAACGTTTTGAAATTAAAAAAATAAATATTTATTCACTGTTGACAGGCAACCTTTGTTGTCAGTTGTTGTTGATGAAAAAGAATAGGGGAATTGTTGGGAAGAAAAGTAATGGAGAAAGGTGTTTGAAGGAGTGATACGATAAAAAACTGTGATTTGAAGTAAATAAAGTTTTCTTTTTTAAACAATCGAATGACGTTACAATACCATTTGGAGAAAGCAAAGTTTTAATTCCTTCAAAGCCTATACACCCGTTATTGTGTTCGAGGGATTCCTCCAAGTGGAGATTAGAATGGAAAGATTCACGAACGAAAGAGATCGATATTCAGGGAAATAAGATTGATAGAGATCACGTGTGGAAGGGGGTTGGGATCGGTGGGCCTTTGGTAGTCGAAATTGGTGAGCGTGGGAAATCACTCTTTTTCTTCTCGGAAGGGATGACTTGATGAAGGGCCTCTCGCGCGGCCAGAAGGTCGCCCCGCTGAAATTGACTTCCTCCCCTTTCGGATCTCCTGTCCACATCCCTCTCCTCTCCCATCCAACCCTCCCCCTCCTTCCCCACACCCCTCACCCTCACTACGGCCACTCTCATCTTCCCGTCCTCACGGAGTACCTGCTGCGGTTGTCCGGTCGCCCGATTAATCCAAGTTGTAGCTGATAACTTGGTCCGTTCAGTGAACTCGATAGTCTGCATCTTCAAATGGGGCTGTACATATAGTGGAGTCCCCTTTTGGGGAATTGGCGATTTTTGTGAACCCAAAAGTGCACAGAAGGTGTTCAGTGTACACTAGGGTGCCTCGTTTTGCCACATTTTTTTAGGAGCGAATTCTAATACCCGGCAGAAGTTGCGTACCAGGATGGGTATTACACATGTGATATTTTTTCCAAATCGGTTGATATCCACTGTTCGCCATTTTGCTTTGAAATTTCGAAATTTTTATCGGAAAATGTAAAAAATGTAAATCATTTGAATTTGGTTTTTAGCGAGCACTGATATGCTACATTGAGGTAACGCTGGACTTTGGTTGATATTTAATACCAAAGACGTAAGCTATATTTCTTTTAATTATAGAGAAAATGACTTTTTATCGTGTCACCGAAAGCAGTTTTGTGGGGTAGGTAACCCGCAACACGTCGTCTCATTTTACGCTATGCATGCGATAAATGACGCCAAATTGAGACATTTTCAGTCAAAAACGTGGAAATCATGCCTGATAATGTCAAGGGTAGTCACAAAGATGTTCACCACACCATGTAGACCACTACACGTGCAGTGTATACTGTACCTACACTTCACGTGTAGTGGTCAACTGGAATATCCTCTGTTGTAATATCCGTGATTTATACATTACAATGACGATCACGGTATACCACACACAGTTTCAACTGAAGTTAGGTCGGCAATATTTGGCTGCACCTCGGCATATACAGGAATATATATTTGAAATGTTGAGTAAGGAATGTTTGCTAAAGGCAAACAGTGATGGAGATCATGAAAATTGGCGGCAAATATATATAATAATAATATAATAATAATAATTCGGCGATATATGTTACATTAAACTTATGAGGGAATAGCTAAAGGAGAGAGATTAAGATTTATTTTCGTCATAACTACCTATCATTTCGTCACTTCTCCCTATTATTCACTGCATTCCGTTGAAGAAGAGCAATTTTGTATGTGTGTAAAATACCCTTTTTTCATTTTACTCTCTATTTACTTTTCCTCATTGTGTGTAAAATTATCCCAATGCAACCCTATCCCTCCATGATGGAAATAATTTAGGGTGGACGCGAAAGGGATATACAATAGATGAACTAGATTAAAGTAGACCGCCGCCCAAGCAGTACTGATCTGAATTGCTCAATCCTCCGATTCAGTTTCCAGTATCTGAAACTTTTCGGATCCGTGGTGGACAATTTTATGGCCACAGGTCGCCTCCTTGGGGTACACCTTCCCGCCCCGACCACGTGGCCACCTCCACAGACCTATAGCCACCTATAGTAGGAAGGGAGGCAGGAGAGTGGGTTTCTCACAAGCACATGCGCACTGCACCACGACTCTATGTTTGCGGCATGAAGTCCGACAATGAGACAACCCCCTCCTTCCCCCCGGGTACGTGCTTTGCGCACAATAGCACGGCAGGATAGCGTTCGTCAGTCGTTTCACTCGAGGCGCGGCTGGCGACAAGGAAATGGAGGGAAGGGAATTTCAATCAAGCCCTGAAGAAGGGGCGGGTGAATAGGGGGGAGGAACTGAGGTGATCACGGGAAGTAGTGGTTTTATGGAGGCTGCGTGGGTGAGAAGTTTGGACGGAAATTAAGTAAACATGGACGCGCGTGATGGGGAGGCAAGGGCGGTCTAAGCCGGGGTCGATGGGCGGGTCGTGGGCGGGATTATAGCATGGGTGCGCGGCTAGAGTTGAGTAGGCCAGGATCCCAGCATCCCATCCCTCTACCTAACGTCTACCTTTCTTTCCCCGTCCTCCGAGAAATTAGAGCGAATGCACTCACGAGCATGGAGGCATTGAGTGATATTATTCATCACAGAGAATTGTTTTTTTTAAGTTTTTTTTTTCCTTGCTATACTCATTCTTTTCTCTATTTTGTGAGTTTTAACAGTGTCCAAGTCATATGGTTGAGTCCAAAATATGATTAATTTCGTGGACTTTATTGTAATCCTTTCCATATCATCAACTAATATTGATCTTCCCTTCGGCCGTGGGGAAGACATTAGATCCATCTGATTGATGGAGTTTCATTGATGCAGATAAATTTTACCCATGATTTGTATTACCCCGAGAGTAATTAATTATCATCATTCATTAGTAGAATTTTAATGATCTTTGCTTCTTCATGAAATTCCTATTTCAACATTTGTAATAAAGAATACTCAGACATGCGTTTTTCACCACTACAAGCAAGATCTCATGCGAATGACATGTATTCGAACCTATAATCCATTGATGCACCTGAGTTTTATCGTCTTCGAAGTATCTGCCATTCAAATTGTCACCCAAACGTAAATACTACCATAAATCAGGCGCTTCCGGTACCTAATTGGTTAATACAGCTTATATAAATGGAGAATATGTTTTGATCGCTGTATCACTGTAATTATTGTGTATTTATATGGGTTCTAGCCGAAAAATCTATAAAAAAGACAATAATGAATAATTCAAATGGTTGATGGGAATATTGTACGTATTACATCATTAGAATTTCCATGAATTAACGGAAAAGTAGAATACCAATCACTGCAGTAATGAGGCATAATTTTTATAACTTTAGGAAGCTAAACCATTCTAAAAATATTATCAGAAAAGTATTGTCTTATTTAATCTATACATTCCCGGTCACAGCTATTTTTACCATTTTTTGGGATAGTAATGTTTTTAAGATGCTGTGCACTAACAGAGCCTCACACATTAACGTAAATCACCTCTTTTTCTGAGTGTGTTATTGCTGGCAAACGATTACAGACGCCAACAGCGCTTTCAGGTGGTAGTGCATCTCATTGGGCCTCTTGACAAAGTTTTGACATCTCATGATTCCCGGTCGCGTGAGAGAAGAATTCGGGTCGGGAGAGTGAAAAGGGGCAACAATAAGGTTTTGTACGAGCGAGGCGTGGTCTCACCGTGAGACGGGGTAGGGCAAAGAGGGATACACATGGTGAAAGGGGAAGGAGGAGGAGATGATTAATAGGCGTGGATGGGAGGAAGGCATAGTGAAACGGAGGACTCGAGGGGATGTAAAGGAAATGTTGCAGCAGGTATTGAATTAAGTGATTTCAATGCAGAGATCGTCTTATGGAAAGGATGGGTCTCTGCATATGTTCATAAGAAAGATTCGTTCAACTCAAGTCATTACGATTGAAGTATTTATTTACTACCATCGAAAACAGCACTATTTGCCTTTAAAATGTTTAAAAAAAGTAATAATCAAACAGACACGAACATCAATGGCTTGGATAGGGGAAAATTATGCAGGAGGGACTCGATCCCGTGAACTCTTGCGGGCAGGCAACGACTTTACCTCTCCGACACCGGGGCCGGCGATTATGCATAATGGCGAAGGTTTTTGGGTTTTCTCCCCGTCAAGATGTTTTGAGGTGACCTAAAGTCATTACAGGCGGCAGAATGCTCGAAAACGTTTTCCATCACAAATGGTTAATAGCTTATGCATTTAAGCAGCAGATATCCCCTTTAGATGCTTCACCTTGTTTCCTCTGCTTTGTAATTAAGCCCTTGTTACACTGAAATGAAAAGACTTCCATTTGGGACAAAGTTTACGCCCTAACTGATTATTTTCGCTCTTGAACCTTTCCTTGGGCTCAGTATTAATTTCAATTACCGTTTTTCGGATCCTCAGAATTTTTGTGTTAGCTTGGTTCACTTGCAACTGACTAGTTATAAATAGTTATAAAGACACCTGCTATGACTATTATCGCCCCATGTGACCCATCGATTCTATTCATCACCGGAGCTGCGCGACTCGTGACATGCCTTTTTTTTAGAACCTGGTAACATATGGTTCGGAGATTTTTTATTTGGAAATGTATTTACATTTAAAATATACCTATTTGTTACTCAGTTTTTGATAGATCAACAAGTGAGAAAATAAGCGGTTCATCCGTCGTTATGAACTTCTTGGAGAATAATTTGTTGTACCAATCAGTAACTATTTCTGCTGAATATTTCATTACCACATGTAATTATCAATACGGTATGGTATTTGGAGAAGGCGACCAACAGCTAAGGTCATTTGTGCCACGAGGAAAGGGTATGAAAGGAAGGGTGGAGGAAAACCCGGCGTCAGCATTCGCAAACTCTAATTGAAAGTCACCAAAAGGACCACTACCCAACGTCCTACCCGACGGGTGGTGTGCTGCACTTGAAATGCCCTCCACACATCATTTAGGCAGGGATTGAGCAGCCTCTGAAAGTTCTCCGCCAGCGCCGGGATTTGAACCCGGACCATCTGAATGGTAAGTCAGCACTCTAGCCGCTATACCTACCCGATCCCAATATAATTATCCATAGCCTGTCTGTAAGACTAATAACATTTCCCATTTATTTCCGCCGTGGGTGGGAATAAATGAGCGTTGAATTAAAGCGACCCAGCTTCGGAGACGCCGATGGGAGTGTTGAAAATCAGGCAGAAACGGAAAGGTGGAGGAACTAAGAAACGAAGGAAACAGGAGGAAGAGGAGGAAAAGGAATATGGGATAAGGAGAAACATAGGCGAGGTTTTTTGGAGATGGAAATAAGAATGGGTGGATAATTACACGCTGTGTTCTCCGTGATATGGACCTAAATGCCTACTTCCCCAATCCGATGCTCAGCCATGCATTCAGCATGCTAATGGAGTCCGTAAGAATCTCCAGCTCGATGGAAATGAACGGGTTTCGGTATTTGAGACCGTTCCCCGTGGGCACGGAGGGCATTGGGGGTAATTCCAAGAGTGTGGGGGTCCCGCCTTCCTTCGCCCTGATGTTTCGGCCACGCCATGTCGTCGACATTGACGCCTCTGATCCATCCGATGGGACGAGAGAGAGAAGCTGTGATTTTTTGATCGGAAGCCAAGATACTCTCTTTGCGTGAGAAACTCCAGTGTCTCTCCACGTTTTCCCAAGCAATATTAGCCTCCTGCTATTAATCGATGGGCGAGTACCCAAAATATGGCGAGGCAATGGTAATGGAAGCAATTATTATTATTCAAAACCTTGCATGAAACAAGTGACTTTGAACGAAGTTACACCCACTGGTGCAAAGTTATACACCAAGGATGAAGTGCATTATTTTAAAGCCTACCGCGTGAATGGCGGTTAAATAAACATGAGTTGTAGAAATCGAGTTTTTCTCGGCGTATGCTCTTCAGGAATAGTTCTCGGGTTTCCCATCGGGTGAAGAATTTGGTCACAAGTCCCAAAGTTTAGATTACTAAGTCCGCCATCGTCTTCAAGGGTTGAATGTGAAGCAAAGTTCTTGCCCGTATTCATACTCTGGAGAGCCGTTAAATGTGCCTTGATTAGTCCGTGTGGTTTATACTATATTGGTACGTGTGGTGTAGTGGTTGATGACACCCTTCCATGTATTACTTAACTGGAAGCCTTTGTCGCCAATGATGTTCTTTTTTTACAGGTTGATATGTATTTATTGGATGAATGCTTGTTAAGAAAGATCAACTGGACATAATGCCCTCTTGATGATTGAGGGCACCCCTTTCCAATTTTGCCGGCTTTAGAGATAAGTCCATCACATAATGCCGATGATGTTATCATAGGCCTGTAGTGACGTGCTGAGATCAAACGAAATGCTCAAGATCGAATTTGGCAAATCGAGTTTCGATCGAAACTCGAAGATCAAGGCTTAATCTCAATATATTCTTTTTGAAATGAAAAAAAGATTGAAGTCCTCATTTACACCTGCTCTAGGAAGGCAAAGGACTTGGAGGAACGGGTGGGCAAGAGAAAAGAATAAACATCCCTATTCCTGCTATATAGAAACGGCAATGAAAAGGCGGAATATTAAAAACAAGTCCCTCCACCCACTTGCTTGAGTGCAAACAGTCGAATGGTTGAGTGCCGTGATATCGGTGAAGTGGGCCCAAAAACTCTTCTCCAGCTGTTTGCAAGACGCTTTAGATGAATTAAAAGAGGTGGGGTCAAGTTAACAGGAGTCGGTCCAGGGCGGGTATTTTTCCGGTTCGTGTGTGGGATTGTTGTTGGGGAATGAGGTTGAAGTTCGTTTGCTCGGTGGGCCATGTGCTCCTTCAAGTTTTCCTGGATATCACAAAATTACTTTTACCACTTATTTTTAAAGAGCGCGACCCGTGTTTCAATGAATTATCATCATATTCAGGCGCAAATTATGATTTGTTTATCTTACTATTGTTACCTAGTTACTTGATGAATTGAAAAATATTTTTTTTTTAATTATTGAAAGTCGGGACAGTGCTCTTATAAATGAATATCTCTACCTATCCTTTTCCCCTATTCTGGCGTATGTTTTAAAATTCATCAAGTAACTTGGTAACAATAATAAGATAAACAAATCATAATTTGCGCCTGAAGATGATGATAATTCATTGAAACCCGGGTCGCGCTCTTTAAAAACAAGTAGTATAAGTAATTGAGTAATATCCAGGAAAACTTATAATGGAATTACACAAACTAAATAATGAGTTTGTGAATTTTGTTCATGTGCTCCTTCACCAAACTTTTCTATCGTCGATTGGGACTGAGATTGAAAATAAAAGATACCCTTATGTTTTAGTTTTTCTGTCCTGCGTCTCTCTCTCGAGCTATTGGATACGAAAAATCAACATCCTTGACTCTTTCGCAAAAAAGTTGATGACGTAACCAGCCCATGCGGAGCGGGTCAAAGATTCTCAGCTATTTCTCGGTATTTTGTCTGTACCGTGCGTGGTTCATTGTTGTTTGAACTCTTGCTTCTAACAATAAGTAACATCAAAAATGTACACATTTTCCCCTATATTCAGGAAATATTTAAACAACGTGTTCTTTGGTGCTGTAAAGCTAAATGGTGTAATATGCTGCTGCCACAATAGTTATGAGTGGGCAGAAAATTTTTACATTTTGAAAATGAGAAGTCTTGAAATTTAATTTCTCCCAGAGGAAACTCTGGGTTAGAAAGCGTTAATATATCTTTCCCATATTTTAAATGAAAATAGAATGGTCAACAAAGGATATTTTTGTTGTGTATATTACATATTATTTTCCCATTAACTTTTCTTTCCCTTCCAAATACCGAATTCTTTTGATGAATTTCAGGTATTATTGACGACCTCTTTTTGAGTATTCAATAAGAGATATTGTTGATGTTTGTTTTCCGGGATAATTCTGCGTCGAAAAAAATCATTAATTATTTATTATTTCTATCCAGGAAAACAATCATCAATTTAATCATCGCGAAAGCCTCCGTGACAAGAGAAATTATTATTCCGAATTCTATGCATAGTTACATCGGTGCTTAGAAATAATAACTGCGATATAGACAAGAGAACCACATATTCAACACCCATTTTGGTTTCAGCATCAATATTCGGATGAAAAAGTCTCTATCGATTAAGAATTCGATATTGATATGGAACCGTCGGATATATACGTTTATAGCTTAAGGGAAATGATGAAACAATGACTATATTTCGACCGAGTTAATCCATTTAATAATTTCGGTGGTTATTATTAAGTCCTATTATAGAACGACCGTCTTCGCCGTTTTGTATGGTATGATGGCCTAAGATTTGATAATAGTGATAGACTCTATTAGTAATAACTATACTTAAATAACGGAATCTGTTTGATCATTACCTATAGATATTTCATGGACAATTGGCCAGCTTTTTTCCACCGATATAAAATTTATTTACTACTTTGGATTGTTAGTTGGCCATATAAATAAATAGTTCGATTACGATCGTCAAATATCGTTTGGAATTGACTATCGAAATAAGAGTCAGAGGGTTATATAGAGACAAAAAGAGGTGCAAGGAAAAATTTCGTAGATTCAGACTGGAATATATCTTCTGAAAATTAATGAAATTGTCTAGAAGAGCCATCAGGAAAATTTAAAATTTGGGCTAAAACACATCTGAATCTGTTGCTCTAATGAGCCTCAAAATATGTTGAAGCAGTTACAGCGCACCTATTTATTACCGACTTATTAATTTCAAATTTAGTTTTGATGTCTATTATTTTCTTAATTTCAAATTTAGTTTTGATATCTATTTACTTTCAAGATCAAGAGGATTCAACACTGGTCAAAAGAAGTTCAAGACAATTGAATTAAACTTGTCACAGTTTCATCTCAAGCAAATGCGAGTTACTTTGCAAGTACTTAATGGTGGTGAAACTTATGCTGGTGAACGGTTTTACATGTCTTAGACTTAGAATGGGTCGAGCTCTACCCTCGCCAGTCCACAAAAACCCTTCCAGTTGAATTACTGAGCGAAGATATATTCAGGAGGCGTGGGTGTAAACAAGCCTGGACTTGTAACGGATGCAACGTTTTTTTTCTTTTTCCAGGAGAGGTCTTCCATTGAGAGGTAACCATACCCCTGACCCCTTTAAGACCCTTTGTTCCTCAAAGCCTCCCCTCCTCCTATCCCAAGAAACCTTTCCCAACTCATCCCAAGTCTCGCATTGAATTAGGAGGCAAATTGAATTGAATGGGATGAGTGGCTGTGCTTTCGTCGCCAGTCATTTTTCACGGCGCGCTGCTGGTTTGTTCACGATGAGTGTTCAGCGTGTCGCTGTGTGCTTAAAGAAAAATTGATTCAAGAGAAAATCTTCACTTTGAATGTCACCTACGAGCCAATAAATTTTTAATGAATCATTGACTCAGTTTAGCAAAAGAGGCGTTCATGAACGGGAAGGAGCTGATGAGAGGATCGATCTGATAAGAGTTTAAAGAAAAGCCTCGTGAAGAGTCTGGTATGGAGTATGGTGATTTACGGCACGGAAACGAGGGCACTTGATCCACGTATACACCGGAGTTTGAAACGAGTGCTTCAAACAAAAGTTGCAAACATCTCAAAAAGCGCGCATTAGTAGATGAAAATTTTCGCTGTTGCAAACAGTTTTTCAGTGTTTGAAACAGAAATTTTTTTTCCACCTGAAGTCGGTAAAGGTTAAAGGGTGTGGCAAACTTTTCTTTGAAACATTTGTTTCTGTAACTATGTGCCGTTGAAACATGAAACAGAAATGTTTCCCCCGCTATCCCTCCGCGCAACCACCCCCACTACCACTCACGTGATCACTCGTCGCGCCTTGCTGTCATCAGGGTAGTCATCAAGGTCGAAAGTGTTTCAAACATTTTCATGAAACATGGAAATAAAAACCACGATAGAAAAATTTCAAACTTTTGTTTGAAACTGCGGTGTAAACGCGGGTTTAGGAAAGAGGACGAGAGAAGACTAGAGGATTTCGAGATGGTTAGGAAAAAAACGGAAACGGCGAAGAGGCCGCAGAGGAGGAGGAACGAAGAAGTGCTCGACATGGTGGGTGAAGAGAGAGAGCTTCTAGATGAGATACGGAGGATAGAGAAAGTACGGATGTAGGAAGTACTTAGTGGGGAGGGAATTTTGAAAATATTTTAGAGGATAGAATGCCAGGTAAACGTGGGAGACGAAGGAAGAGAATAGGATTTTCAGATAAAATGAAAGGGAGAAGGCCTTATTGTGAATTTAAGAGGGATGTCCACGAAGAGATTGGAGACTGCCAGAATACTTCGTAATTACCCCATGCAAACCAACCTTAATCGATGGATTGCTTTTATGAATAACGAGTATTTTAGCGCCTGAATTCTTTAAGCAGGTTTTAATTGGTATAGAGATGTGTTTGTGCCACGTGTGTTCGGGCAATGCGCCCAATAAATGGTGAAAATATGGACAAAGTCACTCAATAATTCTCAAATAAAACCATGGAAACCTACCTTAATCATTGGAATACTTAAATTAGAAAATGATAAAGCAGTGACTTGGTTTTCTTCAACAATTATCGTTTATTGTTACAGCATCCCTCAATATACCGTTAACGTAATAAGTCTGTAGAAGAAACCAAGTTACTGTTTCATTTGTGAAATTCAATTCAAGCCTGGCTTTATTGCATGCATTGTTGATGAGAACTATACTTTGAAGATTTACTGGTGTTTCATAGGCAGTTGAATCTCCCGGGTTACCAATTGGGTAACTTCGTTTAAGTCCAGGGTACCTGTCCCCGCACTCTCCATCCCTAAATAAGGTGGCGGTGTAAGCGACTGAAACAAGTCGTAGTTCAAAAAAGTTACCCGGATGGAAACCTGAACAAAAAAGAACTAATGGGGAAAGAAACACTCCAATGGCCGTAACAAGGGACCTCGTCACAGGTATAAACAAAACACTGTGTGGTATGCTGGAACGGGAAAATTCGCAGCAGTGACCAACCCCAGCCTCTCAACCGGAAACCCTTCACTAACACACGATCAACAGTGTAGAAACCTTCGCGATGGATTTGGGGGACCTCGCTAAGGTTGCTCACGTTGAAACAATCACTCGCTTAACTATGAAGGAACCTTCGCGAGGGTTTTCTTTCCCCATTTGACCTTGATTCCGTAGAGCTCACCTTTTTATCTAAAAAAGAACTATTTGAAAAATCTACAGGGATGTGGTTTATTTAAAAAGATCAAAAATTTCCATATACAGATGTCCCCTTGATTTAACGGAATTTTTTCAGAATTGGAATAGCGGTAGATGTAATTGGAATTTAACGCAGCAGGTTTACATCAGTATTCACTCAATTTTATCCTCTAATTAAGCAAAATACATAAAAATTGAAGACCCTCAATGGAAGTTTGTATAAGATTCTTCATTTTTCCCGTGTTAACCAACTGAAAAAGTTTGCCTGGATATATTTTTTATATTAGAATTTTACTATAACTAAGAATAATAATAAAAAATAATATCTTATCATCAATATTATTATTTAAATAGCATTCCTAGAGTATTATTTTCAATAGTAATATAATTTCGACTCGTGAATTTTAGTTCGCAAGGTTTTTCTATACCTACACTGCATAAAGGCTCAACAATCGCCCACCGAATCAAATCGGCTCATGTAGATAGCCCTTATAATACTACATTAGCGGATTTGATTCAGTCGGCGATTGTTGAGCGTTTATGCAGTGGAGGTATCGTTTTTTGACATGAAAAATGTCAAGAGGTAGAACTAAAAAGCGTGGATGGCCAATATTTCTCCTCAGAAATTATTTATAACGATTTTCATGTTGTAATGAAATATATAATTATTGCTTGGTCTCAGCTTTTTGCTGAGATCAAGGAACCAATAAGATAAACAGTGAAAGCCTCTGGAACAATTAAATGAGAGAGTTCTCAAAGTTGCTCTCATACGTAAAAAATAATAAACTGGGCTTTGAAAAGAAAATTAGGCCGCTGCTCATAAGAGGTCATAAAAATGGAGAGCTCTTTCGAATAAAAGCTGTCAAACACAAATATGACAACAATAGCCTCTTCTCTTCTTTTTTTATGGTCTGAAAGTTATTTCCAGGCACTTCGGAATGCTTTGAAAATTAGACAGTAGTATAATGAACCGGAAAGTTTTGGTCGGGCGCATAAAATATGTTTTCATATTACTGCTGGAAAATTGTTCCCACTTCGAATTCTCTCGAAATTTTTTGTTAAGGCTTCTGCCCTTGCATTCCGAATATTAATGGCTACCTACTTTATTTCTGCTACGTTATTATTATTATCTTCCTCCTTCGTTTCAGGTGGTTGGACTTGATGAGGTTGGAGTCGAAGTGCGTTCGAGTTCCCCAGGCTCAGAATGCATTCGTCGATTCCTGCAAAAGATTTAATTTTATTTTCCAGGTGGCTGGAGAAATGCTCCAGTGGAGCATTCATTGCTGGAAAACCACCTATGGATGTGGAATTCGCATGAGTTTTTTACTGTCATAGATCACACGCCACGAGTTTAAAACCAACAATTCTCAGAGGGCAGATTTTTAAGTCAAATACTTTACAAGAATGCGATGAAGTTCAGTATCTTTCGTCAATATTGCCGAGGAAATAAAAGAGCGACCATGCGATTTTATGAATTCAAGAATTAATACTCCATACAAGTGATAATATGACTGATTCTGGAATTTGAAGCGATATTTGATAGCATACCTGACCGTCAATCGGGAGGTTCACGTACAAACTCCTGTTAAGACAAATTATATTTTCATGGTGAATTCATCGTTGGTTTAAATAGCTATCAAATTCTTATTATATAATATTTAATGATATATATAAATATTTATTATATTAATATCTATTTATTAATTCTTTCTTTAAATTTTATTTCAATTTCTATATTTAATTATAATGCTAATGTCTCATTAATTGCTTTGAAAGACTTTAGAAAATTATGAACGCTCATAGTATTCATTTAATCACTTATAAGAACAGATCGTGATTTATTTAAGGGGTTAAAGAACGCAAATTAAAGAAATTTTGAGAAAGAAAATAATACAAATGATATACTTTCTGCGTGGTTGCCAGAGTTGTAATTGGTTTTATTAACATGAAAATTCTGTGTGTTGAAATTAAAATTGTATGTAAATATATCATCACTAATAACTCAGCTGTGTAATAAATATTAATTCTAGCTTTTCTAACTCCTAGTCTAATCGAATTTTAACTTTCTTCCTTCTAGTTACGTAATTGGATCTGATTTTTTTAAGCATAAAAACTCAGTGGTTAATGTTCGATGGTCGTTTGCTCCCTCCAACAAGGTGATGGGTGAATAGCTCTAGGGAGGAAGAAAACTATTTACCGTGTTGCTGAAAAAATAAAGGAACACACTTTAAGATTTGGAAATAGAAATGTTAACCAAGTCTGCGGAATGAGATTATTCTCTCGTACAATGAAGACATTATATGTCAACATTGTATGCCATTAAAGACATTATATGCCAACCAAAATATCAGAAAATGAATTTCAAGCATGAGTTATTTGATAATATTCAAAATAGATTGCGCGGAAAAACTAAGAGCACGATGAACAGTGTACCTCTGCGCCGCCAACACCGAAGTATAGTCCACGCTGCGGCGCCGATGCCAAATTTACTGTTAACAAGATCGTGAGTTAATTAGAGAAATCCAAAATAAACCCAATACAGAGATTCATACTCAATATTTTTTAATCGATACTGTAAAATAATTCGTCTTAGTTCAAACTTCTAAGTTCTTGGAGATGAATTTTTAATCGTTAGTGATCGATTCGTGCCAATGAGACCATCGGCGCAGGGGCGCAGCTAGGAATTAAGGCTAGTGGGGGTTTTAGGATAACTAATACTTACGGGTGTGGGGTATTGCATACCCACTAGTGTAAGCAGGAGTTGAGGGGGCCCTCCTCCAGAAAAAAATTAAGAATTATGACTCAAAATAGCGAGTTTTACGGCTTTCTAAGGGAAATTTGATAAATCCTTACACTATTTTATAAGTAATACTGATCCAAATAAGTAAAATAGATTAAACTTAAAAAAATTTCTGAGCTCTGGGGGGGGGGTTTATCCCCCAAAAACCCCCCCTCGCTGCGACACTGCATCGGCATATACGTAAATTAAGCCATGCGCCGCTGAAAACACTCCTAGATTACATATTTTTACTGATCAATTGGACATACGGCACATAAGAGAGTCATTTTTAGACAGAGCATCAAGTCGACCTCGAATGACAAGGCCATTTACCCCTGGAGCGTTCTAAGAGCTTGAGAAAGGAACTGTGGCTCTAGAAATAAGTGAAGAGGAGTTTGGAAATTGGATAAAGGCACGCGGTCGACGTTAATGCTATGCAGGACGCGTCTTGCTTCGTATAATTGGCTCCCCTCTCCGGCCGTGGAAGGCAAGGGAGGTAGCGTTGTGATTGTAGGAATCTGTGGAGAAATTGGTGGTAATCAGGGTGGGATGAGTTTGGAGGGGTAGTACCTCCCAAGGGCAAGGGAAGATGTAATATGAAGTGGAAGGAGGGATATGGAGGGAATGAATATGCAAATTATCCATGCGGCAGAAAGTGTAAATTATTTAAATGAATAATCTGACCGCTACGTCGCCCGGAAGACGTATTGCTGTTTATTGATTCAGGAAAATGTTTTTGGGAGGGATTCCGTGTGAGTGGACGAGGGACAGGTCATCCATCTCTTGTTTATTATTCAAATCCATGCTCTGGATTCATCAAGCTATGCGAAGGATGAGAGATCGCTCTGAAAAAACTTAATAGCGGAGTAAAACATGATGAACTGCGCTAGATGGATTTTAATGATGGGGAAAATCGTGGATAAACTAGGAAATATTTAATTATCAGGGCACCGTATCCAAGTACACAGGATTGTTAGATTAGTTCATAAGCTTACAGCCTCTAGCGCCAAGAGCGCTTTAAATTAAATAAGTCGGTTAAATTGTGTAAAGGGGCGCTGTATCTACTTTAATACCTTTCGAGACTCACTAGAGGAAGAGATTCAGCTGTGTTTTTGCCCAAATTTCAGAAGTTTCAAGAAGGCTCCTCTGGAATAATTTAATTATTTTCAGAAGACATATTCAGTGTTTGAAAGCTTTTTTTCCAAAGAACTTTCCATTTTTATGGCCTCTTATGAGCAGCGCCCTAATTTTCATTTCATAGCCCAGTTTATTATTTTTTACGTACAAACTCAGCAGATCTGAGCACCCTCTCATATAAATGTTCCAGAGGCTCTCGCTGATTATGGTAGAGGCCCCATGGTTTCAGCACATTTGTTAGTACCTGAATTTGTTAGTTGCAATGATGATTGTATAGCAATAGAAACACATTTTGTAAGCTGTTAGATAAAATAAGTGGGCAGTGCGATATCTTTGTTTGTCATTCGTTATGACGTTCCACGATATCTCTCCGCAAAAAAATTGACTTCACAACTTTCCAGATTTTTTGTAATCCTTTGTACGACAGTCTTTCTGCGGAACACCGAAGTACCATAAATTGCAGATATGTCCAAGTAAGACAGAAAACTCTTAAAAGGTCGCTCCCGTTATGAATATGGAGTATATAATTTTCGCAGCGGTATTTAATTTTGATTCGTTGAAATAACTAAATTAATTTTCTTCAATGCACTTTTAATTCGTACGAAAAAACGCAATGAACGAAGAATCTCATGGACTGAATTTTCTTCTTATCATTCTTATTGTTTTCTGCATCTTACGCGTCACTTCTATTTCAATAGAAGCAATTTTACCATCAACTACTCTATCATTGTACTAATAACTTAAGAATTAGCATAATGAGATTAATAAGTCCTGTTTTCTTATGAGCGCATTGTAATGGTTAAAAAGCATTTTTTTAAAGATTATTGTATCATTATTTTTAAGCTATATTCCCTTACCGAATAGATTAACGCTAAAAGTGAGATTTGATTATAATTCACGAATTTGGATCAGCAATATCAAAGATATTTAATTATAAAAACTAAATATTATGAAAGGCCCTCGGTCGTATTGGAAATAAGGGAAGCTAAGGACAGATTTTTCAAAAATGAAATAAAATCAAGGCTTAATACTCCTCTTCATTTACGAATAGTCAAACGTTAAAACGAGTTAATTAGAATCTACGAATTTGTAGTAGAAATATCAAAAATATTTCATTAAAAAGATAAATATTTTGAACGCCCCTCGGCAGGATACGATACCAGTACGAAGTAGAGGACAGATTTCTCGAAAATGAAATGAAACCAGGGCTTAATACACATCTCCTCACGATGCATATAATCAGTGTTGGGTCTTAAGAAATAGATTTCTCTTTTCCTCTCCGCCTTCATTTCAATCGCCTCCGTGGATTCCCTCCGGAATGACGCCCTCGCTGCTGCGCACCCAACAATTAAAAGGCATTACTAGTCATTACCGCATGGAATGATCTCCCTCAACCATCACTACTCGCATCACATTCCGGATGAATAAATCAATTCTCGCGATCTGGCGCCCCGGGAACAACGCGAAAAGTGGTTGTTGTGGAGAGGGAACTACTTGTTGCTATTCCTTGTCGCCACCTCTTGAGAAACGCCTCTTGGTACAGCATTTTGAGTTCATTCACCCCTTCACACATACTGCCATCTTCGAATACGTCTCATAAGAAAACCCGAAAGTACCAGTATTACTATAGAGTTAGTACACATACTTACTGTATGGTAAGTATACATACTTACTTAGTATAAGAATATATACTTACCCTACGGTAAGTATATATACTTACTCTGTATAAGAATATATACTTATTTTCTGGTAATTATTCAACTTACTCTATGTTATTGCCGGATGAGGGGGTTAGAAGCCTAGGGGTACAAGTGATTTTTTTGTGAACAGAGTTGGGTACAGAAATTTTTAGAATAAATATACAAAACTTCTTTTCCAACGAGTATCTGCTTTGAGTAGACATTGAGTGGAAAATAAAATTCACTACTTAAATACTTAGTTGATCTCGTAAGTTTTCTTACCTAACTTTTTTTCCTGAATCTGTTTCGAAAAAAATCACTTGTACTCCTTGGATTCTCATCCCCTCGGATAGAATTACTGTATTCACACATATCTTGTCCAATGTTATTTTTCCTTCTGGGCTTTCGGGAACAAAGTGCTTGCCCTTCAATTGTTCTAGCACATAGTTATTGACCCTTATGGCACAATTTAGACAGTACCTCAAAGACACTTTGATACTACAAAGCTGGAGGGACCGCATGAAAGACTCCTATAGTATAAAATTTCTGATTGTAGTATTGCTATGTAGTAAACCGTCTTGTCTCGTGAATTTAAAAAGTGGATATTAGTCAGACCATCTAGGTAATGCTTGAATTGTGGTTTTTAAGTAATTACTTAAAATTGAAAATTTTCTTACAAAAATAATATTGTTTGACGTAAGTTGAATACAAAATGCTACGTAGTAGTTATTCTTGCGTGAATCCACAAAGTTATCATCCAACTGCTGGTTGATCAAGCAGTCGCTACTGGATGATAAGAAAAGGTCAACCATATGCCAATTCATTCATACATTGCACCATAATTTTATTTTTCTGTTAATATTTTCCTCCTCTCATAACAAGGATGATATAATATTTAACAGTACAGGATTTTTCAAGGAAACATATCTGAAACGCGATCAGCAGAAGTTTCGGATCTCTTCCATCACTGCACATTACGTAATTCAGCGTTTTCATGGCAACTGCAAAGGGCATTCAACAAAATGTTTGCGTTGCCATGGCTCAGTAACTAAGGAGTTGTGACCCCATTTATATGGGACAAAAAAGGCTTAAAATTGTCTCCCCTACCACCACATGGAGTATTCCAGATTAATACTGAAACACCCTGAATAATCTAATATGAACTTACTAATTGGTGGTCTCAAACTTTCAACGAATTTTCAGAAATACATTTGGGAAATTATTTTTCCCTTTATTTGCCTCCTAAAATATTGTCTTTACCTTAGAATCTTTCTTTCCCCTGTTCTTTGATTCCCATCTTCATATAAAGTTCTATTTGTTAGGTTCCAAGAGCATTCTTTCTGCTGATCGGGCATGGTTATGGCATGTTGTTTTCTTTCGTCTTCTTTCCGGTTCTCACTTTTTAAAGATTCATTTGTTCTCTATTTTTAGTATTCGTCGATGATCTCGAACTCTTCTCACACGAAAGGGAAGCGGCCGCGAAATGGTATTATGCTGCCAAAGCACGCCTCCTGTAATTATCCACGTGAGTTTTAATCCCACTCCGCCTTTGATTGAAGTGCCTGGGAATGCCCTCGGGCGATAGAAAAAGAAAAGGAAGGATGAGACTAGCTCCGGCAAGCATGCAAACACGACGCCTCTCTCGTCCTCAGGTTTGAATTAGATTTGGTCTCCAAATTACCTAAATTGATTGTATGTAATTTCCTGAGTTACTCACAATCTTACTATGAAATACCTACCTGTTCTGTCAATTTGGATAAACCTCTGTCTAAAGAACAATCTTGAGAACATTTGTTTTACAGTTTCTTAGAGATTCCAGAGCAAAGAAGGTGAGATTTCACAGGAGGTTTGAATTTTTTTATCGATAACTACAGTGACGAGCTAGTTCATTTTGTGATACTTCGAGATAAAAAAATTATGGCGATATATTTTATATTCCACTCTTTATTTGACATATATTTCAAAGTAATACTACATTTTGTAAAAATTAACAGTGTATAATCTTTCTCATATGTTATTAACAATATATACGGACACTTTAAGTACCGTAATTTTTTAAAATAAGTTTTTACGTAAAATAATTGGACCAAATTAAAGAATGCTTATAAAATCAGATAAACCTTCTACCTTAGAACATAATTACATTGAAATCGTGTAGTAGTTGGATTGAATTAAAAAGAACTGTTTCTACAATGCCAAACATTATTTCAGGGAGAAGAAAAAAATGTATTTTTCGCTTTAAAAAAACATACGTACTTAAATCTGAATATTGATGACAAGAGTTCAAATTAAACTTACATGGGATATTGAAAGCATCGGATTTAACCTGTGTTCTAAAAAATGTTTTCGTGCGACCAACCCTTACTGCAAGGGTATGATAAGCAGATGTAGGGTTGAAAATTACAAAAATTCACTTCTCCCGAAGAAATAAATGCAACTTTTGGGTTTTTAGTTCGATGGAATAGTCAAAAGGGTACCTACATATATTTATTCTTTTGATATGAATTAAGAGAGTTGGCGATACGCGTATTCGTTCGCTTTTCTCAAGGATAAAACATTTCGGGGCCTGCTGTTGATGGAAAGATTTTATGAAGTATATATTGTTGTTTTTTTTAAATTTTTGATTCGAACCCATATTGCAAGAGTTGGTAATATATTTTTTGTTCATTTTTCTCAAGGATAAATAATTTTGGGGCCTGGAGTAGATGAAAAGATTTCTTTATTAGCTCTTTTGAATAACTTGCAGTTGATAAATGACGTGTTTTTAGAGTTATATCGTTAAATGAAACATTCATGATCTCCTCCTCCATATTCTTCATCTCGTACAGGAATATTTTGGATAGCACGTGTTGTTCAGGGCAGCTGGTCCCGAATTTCGCCCACGTTTCCGCTAAACTCATCCACCTGCTGCCGATTCTCCGGATGTATCGTGGGGTACTTCGCCTCCGCATTCTTTCCATCTTAAGGAGGCTGGTCTGAGAAACATAGTACTTGTCACTTTTATGAAGAAGTCAATGCTCTACTAATTGCATCTCATTGACTGATGGTAAAAAAAATTGCCTGCGCACGTAAATAGTATTGATAAATCAGCATTTTAATAGAGGATCCTAAGGCAGTGCTTGTGTATTCATACGATAAATGTTTATTTTTGCCGCAAACATAGACGCCCTCGTGACAAAAGCTGATGTAATATTCGAAATACTTTGAGAACCACGTTAAAAGCATTGGTCAAGATCGTCAACGAACTACCCATTTTTAGTTATAAGTACATAATGCTTTTAACCAAGCCAAATTGCGGTAATTAAATTAAAGTTAAAAGTAGTAACTTAAAAATATAAGGATCAAATTATTTACATTTTCTCTACCGTTCTTGCACTTGTGGACTTCATCACATGTTATCTAAGATGAAAAAAATATTATATTAACAAAATATGCAAAAGGTATTCTTTATTTAGATTGCGTAATCGTGAGCCTAAAACTCACCCCTACTCATCGTCTCCTTGATCACCCTTGACTTGAAAGGGGGCGGCCGAGAAAGATTTTAACATCTGGACGACCGAGAACTGTTTACAAGGGGAGTCTCAGTCTCCCCAAATTATTAATAGGAGGTGGGTCGAAAACATCCTTTTTTTTGCTTTAAGAACGTGAAGGATCTCTGGAGGTCATCCATCGACTGGGAAGATTTCTTCCGTGGATCAGACGTGGGTAAGGCCGAGAGAAATTAAGCGATAATTCTTGGTGGCTGAGTACTGCGAATATTGAAGGGATGAAAATATCTTTGCCAGACATTGAGAGTGACCGAATAAAAGAAACTCACTTTTCAATTTAATTAAATCATTGGGATATTTTTTTATTCGTTATCGTTAGATTTGGTGAATCCATAATCTTTTCGTTATTTTATTTAAGTAATATGTAGTTGCTTTCTTGATACATATTCCTCCTGATCGATCTGCAGATACTTTCTTATCCTTAGTTTCTTCTGGTATTTGGGGGTAAATACAATAATTCCCTAGTCCATGTTTGAATGTTTAACTTATAAAAAACAGCCTTTAAATGTATCGATTTATCATCGCAAAGCATAAAATACTACGTAAAATGAAATACTACTATGCGATTATTCAGTCATTTATTCTATGGGGTAAACATTTTATATTGAATGGTATGTTTACTCTAGCGTCAACCATAGTAAGGGTAGCTTTCACTGGATTGGAATCCTTTGAAAACATATACACAAGTAGATTTTATCAAGAAACATGTAGTCTTTAAAAATTGACACCAAAGTAAACACCGAGGTAAAAGTTTTACATATTATTTACGAGAAAATGTAAAATACTTACGGTATGATCTACTTTTCCAAAAATTTTAATGAAGTTAGAATTTAACTAACGCTCGAATGTCACGAAAAAACACCAGCCGAGCAAGAGTGATGCGTCTTCTTAATCACGATCATGGGATCATGGCCCCAAGTGAATAGAGGTAAAAGATAGCAATAATTAATTTCATTTGCGAGGCCAGAAATATCAAAATGATACATGTAAACATGTCGTACCGTCAAAATAAATTAGTGGAAGAAAACGAAGCCGTTTTTTCATTTGTGAACTTCAACTTCCACAAAGTTGAGCCTGACACCATTGAACGTATCAAAATGATGTATACTAGCTTGAATTTATGCAGCAATCTGTCGTGTGCCTACACTTTATTCGCCATGTGTGGGTAACGTATCTGTTTCCGATCGTTCCGGATCTTTACGGAGAACATCATCTTAGAGCCCCACCATATTTCCAGATCTGATAGATGCGAAAAATTAAGATAGATATATTTTCCCGAACGGATAGATATGGGAATTCGTTTTCCCCCTAACCATAAAAGACTTAATTAATGCTAGTCGTAATTGTTTTGAGCATTTACTTTTAATATGTAGATGGCTAGAGTCATAATACCCCCTGCCACACGCGTTTTAGGTGGCTTGCGGGGTAGTATGCATATGTCACGAATAAATACCATTCGAGCACGTATGATATTCATATTTATCGCGATCATGACCTTAGGTGAATTAAAAATAAAGGATGGGTAATTCTTAATTCCAGTTAAAAGGCCAGAAATGTGAAAAGAATATATACCAGCTTCAATTTGTGCTGAAATTTCTCGTGTACCCGTCGTTTATTCGCCATGTGTGGGATAGGTATCTGCATGCGATCGTGCCGGATCTCCAGCCCCACTTGCCACCTTCCATCAGCCCCACATATCGAGCCTGACTCCTCCCGAGGGCATTTTCACTCATCTCCCCGTGACTCTGCTCAAAAGATATCCCGGACTCGAGCTATTTTTATTTTACGTGGGAGGTGGGCAGTTGTGTTAGTCAGCAGAGCGTCGGTTGTTGGAGGGAAGAGTGAAGGCATTAGATTGGAGAGCCGAAGGAGGATGAGGAGGTATTAGATTGGATTCACATTGTTTCCTTCGGCCCGTTCCAGCGGCTGGACGTCCTCTGGCGAGGGAGACTATATGTACAGGGCTGTGGACTTGGTCCATCGCCTCCTTCGACGCGGTTGAGCCAGCTTTCAATTTAGGGAGACCGCTTCAAACAAACCTTGAGGCATTGTCTTCATCTCAAAAGGTAGTTTTACAATTTCAGAGCATATCTGAATAGGAAATTTCAAGGACTAACTAACCCTTTTTAATTCAATTCGTTGTTTTTCAAGCAGTCAAAATGCGCTCAAACTTTTTTGAGCACCGTTTTTATGACTACCCCACGGTATGAGTCGTAATTAGCTTATTTGGACCGAAATTTTTCCCGCATAAAGGTCGGAGTTACTTGGCGAGTTCCAACACGGATTCCAACTCATGAGGTTCTGCAGGCATCTGAAGTAAAACCATTAAATTGAGAGCTACAAACTCATGTTTTCATCCCTCCCGTCTTCGTAAATACCCCTCTGAGGTACTTTTCCAAGAGCCAAGTTAAAATTTAAAGTGGCCTAGTTGTTTTAGTAAAATATGAAGAAATGTTTTGGTAACACTCAAATTCAATTCTTCCGGCTCAAAGTAAATCTCCCTCAAAAACCAGATGTGTCGCTACTTTTTTATCTTACTCACCCCATCCGAGGTTCACAATGACCATCAGTTGGAAACCATTGTTCCAGAGTAAGCGAGTGAGTACCTGATTTTAAGGCTATGAACAACATTCATTGAACATTCCCACACTGCACGGGGTAAGTGACATTTAAATCATCCGCTTGCTATATTTACAGAAAAATAATTCTAGTGATTAGGGGAATATATAATATATTTTTAATGACGCCAGTAGGTTGGGATTATTATTTTTTAAGACTTTAAGGGGTGCTTAAGGAGTAAAAGTTAAAATTAATTTTCAGAGTACCAAATTAATTTTCAAATCACATCCGGTTATCGATCTCTGACGTGAAAGATAACACAAATTTGAATCAAACATGCTGTCATTTTATCATCAAGGTAATACGAACAATTTGTCCTCCCTTTATCTCTAGGGGGTTCAGGTTAGTATGAGGGACATTCGTTTTAAAACTAACTTAATTATTATTTATTTATTAAACTAATATCCAGCACTACCCTTATTGAGCACCTAAAATTAAAATTTTTGGTGAGAAATGTCCCAAAAAATTTGCTTTTACTGTCAGATTTTGTCAGCCTAAAGTTCTCTGTCATGATTTCCTCTTGACATGTAAATTCCTGGATTTTACGTATAGATAAATGAAAGGAAGATAAATGCGAAGGTAAATGCTCTTCTTACAGCACTTTGAAATACCTTCTACAATGCAAGCATCATCCCAAGTACGCCTTATCGAGCCACAACGAAAATTGAAACACGAGAAATAAATAGGAGCCGCAAGGGGTAATTACATCAGATAATAGCCCTCCATGCATTTCCCGAGACAAATGCGAGCGCACTGTCTGGCTTGTCCCGTCAGATTGTGAACAGATTTACCTCTGGAAGAGAAAGCATACGACGCTCTCAGTTTCTTGTTCCAACGATAAGCAAGCCCGTCATCTCGGTGGCATCGTACGAACCAAGGACTCCGAAGGAGAGAAAGGGTGTCCTCCAACGAACTGAACCCAAGGCAGAGATGAGGGCTAAATGGTGGGGGTGGAGTTTCACAAGCGCTGGATCAGAGATGAGGAACTTGGTTCATTTTAGTGACTTATTCTCATGAATGGGTCTTCCATTATAAGGAGCCGAATCTTGGGAAGTACTCTCGTTAATAGAGAGTGAACTGGATGACCACTCTGATGGTAATGACTTACCACACAAGCAGTGGTGGTGCCTGAACGCCGTTCCGGCACTGGTTCAGAAAAGACCTAGTAGTCAAATAATACATCAGTTTTGGTGCCAAAACTTTTTCTTATAGATACATCCATAACCATAATTTTTTTCCTATTTGCTTATTCTATATTTGCTAAAAAAATTGGTGCTTAGGTGAATCGTTTTATTGTACTGCAAATGCGCTTCGGTACTCCTAATTTTTCCATGACACCAGTGCACCTCAGGGCTCGGCTTCATCGCCGTCAGTAGCATGATATTTTTAGAGTTGTTTCCATCCCTTCTTGAGTGTTTTCAGGAGAGAAGATGAGAAAAACATTTAGCTCATGTTTAGACCTTTAAATACTTAGAATGGTATTTCTGCATTAGTGCGCTGTATCCTCGTATTTTGGCTTTGAAAATCTGTTTTGAAAGACTCTCTAACAGTGTCATAAAAATTTCATTTGAAGCCAACTTGCACAGACGCATCACCCAAAAATTCAGAAAGAATCTGATTAATGACGCGGAATTCTTTGTTCTAATAATACAAGTTGAACACAATATGCAGTCCATTGGACGGCCTGTTAGAGTAATTAAAACGCAGGTAAAAACTGTAGCTTATTAAAAATATGGCTGGTTGTTATGGTGACTGAGATTAGTAAACTACACATCAGTGAAAATTTAATGTTACAACAGACTTCCTTGTTCTATTTCGTCGGACATTAAATGACAGGAGGCGCATGTTAGCGGTCAAATGAATGATTAGTACTCTAACTAGAAACAGAAATATAAATGTTAATGGTTTTATACCACAGAAAGACTTGACGTGAGATTGGCTTATTTTAAGACTTCAATCCTTCGCAGAGTAAAAGGAGGAGTATTCATCAAAAAGGAGAGGAGATGATTAAGTTAGAGATAGAGAGAACGATGTTCAGTAAGAATCAAAGGAAGAAAAAGAGGGCAAGTTACACGGGTAAAGTGATGGCAATACTTAGGTCTAATTCCGAGATAATGAACTAGAATTCGGTTTGAATTGGGAAAAGGAATGGATGATATGTGGAATTCAACTGAACTCACAACTGAAAGCACATTAACCGGTAGACTACCTACAAAATTTTACAGTAGCCTGGTGGCGGGACCTCTTTTGTTGGTAGTGCACTGGATTTGTTGCAAGTACCTTCGTATAGCATTGCGTCATTTTGATCGGAAGGTTTTATCCCATCATCCTGCGTCGAAAATTCAAATCAACGTTCATGATTTCAGTGAGCAAGATCAAATCAAAGACCCGTTCACTCACTTGATTCTGCGTTGACGCGAGTTTTTTCAGTCTTGGATATGAGGAACCTCCAGAGGCAATAGGCCTTCCTCCGAGCTGAAGTAAGAAATTCAGCAAGGAATGGGAGAAGGAATGGAATTCAACTCCGTTATCAAGTTCAAATATGTTTACCAATAGACTACCCGCAATCATTGCATAGACTATGGTAATAGGAGCTGTTATGTTGTTGATATTGCATTGTAATGGTAACAAACGCCATTGTAAAGCATTGAGTCATTTTGATCGGATTGTTTTGGCGTCACCAAGAATCGAAAAATCATATCAACGTTTGTGATGCGAGAGTCAGATCATCGCAAAGACCCGTTCACTCACTGGATGCTGCGTCGGTGCGAGTCTTTTGAGATGAGTAACCTCCAGAGGCGGGGCTTGCGGTGACTCTGAGGGGAAGCGACCCAGCCGACGAGAAGAAGGAATAGGAGCAGGTTGAAGAATGCGGTCGGGGGACGCCGTGGAGCCCCTGGGAAGGGCGGCTTGGTCTCGGGCCCAGGGCTGTCGCACGCAAAGACCGCGTCCTGCACCACTTGGCAACGTCGCAGAGGAGCACCTTGCCCTTCCCCCGACGTCTGCGGGGAGTTCCTCTGGGCGGGGCGGGATGAGTTACTGCGATCCTCTCCTCCGGAGGGAGGCTGGGCTGATGTCGGCGGATGCTGGGTGCCCCCTTGCGGCTTCCAGGGGGGCGGTAGAGACGGGGGTCGCGGGGTGCTCCCGTCTCGGCAGTCCGGCAGACCCCTGTTCCCTGAACGGGGGCGGGGAGAGATTTTTCGGGACGGTGATTTCAACGCCCGGTCCCTTCTCTATTTTGGTCACAATAGTTCCGGCTGACAAGGTCTAGGCTTGTTTTACGGGTAATCGTGCGTATCGGTGTATTCTATGGCCGAAACTGGGCTCAGGTGTCGATTGTGGGCGCTGAAAATTCCTACAATTATTAACGATGGAAATTGATATTCGATGGCACATGATATTCGATTTAATTGAAAACGATGGCTATTAGCTCATTCCGGGATTCCGCGCGGGTAACATTTTACAAGAGCGCCGACGTTTCGGGTACCGACTCGACACCTATTCTCAGTAGCCGTGAGAATGAGTAACAAGTCAATACCCGAAACGTCGGCGCTCTTACAAAATCTTACCCGCGCGGAGTCCCGAGAATAGTTCATACATATTGTCCGCCGGGAAAGTGCAAAATCTTGCATAAAGATGGCTATTGTTAAGAAGGAATTGATGATATTCAAATGGTGAATATTTATTGTGATTTTTTATTTCCGAATTATCCTGCTATTCGCAGGGCAATCGGAAAACGATGCAACAGATTTTAAAGCTTAAATTCAAACTACCGAATGAATGAAAATATTTATTTATTTATTTATTTATTTATTATCAACTTCCCCGTAAACAGCACATAACGGCCTTTTACAACGAGGGATTCCAACATTAACTGAGTACAAGACAAACATCCATGCCCTGGATAGGGATCACCTCCCCAGGCGGGATTCGAACCCACGACCTACGGTTTGGCAGGCGAGGACTTTACCCCACCGCCACCGTGGCCGGCCTTTTAATGCAATGAAACATCGTCAGTAAATATTCGATGGAAGTCAACGGACATTTTTGACGAACAGTTGGTAAATTGTCGCCAATACTTTGTCCATCAACTATAGGTTTATCATTAGCAATTGGAGAAACATCGAAAGTTTGTAGTTAATGTGACATCAATGGGCTGACTACCGTGGATATTTAGGTGTCGATGACATCAATCATCACCATTGACATCAAATGTCACCGCTGCAATGCTATTGGTTATATCGGCTGTATTACTAGTTTATAACTTCGATAAACTGCATAATCATGAAAAATTGGCAGCACCGAGATTGTTTCGGAAGTTTTTCTGCAGTTTTTTATAATTTCCTCTGGCCAACCTCGAAAAATTCTCCAGAATATTTCATGTATTTTGTTTCTCTCCGGTAGAGATCAGAGATAGAGTGACTAAAATACGACCGAGGAAATAAGAATTCAAAAACATCATCGAAAGCAAATTTTATAACATGTGTAAACGTTATAATATGCAGCATTCACCCTCCCGGGAAGAAATGTGATCGTTTCCGTCCAGATGATATTTTTAGATAAAAAAGATTACATTTATTTTTATTCAGAGAAGCTTGAAATTTATGAATTTTTGTGGAATGACGGGCGTGGTTATCTTCTAGATTCTGTTATGGAGAGTGAATTTCATTCCGTCGACTTGGGATTTTGCCGCTGTAATAAAAACACAAATTCGAAACATGGGTATTTAAGGATATTGTTATAGAGCTTCAAGGATGCTCCATCATTGCTTCTCTTTCTTATCAAGTTAGACCGCCGGAGCAGCATACTTTTACAATCACAGGCGCATAGATTGTGGAGGGTTCGCGATATTTGCCCCTATACTGTTCATGGCAGATTATGGCGTTTTAGAAAAAATGTTATTAGATAGTCAAGAAAAATAAATGTGCTATCCTGCAATGTGAAAGATTAGACTTTTCGTGAAGTGAAAGATTACACAAAAAATCGAATTTCTAAATCTTTTCACGGAGAGTGTTATTGATTTCATACGACATTCTCGAGAAGACTTTCTCGAGGGTTCATTAGTTTCCAAAACGAGAAAACTTTATTTGCATGTTACATTTCTTTTCCACTGATTTAAAGAGAAAAAGTAAGGTATGTAACGCCCAAAAATATTTAGACCAGCTAGAATATATGACGATGTTTTGTTTATAATGTTAAATGCGCTTAGTATATAATTAGTGCTTTCGAATTTGAATTACCAAATTTGAAGTTTTTCATTAATTTTGCGATGCTATTTAGTAAATTTCAATTCCAGGCCGAAGATTCTAAAACACTCAATTTCTTCTTGCATCGGCGTGATTATGTTTAGAATAATATGTACTAGATTCCAAAATCGTCAGCATATGCTGTGCTTTCATCCTCGAGACCAAGCCTTCATCTTGACTGCAATACCTTGATTTATTTTTCGGCTCAATGTTGCCAAGCGTGACCTCGTGAGAACGCGCCCGGATGGCGATCGTCTTTTGTCTCCCCGGCGCCAACTCTTTCCTTCCTTGGATCGGCCCAACCAGTCACGTGCATGGACCTACTCACTCACCGCCACACACAAACAAGCCTTCGTGAGCCGGAACACCTATGGAGAGCGGAATTTATTGCGCGCATAAATTTAATTGCCATCTCATTCTTACGTGGCATCCCCGGCTGAGTAAAGGGAACCAGACTTGTGCCCGAAAAGGAAACTTTTATTCGGTGAAAGTGGTCGAATTCGCAGAAACTTTAATCAAAACTCCACCGTCCAACTTGTTGTTAAACAAAGTTTTCCAGCTCATGCAAATTTCATGGAATTTTTAGACTAAAATTATCATTCCAATAAAACCTCTGTTGTTGTTTACATCTCTCCAAAAAATGAAAGGAAAACTGTTATAGTCAGGTTATAGATGTAAATCGCGAACTCTGCCACAGAATTCTTTATTAGCCATGGTCATTTTAGCGCTGACTCAAGGCATGTATAAATTAAGCGATTTTCTTATGCACTACTGCGAATATTTTTTACAAAAGAGTAATTTAATCGAAGATCAAAAAGATAAAAGCTTTTATTGACCATCATTAACACCTCAAGCAAAACAAAGTTATTGTATTTGATACAACTTTGTGTATTTCGACTTTAGTACAGTCAAATAAACGATATTTTAAGAGGAATTTTTATCCTTGGCTTTGCAGTTTTATGAGCAGCTGCTTATTTTTATATGAAAAATGTTTACTAACAGCGAGGTAAACATTGGAAGGGAAATATGTTCCGCTCATTTGACACAAAAAAATTGTTCGGCGATTTTCCAGGTATATCTGTGTTGATTGGCAACTTTTTGGGATTGCCACAGGGCGCATAAAAATTTTCGGCTGATCGAGAAAGGAAAAGTTAGGGGTAAATATTTTTTTGATTTGAATAAATTATTTAATGAAGAAATAAATATTTTACTGAGAATAATAAAATCGTAATAGTATGAGCTAAGGAGAGGAAGCTATTATCGAATTGTATTGAATTTGCCACGGGCAATGATTTCATTGTGTAGCATTTAATACCATTCCATGCCAGCTTTTCTTTGAACCCCTGTATTATCTTGCTGAAGTAAAATACAATTTATCTGGTATCCTTGCTGTGGTTCTGAAACTGATAAAATATCACAATTCAACACATATTAACTTTATTGGTTCCTCGTACATAAAATTAATCATTGATAATCTATGTTAGGTATACTTTATTAAGTTTAGTTTCAGCACAGACGATAAAATTTTGAAATATTTGGCTTGAGATTTTAAAAAGATTTATCATGACATACTTTTTCTTGGAATTTCAACGTAATAACTAAACTTTTTTCTATTCGAAAGAGAAAGAATAACCCAGTATATGTCTAAATTCAACATTTGGAAAAAGGCTCTCACCTTTTTAGGGCCAATTACCATAAACTAGGAAGCAGAACACTTAAGCAGGAGCGGTGCACCTTTAGCTGGCCCTCCTGTGGTGCCGATGAATTTTGAATTAATATTGAGTCACCATGACTTCCCAGCATGGACTCCCGTCTCGCTGGGATATTGGTGCGGTCAATGAGACTTACGATGGCATGAATCGGTTCATTCTCGCTCTGTTCGAGTAGTTTCGTATGCAATAAAGGTAAGATGGAATCTGCATGACCAGTTCAAGTCTCGTTTAATTCAGCATGCACCAGAAGCAGCTGGAGAATAAGTGTCACTTTGAGCAACTGGATGCGCGATCAAACCTTATGAACCAAAGCATTTTGTCATACTCTAACGCATTTTGCATGCCCTTCATGCAAAAGATATGGTTTTATGAAAAATCTTCACATTTACTTTATATGAAGGCATATTAGTAAAAAAAAAGGGAATTTCTCCTTATCAGGCAATGAAACAAGATCATTAAATTGTACGTTAATGGAGTTGCCGAGAATTCAAACGTTCGCGGTAGTCATTCGAACATGGCTTGTGTGTCTTAATTTAATATGAAAAAGGCCGCACGCAATTGAAAAAATATAAAAAAAAAGAGAAAATACAGTTTCATTTAATATGAAAATATATTTTTTCACTATTAAAATCTTTAAGTATGAGATAGGAGAAGCTGGCATAAACCAATTAAATGCAAATATTCTCTTAAGTGGCAACCTTGTGGAGGAAAAATGACAGCTTCACGCGATAATTTCTACGATGGCTCCAGGGATGGAAATCCCTTCCCTTTTTCCATCACTCGGCACGTCACTTTTTCCGTCGCTGAAACCATCGCTGCCCACCGTCCTTCAGCTAGTCAGAATGCAAGATTGCTTGCAGAAATTGTAACGCCACGCATAGCTTTTAGTTGAACAACTGTTGTTAATACGGAAATCGATCAAATGTAAGCGATGGAAAAAGCGATGGATGGATGGTGGGAATGGATGTGATAGGGGAAAATGACGATTCGAGGGACTCCTCTTTTGGAAATAAGGAAATAAAACTTAGTAAGGTTCACTATTATTTTAATATGGGCACGACCCGGGTTTCGTAACGTGGTTACATCTTCAGGTGACTCTGGTCATTCTTCCAAAGATATCTATACTCAATTGTTCAAGCAATATAAGCCTAGCGCGAACCATACGAGTCTCTAGCGGCTCCCATAAAGTAACGTACTCTATATGTAGCATCTACTGAATTGTTTCCTTACTTCTATTATGTATTCTCAGCTTAGCTGTAAGAAGATTCTTCTTTTTGTAGAAAGCCCTCTTCGCCTGCGGTTTCTACTGACTATTTCTTTCTTCCTTCGTCCATCGTTGGTAATTCGGCTTCCCAGCCTAATTCGCTTTACAACAATTTGTGTTAATTTGATTGGTGTATTAAAAAAAAAACGTTTCATACGATTCTTGCTTACCTTTTCCTATTGATAAAATGGACACAACTCTTGTATGGTATATTATATTGGAGAGGCAACCGACATCTAACGTCATTAGCACCGTACTGAGGGACGGAAAAAAACGATTCAGGCTTAAGAGTTAGCGTGTATGTTATCGTTATGGAATGTCGCTCCTGCTACCCTCAGGGTTTACCCTCCCGGATCCACGCCTTCCCTCCCTCTCCCTTACTTCCCCTTTCCTCCCCACCATCGAGAGGAGCACACGCTTACGGCCACAAAGCCGCTTGCCGCCGCCCCCTCCCATCGCATTCCACCACTTCAATCGGAACAATCCCTCAATAGTGGTCGGCTTACGCAGCCCAACGTGGGGACCAAATTGGAGTAGAATGACGGGAGAAGTGGACGACTAAAAGGGAATGCCATAAAAGGCTTTTGGCATGCGAATTTGTCGGAGGAGTTGATCTATTCATTTTGGCGGTCGAACTAAGGAATTCCACAGGCAAAAAAATGTTATCGGTAAATTTTATTTGTATCCGAGTGAAATCTTCATAAATTAGTACTCCGTGAGGGTAATTCAACCATATTAAAAGTTGTTTAAAGTATACGATCGGATAAATTCAATAAAATACTTTATTCAAACATTTGTAAGTTGGCGGAGGAGTTGATCTATTCATCATGGCGGCAAATTTAAGAAATTTTACTGGCGAAAAAATGATCTGGAATTTCCGAGCAAAATCTCCACAAATTACTCCACGAGAGTAAATCTATCACGGTATCAGTTGTGTTCACAGGTTTTTTTTTTTGTTTAAGGCACCAAATCAGGAATGATCCATAAAATATTTTGTATAGAAGTAGTTCGCTTCGCGTACTGCTCATTTTAAAATGTAATTCGCTTCAATAAAAAACACATAATTCGACTATTCGGGCAAGTGTGGTGTGTTCTCTTAATATTTTTTTGAAATACTGAAGGTTTTATTTCAATTTGTGAATACCAGGAGCCATCATAGCACCTTTTAATTCTAATAGGCTTCTGACGCCTCTGGCATGTGATATATATTTTATGATGTCGTTTACTCGGTTGCTTTTACTTAGCCACTGACTGTCAGATGTGTTTTCATTATCATGATTTAGTTGTTCAACGCGAGTTGAAGATTAGGACAAAATAAATTTTAGGCAAAATTGGAGTGAAAATAATACAACCATACTGAATATTTTTTCCTAATTTTCAATTGGTATTTGATCATATTCAATACCAAATTATTGAATAAATGCCGCTAATATTTTTGCTCATATGTAAGACAATTAGGTGTTTGGACACTAGTCAACTTTTTTATTACCAACAAATATGTTTCATTGCATCTCCGGCTAAATCCATAGTTACTGAATATAATTGCAGCCTTTGGGAATACCTCGCTCAGTAGTTTAGTCCGAAGGTTCGTTCGGATAGATGCGGTTAGAGCTCACCCCGGGCTAATCCACCAGAGCAAGAGTGTAACTTATTCTTTTTAGGACGGCCTGTTTCCTTCCCTGTGCCATCCTCCACTGCTAGGAATTTTGCTTAGCAGTGTCTCAAGGCTTCATCTAGCATTAGAACCCGATACTATTCGATCAGTAACCAAGCCCTATACACAATGGTCCACCATACTCTTGTCAAAAGTGCAGAAAAAATATTTCTTATGCTATTAACAGCTCGATTAAATGCTAAAACTTATGCAATAAATACTTTAAAAATATTAAAAAAAATTAAACTCTACAATACTCTAAGTCTGAGAAGTGTCGGTAGCTATAAAATTCATAAAGACGAATATTAAATCTTTCGACTAATTTCATTTCTTTGCTTGCCGTTATTCACGGTAGATATACTGCTAAATTGGATATTGGAATCCTTAACGCACAAGGGAATTTGTATTAATGGTTAAATACATCTAAAGTGAAATATATTACTGTTTTGAATTCGATTTTTCGTAATGAAAGAAAAAAAACTGTTTTATTCCGCAAATTTTATTTTTAGGTATGACTAGTCTGACGGAATAAACTGAACTTCGAAACTGGTCATACCTTGAAATAAAATTAGTGGAATAAAACAAAGTTTTTTTTCATTTCATTATTAAAGAGAGTCTGAGTGAGCTTCCACAGAGTTGAGCCTAGAGACAAGAGAGCCTAGAGATACTGAGGCGATTTTTCTGAGTTATCATAACGTTCAACCATGTGGGGCAAAAGGATAGCAGGACCATATTTTTCCCTGAGCCTTCTTCTACCAAGAGGATTTATGCTTTGAGATGGTCATAGACCCTATCTGGGATTAGAACCAAGGACTCATCGATCAGAAGCCTAGCGCTGTACCCATTGGTCCACCAAGCTCACGTCAGATGAGCAGGATTGACCATATTGAATTTAAAAAATTGCTTATGCTATCAACAGTTTGATTTAAAGCTAAAACTTTTTTTAAAAATTTTAGGAATTCTATTTAAAAATGAAATTCTATTTTCGTCTTGAAATTGATTAAATATAACTAAATTGAAACTTAAAACTGTTTTGAAATCGATTTTTCAAGTTAGCGTTCAACCATGTGAAGTTAGTAATAGTAATAACAAAAGGCATTTTGTACTTTCCACAGTGGTTTCATTGCTCGGCAACCGGTTTCTACGTATTCTACGTCATTATCATGTAATTGTGCTTGATAATAACAGAGAATAAGTTGAATCCTACTGGCGAGCAATTAAACCAGTAAGGAATGTACAAAGTATCTTTAATTGTAACGATGCATAACTTCTACCAAGTGAACTAACCTGCTATCCACTTCGTGTAAAGTTAACGATAGCAGGACCAAATTCTTTCCCCTGGACCTTTTTCGACCAAGAGGATTTATATTTTGGGATGGCCATAGACTTCATCTGGGAATCGAGCCCGGGACTCCTCGATCAGTTGCCCAGTGCTGTGCCCACTGGTCCACCACGCTTCCGTCTGATGTGCAGGATATTCATTTTGATGCGAGCACCTCACACCCGACCGGCATGGAAGTATTTCTTGCGTTGGACGCATTCCTCCACGGGTCCAAGACGAAGGTGCTTTTAACGTTGGGCGGGGAACGCCCATCTCCCACCGGAACTCAATCCTCCCCTCCCATCCGACCCACCCTGCTCCACGTCCATATAAATCCTTCATCTGCGGGAGAGCTCATGAAGGGTCGAAATGGACCAACGCTTCGAAACACTCCATCCTCAATTACAACATTTCAAACAGACTCCCGAGTAACTGGTGAGCTATACAGCTGCTGCAAACAAATCCAGAAGAAAATTGCTATCTCAAGTAAAAATTTTGGTTTTTTACTCCCTTAAGTTTAAAAAAATATCATCTATAGAGACATTATAATAAGGGAAATTAATGTTTTGAAAATATAGCAGTGAACTCTATATACTGGCGAAAAATGCAAATTTTTACTTTTAAAAACTACTTAATGAAACGCACACTTTTGGTGCACCGCATAATTTTCGAGTTTACAGTTTATGAAAAGTGGTCTTGGATTAAAAGAGTTAAAAAAGTGGAAAAATGCTTTTTAATCTCTGGTGCATCATGGAATAGTTCCATCATAATAACCTACTCATCTCAGCTTGAAGGGTCGAAATGTAGTACCGACGCTTCGGAACACTCCATCTCCAAAGACAAAATTCCCAACAGACTCCCAAGTAACTAGCGAGATAAACAGCTGATGCACATAAAGCAAAACAAAATAGCTATCTGGAATTAGCTTTTGGTCCTTTACTCTCATTAGTTAAAGAAGATATCGTATTTGATATCCACAAGCTCATGTTTGAGAATTGATACATTCAAATTATCACTAATGCTATAATTTTACATTACATTAAAAACAAGTTTAAACAAGTGGAAACTTGCTTTTTAATCTCCGGTACATGATAGGACAGTGCCATTACATCGACCTTAGCACCTTAGCTTATTTTTACATCTACTAAGAATTCGATAAAATGAAGAACATTAAGAACCGCGTCCAGGGAAAGGTGGTTATGAATTCCTATTAACTATCATAGAAATATAGTTAATTATTTTTTGTTGATGCTGAGATAGTCAAGTCCACTTTGACCTCTAAATATTACCTTCTGAGCTATAATACAAATCTGGCCGCTGCACTGCAAAAACATACGAATATAGACAATATTATTTTCGAAACAAAAGTGAATAAAAGAGGTCTCCATTTAAATAGTTTAAGAGAGTAAATAATGTTTTTTAAATCTCCGTCTAATGGTACAACAGGTCCATCAGATCAAATTAGTCAATTCAGGTCGTAGATAATCTACTATTAATTGAATAAAATAAAGAATATAAGGGACCGTATTAAGGGAAAAGCTTATGAATTTCTTTTAACTCTCATCGGAATATATCCCTTTTAACTATCAAGTCCATTCTGATTTCAATTTAAATCTTTCTTAAGCGATAATACAAATCCTGGCCGCTACTTTGCAAAAGGATAAGAATATACATGAATATATGAATATAAACTGTATTATTTACGAATCTAAAGTGTATAAAAAGAGGACTACACTGAAATAGTTTTAAAAAGTGTTAAATCGCATTTTACTTCCAGTACATCGTGGATCAATTACATTACATCGTCTAAAGAATCTCAGCGTATTGCCAAATCTACTATAAATTCGATAAAATAAAGAACGTATTTTGAGAAAACTGGTTATAAATTCCTTTTAACTCTCATGAGAATGTAGTTTATTATTTTTTGTAGATGCTGTGATAGTCAAATCACCTCTAACCTCAATATAGATCCCTTTTAAAAGACAGTGCAAAACCTGGCCACTACCTTGCAAAATGATACGAATCTGAATTTTTGCAGCATCCCAAGTCCGCAAATGGCATCGCAACCCTATCCACTCTCTTCACGTGTAATCTCCGCATGTTTTTGTGGCGTCCCCTGACCCCTCCCTCCCCCTTCTCCTTCCTCCTTGAGGCCCTTAGGGGCCCTCATACCCCTGGAACGCAGCTGCATTCCATTCTCATTCCAATCCCCCACCAACAACACTGATTCCTCTCCCCACCTCGCCCTTCACACCACCGCCCCCCTTCATCTCAACGTATCAGACCAGTTCCACCTGCATGCACACGGACACACACACGCACACACTGGTCGGACCCCATCCGCTTTCCTAATAGCGAGCATTTAAACTCATTCTTCCTCCCCCCTTTACCATCTTCCCAGCCTCCCCGTCGCCCTCTACAATCTCCTACTTCCTCCACTTGTGCCGCGTTTTCTTTCACTTTCAGTGGCCACGTGCGGACTCGCAGACTCACCTTCAATCTTAGTGAACCGTGCGCTTATATTAATTCAGAACTTAGCACTATAAGGACCGGGGCCGTATGGTTACCTAGAAGAACCAATATACGTCTTTATGACGGGTAGTAATAGGGTGGTTTACTATTATTTTTTTATTGCCTAAATCAAAATATTGTTACTCCTGGAGTACATATTTCACGCTTTTAGCTTTTTAAATGACGATATCTATTTCTCGCGATTATATAAAAAGTGAAAATTTTCAAGGGCGCGAAAACGCGACGACTATGTATGAATGCTAGGAAAAGCCCGTGTGACGTCTGGCCGCTGCTGTGTGAGGCCGCCAGGGTGCGAGGCTATGAACGCCGTTACGATGCAGGCTGCTTGCTGCCGAGCACGGCGGCAGCGTAGAGTACCCTACTAGCAGGTAGCGCTTGGCTTAATTATGGAATATTAATACCTTATCAAACGAAGGAAACTTTCCGACCATAGGCAGTTTTAATAGGTAATTATTAAGACATGTTTCCCTGTAGGGGCTTTCTCTAACTCGTTAACGTTTTGTTGTTAACGGGTTGTTAACGAAAGTCCTCTCTTGCAACGATACCCTCTTATCGAAAGTGTGTTTCTGTATCTCACCTTAACGACAGCTCGTCGTTGCAAAACAAGACCACGGCTCGTCGATAGCAAACAATACACCGTCGGCGCCTGCGAGTGAGGCTAGAATTTTCAACCAATCACATGCCTAGATTTATTCGTTCGGTAGCATTAAGAAGCAGTGCCTAACTACGGTAACTAATAAACGATAAATAGTCACCATAAATAAACAAGAAGCTGCTAAAGAACGCACCGGTCGATTTGGAAAAGAATAATAAATGATGGAGAAAACTGATGAGTATCATTTTAGTAGTGGATTCATTTACTGTTTTTATAATGTGTCGTAATATATTTCCATGAAGAACAAAATAAAATAAGGAGGAAATTAGTGTAAGTAAGCGTGTATATTCAAGGATTCAACAGTTGTCGATGGAAGAATATCGGCAACTTTTGGTGCATTATGTATCGTAATTTTCAAGTATAATTATCTTGAAGAGAACTTTGTCTGCTACTTACTCGTTCACCTACGCCTATAATAATTTTACTCTCGTGGTTATAGTAGTGACAAAATTATTTTTATTAATAGTATTGTAACGATGTAAATTTCGGAGTGCATCTTCAGCCACGGCTTGTTTACATCGTTTGCCTTATTTCCGCTGTAAGTCCACAACTTCCACAGTGGTAGTTATTCAATTAGAAAAACTTATTGACGCTTTCATCATATTTTGGGATGTTTGGAATCAATTCGTTGATAAAAAAAATACCGAGATTACGCGGATGTCATGGAAGGAATCATCGCGAGTGTTGTGATTGTGAACTCGTGTCACAAACTTAACGTTTTTTAGTGTCAATTTCTTGAGTAAAGATTACGGAAGTGTTAATGTTGTTGGTGTTGTTGTTACTTATAATTATATTCTACGCAAAGCGAAGATAAACACAATAAAGTAAACATAGAAAAAAATGCGCATTTAAGGAAGTAATATAATATTTTCATAGTCACTCACCATGTTGAGGCATCGAATTACTGATTAAACTCACACAAAAGCAAAACGTAGCATAGGTTAATCGTTGGTAGCCACAATTAAGCATAGGAAATCACTGCAATCAGCAGCTGAAAATGATACTAAAATAAGTGTATGCATTAGCCCATCAAAACACAGGCATATTTTTCGTTGGGACTTAGTTTAACAGCATTGCAAAAGTTAAAAGTGACGACTAATGAGTTCTGAGTAAATGAGGGAAACCGTAATTATTTTCGTGAACGGTGGCTTTAGCCAGCAAAAAAGGCGTCAAAAAATCCGTCAGTGTTACGGCCACATTGGGGGTTATTCAAAAGGTTGTTTTGAATTAAAAATCCGGCGAAAATTAGTATTCTGAACATTCCTAAGTCGTCTTCTCTGCACTAGATGCTAAATTACATTTGCTCTCTCCTCAAGATGTGGTTAGATCCCTACCTAAAAAGTTAAGACCCATCAATCGAGCCTAAATAAACCACCGACTGAAAATAATCGGAGCACTATAATTGGAATGTGTAAATATTATTTTCACAAGGTAAATAACTTTCTTAAATCTACTTCAAACAGCATGTTCACTCCCCCGCAAAAACTAATGTCTCTGTTGCCACTTTTTATAATCATTGATTGCTGCAAAACGTTTTAATGCTTTCCATCTCCTTTGCAAAAGTGTATCTATAATTTTTCAAGTAAAAATACCTTTATCGCTTTGTGGTAGCAGAATAATAACTTTGCCACGCACTGAGCAACCGATACCTAAAAACATTATAGCGGGCGGCGATAAGCTTAAGACGGGCTCCCGAGTCCCCGGATAAGCTATCGGCATTTTTCGTTAGTGCTATCGAGAAAATATCGTTAAGCGAGCGTAGAGAAAACCAATTGTCGTAAGTGAAGATTTTCGATAAGCTAACGACGCAGCAACGTCGATAAGACTTGCTATCGAGTTAGAGAAAGCCCCTGCTGAGCTCTGTGCCTCATGCATGCATTGGTAATCTCAGACGATGTAAAACTCCTATCTACTCGTATAGAAACTAGGTCTCTGTGACGTCACATGGAGTGGCATCGCATGGGCGCCAATCTGGCCTTTTTCAAATGAGGTTAAAATTGACCATTACCATTCGTTTAAACTGGGATTTATAAAACCAAATAGTTTGTATGTTATGAATTCACTAATGGAGGGTAATGAATCGCAATCAATGCCTTTCGTTTTCTTTGATGAAGGAAACTACTCTATTGCTATAAATATTTCTTCGTTTATTTATTACCAACTTCCCCGTGAACAGCACATAACGGCCTTTTAAAACGAGAGTTTCCAACATTAACAAAGAACAACACAAACATCCATGCCCTGGATAGGGACCAACTACCCACGCGAGATTCGAACCCACGACCTACGGTTTGGCAGGTGTGGAGGACTTTACCCCACCGCCACCGAGGCCGGCCAATGTTTATGCTAAAATTAATGAATAACCTCATTAAATATAAGCTTCTCCTTCAATACACCTGACTGATTTTTTACATATCATTTCACAATGAAATATTTCAAATGAGCTGCGGTAAGGTAGCTTCGGCTTTCCCTGCCCTGACCTTCCTATGGCAGATTTTCATTCAAAATGCAACTAGTAATGATAAATGCATGAACGTGCAAACCAAAACATCAAAATGGCCACGCGTAACATGGTGTTGTGATTTCCTCGATAAATCACGCGGTACCGTTACCAATAAAATAGAAATGCCTAAGCCATCATTTTGACGGATGATGGTTTGTTTTTTTAAGGTATACAGGTTGGATAACTCTATTTCTATGTGCAAAAATTAAATTATATTTTAAAGGAATTCGTGGCATAAAAAATAAATAAAAGTAAGAAAAAATCATATTTTTTAGGCAATACGATTACGAAAGTAGAGTTTGGCTGTCCAAATGACGGCTCTGGTCCTTCTGGTGTTACATTAGGCGAATTTTTTATTTTTTTTTTAATTCCCAAACCACCGATTACAGCTCTCATTGGCCATTTAACATAGGGGTATTCAACAAATTTAACAATTAAAAGTACACAAACAACCATGCACTGAATGGGGGAAACTTACCCAGGCGGGACTCGAACCCGCGACCTCACTTTACTTTTACTACTAGGACTTTACCCCGCCGAGGCCAGCCAAATTGTAGTAAACGTGACCAAGGCATACAACTTTGCGTCTTTTCCATAACTTTCAGCTTTACACCTATTCAGTTAGGCTTTGATCCTGAGTTTATTAAAGTTACAAAAACCACGATATATAACTTCCGGACATTGACAATAAGGTTGGCAGCGTAGTAACGGTTCTTTTCTAATATATATGTCAATGCATTATTCACGCGCTCCAGTTCGCAAATCATTACAACGTGAGGATTTCGGAATTATTTTTATCATACAAAACGGTTGCTAACGCGACCCGAAGCATTGTTAAGGGCAAAATGAAACTGCTCTGTGCTCATTCCTTCCTTTTATATGACTTATCGAGTGACTATTTCCTTATTTTCCCGCTTATAGACTCATTATCCGAGCAATCACATCTCTTTACCAATTACAGCCCGCTTAATGATTTCAAACACTGAAATACTCGTTATTTAATAAAAAATTCTATGGTAAGGTGGGCTTGCAAGGATAATTTACGAAGCATTCTGGCAGTCTCCCCTATTAATTTTTTTCTCCCTTATCCTTCTTAAATTCACAATAAGGCCTACTCCCTTTCATTCTATCTAAATATTCTATTATCTTCCTCCCTCTCTAAAATTGACTAGAATATGCCGGTGATGTTAATCCAATCTGTAAATGTATTATTTTTTCGCAAAACCGTTTCATTGCCTCATTCATTGCTCTCTTGAAACAGAGGAACGGCCATTATGTCATGAAAGACATCATCCTTTGGTCTGCATGACGATTTTCGTCCATTGTACTTCCATCCCAGTTGAAAGTGACCCCAATGTAAATGAATGACATACTACGGGCATAAAGCCGAGTAAATAACCAATATTTATCAATATCAGAGTATTAATGACGTCCGCGATAAGCATCGACCGAATTGAATCAATTTCTAAATTGTAGTAGCGAGAGGAAAACCAATATGGGTGCATTACTTACTAATTGTCAAATGTGTTAAATATATTTTATGTATAAATTATCAAATAGATGCTACGTGCTATTGAAAATTTATTGCATCTACTCCATTACGGAGTAAAAATACTATTTTTAAAGTAATCCATACCCAAATTTTTAAGCCTTCGCGTGTTACATAAGCTTAAAATATGTGTATACCGATTACTGTTTAAGCTAAAAAACACAAATAATGTCATTTTTTACGGGTAAATTTTTGGATGCATTAATACTAATTAATATCTTACCTACTTAGAATTCATCCAACCCAGATCGATAACTCAGCATAGGTTCCGTTCGCTTTCCTAATAGGCATTTCCCACTCTGATCGTCGTACTACAGTCATCTCCCTTCTATCTTCAACCTATTTCCTCTCCCTCGTCCCTACCTTCACTTTCACTGGCCACGCGTGGGCTCGCGGCCGCCACGATTAGGAGGCAGGTAACACGAGAAGAATTGGGAGATGATCTTCACGGTTTCTGGAAAATGGTTCTCAGTATCTAAACTAGACTCTCTGGGTCCTCCAAATTTCTCATCTCTACTATACCAATCATGCTGGGCCTTCAGAAAACCTCAAAATATATCCTTGAAGTACGAGGAGGCTCAGGGAAAGGAACTCCCGTTGCTTAGTTCGGCGCGAGGTCTACCCTCACCCGTCGTAATAAGACCTTGAGGGTTGAATGTAACAGTGACCTATCATTTTGTATCCATATAAGTATTTTTTAAATTTTCTTTATAATATCTTGACATGAACTTGGAATCGGATATACCAATTTGGTGCCATCAGTTAAAATATATGTACTTATCAAAGCCTTATTTTCTTTTTTGAGGGATCATGATACCCTCAATCCTAATAAGGCCATCGCGAACATTTTAGGCCTCTAAATTCCATCAAGATCATCGTATTTGAAAAAAAATTATCGAATACTTCGCTTATTTGTCGATACTCTGGCATCATCTCGAGCATTTGCATCCTACTTAGGAATTCGTTTTTCCTTTGGACAAATTAGGACTTGTTAGAGTTGAAATCGAGGTCAGACCACCCTCCCAACGCATACATAATTATTTTTAACTCGTAGGGGTAAATTACAGTCGTCTAAACACTTCTCACCACACAATCTTTGAGGCAGCTTGCGTGGTAGTATGCAAACATAGATAGTAGTAGCAGATGCATACTTGTATCCTTAAATTCATGTGAAACAAACGCTATCTCTAATTTCACGATTCGGTTAAGCCATCTACATGATATTAATCCTTAAAAGCCATTGAAAACTTATTTATTTAGTTAAGCCATCTCGGGTACACATGTGCTCTGAAGTCGTCAAGAACGACTAGAATCAATCCTTGATTTAACGACACTATGAAATTTCGAAAATCTCTGTCCTCTAAAATCTTCTCGGTCTGCTCCGTTCTTGGAAACTATGCCGTATGTACGTGCCGATTACATGAATACATTTTAAGAATTCTTGCTAAGTTAGATGGACCTTGGTAAGGATGTGAATTGTGAGTGAAAAACACCTTGCACGATACCCTTACGTAAAATATGACAACAGGAGAGTAGTTTTTGTGGTTATGGAGTTTTCTGGATTGCTTGATGTCTATAGCTTGATACCCGATCCGGGGAGATTGTTCTCATGGCAGTACATATGCATTTAAATGACGCTCACGCGCTTAAGTCGAAATAAACATATCAGCTATATCTACTTATTTCCCCGCCTCTGCAGGTGCATGGTCGGAATTGCTGAAGTACCTTCTATAGATATGATATCATAGTTCCTTTCAAGGTGGCTGGATTTTCCTAAGTGAAATGCTCAGTTTCCTTTGCACTAATACCGTATAAACAATACTGTAAAATCTAACCACGGACACCACTTGTTATTTGGCTGTTTAAATAAGCAATGTTTTCATTTAAGACGACGCATACCTTCCTTTCGAGTGGTCGTGTTTGGTCTTTTTTTTGCGACAAATTACTCGTTGAAATATCGTGTTATCATTTTGATGGATTCGCGGTATCTTGAGCAGATCTTTCTCACTATTTGCCATATATTTCAAAAATGCATCTGAAAAAATACCAATGTGAAAGTTTAAAATTTAAATAGAGGAAGTTGGCATGGTATTTGGAGGACTTGACCGACAGCTGAGATGATTGGCGCCATGAGGGAAGGCTATATAAGGAAGGGTCGAGAGAAACCCGACGCGTCGCGACGTCAGCATTAGCTTACTCTTAATGCAAAAGGACCACAGGACCGCAGGTATCGGGCAGCCTTTGAAAATTCTATTCCATCGCTGGGATTTGAACCCAAGCCCACAGGGTGGGAAACCAACAGACTAGCCACCACACCAACCCGATCCCCACAGAGGAAGCTATTGGCAAGTATCTGATTTTTACACGCTGAGTTCATAATGCTGTAAAAGAGTATTATGCCACTGTAAAAGATTGTTGTTGCAGGAATTCTTTGACCTATTAACCTCTTCCATTAAGGTTCACCTCTACCTCGCATTCTATTGCCATCTCAACCTACTTGGAATCCTTAAAGGATTTAAAATTGTTTTTTAGTTTTAGTGAGGATTTCTCTGGTTTTACACCGGGTGAGGTCCTCCATATCACCTTCCAACATTTCGATGTGTGACTCTACCGTCCTCAGGGATTCCGGAATTCAATGCCAATCCATGCGTGTCTCGGGTTTATGTACAAATTGCCGCGGTTAAGATCGGTTGCCCTCTCAGCGTCTTCTGATTGGCCACCAGTCCCCTCGGATAAACCCGAGGCACGAACGGAATGACAGTAGGTTCCTGAATTCCTTAGGCCGATGGGGGAGGTGCACATTTAAACCTTGAAAGGAGATATGTAAGGCCATACCCAGTGTCAAACCCAAGAAATATCCACCACCATTGCTCGCTGGGAAAAAACCAGACATTACATCAGCTGTTTAGTTTAATGATGAGCTTCTGCAAGCTTTGCAGTTCTATAAATTCTATTCTTATATTATGCCATGTATTATGTTAGTGAATTTTCTTCTACTTAACTATATCAGCTTAAGCTAGAACCTCCTGACGAGCCATGCTGATAAGGAGGACTCATATTTTTAACATTTATAATTTCTATGTAATCGAAAAGCACAATTTCGTTGTATGTTTCACTGTTAAATTTAAATAAAAGTTTTGTGTAAAGATATTTGTTAATATTGTTATTATTTTGGTGTGAAATTGTATAAAAATTATTTTCAATTGTAAAAAAGCATCTCTCGAGAAGAGAACTTTTTCTTTCATTTGATAAAAGCATCATTGAAATCATTTCCACAGGTGACCGTCCAGTGTGATACGCTAAGAACCGAAGTACCTATATCTCCTACGCTTCAAGAGCTAAATTTGGGGTTAGTATCATCCAATCGTCTGCACCATCAACTTGTTCACTTCTTGGTTCGCTAAGTATAAAGATTACATACTCCATTTTTCACGAATGTGCATACATGCCGCCATAAGGATAAGCATCTCCAGCTGCGAATATCTCGGTGCTTTTTATTGATGGCCCCGAGTCCTCTCAAGTAATGACCATTGTCAAACCTGGCACTCCTCCAAGATTTCTCTGATTACCTGTCCGGCCCATGTGCGAGAGAAGGTCGCTGCAGCGCTCTCAGGGGATGCGAAAACAATTTCAAAGGGAAGAAGAAAGTTATGGACTCAAGTTTCGCATGAGATCACGGCCGGGAAAAAAATCGGCTGGATGGCGATGCTAATGTTTCATTTTCTCATGTCACTTAAAATATAAAAAGAAAAACAGTACACGGGAATTAATTTGCTTTCACACTTGGAGGGGAAAAAATAATTGGATCTTAGATACTTCAGATGACTTCGTCACTAATCTCTCATTAGGAACAGACATGGGGGGAGTCGTAAAAATTAAAGATGAGAGAATAAAAAATGTGTAAAAAAATAATTCTCACTCCCTTACTCACCGTAAGGGAGTATGGAGGGGATTGAAAAGAGAGAAAGAAATGAATAAATATAAAAAAAATAATAATAAAAAATATATTAACGATCAAAGTTTGGAGATAAGGACTCCCTACCGTATATGGAGTCGAGCCAACTCGCGATACAAATGTGTCTATTTATCTATTCCCTTAACCTGTCCCCCGTCCCTAGTCAGAGCAGTCCAAGGGGGGGGGAGGGGTGGCCTACCCCTTCCCCACCCTCCTCCGCCCCCCGGGGTACCTTGAAGCCTCCCCAGTGTCCCCCACTACTCCCATTCGTAGTTTTTCAGCCCCATCAGTCTCTCGGGACGGGATTCCAAGCCCCACTCCACTGCAGCCTCCCCCAACTCGACCGCCTCACACTCTTGCTCTCATTTTCCATCCGACATCTCTCCGATGGTCCATCGCCTCACTTCCAATCTCAAACTCCACCGGTCCACTCAGTCTAAGTCACTTTTTTCCGCTTCGATAATAACTCAGCCGCGTAGCTCACCTATATCTTATCCTTCTCCGAAAGTGTAATGGAGTATAGGTGGATGGAGTGTTTAAGTATATGGGGAGGGTAGGAGAAATTATTCGGAAAGAACGACATTTTGTAACGAAATATTCAATTCCCATACCAATTTATTCCCCTAAGACTCTCAGGCTCTTGAGATGTCATATTCTGGCATTTATAATTTTTATAAAAAGAACTATGAACGAAAATATAAGAAAGTCACAAAAGAAGTAATATGGATGTTTTGAAAAACAATTACATGATAAAAGGAAAGAGTAACTCTAATTATTGCCCATTCATTATTTGCAATAATGATATTTGATCGTCGGCTTTATGTAAAATAGAACTGTTTCATAAATTAGGAAATACCGGTTGGATTGGCCCATGAGATAGAAATACATTTTATCTTTGAACACTTTAGAGATTGATATGACGAATGAAATACATTCCTCCGATAGTAAATGGTAACGATAGTAAAAAGAAACCATCCAATTGCATATATCGAAGAATTAAAAAATTAGAAATGATTTCTACCAATTGATACGATTTGATAAAAATTATTTAAATATTCAAATAATGTATTTGATTTACAAAGTGTAAAATTATTAAAATTCTATCTGTCAAGTTACATCAAGGGTGAAAAAAAAACAGCTCATGTGGTAATGAATGAAAGAATATTTTTGTCATTTACGACAATGACTCCACTCTAAAGCTTTAAAACTATAATAATGTTTATATGATAAACAACATTGCAGCATACCTATGTGTCGGAACAGAGGAACTAACGTATCAAATTCAAAAGGATGAAATTTTTAAAGAAATATAAACGGAAGCGTGATGAAAGTTTCATTTATCTGGGAATATTCCTATCTCGAAATAGGTGGAATATATTCACGACTAATGTTGGTGAAATGTAATAATTATTTACTTCCTAGACAGAAATCCGGTGGAAATGTATGAAAATGATTTATTCTTCGAGTTGGCCTTCAAACAAAAGTGAGTTTAAATTATAACTTGAGGTGCAAATTTTTTTACAAACTGATTTGTAACTATTTTCTGGACAGTGACAGGCTATTACTTTCTTCCAAACTAGAGTAACTAACCTGATATTCCGAGATATAGTCCTAATTGTAGTCTTCTAAGCCGATGTCTTTAATAATTATTGCGTATCCAATGATTTTTTTATCCAGGAATGAAGTATAATTTTCCAAACTTTTCAGAACTAATTGTTGTTTTCTATGATTTATTTTATTTTATTTAAGTATTATTACACATCCTTTTTTCATATTTTTTCTACTGTCAATTTCAGTTATGGAAGGCTTCTTATGTTTCCTTACGGGTTCATGATAAAATGGCATCCGTCGTTTTAGAAATCGAGTTGGTTCTCAACTTCAGGGCTGCCAACATTTCGGGAACTGACTCGGTTACCGAATCGTCAAATGCGAATAAAATATTAATTAACTGATGGAAACCTAAGTAGCCTTACAAGACACTTTGAATAGGGATAGTACCAGAGAATTTTTGATTTTTTCTCTAGTTTTTGTACTGTTGTTACATATTGTCAGTCGCTCTTTTATTACGCCGTAGCATTCTGCTCCTAGCCCTGACGCTGGCAAATAAATTTGGCGAAGTGTTTCCATCTTTCGAAAATTAAATTTCATTGCTTGACCTGAACTCCACGAAGATACACAAAACTAAATTTCCCTTATTTTGCTTCAAGTGAAGACTGTGGACATGTGGCATAACTTCGGTAACGGCGGGGTAAAGTCCTTGCCTTCCACAAAAAAGGTCGCGTGCTCCAATCCCAACTGAGTAGGCTGCTATATCTAGGACATGTATGTTCTTATATGTTTCATTATTAAGTCAAAAAAGGCCGATTTAAATGACCAATAGTGCTGATTTCGGTGGTCCGGGAATAAATACATAAAATAAATATACTTACAAAGAAAATTAATAAAGAGTATGAATGAATTAAATAAATAAATAAAACAAATAAATAAAATGAGTAAAATAAATAAAATCTTTGCGGTATAATTTCAGTAGTACGAATATTTACGAGTAAAAAAAATATGTTTAACAGCAACCGTTATCGGTAGTTCAGCTACGTAAGCTCGGCCGTCTCTGGTCTCTTAGCGAAGAGGACAACTGACTGGCCGAACTGAAACAGTAAAACGGGAACAAAAGAAGGTCTCATAACTCAGAGAAAGAGTGAAAAAATCTTTTTCGACATCTCCCGCCTTCGTCTTCCCTCAATCTCCTCAGCGTCTCCCCTCTCTCTCTCTCTCCCGAACGCTAATCTGTTCCGTCCATCTCATCTCCGCTTCCCTTTCCTCCACACTTGCTCCCACCTCCTGGAATACATCTCCACGCGTCTCCCCCCCCCTTCCACTACTCCTCCCTCCCTCCCTTCCCCTCAAAACCACCCCTCCAACCACCCCTCATTAATCTCTTGAACGCTCTTTTTCCCTCCCAACCACCCACACAATTATTTTCCCGTCCAGTGCTCTCTGTATTCCTCCCTATCTTTAAATCCACACCTGCAAGGATTATCGTCTTATTGCCCTTCAATTCGAAGCGCATGTACGTTTCAAAGTGAACTATAGTATTGGCAAGTGTTAGAGGTGACCGAATGTGACCAGGGCGCGTCACTCCTCGAAAGGATTTTTTCATAGCTAGGTTTCGTCGGAAACAATATTTACAAACATCTTTACTCAAAACTTTTATGTAAATTTTACAATCTAAAAAAATAAGGTAAACTTTTAAATTCTATTACATAGACGATATAAATTATAAAAGTCCTTAGCAACATGGCTCGTCAAGAGGCGAGTGCTAAAACAGCTATAGTTAAGTACAGGAATACGTATTAACATAACAAATAGCAATACAATATATAAGGTATTCCAGTATTAAAATCTCTCTGGAGGAGGTCGCGGACAGCTGAGGTCATTTGCGTCATGAGGGAAGGGTAAGGAACGAAGGCTGGAGAGAAACCCGGCGTCGGCATTAGCCTTCTCTTACCGAAGAGGATCCAAGAGGACCAAGGCTTAACGTCCCAACCGACGGACTGGAGTGTTGAGCATGAGATGTCGCCCTGGACATAGCATTCAAGTGGGGATCGGGTAGTCTCTGAAAATTTCCTGCCACCGCCGGGATTGCAACCCGAGCCCACTGGGTGGAAAGCCAGCACTCTAGCCACCAAACCAATCCGATCCACATTTTTTTCATATTATTGTTTTTAACATATTATTTAATTAAAACTTATGCATCATCTTGAGGTTTTTAAGTTATTTATTTTAATTATTCCTTTGTCAAAATCTGCCTGCATAGCAAATATTAAAATTTACACCTTAGATTCTTTTGAATGCAACATTTTTTTATTGGAGATACCGGAACATTTTGACGAAAATATTTTTGTTCCAATGGCACATTATTACCATTTAGTTTGAATTAATTTTTCGTTAAAAATTGAACAATACCATTGGCATGTGATACAGGTGACCGAATGTTAGCAGGGCGAATCGCTCCTGCTCCACCGTTTTTCCGCAACGTATTACCATATAGTAACATATACTCGGTAGTATTACTTATTTAACCATCTTAGTGCCACAGAAATTTGGTGGTACTAGTGAAAAATACCGATGTGAATTTTAGAATTTTGTAGAAATTGATAAAGAAAACAACATAAAGTTACTATTATACATATCAATGTAATGTTTTTGTCACTAAAGAGTAATCGTTTATCGGCTATGTTAATCTTATACATAAGACAAAGAATAAAAGAAAATATAGTGAGTTATTGTAATTTAAATCCGATTTACCCTCGAGCCGATTCATCGGCTCATAGCACTTTTCGTGGGTAGAGAAAAAGCCGATTTGGTCGTGACACTAAATAGGTTAAAATTTAAACTATCATCATGAGGTTTTTAGGTTATTTATGAAAAGCAGATATTTGTCAACATCTACATGCATATCAAATTTTAAATTTAGACATAGATTTTTCATAGATATAACATTTTTGAAGTGGATATACCGGATAATTTAGACAAAATTACTATTGTTCACTTTTCTCCGTACTCATGACGTATTATTGCCATTTAGTTTGACGTACTTGAACGTTCCAAAGTGATCTATAGTATCGGCAAGAGTGAGAGGTTACCGACTCCTAGCAGGGTGCGTCACCTCCGCTAAAGCGGTTTATTTTAGCAACGTATTACTAGTTAAAAATGTATGCAATCATTTTGAAGTATTTAGGTTCTCGATATAAAGTAGTCAACATAGCACTATACTTCTAGGTCCAAAAACAGAAAAGATTAAGTAAGGGAGAAAGCTTGTCTAAACTGTTAGGTAAAGGATTGATTTTACTCGGAACTATATAGGTATTGAAAAAAATGCGAGGTCTAATTCAGGCGCTCAAATCTCTCACCACCCACACTTAAATTGTTAAGTATACTCTAACAGATTAAGAGCTCGATGTCTAACACCTCCCACCACATGCCTATTCAGGCGGATTGCGGAGTAGTATGAATATGTAGATGGCCAATGTTTACTATTGACTGTGAATATCACCTGAGGTTTAGACCAGTATGAATCTCCACTGATCCAAGAATCGGAAAGAAACTAGCAAGTGGATACTGGTGAAATAAATGCTATATATAGGTCTCACTCAGTCAGTCTAGTCTCTCACAACGCATACCTAAATTGCTTCGTTTGCTGCTTTCACAGATTAAGGGCTGGTGTCTAACATATCCCACTACTCGCTTATTTAGGTGGATTTGGGAGTAGTATGAGAATGAAGATGGTCAATGTCTATTATTGATCTAGGGACTGCGTAAAGGAGGCTCAATTCCATCAGAAGGCTGATTTCTGTTGCCACTTCGGTCTCATTCTAGTCGTTTTTCAAAAATATCCGCGGCGCGGTGATGAGTAAAATGCGATCCACTTTTATCCTATATTTTGCTGTATAATGTTTGTAATTACGAGGAATAGCATTGAATAGTTAAGAATTTGATAGATCATATCATAATGTGTATAAATTTAAATTAATACCCCTAATTATACCTTGTTTTCCTATGAAAATCGGATCACTTTATCCCTCAGCGACGCGAGTGGCGACTTTCGTAAACCCCATTTAAATGCGCGGTGGGTGAGAGCACATTTAGCTTTAAAGTTTGCATTGATAGTAATAAATGAAAGAACATGTGACTTGTGTGGTCTAGGGTTGGATTATGAGGAAAGTGAGCATGTATGTACCTTAACCGCCAATATCCTCCTCATCCAGCTCTCCACGACAAAAGTGCGGCAAAAGTGCTCAGAAATTTAACGAAAGAATCTTAGTCCCGTGTAATTCACCGTGGAGATTTCACAGTTAAAAACTATCACCTTGTACGGTATCTTTGTTGCAAACCATGCTAAAATTCCTCGCAGTTTTCATTAGCTCCAAGTAGACGTATTTAAAAAAAATGAAATAATAATCAAATGGCCTTTGCAATCCTATTCAGCTCCCGACCCTTATCCTGCACAAGCCTCATATTTAATTGAAATACGAACCACACGGTTGGTGGTGTCACAGGAGCTTTAATAAGTCAATTAAAATTTAACAGTTCTGTCTTAAAGGCTGGTGTCTAACACATTCCACTACCCGCCTATTCAGGTGGATTTGGGAGTAGTATGAATATGTAGATGGTCAATGTCTATTATTGACCCAGGGTTGTGAGGAAATTGAGCACGTATGTACCAACCTCCAATATCCTCATCCAGCTCTCCACGACGAAAGTGCGGCAAAATTGCTCAGAAATTTAACGAAAGGATAAGGAACGAATCACTTACGGAGGACTTGAGGATCCTCTTATGTAATATCCGTGCTATCGACATTGAATGTCACCCGACGTTTATGCCGGTATGGCTTCCCAATGATCCGAGTATTAAAAAAAAACTAGAGAGTTGCTGTTGGTGAAGATGATTCACGGGTAGGATGGGTGTAGCGATGGCAGGGGAAGGAGTATGACGCTCAAAAAACTGGTTCGAGGATCTTGGAATGATGGGCATCGGATAGGAATGCGGTGATAAAAACTAATAATAATACAGGGAATGCGAGCGAGGAAACTACGCCCAGAGGGACATCGATGCGAAAGGGGAGAATAAATAAACAATTGCGAATCGATGCTCGTGATATAAATGAAGCTATTGAAGCAAATTGTAGAGAGAGTGATTGCAGACAAGGCTCTGAGACGAATTGTCCGAAAGATACTATGTGATCATACAGAGTTGAGAGTTTTAACTAGGCAAGGGTATGGCGTGTATCTCTTATCTTTTCTCCTCTTTGCATTACCGCTGCCTTCAATTAACACTCACAGCGTTGAGGCTTCCATCAAGTGGTGAAATAGCTGCAGCATTAGGTTTTCGGGTAGTCCTCCGCGTCGATTCATTTTCGTGATGACAGTTCCGCCAGCGCTGCAGCAGGCGTCTTTCTGTTTGAAGTGCGAAAGACACCTGTAGCAATGCCGGCAAAACTATCGACTCAAAGATGAATCGACGCGGAGGAAAACCCGAAAATCCAGCTGCGTATTACGCTACGTTTAAGACAGAACTATTAAATTGTGAATGACTTACTGAAGCTTGTATTCATTCCTTCAACATATAAGTGCATGACCCCTTAGGAGGTTTTTTGGGAATCGTTTGCTTTTGAACGTTGGTCACGATTCCTTATGCACATCTGATGGTATCCTTCGCCTATGCCGTTGTGAACAAGCGAAGCCTAAACATGATGTGTGGCCTGAGTGGGTAACACAGCTTTTGCACGATTTAGTTTCGGAGCCACTCTAAACTCGGAGGCTAAGTGTCAGGCTAAGATTGCTTTATTAATAAACGAAGAAAACATATATCTTCCAAAGTAACTCGGAGAGCATCCCAGAACCGTGCTACATTTCTAGGTCCAAGAGAAATGAGAAAATAATAGAGATATTTTGCTGGATGTGTACGTGTAGGAATTCATTTTCCCCCAAAAATTAAAGGTAAATTAAATCTATAAGATAAATTAATGATAAGAACCAGGTCGAACATATGATGTCAAATATCTCACGACGTACACCTAACTTTTTTTTATACTGACGTACACCTAAATTTTTTAGATTGACGACTGCTGTTCTAATACCTCCCGCCGTATGCCACCTCCATTTTTGCATCTATACTTCTCTCCCCTCTTTTGAGTCAATTGGCCACCTAACCCCTGTGCAGCAGGAGGATGGTTCTGCGATTGTAGTCTACTCCAATTTTTTTTTATTGTACAACTGATGAATCGAGTACTTAGCGGGAAGGGGATGTTGAAAACAGTGTAACGCTAGGTAAACGATAGAGAGGAAGGAAAAGAATAGGATTTTCAGATAAAATGAAAGGGAGTAGGCCTTAATGTGAATTGAAGAGGAAAGTCTTTGATGGGGAGGGAGGATCCCAGAATTCTTCTCAAGTACTCCATGGAAACCTACCTTAATCGGTAGAATACTTTAATAAAATAAACTGATAAATATACAACCTAACCTAACAAAGTTCCATCCTTTCATTTCCTCTTCATCACTGAATAGAACATATTATTGCACTTGTCATTATAAAATACCTTTTCCAAGTTCACGATAGCTACATGCAATGTCTTTCTTCCGTGGATAATTTTCTCAAGCATTAGTCTCGGGCATAGTATTACCGCAGCCCGCTCTACGCCATGGAAGGGGCTAGTAGGGTTACATGTAGTTGCAAGGCAGAATAGGATCTACTTTGCACCATCGAAACGCAAGCGGGGATGGTTCCAAAAAACTACCCAGTTGATCTCTACAAGGTAACGCCAAAAAAATCCTCTCCTGAAAAAATAAGAAATATCCCGTCCCACGCCCTTCCACATGGGTACCACCCTCCCATCTGATCGTTAAATACTCCACATTCGCGCAACCACATTCCATTCCCGTTTGAGAACACCCGGCTACCACAAGTTCTGCGGGCTCGTTTGCTGGAGTTAATTCTCAAGGTTTCGCATTCCTTTTGAAATTCTGACCGTGGGTGGCTTCGATGTATTCAATGATATCAGTTACCTCTATCGCAATGATGTTTTTTTTACCAGCAGAAAATATTTCAATTGATATTTTTTAATTACGCACGATTATCTGCCGGTTAAAGTCTCAGCTAAGTATTAAGAGCGCATGAAACAACTTCAGATTCATTGTGTGATAGGAAAATGTTTTTCCATTGTGCTTAATAAGACGATTCAATTATAGGACGTCTACGAATTATTTTCCAATTTCACTTGGTATGCTCTTTATGGATTATTTGCTCCACGTGAATGCAGAACCACAACAACACTCTCTGATAAACTCGCAGTATTTTAAGTTTATAATTGGGGTTGGCGGATTTTAAATGGAGCAACTATTGAGAATATATAACTTTTTTATGAATATTTGAAGTGGATTGTAAGATACCTGGAAAAATAGACTCCACATCTGTTAAAGTTCATTTTGAATTAGTGCGAGTTGTCCTCGGAGTTCTTGACTCCATTTTAGCCGCCCTGAGTTACCGCTAAAATTTTCTGCAAATACATGCATCTGTAGGATGTGAATACGCTGATGGTACCCAATTCTCTCTAGCAAATGGTTCTACTTCAATGTCTTAAAATATTTCACAAGCAGAACACTAAACCGGAAAAGGGGGAAAGCGTGATTGAGTCTACTGAATTTCCGCAAAAGCTAAGAGCTCTTTCCCCATGCTACAGAGAACTCTTAGGAAATGTGGTCGAAATGACCACTGTTAAAGTTTTATTTTACTGAGGCACTCAGAATCTCTAATCGCTATTATGAGGGTTTATGAAGTATGAAACGAGGCATCTGAAAGGACTTTGTATCGTATTAAACCACCTGTGATTTCTATTCCAACCTGCAAAATACTTCCGAGAATCCTGAATAGCCATCGACAACCTGGATAGATTGAATAGTAACATCACATGGTACTTACAGCCCACGGAATACGTGGATGCTATACAGGGCTCAATGTTGGGATATGAAACAGTGATGCAGGTGAGGTAATAAGAACGCATTTGTCGTAAAGGAAAATGGAAACAAACATTCTGGGCATAAAGTAGTAAAATAAAATACCAGGCGGAGAAATAAGGCCTATCTCCGACTCTAATTTCGAAATAATGTACATGTCCCTCACCGCAAGGAGTTGTAGGTTGACCACGCGGCTTTACCATGTTATGTCCTTCGTGTCGAAGATCTCTTACTTCGTTCGGCGTAAATTTATGGACACCCCAACAGTCCACCGCAGCCTATCACACGGCAAGTTGATGCAATCGTTATATAGAGATGAAGTTTCCTTGATATAAATTGCTTCCCACTTCAGGCTGCACCGGCTTACCAACGACGATCATATGCTGGAGGTTAGGTTGATCGGTTCCGCGGGAGGATATATCCTTATTCAATCCTTTACCCGCTACTAATGCATCGCACCACTCCACCGCTATCATTGGCCCAATCGCAGCGAAGCCTTATACAGGTGTGCAGACTGACGTTTAACAAGTCGGCCGGCCATTTCAGTGATTCACGAGTACAAACGTGGTTGCCTAATACCATTTCGCTGTTTAAAGCGCCGCACTGGATAGACATGGAGAACCGGTTTATGCTTTTTTATTTTAAGTACGCACCATAATCCTGCGGGGTAAAAATGATCGCATTATTATACTCACGGGTATGTATTAAAACATTTTTAACCGATCGCCATACATCATCCTCGCGAAAGGTATTTCCTCCGCATACCTGATTAGGAAATATCTCAGAGGGTTGGTGGTGTCGAAGGAGCTTCAAGGAGCCTTTAAAAGACTTCAAATTCCTGTCCTTAAGCTATAAGCGATAGTTAAAGGAAGTGGTTATGCAAAGAGAAAATAAATGAGACTCACATCGTCCTCTTGCGTATTCGAATATGTAGCATGAATACGCAGTATCTGTAGTGTGGTGCGTCTCAGAAACTAAAATAATATCATTCTCATTCCGTGAAACTATGCATGTCCTTTATAAATGATTTACGAATAAAAGGCGAAGGTTATAGTAATGTGATTTGCACATTTTTATTCCTCACATTTCCTCAAAAAATCAGTTTCATAACTATATTATTATTATGGTATTCTACCGATTCGGGTAGGTCCCCATGGAGTACTAAAGAAGTAATCTGGGAGCCTCCCTTTCCCTCCGACATTGCCTTCTTCAATTCACTGTAAGGCCCACTCCCTTTCAATCTATCTAAAAATCCTATTCTCTTCCTTCCCCTCCCTCGTTTACCTAACAGTCTACCCTCTAATACCATTTTCAACATCTCCTCCCCGCTAAGTACTCGCTCCATCCAAACCCTCTGTCTCCTCCGTATCTCATCTAAAATCTGCCTCTCCTCGTCAACCATATCCAACACTTCGTCGTTCCTTTTCCTCTCCGTCCATTTCACCTTCTCCATACCCACATCTCGAATGCCTCCAATTTTCTCTCGTTCTCCTTCCTTAGTGTCCACGTTTCCGCAACGTAGAGAGCTACACTCCAGATCAAACTATTCATTGAAATTTTCTTTAAACTCTTGCATAAAGATCCTCTCAGACGCTCATTCCTGTTCATGAACGCCTCCTTTGCTAATGCAATTCACTTCCTTATCTACTTACTACTGTATCCGTTTTCCTCTAATGTGCTGCCTAAATAGCTGAATTGGTCTACCTGCTCAATCTTCTCCCCACCTACTTTTATCTTGCCACAACTATATAACATTTTAAAAAAAATGTTCAAAATTTCAATCAACAGTAAGAGAATAGATGTTTGCGGGACGATTACGCATTATATGGGTAGATAAAGGTAGCCGAAGAAAATCATTATTTCACATTCTCTCTTACACTGATGATATTACTTAGCTTGCCAAGACAAAGGCCAAACGCGCATCGGATAAGCTATTTTACAGGAGATATGAGACAGTACCGATGTATTCCATGAATACATTGGAAATCCATTGGCATTGAAAATCTAGTTTAAATAGAAAAGATCTAGGTAATCGCTGTCGAGCCATGACCTTCGAGTTTCGATCCAAACTCGATTTTCCAACTTCGATCTTGACCATTTCGTTTGATCTCAGCAGCGTCACTTCTGGCTTATGATAAAGTCATCCATTCCACTTTGTGAAAGACGTTTCTCTAAGGCCGATAAAATTGAAAAGGTACGCCTTTGATCACCAAGAAAGCACTTCAATCAGTTAATATTTCTTAAAAATTTTATTGAAGCCATATGGTTCCAAACGGTGATCCCTAAACTTAAATTTGCGTCCATTTGAAAATTTTTATTGTTTGCAATTCAAGCATGTGTACTATCGAGGATTTTTTCCTACCATTCAAATGTTTGTTTTGAGTATTTATCGAATGATTAATAACCTTTTTTTACAAACTTTTTTTCTTAAGAACCACTGATTTTTTCGATTGATCGATCTCTTGATTCAAATTTCGATTTTTGTTGATAAGTTGAGCCCTTCACTTCGATTAAAAATCGATTTCTCGAAAAATCGATTTCGACCGACTTTTTTCCATCACCACACCCACTCCGCATCACTAACGAGGAGGCGATTGGGATGTATTAAGTAAGATCAATATCATGAGCAGTGGTGTAGCGAAGGGGAAGAAGCGGGGGGATTCGGAACCACCCCCCGAAATATAAAAATAAAATTAATTTCCTTCATAAAAGAAAACAAAGTATTGAAAAACATGAATTTACAAAATATTTATTTGAAAAATGAAGTTTGTTCGAAAATGAAAAGTGTTAAAATTTGCTTAAAACCCTCCACTTAGTACCCTGTTTTTAAAAACATTTCTTCCCTTGTTTTGGGTCCCCCCCAAACGAGATTCTGGGCTACCACACTGATCATGAGTATTTCTACCAGAAAGTATTCGGGAAGGAAGCACGCAAGTTTCTGACCACGTAAATAAGAATCAGCAATTGTTTTTCGATGATTAGATCTTTTGATTAAAATTTCGATTTTTGTTGAAAAGTCGAGAAACTCTTCAGTTCGATGAAAAATCGATTGCTCGAAAAATCGATTTCGACCGACATTTTTTTATCACTACACCCACCTCGTATCACTAACGAGGAGGCGATTGGGATAGATTAAGATCACTATCATGAGTATTTCTACCAGAAAGTATTCGAGAAGGAAGAACGCGAGGTTCTGAGCACGTAAACTAGGTGAGAATGTGAGGCGGCAACTTCTAAGCGCGTCTCTTCACATTTCCACCGCCCAACTCCTTTCCTTCCTCCACAAACATTTCGGTCTTTGTAAAACTAATCCGGTTCCTTTCCCACGCCGACACAGCCGCCAAACCGGAGCAACCCCAGCGAGATGGGTGGGGATGGGGCGAACGAATGGGAATAAAAAAAAGAACAACGAAAATGGGAAGAAAAAAAATGACGAACGCCTGGCGATTTGTAATTAGGTTCCCTGATGCGGACGGCAGGGCGGCGCTGGTTGTTACTTAAGTGAGATGGGGCGAACTGGGCCGAGTATTATATGGCTGTGGGGATGAGGTGATCATCTCGTTCCTTAGGTGATGTTTATCCTTTTTATTTTCCTTTAATATATACATATAGATTTGACGTAGACGAGGTGATATTTAGAGTTCCCTCATAACCTTCTTTCCGTGAGCGGTTGCGTAAAAAAACCCGTGTGAAAGATGAAAAGAAGCCGATGAAGGAGCTCTTTGTCTTTGTCGCTCCACTGATAGCCGATACGCGTCTATGTTTTCATTTTATTAATATAAGCAATATATGGATACTCTTACCCAGATAATAATTTGTAAAGCAATGTTTAGGATACTTAAACTGATATGTCTTAGTAATCGAACTATCTAAATAATCTAATATAGAAATATTACCTCAATAAATAAATATAATACCTTAATTAAGTATAATTAGAGATATATCTATAGATATAAACAAAGATATGTCCGTTTAAAATCCCAAAAAATCGTTAGGTAAACGTTAGGCAGCTTATCTGACGTTCGGAAAAAAGGTAAAGGAATAAAAATTTGGATTTGAGATAGAAAGAAATAGAAATCGATGGATTATGTGGATCAAGATAAATGGATAAAGCTAGGATAACGTCCACGAATAGAACATCAATTTCCGCACCTCAAATCATTGCTGTAATGAAACTTCCCAGTCCAAGGTCGCTCATAGTGAAGCGATAGGTGCTTGAACTTTTAGCCCTCAGATGCTGATGCTTAAATGTATCAGGTAAGTGTCCATACATAGGTAAAATATTTGATTGAGGAATCCAAATATAGGGTGACGTCAACTTTGTCTTGTTTGACGGTTGTTTTTCCGAGAATCACAAATTGCGTCAAATAAATTGGCTGAATTGAACATGGGGCAGCAATAATCTAGTGCTATACTTAGAAGATCGTATCCCGAGCATATGGGGTATCAAAGCATATTTTTATTGATATGCTTGCTAAATTAATCATTGGATAGTAATGAACCAATTTTAAGGAGTTGAACTACCTCTAGGATAACAAGTATAGGGAGAAAAGAATAAACTGTAGAATACTTAATCATTAGCAATGATTACTATAAAATATTACCGATGGTATTTAAAGGCTATTATGGCAGATAAAAAATATTTGATTGGTTTTTAAGTTTAATTTTTTTCATTTTACTTTTATAATTGAGATATAAATATTGTCTCCCAGAAAATTAATATAAAAAGCCATGCTTAGCATACTTAAACTGATGTATAGAATAAAAATAAATCCGCAAAAATCCCATAAATCCGTAAGGTTAACATTACGTAAATAATCTGATTGCTTTGGCGTGGCAAATATTTATTAATGGGAACGACGAAATTAGTTACCATATGATTTAAAAAAATCAGCGACAGGCATTACAAGCCTTATACAAACATGAGAAGATTCCAAATAGATTCGGGGAAAGTCCTACTAATGATTTCGTGAATTTAACTACAATGCCTTATATATCTTTGAGGAGAGTCAAAACTTTAGAACTATAATTAATGATTACTCGGAACTACGAAGAAAGCCGTTTAAAAAGTACGAGCAAAATATTTAGGAAACGTCTTCTCATAACTATAAGAAATGTGTGCACTGAAAGCATCAATATAACGAGGCTAGAAACGGATTTTTTGTGAACTTGTTTCGTAGACAATATAAAGAATGCTTTGAATAACCTCTCCGGTTATATGGGACATTAAAGGAATTGACGGGAAGAATAAAGTATTAAATAGGAGCAATAAGTGATAAGAGGAGTTTCAACTACAAACCGAAAGTTATTCAAGAAATTCTGTCTATATTCTGAGAAGCTGGTGGCGAAGCTATGATGAGATTAATCGCAGGAAAGGAATGGGTTAAGGATAACCTGAGATAATGGGGGTAGAATGGAACTTAAAACGCTAGCCAGGAACTTGGGGTAATTAAAGGAGCTAACGAATTCTTCTGAATTCAGGGCTGCGGGAAGCATAAAAAATGCCGTTTAAGCGCAGGAGATCGTATTCTTTCATAAAAATTCATGGACGGAGAGAGCTGGGAATGAATAATGGGGGCCTTTTAAATAGGCAGTTGGTATCCACCTATCCATGGCTTCGATGCAGAAATGAGGGTATTTTCAACGCAATGTTTTCATGAAATTTAACTTGCATCGCAATTTTTAAGCGTTTAGGTATACCAAAAAATAAAGGACTTTCCTATGCAGAAGATTACCATCGAAAATGCAATTAAGAAATGAACGTCTATGGCATATTAAATATCTACAACTTTTTCCTTTCCTAAACGGAGGAGAGTCCAGATGACGGATTTTCACTCTCTCTTCATACGCCCGCCTCCCACCCACGGAACTTTACCCGATCATCACCCACACTGTCGTCTTTCAAGTCTTTTTTACTTCGCCTCGACCCCTGACCACACCCCCCTGACTACTCAAGGTCCTCCACACACTGGGTCATGGGGGCAAGATACTGAGAGCGTTAGTGTTCCCCAATCTGCAACTTATTTCTCAAAGTAAACTGAAGGTATGAGTTTCAATTTATTTATTTTTATTTAATCCCACAAAACTGTAAAAAGCACATATTGGCCTTGTACATCGGGGCTTTAAAAAAAATAAACAATTGCACGTGCACGAACAACCATGCCCTGGATAGGTGCAACCTACCTAAACGGGACTCGAACCCGCGACCTCATGTTTGACAAGCGTGGACTTTACCCCACGGCCATTTTTAAAAAGGTTTTTAGGACTACTGCAGAGTTTTCTTCATTTTTCTGAAAAATTTATATTTAACAAATAAAAACATCAATTCATGAAGAAAGGTTGATGGAATTGGATTGGTAACTTTCCAGATGTGCAGGGAAACTAATTCATATACCGAATAGTTGTTTTGGACTAACGGCTTCAAATTGTACTAACTCCCAACCGAAGCTATCAACCTGTATCGATGATATAGATGGGAGTTTATTTATCAAATAGATTTCTTGTTCGAGTATGTAGGTCGAAAGTTTGAAATTTTGACACAAGGTATAAAAAATGTTCGTAAATTTTTTTTCCAGTCAGTACCTATGACCTTTTTGGTAAGTAGATAAATAGTACATATTAGCGCTAAAACTCCATAATATCTATTTCCGGCCCATTTTCCTTGATTAGAAGTCCTATTAGGTTGTCCCGATGATCATTTTTGCATGTAGCACCCAACCGACTGCACATTCTCCTCATCAGCTCTCGTTTCGTGCATTTCCGCCGATATTCATTATGGATGGATAATTACTTGCAAAAATATGGCTACTCTCACGGGAACAAATAAAATAAATAAATAAATAACAATTTCGATGTAATTTTTTTCAAAATTGCAAAACAAAAAAATTCTTGCAGAGCTTAGTGACCGATGTGAAAAAAACATATTTTATAAGGACGAGGGTCAGCAAAGTTTCTCCCAGCATAAAAATTTGCTCCTAGTAAAATTTAATAAATTTCGTGCACAATCAAGCTCACCTGTCAACTCACATATTTACTTATCTCCAGTTTGAACAGTAATTCATGCCTAACAATTATTTAGTGCAGAGCTTGAAAATATAAATATATTAATCCATTACGTTAGTTATGACTTTTTAATCGAACTGTCAAATATTCAAGTTAGCATTATTATACGCAAGGGATCAAACGAAGAGTAACTCCTTCATGGATGAATAGTCATATAGTTAACCGCCATGCATTAATAGTTTAGGTTGCGCAGAGTTAAATTATGTATAGTGCAGATAATAAGCAACAGGATAATTATTTTTAAAGGTAGACCAGATGGGTATTGGGTGAGTCAGTTAGCATGGAACAAATTACATTTTCGGTTCATCGCAGAGAGCACGGCCCTGAGACTGGCGACTAGTGGAAGAAGTTCATGTATAAACGTATATTTTTTGAATTTGGTGTTTCTTGTCTTTTTTACTTGGGTCTTCGTATATTATTGTGTAAAAATGGATTTCGAGGGCAATGTAAATGTAGACATGTATTGTTTTTTTGCTGATGTGGTGCTATGTATATGGGGACATGTATTGTGTAATAAATGGTATTTTGAGGGCTTTTTAATTTTTTTTGGTACTTAGTATTTTGTTTTGTATTTTGGTTTATGTATATTATTGTGTTTTAATGTACTTCCTAACTTTATGTTACCACCCGACTTCATGGTCGACTTGTAACTAACTATTTAATAATAAATAATAATATAGAACAAATATGCTGGAAATCGTGCACACACAAAATATAAATGAAAATGAATTAATGATTTCTCTGGGAGGTACCATCAAGACATCTGCCTATCTGAGATGAAGGCGAACTGCAAATGCAGCAAAGAGCTCCGAAATGTTCAGATCAGCCACGACCGTTATACCGCGCGCTCTAAAAGCGGTAAGTTGGAAAGAGGTCGAAATGCGATACGTTTTCGCCATATGCATGGATCATTGCTCTCCTCTACACGGAAGCGTGACTTAGCTCTGGTGTTTACTGGCGTGTACATCTACGCGAGACTCACGATAAACGGAACATGAGCAGTGAGCACTCAATTCACCCGTGTCACAGTATTTCGTTCCCAAGATAAACTTCCTATTCGTGTTTGATCTCCATTTATCGATTTCAAATCCGTAGGTATTCGTGGAAATAAGACCACTTACTACGGAGGCTTCCGCGGTACTGTTTTTTGGGTTAATGCCGCGACGACTCATTTTTCGTGGAAGACAGTTTCGGGCGCATTCAAGCTCCCGTCTTCGGGTCCAAATGAGCCGAAGACGGGAGCTGGAATAATTTCATTTTAATTTCAAATGTACTGATATATTACTAATGGATAGATTAAAAAATTAAATTAATTACTATGAAATTAAAGAGAAATAAAATCGAATCCCTTTTTATTCTAGTTCGTTTACCTAAGATCAATGACATGATCACTATACAATCTTAAACAAGAACATGTTTTCATGTTGATCATTTCAATTTATCGATTTTTCTGCGACTATTTATGCATACTAACTGATTTCGGACCGGAAGATGGGAAATGGAATGCGCCCTAAACTGTGGTCCTCAAAAAATGAGTTGACGCGGCATTTACCCGAAAGTGTCAGCAATTTCATTGCTAATATAGTAAAAAATAGAGTACCGCATTTACGCAACATGTCCACTAGTGCTATTCTCTCCTCCCTCTTCATCCCTAATCTCACTACCCATAGGCTCACAGCTGATTTAAAACTTATTTATAAGATTCTCAATTCCACCATCGACTGCCCAGCATTGCTCTCTTTTATCAATTTTAAAGTTCCACCCAGCCCTACCCGTTCTCATCCCCTAATCCACATGCCCATTCCTAGACTTTCACTCACTAAACGTTCGTTTTTCTACCGCATTACTTCTGTGTTGAACTCACTCCCTCCACACATCGACCCCTTTGCACCTCCATTGAAACCCTTCATAAGCCTTTCCCTATCCTATCTGTCACCGAAGTAGTCTATCACTGCAGTTTCTTGTTGTCCTTTTGTTTTTGTAAATGTAATTATTGTTTTCTACATGTTATATTGCGTCTTCGTCCTCTAATTTATGTATTGTTACCTGGCCACTATAAAATGGCAAGTATATGCTGTATGTGGTTATATTTCTTTAAAATAAAAAAAATAAATAAAAATAAAATAAAGACAGTTATCAAGGCCGCGTACTAGACTGTAAAAAAAGCAAGATATTTGAGTTTGAGAAGCTCTATCGTCTGAACGAAAAAATTAATTTCAATGCACCAGAAACAATACAAAAGAGAATTTATTTTTACGTTGGATCATTTGCTTTAAACGTGTTTGGATCCAAAGTACTTCCTGCATACATTTTTTTCTAAAAAATTATGCGTTTTTTGTGCGTAAATCAAGTTGCCCAACTTTGACCGATTCGTATTCCCGTAGTTTTATTTCCGAAAACTCGAACCCCTTTTTATACTAGTTCCTTTACCTAAGACCAGTGACATGATTACTATATAATCTTTAACAAGAAGGTCACATATTTTCATGATGATCCCAATTTTGATGTAAGAAAGCCACATATAATATTAATAGTGCGCAGAAAATAAATTGTTTGTACCACTAAAATTGATGCTGCAATGCGGTTAATGTAAAAATTTATATTAAATATCACCAACAAGGTCGATATCGTGTATTATTTATCTTTTATTTTTACAGAGTAGTTCATTTTATTCCTCATCTTAAAATATGCATTCCTAAATGATACTTCATCGACACTTTAAGAGCGTTATATAAGATAATGATGAAACCAATCTGAGATCTTAAGACAAAAATCTGACCTTGAACCCTTAACCTGCGAGAAATCTACTTTATTTTGAGAGTTTTATCCTAACCTATCCTATTAAACTTTTGGAAGTACTTAAATACGTAATAAGAGTGAAGTACAGAGATTGCCAATATTCGACCGTAGCATTTTTCTTTTTTTCGTGAGAAATTAATCGTGTACAAATTATGCTATCTTATTATCTCTTCTTACAGTATCTTATGTCATCTTGATATTTTAAAGCCATTAAAAGTAGACAACTTTTGCCTGTATCGCAGTTTTGTACTTGAGAAAACTAACGAGGTGAAATTTAAAAATTTGAGATACAGTCAAATTTTGAGAAGTGTAATTTTTATGCATCATTACATTTTCAAGGTGATTGCATTATCATTTTGTGACTTTTTTCAAACGAAAGTTTTAAACTACAACGTATTTAAGGACCGGCCGAGAAGGAGCGATATACCCTCAACGTGCAAAATATTGACCATAACACGATAATGATAACTCCAAATGTTAAGGATTTTGCCCGGGATTTATGATTACCACCAGATACCATGGAATACTAGCTGGCTTTGACTCTCGCCAGAGGGAAAATTCAGCATCAAATTAGGAGGGTCATTACCTGGGTTTGGAGAGCATACAATACCCCCCCTCCCAGGAGAAAGGGGCGTTCTCCCGTGTAAATTTAAAAAAATATCACAAGAAGGAATTATTAATTGTTAATTTTTGAATCTAAACTCCCTTTATTCCTTTACATGGGTACAAAACACTATTTTATTAATAAAAATGAAATATTTTTGATCGAATTTGAGGTTGTCATTATCCCTGTAACTTCCGTAAATCCAGTTTCTAGTTTCATTCCTGATATCTCCCGTCGTGGAGATTTATAAGCCGCAATAAACAAACATCCCGCGTAAAAATTTTAAATATTACACAATATAATTATTAATTTTTTAATTTTGCATAAGTATAAGTAGTTTATTATACGATAAACAAGAATATCACAAGAAGGAATTGTTAATTGTTACATTTTGAATCTAAACTCCCTTTATTCCTTTACAAGGATACAAAAAATAATAAAAATTAAAAAGAATGATTAACTATATTGAAAAGTTTGAATTTTTTAACTAAAACATGAAATGGGAGAATTAGTAATTTTAAAATTTGCACACAAATTCTCCTCATATTTGCGTATAAATTCTCGTATAAATTTACTCCTTTATATGGATACAAAAACTATTAAACTATTAAAAATTTAAAAAATATGATAAAATTTTGGATCATGACCCCTATGACCTCCTTTAAATCCGCCGCTGACTCTCGTTTTTTAGTTCCATTCCTAGTTTAACCTAAAATCCCTTGATTGCATCCCCCACTTCTTTGCCAAAATAGTTAGGCATAGAGTCCCTCACTTACGCAATATGTCCTCTGATGCTGTATTGTCTTCTCTTTCCTTGTCTAATCTGCAGAATCTCAGAATTAAAACGGACTTCAACTTTCTACACAATATCTTGAACTCGACTTTTGACTGCCCTGAACTCCTCCCTCTGTTGAATTTTAGAATACCGACTCGCTCCACCCGCTCGCTCTCCCTACTCCATCCGCCTATTCGCAGAATTTCCCTGACCAAGCACTCACCCTTATATCGCCTCTCCTCCCGTCTAAATTCGCTGCCTCCTTCCATAGATTCTTTTTACCTGTCACGCAAACAAATCACCGCACAACCTCTGACCCATATGTCTGCTAATTGACTGTTGTACTTCACTACTGGTTAATTCTTTGTTTGTTTTTATGTTGTTATTGTATTGTGTCTAATTCATGTCATTGATAAAAATTTCACTGTAAATTGGCGTCACGGCTGTATGTGAAATTTACTTCAATAAAAAAATAAAAATTCCTGTTTACTTCCGTCGGGGAAATGTATAATCCAACAAATACTATAATAGAGGATTCTGAAGTTAGTCTGCAGATGTGTTTTCACCCACCACGCATTTAAATGGTATTATAAAAGTCGCCACTGACGTCGCTGATGAAAAAATCGAACCGGATTTCACGGAGAAATAAGCTATAATCGGGGCTGCTAACCAAAATTTACATTCTCGATGATGTTATCCATCGAAGCCACATTGCCGGCCTCGTTGGCGGCAGGGTAAGGTCCTCGCCTGCCACACACGAGGTCACGGGTTCGAGTCCCGGCTGGGTAAGTTACCCCTATCCACGGAATGGTTGTTCGTGTACGTCATATTGTTAACGACCCCGATGTAAAAGGCCGTATAAAGCTGTTTCCGGTGGTATGAAAAAGTAATAACTTTCCAGTGTAAATTTCTCGCGAATGCAAATGCTACACGGTAAAATATTGGAAAAAGCGGATCGCGGTGTACTCATCGCCGCACTTCTGACATTTCTGAAAACCGATCACAAAGCGACCGAAGTGGCAACAGAAATCAACTTTCTATCTGATGGAATGGAGCCTATTTACTCTACGAAGTCCTCTTGCATAAGCCAACGGCCAAAAACGGATATTCTGCCGTGTTTTACTTCCCCCTTTTCCCTGCGGCGTCGCGTCGGCCGCCTTCCCCCCTGAGGGGAACAGCGTGGCTCTAATCTTGGCGAGGAATCTCCTCGTAGCTGCATTAATCCCTTTGAGCAGAATTGGCGCGGGGCGGGAAGGGAGGGGAAGCAGATTGAAAGGCGGTGGCGGGGAAAGGGATGGAATTGAACGTCCCTCCACGGAGGAGGGAGGAGAAATGGGCTCGCGCTCACGTGGCGTCGGGCATCGAACCCAGTTGTCCTTGGGCGTGAAGCCGAAGCTTTGACCATCGGCCAGTCCGGTGTGAGGACGGACTCAGCATAACCGGTCAAAACTTGCTCGAATTAATGCTTCGATTCACTTAGATACGAACGTGCTGCGTGAAACAAATAACTTTTTGCTCAGCCACGCGAGCCTATTTACACCATAGATGTAAATACCATGAAAGAAATCATTTAACCGAGCCGGTATCCGAACCCGGAACTCCCAATTATCGGTCAGACTGTCCATCCCACGTTCCACCAAGACAGCCAAGCAAGTTGAATTTCTCACTAGGTTTTTCAAACGGAATGTTTTCGTCAAATGTACGTCGTACCATGGAAGACAGTAGTAGTGCTTGTTAGGACTTCTTTCTTGTATGAAATCCAATTTGAAGGAAGATGTTTCAAGGTGTTTTAGCTGGTACATACGTGATCGCAAATAGGGAGATCCAGGAGAGAGTCATAAATGAGCAATGAAATTTTAGGATGAAAGTTTTTCCTTAATGGACATAACTTCGCACTGGTAAGTGCAACTGTATACGAAGTTACTCGTAACGTGCAGCACCTCCTTTTAAAAAACTTTTCATCGTTGGCTAGCCTCTATGTGAGATTTTCTTTCCAAAACTTAGTTGCTTTTACAAATTTTCATGAAGATGCGTATCGGAGACTATTATGCGTATGGAAAATTAAGATTTTCTGAATGAAAGACCTGTGCGAACTCCGGTGGGATCGAAAAACAGCGCAATTCTCTTTTTTTGTGTATGTCGCACAAGATATTCGTCTCACAGATTCTATTTTGGTTAATTAGATTATATAATACTTTTATTTTTTATAATTTGAGCAGAAACAAGCTTTGTTTTTACTATAGCTTCTGAGATAAAGCGCGAAATGGACAACTTTTTTGCAAAACTTGTAATATTTGGCCATAAGTATCACTTGACTTACATATTTGCAGAATAGTTCGTCCTACTAACTGTGTTTGAGTTATGACCAGACGCTTCTCATTTCTTGCTGAGCCTGGGCTTGGCTATCGGCCAACTAAGTTTGGAGATGAAAACAAGAACGTTATAAGCTTAGTGAAAAGTTTTTCGTGCGCAGATAGGGGTGGACAATGTATCATTAGCTTCGTGTTTTGGAAATCTTCCTTGAGATTGACATTTGCGGAGCACTCTAGAGGACGGTGATGTGGGCGCAAAACAAGGCTGTGCCCTTGACTTGAAGCTTTCTTCGAGTTTCGATTGGCTGAAAATGGGCGAAATCGTGATAATTACGTGTGGAACTTTTGATACCTAATGCCATGCTTTATAGATTTCCGACTCAAGGTCAGAGAACAACTCTCAAGCCCTAATTAACGTTAGCTGGAGCACAGGTAACATATTGACCAGTTTTTCGTAATTGCGTGACTGCTGATTTACAGCATTTAAAATGTTGCTAATAACCCGTCTTCAATGTATAAATATAAAAACGCAAAATTCCTATGATGCAAGAAAAAGCCTTTTTTATCAAGGTAATAATAATGCAATTAAAATTATAAATATGGGATGTTGAATCATCATTATTGAGCTTTTGATTGAAACTTTTGGCTATGTGTAAATAAAATATTTAAAAAATAATGATATGCGCAATTTGGAGGATATTACTTTGCTGGAAACATTTTGAAGTCCTCTCCTTGCTATCCATAGCATATCATGTTGGGACTGCGCTAAATTTCCTGGTCAATTACAGCGATATGCGTAATAAAAGTTACAGTAGGTACACTATCAAACGAAACGGCACAAGAGGTGCTTATTCTTTGCGTTAAAAGACGATGAGGATATAGGTTTAGCAGTGATAAAAATAATCCAAAACCCAGAATTAAACTTTTAATAATTCTCTCTCCATCTCTGAGGATCATAATTAGCGTGGTAATGGCCCTCGCCAGTCACCAATTCGTAACATATGACGAAGTAGTTTGTATAACATTAAGAAGAAAAATTAATACGAAAATTGTGGCGATGGATAAAATCACATCTGGATAAGATTGGATTTTTGAAGCCTCCGTGATTCCTTAGAATTATTTTTTTGCCGCGATATTTCTCGCGGAGAGAGATAACCAAATCTCACGTTTTGGCTGAGGATTCCGTGTCGTGATTATACCTTTTGACTTCCAGCCTTTGCCCGCGGTTCGGTAGAAATATGAGAATTTGATGAGAGGTGATCATCACAGATCTGAGCGATTCATTAACCGTCTAATATGGAGTAATATAAGGTTCCGTGAGGGAAGCGTTTTGGCGAGCGCCACTTTAGTGCCATGGACTCCTCGAGTCTCCGGTTCGTGACCAAAATATTTTGAGATCGTGCCCCGACGGAGTCTGTTTTCTTAAACTTTCTTTTGGAAGCGATGGCGCCGTGATGAAATGTTGGACCCAAATCTGAAGTCTTGAGTTCACGATTCCGTCACTCTTTGCCTCTTCGTGGAATCGTAAAGGCATCGGTGTGAAACCGCAATAAAAAAGGGGCCTATTAATGGTGGCAATTGCTGATATCTATAATGCCTGGAGAGGATGGAACAATCCCTCTCCACCAGTCGTGTTTTTCCTTTATTTTGCGGATATTCACTCCATTGAAACTTACGCTATTACTATCAGGCTGGTTAGAATAGACCTTTGTCTACAGTTACCCTTCTCTCATGTACAGTTACCTGACAATCAAGAACATATGAGGAATGAGAAACCAAGGGGTAGTAATGATTTTTTTTCTTAATAGAGTTAATAAAAATACATAAAAACTTGGTTGCTAAGGGACACGGGTGAGTCTCTATTCTGTGCTCACATTGAGTGAAAATCCACATCTAAAACTAAATATCTACTTGATCTCGTTTGTTTTCTTCACTTAATTTCTGTTCCAAACTCTGTTTAGAAAGAAAGAACTAGTATCCCTTGGCTCTTCACCCCCTCATAAGTAAAATTTTCAAATTTAAGATGCAGGAAAATGTTGTAAACAGTCTACTTATAATGTCCTGAAAATGTCGAGATAATAGTATGTGTTTTAATGAGTAGTACATTACGAAAAAGAGAATGATTGAGAAGAAGTGATGAGCCTCCTAAAGTGGTCACAAAAATGACTGACTCTAACCGAGGTGCGGCAAAAATATTCATCTTTATTACAGAGTAAGTATTTTTGTGGAAATTGTATTAACACTGACCCTAATTAATTCAAAGTAAATCACTGAAGAATGAAGCTTTTTGAAAAAGGCAGAGCAAAATGATATTTTGCTGTTCGTATCTTCCTATTGTGTTTAAAATCGATGGGAAATTGTAAGTAATTGAATTGAAGAGAGCTGCTTCGTATCCATTGCAAGTGACTTTTAATTACAGTCGAAATTTGATCAGTGAAGGTTCAAGGGACCGGCATTTTTTCTCGCTTCTAGAGGTTTATCACTTACCCAGTTTTTCACTTGCAAAGGCTCCGCAATGACCTCTCTCACTCATTGAGGTTCAAATAATAAAGTAGGGAGAAGGGAGTGCAAGGAATCCACAAATTTATACTTATTGTTGTTGTAATTATCTATAAAATTTAAATTATTTACAATGTGTATTTAATGAAATCAGTTGATGGCTATCTTTTGGTATTATTAATACGTTTTTTGATCTCATTTCCTGCCCTAAATTAGATTGTTACCGCTTTGAAACGACACTACAACAGAATGTCTCGATTTACTGCATTCGAAGATGCAGTGGTATAACTATAGGATTAACTATAGGTTAGGGGATAGATCCCCCCTCAAAGCCTGAAAGGAATAATAAAAGTATTTAAAACTATTGTCTATTTTTGACCTATAATGACTGCTACTGTTTAAAGTTCAATTTTTAGTGCCAAAATGATGTAAAAGGTATTTATAGGCATGCTATTTTTCAAATTTTTTACCAGATTTTGCCTGGGGGAGTGGTCACCTCTCCACGCCATCTCAACCCTCCCCAGGCATATTCCTGGTTACGCCACTGCGAAGATGTAGCAATGTAAACTTCTGAATTTTTTTTCGAAAAATATCCCTACCTTTCTTATATTCTTAACTTTCGTCAAAGTGTGTGTGCTAGGAATTGGTAGAGTCATGATGAATGTGCTCTCTTTACGCCAACGTTAAGTAAATAGTATGAAAATCTTAATTTTGAGTGCGACATAGGTTTCTCGTTATTCCATATGCATCGGATATCGTGCACACATTTCGCCATCAGAAGTCGGCCAAAAAATCTCTCACTTATAGAGGCTTTCAAGACGTAGAAATAACGAGACCTGGAAATGAGTCTCATCATAGAGTAAGTAATTTACTCTATGATCTAATTTATAGAGGTTTCTCGCTTATTCAATGATCCCTTATCGTGGTTTGACTTCATTTAATTTCAACTTACCGTCATGAAAGTCTAAAAAAATGGAAGAGTATTTTGCTGCGGGTTATTGGGGGGTGAAAAAAAGAGATATAAATTAATGTCGACACCTTTTAATGGTCTTCCAACGTTCTTGTTTCCAAAAACTCGGCGTCTCATGAAACGCAAGGCCGTGTTAGTTGATCGAACACGGCCTTGCATTTAGAGTTGACGCATCTTGTAAAGAGGTCTCAGGGATGAGATGGAACGCAATGCTTTCTTTCTTGGACCTCACGCTCACGTGAAAGAATGGGCATCTTGAAATTTTTGTTCAATTAGTGGCGATTAAATACGCCGACAAATCGTGTTTTATCAAGATATTTAGAATTTAAAGGGAAGATTAAAATGAAATACATACAGGAACCACTATTAGCTGAAGGGCGGGGATATTAGGGAGGCATAAAGGTCTTTTTTTCCTTATATCCTCGAGTAGTTATTATTAATAAAACTGTGTTTCTGGTGAAGGTGGGTTCAGAGTAGGAGCATGAGAAGTCCTCATCGTTTTAGTGGAATGAATATTCATGAATATTATTTACGCAACACGTGGTAAATTTACAAAATTTATTATTATAGGTCAATGAATATTTTGATTATTTTTATTTAACATATGAATTAAGTAGTCATTTTTGGTGGTTGAAATGAAAATTTGTGGAATATTGCGGAAGGATTGCGAATTAATGGAAGTTTTTTACTATTGATAACAAGGAGCGATTATAAGGAACAAGATTAATAAGTAGGTATATTCCAAAATTTGAAAATGTCATTCAAAAATTATTGCCAGCTCGAGATAGAGTAATTCTCTTCTCAATGCGGAATAGTATCTTGCCTTGTTCTCGAAAATTGCACTGAGATATCACGTTTTCGATAATCCGGCTACGTCACAACTACATAGATATGTGTCGGATTACTAAGATTAGACTGTATTCATAAAATTCTCCATTTTTGGGTACCCCTTGATTGGGAAAAAAATTTCTCACAGAAGTCACTTTTCCCTACACAGTTTTTGCTTTTTGATAATAAAAACTCAAGCGTGAAATTGTATTTCAATGAACCGTGTCAAATCGAACGCCAAATTCGAATAGGGGAAAGTGGGTCAAAACCGACCGGTTAACCTTTTTTCATTTAAAACTTGATCATTCTGCTGCTAATATTCTTTTAAATGTGGTTAATAGTAACATTTATACATAAAGGGTGCAGAATATTAATGTAAATGCATTTTATTATAGTGATTACATATATTTATAATTTTGTTTTCAAACATTGACAAACTGACGATTTTGCCCCATAGGTGGGGCAAAACAGACACCCATTGAATTTGCATTTACAAAACCTTTTCAGTACAATTTTGAAAGATTTATTTTACGAACACTCTTTTAACACGTGTGTGATATTTCTGAACATGAAATAGTAAATTAACAATATGTGAGGTTGGATATGAACTTACGTACATAAATCACAAATGATATTGTCATCTTCTTCTTCACAATTTGAACACTCCTCGTGAGCCCACCCTCTGCAGTTCAAACATTGTATTCAACCCTCTTTATTCTTGGAACCGGAATACAACTCATTGCAAAATTTGCAAGCCTCCTCGTCTCCTTCGTCACAATCATCCCTATTTTTAAGAGAATGCAACCTCTGTCGGTCCTGCTCCACTCTCCGGTGACGGTTTTGCCCCTAGACACACAACATCAGAAATATGTCAATACATGCGTATCCATAATCAACTACTCGGCTACACGGGCTTAAAACACAACTAAAAACACTAAATTATCATATTAACTTACCGTAGGTATATCAGATCGGCATTATACCTGCCAGATCCAAAACAAACGTAATAAAAATTATTAAGAAAATTGTATTAAATTTGAAAAATTCAAAGAGACTAAAAGGTGGCCACTACGCAAACGAAAACAAGCTCGATCTGCTGGTAATGGCGGCCACTTCAACTATCATATAATGTTGCTACTTGAAAGCAACAACTACCGGGTGATTTTTAAGGGGTCGGTTTGACCCGCCCAGTCGGTTTTGCCCCACTCTCCCCTAGGCATTTCAATAAAAAATCGGAGAGATTTTTTTTCGCCTACATCAGGGTAAAAGTCGGCTATTAGTTAAAAAAGTAAGCGACATTCTGCTCGGTTTCCATAAAAATAGGATGCATTGATGCTGTTCAAAGCTTATTGCCAGCTCAATATAAGGTAATTCCTACTCCGAGCAAGAAGGGCTTAGGGGCAGTAGGTCACAGTGTTTTTCTCTCCTTTTTTCTCCGAGCTTCCAGTAAATCCATGTGGTTAACTTATTACCATGGAATCATTGCAGGATCACCCTGAGCATTTTGTTGCTAAAGTAGGGGAAAAATAATATTTTAATATGCCGATGATATTATACAAAGCAGTTCTCTTTCTTGAACAGGAACATGCGGGGCTGGAACGACCTTCCAACAAAAATATTTTAGCCCTTCCCGAAAAAGTTACATATTTAAAAAAATCGGTTAAAGAAGTAGAGTTCTAGGGCTTCTTACAATGTTTTAAATTGTTTTCATCGTGTGGTCATAGTACCACGAGGCCACTTGTAACAATTCAGTGATAATAATAATATCATTTGAGATGTATAGTATGACCAAGTTTCGCATTAGTTAAAAATTATTATAGTCACCCCTGATGAGTATCTCGGATCAGTTTAACCCTCCGTCGCTGGTCGCGCGGCGTCTACCAGACGTCAATCACTTTTTTTTCTTTGCCCAAATCGTATTTTCACAGTCGAGAAACTTACCTTCCTTGTATCTTATTATTTTATGATTTTGAAATAGTCACGATGTGAACATAGATTTTGTCACATTAAAGGAATAAATACTGATATTTTTTTGCTTCTTGAGTCTGGTAGACGCCACGCAAAAGTTGAGCTACAATACGTTATAAGCTAATACCTCCTCGATATTCATTGAATGAAGTTTTTAATTAATGCCTTTATAATTTAAAGAAACAAAATTTAATGAATTTTATATTTTAATTAAAATAAGGTGTATATTTCGCTCAGGAATTTTTGCATCCAGTTTTTTTATTCACCAATATGAGACGAACTGGCCCTTGTGCCCCTCCCGCCCCCCAGCAAAAAAATCCTGGATCCGACATTGATTGTAATCAATTTATACCTGAATGAAAGTGTAATTGTGATACGGAAAAGCAAGGAGGATGAAAAAAAGATAAAAGGAGGAATTTCTGACGTGAAAATTGTACAGAGCAAAGTGCCTTTGAGAGAGAGTGAGAGAAGTAGGGGCGGTCTGGCAAGGTCGGTTGGTCGGCTATCGCTGAGGACCCCGAGCTTTGGGGGCCCCAACAACGATCGCGTCTATCGTCAAGCTTATGTGAAAGGCGTAATAACAAAAAATGAAATTACTTAAACCTAAGCTTTTTTGCAGTAACATAATTCTAAATTGTCATGCTTTCCTATATTTACAAGTAGGTACTTATATTCAGGGTAAAAAAATTGATATAAAAAATTAATTAAATAAAGGTGTCAGAAGTAAAAAAAGATTGATTTTTTTGAAAGGGTCACTCGAAACAGTTGTTTTAGAGTTTTTTTTTAATTTCAGTGCATTTTCAAGGAACAAATTCACTAAATAGATAACAGAACTATAATACACTATTACATTTTATAAGCTGTGCATTCTCACCTTTCATAGCACATTTTATCACAAAAATTCTATTTTGATTAACTTTTATGTTTTTTTAGAGCCAGAATAGCGTTCGGGCATGTACTTTCCTAAATTTTTGAGAGAGAGATTCCAGTAAGAGTGGGGCCCCATCATGAGTCCCATCTGAGGGCCCCCAATCACCACACAACGCCCCTTTGTGTCGGATTACTGCGATAGCACTACATTCATAAAAGGGCAACGATTGGAGACTGGAAAAAAAACTAAAAAAGGAGGAATTTCTAATGTGAAATGGTGGTGGTACAGAGCAAAGTATGTGTGTGTGTGAGAGAGAGAGAAGTGAAGAATGTGACATGGAGGACGTGCGAGACGTCTCGTGTTTGTGTTGTGCATTAATGGAGGATACGGTGGGATGAGGCATTTAGTAGGTGGGATGGGTAGTAGAGTCAGGTGGAATGGGAAAAGAGAGGAGATGTGAAAGGGTGAGGAGCAAGAGAGTGGCGTGGAGGCCGACGGTAGTGGTGTTTCGGAAAAAAAGGCGCCACCGTCGCTCCTAGAAGTGGGGGACCGGTTTTCGAATTCTTTTCCCCTCATAACTCCCTCCACCTTTCTCCCCTCTCTGCCTCCCCGAAGGAAACTCTGCGGCACTTGTCTCTCTGGTTTTATTTCCACGCAGTCTCTCTTTCTCCTCACCTGCCATTCGTCGACGCAACGAAAACGAGCTCACGCAGATGATCTCAGAGCCATCTGCGGGACTGAGACCTTACTATTTGGAGGGAGGTATGGGCAGAAGCGAGGACAGAGACATCTGAGGGGTCGCTAGGTACAATTTGCCGCCTCAACAGCGGGAGATTTAAATGCGTGCTCGTCTATTGAGCAGCCAGTGCCTGATTGCCTGTGATGAAAAGTAGTACACCATCAGAGGGCCCCAATAGCAAGGCAAATTAGGCCATTGCCTACGGGCACCGAGATGTTAAAATATTCTATGCGTTTCGGAACTAATGATATATTATTGAGGCCGTTTAACACCGGGCACGTCATTGCGCAATCTAACGTATGAACGAAGGCGAAATCAAAATTGCGTCCTGTAAAGCAGTGAATTGCTAGAACACATGCGAGAATTCGTTGATGTGTGACGGCAAAATAACCCCACTCTAATTCCAAGCTCGCATTCTCGAAATTTTAACATGCTCTCAGTGCTAATTTGCGCAATAACACGTCCCGCGTAAAATGGCCTTGAGAATACCTTCGGATTAATGGCTGGGTTTTCGCAGCTCAGTAAATAAACAAATTCATCGGGGTATTCATGACCCCCACCGTGATAGTACATAAAAATATGGTCATCCCTTTGATTCAGCTTGGGAATTTGAAACATGACTTGGATTAGGATTAATTTTTTCTCTGCAATGACTTCTTTCCACTTAAGATTGAATGTATTCTCCTCCTGTAGGGACACATGTACTGCCCCTACTTGGGCCAATTCGGCACTGAGCCCCATGGTCAAACTGTTGCTTGAGAATTGTTGGGCGAATTGGTGACAAATGAAGGTTGTGTGATGGTCATGCAAACTGAAAATTTAATTTAATTTAGAGGGAGTAATTCAAAATCTTACGTTATGTATTCAAAATGGTAGCAATTGAAATTCTCCTTCTTAATTAGTGCATTAAGTATTATACTCTCTCTTGCCGAAGATGAAATAAAGAGCAAATTATTAAAATAACAAATTTTTCATGGATTCAATATCGCCTTGTCTTACCAATGTGGTTGGACTAAAGTAACGAAATCCATGTGGCTAACGTATTGCCATAGGAGCACTAGAGGGCCGCCCTGAATATTCTGATGCTAAAGTAGTGGTAAGCTTCGCATTTGTGGAAAACTATTGCAGTCACCCCTGCTGAGTACCTGAGTACTTTTAGCTTATTTTAATACGGAAAATTTCGAGTACACCGGTTTTCATGGCATATGCTGTTATGCAAATGGGTTCATCAATTTGATTCAGCGAGGGAAAATACGGTATGAGCTTCATGATTTTTTTTCAAAAGGTAGGGACGATCATTTTCTGTTTTTTTAATGGAATAAAATCTGCAACAAATTTCACTATCTCATTGTTTTGCTTCTTAAAATACATTTTGCTTTCAATGTACTGCCAAATAAAAATTAAATACAGTTATAAAAACATAAGAAATATGTTAGTACCCACCTGTAAAGATTCAAGACCTCAAGAGTAAATGGTTCACTACCCGGCCTTCATCACATATTTGATTATTGCCTTTATCTTCTGGGAAATCTCTCGCAGTAGAAAAGCTTGCCTTTTTTGTGAAAGACTTAAAATGAAATAAACGGCACTTTTGGCCAAGCTATTGAAAAAATATGCACAGATTGCCTGCTGACAAATTCATAGTTCAACAGCGCCAGAAAGTGATTGATCACAACACCCAGGTTTTTGGGGGGTGAAAATATTATCCGGAACGAAAATAAACGCTATTTAGCTCTAGCCCAGGGGCGAAGCTAGGAATTAATGCTAGGGGGGTTTTAGGCGCAACTAGACCTGAGGTGTGTGGTATACCCGCCAGGATAAGCGGGAGGTGTGGGGGCCCTCCCCCAGAAAATTTTTAAGATAAATAGTTCAAAATTAATTTAGAGGGAGAAATTCAAAATCTTATAGCTTATGTTATGTATTCGAAATGGTAGCAATTGAAATTCCCCTTTTTAATTAATATTAAGTATTATTCTTACTGTTACAGCATTATACTTACATAAATATCGCCTTGTCTTACCAATGTGGTTGGACTAAAAAGGGAAATCCATGTGGTTAACGTATTACTATAGGAGCACTAGAGGGTCCTCCAGAATATCCTGATGCTAATTTTATCGCATCAATTGAGCTACCTATAATTTTATCGTAATAAAAAATTATTAAGTTACATGCAAAGTTTAAGAGTGTTTTATGGCTTTCTGTGGGATATTTTATTAATCTTTACACTCTTCTAAAAGTAAATTAATCAAATTAAGTAAAAGGGATTAAGCTTAAAAGTTTCTCTCAGCTATGGGGGGGGGGGGTTTATCCTCCAAAACCCCCCCTCGCTGCGCCACTGCTTTAGCCATAGTATTTTTTCGATCATAAAATCATTAGGAATTGCTTCATTGAGATATCTTTCTTCTATTCATTAGATTCTTATTTAATTTCCTATGTTTGTCATCCCCGCACGTGTTGAACACGCTCATACGTTGTATCGTCTTATTTTTATGCATTCATGGGGAAAGTCTAATTGAATACTTAGATTTTTGTCTACCTAAGTCTTTTTCTAAGTAAGCTTTGTATACCTAAGTCTAACTGCATACTTAGACTTAGCAGGAACGGATACAGAAATAAAAACTCAAGGCGAGGGGCACAAAAGATATTTTGAGCTACTTATAATTTTATCGTAATAAAAAATAATGAAGTTACATGCAAAGTTTATTATAGTTTTATAAAAACTGATTTTATGCATGTACAAGACAATGCTATCTTATGATATAAACAGTTACAATTGTAGTTCTGCAATTTTCGGCAATGCGGGAACAATCGGATTCTTGCATCCATTTCGACAAAGGTAGTCTGCTTCTTGGAAATACATTGAATCAGAGGGTCGAACATCCTTAGTAATTTGTAGTAGTTTGTAGTGCCCAGTACTTATGACAATTTGAGGTTTTATGTGCCTAAGAATACGAGCAGAAGGAAAATGAATTTCTTCTTTATGTCAAAATCCTCTCCACTTGTGAACTTGACTGCATTTCCTCGAGTTGAACGCCGCCTCTGGACCTGCATCTTGAGATGGACCCAAGCCACCTTCGACGCCATCTCCCGGAATTTCCTCCGAGGTTTTTTTGACCGCCGTCACGGACGTAACACCATCTCGTGACTTGATCAAGCACTCTGATGCTAGGAATCAAGTCATCGCTGCATCGATTCGAAACTCTTTCACCGCCTTTACGGGTCTCTCTCTCTGTTAGGGGATGTTCATAAATACGGTCAAGTACAATTAGCAATGTAGTAATCAAGGGCGTTCCCAGGATCATAAGTAGGGGGGGGGGGCAAGCCAAGTTGTCACATGTTAGCATGGAAAAGGTGAATGGAACCAACATTTTAAGAAATTTATAACAGTGCTTTATTAGTTCATGAGATTATTTGCTCTTAAAAAAATAGTTTTATTTTAGTTACATATCTAATACTAATATGATTCATTTGTCGTGGGATTAAAGAAAAGCTGTTGAATATTTCTGTTTCAATTCGGTACTGATTTTGCTTAAAAAGTTTTGCGATTTTTGCTTCGGAGGGGGGGGGGGCAGCTACCCCCCTCGCTTGATACGCCCATGGTAGTAAAAGCAGTGATTGATCAAGTAGGCCATAGACTTGCCTGGTGCTTGCATGTAACTTTTATTGTTCCATCAAGGCCGCTCAGTTTTGGAGAAGCTGAACCGCTGGTAACCCTAACTGTCGGAATCAATGTGGAATAAGCATCAAATACAGTAGGGAAAATTTCCCTCTTTACGTGTATTTTTTATGACTCTAATTCCAACATCTTTTAGTACGTAAGTGAATTGTCAAACTGTAAAAGAAATACTGTGTACCGGGGTGTAATTGTTTATCATCAGCAAATTGAATTATCGAATTCAGCGTTTTATTTGGTTTATAATTACAAATGTGGTGTTTGCTGTTGCTAATAGGATTACTCTCGAATAGCCACACATTCTAACAGCTTCAAAATAAAATAAAAATACTTCTCTTGATATTCGTTGGCTCGGGACAATGAAATGCCCTAAGAAAAATTTTTTTGTGGAACTTTGTGGGGGCTTCCGCGGTGATTATATTGGTGATTGTTTTTCGGGTTAATTCCGCGTCGACTTCATTTTGACGGACGACAGTCTCGGGTGCGTTCCAGCTCCCGTCTTCGAGTCCCAATAATCTGCAGAGCTGCAATTCTTTATATACAGCGAAATTCATCCTGTGTGTGCTGCTAGGAGGGCACTCATCTCCGATAATATAAATCGGCATATGTTATGAAGTAAAAAGGACTGCATCTCTGCAGACCATTTGGACCCGAAGACGGGAGCTGGAACGCGCCCGAGACTGTCGTTCACCAAGAATGAGTCGACGCGGAATAAACCCGAAAACCAATCATCACTTTCTATCTTTATTTGATATGGCCTTTGATGCTTTTATTCGAGAATACCATCTGGAATCTTTCCTAAAATATATGGAATATCAATCACTTCTCAGAAATTATCATCAGGTGCACACAGAAAGGATTCAATTTTGCATCTCAGGCGTCCAATTAAAAAACTCGTTCCGTCCTATCCATTTAACCAATTCATTTAATTTTAATCCGCTCAGAGTAGCGTGCACTAATTTCCTATGATTGCAATACAGTGGCCCTCCAATTCGCCCTTCGGTACGCGAGTTATTTCCTTCAGTTCTTAGATATTGTCATTTTTCATTTTATTCCCCTAAGTACGAATTTCTTGGACTTCCTCTGGAGACATTTCCCTCAATTTTTCACTCCATTATATTCCTCACGAAATTGCCATGTCTAATGACAATGATGATCAATGATGATCATGAGGGTTCCAGGCGAACCCTTTTAAGGATACAACACATCGGGGCCGGGAACCAAGCACGTGGCTTATACGCCCGATCACCCGGGGAGGGGCTGGAGAGGAAGGAAAAAGGATAGAGGCGCCGCCGCGATGGGAGCCCGCCGACGCCTCTGGGAAAGGATAGGAGCAAAGGGAGGGACGGAGAAAAACACCTTAACGCTACAGAGCGAAAAGGGCCCACTAAAAAGCGAAACCAAGCATACGCAATTAATTTTCTACCAATTATAGTAGATTTTCCTATGAGGAAGAAAAATCTATCGATGGAATCGGTAAATCATGCCTAATGACATTTCATTTCATGTGAAAACTATTTTATTTATAACCTCAGAACGTGTTGGAAAAGTGAGGGAATTAGGCCACAAAGATTAATCATCGCCAACTTTAAATTGGTAAAAGAGTCACCCTTTTTCTAACGCATATGAACCCCCATGGAGCCTATACTACTTTATTTCTTATATTATATACTTTATTTTAATTAACACTCGTACAATACTACTGGTTTTGAATCCAAAAAATCACGTTTTCAACATCAACAATCCCAAAATTTTCCGAACCGTGGGGTGCTTTTCATACACTCCGGAAGGGCCCCGAAATCCTCGGGAAACTCCCCCATATCAAAATCCCTGGCTACGCCAATGATGAGAACATACTTGGTTCTGAAAGTGTTTATAACTAGTTATGCAATTGGACATTCCATTTTCGTTTTATTTGCATGAATAACATAATCGCAACACCCACCTTAGGAGATAATCGGTAGATCCATACCGATAGCACGAGTTTTGGTTTAGCATGGTGAGGGGAGTGACGGAAGAATCGGTAGAGATACCGAGGGCATCTGGTGTAAGGTTATCTCTGTGTAAACTCATTACGGACTCTCGCTCGAGGGACACGGTTAGCACATTAGCTGCGTTCCACTCAATCCTGTTTGCTCAGGGATTCCTGATTTTTTTCCGTTTCATTTGGCCAAAAATCTCTACGACGACGAAAGCATTTATTCGCGGGATGTTAGCAATATGTTGCCTATAATAACCTTGACAGCTCACGCATGGAATTCGTGATTTTTTATGTAATAATAGGGGAGAAATCAAGCAATAATATTGTGGTAAAAAAATAAAGCATTCAGATCCATAGCTTGAGTTCTTCCTGGCATATTTATGCAGACATTTTATTTTATCGGGATTGAAAAAAATAGTTTCAAGTTTGAGCTATATTCATCAACTGCAGAACAAAGGTCTGAAAATCAAGTGCATCTACCCAGTTTCCTTATTGAGTATCAAGGAGAGGAAGTATTGCATCATTTAAGCACATCGAGTTCGAAATTTGGAACAACAAGTACTCCTTTTTATACACAATTAAGTAAAAAGTAAATACAAACAGCTAATTCTGCGTGTATTTACATTTTACATAACAAGACAGCTATATACGAACCATAAGAAAATATGCGATGCAAATGTAGGGAAACTGTAAAAATTGACTTAACGGAGGTAAGTAAGACTTTGGTCAAACGGACAGTAGTGAACCATTTATTTTACTTAAAAAGTCCTTAACCCAGGGAAATGAAAACTGAAACTTGAAGAATTTGTTTAATTAATAAAAGGAACACCATAGACATATAATTCGGAAAATACTATGGACCTACGGCGCGAATTGATCGTGATAATATTGAACTTATAATTGAGTGGGTGAGAAGCTAAGGGGTACAAGTGATTTCTTTTTTCTACAAAGAGTTAGGTACAGAAATTAGGTATAGAAAACAAACGAGATCAATCAGATGTTAAGTAGTGCATTTAATTTTCCACTCAATGTCAGCACAGAAAAGAGACTCACTCGTATCCCTTGCAACCAAGATTTTTTATATTTCTTCTAACAATTAACTATAGTTAACTCTGTTGAGAAAAAATCACTCTTACCCCTTAGCTTCTCAACCTCCATTTGATAGTTGAGTTCCTCGAAATAAGACGTAATAACCTTTGGTTAAATATCGAGTGCGCAGACTAGTACTGATTATATTCCGGAAGCAACACGATCTTATTTTCAGCAGACTCAGTGTCGTTTCCACGGGGTGAATTACTTTCCGGTGACAGCGGCGTCCACCTCTACCTAATATAACTAATTTAAATCCCATTCATTTGCTCTTATCTCACATCATCCTAAGAAGCTAAGGCTTCTACGTCAAGGAAGAGTCACATCTGACGTAATGAGCCCGTAAAAAGAAGGAAGAAGGCTCATGGGGAAGGATTTAAGAAAAAAGTAAAATAGTTGATCCGTGAAAAACTCACCAGAGTGCCTAACACGGTTAACCCTTTCTAACCCAGAGCTGCTTTTGGGATAAATCAAATTTCAAGATTTCTCACTTTAAAAAACTTGAAAATTTTACACTCAATCATAATCATCGTGGCAGATAAACATTCCTTCATTAAAGTTTGCACCACAAAATAATACGAAGTTTAGATATTTCCTAAATAGAGTTGAAAATTTTGATGTTGCTTTGAAGCAACATTGGGCTATAATGGGTTAATTAGTTTATTTACGATCTTGTGGGTGTGAATCAACTATTCATCTGATACACTATAGTGAGTGTACTTCTGTGTGGGAGCGAGGCTTGGGCTCTGGACTCCAGCGGGGAAACATTCGAAATGTGGTGCTAGCGAAGAATATTGAAGATAAAATGGATCGACCGAGTAAGTAATGAGGAAGAGCTGAGAAGAGTGGGAGAAAAGAGATGTCTTCTGGAAACCTTAAGGAGAAGGCAGAACATTCTGGTTGGCCACATTAGAATAGAATGGAATAGAATAGAATAGAATAGAATAGAATAGAATAGAATTTTATTGTTCGAGGACTAGTGTCCTATGGAACAGGATTACAATTTAACCTTTTTTAGTTTTGGTGCTGCAAATGGACAATATACCAATTATTTGAATTTCATACCTGCGCATTACATATTAGGAGTCATGATGATGGCCTTATACAAACAATCATAGGAGGGCAGGTGGACAGAAAGAAGGGTGAAGGAGGGCCCTGAATGAGTTACATAGGACCAGGGGCGCAGCTAGGAATTAAGGTTGGAGGGGGGGGTTTTGGTGTAACCCATACCGGGGTGTGTGGGGGTACGGTATACCCACCAGGATAAGCGGTGGGTGCGACAATAATACATTGCGGAATTTTAAGATAAATTGTACAAAATGGTGAGTTTTACGGCTTTCTGAGGGATATTTTATTAATCCTTAACCGATTCTATTAGTAAAATCAATCCAATTAAGTAAAATGGATTAAACTTAAAATTTATCTGAGCTCTGGGGGGGGGGGGTTATCCCCCAAAACCCCCCTTTCTCTGCGCCACTGCAAGCCACCACCGTAATTTATTCATTAGCGACCGGTTTGAAGACAGTGTATCACTAAGCAGTGTGCAAGAAGATGATCACTGCATCGACACGGTCGCATGGGAAAAGTTATAGTGGAACTAGCTAGCGGAATTTTAAGATAAATTGTTCAATATGGTGAGTTTTACGGCTTTCTGAGGGATATTTTATTAATCCTCACACTATTCTATTAGTGATATCATTCCAATTAAGTAAAATGGATTAAACTTAAAAATTTCTCTAAGCTCTGGGGGGGGGGGGGTGTTTAACCCCCAAGCCCCCTCCCCCCATCTCTGCGCCACTGCATAGGACAGCTTATGAAGGATGTAAAAGTGAATAAATATGTCACTACAAAAAACTAGCGGGTAGGAGAGAGGAATGGACGTTTCGGAAAACAATTTGTCTTCCAAATTTCGAGGCGTGTTACTGTCTTTTAAAATATCCAAATTCACGCGAAGCAGAATTGACCGTTTGGCGTATACAACAAGGCTGACATGTCGTCCGATTGGTACTGGATTGTACTCGCCAGACAGTCAATTCGGCTCAGTGTGAATTTGGACATTCAAAGAGTAAGGCGCCTTGATAATGGAAGACGTTTTCCGAAACGTAGGTCAATACAATAGAATTAACCTGGTGTAGAGCCCAAGAAGAATTTATGAGTATTATTCACCATCAGCGCCGGATCAAAAGTGGGGGCCCGAGAGGCCCAGGCCACCCACCAAGCGTCCTTCCGCCAATATAGAGGTAAATTTTAAAAAATCGGAAAAAGTTCAACAGATTCAGGCGTAATATGGTTGAAGTTCGACATGTTTGACTAAAATATGGCAGCACTTTTCTTCAACATTTCAATGCGTGACACGCGTTTCGGTTCACAGAGCCATCATCTGTTAGAGGTCCAACTTGATCTTATCTTATTTCGATTTCATTTAATAAGTTGCCAGTGTTGCTTATTTTTAAGATTGTTTATTTATAATAATGATGATGATGATGATATGGGTGTGAATTAAATATTAAATTAAAAAATATCAAATCGCGCCTTCGGTTCTTCGAAAACGACCCCGACTCCGAGTATCTATTAAAAATTACTAATGCCTCGTTTAGATTACGATTGTTCCAGCGATCGTTGGAACTATTGTGCATTCACACTGCGATGGTTAAAACGATTAAAACCTGTGCTGCCCTCCATTGCTGAAAACTAAAGTCAACGAGAAACTGACGGTTAGCAAATCTGTTGAGGGATGAAGGGTTAAGATATTACCGCGTTCAATGTGTATTTAACGAATAATTTTTCTTCCGCCCATTTTCTTCCTTTCTTGGACAAATCCATGAAACAAAATAGAGCGATGGGAGCTTCACAAACTTTTCGTCCTTCTCTCGTCACTTCCTCTTCCGGTTTTGCAGCTCGTATCCATCGTGAAGTGGCAGCTTTAGGAACTACGTTAACTAAAGTCCGGACATGCATTCACTCAACTAGTTCTGCCAACTATCGTTAGGACGATCGCTGGGACAATGGTTATCTGAACGGCATAAGCGACTCGACGTGATGACGCTAATTGGGACCTGCCCCGCACTCCGTTGGGCGATTCTCGACCGTTGAGTGGGGAGGTGGCGAGGGAGCTTCGGAACAGATGGCGCTCAAATCCGCGCGCGATCCCAAACATGGAATTGCTTTTTTCCGGGTCTCGCGTCGCACCAATCCCCCAGATCCTCATGGGGACGGGTGCGGGAGGAACGGCAGCTACACTCCCTCGTATATCCGCCTCATACACTGCACTCTATTCTCTTTCGTGCGGCGGTGGTCGACCGCCAGTTGCGTAAAGCACACTCACTTATTTGTTGGGGTGAATTGTCCATCCTGCACCTGGACCCGTGTCGGACGTCAGCGCCATGGCACCACATTGCTACTGCAGGCGTAAAACTGGAACATGGGTCGGTAAACTTTTCATGCCTGCGGGCTGCATGCTCCAATGCATGAGGGCTCAGGGGAGCCCTTCGAGGATACAACACACCGGGGCCGGGAACCAAGCCCGTGGCTTATACGCCCGATCACCCGGGGAGGGGCTGGAGAGGAAGGAGAAAGGAAAGAGGCGCCGCCGCGATAGGAGCCCGTCGACGCCTCTGGGAAAGGAAAGGTGCGGAAGGAACGGGACGAGGGAAAGACACCTCAACGCTATAGAAGCAAAGAGGGCCCTACTATTAGCGAAACCAGGCAAAGCCATTAATATGCCAACGATTTTGGAGAATTTTCCTATAAATGAGGAAAATCCGTCGATCAAATCGTTGGGCTGCATGCTCCAATTGGTTTCCAACTGCGGGACGTATTTTGAAATTGACCAGGCTAAATGCAAAGCAAATGCTAGAATTTTTGCGCGAATTTGTAACGCCATAGTTTGTGCACAAACTATTTACAATTAATTCACGAATGTTATGCCTTAGTAGATATTTTTACATGTATTTAACTGTAGGATAAGTATTATAATTTATTACTATACAATGTCATTTTTGAAGCGTAATATTTAACCCATGTAGCACTGTTTTTTATATAAACTTATTAAGTTTATTCCGATGTGTAGGAATTTTTCAGCCCAAAAGCCCAGCATAACTGATGAAAATTTTCCATTCCGTATTTTAAATATTTCCTAGTTATTATTATTAATATCATTATTAATCTCTCTCATCACATGTATCATATTTATAAGCGCTATTATATTGATAATTCTTATTTGAGAGGGTCGAATTAAAACCTTCGACGACCGCATATGACCCGGTGCACATTAGGATGTTAAGACTGCGGTTAGCTGACCCCTGGCCAAACAATTACGAAAAAAGACCTGAAATCTCACCGCACATCAAGGAATTAGCGGCAGCGGGGCGATGAGTTCTTCAGAATGGAAATGAATGACATGAACTCATCTGGTAATCTGCGACTAGTTTGCGAGCTTGGCTAAACCCATGTTTGCCCAAGCTTGTCCAACCGATGACTATGTGGTAGCCGAAGTGCTAAGTAAAAACAATTACAGTTGGCTTAATTAACTTGTAATGAACCAGATGAATCACAAAAAAATATACCTTCCATAACAGTAAAAACCGAGAATTAGAAGGAAAATCTATTTTTGTGTAAATACGATAGTTTTCATGCCTCATGATCTTCTTCACCACAAGCTAATGTCAAGAGAAATTTCAGTTTTTCTTATGTAATGACAATCCACATCGAGGACTTAGCGGCAGCGGGGCGATGAATTCTTCAGAATGGAAATGAATGACGCGAACTCACCTGGTAATCTGCGACTAGTTTGCGAGGTTGGCCAAACCCAAGTTTGCCCAAGCTTGTCCAACCGATGACTAATGATGATAACCGAATTGTTAAGTACCGTTGAAAACAATTTCAGTTGGCTTAATTAACATGTAATGAACCAGACGTATCACAAAAATATACCTTCCATAACGGTAACAACCGAGAATTAGAAGGAAAATCTATTTTTGTGTAAATACGATAGTTTTCATGCCTCATGATCTTCCCTACCACAAGCTGATGCCAAGAGAAATTTCAGTTTTTTGAGCTAATGACTATCCTAAGTCGTCTTGCGCTATTTTAGGATATGAACCCAAGTAGCCTTTTTGACTTTGTAACTCAATGGATACAACGCTGAAAGCAAAGTTGCTGTGAATAATGTTATCCAGATAATTATGGTATAAGTCAGGCTTATCAATAATCAAGTCCAGGAAATGTAGTTATCCGGAAATGGGAGATTACCATTTGTAATATATGCATAAATGTATTGTTGTGTGACGTCTCAGAATAGCCTGATTGGTCAAATTATGCCTTGGGATTTGTACCTTTCACTTTCAAAAATCACTAAACACTCCTCTTCCTATTCCTCTTTGTTAAAAACATCATTTTTTCACCTGCCCTGTATAACGAACGACAGTGGGCCAAAACCGAAAAAAGCTGGCCAAAAGTCGAAAAATGAAGTTAGCGCAAATCAACCAAAAACAGTTGATATTTATTATTAAGCATGTACTCTTTAAGATAGGGTGCCATACAGAGCATAGAATGCGTTAATATAATTTTTACAGCTGGTCAAAGTAGAGCATGTCAGAGAGATTTTAGTGACCTGATTTTTTCCGTTGAAAATAGCTAAATTTGTGGCTTCATTACAGAGTCGTTGTTAAGAATATTGGTTTCAAAGTATTTTTATCCATAAAATTGATCTTCATTAAATGAATAGAGACAGTTTTTGTTTGATTTTACTTGTTAATTAATATTTTTATAATTTTTCAAAAACTGTGTTGATTTTCCATGAAATTTTATGTTTAACGGTAATTATCGTTTATATGTACATCGAAATACACGGAGTTATTTATACTGTGAGATAGACAAAAGCATATAGAACAATGTCCAGAATGCAGTTTTTGCGATAACTTGCGATCCTAATTTTAACAACCATATTTATGTGAATCCACCCCGGCCACTCGGACCACTGTGGCGGCCACGAAACGGCGGCGGGACTAAGCGAGGAAAGGATATGATATCCGTGCATAAAGACGACGGAATGCCTGTTCAATGACATTAGTCACTTGAATACATATTTTATGAATAATAATCACCTTGATTTTTGCATATTATACTATAAATGGCTAAATTCAACGTACATCTTGGCGCAGATAACAGTTTCTTGCTAAATTGGTGACTGGCAATTATACGATTAGGTCATTGGAAGGTTCCTCAGCAGAGTTATGGGCAGAGTTACAAAGTATGAAAAACTTTTTTCCAGAATTTCGGATTTCCCTCAAGCATCATGGGCAGGCTGCGGTCGAGGGGTTTAGGGAAGGTCATGCACGTGCAGCGGCAGGCGCCCGCGCCGGCTGGTTGAGGATTTGCGACCCTCCGTACTTACTGGCCCGACAATGCTGGTTTTACAACCTTGCCGGTAATGACTCTTTTCTACTTCCCCTAATTCATCGGTAGCTATCCCAAGTTATGCTTTTTACACGTTTTTGCCTCTTGCCGACCCTTTCCGCCACTTGTTCCGACAAATGGAATTCTCACTTATTGTCTCAGTTAGGGGTTTTCCGGTTGTTTTTGCCTACCACATGCATCAGTTGTCCTAGATAGAGTGTCGAGTGAACATCCACTGTAAGTGACTGTGCTGTGTTATAACACTGGATTGATCTGTCAACGTTAGAAGCACTTCAAAGGAGGATATAGTTGTACCTGGGAAGCAAAGCCTCCTTGCACCCGCCTCCGTTTCGTTGTGACTACAATAAGTGTACTCCTCATTCATCGAAAACGATTTTACTCTCCATTGTGGTGAGAAGCAGTGCTAATGGTAAGCAAAATTTTCATTTTTAAAATGGATTCCTAGTTGGAGTCCGCAATTTTGTTTTGCTACCCATGTATGACTGATGATAGTTGGGCTGTCGTTGGAACTGATTACCTGATATTTTTTTATTTCATATTGTAGTGTTTGATAATAAATTTGTTAGAAACCATGGAGAGTAGAGAAGTGACGCGGTTACAGCTTCATGACAAAATTGTATGTGAAAAAATACCCTTGGTATTATATGCCGCCAACGGTGCACAAGCTTTTAATTCATGGTGCAGATATATCCAAGGAAGCTATTCTACCCATCGGGCAGCTTTCAGAAGATGCCTTGGAATCGAGAAATAAAGATATTAGGAAATTCCGGCAACACAATACGCGGAAGATATCAAGAGAGGCGACTAATGAAGATTTATTTCGGAGGTTGCTGCTCACCTCTGATCCCTTGATATCTTCGATTTCATTTCGCAATAGTAAATTGAAGGAAGATTTAGATCCAGAAGTGAAAAAACTTATTGACTACGGGAATGATGAATATGAAGATGAGAGTGATTACGAGTCATCAGAGGATGAGTGACCACTTTTATTTTATGAATTAATTGATTAAAAATATTGATTCAAGTTTTTGACAATGAAATTATTGGCTAATATTTCTTCAATATTGAAATTATAAATTATCATGGTCTCTGTCACTGGTTTAAATTTATGTTGCATTGTACTCAACTACTAATTATATGCGGTGCCTTTATGGTATGTACCCTTTTATGACGGTTTTACCCTTGAGCCTTCGCGCGGAGGCCGCGTGCAGACGGTAATAAACCTAACGGTTCGCGCGCTCCCCAAGCCCTTTTCACTCGTCGGCTGCCCATTTGTGTACCCAAATTTGTTCTTTTACTTTGAACACGTGCAAATATTTCCAATATAGAAATTTAGTTTTCCCGAAATAAGCCGTCTATGCGATTGGCTCGCTCATTTCTAGCCGAGTCAGTCTCCTTTCAGTATTCCTAGTCGAATTGCCGAATGACGTTCACAGAGTAGTTGCTCAGTTATGGATACAACGAAAGTGACTAGTCAAGATTTACATAATGTGGTCTTGGCAAATAGAGAGGGGACTATTCACAAAGTTTTAATACATGGAGCGGGAATTGTGAAACATGGCATTCTTCCTATTGGACAGCTTTCCGAGGAGACATTGGGAGCCCGACACGAGGAAGTTAGAAGATCAGAACATATCGGGAAAAACATACCAGAAAAGTTTCAACTGAAAATTTAACCTTATGGACTCAAAATTTACCTTATGCACAACTATTTGACAGCTTCAACGGCAGAAAAATTCTATTTTTCCCTTGATATTTCCTGAGCAGAAGGTAGGCATGCCCCTGTAGAGTTTGCTTCCCGCATCACATTTGCCTATTTTAATTGTTATCGCTCTTCTAAACAATATTGAGGCCTACATAATCCTAAATAAGTTCAATTGTATTTTTACAATACACAATTTGTAAAAAGTTTCGTCAATTTACCAATTCTTTAGACTCTAGCGACTTTTGGCCAGCTTTTTTCGATTCTAGCCCACTGTGCGACGGTAGAGACGCTATTGACACTCAGTCATTCACTTACTTGACTCAGTTGACACCGACAGTCATCACCCGATACTGGTCAATCGACGCTCGTCAGGGCGGATCGGAAAAATCGATTTTTTTCCAATCCATCACGCCCAATGAAAAAAAGTTGTGGGACCGATCAAAAATAAGGCCTGAAAAATTTGAGACCTCTAGGTGAACCCCTGACCCTCGCTCAAATGCAATTTAGGGGGGGAAGGTCGAAATTCGAAAAATATAGTATTTTATGGTCATTTCCTATAGATTTTGCCGAGTTACTGCCCTCTAGATCAAAAATTTCGTGCATTTTGACGTATCTGCCACCGGTTAGCCACATAATGCCTAATTTGAGTCCGCGTCCGCGAAGAAAATATTCCAACGCCCACGCAGCGTCGCGGATACAAGAGCCGTAGGCCGATCCCCTCCCCTCCCCGCTCGCTTCTACCCCTCCCACGCCTCCAATACAGCAAAATTCATCCCGCGTATGCTGCTAGGAGGTCGTTTATCTTTGATAATATAAATCGGAAGATGGTAGAAGGTAATAAAGGAAGCTTAGTGAGACGACTTGACTGAGGCGCCTTGTCGGGGTAGACTCATAATGTAGCCGTCAGTCTTGCCAAAGCGCCTCGCAATCCACCCGTGCCATCACCAGCAGCTCCTCTCCTTCCCGAGAATTTGGTAATATTCTAAATTTGAGCAATTCTAGACGCACAAGTTCATTATTAATGTATGTCTTATCATTGAATTGATTTGGAATTTGGGGTTTTACATGGAAATAAACTTTGGACTAAAAAATTGAAATATTCGTGTGTGATTATTCGCTTCCTGCACCAAGGGCAAGAACCCATACTTTGAACGTGCGACCTGCGACTGAAGTGGCGGACCGCGGTTCCTTACAGAGACTCGAGCAGCCAAAGCAAGCGTCGCGTCGCCTAAGATGTGGGAGCGACTTCTTCTGAGCTAGCTGACCCTTTTGTGTGGCTATAAATCAAACATTGGAAAATGAATGAGGCGTGGATCTAGTAACTTGTCTGAAGGGAAGACAGATGGGTCATTTAGAGGAAAAACTTGTCCAAAATAATCGATTTGTATATACTTATTTTCTTTTCAAAATTTAAAAATGGAATTAAATTCTTGATAAAATCTCACGACTAACTAATTCGACACGGCTTTTCGTAAAACTTGTATTAACAGGCTTCTGTTTTTTCATCATGAATCCCTTCAATCAACGAAAACAGCTGCATCTGTGACGGCTTGTGATTGAAATTTACGCATAGCATTGCATGACGTGGAAGATATTGATAATATAGTTAAAGTAAGATATTACTAAATTTTCAATTTATGCATACATAAGCTGATATCAATTCAGAAAACTTGCACATAAAAAAACACTCATCCACGTATAAAATTAAAAATTAACGACTACATCAGTAACAACCTTTTGCTGCAAAATTGTTTCTGTTGAAATCAAATTTTTTTTCTCAGAAACGTTTCTAGAACACGGATTATTTTGCAGTCTCTTTTCCTGTGATTTTGATCCTTTTCCGAATCACTAATGTGCTCGCTCATGCTTTAAAAATTAACGTTTGAGAATCGATTTTCTTAATAAATTTACGAGAATCCCTTTTCCTCTGGCGTTTCAATATATTTGTAAATCTTCCACCTCCGATTTCAAATTTCAGAGATAGCAATGCTTCTCTCGCCTCGACAAGAGCATTTCCATATCATGGTCCTGAAGCCTCCTTCATTTCCATACGCAAACCTCTGTAATCTACGTGATTCTCCTACCCTCTCCTTTGACCCTTGCTTGATCCCTCAGGGTACCTATCCTCCCTTCCCTCTGTCTTTGTACCCTTTTCCGGGGCACCCTGTAGTGGGGTCTCAAAAGGGAAGTGGCTCCGTTTTCGAACACAAATTGGATTTCCGCCTTCATTTCCCCGTGGAGCAAACTCCGGAAAAGGATGCACAAGCCTCTGCTAGGCACCGGGCGAAAAGAAACGAGCTTCCCACCCCCTTCCATGCCTACCCTCTCTTCTTCCCTTTGTTTACCGGCAGTCAGTTTGTCAAGCTGGTTACCGTAAGCGGTCCCTGGGAACCTCAATTAGCTATAGAAATAATCTGGGTACCTAATCCTCAAAATTTTAAGCTGAATATTGAATATGTATCTGAGCTCAATTTAAAACAAGAAAATCACAGATTAATGTGTGAACGATTTTTCATATTTCCTCAAAAAAATTGGAATTTGTGAATATTCTATATTATTTCTACTGTATAGATGCCTTTTTCTCAACTTATACGCAACCAAACTCTACAAATGAGGTACTAAAATGCACAGAATTTATCAGGGAACATGCGACGGCATATCTTACTTCCTAAATATTGCTATTGTTTCCTAAAATTGGTTTTTAAATAATAAAAAAAACAAAAACCGGTAAATATTCCTGACGTTAACGGCGCACAAACTGATACATTTGTTCATTTGCAACAATATCTCGAATTCTTTAAATAACTTTTATCAAGATGCGGCTGATTCCACATTCAAGTCTCCTGTTGATACGAAAGTATGAGTCATCATGTGCGTTTAACAGAGGATAGTGTAATTACTTCCAATGTTGTGTTTAAAGAGGTCCTCTGGCCTCAATTTGTACATGAGCATTCCAATTAAATTTGTACATAAGACCCTTCCTTTTTTTCTATATTTTAAAATTAGAAACGCGCCTATCCCTCTGTGTACCTGCATTGAAAAGAGTGGGGGAAGCCCGCTGGGAGCGGGCGCATCACGCTCGTTGTATTGTAAAGTGATAATTTTGGCTTTGGGTTATTTTTAGCTGTAACTGCGGTAATTTGTTACCAATAATTCGGCCACAACATCACGTAATGTATTATTGTCATGGCAATTTGCTGTTCTCACTTTTTAGTTACACAAATTCCTATGAAGCGGCAAGAAGGAAAGCATTGCTGGTTGCGTGCGTGCGGGGTTTCAGAAGTGCAGAAGAATTGGTATCATTGAGTGATTAATCTTGATGAATATCAGGAAGTCACTCCCTACGAATACATATACGTCTGTTCAACGTATAATATAGATAAACAATGTTAATGTATTTCAGAACGAGTTTACTTCGCACCATCTTCCAAGAAAATTTCGGTGTACACCTCAAGTATCTGCGAAATCTAAAATGCCATAATCATATACCTACTTACTTTTTTCTTAAGTCTAAATTAAAACCAGTTTTTTTTAGCATTGATTTCTCAAGAAAATTTTATTCGTTTTGGAAAATTAACTTTCAGTGAAAATTATATCCTCATAGATCCATTACTGCCAAATTCCGGAAAAAGATACAAAAATTATGTCGTTTCCCTCCATGAATTACATAAAGGACCCGTCAAAGGATCTTTTCGGACCTTATAATCTCCAATTTAATTTTGAAAAATGTCAATCTCCACAAATATGAATCTCCTCAAAGCAGCTGGCCCTAACCCTCTCCCGAAGCATCATATTCTAATTTATCTTTATTTTCTAATAATCTCCGTTCATTTTTCAAGTAATAGCATTATAAAGCTTTTAAACAGTCGAATACTAGTCATTGACCGAATTTGGACGTAAGAGCCAAAAAGTAGATGATTCCAATACAAAAAAATGAGGCTATTTATTTTTTCCGCCCTGACCAAAATTGAGTTAATATCGATGGAAGGTTTGAAGACAACCGGAGAAAGGTGTTTTTTTCATTTATTTTCAGGACAATGTAATGGGAGCTCTTTTGAGTAAAAAAATGTGGAATGTAGTGATGACGTTTTTTTAATTTTCCTTTGTGTTTGCAATAATTCCATCATTCTCAAAAAGGTTTTGGCACATAAATAACAATAAATTACTATGTTACGGGATAAAATATTAATTTCTAATTTCATATGTACCCTAAGTTCGCTATTTGGATTGGCATCTCCATAACTTCAGTTGAAATGGTTATTTTAAATTATTTGACTCATTCAACTCTATCAATTCCATAATAAAGATTATTTACATAGCCATAAGTTGAATTAGATACTAAAACATATCAAAATCTTATTCTTAAATGAGTCAATTTTCATAATTTTTGATTTTTCCTGCGCATATTTTCGATAAAAATGGATTAAATTTAAGGGGAAAAAATTTTTACAATTTCAAATCAATCTTCTATTTTTCGTCCGCTTTTTCCACTCGGAGTAACACAATTTTTTCTAAATTTATTCAAGTAACAAAGTTTTAAGAGTTAACTCTTTCATTGACGTATACTCTGTACTAGATATATATTTTACTATGCAATCGTTTTTATTTAGATTATTTAAAACCTATAATACATTGTAATAATTTTTCCGCAATTGCGTGTACGAATTACCAATATGCTCCCTAATTTATAAAGCTGCTTTATTTTTTCCCGATAAAATGTTCGGGCTGTTGGCATTTTTTAAGGAAATTCTCTCATATTGACCTCATTAGAAGCTTCATATTCTCTCTGCACCCTTCCCACACCGCACCCTTACCAGAGTTCCCTCACCTCACCTTTAAAAAGTAACCTTTGACCCCTCGAGGGCATCCTTATTCCCTTCTACGCGAGATTTTATCCTCTTAATGAACAATCCCTCGCGTAATCTCGTTCCAAAACTTCAACGAGCCCTCATCATTAACCTCCTCTCTCCCATTTTCCTCCAACCTTATTAAACTACCCCTTCCACTTCCGTCGGAATTGAGCCCCATTTGACGGAGCGGGAGGCCCCTTTTGACGCTCCAATTCAATTCCGCCGAGGAGCCGTCGGAGGAGGAGGAATCCGAAATTTCTAGGGGCGGGGTCTGGGATCCTGGACTGAGATTGGAGATGGTTCCGCAAGGGTCTTTCTAGAAAGGGAGCGACCCTAAGGGTACGAGAGAGGGTGGAAGGGGCTTTATGGAGAAAAGGGAGTCGCATCCCGCAAAACCCTACCGCGACCTCCCCACCCCTCCCGGGGGCGTGGAGGATTCTGGGTAAACTCCGTCGACTAAGGCGAATCGGATGCCGCACCGCTTCCTTTGCTTCCGGCAAGCAATCTCCCGACTTGAATACGTAATGAGCTCATCATCCAGCATCCACTCTGGGGCTGGAGACTGTGAAATTCCTCCTTCCCGGCCACGGCAAAGGACTGAAGATAGACCACCCCGCCACAAGCTTAACCACCCACTTGGGTCTCCAACGACGTTTCCCTTGATCCCTTTGTGAAGTTCCACCCGCAGTCAGGAGATCCCTCAGCCAGGTAGGGGAGCAGATGAAGCATATTTTGCATCCGAAACACAAGACCTTCGTGAGAGGGTAGGGAAGGGGAAGGCAAAATACAGGAGAATGGGGTGGGTACAAATTTGGCGACAAGGTTCTCTAAGAAAAGGAAAATAAAATTCGAGGAACAAAGAAAGAAATAAAGAGTTCTCTGAGCATAAATTATTTTTGTGGAAACGAAAATCCCGAAGATCTGAATGCCCACAGGGTTTTCTTTCGTCTTTCATCTTGGTGGCTCTTTCTCTCTGCCATCCTTTTACTTTAATCATCCTCGCCGAATCGGTCTTCGTCCTTTTTGCCCTGTACGTCAACCTCTTCCTTTCGCGAGCTCATCTGACTGGCAGGTTCCGTTCGGTAACTGACTGACGAGAGGAAGGAAGGAAAGCGTGCTATTTGCCTCCGTGGATAAATTTAACATGCAGCACTATTTCCCTTGAATCGTGCACTTCTGACTGTAGATAACAATTTAAAGCAAAAAGTAATTACTCTCAATCCAAAATACTGGAATATAGTCGTCATAAAAATTAAAATAATTTTTTTTATTCGCAATGGTGAAATATTTTACCCGGAATAAATAATTAATAACTAAGCAAGGTAAAAAGTCCGCAGATTCAAGCATAATGGAGTGGAATTTCTCCATACTGAAAGGCAGCATGTTTTCAAATGAAATTAAGCAATGTTACTTCATCTCCTTCAAGTTTATATATAACATCTTGTACTTGTCGTTATAAGGTCATCGAATACAAGGGAGCCACAGTGCCGGGTTCCCTTGAAATGAGAGTTACTCACTGACTCTATTTCTAAGATGAGACAGGATGTAAAAAGCAAATTTAATGAGTTTAATTCTTTAATTATAAATTTTAACATTGTATCAAATGTGTTACCTATCTCTTTTTTGTATACTGCCACTTGCCTATCTATTTCAATCCATTGCTATGTCAATACATTTAAATTATTGCTGAGCTGTAAAATATTTATACGGAACGTTAAAATCGGATGTAACAATCTCTGAACAATAAATTATATTATTAATGGAGAAATGCTCTTTGCATGTTCTGAGAATTGAGGGGCAGTGCACTGTCGTGGATTACCTTGTTTCCTTCCATGCGCATGGTAAATGATATCGGTCGCAAGAAGTTTCATCCCCTATTCTTGGCCGCCCCAAAAGATCTATTTGCATCCAAGGAGCGATGCTAGTGGCTTCCGAGAAAGACCGTGGAACGGGGGTTGGTGAGTGGTGGTGGTAGGGATATTCCGAGATAAGACGGAGGAAGATAAAAGGTACCGCTCGCGATATCTCCATCACGTGCGTTCTGAAGGTTTGTGAGCCGAGAAGGGATAATACCACGTTTGAGGATGAACAAGTCGGCTCAAGAGTAAGGACAGAGTTGTTAAGGTCGCATGGAACAGTTGACATACGTCTAGGGCGGTCTCCTTGGAGAAGATACCGTGGCCGTCTCCCACCACCTTCCTAACTTTTTATGGTGTCGGCGTAAAGATGGCAGCACCATAGTGGCCGCCATATTATTTTTTTCGTGTTTACGCCCCACTTCGTCTATCCTTCCGTTTTGAAAAAAAATATCGGTGTCGACCCCGGAAAAAAATATTTTACCTAGCTGATAGTGAAGGAGGCATATAACGGTGACGAAAAATGTGGAAAAAAACGCGGTCGTAAAGTTTTTCCGCCGACTTTTTACCGCAGCCGAGTTTGGAGTACGTGTCCATATTTTTTTTCTAAAAGTACTACCCAGAGTTCTTGAGTGTTACATTTTTTGCGCATAATTTCCATGAAAAATAGAAAGCTCGAAAAAGGTATTTCTTTTTTATTTGCGCTTGAAGACTCACCAGCTCAGCACCAGCAATGGCGGAGTTTCGTAGTCATTTGTTCTAAAGCATCCGTTAGTTTGGCTTTACTGGCGTTTTAAAAAAATTCACTGCTATTTTAAGGTTACTGCATTTTAAAAAATCACGACCTTTGGCCAGCATTTTTTCGATACCATTGCGCGTATGGACTGGTGTGATCGGTTTCGGTGGAGGTTCATGATATGATCTTTTTATCGGCGATTTCACCGAGATTTTCCTGGGCTTTCTTTCTGCTGTAGCTCTCAATCCTCACTATTTGACTCTTGTTTTTTAGCCCTATCGCATACAGGCCCGTCTCCAACGCCTTCCAGCGACATTAAACCAACGATAGACGCAAATAACTTGCATTATTGTAGAGGGGTTTTACTGTTTTCCCCCCCTTCATTCATACAGCTGATTAAGAAAGCGTATCGTTTCCTTTGGAGTCGTATTTATTCGTTTTATGTTACTTACTTAAAATGCATGCTATTATCTTCCTCAATATTTCATGGCAAATAGAGCAGATAGTTGTCCTACATCGCAGACGTTACAATTATACCTCAGAATTTTCCCAGATCAAAAAATTCTGAGTTTTAGAAAAAAGTAAGTGCTGATAAGGGTAACTTCTACACACTCGGAAAATGTGTAAGTCGTACAACAGGTACTTTGTAAACATGTAATGCGTTGCACAAACGTACTAAATACGACTGGTTCAGCCGGAGACAGGCGTCCTCTCAATTGAGAATGAGGATTTATTCGTATTTTTGGAAATTAACAGTGCAAGTTACTTGCGACAAGCTGACAACTGGTTCATAAAAATGCGTGTACAAGTGCACGCTTAGTACTGCTCCGTAAATCCTTACCAACCAAAACACACCGTAGAAATTTAGATGTTATTTGTTTAGGAAAAGGAATAATTCATTACATCAATTAGTTAATGACTCAGAGAGGGCCCCTTCCAGTGATTTCTGTGGAATATTTTTTAAAGAACGCATTTTATTTCACGGGAAGCATCGTCTAACTTTTCCAGCGTTCCTATTTTGAGGAACTCTAGCGAAAATTGGCACATGTTGCGTTTAGATCGGTAGAAATAATTTTAGTAGCATATAAATGGAAGACCTCATCGACTTTTTCCATACATTACCTACGTTCTGTAAAAAAATCCTACTTTCCTACGGTTTAGCTCACTTTTCTTCGCTATGAAATTTGGAAAACATTTGTGGGGAATCGCTATGCTGAATTCATGTCACATAATAGATTTCCACAAATTAACACATGTGTCTTATTCATTGAAGAATCACTTGTTTGGAACTTCGTTGTCGTCTTGACATTTTTAGGGCGTAACCGGCAGGATTTGATCAAGAATGCCACATTTTCAAGTATTAAAATTTAACTTTATTGTCATCTCTGAAAAAAAATTTGGGGTGTAAATAATAAATTCATACTTATCAATTTGATGAAAATTTTGCGTCATAGAAGATACATAGGTAAACTTATGGTACTTAAAATACAGTCAATGCTGAAAAGGGTCTACCATGTGCTATCTATTACTTCTTACAATGCGGCAGCAAATCAAGGAGTGATGCGTTCTTCATGAAATCTACGAAGTCTATGTATTTTATGGGAACAAGACAGGAAATGGATATCACGCATAGATATATTAATGCATTCACACATATAAGGTATGAATGTATTAATATATATGTGGCAAGGATTTTAGGGGCACATACAATTAGTATAAGTTTAAAAAGAGTTGCTGTAGGCTTGCGGTCTGACTTTAAAACGTAAGGCGTTCGTGGGTGAATTTATTAGGCCACAATCAAGATACTAATGTATTTCAAATATTTAAATTTGTCTTAAGCATTATTACTTGTGAAAATTTTGATGTCCCCACTATAAATACACGCTTGAAAATTAGATGAAAATTTTACCTTAGACAAAATACGTTAGTAAACTTGCTTAAGCTTGGCAAACTTACTTGGTTATGCTAAACTTTAAGTTAATTCTGAAAAGGCATGGGCGTACCCAGCTAGGGGCAGGGGGGGCACCTTCCCCCCTCCCTAGAAGCAAAAATCGCAAATGTCTTTAAGCAAAATCAGCATTGAAATTGAACGAAAGTATTCAACAATTTTTCATTAAACCCACGAAAAATGATATGCATTAGTAAAAGATATGTAACTAAAATAAAATTTCTTTTTCAAGGAAATAATCTCATAAAATAATACAGCGCTGTTATAATTTTCTTAAAATGCTGATTTAATTCAATTTTAAATGCTAAAATGTCACAACTTGGCTTGCCCCCCTCTAGACCATGGCTTGCCCACCCCCAGTTATGTCCCTGGGTACGCCCTTGTGAAAAGGGTCTACTTTGTGGTATCGACTACTTCTTACAATACGACTGGTAAATGAGGAGTGATGCATTCTCCATGAAGCCTGTGCAGGGATATCATTTATATGGATGTGACAGGAAAAAACTTAAGACGTAAATATAAATTATATTACATTCACACCTATACGAAGCAAGGATTTTGGGCACGCAATATACGTTTAAAAAGAGTTGCTATAGACTTGCGGTCTGACTTTAAAAGGATAGGCGTTCGTGGGTGGGACATGGCAATATGGCAAACAACAGTTCTTGGGCACACACAACAGTAGCGATGGCGCGGAGATGAAAGGGAAGAAAGCGCGGGACTTGTTGTTTCGCCGCGCATGAGTGGTCGGCGCCTGTGAAGCCAAAGACCTCAACCTTGACTTGTTTAGGGCCCCTGCAGTAAATGTTCGCCCACTGGGTTGAGCGCTGGGAAGGGATGTTTGGCGACGCCCAAGTGTTGGAGGGAGGGTATAGGAGATAGGAAAGGAACTACGCGCTGCGGATTCTCAGATATGGGGACATCTACGTATACATGTACGAAGTACCGTGCAAGCTATCAGGGGCGCAGCTAGGAATCAAGGCGGGGGGGGGGGGGGTTTAGGTGCAACTAATACCGGGGTGTGTGAGGATATGGAATACCCACCAGAATAAGCGGTAGGTGCGAGATTGATAAATTGCGGAATTTTAAGATAAATGGTTCAAATTGGTGAGTTTTATGGCTTTCTGAAGGATATTTTATTAATTCTTACACTATTATAGTAGTAATATCAATCCAATTAAGTAAAAGGGATTAAACTTAAAATTTATCTGAGCTCTGGGGGGGGGGGGTTATCCCCCAAAACCCCCCTCTCGCTGCGCCACTACAAGTCACCACCATAATATATTCATTAGCGACCGGTTTGAAGACAGTGTATCATTATGCAGTGTGCAAGAAGATGATCACTGCATGGGAATAAGCTATATTGGAACTAGCTAAGTTTTTTTCTTTCCTGATAGCCATGAAGGAGTATGGCAAGAGGTGATAAATTTTTAAGAAATCTCTTCAAAAATTTTAAGCCGTGTGGAGATCAAGCCATAATAACTACTGCTATTTAATCAGTGAAAAACGATGAATATAACTTTTACAAGCGAAATTTACTTCCATACATTGGGAATCCACACCAGGCATGCAGCACTCATCCTAGACTTAATCAGATACGCGTGCAGGTCATTAACTAGGAGAGTGCTGAGGACACGAACATGCTACCATGCAAATAAAACTACTAGTTAGAAATTGAAAAAGAAAGAAAAAATAGCTACGACCCAACCTTGCTTGTTTCGGGTGCAGTTACTGCTCGTCCACTGGGTTGAGTGCCGGGAAGGGATGTTTGGTGACGCCAGTATTGGAGGGAGGGTAAGGTGATAAGAAAGGAACTACGCGCTGCGGATTCTCAGACTTGGGGACATCTCCTTCATAACCAGGCACGTACCTAGGAGGGGTGGTCTCTTATGGGACTGCAAACCTCTAGCCCCGAAGATTTTTCCGTTAGGGAAACTTAATAGTGTTTATTTTATTCTCAAACCACCGGATACAGCTCTTAGTGGCTCTTTAAATCGGGTATTTCAGCAAATATAAAAAGTAAACGTACACGAACAACCATGCGCTGGACCAGGGAAACCTACCCAGGCGGGACTCGAATCCGTGACCTTTGTTTGACAGGCGAGAACGATACCCTGCCGCCACCGAGGCCAGCAAAAAATTCCTTCGACCCCGACGTGATAAACGTTCCTAGTCAGTGCCAAATCAGAGGGAAATGTTGTTAATTACGTGCAATAATTACGTGAGGTGATTTTTACGATTTTTGGCGACTCCCCTATTGCTAGTTTTCTTTATCCTCGGTTTAATGAGGCCAAGTGGCCCCCTCTTCCCCAAACCCAGTCTTCCCTTAGTGAGTTATCGTGAGATTTGGCTCGACCTCCTCCCTCTAACCTCACGTGGGATTGCTCAAAATTGGTATTTTCAGTGTAAATACGATAATGTATACTTCATTTCAATGGTTTGAGGCGTTACTTGATGGAACTCCTCCATGAATGTCAGAAAAGAATAAAGCCTGGCTAGTTCCACAGTAACTTATTCCCATGCGACCGTTTCGATACAGTAATCATCTTCTGGTGCACTACATAATGATACGCTGTATCCAAACCGGTCGCTAATGGCTACTAAATAAAATGATTGTGGAACTAGCTAAGTTTAATTATTTCCTGATAGTTATGCTTCATTGCATTGGATTTATTAAAAGACAGCTTGGGAAAGGGAATTAAGGAACCTGGATAGCGTAGTGGTCTGCGAAGTGACCCGGAAAGCAGAAGGTCCGTGGCTGAATTCCCGGTCCATGAGAAGTGTTTCTCATGGCAATTCATGTATATTCCACCACCGATAACGCGGCAGGATTTGAACTATTCATAAAAAATTATTTACTTATTATGTTAAATTATTATTATACAAGATGAGTTAAGACTAATATTTAAGATTAATAAGATCGCAATTTTACAGTTTCTCGCGGAAAAAAATTACGTGTTACTTTCTAGCCCTATCCCTGACGTGAGATTGGGTAAGAAACGGCTTGACCCCCTCCCAATCCCCCCAAAACGCCTCACATAACTAATGGATGGCCCCTTTCGCCGACTGCCAGCTATAAATACGCTCAGGAGAGAACTGAGCAAGGGGGATGTTGATGGAGCATGTCATGAAGTATTCTCCTTAATAGAGAAAATAGGTTGAAATTGATAATAGAGAATAATTCAGGGCAGCCGATGTTGGTATTTAGAATCTTATAATTAAGTTTTAAATCTGTTGTGGGCCTATGGGTATTGAGATTAGGGATGGAGAAGGAGGAGAGAAGATCATCGTTGGAAATTTTACGTAAATATTTTTGCCTATTCTAGCAATAAAATTACTGATACAATCCAGTGATATGAGATTAGTTTGTGGAGAGATAGACCAGATGGGATAGGAATATGTAATAATTGGATGAAAGATTGAAGAAAAGAAAGTTCGAAGTGACTGGGGGTCATTAAATTTTCGCCCTTACAATGCCTAAGATCTAAGTTTATTGTCAGTGTCTTATTTTATTTTCCGCTCTTGGTGTGTGGTTTGATTGCATTGATGCTTCGGCGTGAGGTCGGGGCATAAAAAAATTTCGGCTTCTGGGAAGAAGAATTTTTCTATGCGAGACTTTATGCACAATTCTTCCCCAAATTATGTACTCACTTGTATCATAATTTACTGAATGAAATAGGAAAGGACTACAGATAACCATTTGAAGAATAATTTCCCTCGCATGATTATCCATTCCGCACTATCTTGAAGCCATTATCGTGGTTATATAGCAGGGGAAACCACTTATTACTTCTTTACGGGATCACAAAACGCACGACACGCAGGGGTTGCTAAAATTCGGTTCCTGCCATTAACTACGGTTTGAAATCCTTTGATAAAATTGTATACAATTCCCTATTAAATTGGTCAAAGAAACACAAAATGGAATTCAAGCTCAAATATAAACGAAGCATTGTGTCGTCTGCACTTAAAAAAAATCCTCTCTGGTCTGAAATATTTCTAGATTTGTTATTTTCTTACGATAATCGCAACACTTCGCATTGTTTCTGCGCCAAATATTCGTCGATTTCATTCTCTAGGCACTGCAGAATTTCCCAACGGTTATGCAAAAAAGATATCTTGAGCTACCTTTACTTTTTTGGTAATGGCAAATAACTAAGTCACTTGCAAAATTTAAGAAAGATTTTTTAAAACTGATAATATGCATATACCAGACCGTGCCATCCTATGATATAAAAAAATGTACAATTGTGGTACAGCAATGTTCGGAAATGTGAACGGCCCAGCAAGGAAGGGGTCGCGCCCCCTGACCCCCTATATGTATCCGCCACTGGTGTATGTAATAATGCAGTGTATAATAAAACATATTACATACGTGTATAAATACAATAAAACATATATTCTGCCGTTTAAGTGAGTTATTATTAGTAAACCGGCGTTTTCAGTAATCTGACAGTTCTCTGGCCCGATATCTGCCGAATTACCGAGAGACCACTGTCCATTACTATGCTTACAGCTTCAGATAATGCGGACTTCGTTCAATAGCTGATAGTTAACAAAAAGAAGACTAATATAATCGTTTGTAGCAAAAGGGAGGAGGCTAGGGGAAACATTAACCAAGGATAGCATTAGCTAGAATAGGTGAAAGAGTTTTCTTACCTGAGAAGTCGAATTACCAAGGATGGACAAAGTAAGAAAGAAATAGTCAGTAGAACAGCGCAGGCGAAGAGGACTTTCTACAAAAAGAAAAATCTTATTTTAGCTGAGAATAAAACCATAGAAGTAAGGAAACAATTCATCAGATGCTACATATGGAGTATGTTTCTCTATGGAAGCGAGGACTGGACGTTGACAGCAGCAGAGAAGTCAAGGGTGGAATCATTCGAAACGTGGTGCTACCGAAGAGTGATGAAGATAAAATGGATCGTCCGAGTAAGTAATGAGGAAGTTCTAAGAAGAGTGGGAGAAAAAGTCTTCTAAAAACCTTAAGGAGAAGACACGACAACTTAGTTGGCCACATTATGAGACATGATGGCCTGATGAAAACAATCGTAGAAGGAGAGGTGGAAGGGATGAAGGACAAGGGATGTCCCCGAATTAGGTACATAGCACAGGTTATGACGGAAGCAAAAAATAAGAAATACGTCGCAATGAAAATGTTAGCGGATAGGAGAGATGAGTGGAGAGCTGCGTCACACCTGTCTTAGGATTGTTGACAAATGATGATGATGAAAATAAGTTTAATTTTTCTTTATTGTAGATTTACTTTACCATAACAAACCAATTTCGCGTATACACTAATTGCGTGTGCAATAATATACATTATTATGTACATATATTTATACAGTGGCGTAACTAGGAATATGCTTAGGGGGGATGAAAATGTTTGAAAAATAACATGCCTGAATACACATTTTACATTATTTTGGCAGTGAAAATTTAAATTCAAGCAGATGCAGTTATTATATTTCAAAACTAGGCAATATATTTGGAAAACTATTTTATTTCTCTGATGCTTTGGGGGGGGGGGGGGGTCCTTCACCTTATCCCCCCATAGTTACGCCACTGTATTTATACAATCAAACATAGCTCCTGCCGTTTAATTGCGTCATTATTATTGATTTCCGGTAATCCGGTAGTGCACTGGTCCGGCATCTATCGGATTACCGAGAGACAACTGTAATTCCACAACTATGCGTACAACTTCAAGTACTTCAAGAGAATTCCGTTCAATGGGAGCAGCTTTTGAGCGGGAGTGATTCGTTCGACGGATATATCCGTGGAAATACATGAAACGGAAGATAGTTCCGGCGGCGAACGTTATGAAAAGAAATCTTCCCGGGAATTGGGAACCCTCCTGGAAGGATATTCGTCACTTCCGGTGCCCACCACGCCCCGCCGCCACGCCCCCTTCCGCCTTATCGCTTATCTTTATGAGTAACACGGGTTTTCCATCAGTTGCACTGACATCTGTATCAACAAGCGGGCTCCTTTTTTCCGAGCACCGTCAAACGTAAGGTATTTGTTTTATCAACGACCGCGGTAGAGAAAAAGAGATGGACGTAAAAAGAGAGATTAGTCGAACACCTCTGTTCATTTGGTCACCACTTCGATATATGTTTCTTTTCCAGATCAAGAAAAGCGGCATCTTTCTTTCCGCAGATAGACGTGATGTCAGCGCAATACCTATAGCTACATGAAAACTAAATCCGCCAACAACCCCCAAAATGAGCATATCTACATAGGGCTGGGAACTGAAATTAGTATAACTGTTTTGTACTGTCCACGTTTTAATTGTAGAAATTGATTAACTACAGCGCTTTTCGACCTATAGCGTTATCATCAAGTCAATTATAATTATTTAAAAGATGAGATGATCTAAGAGATACAGTACTGTCTACTGTCTATCTGGTATTCAACTGACTTGCATTATGATGATTCAGGATTTTTTCTGGACAAGCGTCTGACAGGCAAACGGTCTTCTTATATTTGAGATTTGGCATTGGGTTCTGTTGATGATTCTATTTCTCCGTAGCCTTCTATGCAAAAATAAATTATATTATCTGAATATGTAATGTGATTTCAGCGAATGAGGACACTTTGTCTTTTTTGGGGACAAACCACTCGATCTAAACTTAAAAAATCAAATTTAAATTTTGTGGACTAGATTTTTTTCTAAATTTCCTTTTATCTAAAAAAATGAAAAAATAAATTCAGCATCTTCTGAGGCGTAAAATTCTTCTATCCGAAAAGCAGGAATATGCTTGCAAGGGTCCACTCTATAGTGGTCTATAGTATATAATTTCAAGAGAATAGAATAAGTTTTGTACGTGAAATGTATCAAGTAAAAAGCGTAAAATACCGCTGGTTGAGCGGGAGTGATGTTGAGGTAACCTCGACATGCGACTATTACTGTTATCTTATCATGGCCTTCGAATGGCCCTTGAATGCCCTGTCATGTCATCTCGGCTCAATGGAAGATTACTTCGTTTTCCTACCACCAGTAATTTAGTCATCTGCTTACCGTTTATTGCTTACCGTTACCGTCTGCTTACCGTTTACTGCTTATCTGCTTCACTCTAGTCACCCCGCAGATTCTTGCTGTGCACTCCTGTCCATAGCACCCGAAGGAGCAATCGAAACCGTTATGTAAGATTTTATTGGGAGGCTAATGGCAGCACCATTCTTCGGGCAACATTTATTGGCCCCCATGGGCAGTCGCACCTCTTTTGCATTGGCTTTGTGTGCTATAGTGTGAGTGCCTTGGCTAGGAAGCGTTTTGGGACAACTGGTAAGGGTACTGACCTCGAGGAAATTGCCCAGAAGTTGGGCAGATTGCGAATTGCTCACGCAACACGACGTGAGGATTTGCACGGGAGCTTAAGAGCACTTTTTTCTCTCTCTCCGTACCCCTACTTTATTCCCCGTTACCCTAGCATGCTTGGAGTTCAACAACCTCCATCCATACAGCTAGGGACCCGAACTTTCAAACGGTACTCATTTTAGGGTGGGTGTAAATATTACAGAGTTCCGTTCGTTTTTGGCAAGTTTTACAAAGGTCGTTGACAGGCAAGTTTTTCTTGTATGGGTTTATTTTGCTAAGCTTTCCGTTACTGATCCTGAAATCAAATTGCTCTTCTATACCTAGAATATCCTTATATTCAAGGATTTTAGGATTGATTTGCGCACATCCATTTTTAAAATTATAAGTACATATTTCCGTATCCGTAAGACTAAAGTTTAATGTATCAAATTAAAACTATAAATAGTGGCAGAAAAAAAAATCAAATCAAGAGTAACTAATGATAAATAATCGATAATAAAAACTTGACTCATAAATGGCATAGAAATAATGACAAAACCAGGTTAGATAAAATGTTGCATTAAGGTAGCTGTAATTTCTTTTCAATGCTTCCTGAATTTGGCCCACTGTAAAAATAATTTAACAGTACACAGATATTTTACGAAGACCTCTATTGAAGGCGTGTAAAAAGTAGTAATTTAACTATTTGCAAACCATATTGAATATGTGTTTTAGTTATTAAAAAATCTCCAACTTTTAAGCATGACACCACAGCGATTTCTTTGAAGATATCCTCATGAATTCCATACGAATGGATAAAAGTTTCCACCCACATATCGAACGAATACAAGTCGGTGACTATCAAACCGAAGCTGTCGGTGCATTGCCTGCAATATTTTTTATCCCTCAAAAATTAAACTGTGACTTTATTGCAGCCATTACCGCTCGCTCTGTCCACACATACTTCCCCTGGGAAAGCGACAGCACAGTTCGGCACCTTGACTCAGTTTGATATCAAGTAGTCCTTTGAGCTGCCATCTACCGATCCTCTTATCTCGACATGGGGACAGAGTTGATATGTTGCTCCCCAAAGACTTCTTTAGCAAAGGACATACATTAGATATGGCTAACGAGAATCAGAGTGGATACCGGGGGATTGCCTTTTTCAGCACGAAATGTGGGAACTATGAAAGAAAATGGAGAGTAATAGGCATAAAGCTGTTAAATATAAGTTTTTCTGTTTCATGAGGCATTTATTTTAAGAATTCAACATTTTCATTGTTAAATCTACATAGAAGTTGAAAATATCTCATGATAGTTATTGGAATTATAAGGCTGCTAAATTCTTACTGAAACTGTTGAAATCTTTCGTTTTAGTTCCTTTTAATGGTGATTTGTTCACTTGTTTGACATCATTTATCCTCATCGCCGTCAATTTAGTGTTTGTTTTTCATTGTTACAGCTGCCACGGGTGGTAATCAAGTTGATAAATAAATCCAGATTGCAAATATGCTATGATAGCCCAGTGGATAGAGAGCTTAGTTGCTGATCGAGGGGCGTTGGATTCAAATCTCGTGTGAACCCTTCGAACACCCGCAAACAAAAATGCTTGAAGTGCGTGATGGCGAAGGGAAAGGAAAATGGCTACCTAACGGCAATATTTCACATATTGCGGTTAGGTAGCCATTTTCCTGTGTGCCATACACACGCCTGTGCCTTAGTTAGAGGTGAGCTCAACCCTCACATATCCAAACTAAACTTCATGTTTAATCGCAAAGTGAGTGAGTGACTTGCCGCTTCTGACTCTTTCTGACCGACACTGAGCGACTGAAATTTCTGTCAATGTTTTCCTATTTTTCAAACGCTTGTTCTTTCTAAGTGTTAACGGCCTGAATATTTCTTAATAATTGGCGGTTAATTGGTTTTTAATAACACAAACGGATTCGTAACTTCAACATTTATGCATTCGGAGCTCTTTATGTGCGGTAAAGACGGGTCTCTGGTTTCTTAAAAATAAGATGGTCTTGGCGTTATTTAGCATTAAAATTATTTTAGGCCTAGAATAAATCCTATTATCTTCCACCCCCTTCACCGCTTATCTAACATTCTTTCTCCTTGTTTTAAACCCCCCATCCTCGTTCAGCACTCGCTCCACCCAAAACCTTTCTTTTTTCTGAGTCTTAACTGGAAGTTACCTTTCCTCACCTTACTTGTATAGCACTTCGTCGTTTCTATTCCTGCTCGTCCACTTCACCCTCTACGTCCTCCATAACATCGAAATCTCGAAGCTTTCCATTCATTTATCGACCTCTTTCTTCGACGTCCATATTTCTCATCTGTGATGCGTAACACACAATGGCTATGAAACATGCATGGTCTCTACTTTACGAATTTAATTCTTTATTTGATGTCCTTACTGCTTGGCAACAATGTAAGTCGAATACGATGATGGGTTTTACGCAATTTTATACCCTGCTATCCTATCTGCTAACCTTTTCATACTTACACCCTTACAGTTTTTTTTTTACTTTTCCTGACCTATACATTTAATATAGATCAGTATCTTGAAGCATTGGTCTTCATATTGCAAAATCGTATGTCAAAATACTATTCCCTTCACATTTGTTGATTTTTTACTGAATTTCTTTCTTTTTTGATTATATTATTGCAAAAACATTCTTATAACCCTTGATTTTATTTACATATAAAATATTAATACTCACTTTCATTTTAAGCCCTGATGAAGGTCTTCAAATGAAAATGAGCATATGATGTTAGAAATAATACGAAATGACGGAAAAAATTGCATTTCAATTTTTTGAAGGTCAACACTCCATGATACTGATTTAATATATCATTACTGTTGTGGCCTTTATCCTCCATTGTATTTCCCAAATGGTTGAACTCTTCCAGTTTGTGCCCATAAAAATACTGTGTTAATTTAGGGGGAATTTTAAGTAGGAAAACCTAGAGGAATATCCAGGTAAAATTATTTGGAACAAACCAAGATGCGCACAGGAAAAATGAAACATACGAAAGTAAAATACGTAGAATAGGCTGGAGAGGCATGAATAGGTACAGTAATTTGTACTAGAAATGGTTATAGGTAACACGTATGTTTTCTTCATTAAATTTGGCAACTTTTTGCTCGCAAGAATAACTCAAGACTTCTGATACTTCGACTCTCTTCATTTCCATAACTTTATCATTTACTGCAGGACTGTTTGTATCAGTTCTTAAATCTACACAGCCATGTTCTTTGCTTTGCTCAGTCAATAACAGCTTTTACACAACTTAGGTTGGGAGCTACTTATAGTGACTCGGAGGCTACGTGGTAGGCATAGAGTGCTTGCACAATTAAAAAAATATTCATCTTTAAGAGTCATATGGAGGACACCATCTTAGAATCACACTTTACTTTCAAGTCCGATAAAAGCAATAAAATAAAGGGCGTTTTGAAAAACGGGTTGGTACAGGAACTATTTTTCTATTGAACCGTAAAAGGCTTAAATAAATGTTTGACCGCAGTCTAATCATCCACCTAACGTGTATTTAAATTTTTTCAGAACATATATAGGCAAATGGCTGGTATTTAACGCCTCCATCAAACGCCTATTGGAGTGGCTAGCAAAGAAGTGGATCGTTGTTGATAAATATTGATTATTTTAAAAGGGTGATATTTTAAACCCCAAATATTTTTGCACATATTCCGGTAGATGACTAGTACCCTAACACCTTCACCACATGCCTACTGAGTCGGCTTGCGTGGTAGGGAGTAGATGTGAATTACCATTCCATTGCTCATTTCAAAGCGGTGGCATTTTAAAAATAAAGCCACATTGCCACATTTTATAGTTACATAAAATAGGATATGGACAGGACACTACACATTACGCTAATTGCATGTTACTCCCTCATAATAAATCGCAAGAACATCCCTTCCTCAGTCGGTCATTGCCGAATCACCCATTCACTTCGCTTAGTACACATACAGGCAAATGTGATGTTCTAATCTCTCCCATCAAACGCCTATTGGAGTATCATGCGAAGTATGGGGCCGTGGTAGATGAATACTCCATTACCTTTTTTAAAAGGTTGACATTAAAAATCTAAAATATTTTTGTTGACATTCCGATAGATATCTGGTGTCCTAACACCTACTGCCACACACCTATTGAGCCAGCTTGCATCGTATAGAGTAAATGTGAATCAATATTGTATTACCCATTTTAAGGGGTGATATTTTATAACTCGATTTTCGAAAATTCGACTCATATAAAATAGGATACATTCAAGACACTACAAATTACACTAATTGCTCGTTACTCCCTCATAATAAACGGCCTGAAAATTTCTCCAGCAGTCGGCCTCACTTTGATCCCCACTACTCATCCGATGATGCGACTATAAAATGGCGACCGACATCCGAAAGAGCTTGCGCGTGTCGATTGTCACTTATCTCCAAACGGGCGTCCCTTTGTCTCCCACGCGCACTGCGTCGCTTTATGTATTTCGCGGACTCATTCCCTTTGGCGGCCGATAAACTCACCGATCTCGCGCGGTGTCCCTTTGATGTCCACCGCCATCAATACGACCGGGCGAAAAAGCCGGCGAGGTGAGCTGAAAATAAGGAGAGGCTCATATAAGCTGGATTGAATGTAGGCGGTGACCAGGGACTGATAGCCCGCCGACGTTTACCAACCAACGGGCAAACTGCACTCTTTCAACTGTCGTCACAAGGACGATGGGCGGAAGCTGTTACGAAACCAGCCATTTTTTTTTAAATGGAATGAAGGGCTGAAATTTTCAACTTGATTGTAAAAAAAGAATTTGTATTATTTAACACACTCAATGCCACAAAAAATTATCAAATCACACCACCGTGAGGAACTTATTTTTTGCAACAATTATGTGTGGAAGTAAAATTATCCTATTCTGCTTCTGCAAAAGACACGTTTCCGATCACAGTGAAAGACACACTGAGAAGCTGAGCACGACTGCGGGGTCTAGCAGAAGACGCGGAGACAGATGGCGGGCTAAGATACATAAGGGACAGGTGCCTTGAATTCAAGGGATCCTGATTGAAGTGTGTAAAATGAAAGAAAAAGCGCAAAAACGGGCTTTGTGTGTGCACAGCAAGAAAATTAAAGCAAAATATATACCCGATTCTTGCACCTAGCTTTTTCGGCAAAGATTTTAAGGGAATGCGCTCCACATTTTTACTTTCAGTTAAAAAATTTACATTCTTACTTGAAGATTAAGTAGAGCATTTTATATGTATTCATATTTCTAAAAAAAATAGCTGGTTTCGTAATATATGTGAACAATTTTATAGGTCAATGACTCATAGAAAAATTTACCTAATTGAAATACCTACGCGCAACTTCTACTCTACAACTACGCACTAGCCATGCAAATGCACGATGGATAAAAAGAAAGAGACTTAGGTTTGCTTAGATGGAAAACACTTTATTTTAAACTAAAAAAGAAAAAAAGAAAAAAGGCTTTAAACAGAGACTCGTAAGAGAAGCAATAGAAATATCTAAAGAGGAGAAAAACAACTTTAACAGAGACACTGGCCTTAAAATCAGCCGTACTTGGCAACCCGTAATCGGCAAAAATAATCGACAACCTACTCCTCCAACCTCTCACTCCCCTCCCCCCACCACCTGACACGTATACCTATATAAACCAATTTTAAATCCCACCTCTTCAGATTCCCTTGAGAAAGCGACCAGCATCGGTCGGGAAACGTTGGGGCCACCCAAAATCTGACGCGGCGACATAGCCCAAAAGTTTTAATTCAACATAAAAAAGATGCTATTTAAAGCATACAGGGGAAAGTTTGAACACAAAATTAGTTCAATAATAAAATACTTCTCATGAAAGGCTGAAAGCTATGAGGAAGTTGCAATCCTTGTTGTCACAGAAACTAACTCAGACTTGCTTTAGTTCAGTACGTTCAGTTAGGAATATTTGATGGTTCATCAGCATACATCAGTTAAAAGGTTACCAAGGTCTTCGAAAATGTTTGTGAAGCAGCTCAACACTCCCATCTCTCCAAGAAAATAAAAAAACTAAGAGAAAATGACGGATAATTAGGGACAAATTTGATGAGATTTAGTATTTTTTTACTAAGCTTGACATCTGTGTGTCTAAATTTATATTTGGCTTGAAAAATTTTCCAAAGCACAGAAGTTGCAGTTTCACGAGAATTGCGAAAATGTCCGAAGGAGCCTCAACTACCCTTTTGGATACGATTCCAAGCAGCCACACTGATTGCCAAGCCTCGGCATCCGTTTATGTTCATATGTGTAGGTACGTAACCCAGTAAAAAGCTTACGATAGCTGTTAAAATAATTCCCCGTACTCTGACGCAAAGCTACACTTTTTCTCGAGTGCACAAATAAAACGTTCATATAAGATCTGTGTAATCATTTCCGCGTCCGTTCTATGAAAAGTGAAGTAATCTCAAGTTTCGAATATTCTTACAATTGCCCTTCTTTACAGTAGCAGAGCCTTGAAAAAAATATCTATCACAAAGCATTCTAGGGAAACCAAGGAATTCTCGGCAGAAAAGTGTCACGGTTTCACATCTTATCTTCTAGGTGCGCATTCATGCTTCCGATCGGTTTTGCTATGTTGTCATTTGAGGAATTTCGAGTTATCATCGTAAGAAAGCAAAGATAAAGACGGCAAACGGAAGACAGTTGGACTTGAAATAAAATGTCAGCGTTTTATTTTTAGAAGATGATGCTATCGAAAAGCCAGAATTTACTATGATAGGGAGGAGAGTGAGGATTTTCATTCTGTTCCTCATTCCGATGAATGGGAACCACGGAACACGCACAGTGTTATAAACGTTAAGGCGAGGATCGAGTTTAGTCGAATTCCATAAAAGTTATTTTGATGTTTATTAGAATGGTAGGTATAATTTATCACTCAAAAGGATCGCATAGAATATTTTCACATGCCAAGAGTAATTGTGGTTGCATATTTGTTAACTTCCTCGCACTTTTAGGGCAATGAAAATAAAAATTCCATAAAAAGAATTTTAAGACCTAGGCATCAAAAATGAATTGCCAGAAAGTATTATTCAAACCTTGAATATATATTGAAAATATGCTATCAAATGACTTTGAAAGGTCAAAGCCATTACGATAGCTATATTAAAAAAAAAATTTACGAAGTGATTGTTAGACCATAATGTTTTATATGGTAAAATATCTTTTGAAGTTTTAAGAAACTTTTCTTATAGAACAAGGTGCATTAGTTTTGTTTTAAAAATAATTTAAAAGAACCTAGTAAAAATTTGTGACGGAACTTGCTTTTCAGGTCCAGAGGGATTAATTTACTTGCTAGTAGTAGTAGGTGACTGATGAATACTATAAACTACGACTGGGGAACATTTTTGGAGCAATTATTTGGAGGTAGAGCTACTTCCAATTTTCAAGAACAATTAATGTAATGAAAATGAACGTTACTGCACAGGGAAAACTTATGATGAATATTCCAGCCAAATTACGTCTAGTGGTAAATTATATATATTACCTGTCAATAATGAATATAATTGGGAACTCTAATTAGCAATAGTTTAAGTTTGAAGTTTTAACAAGAATAGCAACATCCTGTCGCTCCATCATTGTGAAATATCACATCGTTTGAACCATGCCGACAAACCTTTTACCCCACTCCTTCGTGACGATAGCATATATCAGAAATTGATTAAAGAGACATTGGCGGACACATTTAAGAGACTAAAAGTCATAAGGCTTAAATGAATCAGAAATTGAGTAAATATAACTCGTAATCAAGTTACTCTTTTAGTAGGATTTTCTTTTACTAATTAAAGCTATTAGAGCCTTAGGGGCTACCAACACTGAAGTTCATGTATGGCTAATGTTTGATTTTATTTAAGTGTTTACATAAAAAAGTTGATATGATGAGTTAGGGTAATAAAATGAAGGATAATAATAATATATGAAAAACCTAACTTAAAATCCGCATTTCTACTCAAAGATAGGTGTAGATAGGTGAGGATAGAACTCACCCTAAAGTAAATAACAGGAGCCCAAATTCCAAATATTTAGCGTTGAGATCAAGTTCTCTTTACTGTACCAGCATACCCGGCAATAATTTTGAACTGGAAGCATTCAATGGTTTCATCCCAACATCTCTATCCATTTGAACCCAACACTCCGAATAGGGTGGTTTCCTATTATTTTTTATTGCCTAAATCGAAAGATTATTACTCCTGGAGTACGTATTTCACGCTTTTAGATTTTTTAGTGACGATATCTATTTTTCGCGATTAAATTAAAAGTGAAAATATTCATGCGCGCGAAAAAAAGACGCGTAAGTATGAATGCCGGGAAATCTCTCTCCGTGTGGCGTATTTCTGGTTCCCGCTGCCGCCCTGTGAGGTGACCTTGAGGCGAGTTGAGCGCTGATACGACGCAGGCTGCTAGCGGGTAGCTGAGTACCCTGCTGACTGGTAGCGCTTGGCTTAAATAAGGATTATTAATACCTTATCAAATGAAGAAAACTTTCCGACTTAGCCAGTTTTAATAAGTGATTATTAAGACATGTTTCCCTGAGCTCTGCGCCTTATGCATGCATTGGTAACCTCAGACGACGTATAACTCCTATCTTCTCCAATAGAAACTAGGTCCCTGTGACGTCACGTGGAGTGGCATCGCATGGGCGCCAATCTGGCCCTTTTCAAATGAGGATAAAAATGGACCATTGCCATTCGTCTAAACCGGTATTTCTACAAAGGAATAATTTGTATATTATAAATACGCTAATGGTGGGTAACGAATCGCAATCAATGCCTTTCGTTTTATTTGATGAAGGAAACTACCCTATTGTAGCCAATCGCTCTCTTATCACCGCATTTTTTTCCCTCCCCCCCGCAGTTTTTCATCGTTGTAATTATATCTCACACGCTTCGTATTAATTATAACACCTTTAACTATATGCATATATATTGACAAGAAAAAAATAAAAACATGATTTTACTCTATTAAATACTTTTTAATGACCGACTTTTGTCATAGGTAGTACTCGGGGAAAACGGCAGCGTTTTCATTTAACGATTTATATTTCAATAGTTATTTTTTAGAAAAAATACTTCACGTAAAATTTTAGGCATTCCACATGCGGTCCCTCGGCGTCTGCATCGGTTCTGCTGAATTATTCATAGCACAATATCTTGCACATTCGTCTTATGTCCTAAGAATATATTTGGTACGCTCCTAACTGAACATGAAATGGTCAAATCTAGAGGGATTATTATATTACAAAGCATTGACAGATAAGCTAAATTGATAACTGTGGAACTTAGTCACGATTCTGTCTACTATAGCAAAACTTTTCACATTGTATATCAATATTTAATTTTGTTATCTTGTTTTTCTAAAGAAAACCTTGTAAGTGATGAGTGTTACGCTGCACCTAAGCGGGTCAATCATACCCATTATTTTAATTGCACCGGCACATTTCGAATTATTCCGCCCTTGGCTCCTATGCTATGTTACCATCTTTTATCGAAAAAACCATAGAGAAGTATGATGCTCCATATGGCAGCGAAGCATGGAACAATATAATAATCCCAAAGACGCCTTGTCAAAAATAATCCGGGATTTTCAGCGTTCTACCGTTTTCCGAATATATTGCATATCATCATAAGGGGTTTTGATACGGTCACCGAATATTTTATCTGTATCCATTCAAGGCAAAAGCAACCGTGTAATATGTCACTACTGGGGTTATCAAAAATCCCAAAATAAAAGCGGAGATTTTGCTCCATCCCTTATCTTTTTCATTAAGAACTTATCCATCGCCTGGTCTTAATGCGGCTCAGTCTGACATCGGCTCCCGGTTTTCATCTGAAGTGAGTGCTGATAACTCTTGGAAAGTGTTTGAGAGCGCGACTTGATCGCAGATAGATAACGTTCCATTGTCACTCCGCATGGGGCAGCCGCTAGACGCCTTGGAGCCAGCCAACGTTTGTTTGGTAACAATGCTCTTTTGAGCTGCGAGAAAATTCAAAGAATGCTTAACCGACTGCATGGGAAGCAAGGTCACTTACGGTTATTACAGTAAAGTTGATAAGTGGGATATGAATGAGCAATGTGGTGGTTTCATATTTTTTTCTGGAGTACGTATTTCACACTTTTAGATTTTTAAATGACGATATCTATTTTTCGCGATTAAATGAAAAAAACGCGAAAACGCGACGGCTAAGTACGAATGCTGGGAAAAGCCCGTGCGACGTCATTCTCGTTCCGGCTCCCGCTGTGTGAGGCCACCTTGGTGGGAGGCTATAAGCGCCGCTACGATGCAGGCTACTAACAGGTAGCGCTAGGCTTAAATAAGGAATATTAATACCCTATCAAACGAAGGAAACTTTCTGACCATAGGCAATTTTAATTGGTGATTAATAAGAGATATTTCCCGGAGCTCTGTGCCTCATGCATGCATTGGTAATCTCAGACTATGTTAAACTCCTGACTACTCGTATAGCATCTGGGCATTGCATGGCCGGCAATCTGGCCTTTTTCAAATGAGGTTAAAATTGACCATTACCATTTATCTAAACTGGGATTTCCAAAACAAAGTCATTTGTATATTATGAATACACCAATGGTGGGTAACGAAAACCAATAAATGCCTTTCGTTTCCTTTGATGAAGGTACCTACCCTATTAAAACCTATAGGAAAGATTGTAGATTTAATTTGAAGCTAAATTTTAACTTAAAATAGAAAGAGTAAAATAACTTTGTAAAGATCCACTAATATTTATTTATCATACTCACGTCGTATGTAGCACCTGCTCGGGCTAGTAGTGGTTGGAAGCAACTTAACATAACGGATCGATAATAATAGGCGGGAAAGCAAGGATTATAAAAAGCTATGTCATTTTGAATGAGGACACATCGTGGTATTTTGTTCAAATAAATATGTACGAATAGTAATAAATATGACGGAGTATCACTGCATGCAGAAATACTTTGCATTCAGCCTTTTAAATTGTAAATATTGTATTATTTACCTATAATTTTGTAACAGTTTTGGTTCCGAATTGTTGATTTTTCTATTAATATTGCTCAAAATTATTTATTTTTTCGTTTTTAAGGGGTTGAGCACCTTGTACGAATGGTATTAGATATGGCATACATGCTGTGATACTCCGTCATATTTATTACCATTCGTACATATTTATATGGATAGATGGGGGTAAAGATCTCCCCATACTGAATTACAGGCATGTGAATATTACCCATCCAAGGTAGAGGGGCCATCTCCTTTTCCTTGGCCACCTGGGTCATTTTATTTGAAAGTGTTCGAAGTCTACCCCCCAGATTTGAATTCAGGACCCTTAGGTCAGCATACGAGTGTTCTAGCCAAATGACTACCGCGCTCCCCTATTATTCAGTCTATGGCACTTAATTACACGGGGTATTACACAATATATCAGTTATCACCTAATTTTTTTCGCAAAAATAAGACAGTGTAAAACGTGATTCTAGACTACAGCCATAGTAATCTTAAATACCACTCTTAATTACTCTTAAATAAAATAATTTTATTTTAAAAATTGTGTTTTTTTGTGACGTATTTCTCACACCTGAAAATACGCATTTTGAACAATCTCACGTAAGATTAGAGAGAAGGGGTCGAGCCAAATCTCGCGATATCTCACTAATGGGGGAGGGGCGGTCCAATAATTGCCAATACCACCCAACATAATTAATGGTAGCCCTCTTATTCGGGGGAAAGGGGTGGGAGGATGAAGCACAGCCTCCCCCCTTACAAACGACCCTGAGGAGGAGAAATCTTCGTCCAGTGTCCGACCAGCACGCCACTGTTTACCGTCCTCCAGCAGCCCATGTCGACCCCTTTGAGTCGTTAGTGGGTGACCCTCCCACACATCTTGTCCGAGCCCAGCCACCCTCAGAGTCGCGAGCTCAGCATTTCGTTTGGGGAATGTTTATTAGGACGAAGGCTTAAAGAAAGCAGACGCCTTTTATCCTCGCTGACGGGACGTGGCGCGATCGTAAGTTCACACGGTCCGAGAGGGCGATGGGCTGGAATTGGAGTGGGTTGGGGGAGCCAATGAGCTTTCATCGTCCAAACCTCCTTCGTCCAAACGTCCAAGTCCTTTTGGAAGCGTAGCACATGCAACCGTGGAAATCTGACAACGGTTCCTTGTTGGCCCGGCTTCATTGTCAATAGTTCCTGGCCCGTGGAAGTCTACTGTCTTCTCTGCCAGAAGTTCAATTAATTATTTACGGGCTCCTTACCATTGGAGTCGTAAAATTCCTTCTTTCCCTCGAGTATCACCACAGCCAATGATGATTAAGTGAGTACAAAAAAACATCACTACTCTAAAACGTCTCTAATAAGTTTAACTTCAGATTCCGGAAAGAAGTGGCCTTTCGGGGGGATTGCTGCTAAATTGGCCTTTACGATAAATGGAAAACGTGTATTTATTAAACTATTAAACTAGAGAAGTATAAATTTATTTTAAAGTCATGTTAATTAAATATTATTACTAACAATTAGCATTATAATCGCTTTAAAAAGAGAAATTCAGGCCGTCGTTATAATTCTATGCACCTTATTTCGATTTAAATATTTTTTAACATTGTAACATAATATCTTTTTTGAATGACTCACTGTGGTCGTTGTAGAGTATTTGGAAAAAGGTTTAAGTGTATTTGCGAAACATGTCCCTCTTTTACAGCAAAAGTGATAGTAAATTTTATATTAATAGATATTATGCTTTCATTTAATTGTTTTCCCATTTGCATTTAATTTAGGAGTATTGTTTTATAGCGGGTTCGTAGCTCTCATACATTTCTAATTGTATCTCTTCTATTCATCAAACAGTTGTTGCAAAGATTAGTGTGTCTTCCATGAATGCTTATTGGTATCCTATATATCATTTGAATAGCATGGATGTGGTCGTCCTGAATTGTCACGGTCCAAGGGACTAAAACGGAAAATCATTCCGAACTGAGAAAATAGTGGCTGTTTACAGAGGTGGCCGCTGAATAGAGGTGGGTGTTTGCAGAGATCTCATTGCATTTTACTTAAGGTATTGCAACTGCTAAGGTTAATGAAAGGTAAATAATCTTAAATAATAATCCAAAGGCAGTAATTTCACAAACATGCCTTGGAATGGAACACGCTGTTGGAATGAGAGAAAAATATTTAATTTTGGCGTTAGAGAAGCAACTATCCAGGAAATTAATATCGCGGTGAAATTCGATGGACATAAAAATAACTCCGTGCTTCCGGTGAAAATTTCAATTCTCAAGTTATAATTATCAAGAAAATATTCCAATTGATTGAATGAATGAATATGCTCTGGGATAACCTAAAATAGCAAAAATAAGAAAATACATATCATGTTCTGCTCTGAAAATGAACATCATTTTAATTTAGCATTCCATATCAGCGATACAATATTGTTTGGTTTAAAGAAGTCACGGTGAGGCTCAATAAGAAAAATATGTAATGACAATAACACGCTAAAAAAATCAATGTTAATAATACAAAAATTAACATAAGTTATAACACAAATCGTAACGAACACATGCCTGAATAGAAAGTTTTTATAACAACGGGAACGAATAATGGTAAAAAAAACTTAAATCCTGGTTTTCAAATAACGGTACAGTCTTTCTTTAAAGGATTGTGATGATTTGATATATAACGATAGAGAATTCCAGTATTTATATACTGTAACTTGATAAGAGTTGAAATATACATTGGTGCGGCATTGAGGAATTTCATGGAGGTCAGAATTAAAAACGGTGGGCATGATGAACGGAATGTGCAAGTGAAGAAATTAATCCAGTGATCTCTGGCCCCAAAAAAGTAATTCTATTAAAAAGCAAAGCCTTGAATTCATGAACTTGAATTATGCCTAATGGATACGTGCCTAACCTGGATATTGACAGAGGTGTCATGGAGCTTAAAACACGCAGCTTCTGTGGGCGTTGAAAAAACAGCAGGAGGACACAGCAGTGGAGTCACTAAGCAGACCCCCTTCCGTCTTGAATCTTCTGGCTACGACTTGTGGGAACGTGTGGAGTCTTAACATTGGACCACAATGCTTATCAGACTCTGCTGCCAGACCGTTCCCACGCCAGCAGTCGCATCGGAGGCCTGCTGCTCTGTCCCGGCTTCTGCTTGGCCAGTGATGAGGATTGCCTTCATACTCCCACTCCAGTCAAAACAAAGCCCACTTCACAGGAGAACTATAAAACGTTTGCTCTTTTTGGCTCCCGCCCGTCGTCAGCAGCAAGTCCGATTGGAAGCTGGACCCTCCAAGAGACAGACCTGCTACTTATCAGCCCAGGATCAATTCAATGATGTAAGGGCTCAATAAATCGCTGGAAACTACCTTAAAGCTCATCAATGATGCAAAAATATATTCTGTATAACATAAGTGAAAATATACATTCCTGCGGTCATTACGAGATATTTTTCATTTTAGCGCTGAGGCTTAGAAATATTACACTCAAAGCTAACGTTTATCCACAGATTTAAAACACTATAGGTTGAAAGGTAGATTGTTTAAAATGCCTAAGGATATTTAAAGATTTTTCACCGATGTTCGCAAGGCGTTACCGACATTATTCACATTATGCGTTTTTATGTCCTATACTGAATAGTAATAGTATATATTCACTGTTTTGTTATGTTGAATAAAAAAGTAGTTTCCAAATTCCATTTCCGTAGTATTGATAACTTATTAATCAAACGATTTCAACTGAAAATTTTCGAAACATAACATTGTTATAGGCCTTTGCCATGCATTTGAAAGTTTTATCTTATATGTTCTCATAAGAAATGTTTTATTATATTTAAGATACTGGCAAATGCTGACTCCACATACTCTGAAAATTTCAATTTCGTGACATAGAAGCTTGAAAGAGGTGAGAGATGTTGGGTTTTCAGGAATGAATAGATCATGCAATATGCTAGAGAATTGTTACTTTCTACTGCACATTGTCATTAAAAATTGTAATTACATGATAAATATTTAAATACCTTTATTTTATCTACTCGATTTCTGATTCGAGAAAATCCTTGCCAGAGTTATTTTTCAACTGTGCTGTTGCAACCGCAGCATATTAACAGGAATTGAAACCCTGATAATATTTTCTATTTTTGTCATTTCCAACATTAATGATGCAACCGGGAACGTCTGCAGACCCTTTGAGCTCAGTTCCAGATATTTAATTAACTATAAGGTTTCAGATGTACAATGTGCACATCAGTAGAATATCTTATGCGTATTTATATTTACTTACAATGTATTATGCCAATACAAATCGATAAATAATTAAACTGGCAAAAAATCTAAGGTGTCACAAATCTTGAAGCTTCCATGAAGTTTATGAATTAATTATAAAAGTACTATGAATCGACCGCATGCACAATGAGGAAGTTAAAAGAAGATTGGGGGAGTGGAGAAGCCTTACGAAGACGAAGGATCAATTTTAATGGCTACATATATTGAGTCACCATAAGTTAGAGATGAGGAAAATTAAACAATAAATAGTTATGGTACTTCTTCACAAGATTTATTCAAGACGACCGGTTTCGTCGCAGAGGCGACATCATCAGGCACAGAAATCGTTATTTTTAAGGTTATTTTGTTGTTGTTTATCTGGTTGCTATTACGCGTTAGTAGGGGAGGGTTACGTTGGGGTTGGACTCAGCTTCAGGGGAATTTCCAAGAGGGGGGAATAGTTGACAAAAATATCCCAACGCAACCCTCCCCTACCAACGCGTGATAGCAACCAGATAAACAACAACAAAATAACTGTAAAAATAACGATTTCTGTTCCTGATGATGTCGCCTCTGCGGCGAAACCGGTCGCATTGAATAAATCGTATGAAAAAGTACCATAACTATTTAATGTTTACAATGGATTTTCACAAAGTAATGCCTGAAACAATCGAGTTTAGGAGGAAAATTGTTTAGCAAGAACGGAAAATGAAGGTGTCGAATAAAATATATGGAACTCTTAAAAAAGGATGAGAAAGAGATCGTACTATGCATCATGGTTCTCTTCACTTACTGCCACAGCAATGAATATATATATACTTTTTTTATACTTTGTGAACATTCCTCATTTTCTTTTCAAATTCCATTGTGCTACAGATCAACACTGTTTCTTGTCTAGTATGTATTCAATGTAAGTTGTTGTTGCTACATTGAAGTAATTATTTATTAATTTTAAATGTAATATTTTTGCTTTAGTTATTCGAAATTTATTATTAATTCCTGTATTCTGTCTTTACAAGCTAGTAGAATGCTTATTTCTGTACAGTTTTTGAGGACCTCGTGGGTCCATGATATTTAGCGTTTATTATTATTGCTATCATTATATTTTTTCCTAGAGCATTTTTGCCGATTTTAGGTGAGGTACGGGTTACACCAAGCTCTCTCGTCTTTTTATTTTGAATTTAAATTTTTCCTGACAGTTCGACAAGCATTCAAAATTGCTGCTTTTTGTTTCGTAATGAACAAGTTCGGTAATCCGGTATTTTTAGACCTAATGAGACACTACATCTGAGGCAGAGATAATAACTGGTATGAGGTGTGCTTTCTCAGATCTCCATAATTTCCCATTTCCTCCTGAAGTTCTTCATATAATTTTAATTTATTTTTATTAAAGGAGCAAAGCAAATCTACAGAATCTTCCGGAGATCAAAAGAACATCTGCATTGGTGTCGTCGAGTGTTTTCAGAATTGATTTCCTGGGAATGTACCCCTTCTACACATTTGCATCCGTGGCCCTGGTCCATTGGTCATATATGGTCTGCGAAAGTCACAAATATGGCCACCATGGAGCAGAGCGGAGGCGTGGCTTATAATTCACAAGTGTTCTCTGCCCGGGGCGTGTTACGGGCGCGCGGCGTCGCAACTCCTGCGTCAGCCGGGCGTCTGTCCTCCGCCATCGCTGCCGACGCAGCCCTGGATGGAGGAGTGGGGATGGTAATATGGCGAGGCGGGGGTGTGGAAACCTTTGATGCGGCCACACCCCCGCGCCTCGCGTCGGGGCGCGACCGCCATCAGCCCGTCGACGGCGCAAATTGATCGTCCTTTGTCGAGCGACCAACCTCCGGGCGTCGGAATCTCATATGCGCCGCTCATTCGCATATCAATGAGGGTATGGTTCGTTTGAAGTCCGATCCACCTATGGTTGCCGACGCTTTTTTTTGTAATTCAGGAAATTCATGGAGTCGACAAAACTTGCTACTAAGAGCTCACTATTTTTTTGAGCTGGGATCAGAATGTGAATCAATTTCGCACGTGACGGAGAAGTGGGTAAGTAGCCGCTAACCATCATATTTATTTTCTTTAATTTCAGCGTGTCATTATTTTCTTTCATTACTATATTTTCACTGATGACAATCATATGAATTTATCCTTGGTATGCGACAGGACCATTTTAGAACTAAATTTCTCTCATCAGGGATTTTGTAACTGTCTCAGTAACAGTTAAATTCAGAATGTAACGATAAATGCCTAAAAACCGAAGTAACCGCACCTCAGGAAAGCCTCAAAGACTGAAAAAAGAAAATATCAAAGAATTGAATAAAGTAACAGTTGATAAAAATTATGAAAGTGTCTCTTCATCAATACCGATGTTCGTATGTCATGCATGCACACTTTGTATACTTATTGAATTTTATTAGAGTCAAGTTTCAACATTATCATCACTTGACAAAGAAAGAGTTGTGATAGAAATTTCACATGGCTTTGAGTCTATTTTATATCTCGATAAGTTTTCTCCATTGTTTCTGTGAGCCTGCTGTGATGCTGTAAACATATTGCTTGAGGGCAGTATGACTAAATGCGTGAATAAGATAAATTACGAAGGAAATGGGCGCGATTCGTCATAAATTGCGACGGGGGAGGGAGGGCAGAAAGCGTCGCGTAGGTTTTACTACGCTTACTTTGGAATACATTAGAGATTTGGAGGCCTTGAGCTAGCCTTACATCGCCTGAAAATGAAGAACAAATTATTCGAGAGATATGGAGGACTACTAAGACCGCAACATTTTCACTGGTCTAATAGAAGCTAATTTAAGTATATACTTAAACTAAGATAGATATCTTACTGAATGGGTAGCAATTTTTTCCCGTAGTTAAAGAAGGACATTAAAAACAGCGCAAAGTTTAAAAATTTAATTTATATCAATTGACCATCTTGATTTTCTGAAATTTTGAAATCTTGATTTTCTGAAGAACGATTTCTCTGAATGTTGATGTAAAATTTTGATATTGGAGACACCGCCGGTGGATATTGACAAAATTCTACATACCCTGAAAATTCCAAGTTGCTAACGTAAAATTAAATTAAAGAAATAATTTCTTAAAAATCAAACAAAATACGTCCAGTGAAGCTGAAGAGATAGTCCTTCTAAGAGAGCAGATACCCGTTACATCTCCAATTTGTTGATTTAAGTATTCCGGGACTAGCCACTGTGATAATTTTACGTGTCACCCGCAATGCACAAATTGTGTGAAATTTCCATCAGGAAAAAAAATCATTTGCGACAAAGAGGAATGATATTTTCTCTTTGGAATTTTCCTTCCAATTTGTTTTTGATTGAAAATGTTATACTTGCATACTAATTAAGTGAAATATACAATCTAAGTTTTAATTATACCACAAAAATCGGGAAAACCTCCCATTTGATGATTATTATGATCATTAGTATCGCTTTGGAAAATTCCTACCCGAAGTCAGACGAGCCACTGCTGAACCTGAGCTTCCCCTTCCGACGGCTTAGTGATTGGCCGAACGTTTGCGACTGTTACGAGGAAAAATACAGTTTGCCGGAGGCGTGGACACGATACAAAAAAACCAATACCAACCGGATAGGATTCCCTTTGATAAATAACCTCGCTTCTCTTACCCCATGCTCATGGAACGATATTATCCCCATATCCATACAAAGCACCCCGTCCAACTTTGTTTCCCTGCTCCTCTGTTTGTTTCTACACAAAGCTTTTCCCCGCTCAATCGAGCAGCCCGAACTAATGCGTTTTTCTCCGTCAACGCGCCAAAGGGAGGATATGACAATGGTCCCAAATGGGTTAACGCCTCCCGCCCTTTGGCATGCAGATTTTGACGCCGAGATATAGACATGCATGAATGCGGATAACGTCAGGGCTCTTCCTATCCTCCCATCAATCGAAAATAACATCCTCCCTTTCATAAATCCCCCTTTTCCTATCCATTTTCCGTACTCCATTACGTGAGGATCGTCCCACTCTCCCAGGGAATCTGTGGAGACAAATCAGCACCGTAGATACCCAAACAACAATCAATATCCCAACTACATCCAAGCAACATTGTCGGCGTTCACACATGACATCCGTGCAATACCCAATTTTACGGAGTTAATTAACTCCATTATAATTAACCGGCTTCTTAGACTGCTATTATTAGTCATCCTTTTTCGACAGCTAAAAATATTGCTTTCCACTTTGATTTTGATTTCGAGTTTCGAAGGATTAAACACTTACAAATATGGAGTTAAGTATTTATTTTTTGCCGGCTTGCCTATTTTAGCAATAGAATTATAGGGTTTTCTCACCAAGTACACTGCAAGGAGAAACTTTGGTGACTAGGGACACTACAATCGAGTGGGAAGCACGGGAAATACCAGGAAAATTGATTATTGTAGCCGAGAATGTAGAAGAGAAATATCCGTATTTGCCCCTTTTCCCATCTACCTTCTAACTCTCGAGTTATTGACGGTAAATATCACTGAAACAGAAAGTGTTTTACATACTTATCTGCCAAAAAGCACTGTGTACACTCTACAGCATGTAACTTTAATGCCCAGTGCAGGGCTACTATGGGAAGTTAACATGGCTAAGCATAAAAAATTATGTATACACAGATTGACTACTTAAGTAAAAAAGTAATGTTTATACAGCTAGACTAGCATGGATTAACCGTGCATTAGTTTTCATATTCAGGGTATTCAGTTTTTGGCTAGGTAGATATATTTATATTCATAGCTACCTATAAAAATAAAATGGTTATTTCACCATTTATTTTTATAGGCTATTGTGATAAGAGTTTTGAAAGTAAAAAGGCTAGTATTTGTTGAACCAATACCATTTCGAACTATTTACGAAAAACACGACGGCCTGAATTGTTTTGCAGATAAGTTGATGACGTCACGAGCTCATGCCGAGCGGGTCAAAGCTCCTCAGCTACTGCCCCCTTCCACGCATCGGCCTAAAGTGTTTCATTGTTGTTTAAACTTTTGCAAGTAATTGATTTTCTCAATGAGTGGACCTCCCCAAATCGCGTTAGTGAACCAGAACTCGAATGACGTACAAACTCATGAAAATTAACATTCGCTTATTCTTATTTTGGAATTATTAAATCTATATAGATGCCATTACAATCAACGTCCATTTATAAAATATATATCGGGGCCAAGACATACGGATACGGAAACGTAGTTACGAAATGTAATAAACCGTGTGGAAACAACGTAGCTTATGAGATAGGTACGCTTATGTGATAGAAAATTTCACCCATGGTAACGTATCCAGTCTGAAATGACCAAAGGTGCTTGTGAAAAATATAAATCTATCCCTCCTTTCACGTCAGTCGCCAGATTTTCGTCACAATCGCAGTGCACACTGATAAATATACGGTCTCTCCTCCTTTCACGAACTGGGCTTCGTTCGAGCCTTTAGCAAAAGCCGAACAGTTGACGGTCGCCCTCCGCTTTTAGCAGCGCTGTGCGTCGCCCCAGATCACTTTGTTTCACAGCGGGAGGTCCACGTAATGGTCTCAGTCAGCGTCACGCCCTCTCGTAACTAGGGAAGGGTCCCGTTGTTCGTTCAAAGCCGCACCCGTCACCTGGCACGCGCATTGAGGACTAATAACGGAAGGGACGAACATATTCCGCGTGACTGTAGTTGGGCGTTATCATTAGCAATGATGACACCGGCCACGACGAATGACGACCGATCACCAGCTACGAAACCAGCATGGCACGGTTTTTGTCATGTAAAGGCCGTTTTACATGGGGCACGGAATTGCGCAGGTTAGAACTGCATTTATTTCTAAAATGGCGTGGAATTGCGCGAACGCATGAACGAAATTAGAACAGGGGCTATTTTGCCATCTCACGTCCACGCATTCTCGCATTTGTTCTAGCAATTCACCGAGTTGCCAGCTGAGCGTATGCGTATTGCTCGTTTCCTATATGAGAGGATTTGATTCGGTGGGCGGTTGCTGAGCGCTTGTGCAGTGGAGGTATCGACGTTTTAGTTTACGACCTACTCTAGACTGATATCCTGATCACTGGGTTGCCGATAGCCCAACCTTTCGTCGTACTCCTCCACATTGTTGTATTTTTGTAATATTTTCAAGGTAAATAAGTATAGCAACCAAAATAAATTGAATTATCCTATTATTATGACAAATAATTCATCAAGCTCAGAATAAGCTGAAACTTCCTCTCGGATGCCGAGGTATTTTTGTCTTAACAGGACGTGAAACATTTTCTCGGTCGATTTCAGGTGATGTATTTCTCGTTTAAAAAAAAATCACTTTCTTCTTGAAATTTTAAGGGCACAAAATATTAAGCATTTGCTTTAATAATCGCATTTTGTAATTTTACTTAAGTGTTTTTTCATATGCATAAATTTTCAATGTATACTAAAACGAATGGAATATAGAAAAATGTAAAAAATACTCTTCTCTTAATACGCTGAAAATTTCAAGTTGATTGATGAAGAATTAAGTTGTAAATCGAGAAGAGAAGCAAAATATGTCCGGCAGAGAGGATGCGAGATGCCCCTTTATAAATAGGCCATACAAGTTAGGACAACGCTCACAACGTAGAGATACATATCTCCTTGAAACCCTTCCGCACACGCCCTTAGACTGCTTGCATGCGTTGCACCGCAGGGGGCAGAAAAGGGTACGCGGGGACCAACAAAAGAAATGTCAGCATTTTTTTGCCGGTTGTCATAAGCGTTAGGCGGGAAGGCCAGGACCCTGAGGAGGGTACCCTGTTATCTCAATTATATGGTAATGGATCAGATATATACATGTATGCGATATATACATATATGCCGTGACATAGGCGGATTTAGGGGTGGGCGCATGCAAGATTTTTAATGCGTTTATCATAACGTTCGTTTTGTTTTGTGCATTACGGAGTCGCAATCATTTAACTTAATTTTGATTACTTTTACATTAAAATAAACAGAATATTTCGTACAGTAATTGCTGCATGTTGTTTTTCTTTTTTTATTTTATTCTCAAACCACCGGATACAGCTCTTATTGACCATTTTATACCCGGGTATTCAACAATTGTAACAAGTAAACGTACACGAACAACCATGCCCTGGACAGGGGAAACATACCCAGGCGGGACTCTTGTTTGGCAGGCGAAGACGTTACCCCGCCGCCACCGAGGCCGGCGAAAATATTTCCCTCCCTCGTTCTCTAGGGCGAAAGGCATTTAAAACCGTTTCTCGGTACCCGAATACGAGATTATAATCTGAAATACGAGAAAACCCCCTCCGGAAAAGTCCTGGATCCGTCATTGTGCGGTGACACTCACAAGGAGCATCCAAGGCTGAATAAATGAGGCCAATGGTAATCTCTTTTCACAAATCTGGTCCACTATAGCTAAATACGAGCATGGATCTAGTTATCTGGACTTAGGTGTTGCACACTGCAGCTGTGGGGGTATAAAAATGGTAACCAATTGTTTACTGTTAACTTAGGTGGTTGCCTTCTTATGATTTGATATGTTGATGAATTTTATAACATCAAAAACTGATCAACCACGACGAGAATAATTCAATATTGAGGTTTATAATGCATAAGAAATCATTTTCGGTTTAACCTGATGGAATTTTTTGAAATTTTCTTCTATGAACAAATACTAGTAATACTCCACACCTGTTTGATAAAACCGATCCGAGTTTTATAATCTAGGTCACTTATGACACAGAGGTGCTGTAACCGCTGGTCAGTTTTATTTAATTAATGCAGTTTTTTACTATTTTTTTTAGAATGAATGGCGTTTTACTTGTATTTGAGTAAACATTCAGGAGAGTAAAATAAAGCATTTATGATACTGTTTTGGCCTTCTTTGATCAAGCGTTTCCTCTGGTAAGTAAGCTTTTGGCATTAAGGATGGAACTCTTCGCGAACTAAAACGTTGGCGAGTGAACACAAGTAATTTATATATATTTTTTTATATCACGAGATGTGGGTCAAATGTAAATATTATTTATTTTTTCAAACTTTGCCTACGTTTCGGACATTATATTTGTCCATCCTCAGGGCTATAAAAATGATAATGTATGATACAAAATTAGTTAAATACAGAAAATACAGAGGCCAAAATTTTAGATACAGAACCAGTTTTATCAAAAAGATTATTCAAAGAAATGTACCACATATCCAGAAATAAAAAAAGCTGCAATAAAAGAACAGACATTACTTACCTTAGCAAAATTTATCATAATTTAATAAATGACATAACCAACAAAGAAAGAAATCCAAGCAACCAAATTGTAAATAAATAAAAACAACATCAGACTTAAAGGTAAATTTTGAATATGTATTTCCATGTATTTTAATGTATAACAACTGTAAAATTGCCTGTATTTAACTAATTTTGTATCATACATTATCATTTTTATAGCCCTGAGGATGGACAAATATAATAACACGAAAATTAGAGTTTGTATATTCTTCACTGTTCAGGTGGCATCTCCTTAAATACAATGAGCATTTGAATTCAGCGTAAGTTATTAGCGAGCATAAACCTTTCCTTCATTTGGTATACATGAGCTGTACTTTGTGCCCCGGAGAAAATATTTCTGTTCAAATACCTTTTGCTCAACATTTTAAGCACGGTGCTCTCGCTTGAGTAAGATTTTCCCAACATTGATAAAAAAACAGATTTCATGCAAATTAACTGCCAAACACGACAAATAATTCCTTTTATCATGAAACACTGCCTTGATGCCTCTATTCCGGAAGAGATGCTTTTGTTTCTGACAATTTGCTCACCCTCTAAAACTAGTGCCCCTCTCTATTCATACTAAATGCTTGAAATGAGCATTTTCTTCCGCTCAAAAATTAAAGCAAGCCTTATCTCATGCTTCGCGGTCAGATCTTAGCGAATGCTTATAGTCGCGATTTGTCCCAAGTATTTGCTCACTTTTATATTTCCGGTCCCATATTTCCCTTCATATTCGACTTTTGTGCATAATTTCACATAATCTGTTAGCCGAGTGGCCTGATTTTTTATGTTAATTGTCTCTTTGCTGCTCAGGGTGAGAAAATATTTTGCTATCTCTACCTTAATCCAACCACCAAATATAATTACACGTTGTAATCATTTTACCAGAGGCATCTTTCCTTCTCTTCGATTTAATTGATTAACAAAGATTTTACATGAGTCACACTTGGAATATTATTGACGATAAATATGAATTGCAATGATAGGTCTTATTTTATAAACTTCATACCCCACGTTATCTTCAGGTGGTGGCAAGAAAATGAAAAAATGATATAGGTACTTTTCATAAGTGTTGCAGAATAAAAATTCAGTCTGTGTATTAAGCCTTTAGTTATTCCTCAACATGACTTAATTTATTTATATAGCCCTCGTCCATATCCATATGCAAACAAATGGGAGAATATAAGGAGAAAGCATAAATTAACATATTAAAAACGTTTAATTAACTGGAGACTCGGTAGCCTCAATCTTGGAAACAGCGAAGCCTCATACTTTGCATGTACAGTTTTTTATATATGAGGCTTACAAATATTGATGGAACGAGGCGCTCTAAATTCTGCTACAGCCACCATTGGTTTGTTTTCCTTTCCGTGTGCTTCTTAAATAATTATTTAGTGTTGTTTTCCAATCAATGACGAATCCATTTCCGAGAGAGCAGGAAGAAATACAAGTAGCGTGAAATTGTGAATTATCAATTTTTTTCCCCGGAAATGTTTTTTTTTACGACTATTTGAAAAAGGAAGAAGCTTGTCACGGCTAAAGTCGGGGACGTGGGCTTCCTCGGCAGTGATATGAGGGGGTGGCAGGAAGACAGTTGAGTGGACATGCAGGAGACGCGGATTTCACGAGGGGCAGACGGAAATTAGTCTCGCTCATGGCGTTTTGCGCCTCATTATCCGCCTATTAGGCACCAGACATATTTCCAGTCCTTGGGTGGTCGGTATACTACCACGCGAACTACACCAAGGATGCAGTGGCGCCGACTCCATGGGGCCTGAGGGGGCCCGAGCCCCCTCAAAGATTCGTTTGGGGGGGCTGAGCCCCCTCAATAATTCAAGAAAATAATTGAGTTATATTATGCTTTGGGAAAATCACAAAAATATATTGGTATTTTCCCATGTTTGACGATAGATACCTTTTAAAATGCATTCAATAATGTGTTAAAACAAATAATTTTAAGGTAGTAAGCAGGTTAACTGAAAACAAGTGGTGTGAATTATGATAGTGTTACGGTGCTGAGACACACTTTGAATTTAACCTCTTCCCGGGGTAAGACTCCCGATATGGGCCCCCCCAATATTTTTTATAAGTCGGCGCCCCTGCAAGGATGATTGGAAGGGGTGAGTAGTCCCATTCTGCACTGCTTACATTTAACTTTCATATTGCTGAAACTGGCAAAAGACCATCACAATATGATAAAAGGCTTAACGAGGTCGCTCACCAGTATCTTTTATGCAAAATATGATGCAGTTTGCTGCATTCAGTAGAACAAAAATGAAACGTGTATACTTGACATACGGTCCGCGAAGTTGACTCGTGTCTTCCGTTTTCGTGAACGGCGATAAAAAGATAAATAGATGTAGATATTTTTCATTTGGGCTGTACAATAAAAAGTGAGTCTCTTTCTTGAGTACTTTGTTATTCCCTAATATGATTTTATTTCTGTAAAGCCCTCAAACATACCTATATGCAAACGTATGGGAGAAGATACGGAGAAAACACGAATTAATATATTGAGAACTTTTTGTTAAAAGGAGACCCAGTTTCTTCAATCTCGTCACCAGCGCAGCCTATTGGCCTCGTTGGATTTACAGCTTTACGGAAATCAGGAAAAAAAATTTCGATAGGAACAGTGCCCTAATTTTTGTAATAAAAATGCCTGGCAATACTATATGTGAGATCCAAAGGGAGCCTTACATATTTCATATTCTCTAATCAAATATGATAATTTGCATTTTATATTCTAAATATAAAATGAAAATTAGCAATTCAGAAAATTGTCTTTCTAAAATCTCTTTATTAAGAAATTCATCTTTCTTTGCCTGTTCTATATATTTTGTTCGAGGTCTTCCTTTTCCGTTCTTTCCATCCACTTGTCCCTCGACGATTGTCTTCATAAGGCCATCATGCCTCAGGTTGTGGCCTATAAGGTTGTTCCGTCTTCTTTTCAAGGTTTTCATGAGCTTCTCTTCTCTCCTACTCTTCTTACGACTTCCTCATTAGTAACTCGGTCGATTCATTTGATTTTCATCATTCTTCTGTAGCACCACATTTCGAAGGCCTCTATCCTTGCATTCTCGGCGGCTGTCATGTCCATGCCTCACGTCCATATAGGAGCAGACTCCAAATTTAGGTTCTTATACATAGTTTCCTTACTTCCATATTTAAGTGTCCCGCTGTAATTAGGTCTCTCTCTTGGTGGAACGCTCTCTTTGCGTGGGCTACCCTGCAGATAATCTCTTTCTTGCTTCTCCCGTCACTAGTGACCCTGATTCCCAAATAACAGCATTATAAACATGATATGTTTATTATAATTATATTGAGCATATAAAAATTGAATTTATTTTGTTAATTTTAAATAAATCGTATTCATTGCAAAAAGTCCTCATGAAGGTATAAAAAATACTGAAACGCTGGCCAAATATTTTGATTTAATTCTCGAAGATCTACACTCCAAGACACTAATCAGCATCATTAATATCGATATTTTTATGAGTATAAACTCGATTGTTTCAGACGTAACTTGTGAAAATCCATTGTAAATAATAAAAAGGTGTGATACTTTTCACACAATTTACATAAGACTGTTAAATAAATGAGTTACGTGAAAAAGTACCATAACTTTTCATTGTTTTATGAGTATGCTTGCATGTTTGCTCTCACGGGATTTATCTAAAATGCGAAGTGAAAAAAGTTGGGACGACTGCCCTACGCCTTTTAATTTTCTGGAATGCGGCATCCAGAACACATCCACCGACCCCCCAAAGCGAACCCATCCCACTCCGAGGGACCAGACCCTTCCTCACCCCGTCTCGGAAAACCACGACACTTTTCACTCACTCGAAAATTGTGAGTGGCGGCGCGTTTTGGAACGTGACAAGGAAGTGGTCCAAGATGATCTTCATCTTGAGAGAAGAGTGACTGGAGGTATCGACCAAGTGGGTGCTATGCAGGGGGGAAACACTGAATGCTCCCGAAAGGTTAAGAGGCAGGGGTGCGTTTCTTTACCGTCCAGAAATGGGGAGGGGATGGGGAAACACTGTGCCTTGTTTTACTCACCGGAATCAGCGGTAGCAGAGCATTACTTAGACCTCGGTCATAGAATAAATTTCAAAATTACGAAGGTGCTATGTCGCACGAATAATTATTGGGATAGTATAGTAAAAGAGAAAGATTGAAATTAATCTATAAGAGAAGAAAATAAATAGAGACAAAGGCTCTCAACTAAGCAATACGTGAAATATCATAATTATTTGCTATTAACTAAAGCAACAATCGAGAAAGAACCAATCAGGGCATTTAAGGATATAAATAAATAAATAAACAAAATATTGAAAGGGATTTATCTCCAGACTCTACCTCTGAAGACGTTGGCAGACTCAGTCTTCGAAACGTTTTTGCCCATTACCCAAAACCAAACCCGGTGGGAAACCCGAAAGTATTCCTTCAAACTTACCCTTCATAATCTTCCGTCAGGCGCAGCATTTCGGCCGTTTAACGAGGGCCGTTTTACACGCCCCCACATTTTTCACATGTACTTTTCTTGTTCAAATAATCGTGGTTTTGTCCTGGATGATCCTCTCCAAAGTACCCGACTTTTTCTCTCCTTCAAAAATTTGTCGGAGGATGCCTTTTTTGAATGTGACAAGGAAGTGGTCGAGGATCATCTCATGAAAGCGAGTCGTCTGGGTTTGTAACCGATGTGGGTATTACGGAGACCAACTTCTATGCTCCCGAAAGATTTAGGAGTGGGGTTAAGTTCCTTTAACGGTCGAGAGAGAAGGGGAGGTGGCCGTCAATCCCACTCTTAAGAGGCAACTGGCAGAGGGTGTTGGTGGAAAAAATTGGTAAAGTTCCATCTCCGACCTTAACCCGCACAGCCTCACTCTTTCCGCGGCTGGACCAAATGGAGTGAAACTAATTAAGAAGGACCGTGGAAGAACCGTGGGTTGGCTCATCCCGTCTCTTGAAGAAGAAGAGGGAGACCGTGGAGAAGATCTGTTTCCCTCCAGATTACGTGCCCACTTTGGACCCCACCACGTAGCGACAGTAAAAAATCGACCTCTGAGGGGAGAAGCGGGTGTCTGTGCCGTCCAGCTACCGCCTGCAATTAGTCCGTGAGATGAGGGCGCAACCTTACCGCAGATGGAGCATGTCTGCCCAACCCACGTAGAAGTTCTCCAAAAGATGCCAGCCATAGTTTTACGACATGAATTGTATCGGTAACCAAGGGCGCAGCTAGGGATTAAGGCTGGGGGGGGGTTTAAGGTGCAACTAATACCGGGGTGTGTGGGGGTTTGGAATACCCACCAGGATAAGCGGTAGGTGCGAGATTAATACATTACGGAATTTTAAGATAAATTGTTCAAAATGGTGAGTTTTACGGCTTTCTGAGGGATAATTTATTAATCCTTACACTATAATATTAGTAATATCAATCCAATTAAGTAAGATGGATTAAACTTAACAATTTCTCTGAGCTCTGGGGGGGGGGGGTTTATCCTCCAAAACCCCCCCTCGCTGCGCCACTGTCGGTAACTACTATAGTCTTGGAGTATAGGTAAGGGAAATGAAATGAAAAACTTGGTTCCTGAATCCCTGACGATGATGGGCGAGCTGCTAATCGAAACGTTGGAAGGAGACATGGAGGACCTAACCCGGTGCGAAACCCGAGAAATCCTTACTTGAAATGAAAAAAATGTTTGCCGACGTATCGATATTTTCTTACATCTTCAACCAGGAAATTTTATTGTAAGAAACTTGGAAGGAGAATCATGTGTTAGATTCACCCAAGACCTTTGCTGGAATGAACACATTTCCCCTCATTGGAAAAATTAAACTGCCTGGATATTTCCTCTCGGCGGAAATACCTCTTCTCTTAAAAAACAACACACTGGATTATTTATTCGACCTCATTCAGTACGCACCTACAACCAGAACCACGATAACATGGAGTGTACCCTCAAATCTGTATTTACCATCACATTGAAGTACCATGTTACATAAATCGTTAGCCATTAGATCTACCGTTGCATGAAATGAAATTCCTATCGATATAAAAACTTGTGCGACTATGGAGTCATTCAAGAACAATTGTTACATTTATTTATTTTATTTATTTATTTCCAAATTCCCCGTAAACAGCACATTGTGGGCTTTACAACGGGTTTTCAACATTAACAAAGCACAGCACAAACATCCTTGCCCTGGTTAGGGATCGCCTACCCAGGTGGGATTCGAACCCACGACCTTCGGATTGGAAGGCGAGGACTTTACCCCACCGCCACCGAGGCCGGCCTGCTGCTTTATCTGCTACATCAATATTCAAACCATTTATTTATCTTTATGTGACAGTTATTGTAGGAGTATGTTATTTTCGTGATCTTTATTAAACATACAATTTTACGTTGTCGGTGTTTTTTTTCAAAATGCCACGTTACTTTATGTATTTATTATTCTTAGGCGTATACACTCAGACCATTGAATACACTTCATTTCCTGCTGGTGTACTAAAATTTGAGGATGAAAATACATTTCCACGTGCAAAAATACGTAATTTAATCCGCTGCATAGAACTATCATCAGCTGAAAAACTAGTATCCCGCTATACATTGGATCAAAGTGTAATATTTTCAGTGGATATGTGTTACTCTCCGCGTTCTTTGTTTTAAAGTCACGAATCATTTCAATCCTTACTGGGAAACCATGGAGAAGTAGATGAGATAGGGATAAGATCTCCATTTTCATCTCTTGGTTACTTTTTGACATGTGAATTGGATTTTTTCCCGTTGGGTTCACAATTCTGTGATATTACCTGCACTTATGACCCGCATGCATAGATAGCATTGAAAACCCTCTATAAAATACTTGAAAATACTATGACAAGATATTTTTTGGAAGTTCCAGTCAGTGTTACGGAGGCAAGAAAACTTTTAATAATGTTTAAACCCAAGAGTATGTTGCAATGTGTATATTTGCACAGATAATTAATAATTTAAAGTTGAATAATGGACTATATAATCTAATTTTACAAATTTTGGTAATATGTAGGCAAAACATCCGCCTTCATAGCCACATAATAGTTCCATCTTATCCCTATCTGTATTATCCTGGAATTATTAACCGAAGGTTGGTTTGAACAGATGCTTTTATTAATTTTTTATTTTTGTTTTATTCATCTCATTTACCCCAGAAAACAGCACAATTAGGCCTTCACATCGGGTTAAACAATCGACAACAGACGATCACACACATCCATGTCTTGGAAGGGGCAACCTATCTAAGCGGGACTCGAACCCGCGACGGCATGGTGGGCGAGGACTTATCCCCGCCGCCACCGAGGCCGACCATAACTTAACTTCTTTAACTTAACAAGAGCTAAGCTGAGGGAAATAAATAATTATTGTAATACTTGATATACTTAGTTACAGTGTTGCGAAACCAGTTGTTGATTATACAATATGATAACCACAGTAGAATGAAAATTTAAAAGCAGATCCCTAAGAGTAAAAATAAAAAAAAATTGTATGGTCGAGGGGGGCTCCCTCTTCCTCGCACACCAGCGATATGTTTACTAAATTATGAATTTCATGAAATCTTAATACGACTTAAATCGAGACGCTATGATCAGTTACCCAGCACTTAACCCGCTAAACTAACCTGATTCTCATACTTATTATCCATATTGCCGGTTAGTCCTTAAGGGACTCTTTAAAAGAGGTAATGGAAGATAATGAGAGTGCACAGTAATAGTTCATCATGGGAAGGTAGATAGCTAGAAAAGTGATTGTCTTTAGATGAGATAAGATCACCGACGTTGCACCTACTTTATATCCTCTCAGTCGGAGGAAATAGTTAAATTTTTAAGTGGTCCTCTGGGTCCATGATGCATTCGACAAGGTATCTGTTCAAACACGAGAACGCTACCTTCAAAGCCTTGTAGTCTTCTGCGTGTTTCCAATGAAAAAAACTAAGATAACCACTTGTGGCGAAACTTTTTTTGGCTACTTGAAGCCACTTTAGTGCGGCTGGTGCCTGAGAGAGAGCAATGATGAGGCACTAAGTGTGTGGCCCTTTTCTCGTGGCATATGTTTTTGGGTTGTCGGGTGAGGTCGCGTCCTTATGAGAAAGTGCCATCTCAAGAGGCTTGCAAAAGATAAACCCTGAGCTCGAGCAGCGAGAAGCAGAGAGCGTGAGAATATAGCAGGTACCCTTGAAGTCGGGCCTATAGTCTCGATAAGGGCCATTCTCTCTTGGAAGAAGACTTTACTCCATAGAGCTGGGTTAATGCCATGGTCGTGATATTTCGTGAAGTTTCACCATTGATTAGATTATGCCTTTGGCAAAATGTGAAATTGAGTCAATTTTTAAGTTATCATTGTGTTATATATCACGTTTTTATAAATTTTCCCGCGTTTTATTTTACGGAAGTAATAGAGCCTAATAATGGTTTCATGTTACATTATACGCAGCAATGGCATGGCAATGCTGAGTTATACTTTCCTAATCCATCTTAGTGTTAAAATACCTAAATTTAAGGCATTAATGTCAAATGGAATAAATAAATCATTCATTTCGTTTTTAGGTTAAAAAGTCTTAATATTGAACTTGATAAAACTTAGTAGTGATGAAGAAAAATAATTTTTTGAACCAAAGACAGTTAAAAAAAGAAAGATTTAGGGTTCCAAAAAACTCCGTCAATTCCACGGAATAAAACCTAACGCAATGGTTATTTGCCTCATAGAATAAGATCCAACAACTATGTAATATATTTATTTTTAAATTTATTAGTCCATGCAACCCTGTATAAATGGCCTTATTTGAGTTCTTGCAGAAACTAATCAAACTAGGAAAATTCATTAAAATGCGTGCATATTAGTCAGGGTCAAATAATTTTTTTCCCATTTATGGTATGCTGTATATTTTGTATGCAATCATTTTGAAAAATACGGACGGCCTCCCTTCGGAAGAATTAAGGGAGTCACTTTTACTTCACGGCTGTTTAGAAACAAGGATTTTTTTGCTTGCCATAAATGAACCCCCAAGGATCGCTTGATTTTTCCTGATGGCCCACCAATCTCTGTCACGCTACCCCATAACCGTTAAATATTTGAATGCCTCCTAATGCTTGAAGAGAGGGCTGTTTGTTTTTAAGGGACTCTAGTTATTACAGTATGTGAGAGTGACCTCATAAAGGGGGTCATTATGTGTAAGAAAAATCAAGTGTAAACGCTGATAAAATATGAAATTGAAGAGTTCATAAAAGCTGAGAGATAAGAAGCCATGACGGAAATTAAGAAAATTCAAGAGCCGCGTATTCATTGGTCCACAATGTGCAGTGTTTTTTACGCCGAAATGAGGACACTTCAAAACAGATTCCAGAAGTAAGCAGTAACTATAATGGGGAATTAGCGTGGGGGATCCGGCATTGATGAGATGGACGAATCCGTGCTACACGTCGAGGGTAATGATAAAAATATTGCTTGGAGAAGTTAAGTAGAGCCAATAGGGTATGAATGGATCGTTCACAGACATTGAGGAGATATAGGATAGAGAAAACTATGAAATAAGAAGAGAGTTTGGTTAGGCGAGATAAGAAGAGGAAGTCGTCAAGGTTTAGAGATAGAATCAAGAGTAATATGCTGTACACTGTGGGCAAAATGCAAAGCGTGAATGGGAAAGGCGGGGGTGAATGTAATGCTAGCTTTTTTTTTCTCTTCGTAATCCAACCGTTTCTGCCAAATTGCATTCAATATTTTTACATTTAATGAAATTGTATTCAAATTTGATAATGAGGTTTTCCATGATGTATCCTCTCCTAACAATCGTGCTATCAGTAAAACTATTTTCTCGAGCTATAGATCCAAAAGACCCTTACATCAGAACTCGCCCATTTTTGACCTGGCTAAGGGGAAAAAGACATCATTTTCAAGTAACCATATGTACTATATACTGCCAAATTTTGTCTTTTATATAATTTGCTCATTAATTGTTTTTTTTTTCACGTAAATATTTTCCTTATGCATGGTCTATTCTCCCATAATGCTGTTACACAAAGCGCCATAATTCTCGGACACCATCATACTCTACGCGTTGAAAAGTGAAGTGAGCTTCAATTTGAGGAAACACCTTACTTGGCTTACGCATACATATGAATTTCACAAAATCTTACTTAAAAATGAAATAGATAACTAACGCATTAAGTGTATTTATGGACATTATGTGCTGCCTGAAAAAACTGTGGGTCTCTTAAACCTCATGCGTCATTTATTGGGATTTCTTTAATTCTTGCGTAAAAAATAGTCATGGAAACGCTCTAAAAGTTTACTCAAGCCTCGAAAATACCGACGAGTTATGATTAACACTGATCGGAATTATTTAGATCGGTTTGAAATCCTAACCGTTGATTCTATTAATATTATTATTGTGAAAACTTCTAAGAAGACTTAATAATTAGCTGACTTCATGAGTGTGTTGGGTTCTTTCTTCTTCTTCCTTCCTTTCAGCTACTAAGCCCGTTTTGTCTCCACATTACCATCTTTTTCTTGGTCTTTCAACACTTCTCTTGCCAATTGCTTTGGCAATTTGCCAATTGCCAATTGATATTCCACTGCTTGTTTTGGAATTCTTTCATGTGGCATTCGAAGTATATGTTCCTTCCACTTCGAAGTATATGTTAGTATTCATGTAATTTATCAGTAATTGCCTGGGCATCCAATTCATCTCTTATGTGAGAATTTCTTAATTTGTTCAATCATGTGCAGCCTTTCACTGATCTTAAAAATTTCATTTCCGACGATTCTATCTGCCTTTATTCAGACTTTTTTGGTACCCAAAATTCTAATCCATAGAGTACAGTAGGGACTGCCATCGATCTATAAAAATTTGTGTTTCTTATCTCGTTTTATTTTTTAGAGTTCTTCTAATTGTTTCTACTTCCAGTGAATATGCTGGGTTCTTTAGGATACATTTTTTTGAAAATAACACCTACAATCTGACACCCTCGGTATTTGAGTATAAGCTTGCTATTTCGGCTTAGTGGCCCACAGTTGAAATACTTGATATTTACTTAATGTCATAGCTTTTTTGTAATATGTAAGCAAGGTTTAAATTTATGGAACGGATTATACTGCGGTTAGGTGAAAGTCATGTGGGTGTTTAAGCCAAGTAAGATGTTACTTCAAATTGAAGCTCGCTTAACTTTTCAACGCGTAGCACATGATGATGTCAGAGAATTATGGCACTTCGTGGGACAGCAGTGTGGGAAAATTATACCATAAATAACGTAAAGATTAAATCGTAACTTGAGGCTTGCACGTGGTGGAAGGGCTCCATATTGTCAATAACAGAAATTTTCACAAACTATTTTTTTTTAATTTTCTATGACCTGTTTCTAGAAAATAATTTCTGTATTTGACAATGGTGTAATAGCCGAGCCCGGTTAATAGAAACTTTTATTAATATTTTGTGGAAGCAACAAAGTGTATGTTATTGATAATATAGATGAAGATTTATGTCAATAAAATTTGAAATGTGAAAATTATGAAGTAGAAATGTTTTCGCAACATTGGCAGTACGGGGAGCTACACTATGTGAAACCGCGATAAGCGGCCCCAGGCAATAGCTCAATTAATGTTGCGCTAGAGGGCTGCAAGTTGGTTGCAACCCGCGTTATCTCCCGTCGCTACCAAGACACAGACGTCACCGGAGAAGGAACGCGGGGCTGTATTGAGTGCGAAAGATATCACCCGGTCAACGGCGAGGCCGAGCGTTCTCAATACATGCGTGCCTAAGTGACTCGTGATGTTCGGTTAATTGAGCGATGAAAGGAATATGCCACGGATTGACGGCAAGTGGCGTGGAGAGTCACACACAGCACCACGGGACTGCCGCACGAGTACGAAGTAGGGTTTAATCTGTGGGAGATGGCCTCCAGGCGAACGCTCCCGGATAGGATTGGGTGCGCCATATGCCTCTAAAAACGTCATTCCGTGTCCTCCCTCGCGCCCACTTGACTGGGAGTCAATATTTTATGCAGCGCCCCCTTATCGCTCCGAGCCCTCGTTTTTGTTTGCTTATGCCAAGAGGACAGTCAAATGCTGTGTGGAGGCTTACGGCCTTCCCCCGCTATTTTTTCGTTCAATTAAAAAAAATAAATGGATCGCCTCGGTGATATACAGGGTGGAAATTGGACTTGGAGCAGGGATAGACCTTGTTGCCTGTTCGTTATTTGTTGGCGGCGGGCGCCAACCGGGGTCATTTTGAGTGAGGATATGTGGGCAGATGGAACGCTTTTTTTTGGACACGTGGAATGGAGAAAGGGAATGTATAATCCAGGGAAGGAACTTAGTGAACTAAAATGAAAATGAAAGCTAAATTTTAATCTGTGGTTAATTCTTCTGCGTTTTTTACACCCTGCGTGAGAAAATAAAATCGAAAAACCAATGCGTGGCTGATACTAGGGGTTGTTGTACAGGCATTGAATAATTGATTGCCTCGGTTGCTGTTTAATATTATTTCCCACTTTCTCTCTTTCATCATTCGTTTGAACTCAGTTACTGATTTCTTATTCATTCGTTGGCAAGAGAGAATATTATCGGTGTTTGCAAGGTGAGTTGAATTATTTATCTACTAACAATTCAGTAGCTTTGCTCCTTACAAAAGACATATTATACCATCAATTACCTTCTCGCAGTGGAGGATCCAGGATAGGGACAATTAGGGGGTAACCTCCCAGGGTCCGAACAAAATTCCCATTCTATCTAGTGTAAGTTGGATATTCAAGGGGGGAGGCTATAGCCCCCTTAGCCCCCCAATGATCCGCCACTGCCTCCTCGATATTTCCTTACGCATTCTCCACCTGCCCGTTTATACTGTTTATACTGCCCGTGTTCTCCACGAAAAAGGTTAAATTAATGGCGACGGTCAAGCAGTGCCTTGAATCCAATGCGATGAAATACACAAGCAGCACCTATAAGTTATAATAGAAACCCAAAACTCATTAAATTGGGTAAATGTATTCATACATCTACCCCAACTCAGTGATCTACATTCGCATCTGTATCATACCCTGCGAGCCACTCCTAGGATGTTCGGGTGATTTATCTCGACAAGTAGGTAATGCGCGCATTGCACACTTCGTGACGTTAAAAATATAAATAATAATATGAAACTAGTGCTTGTTTGGAGTGAGCTACCACTAAACATGCACTACATGCAACATTCAAGCATACCAAAACTGTTCTCATAGTATGCAAAAATAAAATTTGCCAACTGCTAGTAATCGCAATACTTAAGTCGGTCAGAATTACATTTACCCAAAAGTAAAGATAGTTAAATTATCCAACGGAAATGTAGTGAGATAAAGAATGCGAATGAGAAAAGATAAAGAGCAATAAGACATCCTAGAGATCAAGCCTACCTCGTGCTGGAGGTATACTCCAAATGCGGTCTCAGAGAGAATACTCACGCAGGTTTTCGCACCTCCCATATCACACCTCCCCTGATGATTTTCCCTTCAACAAGCATTTTGTTAGGCATGCTTGTCACCCGAATAGCGCGTGCCACTCACAAAAAAGCGTGCGAAAAACGCCCCTCGATCACAATATTTGTGCGATCGGAAGGACTTCACGCTCTCGTGCCCATCTGCTATCTCAGCGGCGAAAAGAAACTCACCCATTTAGAAAAGACGGGGATGCACCCAACACATTCTGGCCCGGAACTTATTTCCGCCCAGACTTTGGAAAGTCCCTTTAGCTTGCCCCTTTCTTTGACTTCCGAAGGCTTTCCAAGACCTCGCAGCCCACCCAACAATAGGACGAGGAGAGGGGGGTAACAGGAGAGCGATTGTCAGGCACTGTGCGCAACCACGCGTCTTTCGCACTGTCCTCTTAAGTCCCTTCAAGGTGGTCTCACAGCAGGGTCTCATACCCGCAAGGGATGGTTTGTAGACGAAGGACGATTTGCTGACGGGTAAAACGTCGCCGAAAACTTCCACCCAGGGTCGAGCACAAAGTGTACGTATGACGGTGAAGAAGATGGAGGCGATATGGAGAGAAATGTTATACTGGTAATACTCAGAGCAGATCCTCTCCTTACAGATTTGCGTGCAGGCCTTAGACGGTCTAATACACAGTCATAAAACAGCAACCGAAGCAACCATTTGAATGTCCTAAAACTCCAAGTATCAGAAACGCGGTGCATTTTCATTTTAAATTTCTCACGCAGGGTAAATAACGCAGAATAATTAACTTCAGATAAATTACTTTTAATGAGGCGGTGTAGCCATTCATTTAGTTCCTAATCAGGGTTATGAACATTCCCCTTCTTCATTCCTCGCGTCCAAAAATATCGTCCCTCTGCGAATATATTCTGTTCCCACAGCAGGTTTGCGATTGCGAGATCTAAGAAATCGTTAAAGGCGTGACTTTTGGCAGATACAGTCTGCACTATAAAACCTACTTCCGACCGCTGACTGGCTGATTCATACAAATGTTTAAAGTGACAAGACGATACGATGAAAATTCAAAGCATCGACCCTCTCTAAAATCGTCTGAAACTGCAGAAAAATTTAAAAACACCTTAATTATCTATTTATTACAGTGTTGCTAACTACCTCGATGCCTCTACTTTTTGAGGTAAAGAATCGATGGTAATGAGGAATTTGGGAATCACGAAGAAACTTGTTAATGGAACCAAAGTCATTGTGCCAGCTGTTAGTCCACGCATTTTAAAAGTAGAAAGCCAGGAAGCCAAGAACTGTTCGGCAGTCTAAGATTCAATTTAAGTACTTTAGATATCACAGATAAAAATAGTCCTTGAGAAACAATCGATAGACCTTATTGTAATAACTGGCAGAGTGACCAGGAAAGGGCATGGCCTTTTCCGGGGCTTGGTCCCCTCTCTCCTATCGAGAGAAATCGAGTAAGGAAGCATAAAGATAATAATTCTCACTTGATTTAATATGTGCCGATCCGTGTTTTGGCTGCTCTATTCTATTTTCTAGGTTAAGTTTTTTTCAGGTCTAGATAATGACCCCTAGCCGTCGAAATCTGGGAAGATTAACATTAAATGTAGAGTATTACCTCTGAGTTTTATTTTGAAATAAAATCATATTTTTTCGTATGTCATTGAAAAGAAATTGTCATCATGTACTTCACTCGTTGGGTTTAAGGAGGAAAGTTGGGTACGCGGAATGTGGATAAAATATTCCTTATAGTTTCAAAACCAATACTTTTTCTAGCCATTTGCACCAAACGTAGCGCCTTTTTCATGTAATCGTATTGGAATTCCTTTATTTGCTAATAACTCGTCCAGCGACACGATGATTTTATTTTAAACTAACCTTATCGTAAAACCATAACTACTAACTATGTTTAGTTAAAACGACATAAACCTTCTATCAGTAATGATAACTGTTCCAATGCATACATAAGTGGGTACTGCGGTAATAACCTGAGAGTAAATGTGAATTTGGCAAAACTTACGTAGGCAATTACCTCACTTTTAACGAAGAAAGCTTATTTTTTTGCAGCAATCGATGAGGTACAATAATAGGAGCGTATTTTGCAGCACAAAGGCGTAGAATCCCCTAATCATCCGCAAAATTGGCCACCGGTTGGGCGTAATCGAGCGAAAATATGGGCGATGTTTGGGAACAGCCACGCAAACCACCATGTGCAGTCGAATATATTCGTAGGGGAGGATATGGAGGAGTTAAATAATGCTTCATTTCATGATTATACTCAAATTTAACCCAATTGTGACCACAAAAATGTCACTGCCATCTTCGACCCCTCCCAGTATTTAATCTTAAATCTACATCTCCATAATACTCTGCGAGCCATCTCTATGGTGCTTGACAGTGGATAAAAAGGCTCATCGTTCCCCAAATGTGTCCCCCCTGGTCCCCTGGTATCAATTGGGAACTGATGATTTTGAAACTTTTGTAGTTTATGCTACGCTAATATTCAAAATAAAATATTTATATCGATAAATATCAACGCTACCATCAATGTTACTACTGTATCGAAGACTCACCAAACAAAATGATAATGGGAAAGGAAAGAACAAGAATGTTATGGGTGCGACGATGACTTAAAATATCGATGTTAGTACTCTTGATTAACTCCCTAACATTTCGTTGCGTAGGAATTCCTTTTGCACCAGCGCAGATTCAGGGTGTGTTCGGCGACAATGGGTCTGGGGTGTGCCGAAGAGGCTGCTCCGAGGGGCTGACGAGAGGTGTCAGGGCGATCCCACACGTCTCCACGTGTGGCCCAGGGGGTCATTTGAAAAGACTCTTCGGGCCTTCCACGTGGGTCAGCACCACTAATGGGCTCGGTGAGAGTTCGCTTGCTCGGCGTTGACGGGAGGACACTCTTCGCTGGGATCATGGGACATAATATGGCTTTAATTGTAAAACGAGAATACAGCCATGCTTAAAACTATGAGCATTGAGGTTGTGGTGAAAATTACAAGCTTGATAGGTAGATACACAGATTTTTAACCTACAGATATAGATTCGATGATGTTTAACGAATTGGGTTGGGAGCCGCTAGAGACTCAGAGGCTGCATGTTAGCCTTAGATTGACTAAGCATTGTCAACGGATGTCCTTAAGAGCGACACGGAGAACATCAAATTAGAACCCTACTATACACATTTCCAGGTCCGACAGAAGCTATTAATTAAGAGAGATATTTTACCGATCTGATAGGCATGGGAAATAGTTTTCCCCCACACAATAAAGGGCAATAATAAATGCGAGGCGTTGTTTCGTTTGAGCATATCCTTTGGGTGACAAAGGGAAGAAAATGGATTTTATAGAGAACCCTGAATTTTTATCATATTTGAAGGTATATAAGAATGATTTTTTGAATGACGTAATACCTTCTAACCCCCCGCCTTTTTTCTCTGTACCCGTCCCTCCTCTAACGCACCCATAGTCGGATTTATTGCCATTGATCCACCAATTTTTTGTTTGTTCACTTACCTTTCATGACATTCTTCCCTTTCCCCACTTTCATAGCTTCCCAATCATCCACTCCTCACCGTCCTTGAAGTTACTCTCACGTTCAATTGTTGAGAGAACCTACATAAGTGTAAATACCGCCCTGTCTGTTTATCTATTTACTCAACTCTTGATAATGGCCTGAAAACGTGGAAACCTGTTGAGTGTTTTAATAAATTATTTGTGGAGCACAACAAAGTTTACTTTTTAATCTATCGTAGAGAGTACAGTAAGTAAATACAGTAGTACTTTAGGCTAGAGAGAGCTGACGGGTAACTTTGATAAGTAAGGTTGGGAACTGAATAAAGCATTTATAATTGGTATGAAATGTTTTGGCATTATTTTCCCTTCAAGTGTACAAAACTTTTCATCTCCAGACAAATATATTGATCAAATACCGTGGTTGATTTTTATATAATAGAGAATAAATAAAAAACAAAACTTGACGATAAATTTCGAGCACGTACTCATAATTATAGGAATTGAAATGCAGAACCGAGAATGCTTGTGCATTAGAAATATGAAACTACGTTTTTCTTCGAGTAACTTTTAGTAATGACGCTTTTCAAGTGACCAAGCCCACGTAAAAGTAATGCTAGAGTTCCATTACGGAAACAGTAAATTCATAGCATAAAAGCAATAAATATCTAGTTGTCACGTAAATGTTCTCAGGGGGTGTCAATGAGTTTCCTTAGGAACTGAAATGAAACGAATAGTTAACTGCTCCCGGGAAAAATAATAAATTTCCGAAGTAGCCGTGTCAACGCAGCCCGTTTACGCTCTAGGCAAGGAAGCCATCAAAGCAAACCCAGCACGGGGCAGAACCTTTACTACTTACTTTTTACTGCAAAAGGGTGGGAGTAAAGGTCGAACGAAGATGTGAAAGGATGAGATGGTATCCAAGGTCGAAGATTGAGCAAAAGATCGGGATGGGAGCAATATCCGAAAAGCAATTGGTTCGAGGAAACAAAAAATCACGGCCCGACTCAAAAAGCTATAAGCCCACGTTTCGGGTGGAGCCCAGAACATCTTGTTTTGAGAGTTCTTGGAGGTAAGTTCGAATTTTTAAGTGCTCGTAAATGCCAAAAAGTCGATGCGTCTACTTTTTTTTGTGACCTTCAGGCGCGGAGTCATTCTGGGTCCTTAACTGAAACGCGAACTACCGAAACGATGTCAGTAAAATTCCAAATACTTCCTTCAGGCAAACAGAACTTCGCTTTTCTCAACCAAGTTAACCATCCACTTATGTTATTTGAAGCTAAAATGTTGCTATGCTGTGAGAATAGGGCGTGAAGATCGTAGAGGAAAAGAATCGAAAGATAAGATGCTTAAGAAAGTGAACTTGAGACCTATGGCAAGGTTGTTGAGAATACCAGTTCCCTGAGCATTGAGTGAATTTTTATTTGGGTCCACAATGAGTTTAATGAATACACGTTTGGTTACTTCCAGCATAAGTAAAGAATGGAGTTAAATTTCTGACGTCCTGAGTTAAGGAGGTCACGTGAGTTGCCCAGTTTATTAGTGACCTTTTGTAGCACCACATACCTTTGTTCAATAGACTACAATGAATTCCAACTGCCTTGAAAATGAATAACAATTTAATGAAGTCATACGATGAAGATTTATGCAGAAAAAAGAGATTTGGTGCGTATTATAATGTGATTTTTCACCAATAATTGTGCTTTTTTGAATTCTGGTTACCAGCGATTCGTCTCAGCACCAGAATACGATTAGGAGGTCAAACAAATATTTGATATGCTGCCGAGTAGTTTCGTATGGACGGTCGGTTTTTCATGAAGAAATTTTGATTGATGTTATTATGGAAAAAATCCAACTCTTCCTGACAAATGCTGATGTGCATCTATTTCCAATACGTTAAATAAGTCATGATGATAGAGTGAGTTTTGAAAGAGAAATATGCTAGGGAATCAGAATGATGGAAGGGGTATAATACTTCGTCCTCTCCATTACTGTCTCTCAGTGTCGCATTAAGTCACAGAATTGGCATTCTAAGCTTTGCAAGTTGACGCAATAGCAATTTGACGGCACTAGCCATAAAATATTATGGGTGCATTCAGTCTCAATCGTGTGATAATCATGACGTCATGATCGCTCACTGAGAGCTCGCAGAATGCAATGATACGGACAGCGTGAGAATCTCACTTGTTTTTCCGTTTTCTGCTCTGACGCAGTCAAAGGCTTCCTTCGCTCACTAAATAAGTGACTTACGAGCGTGATGCGCCCGCTCCCAGCGGGCTTCGCTCTTTTCAATGCAGATCTACAGAGGGATAGGCGCGTTTCTAATTTTAAAATGTAGAAAAAAAGCAGGGTCTTATGTACGAATTTTATTGGAATGTTCATGTACAAATTGAGGTCAGAGGACCTCTTTCAACACAAATTTGGAAGTAATTACACTATCCTCTGTTAATACTTGTTTAGCGTTTTCCTTAATATTTACAAAAATATTTTGAAAAGATCTTACCCTAGAGAATGCTACATAAAGTTGGCCATGAGAGAATACATGGTCAGGCAGGAATAAGCCAACTCTTTGCAAAGTCTGACCCTGAGCCTTGTTAATAGTCATCGCATAGGAAACCTTAATGGGAAATTGTCTGCGAGTCAAATTAAAAGGCATGGTGGGATCCGACGGTGTTAACTGTATTCTTGGGATGAGGACAATCTTGCCGGAATCGTTAATTTTTTTATCGATTTTTTTTTAATTTTAAAAAACCAATTTTAGGAAACAATAGCAATATTTAGGAAGTAAGATATGCCGTCGCATGTTCTCTGATAAATTCTATGCATTTTGGTACATCATTTGTAGAGTTTGGTTGCGTATAAGCTGAGAAAAAGGTATCTATACAGTAGAAATAATATAGAGGATCGTTGCTTCGAAGTCCTGTCACTCCGAATCATTGCCTCGCACCGCTAACTTCACTTGCTCGGTGGTCGTAGATAATTGCTCAGTGTAGCATAATACTCCCAATAATCAGTATCAATATCACCATCATTATAAATGATAAAAAATGAGAGAAATAATGAAAAGGCTGGCGATAAGCAAGCTGTCCGTTCGAGCAGTTTTATGCTCATATTCCACACACCGAATTCTGTCTCCAACCAATCCTACACTCCTAGATGTTGAGAATGAATATTTTTCATTGTTTCCGCGGAAAATTTTGAAATACCACGTTATTTTAAGCCGTGATTATTAAATTTTACACATTGAAATTTGAACCGTTTGAGCACATACATTGCACTGTAACGAAGAAAAGTAATAAAAAAGGAATAAAACGAAGAAAATTGCAGTGGAAATGTAAAAAAAATTCAAAACGCCGCCATTTAATAGAAAATAAGAAGGAAATTACGTTAAAGGAGGATTACTTCTCTTGTTTTCCATTGTCAGTCAATTCTTTATCTCCGCCTCTTCCCATCTGCCATTTTTCCTCCGGTCGGCCCTTCTGTCTATCCCTTGTCTGCCCTTCCATTCCTTTTTGCCTCTTCTCCTATTTCCCTCTCCCATTGCTTCTTCCTTACCCACATTCTCTCCTTATCTTCGCCTTCTCTTGCTCCACTCATTCTCTGCTTCGTTCTGGAATTTAGTTTTTCATTTCTCATTTTATTTTAGAATAGCAGCAATCTCCTGGGTGAAAGTAAACAAAACTTGCGAACTTCACCGTAAAAATCGTTATTTTCACACGATCCGGGTTTAATTATTTAGCATCATCTTCATTATAACGAAGAAAAGTAATTGAATCAAAAAACATAGAAAATTGCTGTAGAAGTGTTGAGAATTTCTATGTATGTGTAGAAGACAGATCAAACGACGAACATTAATAGAAAATAAGAAGGAAATTTCAGTGCAGTGGAATTACTTCTCTTACATCAGGCTATGTTACTTTAATCTGAAGGTGATACCGAGGACTGAAGAAACCTTTCGTGTAAAATCTAAAATTTATCAAGTGAAATTTCAAATTTTGGTCTTTTCCACCATTGGAAAAAAGTCACACAATTATCTCATTAAAATGTTCGATTAGTTAAAAGCAACCTCCTTGTTTCTCATTTTGTGCAGCAATTTTCTGTGTGTTTCTTGGGATCCATGCGTGTTCCCCAGCTGATTTCTTTCGTGTGCTACGTACCGAGGGGTACACAATGCGTGGGTGGGTGCCGTCGGCGGAAGAAAGGGACGTCTGCCCTCGTGTCGTGTGAGTCTCCTCGAAGTGGGTGCGACTGCCATCCATCGACGGACTGTCAAAGGGCTCGCTGCCATCCTTCCCTCCGCCAGCAACCCTTCTCATCCCCCGTCCACATTTCCCCACACCATACCCCATCCCCCAGAATGGCACGGTCCCGTTCCGGAATGGAGTTCCTGCTCCACGCATCCATTGCACTTCCATGTGCCGATAGGGTACATGCAAGAGTCAATTTCGGTTTCTGTGTAGGCATTGAAACATTGAAATGGCAAAATTCCAGATCACGTTACGTGTGTGATTGGATGACCAAAACAATTATTTTCGCGTCGTTTATATAGATGGGAAAGTTCATTTCGTTTTTATCGGACCATCAATAATCAATATTAGGTGTAATATTTTGACAATTAAGTTGTTGAAAAATGTACTTCTTTCACTCAGAAAGGAGTCATTGCCGCGAAAAATAAAACACGACCAGTTGAGAGGGAACTTGCTCTCTTGAGGTTAGGGTAAAAAAACATGGCTCTTGCTAGTTATTTCTGATGCTACCAATTTAACTCTCGTGGGATTTGAAGGGAATTTTTTATCTATTTATACTTCCCTACCTTAAATTATGGAGTTCAATTAATTAGTTTTTCGAGTCAAGTATCGTAACAAGAAATTTTGATATCAGTCACAACATGGTAGAAGCCATGTAGGAAACATTTTCGTGTCCTATTTTAGTGGAAAATGAAGGGGATAGAAGTTTACCTAATGCTCCCTCAACATACTGCTTAAATAATGGAGGACGTTACGAATAAGTTTCCATCAGCCTTATCATCATCATCATCATCACTGGTCAACAATCCTAAGATTGGTATGACGCAGCTCTCCACTCAGTTCTCCTATCAGCAAATCTTTTCACACCTACGTATTTCTTCTCTTTCACATATTTCTTTACCTGTTCCATATATTTTGTTCGAGGTCTTCCTTTTCCATTATTTCCATCCACTTATCCCTCGACGATTGTCTTCATCAGTCCATCATGTCTCAAGATGTGGCCTATGTGGTTGTTCCGTCCTCTTATTAAGGTTTTCATGAGGCTTATCTACTCTCCTACTCTTCTTAGGACTTCCTTAATACTAACTCGGCCTATCCATTTGATCCTCATCATTCTTATGTAGCACCTATCCTTGCTTTCTCCGCTGCTGTCACTGTCCATGCCTCACTTACATATAGGAGTATACTCCAAATGTAGGTTCGTATAAATTGTTTCCTTACTGTGGATGCTTTCTGTCATTGTAGAGAACTCATATTTCTTTTAGGATTCCAAGCAATGTGTCCTGATCCACATTGTCAAATGCTTCTTTAAGTCCACGAACGCAGCGAACGTTGGTTTGTTCTTTTCCATTCTCTTCTCTATGAGCAGCCTAAGAGCACATATTGCTTCCCTTGTGCCACTGCTTTTTCTAAATCCAAATAGGTCCTCATCCAGATACTCTTCTGCTCTTTGTTCTATTCTTCTTTAGATGATTAGTATCTTCGACGTATGCGTAGTCAGGCTTATGGTCCTAAAATCTTCGCAGTTCTCCGCTCTTTTCCTCTGAGGAAATGGGATTATTATGCCCCTCACTCGCTTGTAGGATATTCGAACGCTCGGTATCAGTCATTTAAATCAAAATACATGTACTTCAGAAAGGTGGTGGCAGTGTTGATTTATTAGACCATCGATAACACTAATTGGATTTTGTTCATTGACCGTGAATAGTTCACAAAACGACTCACAGCTTAATTTTACTAAAAAGAGGTGGGAAAACTAGTGGTCGTTCTTGAATTCCATGCGATTTGTCGTAACGCGTCCATCCACAATCAATTTACTAATTAGCACAGAAGATAAATAACAAAGTGAAGCATACCATCGGTATTTAAAAAAATTAAGTTGCCATTTCCAAGTAACGCTGTAAATTTATCGCTTAGAATTTGATTTGTCGCCTCATCACTTCTTAATCATATCAGGAAATGACTTTCCTTTTCCACCATTTATCAGCACTGATTATGTGTTGCATTGCAATGGACCGTTCATTAACCTCCCTGCTTTCTGTCCTTACTTCTTGTCTCTTTAACCTTCCCATTTTTTTTTTTTAGCAAATTGACGTTTTCGTTGTGAAATGACCCTTCCATGTGCCCCTATTTTCTGGCTTTCTTTCGCATGAGAAGTTCCTAATTAGCTTCCCGATTTCCCGCATGGTATGTAAACATAATTCCATGATGGGGTGACGCTAAGAGGGCTTCTGACTGTCTCAGGTTTTTTTTTCTGCCCTCTAGGACCTGTTCCCAAGAGCTGGCTCTCTTTCGAGAGTATCCGCTGAGGGTCGAAGGCGGTGGATGTTTGTAATAGGAGTCCAGAGGAGAGGAAGGCACAAAACTTGGCCAGGGGTGTTTCAGCAAGGGCCGAGTGACCCTCAAAGACATTCCCAAATCCCAGTATTTTCTACTCTCTATTTCAATTAGTCCACATCACTGTATATAATCTTGTAAACTTCTCAATTACTTTATTTTTTTCATTATTTAGGTAAGTTTAAAAATGATTACAGCGACAGACCAGGAAATTTAATGTCATATAAAAATACTCCTAAAAAATTAATTCCTACCCAGATTTTGATTATAATTACTTTTTTGGACGAATGCATCTCTTATATTCTCTCCACAATCTAGAAGTCTTCTTGCGAAGGAAATTAAGGTCATAAATAATTGACCATTGGTTTAATAAATTGGACACAAATAATTTTTCAATTGTGATCAATTGAAAAAAATTATGAATTGTTGTAGAGATAACATGATGATGGTAGGAACAAAATTAATGATGAAAAAAAGGCTAAAAATCACATTTTAATCAATCAAAAATTCACAAATATTTATTAAATATGAAATTGAAAAGTATATGCAAAAAATCTCTAACATAAATTACGGATTACAAGTATTTTTTTTGATGCGCGAGTGCTCTGAAAGCCTGATAAATAAGTAGCTGCTTTTTGTCATTAACTTCCGCAAATTAGTTTTCAGTTACATTAATATACTTTACAATAATACCAGTTAAAATTTAGCTAAGAATACTCATATATGGCATTGTTAATAATGCGCCAACACCTACGCTACTCTTGAGTTATCCTCGCTAATGTAACAGTAGGAACCTAGAGTTGTTTCCAAAGGTTTAATTTAAGATATTTTCATTGTGTAAACACTGCGCATTTGGTCAATATTATTTCATCAGTAACAATTTGAGTACTGCTGTAGCTGTTGCTATTTCTGACGTTATCTTGAAAAATTTAGAATCAAAGTGGGAATTGGAGCTAAAATCGTTGCCTTTTGCACTTCCATAAACGACATTAGTTACCACTACACTGCAAACAGGGTGAGTTATGAAATCTAACTAAGCAGGTTGGTTGCTTGAGTTCCTCCCTCACTCTGAAGACCCATGCAGAGAGACAAGGCACTTCGGCCGAGCTAAGTTGCCAAGGGGTGAGTTTTCTTACGAGTCTTCCCCAGCCCTCTACACTCCACCCTCATCTTCACGGAAGAGAGGTGCTGGGGTGCAAAAAAATAGAAGAAAAGCGCTGCGCATTTTTCCGCACCAAAGGAAAAGCCGCCGAAACCGATGCGGTTGCCACGGTGATGGTCCTTGTTGGGGTGGGGGAGGGTCTCCTCTTTTGAGTTTGGGGAACGCGTGTGTGGAGACGATGGACCGCTGTCGGTTGACCTTACCTCCAGCTCCCGCCTCCACCGCCCCCCGTGGTGGACCTTGCTTCCCGCCCCCTCCGCCCCCATCGACTCCCTGTGATGCGTAGGGCGCTGTTCTCCCCGCCCCCCAGTCACCCACCCACACAACTCCCTGGCCATATCGTCCGTGGAAACAGATGCGAAGTTCCCTCCGTCCGCCAACGTAAGGAAGTTCCACAGTCCTGTCCCCCACGCTGCGCTCACTTCTCGTCCCATCAGTGACGTTTTGGATTGATGCGCTGCCTTATTAATGTGCGTTAGTGATACGGAAATGGAAGATTTCCATTTCCGAAATATGCACAAATATGTTGTTATGTGACTTCCTAGAATAGCCAGCTAGGTTTCCTGGATATCAGGCAATTACTCATACCACTTATTTTTTATCAGAGCGCGACCCGGGTGTCAATGAATTATCATCATCTTCAGGCGCAAATTATGATTTGTTTATCTTATCATGGTTACCTAGTTACTTGATGAATTTTAAAACGGACGCCGGAATAGGGGAAAAAGATGGGTAGAGATATTCATTTATACTGACTGAGCACTGTCCTGACTTTCAATAATTTTAAAAATTTCTAACTGCTCCCTAGAGTCCAGTAAACTGCGGTCATTGCAAAATTTTAAAATATTCATTTTGAAATCATTAAAAATCGCTCTATTCTGGCGTCCGTTTTAAAATTCATCAAGTAACTAGGTAACAATAATAAACCCAATGACTTTGAGGAACCCATTTCCTCGTTAGCTCTTCCCCCTCCCACCATCACCACCTCCCTGTCTTAACCCCCCCCCCCCTCCATCCCTAAGGTATATATAAGCTCGCAACTTTGTGTATATTAACCTTGATAATGACATAGTGTACTGTCGAAACCTGGGTCGGTAATTAAAACTCCTGTGGAACATACAAAAGTGTGTCTTCATTATGTTTCCTAAAAATAATAAGATAAACAAATCATAATTTTCGCCTGAAGATGATGATAATTCATTGAAACCCGGGTCGCGCTCTGATGAAAAATAAGTGGTATAAGTAATTGTCTGATATCCAGGAAAAATAATGGAATACCAAAAAGTAAAGTAAGAGTTAGTGAATTTTATAGCCAGCTAGGCCAAACTTTGCCTCGAGATTTGTACATTTGACTTTCGAGGACGGCTAAACCTTCCTCTTCCCACTCCTCTTTGTCAAAATCATCCTTTTATTACCCTCTCAATTATCTCCAAGAACAGCACAATGTGGCCTCCTGATTATTAAAATCTATTACAGAATTACCGTTTCATATAATAATTGAAATATAAGTGGCAATACCAAGGACAGAGTCTTCATCATATCAGTTGCTAATATCGACGAACTGAAGACTAGGATACAAGCTGCTGTGGGTACTGTGATAGGAGAAATGTTACAAAACACCTGGCGGGTATTGAAATACCGCTTCGACATTCTCAGAGCCACCAAGGGAGTGGCGAGCGCACGCTAACTAACATAAAAGGTCTTTAAAAAATTGGTAATACTGACCTATGTAACATCATCAAATTTAATTATTATGTGAAACGGTTATTCTGTAATAAACGTTTATTATCTGGGCAGGTCTTTATGCTCATCCTGTATAATACAAGGTCTATATTCCATTGGCGGATATAGATGGGGGGGGGGGGGGGACGCTCCCTCCCCCCTTGCGGGCCCGGCCGTATTGCCAAACATTGCAGAATCACAATTATAACTTTTTTATATGAAACATGCGTGTAATAAATTTAACTAAATTTTTCTTAAACTCTGCATGTGACTTGATTATTTTTTATTAGGATAAAAGATAACTTTTGCGCCCCACCCTCGAGCTTTTTTTGAATCCGCTACTGCTATATACCTCATAAATGTTTACATCATTTCAGTAAAAATAATTCGGAGCTTTAAGCAAGCCTCAAAATACAATCGCCAAGTGAATGCATATGGTAATATTCATACTTCGCTAACCCAGGATTACCCCATGCATTCACCTAGACCCCATATCCCTAGTATTCATCAAATAATTCGGTAGATAGAAAGATTAAAATTATAATTAAAATCTTACTCATTCATCCATTCTGTTACACTTTCAAAATGAAAAAATAGGTTCAGGTTCATTTATTCCTTCTGAATGAGTCGCTCATTCAGGAGAGAAATCGCTCGAAATAATGTAAATAACAAAAATGGTTAACTGATACGCGAGGCCTAGGAGCCGGATGATGCCCGGCGGGAGGTCATAACGCCCGCAACTTATCTGCGCAAGGTCGTCTATATTTTAAAGTTGTCTATTGACACTTTGAAAGATATGCTGAAATAGCCCTGTATTCCTATTAATTGGGGCTAGAATGAGGATTGAAAGTCCCGCCTTACATAAACCCTTCTTCATAACATAAATGTTCAAATTATAATTCGCTGACTCGGGTGTGACTTCATCGAATCGACTTAACAAAATGAAAAGGAAAAAAAATTGTTATTCCACATAAATTTATTACAGCACGGTGTCAGATGATAGCTCACCACATCGAAATCTTGGTCGTACCTTAATAAATGCACGAAGAACTATAAAGTTTTTTACTTTTCATTATGCTAAATACTTACTTAGGAATATAAGACCATTTTAATTTCATTTCTCCCCCTTACCGCTTAAGTAATTAACATTTTTTTTACCCCTTACTCACCTCTCTTGAGTTATGAATGTTGCTAATCCCTTACATTTATTATCAAACTAAACTGTTGATGAATTTGCTCCGTTGAGGGGAAATTTTTGAAAAAGACGTCGAAATGACTAGTCTTTCTTCCTGGTTCATATTATTCACAATTCTCAGTAACACATGATGGCATTTATGTTATTGAAAGAAGAAGGTAATCTCGACGGACATGGTCAGTCTTCTGCTCAAAATCCACCAGCTTAAGCCACGTCTTCGTCTCCTATTTCCAACCATATTCACCCCTTGCCAACAGATCTTTCGACTTTGTTATTTTTCGCAGTCCATTCCGATAAAGGCGTCGGGGGTCTGACATGCTGCAGAGGCACGCGGTCGAACACTATGAGCGTGCCGATGACTGCCCTGCTTCCAAACTAGTCTCTCAGCGGGAAAACGTAGGGCTCTCAAGTTTTCGTTTCCTCATTTGTGGAAATAACTTTGCTTGAATGGAACCCTTAAACTGTCAAGACTCTGTATCTTAGCCTTCCTACGTCCTTGCTGAGGAATGCAACCTCACACGAAGAAATGTAAGAGTAAATTTTATTTAATTTTTAGGCACTTGACATAACGAATGAACTCCTAATGCTAAAGAAACCATTTACATGCGTTATTCCCTCTCAGCTACCTCTCTAGTAGCCAGAAATGTTCACCTGCGGAGAGTATCATTCTAATTGGAGGGAGTACGCTTCATAATTTATCTCGAAGAATTTAACCCCTAGACCCTCCCGCTCTCTACAGGCTTGACAACAACGCAAAACAGGTTATGATCTGTTGTAATCCTCGTTAAAATGTTTTAGTAACTACAAGTGCCATCCTGGGATGCCACGCGACTTGCGTTTATTGGAATATTAGGTTCTTAATACGCATCAATCATTATTGGGAGAAATCGACCAGCTTTAGGTATACTTACATAGAATGAGGTACAACATCGTCAATTATTTCTCTAGCCTTTCTTTAAGCGCTCATCTATTTAGCTCGCCATAGGATCTATGAAGTAAACCATAAATAAGAGCAGGTATAGAGTGCTGAGAAAATTAAGGTAATGGGTGATGCAATTGTTGAAATGGAAAGCATTTCACTAAGCAAAAGTAATGATGTAGCTCTAATTAATATATCTTGAGGAAACATTTTCTTCTGTAACGCGTTGAATTCCCTCCATCCATAAGTTCCCTTAGGGCAAATATGAACAGGAGAGCTATGGTTGGCTGAGTTATAATTATAACTGGAGGAGAATATTAAAACCGCAGCCTCGGTACTGTTGCTGGAAATAGAAAAATATTTCCGGAAAAATACCAGTGAAGAGATAATTAAAATCCAGATTATTCTCGTTCTTCGTGACCATTGAATTTCGAAAATGAAGGATTACAAGATACCGGGAAAAAATTTCAAATTCAATATTGGAAAAAATGCTATAAAGCGTATTCAACACATCCTGAAAACATTATGATGATATCGTAAGTTTCACGCGCTACTAAAAAAGCCCGATCGAGCGCTAGTGACGCGTTCTCTTTCAGGTAGTGACGTTTAAAATAGTGATTGTGCCACCATATCTACTAACCATATCTACTAACAATTTTTTCCCTGGCCCCTGAAGCAAAATATCGTAGGTGCGAGATTTCGTCAACAAAGCATCCTTTTCAACTGGAAACGAATGGTCCGAAAAGTTATGGGATCAAGAGGAAGACTTTCAGGTTTTTGAGTTGTAAGGACTCTCACTTTCTTGGTCCTTGAAGGACGTGGAGGGCATATACCGGTAGCCGTCATTCCTTTACGAATGACCGACTTGGAGACCAAACACGGCAAAGTAGGCACGCCACAAAAGAGGAGAAGATGGCTTCGGAGAGGAGGCTTTTGGGAAAAGTGGGTTGGCGGTCAAGATGTGGAGATTTTTGCCGCCTTTGCTACCCTACTCCATCCTCCCCATACTCCCAGAAGGGCTCATCAGGTTGCAGCGCGGTAGTTAACTCTCCATTTCCAAGAACTTGTCGGTCGCAGCGGCGTGTGCAGTTTTTCTTCCTTTGTCAGGCAGGCTCTTTTCGGTCTCGTTCAACAACAGTTCGAAGATTCGTTCATTTCCAGATATTCATGACTTAAACCACGAATGGTCATTTCCACACTCACTATTCTTTGGAAAAACGAAAATACCCAAGCAATAAATAGTTAAATATTTTGGTGTTCACATGGATAAAAAATTAACCTGAGTAATTTTTAATACAAACTTTGGATTTTATGTGTATATTTCTATAATTCTTGTTTTTTTAGTTAAAATACCTATATTTATTTTTCACCTTTGATTACCAAAGGCTTATGATGAGGCACCTATAGCTGGTTCTATAATTTTGGCACGTGTATTATTTAAGTTAGGTGGGTATGGTTTAATTCGTGTTTTTTCTCTTATTTATTATTCAGGTGTGCCTTTTAATTTCTTATTTGTTTCGATTAGAATTATTGGAGGGGACGTCAACTTGATTTAAAATCTTTAATTGCTTATTCTTCTGTTGCTCATATAGGTATTGTAATTGGTGGATTAATAACAATAAGTTATTGAGTGGTTCATATACATTAAGAATTGCTCATGGCCTTTGTTCTTCTGGTATATTTTTATTTATTTATTTTTTTGTTTAGCTAATATCTCTTATGAACATGTTGGTAGAAGGAGATTATTTTTAAATAATGGATCAATGAATCTTATACCTAGGATAACTCTTTGATGATTTTTGTTAAGATCTTCTAATATAGCGGCTCCTCCGACTTTAAATTTACTTGGAGAAATTAGATTATTTAATAGACATTGTATCAAGACGCAAATGGACAAGGCTAAAGGAGTCCGTCACAGTCTCCTACCTCTTATGAAGGCATCATCACCGCTTTTCCTAAAAACAAAGGTATTACTCCACTCCAGCACCATGAAACCCCTTCTCTCATATGAATGACCAGTTTGGCTTCACGCTGCGGCATCCCATATCAAGAAACTGCAAAGAACCGAAAACGTAATTGTTCGCAGAATAGTCGGCGCTCCGTGGTTCATCAGCAACAAAAACTTCCGCAAAGATCTCAAAATCGTCCCTATACTGCACTGTCTGAAGAGCTCTCTTCACATATTCGCAAAATCACTGCCTCTCACCGCCAGCGAACTTTTCTCACAAAGAAAAATCAAAAACAAAGTCCCCAAAACCGCCTTCCTTCCATCCCATATCCCCTCCCCATGAAATCTTACTACCAGATATGCCATGTCTCAAAGTTCACCTGAAACGATAAAAAGTGAAATAAGTTGTAGACAGCCAACGACTGGTGCGTTGCGTTGCGTTCCACTCTTTAATTCACGACTCAACTACCGACCATGGTTTCGACAATTTATGTCATTTCTAAGGACCTTGTAAATGACACGAAATGCGAAACCACGGTTGGTAGTTGAGGTTTGAATTAAAGTGTGGACATTACCATTCGTAGATTTATCATGAATTTATCAAACTTCCACCAAATCAAGCCTGAAGTGGTTTTATACGATCATTTCCATATGTTACTCCATCAATTCCAGTTTACATTTGCCCTAATTTTCCAGTCGGCCCAGGTGGCGGCGGGGAAACGTTATCGCCTACCATTCCAAAGGTAGCGGGTTCGAGTCTCGCCTGAATAGGTATCTTTTACCCAGAGCATGGATGTGCGTGATAGTCTATTGTTAACTGTTGAAACCTCCTATGTGAAGACCTCATTGTGCCATTTTCGAGGATAATTGAGATAAGTGAATAAATTAATATACAAAATTGTCAGCTAAAGTTATTTCTTTAAAGAGCAATGAAATAGGCCTCCACTACCTCTTTTGGTAATCTTTCAAGAAATCTCTTCAACTCGTATTGAAAATTGTATCTACTTTTTTTAAGTGAAATTAATTTTTTCGAAATACTTATATTTATTTCCTTTGCCTCATTTCCAAATATAGTCAATACTCAAGAAGAAGTATAATGATTTTTATTAACCCTATTAGAAATTATTACATTGGCTATATCTTAAACCCGTAAATAAATGAATTTGGGATTTCAATTTGGACATAACTTATACACGGCGCAGACAATGCTCAATTCCTTCCTCAGTAAATGTATACATTAGCAAATATAGAAATTCTAATTTAAGTCTTAAGTAAAATTGAAAATGGAAAAAAATCGATTAATTTAGTTTCGTTCCTTGGAGTAAAGTTTCGTCCCGGGTCGAAACTTAACTCTTCGGTGATTATAATTTCGTGCGGGAACGAAACTAAACCTAGGCCTCGTATTTTCGTTTCCCTCCGGTTCGAAACGAAACATTTTCGTTTCGTTTTAATTGCCATCCCTGCTTCAATGCTACCTACTTGTTCGACAAACTGATCCGTTCTTCTGGAACGAATCTTTCGGGACGATCCATCTCGAAGACCTTTTAGCTGAACGTGGAAATGAGTGGCTACCGTTTTCTTCGGAAACTCTACCCTTCCCCCGTGACCGACGCCTCATCACCGAGGTCTTGAATTCTCGCTAAGGAGAGAGTGACTCTTGTTGAACGCGTGGGTGGTCGGCTTTTTCGCCAAAGTCAAACGGGGGCGCCCAGGGGTAAAGTTCGTCGCTGCAAGGTCGCATTCCTCCATTGTAACCGCAGTCATTGTTGGTGTAAGGTTTGTTGAGCGTTCGAATGAGTGATTGCTGCACCCAGCTTTTCTTATTCTAGTTCGATTTTATCCCTGGACCCTTGTCAATCCTGAAGGGGCACTTTCAGTTTTGGCCTTGAAGCTGGCACTCTTCCTGTTTCCAAAAGAACAAATGCTTTTTTTCCACGCAAGTGCGCTGTCACTCAGTTTTCTGCGATAGGAGATGGGTATCTTCAAGAAGGGTTTTCACTTACTGTCAGACATAATGACATAAATTGTTCGCTTCTGTCATAGCACGTTGAAATTTTTAAATGGTGGTTAAAGACGTCGGCTGTGGTGAATGTGTAATTGTGTGGAAAATGTAGCTTGTAAGCAGGAATTTTAATCGCAGCTCATATCTATAGTATGAATTAGGGAATACATTTTTGGTTTCTTTGAAGTAAATTGAATTCTTATTCTTCTTTAATAGTTGTGCTAACTTCATTATTTTTAATCCCATTTTCTTGGATTTACTAAATTTAAGCTTGTGACTTTGTAGAATATGAACAGTGGGATAGGTAAATGCTAAACATAAGGATATATAAATGATGAATTTTCCAGATAGCATAGGGGCACTAAATCAGACAATTACTATCTTTAGTTTCACTTTTGGATGCATAATGGTTATTACATTTTTCCTACATTGTGATTACTTTTCGACTAGATACCTCAAAATAATATCTACAAAGTCGGAAAATCTTTTCAAAACGTTTGGAAGAATTCTAGGAAAATAAAGCACAAAAATATAACGTGCCAACTGAACTTCGATAAAAAAGTCTGCGTGTCTTACCAAACTTTGTGGGCCAGCGCACAGTGGTCTGAAATGTCAAGCAGCCAAAAATAGAAATATGTCTCAACTAATATGATGGGTTTGCTGGGGATTTTTGAGTATCATGGAGTCAAAAAATGTTTCTTTCTGAAGTAAATTTCGGACAGAAATCTACTCCATGAAATTTCAAAATGTCTCTGGGTTTCACACAGACTCACACACTCACACTACTCACAGCCTAAACTGATCACACCTAAGATGGAAAATCAGCATATTTGAAAGCATAATTTTGAGTGAATGGACGGTAAACCCCGTTTATGTCAAGATATCGTGCTCTAGATGGTTTATTTCGTCACATTCAAGATAAATAGGATTACTTAATAATAGGATTACCCTTCTTCATCTATATCTACATAATACCCCGCGAGTCGCCTAAAAGGCGTGTGGCAGGGGGGGCTAGGACACCAGCCGTTTACAACTAAAACAAATGAATTGCTCTAACGAGGTTGGGACTAGCGTTTATTATCTTATCTAGCGTTTAAGTCCTTTATGGTTCGTGGGAAAAACGAATTCCCATATCTATCCGTTCGGCAAAAAATCTCACTTAATTTATCGCTTCTATCGGACCTGAAAATATAATGTGGCTCTAATATTATGTTCTCTGTGTCGCTCTTAAAGATATCCATTCTCAATTGTTCAAGCAATCTGAGCCTAGCGCGCAGCCTCCAAGTCTCCAATGGCTCCCAGCCTAATTCGCTTAACATCTGGGTGACACTGTCTGTACGCCCGTAGCAGTTTTTGACGAAACGCGCAGCTTTCATTTGTATTTTATTCAGTTCGCGGTTTAAGTCTTTCTGCACCGGATCCCATACGCTCGCTGCATATTCAAGGTGCGGTCGGACGAGAGCAAAATAGCACATTTCTATTACTTTCTCATCCGAAAAAGAATCAATGCCATCAATGCCAATCAATTCTAAATGAAATATGTTGATTATGCAGTATTTCTGTCATCGAAACATGCGAAGTGACTATGATTTTCAATTCGATCATACACTTTCACGTTTCTAAGAAAATAAAAATTGATTTTCTCCCTCCGCAGGCAATATTCTCTTACCTAAGCCTTCAAATTTCAGCGTAGACACAAGAGAGCGAAGACATAAAGGAGTCACGACTCGCAATAATTCATTTCCGCACCCTTCTGCGTTCTTCTATGTCGTTAAGCCGGGGGATGAGGGGTAAAAGCAAGCTGAGGATCGTAATGAGTTCGGGGAGCTTAGGGAGAGATTAGAGGGACTGACTGACAAAGGTCACGAACTCCAGGCCATTTTGTGGAATTAGTGGTGCGGGCAAGGCTTAGCCTACGCCAAGTCTCACGCCTTACTTGTTTCTGTGGTAGCAATGAAGCATTGAAGGCTTGGTACACTCGAAAAACCGAAATACGTACCAACTAACTTCATTTTCGTACTTTTTTTCGTTTTAACCACCGTTTACTCTTCAGAATTAATCTTAAAGACTTTTCTTATGACCGTCCATAGTGGCTTGGCCCACTAATACACTAATACTGGTATAATGATCGCCGTAAATATTTTCTGTTGATTTACTTGATTTGATCAACTTGATTTAAATAATTTATGAAGCCGCAGTGGTCTTCAATGACTCAGTTTGTAGATGGAGTCTACTACTTTATGATGAATGATAGACGTTTGAAGGGGGATAATGTAATCCCCTTCACATATATGTGCCTTTATACTTGGGTTTGGAGCGTTAGACGCAGAATCGCTGCAACCACAATTTAAACTTTTGCTCAGCACTGTAGCTTAACATTGTGCAAGGTTGCGGGCAAATAAATTGCAAAAAGACCAAAAACAACCCGCCCCGCAAAACGCGAAACGAACAGGGGCAGGTCACAATTACGTCACAATTAATTTTTGTCTTCCCACTGCAGCGATTCTCCTTTGCAAACCTCTAGCAACCAACAACAGGAGCAAAACTATGACAGGCAACAGAGCCACAAGGATAGACGAAAATCCAACGACCGGTAGCGCATCAGAGTCAACCTGGCCGTGGAACCGCCAGGTTGGGTACTGCAATATCGCACCGCCTTATTTCACCAATATAAACAATTCCCACCGCATCATACCACACAGCATACAATAATACTCGGTCATGATGAATAACAACTTTTGGGCTATGTCGCCGCGTCAATTCCTGGGTGGCCCCAACGTTTCTCGACCGATGCTGGTCACTTTCTCAAAGGATTCCAAGGATTGACGCATAGACATAGCCCAAAAGTTTTTATTCAACATGACGAGTACCCGCGAAAGTTTAACGAAGAATAATAATAGGGTTTAGGATTACCACACAAGGAATCCAAGCGGTAAGAACTAAAAAATTCCGGAGAAGAATGTTTTCATTTTGAATTTTGAACGAGCCGAGACGAAACGACGAGAGGTTGACTGGTGGTAGCTTACGATTTGGCTCATTTTGAGTTACTGTCGACCTTCCCTAACCCCACATGGCCCCTTCCTTCAGGGTCACGGGCCTGCTGGGTTTTCCGACGATTTGGGTGGTTTAGCTCATAAACTACGGAAAAAGCTATGACGTTAAAAATGGAGTTGAGACGTGACGCATCTCTCCTCAAAGGCAGGAATAATTAACCGCTCCTTAGGCTAGAGGAATGAAGGACTATTTAAGGGTGCCCGTTTTGGTCGCGCAAAGCATAGACGCAGGTGTACAACTGAATGAATAATACTCGCTTCAGCATTAATCTAAGTGCACGCTTGAATAATTGACGGTCATGCTAACGGGTGAATGGGCTCTCATACCTCGAGTTCGAACAAAATATCTTTGTACGACAAAAAAGAACTGAGACTGGAGAAAACCGTTGGTGTGAAATATAACAATACCGCCAAAGAAGGCTACTTCTTAGGTTACTGCATTTATTTATAGACCACACTTGACGCTATGAAGCTTTCATCTTTAGATGTTGAATGTAAAAGCATTAACCACGTCAATATTGCATTTTTTACTTCGTTTTTTTCCATTTGAATACGTAGGCTGGAGATAATAATTATTTCATTTTTCGCTTGACTTAGGTATCAAAAAGCATTAAATTTATTGATTTTCATTAATTTTAACGGAATATTTATTGCATAGTTGATGTCATATTTGGCCAGTGGAAGAAAAATCGACGAAATTTGCGTTTTTAAAAAGCATGTAGAATCATCTCAGTCCGATGCATCATTAGTCGATCCCATCGCCATTCGGGGTCTCCTGTACGCTTATTTATGCTAAGAGAGAAAACTGTATCAGTTACTTTCCTTCCGCCTGTTATTCCTCCCTATATTCTTACGGAGGATTTCCAAAGAAGCAATTTCTTTGAGAGTTTCTTGAGCCTTCTTCGTTCCCTTCTTAGATCTTATCAACTATTTCAAAGACTTCTGTTGTGAAGAGTTCTACAACACACGGTGGCAGTGGCGGATACATATGGGGGGCAGAGGGGGCGCACCCCCCCCCCAGGCGGGGCGACATGCATTGTCTCACATTGTAGAATCACAATTGTAACTTTTTACATCATAAGATAATGTTATATTGTGCATGTGTATTATCAATTTAAATGACACTTTCTCAAACTTTGCATGCGACTTATTATTCATTCCGATAAAAGTAGAGATAGCTCTAGAAATATTTGGTGTTTTTTCTGTATCCACTACTGCACGGTGGGGTATGCTTTTAAAACCTATAAGTAATATACCATTATAGAGATAGCTCATTAAAAAAACAAAAAAATGAATTATATGGAAACTGCCGAATATATTGAGGCCTAGCCATTTGGAGACGGAAACCTAGCAAAAACGCCTTCTGCAGCTAAATGTTTGCAGTGGTGCCAATTTTTGCATTACTTAACTGCTGATGAGATATCTACCGATTTGATCGATAGATTTTTCTTCCTCATAGGAAAATCTACTAAAATTGGTAGTATATTAATTGTGTAAGCATGGTTTCGTTAGTAGTAGGACCTGCCCGCCTTTGTGACGGTGCAGGATTCCTCGTCCCTTCCTTCCTTCCCCGTCCTTTCCCTGGAGGCGTCGTCGGGCTCCTATCGCGGCGGCGCCTCCTTTCCTTATTCCTTCCCGTCCTTCCCCTTCTGGGTGCAGAGGAGAAAAGCTAGCGCTTACAGTCCCTGCCCCAGGAGTGTATCCCGCGAGCCCGCCCTAAGGGTTTCGTTCCACCTGCTGATGAGATCTGCGGCCAAAATGTTAGTGCACAAAATGCGTAAAAAAATTCACTTATGAGCGTTAAATTTTTATAATGCTCATATGGTAAGGCGTAACTAACTTAGTGATCGTAAACAAAGAGTAGTTCTTGACGGAATTAGCTCTGATGTTGTAAAAGTTACATCAGGTGTTCCACAAGGAAGCGTAATCGGCCCCCTGTTGTTCATTATATACATTAATGATCTCTGCTCCCGCATTAGCAGTAAAATACGTTTATTTGCTGACGACGCTGTCATCTATCGCGAAATTAGTGATCACTCTGACTCTGAAATTCTATCATCGGACTTAAACAACGTTCATTTGTGGAGTCAAGAGTGGGGACTCGAACTCAATCTGAGCAAATGCATGGCGGTACATTTCTTGCGGAATTCATCCAACACTAACAATGTTTATGCAGTGGATGGCATTAACATAAAGGCAACAGACTAAGTGAAGTACCTGGGAGTTACGATAACCTCGAACCTCACGTGGGGAACACATATAAAGAATATTTGCGGCATAGCCCTGAAGAAATTAGGATTCGTCAAGCGTATTGTGGGAAGATTTTCGGATGAGAAAGTAAAAGAAAGGTGCTATTTCGCTCTCGTCCGACCGCACCTTGAATATGCAGCGAGTGTATGGGATCCAGTGCAGAAAGACTTAATCCGCGAACTGAATAAGATACAAAGGAAGGCTGCGCGTTTCGTCAAAAACCGCTACGGGCGTACAGACAGTGTTACCCAGATGTTAAGCGAATTAGGCTGGGAGCCGTTGGAGACTCGGAGGCTGCGCGCTAGGCTTAGATTGCTTGAACAATTAAGAATGGATATCTTTAAGAGCCACACAGAGAACATAATCTTAGAGCCACACTATATTTCCAGGTCCGACAGAAGCGATAAATTAAGAGAGATTTTTTGCCGAACGGATAGATATGGGAATTCGTTTTTCCCCCGAACAATAAAGGACTTTAATAAACGCTTGTCCCAACCTCGTTAGAGCACTTTTTTTTTTATAGCTGTAAACGGCTGGTGTCCTAACACCCCCTGCCACACGCCTTTTAGGCGGCTTGCAGGGTATTATGTAGATGTAGATGTAGTGGAAAACAGCCGCCATTAGAAATGGCTCCCTACCTCCTTCGCCATGGAACACAAGCCAATGATGTACCTAGGAACATATTACTGTGTCTGTGATATTTGTAATCAGCCGTAATTTATGGTCGTATATTTTGATATTAATGGTTGCTACTATTTGGTTCTATAATTTCCTTTTTTGAGTGAAATTCATTATATAATTGGACTTTAAAGAATACTCTTAATTTAGGAGGGTTTAACCTTAGTTTTTTTTACTTGAAAGGAGTTATATTTAAAAATTGAGTTTTTACCTAAGCTGCGTTAATTTTCTTTATAAGACACATGAATGTATTTTCAAATTTAGTAAAGAAATCATATTTTTTCCATTTTCCACTTTTTTAATTACTGTTCCCACCAACCTAACTTGTGTTCCTTGGTACAATAGCTAATTTTCCGATGTGCATGAACATGATGTACCTAGAAAAAAAATTGAAAACTTTTAGAAGTTTTTATTAGACCCATTAACAGTAAAGGTACAAGTCTAAAACTTAAAAATTATGTTCAGTAACCCTGCTGGATTGAATTTTTACCATAAGACTGACTATTCATTAATTATATTTTGCTTTATATAAAAAATGGAAAAAAATGTTCCATGGTACAACCCTCTCCCCACCTGAAAATTCGCTAACATTAAGATGCCTTCAGACACCTGGAGATACTAGTTAGGGCATCTTCACGAACCTGAATGTATAAAGAACCTAAAAAAGGTAAAATTTAAAGTTTCCAGCCATGTTAATTTCATGGAAATATAGTTTTAGAAAAAAAAAATATCCACAGGGAAGGATTACGCCTCGGTAGCTTAAATGCCTAAAGCACTCGACCGGAAATCGGGGGATGCGGGTTCGAATCCCGGTCAAGGCGGATGATTTTTTCTCTGTGGATCTTCGCACGATTGTGCATTGCGGGAGACTCCCGTATAAGTTACCACCGTGGCTAGTTCCGGCATACTTTAAAAAAGAAATATAGTTTCATTATTTTGAAAAAAGATACAGGAATCACTTTCCCTTGCGGAATGACAATGGAAAGATGGCAAATGAAAGGGTAAAGCTGCAAAGGAAAGCCAGATATGAGGTTCAAAAAGGTCAAAACATTGAAGTTGTAAAGGAGAAGTAATAATAAGTCATTAAAAGATCGGAACGAGAAACTAATTGAGTAGAAAGCTGTGAGGAACCAATACTACTAAAAAAGCATTCATACGTAACTTCGATATTGATGTACCTTCCTACATCTCGGAAATTGAAATATATGTTTCGGTCATTTAAAAAATCAATGAATGGGTAAAATTTGATTTAAAAAACTATTTGTAATGCGAAGATGTCTTTCTCTCTGTAAGAAAACAATGAAGTGCACAAACGAATATTTTGCCCGTGACGAGATGAAGATGATGACTGATACGCCATTCCCATAGTTTTTCGTGTTCTTCTTCGCTCTTTCGACCATAGAAGCTAAAAGTTTATGTTTAAATACTGTTTGTTGATAAATGTTTTTGCCAAATAAACAAGGAGTGAAGCGATATATTACACGAGCCTATGGAACTTCGTCAGAACTTCATGCAAATGCATAAAGTTCATCGTTCTATCTTCTTTGCGGCGATAGTAGTAGGATTTCTGACAAATAATGATGGTGGTTGTTGTTTTTTCATGTGATTTCCGCCATTTGATGGCGACATAAAAATTCCAGGGGGATGCCTCAGCTTGGCTATAATGATCCGTTGAAAATCAGAGCGTCCAGTGCTGGGGAGAACGTGGGGAAGTTGCCGAGCCACATGCAAGTGCGGTCAACCCCCCTCAGCCGGGCGGTCCTCCATAAATCTGGACTAATTAGCAGTGTTTTTAGGCAAATTCCACGGGCTGTTAAGTTCGAAAAACGGCAATCACACACTCGAGCTGATCCCCAGATTCCAAAAATGCGTGGCTCGAGTGAGGTCGTCGTTAGCACCACTCCCGGACCCGATTCTCACGCTTTTCTCGGTCTCATTAATTAATTTATGACTGAGTTCCTGTCATTTTCGGTCCTCTTAACAACTTAAGGGTCATGAAACGGATCATAAAGTTCGCTCAAGGAAGTGAAATTCCACGCGTGAAGCTGAGCGGCTCTTACTGATATGAAATTTGTTTTCCTGGAGATCTACATCTAAAATATCCAAGGGAGGTTTGCAAGGAGTGAGTTTTTACCAGGATATGATACTGAACTTGTACAAAAATTGACAGTAGCGTATATGAATTATATTGTTGGTTAAAAATCGATGTAAGGTTTGGTTAAGTATGATGAAGAATTTCATTTTCCCGGCGTAAGGTTTGCAGAATGATATCTAGGATTTACCAATGAGCGGTATTATCACAGGATTCTCAGGACATTTGGAGGGCTTCGTCCGGTGACATCTAATTCAGGGTAGTTGGCAGAGACAAGTGTTTAACCGCATATTTAACTATGCTGGATCTCCATTCGGGTGGGCTCTCATTAGTGGTGTCTTCATTTGTGTCGACTAATGGGTTTTGTTGATGGCAATATTATTCTACTTTCTGCTTAGCTTTAACTTCGGACTTGGTAAGGATTGGAAAATTGTGAACACTTCAGTTTCAGAATGCATCAGTAGCGACCGTCAGTGGTTGTAATGAGCTAAAATACACGAATATGTGCTATGCTTTTTTTTCAAAACCAGGATGCCTACAGAGGAGGCAGGAGACCGCGGCCCCCAATTGAAATAAGTTTTAACTCTATAAGTGTTACAGCTTGGTTCTTTGAATGAAATACTTTGGGCATGGAAGTTAATGCTGAAGTTGATTCAGTACCAATGCAAAGTTTAAAGAAGTAGGTATGTGGAAATAAGAAATGTGATATTGGTTTCACCCGTGAAAAAATTTAATAAATGGAAATTACGCGCAGTTTACTGCTGAACCCCGAGTGCATGCAATACTTTCCATGGGGCTCTATCTGTGCTTTTGTTGCAGAGGCGACAATAAGGAGGGAAACTTTTTTACACAGCGGGTTAAGGGAAGGTTCACAGGCGTAGCTTTGCATTTGCCCATATGCTGATTCCTATTGCATCTGTTGCTATTTGATTTCAGCAGTTATTCATTCGAAATATAATATTCGTATTTTTTTATGCATACCTACTATGCCCTAAGTCCAGGAAATGCTATACTACCGTTGGTTATGAGTTTTTTTTAATCTCCTTTGCGGAGACTTACGTTAAACTCCTAATTTTATGATTTTCTATCAGTAAAATCTTTTTCTGGGTGGAAAATCTTTCATATGGACCCGCTAGGTCGGTTTTATTATCCATTTGATCTTAGTAGTTTTTATCAAACTGATGTGGCCATTTGGATAGAATTTATCGAACTGCATTTATAAAACTGGTTTGCTTATTTACCGAACTTTTTAACGAAATATTCAATATTCCATACGAAAATTTCGATGAATTTCATCAGAATATGATAGTTCAAACTAATTTTTTCTTTAGTGTAGTGCAATTAAAATATCCAATTTGGGTGTTGCTTCAAAAGTGTTTAGAATTGGAAGTAAGGAAATAAAACTTAATAAGGTTCACTGTTATTTAATTATGAGCACGACCCGGGTTTCGTAACTTGGTTACATCGTCAGGTGACTGATCTTGCATGCATCATACATTTATACACAAAGTACAAAAGTGACAGTGAGGACATCTATCGGAAAGGAAAAGGACTGGTTGAAAGGGCGGGGATGAGGGTTAAACACGGAATTTAAACACTCCCCCCCGCCCTTTCAACCAGTCCTTTTCCTTTCCGATAGATGTCCTCACTGTCACTTTTGTACTTTGTGTATAAATGTATGATGCATGCAAGATCAGTCACCTGACGATGTAACCAAGTTACGAAACCCGGGTCGTGCCCATAATTAAATGACAGTGAACCTTACAAAGTTGTATTTCCTTACTTCCAATTTGCTAATATTGTTCCTCTGACTATTCATCTCCTGCCAAATACGTAAACATTGATATTCAAAGCTCATATGGGCCATCTTCTGCCACATTAGCTCCGAAAACCCAATTCCTTCGCCGAAAAACCCACTGTGATTATAAGTGACCTTTCAAATTTTACCTCATCAGTCTTTTCCAACAGTGGGGAAAACGTTATTGTCCCTCCTTATGAAATTAATGAGCCGCGCTTACCAAGGAACTATGCCTGCTTTGATTTTCGGATAAATTAATTTTGAAAGGAATGCTTAGAAGTTCGAAAATACGAATTTAAGCGGGCCATGAAAGTTTAGGTAATAAGATGAAAAATTTTATGTATAGTACTGTCCCCAGTATATTTTGCATGCCAGTACTCAACATATTATCCTATAACCATGAAAGGTCGCGAAGTCTTAGGCTTTAGATTTTACATCTGCTCAACTTATTAGTAGGTACTGTACTCGGGTACAAATTGAATTAGGGAGTACCTCTCATAATTCATTTCACATAGGCTTTTCCATCTATTAAAACGTGTATGGCTGTCCATCAACCAGAAATTATGAAATAGAAAGTGATATAAATTATTCATCATTATTTAAAGCCTATTGAAAGCCTATAACTATATTTTTTCTACTGCTTCCTACGTTTTTGGCGGTACACTTAAAACTTCCGAGCCCCATCAGTACATGTTTGTATCATGCATCAGATCAACTGGAATTAACGATGATATCAATATATCTACTTATGGTATAATTCCACCAAATTACGGAACGGCATTATATTTCAATTACTTACCCCGAGAAATGAGTTGCATTCATCTTGCAAACATTGTTGAAATGGTTGAGCCATTGTTTGTTAAAAAGATCCCGAGAAATTTTCAATATTAAAATACACTCCTACAAATTATCCTCTCCACTATGTGTCAAATTTCGGCCTAACCTTTTTGGAACCTCGTTCTCCGGTCGAGATGGAATGGAAATGTGTTGGTAGTTTAGCCCTGGGTTCAGCACAAAGTTAATCGACCGTAAGATAGCTATTCACATGGTTAGAGAGCGAGCTGGAGCTATTTATCACTATTCTTGTAAATTGGATCGCCTTGAAGTGGAAACAGGAAGAGGGTTGGAGCTTCCTCATCACTCATCGAGGTCGAAGCAGAGAGAACGAAACGTTTCTCCAAAGAGCAGGTGTGGCGGTTAAGCGTTTCCTGAGGTCATTAGAGCAAGGTGCTACCAGTGAAGCTACCTTATGGTAGCCCGGATATCGGCAGGGAGGAAAATATAATTTGTACAATAGATTGATGGAGAAGCTAAGAAGCAAAACATATAGAGGTATCATGGACGGAAGATCTTCAAAATCACAGTCCAGTTGGGGCTTAATTATTTCCTGTTCAGAATCAAGGATCGCTTGAAAATGAGAATTCCCTCCCAAAAAAATTTGACTGAAAGCTCTCAGGCCACAGAAAATTGAACTCTACCCGTGTTGAATGCAAGGAAAAAAATTCCATGCGAGGAAATGGAAACAGAAAAATTGCGGTAGAGAGGAAATGATAGACAATAAATTGATAGATTTGAATAAATTGAAGGGCCTACGAGAAATAAAATAAGAAAACGAAAATTGGCTATTCTTAGGCAAAGTATTAAGAAATTTTGTTTAAATTTAAGCTAGTATCATTAGTAAAATAGATGCTTTCTTTGCCGTAAGTCGCTTCATGTCAAAATGGAAGAATTTGTGTTTTCTTAGCACGCTAAAGATAATGAATATCGTACTACATAATTTTGGAATTGCATTTATAACCAAAGGCGTACCCAGGATCAAAACTGGAGGGGGGGGCAAGCCATGGTCGTTAAAGTTGTAATATTTTAGCATATAAAATGTTAATGAAACCAACATTTTAAGAAAATTATGACAGCAATTCATTAGTTATCACTATTATTTGCTTGGATAAAAAATTATTTTCATTTTAGTCCCCTGTCAAATACTAATATCATTTTTCTTCAAAAGAAAATTTTTTGAAAACTGTCGTTTTGAACTATATTTATTTCGCTTCTAGGTGGGCAGCTACTCCCTCCTGCCCCCCGCAGGGTACGCACATGTATATAAACTTATTATTAAAATGATACCTAATAATCGTACTTAAGGAGTATCTTTTGCATTAATTTAAGCATACCGGGACTAGCCGCGGTGATATCTTTATGGAGTCACCCGATATGCACATTTTTGCGAAGATTCCTCAGAGAAAAAAATATATAGTTGGTATAGTCTACAAATTTGCGCTTAGGGAAAAGACGTCTTGGTAGCTTCACTAGCTTAAGCACTAGGGCGGATCGGAAAAATCGATTTTTTTCAAATCCATCTGGCTTAGTGAAAAAAAGTTGTGGGACCGAACAAAAATAAGGCCTGAAAATTTTGAGACCTATATGTAAACCCCTGACCCTCGCTCAAATGCAATTTAGGGATGGGAGGGTCAAAATTCGAAATATATAATATTTTTTGGTAATTTCCTATAGATTTTGCCGAGTTACTGTACTTTCAGGAAAAACTATGTGCATTTTGACGTATCTGCCACCGTTTAGCCACAAAATGACTAAGTTGAGAAGAAAATGTTCCAACGTCCACGCAGCGTCACGCACGGAAAAAAAAGTTTGATTAGAACTATCGATTTCTGATTAAATTTATCAAACTTTTGGATTCATATGGCACATTGAAAAATTCAGTAATTATTACCAAACCAGTTTGATAAATTCTATCAAACTGATTTGGTAATTGTTACCGAAATGGCTACAGCAGTTCGATTAAAACTATCAAAATCGAAAGGGTAATAAAATCGACGTAGCGTGCACATGTGAAAGATTTTCAACCCAGAAAACACTATTATGATTGAAAATAATAAAATTAGGAGTTTGGCGTAAGTTTCTGCAAAAAAAATACAAAAAAAAGTGGAAAAATTACAAACCTGCATGAAGCATTGAACGTGGGCCCTCCGCGTGGTGGTAACGGACTCTAGCAACTAGACTAATCGGTTGCCATAATAAATGCTTACTTAAACGCTATAATATATTATCATTGTAAGCATTTAACCTTTGTTTTGAAATGTGAATAAGGTGTGACTACAGTTTCCCTTCGTATACTTAAGAGGAATACTTGAAGCACACAATTGCATTATGTAGTTACTCCATATGAATATCTAGTGCAGATGCGCAAGAAAACTTTATTTGCAGGCTTATTACATCGATATAGAGATGGCTTTAACGTGCTGGGTGATATCCTTAGCATGGATTGGGTCTAGTATCACGGCTTTTATCACATGTTATTAAACATGATCGCGAATGATTATACCACAGGAATACCTCTAATTAAAGTTTAAATGTGTCGAAATACACAAACATCTCCTTACAGCTTTAATATCTATGATAATATGCGATTCAATCAATGTCTTTGATGCACCAGCTAACGGGTAGTATTGCAATTTAAAGCAGGAAAAAAAAACAGAAAAATGAGCGTAAACAAAATTAAAACGTTATCGCCATCACAAATAATGAAAGCAAAAGCATTTCTACCAACTTATCTTATATGTAAGGCCTGTTTAAGAATCTTTCAACTGCAAATGTGTATTGGTATAAACATAAGAGGAACGATAAACCGTTCGATAGATTACGAAACACTTGGTAAATTCTATCAAACCAAATTTGCATAGCAATGTAGAGTTTGATAATTTTTACCAAACAAGCAATCAACTTCGTAAAATTAACCATAACTTCGATAAAAGTTATCAAACTCAGAATCGTATTGAATTAATTCGGTTATTTTTACGAAGCTCTTCCGTACAATTGATCAAATTATGCAATACCAAAATGTTTGATGAAATATATCAAGAGCTCACGCTTGCGTTTGGTAAAATAAATCAAAGGCTTAATAATTTGCATCAAAGTTTAAGTATATTTAACAAAAATACTCCCTATCACACCAGTTCGATAGTTTTAATCAAATCTATTTTTTCCGTGCGGGTACAAGAGCGGCAGGCCGATCCATTCCCCTCCCCACTCGCTTCTCCCTCTCCCACGCCTCTAATACAGCAAAATTCATCCCGCGTGTGCTGCTAGGATGGCGTTCATCTTGGATAGTATAAATCGGAAGATGGTAGAAGGTAAAAAAGGTTGCGTAGTGAGACGATTTGTCCCTTATTTGGCGCCTCGTCGGCGTTAAACAAATCGATGTTACCAACTTTTAGAGAAGTGATGAGCTATTTTTAGATCCGAGAACGCAGGAAAGGAGCCTACGGTCTATGAAGAGGCCTCTCGAGTGGCTATAAAGGTGTGCGAACTTTGGATATGCGCTTCTATCCCGGAATTTTCCGACAGCTGTGACTAAATGGATTTTGGGTGAAGGCCGCTCGCATCTCCCACGCCCCAAATGCACCAAAATTCACACCCAGTTCGTCTTTTTGGTTAGTCTAACTAATATTTGATGTTTCAATATGATACAGCAATGAGCTTGACGTACAAGTTAGTGAAAGCTCATTGCCGGCGGAACATCCTTGAGGTGACTTTTGAACCCACAAAAATTAGAAAAGTGGATCCTCTAGTCGGCTTCTACATGTGTTGTCAACCACTGCGAATTAAAATGAGTATACATAAGTCGCCACTCGCGTCGCTGACGGACAAATTGATCCGAGTTTCTCGGGGTAATGAGTTGTAATAAGGGGTGTCAGCCAAAATTTACATTTATGATTATGTTGTTTATCAAAGTCATAACTTTTCAATGACATTCCTTGCAATTGCAATGACCGTAGCAGCAAAATTGAAAAAAAAGGAGATCGCATTGCACTCATCACCGCGCCGCGGACATTTTTGAAAGCCAATTAAACGGCGACCGAAGTGGCAACAGAAATCAGCCTTTTATGGGCCTCCTATACGCAGTCCCATTGTGCTAACCATTGTTCTTCCTTATGTCTAAAGCGTTTGATTCCCTCGACCATGCCGTACTATTCCACAAGCTTAGTCAGTGGTTCAACATTCACGGCAGTTTTGTGGGTCGCCTGAAATCCTTTCTTATGAATAGAACACCACTGTTTATTCTTTCAGGCACCTCTTCCGTCAGTAGTATACAATAACTTCTGGTGTTCCTCTGGGTGGTGTGTTATGATCAATAAATTCAATAAATCTTTTTCTTGATGATCTTGCCTCCCTAGAGCCTTCCTCCCGAGCTCATACCCTTCTTTACGCTAGTCATTGTGACATCTTTAAACATATGCAGGGTTCTTCTGACTGCAAAGACCTTTAAAATGCCTTAGAAAAGACCACTGAATGGTGCAATACCTGGAAAATTAACTTAAATTCATCCAAGTGCAGTATTATCTCAATATTTCCTAAAAAGAACCACTTAAATTTAACTACACAATCAATTCTTATCCGTTCAATCGTGTCCCGGAGGTGAAGGATCTAAGTATTCAAAATGAAAGTAAACTTAACTTTTCCGACCATATCCAATTGATTAAAAATAAAGCAATGTGACTTTCAATTCATCTTTGCCGCTTCACAGAAATCTCTCACCTCGTAGACCCACGGTCGTTTTTTTTCTACATTTATTCTGCCATTCCCTTCATATTGCTCTCCCTATTGGTCCATCTCTGCCCCAACTACCCTTAATAGTCTAACTAGTTTCTTTGCCAGGATTATAAAATACAGAGTTCCCCGTGTTCATGACATTGCAGCTGAGTCTATCCTGTCTTCCCTTGGCTTCCCGAATCTCTCCAATCAAAGAACAAAAAAATACTTAAAATTAATTTATAATATATATATATATATATATATTATAAATTAATTAATTTTATAAATTATTTAAATATTTATTTTATAAATTAATTTTAACCCTCTGATTTCTGGCTTTTTCCATCTACCACAGCACCATTGTCCTCGTCCTTTTTCTGTTCCATGTTCCTATCCCTTTCTTTCCTTACCACTGAATTTATATGTATGTTTGCGCTTAAGGCGCCGTGTGAATGAATGAAGTAGTGTATCGGCCATATTGGCTTATTTCACTTGGGCTCAGCGTGCCCCGAAACGCATGTTCCTGTCTCTTTCCTGCTATCGTGTGAGTGTGTATCTTTCCTTTCATCCTTGTGTCCTCGTCAATTCCTTCTGTTGGTGAGTGGTGAGCTGCCCCAGTGCCATCTATTGGTTACTCTTGTGGGCCAAAGCAAAGGGAGTTTACTGTATATAAACCCCCGCCGAAATCATGGTAAATCTAAGCGTCCTGGTAGCGCAACTGGTAGAGCACCTGGCCGGCAACCAGGAGGTTCTGGGTTCGAGTCCCAGTCAGGCCGCATTTTTACCCTCTGATTTCTGGCTTTTTCCATCTACCACAGCACCATTGTCCTCGTCCTTTTTCTGTTCCATGTTCCTATCCCTTTCTTTCCTTACCACTGAATTTATATATAAATATAAATATATATATATGCCCTCAACCTCCACACCCTCGAATTGGCGTGCATTTGGCACTTTCAAGCCAATAGCTCTCCGGGTCTGAACGTTGCATCCTAACCCCTATTCCTAACTCCCCCTCCCCATACACCTCTCCCCTTACCCCTCTTTTCCCTTTTCCAACCCTCTCCTTTCCTCACCATTCATTCTTCAGCTGACGAAGAAGCCTGAAGTGCTTCGATAGCTTCGACGAGTTTATTTTTTCAATGTGAGTGTTTCTTTTTTGTGTCTCTGTGTTTATCGTTATTAACTTGAACTATTTATATATATATATATATATATATATATATATATATGTTACTTATGAAAGACACCACAGGTGATATGAATATAAATAAATGCCATGATAGGCCACAAAAACACAGACACAAATAAAAGAGGACTCACACGTTAGTTTCTTTCAAATTTTCGACCTCTTAGGGTCTTCGTCGGGAGGGAGGCAAGAAGAGACTGAGGACGAGGACAGAGGATGCCTAAAGGCTGAGGAGATTAGGATAAGATAGGGGAAGGGAGAGGATGGGGAATGGGGGATAGGAGAAGGCTATGGAGATCAGTGGGCCCTGTTAAGGCCAGGCGGGTTGAATGCTTGGTGTAGCCAAATGGAAGACAATTCAAGCGTTTTTAATTCTAGCGGTGAGGCGGAGGGTGGGAGAGAGGCAAGTATTCCTATGTGAAAGCAGTCATCAAATTCTAAATTATGGGAAAAGGCGTGGGTAGGGACAGGAAGCGAAGCAGATTGGGAAGTGGATTTGCAAGAAGCTCGATGGTTGTTAATCCGTAGGTTGAGTGAGGTGGTGGTTAAACCAATGTAGAAGGCGGGGCAGGAATTACATAAAAGGATATAAATTACGTTACTGGTTGTACAGGTGGGGGATGGAGTGGAAGGAAGCGGAAAAGTGAGAAATTTGTTAGGAAGTGGCTGGGTAATGAGGATAGCACACGTTTTGCACCGGGGTCGTTGGCAAGGGATAGGTAAAGAGCTAGTACGGGTGGTGAACCTTGAGAGTGGTTTAGTCGTTTTGAGAATGGAAGATAGATTTGGCGGCCGACGGAAGGATAAGGATGGACAGCTAGAGAAGATTTTTCCAGTAGTGACATTGTTAGAAAGAATCGGAAAAAGGCTTTTGATGATTCTGTTCAAAGCCTGCACGCCCGGGAAGTATGTGGTGGAAAGGGAGAGATGTGTGGTTTGTTTCTTGGTATGAATTTTGGGTTTGTAAGTATTGTGTAGGATTTTCTTACGCAGAAGGTTCTCAGGATATCCTCTACGAAGAAGGGAGTGGTGAAGATTATTAAGAAAAATGTCCAAGGATTCGGGATTATTGCAAATTCTGTGGCCTCTTACTGAGAGAGAGTAAGGAAGGGATTGTTTAGTGTGTGAGGGGTGACAGCTGTTGAAGTGAAGATATTGTTGTTTGTTAGTAGGTTTAATGTGGACTGAAGTGATGAAACTTTTATTTTCTAGGGAAATGGTAACATCGAGAAATGTTATTCGGGAGGGGGAATGGTTAGAGGTAAAAGATAGTTCGGAGAATTCATTGAGTGCTGAAATGAAAGAGCTCAGTGAGTCTTCTCCATGAGGCCAGAGAAGGAAGATATCATCTATATAGCGAAGCCAAAGTGACGGTTGAAGTGGGTAGGATGATAGGAAGGATTCTTCAAGGAGACCAAGAAATAAATTTGCGTATGAAGGGCTGAATCTGCTTCCCATGGCGCAACCTTTGATCTGCAAATAATGTTTATCGTTGAAGGAGAAGGCGTTTTTAGTGAGGATTAGGTGAGAGAGATCGATTAAAAAGTCAGTGCTGGGTATCTGAGGTGTAGGTCGATTGTCAAGAAAGTGTCGAAGGGAGGCAAGGCCTTCTACATGAGGTATAGAGGTGTATAGTGAGGTCACGTCGATAGTGACCATAATGATACACCTCTATACCTCATGTAGAAGGCCTTGCCTCCCTTCGACACTTTCTTGACAATCGACCTACACCTCAGATACCCAGCACTGACTTTTTAATCGATCTCTCTCACCTAATCCTCACTAAAAACGCCTTCTCCTTCAACGATAAACATTATTTGCAGATCAAAGGTTGCGCCATGGGAAGCAGATTCAGCCCTTCATACGCAAATTTATTTCTTGGTCTCCTTGAAGAATCCTTCCTATCATCCTACCCACTTCAACCGTCACTTTGGCTTCGCTATATAGATGATATCTTCCTTCTCTGGCCTCATGGAGAAGACTCACTGAGCTCTTTCATTTCAGCACTCAATGAATTCTCCGAACTATCTTTTACCTCTAACCATTCCCCCTCCCGAATAACATTTCTCGATGTTACCATTTCCCTAGAAAATAAAAGTTTCATCACTTCAGTCCACATTAAACCTACTAACAAACAACAATATCTTCACTTCAACAGCTGTCACCCCTCACACACTAAACAATCCCTTCCTTACTCTCTCTCAGTAAGAGGCCACAGAATTTGCAATAATCCCGAATCCTTGGACATTTTTCTTAATAATCTTCACCACTCCCTTCTTCGTAGAGGATATCCTGAGAACCTTCTGCGTAAGAAAATCCTACACAATACTTACAAACCCAAAATTCATACCAAGAAACAAACCACACATCTCTCCCTTTCCACCACATACTTCCCGGGCGTGCAGGCTTTGAACAGAATCATCAAAAGCCTTTTTCCGATTCTTTCTAACAATGTCACTACTGGAAAAATCTTCTCTAGCTGTCCATCCTTATCCTTCCGTCGGCCGCCAAATCTATCTTCCATTCTCAAAACGACTAAACCACTCTCAAGGTTCACCACCCGTACTAGCTCTTTACCTATCCCTTGCCAACGACCCCGGTGCAAAACGTGTGCTATCCTCATTACCCAGCCACTTCCTAACAAATTTCTCACTTTTCCGCTTCCTTCCACTCCATCCCCCACCTGTACAACCAGTAACGTAATTTATATCCTTTTATGTAATTCCTGCCCCGCCTTCTACATTGGTTTAACCACCACCTCACTCAACCTACGGATTAACAACCATCGAGCTTCTTGCAAATCCACTTCCCAATCTGCTTCGCTTCCTGTCCCTACCCACGCCTTTTCCCATAATTTAGAATTTGATGACTGCTTTCACATAGGAATACTTGCCTCTCTCCCACCCTCCGCCTCACCGCTAGAATTAAAAACGCTTGAATTGTCTTCCATTTGGCTACACCAAGCATTCAACCCGCCTGGCCTTAACAGGGCCCACTGATCTCCATAGCCTTCTCCTATCCCCCATTCCCCATCCTCTCCCTTCCCCTATCTTATCCTAATCTCCTCAGCCTTTAGGCATCCTCTGTCCTCGTCCTCAGTCTCTTCTTGCCTCCCTCCCGACGAAGACCCTAAGAGGTCGAAAATTTGAAAGAAACTAACGTGTGAGTCCTCTTTTATTTGTGTCTGTGTTTTTGTGGCCTATCATGGCATTTATTTATATATATATATATATATACTACTTCATTCATTCACACGGCGCCTTAAGCGCAAACATACAAATAAATTCACAGGTAAGGAAAGAAAGGGATAGGAACATGGAATAAAAAAAGGACGAGGACAACGGTGCTGTGGTAGATGGATGGATTGTATAAACCCCCGCCGAAATCATGGTAAATCTAAGCGTCCTGGTAGCGCAACTGGTAGAGCACCTGGCCGGCAACCAGGAGGTTCTGGGTTCGAGTCCCAGTCAGGCCGCATTTTTACCCTCTGATTTCTGGCTTTTTTCCATCTACCACAGCACCGTTGTCCTCGTCCTTTTTCTATTCCATGTTCCTATCCCTTTCTTTCCTTACCTGTGAATTTATTTGTATGTTTGCGCTTAAGGCGCCGTGTGAATGAATGAAGTAGTGTATCGGCCATATTGGCTTATTTCACTTGGGCTCTGCGTGCCCCGAAACGCATGTTCCTGTCTCTTTCCTGCTATCGTGTGAGTGTGTATCTTTCCTTTCATCCTTGTGTCCTCGTCCATTCCTTCTGTTGGTGAGTGGTGAGCTGCCCCAGTGCCATCTATTGGTTACTCTTGTGGGCCAAAGCAAAGGGAGTTTTCTGTGTATAAACTCCGCCGAAATCATGGTAAATCTAAGCGTCCTGGTAGCGCAACTGGTAGAGCACCTGGCCGGCAACCAGGAGGTTCTGGGTTCGAGTCCCAGTCAGGCCGCATTTTTACCCTCTGATTTCTGGCTTTTTCCATCTACCACAGCACCATTGTCCTCGTCCTTTTTCTGTTCCATGTTCCTATCCCTTTCTTTCCTTACCACTGAATATATATATATATATATATATATATATATATATATATATAAAATCTTGATGAAAGCGCACTAAGCGATAATATTACTTGCACTACACCAGTTGCCATCCACCTCACACCAAACACGCAATCCCCTACTCCCTATCAGTCCGTGCCCATCGCATCTGCAACAATTCACCATCTCTTCAAAGAGCCACACAGAACCTCCATCATGCTCTCCTCAAAAGAAAGTATCCAGAACCCCTGCTTAAAAAGAAAATACTCTCTCCCTCCGAACAATACATCCCACGCACCAAAAAAGAACAAACCAGGAAACTGAATCTCACCACCACATTCTTCCCGGGCTCTCAAAAAATTAAAAAAATATTAAAAGATCTGTACCCTATCATCAGAAAAAACAAAATCACGGCTGCTCTTCTTCCATCCTGCCCCTCCATTGCCTACAGAAGAGCACCTAACTTAGGTAATATTTTAAAATCCACCCGCCCCCTCCTACGGCACGCTCTGCCCCCACCTTCCTCCCTGACTCCATGCAACCGCCCCCGTTGCAAATGCTGCCCCCTGCTACGCCCCACCACTTCACCTGTCATCAATAGATCCTCCTCCACACCGTCTTGCACTTCCTTCAACGTTGTATACAGGCTATTTTGTAATTTTTGCCCCGCGTACTACATAGGAGAATGTACCACACCCATATCCATCCGTATGAATAACCACAGGCACTCCTGCAAAACTCCCCCCTTTCATGAACCCATCCCCATTCACACTTCCTCACACAACAGTACCTTCGACCAATGTTTTGCCCTAACCTTCATTGAAGTTTTGCCAGAGAGGGCAACTATCATCGAGGTGAGGACGAGGGAGATGGCCCACATCTGGGTTGAAAAGGCGTTTGAAACGCCCGGGCTAAACATCGCCCACTAAAAGCCAAAACAAACCCTACCCTCCCTTTCCCCCCCTCTCCCCTTCCCCTTCTTCCACCCCCACTACCTCACCAAGGAGGGCGACTGGAGGAACTTACCCTGCCTGCAGCAGTTCACCTTCAGCATTGAGGATAGCGGATCAATCCGCTGAAACGTCTGAACGTTTATTTGTGAGTGTCCCTTTTTTTACGTGTGTCTATGTTTTAGTAGTACAATTTTTGTTCGTTCGCCTCGATCGGCCACATATTTATATATATATATATATATATATATATATATATATATATATATTGTGACGAAAAGCCTCGTCACGGCGCATTCTGCGTCCAGCTCTTCTCCCCGATTCATATTGGCGCGCGGCAACAGCGAGTGATGAGCGACCTTCTTTTCTTTTTCCTGTGTTGTCTGCTAGAATTTAGCATGTCTTTTGTTTTTTAATGGGTATATAAGGCCCGGTATTGTGGGATGTGGGGTTGGATTCCTGAGAAAGCGGCAGTTGATCCGCTAGAGAAGACGGAGGTCAGCTGTGACAGTGCCAAGGTGGGGCGACAAGACGGGGCTGCGGCAGACGAGGGCTACGGCAATTTCGGAGGTCGGGCAACGCGACCAGGGGAAGGGCGTGCGGAGAGAGAAGCGTGGAGTACAGCGAGACACGAGAAAAGTGTCCTTGCTTTTTCGTCAGGACATCACGACATCGTCCAAGGATTTGCGGGAGGTGGTTCCCCGCGATCGACGCATCGTGACCCGGCGGCCAGGATTCGGACCCGCCGTCTTTGACACTTAAGTACTCTAAACCCTCTCCCGGGACGGGGAAATAATCCCGATCCCTCCCCCGCTCCAGCCAGCCCACGCGCCCTGTACGAAGAAAGTCCCCCAGTGTGCACGTGTGTCATCCTAATACTCATGTGGCTTCTGACACAAACTCACGTCTCTCTTTCTCGGTCTGAAGACCATTTTTAATTGTATCACGATTCTCCCGTTCTCGTCATCCCTTCTGGTTGACGTCAGACTCATTTTTGATTGAACAGAACGTGGAGCATGTAACATTTGAAAGTAGAACGACGAACATTACTCATAATTGCCTTTGAAGTGCAGCAAGATTTCGAGTGCCCGTGTCATAGCAATCTCTGAGAGTATACAGTGTTATTTTTGTCCATTTTTGTTCATTTACCCCAACAATCATCTCATCCCTCATTTATTAGATATAAGATTTCTTTTTCTTTTTGTGTATGGCATATTTCCTTCATTTTTATTTTTGCAAGTGTATCATTGATGTCTCGCCCAATTCAGCATCACTATTCCATCCCTCATTAGCGTTTAAGGACAGAAGTGTTCGTTTATTTTTCTCTAATAAATTTTTGTATGACAGTCATTCGCTGTGTACGAGGTCATTCATCCCCTTGCTGTGCCATTGTGTTTAATGCCGCGAGTTCCCATCTTGACCGCGAGCCCCAGAACCTACGAAAAATTAAGAACTCGGATAATAATCTCAGTTCGACGGTGCATGGCTCACGGGAGCGTTCCGTCACATCTGGCGCCCGACAACGCGGGGCTCGATCAGGGGAGAACTTGCCATTTAATTTTAATGTTCGTTTTTGATGCCACGAGGTTGGCACGTTTTGATCACACGGCGTGTTGGGCGCGTTCCGTCACATCTGGCGCCCGACAACGCGGGGCTCGATCAGGGGAGAACTTGCCATTTAATTTTAATGTTCGTTTTTGATGCCACGAGGTTGGCACGTTTTGATCAAACGGCGTGTTGGGCGCGTACCGTCACATCTGGCGGCCAAGAACGCGCAGCTCGATCACGAGAAAACTTTCCATTTAATTTTAATGTTTGTTTTCGATGCCACTGTATTGGCACATTTTGATCATTCGGCGCTCGCGTCAGCTATTAGTGCATTTCACCCATATGAATGCGCGTGACCACGAGCCAACTCGTGATTATTATGTAATTGGGTTCAGGTTAGTCGACCATTTGTTAGTTATAGTGTCACGCCATTGGCAATCCATTCTCAAGTTTGAATCCGATTGTGTGTTTTTCTTGTACCATTGCGTTGTCGGTTTTCTTTTCTATTTTTTTTGGTGTTTGTGGCCGATGAATGGTGGTCTACGGGTCGTTGGGGTATCCCTTTGTTTTATTCCTGCTGTTTAACCTGGATCCGCCCAAAATATTTTTTTTGAGATTAATAATTCATATTCTAGGGGAATGGTAAGGGTCTCATTTTTACTACATTCTGAAAATATTTCGTTGATCGGTAGTGTAGTTTCCGAGATACAGGCTGTGACATAAATGTCACATTGGGCGGATCTGTTGTCTTTTGGTGCAAAGTAATATTTCCCCATAAAAAGCAAATATTTTTCGCATTTTAGCTGCCCTGTTCATTTAAATGATAAAAAACACTAGAAAAACATATTATTAATTACGTACACTATTTTCAAGCTTTTGTTTAAATTTAAAGTAAATTGTTTAAAAATTTATCAATAATTTTCAGAGTTCCACTGCCCGCGATTCATAAATTTTTCGATGTAAATTGTGATTTTTTAAGATGTAGAAGTGTTTTGGATTTTTTCAATGCTATTTCACAAGTTTGGGGTATATTTAAATTTATAATGTTTATATTATAAACTTGTCAAATACACATCAAGAAAAATTATTTTAAATTTATGTATAAATTTAAGTTTTCGGCAGTAGTGTTATGAAATTACAGAACCTTGAATTGACACAATCAATGGATTTGTTGAAGGTACATTTAAATAATATTTTTACATGGCTAATAAGTAAAATAGTTGAAAATGCATTTCCCAATTTTGGAAAATACATAGAATAAATATACATGTTTGAAAAATATTCTCACAACAAATAAGGGTGTAATACCTTATAAAATTGAATTAAATTTGAATCAATTTGTTTCATATAAACTAAAGATTGCTTTAAAGTTCAATGCCGGCGTATACGCACCATTTTGAGTGGTAAGTAGTAAAGCAATATTTGTCCATATTACATGCATCGCATGCCGTGCATTTGACGGAAGCGCAATGTTCTCCAGCACGGCGACGCAATCTTTTGAGACTAATTGATCATTAGCATCGTAACATATTTCACTTTCTGCCTCTGTTGAAAATGAAGTAGTACGGCGGCTATACTTGCCTTTGCATCGATGTATGGTCAGTAATGTTTGCATTATTACACGCCTGATCTCTAATTGTGACATGCAATGACCAGATTTCGCTCGTGAACAGATTGTGAACAGCTTCAGATTGTGAACAGCTACATCCAAAAGTCAAGGAAAATATTCCACCACCACCACCAAAACTGATTGTCCTCCGCCGAATGAATTACATGCAAGGATGGATACCAAAATACTCCACAATCATACTCCTGCCAAAAGAGAGTTTTTTCAGTGTGAAAAAATCCCTCAGAAACGTTCTTTCAATTTAGTGATCTACGGCGAAGCTACCACAAGTTTTCTATTATGTCGGGCATCGTATTGTCTGCACAGTGAAGGTATCTACTCATCACAAAGAACCTATTCCTTCGCTAGGCTACGGTAACCATTGAGTTGTGAGCACCCCCAGAATCTTCCCAGGAGCATCGCTTGGATGGAAACCAGTTACAACCTCATAACAGTAAAATCCCAATGAAAATTTTCATCTCCTCTTTACTGATGCTAGAAGATGAAAAAACAATAGAAGTAGTATAATTATCTAATTCTGACATGAGAAAAAAGAATGTCAACCGAAAAAACTATTTAAAAAATTTCTACACCTAATTTTTCCCTCTATTCAGGAAGATCTGTTTCGGGGAATAACCTATTTCTTACAAAATGACCTTCTTGTCGCAAATTGGCAGCTTCTCTTTTTACTTTTTTCTATTGGAGAAGTGATGTAAGCTTCGTTGACTTCGAATCCTTCTCCTTACATCTAACTGGTACCGAAATACTTCAGGACTTCTCTTGAAATTCATTAGTATTATCATTATCAAGCTTCAAAACAAACTCCACTCTTGCCCGAAGTTGTCTTCCCGTTAAATTTTCCACAAGTCCACCAGCCTGGTCATCTGCAATGTCCTCATCAGTGACAATTGCTGCTTCTGGTAGCTCAAGGTATATTGTACTTCGTCAAAGTCTTCGTTTTCCGGAAGCTATTTGGCTTCACACAGTGTAATATCTCTGAGCTATCGATAACCCTAATATTAAAAAATTTAATTCAAAAGTAATTACCGGAATAAAAGTTAATAAATGCAAATTTATCGACTAATTGATAAATAATAAATCTTTTGGCGGGAATACGAAGGAAAAAACGTTGAAAATGGAATAAATTCTAACTAGAGCATAAAATTCGAAACTTTGAAGATTTGCATAGGGATCCGCCCAATGTGACATTTATGTCACAGTAACATTTATCAGAGTATATTACAGAAATGGAAAGCAATACCAAACATATTAATGTATTATTAATAATTTTGTATCATTATGTTGATACATACCAAAAATTGTCGCTGTAGCGCATATAGTTAATGAAAAAATTAAATATTTACACAAAGCGAACGTCCATTTTTAGTGTCTAGGGAAGGCGCATAAGTACCAGGGGTACTCAAAGGATAGGTCTTCACTCTCACTTGACAATTCTTACCTTGAATTAAAGCACTTTGCTTCCTCTTTCTTAAAAGGTATAAAACACAACAATATACCGTGCCCGAACGATGCAAGAGCCATTACAGTGGAGCGATACAGGGTGTGACATTTATGTTACATTGGGCGGATCCAGGTTAAGGGGATTCAATTATGGATACGTCCGACGATAAGGCACCCGCGTTTACCGTGTATCGGGAGGTCGCGAACGAAGTAGACGACTCCGATGACAAGAGCGTGAATTCAGAAACCGATGATTTAACTGACACATTCCGGGGAATGCTGTTAGATACGCCGGGTTCTGGCATGAGTGGGCAACGTAAAACACAGCGTGAAAGTGACGAGGGGGGCGAAGCCAGCCGAACCGAATCGAGTCACGATTCTAATGATGATTATGTGTCTAATAAAACAATCTTATTGATGTTACAAAATATGAGCGCTTAGCTTAACGCTAATAATGAAGCCATACAGAGCATGCGCTCTGAGATGAGTACAAATAATGAAGCCATACAGAGCATGCGCTCTGAGATGAGTACAAATAATGAAGCCATACAGAGCATGCGCTCTGAGATGAGTACAAATAATGAAGCCATACAGAGCATGCGCTCTGAGATGAGTACAAATAATGAAGCATTGCGTCAGGAAATTAATCATAATCTACGACAGGAAGTTAGGAGTTGTCATGATATTCTAATGCAGGAAGTTAATAGTTGTCATGATATTCTACGGCAGGAAAAGTCCGTCATTAAAGATAAACTAAACAATGGTGAAACTCATTGCCTAGAAAAGGTGAATGAGATCGCGAAAAATGATCGCGATGAATGTCTAAGGGTGGTTGATTCACAAGTTGAAAACCTAGAGGTGCGCACAGACGCTCTAGAACGCTCTTATGATGACATTGCAAATCTTAAAAAGCACGAGGAAAATGCCGTCGAAATAGACGAACGCAGGGTAAAATCGCTCGAAGCGGAATTTGAGGCATTGAAGGATAGCGGCACGCCAGTAGCAACGGCGACGTTATCAAGTGAGTCATTGACGAAGCCCGTGTTCTCCGCTCGAGACGCCGATCACCCGATAGCGTTTTTAAAAGAAGTGGAAAATTGTCTCTCGATGATTACCGTTCCGGAAACGATGAAATCAAAAATGATTTTTACTGAAGATTCGGAAATCGGGAGGGAAAATTTAATTTTGTTTGCCACCCGCCAGTTAAAAAAGGCTGGGCTCAAAAGAAAGCGTAATCAAAACAAGACCCATTCAAATTTTCATGTCAGGGATTTAGTCTTGTTAAGGACACCTAAGGTGTCTGATACCCAGCTTGGGTTGTTTCATAAGTTTTTTCATTTGCTCTCGGGTCTATTTAGAATCTCAAGTTTAGTTTTAGTTTGTTGCTCGTTCATCTGGCTTATTCTTTCCGCGATATGCATGGATTCATCTCTTTCGTTTGGACACATCTTTTTCATTCACCCCTTAGGAAAGAGATTCATCCATGCAGGGGGGCGATGTGACGAAAAGCCTCGTCACGGCGCATTCTGCGTCCAGCTCTTCTCCCCGATTCATATTGGCGCGCGGCAACAGCGAGTGATGAGCGACCTTCTTTTCTTTTTCCTGTGTTGTCTGCTAGAATTTAGCATGTCTTTTGTTTTGTAATGGGTATATAAGGCCCGGTATTGTGGGATGTGGGGTTGGATTCCTGAGAAAGCGGCAGTTGATCCGCTAGAGAAGACGGAGGTCAGCTGTGACAGTGCCAAGGTGGGGCGACAAGACGGGGCTGTGGCAGACGAGGGCTACGGCAATTTCGGAGGTCGGGCAACGCGACCAGGGGAAGGGCGTGCGGAGAGAGAAGCGTGGAGTACAGCGAGACACGAGAAAAGTGTCCTTGCTTTTTCGTCAGGACATCACGACATCGTCCAAGGATTTATAAATGATTTGACTTTTTGATAAAACTGGTTCTGTATCTAAAATTTTGGCCTCTTCAAAAAAAAAAAAAAAGATTATTCAAAGAAATGTACCACATATCCAGAAATAAAAAAAGCTGCAATAAAAGAACGGACATTGCTTACCTTAGCAAAGTTTATCATAATTTAATAAATGACATAACCAACAAAGAAAGAAATCCAAGCAACCAAATTGTAAATAAATAAAAACAACATCAGACTTAAAGGTAAATTTTGAATATGTATTTCCATGTATTTTAATGTATAACAACTGTAAAATTGCCTGTATTTAACTAATTTTGTATCATACATTATCATTTTTATAGCCCTGAGGATGGACAAATATAATGTCCGAAACGTAGGCAAAGTTTGAAAAAATAAATAATATTTACATTTGACCCACATCTCGTGATAAAAAAAAAATATATATATTTCCCTTTTCCAACCCTCTCCTTTCCTCACCATTCATTCTTCAGCTGACGAAGAAGCCTGAAGTGCTTCGATAGCTTCAAGTTTATTTATTCAATGTGAGTGTTTCTTTTTTGTGTCTCTGTGTGTATCGACATTAACTTAAACTATTTATATTACGTGCCACGTGCATTTCGGATTTTCCAATACATTGTGTATATATGTATATATATATATATAATAAGGGGTCGTGCAGTATAAAGTTTGAGTTAATTTATAATATTCTCAATTCGATTATTGATTCTCCAGAATTACTTTCCTTCGTTATTGTCAGAGTCCCTAGCCGTCCCAACCGTTCCCATACTTTTCTCATCTCGCCTATTCCCAGACTTTCTCTTGTCGAATGTTCCCTGCACTACCACCTCTCCTCACTTCTTAACTCTCCACCATGTAATATCGACGCTTTCCTGCTCTCATCTGACACTATACAACCTTGTTATGGCCCATGTAACTGTAAAAAAACTAAGTTCCCCCTTCATATTTGCGTTGAATTTTTTAAATTTGTATTTTTGTAATCTTGCTTCTTATATTTAGTGGTCGTTTATATTTTAAACTTCTTGTATATATAATTTATTGTCATGTCACTGTTTTAATTTAAATTGGCAGAAATGTTGTATGTGAACAACTTGAATAAATAATTAAATAAATAAATACGTAGATTCACGGGTAGGTTTCCACTTAAAAGCTATACACCGAAAAGTGGTTAAACAAGTGGCGGAAGGAAAAGAAAATTAATGGCACATAGGGAGAACCACGCCCAGGAAATGAAGGGCAAACTCATATGTTTACACCTCTTGTTAGCTTTCTAAGAGTTTGTGTTTTTTTCATGGCGCATTTCTTCATGGTGTGGAAGTCACACCTCAAGCTAGGGCATTTTGAAACTCTGGTAAATGGCGCTTGGCACAAAATTACCAAGGTGACGATAGTAAAGGGTTTGGAATAGTAAGTGCAAAGTAAGCGAACGGAAGAGAGGCGTATTTTTTTCTCCATTTTTTGTATTTTACAAGGGAAGATGCTACTCCTCACTCCAAAAAGGTAGCGAACCCTAATTCATCCCATCGCTGGCAATAACTGTTGAAAAAGGGTTCTTTGAAGTGGCAATTGGCGTGGGAAGAGGTGAGGTGATTTCTCGAGTGCTTGTGCAACTGTATTTGGTCTTTTTTGGCGCAATAAAAATAGATCTGGTGAATATGACTTGGATTCAGTGGGTATCTACCGATTTGATCGATAGATTTTTCTTCCTCATAGGAAAATCTACTAAAATTGGTAGCATATTAATTGCGTAAGCTTGGTTTCGCTGATGGTAGGACCTGCCCGCCTTGTGACGGTGCAGGATTCCTCGTCCCCTCCCTTCCTTCCCCGTCCTTCCCCTGGAGGCGTCGTCGGGCTCTCATCGCGGCGGCGCCTCCTTTCCTTGTTCCTTCCCGTCCTTCCCCTTCTGGTGGCAGAGGAAAAAAAGCTGATCGCTTATAGTCCCTGCTCCAGGAGTGTATCCCGCGAGCCCGCCCTAAGGTTTTCGTTCCCACTGGATTCAGTGGGTGGTCCGCTGGCGTAGAATCCAGAGATGCCGAGTTTTTAGCCCCAAAGGGACTTTAAGTTGTAAATGAATCGCTGTCTAAAAGAGGATCAAATAGAAAAGTAGGTACTTGGTTTCCGGGAGTCTATTTCCAAACCAATGCAAACGCATACAGTATCCGTCTGCGTCCAATAACTGTTAACATCTTCCTCTTGTGCAGCTTCTATGAGAGTAAATGTGAATTTTGATCAGTTAATGTGAATGTCTTTTTCTGCAGCCAGGTACATGCAAAGTGACGTTCATATTTTGCCCAGACAGTTCGAGTTCAGTGGAAGAAAAATGGAATGAAATGTTAAAATTAATAATGCACCTGATGAAAAAGCAATTCAATGATTACATTACTAACGTACCTACTAGCATGTTAGAGAGCTCAAGAAAGTAACAGCCGATACATATTTCCGGTCTGTATTGAGAATTTCAGGTTTTTCTTAATATAATTGCCTAAAATAAAAAAAAATTCAGTTATTTACCGGTGATCAATGCAATAGAACGTAAAAAAAGGTTCGTAGCCTATGTTATTCACTATCTCTGTTTTCAGAGGAAGCAATAATTTTTGGGATTATCAGAATTTTGATACCTCATTTAAATCGTGGTTCAAGTTTTAAGGTAGATAAGATAAGTAACCTTTGAGATACCAATAAACAGAATCAGATTCAACCGGAATAATTTTCTGAGAATAATTATACACAAACCCAATAGAGGAAGCTCATTCTCCTTGTATAACAAATTCAAAAATGCAACCTTTACAAAATATTTTTGTTTCCAAAGCGTATAAAACAAGAAGCAGAAACAAGTAACAGGTTAAGCATCCTAAGGTAGGTATGTACATAAGTCAATATTTAAGTACACTTTTGGATTTTTAGGTCTAATGCATTAAAAAAATTACCTATTGAAGTAAATTATGTAACTCAATGAGGTTAATAGATTATTCTATGAAAAATTGGTTAGCTCATATGAAATATATAAATCGCTTGCGTGATATCATGGTAGTGTAATAATAATAAAACGTTATTGTACTTTTCCACACGACGGTTATGTCGCAGAGGCGACATCATCAGGTACAGAAACCGTTATAATAACAGTTATTTTGTTCTTGTTTATCTGGTTGCTATTACGTTGGTAGGGGAGGGTTGCGTTGGGGTTGGAGCGTCACTCAGCTTCAGGGGAATCTCCAAGAGCGGAATGGATGGATTTTCACAAAGTAAAGCCAGAAACAATCGAGTTTATGGTAGTGTAATGTTCATAATAACGTTGAAGAATGAATAATGCAAACAATATGCATCTTTTGATATTACATTGTTCATACAATGAATGATTGAATTCCAAGCTGATTTCCAAATGGTTGAATCAATGTAGTGATATGGTGATAACTATAAATTTATTTATGGAGAAGTTTCATAGAAAATAAATCGCTTTATGTGCTGTAGGAAGCGGGATTATTATATGAGAAGACTGACCTGACTTTTGTTTTATTTCCGTTATTTTTTTACATTCACCTCAGTGCTGGAAAAAGTTTAATTATTTTATAAAAATATCAGTGTTGTCACTGTGTAATTGGAGAGGAATTAACTCATTGTCCATGCTAGAAACCGCTTTGCTCCGGCGAAAACATTGGAAAAAAACGTCACCGCCAGATACGGAAAAATCGGAAAACACCGTTAATAAAATGGTGTATATGGAGCCCGACCGACCAAAAAACGGTACATTACAAAAATCACGTGTCCCCTTATCGCTCACCTTTAACAGGAGTTCCGTCGTTTCTTGTGGAAAGAGGGCGTTGCGTCCATTTTCCATCACGTGCCCGAAGATATACTGTACCACCAACACTTTCCCAAGTTCACTGACCCGAGTAAGACGTCCCTTTTCTATTGCCGCTCTCTAAAAAAAATGAAGAAAGCAAGCGTAAGCAAGGGTACCTCACGAAGCAACTGTCGTGAAGAAGAGGCCGTTTGGGCCACCCACGCGTTAGGGCAGGGAGAAATTGGGGAAAGGTTTCCATATCTTTTCTCTCTTAGGACGGATCCAGAAGGACTTCTTTTTCACGCGAAAGCGGGGTAAGAAAAAGGTGCAAGGGAAAAAACTCGAACAATTTAGGGGATCAGGCGTTTACCTGTGATGTAACCATTTCTCACCTTTCCCTTCTTTACGGAGACGTGTGAGGGAATCCGGTAAAAGTGCGAATGACCCCTCAAATTTTGTTAAGGGGAGCTGAAGTCACTGTTGGAAAAGTTACCAGAAAATTTGATCTCTTGAAGTCAGAGTTAACATTTGATGAAATTAACTGTTCAAAGACATTGCTCATTTCTTTGATACACAGTATTTTATTGCAATATAACTGATGAATATTATTGTAAAAAACGGTAACTTTTTCTTTCAAATTCACCTATTCATGTTATTCCAGGTAGCTGCGTCTTAATTACGATGCTTTATGTATTTGTTCGTTACTTATTGATAATTGCATCGTTGCATTGACTTTATTTATGCACCATGGCATAGATCTACGTATTGCATTATTTTTTGCTCTAAACAATTTTTTCTCATAGGAAAGTTATCCGAGTACGCCCAAGTTGAAAATTGTGAAAAATTAAATTCACGCAATAGTTAATCTACACCTGCATTCTACCCCGCAAGCTGCCTCATTAGGCGCGGGCTCTAGGTCACCCGCCATTAACAAAAAAGAAAATAGTTACGCACATAACGAGTCTTTTTAATATTTGCGATCGTTAGTGGCACATATGGTCGTAATTGGTTTCTAAAAATGCGAACCGGCAACCGCGAGAACCGTCATATACAATGAAATTATTCTCAACAAGTTTCTGTCTTGATGTTAAGTCACAACTGTACTCATAGCAGCAGACCAAGCGAAGATGTAATCTTACAAAATATCCTTATCAAGGCTACTTTATCAACTATAGCTAATGCCATTTTATCATATAACTTTTAGTATTGAAACTTTTCTTACTGAATATTTTTAGTGTTCATGAAGTGGACCGAAATAAGTTTTTCTTTCAATTTTTTCTTCAGTCATAACCAATCATTGCCTTCATATTAACTATATAAAATAAGGCGTGACTGTTGGGCTGGCTCTCTTCAAATCACGAATCTGCAAGCTTTCTCCCTCAGGGTAAACTCGGGAAGGGTTTTGCCGAACCTTAGAGGGTGGTCTCGCTTCAGTGGTAATCGGGAATCCCCCAAGCCAAGCTCGTGGTGGCGCTAAATTTTGGAAAGTTTAACACTATCTCATTTCCTATTGAAAGAATGAGTAAATCCATCCACTGCGGAGGAACGCCATTCAACCAAAATTTTCTCCTAGCAACAAGACACCCGGCAAAATATTAAATCATTGAAGTGCATTAATATATGACAAAATTTCTTTTTACAACTGAATTATTTTTATTAAAAAATTTTTATTACTCATTGCAAAAAATTGTTATATCCTTTTATATATAAAAATTATGTACTCTTATTCACTTATTTCTTTGATGAAGGTGCATAGATATATTGAAACGTTGGTGTAAATATGCATTTAAATTCTTGAAGACCACAATTCCCCAAGACACACACAACATTAAACATAGAGGTCAAGAGAAAGAAAAAGAAAATTCTTAATTCCTTTGGGCAATGGTTCTTTGACCCAGATTGAACAGGAAAAATTATCTTATATTTTTATTTGCAATAGTTTTAATATAAGACACCAATCACTGTTCATTAGGCCGGCCCTTATTTTTCCGAATTGAGAAAAGTTATGTTTTCCTAGTCTCAAAATGATCCAAATGAAGTTTATATTCACATGTTAAAATTTGGTTACTTTAAAATAATGGCAACCCGTGCCCCAAGGGCCCTAAGTACTGAGGACCCTCAATTGAGTTTTTTGGAGCAGAAAAAGTGCTATTTCTATGTAAAACGTAAAAGTAAAGGCCTATAGGGCCGATTTTCTGTTTGTTTTGACCTATCTCTAAGCGTTTACGAGATATCGTCCGTCGTAATGCAATCCACCCCCCAGGGCGCTACCCCGCACCGCGGCGCCGCTGAGGTACGGGCCGCACCACGGAAAATAAAACGATTGAAAAGCTAGAAGAATTACGCAAAGAATGGATGAACGTGCGACGAAATAAAAAAAAGCGCGAAATATAGTGAATATGAAGAGAAGAGAATCTTTCGTAACAAAACTTGATGATTTGTTTGACATTACAAGGAGCGGTACCATTGAGTTTTTTACGCACGAGGAGGAAAGTGCAGTTAATCTCTCGGATAAACGTGCTTGAGCTGAAGAAGTAAAATTCTTACGCAATCAAAGAGGAGCAGAAATGCAGTTATTAGTGGAATATATTCCAATATATTCTAGCAGAAAGAAAAAGATGTGGTTCTCCGCTCTTTGTGATGCATCTGCTCCCAACAGCGACCCGCAATTCCTAAAAAGATTTGTTGATTGCGAAAGTATTAACCTGGACATAGCGAAAGCAGTAGAAAAGAGGTTTTCAAACCACTTGTGTTACCTGAGTGAGGAGTTGTAGGCCTTGCTTTCTTTGACGGATTCTTTTCTAGGTATGAAAAGGAAAACGTGATACTCCGTATGAGGACATGTGAGGGAAAATATGATCCACCGAAGAAGGCATTCTATAAACATAAAGACATGACTAAGGTATCTATATCAAATTTTGTCACTACTACTTCAAGAAAGCTATTTAATACATTGCAAATATGCACTCCATTCTTTGATGCGCACATACCAGGATGGGATGAACATCCAAGAACGATTTGCATATTATTCGCGGTCAACAAGTGGTAATTGATTGTGCAGAGAGAGGTGTGAAACAAATTCAAGGTTTTAAGTCAGTTATGGAAGAAAGCTTTCATTATTTATTACTAAGTGCGAATTTTCATCGTAGCACAACCCCTTACGTGCAAAAAGACACTTTATTTGCCAAATATCAGTGAAAGATTAGAAGTACTCTGAAAATGTATTTTATTTTGGTTGATACCTACTGAAATTCATGACCAGCGTGAAAATAAATTGATCAATTGGATTGGAAATAATGTCATTGCAATTCAATTCTTTCTAATGTAAGCACATTTATTCAGAGGCTAGATCTTGCCAGTGGGAGCAAAGACTTTGTCGAGGGAGGGGAGGGGGTGGAGGGGAAGTGTCTAGTAAGTGGTGCGGCCCGTACCTCAGCGGCGCCGCGGTGCGGGGTAGCGCCCTGGGGGGTGGATTGCATTACGACGGACGATATCTCGTAAACGCTTAGAGATAGGTCAAAACAAACAGAAAATCGGCCCTATAGACCTTTACTTTTACGTTTTACATAGAAATAGCACTTTTTCTGCTCCAAAAAACTCAATTGAGGGTCCTCAGTACTTAGGGCCCTTGGGGCACGGGTTGCCGTTATTTTAAAGTAACCAAATTTTAACATGTGAATATAAACTTCATTTGGATCATTTTGAGACTAGGAAAACATAACTTTAATCAATTCGGAAAAATAAGGGCCGTCCTATTGTTCATTCATGGCAGGCAATTACGTCCAATATCGAAATAATTACGTCAGAGAATCCAATCCACTGCAGTGTGTCGGTACGCATCATACACATTGAAAAAATACTTTGCAAGCCTTTTCAAAGATTTATGACTGGTGTGGGGTATTTAACCAAAAGGGAATGCTCTACTAAACATGTATAAACTATAGAATTTTAATACAATTTCACCATGCTTCAGATTATTGCTCCAATTAAATTTTGAGTTCTCCCAATTTCGGAAAAACTGGTCAGTAAGTATAAAGTAAGCAATGGAGTACCCCGGAGGATCAAAAGTGATTGGGTGGGGGGAACAAGCCATGGTTGTTCTAGTTGTATTTAAGATTTAAGCATGGAAAAGGTGAATGAAATCGACATTTCAGGAAACTGTAAGAGCTCTTTTAATAGTTCATAAATTATTTGCTTGAAAAAATATTTTCCTTAAAAACATTTGCGATTTTTGCTTCTAGGGGGGCAGCTGTCCCTCGCTGGGTACGCGCATGGTACTAAGGTTTTTACATTGATATCCAGGTAAAAATCTATTTTTCAAAAGGCTACTCTATACATTTTTTCATGGGTTTTCTAAGTGAGATTATTATGGCCCATTTTTCTTTAGCAGTTAGGAGAGTGAATACTCAGGAAAAGAAGGCCTATGCCAGTTTTATCCTTTCTTTATATAATAATTTCTGAGGCAGTAAACCCTACGTCACTAACTACCCACAATATCAACCTAAAAGAAATCTACAATTGTAGATGCATAGTTTTAACTATTTTTGCATCATACGTTTCGACACAAAATTAATGCTATTTCCTTATCGTTTCTTTGAAATTTTCACTCTTTCACGGTCAATATCACATTCAAGAGATATTGCATTTCGAATAAAATTTTTGACTTAAACGATCACTGCTACAGAAAAGGTATCATGCCAGTTTCCTATCTTTGCGAATCGGGTTCGATTTCCAGGGAGTGAACCTTTACCCTTAGACTCGAGTTCGAGGTAGTGATCGCTGCTAAATTCATAAAACCAACCGTCTTAATCTCTAGAACGGATTTTGTATCAAAATTATCACTAACTTTACTCGCATAGATGAAAAAAGAATGCTCTTTGAAAAATTTACAGGTTTATCTCTCGAAGAAGTCGCACATTTTATGACAACCTGACCTAGCGGACACCAGTAGCAACTCTTAAATGAACGCCGACAACAGCGCAATGCAATAGAAGCCATTTTTCTTCTAAAAGCTTCTGGAGAACGGAGCGGGCAATAACTACTGAAATAAAATGCTGTAAACTCCTGCCGTACCGTTCTGAAGTCACCATCCCGTACCGCAGTTACTGTCCTAGGACATCGGGGAGGACATTGCACTCTCCCACCATGGAGGAACCATAAATGAAGTCCGAAACCCTTCCCTCGTATTCCACTAGGGTTCGACGACCCTGAATTTCTCTTCTGAGCAGGGAGAGACGTAGCCTCGGAAGGAAAGACGACATGTCTCTAAGGAAAGCTCTCTCTAACCAATATCTCACGCCAGAACACTCTACACCTAGGGTCTTCCACCCGCGGTCTGTCGGCAAAGTTCTTGCGGCCCCAAGAAGCTAAAGAGAATATCGTATCGCGAACCAAGCACCTACACTCGTCAAAATAAAAAAATGTCAAAAATCGCATTGATTGAATGAACTATTTAACCAATAAAGATTATTGCACTTTTAAATTGTATATTTTTTAAAATTTATTGATGTGGTGGTATAGTGAAGTGGAGCGTTGACTACCTAGAGAAGATGTGAAATCGTTTTTTTTTCCTTGCATTATAAAAAGTTGAAGATTCTTGCTCTACACTCTCCCTTGCTAGTGCTGAGACACTTGCAGTCCTCGAATTTTTGCAATGAACGGTGCTCGTTCTGCAGAACTACTGGTTTAATGTTATTGCTTTGTATTTTGCAACGTCAAAATTTAGAGAAGAGTGATTTTTCTGACGACACATCAGTTAAAGCAGCATCAAAGACCTGTAAGTGATAGTAATAACTGAGACATCTGTAGTATATTTCCACACTTTTAAATCTTGTTCAACCGGTTTCAATGCTTACGCCTCATTCTCACGAGCTGTATCCCTTGCGCTGAAGACAGCTCATGAGAATGCTGCGTAAGCATTGAAACCGGTTGAATAAGATTAAAAAGTGTGGAAAATTACTACAGTTGTCTCAATTATTACTATCAATGGACTGCCACAAAGTCAACTCGTCGACAATCAGTCTGGTTTGTAAGTAAAATTACCATGAAATTATGTAATCTTTTTCAAAAGGCTGCCACACACATCTGTTCATGGATTTTCTAAGTGAAATTACCACAAGATAGAGAATGATGGCGTGAAATTACCTTGATATATAGATCGATGGCTCATCATGTATATGCAGTTTAAAGAGCGAATGCTCTGGAAAAGATGACCCGAGCTATATTTATCCTTGTATTGGTATTATACCTTCTGAGAACCCTTCGAAATGTTGGTAAAAACTAACCAAAATTCCAACCAAGAAAGAATTTTTGTGTAATGCATAGCTTTATCTTCAGTCAAAGGATATTAAATTTAAAATGACACTTCTGGCTTAAACGATCACTGCTTTTGGAAGGGTATCACGCAACTTTCCCATTCCCAGTCAGGTCTTCATGCGCTGAATTATTTCTGAAACAGCAATAATTCAGCTTTCCTTAAGCGATGAAACACACAGTACTACGAACATCAAATACATAAGTAAAGGCGGCCGAAAATCTTAAGATGCCCACTATATCATCGAGTACACTACCGGAAATTTTCAATATAAAAATTCTCGTTTAATACCGACTCTTTGCGTGAACAGTAAACATCATCGATATTTGCGCGTCATACATCTGTTTCATGTCTTTTTTGGTCTATTCTAAATTCAATAATAAAAGCAATGCTGAACAAAGCTGCTAGGTTAAATATTTTGGAACGAAGAACCTTCATTATAAAACTGCATTACCACTAATCATGTAAATTGTAGACGATTTATCAGTGTAGCAATTCCTTACTATGAGGAGATTAAAACACCAACATTAAATCTCCCTCTTAAAATATATTTACCTCGACCGGCTTTGAGCGCTAACACAGCCATGATAGTGGCTGATATTATCCTCTTGAAAATGTCTCAATGGCATTTTTAAGAGGCAACGCTACACTATTAACATTGCTAAAATGGTGTTAATACAGACGATTGAAACTGACCGAAGTAAAAATTGGAAAGTGCGAAAAATTACTGTGCTTTTAATATGGCAACTAGCTAACTGCGAAAGCTTTTTCGATCACACATCTTTCGCAGTTAGCTAGTCATATAGATCGATAATTTAGATATTTTTACTTATTTTTAAACGTTACTATATTGAAATTGGGCTATGCGCTATAATTTTGAAGATATTGAGCAAAGTTTGGATATACTCCATAATGAATTGATTCATAGTATTATTTATCTGTTATATCTTAAGTAAACGCGTATCATCGTGAGGTCAACTATCTTTTAAAGGGTCAAATTTCGCATTTATTTTCATCAATTGCCGTTTATTTTTTATTTTCATAAATTTTATTATTATTGAATAATATCTGCTTTAATATTGAAAAGTTTGAGCAAAAATAGAATATATTCCGTGATTTATCGATTCATATTAATTATTATTTTTTACGTTATCTGTTATGTCCTCGGTTAACGTGGATCTTTGCGTGGTCAACTACCTTTTAAATGGTCAAATTTCGCATTTTTTACATGAGTAAAGGAGTTATACGTGGAGGACCCATAAAATGGCGCCCGCAATCCTTCCCTCTGTCTCCACGAGGGTTCGACAACCCTGACTTGCCTTCTCCAGTAGGGAAAGAAATTGCGTCGGAGGGAAATGCCACATGCCTTTGGGGAAAGCAGTCTCCAGTCGGCTGACAACGGAAGAACGGCTAAACCGTGACTACCGGACAATCAACGAAGACAAGAGAAAGAGCTCGTGTTGTTTGCAGACAGGGGCGCTATGCTCAAGATTAGCGACGCCTTGAGGAACCGCGCCCAGCGAAAAAAGAACCCCGGTCGTAATGGACCCCTTGGGCCCAGCTCCGGGCTTTATTACGCCCTCCGATCCTCCTTTGTCACGCTGGTACCCACCCACACTTCCCTCAGGGTACGTTGCCCTTATGACCCAAATATCCGACGGATCCTCCGCTTGTAAAGTGAACGACCCCTGTTATCCTGTTTCCCATGCCTTCGTCTCCGACAGGGATATCGGCAGAGCATTGTCGTGTGAGGTGAGTGACACGTAGAGTTCGGTCTTGTCCAGATAGTGTGTGGTATGGGGAAGTTCACGTTTGTTACTTCCCGCGTCTAGGGATTCTTCGAATGTCCACTCGCAGAGACCTACTTTCCGAGTTCGTTCACTCCACATTCCACGCTTTCCGGCCCTTTACCCCTTTTCCTGTTCTCTAGAGCTCTCCCAGTTTCCGGGAATCCCCGTAGCTCACTGGGTCAACACTAATTTGTATACGGACTTTTTTCCAAGTAGTAGCTTCATTACACTAAGTAACTGCCACTCGTAAAAAAACATGTTATTCGCAAAAATTTTCCTGCAACTACCCCAAGAGTCACAGCTTTGGCATGTGGCATTTATACAGCAAAGTAAAAAGTAAAATAGTTTCATTGTATTTTAATAATAACACCATCGCCCAAAGCTGCACACAAATGATCATGCTGTTGGGATGAATAAAAATGCTTTTAACTTTAGTGGTGTTCGTTGTGATTGGAAAAGAGACAGAAAAATATCATCAAAAACTCATGCATTCATATTACATTATTTCGTGCGTACTCGAAAAGTATAACTTTATTGAGGTTCGAAGACACGGATTAATGCAAAGAATAACACGGATGGAAAATAAAATGACTCCGCAATCAAGTTCAAAGTACATTTTACTCAGACGACTTAAATTATGACTATATGTTTCATTAATACAGTAAAGTAAAAATTGAAATAATTCATAGTGTTTAAATAACGACACTATGGTCAAAAGAGAGAAAATAATGATAATGTTGTTGGCATAAATCAAAAATGCCTTTGAGTTGAGTGGTACATGTTATGATTGAAAAAGAGACATGAAAATACTTCTTGTGGTAACATTATTGCGATTTGAAGTCTCTGGGCAGCATAAAGAATAACACGGATGGAAAATAAAATAGCTCCGCGGTGTGTTTCAACAGAAATTTTACTCAGACGACCTAGATTCTGACTCTGTGTCATGACATGATATTTAAGAGTTTGAATGCCTGATCAGTACAGAATATATTCCTTTAATAAATATGACTAACAGTGTCTAAACCTCAGTCGTACAAGTAAAATCCACTGAGGGAATATTCAAGGTGTGCTTTCCATTTTCTATAATGGGTAATTTTAACATAATCGCCCAATAAATGTTTTGTTTTTCACTTTAAATAGTTCGGTTTGATCGTTTTATGCTCTCACGAAGGATACGTACAGACGCTGATCGATCGACAAGCATCCTGATAGGTAATGCATTGTGAACTGTTGACGTGAGAATGCATGTTATCTCACGCGGATGATATCTTCACAAAAATATTTGCTACATTCGAAAAAAGGCTAAGCTAAATTTTCTTACTCACGATGAGCTACATGTTCGCGAAATAATTATTACATATGCACTTCGCCGCGATTAAAATATAACGCAACTAAATTTATAGACTGCCTTGTTTTTCCCCAAACCTCACCGTAGCGTACTAAGTGTGCCATAATGTTTCGAAGTTCGAGAAGTAGGAGATGAAATCAATTTATAATCAGCTAGGCCTTATTTGTATTTGTGAATCTTTAAACAATTTAGTAGTGGTCTTGTGCGTCATGGACGAAGAATTCATCTCCTGCCAAATATCAGAGGTGGTTGCGGCATAGTTTTAGTTGCTACTAGAATGACGGGTATCTTGGTGAGGTTGGGAGTAGTTCTCATGGAGTATATACCACCCATTCCATTACGATTATAAAGAGAATAAAAAACTGTCTAAACTATAATCGTGGAAATAAAACCTATTGAAGAAATCCTTATGGTGTCTGCACCTTCCATTTTCATAGCAGCTAATTTAAACAATATCGCACAGTAAATAGATTTCTGCCCATAAATAGTTCAATGCTCCCCGGAAGGATGCATACAGATGCTTAACAACGAACAAAAAATTAAACGCAGACCTGTGTATATCTCAAAATTAGGAAATGTGAAAGAATACTGTGTATCTATTGGCACTGCTGCTCACATTGATCAGTCATCAAAATCAATGCGTGGATTAATATATATTGACGAGATATAAACGTGTTTTATTTCAAACTTGCCGGGTGAACGGCGGTGAAATTCACATAAAATTTCATGGGAAAAAATTCCCCCGGACTGGGAATCGAACCACAGACATTTATATTTTAGGGCCACTGCGCAGATAACTACGCATTCCAGGTTCTTTGATTACCTAGGGAATTTTTACGCGTTGCCCTCCTTTATGGACCGCAAAGGCCATTCACCTAGCTTCGTTGAACCTCGTTAAAATTTGCAGTAAGAATTAAAGAACCTGGATATTGCATTGGCCTGCGCAGTGGCCCGGAAAGGCCAAGGCCCGTGGTTCAATTCCAGGGCCAGGGGAATTTTTTCTCTTGGCAATTAATTTGAGATAAAAATATGTCATCTGTGTTATTTTTATTTAATTATTATATAAGTTACTTATCTGTGAAAATTTTAGAGGGCATTGTATGGGAAATAGAAAGCTGTTCTCGAGCCTCTGTTGAGAAACTATCCGTGAGGAAAATATTTAATGAACACTCAACTTAACATGCCAACACATGCGAAACGTTTTAGTCACACACGACACCCTGAACATGCGAATATCTTCCTAACGGCACTCTCCGCGTACGGTCCCTTTTGTCAACGCAGAGTAACGTTCCTCGACCCCTGAACAACCATTTCTCTACAAGGAAAACACCGGAGGAGTCCTTTCCCAATAAACACTCAAACCCACGCCCTGGCGAAAAACTCGACCAAAATTCGCAACGAGCGAACGGTCAGTCTTTTTGGAAACTACTTTTTTACCGTTATGCCTGGTCCATGGTAGCATTTTTCCACGTGCTAGGATACCATCTACGCCAGCTATGGCTTTGCTGAGGGGCATTATGGTCACCCGCTGCCTACGCTTGAGAGCTCAGGTAGGTATGGCACGCCTAATGAAGCGAGGGTGTCAGTTAGGTCGGTGACCCGGAGTAGAAAGTCGGTATCGGGTAAGGAGTCGGAAGAGAAATGGTGAGGGAGGAAAAGGAAGCCCTATTGTGCACGAGAAAGGGTCTCATGAGGAGAAGAAAGGTTCTCCAACAGTGGCTGATGCGTTGAAAGAGGAAGCCCGCCTCCCGTAGAGTCTCCTAGAGGAGCTGGAGATGGAGACGGGAAGAAAAGTATAGCGGAGGAAAGGTGAAAAAAGGATGGCAAAAGATTTACAAGGAGAAATTTTTCGGTGGAGGAAGTGGGAGAAAGAGGTGAAATAGTTGACTTCCAGGAAGTTACAGTTGGGGAAAAAACCCCAACAGTGTGCGTGAAAGATTATTTCTTCCCCAATCTATTCTTTCACCCCTCTCCTCTCGTCTCAGGACCTCAAATAAATGGTCCCAGTTCTCCGGTGAGGTCAACGACGGACATGTTTTGGTCTCGTCCGTTGACCTAATACCTAACTGAAGCGTGAGAGAAGTTCCGAACAGCACTCTGGACGCGAGTAGTAAAGTATTGGACAATACTGAGATGGAGGCGTGACAGGTTGGCTCTTGAGTTCGTTCGCCCGGAACGGAGAGGTGACTATAAACATCGGGTTGGAACGCGAACTGTTTTGCTTCGGGAAAACGACTTTGCGCGGGGGCGTATTTGGAGTTTGTTAGCTCCAATGCTGACGGGATGCGAAATAGAACCGTAATTGAAGAGGCGTGTTAGAAAGTACTGAAACATTATCTCTATCTTTGCTAGAAAATTTCCTTCAGGGAATCTCCAGATCTCAATGATGATTTACTTACCACTAATAGTAATTAGCAAAATATTTTCGTCGAACCGCTTCATCAGTATCTTTTTTTCGTCCAGATGTATTTGAAATTTCATCATATTGCAAATGTCAGCTTATATTTAGTTTAGTTATATTATTTATTATGGATAGTTTAAATATATTTCAACTCTCCATCCAATGGAAAGTGTTTATTAATATTCCATCAATTTGCATCAATAATTTTAGCTATTAATTTTTTTATACTTGATAGTTTTTTGTGAGCTCATTTTCACTGTTTAGCTAAGAGCCAATACGATAAATATAATGCTGCAATACTTTACTAATGCGTCAGTATCATATCAGCAAGTTTTTTCTTATTGTGCAGCATTCAATTAAATTTAAAGTTGAACTAATATACTCGGTAAGTCTCTCATACGCATTTTCTTCATGGATAAAGCATAATAAGTATTCATATATTTACAGCTTGACTACCAAATATTTTCTCCAATCATGGTTATAATCATCACTTCTTTTTTTAATTATCATTCCAAATGAGGTACTTTGACCCACCAAATACATATCGAGTCTCCATTATAATAATATTTTCTCTCTTTGCATACAATTCTCAATTTCTATCTCATTCTTTGTAGCTGATTTCCGTGTGTTGCGCGTTCCGTGAAAACAATCACGGGTATGTTCTGATCACGCAAAAGACAAATCACGGACAAATCGCGACCGCAACTGAAGGATGAGCTCCAATATTATTGAGTTTAGAGATCTGAGAGAAGAATCATGAGTAGAGATGCGTGAAAATCGCAAATGCGATAAATGCGATATAGATGCGATGCGCGCAAATAAATGCTACATAGACGCGATGACTGGACTTTCATGATATTTTTACGCAAATTTGCCTTTTCAACGATAAAATTCGTACATTTTGTGGCGAGCGCAGTTTAAATGCTCACCGCTTATAGCATGTGAGAGGCTGGCCAGCTGCTAGTTGTCTGGGACTCTTCGTGGCCGCGAACTACAAGTGGGCGCGGGCAAGCTACACCTCCGCCACTATATGTCTTATTCCTTAATTTATTATTGTTCTACAACATGATTATTTAAAATATTCTGTATTTTGTCAAATAACTGTGTTTCACTACATTTTATCGTCATCTACCGCATTACGAAAATAAAAAAATAGACGATACAAAATGCGATAAACTGTTATTGAAAGTGCGATAAAATAAAAATGAAAGTGCGATTTTCACGTATCTCTTATCATGAGGGGAACAAAATCATTGAAGACTAATCATATACATCAATATCTACGATGTACCGTACAAGCCTTCACCACATTGTGCGGCTCATTGTCAGTATGATTCCACACGAGGCAAGCAGCATTAATCCTATCCTTATTCAGAAACGTGCTCGTTTGCCGGACAGAGACCAAGCATTCAGGACGAAACGAAGACTGACCAGAAATCCAGGAGGGTGCTAAGCGGTGGCGCAGCGAGGGTTTTGGGGATAAACCCGCCCCCCTCCTCCAGAGCTCAGATTTTTTATAAATTGCAACCCGTTTTATTTGATTGGATTGATATTGCGCATAGAATAGTTTAGTTATTAATAAAATATCGCTCAGAAAGCCGCAAAACTCACCATTTTGAAACATTTATCTTAATATTTCGCAATTCATCAGTCTCGCACCTCCAGGTTACCCTGGCGGGTATAGCATACCCCCTGACCACCAGTATTGGTTGCACCTTAAACCCTCCAGCCTTAATTCCTAGGTGCGCCCCTAGTGCTAGGGACACAAAAATAGCTTAGTAAGAGATTAATGCATGGTTATAACATACCAAGACATGTATGCAGATAGCTAGTAATGACAATTATAGTAAGTTATAAATCAACAAGTAGTATGTTCCCTTATTGTACGCGGAAAAACGACATCGTAAATCTATCGGTTCTGCAGTGTATTATCCTGATGTTATCCTTGTAATAATTTCTAACACAATAATTAGGCCCTCTCAAAATATCTTGAACATTAGGTATAAAGTATTCTACTTGAAATTTCCGCAAAAAAGTGAATCTAAATTTTTCCCTTCGATGGGGTAGAATTTTCCATTCTGAATTCCTAATTACTCTAGTTACACTAACAAGTTTATCTTAGAAATGTTTAAAAATTCTTGCTGCTCGGCATTTCATTCTATCTATATCCGAAACCATTTCGTTTTCATACTAGTCCCATACGCTAACGGCGTACTTCAAATGGCTTTTTTTTACTTTTACTTTACTACTTTTACTTTTTACGCATTTTACATGAATTCTTTTAACAAATCCTAATTTACGATTTGCAATTTACGCTTTCTCGGGCTTAGGCCTCGCTTCTCCCTATTTTCCATCCCACGCAGCGATATATTCCATAAGTCTCCAGCACCTCCATTTTTGCCAAAATTCCTTGTGACTGAACCAGATGTGAGCCATTAATGCACTCCAAGAAATAGTTATCCCAATCCCCGGTAACATTCCACTCTCTCCGTCAACCTTCCCTCCAAATCACCAGCATTCTCATCAATAGGCTGGACTTGCCCATTATCATCGACTACTGTGCATAGAAATTCTCAGAAAATATGCAGAGTTGATGTGTTCTTTGCTAATCCTTCCCTTTCCTCTTCTCATCTGCACCTCCGCTACCCCAATACCTTCAACGCAGGTAAATCCCGTAGCTCTCCCCCTTACCTTCTCGTTGTGTTGCCGCGAGGCTCGAGATGAGACCTTTGGGTAGAGTTCGATACGAGACACGAGACGAGACCACTTGTTGACGAGACAATATCACTTCCACGAGACTCTCGAAAGTCTCGAAATACAGACATATTTCCTTAATTGGTATTTGGCATAGCTTTATCCATAAAACTATGTCCTTCTGTCAAGACTAAGTAAATTTTACGTTTATATTCAGCATTTAATTTGAAATATGATGCAATCAAAAATTTTCGATTAATTATCTAACTATAAAAATATTTTTGCCGAAAAATCTATTTCTGAATGCATGAGCATGATTTCTGGAGAGAGTAATAATGGCTAACTACTTTCCTTGCTTTCTGTGACAATTGTGTTCACCTAAGTTGTCGGATAGGTGAAATAGGGATAAGCATGGCTAAAAAATTGCAATGCCTAATGTATACGCGAAAGGGACCAAAAGGTAAAACATTGAAAAAGTGAATAAGTTCCCCATATACCGTGGTATTTCAGAGTACTGCACCTTCTCCGCCTCTCGCATATTGAGGCGGCTTGCCGGGTAGTATGTAGATGTAGATTAGAGGAATTTATTAGAAATGTTAAACACATTTCCTAGGATGCTATTAAAGGGGCGCAAATCGGGGGATCACTTCCCGAAATAAGGATAATAAGCAAAATTCGAACTGTACCTTTTTTAAATTGTGTGACTTAACCTTACACTGATTTAAAATGCCACAAAGGATATGTACCATATTTATTTGCAAACTTATGCGATATTCACGAGCGCGGTATTTATTTCCCTTCATTTAGAATCGCCATTTCAATATTGAGACACAAGTCATGTATTTATTTATTTAATTCAGTCCAAAAACAGCACGAGGCCAATTACAGAGGACAGAGAATAACAAGAGAATAATTTACTAATATTAAGCAAACCGTAACCAACAACGAATAAAATAATATTCAACACTATTTACACATAATTAACAAAGAATGGTTTGTTTATCGGAGAAAAAAAGTTTGGTTGTCTATCGGGGAGAGAATATTTTGGCAATTCAATGAAGCATTATTTTTTATTGCATTTATTTATGAGAAAAAAATGATGTCATTTTTAATTTCTTCTCTATATTTTAATTTTATTATCGTTATTATTGGGGCAATTTTTTAATTGTTTAAATACCATCAAGAGAAATGGTTGGCATTAGTTTCTAAATTATATAATTTTATTAAAAAAAACAGCATTAAATTCACCACGCTTTCGATCCTCCTAAACATTAGATCTTAATTATTCATGCTTTTGTAGTCATCGGACTGAAAATATTTTGGATGATGATGTGATGAATGATGATGGGTGATCGGTATTCATATAAATATTCAACTTTTCAACTATGTCTCTCTATTTGCTTCTAATTTTTTCTGTATTTTGTCTGCATTTGAAAATAATTACATTCGTTGATATTCATGGAAGTTCTCCACTAAGAATTAAGTAAGTATTTTATATTTTTAAAGCTATTTTATGATCCTTGGGTCGTGCTCTAAAGAAGATAAAAATGGATCGAACGTGTAAGTAATGAGGAAGTGCTAAAAAGAGTGGGAGAAAAGAGAAGTCATCTAAAAACCAGAAGCAGAAGAAGCAGAAGACAGAAAGTTTAATATTAAATCACTCTTGTGGCCCGATTGCCCTTTGCCGTGACATGTGATAAGTTCAACGGCGTGTACGTCGGTCAAACGGGCCGCAAATTTAAAACTCGTATTTTGAACACAAACGAAGTGCCCGTTTGAAAGACTTCTAATCCCATTTTTCTAAGCACCTGATCGTATCGGGCCAAAAGAGTGATTTTTAATATTAAACTTTTACATGCACATGACAAAAATGTTAAACTGGATATTTTAGAAATTATAGAAATCACCAAATGGACTCTTGCAAGTAACACCTAAATTTTAAATGATATTAGTGTATTCAAATGTTCTTACTTTTTATCTACTGTTTTAAAATGACTTCTTCCTTGACAATCCTCCCCCTCCACCCCCATTAACCTCGTCACCACCTGACCTTCTATCCACCTCTCCCCCACCCCCGCCTCCCATCTTTTATACTTTTATGTTTTGACCCTCTATCCAACCTGCCCACCCACCTTCCTCATTTGGGTCCCCCCCTCCTTCCCTCACACTGGTGTTGGGTATACAAGGCTTGACGCTATATGCTGTTGCTATGTTTGTCTTGATAATGACGGTATAGACGTCGATACTAGTTGACAGCTAATAATAAAAAAAAGTTTGTGGAACAGTACTTGGTTTTGCTTCACCGTGAATATTTCATCGCTCCACCAAGTAACGCCCAAATCAGTTGGTTTTATTCGCAGAAGACTTAGTTGGCCACATTGTGGGACATGATGACCTAATAAAAACAATAGTATAAGGACAGGTGGAAGGGAATAAGGGCAAGGGATGGCCTCAAATGAGTGACATAGGACAGGTTATAAAAGATAAAAGAAAAGAAATACGTCGATATGAAAAGGTTAGCGGATAGGAGAGAGGAATGGAGTCAAACTAATCTTAGGATTGTTGAGGTATGACGACGACGCTGGGTCGCGCTCTCCTCGAAAACTGACTCTTTATTCTAACGCATTGATCCTGGTCCCTCCGAACTTTAATAAAAATGCGCAACTGAATTGGCTCCTGAAAGAAAAGCCTAGGAAATGAAAAATTGTACAAGATAACGATCCACCGTGATCGGCTTATTGGAATGGTGAAACAATTGTGACGGCAGAACTAAAGAGAAAAAAAACACCGACCAAACCCAAGCTTTCTCCCCTTTCGTTCCGAGAAATTACGCACGCCGGACGGTCTTTCTGGACTCGGTGAGAAACACTACGAGACCGAATCCAAGACCGTCTCTTCTGTAGACCGAAGAAGAACAGATCCATAAATTTCTCAATCCGCGGGATTTGTCAAACTCACGACACAATTGTCACGCACCCCCTACGATCCTGTTTTGTTTCCTCAATTTTGCTCACCGCAATTCTTCACGCCGAATGGGTCCCTTTACGGAGGAGAATAAAATGTTTCTGGTTTAGTCAGGACTTGAGGAGCCGTCCCTGACCAACTGAGGGTTTACAATGGTGAGGGTAGTTTTCGAAGATGGTGGTGGTAGTGCAGTGCAATAAAAACTATCGGGGTATTTTCGTCCATTTTGGGATTGCACTTCAAGGTTCTTCGGTAGCTACCGCGCTTTACGCTGTCCGTATTAGTGCCCCACCATATACTTTTACCCATTCCAACTCTACGTTTCTTTCCTCAACGTACCCACACTTCGTATTCAACAGCTTTTGCTGTGAGGTGTAAGCAGCGTCTGAATTTTTCCCACGACCAGAGCCTCCGCCGACCATAGTCAAAATAGTCCTCACGGCTTTCTGACGTTATAAACCTCCAAGGTGGATTGCCATTGCCGATGCTACCTGTCAATTTGCTCATTCGCTTTCAAAGAAAGTGGACAATATGGCTTTCAGAAGTTGCGAAACTGTGTAAATGAGTTTCTTTTTGTTCCGATTGCCATCATAAAATCTTATCTCGGCTACTGAAATGCTTGCAATAAAAAAGTTTTATGTAATAATGACCAAGTTTTGAAATCAGATGCGTAATTAGTTCTTACACATCACTAAATAAATACTTATAGTAAAAGAAATTTAAAAATCAACTATTCCTCTGGCTTTCAATTTAGGGTGGTACCACTGATGTCACAAAAATGGTGTATTTATTTCACTAAATAGGAATAAATTTGTTTTTTTTAATAAGCAAAATATTAGGTATAATTTATTTCTGAAAAAAAATCAACAGAAATTAATCTTAATTTTTCATGAACTTCCATCTTCTAACAGCGTTTGTAAACTTTAAGTATGCTTATTTTATTTAAGGCCAAAATAACCAGCAGGTGCTATGCACACCCGTGAATACTGAAAAGTCTTTACGTTCAACTAGGTATATTACGAAAAGATTGCATCTCCATCGCTCTTGTATATTCACTGAGTTCTTTCTTACGATGGTTTCAATGATGTTCTAACAACCTTCGCCAAGGCCAAGGTACGGAGTTGAAAAATTTGGCCTCCATGCTCTATGACAGGGGTCTCCAAAATACGGCCCGCGGAGGGCTTTCATCCGGCCCGCGCATTCGTTTCAAGTAGCGCGCGATTCTCGCTCGTTTAACTCTGTGAGACGCCGCTAGGAGCATTGCAGCGCTGTACTGCACGTCAAAGTCGCCTTCAACTGTTCGTAAATAAGAAATACGCCACCGGATACTTCAGGAGACGTTGGTATCGAATACTTCAGTCATCGGCAAATTTGCTATCCGGCCCGCGGGGCGATTCGGAACTTGTAATGTGGCCCTCGTGACCTAGTAAATTGGAAACCCCTGCTCTAGGTTTTCGATTTTTACTCAAGGTCATCATTTATATCGCCCAGGATTGAGCAACCCTGCCTTCCCAGGTATCGTATATGTAGATTTTATGACTTCAGGATGAAAAATAACTTACTACCGATTCAAGTATTGAGCTTTCAATTTTATTCGGTTAAGTAGTTCAGAAGCAAACAAAAACAATGAATGTGTTATTTATAGAAACAACTGAATCATTAAATTGCAGTCTCAACAGTATTCATTAATTCCGAAAAAAATTTATGATGACTTTTTCCCCGTTATAACATACCTATATTATTACACAGGGAGCTTCCATTAATTACGTGAGGCGTTTAGGGATGGAGAGGGTCTAGCCGATTCTCACCCATTCTAACATGGGTCCTGGAAAGTATCACTTATTTTTTTCTTCGAGAAATAGTCTAAAATTGCGAGAAACCTGGGTTGAATTGACTAATTTTAAATAGAAATAATTTTAAAATTTTCTGTTTTTTAAATAAATCCAAAGCAATTAATCATAAATAGGGTGGTTTCCTTTTATTTTTTTAATGGCTAAATCGAAAGATTATTCTATAAAGAGAAATTACTCCTGGAGTACGTATTTCACGTTTACATATTTTTTTATGAAGATTTTTTTTGCGATTAAATGAAAAGTGAAAATTTTTAAGCGCGCGAAAACGCGACGGCTCAGTATGAATGCTGGGAAAACCCCATGTGACGTCATTCTGGTTCCCGCTGTCGCCAAGTGAGGTGACCTTGGGGCGAGGCTTTGAGCGCTGATACGATGGAGGCTGCTAGCAGGTAGCAGAGTACCCTGCTAGCAGATAGCGCTTGGCTTAAATAAGGATTATTAATACCCTATCAAACGAAGGAAAGTTTCCTACCTTATGCAGTTTTAACAGGTGATCATTAAGACATTTTTGCCTGAGCTCTGTGCCTCATGAATGCATTGGTATTCTCAGACGATGTAAAACTACTATCTACTCGCATAGAAACTGTGACGTCACGTGGAGTGGAATCGCATGGGCGCCAATCTGGCCTTTTTCAAATGAGGTTAAAATTGACCAATGCTATTCGTCAAAACTGGGATTTCTAAAACCAAATAACTTGTATGTTATGAATACACTAATGGTGGGTAACGAATCGCAGTCAATACCTTTCGTTTTCTTTGATGAAGGAAACTACCCTATTAACGTATTTACTCTGAAAATACACATTTTGAACTATCCTACGTGAGGTTATAGGGAAGGGGTACGGGCCAAACCTCAGGATGTCCCACTAAGGTGGGAAGGAGGGTTCAAAATTCGCCAAAATCACCTCAGGTAAATAATGCACGCCCCCTCACTGAAAAAATTATAATTTAATCCCCTCGTTAGGCCAAGTAAAGCATTTTTGGTCCTCCTGTGGCGGACGGTGAGATTGCGTCCTGTTTAAATACCCGTGTGATCACGTAACTTAGAAATTTATTTATCGTTTCTTTAAATTCCAATGAGATAGCAACTACTGATGCAGCAAGAATACTTAAAATACACTATTCTTAATTTCAAATTTTGTGCAATGTTCTAATTTAAAACAGTTTGGATTTATTAGACTGGTCACAGCCCAGCTTCCACTGATTCCGCACCCATTGCTTAGTGAATAGCGTTGCATCGTTTTGACTCCTGTAATTTTTATTTTATTTTAATAAAATGGTACACATGCAGCAAGACTGCCAATTTACAGAGTGCTTATAACAACTAAAAATTAAATAAATTGTTAATTAATTATGATTTAAAATCGAACAAAAAACGGAACGAAAAACCGATTAACGTGGCCGCAATAACGTGCGGGCGACTCCCGTAAAAGTTATCATTGCGGCTAGTCCCGGTATACTTTCAACCCGGAAAAAAATAAGTAAAACGAAAATAAGATAATGTGGTAAAATGAATCAACTCGCGCCTAAATGCAGACAAACCTCCAATTGGCATTTCTCCTTTGGGGAGTCACGCGTTTCATACAAGGCTTGGAGAGGATTGTAAACCATAGCCCATTGTGTGTACAACGCTCTCTCTCTTTGCTTGTTTGACTTCTCCTGGCTCTACCTCCTCCCCAGTCGACTCTTTCTTGAGAAAACCGACCGCACCCCCTCATGCCCCGTTCATACTACGCACGTATCGACGATGGTCCATGTGTTCGTAGCCTCATAGCGTCATGTAAACGCGTAAAGTTACAATTGCAGGTCTTAGCACCTAACGTTGCCAACTTGCGATGGTAAGCGTTGCTGCTTCGAGAAAAAAAGAGTAAGGAGATGAAGCACGACTCGTATACAATCTTTCGCTCTATTGCGACCTTGCAACGATTCAAGAACGTATTGAGCAGCTATTAAAGGGAGTAAAGGGAATAGTTTTTTTCTAATTAGGAGGTGTCAATGTTGTCGACTTGAAGCTCATTTATTAAGATAAGATACAGTCATATTTTATTTAAAAAATGATAGAGGCTGTAGTTCACAAAATTATTCTTACCACACGTAAATATACCCCTCCCCACTTAATTTTCTGGATTCTACTTACCTTCACGAAGCACACCGTTAACTGACGAAATTCCACAACGAGGACAGCACTGATGTTACAATGGCGGAGCCCTGTGGATGGCAGTTCTCTACACTACTGCCTCATAGGGGAACTGTGTGGTATATTATCTATCAACTATGTAGTGTATTATCGACAATCCAGAGGACTCTGTTTCGATGGTAATCGAAATAGTTCGAACGCGCGAGTCGATGCGACTATCGTCGGTATGTTTGTTGTATAAACGGGGTATCAGTCTTTTCCTCCTCCCAATGGAACCTTCAGGGGTGGCCGTGTGCCTCAAGGGGGAAGTCCCAAGGGGCGGCCTACCCCGGTGCGGGAAAGAAGCAAAGCCTTTGGATTTAGGAAGGAAGGGTATGAGGTAGGGACACGGAGGTTCTCTTTCGGTTCCCTGGTTCTATTTTTTCCCTAGGTATTCGGCCTCTCAAGCTCAGTCTTCTAGCCTGCCGTGCAGAATCGACTTGTCACAAGATGTCAACTCGTGCGTACGTCTGGTGCGGCGAGAAATTTATAGATAGGTGTGACATGTCACCCACACCAAGAGCTGGAAAGGTTTATGAGGGAGCCTATGGAAGAATGGGTGGGAAAATGTGGATGTACATTGAAGTGATGTGTTATTTAGGAGCATGGCTCATTAGCATACGCTATCCTGAGGCTATTTTTTCCTACTACTTATTGGTATTTTTCCCCCAACGTGGAAAGTATTCATAGCAAATTTTTGTGCCGATTCAAGTTCATAAATGCTATTTAAAGAATAAATAGAAGCTAAGCTTTTAATTTTAATCTTATTATAAATAAAAATTAAATTTAGATTCCCTTTTTTAAATTCAGAAAGCAGTGCGGTAGCTCGTGAAAATTGACTCACATTCAATTTTACATGACTGACTCTTAACGAAATACCTAAGTAAAATACAAGTACAGCTACAGCTACTACAACATAGGTATAAGTACTTATTTTGGGTGAATTTTTAATAGTATTTTAACAGTATTTTCATTTGCTTGTTGGCTGTATCTATAATGAAAGAAAATTTAATATAAATAAATGGGCTGCAGTAGCTACATGAGTAAATGAATCCAATTATTTTCTGGACCTCACTTTGATTTAAATCCAAACATTTTCAACAAAGTTGATGTACTCGATCCATCATTGTTGACACCTCATATACGTAAAGGTATAGCGATATTCTAATCATTTCTGAAATATCTTAGAACCATCTATCAATGAGGCTTTTCTTCCATCTGTACTACAGAAGCAGCAACTGTTATGCAAATTATGTTATAAATTAATCTTATTCCATTTATAATTATTTATTTAATTATTTTATTTATTTAGGTAACACCAAAAACAGCACTAAGTCCTTCACATTGGGTTACATAAACGAAATAAATTATGCAAATATAATAAAACAAGTATAAAAATAATCTCATAAATAACAATCATTTTTAACACATAAAATGCTTACAAAAGGTAATGTATCAAAGTGCGAGTATCAAAATTATTAGGAGTTAAATGCAAGATGGGACATTCTAGTCCTAATCCTGCCCAGTAAAGACGTATTGTAATTATTAACTACTGGCCAAACTCGGAATATCAAATTCTAAGTGCATATAAGGAAAGATCTCTATTTCCCGACGAGTTAAAGAAACAATATATTATTTCCTTGCAGAACCAATGATATAATGGGAATTCTGCGATGGTGCCGGAATAAATAGAACTATTCCTTTGCTTTGATGATATCCAACCGATCAAATAACTCCTTCATTGGGCATACAACGCATGTCAGTCAATCTCCATATAGCAGAGCATTAATATCGCTCGGCTCATCTATTTATGGCAGCAAAATGATCGCCAACCTGAACTGACTTCCTTCATCTGCCCCGCATTACTCACACCCGAGAATCGCAACCCACGCAAGGCCGTATATCAAGTACGTCCTTATTTAGAAGCACTCGATACGTCTGCGGTAATCGATCCAATATTTATAGGACATGAAGGTGGGGAGATAATAGCGTGGACAATCATCCTGCGACACTGTGGAGTAATAGAGAGTTCGACCGCATAACCAGACGTCTCTCATTCCCGCGTTATTCACCATAATGGTCGACGCATTGGCGGGAAAGCGTCGCCATGACGCTAGACCGTAGCGCCAGCCCAGGAAAAAAACGCCTCTATAATAGCTCTTGGACGCCACGAGTCGGTCGCTATAATCGCCTCGAATTACACCCCGTTGGGCGGGTGTAGTTACCTCTTCGCTTTGTTAAAGTTGGCCCGCGCCTGTCGTAACCACCCGTTCTCTCGGTGTTCGAGTTCGTCCTGGCTTTGTTCTCGTATGCAAATGGACCCGCGGAGGGACGGGAGCCGTGGTTAAGGTCCTACAGAGGGGCGTGGTCCGTTATTCTGAATGAGCCGCCGTCAATGAAGACCTCGCCCCACCAAAAACAGTCCTTCAGCGCACCCTTTGGGTCCTCCACGTCAGCCGCAGCCATTCTGCCGCCGATTCCCTTGTACAGGTTGTCGCGTGTGCATTTTCTGGGGCCTACGCAGTATTAACCGAATGTGCTCTGTTCATTTGGACATCTTTTGTGAGCATATGAGGCTTAATAAGAGGCGACAGACTTAAAAATGGAAAACTTCGGGTGCAGTGCACCCACGACCTTAGGGCAGCAAACCCGTATAAGGAGATTTGAAAATGGGTGACATACAGGAGTTCTAGATGTACTGAAATGAGAGGCAGTTGCACTTTTCCGCTATAATTTAATTCGTACGACACGTATAGGCCTCATAGAGCTATTTCCTGGTACAAAGTCTAGCTCACGTTAGCAATTTCGCCAGTTAAATCAAGTTAGTTGATGGCTCTGTGAGTCGAAACGCGTCGTAGCCATTCAATTATTGTGGAAAAGTTCAAGTACCTTTCAGTTCTATATGTGGAACTTCAACTATATCATGCCTGAATCAGTTGAACTGAGTTCTAGATGTTTGGTCTGGTGAGAGTATCGAGAGTCTGAATAAATGTAACCTGTGTGATTTCTCCTCGATTTTAAGTAAATGCTGGTAAAATAACGCTTATATATTTAAAAAGTTCTACAGTCAATGCGGTTGAACAGCTTCAATGTAAGGATACGGAATTTTTCACCAGAGTATTCAAGTCTTGAAAATAGTATCTAACTGAGATAGTAGTTATTAATACGAATAATACCCAAATGGAATTTTTCCATTTTATTTCTCATTGTATGGTTTAAGGTATTGCGACGAAGTCTCGTGTAAATTTCCCAAAACTCCATTAGTACTACTTGTTGTTTATTCTTTAGTACCGAAGGTGTCCCCGTATGTCCAATTTTACTTTCATGATTGAATTAACGATTGCTGGAGGAAATGCGTACAGCTAAAATGTCGTTCTTTCACCAGGAGTAAGATAACTCGTAAGATAACTCTCTAAGAAAATTTTGCTTTGAAGGCAAATATTTATTTTTTTTAACTGATTTTCAGAATAAAGGTAGTGCATGGACATTAGATGAAAAATTGATCATCTTAGTAGCTGTTTCTGATAGAATAAAGTAGTTTCCTTTAATAGTGCAGTATATATTTTATTTAAAACGTTGTGGAATCCTAGCTAAGAATAGAAATATTTGGTGCAATAGCACTCTACCAAATATCGGCTAGTCTTGGCGAGGCAGTAAGGATAACTCTTGGAACTTGTATTAGTCAATCTTGTTGATGTAAGGCAACTTAAACAAAATATATGAAGTCAAAGGTAGTGTATCAGAAAACAGCTAACGTGAAATTTGGTTTGTTCATACATTGACATACATCCAGAGTTAGCAAGCTCGGTTGGACGCAAATAGGTATTCATAGTCAAAATGTTTTGTTCCCTTCAAAAATTATCCACCTCGATACGAACACATTTTTATCGACATTAACTTCGAGACAATTACATGAGTGCAGTTCGTAAAATGATCACTCAGCTATTCCTATCTTTGATAAAAATATGAAGGAAATTCCTCACATTCCCATGTCACCTTATTTGTTGCTGCATTAACTCGATAAATTCCATCGTGTAACCTGTTCACATCCCAAAATAGAGCATTGAATGAGCGCTTCAAGGGATCGTGCTTACTACAGTAATAACATCACTTATATTCATCCGGGATGGAAGCAGCTAACTAAATTACTGGAGAACAATCACTTATTTGCATACCATTTTGGATCCAACATTAGCATCAACTGAACATCCAAATAAGGAATCAATAAAAACGAAAGAGTAGCTCCAGAGATGAAAATTTACGTCCTGTGCCTCTAAAAACGCGACTACGCCCAAATCGAATAGAAACGGGTGTCGCGATGGATCCACAATGATCGCATAAACATGGCGTGTGACTAATTGGATCATCTGCAGCGTCCAAAATTAGACCCACGGGCAGAGGGCGCGGAATATATTTTCCTGGTGTAGGCGCCGGGGCTCAATTTGGTTAACTCACCAGAGTGCGAGTCGAGTAGCACATGGCAGCATTACCGCCTGCCTTTGAATTAGCAATGAACTACATCCCATTGTCTCCCTTTTGTCGTTTTCATTTCTAACTCTCCCCCTTTCTCAGTTATCGTATCACCAATACCGAGGCGACACACTATGCACCCACTCCACTCATGCATAGTGACGTTAAACACCTGGACACGTATTCATCTATACGTTTGGATGGAGAAAAAATATATAAATGCTCATGTATTCATTGCTTATGCGATAATGGCTTCTTCGTCATTTTTTATTGTCCGTAGTGATATTTTAAACAATAGTGTCCATAATTTTTACTTTTTAAATCCGTCGACCACTCTTGGGGTTACACACGGCAAAATTCCGAAAGTCATAACAGTTTTACGTACAGGTTAATCGCATTATTAACCAGCCTTTATTAAATTTTGTAATTTTCAAGGAAAATCAGGAAATCCTAATGAAGAAATCCATTCATCTGTATCAGATATAAATCCTTTTCATGGCAAATGCTTCGTCCTAATTCCTAAAATATCCTACTTGACGCCTAAGCTCACAACATGGAAAACATCGGCTCTAAGTATAAATTTTTAAATACCCTGTTGTTCATATTCCTATTCAAAACACTTCCGTTTGATTTCGACTGCCATCTCTTACGGCTGAATCCCTGACGGATAATCTAAAAGCGCTTAAGATGGGATGCTCCGTAAAATGTTACACCGAATAGCATTAAGCATGATAAAACCTGTGTAACGTTTAGCTCATGTATCATTCTTACATCTTAGGAGAAGTTATAGCTCCCTGCAGAACGAGTCATGACGTTTATTGATAACATTATAACGAAAGGCGTTTGTAAAGAAACGGTTGACGTACCTAATACGATAATGATAAACATTATAGGCTCATAGAGTTTCTATGAGCTTAACCGAGATTCGTTATTTCTTATTACCTTAACTCCAAATTAAAAATCATCGACTCCACCTCTGATAAGTTACTGATTCCTGTTTGAAACTGAGTATTGATCCAGTCTAAGTCAGAAGCAGGGTTGAGGTAGTGCAAGGAAGAGCATCATTATGCACAAAGGGTAAGGAAAAAAGACTTTGCTGTTCCACAAAATAAAATATATATTTGCGACCGTTGTCGATACGGCGTATCATCATCTGTCTGTATCTCTGACTCTTAAACCGGTCGCAAATATATATTTTATTTTGTGGAACAGCAAAGTCTTTTTTTCTTACCCTTTGTGCATCATGAAGGAGTTCCACCATGTAACGCCACCCACCATCGCATCGAACAAGATGTATGAAGAGCATCATCTCCCTGTTCAAATCAAATCTCCCTGAATTCAAATATGAGCCCATTCAATTTTCATATTGCCAGAATTATGACTTTCATGTCTTCCCCTTCAATGTTCACTCTACATCCATACCGATGCGACTGCGCACCAAAAGCTTTCCCATCATCCCCAACCACGCAGTGCGACGCCGTAGCCAATCGAGAGGATGTGGGCATAAAATAACGAGACAAAAGGAAAGACGAATCGGAAAGCATGGTTCCACTAAATTCAATATTTTCTTATCTAACATAAGTAATAAACCGCAAACTGGCCAGCTGCTTTGCGAATTCACTCGCAAGTGAGCAATTCCTCGGAGGAAAAAAATATTTACCTTTCCCGGGATTCGAACCGGGTCTTCCGAAAACGCGTCGAATGCTCTAACAATAAAAAAGGCTGGAATTCACATACTCAAAATAATGAGCCGAAGCTAGTTCGGGTAGGTCAGGGTAGTCTCATTCCAAAGTAAGTCACAGGCATGTGAAGTTTGGACACTCATATTGGAGGGCTTTAGATTCGAACCCATGACCCTTTAGGTCAGTAACCAATGCTCTACCCAAAAGGCGCTCTCGTCCTCAAAAGACATTCATTATTTTATACTCACGTCTTTAAACGAAAACATTTTTACGTGCTTGACGTGTGCATTTTTTCGCATAACGTAGGGGCGGAGATCGGCGAAAAGTTATTGTAAGAAATCGCTATTATTTTAAAACTATTCGAAAGTTGCCGCTTTTTAAAATTTTGTCGTGGGTGAGAGGAACTTCTTATTCAGCCTAATACGATAATACTGATAACTAACTGATACCAACACGATAACATAATAATGAAATGCGTTTCTTTAAGCAAGAGAAGGGAGCAATAATGTGGAAGAGATAACACTGGAAAGGAGAATATTAATATCAATAATGCCTGCATTAATAATGTAAGTAACGATCGCAGGATCTCCCAATAGGGTAGTTTCCTTCATCAAAGAAAACGAAAGGCATTGATTGCGATTCGTTACCCACCATTACTGTATTCATAATATACAAATTATTTCGTTTTAGAAATACCGGTTTAGACGAATGGCAATGGTCCATTTTTATCCTCATTTGAAAAGGGGCAGATTGGCGCCCATGTGATGCCACTCCACGTGACGTCACAGGGACCTAGTTTCTAGACGAGTAGATAGGAGTTTTGCATCGTCTGAGATTACCAATGCATGCATGAGGCGCAGAGCTCAGGGAAACATGTCTTAATAATCACCTATTAAAACTGGCTAAGGTCGGAAAGTTTCCTTCGTTTGATAAGGTATCAATAATCCTTGTTTAAGCCAAGCGCTACCAGCTAGCAGAGTACTCTGCTACCTGCTAGCATCCTGCGTCATATCAGCGCTCAAAGCCTCGCCTCAAGGTTACCTCACAGGGCGGCAGCGGGAACCAGAAATACGTCACACGGAGAGATATCCCGGCATTCATACTTACCCGTCGCGTTTCCGCGCGCTTGAAAATTTTCACTTTTCATTTAATCGCGAAAAATATATATCGTCATTTAAAAATCTAAAAGCGTGAAATACGTACTCCAGGAGTAATGATCTTTCGATTTAGGCAATAAAAAAATAATAGGAAACCACCCTATTGCGATCATTATATTGTAATTGGACAACACACTTAAAAACACCCATGCCCAGGCGGGACTCGAACCTGCGACCATCGTTTGGATGGCGAGGACTTATCCCGCCTCCACCGAGGCCGGCTAGATGGGATAATCAAAGGTCCGGAATGTGGGAAAGGCGAAGGCGGTAGAGTTCCCTACCACCTCGGGGCTCAATTTAGTTCCCTTGATCAAACTCAATACCACGCTCCGACGCCCTCCCCTCCTCGTGATCGGGAATAAGAGCAGAAAAAGCCGTCAAACCTTCGGCGCGGAACCGTGAAACGGCGACAAGGAACGGTAGTTTCGGCGAGGCATAAAACTCGACCCAAGTCTCCGGTCGGAACATTACGTCCAGCTCTGCGGCGCCTCCCGTGTTATATGGCGGCGAAAACAACCTCCGATCACAATGACAACGCTGTCCTGACGCTCCATCGGCTAACCCCCAACGCCGACCAACCAAGCTACGTGTTTTTTTTTAATCGCTCGCCCCAAGTGATAGGCTCGGACACAAACAAAATTAGACGGTTACGCATAAAAGCGCCCCCCTTTAACCCCGGCCGTGGTTTTATGAAAGGAGTAACGGAAGACGTTGCTGTGGAAAAGGTCGCAAACAATAGCATGACTAACCGCCCACCATTTCGTTCGGGTCGGTAGTTATTGCTCCGGTCATATATTTGACTGGTTGTTAACGTCATAATCCATTTTATAAATCCTGTGCCCGTACCCGTTTTCCCCATAACAGTTTAGGAGTGTCGTAAGGATTTGGGGAAATCAGGGGAGCTTAATGAATTTTCCGAATGAACTACTTCAGTGAAACCTTCCGCAGTGCCAATAACTACCAATAAATCCAAAGGACCTTCATGCTTTGATGTGTCAATCAAAATGCCACGATAATGCTATCTTAACCATTTGAGACCCTCTGGGCAATATAAACGGTTCGTTATCTGACACAGAATATCTACCTTCCCATAATTTATTTATAAAGTTCAATTTTCTAAGATCGCAAGAGCGCGGTATTGTACGTAGGTGGAAGACAAAAGATATTGAACCCGTTCTAATCAACGAGGATTAATCAAGGGTATATTGAACGTCGGTGTGAATGAAAATGAGCAGGTTAATAATTCTCCCTCGGCAATATCAGTCCTGAAGATGATGGTCAAAATGGTCGTGAAAATGTAGCCAGAATATCAGTTCATGACCTGGTGGTAGTCTGGAGAGCTTTTAGCTCAGTCTACTTGCCAGGAAAGCTCTCAATTCTTCTTTAGAGAAAGATCGTGCTTTATGAGTAATAACCCTTAGTACTACAGAGTAACTAGTAAATGCAATTAGGTTCATTCACATATAGTAATAGATAGATAGTAAAAAATATAGTAAAGTCCTATTATCCGATGAAAATATCCATTAAAAATTTCATTGCATTAAATAAAAAAATATGTTTCTCTCAAAACGGAGCTTGATAGAACTATAAAGAAAAACCATTATACTTTAAAAATGTCGATTACTAGTATGACGAAGTCACGAGAAAAAACCCTATCCACCTTCACCTTAGTATAAAAATCCCCTCAATAATCCAAAAAAATATTTGAAAGACATGCAATATTGTCAAAAAATTTCGTAGACCGCAGCAGCGATAAATATTGGCTTGACTCCTACCCGTCATGATTGATTATGCCAAAATAATTTTATTCTAGGATGAGAATATTATTTATATATACCTATATACTAATTACTACTATTAATAATATATATGATCAGATTGTAGCTTTAAAATCAAGTTTGTCAGAAGCGCTTTACCGTTTCCTATTTGAAAGTGAATCAATGTCAACTTCAAAGCTGATGGCCTTTGACGTCTACTTCAAAAAGGATGACGTCACTGTTATATAGGTGTGCCACCAAATCTATCGAATTTTGAAAAAAATACCCATCATTGACGTGCCGTTATCTTCCGGTCTTCATTATCTTCTGCCTTAAAATTGATCTGCGATACATCATATCTTATTCAGCACCGTTTCGGATAGTTGTGGAAATAAAGTAAACATTCATATTCATTCAAAAATGCATAAATTTTATCTAAGCGGATTTCGTGAGCATGACAACCTATAGAATTTAATATTCATCATGTTTGGAATAATCAAAATCCACGGAAGATATAATTACTGAGTTTGAGGTATAATTTTACCATTTTTATATGCGCAGGTCAATAATTCTGACTCCACAATGTCACTCCTGAAGATGATGGCCAAGATGATGTGAAGACGTTGGAATCATTGCTGTTCCTCACCCGATAGTAGTCCCGAGATTCTTTCGCGCAGTATACTATACGCCAGTAAAGCACCCGATCCTTCATTTTAATTGGAAGATCGAGCTTTCTGAGTAGGTACCTATCCTCAGTTTTTCGGAGTAGCTAGTAAATGCAATGAGGATCCTTCATACATACTAATAGATAGATGTTGATTGTTATAATAAAGTAATAATAATAAATAATCAATACCTGATGAAAGTATCCATCACAAATACAATGAAATAGTAATAGAAAAATATATACAATAATATAAAATCGTATCCGGCTCGATTTTGTGGAAGTTCTTTATATCCATGATAAAAAGAAGAACACAATGGTAATTTCCACACTTTTAATGTCACAACTCAGTACCGACCATGTGTCATTATCAATACCTTAATATCAATTACCTTGATAATGACACTTATGTGTTGAAACAATGGTCGGTGCTGAGTTGTAATATTAAAAGTGTGGAAATTACCATTGTGTTCTTCTTTTTATCATGGATATACAATAATTATTACCATTTATTATATTAAATTAGATCGAAGATTTTTAATCAAATTATTCTGAAGCGCTATGTCGTTTTATATTTGAAAGTGAATCAATGTCAACTACAAAAAGGATGATGTCACTATCACAAAGGTGCACTATGTATACCAAACCCATCGAATTTTGAAAATACTCGTATGTTCTCTATCAACTAAACGTTACCTTCATTTTCCTCGATAGGTATTAAAATTGATCTACGATACATTATTCTTAATTCATTACTGTTTGAGATAACTGCGGGAATAAAAATCCATACTTATTATATGATGTATAAATTTGATGTAAGCAGATTTAGTGAATAGGATAACCTGAAGAATTTGATTTTCATTATAGTTAAAGTAATGAAAACCAAAGGAAGGTACAATAAATGAAATTGAAATCTATTTGTACTCTTGATCTCAAAGTATAGACACTCTTGAAAAAATTGCATCAACATATTTAAATTAATATCTTAACGAAGAATGAATCGGCAGTTCAAGGGGAACGTAGTTTTTTTTAAGTTGAAAGCAATACTATCATAGTTTACTCTGAGGAATGTTTTAGCGAAATTTGGCCGTTAGGTTAACAGCTCAATTCAAAGAGTGACACCAGTATTCAAGAATTATGATTGGGTAGTTGGCTTAAAAAAATTACTACACCTCCTTCATAAAACAAGCTGATAAAGCCCTATAAGTATCTATAGTTAAATGGAATTTTATCATACACTGCTTCAATGTTCAGACAGCTCATGAGGTACAATCATACATCGGAAATGCAATAACGGGAGAGGAAAGTAGAGCTTTGCTCCCAGGTGCAACAGTCCACACTCTTTTGTTTCTCGCGTTTAATCTCAATGGGATTTTAGGCGCGGCAAAATGTATACATTATCAAAAACTGATTTAGCATTAGTGGCAATGTTTCACTAAAACACAATCCGATATATTTATAGCACTGGTTTTTATTCGGTTTATAGCCTAGAATTTTAATTTACGTAAAAGTAGGCCTTAATGTGGATTGAAAATGGAAATCCAATTCGGGAGAGAAGACCAGTGGGGAGGAAAAGCATATTCCATGTTAACCAACCTTAACTCTTTAAGGTCCATAAAGATTGTAACCGTTAGATTGCATAAAAAATACGTTATTAATGCGTAGATTCCAAAAATATTTATATAAAAGCGATATCTCTATTAATTTCTAAGATACAGTGTGGGACATGAAATAATACCAAATCTCGCTCCCTTGTAGTCCATAGGGACATATGTGTCTCACGACATGACATTATAGATTAAAAAATAAACCTTTTTGTATTCCACACAGTATTTATGAAGAAAATCAACCGGTTTCGACCTTTTCAGGTCATTATCAAGAGGTGAACGATAATGATAATGACCTGAAAAGGTTGAAACCGGTTGAGTATATAATGCATACTATGTGGAATACAACAGAGTTAATTTTTGTATCTATAATATATTTATTTATTAATTATAACGCTCATGCAGACAATAAATAAGTTTAACCTGTGTGTTAGCGCTTGGCGATGCTTTTTTGTCAAAGGGCTTGTGATTGGTTGGTTTCATCCAATTGGATGGATATTCGGAACCTGTCATATCCATTTGGACCAACCTGACTTTGATACAAACGATAGGACCAGAAGCTAGTTGGACGAAACTTTGACCGTGGGAGACGGTGCGTGTCCTTAGTATCAAAATTTGATACAAATATTTTGATGCAAATTTGATCGTGGGACGCCGGCTTTACATTACAAATGGAAATAAGCTGCATATCTGCCATGCCGTGTGGCGTGTAGTAGGTCAGGGCAGGGAAGCAGGAGCGACGTGACCACTGTTCATTTTATTTAAAAAACTTAATAAAGTAAATTAATTTGTAAAAATATTTGCACTGAAAAATAAAGGGAAAATATATATTTGATCAAGTTATCAATTGCTTTAAAAAAAGAAGAAATATTTAAAATAATTATTTCATATCAAAATGTCGGGTAATTATGGTCTTTTTAGGTAGCCATAACGACCCCGGTCGTTCTAGTGTCAAATAAAAAAAATCGAAGGTTGCAGTTTTTAAAATCCGGAAGATTGGGAAACTAACTCACTTCTCACGCACCGGGCTTACTCAGGTCACAGCTACAAGTCGCCTTTTGCCCTTTGGCAAATTTATCCTGTGGTAAGCAATCCATTTTGGCAAAAAAAAAAACACAAGCCAGAAAAAACAGGCATCAATAAGGAGCATTAGAATCTGTGAGAGAAGGCCTGCTAATAAGTACCTGCGATCCCTTTAGGACCTATGGAACATTTTCCCCTATTCCCACGCCCTGTGCAGGCCCTGCTATCTAGAAGGCAGGCCTTTTCGTCGAAGGGTGAGGTAGATTGGTTGGGGAAAGGTCGTGTGTGTTAAGCGATGCACAATAAGCCGCCGCCGGAGCTAGTAGTAGGTGGATCAATACAATTCAAGGCCCCTCCTCTTCCGTACATTATTGCCTTCTTCCTTGGATGTCTCGCTTCAAAAGGGTGCGTCACTAACCCCTTTATTCAGAGCATCTTGTAGTATTTAAACATGTGCCTTGAAGAAAATAATGGGAAGGGACCTTCTATATTTATTTACCTGCTTCTATCGCTTGACTATTTTCCATTGATCGTGTAAGCAATAGAAATATGTTGAAGGCATAATATTGGCCCAAGCATGAAGATTTCTTATTGTTTACCTCAGAGGAAACACGTGCAAGAGTGCTCACAAGCCTCTGCGCATGGGGCCAAGATTAAAAAAGAGGACCAAGATTAAAATAGCATAATCCGAGATCTTTTAATAGATCTGATAGGTCTGATTGGCTGACTACGACGATGGCGTTTGTTTTCATTATTACCATTTTGAATCACAGTTTTATTATCATTACATTGAATGCCCACGAAGGAGAAGACATATCAGGATATAAAAAACTTATATTTTTAAGTATTTAGGCACTTGGCTAACTGTTACCATTGCCCATTATAATATGAAATATAGGGTTTCAACTTTATCGTCGTCATCCGGTTACTGTGCCGACATCATTCTCCCTATTTAATATAATCCTTTGAGATGTGTAGGTTGTCCTGGTACAGCTACGCACTTTGTTTACACAGGCTAACGTATTTTCCAAGGTACAGAAAGATATTTTGCCGAAAGCGTGTGGATACGAATTTATGTACCAGATACTATAAATATTATTTAAATTGATTTTTATGAAATGGAAAAAAAGCGGAAGATATGCACTAGCAGCTATCAAACATTTTCAGAATCCAAACGAGGGGTAATTTTTCTTGAGAATGGCGGAATTCGTGAATAAATAGCAGCCATGTCCCACATATTTACCACACGACTTCTGTGGTCCAGGTTGATGATGGATTGAGGTAAATTATGCCATTGCGTAGATATATAACCTAAGCTTTAACCCTCAGCAACCTACCAGGGCCACTGAGATAACCCTACACGGGTTTTGCACTGCCTTATGATTCAATTGTTGACCAATGCTTTCATGAGTCCAGGAATTGATTTGTGACACTGTAAAAATACTATTTGCCGCAAATTAACCATCAATCAATTTCCTTTTGTCTTCTCTTAGGAAAACATAAGTAGTTGAGGATATTATAATACCACTCTCAGTAGAGATTGCCTTTACAAACCCCTAGCTTTTTGATCTATGCCTTTTTATTGTAAATGCTAAAATTATTCGGTGCATCATGTCGTATATAGACATGTGAATTTGCGAAAATAATGGGAAGATTCCGTTTACATTAATTTCCTTTTTTTATCTCTTTGAGCATTTTCCATCATATGTCACGCCTTTAAAGATTACGAGCCACATATACGTGGAGTTTCAAAACAAATGCCTAAATTATGCCTCCCTTTCCTTTTCCCTCACATACGCATATGAAAAGTATCACGTATTGCAATCAACAGCGTGGCAGAAGGATATATGAAAGATATTGAAGAAGAGATGCAGAATCACGAGCTGTGGGTAGTAGATGGATCAATACGGTTCAGTACCGATCTTCTTTCGTTGATTATTACTTCCAGCCTTTGGACATTTTCTATCGAAAGAGGGCGTCACTTTGCTCCCACGGATGTCGCCCGGCAGGCGAGCCTACCCTCTCCCGCGGGTGGTAAAAAAATAAACAAAAGCACACCGCCTCCCGTCTTTGTGCGAACAACGCGTCACAGTCTCCATAAATTGATCGAAGTGACATCACCCCTCTCACTCCGGCGGCTAATCCTTCCCTCTGCTACGAGTTCCCCAATCCACTCCCCTATCTGTGTGCTAGCAAACTCCCAGAGCCATCCCAGACTTGGCGTACAATACAGCGCTTCCCGGGTGAGCTGCCTTTCCCGTCCCACGTGTTTTACGATACCCAGACGAGGACACACCAACACTAGAGGTCGCTTTTCCTTATACATCCTCCCCACGCCCACCGGACTGATCTACAACCACTATCCTACTCGACCCTCACGGACTCCTAGACCAAAAGGTCGCTACATATCGAGAGTGATGCTGAGCCGATGATAATATCTACATCTCCATATTACCTTGTAGGCAACCTACAGAGGTAGGCTCAGCTTGGCTTTCGGGTTGTCCTACGCGTCGATTCATCTTCGTAAAGGCTGCTTTACCAGAGGCACGTCATTTCGCAGGTTAGCTCTGAAAACATGTTGAAATTGCGGGAATGAGAGCATGGAATTAGAGCAGGGGCTATTTTGCCGTCTCGCATCCACGTCCTAGCATTCATATTAGCAGTTTTGCATTGCCCAGCTATTTAGCTTGCTAGCCCACCCCATACCTACTGCAAATTACATGAATTCTGAAATAAATTCCTGTTTCGAGAATCACTGACGTGTTTTCGAATATATTTGTGATATTAAGACCCCTGTATCAAATTGTGCCAACAATGGCTTTAATAGACTAGTCAAAAAATTTTAACCATGGGGGACCGAAAACTATCTGCAGACTAGGGGTAGTTCACATAGTTTCACATCTTTGCGTTGAGGAAAACAGCATTTCAGAATTGCAGGAAGACTGTATTCTTTCCTGTGAATGATGAAAAAATGCAGGAGATTTTATGGGGATTTTAAATGGGTTTACGGCTTTATTTGACGTTTCGGGGTTGAAATAGAATTAACATGAGATTGCTAGTTCGTCTAAAGGTCGTTTAAAGGCCGTTTTACACGGGGAACGTAATTGCACAATATGACGTGTATGCGGAGGCGAAGTCAAAATTGCGTCGTGTAAGCGTTGAATTGCTAGAACACTTGCGAGAATGCGTGGACGTGAGATGGCAAAATAGCCCTTTTTCTAATTTCGTTCATGCATGCGCGCAATTCCACGCCATTTAAAGGCCGTTTTACACGGTACACGGAATGGCGCATGTTAGAGCTACATTAATTTCTAAAATGGCGTGGAATTGCGCGAATGAATGAACGAAATTAGAACAGGGGCTATTTTGCCGTCTCGCATCCACGCATGTGTTCTAGCAATTCACCGCTTTACACGACGCAATTTTGATTGCGCCTTCACACGTACGTCAGACTGCGCAATTCCGTGTACCGTGTAAAACGGCCTAAAGAAAATGCAGTTATTATAACCTGCGCAATTCCGTGTCCCGTGTAAAACGGCCTTAACACAGGGCACGTCATTGCACAATCTATTGTGCACGAAAACGCGGTTAAAATGGTGTCGCGTAAAGCGGTGAATTGCTAGAACACATGCGAGAATGCATGGACGTGAGGTGGTAAAATAGCCCCTGATCCGATGCCATTCGTGCGTTCGCGCAATTGCACGCCATTATGAGAAATGAATTGAGATCAATTACGCACAAATACGTGCCCAGTGTTATGCTTTTTTAGTGTCCCCAAGTTTCGATTTAGGTACAACGCTGCCAAAAAATTCAGCCAGTGGGGTAGCTAGGAATTTCGTTCGGGGGGGGGGAGGGGGGGTCCAAAACCAGGGGGAAAAAGTTTTGAAAAACAGGGTCGAAGTAATGGGTTTTCAACTAATTTTAACACTTTTCATAATAGAAAAAACTTCATTTGTTAAAAAACATTTTGTAAAGTCATGATTTTTCAATATTTTGTTTTCTTTTATGAAGGAAAATAACTGTGCTTTTATATTTCGGGGGGTGACGAGGCCCCCCCGAACCCTCCCCTTGGCTACGCTACAGATTTCAGCCATTAACTAGGCGAACCTAAAGAAACCGATAAAGTTCGACATCTGTAAAAAAGAATACTACGCACTAGGAATATAGCTATCTCGCTTAGAGCCGGCATAACTTTTGCTGTGCGACTGTTATTATGTTCGCCTAAATTCCTGCTTCTAGCGAAGGGGGATAATCCTGCCACGCCCCGCAAATTGGGAGCACTTCGTAGAAGTCCACGGAAACCCCCTACGCCACACTCCCGGTTTACTCCACCATTGCAGCAAGATCTCCTCCCTCAAAGTACACAAAAGCTAAGCTGTGGACGCTCAGTTCCACAGTTAACAATTTTACGACCACCGGCGGAAGGAGACGGGTAGGTGGGGAGGACGACCAAAGTGTTGGTACGTGCGGAGAAGGGGAAGAAAATTGGAGCAATGGAGACAGGGAAGTCGGAGGAGGAGGTCTTGGGCGAAACTAATTGAAAAGCTGACATACGGACCGCGTGGAGAAGGTCGGGGGAAGAGGTTATGCTGTAATCGACCAATGAGGGAGCTCCGGGGAAGTTGGCCACGCCCCCGACTCCCGCGTCGATTAGGCGTGGCTACAGTCCCGCGCATGCGCAGTGAGCATTCGCGCGTTCAGGCGTGCGAACGCAGGGGAAGGGGAAAGCGAACAGCGCTGAGGAAGAAGGCAACTTGCAGGGCACGATAGGAAACAGTCGGCTTTCGCCCTTTACCGAGACCACACCACTGGAGTAGAGAGAGAATACAGTCAGGATATTCAGTGAAGGGAAGAGCCAGGATACATTCGTGTTTTTATTTTCAATTCCGGCGCGCTGGGACTCTGGTTCAAAAGACTGTGGAGAGTGGAGCTGAGGACTTGTTCCATCTTTTATTTGTACCGGCAACGTGGATCGTTGGGAGGAGTCTTGTGGTCTTTTTGCTCCTGATATCTCCGGAGTCGCCTTCCACCGGGACCGGTTTTTTTTACCGTCACGGTGGTGCTCGACGTGGTTGCAAGAGTTGGTCGGGAGATGGCAGCACTCTGCGCGATGAGCGAGGCCTCCGCAGAGACTACCCACGCCCAGAACCCAGACGCCTTGGCCGGTAAGTCCTCTACACCTCCTTATTATTCCTTTTTTTATCCTCATCGGTTATATTCACCGCTTCGATGGCTTTCTGTCTCTGCCTACTCATGCACGGTTCTAAGGGTATATTTTCTGTGACTCAATTTTGATTCGCGTCGTAGCTAGGGGAGGCTATACGTTAACTCGAAAAATTCATCACATTTCCCAAAAAATATTTCGCACGAATTAAATTCATACCGAGTGAACAGATCATTCAGTAACATCTAACGGTTTTGATGAAAACCTCTCCGGTTTTCCTAATTATATATTCTTTTTGCGAACGTTGCGAAATCCCAGGATATGCTGTAGGTATATGTCAAAGAATTTTGTTCACTTTTAAGGGAATACGGAGTAGTTTGCTGTCACAACCAGAGCAGATATGTCTCCCCCTCGACTACGCATTAAGTTCGTTGCTACGTGCCATGTTCCCAATGGTTAATTTTAAATATCACTCCCAATTTTTTGTCCCGGCTCCGTTTTTCTGGGACTTCGAGTACTTTCATCTCTCAACAAAATCTTGGTACCGTGTTCGACTTAAATGAGACTAATTCACCTGCTGTAAAATTTTATTTTGGTAATTTCAGATACCATATTCATAAGATTTTGGTCTATTCTATCGTGAATATAGCGTTCTTTATATATCCATGTTATGCAAAATTTTGGTAGCAAAAAATAACTAATTTACTGTTCAGACGAGATGCAAAAATTGTACTTATTCTGTTTCTATCAATATTAGGATATTGTTCCTTATGTTTGGTACTGTGCTGAGTGATGCGATGTGGAAAAAACTAATTTTGTTGGTGCACGGACATTTGACCTGAAATATCGCATAAATATATTTTTATACGTGCTACGTGTCACGCTTGCCTTCATGTCTCCGCCCTGCCTACCAACTCACACCGCTACAATTGCTGCTCTCTTTTGAAGTTGCGTAACTAACCGTCTTAATCGCTAGACTGCGTGCCTTCCTCGTATCGCGATTGCGTCGCGTCGCTTCTCCGATGAGCTCCCTCGCCGATACCTTTTTAGCGCGCCGACACCAATTTGCGATTGCGAAAATTTCTCTTCGGCGCCCGGCCATTGAGGGTCCCGTTATGTATTTAGCTGAAGTAATCCTTTAGTGAACCCACTCGCTTGGAACTTACCCTTTTTTCAGTGCACTCAGCGTTAAAGCAATAAAGCATTTCCGTCATGTCAAATGAATTTGCGCCAGCAAAATTGGTTAAAGAGAATTGAGGAAGCAGACTTTTCGACTTTCATTAATTTTAACAGAAACAAATGGCCATTTGGAGTATTTTTTAGAACTTTTTTTAGCATTGTGGCAAGACTTTTAGTAAATATTATTAATGTTAGGGATATGTTTTTCAGCCGTGAGTATTTTCATGCAAGTAGATACTTTCTGCCTTTAATCGACTGTAAGAATTAAATAATTAACAATAATCTCCCTCTGAGATTTCTCATTACTGTTAAGCGTATAAACTTACCAACTGGCAATCTATGAGGAGACTTCTAAAGTTCGCTCGTTGAGCGCCAAGTTGAAACTATGCATGCAAGCGAAATGATCGCCGGTATTGATCTAGCTGTGTCCTTTTGCTATAAATTAATCTCTGTTAACCTATTCAACTGTTCTTATATACACCTGTGACCCTAAAAATTACCTTTATCCATCGACATAAACTCATAAACAGATAATCTGATGCCCCGTACGAAAGGTGACCCGCATCATTTTACCGTAAACAATTACCTAATGTACCTGCATTGAAATATAGTCTCCTCTTCTTGATCACGGAACTCACTAACGTTTTTCTTTACAGCTTGATCACTCGTATAAATAATACGTGGGGCATGGAAATAGTTAAGGCTTCGATTAAGTTGCCTTCGAAGGTCCGATACGCCTTATTTTTGTTAATATAGCTTACTTACTTATAGCAATGTCACATCAAATCTAAAACGTGCCTCAATTTTGTTCTCAAGAATTATTAACTTGGTAATTTTGAATGAGCATTAAAGAATGAAGCATTTATCTCGGTTACTATTTCCATAGGCATATAAGATTTTTGGTTCCTACAAATATCATGCAAAATGCTTTGCATCCTCACGTAGGTATTTGGCAAACACAAATGGGGAATATATTGTTTGATTAATTGATGCTACTTTCACAAATGAAAAGAAGGCATACATTTATCTGTTTTTTTATAACAATTATCACTAGCATCTTTTGAAATAGTATTTAGCTTAATAATTTTCCACTCAGTTATTCGACCACTTGTTCAAGATTCCCTTGTGCTTTAAACTTACTCTTCAATACATTTTTCTATGTAAAATTTACATTTACGTGAGGTAAAACAGATGAATTTGTCTAGAAAAACAGCTCTTTCGTTCGCTTAAATCAGTCGTGGTCTTGGTGACTTACTCCCTCAGGCACTCGTAAGGCAGCTGCCGACTTCCTCGTCTAGGACAAACGGAAAGGTATAAACCAGTTCATCATAAAAAAAAATATGAAAAAAACTATATCCGGAGAAAATTATTTTTATTTTTCCTCTCGAAAAGACCAAGGCAAACACGGAATGCCGTGAGTGCCACGAGCCAACCAATTTTCGGGAAGTTAACCGCTCTGATGGCAGGCCCACCTCTCGCCTGATCATCACGATCCCAAGTGCGTGGCCACGGGTATTTCACGCCTGGAATCCCAGACCCGTGCTACAGGCTCATTTTCTTCAATCCGAACCTCCCACTCCGTAACGATGCTGAATTTTCAACGAGGTCCAGGTGTACAAAAAAAACCTGGATATTTTGAAATAAACTTCAATTCTCCTTCCATGTGTAGGTATGTTTAAATTTGAAATTAGTATGAGATTTATACGATTTTGAGAACTTTACCATACAGCAACACTTTAAAAGGCTTAGACAACATCATATGTACAAATAAATGAACGCTATATTACGGCCGTAAGAGAATTGAAAGAAATAAATGCACCGAGCCCGTACTCTTTATAGGAGTAATTAAGATATCTATGTATCTAAATATACAAAGAGTACGGCATTGGGGAGTTTATTTCTTTCAATATCACATAATATGATCTTCAAACAGCCCATGGCCCGTCTTCTAAGGACCTTTTTTGCGCAGAAAATATCATTCTCCGAATGATTTGAAGCTCTTCTCCCAATTACTCTCTCCGCTTCATTAAGGAGTTATTTCATTAAGAGATATATTTTCTTTCAGAGCATGTAGAGCTCAGAATTTGGTATTATGGTGAAAATTATAGTTACTATTATTTCATTAATAAATGCGAAAATCATAAAAAATTACTATGTCTTTACTTATCTCTTAAACCTTAACCACTTATAAAAAGCGCTGGTGATAAATACATAAGGAATTCTCCCTTAGTTCTTAAAAACTCGGATGTTATCAATCTACTCTCGTTATGAAGCAAGTTTAGAGAATTTTACTCATGAGATTAGTTAACCTCATGACCTGGGAATAGGTGAGCAAGAACTAATGAATACATATGGTCACGAGTATATCACGCCTTGTGGAAACCTGTGCTACACGCTTATTTAATTCACCCAATCTCGCAACTCCTTCCCCTCCCGTGCCGTGAGCCCCTGGGCTACACAGACGTGATCTGCCACCAGGGAACCAACGGGTGCTCTTCCGAAAGATATAGAATAAGGACGGACCCCCATCTTACGTTCGCCGCAGGGGCTCAGCTTGTATGGGTAACACCTGCCTCTCTCCCCACCATTGCTCCACCCCAGCCCCGCGTGTGTAGAATATAGGTACAAAAAAGAAACAACAGCAACCCTTTCATCTGTCCTGACGAATGTGCGTAGGTATACGAGCCCCGCCTCGGCATTTGGCACCGGGCCTCCCCGGAAGCTATATCAGCGACACGGTGCCTCAGTGTAGAAGCCCCCTGTGGTGGACAGGATCCCTAATCATTGATATGCGTCAATATGCATGAGAGAGAATGGTCAGGGATACGTATCTTAATTATTCCGAATGCGCTTCGCGTCGTAATATGCTATCTGCTGCACGCACTCATGAGATCATCAGGGATTACCCTATTATCATTGCGTTTCGTGGGTTAATAAGAGTGGATGGAGTTGCAATATTTAAATAATAGATGTAATAGTACTTATGGATCCTTTAATTTATATGCGAGACATTTTTGCTTAAAAAGTTTAGGATTAGTTCAGCTGAAATTCTTATTTACGTATATTCTTGGTTACGTATTTACGATAGGTAAATGCTTTCTGTACGGACATATTGGTTTACCATTCGAGGACATTCAACATAAATATTTCAGAAGTATGAATGCATTTCTCTTTCTTTAATTAGTGAAAGAATTACGCCATTAGAATTTCCGAATAATGGCATACATCATGCGGAACAAGCATTGAATGTATAAGTGCGTTAATTGAAAAAAATCATACTAATTTAACAATGCCTTACCCTGGCTATCTAATTTAAGGTCAATTCTCCCCTTCAGATATCTTTTTGCGGTAAGTGATTTTTATTTGAGAGGACCAATTTATTTTACCCGTACCTTCCATGCCCAACCACAAGGCGAATAAACACAAATCACCAGCTGAGTCACTAAGAGCGACGAATACTTGATTGGCATCAGACACGCAATTCTCTGCTGTGGCTATTTTTGGCCAGACTGATTTGATAAATAGCGCGAGATGTATTTCATGACTTGTTCTTCTGAATACGAAGCTATGTACGATTCAAGCTCAAAATAACACATATTCCCGTTGAGTGATACACTTATGCATGCTGCACTTACATTTTTTTGCAGCCATTCCCTAGTTATAATTTTACTGGATCTGAATGGAGATTGGAATGAATTCAATAAACTAATACCATCTCTACGTCGTGCATTCTACTAAAAATATTCTATATCTAATAATTAAACAAGGTATATTTAGAATTTATGTAAAGTTTTAAAGTTGATGCTACTTTACTAGCTTTTATCGGAAAGTGAAGGAGGGAAGATGATTTTTTTCTATTAATAAAACTATTCCCACTCTATGGTTGATGGGATTTTAAGATCTAAGGTAGGATTTAATAGGCAGGAGAGAAGATAACGAACGAAAAGGTATGATTTAATACAGCTTTGGACTTGTTTTTGGACATATTCTCCGTAAAGGAGACAGGCTCAGCCTACAGCTTTACAGAATAAATTCTTTACGCGGCAATAAAAGGCATCCGAGCGAATTCCACTGTTAAATATTATCTATCACCATCTGTATTATTATATGTATTATAATATTATGTATCTATATCTATTTATTCCACTGTTTTATAATTATATATCGCTAAATTAAGTAAAACAAAAAGTTTCAAAATTAACTCTATGTCATATCTAATGGTGATGATAGATGGTTGGTTGGTTGTTTAGAATTTCAAAAACTTATTTATCATTTTACGTACAAAATCTGCTGATTACCTTATTTCCATTCGTTACGGTGGGGAAAGGAGACTACTCTTTTAACTATTCTCGCAAGGTGATTTCGTTGATGCAACACACAACTCACCAACTGCACCAGGCGGCGTGCCGGTTAAAAAGCGATTAGCGTAAATCAATCACATGAGATACAAAAAGAGTGTGAGGTGAGAGAATTAATCATATATCCTCTTCGACACACCTTCCGTGAAAAGGTGGTAGTTGGCTTGGGTGCGCCCGGAACAGGATTATCTTTGGTGCATCACGGTTACCATTTCATGGGCTATTTGGTGGCGATGAGCAGGGTGGCTGCTGTTGGTCAACCCCGCAAGGCATATAGGACTCCCGCTGCATTAATGTTTCATGATCTGTAGCGAGTGCCGTACTCCGATCAATAGATCACCATCAGCTCACCCAACACGCTTTCCGTTTCTCGCATCTGCCCGTTAATTCGTCCTCCCCGCAGAGAAAAAGAGATGCGTTCGAGATATATCGTTCCCTCTAGATTCTTGCCACGAGATTGAATCCGTCCCCGCGGGTGATTGTGGAATAGAACGCACCTTAAGTCTTTCAGTGTCCTCTTTTTCTCGTGCCTCCCAGAGTGTAATAAACGTTCACATTGCTTCCGTGACTGCTTCCTGTTTTGAGACCAGATGCCCGTGTCGTGGCCTCTCTTAATTTTTTTCCGTTTTGTTCCACGACGGCTGTTGTCTGTCCCCCCAGGGGGTTCTGGTGTATATGGGTTGGAAGGACACGCGTTAAGGGACTCCCTCTTCTCGGTGCTTCCGATTACGAAGTAGCAAATATCTGTGAGTGATCCTCGTGTTTTGAAGGATCGGTCCCGCACACTTTGAAGGGAATGTCTGTTCTTTTGCCCCGAGGATAGCACGCAGGGTGTCTGGCAGCTGATCACTACAGGTGCCCCTTGTTTAGTATTTTACATTTCAATGCTCCTAACTTCACGCCTAAGGATATGGGTGTTAGAAAAATATATTCCCTCAATATATCAGGCATTTTATAGAAAATAATGCCGTACAGTAAAAAATTGCACTAAGTCACTCTTCTGGTTTCAACGGCTTCCTGACCATTAAAGAATGGCATAACAAGGCTGATATCGATAGCAAATTATTGCTTAACATCATAACCAGCATATCTCAGTTGGCGGTCATTGTGATATGATTGCCTAGCTTGGTTTAACGCTCTAAAAATCAACTGTCCTTTTGCTGGAATATTTAAAATTGCTATCTACATGTAAATTACAATTTTTATGCATTTAAAAAATATAAACATAATACAATTAGAATGCATTCAACAAAATTTAATGAAAATTATATTGTAGCATTAAATTAAATTCTCATTAAACGAGATTTTAAGGTATTTATGCGAATTTTTAATCAAATGATAAAATGGAATTTTTCAGAGTGTGAAACCGAATCTTGAGACATTATTGCTTGCATATTTTCTACAGTACACTATTTTAGAGTTAGTTATCCCCCTACGTCGTTTTAAATGTCGCTAACTCATTTTTTTTCTCTTTTCCCTTTTACTTGCAGTTGAAGACGAGGAGAGCTCTACTCTGCTTACCCCACCTCACACCCCCACGGCGGTCGCCGAGCACCAGATGCAGCACCACGCACCAGCACCGCCACCACAGGGCGCCCTATTCTCTTTCCCCTCCTCCCACCCTCACCACTACCCCCCGTCACCACAGCATCAAATGGTGCACCCCCATCCCTTGGACGTGGAGACCGGTGCACCGCCTCCGGGACACCTGCACCATCACCACGTTCACCAAATACCGCACCACCACCACCCCCACCAACACCAGCACCCGATGGTGCCCGCACCACACGGCAGCCGGGCGGCCGCCGCCGCAGCAGCCGCGTACTATGGCGCCGTCATGTCTCAGTGGGTGCGGCTGTACGGAGGTGCGGTAAAGCCGGGTGCGGGGGGGATGCCCGCGTCCGCGCCGGGTGTGGTGGCGTCCTCTGCTGGAGGTCCAAGGAGGCCTCAAGGTCCCTCTGGTCATGCCCCGTCGCCCCGTCCCAAGAAGCAGTTCATCTGTCGCTTCTGCCAGCGCCAGTTCACCAAGTCGTACAACTTGTTGATCCACGAGAGGACCCACACGGACGAAAGGCCCTACTCGTGCGACATCTGTGGGAAGGCCTTCCGGAGGCAGGACCATCTCAGAGACCACAGGTGAGTGTCATTCGCCATGACTGAGTTTCTCATCAATTTGCGAATCGAAGATTCTATTACCATTATACTAGGTTAACATAAAAGAATGGTGCGGTTTTGTACCTTGTTTCAATGAAAACAGAATTACTTACAGCTTATATTTTTTTTATTTTTCGAATTTGTCGTCTCAAGCAGTGTATTTTTTACATATTTTATAAATTTCACAATGCGCGCCCAAAGTTGCTCTTCTAGAGAAAAACTCGCCATCGACACTAGCCTACTCCTCGCGGAAAGCGCCATGGGGACGACGGCTTATCGTCCCATCCGACGGACGGAATGCTGCAGTTGAAATGCCCTTCAAGGCTCTCAAGCAAGGATAGGGCCTCTGAAAAAATATCTGCCACCCTAGCCCTACCATTTTTCAATTAATTAATGAGTCCGCACCATTCATTTATGATAACTCTGTAGTTATAGAATGCGCCATTACTCGAAGAACGAGATAGTTTAAAATTGAAAATTGTGATAAATAAACGTTTGAATGGAAGTATAATGTTTCTGATTTGCTTGGCGATGGAAATATTGTCGAATTATGTGTCAGCAAGTACGAATATTGTCTATAGGTTTTAATTTTATTTATTCGATTTTTGACTTAGAAAAAAGTGTAATTAACATTTTTTGACTCATTTTATAGGCATGTTAAACCAATGCCTTGAAATATAACAGGTCATGTCACGGATGAAACAAGGCTCCAATTATAAGTATCAATGGGTATTGCTCATAGTTTTGCTTTCAAATCATTGTAATATTCTGAGCCGTTTGTTTCTCTGAATTACGACTCCTTCATCGCTATAACAGAATTTTAACTCCAATATTTTTTCCCTTCAGGTACATCCATAGCAAGGAGAAGCCGTTCGTGTGCGGGGAATGCGGCAAGGGATTCTGCCAGAGCCGCACCCTGGCCGTCCACCGCATCCTGCACCTCGAGGAGTCGCCGCACAAGTGCCCGGTGTGTAGCCGCGCCTTCAACCAGCGCTCCAACCTCAAGACGCACCTCCTCACCCACACCGACCACAAACCCTACGATTGTCCCTCGTGCGGAAAGGTGTTCCGCCGCAACTGCGACCTCAGGCGACACGCTTACACCCACCACATGATCGGCGACGGGATGGTGCTGTCACCATGCGGCGGGAGTCCGCACTCGCCCGAACCCTCCGGCGAGGAACCAATGGGACGCAGGGCCAACGACACTTGCGGCCTCGACGGACCAATGAGCGGGAACACCTGCGGCCTGCACTCCCAGCAACCCTTGTACCCCATGGGACCTTTGACGGATGGAGATTCGTCCCTTGACCTCTCCCTCAACAAGGGTTCTAGGCCTTCTGGTGGCTTGGAAGCACTCCAGAGAAGCGTTGATGGTCTTGTGCCAGGCGGTTCGTCGCCACCTTTCGACTTCTTGACCCAGGGAGCCGTGCAATATCCCCAGTACAAGGGACACGAGAGGCAGACAGAACAAAAAGCTGCTAAGGTGCCACCACTGAAGACTGGCTTCACCATTGCGGAAATAATGGAGAGATAGTTGCCTTAAAAGAGTGCTTAGGATCATGAAAAGTCAGTTATAAACTCTAAAAGACCCGGCCATTGGCTGGAGATAACATTGAGTGTAAGTCTCTGCAGAGACTGCAAAGAACTTTTTGTTTTGTTTTTGCATATGTAATGCAGTCATTGCAGGAGATGAGTTGAAAGCTCTCCTCTTCAGCTTCGAGTATTTTACATTGTGTGTACAGTTAAAGAGTGAATTGGCCACTATTGTATTATTGGCGGCGCAACAGACCAAAGTCTACAATTCAGTATTACTTCTGTCGTTGTGCAAATAGGCTAACTGGGTGCTGTAAGAACTGCACCCGTTGTTGTTAACTTGATTGACTGGCTTTAAGATATTTAGGGGTCTTGCGACCTTAGTAATTGTGTTTCCACATCAAAAACTGCTGTATGGCAAAAGATATGTGGCTATGTGATTATTATATTTATATTGAGTCGGGGTATCAGAGTAATCAATGTTCACTTTTGTATAAATTAAATGAAGAGCCGTATTGCACAATATAATGGCATAAAATACTGCTGCTACTGAGCGTGTTAAAACCCAAAGACAAGAACCAAATTTATGAACTCTACCCCGTAATCTGTGGCCCTGCCAGGGACCACTACTGATGATCTCAATGAAACGTACCTTGACGCTGTGACCACCAAAGCTCACCCTAGTGTTCTGACAGTATCTAGTAGCGGGTGTATTCTAAATGGGCCAGTCTTTGTAATGTATACTAACATTCCAGTGATCATCTTTCAATCTAGGGCAGTTTTCTGTCCAAAAATCAGGGACGCCTTTATTTAAAAATTAATCCACCTCGAAGCGCCTGCATGGGTTCCATCTTCCGAAGTATTGGATTGCAAATAACTAGAAATGGTGGTCAAACACGGATATTGATTGCTTTTTCGCGGTTAATTGCAAATTTAATGGACGATAAGCCATGCTGCTTTTGTTATTTTCCCCTGCTTCGCTTAAGAATGTGTTTCAATGATATGAACTAAGTATTTTTTCAAACTCCAGAAGCAATTCGTGTTAAAAACTGATTAGGTGGTAAATCATAATTAATGGCGTCTGTTTTCATTATTTTCTACTGTTCTTATATGCGAGTAGTTAAGAACCTACGGGTCATTCCCAGTTACAGTTGCAGTGAGCATCAACGATTTAATGCTAATAACGAATTTCATTAAAAAAATCTGTTCCAGTGATTTTTGGTGGTAAAAAGACAAGCCAAATATATCCAACCACCACATTTTTATTTATATTTTATTTCTATATTTATGTTTCATTACGTTTGTACATAGATGTGCGGAATACATTCGCATATTTCGTTTATTAGACCAAAATTCATGTGTCTCTACCTCTGTGCTTCCTCAGGTTGTATTTAATTTATTTTCAAAGATGTTGCAAGCCAAATATGTTGCTTCTCACACTGAAAACGTTGCTGTTTAGTGTCGAGTTTCTCCCAAAGATTGCGACTAGTATTCATCAGCGCACTTGCACATTGCACTATTTCCTTACGATGCGCTAAACCTTGTATATATGTAGAGAAAATAAATCAAATATGGGTATATACTTACATGAATTCTTTTTTTTATGTCAAATTCCTTTACCCTGAATATAAATTCTGAGATTTTTTTTAGGAATTTCAATAGTCCTCAAACATTTGGGTCGCTGATGTGCTGTCACGGAGTGTATTGGTAAGTTTAATAAACGGACATACGGGGTAATCCATAAATCAAGACAACGGAAGAAATCTTGGTTGCGTAGAAAATTTTGTAATGATTAAAATTTTTCATTATACATAATGCTATTGAAAATATAAGGAGGGAAGAAAAGGGAAGTAAACGGAAAAAACAATGAAATAGAGAGGGGTGACCTCTGACCACAAACAATGGAGTATTAGAGAGTTTGAAAACATATTTGCCGGCCTCGGTGGCGGAGGGTAACGTCCTCGCTAGCCAAACAGGAGGTCGAGGGTTCGAGTCCCGCCTGATTAAGTAACTCCTTTACAGGGCATGGTTGTTTGTGAACGTAAAATTATTATCATATTAATAACTCCGCTGTAAAAGGCCATACAGAGCTGTTTACGGTGGTATGGAAATAAATATATGAATGTTATTAATAAGTAGTTTGGAAGTCGGCCGTATTATTTTTTCACTCATATTAAGTACCTTTAAGAGTAACAGCAAGTGTAGCATAGTGCTTCTGATTCTTTTATATATATATCTCAGTTTTCGATAGAAAGTGCTGAAATATCTCGAAAATTTCTCTACTAAAAGCGAATGAGAGAAATTGAGGTCAATAAAATTAAGCACAAATTTTATTTTAGTAGTAATTCAGAATGTACGAAGTTAGTTTTGACTAAGGCGTTATAACGGGAAAAGACATACCAAAATTGCATATTTTAGTATTTTCGTCTAAGTAGTATTCAGGTGTTTCTATGAAGGCGAAATGGCTCACTCGCAGGTAAAAAACTGAGTCAGATAATTACTAAGTTTCTAGCAAAATGAGAAAACCTACCTAGGTCCATAAGAAAAGATGCGCAAGAAATGTTTTTGAACTTCAACGAAAAGCATTTTTTCAAAGAAAAATTAAAATTAAAAATTTGAAAGGTTAAAATCACTTTTATTTTATTTTGGTGGCTATTAAAATAAAAATTAGATTACCTTTTTGGTAAAATGATCAACACTTCATTAATTTGGCTAAGTAGCATTCGATTACGGTCTCAAGCAGCGCAAACGATCAAGAGCCATTGGGGATATTTATAACTATATTTATTATAAACATTAGTTTTTAATTACAACTTATGCATAATAAAAATTAGTTTATAAGTATATTTGATGGAAATTAAAGGAGAAGTTTCTACTCCTTTCCATATTTGTTTTAAATCTCTTCGATGAGAAGCAGAAAATATTAATTTCTGTTTGCCGTAGAGTGTGTGTAATGCTTAGAATTTTACCTTTAAGAAATTTCATGGACTATGAAAAGGCAGGGTAAAAAGTATTTTAACGAAATTATAAAAAGAGGGAAATGAAAAATTGAAAAATATGTGACAAGCATGCGCCATGCCTTGATGAAAGTGCTGGAATCATTCCGTATTATTTTTTTCAAGCATTTGCTTTGGTTTTCCTTCTATTAAACTTGGTTTATCAAACGTAGGTAATTACGACTCTCTAGCGGAACGTATTCATAGATTTAGCCTAGGCTTTAATAGTTTTGAAGAGTACTGTATTCATTAACATAAATTTCCATCATTACTCTATTGTTCATTCGCTCCCATTTACCGGAAAAATATTAATGAAAATCATTCACAGTAATATAATTGAAATTAGATTTTCTATTGAAATAGCAAACTTTTCTCAGGCTGAAAATAACTAAGTGCTCTCTTCACTACGGATGCCATCGGATCAGAAACAGTTTACAGGTTTGAACGAACCATGTTTCACGGTCAATTTTAGCGCAAGAAATGTTTTAGAACTTCAACGCAAAGCATTCTTTCAAAGAAAAACCAAAATTAAAATTAAAAATTTGGAAGGTTAAATTCACAGTATTACATATATTCTACGGCATGCAGATATTTATATTTTCCGCTTCTCATCTATGCCAAATATGTTACATGCTGTTTTAGGACAATCTAGAATGCATGTGCTTCACGAATGAGTTAGGGAAAGGGGCTTATTTTCCGCTGCTTTCGAGAATAGCATTCTCGGTCCTCCACGGCACCGGCCAGATCCTGGAATCTCGCCTTGTGCTGCCACCACGCGACCAAGCCTCGAACCAAGTGGTCGATTTGCATACCACAGTGGTACGTGTGGGTCTGCGCAGGTTCCAACTGAATATTTTGGTTGGTACTCGAGGAAAATGGTAAATACTAGATGAATTGAATATAAATATACGAATAAATCCTCCATTGGTGGCATAAATTGTAAGAAAAAATTTTTTAATTATATTTTACTATTATTTACATTTTACTTTATTCTTGGAGTTTATTATTTAACAAGTTATTTTTTTCTATATTTATGATACCTATATAAAAAATAATACCTGAGATACGAAAAGAAATTTCAACGCATGGCTATTTTTTTATACTTTATATTCAAAAAGATGTATAATTTTTATGTTTCAAAAGTTTTACCTAGTGATAATCATCGCTTTAGTTCCAACAATTCGAATGACGTTAAATTATTTATAGAATATAAAATTTCGTGTAACGATCTAAAATGTTATATTAGTATTTTTTATCCAATTATTGATATTATTGCCAGTAAAATAAACGATATTTTAATACTAATTTTAACTTTTAAGTCATCATTTTTCCAAATCATTTTTATTTTTTAATTCATTTCAAAGTTTACTGCTTTATCCTTGTTAAAAAAGTAATTGATGTCAGATAATTTTCATACAAAAATGATAGAAACCGTTACACCTAAATCATGAAATTCGGAACTAACATTCAACTCTTGAACCAAAATCGTCACAATAAACATTGCAGATATGTACTACATGCACTAGCTTGCATTGCTGATTCACTCCCATCTATAACAAAATTTGCTTGGTGAGCTCTTCTACAATACTTGCGAATACTTAAAAAAAATTCTGTTTAAAACGAGTTAAATATTCCCATTTTACATCCTTTAAAATTTATACTAGACCAAGTCCATCGATATAAATGTCTTGTTCTTAATTACGTGGATGATACTTCAATTTCACAAAGTTTTCACGAATTTCATGAAGCGTTTGAGTTTCATGACGGAAAAATGGATGTTAATGTCCACAGAAGAAGGCCAAAGGACAAGTACCTGGGACAGAAGAAAAAGTATACGGAGAAGTATGAGACTCAAGAAGGTAAAAGAATTAGCTTGAGAGAGCGAGAGATGGAGGTTTGCAGTAGATCATTCTAAGGATTGCAACACTCTGTGCATACGTATCTTTGTATATGTATTAATGTGACTCCACTGACTTAATGATCATACTGCTAGTATTCCTCGTAATGCCATTAGGGATTTGTTCTAGAATTATGATAAAATAATAGGTAGGCTATTCAGGGATCTTCTTTTTTTATCTGATCGTGAGCAAACGATAAACTGAAGTCGATTTCGTGTTAGTTACTTAAAAATTGCGGTACTGTTGGCTCAAGCAGCTGTAGAAAGTTTTAACTAAAAACTATGTACAAGGATTTCGTTATTACAATTTTCTGTCCTTTCTTTTTGTATTATATTCTTGATGCATTGGAAACATTTTCTCAAATTTCATTGGCAAATGTGATAGCTTTGAATTTTGCAGTATTAAATTAAATTGTGTTAGTTTTGTCTTCCTCTTATGTAGGAAATAATGCAAAAACTGACTGCGCTTGTTTTTCTTGGATTCTTCATCGGCGTGGGAAATCCTGGACGATTCTCAGCCTACACGCAGAGAAAGAAGCGAATCAACATACAATCTCCTTATTTTATTTTTCAAGTTTTATTTATTATTTTTTCTACAGATAATGAATGCACATGGGGGCACCCGGACGTGTCCGATCTCCCGCAGCGCCTCGACGCGGGGTGCCGAGGAACTAACCGAGTCCACTGTTCCGGAAGCCGCGGTGGCGCCGACGTTGGCGGCACAGAGAAGGAGGATAAAAAAATGAGTGTCGAGGAGTTTCGTGCCGACGCTGACAGAGGCCCCCAGGGGAGCGGGGAGGGATTACGAGAGGCGGTTTATCAGAGGGTGCGGTGGACTTTGGGGTGTAATTAAGTCGGAGAGGTGCCGCTCCTTATTCCCATGTTTCTCCCGCCACCCGCTGTGTTTTTGCAGCTCCAATGATTCCTCTCCCCTTCTCGCCAAATGAAGTACGATATCCTCTCCCACACGCTGTAGAAGTGCACACCAGAGATCCACAGACGAAATGAAATAAATGACAGCTCAATTTATTGCACATGGTGCAAACAAAATTTTGGCATTTTGACCAGAAACATATTTTCCATAAAGCCTAATTTAAAAATAACAATTTTAAGTATAAAATTCATAACATTACTAACATTCTAAGGGGATACAATTAAATTAATATTTTCCACATCTCATCCACGTCAATTAATGAATATATACTGCTCTAGGATAATCTAGATTCAAGGTGCTTTAAGAACGAATTCGGTAAAGGGGAATATTTTATTTGAAATATCGTATTTTATATAATATATTGATTTTTTTAACGCAGTTTAATGTTAACTGTCAGAAAAAATTATTCCCAAATGGGTGAGAATGCTTAATTGTGTTGTTGGTACTCTCGTTTAATTAATATCAAAGATTATCTGTAAGAGACAATTACAATGGCACATTTCCGTCCAACCTTAATTATTTAATGTCCTTAAACATTCCAAGTATTGAATAAAATGTGAAGAATGCTGGATACCCAATAACAATAGTTTTCATGGTAACAACTAAGTGCATAAAAAAATAGACGTTGCCATAGCTCAGTAACTAAGGAGTTGCGACCCCTGTTTATAAGAAAAAAAATGCTTAAAATTCTCTCCCCTTCCACCTCCTGAAGCATTGCAGATTCCTCCTGAGACGCACTGTATGCAGTAATAATTCACGTGCTTTATCTATGCCGATTGAGAGGTTGTTTTATCCTTAGCATTTAAACCATATAGTGCTACATTTCCACCATAAGCCATTGTTTTAGGTGAGTTTGTGTGGTAGCAATACACCCATACTTGCGCTTCTGAAAATGGCCAATATCCACTTCAGCATGATTTAATGTAAATTTCCCGCGGAAAGCAAAGTATTCATGTATTTTGCTAGTAGTAGCTGTGGTAATAAATCACTTAGTTGTGGACATTGCCTAACCATTTCATGTGTAGTAGCCTTTTCAAGGATGAGAAAAATGAATACAAAATGAATACTTCTTCCACTTCGTCTAACCTGAATCTGTCAATGTTAATGCACTATGTTTTGCTTTAAAATCACGTACAGACCGTAAATTATATGAGGAATAATAGCAATAATGGCTGAAATATTTTGAAAATTAATATTTCTTGGACTGGAATTGCTTAGCCTTTTGATAAGAAATTAGCGAATTTTTTTAATAATTAAACGAAAACGGCTTTAAAATATGCTTCATTTATTGTCACCATAAAAAGACAGCACTGTTTGTCTAGCAAAATACAACGACTTAATTATCTATTAAAATTTAAATTTTACCCCGTCATCAAAGCACAACGACGCAGACGCGGTCTTTATTTCTCTTTGTTCCTCTTTTTATACCCTTGCCAACAACATACTTACAAGCGACTAAAAATGCTCGTTATTGTCTTCATAGTATATATGTTCAAAAGAAATCCAGGAATCAAACTAAATGAAGATCTTGAATTTGCCAGGAAAACTCATTAAATTCTCTCTTGCTATACTTGCTTTAAATTATATTGGACGATGATCATAACAGCTTTGTTTTTCTACATTTTTCATCATAACTTTAAGGCTAAAATTAGCGGAATTATGAATAGTTTGCTGTAAAATTAAAAATGCAGAAGGTTCATTTCTGCTCGAAAATTAGTCTCAGATCTACCATTCTTATAGTTATTACGACGACTCACGGATGTATGTGGAATGCTGCGATACTTTGCGACAGACCATCTCCGCCCACTTTATGCAAAACATACTTCTCTGGTCATACGCCCAAAACAGGTCCCATTTGGCTCATTTTTTACCTCAAAAGAGAAGAAAGAACTCACAAAAGAACCATCGGCAGCAGGAGAATCAGCCCACTGTGAGGAGTTAACCCAGCACTAAAAGTCGCAAGACATATCCGTTTTTAGTAATAACCAATATTAGGATTAGCTAGCAGCAAAAAATTGTGGAGTCACAGGCATATACCCGTTACGGTGAAATATGGATTAGAATCACGATCATAGTATATGATTAATATTGGTGATAACTCTTTTAATTTGATAATATTCCCCTTTACAATATTTGAATTAAAAAGATGGAACTCTCCATTAACTATTTAATTGCTGTAAGTTATTGAGAATATTGCAAGGGTGAGGAAGAAATCCATTTATGATGAATCCATCTTAGTTTGAATCTATTCCGTTTCTACTGAGTTGAACCCAGGTGAATAATTATTAACTCCGTGTTTCGGGTTTTCACCGTGTCGTTTGTCTTGGCGAAACTGTTGTCACATCGGTGGTTACTTCGATCTGAAGCCGCCAGTTGGAAGTTTGTGCATGAAAGTGTGGATTTGAAACGAAGTTAAGTTTTATCATAAATGTGAGCAAAGTCCACGAAGTGAAGATTCAAGGGATTACGTAAATGTGGAAAAAATCATACATGTATATTACCTGCTTCTGTACCAATAAATGCGACTTAAGATTATGCTCATTTTACATTTGAAAAAACAAAAATGATTGCATTATTTACCAACTGAGTTAAAAAGGAAAGAATCGTTGCCTTTTTGATGCTAAAAGCCCATGAGTTTATTGTGGTAGAAAAATATTAAAATCTTATATGCATGCTCTTAATATAGTTCATTAATGTAAGTAGTATGGGGAAACAAATAAATAAAGGCCAACGTCATCCACATTTGATTTCAGTCGTTTTTATCAAAAACTTCAACTTACCTCGCTGTATTAAGTATTGTTGTACCTTAAGTTGTATTATTATTGGAGTGGAGGCAGTGAGAATTTAAATGAAGTAAAATATCTGTGGTGACGAATGCTTTGTTATAATCGCACCTATTACGAGTCAGCATAAAGTATATTGTTTAGGTCTTGAATGAATACATAATCCAAGGATATCTCAGTACAACCAAAACTGACTACTTCTGTCAGTACCATACTCAGCAGCAGTTTTATCCACCTTAGTAAGGAACTCAGAAAAAAAATCTCTCAGCATAGGATAATTTGTTTGCGAATAACCAGCAGTTTCACCGCTCTGTTTTTAACCTGACGCGTGCTTCAAACTGAATTTGATTGCTTGTATCTCTCTCGTCACAGTTACTGCTCACGGGCCAACACCATGTTTCACCCACTACTCGCACACGGCGGTGGCACCAAGAACTACGACTCGACAGCTGCCGATCACCACGCGAAGCAAACAACTGCCGACCCGCTGAATTTAATGGGGCTTGTGCAGAGTAACTGAGGACTCCAGATTGTCCCAAAGATGGTGGTAATGGAGAATGACTAGGTTGGCTCATCCAACACCACCTAGACTAAGGCCTGAGTGCTGAAGGCTTGAAATCCTCTGACGTCACGAGGCGGAGGCCTAGCGAATTCTGGCAACCCTATCGTTGCTAGCGAGACCTAATAATAAATAACGTGAAAAGTACATTTAAAACGTGTATCCTGCGTGCATGCCTGCTTGTATTAGTGATGTTTCGCGCGGATTTCGGTGATTTTAATTTAAAAAAACTTGAAGTTAACGAGTGGATGAGTGGATAATGGTGAATAAGTGCTGTGTACCTCACTGCCGAGGCAATTATGCGGGTGGTGAGAAGGTATCCGTTTTTCGTTTCCCGGAAGACGACGAGCTGAAGAAGAAATGGATTAGGGTAGGAGAATTCCGAGGGAGAATTTCATCCCTACGGCATATTCTAGGGTAAGTTGGTATGGGTATGAACAATCTTAATGCCTGGTTGTACAATTAATTAATATTTACGCATTAATAGACGAGGGTCTGTACGAAAGTTGAACCGCTATTATTTTATGGCGATCCATAATCAATGCATTCGTGAAGGTTGTTGTTATTTGTTGGAACGTACACTTGTGCGTTATCTCTTATGTTTTCATTCATCTTGTGTAACCAGGCAATTACGAGATATATTTCTGAAATATTGTGGTATTTAGTTTTTCGCTGAAATATCTCAATGCTAATGTTTGTAGAAGGCTTACACAATGGCGCCTAGTTTTTAGTTTATGTAGGTTATGTATTTGTATGCTGTAATCATGCAATACTATTTTTCCTTGTACTTTAGGTATGTATTAAGCATTTCATGGCTCATGATGTTTACTCGGAAACATCCGCCTTTGATGAGAAGACTGGCAAGGTAATTACAGTGAAATTGCATACACACAGACTGAAAGCTGGTGCAGTACCTTCTGTTTTCCTTGGCTGCCCGTCTTACTTAAGTTCGGCTTCATCATCACGTGAGGAACCCGAGACGAAGCGACTGAGATTGGAGATGAAGCAGAGAGGTGTATTAAAGAGAGTGAAGAAGAGAGAAGGCTCTCCGAGGAAAAGGTGAAGTTTAAGGATTCATGTGAACTTCACAACAAATTGGGAGAATGTGACTGGTTAGGTAATTTTTCCATTGTCAAGAAAGGTGATGAATTGCTTCTCTGCTATATCACAACCGATCCTTTTCCAGAAATTAGGGCGAGAGTTTTGGTGGGAAATGATTTGGAAGTCAGAAGCTTTTTGGGCACTGTTTCCTTGAAAACAGTTGATAAATGTAAGTTTCCCATGTATATTAATGATATGAATGTACTGAAAGAAATTTTGGATGTGCTAAATGTTTTGATGGGGAATAGACCCAAGGTTGAAAAGTCAGAAATGTGACTTAAGTTAGAGGTCATTTTGTCTATTTTAGATGTTATGGCAGCAGATGATGAAGTAGGAGTGAAAGTTAACTTTATCATTGAACAACTGGAGCTTATGATGATGAACAAGTTTACCTATCGTTATAGAAGTGATACTTTAGTTTTTTCTTGTATATCGTTTACAATTTCTCCTCATGCCTATAAATTTGGTAGGAATTCAGGCATGATCTCCCTCCCACATCCCACAACCATTCGTCAAGTGTGTTCAAGTCAAAATTTAAGCCCATAGCAGATTTATGTAACTCACTTACGTATGCCAAATTGTCTTTCCAAAACTTATTTGAACATTGAACGAGGAACAATTGGCTAAATCAGAGTAATGAGCAGTCATTCTTATTCCCTGATTTGAATGATGACAGTGCACCAAAATTGACTGCGTCCTTTCAGACTATCAGGGAACTTCATTTTCTTGAGTGTGGTGAGATTGTTAGGTTTGGGCATCCATTCACCTTGAAAGCACTCTACCCTTCAAACAAAGAGAGACAGAATATGAAGCTGGTGTTGCAACTATTTAATGACTACGTGGTCACTGCCCTTAAGACTTTGGGAAAAGATAAAAATTTGAAGCATCACAATGAAACTGCTGAATCTGTTCAAATAATTTCAGATTGGTGGAAGGTGGTTAATGTAAAGACTCCCAGGAAAGGGATTAGATTAAAAGACCCCTTGTAAACACCTATGACTTTGGATTTTGAAGGGAGAAAGGTATTAGAGAAAGTGTTTGATTGGGTGCAGAGGTGGGATGGTACCGTGGGTGGGTTGTCAAAAGAAACCCATTCCGCCTTCATGCATACCACACATGCCCTCTGTGAAATGGCATCCTATTGTTCGGTGGAGTTAGGGATGGAGTTTATGTTGCCTGGCAAAGTTCAAACCGACTGCCTTGAAGAGCGATTTGGTCTCTACAGGCAGCTTGCTGGCTCTAACTATCACATTTCTATCAGGCAGTTGTACGAGTCAGAGACCAAATTAAGGCTTCAAATCTACTTACCTTTGAAGCTTAAGTCTCAATCATTCAAAAATATATTAGTGGACAGTGTAAATGATGATGATATTGATGATGTATTTGAGCCAAAACAATCAGTTGATTTGTTTTTACACTACAATATATCTGTGGAGTCTGGCGATATAAAAAATATAAGCAATGCTGTACCTGTGTTAACATACATAGCTGGGTATTGTGTGAGATCATATTTAAAATTGATTAATTGCCCATTTTGTAAAAAAATGTTAGTGAAGGAAAGAATGTTAGAAGAGGTAGACAGTGATAATTTGGTGAAGTGCCTTAGTAGAGGTGGTCTTTTTGTGCCTCAGGAAGCTGCTGTGAATGCTGTTGTCCATATATATGTTGTGATGAATAAAACCATCAGCAGTGATTTAGAAGAAGAATTTCTAAAAGAAGTCAGTCAGAGGAATGCATTTTACAGTGTCAGCATGAATGCGTTGATTCTAAATGACTACTTAAATGACAATATCTGTGACAATGGGCACCAAATGAATAATGCAATCAAAAAAATTGGATATGTTTGTGCCAACATCTTTTTTAAAAATTACTGTTGTAGAAAGAATGACGAATGATGTCGTGTTAGTAATGCAAGAAAGATAATGAAAATTGTGAAGTGATTCAGCATCAATAAATATAGCGATATAATGAATTTGTATTCTTGATTATTTATTACAGTTTTTTGAATTATATCCTAGTGTCTAATTTAATCGCACGTTCGCATTGTTTTTCTTTGAGAACATCGAATCAACGCAAGATTTATCAATGGTAAGTGAAATTTAACTGGTTCCTGTTAAAATTCTTCCAAGGGTCTTTAATATTTCTAAAAAAGCTTTCCGATTGTGAAGGAATTTAGATGGAGTCTTTCTACTATCTGACGAATCCGATTAATGTGTTCTGATATTTCGTAAAAATTTCGGCTTTCTACGGTTTGTTTAAAAGTGAAAAATATGCATTTACGGTAAAGTTTCATTGAGTGGGTCATGGTTTGCATAGACGCGAATTTAATGGCTATGATAAATACGCGGTTGTACTAGTAATATTCATCCTTTGATTTTCGGAGTTGGACAAAATAGATAATTCCCGTGCATTTACAAGAGACGAGCTTTCAGTACAATGAATGGTTCACAATCGGCCGGATGGCCTTCGGGTTGTGACGTCACGCGCGAGTCCTCAGGCCTTCTCTCTAGGTGGTGTTGGCTCAGCGAAGGTAAGTGAATTGGCACCGGTCGAGCAGAAAAATTGCCCGAAATTGTAGAAAATGAGATCCCAAAAGGGCTTCCTTTGCAGCGACTACCGACCGAAGGCTGAATTGCATGAAAAAAAGACTGTTGCAGGAGAGACATCCAGTGAACTCGAGGTAAAAGCAGAGCGGAGCTCTAAAGCTCCAATTTGTTCCTTCCCCATTCGATAATTTCTTCTCCTTGCCTTCCACGTCCTCGTCATTACGTGTTCAAGCATGCCTTGCCTTCCACTTAATGATCCTTCGAGAATTGAGCTGACGGCATGTTCCCTATATTCTCGCCTCGATGATTTCTGCCTGTATGCTGAAGAAAACCCTCGCGACGGAAGGAAGCATGCGGAACGATCAGGAAACGGTCGAGAATTGAGGACGTTAATCAGTGGGGCTCACCCAAAAGAGGCAAGAATGGCTTACCTACCTCGAAGGATACTTCGGTTGCTGCACCTGTTTCATCGACCGTACAGAGTAATTGTTTTGAGCTGTTGGAGCGTGTCCTTATGATGGTTGGGAAAACTTCAGGGTTACATGTGACAAAAAGAAGGAGCTGCGCTTTCCGCTTCGTTTGTATTCGAGATCGTGTGGAGTAAATTTCACTGGTCTACTACCTCTACAGTTGTATGAATGGGTTTGAACCCAATAAATCAATATTATGGTGCATTTCCATGTAATAGGGTAGTTTCTTTCATCAAGGAAAACGAAATGCATTGATTGCGATTCCTTACCCACCATTAGTGTACTCATTATATACAAATTATTTGGTTTTGAAAATCCCAGTTTAGACGAATGGCAATGATCAATTTTAACCTCATTTGAAAAAGGCCAGGTTGGCGCCCATGCGATTCCACTCCACGTGACGTCACGGGGACCTAGTTTCTATACGAGTAGATAGGAGTTTTGCATTGCCTGAGATTACCAATGCATTCATGAGGCACAGAGCTCCGGGAAACATCTCTTAATAATCACCCATTAAAATTACCTAATTTCGAAAAGTTTCCTTCGTTTCATAGGGTAATAATAATCCTTATTTAAGTCAAACGCTACCTGCTAGCAGAGTATTCTGCTACCTGCTAGCAGCGTGCGTCGTATCAGCCCTCAAAGCCTCAAAGCAGCGGTAACCAGAGCGACGTCACACGGGGTTTTCCCATCATTCCTACTTAGCTGTCGCGTTTTCGCGCGCTTAAAAATTTTCACTTTTCGTTTAATCGCGAAAAATAGATATCGTCATTCAAAAATCTAAGACCGTGAAATTCGTACTCCAGGAGTAATAATCTTTCGATTTAGGCAGTAGAATAATAATAGGAAACCACCCTATTTGCTTACAGGATTTATTTTCTCGAGAGGCGGCTTATCCCAAGAAAATGAATGAGCACTGATACTATTGCCATCAATAGATCTTGACCTCACTTCTAACAATATGGGATGCATTATATTTTAAATTCTCCCCATGGGCCACGAAATGGACGTTCTATATCAAATTAATATAAGCAAAGCCTGCAAGGAGCACTCTTTTGTAAACTTCTATCATACATATCTAATAAATAGCCATAAAACTAATATCTAACGATAAAGATTTGACACAGCCATCTGGCCCTAGATTCATGCTGACCTTCGAAGACCATGTTCTCCATCTTTTACTCCAGGAAGTATCTTCATAACTTATTTTTCAATTTTTTGCATTTTTATTTTTCAATTTTTCAATTATTTCTTCTTGCAATAAGGGGTGCATTGTATTCTAAAACCTCCCCATATGCCACGGAATGGACGTTCTATATCGAATTGAATAAGTACAACCAGCAATGAGCACTTGCTTGTAAATCTCTACCCATTCCTATCTGATAACTAGCCATAAAACTAATTTCTTACGGTGAAGATTTGACACAACCACAACCTGACCCTAGATTCATGCTGACCCTCAAAGCCCATATTCTCTAGACACACCAGGAAGTATATTCAAACTTATTTTTCAATCAAGATTTTAGTTGCATTAAGTGAATTTGAAAATCTTCTAATAACATTTCAGCCAAATTATTAGAAAAATGGGGTTTTAACAAATATCTATGTACATTCAAAGATATCGCAAGATCGAGTAACGTTGCGCAAGAAAATAAATAAAGTCCACGAAGTAACGCCTATAACTATCAAATTTTATAAAAAAATGATTTTTCTTGAACCACCGCAGTAATTCAACCATTAATTAAATGGATGACATTTAGTTGTGTAAAAATAAATAAATAAATAAACCATTATTTAAAGGAGAATAATTCATAATTAGTCTGTTAAATATGATATCGTTAGTTATTGAGTATAAATAGATAATTAATTAAGTGGGTAAAAATGAATTCTCACCAGATTACCTTAACATTAGATGACATTGTAGTTCGATAAGTCCTATGTAAATATCAATTGAAACCCAACGCCGCAGATGCATGATTACAACTTTGTAATCTTTTCTTCGTTCTAAAGAGAGAATAAAACTTGGAGAGCAATATAACGTTTTATGTGGGAGATCAATGAGTGATATCCCGGGTAAGTCATGGCCCATCTTACGCTTCGTTTATGTCCTGGGTTTAAGGCACCATCAACTTATAATGGATGCATCGAACATAAATCCCTTTGGCAACTAGGCGTGGAAATCAAAAATGCAAATGAATATTAAAAGCTCGGATCACGTTTGTGGGACTTTCAACGTGGGTGTGCTGTATAAGGAACATTCTTGGTACGGAAATAATCACTCATTCGTTGAACGTTCTTTACCACTAAAAGAGCAAGCCTGAGTGACTCATTGAGTGATACCTCCGTTCTTTAGTTGTGATTTGAGGAGTAAGATCAATGCTTAATAGGGTTCATTGAAAACATAAAATGTGCAGCAAATACCTGGCGCAATGCGTTGCCTTAATATATCATTGGGTCAATGGCCGCGAATAGCTGCCGCTATGGTGATAGCAAAAATATTGCCATACTATTCTATCTATAGATTTTACGTGCATGTAGAGGTACGACAGTTTGTGATGGCCATAGCATCTATGGCGAATTCAAGAGAGAACTAATCTCATTGTAGGCGTTGAAGTTCTAATTTTGAAATGACCAATGAACCGAGGACTTCCCTTAACCACTCATTATTATTTTTCCACGAATTAATAGAACAGGAGGTGAATAATCCTGACTAGGTAGTTTTCTTGCTTCTTAATTTACTAATGTTTTAACCTTTTTATGCACCAAGCCTTTTGATGTATATCTTACGGATGCAAACGCATCATTTTTCTGAGTCCTAATGAAGAAGCAGGAGCAATTTCCACAAGTTTAAATTTATGCAAAATTTTTAAATAAATGCTGTAAGCGAAACCGGTCGTACCAATAAATTTAAAATTGTGGAAATTGCTCCTGCTTCTTCATTATGTTCCATTTCCACTCCATCTCGCCTGAAACCTCAGATTATATTTCTGAGTCCTCTTTTTTTCTCGATCACCTTATTGTACTGCGTGTAATTCGCGCAAAATTTCCCTGCAACAATATCAATATGTTGAAATGCGTATCAAAGCGTAGAATCTGACGTTTCGTGTGTTCATAGAATTTCTAAAATTCACTCACTATTCGGTATTCCATGTTAAGGTTTCTAGAACGAATATTAATTACTTATACCACTTCTTTTAAAGACGGGCATAGTTTGCTTTTAGGGCATAGTTTACTGAGATTAGGGTTTATTTAACATTTCCATTTAATCACGCCGATATTTAGATGAGGCAATGCGCCAAAATTTAGCTGCACATTTTATGCTTTCAACGAGAATAAAAAATTCTTTTACAAAGTAGAAAAGTAATATACATTCTTCTAAGGAACCATAGAAGTTCTGTTATGTTTAAACTACTCTCGAAATGTACTTACGTTCCGGTGATAAATTTTCTGTCACGTTATGCAACCATTTATGCTTTTACTTTTTTTGCGAATGCTACTGTGTGTACAAAATTATGGCGGCCGAGCGTAATGGAATATAAAGTTTTGGAATGGAAAAAATGGGGGAAAAACTTTTGAGGTATGGGATGTATGCACGATAACAAGACCTTACGAGCACAATGAATATGATAAAATACTTATGCAGAAGCATTGTATCATTACCGTGGTAAATATTATCTTATTAGGCATGTCGTTATCTGTAATTTTCAGTTGCGTTCTGTGTTTACTTTTTATCGCTGATGTTTTCCCCTCGGTTGTCGGCGACCAAACATATTTATTCATGCATTCTCAGCAACAATACCTTCTCATGTCAAGTTCTTTAAAATGAAGTTTCAATTGATCTGAATTGAAGTCACATTATTCATTCACGCTATAGCCAGTGTCTTCCAGCAGGAATATAAGTCCATTTTAAGAAACTAACGTATTATATTGTTATTAAATCATATAATTATTATTATTAACAAAGGAACACACGTAAAGAAAAGCGTACTTTGACTCATTACTTATGGTATATTCTTTTGGTTTTGGCCGCACCAGCCAGCTGTCAGCTTGTTAATTTAAGAGATGGCAACCCCAACACTGGTTCTTACCACAGGGGTGCCTATATTCCACCTTGTAAAACCTCATGCTTGAGTAAGCTGTTATACTTTCATGTACCATAATGTGGAATAATTATATATTATTATTATTATTACTATATACTTGGTCGCATGTCCAGGAACGAAAAATCGCCTTTTTTTATATTTGCTACGTGGAATAAACGCTGTTGGGGGAAAGTGATGATGAGGATTAAGCCAGGCAGAATGGCTTTGCCGTGCCTGCGGAAGACCTTCCCGTAAAGTCCGGCCAAGCTGTGCGGCACCATCCCCGCAGACCGACCGCAAACGACAAGGATCGCAGCGGCGACGGCGGCCAATAATCAATCAAGCGGATCATTTGCTTCGGGAGAGAGAGAGAAAAAAATATCCACCCTCACAGCCGGAAGAAGCGGGGGAGGACGGATGGAGTCACAAGGGAAGGGGGATTTGACCCCTTGACCCCTCTCCGCTTCTTCACCCACACCGAGGTTGCCCCCCTGAGGGGATAGTTGGTACAGCGGTCCATCCGACATCATTTCTTCCTCTCCAGCAAGTTCCCACGCTCCGCTATGTGAGGTGACCGGAGTCCCCCGCGGCCATCCCGCAGAAGGCAGATCTTCTGGACCGCTTTGCACTCCACCCACGGCCCTCTCCCATGCCCATCAACCCCCTACGCCCATTGTCTCATGACCGCCCCAACCCTTCCCTCTCCTCCATCTCCGGAGCGAACCGTACTGGACCGTCCCCCCCATTCCCCAACCCACTGCGCCCAGACCGACACCGCCGTCTGCAATATGCCTCAGTTTCCCTCACGATCACCTTTCGCCAGCAGGAGGAAGGAGAACGATTTTGTGTGCATTGCAGGCATTTAAAATGGCTTCCTTACGCAGTACGGATATCGAAGCTGCTGTTGTAATTTTCGCAAGCCGTGGTGAGTTGAGGAGGTTGATTTAATCTACGCAGTATGGGTCATTTTCATGAAACACTCAATACATTCCATTCTAAGTGTAGCTATCCTCCGATGGCAAAAATAATGTTTTCGTAATAAGCATTTCAAAAATAAGCTTTTCGTAATTATTTGAAAGTTGTATTTGAAATTTTTCATCTTGAAGTTTACATTCTTTTGCATGGGAATCTTGTTTGCTTCCAAATATTAATTACCTTGGTGCGCCACATTTCAACTTCAAAGAAAACTGAACTACAATTCTATTATGACACATTTTTTTGCCACATCTGGTGACAAAGTTGTCTAATGAAGACAAGAGGGCGGCAAGAATGCAAAGGAGGATCTCGGATAAAATACATAGAACAAGAAATGAAAGATGAGATAGAGAAAAATGCGTAAAAGTGCGATTAGAGTAGCTAGTAGGAGAAAGGAGTTCTGCATCAAACTATTCGTAGCATTATTGCGGAGGCTTTCGCGGCGATTAATCAGCATTCGTAGAATTGATTAACAAAGATAATTACACGAATATTACATAAGAAAATCTTAAGCCGGCGCTGTATACGACATTACCCGCCGAGCACTAAAATGGGTGTACAGAAGTAACCACTCCTGAGGCTGGCGTTGAGCAAACTGAATTTCAAAGGGAAATTAGCAAACATTTCATTCATTAGCAAAGGGTTTTTCCCAGTTTTATACGCAATAAAATTATATAATTAATAGCTTTTCATGGCTATATGTCGTGAGCGCAGAAACCATACGGCAAATATTGAGAATAATTAGCTCACTGTGCTTATCTTCGCTCTCCGGAACTTTTCATAAATCCGTAATTGCACGATAATTTTTCCTTCCCTCAGAATGATAGCTCCAATAATATTTTTATGAGAAACCAAAAGAATGCTCGCTCGACACTTCATTTCCTGAATCAAACGGTCATTCCCATCATCCCTTTTCCCATCGCTAATTCCGTCACTTTCCGCATTTACAACTGTCATTCAATCAGACCGTTACCATAGCCGTTAGTGGCTGTGCGTTCTAATTGGCAGAAGGACGGTGCCAGCGATGATTTCTGTGACTGAAAAAGGGATGGGATTCCCATTCCTGAAGCCGTTGCAGAAAATTTTGGTGTGAAACGGTCATTTGTCCGCCATCATCTTAGTGATCGTTGGAGCTGTTCCTGGAAAGGGATGGAAAAAATGATCGTGTGCTTCAGCCCTCTAAGCAACATCAAAAATGTATGCATTTTCAGCTTTATTCATGAAAGATTTAAAATACGTGTTCTTTTGTGCTATAAATTTTAATGGCGAAACATGTAAATGCCACAATAATTATTATTGTGTAGAAAATTTGCACATTTTTAAAATGTGAAGTCTTGAAATTTTATTTCTCCTAGAAGAAGCTCTGGGTTAGAGAGGGTAAACCGATTAACGGACGGCTTAGTATTTACGGTTGCTTGGTTTATCTGGGGATACGGTCGATAGCTTGGGTTATTTGGGCCATTTAGGAGTTGTGGTTGGCTAAGAAAGGAAGGATTAAGGGAAAAGGCGAATGGTTGTGTAGCATGTACAGTATGTATCGCTATCATAGTATCTCATATATATTTTCCGGTCCGAAGTAGCTGCATAAATAAGCGTTCTGTGGAACTGACTCTGGCTCTCCACATGGGCGTAGTTTTTTGGGGGGCAGGATGAATGCGCCTTCGATTATGGGCGTAGTTTTGGGGGGGGGGGGGGCAGGATGAGCCTTGCCCCCCCAACTAATGGTAATGTGTCCGAAAAAAGTACGAGACGTGCACCATCAAACCTGTATGTACTGTAACATCAGACAATTTTTCTTCCTTTAGCTATTTTTTCCTAAAAAATACTATTTCTTTGCCCGTCTCCTTCCTTCAAGATCTTTTATTAATGAATTCTATCGCTAAAATTCCCCTCTCATCCCACAAAAGCCCCCTGGCAACCTTCCATCCCTCTTCATCCCACGTAAACATCAAATTCAGCATAAAACTCAAATCAATAACAGTATTAATTGAACATAAACATCAAACGTTAGATACAATAAAAATAATTGCATCAAAATTGTAAATGAATTTTATTCTTAGCTACTACTAAAAATATTGTTTTCAGAGGCTAGTTTAAACAAATTTTCCAAGAACACTTACAAATTTACAACAACTTTTGGAGTACCCCCTTCTCTTTGTGGTGTGTTACATAGCCCCTGAATCCCCTGTAGGATTGCTGGCCCCCAACATATAACTAAACTTCTCCCATACCTTCGGTGATGATGGTTAGAATACATTTGACACACTCCTACGCAGTACCACTCTTCTCTCTGCCATTTGTAAGAAATTTCAGTCCATGCGCCAGACCGAATGTGAAAAAGCGTAGTGGGGAGGAAGAAATGAAATCGTGGACTCCCACACCTCTTCCCAGTCAGTCTAGCCCTCTCCGTATAACCACTCCCCTTCCCCTCATATAATGCCCGCCACTCCACCCTTCCCCGCCTGTCATTATCCTTCTTCAGTTTCCTCCTCCTTTTCTACCATTCCTTCCTCGGGATTCTACGTCCCCCCAAACCCGTGCTTTACTCCCGGGAGAATATTTCCCACGGTGGTGCGGTCGTGTAGCGCCCTCGGGAGATTCGGAAGGAAAATCCCCCCGCAGAGATTTACGGTTGCTTGGTTTATTTGGGGGGACGGTCGATAGCTTAGGTCATTTGGGCCATTTAGGAGTTGTGGTTGGCTATGAGAGGAAGGGTTAAGAGGGAGGGTAAATGCTTATGTGCAGCATATATCGCTATCATATAATCTATTATATATTTTCCAGATAAATTGATGTATATAAATGTATCGGGATGATTTATGGGTGCTGGGATTGGATGGATGGATGGGATTGTTATTACAATCGGAGTAATTTTCGAAATATTGGTATAAGATATATTTCTCGTACTGAATATATTTATATTCACATACACCGAAGTTCAGTGCCAAAATCAACGAGATTGGAAAGTGCGGTATTTGATAAATAACTATAAACAAGACAAATGCTCACAATGGCCATTAAATATTTCAATTTTTTCGCGATGCAACAGTACATTATTCATTTTGCCTCTGAGGGGTATGCTTGAACCAAAGCATTTTAGAGCAGTTCTTAGCATGACTATATCGTATCCAGATTCATTTCAAATCACCAACCGTTTTGCGAAATACGGAACCATATTACCTTGCAATAATTAAATTTGCATATCTCAACATAATAAAATTATTATTAATAATTTAATAATAAAAGTAATGGTGTAATTATTAATAATAAAAGTAAATGATGAAAATATCCTTAAATTATCTTATGCAATTGATCGTAACCATTACCTGATTTCTGTTGGAGTGGTATTTTCATTAGATTCTCCTTCGACTCGTCTAAAAACTAGCCTCCTTAGCTTTCTTTTATTATCAAAGACAAAGTAGATTAACGAGAGATTGTCTGAGGAAAGTACAAGTTAATAGCAAAACACTGGAATAGAGGGACATGCCAATTTTTAGCCGCATCCGCCACTGATTGAAACCTGTCATTTGTGACAATATGTTGTGAAATCATTCCAAAAAAATTCGTTTGTAGCCATCAAAAGCCACTGTTATTGCACAAAAAATGTATACCTTTGCATTTATACCAGTTAAATCTCCAAAAATAATTCATAATATAGCACGTGTGAGTGTAATGCAAATGAATGCTTTTGAAAACTACTCGAATCTGTCTTGGCAAATCTCTAAAATTTTGGGCCCCTCGTTCAAAACACTGTTTCCTTCTTAAATCCGTCTTCTTGGTTACCTCGTTTAATCACTACGGGAGAATCGCAAAGCAGCTTCGGCCAAGCGTGGAGCGGACGATTCCAAATCGATGACGTCACCTCCTGCTTTTGAGCCATGAAATCGCGTGTGCATGGAGCGGTGATTTTTCGAATCAAGGCTTGCGTGTATCAAAGCATGCGATGGTGTGGTAAGCATTGGAGGGACCACAAATAAAAGCACTGTTTTAGCGGCGCCACATAACCGGGTACTGGCGCATCATACCACAAGACGAATTTAAACCAGCGCAGAGAAATACAACAGCCAGAAATAAATGTATCGAAGTGAATGACTTGCGTAAATACCTAAGACATTATCCGAAATTGATACGTACCTAGATGATCACTGCTTACGTAATCATAATAGCCTCCCGTGAATTCCCTTAATAACAGCGGCGACTCGGCGAGAGGATAAGTTATGCGTGTGGCGTATATAATATTTTTTAATAATTAAATGAACGATCAATACAGTATACATTCTTCAACATTATCGTTAATCGTTTCAATTTTTTGAACGAAAAATATGCAAATCATGTAGTGATTTTCACGGTGTATAAATAGTGCTGTATGACAGAAAACGAACACTTTTCTATTCTACTCTAGAGAGCGAATTGTTTTGATGTTGTATAACTTTAAATAGCTTTTGTTGGTACATCTCTCTGAGGTTATGAAATTAAAGACAATATTTATTTATTTATCGAATCCATGGCAGTCGTAACCATTTGATTAAAGATATTAAAAACACTTGCACGATTATCGAATTTTTCCTTAATTTATCTGCCGTCCTCAGTGACCTACCACAAATGAGATCGCGGGTTCGAATCTCACCTGGATAAATTGCCCCATGCACATAGCATGGATCTTCGTGTGGGTTTAATCGTTAAGTTAAGAACCTCGAAGTAAATGGCCGATATTATATACAGTAAATGCGGCAGTTAGCAATTTCGTACCGGAAAAAAAACCGATGGCGTCCATAACATTTTTATAACTAAACTGAAAGAGCTTTATTTTCAAACTGTGAATCATGGTATAATTAAAATCGGAATGAAAAATAAAGCTGATATTAAAAAAATAAGCTCTATAAGAGGTATGAAGGCAGTGTAGAGAACGAATGAATTCAATTTCCATAAAGTATGTGCAGCTGTTAGGTATTTGCTACCAGAAAAAGGTGTGGATGGCGTCCATACGAGTAAGTATTACTTATGAGTATCCCGGAGTTATGAAGCTAATTTTTTCGTAACGTGCGAATATTGTTTTGGCTAAGTTTTCTATGTCCTGGCAGTAAGAGAAAATTCATCTCTCCCGCTCCCCCGCTCATTTTAGTGACGAATTTCTCCAAATCTTATCCCCCAAACATCCTCTTGAAAATTTCGGAACTTACGAATTTTTATAAATCTATTATACTGCATTCTTATATGATAATTTTTTTCATTTGAAAAAAGTCATATGCTGATAAAGGTCTAATTTCCTTACCTTGAATATTTTTGATAAGGTGAGTATCAATCAAGTGATTCTTCGCTAAAAAAAAATAAAAAATCACTACCGGTCGAGTGAGAAAGCGTCCTCTGTCATTGAATTGTCTTAGTACATCGATATAAATTAATAGTGCTCTTTTAGAAATATCTGGGAGAGCAAAGAGGTCGTGGGTGGAAAATGGTGAAATGGAAAAGGAGTAGGTCTTTTCGAAGGCCTCTATTTCCCTCCACGGCTGTGTCCTGACCACACCTCCTCTCTGTCCCCACCTGAAACGCCCCTTTCTCTCCCGACACCCTCCGTACTGCGCTTCAATCATGCCCGCTCCTCACATGGGAGCATGTGCTGCCACAGGAGGTTGCACGGCAGTTTGGGGAGGCTCAGAGTAAATGAATACGAGATCGATTTTCGGCTCCCGCGATTGTGACCAAGAGTGAAATTGCAAAATTGTAGTATACGTGATAGGTCTGTTTGTTCGACAGCGAAGGTAGAGTTTGTTTTATTTATATTGGAAAATTTATTTACATTAAATTTAGTTCTCCAGAAGAAAAAGAGTTAGGAGTTTAATAATCTCTTTATGAATATTTCATTTGCTATTTTCAGTTTTCCAAAGTGGTACTCAAAGTAGCGGGCGTCATCGCCGTAGAACAGGGGGGATACGTTACTCCCAACTTTTATGTTTCCAGCTGTTTTCAGGCACTGAATTTTTTCAATAATATTATAATTAATTTTTGAATACTTTATTCGGACCTAATTTCACCTTCAGAATGCGTCAAATCATTGCTCAGAGGAGTGTTCTGTAAACCTACCTTAACCGATTTAATATTTCATTAACCCCCTCCGTACGTTCCTCCTAATAAATAATAGCTGGTTACATCGAGAATAATCAGCTATTATTGATCAACAGTATTAGCTTTTGGTATTTTTGTAGCCACCTTGAGCACTCTTGTAAATATTCACTCAGAGGTTTCTCCTATTAAGTCAAAACGAAGCTCAGCAATTTCTATCTCATTTCCGTAATTTTTTATCCACAAAATATACCAAGCTCTTCTTCTTCCGCACTTAAACTGCTCTTCATATAAGCATGAATTGTGCTTGTGCATTATCCGACGTCATCTATCGCTGAAATATATTAAGATTACGTATACCACTGCCTAGCGGCAAGCAAAGATGTGTGTACCGACGCGTGGGAAGGTTTTTGACGTTATTGGATGGCTAGCGCAGGCTCTAAGGACTAGCGCACGGCTTATCAAGAGGTTGTTGGAGGAGTATGACTAAGCCATGAAATATTTTTATTAGCTATTTAGATAAATTTTATAATCAGTTCATATCGATATGCAGGGAAAGAGAGCATATCAGGATAAACTAGGAAATGAAAATCTTGAAGCGATGAAACACTTGTCACTACCTAAAAACACGAGTAAACAGCAATGAAAGAAGCGTTACAGAAATAGTAGTAAACGTCAGCCGAAGAGAGCATTCTAGGTTGAGAAGAATCTAAATTAAGTTGAGAATACAAGCACTGAAATAAGATAACAATTCATCAGATGTAACACATGGACTGTTACTATATTAAGAGACGTTATAGCAGCAAAGACGACTAGAAAGAAATAATGCAAAATTCGAATGTAGTGCTACAGACACGTGACTTGTTATTAAGTATACAAAAGAGAAGAAATATGCAAAAATGTTTAGGTAAATAGATGAAGGAGCCGAGTGGAGAGCTGCATCAAAACTATCTTAGAATCCTAGAGTTTGTTGATTGATTAAGCTAAATTGAGCATTAAAGAATAAAACATTAAATAATATATAAATTTTACCAGACCTAGTCATAGGTGCTAAGGAAAAGGGAAATATTAGCCAATAAACAAATTTGTCATCTCCAAAACTGTAGGAATTTCAATTATATTGTTTTGGGGGGCAGCAATCCCCCTGGCTTTTTCTATATCCGCCATTGCAACAGAACCAGGTCGCATCGAAGTTTCAAGGCAAAAATCTTTATTTTAACTTTAAATGATAGTTAACTTTTTCAATCCAAATGAGGTGTCACAGGGTTGACTAAAAGTAATAGATTTTGAAGTGAGCTCCTAAGACACAGAGATTTCATCATGCAAGACGAATGATGAGAGATATAAGTAGGGATACGCGAAAACAAAACAGATTACGAATAGATGTATTATCTATAATTACGAAAAAGGTACAAGACACAGTGGGGAACACATATAAGAAATATTTGCGGCCGAGCCCAGAAGAAATTAGCATTCGTCAAGCGTATTATGGGAATTTTTCGGATGAGAAAGTAAAATTCAAGTGCTTTTTCGCACTCGTCCTACCTCACCTTGAATATGCAGAGAGCATATGTGGTCCAGTGCAGAAAGATTTAATACGCGAACTGAATAAAGTACAAAGGAAGGCTACGCGGTTCGTCAGATACTGCTATGGGCGTACAGACAGCGTCACCCAGATGTTAAGCGAATTAGGCTGGGAGCCGCTGTCGACTCGGAGGCTGCGCGCTAGGCTTAGATTACTCGAACAATTGAGATTAGATATCTTTAAGAGCGACACGGACAACATAATATTAGAGCCCCACTATACTTCCAGGACCGACAGAATCGATAAATTAAGAGAGATTTAGCCAAACGGATATATATGGGAATACGTTTTTCCCCCGAACCATGACGGACTTCGCTAATAAATGCTAATCGTATTTTCGCATTTCCTTTTTATGTGTAAACGGCTGGTGTCCTAACACCCCCTGCCACAAGCCTTTTAGGCGGCTTGCTGGGTAGTTTGTAGATGTACACAGGTATAATGTAGATCCCTTAAGATAATTGCAGATCGTGTGATCTCAACCAAATTGAACCAGAAATTTTAATGGTTAATAGTGTATGCATACAGGGGTTACGTTAATAATGCATGATTTTATCGATTTCTTCGATTTAAACGCATTTAAAATCATATTTAAACGATAGTATAAAAAAGTCAGGGAGCATTCAAGTTTTGTGTTTGCACATTTTCGGCCATTTTTGACCCCTTCCCCGTATTGAGCCAAAAGGAGCATTTATCGAACTGCAAAATTAAACAAACTCGTATCCCCTCTATTCAAGGAGTTCTTGCATAAAATTTGACGTCTTTTGAGCCAAATGAAAGTTTCAGCTTGAGATTTTCGCAGCGCTGGATAGCAGTTATCTCCATACAGGTGCGCAGCTAAGACTAAGGGTGGTTTTAGGAGCGACTAATACTGCGGAATATAGAATACGGGAGTTGCGGGTACCCTCCCCCAGAAAATGTTTAAGATAAATGGTTCAAAATGGTGAGTTTTACGGCTTTCTGAGGGATGTTTTATTAATCCTCACACTATTCCATAAGTAATGTTTATCCAATGAAGTAAAATGGATGAAATTTTAAAATTTTTCTGAGTTCTGGAGGGGTTTTTAGTCCCAAGAAACCCCCTTGCTTGATTTCCGATGAGGTTTCACGGCCTATTCTGGCCTTATCTTCAGATATGACTCAATGAAGATAATCAAGTGAAGGTGCCTGTGGGTCGACAGAAAAGAAATAGATAGCGCAGTAAACTTCAAATACGATGTTAGTAAACTTGCCCAATAAGGTGGTTCTCAAGAGATGATGTTCGTATAGTATCGATTTGGCACTGATACATGCGCCCATCACAACTCATTAAGTTCGAGATCAGAAATTCATAGTGTAGGTTATTAATGCATGACTTCATCGATTCGTCCTATTGAAACGGATTTCAAATCTTATTTTTTTACATGAATAAAATCAGGGAGCGTCCGCAGTTTCCACATTTTTGGCCATTTATGACCCTTTCCCCAAATTTAGCAAAACTAGGTATTTGCAGAGCCCAATAAGTAAAAAGAAAATTGTTTCCCCTCTCCACAAGAAGTTCTTGAATAATCCTTGAACCATTAAGGTGCCTTTGCCTTTACAAAATACAAATAGAGCGCAGTAAACTAAAAAAAAAACGGTGATAGAGTAAGTTACCTTAACAATTAAACTAGAACATCAATAACAACGCTTCCCATTTCTTACCATTGCTACAATTTTCCTTAGCTTAATATACTTGTGTTCTTTAATTTCGAGGTTTTGATTCTCGTTATATTTTATGTACTGGATTCTCGGCATATTTTAGGTTGATGTGATTCCCGTAACACTATATGTATTTTATTTCTTGTTATATATTATTTATTATCTTATTATTGCGCCACTGTAAATTGGCAATAATTGCTGTATGTGGGCTTTTGAAATAAATAATGCTCTGGAGTTGATGTTGGTATAATAACGATTTGGCACGGATACATTCGCCCATCACATCTCACGATGTTCGGTGGAGGATGAGTGCTTTATGAGTCCCGGAGCGGCCGAGGACGGGGTTTTGAGGGGAAGCGAAGAAGGGTCGTGGCCCGGGCCAGGAGGAAGATGCGCCCGAGGCAATGACATGCTTTCCGGGTCCCGGCGAAACAGCGGGGCAGCTGAGGTTAAGGTGGGGGCGGGGGGGATGTCGGCGGGTGAGCGGCGAGTGGATTTGGGGAGGGTGGCTGCGGCGAAAGCGGAGAATTTTCGGGGGGGGGGGAGGGAGGGAGGCGAAAGAGGAGGAGAAAGACGATTGGAAGGTTTCTCTTATCCCCTCCATCTACCGAAGCACAACACATTGGGCTTTAAGCTTAAAATGAATATCCAGGGTGATTATTCCTGTAAATGCCAAACATTCTCAAAATCGAGGAAAGAAGAGATAGAACTGCTGATATCAATGGTAAAGGATAGAATCAGAATTAATTCAAGTATACTGGGGCTAGCCACGGAAAAAAATTACGGAGTCTCTCGCAAAGGCACAATTGTGCGAAAATTAAAAAGAAAATCATCAGCCTAGACTAGGATTCGAACCCGGATCCCCCGATTTCCTGTAGAGTGCTTTAGCTAGTTAGACTACCGTGGAAATTTTTTAAATTTACCGGACAAGATGGTGTGTATTAGTGACCATTTTATGTGATTGGCAGCCCAAGTCGTCCGCATTACAAATAGCCAAAAGTAATGAAGTAATAAAGTCGTTAAGTATTGGAGTAATAAATCACTAGAGGTTCGGCTGAGAAACCACAAAAACAGGCTTTTTTATTGTCAACCCGGAGTTATACATACCAATATGTTATTATGAAATTGGAGACTAGCATGGCTCATCATTATATTACATAAGGTAAATATTGATGCAAATGGTTTTCCTGTGTACCGTTTTCTTTTTTTTGGAATCAAACCAGCGTGCACATAATTTCTCCACCGATATTGAGAGCGAGTCTATAGGGGGCGGGGGCATATGGGAAAAACCCTGGATCCGCCCCTACTAAGGGATGGATTCAAGATACTTCCTCATCAGGGGAGGAACGGGAGTGGGGGCGGTAGTGGGAGGAGCTTGGCGGGAATCGGCGGCGCTCTTCCCGGGACCTCTCCCGGGGCACGCACGCTTTCGCTCGATTTGAGCCGAGGGTTGGGGGGAAAGGGCGGAAGGAGGAGAGTCGGACGACATGCTCGCGGGGAGGGGGGGTTGAATAAGCGGTCGTGCTCGACTGTGGTGCGGAGTTACCTAGCGCAGGAATAGCAATCGCGTGATTATATGGAAGGTAGCTCGTCCACCGACGGACACCGAAGCTCATTTCTTCTACACGTGAGGAATAGTCGATTACTCGAAACCACTTTTTTCAAGTCCGATTCTTTCAAATCGATTCCCAATTCAACGATTGTTATTCAGACTAACAGGCGGGATATTGATTTGTCAGTAGCGTTGCTGTCATTAAAATTTAAAATTGAAAGGAATAAAATAACAGAAACAATTAAGTAGCCTGAAAGTAAATTTAGTAATAGCGAATTAGTATTGCAGTAATATATCCTCGGCTTAAGTAATATTATAAATACTTGAACTATTTCAGACGTATATTCTCAACTTATAATATGCACTGCATAATATCTCAGGTGTGTGGCGGTCATTAGACCCCAAGCTTGTATTTTCTTTTCAAAATATTTATCTACCTGAAATCGCTGGAATCGGAATCGATTTTAGGTGATCGGTTCTCGATTCCGGTTTCGTGTCCGAGAGTCGGTGGAATCGACATTTGGAATCGACTCATCCCTACTTGACATCTACGCTCCATGTTACAAAAACACATCACTCCCGCGCGGTTGATCTTAATTACTGGCAATATTTTTTCAAAACATACAATTCTCAAAATAATAAAAAATGGCAAAAATTCTTTGCATAGGTTAAAGATGGAAACATTAATCGTTCACCTCATGAGACATTCAATGAATTCAACCTCCAATGAATTCAACCGTTAAAAGTTAGGAGGGTAGGTAGAACGGCAAAGGAAATCACCAGATGATATATATGTAACAGGCTATAATGGATGTAAAACAGATGAATAGAGCAAGTATTTAAAGACTAGCACATAGGTAAATTGAGTGCACAGCTGTATCAAACCAATCGTGTGATTTTTGACTGTTGATGATTATTAAAGTGGAGACCTAGGCAAGATACTCCATTTTAACTGTAACTTGTAATTAACATACATTAGCATGTATCACAAATATCAACATAACTACCATTTACGTCAGTATTTTCTTCGACGTAAACTTTTAGTTTGTGTTACACGATTATGGAGACAATATTTTCTATACATACGCAAAGAATTTAAAGGCAATAGCCTAAGTTTCAACCTGAAATTTGTCAATGAAAAGGAAAAATGTGACCAATTAAGATGAGGTGTTGCGAAGGACGTGCCTCCCCTGTTCCCCGGCGATGTCGTGCCTTACTTTGAGAATCACCATGGGAAATTGAAAAAGTTAGTAAATGAAATACTCATAAAGAGATAATTAAAATCCTGAATATTCTCCATCTACGTGAGTGTAACATTTAATTGAAATAAATTTTCCGAAAGAAATTAGCAGCATGAAAACAAGCTCTACCAGACCTATCGTGTATCTCAAATTTTAGTCTAATTACTCTTGGTGCTCTAGGTTAAGAACACAAGTGCCGAAAATTGATCTCGTATACATTTACTCTGAGCCTCCTCCAACTGCCGCGCTATCTCCTGTGGCAGCACCTGCTCCCATGTGAAGTGCGGGTATGATTTCAGCGCAGAAGGGAGGGTGGTAAAGGAGAGGGAGGCATTTGATGTGGGGACAGAGAGGAGGTGGGGTCAGAGCGCTACGGAGGAGGGGAATAGATGCCTCAGAAAACACCTCCTCCTATTTCGGTACTCCGTTTCACTCACCTTCCACCCACGACCTCTTTGCTCCCCCTGCCATTTCAAAATGGGAATTTATACATTTGCATGGATTTACTTGGTGACGAACCTCAGTGACAGGGGTTTAAAAGGGCGCACTCCCTCTGGTCCGATAGCCATATGTCTTTTTTTTATGCGACGAATCAATGGTTTGATGGTGGTTGGTTCAATCAATAAAACACGGTCATCTTAGAATATTCAGGGTAATGAGATCAGTCCTTTATCAACATTGAACTGGATCTCAAATGCAAACATTTTAAATCTCAGAAAATAATGGCAGAATTTTAAATATCCGGATTACGACAAAAGTTAACAACAATCTACCCTGCTTACCCAGAAATTTTCTAGAGGATGGCAAAAGTTTTGGACGAGAAATTCGTCTCGAAAAAGAATGGTGGAACGAGGGTGATGGTGCCCTTATTACCACCCACTTGCTTTGAAATTCAGCGATCAATATTTCCTCCTCCTCATTTCCACAAGCCTCGTATCAATTTGCTCATTAATGAAATGCGACGGAACGCTAGGAAAAGGAATGGTATTAAGTATGGTACTCTAAATTCCTAGCCTTATCAAGCTTATCTAAACTCTTCATATTATGTACCCAAGCTGTTTTCATTTTTATTAACAAACGTACCCATAATAATATTTACGGAAAATGTAATACGTAGTCAGAAAAATATAACACTATTGAAAAAGGAATCAATACAAAATTTCAAAGTTCCCGAGAAAATACCTGCACGGAATTATTTACGAATCAAATTGGTTCCTCATTTTATTTATTCAACTTCATCCATGACACATATATGGAGAATATAAATAACATATATAGACATAAGCTATGAGATGAAAAAATGATGGGCAACACAATGTATTAATTCACTCTGGTCTTGGTCTTACACTCCTAGTGAAGGTAGTTCTTCTATTTGACACTAACATATTTTCACCCGTAATTTGTTCATTTGATGGTATCAATGGTTATTCTCTCAAGATACACCCGTGTTGTCCGTTTGTATTTAGATTTTTGGTTGGTTGACAAGGCTTTCCCGATTCTGTTACGGTAATAATCAAACAGCAGCTTTCAGTTACCCAGTGCCTTTTCTTGACTCTATGAATTTTGTAATAATTAATTTTAGACTTTATTACATGAATTCTTACAGCTACTGCATTTTCTACTTTTTATCAAATTCTCATGTGGATCACATTAATTGGTTTGTCATTTTTTTCTCTTCTTGATTCCATGTAATTCAGATATATTTCTAGGATATATTACATTAGATGCTATCAAAGTTCACTTTCAAAGAAAAGCCTCCTTTTCTCATACTTCAATCTCTATTTTCTCGCCCATTTTAGGAAAAATAAAAAAATTCTGAAACGATGATGGATAACAAACACTAGTCTTGTAAACGTTCAGCGTATCACCATCCTTCTACGGGTTCTCAAATAACCCTTTCCCAACAGAACTACCATCGTAGGGAAAACAGCCTCAGTTGTCGATTGCCTTCCACGAGTAAGCAAACAACCAAACTATAACCGTGACTGGTGGAGAAAATGATCCTTCGGGTCAAATGGACATGCGACCTTCCCCAGTCTGCAGATACGCGAGAATAAAGGCTGTGATTGCGGTGGAGTCGTGCCTTCTCGATGAAGGGTCCAAAGAAAACGGTTAAAATGTTTTCCTCCCTTCCTTCCTTGATGGGAGTGTTTGGATTTGGAATTAACCGAGCCTATTGGTCTCAGTTGGAGTCTTCAACCGTAAACAAAGGAAGTGGAATCGGAGGACCCGTTTTTAGGGTCGTAAGGTTCCAGCAAAACGCGCTTATTTCTCTAGCTTGTTCAGTGGACCACGGAGAAGAGAGGAGGGAAGTCAGTTAAAGAAACGTCGAGAGTAGACTATTGAGAGAAATATGGGTACATCATCATTTGCATGTTCTCATCTAAAATGTACCTACAACGAGCCAAGATATACTGGCAATGATGTGGATACAACACTTTTTTACTGAATCCAAGTGAAAAAGTACAATATGCATCACAAATTTAGGCTAAGGAAACAATTATCAAACATATCTGATAACTTCAGAATTCACTGAATGAAACTTTTCCACAGTGGAAAATGGAAGAATGACATTTTCTTGGTTCACTAACAAGTAAAAAAAAGCAGGTTTCACAATATAGTTACATAAGGCGAGGTTGTAGTTATGCATTGCAAACCGGGTTTTACTTTTCTGAATAAATTAGTAAATCTTAAAAAGTTAATTATTTTATTTATCTAATTATCAAAAAATCATCAAGTTCTTACGCATGGTACCGAGAAGAATTATTCATATATTTCATAGTAACTAAGGTTCATACCTACTGTTTGGCTACACTTGATAAGTTTAAATAGGTTCCGTAATATAATACAGTATGCTTCGGCGCTATGCCTAAGACTTGACTGTTTAAGCAAGGGTAGCTAATGGAGAGGGCGGGCAAGCATTTTCAAGTCGTGAGACAGAGCAGTTCACCATCGCCTTCGCTGTTTAACGTGTGTGCAGAGCAAATGGTGCGGAAGGCGGGAGATAGAGTTGGAGGATTGAGAGTTTCAGAGATGGCCAGGAATTGATTTGTTAGTCGGTGGAAGAGTTACAAGCACTGGTTCATGCGTTAAGAATGAGTTGCAAGGAATATGACTTGAAAATAAATGAGGAGAAAACCAAAGTTATGAGATTTCTTAAAGCACCACGAGAAGAGAATATAAGACTCAAGATAAAAGTAGGAGGTCTAACATTTTGGCAGTTGGATCATTTCGACTATGCCGGCAGCGCATAAGAGAAAAATGGACTCAGATGTAATGACATCGCTATGCGTAGATATCCGTATTAAAGACGATATCCGTAGAAGTAGAGAATCAAGAATGTGGTACAGGAGTACAATGCTTAATTAAGTCTTCAGTGAACTTTTTACCCAGGTATTTGAGTCGACGATGGCATTATTTTCATGCAAATACAGTGGTACTTTGAAAATTTGAGCTTCTATAATTCGAAATATTCTTTAATTTGAATATTTCTCTTGGTACCAAGAATTTTGTATTCGAACAATGCTAAAAACCGTGGATAATTCTAATTTTAATTCGGATAATTCGAATTTTTGGTATGTCAAATAGTGTATAAATATTCTGTTAGTCAATAGAGTATGTATTTAATGTTTTTAATCGCTTTGGTTATAATGATTCTATTGCAGTGCATTATGCTATGACATCTGGTCTAAACGTTTGTGATTACGAGTTAAGTTGGTAGTGCATAGCAGTTCAGATGTTGCTGAGGACATTATAAGGTTAGAATAAAAATGTCATCATACTTTACTCCTTAGTTTGTTGAAATAAATATTCCTATTTTAAGGTTACTTTAATTTTATTAATAGGCGTTAACCAAAGTACTTATCCTTCAAGAGTGTCAATTTAATAAAGAGCTTTCATTAGAAAAAGGAATTTTATTGTTTTGGACCTATTTTTTAAGGAATTCTTTAATTCGACTTTTTGGATAAATTGAAGTTTTTAACTGGTCCCTTGATTTTCGAATTAATCCAAGTTCCACTGTAATTGATTCGGCATATGACTATTATTACAGCCTTTAGTGGCATATAATTCAAATAGTAGTCGGGCAATGAGAATGTATTTCATTAGTATCAAGATTTCAAAGGAACAATGAACATTTTATGAGTTATTTTTTCAAAATGATGAAAATATTGCAGCACTAACACGCTTTTTTAATACAAGTGTATTTTTACAATATCGTAATAGGAGCGTGTAAAAAATAATGATTTACAATTAAAAAAATCAGGAAACTCGCATGGAAAACTTTTTTAATGTGGTCTAGAGAAGCTAAGATGCTATTAGTAAATCAATATTTCATTAAAATGGCAATTAAGTCGTTTTTCGGACCATTTTCCATTAATATAAGCTCTGTGTCGGCGCTTTTTCCAAAGGGAAAACTCACTCGCCCGTAAGAAATGGAAGTTCGCAGTGTTCTTGTAAGAGTCAATTTTCGGTCGAAGGCCATGCCTGTCTACCGTTCCCCACTCTAAATGAAGCGGGCCCTTCAGTAATTTCCGATCACCCTGTTCTTTGGTACCGGCGCGGCGCCAACACGGCACTCCGTTGGAATTACCTACATCGCCACCAGACTGTTCCTTTCCAAAGGATGCGATTAAAGGAGCCTTTTTCAGGAGTGATGCCGGTATCTAAGACAGCAGCCTTGAGCACATCAATCAATGTAGCGACAGTTTTTTTCTCGTAAACACAGTATGTTCCTCAATCACATGTCTAAGTTCAGCGCTTCGGTAAGTCAGACGGCCACAGTTCGAAGGAAATAGGCTAGCCAGATAGAGCTCGACATGCTACAGACAAAATTGTTCCTCTACCTTTATCATAAAACACTAACCATTCCTCATGCACATGAAAACTAGTAACGAGTTTGCTTACACTGCCGACATTGTAGTACGAGAGGTTATCCAAAAATAACCGGACGGGTATCGCTGCGCGCGTCGCTCTTCTACCTCAATAGGTGGATATTATTTCATCATTTCTGAGTCAGTATACGAAACGGCGAGACGTGGCTTTAGATGGTTATAGCGAGCCACCGTGACTGTTTACATTCGAAGAGATTTTCTACGTCTTCGATTTTCGAAATGGCCGATATTCGAGAACAACGTGCAGCGTTGAAATTTTGTTCTCTACTTGGTAAAATTGTGTCGGCCACGGTTACTAAGTTGTCTACGGCTAATAAGGAACACACCTTAAAAAAAACTCAAGTGCACGAGTGATGTTCGCGATTCAAATGCGGCAACATGTCGATCGAAGACATTCAGCGCCCGGACTGGCATTCCAGGTCCAGAGCAGATGAAAATATGGAAAAAATGTTCTTACCCTTGTATACGAGGATAAGAGGCGTGCTATTGACGGGCATTGCTGAATCTGATCATTTATGGAGTTCATTACAGCGAATTTAAGCTGAAGATTAGCAAATGAGACGAATCGCGGCGAAATTCATCCCCCACTTGATGCCTCCTGATCAACAGTAGCATGTGTTGCTGATTGCCGCGGCTTGAGTTTTTGATAAAAAATTGCATGATACTGCTTCCTCACCCACCCTACTCACCAGATCTTGCACCTATTGAGTTCCTCTTGTTCAACTGAATAAAAATGGTGAGGAAAGGGAAATGTTTGGTCATATTACCGAGATGAAAAGAAAATCGAAGGCGGCGCTGCAAGGTATGGGAAACGACGAGCACCACAGGTGTTTCGCGTAGTGGAAAAAACCTTTTAACCAATGCATCAGTGTAAATGGAGAGTTGTTCGAAGGTGACTAGCGGTTGTAAGAGAAAAAATTTAATTTGGAATTTGTTAAAATTGTGTCCGGTTATTTTTGGGTTTTGGTATTAGCAAAAACATCGAGAAATACGTCCGCATGTGCCATATTGCAGTTTTATTTTCACTATATCTGTCATATATACTGCTGTCATGCTAAGAAAAAGAACCAGTCAGGCATCATGGACCTACGGACGTGGTATCAACATCGTCATGATCAAAACCTACATACTTACTACCTACTCGCGATAAATACGCTAGTCCATCTTTTTAAAATACGGTGAAGAATATAAGCTCCAGGGCGTCAAATTGAGGAGGTAACTTCGAGACTGCCTGATCCAAAACAAGTAATTTTCGCGTATTCTATAAAAATGGGGATAATATTCCGTCGACCACGCACAGAAACTCCGCGACGCCAAATCCTCCGTATACGACAGCAGTGGATAAAATATAAAGACAAGGCCGCGTACCTTGGGTGACACTGGACGAAAACCTTACTTTTAAAGTGCATGTTAACAATATCATGACACTTGGTGTAAAGGCCGGCCATGGATCAGATTAACTAATAAAACTGATAGAGAAAAAATATACATTACGGAGCGAAAATGCCTAAGATCAATACTTAAAACCCGCTGGGGGACGGATGAACACAATAACGAAGGCATATACAAAAAAGGCGGAATTAATAATATTGAAAAAGTGATACGAGAACATTGCTTGACATACTACGAATCACTAGGAAAGAGTGACGAACTACTTATGAGGGAATTATCGACTTCAAAGGTGAACACTTGGGATAAACATAAGAAAACAGAGTTCTGCATAGAAATTTAGGCAGGGTTAGCCTAGAAAAGGGAAAACAGAAGAGAAGAACAATGCGAAAATATCGAGACAATCGATTGGATGAAATAAAAGCTGTAATCAGCGAGACTCACATTAAAAAATAGGATTTTTATCATATACCATGCCCATTGAGGTTTTGCAGCGATGATCGAGGTCTCAGAATATTGATAATTCAATTAATATATTTTTTAATAAGCACCTTTTCCAGGTTGTTTAGTCAACTCATAACTCCCGTAAAGTAACTTTAACGTTGTAGTAACGTCATTCATTTGCAAATAAGTCAAAAGGTAACATGGTGATATGTCTACATTTGAATTCCATCGCAATTCGTATGGTACAGTGAACATTATATCAGTTTTTCCTAACTCAAAATGAGTCCTGGTGGATATTTTCCTATGCTTAAACACGTGTGCTGCCATAAGAAAATTGTAATTTCCAGATATTTTAGCGGAGAGAGCTTCATTTTCGTTGGTGTCAGTCGATGGAGCAAAATAAGAGGAGTATATTCTTAAATTTTCATGAAAATGGCACACACTTCATTTCAATCACCAACCTCTCTATGTTACGGCAAGGAAGAGGAAATTGTGATGATTCGCAGCTACACGTTCCACTGAAGTAGTGAACCCTCTTGACCGTTAATCATTCAAGCCTGTCTGTTCTCTGATAGGATTCAGTCGCAACATCGGTAGCTAACTATCCTATCCCAAAAAAAAATCCTCTTCAAATGATGGAGCGAAGTTGCGTGGTGGAAAGGTTCGAGTCCTCAGCATACCAAACGGGAGTAGGATACGTGGGCGACTCTCGTAAATGAGGTTGAGTGGATATTGGTTCAGGCTGCAAGTATTGTCCCTTCGCTTTGGCCCATTGGAAACTCATTTGGGCGACCAACTGATTACTTCCCTTCGCAATAAAGAAGACAATTGGTTCTGGGTCCGCCTACCACCCTGAACATGGATTAATGGACTACGAACGTCGAAAAAAGCTCCCGAGGTTCAGAAACAGTTAAGTTTAATTACTCATTTGAGTCCCGAGTGGAAATGTGAGGTAATTTATAAAAAATATTCCGGTCTACCGGTGTACCAATATATATTAAAGTATACCCTCTCGCCTATAGGAACGTCGCTTGAAAATACCAGAGTACCGCTTCATCGATAAAAAATAATGGATGAAGAGGTTAATTTGTGGAATTTTATTCACAGACGAGAAAATTCTTACTTTATTAAACAGTTAAAAAATTATTTATATGAATTTAAATTATAGGTTTCAACTGCATAGTACTCAAGTACCCTGATGATTGCTGTGCAGCTGAGACAAAGGTCAGAAATGAAGTTTTGAAGTGTGAAGTATACTCAATTAATTATCCATCATGTCGGTATATTGGTATAAGTATAATACAGTATATAATTATGTCTCCTTTAATGATTTTTTCTATTTACCTGCATACAGAATGAGGTTTCACTTTGGCGGCTAGCCAACACTAGAGAACTAGCATCAATTCATGGTTTTTACAGCGGACGAATGAGTTTATTTGGTCTAAATAGCTCCTTGATGAATATAGCCTCTGCTTAGCCTAAAAATTGATTGGATGAGGTTAGAGAAAAAAAGCAAGAAGCCTGTATAGGAATTTAATTTGGCCCTCGTTAAAATTAAATGGTCAGTAAAAATATATAATATTTTTGATGGCAGGTTAAGTGCAGAAGCATTTTTTAAAAGCATAATGTAACAAGACATTTTTTTGTTTTTCTACTTTGTATTATGCCCCACGTTGTGGATAAACAGGTAACACGAAAAACTATTGATTCTTTTACCTGGAAAGAAAGCACGATTGCGATACCTTCTCTTACCTTATATTTTAATTACTTTGCCCCAGCTTGCTCGTTCGAAAAGAAAATACATGAAATAATGTAGGTTTAGAGATACGTTTGCAATTTACTTGACAAAATGAAATATTCAACTTACAGACAATTTAAATAATCAAAATAATTCCTTACACCCATAGGTCATGACCAACTATATAATATTCTAATTTAGACACAAATTTGGTATATGAATAATTATTCCTTCTTTTAAGTATATTGTCTAATTATTTGCCACACTTCATCACTTAAACTTTTTCACAAAATCCAATTATTTGATACGAAGGGATACCAGTCACAAACGTAATTATTGGCCAATTAAAACCTCTTGCCTTATGGCTTCTTGTATCTTACATGAAAATAAAAGTTTATTGTTACAATACAATTATTCGACGACACAGGTTGGTTTGTCCCTCTGTGGTCTGGAAAATACTCTCAGCCTGCGTGGTGTTCGCCCTTGGCGGACCCTCAGCTTTTTGGGTCTCGTCCTGGTGTAAAATCTCCCGTTCCTCACCTTAATTCCAGCTCCTATGTCAATTCGCCTATTCTACGTGGGCTATGTCTCACACGATGCCACACTCTGGAACTTCTATCTAACAAAAACTTACGTGCTCTGTCGGTTTGATCTACAATGCCCTTTGCTTGCTGTCTTTTCGCTCCAACCTTCCTATTCCCTTTTGTTGCCGACGCTTCCATTCCTTAGGTCTATTGTTCATTCTCAAAATGCACAATATAGGTGAATCCCTTATTGTTATTATAAACCATGAGGTGGTACAAGAAAAAATGGCGAGGTCAGCGTTATGCTACAATAAGCTTGCAGAGGATAATGATTACCTCAGTTTCATAAAAACTGGGAGAAATTAGATCGACCGTGATGGGGAGCAGATTACGCGGAAGGCTTTAGAAACTTATGATTATGCAGATTTTAATTGCTTTGCAGAAAATATTTGGGAATCTTCAGGAGTGCTTATCAATTGGTGGATCATTTCCGAGTTCACCGAACCTGCGTGAAAGTTTTTAGGGGAAGGGTCAATTCTTTGCGGCTTTTTGGACCGCTTTCGACTGCAGACTGCATAAATTAAAAAGCACACCCTCTCCCCTAAAGAATGCTTTTTTCATCACTGACAACTGCGGCGTTGAAAATTGAGGTTTACTTTAAATGGAAGAGCCTTTTTATATAATTTATTTCATAAAATTTTACGAGCCATGACACCATACCCCCATGCTATGGGAAGAGATGCTGAAAGCTTTCATAAAATACATATGGTGCATAACGTGGTAACATAGCAGCTAGAGGGTCCCGATTCCTATTCCCATTTAATGAAGCCTTTGAACGCTCCAACATCATTACTCGCCATGCAAAGTGGCCCAAGCATTGATCTCTCTATCCTGCATGTGTGATGTTAACATGAATTTGACTAAACCAAGGGTTAGCCTATTCCTAACCTATCCTAACCAACTTTTGAATCAAGTCACTCACTGAGTGAGATGCAACATACAATTTACATAAAGTCTATTTAAAGATACGTATACAAAAGGCAGTTTATAACATTCGTTTTAACTTTCTCTCCTGCCTTCCATAGTGCACAACACAATCACTGCTTCTATTTAAGAATTAGAAGTACCTCATAAAAGTTAGCTGAACGTTATAGGATACAGATTTACGATGACTGAAGAATTTAAGAATTTGGGAGTTAACGTTAACAGCCAAAACTAAATAGAAGAAGAGATGCAAATAAGATTTCGTGCAGCTAATAGATTTTTATGGAGCCTACCGAAATTATCGGAAAAATAACTCCCCCCAAGAAATGCAACCGGATCACAACAAAACACCCCAGAAGAAATCAATTAAATTTGAAAATAAAATATTTAGAAGGACATATGGGCCAATATTTGAGGAAGGGATATGGAAAATACAGGAAAATAGATATCTCGGGAACCTGAACATAAGGCCAGATATTGTTGCTTTGGAGAGAAATAGAAGAATTAGCTGGCTGGCTGTTAGAAGAAGGGATGAGGATTCAATGATAAAGAGAGTGTGGAGAGATCAACCAGACGGAAGGCGCACTCGAGGAAGACCAAGACTGCGATGGAATAACCAGGTGGTTGAAGACTTGGGGGAAGTTTGACATTGCGGAGGATAGTGGAATCTGGAGACAACTTGTTTGTGAGGCCAAAAATTGACTTGCAATAGAGTAACCACAGGAGTAAGCAAGTAAAAGCTAGAAAACGTACCCGACATAATTGTAAGACTAAAAAACAAATTTGCAAAATAATAAAACGAATTCTAACCCTCTCGAACATAAAACATAAAGCGCTATTATCAAATACCTGTGCGAAAGGCTTTTTCTAAAATTTATTTTAACTTGCTCCTATGCTTGCCACTTTTCACATCACCATCCCTGCCTCCATTGCGGTATGATAAATACCTAATAAAAGTGACAAAAATTCCCCAACATATTAACTGTTAAAATAAAAAAGAAATTTGCAAAATAATAAAACGCCTTTCCTTGCGAAAAATTCTAACCCTCTCGGAAGGAATTCTATCCGATCCACAATTGCCGCCGTGGAAGGAGTTTGAGACAAGTCTCCGTAATTTTCGCATTGAATCACTCACTAAGGTAGTAGTGGCACACATGAATGCTTTTCGAAAATAAGTATATAAAAACCTTTACAAACATTTGTTTTCTCCTGTCCAAAAGCCTTCCACATATCACATCACCCTGTGCTATCATTTTGGACCGTTTTCGACTATAGACTGCGCAAATTACGAAACACACCTTATCCCTCTATAAGAATGCACATTTCAACACAGACAGATACGGCATTAAGCTTTAATTGAAATGAAATAGCATTCCTTAAGAACGCTTTTCTAAATCTTCAACGAGATTCCATAATTACCTAATAAAAGTTGAATAACATCCCCGTAATAATTGCTAAAACCAAAAACAAATGAGCAAAGTACTATACTCCTTTCCTTGCGACAAATTTTCGAGAGACATCCTAACCGATCCACAATCGCCGCTGTGGAAGGAGTTCGAGGCAAGTCCCCCGCAAGAGCAGATTTCCGTGGAGGTTGCACCAGCCAGAGAGGAGGAGGAGCAAGCGTTGTGGGATGGGTGAGATAGGGGGTAGGGGAAGGGGATAGTTAGAAGATGAGAGGAGGGTGGGGGAGGAGGAGATCCTCTTGAGGTCTTTTCCGTTTGAGGTGTTCAGCGTGTTGGCCCGAGGGCAGCGTGTTCTATGCGGTGGATGGTGTGGGGCAGTGAGGTGGGGGCGGGGGTATGAGGACTGTGGGAACGGAGGCCTGTGGCCAAGAGGGGGGATGGGAGGAGTGGCGGGAGTTGAAGGGTCAGTCGGGGGGGAAGTTAAAGCGGAGACCTCGGTGTGTGCAATGGAGTTGCAAGGCAAGGAGAGGGGAGGCGCACAAAAGATAAGGCCTGCTTGAAGTGTGGGGTTTTACGGCGGGCGAAATTGAGAACGTCCGCGATCACGGCAGCCAACGGTTTATTTTTCCGCGGAAAAAATATATTCAGTCCACCATGAAAGTTGTTTTTTTTTGTTGCGGAACTGAACCCTCTGGGATGTTGATTTCTCTTCTGTTTATATTCATTGTGAGTAAATTATCTCACTAGCTTATCTGGTAAAATAAACTAATAAACTGGTGTATAAGGTACTAATAAACTGGTGCATTTATATTTAATTATAAGTATTTCTCTTCAGAAATGATGATCAGATGAAATAAGATATTTGCCATCAATACATGTATTGAATAAAGTATATAAGTTGTTTAATGATAGTTCATGGCAATTCCCAGAGTAAGTAGCCATGCTGACGTGATTGAGTACTGATGTGATGAGGGGAGAATATATTCTGTATTCATGATATAATTTTCTGTTGGTCCTACGTTTTTCTGTTACACCTGAATAATTTTCTTTGAATAAATTGTGATACTGTTTCAAATGTATTTAAAATGTTTGAAAATGTTGTGTGGCTAGATACCCGTGTATCCGCATTCGGGATGCAATTGTATGTATATTCTTGTATAGGTTTATATTTTGTTTTTGTTTGTAGTTTTTTTTCTCAATTTTTTGCATTTATTGAGTCTTGATGTTGTGTTTTTTTTCTTTAAACCTTTGTCAAATGATTTTTACTGAATTGTTGTGCACTTAAATTATCTCATGGGCCAAATGGCCGACGATAATAAATTAATTGAATTGAACTGAATATCGTCGAGGGATAAGTGGATGGTATGGATGGATAAAATAATATGCAGCATGCATGGGTAAAATACAAACATGGAGCAGACAATAAAAGTAAGTGAAAGTAATGAAACGAGCGAATAGAATTGAGTGGAGAGCTGCGTTAAACCAATCTGAGGATTACTGACCGGTGATGATGATTTATATAAATACCTCCTGCCAGTTAATTTTCCTGGGGTAAGAATAGCTTTTGTAAGTATTATACTTACTATTCAAATAATATATCCAATACTCCTTAAAGAATAGAAGATGCACCAAAAAGTATCTCTATGTCATTAAAAAGGATAAGATAAGGCACAAAAGATAAGGTGAGTGCCTACCTACGAGGTATGGGGTTTTACGGCGAATGAAATTGAGAACGTCTACGATCACGGCAGCCAACGGTTTATTTTTCCGCGGAAAAAATATATTCAGTCCAACATGAAATAGTGTTTTTTTGTTGCGGAACTGGATTCTGTGGGATGCTGATTTCTCATTTCTCTATTCTCAGTGAATATCTCACTAATTTACCAGGTTTTTATTCAATATTCTCCGGATATATCCGATACTCTAAAAAGAATAGAAGATTCTCCAAAAATTAGCTTTACCTAATAACTTATTTATCAGAAAATTTTCTCTGAGTAACGGGTAGGGGTTGTGCAAATTAAAAGAATGCCACGAGGTGCGGGGATTCACGGCAGATGACGTTGAAGTTCACGGTACCGGAACCCAGCGTTGTATTTTCCACGGAAAAATGTATTCAGAACTCCGTGGAAGCTTTATTTACTGTGTATATAAATACGTTGGGAAAATGAGCTCTCCCCTTCCCTTTCCTTCTGAACAGTTCAAAAATTCGAGAAAGGAAAAATAATTTGCAGGGAACATAGTCAATACTTACTAATGACTAGTTCAGAGTTATTTCTTAAAATGTATTTCATCCGATTCTCGACACATTTTTCCATTTTCTACTCATTGCACCATGATCCAGGTAATTGCTGCCAAGAGGTTTTTCAAGAATTTTTGCAGTAAGATTGCAAAGTGTAGCAGCATTATCAATGAGGTAGGTGTAAATAATATTGATCAGGTGCATTCAGGCCATTAAGAACTCAATGCCTATTTTTAGCGGCTATTCAACAAACTATTTTTTGTGACTTGTGGATTAAGAACGAACAAAGTGGGTACCGAGAACTTCTGGGTCCTTTGGCAGGAAAAAGTCATTATGTATGCGATGCAGTACACCTATTGTACATTTTTCTATGGAAGGATGCACTCTTTTATTCGAGATTAATGTTATGCATTGTTTTTTTTTTCCTTCGCATACACCACGTACAGTGCTACAATACAAATATTGTTACCTTTTCTGCCGCCCACTATTTCTCCCGATACCAAACTAGTTCCTTCAGTTCTCTGCTGTTCTTTTTCCTCGTTTCCTTATTTTTTCTTCTAGTGCCTGAGCCATACTTGGCTAAATTTTTCATAATTCATCATCTTGTAAACATACACTGCATATATGTAGCCGTTATATTCGATGAGCAAACGCAAATTTCTCACTCTTGGTTGAAGAAAATTGCATTCTCTATGCACTAGGAACGGTTCCAGGTATAGAGAATCGTTTTTTTGAACTGCATCTTTACTTCGCGGATATGAATTGATGGTAAAAATTGATTTTAAATCGTGTGAACCACGCCTTTGTCGCTGCTCTTTAGCTTACCCAATCCTATCTCCTCTCTATTCCGCACTTGCATGGAAATTTTCTTCGAAGGGTTGCTTGAAGTTCGAGTATAAGAGCCGAGGTTCGACGGGATGCCATTGAGTGGTGCCGACAAATACATCGATGACGCAACGAGCACCGCGGCCATTCCACAGTGCCCTCTGAGAGTAGATCAACAAACTTGAGAGCTCAAGGTGGCTCCACAGCTATCAAACGCTGAGGTCAACTGATTTTTATGGGAAACCGAGAAAAGTTAGAAACCAAATAAAATACTTATAGATCTTGCTACAATTCCGACTATCATTCTTAGTCAACGAAAAACATTAACTAAATTGTAACCTGGCCAAATATGCCATGATACGATAAATACACGCAGCATGTTTTCTAGCTCTACCCTAGGATGCTGAAACTCGATGCTGTATAAATAACAAAAGACTTGTTCAGAAAAGAATGTTCAAAGCTTATAATGATAAATACGCAATATAATTAGTGAAGAAAAATATTGGAATTTTCTTTCTTTTTATATATCGCAAAATAAGTTGCATTTAAGGCCAGTGTAAATCACGTCAAGATATCATTTTCATTGTAAGTGCGACATAATTAGCCATTCTGGAATCCATCCTTCACAATCCCTCGTACTTTAGCATTTGAAAATCCCCGGGGCATGTTTCCTAGCCATACTCTGCAATTATGAAAATTTATAAATTTAAATGACAAAAAACTTGTATTTTTTCAGTTTATTTCGGCAAACGTGGAGATTTATAGATAAGGTAAATGTTGTATTTTTATTTCATACACCGCAGACTAAAATGCATTTAAACACAAAATTAATCACGTCAAGATAACAGTTTTAACTAAGGTGCGATATAATTAGTCATTCTGGAATCCATTCTTTCCTATGCCTGCATAGTTTAGCATCTGAAAAAGAAACCGGAACGAAAGAACGGACCAAGTCACGTGTGGGCGCGATATCGATAAATGACCAATCGGGATGGAAAGGAATTTGAGTGATCGTCGGAGGGAATCAATACGAATGCCAAGGCGAAGAATGGTGTGGGCCGGGTCAGGGTTAGGAGTGGAATAGAGAGGTGAACAAAGGCTTCGAAGAGAGGAGAAATACCTTTCGAGATGTGAGGGGTTTTGTAAGTCGCTCCTCCGACTTTTGGGTAGCTCTCCACGGGAGGTTGAAGTCACGGGGACATCTTTAGGGTTCGGTTCCCAGACAATTCGAGCTGGTCAAAGGTCTCCCGTTCCATTTACTACTTGTTCTGCCAGTCATCAGGCATGGCCAGTCTTCACGGCCCCCTGCGGTGGACGTCAAATAATTCGGCAATAGTACGGAGACGAAGAGTCTGGAGTTCAGTACCGTCGATGGTTCATAGGAATTTATATATTCAATGAACACAAACTATTTTATTCGAACCCAGACTATTCAAGGTAGGACCGGCCTGGTGTGATGTTTGGAGTGCTGGTTTCCTACCCAGTCGGCCTGGGTTCAAATCCGGGTGGCGGTAGAGATTTTTCGGAAGCTACACGACCCCTGCTTGAATGTTATGTGAAGGAAATTTCAAGCACAACACTCCGTCCGTCGGATAGGATGTTAGGTGGAAGAGGGGACTTCTTAGTCTCAACCTCGCCCGAATAAAGACATCTTATTATTATAATTTTTATTATTAAGCTGAGGTCCCCTTAGCGCCTTTCGTTAAGAGTAGGCTAATGCCAACGCCGGTTTTCTCTCCAGCATTCCTTCCTTACCCTTCTCTCATAGCGCAAATGACCTCAGCTGTCGGTCGCCTCCTCCAAATACCATACCTATTAAAAGCATCCTATGGTGGACGTCACATTATTCAGTCATAGTATGATGAAGAAGAGTCTGAAGTTTAGTACCGTCGATGGTTCATAGGAGCTTAAGTATTCATTGTACCCAGACTACTCAATGTACCCAGATTATTTAATGTACCCAGACTATTAAATGTACTCGTACCATTCAATGTACCCTGCAGTGGACGCTACATAAATCTGCAATGGTATAGAGACGAAGAGTCCTGAGTTTAGTACCGTGGTTGTTTCAAAGGAATTGATTGAACTGAAATAAATGCTGTTTTTACTTAAAAATTAAGACGAAATATAATTTTGATGAACAGATACTAAAAACAAATTAAATGTAATAATTATGTGTTGTTTTTAGGAGAATTTTGCCATATAGACATAAGATTATGAAAAGTTACGTGAGAGAATCAAGATAAAATAAGAGTTTCTATAAGTTTCAAATTTGAAACTTGAAATTTAAAACCACGGTGACCAATGTCTATCAATTTATGGCTTTTAATCAACCTTGATAAATTTAGGAAACCAAATGCATGTTTTACTCAAACAAGTAACAAAAGGTTAATCATGTTTGTCTGAGAATATCTCGTTACATGAACTTGAATATATGAAGCCACTGTTACTCCTCTCTCTATCACAAAAGATCATAGAGAAAATATTAATGATAATGTAACATATTCCAACTCTCCAACTCCCGGGCAACACTTTGATATCATTAAAATACATCGCGCTAAGACCGGCAAGTCATTTTTCCCGTGGGTAAATTTTCCACAACATCCGTTTATTAACACTCCGAAACTGAGTCAATTCCGTTGGGAAAATGTTACGGATTTCTTGATTTGAATTCCTATAATTTTTTTTCACCGGTTGACCAATTGACTATGTACACCAAAATATCCAAATTACTTTAATTAATAATTTGGAGCATACACGTATAGTCTTATGGTTAAAAATCTTCAAAAAAATTTCACGGGAAAAAGTTAGCATAAAATACATACCAAATACATTTATTCAATACTTCTCTCGCTATTTTATGCATCTGGAAGTATTGCTTGCGCCAATTAGGAGTGATTTCCAATGTAAGCAGAAGGTAATTTTCGTTTTATTATTTTTTGTGCATAGCTGATACTTTTTTCTAGCACAGCTAGCTCTAAATTAAAATTACTAGATTTTAGCTGTGTGGCGTGTACATAATTATCCTATTAAATTATTAATGTAGTAAAGGAGAAGGTGAGATGGAAGTAGTGTGAAATATTAACACTAGAGTCCACGAAAACTTTCCTTGATGTTATTCCTCTTATTGTGTAACGGCAAATACCTTAAAGCACAGGAAGAACGATTCATCCATTGCAAAATGAATCCTGGAAAACTTAAGACACTTTTATTTTTTCTCAGAACCCACAAATATATATCCTCTCTATTTTTTTAGTTTATAAAGTTATCACAAATTATGATTTTCTGAATTATTGCATATAATAGGCCATGTTGTGCTATTGTATGTTGTTGCAAATCAACAGATACTTTTTGAAGTCTTAAACTCGATAACAAGTTAAATCAAGTTGAGCTGCTGTGAACATTGAGTTATCGTGAAAAAAGCTCAGTGCGTCTCGGAAAAAATATAAAAATGCCTTTTTAATCTGAATTAGCCACGGTGGATTACGTCATGGGTTCCGAAAAAACCTCCTCTCTCTTCTTTTGTCTTCTCTCTCCCTTCCCACTCCGTGAAAGACGTTGGCTACGAGGCGCGCCGCCGAGGCATAATGTTTATGACGTGGCGGCCATATTCATCCTCATCAGTAGGCTGCCGAAAATGTTCGCCACCTAAAACATCCACCCTACTTTCATATATCGTGGCTTGAAGACCAAAAGAGGACTGCTATCTCATTGGTTCCCTATCAGGAGTATATGCAATGCATGCGAATTCCCTATAAACCATCCAAGAGAAAGTTAGATATAAATTGATTTTTTATTCATGCTCTTGATTAAATTCTCCTTTAAAACGCTGTTTCCCGCAATTTTGTTATTTATCATAGGATTTAACTTAACTTTTCTCTCTTATTCTGCTTGAAATTTATGATATTTGGCACCTACTTATGCGATTCGCGCATAAAGTGATATTGATATGATGAAATATATTTATCTCTTTGGTATTTATTTTGAAGAAATTACATATTAGGGAATTTTATTAACTGCAGTTATATATTTTACAATGGCGGTGAAGGTATTAATTATACAATTTCAGGCAGTTATAAATATTTAGAAATAGTGGTATAAGATGATTTTTCTAATCAATCTTCAAAATCATTGTCAATAAAATTGCACACTGGTCCACGCCTTGCAATTGCAAATTTTTATCATTGTATACAGCCAGTTATTATTAAGATAAATTTGTAATTTAATATTACGTTGGAGAACACAATTCTCATTCTTTGCTTTTGAAGTTTTATTTCAAGTACAGTTAAATGTGTTTGACAATACTGAGTCCCATTAATGACGGTTTTTGACATTTTTCAATAAGACTAACCCATGTTATTTGCATTAAAAACTTTTTTCAATCCAAAATTTTAGGAATTTAATTTCACTATTCTAGTATTCGATTTCGTCCCCGATATTTTAAATTAGAGATCCTACCCTATTGTGTTTTTGGTTGCAGAAATATTACCGGTAGGAATGAAGATACCATATTCAAAACTTTAAATTTCCCTCTTACTTACTGAAGTCTCGTTGATTAAGCAGCAGCTTATGCGAAACGCTCGGGGTAAAAAATAGCACTCCATCTTTTATTTTGATAAAAACATCACTGACCCCAGTTCATTTTTCACTTTTTCCAGGGTGCTTTTAATTTCAGTATTGAAATAAAAGAAGGTATTGTAAGCATTGCTATAGACATTGACACAGATGGATAGTGGAAGCATGCATTGTAGTCATATTTTCTGAGGCCATTTAATAAGAAAAGTGTCTCATGGTCTTGCAACATATCATTAACTAAAATAAAGTACATGGCAAAATTAAAACAAAAAAACAGCTAAAAATCATATTGCTATTAACAGATAAAGTCGAAATAGCTCTGAAATAAACGAGAAAGATCAACCACCAGTATTTGAAGCATGAAGATGAGATGAAGTTTAAGAGTACTTAATTCAATATTTTCTCTTGAAAAATCCCAATTTTTATGTAATATTCTATGTATTTTATACTAATAACTTGGCGTATTTGATAGCAATACTTCACTAGATGTGTTAAAAATATTACTCTGCATTAAATAAAAAACAATAATTCGCTGAAATATTATTCCCTAGGCAGGAGAGAATTCTCGGACAATGGGCAGGGAAGATGGCAAAAACATCCCTCAGGTGGCCACATCGTAAGTGTCGAAATAATAAACCAAATTTTATGAATAAAGCCAGCAAAAGAATGCTGAGGCGATCAGATCATCTCCAACGGAAATAGGAGATAACTGGGGTGACAGAGCGGTAAGATGATGAAAGAATAAAGAAAATTTGGAGCTCAACTCTACACATTATAATACTAATGTGCATGGATTAAAGACGAATGGTTGGCCAGAGACCATCCAGGTTTCGCCTAAGAATCATTGGTAAGAATGAGTGGTACTTGGTAAGAGGAATGACTGTAATTTTTTCCATAAAAACTGAATTGAATATTTGAAGCCACGCATTTCAGAACGGCACACGTCCACTTGGCAAGCATTTGGGACGATCTGTCTTTATAATTCGTTTTCTCGGGCGTGATTTCATGTAATTGACTTAGCATAATGAATTGTATAACGATCTTTGAAATTCCGCGTAAATTTAATACAGTACAATCTAGGTTTTGACGTGGTAGGCATGCAAATGATGCAAATTTACCAGATTAAAATTACGTGGAATTACAAATATTTTTACATTTCATTAGATCAGTCTTTATGCTTATTCGTGGAACTACTCCTGTCACTTTGACCTTTTTTTTTACTTTTGAATGAGTGCATTCAATAGAAAAAGAGTCATATTCAGTACCAAATTTCAAAGTGGCGGCTAAATCAGCTTTTCATTGCTAAAGATAAGGTGGATTGTGCTAATACTTTGATGCGTGGGTTTGTGCTTCACCGCTACATTTTTAATTAAAATTCTTGATTAATTATACGTGAAATGTGATGAGAAATAATTCCTTGGGAACGAGACTCGAACACGAGCCTTTAGCCTTCCGGGCCACTACGCTATCCTGGTTCCTGGATTCCCATTGCAATTGTACCGAGGCTCATGGTACTAGATGTTAGACCCTTGTGGTCCATCAAGAATGGTAATGTGAGGGGGAAACGAAAGGACCGGGCAGCCAAAGGTCCGTGGTTCAATTCCCGGTCCAGGAAAATTTTTTCTCATGGAAATTAATGTATATTTCACCGATCTTCATGCGGCAGGCTTTGAAATATTACACAAACCGCCATGCGCGATTTCAGCGCAGGTTTGAGGCTCTAAACCGGTTGTGGCTTCATTGAAGTCCTTTCTTCCTCGTGATGCAATCCTTGATGGACCGCGAGGGCCTATCATAGTGCCATGAGCCTCGTTACTGTAGCCAGGGAAATTCAGGAGCCTCGATAGCATTGCAGCTGCAAGGTGTGAATCGGAGTGTAATTTCATTGACAATAATTTTGAAGATGGATTGGGAAAATCATCATAGACTAATACAAAGTGGCCTGGAAAGTCAATTCAAAGATCCGTGGCTCGACTCCCGGTCCAGGGTAATTTTTCACTGATGGCAATAGAGTAATTTCCTTCACCAAAGAAAACGAAATGCATTGACTACTATTCGTTACCCACAATTAGGGTTTTCATAATATACAAATTATTTGGTTTTAGAAATCCCAGTTTAAACGAATGGCAATGGTCAATTTTAACCTCATTTGAAAAAGGCCAGATTGGCGTCCATGCGATTCCACTCCACGCGACGTCACAGGGACCTAGTTTCTACACGACAGCAGTTTTACATCGTCTGAGATTACCAATGCATGCATGAGTCACAGAGCTCAGGGAAACATCTCATAATAATCACGTCACACGGACTTTTCCCATCATTCCTACTTTGCCGTCGCGTTTTCGCGCGCTTGAAAATTTTCACTTTTCGTTTAATCGTGAAAAATAGATATCGTCATTCGAAAATGTAAGTGCGTGAAATGCGTACTCCAGGATAATAATCTTTCGATTTGGGCAATAAAAAATAATAGCAAACCACCCTATTCATGTATAATTCACCGCCATTCACGTGACAGGCATCAAAATATTACACGTCGTGATTAAAGGTCAATAATTCTCATGCTGATCATATGACAAATTTTTATAAGCAAGAATAGAGTACTGCGACGCTGCAATTACTTATTCCCTGCGCGTGGACGAGAGGCAACGTGCGTGCACAAAGCGTCATCCTCAATGGTAAGAGGAGAGGCGGGCGGCTTAAGCAGTGCGAGGGGCCCTCCCATAAGTGCTCATCTTTATAAAATTCCCCCGCGGTGGTTAAGCAAGGAGTGGGATGGGAAGACTTGGAGATAGATGATGGGGGGAGGGGCGGAGAACGGCAAGGAAGTGGGAAGGGAGGGGGGGGGAAAGAACAGGTTTGCGCAGGCGTAATAACCGAGATCTCGCGGGGCAAACATGCGTCAAGTTATTTCCCTGTTTACGACGGTGATAATAAGGGGAAGGTCAATCCAACTTAGAGGCGTCAGTGTAAACAGCGGATGGGGTTATAAGAGGCGCGTGAGGGTGACGGGAGAGGGTGGGTTGGCTCATTGAGGAGGGGGAGGAGGCGATAAGGAAACTGCTGGTCGCGGTGAGGGGTAGTTTTTTTTAACTCGGGGTGGGTCAAAGGGGAGGAGAATATTAGGGGGGTGTGTAGGAATTGCAAGAAAACGACTTTGGGGGTAGTTTGAAAGGTTATTTTATCCTGATCTGTGCAGTTACACGAGGGTCTACAAGTAAAGTTATATCATAGTATATATAACGGTACACAGGGTGTTTGAGGAGGAATCCGCATATTTGAGGAGGTGGTAGGGGAAACAATTTGAAGTATTTTTGTCCTATAAACTTGGTGTCGCAACTCCTCAGTTACTGAGCAATGGCAACGCAAAGATATTTTTTTCAATGCACTTAGCATTTTTCATGAAAACAGTATTTTTTTGGGTATCCAGACTACGACATTTCATTTAATGCTCAGGATTTTTGATGACATTAAATAATTGAGCGGGTGAGAAGCCAAGGGATACAAGTGATTTATATTCTGTAACAGAGTTGGTAACATAAATTAGGCAAAGAAAAAAAACACGAGTTGAATTAGTTATTTAATATTACATATGATTTTCCACTTTATGCCAGCAATGAACAGTGACTCACTCATATCACTAAACAACCAATTTTTTGTATTTTTCTTCTAACAAATAACGGTACCTAACTCTCTTTATAAAAAAATCACTCGTACCATTTGGCTTCTCAACTACTCAATTATGGTCGTACAAAAACGTGTGATTATAATTGTCTATAACAATTAATCTCAAAGTGGGTGAGGTTGCGCTTTCATATTGTTGATAATCGCTCAAAGCTCTCGTTTAATTAAGGACAAAGATAATGAGTGACATTTACATTCACCACGCAAAATTCTGTATCATTTTAGTAGATACGCCGTGACTAACGGAGGAAAGATGAGCATTGATGTCTGCTTTTCTTCGTAACTCTGAAATTATGTTAAAATATTCCCAGTTAGTTTCCCTCAAGGACTGTTTCATTGAAGACACACGATTTTATTATAATGTAGAAACCAGCCATTTTCACACCCCTCTATATTCACAAGACAATGAATTTACTGTTAATTTTCCTCAGGTGGTGCTGATATGCCTTCACAACAAGTAGATTTTTTGAAGCTGATTCGAGGTAAAGTACACGCTTAAGGTTTGAACTATTAGGCTGTTTATTATTAGATATTATGGGAAGCCAACCATTTATGTCACGTGAGGTTTTATAGGTTTCTCAATGAAATGGTCCTCAGTGAAAGGTTGTATGTAATAACACTTTTACATCATGAGTAATTTCATTCCAAGAATGACTCACTGCCCCTGAGGTTTTAACAACACCAAAGGACATAAGAAAAATACCGACGTTCTGGCCATGAACTGGATAAGCATTCACTTTATAATTCTCTCCTCGCATATAAAACCAGAGAATGTGTGATGAGTCAGACACTCTATCCTCTGGTGGGGAATACTGGACTTTTTTTCAGTGCCAGCAACTGTGATAGGGAGGATAACCTTCTGTCAACAAGGAATCTAGCGGTTTGTTCCCTCACGGATTCCATCTGCATATTAGTATTACATATAAGTATTACAGATGCAGATAAGCCGTTAATATGATGCTGGACCCGGTTTGAGGCATTGACGTCTTCAGCCGTAGTAGCTTGGCTAAGTCAATGCATGCGGTCGATGGGGAAGTAGGCATGGCGCCATGGCTCTGAAGTTGTCGTGGAGCCATTATCTCTATCATCCGGAAAATTTATCAAGGGGGACCCGCGGCATATGATGATCGATGTGTCCATCTCAGTCGATGAACTTTCTATTGCAAAATCTTTGACAGTCTCGAGTAAGCGTGTGCTGTCAACCCAATCATTTCTGCTATATCGGGCTGGGATTGGATTATAGCTTAGGACAGATTTTATTCGATGTTGCGCCATAATCGATATGATGTAGGTGCTTGGACAAGGTAGCCAAGAACTATGGTCATGTTGCTGTAGATATAAGATGGGTATTTGGGCGGAGAGATACTCAGGATCAGCGTGAGTGTCGTATTAAATAAAAGAACCAAAAAGGAAAAAGCCTTGGTCTCCGATCCAAGCTTGTTGGAGAAATTTATCTTAATTTATTGTGACCACCACGTTCTATGCAATGGCCACCAAAGTCAATGAAGGCGGTAGAGCACTCGCATAGGTACCGAGCTTGAAGGGTCTAGAGCTCAAATTTCGAGTGAAGTCTTCGGAACCATTACTACGCGGGCCTCATGCCTTGCTATGCCGCGGGCCCGCCTTGATAAATTTTTCGGACCGCAAGACTGTTGTCAGATTTAGAAAAGCTATTTCTTTTATCCTTTATTTTCATTATATTTCAATTTCTCCTTCAAAATATCGATGGCTAAGTTATAACAACACGTATCTGAAAATTTGGCCGGTTTGACCCAGGTACCTTAAACGAAGTGTAATGGCATTAAAAAATAGAATTAAAGCAAAAAACAACTCTTTGTTGGCAAGTGTATGCTTCTTTTTTAGTTTTATGAATTTTTTGGTTTTTAATTTTTGGCATACAACTAGAAAAAAAATGATCGTTTTTTTTGCTCTCCTGAAAAGTTTCAATTTTTGAGATACGTGTTGTTAGAACTTAGCCATCGATATATCTATGCTGGGGCTAAATCTAATATTGGGACATAAAATTTAAATGTTACCCTCAGTGTTACGATGGATTTCTAAAGTGGCTCGCCAGATAATTTTGGCTGTCCACCCCTACCATAGAATGAAAGAAAAGCAGCTCAAGGAAAGATATCACCCCTCTTCCTCGAATATTACAAAAGAGGAACCTCAAGATGTCCTCAAAATGTGTTGCCACCGTCCCCGCATTTAGATGGGTTTGCAGAAGTCGCCACTTGCGTCGCTGACGGACAAGTTCATCCGGGTTTCACGGGGGAAATAAGGTATGATTAGGGGTGTTAACCAAAATTTATATTCCTGATGATGTGATCCATCAAATTCATAACTTTTCGATGCTACTCCCTGGAATTACAAACATTATTTTGCTAAATATTGAAAAAAGTGGATCGCAGTGCATTTATCACTGCGCCATGGACATTTTTGGAAACCTATTAAAACGCGATCGAAGTGACAACAAAAATCTGCCATCTATGGTTTGGAACTGGGCTTTCTATAAGCAGCCTCCTTGCACTCCATCCTGAATCTGTAAGAATATTACGCACGCGGCTTTGGTCCTCAGAAAATAGCTCTGATGTGCAACCTGGACGACCACCTTCGGGTGCGTCGAGCCCTATCCGCGGAATATTACGGTAGATCGTGAGCAGCACGAGTGTGGAAGAGGCATGAGGGGTGAGGAAGGGGTTGTGGGGGTGTGTAGAGGTTACGGAGGGACGACCAAGACTCAAGTTGCCCCATTCAACGGACCGTTAGACTCGGCAGGAATCGGCAATCTCCGCGCCCGCGGTGACTCACTGAGGAAAATATCGAGTCGAGCCATTCTGACCGTGAGCATTGGAAATCCGACGTGTATGTGGGGATAATGGCTCGCCTATCTCTATGGACAGACTCTCTGGGCAGAGGGGAGTGGGTTGAGATGGACGTAAGGAACAGGAGGAAGGGGAAAAGGCGAGGCACCGCACGATGACTTAGCCTTCCATTCTCTAAAACCCCACCCCCATGCTCCCATCCTCATAATACCCATTGTGCCTCATCCGTGATTAACTGCGAGAAATCCTCATTCAACCGGCGTGAGTTCCATCGGCACACGTCCAGACACGAACTAATACAGCGAATTATCCGAAACCTTTACCTTCTGTCAAACGTATTGAATTTTATTTGCCGCGCTTAATCTATTCACGTTGCCGACTCTATTCACTCGACTTCAATTACCTTCGCGCAAAGCAATGAGACGTCCTCCACGAGAGCACGGTCTTTGACGCCCAGGAGAAATCAACGCGATTGTGATACCTTACAAAGGTAAGTTTAGTCAAGAGCTCTTGAAGTTTGGAAATAAGGTCTGTACGATGGTAATTTGAGCAACTCTTCCAGACCTTATCCAGAAAGTACGTGAAACTTAGTAAAAATAACGATATCTTTCGTCCTCAAAGGGCCATATTTATAAAAAAACAGAATGTTTACGGAGCTTGGTTGCCTTGGTTCTGATCATATGGGTCATGGAAAAAATTGTATTACCTATACTGGAGCGTGAAGCGTAGACAGTCTATTTGTAAGGTTATAAATGAATGTAAATGAAGAAGACAAAATCGGAATTTATCCTAGCTTTTTCTCAAAATATAACCTAAACAGCCTGGGTCGTAATCATTGAAATTTTATGCTAGGATATTTTTCCCCACATGAGGTAGATATTGAGGTTCAGCGATGTCTCGATATATTGGCGCAGTAAGGAAAGTTGGCATGAATGTGAATTTAGCTGAAATTCGCTGATCTATTGTTTTAGAATTCATTACTCAAAAGACAGGAGTGTCTTCCTCAACGTGCAATAGGGACGGTATTCTAAGTCATTCTTTGCAGAAAAACGCTAATATAAGCAAATATTTATTCACCACGCAATTAAATTATCCACCGGATAGGATATTTCATTCCAAATTATACAAATGAAAGGCATTGAACTATTTTCAATAATTTGTCCCCTAAAATGCTTTCCGTACACCTCAGGATTTTATTTAAATAAAGTATGAGTAAATGAAGAAAACACACATAAGTAAATGAAGAGACTAACGGGTAGATCATAGAAATTACTTAAGAAGGAACTTTATAAATCATTTTTATTGTAAATATCTCATCATCATTTTCCAACATATCCATTTCCTTTACTTAGCCCGTATAATGAAAATCATCTCCACTTCAGGACGTTTCGATTTCATCGGAATAGTGCATGCGTTCCTAACAAACTGAAATAACCAATACACCACTCATGAATAGTGAAAACAAATGTTGACGTGCATCTTTTCACGTTTTAACGCCAGCTATCAACGCATTTAACATTCTTCACATAGCAAAACTCCCATTCCAACACTTAAATCCCTACTCCGTGGTGTTTCCTCGTAACAGGAGACTATAAAGGGATACGCCCGTACTCGTCGCTTTGTGATTCCGTAACTTGTGCTGGCCTTAAAGGTGGGCCGAATACATTTCAACACGCTTGCCCATTCAACTCCTTGACGTCGTCTTCTCCCTTGTCTCAGTAACAGTGCGAATGACCAACGGGGTAATACGTGAAGATAAAAAGCCACGTTTTGATGAGGCTCAAAAAAGACATATTATCTCTACAGAAACGAGGGATTGTTTTACCGCAACACTCCGTGAACGAATATAATTTTTATACCCGTGACAAGTGATATCAACTTCAGCTCGCAACATCATTATGACTATGTTGATAAAAATTACATGTTCTCAACGGAAGTTCAATTAACTGGAGGAAGGAAAAAAGATAGAACCGCCATTCCTTTGAATATTAAACTTTAAATTTACCAATTTTTCAAAAATTTATTGAAGAGGAAATAAAATTTTAATTTTAAAATTTAAAGTAATTCAAAGCTCTTCAATGCCTTAAACTAAAATTTCCGCAAAGTTTTATCATAATGTGAAGTGAAAGTAAATATTCTAGCGCTAATATAATTTTGATACTATTATTTTTGTAAATATGCGACTACAAAAATGTATAATTTTGACGTTTTTTCAATGTGAGTTGGCCGAAGAAATTATCTCATCGTATTGTCCTTAATATTTTTCTCGATTAAAAAGAATTATTTGAAATTCGTTAATTCATTCATATCAAATAAAAAACAAAAGAAATTAGAAACTTCCAAGTATTAGTCGTTGAAATGAATGGCATTTCTTTGATTTGTACGCCAAAAAAGTGATACCTAGTTGTAGATTTTAGACTAGTGTGGCAAATTGTGGTCACTTTCAAATGGAGTTAAAAATATCCTTTGAAATTCATATATCCGTTCTTATCAAATCAAAAAAGTAAAGGACTTAGAAACGGTTGAGTATTTGTCGTTTCGATAAATGAAATTTCTTTAATTTGAATCTTAAATCAAATATCCCCATTTCGAGATGGCAGAACAGCAGAGGCTTTCCCCTTTTTCTAAAGGAGCCAGAATAACTTGAAAAAAATCGTTGGAAATTGTTTATCAGTCAGTATCAAATAAAAGAACAAAATGATTGAGAAACTCAAGGATTTTTTGTTTCAATGAATTATGTTACTATAATTTGAGTGCTCAGTAAAATATCCACGTTTGGAGATGCTAAGCCAACATTCGCTTTCCCCTTATTCAAAAGGAGCCAGGAGAGCGATATAATTTGATCCTAAAATGCAATGAGTAGGGAAGGGAATGGACAAGTGGCGCCGAGATGTGTTGAGCTGACGACGTAAGATTGAGCTGAAGCCATTAAAACAAGTGGCGAGAGCTCTTTGTCCTCGTGAAATGGTTGAGATAGGGGTGGGGACGGTGATGTCCCTTTGATTTCACTCTGGGGGGTCCACCCAGCGCCACCCACAGAGATAGGTAACCAAACACCTTAAGACGCGTTTAAAGGTACAGCTCTGTAGTTTTCCCCGCCTTCATATGATACCGAGTGAGCGCCGGTGGCTTAGCCGGGAGGGGACATGTGCTTTGGACGACTTTCCGCGGGGTGAAGAGAAAACCCTTCCATATTAAAAGAGGCAACATAGAGACACCTTTCATGGGGAGCCGTAGACGTCAGCGGCGGTAATTCTGAAAAATATTCCTCGCAATTTGATACCGGGAAATTTTCATCGCTCAAGGGTTAATGGAAGATTTCCACACCGTGTATTTGATACTGGAGACTTCAACGCCTGGAGGTCATGAAAAAATATCTTCATTTTCCCGCTGGAGTTTTGAACGATTATTTCGCGTTACAAATTCCCCTACATTACTTTGAAGGACGTTTAAACAACTTATTGCAACGGAATTTGCCAAGCTATGGTGCCACCTCGCAAGTAACATAAGGCATAAAATTACGATATACAGATTAACTACTTCAAGACTACGAAGGATTTATGCATTTCTTTTTATTTGAAGCATTTAAATTCAATTCTGAAAAATATACTGCGCAATATGATACCGGGGAATTTTCAACGCTCAGGGGTAATGGAGGATTTCCACACCGTGTATTTGATACTGGGGACTTCAACGCCTGTAGGATATAAAAATATCTTCATTTCCCCGCAGCAGTTTTGAATGATTTTTTTCGCGTTACAAGTTCCCCTAAACTGTATTGAGGGATGTTTAAACAAATTTTTGTAGGAAATTTATTTTTTTAAATCTTGATGGTTTTAAATTTGATCAACTCCGTTGCGCGTCGCATGTGAAAATATGCATGTAAAATTTGATGTATGGATGAACTACTTCCATATAACTAAGGATTTATGCTTATATATGCATTTTGTATATTTAGCCCTTAGAAACTCGAGGTACCTATATGTCGTCCCCGAATTTAACACCATGTTAAAATATTTGTTTATGATATTTTGTTGTTAAATTCAGGCTGTCCACCTGGTTAAGTCCTTATTGATGCCGAAAAAAACCAAGTGTATAGCCCTAGTTAAACAACAAGGTATAATTCACCGGGAAACGACGAGATCATATTTTGAGTTAGTTTTACTTTTATATAGGAAATTATATATATCTTTATCATTACTGAAAAAATGATATTTCTACTCTAGTATTTAATGTGGTTCGTAAAAAATGTAAACAAAAGAATTTGTCTCTTCATCCAAACACCTGGCGCATTCTAGAATAGGGTTTCTCGGAGGAAAACAAAAATTGCTGTGATAGTGTACGTGTTCAATTCCAACTAAATTCCATATGCAAAACCAAGATCAGATAAAACTTGAAAATAAAACTAGTAAATCGTAATATAATCGTATTAAAATGGCATTTTTGAAGCCAAGTATAAACGGAGACCTCCACCGTACCTATTATTGCTGTAGATAATGTTCTGTCACTTTGCGCAATTCATACCTTACGCTTGGTTGAGCATGAAAATGCAGAATTATGCTCGCCTCACCGTATGTTATAAAGCCGCAGCTTTTCTAAAACAAGGTCAGTGTCAACCGCTGGATAGTGTGAAGTGGAAAGCATGGAGCTTGTCTAGCCAGGTAAACCACCACCACGCTCACGTGCATGGGGATCGTTTCGAGGGAATATTGCCAGAGATCATGCCATTGTTCTTCACTACACGAAAACCTGGTGAAAATGGAAATATTTTCAGGATTTTGGCCCAACTTTTGACTTATAACTTATGACCATGGAGATTATTAATATCACAATCCTTTCTTCAATCTTAAACTGGGACAAAGAAATATGTTCATATTAAAGTCACAGAGAGCTTCTAAAACAGCTTAAGTGACTTAAAAGAGAAATGCGTACTAAGCCCTAAAAATAGAACTCTTTATTAAAGAATTCCAGCGTGGTTGAGATATTGAGGGAGACTGCTTTAAGAATGACGTTCTGCTAAATTGTGAAAAAATAATCATCAAGGGATGACTTGATTTTCTGGCTTAGAATAAAAAGGAAAGTAAATGGTAAAATTTTGGGATATTATGCGACAAGAACATACAAAAAAGCTAATAAACCTGAAAGAAAATCTGTCCTTTTGCTTACACTCATCCCAGGCCTGTCATAAGTATCATCATAAAGCCCTAGTGACAAAGAAACAAATTAATAGAAAGTGGATCCTATTTAAAATATATTTGTATATCTTGACGCCTTGGTGCACATATTGGCCTAGTGCGTATTTAGCATATGAGCTCAGAATGAATACTCACGGCCATGGTTGTGGAGTATTTTCGCATGGAAATCATGAAAATGTTTTAAAACGACGGAGATTTCTCGGTCACATGCTAGAAATGGGTGAAAGACTCCTAATAAGGTAAGGGACCCTGAAGGAAGACAGTTGAGTGAGAATATGAGCGTGGATATCGAAATCTAAAATTTTAAGTTTTACAAATACGTACAAAACAGATCATCAAAGAGGTAGATAAATTAATCCGTCATTAATTGAGAAGAATAGAAGGAAATATATTAGGATTTTTGCTGTTTGAAACGAGGAAAAAGGAAATAAAGCAAGGAGTCCGTCCTCAGACACATCATCATACCCCCAATGATTCAAAATCGTTTATAAAATTTCATTCAAACAGAGATAAATGTTTTTTTATTCATTATTAGCTTAGTAAATTGCATAGTTAACATGAGAGTCCAAAATTATTTCGCACGGGCATGGTTATTGAGAATTTTTGCATGAAAAGCATGGAGGGGCGATGAAACGGTAATGAAAAGACAATGATACCGTAGTAACTTAGGGAAATGTATGAAAGAGTATAAAAAAAAGATAAGGGGCCTTAAAGATAATCTGCTGAGTGAGGATTTCGTTGTGGACTAGGTGGTAATGAGATTTTATACTTATAATTAAGGTTTACAGATAAATAAAACAATAAATCATCGAACGATAAGATGAATTCTTGCCTTTCATTAAAAAGAGGGTTAAAGGTTGAATTTTTAGGATTTTAACAGAATGCAACCAGGAAAAGAAAAAAATAATAACAATTATAGAAATATGAACTGCAATTGTGGGATTAATTTTTAATTACTCTTCGTACGGCTTCCCATGCCAGATAGATAGAAGGGTAGGAGCCAGACAAAAGGTAGTCCACGTAAAAAATAATGCTGGAATGGAGGTGGGAATCTCTAACTCAATGTTTTCCCTGAAAGCATGAAGTACAATCAAACGAGCGTCGCAAACCCATTGAACGGGACCTATCCGCTAAGTACGGGTGCCGTTAATGGCAATTTTAGCGGTAGAACAATTTTATAATAATAATAATAATCTCTGCATTTCTCCAGGGTTTTCTTCCGCGTCAGATTGTTGGTTGACAACAGTTTCGCTGGCTATCCTGCCAGCGTCTTCAGGTCGAAGGTGTCGGCTGTTGGTTTCTGCCTCGCTTATATACTGTAGGCTGGATGGGAGCTGCACTGTGATTGGCTGTCTGACTGGGTGCTTCTCTCTGGTTGGCTCTCTCTTTGATCACTCTTTTCCAGGCGCTGTGAAGGAAGTATCCATCTTCTCTATTGAAATTCAAAGGTGTTTTTTGAATTTCTATTGCTTCCCTGATTTGTCTAGGGAAATATCGGCACTCCTTAACTAATAGTTTCTTCTCGTCAAATTTAATGTCATGGCCGGGTTCCGACCATGCATGTTCGGCGATGGCAGAGAGTTGAAACTGCTTGTTCTTGGTCGCCCTCTGATGTTCTTTAATCCTCACATGCATGGAGCGGCAAGTTTCCCCTATGTAGGATTTTCCGCAGGAGCAGGGCACCTTGTATACCCCCTCATGCAGTTCTTGAGGAATGATATCCTTGGGCCCGGGGAGGAAGTCTCTTATCTTGGTCACACAGTTATATCTGGTGACCACGTCGTGCTTTTTTAATATTCTGGCGATCCTCTCTGACGTTCCAGCAATGAAAGGGATGGTGACGTATAGCTTCCTTGACGATTCTTCTTCTCCAACGTCATCACTCTGGTTTTCAATGGTGGCCTTGCGTCGCTTTTCCTCCTCCTTCGTGGTCCTTTTAAGGACCAATTCTCTCCTATAGCCATTTCTCTGCAGTGCCGTAGTGAGGTGCTTTATCTCCGTGGAGAGGGAGATATCATCGGAGATATTATACGCTCTGTTAATTAATGTAGCCACTAGTGAGGCCTTCTGACTCGGATGATGGTGATCCCTTTCCCTTCATTCATCCCTTTCATTGCTGGAACGTCAGAGAGGATCGCCAGAATATTAAAAAAGCACGACGTGGTCACCAGATATAACTGTGTGACCAAGATAAGAGACTTCCTCCCCGGGCCCAAGGATATCATTCCTCAAGAACTGCATGAGGGGGTATACAAGGTGCCCTGCTCCTGCGGAAAATCCTACATAGGGGAAACTTGCCGCTCCATGCATGTGAGGATTAAAGAACATCAGAGGGCGACCAAGAACAAGCAGTTTCAACTCTCTGCCATCGCCGAACATGCATGGTCGGAACCCGGCCATGACATTAAATTTGACGAGAAGAAACTATTAGTTAAGGAGTGCCGATATTTCCCTAGACAAATCAGGGAAGCAATAGAAATTCAAAAAACACCTTTGAATTTCAATAGAGAAGATGGATACTTCCTTCACAGCGCCTGGAAAAGAGTGATCAAAGAGAGAGCCAACCAGAGAGAAGCACCCAGTCAGACAGCCAATCACAGTGCAGCTCCCATCCAGCCTACAGTATATAAGCGAGGCAGAAACCAACAGCCGACACCTTCGACCTGAAGACGCTGGCAGGATAGCCAGCGAAACTGTTGTCAACCAACAATCTGACGCGGAAGAAAACCCTGGAGAAATGCAGAGATCAAACCATCGCCGCGGAAACCTATGCTCTAACAATAATAATAATGTATTCATTGATGCCTAGGAATGCAAAATCCACACTGCCACAAAACTTCGTAAATACTCATTAGAAACTTATCTTTATCGGTAGAGCAATCTAATAATAATAATAATAAAAACATATTCATTGATGCCTAAGTATTCACAATCCGTATCTTACATATTAAACTAAAAATACAACTCACGGCCGTGGTTGTGGAGTATTCTCGCATAAAAAGCATGGAATTCTATGGAAACCTATATTTATCGGTAGAATACTTTCATAATAATAATGTATTCATTGATACCTAAGGATTCACAATCGGTATCTAGCGTATTGATTCAGAATACTACTCACGACCGTGGTTGTAGAGTATTCTCGCATAAAAAGCATGGAACTCTTGAAGGGACGGCGATGAACCCGCAGTCACTTAAGGGAAATGGGTGAAAGAGCCTAGAAAGAGATAAGGCACCTTAAAGAGGGAGTGTTGAGTGTGGATTTGAGCTTGGATGAGGTGATAGGTGTGAGGGAATGGAGACGAGGTGGGACATGGGGTTGTGGAAATGTCTTGTCACGTACGCGGGTGGTCGCTGTCTCCCACACCCATAACCTCTCCCATCCGGCACTTATGACCTCGACCTCTTATTCTTCCCTGCCGCCTCCCATCCGGTCCATTGCACGATGCTCACTCCTCCTTGTGTGGCGTGCGGTCTTCCCCCACCACTCCGTAGGAGAGTGTATCTAAGCCACAGCCAACGAGCGGCACGCCCAACATCCCTGCCCATCTTCACATTAAAGGTAGGCATTCCTCTCTCCCTCGACCGGTCGTGCTTCGATTATTTTCGCGGCTACTTAAGTAAAGAAAATAATTTACGATCTTGAAATTTGCAAGACGATAAATTATTTTGTATTTTTACTTAGATATAGATATATGTTCAAATTTTAAGGCACTTTTCTCCACTTTCCAGTATTCTAAATATTAAAATAATCTGCACAAGAAAAAATATTGCCAAAAAGTCTTCAATTCCATTTAAATTTCGATATAAAATACAGACGTAAAATTATAAAATTTGAGATATATATTTCGTCATTAATTAGAGAGGACATCGCTCCATCAAGGACCGCCGGAATTTTTTTTCTCGACTGCTTACGCATTCGAAATTATATTAGTATCATTAAATTTGCAAGATACCTGGAGTAGACATTTTTCATAATTTTTCAGTATCTCAAATATTTCAAAAATTGCAGAAGATAATATGCTAATGTAACATTTTGAAATTCGAGATATATTTTGTTATTAAGAGACGATATCACTCTATCAAGGACCATGGTATTTTGTTTTGTTTTTTTTTCTGCGGCTACTTACGCTTAGGATATAATTTATCATTTTGAATTTTGCAAGATATTTGCACCATACATTTTTCAACATTTTCCAGAATTTCAAGAATTAAAAATCTACACAAAATAAAGAACTGCCGTAATATGTTAAAATTCTAGATGTATTTTGTCATTATGTGTTACGGGAACACATCGTCGATGGAAGGATTGTCGTATTTTTTTATCACGAGGCTTAAAAAATCTAATTTGGGCCCTTTTTGCCTGTTTTATAGTTATTTAGTTCTGTAAAACTTATAACTCCAAAAAACGGGGAAAAAATAAAATTTTAAGTTTACAGTATGAATAAAAGGAGTAACCAACGAACCTAATGTAGGTTTGTGAAAATTTCTGCCAAGTGCAAATGATGGTATGCTATCAAGTTTGCCACTGGTTGAAGGTTTTCCCCCGCTTTTTAGGAGGGAAAGTATTAGCCTCAGCCACCGAGGGTGGAGCGATCTTAAAAACGCGATATACTCAACACCCGCTCCCATCCCATCAAATTTTTCCGTGCGCTCTTATCTCCGCTAGGGGTGAATTTTGTTCCATCAAGCTCCAGATTTTTGTCTCGAGCAAAACAATTTCATTATTAGCAAACACTGTGGAAGTATCGAAAAGCATAAAACGCGATACACGTTGGCAAAATAGAAACCATCAATGCTGTAACGCTAATAAAAATGCAAGATTTTACTTGCCTTTAGAATACATAAGCATCAAAGCTTCAAGCATAAAAGCGTCGAAGCTAAAAAAAAGAAAGTTTTTACTCATAACTTTAATCTTAAAAATGTAATACCTGGACCCTACATAATATAATATAATCACGCTTTGCGCGGTTCACTTGTGTTTCTGAACGATCACGACAGTGTTAGTGTTTTCGTGTCCTAACACTGGTATTGCCCTTTAATCTTCAAACCTCGTACCATCCAGCTGAAAATGTAATATGTTACTAACCCTTGGTTACAAGCGGACCTTGAAAACTGTAGTTATTTCATTTGGCATAAAGGGTACTTGTAGTAATTATAGTTATATAAAGGGATAGTAGTTAGTTTAGGGAACCCAACTCAAACGGTAGATATCTTTTATTCTCAACTGTAATCTTGGAAAACCTAACTATGCAGTTAATTGCTTTTTGTATTGGTTAAGTGACTCTAGGATTGTCCAAACTGATGAAAACGGACTCCATATCTGATCAGTCTTATTTGTATCCTTACTTCTGAATAACGTAACCAGTAATATTTTTAACGTGAGACATGGATTTAGTGTGTACACAAAACTGGTAGCAAGCTATTATTCAAAATTTAGTAGCACTAATATTTACTTCTAACATGAATACTGGTCACTATAATAGGATAACAGTATGATATTTATTAAACAACAATGTCGGGTTCTTAACACGCAAAAAATATTAAAATAAAAACAGTTCTGCTACCTCATTTTTAGTTGAACATTTTTAAGTAAACCCAATACAATTAAATCTATTGAAAGGGTTTCGGGCAAAGATGAAGAGTCACCTTCTTAGAAATAGAAACTTGTTATAATTATAAAGAATCTATAACGTGTGTGAAAATATACTTGGTCACATATGTATCTTGGTCACAGGAAAATATAGTGTATTTTTTCCTGTGACCAAGAGGCCCTTACTTTATGAATATGCTTCGTATAATTGAACTTTTCGCATAAGTTTTGATGCACGCTATAGTTTATCTTTAGAAGTATAACAATTTTCTATTTTTATGAAGGTTACTCTTCATCTTTGCCCGAAACCCTTGAAATATATTTAATTGCATTAGGTTTACTTCAAGTTCTTGTACTAAACATGAGGAAACATAACTGTCCTTAAGAACAACACACGATCTTGGGAAACTTTGTGGTATCCATCACAAACTTTATTAGGTGAGGAAACTTTTACTAAACCGCATACATAAAAACTGGAACACGACCCGGGTTTCAACGTCACCACCTGATGATGACGCCAAGACGTTGAAAGCCGGGTGGTGTTCTATTTTTTATTTATGTGGTTTAGTAAAAGTTTTCTCGCCTAATAACGTTTATAACTGTCCTTATTTTAACATTAAAAATGCTTAGAAGTGAACGGCGATTATCTGCAGAATAGGGTAGTTTCCTTCATTTAAGATAACGAAAGATATTGATTGCGATTCTTTACCCACTATTAGTGTATTCATAATATACAAGTTATTTGGTTTTAGAAATACTGGTTTAGACGAATGGCAAGGGCCAATTTTATCCTCATTTGAAAAAGGCCAGATTGGCGCCCATGCGATGCCACTCCACGTGACGTCACAGGGACCTAGTTTCTATTCGAGTAGATAGGAGTTTTACATCGTCTGAGAATACCAATGCATACATGAATCACAGAGCTCAGGGAAACATCTCTTAATAATCACCTATTAAAACTGGCTAAGGTCGGAAAGTTTCCTTCGTTTGATAGGGTATTAATAATCCTTATTTAACCTGCTAGCAGAGTACTCTACGTTACCGCCATGCTCGGCAGTAAGGAGACTGCTTCGTAGCGGCGTTCATAGCCTCGCACGCAGGTGGCCTCACACAGCAGCGGCCAGACGTCACACGGGCTTTTCCCAGCATTCATACTTAGCCGTCGCGTTTTCGCGCGCAAAAAAATTTTCATTTTTCATTTAATCGCGAAAAATAGATATCGTCATTTAAAAATCTAAAAGCGTGAAATATGTACTTAAGGAGTAATAATATTTCGATTTATGCAATGAAAAATAATGGGTAACCTCTCTATTGAAGTAGGTTTTTAGCCAACTAAAAGTGCCGTTTAAATGCGTTCCATGTGTAATATTTTCTCCAATGACCGAACTGAATTTACTTAAAGAATATGCCACGTAGTTAACACGCTTTGTCTTTCCGTTTGCAACGAATTTTCCACGGCGCTCCGCATGCCGAAGAAGCAAATTCTACCACACCCACCGTTGACATCTTCCAAGCGGGCATTAATTCTCAAGCCGTTTCCCACCGGAAACACGCGCAGGGTGAACATGTAAAATCAAATCAAACGCTCCCCTTGTAGATTAATTGGTTCGGAGGGCACTTGTAATGTGGACATAGTGCACAGACAAACATGGGTTGGGAGAACCAGGACTTGGGAGGACCTTGTCTGGCGACCATGTTCCGAAGGATGGGGATCAACGCCGACGGTTAAAATACTTGCGCAGCTGAGAATTGTGTGCAGATCTCGACCAAGCTGGGACACATTACAGCCACCTGCGGTCACTAGACGCTCTTTCAATGCGCTTATCAGCGCAAGACGACCGAGTATGGGATGCGGGAAAAGATATATTTTTAGAGGATTATTTTTGTTTTTACGACTGATACCCTATTCTAGAAAGAGTGGGGATTTATTTGCAAAAAATAGATCACACTGTATACACGAAATTCGTATTTTGAGAGTTGCAATTTGGTTGCATGGGATTTAATTTAGCCTTTCCAAAGTGATTGTTCTTTAAAAGGCTCCACAAAGTGAGAATATAAGTTATACTAATTGCCTCCCCAACGACATATGATTTACCTATCTCCCAATGAATCCTAAATCTCAATAAATATTATAAATGCTTTTTAAGCACTGCACAAGTATACTATTCAATTATGGAAGGTTCAAGATACCAATGAAGTAATGTATCAGAAATATAAAATTTCTTACCTTTTATAACATAAAGAGTTTTTCGGATTCATGTGGACATGTTAATCTAATGATGCTTGTTTAATAATAGAAAGATTGAGACAATTAGTCCCAATCAACATGTGTTTCGATGGTTATTAATTTTATTCCTTTAGCTTTGAATCAATTGTGAAATGTGAATGTGGGATGACATAGAATCAATAAGGTGCTCGGGGGTAACTAAGACCATGGGATAAGTGGGGCATAGGTAGATCACATGCATATATATGGAAATTTTAAGTTTATCAGGTTGGCACACCTACTTCCTCTTCTTTCACTCCTTGAAAAATATTTTTTATCTTATTCTGAGCCATTTTGTGAGTTGGGGCTGCTAAGGAATTTTAGTGTAACAACCTGTCTGTGAGATTTGCTGGTTTTCATTGTAATGTGGTATTTTCAAATTGTTTACTATTTACAGGACAAAAATAATGGCTAAATTTATTAATTTTATGGTTTTTCGGAAGGATAGGCAAGGAAGTTGTGTTAGCCATTATTTTTTCTGATCATTTGAAAGTACAAAGTAGATCCAGTTACCCAAAATATAGTCGCAGCGCTCAAATGGGATTTCCCACGGGGCGATTCAGTTACCCCAAAGTTTTGGGGTAACTGGGGCCAACTGAGACGTGAAAATAATATTAATATAAAATATTGTTAACTGGTAGAAATTGCCTTCAAGTCACATTATGTATTAGTCCGATTGTTGATTTATCATTACATCTTTTTTCTCAGTCATCAACTGGTATTATATTTCAAAAAAATATTTGAAAATGATATTGTACCATCACATTGAAAATGTATGCCCCAGTTACCCCCGAGCACCTTTACTACACTAGAAATCTCCACTAGTCACATTCTATCATATAAGTTATCTAGGGGAACTTTCGTTCGACCCAAATGCGAAGCTTAAAAATTCAAAGGATCTAACCACCTACCCTGCATACGTAACGTTATTATGTCCGTGTCTTGGTGGAAGACGAGCTCTATCCTCACCTATGCAAACCAAACTACGGGCAGATAAAGTGAGTTAATGATTAATAAATACGCTATTGTTTATTAAAAGATAAATGTATCCTCACCTTTCTAAACCAACCTTCAGATGAAATAACTCAGAGAAACAGAGTAAATGTTTCATTCATTTGGGATACAGAATTCACCTCCTTTAATATGGTGCTCATAAAATGCAGTCGTATAGGATACATGTAATATATGCCAGTATATGTAGGATTAAGGCAAAGAGGACAGAAATTTTCTGCTAATGCATTTGTGCCAGCAGGTTCTTTCGTAGATAAAATACTATGTTTTATGTAGGAAAAAACCTGCTCCCTTCTTTAGAATATCTGCTGAAACTTTGATGGTAGCAAAACGTTTAACTACGTCCAAAGTTACTCGGTCAGGACGCAGAGCTAATTGATTTAAAACACGATGAGATCATTCATTATCTTAAAAGTGATATAAACCTCTTTCGGCGACAGTCGGAAATTTAAGTACTCATTCCCAGTACTTAATACTGTGATTTGGTCATTTCATCCTAAAACTAAGCGTGAACAAAATGAGTAATTTCAACAAGTTATTCCATCGTCTTATACCCCGATTTAGTAAACAATGCATTCCCCTCTTTGAACACGGTGTGCCTGTGCGAGAGTGACTTCTAACGCGTGCGAAAAATAAAATTGCTTCCCGGTACGTCGTACGAACTTCATAAGGTCTTATATCGAGCCTAATAGCGAGAATATGAATAATGCTAGCTGTCTCCTCAACCACCTATGATTCACTAACCTTCTAAGGAATCCAAATAAAGACATAAAACGTAAGAGAACCACCAAACTATTTTACTCTTCAGCAATTTCCAATTAAAAGGGGCCAATGATATTATTGAATTCATTTTTCATAAAAATGAAATTTCCCACCTTTTTTAACATAATAGGTAGTTTTTTTATTTAATGTGGTTAAATTTTATCCAATGGTACCTGTTTGATTAAGAATTCAAAGATTAATGCAGTAATGTAAGTTCCAAGCAACATGTATATGGATGATATTATTTTTCTTTAACTTTGAACCATTGGATAAATATCAATGTGGGATTAAATGGAAGTAACATTACAGTATAACTGTCGTAAATCCATATTCTATAATGTAAGTTACCCTAATGAACTTTTATCAATTCAATTACAAATGAGATAGTGCTTTAAAATACCACCCACTGCGCACTTGACATCCAAAAAGGCTGAAGTAATGAAGCAAAAAATGAAATAACATGAAAAGTAATGAATCTCATAGGCTAAAAATAAGCCAATCTTGGGTAGTAAATATATGGTCATCTCGTTTTTATTTAGCCACCTCTATCTTTATTTAACGGCTTACTCTTTTGTTTTTTTATCATTTACTATCAAATATTGCTCTATTAAAAAAATCAATTTTCCACGAAATGAAGTATTACGCATAATTTGCGTTTTCATGCAATTAATATGTTGAACATTACCTGCCATACTAAAGATGATATAATTATAAATTATTTGTTTTTACAGTCCATAGTTTTCTAAGACGGTTACAATAAATGTTTCAACTCTCAATTTTCATCACCAGGCCTGAATATCTTATAAAATCATAAATTTTGCGCCTGCGTAGTAAGAATTATCGTCGCAAAATCAAGTCTAACGTCTGTGGGAAGTTGAGTACCGTACATTATTGCTAATAAAGAAAAAACTCTTTTTTCATCGTAGAGATGTGGTTTGGTCATAATGACATGCGCAAGACGGAATAACGTACCTACTCTGAAAAATCTGAGAGGCTAAAATACGACTGAATTTTCACCGTGAAGTCATCTTCTGTATCTCACCGCCATGTGAAATATGTTCACAAAACCTCACGCCCTGCCCACGAAGATATTCGTCCTTAATTCATTCACGCACCACGTACAATTTTATTCTGTTTTTATGGGGTCATCATGAGGGATTCAGAATTTTTATGAAAGTCACGATGTAATCACAGATGAGTAGGTCTCCAAAATTGGGCGGACACATTATTTTCCGTATGTCATATGCGTTAAACTTACCATTTAATATGCATGAATACGTGTGTTTAAAATTTATACGGAGGAGCGAAGTTTCTCGCGTTTCCTCACCAAAGAAACACTGGAAAACGTCCAATGAAAAACATGCTTCAAATGAGCTACGGGTCAGTGTCACTTACTTCAGATTGATTAGCTAGTTAGCTCATTACAAAAGAAAGTGCAATCGTTAAATAACCAGAAGTATAGGGAAAAAATCATTTCAGAGAAACAAGTTGTCAGAAAAATGTATTTGCAAATAAATTTCATGCATATGAAAATTAAAAGCTATGATAAAAATATTTTTTCGAAAATTTGCTTACTCAGGAAAAAACTATTTGCTGCCTTTTGCAATCTTTTTAGGTGATTCTGACTCACTTAAATAAAAATAAGTAGCTCGATGATCTCTGCCACGTATGAAAATTAAAACGAGGTCTAGGAAAGTAAAATAACATTATGTTATATATTGTGGTCCTTTTAAGGATTTATGGGTTGTAAAAAGATATAGCGCAGGATTTAAAATTAATCTACTGTATGGTAGCAATGATAAGTAGTTCGGTATAGTATAGTATGACATTGTTAACTATAATATTATGTATGTGCCTATTGGATACTGATATGTTTATGAATCATCTTTATGAAGATTGGTTAGACATTACAATGTCAATAACAATCGAATTTTTCATGGGAACTATTTTTTATTTTTGAGAAGATTTTTTGACGCGAAATTATTTATTTTCCACGTGGAAACGACTGTGTCCTCCCGAGTTATTGCCTTTCTAACTCTACTAGATGCTAACTCAAAGAAGATAGAAGTGAAGGATCCATGGAATAAAACCTTCGTGAAAGAAAAGATAAAAAAAAACAAAAAAGCAATGGAAATGAGACGTTTTGCGGGGATGGACATGGATAGGCCCGCATACCGCTCGGCCCGTGGCATAGAATGAGTGAGAGTATAAGGGAAAGGCAGTGAGAGATGAATGAATGAAAGAAGGCTCGGAGAGGGGAGGAGGAATGGCTCCGACACGTGTTGAGTGAGCGTAGTGGGGGAAGATCGCTCTTAACCTCTCCCTCCTCTTTTTTTCCCACTGATTTTTATTCCTTGTGGGGTGGCGAGCAGCAGGTGTAGAAGAAGAAGAAGGAGAAGAACTTAGCGAAAGAGTCGAGCCTGCGCGAACAAGTGCGTGAATGTGTGTCCAATGGCACGTACAAGGAAGAGAGTAGGGGAAAAAAAGTAATGAGACCGGGATGTGGAGAATGTTTGGGAGAAATGATGAGTGGTGAACGAGAAGGTGTAAGAGTGGTCCAAAGGAGGTCCGAAGGTGGGATAAGAATAGGAATGCAGTGGAAGTTGGAAACGAAGCTCGTATAGTGAGAGGGAAAATGCGAAATTTGTGGGTGGTAGAGATATTTTATCAGTTAGAATGAAGTAAGGAAGAGTCAGCTAATGGAGACAGGCTTTTTATTCTACCGGAGAAAAATATGGCCATTATGGACAAATAAGGAGATTCATGTCGGGGAAGGACTGTGGCATTTCAAACCTTCTGCTTGACTTACTTTGATTTAGTATTTATATTAATAGTCTTAAGAAAAAAACTCTGCGACGAACCGAAGGTCTTCCGTTTCTGGGTATTCTGTAAAGATCATTATGTTTTATTAGAATATTGACTGTGATTTTCTATGAGAATTCATGTCCCAAGTTAGCATAGTAATCTACTTAGCAGCGTCCTGGTTTAGGTAATTTTTTCTAACAGTAATGATGTTATATTTCTCCGCCTCTCACGGCCTTGATTTAATATCGCAATATAAAGCTAACAAGGCCATAACGCGTTTAGTTCGTAATAGCAAGGGCAGCAAAATTCGAAAAAAGGCTCACCCTTGTATGTCTAATAACCTTTAAATGGCACTGAAATTAAATGTCACAACATTTCGTTCACGAGGAAGTTTGAGGTTTCTGTTTTTCCTAAAATCCCATTTTTTCAAACTCAACACTCCCTTGCCAGAGTAAATCTGATTGGTGTGAAAAATGTCCAATCCCACGCGTTTTCACATTTTTAATTGCCTATTAACGTAACAGCGCCAGAAGTAGGTGTTTTGCGACCCCATAAAAATACTCGAAAACTCCTCAAGAACTCGAAGCCATATAATAGGAGGTGGCATCCAAGAATTTGTGAAAGGTTACCTTGAGGAATTTCGTAAAGGGCGAATAAAATTTTATTGCAGTCACCAAAGTAATTGCAACGATTAAACATGATGCCTCTCCCTATTTAAAAACTCCCACACCAAAACAGTGAACTGAAATTGCTGCCATAAGGATTATCATTAAAAATACGAAGTGGCAAAATATTGGTACCACTACAATAAACTTTTGACCACCAATCTCACGAGAAGTAGAGAGATCTCCTTTTAAAAAATGCTAGTTATACTTTGTTGCTTGAATAATTTAAATAATAAGGGATCTTTATATACTTTGGTGTGGGCAATTCTTCACACGGATCCCATTGTTAATTTTGATAAAGCCTGACTATAGTGGAAATTCCACTCAAATATTTTCTGAACGCGACTATTTTGTATAATGTCTTGCATTAATTTATCACTATCAATACCCGGGGCGGAGGTTTGTTCATTGGTGATAGCCCTCTTCGGAGCTGGACCACTAATATTATTCCCTTCTCTTACTAAATAAGGGTTATGCTTATTTGAATGCTTCGACGAACTTTAGAACCTTAAGGCGCATTCAGGGACAAAAGCAACTATGAAGGCATGAAATGTGGGGAAATAACCCTCACTCAAAAGGAGCGCTCTTTTGATTAAGAGTGTTGTCGCGAATATCCTTGTTTTGCCTGCCAGATCCCAATATGTAAAGCGGACGAGTTTTTTCACTTACGGTTTTTTTCATAGGTTATATTACTCCGTAAGTAAATATAATCTATGAAAAGAGGACCTACACTGTAGCTTGCGGGGGTTCATCTCCACATCGGCAGCCACGTGTTCAGCCAGTAAATAAACATAGGCTAAAGAATGCTCTTCACTGTTCAATGACGCATGCTTTTGATGGTCGTTTGGTGGGAGAGCGATCATATTTATTGCTTACAATTAGCTCCTAGGAGCGGCTAAAAGCTTTGAACAAACGCAAGAGAATCGTAATCAACCCGTTTTCTTCCCTCCAGCGGTACAGCTGATAACAATCGAACTAGCCTATAAAAATTAACGCATGCAGTTTTCACTCTATTTCGAAAGAAAATGACTCAAATAATTGAATATTGCAGAAAAAATAACCAAGATTTTAAAAACATTAATTCGTAATAATTATTCGATAACACATTTAGGATAACGGGAGGGAGTTCGCCTTCTTGTTGGTAGCACCTATAAAACAGTCGTTTTCACAACTCAGGAGCATATGATCTGTACTTACTGGAAGAATGGAATGAACACCGGTAGGATACAATAGCCACCCGCTTGGTTGAAAGAGTTGTTTGCGGTACCTTCTAGTTTGTCATCGACTGAATCTGATGGCATTGCCACCAAACGGACGTAGAGACGTTCGAATACCTAAATTCATGAAGGCCGTTTTACACTGGGCACGGAATTTTGCAGTTTAGAACTGCATTAATTTAAAAAATGGCGTTGAATTGCGCGAATGCATGAACGAAATTAGAACAGGGGCTATTTTGTCTTCTCACGTCCGCGCATTCTCGCATGTGTTCTAGCAATTCACCGTTTTACACGACGCAATTTTGACTGCGCCTTCGTACACACGTCAAATGGTGCAAGTATGTACCCCGTGTAAAACGGCCTTTAGGGGCAGTGTGTAATCTGGTACTGAGGATTTTTTTCTATGGTATCATTAACTTTTGGTTTTATCAGATCGTGAAACTTTTAAGATTAGGTTTCTCATGCAAGGGACTTGTCCGTACTCCCAGAACTCAATCCGATGGTTAACAAGGCAAGGACGCTGTTCCCCCCCAGACGCTTAAGTAATAGACTAGATTTTTAATACGGTCTCGTTATCATTAATTTCGTTTTGTTTTGTGCAATCAGTAATAAAGTTAAGCGTAGAGGACTTTGAGAACCTTTCTTTCGCACGTAAATTCAGGTATCAAACGTTATATCTCTAGGAAAATAAAAATGAAAGTAGCGAATCGAGATCGTATGACGCGAAAGTCAGGTAATAGAGAGTTAAGGTGATAGAGAGCATGCCATACAAAGATGAAATTAATCCGTAGGTACTGATTTATACTGTAATGATCGCGATTTAATAATAAAAAAATAAGCTATCTAAAGGAAAATATTGCTATTTAATAAGTATCTTATTAATATTTTCATATTATTATTAATATTTTCCCATTAATATTAATATTTTCATATTTATACAACTTCTATATTGAAATGAAAAACATGTCATACAATAATTGTTGCATGTTGCTCTTAATCCCAAATATGAGAAGACCGATTGCCGGTCAGACCCTGGTGTCCCCCCAGAAAAGATAGTGGATCCGCCCTTGCACGCCAGATAGTGATGGGGAGGCCAAATGATTTCGCGCGTGGAAGGGCAGCGTCTCATAAGTGAATGGAGAAGAATGCGAATGGGTCAAGGGGGGAAAAGCTTCAAGGTGTGGAAAAATGAGGGGAAGGAGGAGATTGTCTGTGTTGGGGGGGGGGGGGAGGGATGGGAGAACAACTCGAAGGTGAGGCGCGAAAGAAGATATTCATAGTCGTGAGGAGAGGAAGACGAAGAATGAGGAGAAGGGGAAGGTGGATGAGAAATTGCGGGACAAGTCGCGGGAGTGAGTGAAAAAAGGCGGGAAATGGACAAGAGTCAAATGGGACTCTCCAACAAAGTACGGTTCGGGGGTTTATCTTGCTCGTCGAATGGGGAGTGGGGTGGGGACCACGCTGCGAGAAAGCATTAGCCCTATAGAAGATGATGGGGCGACCTCACATGCTTCGCATTTTATTAAAAGGGGGCGTTTTTGCATTGAAACGAAAGAAAAAACAAACCTTGTGCCAGTCTGTCACTCCAACTCGCTGCTTAGGCGAGAATAAGATGAGAGTAAACGTGTGTTCGTGTACTGAAGTAAGGGTTGACGTCGTTTTGTCAACCCCATAAACGATTACAAGAGAATCTTCCTCGACGGTCCGCGTGTGTCGGTTGTCACTAATGCGTCATTTTACGTGACTGATTACAAGTCTTGCATGGTTCCTCTTGTTATGAGCGTTGATTTTAGGGGAAACTTACCATTGCCCACGCACTTTCATGGAGTTTTAGTTCGCGTGTGATGGCCAAGAACACTGGGGCAATTTATATTGTCTTTTCTTGGCCGATGCTCGAAGCAAAGTGCCAAACCTCCTTCTTTTAGGTGTCTTATTAGCGTTGGGTGTATGAAATCAAGCTTAAGCATAACAATTAACAAAATTGACCTTATTGGTAAAGATCTAGGAATTCTGATATTTCGATTCACATTTGACATCCAAAAGGAAGAGGTCAGTGACATGCTACGTAACGTAAGTAGGTCATAACTAGCAATGTAGCTATGTTTGTAAAAACCTAGGTGAAAAGTAATTATTGTCATAAATTTATTACATTAATAAAGATAACACATAATTAGTTATTTAGGATGGCAAATAATTCCAATTTTAAACCTTAACATTATGATGATAAAATGACTATGTGTTTCATTTAATTAAGTTATTTACTATGTTTTGTTATTGCATTTAGCAGTATATCAGCTAAAATCACTCTGATATTTTGTACAATTGATGAAATTTAAAAAAAATTGCATTTACCATAAAAAGAAACGATGCTTTGATAAGTGATAATATTACAGTGTCTAGCATCTGCTATTCGTATAATGGACGAAATGAGATCCCTACCCAAAGTGTTAATGGCTGTATTTATCTAAAGAAGTAGCTCCATGTTAACAAAAGCTCTGGAAATGGCCCACATTCATTATCAGTTGCATTGAATAAAATGATGAATAGAGCGTGTTTAACACCTTGTATCATTGTCAATTTTATAATACTTGATTGCTGTACCGGGCGCTGTAAACGTGATTCACAGTTTAAAAAGTTTGATTTGGTGATGAATATGATTTGATTTTTTTGTAAACGTAAAGCAATTTTTCTGAATTCAGGCCACTAGTTTTCACCATGATAGAACTGGATTGTAGGATTTATTCATTATTGTCACACTTTTCCCATAAAGTGAATGAAAAATGACATTTTTATAACCCTTGAGCTATGGAGGAACTCATGGGAAGTATGCCACAATTGACATTAATGCCATTTAAACAAACTTAGGCATGCATTCTCGGAAAACGTCGTGAAGATATCATCAACACACTAAAATGTCACGCGCTTGGCATCCTCAAATGCCTGTCACGTCTGAAGGCACACGGAAGCTATACCGAGAATTTGTATTCCCATAGCTGCCTACGACGCCCCCGTGGGACCTAAAAGTCCTCAGCGTAGTTTAGTATGTAGAAAGAAACGCATTCCTCCCTTGGCCACTCAAAAACACCAACTCTGTGGTATGGGTTGATCAGACGTCACCTCAATCGACACAATAGACGACGCAAGGAGCTCTAACCTGGACGAAGGCAACCGATCAATCACGCAAACAAAAGACTGAATAGAAAGACCCATTCCGCGAACAAAGTGGGAGAGAATATGCCTATCTGGAAAGGTTTTCTCCTGGAAAATAAGTGTGAGGTTGAGAAGAGATGTCCAGGAGATTAAAGTCGAGGAGCTGGTGCTTGGGGAGTGAGGCTTAGGAATGGTGGTAAGGAAGGAAATGGCGTCAATCTTCTGGCTAGTGCTCCCCCTGAAGCGTGGCGGGCTATTATTTGAGCGGGAGTGTGGGTTGTCGCCCGGATTGGTCCACTCGGGGGTTTAGGCAGTTGTCACTGGCATCACCCCAGAAGGTGACAAAAAAGGTGGTGAGGTTGGCCACCACTTAGCCAAAGAGGTCCGGATGAAAAGGCTCCTTATGTGAGTGTGCGTTGGCAGAAAAGGGGAAAATGGTTGGGTGTGTGTGTGTGTTACGAAGTGTATGGGGGAGAGGATGTGGAAGGACACGGAGGAGCTGTTGAGGACTGACAAGAACTCCCATCAGGAGGGGAAGCCATGCACCCCAAACTCATCCCACTCCGGTGAAAAAACCACAAAACTATTCCCTCAACTCGTCGTGTCTACCTGGGTGGCCCTACCCGAACCATTGTCGCGTCCTCTTCATTTTGGCTCGGGAATGGTGCGAGGAAGGTTCGGGGAGTGTGAGGTCTTGTCACCTCTTAAGGTTGTGCACGAGTTTTGGGGACATACCCGAAAAGCCTCCACGGCTCCTCCATTCATTTCCCGGAACCTATCTCCGCATATCCCTTCCCCCAGCATTGTCAAGTTACACCTCTCCGGAGGTGTGAGCGCCCATGGCCATCGGGTTAGCCGAACACGAAAACCGCGCCCCAGCGCCGTAATTCAAGGGGTCCCCTACCTAGGGCGTTGAGATCTGCTGATAAAGTGGGAGCAGGCGAGCGCTCTGCCCCGTGGGCCCAGCACAGAGAGCCCGGATGAGGTGGTGGGGGGACAAGTCTCCGCGTGTTTGCCGTGGAGTGGGAATAAATCTCTCCTCCCCGGTGATAAAATAATACAAGACAATGACCATTAAGCCGTTGGGAATTAAAACGACCCTCGCTGGCTATTTTTTATTTAAGTGCTCGAGCATTTTCGAGTCGTGTGCTCGAGAAGGGAAGCGAGTTTCTCGGCTATCTGGAGAGGAAATGTATAAAGTGGCTAATTTGGAAGAATTTTTTATGTTTGGATACTTTTTAACCGAATATTGCGTCTATTTTGGGATGTAGGTTGGCCTATGATAATGTTGCCGTAAAACCGAAACGCGTTGCGTTCACATAAATCATGTGTAAATATTACAATGCCTCATTATAACTAATATTGAGTTTAAGACTATAAAGCAAGCCATGAAAAAATGCAGAAAAAATCTGCGTTTGATATAAATTATGTCGATCATTGATCCTATTATTATGATTAGGTATCTGATCCACTGTAGGTACTTGGTTGTGAGGGGATGGTCCAGATGACCCTACTGACCTGAAGACAAGGACGCCACAAAGATGATAAATTGAGGTAATTAAGGAAATATATGAAGTGGCTAATTCTTGTATGAAGATTTTCAAATAAAATAATGTTTAACGCTACACGGGGATTGGCGAAGACGGAAGCATATCTTCCGCGTCTTATACGTGAATCCGTCGAGATAGCGAGAAGGCCAAACAATTTCAATTGGTAGGATGGATATAACCTCAGCCGCATATGGAGAGGGTTCCTGGCCCAATACAATGACCAACGGCTATCGCCTTCCGTGAAAATTCAAATCGGGTCAACAATGGGTTAACGAAACCTATATAAGATCGGAAGGAGAACGGTTTCCCTCCCATTCTCTTGAAAACGCTCCCAGTAGGAGGAGTGAAACGTCGAGCAGATAATTTTACCTATGCAGCATTTCCCGAAGGTAACCACCTTCATTTATAAAGTGGCTAATTTGGAATAATATTTTTGGTTTGGATAGGTTTTACCGAATATAGCGTCTGCAATCGGCTGTTAGGTGGCGTGTTGATTTCAAGAGTAGAATACAAGCCATGACTATATGGAGAAAGAATTGCGATCGACCAATGTAAACTCGAGCCTTGATCCTAGAAGAACGATTATCGGATCCAAAATACTTGGTAGTAAGGGATGCCCCAGGTGACCCCACTAACCTGAATACAAGGACGCATCGAAGACGACAAACTAAGGTGTTCAAGGTAATGCATTAAGTGGCTAATTTGCAATGAGTTTTTATTATTGGATAAATATTACCAAATATTGCGTCTATTTTCGGCTGTGAGGAGGCCTATTGAGTTCAAGACTAGAATACAAGCCATAGTGACATGGAGAAAAAAACGTGCGTTTCACCTAAATATACTCGAGCCTTGACCCATAAAGTATTATAATAAGATCCAAAGTACTTGTTAGAAAGGGGATGGACCAAATGACCCCACCTACCTGAATACAAGGACGCCACAAAAACGACATATTCAGGTTATGGGGGACAACTAAAACAAATGTGGCAGTACCAACCACAATGGCTGCTTTTTAGTAGACACCTATATGTTTGATTTTATTAAGAAAATTATTACCGGCCTGTTATGAAAAATTTAGAAATAAGCGTTGCCAACAAGAATTGTACCAAATTAATTACCTGATATTCTTCATTTTTACCTTATTTTATTTCTTTTCATACGCTTTTTAGTGTCTCCATTAATATCTGAGGAAAATATATCTCCATCTGCTTCGAAGGCTCAGTCTCCTCTACTAAATAAGGCGATTTTTTAAGCATTGTCGGCCGATGAGAGCTATTGTGAGAGCTTCTAGACACTACCGCGATGAAATTAGTTTTAATTTCACATTATTTTTAGACAGAATATCATTAGCGGTCTTCACTATTAATCACTTTTACTAGCGGTTCATTTATCACATGGCTAGAAAAGATAAATATTTAATAAACGGTGATCATTATAAAATATTTTATTAATCAAGGCAAAAGTATAGTTAGCACCGTTTCACCCTACAATGTAGTATTAAAATAGTTTTAACCGCCAAAATGTATATTTCAAAGACTCTTAACATGTAAAATTGTGTATAAATCTACATTCCATGGAATACCATGAAGCAGCATCAAATGTACAAACGTTAAACCTGCCGTACTCTTTGCAACCATTTAATCACATCCTAAGGACTAGATCATCATGAGTTTGTCACAATTATCTCACTCAGGCGTTGAAGCACGTCGAAAAAATAGAATATTAATGGAAAATGTAGTAGAATAACATATTACTTACACCAAAGCTATTCTTTCGAGTTTTCAAAAAAGTTCAAAGAAGGAGGCCTCGTAAAAGTTTTTCCAACACCCTCGCTTTTAAACGTTTTCGCGAGGCTCGAGTAAGGCGAAATAATAAAAATACCTTAAGGACGGGAATGTGTGGGTTGGGCTCTTCGGGAAGGCTAGAAGGTTTTCGGTGGGCGGAGGGCAGGTTGGGTAGATGGCGGGGTCAGGAGGTCACCGGAGGTGAGGGGGGAGATCTTTCGCGCAGTGGGGTGAGGTCCACCATAGATACAGCCATGTTGGGGGATGAGGGATAGTGGGAAGGGTCATCGGCGGGGATTGGGAGGCAATAAAAAGCTGCAGGTCACTGCGGCCCGATGTGGTGGTGAAGAGGTTTGGGAGGATAAGAGCGGATATTGGTGGTAGAATACTCGGGAGACCGAGGTTTGGATCGTAAACGAGGGGAAAATTTTGCTATCGCGAGCCGACTGATGACAATTAACGTTGACGCTCGCAGTAACTCCATCTATGCATAAGTAGCTGTGTATACAGGCAGTGGCGCCGACTCTATGGGGCCTCAGGGGGCCCGAGCCCCCTCAAAAATTCGTTATGGGTGTGAGGAAAAAATGTGCCAGGCTTGTCGATTTTCCCCTGAGTGTCCAGATGCCGAGATTGTAGTTATAAGGATACTAATGTTGGTCATACGACTCTAAAATGATTAAACAACTTAAAAATCACTACTTATAAAATTTCCCGGGGAAAGATCCCCGGTTTGGGACCCCCAATGTTTTTTGTAAGTTGGCGTCCCTGTATGCATGATGCTGTAAGCCTCATTGCAAGGATTCTTTATATTTCTCGCAAGGTGAATGAAGTGAGTATTGATGAATACAATATTTTCTTGCGATGTTTTTTTGGGTAAACCCGTGTCTTTGACATGCTGTTGTAAGCCCTGTTGCTAAGATTAATTATATTTTAGGCAAGGTGAATTTTAAAGCTGTATATAGATTAATATTATTTTTTATGGCGATGATTTTTTGAGTCAACCCATACCAAGATTAAAAACTCGTGCTGGAAAGATTTCATCCCCGGTGCTTGAAATTCGTGGCTCTTGAAAAATGTTAGAAAGGTATAAATAATAAAAACTACTCTTAAGGGGAGTTGAAGGGGGTTTAATAGTATTTAAATGCCTTGCTATCGAAATTGGTTGGTTTTATGGTTGCATTCTTTTAAAATCGTTGAAGTGCATGAATACGAGAAAATTATTTAAACATTTTGTTTTTCACTATATTTATTCCTGAAGGGTACTATTACCTAGATATGGCCATCTCTACGTTCAACAATCGTCAATGTAGAGTAAAGCAAGAATTACCAATGCATTAGAGCAACAAATTTCTACCGATCAGTTTTAACAGCAACGGAAAATTTCGCAAGGATAATGATTGGGACTGATTTATTTATGCTTTCTTTACTGTTCAGTTATCCACGCAGACATTCTGTTAAAATACCGGTAGGACTTGAAATGAAACAACGTTCCAGCACAAGAAAGTTCCAGGTAATGTATACAGTTCTAATTACAGTTATTTCTAACTCGAGATATAATTTTGAAGTGATAATTTTCTCAGTGATGAATTAACATGAGTAGTATTGCCAGGTATCACCTAAGTATTTATTTGAAACTAAAAGAAATATATTTAGTTATTTGAATATCAATGATAATTAATTTTACAGAACGTAAGCAATCTTATCCCATGTTCAAAGATATTTGATGCAAGTCGGTATTATAATCACTTGGCTATCATCGCTTAATAATGGATGGAATTATTTTAATACAAAGATTTATGTGTTATGTTTATTATCTTAGTTTGAGAAACAACCAAGGTATTGATAGTCGTTGACCGTAAGTAAATCATCTTAAAATACTCCCAAAATATGAAAATCGTCCAGTATAAGAAGTAATTTACCTTGACATAGAGGTGAACTAAAATCCTCCAGGATAATCCATAGATGAAAGGTAATAAAGCATAAATATGAGCCCTGTTGGTTTATATTTAGTTGTAGGTGGGTGGTCTTTCATCGTTGTAATTTTTTCCAGAGAAAAGAATTTTAAATTTCTTCGAGAGAAATAATTTGAAGTCACAAAGCCCCCACTGTAGGATAGGACTCAACCGAAGACAATGATTTCAATAAGAAGACGGGAAGGTAAGAGGCAAGGCAAGAAAAGAGTTTTAAAGGAATGCTCTAAAACTCTAATACAAATGCCGGGTTTACCTATTGTCTTAGTTGCTAACATACATCCCTTCCAATATCAAACGATAAAGTCACCCTTGGTATTGGGAATAACGACATCTTTCTGTCCTCTCTCGATATATCCAGCCATTCAAGATTCTTGGCCGGATTATAATGCCATTTAAATGTTTATGGCTCACGCGTATCCGAGAAGTGGTAATAGGAAGGGAGCTGTCATTCTAACACAGCTGCTGATGCGTCGCCGAAGATACACGGGAATGCGATGATCTCATGAAGGACAAAAAAAAATGACTAGCGCGCCGATTATTTGGGCTTGTATCTTCATTATGGCATCGACCGCGGGTGAGCCAAAGATTAGAAAAAAAAATTATTATCTAGTTTGTAGCCAATTTCCCATACTTCAAGTATACGTTTGTTGTAAAACAGGGCCAATAATCACTTATTTCATTAATATCTGACTGGCCAACTGTAAGAATTGTTACTACGTATTGTCACTTTATTTTACTTGGTTTTTTAAATCTAAAATATGCAGTTTTTCGGGGAAAATGATTTGTATTTCATTTAAAGCCTCAAATTAGGTTCAAAGAGGAGAAAAATTTTCACCTCGGTTGCAATTTAATAGCTGGCTGGATTTAAACTCCACCATAATATGAGAATCAACCTGAATGAAGAGTAAACCTTATAGCTGATCATAATTTGTAGAGGAAAACATATATATATTTATAAACTAGCTGACCCGACAGACTTCGTCCTGTCAAAAAAATTTGTAATCTGGCAGTGTTTTGTTCCTACCTTTTTTATATTCTTTGCACAAATCTGATGGTTTTCCAATACGGGAACAGGCAACATACAATTGACCATGTGAGAAACATGGGTTTTCCAAATTAATACCACAAACACTTAATGATTGCCCCTGGGACTTGTTTATGGTCATAGCAAAAGCAAGCCGCACTGGAAACTGTAGTCGTTTAAACTCAAATGGCACATCAGTCGGAATCATTGGGATGCGCGGTATGAGAACATCTTCTCCTTTATACTTTCCTTTCAATATAGTTGCTTCTATCACGTTGTTTAGTAGTTTTTTTATCGCTAACCGTGTGCCGTTGCAAAGGCGCGGTTGGTTGATATTTCGCAACATTATAATTACCGATCCAACCTTTAATTGAAGATTGTGAGGTGGCAATCCTGGCAAATCCAGCGAGTTTAAAAATTCCGGTGGATAGTTAACTACATCGTCTTGGTTAGTTGCCGAATCAACTGATTTATATATCCTCGATTCGCCTGTAATTTGTTCTTGAATTTTGAAATTTAATTCATTTACATCAATGCTTTTGGCTGCCAATATAGCTCGTTCGCTTAACCAATCATGGTTTCTGTAATTTTGAGCAACATCTGGAAATACCTTCTGAATGAGTTCTTCTTTTGATTGAGTTAAATGACAAAAACTTTGAGGAAAGTTAATGCATCCAGTCAACATATCAATAGGAAAATTGCCATTACCAATGTTAATGAGTTGTTTAGAGAATATGTTTCCAGATTGGTCATTTTGCAACTCAACACGCATATTCTTGCTTAAATGAAGTACTTTGACATATTTCCACAAATTGGATGACTTTAGACATGCGTTGAGTTCATCAGCTGGCGTTGATCGTGGAATCACTGGCAATGTTTGACGAAAATCTCCTGCTAATAAAATCATTGCACCACCAAATCGGTTCTGATTGCTCCGTAGATCTTTTAAGGTTCTGTCTAAAGCCTCCAAAAATTTTTTATGTGCCATCGTGCATTCATCCCAAATGATCAATTGACATTGCTGCAAAACCTTTGCCATTGCAGAGTTCTTCGAAATGTTGCAGGTTGGAGTTTCATTGCTTTGCATATTTAATGGCAATTTTAGTGCTGAATGGGCTGTTCGACCACCTTCAAGCAAAGTTGCTGCGATTCCCCACGAAGCGAGTGCAAGTGCAATTTTATTTTGTGAGCGAATTGTTGCTAATATTAATGAAATCAAAAAAGTTTTTCCTGTACCACCAGGTGCATCTAAGAAGTAAATCCCCCCAGTTTCATCATTTGTTACTTTCATAAGAGTATCAAATACATACCTCTGTTGTTCATTCAACAGTGGAAGATTTCTTTGAATTAATTCTTTCAAAGTGTTGAGATCATACAGTTTTTCTCGGTGCAACTCTTGGTTAAAAGATTCATGCATTGGACGATTGGGCGCGGCCAGGCCTAATTGAATTAATAGTTTGTTTGACATCATCAAGCACATGTCTTCAATTGAAATCAATGCTTCGTTGTAAATTTCTTCACTGATTTGCATATTTGGATTTCCCATTCTATTCCGTATTTGACACAAAATATCATCACACATATAATCTTTGTACTTGATCCACAAATCAATTGGGTTTGATGGGAAGCATGTAGATATGATTATAGAAAACAATGTTCGTATTTGATGAGCGTGTGAAGATATTACAGCATCACTGAGAGTTTGGTCCCAATGAGCGTCATTTTCTAGCAATTGTAAACGTTGACAGGCTTCTCTGTAGGATCCACACAATTCACCATCAACAGTTCGTAAATGTTGGAATGATGTTGGGCCACGTACATTGACTAATAGCAGTCGTAAATAAAAACATTCATCATTGCTTGGATGTACTGAATAAATTCGACCAATCGCATCGGTGGAATATACATCTGGGTATCCTGGTACTGGTTTTCCTTGTTTCCGTCGTATAAATCTCCTTGAGGATTGATTCCAAGTATAATATTTTGGCATTTCAGAATATAGCAATGTTTGTGCAAAATTATCGTTTTGACATGTCTCAAAAAAACTTGTTAATGTAGTAGATGGTGGCTGAGCAGCTCTTTGACCTGCGTTCTCTGCTGTAAAATACACTCTTTGTCCATTTTCTAAATGCACAGCTAAGTGAATAACAGAAGGGTGTCTCTCATGAATTGGAAAAGAAAATATTCGCCAAATTGCTTCATTACTACTAACATAGCGGCCCATTTGGTATTGAGTAACTTCATCATTGGAATTCTCTGCACCAATTCCAATCACAGCCATATCACTCCCTTTGGTTACATATTTGCAAATGTATTTAATAGATTTCACTGAATGGCAAGATTCAACATTGATGTGTGCTTTGAAGGTCTTTGATAAAATGGGTGAATATGGAACAATCCAGCGATTATCTATCTCAATTTCTTGTTGATTTATTTTTACAATTGTTGATCTTCCATTGTCTGCTGTCGATCGGCGACGATACAGTGGATAACCGTCATTACCAGTAATTGTTTCCGATATTAATGCCCGTGGATATCGTTTCGAACATTTACCATCCATCATACACGGTGAATTTTGATTAAGAGTTCCACAGGGACCATGTATCATGTTTTTGATAACTACCTCATGCAATCCAGGATCTACTTGTACATTAGGGATTTCAGCTGATATCACTGCATCAACTTCATTTGGCCTTATCTTTTCAACCAACCAAATCAAAATGTGTGCATGTGGAAATCCTCGTTTCTGCCACTCCACAGAATACATCCAGCAGCGTGTCTCACCAAACACATGATGTTTTACGATGAAATCCATCAAAGATTTCAACTTTTGTCTAAAGACTCTGGCTGTAATATCATGACGATCAATGGGTGATTGCCCAGGGAATAACTCCTGCTTGATTTCTATCCAGTGTGGATTGCATGTAAATGTGATGAACAAATCTGCTGTACCATAATGACGAACATACGACATGGCATCTTGAGCATATTCGTGCATATGTCTAGGGCTTCCGATGTATGTTGCTGGAAGAATTGTCATCCGTCCCACATTCTGTGCATTGCCATCTGTATTAATCGCATCTCGAAGGTGGATATACTCTTCAGATCGGAGTTTAGTTTGATTCAACCTGATAAATGTTAATCTCTCCGTTTCAATTTTAACATACATGTCAACAACATATTGGTGATATAATCGCCGACATTTCTATATGTGATTGTCTTCATTTTCCCAAATCATTAGGCGGTATGAATAATAATTCATTGAACTTACTTTTTTGATGATTTCAGAACCTGTAAATATATTTTGTTTTAACAACATTGAAATATAAAATTAAAATACATAATATATTGACTGAGATATTATCGCCATAGCTAAACTAATATTTTAATTACCTGTAATGGGATTTATCATTTTTATTGAGAAATCATAGCCATCTTCACCTTGCCAAAATATAATGGGATATTGCAGTGCATCATATGAGCGGTGTGTTTCCTTTATACGTTGTAATTGATCATTCCGACGATGTAAAACAATATCACGGGATTTAAGGTTTTCTCCAACTACAACGATAGCAACTTCATCAATAGTTGGTGCATTAAAACGTCTTGCATGTTGACCCGCAGGTGTTTTATCAGCTCTGATTACAATTTTGTGATTGTCAGATGGCATCAGATCAAGTGCAGTTTTAAACAATATAATCAATTGATTGTGTTCATGAAAAAAAGTCTGTAATTGTTCTACAATAGGCCTCTTTACTAAATTGTTATATGCACAACGCTGATCTATTTCTTGTTGTGAATTGCCCATAAAATAAATTTGCAGGAATTCGTAGTTGCTAGCTGGCACTGGTAACAATGAACCTGCTCTGTGATATATTTGGCCTTGTATCTGTAAATTAAAAAAAATATATATTATATTTGTACCAAAAACACTATAAAATAAAATAAATAAGCAATGTGTAGAATAAATTTATGTATTGTCAGTGATCAAACTTAAATAATATTTGTTATTATAAATTATATATCAGAAAATATTGTTCGCTAAAATAATTATGATTAACTGCTTTAATACATACCTTGAAAGTTGGCATAAAATTTTCCCGAACCACATTTGTTGCCCCAAATGAAGTCATTTGAAAGCAATTGTTATATTGTTGGATATTTTTCAAAAAGTGTATGGAATCTGTTCCTATTCCTGAAACCAATGAGTACAATGGCTCTGGTGGTGGATTCAATGGTATTAATTTCACTTTACCATTTGCGCAACACAATCCATTGGCTTCGTTTTTGTATTTTAATGCTTTACAATGTGAGCAAACCGAGTTCATAGAACCAATAACAACACATTGGTAGTTACTGTAGTCAATTGACACATCGTAACTGAAAGCAGCTCGATTCAAATTTGCGCGATTATTAGTTGAAAGTCGTGCTCACGCTTCACGTGTTTGTGATATCCTAATTCTTTCATGTTCATTTCGGTCGTCACGTTCTTGTGCAGTACGATTAGATCGGTAATTAGCTTGGTTTGTAGCATTTCGTGTTCTTCTACTTAAATTGCCTCGTCTTATAGGAGGCATTATTAAAATATTGTGTCACATGCAATAAATTTTTTTTTCATAGGTAGATAACAAAACACTGCAAACAAAACAAAAGCACACTCAGTAGAGTATAACAGAAAATCCAAGAAAAACAACACCGGCAAAGGCGGCAAATCGACATTGACAGTTGTTTTTTTAATTTGTTTTTTTTTTAATCTGATATGACTTGAAGTCAAATCCTTTAAAGCCATACCAATGTTTTATTTTTTTTGTCGCCTGCCGAAAGTAAAACAAAAGAAATAATATCGCGAAGCCAACCAAGTTCTTATTATCATATTTTGTGACTATTCAATTTGGTCGGGTCCGCGATCACTTTTTTTTAGTTTCGGAACGCGACATTACATCCTCCAACGACGTATTCTGTGCTCCAACGCACACACGCACACTGTTTTGATAGATATGATTGAATTTGAACTTTGTGTAGCGGTAAGAAAGTGCAAATTTACTTTTTGACGTTAGGAACACACCTACATTTCTTAGATAACAGTGAGTGCTTGTAATTTAATATGAACTTTATATAATAGCAATAAAGCTCAAATTGATTCTACGTTTTAGTTAGAAAACGTGTGTATGTGAAAAAGAAAAGGGCTGTTTTTAGGGTTTTCCCGGCAATTATTCGATTTTTTCTCGCCGTAAGAACCATCCTTGGACTTCAACGAACATTTTAAAAAAAGAATTGGCCAAATTGGTCCAGGCGTTGTTGAGTTATGCGCTTACCAACACATTTTGCGATTCATTTTTATATATAAGAATAATTAAAGCATTGAGTCTCCTTATAGTACGGTAAGAGTATTTCCCAAGCCGTTTTCCATCAAAAGTGTATTGGTTGCTTAAAATGATATTAAGAGGGTATCAAATTTACGAAGTTTTATCCATAGCAACACGTAAAATTCGCTATACTTTCTATAGAGTTGGTAACAACCGTATTAGTAATTATTAGATGAAGTTAAACATTGGGAAATGTAGTAATAATTTTATACTTGGAGGAATAATTTATACAATACATTAATACTTTTAGATTCATAGTGGTTACCGCTCGAGATTATAAAATGAAATATAGCGTGACGATATTTAAAATATCGTTCGGGTATGCAAAGAAAATTTTTTACTTATTAAATTCCAAGACATAAATTTTGAAATAAAAATATTTTGTTCTTCAGATATCTCCACATAAATGAATTTTCTTCTAATTAATGCAGGACATATGAACAAAGAGGAGACAAAAAAAATAAAAAATTTTCGCTTTATAATTAAAGTTAAACGAGTTATTTCAGACAACATTTCGATAAATTAAAGTAAAAATTGCTTGTGCGTCATCTGTCTGTTAACAAAATTGCATGTTATGGATAAATAATTGAATAATTACAAAATCGTTCGTCAAGACATCCATGCGAGTTCAGGCACTGATATTTTCCTGAAATATTTACGGGAAAAAAGTAAAAGATAAACTAAATCCCATGTCTTATTTCCAATTGGAAATATTTGCGGTAGGTTATAGGTATTTTTGTGAGGATGATTTTTGAAGTCATTAAAGTAATTACTACCTAATTCTGGGCGAGAAAAAGGTTTTCCACAATCATCTGTGTTTATGGAAGCAGAGAAAATAATTACGGTAAACAGATGAGGAAAAATGCTACTTACTATAACGATTAGCCAAAAATAAAGACGGCGCAACATTCTACAATAATTGCACTAATTACCAATTCAGCCTTTCTTTTATCGCTATGAACGTTTGCCATCATCACCAAGCTCGTGAAAAATCCTCAGAATTCAGAAAGCAGCGTAAGGTCTAGGCAAAATCGAGGGTTATATGCATTTTGCACTTGATGCATGGGTGTCCTGACGAACGATATAGGTAGTCATTGTTCAATTATTTATCCGTAAAATGTTATATTGTTGACAGACAGATGACAATCAAGAAATTTTAACTTTCATTTATCGAGATTTTTCGGAAATAGTTTGTTTAACTATAATTATGCAGTTGGTTTTAAGCAAAGAAGCAAATGAAAATGTCATTATTTCCACGAATTTGACTCAAAATCAGGTAACAGAAACGCATGTGCATGTACATTAAAATGCTGTTCTGGTTCAGAGACATGCTTTTCATTAATTTAACCCGCTTCCTTCGAAATTCATTTAAAGTCAACCTTCACTGCGCGCAGAAGTATGGGTGAAGGCTTTGGAGGTCTGGGAAAGGAGTCGCGTGCCCAAGGATTCGTCCTCTTCATTACAACCTCCACAGCATCATCCTCAACTGTATAACCGAGCTCATCCATATCCATCCCGCTCGTGTAAGCTTACATGTTTCCCCTTTAACCTCAAGTTGGAACGCCATTTCATAAAACCGCATTCCTTTTAAGTAACCATCCGCGCGGGGAGACTTTAATGCTTGCTCAACCGTCTTTCAAACGGCTGAAGATACACCTACCTCCCCACCTCCGTCTCTTAAGTCTAATTCCCACTTCAATCCTTTTTTTTAATGATAAGCCTCCTTGTCAAAGTCTGAGGGCTGAATTTAGCAATGGTTTGTTGAACGGAGGCTCGAAATTGTCGTTATCATGGCGTCACAACTAGGACTATTCTCAAATTTTCAATATTGATTTCCAGGTACTGGCGTCAATAATACGTTTTTTTGCTGTATGAAAATTTATAAGTATTCATAAAGCCTCAGAGAGAATTACTTCAAATTTACAAAAGGTAAAATATAATATAAAGAATGCTATGACTCACAAATTAGTGAATCAAAACCGCTGTATTGGAAGAGAAATTACCGTAAAAAAAGACATATATTGAAAGGGCGTCGTATCAAAAGTTATTTATTATGACGAATGTTACGACAGACATTGAATGCACACTTGCGTCATGATTTAAATCCTAATCACAACTAAAGCATTAAAGTATGACATTAGTCATGTGTCATCTAATTATTTATATTAAGGCGTCGCGATTGGAATCTTTGCAAATATTCTGCACTCGATATGATACAGCTAATTAAGTTGATCTAAAATTCGGTATACAACACATAAAAAAAGTTTGTGAACAAAAAAAATATGCTCCATGAAAATGTTGAGGAAAATAGGCATTTAATGAATTTTGATACTAATTTCATGCAGTAAATGAGAAAAATAAAACTTAAAGCCATTTTAGGCAAGTTCCTAAATGGATTTGAGTAATACAGCGTAACGTTTTTTATTTTCTCTCTTCAATAGTACACAAATATTATTCATCATCATCATCATCATCACTGGTCAACAATCCTAGGATTGGTTTGACGCAGCTCTCCACTCAGTTCTCCTATCAGCTAATCTTTTCACACCTACGTAATTCTTCTCATTCACATCTCTCTTTGCTTGTTCCATATATTTTGTCCGAGGTCTTCCTTTTCCATTCTTGCCTTCCACTTGCCCTTCGACGATTGTCTTCATCAGGCCATCATGTCTCAATATGTGGCCTATAAGGTTGTTCCGTCTTCTTATTAAGGTTTTCATGAGGCTTCTCTTCTCTCCTACCCTTCTTAGCACTTCCTCGTTACTAACTCGGTCAATCCATTTGATTTTCATCATTCTTCTGTAGCACCACATTTCAAAGGCCTCTATCCTTGCTTTCTCCGCTGCGGTCATTGTCCATGCCTCACTTCCGTATAGGAGCATACTCCAGATGTAGGTTCTTATGAATTGTTTCTTTACTTCCATATTTAAGTTTCCCGCTGTAAGCAGGTCTCTCTTTTGGTGGAACAAATATTGTTATTACACTTTTAAAAACAAACTCGGGAGCAAAGATACAACCGTACGCCACAACTATTACAATCCAACTCCCCATACACTACATCCCGCGCCATCGACTACAGCAATGCCTCACTCCACCTCTGCTGCTCATTATTGTCCGCTTCATTATCCTCCTCCCATCAATCGTCACATGCAATCCAAAAAAACTCAAAATTAAGTGTTAGAACAGCTCTATCATTCAAAAATCATTTAGGGTTTCCTCGCGGGGATGAGATTCTTACGGTTTCATCCATGCGATTTTCCTTACATGTTGCGTTTCAGCAGCATATTCTATGACTGCTGTCTTCTAGATACATTTATTCCTGAATACGGAGGAAAAGTAAAATTTACAATGCGTCGAATTTGGAATAACCGCCCGAATGGTAGCCCGAAAACTGTTCCAACACAGTTCTCAATCGATCCTCGTGGGCATAGAATTTTATGCTAGAAATAATCTCTTTGTGGGGTCAGAAAATTGATTTGGTTGATTGATGCCGTGCATTAGGTGATATTAATGGCGGCGAATGGATGAGTCATGAGTTCGATATTTTACCTCGTCCCCTCCCAAACTTCAAACCTACCCCTCTGAGCTGCTACTTCCTCTTTCCCTTCCATCTTCCTCCACATCCCTCCCGCCCCCAGCCTCCCCCTAACTTCCCCTCCTTCCAAAATTCGTACCCACTCTTCATCATCATATTTTCTCTCCTTCCCCGCCATCAAACTTGATTCCCCGCCCAGCTCATCCCTACCGCTCAGCATCGTCGCGAGTCTTCACGACCGCCTGGCCAATTGATCTACCGCCCGCGCCATTTCTCTTCCTCCCGTCGTGCCTAATCCGCCACGTGGTCTCCGCGTCCCTGCGAGTGGTTATCCTGGACCCGTTGCTCATTGAAAATTTCCTCGCCGAATCAGCACCGAGCCAACTACTAAATACCTCTATCATTGATTTAATATCACTTTTAAAGACTCGATATGTGGGCTCGTCGGAGAGAGCTACCCTCCCAATAGGGTAGTTTCCTTTTATTTTTTATTGCCTAAATCGAAAGATTATTACTACTGCAGTACGTATTTCACGCTTTTAGATTTTTAAATGAAGATATCTATTTTTCGCGATTAAGTGGAAAGTGAAAATTTGTAAGCGCGCGAAAACGCGACGGCTAAGAATGAATGCCGGGAAAAGCCCGTGTGACGTCATTCTGGTTCCTGCTGCCGCAAACTGAGGTGACTTTGGGGCGAGGACGTGTGCGCTGCTAGGCGCAGGCTGTTGATGCAGGCTGCTAGCAGGTAGCGCTTGGCTTAATTATGGACTATTAATACCTTATCAAACAAGGAAAACTTTCCGACCATAGGCAGTTTTAATAGGTGATTATTAAGAGATGTTTCCCTAAGATCTGTGCCTCATGCATGCATTGGTAATCTCAGACGATGTAAAACTCCTATCCTCTCGTATAGAAACTAGACGTGACGTCACGAGGAGTGGCATCGCATGGGCGCCAATCTGGCATTTTCCAAATGCGGTTAAAATTGACCATTGCCATTCGCCTGAACTGGGATTTGTAAAACCAAATAATTTGTATATTATGAATACACTGATGGTGGGTAAAGAATCGCAATCAATGCCTTTCGTTTTCTTTGATGAAGGAAACTACCCTATTGACTTGTAGTGTTTTTCTGTATTTCCTGAGGCTTTACTGGTTTTAAACTTATTACATCATGTTAAAATATTCAGGATATCAGCATTGGATCCTCTTCAGCAAACTCGAGTATCCAAAGTATAAAAATAGAGATATTACTGAGGCATGATTTTTTCTGTTTGAGAAAAATTTAAATGCTGAAAGCGGTTTACCCTATATTATGCAGGGGCGCCGACTTATAAAAAATTTTGGGGGGGCCCATATAGGAGGTCTTGCTCCGGGAACAGGTTAAATTCAAAATGTGTCGCAGCACCGAAACACTATCATGATTCACACCACTTGTTTTCAGCTAACCTGCCTTCTACCGTATTAATTATTCGTATAAACTCATTACTGAATGTTTTTTAAAAGGTAACTATCGTCAAGCATGGGAAAAAAAATTAATGATATATTTTTGTGATTTCACAAAGCATAATATAACTTAATTATTTTCTTGAATTATTGAGGGGGCTCGGCCCCCCCAAACGAATCTTTGAGGGGGCTCGGGCCCCCTCAGGCCCCATGGAGTCGGCGCCACTGATATTATGCCTATATTTCAAGTTAGTAGATTAAGAAGAAACTATGTCATAATTTACTACACACTATTATTAAAAGAGTGTCAAATAAAAGTTATATTTTTAGCCAGCAAAAGGATCCTTACTGTAATTTAGTTCATATAAATTCTGTTACGGACTAGACTCGTAAAGTAAAATCTGATGCTTTCCCGGTGAATATGTTCAAAAAAGGCTATTCGGGCTTCCCGGCTGGAAGCCCGAATAGCCTTTTTTGGACTAGACTCGTAGTTTTCGAGAGGAGTTAGGGTAAAAAATATACTTCCAGAAGCAGGGAACTTTAAGGCATATTAAAGGAGGCTGACTGGTACTAGATCTTCTACTTTTGTATCTAAACTCAGCATATGATGGTTACGACTGGGTTCTAGCACGGATTACCCCTAGGAAACAACCATAAACGCACATATAACGGATAGAACTCAAGCTATCTAATAATATTCTTCCAATAAGACGATTTTATTGATGAATGCTCTCTGAAACAAGGTATACTAAATTTTGTCACCCTAAATAGCTGGCAGTACACTTGATGGAATGGATACAGACACTTTTCCTAAATTACCGTAAGTTTATCGACGAAATAGTTAAACGGTTTTTGGTGATTTGCTAAGTGTCATGTAACCAACTTAATAGGAATATGATGGACATATTTGCTGAAGTATTTCCATTAATGACGATTTTTCTAGACGATAAACTCATAAAAAAGCACCATATTTATTGCGATGAAGAACAATCAGCTTAGAATTACTTTTAGACAACCATTCTTAAGCGGTGATAATTGAAGAGATGGCTACCCACACTTTTTACACGAAAAGGCATATTTATTACAGATGTTCAAACCAGAATCTCTTCCCGTCACCTCAATCACCTGATTTACAGATAAATATAAAAAGAAATGAATTGCCCATTAACTTTCTAGGCTTTTCTCACGCTCTTTGGAACGTGTTAGAAGGTGGACGCGATCCACTCAATCCTTCTCCCGATAATATAGTCGTTTATCTACTTATCCTCTCCAATCTTCCCTTCATCACCAATGCCCTCTTTTGAGGGCCCTCCGCAGAGAGTCCCATGCTCGACCGTCGTGTTTCCCCCGAGGTGCCACCGATGTTTCCCGCGCGCCCAACCCGCTGACTTCCCCTTTATTTATCGCCGACCATTGATGCTCTGCATCCAATCTCTTCCGGATTGGTTGGACGCGAGACCGTGAATCGAACACACCAATATGCGGGGTTATAAGTGACCCCCGAAGTTTTTAACTTAGAAAGAATCCACTCTTAGATCCAAGGGAGGCACACAGATGGCACTACTAGGCACTGCAGTATTTCAATAAGAGTAGCGTGATAATGCAGTATGTCGTGTAAATACTACGCTAACATGGTATTATTTTATGAATAATAATTTCTAAAATATTGGTGAAATAACAATCACCAAAGGTCTTTAAATTAACCAAAGATTATTATATAAATGACGAAATATGTCATTGGATGGCGAATTCATATTGAATTCCTTAATGTTTTTTACCGATGGTAGGCCTTTTTTTAATGATTAATATGCATTTTTAAGTAAAAATTGATTAATCGTAAATTTTGATGCTCCGGTACGAAGTTGCAAGTGTTGAAACACTCGAGAATAACTAATATTTTCTTTCAAGAGCTCTTTTGTAACGCAGCGTGGAAAGTTATGACGTGTTAAATAAGACGTACTCAATACCCTTCGCTCCAGTAACAGAATGTAGAAGACTGTTTCGGTTAAGGAATTTAACTTTTTCCGTTGAGGTTAAACATCCATGGTCGAGTGAATGAAACAAAAAGCAACCGATGGTCAACCGCCCCTTAAATTCCATATTGATGAGGTGAGAAATGAAATTTACTTAATTCTAGCTGCCATGGTGCCCTCTTTATCGTCTTCTAATGAATAGCTCATAATTAACAACTCCAACAGTTTTCTTTTGCTTTTACAAATATTACCCTACGGATTAAATTTAATAAATAATGACCCAAAAAAAGAGGAACAAGAGAATTGAAACAAAACATCTGAATACGTTTTGTATCATACATTATACAGATTAATGTATATTATTTAACATGTTAATTGTAGAATACTTGGTAATACATTGACAAACTCTCTCTTGTGATACATCGAGAAATCATGTCCAGCGTACAATGCGTACTGATATTTTGAAACGCTAAAGATTTATTTGCTGTTTTTTAAAACAATTCTCGTGTTAAAACGAAAGAAACGATAAAAAAATTATCTGCCTCTCAACGTGCATATTAATTATGAGATGAGTGGAAATACATCATTTGTCTCATCGCGGATGTTTACGCTATATTTAGCGGCAAAGGGAATGAAACCAATAAAAAGTCGTTTTATCAAACACATCCATTTTGAGATGAATGAAAAAGCATTATTTTTATCATTGGAGACTTCCAAAGAGACCAGATGCAAGATTAGTCACCCAGCCGAAGAGCACCTCCACACCGTACGACCAGGACGACGAGAGCCCTCCTCCCCCATCACAACTTTCTTCGCTTTCTCCACCCCCTCTAAACCCCCTACTTCTCCACCCTTTTCCCACTCCATCCCCTTCCTCCTCAATAATCCTTCCTTCCTCCGCGGCACTGCAACCCCTTCCGTGACCCGCGCGGCTCGGCCAGGGCGTGAGAACAAGGCGGAGGCAGTCTCGCCCCCGGGGCGATTTTACCATAAGGCTCGCACCGAAGCAGAAAAAAGATGGAAAGGCAGAAAGAAAAAGATGTGGGAGTGATGCCGTGGTTAGTTTGGACTCACGGCTGATGACTAAGGAAAGGACCGTTTGGGAGCGGTGAATAAATGGCTGCCACACACAGCAAGTGCGATGCTAAGGTAAGTTAGCGATCACGAAGTCGCAAATCTGATCCCATATCTTGCAATAGTCTGTACAACTTTTAGCAGGGATGGCAAAAGAAACTAAGCGAAAGCCAAAACCAGTAAAGTTTCAATAGTGTCGTTCCCAGGAGCGAAATATAGAATAGAAACGAAATGGGTTGAAACCTGAAGAGCTAAACTCGGGGTCGAAACCAAATCGGAGTCGAAACTACTTCGGGTCAAAATTAAACTAAAACTCTGGGACGAAACGAATCGTAGAGAATGTTTCGCACCTGAGGGACCACGCGTTTCACCTTCAAACAGTTTAGTTTCAACCCACACACCGAGTATGAAGTATGGTTGAATGAAGTGGAGGTTCGGCCTACCGCCATTATATGCACGGGGCACTCATAGTTTTACCAGTAAGAGGAGAACGGTGAACAAAAACTGGCCATTCGATTTTTAAGCTCGATCTTTTAACCTCTCTACACGTATGCCAAACGTAATGGGTCGAAACTATTCCCTCTCATCCCCCTCCGATCAACTTCTGGGATCGAAACTAACTATGAGCAACGGAGTTCGATTAATTTACTTGCGTTCCCGGGAGTAAATTTTAGTCCCGGGTCGAAACTAAACTCCTTGATGATTTTAATTTCGTGCGGGAACGAAACTATACTTAGGCCTCGTATTTTATTTTCCCTCCGGATCGAAACGAAACATATTCATTTCGTTTCACTTGCCAACCCAGGTTTTTAGAGTGAAAGACTAACACGGCCACAGTTTTTAACACGTTGCGTACCGGGGTATTTAAATTCCTAGGAACGCCGATTCTGGGTGGAGGTGATGAGATTGGAAATATGCTTTTGTATTCAACGGTGTTCGGCGAGATGTTGTGGAACATAATGATACAATGATAAATGAAGAGCAAACTTAGTGCATGTCCACAGTAATTTTATTTCATATTACCAAATAAAATTACTGTGGACATGCACTAAGTTTGCTCTTCATTTATCATAATATGCTTTTGGTTTAAACATGATTAAAAAGCTAATGTTTAGAATATAACTTTACCCAATCAAACGCTATGATGCATCAATTCATTATGGATAACGAACAACAACTGAAAACGTACTAACGAATACGTATTGTACGCTTTAAAATTGTTTAGGTTGACGCGCCTCAATGACGAGAATCTTCGTCATCCGTCCGAAACGTTCGGGAAAAAAATGACGAGAATTCTCGCCATCCGTACGCAAGAGAGGCAGGAAAACGATATCATTTCTTAAAGTCAGCACGTTTCCAGCCTTGGACACTAGACGGCAATAGTTCTGACTCATGCGAGCATATCCCCAGAAATCAAGGATAATCTATTAGATGTCAGCGTTAAGAATATTTCCCTTTTAATTAAAGAAAAAATTTATTAGCGTAGATGCAGATGTTAAGGTCAATGTGTGACTCAGGAGAGAAGAATGGAGTTAAAACTGGCATAACAATTGCAAAAAGCTGAAAGTTGCATTTGATTATCCTTAGTTACGTGCACACTACTGCCCTTGGACTGACGTATTTTGCAGTATTGAGAAATTCGCATGCTTCGCCAGAGTAATCCTCTTCGCTCCATACTCACACGCTAGTGTGGTAGAACTTAAACTGTAGAAAAGCATGCTAAGAATATGCAGGTGAAAATACCCTGTTCCTAGGAATTCTCCGACAACTCCGAGTGCAAGTGGAGGTCTTTGCTCATTATTGTATTTTTTTCCAATGTGGTTATTAATGCCGATTTTAATAACGTAACGAAGGCTCAAGTTTCGGTCACTGAGTAAGGATAGGATGTGGCTGGTGTGCGCGAGAATTGTAGCCTGGCATTGTAATATATATATCATGATTAATCTCATTTTTCAATATAATGTCAAAATATTTTACAGCAGTAAGGGCAAATGTCGGTGAGCATCAATAAATTATTTTGATTAAAAATAAAAGTTGATTCTTAATATCTCCGTCGAGTCGAGGAATCCGAGAATTATCGAGACATTATAGACCTTGTAGATAAATGAAGGCTATAGGAATTTTTTATTATTATTTGGTCAACTAGTCCTCTTGGCAAACATTTTGTAAGACGGCCAGATCACATCGTAACATCTAAGGAAATTGATTATTCCACATATTAAGAATATATAAGAGCAATAATCACGGATAAAAAACGCCGTAAATACTCTTTATCATAATAAGAGACTCCTCGAAACTCTTGCATGTTTCAAAATATTTTTAATAAAGAAAAAATACATTAGCAAGCCTTTTTTTAATCTTATCGAATCATCTATGCCGCAGTCGGGACGATGTTTATTGAAGTTTTCACACAAAAACATCCATTCATTTCTCTGGGGTACCATCTAAAATCACAGTTATGGCAATATGTAGGGCGGCCAGGGTACTCATTTATGCGGATTGCGGAGGCGGTATCATAGAAGAGATGTTCACGAAATTCTTGCATGTTTTAAAGAAATTTTATGAAGTAACAACGCATTAGAAAAACTTCTTTTTCATCGATAATGGCTATGGCGTATTTGGGATGATATTTATTGCAATTTGCACCAAAAATTCCTTTACTTCCCCGGTGAGGCCATCTAAAATCACGGTTATAGCCATATAGAGGGTTGGGAGGATACTCCTTATCTTTGCCGTCTGCGAAGACGGTATCATAGAGCAAGAATTCTTGAAATTCTTGCATTTTCCAAAGAGATTTTATAAGGAAACAACACAGTAGAAAGCCCAATATTATAGCCAAATTGATAAACGCTATGGCTAGGTGCAATATTCTATATTCTTTGCACTCATTATCGCTTTAATCTGGCTTTTATCGCTGTAAACGTTTACCATCATCACCAAGCTCGTGAAAAATCCTTGCAAATCCGAAAGCTGCTTAAGAATGTCATTTAAAAAACAAGGCATAATACAATTTATTTGAACGAAGAATGAAACAAACATTTCATACCCAATATGATAACAAAATCGATAAATGCTACGGCTAGGTTGGTATGAGGTGTATTGAAATGTTCAGTTAAAATATCATTTCTTTCCACGGTACCATCTAAATTCACGGTTATGGCCATGTGGATGGTGGCAGGGGTTACTGCTTATGTCTGGGGGTTGCGGAGGCGTTGGTGGCAGCGGCAGCGTGTGGTTGCATCGCGGGAAAGGCACTGTGGGCGGATGGGATGGGTGGGAATGGGGCGAGGTTCTCAGCGGAGAAGAAAGAAAAACGCCTTCATTATTGGCGAGTGCCGTACAGACTGTAAACTCAGCCCCAACCCCAAAGACCTCTCCATGCGAAGGAGAGCCTGATTATAGAGTGCAGTACTTTTCACTTCGGAGTTGAGCGCTCATTTTTCAAAGAGAATATCGTCTTTGGTGTTTTTTCAAATGGTACAGAGAAATTAAGGGAAAGACTTAGATCTAGCCATACAAGTCAGACGTTTAGGTCATCTACTAAATATTTGAATGAATAAATTAATAGCCAGCTTCACACCTAATGTCAGAGGTGTCATTGACCTTACGTCAGAAATTGTGCCATTTTCATATTTTGACTTGAAAATGAACTTGTGAAACACTCTTTTATATGAAAATGAATTATGAATATTAAGAAAGTTTGCTATTCTATTTTGGGAAATCAGCACACACTTTTTATGTATGTTACTCATATTGTTAAAATTTATGATTCATAATCTGTGTGTATTGAAATTGCACGTTTTCACCATTTTTTACATTGTAAAGTTTGCATAAAATTTTTGTGCATAGAGGTATGTTGAAATCACTATGATTTTTGTTTTAAATTGATTGTAAAATGTATATTTTTGAACTCAAAAAATAAATAATTACATCGAGAAAGTTTGATGTAAAATCACTATGTAAGAGTAAAAGTTTTTATTCAACTATCCCTCACAAAATGGAACAGTACCACTATGTTACCGTAAGTCGACCGCAAAACGTTGCTTTTCTTTCGTCTTTAAATATTATCTAACGACATGCTTGATTCAATATGATAGCATTTATTAAAAATAATGTTTGATTTTAACGACGGTGAGGTGGGGTCCGTCGTCGGTCCGTCACATGGTGATTTAGCTTTTGCCTGTTTCGGAAAAAGTTCGTTCGAACCAGATATGTAAATATCTGTGTACCAACTACAAGGCCAAATAATTTCTCATTGGATGCACGGGCAGCTAAATAATTTCGGCTAGTCTTGGAGGGAGGTTTTTCACCCCTGAATCATATTTATTTATTTAAATAGAAATTTGGATTGATTCCATTCACGCGAGAAAATAAAGAACACTGAATACGACTTACGAATAAGACTTTTTTATTTCCTGCTTCGAAATTAATTACATCATTTCCCCATATTTCAGACAACTTTCTCTGCAGTCATAGCAAGAGAAATGTTACAGCCGTGGATGTCGTTAAGATATTATAATAAATAAATTGTAATAAATTAACCCCTAATTGTCGGTGGATGGTAACAATGTACACGTTTTTTTCATGTATGCGAAAAAAAGCAATTGCACCTCATGATCGTATATATTAAAGAACACAATCTCAGTATAATGAATGTTCTCTTTTAAAAGAAACAAGATTGTAAGTTATGACACGTGTATCGAATTCATGAAGTTTGGAAGAAGAGTATATGAATAAATCGGAAGGTCCTAACGCATCAATGAAATGATTATGAATACAATTATCTAATTTATAAATATAAGTGAAAAAGATTTTTAAACTGGTGAGGGTATTAATGTATGTTTAAATCTAAAAGCCATGCTTAGTGGCATACTACACGTCGCTCGGGGTAAACAGGCGTCTTAATCTTCTCTTTCTCTACATCTATCAAAACAGTTGCCTGAAAATTGGCGCCTCAGTTTTGCTACCTATGCTAAATATAAAAAATAAAGCTTTGAAAACCACCAATTAAGAAAAAGCTTCAAGCAGTACTGGTAAGATGGCTCTTTTCCATATGTTAATCCATTAAAATACCGCAAAGACAAAATTAGGTAATTTCTTGAACAAAAATTAAGCGGGCTTTTTTCACAAAATCTTGCTCATCTTTTTACCCATGCATATATGTTTTAAAATTCAATGGCATTTAAAATATGGATGCAGCATTTTATACAAAAATAACCTGTATGCCCACACCTACCACAGTTTTGGCTGGGAATTCTGCTAAGTCAGTCAGTGAATGATCAATTTGCAGCTAAATATAGTTTATGCAAAAAATATTTTATGCATAGACTAACACTTAAAAAATAGCTAATAATAAAAATTTTGGCTCAATAATAAACTTTTTTGTGGTTTTGGCCCGCTGTTACTCGATATCAGTCCATTGTCCTTCCACTTACGATAACTGGTTCTTAGAAATTAGGCTTTTCCAGTCGCTAAAAACGTCCACTCCGTAATTCTTTAAGCGTTCGTGGGCACTGAAAGAGATCGGTTCGTAGGAACTGAAAAGATGAGAGACTAAAATCTAAAGAGGAATGAAGAAGGAGTGTTTGGCGAGGTACTGCGAGCCGAAATGAGTTCCTCCGACAGTGAGGTTCAAAGAACGGGGTTGCATAGGGAGTAGGGTTTAAAAACTGATGTGAAAATATTTTTAAAATTTAAATCTAGAAGCAATATTGAGTGGAATGCAACAAGTAATTAGGTGTTAACAGGCATCTTTAATCACTAATGCTCTATTCATCCTCTATTTTTTAGGGTATCTCTGCTAAATAAAAAAAAAACAATCTTTAAAAACCAACAAATAGAAGAAAATCTTCATTTATCAATAGCAAGATGCTAATATAAGATAATGGTAAGATTCAATGGTAAGAATGATAACCAAGTAACTTTTAAATGGTAAGGTGCTTTTTTCCGATAAATTTATGCATTCAAGTACCGCCAAGTTTAAATTTGGTAATTTCAAGAATAAAATTTTTATGGGCCATTATCGAAAAATTTCCTCAAATTTAATCCCAGACATACATTAATATATCATGCAATCGCAGTTAAAATATGGATGCAGAACTTGACCAAAATAGTATTCAGCACTTATTGCGAATATTCAAATTTTTAGGCTAAAACATAAGGTCCTCTTTTATAGGATTTCATCCCACTGAGCGGCACCTTCTTTCCACCCATGGTAACTTTTTCGTAGAAATTAGACTTTTCCAGTCCCTTTACCGTCCTCTGCGCAATGCTCTAACCTCTCGTCAAGAAGGTGTTTGGCGAGGTCGTTATTACGAGGCAAAATAAATTCCCCGACGGCAAGTTTGAAGGTGTGGGAGGAGGTTTGGAAACTGGTGTGCGTATTTTGGTAAGTTTAAATTCCGAAGACATGTTCAATGACATGCAACAAGTTGCTCGGTGTAAGCAGTCCTCTTGAGTTACTCGTTCGAAACATCCATAAAAAATTGCCTAAAAATAAGCTCCTCTGATTAATTATGTATCTATGCTAAAAATAATCTTTTGAAAACCACCAAACAGGAGAAAAACTTCATACAATAATGGTAAGAAGGTTTCCTCCCAATATGCTAATACATTAAAGTATCGCAAACGTTACATTTTGGGTATCTTAAAACGCAAATTAAGTGTGTGTTTTTCGCAAAGTTTTGATCACATTTTACTCAATGCATACATTTTTTAAAATATAGTTAAAATTTACTTGAATTTTTTTTGCAAATATTTTAATTTTGGCTAAAAAATAAACGTCTTTGAAGTTATGGTCCGCTTTTATTCGATTTCAGTCAATTGTGCAGCACTATCATCCTACCTAGGCAACTGGTTCTTAGTAATTAGATTTTTCCAGTCCCTAAATCGTCCACAACGCTTTCGTGAGTACTGGAAGATGTCGGTCTGGAGGTTCTACGCACGGGAGAGAGGAAAACACTAAAGAGGAATCAGGAGGGAGTGTTTGAAGAGGTCGTTACTGCAAGCCGAAATGAGTTCCTCCGACGGTGAGGTTCAAGGCGTGGGGTTGGCCGGGGAAGAGGGTTTGGAAACTTGTGTGCGTATTTTTACAACTTTAAATCTAAAAACATGCTCAGTGACATTCAACAAGTCACTCAGCGTTGACAGGCATCTTACTTTTTCTCTACATCCATAAAAAAATTACCTGAAATTTGACCTAATTTTATGAAGGAAAGATACTTTTTCCACAAGCTAGCTCATAAAAGTACCGCAACGGATAAAATTCTTAAGGTTCAGAAGAAATATTGTGTGGGCGATATTTGGAAAATTTGGCTCATGTTTTACCCCATGCAAACAGTTTTGATGTACAATCGCGAATAAAACATAGATGCAGAATTTTATGCAAAAAGCGTTTTCCATACTTAGGATATGAAAAATGGCGAATATTCCAACTTTTGGCTAAAAAATAAACTTTCTTGAGGTTTTGGCCCGCTTTTATCAATTTCAGCCCAACTGTGTTGTCCATGCACATCAACTTATTCTCAGAAATTGGATTCTTCCAACCCTTAAATCGTCCAATGCGCAATGCCGTAATCTTTCGAAGGCACTGGAAGAGGAACTGTTCACGGTAGAGACGAAAAAACTAAAGAGGAATCAAGAGGGAGTGTTTGGCGAGGTCGTTACCGCGAGGCGAAATGAGTTCCTCCGACGGTGAGGTTGAAGGCGTTGGGTTGGCCGGGGAGGAGGAGGAGGATCGGGGATGGGAGGAGAAAGGGGAACACGACTGTGGGAAAGTCCGCTCCGGATTCCAGCGCCGCATTTGATCTCTCAGCCTCTTTTTCGAGGAGCAGGTAAAGGGTATCTCTCCCGTGCCGCGCGAACCTCCATCAGGGAGTGAATTACCTTTGTGGAGCGGCCGAGAGGGTTGCGATGAGGACCAGTTAACGAGGAGAGAAATGACAGTGGGAAAACAAAGGAGACTCGAAATGCGGTGGAGAATTTTTCCGATCAAGTTCTCACCGACCACAGGCTCCCTCCCTCGGGCTGGGGACACTTGGGCGGTAAGAATACGGTACGCTGAGCAGCTGATTGGGCCATTAGGCAAACTATGTTACTTATGTTACTGCCTAAGGTGCGATTTTTTATGGCTCGGAAATATTTCTAAATTTATGACTGAACTCAAAGGGAACACTCCTGCATCTTGGAGAGGTGGTAGTAACTGAAAGGAAAGGTACGGTCTCAATGCCACTGAGGTCCATTATAAAGGAAGCGTGGTAGCTTAGTGCGTATTTGGCTTGTCCTCTGACCATAGGGTCTATGGTTCATATCCGGAGTGAATTTTCTGGACACACAAAACTAAGTACTCGAAGTGCGAGGTGTCTCAGGGAAAATACTCGCCTCCCCTCAATCCTGAATGTGTGAATTTCACACTCCTTTGGCTTAATCTGAGGTGAGCTCTACCTTCACCTATGCACACGAGCATTCACGTTAAAATAATCAATGAGTGGGTAAGTATTCTCATAATGGTTTGCCTTCCCGCGAATGTTTCTGAAATAAAATATTTATTTGCAATAAATTTGTATAGTTTTTACAAAATTTTGGTGAAAGAAAATTCCATGTTGAGTGACTTATGTTTTTTTTATTAAAGCTAAGGCTGTAATCATGAAAATAAATGTAAGGTCTCTGTATTTAAGACTCGCTAGACCAAGGCACTGTATAGGGTTCATAAATCATTGATGTTACGAGGTTGAAAACAAAGGGAGGAAGAAATAGTTTCAAAGAAATGTTTTAGATACATTGGGTGTTAAACTGGAGACTGATTTGATTAGACAAAATAATCCTGGAAAATGCCTCTGAAGATAAAAATGGAAAATTAATAATTTCAACTACAGATAGATTTATGAAGTAGACCAGATTTTACTGACTGCCTGCTATTGTCAATTTTTGGCTCCATATGCTGCCATAAGTCATTAAAACCTTGATTGTAAAGTAATATCGTAGTTCCTTAAAACTCAAGGAGAACTGTCAATTCTCTACATGCTATTGGACTCAGCTTTTCAGCTTTGGCAAAAAAACCTATATAGATTTTTTTGCGATAATAGTATTAAACTTGAAATTATCATTAAAATCCTATCAGACTATTTTTTATCACTGAATAACGAAAATAAAATTCATGAGAAATATGCCGATAAAAATTCAGCAAATAAAGGTCTGCAGTAAAATATTTACTCAATTAAGGCAATAACAATGGCAAGAAATATTTCCACTCCAGGATGGAAACCAAGCAACTATCTATTATCATAAGAAAGATCAATGGGAAATTCCAATTTTCGGCTAAACTTCATAAAAAAACCATCGTTCCCTCTGATATCATCGATGCTCACATTGCCTGTTGCCATTCCCATACACCACCACCAGGAAGTCCGTTCCGGCAAGCTTCACAAGCGCTTGCAGGGCACGTGAGAGAAAGGACACGCTTCGCCAACCATCAGGAATCCTCAGCGCTTGACCGCAAGCGAGTGCGAATGTTTTATTAATAGCCACCGCCTACACAATCACGGAATTTTTCCACACGAAGACGTCCGGTCCCTTTGTCGAGGGTACTTTTATACCGCATCCGGAAAGAATGAGGCCATTCGATCACGCAACATGACGAAAATAACGCTATCACAGATCGTGGCTTTGGTGCCCCGTTTTATACTGGTGACAAGAGCAAGTTCTTCTCCCTGGGGCAGCCGTTATTTAGCACCATATTTTAATGAGCAGAAAACGGCATCGTGGGTTAATCATAATTATTCAGATATTGATTAGTTCTTGGAAGTTATCTGGATCAATATCCATATTTAACCCCATATGTTTCTACCGGAGTTTAATCGTCTCTATTCTCCAAACCACTAATATTGCCAAGGTTACTCAGATGTTTTCCCAAAATCTCCACACTGCACTATGTATACACAATGTCTGATAGAAGTGTGGATAATTTTCCCATCGCACTTCTTTTTAAATTCCTTATTAAGGATTAAAGTATCTTGTCACAGTTGCAGAATCATTAGGCTAAAGGCCGGAGAGTCCCAGGTCGAATTTATCAGAATCCTATGGACATTACTATGCTGGAGCCTTCGCTGAGTTACTTTTGCTCATAAGGGGAAAAATCACTCCTGCTAGATCACATTTTGTTCTTTAAGTGAATCATTATTCGTTTAATTCTTAGGCTATCATCATGAAACATTCAGGGCAATGGTGTAAATGATTTTCAACAATTCTTAAGGGTACATGAATTAAGTACATAAGTTTTACCTCCGAGAAAATAAAAATAAAAATAGTTTCATAAGTTTGACACAGAAAAATGATTAAAAGTGTTACATTTTTACAGCCCAAAAATTTGATTGCATTAGCATCAAAAAGTGTGTCATAAAAAAGATTGACTGAGCAGTAGTGACGTGCCCTCTCAGGGCCATTTCCCATCCGAACGAATAGTGTTTCCCTCAGAATAAGGATAGTGAAATCCCATTGTACACTTCAATGCATAACGTGAATATATACCATGTTTATCAACCGCTGGCCAAATGACCTGCGTAAACCCATTTTCTTTGTTGATGATAATTTACTGACGACGTCAAAATACAGTTGATTTCTTGCGATTACAATTTTTATTGATATTAAATTTTTCCCTCAGCAAAAATAGCGTATTAGAATAATTTTTATCATTTCAATTGATGATTTTTTTAAATTTAGAAACACAGAAGCCTAGAGAACTCATTGATGAAGGGTGACTCAATTGCCTGCATCGTTGACTGCCTTGCTCTGCTTGAGCTAAGGTTCTCGGTTGTAATTTTCGTTAACCGGTCGCTATGTTCTGAAATGATACCCGGACAGAAGTATCTACGGACAAACACTCACGCCAACTTCAGAAAAAGTCCTTAAGACCGATAACAACTCTTCCTACCAAACGTTGGTGGCATGGATAATCTGGACCAGCATGTCATCGAGACGGGAGATTGAGATAAATTCTCCATTGCTATACGCCGAGAAAAAAATCCTCAAACGTCTATTTCGTTCATTTTTTAGGAACCGTGTTCTGGATTTATCGTGCTCCAGCCAAATACGAGGAAAGTGAAATAAACATAAAAGTGTCGAAATATTCTTTTCTTAAGGTAGTTGATTGAGTGACCATAAAAATCAGAACTTCATTCAATATTTTCAGGAAAAAATCAGAACTTTTATAAAGACTCTTAGATCTGTGTTGATTTAAGGATAGAAAGATTGCTGATTAAAATAATAATATACACGTCGTTTTCATTAAAAAGTGGTGTAAAGCTAGCTAAGCCGAAATAAATAAAATAATGCCTGCCATGCTCTGATTGGTCTGTTATTTGATTTATGTAGTGTTGGAAGACAAATCGCGTCATATTCATGAAAGTTTCGGAAAGGTCAGCTCAAAGGAAAGGTTAAAAGAGTATTTGTCTGAGTATGTAAGCTGAAAAAAGGCGACATTATTTGTATTTAAAATTTTATCTCCGACGTATTAGTAAACGGAAGTGTGATATTAATACTTTATATACCTCTACAGCACACACTGAAAATTTCAATTTAATGGCATTAGTTTTAAACTTGTATGCCTCCAAAAATGAAAACAAACTACGAACTACTTAGCTAGGTGGTTTTTAAGTGAGGCAATGTAAAACAGACCGTTTTTCAACATTTTCTAGAATCTCCAACTTGAAAATTTACCTCTTTGAAATGCAGATAAATGTTGACCAGAGAGTACTCCATAAACCCGGACGACGAGCAGACAAAGTGTCACACAAATTAGAAAAAATAACGACCTATGAAGCAATAGTAATGCATTGTCTATGCAATGAGTATTGCGTCTTCCCGTAGGTTTTGCCCGTATTTCCCGCTTCTATGTCCAACAAGAGTCGTCATGCGAATTATTCGCGCGGAAACCATGCCCACACTTACGCCTGGAGGTGGCTTCCTTTGAGCCGGAAAAGGGTCCGCGGTATTGAGAGATTGCGTGTCAAATGCCGCAGCAAACGAGAGAGTTGATCCTCTTTAGTGGCGCCGTTGGAACAGCGAAAAGAAACGGTCGAAACGCCGGAAGTGAGAGGACGGCAGAATATGAAAATAACGCAACTTGGCAAAGAGCCTTTCTATTTTTTTTTCATTTTACATCCCACGGCGAACTTTCCCTCAACGACCTGCTGACAGCGATCACGCAGACGCTCCACGAAGGGAGGAGGTGAGACTTGACGAATGATTGAAATGTCTGGCAAAGAAGTAAATGAGGCGGAAAAACTAGCAGAGAGTAGAAGTTATGCACACAATGTTCGGAAATTAAGTTAAGGATTATCTTTTAAAATCAAAGCATGAAGATGGAGCAATCTATTTCTTCATTTGGTCTATAATCCTCACATGTTATCATTATAAAATACAAGTGAATAAAACAAAAAGAAAAAATTGCAATTGGAATTTTTTGATGCTTTATGCACACAATCTCATTTACATACCTCCATCACTTCACATTTACCACTATACTACTGCAACTGCTAGGTCCTGGATGATATTTGATAAAAACTATCGACTCATTGGAATATTCCCTTCCAACAGTATCATTCCGTCATTTCAGAGTGCTTTGCTATTCAGGTAAACGTGTACAACATGGGCGTAAATAACTATATAACGGCAATTTTCCAACTGAAAATATATGATAAGTTATTGAAAAGGAGTAATCTTGACTTAGGCAAAATGGTATTTAATGAGACTTAATTTTTAACTGAAAGGCATCTGGCACTACTTAATATTTCACTTGAAATTATAAATTAAAACATACATACATAGTTATCTAATATCATAGCTGCTGTTTTACTATTTCGTTTGAGTATGTTTATCATCACTTTTAATGAGTTTATACTGTTTAAAACGATGCCTTTAGGATGAAAGGTGCATCGAATTTTAAGGTTCTTGCCTTTTCGAGTTTATATCTGCCTTATTGGCTGTTTATTTCCAAAACTTTTCTGCCCAAATTCCCAAACGTTTCCACTGCCAAACCGTAGTACTTAATCTTTGGCTTCAGAAGAAATTTCTCTATCCGGGATGAAGAAATGATAGTGAATCAGTCCTTAAGGAAGGATATGACCCATAGAAGGCCAACCTATCGTCATCCTCAAGAGTGGACGTGAGAGAAGGAAAGGAATTCTCTCCTTTTATGTCCTCATCGGTAGGAAAACTTCATAACCGAACTCTTTTCCCACCGTGGGAGCCCACGGCTTATGGGACTTCCACATTTTCTTCCTTCGGCCTCCACCGTTTTTTCCATTCTCCTCCGTTAAGCCGTCATTACGTTCGACGGTCCAGTGTCGGCAATTATGCCTTCAGATGGGCGTGGCTGGGCGGGATTGCTCGGCAATAAGCACACCAAAACGACGCGGAGAAGAAAGGGAAACGATTGGAAGAAGAATGGGAGCCAACGGGTGAGAAAGGAGGTTGCGAAAAATGTGTTGTATCAATGAGGCACCCGAAAAGTTCGGCGGTTCATGGTGCTCAATGAGGAATTTTTCCCGGCGATATTTTTTATTTCGAAAATTGTATCTGATTGATGCCTTGCTAATCTATCGTTCACATCGGTACGAAACGTGAATTGATCTTTTTGGAGGATGAATGGTAACAAAGAATATATAAGATGGGTCGAGTAACATCTTCCAAAAATGAGAAACATAAAGAAAACATAAGCTCCTCATTTCGAACTAATTCAAATAATCATACGCATCATTAACTTATTCGTTGTCGTAATACATAATATTATTCAGATATGTTAAAAATAACTTATTTTGGAGTGTCCTTATTTAAAATGAGTAAATTTAAGTTGCATGTATTCCTACAGCTATCGATCAACCATCTTATTTCATAGCAGAGAAGTATAAATAAAAAAAGAAATCCCGAAGGGCTGAATTCACCAAATTAACTTTGATTGATATTCCTGAAATGTCCTCAGAGAAGCTATTGCCTTTCACCACCGATATTACGAGCAAAATATTATAACTCACATTGAAAATAGTTGCAGAAATAAAGGAACATAAATTGGACCTTCAGACCATTTTCCTCTTTAAACAATCCGCATGGTTGATGCAGGAATACATAAAATGATGAACGCATGAATGTAATACTATACAAATTGCTCTCAGTTCAACTCAAAATTAGCGATATTTGTCATAAGCCTTGCATCAACTTCTTCTTGTATCCCGAAATGATATTTGGAAGTAGACGAGAAACTGGGGTACCCAATAATCATGTTGAGTTGACTCAACATGATTACTTATTGGGTACCCCAGAAACTAATCTATTTGAAGGTGAAGCACGTGGTCCTTCCGGTGCGAAACATTATTTGCGTTTCGTTCAGTCCCTGAGTTTTAGTTTACTTTCCACCCGAAGTAGTTTTGACTCAGATTTCGCTTCGAATCTGAGTTTAGCTCCAAGGGTTTAAACCCATTTCTTATCGTTCAAAAACTACCTTTGGTGGACCGTTCCAATCCCCCATGATGCAGGAATGAATATTTCACAGATTTTGAAAGCTGTTTCGATGGATCTATTTTGTGCTTGTGATCATTTCTAGACAGACAGTAGGGCTCTTTCAACCTATTTATGGTAACTGTAGGAGCAAACGCATAAGTATTTATCTTAAAAGTGGTAAACATACTTTTTTCCTGCGCGGAAATGGGTTATAATGCAGTCGCAAGGTTTTTTTTCCGGGGAGGACGAAAACCAAACTGCAAAGGAGTCAAGAAAAAAGTAGTAAAAAAGTCGATCCCTTTTCCCACGCCCAGAGCATTCTCCCCCTGAGAATTCTCGCCGTAATATCCCAAAGTCACCATCTCACTCTAATGCACCGTCTTCAACTTCCCGAAACCCTCGCTCACCACTTCGTGCCGAAAATTCACCTCCCCAACCCCTTAACCCTCTCCGCTCCTTCAGAGATCAAACTTTCTTCCGGCCCGCGTGCTCTCATTTTCCTCCTCTCGCGGTGGTCCATGGCGGAACATCCGCGGATGAGGAGTGTGGACGTCCCCTCGGGGTTCTCCGGTTGCTCGTGAGGGAAAGGGACGCAGCAGGCGTGGGTGAGTTCAGTACACGAGTCGCAGTGAGTGAATCGGAGACAGAGCTGCGGGTGGATATATTGACTGAACCAGCGCACGAAAAATCCAAGGGGTGGGATAAATCAGGCCATGGTATCGAAGACTCGGAAAGATTTCGGACGAGGAAATAATTATGAGGTCCATCCATTGGAGAAATTTCAGGTTGATATTCGTTAAGGGTAAGTAGAGGATTGGAACTTTCTGTCTCTTCGAGTCGATCACGCATCTGGATAAGGAAATTGTCTGCTTTATATCTCGATGAGAATTTATTTTCCAAAGTCATTATAGCCCATTAAAATTGAATAAGTGCACAAAAGAGTCGTATCCGCTAGAAGACTGAAGCTATGTGGTCTTAAATGACCAATAAGGATGGGAAAGAGAAATTACTTCTCTTCTGTTTTCAATCTTTCAGAGACTTCTGTCTCATGAATTGTTTTTAACTTTTTCCATGTTATTATATAATCAGACGTTAGAGCGACATAAAAGCACTGCAGTGTAAAAATTAATAAACAGATCTTTTACTATCCTCTATTTGTATCGAAAATTTAAGAGAAATACATCTACCCTTCTCTGATAAGTCAAGAGCAATGTGCTATTGAAAAACAAAATCAGCCACGTATCGAGACCTCTCATCTAAATATAACTAATAGTATGTGTTTATTTGCACGTAAATACATTCATATGAAGTACCTACCGACAATGTAGAGCTTAAAAATGCATTAATCAATGCAAAGAAGTGCAAAGTTACCATCCAAGGCTCACCAAGGAGGCCAAAAGAATGCCTAGAGAACCCGCATTCAGACATAATATATATTCGGCATCAGTCGTCTTGAAAAGACTATTTCAAAAATCTGACCAATAAACACGAACTACTACGAATCTACCGTCGTCCTGAGCTGCATAAGGTGGACGGAAACCTGCACCAACTCTTCTTCGTGGAGAAGGCCTAATAAAACGCAGGCAAAACTGTTGCGTGAAACATTAATTGGTGAGGAGAAATTCACTAGGAATTAACTTTAACTACGATATCCTCGCTTTAACCAGGGACAAGAATTTTACATGGGAAATATAAAAAATTAAAATCTCAAAATATTTTTCTGAGTAATAATGAAAATATATTACAAGACCTAATGTCTCATTTCACCCAAAAGAATCAGAAAATAATCACGAATCATCCTTCCTTTCGAAACGACCACTGGTCATAACGCCTCATATTGACTCTAATTGTTATACAAAAATGTTGGATCCATGATCATGGTAATACCATTGTGTTAGCATTTAATGAGTATTCCGGGTACATCATAAAAGGTAGCCAATGGAAATTATGGGGGAAATGTGCAATGAAACCATATTCAAAATGTTAGTCTGAGCCTGATAGTTATTCTCTCAGAACCGACGCAAATCACTGGAGCTAAATTTCGAACTCGTTAAGTCATCCGTTGTATTTTAAATTAAAAACAGAATGGAAAGAAATACAAGGAACATATTTTATTAAAATCTCTTTAGGTGCTCAAAATGTGTACTTTTACAAGATACCGTGACTCATTCTGGGAGGACAGCATTTGTATGATAAATGAAAAATATAATGTTCGCTGATCCTTATCAATCCTTCATCATGTGCCAGTTTTATTAAAAGTTTCCAAAAAGCAATATAGCAATGTCAAATAAAACAGCAATCTCTGACAAATATTAGTATCCTTTTTTGTATAATAGCCAGAAGAAAGGCTGAGGACTGAGCTTAGGCCTAAATTTTGCGAGAGAAAAGGAACAATCTAGGATGTTACAGATAGTTTGAGCTTTGATCAGGTATTATCCATGTTCTTAGAACCTCTCATTTAATTTAGAACCTCAAAAGTATGGTGGGGAAATAGGTTGGGGCCAAAAAAGACTGGTGATCACTGGTTCCTATTTCCATCAAAGTATTAGATTCATCATCATCATCACAAGGATACGTGGGTATTCTTCAAATGAATCGTAGCGACATCGCATGTCAGTAATTGGTTCGAGAGGACGGTTTTTATTTCAAGTTTTGGCCGATTTTTCTAGGTCTCCCTTTTCGACCGTAACATTATCTACAATTTTGTTTTAAACGCCCGACCCTGCGTTGGTGGTTCACCCGGCTCCGTACCCTTCCCAAGAAAACTGGAAGAGCTTCAATCGCGAAGAAGATTTCGGCGTAAGAACTCATTGGGATCCATCTGTGTTCGACGGGGTCGAAAAAAATATTTTCACCTCGCTAATCACACGAAGTCCTTCATTTGACGCCCGTAAAAATAAACGCCGAGGTATAGGTTGGGGAAACGTCTATAAGGGGCGAACGTTTTGAGAGTTACGACTGCTAAGCGCGGTTGCCGACTGACCATTAAAAATATATATTGATGTGGTTCCAAAGCATCTTCCCACCTTTGAGGAGTTCGGCTTGGACCCCTTTTTCCATGGATACGGCCCGATTGTTTCTCGTTTTCGCCATTACCAAACCTTAGGTTTTCATCCCCCAACCTGGAGTTAATATCCCTCACACCGGCATATTCTCACCCTTCCCTTTGGGCCCGGTACAGATTCACGAGTCCACCCCAGCGCCGACAGTGGGAGGGTCTCCGGAGATGGTGAACAACCCATCCTTCAATAGCTCTCATTAAAAACGAATATACGCTTAAATACACGTCGGGAGACAGAAGTTTTGGGAGATTCTATGAAATTTTTGGTCCCGTAACTGTGGGAAAGTATTTGCTCCGTTAAGGTAAAATACGTCTCCCGTGAGAGAGCTAAGGAGGAATATAATTTTCATACCTTTCAAGATTTTAACTCTTTGCCTGCCGGTTAAAATTCTTGGGAAAAAATTCGTAATTGAAGTCGAGGACACATACTTACTCACTTAAGTGATGAAGTAAACTCACCAAAATCGATTTTATGGCAAAGTTTGATAAAACAATCTAATGTTCCCTGTAGCACATAATAATGTTGATATGTTTCTTTAAGATCACAATTATTATTCAATAGCTCGCGAAAGTTACCGTTTAAAATAAAGAAAAAAATAGTTTCTAAGCATATTCAGGTGTAAAAAGGGGATTAAATATTTTGCATACGTTCAAATTGAACACTTACATTAAACACTCGTATGAACTGAAATTTTACTACCTATTATATTAAAATATCTATTAATTTTATGCTAAACAATTGTATATTTGGGGATATTCCTTTTTTTATTTGTTCTCTACATAATGAGCAAGTTTTAATAAATAAAATACAGTGTCACATAATGACAGACTGATAATAATACTGATACGTCTCCAAAAGAGGTAAATTTAAAATTAACCCTCAAATATTTAGAAATGGTACGGATTTCAGCCATTTATACATAACCTTTATTAAGAGACGGTGGAATCAGACTTGATCTGTTGACACATTCAAAGAAAAGACTGGTAAGTAGGTAGCCAGGCTAATTTTTCACTATCAATACAGAGCTAAAATCATACACACATGAGTTGCTGAAAATCCAATACAATTGATTTCTGTTTCCTAAACAGAGTTGGATACAGATATCAGGTCAGGTCAAAGGTCAAAAGGAGATCAATTATATATTTTACAGTGCATTTTATTTTCCACTCGATGTTAGTACAGAAAGTAGGCTATATCGTCTCCCTTTGCAACCATGGTTTTGTAAATTTCTTTTAACAATGAACTATACATAACTCTGTTTAGAAAAAAATCATTTGTACCCCTTGGCTTCTAACCACCTCATATTTGTTCTAGCAAACATTTAGGCAGAGAAATTCAAATTTTCCTCAGTAAATGAAGGGTTTATAAAGTTACTGTGCAGTATAATTCGCCCAATACGTCGTTATATTTTAGCAAATAAACAGGAAAATTTAATATAATATGGGTTAGTATCCTAAAATCTCCCGCTACACGCCTAATAAGCCGCCTTTCGGCGTAGTATGTGTCTGTAGATGAATGCATCAGGCTTTTTTGGTCGCCCTTGCATGCCTGATTCTTACTCTACTGGAAAGGTAAAACCGAGGTGGCGTCATTCAAGTAAGCAAACCACTTCACCGTGCACACGATTTGCGATTGCCCACCGTGAGCATCAGAGCGGCATTTCCTCTGCTTCCCGGAAAGAATGCAGATGCCTTTCCCAAAGTTATCAGGAAGGACAGAGCTCCGTGGGAGCCGATCACTAAACATCACTCACTAATCGTTGGTAGTTATAATGACTGACCAATCGCCTCTTCAGTGGGTAAATCATAGTGCTCTTAATCCGTCAGGTCCGTTTTGGACAATCTATCAAACGTTCCCGAAGTAATTACTTAAGGTCCACCGAACGATGCGAGTGGTCAGTCGATAACCTTCATCCAAGCTGATATACGCGTTCTTCCCGGGGCGAACTATCCATCGATGGTCGTATTTTACTCACGTGCTCCGCGAAGCAGGATGGGAATATCTCAAAATTACCCGTTTCTCTAATTTCCCTCCTGCAAGATGGAAGGTAGTCATTCAGAGGTAGGCAGTGGATCCAATACAGGGTGAAGGGCGTGAGTTATTTATCTTTCTGGATGTCTCTCTATTGAAATGGGTTCAGATTGACCGTACCATAGCGAGGAAGGGAGGATTTTTTGCTATGGCTATCCACTGTTTCAACGTACCTGAGCTTAAATGCTGCACTTACGAGGTAGAGATGTCGTGTCATAGGGAAACTTCGACTTACAGTTTTTTGGGTTATCTCTCGAATTGTTTCACCACATGGCTCATTCAGTTTTTTAGTGGTCTGTCATAAAAAACATTCAAACGGATTTCATACCGAACGAATCAATGCTCCAAGTTTATTTTCTCACGATGTATTCAAGCTGGGGATGCTTAAACTAACAACAAAATACTAATGCTATAATAATCCCTAAGTTTTCTTTACAATAAGTATGTATAAATAGCACAAAATATAAAAAGTTAAATAGTAAAATTCAATATTAAAATAATTTTCTCTGCGTTAAAATATCAATCACGTGTAATTGGTCAGCCGGTATTTGAATTATTTTGATTATATTACTTGTATTTATTACAATTTTGAAATGAAAACAATAGAATAACCGAAATTATTAATTTTCGAATAGGTTCATTTTATTATTTAATATAATTTGCGATTTAAGTTTGGTTTTCTAATTTGAAATAAATTTGAAGGAAATATCTGCTTGGAGTATTATTAGTAGGACCCCGTTTACAAGAGCTTAATTGGCTAAACTGAAATAATTATAGCCGTGGCCATAAATGGGAATATATTAGACACAGCTCAGGCTCCAGTACATTTGGTTATCAATCAAAAATGGGATCTAGTATGAATGACTCCCGATATATTTTGGGATTAATGATAGACAAAAATGCATTTGTCCTATGGAGATTAAATAAAATACTTTTCCTATACTAATCGCATAGCTCTGTCGAGTTACACCACTTTTAGTTATTGCAATAAGAAAGTCGTTCTCTCCAAATGATGAACTCCACATTCAAAGTTAAGTGGAGGGATTCCCACCAATTTACAGGTATTTTTGGTAACATATTTTAAATGCATGAATCGATCTTGGATTTTCTTGGTTTATAAATTATATACCCTAATCACAATAAATATTTCCCATGCCTCTGAAATTTGAATATTTTACCTGGGTGCTTACTCAAATGCAAATATTTTGTGTTTAAAGTTCAGGCAAATGTTTAGAGTTAAGTACAATTTATATGCCCTTATAATGTCAAGATAGTATCGTCGGTTTTGACTGAGGATGACGTCACCAAATAAGAAAAAATACGAGAGATCAAAAGGGTGTGATACGTCCTCTCAGGATGGGTTGTTGTGAATTGGTCTTTAAGATGAGTCTCACTCGATCAAAATGCCTTCCTTTGAAATGGTCAGTCATCGGCCGAAAAATAAAAACAAGAAACAGAATCCCTTGAAGGTACGCTGCGGAATTCCCACACTCCCTACCTGACGTTGCGCTGGTCATCCTTACTGGACATCCGGATGGGCCATAAATCTAAACAACTCGCCATGCCACTGGAAAGATTTATACCCCCGGAGACCCCACTCACAAAGGTCCTGGATCCAGCACGCTCGGAAAATAATAATTGAACATCGTCGGTGCGAATTATGGATTATTCGTCATCGCTCCCGGTCTATAGAGTGGTCTCCGGCTTTTCGGGGGTTTTGCCTACGTCATCAAGCGGCCAGTTTCCGCGTTGATGTATCGGAGGGTTGAGTGAAACATTGGCCTTAAAAACACTCCTTTATTTTGATCATCCATCCATCAAATATCCACCGCCTCTAACTTCAAACCCTGAAACCGCATTAAGAGCGGAGAGGGACTCAAGAACGCTTCAATATGATTCTAAAAGTATACGGTTTTCCCAAACAGGTACGCATAACACATTGGAATGAAAACTGGAAGCGAAGGAAAGACAAATTGATCTCTTTTTTATGGTTTTTACTGATCTATAGTTTTTTACGTTCGGCTATCAATAACACTGACGTATTAGAATTTGGTTAGCCGACCCGTAAGCATAAAACACAGTGAATTTTAATGGCCACGTTTTAAACTATTCTAACCCATAGTAATCTCATAGTAATATTTATAAACGTTAAATCATACTTAATGGGGTAAAAAGTTCAATAACTTGAAAATGAGATATACGTGAGAAAATAATTGCTATCTACAATTCGTTTTCATTTATGTAATAATCTATTGTTCCTAAATAAGGCATTAATAAGTAACAGAATTACGGAATTTTAGATTTCGATAAGTTTTATGTATCCATGTAAGAATATATTAATTTTGCTTGCATTGTAGAATATGGAGTTTAGTCACCCAAGAAATCGGCTAGCCTGTGTGGATATTCATTAAGAGTATTTTTTTCTGCGTGAATAAAATTGAAAAGCTAAATAACCTATGCCTATGAACGGAAATTGTTAAAGCCTAATAAAAGTAATGCATACCTTAGTGAATTAGGTTCATTAAATAATACCTAAACTTCGTTCATAGTGCATTGTGAGTTCAAATTAGAGATAGTTACATCGATAGGTCAAGGTAAAGGGTATTTTCTCTGTAGAATATTTGCAATTTAATAGCGCTCGTGAAAGAGTCAACGATTGTTCGGCTATTGCTTGATACTTGTTATTAATGATATCTGATGATCTAAGTATAATCAATCTCTTCCCTCAGCACGCACTCTCCTTCCAATGGTGCATTTTGTTAAGAGCAGCCTAATGGTTACGCCGGGTTTCTCTTCACTCATCCTTTCTTATGCATGCGGCGAGGCGAAAATGAACTTAATTGTCTATTCCTTCCAAATACCTTAACATATACGGCATTCTAGCTTCATTATTATCTAGTTGAACTTTCTAAATTCATTATTTCATACTTTATAATTTTATAAATAGAGATTTTTTCACTGCTGATATGCAAAGGATTTTGTTTCTATAAATAAACTTTCCTTCTGGATTAGACGACAGTACAGTTGACATCGCTGTCAGATTTGTATTTTATGTTCAGTGTTCTTTTCCAGTATTATATTTATACTTCTACGTTAAAGTCTTAAGTTTTAAGAACCCTTGACATACAAACTGAACCTATGTAAAGGCAATGTTGAGAGAATAGAGCTGATTACATATGTGGGGTGAGAAGCTAAGGGCTATAAGTGATTTTTCTTCTAAACAGAGTTGGGTACAGAAATTGATATAAGAAATGTACAAAAATTTGTGGCCTAGGGATACGAGTTAGTCTATGTTCTGAACTTACATCGATCGTAAATTCAAACGCACACTTAAATATCTAGTTGATCTCGTTTGTATTCTTCACTTAATATCTGTACCAATCTCTGATTAGAAAATCAAATCACTTGTACCCCTTGGCTTCTCAACCCGTCATATACCTTAGGAGTAAGACCCTTTACACAGAGCAGCCCCACAAGCTGCATCCATGGAGAGCGTCTCGCTATGGGATCTCTTTGATACCCCAGGAGGCGTCGGGCGCCTGGAGGCAGAATTTTTTGGCGGAGAGGGAAAGCAGATTCGGGGGCGTCCCCTGACCCTGTCTGCCACCCCCGCGCGCCCCACCCCCTAGGACGGCGTGAGAAAGACCTCCCCCAACCCTCGCCAGGTACCTTCCCCACCAAACGATACGCGTAATTACGCCAATGGCGCCGTAGGCGGGTTATATGGGTTCGTACCTTTGGGGCAACGTCTACCAGCACTTTTCCCCACTACCGACGGGGCCCGGAGGGCCAATACCGTAAAGATACCGCCCGAGGGGCGCCAAAGAAGGTGGAGAGGACCCGTGTTTTTTTTCCAAGGAAGGAATCAAAAGGAGTGAGGGTGAGGTTACTGTGGGAAAATCGCAGGTTCTCCGCCCGGGGCAGTCCCTCCTTGCCACGTACCATACCACCGTGGAGAAGTGGAGCTTTAGGGGGGGATGTTGGGGTCAGGTTGGGGTCGGAAAATCATTCGCCGGAATGATTTGAGCTTCGCACACGCGTCGGGATGGGAGATTGATTGAGCTCGTGCCCAAATGAGGGCTCAATTTGCGGCAAGATTGTTTGGAGGAGAAGGGAAATCAAATTAAAAGGGAACCAAGGTTAGGTACACATACTCTCGGCTAGTAAAAAAAAAAGCGAGCATGTGTTTTAAATTAATCATTACATGTTTTTTATCATATGATTGTGTTTATGATGTATTTTCTCATCATCGTGAATTCACAATTCAAAGATTAGTTTGATACTGCTTTGTACTTCCAACTAACCTTATCATATTTAAACATTGCATTTTCTTCACATCCTTAATAACATGTTTTGTAAAATTCATTTTCAGATTCCCTTTACCATTCTTTCTCTGTATTTTTCATTCAATGACTATTGCGATTAATTTAATCACACCGGCAGACACTGGTTTTCAGGTAGAAGACTCCCGAATATTTATTTCCATTCCCGCTGTTATCCTCTATATCACTAAATTTCTCCCTTAAAGGCTAGGAAATGAAAGTGAAGGAAGTATTTATCATCAAAGAATAAGCTATTACAGTAAAAGCATTATGAAAAATTGGGCATTATTCGGGATACTTCCAACTTAAGGACAGATCTCATTTGAGGATCTATTTTTCTGGAGCGTTACTGATCGTATGATATCTCACTGAATATGAAAAAGAGTAAATGCGTAAAATATGATGAAGAGCTCCTCTGCTTACACTTCATCCCGATGCTATAGCTTTCAAAAGGCGGAAACATCCGCCTAGCGATTCATCTACATCTAAATCTACACAATACGCCTAAAAGACGTGTGGAAGGGGATGTTAGGACACCGGTCGTTCAAACATAAAAAGGAATTTCTCTAATGAAATTACGAATAGTATTTATTAAAGTCCTTTATGGTTCGGGGAAAAAAGGAATTCCGATATCTATCCGTTCGGCAAAACATCTCTCTTAATTTATCGCTTCTGTTGGACCTGGAAATATAGTGCGGCTCTAATACATATTATATTCTCCGTGTCGCTCTTAAAGGTATTCATTCTCAATTGCTCAGGTAATCTAAGGCTAGCACGCAGCCTCCGAGTCTCCAGCGGCTCCCAGGCTAATTTGCTTATCATCTTAACTTAACGCTGTCTGTACGTCCGAAGCGGTTTTTGACGAACCGCGCAGCCTTCCTTTGTATTTTGTTCAGTTCGCGGATAAAGTCTTTCTGCACCGGATCCCATACGCTCGCTGCATATTCAAGGTGCGGTCGGAGGAGTGTGAAATAGCACCTTTCTTTTACGTTTTCATCCGAAAATCTTTCCACAATACACTATACGTATCCTAATTTCTTCAGGGCTATGCCGCAAATATTTCTTATATGAGTTCCCCACGATAGGTTCCAGGTTATCGTAACTCCTAGGTACTTCACTTCGTCTGTTGCCTTTATGTTAATACCATCCACGGCATAAATATGGTTAAAATTGGACGAGCTCTGAAAAAAATGTATCGACATGTAATCAGATTAAGGTCGAGTCCCCACTCTTGGATCCACAAACAAACGTTTTTTTGATTTTATTTTCAAACCACCGGATACAGCTCTTATTGGCCATTTTACTCCGGAGTGTTAAAAAAATGAAACAAGGTGTAGTAGAGTGGACTCTATCTCTGAGAGAGCTGAGTGTCAGTTGTGACGTCAGTGTTGGTACACATGCCTAAGTATTGTTCCGTAAGAAGATGGGCTCCTCGGAGACCTGTGGAGAAAATAATCAAGGATTGTACTGTGTTGAAGGCTAATCATGCAGGAGCTGTTAATGTTTGGGTAATGTACACAAACAACCATGCCCTAGACCGGGGAAACCTGCCCAGGCGGGACTCGAACCCGCGACCTCTTGTTTGGCAGGCGAGAACGTTACCCCGCCGCCACCGAGGCCGGCGATAGAAATCCGATGATAGAATTTCATTGTCAGAGTTATCACTAATTTCGCGATAGATGACAGCGTCGTAAGCAAATAAAAGTATTTTACTGCTAATTCGATTGTGAAGTGTAGCCTTACATCACATGATCCCAGCATCAGTAACAATTGCAGGGGTGTTTCCAAGGTGGAGGGAGGAAGGGGACCAGTGGGGGCGGTGATCTCAGAGTGGTGTTTAGGATCCATACCTTCTTAGGGGTCCACGCCCCCATAAGGCTCACCCCCCCCGCCCGTCTCCACCCGCACAAGGACGAAGGAGGCCTTTGAGTCGGTCGGTGATATCACGGGAGGAGAGAACGATCCTGAGATACGGCGCCCCAGTAACGCCCACCGACTTTATACTCCTCCCCCACTACCCTCAGGGGAACAGGCGTCAATCCTCGCCTCGAACCCCTTACCCTGGACCAACCACCGCCACAGAGAGACTTCGCCGAAAATATTTCCCACACCCCATCGCGGTATATCAGGCACGAGGGAAACGATATATTTGTGAGGAGTCTCCCATGTACGCCCCCGTCTTGATCGCATGCCTCGACCATAAACCTCGTAACTGCTCATTTTAACCGACCCTGAGACCGTAAAAAAGTGATGCAGGAGGAGGATCTGTATGATCCTGAAAATTTTCACAGGGCCTACCAGGAATGACTTCGCCCCGCCTCCAAACCCTTGCAATAGGTAGTACACCCTCGCAACAACCAGCCGTCCCCCCAAACTCCTTTAATATGTTATATAATCCCCTGATTTCGATCGGTAGTTGTAATTATAATTTATGATCGAAATAAAGGTGACAGAAATTTTTCGTAAGGTATTAAAGACACACAAACCTTGTTACAGAATTTTACTGCTGGTTTCGACGACTTTGTCCTTATCAAAAAGGATATTTAAAGCTGTGGTTAACATTTAAAAAATTTAGTAAAGTCATGGAATTTGGCTGTGCAATTAAATTAATGAAGAGTGAATATTTGCTGTACTTATAATTTAAATAAATCAAAGACGCTGGTATAGAGAATAAGCGTTAGAATTGGGATGAAGATTCAAATTTAAACTATAGTCTTAGAGAGGTTTCCAACAGTGTTAAAGATTCATTCATTGGCTATCATCATTGCCAATCGATAACTATCGAGTATCAACGACATTCAGGAGCTGAAAATAAAGCAGACAGCCTACAATAACTTTCACCAGTTAGCTATACCACACGAACTGGTATATTGCACTAAAAAATATTGATCACCCAGGATCATTCATCGTGTAATAACTCTCGTGGATACCAGTCACCTAATATCACTTTATAACTTATATAAGTATAATTATACATATTAGATCCCATATTTAACCATAAGAAAGAGAGATTCAAATAATTTAAGCAATACCTCCTAAAAGTCAAATGATAAAACCACTGGAGATTTCCAGTCCTCAACTTAATTTTTCATTTATTAACTTAGTGTCAGAAAATTTTCCATCAGTGTTAGATATTCATCCATTGATATCCATCATTGCCAATTGACATCTAGGAGATGAAAATGAAACAGATAGCCAATAAATACTTTTATCTGTTAGGTACTCAATAGCACAATCGATGTCCTAAACTAAAGATCATTGTTTGGACAAATCATAAAAGGAAATAAACACTAGCAATTTTCCACGATTATTAAATTTTATTTCGAAGAAGATTTCGATCTCATTACATCATCTTTAAGGTACAAAATGGTATGTCTGATTAAGATTATGTTCTAACCTGGGTCGGAAGAAATGTATGTGATCGTGGAAAATTGCTTATTTTAATTCAAATCAAAAAAGTGTTTATTTCAATATGAAAAAATTCCACCTCATCAGGCTTGGATATTTGGATTTTATTTGGAAAAATACAGAGTGTCCAGCGAATCAAAGCACAAAAATTCATCTATAATTCCAGGTTTTCCAGGTAAATTTTACTAAATTCCAGGATAATTTTACGTGATTACTGCAATAGATGAGAATTTTACAACACCAAATATTACTTTAATAATTCTAAAATAATATTAAATGTATATATTGTTATATTAAATTCCTAATTTAATCAGTCATACAATTGGAAATAGAAATTTTACACTTATATTACGCGTGTCTCGCTTGGCACGTCAAGACATTCATCATAATCGAACTTAATCTGAGAAAATGTATGGCGTTACATTTCTTGCGGAATTCGTACAACTCTAACCATGTTTATGCAGTGGATGGCATTAACATAAAGGCAACAGACGAAGTGAAGTACCTGGGAGTTACGATAACCTCGAACCTCACGTGGGGAACACATATAAAGAATATTTGCGGCATAGCCCTGAAGAAATTAGGATTCGTCAAGCGTATTGTGGGAAGATTTTCGGATGAGAAAGTAAAAGAAAGGTGCTATTTCGCTCTCGTCCGACCGCACCTTGAATATGCAGCGAGCATATGGGATCCGGTGCAGAAAGACTTAATCCGCGAACTGAATAAAATTCAAAGGAAGGCTACGCGTTTCGTCAAAAACTTCTACGGGCGTACCGACAGTGTTACCCAGATGTTAAGCGAATTAGGCTGGGAGCCGTTGGAGACTCGGAGGCTGCGCGCTAGGCTTAGATTGCTTGAACTATTGAGAATGGATATCTCTAAGAGCGATACAGAGAACATAATATTAGAGCCACTCTATATTTCCAGGTCCGATAGAAGTGATAAATTAAGAGAGATGTTTTGCCGAACGGATAGATATGCGAATTCGTTTTTCCCCCGAACCATAAAGGACTTTAATAAACGGTAGTCCCAACTTCGTTTGAGCACTTATTTTTTTTAGCTGTAAACGGCTGGTGTCCTAACACCCCCTGCCACACGCCTTTTAGGTGGCTTGCGGGGTATTATGTAGATGTAGATGTAGATAATTTAAAGTGTTATAAAGATAAATATATGTTTTCATAAAGTGCAATTAAAAAAGTAATCAATAATTTGTAATGCATACATGTGCATAAAATTGGACAGAAAACGGGCGTTGAAGTGCAAAGTTTTACGTAAAGTGAATTTGAAATAAGATTTTGAAATTCCAGTTTGGAGCAAAAATTCACGAATAATTCACCCATAATTCCAGATTTAAAAAAATCACGCACGGTTCCAGGTTCTCCCGGTTACTTGACACCCTGTAAAAAGAACGATCGATGGAGCCCACTTACTATCTTATCGACTTCTACTCTGTATACACTCAACCACTCGGAACCCATCCCTCCCAATCTTCCACACACCACCCCTTTTATACCTCCCAAATGAGAGGGATATTGTACCGACGGTTCCCGTGGGACCAGGATCCACTTTGACCTCTGCACCCTACCCCCGAATAAGGGTCTTCCAGCCACCCACACACCCTTTCTCGGATGGCCAAAGATCTTCGAGGCAATCAATCCAATCAGGAAGGGGCAAGAGAAGTCCCTGCGGGGACAAGTGTCCCTCCTGCAGGGGATTCCAAGAGGAGTCCATCATCAGTCATTGGAGTACCGCGGTGATGGTGGGGAATCGCTCGGTCATTACGGTAAACGATTTTTTTCTCGAACGATGGGGGTGGAATGTGTTGGACTGAAGTCAAAGGGGTTCACAGGGAGGTAAAATATCTGGGGGGGAAAAATGATTGTTATGGCCAGAATGCCAAGGAAATGCGGTATTTTATGTAATATGTTCATTCGAAACTTTTGTAGGTAGATAATTACCTCGTCTTCATTTACAATTGAATAGGATACTAATTTTATGTATAGGATGTAAATATATGTTCAAAAACAATATGTAGGTACTAAGGAAAATAAAATAGTTACTAGAATATTACACACAGAGAAGGTGCTCAATTCTTAGTGGAATATTTGTTGTTATTTGCCTAGTCTTCAAGGGATGTAATGATTTGCAAATACAGAAAAAGTACATTGATTATACGAAACAAATTAGATGAGGTGTTTAAACTGGTAGGATGCACCAAGCCATATCGATCACTAAGAGTCATTTATGATGTTATTATTGTCGCGAATATCAGTCCCCAAAAATCAACTCATAACCTATGCGAGTGTAAGTAGACATATTAGTTCCCATCAGTGAGTATGAGAAACAGGATATAATATAATATTAGTAATACGGCCTTCATAAATTCAAATAATAAAACCATTGTAGACTCTTAGCTCTTTAATTAGTTTTGAAAGTAAGCGAATCATGAAATTACAGTTACACTGCATGAATTAAAAGAGAAACAAAAATGATTTTATTGCATGAAAAAGGGGTTGATAGATATACGGTTGATAGATATAGATATACGGTGAAGGTAATCAGTAAAGAACGGAAATTCATCCATTTTAATTGATCCTTGGAGATCTATGTGAATCAAATACGTCGCTTTTCCTGTCTCACAAATCTAAGAGCTTTGTAAAAACACAATGTTGGTAACTAAAGGGTTTCTAACTTTTTACCTCCACCAACCCTAGCGATTAAGTCTAGACAAACCCCAAATAATTCTTTTCCCCACTCAAACCCTTCAAGCAATCGCGTGGCATTATTCAATTATAAGCATAATTTTCGTAATCGTCGATGATTTTAGGATTTTCTTCACGTTGACGATACAATGGCAATCATACAGATTCCCAAGACGTTTACGCACTGATTCTTCGCCGTTTTTGGGAGTCAAGTGCGGAATTCGGAAAATTACACACCATTCGAAAAGGAGAAAGAATACCTTTTTTCTTTGGCGCCGCAGGAGAACGAGACTCACTACACATTCCCATAATTCTCGAGAGCATAGTTCTACCCTTTACCACTCCAGTCAGTCCCAAGCAATCATTCCCCCTTCTCTTCATAACTCCCTCGGCTTAAAATACAAAATCACCCCTTTCACATCCCCTCATTTGCAGCCTTCTACTCCAACCTTGGGCCATTTTTTTCACTGTGGAGATTCAACGATCCTTTCCACGGCCCTATCTCTTTGGATTCTTAATTCCCGAGTTTTCCCACCCTTAAAAGCGCACGTAAACGGTTGCGGCGACTGAGTAATATACGACTGGTCTACCTGTCTCTCTCAGCTGCGCGGGTCCCACGAGAGATTCGACATATCTGGATTTTCCGAGAACCTTCTCTTTGGGCAGCTTTTTTCCCCCTAACATTCACGAGTAGTTTCCATAGCTAACGGTTGAATCAAAACCAATATGCCGACCACAGTGATCATTATTATTTAATATCATATGGGATTGGATTGTGGCTTAAAGGTTTCATTTCGAAGTTTCCTTATCACGAGTTTTTTTTTTGACGATTCCACTAAGATCAAATGATTTTAAAATCAAATGGTATTAAAACTGTTTTCAAAAATTCATTGCATTAAATATAAGTGAAATAGTCTTTAAAGGCATGGAAAAAGCAATAGCACAAAAATGTTGGTCTATGTCAGGTATAACTTTTCATCTTAGATCTCAGGATTGGTTGGTAACAGCTCTTTACCTCTCTCAATATTCTACCATTCCCTTCATTACCGTAAACCGTCCTTATCTCACATCCTCGAACATCTGCTTCCAATATTCCAGTCTAAGCTTTCCTCTATATCCTCTGCCTTACGTCTTATATTCAGAGATTATTTTCACCAATTTCTCATGTCGCAGTATATGCCTTATCAATTAATCCCGCCTTCTTGTTAAATTTCACCACAGAGTCTACACTTATCTTACTTTTCTTAAAGATTCTTCATTGGTCACTCTCCCCATCACTAAACTTATTTCGTAGATCCTCCTTTAACACCATATCTCAAAAGACACCGGTTTTTTCCTCTCCGCATGCGTGACGGTACATGTTTCGCTCTCATACAGCAACACACTCTACACAAGGTTTTTAACCAACTTTATTCTCAGCGATATTTTGACTGTGCTGGAAGTGAAGAGTTTGTATTAAAGTATTCTATTTCTTTTGCTACTCTTTCCATCGGATGTTACATTGCTTACTTGTGTCTTAATTGTCTTATTAACTCTACGTCCACCATAATCCTCGTCCCCATATCATCATCGCCCATGTTAGCAACCAGAACTTTTACCTTGTGCTGTTGCGGCCCGTTATTATAGTGCCTATATAAAACATGTGTCAATACTTCAAGGGTATGGGTCAGCTCCTCTTCAGACTTCAGACTTCAGCCATCGCCCTTTTTTTACATAAATTGAAGAATTTAGGTAATTGTTAGAATTCTTCCAATGCACCATTCTCTATTATAACTTTATCCTCCCATTTTTACTCTTTACCTCATTCCTTTCAGCCCTGTAAAGATTCCATTTCACTCTGCTTTCCTTTAACCTCACGTTATGTCCCTAATGAATTCAAACAGGTTCCTCCATGCCACATTATCAAATGCATTCTCTACATCGAAAAAGACAATGTATGTTGCCATATCTTTAGCGCCTCTTACCTCCACAGTCAACGTCAACGCTAGAATGGCTTCCCGTATATCTCTTCCTCTCCTGATGCCAAATTGGTCACCTGATAACACTCCCTCAATCGCACCGTCTATTTTCTGAAACAAGATTAAAGTTAGAATTGTAGATACATTAGAAGGACGACTTATTGTTTAATAGAGTTCGCATTTTTTCCTCATACTATAAAGTACGAAATTTCCAACATTATATCGAAAAAATGTATTTAAGAGTGAATGAGAATGAATAAAATATGAAGCAACGTTATCATTGGAAAGACGTCACATTGGGAAAGATTTGAGACATGCAGTTTTCTCGGGCAATTTTGATGTCCCATAAAAACTGAAAACCTCACAAGTGTTCTGGATTTTCATGGATCGAACTAATAGCACGTCGGTTACACCCAAGCTCAAAGCCGTGAAAAACCCACTCCCGTTGTACGGAGATCCGCGACCCACGGATCAGCAAAGAAGGAGTTTACTCTTCCCCCACTGGGACCAGCGTCTATAAGTATTCCTCCATTGAGAACTTAAATTTTAATCCGTTCATGTGGCTACATGCAAAGTCGTATACCCATGTAAAATTTTGGTTAAGAGAATAATTTTATAATTCATATGTTAAAGCTGAAATATTTTGCAGGAAGGTGACAGCAAAGTATATGAAACACCTATGGCTGTATTAACATAAAAAATTACATCGCAAAATCTTGAAAGCATATAGAAACGTCTGTTGAAATATAACTGATAACTTCAGGCTTGACTTTGTGAATCCTCTCCATATTGGAAATAAAGGAATAAAACTTTGTAAAGTTCACTATTATATCAATATGGGCAAGACCCGGGTTTCGTAACGTGATTACATCTTCAGGTGACTGATCGTACATGCATATTGTATTTATACATGCATATTGAATACGACAGTAAGGACATCTATCGGAAGGGAGTGAATTAGTTGATTGGGCGGGGGTGGAGGTTAAGCAGGGATCGGAGGGGGAGGAGGAGCAGCCTTGGTTTGGGACAAGGGTTTTTCATACATGATTACTGACGACATTTAGACAGAAATGTACAGGTTTGTTCAATGAACTAAAAAGACAATGCATATATTCCATTCTCTAATTTATTACAGAGATGTCCTTTCAGATGATAATGACCGCAATTTTTACTTTTTGTTCTCAATACTCAAATCAGCCAGGCATATTCTCATCGTTATATGAAAGAATTTTGGTAGATTTTTTGGTCTTAATTTGGTCACTGAGAATGTAAAAAAGTGAAAAAAACAGAGAAAGTATGAAGACCAAGGAAGAGGCAGTATCCCAAAGAATGGGTATCTTTCAAGCTTTTAGCCACTTATAAAGATTCCTCACTCAGCAGAGCCCGAACCGAGGGCAGTAATAGGCCATCGTTTCCAAAGCTTGCACCCCTCTTCTTCCAAACCACAAACCTAAACCTCTGAATGGGAGTGACATATTTTTTTCCTCACCGAATCGTCCTCAGTTAATGGCTGAAACCTGCAATTTATCCCAGGAACCCAAGCACTGGCAAAACTCCGCCCCAAACAACCAACAACCCATGCCTACCGCAGGAGCCAATTTTGCCTACCTCAAACCGCTTCCTATTCTTCTTCGGCAATAGGGTATCGGAAAAGACAAAAGTGGAGAAAATTTGAGGGACGAAAGGTCGATAGCAAAACCACCAGAAATACGAAAATAATTGCTTAGTGTCGCTGTATTTTGGAATAAGAATCTTTTCCAACATTTTCACCAGATAAAACTGCATTAGAGGATATCTTGTGTAAATGTAACTCTTTAATCATTTCAGATCCCCAAAACGCTGTTTGAAATATAAAATTTTAAGCACAAATATCGCCGTACATTCATTGCTTTCGGAGGTTTTTACGCAAATTTTTAAATGTAACCGTAATGCAAAGGACGTTAAAGTAAAATTGCTAACGTTTCCAGTCTTGTGAACAATAAAAGGCATGGTACTTTTTCGCACAATTTCATACCATACCTTTTTATTGTCTACAATGGATTTTCACAAAGTTATGCCTGAAACAATCAAGTTTATCCAGTCTTGTGGATGAAAAAAAGTCATTCTCAAGTCCAAATGACAGAATTTTACGTGTATAGTACAACAATTTGACAACACAGCTTGGTAGGATCGAAATAATTGATAATGGAAATAGAATACGTAAGGACTATTTTTGGAGGCTAGATAGTTGGCTTCCCACTCAGATGACCCTATTTTGGATCTCGGGAACAGGAGATGCATGCGGAAATGTATCTCTACGCTAGGGTTGTACGCACCTTTCCTCACCTAGCTTATTCTTTCATTTTTATTTCCTTCTCCAAACATTGTAGCATACCTCAAAAACTTACTTCAAGTAATAACCCCCACTGGTAAGTGAAATAACCATGAGCAGACCCTGGAACACAATCCAATCTTAGCAAGCATTAGACTCGAGAAGTAGCACAAAAAATAATTTAAAAAGACAAATTTAGCCTTCATTAACCTAGTACCAATTGCTAAGGGAAACAGCATTTGATAAAAAAATCTACTACTTTTTGCGACTTAACTCTGAAGTCGGAAATAAGAGGCGAAAAGTCAACTGCCTCTGACTGCATTCTATTTTGCGGGGCCCCCTGAATATAAGGTGTCCCCCATTTGACTCATTCGCCTTGTAAAACACCGCTTCCAAAGATCCCAAGCCGTGGTATTCGCTGAGGGGCGTGGTTCTGCCAATTGCTACGGACTCCGTCAGTCCCATTTCCCTCTTCCGGACCGCCCGTCCTCAGTGAGCAGAACCGATTTCCACCGTACCAGGATGGCAGCAACCTTGTAATTAGACGACCGGGAGCTCAGGAGCACTGAGAACTTCGGATGCCCGAAAAGAAAATGGTAGGAATTGGAAGCAGCCAAGCGGGGAACGTGGTGCAATTAGTGCTTATTCAATCCCTGCCCTCAGAATCTCTTCCTCCGACTAAAATCGCCACTTTGTTCCTCTTCCTGTTATATTTTACTTGCCCTTCTTATTTCTCCCGAAACAAATTACCCCCACTTCCCGCAATTTCTTCTTCACAAATTATCACCGCAGGAAGTATTAAGAACTTTTTAGGCGGGCGAGTCAATTCCTCTCGACCGGTGGCATCTTGCCGCATCACTTGTTTCAAGCTTGAGGCATCATGTTGAAATTCTTAGGATACATAGAGTGGACCCAATAAAACATTTTATGCGTCTTTAAAAAAAATTCTTAGAAAATATCGAGGAAAAGTATTCCAGATACTAGAAAATTTTGTCCGAGGTCCACTCCATGTCAGCATCCCTGGTCAACAGTCATACATTCGGTTTAAAGCAGTTCTCTCATTTTTAAAAATGCTAATCTTTTCACGTCAACGTATTTCTTATATTATACATTCTATTTTACCTATTCCAAATAATTTATTTGCTATCTTCCTTTTCCATTCTTGGCATAAACTCATGCCTGTATTCATCAGGCCATCATATCTAAAATATGGCCTTTAAGGTTGTTCCGTCTTCTCATCAAGGTTTTCATGAGGCCTCCCATCTCTGTTATTCATCTTACGAATTCCTCATTATTAACACGGTCTATCCATTTGGGCCTCATCATTCTCCGGTAGCACCACATTTCGATGGCCTGTATCCTTTATTTCTCCACTGCTGTCACTGTCCAAGCCTCACTTCCGTATAGAAGTATACTCCAAATATTGGTATAAAAGTTAGACGCTGTAGAGAGGTATTTCTTTTGGTGTAATGCTCTCTTTACCTGGGCTATTCAGATGATAATTTCTTTCTTGCTTCTCCTACCTCATGCACCGTAAATAGTGGATAGCTTACGATGAATCATACATAACGAAAAAAAAAGATTGATCAAACGGGAGTGAAGAATTCAATTAATCTACTAAGAAAAAAGAAAGCGAATTTAAAGAGAGCCTCAATTGACGTAGGTAATGCGCACTTTGCTAATATGATGGTGGGTATATTCATATATTTGAATACATAATAAGATATAATTAAATTATTATTTCCTCACCTCCAAAAATAGCACTATTAGGCCTTTACGTAGATATTAATGATAACATTTAACAATCAAACGTGCACAAACATCCATGCCCTGGATAAGGGTAACTTACGAAGTCGGGAATCAAACCCTGGACGTTTAGTTAGGCAGGTGAGAACTTTACCCCGCCGCCACCGAGGCCGGCGGTTTAATTAGCTAGTCTTGGTATGACAATAAGCATGACTATTTTAACTGCTTTATATTAGACGCAATTTAATTTTTGCTAGACAATATTTCATTGTAATTCTAAGATAGTTGTTTTGCCCATGCGCCTTGGATTGTTGTCCATTGAGGCAAAATCGGATTTTTTTTGGAATCCACTGCAATTAAAAAATCAACTTTGGTTTATCTATACTCCAATAATTAGGTATAGAAACGCTGAGGGTATAGAAAAGTACTTATCCGGCAATTATCTTATATTATTTAAAAAAAATAGGAATAGCTTTCGATTAATTGACTTTACCATTGAAATAGTAATTTTTTGCTCATTATATGTAACTTGATTTTGAAATTGGTATTGGAGAGATATGAGCTAAGTATGTTCTATGGTTCACTGTACGAATTCAGAGGTATATGTAGATTCATAAAACCCATTCCTTAAAGCAAAATTAAAATAAAAACTTTATTGCCTGGAATATGGGAAAAATATGAAAATAATGTTTTGCTGAAGGACATTGAAATATTTTTGGGCAAGAGCGGCTACTTCAACCTAGGAAAAATATTATATTTACCTGCTCGTAACAAAAATCCACTTTACAAATAAATAATTATATTCCATGTTTTCCCCATATCCCAGGCAATTAAGTTCCATTTTTAGTGCTCAAAGCCTCTGATCTGAGATTTCTGCATGACGTTTCCGAAGAATACCTCCGTGGCTTCATCCAAATTGCCAGTGGTCCACCGCCTAACCACGTAGGCCACCAAACTCTTGAATCTAAACATATTGATGAAATCTTGAATTCCAAACATATTGATGTAAGTATCGAGATGACTGGGCTACGCATACGTGATCAGTAGCAAAAAAATCCGATTCAATAAGGAGGTCTCCGGAAATGGAATCCAACCTCAATCATTATTTTCACCAATTTCTAGAATAATTCCACAAATAGCTAACACATAGCCAGAGGTTTATGCATGAAAAGGAGGCTAGAATATAATTTTACCGATTGGCTCATTCCTGTGAGTAAAACTAGCTCAAAAAGCTAAAAACTTGTGATAATTCCCTTCCATAATTTGCCGAGGTCATTTATTTTCCTTCAATTAAAAGGTCGGCTTTTAATGCAACACTAGGTGCAGTATTAAGCAAGACTGGAGATAAGAATTGACTTTGGGTACTGATTGACGGAAATTGCATTGACGAGAAATGTATGGGTGGAGGTGAATCACGCAGTTAAAACACCCAAAGCAGTAGTTCCTGGTATGGTCCAGGCACCCACCTGATGGCGCCACTGGAAATCCAATTCGTGGATCGAGAAAAGGCCGGAGGAAAGAAGGTCAATTGGAACAACAATCGGTCTTTCCAACTAACTGTGCATACATAAACTCCTCGATGTAGCGGGTAATGGATAAGGCGCGGTGGCCAAGCTAAGATGGTGGATATAGACTGTACATTTCGAACTCTTCATCCAATGCCATTTTTAATTATTTTAAAATTATAATGCACACAAGCGTTCAAATTTTGTTGGGTATACTATCATGATAAAATACGCCGTATATTGGTATTAAATACTGGAACTTGCCCAATGTAATTGAAATACTCTGAAGAGTTAGAAAAGAAGCAAAACAAAATTTAAGAATAAGTTTCAAATGAAAGATTTATCCTGTGAGTTATCTTTAATTTAATGCTATAAATGAATCGGATAGACTGACAATGGTGATGATACACCAGTGAATAAAAACATCGCTCAAAGCAACGAGGTGGATGTTGAGTTTTTACCGTAATATTAAAAAAAATTTCATTTAAACAAAAAATATTAATTTTGAATTTAACCACTCTTTTATTTACTGCTTAAATTTCTTAGTGAATATTTTTTCCAAAGAAATAGCAAACTATTTGATTATACGAGATATATTGAACATTCCCCGACTTTTTTGAAAACACATATGTATAGTGTAGAGAAAAATTATAGGTATGCATTAAAAAGTTTCAGGTAAAAGATGCAACGCGGTGAACTACATCAAATCTTCTGCTTTTCTCGCATAGGTCAGATGGCTCAAAATGGAAACTTCAATAACATGGTGTTGCGCACTACCAAAATGTGTCTCACTTATTTCACCGTTCCCTTCAAATTGCGGACAGCATTTACTTTGTTTCACCACAAAGCTGTTGAGAAATACCAGACTGCATCATCAAATGTGAAAGTCATTTAATCCACAGTTCCGTTCAATTTTCAGACAGCATTTACCTTGTTTCATTTTAAAGCCCTGCTTTTAAGAAAAATCAGGCTGTAGGTCTGCTCTGATTGAGGGACCGTGAGTTAACTCGAAATAGGGGCATAAAGGTGAATCACGCAACGTAAACCGCCCCAAGTGGTAGTTCTCGGTATGATCCTAGCGCCCTCGTGATAGCGTCACTGGAAATCCAATTTGTGGATCGGGGATAGACTGGAGGAAAGATGGTCAGTTGGAACAACACTCGGTATTTCCCACTTACTGTACATATAGCGTCCTCGATGTAGTACGTAATAGGTATGGCGCGGTGGCAGATGTCGATACTTGAACTACGGACTACATACTTTAAACAATTTATCTAGTGTCATTTTTAATTGAGTGGTATGGAAGCGAAGGGGTACAATGGATTTATTTTTTCTATACACAGTTATGTACAGACATTAGGTATAGAAAACAAACGAGATGAATTAAATATTTGATATAGTGCATTTGATTTTTCACTCGATGTTAGCACAGAACTGTCTCGCAAACAAGTGTATTTATTCTAACAATGAACTTTACCTAACTCTATTAAGAAAAAAATCACTTGTACCCCTTGACTTCTCATGCCCTCGATTATTTTTTACTGACGCTGCACATATGCGTCACAAATTTTGTTTGGGAATGCTACCGTAATAAATTTAGCTGTTTATCAGCGATGAATGTGATGCTGAAATGTTTCCAATGCTCTCGTAGTTAAAATACTCGTCTATATATATTAAGTTTGTAGCGTGTCAGTCTGCATCGCGAACAGTCACACGTTCGACGCAGATTTCTTCATGCACATTTTGGACTTTGTTCCAGCGCTGCAGCTCGAAATTACTTTAAATTCCGGGCACAAAACATGTAAAAACGAACCAAAAACAGCCTGCTCACTAAACAGGAGACAAACAGAGCAGGTCACCATTAATTCCTGTCTCTCCATTGCAATGGTTCTCCTTTGCAAAAATCAAGAAACCAGCAAAAGGTGCAACACAATGATAGGAAACAGCACAGCAACGATAGGTGAGCACAGGCAACCTGGCTTTTGGCAACCAATTTTTGTGTATTTCTTCTAAACATTAACTTTACCTGAGTCTGTTGAGAAAGAAATTCACTTGTACCATTTAGCTTCTCACCCTCTCATCTAAATTTGGAGCGGTATTTTGTATTTCAAATACATCTCGGTCTGTATATGCCAAGCCCTGCTGCTATTCCATAATAAATGTAATAATGACACTCGTTTAATAGAATCACGTAACTGAAACCGTCCCAAGTGGTAGTTCTCCGTATGATCCTGGTGCCCTCTTGATGGCGTCACTGGAAATCCAATTTGTGGATCGAGGGGAGACTGGAGGAAAGAAGGTCAATTGGAACAGGACTCCTCTCGGGGATTTCCCGCCCACCGTACACATGACCACACCGCTTTAAAGACCCCAACACTTGTCTTCTCGTCGTCCACCCTCGCCCGCCCGCCCACCCCTGGAAGATTTACTCCGAACTGCGGCGCCGGGAGACTTCAACGCCGGGAGACCTCAGCGCCGCCACCCCCACAACAAGGGCGTGCGCAGACAACCCCAGACACTCCTCCTCCTCCCCTCCTGTCTTTTAATTCCGTCGCTTAATTCCCTCCGCTCGTCTCCCCTCTCATTTGGCGGCGTTCCGGGCGGAAACGACTAATCCACCGGCCTACGAGTCCACGCTCAACATCCTCCTCCCGATTGGCCACTCACCTTTGAAAACGTCCACTCCGACCTACTGTCTGCGTCTGTCCCTCTAGAACGTAATATTGCCTGGTAACACCCACTCAGTGGGCAGGGAGACTCCAGTCCTAATTTCCGATGCTCTCCTTAATTACAGACGGCGTGAAAAAGGACAGATTTATTATACGTCAAAGATTAGGACTTCGAGAGGAACAAGGTTCAGTCTGATTTTCTTTTATTTCCGAATGTAAGGAGAACTAATTAATCGAACACGAACCGAACTCCAGCGGATAATTTAGCACGAATATCGTACTAAGAACTGAAAAAGGTGAGTTTTTTTAAGAAATAATCTAAGTAGAAACTGAAAATAATGAATTTTTCAAGCTTAAATATGATTGATATGAAAGTTTTTGATGTTGTAGCAATATCATGCATTGGCATAACTAGGAATATGCCTTGGGGGAGTATGGGATGACGACCCATCCCTCACACAGGCAAAATCTGGTAAAATTTTCGAAAAATGACATTCCTTGAAATACATTTTACATCATTTCGGCACTAAAAAATTAACTTTAAGCAGATGAAGTTATTATATGTCAAAACTAGACAGCAGTTTTAAATAATTTTTTATTTCTCTGAGGCTTTCGGAAGGGAATCTATCCCCTCATCCCCTCCATAGCTACGTCACTGCTTTCAAGGAATTCCACTGGAGATAACCGAGATCTCAATACAGTTCCGAAAGAAATGTAAAGTAAATATAACTTATCCACTCCAGTCAAAAGTTTGCAGTTCTTGTTGCCCGTAGTCCCTCCCGATAACATCCCCTCGTGGTTAGGGAAACTTCAAGCTAATTTCCGATCCTCTTCTTAACCATATATGGCGTTAAAATTGAAAAATTGTATTGCAAAGGAAAAGTTATTTTTTGAAAAGATGCAGCTGCTTTTATTGGAAAATGAAGGGAGAAAATGGAGATATATATTTGAAAAATTACCTTATTTGCTGCTGACTGATGTTAAGAAAGTATTATAAAAAATTTTAAGAAGAAATTATCAGTTCCTAATGGGTTCTGTGTTAGTTATTTAAAAAATCAATAACAGTAGTATTTGTTTAAAATTGTATTTTTTTACATCGGAGGTATAATAGCTTACCTTAAAGGAGGGAGCTGAGTTTAAAATAGTCTCTAAACGAAACGATAATTTAAATGAAAATTTCCACTCACCCTAACCACAGCCATTGCTTATGGCTTGAAATAAAGAAATCAAATAAAATCCTATTCATATAGTTTCTTTATACTACACTCCTACTAAATCCTTCGTCTTGAATGGATGTAATAATTTCTAAGTTGGAAAAACTACGGAAAATAATCGTTACGAAGTAAGTAGCTCTCATTCAGTTCCCCTTAAGATTTAATCACAAACAATAAAATGGTAATTTGCATATCTATGTGAAAAACATTTTAATTTTTTCACAGTTAAATGAACCCTACTATAACTCTTTCACAAATATAGTTAAAACTCTCTTCATCGATGTTAAAGAAAAGTTTCTTAAATATTGTTAATGAAATGAAATAGAACCATTCCACTCCAAGATGGAGTATGTGTCTTTCCCTATGGCATATAGAGCTAACAACTTCAGAGGAGTCAGAAAGCTTATTGATCCTATGAATTTAACAAGAGTAAATAAATGTTCCTGTACGTAAGGAGTAGGGGATGGTGGTTTCGGAATGAATCCAGTTCATGCAGCCAAATTTTTTGAAGTGTCGATTAAAAGGATATTTTCTAAAATAATGAAGAAATTTTTAATAGTGAAAGAATGGAATTGGAGCGAATATTACCATCATGACTTCTATGCTAACATGCTATTGAAGTGCTACAGCTAAGAATTTTTATCTTTTTAATTAAAAAAAATATATGCTTGCTGGGTATTATTTTGTAGAAATCTAATTACAATTAAGACTGATACAATATAATTCAATAATAGCCGCTGAGTAAATTTGCTTGCACAACTAATTTTACAGCACTTTCATACCAATAAGGAAATCGCTCCAGAGTATCCAAACTGGGGCGGCCAAGTTTTAATCATTTAATTTTGTGATAGAAAATAAATTGACAATAATTGTGGATATAATTTTATTAGGTGATTGGTAGTTTCACTTCGGTGGACACCAACCACCACATTATCGTTATAATAATGTTACACTTTACTGATTCCCTAATTATTGACGCATTTGAAAATTAAATCTCATAATCAGTATGACCATTTTCAGTAATCGAGTAGGAAAATTCGAGCTTATTTCCTGCACATAATAAAATACCCTTTTAAGTGACGTGTGAATTAAAAGGATGGTATTACCGATGGGTGTTTTGAACGAAATCCAGTCGAATCTGCTGCTCTATTTATTGGCAAAGTGCCTCCATATCATTTCATGGTACCAAAATAAAATAACCAGCAGAAAATTTTACTCTACATCACATTTTTAATGAGAGGTACAGAAATTTTAGCATACCCTTACAGGAACACACAGAGTCTTGCGCTTTTTTTACTTCATACCGATCATCAAACTTTTCTCTTTAAAACGACTGAGTAACGGTTGTTCAAAGTTTATATAATGATGTGCCTGACGACTTTTCTTGACAACCATCCTCTTTCGTCCCTCCCAACTTTCTCTGGGCCTTTTGTCCGATTCCTTCCTTTCCATTTCCTTCGCTTTCAAGCCCTGAATTTGGGCCAATTTACCTCAGCGTAAGATCTGTTCCGGCCGCAACATTATGTTTGGCTGATGATTAGACTGGTCTTAATGCTCCACTTGGGGAAAAATAAAATCTTTAATGGAAGCCGTTAGTTTTTTTAACCATCGTACGGTGTATATTTTCAAGTATTAGTTCATTACTTTTTTTGAGACGCAAAAGAAAAGGAGCATCATCCTTTTTTTTTGCCAGTTCCACCATTTTCGGACCTTTTAGTCTGCTTGCTACAAATTTGCTACCTTGTGTTTCATGCAAAATTGGTCCTTATCGACGAATATATACTTTGAACTTGCTTAAAGGGAATGCAGTTCCTGAAAGTTTTTAAAATAAGCCTGGACAGAAATTCTTTATATTTATGATATGCAATAAGAAAATTATCGGAGATCATAGCCGGTGGAAAAATTGATGGCATATGTTCAATCGACAACACGTACACAATAAGGGTGCAATTTCATCGCTGAGCCTAAATTATTTAAATAATTTTACAAAGATTAACATCCAAAAGTAATGAAAGATACCATTTGAAAGATATTGCAATATGTGGATCAGCGTGAGAAAGCCTAAAAAACAAAAATAAGGAGAGAAATTGACAAAGAATGGAAATTCAAAGATATTACACAAAGGCATGAAGTACATCGGCAATAGAAAATAATAAAAACAATGAAATCGGAAAATTTGTTTTGAAGATATTAATGTGTGATATAATTATCGAAACTCAATTTAAATATTCAAACATGATTTCAAACAAACAAGCGGTAAGTAGCAAATATGAATATATTTGCTACTTACCGCTCGTTGTAACTATAACATCGAAACATGGGGAAATATCATAAAATTTTGAGCCTGAAAAATATGCAGATGCGTTCCAAAATGGGTATAAATTAAAGTCGAAATAAATTTCAGAACTAACAAAGAGGTAAAAATAAATTTTTCAGTAGCTTAACGATAGACGTTATTACCTTGGGTTTTTGCATGACAGCAGTTTAAAGTATGAACGTTTCGATTTAGAGTATTCATGGTGGAAGCAATGATGTTTGAATATCTGTGCTATGGCAGTGCACGCTCACACACACACATGAACTTTCGTTTTAATTCTTGCTTTGAATTGTCCGGGATGTCAAATTGAGTGATTTAACGATGTGTCTCAATTAAAATATTTGTGTACTGCTGAGTTTAAACTTAAATGTGGTTTGTCGGATTCAGTAATTCATTCAATATTTAGTAAAAATTTAGTTGTAATTAAATTATTTTCGCAATAACATAAGCGAAACATATGAAATCGCACGAGGGAATACATTTTACCAAATTATACAGGAATGATGTTATTTTTTTTAGCAATTGCTAAATTAGTAAACTGGTTGATATCAGTTGAAAAGCTTCCATTTCAAAGATTTCATTATATATTTTGATTAACCTGAAATATGTTGCTCGCTGACTGCCTGCTAGATAAATCGTCGTCTGAGGCAGTGACAAGAACTACCCTAGCATGACACAATCTTTATCAAGTAACACCAACCACAGTTATCGCCAAGCTTAACTCCCCGGCAGCCGTCAACATATTTCATCAAGTACCGTCTCGGGTTCGGAAGAAAATCGGGCCCCAGGATATGCCCCTATGGTGGCTACGGCCCCCACTTCTATTGCGGCCCCATTTTCCTCACCCCAATTGTTCCGAGCAAAAAGGTTGACGCCGAGTGTCTCGGGGCACCAGTCGGATATGATTGGAGGTTCTGCCCATCCTTTAAGAGGCCATTAGGGGCGCCAATATCCCCCAGCTATGCCACCGCAAAATTAGACGCCTGCCTGAATGGTCGAGACAAAATCGATGTTCAATGGATCGATTCAACATTCGATATCTCCTTTCAAATTCTGTAAATATCCTAAGGGGAACAACAATATCTAAATCAAGGCATAAATGGAGAATGACTTAATTTTTTTTACACTGTCACACTCTTTACCTAATCGCACAAACTGCACTATCATCTGATTAGGCTGTTGATATCACTCTCTGTTTTTTTCCAATGCTGATGAAATTAGGTACACAGCTCTTCTCATTCACTGCATTCTATACATGAATTATAGAGATTTTTATTGGGGAAATTCTTTCATTTGTTTATTTATAATTGAGATTATACCTGAAAATTCAAAAGGATATCAAATGTAGGATTGATAACTCTGCAAAGTTTATTCATACTCGAAAGAAAATCATGTTTTCACCATTACTTTTATCTCAGAAATTTTTGTAACAACGATTACAATTCGATTAATTTAACTCGCAAGTTGGTTTGCTTGCGTGTGAGATACCACACACTAAGATTAAGGGTATCATTTTATTGCAATTGACCACCTCAAAATGCCATCGAATTTTAGATTTGGGCTGACAGAAGGCTTTAACCGGTATTTGAACCTGGGATTCTCCGACTAAGAGCCTAGCACTCTGTCAACTGGACACTACTTTCCTCAAAATTAGGGTGCAAATTAATCTAAGGGTATTAAAAATTTCTTTATGAAGCTGCGTCTCACAATTAAGGTCAATAGTTTGATATCGCTATACGTGCAATCCTTAAAGAACCCTTTTTTGTGCCGCATTCCTCTCCCACACTCAAAAGTCTCAAACCATAGCAACACGAGCCAGACACCTCAGCCTGGGAGATTCCCCAGGCGCCAGCCACCCCCGCCTACAAAGAACCGCAGGAATAAAAAATAATACGCTTATGACATACGTATATATATAGATAAACACACACCCTCACCGAAGTCTTCCTACTCCTCCCACGTAGCAGTGGAAAGTCGGCGACCGACGGCAAATCCTTCGGACCCCGCCCATCCAAACCACCTGCCGACATAATCATACGGTTTCCGTGTTCCACGAAACTTCAGGGCGATCCTCTTCCTCCTCCTCCCCTAACCCCAAAGCCCTCCGACAGTCCCCGCAAGAAGAAGGAGGCGGTTTTCCTCCGGTTTGCACCCTTGCAGACCGCCCACACCTCCTCCTCACCCACTCCTGTCTCTGGCAGAAGTCTCTTGACAGCGACCGCTCTCGCCCATTGCTGCTCCTGACCCATCAGCCTTGGTAGACGCCGCCGGCAGTTACGGCTGCAGGTTGCGAATCTGGAGCGAAAGTCTCTTGGTACGGTTGGAGTTACAAATACCAGAAAACTCATCAACAATAGGGTGGTTTCCTGTTATTTTTTATTGCCTAAATCGAAAGATTATTACTCCTGGAGTACGCTTTTCACGCTTTCAGATTTTTAAATGACGATATCTATTTTTCGCGATTAAATGAAAAGTGAAAATTTTCAAGCGCGCGAAAACGCGACGGCTAAGTATGAATGCTGGAAAAACTCCGTGTGACGTCGTTCCGGTTCCCGCTGCCGCAAGTGAGGAGACCTTGGGGCGAGGCTTTGAGCGCTGATACGACGCAGGATGCTAGCAGGTAACAGAGTACCCGGCTAGCAGGTAGCGCTTGGCTTAAATAAAGACCTTATCACACGAAGAAAACTTTCCGACCTTAGCCAGATTTAATAAGTGATTATTAAGAGATGTTTCCCTGAGCTCTGTGCCTCATGCATGCATTGGTAATCTCAGACGATGTAAAACTCCTATCTACTCGTATAGAAAATAGGTCCCTGTGACGTCACGTGGAGTGACATCGCATGGGCGCCAATCTGGCCTTTTTCAAATGAGGATAAAATTGACCGTTGCCATTCGTCTAAACCGGTATTTCTAAAACCAAATAATTTTTATATAATGAATACACTAATAGTGGGTAACGAATCGCAATCAATGCCATTCGTTTTCTTTGAATAAGGAAACTACCCTATAATGGAATTTTTGTCCTCATGTTTCTGCGGTGGTATTGGAATGGTACCTCCGTCTTTGTAGTAGCAGCAGCCGTGTATGTATAAGCAACATGTCCTCAGCTCTTCAGATGTCGTCTTTGAAGAGAGCCTTTTTCTCTATTTCATATAGGCTGTCTGGGTGCTAAAATGCGTATTGTCATTAATTATGCAAAGAATATCCAAACTCTATAACAAATTATATGTTTTATCATTATTTTTATCTTCGACTTATTCGATGATCGTTCTCATCGAATTTTCTTGACTGTTCTTTAATTAATACGTATTTTAATATTTAAATACTTAGTGTAGCAAAAGTATGAAATTGCCTAAATTCATATATAGGCAAATATCCCGGCGAGGACAATGGCAATAGGGTAGTTTCCTTCATCAAAGAAAACAAAAGGCAATAATTGCGATTCGTTACCCACCATTAGTGTATTCATAATATACAAATAATTTCGTTTTATAAATGCCGGTGTAGACGAATGGCAATGGTCCATTTTTATCCTCATTTGAAAAGGGCCAGATTGGCGCCCATGCGATGCCACTCCACGTGACGTCACAGGGACCTAGTTTCTATAGGAGAAGATAGGAGTTATACGTCGTCTGAGGTTACCAATGCATGCATGAGGCGCAGAGCTCAGGGAAACATGTCTTAATAATCACTTATTAAAACTGGCTAAGGTCGGAAAGTTCTCCTCGTTTGATAAGGTATTAATAATCCTTATTTAAGCCAAGCGCTACCAGGCGGCAGGGCACTAGGCTACCCGCTGGCAGCCTGCGACGTATCAGCGCTAAGCCTCGCCTCAAGGTCACCTCACCGGGCGGAGGGGGAACCAGAAATACGACGTACGGAGAGATTTCCCATCATTCCTACTAACGCGTCGCGTTTTCGCGCGCTTGAAAATTTTCACTTTTCATTTAATCGCGAAAAATAGATATTATCATTTAAAAATCTAAAAGCGTGAAATACGTACTCCAGGAGTAATAATCTTTCGATTAAGGCAATAAAAAAATAATAGGAAACCATCCTATTGGCCCAAATCTATTTCTAAAAACCAAAATCATTTAAAACTATTAATATCTTCATTTCCAAACGCAGAAACAAGTGCGTTTGTGTGCATACTCTTTCAGTGTAAGTTCAGAACAACGATTTCATTCTAAACAGAGCTAATACCTAACTATGAAGATACTCATCCCATCCACATAAATGATAGTAACTGTTGGCGGTAACCTGCGAAAAGTCAACAACTACTGTCTTTCCATGATTTTCTATGATTTCAGTGCAATACTCCGTTCGGAAAGTTGGGCCTTGTCAAATTGTGGGCCTTTCGATTCGATCGTTAAGATCAGAGAAATATTTGTATCAACTATAGGCTGCAATCCGAATTTCTCCTCTCCAATATCTTTTTCGGAGTATACGACCTGAATATTCGGTCTACCCCTAAAAACTACGCCATAAACTGTGACATCACTCAAGAGAAATTATAAGTAACGGCTTTTTGTGTTTTATATTTTGATCAGTCTAAAGTGGTCCATGTAATGAGACACGGCAATAGTGATGTCATTCTTCGAGCACGAAAGCAGTGAAAATTGTGAATTCTGAAAAAAACGAACACGCGAAGAAAAATGTTGTAACAGACCTTAACTCAGATAAATTTTCTCCCACCATTTAAGTTTAGTTTTTCTCACCTTTTTTACTCTTCAACCTCTTAGAAAACTGATGCACTTCAAAAAAAAATCAAGCCAACCGAGAGAACCCCGCCTTCCGCCAACCGCAAAATTCGTCTCCCCTCATTTTAGTTTTTTTCCTCTTTCCCAATCTCAATTTCACCGTCCCAATATTTGGTTACTTTCTTTCCTCGACTGCAGAGCAAATTTTTCGGGACCACAGGGCGGAGGGGCGGAAATTAGCTCTTAATATCCTCACTAAGTGGGGCCGATTTACCTGGACCTGGGGAGTCTCGACGTCCCTGCAATTGTGTGGGCGCCCTCGTGCGCTGTGTTACGCAATTGGCTGGGCCCTTCGACCGGGGCTGGTGAAAGCGCCGTGTGTCACGGTGGTTCGGGAGAAATTGGCAGATGGTCGTGATTTTTTGTTCGACATTTAATGAGGGAGAGATTTTTTTCCTTCTAGTGGTGTTTGCCAGAGTCGCAAATTGGGAGCATGTGCGAGATAAGGAAGACTTCAACACAACCTATGTCGCAAAAGTGATCAGAAATTTTGGTGAAATTAAAGATATAAGAATAAAAAACAGGTAATATGTGTGTGAAATACCATTGCATGAAGCAAACAATGGAAACTGGTGCGGGTTATTTAATATTTTAAACCTAGATCAACTACCCTAGGTAATTATGACTTATCCGATAACGGCACGTAGTAGTAGACAAACCACTTAACCTTACGGACAAGGATCCATAAGATACTATTTAGCAAGTTGATATAGATGGTTGAATTTCATTCACAAATGGCATTAATCATTTAAAATTTTTTTACGATGACTTTTAAAAATAATATAGTGTATCCTCGGGCACATGCCGATCAATGATATCCACTATAACCTAGAATAAAGAAACCTGCACTCTGCTTACAGTTAAATGTCAATAATATCCTCATTCGGTGGGTTAACATGTGCCGAGAATCCACCAATACATGAATACCCAAATTACTAGGAGTTACCTTATGTATCTTACCTTATGGAAATGTGGGTCAGGTCCTAAATAACACTAATACTTGCTCTAAAAAAATAGCAAAATTATTTTAAATTGTTATAAGTAATTGAAACTAATCAAATGACCTTAGAATACGGCCTTAAATTATATTTTTACGAACTGAAACATACTTAAGAGCAAAAAGGTCGCCGCACCGTTAACAATGAAGTAAGAGTTATGGCGTCGAGTCATATGGTCGTTAGGAGTCAAAAATATGGAAATTATGACGAAATCAAAACTATTGCTAGGGTGGGGGTGGGAAGAAAGAGGGTATGGATTAAATATATATATGCGTATACAATTATTTTTAAGGTTATGAAATGTTAGAAAAATACAGTGAATGAATAATTTATTGAGTAAAATTGTTCACCATTTTAATGTAATGAAGTCAAACCCATACTAAAGAACGCAAATTAGGATGCAATGTGCGACAAAAATAATATTTAGGCCAAAAATGCGATTTAAATAAAAATAAATACATATTTTGAGGTGGCAGGGATGTTTAAAAATTGAAGTTTTCATTTTCTCGAATAACAAATTTTTAACGTTTGAAATGGATGGGCACAGATTTTACGGTCGAACAATTTGAGGTAACCAAAAAACAAAATGTTTGCGTTACGTTCTGAAGACCAGTAGCCACCATTCAAATATAGGGGTTTGATACTTCAAATGTGAAACTAAATCTTACAAACGTACGCTTTAATTAATTGCAAAAAAGTCCCAAAATATCCATGAAACATTCGCGGATGAAGGCATATATATAACGCCATAGAACCAGAATTACGATAATCTCAATTGATGTCTCCAAGTAGGCTTCCGCGGAGATTATGATGAATTCTGCTGGTTTTTTCGGGTATTCTTCCGCGTTTATCCATTTGTAGGACGATATTTCGCCAACGTTCCAGTTGGCTTCCTCAGGTCCACTGAAGTGTTGATGCAGAAATTTGTTCATCTTATATACACCCCGTTTGCCGCCTTTTTTCTCGAGGTGTGCCCTGATTGGTCAGGATCTTTGAAGACCCTTTTCCACGCGCTGGCGAGATTGTAGCCGTCTTCACGGTTGAAGTTCTTTGTCGTTTTGGCGATTTCAATTGCCTCCCTGATTATTCTCGGGTAGTAGCGGCCTTCTTTGTTCAGAAGAGAGGCGTTGTCAAAATCAATATTGTGTGTCGGTCCACTCCATTGGTGTTCCGCCACCGCTGACTGGGTGAAATGTCTATTTTTTACTGCCCTTCTGTGCTCTTGGACTCGGCATTTCAGTGCTCGTGATGTCTGGCCGATGTAGGACTCACCGCAGCTGCATTTAATTTGATATACTCCTCCACAGATGTCATTAGGGTGGTGGTCTTTCGTGTTGACGAGGATATTCGACATCTTGGTGACGCATTTGAATCTGGTCATGATGTTGTGTTTCCGGAGAGCTCTCGCGATCTTTTCCGTGGTACCGGCGACGTAAGGTAGGATAGCGTGTGCCCTCGCCTTTTCTGTAGTAGGGCTCTCTTCATTGGTCCTTTTTGGGGCCATCCGCGACTGCTTACGTTCCATTTTGTGGAAAATCTTCAAGATTCTTCTTCTCTTCTCTTCTTCTTCTCGCCGGAAGCCGTTCATCTGGAAAGTTTCCATTAAATGCCGTTTTTCTTTTTCGATGGAGGCAGCGTCTGAGATGGAGCATGCTCGGTGGAATAATGTTTTAATTACTCCGAATTTCTGTTGTGGGTGGTGATGGGAGTCTGCATGGAGATATCGGTCCGTGTGGGTATTTTTACGAAAAACGGAGTGTCCCAAAGTCCCATCTCCTTTCTTCTCGACCAGTACGTCTAGAAAAGGTAGGCGATTGTCCGTTTCCATCTCCATGGTAAATGTTATGGCAGCATTTTGTACGTTCAGGTGGTGCAAGAACTTCTGGAGTTCATCTTTTCCGTGGGGCCATATCACAAATGTGTCATCCACATACCTCACAAAGAGTTTTGGCTTTTTGTTGAAGGACTGCAGGGCTTTCCGTTCAAAATCTTCCATGAAAAGATTGGCGATTACCGGGGAGAGTGGGGACCCCATTGCAGCACCATTTGTTTGCCTGTAGAATTTTCCGTTCCACGTGAAGTAGGAGTTTCTCAGGCAAAATTCCACCATCTTTGGGATGTCTTCTGGGAGGCCGTCACTTGTGAATGTCTTGATAATCTGTACGGCTTCACCAATTGGGATGTTTGTGAAGAGAGACACTACATCGAAACTCACTAAAATATCATCCTTGCTTATTTTGGCCTTTTTTATAATCTCAATGAAGTGAGCGGAGTACTCTCCCCGGTAATCGCCAATCTTTTCATGGAAGATTTTGAACGGAAAGCCCTGCAGTCCTTCAACAAAAAGCCAAAACTCTTTGTGAGGTATGTGGATGACACATTTGTGATATGGCCCCACGGAAAAGATGAACTCCAGAAGTTCTTGCACCACCTGAACGTACAAAATGCTGCCATAACATTTACCATGGAGATGGAAACGGACAATCGCCTACCTTTTCTAGACGTACTGGTCGAGAAGAAAGGAGATGGGACTTTGGGACACTCCGTTTTTCGTAAAAATACCCACACGGACCGATATCTCCATGCAGACTCCCATCACCACCCACAACAGAAATTCGGAGTAATTAAAACATTATTCCACCGAGCATGCTCCATCTCAGACGCTGCCTCCATCGAAAAAGAAAAACGGCATTTAATGGAAACTTTCCAGATGAACGGCTTCCGGCGAGAAGAAGAAGAGAAGACAAGAAGAATCTTGAAGATTTTCCACAAAATGGAACGTAAGCAGTCGCGGATGGCCCCAAAAAGGACCAATGAAGAGAGCCCTACTACAGAAAAGGCGAGGGCACACGCTATCCTACCTTACGTCGCCGGTACCACGGAAAAGATCGCGAGAGCTCTCCGGAAACACAACATCATGACCAGATTCAAATGCGTCACCAAGATGTCGAATATCCTCGTCAACACGAAAGACCACCACCCTAATGACATCTGTGGAGGAGTATATCAAATTAAATGCAGCTGCGGTGAGTCCTACATCGGCCAGACATCACGAGCACTGAAATGCCGAGTCCAAGAGCACAGAAGGGCAGTAAAAAATAGACATTTCACCCAGTCAGCGGTGGCGGAACACCAATGGAGTGGACCGACACACAATATTGATTTTGACAACGCCTCTCTTCTGAACAAAGAAGGCCGCTACTACCCGAGAATAATCAGGGAGGCAATTGAAATCGCCAAAACGACAAAGAACTTCAACCGTGAAGACGGCTACAATCTCGCCAGCGCGTGGAAAAGGGTCTTCAAAGATCCTGACCAATCAGGGCACACCTCGAGAAAAAAGGCGGCAAACGGGGTGTATATAAGATGAACAAATTTCTGCATCAACACTTCAGTGGACCTGAGGAAGCCAACTGGAACGTTGGCGAAATATCGTCCTACAAATGGATAAACGCGGAAGAATACCCGAAAAAACCAGCAGAATTCATCATAATCTCCGCGGAAGCCTACTTGGAGACATCAATTGAGATTATCGTAATTCTGGTTCTATGGCGTTATATATATGCCTTCATCCGCGAATGTTTCATGGATATTTTGGGACTTTTTTGCAATTAATTAAAGCGTACGTTTGTAAGATTTAGTTTCACATTTGAAGTATCAAACCCCTATATTTGAATGGTGGCTACTGGTCTTCAGAACGTAACGCAAACATTTTGTTTTTTGGTTACCTCAAATTGTTCGACCGTAAAATCTGTGCCCATCCATTTCAAACGTTAAAAATTTGTTATTCGAGAAAATGAAAACTTCAATTTTTAAACATCCCTGCCACCTCAAAATATGTATTTATTTTTATTTAAATCGCATTTTTGGCCTAAATATTATTTTTGTCGCACATTGCATCCTAATTTGCGTTCTTTAGTATGGGTTTGACTTCATTACATTAAAATGGTGAACAATTTTACTCAATAAATTATTCATTCACTGTATTTTTCTAACATTTCATAACCTTAAAAATAATTGTATACGCATATATATATTTAATCCATACCCTCTTTCTTCCCACCCCCACCCTAGCAATAGTTTTGATTTCGTCATAATTTCCATATTTTTGACTCCTAACGACCATATGACTCGACGCCATAACTCTTACTTCATTGTTAACGGTGCGGCGACCTTTTTGCTCTTAAGTATGTTTCAGTTCGTAAAAATATAATTTAAGGCCGTATTCTAAGGTCATTTGATTAGTTTCAATTACTTATAACAATTTAAAATAATTTTGCTATTTTTTTAGAGCAAGTATTAGTGTTATTTAGGACCTGACCCACATTTCCATAAGGTAAGATACATAAGGTAACTCCTAGTAATTTGGGTATTCATGTATTGGTGGATTCTCGGCACATGTTAACCCACCGAATGAGGATATTATTGACATTTAACTGTAAGCAGAGTGCAGGTTTCTTTATTCTAGGTTATAGTGGATATCATTGATCGGCATGTGCCCGAGGATACACTATATTATTTTTAAAAGTCATCGTAAAAAAATTTTAAATGATTAATGCCATTTGTGAATGAAATTCAACCATCTATATCAACTTGCTAAATAGTATCTTATGGATCCTTGTCCGTAAGGTTAAGTGGTTTGTCTACTACTACGTGCCGTTATCGGATAAGTCATAATTACCTAGGGTAGTTGATCTAGGTTTAAAATATTAAATAACCCGCACCAGTTTCCATTGTTTGCTTCATGCAATGGTATTTCACACACATATTACCTGTTTTTTATTCTTATATCTTTAATTTCACCAAAATTTCTGATCACTTTTGCGACATAGGTTGTGTTGAAGTCTTCCTTATCTCGCACATGCTCCCAATTTGCGACTCTGGCAAACACCACTAGAAGGAAAAAAATCTCTCCCTCATTAAATGTCGAACAAAAAATCACGACCATCTGCCAATTTCTCCCGAACCACCGTGACACACGGCGCTTTCACCAGCCCCGGTCGAAGGGCCCAGCCAATTGCGTAACACAGCGGGGCACACCTCGAGAAAAAAGGCGGCAAACGGGGTGTATATAAGATGAACAAATTTCTGCATCAACACTTCAGTGGACCTGAGGAAGCCAACTGGAACGTTGACGAAATATCGTCCTACAAATGGATAAACGCGGAAGAATACCCGAAAAAACCAGCAGAATTCATCAATTGATGTCTATCTACACGCTGATGGGCAGACATAAAAATGATGATTATACTTGTCACCGTCAAAACCTCACCCGTTGCCTTCATTTTAACTATAGAATCTGGCTCGAGCATAAACCAGATTTAAAATAACCATAAGTTAATGCATTTTTTTTATTCCTCATCCAATATATTATAAATGATAACCAACAAATAATTTAATTTTAGGAAAATAAAAAATATTAAATGGATAATTAAGACAGTAACTTCATATTATATTTTTTCTTAAAGAACTAAAAAGTCCTAAATTTCGGTAGGAACTTTACACTAGTACCACCAAAGCTCGATGGCTCTAATAGGGTTAACCAATAAATTTATAAGTAATAATCATGGTGATTTTTACTCCAGATTTATTTAATACAGCCATTATTAACACAATGATTTTCATCGAAAATAGGCGCCACATTAGACAGTACCTCCGTTTTTTCGTCGCCAATTGGACCAACACAGATAAAATACATAAATGAGAATAGTTTTAGAGAAAAATTGTTAAAAATACATGATAATCTTATTTTATTCACAAAAAATCATACTTAACGCATCCTCAGGGGACGCTAGTCACCACACTAATCTTTCCCATAGACTCCACCATACTGTTCACTTCCAACGCGGCTTTCACGGTACACGTTTGGGTAGCACACGTCAAAGTGGGGCGTATATTCACTCGAGGGGTATGAGTTGAGTAGCCAATATAATAGTAGTAATGATACCCTTCGCGAAGCTGGGGAAAAGGCCGAAGGCAAAATCTTGTCTCTTCACTCCCACGCCTCCCACGTTTCCAAAGTTTCCCGAAGGGGCCCGTCGAACACACCCTCTTGGCCCTGCAGCAATGGGTACCCGAAAGAGCCCGGCAGGGGTGGGTGGAGAAATATCTCGGGATTTCCCGGCAAAACGAGGCGTATTGCCGAAATGAAATAGGGGGAAGGGTAGGTTTTAGTCAATGGCCATCATACACTGTTTTATTTCGGCCTCAGAAAAAAAAGAACACGCCCACTCCGTCTTCTACTTTGTGCCCCAACCTCACAAAAACCACAAGAAAGGTTTGCACTCCGTCCCAAAAACCTAGCAAAGTGAACTTTTTCTTGGAAGTTTAATAAAAGTTTTCAAACCTGTTCCACCCCTTTTTGAGGAAGTATCCTTCCTTCTTGACTGGTATATTTTCGGTTACGTGTTACTAGTTAAACACATTTTGCCTCCCGGAAATTTTCAGGATATGAAAAGATAAACCTTTTTAAATTATCCTGTATTTCAAATTCGAAAAATGCACCTCAACAGTTCCTCAAATACGAAATATTTGGATTTAAGATACATGAAGTTGTTGATGAAGATCAACTTAAAACAGATTTAGTCATCATGATTATCATTATTCAAAAAATCCTGAGAACGATAAGCGATTTAAATTTTTCCTGATGCATAATATTTAATTATTCATCTCGGGCTCTAAACCAGGTTTGCTATTCAGGAAGAAGCCATCAAGATCCGCCTCAATCCAAAAGATTAATCGTGGTATTGATTTTCATCTAAGCAATATTTGGACACTTGTAGTCAATTGCTTGAAAAACATAAGGAAAGTACAGAAAGACCTTCAAAAGAACATCAGCCAACCAGACAATACCTGAGCTTCATTGTTGTACTCGTCAAAAGGTCAATTCATTTCAGTGTGAATTTCGATATTCAGACAGGAATACGCCTGGAGTATAGAAGACCAGTCGTTTTCCGAAACGTCGCCTATCACGACTGCATTAGCCTGGTGTAGAGACCGAGAGGAATATCTAAATCCTAGGCATGGTTTGATGCAGCTCTCAATTCGTCTCTTCTATTTGCTCGCCTTTTCTTAGCAATATTATTTCTTCATATATACGAGGTGATCATAAAATAATGGTGCGGTTTTATTCATGTTTTAACTAAACACAAAGTTACGTACAGTTTATGTTTTTTCAAATTCGTCACCTCTAAGTTTTTTTAAGTTAATTAATGAATTTATATATGCGGGGCCTTTGCCGCTCGACAAGAGAGAAACCCATCGTTGACATAAGGCTACTCCTAGCGAAAGCCCCTAGTGCACCACGGCTTATCGTCCCATCCGACAGATGGAGTGCTGTACTTGAAGTGCTCTACTCAAGCCAAACAAGCTGGGATCTCTCAGCCTTTGAAATAACTCTGCCTCGCTGTCCCTACTATATTCCTATGAATTACTAAAACCGCATCATTTTTTATGATAACCGTGTATTTGTAGAACGTGTCGTGCTCAGAGAATGAGGAAGTCTAAATTTGAAAATTATAATAAAAAAACGTTTCAACTGAAAAATGCTTCTAATAATGCAAGAATTATCAAATTGCGAGTCATCTTCTATGAGAATTGTCTATTTGGCAAATGTGCTCATTGCTTACGCATATCTTCACTGCACTCAGGCAGGGGTGGAGAATTTTCAGAACAATTTCGATCCAACTAGCGAGAAATAGTGTAAACCCTTTGCCAGAAGTTGGGGAGTCAGACGTTTATGTATCACTTTCTATTCGGGTTGTCCACCGGATAATTTATTTTGCTTTTACCGACGCTCTGTAGGCTAGGTCGTTCATTCTTCAAGAGGTGTACCGTTTAGATAATCACAAAGCATTGAAAACGATTGGCGAAATGTAGCTGAAATGGATGACTTGGAACTTGATCGGGAGTTCGAACTATTTCAACCGATGTAATGCGCATCAGTAGTAAAACGAAGTCCATAAATTTACTCGAGAGATCGAGATAATTTTGAAACACTACGACTACCAATAGATTTTACGCTCTGGGCCCTAGAGCCATCTTGAGGTTAGCATAAGGCAAAGATGATACAGTGGCTAGAGTTGACTTCCACCCATAGACCCGGGTTCAAATACTAGAGGTGGCAAAGATCTTTCGGAGATTGTCCATTCCTACTAGAGTGCCTCGTGGAGGGCATTTCAAGTTTAGTACTCAATCCGTCGGATGCGACGTTTAGTAATGGTCTCCTCGGCGCCTTAGAGAGCCGGCTGATGCCGACACCGAGTTGCTCTCTACGCTATCTATTGCGCACAAGGGCGTACCCAGGATCATAACTATGAGTGGGGGGGGGGGGGACAAGCCATAGTCTAGGGGGAAGGCAAATCATGGTCTAATAGGTGGCAAGCCAAGTTGTGGCATTTGAAAAAATAGTTTTATTTTAGTTACATACTTAATACAAATACATATAATTTTTCGTGAGTCAAAAAAAATTTGAATACTTTCATTTCAATGCAGTACTGATTTTGCTTTAAGACTTTTGCGATTTTTGCTTCTGGGTTATAGCTGTCCCCCCCCCCGTACCCCTCGCTGGGTACGCCCATGATTGCGCAAATTATCTAAGCTGTCGGTCACCTCCCCTAAAAACCTAATACCCACAGTTTAGCTAAGGAATAGTCAGTTGCCTTGACCGAGATGAATTTACATTTCTTCCTTACATCTGAATTTTCATAGCTATTTATAAAGTAAGGAAGACGTTACTGCTGCTATAACCTTGTCTTCCAAAAGTCTCTATTCTCACAATAGCCATGGTTGAATGAAAGATGAGTGTCACTATGTCCGGAGAGCTCAGGATCTTACTTGCCCATTGCTCAAATAGATTCCTTCGGATATGGACTCGGCACTATGACGAGGCATTACCACGGACTTTGGTACAGCGTGGAAACGGATTTTCACACGGCAGTCTCTTTCTCTCGCATCATTTCACGTTTTCATGAGAGTCCTGGATAAAAAAAAGGGGCGTCAACACTTTAACATCCCCCGAAGCTCGTTCACCCCGAAAAAAGCTTCCCACTTTTGCCACATTGACACCGGCGGACAAAGGGAGACTACCATTCTATTTTCCTTTCCCCACGTAATGTAGCTGAAATGTCTTTCCACCGCCGACACAAGGGCTAGAGCGTCACTTCTTTCTGAACGAGAAGAATGCTCCTCTCTCAAGAAGTGACATCGGAGGAATATTATTATAAAAAAGGGCCGACTGCAACCTGTCTTGCCTTTCCTCCTTGGCGCTTTCCTCCACTGTCGGGCTCAGTGGTGACGAGGGTCTGCTTCGTCTCTTGACTCACCAGTCCCATTGAGTGACTGACTTTTTCCACTGTGGTTGAGGTGGGAGTGCATTATTCCAGAATTCTGAGACGCGGAGGCGTCCCGAACTTTCATTTTTGCCATGAATCATAGGATAGAGAGGAATCTTTTCACACTGCCTCTCAGTTTCTCTCATTTCTTTTGTCTGATGATGTTATTTCAGGATCATTTGATTCATTCATTTTTTATTTCTCTTTAGAAACCCTTATTTAATTCTGACGCTCTCATCATTGACGCTTGACTAATTTTGGGTGAGAAAATATGGCTGAGCCAGGAATAAAATTTACATTTTACTCTCATTACATGATTTTACTCCATTTTTGCGCAGGTAAAGTTTACAATGCGTGGATATAGCTTTTAACTCTCCGTCAGTCGCGTCACATTTTGGAACACATTTTGTCTCACGGCGTCGTACGGACGCCATTTAGTAATGGGTAAAGAAAATACATTCCAATAGAAATAACTCTTTTAACTGCAAAATATCATTCATATAATATTTAATTTCATGCATGGACATCAAATATATGCATGATAATGATGGAGATTTTCATGTTAATAAATACTTAACACACGTTTTTTTAAAACAATAATAATTTAGTTCGTGTGATATATTGACTACGACCATAAATGTGTAGCAAAAAGTCGCGTGCTCCGAATTTATTGCTTTAAATAGTTGTTAATAATGTTTGTTAAAATAATTAAACGCATTTAAATAATTTGCAATGGATATCGTGATGGATTCAGCATACAACGTATTGTGCCTCAAGTTGTCGCGTGGCGTTTATCAGACGCCAAAAGCAACAAAATATTCATAATAATTCCAGAAATGTGACGAATCATAAAATCATATTGGTGACTAATTCAGAAGCATGAAATAATAAGGTAGAAGGAAGGAAAGTTTCCTATCTTTGAAAACACGATGTGGGCAAAGAAAAATTGCATCAAAGAAAACAGGTTACGGAATAATTAATAACCATTTGATGACCAAATGATGCAGAGGTCCTTTTGCGCTAAAAATAGAAAATGGCTATTTTCGATTTTTTAAAAGTAGCAAATGACAATTTGCCAATTTTTGAACTGTTTTTCCACACTTAAAGTTTTTAGTCCTTACTTCAATGATCTTTGATCTCGTGGACCTACAAAAATCTTGAAAAAAGAGGATGCATTCATTTTAATAAATCTAATTGAATATTGTTGCAAAAAAAATGACATACAATGCTCTTTGTTGAGGTCACCTGAGTCGTGATGAATTTCATGTAATAAGAAAAGAAGTGCTGCGGATTTTTATGGTTCAAAAGTGCGCCCTTGCGAAAATTCTCTCTCGTCTCAGCTCTTGCCGCAGTGGAAACTCTCTCTACTGCGCAACTATTTAGCGCACCCTGCCAAGTTACCTCTCTGAGCGCTCGTTTACTCTCTCTCTCTCGTACTGTTCTCTCACTAGCGAACTTTTGCCATGCAATAGTACTCCGTGACATTCTCGACCGCTTAGCTTATTTTTCTTACCTGATTCAACTTACTGTCACAGGAGCTAACGTGCCTTTATTCCTTAAAAAATCCGAAACAAGAGGAGTTGGAAAAACGGTCGTAATTGTTATATTCGATGCCCGAAAGTTTCATAAAAAAGCTTCCAATTAAATAATTTTTTTTCACTTTGAAAGCACATAAATAAAAGGACTAGTTTAGCCTTATACATTGTAATATAATATAATAATATACAAGCCCCTATAACAATGCCTCCTCCAAATGTACCCTTATTCCCAACTTTGTATAAGCAGCCTCTTATATAAATGGTTACCTTGTGCTATTACTGAACATATGCTTATTTTTGTGCATAAGTGACTATTACTAGCTTTCATTTAGGCCCAAATAAAATTTTTAATTCACCGAAAATATGACAGTAGTATTAAAACTTTCATTACTATTTCATTCAGCCCAAATGTTGGGTTGGATATGTGGGTATAGTACTCAACCCTCCCTGAGCTACAGGCATGTGCATGATAACATTCAAGGTACGTGGGCTGGTTACATTTCCTGGACCAATTTATGATTCAAGATTTTTTTGGGAGGATGGCCGAAGGCTTCGCTCGTGATTTGAACCAGGATCATTTTATCATCATCTATGCGCCCAGCTTATTACGCTATCACGTTTCCTCTAGAGTTAGACCTATTTAAGCTTTACGTTCTGAAAGGGGTATCTAAGGGTTTAAAGATGCTATTGAAGCAAACGATTTATGCAAGAGAGTATGTCATGATGAAGTATCGGATACTTTCATCGTGATGAAAGGAGCGGTAGCTTGTAGCCTTTGAAGTGATCATCACTTTCGTCACCACTCCACATCGTGTCCGGCTAAGATAATGAAAATGAGGAAAATTGATGTTGAGCAGGGAGAATATCGAGAGAATGTGGAGAAAAATATCCCTCATCTACATCTACGTACTTCTTCGCAAGCCACCTATTAAGGCGTGCGGCAGGGGGTGTTAGGACACCAGCTGCTTAATATATAATTAATATACATAAACATACATAAATTTAATATAGGTACACATATAAAGGCAAACGTAAAAACAAAATTACGACCAGCATTAGGTTAAGTCGTTTAATAATCTCGGGAGAAAACGAATTGTGGTGGTAAGAAGCCGAGGGGTACAAGTGATTTTTGTTTCCAAACAGAGTTGGGTAAAGAAATTAGGTAAAAACAACAAAACGAGATCAACTAGATGTTTAGTAGTGTATTTGATTTTCCATTAGATATCAGCACAGAACATTGACTGAAACGTAAATCTTGGCCATCAGGTTTTTGTGTATTTATTCTATCAATTTCCGTACCTAAGTATTTTTTGAAAATAAATAACTTGTACCCCTTGGTTTCTCACCCCCTCAATTCCCATACCTATCTGTGCGGCATAACATCTCCCATAATTTATCGCTTCTGTCGAACCTGGAAATATAGTGGAGCCTGGGCTGGACAAAATACAGGCCGAGGAGTAATTTGAAATAAAAAATACAAATGCACCGTTCCAAATGTATTTGAAATGCAAAGTACAAAATACCGCTGACTTGGGTACTTGAAAAACAAAATACCTTTTAAAATACAAAATAAGTTTGTATGGAAACTAAGAAATCTTAAAAAAGAAATGCCTACCATCTCAGTTTATGGACAGTTGCAAACACCAAGAAAACGATTCTAACCAAAACGAAGCAGAAAAAATATTTACAAATCTCTGAAGCATAATGTAACAGAATTATAGTCAGAGCTACTTCAAAAGTATTTTACAAATGTATTTTTTATTTTAGAAAGAGAAAATACCAAAAATCTGTTTTTGAAATTCAAAATACAAGATATATTTAGGTCATGCATTTTAAATACCAAATACAAATTACCATTGCATTTTAAATATTCATCTTAAAATACTTGTATTTGAAATACTGCCCAGCCATGCTCCCAGCCTAATTAATGGAGTGAGTGTGGGATTGTCGCGGTTGAGAAGGCAGCAAGTGTGAGTGAGGGTGGAGGGGGCGTGGTCGGCATGGCACTGTTGAGCAGTTTCCCCGGCTACCGTCGACTCCTCCCACTGTCGGCTCTCCACTCCCCAACACCAGACCCACCGCTCTTCCTTCAACCCTGTCCCAGCCACCCACGCTATCACTCTCTCGCCCAGTTCACGCGACGGCCACTAAGACAAGCATTAGAAAAACTCCTCAATATGCATGATCATTAGATATACGTGAAAATCGCACTTTCATTTTTATTTTATCGCATTTTCAATAACAGTTTATCGCATTTTGTAGCGTCTATTTTTATTTTCATAATGAGGTAGATGACGATAAAATGTTAGCGAAACACAGTTATGTGACAAAATACAGAATATTTTAAATTCTTATGTGATAGAACAATAATAAATTAAGGAATAAGACATATGGTGGCGGAGGTGTAGCTTGCCCGCACCCTTTTGTAGTTCGCGGCCACGTAAGGTCCCAGCCAACTAGCAGCTAGCCAGTCGCTCACATGCTTTAAGCGGTGAGTGTCAGCGGAGCATTTAAACTGCGCTCGGCACAAAATGTACGAATTTTGCCGTCGAAAAGGCAAATTTGCGTAAAAATACCATAAAAGTCCAGTCATTGCATCTATGTCGCATTTACTTGCGCACATCGCATCTATAACGCATTTATCACATTTGCGATTTTCAGGCATCCCTAATGGTCATATAAATTTAAGAAATTATTAGCTATTTTTGAGGAAAGAAAACCAAATGATTTTTGATAAATAAACTTGAAACAAATATTTTAAATTTTTATGGAAAAAATGTTGCATTACAGTTTAGCGCCAGATCCAGGATACGAATAAGGGAGGGTTATTTGAGGCGGGATAACCTCCTATCAGTAGCGGGGGTCTGAACAAAATTACAATTTTATATATTGTAAATTGCATACCCAAGGGGGAAGCTGTAGCCCCCCATCCCAGCCCTTCTCTAGATCCACCTATGCATGACGTTATAACTCCATATCTTCATGATCTCTCTTTAATAGACTTGATCAGTAAGAGGAAACACCACTTCCACTCAATCGTTCTCATTTTTTCTTTTCTCGGGGTATAGCACTTGCATTAAACTTTCGCTATTATCTTGAAATTTTGAGGGCATAAATTGCAAATCCTTATCAACATGTGTGCCTATATATCCATTAAAAATGTCTACTTCCAAGAAAATACTTCCAATATATTACGGTATTCATTCATAGGGATTCGCTGAAAAGGGCCTACTTTACATACGTATACAATATTAGCATAGGCGATAAATTTAAGACTACGCAGTAAGTTTAAAATAATCCAAGTGCGACGAAAAAGGAGAGGACAGGGTCAATGTTCTGGTAATCGTGAAATTCACATTTCCCCGGATAGCTATGCATTTTGAGCTCTAAATTTGGGAAAATAACTAAAGTAGTTTTGCAGAGACAAAAATCACTCCTTATTACAAAAATTAACTTAGTTATGTGCTATTTTTTATTTATTCCCATACCGCCGACAATACCACTAAATTTGTCTTTACGCCAGGGTTTTCTAAAAAGTTCACATTTAAAGGTATATAAACATCCATACCCTGGATAGGAGCAACATACACTGGCGGGACTCGATGCCGCGGCCTTCAGCACTGTCACCTAGGCTGACGAGGTAAAGTACTTATGGGTACTATAGATGTTTTGCGGTTAGAGCTTACTCCGAAGACAAGAATATGAATTTATACAGTGAGGGACGGTAGGCGTTCTTTTCCGTGGGCGACGTTGCTGCACAGATATTTTCGTTGGGAGTGTGCGAAGGATTCATCATGTAGCTAGTAGTCCATGGCTCTACCTACTAATCCAAAATGTTTCTTATGTAACTTATTATTGTAAGGATAAATGACCTGGGAGGGCTAGAAAAAGTAGCACTTAGCGAAGAAAATATCAAAAATGAAGAGAAAAGTGAAATTGTGGAAAATATGAGTAGAGACTTGTAACAAGCTTCATGAGTAGAGCAGTAAAATTACTCATAATGTGATATGTCTATGTATGTATGTCTATGTGATATGATAATTACTCATACGTAAATGGGATGGATGTATGATCATTTCAGCGATGAAATTTATCGGAGCTATCCACGACCACGAATTTATTTAAAAATACTAGTTTGTACCCCTTGTTCACAAAAATTCTCTACATTAACGTGACACACATTATTTTCTACACACAAATATCTTTCATTCCAGAAGGCTCGTGAAGATATGAACACAGGAAACACTCATCAAAAACCTAAGCATTTGAGTACTTCAGTCACATGATTTTTGCAGCCACTCATTCTAAATTACTACAAGAAATAAAATATTTAAAGCTACGCAATCAGTATAGAGTAACTCTTATGCCAGTATTTCACTTCCTTTGTCGGCCATTAGCACAAAAATGTAGTTCTTAGAATCTCTAAGCTTATCATAAAATTGAAAGACACAAAAAAAACCATTCGCATTCGCAACCATTGAGATGTATCTCATATTTTCACTGTGTTAATAGCGCTTTACCTGATTTTTACTTTCGCTCTCTGTACATTGAACTGGGTTTACGCCAGAACTCATAGATACTTCTGAGGATTTGTTAACATTAGAAGGATCTTAATGACACAACAAAAACATAAGTATCGACACATCGTTCCAATCTCTGAATTTCAGATTGTTCGGAAATTTATGCACCTGATATAATGTATGTTATTTTTGAGGCTGTGTTGCAGAACAAGACTTTTAAAGTCAACATATATACTCACCAGAGAGCTACAAAGGACAAGATCATTTTCAAATCACTCATTCTCTCAGTAATTCAATCCGAAGCTTCACGAAAGTTGGATTAAATAGGTGAGGCTATAGAATATATAGCTATAGCTTGGACTTAATCGAAAAGTATAAAATAACTCCATTTGTCTAGGACGGCCAGTTCATATTCCTGAACTACCTGGCACTCCAAGTATGTATGTATTTTTGAAAAACTAGAAATCTTACCTCTTCCTTGCATATACATTCTTGAAACGGTGTCTCTTATTAACAAAAATCAAGACATGTTTATTGAAAATTGTGACCTTCATAGTCATAATACGAGAAGTCAAATTTCATTCCATGCAAGTCAACACAGAGTAAAAAAAACGATTAAAGGGATAGATCATCAGGGAATACTTATGTATAATAAATTGCCCACTTATATTAAAAATATTAAGAGTTCCTTTAAATTCAAGAGTGCACTGGAAAAATTACTTTTATGTAAATTATTCCATAGTGTAGATTATTTTCTAATGCAAACTAATTTAAATATATAAATGAAATGTGTTTACCCAAAAAATTGTAAATTGTATGTATTGTATTTTTCAAATTGTTTTGATATTGTGCATAATGTTTTTTTATTTGTATGAAGTGTAAAACATGTAATATATTAACAAAGCCATGCATAATTCATATGCTTATGGTGACTGAATAAATTGAATTGAATTGTGGGGTGTTCAAAGGCTTCACCCGGAGTTTGAACCCGCTACCCTACGGTCGACAGTCCAACGCTCTAACCACTAGGCCAATTGACCTCCGATCTTTAAAAACTGATGAACATATAATGAAACTTCTAGGGTGTCAAAATTCATATTATTTTAGCTTATAATTTAAAACCATATGATACCTCATTTTCTACCATTGGTACTAATGAAGATAATCAATTGATGCAATTCATCTTACAAGAAAGGATAGCCTTTCCGTTGTTCTACAGCCAAAGTGAGCCATCAAAATCTAGGGGACGTTTTAAAAGGGGCACTTAATGGTTCAATCAGACGAGTGTACGGAGGGGCAGTCAAAATTGCGCCGTGAAAAGCTGTGAATTGCTGGAACACATGCGAGAATGCATGTATTGGAGATGGCAAAATAGCCCCTGCCCTAATTATGTTCGTGCTCTCGCGCTATTGCACGCCATAATGACAAATCAATACATTTCTAACCTGCGCAATCACATGCACCGTGTAAAACGGCCTTAAGGATCGCTCCGCATTCTGCACTCATCGCTCACTTAAAAGGAGTAGTTTCTATCCCTTGTTCATGAAAACCTCTTATTCAAGGGGACACAAATTGTTTTCTTCTCACAGATATCTTTCATTCCAGAAGGCTTGTCAAGATGTGAATATAGGGGACACATAATGAACCTAAGCATTGGAGTCCTTCGGTAATAAGATTATTTCAACTAATCCTTCTAAAATACCAAAAGAAATAAAAATATTTGAAGCTACGTAATCGATATAGAATAACTCTTGCACAAGTATTTCAATTACTTTGTCGGTATTCACAAAAAATGCAATTCTTAGCTTTATTATGCATATCATGAGAAAAAACATCAATTTTTCAACTATTGAATTGCCTTATAGAATTTGCCTTCAATTGGAAACATACTTCGGATTGCATATCATCTTCACCTATAGGTCTATCAGCAAAGAATATCCTTCCAAAGCAACACAATCCGCATATTGAATTTGAAAATTTCCAAAGCAACACAACCCGCATATTGAATTTGAAAATACTTTCATCTCTTGATATGTGACGCAATCAGGCCGTAAGGCTAGCACGTTAAAGGTGCTTTATCTGGCATTCTCACTGACTCGAACGCGCCTGCGGAATTTTTACTTTCCTTCGCAAATTGAGCGAGGCTAGGTGCCAGAACCCAAAGATACTTCTGAAGATTTGTCAACATTTGAAGATTCCTAACAACTCATCGAAGCCCAAAATATCGAGAAATACCTCCAATCTCTGACTTTTAGTATTAGAAAATATGAGACCCTATATCCAACTATTGGTATAAATGAAGATGAATAATTATGCACTTCATTATGTAGAAAAAAAATAACCTCACTGACGTTCAACATCGAAAGTGATCCAGCCAAACCTAAGAAATTGGACCGATGAAGCAGTCCGAACATTAATCTCGGTCGTTGATTAACAATTTTACGGCTACCCCAGAACGCGAGGAAGTGACTGCGCGTATAAATAAACCGCGCGCGGGTATAGTCACTCTCATTTCGTCCAGTCGTTTCCTTGATCGTTCCGCTTGCCGTGCCCCCTCCACCTTCCCCCCTACTCCCCCACCTCTCTCACCCCTCCCACACCCAGCCACCTTCCCTTTCCAAAGAATTCTCCGGCCTCCCCTTCCCCACCTCAAAAACACTCCGAGTCCCTCCATGCCGGCCCGTCACATAATTCATTATTTTTCCTTTCCCCTCGTCCGCAGAGGAAAAAAAATATTATCTTCGGCCGTGAAACCGAACCTCAACGTGGAAGGTAACCGTCGCGACGGTACGGATTTTTTGACCCCCCTCCAAATCCCTCACCACCGAGCAGTTTATTAGTATCAGCTAAATAACACATAACTAGTAGGTACTTACTAAGTATAGCTAGCATCAAGTACTTGGTGGTTTTTGGCGATACTTATGGAATTTGCTGATCATATTGAATGTATAACTTAAACTTTGATTTTCCACAGAATTTATTACTAAAATTATAAAATTTATTATTAAAACAATACCATGGTTTTGACGGTTAACGTCAACTTCTGGAAATCGTCGAAACCAAGGTCGTGTTTTAATAAAACTCCTGAGGAAAAACAAAGTTTATACTATTCATTTAAAAAAATCATAGTATTTAGTGAATGCTTACACTTACATCCAGTGGTTTCTTTCTAAAAAAATAGGTTCCGGAACGCAAACCATTACATTTTATCAACACGATTTGCAAATTAAAGACCCGCTTAAAAACACCGATTTTTTTAACCTGTACCAAAAGTTACGATGAGGAATCAGTTTTTACCGAATGTTAAGATTAACGATGAAATCTTTTTTTGACCCGACCCTATTTTCTCTGAGAGCTGCCTGAGAGAACGTCTTTTCGGCCGAAATCAAGCACTGATTAGGCCTTATGCTATCTGTCGGTAATGCGGTTTATATACTCAGAAGCAGAGGTAGAGTGTTGTACCACTGAGTAAAGTGTTAGGGTAGGTATCCAGAATATTGGGATAAAATCCGTGAAATTTCGGCGGCTGTGCCACAAACCTTCAAATTCTAGCACTATTTAATCGAAAAAAGCCATTTTAAATCATTGAAATGTCATTCATGAATCTTAATTGGTCCACTATCTCAGCTATCCAAATCAAACCATAGGATAACGCGCATTGATCAATTGATTATATAATTTGGCAAGAAATCCACTGCTTAGAATCCTCTCTTCATGGTTTTTATTGTTCTAACACTAGGTCAGACTTATAGTTTTTTGTCGGTGAGGTAGTTTTCTAAGCTTTTCAGAAACATAAGAAATCTTTATATTTATTATAAATTTAAGGTGTATGCTCGGTTAGGGCTAAACCGTGCCATAAATGAGTTGCATGTATGTTACTGAAGTATAGCCAAATTCTATGTAACATGAAGTGAAAGTTAGGCTCTGTACCAGCCATTTGGATAGATTTTAGGTAGAGTACCTACTCTTGTTACATAATGTTACAAAGCTAATAGATTAGCCTAAAAATATTGATACACGCCTGGTGCGTAGTCATGCCTTTCCATAATAATAATTATTTTTCGTTCGATTTTTTTCACCAAGTAACCAGTAGAATGAAAAAACATATTCCGTTTAACAATTCTATCTCGAAAAACTTGAAATTTTAGTTAAAATGTATGAGTCATGTTAAAAAAACTTATTTAAATTTTCGTCATAACACATTTCTATTGTGTGCATTAAATATACAATATTTTAAGGTGACTTATTGCTACACGTTATACATTTATTTCTGAGTTTTAGTTACGTCGATTCGTGGGATTAATCCCTGGTTCCGTATCTGAAGTAGTGACGTATGACGACTTGGAAACCGAGGCAGCCATCACTTAATCGTTACCTTGCAATAGCAATGTAGAATAGAATTGTGTTTCGAGAGCGTGGCAACGCACTTTGATGTCCCTGACTCAAGTAAGTAGATTTATTGGGATGTGCTGATACGCAGTGAATTTTGCCTAGTGTCCATCTAGGCAAAAATAAATTTATTTTAAATTCCTACCATACAGTACTCCCTGAACTGTTTGAAAATAATATTACCTCTACATCAGACCTGATAAGATCTATGGGTATTTTTCTAAAGCTCACCGTAAACGACGAATCAACTTTTGCATGCTAATGCAGCATTCGCTTATGCAAAAACACACGATTTAATATGAATTAGAATACGAGTATTATACACGCAGTAGTTCGTGGACATACATATTTTCATCGCCTTGCCCGGTGCTGTTTTCCGGGAACATGGACTCATGAATGAGCCTGATTAAGTTACTGCTTCGTCTATAAGGCCATTAGGTGTACCGGGTTAAAATTTGAGATTGGTTTCAGCTAATTTACTTAGTACACTTATCATCACATTTTAGATCCCTTTAGTCAAATAATACTATCTAAATTCATTCGCGGTTTAAAATAAAAATTTTCTCGTGTCTTGCACAGTTCTTAACTATCATACTTCCAAAACAATATTAGAGTACATATAACGTATGAGTGGTTTATATTTTTTATTTGGTCTGATATTCCCATCATGATATCCTTCCTCAACAGTCTCATAATATACAGCTTCATCAGACCCGTTAGTTACGGTAGTTCTTTAATGTTTGAAAGTACACACGGAGTGAGAAGTGAAGTATTCGTGGTTAAAGAGTAAAGGTAGAGTAATCTTATAATTAATATATAATAGGACCATTTACCCAGGAACCTAGCGTCGATAATGGCCCAATTGAAGAGAAACTTGGGATTTCATTCCTTTTCGTCATCGAAATCAAGATGCCTCTAACATCTGTCTCCTGATACTTGATACAATGGCGAAAAAGATGGTATCTTCGAGGCGATGGATAACAGAGGCTGACGAGGGGAACATGAGATTTTATTGGGGAGAAATATTCCGGCTCAGAAAACATAGACCGTGTAGCATCCGATGGCTTCTGCGTGGAAAAGACCAAGAAGGCTTCACGGCTATCAAGTTACTCTCTTATTGATCCATCTTCCACCTAAACTTGCAGACAAACTTTCAGAATGCACCTACCGATTGAATAGCAACCGAACGTCCATAGATGAGGATGGAACAAAGGAACGATATAATTCTTCTGTTTTGCGAGAAGGCAATGGTCATTCCTGCCAAGATTAGGGACATAGGAAAAAATATATTTTTGAGTTACATTTGACAACGTGCTCTGTGTTAATGAAATATTCTAATATGAAATTATTTCTCGATTCGAGCAAGAGCAACACAAAAATGTGTATAAAATCAAGCTACTTCTTTATACTACTTCTACTTAATTATACTGGAATAGATGCCACTTGCATTGTCAATTTCACCTAAGTATCAGCAATATATTTTGAAGACTACTTGTGACCAATCCCCATCAAACTACCAAGAAATGTATACCTTATGCATTAAATAATAAAATCAAGATAAATTTGAACTTAGGTGCGAAAAGAAGTTGTTATACTTGTAGACAGACTTCCACTATCATTTCTTCTGTATGAAACAATGGTGTAGTGCTCTTTTGTTAATCCCAAAGTTTTTGATGAAACCTATTTTACGATCCGATTGAGGAGTATAGAGCTAACATTATGTAAGATTAATATAATAACCATTGATATAAAATTTGAACAAAGAGCACTCACGAATTCAACGGTAATTTTTACCCTTCACCATTGGCAACTTCATGGGATTCAAGTTAGCTTTGACAAGATTTAATACCTCAGCGTTTCTGTATGCTTGGTGGTCTTCGACGAGAACGTGAGAGTGGTTTACAGAGCCCAAAAACTTTTGGCTCCCCCACATTTCGTGATAATAACTGACTCTATCGCGTGATGCTTTGATTTATGACTGCGATACCCGATATAATACACCAACAGAATCACGCATGCTATAAGATATTCTACACCAGCATACGCACCCTAAAATTAGACCAAGAATACTGGCTACTAAAACCCTCGGAAAGGGTAGCACCCAAACCTTAAGCTACCCAGCGGAAAAATGGTTTTAACATTATAATTGCATTGTGAATGTGATGAATTATTTAGTATAATTTCAATTGTAATGCCCCTTATTTCCGTAACGCTGAGCTATTCATTGAAAACATAATGTTGGCCTTCATTTGTATCTTGGGGACTGACTTCCTCCACTGAAAAAATTTATTTTATGATTTACTTTCAAAAGATGGTTTCAGTAAATTTTTTCTTTGGAAATGTGTTTATTTTGGTACCTTATATCAATAACTTCCATCAATAATATAGACCAATGATAATAAAATCAATATTATTCTATTGCGCAATTAACTTCATTTCTTTATTAATATTTTATTCAACGGTTTGATTACCGATAATTAAGATGATTCGGACCCATTTTTCGATTAGTAAATTGGTTGAAAACTCGATCATGAACTGCAACTTCTCCAGATAATTTATCTCTCATTGTCAGTCAATTATCACATCTCCGTCCTTTGCCACATGCGTGCCCGTATTGCGTAAAATTACTCACCAAATACGCTATAAAAAGGTGTATGCTCGGTTAGGGCTAAACCGTGCCATAAATGAGCTGCATGCATGTTACTGAAGTATAACCAAATTATGTGTAACATGAAGTGGAAGTTAAGCTCTGTACGAGCCATTTGGATAGATTTTAGATAGAGTACTCTTGTTACATAATATTACAATAGCTAATAGATTAGCCTAAAAATATTTTTACACGCCTGGTGCGCAGTCATGCCTTTCCATCATAATAATTATTTTTCGTTCGATTTTTTTTCACCAAGTAACCAGTAGAATGAATAATCATGTTCTATTTAACAATTCTATCTCGGAAAACTTGAAATTTTAGTTAAAAATGTAAGAGTTATCTTAAAAAAAACTTATTTAAATTTTCGTCATAACAAATTTCTATTGTCTGCATTAAATATACAATATTTTAAGGCAACTTATAGGTACACATTATACATTTATTTCTGAGTTTTAGTTACGTCGGTTCGTGGGATTAATCCCTGGTTCCGTATCTGAAGTAGTGATGTATGACGACTTGGAAACCGAGTCAGCCATCACTTAATTGTTACCTTGCAATTTAAATGTGCGAGTAAGGCTTTATTTGCTAGCAGAGAACTTTTCATAGAGTTCTAAAAGGGAAAAACAATTAACACTTTAGTGAAGCTTGCCTCAAGTTCTTATCACCAGTGAGCAAAATTCAACCCTTTGGCTAGATGCCAATCAAAGCTATTATTAGCTGCCATAAAGCATTAAATTGGCCGTATAGAAGAGGAATTAGCAATAAATTAAAAATGCATGTAGACCTTCATGAATGACGATGCTCAGAACTCAGGTAAGATGCCTCTTAAGGTAAGAGGACAAATATAATTCTTAACTAGGCAATTATATTTATATCCCGTATGTTTTAGGGTGTGCATGTAATTTCTGATATCTTTCATGGTCATAAAAATCAATATATAGCTCTAGTGAAAAATTTCAACCTCTACTCGAGAGAGCGATTTATCGCTAGGTACATAATTTCTCATGTACCTCATGGTTATAAAAATCAATGCATACGGAAAAATTTCTACTCAAAAGCGATTTATTGCTACACGCAAGTACCTATAAAATATAATTACCTAGCCAATACAGTGTGGTGCAAAACTAATGAAATACGCTGTCGGCAATTGATTTTTAAGGTTCCCGTAAGAGCACTTCGGGTGCAAATGCGCATATAAGAGAAAAAGAATAGTACCTATCTAGTGATGATATTCTTCACTATTGCTGTTATAATACACAGGAGAATTAAACGGAAGTTAATCCATCAACTAAAAGGCCTCATTTTCATTTCATTATCTTGCATTAAATATTCGGTAGAAGTAAGAAAATAAGTCAAGCTACATGCGAAGATAACATGAGCTTGACATTATAAATTAAATTTGTAAAGACGATTAAGAGATCTATTTTACTAAAAGTATATGTTGATTACATTGCAGCTTTTTGATAGCTTTTGAAGAATTATTTATAACTGGTAAAAACCTTTGAAAAAAATATATGCTACATCGAATATTTTGTATATTGTTCACTCAGCAGAAAAACTTGTTATAATGTTAGACACCCACAAGGAGCTTGAAAAAATATACATTTTTAATTGCAATTGATTTTAAGATTTACTTTTAAAAATATTCAATGATAAATAATAATTAAATCGTTTATAATTTATCTTTAAATTCACCCGCTCATATCGCTTTCGAGGAATAGGTCATACCAAGACACTGCGTGCGGACGGTCTGTGGGCCAGATCCTTTTTCCGGCACGATTTCATTTTGCCTGCACTACTGTCAGCTGTTCATTACAGTCTAATATCCATGATGTGAAGTAAGATAAAATTTGATTATTAGATAAATTACAGACATATTTTACTGAAAATTTGTCAAATTCTCCGCTAAATTATTTCCCTACCTCTAAATTTTTAAAACTTGATAAATTATTTTACCTCCCGAAATAATGTGGCTTTAACAGACCCGAACTTTTTTATTTATGGATAGAGCCAAATGATTAACTTAGATAATATTTTTTTTCGTTTTAAAAATCTCTTTTAAAGCTTCAAGTGCATTCGTGATTGGGAGCCCTACTAGTTTCGGCATGTGACCCGCACAGTCATGAAGGGATTGATAATCCATTATTTCTACGACCAATTGCGTTTTTGCGAATGATCAACTAATGGAATTTTATGCATCCTTAGCATCATTTGGCCGGTATAGAAAGCCAAAATGCGAGCTGTATTTGACGCGAATGTACGTAACTGGTGTAAAATACCCTTGAAAATTTGTCATGCAGACCATTACCATCTTTTTCATGCATATATCTCGTCCACTTATCTCTTTTCACATGAACGAAGTGCAAGCGACCACCTCTTAAGGCAAGCTGCAATTCATTATACACCAGTCACCTCTGAAATTACGATAATTGGACTGATTCTTCATAATTTCCCCTTAAATGCGTGTAGTATTGGTTTGAAATGCCATCGGCATGGAAGTACACGGGTTTAGTATATCCATAAGATGCCACCGTAAATAATTCCTCACAAGAGGTGAGCCGAGTACCAGGTTAACGAGAAGGGCCAGACATATTCACTGCCTCGTGCACGGTATCTGAAGGGATTCGGTTAACCTTGCATGGAGGTCGGATAATCTGAACTGTGCATCAAAACCCGCTCGGTCTTTTTTTATTTTTCATCAGTAACGCAAAGCTGAAACTGAACCCTGTGGAACTCGAAATGTTTCGATCCCTCGGATTTCTCCGAATTTCTACCGGAGTCGAGCAAAACCTCGGCATTCCTTTCAAAACTTCTTGCGCGGGTGAAATGAATTACACCCGGATTCGATGTTCGAGATAGGCCACCAGTCTCGATGTTATGGATAGCTCTCCTGGAAGGGGTACAGGACATGGTTGAGGAAAAGAGATCCCATCTTTGGAAGTAGCCGAGAAATTCCGGTGATATTTCGGAAAGGGTAGGAATAAATAAGCGAAGATAACGTGTACCTACTTGTACGATTTCAGTGGCTGCGGAGTGGATTAACATTCCTCCTTTGGATTCTGGAATCCCACTTCTTGGCTTCGCTTTTGAATACCGAGAGATTAATACTGAACGGTAATGAGATTAACCCTCTGCATCTCGTAAACCACTGGCGGTACTTGCACATCCTGGAAATAAAGTCCTGCTCCTCCTGCAGCGCGCATTAAAACTATAGCTTGGCTGAAGCATTACGATCGCCGCGCATGAATGAATTCAAGGATTAGCGTGAAACGACAAATATTCCATTAAAATACGAGTAATTACTGAATATAAAGGATCTTTAAGATCTGAAAAACATAAATTTTATTGTAAAGCTAGTTTACCATGATTATTACTCCAGTGAAATTGAATTATTTTTTTCTGTACCAAATAAAATTTATAAAGAAACTGGCTAGTAATTTGCATTTTAGTTACTTCTTATTTCTTCTTTGAATAATATCAATCATAGGTTTTTTTTAATCACACGTAAGTGATGATGGCCTTCAAAGGTTCAATTCAAATCCGTCACTTTATGCGTCATACAAAGACCTCACCACTGCACCCCCAAGTCTGGTAAATATCTGACGATGAAAAAACCATGGTCCCAGTTATTATGTCATCTTTCTGACCATCAATTGGCAGGAATGTGGTAAAAATAGGTTTAAGGTCACATCGTGATTAGCAAAATATGAATCCATTGAATCATGCCCATACGATCACCAACGTTTACAGATATGAGAAAAACTATACACATTTGGGATCACATTCACTTTCTGTGCCATTAACTTCACAAAGAATACAGAACACAACTGCCAACAAAATAGATTTCTTCAATAAACCTTAGAGAGGCACTTTTTTTAAACATTCATTCACGAAACGAAGTTGAGATATTTTATCAACTAATCACATGCTTAAACGGTGACTAATTCAATATCAATCAATCTGTTTTTTAACCGTAGAAAAAATGGCCAATGATTTTTCATGAATTACCGCAAACTAAGATAAATAAAATAAATGTTCATGACAACTTGAAAGTCTAATAATGTTGATATAAGGCGCAATGAAAAAGGAACTCACATGATTGACCAGCACATCAACATCGAGCCACTATCCCTTTTATCATTGGATATCATACTTTTTCCTTTATTTTAATAAACTTATTCCGGCTTAAAACAATCAAATCAATGAATTAAGGATTTAAAACAGATTAGAAGTTAATGGTTAAATGTAATCTAGTTTCATTGATAGAACCACTTCTACAGAGAAAAAAAGTAACTTGCACTTGATGGACATCTTAAATACAATCAAAGCTTTTGATTGTGGTCGTGGTCGGTTCCTTGCCTTGAAAATGCTGCTTTCGTTGCCTATTCAACTCATATTTCAATCTGTATTGCAAAATGCATTGAAATTTCCCTTGAACTTAGATTTTAGCTCATGATGGAACTCATGGAATGGATAATCCTTTGTTGCAATACCAAACTAAATCCATACATAACTACGCATGGCTTAAATTAAAATACACCTGAAATTATGATTTTATGACATTAATTATATGAAAATGTAAACTTCCAAGATTATTCACGATTACATTTACACTCAAACAGCAATATTTATGACTCTTTCAGTTGTTCCACTCCTGGATTCATTTTGCTTGTTGAGGGCAGAACCCTGGACCAAGCTTCAGGCGTTAAATTGCACAATTCAAGGAAGGGAGTTGTTTAAGATGCATTACCAATAGAAAATCATCCCGGATTGCAGTTTGTATTTCGAAAAAATGATAGGGAGAATAAGACATGAGGAAATTTCAAGGAGAAAAGCTAAGAGAGAAGCATTTGGAGCCGATCAATGCGGCCAGAAGGAAAAGGTACATCAGGAAACTGAAGGGACCAGCTTGGAAAAGATTGAAAAATGGTGGTGGTTATGGTATTATTTGAATTGAATTATTATGAACTGAATCAGGATGAGATCTCAAGTACTGAAAAAGAAAGAACTCCTGTCGGTCATTAAATGTGCTGTCACAAACCGCAAATTAACATGAGTATATGAAAGTCGCCACTCGCGTAGCTGACGACAGATCTATGCGAACTTCACGGGAAAAATTGGCCAAAACTAGGGCAGTAAACTGAATTTAATATTATTGATAATATGTTAAGAACATAAATAAAATAACGAAATAATCATATAAAATAACAGCAACGATTCAATTCCATTACTTGCGAGCTCAAATACTGAACTGCAAATATTGAGAATAATTAAATCGCTTTATACTAATCGTTGTACAATTCATATAACCAAGTAATCAGCACACGAAGTGGCCGCATGTACACAGCTTCCAAGATACGAACTGGAGGCTTCTAAATGTAGTCCCCTGAGGTGAGAGTACTTCACAAATAATTTAATGTTCAATGCCCGCGATCTCTAGCAGGCTTTATTTCAATTTCTCCTTTAGTTACACTGGAAAGGTATAAATTGGTCCCTTACACTCTTGCCAAGTTATTTTTAGTCCTAATGCTTAAAATTTATTCTCCAATGCTTTTCTCGTGCCAAGGGTACACTCTTGAATATTACAAAAGAGGATCCTCAAGTCGCCCTCTAAATGTGTTGTCACACATTAAGCGTTTAAATGGGTTTACAAAAGTCGCCTCTCGCGTCGCTGACGGATGAATTGACGAGAGTTTCATGGTAAATAAGGAATAATTAGGTGTATTAACCGAAATTTATGCACATGATGATGCGCTTTATCAAATTTATTGCTTTTCAATGCTATTCCCCGCAAAGACAAACGTTATACTGCAAATTATTGGAAAAAAGTGGAAAGTACTAGTCACCGCGTCGCGGATATTTTTGAAATCCGATTGAAATGCGACCGAAGTGACAACAGAAACAAGCTTTCCATGGGATGGAATTGGGCCTCCATGTAGTCCCCTTGGGCACACTAATCAATGCTGAAATAGTGGTACAATACGCTCAGAAACAGTAGCACAGAATCCGGGCTGAAAAGTCCAGTCATTGAAGGAGCGAGCGAGCGAGTCACTTCACAGATGCAATTGACAACATCCTGGGAGGCCATCCTTACCTTCTCCGAGTTCGGTACCACCAATATTATTTCTTTCCGACGAGCAATATTATATCCTTTCCTCTGCCGCTACCCAAAAAACATTGGCCAAGGGCAATGTTGTTCAATGAAATTATGCTCTAAAAGACGATCTTGTTACCTCGTTCATTTTTCTTGCCAACTCACTCAGACTGATCAACTGTTCTTGAGTCACAATTACTTATACTCGCTTGCGAAGAGTAATATTATTTCCTTTCCTCTACCGCTACAAAAAACATTGGCTAAGGACGATGTTGTTCATTACCACTCCCATTCGCTGTTAATCTGTAAAGGCAAGCAGCTTCTTTTACACTACACGCATCATTTTCAAGAAAATACATACACATCTTTTAAATTATATTTGACCATTAAATGTTGGAGAGGTGATTTTTTAGTGAAATAATAATTCAATCTGAGAAATAAATGAGATGAAAATAAACTTCGGATTGCTGGCTATTGATTATTCTCCTGAAAAGTGCATAAAAAAGAATAACCTATTCCGCTTGGGAACTTAGATTGTTTTCCAAATAATGCATTTGATTTATACAATACAAGCAATGCTATGTATCAAAGAAGCTACATTGTATCACCTGTTTGTAGTTTAGAAAATTGAAGTTTTCACCAATTTAATCACGGATGATGCAAAAGGGGATCCTCAAGTCGGCCTTTAATTTCTTAACCACCCACTGCACATTTCAATGTGCTTACAAAAGTCGCCACTCGCGTCGCTGACGGACAAAGTGATCCGTGTTTCATGGATAAATAATGTATGGTTAGGAATAATGAACGAAATTTATATAAACGATGATGTGATCAATCGAATTCATAACTTTTCAATGCTACTCCTCACAATTACAAACATTATACTCGAAAATATTGAGAAAAAAAATGGATCACATTTTACTCATCATTACGCCGCGGACATTTTAGAAAACCGATTAAAACGCTACTGAATTGGCAACAGAAATAAGCTTTCCATGGGATGGAATTGGGCATCGTCCACGCAGTCCCCTTGGGCACACTAATCAATGCTGAAATAGTGGTACAGTACGCACAGAAACAGCAGAACAAAATCCGGCCTGAAAACTGAAAAGTCCAGTCATTGAGGGAGCGAGCGAGCGAGTCACTTCACAGATGCAATTGCCAACATCCTGGAAGGCCATCCTCACCTTCTCCGAGTTCGGTGCCACCCTGACTGGGACATATCCACCCCGCCCCCTCCCAACTGTTTCCAACCCCGACGGAGACGGCCTCATAGCTTCCCGTATTTCCCTCCTGTCCTTCGGACGACCAACCGACCATTTGAGTTGATGGATGACCCTCCTCCAGGAATGCACAGGTAGTGTATGTACTTGCAGGATTCCCGAAAAACATGGGTATTGGGCTAAGGGTATGGGGACTTCTGCGGGGAGGTCCATCGAGGTGAAGGTATGCCCGGCGGGTCTGAGTGGGCTAGAGGAGGGGTGTTGGTGAGCTGGCGGTGGGCGAAATGTCTTCCTAATGTTCACTACACTTTTCTCCTTACATCAAGCTGGAATCAAGCAGGTAGCAATTGATTTTGGGCGCGCTCAACCGCAGTTTTCTCAGTATTGACTTGAGCTCCTTGATTATTTTGTGAGTAAACGTGATTGTGGCTTCTATTTTCTGCATTTTTACATGATTTTTAATATTCGTGCAGTTATTCATAATTTTTCCACGATTTAGGATGTTTATTGGAACATGTTACCACATTGAAGAAACTGTAAGCAATAAAAATATTGCGAAAATTCTTATTCACGACAATCAATGAGTCTCGGTAATGATTTGATCATGACGTCAAATTCACTTGAAAAAAGAGTTCAACGGTAAATTGCGTGACACTCACTTGTTTTCTGCACTTCTTCCCCGAGGTGATCGGTTGTTTAGTAGATCAGCAGTGATCAATTGAAGAGAAATAAGAAATGATTTGGAGAGATAAACCGGCTTGCTATCACTACCGTGACGTCACGTCACTCGTTTTCATGACGTCACTCGGCTCACTTTTTCTCTGATTTGAGGTGATCACTATTCGTCGAAATGTACAAATTATTCCTTCAGGAAATCAATATCATCGTCACTGAGAGGGATGCAAACTTTACTCGAAATTTGGATATGGACTATACCTGCACATACTACCCAGCAAGCCAAGCCATCTCAATAGGTGTGTGGCAGGCGTTAAAACCTACCAGCCTGTGCAGCATTGTTCAAAAAAATATAGGAGTATGTCGCAAAAAAATTAGACTGCCCAGGATTGATCTAGCCTTTAATTAAGTCTTTCCATTTTCGAGTGATATTAACCTCTATGGAAAAATTTCTCTCTTATATAATTTTTTCTGTCGTACCTGTAAATAGAATGCGGTTCTTGCATCAAATTCCACGGGTATCTCTGATAGATATCAGTGTTCAATTGCTCAGGCATTTAAAACCAAGGATTTAATTGTTTTCCGTTGCCGAAGCTTTTGTTTTCATGAATAGTAATTTCACCTCCACTGTTTCGATCAATATTTTAAGCTCATTCACCGTTTCCACTTCTGGTAAACCGGGCAATATAGAAGGCAAGTATTTTTCCTTTCTTCACATCGTTCAATTTTATAACCACCACCAGCAAATTATCGCATTCCTGAAACATGGTTATGTAGTATATTATAATATTTCTTGATTTTATTCACTGCTCTGTAAACCAATGAAGGATTTTAATGGGAAATATTTAATCCAAATATCAATTTCTCCATCCACCTGATTTGAAGAACGATTATCCTCTTTCAGGTCCAATCACAAAACTTATAAACTACAAGGGGCGGAGAGCAGCAACGAAAATTCCCACGGGGTGCGATATTTTACCACGCGCTGTGCAAAATTAGCACCTTGAAAATTCCAATCGGTGGATGTCCTCCGGGAGCGTGGTGGCCAATTGGGTAAAGAGCTTGACTACCGACAAGAGGGTCTCCTATTCAAGTCACGGATGAAGTTATTGGACACTTCCGTCATAAATATTCGAAGTGTGAGATGGCAAATGGAAACAATGTGGACTGATCCATGAAAGTGTGATATTCACTGACCTTTGGCTTACTTTAGGTTGACCTGTACCCTCCCTATCCATCCGGATTGAATCGTTGAGTGAGAGAGAGTGAGTTTATCTCCTAATTTTTTCAATACTAGTAACGCGATTCAATTTTCACTGGCGTTAAAAATTGCCTTAAATGAAAAATATGACTATCTAGAATGCCTTATTCGTGATAAGGTACTGCAAAGTTTTGAAGAAATCCTAAGGAGTCTCAAAGCGTAGAAGCCCTTTCCGACGCTGGAGATAAAATCTCGGATACAACCATTGTACAATCGCGAGTTCAATCTGGAAGCAAATTTGAAGGGAAGGGACGAATGGTTTTCCGAAGGCAACTGTGTGGAATTTATTTTCTTGGAGTAGCAAGGAAGTAGCAGCCCAGCCTGTCAAATCCGTCCCACCGTATCTATGGGAGATAAGATAGGTCGATAAAAGAACTGCTCTGCTCTCCTTCCACAGATGTCACAAACGACGTGCCCATTGTTTCGGCGTGACTCGCGTGATTTGGACTACCGAAGCAGTAGTGCCCAAATTTCATGACATCCTACGCTCTTTCTCAAAAGATGAGAGGTAAGGGCACAACAGGAATCTCAACGTGTCCCACAATATTTTCCGCTTGGGAGGCATTCAGAGTGACATATTTCCCTCACTCGAAACCCTGATTTTTAGATACTAAAGATTATTTTTCACAATTGAATCCTTCAAACATATCAAAGGGTCCCTTGAGATTCTTTATAGGCTTACTTGCATTTCATTAACTTGGAAAATAATAGAAGAGGAGTGTCTTTTGTGCTTGAACATTGATAGTTATGTTATGGAGAGGTATTTTTTCTTTGTTCTGTACCCATTTAAGATAGATAACAATAGATACCCTTTTAAGGCACATGCTAGTTTTCTAAGGCCATTTGACTCGGCAATTGAATAAAAATTTAGCTAAAAATTTAATGAATTTGGAATCAAGACGTGCTTATTCCTTAAAATATATTGAATGTGGTTTTAAACTAAGGTATAAGTGGTTGGAACAGTAAATGTGCCTCTCTTCTATTAACAATGACGATATTGCACCGACAAGTTCTTTTTTAATATGTCTATGGTATTGCAATTCGGCATAAGGTTAATTACTCACTGGCCTAGTTGGTTACTGAGGATAACATTTCACTCCAACCACAGTTGATGAACATTGTAGAGGGTAAGAGTATTAACCAAGAAAAGAGAAGTATTATATTATCGTCTCATTTAGCTTGTTCCGTAATCCAAATGCAAATTCCTCTCTACATTAATTAATAATTCATTTAAATTATTTTCCTGGAATTTAAAATTTTCACAGATGGGATTTCTACTCGTCAAACATCACGCTCGCAAAAAGAGGAATAATCCCCGCAACTAATTACTAATAAAGCCGAATAACGGGATAAATATAAACCCATTAACCAGATTTCAAAACCGGAGAGTAGTTATTCAAGGATACCATCCTGATCACAACACAGAATTACGGGGTCTGTAGCTGAGAAATTTCATATGCACCTTATGCTGTTGAAACTAAAAATTTTCACCAGGGATATGCATCAATACCACGCGTGCCATGCTTATTCATTGAATTGCGTTTAGAGAAGAAGAACCTTTTGCATTTGTACCCGATATTTTGAAAAAAGACAAATTATTAAGAACAATCAGCCATGGAGCAACTGTTTGCGTGATTGGCAAACCAGAAAAGGCTGCTCGAAATATTGAAAATCCCAATGTATTGGGGGTGATTCGGAGCCATCTCTTAAAAATACATTATCAAAGATGTGTATCTAATCTTTTTGCACAATAGACCTCTCCACATCAAACAGAACTATTTTCTCAGGCTGCGAAGTCATTGAAGAAAACAAAGCCGCCGTTGCGCAGAATAATTAACCCAGCTGGGTGTGGCTGTGAATGTGGTCCAGCGGTGAGATACGACATGCCATAACTCCCTTCGGTTGTCATGCATGCAGTACTCGGCGCAGCCCTAATGACTGTATTTAAGGAGTAGGAGAGATAAAATATGGACTGACTTGATGAATGTCCAGCCTCTTGGCTGACAGTCGGCCCATCACCCTACATCTCCGTATACCTGGCACTGAAGGGAAGGGGGGATTCGCTTTGTAAACCTTTGTGCTGGGGCTCTGCAGACTCGTCCGCCCTTACGTCTGTCCATCTCTTTGGACCTTACACCTCTTTCCACGCCCACCTGGTCAGTAGATCCCGCCCAGGGCCTGCTCGCTTGTTGCCCCTGTTTCAGCAGGCAGCAGGGATGCCTCAAGGTAGGAATTAACCGGTGGCAGTAGTAGAGGAGATATTTCCGTTCAGGATGACTGGTATGTCATACAGTTTTTAGAAACTTGCCCAAAATATAATTGCAATGACTTCAGTACTTGAGTGAGCAACGAGTTTTTATTTTACAGAGATAGAACAAAAATAATGCTTTCGTTTTTCTACGTCTCTGAGTTCACCGTCTAGTTATTTTTCTCTCCCCATGACATCGCAAATTGACAATGAATTTGATCCAATATTGGGTACTGCCTGCCCGTTTTCTCTTTCAAAAAAGTTTTCACTATAGCCATGACTAATGCGTTTGAAAATTTATTAACTTTAAGCAATAAATAAACCAGGTTGATATCATATCAGTCATCACTGTTACTTAGCAGAAAACTTCGTGAACAAAATCGTGAAAATGCGTTTGTGTGTATGCCCAACTAATTAGAATGAAGGAGTTTCAGAAAAAAATCACTACTATTTATTAAATTTTTACCTTTTTGAGCTCAATAGTTTGAAGTGGCGAGAGAAATACTTTTCTCTGATATTCTAATAAACCTCAGTAACAGTATAATTGCGGAATATTTGAATAAATTTATTTTCAGGAAACTGAAAATCTCATTAAAACTCAATATTATATCTGACGCCTGATGTAGGATTTATTGAAGCTAACTAAAAAACTTTATTCCCAAAAAGAATTATAAAAATCAATAATTAATAAATTTATAATACATTTAAATTTATGCATGAGGCTTCCATGTTCTTAAGTTAATAACTTTTAACGTTATCACAGAGGATTATCAAAATATTTCTTTTAAGGGAATTTTATCAAGGTGCATGGATGCTGAACCATTAAACTACACAAGCAAAGAGAGAAAAAAAATCACAACTATTGATTACATTTTTACCTTTAGTGGGAAAAAATGAGGAACATAATTTTTGAGATCACCACCATTATTTTCAACGGAGTATGCATCTGAATATTTATTTCATCTTTTGGAACAGGTAGCAATTTATATAGTTCAGAAATGAATTATTACCGCTTCAGTTTCCAATTTTTTTAGATAATTTCTAGAGAGTAAGCTCCATATATATATAATGTTCTTTGTCCAGCAATGTAGAATACAGTGATACAGTAAATAGAAACGATTCAACACTTCATCCCATTTGTTGGCCTTAAATATCAGTTGAGAATATAATTCCAACGCTTAGAATTTACTAATATCCCGAAAGAAACAAAATCCTGAAAATCAGTGGATACCTAACTGTAATCCAACAGCGTGCTTACTCTTTCTAGCTGCATGATTAAGCACAGCCCATTTTAGGTCCACAAAGCGGGAATATAAATTAATTTCTTTGATTTCCTCCGGGTATGCGGGCCACAGTGAGTTTCTCTGGATGACAAAATCGTTTCGGCATCTGATTTACGAGGGAACGGCTTGAACCGCCACCGACCACCACATTTCCATCGTTATGAAGTCAACCGTCTCCTCATCTGGTCTCCAAAGTGGAACTCCCGGCTCCCGCCACCAAAAACTGCTTTCACCGAGGGACTTAAAATAAATTGAGGATCTCAAACGATGCAGTCGTAATTCAATCTAAACGATGACACGAGGGTAAAGTTAGATTTCTCATAATTGCACATTTTCAATGGAAACGACCATGAAGCAGTAACGTCGCTCGGTAAGGTATGGCGTTTAAATTTCCACCACCTATTATGATAAAACCTTCGTCCCGTTTATTTTTAGCCCATGACCATGGGTTTTTATCCTGTGAAATTTAATTAACAATAAAATCTTGGTTATCTTAAGCAAAGAAGTGGTCCACAGGTAAGCACCCATCAACAGAGGCCAAATGTAAATCCCATGCTCTTGAGGAGTAAACTTTACGGGTAACACACTCAGTGTTCACGAAAAACTTTTTATGCACAACTCTTTTTTTACTTCTTTTTTTTTACTTTTCCTGTTACGAAAGCAGAGTTACTCTAAAGAACTGCTATTCAAAAAACTTCTTCTTCGTTAAAAAGCAGAAGTGTTTTACGTATAATATTGCAAAGGTCTTATGGAATCGACAAAAGGTCAAAAAATGAGAATTTGTATTGATTTTTAGAAATCTATCGATTTCTTTATCATATTGAATGTGAACGCTCCTCATATTTTATTTGAAATAAAAAATAGACCTTGTAAAATATTCTGCCCATCTAACTGATCAAAAATAATGCACTTAGATCAAAATAAAATGTGTTTAGATTACCTAAAATCATAATTAGAACATCTCGCCAAGAATATTAATATTTACATTTTAAATATTGAATTGAACAGGTGATATAAAAGTCAGTAAGAAATTCTGTCGAAGAATCTCAATGGAATCGGGTTGAAGTTGGTTGGAGTGAAGTATTGCAAGGGAAAAAATATTTCAGGCACTTTTAGAAAAAAATCATCGAGCAGAGTTTTTCAAATGATATTCTTAAATTATCAATAAAAGAGAAAGCTAAGAGACAATGATAATAAAAACTAAGAGATAGTGCAATTGAAAAATAAAGCGAAGGGCGACCAACAAAAAATATTGAAAGATGATATAAAGTCACTCGCCATTGAACAACCAGGCAAAATTTTACTATTTAAAGAGAGGAACATCTGCAAAGGAAGGAGGACGCTTGCAATATATTCGTATGATTCCTGCAGAAAGTTATCATTTCGAATCAGATTTGTATACACGAGACATTTTCCACTACATTTCAGCTTTTTTCAAAATGTTCAGCTACATTTCAAAATTATTTTAAATTGCTTTTTCATACATTTTAGGAATTCCACCCTGGTTTTGAATCATTTGTTCTATTCATGAGTATATTTTAAGCCAGCCAGAAAAAAAGAGTAAACATCCAATATAAAATAAAAGTTAAAAAGATATCACACGAGGGCTCAACGTTAGTAGCGCCCATGATTACCCGGTCATACTGGCCATAGACAGTATATCACTTCGGACCAGCTGAAAAAAATTATTTACACACTAGGAAAATTTTTCCATTCATTTTACGAATTCAACCATGGCAACATTTCTTTGAATCATTGGTCCTATTCATATATATATATAATATATTTCAAGCCAGCCAGAAAAAAATAGGGGTAAAATCCAATATACAGACTGTCCCAAGGGTCGTGTGTCATTTTTGACCTATAATTTTAGTAATTTTGCATCAAGCAATATTAATAAAAATTGGCATACTTATGGGGAAAGATCCTTAGTTTTGTTGAGTGGAAGCAAAAGTTTATAATTTTGACCTTTTGACCTCACAATGTGGGTCCAAACCAAAAATTTGAATTTGCCTTATGGGGTTTCAGTGTTTAAAAAATCGAGATAGAAAAAAGTCTGAATTTTATTGACCAAGATGTCAATTATTAGGGGTACCCGTATTATTCACTACTTGACCTCCGAGGGTCACAATGGGGGTCAAAAGCCATAAAAATGACACATGACCCATGGGACAGTCTGTATAGAGAAAAGTGTATACCTACTTGAGACAATTTCTTCTAATTTTCGGCTACGAAGTAATTTCTACTCCTTTTTCATTCATTTTAGGAACTCCACCCTGGTTTGGAATCATTCTGTTCATGAGTATATCTCAAGCTAACCAGAAACAAAAGAGGGGTAACGATCTATATAAAGAGAAAAATGATGATGAAGATATCGCACGAAGGTCCAACGGCAGTGTTGCACATGATTATCCGGTCATACTGGCCATAGACGGTATATCACTTCGGACCATCAGAAGAAAAATTCTGGAAATCATACGCGGATGTTTTTACTGGTCGTCACTCACGCGTTATTTACACACGAGGCAATTTTTTCCACCCGCATCCTTTTAACGATCCTGCTGAGGAAACTGCAATACCCCACGCGTGTCAGTTGAGGGGAGACTAGTGATTCGGTTGGCGGATGGTGCAGAGGGGATGGAAGGATCGGTTCTCGGGACATTCCGTGTGGAGAAATGGGAAGCCGCCAAGATCATTTTCTCCCCTCCCACAAGTCTCCGGACATCGCAAAGGGAAAAGAAATCCATCCCCTACTTGTGTGGACAACACTTCACCATCACTCTGCGGTCTGCTCTCTCCACGGAGAGGTGGAGAACTACCGAGGAGGTTGGGATATCCAACCTCCTTGAGAACTACCCTCGAGGGCACAGAAGTTCCGGAGTACAATTTTCCCATCTCGTCCCAGCCCAAAAAATGAAGTCTCCCGGTTCGCAGCGGGGGTTCCACTGTGAGAAAGGTCCCTTCGGTGTCGGCAGACATGAGAGTGAAAAGGGATTTCGACCCGCAAGCAGCTCTTGGGCATCTCTTCGGACATGAGATGACTCCCTCCGTATCCGTCGTGGGAGGATATTGGTGTGTGGGATGAAGGCACCTCACTCCTTGCTCCCCTTCATATGGACTATTTCATCAACTCTTTTTTTAAAGGCTCTAATGGAGGCGCTAACGTAATTTGCCTATATGACCGAGCATCGAGGATAGTGTTGTGAATATTACATAGGTTTAATAGGAATAATCATTGAGCTACTGCGAAAAATATATTTAAAAATGTCAAGGAAGGTTTTCCTTAGTTTTAAGGAGGCATGTCAAAATCTAGGGTCAGCGACAAATAGCAATTAAGATTCAATAAGTAAAATATTGTTGTTGAAATACCAGCAAATAGCTTATGGTTAATACACAATGGTTGCTATCGACCTTGAGTGCGTGAATGCGATAAGGAACACTACTCTTAGTTGGATAGAAAAAGAAAAAGTGCTATGCATTCGTCACCTTAAACGTCTTAAACCACCGTCACAGTAAATGTCGAATTGCAGCAGTGAATGGCAATTAATAGAAATTTTTACATAAACATGAATGCATAAAATATATTGATTACGACGCTATGATAGCTTAGTGCCAAAAAGATAACAAGAGAAATTAGAAAATACTCATCAGTGCCAATGAAATGTCAACGTGGTTTCCTAATTGCTTGTATTTTGTAATACTGCAATTGCTTGGTATCCTCAGAGCTCTACTTCCCTTTCTCAGAAGGTTTTCGCAGGTTTTTCACGCCCCTTTCTTGTGAGGACGTTTTCCTACAGTGTATTTTTTTATATGGACGAAGGTTTTTCCCACTAACAGGAATCTTTTTTTTGCAAAAAATTATTATTATTATTATTATTATTATTATTATTATTATTATTGTTATCATCATCAAATTCAATATCCTCAGGTTTTTCGTACGTTTGTTCGTATAATTTTGCACTTGGTAAATGTAACTTTATTGGCTTTGGTTTTTTATATTTTTTAAAGCATACCTTTAATGATTTTTTTGTGATAATGTGACTGCATTCAAGAGTAACTTGACAATGTATTCCTCTGATAATATTTAATGTATGGCGAGATTAGATGAAATACGGAACTTTCTAGTCTCAATCTCGCCCAACAGAGACGAATTATTATTTACTTTGCATCCACAACGGCACACGGTTTCCCAAATCATGGCTGCTGGAGTGGGCTGATCTGATCCATACTGGTGAACTTCGTTTAGAATTAATCGGGCTCTTGGCAATTGAAAATTCTAGCTAACATTAGCGCACTTGCTCTTCATGCCCTTATATTTTCACAAAGCTTACGGAAGGAGATTAGCATTGAGTTACGCATAGAATATTTCTAAAACCCTACTGATGTTCCACTCATGAATTTCCATCTTAGCAATTATAATCACTAAGCTGTCGTTAAAATATTGAAATCAAAAAAATCTCAGGCTAATTGAAGAAAGCGCAAGCCCTGTTATAAGATGCCTCAGTCATGTAATTAGCGTTTTCAACTGGATTATTACCCACATGACTGGCGAACAAGTGTCAGGTCCCCATTAATTAAAAATTACATTTTAATTGACGCAAACGGCCGCTGCTTCAACGAAATTAATCATGGTTATGCAAAACAGCACATCATAAAAAGATAGTGCTGTAAAAAATCCTTTACCATCGTAGGAATGACAGTAGTTGGAACATGGCACCATGGAAGGATTTCGGTAGGAAGGGAAGAAGGACCTCATCCCTGCACTCCTTCAACTCTTTTACGGTCTCCAGTTTCTCCGACGGCCCTTCTCGGATTTATTCCCTCAATCCATGCCTACCCGACGAGAAACAAAAGACAACACTCATGCCGTGTCCCCAGAATTATTCGATGAAGCGGCTCCTTCGTCAGTGTGCCCGAACATAAAAAAATGATGACCCGGTGCTTAAAAATACAATCATGTCCCCGGATGACCATAGAGAATTCCTGAAGATGACTCCTTTATGGATCCAATTAGGTATCTGCCCATGCTGTGCTTCCCGGAGTTTTAAAAATTTTCACGGTTCAAGTACGAATTATCCACCAAATTTTTAAGGCCTAGATCAGGTTCTTAGAGACTCTTGAGAAAAAAAATTCAGAGCTCCTTGTCACGACCCCATGTCATTGAGTATCTCATGAACATGTACAAAAATGCCGAATAAAAAAGAAAATCATAGAAACCGAAAATCAATGATCGTATAAATGTTTTGTAGCAGTGTGAAGTCATAGCTGTGACTAATTGTAAGTTAAAAGCTAGATGTGTAGTAAGGCAGAATATATAGTGAGGGATACATCAGTATAGAGATTATTGAAAACATTAATGCCGCATAATTTATTTACATAATGTCACTGTACAGTATCCTCTTGGACTCTTCCATCATGAAATATCAGTTTCAAAATAATCGTAAGTTATCCTTATACTAACTACTAATCCTCGAAATCCAAAATATTTGGGAAGTCATGAACCTATTTGAGTTTTGAAAATATGTAAAAGGACTTTGGAGCGTTTTCGTAGCATATTTTACGAATAGTTTCAAAATAAATCTGTGCCAGGTAAATTGATATTATGTATTTAATTTGACCTGCATTTCTTTATCTTTGCAATACAGCTGAAATACTTTGTCATCGTTGAGCGTTGTATGGACAAAACTACCTTCGGTGATTCAAATTTGAGAGTGGTTTAGTGACTCCAGCTTGATAAGAAATTTTTTTTCAAGTTTTTCCAAAGGTACTTTTATCCCCATGCACTGGATGGACATGGACAGAGAAGAGGATGGACTCTGTTCTTGACATGTACTGGATGATATACCAAAAGAGATGACAAGCTGGCAGATGTTATGCACCGTATGTAATTGGTCTCAGCAAGTTTCGGCATAATCCATCGTCTAACATGCTCATTATACTATGGGCGTTGAAACTAATACAAATGATTTTCCGCTTTAGCAACCAATTTTGGTCGCAGAATTATGAAAGATGAGGAAACATCAACGGAGAAAAAGGAACAGGATACATCTTGGAGACCACGTGTTCTTTGCCGTGCGCTAAATAATTGCTTAATTAAAAAATTCCTCGGGACGAGACATTGGGTGGAGCTAGAATGCCTTATTAACATTCATTACATCTTGGAGGTCCACCGCGTTACATTATTTTTTTCGACTAACTTCACGGTCATCTTTTAGAAGGCTAACTAACCTTCGTCTCACGCCCTTTAAAAAAAAATCATATCCCAAATTCTCCCTTTCCTTATGCTTGCTTTTCCTTCGCTCATTTCCCCAGTTCAGAGCTCTTTGGTGGTGGCAAGGGGGGTAAAAAGCGGAGAAATAAAAACCCGGATACCATGACACGGGACGGATTCCGATGCTCATCTTTTGGCGTCAAATGACGGCGACGAAGGCGCCCGAGTGGGGAAAAAGGGAAAGAGAGAAAAAAAGTTGAATAAACCCTTCCGCACCCCACAGAAATCTTTTTTTTTTTCGTCTTCTTGAGTTCCCTTCAAGTGGTCAGAGGAGATGTGTCCACACAACACTCGCCATTATATCGCCTCCAGTCTTCTTTCGTTTAGTTTATTTTTCAAAATATTATTCTTGTATCAACTCCGCCGCCTTTAAGGTTTTCTCTTACCAATCCTGTCCCGCCAATGGCCTCCCACACTAGTCCTTCTCCCTCGCCAAACTCTTCAGAAAAGTTTGTTGACAAGTAATCTCACGCATAAGCCGTGCCCGTCCGGTTTATACCTCGCACACTCATTGGCATGTTTATGTTGATTAAAAGATCTCGCCGTTCGGTGCGAAGGAAGAAAATAAAAGCAGAGCGAAGTGGGGTGGGGATGAAGAAATTCAAGGAACATATTAACGAAAAGGTTTTCATTAGGGAGGCAGGCCTGTGTGAAAACAATTCCAAAATGCGTGTGAGGTTTCCCCATTTATTTATTCATTCGCACGCAAAGATGGTGGGCAAGGATAAGTGATGGGGTGAGTTTCAGCGGGGAAGCGAGTAAGATCATCCGTTCCCTTAATTGAAACGAGTTCTGCACAGGGGCTCCAAATGTTTATGGCACATGCAGTTCATTCTGGTCTCTCGAGGGAGTGCTTGACGGCAGTGAAAAATTTCCACGCCTGTCCGATGATGGTATTGGTGGCAATATTTTGCAAAATATGTGTCATTTTCATGAATGACTATGGTTTTCCAATATATAATGATTCTTTTGATGCAATTTGGTTTATCATTATTCTGCTGGAGGAAAATTCTCGTGGAGGAAAATGTTAGTGCTAAAAATGGGGTCGATATGAGAATAAAAGTAGGCTGATGCGACAAAACAAACTTCGGATTGCTGTCTCTAGATTATCTTCATAGGAAATACATAAAAAAGAATAAACTATTCCACACAAGCTTAGGAAAGTATATTGTTTTCCAAATAATGCATTCAATTTGTACGATATAAGCAATTAGAAAATTGAAAGTAATCATCTGAACATCTGATGAAAATAATACCTATCTTGATGATTAAAGCACAAATGTTAACATCCACACTATTTTATTTATCACTTAACCGACCATGGTTTCGACACTTGGTGTCATTTTCAAGATTTATTTGAATACTGGATATTACCACTTATGCTTTAATTATGGATATAGCATTATTCCACAAAATTAAGCCTGAAACGATTTTAAAAGTAAATAATACCTTGTCATGATTTCAGTACAAGGCAATATTAAATAAAGAATTTAGTCTAATACACCCATAGAAAGAAGAAAGTTTTCAGAAGAAACATTGATCATGAACATTTTACCTCAATTGAATATGTTCCATAATCTTATCAAACACTTCTCATTACAATATGCATTTCATCAAAATAGCAGAAATGATACAAATTTATTTTTCTCGCTAAGAAATTATGCTCCAAAAGACGGCCTAGTTACCTCGTTCATTTTTCTTGCCAACTCAGACTGATCACCCGTTCTTCATGTCACAATAATGCTCACATGCGACGAGCAAAATTATTTCCTTTCCTATGCCGCTAAACAAAAAAACTGACTAAGGACAATTTTGCTCATAACTACTCAAATACGCAGCTTATCTGCAAAGACAAACAGCTTCTTTTCCACTACACGCGTCATTTTCAAGAAAATACATACACATCTTTTAAATTACATTTGACCATTTAATATTGGAGAAGTAAATTTTTAGTCAAATAATAATTCAATCTGAGAAATAAATGAGATAAAAATAAATTTCGGATTTCTGACTACTGATTATGCTCTTGAAAAATACATAAAAAGAATAACCTATCCTATACAGGCTTTTAGGAATTTAGGTTGGTTTCCAAATAATTCATTTGACTTATAAAATAAAAGCATTGTCATGAGTTTTATCAAAGAATTATGTATCAAAGAATTTTAATTATATCACCTTTTTGTGATTTAGAAATTTGAAGTTTTCACCAATTGAATCGCGGATGTTGAAAAGCCTATTAACCCCAAGCCATCTCTAAATGTGCTATCACTCACCGCGCATTCAAATGGTTTTATGAAAGTCGCCACTCGTGTCGCTCACGGACAAAGTGATCCGTGTTTCACGGGTAAATACGGTATAATTAGGGGTGTTATCGGAAATTTATATACAGGATGATGTGATCTACCAAATTTATAACTTTTCAATGCTATTCCCCGCAAATACTAACATTATACTGCAAAATATTGGAAAAACAGCGGGTCGCAATGCGCTCATCAACGCGCCGTTGACATTTATGAAAACCGATTAAAATACGATCGAAGAGGCAACAGTAATGAGTCTTCTAAGGGATGAATTGGGTCTTCTCTATGCAGTTCCTTTGAATTGAATATTCGTCATGAGATAGTTTCCTAGCATCGACCTGATAGGTTAATGCAATGCACGCATTCGTTTTCCTTGAACGAGGGAAGAGAGGAATTATTTTGGGCATAAACCCGCTGCCATATCGTTGGAATAATATTATTATTATTACGAATTTCTGCAATTAGACTATTGCCTGGTGGCAGCATTAGATGTACATGAATAACAAATGTGTACACACAAAGTCTCTGTCTATCTAATACAAAGTTTTGAAACAGATTAGACACCCATGGTAAAAATAATACACTAATTATAATCTCATACTACAAAGAATTTAACATTGTCCCAATAAACCAATTTCAAACAATCCATTAAGTACAATAATTCTACTATAATACAACTAAAAAATGAACATTGACCCTATTAACCCAATTTCACACCCACCCTTTTAAACCACTATGTAATTAATCATTAAGTGATGAACACTTCTTCCTAAAAAATTTCGTATTTGCAGCGAAGATCTTAAAAATAACTTCAGGTAGGTCTTTCCACTCCTTTATTCCTCTATGTAGGAATTTACAGTACATCAGGGGGGATTTTAGGTTAGCACCATCTCCGGCCTATCGGAGGGACGGCTTTGAGCATTCATTACTCTTTTTCCCCAATGTTACACATCTAGTATCCCGACCATGCCCTCTTACCCCTCCTCCCCCATTATTCTCATTTCATTTCCACCAAATCAGCACCCAAGGCAGGCCCGACGACTAACCCATCAGGAGAGACCGGGATGATGTACCGCCACCGGCCGGTCCCTGGACCCATGGTCCCCCGCTGAGTCGAATATGCCAAGGGGCGACAGACCTTCCTCTACCTCGCTCATATATCCCCGGTCACCAAGTCTTTCATCCCTTTATGCTCTCGGTCCATTTTTTTTCTCTCAAACAACTTCGGCGGCGATGAAAAAAGTGAAGGATTTACCGCAGATAGGGTTGCTTGGATGAGTCCAAACTTGGATTTAAAACCTTGCCTTATTTCCTTCCTTGAGACCTTTATTGGGTCGTAGGACCTTCCACATTTCCAATCCGCTAAGCAACCGAGTTTGCTAAATAATAAGGATGAAATTACTATCTTCACACAGTATTTTCAGCGATTATAAGTTTAGATTGATATATTTTATTTTGCTAAATCTAGCTACCGGTTCTAGCTACAACCAGTTGGGTCTAGCTACATAAAATTAGTAAAATATCGCCGCATGCTCAAACCTATAATATATCCACCAGAAATGCGGCAGTTATGTACCATTAAGAGTGAAACACCCATGACACCCATGTAGAGTCTAAATAAATTATAGTTTTTGAATATAAAAATTTGTGCTACTCTTGGACTGAGGTTTACATAAACAGACGATTTAACAAATCACACTGAGCAATAATCATTTTTCCGTTGGAGTTTCTGGGATAAAATAAAGGGTTAGCTACTCAAAGCATGGTAATTGATAATTATTTTAACACTAGCTAAAGTGAAATTACCTTTAAGATTATTTTTAATATTACATTTAATTTTTTATTCATAACTACCGCCAATAACATATTGTTACATTTTCATCTCACGAAGCCATGCCATTCTCGACATGTGCTTAAATAGCTGGAAAAGGATAATTATTATTTCACCGTTTAGAGCTGGGCGAAATTAATTCCTTTCTTTCATTGAATGCTAAATTTTGCACATACTCTAGCATCAATCACTCAGAGATGCAATGTAATAGTTTGTATGAAAATGTAAAATTTCCGCGCAGCTGACTTAGATACAGGGTATCGGAGCTAACTAATTTCACAGGTCCACATCGTATTTCAATAATGTACATTTGGGGATTTTCGAAGGATTCACCCGGGATTTGAACCCACCCCCTTCAATCTGTAATTATCTGCTCTACTTACTGAAGTTAAAGTCCCTCTATCGGTAAAGTCACTTGCAGATGTTCAAAAACTCACTAGCATAAACTGGGGTAACTTTGGGACGGATTTTATTATTTTTCTGGATTTCTGAAAAATCTTAGCATGTGAAAGGGAAAAGTGCAAGCAATTTCGATAGATCTAACCATCCTATTTCTAAATATGAAGCACATTTTGTTCTATGACCGTTCCTTGCCGAGTTATCACCCCCTGACTTTGTCCCAAATTTACCAAATCGCTAAATGTACAGCGATATTGGCAGATCACTAAAACTAGCTGTATGTGCGTAGCCTATGCGCCAAAAAAATACGTTGAGCCATAAAATTTTATTTAGGTATGATCTTAAAGCAAACGGATTAAAAAGTTTTGAATGACTCAACCGGATAAATATTTTAGCGAAATGATGCTACCTATATCGAGAGAAATATCTATTCGGAAATATTCTTCCATCATTTCAATATTTATGCTTCCGGCTTAAGTGAAATATTGTTTAAATCAGCGGGTGGACATAAAAGGGAAACCATATGTTTAACACTATCGAGATTTGATCTCCTCTGAGTCAAAGACAAGACACATGGAAGTCGGTAGGTTGGAATTTACAGCTGTGCTACCAACCTTCTTTCTTTTATGTGCCGACAAAAATATTTGATGCTACCACATTCACTGTCATTCATCTCTGCCTTTCAGTATCTTTCTTCTCCTCTTGAAGTATTCAGAAGCATCTTGTGTTCAGTGCTTTCCGTTGACCATCATTCCATAAGCACTCTGTCCCACATAGCTTTGAATATCCCTTTTTCCGGTTCTTAATCCTATTCAAAAATGTATTTTATGCTATCGTCCTCATCCTTTTTTGAGTTGCCAGCAGTCCCCATTCGTGATATTTTAACAGCTGTCTCCAGTTCATAAGACCAAATAGAAATCGCTTGGGGATATATATAATAATAAAGATCATCGTTTAAAATGCAGAGAGTGAGATACTATCCTGGCTAAAATTTATGACACTGTATAGGAAAAGATTTCAAAATTAGGAGGTTCTGTTTTAACAAAAACCGATTTTACGGGGTAAGAAGGGTAAAAGGGTAGCACCGATTCGTTTATGCATACGATTTTCGTTACCTACTTACATACAGTATCTATAATCCTTCCACGAACCTTCCCTAGACATTTGGCAGAGTGGATTTCAGAGGTTTTAGCCATAACTAGAGGATGCATCCCTCATGCTAAACCGGTATTTTTTCGCTTACGTATAAGTACTTAAAAATTAAAGTTATTCTGTCGCAAAGTCAGGGAAAATAATGCTTACTTATGAAATTGGTCTGTAACTACAATTAGAAAATTTTACCTCGCTATTTTCTCATATATGTGAAGTTTTTTATCTAACTTACAGGCTAATGTTAATAATGATCGACTCGACATTCCCTGAATATTTCAATGAGATGACGTAAGTTGTGTGCGAGTACTAGGTCACGGCAAAAGGCAAAGTACGACTGATCAAGGAGGAGTGATGCGTCGCGTTGTAACAATTGAAGGAGGGTCTGCGGAGAAGTTTCGGCTATCTGGTCTACCCTCCTACCGCGTCCAAAAGTCCAGTCCGAAATATTCCATATGTAAGCTCATAATTGGACACTATGTTGGTCATACAACAAGCTATAGACTACATTCTTCTCTTGGTTCTTTAACTCTTCCCTTTCACATATTTCGCCTCTCCGATTCTACGTATTTACAGGTTGTAAACTTTTGCGAGTGCAATATTTACAAGTTGGAGAAAAATATATTTCATGCTCTATTCACTATTAGACGGTATCTAACATTTCATTACAGATACGTAACAGAAAAGATTGATAAAATATTTCGAAGCAGTTTGTGTTGATCCAAATTATTCTTCAATGAACGCATACAGAACGTCAGATAAGATTCATTATCACGATTCGTCTACAACTCTGATGCTGTTTTGATGCAGCTCCACAGCGCAGCCTCTTATCGCCTCATCATCTCGTGATTACTTTTTTCTATAATAGCATTTATGATAATTTTACAAACGCAGCGCATATGAGGACTTACCGCTCTTCACGCCAACCTATTCATCGATTATTGTCATTGTCAGACAATCATCTCGAGCAATTACTCGGTGTTTACTAGCATTTATCAAAATCTGCAAGCTTCCTTCAAGTACATTTTTATTCCATGAAGGTGGGGGTTCGTCTCGCTCAGGCCTTATGAGCTGGACTGACTTTAATTACATTGATAGCAACTCGAAAATGTGTACCATTTGGCTTCTGTCACTCATTTAAATGACTTTTCATGCTGTAATATGATGCTGGAAATTGCATTAGTAATGCTGTTTCTTAATGATATTTTCCAAACGAGTTCATTCCATTTCCTCCCATATTAGGACCTTAACCTAAATTTTTCAAATGTCCATTTTATTATTTCAGTTTTAAGATTAGTGGAAATAGTGAAATCTTAAGTTTCTATGCCTTTTAATAAATTTTCCGTGTTAATATTTTTACGATTGAATATGCACAAAAGTAAAATTAAATTTCTTTTCCCAGAAAACACAGGATAAGCTAATAGAGGGTCATGATAAAGTTATATAGTCTTATACTTAGCCATGTCTCACTCGATATAAAAAATTATACTAGAATATATTTAACTTCACCTAAACTTGGTTAATCAAAATTTATTGCTGTGCCAGGATGAAGGTATCTAGATATTGATTTACCTATTAGGTGGATACTGCTTACATTTATAATCAATTGGAATCTTCCTTTAACTTCTTAAGTAAGCCGGATTAAAATCCAGTAAAAGGCTCATTAAAAAGACATAGGATACTCAAGATATAAAATATATCCTTAGTAATAGATTGAATGGCACTGAGAACTAATTTTTAAAATTCTAAATGACAATTCTCCATGAATTATTGGTAATTTTATCCCCGGGTAGTTAAATTTGACACAGATGTAAAACTATGCACTTAATCATCATTCACTTCAAATGTTAAACTTGACACATCAATACGAAATCTTCCCTCTGATTGCAGAGGCCATAAGTCCACCCCACGTCTGAAAAGACAAGTCTCCTTCCATGGGCGGAAGACATAACAATATAGCATCCCATCCTGGATCCCGTTTGGGGTTTTATTCCTTATCTCTCTATCATTCTCCAGCGGTACAATACGAGCTGCCATCTAGGGATAGAGTCCGCTGAGGGAGTAGAGGGATGGGTGAAGTCACCCTTGTAAAGGAGAACATACCTGCCCTCTTTAGGAATAAAAAAGAGATAACAAAACGGCAGCGGACGTTGCCTAATGCCAACATTCCTTCTCCACCCCCGTTCCTAACCCTTGCCTTTTTTTATCCCCTCCCCATTGTCGTCGACGTCAGATAAGGGAAGATGAGGTAGGGAAAAAAAAGATTCTCGTGAAGGGGAAGGGAGTGTGGCATGGATTGGTCTTCTCGCGTGCCCCTTGGAATGTGCGCGCGGTCCAATGAAGATGTTTATAAAAGTCTCTTTTTTCGTGGGAGACTGAATGGAAGGGGTAGGATAAAGAGGGAAGGAAGAAAAAACTCGTCTTTGAGGAGGTTTCATAGGAGCCTAATCGTTCCGTAAACACACGTCGACCCGCTGCGTGAAACCGCCGTTCCAAGGGCCCTATAAAGACCTGGCTTACCACGCGTGGCGACTGCATTTGGTTCACTGATTTGAAGAGTTTTATTTGCGTCGTTCTAAGAGTTAAATCTGTAAAAGTCGAGTGTGAGCTCGAAAATATATACCAGGACCTTCGTGTGAAGGTTCAGCTGGGTGTTATTAAAAAAAAATTACTTGGGAAAATGCTTGGTTTTGTGCGTTTCATATGTAGCCACATTAATTTGACGACAACGGAATGCGAAAAAATACTGAGAGGAAAATCTGAATACTCCTCCATATAGAAATGGAAATTACAAATATTTACAATAATAACTGCTTAAAATTTTAATATAATACTGCAGCTCTTGAGCTAAAGAATAACGACTATTACAGGTGGAATATAATTTATTTCAATGGTGGAATTATTTCGAGGTTGGGGCATGATAACACCAAATTAGATAAATTGTCTTGTAAATTAAATTAATAACTGGTTGCTGTCCTGGTTTCTGGTTTTCCTCAGGTCTTTAATTAACATACTGCGAATGAAAGACAATATATCGACACTTTTACCCGCTAACGGTCCTTCTCCTTTCTTCCATCACGGCAGAGTTCCACGGTACTTTTTCACCCTCGTTCCTGAATTCGATCATGATATTTGACATTAAGGATGCATTGTAAACAAAATATAAATTAGCTCAAAGAGAAAATAATCACCGAAATAAAATAGAAATAATTTCTCTTGAATATAAATTATTGCCAAATGAATAAATTGGTTTAATAAATTGTAATGTTAAGCATTTATATTCCTGTGCTTTAATTGATGATCATCATGATAGACACTAAGAAAAGGAACTTTATGGAATATGCTCATTGTAAATCGTAAGGTATATTTGCATTTTGGTTTCGCACGAAAATCTTTTTTATGACCCAGGTTTTGGCATCATGCAACGTTTTCTTTAGGTCAAAATTTTACATGCAGAGGAAACAATGCATATTATTATGGATTTCTAATGAAATTACGTACGTAACTCGGATGAGATTTCGCGCATGTAGTAAACAGGTCACTTGCAATTACGAAATCAATATCGGACGAAAGATAGGAAAACTATATTTTAAACAATTCAAATGAGATTTTTTTATTTCATAACAATCACTAGGTATGGTATTGGATATAATGTCTTTATAGCAAAATATTTTGAGCAGTTCAACGGTAAGTATTTCATTTCATAGTGAACACTGTCACGTAGAATGTAATATTCTGGCGATATTAATTCTACTGCTCAGGGAGAATGACACCTGCTCCACTGCAGTGGCGTAGCTAGGAATATGCTTTTGGGGTGGATGAGTTGGCCTAGGGTGGCGATCCCACCCCTCCCCATGCAGAGGGGTCCGGGAAAATTTTTGGAAAATGACAAGCCTGGAAATACATTTAACATAATTTTGACACTAAAGATTCAACTTTAAGCAGATGCAGTTATTACCTATCAAAACTGGATAATAGTTTAAAATAATTGTTTTATTCCTCTGAGGCTTTTGGGGGGGGGGGCGTATCTATCCCCTCCTCCCCATAATTACGCCACTGCTCCACTGACCTTTATCCCAACGAATTACTCTTTATAAATTCACGCAATTGCCTTAAAATATTAAGGCATTACAAGCAGACCCTTCCCGCCATTTGCAATCAATTCAAATTTTAAAGTTTTACCTCAGTGTTTTCTCGTTAATTTTTTTTGCTTCAGATACAGGCAAATGTTAACTACGTCCTACTCCGTCTCCCAGAAATTTCAAGGAAATAGCGGGCGGCCTCGGTGGCCGCGCGGGTGGGGTAAAGTCCTAGCCTGCTAAACAAGAGATGGCAGGTTCGAGCCATGCCTGGGTAGTTTGCCCGTATCCAGGAAAATTGTTATCGTGGAGAGAGATGGGTGGAAGGTTCCCTCCGAATAGAATGCAGAGATCATCTAATCAACGCCGCGAAAATCTTCGAGCCTAAAAATTGTTAGCATGTTGAAAACCTCGATGTAAAAACAAGATATAGCTCTTTTTGGCGATATGATAATAAAATAAGTAAATAAAATTTAGTTTTATGAAAGTTTCTCGCCACAAAATAAGATAAAAATACGATCGCGCCAGAGGATTTCAATCGTACCCTTAAACTTTAAGCCTTTAGGTACCATGATTGCAAGGAAAATATCAACTCTGCATTCCGGCACGTCATCTATCTTTCTTCCCTTCTTTCCTATCCTCTGCCCAGGTGTTGTCACAGGGTGTTCTCAGTGGACCGATGCAGTTAAACGCGCCGCGACATCTAAAGAGGCGCGCCGCCGCACACAAACGACGCACACCCACGCCTCCTTCCCCCCATCTCTCTCCACACATCCGTCGGCCCACTTGACACGAGGTCTGCCTCGCCCGCCGACCGGCCGCCCGCTTCAAAAGACAGTTGACACGCGGCGCGCGCCGCCCCCCTCGGCTCCATTTGACCCTTTTTCACACAAGCACATTTACTCAAAACCTTCCGCTTACGAAGACGCTTCACTTCCTCTCGACTGTCATATTTTTAAAATTTCTATTCAACGTGAAAGGTACTTAAAACTTACCCTCTCATCTTGAGATTTCCAGGGAACATAGGAATACCATCACCAACAGTTTCTTGAATCTCAAATATATTTTTTTTTACGTTTGAGAAAATACTAAGGTAGTCTTTGGAATTTATGAAAAGGAAAATGTATGCAATCGATTACTATACATTACCTGAAAATTTTATGATGTCAGCGAAATTTTTAAATTACCAGTGCTCAGTGAAGCGTTAGTGATTTTTCTTCGTAAGGGTTGAGGTAGGTAACCATTAAGAAATTTTTGGCACATACTCGGGGAAACGACCAAAATATTTTTCTTAATACATTGATCATCAATTCACATCAGGGTTATATCCTTATGGTTGGTTAATATTTTATTTGGAGTAATTTATTTAAATTAGGCAAATAAATTTTCTTGCTTTTATAGCGTAAGGAGTAACGAAAAAAGACGCGTGTATTAAAAAGTTGTGAAAAGAAATATTTGTGTGTCCTCTTAAATAGATTCCTCCGAGAAACGAATCAAATATTATTTCTTGTGTAAGTATATTTCGTGGTGTGCGCTCCTAATTCATCCTCATTAGTCAACAATTCTAAGATTGGTTTGATGCACCTCCCCATTCTTCTCTCTTACCCTTTTGTACCCTTTTCTAGCCTTTTCATAGCGACGTTTTCTTCCCTTTAACATCCTTTATAACCTGTACTATGTAATTCATTCGGGGCCGTCCCTAGCCCTTCTTCCCTTCCACCTGTCCAATGGGGTAGCCAGGAATTTAGTTCTGGGGGGTCCAAATTCAGGGGTAAAACGTTTGAAAAATAGGGTATTTAGTAGAGGGTTTTAAACAAATTTTAACACTTTTCATTATAAAAAACTTCATTTGTCAAATAAATGTTTTATTAATTCACAATTTTTCAATATTTTGCGTTATTGTATGAAGGGATTAATCTATAAAAGAATTAATTTTTATATTTAAGGGGCGGGGTTCCAGACCTTAGGCTACGCCATTACAATTACCCTTCTGAACTTCTACGATTGTTTTCATCAGGTCATCATGTCTGAAAGTGCGACCAACTAAGTCCGTCTTCTACTTAAGGTTTTTACATGACTCTCTTTTCTCCCACTTTTCTTAGAACTTCCTCGTTACTTACACGGTCGATCCATTTTACCTTCATTATTCTTCAGTGGCACCACATTTTGAATGGTTCCACTCTTTACTTCTTTTCTGCTATCAATGTCCAAGCCTCGCTTCTATAGAAAAACATACTCAATATTCAGTATCTGATGAATTGTTTCCTTACTTCTATGCTTGTATTCTCAGCTGTAAGAAGATTTTTCTTTTCGTAGGAAACCCTCTTCGCCTGCGTTATTCTACTGACCATTTCTTTACAATAGCCCTCCTCATCACCGTCTAGTTAAGAGTATCGGGTGGTTGTGGATTACAGAAGAACAATGCCAAACTGATGATGCAGATAAATTCCACGAAAGAAGAAGCTAAGTCCGGGTTGATTTGGAAAGTTTACCACGTAAACGTCATTATATTCATTTTTCAATCCGAAGATGGTTTGATGCAGTTCTGAATTCCGCTCTTCTATCTGTAATTCTTTTCATATTGACGTATTTGTCCTCGTTTACGTCCCCATAGCCTTTTTAAATTTGGTTCATTCCAGACCGCCTCTTACCGCTCCTACCGCCCAAGTTTCCTTCAAAGATTGCCTTCATCACGCCATCATGCCATAATTTGGCCGATAAAGTTGTACGCCTCATTCATAATATTTAATAAACAATTATCTTTTATCCCACTGTATTTAGCACTTACACATTATTAATTTTACGATTAATTTTAAATTCATTATTCTATGAATCTCTGGTGTTACTAAACTACCGGAATTTTGTTTGCATTGGTGAAAAGAAACAGAATGCACGAATATGCATTGATCAATATTGCAAAGCACATTGTCTCAAAATGTTATGTAACCATCCTAAAATTATGTCCAGAATAACTGTTGCGTTTTTGTTCGTGAATTGCCGACCAAAAACCTTTAGTAGTTGGTAATGTACATGTTGTACAGGCCTTGACCCTGAATTTAACACGTGTACCTATGATCATTAACAATTTAATTAATCTGTTATTTTAAATTAAAAATTAACCTTCAGGAAACCTTTTTATTACTAAGGAATTTAAATTGGAGAATACTCTCATTTTAGACAGCACGACACTACATGGTACATGCTTTTTTTAACGGCTGGTGTCCTCGCAACCCCCGCCACACGCTTATTGAGGTGGCTTGGATGGTAATTGTAAATATATATACCCGTTTACCCGAATAATGCACTCATGGCGATGAACTAACACTTTGAAGGCACCTCATACTCCAAGCAAATGCTTCATGGATATTCGAAATTCGATTGGTCTCTGAGAGCATCGACGAATTAATTACTTGATTTGAGCTCAAAAGAAAGAGAAATATTTTAAGGACAAAAATTGCGAACCTGCACATGGTAGAAATATTCGTGCTCGCAGAGATTCTGTCAGGCGAATGGTTATGAGATAAAAAGCAACTTAGCAGCCAAATGAAATGTCTTCCTTTAGGTGATTTTTCTCATAAAACGTTAGGATTAGTTTTTTTTACCGCTAGACCAAAAATGGCTTGTCATAAAATCGTTCGTAAAATTCAAAGTAGGCAGGTTGAAAGATAAAATCTTTTAAGGCTTCGAGAAATACTTCATACATTGTTGCTTCTACCGCTTTCTCATATTATCGAAGGACCTGACTAATGTGACTCAAAATCTGAAAATTTCCTTCAAATTTTTATTGCGTGAAGGTAGAGGTTCGTCTCGCTAAGCTCAAATATGACCTGAACTGACTTTAAATATACCTATTGATAACAACTCAAAAATGTTGGCAATGTGGCTTCTTTCGCTCACTTAAATGATTCTTTATTCTGTGAAATGATGGTGGAATTTGTATTGGTAGTATTTGTCGATGTAAATTTGTAATTTGATTTTTTTAATATTCATGGATATTTTCTCAAATTTATCATCCACTTGATATTTCCCTTCACTTAGATAACTTTTAAAAGCTAACGTCAAAGAAAAATGCATGATAATGCACGAAAATTTCCGTCGTTTGTTACTATGCGATAGAAAAAAAATTCCCATGTAACCTAGTAGCCAAATGAAATGTCTTTTTTATGTGATTTTCCCACAAAACCTTAAGATCAGTTTTTTATCAGCTAGGTCACAAGTGACTTGACTAATATATTCGGAAAATTAAAAGTCAATAAGTAGATAAAACCGCCATGGTAAACGATAGGTACAGTGATGCAGATTTTCATTAAATCTATTTTAACTACTTTCTGTCTATAAAATAAGCTCCTTCACAAACCAGGAAACTGCATGCTGAGGCATTAAATGAGAAAATATAAGTCATTTATGCCTAGAGATTTATTGACGTTGTATATCATTTCAGTCACTATCTTACATATTTAGCACCATTGATATATATCCACACATACGGGTGTTTCACTCCAATAGGCATAATACAGCTCGAAGAAGCAGAAACAGGATTCAAGCGGGCGTAAAACCGAGGGTGGTAGTAGCATCATTACGTCATTACCTATTAATGATTAAATGTTACGCATTCTCGTCCCGACGAGTTCCCATCTCAAAATGAAGTGAGAAATTCCGCATGGCTCCGCGCGCGTGGGTGGGAAGCATTTCTTCGGGTCCATGCGTGATCCAAATATCCGGCACCCACGTGACCGAGCGTGTGAGTCGTTAAATATATCCCCTCCCCCACCCAATATTTTTTACCTCGGAGAAGGAGATGAGATGAAGAGCTGAAATGGTTCCCCGTGGAGGAGGTGGCAAGCTGGGGAAGTTGTGGGTGGAAGGAAGATAAAAAAAAAAGAGGGAGTTGTGGTGGGGGGTATGAGAGAGTTGGGGAGGGACATGAACGCGGGTCAAGTCGGGGCCTTTTTCCCCCTTGCCCCACACCCACAGCTTTCCGAGTCTCTCAACAGGTGGCAGGGCGGTCGTGGCCTGTTGGTCGTGTGGGATATGGCCGGGAGGCCTTCTCACGGATGGGCGAATGACTGTGCGAGCCATTCCACAATACCCCCTCCATCCGATTCGGCTATCCCCTAACATACGACGTCCTAAGCTCTTCCTCGGTCCCTCACGCGCCTGACCACGGGATTACTCAATAAACTGATGGTAATACAAAATTAAAATTAAATTTTATTAAAAAACGCTTTTATCTTGAACTAATAAAGAATGCTAGTAAATTTTAGATCGATTATTCTCTCAATGAACTCCTCAGATACAAAAAAATTGTTGTTATGACTACCATTCTCGCTGCTTTAAATCAGGGTTCTTCAACTATTTTTAATTCAAGGGCCAAAAATCGGTTTCACATGGTGCGGTGGGTCACAATTCTTTATGCCACTTTACCACCACGTCAATGAAATTAAACCAAAACATATAAATTCACTATATAAATGCACTAATTTTTATAAAAGCTATAATTTCGAGTTGAAGACTCTTGCTAAAATGATCGCAGCGCTGCCTTCGGATTTTGGTGACCAGTTTTTCAAATAATCTCCATATTTATTTTTCAAATCTGATTAACAATCCAATAAATTTAAAATCATAAGAAAAATGTTATTTTATTGTATTGCATTCTGGTTCTGAGTTATCCTGAAATTTCAGCTTGAAAAGAAGAGGGTTAAAACTGAGTTCCAAGATTTGACCCGTAAAAGATGACAAACGGCAAAGCGGGTTTATAAAAACGTTATAAAAAGACTTAATTTTGAAGTATGAGACTGTAATAACGGGTATTACCTCCGAGTTTGAGAGTGCCAAAAGTATTTTGTTATCATAGCTTGAAAAGTGCGGTTCCTCGGCATTTGAACGATGTTATGAGTACCGTAACCGGTTTTGGAATAATCGATGAATGCTTAGCAGATATCTGAGCGCGTAGAGATGACTGAGCTATTAGTGACAGTTACTTTTACAATAATTTTTCTTGTTGCCATTAAAACTAATAGACATTGAAATCTACTCGTTATTTTCAAAAAAAGCTCTTAATTACTTGAACTGCAGGATATGTTTTACGGTTGATTTTGGCATATTCTCCTCGAGGACTATCACGATACGATCACTGTACAATATTTTTTACGAAAGCCGTACTCATTAGTAGCAGCATCTATAATTTTTGTCATATTCTCTCTTAAATTGTCCAGAGAGAACATAACGGCTAGTGGTTAATCATTTGTTAGACTGTATCTATTATCTTGAAATATCAATGCTTCCCTGAAATTGTAAATGATATTTTATAGAGGCTAAAATTTAAAATAAACTCACAAAAAAACAAAAATCATCGTGGTAGGTAGAAAGAGATGTGTAGGTTGGGATTTGCAGAGAAAATGGATATTTTACATGCACAATTAATGCAAGGAATGAAATTCTGATTATAATAAAACCATAAAACATATTTACTCGTCTTCCCCCAAAAATTCCACAGAAATTGCGCAAAATTGCAAATAAGTAATAAATTCTTTTATATTTTAGCGAAAGCTACTTTACTTAAAATGTTTTTGTTCTCTAAGCTACTCGATTTTGCCGCTATATCTTCCATCAATCAAATCACATTAAGTATGACGCATAGCGACAGCTCATATTTCTCAATAAGGAATTCTTATTGGAATTCCAGTAGTCCAATAAGTCTTCGACTTTGCTAAATAAATTGATCTAGAATTTAAGAAAAGCAGAAACAATAGGTAAGTAATTGGAGATTGATTTTTTCGTGAAATTTTTAATTATGATTTGAAAAGCGACTGAAATTTTGTGTGTGCGAGGGTCAAACTAAATCTCAATCAGGCGAAATATCGTAAAATAGTAAAAAGTGTAAAGCTGGAAGGAGGTTCACAATAAAATTGCCGTGATCACTTTAAAATACAAGAACGCTACTTCGCTGCTTCAACGTTGCAGTGACGCCATGTCAATACGAAAAACTTTAATGCATGGCTATTGAATAGATTTAGGAATATAATTGAATGGTCTGAGAATAACTTTGCACTGGAAATACCAACAAATGCTCTGGAAGCGCATCTAGGGCAGCTTAAAACGGAGCAGCATACGTTGAGAGAATAGAGAAGGCGAGAACAATAGCTTGGATACTTCCCAGCTCTTATGACCACAGCCTCCTTCCCCTACAACGGCTCAAGAAAAGAATAAAATAAGAAGCATTCACCTACCCTTTCCAGGATCATCCGAGGGGGAAAGGTCTCGACCCCCGACGGAAGAAAATGCCAGTCCTGCCGCCGCGATGGCTATTCATTAATATCTACATCTACATAATACCCCGCAAGCCGCCTAAAAGGCGTGTGGCAGATGGTGTTAGGACACCAGCCGTCTACGCATAAAAAATGAAGTGCTCTCAGAAGTTGGGACTAGCATTTATTAAAGTCCTTTATGGTTCGGGGTAAAAAGGAATTCCGATATCTATCCGTTCGGCAAAACATCTCTCTTAATTTATCGCTTCTATCGGACCTGGAAATATAGTGGGGCTCTAATATTATGTTCTCTGTGTCGCTCTAAAATATATCCATTTTCAATTGTTCAAGCAATCTAAGCCTAGCGCGCAGCCCCCGAGTTTCCAGCGGCTCCCAGCCTAATTCGCTTAACATCTGCGTAACGCTGTCTGTACGCCCGTAGCAGTTTTTGACGAAACGCGCAGCCTTCCTTTGTATTTTACTCAGGTCGCGGATTAAGTCTTTCTGTAGCGGATCCCATACGCTCGCTGCATATTCAAGGTGCGGACGGACGAGTGCGAAATAGCACCTTTCTTTCACTTTCTCATCCAAAAATCTCTCCACATTACGCTTGACGAATCCTAATTTCTTCAGGGCCATGCCACAGATATTCCTTATATATGTTCCCCACGAGAGGTTCGAGGTTAGCGTAACTTCCAGGTACGTCACTTCGTCTATTGCCTTTATGTTAATACCATCCACAGAATAAACATGGTTATAGTTGGACGAATTTCGCAAGAAATGTACCGACATGCATTTGCTCAGATTAAGTTCGAGCCCCACTCTTGGCTCCAAAAATGAACGTTGTTTAAGTCAGATGATAGAATAACATAGTCAGAGTGATCTCTAATTTCGCGATAGATGACAGCGTCGTCAGCAAATAAACGTATTTTACTGCTAATGCGGGAGCAGAGATCATTAATGTAGATAATGAACAACAGGGGGCCGATTACGATGCCTTGTGGAACACCTGATGTAACTTTTACTGCATCAGAGCTAATTCCGTCAAGAACTACTTTTTGTTTACGAATACTGAGAAAGTCGCGTATCCAGTTTACAACTGTTTCGTTTAATCCGCATGACAGCAATTTTTATAAAAGATTGTTGCGAGGTACCGTGTCGAAGGCTTTCTTAAAATCTAGAAACAATGCGTCAACTTGTCTTTTCGATTCACCACATTTTATAACATCGTGAAGAAAGAGCGCGAGCTGTGTTTCGCATGATCTACCTCTTCTGAATCCGTGCTGACAGTCATGGAGGAAGTTACGTCTGTCCAAGTAAGTCATGATATTGCTATCGACGATAAGCTCAAGTATCTTCCCTATGATCGATGTTAATGAAATAGGACGGTAGTTGCCTGGATCATGTCTGCTTCCCTTTTTAAATATGGGTGTAACGCTTGCAATTTTCCAGTCTAGCGGTAACTTTCCTTCTGATAGTGACTTCTTGAATATTATCTCTCAGTAAGGTGCAATCTGTGGAGCTAATTAACACATTAAGGATTAAGGACATTAAGCGATATGAATTACCAAATGTTCAAAATATTTAATATCTTCATATTGTGTAGAATAAATTTAAAATTGAAAATTCAAGAATATAATTTTGGAATCCTATTCATTTTATCCTCAAACTACGTGAAAAAGGAGCTTTTTATGCATCAAGAATGAAACCTGATTGAATGATATTGTCCTTCTCATGTGAGCAACACATATGGATACCGTCAGGACGAGGAAATGTAATCCAGATAGGAAAACAAGCTTTTTCCTCTGGCATAAATGTTCATGCAAGATGCACTTTTTCTGATACACTGCGTATTTATGAATTTTTGTCCTACCACTTATTGATGCCAATTTATGATGCTCTAGCATATGCACCGGTTGGTTATGGAAATAAGCGGCTATTGAGGAAATGGAAAGGAGAAAAAAATGTGCAAGTCAGCGGAATTCCCCGTATGGAAGCGCTAAGGTTACCGCGGGGTCAGGAAGGGACCTACCGAGAACGAGCGCTTGTCTATCGCAAGGCGGAAATCTAGGATACAGGACGACCAGAGCGCCGCCGTTGGCCGTGTGCGCCATCTCATTGCGGGATAACAAAAGCAATACAAATTTTGATTGAGTGACGGTCCGCGCTCTCTTGATGGCATCGGTTTGAGGGAAAACGAGGCACATCCTATCCCACTGCCTATCTCGACACAATCGCGGAGTCCACCGAGGAGCGATTAGGTCGATATTATGGCGATGGGTCGATTTCTCTTCCTCCCTTCGGATTTTCCACCCTCTTGACAGGTGAAAGTTCACGGGAAAGAGGTCGTTTGTTCTCTTGCATGTCCGAGGGACTGGGAACGAGATGAAGAAGTTGGCTGGGGGAGATGAAGAAGATTAATTGGAGTTGACATCTCATACAACCTAGCAGGCCACAGGGGTTTCGAGAAGGTTCGTGTTCCGTAATAGAGGAAGACGGAATGACTGGCATGAACTATGAGCCCAAGACTGATGCTGGAAATATTTTTATTTCCTACTAGAGCATAATTAATTGAAGAACACTAGCCTACTAGTGATACAGAAAAGCATAATATAACAATGAGGTTTAAAAATAATACCAGAAAAGAGAAAAATTTGCTCAAAAACGCAGTATCTATTTTATGTAAAGTAGCTCCCGTGATCCTCTACGTTGAGCTACAACAAAAAAACAATTCCAAATTTTCTCCAAAGTGAACAGTCATAAAAAATAAATGGCGACCTCCTCGGCCTCCTTGTCAAAATTGTCTCCAAAGATGGAGAAATAAATTTCCAGTTCTCAATGGCGGAGGAATTAATTTCCCTTAAGTAACTACTGACAGAGACGGATGATTTTGATACATATATTCGGTATATCACAGTGTAACAGCCGCGTTACTTCATCCATCGCTGCTGACACTTCGAAGAACAAATAGTTGGAAGGAGGAATGGCTGTCGAGCTGAGTGCTGAATGCAGTGTCCCTCAAAAGTGGCCAAGTCCAAATAGTGCGCACTGCGCCACAATCTGAGATCAAAGCCCGAGCTTTGAACACAAAGAGGTGTTCGTTCTTGACTAATTTAAGTGAATTTTTCGCACAATTTGTGCATTGTGGGTGACTCCGTTAAAGCATCACCGTGTATAGTCCCGGTATACTTAAATTATTGGGTTAGAATGGATTTATACTTTTTATATATTATCTGACATTGATATTTTTTCACCTATTTGTATCATAAGCCGTAAGCTAAATATCTCGCTCCAGTAGGTCTCTAAATAAAGAAATTTAACGTTGTGTGTACGTGTCATGTCGTGCAAATAAACATTCTTAAATAAGAGGAAATTTTAACTTAGGAGAGGTGAATTACTTGTGATAGCATGGGATTCTTTAGGATGAATTTACAATACTTCAGATGGTGGTAGTGGAGACAATTTCAAGCATTCATAATCAAACAATAAATCACGTAATGGGTGAGATTGCGCAAATTTATTTTTTGATACTCGTGCAAATCTCTCGTTACATTAAGCTCAAAACATTATGTGTATTATACAGGGTGATTCGAAAAGAATACCAAAAATTTAAAAATCTGGATTAAATGGAAGAAACAAAAAAGAAACTTGTTTTATACATAATTATAATGAGTATTTTTAAAAAGTTTTTTTTTACATGAAAACAAGTCCAAAAATGCTCAATATGATCCCCTCAAGACACTCGACGATATCAGCCCGATAGGTACTCGAAACTGTTCCGCACTCTCAATAGCATATTGGGCGTAACAGTTTGGATATCTGCAGTTATTTCTTGTTTCAGATCATCATTACTTAATGGTAGTGGTGGTGAAAACAACATATCCAAAAGATACCCCTATTACGAAAAATCACAGGAGATGATTTCAGAGCTTCTTGGAGGCCAGTGATGAAGTGCATTGTCATAGGCTGACGTCAACAGACTCTCAAGCGAACAAATGAGCAACTAAATGAAACTAAAATTTTAAAACATTAGAGCTTTAGAGCTTCCTTAATTCGACGACAGAAAGTGCTAAGCTCTCCTTAACTTCTCTGCATATATTTAGACTTTTAAAATAGTGGAATTCTTTTTTTATCACCCTGCATTAAAATTGCACATTTTTTTCCAGCCTTAATTATTATGTCTATTAAAATCCAGCGTAGTAAAAATGTCGAAAAGGCTGAATACAAAAAAACTTTTTATGATAGTTGATTATTGCATACAAAAAATATTTCCGCTGATATAGATCAGTAACGACCTATTGACGATTTGTGACCCCATATCCATGGACAAAAAATGCTTAAAACTGTGTCCCCTACCACCTCCTCAAGTATTGCAGATTCCTCCTCAAACACCCTGCATATATAACGAAAGCTTAGAGGTGCATTGCATAAAATGAATCAGGGTGCCAATTACATTGAGCGCGTATTTAACGTCCAACACCGAAGATGCGGAGCGTGGTGATTCAGTGAGCAGGTAGCTGGGTTGCTTATCTTGTGGTCCAGGATCCGGAACCCGGTGGCCTTTAGCCACGTATGGGGACATGGAAACCCTTTTTGACTCCTCTACTCTGAATTTGTGACAACACACATATATGTATTAGTCAAGGCTGACATCTACCATCCACTTTTTGAATCAACCTTTGGGTTGAATCACTGGATTAGTGAATCTAAGACACTGAGAGAATAGCTGTGAAGATTTCACGGGTTTTGAACCAAGTGAGGTCCTAAATATCTCCTTCCAACGTTTCGACAAGCAACTCGCCCATCGTGTTCAGGGATTCAGGAATGTAGAGAGCCTTACCCAGTGCAAAACCCGAGAAATGCTCACTGCTGTAGCTCGCCGGGAAAGAACCAGACATTATATCACTGTGAGAATGTTCGCGTTTCTGCGTCAGCGAATAGCTCTGCTTCACTTGCATTCATCCATCACCCTCTGCCGCGCACGGAATGGATCCTCAATTAAGGGAGGCGTATCTGTCACCGGATCCCTCAGCAGTAGGTAGTCCGTGATCAAGAGCGCTGTGGAGAGCGTGATCGGTCGATTCGTTCCGTAATTGATGCACGCGAGTTCCGGCCACTCACGCTGCCCCGTCATCGGATCGAGTCCGTTTCCCTCCGAGCCCCCCCACCGGAGTCGCGACGCAAAAGATATGCCGGCAACGACCAAGCGCGTCCCTGGTGAGAGCGAATGCTTTCTTGCGGGCTCACTCTCTTTGAAGTAAAACCACATTCCTCCAGTGCCACTTTGGGCTCCATTTCTCTCGTGCGCTTCCCGCCGAATGTGAAGTGCAGGTATGATGAATCCTGGATCGGGGGGAGTGACAAGCAAAGGTATACAAGATAGCATACGTAATGGATAATAATGTAAACTTACTAGTGAGAGCAAGGTAAATACCTGGTAAATATTGAGTTGGGACTATTGAGTGTTTCGATATTTTATTGCTTAAGGGATACATTAGCCCACAATATTTATCATCAAGCAGTTTTCTTTAAAGGTACAGGTAAAATAATGGTCAGGAAGGCAAAGTGTTTGGTGCTACCAAGACAGCTATTTACCCTTGCTTTTCTAAGCCTTTACTCTATAAATCAAGCCTAAGAGACTGAATTTAATTCGATGGGTCCAGAGCAAATCTTTTCAGGTACTTTTACATTGAATTATTGACTGAAATTCGAACTAAAATGACGTTGACTTCAAATGGCCAATATTGGCTCCTTTAGTCAACGGCTAAATTAAGCGCCAAAAAAATATTAACACTTCGTATCAACGTGAGGATTTTAGTAAGAGGTAATTGGCTATTAAGAATTTCGTAATTTATTGAGTACTTGCACTTATAATTTTTTTTCAAGAAATAGTTGACGTGGTAGCCTAGTTAAAAAATCGTTTGGCGCTACCAGAAAGCTTTTACTCAAGAGTTAAGTATTCTGAGTTCAAATAATTAATCTGTAAAGTCTAAATTTAATTCGATGGGTCATTTGCGGTGTATGCTTATATTTGATAAGACATTGCAATAAAACTTGATGTGGAAGGATTTAAATAGCATTGATGGTTAATGGCTGATACTTAGTGCAATATAGTTGTAGTTTCATGAAAAGCTATTGTTCAGTTAGCATATACTTTATGAACATACGTAACCAGGGTTAACATTTTAGATGAATTTCGAGTGAATACTCGACTTCAACTTTTATTGAACTGAGAAAGGTCTAAGTTGACAGAAAAACGATTATTTGTTCAACGGCTGAAATTTAGCGCCAACGAAATATAGATACTTCGTGGCACTGTGGGAATTGATTCGCATCCAATAAGATCCGTATTTTATAACAGGACTCCTTCAGCCTAGAAGATTTGTACAAAACCTACCAAACTCAACCATGCAGTGGCGTAACCAGGATTTCGTTCAGAAGGGGGTGTAGGGGAAATTTTTTGAGAAACATGGTACTAAGAAGAGAGTTTTAAACTAATTTTAACACTTTTCATAATCAAAAAAACTTCATTTTTCAAAGAAATATTTTGTAAATTCATCATTTTTCGATATTTTTTTTATTTTTAGGACGAAGCAAAGTAATTGTGCTTTCATATTTCGGGGGGGGAGGGGTCCGAGCCCCCCAGACCCTCACTTGCTATGCCACTGCAACCATGGCTCCCTCATTAGTAATGCGGATTTAAAATCTGTCATTAATTGAAAATATTAATGAAAAAAGGTAGCGCGAAATAAACCTCAGAAAGCGATCTCTGATAATATTACTGGACATTGGTATCTCCTCCCGCCTGGTAACAGCAATGGGCTGAAAAGGACATGGCTACCGTCCGCGCAATGGGTCCCACTCGAAACGATCCGAGATGACAGCCGAAAAAAGGTTTCTTTCTCCTCAAATAAATGTTCTTTTGGTCCATTTCTCCGCCCACCTCTTTACAGGAACTCCATCAACCCTCGGAGTCTATCTTGGTTAGAATAGCCATAGCTGAGGCCTGGAATAATATCATGCGGCGACTTTTTGAGAAAACGTCCACGTATTCGGAAGAAAAAGGTCGTCTTTTGTTGAGAAATGCCAGCGACACGGTCACTTTTCCCAAAATAAGGGGGCGTGGGAGAGGAGACCCTGAGCGGAGGATGCGGCGGCTGGTGACAAAGGAAACCTAGGGTACGGTGGCAGAAGAAGAAGTGAGCCCACAAATCGTGGCAGTAGGAAAAATGGGAAACAGTGGGCCGAATATGACACGGACATGGCGTGAGATACCAATGTGCCTTGGGGGTGCCGTGGAGGGCTGAGACAGGTGGCTGGAAGGAGATTTGGAAACTTAAGTCACCCAAAAGTAGGATCTACGGACGGTTCCCAGGGTAACAGCCGTTCAACTGTAATCAAAGATACAATGTTAAACCATCCGATGCCATTTTTACCACAATGCCTTATGAAAACCACACGTACATTGCAAGTGACCCTATGAATTAAATTCAGCCTTTATAGCTCATAAAATTACGAAATACTCAATAGCAAATCAGCCCCAACTAAAATTATAACTATAATATAAAATATAAATAATTTGTGGCGCTAAATTTTAGCCGAATGACTGCGACTTTAATAAAAACCTCTGTCATATCTTTTGTGAGTCACGAAAATGAAAAAAATAATGAATATATTTTCGAATTTAAGTGCCTTACTTCATCAATCGCGGTATTACCTAATTCCTTCTGCATAAAATTTTACATGTTGGTTTGTGTTTTACAACCAGCCTGATCAGTTTCTACAGTTTTTAAAGTTTAAACATCGGGGATGAACTGAGGGCAATACAGTCTTCAACAACCGGGATATTTAGGGAGTCTTCTAATGTAAGAAGAGGGAACAAAAAGGCAGACAAGGAACTCTTCAGCTGATGTGCAAATATCCTGTACGTTTAAGACGGTAGATCACATCAAAGGCTCAATTTCATTTATTTTGGCCCATTAAATTAATGAGTTGAACAAGTATATAAAATAAAAGTATGTATCAATATGTATAAATAAGTAAGGAATTAAATTTACGGTGAGGCCTGGATGAAAGAGCAAAACGAATATAAATTCAGAAAAGGAAGTAATCTTGACGGCAATGCAAGAGTATAATAGAAAAATATTTTATTCTATGTACTGGGGCATACACCTTAGGTAAAAAATTGCTTATGAACATTTTTCAATCTAGGCCACGGGGATCATAAAGAAAAATATTACAATATAGTATGCATGAGTAAACATCTTACATAAAAAGGAAAAATTATCCGCACATTAGCGTGTTTCGCATATATTTCTTATATAAATGCAGAGAATGTTCAATTTTTTATCTTTACAAAGGTGAGTAGTGATAGTGGTTTTGGCTCAGTATGAGAGGGAAGCCTAAGGAATTAATTTGGCACTCTCACTAATAAAAAATTGCATAGGAGGAAGTGCAGGATATTCAATGTATAATGAATGAGTAATGGAATCATAAGAGACCGAAGATATAAAATTTATAGGGAAGTTAAAGAAAAGCTAAACTGAGGATTTAATGAATGACAAAAGTTGGGGTTCAGGGCTTAACAATGGCCTTCTCAAATCCTACTCCTTAGATTTCCTCGCCATAACAACCGGAAGCGCATCTAGGAATAAAGGCTAGGGAGGTTTCAGGTGCATTTAATAATGGGGGGCCTGGGGGTGAGGCATACCCGCCAGGGTAAGCAGGAGGTGCGGGGTCCCTCCGCCATAAAACAAAGATAAATGGTTCAAAATGGTGAGTTTTACGGCATTCTAAGAGATATTTTATTAATCCTTACACTATTCTATAAGGAATATTATGTATCCAAATAAGTAAATTAGATTAAATTTCTCTGAGCTCTTGGGGGGGTTTATCCCCCAAAACCCTCCCTCGCTACGCTTCTGATAAAAACTGATGCTGTAAACTCATATATAAAAGATACCCTTCACGCAATAATGATTAGATTAGACGCCATGAAGGCCAAATACAATGAATACCCGCCTTTTTTTTATGAGTGATGTCACCCACACAATGGGATGCTGAGACAGTGGCGTGGCGAGGGGCAATTTCATCCTACATAAAAGAAAACATTATATTAAAAACCATGAATTTAAAAAGCTATCTTTGTCAGATCATCGATCGATCGATCATTCAATCGTGAGAAGTATTAAAATTAGTTTAAAACCCTCCACTTGGTACTCTGTGTTTCAAAAATTTTCCACTCTGGTCTTGGAACCCCTTCGAACGAAATTTTTGGCTATCCCACTGTGCTGAGAAATTTACCAACTTTTTATTGCATTGTAAAAGGACAAGGAATATTTAGTTCCAAAGTTTTAATATAGAAAAAGATAATATACAAAGTGGTTTATCATCATTATTTGATCATTATCTGGCCCGAATTCCCTGTTCGTGATGTCTTAATTTTGTTCACCAGCAAGACTTTAAAGTGAAATACTGTTATTTATGTAACAGTCACTAGTTCTATCCACCTTAAAAGCATATTTTCCTCGTTTTTAGGTGAAACTGGATCATAGTTGGAATATGTCTACTCACTTATTGATAATCGTTATGACTTAATAAGAATGATTACGTACTAGGAAATCATAAGTAGTGCAGTGGCGGCTTGCCCATAAGGACTCTCGGACGCCGCCCCTCCCAAATATTTTAAAAAGTAAAAAAAAAAATTAATATCCATTTATTTATAATTATACATCTAATTAATAAGAGTGTTTTTTCAGTCGCATACATCGAAAGTGTAGGAAAAACACGAAAAGAAATAGCGCGAGAAGTTCGTATTTGTAGCCGTGGGGCGCTGGCCAGAACGTCCCAATCCATCCCCATGCAGTTATATGGAGAGTGGTAGTGGTGGGGGCCGCTGGTGCTATGACGCGTCTAACGTTGTGTCTTATGGAAGTCTTGGGACGTCGTCCGAGAATGCGCAGAGCGACGGGTGAGTTGACATCGCTGCGCAGGCCGGCGGGCGTATAATCTGGCGTCTACTTGGTGCTGCCACAGAAAAGGGACCTACGGAATCAGAATAGTCACTGTACTGGGTGTAGCTATACGATTTTAATTTTTAATTACTGGTAGGTATTGCTACAGAAAATGAATTATCTCATTATGCTTGCGTTTTTGGGTGTTTGAATTCCGGAGCACATAAAATCCAACCAGTTAAAGGCCGTATTGACGTAGGAAAACTATTCTCGAGTATTTGCCACAGTTCTGTTATGATTACGAATTTCAAGAATCTTGGGGAAACTAATATTATAATATTTAGGCCTTAACAATGTATTCATATCTTCCCGATGATTAGAAATGCGGAACCTATTTTTCAGATGAATTTATCAAAAGGCCTGCAGTATTGGGAAAAATCAGTTAACATTCCCCACTGATTTATAATTTAAGAAATAGGTGCGTGCGTGATAGGGTGAAGGATTGAACATGATTCAACCCGTAAAACGTGACTTTAAATAGAGTCATTCAATGAATGCCAAGAAGTGCCGCGTACAATGCACCTTTTGTGTGTAGATTCATCATTTTTCTAGCCGTCCTTGTTCTATTAGTTCATGTTCACCTAATTCCTCAGCGGCAGAGCGGTAGCTGTCTGACGGAAAATGTCCACTTGGGTCTGATTTAAGTGGCTTCGAAGAGTTCATATCATGGTGCGGAGATCCTTACAGCTCCCATCTGTGGCTCAGAGTCGTCTTCTTTTACGATATAGAATTTATTTTCTATTATATCATGGCAATTATTTCGAAGACATGGTTATTCCAAGTGCGACCCGTTGGCGTTTCGTGTGTTTACCACATATGAATCTTAGACTCAAGGAGATGGTCCGTGACGTCTTCTGTTTGCTTGAATGCCTTTGCTGACCTTAAATTCGTCCCTCAGCTGAATCAGCATTAGTGGACCACGACTTCTATCTCCCTTGAGTCGTCCTTATAGTATGATAGTAACGGCAAGACTCTCGGAAAGAACGGAGTGAAATGAGTTCAGACATCATTTTCGAGGAGTTAACTGTGTGTAATTGCCGATTAAGAAGTTTCTTAGTGCTGTGTGTACATTCAAGAAGACAATTTTAATTAATCAACAGTGCTCGTTTTTGATTTAGGGAAATATAGGGAAAAATTGTCCCAATTCTGTGTCCAGCAACCTTGTTCTTTTTGATCGTATTTTTCGTCGGCCTATTTTGTGTCGCCCCTAGTTTATTAAGTCCCTTGTTTATTATAGACTAGTACCTTTGCCATGTGTTCAATCGGAAAGAAATTGTTGTCCGGCGCTGGTTTACGTGTAATTGATCACTTTGCTGGACAAAAGGAAAGAAGGACGGACTTCTGCAATATAACTAAAGGAATGTGAGTATTTCAGATTTTGTTAAAATTGTGTGTTTAATTATTGATTTTAAATCATATTGTATTCAAGAAGCAACGCGAACACCTCAATCAAAGTTTACATCTGCCATAGCAAAGCGCGTGCATTCTAGTAGTGTTTGTTGCCTAGTGGAAGTCAGTGACACTCCCCTCCCTCCTCAGGTGTTACAAGTGTCATTGCTACATAAATCATTGCAAATATTGTATAGATTTGAAAAATAACGCATTATGATTGCAAAACGAACAACAGGAGTGAATTGCGGGCATATTCGCACAAAGAATGTAGGCGCTAAAACCGAAAGTTACGTATTTTCGTCTGTATTTGCAAAATATCGCAGCAATATATTTTTATCCTTCAAGATCATTGATCAGTATAATCGAGAGTCCGGACTAAGCCGATCCGTATGACCAAGAGTCTTCTGCATTAAGTATTTATTAATCAAGCTTTATTAGGAAAACTAGGTATTTTTGTTGAAAAAAACGGAACATATGGCATCACAAAATTTAATTCCTAGATTGCCGTAAAAACTTAATAAAATACACGAAATATTAAAAAATTATGACCCCCCGGTGAAGTGCGCCCCCCCTAGCATTTGACTCACGAGCCGCCACTGAAGTAGTGTTACAATTAAATGCCGTGAGAAGAGGTAACACATACATAAGAATAGATTCTGGGCATAAGCATGATTAATAGTAAAGAAATATAAAACATTTTTAAACTACAACGTTTTTAAATGAAAATTTATGGTCTACTAAAGCTTTTTTTGACCAAATCATTGCCTAAAATTCCAAGGAAAGTAGCGGAGACCTCAGAAAGCTCAAGTCGTTTATAAAGCTCATGTGTCTGTGAACAATATGTGGGATGCGTTTTTGGGAGATTTTAGGACGCGCAGAATTAAAGTTCTCTGAGCGGAACGTATTCAGCAGTGACCATACCGAAGATATATTCGGAGTTTTTGGAGTTATATCTGAGGCACTTTCCAACGATCTAATGATAGTCCAAATTGATGATGAATGAAATATGATCATGGAATGGGTATCTCACGCGTAGGATGCCCCCTCTATGAGGTACATACCCTCATTAAATTTAGCTAACTCATGGATACTGGCTAATAATAACATTTTACAATTCTTTCGATGTCATCAGATTTTATTTCTCCTTGTTTTAAAATCATTCGTTGTTTCGTAGGTATACCTTTATCATTAACGCTTCAGATTCAAATGGTATTTAATGTTTATTGTTACTCTAGTATGTAACTATCACTGTCTTCTATCACTTTTGCGAAATAAAGTAGAAACTTGAGCGATGAATATACTATTATGAAGTTTGCTTCAGCACAGGTTCTCATTTGAGGCAATCCAGCTTTTTTATTCTCCATTTGCCGGCCTCGATGGAGCCGGGGTAACGTCCCATTCTGCCATTCTGAGGGCCGCGAATTCGAATGCCTCTGGGCTGAATTTACCATCAACAAGGGCATGAATATATGTATATAGTGATCTGGGAATGGAAGATTTCCATTTCCAACATATGTATAAATGTATATGTATATATGTGTGGCCTATCAGAATAGCCAGCTATGTCAAACTATGCCTCGGAATTTGTACTTTTTCACTTTAGAGAACGCCAAACCTTCCTTTATCCCTTCCTCTTTGACGAAAACATCCTGGTTCCACTTCCCTATATAATGGCAAGGTGGAGACGCTATTGGGACTCAGTTATTCGTATTCAGTCACTGCTTACTCGTCTCTCGTCAGTCATCGGACACAATGTAACTGTCGGCGGGAGTCGAAGCGCGAGCCGGATGGCCGGTGCGATCAAAGGGCCTCACATTCCACCCGTGCCATCACCAGCATCTCCTCTCCTTCCCGACACTTTGGTAATATCCTAAATTTAGGCTATTCTGGATGAACAATTTCATTATTACTTTCTTACTCATTATTACATTATGTCTTTTCATTGAACTGATTTGGAAACTGGGATTTTACATGGAAATAAACTATGGATTTTAAAACTTTAAATATTTGGGTGTCATTATTCGCTTACCGACACCAAGAACCCACCATTAAAACGTGCGACCCGCAACACAACTTAGGACCGCGGGCCGCTCCCTTACATGTAACTGTCAAACAAGTTAATTGTAATAAAGGACAATGTAATCAAATTTTTCTTTTAATTAATATGACAATATTATTACTAATAAATCCTGTATTTTTTATTGTTTCCTTGAAAGCCATAAAGTTTACTCGGCTTAATTTACTCTTGATCTGCGCGCATCGCGAATAGTCGGCACTGCTTGGGATAGAAGGCTGGAGTGGGTGGAGTAGTAAATCAGGGCGTGTTGCATGGGGAAAGGAAGGACCTTTCCGCACGGAGCAGCAGAGAGGGAAGGTAAGTCTGGCGGCGCGTGGGCCGCTCCGCTTTTTCATACTCCCGTGTGGGTGCGTGGGCGTCGAGGACCCGGCGGCGGGCGGGCCGCACGAACAGGAAGAGGGCCGCACGTCGAGAGAGGGGGAGGCTTACTTGGGAGTTAACTTTTAGCGGTGCGGGGGCGCGGCCTTGCGGATGCCGGCGGAATTATAGCGCGTCGACGGCAACTCCCATCCACCACCACCGGATGACCCGGGTGAGTTATGCGGCCGATGCTTTTCATTCAAGAAATTTCTCGCACGGCAGGGGGAGGGTTCTCTTGCGTTTGTACTAGGAAGTGGGAGGTTTTGCGGGGAGGGTGGGGAAACTACAGGGTTGGTCACTGTGTTAAGAGTTCGTGTACGAGAGAAATGTTGGGGCAAGCCGGGAGAAATGAATGGGAGGAACCCCACCAAGGGTATGAAATAGGGAGGGCGGCCAAAGACGGACGAGGTAAGGAATTGGTACTTATGGGAGGTCATTTTTTTCCACTCTCGCCGCTTAAAGGGTACGGGGAGTTGCAGAATGAAAGTGGTTAGAGGAAAGGTGTGATTGATACCTCTGCATAATCTATATGGCTTGGAATAGCAGGCGTCAGGTTCAACGTCGAGTTAAAATCGTATAAAAATCTGGCGGATCCTTGGCGGCGAAGTATTTAGCCCTTATTAGCATCGAGAAGATAATACATTTTTTGGTCCCTGAAGTGAATTTTAAATTAAATGCATTTAATTGATTTATAGGTAAGTTCTTCTCTGCAATTGACTGTCATAAATTAGATTTTGTTTCCTTTTTACGTTTTCAGTATTTTCATATTCCTTATAGAATCACCGCGGCTCGATAAGATATGTGACTGTTACCTCGGAGTAATCCAAGCGGTTTGAAATAGCAGGCACCAGGTTCAACATTGAGTTAAAATTGTAATAAAAATCTAGCGGAGCCATGATGGTAGAGTAAATTCTTCTACAAGTATTTAGCCGTAATTTGCATTGAGAACATTATACATTTTTTGGTCCCTGAAGTGAAATTCAAATTAAATGCATTTAATTGATGTATAGTTGGTAGAAATAAGTTGATCTCTATAAATGACTCATTAATTCGCTTTTATTTTTTTGCACATTAACTATCCCCATATTTCTCATAGAATCACTGCGGCACGATTAATAATAAAATAGTTATTAGCGTAAAACAGTAACTCCTGAGCAAGGTGGTAGAGTAAATTCTTCAACAAGAATTTAGCCCTTATAAGCATTGTAAGCATGATAGATTTTGTTTTCACTAAACTGAAGTAAGCATTTGGGGCATGCAATATATTTATAGGTGGTAGAAATAAGTTCATCTCAATTTACCTTATTCATAAAATTTTGTTTGAGCACTTGCTTTTTAAAGTAAAGTAAAGTAAAGTTTTTTTAAAAAGTAAACGGCCGGTGTCGTCACACCAGCTTGCACACGCCTTTTTAGACGACTTGAGGGATAGTATGTAGATGTAAAGGTATTTAGCCCTCATTGATATTGAGAACATAATAGCTCCTTTGACCCTGAGCGAATTTTGTATTTGGTGCATGTAATAGATTTATGGTGGTAGAAATAGCTGTCATCAAATCACGTCTCTATGAATGACTGTCATCAATTCGCTATTCTGACATTTTTACGTTTTGACAATCTCCATACTTATGTTAGAATAACTGCCGCACGATAAGCTGTGACTAATATCTCGGAATAATTCATAAGGTTTCAAATAGCAGACACCAAGTTCAACGTTGAGTTAAAATCGTAATAAAAATGCGACGGGTCCATGACGGTGGGGGAAATTCTTCATCAAGTATTTAGCCCTTATCAGCATTGAAAACAAAATTCATTGTTTAATTTTTCAGAAGGGAATTTTGAATTCGGTAGATGTAATTGAATTATAGGTGGTAAAATAAGCTCAAATTTATAAACTACTGACATTAATTCGTTTTTGTTACGATTTATTATCACAATATTTCTTGTAGAATCATTGCAGTAAGATTAAGAATGCAACACATGTTTATTGGTATAAAAAAGAGGACTACTAAGGATGGAGTTGAGCTGGAACCAAAAAATATATCTATTTCAAACGTCATCTTTTATTTTATTAATAGCCTCTAATCATGCGAAATTAGGTTCCTCACTCTTACCTACATATTTCGGCATTGTTAATTATTTTTTAGCTTGATAAAATTATTTTCAGCTGATAATTATTACTGTTGTGGCACTATTAGTTCAATGATTTTAGATGATAATTTTATTTCCAATGTTTTGTTTTATTTTTGCAGAGAGATAGTGCTTGGTTAATGATTTTGCTTTGCAAAAAATATCTAATTGCGACAGCAGGGGTCCCAATATCTTTCCTCCAACGTGTCTATTTTCGATGACACAAAAACCCTTACACTCTTCTCGGCTACGCTGGTTTGCAGTCAGTCTTATTTATTTTAATTATGCCCAGTGGCGTAGCCAGGGAGAGCTCCGGGGGGTACAGAGTCCCTTTGATATATAAAAATAAAATTACTCTCCTTCATAAAAGAAAAAAAACATTGGAAACTCATGACTTTAAGACAGATTTCTTTAACTAATGAAGTTTTTTCGAATTTGAAAAGTATTAAAATTAACTATTTTAAACCCTCTACCAAGTATACCATTTTTTTTAATTTCCCCTCTCTTCATGATAAACTTTTCACGAAAAAGAATTTCCCGATCGAATTTCCTGGCTACCCCCTGATCAAGCCTAAATATTTATCTTAACCTCAGAATTTATTTTAATCTTAGTGCAAAATATATAAAAGATGTTGAGTAATGAAGTTATTTTTTTCCAGCATCCTAACACAATGGCTGGTCGGAAGACCAATCTTAGTAATAGTTAAAATAAGATTTTTAAATTTTTTATAGATTTGGAGATAATGATTGGTTTTTATTTAAAAGATCGCAGAAAAATTTTCAACGTTTTGGATGTAATTTTGGGTGGTAAACTTCAATGGATTTTTATTATATTCAATGCGTATTTAACTTAAATACCCTGTGAAAATATTTTGTTGTACTCCCAGATTATATGAAAAACGTTTCAGCCAACTTTGATCATCACAGTAAAGTGATAAATTTTAGAGTTCAGGTGTTTATTTCAATAATGAGTGCCATTAACTTTTTAGACAAGAACAAATGTGAAGGTAATTCATAAAATTTGAATTTTCGAAAACATTTTGGGCATAAAATTAATGCAGAGGGTTTTTAGTCCAATTGAACGTCATTATCTCGGTAATATACGACAATGGTGTCAAGGATGAAAAATAAAAAAAGTTAAACTCACCGCAGCGACTTGTTCCCACGTTGAGTATTCCACCTCGTAACATCCGCATCGGGCTATATAGGCGTGAAATCTGTACGAGGACATCATGTATGAAAGTGTCACCAGAGGAAGATTATTATATACGTCAAGAAACGCTGGATCATCATTGACCATTGAAGAAGAAAAAACAGGGAATATTTCAGGCGCTGGAAAAACACGTACTTCGATTGCCACCGTCCAAGTATTCGCCACTGATATACGGCAGCAGGTGGACTCCGAGCTTATTATCGGATCCCCTCGCAAACGAGCAATAATTTGGGCTTTGCCGAACCTGTCCCAAGCCCGTTATTGGCCTGTTCTTACTATGCCAAATGGACATGCACAACATAAACTTGACTTCGGGCCCCATCTCCTCCGAGACCTAAAGCGGGTAGCCGAAGATCGAGCAGAGAACAAATATTGTGAATTCTTTTGCGATCTCAAGTATCTTTATTTATCGACTCCCTTGCTGCACACCCAGGCAAAAAAATCGGAACGCGAGTCTTCGGAGAAGAGAATGAACAGAAGGCGACATGAAAGCGACCTGTCTTACAGGTTTCAAGGCGATATATGCTCGATCGTGGGGATGTTAAGAAAAAAAAGGGACCATTCGACGGCGTCGATCGTAGTCCAATAGCCCCAGTATCAACGGCCGTAACTTCAAAGCCGTGAGTATATTTTTTATCCGTACAATAACGTGCGGTAGAACGGGAGTCTGCACGAGAACCACAGTCGTCAAAAGACGTCCTGTCGCATATGTCCGCAAAGGGTGTGCGAGATTAAGATCTTGCTGATGTGCGAAGAGATGTCGCGTTATTGCTGTTTCTTGGGGAAAAATATTGAGTGCCGGTGGAGAATCTTTGGCGAGTGGGAGGAAGTGACACCCGTTATTCCAGCTTTTCAAGTTGTACTTCCCTATCTGTTATGTACCATCACACTTCCCTCGCCGCATTGGGCCAATACTTTTTTTTTTTTTAGATCATATGCGGTTTCTTGGATCACTCAAGACTATCGCCATCCTGCAATACTAAACCAGTTAAGTAACTCCTAACCGAATCTTCAGAGGACGTCACATTGGTTTTCGCAGATGATGCGACGTATAATTTGCCCTGAAGGTATCCCAATATCAGGTAATACCTAAAGCTCCTTCCTTAGGCAACCTCTGCGGATAATTTTTGCCCCAATTAAATATCCATGTGGCTACAGATTGCTAAAATAGAAGTATTACAAGAAAAATTGTTTTATGTCTTCGAGATAATAGTAAATTGTTTAAAAATACGAATTCAAACAGTTCAATCTCTAAATTTTTTCAACCGATCCGAACGATGAGTTTGCTATTCCCACCTAAAAATTATATTTCATAGGAAAATTATTCATAAATAACTTGCCTTGTATCCACTATTTACTATGCATGACTACAATATATACTTTTGAAATGATATTACTGTCTATAAAATAATACATATTTGTAATTACTGAATTTGAAGCGAAGCCTGAACTGCTTCATAAAGGGACCACTGTACCTGTAAACTCAGCAGGACAACGAGTTTTTAGACATACATAAAAATGACCAATGCTTAGAATGACTTCGTTTACCTTACCTTCGCGAGCAAGCAACAAAAATTGTAGGAAAATTATTTTATTTTACTATCTAGAGATTGATATTTAAGAACTATAATTTTTAACGAGAGCTGCATTTTATGCTATGAGATAACTATGAAAAATCACGGCCAATGGAGCAGATGTGGTAGAAATATTACCCGATTTTCTATTTCTTTAGTCTTGTGAAGGTTATTTCATATTTTAATTATATCAATTATTTTCCCTGATAGCCTCAGAATCCACCGCATTTAGATTGAGAAGATCATACATTTGGGGGTTTACTGTTACTGGGACTGCTGAGTTTATTGGATGCCAAGGGGTTGACATTGGGGTTTAGAATTAAATTAATGAACTTCTTCACAGGAAATAACACTGGTATTAGCTAGAATTTGGTAGGCTTAGCAACGCAACATGTGCATGAAAATCAAAGAAAATAGCGATTGATTTTACGATGAAAAATACTGGCAGGGCTAACCAGGGCCCACAAAAAAATCTACTACATCCTTAAACTTCGGTAGCAAGGATAATGATGTATAATATACATGAAAGCGAGAAAGATCAAACTAGTCTTCTAAATTCTTAATAAAAAAATTACTTTCCTTTTCCTAAATACGAGAAATCAAAAGGCCGTCTCGAAACTATTTTCGATGCAATCAAACGACCTACATGTTCCCATTTTACGCAAGCATCTGACACCGCATTACAAAAAAAAATAAATATCTCCCAACCGTAATTCTTTCATTGCTCATTGAGTCACGGACGAGAAGCCAGCGGGGAGCTAGTCTCCCGTTCAGCAGCTGCGTTCTACCGAGCAGTTGGCTCGAAAAACTCCGCCCAAGGTCACCTTGGATAAGATCGCGAGCTGATATTGGATGTAAATCCTGGTGGTCGATAAGGGACGCGCATGAAAATGCAGGAAGGATACGGAGGACTTCGATATGATTTCGCTCATCGTGGGGGTGCGCCGGTTTGGATCGATGAAGGAAACCATGGGGCTTTCTGGACGGCAAGCTGGTCATAAAAATATGAAATAAACTGACCGTTACCATGGTCCACTTGAGTTGCTTGGCACGTTCTCTCGGGCTGCATGCCTACGGGACCAGCACCCTCTCGCAGTTCCTCAGAGATTTGCTCGACGAGTATTCTCAAAAAACATCCTTAGCGAAGTAAGTATATCGATGGGGAAACCACTGAAAAATGGTCGACGTTCATAATAAAAAAATATGTATGTAACCAAGATAATTGCATTAATGTAAACTGTTTAGGTACCAACTTGTAAACTTTTGTATAATCAAGGTAATTGTTGTGATGTAAACTATTTGGGTACCAACATGTAAAATGTACATTGTCAAGATAATTACAATGCTTCAAACTATTAGGGTACCAACTTGTAAACATGTATATAATTAAGGTAAATGCTGTAATGCAAATAATTTGCATACCACATTATCATCCTAGATAAATGCAATACTCTCAGGTCCTCGTATTACTTCACACACATCCTGGCTTTAATCAAAACATTTTTCATTCTATCCTCCCTCCACAAAGCTTTATTAGTTCAATAGAGTATTATTAAAGTTTCCATTACTAAACAGAACAATTATGGAGTGTAATAAATTACCCGGAGATTTGTTTAAACCCTTGCCTTGCAATATGCAGTCATTCAATAATAAATACATGCTTAGTCACTAATGCTTGATTGCGAAATTTCAACGGAGATCTTTATCTTTCAAAATTTTTTGCTTCATGATAGATCCCATGTGTACTGCGTATGGTTTTATATTCATAACTTTATAACTTTACTGTGCCAACTGACAATAGTCAATTTCCACGGATCTAAATAAAATAATGAAATTAGTGGCGTACTTGATAGCATTAAAGAAATGGCTTTTCACGTAATACTTAACCGAATTGAAATATGCCTTTTCCTAAACTAAATTTTGATTTTTGTTGTTTCATCATCTGTAAATATCTTAAAAGCGTGAGGTGGAACTATTGCTTTGAAAAAACAAGATTCCCGTCCAGAGTATTCACCTGATTAAATACCTTCAAATCTTGAATTAAACTACAGACTAAGAAATCATCAAAAGTAAACCAGGCCTATAAAATGTAGGGGAATATAATATTATGAAATGAAAGCTTCTGAGGTGGATTAACAGCCATGACAGACTTTCTTCGTCCAAAAACAATTGTAAAAAACTTATTGCGATCAATACACCACAGAGCCCTCATAAAGCAACATTTTCATTTCAATATAAATGCTATAATTTGAAGTATTACCCAGGCTAGACGTGGCTCAAAAACTTTTATAAATAAATGCTAAGTATTTATCGAGCCAATATCACAGGAAAGGGGTTTTTAATTAGATAAACGGTCTCGCTACCAAGTAAGTGCACAGGTAGCGTTGAATTCCAGGTTTGCGATGGTTGACGCCATATACTCCAGACTTGACTTTTGTTTTAGTTAACCTGTCTCGGGTGAGGCCATAATCCGGCCCCCTCTTCCCCCGAGCCAGGGCTCTTTTACATAGGTACTTAAGTTCATGCTTACTGTAAAAAATATGATATCGGTATATATAATTTTCCTCTTTTAGTGAATTTGGTTCAGCTCCTTGGACATTCGATGGTCATTGGGTGTCGAGCTGGTCAAGTCTTTCATTTGCTTCATTCGAGTTCATCTCTGGAAGACCAGCATATACGATATGCGTATGAAGAAATAAATAAATAAATAAATAATTCAAGTAATATTAAAAAACAAATACCTTGAATATACATAAGAATAGACGCTGCATTCTCAACCATCGGTGAAGGACATAAATTAAAATCAGATACTATAAAAGTTCCAGAAAAGGATCCAGAGAGAAGCCATCTATTGGTTGTCATCATGTACGATAGTAAAACATTATTTACATCTCTTAAGTCTCTCAACTTACAGATCTCTCTCATTCAAACATATAATAGTGTTCGAGGTTAGTAAACGTGGGCGAACGCATTTTAAAAAATCCGAATCTTTTAAATTTTAAACCCTAATATATTCGCATGCCATTGGGAGTGGAGTAATATTTGATTATTTAAGAACATAATAAAGGATTGGGATTTTTACCGTGCATAATTTTTTTTAATTCGTTTAAATTAACGTATTTCAAGATATTCGGGTTCTTATGGGTTAGAATGGAGTAGCAAAATAAGCAGGTACGCTTATCATACTAATAGTCCGACACCTACCCATTCTTACATTTAATATCCAAATAAACCTTCGGCTTGGTACGCTGAGCTAGCGTGAGTATTCCTATTCGTATAAATATTCTCATTTTCTGCACAGTTATCATATATATTTGTGTCATATCTCCGGACCAGTATGATATGAGACTTATGATGTTAGCGTCACTGGCTGCCGTGTACGGACAGTAGGAACTTGGAAGATTTGTGAACTAAGTCTTTTTCGGGGGTCTTCTGGTCGGGCGCCCGAAGACCGATTGCTAATGGGGAGGGTGGGTCGACCCCGCCGGGACCCCCGCCGTCTCCCCGCGGGGGACCGTCGTCGGCGGCGGAAAACCTCGCATAAGGAGTCCCCCGCGTCCCAGAGAGGACGGCGCGGCGTGTGTCGCTCCGAATTCCGGTGCCGACAAGAGCACTCGCCTAATCCGAGTTGAAAGATTATCTGGACCCGGAAAGACGATTTGGCTACCTCGAGAGAGGGAAGTCACCTACAAGGCTCCAGTAACGCTAGGTTGCTTTAAGAGTTCAGGCTACGCCGCACCCGGGAAGATATGAAACGCGTGTTAATCATTGAAATGAATGAGACAGAAGGAGGGCCGCTTATAATTATGGGCGGGGTGAAAAAATAAGTAAACGGTTTGGACACCGATACTCATACTTGACTAGAGTAGCATGCAAATGCCTACATCCCGTTAAACACATTCCTGTATTTGATTATCAGAATGATTCTCGTGCTTCAATGTGTATGATGGGGCCGCGTCCTATAGGTTTGGATTAATTATAAATAATAATAAATACGACAATAATAATATTAATACAAATACAATCCACCTGCCGTACTAGAGGCAAAAACACACATTCTATGCTGGGACCGACCAATATGTACAGACAAAGACTTATCTTACAATAGATCTTATATTGTATTGATTCACATATCACAGAAATGAGCAAATGCAGTTGATGCAGCAGTGACACTGAACGCACAAAGTTGAGTCCACGGAAAGATATAAAATAAAAAAATATCAAAATTTGGCCGGTGAAATAAAAAATATTTGGACGATGAAAGAAGTAAGCGTTCACCCACTTTATCTCTTCGAAGGGAGACTTATCAAAACGATTCAAAAAATAAGTTGAGGACGTGAAAATTAAAAAAAAAACTGATAAACCTCAGGTTGAAAGCTGTTTTACTACAGATTTTCCGGATTGTGTGAAGATTTCTTGGCCGGGTGTGATCGGACAGAGTAGGATAGGATAAATTCTCTTCCTTTACATTGAGCCTAATCCTTATTTGTCCTTAGGATGGGTGAATTTTTATAGTTGTTAAAAACCAGCTGAGAAAGTGCAAAAACTCAATAATAACAATGATAATAATAATGTTGACTTTATTACAAGTAAGTTTATGACTAGATAGTCCTTACTTACAATTTAATTGTTGGATAATCACATACAACCATGCCCTGGATGGTGGTAAATTAATCAAGGCGGTATTTGATCTCGCGGCCTTTACGTTGACAGTCAGGGACGTTCTCTGGCATCAGCGAGGCCGGCAAAGGAGAGGGGACCGAAGGTATCCTATTCTTCAGTCGTCCACAGAGGACTCTTGCATTTCTATATTTGGAGGTTGCGGGCTCTTAAGAATGGAAGAGACCCTACCCTTTAACTCTCCCGACTAGGATGCGGACCCACTAAATTCTCTTTAGAAGATTCACTTTTCATCGTATGATCACGCTCTCCCTTTACTAAGTCAGTGCTTGGAAATTTTAGCTGTTAAATATCATATTATCATATCCGCGTACACTCAAATATTCCAATAAGACTATATATAAACGTGGACGACAAAGAACTTTTGAGACGCAGAATCACATGGGAAAAGCAAGTGACTCACTTTTAATTTCAGGTTACACTCTTTTAACACATGAGAAATGCAAGTGATTCACTTTTAATTTAGTTTACAATATTTTAACCCATTTCCGCCCACCTCAGCAATATCGCTACATTCTACCATTCTGGGCATATGAGGCTATTTAAGAAAACCCGCACTCCTTCTGCAGTCAAATTGCGGCAAATATGTTTTTGAAAGCTGGCAATAATATAATCCACAAATTAATTTAATTAAGAAACTAGCCGAAGTTAGCCCAATGACAGAAAGAGACAGGTGTGAATCGAACATTCAGCATAAATGCCTACAGTATGCAAATTACATGCAAATATCATAAAAAAACAAGGAGCATACATGACATTGTATACATTATTTTAACTGTCCTGCATCTAAAATTAAGCTTGCCCTTGTGATCATACTTTCTACCATGGTATATGATACAAGTTGTACAACATAATATTCTAACCTAGTTACCACCCAGTAAAGCTATATGGCTACGGGTGATTCTGAAGAAACAATTTCATATATCACCAAATTATTTCACTCAAGGAGACTTTGAGAAAGGAGACTTTGCAACATTTCTCTCAATTTCTTTTCGGATTAGCTGCGTCGAAGTTGAGCTCCGATGACGTTTCGCGACCTATGCTGGTCACATCTTCAGGTCAGGTCTGAGGTCTCAGAGGTGTCAGACCTGATCTGAAGATGTGACCTGTATAGGCCACGAAACGTCATCAGAACTCAACTTCAACGCAGCTAACCCGAAAAAAGCATTGGAGAGAAATGCAATTCAGCGTTGCGGAAGCTTCAAGCAGAGACTTTGCAACCTTAGAAGGAACGCTAAACATCTTCACAGTCGCAAACAGACATTTTTCTGGGCGTAAATGGAATAGCATAGAATAGAACGCGTTTTACCAAACGTGAAGTTTCTTATTGATTGCACCCATAAGGAATCTCTCTTCAAGATTCATCCACTCAGAAGGAAGCGTTTACCCTATGTAATATTAAACAACTGCACATCTTCAGTGGCGCAGCGAGGAGGGGTTTAGGGGGATAAACCCCCGCCCAGATCTCAGAGATTTTTTAAAATCCATTTAAATTCATTGGATTAATATTACTTAAAGAGCATTGCTAGGACAATAAGATATCCATCAGAAAGCCGTAAAACTCAATATTTAGAACCAACATCCGGAAATTTTTGGGGGAGGGCCCCCGTAAATCCCGCTTACCCTGGCGGGTATTCCATACCCCCAGACTCCCCATTATTAGTTGGGCCTAAAACCCCCCCTTTCCAAAATTCTTAGCTGCACCCCGGTACAGCATGTATTTGTATATGTATGCACAGCAGAAGCCATTTGAACTCAAAAACTCTCGACGATACATTTCAACAGGTAGTGAGCGGTGATTATCATATTTTGTCTTCAGATCGTGATGGAGAAATATTGGCGGTCATCTTATACATTTGCTGAGTAAGGATTTCAAACTCCGTATCGCGCTCTCGAACAAAATTGTTGACACCTCATTTGCCATGTTTTAAACCAGAAATTACACACGCTGTCACTGAGTAAACCTCATTCACATTCCAAGAGTAAAATATTTTTCCAGTGCGAAGAGTAAATATTTTCCTCAAAAGCACGAAAACCATTTATATCCTCATAACTCAGTGATATACTACCCTAGAATTTTATGTTGCTACCCAAGCTTTAAGTGTCTTCTTGGGAAGGTACTTAAAGAATGTTGAACGCTCTACAGCCGAGAGTTTACATCTACCATCTTGGAAACAGCCATGAATCATTCCTCGGATTGGAAAGCTTTTGAAAATTATTTGCAGGTACAGAAGTTTCACGCAAAAAGTTTCCTTGGTACATTTTAAATTCCGGAATTACCACAAGACATACTGTGAGAACTAAAACAAAGGAGAGTTGCTATTTGACCGCTAAAGTTTTTTTTTTTGGGTTAACATCGCTTCGTATTTCCACAATTCTCACTTTCCTCAGCATTTGTCGGATGCCTACATCTCCACGTGTCTGCGTTCTGTCTTCCTCCCTGTCTTATAATCTCCGAGTTTATTTTGCTTCTGGAAATCGCTGTCTTGAATGTGTCGCGGCGGGGAGGCCCAGGCTACTTCCCGAGGCATGTCCGTTTTGCCGCATGAGTGAGTTGGCTTGGGAAGAGGTTGGGGGATTGTGGAATGGGGTGGGATTGAAGATGAGGCTGGAAAGGAGTGAGGGAAAGGTACAGAACAGGAGTAGAAGGGTAAAAGCTGAATAAGGAAGGTTTATCAAAGACTACACACTTTCTCACTGATTTAATCCGAAGTTTGATTTGGGTAGGTAAGGGTAGAGTTTTCAACATAGGCTACAGGAATGTGTGACTAAAGCACTCATGATTCTTTCCCTGAGTAGTGATTGAAAAACGTTGGTTGAAAGCGATTTTTCGAGAAATCGATTTTTATAATAGATTTATTCTCTGGTGTAATTCGGTGAAATCTTCGATATTCAACATAAGGAAGTGTACTTGTATATTTTCACCCTTGTTTATGAATTAAAACAACCCAGGCTTTGGTATATAATGACAATAACAAGGAATGGAAATAAATGTATTCGGAAATAAATGCAATTAGGGATGGTCGGATCGGATATCTCGGATCCAAATATCCGCGGATATTGCCCTTCATCGGATACATCGGATCCAAAGTCGCGGGAGACATCGGATCTGGACCCGAATTTTTTAATAATAGCTTCAGTGAATGCAACTCCCCATAAGAGTGGAAAGAGTTCCGATTCTCTCCTTGAATGCGCCGTCGCATGCGATTCTTGTCCTACTCATTAACCGTGTTGTTTGAAAGCTCTCGCAGAGGTTACGTAGGAGAATTTCAGCCGTGGAAAAAAATAGCAAAATACGGCTGGCACCTATTGTGACTCTTCTCAAGAGATTGAACAATCTACGGGGGAATCTCAGCGACAGGAATTAGAAAATGCATTTGGATCCGAAAATATCCGATCCGAAAGATCCGGCTAAGAAAATCAAGGATCCGATCCGAATCCGGATCCGATAAAAATCCTGGATCCGTCCATCCCTAAATGCAATTGTTAATTGTGCAACCCCTATCTGGCCTCATCATCAACACCCCAGTCCCCAAAACCTTTCATGAAATGGCATTATGAGCCATTGGACGGTTGGAATGAATAAAGAAGTGTGACAATAGACAAGTACTCTTCATTATGTTAGATCGATTTTTCTTAGAAATGAAAAACTCGACTTTACAACAAAAATTAAAATTTTAGCCAAAATATTGATGGTGCTTTTTTGAAAAAATACGGTGCGCACAAAAACATGCTTATCACTCATTCAAAAAATTAAAAATACACATTCGAGGAGTGGAAAAAATCCCAAAAATATTTTCAATGCACATTTGAATTTATATTGGTAAAAATTTACAAACGTACGCACATAAAAGTTTTTGGATCGCTGTTTCTAACAATTAAGCTGAACTTAATTCTTTCAGAAAGTTCAATTGATTGAGATGCTATCTTGATGTTTGAGGGCGTGTCTTTACAATTTTAGCTGCCTTAAATAAAGGTCTTTCATTCGGGACGGATGACGTTGTCATAGACCTGTAGTGACCCTTCTGATAGCAAGTAAAATTATCAAGATCGAAGTTAAAAAATCGAGTTCCTTTCGAAAATCAAATATCATGGCTCGATCTCGATTCCTAGATATTTTACAATTGAAATTCGATATTTGATTTTAATCGAAATCGATTTTTCCATCACTATCCCTGACTCACACCGCATTTTGAACATTTTTGCTTTAGGCTGTCCTACGACATAACTCTTTTTGAATCTAGGACCCTACGATCTGAGGCTTACCACTTTTTACTCACATTCCCCCATCCACCCATTCCCTGAGTTACAGGAGGATTTAATTCCGACATTTAAGTAGATCAATTAATGCCGCTCAAATAGTCGGATGATTAAAGTATTTCCTGATTGATTAAAATTTATGGTATGATCTTACAATTTTCGGGGTGTGTGGATAACCGGCCACGACCTTACCCCAGGCTACTAAAATTTTACCGCGCAGTCCTCATTGGCGGCGGGGTAAATGAATCGCCATCTACGTATAAGATGGCAGGCTCCAGTCTAGATTGGGTAACTTCATTTTTATGTCAATATTAATGGATTTTAGGGATAACACTTAGGTAAAATGGGGTAATGACTAAGTCATTTGCCCTGATGAGGTCTTCAACGTTGGCTACTTTAAAGTCCTGACGCTGGTAACCCCCATAATCCATTATTATTGACAAACATGGGCCGCGAAAATTTTAGTAATTTTACAGTATATTACATTTTAAATTATTGGTGTTCAGGATCATCCAATTGTTTACTGTTAAATTCAAGGTATAAATTCCGACACGTACTGTTTTAGGGTTGCTTTGATATTATATAAAAATAACCGTTGTCAACATTTGCCGGAAACTCGAATACGAAATTACTACTCATTCAATCATATCATACGATTTATATGATAGAAGCGACGTGATGAGACGTTTTTTTAATTAATTAATCATTTCTTCAAATGTATGGGGAAAATAATGTCTACATCCTGAGTAGCTCAATATTTATCTCTCTAAATATTTTTATCGCTAATAATAAATACGGTAACTTCACCTATCCTTTCCCTAAAATACACGTCCGGAATCATTAATGTATGCCTTCAGTATATGCGTGGAGACATTTGCTGAAATATATTTTGTTGAATATATCAGCCACAGCTATTTCTCCATATTGCTCAGTAAGAGAAAAATGCACAGAAATTGTATTGTATTAACTCTATACGATCCATAGATGCGTTCTATTTTTTTTAAAGGACACCTAATAACCACGAATTCGTACGTCATTGTGTTTCTTGTTTTCCAGGCATAATCGTCTGAAAATTGTCATTAACTACTAGGGATGTATGAGTACTCGAAAATTCGAGTCGAGTGTAGTAGTTGGTACTCGACTACGAAGTCGAGTCAAGTAGCTTCGGTTACAGAGCTGTCGAGGCCAGTAAGTTCAAAAATCTGCCGACAGGAGGTGCTATCATGAACCTCATGTAATAATATCGTCTCTAAAGTCGATAAGTCGTTCTAATTCCTTAGCCCAGGAGTTTCAGCTTTTGTATACGTAGCAGTCAGCAACTATAGTAGTCCACTTGGGTGCTGAATATCTTTTTGTCAGCCGCAGCGACGGACCGTCTTCCTACCTGGCGGCGTAACCGCAGCATCGTGGATACTTTCTTATGAGATACTTTTATACCCTACAATACTTTCTTTACTCAAACTCCGAGGGAATACGTAGAAATTGTTAGGATTTCTATGCATAAATGCTATCTTTCAGCCTTTCTGAGTACATAGTACGTGGACGTTGATTTTCGTTTATTCTCATATTGCGTTTAGTTTCCTTCTTGAAATAACGGAAAACGGGTTACTGAGGCTGATCGAACGAATAAAGAGATGAAGATTAGCTTTTTTGGCCTGTAAAGCTTAAGCTAAGTTTCCTAGTATGCTCGCTTTGCCCATTTATTCCATGAAGACTCAAGATCCATAAAAATCGTAGATATAAATTTTAATAAAAACTCCCATGGTTCAGAAATCTTGAAACTTTGGGAAAAATACTTGTCCAGCCACACAGGTTTGTTGTGAAAGAGATTTTTTTGCAGAAAATAATACTGTAACATTGAGATGTCAAAACCTACTGCCTGTACGTATAGAAAAATTAGTTTTTCTGCGTGAGAATTTGAAAGGATCAAATATTACGTGACCCATTTACGTAAATAATCTTTATTGCAATTGTACAAATGCCATCATTGAAGCCCTCCTGAGCAGTTTGGATACATTCATTATTTAAATTGAGGACATATTACAACAGGTAAATTCATTTCAATTGTTCTTACTGAACTGTAAAAGACACATTAATTTCCATTAATCACCTAATTTTGACATAATTTCCATCAGCGTTCCTCATTATATTTTCCTTTTAGATCAAGCTAAACATTCAGAATAGAAAATTCACGAGGGAATTGGATAAATGGGAATATATTGGAGCATGCATTGATTTATTGCTTAGTTCAGGAATTGCCATACTCGACTCGACTCGAGATCAAAAAGTACTTCTCGCACATCTCTATTAGCTACATTATTGCATTCGCAGGCGTAGAAAAATAGTCTCGTATCCTTAGGGGTATACGTATCCTTGGTAGAAAGCCGCTGCCGAAGAATGCGGGTTGCCCGCTGTACAGGTAGCTACCCACTCACACAGATTCTCCTCCCTCCTTGAAACTATTTCGAAGTTCAGTCTGCCACTGCTTAAGAGAGGTCATCTCATACTATCAATTTGCTTCGTTGAAGCCCGTATAAAAGTATCCCTTTGAAAATTTCGTTACAGCTGTCAACATGTGTGTGGTGTGGCAAAACACGTTCAATTGGTTTGAAAATTAGGCATGGCAACAAATGGGGCCAAAGTTTGAAAACTACGCTCTCTAATACCCTTAAAGTTCACAGAATATGGAAATCATTAATGAAATTTTAATCTCCCGCAATAAGTATCCTTGTTAGTAAATTGTTTAAACTAATTAAAATTTCAAAATCTAGTATTGATATTGCTAGTTTAAAGTATACCGGGACTAGCCGCGGTGTTAACTTTTACGGGAGTCACCCGAAATCCTTCGCACGATCGATATTGCTATTCGTACATGTTCCAGACAAGAGTCCATTCATAGGCTATGTTTAGAAAAATAGTCATTTAATTTGCCTAATTAGTTGGAACGTTTTCCTGTAAACTATTAGCAATTAAATAAAAATCAAAATAATTAAGAGCATCAATAGTTTCGCTCAAAGCTATGCTCAGAGTAGGTCCCTATGAAGTTACATTAGAAAATACATCATTGCAGATTTTTAGAATAAGTAACAAACCAAGAGGTTGAATTAAAATGTGTCTCGTATTTGAAATACCGAGAACACTAAAGGGTCAATTCCACATTCTATTTCATTATATCTGATAAAAATAACCAAGTTTTTAAATTTCCTTTAAAGTGTATCATAATTCGAATCACTGTAATTGCTTCAGCCTAATGAATTAAACTCACTTTGAGAAACAATGAATGATATTACTTACAGTTAGCATGTGTTGATATTTACTCACCAACACACATTTAAAGACTCAGTTTTCAGAAGAAAAACAGTTTTTTTCTTTTAAATTAGCAACGCTCACTGACGAAAGCCCGTTGGTTAATAAATAATAATCTCATCAAGAAAATTGTAAAGTCGTTGTTGTATTATGTGAGAAGAAATTTTATGAAATTTTTGTTGCAGAAACTAACCCATGCATACATATGGCTGTACAGCCTAGAAAAGTGTAATTTTATGAAGACAAAGCATAATTTGTTCAAAGAGATTATTTCATGGAGTTTTTTTAGCGTAAAAATAGCTGCAAAACAGCATGGCTCCTTAGGTAAACTTTTAACTAAGAGTTCTCGGGTGTCCAGCCGCGTCTAAGGGTTTTTCAGCAACGACGTTTCGAGGTCACCCTGAAGACGATGGCAGAATTACCCTTCGAAACGTCGGTGCTGAAAAACCCTTGGACCCCGCTGGAAACCCGAGAACTCTTCCTCCAGTCTATTCTCCGGGAAAACCTAAGATCCTTCATTTTTACTTCCTGTCTTTAATACATTTGACCTGCGGGTACATGAAGATACGGTCCAGCGGTGATAGAAGAAAATTGAAATCTGCCCTCCCTCCGGAGATACTTGTGTCAATATATCTGATGTAAATAAAGACAATTGGCGTTGGCTAAAATCTGGCCTCATGAGAAATATTTTATGTTCTCACAATCACAAAAAATTAGGCCTCAGTTCGCCTTGTACAGTACCATCATTTAAACCCTCATGTTCTCAATTTCGAAAATGTAAGCTACATCCCCTAGGTCTACACGCATTTTTGTTCAATGTGCTCACTTTATGCAAGGTATATCAAGAACAAGGGGAAAGCATTTATCCGTATCTTTCATGCATAATTGAAACCGCAATTACAATAGTATTAAAGCCGAGATTATAAAGTACTGCTTTGGATCTCTGATTGTTACGTCCGGATTCTGGAGAAAATGCGTATGGTAATTGCTAGAGAAATGGAAAATATGGAATAAATTCAGGATATATTCAAAAGGGAATTCTATAAATACTCTCAACAAGCAAAAAATAATCAAAAGGCAACCAAATATCTCCTAAAACTTCAAAGAACCTCCTCTGGCTTCTGACGCCAGTTTGGACATAATATTCGTGGCGCTCGTTTGCCTTCGTGAGATGTCATAAGTTCCTTTGCGTACTTAAGCATATCCGGATGCCGTTTCATACTTCGTCTCAAACTGCCCACTTGTCCATCTGTTGGTCCGGAGCGACTACCCGAAAGTCAGTCGGCGGTCCTTCAGTGAGGTGGACCAGCCCCCATCCCTATTCCTCTCCGCTGACAGCCGAAAATGGTAGCCATTGCGGAGAACGGGAGGGCTCCTAACGTATATTATTGCCTTTCGCTGCTGCTGCTCTCCGCTTAGAAATCATCATTTTTGACCGAACGACTCTCGGTTTAAATCGTAAAATGGAAAGGACTCTCGCCGAAAGCTATAAGAATGAAAATGAGTTGGGCGGCAGGAGGGAGAGGGAGCATTTTCATATTTTATTGGAATGTTTTGCTCCCAGAGTGGAGCTCAATGGCTTTGGCTACCCTTTTCATCGTGTGTCCATCAGTCCTTGAGCTGCTGCATCACCTGCCCTACCCCATCCCCAAAAGTTACCGAAAAAATATTTTCTCCCTCCTCTTGTTCCACATTTCTGAAGATTAGGCATTTCTTCTTTTCTAAACTTTTTCCGGTATACTTAAATTCGTCGAGAGCGAACAAATCTTTTTGTTCTAAGTTCGGGCTTTGTCCTCCTCCGGCCGGTACGCCGCGCCTTGCACACTATTTGGACTGCTAGTCGCATAATATGCTCAGCAGTCCATACCACCTGGTCCGGTATAGTCCACAAATTTCCACAGAGGAGAAAGACGCCTCGGTATCTTAACTAAAGCACTCGGGCGGGAATCGAGTGATCCGGGTTCGAAACCCGGTCAAGGCGAATGATTTTTTTCTCTGTGTATTTCACGCACAATTTGTGCATTCTGTGGCCAGACCCGGCATACCTTAATTCTAAACTATGTTGAAGAAGGTAGGTTTGAGACTCCTAAATTCAAATACTTCACGAGTATGAGATGGACAAAGCGTTAACTTTTCCCATACCCATCAAGGTTGAAAATAAATATAAGGGCACTTATAATAAGCTTTACAGAATACTTATGATTTTAATTCAAGATATTTCCATCCGTTTTGGCCAACCATCGCCTCATTTCATTTTAATAGAGTATATATGATTTCAACAGCAGTACTAGCGCTTACAGTGCAGAAAAGTAATCACTACGGGAGGATGACGATGGAAGACTAGAACTACGGATGAGATGGAGAATAGACAAAATGAAATGAACGTAAACGGCAAGGGAAACGAAAAGAATGAGGAGATTTATATTTTTGGTAAAACGGAGACAGAGGGTTTGAATGGAAAGAGCAGTATGCGGGCAAAGAAAGCTGAACACCCTTCAGAGGAAAGGATGCTTGGTAAGTGTAGACGGGGAAGGAATGAAATGATATGCCAACTAAATTTGAGAATAGAATGAAAGAGAAATGGCCTTACCATACATTAAAGAGGAGTGGGTTGAGGCCAGTGTGATTCACAAAATGTAAGTCAGTCGATCCCCTCCAATAGAAAAAAGATTTTACAATACTCTTAGCACGATTTCTTGTTGTCTATAATGGAGTAGGCCAATAACTTCCGTGTTCAGAAGCTTTGAGATTATCCTCGCCTTAAATTCTTTATGACACAATTGTGGCCTTTAACTCATGTAATACAGCTGAATTGAATTCATGAATTGGCTGGGGTTATGTTGTTGTGGAGACGTCAGCGAACTTTGGTATAGTTGGATGTTTTAAGTAGCATTGCTCGGTCGGCTTCTTTCAAGAGCCACCCTTGGTTGTCATATAAAGAAAAATTGCATTTTCATTCAGTAATGCGACAGAACTGGTGTAGTTGGAACCTCTTCCTCAACATGAGTATATTTATGGGTATGAGTGATTCGAAATCTGCATGAAATTTTATGACAGGATATTAAGTTTTATTTAAGCTACAGTTAACTATTTCCAGCAACATTATTAATCACATAATAGAGATATTTTCATACATGCAACTATATTTTCCGCAATAACTGTTTCTATATTCAGATTACTATATCATTGCTTAAGAGAATACTTCCATGTTCTCTGTTCCATGTTTAGTTGGGTACAAAATTTTTGCTTGAGAACCTCATGATTCAATCCAATGCTTCCACGTTCTCTCCGTCAGATGTGATATTTCTAAGCTACCATCTTTTCACGAAGCCTTACTTATTCATTTCGTTTTCTTTTCTAGGCCCAAATAGAGACGGAGAATTGAAAAATAACTTTTCCTATGGTCCTGGAGCGCCGTAAACACCCCATAAATCTATCACCGCGGAGAGAACTAGAAAACTAAAAGTTTTCCTCTCCTGGACTACACCTCACATCATCCCTCTTCCCACGCAATATGGAGGAGAATGGGAAAAAGAATACCGACGCACAAAAAGAAGAAGGGGGAATGGATGCGGGCCCTCCCGCTACACGCCGCTGTCTCTCGCGCCCGGGCCCTGAGCACCGCAGCTTCCGTGGTCGATAATTTGTTGCCCCCAACCCGAAACGCAGGGGTTCCCCCCGCGGGCAGCTGCGAACCTTAAAAAACTTCCGTGGTCCGCTCCCATCTGAATGCTCGACTCTCGCTGGACCCCGACTGCGGGGATGTGAGTGGATGGGAAAAGATTGGTTGGGGCGTTGGGAGTGCAAGAGGTCAGGAGATGGAAGAAGAAACAGACAAATGCCGCCATCCACGCCTCCAGCATCCATAGGCGAGGTGCGGGCGGGGATATGTAGAGGTAGGGGTGGATCCGTGAGAAAATCGTGAGGAATCCCCCGCGTCTCCGGGCGAGGGCGTCACGCGGCGTCGCCATCTTGGAGTCTCCCCCACACAAACATCTGGGCGCATTCAACTCCATTAACTATTCCTCCCGGTTTTCAACCAGTCGATTCGATATCGTCCCTCGCGGTGCCATTTTATCCGCCTCCTTTGCCGCCACGTCACTGGCGTCACGCGGCGTCGCCATCTTGGAGCGCCCCTCTCTTCTCCACACACCTGGGCGCATTCAACTCCATTAACCTTTCCTCCCGGTTTTCATCCGCCCAATTCGATATCGCCCCCTCGCGGTGCCATTTTATCTGCCTCTTTCGATGATATTAATCGCGCCGAGTCGATTTGCCTCCGAGGCTCCCAGCGGGTGTTTTGTATCGCTTCCATCTTACGGTGGAGCTACGGCGCGGGATCTCTTACCGGAGATCCGACGTTTTCCTGAAGCATTGGAGTTTCCAAGTGCCATCAGGGGTCAGTGAGGTTGACGTGTAACGTGGAGTATTTTGGGACCAAGTGGTGATACAATGAGTCTGTCTCCCTCACCCTCTCTCCATTTGAATAATTGATGTGCCGTACAGTGGGCGGAAATCGAAAAAATCTGGTCAAAACTTCCAAAACGGTTGTGATTGGCAAGGAAGCTGAAATATCGAAGCTTTATGTAACAGTTGTTACATGCCACCTTAGGGTTCATTTCTTCGTATACTTACTTACGACTACAAATACCTTTGCGATCGATGTAACAATTATTTTATGAAAACCGCCTTCCATTTATTTTCTCCCAAATTACCGAAATTAACCTGTTTTCGCACTACATTGGATGTTCTATTGAAAATACACTGTGCCATTTAGTTTTATAGTTCTTATTTTTTCATCTTATGGCTCTGTAAGGAATTCCATGAATTAGTCCTTTAATGTAGAGCAAGAGGATAAATTTTATTAATTTTTGGAGAGAACCGAGTGTGAGATTTTATTGAAAAATTGCTTCTATTTTGATACCATTATTATTTTTATGAGGACGTACAAAAATAGTAATATATAAGTCATGTAACGATAATGACCATCTTTTTTTTATTTCAGCCCACTGTGCGAGGATAGTTAGTATTTTGATCATTGTACCCCAGTTGGAGGACACGCGATCTTATCTTTTTGCTTTGGTTCTCACGAAAGCCGTAGCGATAATGGTCTGTAATATGAATGGGTTTATATAATGAATACTTATCCGAAGTATCCGAGATACTTAGCTAGCAAATTACCTGCATCAAGATACATTCTTTAAGCGAGGATTATAGAATAAGACCGTCAAAGTATATTGAGAAATTTCCTTGCAGCATTCCCAGTCTCATGCATTCATTAATGATTTATTTACTTATAAACTTTACTATATGGAGTTCATAGCCAACATGCAAACTCAAATTAGCGTATTCTAAATTGTTTCCATAATACCATCCAGAAACACCTTAGAATGCATAATCACTCGCGCACACTCACTCAGTTATTCAACCCAAATGATGATTTTAACAATCTATTAAAGCGATATTTAACTAACCATGGTTATTGAAATTATTTACATAAATCCAATAAAACAATTACACACCAAGGATTTCCTGAAATGAAGGGACATCGAATACTAATCATGGTCGTGGCAAAGCAAATTTGTATGGCACAGGCAATAGATAACTCGTTGCTCTACATATTTTATCTATTTGCATAGCCATCCACAAATAAAGAAAAGAGGATCCTGAATTAGGATGCAGCTGGTTGAAACCTTTACTCACAAAATTTTCATTGACGATAAGAAATGCTGGTAACGAAGAGCTTGGTAGCGTAGTGGAAAACCCCAGTAAAATATTCTAGAAGTGCACGGAATTTAATTTGCTCTTTAACTCAGAACATGAAATTGTGTAAAAAATTTGAAATAAATTTCACTGAAATAATAAGGTGGCATCAATCAGTATTGTACTAAAAAAATTGTAACGAAGAGGCTGAGCTAATCTGATAAAAGGAGTGAAGATTCTGGACATGAAGAAAAAACATTTTTGGGGCAACTTGCGATCTAGGTTTCGTTTGCCGATGCATCGCACCCGCTCAAGCATCTTTTCGGGAAGGGATGCTTGTTTAAAACGAATGATGTCATCTTCAAAATCTTAGGCTACCTAATTCAAATCCTCATCAAAATTCTCTCGTTCGCTTATAAATATTCTACATCAACTTTTGTGAGATATAAATTTTTTAACTTGCTATACAGGCAATGCTGACAACATCCTGCCCCTGCAGAAATTTTCTGACGCGTTTGGATTTTTTGAAGTAGCCCTAGTCTCGACTATACAGTATAGTATATATATATACTATATACTGTATAGTCGAGACTAGGGCTAAGTGTGCCAATTTTCATGAATATTGCTCCATGCAAATTTACTAAAATTACAGGTCAAAAATGACACATGACCCTTGGGACAGTCTGTACATACTTCGTGTTGCATACTGAATGAGTGACGGAAAATTATCCCTACAGAAGAATATTACAGGATAAATTTGCCATACTGAGTTGTGGAATAATTACTATACCATTTTATCACCCATTTAATATGAAATCTTTCCAAACTTGCATGAACTGTTGAAGTAGATGTTTATTAATATTTCATACTATTTAGAGAGGATAAAATTCTTTGGAAAATACTATAAAGGAGTGAAGAGAACTTAGACCATGCAGGAGAGTTGTCCCATTAATTCGTATTACACAACCATTCAGCTAAAAACCCGCCCACGCCGTGAAAAAATGCCTAACCTTCGCCGCTTGATGGTGAGAAAGAGCATAGCTATAGGATTCTACCACACTTCCGCTATCAATGATTTTTATGTCTTCCATTATCACAAACTAACATATAATTGCAGTGCCCTTAAACTCATGGGGTCGTGTAGAGAGTTAATGTATGAAACAAGTAACGCTTTGTTTCACCTCCTAAAATAATGAATAAATTATGTAGAGTGACAAATCCCAGCAAACTGGCAGTGCAAAAATATTAATTTTCGTTGATTAAAATTAGATGTTGAAATTTCGTTGATCAAATTTCGTCAAAATTCAGAAGATTTCCCTTCGAAATATCTCCCAGAATATTATTAAAGGTTAAAAAAATTATAATTCCTCATACATTTAAAAGAAATGTAATTTTTTTACGTTTTATTATGTTAAGTCGATTCCATGAAATCACGCCCGAGACAACGAATTACCTTACATGCTCAAATTACCCAAAGTACCAACTAACTAAATAGCTCAAGCTTTATCAAGAGAGGGATGGGTAGAAGTACCCCGGTGAGATAACCGTGCGTCTTTTCAATTTTAAGAAAATCCATCACCCACTCTGAGTTACGGCTGTCACAGTTGCACGCACGGAACTTGTTGCACGAGAGGCTATTGAATAACCCGCGGTGGCAATAACTCCACACGTAGGCGTCAAGCCAATCAGCTGTCCTTCGATAAGCGTGTGAGATAAACAAGGTTGTGAGACTTTTTGGAATCTGAATGTAACCGCACGTGCGTGGAGAAGCATCACCCAACACAATGTGACAGTAGTTTCGGACAATTTTTCGTCCGGGCACATTTTACAAAGGCAGCCATCAATATATTTCTCTATACGCGGAGCGCTTCACAATACCCCATTTAACTTCCCATCGATACTTGAATGAGTTTCCAATTCGCTACGCAATCAGAAGTTCAATTTTTATTTTTTTCATAAGCGAATCGATTAATCTTCGTCCGGCAATCAAATCGTTTAAGTGTCTGAATAATGCTTCTTCTTCGTCCCTTGAACGCGTCGACCTTGGGGGTCAGCGGAGGAGAGGAGAGTGGTTGGTAGGCGTTAGTCAACTATTTTCACTATCGCCATCGTATGCAGAGATTTTCATTTCCTGTAAAATTCTTCCTTGCTTGCATTATAAATTGATTTATTTTAGATGTCCCATTGTCCCCCCTCATAATTGTCCGTCTGTCTCTACAATGTACACTAGGTATGATCCCAATATATCACATTTCCCTGGGCATCGCACTACTGTTTAAGGCAAATCATTTTTCTCGTTACCGCTTGTCGGCTTTGGAATTAGATACCAACTGATGTCAAAAAATGCATACCTGTCAAAACCTTTAAACTAAAATATTATGATTATTTACTATCTCGGTAATATTATCTCTACCTATTATTTTTTTCACATTTGTGTTCTGGTTATCATTGTTCATTTTTTGCTGTAGGTTTTTTGTTTTTTCTTTGTTGAGTCAAGAACATGTGACTCTTTGTTTGTGCTTGTATAAAATCCGGCTTGGAAAATAGCTCAATTAGCCGATTTTTACTACATTTCATGCGTTTGCTGTGATCGATTATGTCATATAATGGAATATCATTGTAATAATTTACCATTTTGATCCTTTATATTGTTTTTAATGTAATTTGCTAGAAAAATGTAATTTGTTTACGTAATTTCATATTATTTTTGTTCTTGAAGATTTCCTGAATAAAAAATATTTTTTTCCATCTATCTATCTATATGTCATTCACTTATCCCAGATTCAGCCCTTATTCCTACCTCTTCGCACCTGACTCTGATCTTCTGCTTACTTCACGTCTCGCAAACCCATCGGGCACTCATTTCATTCTCAGGAAATTCCAGTTTCAAACGAACTAAATGCCTCTTTCTTCAGTCCTGGGATTGTTTTATCTTTCCTATTAAATTATAATGATGGTAGGGATCATTAAATTTTCCTGATATGAATATAAAAACGGTTAATTCTTACCTCAAGATTGGTAAAAGAATATTGAGAACCTTATTTATTGATGATGATGTAAAGATGTAACATCTTTCCACCAAGGGGTTTAGCAATCAGGATTATCTTGTTGGTAAATCTCGATATTTTATTGCCAAGAAATCAAGGTTTTGGTCAGTACATCTGCAAAAAAAACCTTGGTTAATAGATTTGCTTATTTAAATAATTATTATTTAATACCTCATATACTTGTGAATTTATCTTGTATTTATGCATGTATATAAAATTATGCATGTATATAAAAACAACTGCAAAGTCGCAGGTGAATGAAAATTTTCAGATAAATAACGTTACTACTGTGTAAAATTCTCAAGGTTTCGTTTGTAAGACTATCTTTAAAATGTTAGTTTATCTCCATTTCAGATCTATGCCAGAATTTTTGGAAAATTTATTGTTAAGAAACTCTGCAGAGCTGCTCTCTGGGTGAATTAATCGTAATCGTGCATTACCATTGTGTTTCGATAAATTAAGGCTAAATAATTGCGCATCGAATGATTTAATTAATTCATAAAATAACAATTGGAATATTTTCCATTGGTGCTTTGAATTGACCCCTTTTAAATCCTAAAGTAATTATCATTGCCATTTCCAGCCATAAAATAATTTGAATTTACCTCTGAATGGGTGCTTCAAGCTCAAATTTTCAACTCAGATAATAGAATATATATAACTCTTAAAGCGGATGAGTATTGTACCTATTTGGACGCGCTAACATACATTTTTAATTATTTTCATTAGTATTATTAATGGGAATTCAGGAACGCATCAGTAGAAATATTTTGTCTTCAATTCACTCCTATTAATTTCCTATTCACTTCTTCACTAAGCTGGCATAGCATTCTGACAAGACTGTTGTGCAGTCTCATGAGAACAAGCTGATGATGATTCACGAAGCATCGCGGAGGTTGACCGAGGACGACGAAGGACTCGCGTACTAGAGTGTAATTACAGTCACCGACTCATTTCTAGAGCAACCACGCAGGATCGGTCCATGCTGAAGCCATAACACGTACCGTACATACGTTAAGGCCTTATCTTACTCGCGCGGCATTTTACGGATACCCCGCGTCTGAAGCTCACCGCAATACCACCGTCTCATAAACCAGCAACGCGAAGACCTTACCCTTTCGTCCTGAGATACCTTAGAAAGTCCTGGTTTCACTCTCTCTACTCCTTCGAGAAATCGTTGAGAGATCACCGAGATATGCTTGGGATGCGCCCGAGAATCAACGCGGAGCCATAGACGACGCTGACCAAGTCGTAAATCCATTCCCTTTCGAAGAGAGCTTCGTTCGGAAAATATCAATCGCCTTTGAAAGGGTTAATACGGAAGGGGGGAGAGTACCTGGCTCAACTTTATTACGTTCCACCTTGAATACGCTCATCAAAACAAATAAAATATGGTTTACAATAAAAAAAGATGAAAGGTTCTGTGGCTTTGACACTCTTTGCATAAATACCTATCAGGGTATAATCTTTTCTTTACTAATCTAGTCTTAGAGTGGGTTCTCTTTAGAGTAGCAAGGGAATAAATGAATAATTGGTATTTTATAAACGAAATTACATTAAAAATATGGATGAAAGTACTCAATGACTATCTATTTCATGGGGTTGCATTGGAAATAGCTTTTTGTTTGATAAAATAGGAATAAATTATCATAGAATTTGGATAATTTTATAACTTATTTTCTTGAATTACCACAATTCATGGACTAAATCAGACCGGATGGTAATATTTCTCCAATTAATGTACTTTGACTTCAGTTACAGTAATTTATCAGATTTAGCATTAAATAATTGTCTGGCGGTTTCAGCTAATTTGTGTTCTATTTTTTGTTGTCATTTTGGTGTGTCTTCTAAATTTAATCATCAAAGTTAAAATATTTCCCTAATAATAATATGTATTTCCATTTTCACTGGCAGAACTACCATGATAGTCTATTACACGTTTCCAAAATTTTCTATGTAACATTTTTTAAAAATATAGCTTAGAAATTCCAATGTTTTCGCTTGGCAGTCGAAAAATTGCATTTAAAAGGGCATACTAAACCTTAAATTTTATGTGCAAGGGTGACTTTATCATCGCTTTTTCGCAAAAACCTCTCCATAAGCGGCCGAAGATGAGCTTACGGACGCAGTTGAGATACGCTGGCAAAGAACTCCACTGAGATTAGTCGAGATCAAAACTGATGCAAGTTATGCACAGGCGAAAGGATGCGGAGCCAACACGCTAGAGATAAGGTGGGGATGCGACTTCTCAGCGGGTACACATGTTCTAGGCTTTTCATTGCTAACATGGAGGAAGAAATGACAAGAGGGCTAAACCTGCCGAAGGCAACGATCGAGGGTGAAAATCAGAATAATGTTTTGAAGATTTTATCAGGGGCGGAATCGAAGAATCTTGGCAGCCTCAATATTGTCAATATACTCAAATAAATGTTCTCGTTTAACTCGTCAAATAAATGTTCTGGCCGCGATTTTTAAATTACTACCCTACTATGGGTTATGGCTGTTATGTATGCTGTATGTACATATCTACGTATGTATGACATTTCAGTTTTTATTCATATTTTTATTATCAATAATTTATCAGGGCTGATTAATATATACAGTCATCTCATAATACTTATCATGAACGTAATTATTTAGGGATCACCTTGCACGTAATATTTAGGGATTTAAAAGTTGGGTGAATAAAAAATTCCAGCGAATGCAAAATTCCAGTGTTCAGTTAACTTTGGTTAATAAGTGCAGAAGTAAATTTTTAAAAGGAAAGACTACTTTGGCTTGATGCACACGATTAGTTGTACACATATGCATCCGATGTGTGCCTTCCATTTAACAACGTTCAAACAAAAAAAAACCATCTGCTTGACCTTGTCCCTGAACTTCTCGGATTATCTCGGATTATCAACTCTTTAGCTAAAACATTATGGCTTTATTTAACGACATGTAGATGGTAAGTTCTCTCTCTAAAAACTTAATAGTTATATTTAGCTCGGCTATACTTAAACATTCGGAAAGCATCGCACGTTTCAATCAATGCTCTTAGGGTTGCCGTGTGATGAAGATGCCATAGCCAAGAAATGGGTTCTCTTAATGGTTACTTTTTTGAATTTATTTTTTGTTGATATATGCCTAATTTTTTTCACGTTTTGCAGTCGCTCTTTTCAAGGGAATCTCGAATCTTTAAAAAGCGACCAACAACAGTTTGGAAACGCTGGGGCCACCCAAACATTGACGCGGTGGCATAGCCCAAAGTGTTTTTTAACAACTAAGTAATAGTCCTGATTATTTCATTAATTTAGAGCAACCAATTTCATAGGAAATCCTAGTTCGTTTTAACAACGAATTTAATTAATACATTCAATTCGTTATTTTTTTTATAAAATTCCTATTTTTTATATATATAAAATATAATGGAGGTGACAAGACATATGAGGGCTTATGATCGATTGCTCCAATTACCGCTGAAATACGAAAATGACATTCACTTTCGGTTTAAAAACCACATTAAGGGCTGCATAACATAATACAAGACATAATAAAACGAGATATAAGAGCGTGAAGTCCGTTAATATCCTTTTCATCATTAGATGATCAAATCTAATACTTTATCTGACCCTTCATCTAATTCCCTCTTCCACTTCAAGTTATACTCAATACCGACACCAGTGTGTGGTACTTACAAGCAGTAGGTGTCTCTTTTCGAAGGTTACCATACCAGTCCAAGGTGTAACTCCCTACGCTCGGCCTCTCCAAGGAAATATTTATTGTCCTGCAGAGCAGACCCGAGCGCAAGACAAATGCGGCGCCGCCAATAAATACATTACGGCCGAGAGGAATGAGGTTCATCGCCTATCCCATGCGAGTACTCTCCTCTTCGCTCTATCCCTGCATGCATGCGTCTGCACTGAGCTCTCATTTTTCCATCCTTCAAGTTCTTCTCTCTTCACGGTCTTTCGCACTCCCACCTATTCTATTTAAACGCACGGGAATCAAAGTTAATCGCTCCATTATGGAGACGGGATGAAACCAAATGGTCGCGATTCATTCACCACCCAAAGCCCTCGGACAATTTCAGACGATCCTGTATATTATGGCCTCGCTTCGCCAAGCTGGGGAGTTTAAAAAAAAAAATTATCCCACCCTTTAGGCTTGGGTGCGAGTCTATTGAACAGGCGGAAAAAACAGCATGGGGTCTGGCGCATAGGCTCGCCCGCCAGTGGTTAATCAATGGGCTCCGGAGGCGTCATCATCCCTTTTCACGAAGCTCGCCACCGACGGACGACCACGCCGGCGGACGGAAATAATGATTGCCGGGCAATTGGTAGTACAGTGAAGGGCGAGGAAAATAAGAAGGTATATTTCCGCAATAAATCACTCGACCCTTAACAAAGTTGACGAGCAGTGAGAAATCCGCGAGCATAGGACTTGTATTCTACGAGATCGTGTAGGTACTCAAATTCGAGGTACGAAGCGAAAGCTTTTCTTTTCACCACAAAAAATGTATTGTATTGCGTGAATACCATGCAAACCTTTTTGCATCAGAAGATTAAGAGTAGGTCGTCGACAAATCTCAATGAAATTGCTGTTAGTGCCAGTGCGTGACCAAGTTACTAGCGTAATTTCTTTCCTTTTTTTTCCTTTGCAACATTAAATTTCCTCCATTCTTGAAGGAACACTTTTTTGCATGCGCCTCGTATTTTGAGATTTTTGAATGGAACAAGATGAGTATTTTTACTTTCCAAAATGATTTACGGTATCATGAGAACTTTGATAATTTTAGCGCGATTCTCATTCGTAATACGCCAACCGAGTTTGGCGTAGGCGGGGGCCGAGAAGAAAATAGACATCTCGCGCTTGTGTTGTATAGGAGCCATGCCTAATCGCGGCAAAGGACGGACTAAGCGGTTAGCAGGAACAAGTCCAATCGGAATACGTTTGGTTTCTTTCTTTGCTCATGATATTGAGTGACTAAAGTACGCTTATTTTTAAATTTTTAGGAATAATATAAGACACGGTCTCAGGCGTTACTTTGTTGAATTGCTTCATCATAGAATAAAATAAAATTACTTTGTTTAATTCCACACTTTATTTTAAATAGCACGACCCGGGTTTCAGCATCTAATGCTATCATCAGGATAGCATTAGATGCTGAAACCGGGGTCGTACTATTTAAAATAAAGTGTGGAATAAAACAAAGTAATTTTATTTTATTCTACGATTTTAGGAATAACGTGGGAATAACCAAACGACAAGAAAGTTGTGTAGTTTCGCAAATCTATTATAAGTCAAGAAAATAATGAGAGGCTTATAATAATGATATGCTTATTTCCTAAATAAAGGAGAGGAAATATCACTTATTTTAGTATTCATTGAGCGAGGTGTGTTAATTTTCTGTGGCTCAAAACCTCGGAATATGCATTTAACACATGAGAATTGAAAGTTTTGACCAAAATGTTGCAGTAAGAATCCGTATTTATCGCGGAGTAACAGCAAAATCCTTCTTAAGAGGAGGCATCACTGTCCCTCGGGCTTTTGATTTCGTATACCTAGTAAATGCCATTCTTTAGCGTAGGTAGAATTTGACCCATGTTAACATCTGAACCTCAAATTTGTAATGATTACCTCCCTATTTTCTCAGAATTATAATTTATTTGAGTCACAGGAAAATGTCATCAAGAGTTAACTCTATACACCGTTCAAATTTTAAGGAGATAACTATTTTTTACGAGTGAAATCGAGCACCATAAGAGATAATACACGAACAGTCTAACCGGGGTTATGAGTCCTCTTAACCCACTCCATTTACCTACATTTGCATACTACCCCGCAAACCGCCTCAATAGGAGTGTGGCGGGGGGTTTTAAGACGCCAGCCGTTAACAAATAAAAAGGATATGCTCCAACTAAATTCCTCCTAGCATTTATAAAATTCCTACATTTTTTCGGGGGATAAACGTATTCCCATACCTATCCGTTCGGCAAAATATATCTCTTAATTCATCGTTTTCGTCGGACGTGGAAATATAGAGGGATTCTAATATGATGCTCTCCCTGTTGCTCTTAAAGATATCTAATCTCAATTTCTCAAGCAATGTAAGGCTAGTGCGCAGCCTCCTAGTATGTAGCGGCTCCCAGCCTCTCCCTCTGAAACGATTTATTGGATAAGACCGATTGTCGACGAGTTAACTTCGTAGACATTAACTAATACAACATAGAAACAAATGTAGTAATATCCACACTTATTTCTTAACTCAAACGTTTTCAACGCTTACACGTCATTTTCAAGATCTGTCAGCTGCTTTTATCTTATCCGCTGGATCGTTTCAATTTAGCATTCGTTGATCTCTCTATCATTCGGGTTTTCGCCGCGTTATTTGTCATGGGGTGAGAATAGTTTCGCCGGGATTCCACCAGGTGCGTGTTCAGGTCGAAGATACCTAGTGGAAGTTAATGCGTAGTTTTCCGCGGCGTTGTCTAGATGATGCCTCCATGCTTCTGGGTTTCACCGCGTGGATTTTCTTTGCAACGACAGTTTCTACGGTATTCCAACCGGCGTTGTCTAGATGACCTGAAGAGGCCGGATGGAATACCGGAGAAACTGTCGCCGCAAAGAAAATCCACGCGGGGAAACCCAGAAGCATGGAGACATCATACCTAGTGGAATTCCGGCGAAAATGTTGTCACCAGGGATGGCAAATGAAACGAAACGAAAAATATTTCGTTACAATCCGGAGAGAAAAGAAAATACGAGGCCTAGGTTTAGTTTCGTCCCAGCACGAAATGAAAATCACCAAGGAGTTTAGTTTCGACCCGAGACGAAACTTTACTCCCGGTAATGAAACTAAATTAAGCGAAACTCCACTACTCATAGTTAAGTTTCGATCCCAGAATTTGAGTGGAGGGGGATAAGAGGGAATTGTTTCGACCCCGGTATCCCAGTAGGATGTTGGGAAAGTCTCCCAACGAAACGTCGGCCTACAACATGCAGACCCTGACCCGTTTGGAAACCCGGAAAGCTTTTATCCATGCTACTCACCGGGAAAAGCTCAGATTCTATTGAAATTTTACTGGTTTTGACTTTCGTATAGTTTCGATTGTCATCCCTGGTTATCACCCTATGACAAACAATGCGGCGAAACCCAAAATATGGAAAATATAATAGGTATTGAATAATGAAATGATACAATGGAAAATACAATAGATGGAGAGATTGACGAATCAAGACCGCAACGGAAGACTACGAGACAACGTACAATTTAGCATTCCTATCCACACTTCATCCTTCCTTCCTCATATACGTCAGGCATTTTCGCATATCTTTTTTTCTTCCCTCTTTTTCCGTGCCTATTCTTAAGATCCCTCATACCTCCTCCCACACCCTCCCTGCCTAACTACTCCTCCTTCTTCGGAAATAGTCCGCGTCCCGCAGAGTTCGAGGAAACAATCGACAATCGTCGGTCGTGCCTTGTTTTCCTCGCAAATCATCTCTTCTCCCTCCCCCGTCCACTTCCTTGCTCGTATGTCCTCATCCGCTCCACTCTGCGAGGCCGACAAGAATGCGTGGAGTTTGGGGTCCTCAGCAGTGCCATTTTCCGGCACAGCGGTAATATGTTGTTGACCAAAACACTCCGTTTGCAATTCCCTCATCCCTTACCCAACGCTCTTCGCCCTGTATTTGTCTTTACCACCTTTTTTATGGACTCGCATTGTAAGCACTTCTTTCTTGTGATTCAATCTGGAAAATTTCTGTAATACATTAAAGCCATGGTTTTGAAATCAAGAGCCACATTTGTTTTCCGTTGTGCGTCATATTTCAATCGCATTCAGTATTTTTCAAATATTACTTTTCTTGAAAATGTGTTGTTTCAATTAAAAACAAGCCGGTTACTTGTAATAAAAAGATGATCTAAATCAATATTGCACCAGCAGTGTCAAGAGGCTTCACTATTCTGGTTAAATAAATAGATATTCTGGACATGAAGGGAAAAATATTTTTAGGAGAATCAAGAGCCTACGTTTCGTCAGACGATGTGTCTTAAAACGATATCTTTTCGTGACGTTATACTCGTTTAAAACGAATGCTATTATTATGAAAATCTATTGCATAAATTAAACCCTCGTCAACATAACCTCGTTCGCTAAATCTGAAAATTCTACATCGAATTCTATGAAACTTAAGATTTTCGTCTCGGGAAATAGGAAATAATGACAACAGTCTACTCCACATCCCAAAAAAGTTCAATATTATGACGTTATTTTAAACAAGCGATTTGACTCGAAAAGGAAACAACATAAGTAATATTAGCGATAGGTCGTAAGGGATTGGTGCGTTCTCTTAAGCTCTGCCATTGTCTATGAATCCTTGAGGAATCAATAAAATATCACTCACAGAACCTCACTGAATTAGAAAAAAAATACCAAATTTGGACATATATCCAATCCATGGATGAAACTCCATTCATAACAATTCAACCTCTGGGTATTCTCCTGATTCAAGGGCGTACACAGGATCACAACTGGGGGGGGGGGTGCAAGCCATGGTCAAAGGGGGGGCAAACCAAGTTGTGACATTAGTTTATGAGATTATTTCCTTGAAAAAATAGTTTTATTTCAGTTACATATCTTATACAAATACGTATCATTTTTCGTAGGTTTAAAGAAAATTTGTTGAATTCTTTCGTTTCAATTCAGTACTGATTTTGCTTTAAGACTTTTGCGATTTTTGTTTCTAGGGGGCAGCTCCCCCCTGCTCCTCGCTGGGTACGCCCATGTCCTGATTCGCACTACTAATTGCCCGATGGGTCGGTCACCATACTTAGCATCTCCACTTATTTATTTGCCAGTCCGACTCAACGCTCTTCAACGCTCAACAACGTACACCTCTTCTTTATCTTACACATCCGATTTTTTTCTTACCTCTAGGCAGAGTGGAATGTGGGAGCGCGGGCAGGAGTCGTTTGATTAAACGGCAATCAGGTCGTGCGGACACAAGACCTTGTTCCCGCTTTGTTTCTCCGAGCAGAGAATGCCGGGAAGGAGGTCGTTTGCGGAAATGATTGATGGGAACGAAGCTAAGAATGGGGGTGGACAGGATCACCAGGGGACTCCTCAAACATTCCTTCGAGTCTCAGGTTGTGGAGGAGGTTGTAAGTGAACACGGCAGAAAAAGTGACTCGGTCGAATGAGCCCATGCTCGACACCATTGGTGCAGCACAACATGCGGTGCAGAGTGGACCCATAGAATGAGTAATGTGCGGTCCGTCTGCGAAATGGTCTCGGTAATTAATAACGCACGATGGTTTTTCACGCTGACATTTCTCATATGACTGCAACATGTATCTACGCGTATTCTTAAAGCAGGCACATTAAATCTCGTGTCAATATTCTTTTGGAAAACAATACCGGATTTGTAGAACGCTAAATATTTGGAGTTAAGATTCAAAGACATATATATTATGTTTAAAAATGTTCCCAGGCTATTTAGGCTTATGACGCCGGCAAATTTAGTTGGAAAGTCTTTGGAAAGTCTCGGCATTGGGAAGTTTGTGTCGTACATCGCCACCAGATCGTGATATCGGTGGAAAATAGAAAAAAAAATAACCTATTACAGATTTTTCTTCCTTGAATGGAATGAGAGATATGGAACAGTTAACATCGTGGTTATTAATGTACAAACTCTTTAGTTTGACAGGCCGTAGTATATTTGGTGCATATTGCGCCTCGGATTCTCCCATGGGAATGCATAGTTATGTTACCAGTTCACTGTGGTTCATGCCGCCACGTGGTTTATGCTGGTCTAATTTTACTACGGAGGCTTTTGTCTACAACCCACGCTCTACAGATGTGATGGGCCTAGTTAATGTCCCGTCCCCATGGGCTATCATGTACTATCTTGTTCTCTAGCAGAAAAATTGAGCTACGAACTCTGGCGGTTGTGATGTAGCTCAGTCCAAATCCCTAATTCACAACCCACACTTTTCCTTACCAAACAAGATCGTCTCTTGGACATGAATCGACAGCAATGCCTATAAGTGCCCTATTTCTGAAATCTTTTAGACCTACAAAGAGCTCATAGAAAGAGTTCCAAAAACACTTAGAATGAACCTTTCTTTTATCTCTGGCCGAGGTAGCTGTCCTAATTCCGACTTAGCAACCTTGCCCACTACCTACTCGTCAATCAATACTTACACCCGTCATGGGACAACTCTGGCCAGCTATTCTTACCGTTATTGAGCAATACCTGTTATTTTATATATAGTTATATTTCTTAATTACATCTGTCTTGCTTTAAAAATTTGTTTTATTTTAACGTATATTTCATAATTAACTTTCTATAGGTCTGGTTACACGGTACATTAGAATGTACAAGAAAATGTGTCTGACTCTCAGAATGAACGCGAAAATTCACCGTGTAACCACGCAAAAATGTAAGGATGTATGGATTTCTGAACAGAAAATAGAACCTACTCTAATTCCATGCAGACAATGGCACAAGTTGAACACATAACAGAGTCACCTGGGGGCAGACTACGAAAACGACACATTCAGTTCATCTGGCTTGTATTGGCGACTCATTTTTTTACGTGCAGCTTCGATAGTTATTTTGATTTTGACCTCTTGCATGTCTTGGGTTTTTCACCGATTAAATATGGGTAGCGAAAGGAAGGAACAGAGGAAAAGGGGATGGCAAGGTAAATAATATTAATAAAGGTAATATGAAACGAATATAATAAAATAAAGGTAATATAAAACGGAAAGAAACTCTGACAGCCAACAATGAAGAGTGGGGGATTTTGTACGTTAGTCTTCTTAGTTAGATATAATTTGAGTCCAAAAAGGCGTCAATTGTGAAAACATAGGTACCTATACAAAAATCGATCTTAAAAATGCCTCATCCAACGGATTATCTCACGGAATCTGCGCTACGATACCATTCCAATGCACATTTAAAAATTATTAACTTAATATTTGTCAAAATCTTTTGAATTAAAATTTCTATTTTAGAGAAAAAATTTTAAAGAATAGGTAAGAGAAAGAAAATGAGAGAGTCAACAAAAGTGATTGGGTCCAAAAAACCGAATGCCGTATTGACCTTATTTTATACGTTAGTCTTCTTACCTAGATATATTTTGAGTCCAAAAATGTGTCAGCCGTAAAATTATATCATACAATAATCAATAGTAAAAATAGCTCATCCAATGACTCATCTCACCAACTCTGAGCTACGATATCACTTCACCATCCTCCTCGTAATATCTATGGTTCTGAATACGCCCCACACATCTACGTATAGGCAAAATTTGACTCCAAAAAGGCGTCCATCGTAAAATTATATCATACAAAAATCGATGATAAAAATAGGCCATCCAGCGACTTATTTCTCGGACTCTGTGCTACAATACCACTTCACTATCCTCCTCGTAATCTCTACGGTGCTGCGCAGGCCCCACCCCTCTACACATAGACGCAGCCACCATTTCTTCGATCTGCCTGGTAAGAACGTCGTTCCACCCTCGCCATGGGAGCCCTGACAGACGAGCATCGCCCGTTGATTAATGAAATCTCCCTCTACACCACGGTAATGAATGGTCCATCCCACGGCATGAAAAGAGTCCTTCCCACCTCCTGGCTCCCGCTTGCTACGTCCAACACTCCCGGGCCTTCCAGTTTTAGTGTCTGTAGCCAACGCCGCCGTGTGCGAAGGAGTCTTGAGCCCGACCAGCACAACCCAATCTCCCGGCCATCATCAGGCTGCTGCACGCAATGCTGATGGCACCCCACGGACCCTAATATTCCCCACCCATCCCTCCCGAGTCGACATTTTTTTTCTTTATGTTTTAATAAGTCTCGTCTCATAACGCTTGGCTCGCGCCCCGTGCTCATTACAACACTCTTTTGTCCCCGGAAACATATTTTACGTCACTTCGCCTGAGTTATAATATACCTCTTCTCGCCACTATCGTTTCGGTCCGCTTTTGCTCCTGCTCTACCGACGTCTTTCCATGCTTCCAACTAGCCTGTTCACATCTCTTCCCCACTTTATATCACAATCCTTTTCCATTTAATTCGTTCTGTTAGTGATCTAATTTCTTTTCCAAGCTTCTTTTAAGGTTCCTAATATTTATTACACAGAGAGAGGAGGCCGAAACGTTTCTGCTAGATTTGTGTATCACCCACGCCTTAGGTCTAAGTTTAACTTTTTTGAAATTGGGATTTTGTTTGATGATTAATTTCGGTGCTCTCTGGAGGTATTAAGAACATGCTGGACTTTTAAAGTGTATAATTTACTTGTAAGTGCATATTCCGGTCTAAAAACTTGTACGAAGACTTTATTCAATTTTTACTTCTGGATTAATGAAAAAGAGAGTTTAGTTGATAATTTACGAGACGATTCGTCTGTCAGGTCATTTTCAAGTATGTACAATGTACCGTCGCACAACGTTTTGATTCGTTTTGCTCCTGCTTTACCGTTGTCTTTACATGCTTCCAACTAACCTGATCTCATCTCTCCCCAATTTATATCACAATCAGTTTCCATTTAATTCCTTCTGTTATTGATCTAATTTTTTCCAAGGTTTTTTTAAGGCTCCTAATATTTATTACGCAGGGATATGAAGCCGAAACGTTGGCGCCAGATTTGGGGATCATCTACCCCTTGGGTCAAACTTTATTTGTTTAAAGGTGGAATTATATGATAATTACTTTTAGTGGTTTGAGGAGATATTACGAGCAAATTGGACTTCTAGCGTTGAAATTATGTGTATGTGCATATTCTGGCCTGAAAACTAGTACGAAGACTTTTTCAATTTTTGCTCCTTGTGTTTTGAGGAGAATTAAAAAAAAATCCTGAGTCTGAATGCCACCTCTTACATAAAGTTACACATATTCTAGCCTATTATAACGCAAATGCAATAAAAGCTGTTATGGTTGAAATAGCCAATTAAATCAACGCTTTGAAGGGGATATGTGTATATTTGGAGCAAGAAACAAATAGACAAGGCAAATCATTGCTATTTATTGAAAGGAGCGATAATTATAATGATATTTGGTGTCAACTTCGTGTATATTCACCGTATAGGACTTTGAATGCACCAAACATTTGGCTCAGAACAATTCAATTTTATGACATAAAATAGCGTAATCAAAATTCAATAGAAGACACTTCCGTATGGCGTAGGTCTTTCGTAAACATCTTGTATTTTCACCTGCTAGAATCGTGGAAGGTTACTCGGGAATTCCACCGAGTCAGGTTCACCAACTCCATTTTGGGCTGGAGTTGGAGAATCTTTGGTTGATCTGATGGAATTCCCGAGTAATCTTCCACGATTCTATACGCCAGGAAAGCCTGCGATCATTCTTCACCAGCTAGAACTTTGATTGTTCCAAAACTTTCGCTTTAAGTAATTCAATTAGATGACAAAATAGTTTAATCGTAGTTCCATAGAAGATACTTCCGTATGACGTATGTATTTCGTACGCTAAAAATTATCTGCCAATAACTACGAACTGGGATCGTGTTCTTTCGAATTCTAAGGCGTTGCATGCAACGGCACGTGAATTTTAGTGCACAGCCCAAGTGCAGAATCACATTCGCTTGAATATGTCACGGCCAAACCCATATTAGCATGAATTACCCTCATCAGAGGAATAAGTTGCGCAAATCCCACAATCTAAGCTTTCCTTTACCCAGAGGAGATCTTTTGACTACCACGTCTTCGTATCCAGCCCATCTCAAGGGCGGAACGGGAGGGACACACTCAAGTCACGGAGACACTGCTTATCGCTGTCGATGTCTCGGCTGAGTTTCACGAAGACGGAAAGGAGGCAGAACAAAGAACAAAGGGAGCATGGAGTTTCCGGGTAAGGTCACGTCACGACAGAAACAGGGGAGAAAACATTTGCCGCGTATCCACGCGTGATCACACACCTGGGTGAAAAGGGAATTGTATAACTCATTATCGCCGGCGAGAATGAAAGGTGCCGACATTTGAAGGATAGGAATACAATCCTCGTTTTTTTTACAGTCTTCAAAAGAGACACCCCGACTGTTTCCCACCAATCTTTTGTCATTGTTTTAGGTCCTCCAATTCCGACGATTTCGTGGGAATCGCGATGGGAACGGCTTGGTGTTCCACTTACTTCACTCACTCCACGATATAGACCTCCAAATGTATAAAACATCACTCACATGTTACTGGCACTATAGCAATTGAGTGTGACACTCAGCAATTAGCTGTTAAGTCGTTGCTGGCCAAATATACATGAATATTTGATAAGTATTTCCGACAGTCTTGTCTTAATTCTAAAGGTATTGTCGTAACAAACGTCGCATATGGACATTTCATTAATACGAGGGGTTGAGAAGCCAAGGGGTGCAGTTAAATTTTTTCTAAACAGATTTTGGTGCAGAAATGGATGGAAGAAATATACAAAAAATTTAGTGGCCAAGCAATACGAGTGAATCCCTGTTCCGTACTGACGCGAAAAAAAAATCACTAGAAAATATCAGGTTTACGTCGATTTTTTTTCTTTACCTAATTTTTGTACCCAAATCTTTGGAAAAAAGACACCATTTGTGCCCCTTCGCTTCTCACCCCCTAAATTACTAATTATTTAAATCTTGGTATTATTTCATTGAAATATTGTTTCACCACAAGGCTCCTCAGCCCGTTACTCCTTGACTTCGCCAAGAGCATTTTTGGTTGAATCAAAAAACCTTGTAGATTTCACATAAATAATTTTGATATCGACCAGTTTTGTCGCTGTTCGACATTGTTAGATGCAAAAAATAAAAAGGCACATGAATTCTTTTCGTCAACTCAGACTCAATTGTTTTTGCCCCTGACGATGTCGCATAGCGACCAAACTGTTCGATATTAAACTTATTTATGTGAAATCTACAAGGTTATTTGATGGATCAAGATGAAATTACATCTAGTCACGCACGCCTCAAACTATCCAGCAATCCTAGTCTTTAGTCTGACATAAATGTGGCTCACATTTGGCATGAAGGGATGGTAGGTATTTCTTTTGAAGGTTTTAAGATGCGTCGACGGAATACTTCTCTATAATCGTACACGAATGCTGCCGTCTTACAGGCGTAACGAACTGGAGCTCGCATATATTATTTACCTTCTGTCGTTGAAATCTCCGCTTTTAACTCAGAATAGATGACATCGATGCGATCTGTCGTTGAGCTCTGGATCTCTATGGAGGCTCTCATGGGTTGGAGGGAAAGGCTCATTCCATGCTTGTTTATACCGCAACACCTTTTCTCACATTCTGTATCCCTTGCTCTTTTAGTTAACAGCACTGGTGCAGATTATTCCCACCCCTGAGGCTTTGGTCGACCTTTCTGCCAGGTAACAGCCTCGGTGCGTGCGCCCCTTTTAAAAGCTTAGCAACCCCTCGACAAAACCTTCGCCTTAGGTCCTTTTGCAAGAAGTGGCTCGTTTTGGAGGGTAACAGCTTCCGACTGCTCACTTGGAGGGCGTCCTCCAACTATCAGAAGCCGAAAATGCTTCCACCCTGAGGGCTTTGTCACCCTGCTCAACCCTCACACACGAACAACTATGCTCCAATTCTCCGGGAATGAAAAACCACAAATTTTTCGAGGAAAATAGGGAGTTGTAGAGTAAGGTACTTAATACTCAGGTGGGTACAATTTTGTCCCGGTTTTTATAAAGATAACAACCTTCTATTTTTCGATAATGATATCACTTCATAGCTATGGCATATAAATTTTCACAACTTTTTCGTGGAAAATCTTATAACCCGGAACAATGAGGTCAAATGAAACTTCTCCACACGGCAAAAACAAATTTTAAAGAGGCTTGGAGAAATAATAATATCACATACTCAATAATATACTACCATTGGGTTATGCGGTAATATATCATCAGTGAAAACATACGGTCATTTGATTCCACAAAGACTGAATTGCTATCCACTGGGTATAGCCAATCATTGTTCATTAGGTGCTGGTCAATGCCAAGAGAAACTCATCTTATGACGGCCAGACGGCCAGTGGCGTATGTAAAGCCATATTTCTGACGGGAGTGGTCCCTGTCGGCACCCTCCCTTAATTCCACCTAAATCTCAGAGACAAGAGGTGATCTCGCCTGTTAGGACACATACGATACGTTCGTCGAATAAAGCGAGTTTATTTTGACCCTTTGGGTTTGTCTCCATCTCTATTGCGTTCTCTAACGACTGGCGATACCTATCAGAAAGTTATTGCGACGGTTCGGTAATTATGGGGGTGCCAAGATCAGTTTGAGATAAGGTTATCCAAATCTTAACAAGGAGACGGTATTTTGCTCTTAATTATAATAAGACATATATTACGCTATAGGGAGGTAGTCAATAACCTAATTCAGACAACGTATGTAAGTTTTCTATAGTGTCCAGTATTTAATCAAAAAGTCAAGGTGGTGGTTCGGTAATTATGGGAGTGCCAAGATCAGCTTAAGGTTAGGTTATGCAAATCTAAATAAAAAGACGGTATTTTAGCCTTAATTATGAAAAGAAGCATCACGTCATCGTTCTGAATTTATTAAACTGATTCAGACAAATGTGCGTAATTTTTCATTCGGTTCTCCATTAGTTGGCGTATCCTAAGCCTCCCCCACCCACACATATACACTCATACCAGCTATCGTTAAAATTGGTTGCTTTTCCTTTATTTTCACTGAGATAACCAAAATATTTATGCGGGCAATCGAGATGGGGAGAAATTCATCGCAACTGTAACACTGAGAACTCAGGCATCGTATTTCAGAGCGTACTTCAGTACTGAGCTTCGGCGTTGCCTACCAACGCCCACAGTGGACCACGCCTCTTTGCCTCCCACCTCTGAATCCTTCTCCGTTGCGCTTTTGCGCGGCTGTGAACCGAAATTGCGCCCCCCTCCGTATCAGTGAAGCCTTGAATACTGCACAACGGTGGTGCAGTGGGATGCATCGAGGGATTACGTTAATTTATTTCGTTTCTTTTATTTAAATTATTATTCTCTCCTCCTGTCCTCTGCGGTTATGGCATCGTAAACCACGAGAAAAGAGAACGGGAGACGAAGAAATGAGAATCAATCCTCCCTTTTTTCTCCCTAGCAATTCTTTATTTTGCTGGGATTGGCTTCACGGAGGGTTCGAATGTGAGAGGTAATTTAAGTCGTTGGGATAATAGGTTGTTTTATTAGGCAATAAATTGAATGCTCAGTTTCAATATCAAAAAAGTAAATCTCGACGAGCGGTGTGGCTTTTTGTTTGTGTGCCATGCAAGCGTAATGGCATATAAGAGCAGTGGAGTAATTTTTGTCGCGGGATACCATAATCCACGAAGATATAAGGATCATAAATATTTAAGCAACTACTGTATCATATTCCCTCAATATTTCAAACAATTAGGTTCTTCCTCAAAACTTTGTGAAGAGCGATCGATTTTGCCAGATTACTTCAACAAGTATGCTCCTTTTATTCCTCGCATTAAAAATACCTACATTAAAATTTTACGAATATTATTCAGAATGACAAGGAAAAATGAACGGTTTAACACGATTTTACCTCGATTTAAGTTACTTTGTTAAAGACAGAAACATTTTAAACGGTTTAGAAAATATTATAGACCGGATTATGAAAAGTTAAGAGTAGAAAATTTTAGTAAAGGACCTTTATGTGGATAAGATAGTATTTTTTCTAGCTCGGTGAATCCAAAGCGCTGATTTAAAATGACAATACGAATACAAAGGACTTTTATTAACCGCGGAAAAGAATGTAAAAACCTAATGCCTTACTTAGCCTATGAGTTCATACCATGAATAATTTTTGGACGCTTTGAAATAACTATATTTGATCTCTCAAAAATATCTGTTCTAATTTATAGCTTTTCTCGATTATGTTCCACCCTAACTACTTGAAATTTGTTTACATTTCCATTCCAGCAGAATGAAAAAGACACCCCTTTATCGCTCCCGTTATGATACTTTGGCGTTCAGCAGCCGCTTGAATACTGCCGGCTTAAAGGCGGTCATTACATGCAACTCTTCGGAAGGCTTTGAATGGACCCGACCAACCCCTACGGGCATCATCCCCTTTAACAACCAAACAACCCATCCAGTCCACACCGGACTCTGGAACTACCACACCCAATCAACCAAGGAGCACTCCATTTGCAGCCCGGGGACAAATGCGAGAAGAGATACCCATTTGGTCGGACCATATCACGGTCGGCATGACGGTCCCCAAAGCGAGCAGTCCCACAATGCAGTGCGGATGTTCCACCCTTTGAAGGCATTCTTGAAACCCTCCCCACTCCCAGCTTTCAAATCTTCCCCCTACTTATCCACACATTCTACTTTATAATTTTCAATTCCCCCACGACCATTCCTTTCACCCATGGGATGAGCTGGTACCTACTCGGGTTCCCTCTTTTTACCACAAAAGGTTACGAGGTGACGGCTATTGAGAGTGTGCCATCGGTAGAGTATTGCTCTCCTTTATGACAATGGCTGGAGGGATTTTGTTCAGAGCAAGGATAGCTGGTTTAGGAGGTGAGAGGCTGAAGAAGAGGATTTTTCTTGAGGTTGAAATTTAAGAGCGGTTTCGGTTACACGTTTCAGTCACATTTAAAATGCTTTCCTCTCTTCTCTATGGGGTTATCCCAAACTCTTTTCTACTTGCAGGCCTCCGTCATCTCTTCTAGTGGTAGGCCAGCATTTTAGCAGATGCCATGTAAAAGCTGGTACTATTGTGGTCCGAAAAGTTCGATAGCCACCATCTACTTTCCACTGCTCTTAGTTGTATATTCTTAATTATACCTCTATAAAATTACTCTACCAAAATTTTAAGATCCTCTATATTGATAAGACTGGGTGTAAAACAACCATTGTCACAGATTAATTTTTACTCGAAGCATGTTATGGAGTATCCCAGTACATATGCCATTTACCAACGTAGTTAACTCTACCCTTGATATGAGAGTCAATGCATCATATTCTTACCAAGTTACGCAAAGATACAAAAATCTAACAATTCATAAAAAAATATTTATTCAAAAGATTCAAAAAGCCACGAACTTGAAGTAACAAAATACTTGGACAATCAATTTAGTGAAATAAATATGAACGATTTATCTTATTTTGAGAAACTTTTGTAGCAATGACAAAGGTTGCATAAGTTTCATATTCGATTTTATAATCGTTTAGTGAATTCTGAGTTGACTTGACAGTCAAAGTTTAATTCATAGAATTATATGTATTGTAGAGAAAAAACAAAGGTAATAAAAAGAATACTGCTTCACTGGAAAGTGCTCTGGCAATCAACTTAGATGCTTAAAGAAGTCTGTATTTTTTTCATGATACCGAAGATAAGACAGTCCTAAGTATTTTTTTAAGTACTACGACAGTCCAAAAAACGCTCTTCCTCACGCTCACTTGATAAAAATTTGCACTTTCCTGACTAATTAGTATTTCCTGGGTTGTTATCTGGGTTTGGTAGTCCACTAAAACCATGGGTCACTCCGCTGAATCAATGACCTAGGAAAAATTCTACCACATGTCTATCCTAGCCATGAATATATATACCTATGTTTAAGACACCATGAAAAGCGTAGATAACGCGGGAATGAAGTTTCCCTAGCCAAATGAGCAAATACCTTCTGTGTTTGTATTATTTTCTAACCACGGAGATACTATTTCCGTATTGATCGACATTTAAAAAAGGAAATAAAACTTTGTAAGGTTCACTGATTGTTTAATTAAGGGCACGACCCGGGTTTCGTAACTTAGTTACATCGTCAGGTGACTAAACCTGCATGCATCATACATTTATACCCAAAGTACACAAGTGACTGTGAGGACATCTTTCCTTTCCGACAGATGTCCTCACAGTCACTTGTGTACTTTGGGTATAAATGTATGATGCATGCAGGTTTAGTCACCTGACGATGTAACTAAGTTACGAAACCCGGGTCGTGCCCTTAATTAAACAATCAGTGAACCTTACAAAGTTTTATTTCCTTAATTCCAATATGGAGAGGTTTCACAAAGTAAAGCCTGAAGTTATTAGTTATATTTAAAAAAAAGCTTTTTTTTACAAATAATAATTAGAAAAAGAATTTGAAGGAAATATAAGATTTTAATCTACCGATGACAGCCATCCTTGCAAATATTTTCCAACCTGAAGAGCCGAATGCTCCTCCGAAAATTAAATCCTCGTTAAAAAATTTTAAGAAGAGCTACCCCTACTGCTTCTATGGCCAGAAAAACGAGGAAAATTACCATAAAAATACTAAATTACTCAAAATACTCTTTAGAATAAACTCATTTTTAACCAAATTCAAGAAGTAGTGGAACAAAATATCAAGTGCCTCAGTTAATTCTCCCTTAAATTCCACCTCTACGTGTCAACAAGGTGTGAGGAGGTGAAAAGGACATTCTTCGCAATTTTTCGTAGAAGGCATTACAGCAAAATCCCTCCCTACGAACGGACGCATCCAGAGCGACTACATTTTTTTGGATGGAACACCTTGAATCTTGACAATAATGAGTGTGAATCCCTGTTTCCCCGCTCACAATGGCCCAACATCGTCATGCTGTCCAAACATCTCCAGTTGAGGGGCAGTTGAAAGGCCTTAGTTCTTTTCAGAATTTGGAAATCCTTAGGCGACCGGGTGTCATTTGACGCATCGCGTGTGGTTCGGGCTAAAGACGCTGAACTTCATTGAACCATTTCAGGGCAACCAGTGCACACTAAAGACCAGGATAAAAAACAAAATCTAAATGGCCAGATAGCATCCTCAAGAAGTATAAGGTATAATTCTCCCACGTGAGAGCCGGACATTATGCCATTGATAATGTACTGAAGTGGAAAGGTTCCATGAGAGGGTATTGAGAATTTCATGGCATGCGTGAACTTGAAGTGCTAAAGACATTCTCCTCGGTTTTTTCCACGTTACCTCTACCAACAAGAAGCCTCAAAAATCAGTAGATGACCTAATTCAGCATTTTCAAAACAAAGTAACATCACGTCTGCACGTTCCTTCAAAGCAATCCGACTTAAACTGCCACTTAAAAGACGTTCGTTATCATAGAAAAAATCTTAGTCACTTGGCTAATAGACAACTAAATTCAATCTCGTTGGAAATATTGTAATCTAATTTTCTGAGTTAAAGTTTACCTTTATAAATTTCAATGGTATGCTTAGACCTGAGGGAAATTTGATATAAAGAGAATTTTTTTTCTACCTTTGAAAAGTCTTTTTTAATTATAAGTCATGGTTCAAGGAAGGCTTTATTATCTTTTATTATATTTCACACAACATAACAATTTTTTGGGAAAATTTATGAATTAAACTTAATAAAAAAACAAATTTTAAAATGGCTTGTCAGAAAGATATTTTCTTTATTAAATATATATACAAATTCGGGTTTTCTATTTTAGCGTGTTCATTTAATATTTTTTATTTTATTCATATTTTTTACTTTTTAATTTTGAATCATATAATCGATTAAACTAAAACTGCTGAAAAAATCTCTGCCTAAAACATTTATTACTAACGCCATTCATTGAGAAAATTGAAAACTATTTTGCATTTGGATATTTAGTAAATTAATTCGAGCACAATGAAACAAGATTTCAAATGCCTAGTTATTGAATGCTTTATTTTCATCAGAAATAAGAAAGCGTGCAAATTTCAAGCGAATCCGACGATGGAAAGTGTGTTGAAAGCAAATTACAAGATTGCATCGATGATACAGAGGAAGCAAATCAAGAAAATGCCAAAAAGTAAGAATCACATTATATTTACATGGAGGTGTCATCGCATTCGCTCGGCTTAGTGCAACGAATACGCATATGGATGGTTGGTTTATAACACTAGGTGAAACGATCGTATCAATATTCACGTTGGCAAGGAAATTCACATATTACCATAAGCGGATTAAGGGGGATATGCATTGCACGTGCCCCCCCCCCCAGAAGCGTGAAAAAATAGACAAGATTTTTAATACGGTCATCATTACGTTAGTTTTGCTGCATATATTACAGAGCCTCAATCATATAAGTTAATATCAATAACTTTCATATTAAAACAAAGAGAATTTTTCGCATAGTTATTCTTGTATGTTGTTTTTTTATCTCAAATATAAGAAGACTGTTTCTTATCAGGCCCCTGTGCCCCCCCTCTAGAAAATAATCCGGATCCGGCCTTTCGCATTACATTCAATTGCTAGTATGCAACGTCTCTGGATCCATATTCTAATTTTAAAATAAGTTAAGTATCCTTAAAATAATACTTACATCAGTCGGTTACACTTCATGAGGACGTAGAGAAGCTGTGGCCAAGTTGTTTCAGTTGAACTGCAATTCTATAGGGGATCCCTTGAAGCATATCGTAGACTGTCATGTGCACACCACAGCAATAAGAAAATGTCCAGACAGTCTCAAGTTGAGTTCCGTTGTCACTGATTTTAGGCTGAAGATTTTAAAAAGGACATATCGCTCACTAAAACGGTCTACTTTATCACGTATTTTAGTTCAAAACTTAAGCTATCATTTGAAATTTTAACTTGCAAACATTTTTCACTATCTCGAATTTGAATATTTCACAACAGTACTTTCTCATATGCAAATATTTAAAATTGAGATTCAGCTAATGTTGAAAAAATTCTGCATTACATACCATGAGAGGTTTTTTAGATGATACGGCACGTATTAAATGAGCAATTCGTTGCAACAGTATACGACCGGTTGAAAGGGATTGATACGTCGTCCTAGATGTAAAATGAATTACGTCGTCGAAACACAAATTAAATAAATATTAATGCTACCACTGCATAAAATATTACGCCTCAATAACTTAGCGATAATATAAATTAAGCTAAAGTCATACACACACTTCTGTGTTGCTCACGACAAAAAACTAACTGAAAGAAGCAAACACTATGCGCGACTTCACTGACCAACCCGGCCTCCACGAAAATGACTACTGCGGAGTAAAGCAATCCGAACTGACTTACAGCAGCAATAGCTCGGAATGGATAGAGGAATACTAAAAATCCCAAGGCTTTCAATGCCCTCTGCGTCACGTAAGTGCACACCCTAAATGGATATCAAGCCAACACAAAAGATTTGATGGAGTCATCGCAGCCCGTTTGATTAATCTGCCCCCAACCGGACTTCGAACTCTCGCCTCCTTCTACCTTTCTTTCACCACCTCCCCAGCCCCTCCTTTCATGTCGCGGTCAAATTTCAGAATTCACGGGAGCCCAATTTTCAATTGTTGAGCAATGTTTTAGGGCTAGGTAGCATTGCGGCCGAGTGAGTAGTGTCTCAGAGTAAATGCAGGTAGGAGCGCTTACGGTGGCCGAAAACAAACCAAAAAGCGGAGCTATCATTGGAAACCCGACTACATTATGAATATGGAAAATGGGTATGGATAGTAAATGAAATATTTTTCAATACATTTAATTAGTTCTAATAATTCTTCGTGAGCATTTCATTTAACTCTCCGTTGGTCGTGTGGCGTCTATAGGACGCCATGACATTCTCTTTTTTCTACCCACATCGTATTTTCAAAGTTAGGGAACTGTCCTTTCTTGTACCTGATTATTTTATGCTTCTGAATAAGTCACCCACATGATTTAATGTCTTATCGCATTTCTTGAATTAATACGAATATTTTGTTGCTTTTGGCGTCGGTAGACGCCACGTGACAATATGAGGTACAATACGTTACATGCTAATTTCTTCGCGATGTTCGTTGAAAAGTTTTTTAATGCGTTTAATAATTAAAGAAAACATTATTAACAACTATTTAAAGCATTAAATTTGGGTTACGCGACTTTTTGCGGCACATTTATGATGGTAACCAATGCATCAAAGGAATTAAACTATTATTGCTGTAAACAAACGAGTATTAAGTATTTTATTAATATTAATATCTCCATCATTATTATGCATATATTTGATGCATGATTTTAAATATTATATGAATTTTTTGTAGCTGAAACAGTTTTTTCTACTGGCACGTATTTTCTTCAACCGTTACTATATGGCGTCTGTGAGACGCCACGCCACAAGTTACTTTTCAAAATGAGACGCGACGGCGTTAATGGAAATAAAATTTTTAACGAAAAAAATCGACATAAAACAGAATCTATCATCTTTGTTAGCCAATAACACCCATCTCATAACCTCAAATTATACCATGAAAATCATGGTCTTACACTCAGATGCCATAAGTTGCTCTCGTTTCCCCTTGGATTGAGGGTCGGGCTACTGATCGGCGGCTCATATCTCAGGAGAAGCCATCGCGATGACTTCTCCTATGATATGAGCCGATGCATCGGGAAGCCCAAATAACAAATCGCCGGAGTTGCGTAGTGACATGTGGAGCACGCAAGTTATCCATGGTGAACTCTACCTTCTGCTATCCAAGCTAACCTTCGTGAGTAGTAGGTTAGTAAATGCACTGTACGCCCCGACCTCAGCGATGCTGCGGACCTTATATTCAAGTATGCACAGCCACGAGGGACACAGAACGGTCTGCATTTTCAAGATTAATTCAAAAGAACGCATCTCTCTCGATTGGCCGGGTTTGGTTCGTGATCAAAACTTGGGCTATCACATTGAAATTTTCAGGGTGTATAAGGCAGACAGTTTAGTACTTACCGAATTTTCAGATATGAGTAGTTATTCGCATTTTCCTGAGCTGTAAAAGTTACGTATTTGAAACAACTGCACATATAAGGGTTTAGTTTGAATACACTGAAAATTTCAAAATTACAGTTTTTAAGTTTTAATTTAACGAAAAAAGAAAAAATGTGACTAGTTGGAGGGATGCATACTCTTAAGCCTGTACTATCACCGTCATTAAGGATTCTATTAATGAATTCACTAACTTTAAACGATACATTTTGTCAATAAATATTATAAACTCCTAAGTGTTAAAAAATGTAACTGTCAAACAATGGGCCAAGCCACAGTAATTAATCCGTGCGGCCCAAGTTCCACGAGTTGCTATATCCTGCCTTGCTCAACACCAGGAGATCGCGGTGAAACAAGACCAGGTACAAGTTAACAGCATTTCGATTTTTGTTAAATTTTAATATTTGAAAGCAAATAATTATCGTAACAGCTGTATTTTATCGTGATTTCTTCGTTTTTAAAAAATCCCTTGTATAAATCCCTTATATGAAAATATCACTTTTTGAAATATAGTAAGAGTGCTTATTTTAATAGAAATAATGATACAGAATGAAATTGATTTATCAGCGACACATTTATTGCCGACGATTTAAATATAAATTTATAAAATTAATCATAAAATTCAACATGCAATCATCACATATTAATAATAATGCACGACGTTTTCATTGTTGTATGCTTTCGACAACAGTAGTATTGTCGTATCTTAGTTTTTTCATCACTACCTCATAATTATAGTTGATCTCCTCTCAGCGAGTAATTTCAATGACGTCCAACAAATTGCTGACATAGTTCTTCATTTTGAGTATCACTGGAAGGAAAGAGTAGTTCACATTCCACTCGATAAACTTATTTTCCCATTCAATGATGAAATTACCTCAGAAAAATAGACACACAGTTTCTCTACACCACTGTTCACTCTCCTTTTGTTTTCAAAATATCCATCGGAACTCTATGCCGCAGACAACTGGCCCTTAACACGGGGAAAATAACCAGATAATAATAATTAAAACTTTCATTTTGCAAAATAGTATAAAGAATCGAAAGAAGGAAATCTCAACATCAGATAATATCACCTAAGTATTCATAGTATTTACAAAGAAAATTTTAAATGTTTGGAAGCATTCGTCCAGGAGACCATTTAGCAATATATCCATTCTTATTGAAGTCATTATCTTGCTCAGATATTATGCGGCGCACTTCAAAACATGTCTCACCTACAATAATTACATGCAAACGCAATGGAAGCCCATCCTTACATTATCCGCCTTCTCCAAAGCTGCTATCATTGACATCTTAACAGGATAACAGCGAAAGAGAAAAGTATTCGCTCAGCAATTGTTTCGCAACACGCTGCTTGGCAGCAGAAACTATATCTAAAGGGAACTAGAACAAACACAATGGCAATTAAAGTCAACGATATCTGTCGATTCATGGCGGAGTACAATTGAATGTCATACAAATACACATTCGAAATACCTTTTGAATAATTTATTGTACTCCATACGGTCGTCAGACTGTCGTGTAATAAAACACATAAAGTAGACATGGAAAAATACTGTTGCTTAGTGGCTTTCGTGGAGTGGATGACTACCACTCTTTCTATTTATGAAGCAGCTGTGTATCATACTTCATTATTCAATCTTTTTCGTCCTACATACGGCAAATCAACTTGGAGGCTTAGAAAACTTATCTTCATGTAATGCAGCTCCTCAAAATTGGCGATTGAAGGTTATAAATATGTATCATTATCAACTTCAACCAAGTTTTCAGCACGATATCACGGTAAAATTTCTTGCTTACGCGTTTAAACCAATGAAACATTTCGTTGACAACATTTTACCGAATCTGAAGCGCACAACCCTAGTTCCTCGTCAATCATGTTTTTTTTTACGGAATGTACCTTCAATTGGCATTTATAGCTTTTTGCACTTTAGCCCATGGTTGAGCACTAAGTCCTGTGCTGTCCATCTAGTCACTTGGCCGCGCTCATCAGCGAATCTATGCTGAACTGTGAGGACCCTTGCGAGGGTGATGGAGGGCAGTTCGGAGTCGCGGCCGCCGACACCAAAGAGTCCGCCGCCATTCCCGCGGTCTCCGCCGGTCCGGATCCTGATTGTCCCCCGTGGCCCAGGTTGTGCGTGAGGCTGTGTCGGCGCAGGTCGCAGTTGCGCCGAAACACTTTGGCGCAGTGTGGCGCGGGGCAGCGGTACGGACGGATGTGGGTGTGGGTGAGGAGGTGCGTCTTGAGGTTGGAGCGCTGGTTGAAGGCGCGGCTGCAAACGGGGCACTTGTGCGGCGACTCCTCGAGGTGCAGGATGCGGTGGACGGCCAGGGTGCGGCTCTGGCAGAAGCCCTTGCCGCATTCCCCGCACACGAACGGCTTCTCCTTGCTGTGGATGTACCTGAAGGAAGATGGGAGAGAATGACGGAATTACAATTTTGTGGAAGCAACGAAAGAGTCTTATTTTAAATAAAAATTACTTAGAAATATAGGTGCTAGCCAATGGGGTACCCAGGATCAAAACTAGAAGTTGGCCATGGTTTTTCAAGTTGGCTTGGCTGGAGATAGATGTAGGAAGGTAGCACAGACTAGACTGCGATAAATTTTCATAGAAAAACCCGCAATTTTATACTAAGTTCTGTAAATTTATAAATTTCACAGATGAAAATTAATCGCCTTGATTTGATTTTGGACCAGGAAATTTTAAATACATGCCAGCTTATCTAAACAAAACCTGAAATAAAGCTTTCTTCCTTGTGACATTTGTTATGCGTGCAATTCCTCTCTGTTATTAAGGCGGTTTTTCCCGACAGCTTTAGTTGCATGCGTCTATCAGGCGCATTGCCAATATTTTCAATTAATTGGAGTGGGATTATTTACGATAAGATAATGGTAATAACTATTAATTTTATGAACATTTTCTATATATTAATTGCTTTTAAGCATTTTAAAGTTAGTATTAATTTCAAATTAAGAAAATATGCTTCCGATTATATGCTCAGCATTTTCCAACTTTTCTAGCATAATCATATATATCATGATTTTACCTCAATATGGGGGCATCATCTATCATAATAAAAACATAATTATATCCCAGTTTGAACACAACATGATTCCCTACATTTTGGTAAAAGTGTGGAAGCTCTTGGACATGTTACTTGACGACAACTTCATTCTCCAAAAATAATTCGCGATATGATGAGAGGTAATATAGTCATAGATTTAGTCGCATGCGCCTCTTTCATACGAACTTAGGATAAAAATCTTAACAGGAGGTACCACTCCCCCTCAACAGAGTAATTTTATTTTTTCATGAAATATTACCTTTTTTTAAACTTGAGCTATCATTCGCAATTTTAATATATTCGTGCCTCCAATACAAATATTTACTTATGAGAAAATCATCATAGGTTAGCATTGTAAAGATTGGTTTTGCGTAGTTTTCCACTCCGCTCTTTTGTCAGCTTAGCTCTGGGACTCTGCTGAGGAAAAAATTTTAAATTTGATATGTAGGAAAATTTTAGCGGTTTTCTAAGTACCCACACCTCTTATTCCGAGATAACAGGTGGTAAAGTTTCACACAAGTAATACATCCCGTAAAAAGACAGTCAATTAGGATTGATGCAGCCTCTTAAGTTGGATGTGAAGTTACAGAGATAGTGCAGATATTGAATACAGCCAGCAAAGTACATACTATTCAAGCCAGACTACACCAGAAGCCCACCGTGAAAAATCTCCATCACGACACCTTGAAACTCCCATGAAGAAAACTTGCCTCATCGAAGATCTAGAGGGATCCGCTTTGAACTACGCCAGGGAAAATTCCGTGTCGCACTCTATACGGGAGTATAATGTTCCGACAGAAGGCATTTAGTCAACCGCATCAGCGACTCAAGCCGGACAATGAAGAGCAAGGAGAAGTGGGATGGGAGGGTCGGGTGAAAAAAAACGACCGTGAAATTCATCCATTTGACAAGACGACCGTAATATTAATAAAAACCAGGGCGTCGCCTTCATCGCATGGCCGGTCGCATTCCGAGATACACGGCCCATTCATGCGTTTCATCAACTCCTTGCAACGCCGAGGGAGTGGAAACCGAGGCCACGATTTTTAAAAGAGTGAAGGCGATCGTTTCCTGTAGTTGATAGAGCTGGTAAAGGCATAATTCACCGTCAAAAGCATTACAGGAGCTGAATAAAATGAGAATATAATCCTAGAAAGTATGATAGCCGAGCATCACTGCTTGTTCTTACAGTAAAGAACATATAGAGCACATATTGATACAAAGCAACTTTATTGCGGATGAAAATAAACGTTTCCATCATTATCTACCCTAATATGCTTGCAGGCATGAATAAAATCCATTGAGTTTATTTGTTTGTTAATGTTATTTCAAATGTTTACCTCGATCAAATATCGATTTAATAAGCCTTATTTCGATAGTAAATTTCTAAAAACTGGCACAGGCCTACGCTATTTTATGATAACTAAGCTTCAATCAAAGTCACTGCGGGACATGATGGCTTAGTGGGTAGTTTCAAACGAACTTTTTTTCGGGTTCAACTCTGATTGAAACATATGGGCTTCTGCAAGTAAAACCGTAGCGGTGCGAGTTTAATCAGTCAGGTTAACTAATCTTTTTACCCTTAATGTGAGAAATTCACTTCCTTGTGCCTTATTTTGTGAAGGTCTATTCCCTCGGATATCCAAGCTAGCTTTCAGGCTGGAAATTTGAGGAAGTGTAGAAAGTAGCAATGTTTTTTGACGAATAATGGTAATCTATTTTAACTAAATTATGTTATCTAAGCATGCCGTTGAATTGATTAAAATCTCGGGAAAGGGAGACACGAAGGGTTGCAGGATAGTAATTTAAAATTAGAGTAATAAATAGTAAACTAAAATTACTAATTTTAGAGTTGAAGTGGTATAAATGAATGTGCAGCCTTCTTTTTCTTTATCTTGGCCCGTGCACGCATTAATTCATACGAAACCATGTTCTCTCCTATGAAAAAACCACATCTTTCCTCATTTCATTCTCATATATCATTCATGTTTATAATCTCCATCCAATGCGATACGAAGGAGAAGGTCGCGTCGTGAAAGGAAATAAAGTACCTGAAATTTCATTTTAGAAATTCATCTTCATGCATGGAAAATTGAACTACTGCCCTCCTTCGAAGAATTAAAACAGCCGTATCAGGAAAATCGATATATGAGTATTTCTACGGAGACGAAGAAGAGCATAAAAAATTAGCACATCAGAGAACTGAATAAACTAGTTGGAAAAAGGAAGAACTCACAGAAGACACGCAGAATCCCTTCTACCAACTAATTTCTTTGAGGAGGAAAGAAGCATTCACAAAACATTTCTACCCCTCCGACGGTATCAGTGATTATTCTGGTGATTCGTCTCAAACAACAAACTCCACCACTGAATCCCTTTACGGTATTGAACCACACTGTCCTGTATTACTAAAGATTTTTTTAAGAGAACATGATAGATCATATTTGCGTCTCCTCACTTTTTCCTAATCATCGTACATGATAAACAGCGATAAATCCCTCAATACCAGCATAACAAACCCAGGCTTCAATATAACGGATAGCAACACTATAAATGATTGTATGAGCTCCTTAATTATTAGTTGAGTCTCCAGTTGCAATAGAAAGCTCAATCTAGCAAGGGTGTACCCAAGATAAAAACAAGGGGGGGGGACAAACCTAGCTTGTTGAAGTAGTAAAATTTTAGCAAAGAAAAGGTGAATGAAAGCAATACTTTAAGAAAATTATAACAGCGCCTCATGAATTTTCAAAATTATTTGCTTGAAAAAAATATTTTAATTATGTCTTACACAATTATCATTTTTCGAGGGTTTGAAGAACATTTTTTCAAAACCTTCGTTGCAATGGAGTCCCGATTTTCCTGAAAGACTTTTGCGATTTTTGTTTCTGGGGGGGGTCAGCTGCCCCCCCTGCCCCCTGCTGGACACGCCCATACAATCTAGGTTGTCGAGTAACAGGCATCCGATCTTCACAGTATACTCCACCGGTTGGGAAGAGAAGTCTTGCCTCCTCTGGCTCGGCAGTTGCTTTTTTCCTTCTCCTTCCACCGCCCCCAGGGACATAATTCACGTCCCTCCCCATTAGCGGTCACAAAGGCCACCTCCGCCTCACCTAGCATGGGTCCACCCCCTCAACGCCCCCTCCCCTTCAAGGAGCGTGTCTTCGGCAAGTGGGAGGAGGAGGCAGGGAGATGAAAAAAAAACTGTCCATGAATATTCCGAGCCGGGAAAAAAATATGGGTTGAGATCAATTCTTCGTCGACGACGGCCGGGTATATTAACCATGAGACGTCATATTTAGGGGCGGGGAACTTGGCAGTGGAGCAGGCGGGATATGCGAGGTGACGGTGACTACAGAGGCACGAACGTTTTCAGCATAGCAGTGCACGACGAAAACATTGTATCCAGGGCGGAATATAGAATTTGTTGAATGGGCTATGTTAGCGATTGAAATATTTCGTCCGCTAGCTTAGACAATTGACAAACAACTAATAAAAACACTCCAAAAATATTTAAAAAATAATTTAAATTAACACAATTTGTCATGCTACCGAATAAATCATTTTTTCCGCTAGCGAAGACAATTTAGAAAAACACTAATGAAAATAGTCAATAAAAATAAAAAAGTTGTTCTAAACATTGGCAACCCAAAAAAAATTTACGCAACCCAAAGAAACATTTTGAATGATTTCAAAATTGAAACACTGAATCGAACGCACTTTTCATGGAAAGAGTTATTTCAATTCAACCATTCATTCATCGATTCAACCCGAAGGTCCTTTGGATGGATGAGGGAAGAGCTTACCCGAGCCTAAGCCACAGGATTGTAATGGTACTCATTCAGATTTTAAGGCCAACATTTTTTTCCACGACCTCCTCTGATTCTGAGGATATTTCTTGAGGGTTTGCCTATGGCTATATCCGGTTTTTAACCCCGGGACCATCTTTGCAAAGTATATACCCATGGCATTTTAGTTTAGGGTCGTCAGTTAATAATTCAATTAAGGTTTTCACGAAAATTTAAAATGAATAATACTGGTAACGTGCCCATTCTTTGTCAAATATTTGTAATTTGGTACAGTTCACCAAATTCTGTGCTTGGTATGGTGCGATGTTTGATATGGTGCGTCCGTTATGGTGATGCTAGTAAATGGCCTTAAAGAATTACAAACTTTCTATAAGGAAGCGCTCTTCTTTGATAGGCTCAGTTTAATGACAGAAACAAATAGAGAATCTATTTCTCGTCGGAAAATATTCGCATTTCTATAAAAATAAACTCATTGCGATACATCGCTATATGATTCGAAGTATTTTCACAATATAAGATTTTATGCTCCTTTTATATATGAACACGCAAAATAACATACATCTATTGATTTATTTTAGGAGGAAAGAAGCACAAAAACTCCTCCGGCAATATCAGCGACTGTTCTGGTAATTCATTTCAAGCATCAACAAACTCCACTGCTGAATTCCTTTTCGGTATTGAACCACACTATCCTGCATTACTACGGATTTTTTTTCCAAAGAGAACTTAATAAATGATTCTGGCGTCTTCTCACTTTTTATTCTTCATCGCGTATGATGAAGTGCGATAGATCCTTCTACATCAATCGCCATTATGGTACCTTTTCATTCCTTTCCTCCACCTTTCCTACGTTTCCAGCTCGCCTGTATTCTCGTCCTGGGCGTTACAGCCGTAGAAGACGGTGAAATGACATTCGGTCCTCAGTCGAACAATAGAAGCTACTCCGACGACGTTAGTCACGTGAATTTTAAGTTCAAGACCGCCACAGCTCATGAGCTTCAATCGATCAAATGAGGACTCCCAAGTAAGGAGCCTATCAAATCGTCCGATTATGCACGCCTAGGGTGGAGTTGAGAATGGCATTGATTATAATTGCCGGTTAAGCAACGGGAAACGTTCAATCGTCGGAATATATTACACGATAATATCTTTAACGTGGTCTCCTGTGAATTCTATGTATGAAAAACTTTGTGAACAAAAATTCATATGAAAAAGAGAAACTTATCTCTGCTCATCTCATTATACCAATTGATAACTACGCCATGGGTTTAAGCTACACTACGTTTCCGAAGCAAAAGCCATAGTAATCCTCTTCACATTATTAGCAGGCAATCAAAACTCTTTAAAACATTGATTATGCTACCAAATCATCAATCACGAATTTCCTGAGTCATAACGTGTCATATCGTATTAAATATAAATGTTTCGCGTTAATGACTCTAAACATTTCCCTGTGATTTATTACGTATAAGAGAGAGAATCACTGCTGCCATTCAAGTCATTCCGGAGACACTTAAAATAGAATCAATTAATTTAAAATATGTAGTTGGCTAAATTGGTCTCTATTATTAGGAGGAAGTCGGGGAGCTAAACGGGGGATAGTTAGGAGATAATCTAAGTTTACAAGGAATGTAAATTTAATGTAGTATTCTGAATGAAGATTTTTATAGGTATTGTTGAATACGTCAACCATAATGATTTATAAAAACCAAGTCTAAATACTTATCTTACATTCTAAAGTTATGATCAAAGAGTGCTCAGAGCATTGATGATGTCCTGCACTACTTCTCTGGCATAAGGTAGGATGGTCAATTATCTAAAAACCATCAAAGAGCATACGTTTACAGCTGCATTTTAATTAGAAAATGATTACTTCAACTCTATATTTTGCATTGCAAGGATCAATCCGTAGATTATTTCTGAATTCCCTCGTCCTTAACGTCACTCACGAAGATCTCAATTGGCATCTCATCTCTCACATTTCAAGTTTACACATATATTCCTATGCATATGAACGTAACGCACACGGCTCCGAGTCTTTGGATCCCGATGCAACCCCAACCACAGCAACACACTCGCCCGGATATAAATAATAACGAATCACAGCCATCAGCGGCGACTGCTTTCACTGCAAGGGGTCCAGGAGAGCTCCCTTGCGGTACCCCGCCCCGGCGCGTCCCCTCTATACCGGCAGGCGGACAGTCGGAGAGGCGGTAGTAAGTTATAACTCCGCGCCAGGGGGTCCAAATCTGTTCAACTGGCTCGCAAAGGGGAGCGGCTCGAAGGATATTTTTCGATGGGGGTGGGTGGAAGGTTTGTCGGCTGGTGGATAGCACACACTCCTTGAACTTGGGTCTCGCTACACCCATAATGCCGACTGGAACTCGCGAGTTTCCATTCTCCCCCTCAAGTCTCTCATGTTATATACCCTTTATGTGTCCCACCCGTCTTCCTAAACCCTTCCACAGCTCTTGAACCCCCTCTCCTGGTCCTTATTTCAACCTCCGCCTTCTTCCCACGCGTGCGATTGCGTGGGTTTTGCACGAATGAAAGCGATGGAGACCGTGTGGGCATAAAGGTCTTAAGGTCGCCGCCCTACGTATCGTAAAGTCTTTTCTCCCCCCTTTTTTAGTACGTTTTTTTGGCATTTTCCGTGGTCACGTGTTGCCTGTTCCATAATTGAAGATTATCATTCAGTCGGATGAATGGCAAACCGGCCGTTGTATGTCTTTCCAGCAGTTCCGAGTCGAGATTTTTTTTCCACCCCCACATCATAGCGGAGCGTTTCCTTCAAGGGAAGAGCTTCGGTGGTAATGGGCTCTCATTGGGGTTTTGCGGCTGTCAGATTAATGTCCTGCGGCTGTTATGAGTGCCATTGTCATTTCACGGGCGACGTCTTGTAAGGTCACGTTCGAGCGGCGAAGGAATATTGTCTCCGGCGTCAAGAGTTGCTATGATGTCGCGGGTCATGGTGGAAGGAGTTGGAGAGTGTCTCGTAGGAGACCTGGATCAGAAATTATGTAAAAATATTCAGATTTGGCTTGAAAGGATTTTTTGAACACGTGTCCCAATGGGATCGTGTGAGATGATGTGTCTATCGAGAAGGAGAAGTTAGTGACGTCAACACCTGTTGAGACCTTGGATACATTCATACCGTTCCTTGGTGGCTGAAAGGTCGCCTTAACACGGCACTCATTTCATCATGGTGGGATGTGTTACAATACGCGGCCTGACGGCTTGAATTTTTATTTTTTTACTTGAAGACTCTCAATTACTCAGTTCATAAGTATTTGGTAGTAACGGTAGTAGCCATGTGAGTAAATAACGACATTGGTGGATGTCCAAATATGTCTATCACTCTCACCCATTTAAATGAATATCAATGCAGGATATATAGCCTCTATAACAGGCTGTATTATATTAGAGTTAAATAGTATAATGAGAGTACAATGAGTGATTAAATTCATGCTACGGAATGGAGAACATAGTGTTATGGATATGACTCCTACCAGCAATGCAAGAATAAAATATACCAATGAATAAAATACGTGCTTCCGTGTATTTTATCCTCATACCAGAAACAACCTAATTCTTTAAGGCTGTGAAGATGATATACATGATAGACGATGTACATAAATATTAAAATACCAGCCATCGTATAAAGGTACGCTTTCTATTTTAATTGGCAGCAGAACAGTTTTACAGTCCTCAAACAGAAATAATTTACGTTTATATTTTAAATCATGATGTTTTAGAAATAATTATTTATAACCAATAATGAAATTAATTGGATTAAGGTTACTTCAGCGAAATTCTTCGGAACGACATGGAAAAAATATTTATCTCATGTATTTTTACCGGAGTTGTTCTGAATAAAATTAAGTCTTTTAACCTGTCCCAAGCAAATCAAACGAAGGGATCAAATTTAAAGAATATTATTTGCGTTTCTTGCGCGGGTAACTATTTTATGCTTCTTTAATGCACTTCCCCTAGTACAAGTAGTATAAATAGCTTCTTAAGTACACTTTGAAGCATATTTGAAAGGTATATAATTGGTCTTCAACGTTTCCACAACAGAAAAGGCAATTCATCGTCTACATCGAACGTTGTAAAAAAATTTTCTTAAAATACATGTACATATAGAAACTTTAATAAAAATTAAAGAAATATATTTCGGTCAAATAAATAACCCTAAGTCATGTATAACTGATTTGAATGGCAATACATTTTTTTGCAATGTCGTAATGCAAACTTCTACACACATTCAATACTTTCTCCGCTAGAATTTACTGTATCTTTTATTTAATTTAATTTTTAGCTTCCAGACATAATTTACCTATAGTTTCAAGTTATCTGACGCACGTAAAAAGTTCGAAAATCATTTCACTGCGATTGATTTGTAATTTTATCGATAATTTCGAGCATAGTAAAACCTCTGTTTTTATAATGTCACGATGATTGATGTACATATGCATCTTAATCATAACTGATAACAATATTTGCTATTAAAACATCAATTCCCCCGGGAAGCGGAAGGTACGTGATCCAATATTCGGTCAATGTGAAAATTTTATCATTCCCATCATGCTAGCTCCCCAACACTTTTTTTTAACGATTTCAGCAAGTGTGCTATTCTTTTGGCTCACTTGTTTGTGTTTATGTTAAAAATTACATTTTCATCTCTTTTGATACCATAGTTTAAAGATTGATTGTCTCTTCACTGCCTCATTTACGTTGTTGCTAAGAAACCTGGTAAAGAGAAGGCAGGAAGATATACATTGCCATTCGTTATTCCTCACCTGTGGTCCCTGAGGTGGTCCTGCCTCCGGAAGGCCTTTCCACAGATGTCGCATGAGTAGGGCCGCTCGTCCGTGTGGGTCCTCTCGTGGATCAACAAGTTGTACGACTTGGTGAACTGGCGCTGGCAGAAGCGACAGATGAACTGCTTCTTGGGACGGGGCGACGGGTTCGCGGCCGCAGTCGCCGCACTCGACGTCGCCGACAATCCGCCACTGCCGGCGAAGGCAGCCGATGACGATGAGTGGACCACTAAGGAAACGGGTGCCGCATTCGTCGAAGATAGCGACGGCGAGGGAAGGGTGGGAGTCACGGAGGACGTCGGAGACGAAGAGGTTACACTGGGAGGTGACGGCGGAGGTCTCGACGACCGCCCCAGTACCCCCTCGGCAAACACCGAAAATGGTAATAATCCACCGCCTCCTGGCTCAGGCTGATGAGCATTGCTCCCACCTCCGGAAGCACTCTTCCTCCCTATGGACCTTCTGGAGCCTCCGCTTGGGTCAGATGACAGGGCCCCACTGGCCAGACCGCTGGCCGCCAAAAGGTTGCTCTGATATAGAGCGTTAACGAGGTATGCCGCTTCGCTGGCGGCAAACATTGGCAGGGCCAGCTGAAGTCCAGCACCCATCGTGAAGTTTGCGTTGGCGGCCGCAGCCGCCGTAGCAGCCGCTGTAGCCTTATCCAGAGCGGAGGGCTCGTTGTTGGTGTTGCCACCTGTAGGTTCAGAGGACGAATTGTCAAAGTAGGATGCTCCCTTGCCGGTAGGGTCGTTGGATAGTCTCTGGAAAGTAAGGTAGGACTCCAGAGCCTGGAGGTTGAGGGCAGCGACAGTGGCCGCCGCCGCAGCTGAAGATATTCCCGAAGAGTCCGCACTGGAGTCCCCGGAAGATGAGGTTGGCATGGACCCCCTCTGGTGTTGCTGCTGGAGGGACTGCTGGGCTGCTAGGAGCACGGCCGCCGTGGCGTTCTGCAGGGAGCGGAGGTTGTGCAGAGATCTCTGTTGGTGTTGGTGCTGGAGGAACAGGAGGGAGGAGGCGTCTTCGGCCTCCGGTCGGGACCGTCTCAGTTCGGCGGCGATGCCCGCGGCGTCTCCGGGCAGCGCGGGTCGTCCGCCGTCGGCGAAAGCGCGTCCACCGGCCTCGAGGACAAAGTCCAGCACGTCCTCCTCTTCGTCCACCGGTTCGTCGTCCTCCTCGTCTTCGTCCCGAAGGGCGCTCTCGTTGGTTTCCTCGCCATCCCGAAGGCGCATCTGCGTCAGGTTGGCGCTATTGTCCAGCATGGCTGCCATTCAGGCTCTGCTCTTGTAGATACTGGCTGGTGAAAATTAATAATTTATTTAGTTTTTCATCAATTACAGTGTCCTACCAATTATTACTGCAATGTAAGAAACTTATTGATTTGAACGGAAACAGCAAAGAAATAACGGCTCGACTTTTTAAACCAGTTACGTCTATATCAATATTAAATAATTATAAATCAATATTCAGTAAATAATGAATTTAGATTTTCTTTTATTAAAGTGTCCTATCAATTATGACTGCAATGTTTATGACTTAATGATTAAAAAGGTAAACCCATAAGAGGTTAGAGATACTATCCGGGATCACAGTTTCCCCCACTATTAATTACACGTAATAGTTTAATAATTACACACATATTGACAATTATTCTTAGCCTTCCAAATAGCCAAAAATGTGTATCTGACATAGTATTTGGGGAATTAGTTTGTGAGTTTTCTTTACATCCTGTGCGCCGACAGTAAATATTCGAGGAGGGTGGTGCGACGGGGGAATTTTTTCCTGCTAATAACGTGGACTAGCGGCCGAGCCTATGGCTTCTTTGAAACGAATCAGCCAAAGATTCAATCCCACAAGGTAAGAAGTGAAAAACTAAGATTGAATATTGTGCAGAACTGCATGAAAGTAAGCCGTAACACCATCTCACGTGCCACAGTGTGGACTTGTGACCTCAACACCTTGTTTGGTAAAACCCAGGTAGATTTTTGCTCTAACATGTTGTTGTAACAGATTAGCATTTCGGACCGACAATTCAAGGATCAAGATTCTACTCTCAGATATGGTTAAAATTTCAAAATTTCATTCACCGTAAATGTAGTTATAGAAAGTGATAACAATTTCACTCTTGTATCTATTATGAAACTATATTACGCTTTTTAAGTACGATAAAAACTGTTATTTTGGCAGCATGAGGATAAACAAATTATTGTGGGTACACTTGGCAAAGAATGCCAATCACATGAGTTACATCTCATATATTTACTACATAGGTACACATAGCGACTTAAAAATTGTGAAAACGGTGAATTCCGTGACCTTTTTCGGTGTTATGTATCGATGACGATGATGATATCAAATTTATCTTCATGGATCAAGTAGACTATCATTTATGAGAATAAAATAAAATAGTAAACTTCCACACAATTTTATTAACAAAGTACCGACCCGGTTTCGACACGGAGTGTCATTATCAAGGTACCAATTTGGCTTTCCAAGTTCTATATTTACCGTTCAGCAAGAGAAGGTGGGGTGGAAAGGATAGCAAGGGAGGGAGGAGACAGTTTTACTTAAAAAAAAATGCGTAATAGGGCAGGTCTACCATTTTATTTTATTCTCATGGAAATAAAAACTTTTCACCAGATATCGCCGGACACTGAGAATTAATACTATCATTTTCCCTCCGATATTATTGCTGTTTCCAGACGAACTCCTGCCTCGGAAATTTCAAATTTGACATGGATTATTGGTGTACATGAGTGTTTCGTATTCATTAGTGTATTCTGGTGACTCACGATTTTACTTTCAGCGGACTCGGTGACCGCGCCAGCGTATGGACTAATTTTTGGTGTCGGCGCCGGGGTGGCGCAAGCAGCTACCACCAACCAAGGCCGAAAATGGGGTGCCATGAGAGGACCTTCTTTACCGGCTCACCGTATTCCACCCCGCCTGGCCCGGTTACTTTAAGGCCATGGTGACATCGATTCCCTTCCATCCTAATTAACATTTCTTCTTGGATCAGCCACGGAGAGCAGAGCGGAGGGACTCACCCACGGCTTCGTCGGACCCTTATCAAAATCTCGCAACTGACCGAATCCTGTAACTCTCCGTCCTGATTGCCTCGTCGGAATGAGATTCCTCCTGTGTGGTCCATGTCATCTTTGAAATTTCCGAGGCAGGAGTTCGTCTGGGGACAGCAATAATATCGAAGGGAAAATTAGAGTCCACTTAATTTAGGAAGATAAATTATCCATCGATTCAGGGGATTTTACGTGATATCGAAGGGAAAATGATAGACTGCTTGATTTAATAAGATAAATCAGCCATCGAATAAGGGAATAGAGACCGAAAAAGATCAAGGATTTTAAAAATTTCACAATTTTTGAGTCATTATGAGTATCTACACGGTATATATTTGAGAACTAACTGATGCCATCGGTATTTCTTACCAAGTGTGCCCTTTATACGATAATTCTTTTACCTTATGGTGTCCTAATAACAGTATTTATAACTTTAAATATTATATGATGGTTTTATGCTATGGATAAGAGTGAAATTCTTATAATTAACACTTTTTGCATTTACATAACCACTGCGAGGGCCTTGTTGTGCTAATCACCTTTGTTACTATGAATTTCAATGCCACTAGTTACTATTGCGCTGATTACGTCCAAAGAAACTCTAGCAAATCATGGGCTTCATTTAAAGAGTTTCTAAAATTTCAAAATTCACTCAGATCACTTGTTCAATTAAGTTCCCAAAACACCCAAGCTCTTAATCGACGTCTTACCACCCTGTCCCATACATTATATTACAGAAATAATTGCACTTATTTCCATTCGATACACTATACTTTTTATTAAAGTACCTAACGTAATGTAAAGTGGCCGTAAATGTGATCATTTGAAGAAAGTTTATGTGAAACTTGTTCCAATTTCCGGTCACATACATATTTTTTTTCCTTACTGAGCGTAGTAAAGCTCTGACTAAGCCATACAAATCACCTTGATCCAACGCCGTCATCCACTCTTTCATATCCGTAAAAACTGAAAAATTTAGGCAGAATGGGGTAACGAAAGAATTCATGCGTCAAAGAAACGAGTCCTTTAAAAAAATAACATAAAATGTTGGGAAAGAACCTAAGAACACGTTCCCCATTTGTCACTCAGTCTGCCTTGTCGATGTGCAGGCATTATTTTTTAAGAGTGAAGAGAAAAAACATGGGAATTCATCTATCATTATCACAGGTGCATATCCTTCTTTAGAACTTTCTTCCGTTGATGGATATGAGCAAAACTTAGTGATAAAGTAGCTTTTCTCGCCATTTACTTGCTGTTCATTTTTTCATTGAAAACATTGACTGGCTTCCTAAAATTCCTGCCTTAAAATGCAAGTACATACTTAATCAATGCTATTGAATGCTTGAAAAGCAAACCATTTTTGTGCAGGAACTACATTTAAGCTAGCAATCATATAAAATTTTGGGTTTTGTCATTCTAATAGCTGCAGCTGAGTACTGGCAATTAGATAAACCTAACAACATACTTGTTCTATTTCTCATATACTTTTAAAATCTACGATTATTCTGCATTTCCTTTCAACAAATGCGACAATTTGACATTGATAAGTAAGATGTGAATGTGTAACTATTATTTTGCTCAAGGAGTGATTTATCTATCTCATTAAAATAACCCACCATTTATGAGGGAAAGAGATTTTCGGTTATTAAATGGCACCACATAGTTCAATCCATGAAACAAAAGTACTCTATTCTATGCTATCAGCAATAGCTGCCGGGTTCGTGTCTACGTCCTTAAAGAGATATGGGGTAGTAACCAGTGAGATGGCTTGTTCATTTTTATCCTGAAAACAAGTACACCTCGCCAAAATTTGAAATGCAATATGAATAAGTCAAGGCATTCCGAAATAATTTGATGCCTCAGAACTATTAAATATTATTATTTTAATCTTTCACGACGGATAGGGATATCTTGTCACTATCAAGGCTGCCAAGACCTCGCTATATCTCCAGATATGAATCTACTAAAACGCTCCAAGTGGGGCAAGCATACCATGCGCAAATCTGAAGAAAAACTCGCTTTAGGCGAGAGAGATTAAGTAAAATCCATTTTAAACCACGGAAGATGGTGAAAAAGATGTAAAACACATTTAAACGTAAACTTTCTTCTTCACTTATCATCACATTCACATCTATACCTGAAGACAATGAAATAAATAAAAAGTTAAAAGGCTGAAATACTAACAAATTACATTATTATCCATAATTCTCAGCAAAATTACTCCTAATTCATTAGGTAACATCAATAAAGCTGTGGATGATGCAACAACATATCCATCGTAAAGATAATATAGATAGAGATTTGGTGAAATCGGTACCTCTTTCTTCAGATTCTCAACCAAAAAGTAGTGTATTTTATACTGATATTACTATCTATATGGGCAAGGGTATACGCCAAATATTTGATTTTTCTCTCCTGATCTGCTATATTCCGTGAAAGAAGGGGGTACTTTAAAACATCTTATGCTTTGTTAATGTCTTGGCACAAATACCACAAATTATACTCTAAGTATTCCATCTTATTCCACCACCAAAACGCTTCATCTTAATTAATCCTCGTTTAAATCTTATTCTTCCCCGTCTAGCATAAGAGACAACTCAATACGAGTTTTGGATACCAAAATTTCGTAAATTATAATTTCCTTATTTTCTTTCAGCTCCAACGTGGAATGATAGCATCACTTCTACAAGCCAAAGTTCCATTGTCATGTGAAGCCCATTGGTGAGCTTCCAATCATTTGGATTTAATCCGAGGTATTGAATGTAACTTAGCTCAACAAGCCATGTGCTATGTTAATTACTTAATGACATTGCCTTAAGAATATTTATGCTGAAAGGGTTTCACACAATAATTGAAATTTTGCTGGTAAAAATGACGATATCTTGTCTATCATCCTGTTTTGTAATTGAAATAAAAGAAGAAAATTTACCGATGCTTTAAAGTAAGTAATAAAAGCAAATCTTTAAGATACATTAGTTCAAGGGTTTGTGTTTGAACTAACAGAGAATTTGAAGCATTTCTTTTAACACAAACACTTTTGCATGCAATCTGCAGCAGTTATTTTTTACATACATTCGTTTTGATCTACTTGCAAAATAATTACATAAACGTTTTGTAATAATTATTTTGGGCTTTAATTAGTCTTAGTTAATTGAAATGCAATCGACGATATATCTGGAGATGATTTTTATAAGCGTTTTTAAAGTTTCACACTATGAAAATTTGAAATTACGCTTGAAGTACTCTAAAGGCCGTTTTACACGGGGCACGGAATTGCGCAGTTTAGGCGTGCATTAATTTCTAAAATGGCGTGGAATTGCGCGAATGCATGAATTAAATTAGAACAGGGGCTATTTTTCCGTCTCGCATCCACGCATTCTCGCATTTGTTCTAGCAATTCACCGCTTTACACGACGCAATTTGATGATTGCCCCTTCGCACGTACGTCAGATTGCGCAATTCCGTGTACCGTGTGAAACGGCCTAAACAGACTTCGAATAGTGCAATGAGAAGGTGTACGGTCACTTGAGCGAGTCATTCCACACCTTGGGAGGTAAATTCCATCGGAATACTTTGTTTTTTTAAGGACTTAAGGTTTGGGCGGCAAAGAATGAGCGGCCGTTATCTCCCTTTCGGCACCTTGAAACACGATCCCGAGGACGTGTGACGTGAAAACACTCGGAAGAGATCCTAAGAGAGAAAAAAAGACCGAAGGGGGTGAGAGAGCATGAGAAGGTAAAAAATGAATATCAGGGCCAACAAAAGAGCATCTCTAAGCGTGTTCTTCCCTCGGAGTACCTCCAGAACAAAATCCGTAAAATCCTCAAGTTGATAAAGACGTTATCCCTTCTTCATCTGAAGGCACGCTTGCTCAACTTCTTTCCTAACCCTTTCCCCGTTTATACATTGATCCCACCAACTAGGACCTTAAAATAGTTCACGTTACTAATCCATTGACTTAAAAATCTTACCAGAATACTTTTGCACTGCATGAAACAAATTACTTTGGACGCAGTCACGAGCAGGGTGCAATTTATATACAGCAAGAATGTAGTTCACCATATAAAGTACTTGACTTAGCTGGGATTCGAACCCAGGTCTCCCGATTGCCAGTCAGGCGAGCAAGCCAATTAAATCGGGGAGATCCAGGTCCGAATCCTGGCTGAGTCTAATATTTTTTTCATGGCCAACTTCCTCATTGGTGTATATGGAATACGTATGCACAAAATAAAGTATTTTTGCGGATTTAGGAATCCGAACCATGAGTGACTATGAAGTCTGATCAGAAAAAAATGATATGTCCTTTTAGCCTTTAACTGATCTTCTGAGATGCATATACTCACCGACAGCAACGGTGAGAATCTAAGCTATAATAAAAACGGACGTAAGCGGTAGAGTTTACTCTGATTCGTATTAAGTAATGAATGAATAATAATTGCTGGAAAACGGATGTAAGATCCTTGAAAGAAATAGCTAGAGAAAAAGAAAATAATCACAAAAAGGTATTGTAATGTTCGAGAAATAATTGGAGGGGTGTATTAAGCCAATCCTTGGATTTAAGTACCAATAATTGTTACAATCATTTCCAATTTTTATAGATGTTATTGTTAAAATGAGTGTATGGACTTGCATTAAATAATAGTTCTGCCTTCTGCTATTTCTTGATGACTGTTTTAATCGATAATGAAAGCTGTGAAGTTTCTGAAGTCCATGCTCCTAATCCATGATATGTCATCCATAGCGCTGTTGTGTTGAATGCTCTAAATTTTTTTCACGTCAGCAACCATCGAAAAGATCGCACTACGGTATAATCCAAATACAAATTTTTGAGATCTTTTTTGAACTTTAAGACCAGTAAGTGACGTGGATCCAGTATTCTTTTTTACAACACATAGAGAGTTAAAATACAAATAAAATCTTACTTTCATTTATAAAATACACGGTGGTCACTCAAAGTGTGATAAATCACAAACTGCATGAGACTGCCAAACGTATCCCGTAGCATCTTCGGTCACATACCTAGTTATCTGCCTTGGATATTTTACTTAGTATAAGTATTAAATTTTTCTTTCTCTCAATTTATCACACTATAATCTTAATAAAAAATGTTGCGAGTTAAAATATTTTTTAAATCATACATTTATCCTCTTTAGAGGTCAATAATTCAACAATATCTTTAAACAATTTGAGATGAAGAGTGATTGGAAGGAATGGTATCCTCCACGTGAAAATACTTATCACGATGTACAATGACAGTGAAGCTGTGTTTTGCTCAAAATTTATAAGAAATTAAGAAAGTCATGTGTCGTCACTTTAATTAGATCTGTCTTTGAAAATCACAATCACGGCCTTTTTTTTAGTTTGTTATGAAATTTGGAAACAAAAACCTTTTTGGTGCCATCTTTGGAACTCCCAATTTTCACTCCCTTTGGAATACCCACATTTTGTAAAAAAAAAACTCATCGTTACTTGTTAGAAAACAAAAACCTAACTCGGTCCATAGTGAAATTCGCCGCGGATTGTACGGGTATGCATACCTAAACAATTCGAAATAAAGAGTGTTGATAGGGAATTGTATTATGGTATGCCACGTGAAAATACTTTTCACTATGCACAATGCAAGTGATGTTGTGCTTTTTTCGAAAATTAAGATGACATTTCGAGACTTTGACTCAATCAAGGTCTTTGAAAATGACAGCGTAAAAATATTTATTTTTTTATTTTGCAATGAGGGATGAAAACAACAACTTTCCTGGTTCCATCATGAAATTCAAGGTACATTGTGCGAGGATGCATGCCCATATTATTTAAAAGTTCTGGTCACTCCTTAGGATTCTATCTAAATCGTTATTCTCCTTTATTTCTTCTCCCTCAAAGATGACTAAAAGCGTTCTCTTCCACTGATTTACTCCATACTTCACCTTTTCATATCGCCGCCGCCCCGCTAATTCCTTCGGCCGACTCAAAAAAAAAAAAAAAAAAGATTCGTACAAGCCTTCCATCGAATGTCAGATCAAGGGGTCTCCCAAGCGATTTTTCTTTTTCTCTTCCTCTCTGCATACTTCCTTCTCACTTCCCATCCATCCGAGTTTCAACCCCCATCCCTCCGACCCACCGGACCGATCTGATTGGTCAGACACCTCACCCCACCGTCCCGTTCAAATCTCCACAGAACCCCCACCCCCATCCTCACTTCCCCACACTCTCGCAAGAAGTGTACCCCATCCCTCCACCGCTTTTAACTCTTGTCGGATGCACCCTGGGGCTAGAGCACGCGCTCCTTCGTGGTCGGCCGGCCGGGTCTGCTCTTCACTCACACCACCGCTTCTTAAAAACCCCTCCGTTTGCTCTCCTAAAGGGAAAGTGGGGGTGGATTCACGAAAAATGCGAACTCGGACTCGGTGGTGGGTACCGATGGTGGTGTGGGACGGGACCGAAAAGTGTGCGGAGAGGAAGGGGGGGGGGAGCATTACAAACAAAAGTTTCTTTATTTTCTCTCTCGGGGAGGGGGAGGGAAAACGTTCTCCCGAGAATGAAGGATATGGGAGGCGAAACAAGGATTTGTGCTCGTGGCAAAAAGGTTTTATTCCAACGCTTGTTGCGTGTCGGGTGTGCTAAAAAAAATTGATGGTAAATTTATGTCTATATGTATGCATCATAAAAGGATGGTTTGGAGCTCTTATGGTCCATATTTTGGTGATAAAATAGGTCTCTTTAGGATAATTTTAGAGTATTCTTTATTTTAACGGCAAATGACTCCTGTTTGGTCGATCCTATTTTTTTTCTTTTTTCTAGCTACATTACTCGCTTGGAAAGTATGGTATTCTCTTTTAAATTTCAGAGAGTAATATGAAGACTTTTATTTTACGTTTACCAAATGTTTCAAATTAAAAAATAATGATACTGAGAAATAAATGAGAAAAAAATCAAATTTGAGATGAGGAAAATATTTACAAATTTCTAATTATGAGGAAGAGGAACAACGGAGCAATGGACATGGTGGGTGAGGACAGGCAGCTTCTAGATGAGATACGAAGGAGACAAAAGGTATGTGTGCATAGGTATGGGTGAGTACTTAGCTGGGGGGAGATGTAGAATGGGCGCTAGAGGCTATAATATTGGGTTAATGAGGGACAGGAAAGGAAGGGAATAGAATTTTTGCATATAATGAAAGGGAGCTGGCCTTATTATGAATTGAACAGGGAAATCCATTAGGGGAGACTCACAGAATACATTTTAAATATTCTATGCAGACTTACTTTTATCGGTAGAAGGCTATGAAAATCCCCGGGTGATAGCATATGATTTAAACAAGTAATGTACTTCACTGTTAGAGACCAGTTGAGCGGAAGTGATGTTTGTCTCATCATGTACTTGTGGTGGTAATTTTTCAGCCCGATACCATTTATGTGTCGGATTTCATAAAAAATTAATAGTTCATAAACCTAGATGTGTTATTCAGACATATTAGTTTAGTGAGAACGAAGCACTGGACACGGTGGGTGAGGGCAGCTCTATCGGTTAGATAGAGCTCAATTAGATAGAGCCCTTGCCTACTGATGGAGGGTCCTTGGGACCAAAACCCCTGCTCCTTGGGTTCCGAAATCGTCAAAAAAAAATTCAAAATTCGAGGCTACCCGAGAAAGGTACCAGCCCGCTTCCCAGTATTAGTGCTCACTTTTTTCTTTAGTTAAAAATAGCGATTTGCATGGCATGCAAATAGTATCTTTTCAACATTTTTCTCATCTCAATTTAAAAAAATCAGTTTTATGCCGATAGTAGTTTTTTTTATTAGAGGCACAGGTAAATGTAAATGAAGCCTGCTTTATGTGCCCTGAAATTTTCAAGAAGCCAAGTTTGAGAAAAAATAGTGATCGTTTATTAATGTACAATGTACGCATGAGACGTTGAGTACGATTTAACCCCACGCTATGCTAAACATTAAAGGCGCAGTGAGGCGAGGGAAGGTTCATGAACAATTTGAAGGTAGACGGAGGTAGCTTCGGAAGTTGGGAATGGAGAGAGAGTAAGGAGGCATTGCAAAAAAGTAAGATTTTTCTTTGACAAAAACTTATCCTAAGAATGAAGGAATCGTGAAGTAATGATGGGGTCAAGAAAGGAATTGAGCTAAAGGCAAAAACCATTTTGCTCCAATGCTTGTTGCCTGGTCAAAACATTTAATAGTTAGTTATTACATGATTTTGAACCACATCAAAAGTACATAGTCGAAATGACATTTAACGTAAATCAGTCATTACTACGAGTATTTTAGTAAAATACACACTTGCGCTCCAGACAAATGCGCTTAATTCCAATGCTTTCTCTTGTCGGATTAGCTATGCATATGATTAGATTCACAAACCTGTGACCTAAAATGATAGTTTTAAAAATATTCGAGTTACATCATAAGATGAAAAGCGTTTTTTTAAGGTAAAAATTGTATTCCTTCTGAAAGAGTGAAAAAACTGTTGTGTGGCGGGTTGGGGAAATTATTTAATGGTTTACTTTCAACCATTCGTATTTTATGAGGATGTTGGCCCGGAGTGACACGGAGTACATTCAATGAATGAACATGTCTTCGGGGAAAGTTGAGTGTCTCAATTTTTAATTAATAAGTGGTTTTGCTCGGGTTCGCATGTCCTGCCCAGAATACATATAAGGTCTTAAGGTTTCACTTATTGTTAGCAGAATTATATGACGTCCATGTTGAAATGTATCTTGTAGTTTTTTTACAATTATTTTGCGTTGAGCATGCAAAGGCGCCCAATGAAGTTTCAAAAATGTTAGATTCTACAAAAAAATTTTCACCGGAATCCTGTCAATAACTCCTCAAGAGTTTTTTTAAATGTGATCAATAATAACTGTTTGGGCACCAGAATAGGTATAATTATAGCGGGGATTTAAACAACTTACCTTGGCTTTCATCACTATATTTGAGAAAATAATTGTTTTGAACCAGGAGTTTCAGTGGAAAGTAAACTATTGCTCGGTATTCTCAAACTGAGATAAATCTAAAACCTCATCCTCATTTGTTCGTCTGACTTTGAAAAAGTGAACAAAAATAAATACCGATTAGTTTTAGATGCTAGAGACACAGGTGCCAAGTATTCGAACTTATTCGTCGAGCAATTTCGCATTTTTTCCCCAATAGTTTCTATCAACCCCTAAACAGGCGAGCGAAGCGAGTCCAGCCCCTAAACACAAGAGCTCATCTCATTTCTTTTTCATACGCGATGCTTTTTTGTTTCTTTGACGTTTGTTATTTATACTATGGGCCGGAATCAATTACTTTCCTCTCCCCAAATAGGTTGGGTGAGCTTTATTTTGGGGAAATAGCTCTATTAGAACGGAAGAATACACAGTTACCTACTCTTATCCTATCCATTTATCACATTCAGTAACTCTTTTTTTCTCGCCCGTAGCCGTTACCAGATCGCCACCGAAGTTCTCGTTTAACTCAAATAGATAAGTCATCCAAGGCTTAGGGCCGGTTCCAGTGGTTTATTGTTTTACCCCCTTTTTAGATAGAAATCAGCCAGGGGAACCAGCAACAAAAATAGCTGATTAGATGCACCCGAAGGTTAATGAAATGGTTATGAAGGATAAAGCAGGCTTTACAAGACATATTGGAGGACGTTAATGATTCTAGCTGGCTAGATAAGTGTTTAAAGAATTTAAAATAAATGGGTTTACTACTCATTGACAGTTTGGTTACATTTAAAAGCCACTTAACTCGTAGTTCATAAACTTACACGCTCTCAAATGGAGAACGATTCACTCGAAAGACACGTTGCATCACTTTGACGTTGCGACGCTATTCATTAACACTGCTCCAGAATTAGTTCATAATCAGGACGAGACACACCAATAAAAAGCGCACGAGACCCATATTTAAACGCACAGAAATTTTTGAAGTGTTTTTCTGAGAAATTGATCGCTGGGAAGTGATTTTCCTATTAATGTGGAGCGATTTTTTCGGAGAATAAAAAGCAGGTACACCCAATTTTTTCTCATTCTTCTCAATATTTCCTATTTTATTTTCTAAAATAACCAATATTATTCCTCTTCACATAAGTTCCTCACCCCCATCCTTTTCTATTGTTTTCGTCGCAAAATCATCTCTCTTAAGATAAATTTAATAAAGCATGAACTATAACACTAAGGAACCCTGCCAGAAGTGGAAATGCTGTTGTACAATTATCCTAAGTTTGACCTGAAGGTGATAATTACAATTTATAAATTAAACATAATGAAGAAAGAACTTCATCCACTATGTTTGCACTTCTTTCAATCATTATCCACATGGTATAATTATTTTCCACTCCATGAAAGTTCTTGATGGAATACTTGCATGCCGTTTGCAATGTTTGCATGAATAATGGCTCCAACATAAGCCAATCTAGAGTTATGTTAGCTAGTAAAGGCAGCCATGATGATTCTTAAGGCTAGCTGTTATATAACCTCGTTGTGAACTGATACCATTACTTTTAGAAGTCAATCTTAACAAGAAACAAATGTAACATTTTTGTAGCAGTCAGTTTGCTATAAATTGCAAATCTCGATTATTTTGTGAGAATTGGAAATGAATGGTAAATAATCCTGTTTACTTTCGGTATTGCCTAGAAGAAATCAACTTAAAAGTTTTGCGGCAAAGAAATGGATGATAGTAAGTATTACACAATCATTAGACAACAACAACTAATAGATACCACCCAACAATAAGTCAATTCAAATTCAATTTTTTGTATTTTTCACGTGTGATATTGAAATGCCTCTCTGATGTACTCATTCATTCAACCACACTCTCTGCATCCTCAGCACATTCATACCAATATTTTCTTTTCGTGCTACTCTATTGTAAAACAATACATCTATGACCTTTTGTAAATGCTCTCAGGAAAATAAAATGCAAATAAATGTGCCCGTTATTTTGTATCGAAACTCTTCAGTAGCTTTAACGGTGATACGTTATCCAAAAATATTTCTTTACACAAGGGTCATTGTGTTTTGAAATACGATTTTAACATAGGGAGTTAACTCTTTAAATCAACAATGTAAACATATTGAAATACATACTTCACACTAAGAATGGAATCTGTGGCCAGTCATTGAATCTGGATGAAAACCCCAGCATTCTGTGACAATGTGATACTACCATCAAATGATGAAAACAAAACTATGGCTTTATTCAGTAAAGGACTAACGAATCCTCAAACAAAATCTATGTATTGAAATCTTGTTCACAAATAACATAATGAAGTTGAAACCGATCTTCTATTAACAGGGTCATGTTAAATAAATTAAAACTGCCCCGTTCGGATGAAAACAGGGAGTAATGATGGATAAACATGGATATACGGCTAAATAGCTGCAAAGGAATCTGCGATTCATCTTACAACGACATCTATGACAACAAACCTCAAGAAACACCTTTCAAATAAGTAAAAAAAACTACTCGTACGAGCCCGGAATAGCATCATCCGATTTCAACAATATCTTTCACAGATAAACTTCAATCACCTCATTAGAAACGATACGAAAATGATGCATCTCTCTTTCAAAAAGTTTACTGCCCAAAATACATTACAATTACAACGAGTTTGCCCGCAATTACTCCGAGTTTACTCAAAATCTATCAAAAGATCCTATTAAAAAATATTTTACGACAAACATTTACTCAACCACGCTCGGATGAAAAGAGTAGTCACTGCTACATACACACGAGTCACTCATTTATATACGGTTATGTAAATGAGTCACGAAAAGCGTTAATACAAACAGACGATATTCATCGATGTAATTTGATAACCCCTGTTTCTTTGGAATAAAAAAGGAACGTCACAACGGGTGAATAAATAGAATAACCTTAGTGAATTACATATGCATTTTATCGATACACCGAGACCATTTTGTGACTCTTTTATCATTACCTAATATTGGCACTGTGCTGTGGTTCAATTTTAAAGGGAAATATCTTAATTTTTTGTTCATTTTGATAATGCAACGAGCGCATTGACAGCGGTCGGAGTATACAAATTAAAATTGTGAGAAATTTTGGAGTTTACTCAAATTAATTAACCAGAACATCGAGGTTCAGCAAAGTTAACTTACGTACCTTTACAAAAAACAAATTAACGATTATGGTAATATTTTTTGCGTGGTCACCATGATGAATTCGCGGCGCCAACTTACCAAACAATCTCCCGCGTTTTCCACCGGACACTCCGCGCCACTCCCGCCCGCGCGGCAATCGTCCCCGCCGGCAGATCCACGTGCTTATCGCCCGGAGACTCAAATCAGCGGAGCACAAACAAACTTCGACACTGGCCAACCAGTCACAAGTCCAAGAGGGTGTGTGCTGAGCTACTACTTGGCTGACGAATCTGCTCTAAAGGGCGCGGTCCCTAGGGTATTGTTTAAGGTCTCATGACATGCAAAACCTCACCGGAAAGCACACCACATCGGCGGCGAATCCTCAGCTGATCCCACAGTATTTTTTTTCTTCTGCGAAATCCTCTCGGCATTCAGGGGAGACGTGCGTTGATTGTTCCCCGCCACGTCCGCGGGAGCAGCCGGCGAACTTGCACACCCGGGCTTCCCCACTTTCTCCTTCCGAGCCCGCCTTCTCTTTACACTTCTTGGCGGGGAGATTCCGTTGCCGGTCCCACTGGTCCGTGGTTTTTCCCTTCGCTTACACTCGCCCGGTTCCGATTCCTCCGGCGGCCTTACCGACGTCCCACAGACTCCGAGCCGGCAGCTGAGGAGGTGGCCACCAGAGGGACGGCGGAGGAAAGGCGGCCCTCCGAGGAGGCGGTGGGGAGAGAGGGGAGGAGGAGGAGGGGGGGGAGAGGAGTGAGGAAAGAGGGGGAGAGAGGGAAAAGGAATGAGAGAAAGAGAGAGGCAAGCGCTCAGCACCGTAAAAATAAAGTGTCTTACGACCGGGGAGGAGGGTAGGGTGGGGTGAGGCTGGATTAGGAGGAGGAGGAGGAGATGGAAGTGATGAGTGTAAAAGGGGAGGAGTGGGACTATATGAAGTAAATCTGGCACTTGAGTGCTGATGGCATGGGATGATTAAATTTGATAAATAATTTACGTTTGCAATATGTCTTTCACTTGTCCCATCCCACTGGTATCAATTAGTTAACTTAAAATAGTTGCAGGTGATGGTTTAAGATGCAAAAAGGGGAAGAAAATGAAGTCAGGGTACATGGAATAAATCTAGCACCTTAGGGCTGATGGAATGGGTTAATTAAATTTGAATGATAATTTACACATACAGTAGGGCATGCATTGTTCCTATCTTGGAGTGAAATAAAAACACATATCACTTTAAATTAAACTAGCTGCAGGTGATGAGTTTAAGAGGGAAGGGGAGGCAGAATGTAGGAGTGTGACACGACGCTACATGAAGTAAATCTGGCGCTTGAGTGCTGATTGCATGCAGCACTTAATTCTTAAAATTTTTGCCACCGGAACGCATTTAATCTACAGGATTTTCAGATATAAGATCCAATGGGAGTTACAACCAGGAATCATGTTTTACCAAACACAATAAAAACGATGAAATTTTTTGACACGACCCTATGTTTCCTGAGAGGTGTCAACATGTAATGCTTATATTTCAATAATAATTTACGCCTGCAATAGAACTTACATTGGCCCTTGCTTAAAGTTAAATCAAGATATCCATTAGTCAATTCATACTTCCATGAATAAGTAAAATTCATTCATCCAAAAGAAATTTCATTGATCCATATTGAAGTGCTATGAAACAATCAATTATTTATTTTAAATAGTTACAAATGATGACTTTAAGGATGTGTGTGGTGGAATATTACGAAGAGGAGAAAGGACACTAGGCTATATGAAGTAAAAAGGGCCTTTGTAAGAAGTGCTGATATTTGGGAATGTTCAAATTGGAATAGTTATTTATTCATTCATGCAATAGGAATTTCATTGGTCCCATCGTAAGGGAATTTTAAATAACAAATTTGTTATTACATAACCACCTAAATGTTTTTCCTGATTTGGTTGCAAAATCCATCAATTCAGGGAGCTAAATCCTTGCTTTGTGAAACCACCGTGGCTGTGGGAATAATTCCAACAATATAATGAAAAAAAATTACGGTAGAGAAAATGTAATGAAAGTGATACGGAATTTATGTCTTTTTTATTAGTTTTATTGAGCTATTCCCGGAATAATTTGAAGCTAGGGAGTTTTATTTATGATGGCTGTGAGGCGAAACAAAAATCGTTAACTATCACGTCGAGCCTTAAATTTTTATGGAATATTAATGAATTTTCTGTTTGAGCTGAACTGGCAAATGTGAACAAAGGTTGGATTTGTGAGTTTTAATGTAAAGGATTGAATGTATAGAGAATACAGTGATCGTGGAGAGAATACAGAATAAATGGAGATAGTACAGCAGCGAAGCTTTGGCTGCCGTTTATCTGAGAGCCAAAGAATAAAATATAAAGTTTGAGAATATTCCAGGAAGTCGTGAAGAACGAGGAAAAAAAATAATTCCTTGGCATAACTTTTTTGCAGTAAAATATGGCTCATTAATGCATATAAAGATCAATAATAAACTACAAGATTATCATGACGTTTCCACATATGCTGAATACAACTTCCATGGAAAGGTCCTAAAATATGAGTAAAAATATTTACATTAAGAATTAAATTTAAGGAAATGATTTAATGAGATTAAAAGTGAAATGGTCACTGCTACAGGATGTATTTTTAAACTATGCATGTAGACACTCATATGGAAATGTAGAATGCTGAATCAAAGTAGCCCAACATTATCGAAAAATCGCATACATGGCAAAATAGCTGCGTCCAATATCTGAACCTCAACTGGTATTTATAAATTTCTGTTAATATTAAATGGAACTAGTGAAGAGGTGGCTATTTCGAGCGCTAAGCAACATAAAAAATTAAGTGCTTTGGAGCTGACGGAGAGGGTTGGGGAAGCTGAAATTGGAGAAAAGAAGGATTAGTTGTGAATGAATAGTTTGAGACAAAGAAGGGGATGGAGTAAGGAAGTTGCGATAAAAATGAAGTTGGATGAAGTGAAAGGACACTGAATTTAATTTTATTTGGCCACAGTTTCACTTGATATCGGCATAAAATATAGCAAAAAATATAGGAAACTGATTTTGGGATACTGATATGGGAGACTAAATCTTAAAATTGGTACTTGACATAGCGGAGTGAGTTACCTGGGAATGCATAAACCATCTGGAATTGATGATATTCATGCATAGATGACTGAAAATGAGAGAGAACAGATTTAGATTAAGCTCAAAAACACATCTACAAAAATTACACTGCAGCTGAGATACCAAGGACTTCGATGACAAATAGTATCGTATGTAAAGTAAGAACATAGCAAAGAATTATGAATAATTTAGGACCATATGCTCGAGCAGTCATGCGTCGAAATTCCTGAAAAAAATCAGCCGCACAAGAGCAAATAGAAGAGAAAAAGGGAGCCTTGATAAAGAGCACTCAGAACACTAAGCTAATGACAGGAATCATGCCCAGGAGAATTGAAACAAGAGAAAAGAGAACTTGGATGAAGACCAATTTGGATTCAGGATATATACGGGAGTAACAGATGCAGATTAGCACTCAAGATTTAAAAAAAGAAGAGATTGTAGAAGATTAAGCCAACGTTAATTGAGTTTGCGGACTTCAATCGAACTTCTAAAGCATAGATTGGAATCCAGATTTTGTAATTTTGAAAGAAATGAGAACGCTGCACAATGATCGTGGAATCATCTATTGGCCATTTAAGGCTGGCCCTTATTCGAAACCAAAAGCCTTTGGTTTCAATAAGGAGCCAGCTATGAAGAAGCAAAAGTATGAGAGTAGAAAGATAAGGCTGTTACCTAGTCCCTGTATGTTTTATCTTTCCTTATAGAAAGTCGCCAAAGTAATGAAAGAGACGGGCTGTAGACATGAATATTCGCGGGTTAAAAAAAAAATTTTGCTGCGAATTGCCAGTAACGGAGCAGTAGTAGTACTCAAAATAGGGATCCGAATAAGACCTTGGTAAATTTGAAATGGACGATGGGCAGGGATAAGATGAAAGGCAGAAAAAAATGAGATACGGTACGATATATCAGAACGCCCCTTAAATACGATGAAGGCCATGGTAAAATCAGCAGTGGTGCCAAGGCAAAATTAGCACCACCCGAACGCACTTTTCTCAACTTTTATTGTAAGTAATACATTACTCTGTGTTTTTTAATTACAAGTTATATTATTTATATATTATTTAAATTTTATTGCAAAACTTTTCGCTTTGGTTACGATTGCGTATAAGAGAAATATTGAGACACCAAAGTTGATAAAAGTGTTATTTGAATATTATATCTTTTCTTAATCACTGCCGGAACGGTGTTCCGGCACCATGACACCACTGAAAATAAAAAAATTGAATCTGAGTTTTCCGCGTCTTTTCTCCACATTGTCAAAACTGACCTAAAGACGGAAGCGGGATGGCTGGAGTAACTGTCGTCGCCTTTAGATAAGACTACGCGTAGGAACTCCCGAGAGCCGTTACCAATGTGAAAAAACATGATGAGATGAATCTTAAAATGCGAAGGAGTGAATCCAATTTTGAAATCCGAGTGAGAACACACCCCTTAAACACGCCCCTTATATACGCCCCTAAAACTCCGCCATGCAAAAGAATTAAATGAATTTCTCTTCATGACCCCAATTTATACAATAATTTATACATAGTCTTGGAGTGTAGGTAAGAGAAATGAAATTCAAAAATGTTTGCCGACGTTCCAACATTTTCTCATGTATTCATCAGGGCTATGAATAGTGGTTACAATAAATTAACACATAAAGGCATGAACGATTTTTACAATGTTTTTTACTATAATAATTTAAAAATACAAAAAGAATTCAATAGTGCATGAATTAAAAAGAACCTATACTCCAAGACTATATTAATAACTATCAGGCCACCCGGCGTTGCTCGGTAAGGATAGATCCAGAGAAGAGGGAAACTTAGAACTTTGGATTCATGGTCATACAGCAGAATTTATACGTTTTATCTTTGAGATCGTCAAGAGGTGTGCCTACCATGCACGATGCCCAACCGCAAAAGTTTATTGACGTGACGTAACAAACTGTAGTGAGAAAATGACGCAATGAATTCGTTGGACGCAACCGAAAGAAGCACAACGGCGTTTCACAGCATGAGATGCACCTATGTAATGATTTTGATCACAATCCGTGTAGCCATATGCAAACGCATAAAGGACATACAAACAGACAATTTCTTTTATATATTTTTAAAAATATTGTAAATGAGTTTAAAACATGGGTGACGATGGATTGACATTCCGGTCCCGACCGCGTCCACTAATGAACCAAAACTGAGCAGTTAAAGAAAAAGAACCGCGTCTGCAGGACGTGGTGGTGTTGGAGGAGGTGGGGGAGACACTCTGCAAGGTTAGGAGGGGGGAGGGGTTAGGAGGCAAACGTTGGACGATGGTGGAGGGAGAAAAATATGCAAGCCGCCTTCACCGAGAGGAGCACGCGCTCAGGCAGCGCCTCGTGCGGCCAAGCGATGAAACAAGAGTGGAGAGGGAGATTGTGGTGTCTGGGTGGGGGGGTGGGGTCTGCAAGAGATTCGCAAGGAGGAGGGGGTGATGGCGGTGGTCAGAGTGGGGAGGGGGCTTGTTCTTTCCAACCCGCCGATAATCCTTCCCCTCCCATATCTCCCAAGATGCGGCGTTAAGATCACGTCGATACTCATCGCCAAGTATGTACAATACCGGACGGCCTCGGGTCCACTGATGAAAATCTTCCACCGTCGGCAACTGATTGACTGACCATCGCCTCGAGGGATTCGGGCGTTCAGCGATATTTACTCACTGATCCCAGAGATGGAAAAATGTTGAGAGAGACTGTGATGATGGATTGGATCTGTGACGCGGCTTATCCCACAGCTTCACGTACCCATCAAACGGATTAAATTCTCGTAAGGGGGATTACTTTTCCACATCTTCTTTTCACATAACACGTCAAGGTCTAATTCAATATTTGTTGTTCGCTATGGCAGTTTATAAAACTTAGGGGTACCCAGTCAAGTAGTACCCAGTCAGGGTACAGCTTGAGAGGGGCTGGGCCTTTATCATTTACAAGCAGGCCACCCGGCGTTGCTATGGTAGGATAGCGCCCAGAGAAGTAGGAAACTTGGACGTTGCATTTCATGGCCATATGGCACGATTTTTAAGTGAAGAAAAAAAGCTAGTATGATGATGATATACATGTGTAACAGCAGACAATGGAAAAAAACGATTTACGTGTACCGCGCCCGGGATCAGCTTAAACCCCATTTCATAGCATTGATCGTTGTGCACCTTTGAGTTATATTTTCTATTGGAGCGTGTCAAAAGGTGAACATACCCGGCAGGATATCTAACCGCAGAAGTTTTATAACGTGACGTAACAACGGTATTGAGAAAGCAACGCAAAGGACGCGACGGACACGTACAAAATTGGCATTACGGCGTTTGGGAGCATGATATTCACCTATATAATAGCTTTGGTTGCAATGCCTGCAGCCGTATCGAAATGCTTAACGGACAGACAAACAGACATCTTCTTTTACGTATATGGATAGATGGCACTGGATGATTACGTACAAATGCAGCGCCGCATCCAGGATAGGGACAAAGGGGGGGGGGGGCAGGTGGAGGGCCTGGGGGGTAACCTCCCAGTAGTAGTGGGGGTCCGAACAAAACTACCATTTTACCAAGTGGGAATTTGATACACAAGGGGACTAGTACCTCTCTAGATCCGCCGCTGAATGAAATTATGGGTGTTTATAAAAATTCACCCCCAACTCCCCCTGGACAGGAAGAATGGCGAAATAATAAGGTCGTATTCAAGCAATTAATGTGCAAATCTCTCATATAATAAGCTCACTTAAGCATTTTTTACCCAAACTTCTCTCACTTTAATGATCGCACACCTTAATAAGGATGAAAATATAAATGCAAAACGAGGGGAATTAAGCTCCACGACCTCAAAGATGAAGAAAAGGAAGATACTCAAATGGCCGTATAACCGTATGGCGAATATCTATCCAAGGCTTTTAAACAGTTCATTTTAATCAATACTGCAGTAAAGCTTTCAATGCAAACTATTAAGCATTGAATTGAAAATCAACATTAAATACTAACACGAAATTTTTTGTTATTTTAAAATGATGAGAGGTATCGGAAAGGATTTTTTGCAGTCTCAGAAAATGCTATACGTCGTCATATCTTGCCCGATTTTTCCAAAAGTAATGAAGAAGTGGTATAAGAAATGTTTTTCAAAAGAAAGTATGCAACGTATGGAAATAGTTCTCCTTGGCATGAAATGAATTTATCAGTAACAGATGAGCAGGAATATTTGATTCTGAATCCGCTCCTAGGGACACTACTGCACGAAGCCATTGGATAAGATACTAGGAAAAAATCGTACGTTCATGTTTGCAGTTACTAGTTACTTACTAGTAGTTCAGCCCAGTGGAGTGACTAGGAATATGCTTTGGAGGGGGATAACGGGGGGTCTGGGAAATCTTAGAAAATATTTTAAACATGACGTGCCTCGAAGTACACTTTACATTATTTTGGCTCTTCGCAGCAGGCAGTGGCGTAGCCAGGAGGGGGTCCGGGTAGTCCGGACCCCCCCCGAAATATAAAAACACAATTATTGTCCTTCATAAAAGAAAACAAAATATTGAAAAATCAGGAATTTACAAAATGTTTCTTTAAGAAAGTAATTTTTTTATAATGAAAAGTTTTAAAATTAGTTTAAAACCCATTACTTAGTGCCCGGTTTTTCAAAAATTTTCCCCCCTGGTTTTGGACCTTCCCCCCCCCCCCCCCCCCCCCCCCCCCCGAACGAAATTCCTGGCTACGCTAATGGCTGCAGGTGAAGTTATTATATGTCTAAACTAGACAATACTTTTAAATATTGCTTGTTTCTCTAATACTTGGGGGGGATAGTTACTAGTGATAAGCGATATATCGCTGTGATTGAATCACCGCTACAGAAAAGTAGCAGTCACTGTGGGTGACTTGATAATCGAAATCACTGTGATTGGATCACTGTATTCGGTGAATATAGCACAGGCTGCTACCAAGTGATGAGCTATATATCGTTACCTGTGATTGAAGAGAAGTAGCCGATCACTGCCGGTGACTAAATCACTGAATACTCGAAATCACTGCGACTTTGAATACATTGAAGATAGCTTCGGCTGCTACCAATTACTAATTATTAGAATAATTATGTCTTAAAGGATGTCTTTTTCATCTTTTATGATGAATAAGACATTCTTTAATAAATATAAAGCTAGCGGTTTGAATCATGATGGTTTGAATATGAAATATGTTAAATAAATGTCAACGGGATTTTAATGATTGCCACTTATCAATTCCTTTACCATATCAAATTCACTTAATTGCCGTAATATAAACTCAGAATCAGAACTATTGACTGAAAAAAATATTTTTCCTAATTTTCCAATTTTCAATCATTTTAGTCGTTCCTTTTGCGGATTCATTGGACAAAGTAGCAGAAATAGCTGCGCCTCAAATCACGGCTGACTCTTAAGAGTGATTCTCCTCGGTGATCGCAATCACAGTTAAGAATCACCGTTACTGATGAGTTGCAGTCACAGGTAACAAAGTGATAGGAAAATCAAAGTTCCGTTCCTCACCGATAGTTACGCCATACGTCCCCCGTAGTTACATCGCTGGTTCAGTCCTTTACTTGACCTGATAAATATAAGTGAGTTCTGCCTGAAATGATCTCAGATGTGAAAAAATATAAAAAGAAAGTATCAGCGACGTGAAATTAGTGCCACCCTAGTCCGTCAATTTAATGTTCTCAATTACTCAGAATTTGGTTGAATGAACAATCATGGAGTCATTCAATGACAATCTCAAATCCACAATTAGATGCGGGCGTTAACTTACCTATATCTTTTGCATTATGTTTTTCTTCCACAATAACAACCTTCAACTAGCTCCACCTAGCTTCACTCATAGCTTCACCTACAAATCAGAATCCGCACGCGACTGATAAGCCTTAAATATAAAGAATAGAAGCTCTGCAGATCATTTGGACTCGAATAAGGGAACTGGAATTCGCCCAAAACTGTCGTCCACCAAATATGAGTCGACGCGGCATTACCCCGAAAAACAGTTATCAACTTTGAATATACTATACAGAAAACGCTAAGATAAAGATCTGTCATTAAAAAATACATCTTTTTATTACAAATAGTCGTGATTTTTGGAAAAAAATTATCATTGAAAAATATTTTAAACGCCATTTTTGGAGTGTAAAGAAAGCAAAACTTTTAAATTGAACGGTCTTTTAGTTAAAAATAAGAGAAAAATTTGAAAATTTCCAGAAAAGTGTTATTTCTAACAATAAAGACTGGCTGGTTCTGTGGAACCTCTCTGCTTTACTTGAAAAAACAGCTTCATTTTCTATCTTATCCCCCCAAAATTCTATTAGCTTCAGTTACAGCTTTGTTATTCACTTCTTTTCCTTCTGATTAAAATTGTTAAATGACATTGGAGACTTTATTAAATCCAGTTAAGAGTAGATTTTTCTAGTGTTCTATCATCGCCAATTCTCTGGAGGGCGTTGGCAAATGAAGCCCCAAAACATATCGGCACAGTTCAATAACATCTACCGATTTAAAATCCGTATGCTTTGTATCCAAGCTCCAGCACACTCACTGCGTACATAGCGCAAGCACTAGGAAAGATAAACCTTTATTTAGTAACTTTAAGATTAAGAACATGCTTTGCTTAAATTTGAATAAATACACTATCGTCTGGATCAATATTTCCATCAAAATTTTGGTTAAATGAATGATTATAATAGAAAAGAAATATTTAACACTAGAACCGCTGAACTTTCCAACCCCACCAAACCGCGGCATGGGAATTTTTTGTCCCATTGACAAAATACGTTGATCCTGTCATAATTAAGTATAACTGACGGTTTTTTTTGTGGTTTTTGTGAACAAAACACGTGTTTAGGTAATGCTTAAAACGTTTTATTAAGTATAACTATACAGTAAACTTATTGTGACAGCAAAAATGTTGTCGACAGGAAGCTCAGACCTGCAGACGCGCCGGGCAGAGGTGACGCGGCCGGCGCTGCGTGAGTAGGCGGCCGGCGCAGTGCACAGATTATTCCCTTCTGCGCTCCTAACTGGCAGAATAACGGTATCTGTGCATCGATCCCCTTCGTAATAAACTGTTAATATGCTAAATACGAAATAAGTGTACAAAAAAAATGAAATTGTATGTTTTCCCCATTTGGGACAAAAAAGTCCCATCCCGCGGTTCTAGGTAAATCGTCATTTTTCTCGCGAATCAAACATCGTACAATATGTTCAATATGACCATTCGAAAGAGCATAAAAAATGAGTAAAAGTTAGTAAATTTCAAAGGTATCAAACTACTAGTACATGAATGGCAAACATTTACAAAGGGCAATGGGACAAAAAAAGTCCTGTCCGCGGTTTTGGTGGGATTGGAAAGTTCAGCGGTAGTGTTAAGGAACCACATGCGGTGCATTTGCATTTAATCAAAAAACCTTTTTGAAATAACTTTTGCCGAAATGTTTCGATTTTTATAGCCAAATGAACATTATAATTTGTGACTCATTGCTACTTATTGTGGTGACCCATCCACGAGAAGCCTAAAAACGGGTTAAAATGTGAGCAGTCTCGTAACAGAGGCTGCTCAATTTAGAGATGGCGGGGAGTGGTGTGGTGACCACGAATTTGGACACAATATTTTCGTCCAAATTCGGTCACGGAAGTATTTGTACCCACTCTAACGCATGAGGGAGGCGGAGGGGGAGGATGACTTAGGGCAGGGAAAGCGAAAGCGGAATACGGCAACAGAAATACACTTAGAGAATGCGGGAGAAGAAACACCTCAGCAACATGGAGTTATTGCAACAAACACTCCACTTCCTAGAGCCCCATATAGTCCTATAGGTCAACTGGGGGGGGATATGACCTAGGGGGCCAAGATTTTGGGTATAAAAACTCTCAAAATCTGAAAGAAGTCAGTTGGTGTTGGGGAGTGACAACCGGGGCGTGTACCGCGAACGGTGGACAAGCAGTAATCTCCCGTATTCTCTGAGTGTATTTCTGTTGCCGTATTCCGCTTTCGCTTTCCCTGCCCTAAGTCATCCTCCCCCTCCGCCTCCCTCATGCGTTAGAGTGGGTGCAAATACTTCCGTGACCGAATTTGGACGAAAATATTGTGTCCAAATTCGTGGTCACCACATTATGATGGTATATGAAATCTGGTATAAGGAATATGGTGATCGGGAATAAGGTATATGAATGAGTATTAATCCTTATAAGTTTATTAGTCATTCTCGAAAGAGAATCAAGATGCCACCTTCATTCATCCAGGCTCATGCGTTGTTGGATTGTTCTGGACACAAAACCTTAGCCACAAAACTAGGAATAGAATAGAAAAATGCGGATAAATATCGTAGTCATTGGTGTCTTTCGAGGAAAGAGCGAAAGCTGGTTCGTAGGAATTCCTCCTTTATTCAGATCTGTCATCCCTCCCCAAATATGGATCGAGCTTTCTGGGTCCATCTGACCTCTTGGTCCAGCTTTTCATTTCACGATCCAAGTTCATTCTTCAGTGGCTACCCACTCCACAATTCGTATTTGTGTCCTCTTTTAAAGTCTCTGCCCAAATATCTCGTTTGAGTCACTTTATTTTTACATTTACTATTGATTTCTTAGACCAGAATTCCATAGCGGTAGCCATTCCTGGAAAACAGGTTGCACAGTTATCTATAGAAATACGAGTATATTCCCTATCAGAGAAGTAATGCTTGATGAAGTTAATGGACAACCAGAGAGACGCTTTATAATAAGAAAGCAATGAAAGGAAATCAAATAAAAATATTTTCAGTCGTTGATGTGAAAAGGGGTCATTTGTAACTTTCAAATACGCAGACTACAGGATCATCAAAACAATTAAGACAGTATAGATTAATTTTTTTCTAACTACAGTCAATATAGTCACAATTCAAAAGTTTCCATACGCACGTCTCCATACCGAGGGCGGATTGCGTTCTCGTTCCTATCCGCGTAAACGTTTTTCGTGGTAAATAAACTCATAGGAAGAGGTGAAAGTTTGAGCGGTACAACATTTTAATATTTAAAAGCTATAATCACTATTTGTAAAGATATATCTATTTTAAATATTTTGTATTTCTAGAGTGCTTTCAATGGCTTTTTCTCTATGAAGCATCTGGTCATGAGTCAAATGCCACAATTATACTTTTCTATTGGTTTTAACTTTTTTTGTATTTGAATTTTTTGTTTTAAATCAACATTTGTGAATATAAAAAAATTCAATTTTTAAAAGTTAACTTTGAAGAACACTTAAATGCCATTCTTTAAAGAAAATATGAACTGTAGAACATATTTTTTGCTTTATTATTTAAAAGCTAGATGTAATATTTATAAATATCTTTCTATTTTGACTATTGCACATTACTACACAGCTTTAAATGCTTTCATTTGCTTTCAATTTGTCTCTTTGAAGCATCTGATCATGAGTCAAACGTCACTATGACATCTTGCTCTTGGTTTAACTTTTTTGAATTCAAGCGCTTTGTTGCGATGGCACTCGAGAAGAAATATGTTGGTGTGAAAGCATTAGCTGACAGGACCATTGAGGGAAGAGTCAAACCAATTAGTCAAAACAATCTTAGGATTGTTGACCAGTGATAATGATTTTGTGGATGAAAATTTCAAATTTTTCAAAATAGCGTCGAATATCTCTTACGCCATCCTTTATTCTCACTTATGACTCACGGCGTGACTATGTAATCGACGATAAACCTGTGACGTTTAAGAACACGATCGCGGGCGGCTTCGCGATACTATGGAAATGACTGCGTTCCGAATTAACGCGACGGATATTAATCGCGTCGGAGGATAATGGAGCCGGTGGATACCGCAGGCTATCCCGCCTCATCTTGGCCCTCCCCGCTCGAGTCGCCGCCGCACGAGAACACGAAGGAGTTCAGACCATAACTCTTTGGGTCGAAAGCGTGACCCTGCGGTACACTCCTCCGAAAAAGACCGCGCGGGCCAGCTGCTGGACCGGCGCCATCTACAACACAACCGGCACGCGTTTGTACTTACATTTTTTTCTCAACCCTTTGGTCCGAGTTTCGGAGAGAGCAAAGGGAAATATTGCCGATAAAAGCGACCGATCCCATCCCGAAGACTCCACTCCCAAAAATAAAAATAAAGAGCCCTGATCGATCATCCAATACCTTCTTTCATAACCACGAACATCTTGCACAAACTTTTTTCACAACATACTGGGGGGACTGGCGAAGGAATGATTAAGGAAACGGACGCAAGGTGGTTCTCCCTTCTCTTTCATTTCTCAGGAAAGGAGTCTTTTCGTTTGTCGTGATGGCGGACTTCCATCGCCTCAAGGAATTCCTTTTTTCACCTTTTCTTCTATTTTTATGTGCCTAGCTTCTCACGTATGTTTGTGAGCAAAGTCCCGCCGGACAGCGTTGAGATAATCCGACGAGTAAGGCAGCTGGACTTCCTTGGGTCGATATTTCATCGGCGGCGCGCCAAGACTCACGTTCTAAGGCGTCCAGCTAGTCTCTCGGGGATTGAAAAAAACGTAAGCCCGGGAAATAATTAGAGCTTGCGAGTAAGTTTGCATCTCACATATTTTATGACTGTCAAACTGTAAAGCTCCCCAACAGCGTCCAGACTAAATACAGACTTTTTTCCAGATTATATGTCCATCTCTTACTGCCCACCTAACATATAGAAGGTATTTCTAGAGCAGGCAGGGGCTATCCATCATCAAAACCTTGTTCTAGCTTTGAGAAAACGAAGGATACATCATTTTTAAAGGAAGAGTCCTCTTTGGTACTCATTCAATGTTTTTTTCAAATCAAGCGTTTGTGTTGATTCATTAACTTATCTTTCAGATAGTAAAGTTTTGGGTACTCATATCATGCGTGGAGTATTTGTGATTACCGTGAAATTATCTGGAGGATTCATGCACTGAAGGTTAAATTACCCATTCAATATTTTATCTTTCACTATTAAATAATATTGGATTGATATGAACATTCAATTTCATTATCTTGATTGGATTATCTTTGGGAATACTAAAGAGCTTATGTACTGTTTTTATTTTGAATTAATAAATTAAACTCGTTTTTCCACAGAATCTTTTGTTGAATCACGACCATAGTTTCTACCTTTAAAGTCACCCTCTGGTCAAATAAAAATCTGTGAAAAATTTAAAGTCAATCATTCAAAAAGTTTTACAAATTCCAAAAATTGTCGCTGGAAACCACCAACCTTTACAGTTTTTAATCAGCCAAACGCCCATTTTTTAAAGTCTTTATTATACACCGATTCATTTTAAGGTCGTGATCTCGATATAATATTTTATGCAGGATTTGGATGGAAATCTGAGCCATCATCATTTAGGTAAAGGGACAATTAGTTACTCGCGACGTTACTCCACCTTGAAGAATGGATCACGTGCTTTTTATTCAGCCCTGAAATTGAGCCGCTGAGGCTATGGGCCACTCCTGCACATTCTTAAAAATCGTCCATCCTCCCACGTTATTTCCAAGCTTGTTATGCCTTGGACTTGACCACCATACGACCATAGCATAATCGTGTTTCAGGTATCGTATATCTTCATATATCACCTATCGTTTTTCCCCATGATGATTCCCAACCACCATTCTTCATGACGCCCACTACTTCCTCTCGCTGAAAGCGTTGGAAGATAATAAATAGATCGAGCATTGATGTCTCCCCACTATCATCAACATTTTGCTGCGGAAAATTTATATTATATCAAGCCCTACCTCTATAAACTGATAGCGATACCTTAGGGTGCTTTTGTGTGACCACTAATCGATTTTTTACTCCCTTTTCCATCAGTTTAATAGCACTTAATTGACCACCGATACGCCTCGAGTGTAAACGGGCATGTTAGCTCCCTGAAGTTCCGGAGTGACTTCTTTAAATTAATCTGCCGAAACAACTCACTCAAATGTCTGTCTGTGATCGTAAATATCGCTCCTAACATATATGTGTAGGTCTTCGAAGGGCGTCTACTTCGTTCAGTTCCGGTGTTTGGCTTTCGAACGAGCTTCCGAAGCTGCTCACTTTATCGCTTCTTCCCTTGGGCAAATTGGGCAAACATAAGTTTTTTTATCGCCCGACATGCTTTATCGATCATTTCTGAAACCATAACGTTATACTTCACTAGTTTTTAATCAGAAGCAGTCACACTCATTATTTTGATTAGTATCTTGGAGTGAAGGACTTTAAGACTTTAATACAATTTTTTCGCCAACTTTTTACCAATTTTTATGCCTTCATCAGGTTCATTTTAAATGAATATGATTTGTTTATTTACTCTTACTTATTATTATTATTATGTTTTTTCTTAAATTTTCTTCAGTTTTCACTGAGTAGCTTTAGTGTTAAGAGCACGGGTTTTCACCAAGGTAACTCTTCACTATTGAATTGCGTTGAGAAATTTTCTCGTGATATGACAGGTTGAAATTATTACAGCCTTTTGCAGTTTGATGTAAGTATTTGGATGGAGGTTGAGTATTTTGAAACTATTTTGTATGTGTTTTGGGATGATACCGGTAGCTGAGATGACAATTGGAGCTATATAAACCTGTTCCATATTCCATATTCTTTTTATTTCTATTGCCAGATCTTGGTACTTGTTAATTTTTCCTGTAATTGTCTTTTCGATGTTATGCGACAGTGGCACGGCAATATCAACCATGTAGCAAGTTCTATATTTCTTGTCAATCAACACTATATCTGGTCTATTATTAACTATAGTTATATCTGTTTGAATAGGCAGATCGTAATAGATTTTAAATTCGCCGTTTTCTAGCACTGTTTCAGGGTGGTACACATAATATGGGGTCTTAGTATCTATTAACTTGTGTTGGTAGGCCAGTTTTTGGTGGATAATTTTTGCAACTTGATTATGTCTACTTAAATATTCTGTATTAGCTAGCATCTTACAGCCAGATATAATGTGCTGGATTGTTTCAGGTACTTGAAAACACCTTCTACATTTGTCATCTGTTATGCTTTTATCACCAAGGATGTACTTAGCATAATTTTTAGTGCGGATGACCTGGTCTTGTATTGCAAGCATGAACCCTTCGGTTTCTCCATAAAGTTCACCCAATGACAACCATTTGTTTGATGAGATTTTATCAACATATGGTTGATTGAGGTCATTGATGTGTCGTCCATGTAATTCCTTCTGGGCCCATACTTCTACCTTTCTATTTAATAGAACAGCTCCTGTGTTGGTTGCTTCATCGGTCGTGCCATTTTTTAGATTTAATGGTGTTAATTTGTTGTCGGCATATACTATTGATTTGTGAAGCTTCGAACTGTTTGATTTATCGTAGAAGAAATGTTTTAGTCCATGAATTTGGTTTTTGAGGAGCTGTTGTAAATCTATTAACCCTCTACCTCCCATATAGCGGGGTAGCGTTAGCCTTTCTATTGCAGCCTTTGGGTGATGTAAATTAAATTTTGTGAATGTTGTACGTATTGATCTTTCTATGCCTGCTATTTCGGTTTTGGTCCAGTCAATCACTCCAAATGTATATGTCAACACAGGTACCGCAAACGTATTGATGGCTTTGATTACATTTCGTGCATTTAATTCTGTTTTAAGGATGGATGTTAGTCTTTTATGGAATTCAGTTGTTAATTCCTTCTTGATCTGTTTATGTTGTATTGATTTTGCTTGCAGGAATCCAAGGTATTTGTAGTTCTCATTTGCTTCCATAGATATTATTGACTCGTCATCTGTAACATTGAAGTTACCATGCTTGATTTTCCCTTTTTCTATGTGAAGCAATCTGCATTTATCCAATCCGAATTGCATTTTTATATCCGCGGAGAACCTACTTGTGACATCCAAAAGGTACTTGAGCTGTATTTCATTTGAGGCATAGATTTTAATATCGTCCATATATAGAAGGTGAGACAAAGTAAAACTGGTGTTTGTACTATTTTTTATTTTGTATCCATATTTAGTGCTATTGAGGGCATTTGATAATGGGTTCAACGCCAGGCAAAACCAAAGTGGACTCAATGAGTCTCCTTGGAATAAACCCCGTTGTATATCAATGGTTGGTGTTATAAAGCCTTTACCCGATATATTGACCATTAGGGCTGTTTTCCACTTTGCCATAGTTGCTTCTAAAAACTTAATGATGGTGCCGTGGATTTTGTATGTAGTCAGAACTTTTAAGAGCCAATTATGCGGGACACTGTCAAACGCCTTACGGTAGTCAATATAAGCAACATGAAGGTTTCTGTTATTTTTGCGTGATTGTTGTAATACTACAGAATCAATTGTCAATTGCTCCTTGCATCCCATATGGAACTTTCGGCATCCTTTTTGCTCTTCTGCAAGTATATTATTCTGGTCAATATGGCTATATATTTTATTTGTAATACAAGACGTGAGTATTTTGTATATAGTAGGTAGACATGTTATGGGTCGATATTGTGTTGGATCTTCCGTATTCATTGTTTTGGGCTTCATGTATGTTATCCCTGTTGTGAAGAAATCAGGGAGGATTGTTGGGTTATTAATAATATCATTAAAACATTTAGCTATGGCTCCATGTAGAGACGTAAACTGTTTATACCAGAAGTTTTGAATTCCATCAGGACCTGGTGATTTCCAATTATGTGCCTTTCTTAAAACTATTTTGATGTCCTCGGTTGAGATTTTAGTAAACTGCATTTCAACTAAATTGAGGTGTAAGTTTTCTTCGTTTCCAATCCAGCTTGCACTCGAATTGCTTTCTGTTGGGGTCGACCATATTGAGGACCAGAAGTTGTACACTCCATCCTGATCTGGCAATTTACCTTCGATGTCAGTTGTTGCAGATGATCTCAGCTTCTTGTAAAATGATTTTTCGGAAGTTTTAAATTCACGGTTTTGTTCCTTTCTATTGAAGGACTTATTGTATCTTTTAAGGCGCCCAACTTTAACTGCTAGTTTTTGTTTATTAAGTTCGAGCAACTCTTTGACATACCTGCTGTGGTTTTCATTAGCTACATCTATGTTGAAATTTTTGAAAACACATTTAAGTGATGATACTAACTTTCTTGATCTATTTCCATTTTGATATTGGGTCAATTTACCAATTTGCTGCCTTAGATGTTTTATATCGCTCTCTAAGCGTTTTCTCCATGGTGGAATTGTTTCTATTATTATTATTGTTATTTTTTTTATTATTGTTATTGTTATTATTATTATTATTATTATGTATTTGTTTATTTATTATTACATAATTACTGACGTACAAATTATAGTTTCAACGCGCATATCATTTGTTTTAACAGCACAAGGAAAACGCCACCAATCAGGTCCTATTTCTTGTCAAATCCTCTACCACGGTTTAATTTTGTGAATTGTTTTGGCAGATTAATTTAAAGAAGTCACTCCTGAACTTCAGGGAGTTAACATTTCCGTTTACATTGGTGGCATATCGACGATCAATAGACTGCCATTTTTTATGGAAAAAAGGAGAAAAAAATCCATTGGTATTCACTCAAAAGCACCATAAGGTATTTCCATGAGTTTGTAAAGATTGTGCTGATAATGGGATATATAAATCTACGAGCTCTGCGAGATCTGTTTTCGGAGAAAGTGCTTACATTAGATTTTTGTGGAAATTGGAAAATTGTATAATATCACAGTCGCACCTCTAAATTACCTTCAGATATGTGTGGACAATTGATATAAAAAATAAATAATCGTACGGCAGAACTTCACACATTAGGTTTTTAAACAATGATATTTATACTTAGCCTCCTTTTACTACCACGACAGCCTACTTTTAGCTCGCTCGCTAATTGTTTAAAATTGTCGTGATAAATTTCCATGTGTTTAAATCATTTCGAATTAAACTTTTTATTTTGACCGTACGTTTTTAATTATTTATGATAATAAAACGATATTTATAACTACGCTAACGATAATCTTTCAAAATTGAGTAGCGCAATTCGCGTACATTAATGTGACGTAAAAAGTGACTCTTCCTTCTATTCTAGGCGGAACCTCCTAAAGGAAGCGGGCGAAATGGCGGTTCTTGGTGATTAATGGAAGAAATGATTCTCGCTATGACACAGGGCTTGTCTGGATGTTGATCACGTAGCTTCTCGAGTCAGCAAAAGGGACACCTCACAGTGTTCGAAGAGGACAAAAACACGGTTCACCACCTCTATGCGGCTGTAGTCATGGTGAGAGCTAAGGATTTAAGTTAGAAAACTCCATTCCTTTCGCGTCGCAAGCCGCCAACTCCTCGGAAGTCTCCGCAGAAAGGCACATGCCGTCGGCTGCCATCTACGACAAAGACGAGTGAATAAATTAAAACTTTTAAGTTAAGTCTGTCATCAGATTTGCGTAATCCCCTAATAGAAATTTATATTCAGATATCTGAAGATTTGAATGGAATCCAAATGGGACTAACACAGTAGATACGAGAAGGACATATGATGTGTCTAAAGTCGAAGGAGCTGGGTAGTCGACCTGTGTGACGTATCGTCATATCATGTTTTCACTGGAAACTGATTTAAGAGTAATACTTTTTTAAACGAAACAAGGGAGAGAATTTTTAAAAACTATGCCTACAATTCTTAAGCCATCGCTAGATACTGGATAAACAATGTAAACACCAAAGTGATTCACGTTTTATACATGTTGGAGCAACTTAGCAATGCCTCCAGATCATTCGCTGCGGCAACCTTAAAACCAAGCCTCCAGATTATTATACATTTTTCCCTAGAAATTTTAGCCTTGCTCCAATCTCTATTAAAATCAATCAATAAATTTTTCTTTCCTAGTGATGAAAGATTTCAAATCCTCTTCACCAGATGGTCAGAAAAAAAAGTTTTGATTTTCAGATCAGGACTATTTCTTATCAATATAACGACACTAATGTTTTCTCCCAGTCGTTGTTCGATAATCTATTGTTATTTGAATTCTGCTGGTTTTTCCGGGCATTCTTCCGCGTTTATCCATTTTACGCGGAAGAATACCCGGAAAAACCAGCTGAATTCATCATAATCTCCGCGGAAGCCTACTTGGAAAAATCTATTGTTATTTCTTGCATATACCCTCAAAAAGTTTAGAAAAAGCTCAGTATATACCTTTAAAAAGCCGTATTACTTTGAGGGCTGCCAAGTGGTTCGAAGTCCTGACATGCGTTGATATGTCTGACCAGGATGCATTAGAGGTATTTGTGGACCGTTTGTATGCGCTTGAAATGAGGCCTTATGCTACTTGCAAACATTCATGCAAAAGCTCATGTTAGAGTATTAAAAGATATTTAAAAGAAAAGCATATCAGGCTATCGTTACATCCATTTAATCGAATTTAATCGTCTTACATGGTGAATATTAGGCATTTCGTCGCACCTTACGAAGGTGCGTGTTGTAAAGGCATTTCTAATTTTGTTCAGCACTCTATCATCTCAGCAAAATTCCAGCTAGGGCCTTAATGAAAATTGGTTACATCATTAAAATTACTATTTTTAGACAGTGAAAACAGTATGGCGTCAATACATACTGTTCGATTTTCTTAATAACTTTACAAATAAACCACAAATTACAACCGAGAACAGTTGACATGAGTTTCAGCGTCTACTTAAACGTTTTTTTCTAATTCAAGAATAGATGATTATACAATCTCACGATTATTATTCTATTTATTCTGCTCTGGGACTCGAACCCATGACTTCTTGTTCCGCTGGTGAGGACAAAAAAGATGCATCGGCCGGGAATCGAACCCGGGCCGCCCGCGTGGCAGGCGAGCATTCTACCACTGAACCACCGATGCATTTACTTCCACTTCGTCTAAGGCTTTGTAAAGCCGTCTTTATTGCCTTGCTTTTATGAAAATCATATTTCATGGCATTATTTGCTATTGCTGCTTTTACTGGTGGATAGTTTGAGCTAATTAGTTTTTATTGCATTGTTGGCTCTAGCATACGATCATAAACACTTTTAAAATCTGCATATGACAGTATTTTCAAAAACTTTTTTTTATTTTGGCGTTTTGAATGAATATGAGAAATACATTTCCTGTTGGAAACTCTATTAGGAAGGGATAAAATAGTTATTTTCGAGTTTGTTGGAAGAAAGAGTATCGAAAGCGTCGTAATACAAGCCTTGACCGGACTCGGTAAAACCTTTCTGAGATATGCCGAGGAAGAAGGTGGCTTTATGGTGTTAATGATGGTAATCGACTTGACCAGCAATCGGAAAATCCGGGCCATTATTCGCCGGGAAAAAACAAACATTACATCATAAGAGGTATCATGGCGAACGGATAGATGTAGGAGTTCATTTTCCACTGATGAAAGCCTTTATTGAATAATAAGTCGAATTGCTGCAGTCAGATCACTCCATCGCACTACTTCTCTTATCTTTTTTTCGTTAACGGATGGTGTCCCAACATCCCCCGCCACACGCCTTTTGTGAAGGATTATTGTTATTATTACTACTTCTATATAATCATTATTATTCTAAGACTCTGCGTAGTTTAAAATCCTTGGTCCAAATTAAAAGAAAAGTGGGATAATGGTGAATTGGCCAAGCTATGAATATTTAACATCTTTAAATAATCTGAAATTTATGAGTAATTTTAAATCCTCCTGTTTTGGTGTCAATATTTCCTTAAAAATGTTTAATAACATATAAATTTTATTGAATTCATCTAAGAAATTATAATTTTAAATGTAAAAAAAATGTTTTGCTCGCAACATGCCGTATTGTAATATCAATGTCTTCTGACAAGCCTTATGGTATAGAAGAACCAAGTTCTACATACAAATGAAAGTCATAATTTTTATTTTATCAATAATGTTAAGTGGGAAATGAGCCGGATGGTAACATAGATTAACATGGTACGAACAATACACATTTTTGCCCGGCTTTACAATACCCTGCAATAAAACAATAAAGAAAACCTTAACAAAAAGACGGAACAACCTTATAGGCCACATCTTGAGACATGATGGCCTGATGAAGACAATCGTCGAAGGACAAGTGGAAGGCAAGAATGGAAAAGGAAGACCTCGAACAAAATATATGCAACAAGTAAAGAGAGATGTGAAAGAGAAGAAATACGTAGGTGTGAAAAGATTAGCTGATAGGAGAACTGAGTGGAGAGCTGCGTCAAACCAATCCTAGGATTGTTGACCAGTGATGATGATGATGATGATGATGATGAAAATAATAAAAGCATCCTTCTAAATCCTACGTAGCACTAAGTTGTAGATGAAGTTATAAAACAGACGCGAATAATGCAGGGTGAAGCCGTCTTCTAGGATAGGAATGGATGCTAGATGAGGAGATTGGTCTGTATAATGATTCTGGGTGCTGAGGATTAGTGAATATTCGTCCTCGACTTCTTTGCCACGCACGGCCGCTCACTCAAGCGAACGCCGGGCGCTCGATCGGACAGTTTCGGGCCCTGCGATCAAACTGAGCCACCGTCCGCGTCTTAGCCACATCGCCCCTGCCAGCTCGCTTCAATCGGAAGCCACGACAGCGTGATGACACCGTGACGGATACTGTCCGCAGTCACGCTAGCGTGGAAAAAATATCCTCCGCGCTGATACACAGGTGTCAAATTCTATCGTCACCAAAACATCCCCACCAGTCTCATACGTTATTACTTCTCGTCTGCCCGAGCACAAAATCTCTTTATTTTCTACTCCACATCTGTTTCGTGGCGGCAAATAACGGAGTTGAGTCGCGTCGGAACGAGGTATTTTACTTTTTTGTAATCGCTCATCTGGGGATTATAAGCTCTCCAAACGTGTGCGAGAGGTATCTTGATGGTAACAAGGTTGAGTAGGGAGTGTTACTATTGTTATCAATGCGTGCGGAAAGGTATTAGCGAAGTGGTCTTCTCTGATGTTGAATCGGTCGGAGACTGAGCAGCTGTTGCGTGAAACACGAGCGAAAATTAGTCTCTTGATGTCCACCGAATCGCCGAAAAGGATGTGAGGAGAGCTATAGCTGGATACCGTCAGAAAAACTTGGTTCAAGGTAAGCAAGGGATAAAATAGCAATGATGGCGCAGTGAAAAATAACCTTAGCGAATTTGGTACATTCCAATAGCTAGGAAATCCCAAGAAATTGACTTTTTCTCTAACGAAATTACACTTCCAACCACGTATATGTGAGCTAGCTCCTCAATGAAAGTGATTAAAAAATAAGTTATTTTAATACACACTAGGCATGAATATCTACCAAACGTCTTTGAGGTGAACGGTAGTATCAGACGTCAAATAGAGTATTTTTTACCAAAAGCCCAGTAGATAAGGATACGAATTCAATAGCACTATTGGCTATTTCACGACTATGGCTTCAGCTCCTATAACTACTATCATCTGAATGCATATAATGGTGCCTCTAACTATTTAACCATGGTCGTTTAAACTATTAAATTATATCTCTAAGTCGCATGGAATTTTCACCCCCAAATACATTGTCATTATGATAACCTTTAAATGAGCCTTATTTCCATGTATATTGAGATCGAAAAGTTACTTCGAAATACTAATCATCGATCATGTGCCTTATGCGCACTTACACGCTTCACTATTGCAGTGCAGTCGGTCCTAACAATAACCGGGACTACTGACGTACCGTAAAACGGCCTGACTTTACCCCAAGCGGCCTGACTTTTCCCTACCCCGTCAACAATATTTCATTTCATAGAAATGGATAAGATGTTGTCGATTGGGAGGGGTTTTTAATTTTTCTTGGATTCTTTGGCAACACTGCAAGACATTAAAAGGTTTTTCCAGTAGTCTTGCATGTTCTAGTGAAGGGTGCTGTTGATTTTGTGCGGAGGGTGTTTTTGTGGTACTAAAGTTTATATGTAAAAAGTTGCTGATTGTCGGCCACCTAGACGCTTCCAGAAGGTGAGTTATGTATTTTTTTACTCAAAATTTGCCATATATCAGCTGCATAAATCATATTTTTGTTCACATCAATCAAGAGGAATTATATTAGCAAGTGTCTGGGACAACGTACCTTTTCAGAGAAATCCGGAATGACTTTACCCCAGACATATTCTTGGGGAAAAGTCACATAGTTTCTCATTTCATGGGAATGCTCAATGCTTTATCGTGAAATTACTGTTGAATTTGAGTTTTCTGCTTTCCTTTCCCCTCCCATGTCCTTACACTTTATTTTCGTTCATTTTTGGTGTAGGTAGTAAAATGCCCTCTAAATATAAAAGAAAGCCAGGAGCCTAGTCTTAAAGTTGATACTTTCTAACATGTAAACTCTTTAAAATACTCCTGTGATGTTTCATTTCTCCAAAAATCTTTGCTTGTGTGTGTTACAATAGGAATAAAATGTTGGGGAAAAGTCACCCGATTCCCGCCTGACTTTGCTCCAACGATATTAAAAAACAAAAAAAGATATTTTGAATACTTTACTGATCTGAAAAGGTGATTTTCAGTAACTGTAAAATATCAACAATCTAACCTGAAAGAAATAAAAAATTAAAAAAAAAATTTCAAGCAATTTAAACAACAAATAAAGTGAGGAGTCAAAATATTTGGGGCAAAGTCAGGCCGTTTTACGGTAACACTGTTTATATTTACACTTGATGAGCCCATTTAGGACATGGGTTTGAGCCGGTTGTTTGGGGCTGCAACGCAAATCACTAGGCTGTGACATTTGTGGCCCAGATCAAGCTCATCAGAGTTCCTCATGAACAAGTATTAAATATTGGTACCAATATATTCCAATAGTAACGCATCGACATGATTTACGTCTACCTAGTGCCTCGCCAGCTGCCCCAACTGGTGTTTGGCGGGAGGTAATAGGTCACCACCTGTTAACCTGCATTAGGGTGAGTCGAAAATAAAATAAAATTAATAAAATTAGGGCATGGGTTTGAGGCGATTGTTTGGCGGAACCACGAATATGACATAAGAGGATCCTCGATTCGGCCTCTAAATGTGTTGTCACCCACCGCGTATACAAATGGGTTTACAAAAGTCGCTGACGGACTAATTGACCCGACTTTCACGGAGAAATAAGGCATAATTAGGGGAGTTATCCAAAATTCATACACATGATGATGTGATCTATCAAATTCATTACTTTCCAATACTATTCCTCGCAATCACAAACATTATACTGCAAAATATCGGAATAAATGTGGATCACATTACACTCATAAACAGCGACGCGAACGTTACTGAAAACCGATGAAAATGCAACCGAAGTGGCAACAGAAATAAGCCTTTTATGGGATGGAATTGAGCCTCCTCTATGCAGTCCCCGTGGGCGGACTTGCGACTGCCTGAAATCGACTCATCATTTATTAAAATGTATAACTGTTCAAGGAAAAAAAAATCGAATTCCAATACTTAAACGTTCGTCAAAATATCTCTTTCATTTTAAGAGTCGCACTACTTTCACTTGTACTTCAATTTGTTCGCTCTTCAAATGTTTCTGTGCCACTCCCATATGCTTGCCGCGTCTAGCCTAAGGTCCTGAGAGTAGATACAAAATATGCATCGGCAAAATGGAGGCATTTACACCGGTCATTAAGTACAAAAAGAACAGATGTTTCTGCAGGATAAACATTGAAGCTGGTGAATCCAAGAAATTATTGCGCAACCTCCTCTCCTGTAACACGGTTAACACACACCGATACCGCGGTTCCAACCGACAGAGACGCACATGAATGGGATGACTTGACTTCAAACGGCCGCGTTTTCGTCCGGGCGGCGAAACGGCTTTACAAACACACTCACCAATCGGTAACATCAGCCGCTTCATTTGCATACATCCATCCCCTTCCCTCCTCGGGGAGACTAATTCATCGGATGCGAATCACGTCAATTTGCTAAACGAGCGAACTGCAGATATGCGAAGAAGGGATGGGATCGGGTCTGCTAATTCCACGACGTTCCCCGGCCGACCGCCGCCGTCCGGAACAGCACGGCGTTGGGCGAGGAACGTGGTCGCTTCTCCGGATATGTTTAATCTAGCGGAAGATTCAAGGCAGATCCGATGGTGGGACGGGCAGGCGGGCGTCTCTGTGCTGGGGAGAGGGACAGGGCACGGCCGGGGGAAGTTGAGACGGCCGGCGCACGAGGGAAGAAAGGCTTAGCGTCCGGTCCGCTTCGCTCGCATCGTGTGCTCGGAGATGTCGTGTCAACCGAGAACCCCATCCCATTCACTGGAGAAATTAATACGCCTCCCCCGCTGGATTCTCAAGTGCACCTCCTTCCATTTATCACAACCCGGACGAGGTTAAGGGGATACAAACGGAAAATTAAAGCGAAGATTATAGTAATTTCCACTGCTGGCTACATTAAAATCAATTTAACGCAATTTTTTGTTGCAATTCATTTATTTCCTTCAATTTCTCCTTTCATTCTTCCCTTTAATCCAACTCTGACGAGGTTAAGGAGATGCCAACGCAAAATTAAAAACGAAAACTATTCTTATCTCCACTGCTGGCTACATCAAAATTAAATTTACTCTATTTTGAGTTTCATTTCATTCATTTCCTTCAATTTCTCCGTATTCTCAAATGCACGTCCTTGCAAAATTCCATTTATCCCAACTCTCTCGAAGTTAAGGAGATATCAACGCATAATTGAAGCAAAACTACATTCACATCCATCACTGGATGCACCAAAATTAATTGAATTACCTAATTTTATTTCAAATCATTAATTTTCTTCGATTTCCAATTCTCTTGGCTTCTTCGTCAATCGTATTCTTTCTAAGTTCTGAGATGTGCCGAATTTTTTTGTACCAATGATTTCAAATTAATACGCCTCCCTCGCTGGCTTCTCGAATGTACGTATTTTTATTCTTCCATTTATCCCAACTCTAACGGCGTTAAGGAGATCTCAACGCAAAATTAAAGCAAAAACCATAATTATTTCCTCCATTGGCTACATCAAAATTAATATAACTTGATTTTTTGTTGAAATTCATGAATTTCCTTCAATTTCCAAATCTCTTGGGATTTCTGTCTATTGCATTCTTTTCAGATATGCCGAATTTAATCTCGCCACTGATTTCTTTAGTTATGAACAAACATGTTTCGCCGTAATTCAAGGAAAAATATGTGGTCATCCATCACAAATGTAAAAAATAAATGCATTATTAAACAGGGTTCAATCTTCTAATCATCCCCATAACTGAGGCTAAAGGTAATTTCATCACAAAAATAAGTGAAGTGCTAATCAACTCAACTTGCCGTAAATTGACTAATCGAGACTCAGATCAACAAGTGATACTTGTAAATCAATAATCTAAAATCGCAAATCGATTATCGATTTTAGTCTCCCTCATTGGAGTTGTGAATTTACAGACTCTCTCTCCAAATTCTTAGCCTCATGATCACAATAATCTATATAGCAATGAACATATAGTTGGGCCGGTGCGGGCTGGTACGGCGTACCCCCTAAAATCCAAACTCGTTATAAGCATAGCTGTTAAATTGCCTTTTTAAATCTGTGAAAAGTAGCCCTGTCCAATAGCATCTGTAAATTGTCCAATGGATTTCAGGGAAAAAATCGGAAATGATAACTTACTTGTCAGAGTCATCTCGGGGCACAAGTTGGAACTAATATAAGAGTTGGAGGTTGGCATTCCAATCGCGGCCAGATGTATAACATGCGTTCAGCTGCTGACAAATTTTGGTGAGTACCATCTAAATGTTTTCCCAACTACAGCGCTGGCAATGAAGGTATTTGCTTAGCGTTCAGTCCGCTTTGCCTGTATCATGTGCCCATGCATAAATGTTTCTCCTTCGGGAGAAATTAATACACCTCTTTCTTAACCCTTTCAAATGCAGTTCCTTTTACTACTCCTTTTTAACTCTGCTCTGCAGTCCTTCTGAAGACTTCAAACCAACTTTAATGCAAAAACGTCTGTCATCTCCGCCACCAATCCTATTTTTATCCCAAAATGAGTACAAGAAAAAATTGAAAAAACAATGGGAGGTGGGTTCTGCAAAATTTTTGCAATCTTGATTTACATTTTAATCATCGTACTTCGTTATGTTACCACCTTATTGGTAAACATAATCTATATGAACTACGTGATTAGTGTGGCACAGAGTGCAATAATAATCGAAAGTTGAGAACTTATATAATTTTACATTCATCCATGAAAGAAATTTGTACACATTCACCTACAAGGATGTATTATTCTGAATTGATGTTAAGCCTTTTATGTATTAGTATTCCGAGTGAAATCGAATTAAAATACGAAACTACATTTTCGCTTTCAAAAATCTAATGGCTTAGCGTAGGTTGCATCTGGCGGGAGAGCCAAGCGGGAGCTTCATCCTTAACGACTGTTACGCAGCTATGATCGATTACTTTTTGCATCGATGATAATCATTTTTGGGGCACTTTAAATGGCTTAGTTTGAACAAAAGATAAAAGTAAAATTAATATTCATAACAATCAGTAGTGGAAATAACTGTACCTTTCCCTCGGCTCCAGCAAATACTATGATAAAAATATCCCATTCTGAACGCTTGCGGGATACTTTATTTTTCCCTTCCCTTCGTCCAGCCAAAACAAATCCTTCCCCAACCCAAGCGGCTACAAGGTGCAAATTACTCCACTGGTCGGTCACATTTCCAGCACACATAACCAAACCAACCCTTTTGGATGGACTCGAAGGAGTGAATGAGAAAGAAAGAGAGGAAATATACGAAACCAATAAAATAAATACCGCGTCGAGATGGACCGGACCACACACGTTCCCCTTGTGTGCCCGGTAAGTATCGATTGCCCAATCCCCAAGACCACGGCGATGAGAGGGGTAATAGTAGGAAAAAAAAGGCCTCGTGGACCCCATTCCAGCCCACTCTGGGTCATTCATCGCTATCCCCTTAATGGAAGGTGGAAGGTGGCGCGCCTGTGCTCTTTATTCACGTGTTTGCTCATGACCGAGAAGGTCAGAATGGCTTAGGAAGAAGGTGGAGGAGGCGGAGGAGTGAATATAAGGCGGGATAGAGAAAGGGAGGAGTTGAGTGAAGATAAGGCTCACACACACACACACACACACACACACTAAGAAGATGGTCGGCACGGGTTACCCTGCTTCGCTGCACGATTGAGTGGGTGGTTATAAAAATCCTTCTTCCTTCATTCCCACCATACAATATCGTCCTTCCCATTCCCTCTGACGGCCTCACCCCAACGGACACTCTCTTCGTTCACATCGATGAGCATGTTCTCCTCTTCTCAGGTGTGTGTGTATCCACTCGGGATTGGTTCATTCTTTGGATCAAAGTCGATCTTGGTCGATTCATTCAAGAGGAAACCTGCAGCGATGCAGCAGATGTTTTAAGATTTTTTATTCAATAAAGGTTAGTGTGGTTTCCGATTATTCTTTATTGACTAAATCGAAAGATTATTACTACTGGAGTACGAATTTCACACTTTTAGATTTTTAAATGACGATATCTATTTTTTGCGATTAAATGAAAAGTGAAAAATTTCAAGCGCGCGAAAACGCGACGGCTAAGTATGAATGCTGGGAAAACCCCGTGTGACGTCATTCTGGTTCCCACTGCCGCAGGTGAGGTGACCTTGGGGCGAGGCTTTGAGCGTTGATCCGACGCAGGATGCTAGCAGGTAGCAGTTGGCTTAAATAAGGATTATTATTATCCTATCAAACGAAGAAAACTTTCCGACCTTAGCCAGTTTTAATAGGTGATTATTACGACATGTTTCCCTGAGCTCTGTGCCTCATGCATACATTGGTAATCTCAGACGATGTAAAACTCCTATCTACTCGTATAGAAACTAGGTCCCTGTGACGTCACGCGGAGTGGCATCTCATGGGCGCCATTCTGGCCTTTCTTCAAATGATGTTTGACTTGGTTTGAGGTTGACCACTGCCATTCGTCTAAACTGGGATTTCTAAAACCAAATAATTTGTATATTATAAATACACAAATGGTGGGTAACAAATCGCAATCAATGCCTTTCGTTTTCTTTGATGAAGGAAACTACCCTATTCTATACTCAGTTGCAGAGGCTAAATAAATGCAGACACTAGTTTCCACAACGGTTTACTTCACGATTTTTATAAAACGAAGACTAGCTTCTACGAGCCATAGTAATATTCTTCATTCAAGAGTAGACGCTGCAGCAGATGTTTCATGGAATTTGTCAGCAATATAAGAGTTCCGTACTAGGTTATTGAGGCTATAAAACATAGAAACTTGGTTCAATACTTACGTTCAATTAACATTTCTTCAAAACGAAGTCAGATTTATATCAGCCAAAATAATATCCGTAAATGTATATATTTCACTTAGATAGTTATCCATAAGATGGGCCTATTTTTTTATGAACGATTCAATTTCTTAGGTGTGTGTTACCACTAGGGATTGGTTCATTCTTTGGACCAAAGCTGGGATACGACAATCTCGGTGGACTTATTCTAGAAGAGACCCGCAAATTGCGCCAGATGTTTTGAGAAGTTTTTTTATCAGTAAAGAATTCCTTACTAGGTTATTGAGGCTGAAGAAATGTGGACACAGGGTTCTGTACTTATGTTCAATTCACGACTTCTACCAAAACAAACCAGGTTTCTACAAGCAAAATTAATATTCTTAAATCTATTTATTGTACTTTGATAGTTGTCCATAAGATAACCTTATTTTAATGAATGATTTGAACATGCATTTAAGCATACACAGAGATGAGAGGAGCATGTTACTATCTTCTCAGGCGTCCCAATCGGGATTGGTTCATTCTATGGATCAAAGCCGGGGTACGACAGTCGTGATGGAATCATTCTAGTGACGCTGCAGCAGATGCTTTGAGGAATTTAATATCAATATAGAATTCTTTACTAGGCCACTGAGACTTAAGAAATGTTGACACTTGGTTCTATACTTACGTTCAATTCAGCATTTATACAAAACTGAGCAGGGTTTTTATCAGCCAAAATAATACCCTTAAATCTATTTTTTACACTTTGGTAGTTATCCATTAGATGGGCCTATTTTTAAGTATGAACGTTAAGTCGCAAGTAAGCATATAAGCGAACGTATCACGCATTTAAGCATGCATAGACATGATAGGAGCATGTTCATCTCTCTCAGGTATGTGTGTCCACTCGGGATTGGTTCATTCTTTGGATCAAAGCTGGGGTTTTAGTGGACTCATTCCAGAGGAGACCTACAGCGCTGCAGCAGATATTTTAAGAAATTATTTATCGATCAAGAATTCTATACTCGGTTACAGAGGTTAAAGAACTATCGACGCCAGTTTCTACAATCACGTTAACTTCACGATTTCTGTAAAACTGAATCAGCTTTCAATAAACCAAATTAATACCCTTAAATCTATTAATTCAGTCATCCATAAGATAAGCGATTGTTTAAGAAATATTTTAATCTCGTCAAAACCGCATACTGAATCTATCGTGATATACAATCATAATATACCGTCATATGGCAGGAATGGGAGATATCAGGCAGTTGATAGAAATAAAATCCATCTTATACGAAAAAAAAATTTATCTAAGTAGTTGATTACGATTTTTCATAATCAGTTTATGTGAATATAGATCTGGAAATTAGCTGAATTTAATCCCTGTGTGGTAAACTTCTGTGTTACACTGATTATCATATAATAATCAATAAGATCAGACCTTTTTAAGACTGGAGAACTAATGAAGCACAGTGGTGATCATAATAACGTACTCAAATCAAATCCTATGGAATAGCAAAAATCATATTTAACTGCGAAATAGAGGGGCCCTATTATTCCTATTTGGCTCCAATTTCATATAGTGTTGTTCCCATGATTTCATAGATATCCCGGTACTTTACAGCAATCGAAAATGTGGCATAGCGACTTAACCTCTATTCCTATGTAATCTCCATGAGGCAAATTACTAACTCTGCCTACCTGTGGTGAAGGCCTCAAAATTCACAGGAAATATTATAATATAAGGTTCATCAAGTAGAGGTCACATTTTTACTTGTATTTATTTTATTCCTCTCGGAGTACTTAAAACTCTTGGATCTTAATAATTTCTCGCATTCCGGCACAAAATTAGAGAAGAAAATTTTTTCTATTCGATTAGAAAAGTCATCACATGTCACAGAAATACTCAATCTCCTTCGGGATAAAGGATGTTTTATAACATACGCCAGATATAAAGATAATATCGTCTGCAGGTTGAGCCATCTCTCAATCGTGGATATCAACTACAGAATAAAAGGGCCTATAGTTTAACTATGTTGTTCCCTCTTTTCAAGTCAAATATTAATTTTATAAATGAAAATTAGGCATTCCTTCTTTATCATTATTGAACCCCTAATCCGTACAAAAATACTCAATATTTAACTGCAATAATTTTTATTTTGAATCTTAACCTATTCCTGATACCTAATGTACTAGTGTTGCAAATTTCGATTTCTGTATTGCATCCCCAGCACCCAATTCGCTTTTTTTCTCTAAAAGTTACACATTTATTTTACCCTTCGTTCCTTATCTCGTATTTCTGACGGATTACTCCAACTTTGGAATATTTTTACGGAAAATTTCACTGTAATCGTTGATCATTCAAGGTAAGATGCATTTATTGGGAAAAATGGGTCCAACATAATACAAAAAATCGTATTATTTTCGTTACCTTTGAGCTGCGCGAGTCACTCGGCCATAATTAACCATGTCACACTACTACGCCGGCTAATATTACGCCTGCCTTACGCCGAGTGACATTGATGCATAAAATATGAAGTATTTTACATTCCTTGGATTTTCCATGTGATTCACATTTTAAAAAATTATCGTGAAGGAATTGATATGATATCGAATAAATGGAATATTGTAATTAATACATTGATTGAAGCATTTCCAGAGTAATTTATATAATCATTCTGCGAATGAAATACCAGTGGACACATTAAAATAAGCAATGCATAAATTGTAAGTGTAACCGGAAAGACTTTAGCTGTGTGCTAGACCAATATCCATTCCAGTTAAGGATAGACAAGGGAAAAGAGGATGTGCATATTTTAAGCGCTGCTCCATGACATTGGTCTACATTCTGATCTCATTGATTTTTCCTTTATTTTACTACATTTAATTATTTATTATTTTGCATAGTATTTTTCCTCGTGAATATTTATAAATATATATTCACAAGGCAAGTACCATGGATTACTTATATGTAATGGAAGTAAGTATATAAGAAAAAAAGAAGACAATTTTTACAGTTTATTAGTGGCCGAATTGAATTTGAGGTTTAGCACTGTTTTCATTGTTATTATTATTTCCTTCATAATATTTCAGTGCATGTAAATACCTCACTTTTCACCGCTACTCACCTATTGCCTCTAAGTTAGATATAAGTAAGTAAATCTGTTTTTCTTGATTAAAGCTTCCGCTGCTCGTGATGATTAATCTTCACTTACACAGTGTTTCTTCGAAGGAAAATCAAATTTTAGGATTTGAAAATTACATGGGTGTGCCTTTTCTACTCAGTAATCATTATTTTTATAGCAGCTACATTTTTAACCATTTGAATCGAGCATAAAATAAATGTATGTTCAAAACTACCTTAAACAGAGCTAAAGAGAGATACCCTTCTCACGACGGACCTTCAAATTTGATGTTGCTTTTGAGCAACGCTGGGTAAGAAAGAGTTAAAAAGTAACGTACGGGTATATGCCGCGTGGTGTATCGGATTATGACGATTTAGTGAATATAAATAATCCGATATACCACGCGGCATACACCCGTATGTATGGTAATTTTTAATAGATATTAATCTATCTTCATATGTTGTAAATAAAGGAGAATATTTTGTTCACAGGTCGCCTACATTTCAAACTAATGCAAAGACACATCAATTGTCGCCACGCATCTCATTGAATCAAATATTCATCCGTTACATTCATTGAGTTCGGAGGTCAGCCAAAAATAACATGCCTTGTCTCATAGCTAAACAAATTACGGCGCATTCTCCAGTATTTATCAACTTGATCTACGATGGTTCCGTCAAGCTGTCATCCAGATAATTTATTCTAGGAGACAATTGATTCCAAGGGAAAGAATAAGGTGTTTTGAGGTTACCGAGTTCATTCTTTCAGAGACACCAAAGTTTTTTCAAACAACCAACGGGCATCGATGGGGTTTATTGACGTACTGGCTTATCTTTGACAGTCTCTGGCATTACTGAAGTGTTAAGCAACCGTAAATAATCGGTGACCAATTGATAAGCTATAAGTTGAGCCCTGGAAATTTCAGTGCAGCTCTCCATTCGCCGTTGGGTTATGAATACGTCGTCCCCTTGGCAGGGACGGATTTAGGATGTGAGTGGACAAGGGCCCATTTTGGTGGGAGGCCGGGAGGTGCCATTGGTTGCGTTCAGAGCGACATCGGATAAAGTGTTTTTATCCGCAGCGTTGGCCATTTATAAACGTCAATGCTGACGACTACATGTTAGCCAAAAAGCAACTCAGATTCACTTCGAATCCCCTCGTACATCTGACAAAAATTTCTCGGTTTTTCAGCCACGTTAATGCTTTCATATAAGCCGACGTTTCGGGAGACGACGTCTCCCATCCTCAAGGCTGTGTTACTTTATGGAAGTCCAATTTCACACGTTGGCTTGTATAAAAGCATTAACTTGGCTGAAAACCCGAGAAATATTCGTCAGACGTATTCACCAGGAAAAATTAAAATCCCCTCATAAATAAAGATTTTTTCTGTTTTTCCGATTTCGTGAGATTTACCTCTATATTGACGGTGGGCTTTTTCTGATGATGAAATAGCGCTGATGATGATGATGAAATATGAAGGTATATACAGTAGTCAACTTGATTAGAGTAAATACCTTTTATAGTAGTCACCTTCACTACCGTAAATACCTTTAAAATAATAAAAATTTTAAAAATTAATAATAAAAATTCTATAAAATACGATAAACGCCCCGCGGCAATGCGCTCCACCAAAACAACGATTTTTCTCTTTCTGGTTTAATTTAATTAAGAGGAAAAATATAAGCATTTCCTCACGTGAAAAGTTTAGAAATGATTTTTACATATTGCATTCGTAATTTCAATATTCATCTACTCTTCTAATCCTCGGAAATTGAAATCTACCTTTCGACCATTTAAAAAATCGAGGAATGGGTAAAATTTAATTTTAAAAACCTCTTTGTAATGCGAAGATGTCATTCTTTCTATAAAAAGTTACAATAAAAAACACCAATTAAAAATTTTTACATTGACGAGGTGAAGAAGAAGACCGTTTCGCCGTTCTCATAGTTTTTCGCGTGTTCTTCTTCACTCATTCGACCGTAAAAGTTAAACGTTTACGTTTAATCGATTTTTAATGATTTACTGTTGTAGCCCAAAAAAACAATGAGTAAAATGATATATGACACGACCCTATGGAGCTTTGGTAAATTTTCGCACAAGTGCTTAAATATCAGTGTTCTACCTCTTTTGCGGCGATAGTAATTTCAACAATTTATTTTTTATTTATTTTCTTAACCCCGAAAACAGAACTGATTGGCCTTTACATCGATGGGAAAGAACATATCGACGATAGAAGATAACTGACATCCATGCCCTGGGCAGGGGTAATAAACCCAGGTTGGACACGAACCCGCGACCTTCAGCTTGGCAGGCGAGTACTCTAAACCGCCGCCACCGATGCCGGCAACAATGCTTCCAACCTTGCACATTGAATTGTTGATGACACTTTTGACTAAACACTCACAATCTAAATGGTAAATCCTAAATAAAGATATTTACTTATAAACAAAATATAGGTAAGAGGTATGTTAAAGCCATGAAACTAAATATATTCGCTAAATTTTGGCGAAGTCGATGTAGTGATTTTCGTTTTGCGGTGTTGGTACGATAGGTATCAGCCACTTTGCCAGTTTCAGGCAGTCTTTCGCAAATATATCTCTTATTTTATCATGGATTTATACTCCGCCGTGCATATTTAGATTTGTCACAAAATTTTGCTTCTGCTGAGTGCCTACTCAGCAACTTTTTGTTTTAAACAGCTTCGCTAGATCGAAAAAACCGTATTTCTCCATAAAAGCCGATGTAAAGTTATTCTAACTTCACCGTCAAATATCTTAAAAACGGAACATGGGAATCCCATTTTATATTAATCAATCAAAGTGCGTCTTTTGAAAGATATTTGATCAAAGGTTCATCAAATTCTTGTGACTTTTATCGAGGCGCTCTAATTACCTTAGTAGTTGGAAATTAGATGAGCGCAAGTAACCAACTAACTGAAGTTATTTCACTTCTTTGCAGCTCTTTGTTATATATTTCTCGACTTACCCTACATACAAAGGTCCTTTTTTTCGCCTTATGTGATTGTTTCCTTCGAATAATTCCAGTCATTTTGTTTTGTACGTATCATTATTTCCAATGAGTTGGATGAAATCATGAAGCTGAAATTAAGTCTAGTAAATTTCGAGTATAGTTGCTAAACATACCAAGGACGACTATGACATCACGCATCACATACTGGTGTTTCAACTTTAGGCCTAGTATAAAAGGTTAGTGTCATAATCAGCCAATAGATGGTATTACGTTCAAACAAAATATAACATGCTTTCTGTTAGCAGCAACGGATTATTCATTTCTTCTATATTTCTTTACTTTCCATTTTATTTTGTACTTAATTTTTACCCATGTATATGGATTATAAAAATTTGTTTACTGCTAGAGATAGCGGAAAAAATTAGTATAATAAAATTAAAATGGGCAATAATAGAGTTACCGTTATCATTGTACATATACTCCAATATCATGCATACATGTGGTGTATTATCTGTTTTATGTGGTGTATTATGTTTATATATATATAAAGATGAGATAACAATCAGAATGTTTATGATACTTTGATGCTTGTATTAATTGTTATGGTATGACTTTGAGAAGATAAAGAAGGCACAAATGTATGAATGAATTCTGTGGATAGATCAGAGATTTAAGTGCAGACAGGATAATATGAAGTGCGTCTTTCATATATTGTGACCAAATTTTCATCAAATTCTTTTTACCTTTAGCAAGGCACTCTGTCTACCTTAAATATTGCTGCAACAATAGGCCATTTGATGAAAACTTTGGTTTCATTGCGGTATTTCGGAACAATCTCGAGTCACGGGAAGGTTAAAATGACTTAACAGGGATGGATGAGGCAAAATCGTGGAGGGAGAGGTTGGTGGGAAGACTGGAGAAAAATGGTGAGGAGGAGAGGGGAGGGTGTTGTCGTGAAAACATGGTCTCGGACGCTCACTCATGATGGTAATGGAGACGCCACGTGGGCAGAGGGCTGCGGTGTGGGTGGAAAAAGTGGGAGGGGGAGGAGAAGGATGGGTTAAGAGGGGGAGGGGGTGAAGTCTTCCTCCCTTCCCTAAGTGGACTGAGAAGCGTGTGGCAGTTGGAAAAGAGGAGATTTTTTTGCGTATTTGTTGTAAGTGAAATTTATTTTCCAATCTCAAGCCTTAACTTTTTTGCACGCTCTATTGCGCGTTATTTACTGTAACTTATAACAGCCATACTTATTTTAAAAACTCAGGAGAATTATGTAGTGAAATATGCTAAGTTTGTCTTTTTCCATCAAAGAATTTAACAGCATAAAAACGAAATTTAGCCTTGTAAAAATATTCCGTTCCATAAACATTGATGTTTATTGTGGTTGCAAATTTGTGCTTGTGATTCATATTCTGCCATTTAATAAAGCACTTATGTGGTATGGGTACAAAGGAATTATGTTGATATCGGTGATGTAGGTAAATTTTTACTGATGAGCAATGATTTTTCTTTTATTATATTAGTTCAAGGTTTCCTCCAATTCTATTTCACTTAACTATTGAAAGTGAAGTTTATTTTTCATTCTCAAATCTTAACTTATTTTGTGTCTTCTCTTGTGCTTGATGCACATCAAATTATTATTTATATGCTTATTTTAAAACTCAGTAGAATTGCAAACAATGCCCGTTTAATAATTCCAAGCTATACCACGTATGTCTTACTTGCTTATTACATCATGAAAACCATAACCATATGCATTCAAGTTGAACAAAATACGCAGACCTTCAGTTTCAGGCGTCGATACTAGAATATCGGAACATTGCGAACGTATTTGTCAAATTGTCAGTGATATAAATTTTATTGTCCCTCCTGGAGACCAAAACGTACCCTTGTGCTTCAAACTCACCGGTGTTTCGCATTTTAAAGTGGCCACTCAGTGATATAAACAGGGCCATTACATTCATTAATTTAAAGACAGGAAGTGAAAGGATGGGGATGGGGTGAAGTCTTCTTTCCTCCCCTACGTCATGGGTCTTAAACCCGCGGCCCACTGGCTAATTTCTTGCGGCCCCAAGAGGCTAAAGAAAGCATTGTATCGCGAACCAAATATCGACAAACTCGTCATAAATAAATAATGTCAAAAATCACATTGATTAATTGAACCTTTTAACCAATAAAGATTGAAATTATATGTTAATGTAATGGTAAAGTTACTTGGAGCATTGTGGCCCTCCGGACAATGCGAAATCAATTTTTGGCCCTTGCAATTAAAAAGATTGAAGATTCTTGCCCTGCGTGGACTAAGAAGTGCGTGGCGGTTGAGAAAGATGAGGAAAAGGAGAAGATAAGAATATGGCTAGGTCACTCACTCACAACGTCTGCTCCGTCCCTATCCTACAAAGATGCTCGGTCCCCCTTGTTGCGTTGCAGTTGATGGGTGGGGGTGGGGAGATGGTCCAGCGTTGAGGAGTATGGTATGGGGTGCGTTGATGTGGATGGGGAAGATGGAATGGCCGTTTTAAAGAGGGTGAAGGAGGTGATATGGAGTGGGGTGAGGGCAGAGCTCAGTGAAGACTAAATCATTGGTAGAGTTGGGCAGTAGTTAAGTAGTTAAAATTAAGTACATGAAATACATTTGTAAAATGTATTTGGTATTTCGAATGCACGACCTGAATCTATCTTGTATTTTGTATTTAAAATAAAGATTTTTGGTATTTTCCCGTTCTAAAATAAAAAAATAGATTTGAAAATACTTTTGAAATAGTAGCTCTGATAACCCATATGTAACATTATGCTTCAGAGATCACTTCGTTTACGTCAGAATCGTTCTCTTAATGTTCGCAACTAAACATAACAGGCCAAGTCAGGTAATATTTTTTAAGATCTCTTAGTTCTCATACAAATGTATTTTGAATTTTAAAAGGCATTTAAAATACTATTTTGTAGTTTGTTCTTCAAATACCCAAGCTAAAGGTATTTTGCATGCTGCATTTCGAGTACATTTAGATCGGTATATTGTAAGAGTATACTCTAAGTCACTAACTACTGGCACTAAGTCCCCAGGCTCTCAAAATATCATTCTTTCTTCGTACTATAAAGGATTACAACGATGTCTTAATTAATAAAATTGATTACACCACTCGCTATGATGACGACTAGCTGATGACCCCTTGACTCAGCTCAATTCCTTGGCTCAGGTAATAAGTAAATACACCTACCAGGGGTAGCAACAACTTTGGCCTCTGGGCAGAGAATATTTCAGAGGGCGTAATCAGGATTGAGGTTGGTAATAGTGCTCACAAGGCAAATAATTCATATCTCTTGGTTCCACATAGTCTCCGATACGTAGCAATACGTACGATACGTAGATACATAGTCTTCTGGGTCGAGAAGAAGGATCTATTTATTCCATAAGGCGGATTTTGAAGGGTTAAAGCAATCCAAATAATTCACTAATTTCAAAGACGCCATTCTCAACCTTTAATACAAATACTCCTCGACCTGTATTTTGCCCAGCTCTTCCTCAAAACGCCTGCTCCGTCCCCATCCCACAAAGAGCTCGGTCCCCCTTGTTGCTTTGCAGGTGGGGCGGGAGGGAAGAGACGGACCAGCGGTGAGGAGTATGGTATGGGGTGCTTTGAGGTGGATGGGGAAGATGGAATGGCCGTTTTAGAGAGAGTGAGAGGGGTGATGTAGCCAAGGGTGTGGGGTCCTAGGAGTTGGGGGGATGCAAAGGGTTAAGAGGGGGGAGGAGAGGAAAACGTGGGAGAGGTTGTGGGTGGGGAAAGCATGGAAAGGAAAGGTGTGGGTGTAGAAGAATGATGAGATGGTGTTTATCTTCCTTATAAGGGATCGCTCTCCATCAATGGCTGATTATCCCCGTATTATATACTCGGTTTATTATTTCATTTAATGAATTGTTGAGCAGATTCATTCTATAAGAATTTATTCTTATAAAATCTAAAGATTCAAGCTTGATGGAGTGGAATGTTTCCATATTGAAAATAATACTTGTAATTTTCCAATGTTATATTATATATTCGCGGGAAATTGCAAGTATTTATTTCAATGAATGTATCTTTTCAACCTAAGTCGCAGTAAATTTTCTTACCCGATGAAATTCGCATAGTTTTTTTCTTTTTTATCGATTACGTAAAAACTTCACAAGAGAAACCCTTAAACAGTTCGTTTTGTTAAATAAGTGCCATCACTGCAGAAAACGGTAAACTTAACTTTATAGTCCTAGTCAAATTCGCAAAATAATTTCACAAAATAAAACCACACGCCCGTCTTTTTATTAAGAGGACCAGCTTAGTATAACAGGATAACCTATATGATGAACGAAGGTAACAAGTAATACGAACAATATACCACACCCGATATTTGTGAAAGCAGTTAAGGTATTACCTCTGTCCCCATCCGGGGGCTAAGTTGCTTGAAAACTAGACAACAGTTCTCTCACCTGAAATACTAAAATGTTTTTTTTTCTCTTTCAAATGATCTTAGAATAAAGCAAATAAGCATCATTTCATAACGACTGCGCTCTCTTAGAACTTAATTTAAGAATATCTGGCATCAAGCACCTACCTGACACAAAAATACCAAGGTTATGTGGTTTTGTAAAGCTTCGTAAGTGAGGAATATGAGTGTTTTGATGAGGGTGGGTGGGAAAAAGCTTAAGCAGGTAGAGAATTTCAACTATTTAGGCAGCATGTTGGAGGAAAACGGTTACAGTAGTAAGGACATCAGGAAAAGAATTGCGCTTGCAAAGGAGGCGTTCATGAACAGGAATGACTTACGGACGGATCGCTATATTACAGTTTAAGGAAAAGGTTAGTGAAGATTCTGATCTGGAGTGTAGCTCTTTGCGGAAACGTGTACACTTTGGAAGAAGGATGAGAGAAGACTGGAGACATTCGAGATGTGGGTGTGAAGAATGGAGAAAGTGAAGAGGACGGAAAGGAGGAGGAAGGACGAAGTGCTAGACATGGTGGGTGAGGAGAGGCAGCTTTTATATGAGACATGGAGGCAGAAGGTATGAGTAGGGGGAGTACTTAGCGGGAAGGGGATATTGAAAACAGTGTTAGAGGGTAGAATGTTAGGAAAACGAAGGAGAGGAAGGAAAAGAATAAGATGTATTATATATAGAATGATATAAATTAGGTCTTACTGTGAATTGAAGAGGGAAACAGAAGGGGAAGCTCCCAGAATGCATCTTAAGTACTCCATGGAAACCTACCATAATCAGTGGAATACTATAAAAATAAACCTGACAAACAGGACCAGGTTTTCAAGATGGCCTCTTCTTTGACTCTACTCTCTTGCCCAATTTCCCACTGTCTTACCATCCTCTCTCACCGCGATTTTACTTCCATTCTTCTTGCTTCTATCTCTCTCTAACCCATTATGTAATCCCTGGATTTCGAGACTGTATTGCGTCCTTATCCTGCCTGGAATCCATTTTACAGCAAAGGAAACTTTACTCCAATAACATGAACTCTAACGCATGAATGACTAGTTCAGAATTGTCGCTTCCCACAATGAAAGGTCGTTTGTTCCTTAGGTCTAAGATATGTATCGGTCATTTGTTTTTGCTATAGGAATTTATAGTAGATGAATAGCGAGTAGCCTCAAGTATTCAGAAGGGAGCAACTGCTATTAACAACAATAAATTGTTGTGTAAGTGGTTATTCTTTTACTATTTGCATATTATACCACCCAAAGCAACTTGCAGATAAGGAAACAGTTTTGAAGCAGCTGATAATAATTAACATGCTATGTTTTTTACACAGAATAAGCCATAAGAATTCTAAATGTTTTCCAATCATGAAATTATATTTTAACTCTGTTTTTTTAATCATATACCAGCGTGACAAGGGTGCATTTTTTCGCAAAAAACACCCTCATCATTCCTTCTGCCATCTATTTCTCCATTTCTCTCGTGTCTTCTCAACTACTCCCTCAATCACCTTTGGAATTAAATCTTTAAGCCATTATGACCTCTACGAATCTCATTCCTCTCTTCAGTCCAAAGATAGCATTATTTAGTGTTTACAACATAGGATCATTTGCATCAATGCCGAACGCACTTCCTAATTTGATAGAATACTTAAAAATAATGCCTGGAAAGTTCCATGCGAATGTAGATATGCAACAGATCTGCTCTAGTTTTCTCAGTGAAGAAGTCAGGAACAGTAAGTAGGAGCAGCATTGAAAGTGATTTAACAGCAGCAGCGGGTGATATCAACAATTTTTCAATTTCCATTCCACATAAGTGGGAAAAAATTTGACATACCGTCACCAAAGACTCTCAACATCGGAAAATGGTGAAAAATAGAGGGTTTTTTCTTTATAAAACTCATAGGAAAAACAAAAATATGCCATTTTAATTTCACCAATCATTAAACTCAGTATAATACATTTCAGGACGTGTTTATCACTTAATGTTAGTTTCCAGCAAATATCGACTTCAAAAATAATCTATACGCTCACCAGTAAGAGAGCTGTACTTTTAACTCGAATAGCCTAAGCATTGACATAGAGGTAAAACATGCGATAAAGCGTTTTCTTGATATGCTTGGTTTGTTAGTCTAGAAAATACTCAATTGCTCCATGCTGCGATTTTTTTATTTCGCGAATCACGATTGCTCAAATTTAAGTATTTCTAACGACTTTAAATAAGAAAAAAATTATTTAGGTAGCATTGATGCTTAAGTTTCCAACGTTCTCTTGTCAATGTGAGTGAATTCCTCGCAGTCACACTCGCAAAAACACTGCTTCTTTTTGGATTCTGCAATTTTCCGGCTTCAGAAATCTATTATCAAAGAGAGCCCGAGGCATTTTTTTCCTCAGTGGAATTTCGAGAATTTTTCGCGCGAAGAACGCCAAGCCCAACGCCCACGAGAAAAAAGTGGTCACAAAACTAATGTAAATTCGAGGCACGCTCCTCCCTGACAGCAACGATTATCCGCAGAAGTTTTCTTCGCCTCAGACGAAATATCCATTACTGCTCACATGAAAAAGATGGATCAAGTAAAGACTAGATATTATTTATTCCAGGAAATAAAGAAAAAGCTTATTTTCATCCAGCATTATATTTTGTCAAAAAAGGTTTGGTAGACAATATAATCAGTATTGTGTGCTTAATTTCTCCACACATGATTCTTTAGGTGTGTAAATAAAACTTGTGTATGCTGCATGAAAATAAACTGAAGATGGGTGGGCAGAATTTGACAGTACAGAAGAAATTTGAACTGCTAAAGTATTTTGACGAACAATCGAATATGTTTATGATTTTTAGTTGTATCCTGCATGCATGCATTAGATAAGCCTTAGATTAGGTTACGGAGAGAACGATTACAGTATTACTAAATAATGATGTCTCATTATTTATATACATAGCGCAAGGATAAAATAGGCAAGAATATATATTCCCCAAAACACATAATTTTCATAAGAATAAATCAAAGATTTTATGCAAAGGGACACTGAGATATTAAGAAAAAGTGGTTTACAATTCAGACGAATTAAGCATTTTTTCTGAAAATCTAAAAGACTTGCGATGGTACAGATCTACCCTTTATGTTGCACGTGGATTTGAGCCGGCGACTTTTACTGGAAAGGACTGCTAAAGCTCATTCTCTGAAATAATTTCATGCAATTCATATGCAAAAATCAAGTTATAAATAAAAAAATTGGTTATAAATGTTGGTATATATGTGTATAAAATTTCAATGTTTATTTATCTGAGTTACCATGTGCATTGTTGTTTGTTGATTTTTTCAGTTAGAAATTCTTACAAGAGAGAAGCTTTTAAGATTCTAGTTACTAATTAGTTTCCATCAAGCTTGATAACCAACCCGAGAAAAAAATAAATACGCATTCAAATGTCCTAGCGGTGGCGTTATGTAGGTGGATTATTACAAAGGCGCAGCGAGGGGGGGGAGTTTGGGGATGAAACCCCCCGTTAGAACTGAACGAAACTTTTTAATTTGGTCCATTTTACTTAATTTTTCTGATGTACTTATAGAAGAGTGCAAGAATTATTAAAATATCCCTCAGAAAGCCATAAAACTCACCATTTTGAACCATTTATATAAAAAAATTTCTGGGGGAGGGCCTCCGCACCTCCCACTTCTCCTAGCGGGTATACCACACACCTCAGGTCTAGTTGCTCCCAAAACCCCCCTAGCCTTAATTCCTACCTGCACCCCTGGATCATTAAAGTCTGTCTATTTTATAATCGTACACGGCCATACATGAAAGTATTTTATTTCTATCATTATCTACTAGAATGTGAGAGCACATCGAATGTACTGAAAAAATTTAAGGTTATCGAATTCAATAAAATATTAATTCAAATATTTTTAGAAAATTGAGGGGCATCATTTATCAAACAATGACTCAAAATAACATTATTTACTAAACCAAATCCGCACAGTATTGCATGCATAAAAGGACAATCAGAACAACTGAGAAAAGCATTAAAGAAAATAACAGATTATCACATTGCACGTGATAATAACAATTATTTGTAAAATTATTCATTTACCAACTTTAAAAATCCCATTTACAAAGGTTTTAGAAGTTATTTAGTGATTTTTCAATCACAAGTAAAGATAGCAATTTAAGTAATGTGCGACAAGCACAGTATTATCTAAAAAGCAGGATATCACGACATAAATCTGATATAAAAAGTCAACAAATATTTTGCGCTCTACATGAACTTGCATGTAACTACCAATATTCTTCTAACATTGATAATACGGCGATAATAGATTATGAACTTGTTCATTATTTCAAAGGTTTTTGTTTTTGTATTGCAAAGTGTGGAAGCTTTTGATTGTTTTTATGCACATTTTCAACATTCCATGAAGGTTATAATATAATATGAAACATTAGCATGGATAATTATAACTTTAATTATTGACATGAACCTCAAAGAGTATTTAAATTTGTACTGAAAAACTATCTAGGTATCGAGATAAATTTTTATTTTAGGAGATGTCAGTTCGTGCTCACCGTGAATTCGTGGTCACGTGCATGAATGGGAGCATGGAATGTTAAGGAGATTCTCTACGTTGCATTTGTTTAGGCGTTTTCCGTGAGATGGCTCGCCGATCGAGAAGGCTTCACCGCGGCCGAGGGTACGGTTTCCATTGTGACGGCGATCCTCACGGTGAAGGAGAGGGAAGGCCAAGAGAGTGGTAATTTCCCAGTGGGCGGTCGAGAGGGCGGTATCAATGAGTGGGAAAGACATGACTAGTGTGGGAAGGGACGAACGGGGTCAATTGAGAGCATCGAAGAAAGGGTTGGATGGGGTAGATACGAGGGTAATACCTAAAGTAAAGTCTCCAATTTTTAAGGAAAAAACTACTTTCGATGATATATATATATATAATGTTAAAGATTGATCTATTATCTATTTTCTACATAATTGCCATTTCGTTCGATGCATTTCTGTAAACGCAGTTACAGTTTTTGTATGCCCAAGTCGTACCAGTTCGCCGCCGTGTACGCAATCTACACGACAACGCTCGTCCACCCTTTGCCCGCTAAACCGGCGCTGTCCTGCAAGGCTTTGGTTGGGACATCGTCCCAATAGTCCGGACATTTCCCCAGCGACAGCGATTTCGACCTGTTTCCTAAGTTGAAAGAACATTTGGCCAGATAGAGATTCAGCTCTGACGAAGAGGTGAAAGATGAAGTTCAACATGGTGGCGAACTGGTACACCATGGACACACAAAAACTGTCACAGCGTTTACAAAAATGCATCGAAAGAAATGGCAATTATGTAGAAAAATAGATAATTGATCAATATTGCAAACGATGTATACATCGTAGAATATAAATATTTTTTCCTGTTTCTAAAAATATTGGAGACCTTACCCTCGTATTAAAAAAAGGGAGAGACGAAGAACTATCGCTCATGAATTAGAATTTCATCACCTTAATATTTTCGACGAGAATAGCTCAAAAAATGGCTAAAGATTACTTCAAGTAGATTTTTCGTGAGCCGAAAGTCTTCTCTTTTGTTTGCTTGCTATTTGCCTTGACGATGTAACTACCATCCTAAAAAAACTTTCATTTCTTAACAGGCTTGGTTAACTTACGTGTTTCGGCGATTTTTATTGGGAATAATTCGCAACCATTTTTTCCATATTCAGTTCACAGATAAAAGAATTTTTTTCACATATTACATTTAGAAACGCTTTCCAAAATTCAGTATAAATTATCAAATACCAACGCCAACACTATTCCCGTGGTATTAATCAGCATTTCGTATTCCTTCTATTTCTATAATAATCCTTCTGAAAATGAGACTTAGGAAAACTACCATTCAGTATTGGTATTCCTCCAGTATTTCCAGGCATTCCTAATGCACTCATTGGTATTCCTCCGGTGCTTAACGGTATCCGTACTCTATGAATTCAGTTAATACGTTAATAGCTACTATTGGGTGCTAATTTCTCGTTCAAATGTTGTAAAATAGTTTATTCCAATTTCATCTTAAATTAGCGTGAAGACTGAGAAAAACGTATTTCAACATTTTTCAAGATTCCGGCCTCATTTGCGGCGAGGATGAATTCCCTGCCTGCCAAACAAAAGGACGCAGGCTCGAGTCCCGCCTGGATAACCAAGCATGGGTGGTTTTAAAATTGTTCCCCTCCTTGTTTGTGATTGGCTTAAGTGAAATTTCTTGTAAATAGAGGCACCTATTACCAATGAATTATGAAAAAAATAATTTCCGAAGAACTATATATTGTGATGAAACAGTTGTATTCCAGTGTCACACGGAGGCACATTTACTTCGGGGAATTTTGTAGCAAGAAAAGTGCATTGATTCCATTCCTTATAAACCAACCATAGCTACAGGTCCTGCCATTGTCAAATACAAGGTTTTCCAGCCATTTTATTAACATGGTATCAATTTTAGTGTTGACAATATTAGGAATCAACCTGCATAATAAACATGTTCAGTACTTGAAACGTCGAGTAAACTGGGCAATTAATTTTTTTCAATCGTCAAGGAGTACAATTAAGTACTAAGTACCATTTTAAAATATTTATATTTCAAATTGACCGTGCTATGTTTTATCATAATATCAATTAAGAAAAAAATTAAGTTTCAAATTGAATTATAGGCCATACGAGACCGAAATGAAAAGTGAAAAATGATCAAAAATATGCTTTGACTAAAATATAGAGACTTAGTAATTTGTTATGACACAGGCTATTATAACGGTAACTCATTGCATCTAGTAATTTGTTATGACACACACTGTAGTAACGGTATCACACAGCATTTTATTTTGAATCAAACACACGTCACATTTAAGATGTACCACTTAGGCATTTGAAACAGTTCGGATCATCCCAGTACCTTTGGCGGGTCCGACCCACTATATCACCCTGGATATGGAATAACAGAACCTGATTTCTCGCCCACTCCAAAAGACGTCGCCGAGTCGACCAAGACCGCGTTAATTTACAGGTGGAGAGAAACGAAATAATAATAAAGAAAAAAGAAATTGGCGAGACACTTCGCGCCGGGTATTCGCAGGACCGGGAAATTTATTCATCCCTCGTCCACACAACAATGCCGGGGAGACCCCGATAATGAGAAAGTGGACCCAGCATGGGCGGGTTTAAGCTCTTGCTTCGCCCGTCCCCTGTGATTTCGCCTGGGCGCGCCGCGCAGCATATAAAGTCACCGTCACCGTTTTTCTAGAATCCTCCTTCAGTGACGCCCTAACCGATTCCGGGCCCCATTCAACTCTGTACTCGCGACCCCCGCATTCAACCACTCCCGGCCCCCGCATTCAACCATCCGGTTATTTATTCAAATGCGCCCGCGGCCCTAAGTGCGACAGGTCTAATGGAAGGGGAGAATTATTATGCGTTTATATACAAATTCCCTGTGGTCCGTACGGCATTCTTTTAAGAGGCATGGCGCGTTTTTTTTTTGAGGGCGTGGGAAAAAGACGTGTGACCCCGCGCTTCCAATTACGGGTCATCATCTACGGTGCAGTACCATTGGGTACGGAGGAGACGGCACTCCAGGAAGTGATGGGAGGGGTGCGTTGCCATGGTTCCCCACTCCACAGCGTCCTCCCACACCCTCATCACACTACACTTCCGAGAAGACTCCGCCCCGATTTGAAACGCATATTTCTTCCCAATCTCCGATACCGTCCCACAACCCTCACCGTGCCATTCACCACTAAGTTTTCTCACCCCCTCTCACAAAAATACCAGGTCTGGTCGGTTCCATTTGGTATTTCATGTAACGTGGAAGTGACGGACAGATTGGGTCCTTTACGGCGAGAATGAGGAGTATGGGAGGATTGGAGAAAAAATTTGTTTATAAATTTTCTAAATTAGTGTTAATAGTTGCACGATGACATTTTGTTTGATTCTCTGTTAGCACTGGGATAAATAATAAATCAATGGTTAGTTCGCCCTGTCACCTTTGACACTTACAATCCTATTTCACTTATTAAGGGGCATTTTACGGTTTGGTCATTAGGAATTTAAAGAAATGTAATGCAACTAGGGTAAGTAAGTACTCACAATTTCTAGCATTTAATTTTTATTACAATGGTGGTTGCAGTATTTAATACCAGCAATCATCACATCTTCTTGTTTTTAATCCTACTGACTGAAAAATAACTTTTGGCACAGGATACACTCCTTCAAAATGGCATATTTATACGTAGCCTAGACCAAACCAGAGGCTGGAAGGGCATTTTTATTCCCTCAATAAAAGTAGTAGCACTCAAAATTGACCCTAAAGTAGATGTGTTAGACATCAAACTCCCTTTGAAATGAACTCAGGCATCGAAATTGATATCAAAATTATGACGAGCACTCAAAATATTTCATATTTTTAGGAAAAATAATAGAACCCACTTCCTATAGGAGTAGAAAAGTAAGATAGGTACAACTGAGCTATGATGATAGCTATCATTCTTACGCCACATTGATGCAGCAAAAAAATTAAAATAAATACATAAAATGGATGAAAAACATTTTTGAAAACAATTTTAATGGTTCCTTTGAGGAAAATTTCTCTATAATGGAGGTGACTGAGAAGTTTACTGTAGTTTCCAAGTTTTTACTGGTGACATAAACTCAGTATAGATAGCTAAGGCTACTTAAGCTCTAGTAAAAAAATCCGTCAATCCTCAATCATAGGAAATGTCATTTATAGTAATAATAAGGCCTTCATCGCTGATTTCAGATATATTATCCTGAAAAATGACTTTTGCATTGTACAAAGACCCGTGGATAACCCATCCATCTCCCTTAGGTGATTTAAAACTCAAGAATATCTTTCTCAGAAAAATCAATAGCTCCTAAAATCGTCTTCAAGGGGTGTGGGATATATATAAACGGCATACTAATGGTGATGAATCGTCGCTGGAATAAGCATCGGGGTGGAAATCAAAATGATGACCATAACTTCACATATTCCTCATATCGGAGGAGAAGGCGGAAGAACAGGCTTTAAAAGAAAAGAGGCAAAAAAGAAGGCCGTAAAATTCGGAATGGACACACGGAGCAGATGTAGCTGAAATTATATGGAGTCCGAAGGAGAGCAAGGGAGGGTAAAGGGGGGATGGGGGAGAGAAGAACCCCTTCCCTGAAATGATACACGGGGCACAGTGCGCTATCTGCCTCTCCTCATCTCTTCCTGCTCACAGACTGTCGCCATGGCTAACCCACCCACGCTTCAAACTCCTCGGAGCAGCTCCGTTTGCCCGCCTTATCTGCGCCGATATCCTACACCGCGTTTCATCGGCTCGCCTGGCATAGGTTGGTCGGTTGGGCGAGGGCGGAGGAGCAAAATTTACCTCCTAGACATATACTCAACCAACCGTATTTTTTTCCCCTCTTTTGCTGACCCTCCGCTTTCAACCCTCGGCAAAATTTCTCATCCCTGTGTCCTGGAATCTCCGCACACCTTCAGAGATTCCACCCCCGAAAGAAGTAGGTAGTGTCATTTCTGTGAAAGACATTCCATGTCCTCATCACTGTGCTCTATAAAGCCACCTATAAAGATATGCTTTATAAGCAGGATATTTATGGAATAATCGATGTGATTTGAGCCACTTTTTGAGGACTTTTAGATTCATAAATATTCCATCTTTTAGATAAATTCTCGTACCTCGTGTCCTGGCATCTCCGCACACCTGTCAGAAATTCCAGCACTAAAAGCAGAAGGTACTGTCATTTCTGGGAACATTTCAGAACGTGTCCTTATCATTGCATTCTTAAATCTACCACCTGAAAAGATGTTTTTTTATGAACACAATATTTCTGGATATAGCGATGTAATTCTAGTCACTTAATGAGGATTTTAGGACTCATTTCTATGTCGTAGGTTAATGTTACTAGGAAGATATAAGCGTCGACACATGCAACGTCATTTTAAGGTGTAACGCTGCATAAAAGAGAATAATTAGCTTCTCATACACGCTTTTAACCAACATTTTTTTTCCTCCCTCCTGAACATCATATTTCAACCCTCGGCAAAACCTCTCATCCGTATGTGTCTCGGAATCTCCACACACCTTTTAAAGATTCCTAAGCCGAAATTCGTAGGTAAATGTCACTTTCGGACATTTCAGGGTATGTCCTTATCGTTTTTATCTAAAACCTGCCATTAAATGTTTAATGTTTTAAATATATTTAATGAACAGAATATTTTTTGAAGTTATTGACGATATTCAAGTCAATTAGGATATTTAGATTCAAATCTTTGTTGATTTTTAACACTATATTTTATTCATTAATGTGTCCTCATCATTATGTTCTTAACAGTTCTACCACATGAACATATAATATGAACATATTATATGTTCATGTGGTAGGATAAGGATATGAACAAAATATGTCTGGAATAATCGATGCAATTCAAGGCATTTTGTTTAGGATTTTTAGATTCATTTATTTGTTTTGCCCTAATATGCTTGAGGAAGGTATAAGGTCCTTCTTGTTTTAAGCTGTAGCGCTGTTTAAAAAACCAACATTAACTTTTCAGACACGCTTTCAGCCAACTGTATTTTTATCCTCTTTGCCGACTCTTTGCTTTTGACCCTCGGTAAAATTTCTCATTCTTATGTGTGCAGGGATCTCCGCAAACCTTCAAAGATTCCGTCGCCGAAATACGTAGGCAAATGTCATTTTTGTGAAAATTTCAGAATATATTCTTATCATTGTGCTCTTAAGTCTGCCATTTATATAGGCGTGTTTTATGAACCAAATAGTTTTAGAATAATTAATGAAATTCAAGCCAATATTTGAGGATATATTCATTTCTTCGTTGTTATCAAATTCTTTCATATTTTATTTATGAATACGTCCGAGTCGTTGTACTCTCAATTCTGCCACCTATAAAGATATGTTTTATGAACAGAATACTTCTGGAATAATCGGTGTTATTCAAGCCACTTTTTGAGGATTTTTATGTTCATTTCTTCGTTGTACCTTAGTATTTTTATAAAGATATTTTTCGACCCTTACAATGTCATTTTATGCAACTACGCTGTATAAAAAAGCAGAATGAACTTCTCGTACACGAGTTCAACCAACCATTATTTCCTCTTTGCTGACTCTCTGCTTTCAACCCTCGGCAAAATATCTCATACCTATGGGTCGTGGGGTCTCTGCACTCCCTTCAGAGATTCCAACACCAAAAGAAGTAGGCAATGTTATTTCTTAGAACATTTCAGAATATCTCATTACCATTGTGTTCTAAAGTCTGCCACCTGCAAAAATATTGTACATGAACAGAATATTTTTTAAATTACTGATGTAATTCATGGCACTTTTTGAGGATTTTTTTAGGCTGATTCCTTCCTCGTAGCCTAATATTTTTAGGAAGATATAAGCGTCGGCACATGCAACGTCGTCAAAAAAATTGTGAGAAAAAGTAATCATAGGCATCTCACCATTGCAGCTTATGAAGTTTCAACAAATGAATGCCTTAATTGGTTAATTGGCCTTAATTGGCCCGAAACTGGTTTTCGTGGAATGTACTCTGTGTTCCCTTCCAGTATTGCGAAAAAATAAATGGAATTTAAATACTGATGAAAAGTGATAGAAGTTATGATTTCCAAAATGGCAAAAGTTCACAACAAAGGATTTAGGGAAAAATAGATTTTATGCATATTTTTGGTGATACAAGCGCTGTTACTCTCATTAATATCTATTGCTAGATATTATATAAAGTAAAGTATGCGCCGGCCTCGGTGGCGGCGGGGTAACGTCCTCGGCTACCAAACAAGAGGTCGCGGGTTTTGACTCCCGCCTGGGTAGGTTTCCCCGGACCGGGGCAAAGTTCTTCTTGTACGTTTACTTGCTACATTTGTTGAATACCCCGGTATAAAATGGCCAATAAGAGCTGTATCCGGTGATTTGAAAATAAAACAAAAAATAAAATAAAATGTGTTCTTGGGGTAAATTCGAATTTTTGGCTTCGCCAGCATTGAATATGCACGAAAATAATTGGTTTGTCTCAAAAATTTGTTTGACAGATTTGTACTGTTTTGGGATTAGTGGCCTCAATTATCGAATCTGCGTTCCTCCGTTATACTGATTGAAGGTAAATAACGTTACCCACTGTATAAAGCTCGGTCAAATGTTCTGGAGTTTTGAATTATCTTAACTTTACTTACGTAAATTATCTTATCTTATTATCCTACTGAGACTGAGACCAACAATAACATGTTGCACCTTTTCTTACAGCTCATGCTCAAAGATTGCCGAGATAAAAGGATAACAGCGAATATTAAACAAAAGAATCTAAACCTCTAAATGGGTTATCACTCACCGCGCATTTAAAATGTTTCATGAAATTCGCCACTCGTGCCGCTGACGGACAAAGTGATCCGAGTTTCACGGGGAAATATAGTATGATTAGGAAAGTAAACAGAAATTTACTTACATTATGATGCGATACATCAAGTTCAAAACTTTTCAATGATAGTCCTCGCAATAACAAACATAATGTTACAAAAGTTGAAATAAAAGTGGATCCCATTGCACTTATCACCACGCCGCGCCGTGGGCATTTTCGAAAACCGATTAAAATGCGGCCGAAGTGGCATAAGAAATAGCCATCTATGGGATGGAATTGGGCCTCCTCTATGGAGTCCCCTTGAGGGTAACAATGGGTCAAACTTTCTTTTAAGTGACCCTCCCGTGATCCCAGTGATTTGCGTGATAAAATGGGGACGTATGAATCCTAAGTCGATATCGATGTGAGATACAAATGTAAACGGAACATTCTTCCACCCGAATGAAGGTTCTTGCGTGGCACTTACTTTGCGCGCATTCATAAATCCGATGCCGATAAGATTCGAAAGTCTTCGGCACCCCAACCCGCGTTCAAGTGACCATTCACTAACGTGGTATCTCTTAGGGGAAGTAATATTTTTTCTTCGTACCAATGTTACCGGGCAGTAACTTGCATGGTGTTGAGGTTTTGTTTTCTCCGTACTTTCTTCTGAATGGAAAGACTCATTGAGTACTTTGAGGAAAGCGCATTCTGGTGAGAGGAAAAACTTAGACTGAGGATTCAGCCAATAGCACATAAAAACATCGCATTTTATAAAACTGAATGGATGGAAAAATTCTCAAAATGAATGAGAAAATTTTATATTCTACTCATACAAATATTATCTCAGCCTGTGATTTTTCAGAGCAACAATTCCTCTTTGAACAAAATTTTCAATAATGTTGGCATAAAAATTTTCATTACTACACAACCATTTAGAAAATTTCTAGTTTTTTTATTCAAATTGCAAACACATCACCTCATCTATTTTGATACCACCTCTCTCTTTTCTTTCATGACGAAATTATCTATATCATAAGCTTTTGTTAACTTGAAAGGCATCAGATAAATTAGTCTGATGAAAGTAAAATTACCTTTGCTAGGGGTCACGAAAGCCAATGCTGGTAGGCATTAGATAAACATTTCTATAATGATATAACAAAATACTTGGATGTTTTCCACTAATTACTTATTCTACTAGTCAGTATGCTTCGCTGCTTGAGCTCAGGTAAACATATCGCCTCCTTAAATTAATTTTATAAGTGGCAAAAGTGCCAAGTATTTCTTTCTAGTGTCACGATGAAATACCGCGAGTACTGACCTCTACGGTTTCAGTAAAAAAATCGCACCTACTTTAAAATAACACATCTCAAGCAGGGGATTTAAGCCCCTTTGACGGAAAAAGTGAGAAACATCTTCACTTATCTTAAGGACTATGGACGTGACCCGCGGAAAACAGTAGAAAAGGGGGAGGAATTTAATAAGATGAGAAAAAAAGAAAACGTTGGGTCATCTCTCTAGTATTTTCTCCATGAAAACGCTATAGAGATAAACTAATACCCCAAAAAAAGATATTAACTTCGCCAGGACTCAAGAAAGTCAAGATTATGGAATTACAGCGAAAATCACTCTACTTACCTATGATAATAATTTCATTGATTTTCGTGAGCACTAGGCCCATAAGGAAATAACTGTAGAATTTAAAAATTTTTAGAATTGATACATTCATAAAAGAGAAAGTAAAAAGCAAATAAAAATTTAAACAAATGCGGATCGCCGGCTGCATGAAGACCATTCGATAAAACAATACTTTATAAAAAAGAGAAAAGATTACACTGTGATATAACATACCATCTACAAAAAAATAAAGTGACAATAGTGTCGAACAAACAATATATTGCAAAATTCACTAGCTCATTCTTAACTTTGTGGTATCCCGTTAAAGATTTCTTGGAGAGTTCACTTTTACTTATACCAGCACTTTTAAAGTAGTGGGATAAGTAAAAGTGAGCTTTGCAAGAAAACTCAACATGATGTTATGCAACCAAACAGGTTACTTAGTAATGGGTTTTTAATGTTTTAACAATTTTCATAATCGAAAAACTTCATTTGTTAAGAAAGTTTTCTTTTGTAAATTCATGATTTTTCAATATTTTGGTTTCTTTTGTGAAATAAAATAATTGTGTTTTTATATTTCGGAGGGGGTGTCCTGACCCTGGCTATTTCCCCTGGCTACGCCATTGGTCTAGTCCACTTCATATTAAGTGCCGAGCCCGGGATATCACCCCATCCGATGGGAAAAGCGAGAAACATCTTCACTTATCCAAAGGACTATGGACGTGACCCGTGGAAAATGTAGAGGAGTGGGGAGAGGGGGCGGGGGCGAAAAAAATGAGAGAAAACAAAAGGAGTAGACGTGAATGAAACATGATATTTTTAGTGTTGAAATCCCTTTATGGCCGGCGAGAGCCAAAGGTCCGAATCGTCCATCCACAATCTCCGCCCGTACCCTATCTCTCTCTTCCTTTCTCTTAAGTCTCCATCGCCATTCCTCCCTTACCTGACTCCCTTCATCCCAAATCTTTTTCAATGGACCACACGTGAGTTGACGCCCCCCACCCATGCCTCGTCTTTTAACTCAACCCTCGGAGAGAGAAAAGAGCGGCGTCTTCACCTCCCGGAAGTTATTTTTATACGTACAAGCACCCTCCGCTTCGTCCCATCCTCCTGTCCCCGCGTGGTTGATGCGGTAGCGTATCTGTAAGAGGGGTCGCCCCGGATGGCGGGGAGAGGCGCCGACAGCCCCGTGAGAGATACGGACTCTTTTCCACCGTCCTCATCTTTCTCCTCATCTCGGGGAGCGAGGGACGAAATGCAAGAGGGCAGAGTAGGACGGGTTGGCTAGGAAAAAAATATCTGGGCGTAGAGGTGAAGGGGGTGAGGAGGATGTGACAGAGATATGCAGGGTGTTTTAGAGTTTTTGTGTTTAATGCTGGTTCTGTCATTCCATTAATCTAAAGAATATTTGAAGAATCGATTAATGTAGGATAAAATCGTTAAATAAGGGTGAGGAGGATGAGACAGAGACTCAGGGGGTGGATATCGTGGCGGAGTTTTTGAACCTAATGTTGGTTCTATCATTCGATTAATCGAAAGAAAATTTAAAGAATCCATAAGTTTTGAGTATGATCAATCATGAGTATTGAGTATGGAGGTGATGATGGTGAGGCAGAGATATTGAGGGAGCAGCGGATATAATGTTGGTTCCACTATTCGATTGATCGAAAGAAAATTTATAAAGTCGATTTATGTATACTACAATCGATAATTAGGGTGGAGTATAGAAATTATAGGAGTGAGGAGGACGAGACAGAGATATGGAGAGTGGATATCTGACTTTGTGTCTCATATTGGTGTAATCATTCAATCGAATGAAAATTTGAGGAATCGATTAATGTGTACTACAATTGGTTAAGAGGGAAAGAGTACTGAGGTGAGGAGGTTTAGACAGAGATATAGAGGATGGATTTCGTAATTTTGGATGTAATGCTGGTATGTATTATCTTTTGATAAAACGCTAGAAAAATCGAATAATCGATAAATGGTGACTGAAATAAATTATGAGAGCGGAGTAAAGAGGTGATGGGGAAAGGAGGATGAAACAGAGATATGGAGGGAAGATTTCGGAGTTTAATATCTGATGCTGGTTACATCATTTGATAAATCTTTGGAAAAATTTTAATAATCGATTAATGTAGACTACAATCGATTATGGGGGTGAAGGATAGAGGTGATGAGGAGGACGAGTGAGAGATATGGGGGGCGTAATTTCTAGTATTGTATCTTATTTTGATTCCATCATTCGATTAATCGAAGGAAATTTTTGAAGAATTGATTAATGTAGACTACAATCTATTAAAAGGGAGGTCTATAGAGATGATAAGGGTGAGACTGAAATATGGAGGGGGGATTTTGGAGTTAATAATCTAATGTTGGTTTCATAATTCGATTAATCGAAAGAAAATTTGAAGATCCAATTAACGCTGGCTACAATCGATTATGAGGGTGAAGAATTGATGTAATGAGGATGAGGGGGATGAGATATTAAGACATGTATGTTGGATCTCGGCTCCATTATTCGATTAACTGAATGAAGTTTTGAAGACTCGATTAATGCTGATTACAATCTATTATAAGGCTGCGGTATTTCGGTGATGGGGATGAGGAGGATGAGACAGATAGAGGGCGGGCTTAGGAGTTTTTGCATCTTAATTTGGTTCCATCCTTAAATGAAACGAAATAAAATTCGAAGAATCGATTAATGTAGACTACAAAAAAATATGAGTTTGCAGTATAGAGGTGATGGAGAGAGGAGAGATAAACAGATATATGTAGGGTGGTTTTCGGAATTTTCGTATCTAACGTTGGTTCCATTATTCGATTACTAGGAATATAATTCAAATAAGCGATTAATATAGGCTATAATCGATTATTCAATTCATAGATTCGAACTTCGATGATCTAAAATACAAATATTCCATTCATCAGATCTAAAAAGGAAAATTCAATGAATTGTATTCGTAATTGACGATTCAATTGTAGCGACCAAGCTTGTGAGTAAATCAGGCACGGGTTTCATAATATTTCCTATTTTGTTGCATGCCCCTCATTTTTTTTTAGTTTTCCAGGAGTATCCACCGAAGTTTTCAGCTACTCACGGGCATTCATGATGTCGCGAGGTTAGGTGCGTAAATATGACGGCGCTGGCAATATTACCCCGTGAAACTTCACTCACAAACCATATGGAATCTAATTTTTTCGGAAGGGTAGAACCTTATAAAAGTGCAATTATGAGGGTGTGAAATAATTCCGCAAAAATATATAATTTATACCACTGGAATATTCTCTCAAAAGATCAGAAAACAAATAGCAATCCCATTTGTAAAGAAAAATATTGAAATCATTTATAGTCACCTCCATTAAAACCTGCCTATACATATCCTTTCAAAAATATCTCTCAAATCGAACGAGTGAAATTCCAATCCCGTGGTGAAAGTATTCTTCCCATCATTTATTTGGTCTTATTAAAAGTAATCAGATTTTATGTTGCGATCCATGAATTATTTGTGCTAGCCTTTCAGGCGATAAGGAAAGGTATACCTGAATAATTGTATCATACCCATCATTTATTGTATTGATTATTAGCCTAAGTCCTGCAACCGGACTCATCATTTCCATAACTGCAATTTCAAATTATCTCCAAAGTAATGAAGAGGACACATTACACCCTTTCAATCGGTGGTATTTCACCAAAATTTCTGCGACATATAACTCGGTGAAAACTTAACGTATCATATGGAAGGCAGGGAGCAGATATTTATTGCTATTATCCCGCAACAGAAATATAAAAATGTTACAACTGAGACAATACTGAAAACATTCAAATTTTAGGTACACGCAAATTATGACGAAGGCTTAGAGAAAACTTCAAGATGTAAATTGAGGGTGAAAGCGAGCAATTCAGAATAAAAACTCTTTTGCAACATCTTAAGAGCCGGCAGCAAAATAAATATTTATGTCCAATTATTACACGTTGGCATTCATAGACGTAATAGGCACAGCTATCACTATCATTGACGATATCCCTAAAAATGATGATGTGAGATTGTGATCGCTTCATCTTCCGCTGCCACTATCGTTGAGCATGTGAGGGAAAAATCGGGAGTTACTCAACATATCTTCAGCTGACGAAGAAGCCTGAAGTGCTTCGATAGCTTCGACGAGTTTATTTATTCAATGTGAGTGTTTCTTTTTTGTGTCTCTGTGTTTATCGATATTAACTTGAACTATTTATATTACGTGCCACGTGCATATCATATTTTCCATATATATATATTGTTACTTATGAAAGACACCACAGGTGATATGAATATAAATAAATGCCATGATAGGCCACAAAAACATAGGCACAAATAAAAGAGGACTCACACGTTAGTTTCTTTCAAATTTTCGACCTCTTAGGGTCTTCGTCGGGAAGGAGGCAAGAAGACAGTCTCTTCTTGCCTCCTTCCCGACGAAGACCCTAAGAGGTCGAAAATTTGAAAGAAACTAACGTGTGAGTGCTCTTTTATTTGTGTCTATGTTTTTGTGGCCTATCATGGCATTTATTTATATATATATATATATATATATAGTGGTTGCTGATGTTAGGGTGAGGGAAAAAGTTTTAGATTCAAGCTGGGATTGGTAATTCGTGGAAAAGAATAGGGGGGGGACACAGTTTTTCAGGTGGGTTGTTGGGCTGGAGGATTTGGGAGGGTGATGAGCAATAAGGGGGATGGGTTGGGAAAGGTTATGTCGTTAACAAGGTTTCCATTTATGACTATTTCTCGAATTTCCAAGGCGTCCATCCTTCTTCCTTTACTAGTAAAATGGAGTATTTCGGGTTCGAAATTACTTCCGTGCCCCATTTCCAGGAGGTGCCGGGCGAAAGCTGACGTATCGACCTTGTTTTACCAAAATGCCCTGTGTTCCTTCACCCTGGTGTTGAAGTCTCACCCCGTTTGGCTGATGTAGCATGAATCACAATCATTACATTTTAATTTATATATGCCAGATTTTAATTTTGGTTCAATAACATCTTTAGCATTATTTGACAGTCTATCCAAGGTGTTATTATTATAAAAAGCAACTCTATATTTGTTTTTGGGGATAGCTTGGGGTACAGCATTAGACAAAGGGCCTATAACAGGTATTTTACACCATTTAGTTGAAGTTCTGGGTTCGACGGGTAGCAAGGAACTTGACTTGGTGTGAGCAATATGTGTTGGCGCTATACCTAAAAATGATGATGCCATTGTGTAATCATTTCATCTTCCACTGCCACTATCGCTGAAGTTGCGAGTGAAAAATCGTATCAAACAGGCTTTACTGAGTCTTGAGTGGGGAGGGATTATTTTTGGATCGTGTTCAACCTGTGTCCATTCATCCCTATCCCATTCATACTCTGGGGCCATCTATCGCGCCCACCACGTGACTCGGCATGATCCCCTTGTGGAGCCAATCCTTTTGTCTTCAGCGTCCAACTCGGTCGACGGCTCGTTTTTAATGGATAAAGAAACAAAAAAAAACAAATTCTCATCAGACAGAGAGATCTTTCTTACCCCGTCCCACGAATTATGAAGAACACAGAGGCGGGTGTTGATGAAAATTGTCTTTGAGAACGTTATAAACTATGAAGTACGTCATAATTTAACAATGAGGGATCTTGCAAACCTAATTGTGATAGGGGATTGTCCAAACCTAATTTCGGAAGTATTGTCGAATAAATCCTGCAACTAAAGTCGAAGTATGCTAACTGGGTTTCAAGGGTAATAAGTCCATTTTTCGCGGAAGAATTAAGCCTGAAATGAAAGAAATATTTAGACTAACCTGTAATGCTTTTCTCTATCTTTTGATATTGTTCCATTTCAATATGAAAGCGGTGCTCTCAAATAATTTTAACGAGATTATGATATAAGTATTTGTTTGCAACCGCATAAACCGTGATGGACTTAGGTCATGTTTGTTATTCCATTAGGATGGTCATGTTTGAGCTTCCACGCGAGACAGACGTGGGCTGGTGCTTCGCTCGAGACAGGCAGGTGCCTTAGTGATGTGTTCAGTTGCGTCCAGAGTATAAGTGCATTCAATTACGAGGATAACTTCCTACTCAATTTAGAAGCTCGAGTTACTAATATTAAGTGGAAACCGCAGTTTAAAATGGCTAATTGCAGTGTATGTAATGTGAATGTTCTTAAGCGCCAGCTAAGGATTACCTGCAGTGAATGTCAAACTCAGTGTCACGCTACTTGTGTTCACTTGTCCAAAGAGGATATCGAGTATATTGGCGCTGAAAAGCAAAGTTGGCGTTGTCCTACCTGTGCTGCGGAAAAACGTAAGAGCATGTCAGTAGTTCCACTGACGGATACGGACACTGCTAGTATCTCTCATATTATAAACCTTCTAGAAGAAGCTAAAGAGGACAGGAAACGCATGGAATTGGACTTGAACAAGGCTATTGAGTTTGTGCACAATAGATTAGATGAAAATACTAAAGTGCTTCAAGAAAACTCAACGCAGATTGCTGAATATTTAGCGACAATAGACTTACTTAGGCAAGAAAATGTTGGCTTAAAATCTCGAGTGAGTGAATTAGAAAAGAGGTTAGACGACCAAGAGCAATATTCTCGCGTTAATGACCTTGAAATACACGGCATTCCCCAGCAACCAAATGAAAATACCTTAGAAATCGTGAAAAGTGTGGGGGACGCCCTTGGTGTTAAAATAACCGACGATATGGTGAACACATGCCACCGATTGGGAAAGAAGGGACACGAAGGCGGAACGAGAGGTATCATAGTCAAATTTGTCCGTAGGTATACAAAAGAAGAAATTCTTCAAAAGAGGCGAGTGAAAAGGACCTTCTCCACACGGCACCTGGGCTTGGCGACCGATACTCCGGTGTACATAAACGAGAGCCTGAGTCCAGGTCGGAGGAGACTCTTCGCTGCTGCGCGTCTTGCGAAGAAAGAAAAGGGATACAAATATTTATGGCTAAGGCATGGGACAATACTCATGAGGAAGAAGGAGAATGATCACGTAATCACTCTGAAATCCTCTGATGACCTGGAGAAACTGTAAGCATTCTGTGAGTGAGTTATGTATGTCTTCAACCTATCTTTACTAACAAAATGCAGAGTACTGTTAATGATAATGGATTTAATGGTGGCAGGTTCCTTGTCTTGCATCAAAATATAAGAAGTCTAAGAGCTAATTTTGATAAATTTGTATTTCAACTAATTAATCTCGATATAAAACCCGCTGTAATTGTTTTGACAGAAATTTGGGTCAATGACACTGAAGTATCTATGTATCAAATAACTGGCTATCGGAGTTTTGATGTGTGTAACAATAACTATAGGGCTGGAGGAGTTATTGCATATGTAGCAGATACTTATGAGTGTTCTTCTATTGATCTGGGTGAATTAAAAACTGCTGATATGGTTAAAATATCAGTAGGGATAAATGATTCTTCTTGGATAAGCATTATTGGTGTATATAGACTTAATTTTAATCCTGTTGAACATTTTTTGAGTGAATTGGAGAATGTATTAACCATCTCTAGTGAGAGGAATTTAATTGTAATTGGTGATATTAATTTATGTTTATTACAACCCAACGATATTTCCTTTGAATATCAAACCCTTATGGCTAGTCATGGACTGGACCAGCTTATTCGAGTACCAACTAGAATTAGCAAAACGGGTAGTACATGTATAGATCACATTTTTTGCAGAAGTAGAGATAACTATAAGTATGAGGGAAGAGCGGACGATTGGGGTTTAACAGACCATCATGCTGTATCATGTTCTTTAAATATTAATGTACCCATTAATATATACGAACGAGTTTATCGAAGCCATTGCCGGATAAACTTTAACCATCTAAATAATAGTTTGCTAAGATGTGACTGGAATGATGTTTATTCACAACAAAATGTCAATGAAGCCTATGAAATATTTATAAATAAACTGAAATGCTGCATTGAAAAAGCTGAATACGTGTCAGACAGTAACAGATCGGGAGGAATGAAGAGGCCATGGATGACTTACGCTTTGTGCGGGAGAATTTCTAGGCGAAATTTTCTGTATAAAAAAATGAGGAAACACCCTGAAAATGAAAAGCTAAATAGGTACTACGTATCGTACACGCAAAGATTAGAATATGATATTAAAAAGCGCAAAGAAAAGTATTACAGGGACCTATTTGATAGTAGGTAATGTCAATAATACCGCTGCTCAATGGCGCATTTTAGATTCACTCACGGGAGGAAAGCAAGGAAATGAGAATTGTGTAAAAATTAGAACTAGTAATGGTATCGTTGTCACTAAGTGCCAGGACATTGTAAACGAATTTAGTTCACATTATGGTAAAGTAATTCAAGAATTGACCCAGAACAATTATTTTGAAAGTAATACGAATAAATACAAAGATATATTCCCAACCTCCAATTCAATTGACTCACTGTTTTTTGTTCCTACTGATGCGAAAGAAATTAGCAGCATTATTAAGGAATTAAAGTCTAAAAAATCTAAAGGTGTTGATAATATTTCCACACAAGTTATAAAAGAAGTAAATGCAAATATTTCGGAGGTCCTTGCCCATATTGCTAATCTAAGTATGTATACTGGAATATTTCCTAAACAATTAAAAACTGCAATAGTGATACCAATTTTTAAAAAAGGTGATAAAATGAACGTAAATAATTACAGACCAATATCCCTATTATCTGTATTTGCTAAAATAATAGAAAAAGTTGTTAAAGTCAGACTTCTTAAATTTCTAAATCAGCATAGTTTTTTCAATAAAAACCAATTTGGATTTATGAGTGGTAAGAGTACAGAGGATGCATTATTAAAATTCTGTTCAGAGCTGAACGACGGACTGAATAAGAACTGTAGAGTTGCTGGCTTATTTGTAGACATTACCAAAGCCTTTGATTCCATTAATCATAACATACTAATGAATCGATTATGGGAAGCGGGTATACGTGGAACCGCACATTATTGGTTTCAAAGTTATCTTTGTGATCGAGATCAATGTGTGCGTCTCAAAAATTGCTACAGTGAAAAGATTCGACTCACCTGTGGTGTCCCACAGGGTTCTGTGTTGGGACCCATACTGTTTTTAATATATGTAAACAATTTATGTGCTGGCAGGTTTAAAGGTCAATTAACGTCATTCGCAGATGACACTGCACTAAGTTACTCTGTTAATAGTGTTGATGATCTATATGAACACATACAAAGTGATCTATTAACACTCAATATGTGGTTTTCGGCTAATTATATGTTGTTAAGTGAAAAAACGAAATATATTATGTTTAGCATGAGTAAATCTACCTCAAACAAAAGTAAACTATACTATCAATGTGCAAATTGTATAAAAGATAATGTTACTTCCTGTGATAAATGTATTTTGATCGAACAGGTTAGTCACATAAAATATTTAGGTATATATTTTGACCAAAATTGTAAATGGAAGTCTCACATAAATAAATTAAAATCAGAAATGATTACTATTGTAAGAAAATTCTACTTCCTCAGATACATATGCCCTGAATCAGTGTTAAAAATGGTATATTATGCTCTCGTTAATTCAAGATTGCAATACGGAATAGCCTGCTGGGGTGGAGCATATTTTATCAACATTAAACCATTGATAGTGGCGCAAAAAAGGGTTATCAGGGTTATAACACGATCGTATAGGAAAAGCCACTCATTTCCTCTATTCAAAAAATTAGATGTCCTCCCACTAAGGCATTTATTCATTTATAAAGTCCTTAGAATATTCTATAACCGTAGTGGTGAAAAGGCCCGACCACAAAACTATGACATTAGAGCTTGGAGAAACTTCCATATACCTAGGCCGACGACCGAAATTTATCGACAGTCATACAATTACTTAGGGCCTAAATTGTTTAGCATGTTGCCGAGTAATGTAGCAAACTCGGAAAAAAGATGGGGATTTAAATCCGCCGTTAAAAAATGGCTTATGATGTGTGAGGAAGTAGAGTTTCTACTAAGAAAGGTGGGTTAAAAAAGTTTACAATAAAAGGTATATTGTATATTCTATGTATGTAATTATGCGTTTATATAAGAAAAATAAGAAAAATAGTTATCCTTGTCCAAATATTTGAAATACGTTTTGTAATAATGAATGCAATCGGCAATAGAACAAATAACTGAATACAAAGAAATTTTACTTCTCATGTGTGCTAGCACCAGACCTATGTAAAAAGTTTATGATGGTAGCCCCAAAACTACTAAAAGGGGTACCTATATATTCCAAAATATTTAAGTATGTTCTAAAATGTAATATTTGATTGTAAATGGAATAAATTATATATTATTATTATTAAATACGATTGCATACGTATCCAGAAGGCTGGGAACCTTAGGGTCCCGCACTTTGTTATTTGTCCTATCCCCATGGTACCACCTTTATGGATAGTTACTCGAATGCTGCTGTAACGGAGTAAGAGGGCGACTTCTTCAAAAGAAATAAATTACGGGTAAGGATTTAAATTATTTTCCGACCGTCATAAGTTGGCATTAGACCTTTAAACTGTCTGCCATTAAGTATAAACCTTTTATGCCGGTTGGGCATAGGAGGTGAGGTGAGGTATAATGCGAACCAAATATGAAATATTTTGTTTACACCAGCTTTAAGTGTCATCGTTAAATAGATTCCCTTACTTTATTAATAAAAGCAAAATATTTTATTTTAAATATAATAGTTTTATCATTTTATTGTATTGACAACCAACTTTGCATATTTACTTAATCATATTTGGCCACTTACGTGCAGACGACTGCGTTTCCACTCACATAAATTATAACCTCAACTAATACTTCCCTTATTTCACTCTGTCTTGCGAGTCAATAATGAATTATGAACACTAGAAATTATGTGAATATCCTTCACGCTGGGTTTTCTCCTTTGCAATAACCGAAAATGCAAGCACATCGATACTTCCTATGAAACTTTAATCAATCAAAAATTCAACAGTATAATTTCTTAACTATCGAAGTAATTTTGATGAGCGTATACGTCTAGATTCATTTCGTCTCATATGTGGGGAATTACAATATCTGTTGAGGGATATCATCTCTCATAAAGGATGCACAAGTTTCGATAGTAGCGTATTTCACTGATGACTCCCGTTCTTAGAAGATGATAACAGCCTATATACATACATGCACCGTATATAGATTGGACGGGATATATTATACACTTATTAGATATATTATACACATATAGGTCTGTCATTTCAATATTTTTAATTTCTTTTATCAGTTGCTTTTTTGCATTTTATTTTATCCTTCACAAGTATTGGTGATTTGGACCACAAATCATTATAGTTTGAGTTTATGATTATAATTTTACATTTACAAATAATATAGAAGGTCAAATAATATTTAAATATTTTATAAATTATTTTCCTGAGTCAATTGGCAGTAGCCTTGCCATAAATCGTATATCGAGCGTCAATTTTTTGCGGCTAGTATGAAAAACAATGAACGTAATGATAATTAAAATCACTCAGTGTATAACTCCCCCACTTTGGGTTAGAGACTACGAGATGTCTACCTCAACCGAAGACTATGCCCTAAGCTGCCTGTAATCTATATATTTTTGCACTTGGTGATGAAACATGTGTTGTAGTGTATTGATATTCAAAGACGTAGAAAGTACGATATCTTTGGGTATTATCTAATAAAACCCGTGAATAAAGTGAAAATATATGTTAACAAGATTACAATACTAATTAATACAAACTTGTGTGGAAAAAATATGCGGAAAAAGAAAGAAATATTTAGATATATAAAGATATATCGTTTCATTTAAATGTGAAAGCAGCACTTTTCAAAGTCACTCCAGCTTCAAGATTTCAACTGTTCATCCCCGCCTATCTTCCCTCAAAAAGTCATCCCATAAGCCTCCAGGATATCCAGATAACTCTCTCCCTCAATTCCTTTTCGTTTCACGAGACCTCATCCACCCCCTTCCCTTTCACCTTCCATCGGATTCGACCTCCCGCTGGTTTGACAGCCAACTGTCCATACGCCACTATAGCGCCACTCCCCGGAATCACATTTGACCTCCAGGCCCCGCTCCGAGCTTCCTTCCCCGCGAGACATGTTTGGCGACAGCACTGATGGCCATAAAGTTCGAAAGGACGAGCGGTTCGGAGGATGGGAGTGAAGGGAAGTTGAGGGAGTGGCGGAGAGGTTTACGTGGAGGGTGGAGGAATCGCGGGTATAGGGATGGAGGGGTGGGGGAAAGGGTTGGGTCCAAATGCGAAATGGAAGGGGGAGGAGAAGAAGTTAGACAACTTTTCAGAAGGATGAATGAAATTCTTAGTCACTACCATCGCCTGGTTCCGGGAGTAGTGATGTTTGACAAATGTTACGAAGATGCCTGTTTTGGTTCGGGGTGTTCTAACCGGATTTCCAAGATATTGTTGGGCATTCCGCTCGTCAACTACCTGCACGTTGGATAGCGCATTTTCAAAATAGCTCGATTGATCAGGGTCACAGTGATAGTCCCATTCATTATTCCTCGTGATAAGAAAATAGTGCCGTCGTTTATGGCATATGTGAATTTCATGTGAAGATGCACCATCTTCAAACACCCTTATAGTGGCTCGCATGATATTATGCAGTATTAATATATTTTATTGAAGTATTTTTTACCACCAAAAAACGGCACGAAGGCTTTTATATTGACTGATCGGAGTAAATAAAAGAAAAAAATAGGGATTAATTCATAAAAAAATGTGTGGAGCACCCGTAAGAAGCAGTTTGTTTTGAAACATTAAAAAAATCTACTCTCAATATTATATTTCAATTTGTGCAGTGCTAAAAATTGACTGGCTATTCTCTCACTTTTTACACTAATTATGCTATATAAATACAATTTAATGCTGTATCACCATATTTTATAGAGTTAAATCAATGTGCTTTACCTCGAGCTATCAGGGACGGTATTAGATGCGCAATAAAGGATTTTGGTCGCTGCTAAGGCGTAAGGTTGCATTCTTTTCTTGCTTTCCCTCATGATATTTTACTTCGATTTGTCCTTGGCTCTTTCATGGGAATACAATTTTCTAACATTTACCAAAAACGAAAACGCTAATTTCAATTTCTGTAAGTTACCTAATTTTATCATGCTACGTAAAGTGAATCTGCGCATTAGTTCAACGTTTCCAGGAGCGTGTTTGGTGAAAGTTCATAACGTCTGCATTTACGTGCAGTTCATACGTATTTATTTCGGGATGACCACGTCGCACAGTGGTCCCAAATCGAAAAAAGCTGGCCAAAATTAATAACGCCGTAATTTTAGCTAAAACAGCAACAAAAGTGGATATCTCCCACTGATTTTGATCGTCTGAATCTGATTTTGGCATTATTTTTACGATGTCTCTTCATTTTATCATTATTTGAGCTGTTATTATTTAAACAATTTTTAGAAAATCTCAATATAGATGTCTTTGCGATTGGTGATAACTTGGTGTTCATGGAGAGTTTAAATTAGTATAATTTTAAGGTAAAAGATGTATAAATTGTTGTTAAAACCCATTATAGAATTTACGACATGAAATTGGTGAGATTCGAACCCGCGACCATCAGCATAGTTGGTGAGATACCAAAATCGGAAAAAAGTGCTCACACTCACTCATTTTTGGCTTCAATATATTTGATAAGTCACATAAGATGAAATAAAATGACTGGTATTAAGAGCATTGAGGAAAATAATGTTCGAATTGCAATAAAATGGCTATCATGTATCACAAAGAACAAATTTAAAAATAATCGTCTCCCGATGTCACACCATCGGACTCATTATCGTTCTGCGAATCACTTAAAATTAGCAAATTTTCACCTAACCTGATAGGCTGACCTCGTTTTTTTGTAACTCCTGATGTAATTAAAATGTATGATTCAAATATTTGCAGGAGTCTTCGAAAGATATCTTCATAATTTAACATTCTTGGGTATTTTCTTGTACAATGCTCTCGGAATTTCCTCATGCCTATGTTCCTGGCCTCCAATGCTTCCTCCGTTAGAACTTCAATTGTAAGAAAGGATTCTTTGGAAATTGCTATTCCATGTATCAGCACTTTATGTACCATGAGCAGAGTATACTAATACCAACCATAATCGATGCACAGCTCAGCTATTTCAATGCAATACTGGATGAAGGCTTCATTATTTATCTCATAGCCGCAGGACAGAGATTTTAATATCACTGAAAGTCTATGAATAAGTCTTTCACCGATACCCGTCGTGAAAATTACAAATCACATTAATAATTACATTTCATACACATAAAGCATTTATTCGTAGATTTTTCAAAATTATAAAATCGGGTCCAATATTTCTTACTTATTGATTATAATTTTATATTTACACGTAATTTCATCTTGCCTGAAATGAAATCCTGAATCAAAACTTCACTTTTAAAAATATGATGATTGAGATTAATAAGTGATTATTTTTATACACTGCATATATTCACCGACTGTGCATACACGGTAATCATTTGCACTCACTAGATGCGAGAAGGAGATATTGATATGCCTCTGGAGGGAATTTCATTTCCTTCTGCAACCAGCTTTTGAACATCTCTTTGCAATGCTCATCTGTCCTCGAGCTTTGATTCCACTTTCTCAGGTATTTCGAGAAAACATTCTTCGCACAAAACGCGTCAGAATATTTTTTGCATGCTTGATTTCATTCAGTCGAAATCTTGTTTTCAAATATTCCACGATACATTCCTTCTTCTTCGCTTATGACTATTCTTTCCTCTCTGTATTTTTATTGTACACCGCAAGGTACGAAAAAATTTGCAGCACCCATAATTCAAATTTAACAGGAGTATTTACGGCTGAAACGATGATTGTGATTTCTATAAGTTGTCTATTTTTAACCAATAATAAACCGGAAATTATGATTTGACATTGAATAAAAGATAAAAAGCTTATATAGACTTGCCTCTGAGTTTCCGGCGTATCCTGAAATTTGAATGCCAAATATTGGCAAACCAAGTTCTTTAATTATCTGGACAGGAGAAGTTTCTCGAGTTAGCCGTGTTAACACAGTTCGGAGCACAGCACTTGTTCACATAGAAATTCATTAAGTAAAACTGAGTGGGAAATGTTCACCACATCCATGCAATGGCTATGGTGAGGGAGGCCGTCATCCTCATTCCATTATTATTAAAAAATGCACTTGCAAGATTCACGCTCCATTGGTGGGTTTAGACGAATTTTTCCCTCCGAATTCAATCCTATCTACGTCTATGGGCTGTTGAAATGATTCTGTGAATAATTCTTGGCATTAGGGAGCATTTATTTCTCTTAGCGCCAATACCTTATTTCGGAATAACGTGCTGACAACGCTGTACAGCATGCAAGGGATCTCTTCTCTATAAAAATATGAGGAAAGTTTTGCAGAGAAAAGCATCTTGTGGTTACTGTAAGGTTCTCGCATGAGGACTTGAGTAGTCACTTTTGATCACTCATAATGTTTCTCATTAAGAGCATGAAAACCGGCCCTCATTGGTTTCATGAATATTTGAAGGTGAGAGCACAAACGAGAAGTGTGCATACGATAGGCGTGAAGCACTTGATTTATGTAATCGTACAGGATGTAGAATTATGCTAAGTATACACCATGCAAGTTTGACTACCGATACAGGAACATTTGAGCGATAATGCCACTGTCTCCCGCCGGCCGCCGGCCAGCCGCCCTCAGCGGAGCGGTGCACCGCTCAACTTAAAACCCTCTAGATGTCGGATAGGCAAGTAAAGGCAAGATTTTTTTCTCCATCTTGTTGTACATACTCTTCCTAAGGATTAAGCATAGGAATCTTTGAGGGGCACGGAGGGGCACGAAACTATATTGACACATTTGACTAAAAATAGGCCCAAAAATAGCTAACATTATAAATAATTAAATATAGTTATAATAAAATCTGAAACGAACAAAAAATACTATAATATTGTGAAAAAATATGCAAACTTACCGTATTAAAATTGACAGATGAATCCCATTAAATTAAAATAGTCATTTATTAAGTTGAATTACCCTAAAATCGACTATTTCTACGCCTCGGGCGTTTTAGGCTGAACATGCCCATGTTTGACGGGTTACACAGGTCAACATAATCATCAAACAGACCTATCAGGTACAAAATATTATAGGCCATATCCTGCAGAATCCGAATACATAATTCAAAACTTCCTCGTAAAAAGTCGAAAAAATGACTTTTGGCCAGCTTTTTTCGATTTGGGACCACTGTGCGTCGCGATCATGAGGTGTACTGTATGCTGCTGCAATACACCTCATATGAAGATGCGCCATCTACATACACCCTTAACGTGGCTCGCATGATATTATGCAGTATTAATGAATTTTACTGAAGTATTTTTTACCACCAAATAACTGCTCGAAGGCTTTTACATTGACTGATCTGAGTAAATAAATGGAAATTAATAGGGATCAATTCTTAAAAAAATGTGTGGACCAATCGTTAGAAATGACTTTAGGCGCTGCGGAGCTGTGAAATTTTAAGATGGGATTCAGGGAAGATTGCAAAATAGAGACAGAGGAAATGGGGCCCAGAGAAGGATATTTTTAGTCCAGGTAAAGTTCTGGAAAAAAAGAGAGCTTTGAGAGAAGGAATCGGGGAAAATGAACCAGAAAATATTTCCGTAACTTGCGATGAGGAGCGTATAAAACAGAATAATTTTGTCTAATGCCTCATTTTTGCTTACACCTGAATCAAGCGATCAATTTCATGTCACTCAGAGTGATATCTCCAGGAATAGGTTTTCGAGCAGCAAAGGGGTTCATCATCGACCCATCTTTTTCTGAATAAAACAGTCATTCCCACCGTTCTTTCTCTCATTGCATATTTCGTCACTTTCCATATTGACAACTGTCGTTCAATTAAAACCCAAGCTTGGCGTCACAATCGCTTTTAACGGCCGTGAGGTCTGACTCGCTAAAACACAGTAACATCGATGGTTTTAGCGATGAGAATGAGTGCGAAAGATCCACAGAGAAAAAATCATCCGCCTTGATCGGTGTTCGAACCCGGATCCCCCGATTTCCGGTCGAGTGCTTTAGCCAGTTAAGCCACCGGGACGACAAACTTCCCTGTGGATATTTGTGGACACTACCGGACAAGTTGTTGCTGGACTGCTGGGCATATGATACCACAATCAGTCCAATCGTGCGCACAGCGCCACAGCCGGAGAGCAGGCCCGGACATAGAACACAAAGAGGTTCGCTCTTGACTAGTTTAAAGTATACCGGGACTAGCCGCGGTGATAACTTTTTCACCGTCAAAAAAGTTATCACCGCGGCTAGTCCCGGTATACTTTAAACTAGATGAGAATGAGGACGTGCCGGGTGATGGGAAAAGGGATGAGATATCCATCCCTGGAGCCATCGTGGGAAATGATGGGGTGAAAATGTCATTTTTCCGTCACCATTAGAGCGATCACTGCAGCTCTCGATAGGAAGAACGGAAAAAATGATCGTTTGAATCATGCATTAGATATAAATAACTATGAGACGCTGGCACCCCTGCATCGCGTCATCCCGACCGATTCGGAATATCGTTCTCCCACTCGAGAAAAAGAAATGGGAAGAGATATACAACGGAAGAGAGGAGAGAAAGAAAAAAAAGTTATTATCATTGGCCAGTAGTTTCCTAGGTGGGGCTAATGGTGGCCATTTGAGCCCATACATTGATTTAGTGCGTTGTAAATGATCAATGCAGGACTCAACTCCGGAGTCTTCCTCCTCTTCCATAACCTCGCCGCATGCTTCGCTACAAACGTCCTCAACTCATCCACCCTCTCGTCGATTTCTCGGTATAAAACGCATGTGAAGATCTCTCCCCTCATATCCCATACACCCCCCGGAGAATCCATTATGTCTTCCCATTACCCATTCATGGCCCCCGCCCAATCTTCATGGGTGAAATAATAAAAGAGTTTTAAAAAAATAGGGAAAAAAGAAAGGGATGAAGAAAAATGCAGAAACCTTCTCCGACTCTATTCACCGGTTTCTGGCTCCGACATAGCTTCCCTCTTCGACGTGTCCGCCATCGCTCGACCATAAATATGAGGGTCCTCTTCTTTTCGGTACTGCCTACCACTCATCCTCCTCTCTTCCCTGAGCCATAATCCACGCCAATGGTCTCATCCTACTACGCTCCCAGAATGAAAAAAAAGGAATACCTTCCCGTCACCCCTTTTTCTAATGGCTCCCCCCAAACCATATCTCCCGTTTTTATCTCCGAGGGATATCTTCACCCTCAGGAGACGCAGGTGACTCCTCGAGAAAGGATTGTTGCTGGGCCCGTGCTCAAGCGGACTTCTCTCTCCCGCCCCACGAGCATTGTCCCCTCCCCCGCACCCACAGCAACCCTTCCGATGCTTGACGGGAGGAGTACGAATCACGTCGTCGAGTGCTGAGTCGCCGCATGATTTTGGCACCCTGAAAGAAAGCATGACGACAGGGTGAGACCCAAGTGTTTAACCGTTTATAACCCAATGTTGCTTCTATGCAACATCGAAAATGTTTAAACTTTCAGCTCTATATCGGAGATATCTAGACTACCCATTATTTTTTAGTGTGCATTTGAATGACGAAATATTCAGCTGCCAGGATAATTATCATTGAATGTAAAATCTTCAAGTTTTCAAAATGAAAAATCTTGACATTTGATTTCTCCCAGAATCAGCTCTGGGTTAGAAAGGGTTAAGTCGAATGAAATGTTTATTTATATTGCGCTCACTCAGAGTTTCAATCTGAAGGTTGGTTTGGATATGTGAGGGGAGAGCTCACCTCGGACTAAACCACAGGGGTGAGTATAGGGGGGCCAGTTCCTTAACATGGACCACCATGCACTTCGATTACAGACTAATTTAGGGTGTGCGAAGGCTTCACCCGGGATTTGAACCTAGGATCCCAAGAAAAGCATCTAAACACTCTACCCACTACAGCGCTTCCCGGTTATTTGTATACCGCGTCATGAGAAGGTCCTGAGTTCGAGTCCTTCACAGATTACAATTTAACCCTCTCATTAATGGCTCCCTAAAATATTTGATTGTCCATTTCTCGATAGATATGTATTCCTACACCATTTTTCCCCTTTTCTTCAATCATATTCAAATGTGTGTGCACTTAAAGATGATGTAAATTGATTAATGAATAGACGGCCATATTGTTGTTATTTCTAATTTTCGGATGTTATAATGGCATATATTCCTTCAACCACAACATCAACCATGAGACGACATTTTTAATGTTTCTTGATGGACAATGCTTACATTTTTACTGCTCCTTATAAGTAAACTGGATGGATATCTTCCTTACCACTGGTTAATTTCACGAGAAATTTAAGTTTTCTCCAACTAGTGATTATCTAAGCCAAGGTTTTATTTCTAATTACCATATGTTGCCATTTTTAGTTTTCAGATGTCCTTTATTTGGCGACCAAATATTTTTTATGTTTCCTCTGTGCAACAATACTCTTCTGATCTGATGTTAATTAAATGAAGTGTCTTGAGCTGAAGTCATATTTTTCACTTACGCCAAACCAGTGTCTTCTACAACTATGCTTTAAGAATCTAACACACATTGGCTTATTTCACTTAGGCTCAGCGGACCTACAAACGCATGTTCCTATCGCTTTCCTATAAGGCCCTACTGTGAAAGATGAATGAAATGGTTATTTTTTACCGCTTCATCAGCAGGTCCTGTCAGGACGCAAGTTTATCCTCTCGTTTCTGGCTCTCCACCACCTTCCCTTGCCAATTTTTTTTGTGTTCCTAAACCATTTTTCCCATTTTCCTTACTTTTATTGAAATATGAGAACACCTAAGAATGCTATACTTTTATGAATGATTTTACGGCCATGCTGGCTTATTTCACTTGGGTTCAGGGTGCCTTCAAACGTATTTTCCTATCACTTTCTATGAGTGCATATATAGCTAAGTGTATACTTAGTTACCTTCTTGCATCTGCATCCTTGCCTCAAGTAGAGTTGTGAGCTGTCCTGCGGTTATTCTTTTAGCACCGCAGTGGGCCAAACTGCAGGGGTATTCTTTAGAGTAAACGCCCGCGATAATCCTTGAAAACCAGAATTTACAATAAAATTCTTGGTGGCGCAGGTAGCAAAGCATTGTGCTTGACATCCAAAGGTCCTGAATTCGTATCCCAATGAGGCCTTATTTCCAACCTCTAATTTTCGGCTCCTACACCTCCTAATTCATCGATATCATTTTCAATTTTGTGATAATATATCTTCCTTTCACCTTTTATCCATATTACAATGCGAAAGTGGTGCAGAAAAAACAATATGAGCAGTAGTTATTTCTAAACGTACGTATATGATAAATTTAAAACAGCTTCATATCCTAATTACTACTTCAGAGTTGCAAATATATATTATTCTCAGTTTCAAAATATCCACAAAATGATACGAAAAATAATATTTCCGGTTACAGAAGTAATTCTCAAGAAGAATATATAGTGTCTATTTCAGCGAAACACTCACTGTCTTTTCACTAGGGATAAGGTTTTTGTGGATGTAATCGAATACCAATTTCGTGGTACACGGTAAAACCTCTCACAGACAACTCTCACTTAACAACTTTTCTGACTTAAAAGTAATATTATTTACCCCTGAGATCTACATACATGATATGCTTGTTTTGAGGTACAATAACGATCTTCTCCATGAAAAACCCATTACATTATTGCAGACGCGTAGTCTCGATCCCAGTTGTCACTGGCGTAGCCAGAGGGGAGTCTGGGGGCTCCGAACCCCACCCCCCCCACCCCCGAAATATAAAAACACAATTATTTTTCTCCATAAAAGATAACAAAGTATTGAAAAATCATCAATTTATAAAATATTTTTTTTAACAAATGAAGTTTTTTCGATTATGAAAAGGATTAAAATTAGTTTAAAACACTCTTCTTAGTACACTGATTTTCAAAAAATTTTCCCCCTGATTTTGAACACCCCCCACCCCTCGAACGAAATTCCTGGCAACGCCACTGCCAGAAGTTGAGTGGGGAGAAAAGAGTGAATAGTTTCGACCCATTACGTGTGTCTGACGTGTGAAGAGGTTTAAATATTTCGCTTAAAATGAAATGGCCATTTTGCATACGCCGTTTTCTTAGTTTGGTGAAAAATATGAGAGCCCCATGCATCTAGTGGCGGTAGGCCGAACCTCTACTTCATTCAACCATACTTCGTACTCGATGGGTGGGTCGAAACTAATACGTTTGGCGGACATGATTGACTTTGGTTTCGTTTCGCTTCAGATTTATACTTTAGTTTCGACCCGAAGTAGTTTTGACTGTGATTTCGTTTCGACCCTGAGTTTAGCTCCCCGGGTCTAGATCCATTTCGTTTCTTTTCGTAATCACGTTCCCAGGAACAAAACTATTGAAATATTACTGGTTTGACTTTTAGTTTTGTTTTGAATGCCATCCCTGCCGGTATCAACTCGTGCGAGATTGCTTTGACGTCACATTCGCCAACGAATACGCACGAAATTCCTCGCTGGATTTTGAATGTGAAGTTCACCTGGCACACGTTTGATGCCATCACGCATCACGGTTAGCCAGTTATGGCATTTTGATGCCCTCCTGATTACTTTAGCCGCGCTGACCCGTTTGGCACCTTCCATGATCCATCGACTGAGTTTATCAAGGAGGTTGTAAATATTATGGAGGGGGCACCACTGGTTCCGAGCGTTGAGCACAGTGTGGCAGGAATGGAGCTTGGGTAGGATAGTCACGCCTACTTTAACCCAAACATTGATAATCCCATAAGAGTCAATGCTAACTATTTAGTGAAATATTCGGTCATGATCGTTGTTACGTTAAAATAAACTATCGCAAACGAACACAGTACACCTTTTTTATATTATTATGTGAAGGCCTCGTGAAAATATGCCTCGAATGCCACGGTTCCGCTGTGCAACTATAGTCTGTTAACTTTATGTCTACGGGTGAGCTTTCGTGAGATCCCGGACACTCTCGGATGGCTTCGCTTATAGGGGAGGGGCCGTACCGAGAAGGAGAGGAGGAGCGAACAAAACGTTGCCAAATGTACATAGCCGCCCTACTTTGTCACTGAAAACGTGTGAGTCATAGGTGGGCACAGGTATTTTGGCCCCAGCGCCGAGACAATATACCAAATCATTCGGAAGGTATTGGGAATAATCCTTTCACAGAAGCAAATTACATTGTCAGCATCCGCGTTGAATGAGACACCGCTAGTGAAAGGCATACTTAGTCACATACAAGGTGAGGTTTGGCAACACTGCTCCATGATCAGATTCACGAAGTTCACTCGGCGGAGATCTGAGAGCGACACACTGAGGCCACGCCTACTGTTTGCTGATTGGCAAAGGCAAAGTCAGATGTCGAGAAACTTTCCCTCCTCTCATCCCCACTTGCTTCGGCCACACCAGCTCACTTGCAGAGATAAAATGAACAGAGTATAGCGCAGCCGAAAATAACATTTTACAAGTGTAAAATATCCATTCCCCTGCACTTCTACTGGTAATTAATAAGATTACAGCCAATGGAAATCATACGATAGCGGACTAGTCGGAATAATAGTACGAAAGTATGTTCACGACGATATATTATCACCACGATATGACTATAAGGGCTGTTTAATATACACGGTAGTATGACGAACGATCGGAAAACTCCTGCGGCAATGAAGAAGTAATTGTTGCATTTTCATTTTATAAATCAGAGGCGATATAAGGAAAACAATACTTGATTATACACGTACACTGTTTGAGACCGTGAAGTCCGAGAATTGTCAAACCGTAGTCCATCGACTGAGTTTATCAAGGAGGTGTTAAATATACTGGAGGGGGCACCACTGGTTCCGAGCGACCTACAGCCAAATCAAAATGGCGGAATTCTGACCACGCTTTTGACTCGAATACAGCGCCTCCAAATATTTACAACCTCCTTGGAGTTCATTCGCCCAATTTTGCCTACTTTTCCTCCAAAACGTCATATAATATCGGTCAACCTTAGGTAGAGTTTTTTATCCGCAGTTGCATAAACGATTCTCATTTTTTAGTATTTCATCCCTACCTGTGAACAAATTTTTATAATCAATATATATGGGTAAGAATTAGGTATTGAGAAAATGGGAACGTAATGAGTAATATAGGAGAAAAAATGTTAGTCATTGCTGCTAAGAGAGAGGATGTTATATATTATTTGAACGCAGTACCATCTATTGGCTTGATATGACACTGAAATTTAACATAGGGCCCTATATTACAGCAGAATGTGATGCGTGATGCTATAGTCACCCTTTTATGTGTAGCCACTATATTTGAAATTAACTAGACTTAATTTCAGCTTTATGAGTCCTTCCCGACTCATGGGAAAAAATGATACGTAGAAGAAAAAATGCTTGGACAAGTTTAAAGGAAATAACCAGAAAAGAGAAAAAAATAGGACCTATGAGTATGCAAACACGAGAAATATATGAAAAAGAGCTACAAAGAAGTGAAATAACTTCAATACGCAGAAATAAATGGCCGCTTTATGCAAAAAAATAGTAGTGTAATTAAAAGTTAACTAACCAGGAAACCATATTATGGAATCCGACACAATTAAAAATGAGTGAGTGATTTTTAATATGGGGGAAGATGGTTTGGTAATATGAATGGTAAGACAACTGATCCACCATTACGATATATGGATTCGAATCCAACCAAATCATATTTTCAGACCAAATTCAGCTCTTGATGCAGGTAAACAAGAATGAGCTTATGTTTAGTGCAAATCCAATAACTTCTTTTGAGAAGGTGGAGCCATAAGAATAAGAATTTATGAGTTCTTCCTGGTGCACCACTGACAAAGTGAGTGAGATTACGGATGAACACGTTCTGTTTTGAATAAAAATAGCTCTCTCCTCACCCTCCGACGCGTAACTCTTTCAAGAGAGGGCCGAAAGAGAATTCCTACCCGTGAGGAATGCCCTTATGCTATTTACAGCTCCAATCCTGGAGCCAAGCCGTCCACACCGCACACTCTTATGGTTTTTGAAGGGGCTGAAAGAAAGGTGTGGGAGAGGGTGAGAAAAAAAGCACGCGAGCAGGTATCGTCATGAGGAAGAAGCACTCGCATAAAACGCTCTCTTCTTTTATACGAGCCCTTTGTCATCCACGTCTACTTCGAGGAGAAGTCCTTGTCAAGAGTTGCGGTTTGTTCCAGGGGCTTCGGGCTCTTCCCGCAGGGGAGATCAGTCGAGAAGGCAGGGTTCACCGAGGGCACAAAAGTTAGAATGCCCTTTGCACCTCAACTCAACGTGGCCTCTTTTAAATGCTAAAAGCAGTGGCGCCGACTCCATGGGGCCTGAGGGGGCCCGAGCCCCCTCAAAAATTCGTTATGGGTGTGAGGAAAAAATGTGTCAGGCTTGTCGATTTTCCGCGGAGTCCTCTGATATCGAGATTCGAGTTATCAAGGTTCTAATTTTAAACAAATGACTCTTCTAAAATACTTAAAAAACTTAAAACTCACTACTTATAAAATTTCCCGCGGCAAGATCCCCGGTTTGGGCCCCCCAATATTTTTTGTAAGTCGGCATCCCTAGCTAAAAGTAGGTATAAACACATATATATAAGTAAAAACTGATGTGATCATATTATTACACAATATCATTAATAACCAGACAATGATAATAGGCCAGATATAATTTTGATTGTAAAGCAAAATAGAACTTGTTACATTACTGATATTGCTGTAACACTTTCGTATAACATCGAAAAGACAATAGCCGGAAAAATAAACAAGTACCAAGAATTGGCATTGGAAATTAAAAGAATTAGGAAAATGGAACAGGTTTTTATAGCTCCAATTGTCATCTCTGCTACCGGTATCGTCCCAAAAAATATACAAAATAAACGATTTTGGGACAGCATAATTAAAGAAGGCATCGAGGTCCGCCTCAATCTCAAAATTTTCAATCGCGATACTGGCTTTTATATTAGCAATACATGGAGTCCTGTAATCAGTTGCATAAAACATAAAGGAATAACATAAAGAATTCCAAAAGACCTTCAGCCAATCGGACGACACCTGAGCCTTATTGTTGAGCTCGCTAAACGGTCGATCCAGTTCAGCGTGAAACTGGACTTTCATCGAGTTACACGCCTTGAAAACGGGAGACAAGTCGTCTTCCAAAACTTTGGCCTGTACGACTGAATTTACCTAGTTGAAAACCCGAGAAGAAATCCTCAATATACAAAATAGTTTTAAAATACTCAACCTTCATCCAAATACATTCATCAAATTGCAAAAGGCCGTAATAATTCAACCCGCCATATCGTAAGAAAATTTCTCAACGCAGTAGAGCTGTAAAGAGTTACTGTGTGGAAAACCCGTATTTACTATAAAAAAATAACTCAATCAAAGCTGAATAAAATGTAATGAAAAATATAATAATATTAACAATGAATTATCCAACATAAATCAACACTTAAACATAAAGTCATAGAAAATGCAATACCCTACTATAAATACACACCTAAACAATCCTTAAAAATGATTTCTGTAAGATTTTTTTAGACCGATCATTTATCGCCGATAAAAAAATCGATAAAAACCACAATGAAACGTACTTGATATATATTGCTATACCTAATACATACAACACCACGAAAATCTATCCAAAAAAATGGAAAAATATGAATGAATAATGTACTTAAAGAGGAAATATATAGATTATGAAAATCATAGAAATTGGACATCATACAATTATTATGTCTGCCAGAGGTGTAGTGCCACACTCAATGCATCAAGGTCTCAAAAATGGCGGATTATCGAAAAAATTGTTCTTTAGCATACAAAAAGCAGCAAATTAAATTACATGTTGAATTGTCAGACTATTTTAAAGTCATAATAATAAGACGAGAGTGCTTGCTAAAAACCGTACGTCGCCAAAAACCAGCAAAAATACTGCGGAAAAAAATAATAACGATGGATTTCATTACAGATTAGATCAATAAAATTATCATTTATATAATGATTTTTCTGGAATATAGGTACCCCTGTGGACAATTTCTACGTTTTGAGATCACCGACTCGACCATCACAGATTAACTAGGTAAATATGGAGTACGTGTGTCGCTACTACAATCACACAGATTACATCCTTGGTATTGGATAAAATAGTTATTAACCGATGATGTGAATTAAGGAATAAAATCAAAGTTGTAAGATACAATAGTTTAAGGACTTGTGTTTGAGCTAACAGAGGATTTGTTGCATTTCATAGCATAAACACACTTTTCTGATCTGCAGCAGTTATTTTTTACTTACGTTCGTTTTGAACTACACATAAGAAAATTATATAGTTGTTTTATAAAAACACCCAAGAACGTATTCTGCAGCAGTTTATTATAATTTTTATGCTTATTGAGTACTTGAACAGTGGCGGAAAAAATTAACGCAAAGCTCGTCGGCATCTGAGAGCGGCAAGTTCAGGAACTATTTGTCTTCCAAAAATTTGCCCTCGTAATGCTCTCATACAACCGGGAGTTTTAAAAGTAATATACCTTATATCGGGGCAATAATCTTATCTGTCGAATTAAGACAACAAGCAATAGATCCCAACTACGAATTCTTCGCCATATTCTCCGAAATATGCTTCGCCCACGACATACCTTGGATGGAGTTTACTTTCGTCGGGACATCAGTGGACACAGCCGACGTATTGGGCATTGAGACTGCCGTAGACCACAATTGTTCCGGAAGTGTAGTGGGCAAAGTATCATGCTACGAAGCAGAAGTTCTACGGACCAAGTCCCAGTGACGGACGGACGGACTTGATGCACTTGATACTGTAAACACTTTTCTGGTGTTAAAACTTTGCAATACCTATCACAAGGTCCATGGGATGTTGCATGGCTATTGAATTCTTATGCGCATATTGATTTACTGAAATTCAACTACTATATTGCATAACCATTTGGGCAGTTGACTGTGGTGTGAATTTTGACCGCCTTTTTTAAGTCGTCCTGCCCAGCTTCAAGGCCCCTAACATTAGCTTTATGTGCGATGTGTTTTGATTGTTTATGTTTATATTTCAAGTTTGTTACTGCGTCACTGTAAATTAGTCAGACTGTCATCAGCTATTAAATGTTTACATTCCTGTGACTGTACCAGGATGTGAGAAATTACTTAAAGAAACAAATTTCTCCCAATACTGACATTAAATTTTGGGATTATTTATAGGGTCTAATTGATTTGAACAGATTTATAAACGCTTAAATGAATAATTGTTCCTCTTTTAAGCATTGATTTTTACGGAGAGTATGCTGAGGTAAAGAAATATGTTCAATCAACTCAGCCGGGTTTTGCAAATATAATAAAAGATCAAAGTTTTTACAAAACAATTGAGAACAATGCTTTATTTTCTTCGAGGATCTGCAAATTTTTCGGCCATAAATATTCAAAACTATTGATTAGCATTTTTATCGAAAATTAGCACGCATCGTAAAGGCCTTTTTAAAATATTTGTGTGCTAACGGTGTCATAGCACATAGCTCAGCTGAGTTAGAGTAAGCAATGGACAATTTTCTGTGATCAGCATGTAATGGGAAAAGGTTTTTGCAGAAAGGGGTAATGATTTTTTCACAAAAGAAATTCAGCGTGAAACTTCATAATCTTAAACTCCACTTTTCTTAAAAGAAATCGGTTATTGCGACATGACCTCTTAAAATTGCTTCATGTTGAAAAAAATGACTTTTTAATTTTCGCATACATCATTTAGTTCTATCGGTATCATCGCGGTGTGAGATCCTCAGGCACAGTTGTAGGAAAAAAACGTATTTAACGGCTGAGCAATGTTGCGGCACGATTTGGAAAAAAATAGTGTTTACAAAATTGGCGCATGAGTCTAAGTTGAGATGGGTCATTGGGCATGAATCCGTGTAAGTTCAACTGCTATAGATATTTTTAGAATAATTATACTGATAAGTCAATTTTCCGACTAGATTGCTGCGATAAAATCTCGATGATCTGACACCAGCTTTCATCAAAGGAAAAATTAAAAATTCACTCATCGGTGTCATAAATGCCCCAACCACCCTTTTAAAAAAGTAGCATTCGTTGCATCTGATTTCTATAACATTGCCTCCGTCTGATATTATATGGCCTCAAAAGAAGTATATTTACCAATGCTGGACATAGGTATAACTTCTTTTTCGCGAGGTAGCATGTTGCACGAGCACGTATATATTTACAGCCACTTAGTATGTTCACTAGAATTCATTTCTTTTGCTATAAATGATTAAAAAGATTTACTTCTCTAGTTTTTCTTCAACCCAGGGTATAGATCATTTACTTTTTTACTCGCTAACTGTTTGCAATTTTTGCAGGTTTATTTTTTAAACAACTTTCCGTATCTATAGGTAGATTTCAACCCGTTTTAAATTCATTCTACTGCACTTTAGTATCCCAATCGTCAGAGAAAGATACTCTTCCTTCTCTATTGTCCGCACGTATGTAATCCGTATGTGTCGAGGGTTTCAAACGCTGATCCTTTTCCCTTTCCTTTGCTCCGACAACATGACGACAGGTAAGCGAAGATTACTCATGTACTCATTTGAATACATTGAGTGTAGCCCTGAGCACTCAGGTCTTAGCTATTAACCGAACGATGAACACGATAACTTTCGTGTGCATTGGTTTTTCAGAAGATAACGAATATCCCACCCAAGGGATCATGTAGGTGAAAAATCAGACCTTGCAGGTCCCACAAGTCCTCCGTGTGAAAAATCTTTTTTCTCACGTGTTATCCGTATGTTTCGAGGGTTTCAAACGTTAATCCTTTTCTCTTTCGTTTGCTCTGACTAAATGACGATAAGGAAGCGAATATTACACGTGTAATGATTTGAATACTCTGGGTGTAGCCCTCAGCACTCTGGTCTTAGCTATTAACCGATCGATGAACACGATAGCTTTCTTGTACGTTGGTTTTCAGAAGAGAACAAATATCCCACCTAGAGGATTATGTAGGTGGAAAATCAGACCTTGCAGATCCAAGAGGTCCCCCGTGAGAAAAGATCTCTCTCTCCCTTGCTGGCTGCCCTAATTGGTCACCAAGGCGGGCTACTTCAACAGGGAGAAGGGGAGAAAGCGTCAGGATCTTCGTCATCCACGGAGTCAAAACTTATTGGGAACGACGCGTAAACATGGCGACAGGGAGTCGAATATGGAAGCCTCGCCTGATTAGAGATTGGACCTTAAAAATACACCCAAAGGTAGGGTCGATGGAAGGATTTGGATTTTTTGAGGGAACTGAAGCTATGACCGATTCCCACGAGGATAGTGTCTTTGGTTATATGACTGGGAAAGGACATGGAGTAAAGAGCTGAGAGGAATGGAGGATATCTCGGGCGGGGAGAAAAGGCTGGCTGCGGAGACACGTATGGCAGTCAGGCGAGGGCACGTCTGGTTTAGCGCGAAGGTCGACATATTCGGATTGACGTCCGAAGATGCGGAGATAACGCTAAGCGAGGTTGACAGTGGAGGTAGGCAAGGCGGTGCGGGGTCAGTGAGCTAAGATAAAAGGGACGGGAATCCGGGTTAGGTGGTGTGTCATGTGTAAGGACCACGGACTGCTTTCCCGGTTGGTTGGGAAGGTTGTTTTCAGGGAATATAGGTGGAGGTATTGCTAATGAACAATCCCCACCTCCCAGATCACTCCAACAACGCGGGATGAAATTTGTGGGGAGATGGAAAAAATGAAATTTCCCACGACCGAATTTTAAAACGTACTGCTCAACACGAATATGAATATCCGATGAAAGAGAGCGCTACACATGGAAGGCTAGACCCTAACCGACAAGAGGCTCTCTCTAGACACTATGGAATAAAAACTTTGCTTTTTCCAAGTATTGATTTATTTTGTATATGAGATAAAATTAATCACAATGCGGGAAAAGCAAAGTTCATTCCTTCAACTCCTATGATAAAAGACTTCTACCAAATTACGCCCGCTACTATTACTAATAGCCTCTAACCTTCCACTTCTTGCATACCGATTACATATCAATCACAGGGAGGGAAATGTACTCAATCTATCGATTAAAAAGATTTTTGCTCTAAGAAATGGAAAATTTACGAATTATTTAGGTTATTTTCTACGAAATTCTATCGTAAAGTTACCTACAAAAATGTTTCACCTTCTGACCTATACAAAGTAGTGGTCATCACATGGCCAAAAACACGGAAAACATAAGTCACAAATCGAATTTGCTACAGTACTTTCATACGAAAGAAATTTTTCAAAAATTTCACCGAGTATTTTCATAATAATTTGTGATAAATGGATGTCTATAGTTGTTTCTGCCGTATTTGATGGATATCAGGTTCTGATGATAACAGAATACCATTTTCGTGACCTTCAGTCAAATGAAATAATTTCACGTTTTCATGTAATTTATGATTCGTTAGCCTGTTTCATCTCAAAGTATTGAGGCTGAAGAGAGGTGTAGAAATATGAGTGGATTAAGCGTCTTTCTGTGTGAGAGCCAGTGGATTTTAGCCAGGGGAACCCCTCCACCCCCGAAATATAAAAACAATTATTTTCCTTCATCAAAACAAAATATTGTAAAATCATGAATTAATAAAATTATTATATCACAAATAAAGTTTTTTCGATTATGAGAATTGTTCAAATTAGTTAAAAACCCTTTCATTTTCACCCTGTATTTTTAAAAAATTTCCCCATGGTTATGGACCCCCACTAGCGAAATTCCTCGCTACGCCACTGGTGAGAGCTGTTTAAGGAGGAAGAGAGAAGAGAAGAACGTCGATGGGAGAATGTACAAGTAATAAAATATCTTCAAAAGTTAATGCTAAAGTTCTTTCCTTCCGCAATGTCCTTTTTGTTTCGATTTCATTGGGAACTTTTAGATTTTCCTATCGTTCGGGCGGCCATCTTGCAAATTGACGTCATTGACCACAACGCCTCCATCGGTGATTTCAGTCCTCATGCGCGAAGCTCAAATCAGCGATGGTTGACTCTCAGGGTCCCACGTGGATTATTGGAGAGTGGCACTTTGAGAAAACGTTTTTTCGTGCAAGATGCTTATTATCTGCGACGGATTGTCTGGCAATCTTCACTTACTTGATTCGCCATCAACTCCACACCTTCCCACATCTCTGAGGCCTCAGCACTTTTCTTTCTTTGTATTTTTCCACTACCACCAGACACCATGCATCTCCCAGATTATAGCAGTTCTAATCTCTTTATCTTCCATCTTAAATGTAAATGTCTTCGAATCAACCCAGCGTCCCCGACTCACGAAAGGTTGATAGTTACTATTCCTGAGCAGAAATAAGAGGTTTTCTCACCCTTAATCTTGATATTGAAATGTTGTTACCTTATGTTGTTAGAAACACAGATACAGTGATAGATAGAGGAAGAGGATATCAGACCTTTTACTCTTCATGTCGTTTTGGATATCACCGGAAAATAACTCAATGCTACAATCTCCTATAGAGGCGACGTCAAAAAAACTAAAGACGCAATATGGTAGCAGAAATTGGTGAAACAATGAAGCTTTTCCTACCTCAAGAGTTAAGCTATTTAAACTCACTGGAAGGGAGGTCAACTTCAGCCGTTTAGTTGGAGAATGAATGTGAAAGTTTATGATGTAAAATAAAATGGCTAAAAATAACATAATAAAATAATAATAAAAATCGTAAATATTAATTTATTATCATTAACAAAATATGAAATAAAAGTCTACAGGTTTCAATTATCTAAATGGATTTTGATAAAGATAATTACTTCCTAATGATTATGATCACCAGGTATTGAGATTTCCTTCTCTCAGAGATATGTCACACCAAACAATATTTATGTTTCTGGCTTTCTCCATAGCCAGAAAATAAACTAGATGAAAACTTGATCAAAGAAAAATACAAATGATCTTCGGTATATTTACATAGTTGTACCAATATTCTTTAATTCGTAATGGCAAAGATAACAGCAGAAAAACTCTGAAAAAAAAACTTTTAAACCGATATTTAACTGCCAATGCCGTGAATGTGAAAAATGCATTAAGAAATGGGTATACATACGTAAAAATAAAATATTTATCATAAAAATACCGTTTAATAATTGAAGCCTGATCAGCAGGCCTAAAGATTTCCTTCCCTTATAGATACTTCACGCTCAATTATATTTATGGCTTTGGTCTTCTCCGTAGCCAAACCTAAACCAGGTGAAACCTTGATCAATGAATAGAAATACTCGTTAGCACATTTATAAAGTCCTTTATTCTTATATTTTTAACGGGAAAAAGAGCAGCGGAAAACCACTCGGAGAAGAAGGGTTGAAACTGATATCGCTACAGCTCTTGTCGTAAGTATGAAAAAGATTTATAGAAATATGGACAAAAAAGTAAAAATAAAATATTTATCATTAAAAAATTCCGTTAAATAACTGTTCTGATCAGAAGGATTTAATATTACCTATGCTTAAAGATACTTCACGCTTAGCAATATTTATAGCTCTAACTTTCGCCATGGTCAGAAACTAATGCAAACTTTATCAATGAAAGTGCAAATTGTCTTTAGTATATTTACAGAGCTGTATATTCTTTTATTTTTCATAAGAAAGAGAACAGCAGAAAACCACTATGAAAGAAAAGGGCTTTCAAACTGATATTTTTACGGCCTATTTCGTAAGTATGAAAAGACTCCAAACCTTTCTGCCTTAACCTGAAAATTCTGAGTGGTGTGAAAGCACTATTTCCCATACCCAGAGGAGGTAAAAATAGTCCCCCTTTCGAGGTGTCAAACGCAGTCGCAGCACGAGGCATTTTCCTCGCGACATCCCTTACCTCCCCCACGTCGTCATCCCCGTCTCCTCCGCACTATGCGCGTCTCCCTTCCTTCCCACACCACTCCGCGATCTTCTCCGCTCCCTTTTAAGGCCCTGCCACGCTTTAACCTCTGCCCCGGTTGGCGGTCGGTCGCGCGCTCCGGCTGCGCCGCACCCACCCACGCGGCGAACGCGAAAATAAAAATATAACCTCCCCTTTCCCCGATCCTTTCTGAAGCCATTCCTGTCCCTCCCTCCCACACTCGTTGTTCGACAAAGGGCAAACGGGAGGAAGGGGGGGGGGAATAGTGGTGTGGTGAAAGGGTGTACAAAAGGAGTACAGAGAACAGGGCGGTTGCATTCTCCGTCCCAGCTCTCGAGCTAAAGCGAGCAAAAGTCGACATTTTCCTTTACCGTGGTTTTCTCCAAGCGCCTTTGCTTACTTGACCTGTTCAACGGTTAAACCATGTTATAATTTCTTGGATTAATATCTACTACACAGTGAAATGCAAAGAAAGCTCTATTATTCCACATAAATTTAATCCTGTACGACCTAGGTTGCAACATGGCACTTCCATCATTTGGACTCAGTCATTAGTCGATTCCATGAAGTCTCGCCGGTAACAGCAAATTTTAATGAACGATGGCGATAGAGACTTCATGAAAGTCAAAACCGGGAAAATTTCAATAGTTTCGATCCATGTAGCGAAATGTAGGAACGAAACAAAATGGATTAAAACCCGGGGAGCTAAACTCAGGGTCGAAACGAAATCGGAGTCAAAACTACTCCGGCTCTGCAAACTCTGGGAAGAAACGAAACGTAGATAATGTTCCGCACCGGAGGGAGCACGTGCTTTACCTTTGGATAGTTTAGTTTCGACCCACATGTCGAGGACGAGGTATGGTTGAATGAAATACAGGCTCTGTCTACCTCCATAAGATGCATGGGGCACTCACATTTTTACCACTAACAGGAGAACAGTGAACGCAAACTGGCCATTCGATTTTTAAGCTTAACGTTTTAACCTCTGTACAAGTATGTCAAACGTATGACTGGGATTGAAACTTAACTATGAGCAGCGAGGTTTCGATTAATCTGCCGCCCTCGGTGCCGGTGGGGCAAAGTCCTCGCTTGCCAAACCGTAGGTCGCAGGTTCGAGTCCCGCCTGGGTAGGTTGCACCTCTCTAGGGTATGGGTGTTAAAGTATCTCTGTCAGTTGTTACAATCCCACGATGTGAAGGCCTCATAATGCTGTTTTAAGGGGTAATTGAAATAAATAAATAAATTTAGTTTCGTTCCTTGGAGTAAAGTTTCGCCCCGGGTCGAAACTAAACTCCTTGGTGATTTTAATTTTGCGCGGGAACGAAACTAAACCTAGGCCTCGTATTTGCGTTTCCTTTCGGGGCGAAATGAAACATTTTCGTTGCACTTGACAACCGAGTTTCGATGAATAATATTTATCATCAGGCAAACTACATAAGTTAAGATGTACTTATTACTTATGGTTGGTGATGATGACAATCCATCGAAATCCGGGGCACTTCATTTTAAAAAAGCATTGGAATAAGTAATAGGTATAAATCCAAGAAATCTTAAAATGAAATACCACATAGATAAACGAGAGTTAGTGATTTTTGGTCATCAACCATTACCCTTGGCAGTTGTTCTTACTGAATATGGAACACTTCCTCATCCTCTTAGTCAGTTGTTGTGTGATGCCTTTCCAGTTTTTCGGGGTTGATTACAATCAAAATAGCTGTGGATTTCATACTTCCACCTCCATTTAAATATACTGAGTGCAAAAAGTATTCGGTCAGCCCTTGTTTCCAGCTACTGCTATGTTGAATCCGCTGGACTTGTTTTTATAAACTGACTCCACTTTTCTAGAAATTGAATCCAATAGCCGAATATGCAAAAATTTCGCTCATTGAATAGTCATAATTTTCTTCAGTGTGATTTCATCGTGTCTTTGGCAACTTGACCTGTTCAACGGTTCAACCATCACCTGCTGACAGTGGTTCTTGCTGGATATATGACGCGCCTCCTCTTGGTATCTTGTTACATGATAACTTTCCTTATATTTTCGGAGTTAAAAACGATCAAAATAATCGTGGATTTCAGACCTCCATGTAAATACATCGAGTGCAAAAAGTATTGCTATTTTGACTCCGTTGGACTTGTTCTTTGGTCTCAACATGACTGTAGTATTATCATTGTCTGCTCTGGTAAAGATGCAAATTGAAGGAACGAGAAACTGAAACTGCTTTGACATGAATTGAATTCAATTGACGAACATCCATAATTTTCGTGCTTTGAAAAGTTCAACCATCACCTATTGACAGTTTCCTTGCTGGTAATGGGACACACCTCTTTATCGAAATATAACGCCTTTTCATTTTTTCGGTATTGAAAATGATCAAAATAGTCGTGCATTTCAAACCCCCGTGTAAATACTCACACTAAAGAAAGTAAATACTCACACTACACACACGTGTAAAAAATCACACTAAAGAAAATTAGGGTGTTTGTGGAGAAAATTGCTGTGCCTCATGAGGTTGTAGTGGAGACAAATTTATGCATAAAAATGGTGTCGCAACTCCTTAGTTACTGAGCTATGGCAACGCAAACATTTGTTTTGAATGCACTTTGCACTCACTATGAAAACGGTTTTCCTTGGGTACCTACCCTTTATGAAATTTTCTTTAGTATTCTGGACTTTTAGGGACATTAAATTATTAAGGGTGGGCGAAAATGTGCGATTTTGACTGCCTGAAACAATTAATCTCAAACTAGGTAAGATTGTTCAATCGCATTGTTGATAGTCGTTCAAAGCTCTCGTTATATTAAGCTCAAAGATCCGGAAAAGTCGGCGGGCAGCTGATGGCATTTTCATCACTAAAGGAAAGGTTTGGAAGGAAAAGGTCAGAAGAAAAACTTGGCATTTCCAATAGCTTGAGCTACAAGCAAACTGAAGAGATTTACACCTTGATTCAACGGCAATCGGGTATGTGCGTCAAATTCATTAATGATCTTAAAAAGATGAACATTATCTCCTTATTACTATAAGCTAGAGGGCCTTAAATCTAAAACAAGGAGGGAATGCATGCTTACCTCCTTTTTATATAAACTTTTCAATTGTAAAAAGCCGGAATATATCGTGCAGTTTTTTTCAGTCTAAATAGAAAAAATCGAAATGTTGTCATTCGAATGTCACCAGATTTTTTAATTGTACCATTACATCGAATCACTACAAATCCTTTTCTGTTGCTGGGACATGGATATGGAATAGTTCTCCTGGACTAATCAAAAGCTCCAAATCTTTGATGTCTTTCAAAAATATACTGTTCATTAAAATGTTATTACAAGAAAAATTAAATTTTACCAATATGCTTGTATTTTCTATTACCATTATTATATCATTTATCGCAAGTATACAATTTTTCCGTGTGCTCAAGCTCTGATACTAATACCTTTGTATGCTCTTAGTGGACCAAGGGTTCAATAACAATAAACATTTCTTTATCTTCATATTATCTTGCAAGAATGGCGCCGAGGACGCCACGACTAAACCTTTTATTAGTAGCCGCGTTGGGTATGTATGGCTCAAGAGGTTTTTTAATGAATAAATTTACATACTACTAAAAGTTAAATATTTTAGTACTTTGCGTCCCATGCAATCTCATATTTGCCTATTTCTTTCCGGTGGGTCATATTATTAGGCTTACAGCGTGGGAGGAAAAAATAGAGACTCGGGGTGTTATCAAAGCTTATTATATTATTCTTCCTCACTTATTCCCTTCATTCACGTGATACCTTATTTCCTTCTAACGTCGCCTAGTGCTGTAAAGAGCTAACGTAAATTTAAGCAACTGATGACAAATATAAATTGTAAGTAATAGTGGCGGGCGTGACTCGTTAGCAATCCTATATCATTAGAGTTTATGGAATATAAACTGTGCTTTTCCCACATGATGATTTATTTTCTTCGACCATGTTTTCGTTAAATTTTCAATGTGAGGTATACAGGAAAATTGAGCGATAAAAAAGCGTTAAAATTGGAGTTGGAAATATCGGGTTAGTAAGGGTTTGGTGGTCAGGGGAAGGTGGCGGTCGGGAAAAGCAAAGTTTTCATTCCTTCAACTCCTACGAAAAGATGTAATATTTAGCGCAAGAAATGTGATAGGATAAAAGGTAAGTTTATCACCAAGAGGGTTAGAGTTACACTATCAGTAGGACGATGGGCCTTTTTGACCCAGTACGTTTTCTTCATTTACATTTTTTCATCATTATGTCGTATTTGTTGGCACATTTAAGAAAGGAATGTTAATGAATGGCATGAACTTACTATCAATTTATTTCCTGAAAATGCAATTTAAGTTGAAGTAAAACTACAGTGAAATAGATTATGATTTTGGCTACCTGTGAAGCAAGGGAAGCTCCTCAAACGAAGTATAACAATCAAGCGGAATATTAAAAATTTCCCTTATCGATCTAAGTGTATTTATAAGCGATATTAATCCTGTAATCAATACATGCATCCGTAACAGAAGAAATAGTAATGAATGGAGAGAAAATATGACCTCAATGCCGGTAGAATCGATCAGAATGTCCCGTGCCATACACCCGGTGTTTAGAAAATATTTAGTGAACATCCGTAATTGAGGTATAAAATGTTCCTAAAATAATGTTTAAACATATGAGAGGAATAGAAAATTCCAAGTTGAACATTCAATGTATTTTAAAGCTTGTACTACAGTATTTCATATCGAAACGAGAAAGCAGGTAGTAATCCACCGAAATGAGGGAATTCGCTTCTCATCTCAATATGGATATTCAAAATTTCCTAAGAGAAAAGCCTAAAGTTATTTTTAAAATAACAGTCTTCCACTTCGAGGAAGGGCATGGCTGGAAAATGAGCATTGTCGTTCACTCGCTGATATCTCCCACGTACCCTTTTATCTTTCTTCGTCCATCATTCCTGTACAGAAGAAATTTAAAGAAGAATTGGGCAAGGAAAAATAGTATTTTGCAAGATTTAGGAACTGGTGACGGCAAGGAACATAATGATGGATATTAGGATAATATTTGCAAGTTTTTTTACATGGAGCATCGCATTGTATGGATGCGAACGAGGAAGTTGATTAAGAGATCAGAAAATTACTTGGAAAGCTCCGAAATATGGTTATGGCCAATGGCGGTTTTGGGGGGGGGGGGCACTTAAAAGACGCTTAAAAAATAGGCAATAGAATTTAATACGTTTACAATTACGATCGTTTAATTTTGTGTATTACGGAGTCTCAATAACTTAATTTAATATTAATAACTTCCATATCAAAATTAAGAGAATATTTTATACAGTAATAGATGTATTTTGTATGTAATCTGAAATATAAGAAGACCTATCAGACCCTTGTGCCCCCCACAAAAAAATTCTGGATCCACCCCTGGTTATAGCGACAAATGGAGAGGACTGAATGGAAAGATGAGATTTCGAATGATGAAGTACCAAAGAGAATAGATGAAGAAAGAAGTATACTGGGAGAAATTAAAAAGGGAAAGGCTTAATGGATAGAATAGGTGTATTTTAATGAGTGACTGCGTAAGTTAATAATGGAAGGGAAAAGAGGAAGAGAAACGAGGAGGCACGGATTGCAGACGGGTATCTAAGAAGGAAGGAATTACAGAGAAATGAAGAGAGAGGCCTTGAACTCAGTGTTCTAGAGTCAGCACTTTCATCGAAACCTGTCCACGGACAGAATCACCAATGATGGTGATGATAACCGAACTTATCGAGGCACCTCAAAATTATGAACCACCTCATCACACTTTCTGCGTCACGTTTGAACAACTATTCAAAGGTGGAGAAAGAGAATGTATATGCACACACGAGTTCGTGGAAAAGACCAACGGACAACGGGCGAGAGGAAATAATATATAAATTTCCGACTGCGGTGAATCCCCTTTGATATCCACTCATTGGACGATTATCAGAATAAAGAAAGGTTATTTCCACATCCTCCCATAACCCCGAGCATATAAAATGCCCAAAAACATCCTATCGAATGACAATGGGGCATAATTCGATTTTTCGGTTCCCCCAAAAACCCAACGCACGCGTCCCATTCATTCATCCCTTTGGGTTCGCGACAATCGAAGGAAATTATCGACGATCGATACGGTTGTTTGCAGGGGGATCGAAACCACGAGAAATCCACCCACCAGGAGAAACTTGAACAGACTTGTGGAAGAGAAATGTTCCCACAGAGTGTGATCTACCGTAGAGAATGAAAAGAAGAAGAAAAAAATCACCCATCCCAGGCGTTCGTCAGTTTTGTCTGTCCTTACGTCCATCAGTCTTCACCGCACGTAACCCAACCACCTCCAACCTCCCCCATAAGGCTGGCTCTACGTATTCGGGTTCCGCACCTATGTTCCCATTCTCTCACACACCCGTAGGAGGCCATAAAGGCAAACCCATCTCACCCTTTCCCCATGCCGACATTACCCGGCGCATAGCTATGATGATCGAGGAGAACCATTGGCGGTTATTAAGAGAGCTAACACTCGTCTGGGGAGAACGCATAAGGTCGGGGATGGAATAAGAGGACCATCTTACCAAAGGCACGATTCCCGACCGTGAGGATCTTCTATCCCAGCATCCCACGCGGGAGACCTCACCCCCATCTCCCCTCCGTCGCGGGGAACAATCGGCGACTTGAAAAGCACGGGACCATTGTTGTGGCGGCGACAATGGCAACCGACAACTACACCTGTTTCAAATGCCCCGGCCTCCTCTCCTCCCTTCCAAACCTTCCTACCCCCTCCATTGTCGTGGCAACTGCCATTATTTCCCCCTCTCTCACTCCGAAGACACCGATACAGCCTCTCCTCCCCTCCCGCATAGTCGGCACACCTTAGTCACGCCGAGGGGTTCCTCAGTGCGGAGGGAGAGAGACACCTCCGACGCTTTCATTTCCACCACCCACGCGCCCCTATCTTCCCCATCCCAAACTCTAAGTCATCCCGCGCCCCGCCAATGTCCCAGTCCATCCCGGGGAATACCATCGATGATCGCTATTATCAAATCTAATAGGGTAGTTTCCTTCATCAAAGAAAACGAAAGGCATTGATTTCGATTCATTACCCGCCATTAGTGTATGCATAATATACAAATTATTTTGTTTTATAATTCCCAGTTTAGACGAATCGCAATGGTCAATTTTAACTGTATTTGAAAAAGGCCAGATTGGCGACCATGAGATGTCACTCTACGTGGCGTCACAGGGACCTAGTTTCCATACGAGTAGGTAGGAGTTTTACATCGTCTGAGATTACCAATGCATGCATGAGGCACAGACTTCAAGGAAACATCTCTTAATAATCACCTATTAAAACTGCCTATGGTCGGAAAGTTTTCTTCGTTTGATAAGGCATTAATAATCCTTATTTAAGCCAAGCGCTACCTGCTAGAAGGGTACTCTGCCACCTGCTAGCATCCTGCGTCGTATCAGCGCTCAAACCCTCGCCCCAAGGTCACCTCATTTGCGGCAGCGGGACCCAGAACGACGTCACACGGGGTTTTCACAGCTTTCATACTTAGCCGTCGCGTTTTCGCGCGCTTGAAATTTTTAACTTTTTATTTAATCGCGAGAAATAGATGTCGTCATTTAAAAATCTAAAAGCGTGGAATTCGCACTCCAGGAGTAATAATCTTTCGATATAGGCAATAAAAAAATAACAAGAAACCACCCTCATCACCACAAGTGTTGCGTTAAGGCCGTTTTACACGGGGCTCGTACTTGCGCAGTCTGACGTGTGTACGAAGCCTCAGTCAAAATTGCGTCGTGTAAAGCGGTGAATTGCTAGAACACACGCGAGAATGCGTGAACGTGAGATGGCAAAATAGCCCCTGTTCTAATTTCGTTCATGCATCCGCGCCATTCCACGCCATTTTAGAAATTAATGCAGTTCTAACCTGCGCAATTCCGTGCCCCGAGTAAAACGGCCTTTAGGGTACGTGGTAGCCTGGGTCCTCCGTCCTCCTTCTGGTAGTGACAACCATGGATTTGTGGAGAAAAAGTTGTATGTCAATTCAAATTTAAATGAGGAGGTGAGAAGCCAAGGGTTGCAAGTGATTTTTATCGCAACAGAGTTAGGTAAAGTTAATTGCTAGAAGAAATACACAAAAACTTGGTTGCCAAGGGTTACGAGTGAGCCTATGTTCTGTGGTGACATCTAGTGGAACATCAAATGCACTCCTAAATATCTAGCTGATCTCGTTTGTTTTCTTGACCTAATTTCTGTACCTAACTCCGTTTGGAAAAAAGAAATAACTTGTACACCTTGGCTTCTCACACACTCAATTCAAAATGTATCACACACTCTTTCCCAGGGGAACTTATGTCCTAGTTGACATTTAGCCGCACCAACGATTCATCTAAATTTCTTTCTGCCTGTTCTGAAGCTCCAACCTTATCGAAATTTGATTTCAGTTGGTCCCACCATCTCTTTCTTGATCTTCCTCTCGGTCTTCCTCCAACTCGGTTTGCTTTTATATCTCCCTTCATCTCACATTTGTCTTCTTTTCTCAGTACGCGCCCAAACCATATAAATCACCGTAGCATAATTTGGTGTTATTATTAACTAGATTCACTTGAGGAGAGGTCAACATTAGGTGTGACACCGAAAAGGGAATGAGAATAGCTAGGGGTTTGTTTCGACTGTTTTCACTGCGGGTCAGTTTTTATCATAATCACTTGTGAAACTCAAAGGAAAGTTAATGACTTTGACCACGTAATCCGCAATAATTTCCTTTAGTTTCATGTGACTGTTGGATGATTTCCTAAAATATTAATATACCAAAAATGATACTGTCTGCGTCGTAATGACAGACGCTTTTCTTACCTGTGCAAGGAATGAAAGCTTAGCATGGAACTGTCCTAGACTATGGACAGACCATTCAACTCATAGTTTTGGAACCGCTACGCTCTCTGCCAGTGGCATAACTATGGAGGGGGATAAGGGGATAGAATCCTCCCAAAACCTCAGATAAATAAAAATATTATTTAAAACTATTTTCTACTTTTGACATATAATAACTGCACCTGCGTAAAGTTAAATTGTAAGAGCCAAAACGATGTAAGATGTATTTCCAGGCATGTCATTTTTCAAAAATTTTCCCCGGAACCTCCGTTGTCCATGGGGGTCCCCCCATCACCCTCCATCCCCTCTAAAGCCTATTCCTAGTTACGTACCTGCTCTCTGTTGCTCATCACTCATAGCTTGAATTATAAATTCACACCCAGGGTCTCAAATGTTCATAAGGTGATTAAATTGCATTTTATTCAGAGAGAAGTCCTAACAGCTTTTTTGCACTTGCACTGGGCGCCGCGATGACAACCAATGAATTCCCAAGGGAACGACTCCGTTGACAAATATTTCAATCATGTTAAAAAGTTGATCGTAGGTTCCACCACAATCTTAATTTTAATGCAGTTGATCGATTTCCACACCTTAAAAGTTAATTTGATGCTTAACTAGTGACAACTGCCCCCAAAAAGTTAGTGGATTGGAAGAAATAAAATGGATCTCTCCCAATTAATTCCATTAGCTGTTTCATAACTTGCACGCGGCAGACGGGATATTAAAATATTTTCCCAGACCAATCTCGGTTATAATACCAATGAATCATGGATTAGATAATTTAGAAAAAAATTATAAATGATCTCTACACTGGAAAACCTCTCATGATGGGTATAAATACACAGAAAGGCACAATGTGCAATCTTAAATCTCCAAGACAATCTTGAATATTGGCGAGAAAATCCTCGTTAGTTTCTGTAAAGTATATTGTGAAAGGGAAGAAAAATGAGATTTAACAAGGAAATAAATTAACCTTCTACAAAGGCAAACTTATTACTTATGGAATTATTCCTCGGAAATTTTTGTCAAATTTCATGTCTTCTTGCAATAGTAGACTGCCATGCGCTCCGCCTCAGTCATAGGCTATTCTGTGGAATTCCTTCCACAGTCACTATGATTCCTATTTATTTCGTCTCTTGTAGTGTAGCGCTAGGATTAATGGATGTACAAGTATTCCGTTCTTCTTCCGACATGAATGGCCTTGGATTTCAATTCTGAAGGAGAGGTTCAAGTTTCCCATGGTTATGTTTAAAATCTTAAGTTAAAGGTCATTAAGAAATATTTTTCCAAGCATGACTGATAAAAGTTTTCGTGAATTCTACTTAAAAACATATCTCATTACGTTTGCATACATTCTCTTCCACTATATCTGTATCTTGGAGATTTGAGGAGTTTCAACGCTGAGAAACGTCTACGTTTATCTTAAAAATTACCTTCCCTGCAACGTGGAGTAATAAACGTGGAATACTTGGAATCATAAACGTGCTAATTCATGGAAATATTGATTTTTAGCAAGAAATGTGAGCACACGACTACATGTCTGCAATTTTTTGTAACGAGTACCATAGCTCAATTAGATAAATTGTATTATACTGTCTACATAAAGTTATTATACTGTATTTGCATATATAAAAAAATACATACATTTCATGGAATGATAACATTTGAATACTTAGAGTATTCATTTATTTCACAATGCAATAATAATTTTTGCAACATAGGGTTCCATTTATTAATTAGGTAAGTTGAGAAAGCCCCCTATTTGACCCCAAAATACCAGCTTTCGAATGTTTATTCTAGAATTTCATTCAAATTTATCAGGCCAAATTTTCTGCAGCCACTTTCAAACAAAAAGTAGGAAGTAGGAATGCAGTTATCAAAGAATAAAATGATGTAATGATTTCAACCGGGTATTCATTTTTTTTGTAGGTGGAGGGACTTAATCAAATAGCACTTTAATCCATCTTCATTTCCGAAGAGAAAAACTATCTATTTTGTATTAAATGCACTAACTCAGTCATCCAAAATCCCTTTACTAAATGTTCTAAAATTCTTCTATCGTATATTGTCTCACATGTCCGTTATCATCGTAACAGCTTTTTTACGCTAAGCTTATGTGGGGTCATATCGCTGCTAATATGACTATGCAGTAGGTAGGAAAATTTGAGGAGAAAACGTACTTAATTTAAGTATGCCGTGACTAACCACGGTGATAACTTTACGGAGTCACCCGCAATGCGCAAACTGTGCAAAAATTCCACACAGAAAAAATCATTCGCAAAAGGGATCATTCAAAAATCCATACCGGTCAAGGCTAACGATTTTGTCCCGGTGGAATTTTCAGAAAAATTGCGCCTAACTTAATAAATTAATTTTTCTATTCACGAGATGCAAAAAGCGACATTTCGGAGCATTGATAGATTTTGTGATAATTTTAAGCACCCATAACTGCTGAGTCTTCTACTACCAACAGAAAAATTGTGTAGATGAAAAGAAATAGAGTATTTTTTTCATCAATAGGCATAAAAAAAATGGAGTTACAAAATTACCATTCCACAAAAATTGTGCATTATCAATATAAATAACCATTTTCAGAGAATACCATAACTTGTGATTTCAAAAAACAATTAGTGTGAAACAAATTTTCTAAGACACAGAGGAAAAACATCGACAGAAAATGAAAACAATTCTATGCAGACTTTAAAAAATCTCTGAGTCACAATTTCACCGCGATGCAATTTGTTTATCCCCACAATTCAAGTAGCTGGAAAGAATCGAGATCAAGGTTGCTGAAGCAGTAATAAATATACCAACAAATTCTTGCCATTATCTTTCAGCGGTGCTTATATACGAGAAGAAAAAAATATTTTTTCCCCATTGACATAATACGAATGTTTACAAGGGTACGATACATGGCAGAAGTTAAAACTAACACAATAAGTCCCTTGAAAGTGATTAGTGTGTACTACATGGTACGAAGCTGTACAAACAGGAGTTGAAAGAGGTGTCATTGATTTTTAATCAAATCATTTATCACCGTTGTATTTGCGTTTCTACCTTTTATTCGCAAGATAACCTAAGGTAGTAGATTTAACTTAGACAAGCACCACCAGTCTATGGGGTAAGACGTGAAAGGCAAGACGGAAATCCATTTCGCACTGGACGTTCCAGTGTCACATCCAGGAACCATTACACCCTCTAGGGTCTAGATAACATTGGAGATAAGCGCTTACCATGTTCGAAACCCATTAATTACCTACAATCAACGCAATCCTGTCTTCAAGCAAGAAGAAAACTCTGCGGCAGTTTACAAGTGTCTTGATAAGTAAGACCTTATATGGAGAAAAAGGTTTTCAAGCTTAGATGCTGTATATATTTCTATCAGAAAAAAAGACGACAAAATAAAACAAAGCAATGCGCGAGGAAACAAAAACGTTAACGAACTTAACGAATTTAACTTAGATAAAACTGTTTGAGATAAAAATTGATACTTGTCTTATACGAATAATGTAACTAGAAACATCATGAGGGCACATCACCGCTTTCAATGTCTGGATTATTTGCAAATGATTACCGGGGCAGAAGCCAAATCACCTATGTTACATGAAATTGGCACTGCACTTGGCTCCAACAAGTGGAAAAAGTATTAACGTACGCCGAGGGATGCGGGTTCTAGTCCCATCTGGTTAGGTTGCCGCCATCCAGGGTATGGCTGTTTGTGAATTTCCTCCGTAGTTGATTGTTTTAAAGTCCTTGTTGTAAAGGCCTTAAATGTGTTGCTTACGAGGAAATGAAGATAAATAAAATTAATGAATAATGAAATATTAGGATCCTATTATCCACATTTTAGTGCTCTCATTTTGACTATTTACATCGGTGGAGGTCGTATTTAAAGGCAAAATATTTTAGCAACATGTGCGAAGAGAATTTGTCTTGAATCGCCCAGTCTCAACACCATCTCCTCAATAGGTTTTTCACCACCGATCGCGCGGCAGGTTTGAGTGGGATAGGCGTATGCGCATACTTGACTGAACTCGCCCAATGTATCAGTCATCGCTGGGCACGTCAAGGGTCATATTTGGAATTCCTTAGCTTCCTCCCGGTCCCACCACCCTTCGTTAGTCTGTCGGCGATCATTACCGCCTGGACTCCTCGGGGTTAGAGGCTGGCACTGCGGTCACGTTTGAGGTGGGGTGTTCAGCCCCCACGGGGACTGCATGACTGCGTGGATTCCCCAGGGTTTTCCGTCTAGGGTCAGCCGAGAGGGGGAACCGTGAAGGGTGTTGCCAGGGATAGGGTCTGTGTTGCGGGGAACCACTGGCATGAGAGTGGGGTGATGAACCACCCCTCATTCATCCCGTAGCCAGTAATGTCAAATGCATTATTATACTCTGAGTAGCATTGCACTATCCAAAGTGCAAGAGAGTCTTTTTTTAGGGATGGATTTCTAATCACGAGATTTTTTAGAATTTTCGTTTCAGGTAAACATTGAAATAGGCTTGTACTTGATTATTAATAATAACAATAATTAATTCTCTTATTTGTCTAGGAGAGAACTCCTTTGGAACAAAGTATCGATTTACAATGGCGTGCAAGACAATTAATTCGGGAATAAGCCAACAAGACTATAAGGAGACAAATAAGGGAAATTTTCATAGGAATTGCTAACAGTATACATAAAGGTAACAACTATATCATTCAACAGTATAAAAAATGAACTGAATAGCTTCTTCTAAAACAAAAATGAACATTTAAGATATCAATAAATAAATGAAGCATTAACTCAGTCATTAACAGCGAAACAAAACTCAGTTACTCAGTCACTGCAACAAAACTCAATAAAAACGTAACAAGAGTATTTTGAAATCAACTTAGGTCGATTCTATTTATTTATAACCTCAGCACAGGTAAACATAAAATTTTCTGCAGTATATGGACCGTGGACCGGCGCATCGACGCGATGAGGATATTAGGAAAAATAAGTTAATAATTTTCGAATGATAGTATATTACACAACCTAAATACGATAAAATTCTGTGCTCCGCAAGATATTTGGAATTTCATTATTTTTATTATTATAATTTTCCTGAAATACCATAAGATACAGTTGTGAATGAACCATTAAAAATCAACAATCCTTGATATTGACGCATCATGCCGCTATTACCGGATAGAATATAAATATTATTTTAATGTATATGTTTCATCAAAAGCATCAGAAGACCTCAACGAGGGTTTAAAAAGTAATATGTAGCATTGGTACTGAAAAAATTGACATGGACGACAGAGTACTATTTTCTAGTTTTAATCTTCCACTGAAATGGTGCGGAATCTATAAATCGAAATTTTTATATTTTAGTATAAGTAAAAGTAGCTAAAACTTAGAATAATAATTTTCAGCGTACTACATTCGCTAAACGGACACAATTAGTAATCAAGTACCACAGAGTAAAATTTGCTCAAATAGAGGTTCAAGGGAGGTATCATCCTTCGCCAACTAGTGACTGAATGGTAATAAATCACTATTTTTTATAATAGAGCTTCCTATAAAGTACTTTACGGAGCTGCGCAATACAGCTAATTGCGTCTCACCCTTATTCCTGACCTCGGTCAGCATCATTTGCACTCATGTTTCTATAGGAGCCGATTTTCCTCTGATTACTATCAACTGCACAACTATCTGAGCCATTAAAAATTAACTTTTACCCTAATATTTACGCCTCATGTCACTTTAACCCATTCAGTGATACATTTTTTCTCCCTGTCGGTATAAATTATATGTTTGCCTTTTTTACGTATAAAATCGTCTCAGGCTTGATTTGGTGGAAGTTCGATATATCATGATGAAAGAAAACAAATGGTATTTCTACACATTTTAATATCAAAACTCAACAACCGACCAAGGTTTCAACAAATTGTGTCATTTTCAAGAAAATTTTAAGGAAACCTTAAAAATGACACGATGAGTTGTAATCTGGGTCGGTTGTTGAGTTTTGGAATTAAAAGTGCTGTTAAAAACATTGAGTCATTTTTAAGGTTTCCTTCAAACTTCCATGAAAATGACACAATGTGCTGAAACCTGTGTCAGTTTTTGAGTTTTGGTATTAAAAATAGTGGAAATTACCATTTGTGTTTTTGCTACTTAAATTGATATTTAGTTTTGTGAAGACTTATGCCAAAACCTTTCGTTATCTTTTATACCGAGGCTTTTGTGGTCTATGCTCGTCAATATGGACAGATTTACTTATGACGGCGTAAAAATTCCTTAAAGGTCAAGTCCATATTTGTGGAAATTATATCCGAAACGGTTTGTGGGCAGAATAGAACAAAGGAATGATGAGAACACCTTAATATATTTGGTACTGCATTTCAAAAATTGCTTTACGTGTCGCATTCATTTTGTATGTGAAATCATCCAAATGGTGTGTTCCTATGTATATTCCTTGTGAATATTCATTGGTGTGAATAATTCTTGAAAATGATTTCTACCAGGACTCTCTCTGAAGATCAAACTCTCATACACTCGCTTGAGCCACTGAACACCCCTATCCCTGTGAACCCCTAACATTTAGCGTTCCTTACTAAAAATATTTAAGCCGATTTTTATTCTGATTACTATGAACTGCATTACTACCAGGTCCATAAAAAATCAACTTTATCCTTTATATTTAAACATTGTAACATTCTAATAGACAGAATAGAACAGAGAAATGATTAGAATACCTTTACCTGTTAGATCCTAAATTTCAAAAATTGCTTCACGTGTGGCATTGAATAGGTACTTGCGTAAAAATAGCCCTTTTTTGACTTCGGTATACAATTTTATTACTTCGTTCCCTTATTTCTTACCTCAGCCTGTATTCTTCACATTCATTTTTCTATTTATGCGGATTTACTCCGATTACTATGAACTGCATTACTACCAGGGCCATTAAAAATAAACTTTTTCCTTAATACTTATCTGTTGTCGCCTCAACGGTCAGAATAGAACAAATGAATGTTTAGAATACCTTTCACTGTTATATCCTGCGTTTAAAAAATTGCTTTACGTTTCAAAATCATTTCTTATGTGAAATCATCCTATGGGTGGTATATTCCTGCACACTGATTTCTACCAGCACCCTCTCCGAAGATCAAACTCTCATACACTCGCTTGAAATTTTACACCTTCGAGAACCCCACCCTATCCCATTCCCTGTCAACCCCTAACCTCTCGCATCCCTTCCAACAAACTCGCCCGCCTCGCTCGCCAGGTTATCGGGTGTCGAAATCTCCGAAGGATTCCAAGAGGTGCAACATCTCGAGGGGGAAGAAAAATCTCCTTTTGTGAAGGCGTCTTGTTCTCGCATTAGCATAATCGTGCCACACTCGGGTGTCGACGGTGAATCCTACACCAATTTAAAGTTAATAGGAAAAATGGAAATATATTTGGGAAAGGTTTTATTCTTTTCTTTATCGCTTCGAATGTTATCGGCACCCCGAATTTCGCCTCGTGTTGGGCGTGCACGGAAGGTGACGGAGGGATGAATTTTTTTTCCCTTCCAAATTTGTTTCGTCACCTCTAGGTACTAGCATTCTTCCAAATTGATCGATGTGTTTTCTTTCCAGTGTCACCATGACTACCGAGATATGAAGGCTATCTATACATGACTACTCCAAAGGTTTCTTCGAGGAGAAAGATTAGTAGGCTCTGGGAAATGAAACCCAGGCGGTTAGGGTAGTTCCTGAAAATTTGGCTTAAGTTACGCTTCTGTAGTGAAGTTGGCAAAACCCAACACTAGACCTTAAATAATAGAGAACCATAGCCCTGTCCCTGTTATAAAAACTAGGGTGGATCAAATACCATTCAGCAAATAGCTTTGCATTTGCTATAGCTTCTTCCTGCCCAAAAAGTTGTGGGTTAGTGTAAATTTACTTTAACCCAATCTAGATATTTAAAAAATTCTCATCATTTTTGTTCAGGTATCTTTTTGCGAGTTATTAATCGGGAAAAGGATGAATAAAATCTGATGAATAAACAAAAGTAAATCATTTTATTACTGATCAATTTCGCTGGACTACTATTTGTAATCTGAGGATCAACAAAAGTGCCAGAAACGCTTCACAAAACGTGACCATGGATGCAGAAGGAAAATTGTTCTCTTTTTTTCATGCATTTTAATTTTTATTCGGTAAATCGTAAAACAAAAATTTTTTTTACATCTCACAGAAGATTGAATCTGCTCATAAATACAAATAAAATATTTGCGAACGAATAAAAAAACGAATGAATTCTACAATAGCTAGTAATTTTTCATCAGTGACTGGGCGGATTTCATGAAGAGTAAAGAGTTACTTTCCCTTGGCGTCCCCGTTCGAATGTAAATTTACTTTAAAAATTGGATTTTCACGGAGAGCTCAGTCTGCTCTCCTGTCATTTGCTTATCTTCATTACCTCAATACATCGTAAAGAAGCGGAGGCATTCATCTCAATTTGGCCTTAAGAGAGTGAACTTTAATGGAAAAGGAAAGAGGACTTTCCTTATTAAAGGCGGAGGGGTTTAATACGCGTGCGCGTGATCAGTATTTTAGATTAAGAAACGACTGCGCCAAAGTTCAAATTGTCACGTGCAGAAAGCGTTGCTGTACGGAGTGCCAGCATCCTTTCAAGGAAACGTCGTCATGGGTGTGCCCAAAGTGGTTTTGTCCATGCAATTCCCATCATGCACTCTTCGCGAGGGAGTATATTCATTGATAAACAGGGCCTCTGCCCAACCGTCGGAAAATTTTGTATCTAAGATGATACTCTCTCTGTCGTACCACCTGCAGATACTCCAACACTTACGATTCAAAGACATTTTCAGACAAGATTTTGAGTGCCAAGTAATATTCAAAGCCAAAATATCAATAACACTCAAATTCAACATTCTGAGCACCATTGGTATCGAGCTCACCATGAATAAGTTCTGATTATAAAAAATATATCAATTTAGGAGATAGTCCTGAGTTGGCCATCCGTTGGCTTTTAAAGTTACCCTTTGGTTATGGTGTATTTCCAAATCGGAAGATTTGAATCTAGCATATCTACAACAGCACAAGTTTACTTAGCAGGAATACGGAATGAACAATTTTCATGAATATCTTTGGGGATATAACAGCTGTTGCTTTGATTATCTTGGGATTGGGCAGAATCTAAAAGTATCATATATTTTAAGAGGAAATAATGAGGCGACACTTAGGTAGCTTTGCTCAGAAAAAGCTATTAGTGTCAAACAATCGCTAAATGTACTTGAGGTGTTTTGAAACTCACAGATTCCATTATTCTCCGTAACGAACGTTCACCATCCAACTTGTTCATCTTATTTGACGAGGTAATACTTAGTCAAGATAGAGTTTTTTTCATTACTCAGGTGATAAGAATATCTTCAGTTACATCAAAAACAAAGTAAGATTAATTTTTCTCCGTAGGCGAAGCCTCCCCCGTTCGTTTTTTATCCATATAAGACATATTAAGATTTAAACGAGGATTCGGGTCAGCGTGGTAGCTAGAGTGTTTGCTTCCTACCCCGTGATTTATTACTCAGGTGATAAGAATACCTTCAGTTACATCAAAAACAAAGTAAGATTAAATTTTCTCCGTAGGCGAAGCCTCCCCCATCCGTTTTTTTTATCCATGTAAGACATATTAAGATTTAAACGAGGATTCGGGTCAGCGTGGTAGCTAGAGAGTTGGCTTCCGACAACGTGAGCTCGGATTCAAATCCCGGCGTTGGAGGAGAATTTTCAGAGACTGCCTGATCCCTGCTTAAGTGTTTTGAGTAGGGCACTTCATGTACAGCACTCCGTCGTTCGGATGGGACGTTAAGCCGTGGTCCCCTTGGAACCTTGGCTAATTCTGGCGCTCGGTTTCTCTCCTCCCTTCCTTAGTTTTGACAACAAAAATTCTGCATCAAAAGCTCGAATTCCGAAATCAACTGCTAATATTGACCTCGAACAATTATAAAATGCATCAACGTTCTATGAGTTGTCATCTACAATAACTTCATTAATAATGAAATTCAGCAAAAGGACAGGTACACACAGTCTAAATTCACATTCCCCTAATATGAGGAGGACATTTTGAAAAGAAAATATTAAGTGTAAGTTCAAAGCGAATCTTGACGATGAAAAGGAGAGACAGTCTTTTGCTCTGATGGAATATTTTTTCCTTTGCGTAAAAAATTTAATTCTATTTCAAGATTCTCCATTTTGATGGCACAGAATTACTTCCTACTATGCAGCACGCTTAGCATAATCCCTGCGCTCAAGAACATCTACCAGATTTTAAAAAAAATCCTCTTCGCATTGGTATATCAACACTTCAATAGAAGAATTCAATCGATTCGGCTTTTACTTTGTGAAAATCCATGTTGAAATGAAAATACACAACCTTGGTAACTTTTCACTGGAAAATTATTTATTGGTACGACGCGTTTCGATGCTGAGGCGTCATTCTCAAGTACACGGTTTATTATTTGGACAATACAATAAATTTTGGCCGGGGGGAGGGAGAAGGGTTATGCAGGGGGGAAATTTGGGGTGGAGTGGGAGGGTTCCCTTCAATTACTTCTTACTTTACCCTTCAATTAAACTTACCCTTTCACTTCAATAGAATATGCTTCCATAGACCTCTAAATATCCTTAGCAAACTGAACTCACGGCAATTAAGTCTATTATTTTATTGACCCCTTACCTCAGTCCTAAACGTTACCTCAAAAAATTGTACCTACAAGAGTATATATACATTTCCCATACAGGAACTATGTTCACTTGACCCACCGAATCCACGGTTAGCTTACGACCGCAAGCTCACTTCCCTATGAAGGCTACTTTAGTGACCATCAGTGAATTATGTTTTTTCCATGTTTCCATTCACCCTAAGGTTCATTAACTTACTTTAAAATCTTCCCATCAAACCGTCTGGTTCCAAGTGTCTATTCAAGATGATATAGAATGACGTATGCCCCTCAGCCATCTTTAATTACACCAACTGAATTTAAAACCAATATCATATCCCGAATCAGAAGAATGGAAACCATCACTTTATAAGTAAAAGGCATTACATTCGCTCAAAAATATCTCCCAAAGAGTTACTTAACGGGACCATGTTCGTATTCTTTATTAAGTTTGATCGAGGATATAGAGCTGGGTTGATTATTAAAGCGCCGATTAAGCAGCGTATTATTAACATAACTTTAATGCGCTAGATATTCTTCACCGATAAATGCGTAACATTAATCAGTGAAGAATATATAGCTATATGAGGTACGTCAAAGACTGTAAGGATGCTTTAACCCGTGTTAAGACTGTTGCCCTCCGTTAAGTGAGATGACCATATATTAAAACCGATGTAATAACCATCGATGATGAAGTGTGTAAAGAATCAATAGGAATTACGCATTATGCAAAAGATTTAAAGACGCAGTGGCTCGGGTGTTTATAAATTGGTCTTTACCAGAGAATATGCACATTGCATGTCAGTGCCCTCATACCCCTAATGTGCATGCATGAATGCTTGAGATTTAGCATAAGAAAAAGTGCCGTTTTTAGATTTATATTGCATATAATAATATTGAACATAGAATAATATTGAACATAATGCTTCGGAATTAAGCATAAAAGAACTCGTATTTTCAAATATTAGTTTAACAAAGGAAACAATTCTGTCAATTCAAAATTTACCGTTGTGCAACCAACATCATTGCGTCACCTTTTACCTCTACATTTGACATTTAAGGAGGTAAGTCCACATCACAGCGCCATGAAGAAGCCAAAAATTTCCCTTTGTAACAAAAACATATTTTTTCATCGTTAAAAACTCAAACCAAGTATAGAAAGCCGAACAAGGTAAAAATTGATTATTTACTTGTCTTTTTTATAATATGACACCTTTTACTGAAATCACGGCCCACTGGAGTGTCATTTTCTTGCAACTAACGATATTAAGCAGAAATGATAGCATTTTATAACTACCAACGCAATTATGAGTCCGGTGATGAGCCTTAGTTTTATTTTCATCATAAGTTTTAAGCTATATGAAAAACATTTTCACTGAAGACGATGCACAGCAAATTCTAGCATTTATAAATATTTCTCCTATGCTTACATAAGCTTACATAAAAATATGTATTAAACAGAGGTTTAGATGCAATATGTCAAATATAATGCATATAATGTTGTGGCAGTCATTCGAAACAGTACTATCAGGTGGCTACATTGAAATTTCCTAAAAATGGCATAGGTATACTTAGCTCCTCGAGCGGACCCCCTTATGGGGAAGTATTACTGGAATCCATTGGTCCGTTATTATGATAACTATCTCAGAACATCAATACGGTGTTAGGAATCGGTGACATGCAGTTAATCGAAGGTTGGTTTGGATAGGTTCGGGTTGAGCAATTCACTCCAGAATAATCCACAGGTGAGTGAATTTCATAAATCAGGGTGTGGAGGCCATTTTTTTCCCTTAACGACCGTCAGAATTGTTTTTGTAGTTACTTATCTCTTCTATCGATACAGTTTGCGATACCAAAGAAGCTGTAAATTATCCAGCAGAGTTTTTGAACTCTTTGGATTTGCCAGGCACGTCATCGCACCGTTTACAACTGATGGTTGTATCTCCAGTTAAATATGCTTCGTAATTTGAACCCACCATGCCAATGCAATGGCACGCGATTAGTCATTTTAAAAATCCATGAAAAACGTTGTCGAAGCCAGTATTTTGAATGGAAAATTCTAAGGAAAAGATATTTTACTACCACAAATCCCTATTAATCCGATAGATGTGCCAATCGATTTCAAACGGGTTCAATTTCCAATTAGATTGACATTCGCAATGGCGGTCAATAAGTCTCAAGACTAACGATGTCTGTTTGTGGCTAAGATTTGGGTACACCGTGTTTCTCACATAGACAATATGTGGCATGTTCTCGCGCGGGTAAACTATCCAGTTTGTTTGTGTTGGCTAAAGATGGATCCAATGAAAATATCGTGCACTCCATTACACTAAGAGACTGATAATGTTTCATTTTTTTAACTGTCACGATTTGTTAAAAATATGTAATTGATTAATATAATAAAATATAATCAATTCAAAAAATTAATGTTTGGTGTTCTGTTATTTTTATCTGGTCATCATCTTTCAAAAAGCACCATCCGTCTTTCAGCCACATACCACATCCCCACACACCTACAATAAGTTTGTTATTTTTTATTTGACTTCCAAAATATTAACTAAAATAATTTAAAGGGAAAAACAACGTTTGCCGGGTCAGGTAGTTAAAATATAAAAAAACGGGCATGCCTTTGGTTCATTATTTTTGTACTGAGGTCACATAAAAAGGTTAGGAGGATATGAGAAAGTCGTAAGGAGAAGGATGCATTACGAATTTCGGAGGCGATACAGAAAGGCATTAGTCATCCAAAGGACATGTTAGATGTATTCACATGAATCATTCGCCGTTGCAGCTAAACGGCCAGGTCAATTTTGATGAGCAAAGTAGTTTTGATGTAGCATTTTTTCAGGAAGATTTTAGGCTCCAAATTAATCGCAATGTAATCTCGAATAATACCATCAGTTGGCACACTTTCATACTTACATTTTGAAAAAGCGCACTCGTAACAACTCATTAAATAAATGCATAGTTGTTCTCAGTATTATACTGGAAGTCTACTTGATTGCCAAGTGTATTTTACCACTGGCTATAAAAGTCATCAATTATAAATTGCAAGAATTTTATTCGCGGGGAGAGATTTACAGTCGCGCTCATTCGCTTTCCGGAATAAACCAATCAACCCTAACTTTTCACTTTTTAATGGATTTATTTCACAATCGGTTTCACCGCATAAAGGAATCATCATATGAATTGCCATATTTTTAAATTTCTCACATATAATTCATTAAGTCTATTCAGATTGAAAAAACAGACTCAGTAAATATATTTTGTACGTTTTATGATGCGTGATAGCAGAATTTTTTAATCGAAGTTAGAGGGTTCAAAATGGATAAAAAATTAAAATTTACATTGCTGCAAGAGCACAAATTCTAATGGTTTATGTCAAACGACACCAGGGCCACTTTCAATAAAGGATATTTGCTGTCATAGCCAACAGCTAAGACAATAATTTAATTATACTCCCAATATTTTCCTCGTGTTTCAGAGGTATTAGGTCAGCTCTTTTCTTTCGAGCTTTTCGTTGTCATAGCTAACACTTTAGATGGTAATTTCATTCTACCTTTGCCTCGTTTTACTTATGATGTATGATATTAGTCCTTTTTTTCTAATGCATCGAAATTCCATCAAGTGTGGCCATATACCATCTCTACGTGTTCATTTAGTGTTTTTAGAATCACTTTTCAATTACGCGTACTTTCTCGGTATTTTGGTAAAATTTAAGCCAATATTGAACTCAGGCCAAAGGAAGACCTAAGGAAAAAACACCAGTCATGTAGAGGGCGTTGGAGACACCGTAGCGTGGGGAAGTGACACAAAAAGAGAAGCCATGATGAGAGCTCAACTTCTCCGATGCGTTGAATTTAATCATGGGCGTGAGTCCTCGGTGAACTAACTGTGACAGTTATAAACACCCCCGCTGGGAGCCCGCTGTCAAGCAAGTCTTTTGACATTTTTCACAATACGTGACTGCCGGTATATTCAGTGATTTTTTAATTGAAGAGGTCATTGGTCCCAAAATAAGGCATTAAGATGAAAAAAGAACAAAGCAGGATTTCCTGCGCTGATTTTTTGTTAAATGCGTAACAAATAAAAGTATATAAAATATATGAATCTGTGCTCAACAGCAATGGAAATTTTACTTTTATATTCACTTGAAATCCTCTAAAATCAATAGATAACTTCTGCTGTCATCATCAATTCCAAATAAAATTTACTGAGTTTATATAAATATGAATGTATTTAATTTCGTAATTATTCTATACTTGACGCGCTAAATATAATTAAATAAACACTTAATGAATTTTAGATTATACAAATTAAATTGTAAGCTTTTTTTAAGTAGTGAACGTTTTTGCTATGTTAATTAAATTCTTGAAACTAACCATTGTGTCACTCCTTAGTGTTTTACAGGCCTCAGAGACAACGCTATTCAACTCATCTTGCGTATCTCCTCTTCCAATAATATTTTCACGGTTTCCCTATCACATTTTATGCTTCTAAAGCTAGCTGAAACAATTTTAAAAATATAAAACAACCTTAATTTTTAGTATTTACCGAAGTGAACAATCAAAGAATTCCCTAACTATTACCAGGCTATTTCACGTCGCCAATTCCCATTCCCTGCATTCCCATTTAACTGCAAGGCTTTTCCCCGTCACCAATGGGCCACTTTCAATACAGGATATCTGCTGCCATAGCCAAAAATAACTTTATTTTTTTAATACATACCAACCTCAATTTTGAGTATTTACCAAAGTAAACAGCCAAAGCATTTCCAAATTACTGCCGCGCTATTTCACGTCCACGTCATCAGGGTTCACGTCACTTTCATTACATGATTTCTGCTGTCACTGCCAACATTTTTAAACAATAATATTATTCCTCCTCTCAAATTTTACTCGTTTTTCTGGGGGATGAGACCCATCTACACTTCCAATAATCAAAATTTTTAGTATTAAGGGATGAAGCAACCTTAATTTTGAGTATCTACCAAAGTGAACGGCCAAATAATTCCCTTATTTCTACTATGTTATTTCACATCACCACTTTAACATAACTTTGCCGGCTTCGGTGGCGGCGGGGTAACGTCCTCGTCTGCCAAACAAGAGGTCGCGGGTTAGAGTCCCGCCTGGGTAGGTTTCCCCGGTCCAGGGTACGGTTGTTATTGTAAGTTTAAAGTTGTTACACTTGTTGAATACCCCGGTATAAAATGGCCAAAAACAGCTGTATCCGGTGGTTTGAAAGTAAAATAAAAATATAAAAAATAAAATAACACAAAGATTTTTGCTGTCACAGCTTATCTGCTATCATGGATACCCCTTTCGAATATAATCTACCGAGATTTTTAGAAAGATTACTGCATTGATGTTGATTTTACACAATAATTTTATTCTACCTCTCTCATTTTTCTCTTGTTACAGAGAAATAAGACCCACTCACAATACCAGTAATCACGGTTTTTTATTAAAAAATATGCAGCAGCCTTAATTTTGAGTATCTACCATGGTAAATAGCAAAAGCATTCCGTTATTACTACCAAGTTATTTCACGTCACTAGGACCACTTTTAATACAAGATTTCTGATGTCACAGTCAACATATTAGACACTAATTTTATTCTATCTCTAATTTTCCTCGTGTTCCAGGGGGATGACGCCATTTTCATCTCGGGTCATATCCATCCACAATCCCAATAACCTTCTAAGAGAGTTTTCCCCGATCGCCCATCACACTCCTATTCACGGAGCGTATCCACCCTTTTCTCTGATTACATCGCTTCATTCACAGTCTCACATCAATGCCACATCCATCGCCCGTACACTCTTTTAACAGCCTCAGTGACATGACTCAGCAATTGTCGCCCCGAAGGAAAAAATCGGTGCGCTTCAAGCGAACTCTTACAAACCTCCCTACCGGGAAGTCTCCACCCACATCTGACTGTGATTATCACCGGGAATCTCCAACTTCGAAAATATATACACACACATGCTTCAAGGTACGACTCATGGTTCCCTACTGAGTTTCCACGCATTTTTCACCTCGCGAGTGCTGAATAGATGGCAAATGTTAACCGCGTGAGAGACGCAGCAGTAAAAAGAAACCTTATATGTATATAGATGAACTCACCCGTTATACCGAAATGCCTCGACTTGAGTTCAGCTTCTTCACCATCTTTTGCTGGGTAGTGAAGGCATGATATCTAGAGACGAGCTATGGCGCCTAGCAGGGAGTACCTAACTGCTATGTAAATGGGAGATGTTATTAGGGACTGATATGATTAATTGGCAATTATATACTCGTTTTAGAAACATGAATTAACTTCTGCTTTCCCAGGCAACTCCCCGAGAGCCAAGTTAACTTTATACCTGTAAACGAAATGAATCATATTTTTTCCCGAGAGTATTATTTTAAATCAATATTTTTTTGCTTTTTAATACGAGTTTTCAAGCTTTAAATTACAGTTACTTTTACCACGCCTTAAAAAGTCACTTACGTGTTCTTTTTTTTTTGTTTGTACGACCAGGAAAAGTCTTGCAACTCAAATTCTGCCAACTTCCCGATCCGCTATTGACTAGAACTTTCAAGTAAACACACTGTCACAACCAGATGACAATGAATTTTTACAGTATTTCTTGGTCTTTGAAGGCAGTATGAGCCATAATTTTCGACAGTGAACATGTGAAGAGATTGATCAGTAGCATTGTTAATTTTAAAGATTTAATTCTTCGCTTTTCAACAAGTTGTACTACGGCAAAACGTATAATGCGTCGGATTACTTATCAAAAGATCTTAGGTTTAAACAAAGTCACTGTTAACACTTTTTCTTTATGTTTACTAAAATTTTTGTGTGACGCGTCATTCATCGTTTTAATCTTTACAATTTTGTACTTTTTTCACAGAAGTTTTTGGCGGCCTAATATGCCTCTCAATAATAAAATGAAATTGAAAAAATTATATCAGTAGTTGTTGAAAATCCGATAAAAACACGTTTTTTTAACTAAACAGAAGAAAAAAAAATTATTTTCTGGAGCAAAATTTCACAGGTGTTACACGTGAAACGCATTATTTGCTGCAAGTGCTACAGGGTTGGAGACAAGAGAAAAAAGTCATGAATTTAACATTTATTTTAAATAATAGACAAGGTTAATATTGAATGATATTTAGCTTATAAAATATAACATACCTGAAAAATTATTGCATTTATTATAACGTCAAGAAATTCAGCAGTTGAATCCCGGTGAAGCAATTAGGTTGTGCAAATTTCCTGTACACGAGTGAGAAATTTTGAAACGCAATATGGAGGTGTTCAATATTGATGTACCGTCCAACCTTTGGACAGATGAACGTCCTTTGGGAAATCCGCATCGGTTTGCATCGCTCGAGATCGGATTTGACTTCATTTCAAGACACTTTTCGATCGCAAAACATCGCATTCGAATTGAAGGCTTTCTCTCCGTAATATCGCTCGTAGAATGAACTTCCCTAACGAGACTGAGAAATTTATGCGGTCATCGAGACATATATTTCAAAGATACGAATAATCCGTCGGGAGATGAGCATTTATTTTTACGACTGGAGTGCGGTAAGCTATTGAAGACGTGGCCGCTTTCATTTTCAAGCCATCTTCTGGGGTCGCCCGGGGAGGTCACCCCTTTCATCCGTGTCGCTGGGTTCTCTGCGTAGGAGGACAATCCAACCTCTGCCCACTCCTCCAACACATTCTCCACAGCCAACCACCCGCGGTGCCCGTACCGCAACAAAACCGAAGGAGTCAAAAGACCACGGATTCATACTCATCATTGGGTAACAATACGGTAGAGCTCATGTCACCCTAGCTCAATACTTTCACTAATGGAAAAATAATCGATGATTTTTGTTGTACCAATGATGATTGGCTAGTCGGATTTAGATTTAAATAGAAAGCATGAGACGCTCAAATTTTTGTTTAAAATTATTTTTGTTTCTCGGTGGTCAATTTATATATTTTTATATAATTTATAACCTCAATAGTACATCGTAAAAATATAACAATGATGGATTATTCTCAGGAATAGAAAGCACTCAAAAATTCACAATCAACCAAAATATATCACAATTTATGACTGGCAGCTATTTATAAACGTCAACAGCAAGCAATCCGAATAATTAACGATCACCGATTTCACTTTTTTGAGTCATTGATTAATTTTTGCTATAATATGTTTTGCAAAATATCGCTCATTAAACGAGTTTAATGTACACATATCATCGTGATGAAATTGTATAATCGATTGATACTAAACATTAATCAATTAGTACCGCCAACAGCAAGCAGTCGCAGTAATTGACAACCACAGATTTTAATTTGTTGATGAATCATATCGATATCAGAGTTCATTGATTTATTTTTAGTACCTAAAGATTATTGTTTAATATAGTTCATTGGATAAAGTTTATACACCTGTGCATACCATCGTGAATATTCCTACGAAACATTAATCAATTAGTACGAGGTATGGATGTTTATAAACTAAAATAATTATTAATATATTTACCCAAAAGTATGTATACCTATATTTTTTCATTAATAGACTCAATAATATTCCAATTCCGTCGCAACTGTACATTATTAATATAGATTCGAGTACTAGTAGAGATAATCAATAAAAATTCGTCAAAATGCATGCAAATTACGTGGAATTTTGATGAGTATGATATTTTTCATTCGGTAACATCTCTTGTAATCTCATGGCTCAAAACATTGCCGCGGCATTAATCATCTCTCGTGACAATTGCCTCTCTTCGGAAACCTTAGCGCACCCTCTTCATCCCTCTCCGGTGTGGTCGCTCTCGAGTTTGATGTCTGCCGATTGTTTATCGCGCTGGTTCCTTAGCTTGAGCGGCAATAGAATTTATGCCAAATATAGGAAACCCTACCATTGGAGCACTAGCCAGGAGATTTATTTGATGTGGCGACTCTGATATTTAAGATGGATGGATGCACATATATCCTTCCTTGCGGATGAATAAAAACATATGTGATGGACAAAGATAAAAAGGAAGATATAAAATTCCAAATAACACCAAATGTACATTATATGTACACCAATAGCAGACATTACCAAGTCTGCAAATTGAAACGCATGCAGCAGCATTCCTGGGAGGAAAAATTTCTCACAATGATGTAACTCTAATTTCAAATCCTATTTTGATTTTTATTTACCTACTTTGGCGACTTTTCTAATAGCATAGAGAAACTTGAAAGAATTATGCGGCACCAATGTATTTCAATAGCAGCCTATCCAGAACTTATTGCCGTTTCCATTAATACTGTTATTTGGTTGTAAATTCTAGGGAATTGTTTCCAAATAACTCAAGGCAAAGGCCACAATCATCTTTAACCTATTTTCATCAATTTCCGATTAAAATATTCCATTTTTTATAATATGCTCCTCAGTTTAATCATTTCGGTGTATTCTTTTATCCCTGGTAAAAACTTCCTTTCAGGGTGATGCAACTCTTCAATAAAATCTCTTTTCTGGAAATCGAATTCCTATTTTGATAGGTAATCCTTGATCATGATTTTTGTTTTCGTTTAGATGACTTAATTCCCAAATTTTATGGTTTTCTGGAAATAAAATTAAAATTTTCATCCATCAGCTGCCCCTCATATTAGCCTTTACTTATAGATTTTCTTTAGCCCTATTCGGCTTCAAACGACAAAAGACTTGTTGCAATCCAAAAGCTATCAATTGAGCAGCTCAGAAATATTTCATAAGTTATCATAATTCTGTTTAGTTATTCTCTCTAATATTTTCCGTAAAGTGATGAAACCATGAGCAGCGTGGTAGCTTAGCATGTAAAGGGCTGCTGATAGAGGTGTGCTGGGTTCTAATGAAGGGTGAAGCCCTCTGACACCCGCAAAGAAAATTCTCAAAGTAAGAGGTGGCTCATGGAAGGGAATTTCCCCTCACCCCTACCCTGAATGTGTGAAATTCACACGCCAATGGCTTAGTTCGGTGTGAGCTCTACCTACACCTATCCTAACAACCTTCGGGTTGGGTCTCTGAGTTAGTGAGATAAAACCATTCTTTTATCACCATTATCATAAAATAAAATTTAATTTAACCATCACAATTTTAACGTAAAATTTATGATTCGGTAGTATTACAAAAGCCTGAATTCAAAATAAAACTTTTTCATTCCTTTTTTCTGTGGATGATTCCCTTGTTGAGCCCATTCCATTCCATTTCTTCGAAAGATAGGGAACATATTTGGGCAAGTCAAACACACAAAAAAAAACATTTTATCGGAGCCTTTTTCAGTGCTATTGAAAAATACGAACTTGGCTGTGGGAGAAATTGAGAACCACACGTAGAGGCTGCTGCTGATCCAAACTTAATTTCAAATGGCCGTTAGGTACTAGGAAGAGAAGGAGTTTAAGGACTCTAGCAGTTAAACCGAAAGTCCCGGAGACCTCTCCAAGACAAATATTCATGTTAGACAATATAATGATTTAAATAGTGACGAAGAAATTCCATGTGGATATTCATGTCTATAAAGCCATTCAAAAATAAACCACCAAACCAAGTAGCTGAGGTTTAATGACTTTTTCTGAATCTATAAAGCCCATGGCAGATAGAAAATTTAGCTGAGTTAGCGGGCGAGTTCCTTGCATCATAGGTAACCATGACAAAATATGGAAATGGAGATGTAAATGAGTATTCTCATTTTTTTAAATACTGACAAAATATACAAATCGAACACTACCAAATGATATTTAACTTCTGCATCGCCAAAAATTCCCTTTTGCGATTTACTTAGTTCTCTTAAGCACCCTAACTTCCCTGAGGTAAGTCAAAATTTCCTTGCATTCTAACGCTAAAACGCTATCTCCATATTTTTGTATGCCGAAAATAATAGAAAAAATATCTTTTTGCAATAGTTTTAGCTCTCATTCAAATTCATACGTCAATGGCCTGGTTTCGAGTGAGCTCTATACTCACCCATTCATATCAACCTTCGGGTTGATTGGCTTAATGAGTCAGATAAAGCCATCCTTACCACAAATAGTAATAAATTGAATTGAAATCCTAAACGTTCAATATACCCCAACATTTTTGCATGGTTATATTTCTTGCGTGCTGAGAGAATATGTTTTTGACATATTTAAAGGGGTTCTCCACCAATAAAAACAATGTTCAACAAACGAATTCTTCAGCACTAAATTATGCCGCGATTGCTATGAAGTATTTCGCCTTCAACCGCTGAATTAACCTGGTATTAAATATGAAATTAGCTGGTGAAACAAATTTCGGTGGTGATTTTATACTCACAGTCAGACATTGATTCAACTCCAAGTTTGTATCGAATAATTTAAGGCATTCACAAATTCTGGTTTAGGATTGATATTTTTGAACGGTGCGGCGTTCAAAATTATCAAGCCTAGACTGGGAATTATACATCACTCGCCAAGTGAATTAACTAAAAGTTATGAAAAGAATAGAGCTCTTTACAGACAAACTCATGGGCGTGTGCATTTTACATGCTCAGGTAGGGATGCCAGCTCCTTTTCCGGGGGCCACCGAGCAGTGTTAAGATTTTGTTCGGGCGTGTCCGAAGATTTAAACCGTGAGTATAATCGAGGCCCTTCGTTCAGTAACAAAGTACTCTAGCCACTAGACTACCTCGGTCATTGTGTTCCTATCAAGCGGGTGGTAATAAGAAGGCCATATTCGCAGATTTCCACGAACACTTTCGGCGACGTTCCGCGATGAATCCCCGCGGGAAAGCGGGGCCTGCAACCCAAGACGGCGACCGCTGATGTCCGCGGTGGACGCTAGCATTCAGAGCCACGCGCTCTCCCGCGCTCTTTCCGCGACCACGTGCTCGAAAGGAAGATGGCGGACGGCGGGTCGCGCCACACTTCGCCCCGGCCTCACCTCCCGCCGACCTCAGGAATTCCTGCGCGTCCAAATATTGTGCGTCGTGTTGCCATCAATTAGCTTTTCGTTCCCGTGGCGGCGGCGGCGCGGCCGAACGGAGCGCGGATGAGTCAAGGTGGGAGGGTGGGTTGCTTGAGAGATTAAGTGGGAGGAGGAGTAGGATGGGGAAGTATGCGAGTAGATTGGCAGCGCAGGAATGGAACGCAACGGGCAAATATCTATGAATGGGACGAGGGCCAAGCTAGCCTCTGCTCTATTAAATATATCTACGTATTCTGGAATGGAGACTATTTATTAAAGGTATTCCAGTGGTTAAGATATGTGTGGCGACCGTAGGTGGTGCCATAGCATTTTATATTGTTGTCATTGAGACTGGAAGGATAATTTGTTTATGTATCTAAGAAAATTCACTAACTTTTGCTTTACTTTGTGGTACTTATTCCATTATGAGTTTCCTGGATATCAGGCAATTACTCATACCACTTTTTTTATCAGAGCGCGACCCGGATTTCAATGAAGATGATGATAATTCATTGAAACCCGGGAAACTCTGATAATATAAGTGGTATAAGTAATTGCCTGATATCCAGGAAACTTATGTATCTAAGTCAGAGACTGGATTGTAGAAGGGTCTTGCTTATGGAGCACCAATCAATTACTTATGCAAACGTGGAGAGCTTATGATTTATCCATCTCCGCATATTTATACATGGACCATTTCACGAATCGATCCGACTGTCCAACATCCACAAAATGAACTTCTACCTTCAATTCCTCGAACTTAAGGCCAATTCTCTTTCCTTCTATATTTAGACCCTAGTTTTTCCTCCCTCTACTCCGCTCACACAACATTCTTCTCTTTAGCGCAGGTTTTTAACATTCTCTCCCCACACAGTACTCGTTCCACCTAAATTCTCTTTCTACTTCCTATATTAGATCAAAATTTTTCCTCTCCGCTCACCGAATCACTTCGTTATTTCTCCGCTATCTCCACTAAACCTTAGCCACTCCTCTCTAAGCTATCATCTCGAACGACTCCAATCTTTTGGGCGAGGTGGAGAATTTGTATGGGAATGAAATAAGGGCCACGAACACCTCCCCTTACAATCTACTTGCGCGGCAAGCTACATGAATATCTCCATCATTGCACCACTTTTGAAATTTTCACATTTTCCGTGACACCTAGAATCCGTATCACTACCATTATTTCATTTCATTTGAGCTTCAATCCCATAATAGGTCAGGTATTTCTCAAATACTTAGTTTGTACAAGAAGAAACAAATTCAGAAACAAACTCAACAAACAATGTCAATCTAAAAGGAAAATACAAAAAAATCTCCAAAAGGGTTGCAAAAACTATAAATCTCCTTTCTGATCCCGAGGGGTTGATAATTCAGTTTCTGTCTTCTAAAGATTTGTTAAATTGAGTTTTTTATTCTTGGTATTGGCCTCGATTTTGGATGTTGGTTAGTGTCATGGAGTGAAGATCTTTATGAATTAAATGCAAAAATTATTGGCCGACGTTTCGGTTTATTTTTGTACCTTCTTAAGGTTTTATTCAATGAATATGCTTTGTTCATTCATTGCAATAAAGAAGGTATTTATTTATTAACCACCACCATATTTATACCACTGAAAACAGCGCTACTTGGCCTCTACATCAGGGTTTTCATCATATTTAACAGTTTAACGTACACGAGCATCCATGCCATGGGTAGGGGCAGCCTACCCAGAAGGGACTCGGATAAATAATATATATTATACCGGAAAAAAAATTAGGACTTAATTCTCAAAAACCGACATTCCACGCACTAATCAAGGCCAAAGATGTGTTACACATCATGGGAAATTTAGAAGAATGAAGGGTTCAAAGTTGACGGAATAGCAGGAGATAACATGAATAGTAAAAAACGAGACAAGGGGTTAAGTTTGAAACGAATAGGAAGGGGTGGGCACGAATAGGGGATGACGGAGGACGAGGGAGGGAATGTAGTGGGGTGGAGGGTACGGCGGACAAGCGAAGCGCGCGTCGAATTTAGCCAGACCGCAATTTTATTTTTTCCATCCCTCCACTCCCCTTTACCTCAAAACCCTGTGGTCCATCCTCCTCCCCTTTTTTACCCATTCCAACAACGTTCCGCAGCTTCCCAACACTTCTCCCAAGCCGAAAAGAAAAAAGGAATAAAAAGCGAAAGTATTCCTTCCCTCTTCCTTCCTATTCTTCCCATTCCCCGTGTACTCAAGGGACCGCCCACGTCCTTTGATTAATGCCAGCAATTAGGGTGCCTTACGGGTTGTCCGAAAAATAACTCCTTCATCTTCTTCTTCCTCTTCTTTCTTTCCAAAAATTCACCCCTCCTCTCCCCCTTGCTTCCTTTCATTTTGTACTCATTCTATGGCTACAATTTTTAGCGTTCCTTAACATCCTCGTGGACCGAAGAAGAAAGCGTCACATCACGTTCATTCTCCACGTATTACACTATCCCATTCAAAATCGCCGTCAATTTTGCCAAACGTAAAGATTTCCTCGCAATTGCACATACAACATGTGTTTTGGCTTGGTACTAGAAAGAAATTGTGTGCTTTCTCGGGAAGGATACCCGGCACTGCACTACAGGCTTGACAAGTCACTACGAAATCGACAGTTGTCCTCACGTAGCCCTGAGGACGACTGGATCAGAGAGCCTGAGTTTTGGGAACAATGTGCTGCAGTACCCGATGTGTAAATAATGAAAAAGAATAAACTCACCAGGTAAATCTAACAAAAGAGTTACCGTATAAAAAGCAGATAGGTTTCTATATAAAGCCTATCTCTATTCGCAGCAAGAAAGCGAAATGTGCCGAAAGTTTGAATGATTTTATTGTCATTAAAGGCAAGGTGATGTTATAGCCTCCTCACTTCACTAGTCTTAACCATTCTTAGTTTCTGACCGATTAATCTTTCATTTTTAAACCCCGAAGTCTCTTTTATCTGTGCTCCAAGAGTAACACGCAATTTGGCTGAAACCTCGTCGTAGTGAGCTATGACTCGCGGCTGAAAGGCGGTTTTTTCATATTTTTGACTAACCTATTTTGAATATCAAATCACCCTTGAATACCAAACTTCATGCCAAGGCCACATTAAGAAGGTGATAACCATGATATCTGTCCTCTATGCAGTAAAAAAATGTCTACGAATGAGATCTGCTCTCACTGTACAGCAAAATTATTTAAAGGCAAAGTGACGAGAAGGGGGAACGGGGAAACGTTTTTTCTTTGTGGCCCACTCAAAAATATTTTATGAAAACTAGCGTTTGAAATTTTCTAAGCGACGCCATTTCTACTTTTGCCAGTAAAAAGTTGTGAAAAAAATTGGGCATCTGCTCCATTAAGAAAGCTCTCAAATGCCGCAAATTGCCTTGAAAAATATGCTTTCTATTCCGAGATATTTAAAAAACAGTGAAATTCGAATTTTCGAGCTAGCCGGCCCTGGTGGGCATCTAGCGGGCTGAAAGTGTGGGGAGGTAGGTCCTTTTTGATCCCAAATCCTATGCCCCAAGTCTGGGAACAACCCCAGAGGGGGACTTTTCATCCTCTCATTCGGCTATGCTCTTTAACGAAAGGCATCGGGGCTAAACAAGAAAAAAGAAACTGATTCTTACCACCTTCTATTGCGGGCAAGCTTGCCACAGAGCCAATCATCTAGTAGGACCCCGGGAGCCCAGACGGGTGCACACTTAGCACGATGGAGGCAATGGCAGTGTATGAGAAAGAAGAGACACGTTGGAGGGTGAAATAGGTTTTGCGCCCGCTTACTGGCCCCTGTTCCCTAGCAAAGAAGCCCAGAAACAATCCGCTCCTGCCCGTCATTCAGGCACCATCCTCAATGAGCCAAAGGCCTCGCCTCCCCTCAGAGAGAAACACACCACACGAACAAAAGCATTTACCTCATCACGGTGGAAAAAAGCGGCCAATTTCCATCCCCCGGGTGTCCCACTCGATACCCCCCCGTTCTCCCGAGTCACCCCGCTCCGGAAAGCACTTAATCATTAACTTCATTTGACGTCGGCCCTTTTTTTCCAGCTGGGCGGGGGGAAAACCAACACCGTTTCTGGTCCGGGAGGCGCCCCAGCCGAACCGCCTCTGATCGAAATCTGGAACGAAGGCATGGTGATGAGTATATACTCGTTTTTCGGGAGCGAGAGGCGGCTTCGTTACGGTCGTGATGCGGTGGAAGAGAAAAAAATCCGAGAGTAGCCAGCCGGCTACGTCTCACAGCACGTTCTCCTTGGGCGCGAGTGCCCGTCATCAAATCGGGAGCACTCCTTTACGCAATAATTACCTGCGTTCGTTTTTTTCTTGCTCCCTTTCAGCCCGGAGGGCCCTTAAACTCACTCCGTGGTACCTCTTTCCCCCTAGCTGGCACTACTGTATCACGTGCCCGCTGTTTCGCTCTCCCATACCATAGGAATAGCCTCGATTTAAATAGAAACAAGTATGATTTTTGGCTTCTAGTGTAACATGTGACCTAGATTAGCAAAATCGGAGACGGAAGTGATGGGAGTAGTGCGTCTGGTAGGCTAATTTCAACGATAGCGTTCGATTACACGTCCTATATTTTATTGTAAATGTTTTATTCGTGTGAATATACAATGTTGCACAATACCTTGAATATTCACGAAGATGGAAAAATGTTTGGATTTTAAAAATATCCATACATGCGTACATTCCCTTTGTTAATTTTGCATTTCTGTGCATGTGTGAAACGCAATCGTATGTGGCTTTCAATTGGTCTGCCGTGAGTTGTGATCAGACTTACCTAAAGCAGCCATCAGTTTGATTGATTGAATGAATGAGTGAGGCATAGGCAATAGATTTAAATGACTTGATGGGCTAAAAGGGTAATAGAATCGAATCCCATCCTTGCCTTTATTGATTCAAGACTAATAAAAACAGATGGAACAATGGTAACAGAAAAAAGCATACAGCCTCTATCAAATAGTAAAACCTCAAGCGTAAAAGAGGAAACCCTAGGTTTTACAGAGGTAGCACATTCCTGGTGAATGCAGCATGGCCATGTCCGATAGAAAGCGGTGTCTTTAGTAATTCAGACAACACGAAACATGGCGTTACGGGAGCAGTGTTCAGGTTAGCCCCGGCGAGCTTCGTGGCTAATGAGTTCCTGCATAAGGTCCCCAATAGAAGAACTTCCCCACCCCCAGATACAAGCCACTCCCTCCCAAACGAGGCGGCCGGGACACAAGCGCCCCTCCCCCTTGTGACTCGGCACTAAATTAAATTGGGCGGCACTCATTGATGAAGAGGCATCGCTACGCTCACTACAATGAGGTGAAGAGAAGAGGGGTGGAGGAACCATGGAAACTTTAGTAGAGGAAAAGTCCGGTCAATATCTATACCTACAAAAAAGAGATTGTCTGTTTGTATGTCCGCTATTTATTTCCATACGGCTTCACAGATTGCAACCAAAATTAGTACATGGGTGCACGTCATGTATCCAAATTCCGTAGTGCTACTTTCAGCTGCGTCCGACGCGTTCTTTGCAACGTTTTCCCATTAACGTTCGTTACGTTACGTCATACAACTTTTGCAGTGGGAAATCCTGTCAAGTAGGTGCACCTTTTGACACGCTCAAAGAGAAAACAAAAATCCTATGTTATCATGAAATTCATGTTCCAACTTCCAAGTTCCTGCTAGTTGACGAATAAAGCTTGAATACTTCATAGCACTCTAAGATAGAAGTGAATATCGTCATCTTCACAACTCTGTAGCCTGTGATGATCCCATGAACATATTTCCATTGAGTGATTCTCCTTATTTGTCGTAACTCTTAGCACAGCTCTCTTCACATCGAGTATGTATCTCTCCGGTCTATCTCTCTTTCAGATCCCTTGTTTCAAAGAATTGAAATAGGTAGTCCATAAATTTCTTTTTTTCTCAAATGGTTAAGCTTTTGCAGTCTTATTAAGAGAAGGAATATCATCATCCAAGTTAGCAATCCGAAGATTAGTTTGACATATCTCTCTATTCAACTTTCCTATCATCTCATCTTTTACTCTTACAATTCTTCAGTTTTTAAATCTTCATCACCTGCTCCATGTATCTTCCTTTGCCAACTTCCCTTCAACTTGTCCTTCAACGGCAGTCTTCCTAAGACCATGAGCCCGAAGAAGTTGTCCCATCTCTTTCTCAATGTTTCCGAGAGATTACTCATCTCTCCTGCGCTTCTTTAGATTTCTACATAACTGAAACGGTCTATCCATTTGACGCGTATAATGGTAAAGTCAAATGTTTATACTCATTTTCTTTTCTAGTATTGATTCACACAATTTTTATGCTCTTGTCTGTGTGCCAATGTTTTTATGAAGGTATCCTGAAGACAATGGCGGATACAGGATAGGGAAAAGGGGGAGGCTAAGTGGATGGTAACCTTCCAGCAGTATTGCGGGTTCGAACAAAATTACCAATCCATCCGGTGTAAATTGGATATTCAAGAGGGGGGCTATCGCCCCCCATAGATCCGCCACAGCCTAAAGATCGTTACTATCTTATAGCGTGGCATTTATCTCTGAAATATGTTGAATCCATAGGCATAATCGTCTGGAATCCAAGTTTTACTAAGAAATATTTATCCTCACCTACCCAAAAAATTTAAGTTGACCAAGAAATTTATTTTGGTATTTAAAGATATAACCAAAATTGAATTTTTATAAACAATAATTACGGTGTCAAAGATCAAAATAGAAGGATTTGGTGCTTTCCCGTTCGTTTGTTCGTTTGTTGTTCGTTCGTTCGTTCCATTGTTCATTCTGGCACCTCTGCCATTCGCCCTGATGACGACGGCATAGAAGGCCGTCGAGACGCTGGCTGCAATGTCCATCCTGACCCGGCTGATTTCCCGAGAAGACCTCATCATAAATATAGAAATTCATAATACGTGTAAAATAATTTTTGATTTCCTACAACTCGCCATGTCTTCTATTATCCAACGCACCACTGATTGCCCTATTGTTCTTGGTTTCGGTATTTCCCTTTGCTCCCGTTTCCTAGCTGCCAACGATGATGAACGGTTGTGATAGATACTTATGCATATATTCTTCACTTTCATGAGAAAAAATTCTTTGTCCATAATGTCTTATCCGCAGCCGATTGTTCCTAAGATCATAATAGGTACTTCATAGTTCATAAGACAAGAATGGTTTAATACTTCAGCTGGCAACAGAAAATGGTGCAACTTCAATTTTCAAAATCTTCTTTAGAATTTCTACTTTTATGCTCTAAATATTCTTTAACAGCCAGTGTTTAGCCATTTTTAGGTAATGGTTAATACCTCATCAAATCAATTGCTTATTTCAACGGGACTCGTTTGGGAGATGAAACCGAATCAATCTTTAAATGGCTGTTTACTGTTTTCTTTCGCGCTCTTATATAAAAAAGTTTATAAGTAATTGTGTATATCCAGGAAAAGCTTACATTTATTCCAACTGTATGTGATCTCATCAGATCAACTATTTAATACAGCGAAACTCGTTTGAACCTTAAAACCAAATCAATCATTAAATTGCAGTTGATATACGTACCCCAAATTCATATGAACTTCTTTTACCACATGAAATTAGGTCTAGTTACAACTTCCCGTCGAAGTGCGGCACAACTCCAATCGAAGAAAAATAACAAAAAGTAACTCCGATGGGAAGGCCGCAATTAAGGCGGGCGGTAAGAGGATATCGTGTAGCGTGGTATGTGGACTCGGAAGCAAAAAATTAATTGGAGGAAAAGATTAGGGAGAGAGGGAGGGCTGATAGGCGGGGTAGCAGTTTGGTTTGTTTGTTCTACAGATCGCCCGACATCCTGACTCCCAAAGCGAGTGTCGAGCACTCATTTTTTGCGGAGTGACCGGGAAATCCAGCCATTTCATGCCGCCAAACGCTGGGCCCGAAAGGACCCAAAATTATTAATGACTGGCTCTTCGGACGTGTGCCTTTCCATTGCCAAACACACGTAAGCACAAACTATATATTTTTTCCGAGAAGTTAGAAAGTAATCTCCCGCTCTTGGAAGGCTAAACATTTTTTTAGGAGGCGTGTTTGATGAAAATCATCAATGGCCTCGAATTTGCAGATAATTCTCTAGTCACACTACATTGACTCATAAAGGCCTGGTTATGTCGTGCGCACGCGACATGAATTGACGGATCACTTCATGACGCTGCATACACGTTTCAGGGATCTTGCCAGGTTGTCAGCTGACCAAAGATTAAGAGTATCTCAATCAAGTTTTAAAATAAGTTTTATTTCACAACGGCAGTTTGTACACCCAAGTAGTGAAATAAGGCGGGGAGTGCAAATCTTCTCGAAGCAGAGAGAGAATCGACTGTCTTAAAGTGGGGCTTCTTATTGGTTACGGCTTACCGTGGGTTTCTCTTCAGGATGGCGGAACTAACCCGCAATAACTAACACCGAACCTTGATGATGATGAACTCCCCCTGTCCTTCTGTGCACTTCCCTTTTATTCTACATTGGCCCAAGCTGGAAGGGGAGGGCCTCCGCTAGGCGTCCACACCTCCAAGATTAGAACCGAAAGTTGAACAAATATGAAAGGGCACATCATGACACAAGGCAACGGAATCCCACGGGACTGCGGGGAAAAGCAAAATAGAAATAGCTCCCGCTAAAAATTGGGAAACGAGGTTAAGTTGTGAAAACAGGCAATGCTCTCTCTCTCTTCCTCCTTCCGGCAAACGGCACTCATACACACCGCACCTTGTGCTCACAACAGTTACACGGTGCATTAACATATACAAGTTAATGTCTGTTTGCCTGAATGATTTTTGAGGGCCGGAACGGAGCATGCACTAATGCATGAACATAATTCGGACTGGTTCTACCTTCCGTTCATGCGTTCGCACACGTGGTGTGACTACACGGTGCATTTTCGGGTTCATTCACGCGTTCATACATTAACTTGTACGCGACATTAACCTGTACCTGTTAATGTATCGTGTAATTAGGCCTTAAGACTGTTATCGAATGACATTGAAGCAGATTGTTTGGACAGAGCCGTAAGGCGAATGGTAGTGTTATTTTGAGTAAAGGCATATTTTAATGAGAATCGGCTGCGCTTTTTCTTCAAATGTTTTCTGCTCTGGACACATAGTCACAGATACACCAATATTCCATGTTATTCTCTGCATTTCTTCAGCGTTTTCTTCCGCGTCAGCTTGTTGTCATCAGGGATTTCTTCAGGGTTGTCTTCAGCTGACGCGGAAGAAAATCCTGAAGAAATGCAGAGATCAAACCATCGCCGCGGAAACCTACGTTCTAACATTCCATGTTCATCTTCAAATTGCTCTAAGGACCTTCACAACCAATGTAAAGGGGAAAATTTGGACTTTTTTGAACAATTGGAAATTTCTCAATTACACCAAAACAAAAATGCATGTGTGGTAAACGACCTTTTTGTACCCCTCCCACTCCTCTCTTTTGCTGTCGTGTCTCCTGAACTTCAGGCTAAACACGTCAGCCTACTGACCCTGAGAAAGCCATTGCCTTGTTTTCTCTCCCTTCTACCTTCAAACGACCTGTCTCCTACTCCTCCTCACCTTCCGTAAAGGTTTAAATAAGCTCTCAAAATGTGTATCTTCACCTCTGAGAATGGCATACAGGTGAATAGTGTCGAAATCTGGATCAGATCGTTAAAACATTTTTGGAATACATGATAATAATGTATTTGTGATTATATTTCCTGTCACACAAAAAATTCGACATCCCCCCTTAAGTTGGTTTCCTGCACAATTCGATTCGAAGATGCAACGTCTGCTGGAGGCAGTGCCATAACCAGTGGAGAGGAGGCGATAGGATACAAACAGCCTTATATATTGGAGCGAAAACTTCCATGGCGTTCCTCAATGGATGGAAGTATCTTCCGGGGTTTCCAACCGTGTTCGCTGTTTGTTGTGACAACAGTTTCGCCAGCGTTCCAGCAGGCGTCTTCAGGTCAAAGTCTTTAGGAGTACATGTCGATGGGTATATGCTCCAGACAGATATCCCATAGGTGCCTCAAGAGATTAACTTATCGATCTTTTCAGAGAAGCGTGCCAGCTTTAATAATATATCTAATGAAATGTAACATGGAAATCTGGTTCAGGAAGGGGTAAACATGTTGTTGATGTCCCTGGACAGTCCCCGAAAGCGTACACGAACCGAATGCGATCAATTTGTTACTTTAGTCGATAAAAAATTTATTTCAGTCAAAAATTATAAGAGGAGAGTATATTTCTTGGAAGATATCTAATAAAATATTGAAAGAATCAATCGCAGTCTTCAGGGACACCGTAAAAAAATTTAAAACCACCAGCACCCAAGCAGTTTATCAACGCGATCACCTGCTCAAATCGTCGATTTTTGGCCGCCAGGTGTCAGAAACTTCGTTGGATTCACAAATATCTTTCAAATCCACGCCTTAAATGAAGAAACATGAATAACAGCACACTCATCATAAGCCAACAATAAATTATATTTACCATTCTCGCCCCTATTATTCAGCATCCTACATTACCGCACAGCAATTTTGAATTCTAATTCACTTATTATTGGAATTTAATTATATATTCAGCAAAGCATTGATGTGTGCGGCATAAGAGAGAATATAATTTTCTATTTTCACAGTATAACAAAGCAAAAGGAGTGCAGAACTAATGACATTAGGGTCCTCACTAAATGATTAATGTAGAGAAGGCCAAAATAGCAGAACATACCACAAGTTAATAAAAGAAAAATAGGAAAATAGTTGCAAGAAATAAGGCCCTAAAAAAAACGTTTCTCAAATGGAATTTAAGCTTAAAAATAAAATGTTTCACCTGAAAGACGATATTTTAGGAATTCAACGAAATTTTAGGGTGCGCCCGCATTTCGATGCTCTTTTTTTTTCTCCGATGCCCGCACGTAAAATATTGTAAACATTCACTCAGGCGCGCGGGCTCATTTTTATCCGCGCAACGAGCTTTTTGAACCCGTGAACTGAGCTAATCGACTCCATTGTCTCCCCTCGGAATACATTAGAAGCAGGGAGAGGTAGGCAGGGATGCGGGGCCTATTTGGGGAAAGCGATTATTGAAAAAGGAAGACGGGGCAAAAAATATTAGCTGTCAGAGTCGGATACTTGAGGTCCATAACGAACCTCCTGAGCAAACAACAACACCGTGAGCAAACTTGGGTCGGGCTTGGGCTCACTCTGGAAGAGAAGCCATCGTCTTCAAACATATTGACTCGACATTGGGTCGTTGCCAAACCATGGCTTCCCAGCGGTCGCTCTCCGTTCTGGGCAAGTCCATCAACATGGCCATTTTTCAAATATAAGCTTCGTTTTATGGGTATGAGGAGCTTTGCACGTACGTACTTATGAAGACTTAAAGTTAAGCATATTCAAAGGGAGATGTTGAAATGTCTGCCTCGTTTAACCCCGTCGTTACAAGAAGCAGGCATTATTTACTGCAGGGTAAAATAATTTAGGAGCTCTATTTTTGCTCCCACTTGTATGACGCTTGCTTAGCATATTTTAAACATTTGAAGAAATACTTGTAATTTTATCAAATATTTGTTAAAACATTTTGTAAAATTTTTATGAGTTACCCCAATAAATCTTTTATATAAAAATGGAAGCTTGTTTATCAAAGATTAAGACACTTTGAGAAAGCTTCTCCTAACACCATGAAAATTGGTATGATTATATATTTTTTCAAAGCGTAAGCTTTTGTACTATGTAAATTGCTGAAATGTGCCCTCAGGAATCCAGAAAGATTCCCTTGGGGCTCCAAATGGCAAAAACTTGATTCGTTTCCTGCCTTTTTCGTAATTAAATATGTGTAATTCCATATACTCCCATGAATGACTATCCCTCTTTTGTTGGTAAACAAAAGTCATTCTATTATTGATTGCTTTATGGGTAAATGAAAGTTACCTCATGTCTCATCATATATTAAGTCCTGGAAATAGATTAAACAGTGGTGAATTCAATATTTTCAACCACTTATATTTCCATCATGTTGGGTAGGTACTGTGAATTTACATGAATTACTTTTTCTCTTTCTTTTAGGTATTTTTATAGATTCTGAAGTAGAGATATACAAACAAAGAGAGGTTTAGCTCGCACCTCATACTTGTATACGCAACAATTTCAATTATAAAAATACGAGCAGTGAAATATATCTTATCCAAATAAACACTTTGATGCATATTTTCCCTCGTTTACTTATATTTAGTGCCTGCAAATAACATTTTATGCACTTCATGACGGTAGGATGATAATTATGGCTATGTGGGAGAATCATCACACTCATAGAAAGAAATAGCAAAGCAACAGGAAAGGCTGCGGAAGAAGAGCAGTAATAAAAATAAATAGTATTTTAGGTAGCGAAAAAGAGATGTCCCGGATGATTGCTTCATAAATTGTGAAAACTATTACACAGTCAATATGTATTCGCCTAATCGGGGTATTCATAATAAAATAGACTGTGGTACTTCTATTGCTTATTTACCAATCAAATTAGAACACGGCAAAACATGTAACAAAGGCTGGTACTAACTTTTTGCTCGGTTTCTCCAATTAGCCTCCCAACAAAAATTCACGCACGTACGACAAGCGGTTCGTAATTTTCTTCCACTCAGAAATTTTCCGCGGCTCATCCTGTGCATACAATTCCCGGAGAACGTTCCCAAAAGGGTCTTTCATAATATTTCACCCTCTCCACGGAGAGCTCACATTTTTAAGTCCCGATAACGCCCTTTCATTCATGCCTACACACCCTCCCAACCCAACCCTACTTCCTCTGAACATTATATTCCCCTCCCCCGTGACTTCCTAGCCCACCCTTAGTTTCCACACCCCCGCCCAATTACACCGCCGTAGTTCCTCCCTCGTCGTGCCTTGTCCCATCAAAACTTCCCGGCGTGCCCCGCGGGATAATGTGCTGGGAGGAAGTGAGAGATCAACTCGGCCAGGCACTCCCACACATTTCCCGCCCTCGTGGACCTTATACTCTTCAGGAGACGATATTTAGCCCTATAATTCCACATCTCTCGTCATTGCCACCCCCTCATGCATGTGGTACAGCGTCTCTGGATGTTCCTTTGTGAAAGAATGCTGTTCAATATCCGTGAGGGATGTAAAAATCGTTTCCGGCTTGATTTGGTGGAAGTTTGATAAATAATCTTGATTCTGATTAGATAGAAGATATAAATTCTGATTAGATGTTTCACGAAATATTTTTATGAGAGAGCATTTGCAGACGCTTTACCTTACATTAAGGCCGCTATACATGGTGAATGATCATGCGAATGATCGTGCTGAATGGTCACGTGATCATTCACAGGATCATGCGAGCAAAATAGAACATGCTCTAATTTTCACTGAATGATCATGCGCATGGTCATGCTGAATGATCATGTGATCATTCACAGGATCATGCGAGCAAAATAGAACATGTTCCAATTTTCACTGAATGATCATGCGCATGAAGGTTCATTCGCGCATTGTTTCGTTATACACGGTGAATGACCATGCGCATGATCATGCTTAATGATCATGCACATGAAATCATTCGCCGTGTATAGCGGCCTTTAGAATGACCTTGTATAAAATGCAAAGGTTAATTTCAAGCTAAGCTGAAATTGCATGGATATAAATTCAAAAAGAACCTCAAGGTACTCATTTACGGTTTTTTACTGCTTTTTTGTATACGTTGAATGTAATGCACTCATTATACGTATAGAATTGCATGAAATGAACCAATTTCATTGAATGAAAGAACATTCTGAGACCCTGTACCACATGCATGAAGGGAAGGCAATAACTAGAGTCCATTCTTTCAAGACGAACTCATTGTAAACAGACATTGTTTCTGTTTAGATATTATACGAAATATTTTCATTCCAAAAGAACCCCTGTCCCTTCTCTCACGAATCCATGATAGAAACAACAAACGGTAAATTCCACACTTTAATTCAAAACTCAACTACCGCCCATGTTTTCAACATACTACTACTCAATCAAAAACTTGTAGATGACACAATGTGTTGAAACCATGCTTGATAGTTGAGTTTTAATTAAAGTGTGGAATTTATTATTTGTAGTTTTTATCATGGATCCGTGAGGGAATGCACGTGGGTTTGTTTGGAATCGATTTCCGCGAAATTGCACCATATTTTTTAAATATTTATGTTTCCATTTTATGCATGTTTACTTTACTGTATAGTAAAATGTTAGCGAATGTTCTTTAATGAAAATACTTCGTGAAAATTCTAAACATAATACGGGTAAACCCTCAGTAAGTTCGTTTTAAATGGATTTCCATGCAGTTCCACAATGGCTCAATCATGAATTATGACTCGTACCATGAATTAAGCATTTTACGTACACTTGTTTTTTTGTGTTGTAGGTAGGAAGTATAATTTTTTTAATAGATTTATTTTAAGCTTTCCTTTATGACTTCCCCATTACAACAGTTTAAGTTGTAAGCGTTGTAAATAAATAATCAATATTCATGCTAGTTTCTCACATCCATTTTAATGCTAGTTCATCTCTTCATCCCGAGCATTGTCAAATTTATGCATAAAGAAATGTACTTTTGCAGAATGCTATCGATTTCCCTATGCAACATTTTCACGATTGAAACCGCACACAACGCACACATCCATCACATCAGTCATAGCCATCGTAAAAATACATGGCCATGCATAATTATTAGGAACGGAAACGGAAAGTGCGCATTTTATGCATATATTTGCATAAAACGCACTAATGTTAAATGAATCCATTTTATTGGTATTCAGAAATGTATTAAAATATATGGTGCACTTAAAAAACTGAGTTCATTTCCACATTCAATCCATACAAAAAAAAACAAATTTATCTTATTTATGCAAAATATGTGCATATATATTTCTCGTATTACCTATATAATGCGGGTTATGCGAGGCCATTAAAATGCTGAAACAGTGTGAAAATTTAATCTATTCCACACCCTACATGAGGTACACAACTTTTCCACAGAGTTGGGAGCCTTCGCATGGCACGATCCAACCCGCATGTCTCCCGACCCCAAGTCATCGCCACCCTCTCATCTGCCGAGTCGAACGCCTGAGATTGTAAATATGTGAGGCGCGATCCGCTCGTCGTGGTCGAAGAATGGATAACGCCCTCGCGTTTCTCTTGTCTTCGTCCACAGGGGAAGAAATTATGTCGGAGGAGAGGGAGAAGGGTTGAAATGACTTCGACGAGGGTGAGGCTCCTCGGCCACTTCCCGAAGACCGAGTAGGGCGGAGGTCCGATCTCAAAAAATGCTCTCATCTCGTGGAAGAAGATGAGTTGAAATCTTTGGGTCGCGGAACGAACCTTGGCGCACCTCTTTTGGTGGCGAAAACGCCCGACTCCCACTGAGCGGCGGGAATGGGGTGTTTTAAGGCGGCTCTACGGTGACTGTGGAAATCTCCAGTGTCGGTAAAAGTACTATGAAAAAGTAACTGGGCTAAATTACAGATACTTCGTAAAAAATTATCAATTACAAGTACAAATTATTTATTTTAAAAAGTAATCAGTAAAATTAAAGTTACAATAGAGGTGAGAAGCCAAAGGGTACAAATGATTTTATTTCCAAACAGAGTTAGGTACAGAAATTGGCAGGTGAAGTATTCAAAAACTTGGTAGCTAAGGGATACGAGTGAGTTTCAGTTGTGATCTGACATTTCGTAACAAATTAATTTTAAATAATAACCTTCAACAATTCCGAACTATTTAAGCTGCAAATAACTTTTTCTCAAAATAATGACATTATGACTTGTACCACTTGGCCTCTCATCCCCTCAATTACAATTACTTCTTGTAACTGTAACGTTTGCCCACTCTAAATACCACCTGCAAATTGTCGAATATTGGCGTGAAAATGTGGGATAATTAAGTCATGGAAATGGCTTAAGTTGAAATTTCAATCCGCGGTGCATGCAATTATAACTGCTGTACAACACAAAGGGTGTCATATTTTGTACCCACCTACCTAGGCTACAACATAAGCAAATTATGAGGGAGAAAGTAAATATAGATAACGGGTTAGTAACGATTACAATGAAAATAATGAGAAGGAGAAAAGGAGAAAATTACAAATAGAGTCAGTTGAAAATTACAAATAAAAATTACATTTCGTAAAAAGCAATCGTTACAAGTAAACATTACTACAGAATCGTCGCAAGTAATCCGATTACTTCTATTCGATTACTTACCAACACTGGAAATTTCCGTCTCCTTACTCATAGCACACGCAAACAACTTATTTTTCTTGGCATTGGTTTTCAACTAATGCCCTTTCTTTTGTACATATTCATAATTATATATTCCAAATATTGGTATACTGCAGCCCTTCATTCTTCTCTTTCCAACGCTTCAGTTCTCTTATGTTCTTCCTTGCAACATTCTCTACCTGCCCCAGGTCCCTATTTATGTCTAGGCCTTCCTCGTGTGACTTCTTCAATTTTTTCCTCAATTATCCTTGTCACCAAGTCATTCAGTCTTTCTCATGGCCTACATTAGATCCATGTCGTACGGTGCTCCACAATTCCCTATCTTCTACTTTTCTTGGCTAAACTATGTTTCTCATCCTATGCGTAAATTCTAATTTTGGTATATTTTTTCATATCCTTTTTATACTGTTTTTTCGTGGCATATTATCGTACATTCATTGTTGATTAGTCAATATTCACTCTTGAAACATTCTTTGGTTATATTTTTTGATTTCTTGAGATAAAAAAGTTTAATATTACGGGGTAAAGTACACAAATTCGTCTCAGTACATATAAGAATGAAGAAGGAAGAACTTGCACATGAGCTCATTTGGTATAGTAAGTTATAGGAGCTTAAGTAAAAAGAGTAAGTTAAGACGTGCCAGTGGTTTGCGTATTCTGCTTAGGTTGCGAAATCGAGAGAAAGTTCCTAGAGGAAGACGCTTGAGTAAATAAGTAATGGCCACAAGAGGGGATGCTCTTTTGCTTGCAAAAGTTCAAGTGAGGGCCAAAATTTTTCATTTTGAGTTCAAAGATCGAATCTGTTATTGATGGAAATCACTTAAACGCCATGCTTCGAAGTGCCGTCGTAAGCATCCAAAACTTATGATTTATAGTTTTTCCGAAGAACTCTCACCTTCAAAATGTTTTTGTAACCATATATATTCTGCCTTTAGAACTAGACTTCAATAAAACTCTTATCAACCTTTTTTAAGCGTACATTGAGGCATATCGCATTGAGTGACGTCATTATTATACGTAGTATTTGCATATTTGGAGTCATTACTTTACATTACATTATGATGATGTGATCAGGAAAATCAGTGACAATAAGGATCAGGGACAATAAGTGACGTCATTTCTCTATTATATATAGTATATGCATATTTGAAGTCATAACTTTACATTACGTTACGTTAATGTGATCAGGAAAATCAGACCAGAATCGTTGTGACTATCGCAAACCCCTTGCTTTCCTCGGAACACTATGCATGTGCCAAATGCGTATGCCAAAAGAGGTTCCTTGTTGGCCAAGTATAACAACAATTTACATATGAAAATAAAATACAGCAATATTGATAATTTCCATTTTTATCATGGTTACAATACTATCTTACAATAACATCATATTTCAATATATGCACTTTTAGAATCAATTCGAAAATAATGCTCCACAATATATTTCAAAGCTAAGCCGCAAAAACCGTTAGGAAAATAACATGCAAGAAGTTGTAGGGCCAGAAAATATTTTTCCGAGAATGTGGAGCTACTTCGTGCATTTTTACCTCTTGAATAGTGACTCAAAATATATTAACAGCCTCATTTTTTTGCAAACATTGACAACACTAACAATTGGGCACAATAAAGTATATTAATAGATCCTTAGGCGGATTTAGAGGGTACATGCCCCTCCAATACGTTTAAAAAATATACAAGATTTTTAATACATATACTAATAAATTATATATTTTCATGTAAAATTTATAAATATTTCCATATTAATTACTTCTATAATAAAATTAAGAGTAGGTACATTTAGTAGCTAAATTGTTGCTTATAATTTTTAATCCCAAATATGAGAAGATCGTTAACCTGTCAGACCCTAGTGCCCGCCACTAGATAAAATCCTGGATCCGCCCTTGAATAGATCCTGTAAACTGTAAGTTAGGATATCGGGGAAATGTCTCAACGATATTAGAAAATTTGGGAAGTTCGGAGGATGGGTGAATACTGCTGGATTCTTCACTCTGAGCACACAGATCTTCCCCTACGGGAAATAGCAGGAGCAATGCCACGGAGTCAAAGATGTTTGTAAAGGCTTGGTACCACTTTTCTTGTCTGCATGTGTTCGTTGTATTCATATTACGATATGTTGTTGGTTTAGACCTACATTCTACTTCAATATGATTCGTTGCAATGTAGAAACTATTTATTGATACAGACGAAGCATATGATTTGCTCCGTGACTGTGAGTGAGACCATATTTTAATTATCATTTTAGAATTCAGGAGGCAGAAACATGCTGAGAAAAGCAAGTTTAGAGAAAAAACTTTTTCGCTCTTGCGTGCATGTGAAGAATAATGGAGAAGGTGAAGTGGACGAAAAGGAAGAGGAACGTGGAAGTACTGGAAATGGTGGGTGAGGAGACGCAGCTTTTAGATGAGATGCGGAGGAGACAAGGTATGGATGGAGCGAGTACATAGCGGGGAGGGGATGTTGAAAACAGTGTTAGAGGGTAGAAATGGGGTAAACTAGGGTGGGAAAAGGAAAGAAGAAAAGAATAGGAATAGATACGATGAAATGGAGTAAGCCTTATTCTGAAGTGAATAAGGACATACTTGAAGAAATGGGATTTTCCCAAAATACTTCTCAAGAACTCCATGGAAACCTTCCTTCGCTCCATACAATCACTCCAATCCTTCAATTGATTTCAAAGCACTGCAGGAACTTTTAACTTCAATGGATATGATTTTTATGACGATACGGAAGATGATTAGACGAATTGAACGATCACAAATCACACATCCCTATGCAATTGTAGTGTTCACTCCTATTTCATCCCATTCGCCCAAATACACGCTGGGGGTCAAAGAATGAAAACTCGGGTGATTCCGAAAATCTTATGAGCATTGAATATTAATTTTCCATGTGTCTATAAAACTTATTCTTGGCTACCAATTACATTGAGAGTCATGATACAACGTCAGTTCGATGGAAGCCATCCAAGGCGGTTTTAATTTATGTGAACCATCAGTAGTCGCACTAATTAATTGAACAAATTGGACCAAATACCTTAAAGCCCCAACCGTTTCTTTACTAACGTTCTCACCAAACTCAATCGGCAACACACCTACCCACATAGTTTGGGGAGGTCAAAGATTCAATAACATAGCAGTTAGTATAATCGAATGTCTACATATCATCAATTGGCTCTCTATCCGCTGATAAAATGGCTCATGACCATCGAAGGCATCGCAAGTCCTCATCTTCTGGTTCGATGAATCAAACTCCTACACAGTTTCTTCGTTTGATAAATATTGTAGACTTTACTGGCATCATACTTTTTAGTATTTTCTATAGTTTAATACAGTGTGTCCCAAAAAGAATGACCCGATTTTAAATAAGATTATTTATTAGGAAGAAGGGCTTAATATCAACATATTGTATACTAAATTACTCACAAAAGACAAAAGTTTATAAAAACCCATCATAAATGTTCGATATGTCCTCCATTGGCTGCGCGGACGACATCTAGCCGATAGCTGAAGTCATCCCAAATTGAGCGTAAGGTGTCTTCTGTCTCTAAAGCTACAGCAGCTGATATTCTTGTTTTTAGTTCATCAATGTCACGAAGTAAGGGAGGAACATAAACACGCTGTTTAACATTTCCCAAAAGGAAAAAATCGCATGGTGTTATGTCAGGGGACCTAGGAGGCCAAGAGTGTAAAGCCTGGTCTCGCGATCCTGTACGTCATCTTCAGCGAGACTGGCTGCACCTTATTGTTAGACCTAATTGTTAGAACAATGGTCTAAGGGTTTCCACGCTCCACATCAGCACTCGTTGTGACATTCAGCGGATTTTTATAAAACTCTAAACAATGCCAATCACATCTGGCGCTGTTTCGCTTGCCTAGTGACATTTGTTTCAATATTATTACAAGTTCAAATCGGGTCATTGTTTTTGGGACACACTACTTACCAAATCAATTGTAACAATGAGAATTATCAACCAAAAAACAAATAAAACGACATTCATCAGCACTAAGCATGAGCCCCGAGTTGGAGGTCGAAACGTTGGCTAAAATGGAGAATTTAACCAAGTAGGGATCCCGAGAAAAGTTTACCCTCATTATTTGCTGGGAAAACATAAAATCTTATTTCATAGAGTTGACCTACCTTCAGTTCCTGCAATACTTTCGTGTGCATTAGCGGTGCACCCGTCCACATACAGATAAGGTCTGCACGAATGGACGTTGCCCGGAATAACCGAATTCCTTCAAAAAATATTTCTATCAGCCGAAAATATCTGACTCTTAAACAGTCCTCAGTAAAACGTTTCACTGCACCACCGAACCATCATTTGTTCACACACTTTTTAAGCTTAATGTTGCAATTTAAAGCTGAAATGCTGATTTGACAACGCAAGCAAAGTATGTGCCTACACTTTGCATTTTTTTCTATTTATTTCTGATGAGCAAGCGATCTTATGCAAGTTTTATGCATGTTCTCACGAAAATAACACATACTAAATAAAATATGTTTATTTGTTCTCTCTGCCATTAGGAAGCCTGTTGGTACTGAAGAGGTACTTCTGCACTAATAATAGTAAAATTCTTGAGCTACTATGATTGCAGTCAACTATGTATACCAAGCTCTTCGGTCTACGCACTCAGCGATTCCCTTCTCTGAACCCCTCTCCTACCCTTACCCGCCCCCATAAAACAATATTCTATCGGTGGTGCATTAATCCATACACACTATAGGGCTACAGACATCGATCAACCTAAATTGTCTGCAAATGTGTTTCGGCTAATGGGAAAAATTTGTCCTTTCGAAATAACCTATCTTCAAAAAGCCATATTCCATCGGTGGTCCACATAGGCCTGGACAGTGGACAATGCATCTAAATATCGGAAAAGGCCACTTTATTTAGATTCCACGAGAATCTGATTTAAGTTTAGAACAAAAGCAATACATTGTATTCTGATAATTATCGTGATGCACCAAACGATGGTAAAAACGGAAATATCGCGATTATTTTACCGGGATATTTAATTTGATCCAAAATAAGATATCTTCCTCTGTGTTCACTTCTAATTTTAAAATGTGATTTATGAACAGTTTAAGTTCCTGATTGATGATTTTCATTCAATAAGGCAAAACCATCTCTGAGGATGAACATGATACCTAATGATGTTACTGATAAAAGGTACTCTAATAAACTGAGAGAAAAGAAACTGATACGCTAAATCAAATATTAAACACCTCAAATTAGCTAAAGAAAACGGAAAATAGGAATATTTGGCTTATCTAGTCTGGGTTACCAATGATAGTTACCGCTCGGATGTAAGTTATTGTCACCATCATAATTCGATATTAAAAATTTACGTATTCCCATATTTAATTTCAATAACGCCCACCTACACTGACGCTCCTCCACAGTAAAGACAACCCAACACCCCAACAGTTCCGCACTCTTTCCAACTTCCTCCCCATTACATTCAAATATCGCTCGGAAAATACGACTACATTTTTGATATTTCGGGAATGAGATTTTTAGTTTAGAACATCGACTATACGTAGTTGCTAGATGTACATCGTGATGTTTCGCTCGACAATAAAAACAGAAAAATTGCCATTATGTTATCGGGATATTAATTTCGGCCCAAAATGTAATTATAGTTAGTTATAGTTTTTATTATCTATATTAGTTATCCGATATTAGTTATCGCCATGGTCAAATATCGGTATTGAAAAATAGTATACCTATTCCTACTTTTCATTTTAAATAACGCCCTGCCACTTCATTTAGATGTTTCGGGAACGAAATATTAAGTTCAAAACATTGACAATGTATGGTAGTCCGATAAAAAACGTGATATATCGCTCGATATCAAGAACGAAAATATCAGGATATTTAATTTTGCCCGGAACTAAGACGATATTTATTGTTCCAATATTAGTTATTGGCATCGTCAAATATAAATACTATCGTTATAGGTATATGTCGATAAGTATATCGATAGTAAAAATTTACGAATTCCGATATTTAATTTCAATAACGCCCACCCTCCCATATTGACGCTCTTCCACGGCAAAGACGACCCAACACCCCAACAGTCCCGCACCCATTACAACTTCCTCCCCCTTCCCTTTTAACCGCCCCATCCCCCACACACCACAGCACTTCCTCCGCTGGGCGTTGTCGCCTATGGCCTCTGACCCCAAGAAGGGTAGGTGGTGAGGGAGGAAAAGGCAAGGCAAAGCATTGCGGGATGGGCACACTCCATTGCTTCGGAGTGGGAGGGTTGAGTATTTTAAGTCGTTGTATATACGCTTCGTGGAGGGTGAAGTGGAGAAAAATGGGGGGGTTATAGGAGGAGGAGGGGAGGGCGCCAGGGGGACTACGATGACGCCGACCAGACTCTGGAATGGAGGAGAAAGCTCGAAAAAAGCAATGAGTTTTTAATGTATTGCCACGGAGACGTGTAATAATGCTTTTACGGGAACTTGAACCAACGGAGCTCTCTTCTTGGCTGGTGCCCTCGGGGCTAGAGAGCGCTAATCTATTTCCCCCGTCCCGACGCACAAATAGGGAAATCTGTCGTCCCGCGCGCGGGGTGGAATTTCACGTCTCTCTTGTTTTTTTTTTCTCGATTTTTTTTCTCATTCGGAAGGAAAGCATGGGAAAGTTGGTAGGCATGCTTTTTTTAAATGGGTAGTTTCGCGACTGCACGATGAAAAATAGGTAATTCTGGCGAGCACTGTCAAAAACAAGGTTTTGCAGTGATAGATGACATTTAACTAGGTTAAAAATCAAAATTCGAGCTCACAAAATGTTGATATATAGCCTTTATATTTTTTAGTAAATAGTTTTTTCCGACTTTTTGAGCCAGTATTAGCGCCGTATATATGTACTTGTGATGATTTGATTTCATTTAAAGCATTCCTTTGCTAATAACTTAAAATGCAATATAGTTTAAGTTTTATCATGATTATATTCGTATTGCGCATATTATATTAGTGTTTTTGTCGAACCGACATGCATATTCATATTGTAACCAGCTTTACTACGATAACGCAAAAACTGCCATGAAGTACTGTGGTGAAATTTAAATTTCAAAATGCAATTTCCATTTCCAGGTAATATTGAACGCAAAGTCAATTTTTGTGGCCATCAGTCACTAATTTACAAATATAAGACCCCCTAGTTTGAATTTTTCACGAACAAAATGCCATGGAATTCGCTTCTTGCTCCAGCGTAGACTAGTAAAAGATACAACAGGGTGAAATAAAAATAATATTCGGAGCAATAATTAACAAATGACATACACTGAAAGGGGTGTGAGGAAAATGGATTCTGCATGTCCTAACTCATCTTACCCACCATTATCAAGTGGTTCATAGCCATCACAGACAGAGCATTTTTTATTAAATAACCAATCATTATAATATCAATTGTCTTATAGTTCTATGCATCAATTCAAAAGAAGCATTATTTACCTCAATTTATTTTAAATCTACAAAATACTAACATAGGTAAAATATTCTGCAGCTGGAACTTCATTTCATTTTTCCCTCCCTTAAATCCTTTTCAGCGGAGAGATCAGGACTCCTGAGTGGGTCCTCTGAAAGACGACACACCGGGACCGGGAACAAAGTAGAGATTTATTCGCCCGCGCTCCCGGGGAGGGGTTTGGATGGGAAGGAACAAGGAAAGAGGCACCGCCGCGATTTTTCGCGATTGACATCAAAAATGAAAATGTAATTCTAAAATCCTAAAGCAGAAGACGGCACAACTTAGTTTGCCACATTATAAGACATGATGGCCTGATGAAAACAATCGTGCAAGGACAGGTGGATGGGAAGAAGGGCAATGGACGGCTCCGAATGAGTTAAATAGGACATATTGTAAAGAATGTAAAAGAGAATAAATACGTAGCTATGAAAAGCCTAGCGGATAAGAGAGAGGAATGGAGAGCTGCGTCAAATCAATCTTAGGATTGTTGAATAATGATGATGATGAATTCAAAAATCCCCATGAAAGACTTTTCTCAGACCTGGAGACATAGGAAGCATTTATTACACATTCTAGATTCAATTTTACAGTAGATCAAATTTTTACGGCCCCTGTCCTATTCTTTTACTCTGCGATTAAGAGCGAAATGCATACAGACAGTCAAGGAATTTGGCCATGATATCTTGGTCGAGAAGCTAAGTTGACTGGGGGTAAACAGGTTTTTTTCTTGTTAAGCCCTATATAGATATTACCATTTGCCTTTTATGGTCGAATAATGATACCGACTCATAAAGAACCCCTCTCGTCCAACCATGTCTAATAAGAAGTTGAAGGATAAAATGTGGTCATTATTTCAACATCACAACCGAAAAATTAACTGAATTAGTTAAAAGCCTTTCTATGAAATACCTTTAGGCTGAGAGTAAGATGTTTGAAAATAAAATGCCATTACATAGCTGACAGAAGGCACGAAGCCAAAACTTTTATCGGGCAGAGCTTGGGTGGTATGCGGGATACTTATACTGATATTAGTTTTTTCTTTAATTCGCATGCATTGTAAAACAATCCATCTCATTGTCATCAGTTATGTCTGCATAATGCTAAACGTTCAATTCATTGCGAGTAGTCGTTACAAGAGGAAAAAGTCAATATATTAATGCCAAAATCACATAAAACATGACCTTTTTCTTAAATGCATCTTGAAGTAAGAATTAGATGCTTCAATCCTATATTTTCACCAATTCTTGGAATAACTTATCCCTCCACCAAAAATCTCCTCACCTACTCTTTGCCTATTTCCATGGGGTACGTATTTATTCTGAATGGTGCGTCTTAGTTCTCATGACACTGCAATGTAATGAAACATATTGAGTCGCTAAACAAATTTTATGTGTGCATATAATGCATAGTTTTCAATTTTTATTTTCATTTATTATTCGTTTTTTGAGACCGAGAATCTTTTGTAGCGAATTATTCAGGGTCTCAAATGATACTGCTTTCTCATTTTCCGTTTCTTTTAGCTAATTTGAGGTATTCAAAATTGCTTTAGCACATCAGTTCCTTTTCTCTACTGTGATTGTTTACTTTCAATTTTTTCGTCTATGAGAGGTTCCATATGCACTTCAATTGTAGTTATGTTCATCAAGAGACAGCTTTGTCTTCTTGAATTAGAATCATCGAAAGGAAATTTAACTGTTAATAAATAAATTTTCAACATTGAAATCGAACATATAATGGTGGCATATTTAAATTATGATTTGTGACAGCTATTATCTGCAGCTCAGATCTTTATTCCGACTTCCAATCTTTCGCTTTAGGACCTGAAGTTCCTCTAGTAGCATACGCCACACTAGTAGAAATATCAATTATTATCATCCTTCACGGAACACCTCAAAAGCCAAGAATATGTGACATCGTTTACATAATGCTTCTTGAAGAAAAAATTATCCTCGTTTCCAAATGGCTGTGATGTCATGCTAATTCAAAATGGAAATTCAGAATGCGAATAAAAGCTTCGCAACAACAATAATTGCACTTGACTCTAAAACAACGAACAGGCAATGTAATTTAAGAGTAAAAACGACTTTTTTAAGTTTCGTTTTCAAATGCATTCCTTAAATCTTTCGTCTTGCCACCAATACCGATATGCCACGTTTCTCCTCTCCCTGTTCTCTTTATACATGAAGGGGGAATGCCTCTATCTAAATTTAATGTCTTCAGGCAGGCAAGTTTGTTTAAGATGAGCAGCATCTTGAACCAGCTCTACGTTAGGTATGATGGGTTTTTCTCGGGAGCTGACCAATTGGCGGATCTTTGTAAATGAAATACGATTACTGATGACTAATAACGAATCTCGAATAATGGGAGGCAAGCTTTTATGCATATCTTAAGGTGGCTGAAGCATATGTATTAGATGGTAATGGAGGATGGTTCCTCATATTTTTTAGGAGCTACATCCACACAGTCTCTGTAAAAATATAAACAATAAAAACCCGTAATAAGAAAAACCCATAAGCGTATGATACCTATTTCAAAACATATCTTTGCTACTCATCATTTCATTGCCATTAGTGATGAAATTATGAGGATATATTTCACTTAAAATTCTTTTCTTCCACAAGAGCCGTCAGGAAATTTTCCTTTGAACACCAATTTAGTGCCACCATAATAACATATTACAAATGAAAATTTGTTTATATCTTGATAAGGTGAGTAGAAGGAGGACAAGACCGGCCCCGTTTAATCTTAACACCAATCCAACACCAGCATATATACACCAATTTACTTGAAAACCAAAAATTCTGATTCCTTCATAGCAGCATTATCTTCCCCCGATGTAACGAATTCTTCCAACAGTTTATTGCTGGTATCAAAAAACGTTTCCACAAGTAACGAGTCTCTATGCTTTCAGGACCTCTTCCTTTCTGTACCTTGATTCATATCAGCATGACGACCTAATATACTTGATACTCCATGCCGTTACATTTTTTCCCACATTTGCCTTTTATGAAGGCACTCAACCTTCATGCATCTTGCCATCTTTTTTTTTACACATGCCAAAGTTTTAAAACTGTAGGTTACCCTTGGATAAACTCAGAGAGTTTTGCGCTGCATGTATAAGCGTTTTCTCGTTTCAATCGTCATTCTCTGCTATCAGAAATTCTTGATTGACGATTTCCTGGCTCCCATTATCCTCCATCACTCATCTGCCACACCTCAGGTCAATCTTATCCAATATTATCTTTAGCGTCGTTCGTAAGCAAAGTGAGGTCTGGTGGGATGATGTGGGCTTGGCCCTCTTAGACGCTGTACGGTGAGATGGAAGGCAGGCATAATACTACCCATTGCCTCACGGCCCGTGCAAATCAGTATAAGTACCTATTAGTCATCTTCTCTAATACTTCCGGATGTCATTTACGTTGCTACGCTAATTTCTATTTATCAATAACGTACGGATTTTGCCGTAAGGATGTTGCTATTTGTGTTCATACCTTTCCTCCCTTTATAGCTTATAGTATTCTTATTTTTTTCACTATGACAAACAGCTAACCATTCATAAACCATTATAGCTCATTGTATCTCACTTTTCTGTCCACCTCAAGATCTCGCGAAATTTATGTGCACATAATTTATTCCAAAAAATCTTTTTCGTATCCCTGTCTGTTTTCTGTATGTTTTTTGCCGTATCTCAATGTTATATTTTAGCTAGAATCAATTTTATAAACTTGGATCGAAAGTTACTATATAGCGTAGCCAAGCCTTTATTTCGTCGAGATTGAGTACATACATAAACGTCGGTATACACAACGTAGTAAGTTCTTGACTTTATCATTTAACTATCTACGTAAAATGGGCGCGTAATAGCTGCCGGCCATCAAAGAAGTTCCACAAGGTTGGACAAACAATTCTTATTCCGGATGGCCAATCATTAATATACTTAATTATCAATGGCTATGAATGTTTACTAATATATATGGCGTGTTTGATGATAGCATTAGATGCTGCAACCCGGGTCGTGCTATTTAAAATTAAGTGTGGAATAAAACAAAGTTATTTTATTCTATATTTTACATATTTTTGCATTGTTTTTTTAATAATGTCCATACATTTACTGGCAAAGCAGAATATTTTTGATTTAATTAACTATAGAGAAAAGCTAAAACTGTGATCAAATAACTTGATATTATCCTCACTGCTCTAAAATATCTCGCAAGTTCTTCCAGTAAAAAATAAATAATACTTTTCCGAGAGATAACACAGAAAAAAAATTATCTCAAAATTAATGATTACTTGAGGGGACGTACATTTATTTCCTTTGCCTGATAAACAATTGTCTTATCACCATGTTTTTCCAGATGAAGCAATAAAACTTCTACTTCATCGTAGTATCTATTTTTCTACTCTTAAGATGGGAGTATTTGGTGTAACTCAAAGGCAGTGCTTGTAGTTCGGAATAATTGTAACTCCACTCGCTAAGTATCATTGAAAAATGATTGAAAATCCTTCACCGTCTAAACAGACGTTCACGGACACGGATGACGACTTTATTCATATCAAAGCTAAGGATAACAATATATGCTGGCGTGTTTACTTCGTATTTTTCACCTGATTATATGGTTCTAAAAATGTTGTATTATTCTCGTGGCAATATGCTAAAAGTTCTACTTACATTATTTGTTTCAGATTTGTTTTTCTGTCGACCATAGGACGACTTTGAAAATGTTTCGCTTGTTTCCGAAAAAATACCTAGTTTCCAGCTAAAAATTGAAGATTCTCGGGATTCTTCGAAGGTGTAATATTTTTTTTCTGTGGCGGGGGGGTCAATGAGGGCTTTCTGTCCCTGAAGTCAATATTTGGTCCCTTGGCCAGGGTGAAATAGTCAAAATTTGCCACTTGTGCAGCGCAATCGAGTCAAAACAACTACCAACATATAAAAGTGGAACGCAAAAGTATTGCGCTACAGTCAATTCAGAAAATAGAAGTCGCCTTCGCCGGTCTTGTGGACCGAATTCTTCGAGCAATAGCAAATACAATGAACCTGTTTCAATCAACCAGTGTCGCGAACTGTGGTTCTGATGGATGATCGGTAGGGGTGTAGATATCTAGATAAGTTGTATGTACATGTGATTTCCAAGGACGAAGCGGCTAGATAAAACTGGGAAACCACTGAGATTTCGAATCAGCGGCGGATACAGATAAAACCGAAAGGGGGCGCAAAAGATATCTTAAGCTACCTTTACTGTTATGGTAATAAAAGCAATCAAGCCACGTGCAAAGTTTACAAAAGTTATAACTGAGGTTTCGCACAATTGTTACCGCGCATATGCATCCGCCACTGTCTCGAATCGATAATGAAGTAAGAACCGAATATATTTTAATGTTTTTACCGCTAAACCGAGAATAGCCGCTCTAATTTTCAGATGAGCAGTGATTTAATTTCCACATTTTAGTTCACTGTATAGGGAGAAATTTCCTCCGAATATTTGCTCGGAGTGGGGGGTGGTCTTCGAATTAGAGAATTAATTATCCTTTTCCTACGGACGCTACAATCGGTTACGGGTGACACTGATCTCTGATAGGCTTGGTAGCTTGGCAAGAGTCTTCGTTAGGAGAGTTTTCATTGTAATACTCCTCCTTCAGTCCTCCTTCACTCCTCCTAATAATACCAATAATAGAAATAATTATATTCAATAAGGTCTCTCGGGTAAACTTACAGGTCAGTCGATCCAACTCCTTTGACGTTTCGACAACAAACTCTTTTGTTGCTTAAAGAGTCTGGCCTTAAATAGGGATTAGGTCTCCTCCCGGAGTGGAGTCTGCCTCTTTTTGGATCTGATCAATCCCCTTCAAGATGGGCCTTCAAGCTTGGCTGAGGTGGAATCTGGTGTCTTTATTCATCTCTTCCTCTGCAGTTTAATCTCGATTGAAGAACAATCAGAGGCATGCTCTGCGCCAGGAGTTTTAAAGTACAACGCCAGGTAGGCTTTCGCTTTCTATGTACTACGCTCAGTACTCCCTGAGGATGGCAACACAATTAGTTGTTGAAACGTCGGTGGAGATGGATTAACTGACCCGGGAAGTTACCAGAGAGGCATTCATGAACATAATACACCCAGAAAGCCTGAAACACTTCAATAATAATCTTGTTTGTAGATAGCTTGGGGGTTTAGGTCTGAGAGGTCCTCTCTTACATTTAAACCAGTTAAAAATTCCCACACCATCAAGTCCTGGGATGCACAATGGCGGATCCAGGATGGGGCCAAGGGGGAGTCTAAGAAGGGTAAAAAATTCCAGCAGTGTTGGGGGTCGGAAAAAAATTACCGTTCTATCTTGTGTACATTGGATACCCAAGGGGGGTTATAGCCCCCTAACCCCCCCCCCCCCCCCATAGATCCGCCACCTTAGGATGGTATGCCCGGCGCAGATAGGAATTATTCCAATCGCCTTATATTCCGAACGATGGATTCCGATTGGTTGCAACGCGTTTCATTTCAAAATGTTCACTCTGAATACTAACTAAGAGGGCTCACATTTCCATTGGAATAAAAATTTTCAAACTTCACGCATTTCATTTGCACTGATAACCAATCGGAGTTTACCGTTCGGAATGAAAACCGATCGGAAAGATTGAGCGCCAAGCATACCCTAATGGTGAAGAGTCCACCATAAGCCCGCAAGCATAAGCAATGGTGAATAGTCCACCAAGGCGGGAATCGAACCCGCAGATCAGCGTGCGAGGATTGCCGCCAACAAGGCCGGAAGATAACTCCTCCATTTGACTCCGCAGAGCCCAGTCGAGGAGGGCTCTCCCCACTACAGACCCACCCGACGCCTCGCGACTAATGCCTTGTTCGCGCGTCGCTGGAGAGAGAGAGAGAGAGGGCGGGAAGGTGAGGCCGCGCGCGGGACAAGAGATAGTTGGAGCACATGGCTCGCCCGCCTCCCATGGCCTTGACAACATTTGGGCAATATTCGTGACCGGCTGGCATTGCGGAGGGATAGGGGGGAGGGGGTACAGAGATGACTTGGAGGGGCGAGGTGGGGAGAAGAGGGGTTGTGGCATTGAAATTGCGCACGATGCGAAAGAGCTTTTCAAGAGTAGGAAGAGAGGAAGAAGGGAGTTTTTTCGAGTTGCGCGCTTTGCCCATGTTGCCATGTCGCCCTGCGGCTTCATCCTGAAGCCAAATGTGTAGAAGGCAATTCAGTCCTCCCAATAGCTTATTCCTATAGGAATGCGTAGAGGAGGCAACAGTCTGCCCATTTGAATCTTGATACGGGCTTCCACTTCAATCCATTTTAATAGATTTTCAAAAATCTTCACCGCCATGATCGCAGAGATAATCGTTTACCCTCAATATCGCTCGCGGCCTCAACCTGAAGCGAAATGTATAGAACATGATATTGCAGTCCTCGGAATAGCTTACGCCAATGGGACGGCGTAGAGGAGGTCACAGTCTGCCTCGTTTAATCTTGATATTCACCCACTTTTTAATCGGTTTTCAAAAAGGTTCTCCGTAAGGCTATGATCACAGAGAGAACTATTTATTCCCAATATATCCCCAATCAAATACGGTACTTGAATCTGCGAGGAATAGCAATGAAAAATTATGAATTCAACGCATTGCTTTAATTGATTAGATTCAAATTATTACGTGTATAGACAAAACAATGTATTTCGCCAGTGTTATCAAGTTAATACTCTCCAAAATTATTATCTTAAAGTCTACTAGTCATCCCAACCGATGAACTTTTATCCAACGCGGACAAATTATTTCCAAACCAACGTATATTTTACAACAAATTATATCATGCCGAATTTTTCCCTGTTAACAACCCAAATTATAATTTATTTCCCCGTAATTCGGATCCCTCTACTGCCAGCGTTGTTAGTTTCCCCAGCTCTGTAGTACTGTGTGTGCTCGTAACGTGCAACCACTGAAGAGAAAGGACCCTCTTTCTTCCCTTGGAGCACTTGCAATTGCTTACGAATAACCTGTCGTCAGAGATTTGCATTCCAAGAATTTTATGTGGAAGAGAAATAATTTGGTTGAGGTTATACGTTTCAACGAAAGCAAGAAGCACAATACTAAATATCACAAGGTAAAAAGAAAGGGACAATTAACTCACAAAATTTATCGAAAGTATGCGGAAAAAAATATTAATATTTAGTAAATGTTATCATCCTATCCCAATCTTTCCTAGTTATAGATATTACCCTGGTTTACTGCTCAAGCATGCGAAAGAAGAAGGATGAATGGGATACGCTGACAAATTTTAACATCAATGTATTGGCAGATAGTGGGACGAGGAGGACCTAAGAAGAGAGTATGAGAAGACGGCCTTGAGAAAATAGTTACCAAAATATTTGCAAAAATTAAGTAACCATGGCATGAGACATGATGATCTGAAAAGGGCAATCGTTTGAAGACAAGGATAAGGTAAGAACACTATAGGCACGCCACGGATAATATGCAGGTATTAATTGATAAAAGATATCAGTCAATCATTAATTCAACTCTAAGGTTAGCATGAATAAGTGACGTTAGAGCTCACCCTATACTAAGTCCCGAATATGTTATTATCACTCACAGAATTGTAGGTCCTTAGTAGTAGAGGAAATATCCTTTCAAGTGTTGATCTTTGTTCGGAGTGAAGGATGGTCTTCGAATAGGGGTATCAATCACTCTGACAATTGCCATGGGAATTTAAGAACCCAGATATCGTAGTAGTCTGTTCAGGAGACCCGAAAGATAAAGGTGTATGGTTTTATTACCGATGCAGGGGAATTATTTCTAATGGTAATTAATGTGATTTTTACCGCCGTACACGAGGTAAGATCGAAATATTATCGTAATCAATGTCACTGTACAACAGCTGATTTGACGCTGCTCTACACTCAATTCTGTCAGCTAATCTCTTCAAACCTGTGATTTACTCCTCTTTCAGATCCTTCTATAACTCTTCCTTAAAGGTCATTCGAGGTCTTCCTTTTCTGTTCTTGCCATCCACTTGTCCGTCGAATATTGCCTTCATCAGGCCATCGTGTCTCAAGATATGGTCTATAATGTTGTTCCGTCTTCTTATTGAGATTTTCATGAGGCTTCCCTTCTCTCCCTCTCTTTTTAGGACTTACTCATCTTTTACTCGGTCGATCCATCCGATCCTCATTATTCTTCTCGAAATATTATGCAAATATTAGTACCTTCATCCTACGGACACAACGATCTATTACAGGTGAAAATACAGGTGGAATAGCATTCAATACATAGTCTTCACGCGATAACCGTGGTAGCATCTCATTAAGCTTTAGTCTTTGATAGGGATGGTAGCTAGATAGGAGTATTCGTCAAGGGAAGTTACATTGTACTAACAACTAATGTACTACTCCTCCGGTCCTCCTCCTAATAACATTAATAAAAATAATAATCTTGTTTGTAGATAACTTGAGAACTCAGGTCTGTAAATTCCTCTCTTACGTTTAACCAAGTTGAAAATTCCCAAACAACCAAGCCCGAGATGGTGGATTATCCAACCATGCAATTCCCTAGTGCTAGGGGCCACTTCCTTTCCCTAGGTCACCTTGCTCTTGAGGATTTTTGGTTTCATGCGGAATGTGAATCTTGAGCCAGTCAATCGCCAGCCAAACGCTCTACTTACACAACCACAACGATCATCCTCTATTAAGGATATAGAGGAGAAGAATTACGTTAATATGAAAATGCTAAATGATGAAAATTAGATTGTTATCTACAATAGATGGGAGAGTAGCCGTATTCGATGGTTGCCCTATGATCGCGCATAGTGATCATCAATAAAACGAAACTTTTCGCTTAACTAAAAATGAGAAGCGGGTAACATACTCAAAGGTTCCAAAATAACCTCCCTTAGAGCAGTGAAAAATATTGCTGTTCGACATAGTTTTTTTTAACTTTTCATTATATAATATCTACTAATCCTAACTAGTAACTTACATTTTGTCAGATTCAGTGATGCGACTCTTTCCGCGCTCAATGCAGTCTGTCGTCGCGCCAATTAAGCTGCTGCTGATGTGGAGGATTACCGTGCTGCTGCAGCATAAACCTTTCCGTAGCTGCACGTAAAAAACGACTGCTAGACCGGAGCCTCTTCGTGCAACTGCTGACTGAACTAGCTAAGCAACGGTCCCATCGAATGTCTTCCAGTCAAATAGAGAGCGTATTGTTGGCGCGGGCAATCCGCTCTGGCTGGCGACGCGACGACCTTATTTACCTTAAAGTTTACATTCAGTATGGGATCAGTTTTTCATTATAATCTAGGTATTTAACTATTTCATTCACTTCCCTATCTCTATCTTAATTAAATAATACTGAAGTTGAGAAGTTCAATGCTGTCCTCAGCTTTTAGCTACTGTGCCGCCATCTTGAACGACCTTGTTCATTTTTACTCTGAGAATTTATGAAATAAAATTTCGTGACCCCAGCTGCCACCTTTTTTACTAATTACTTTTACTACCTTTGAACGTATAACTCCCGAAAAGTTGATTGGCAATAATTTACAACTTATATCAATATCGTTATAATTTTACTCATTTCTGTGTCAGAAGCGGATATAATTTTCAATTTATCTGAAAAAGTAAAAAAAAATTATTTTCCGAGATTCCGAGATTAGGGAAAATTTCTAACACGTTAGAAGTACCATATAAGTAGCAAAAAATTAGAAGTAGTAGGTGATTATACATTTTTCTTTGGGTAATTATAGCCGCATAAGTTTATATAAAAGGAATTGAAGTATATAATTATGAAATTACAGCAGCGGAAACGATACGGTTGTATAACATTCAATATATGGTCTTCACGCGATGAAGCACTAAGCTACTGGCCTATGTTCCGGGGTTCATACAGAGGGTAAAATCTTAAGAAAACGCCGCGTAATGAGAAGTGGCCTGGCCCTTGTAACTAGCCTTTTCGAGCCGAGCTCCTTCGCGGGAAGTTGCTTCTGGCTCTACGAAGGGTTTGAGATTTTCTCTTTCGCCCCGTACGGAGTTTTTTTTCGGCTCGGGACTGACCAGGTAGTCGCTTCCTCCCCTTAATGACCTTTCCTAGTGGGGATAATCCTCAACCCTTTTCCCCGAGAGCGGCCCATCCCGGCGTACTTTTGCGGTCAGTTAATTGTTACCAGTGCAATTTTAATTTTTTTTAATTGTTACTGTTGCATTAAATGTCAGTTCATCTATGTATTCCTTTCATTTTGCAATGCCTGTAGAACTTTTAAACGAAGTTCTACGGTTATTTTTATGGTTTTCAGCAAAACGGCATTACATCATGGACCAACAAATACTTTAAAGGGAATGAAATCTTTCAATGTTCCTTTCAATATCTATTATTTTAAAGCAAATTTGCTTGCATAAATATAAATTCATATTACGCACGAAATAAGAAAAAATACAAAACAGAATAAATTTCCCATCCTTCTTTTGCATCCGGGCTTTGGACCGGCGAAGTTTCAGACACATCGCTATCCGAGCCACCATCCTCGTCTTCACTGTCTGTTTGCGTGAGTATTTCCAGGATCGATTGATCCGTTACTAGCCGGGACATTTTCCCAGTGCAAGTTAAGTCCAGGAAATTTGCCTAACGCTCCTCTCGGCCAAGCAACCCCGAACAGGTCGAGAACGTAAGCAAAACTAACGAAAGCGAAACGAAAGGCACTTCAAGAAAAAAATCCTGGCTGTATAATTCCAAGAAAAAATGTAATTCCACCGAAACATCATTTGAAAAAAAAAATCCTTGCAGGAGGAGAAAGGGGAATGCATACATAACATTTACGGTTAAATTTGAATACACGCCAAGAAAATTTTCAAAAGAAAATTAGCTTTTCCGAGAAGGGTGAGGTTATCATCTTCCACGTACATATTTCCGTAGGAGAATACTTACACCAATATACTCTTGGGTCTTCCAGTTGGAGGATGATAAGTTTTTCCTAGAAAACATTAATGCGCTAATGTGTCCCGAAATAAGCCCGTGAGGGGCACAAAGCAGACCACCCGGATCCTGACCAGAGAAGCAAGATATGAGAGTAATTACCTGGGTGGTGCAGTTCTCTTTCATTCATGGTATGGGCTGCATCGCACAACAGGGTTCCACAGAAACCATCACAATAGGTAGCGGAATGCGTACAGATAGTTAACGGCTAAATTTGAATACACGCCAAGAAAATTTTGAAAAGAAAATGACCTATTCCGAGAAGAGTGAGGCTATCACCTTCCACGTACATATTTCAGTAGGAGAATACTTACACCAATATACTCTTGGGTCTTCCAGTTGGAGGATAATAAGTTTTTTCAAGAAAACATTAATGCGCTAATGTGTCCCGAACTAACTCTGTGAGGTGCAACCTGACCAGAGATCCAAGATATGAGAGTAACTACCTGGGTAGAGCAGTTGTCTTTCCTGCAATGGTATGGAATGCTTCTCACAACATGTGTCTACGTAAAACATTCCTTATCATACATTATCGTACATTAAATTTACGAATTTTTAGGATATGCATTAATCAGTATTTATAGCGAAATTCGTTTATAATACCTTTGTATTCAAAGGTTGGTAAGAGGTTATTAAAAATAGTCGCTGTAATTTTGGCTCACGACAAAGAACTGAGAGAATCATATTTTATTACATTACGAGGGCTTTTTTTCATAGAAGTTAAATCGAATATTCTATTGAATTTCACCGCAAATGTACATCTAGAATGTAGCTAACAAAATAACGTATTTTTTTAGATGTAAATCATTACAATATCGCTCCTACAAACTTGCTAGTGAGTTATAAAAATAACAATTAAACATTTAACCTTAGCGTCTCCAAAAATTGTTCTAGGTGATGATCAACTCCGTTAATATGAACGCTAGAATTCCGTTTAAAATTTGGAACCAATCAGCAGAACATACAGAATGTAATTCTTCGCATTGATTTTCAATAAATGCAACATGAACGTTTTTAGTTATTTTAACTTATAAACAAATAAGTGACCATGAGCACCTTCCTTGAGTGGGTCACTAAGTGCCGGGATGGGCCGAGATAATCCCCACGCGGACAATAGGAAAGGGTCGGACCTCTCACGCCGAGAGACCCTAAGGGCGGTTGGGACCCACTTGGCATTCTTGACCGCGAAATCGTGAAAACACGGCCTTTGGACTTTTGCTTCGAAAACGTCAAGCCGTGATAATCCGGCCTTCCTTCTTTAGCATCAGAAAATTCAGGCCGTGAAATAACGCCCTGCGTAGGGAAGAGGCTAGGAACTGGCCCTAACACACTGTGCGTGGACACCCATTTCATCCACATATGCTTTTCCTGCCCTGCCTTGACGGGAGACTTTAAAACAAGTACCTTTCTCATATATTGCGAGAAAGAAGTTTTTTCCTTCATATAGCATGACATGCATTGATGTCATGAAGTATAGTCAATGTGGGCAGCGTAATGCTTAAATTTATTAATGATTATTTTTTATGCTGCAAAAGCCGACTGTATTGACGTTTTCGTGAAACCAACGTCGTATATCTTCAATTATCGCATTTATTAATTATTGTCAGCATCAATTACTTTCATATTTTACCTTTAATCAACAATTCTTCTATTAATAAACCAGTACTGCCATAAGAGGCTTTATTAAACGTCTACTACTTTTAATTTCAGAAAATGTAGCATGCAAAACCTAGTTTTCCTGATCGTAATTCGATTAAGTACCATAAAAAGTGCACCATTTTGGGTTTTCAAGAAAAAGTCATCTCTTTCGTTTATTTTGCAAACTAAAGTTAAAAGTTGCGTGAGTTCTGCCCTCGACTGTTCAAACTCAAATATCAGTTGTAGGTACACAATAATAGAATCTGCGAAGGACAGGCATAGTCCTAAATACGGGCTGGAATACATGAACAAATATTGTGAAGGCCTGTCCATGTTGGTACGTTATATACTATTCGAACTTAAACACAGAATCATCCAGGCAGCGGAAACTTTGCATTATCATTCTTTGGCCGAAATAATTGTATCAACAGCATCTACATATATTTTACACGTTATATTAAGTACTTTTGACCTCTCAGAGAAATATTAGCGCCATTTATCCTTTTATCTAGTTATCCCTTATCATCGCAAGCACTTTCTAAGAAACTGTACCGCCTTCAATTTTGATATCCTGGAAACACGGTGAACTATGGTCACGCTACATTGAAATTTTCACGTGAACTATGCTAACTGTGACCCTGCGAAGAATATCTTTGACTCCATTGCAAAAATATATTTCATTCAAATTTGTATTCCTAACCAACACAGAAATTATTTCTTACCAGATATCCAGATGTCTGCAGATCACTTACCGTTCAGAAGATGACGATCTCTCGCCATCGTTAGTAGAAGTGATACTTAAAGATGGATCATTACAGAATTTTCCTGGGTATAAGAAATCATGACATGGGATCACCTTAAAAATAATATCCTTCCCCGATTGTTTGAAATCTTATCATTTATTTCCACACAATAAAAAATAAAACAGTCAACAATGCACACAGCATATCTTGAACGTCACCCTCGACTTGGGAGTGGGATATTTTCCCTGAAATCGTTTATTGATTTATTTTTGCATCCAAAAAATAAATAAATTCACCACAACTCTCCCCTTGAAAAAAAAAACACATCTGCATTTAATTCAAGGCACTTTTTCGGGTTTATATATTATCTTACAGGCACTCTTTTCATTAAATTTAGTAGATTTATAAAATTGATATAAAACTCTATAATTTTTATTTTATTTTCACATATTTTACTCTCATTTAAATACACATAATAAAATATATCTTTTTTGCGATGCACCCATCAGGGAAATTCGGGAAAGGATGGGTATATTGGTAGATACAAACGTAGGTACCCTAGTCAAGCACACATACATCAGGCATTCGGAAGGAATATATCATCTTTCACCGTGATTTTGGATCACAGCAATTTCATCTGCTGGGAACATATATATATATTTTACTGTAAAGCAAACATTTTTCCTAAAGGTACGTATCATATAACTTTTCAGTCATTTACAATCACTTCAACATCTACAAAACACCTCACCAAAAACAACTTGCAAAGTTCAAATAGTGCGTACTCAGTTTCGTTGATAGCATCATACACATATGAACTAAAACACTTGAAATACGTACATGATAACCAAGAAAAGGCATTTTAGCAGTTTAGTTTCAGTGCATCATACCATTTCAAAAAATTTATCTTCGTTGGATCCAACTGCTTGCCTTCGTCACCTATTCCTAAGTAGCACTGAACAATTTATTCTTTCGTCAAACGTAAATATTCTCATTGTATAGCACCTTCAGTAAATATGAGTAATTTTTTAAGAAGCTACTGAGTATACAATTCTTAAACTGAGGAAAACGAATTTTTAATGGAAACATAAGACAGTATATTACATCAACATTAAGTCTAATTAATGAATTTAAGAGAAAAGTAACGGAAAAGATAAATGGCTTCAGGATGTCTCTACGGCCTCAACTAATCAGTTTCACCCCTGACTACAAAGCGTTTCACAATTGTAAATATAGTTATAAATAAAATAGAAAAAATAATATAATAAATCACACTAAACTCTCAATAGAGTTTTATCATCTCTTTTAGTTATTTTTTTATCCTGGGGAATTTTAAAGTCGCGGGGATTAAATAGTTCTTTATAATTGGGATCCTAGGCCGAATCCAATCTTGAAATAAAATTACAAAATTAAAATTCCCTTAAAATATGATAATCGTCAATACTTTATACAGGTTGAGATATCATAAAACTGTAGGCCGCGAAGAAAGGACATTCGACAAATTTCGCATTGTATTGCAGTCAAATTCAATTTCTAATACTTCTCCTAAACAATATAAGGGCAGCTCTTGAAAACAGTCAAATGGATGAAAAAACTATGCAATATCAGGACATCCTCATTACTTCTCTATGAGAACATCAGTGCTTCTCTTTCTTCTTCAAGATGGTTCTTCCTCAGTAATATCTTGAAGAAGGAAGCGTTTTCACCCATACACTTACATGTTTCTCTTTGACCTTTAAAGCAAGTATTTTGAAAAGAATATGATTCCATTGTACATGAAACATTATTTAGCCAAGGCAAATGATGAATAGGATAGGCGAACTTATATCATTAAGTTGGAATTTCAAAAATGTCTACTGACAATAAGTTATAAAAACTTTAAATCGAATCATTTACCTTGTTATTTTACGAAGGGACTTCATTAGACAAGGAGAAGCTCAACGTTGAGTTAAAATTATGCAACACGGATGCGCACTTTCAACAAAAATGATTTTTAAAAATATTTTTCGTTTAAACTGGCATAGGACCGAAATTAATTTGCAATTGTTACCATCGTGTAGAATAAAGCTATAAAATTACTTCAGTCGGTGGAAATGTTGTCTTGGTTACGCTTTGCTCACAAAAACTAAAAATCAAATGCTGCACAGTATTCTCGTTCTCTCCCAAAAACACATAGATCAAGTTATGCCACAGTCGAACGTCGTCTCTTCACCGCCAACACTTTTTAAAGTCTCCTTTTCTCAATCATGAAAAATATACACTTTCAAAACTTCTTAATATATTTTTTGAACATTCCCTTTCCTTCCTTCTTGTCCAATCTCAAATCTCTCGCGGGCACCTTCATATCCTGGCCATGAAGCCGTTCGAAGCTTTCCACGGTGTGCTGTGATGGAACGACCTGCAGCCGATGAAGAAAATAAAAAGAGAGAGCATTGGATTAGTTATGTGGGAGAGAATCAGGCTGATTTGTGATCTACAAAAATCACAGTTATTAAACATGCAGGGTATATGAGCACGAATAAGCGTGCTACAATAAAATACTTAGAGCAGACAGTCTTCGCTCAAAATGAGTACTAATGTAATGCGAATCTCAGACATAATAGGGTTTTGAGCAATAATTCCCTCAAAACTAGAAACATTCACTTAAAAAATGTACTTTTCTTCCCTATACAGATAGAATGGCTGGTAAAATAATTTTTTATCTACCAAGAATAACGAATATATCTAATGAACCCTCAAAGACATTATAATATCATATTTTCGTCCAAATAACGAAAGGAAGTCATACCAATCGTAGTTAAGAAAATAAATACTTCAAAAGAATATAATTTTAATGGAGAATCGCTTAAGAATGAAGACTGCCTGGACTAAATTAGCATGCCAAAAATCCTTCCCTCACATGATCACACTAAAAATAGATTATTCACCTTACAAATACAAGTATTGTAACTAATTAAATAACAATGAAGAACTAAGCGTGTTAGTCAAAATTTTTAACAAAGCGTAAGTTAATGAAAGGGTACATTTATTTATTCAAATTGCCACATCCTAAACATGCAAGCATTGAAATGATAATGTATGGAAATACTTATCTTGTTTGGAAAAAAAAACAAAGGCAGCACAACAAGCAATGGACATGTAGAAGCAACTGAGATGAGTTTGAAATAGGCTCTTTAAATTTCAAAGCGTTGCCGTACCAAAACAATATTAAAAGGAAATTGAGAGAATCAATTTCTTTTTTTTTTCTTTATGCGTTTCATTCGAGTAGCTTGAAGGTGAAAAAAGCGACATCTGTTTTCCAATCCATCGGAAAAAAAGAAAGCAATGAGAAAAAGTGGACGGAAAAGAAGCAAAAAAAAACAAAAGAATCACATAAAATAAAGAGGATGAGAAAAAACTAATGAATCATTTCCTTACAGTAATTAGGCTTTTTGACTGTTGAGGGTGTGGCGAGGGAACGAAAATACTTCACCGAGACCCACATCTGAACATGGAAAAAAAGAGAAAAGACAGAAGGAGACATTTTTTCTCAAAAATAAAAAAAGGCTCAAACAATTCAAAGGCCCGTGTTGGTTTTGCACCGCCATGAAACCCTCATCTCAGTGCATGAAACTTTATGTCAATTCACCTGATCCCTTGATACGTTCAACAAAACTCTTTGAACAAGACTGTGTTACCATTTTTCATACTGACACGTTGTTGATATTTCCGGCTCAGGGTTGTCCACGGGGTGGGGTCGTTGAAGGCCGATGTTTCGCAGCATCCTTTGCTATATTCTTCAGGGTACATAGACGATTAATACCCAGGTGAGTGGTCCTATATCACATGGTGAATTAAACGAGCGTACGATAGATGGCAAAGGTTGGCTGTGAATACGTCGGCCTTCAAAGAGATCAACCAGTGGATAGCCCGACGGTTAAAAAATATTTTTCATCGAAAATATACCATATTCTGCATGCACTCAAGTATATGTTTACCAGAAACGTTTTCTCTTCAACTTTCCATGCGAACTGATGGCGTAGTTACTCTAAAAAAAATACTCGCGATTTACAATTAACTTTGAAACCTAAAGCGTCGATTCAACATTTCTATTTAATCTGGATTTTAGCTTATGCTTGAGTAGGTAAAAACTTTAGCTACAACATAAACCAACTTATTTTTAAATATTGCTTCCTGAGCGAGAAGGCAGCTTCCCTACGAAAGTAAAACTAGCACCTGAAATTCGTCTTGTTCACGGCATATTGAAACGTATACAAGAGAGATTGGGCCGACAGTGCTTAAGCCTTGATACCTAATAAATTAACCAATGAATTGAGTTTTGCGAAAACCATTTTTGCTGCAATGCTTACTCATTCAAACAATTCCAGAAAAGACAATAGTTAAGTTGTCACTTACTAATATGCTAAAATAATATCTTATGATTATACACATAGAATTAAGACATCTTCTTCATTAAATCGTGTTAGGCTTAACCTTAAATAACAGTTTATATATTATCCTGATTTACCGCGGAACCTCAGAGTTTGTCTGCTGTTGGTATAATTTGAGAGAATGTAAGTAAAAATGATAAGTATTAAAGGTCTAAGGCAAAATATAACCTAAAAACGTGTTATGGAAATAATTTGCGCACATGAAAATTTCGATTTCCGGAAAAAAAGCGCCTGATATAGAGTTTAGTGAAATTTTGCTGTTGTCATTCCAATAATTTAAGTTGAATGTGCAACAAAATGATCAGTTTCATAACAAATACCTCTCCATTCAGGATGTATTCTCTCCAGAACAATGTAATTAGATTATACTAACAACTCACTATGAATATTAATATAAATAAATTGGCTAAAAATAAAAAAACGGAGTGGAAGGAATAAAATTTCCGTTTCTGAAAAATAACAATAGCATTCCTTAAACTCAGGAAGAGGCCCCTGAAAAATCATAGTTATTGCGCACATAACGTTACCGCATGTTACATATTTTCAATGACAAACTTTATCGAAACAAAAGCGAAAAAAGTGATTTAGAGGGGGAAGAAATTCTTTTGCGTGTCTTTAAATTGCGAATAAATGTACATAGGAGCACCGAAATCCCTATAGGCAATGGGAAGAAGCAGCATAGCATTTATTTGCAATAGAATAATAGCGCACTTTGCAAACGAGTCACTTCTGTAATTGAAGAGACTGTGATTCCAAATTGTGTATGCAAATGTAAGCAACTGTAATAACACGTGCCTTGAACATTTAATTAGATTCAAAGCCTGCTATCGGGTCGCCCCTTTGTGATATGAATTGCGAAAGACACCCCCGTATGGATAATTAGTCGCTTTAAGGAAGGGTAATTGATATGCAATGGGATCAAAATGGGTATCACCGCATAGAGATGAGCTTTTAGCCGGAGGAAGTGGCTTATTTGTCGTCTCTTTCCGTGGCCACTGCCATTCCTTACACCTATCATACCCGTCCGTAGAAGGTTGCCAAGGAAAAGCGGCGAACGCCTGAGTTCCCACCCGAAAATAATTCACTGCATGTGTCTGTTATGATTTTATTACACCGAGTAGATGCATTATATTCCATAAGAGGATCCTAAAACACACTCTCGGAAACTCAATTATCTATACCTTGTAATATTTCCTCCAAAAATTAGTAAGGAGTAGGGAAAATATAATACAAATATGACAAGCTGAGCTTTTGAAAGTTACTATTATCAAGCAGAGGGACAGAATTAGTAATGCTAGAATCAAAAATAAGTTGCGGTGATTTTGATGATTGATTTGAAGCCCCTTTAGTGAGATATCGTGAAATTGAGCTCGACCCCCTCGCGAAAATCTCACGTGAGATGGTTAAAATGAATAATTTCAGTTTAAATGCGTTAACATATACACAATTGCGTTGGATTAATTAATGCAACAATTAGTTTGATTGAAATTAAATAATTTGATGTAACAATAGAATGTCAAAAATATGGACCCACCTTTTGGCTGGCCGGTAGCTAAACAATTGAAGAGCTATTGCACTACTTTGTGGCGTTTGCATAACCGCGATAGATATTATTGAATAGAATTTAGTCATATTTCTGGATGACTCTTGCATCTGCAGTCACTTTGATTTCACGCGAACCCAGTGTTACAATGAACGACCTGACCTGTTAAGAAAAACACCTTGTGGCGAGCGAAAACATCGTAAAATCCGTTGAAAGAGCTCATACGGCATGTCGTTTACATTTTAGCTCCATTAATTTCAACACTGCAGCCTAGGCTATCACTCATTTTGTTCAATTAAACCCAATTTTTTTAAATATTACTCAGAAAAAAATTACGCGATACTTGCCGGGACCCCCCCTTTCCCGAAGGTGAGATAAAACGAGAATCGGCTTGACCCCCTAAACGCCTCTCGTCAGTAATGGATAGCCCCCAAGGCACTTGTACACATTTATGGCTCCAATCCCTTCAAAACTAACGAACACAACCGTTACTTTGTCCGAAACCTTACAGAATATATCGGTGTATGTGACGGCCAATGTATGCCCTTGGGAGCTAACTCGGCGACCAAGACTCGTCATCATCATAGACTCATCTACATGTACGCCACTTGCTCACGACGCAACGCTAAAACCATAAATTTTAAAAAAATTCTTTTAACAGCAATGAAACCAATGAAGGAGTCTAGCATTGCACGTCTGGGTATTTCTGTTAAATATAAGCATGACTCTCGCAACTGCAGTCACTTTGATTTCACGCGAACCCAGTGTTACAATGAGCGACCTGACCTGTTAAGAAAAACACCTTGTGGCGAGTGAAAACATCGTAAAATCCGTTGAAAGAGTTCATACGGCATGTCGTTTACATTTTAGCTCCATTAATTTCAACACTGCGGCCTAGGCAGTCAAATTATAGCGCAAAAACCATTCCAATTGAATAGGTGACGTTTATTTCCGCAATGAATATGTAAGGAACAGCAAAAAATGTGTTACTGAGTCTATAAGTTATCTCACCTAGAATATACACCATATAATTCTCATACTTAATTCGAATATAAAACTTCGTCCCACTTCTATTCGCACTTGAAGCAAAGACACCTCTTCCAATATTAAATCCGCAGCAGATTTCGTATTTTGCGATGAATATTAGTTTCACATTCCCTTCTCGAACGTGTAATTTATTTTTAATATTTTTCTATCGAAATATCAATAAACACCTGAAAAATCATAGTTAAGTGCGATGGCATAATTACCGGAACTATTTTAAGGCTGAGAATAATGCTCTTCTTTCGCGTTTTCTACCGCGTTGTCTCGAAGGAACTGAAAATATCTTTAAAGATCATCCCAGTACTCTCCTTCGGGAAGAAGTAGATGTCAAATATCCGAAAGATTAGCTGTCATTAATCTAGACCGCGGAAGCCTAGAATCTAACCTATGAGCAGAGAATAATTGCAAACTTTTATTTAACTAATTCTAAGCTATTATTGCGTATATTTATCGAGGAGTGATGCAGATATTAGCTCCACAATTATACATTAATTTCCATTGGAAAAAATTCTCCTGGTCCGGGAATGGATCCACGGACCTGAAGCTTTCCTGGCCACTGCGCAGACCACTACGATATCCAGGTTTTTTAATTCCCTTAAGGCAATACCGAGGCACAACGTCATAGGTGTCGGGCCCTTGCTGTCCGTCAAGGATGATAACATGAGGGTTTACGGCCCCATAACAGCGCTAAACGCTACTCTTGACGGTTAATGTAGTTTACTTCAATTCTGCCACGTGACAGCGCCAGTGGCCCTGAAAGCCAAAGGTCCGTCTTTCGATTCCCAGTCCAAGGAAATTTTTTCTCTTGGCAATTACTGTGAATTTCACCGCCGTTCACGCGGCAGGTTTGAAATAAATCACATCCATAAGTATACTAAATAGTTAATAATAAATGAGGTTTTTTAAGAGTATTTTACGCCTTGTTCTTAGCTTTCGATTTGTATGAAAAAAGAAGGTCGGCTCACCTGTGCTGCTTGAGGTTGTCCTGCCTCTTGAAGGTCTTTCCGCAGAGCTCGCAGGTGAACGTGACGTCGTCCTTGTGCGACCGCTCGTGGATCATGAGGTTGTAGGGCTTGGTGAACCGCCGCTGGCAGTACTTGCACACGAACTCGCACTTGGTCCTCATCTTGCGCCGAACTTCTCCGCCGCTGCCCGCTCCGCCTCCGCCGCCCTCGCCGGCTCCGCTGCCGCTACCGCCGCGACCCGCTCGCTCCTCCGTATCGACCGGCATTATGGCGAACATCTTAGCGCTTCTTGCGTGCACGGAGAGCCCTTGCTTTAGTCACAACCTACTTCCTTTTTCTCTAATTTTTTTTTTGCTTTTCCCAAATATTTGGGGCACCCAACACCCAACATTTTTCCGATGAAAACTTCCGCGGTAGAGTGGTTTCGATGTCTTAATGATTTATTTTGTTTTTCATCGCGTTGATTGGTGTTTAGAGTGATTTTCACCCAAGTTGACATCATTTTGGGTAAAAAGTGCTAATTTTGGCGTGTTCGGCCGGTGTCAGTATTAATCATGTGTCACCAATAATGCTCAACCCCGTCAAGAAGGATTTTAATTATTAACCTTTGTGAAAGAATTGTTTATCATGATTCTTTCATTTTAAAAGAGGAATATCTTTATATTTCACTATAAAGGAATTCGTAAGTGGATAAAACTGAGGGCTAACACCACAGAGAGTGAGGATTGAGGGGTTTGAACCCTGACCCTAGGATTTTTCGACTATTTTGAAAATTTTTGCTCTCTTCCTTTGAACCCACATTAAAGTTCAACCCCAACTGAGGTGAATACCCTCTAAAGCTAGTGATGAAGTAAAGCGATATTCTTAATACGGCCTTGCTGTGAGAACAATCAAAAATATCCACTTTTTACTTGAAGATGCTATCTAGGTATCAGAAAAAAACCACCTGTTCCAAACACCAATCAAAGCGAAGAAAAACTGAAAACCATGAAGGCATCAAAACATCTCCATCTTCGACCAATTTTTTTCACACGTGAACCCCAAAATTACTCGGAGGTATTACTCCTCTTTGTACAGAATGAACTACATTGACACCCCATGGAATATTAATTAAATCACCGCGGGCTAATTGATTACTCCCAGTTCCCCCTGCAGAACCAGCGCGCATGCTTTCGGGGAATCAATAATGCTTCTGTAACACTCTTCTTTGGTTGAGGGCTCACTTAAATATTACGCGAATGAGGACTGTTTTTGATGGTGTAAACTCCTTGTAACATCAAATGGACCTTTAACCTATAATTATTGACGCATTGATAGCAGCAAAAATGTTTCCCAAAAAATAAACCTTAAGCTTACATTCAACAAAAATATTGCCTACTGCATCTATATTATCGAACCGATTTAATCTTCCTGAAACAATATGTTTGCTTCCATTTAATTTAAAGAAACCCTGGCAAGAACTAATAATCTAGCTTTAGGTAATCCTCAAAGTATTTTTTTACTTAGGAGCGCTTTCAATTAAAAACTAAACAAATTAAATCTTTTTTGTGTGAAATAATCTTTGACCCCAAAAAACGTTTTAACGAATTTACTCCTACGTAATGAGACAAATAATAAGCAATAAATAATTATAGTACCATATTATAGAAATTCTTCGTACAAAGGAATGAGCCACAGGTCAGGTGGTCCAACCCAAGAATATATCCAATAAAATGATATGAATACACGTGTGCAAAATTATCTTACTTTTACCTCTCAAATAGGACATGATGTTACAGGATAACCATTCAAACTTCAAAAGGCTATTTAAATCGAGCAATAGTAAGTGTATAATCATTGGAGAAAAATGAAGGAAATTGACTCTTTCTTGCTAAGAAAAACGGTATGCTTTCAATGTACAATCTCAAATAAGTATGAAAAAGCTAGAATTCTAATTAGAGTAGAATTTACAAGTATCATTCTTGACCCAAAAGTTATTCTTCATCTGAATTATCTGAATTCTGATCGATTTATTATATGGTGTATTTATGAAAGCTATCAATATAAATCATGAAAACATCCATTGTAGATATTATGGTAAGATCTACACCAAAAAATGACATGTAAAACTGTGATATAGCACCTATAAGGGAAAATAAATTTAAGGCGTAGATGTGCCAACTACGCATGAATTCTTGCATTTTGGATTTCTTCAAATTATTCAATATGAATATGGAACTAAGGCTCAAGACGAAATTATACAAAACTACTGAAGAATACATCAGAATATAGCCTGAAAGAATATTACTGTAACGAACTCAATGGTAACACGTTAATCAATGAATTGCAATGGACATAATCTTCTGTAAGGGATATTACGTACAGAGAGAACTCATCCTAATAGTAAGGAGAAAAAGTGTTCCCTAACTTGATTGCCCCGAAATGCTGGTTTCTGCAGTTTCACCTGAGCATCATCATTCATCAACGCCATGAATGATTGCTAAATCTTCCCAACCAAAATTTTAATGGTGCGTTTTCCTATCCATAGAAGGTGGCGGCCGTACCAAAGTAGGTTGTGACTATTTCTAAAGGCTCCATGCATACCACAATATTACAATCACAGTGCAAACTCTCTAACAATAGAAAAGCCATAGCACACAGAAGTAAAATAATTTTAAGTCCCTTATAAGTTAAACATACGATTGATTAATTTCTTATTATATTTCTTCAATTATTATCACCTTTTTTCAACTAACAAAAATATAACTGCAAAGCAAATATTGAAAAGAAAACCGATTTATTGACAAGATCACTTGTAGTCATGATCCAATAATTATTTTCGGGTATTTCAACTATTAATTACGCAGTAATGACGCGGATGGAAAATTATTTCCATATTATATTCGTCGCTTTAGAACCTAAGGAATTTTCCTATTCTTCGAGGAAGTAATTCACTCTTAAAGTAGAAATAACATTTATTTTTCAATATTCTCACAAAGCAAATTTTCAGAGAGGAATCTGTTCAAAAATTTATAATGATAAGTTTCTATATAATGCTCGCAATAATTTTAAGAAGTAATTCTACAACATCTTCATTTTCCTTCCTATCTCCATATTACTACTACTATGTCCTACACTTCTTCACAATGAAGAGTTTGAAAAGTATATGGTATGGCTTTTCGACATGACAAGAGATGAAGGTTATAACAAAACGAAACAATCACCAAGAATGAGATTCAAATAAACCTGTACATCCATTACCAAAGAAATTGTTAATTGACAGAGCGTCAGTGAGCGCTCCAAATCCATGCATTTCTCTGCAGTGCCATGCTCGTATGTTCATTCGAACATCTTTTCTTTTACTTTTTTCTCAAAATTACTTTTATATACTACAAAGCAATTACATTCACTTACTCAATCTTTTTAAAGCTCAAACATTTATCTTGCTTACTTACTCATACTGTTCCAATTAAAAAAAAAACATCCACATCAAGTTAGATTGGCCTGCAGAAATTTCCATTGACGAGGAGTAGAAATGATTTTAAATTATGCTGGAACTCATGTTAAGACTGAAGACTAGAATAACAATTAGTTTTACAGTATAATTTATAGAACTCTTCAATTTCTTGAATATTATCGCGTAGACAATATTAAAAAACAGTAAATTAAATAACAAATTGAAAACGGTGGGTTGGCGAAATTATTAATCCATTTAGATATTTCCTCATTATTTCACAACGTGAAATTGATCTTTTATCCGTGTTTGTTAATGCAATGAAAGAAAACACAGTGAGATATGAGGGGAAAATCCTTCATGCAACAGATGAAAGTTTTAGTGAGAACAAAAGTCCATTATTCTTCATGAGTTACCGTAAGTTTCATTAATGTCAATTGAGAATAATTTTAGTGAATTCTAGCTTTGAGTTAAATTTGTGAAAGCTTTGGCTATTCCAAAAATGAAAACCCACATTCTTCCACCGTAGAAGTTTAAAAGTTTATATGCATTATTTTTAGCTCACAGTTTATTTAACGAAATAACTATGACCGCCATATTGTATGTGCAAAAAAAAGGGTGCCAGTTCTATTCTCAAAATTGGCCTCGCCGTTCGGCTGGCTCTTTCCTATTGTAAGTTTCTTTTACAAACTATAATGACTACTCACCTCCTGTTCTCCCTTTGTCTCCTGCACTCCCACTTCCCGCTCTCCTCCTTAATTGTTCTTCCCTCTAATTGTGTCGCGCTTAATCGGGAGGAGACGGGGATGAAGAATATTTCAAGGGCTACTCGTGGAGACTTCAACGCCTAAGGAGACTTCAACGGTCGTTAAGAAAATCGCCAAATGATTTCCCGAGCTGATGTCCTCTGGAACGGCCACCTGTAAAAATCATTGAACACCAACGTTAAGATTATACTGCAGTCTTCCGCGACGTCTAGTATCAGAGTTTCTCTTCCGGGTATACGTAACGGTAGTAGCCTTTTCGTGACAACAGTTTCGTCCTCAGTTCTGGAAACGAAAATGTTGCCACGAAAAGACAATTAACGCGACGTATACTCGAAATATGGACACCAACGTTAAGAGCCATCAAGAGAAAATATTGTTACGGAGATATGCGTGAATTACTACGAGAAAAAGTTCCTCTGAGCCGGGAATCGAACCGCGGACCTTTGGATTTTCGAGCCGTTGCGTAAATCACTACGCTATCCAAGTTCCTAAATTCCCAAGGCAACTGTAGCGAGGCTTATGGTACTAGATGTTAGTTAAAAGAGTTTCACTTGTTAAGGAGAGTTTCACTCTCTGATTAGACACGTAAACAGATGTGCTCTTTCATGCATTTTACCACTGAGGCAGTTGGTACCAACATTAACTTAGACCGCTGACGTAAGATTTTTTAAATTTACACCTGAGGAACCCATTTGTATTGTGGTTTTTAGCTAGTTGTTTCAAATATGCGCTTGCGCAGAGAGACTTATGTGAGGTGTGACGTTAGCAATATATGGCAAAATCCTCATGATCAAAGATATAACTCAATGAAAACAAAACTTACTTAACGCCGGAACTTTTTCGCCAGGTGCCTATTGTGGAGTTTTGTGAAAGGTCCAAAATAGGTTTTGGATACGTGAGTCGGCAGCTTACCCTGACTGAGACGTTAGCGAGCGAATTACAACTATTCCATTCCTGAGCCCAAATGTACTGGAAGGGCACGGGAGTGATTTAATGATATTCAGACATTCATAAGACTTCGCTAGGGATATGAACTCAGGACGCTTGATATAGTGCTTAGCCACCTCATTGTCAAAACTCTAGGAGCCTTTTTGCTTTCTTGTGGGTATATTTTCCTATTACACCTATTTTGCAGTGTTTATAATATTTCCGCCAATATAATATTACAATAACTGGCAAATAAATTTTTTGCAATACTGGGAATAGAGTGGTGACACCGGATCCCGGAGAAAATATATGCACGGACATAAGTGGAAACCTGAAGTCCCATTAAGGGCTAATGCATTTCACCACCAAGCGCAGGAAACCTCAAACTGATGAAGGCAAGCTATCACTTGCCAACCCGCCCACTGGAGCCTGCGGGAATGACCCGTGGGACACGGCCGTTAAGGCGGTAGCTACGTTCGTTTTAATCAGCCCAAGGACCCATTTTCCTCGTAAACGTCTATTAAACAATTCCTCGTTACCCGCACCCATTTCTCAATCCCTTTGCACTGCGGTTGCCTCGGGGAAGGACGCGGGTACCAGCGGGAGGAATAACCAAAGGGACTGACTCCTGGCCAACTTTCTTCTTTTCCTCACCCCATTTCAGTCAAGCCGACATCTTAAATTTCCAATTAGCCCACCGGGAGCATTCGCCCTTGGCGGAACGGAAACACTTTCGCGGCGGCCAGCAAGGGGGCGCCACCACAAACGAGCCGACCGAGTTAATTCCGTTTTAATTTTCCCCTTCCTCTCGGAGCGACCACGCCCACTTCGGCAACCCCTGCCCGTTTGCGTCCCCTAGGGGAGAGAAAATTACTATATAGACGTCGGGGAGGTGAGTTCTCGCCTCTTTAAATTAGAGCGGCTCTCAACTCCCTCGAAACTCATGAGGTTGAGGGGTAAAGTTTTTCGAAGAATGGATCGGTACGATTCGTCATCAATCTTTCACTCTGCTTTGCTTTCCTTTCTCGTTTTGGCGACCGCGTCGCCTAAGTCGGAAATGGCCTATATTGATCCTGCGGTCACCGTTTGCCAGATCCTAAGAAATATTACGTTTCGCATGGCAGGAGATATATATTTCCGAGTAGGGTCGGAGATGCTCCCGCACAGGTAACTGCCACTTTACTACGCAGCCGAAAGGAAAAACCCTACGGAGATGACGGTTCATCTCATCCCTCTTTCCATTACACCAATGGTTATTCTGCATCCTTCTTCCGGAATTCTGAAACTGATCACGAATAAAATCTATGCTTAGATTGCTGGAGACATTGTAAAACAATCCATTCAAAATATAAAATCATTTCGGAACCGCATACATTTTCACACGCGAAATAATCCCTTAGTTGGGGAGATATACTGTCGACCGGATTGAGAAAAGATTCGTTTTCTTCCTAAAGAAAAAAATGTCAAAAAAGAAAATGCGTTACAATCAAAATCTCTAATATAAATGATATTATTTTTTGAGTTCATTTCTAGTGCTGTTACGCCACATGCCAATTGATGCGGTTTTCACCAAAGTAGCTAATGCAACACACCAATGAGAGGGCGCTTAACATCTATATTGCCTGCGTAATATTTGGTTGTAATTAATGTTGACTTTGAAACGACGAAAACTATTTATAAACCCGATTCTTTAAAGAATTATATCATACAGCATTCTTCGTATATGATATAAGCTAGAATAACTTTATTATTTCTCCCCTTGTTTTGTTATTTACGGAATGACGCCGAAATGATAAATTAACGCTTATTCAAATTTCTAGACAGTATTGCAAAATATGCATAGCTTGCCCTCACACGAGTGAATCGAAGTGGATAGATCAAAAACTTATTTGACCTATGCCGTGCTCCATTGCAATATTGTTTCGAGGCAGGCGGGGTAACTATTTCCCAGCGGGGTAGAGAATAAAAACGTCTCTGCCCCTTAACTACACCACCATGAGAATGGATCCCCCTCTATGACTCAAATCATCTTTAACCTCATTTGAAGCACTCATCCTCCCACCAACTTTTCCTCAGGTGATTTCAGGTTCGCTTTCAGAGGTAGGAGGAAAGGTTTCTACCCATTCCAGTAACCTCGAACCTCCGGAGCTGCTTTCTCGGAAACGATACTGGCGGAATGGTTGGGTGAGAACCAAGGAAGGAGTAGGCAAAGCAAACAACACGGGCTAAAACTTCAGCCTGAAAAAGCATTTGTTCAGGTCAACAAAAGGACCTTTCTCTAAGTTCCAACCCTCATTTCCGTCCTTTTCAGGTTTTTAAACCTTTTTATCTCGGTAGCTGGGGAGGAAGCCATAGTTTTTGCCATTGCTTCTCAAACCCTGAAACATGGCATCCAGTCCCCACACAAAAGAGGTTCCCAGACCGCCCGAAAGAGATAAGGGTAAATAAACAGCTCATTTATCTCTAGAGGATTTGGAACTGATACGAACAAATAATGAAATTGAATAGCTCTGAGGTTCTTGTGAGTCGAGGGCGCAATCGTTTTCACCGCCAGCAGTGTCACCTTTCCGGGGAATATGGGAAACTAAAACCATCCTCCACTGAATTTAATTTAGACAGCAACGCAAATATTTATCTATTCAATTTCCTGTTCCAGTTTAGTTCCAAATTTATCGGGTATAATCGTAACTTGAAAACAATTATTTTCTTTCAACTATAATAAAGCATTCATGATTCATTATTCGATTGAATCAACAACAAAACCGTCCACAATGAGGGCATAAAATGTACTCTACAAGAACAACAGCCCATATAACGAATATTCACACGTTTGATCACATGGTTTAATGGTTAAATTATTCAAGGCTAAATAAATGTAATGATAAAGATTTTATTCCACACATATTTATTCGGTCTTTCAGAACACATACGAGACTATCGTGTCACTATCCAGAGGAAACTTTCTCTCTTCCTCATGTAACATAATGTAAACAAGCCACCATGTTGTTTGTAAATAATTTAAAACTAACAATGGTAGTGAGGGACGGGGAGATTGTTGTGAACGGAAAAAAGGAGTCGTGTATGGAGAGAAAGAGGAGGTAGACGTGTTATAAAGAAAGATCGGGAGAAAGACTAAAGTAGCGGTGTATTGAGAGAGCGGAGGAAGAAATACGGCAGAATTCAAGATCGGCAGGGAGAGGGAGAGAACGCAGAGAAAAGGAGGCGCCTACGAGAGGAGAAGAGAACGGGAGGAAGAGATACGGCAGAACTCAAGACCCCCACACTGGTGCAATTCATGGCGGTGGTTCCGTGAGTGGTAGTACGGATAATATAAATGGGATTGTGATAGTAATGGTGGCTTTTTGATGTTGTTTTTTGTTCCCAAGTTTCAAAATATAGAGCTTGTTTTTGAATTGTACTGAAATTATTTGTTAAGTTAGAAGTGGATATTACAAAAAACGTTACACTCATGATAATGATATGTGAGAGTTGAAAACGATCGAGGTTGTACCGAATAATACTTTGTGGGCTACACAAAGTTGTAATTTTATTTGTTGAACAATGAGCAAGTTCCACAAAGCTAAATCGTAAACAATAACTGATGTTTGGACCCGAAGACGGGAGCTGGAACGCGCCCGAAACTGTGGTCCGCAAAACATGAATCAACGCGGAGTAAACCCGGAAAACCATCACCAATAACAGATGTTAATCAAGTTTTTTAATCAAAATCTGGTGTAATAATTTGATTTCTGCGTATAATTATTTGAATATTTGTGTTAGATTTACATTATTCATTTCATCGACCAATGCTTCAACATTTATTATCAGCTTTCAATATTTCCAGGTTGAGTGGTTAGAAATAATTAATAGCTAACTAATAAAAATGAAATTTGCAGCGTCTATAGCGTTTATTTAACTGCAATCAGAGGAAAATTTCAAAAACAGAAGCAAGAACAGATTTTTGAAATATAATGGGGCCAGCAAAAAAAATCTCCCGTATTAATTGTGCCAATAAAATGATCCAGCAATGGGTAAAAATTAAAATACTGATGTCACATCCCTTTCTTATTACGCTCTCTACATTTTTAGTTGGAACTTTAAAAAAAAAGATTATTTCATAAATTTCTCAATTGTCTTCGCAAACAAAACTGCTGGCCACCGAACAGAACTGTGTTGGTGGGCCACCATTGGAACTGAAAGACCCCCATTGTGCCCTTCAATGCCCATTGCCGCAATCAGTTGAAAAAGGATCATTTTATTCCGCGAGCATAATGCGGACCGAAACACCGTGATCCAATAGCCGACGGAAACCAAAGTGAAGCGGTATAAAACCTTTTATTTATCGCAGTCCCTTCACACGTCCTTTCTCATTCTCTTGGCACAATCCTGCATGATACCCTAAACCTTAAAGACGACCACCCGGATATTTTTTTCCTCCGAATACGAAAACACGATTTCTGACCACGCACATGCGGACGATGAAATAGGAAGGGAAAGTGAAGGTGTTTTTCAACGGATAAAAAAAATAAAACCATCCGAAATCTTTCGGTAGACCAGTTCAATTCGGCTCGTGGTAACACTATACTTTCCTCCTTTATGTATTCCTCAACCGAGCCCAAGCCTCACACAATCCACATCGTCTAAACTTGTTACGCCTCCCAGCAATCAACCGGAATTTCCTCTTCGCCTTACACCGATGCCCTCATCTTAGCTCGCGCCAATAAAAGATTGTAAGAAGCCGGCGGTGGGTTCGGAGGCACTCCGTTAGGCTGACCATAAGAGGAGAGGATATCCGGATGCCTTTGAACAATACCCACTAGAATAAAAGGCCCAGGCAGACGGTCGTGTAGATTATTGGCTGGCGCCGGGGGCCATATAGATCTCGCTGGCTTCGCTTTATTCCCATCCAATGCGTTCCATCACCCCTGTTTTAATCCACAATTAACCTTGAGGGCACTCCTGGTGCTAAATTTTTGAGCCTCCTACCATTCCCCAAGACCGGCTCATCCAGAAAAAAAGATCGTTTTGTTGTCTTCACAGCGGCTGCCCAAACACAGGTATCATTAGAGCTGTCTCATTTTCACGCGGGTATCAATAATGAATCACCCATATTCATACGCGGTGATTATAATCAATGAACAGAGTATCTTTCACTTGATTTAATGATTCGAAGCTGTATAAATGAAATGTGAATCAATAAAAAACTGTTATAAAGGTTAAACAACTATGTGAGCTAAGTTCCAGGAACTTGATAATTGAAATCACACTACCAAAACTGTGACCAACTGCCTCTCGAACGCTGAACCTCTAACACACTCATTTTGTTTTTACAAAAGTGAAAAAGGAAAATTATGACGTCAACAAACATCAATGAAATTAAAACTCGTATATTTTCTCACTTACCCTCGGCTATTTGGTGTGATTACCAATTGCTAACTTTATTTTCTTCATGTAAACTGAGAAATATTTACAGAGTAAAATTTAAATAAAACTTAATTCCCAATAATATATTTGATTAAATTCAGGACAAATCTATTTACAAATTATCGTATAAGCTACCAAGAAAGCGAAATTCCCTCACGCATCCATGCTCAAGAATTCAGTCAACGCACATTTTGTATACAATCCTCATAGATATTATTTTGATCAGATTTTGAAATAAAAAAGAGCATATATGTCAAGGTTCTCCAAAAACACAAAATATATTACGATGAATATTTACGAGGACGAGCTACTCCCGCTCGAAAAATTACTCTCTTAATATTTATCTCATTCTCTCGTACCATTTCGATATCATTTTCAGAACATATAGGATAAATCCTTGCATACAACATTCCTGTGTCTAAAAATTGACTGTTTTACTCAAATGATTTTATTTTTACAAATGTTTATATTTGAGATACTGACTGTTCAGAAGGGTATATTCTTATATATACCACGGGAATCTCAATATCATATCCAAAGTTTAAACTAAGTATCACGTCGCAGAAACACAAAATACAAGTGATGCTTCCGCTAAAAATAAATATCTTATTACCTTTATCATACAATGTGGCCTAGAGGCACAAAAATCAGAGTGAATTTTCTTAATTCCTCCAGTTTATGAGGACCCCAATCACTCCCGCTTATTATCATTTTCAGAGTATATAAGTTTCAAACCCGTGCATTAAACATTCTTGTATGTCAAAGTTTAAAGTCTTACTCAGATTATTTTACTGTAACAAAGATGGAGAAAGTTCAAAAGTACGTATTGTATTTATCCCAGAAATCGATATTCTAAGTCCGAGTTTCATGCATTAAAAATTGAATATCATACCCTAACTATTCTATTGTCTCAGGCTCAAATTTGTGGAAGTTCATTTTATCGTTTTATGAAATGAAAAACTTTGTTATATTCCAATAATTAATTTTATGTATCGACTAGTTTCGATTCAGTGGCGTCATCCCTAACCCTGATCACATACGAGGATCATGAGTTGGATTTGGCTCATTGAATCTGAGGATGACGCCGCTGTGTCGAAACTAGTCGTGCCTAAAATTAATTGGTGGAATACAATTTTTTCGTTTTTATTTTTACTACGAATTAATTTTACGAATAAAGCCTGAGTATAAATTAGTAATCCATCGTGGAAACATAAATAATACGAGTGATTCTTCTGCTTAAGGCTGTTTTACACGGTATACGGAATTGCGCAATCTGACGTATGTGCGAAGGCGCAATCAAAATTGCGTCGCGTAAAGCGGTGAATTGCTAGAACACATGCGAGAATGCGTGGATGCGAGACGGCAAAATAGCCCCCGTTCTTATTTCGTTCATGCATTCGCGCAATTCCACGCCATATTAGAAATTAATGCAGCTCTAACCTGCGCAATTCCGTGCCCCGTGTAAAACGGCCTTTACAAAAACTATCCTACTGATTAACTTTATCATACAGCGTGGCCAAGAGGCATAAAAAGCAGAGTGAATTTTCTTAATTCTTCCAGTTTATGGCGCCCCCAATTCGATCGTTTTTTCCCCCGACTTTATATCGCCATCTCCCGAAGCGCCGCAGTGGGTGGCCCTCACCTCCTGGTAGCCACGCGGGATATCGAAAGGGACCACCGTGCTCGACCAAGAGATCACACCTGCCCCCTCCCAACGACTTCGATCGGACAGAGAGGGATAAAAAAATAAATAAAATCGACCTCTCGTCGTCTCGAGCGTTGAAACAAGATTCCCATTATCGCCTCTCTCTCTCTCTTTCCTCCGGTCCCGATGGGCGCCCACGCGTGTGGGATACGGCAAAGGAGCGCGCCACCTTGGGGGAGGAATATGGGGAGGCACCGATCAGAGTTTTTTGTCGAAAAGTGTCGGTGATACCGATCGGGTAAACCGTCTTCATTCCGAACGGTTGGATCTTTCAGGTAGGTAGGGTATTTGGAAGAAGCGATCGGTACCTCGAAACAGTGGAGTAGCCAGGTGTTTTGTTCGGTGGGAGTCCAAAACCAGGGGGGGGGGCGGAAGTTTTTGAAAAATCTGGTAATCGGTAGAGGGTTTTAAACAAATTTTAACACTTTTCGTAATCAAAAAACTTCATTTTTCAAAGACATCTTATAAATTCATGATTTTTCGAAGTTTTGTTTTCTTTTATGAAGCAAAGTAATTTTACTTTTATATTTAGGGGGGTCAGAAACCTCCGGAAATTTGCGCCACCGAGAAGGGTGAGCAATAGGTGCGTAGCCAGAGGCATGGGCGGATTTTTTTGGGTGGCCAGGGGGAGCCTGCCCTTCCCCCCCCCCCAAACTTAAATGACAATTCTTCCGAAAAAAGTACGATATCTCTACACTCAAATCAATACAGTAGCATTCAAAAACAATCCTCGTAGCGCATTTGTCCGTGCGATTTACGGTAATGCTAAGAAATTTTCATTTTGCGAGGTAATTTTTGAATCAACAATTGCGTGTATGTATTCCTTCTTCCATGTTGATAGCATTTCCGGGACGCACATTTATATTTTATTCATATTAACCAAACAAAAGAGGCAATTATCCCTCTGATAACACATGTGATTAAATAGAAGATACTTTTAATTCAAGCTTCATACATTAATTAAGGCATTTAATGAAGGGGGGTTGACAGTACAGCAACGTAGTTATGAAATCAATTGCGCGATAATTATTGTCATCACCGTTTGAAAAAGGATAATTATCATTAATCAATATCAAACCATAATGAGATAGGGTTTCATAACTCACAACGAACGCCAGCCTAACGTTAACAGAGAAAATATTTTTTCCAGAGAAAACTGTGAAACAGAATACGACGAAAAAGGGATCCTGCAAGCCAAAGCACAGAACCAAACGCAATGAAACGCTCAGATGAAAATTTTCCATGGTAATAAGCACGGTTTAAAAATTTGATAAGGTGGAAACCCTTGGAATGATGAGAAAAAGTTCATATGCATAATGCGTTACATTTTCATTCGGTGGCCTCGGTCACTCATGATCGTTTTCGAAGCCTTCAAACCCTAAATGTATACCACCATTGAGAAGCTGAAATTTAAAAAAATGTGATTAGCTAAAAACTTCTCAACGAACAAGCGAAAAAATTTTAAAGGATCGCCAAATAATCCTTCGAGTCCACTTGAAAAGGACACGAAGGATTACTTTCCTTGTGAGCACGCGGAAAAAATTTAAAGGATTGGCATGTAATCTTTCGTGTCCACTTTAAAAGGAAGAAAATTGTCCACAGCAGTACCTTTTCACTAGGGTTGTTTATCCCCTTCCCAAAAAAACTCTCAAGTTATACTATGGGCAAGATAATCAGCTCCAAGTGTGAGCCTTGTGGTGCCAACCGAAAAAGGATGTGTGACTACTTTCAATACGGAGACCAATGCTGAGAATCTGTGAAGATAGTTTAGGAAGGGTTAATCCAAGGGTAAATGGTTGGCTGAAATGGGAATCCGGAAAGCCCCTTAATTTAAGCCTGGTTTGCCATCCGACGTGGGGTGAAATCAGATAGGGTTGGGGCGATCGTCAAGCAGGAACGGGGTTTGGGGAAGGGAGCAACCTATAGGGTACAAGAGGAGGGGGGATTTAAAAAGCTTTTGGAACCCCTTCCCTTCAAAATGGGGTGGTTAAAGAGAGCGGCAATTTGTGTCCTTTTTTTAAGTGTGCAACTCTTGCTACAATGTCGGCAAAAGGCGGCATTTTCAAAAGACCTTCCGACAGAGGCCGATGTTGTCCGCTGCGGGGAGGCACGGGTGGTTGAAAATAAAGAATTAATAGCGCTTGGCGAAAGGGAACGGGGGAGGTTTTTAAACTGGAAGAGAGAACACCCAGGAGACAGAATCATTAAAGGATTGAACTACCCTAGGCCGGTGTGATTTTTAGACGCTTTTTTTTGTTCGTTTTAACCCTTCCCTGAGCGTGTTACACGGCAAGCCTTTTTATAAAGTGTAATCCAACGCCGGCACATGCCGTTTCACCGACCTTACATAAAGAGGCCATCAAGAATCAATGGAATAAAAAAAGACGTGAACGACCACCTGAATATGTGGCGGCAAAGAGTTCCATTAGGACAGAGTGCTTCGGTCGTTGCAGCCATGTATATTTCAGTACTTTATAATTCATCTCCTGGAGATGCTTCCTTGCACAATGTCTTCTTTACCCTTGCAAACCAGTGGGTAGGCACTAAAGGCTGATTTTATTCTGTAGCTGAGGAAATCACGTAGATCCAAAAGAAATGTTTGCAAAGCGAGGGTCTCGTTGGAACTTTATAAATAACCTAAGATATTCAACAGTTTATCAACACACATTAAAAAACTGAGACAAAAATCTCCAGCTACTGCAATCATAAAGTAATATTTATGCAAAATTCAACAGTTATCCACGCATTATTTCTATATTTCAACTAGGTATATATTATTTTTTAATGAAAACTACGTTTTCTAATTCTAATATATCAAACTGATTAAAAAAAGTGAAAGTTTTCACTTAAATGCTTAAGGAGAACACAATAGGTACTGCAAAACCGCACACTAAAATCTGTTTATTTTAAAGCACAGGATTCAATCCTTGAGCAATACCACGTATTCAAATTCTTAACTACAGTCAAGTACCCTAAGGGATCCACAAGAAAATGCATATCTATTTTTATCATAGACTCGACTGATATCATTTAAAAAGGAAGCCCAAAGATGGGGGAACATTAAGCAACGAGACCTTCAGCAAAAAATGCAACGGATAAATTTCACATCCGTAACTGTGGGTTCACATCTTAACGCTTGAAAAAATGGCGGCACTTATCGCCTTCCTGTTAAGTTCTGTAGGGCCAGGAGCCCTAACCCTGGAAGAATAAGAAGCAAAAAAGATAGACTGCACCATTTTTTTATTCCCTGCGAAAACAGAAACCGAGGCAATGGGTCTAAAATGCTACCGGCAAAGAGAAGCCGCGAGATACCTACCAGTTAAGATCTTTGAAAAAGGCTTTTGTGCTGAGCGGTAGGAAAGATAGTCCTCTGTCAAATGCCAAGTATCTGTTCTTTTGACAAAGTCTGCCCGTATTTTCGGAGGCCTTTCTCTTTTTCGCACGAGAAAAAAGGAATGCTGTACTATAAACCTTTTTTTAAGTTACTTTTGCTTTAGAGTTACCTCTCCTCTTCGATACACTCGATAACTGAACTCGTAATATTGCGTTCTCCTCTAAGTACCTACGTAGAGATCATAATGAATGTCACTCGTAAAATAAATGGTAAAAATATATCGTTCTGCTCTACCATCATCACCGCATTACTAGTACGTGCTGTCCATGGTAAATATCGTTTGTAAAATAAATGGGAGAAAAGTGAAACGCAGCAATTTTTCTGCCTTTTATTTAACAAACTTCGTGATTTTAAACGGCCTTTTATGATCATAAGACAAAAATAATTATCACGGCAGAAGACTTTGAAATAAAGATTGTCTCTACGGATAATTTATACTAATTCTCACTCAAATTATCGGATCAATAATGCTCACGATTTGGAAAAGCAGATGGACGTAAAAGGTGATAAATATTCAAGCTATCTGATTAATACTGCACACGATTTGTAAACGTACATAGGTGTAAAAGGAGACAAATCCCCCCATTCACCCCATCTGAGCAATACTGCTCAAGAAACGAGTGGAGTAAGCAATCACGTAAATTACGGTGCGTGTGGGCGATTCTGTCTTGCCTGGCCAAAAATAACAATAAAAAGCAAGGAAAGCCAATAAAAAAATAAAGGGAAAGACCTTACTTATCCTGCATGCCGCGCTGGCGTAGGCGTGCTCGGGGATTTATATACACCGTTTTTTGCCCCCACTTTGACTTTACCGGAGCAGGAAAAGGTTTTTAAGGTAGGAGGGGTTGTAATATAAAAACGTTGTGGCATAGTGGGCACAGTTATCTCTTGCCAAGTACCCGCAATAGAATTAGAAGGAAGGGGAAGTGGGAGGGAATCTTCAAAGGTCCAATCGAATGCTTCCTTTCTTTTTTTATACGACCCAAGCGCACTCATTAAAAAAATTCCCCTCTTCCATGGAGGGGGGTTGGGAGTTGTGGCATTGTTTGATGTCCTTTTGTGCTTTTTACGCGCTTAAAGTGCGTGGGTGGCTATAGACCAACTATGGACGAGGAGGCGCCGTGAAAGACGACTTATAAGAATGAGGAACAATATCTGGTAATTTGATCGCCACACATAGTAGTATACTTAGTATGACGCCCTGTAATCAGTTTCTGCCTTGGTTGGTATACCGCGATTTTGGCCCGTAGCACATCGATTTTTATTCTTAACTATTAGGAATGATAAGAGGTATTTTTGTATGGCTATTTACGGAGGATAAAAATAATTTTCAGCCACGCCCATTATATAGGAATTCAAGTTCCCAAATAAACTTTCCGAGACACACATATTTGCACTCACGGGCCAACAACTGCCGATCGAACTGCTAACCTTACGGCTTGATTATTAACAGATATAATAGCAAGCAGTAAGCTAGCTATGAAATTTAAGGTATTGCGCGGCGCAAATGAATCCTGGCAATGGCAGCATGTCAATTAAATATCAACAGGGTCTCATAGGCAAAAGTTGGGAACAGCGTATTAAGTGAACTCTTCGCACTGAATGGAAGAACAAATCAAATCTGAAGTCGTCAACTATGCTTAAAAAGTCCTCAAGGACACGTACCGGAGCATTGAAAATATTTTTAAATGAATCAAAAAAATAGAAAAATAACTTGGATACTCAACAAAAACCACAGGTGGGGAAAAATTCTTGTTTTTTAATATTTACTCCACGACTAAAGTAAGTTTAATAAATATTTATTAAGTAAAAAAATACACATTGCAGAGAATACATCATTCTCATCCATTACCGATTGCGATAAATCTCTGATTGTGTTTTTAGCGGTGAAAACAAACATCTCAGCAGTTCATTCTCAAGTCATAACGGGCATACACATTGCTACTTCTAGCGTAATTAACGTCGGAAAGCCTTCGAAGTACTTGGCGTCAATGAGAAGCCGTTTACATTTGCGGCTGAAGATAAATCATTTCCATCAATTCGCACAGAGATGACTGGTGGATTTCATTGATATTTATAGTGCATGCAAGGCACTTAAGAAGACACACTGCACATTTTGAGATGTAATGCCACTTAGATACGCAATCACAACATGCAAGTGACAAAGATTAATCCCGACACAGCCGCAAATTTCAGAACCGGTTTTAAATGGAAATACAACCGGAGTTGCATTTCCTACTAACTACTCCAGTAATCTCTAGGCAATCTTTTCCCAAGGATCGTATCGATCAGCAAATCACCGCAGCGATACTTCTCCGTACCATTATTCTTGCTGGGAATCAACACCGGATTATGGGCTCCTAATTAAATCATTGAAAGTTACATATTGAACTCCCCTTACATTTACTGTCTATTCAACCAGTCTCTGATATTCATTCCAGCGAAAGCTGAAGATAACAATCAAGACATCAGCTCGCTTCCAACAACGACTATTAAGCTCTATATTACTATAATTAAAGGGCACATATGGAAATGTCCATAAAGAGTCACGATACTTTCTTATGGACCATACTGATTGGCAAATGATTCTATAAATGACACAATCATCGCTGACCAAGTGAGATTTTTGCGTAATTTTTTTAAGTGTACTAAAAGTGCCCTTTAAAGGCTCGAATCGAAATGTCTCTTAAGTTACTTTATCAATTTTGTCGTCACTCATGCCTCATACTACATGGGGCTACCAATGAGCGCTCGAGTTCATGGAAGTAGAGTGGATACTCTCCTTGACTGGTGAGACAATCCATCTGAAGCGGTATGAGTAATGGTTATGATTGTGTCCATAGAGATAAACTCACTGTTGCCGGATCTGCCCCAAAAAGGCCTGCGGCCTGTTATGTCCCCTATGGAAGGTCTTATACTTTTTGTCTGCCATTTTTTACTTGAGGTTCATTTACTTTTCAGTCGGCTAAATTAGATATAAGCAATATTTCCACTTTCAAGTAATAAGAGCGCATGGTTTATAGGTTTCAATATGAAAATATTTTTTTATAGAAGAGCAATATTTGGTGCTTTCCCGGCGAATAGACGTAGTGATGAGTTCTCGGGATCGCCATCGCGACGTTTCGATTCCCAACTCCGCCATCGTCCTCAGAGTTAGAGATTAAATACTAGTCTGACAGAGTCACTAAAATTATTCAATGCAAACACAAAAACGTTGAGATCATATTCCCCTGTAACACTCAATTCATACTTAATAGAAATCCATTTAAGACATTTTTTTACGAGATAGAGATGGAACTTTCTGTTTTCCATTTAGTACATCAGGTTCGTCCACACCAACGAAGTCCATCGCCTCATAAAATGGGCTGGTATATGATGAGAAACCGCGAGCTTCGTAAAAGACGCAGATACCCTAACCCGCTCTTCAATCCCCCGCTGACTGCGTCGGCTCCGCTTTTTCCCTTGAGGGCGTAGGCGTTAGCGGTGAACAAAAGGCCTCAGGACTCAACCCTCAACATTGCGAGGCCGCAACCGAAGCCGCACGCATGTCACCATGGCCATGCAGGAACGGGAGACTGCTAGGTTGGATAGCGGAAGACAAAAAGGCTACTCCTCCGAAGACAATGGTGAATTCCTATATTTTTACACACAATTCTTACGATGTAGTTTTTCTCACTTTGAATAATATTCAATAGGTATCCTCACATCACCCTCGTCGCTAGAAACTACATATCACTATCATTTCATCCAGAGGTTGGTGAGGATAGGTCGGCTTATTGTTACTCTGCACATTTAACCTGCCTCGGCAGATATGAATGCCCGTTTTCCGCACAGTGCCTAAAGCTGTATTGACCGCGACTGTCCGTATTCCGCACATTTACTAACTTTCCTGACCGCGAGTGCTCGAAATATGAAGATTTCTGCTATTCCAACGAAAATAGGTCGTCTCTCAGATCTTAAGAAGGTATATTGATATTAGTTAAGTGATGGTAGTATCTAATGACAGAAAACATCTGGATATTTGTGGAAAAAAATCGCTTGTTAGCTGGTCGACGTATATATTACACGTAACTGACCAAATCAAAAACCAACTATACGCGCTGCATTCGTTGGTTAAACCTATCTTAAGAGGATATATGTACCGGCAGCGTACTCCGATGTCTCACGAGAGAAAAGTAGCCCATTTTTCTCGCTTAGCCTTCGCACTTCCCGAGAATTGGTTTCACAAATTGAGCAATCAGCAACTAGTCGTTTACGGAATACAGACGTACGGATTATTGGACCATTATTCGACACATTTGACTGTCAATAAATGTGCGGAATACGGTTGCAACCGGATAGGTAGTGGTCCATATGTTCCCAAAGTTATCCTAGGCCTGCGAATTCCACGTTTTCAAAGTAGGTCGTCTAGTTCCTTTTCCTGACCAACTCACAGGGCAAGGATTATATTTTGAGGTGTTCAATTTTTTCACCCAAATTTCATCCGCGACCCTTCACTCAGAAGCAAGCTCACTCAAATCTAACTTCGCCTATCCCAATTCAGCGTGGGGTTGAAGTACTACTCGTGAATTTGAATTGAATCAGCAAGGCTCTAACAGAACTTTTAAAGATGACGATTTACATATTCATATTTAAACGCAAGAAATGCTTCTATTCATGCAAACTTCTTCTCCATGAGCGGAATTCCACCTTTGCGTTCCCGTTTCACTTTTTACTCGTTCTTTAGCAGTATGCAATTAAGAACTTCAAGACGACCTACAATTCTTCAGATTTCAGGTTCAGATTTTCTGCATTCTAGTAAAAATATTGCCGAAAAAATTCTACATTTATTCAGCATCACCTCAGAAGCATTTTTAAAAAATTCTTCAAAATATTCTGTTATACATTAACCGGAATTCTTGAAAACTGCGAAGAATTTCACTAAAGTTACCCTCAAGACTTTTTCTACTGCTGATATTAACTGTTAAAACAGCCTGTTCCCATATTTTTTTCATAACACTTCCTCGGAATCCGATGTCTTCCAGCGCACCCTTCATAGAATATTTTTTTGGCAGGAAAGACCGACCCGTAACGCACCTGCCCGACCTCGGAGGCCAATTAATATCTCGAGAGGGAGAGTTTCCAATTTAAGGCATCGCGGAGAAAAAGCCGTACCGTACCGTCCATTTTTCTCGAGACCTATTCTCACCCGCATTCATAGGGGAATCAAACGCCTTCCCGGCAGTGACTGCTTTAAGGATGACCCTCTTATTTCGCCGACCTCATCTTGTTCTCGCCGCTGACGGCCCAAAGGGCGAGTCAGCGTTCGACCCCCCGCCAGCGCGGGGGTGTCTCCCATACCCCGTGGGGGACCCGTGCCGCGAAGATGAGTAATGAAGGTGGAAAAATGCACTCGAATCCTTGAGCCAAGCCCTCTTGACGCACCATTTTAAATATTCATGGCTTTCCGCCACGCTTCTCCACAAACTTCCACGGACCATTGGGACCTGCCGACCGCTTGAATTCTTTTACGCACGTCATCAGTTCACAGATGGGTCTTTTTTAGAATTTGCCCCTCGGTCAGAAAACTTAAGGGGGTTCTCAACGCAAAAAGAAATGGGTGCTTTTTTCTATCAGTAGGCTAAAGCATTGGACAACTTCTATTGCACAACTTCTGCAAAGGAAAAATTGCTTGCTTATAGAAGGAACGGGATCGCACCGGATGCTTTCATCAACTATGACCTATCAATTTATTTAGTATCGGCGTAAAATCTGCGGAGTATTGAACAAAAACATTCTTTTATACAAATGTATTCTAATTATACATCATTTTAAATTTTTTAAACCGTCTGCTTTAGATAAACGTCTATTTCTAAAAATATATCACGACACTTCGTTTTTCATGGACATTTACAGTTTTAATCAAGACAAAAATGTTGAGCTTTCTATCATAATATCCCTAAGGTTTTACCACTACGCCGATTTCGACTACATACATAGATTCAATAAAAATGTCATCGTATCAATTTAAAACTACTGGGAATACTAGAAACCAAGCTAAGCTAAACCAATACTTTAAGCGACAAAAAATTTTAACAAAGAATGTGAAATACTCCCGATTACCTCCATCCCTCCATCCCAGCCACCTGACGACTAGAAGACCGCCCAAATTCTTACCCCTAAGCGACCCTCGCATAGCCTCCCTTAAAGGATGTCCTCCGCCCGGGCCGACGACTTGTGAGGAGCCCACAAATGAACCAGATGATGGTGTCAGCAGTAGGGGTGATGGGGGGTGAGAGGATCTCGTTAGGGATAAGAGGGTACCACGGGGACGGCGCGGAGGTAGGCCTCTGGGGGCCTCCCCGCAGAGACGAACCCAGTAGGGGTCCGACGAAACTGTTGAAGGCTTTGGGGGAATCGATTTTTTCGCGCGGGTGGCTCAAGGGTTCGGATCGTATGCGGTAAGAGACCGGTGGTTTCATCGGGAATGCCAGATGATCTGTGACAAATGGCGAATCCTAACGGAACCGGGGATTTTTTCTGTACAGGGATCATCAGGGTGAGGATAACGCAAACGTTAGACCTAAGAATGCTTCAAAATTTTAGCCATCCTGAAGTGGGCAGTTAATAGCCACCTCGCTTTGACATTGCTCAGTAAAATAAGGAATTCTGCTCATTTTTTTCAAATCGATGGTATTTTTGAGAATCTATCATAGCATCAGTTATAAACTCTATCGAAGAGTATTCAGAGATTAATAATTGTCCTTATCGCAATACATGTTCCCAATTTAAATGAACGACGTGAAAAGCAAAAGCAGCTCAAAAATTTTCATGCAATGAACATATAAGCGCGGTACTATAATAAAAAATTTCCCTTGACTTACAGCTAGCATTGTAATCTTATAGAAATTCTACTTAAATAAGCACGTAGACACAAAAATAAATGGTAGAATTCCGGCTCAATGCAACTGTTACATTTAGCACAGAATGACTAGTATCTCGACAGATACTAAAATGCCCATTTCAATGCATATCCCCCATGATCACAACTGAGAAACCGCTGAACTAACAAGTAATACAGTGAATTGACTTTTCGAAAAATATTATTTACGGGATAGTGATAAATCAATTTTAACGCGTATTCTCACCACTCCACTCACCATCGCTGGAATTTGATTTGAAAATTCAAACTAGAGGGAGTAAAGCACACCCGATTAGTCGCATCGTCCAATTAAAGGAAGCGAAGGACAAGACAGATAAGGACCCATCTCAAGAAGAGTGAAGGGTAAGGGGGCTCGCAAAGTCCAGACGGAGATATTAACGGTCTGAATTCCTCTTTACCATATTCCCTTCCACTGCCCTCGGCCGTTTTCGGACAAAGGAATTTATATAGCTACTTAAAGAGAGAAATAGTAGCGGGGCCATTTTTTTCGTTCTCTGCATTGTGAAGCTTGGAAAAGAGGCAGAGTAAAGAGCTGGGGATGGTTTTTTTTTTTGGGTGAGTTAAGAAACCTTTTCCAAGCGTGACAGAAATCTATGCAAAACGAAAAAAATGTGGTTCTATTCTAGGTGAATTATACTTAAAATTGATGGGGCCTAAACGTAAAGCTAGAATGCAATGAAATGAATAAAGTTACGGAATGGCAAACTTGAGCTTTGTCGGCGGATATGTTGAAAACTCGGTCCTATTCGAATGAAAAAAATGAGAAAATCATTACTAATATATATTTCCTCGAGAAAATAGCTGCATCGTTAACCAAATATCTGTCACCTTCCGTCGGAAAAAAAATACCAGGGCAGTAAATCACAATATTATTTGCGCCTGACTCCTAAATGACTAATTCTGTGAAATTTATTTGTTTGCAAAGGAAATATATGTTATTTAATTATGTCATTCCTCACTCATTTCCCGACGGTAAAAAAAAATCCCCACAAATACTAAGAAAGTGACATTTTGAAACCATAAAGTAGCCCTACATCTACATGTTTCAATTTAACTTGGTACACAGCAGCTTTCCTCACGTCAATAAACTTTTGGCTCAAATACGTTCTTCTAAATCAGATATAGCATGAGTTGACGCAAAATTGTGTCCATATTAGCAAACTTTGCTATTAAGGACTTATTTCTAAAGTATTGAATGAAATCCATTTCTTAAAAACAACTTGGAATTTTAAGCAATGTGTTTCAAATGAAGTAATATACGTCTATCAGAACGCAAATATGTCAGAGATAAGAAATATGTCAAAAGGCTGTGACTGCGTACAAAGTTACTGGTCCGATGCTGTGCTTAAAATAAATGAGACTTGTGAACGGTAGGAGAGGGGAGAACGACACATGTCGGACAGAATTCGTATTTCCAAGACCAGGAAAAAATTGATGATGCAAAGGCCATTTCACACGGGGCACGTACTTGCATAGTCTGACGTGTGTACGAAGCCGCAGTCAAAATTGCATCGTGTGAAGCGGTGAATTGCTAGAACACATGCGAGAATGTGTGGATTTGAGATGGCAAAATAGCCCCTGTTATAATTTCGTCCATACATTCGCGCAATTCTACGCCATTTTAGAAATCAATGTAGATCTAACATGCTTAATTCCGTGCTCCTTGGAAAACAGCCTTAACTGGTGGCATACCTGACCAGAAATCGGGAGATCCGGGTTCCAATCCCGGCCTAACAAAATGTTGTTTCATAGCAAATTCCATCGTTGGTGTATTGGTGTATATAACTCATTCATTCTATTCATTCCGTCCTACCTATACTCCGCTAACCTTTCCTCTTTCCCACTTATGTTCCGGCTCACAACCCCATCGAAAGAGTTCTTCGATTTTTTTCCTCCTGCGCCCCAACCTTTTCGCTTGGTTTATGGTCATCGTCTCCGCGGGGGTCCGACCTAAGGTTAGCCAGTGACCGTGGAAGAAGGTGGGGAGGAGATCAGCGACGAATGACTTGGGGGTCGAAGGAAGACTTAGTGGTTTAAGGGGACTGTGCGCAGTACCTACCTCGGGAAAAAGTGCGGCGTTTGTCAGAGGAACTGATTCTGACGGGAGAAAGATAAGGAAAAAGTGGGAAGGGTCAAAAGCAAGCCGGATGGACCGGAGGAGAGAAAAAAAAGGGTCAAACCTAAAAATGCTGTTGTACGGGTACGGTGTCCAAGCAACAATAAAAATATTTTTCAAGTTTCCCGATGAGCGACCCTTAAGTCATCAATTTTTATTTTATCTTTCTCGCCTGTGCCTTCGGCGATGGACTGATCCAGCCATCGTAGCGGCTTCACCGGAAATGGCCCGAGCAGTTAGACGGAAGACATTTTTTTCCATATCCACATGTAAGACCTTAGTATTAGTTGGTGTGCGATAAGATGCAGTTTTATTTACAGCACTTGAAAAAAACTAACTTTTAAGGCGCTACAAGTATCTTATATGAAATAAGGCAAGATGCAATGGAAGCTCTTACTTGATATTAGTTAAATGATTAATTATAATGTTGTTGTAACAACAAAATGCGTCGTGTTAAAATAAATCCTGTGGAAATATTGCATTATCTCATTTAACATATAGTACAACAAGTAAATGCACTCAAAGGTTATTCTGGGCATCTATCTGTGATATCGATTATGAACCTGCATTCCATGCAAGAGCATAATTAATTATATTCCCAATTTATCATCTGGTGGTACAACTTTCTTCGTTAGTATTCAAAAGAAACATTTTTTATGGAAATGATATGTATTCAATTAAAAGATAAGAAAGTTATTTTATCATTTACTTACGTGGTACTCCAAATACAAATTTATCCATACAATTACGATGCACAACCCAATGTAAACAACTTAAATGAAAATGGCAAAGAAAAATCGCAACGTATTTTATCATAATAGTCATAATTTGCGCATGCATTTAACTCAATTTTTTTCTGCGTAATTTAAAAATGTGATTTGTTCCACCTAGTCTTCAGCTATGGTTCTGAATATCAATTTGTGTGCTAGTCAACAAAGCAAAATCATCGCTCCAAAAAAAACATCTAAGTAATTACACGAATAGTCACCAGAATCCAATATAATGAATTCAAAGAACACCGCTGCAGCGTTGCACTATAATAAGAGTTAAACAGCGCTTTCTGGCCGTAAAAATGTTTTAATGAACTAACATAGAACTCGTGTAATTGATGTTATCAATTTCTAAATCGTCTTAGTGAATTTATTCCTCTGAGTTCTCGTCGAGTAATTTAGTCTCTTTCCCTCTAGCGGTAATGGACTATCAAGAGTTGCTCCTTTCCACACCTCGCATTGTTGATCCGGAATGAAATACGCTATTAACAGCCCACGCTAACGGGAAAAAAATAGACGTCGTATTCCGCAAAAGGAATATTCCTTCGATTTGCGTTCATCCGTAGCGGTTCAAGCTCTATTCACTCGTGATGGTGAGCATGTCTCGTGGGATTGTTGGGTTGAGTATAATTTATGGCGCACACCTATTAACGTTAAGATACCGATGTATTCCCACGGCTAAGCCCCCAACAGATTCAATTCCATTGCCGTGATTACGAGTAATGAATGGCCTCCTACTACCTATCATCCAAGTGATTATAATGGAATGCATTACCATAATTACAACATGTGGTGCCCATGTGTACGTTCACAGATTTTTATCACCGTATTTTTTGCCAGCGGAAGCATTTTTATAGTATTGTGCTCCTTCAAGTAAACCTTTGAAGATTGATATTTTAAAGTAAAATACAAAATTAATAGATAAGTCTCAATGCCTCTTTTACTTCCACCCTATCTTTCAATGTCATCGAAACTTTTTAGAATAGTTTGAATAGCATGAGTAAATTATACATTATTTATTCAATCATGTATAAATTTTATGCTGAAACATATACGCGATCATGTTTGATTAGAAATTAATAGTTTTTTTTTCATTTTATTTATTCACTCCAACCAAAAACATCCGAGGCCTTTATATTGGGTTAGTAACGATATTAAATAAAATGTTGATGTTTCTTTCGCACATATTACGATTAGGGATCAGTATTACTTTGAAACATCTCCACCGCGGCTGTGATATAATCCCGATTACTCGCAGAAGGAAAGTTACACTCTAGTTACCACGCAATCTAATTTTCATTGCTAATGATCATCATGTAATCAGCCTGTCATTGTCATCTTCTTCCGGCTAACTACACGCCATGCTCTGTCATTTCGAAAATCATAACTTTGGGGTTGCATTCATCCTGATATGAGCCCGGGACCCTTCCGGAAACCTTGCCTTTCAGTGTTCTGCTTCACAGGACTGGGGTGGTGACTACCGAAACGCGAGCCGAAATTGTCGCGTAAAGCCGAAATGGTCAAACCAGGAAATTTCTGGGTGAGTTCATATCACAAGGGTGGTACTTTAAATCTGATCTAAATACGCTCAAAATAGGTGAAAACGGAGAGCTACGTAGATACCATGTACTTGTAACATCCGACGTCATAGTTTTTCCCATGACATCGAGTCTTTAACATGTTATGAGCGGAAAACATACGTTTTCAAATATTCTATCTTCCTGTGATTTGCTATTTAATACATTTGATGTTGAAATATAAAACCAGATACTTTTACAGTAGTTATATTTTTGTTCTAAAAACATCTAGCGCCTCTTTGTAAAAAAAACCATGGTTTAATCGAGTATATTAATTTGTATGTGGGGAGAAATTTTGGGACATGTTGTTGGCTGATAAGAACTGCATAAAATAAGAAAATATTATACATGATTTAACACTTTCCCGGCGAACAATATTTGAAAAATCTTCTCGGGATAAGAAAATATTATGAAGACATCTGCGATGACATTGATAATCGATATCTCCGTTTATTTTATCTAATTCGGTGGATTTGCGCGCCAATCAAGGTTATGCATAATTAAATTTAACTATGTTTGACACTATTAATGCACTCCTCTCTCCCAAATGCTGATAGAAACCTAAGATAAAATATTTAGATGAGAAGTTTGAAATTTACCAGGACTTTTTTAAATTAAAGCCGTGGAATTTATCCTGCTAATTCGAGTCATAGGTCCTATTCCTTAGGTCCTTATAGGCATGCCTCCCATTCCCGTCGTCTCTCGCGCTTTTACTGATAGAAAAAAATAGGCAGAGCAGTTGATCCGAAAAACCTCTTCCCCAGCACCCAACCCTACTCACTCCATGCACCCACTCCTTCCACATGGTTCTGCTCTCGCCCACTTTTCGGCGGACTCGCCTCCGACCTGCCATCTCGCGGCGGGGGACCGACTCATTCACCGGTCCCTTATGAGGACCAGCGGTAGCCCCTTCTCCCTCCCCTCCTCCTCCTCTCCAACTCCTTGCATAACCCTAACTCATCCCACCGATACCTCTTATTTCTTCCACTCCCCACACCACCCTTCCCCCCAAAAAAGAAACCTCTCCAGACTTTATGGCGACCGCGTGGTATGGGGCAGGTTATATTACTTCCCTACCTCTCCCGCCCCATTCAACGGGGCACATCCATCCCCTCCTCCTCCTCCTCCTACCCTTTTCCACATATATTCATTCCATCTCCATGTCTCCCTTTGTGGTGGAAACTTCCCGACTTTTTTCCCCTTTCTTTCCCTCTCTCTACGCGGCGGAAATATAAGGATGGTTTCCATCTTTTTCTTTAAAAAAAATATATTCCCATTCATTCCATTGCTCAACTGGAGCGATGGTATTGCCACGGATTTATGGATATTTCGCCGGTCCAGAGGAGGTGGTGATCCCTTTACTCCAGAAGTCGTCGCTGCTTTTCTTCCCCTTTCCATATGGTCTCCCTCATCATTCCCCTTCTGTCTCTTTCCTCCCACCTTGCTCACGTTATGGCCTTCCCCATGGACCACCTTCCGAGACCCAGATTGCCTCTGCTCCTGTTTGTGAGTCTGGACGGGGCGGCTCGCGGAACTACAGACGCCGCCCCCCGCGTGCTTTTCTGAGTCCGCTGGGACGACTCCACACCCTCGCCTTCCAGGAAAAGAACTTCTCATTTGCAGCTGCGAATATTACTCATAAAAATCATCATGCTGGACATTTTCAGATTGCCACTCTCTCGGAGAAATAACGTTTTCAGCACGTGCAGGGGAGCCGTACTTATTCCTCTAGCCTAAGTTAATGGGGTTTAAGTGAGTAAGATAAAGGGTAGGCACTGAACAACAGTAGTGAAGTGTAAAGCTGGTCGGTTTCTATGAGCAGTCGAGCGACAGTACAGATCAGGGGCGCAGCTAGGAATATAGGCTAGGGGGGGTTTCAGGCGCAACTAATACTGGGGGGCTGAGGGTGTGGTATACCCGCCAGGGTAAGCGGGAGGTGCGAGGGCCCTCCGACAGAAAAAAACTTAAGATGAATTCTTCAAAATGGTGAGTTTTACGGCCTTCTGAGGGATATTTTGATAATCCTCACACTATTCTATAAGCAATATTAATCCAATTAAGTAAAATGGATTTAACTTAAACATTTCTCTGAGCTCTGGGGGGGGGGTATACCCCAAAACCGCCACTGGTACAGATCTATGTTGAAATCCAAATTCCCCGTGAGAGACATAGCTGGGAAAGGCAGAGAGCAAGAAAAAACTTTACTTGGATAAAAGTCCTTAACGATATGGAGGATCAGGATAATGAGGATTTCGGCTACGAATATTACTCATAAAATCATCGTGCGTCATCAATGGTTCAAATATGAGTGAAATTAAAAAGACTTCAACGGATTCTAGGCCAACCAGCTTAGAGAAACCTAACAGAAGATAAGTGTAGTCTCTTTCTAATCAAAATAAACGGTTCATAGCATATGGTAGCATGGGAAAACAAAGAACGAGCTAATGAAATTGATTATTATTTTCACTGATATCGCTCGGAATTAACTCTGGTCTACACCACCCTCAGGGCTGCGAGCCTACTGCGCATTTGCACTACCTGGTTTAAAATTTGGCCACATGAGATCATGCATCAATGACTAGTAGGAATAATAGCATTCTTATTCTTGAGAGACAAACGGGAAGAAATTGCAGGCACACGACAATCCACCACTAAATGACAGACTGATTTTTACAAATGTTTGGGGTGAACGAGACGAGATACGGCCAAAAAATATTTAATCGACTTCCTCTAAAATCATCTGAATCCCTGTGAAAATTTTTCAAGGCACTACATTTATATTTGTTGCAGTGTTTTAAACTACCTCGATTTTTTTGGGAGCATTTGTGGGTAAAAAAAATCGATTTTTCAAAAATATCATTTTTTGAATATAGACCACGTTATACGTGGATAAATCAAATTTCCGACCGATCGTGCCATTATACTATTTCGTAAAATGTTATCTCAAAACGGAGGGAGATCCGGTGTTAGGTCTTATGATTCAACAAAAATTGTAAAAACTGGCATAGTGACCACAAAAAGCAGCATATATATTTAAAATCTTCTCAACTTACCGCATCTAGATTTTAGAATTCCCTACTGCTAGATATAAAAGCATCGCAACACCTTAAATAATTTTAAGAAAGGCTGTTTTATTATTTGAATATTAGGATTAAAGTTCGTTTATCATTCTTATTTTTTGTCGTTATCACAACTTTCTATTTATGCATGTGTTCTTTTCGATTAGATAGCGTTAAAACTTATATTTTTCATTAATATTGAATATTTTGACTGCTAATTTCCGGGTTCTCCAGCCGCGTCTGTCGTTTATAGTTGACTACAGTTTCGGAAGCCATCCTGCTTCCGTCTTCAGGTCGAAGGTGAGAAGTGTTCATTTTTTTTTTTTTTCATCATTTTTAAATTCCATTTTAAAATGATGAAAATTCAATTAAATTTCATTTTTAAATCATATGTTGGCGAAACATGCCGAGGAATGGCGACAAGGATGAAGGAGCATGTGAGGGCTACCAATAAAAAACAACTGCACTTGTCAGCCATTGCAGAGCATGTTTGGAGTGAGGCCGGCCATAACATTGAATTTGAAAAAGCGAAGATAGTGGCAAAAGAGAGTCGCTACTACCCAAGGCAAATTAGGGAAGCGATTGAAATCCACAAAAGGCAAAATATTAACAGGGACAACGGCTACCCAATCAGCAACGTTTGGAAGAGAGTTCTGACCAATCAGCGCACAGGAGGAGATCGGCCAGTGCTATATAAGACGGCAAAAAATGAACACTTCTCACCTTCGACCTGAAGACGGAAGCAGGATGGCTTCCGAAACTGTAGTCAACTATAAACGACAGACGCGGCTGGAGAACCCGGAAATTAGCAGTCATCGTGAACGACGCCGCGGAAACCTACGCACTAATTGAATATTTTATTGTGCTAATGTCCAAACAATTTTTACTTGTTCAGTCCTGCGATGATTTCTTCAAAACCGAATATTTACGTTATGAATAGCTGATATGGTGTGTTTTGTCGAAATGTTAAGATTCAGAGCAGAAAATCACTTGTATTTTCTTTTCTTTGCTCTTACAGGTTTTTCCTAGAACATAATAAATATTCATTCAATAAATAAAAAGGCTGCAACCTCCGGAGAGGTCTGAGGGGCAGCATCAATCTCTCCCTACGAGCGAGAGCGAATAAAGTATTTTGGAGCGTCCGAATTCATGGATATGAGCCAAGACGATTGATCTTCAACGGATTCTTCCGATAATCGCTTTAGCTGGTCTACTACTTTCGCGCCGTCAAACCGCCCAACCCCAGTTCCTCCTCGTAAACCATCCACGTCGCCCACCCTAGACTCGTTTCTCTCTGACCTTGAGAAGCGAGAGCCGTATGGCGATGCAATTTCTTCTTCACCGGCTCAACAAGTGCGAGGTCGCTGTATGAAAAAAGCACCGGCGTGAGAGGGACAGGGAACGCGTATACACCGTAAGTGTATGACATATGGTTTCCTTCTTCCTCACAGAAAATTAGTATTCCACTTTCCCTGGTTTAAGAATGCACTAAATGGCAGTCAAACTGAACAAATATAGCTGTTTTTTCAAGAAATATGCGTTTTTGTTTCACTGTGTCACATAATTTTGTACCGAAGAGAAACAAATGCGTAAGAACATCAAGCTACGGTTTCATTTGCGATGAGTACTCTGAGCTTAAGTCCTAATGCTGGAGATCAGATGTGGGGTACCTACCTTGGTACTTGCGAGTACTCACAAGTAGGGAGATTGAGAGGAAATTAATATTAGGAATTTTCTTGCGTAGATTTTTTTTGATCATCTATGATTTAGTTTCTGTTACTTCATGGCATGAACAAAAATAAATCTTGATTAAGTTCGCAATTGTGTCAAAGTTGCGGAAGAGTGAACTGCTACGAACTTACTCCAGATAAAAAACAATGGCATGCCCAGGTATGAAGTAATAAATGCAATAACCGAACAATAACAAAGGAATATTTGCTTTGAAATTGCAAAACCGATTTTTGGGACGATTTGCTCTTTCTTACATTCGAAAATTTTTACTGATATTAAATGATCATTGATATTCGGTCAAACTCATCCAATGTCTCATCAAGGCGTTTCCGAAAAACTGTCTCCCATTAGAAAGTTTGAGGCGTCATCATCGACACACGGAAGAGTTTGGAATGCCAATTTTTCTGATTACATTATTTTTCGCAGTCCGTAAAATGAAGTATACAAAACCTAACTTTGCAGCAAAAAAATCGCAAGTAATGCCATAAACACAAAAAACCGTGTAGAAAATGCCATAATGCATTCGTGACAATTTCCATTTGCAAAAGTATTGCAACCTTTATTATTGTGCGTGGTCTCAAATGACGTCACGAAATTTTCTCCGATTGGAATGAAAGGTAGTTCCACTTTTCCACAACTATAGTTGGAAAATTGTTCACAATATATAATTGTGGAAAGGGGCAAATGCATTTTACTTAAATCGGTCCACTATATCACGCCTGAAACGGTGGAACATATTCGAAACATTTCTTCTACTATCCGTTAAAGAAGCAAAAACTCCGATCCTTGCTGCAGATACCTCGAATGACAGGCAGCGAATCGAAAAACCGGAAGATACAACTTTTGTTTCAGACTAACAGAATCGTCGATAGTTAAGTCGCAGAGCCCATCGGAAGGAAGGTGAAGGAAGGATGATGGAGGTGGCGAGATGAGGATGAAAGGCGGGAAAATGGACCGTGGGTCGCAAGTCACGTGACAAAAAGCGCGGCCGAAGGACTGGTGAGAGGGAAAGGGTGGGGGAGAGAAAGGGGAAGGGCAACCGGTTCCCATTCTCATGATGCGCGCGAGCGACGTTCATATTTCGACAACCAATCGACACGAAACTCGTTTTTCTCCTCGTGTGCGCATGGACCGATGAAATGACCGCGAGGTAGATCCTTTCGGCAAAAGGACACCGGAGGTGAGGGGTGATAATGGTTAAGACTACAAAATGGGCTCGATTGACAATAGGGTGGTTTCCTATTATTTTTTATTGCCTAAATCGAAAGATTAGTACATATTTCACGCTTTTAGATTTTTAAATTACGATTTCTATTTTTCGCGATTAAATGAGATGTGAAAAATTTCAAGCGCGCGAAAACGCGACGGCTAAGTATGAATGCTGGGAAAAGCCCATGTGACGTCTGGCTGCTGCTCTGTGAGGCCACATGGGTGCGAGGCTATGAGCGCTGCTACGATGCAGGCTGATTGCTGCCGAGCATGGCGGTAGCGTAGAGTACCCTGCTACCAGGTAGCGCTTGGCTTAAATAAGGATTATTAATACCCTATCAAACGAAGGAAACTTCCGACCTTAGGCAATAGGTGATTATTAAGGGATGTTTCCCTGAGCTCTGTGCCTCATACACGCATTGGTAATCTCAGACGATGTAAAACTCCTGACTACTCTTAATAGCATCTAAGTCCCTGTGACGTCACGTGGAGTGGCATCTCATGGGCGCCAATCTCCTCTTTTTCAAATGAGGTTAAAATTGACCATTAGCATTCGTCTAAACTGGGATTTCTAAAATTTGTATGTTATGAATACAGTAATGTTGGGTAACGAATCGCAATCAGTGCCTTTCGATTTCTTTGGTGAAGGAAACTACCCTTTTCTATTTTCAAGGGAAATGCATAGTGGAGGTCCAATTCCATCGTATAGATGGCAGATTTCTGTCGCCACTTCGGTCGCATTTTAATCGGTTTTCAAATACATTCAATTCTTAACTTCACAAAAAGGCCTAATCCCTTTCATTCTATCTATAAAAAATGCAATTTTTGCCTTCCTCTCCCGCGTTTAGCTAAAATTCTAGCCTCTAAAACAGTCTTCAACATGCCCTCCCAGCTAAGTACTCCCTCCATCCACACATTGTCTCCTTCCTATTTCATTAAAAGCTGTCACTATACACCCGAAATACCTAGCACTTCGTCGTTCCTCCTCCTCTCCGTCCACTTCTCCTCCTTCCTCTCCTTCTCCTCCTTCTTCTCCTCGTCACCTTCTCCATTTTTCTAAGCACCCACATATTAACGCTTTCAGTGTTCTCTCGTCCTCCTTGCTAAGCGTCCATGCTTCCGCACCGTAAAGCGCTACAATTCAGAACAAACTCTTCACTCACCTTTTATTTTAACTTTTACATAAAGATCCTCTCATAAGCTCCTACCTGTTCATGAAAGCCTCCTTTTCTAACGCAATTCTACTCTGGATGCCTTTACTACTGTGTCCGTTTTCCTCTAATGTAGTCATAGAATTCGAAAAATAAGAAGACTCATATTTTTCGTCTATTCTCCAGCTATTCACGGTGAAAAATAGACGGCCTTATTCTTTCACTCATAAGTTGATGATATCACGAGCTAAAGCCGAACGCGTCACTACTCCTCGGCCTTGTGCATGCACCACGTTTGGTTCGTTGTTGTTTAAACTGATGCGAGCGATTCCATCCTTCAATCAAAACGTCTCCCTGGAAGAATAAATGGCCCGATCTCTAATGACGCCACCAAATCACGAAAATTGGGAGGCAGCATTAGAGATGATAAGTGCATTACAAACGAATGGCTGGATGGAAAAGATGTCAGTTCTATCTGAATGAGTTAACGAACCAATCAGACAACCTGCCAGAAATTTTCTCCGGTGGTCACCCCTCAAGGATTCTCTACATTCGTCCCCATTTATTAACACTGGCATGAGATATTATATACATGTTTTAATTTAATCACATGTATTTAAAAATATTGGTGATATCCAATAGCCTCAAAAAAATTCTCACATATTTTTACTCAATTTAATTACTTAAAAAAGTGCTGGATATTAATCGTAAAAGAACAAGTTCAATTCATCAGAATACCGGCCAATTTTGGCCTTGATAAGCAATGGTTATCAACGCTAAGTCATTCATTCTGTCTCAAAAGTAAAATGAATTAACAATAACAAACCAGCAAGATGATTCTTGCCAACAAACTTACCATGTATATCACCTTTTTCACTTCCTTAAATGGAATGACTCTCAGCAACTCACCTGGAAATGAAGAAGAGAAATAAATGTAGCTGGTACAATCAAACAATGGTAATTACTGCCAAATTATTCGTTGCATAACAATATATAATAACATTATGTATAACATGATGATGCTATATGATAACATTGAAGCTATACATGAAGTAACCTAGAGCCACATGCAAGGGCTTACCCGGGATCAAAACTAAGGGGAGGGGCTAAGCAATGATTGCTCAAGTTGTGACATTTAAGCATGGAAAAGGTGAATGAAATCAAAATTTAAAGAAAACTATAACACCGCATTCTTAGTTTTTTAAATTATTTGCTTAAAAAAATATTTTTAGCTAGATGTATTATAATAATTTCATTTTTCGTGGGTTTAAAGAAAATTTGTTGAAAACTTTCATTTCAATCCAGCCCTGATCTTCCTAAAATACTTTTGCACTTTTTTGCTTCTAAGGGTGGGGGGGGGGGGCAGCTGCCCCCTCCTGCCCCTCGCTGGGTACGACCATGGCTACATGCTCTCCGTATATGACTCCAGTGGTTTAGAAATGAACAACGCTTTGCCAAGTGAGTAAAAGATAAAAGTACAACACAATTCATTGAGTTCGGAAGATAAGCAGTGGCAAGAAGTACTGTGTGCGTAACTAGAAAAAAAATTTTATACAAAAAATAATAAAAACGACAAAAACAGGCTGAAGTCTGAAATGACTTCATGAAAAGATCAAGTCATTAAACTTTCAAGGAAATAAGTTGAAATTTTTCCAGCTCCCATTTAGCATTTTTAAATTTTACTACAAAAAAGGCTTCTGATATTCTTCACTTGATCATAGTCTAAGACTTAATAAACTTACTTTCACTCGGTGAGGAATTGCCATGCATTTTAGTGGGTATATTAAGGAATTCTTTGAAATACATTCAGAGGTAATGATCTAAAATCATGTGCCACTCGACGCATTAACATTTCACGGGTCCAAAAACTGTTTCACATTACCGCAAACCAAATTTCACACGAGATCAAGCGGGGAGTGTTACTGGCCTCTTGTGAGTTGACACGGAGTCATTCCCACATTTCTTTTCACCCGAAAATTTAAAGCGTTGGCAAAGACGCCATTTAATCCCTGATTCCATACATTTTTACGACCACATTCGATACGAGAACGACTTATGGCATATCTCGAGAAGCGCTAGACTTCCGTTAATCCGAGGACAAACGTTTTACTGCCGTTATGTTGCACGCGTTTCGGGCCCCAGTCCATTGTTGAGAGCGTGCACGGTTGTCACTCTCGGAGTGGGAATAAAAACGCAGAGCGAAAATCCTTTTACGGTAGGTTTTAACGAATATGGAGGGAATGAGGAGAAATGTGTCACGCTTGATAGGTTCAAATGAGTTTTCGGGCCATCGCCAATACGAACATCAATCGTCGCGGGCACGGTAAAAAAAAAAAAAACAAAAAAAAAACGTTTTGCTTGCTTCGTGAAAGGTCAACACGAGGCCATAGCGACAGGTTCATACCCGCGTGGAATAAGGTAGTTAAAACACTTTATTGCCACCTTTCGACCCGAGCAGTGCCACACAAAGCCCAGTGCTCTCGCCCCACTCCCTTGAAGCTCGAAAAAAAAGGCATGGCATAAAAGCTTTTTCACGCCATCTCGGGAGGGATGAATAATAATATTTTTATGGTTCCATAACGCAACCTCCCTGATGTCCGGTTGTCATTTATGAACTTTTAAAGAGGACTTCCTGAGCATCAATTCCGAGATTAAACCCGCGGTCCTTTCACGGAATGATTTTTACATACGCACCGTCATTTGCGGTGACAGGATTTTTTACGAAGGCTCTACTTTTTATGGTTCTTAAATTTAGATGAACTTGTAAAATAAAATATTTTCTGCGGTCATTCCTTGTCCCCGCTTTACTTTGAGGTCACTATTCAAAAGTGTGCCGCGGTTAAGTTCAACAGATTCAGACTTCAATTGGTGGAAGTTAGACATATTTAAATAAATAAAATATTGTAACACTTTTCCACTAATTGTTTTACTGCGTACAACGCGTTTTTTAGATGATGCCTCTATGAGCCGAAACGCGTTGTAAGTAGTAAAAACGTTTGTGTAAAATTGCTACAATCTTTTATTTATTTAAATGTGCCACGGTTCCTACATAATTAGATTGTTTCATCAAGATTAGCTTATAATACGATTCGATTAAATTCACGAGAATACTTATAAATGAAAATGCCATTGGCGTCCTCTATGCTTATCTCCTATCACTAACAGCTGACTCATGATCAATTTTGTCATTAAGATTCCATGAGAAGAAAAATAAGGAAAATTATTGTCTGCCCCATATGTAGAATCTTAGGGTAAAGAGAAATACTGGCAACTTGGCCGAAAACTTATTCCTCAAGCAATAAAAAATAACCTGAAACTAGTATGCTTTACGGGATTTTGAAAAGTAAAACACTCTATTTAGCATAGTTGCTCTCTTTCTATTATGTAAATATCAATTTCCATTTCTGTTTTTATGACGACTGACTCCGCATTTACTTGCGATGAAGCGAACAATTGGAAACTTCTAATTCTAAATACATTGCATACAAATACAAATTAAAATTCTGGTGGTAGATGATCCAAAATCCCTTCACCTTTACAATTTTAATAAATATGCTGAATTTAATAACATATTTCATTGCACTAGGAGTAATGAGGTAAGAGTAAGTATTTTGGTAAGAGTTTTAATAAAAGCAAAAAAATATTATTAAACATTTCCTTGCGGGTGCTACGAATGAACAAAACAGTCAGTCATAAACACAAACTGCACGAAAATTTCAAGACTGAAAGTATAGTTGCTTTTAAGGAAAAAGAAAATATTTGCTTCCAAGAATATTCTTAAGTAAGATTCAGCAACCAGTTTTCGAGAAAGACCAAAAACGCGGGCGTAACTCATCATTTTTTGTACCTTATCTTTCACTTTTTATCTAGATTAAAGTAAATAAGAAGACACCTTAAAGAGATATCCCGAGGATATTTATGTATGACAGGTCTTTCTATCAACTTGCTATGAGACTAACGGTTTACGAGAATAAACGCGCTCCATAATTTTAATCGCATTATCATCGGAGCTAATTGAAAACCTCTAATTAATGAAAGCCAGCCCTAACTCATGCTACAAAGACCAATTTTGGGACCTAATTGCCCAAGTCCCAAGAAACAATGATATCCTCACCACCGCAGATTGGTTGAGATATCGCATGTTAAACAAAGAAGATCTTATGTGCACGATGATATCTCCCCAGTCACTCCCGTCGGAATAACTGCCTACAAAGGAAGATCCGACAGCAGGCGCGCCTACGGCAAATCAACTCGGCAGTGAATCGGTAAAATTAATGCTTTCGCTCTCTGCTCAAACGTCTGCGTGTGCCATGCATCGGTGAACGGACCAGCAAATCATTCTCCCTCCACGGGCAATTCTCTTGTAATGCCTCGACTTGAAGCAGGAGAAGAGTGGGAGCAGAGGAGCCGCGAAGAAGTGTCGAGGTGGGCGACATTCCCTCGCGCGACAACCATTCTGGCGCGACCACGCCCCGCTAAAACATTCACGCTTCCCGAGAGTCATCTGTCTTTTCCCGCGCGGAAAGGACCTTCGTCGCCAACGTGGCGCCACCAGGCGCAGCTTTTTCCGACACCAGGCAGATCTTTTCACGTGAGCTACACCAAAAAGACGACAGTAAATCCACTATAGCATACAATTAAAGAATATAGAAGTCTTCAGGTAAGAGGAAAATAAATTCAAAGGGACACGTTTTCAAAAGCATAGCAAGTGCTTCGTTATTAACTTTAAATGAGAATTAGCGGCTTTCCACGAACTTACGTAGATTTTATTGATATGTAGTGTGGAGTTTTAAAATTTGGATGAGACAATGTAATTAAAATTTTCCACACTTTATTTATGCGTATAAGTTCACTAAACGTTTTTTAGCGTTTCCTAATGGGTATGCTTGATTTTCACCCATGCATAAAGATAATTCCCTAAACTACATATCGTAAAAATAATGCATGAAATTAGATTGCCTTTTGGAAAAGAGTCTAAGCATTTTAATTTTTGCTCTTCTTAAAAATGGCAAATTTCACTATGTATACCCAATGTACATTCAAGCATATGGTGGGATATCATTTCGAATTCAGAAAACTGAGTTTTCTCCAGCCTCGAGTTCTCAATGTTTAAAGGGAAAAATGCATAGAAATCAAAAATCTATATAAGTGTGATCGTGTTATCTTGCCAAGTGATGGGCCACTGTCGACTGGTCTCATGGTGAATAAAAATGTTTTCAGAAAAGAAGTGAAACCTCTGGTTATGAATTGACTATTGGATGGTTGGAAATAGTAGGAACCAAGAAAGTAGGTTGATACAAAAGTAGAATAAAAGACACTGAAAGTAATCATTCGGTATATACTCGCCAGAAATGAGCACGGTAGCTTTCGCAAAGTAAGATGTAGCAATTTTAAGTTGCAAATGGCAAATTGAAAAAAAATCCCCCAAGTAACACACAAAAAGAACACAAGTGACATATCTTATTGCGATCTAGAATCATAAGGAAGTATGGATACTGCCGTGAGAAAGATAGAAATGGAAGGATAAGATGAAGAAATCCTTGGATGATTAAGCTAATAATAATAGTATGATCGACCATTGTGCCGAAAGCTTAACAGCTATTCACCCATACAACTTGCTGATAGAGGTCTGGTGATTGAAGGACAAATTACTATACCGATGGCAGGGAAAATAACTGGGCCAAATAAGATCACAGGAAAGGGAGAAGAAGACGGACCCGAAATTAATACCGCACGCGGCGGTGGTGTGGGCGTTTGGATAACGGAGGATGGAATCGGATGGGTTGCGTCAGATCGGATCGTCAAGGAGAATTTTTGAGGGCGGTGAGAAAGAAAGCCTCAGAAAGGTTTCCCCAGGTCAAAAACTTGAGGAGGATGAGAATTGGATATGGATCCCCGGAACTGGATTGTTTCTCAGGGCGTGGGAAAATAAAACGGTAAGGAGGGACCAACACGTCACTCGAACAGTTTCTCGGAAAACGAGAAACCATAACCCTCTCGCTTTAACGACCCGAAGCTTCTCACCTATTACCCCTTTCGGACCTCGAAGAGAATGCTTCTCCAGGATAACGCTTAATTGAAAACCCCGCAAAAAGCACGAGAACTTCTTTGGCTATTGAAGGATTTCTCTGGCTGAAGTTGAGAGTATATCAGTAAACAGCTAAGGAAGGTAACTCATTTCTTAGTTTTTTGGGCTATTATGATCATATTAAGCGAACATGAAAGTATGACTAAAGATAAATAAACTCCAATGGTTTTTTCCGCGACTGATCAGCAATAATGGCTCTCACACTAAACGGTCATTGTCCACTTCATTTGCGATTGTATATGAGTGGGTTGGAATCCCAGGGGTACGAGTGATTTCTTTTTTCTAAACAGAGTTAGGTACAGAAATTAGGTATAGAAAACAAACGAGATCGAGTAGATATTTAGTAGTGCATTTGATTTTCCACTCGATGTCAGCACAGAACTGAGACTCATTCGTACCCCTTTGCAACCAATTATTGTATATTTTTTCTAACAAGCAACGCAATCAGCAAATGTAACATCCATAATTGAATTTATACTCATTGGATAACTTGGAGGCATTAAGAACACGATATCCATCTGAGATTCAAAATAAAATATTCAAGAAATTTGACAGATGCATTGTATTATTCTAGACTTTTAAAGCTCACAATACAATTAAAAACGTCATTTAAAGATAATTTTCAGTGTGTAGCCATGGATATCCTCTATTAACGGTCCAAAAATTCATGCATACAATTATTATTCAACATCATCCGTTTTCCTGTAAGCATCGCAATTGAGCTAAATGTGGAAGTACCGATGCTACTCCTTCAAGAGCATACATATATTGCAACATAGTCGGCCGAAGGTATAAAATATGTATCGTTTTCGATGAAATATTTCACAATAACTTCAACTTCTACAGAGTGTATAAATGTTCTGACACCTACGGTGGTAAAATGGCTTTGGATTTTAACGTCGTTCCCCGCATACGGGTGCCCATTTTTAGACACAACAGAAGAGGATGCGATGACTTATTTTCCGATGCCGTAAGTTGCTAACACTGTGCCATTATTAAAATAAGAATTACGAACGCAGCTGCAATCATTTTTATGGATTATTTTTCCTTCGAGAATAACTTGAGGATGCCGAAACTCTAGGTGAAGTTTAAAAACATAGCGTGATATAAGTCAAATTTTTACTTGCAATATTTTCTAACTAACAAGTAAACTCACCGACTGTTGAGTTAATTCTTCGTATCCACCTCTCCATCAACATTTTTCTCATTGTTGATGTAAGGAATAGGGTAGTTTCCCTCATCAAAGAAAACGAAAGACATTGAGCGCGATTCGTTACCCACCAATAGTGTATTCATAATATACAAATTATTTGGTTTTAGAAACACCGGTTTAGACGAATGGCAATGGTCAATTTTATCCTCATTTGAAAAAGGCCAGATTGGCGCCCATGTGATGCCACTCCACGTGACGTCACAGGGGCCTAGATTCTATACGGGTTGATAGGAGTTTAACATCGTCTGAGATTTCCAATGCATGCATGAATCACAGAGCTCAGGGAAACATCTCTTAAGTAATAATCACTTATTAAAATTGTCTAAGGTCGGAAAGTTTCCTTCGTTTGATAAGGTACCTATCAATAATCCTTATTTAAGCCAAGCGCTACCAGCTAGCAGGGTACTCTGCTACCTGCCAGCATTCTAAGTCGTATCAGCGCTCAAAGCCTCGTCCCAAGGTCACCTCATTTGTCGGCAGCGGGAAACAGAACGACGTCACACAGGGTTTTCCCAGCATTCATACTTAGCCGTCGCGTTTTCACGCGCTTGAAAATTTTCGCATAATCGCGAAAAAAAGATATCGCCATTCGAAAATCTAAGAGCGTGAAATGCGTACCCCAGGAGTAATGATCTTTCGATTTAGGCAATAAAAAAATATTAGGAAACCACCCAGTTGGTGAAAATCGCATGAGTGTGGTTTATTGCGGGGTGAGCTATACCCTCATAGTTTCAATCAATAGTTTGATTCACTGAATTGGTGAGCTATGTTTTAAACCAATTAATACCTTATTGCATAACGAATAAATTCAAATAGTATTTGTCGCGCTGGAGCAATACGTCCTTATAAATGTTAGAATTCCTCGCGGGCAGGTGGACAAGGCCAGGCGGACTTACTCGGAGACACGGCCCGCCACCCAGAGTGGAGAGAGGTCGCGACCTCAGATCTCGATCCGATGACCCAAGCCACACACGACTCGAGAGCGTTCCTCGGACGACTATCGTCGGGAACTCATCGCGGGGAGATGACGACGATCAAATGGCGGCAAAGGGCTGAGTGCGCCGTGAAGTGGGGCGGAAGTGTGTTTGTCCGAAAGACGGCCGAGAGAGGGCCCTCAGGGTGTGTGGGCGTTTCGTGACCTCGAATCTTTTTTTAGAAACTCGGTGGATGCGGGCAGAAAAATGGTTGCGAAATTACCGCGCAGGTGAGGTGAGAGTCAGAATCGGACGCCACCTATCGGGGAGGAGTGAGTCATGTGGCGGTAAAGCACAGCGGCCGTCACCATGGCTAAAATGCAAGTATGATTAACTTATTTGTGCTCAAAGCCATCAAGAAAAAAAGGTTTAATCAAGATTGCTTATGACGCGTGTTGATAAACTTTCACATTAAAAAGGTTAGAATTTTTTAGTGGACTGAAGTGTAACCGTAGTCACCTGACAATTTTCGATTCTAAGTGATTTTCTAATCACCCTCCCCCAAGTGCCGAATACCATGTTATTATCTGGAGCTTTGTTTTGATAAAATATTACAAAATGTAACTGTTAGGTGACTTTTACTATCGTTTAATTAGGTGACTTGTACCATATCATGATGGCTTTTACCATCTCATGGTAAATGTCACCATGATATGTCTTTTTAAATAAAGCTAATCATCTTTGAAAAGCAGCATTAAAGGTTTGAAATTCACTTGCATATTTTTTTCACGGGTGGTTAAAGAAAGTAAGATTGGGGAGAAATATATAATAGTTCCTTCATGTACAAATTCTTTTTTTACGTCTATTTTGAGATTAAGGCATTTAATGGTCAAACACGAATATCCTCGCTAAATACGGGGCTCAATCATAAGTATAATCGTTTAAGTAATGCCAACTGGCTCTTATTCATTGAAATTGAATCATCACTGAGTGGTTTAAAATAAGTGGCTTGGTTTACGTTATTTTTTTTTTGAGAACCCATCTTCATTGTAAATCCGGGAAGAATCTATCTAGAAAAATTCGTGGATGAGAGAAACGGTGAATGAGACGCCACCTCTCGGGGAGATGTGAGTCACGAGCCGGTAGAAGACAGCAGCCGCCTCGTTTCATCTCGCGAAGAACGCCGAGCACAACAGTCACGCCTTCCGAGAATTTCAGTGAAACAACACCGGTAACGCCACACCGATCCGCCCTGATTGACCAGCGGGTATTCGAAAGTCTTCAGTTTCACCAACTTCCGTGATGAATGAGTAGTTGTGAGCTCATGTCACAACAAGTTCACCGTATATTTAGTGAATAGCCCCATTCTGGGTTTCCGTTCTTAGAACTACACAAAGATCCGCACGGCACCAATGATTCAGTTGCTCGCCTATCAAACTCTTCTGCCAGAAGGAGGAAAATATTTTAGCTTAGTCACATTTCGCTACGCTAATGCTGCTTTGCTCTCAAATCTTTGAATAAAGGTGAAATTCCAACACCATTCTGGTATAAGCAATACTAACGCGGGGAAAAAATCATTACCTTGCTAGATGAACAACATTAGAGATGAGAAATGTTTTTACGGCATATGGGTTCTTCGTCGCGAGGGAACATTAGTGTGGGCATCTAAAACTCTGTTTGTATAATCTATGTACTTACAATAAAACCAACTCCACGAACTGACAGATTGACTGATTCATACAAATGTTTGGGGTGAACGAGACGAGATATGGCAAAAAAATCATGGAATCGACCTTTTTCAAAATCGTCTGAAACACGAGGAAAAATTGTCGAAACGCTAAATATGTTGCCAATCGGCTTTATGTCTATACCTTTTGGTACATTTGGGGGTCTAACATAGATTGCAATTAGGAAAATGACGATCGCGGAGAAGCTTGTTAATCGCACCAACGTCATTGTGGCAACCATCAGTCCACTCCTTGTAACAGTAAAAAAGTATGGGAGCCAAGAACTGTTTGGTATTCCTAAAATACAATTTAAGTAGCTTAGATATCGAGCGAGCGAAAGCGAGTAAAATAATAGAAGTCTAAACTGAATAAGTATTAAAAGAATAGAGAGATGGCACTTTTCCACAGGTTTATTGAGAGTACGACGCGTATCGACCGTTTTGTCATTATCAAGTACAACGTCTTATCTTTAATGTCTTAAAATCAATCTCTAATCTAAAGTAAATTCTTTTAATACGTACAGGATGTCATTCCACTGTATTTCGCCTGCTTTTGTTACTTTTATTCTGAACTGAATAAGTAAAATTAGTTACTTAGTGCTGATGAAGGGCGTGGAAAGACAATAAATGGAACAGTTTAAAGTATGAATGATAAAAATTAAACGATTTTACACGTTAAAAGTATGAAAACCGTATCTCATGGCACTTAATTTAAAGTTAGAAAACAAAAAAACCCGAACAGCAGAATTAGTGAGAAGCACGAAGAGCAGCAACAAGCAAGAAATAAAACATTTGCGACGCTTCTACCCGACTTTCATTCCAACGGACGCATAACTTTCGAGAGAGACCACTGTCAGCGAAAGCCAATAGACTGAGAAATTCCGTCTCCGACCTTACGGCCAATAAATAATAAAGCGGCCAATATAGAGAGGCGCAAACGTTACGTTACAAGGTCCCATCGGAGTATAAATAAAGTGGCCGGAAAAATGTTCCCGCCGCCATCCTCCCCATTTCACGGTAATAACACTCAACCGTTGGCCGCGTAAATTCCTATCCCAGCATTCCAAAAGGTGGAGGCCGCCGCAAACCTCACACTACCAACCCTACGGAAAAACGACGTATTCGACCCTCTGCTCACCCCTTTTTGGGACCATACCGGTGCCATTATACACCCTTCCCAGCCCCTCCAACGGCTATACCCCTCCCACTACCATATTCTCGCAACCCTTTCACCCCCTCCACGAGAAACCTCCCCCATCTCCTCACAGACTTCCTAATCCGCCTTATCCTGTCATCTTCTCCAGATGAGATCTCCTTATCCCCGCAACTCTGCCTTCAACAACACATTTCTTCTCGCCCGCCTACCCCTTCCACCACACCACCTCGCGCCGAACAACTCTTAACACATCAACCCCTCTGGCGGGGGAAAAATAAACTACAGAAAAATATGAAACGCGAAATACGAATAAAAAAAAATATGAGCCACCTCAGACCAATAGCGCTTTCTCCTCCTCTTTCTCACTTCTCACTCGCTTATGTATGATCACGACGATTGCTCCATTTTCATGCCAACACGGCCCATTTTTGCTACATTTTCGATATCGTTATTCACAAATTTTCTCGGCTCTCTCGGGACGTGGATTCGTGAGTCGTGTGATCGTTTGTTGGCAAAATATTTTTGGTGGAAAGAATCATGTTTTTCATTTTTTTACCAATTATTTAGAGCCCTTCTGAAAAGGTTCTTGAAGAAGTCAGGGGATAATGTGCTTCAGTCACGATTTAACCCGGCGTTGGATACTATAGCACGAAGGCAACAGGTTGAACAATACTGTATTACTTTAAAGGGCTCAAGAAATATTACCACTAATCAGCAATTTCTTCATTAAAAATATCATTTACACGTTAATTAATTTAAGGGTGCCAGCTGAATTACCTTCCAAAAATAACAATACCACTCTTTCGAAATTAACGGGAAAATTTTTGTACACTGCCAACTATTGACAAGTGAATACGAATCACGAGATAGCATTTTAATCAGGGTTCTGCATGGCCACGGTAGCTGTCTCTTAAAAGCGATTTAATTACTCGGATGAAATTATATAGCATACTCTATTTATGTATGTCATAGCATACTCTAAATATGTCATTAACTGCGGCCAAGGCAGATAACATCATATGGTATGGAATTATTGAGTTGTAGTCGCATATATTTTACCATATTTTATCATCTTTAAGTAACTGTTTTCAAAAAACAAGTCTCTTACGTACTTACGAATAATTAGGAAATTTGTTTTTAATATTGCACATGAAAAGATAATGATATAGAAAATTTAAGAAACTGATATTTTTTGCACTTTTCCAACTTCTGATAACAACTGTGCATCAGATACGCAGGCTTAAACCTAAATTATTCACGATTATTATAGCGAAATTACGCAAAATCTAAATTAAATAATTGAGTTTGGAAACTCGAAGATCATGGCTCAATCTCGATTTTCTTGATCTTAGACTATTAACAATCGTAATAAAGTCAACTTTTTGCGGAGAGGTATCATGGAACAATATATCGAATGATAAACTAAGATATCGAACTGCCCACTAATTTTATTTTAACAGCTCACAACACGTGTTTTGATTTCTATACAATCATCACCAGGTACATCCAGATAGTATCACATGACGGTTGTACAGCTATCGAAACAGCGTTGTGAGGTGTTAAAATAAAAATAGTGGAAACTATAATATTTATGTTTTTCATTAAAAATTATATCACAACTCGATGTTCGATTTTAATCGATATCGATTTTTCCATCACTAAACAAACCCATTACTGGCGATTTCCCCATTACTTAGCATGCGGCAAGTGGAGCGTGAATGGAGCTGTGATTGTTCACCGGTGGTGGCGCCTCCGTCAGAGATCGTCTTTGGAGCGATCTCTGGCTGCGAGAAGGGCTCCAGCGTGTTGCGGGGAAAGGAGGGTTGGTTTCCCGGGCTGATGGATGGCGGGGTTGAGAGAAGTTGGCTTTGAGCGAGCGCCGTCATTTGTTTCCAGCCGAACACAGGTCACACGGGCGAAGTGAGACATTGAGCTGGGAACGAGGCGTTGGGGGGGGGTTGGGGGGGGGGGGAGAGCAGAACGAAATAATTGGAGTCAAATGAAGTGGGGAGAGGATACGACGGATTACAAGAGGGCAAAGGTGGCTCAAATACAGGGGTCCCACCGATATGCGGGTATGAGGGTTGATGCAGCCAGTTAGTAAACCAAGGGATGGCACAGATTAGGAGAGTTGGCTCTCCGATGGAATTAAAATTTAATTAATAGGTCATTCGTTACATTTGATAAACATTCTCAACAGAGATAACGAGACGATTTGAATTTCTTTGAGATCTAGTCGTTCTAACTCAGCCGACAAATTAATAAATTAATATTAATTATTCTACTGAGTCAATTTACATATAGCCAATGAATTTGAGCCTTTTTGAGACCTTGAGAAGGCTAAGTAGCCCTTTCTATAGAAAAGCTAGTATCTAATAAATAATAAACAAAAATACGGTAATTGATATCGGAAAACTAACTAATTTTGTGTGATTGCTCATGAATTACATGCATTCGAGCCTGGGACCTAATATAAGTACCTTCTTTTCCAATTAAACATATATCGAATAACTCCTTGCATTAACAAAGTAAAGGAAACTGCGTTTAGTAAAGAAAATTTTTCAAAGACTCTAGCATTTTATCCATAGAAACATGGTAAAAATTAAATAAATACGGCACCTTAACAGGCTACTTACGATATTATTAACAATTTAATGCTATAACTAAAGTCAGGTCACTTGAATTATAATAGATCCACAGTCGACTCAAACGTATGGATAAAGTGTGCACGAAAAAATTCATGCGTTGCATTGTCCCCATGTAACGATGATAACGAAAGCCATTTATTTGATTTGTCATTATATTAACCGTGAATTAAAAGATATATTCAAATAACTTTAATAAAACAGTATTACACGAAAGACGGAAACTGAAAAATCTATCAAATCGAACCACATTGCATGAAAAGCAATTCATCATCTGCTGGATCTTTTCGTTTGGCAATTAAATATCTTAAACAATAGTCGGGTAGTTGAAGTAAAAATAACTGAAAATACTTCAAAATACCACGTACCTACAAGGATGCATATTTAATACGGATATCTATCTCATTGCGTAGTACACATTTTCTGCCTCAATTGTATTTCGGTAAACCTTTTTGAATAGCACGATACTAATTATTTCATGTTTACTATGATAATCTTAATTTTAAAACGGAAAACTGCAATTACTCCATGTTCCGAGTGGCAGAATTGTCCCACAGCCAAATAGGCTCAATTTTTTTATTTCTACACTCCAATTGTTTTAGCATCGGACGAATCTATTTAATAATTAATAATATAAAAAATCAATAACTTCAGCCCAACAACATGTGTCAAAACTACTTCCTTTGAGCATATCTAAATCTAAGGCTATTAATCAGAGTGTGAGAAGTGTATGGGTGATGAGATGAATAATAATATGTCTTTATTCGGGCGAGTTTGAGACTAATTAGTCTCCTCTTCCACATAACCCCTCGATAACGTCGATTCAAGCATATTTAAAAACGGTAAACAAACGTTTACAATACAAAAAATATACAATATACACTATTGGTGAAATGTCAATTAGATAAACAATTATATGTGAAAATTATGTGCAAGAGAAAAGATTTCTGTGTGGGAAAAAACATTACGATAAGGGTATAGTATCCTTCAGAAATGAAATGGGGAAATGGAATGAAATGGGGAAGGAATTGAGCCCGGGCTCTTCCTCGGCCCGCCGGCGACGACGTCTTCGTCTCCCGGGTGAATCACGTCTCCGATGGCGATGGAATGATGCATAGAGTGCCCACTCAGGTTGCATTCGCAGAAAAAACGTTGGTGGGCTCTTAGACTATCCACACTTTTAAACGCGCTCCTGACGGACAATTGCCCATCGTGGGAGGCGTGCCTGGGCTGAGATCATTTCGACCTATCGTCCTCGTGGAACATCCACCTGGAGATCGGAGGTTTGATAAAGAATTATCTGTGAGAATCGGATGACTTCTAGGATAGAGGTCATATGAGATCCGGCTTCTGCGTCAGCCAACCGTAGGGCTGAGTAATTTTGTTGAATTTCCCTTCATTTCGGTGAAATTCGGTAAAATTAGTCTTCGCTCGGTTGGGTCTTGCGGGTGGAGTGGGCGAATATTCGAATGTCAGTAGGAGCATCAGAAAGAGCCTCTGCGCTTCCCAACGGAGTAATTTGGAAAGGATTAGCGAGGACAAAAAAATAAATGTTTCATATGAATATAAGCGTATCGTCACTACCTTTTGGGTCAGAACAATATTTCTCGCTCAAATTTATTGTTTTATTGTTGCTACATTCACGATATTGTATTTGCAGCCTACATTTTTCCGTGTAAAATCGGAATCAAGGACTTTAAAAAGGTGAAACTTATCCAGAGACTTTAACTCTTCCACAATCGGCCATATTTATACCTTCTTTATGGTTCATTTCTAGTCATTAATTCCTCTTCTATGCTGTAGGTATGCTTTATTAATTTTGGCCTGGATTTCATTTTACGCGATCATTTCCTTGAATATTAATTATTCGGTCTATAATTATCACTAGCAGGCTTTTTAGGAGAATAAAATTGATCTATTCTCAGACCCTGTTATCTTATTATAAGTGAATTTTTAGTGCTTATTATTGTAACTTTAATATGCAAAACTATTTTTATTTGATAATTGGCTCGAGAAATATTTATCTTGCTCTATTTCCCGAAAATTCCCGCCTTAACTGCATCATACTTGTCATTTACTACTGTCGCTGAAAAATCAGGCGAATAAAGCACCATTTTTTCTAATAAAATGAAGCTAAGTTCGATGAAATTTACGATAGATATAAACAAGCGATTGAGACTAAGGAGTGATTACATCTATATTTCTTTCTCTGGAACTTGATTGGGTGGCTGAACGGTTAATGCTTACGATTTTTCAATATATGATACGAAGATGTGTTCAATGTTGGCCAGTAAAAATAAATCTCCTTCCAACTCTTTTTTTAATAATATTCTACCTCTACTAATGTGCTGTATACTGTCATGCTTTTATTGTATGCATAATTATACCCGCGTGATTAATTTCGAAAAATTCAAACCAAAGGCTGAGGATATTGACTACAAATAAAATAAAGCGGTCAAGACTCGCAATTGTTGTATCTCTTCTTCAGCAACGAAGGAGCAAACTTGAATCAGTTGATGACTGGTTATTCCATGCTTTGATTTATTATTCAATTTCATATTTGACATAGGCATATAAAAACATGTCTTCACTTTATTCTATTTTTTTCGTACTTTATTGTCAGTTGTATATCATTATGTGTCTTTTTTACTGCTATGCATAGTAAACCATCATACCAAAGTGATGAATTCGAAAAATGCGAATTCCAGGCGGATGAAATCGACATTACTTAGATAAGATGAAGCAATTAATACTCAACAGTAATGTCATATCTCTTTTATGACAACGAGAGTAGGAAAATGAAGCACTCGATGAGGGCTTGATACCTACCTTTTATATTCATGGCATAAATATACATTTGATGTGGACCAATTAAAATTAATTGTTCTTAAAATGTATTTTTATAGTTTACTATAAGCAATATATCTGCTTTTCCATTGCCAATATTCTGTAAACAATCACCTCCAAGGTATGACTTCGAAAAATCCGAACTCTAGCCTGAGGACATCGACGATAGATATAATGAAGCGATTAAGACTCGGCCATGATTTCATACCTCTTTTACGGCAACGGAGGTACGAACCTGGGTGGAGGTGGAGGGTTTGGCCTCATCGGAGAGTAGCGTACCGGAATGGAGACGGTGGTGTTCCCACGGTGCTGGGCGAATGGGTGGCGGCGGGAGGGGGAGAGGGTTGATGGCCGTGGTTAGGGATGACGGTGGGAAGTGGCCTTAGGCGCCACGGCCCCGGCATGGGTGGCTGGCGATGCGTGGGAGAAGCGGTTTCCAGCTGGGGAGGTTATATGGGGATCGTGGGGGCGTATTGCTGGGATTGGACGGTGGCGAGGGAGGGAGGGCCCTGCGGAGTTGGCGGCCGAGGACGCTGCGGAAGGTCCACGCGCGATGCCGGCGGAGGAGCGCCGGTGGTCGCGCGACGCGTTCACGGTACACGAGATATATCGGGGTATTGCAACTTTGATTGGTACCGATAACTTCGACTTTTCGACTTCGTCTATTGACTTTAAGATTTTTCTATATTCGATTGTCGTCGATAGTCGAATGCCGGAGAGGAGCGCTCATGGTCGCCGCACGATCAGGTTGTATAAGATATTTCGGAGTGTTGCCTCACCAACTACGGGAGTCGGTACCGACAATTTCGATTACTATCGTCTTTAAATATTTTTCGATATTCGATAGATGTCGATAAATGATGCCGATAGTTGAATGCCGGAGAGGAGCGCCCGTGGTGGCCTCACGACGCGCTCACTCCGTAATGTCTCTTAGTTAGGAGCGCTGTAACCACGATTGCGAGAGTAGATATCGACAACTTCGGCTTTTCGATTGACTTTCAATGTTTTTCGATATTCGATGGTCCTCGATAGTCGAATGCCGGAGAGGAGGGCCCGTCGTGGCCGCACGACGCGGTCAGGGTGTATGAGATATTTAGGAGTGTTGCAACTCCGATTGCGGGAGTCGGTATCGACAACTCCGACCTTTCGATTGCTATCAACTTTTAATATTTTTCCATACTTTTTGGCCGTTGATAGTTTATCGTCAATAAAGCCTGGTTTACACGTAAAAGTTCGACTTCTAAAGAGGTCCACTATAACGCTCTAGCTGTAAGTGTTAATGGTGATTGTGAAGCACCATCAGGGCACTAATCTCTTCGCTGTCACTATCCACGGGATCAAGACGAGCATAATAGTCGACTGCTGATGCTGTCAGCTTCTCACGGGTAAATAATATTTAACTGTTAATGAAAAGTCATTGTGGATTGTAATCGACAGTCCTGGCCTGTCAATAGACGGCCATTGACTGTTAAGGGCATGTTTATTAATTATAATTATCAATTAACAATTATCATCTACTGTCTTATCAGGTTTTGAAACTATATTTCGAGCAAATCATAATTCCTCCACCCCAAAAGACCTGAAAATATTACTAATCTCTAGTTGACAGGAATTCAAGCATATATTCATGAATTATTTACGTAAATTAGGTACTCTAAAATGTATGTACATATAAGATTCCTCCCATTATAGGCGAGGTCTCCGATGCTCGCAATGCTAAATTCATCTGGCCACAAATTGATGCCAGGCGTTGACTTGCGCGGCGCACAATACAAGTAAGATTCCTCGGATAAATGTTTACTCCCTTATTCCACGAAGGAAGTTATATTCGGGCAGTTATGGGCCACTTCACATGTATTTCGCGAAGGACATGGCGATAAGTCTCGGGAAACGAATATCCTGAAGCCTTTAAGTTATCCTATCACCAATATAAAGGACTGCTGCTAAAACATTTTTAAATCGATGAATTTAAGATGCGATTCTCAGAGAACTAAAATGGTCTTAAATCTAGGAATCGATAAAATTTCATGAAATTGCTGTTTTCACACGCTGGGCAACATAATATTTCACAATGATGTAACCTCTGAAACGGATGACGATTCAGCATAAAATTGTGTGCTTTCTTATTTTTAAGTCTGGTACACAGTTGTCAAAGATTTTATTGTTCATACTTATGTAAAAATAAGAACTGTTTCATTTAATAATCATGAAGCGACGCTTTCATGAAATGAGCTTGAAATGTTGATTATAAGAGCCAAGAAACGCTTTGAATCAAATATTTTAAATGAGTTACAGGGTTGAAAAATCAATGAACAAGAAAAAAAGTCTCTTGGCTTTCTAAACCATCGCGTTTGCAGTTTCTTTTAAGAACTTTTCGAACAAAAACTGCTTTTTTAGGGTCTCTATAAGCGATAAATAGATGAAATAAACTAGAGAACGCAAAGATCCATGAATTCTCTCTTTTTACGGACGTAAAAATATCATAAATAGTCGCAAATACAATAAAAAACCCAAAACTAAATTTCCAATACAAGAGTATTTAAAAAAAAGCTATTTGGCCCTCAAAGAAAGAGTGTTGGTTTGACTAAATGCAAATAAGATATTTTATGCATGATAATCTTGTAACAAGCTACTATTCTTTTCACTACTATTTAAACTTAAAACTGCTCATGTGACGCCCATAATTACTGAGGTCGCCTTATTGATGTGAACGACTCAACTCTCCATTCCAGAGATGTTTTCGTGAAAATTCCACGAAAAGAAGAGGCGATTATCTTTGTACATGCAATAAAATCCTAAATGCTCATCATTTTATAGATGATACTTTTTATCAAGGTTAAGGGTTGGTGTCCAAATATCTGACGCCGATTGGCGCGTACTGCAGGGTTGTTTCTCCATGTAAATGAAACCAGTCCCCATCATTGCAATGTTTCCGTGACAATTCCTGGGAAAGAAGGAATCCGCATCTGTTTACATGCCATAATAAGCCCAGAGCCGCAACCTTTCCCCAACACTACCAACTCTCCCTCGGACTGGAACGAGAGGGAAAGGAACGCTTTCAAAATATTTTGGGGCCCGAGATATACCGCGAAAAAAGGCCCGGGGCGGGGAAATAGCAGGGGGAGGAGAAGGAAAAGAACGGTCGGTCAGACAATATAAAAAAAGGAGGGATGGAGGAATGACTTTCTCACTTTCCCACCGGCTTAGATGCTGGGGAGCGTGCCGTAAACTGTGACGTCTTGTCTTGGATAGGAGGAAGGCCATTTCGAGAGAATTGCCGCTTACGGAAGGTGTCGCACGTTTCGTGTTCGAGGCTCCCGGCAAGCCGAGAAGGGAATGCCGGGAAGGAATGATTGGAATGGCTCGAATGAGCAGTCCCTCCGAGTCGTAAAGGAAGACATTTCGACCACTCTCGACTACTTCCTCCCATCCAGACACATCGTCATCAACTCCCATCTGCTCCTGACGCAATGGCAGAGAAAATCATGATGCGTCAAGCGGCACGCTAACGCCGTGTTTCAACAATAAGTTAGGGCTGCCAGAGGTCCAACCGATCCCGAACGGTTTAGCAATCCCTTTTTTTAGCAATCAGGAAGAATATCTAAACAATTTTAAATGCCCTTCTGAGAACATATTCCCTTGAACCAGCAAATCCCGAACAGATACTTAATACATTTTTCAGCAAATGGGAAGAATACCTAAACAATTTAATTGTCCTTCAAGGAGCATATTTCCCTTAAAAGTGAAACTTGCAAGTTCCGAGTTGTTTAAACCTTGACCTTTTAGGTATTCCCAATGGCGCTTAAACGAGAGCTTTAAAATCGGTCGCAGTGCTCCCAAGAAAGTTTGTGAAATCAACAAAGATTATTCTATTTTTTTCAACCATGAAATCGAGGCTCAGCAAAGTAAACTCGCGAACCATTGAAGATATGTACTTTCAGGAAATATACAAATGGTATCGTATCGTGCCAAAAATTAAACTTTAAAACTTTGAATTTCCTAGAGTTCCATGACTGAATCATATAATGTGCATGGAATTTCTTCAATATATCAGTAGAATATCAAAATATAAATGAAAACTTACGCGGTTCATAATTATTTTATTGTATGATTAGGAAAATGGTTTTATGTACAGTAAAAAATTACTCGCAGCCAAAAAAGTATGCAAATATTTTGGGTTTCACCCTCTTAATTCCTTAGGTCCAACAAATCAGCGCAACATCCTCTATTTTATAATACCGTATAGGAAATAATACTCGAAGAAACTGATTAAAACTATTTTTCTATCACGCACCCAGTGAACGTCTTGGCTTCGGAGAAAAGTTAACTTTATTTCACGCTAAAAAACTAACTTTCTAGATGAATTAAAATGGATCGCATTCAACATCCTTCCCTGAAAAATCACTGTTATGATATTAGAGAATTGGTGTCCGGTTAAATGTTTTGGGGAGAAGTGAAATAATGAAAAAACAAGAGTAATTTTGAATGCCAGAAAACCAGAAATCGAGGGCTATGCAATGCGTGAACACGCGGGATATATTTCTCAGAGAAAATTTCTCCATCATCATTTTTCAAATGTATATTGGTCGAGTCGATCGCGTCCCGGCGCAGTCCAAGATCAGATAAGGGAGCCCGTGGCGAGATTAGACCCTCGGATGAAGCGACGGGAGGAATTCAAAGACGAAAAGAGGCTGGGGAAATATTTAAGAGAGGAAGTTACGCAGCAGCGGATGGAGTGGAGAGGTAGGACCAGGTTAAGGTGGTGTGATTGGCAGGGAGCCATGAGTGAGACGGGTCCAGTTCTTGCGAAATGTAACTCCATATACTAGATGCGCAGGATCGGGGAAGTCTAATACAGTACGTTTTAGGAGGAATCTCCAATACTCCATCAGGTAGTAGGGGAGATAATAGGGTGGTTTCCTATTATTTTTATTGCCTAATTCGAAAGATAATTACTCCTGGAGTACCTACGCATTTCACGCTCTTAGATTTTCGAATGACGATATCTATTTTTCGCGATTAAACGAAAACTGAAAATTTCAAGCGCGCGAAAACGCGACGGCTAAGTAGGAATGATGGGAAAAGTCCGTGTGACGTATTTCTGGTTCCAGTTTTCGCCGTGTGAGGTGACCTTGGGGCGAGGCTTTGAGCGCTGATACGACGCAGGATGCTAGCAGGTAGCAGAGTACCCTGCTAGCAGGTAGCGCTTGGCTTAAATAAGGATTATTATTACCATATCAAACGAAGGATTTTAATCAAAAGAATTTAATTTTAATGGGTGATTATTAAGAGATGTTTCCCTGAGCTCTGTGCCTAATGCATTCATAGGTAATCTCAGACAATGTAAAACTCCTATCTACTCGTATAGAAACTGGGTCCCTGTAACGTAACGTGCAGTGGAATCGCATAGGCGCCAATCTGGCCTCTTTCAAACGAGGTTAAAATACACCATTGCCATTCGTCTAAACTGGGATTTCTAAAACCAAATAATTTGTATATTATGAATACACTAATGGTGGGTAAGGAATCGCAATCAATGCATTTCGTTTTCTTTGATGAAGGAAACTACCATATTTAAGCATTTTTTGTCCCATAAATATGTGGTCGCAACTCTTTAGTTACAGAGCTCCGGCAATTCAAACATTTTGTTTGATTTATCAAGAATTGATCTTTGAGCTTAATTAAATGAGAGCTTTGAGCAAGTATCAAAAATACGCTTACGCAGTCTCATCCATTTTGAGATTAAATGTTTCAGTCAATTTTAATGCACATTTTCGTTCAACCAATATTATTTTATGTCCTTAAAAATTCAGAGTATTGAATAAAATTTCGACAAGGCTGGATAATCAAGAAAAACAGTTTTCGTCGTAGCTGCAAAGTGTATCCAAAAGAATGTTTGCGTTGCCATAGCTCAATGACTTACGAGTTGCAGCCCCATTTTTATGGAAAAAATGCATAAAATTGTCTCTTCTACCATCTCCTGAAGTCAGACTGATTGTCGACGAGTTGACTTCGTGGAAGTCCATGTATAGTAATAATTGAAACGGCTGTAGTAATTTTCCACGCTTTTTTCAATCTTTCTCGGCCTGTTTCAATGCTCACGCATCATTTTCTTGACAATGAGACAGCTCTTCAAAATGATGCGTAAGCAATGAAACCGGTCGAGAAAGATTTTAAAAAAGTGTGGAAAATTACTACAGCTGTATCAATTATTACTATCTCATGAAGTATTGAAGATTCCTCCAGAAACACACTGAATATTGAAGGTGTAAGGGATGAGAACGCATGTGAAATGAGAGCACAAGGAACTGTATATTGGACCATAGTGTCTTAAGCCTTAATCATACGATTATTTTTTCATCCCTTTCGAGGGACAGCTTCTGAGATTGCTTCGATGACGGCGGAAAAAATGGCAAATTGGGTTTCACGCGATCATTTTCCGCGATGACTCCAAGGATGGAAATCCCATACCAGGAAAGGGGTCTAATCTTCCTTCTGAATTTGCAATATTACAAACCTATGCTTTTTGATGGGTAAACTTCACCCAAGCATTTCGAAACTAGCCTTCTGGTTAAATCTTTAAGCGAGTAAAAGGGCATTTTAGCTAGCCGTGAAACAGATAAAAAGGCGGCAATGCCCTGCGGTTCCTCCTAAAGCTACATCAGAAAAGGGACAAGGCATCCTCCCCAACAGCATCTAATAACTCGCTTACTTATTCAATCAGAAGGTAAGTTTGTTTTCTTGTTTGATTCATGGCTCAATGTAACTGACTAGGCCAAAAGCGTGTGAACTTCACGCATTGAGGGTATGGGGGATATATCCTTTCCCTGAGATTCCTCGCGCAACGAGGATTTAAATATGAGGATGTCCAAAGCTTTCACCCGGAATTTGTACCCGGTACCCCTCAGATCATCACCCAAATACTCTACCCACTAAGCCACCGCGCACGGTCCATTAACTGGAACAGGGTTCCCACTCTAACTAAAATATAAAATTCACGGTTTTTTCCCGGTTTTCACGGTCTGAATGTCGTCAAATTCACGGTCTGTTGATACGCCATTTTAGGTAGAAATATTGATCACGTAACAATCATCGGCCGCACATTAACTACAAATTTAAAAAACGCGACAGACCCCGTGAGAGCAAACGCAACAATGACAGTGCTATCTCACATGACGTCACCGAAGTGAAGAAGTGTCTGATTTTTCGCTAGGGTTAATGAACACTTTATCGGTTACCAGTCTTCCAATCACGGGTCAATGTGTCGTCATGGCACACGGACCAATAACTGACCGTTGAATACACGTGTGTAGATAAATGCGTGGACAGTGTCTGCGCGTGACTCGCGTGGCCTTGAAACATGATCGAAATATCGATTTTTCTTTTCATCTGTCAATCGTGGTTCTAAAACCAATTTGGAGAGATTTTTAAGGTTTCATGATGAAATTCACGGCTTTTTCCAGGTTTTTTCACGGTAGACTAAATTCACGGCTAATTCACGGTTTTAAGGTTTTCACGGTTAAGTGGGAACCCTGTGGAAGCAAATGACATCAATCGATCGAAAAGGAAGCGCACGAAAAATTTCATAGTTGGCAATGAAAATCGTGAAAATTAACCAATCCCCGGAATAATCCTCCACGAGCACTATAGCATGAATTTACTCCGAGACCAGCCGAAGCGGCTACAGTCCCGAACGTACGGAATATACTAGACCGTTTGCCGGCGAAACCACGTGTCGGAGACGGGACAGGTTGGCGGCGAGCGAGGGAGGTTGAGGTGTCGGCGGACAGTTTGGTGGAAGGGGGAGGAGGGCCGGTTGACAGGCGCGAGGCGCAGATGAGTCCTGAGATAAAGGTGGCCGCATGGTTTGGGGAGGTCCGTTGAGGAGGTCGGGGGAACTCGCCACCCAACCCTCCCATCCCGGTCCAACAGATAAGAGTCTTATTTCAAGATGGGTTCCCCTACGATCTAACCTCCGGTTGAAGTATAAAGAAAGAAAGCTTAGGAGAAGACTTGCTGAAAAAATCATATGGAACAGATGTCCATCACATTACTTTCAATTTTTAAGCATATAACACAATTACCCATACAATAAAATACCTTGTTCCAGCATTACTTGAAATGCTGATTGATAACTGGGCTGCATGACGCTAAGACGAGTTGGGTACATATCTGTTATATTGGACATTATTACACTTAAATCTATATAGTATTTTTTTCTTAAACGTGGCAAATGTATAGCTGCAGAAAGTGTAAAAATATTAAGACGTTGAATAACAGAAAAAGGTGATTTCACGTAGAGATTTCTGAATCGGAGTGCCAGAGTTTAAAAAAAATATTGGACAAGATCCTTTTTTATATTAGTTTTCTTTATTGCCCAAGGAAAACCGTCTTCAGTACAATGTAGATGTCAAATCAACCAGCAAATTTTTCGTTATGTCCTGTCTGAGTGGATTGCTAATATGATTTAAGTATCCACTTTGATTTCCTACCTTCCCAAACAACTGTTCCATATTGGATATAATAATCCGACATTAAATTGAATATATTCAGAATCAACTCTCATTCTCAAATATAGGTGCAATATTTTTGCTCTCCGATAGGCATATTTACCCGCTCCAACTATCCCCCAACCTACCATACCTAAGGAAGGCAGCAGACAGAGCATCAAGGAATGGGGAACATGGTGCCCTTTGCTCTTCGTTCGTTTGAAAAATTACTCCCGGCGGGACTCAAATCATTCGTCTTCAGTACACAGCGTGTGTCCCACTCTTCTTCCTGAGACTTCCGTAACCTTTGCGAGACCATATTAAGGGGTTCAAGGAGCGATTGAATTCAAGAGGTCAAGAGTGAGATTCCAATGGCTGCAATGACCTGAGCTAGGCGTTGTTTGGTCGCAGATTACACGCATTAGAGAGACTGATATTCCCTGAGCTGGCTCTTGCAAGGTAAACGAACGTTTTTTGCAACATTTGTTTCAGTAAAAGTCACAAGTCACTCAGAAAAGCACCGCTCCCGAGTAGTAATAATATGAACGCATTGCAATATAACACTTCCACCGCATTAATAGAATATTAGCACGACGCTTCCGAAGAAAATTTACCATTGGCTAACATAATGAGTAGTAATAAGGTATTAAAATATGTAAAAGTAAGAGCAGCAACATGCTTACGGTTTTTTTAAATTTCGCCATTTAAGAGAGTCTGATAGCAAATTTATCTCATTATGTTGGTGTTTATATCCCTGAAGTATAATAAAAGTTTCAGCTGAATTCATAGTTAACTTTGCTTTCGGCGGCCGCTAACAATAGTGTTTTCTACGATCTCGGCGATTTTCGTTCGTTAAAATAAATGGATCAAAGAATGATTGCAAAGCAAAGAATTATCAGAAAATAAAGTGTATCAAACTGTGTGAAATGTAAAAAAAAAGGTTTATAGAAAGTATTCAAAACTTGTAGACTTATGGAATGATAGATATGTATTGTTTTCAATGAAATGGTTTACTCTATTTGCACTAATTTAAGCTAAAGTTGCCTTTTGATCTCTCTCCATTTACCAAGAAAAATCTCAATCCACCAAAAACCTAGTGCTACTACTCAATTCCTACTTATTTATCAGGAATTTTTCGACCAAGATGCACCATTGCCATCATTCCTTCAGGCCGTTTTACACGGGGCACGTAATTGCGCAGGATAGAACTACATGAATTTCTCATCACGACGAGAAATTGCACGAATGCATTAATAAAATTAGAACAGGGGCTATACTGCCATCTCACGTCCATACATCGTCACAATCGTCTAGCAATTCATCGATATGCAATTTCACTGCGCCTTCGTACACACGTCATATTGTGCAATGAAAATTCCCGTGTAAAACAGCCTTTCGAAGTCTCTTTTGAGCAAGTTAAGATTTTGCTGGAAGGGACGCCCTCGTATCCGCAATAGGCCAATAACTGAATTCGCCCCGGTCCACTCATTTCGCGTGTTTGCGAGGACAGTGATCTCGACTTGGAGGACACAAAAGATGTCTTCTTTCCTCCCATACCAACCAACCCTTTCCCCACACCCTCAGATTCCCCTCGACCAAACCCGACCGCATTTTCCAAGGCGAGAATTCCGAGGAGGCTGGCGGGAGTGGAAACCTCACGTCCAACGGGGTCCTTTTTCGTCCTGTAGGACGCGTATACACTCCTTGTCCACGTCTCCTAGAATCTCTCCACTGCCTTGTCCCTCTCTTTCTCTCCCGGCGCCGAGACACCCCCACCACGCCGCCGCCATTTGACTAATAAGCGCGATCCGTCAATGTCCCCGCCCGTACAAGCCTTGACCACGTGCTCCGTCCCAACGCAGGCTTGCCCCATTTGATTTACAAATGCCCGCTCGCGCGCCCCTCCTGCCATGTCGTTGCGTGGTGATTTCCCCACACCTTTCCGGCCTCGTCTTATATTCAGGTTCGATCTGAGAAGCGTTCATGAAACTACTTCTTGTCCCATTCATGCCAAGTTGCAAGGTAAACAATAAAAGCGGGCAACGTCATCAAAGCAGCAGTTGATTCCATAACTTGCACTAAATTGAATAGGTTTTCTGATATTTTGCACGAATGAAATTAGAATCACAACACACTAATGAGCAATTCGGTTCAAAATTAAAGAATTTGAAAGAATTATGCATCAAAATTCTAGACCACATCGCTTGCGTTTCATTTTCATACCACGCCATCAAACTTGGCAAAATATTGTAAGAATGCTGTCCCGAGGAAAAAAAGGAACGAACTTTTAGCATGCAGAAATATTTGGATAACAATCTGGTTATCAATGCCCGAGCCTGGCCTTCGAACAGGGCTTAGTAACGACTCTCATACCGCTGCAGGTTGGAGGTCACTTTCATTGAAAATTTAATTACTTAGATTGGAGGATACTTAGTAAAACGTTCACCTAGACATCAGGGAAAATGGATGGATTGACCAATCTTCTATACATTACAGGAAAGTAAAAGAGTTGTGACATAACGCGCAAGAAACTTAGGTATACGCACACAAAAAATATAGCCCATTGTTAAACGAGGCCCACACAAGGATATACCCACGGTTGCAAGAATGCACCTCACCTACAAGTTCGATAGGCGATAGCGATCACAATACTCACTGGTAATATTTGTCGGGCTAGATAATCACTATCACACTGATACGGATCGAAGCTCACTTGGGACAAGGAAAGGATATTGAGGACAAGAAAACACGACCCATCCCCTCTCCGTTCCACACAGGCAATACACCACCGTCCCCGATAGGAATTGGAGGGTCCACCTCCAATCGGGACTAACAACGTGTAAGAGGCGAAGGGGAGCAGGAAGAAAAGAGGGCGATGCAATTTTTCCCACGCAGTCTCCGGCCGACCCTTCCCAGCCCCGGAATGCAATGCCCCACCCCCGCAACCACCTCTCACGGAGGGCCCATTGAGGGCCCGGGCACGACGGCTCCTTCGCCCCCGGGCGACCTCAGCTAATGATCGGAGAGAAGAGGTGGAGGCGAAGGCACGCGAAGGTATATGGGAGTCTTGTCCAACACTCTTCCTTCCACTAAAGGGACCACTCCATGAAAATTTAGTATAGCACAAAAATGGTACTAGTAATTGACCAATGCCGTTTTGGCATTATCAATTAAACAGTATACATCATCAATCAGGAAAGAAGAATTATACACAAGGAGTTTTACATTAAAATTCGTCGTATAAATATAGTTCGAATTGACCAGGATTAGAGACAGAACTAGTCCTAGACGAGCAAAAAATGCTTATATTTTCTCCCAATCAACTACTATTCAAGAATATTTCAGATTGTCAGGCCGGAAATCCGGATTTCTAGATTTTACTGCAGGTCAGAACAAATAAATTATTCCTTTTTTTCTTCGATATTTCATGCCAATAATTTCAAATTCAAATGGTACAAGATAGGCTTCATCTGTACACCAGTGCGTGTGACGATTTATGAAATCAGTGGAACTTATCGCGCGTTTACATGCAAATTAATTCTATTATACATGAAAAATGAGAGCTTTAAGGATGTTTTTATAGTAGATAAAAGTGGTTTAAGGCTAAAACACTGTGAAGACCCATCTGCGACAAAATGTGATGGGGTTTTCACTGAAATTACACGCTTGTCATCTTTTTCGGTGATACAACGTTATAAAATTATGTCTGTCAATATGTATGAATCAGTCTATATATTAATAACGTATGAATTTCAGTATTTTGGATTTGTACGTATAATAACTACATGGTCACCCAACCGTCGTGTCTGCCGTTTTCGATGCAGAATTTTGATCCTTAATAACAGTAACTTGCGTTTATCGCAAGACAAAAAATCAGCATAAGAACTACTCTCATAAAATTATTTACAAGTACCTGTACAATTGAGTTAAAAAATTTATTTAGCATCGAAAATGTTTTGAATGATAAGCAAGGAACGTACTCAGCTTTATTGCCCTTGACAATGAAACTAAGCGTATGTGACTGTCCACCATCTAACGTAATGCCTCGCAGAGTCCCACACCTCGTGAACCTTATCGTCTTCTACACCCTTGCCTCCAACCCCAAAGAGTTAATATGACGGCCGGAGTTTATATGAGGGAAGGGGTTGGCTCTTAGATTTGCGAGTTTTCTATCCTCCTCTTCCGTCTAAAGCCGCTAAGGTGAGTGCAGAAGGTGTTCGAAACGAGAAAAGGCTGAGAAACGTATTCGCGAATGAAAGAGTTAATTAACTCCGAGGATTGGCGAAGATCTGTGGCATGGGGATCGGGTTCTCAGGCTCTTACAATCTTCTGGAGAAATTAAAGGCTAAATTTGGAATATTCTGCAGAATCCAATTACCTTGAAGCAAAGGGACGGCTGTGAAATGCAGAGGGGAAACCATTATATCGTGTTGTTTCAAGTAAGAAAATGGTGGATATGATGTACAAGATTTTTGAGCAATTGAAGATAAGGATTAGATACTTTCTTAATAATGTGTTTGGTACATGTTGTGATGGAGAAAACCGTTGATGACTTTTCTTTTTTACTCTAATTACATGATATATACTTGACTATAATTATTTCATACGTATATTTAAATCTGCACTTGCTCTTTAAAGTCAAGCCAACATTAGTAAAGCTGTACTTATTCTAGTGATATTTTTTTCTGAGATATATTTACTCAAAAAGGACATATGTATGGTTGTTTGGGTATGTTTACCTAATTTCGTCTTGAAAAAAAGAGAAACCGACGTGGTTATTCCGCCACGTAAAATACGTATATAATCCTAACCAAAAAGTTTCTTCGTCGACTAATTAAAATTCATCAGCGCCTGTGATTCTGCAGACACATACATATCACCGTGCAATCATTAAAAATCATTTATTGACCTATACAAGAAACCAATGGTAGTTTTTAAGGAGGTTTGGTATTTCTCAATCAGGTATTTACGTCGGATAGCGAATTGGCTTAGGGGTTGAATTATCAGCAGTGGGATTGCTGTCTCCTTATTCATCTTTCATAGAAACTCAATTAGTATTTATTTCATTGCCTTTAATTCTGTTTGCTTGAAATTTTTACCTCAACGTTTCCAATTCCAAACAATCATAAGTATGAGAGGAATGAGCTCCTTTAGGAGAGGAATTGAAATTTATAAGATATGATTACACAGGTACCTTAAAACTGGAAAATTCAGTGAAGTTCACATTTCTATCTCTCATTTGAACAACTTCAAAAATAAATGCCATTACAAAATGGTACCGCTGGCAGCGCAAATAAGGTAAACACTCAACACATTGAAAACCCTCCGAAGAAACTCGCAGATATGGCAAGAGTATGATAGTACAGCTAAATTATTCCCTTGGGATTTTCATACAAAACTTAGCGTGATGTTACCGGCCCTTTTCAGCCGTTATTAATAGCACGGAAAATAGATATGTTCCGCCGGGGAAAGAAATCTTTATCTAGAGGAAAGAAATTTATCGCCGAGGAGTTTGTCAGCCCATCTCATGACAAGCGTCCATTCCGCGCCTGCGGCAGCAAATATGCACCTTTTACCCTTCCCGCTCCGAGGTAATGACAACATATGTCACTCCGCGCGGCACCATTTGCCTTCACGGCTGCGGAAAACTTGAGTGAGCAGTTTTCACCATGGCGTCCACAAACACACGCTCTCACACCGGGACCGTCGTAATTTCCGCACGAGAATTCCGCACTCTTCCCACCACGCACTGTTTGCCGCAAACACTTCACGAGAGAGACGTTCGTCTTTTGTTTGCGCTCGACGCGTCCCGCACCGCCACATGCCCTCGTGGTAGTTCAAAGCGAAGCCGACTCCATTTTACCACCCCCGCGGAAAACATTTGAAAGCTACGGTTAGATGGGGTGGGTCGAACAGAATTTCGACGAAAAAAAAATGACGTTTCCCTCCGTGGAACACACTATGTTTCCCTTGTCGAAATATTGATTTGTGCGGGTGAATGAAATAAAAACATGAGAGGAAAGGAAACTATCCCTCTCGGCTTTCGAGAACTACATTCTTTAAATAATTAAGTCCCTCTGTTTGCATCCGCTGGCGTTGTATTTACTTTCACGGGCCAAAGAACAACCAGTTGGGCGCTTCGAGAGAAAGCATACAAAATTCTGTGTTTTTTTTTTGCTGCCACGAGGGGAATGGTGCTTCAATGATCAACGGCGGGGTGAATGAGATTCCACGAGAGGCAACTCAACAACGAAGCAACACCATATTTACTTATCATGTAAAAGGCTGGTATAGCCAAGAAAACCGTTCCGGTTTGCGGCCACAGCTTTGTCTTCAATGTCTTACATATTAGTACGAAATATCGTATCTATGAATGAAGCTCACTTCTTGAGCAAAAGTCACCCAATGACATGTGGCCACTCATAAAATTCTTGATACGCATAAGGGGAAGGATAAAAAAAATGAAAGAGATAAATAAGAATACACGAAGGTTTCAGGGGATGGGAAGCAGATGGACGAAGGAACTGTAAAAAAATGAACCGTGGAAATTCTTTTGCATTGACGTCTTGAGTTCATGCAGTAGTCCGTACTTATATCTAGGGTAACCATGAGAAACAGTCCAAATAGCAGACATTCTTCATAGCTTCCATTATTCCACCGAGCCTATCATAGCTTGCGAACGATTTGGTTTCACATCAGAACATCTTCAATTAAGAATTTTTTACGATTCAACGATATTGGCTGGATGTAGGGCAAAAGAGACCATATAATTGAAAGCGGTAGACAATATAAAAATCAATAAACACCGATTACTCAAGTACAACGGACGTAGGCGTATAAACCTATGTACCTATATGAATGACGGAAGGGTTTTGTACAGAGCCTGTAGAATGATAGATGGAAAGCTAAATCGAACTAACCTTTGTGTTGAAGATTAGTTCACGTAGTTACTAGTACCTGAAAATAAATCAATCGCGTACATTATCATGGCCGTACAGGTTGCAATGCATACACAAGAGGATTAAGTCGAGCCAGTGAGGGAGGGTGGACCGAAGAAACTTAGCGAGCGAAAAAATGATTCAAGAATTCTAGAAAATTATATTAAATAAGGAAGAAGTCAGACTCAACACGAAATGGTGTTGTAGGCTGAAAGGTAGCTGATTCATCCATATCAAGAGGGGAAAACATATTGAAGTGAGCAACGTCTCGACGAGCGTAGCCGAAAAGCGGACAGGTGTTCGATGCAGAGGACCTGAATTTTTGAGTGAGTTAATTTAGCTCCCCGGAACCATCCGATAAAGAGGTATAAAAAAATTGAAGGAACGAGATCAGGTCGATTGCGGGGGCGAAGCCACAAGATCTCCCGGGAGAGACCCCCCGCTTCGCCGGCCAACACGGGAGCAGCTTTTCCCCCGCCTTTTCTCACCCGTAGTGGGGAAGGGGGGGGGGGGCACTCATTTTGTTTCCCGCCGTGCCTCCCGATTCGCTACCGGCCTTACGTCCCCGCCCAAAGCCGCAGAGAGCTCTTTTCCCCTCGTCGCCTCTAACCACCCCGCCTGCTTACAACCCCTTCCACCGTCATCTGCTCAACCTCCTCCCCCACTACCTCACCTGCGGCCGACCAATGGGCTGCTACCGGTCTTCCGCCACGGCTACCGTTATACCCTCCAACTCCTCCCCACCACAGACGCAGGCTCGCTCAGCCGTATAGCCATCCAGGAGGCTTGAGGGGCTTCACCACCTAAAAAATATTTTCAGTTTTTCAACGGGTTAAACTTGGTGTGGGGTTTGCTCGTGTCTTAATTTTGGCATCATCCCTTTCAATGCCTTTTTATTTTTTTTAATCTTCAACGCCACCAGCGCGTCAAAAGTCTTTACATCGGGAAAACTAACAATAACGTCAGACGATCTCAAATACCTATACTCTGGATAGAGGCAACCTTCCCAAGCGGGACTCGAACCCGCGGACTTTGGTTTCGCTGGCGAGGACTTCCCCCCACCGCCACCAAGGCCGGCTATTTTCTTTAGCATGAGCTCATTCTTTTCCTCGATGTGTTCTTACACCAAACTTTCTCGAGAGTTTGCACTGGCATATTTCAGTCAATAAATAAGCGCCAGAAGACATGTTAGCTTGGTATTTGATTCGTTACCTGTTGAATTATTGGTGACGATGTATCAAAATTCTAAACTCTTTTGCTTTTCTTGGCCCTCTCTGCTGCCATCCAATTATAATTCATCATTTATGAGTGACGCTAGAATCCCCTACCGAGAAGCAGATTCGCCCAACCGTGTGGGTAGCCAGGAGGCTTGAGAGAGTTCGATCCCTTCCCAAATTTTTGTGTCGAATCAAGGTACCTACTTGGTTTCTGTCAACTTGATCAAACAACTCAGTAAACAAAAAAATAGGAGAGCAACTGGTTCAGATGAACTCAAAGCGCTTGACTCGACTCATAATAGCCATTAGTCGACTAAGGACAAGCATTTTCAACCGCGATTTTCATTGAATCTGAAGTTTTCCCTAGCCATCATAACCTGACTCCGCGTCTTACCTGAGCGGCTTTTTTTTATTCTACCGATTGAGCTAGGTTTTCATGTCGTACTTAAAGAGGATTGTGGCAGCCTCCCCTCCCTTCACGGACTTTTCTCTTCAATTCACAAAAAGGCCTACTCCCTTCCATTCTATCTAAAATAATCCCTTCCTTTGCCTTCGTCTCCCTCGTTTACCCAACATTCTACCCTCTATCACTGTTTTCAACATCCCCTCCTCGCTAAGTACTCGCTCCATCCGTACCTTATGTCCCCTTCGTATGACATTTGGAAGCGGAGGAAACAGAAGGTGCGGATGGAGCGAGTATTCTGGCAGTCTCCCCTAACTTAGTCCTTCAATTCACAATGAATACTACTTTTTGTCTTAAAATCCTATCCTTTTCCTTCCTCTCCCTCGCTTACCCAACTTTCTACCCTCTAACACAGTTTTCAACATGTCCTTCTTGCTAAGTAGGTACCCGCTCCATCCCCACCTTCTGTCTCTTCTGTATGACATTTGGAAGCGGAGGAAACAGAAGGTGAGGATGGAGCGAGTATCCTGGCAGCCTCCCCTTCCTTCATGTACTTCCCCCTTCAATTCGCAATGACACCTAATCCTCTTTCGTCTTCAAGTCCTATCATTTTCCTTCCTCTCCCTCATTTACCCAACATTCTTCCCTCCAATACTGTTTTCAACATCCCCTCCCCGCTAAGTACTCGCTCCGTCCAGACCTTCTGTCTCCTCCGTATCACATCTGGAAACATTGTTTGATGCTAGAGGTAAGGAGGCAAGTCGGCATTACTATTTCCTTAAGATACCCTCTAAGGAACAGCTCTTGCCTGGGAAAAATAGGGAGAGAGTTGAGAAGGAGCGAAGGGGTAAGAGAAGTGGTTGGGTATCTCACCCACGCCCCCTTCCCCTTTTCGGCTGATAGGCGGGGGCAGCGGGGATTGGGCGTAAGACCGGGGGCAGGGCGAACAAAGGGAAGAGCCCACCGCCATCTCCCCTCCTCCGGCTACCGTATTGCGTGATTGGCTCCCGGTCTTCCGCTGGACCAGCCAGCCCTCCCCTCCATCCATCCACCACCCCTTGGCGCCTTCATTCCCATTCCTGCCTGTATTCAACTCAGTGGCGAGCATCAGGGGCGTACGTATAGAGGAGTTAGTGGGCTACATTGTGAGGCACTATAGCCTGATAAAAACAATTTTGAAAGGGCAGGTGGAATTAAGGAAGGGTGAGGGACGGTCCCCGATGAGTTACATAAGACTGATTATAAATGATGTAAAAGAGAAAAATTACGTCACTATGAAAAGGGTAGTGGTTCGGAGAGTGGGATGAGGAACTGCGTCAAACCAATCTTAGGATTCTTGTCTTAAGATTATGATTTCAATACCAAATTTAACATCAGTATTCTCCCTCAGGGAAAATTTTCGTCTCATTCTCCAGGTCGCAATTATCCTAGGAAATTCTTTTCCAATAAGATGCCGTTAGCTCTTTCTTCATGGCCGTTTTAGGGTGATCTTACCGTAGGGTATACCGTAAGGTATCTTAATGGTAGTCACCATCTTGATGATGATGACAACCGTTACTTCCTTCAAGAATGAAAATAGAGAACACTATGATAGAAGCTAAACATGGTCTTAGAGGGTAAGCGTATCAATGAGATAGCCGTCTCATCAATATGCACCTTGATTGAGGACGAATCACCTGTCGGGAACGTCTGATTCGCCGCGTTCCCACCCCTTTGCTCACCTATCGTAAGAGCTCCCGTGCGCGCGGCCCCAGCCAATCGTAGTCGAGGCTGCTACCGCGGTTGGCGCCCAATGAGCGGCTACCGGTGTTCCGCCTCCCCACCTCAGACACCGCCCACGGCAAGAGCCACAACCTCAAAGATGGAGGACTAGGGCTGCGATATTCGTCACATGGAGATAAAGAAGATAGGTTGGCCTGCCCTTTTTCTAGTATTTTCCCGAACCTCCCCTTGCCTGTGGGGTCGCCCCCTGAGGCCACCCCATTACCCCAACAGCATAATCCTAGTTACGCCACTGTAAGTTCGCAATTCAATGCTATTACATATATTTTGGAAAATTGGAAAGGGAAACGAAGGATAATTCGATCCTTATATTCTTAAATAAATACTTTTCAAATAAGTTGAGTCAAACGTAGTAGCATTTCATAAAACTGACATGGTTTGACTTCAATTACAGTATTTTTACGGAAGCGACATAAAATAGATATAGCATGAACCAGATTATTTGGAAGACTGAAAAGTAGGAAAGAACCAGCATGGAAATATGTAAGTATTTGAAAACAAAATTTATAAGTTTACAAATTTAATTCATTGAAAAGATAGTACGGAAAATATAATTTTCGACTGTGAGTCTATTAGGTATAATTATAACAGCTTATTTTAGAAATTTCACGAAAATGGCACAGTTTCCTTTTTAGAGCCAAACTTCTTCAGCATATTTGAAAGCCGTGAGAACAGAAGGCAATCTTTAGCCATACTTAAAAATTTAGATTGATAAAAGTGCAGTGCTCACGTAATTATGAAGCGAAATACAAAGTTGCATTTGAGGATTTTGTGCACAAAAAAGATTTGACGAAAGGAACATAGTGCAAAAAAATAGAGAGGATTAGCGAAGACTATTTCGTAGTGTCACAACCACAAATATAAAGGACTTGGACCGCGATATTAGTTTTACGGAGATTAGGGAGGTGGGTTCGCAATTCAAAACAAACACTTTTCGAATATGCGATCAAAATATATTTTGCAACCATAGACGGCATTTATTTACTTGAGCCCAACGTATCGGCAAAGGAACTGCATTGAGGAGGCCCCATTCCATCCCACAGAAGGTTAATTTCTGTTGGAACTTCTGTCGCATTATAATTGGTTTTCCAAAATATTCGCAGCGCCATGTTAAGTGCAATGCGATCCACTATTTTTTCAATATTTTGTAGTATAATGTTTGTAATTTCGAGAAACAGCATTGAAGAGTTACAAATTTTATAAATAACACAAATGTAAATTAGAGTTGACACCCCTAACCATGCCATATTTTCCTGTGAAACTCGGATCAATTTCTCCGTCAGCGACACGAGTGGCGACTTTTGCAAATCCATTTAAATGCGCGGTGATTGGAACACATTTAGAGGCCGACTTGAGGATCCTCTTTTGTAATATTCGTGAATAGCGGCATTACATGTAACCAACGTGGTTTGAGTTCAATATTAAATTTTTACGGAAGCGAAAGACAGTATGAATACACATTTCAGGAAAAAAAATGTACATTTAATAGGAAGGCTTGTCTGACGTTGTGTTCTTGTGACCGCTGGACGCGAAGGTAGGGAAATGTGGACGACGATGAAAGAAAAGTAAGGATATAGACACAATGATATGGATATTGTCTCAGCAGTACGGATATCAGAAAGAGAAAGGGCATTTGAAAAGGGGTTTATGGGCGAGATATAATTTAATGAAGAAACATTTATTTTTTTAGAAATTTAGATGTTTCGGAGGCTAATGAATTCTGAAATAGAGCGTCGTGCGTAACGGGGCGATAAGGTTAATTTCTATAAATGAGGAAAATAGTATGATACAAGTTCTCGAGATGCGGTTGGATGGGAGAAATGAAAATGAGATGGACGGGGAGGAAAAAAGTGTAAGGAATGGTGGCTAGGAAAATGGGAAATTGCTAATAGAGATAAGGGGGTAGGGTTATGATGAAGCGTAAATTAATGAGAGAACCTCATCCGTGGAGGCGATGTCACTAACTTTGTTTTAGGTAAGCAGCTAGGAATTAAGGCTGGGGGGGGGGTTTAGGTGCAGCTAATACCGGAGTGTGTGGGGATATGGAATACCCACCAGGATAAGCGATAGGTGCGAGATTGATAAATTGCGGAATTTTAAGATAAATGGTTCAAAATGGCGAATTTTACGGCTTTCTGTGGGATATTTTATTAATCCTTAACCTATTCTATTAGTAACATCAAACCAATTAAGTAAAATGGATTAAACTTAAAATTTATCTGAGCTCCGGGGGGGGTTTTATCCCCCAAAGCCCCCCCTCGCTGAGCCACTGAACCAGGGTACCCACGGGAGATGAAGGAAGACAACAGGATTGACTGAAGAGAAAAGAACACTAATGCCGAACGGGGGATGGAGAATTTATAATGCTAGACCTTAGTTCTTGTCATTCTGACCAACATAAGGTAACCATAGATGAAATAGAAAATATAGGTATTTTAACCAAAATAGCAAAAATAATTGATATATAAACGCAAAAACCAAAATTCATGCTATTAAAAAAAGAAATATATTTTAGGCATCGACAACAAAATACAAATTAAAAATAGAAGCCAAAAGGAAGAGAGAAGCAAAAAGGGTATAAAACAATAGATAAATGCGTGCTTGTATCTCTCAAAGGAACATAAAGTCAGCTCTAATTTCCTAAATAAAACGCTCATTATTGATTTTATACTAATTTATATCCATAAAACCGAAAATAGCGCATCACTCCCTTTGCGTCAGCGTAATAATTAACAGCATACGAGCGCAAATACCCCCGCGCTCGGGACAGTGGTAACCTACCGTGGCGGGACTTGAACCCATGATCTTCGTTTTCAGAGGCTATGCCTTTATCCCGTTATCTCCGAAGCAATTGCCACTGTTTCACCTTATCCATTTATGTAGCTAACATTTTATGCACTCTTACAAACAAACAACATGTACTAGATGTGTCCAATCGACCAGGGGCGCAGCTACGAATTAAGGTTGGGGGGGGGTTTAGGTACAACTAATACCGGGGTGTGTGGGGGTCTGGAATACCCTCCAGGATAAGCGGTATGTGCGAGATTAGTAAATTGCGGAATCATAGATAAATGATTCAAAATGGCGAATTTTACGGCTTTCTGAGGGATATTTTATTAATACTTACACTATTCTATTAGTATTATCAATCCAATTACGTAAAATGGATTTAACTTTTAAAACATTCTGAGCTCTGGGGGGAGGGTTATCCCCCAAACCGCCCCCTCGCTGCGCCACTGTAATCGACGATCAGCCAATGTTTATTCAGTCCAAATACGAACCAAGATTTCAAATGTGATGATAGTTTGCGGCAGAGTCTAATTTGAAAGAGGAAAGAAACTGTGAATTGAGGTTAGTGATTAGACTACGCATGCCGAAGACCGTGAAGAAACGAAAACAAACATGATGAGGCAAGACAAATCTCTTCATCGGGAAACCGTGAGCAGTCGAACTAACGTGACCGCAAGTGGTAGAACTCTTTGATCACCCTGGAGCGAGGGAAGACAAATTACGGTGAAAGTAGTCTCTCGTAACAGTGTCATGGGAGAAAGGCGCGACCTACCAGACAAGTGAGTAATCACGGAAAAAAGCGCTAGTTGCTCACAGAGTTCCTAATGAACATATAATCGTTAAAGTGAGGACATATTGGACATCTCCAGTAAATTACTACCTCAACATGCTGAGTAATCCAGCTCCTACTCAATGAGTTCACGGAGGATGCGACTTAATTTTCCCAAAGATCGGCTTAAATGATTATCCACCCGGAATGAAACTGTTTTTTTTACAAAGGCTATGAGATACGTCGTTTGCAATCGCTAACTCTTGGACAAAATCGTGCTCTGCGAAGGAAAGAAGTTCAAACACCATTACTCATAACTAAAAGGAAGTTGCTTATCATTATATTTCAAATGAATACGTCAAGTTTCTCGTGTGCGGTTATATTATTCAATAAGGTAATTCAATAGCATTATTTCCTCAATATGAAGCTACATTTCCATAGAATAAAGATGGGTATGCAAAACGTTAACTTACGGAGGTCAGACATTCTTCAAGGACAAATGAAACTGGACCGTGAATAAATCTAGAGCTGTTCCCCAAAATATACATTTTTTTGTGAATCTTGAACGAACAGCTAATCATTGACAGTGATAAAGAATCAAAATAGTTAATGGTCATTCGAGGCATAAAAATTTAAAAATTATTTCCTCACATATTTACCTACAAATTAAAACCTCATCTATACTTCTTGTGTTGAAATTTGAACAGAAAATGTATTCAAACGCCCAATTTCAAAAAGCAGAAGTCATCCTAAATTTCATTTTTTTGGTATTTGTGTCATTCTATATTATTAATATCATGTATGATCCGTTAATTCCTCATGTATGAGTTTAAATTTGTAATTTCTGTAAATGGTAAACAGACATATCGACTAGTGACTCTAGTACTATTATGCATCACGGTTCAGTCACATGTTACTTTAAATTGGTGAACTTTCCCCATTTCTTAACGTATTCCATGAGTGCTCGTGGAGCTTTTTGTGCTATAGATCAACAATACTTCACGTTTAGTTGTGTGTTGGGTGGAAGTTAGTATTGCTTTACGGCAGGCACTATATTTTATTTTGAATGTAATATTTTTGAAGAAGTTCTTCGATATTTATCATTTCTTATTTTTTCTTAATTGTACAAGCAAGCTGAATGCTTATTTCTTTTAAGTCTTTAGGACCTTGTGGGTTTACGACCATAAGCGTGTATTATTATAATTTCATTGATGAAAAATTCACTTATTAGAGCGTTGCATCCATAAAAAAATGAATGTTACACGAAATTACCACATGTAACCAAAACTTCCACGCTGTCTCAAGCACGTTTGACGACGGAGCTTGATGTGAAACCCCGGCCACCCAACGTGAGGCGATTTCCCCAGCTGCCCATTGACAAGTAAGCGACTACCTTTGCCCCTCATGATTCAGAGCACTTTGGATTGGAAAGGCGAGCTGACACCCCTCGCTGCAAGCGAAGAAAGCTCCCGCCCATCAGGTGAACTCCCGCGAAGATTAGAAGTGACATATCACGTCTCTCCGGTCAACTTGGCAATATTTGAAGCGAAGCCCTGGGATTTGGGTCGGCAACTCCCTCTGCCGGCTTACCCGGTTGTCGCACATTACTCTGCTCGACAACGGCCGCGCTAGCTAAAGAGAACAATAGACGATCACTGGCAGCTCCACTGACAGGCAAAGTATATAGCTATTTTAACTATAGGTAGGTGATGTAACTTTCTCCACAACGGGACAAGGAAATATTTTTAGGGGATTGAGAGAACATGGATCAATGTTAGTATGGAATAAGTATTCACTCGTATTATTAATGTCCTAAGATTGGTAAATCGAATTCCTCCATATCTATTGTATCTATATCGATGCTTGAGGAAGTAATCAATAATGAGTAGATACCTATGTATAATTAGATTTATATGCACCTCTTTTTCTCCCCAAAACTACAACTTAATAAGACCTCGATAATTTCTATTTCTGGCTCATAGTGAGCAAAGATTTGAAACCCCAGCTTCAAACTTAGTCAATGATTGCATGTAATTTAGCTCGAAAACCACTGATTATCATTTAATCGTTCTCCTGATTGCGATTGAAGTATGGAGAATGAAAATATATGATTCAATAAAGTATTCCGAAGGAAAGTAATAAATTGTATTGTATTCATTGGACTGTAAGAGAAGCTACCATGTAAATTCCTGAAGCCCAGCTACAGACCATCTGTCCATTCACAAGGTGGAACCTGCAACAAGGAATTCCGGACAGCGAGCATGAAAGACTTCCCTCGTAAATGCCAGACAAGAAAGCCCAGCCTCCATTCTTGCCCTTCGACGATAGTTAATCATGCCCCAATTCACAGGCGACGATGTCCCCACTTCTTTAGCCCTTGTCTCTTGCTCGAGAGCCCCCGGTAATAGCAGCCCGACAGACGTCTACTTATAGACGAACCGCATCGTAATTAGAGTCATGCATGCTCACCGCCAACACGAGTTTCATCCTTCCTTCAATTATTCAAAAATATACCTCATGGCCTCATCCAAAAATGATTTATTTTATAGTGGCTAAAGTTGAACATTTTTTCTATCGATTTTTATTATACTAAGTGGTAGTTTTCAATGATATTTTACAGTTAAAACATCGTTCAGGGGTCAATATAAATTCGGAAGGTGGCTTATTATACTATTTACTAATGACAGAGAACTTGATGCGCCACTTCGGTGGAATATGAACGTCGCTAAGACAGTTTACATCTACAGGTGATTGTTTTAACAGTCACTACCCAACAGTTTTCCTTGTCATAGACAGAAAATGGCATAAAGGCGTGGGAAAAGTGAGAATTTTTAAAATTAGGTTTAAAAAAAATAGCACGGGAATAGCATTTTTCGAAGCAGAAAATACTAGACAAATTGTAATGGAAATTATGCAGCATTATTGAAAATGAATGACATCATGTTCTTGGGTTGGGTCTCATACGCTTGCTGGAACGCAGGCGAAACTGTTGTCGTTAAAAACAAATGAACACTGTGGGAGACCCTAGAAGATGCAGTCATTCACTACGCAACACCGTGGAAGCTTTCGCAACCAATAGATTATTGAAATTATGCCAATTGACAAAACCACCAAACAGGCGGAAAAAATCTACGAAGTCGTCCTTAACGGCCAGGCCGGTTCTAAAGCTACGTTTACACTGAGTAACACGATATATTAAAAATGTATACATAATATGTTTAACGAAAAAGTAACAAATCCGTGTAACATGTTACATGTAATACTGTGTTATAAAACAAAATTTCGTGTAACGCTACAAGTTTTTGGTTTCCCAATTCGTGCGGGAAACGAAAAGTTTTTTTTGTCACAAAACACAACGTCACATGTAACATGTTACACGAATTTGTAATATTCCCGTAAAATATTTTATACGAAACTTGTTTACATTATAACATGTTACTCAGTGTCAGTGTAAACCCACCTTAAGACATTTTTCTGGTATAAGCAAACAATATTCCGCCACCAATTCCAAACATAACCTGAGATGTCGCAGGGATTCCCTTCGGATACACTTAAAAGTAAATACAAATACTTAAGGAATAAGGTTCGAGACTTAAAAATCAGCGCGAATCTATAACGGTATATCCTTACTTATACATAAATTTTTGATTTTCTCTTGCCGCTTCGGTTGCATTTTATTCGGCTTTCAAAAAATGTATGCGGCGCAGTGATGAATGCAATGCGATCTACTTTTTTCCAATATTTTGCAGTATAATGATTTTAATTGCCGGAAATAGAATTGAAGAGTTATGAACTTGATAAATAACATCATCCTGAATGTAAAGTTCGGTTGACACACCTAATTTTTACCATATTTCCCAGTAAAAAACTCGGATCGTTTTGTACGTCAGCGACGCGGGTGGCGACTTTTGTAAACCAATTTAAATGCGCGGTGTATGACAGCACATTTGGAGTCGGACTTGAGGATCCTCTTTTGTAATATTCGTGGGCCCAATCTTCGCCACACTGCAGAAACCGTGGTGCTTCAACAGGGAACATCTGCCACACGAAACTGGGACTAGCGTAACTCCGGTGGCAACCGTACACAATTTTTTTCACCGGGGTAACTCGACCCCTGAGGGAACACCACGCCCCTATTCCACCCCTCTCACTATCCCCACACAGCTTGTGCACAACCTCCACGCTTTTTATTCACAACGCCATAAATCTGGCGCGCCAAACCTTCTTGCACTCAACTCCTTCCTTCCCCTGGATCGCCCGGGGCCTGGAGCGAAACCAGGGCAAAGGAAGAAGACACAGCTGTGTCTTGGTTTTTTTTTCTATCCCTTGAACACGCCTATCCAGCTCGCCTCATCCCATCGGACAGCGTCCAAAAACAAACCCCCAGGGCAGGAGAACGGTTAAAAAGGGAATGACATACTCTTTCCTCACCGCCTTTCACGATCGCTAACCTGGCGAAACCAGGACGTCGAACCGCAATATTTTGGTTTTGAGATCTTCCCCTCTCACCTGACCAGGTGAGGATCCAAACGTCACATTATGGATGAGAATTACAAATGCAGGGCCGGTTCTAGAAAACTTTTTGAGCAAGCTATTGTCCGCCCTCCCCCTTCAAAAATAACCTGAGATGGAGTATGGATTCTCTCTGGGTATATTTTTTAATAGATAAAAATACTTTACGAATACGGTTCGAGACATACATATCAGCGTGAAATTAAAACGCGCTGGCTCTTATATATTGAATGTGATTTTGTTAGAGTTTAAAAACCTGAAGTTGCTGGTTTCCTGCGATACTTTGAGACGTAAAAAAAGTTTAAAAATCAATTACACATATGTTGTATATTTATTGGACTGAGCGCATAGGAGCCCCTTTTGCTTGGGGTCCTACGCAGCCGGATACATTGCTCACCGCTTAAACCGCCGTGCACTTAAGTCCTCTTTCATTTCGCTCTTTTTAATGAAAAAAACATTATTCATACGAGTAATGGCATTAGCACTAAGTGATAAAATTAATGTTCACTGCTCATATTAAGGCTGTTGCCCGGATAACAACGCGAATAAACAAATATAATCAATTCTTACTCTATTATGGGTCTTGTTTATAAAAACATTGTATGTATTATTCAGAGGTTCTTCAATACTAAAAAGCAAATAATGGTAAAGACCGGTCCATAGAGGTAAGTACCTACTTTAAACAATTTTTTTTCCAACGAGTTGTGAAATGAAGGTGAAACGAACTGCATGCTTAATATTTAAAGCCCTGTGGAAGACAAAGAAGTTATCATTGACAGCTACAAGCTGTAGCCACAAGACAAATTATGGTGGAAATTATACAGCGTTATTGAAATTATGTCAATTGTCAAAATCATTTTGAATAATGCTTTTTCCCGGAGTTTAAGTCGAATGCAGTCCCATTATCATCTTAAAATAGTAATTTATTTCAGTAATTATTAATTTTCAAATAACTTATAAGGTGGAAAAGTGAGGTGCTTGCGTATCAATTTTATCAACATTATCGTTTTAGAGCGCATCTTCTTTATTTATTTTATTTATTTATTTATTATTTATTTCCATCGCCCCGAAAACAGCTCACATGGCCTTTTACATCGGAGGGTATAACATGAAACAACAACTATCACACCCAACCATGCCCTGGATAGGAGCAACCTACCCAGGCGGGACTCGAACCCGCGACCTTCGGTTTGGCAGGCGAGGACTTTACCCCACCGCCACCGAGGCCGGCAACCTTTCGTATTTATTCTCTCAATTTTCGTCCGTAAAATTCTCAATGATCATTATCTCAAGGTGATTCCAACATACAATGCGTTCAAAAGGCACACAACAAATCCGGTGGTCCTAACAGTTGAAATGGTCGGAATAATTCTTTGAGAACTCTGACTCGGGATCCATCCTCATAGCTGCTGCTGACAATGAGAATGATCCCCGAGTCGGAGCACGAAACGTCGGCCAAAATGAAATTCTATCCTGGTGGAAATCCTGACGGTAGTTTATCCATTTAATTCCCCGGAAAGCATCAAATTGTTTTTTCCTAAAAACCACATTCAACTACAATCATATTTGACAGTTTAGTCAAAGATATTATTTTTGCTGATTTTGGTACAAGCCCTTTTTCCACTATTTATAAGCCAGTGCCTAAAATAATTTTATATAATTTTGGTAACCTAAACACAGGACCCCTTCTAGGTTACATGAAGCTCCTTACATTTTCTATAAGTCTTTGTTTGTAATTAATAATGGAGACATAAATATTAGTATCATTATTATAAAAGGCACACGTATAAAAACACGGACCAAAAAACTTGTAATTAGAGGTTTGGTTGTCACTCTAGGTAACCTAAACATAGGTCCCACTTCTAGGTTACCCATAGCTCCTTACATTTTCTATGCGTATTTGTTCGTAATTAATAATGGAGTTATAAAAATTAGCATCGGGTTATAAAGGATGTAAAAGAGAAGAAATAAGAAATACATCGCTATAAAAAGGTTAGCGGATAGGAGAGAGAAATGAAAAGCTACGTCAAACCAATCTAAGGATTGTTGACTAATGATGATGAAACATTATTATAAAAGGCACACGTGATAAATATACTCAAGAGGTCCTCCAGGGCGAAACCAAAATGCTTGCAGTTGGAGGTACGGTTTTCGCCCGAAAATCGCGAGACCACGCACGTTTTGGGGGACGTGTCTGGACCGGGAGACTGCGGGCAAAGAGAAGGCAGTCGTCGTCGGAATGAGGTGGGAGTGAGACTTTGGGATGGGTAGGGAACGAAGGACAAAGGGCAGGCCGAGGGAGTATTGGAAAGCTTGCAGACTGCCCACAGCAGCCTTGGAAGTCTGAGGAGAGGGGAAAAGAATGAGGGAGCCGCGGTAGACAAGAGGCGGACCTTCTCTCGAGGTTGAGAATCCAGTGGGAAAAGCCACCGAGAGATTGAGGTGGCTGGTTTCTGATGGGGGGGAGGGGGTTGGAGGGGTCACGTGAGGGGGAGAGCAAGCAGCCTTTGAATGAGAAATGACCTTTGGGACTGGAGGGGAAGGTGGTGGCATTGAAGAGAGGCTATAGCCCGTCCATCGGCAAGGAGGAACCTATAATCACTTGACTCTTTAATGTTCGTAATCGCTGTAGTAGCCCGTGTAATGTCCCCCGAAAATATTTAAGGAAAAGCATTAAAAAAATATATTTTCAAAGAAAAAGAATGGTGGGTGAGGCAAGGAATCTTTTCAAGGAGATAGATACGTTTGGTTGGAACCAGTAATAAGCAGAGAGGGGACGTTAAAAAGGCGTATGCGATAGTAGAATGTTAGTGCTTATCCGAGAAGGGTAAAAGAAAGAATAGGATTCATAAGTTGTATGAAAGGGAGTAGACTGTGAGGGGGGAAGGGAGTAGAAAATATGGATATGGGAAACAGTCAGGGCTATGTACAAAATTCTTCATGTAAACCTATCGTAACAAGTAGAATAGACTCTTTTAATATCCTACCAATAATTCTGTATGGAATCGTATCAGATGGGATATGCACTTGAATGACTACGAACACGAGTAGACTTCTATCGTTTGTTAATGGTAGCTAATCTGCATTACTTTCTCAACTTTGAAACAACGCGCGATCGCAATATGGCCAGATAGTGATAAGCAGAAGGTGTTAAAAATTCATTAGCATTTTCAATTATTTCATAGTGTATCAACGTTCACACAAAATTGTCAAGGGCGTTTTTCACATTGTGAGTTAAGAGACATTTAACAAAATAACAACAGCTCCCACACAGAAAAATATCATTTAGTGATATAAGGGTACAGTGGTGAGAGGCATTACATCGTGGAAACATTCAGTGAATCCTTTTAGTTCAGAGATAACACCAACTCACACACGAAATAAATCAGTGATCTCCGTAAAGGCGAGCGTTACTTATGTAAATGGACGACATGAGTGCTGAATATAACGCCGTTACGCCATTTGGTTTTTGGTACGACATATACTAAATTCAACAGTAATTTTCAATTAAAAGACCATTGAACCTCGAAATATTCACGGCTTACTCGCCTACAGGTATTGAAAAGAAAAGCTTTGGTTTCTTTCCGTCTAAAGTGACCTTTCAAAGAGCTTTCTTCGGATACTCGCCAAGGATCCTCTCTGGCTTAAGCTTCGAGCAGCCGAATCAATCACGGAAAGCGATGATACACCACGTGGGCGACCTTAGAAGTAGGAAATACCACCGCGAAGGCTTGGCGTAAGATGAAAATGAGCAATCAGGTTTTGCCGTCACCAGAGTTCTCATTTTTACGTGTAAGATTCACATTAGTGAAAATCATCCGACCATAGTATCAGCCACAGTAGCTAAATCAGTCAAAGAAGATGCTACCAACAAAATTCATCCTCTTGATGGCTGTGTTCACCTAAAATATGTATAATAATTACGTCACCTCCGATCAATGGGGAAAGATAAAAACATCTAAACTACTACTGCTCATCAACTTCTTCTTAAAGCAGTCGTCTATACAATCTCCAGTGGCTGTATACTCAAACATCAGTAGTAGTAACAGCATTTCCTGTTGTAAACAACTCGAGACTACAGTAAAGTCGCTTTAGTATCATTATTTCAATATATTTCATCATGAGCGATGCAAAAATATACCCTAAACCATTTTGTCACGATCACAGTCTTCCAAGAGGGAAATGGAGTCTGGGTAAAAAAATTGAGAACGAATCAGAGCAGAGAAAATTGCGTGAAAGAAGAGAAGTGTAATAATGATGACGCAAGTGATGGAGAAAACTCTACCACATGGAGCATTATACAGCCAGAACTTCAAGTAAGAACTGCTGCGCATATCTATCAAAAGGCCCAATACGTAAAGTATATGAAAGAAGTTGAGTTAATATCAAGCTTGTCCTGGGGCAGTAAGGAAATACAGAGGCGTTTCGGAATGAAGAGGCTCACCAATGTCACAATAAAACAGAAAGCACAGGGAGCCTGGGTCCCTGTAATCTGTAGCCGAATACTTTAATCCCCAGGCCACCGCGTCCCCAATCATTGATGCCCTAACTGTTGCGCCTTTTAGGGAATTTAATTCACACATTAATTCATTTGCACTGTTCTAGTTATAATTTATTAATTTGAAATTAAGTTTGTTCACTATTTAAAATTTCGTATGCATGGCAAATATTTTTTCTATCGCGCAATACTACCACAAATTCCCATTCCCATTTTGTTATTTCCGTGCCAAGAATAGCAATATTTACTGTATTTCATGATCTTTTTCCTTCGGCGACTTGCTTCAAAGAATTCATTTTAATTATAAATCACGCAAATACTTCAATATAATCCTTATATCAGTATAATAAAAGTATAGAGCGATACGGATGGTTTCAATCCGAATATTTCTTTGCACCAAGCTCCTGAGCATAAAGTGGTTCGAGAGATAACCTCTTCAGACCCAAGGTACAAACACACGTTAACACCCACGTTATAATCATTATTATTATCCTTCAAGTGTGAGTTACAGTCGTTTAAACTGGCCAGGGGCGCAGCTAAGAATTAAGGCTAGGGGGGATTTTAGGCGCAACTAATACTTATGGGTGTGGGGGTATTGCATACCCACCAGGGTAATCAGGAGTTGTGGGGGCCCTCCTCCAGAAAAATTTTAAGAATAATGGTTCAAAATGGCGAGTTTTACGGCTTTCTGAGGGATATTTTATTAATCCTAACACTATTCTATAAGTAATACTGATCCAAATAAGTAAAATAGATTAAACTTAAAAATTTCTCCGAGCTCTGGGGAGGGTTTTATCCCCCAAAACTCCCCCTCGCTGCGCCACTGAAACTGGCCGCTGCACTTCTTTGTACCCTGTAATACACAATTTTGCCACTGAATGCCACATGTGTTTCGTTTTGCATTCGTAAAACATGTTGGATTACAGAACGACAAGCAGATAAATATGCGTCGTCAAGTTTTTTCATTAACCTATGTATTCAGTTGTTTAATACTAATAAATAGTGTTTATAAATATTATATCAATTGAAAATAATAATGCATTCTTGATGAGAATAATTTTTTTGTATTACCATAGTGCATAAAAATTTTATCGTAAAATCCCAAGAAGCACATTTGTGTGCCATAGTGTAAAGTATTTGTCAATAATTCTTTCAAATTTCACTGTGACGTTATTTTTTCCATCCACTATGATGTCATTTTTTCCCTGATTAAGTATGAAAGGAGCCTGTAGTATGAATAAAATAGCTCAGAGACTCATGGATCTGAAGACGATAAGGCTTGAGGAGCCGTGCAAGGATTCTTCACTCTTCGTTAACCCAACCCTCTCCTCTCCTTGCTCCTAATTCCCATCCACCCGAGGCCTTCTCCACCAATCCAGAAGGCCATCGAGTTTTGTCTTTAACCCTCCTCCACACTTGTGGGAGCCAGTGTGGGAGAACGGGTATCAGCAAAAAAAAAATTCCTTCGCAAGAAATACTCCAGAAGACGAATGCGAATAGGAACAGCTTATCCGATAACCCCATCTTCCCCTTTCTCTCGTGGTCACCTCATTTTCCCACTCGGCTGCTTCCAATTTGGTCAAACTACGAGTCGGACCGCCCCCACAAGAAAAAAGGCTAACTTCCGCCGCGCCAATTATCCTCCACAGGTCGGGTGCCCGTTCCGGCAGAATTAGCCTCCGGGATCCCTGTTGGGATCCGTCTTTCCTGAGCACGGTATCCCTGGCCGGACCGTCGAGAAAGGAGGAAAACTGTTCTTGCCGAAGGGAAAAAAACTAACATCCGACTCCTACTTTTGAATGGTATATCCGAACTCTACACTAAATATTTGAGACTATAATCGGTGTAATCCAGTGGGGTAGCCAGGAATTTTGTTCGAGGGGGTTCAAAACCAAAAGGGAATAAAAGAAACGGTACTGAGGAGAGATTTAAAACTAATTTTAACATTTTTCGTAATCGAAAAAAACTTCATTTTTCAAAAAACATTTTGTAATTTCATGATTTTTCAGTATTGTATTTTCATTTATGAACATATTAATTGTGTTTTTACATATTTCGGTGGGGAGGGTCCGGTGCCCCCGGATCCCTCCTTCCCTATGCCCTGGTGTAATCGGCATAATTGTATTTTAAACCTCAGTAGTGTATATACCTCGAGGAAGTGATGTATATTATTCAATGCACGTGACCGTGACTCAAATGCTATGTACGAGATATGAAATCATTTTTTATGTTCATCATCTACTAGAGGAGCGGCTCCCAACCTTTTTTTCCTCCCGTACCCCTCAATATGTATATAATTAACATTGTACCCCCAAAAATTTAAGGTGCCCATTTTAATACATAATTTCACTATGGGTATGTGATACTTTTAGTTATTAATTATTGCAGAAATAGAAATTTTGTTTTAAATGCCCCGTATTGCCCCAAATGCATACAAATCGCCTGGTTAAGAGATACCTAGTTCTTGGTGTCCGCCATTACCGCTTATTTTCGGCGTACCCCAAACGGGTTCGTGGCGTACCACCGAGGGGTACGCATACCACCGGTTGGGAACCGCTGTACTAGAGCCCTGAAGAAGTTAGGATTCGCCAAGCGTATTATGGGAAGATTTTCGGATGAAAAGGTAAAATAACGGTGCTATTTCGCACTCGTACGACCACACCTGAATATGGGATCCGATGCAGAAACACGGAATCCATGAACTGAATAAACTACAAAGGAAAGCTGCTCGGTCCGTCAAAAACTGCCACTGGCGTATAGACAGCGTTACGCAGATGTTAAGCGAATCAGGCTGGGAGCCCCGAAAGACACCGAGGCTGCGCAATAGGCATAGATTGCTCGAGCAACTGCGAATATGAAGTTCATTTTTTAATTCGATTAGGTACCGTTTCCAATCTTTAAGAGCGACATGGAGAACAAATTACTAGAGCCCCACTATATTTTCAGAATTAACAGAAGCGACGCATTGAGAGAATGTTTCGCCGAACGGATACATATGGGAATTCGTTTTTTCCCCGAACCATAAAAGAATTCAATAAATACAAGACGTAATTTTGTTTGAGCTTTTCCTTTTGATGCATAACCGGTTTGTATCCTAACATCCCCTGCCTTTTTAGGCGGTTTCCGGAATAGTGTGTAGATTCGTCCCCATGCATCGTCTATTCCGGTTCGAGTCAACGCAAGTTCCCCGGCTGATTTTACACAATAGGGTAGTTTCCTTCATCAAAGAAAACGAAAGGCATTGATTGCGATTCGTTACCCACCATTAGTGTATTCATAATACACAAGTTATTTGGTTTTTGAAATACCGGTTTAGACGAATGGCAAGGGTCAAATTTTATCCTCATTTGAAAAAGGCCAGATTGGCGCCCATGCGATTCCACTCCGCATGACGTCACAGGGACCTAGTTTCTACACGAGAGGATAGGAGTTATGCATCGTCTGAGGTTACCAATGCATGCATGAGGCACAGAGCTCAGGGAAACATGTCTTAATAATCACCTATTAAAACTGGCTAATGTCGGAAAGTTTTCTTCGTTTGATAAGGTATTAATAAACCTTTTTTAAGCCAAGCGCTACCGTTCAGCAAGGTACTCAGCTATCCGCTAGCATCCTGCGACGTATCAGAGCTAAGCCTCGCCTCAAGGTCACCTCACCGGGCGGGAGGGGGAACCAGAAATACGACGTACGGAGATATTTCCCGACATTCATACTTAAGCGTCGCGTTTTCGCGCGCTTGAAAATTTTCACTTTTCATTTAATCGCGAAAAATAGATGTTGTCATTTAAAAATCTAAAAGTGCGAAATACGTACTCCAGGAGTAATAATCTTTCGATTAAGGCAATAAAAAAATAATAGGAAACCACCCTATTACCCCCAGGGTAGGATAAGAACGAGCATGCCTTGTCAAGGGGCCGAGTGGCGGCAACTGATTCGGCGAGAGGTGTTCTAGGGGGCGTCTCCCTTTATCGACCGCTATGAATGAGTGCCAATGAATGTAAAACAGGTAGCGGGGGAATCAGCCCCGCAGCTACCGTTGGTCCAACGCGCCAGCTGCTACCCCCATCCTCCCTTCTCCCACGGAACAGATCGGCCCCGCCTCCCAATATCCCATCATTCCACCGGCCCCCTCCCATCCACGAATAACCCCAGCTGCATTTCCTCCGCGATGGAGGCTTGAGTTCCAAGCGTCCGAATCGAGTTCAGCGTTGCCGGGGTTTCCAGTCAGGGCCACCCGTAGGTATGGTGAAAGTTGAGAGAAAAATTGAAGTGATCACAAATTTTAGGTGAGAAAAAACTAATATGATTAGGGGATTATATATTATTTTTACTTCGACAGCTATATTATCCTAACTCAAAAACCAATTCTCAGTGAAGAGACGTTTATGTACTGTTTAGAAATTCCCGGGCTAATTTGAAAAATAATGGCATATATAGTAACTAAATCCAAGCATTTTTCCCCGTTCATGATAATTGGGTATACCCACCTACTTGATCGGAAGAATACTCTTTTACTCTTCGTACTCTTTTAATATGCAGTATTATAAATAATTTTATCAATGACCAAACAAATTAGTCATGAACGTAGCTACACTATATAGCTTCTATAGTTCCTCACATGAGGATTTTCTTACCTACACTTTGAATTTGAATACTGAGGAACACAAGAGAATCCAGGAATCTTAGCGATGAAATAAACCGAAAAAACTTTTTATGCCATTTTTTGCCATGTCGCGAGCGAATATTAAATCCAATTATTTTTTTGGAGAAGACCACAATTTAAGATGATATTCATCCGTATTTTTTGATGCCATCAGGTCACTTATCTCCTTCCATTTACTGTATGTAACAAGAAACCAAGTATTAAGATATATGGGCTTTGTTAGTACTTTGTTCTCTCAGAGACCCGTGATTACATTTTCAACCACCATCGGCTTCGAAACATTGTTCTTCTGAGTAAGTACACGGCGCTGCGGCGAGATAGAAAGCCAGAAATCCCTTCCTATTCCATCGGACGCTTCCCTCAGAGCTACTCAAGACATTCCGTCCCCTTAGTCTTTAGAAACAACAGCGGAAACTTTCCACCTCCTTCAGGAGACAAAAAGAGACCGACCACACTTCGGAAGGTTTAAGTTTACACTCCTCGCTGGCACAAGCTAAAAGGGTCCCTCGTTTATCTCCCCAGAGTATATCATGCTTTGTGTGCACTCTGTAGACGCTCCCTCTGGCTATTGCTTTACCCGCAAACGTGCCGTCGCCTTCCGGTCTGACGGCGGAAGTGACACAGTTCTCACAGGCCAGCGAATCAATATTGTCCGAGTGGGCGTCATTTAACCCCGTTCCATTCAACCACGAAGGGAGAACCGTCAAAAACCCTGGAAACCGACGCAAACACTCGTATCATTGAGCCTTCCGCAAGGATTTTAATGTGCATTGAGTCAACACCCATTTGTTTTGACCTGGTGCCCAGGTGTGCGGGTTCGTGCACCGGCTATGAGCTTCGAGCTGGCTCCGATGCCCTCGTGGCCGTTGTCCCTAAGCAAACGTCGGTGCGGTGTGGAGGGACTTCGGAGAAGGCCAAAGAAGGAAGCATCGTGACTCAGAGAGACCGAGAGAGGAACTCTAGCGGAACAGGTAAATTGCTAAACTTATTAGGATATTGTGCGAAGCCTAATGCAATTCACCGTGCATTACAAAAAGCGAGAAGGGAAATTAGTAACTTATTAATACAAGATAATGAAGATTTTCCCAAAAAATGATATAATTTTTATAATTTCGATATATTTCGCATCATAAGCAGCCACCTGCATTATGCAGCAGGCAATTCATATCAGGACCTACCTACATCAGATTTAGCCTAAAAGGACGCTCTATCGTGATGGAGTAACTTAGGCAAGCAAGTTACCGATTCTATAAGAAGATATTGTGTGAAGCCATGTAAAATATGAAAAAATTATCTTCTACATTACCTACAAAAAACACAAAATATTCCATCTTACTTTTTCAACAGTTTCTATGTTAATTTGTCATGGGGCGAGAGGAGCATTTCGTATGGTAGGGGAGCAACCTCAGCGAAACATATAATTGATTGTTCTTGTATGAAGCCGTACGCATAGCGCCACATACAGGTTGTAAAAGACGTAAATGTTGCATAAAATACTTAATATTTTATCCCTACTTGTAATGTATTTAATGTAATTTTTCCACCAATTCTGCCTCTAGTTTTGGAATTACTTACTCACTTGTTGTAACCTTAAGTACTTCTCCTTATAAATATATTTGCCTCAGGCAAACTAAAAGAAAACATACTATTCATTATAATATTCCTTACTAAGAAAATTACTATGGCTAATATATCTCAGTATTTATTTATTTTTAGTCAACTCACATATACTCATTTAATTCGTAAAGACGTGCAATATCCCTATTACTATAAAGAGTAAAGTAATCTCAAACGAGTTTGAATTGTTTTTTTTATTTACATTGTCTACTTTGCCTAGTTCGTTTAGGATTTTTCTTGATACAGGCAGACCCATGAGAAAGCGGAATAAAAATACACAGGAATTTAAAAAAAGTGTCCATGCTGCAACAAAGAGCATAAGTAGTTATGTGAAGAAATATACCTCAGCAATTAAAACACATATGCGGCAGATGCTGGAAATGAAAAGGGCCACTACATTTGAAGAAATAAGTTAGACACAATTATAGCAGAACTCATCCATTTTAATGGCTCATATACACGAATATCAAAAGTTCGTAACAGAGAAAGCGGAGATATTCGGCAAGTGATCTCTACCTTACATACTTACAATTGATAGATATTACTATAAAACGTACAGATTAGCAGAAACAGAAAAGGTCTCTCATGAACCTATCAATTTTTTCTTGTACTCTCTATATGATTTCTTAATCAATTAACTTCTAAATACAGTACGATTTCGAATCATCTTTTTTTATCACTATTTCATGACAAGGCGTTTTAAACTGAGTTAAAAGTGAATAAAAGTTCCAACATTTATAAATATGAAAGATTAGCGTGAAAAATCGTCCTTTAATGACTGTTTATTGCATTGGATCGTTAAACTACGGGACTTTATGTAATACGCGAACTTCAACCCGCAACTACAGACTTCGGTACAGCGATATTGTTCAAGATTGAGTTTGAAATACGGCTTTTTCAATAAAAGCAACATGCCACAGGTTTACTCATATTTTCCTACCGCATAAGGGGCTAAACTTCTGGACAAGGGTAAGAAGAGGCAATGCTTTCACATCTATCAACGCCCGCAAGACCTGGGACTTATGCTCTTCAGACAAAAGCCGTGACTATTTTATATCCGTCCCTACACTTACTTCTTCTTCTTCGGCCAATTTCTCCGCGCACTTCCTCACGTCGGTCCGAGCCGTAAGAAGGGAATACCGTGAACTGCGAATGTCTTTTCAGCACCGCGTAAAATATTGAGAGTGAAAAAAAGCTCGGGGTAAAAGCTCCTCATTTTACGAGTCCGATGTCGTTCGCGGCCCGGCCTTTGTTCCGAGAAAGGGAGGGAGACACCTCATCTTCCACCCGCAGCAGAATTGACTCTTTCCGCACGTTCGTAAGGGTCCCGCCCCGGGCGTCCAAACGCGCCCGTCGGCATTAGCATTTATATTGGCGGTCGTAGAGGTCATACTGGGACGTCCGTTACCGATGGGTGGCACTCAAGGGAAGTTGGAGATTTGGTGGAGTCCTTCCTTTCTGCTCGGATCGGAACAGCACAGCCGAAAAGTCGAGGTGCATAGGGAGCTTGGGATACTTAGCTCCAAAAAGTAATATTTTTAACTGATTATTTCATGCCTAACTTCGTGAAACCGTTCCATTATGGAAAATGAAAGAATAAACTTACTTAGGTTCACTAATATATGTTGTATTAGTAAACCTAACAAAGTTTAATATTTCATTTTCCGGAAAGGCAATACTTAGCGATGGAAAACTTATCACTTTCATCATCAATGTATTTTTAAAAACAGTTTTGAAAAATATGGGAATTAAATAGGGAAAACTGTCTTAATATCGAGAGGACAAAGATGAAAATGTATAAAAAATTTATAATTCCACTTCCTAGAGCTTCCTTATTTTGATTTTCACGCGAAAGGGTTTTTAGCGCATTCCTGCTGTAACATTCACTTCCTTTAACTGAAACATGCAATTTACTTCAACAATAATTTACCGTTATCCCTATTTTCTCTCGAGGGGACCCTATAACTTCTTTTACCTCTTGATATTGGCCTGAAAAGGCCTAAACCGATAGTTTTTTTTTTAAATACGGTGCGGAATACAACGAAGTAAATTTTTTTAAATCTATAATGTCACCATTCCACGAAGTGAACTCGCAAACGATTGATTTCCTACATTAATGTCATCACCTTCAAAAAAAGTCTACTTTAGATGTTATGCGCTTGTGCCAGCGCTTCTTCCAATAATCGAAGCACTTCTAAAACTCGATTTTTAATGTAGCCTTAGGCTCTGTCATCGATTTCTTTTAAAATCATCTATGCTTGTAAAAAGGCGGCCCTTTAAAGGTATCTCCATTTTTGTAAATAGGAAAAGTCACAGGGACCCATGTCTGGCGAATATGGAGGCTGGGGCATCGTTGCAGTATTTTATTTTGGCTAAAACTTCACGACCAAGCAATGAAGAGAGAGCCGAAAATCGCCGAGCTCATAAAAAGGCATCTAAGCTTAGCGATTGCCACAAATAAAGTAGGTAATCAATGAATAAAGCTGAAATTTTTATCATACTTCAGGGACATGTATACTTACATCATAAAAAAAATGACAATGGACTCTTCCAACTCGCGACAAATTGAAAAATTTATAACCCGTAATTTTCTATTCATACCTAGTAGGACTGGCTACGGAACTAGCAAGTAGCGCACTGAGACAATAGTTGAAATAGAGCTACACAGAATAGATCCGCGGAATGGAAACTATAAAGATAAATTTTACCCTGAATGAGGTCGGAAAGAACCAATTACTGAAGAAAAAACTAACCTGGGCAAAGATTCACGAGTTTTTAAGGCGACTTCAAGGTGGCGAAAGATTAAAGGGGAAGCATTTCTGCACCAAATCGCTGCACCGTAGTTTGGTAAATCCCTTCGCGCGGTACCCAACACCTGGCTCGAGGAGTTAACGCCCCGCGCCCAAGCACAAACTCCGAAGGGAACAGACGTAATTTCAATTCCCTCTCTTCCATTCTCCTTTCAGCACATCGTCGTAAAAGTCTTGAAACACACAAGCGCCCGCCGGGGCACGTTGCATCACGGCGAAGAGCGCGCATCCACCGCCTCTCAGAGTGCTGGGTTGAGGGAACTCTCCGAACATAGTGGGAGGGGACGCGGGGTCGTTAAAAGAAAAACCGACGACGGAGAAAGGCCCCGAATGAAGACGAACCGCTGCCATCCATCAGACGACGCTCGACGGAAAACTTTGCATCCACAAATGAGAAGCCGTTCGGAACCAACTGCTAGGCTGGGGCGCCGGTAACTTCCACGCGGGCGGAGGAAATCTTTTTCACCCGCCGTAAGCCGTGAGCCATTGTTCGCGAATCGCTTCCTTCCTCGGGTCTCCTGACGGTCACGTGAAACGATAATCAAGTCTCGGATCTGAGCGTACTAAAATAGCTCACTCGACTCGTTTAAATCACTAACGGAGGCGGTACGTATTCACTAAAATCATGTACACACCTACTAATGAGCGTAATGCATTACGCCAGTAAACTTTTCGATGAAAAACGAAAAATGTCTTGACAACACTAAATTTGGGAAATAAAAGCGGAGTGGCACTGCACTTAGATATTAATTATCACCACCATATCGGCAGAAATCTTATCATAAACGCAAATGGGAGGGCTGTAAAATAACGAATATAGAGGAATATAATGGGAATTTTTCGGAGCGGGCAAATTTCACATATTTCAAGCGAATCTAGACCATTTTTGTGCGTTGAAAAGTTTCATGCCAGTATTCCAACGCGCACTAAAGGTCATGTTTAATGAGAAAATATTTTAGACATTTAAACCCAAAAACAGATAATCATGGTTATAATTATAAAAAGAACTAAACCATTTCACAGGAGATTCTACAGGAAACATACTTGATATCCAGATTAACCAACTGAAACATAGTAGTAATAAGGACAATGAATCGTTATAGCTAATAAATATTATATTCTTGGAAAGCTTTGAGAGACTTTTCACGTACCAAAATAGATGAAATAGCTAGTGATGAAAATCTCATGGATGAAAAGGATAAAGCGTTCTCGCTGGAGAATTTCATATGCTTTGGTTGTTACAAGTTTATTTGAACACAGCCAGTCAGCCAGAAATAAAGTAGGCGTCTTCACGACGCCTCAAGCAATTCCGATACTCTGCACAGATAGCCAGCACAAAAGCGCATAACCGTAAGAAAAGTGTTTTAGCGCGCTTGTTCAAAAGATATGTTCTATTTTATTTTCCAAAAATGTGAACACCAAGTTTATGAAAGAGGGCTATATTTCTAGTTAAGTGACGACACCGATGTAAACATAACGTTTGAATGCAACAATTTTGGCCCAGGACGCAGATTTAAGCGGACCAATAAACCACGATGACTTTCATTTCCAACAATAACGCCACCCTGTTCCACATGCTTGAGAAAGAAATGAAGCCTAGACAACGCCTTATGCAATTCCGTTACTCTGCACATATATCTCGGTAATAAATTACGAAATATACTTGACCATCCATAGTTCTGAACGTAAAACTCTGCGGAAGGAGACGAAAAATATCGCCGCTATTACTCAAACATTCCTTAAGTGCCAGAGTATGCCATGGTGAAATATAACGAGATATTGCGCAACTTCCATGAATTACCGAACATTAATTATGCATGCGTACGTGACGACGACACAATCTCGACTCAAAATCGCAAATTCACTTCCCATATAGAGTTCGAATTAAAAGTTCACACTAACACAGAAAAGAGGACCATTTGGTCGCCACACGTACTGAAAAAGATAATTAGCTCGTGAGGTAAAAAAGTCATTAAAAGACAGAAGTTATGATGCATAAAATGTCAAAAGTAAGTCCACGACAAAATCATTAACGTGACACATATACTACAATGGTAGAAAAACAAGAAGAGGTCTAGAATTGCATCAACGGTATAGGTCTCTAATTTAATTCCCCATTACTTTCTCTACAACATGCCTCTCCAGTCATACTACTGCACATTGTGGCGACAGGAATCGGAAGAAATATAATTTTTTTACGAGAAACCATCGGCTGTTTTTCATTCGTCAACTGTATCATTGAGGGAGATATATTCACGTCATAAAATCATCGAGCAAAGCTGAAAAAAAACTCCTTTTCACTTCGCAAAAATCTTAATCATTAAATCTCACGCGAACTCGGCCACACGTCATCAAATGCGTAGTACTGACGGATACAAAGAAAGCCAGAAAAACAGTGTTTACGAACGTTAACTGATAGCAGAATGAGATGGAAAAAATGCCAAAAAATACTTTTACCGGCGATTACAATGGTAAACAGAAGAACAGTCATAGCCATGATAACACAAAAAGGCTACGCGGCAAGACAAGAGAGGAAATGATAGGTGCCCTGTGTTGGAACGACCCGTTGCTTGAGAGAAAACTAACGAATAAATCAATAATTTTCCCCAGGGCCTCAATTAGAAAGTTTTTTTCGAATAAGCAAAATGGCGAATCTTACCTCTGCTAAACTAAAGGCGAATAATTCTCACTTAGGGTTCATTGCCAACTTCTTTCCCTGGATTTCATCTCACCACGAAGATATTTGCTGAGTGATGCTTAAATTTTTCATTTGAATTAAAACTCAAGACCCTTCAATTAGTGTCAACGTCCTGCCCAATAGGCATCAATATAGCCTTAGAGTTTCTGGGAAAAATTTACTGAGCTATGAATAACTATGATTCGACTTAGATACAGCGATATTGAAAAAGCTAGAGACGCTATCATCAAATCTAGACGCTAGAACACGCATGTTACATATGTGTCAAACATAAGCGTGAAACGACATTGATAAAAAAATTAAATCAAAAATTAATATTCCAGATGCATAATTTGGTGCCCTTTAGAGAGAGAGTGTGATCAATAGGTACACAAAGAATTAAGTTAGACCATAAAAAACTATTCGAAACAAGTTTCTAACTTACTAAAAGAACATAAGTATTCATATTAACTCCAGACTGAGCAGTGCCAAATCACGATGTATTATAGGGCTGCAGCCGGATGCTACCAAAATCTAGAATAAAGTGACTTTAACGTAGAAACGAGGTAAATTAGCATGGATAAGGAGTAGGAATACTTTCAGAAAAAAGAATATTTTCAATAAAAAGCAGCAAATCTCACAAACGCGATTACGAGTCATTAAATTAATTCGAACAAAAAGTGACGCAGCTACTTCTCGATTGCTACTCCCCAATACAATAAGGCGTGCTATATATTCGTGAGAGAGTGAAGTCGCGAAGCCACGCATTGGGAGAAGGCGGGGAAGTATGAGGCGTCGATAAAATGAGTCACGGTTCGGAACGGTAAGTTTTTATTGGGAACCCGCCCTTTTCCACGGGCGTATACCGGCAAGAGCCGATGACGAGTCCCGGGAGGAACAGCTTCTCAACGCAGACACCGCCATCACAAGAAATCGATGGGAGAACATGAGCAAGCACTGTGAGCAGGGGCGGTGTGGAGTGCTTGGAGGCCCTCGGCTGGGGCCCCGCTTACCGGGGAATTCGTGGGTCCCACTCCGGAAAAAAATTAAAATAGCATGCCCGGTAATGGACTTTGACGCTATTTTGGCTATTAAAAACAAGATAAAAGTTAATAAAAATTAGCAATTACGAATGAAAAAAACAATGAAAAGTGATAATTTCAAGATTATAAAATTTAATAATGTGTTACGGTCCAATTATCTACTTATTTAGTGAATTTGTTCCTTCAAAGTACACTGAAATCTAAAAAGCTTCTGAAATAATATTTTCAAATAACCCTTTCAAAAAATCATCAGGTTCTCTTTTATCTTCCGACACCTTTATTTTATTAATTTTTACAAAATCTTTTTACAGTGAGTATATAGTAAATATATCAGCCAATGAAAACGCATAATTATGCAATTGCAAAAAACTTGGGCTTCAAATCATGTGTAATTTTTATTTCGCCTTTCATATACCCTTCACGATAGATGCGAGCGTCGTCGGGCCCCCTAAGCTCGGGGCCCTCGGCGATCGCCGACCAGCCGACCAGGCCACCTCCGCCCCTGACTGTGAGTAAAACTTAACTCGCGAACGACTAACACACCAATCATTCTGATTTTATGTTCACAATGAATCGTTCCACTGAATGGACACTTAAGCCTTGATTACAATAAATACAACTTGGTTTGACTTTAAAAAATCAAAAAGCTCGTCTGTTGGTTAAAAATATTTAATAACGTAGTATACCATTTAACACGATTTATTTGTAGGAAAAGCTAAAATTTCGCAGTGCTGAAGTTAAGCAGTAGAAATGAAGAGTTATCTAGAGCTTTCATCTTTCAAAAGATAAAAAATATTCCTAGACCTATTAGATCTATTTTACTATTGATGCGAGGTTTTCGCTGCGATTAAATGGGTTGATTGCTCTATTTTTTATTGTTCTTACTCTAGTTTGTTTATTTATCTAGTTTACGTTACTAATAATCCATGTTACACGTAGTTAAGTTGTTACAAACGAGGCTTCATTTGTAGTGAACTAAAATATTTCTCGAAGGGAAACTACTTTTCCACAGAAATAATGTATTAAGCATGTTGATTTAGGCTTATGGTGCTAAGGAGAAGGTAGCAACTGCAAAGGTAATTTCTGCAATCCGGGAGAGGTAGGGAAAGAGTGGAGAGGAACCAGAACTCTAAGTTAACTTGCTCATATCAAATATTTTGAAAAGGACTGGGGATTAATGTCCTAAGAATCGCTTATCCTTCACTCGGACCAAACAAGGGGTGTCACTTCCTCTATAAAATCTCCACCCACATCAAGGATATGAACACATACTCTTCACATCAGAAGGCACCACAACAACTAAATCCATGAAATATCCCGATTAAAATGATTCCATACTTCCTCAAGCCTGAATATTACAAATCATTTTTTTGTCCCTCATAGTGAAAGCTCCAGCAATAGGTTTTCAGGGACCATTAGAGTGATCGATGGACCCATCATTTTCTGAATCATACGGCCATTACCACTGCCTGCTTTTCCACCGCTTATTCATCACTAACCTTATTTACAACCGTCATTCAATTGAAAACGAGGCGTGACGTTACAATCGCTGTCTAATCTGATTGGCTGAAAGATGGTACCAGCGATGGTTTTAGCGACGGAAAAAGGGGCGTGCCGGGCATTGGAAAAAGGGATAGGATTCCCATCCCTGAAATCATCGCGGAAAATCAATGTTTGAAACTGTCATTTTTTCGCTATCATTCGAGGGATCACTGGAACCATGGAGCTAGGAGGCGCCACTATTCTCCACTCCTGCGACTTCATTGATTCTCGCCGGTCGCCATAAATAATGGCGCTCCAATCGCTAGGGTGCATGTCAATATACTTATTAGCCCTCAAGAGGTGCGCTATGCAGCGAAATTAATCATTTATTGCTATAAATTAAACTAATGTATCTAAGAACATATTATCGTAAACAAACGATTATTATCGCCGCCTAGCGTATCTCTTTCGGGATAATACGTTTATTGACAAGCATCCTAGCGACTAGAGCTCCACAATTTACGGCCACCGGTGGGAATCAATGGAATCACGGGAGTGAAGGATCTTGTCTACAGTTGGAGCCGTCGATCGGAAAGAAGGAAAATTAATGTTGGGATAAAGGTATTGAATCCTTCATACTCATCGATGCAGATTGAGCTCCGTATTTCTCAAAAAATAAACAGCCACTCGACAAGAATTTTGAATTATTACCAATGAATTCTACGCAGTTCTTCTTATTTTAATGTTCAATACATTCCACACATTATTTTCTAAGTTAAATAGACCCTCGACTCATCACGGTACACGCATAAAAGTGCGAAACACGATGGAAAAATCCTCCCCTGTTTCTTCTGAACATCCCCACGGAATCGGAAGTGGCGAATACATCATCGTCGCGTAAGCCTTTGAAATTAACTCCCAAGCGTCACGAGAACCCGATGAAGATAACGGAATCTCGGTGCGACTCTCCCAAGCGGGAGGAGGGACCCTCCAGACAGAGTCGTCAACTGCAACCGTCGTGAATAAAAAAAATGAGTCGACACGGTCAGGAGACGTCGTCCGGGTCGGCCATCGCGTGCCTGCTCGACACGGGGACCAACCTCGGCGGCCATAGCGTGCAGAGCCGCGGCCGACGCCGACTTTGACAAATCGTGTGCGCTCACACCGACCCAGACGGATGGGCTACTTAAAACGTACTAGTAAATCCCCTTCGGTGTAACGAGGAGCATGTCAGACGGGGAACAAGAGTGAGGAAGAAATGAGGTACGAACGATTGAGTTCTGGTCCGTACAAGTTCTGATGCTGATGAAGACATTAGCTAGTCCCATTAATATCGATACGGAAAAAAAATCAATGCAGGTCACGGTGTACTACAGTAAAATTTTCTCCACAGTACAGAGGACTTACATGAAAACTCTAACGGCTCTGAGACATGCGATCCCTATACTCAGGCCTGAGAAATAATCCATACTACAGTTGCTTATGGTTGAGAAAAAATCAATTGATTGGAGCGGCATAAGAGTGTAGGAAAAGGAAAGATTTCGGATACTGAGAGCTCTATCAAAATGAACTCCACAAATAGACCTTTCTTAGTTTAGGCGAGATAATTCTAAGGAAACAACTTATTAAAGTTTACTAATTAATTTTTGTTTTAGTTCTCGATTTTAAGGGTAGGAGTTCCTACAATTGAAGAAAATTATTAAATGAATTCTCATCATTAGGAACATATTTAATTGAATGTATTTCTCTCTACTTCTCACCGCAATATAGCATACTCTTTGTCTCAGTATGTTAATGGTTACAACGTAGTGGCGACATAACCGTGGATAAGTTTTTCTCCTTTTTTCTCAAGGTAACATTTAGATTAAGTACCAGCATTATTACGTTAAAAGACAAAAAAAATCAGTACTTAACTAAATACAAATTTTAAGCTGAACCTTGATTAAGGTTGAATGCGTGGTAAATTTGTACTCTCATTGCAGAATGCATAAATTTTACTAATTGACGTATCAATTTTCAGCTATTGAGTATGTGAGCCTTCTTTCTGAAAATGATACAGACTGTTTCGCGAGTTGAAGTCTCCGTTCTTGCGTGCAGTCCCGACCAGTGATTTCAGCGCTCGAATATGAAGTCACAAGTTGAGAAATATGCCACGTACATTGAGAAATCGACACGATATGATAATGTCGTTTTATACCGTTCGCCATTCACGGGAGCAATATGGGAAGGCAAGAAGACCTTTGGAATCAAAGCGACGGTGGAAATTGAGTGCGCTCACTCAGTACAGGCACGTAAGCCAGGCGAGCCGTCGGGAGATATTAATTACTCAGAGCGGTTGCGTGAGAGCCAACTACAAGATAGAAGCGTGCACACGAATCTGAGCTCAACTCTGTTGAGAACTCATGGATATAATAAGAGAGAAGATTCATGAAACGAGGGAGACATCCATTGTTCAGTGTATGGTTTTAAAGAAAGGGAAAGAACTTCACTCTTGTCATTCCGCTGCACCAAACGCGTACGACGTCGTCTTAATTAACTCATCCCTAATGAGGGAGTTTATTTTTATGGAAGGCATGACCGACTTAGATTCATTTCTAACTTGATGCGTTCTATTCTTTCCATGTTGTGCACCTTTTTTCTCATTCCATCTAACTAGTAAATCCCCTTCGGTGAAAAAAGGCAAAATTACAAGAAAAGGTTGACAGAAAATGGTGTAAATACAGCGTCATCTACAAGATACCACGAAATATAGCTCAGAGTTTCCTTCCTTGCCGCCACGGCAAAAAAAACTTCATATTCACCCCATTACTTTCTTTTTCAGCCAATTAGTAATATTTAAAATCGCTGGAATAACTTGAGTGAAATGCCAAGCCATGCTCGTCTGAGGCAACTCATATTCACACAATAATTCTAAGCTTCAAAAAAGAAGAATTACCTAGATCTTTTATTATTATAATATATTATCCCTCATCATCATTAGAACTAGTTATTAAAATGAAATAAATTCTAGCAATTTTCCTCGATTATAAACTTTTATTCCCACCTAGGTTTCTATGTTATATCATCATCTTCAAGGTTGAAAATGGTTATGAACCTTGTAACATTAGTTGGTCACAAAAAACATTTTTTACCTTGAAGATGATGGCACGCTTTTATTCCAATATGAAAAATATTACACTCCACCACGCTTAGTTCTTCTGCTTTTATCACTAGCTATTAGTCCCACCAATAACAGGACCATTGGAAATCAAACCCACCATCACGGCAAAAAAAGATGATTGATGATGAATCCTCGGGTACAACCTTCTCATTAACGATCCGCTCATCTTAAATTAGACCTAACATATCAACGAGGAATGAATGAGACCAACATCGAAGTAACACGACGACATCATTAATAAGGGAGCGGATCGCGTAATCGTCCGGAAGCACGGGAGATGGCCGGCCGCAATGCTATCCTCACCGCACTCGCACGAAGGTCTCGTGGAAGTCTCCGAGCCGGCGAAACACGCTTTTCCAAACCCCCGCGCAAACCAGGCGCCCTAATCCCTGCACCTCCCGTTTCGACCACCCTCCGGGGCCACCCGCATTAAATCCATCCCCGTGTAGCTTCCCACATGCTGAATCCATGAGTCTCCGATGCAATGCTCCTGATTCCGCACGACAGTCACTCCCACAAGGCTGTGCGTGCGCTGGGGCCGCGTGTCGGACTGCTGTCCGCTCTGCAGCCCACCCGTGAGATTGTTCCGTGACCGCCTCTCTCGGCCGTGCTATCGGTTGCAGTGGCTCGCTTCTTTCTTTTCCATTAAAGAGATCCGAGGGAGAAAATAAAGAGTATCAATTGGGAACTCAAAAGCCGACTCCCGAAATGGTCTTTCGCGACACAGATACACCGGTTATGGTCACCACCTTGGAAATGCTCGCATCAGAAGAGGAAGTGAAATGGTAATCAATTAAGTTAAAACGTGTTTTACTCCGATTCCCAGACACAGAGTTTTATAATCTCTGCAAAATGTGATGAAAATAATGAAACATTACTCTCACATCGTATTTGCTGCATTTGTGAGTCGAGTTCTGAAATATTGCCATATTTTTTTACAGAAAAAACTTTATGACAACACTATTGATAGCAATGACCCTGAATTAGGATATCCTTAAGAGGAGGGCTTGATTATACGTCCGCGTTATGCATTCTAGTAGTTCCGGATTCCATTGATGTATTAATAACGCCAATAAGTTTTTCAATTTTGAAATGATTGATAGGAGAATAGATCTCGAACACAGATGGAATAGCGATTCAAGTCTGCCGCATAAACAGAGAGTTGTACAAACTGTTCACTGAAGATGATCACATTTTCCTTAATTTCACGCTTGGTCATAATTCAGAACGTTGAAATCGTAAAAAAATCTCTCATAAGACCTTAGAATGAACTTTATACACCCATTTTTCCATAATGATTAAAGCCTTAAATTAGAATTTGGATTAAGAAAAATTTCTCAAGCAAGTTCATAGGAAACTCAGAAGCAAGGTTACACTTACACTCCCCACCAGAAGCTTCAAGCGTACATCTTTCGCCGAAAAAATGTTATCTCCAAGTCTCGAATACTTCATCGTCCTACTACTCTAGTACTTAGTAATTGTCATTGAGAACGAACTAAATGAAATTTAATGTACTGGAGTACATTAAATTAAAATTTGTGGAAATTGCTCCTGCTTTGTCATTTTTCATTATTTCACGTTTCCACTCCATCTCGCCTGAAACCTCAGATTATGAACTAAATAAGTTTACTAAAAATGCAAATAATTACACTGTAAATAATTTATGGGGTTTAATGCCACATATTTTCCATTTTTCTCCACAATATGTGATGAAAATAAATAACCACTTGGAGCCATTCGTTGTATTTATTGCATTTGTAAGACGAGTTTTTAAAAGTTGGCATGTTTCAATAATCATTCCCGTAAAATCCTAAGAACCAAGCGTAATGGAGTGGTGTTTTTCCATGTTGAAATATAAACTTGCAAGAGCCTATTTCAATCATACCTTCGTCGACCTAAAAGCCAACAGTTTCATGTCAGATTTCATAGAAAGATACCCAAACCGTAATTGTTATTTCGGAGTTAACTTTGGGTGGAAAATTTTATCGCTAGTCAATTTATCTCCTTTTACAGAGACGCATGAACTAGCCGAATGTTTACCATTACCGAACGAAGGATGAAAATAAAGAAGCATGAGGAGACATCCGATATATTTACTGCATTTATAAGTCGAATTTATGAGCTATTTTTTATTTTAAGAAAGAATATGAGATTTTATCGTAAGATAACGAAACCGTTATTGGCATTTCGGAGTAATCTTCGGGCGGAAAATTTTATCTTCAGCCAATTTATCTCCTTTTCACCGACTTTTAATGATTACCGAACGAATGCCGTCAACTGATATCTTCGAACGAGACAAGCCCTCGCCTCCATATTGCAAATCGTCCATATGGCCGAGTTCCAAAAAGCCACACTCATTCGCGGTGGCACAAACGCATGTGGGAGTATATCTACCGAGTCCTTGCATCCGCCCACCCACCCCGCCTTCAAATTCCCCAAGCAGCAATCGATATCCCAACAACATCCAGACAATATTTTCGGCGTTAATGTATGACATCCGTGCAAGATCCATGCAAGTCCCATTAACGTTATATGAATATCTGTCAATATCCAAAGGACCCAACTAGCAACGTTGCAGCGATGTCCAACTGTAGACATGGAGGTTCGTATTACCACATCTCTTATATATCTTCACAATAAGTATCTGAGTACATAATTGGTGAACTTAAAATGTTTTTTTTTGTAATACCCAGAAATATAAACAAAAAAAATGTGCTCTTCAATTCTGCAAAAAATCCACAGAGAAAAAATCATAAGCCAGAGGCGTCATTTTCCCCTGTGGAAATTTGTGGACTATACCGGACAAGGTGGTATGGACTACTGAGCATATTATGCGACTAGCAGTCCAAATTGTGCGCACGGCGCACCGACCGGAGCCCGAACTTAGAACACAAAGAGATGTTCGCTCTGCAAGTATTTAAGTATTCCGGGACTAGCCACGGTGATAACTTTACGGGTGCTCCCCGCAATGCACAATTTGTGCGAAAATCCACAGAGAAAAAATCATTCGCCAATGATTTGATTGATTTTTTCGGCGAATGATTTTTTTCTCTGTGGATTTTTCGCACAATTTGTGCATTGCGGGTGACTCCCGTTATCACCGTGGCTAGTCCCTGTATACTAAAATTCCTCTTCGATTCTATACAGAACATATGCTACCTATGGATACTGCTTGGAATATAACAATTTTGTAATATTATAGATATTACAACTTGGATATCCATGCAACTTTATTTTAACACCTCCTCATGGATGTTACGAGTAGGATATCTATGAAATGTTGTCAAAATATCCATCGTGTTATAACAACGTGTTTTGGTTATATAAACCTTATTTAGATATCTGATGGATATAGTCTACTGCTTAGGTCATAGCCACCGTCTCCTGTGGTGTTCCCCGCTCTGGATCACGCCTGCATCCGCGGGGGAGGACGGCGGAGACCCGGTCTGCAGAGCACACTCCCTCGCCCGGCGTCCGGCCTCAAGTCGCCGGTCAGCTCCACCCGGACCTCCCGCTTCGTACTTTATTAACCCGATCGCCCGGATAATTCCTCCCGGCTGGGACCGCGGGTGGTCGGCATGAGGACAGGTTTTCAGCCCGCCGAAGATGGCAACGGTAGCGGGAATCGAGGAGTTCGCTCCCCGCCCCACGCTTACGCGGTGCCCGGAGGGTTTTTTTTGGTATATGTCGAGGGTTGATAGGGAGCGCATATATATATGTTTATGTAAGGGAGGAGCCGGGGAGTTTGGTTATAAAAGGTGTGCGGAGGCAGTAAGCCATGCGTCTCGCTCGCGTCGCAGCGGGGAACCGGAGTATTGGGCGCGAATTTCAATTAAAGAGACGCCGCCTCACCCCAGCTACGATCGTCACTTTGGGCTTTCCTAAGCAGCGCCACCGCAAATGGTACCGTTTTGTGTCGACTACAGTTCACTTCGAGAGGGAATAGAGGATTAACATTGGACTCAACGAAATCACACTATTGCGAACCTATTTGTTGCGCCTTACCATGTCAATACCAAATTACGCAGTATTTAATTCCTCCCATGATTCAACATGATACTTTAAAAAAACAGAATGAGCTCAACAGCTGAAGGAAAGACGTTTTGAAACTACAAACTATCACTACAAATTTTTACCTTAAATGAAAATAACGGTAACTACTAAAAACAAAACATGATTAACACAAATGTTTACGTTACAGTATTGAGAATTATCATCCTCAGAATGAGGATAAAAAGAATTTTAATAAGCCTTGTTCATCGATGGCAAAAAATATAGAAATCTCACCATAGTTTCAGCGCACTAGTAAGGTAATATAGGTAAGTATATGTCGTTCCTATTCAACACCACAACTAATGCCACTGTTTCCAGGTTGGGAATTTTATCTAGCAAATTAATGCTAAAGCTATCGATTTGAGTCGGCTGTTTCCTTTCGAAGGGAAATAGAGTTTATCTACTGACGCTAGCAACACACACTGGTCACACACCTAAGTGTTTCATCATGGCAATTTGACGAAACTAGGGCCTTGTTTGATGCACACGGATACCAATGCATGACTTGCTGATTTCATACCCTATGTGAATGCAAATGCTATTCTTATTCAAGTTTCGATCAACCCGCTGTCTAGAAGATTAAATTGACACTGGGAAAAGACGGTGCTTAACTATGTCTTTAGCCCTAGTTGCGCCTTAATATGCCAATACCCAGTAACATAGTATTTGATTCCTACCTTGTTCAACCATTAAAACTTACATATAAATTATAGCCAGACGAGGAAAATGTCGTATTCGTTTTATTCATGCTGACTTAACTGAATAATATTCGCAGTTACAATTCATTCTGCCATTGCCAATTACGCATTTTTTTCCAGCGCCACCGTTTATATATATTTTTTTTAATTTTCAAGAATTTTTACACAAGAATAAATAGTGTATTGTTACCTGACAACATACACTCAGAGCGATATATTTATGTTTATAATTATCGAGCACTGATAATTGATAGAAAATATTTTGTGAATATAATTCGGCGACTATTGCGCCACAGGAAAAACTTAAAAAACGGAAAGGTTAATTCGTGGGATAGGTATGAGGATGAGATGGGAAGATACTACAATAAATCTGATGATTTTGAATAAGACATTATTTTTGTTTATTCGTTGAGTAAAAAACTCCACATTTCAAATCAATGGCGAGGGATAATATCACTCATCACACAAAAATAAATTAACAATAGAAAATTTAAGCGCAGCACAAACTGAACCCTGCTTTATACCAATATTTTCCTTGACAGCTAAAATATTTCGAGCCTATAGAGGTGCCAATGACACCGGCCTGGATATATGTAACTTGCATAGAAGTTGTTTATTAATTCAGAAGAAACGTAATCTTGTCTTTCATCCATGGACGAGCGAAAACCCAAAGTTGGGTCACCATGCTACCGGAATTAATAGGAATGGTACGTGCCAAAATGTTTCAAAATAAATCAAAATATTAAGTACAATTAGCTATTCAAATGTTACAATTCCTGATATTTTACCTCAATTCTTATGGTTTTTTTCAATCATCCATTTAGAAGACACCAAGTTATTGCACATTCTGAAGATCAGTCACATGTCAAAAAAATGTAACCTTCGAAAATCTCTAATTTTTTAAATTTACGAAAGGAAAAAAACTATCATTAATTAAGGCAAGCATTTATTATGAATATTATGAATGTAATAAATTGCATGAGTTGTTTCTATTACGAAATCCCAGTTAGAGATATGAAACCAATGCATCATACTCCTTGAAAATGATGAAATGCCAATTTGTATCGTACTACGACACTCATACTTCATACTGTTTCAAGTAATTCCAATACGGAAAAGATTTATCGGCAACGTCACTAATAATAAATGTGGAGAAACAGTAAAAACCAGATGACCTCCGATTGTGACTGATATGTAACATATTTCCTTCACCGCAGTTATGAATTGCAATACAATCCCTTCCATATACAGTCAAAAATATTTACCTCGAATTTATTCATCCATCCATTCGAAAATCAATGCACCAGATACCGTCATTCGTCATTCGTGGCACGGGAAATTTGAAAAATGTATAGCATATTGTTCATTACCAAGCCCCGGGGGCATGATTAATGAGTCAATTGAAGCAAAATGTTCAAATGATATGCCTTTCACTACACTTCCTCTGAATTAAAACAATTAATATCCATACTAAATAAATTTAAAAAGCTAAAATTAATCAATCCACTACATACTGGTATAATAGATTGCCTTTAAAAGTCACTATTTTGACAAGGCGGAAGATAACCAACTCATGGCTTAAATTATGCATCTCTTTCCATAAAGCAGAATGATAACACAACTCGCGTCCAGTTCTCTTTCAAACCATTCACACATATGGGTGTTGAACTATCTAAAATAGCACAACCTTAAAGCAGCATTTTAAACTTGTGTCCTATAGCATCAAGTAAAAATCTGATACGTTAGCCAAATCTTGCCTAAAATATCTAAAAATGAGCCAAGAAATAAAAGACGATGTAGTTACTAATGTTTCAATTTCAATAATAGAAATGAAGTTCAACTTTCTTCCTCATATGATACTTTTGTATCAGGATTATCTATCGCGACTATGTTTTAGTCCAATGGCTTACGCAACCATTTGAAACGCTCGCAGCTTCATCCCTAGATGATTAGTATTATCATTTCTGACATTATAGACATAGAAAAATAAATTCATTTAATTGTTTAAGAGGATGCAACGAAACATTTATGTGCTATCAATTCTACACCACTCAAAAGTAGAGATTAGTGATTTTAATCTGGTCTCTTTCTTTGCATTGTAGCTAACTGATAGGTTCTCAATCCCACATACACCTGAGAGTTTGTAGTCATTACTGTAAGAGAATGATTATCTTGAAGATGATAAAAAGGTGTTTCTAGATGCCTCTTTGGCAAAGATTGTGAGGTACACGTTGGACCATATATTCAGAGTAGCAGAGCTGAAAACAATACGTTTCTTTCCATTCAGGAAAATAAGAATATGACACGAAATCATTCACAAGACGACAACAAAAGAAGCTAAGAGTAACTTAGCATGTGCGATATTGATGTATTGTCACATTTACCAGAAGCCCTAGAGAATTATGATGCATAAATTCACTAGCAAAACACTGCAAAAGATGCGGTCATTTAGAGGGAGGCTTATGATCATATTTAGTGAAGATAATATTGAAGCATGGCATAAAGCAAAAGATAAAATGAAAACTTAGAAAACTATATTAGGTATAATGCGAGTGAAGGACTCGGCCTATTCCAAATTTACGCATATAAGCATAAAGAGATAGTAAATATAGCCCTCAGAAGAAGGATATCTTAATCGGAATTCCCATCGGGCACAACAGGATAAACCCTCCCCTGTAGCACGCCTTATATTCAACTCCGTGTAGAGCCCAGGGACACTTGATCGAACCTATTCGCCGGGAAAGACTGAAATCATTAATGACGAGCATCCTAATTCTTGGAAAAACAGTAACCACGCCAGCGCGGTGACGGGCCCTCTTCAACCGGCTTCACCAACCGCTTTCGCCCGGGAATCCCATGCGTCCCTTCCGAGCCGGCGGACACGCCGCCAAACCCGTCGACCTCCGTCGTTTCTGGCGGCCGCGACGAAAGATATCCGGGCCCGGGCCAGGTAAATGACCCAATAAACTCGCCGAATATCACAGAGGTAAGTGGCTAATACTTTCTTAAATCCTCCACACAATGAATATCTATACGTAGCGTAGTTGATCGTAACAGTCTCCGGCGTAATTTCACCAGATATCAGTCAGATTATGTGGGCCTCTAGATCTTTCGTTAAGTCTGGTGCATATGGGAGGGGAAATGATAATGGTAACTGCGTTTATGAACAATGAAAAGAATTAGACCGTGCCAATTCTATTTTAACAATGGACATTTTATTGCAATAATCAATTTCGTAGCTGTTTTACGGGCCTTAAAAAATTATTTAAAAAATAATCCCAGTTCTTTTATTCCCTAGTGAAATTTCAGCAGCTATTTCCTGCTCTGTCCCTGAAAACCCGCCTTTGTATCGAAATAAAATCAAGAAATAATTTAATGAAAAACTACTGTCCAAATACGATAGTTTTGGAACAACTTCTATCTCAAATTACTACACTATGGACACAATAAGAGTTTATTTTCCACGGAAATGAGCTACTTGGGGATACATGCTTCCTCTAACCGAAAGCAAGCCCACTTTTGTATCTAAATGCAATTGGGTATTCATTAAATATCAAAACTGATGTAAGACTAAGATAATAATTTTTGGAAAAACTTCTATCCCAAATGAATACACAATGCTCAAATTCACAGTTTATTCTCCACGGAGATGAGCCATTCCGAGATCTATGCTGTCTCTCGCCGAAAGCAAATCCATAACAAAGGTCACAAGATGTCCGTCATATCGTGGGTCCCGTGGTCTTTCGTTAACTCGGGTGCGAGAGGTGAGGGAAAAATAATGCGAATGCATTATTACGACCGCGGTTCCCTTTCAAAGCCACTCGGGTAATAAGCTGTAAAAACGCCGGCTAGTTTCTCTTATTTTGTTTCCGAGGCAAATGTGGAAACGGACGCTATTTTTACGGCCACGGAAGGTTGCATCCCGGAGGGAATAATGTGGATTGCCGTTCAGCCCGAGACCTAAAGGAGGTGCGACTGGAATTCATCCCTTTTTCTTCAGATCATATCTCGAATGAGACGCTACCTTTATTATCTGCTCAGTGGGGAATTGAACGACGGTTTAAACAGTCGGCAATTCCGCGAATGCTACTACCCTCGCAAAAGAGTGGAATACGAGCAAAAATTATCCGCAAGTGTTTTCTCCGCAGTTTTCCAACGGCACGGGAAACGTTCGATGAAGACATTACAATTATGCAGTATGCTCGCAAAATTCATTCCGTTTCAGCTGTAATTTCAAAATTTATCATTGATCAGCAGCCACGCATTGCGTCCAAATGTTAATTTTAGACAGGAAACGTCATCTTTGGCAATTATCGTCCTCAGTTTTCCAACATCACGGGCGTTCTATGAAGGCATTACAGTTATCCCTGTATGTTCGCGACATTCATTCCGTTACAATTGTAATTTCAGAATTTAGCATTAATCAATTTTCACTCATTGCGTCGAAATCTTAAATTTAGATAGGAAAACTCATCTTGGCGCATTGCAGAACTCTAACACCATAAAGGTAACTTCAATTAACTACAATATAAAAGTGGTATCAAATAACAGAAACCTTAAAATATTCTAAGACGAATGTAATTGGTATCACAAAAAATAAGATTTTAAGTGGGTGTATTAATTCCCCGAGCTTGTAGAAAGGAAATGTGGGAAGTAAGTTTTGTTTTATAAAGAGAGTATATTTCAAAAAAAGCATTCGCTCCATTACTGCAGATTCTTCAAAATAAAACCGATAAAAATATACTTACAATTCAAAACTCCATATTTCAATAGTAACATTTTTGAACGTGTCGTTTAATTAAGAAACATCTAACGTAAGAAAAATAAATAATCAGCCGGTGATAAAACAGACAGTAAAAGCACATTGCCATCTGGCTGCAAATCATTAATATACATGCTCGTCAGATACACCCTTTTTTATTCAAATTACGCCACGATCAATAATATTCATAAGAATACTTCCTAAAGAAACTGATTCAACTCTTCAGAATCCCTATCTTTTGAAATAGAATAATTTTTTTAAAAACCTACCAACGCCAACTACAACAATTTTAAGACGCTGTTCATGTATTTTCGAAAAAAATTTTTGTTTCATTTTATATTCTGAGCCCAAAAAATAGAGAATCGAAAAGCACAAGAAACTCGGCACCCAAGAAAAGAAAATAGCATTATAGTCAATGGAATTTAAAAATTAAACAAAAATACCTAATTACAACTGAAAATCATATATTTGATCAGTAAGTACCCGAGATTTAAATCAATTAGTTATAGAAATTCACACATAACGATTAAACAGATAAATGCATACTCGATTTCGTATTATAAAAAAATCTGAGAGAATACGAAATTTTATAATCTCTGAGAAAATTATATCTATATCAATAATGCTAATGCAGATCATATCATAGATTGTAGTAACTTATTGAAGGTTGGATAAAATTCGCAAACAAATTCAACAAATGAATCACCTCCGATGGATAACATTTCAAACATACTGTCGAAATATCTCTCGAACATATGATTATAATGCAACTTGAAGCAAAGGTAAAACTTAAAGAAAGACAACAATATAATAGGAAGAGAAGCACGTATAAACGGGGCAATATCAAAAGAAAAAATCATCGACGAATCCTTTACTAGGCGAAGCGCATTTTATGCCCACATAACCATGTAAAACAAAGAGCAGTAAGCTGACTGCCTCGCCGAACGCTCCGTTTGAAATTATTCCCATTAGCAGGGGAATCGACAGGTAGTCGAGCGTCCGCCGTGTAGTTTCGAATTTTACGCTGATAACAAGCCTTTTAAAGGAGCACGGCCGGCCTACCACGCTTCACCAAATGCCCGGCGGGGGTCTGAGGGGAGGAAAAAAAACCTTCATAAAACGTCAGGCCGGCTACTGTGCTGTGCTCTCTCCCGCCCCATTCACGCGACCAACACAACCCGTTTGAATGGGGGAGCCTACCCCATCCTCCCCGCACGAGATTGACTCCGGAATATAGTTCATAAACACGCAGTCAGCCACAAATCAAGAAAATGCGAAGCCGCATAGAATATTCGGTCCTTTATTGTGCTATTTGACTCCCGGACGAAAGTTATTCCTGCATATGCGAGCGTTGAAATCTCCACACGAATACTATAAAAAGATACAAAAACCACACGGACTGTTTACATATACCGTTTTTAATGCAACCGGAAATTTAAACAAGTTGGATATTAAAAAAAAATTGAAGCGGAGAATACCCATACACGTATTAACAATGAAAATTTATCTTCCGCATTGGCTAGGTAAGACGCCTCAAGAACAAGACAAAAACACGCTAATATAGGTGCGAAGAATGCTTTATAATAAAGAGGGGATTAAAATAAAATCGAAAATACATAAAAAAGATAACACTTATAATATAGGAAGATTTTTCTAAACTGTGACCCTTGAATAAATCTCCTCGCGTGAGGCATATGAAAACTTAATATAGAATGTATTTAACTTAATCTACTCCGTCGGAAATTCAAAATCAGCAATAAATAAAAATATTACCCGGAATTTTAACCTAATCTATCCTCCACTTACACCATACTATCTTCGGCGCACAAAATTGACTCATATTGAGCATCAACAGCTAACTTTTCTCCACAAAAATATCATCCAAACATAATTTTTCAATGCTTTTACGGAGAAACGATTCCATGAACGCTGCGAAAGATGTATACATTGTAATTCTCCAAAACATCGGTGACTAAGTCAGTAACAACGGCAGAAACGCATTCTCTTCAACATCGAGACGAAGATTCGAATTAGAATGTATAACTGAAAGGCTACATTTTAGATAAACTAATACTGATACGATCTACCAAGGAAATATCTACGGGGTGGATATTTCGGCAGACTATGTCGCGATAGGATGGAACTACCTAATAACACCGATAAAAATCTAAAAATTGATACAAAATATTTTTAGAATTGTTTCGTGGTTCGGTGCCTTATGGGACCGCGAAGGTAGTTAGATACAAGAGCCAAACTTTAAAGTGAAAACAGGACAACCAAAAATCAATGTAGAGATGAGTTCCTTAGATTACCATGCTGAGGATCAAAATATCTATGACGAAGCAAATAGTGAAGTAGAAAATGGAAGAAAATCATACTATGGGAACACAAATGACGCAGGATCAAATTAAAAGTTGAAAAGTAAAACATCCTTTTCCACTTTACGTCGAGAAATAAATGAGAGAAAGCATCTTGAAGGGATAATCACGATACAATGGAACAACCTTTTCACGTAATAATACTAGCTCTTAGAAACGTGGCAAAAAGGTCTTTGATTCGGAATTGGTGGCACAAAAATAAACGAAAAATGAATTTGAGTATACAAACACACAGAAAAACACCTTGAAAAGAAACCAAAAATTGGAAAAAGCTACATTTAGGATCAATACACCAACGGCAAATCTAGCAAAAACGAGCGAAAGGCTGCAAACTTTTGAAACAGCAGAATACCTTAAGCCTAATGATAAAAACCGAAGCATTCATTACTGATTATTTCAGGCTAAACCCTGTAAAACCATTCCATTATAGTAAATGAAAAAAATAGCTTGGTTTGTGTGTTTGGCTCAATAATATATAAGTGAACCTAACCGTAGCATCTACGATACCAAGAAAATTGAATCAGCATCAATATGGAACGATTTCACCGTATCATTTAGCGGACTCTTAGAAAGTGATAGAAGACATCCACAGATTGGAAGCCGTTTTTAGGATTAGGAGGTTGTTGCTACCGGAGGATGGGATTCTCTGGAGTGGGTGGTGGGTGGGTGAGGGGGTGGCGGACACCGGGAGGAGGGGGAGGGGTAGGCGAGAGTAGGGGGGTGGAGAGGGGTGGGAGGACAGATAGCGAGAGCGGCAGACGTTACGCGAAATGGTAGCCGGTTGACGGTATTTAAGCGGCGAGGAGGTGGAAAGCTGAACCGGTCCCCAACGCCATAAAAAACACGCCGAAAAAATGTCAACGACAATTCCAGGACGGGTGGGCGGGCTCTGGAGGAGGCCAAAATATACAGGCGATGCAATAAAACATCGCGCGCGATAGCCTAAGAATAGACCGCGGCACGGATCCACACACACCGTGCCCTAGACCTAAAAATCGTGCACAAATCATAACACTCACCTCAATTCGCCACCGGAAAGGGTGTGAAATGGGCCCTCGAAGCACTCCCGACGTCACCAAAGCGGGCGGAAACCTGGTTTGGACGTTCCCGGAGGGTGGAATATGTCTGCACGCCGGAGTCCTCGCAGTGGGGCTGCCGAAACGTCTTCTGGGCGCTTTCCGACCTCGAGTGGGGAGCTTAATTTTTTACCCGGACCTCGTGGGCGTCTCTTGAACGGGCGATACCTTCTTCCCAGACCTCTCTCTCTCTCTCCCACTCTCACAGCTTCTTTCCCTTCCTCTACTATCCGAGCCCTCTGCGACTGTTGGGTTCCGCGTCTGCCCTCCGTCTGACGTGAGGTGGCCTTACCTGTGACTCCCTCAGGAGTCCAAGAGTAGGGAAGAGGAGGAGGAGGAGGAGGGGAGGAGTAGGGCGGCCGTGCAGAGAGGTAGGGAGGAGAGCTAGGAGGAGGGGGGAGTGAGAGAGAGGAAGAGTGAAAGAAAGAGAGAAGAAGGGATATGGTAGGATGGGCTACACCGGTGGCCCCTCCCACAATATAACGTCCCTTCTCCCGCCTTCACACTCTCGGGGCCCCGGAGTCTCCCAGGGGGGTTTCGCGGGGGTAGGAGAATCCCCCCCTTACCCCCTCCAAACACTCCTCCCCTAATCTTTACCGCCCCTGACTTCCCCAATCCACGAGACTTCGACTCACTCCGCCTTCCTAGGTTGTGGGGGGACTGCCGTGCGCGCTGCTATGACGACTACCTCCGCGAAGGGAGAGAGAGTTTGGTAAGAATACGTCCGATGCGGTGGTGGGATTAAAAAAAAGGAAGGCAAAGGTATGACTGGGCGGTTGGTGGTGGGATAGGGTTGGGGGATGGATAGGTTGCCTCCCGAGTTGGGATGGGAGAGACGAGGGGAAGGTGATATACGGATCTATGGAGAGGGTAGTGATGGGAGATTGGGAGAGAGTTTGGCCGGGAAGGAGAGCGGTGGTTCCCCGGCAACGGACTGAGCGGGTAGGGGAGGATCACATTCTGGTGGCACGGCACTCAATTTACAATACCGGACCTCGATTAGAAAAATCATCTTTGAAGATAGATTAAGCAGATAGAAAAATCGTTGCTTCAAGAAATTTTTCCTCTTTCAGGCAGTTAGTCGATTTCGATAGGTCGAGGGGTATCGATTGATCGAAATCCGAAGCTATTTTTGTCGCCTTGTACTGATCGATTGTTGGTTCAAGTTCTAATCCTAGTGGTGGCAGAGGTTATTCAATGACGGCCCGATTTCTGGTTCAATGCTTTTCTGTTTTATGCAGTTAGACGATTTCGATGAGGGGTATCGATCGAAATCCGAAGCAATTTTCGTAGCCTTCTAATTATTGATTGTTGGTTCAGGTTGGTGATGTGGTCAGTGTGTTGGTCCCCCTACCCCGTAGGCTCAGGTTCAAATCCTAGTGGTGGCAGAGATTTTTTAATCATAGCCCGATTACTGCTCTATTGCTTTGAGGACGGCAGTTCAAGTACGTCGGATGGGATGCTAAGCCGCAGTTCCTTTGGCGCTTTCCGTTATCAGTAGGCCAGCGCTAACACCGTGTTTCTCTCCGCCCTTCTTTTCCTACCCTTCTCCATGATGTAAACGACTACGCTGTCGATTGCCTCCTCCAAAAAACAAAAAACAACATCAGTAGTCCTCAATGATCAACTCTGATCGATTTTCATTATATTTACCCATTTTTCCTTAGTAGCGGATACAGAAAAAACTCAAGGGGGGTGGGTGCAAAAGATATCTTCATCTACCTTTACTTTTGTAGCAATGATAAATAATTAAGTCAAATGCAAAGTTTAAGAAAGTGTTATTTAAACTGATACCGGACAATGCTATATTATGATATAAAAAAGTTACAATTGTGGTTCTGCATTGCTAGGCAATGCGAGCGGCCCCACCAGGGTCCCCCCCGTACCTACATATGTATATATCGAGCACTGGTCTTTTGAGTCTCGATCGATTAATCGAAACCCGAAGAGCTTTTCCCCGATCGCGGCCGACTACCAAATGCAATCGATGGTTAAGTGCCAATAGGGTTGTTTCCAGTCATTACTTATGGCCATTCATATGTCAGTGGTAGATATCAATGCTAATTGATCCGACAATCAATATCCATCGACAGATGGCGATAACAATAAACACCAAAACAAATAAAACCTTTATCGCATAGGAGCCCGCAAGTCACTGCCATATCGTTAACGAGCAAACTTGTAAGCAAAATCATAGAAAACAGTTTTCACTGATTCAGGCCTTTAATAACCCTGGGAAAAGAGAAATATGCACCATATGCAGTCATACAAATGACATATTTCATGGGAAGTCTAATTTTTCAACCAGTTAATTTGGTCACCTCTCGTAATTATATCTAAAACAAATTCAACGCATCAACACATATTATGACGAGACGTATCCTATTTTTTAAAATCTCGAGTGAAGCCTTCAGACAACCCACATAAATAAACCTTAAAAATTCGAGGTGGACGAGGGAAAAGGAACTGGCCCTCTAACCCGGAATTTCACACTCCCGTAGGTTAGTAATAGGAAGCTCTACCATCACCCCACAAAAAAACCTTTGGGTTTGATCACTGAGTGAGTTTGCCAAAATATCCGAGAACTCGATTAACGTAAAGCGACGAAATAGGTACATCCAAAGGTCTAAAACCGTTCAAATAAAGCCTACAAGTACGTCTCGGATGTTTTGGCCATGGCAACGACAGAGGAGGAACAGCCTGCTGTAGAGTTATGAGCAGGATTCTCCCATCAGCTTCGCATCCGGCGTCTGACTATCCATGCCCCAACCGCCCATTGCGAATTGTCGCTCCGTGATTTTCAACGGCCCGAACCACTCACAAACGCAACCTAAAGGGATAATGCTGGGCCCCGTCGGCGGATCTTTTGTTCCCAACTGATCGAGGACGTTTCCGCATCTGCTATCCGCCGCGGCTTCGCCAACATCCTCCGGGTGATTCGAAGTTTGGGGAGTTGTAGGACGATTTTTGTGGGCTGGAAAATTCTCTATCCTCAAGAGCGAAAAATACACGAAAGGGGCCGTTCACTCAGACCTGAAATCGCATTTCATTAGACGAATTAGAATGCGAGAGGAAAAAAACACGGTGTTCTAGAAGGAATCTGCAATGCTTCAGGAGGTGGTAGGGGAGAAAATTACATGAGAATTTTATCTACTCCTACATTTTGATTTGACAACTGAATAACAAAGATAACAAAGCGAAGGAGCTTTAGGTGGTCTTCAAGTTTGACCCACCATTAAATAACAAAAATTTATACCAATAAAAGAAAATAATATTACAGTAAATAATAGGCGAGTTTTTAAAGAAATAACATCAAAATAAACGTTCAATTATTTCTTGTGAGAAAAGCTAGTCTTTGGCAAGTCTTAACATTTTGTTTCCCTGATTTATATTTTTTTAATTTTAGCGGGCAGTAAATGAAATAACTTTGGACCCATGTAAAGAAAACGTTTATATAATGTTTTCTTGGGTCTGTTTGTTACTACAAATGAATCAATTTATTTAATTAGTTTTTGTCCGTAAAAATGGGATCGATACTCCTATGAGTTATGGCTACGTAAAAATGTTTTGAACGCACTTTGCAGTTACCATGGAAACGGCTTTTCTGGGGTATCCAGCCTTTTAGAAATGTTATTTAATTTTCAGGATTTTTAAGGACATTAAACCGTTAATATGAAACGAAAGCGTGCTATTATAACTGTCTGAAAAAATTAATCTCAAAATAGGTGAGATTGCGCAAACATATTGCTGATTCTCGTTCAAAGCTCTCCTTTTATTAAGCTTTAAGATTTAATTCATTCAGACAATTTTTTGGGCCAACCTTAATTATATAAAGCCCTTAAAAATTCCAGAGTTTTAAATGAAACGTCGAAAGGGCTGGATACCCAAGAAAAACCATTTGAATGGTAACTGCAAAGTACGCCAAAAATATGTTTGGGATGCCATAAATCAGTAATTAAGGAGTTATTTTAATGGACAAAAAAGTTTAAAATTGTGGAAATAGTTTATTAAATTGTGGAACATGACATTGTCTTTCCTTTCTGATACATCATGAAGGAGTTCCATCATGTTTCGCCTGACACAATTGAATTAATTTGGTGTAACTTTGAGGAATATGGACACCTTAATCACGCTAAGTGGTTAAAAAAAGGAAGGTTGAACAAAAACTCATACTTAATTTATGTTTCACGAATCACCCAACGCTCAATATTATCCCTAGCGCATTTAGGTAGGTTATAAATTTTCGTGGACAAAAGATTTTCAATTATGTGTGCCTTACCATTATGTGTGTGTAATACAATACATCATAGATTTCTATCCCAAAAGAACAACTTTACCTAATGTCATTACCAGAGCCGATCCGAACTATCTCCATATATATCCCATTATAGGTCCACAACCTTTCAAAAATCATTTACTGTTGCCGCTTCACAAATATGGAATAGCCTCCCTAAAATACTCAAAGAATCTTCATCCCTGCAAATTTTCCGAAATAAACTATACTTACTTAGTATTAACCAGCTCATCTTAATTGACTACATATACATAAACATGTTTTGTAAGTCCTGCATTGTTATTTGTATATTTTTCTTCCGTTGTATTTGATTAAGTTGAAAATATTGTAAATGTTCATTTCTGTTAATTGTTTCAAAGTATTTTCTTCTATTGTATCAGATTAGCCTGAAATTTCTGTATATGTTAAATTTCGTTAATTGGTTCAAATTATTTTCCTCTGTTGTATTTGATTAACTTGAAATTTTTGTAAATGTTCATTTCTGTTAAATGTTTCAAATTATTTTCTTCTATTGTATTAGATTAATCTGAAATTTTTGTACGTGTTGATTTTTCTTAATTGGTTTCAAATTATTTTCTTCTGTTGCATTTTATTAACTTGAAATTTTTGTGCATGTTAATTGTTGTAAATTGGTTCAAATTATTTTCTTCTGTTGCATTTGATTATCTTGAAAATTTTGTACATGCTCATTATTGTTAATTGGTTCAAATTATTATTCTATTTGTTAAACTGATTGCTGAGCTATAAACTGTTTACATAAAAATGTTCCATCGGATGTAAAAATCTGAGAACAATAAATTATATATTATTATTATTATTATTACCTACCTTTACTTGGTAAGATCCTTTACAACGAAGTTAATCGTTGGAATTGATAAGGAAAGTAAACATATTTTGTAGAACCGGAAACATATGAAAACGAGTCTAAAAGGTTTGGCATTCTCTTATTTCGTGATTTCCCTAAATTTCGCGTCTACCCCAATCGACACAACTTTTTATTCTACCCAAGCTTTATTCCTCCCCGAAAATTTTACAGCAGTATTACAAGCGGGAGTTTTACGGTAGGTGTAAAAAATAATGAGCCAAAAAGTAAACATAAACTTCCACACGCTCTGTCCCCGAAGCAGAACCAAAATTTACTGAAACCTGGCTCCGTATCTTTCATTTTTGGTCCTCGTCAATCCACTAATTGGTAGGCAACTTCTTCTCTATAATTGGCAGTGCAGATTATTTCTTTCAGAGAAAAATAGACAGTTTGGGAAGATACGATGAGAAATTTAAACGAATGAGACGCTTCCTGGAAAAAATAAGTCTCCTGCGTAGTAATTAAAAGTATTTTTACTGATGAATTGAATACTTCTTCTGGTGAATAACTTCATTCATCGTGAATTTCCCATTTTAGTACATCCTGTCACGCTGTCAAAGTTCCCTTTTTTGAAGGTTGGTTCCACTGATCATTGCATGCCTTCATATTCAAAACACCTTAATTTATAAAAATAAGTGATACGAAAATAAATGCGACATTTTGCCATCAGTCCCCATTACCTAATAAATCAAGCGTTTAAAAACGGATCTCTTTATACTTTCACGAAGGAAAGTAAAGCGCTTATATTGTATGTCTATTTTCCCAACATTAATCTCAAATTATTACCATCAATTTCCGCATCAAATGAAGTCCCAAAATTCTTACGTGATATCATTTCTCAAAAATAGCATAAAACCTATGAATGGAATAATACAACGCTTTTGATATTTTCCGAGGTCAATAAGTCATTATCTTAAAATGATACTGAAAATAATGTGTGGGCATTCGGGAGATAACAACTACAGCATGGATACGAAAAATAAATCTCTAAGACCAATTTTATGCACTAGTTAAAACACATAAGTAATTGGGAACTTGTTTACATACATTAGCCCGTAAGTAACGAAGCACCGTACATTAGCAACTATTATTATTATTAATACCAACATTATCATCGGTATCTGCCGATGAATATTTATTACGTATAAGCGAGATCGAATATCTCATAAAATTACATTTATATCGCATGCATCTCGCGTGCGACAAAATGATTCATTTTTTTAGCAGACTCCACCTCGCTGGCTGATAGAAATCAGTAGTAACACAGTTGGCTTTCTTCTCTATTAAATTAAGAAATAAATTGCCAAAGTAAGATTCATTGGGTCAGTCACAATGATAGGCTCATTCTGGATGTCGCTTATCAAATCAAAAAATATCTTTAAGATATCAAAAATTGATTTGTTCCAACAAAAATGAATTTTACTCTGAACATAATAAAAAATGATCGTAGAACAGTTATGAATACGTTCCAAATCATTTTTATAAACGCGCAAAACTTAAGGAGTCAAAGTTTTTTTCCTTTCCATTTCCAACATCAATTACTAATTACATTCTATTTATAAGTATTTCGCCATGAGCACGACAGTTTGATATATTCATTACCGACACAGCATATTTCTTCGGGCTTCTCCCTTTCGTTATTTAACTGCGTCTCTATCGCGTGGACCTTATGCACGCTCTTCCTGTTTGATCTTTCCTTTCGGGTTTCCCATTGTTGGCCAAGGAAAACGCACACAATCAGGGAAACGGGAAGGAAACAAGAGATAAGAATGAAGGACACGTTGAGACAGTGTTAGATAGTCCAACCTCTTGAGAACACGGCACGAAAATACTCATCCCGAACATTCCCAACGTCATGCCACCTCTGCCCAGTTGAGGACTCATTTAGCTCACCAGAAACATTGGCGAGAAATTTTTCTCGGAAGTATATAGCTCGGTGAGTATCATCAGACGTTTAAACCGTCATCTTCCTTATCTGCCTCTACTTCCTCCGTCCGCACAAAGCGCTTTCCAGGAGAAGTGATTACGTTAGCAGGACGGCGATCCATTTGCGTATCTTGTGACAGCGGCTATAAAGTAGAGTAATGCACTTGTGCATAAACCATTCCACTGAGACATTGTTGTTAACAATCAATTTTTCTTCAAAATAAGGCCTATAATTTTAATGGAGAAAATAAAATCTTAATAATACTCCACATTTCTTTACTTGGATATTAATATAATTTACTTGGTAAATGAAAACGAATAAAACCGAACTCCACTACGCAGAAAGATGAGGGTAATTTAAGCTAAAAAGATTATTCCAATGACAGTCAGAGATGCATCAAGATTATTTGACAACCTTCTTTTTCATCTTCCAGCAAGTAAGTCAGATCAATTATTATCCTATTTCTGTCCAGTGATCTAAAAATGACCATCAAGTGGAGCCCTGACTCATTGTAAAATGATCACGTACGCTTTGCGTACTACTAAGAGCATAGATGTCAAAGGTTTTCACTTTTGGGTAACGATGTCACACTTGCGTAGCCTATAGGTTTGTCTTCATCACGGTTGCTCTCACGAAGTTCTTATTTTAATTTAAACGTGCAACTTAACTCAAATCCACAGAATTCTATTTTCTTGGAAAAGCTAAATGTGAGATATTATGCGTCGCAGTGAAGAATATCAAAAGAAAGAACTATTAATATTTTTACTAAGGAGATTTAATTCCTTAACACGTTTCAGTTTGGTACATCAGCATTAGGTGATCAAAAATTGCCATAAATGATTTAGATAATTATAAAATCTTTCATCGGAGTACAGCTTCAAATCAATTTGACAAATAGCCATAATAACAACAGTACTGTCGGTTTACCTCCAAGTACCACTATTTTCTTAAGGACTACATATAAAAACATAGATAGAAATGATAACCAGCAAAGCTAATGGAGATTATTGAGAGGACACTATTGATCAATAAGTTATCTGCATTCGCAGACGTTTTGCATTGCGAAACATTAATTTACGACCCTTAACCAACACATTTTTGCCTCAAAAACGCTTGGGGTGGGAAGAAAAACAAGCTAAATTTTGACATCCAAATGGTTGGATAATTTTCTACAGTCAGTAATATAGTTAACTTCACCAGTTGTATTAAAAATGTGACTTTTCCTAAAATGAAATACACCCATACAAGAAAACCGTAAATGGTTTTTGTATCCGTAGAAGTCGACGAACAGAGCAGCTATTTCGGTCCAGTGATTAAACCGTCACACGCATACGACCATTAGAGGAATCCACAGAGCCTCGGAAATGAGTCCCTTAAGGCGATGGGCTGATGGGCGGGGGTCAGAATTTCTCGGATTGAGTCCCGAGGGAGGGAGGGGTACGGGCCGGCATACCCATGACTCCTTGGCCGTGGGAGACCAGGGCGGAGGCGGCAGAAGCAACACGTGCACACGTCCATCCGAGCGAGGAATCAAAACCTCGTGAATACAGCGATTTAATCGATTAATCCGAGGGTTTCATAACTTTTTCAGTCCGAGGGCCGCACCAACAGTAGTTTAATTGAACAGTAGTTTGTGGGCCAGCTATGCACTCGAGGTCCAAATAATAAGGAATCAAAACACAGCTGTTGTCTATTTAATCTCCAACATACAGTAAGGTGCCCTCACTGACTCAACATACAGCCCATACTACAAACGATACAGTCATGAACTTTCAGGATAAATTGTTCGTGTCTTTTTATGGGCCTCTTAGAAACAATTTTCGCAAGAAAAAATTTTGGGTTCACTTAAACTCCATAAAATTTTGTAGTTACTATTTTAAATGAAAAAGCATACTATTGACGTTGATATCATAAACGTTTTAGAAGATACTCACGATTTGATGAATAGGAACATATAGGAATGGTACGTGGTGAAAACAATTCTTGGGGTCCTTTCCATCCCATAAAAGTTAATTATTACTACATTGTAATTGATTACATTTCTGGCATTAGTTTTCAGAACTTTTAAAGCTATAACACTCGATACAGTACATATATTGAAGCAGACTTTTTGTATTTTTAAAATCATTTTTGTTAACTCCCCGTTAAATTTCCACGGATAAATTCCAATAGTCGTTTGTATAATATTATATTATTCAGTTTTTATTCACGAACCCATTCACGCACTACAAATGAACATCTGCATAAATGGGAACGATGAAATTGTTCCCTAAATGCCATTGTAGCACGCAATTTTGGCCTTAGAACTCAAGTTCACTAGCCGCGACCCGAGATCATCACTAGATAGGTTTGTTTTCAAATTGTTCTACATGCATTTCCTTCTTGAAAACTTAGTTTGCACAAACCTGTTTCTCATATTGTGTGAAAAATCCACAGAGAAAAAAATCATTCGCTTTGACCAGGATCCGAACCCGGATATCCCTCGGTCGAGTGCTTAAGCCATTTAAGCTACTGAGACATCATATTTTCCTGTGGAAATTTGAGGACTATACCGGAAAAGGTGGTATGGACAGCTGAGCATATGATGCCATCCTGGTCAAGGCGAATGATTTTTCCTCTGTGGATTTTTCGCACAATTAGTGCATTACGGGTGACTCCGTAAAGATATTACCGTGGCTAGTCCCGGTATCATTAAATATGTTTCCCATAGTTGTAAAAGATCTCCAGTAGAGAGGTCGCCGGATGAGAGGGCCTTGCGAGCCGCCCGCGGCCGTAGCTTGAAGACCCATTGATTAATCGAAACCATCATTCTATAACATTTTTTAAACAATTCATCTCCATGACGAGTCAACCCCTATTTTCTTTCTTGAGTTTCCCTGTTTCACCCCAACCGCCTTTCCCTCCAATCCCCACGCCATCAATACATCCCCCTCCTTCATTCACTCTCTCATTCAACGTCACCCATACACCTGTTACCTTATCTGTAAACTATAAAACTAACTTCCGACGACTTTGATGCCTCAGTAGCTTAAATGGCTGAAACACTCGACGGAGGGGTATCTGGGTTCGGATCCTGGTCAAGGCGAATGATTTTTTTTTCTCTGTGGATTTTTCACACAATATGAGAAACAGGTTTGTGCAAACATAGTTTTCAAGAATGAAATGCATACATAACATTTTGAAAACAAATATGTCTAGTGATGATATCGGGTCGCGGCTGGTGAACATCAGTTCTAAGCACTGCAGGAACAAGTGACTTTGTACGCAGTCACGCGCACGGGTGCAAAGTTAAATACACCAAAGGATGAAGTTATCAGTAAACTATAAAACTAACTTCCGACCACTGACTGAATGATTCATACAAATGTTTGGGGCGAACAAGACGAGGTACTACGGCAAAAATTCATTGAATCGACCCCCTCTAAAATCGTCTGAAACCGTACAGAAATTTGTCAAAATGCTTCATTTTCTATCTATTACAGTGTCGCTAACCACCTATCCTTTTCGAGAGCAGTAAGAGGTAAAAAAATTGACGATAATGAGGAATTTCAGCATCGCGGAGAAGCTTGTTAATGGCACCGAAGTCGTTGTGTCAGCCTAAGTCCACACATTGTAAGAGTAAGCGAGTCTGGAAGCCAAGAACTGCTTGATTTCAAAGGCGTTCCCAGGATCAAAACTAGGCGGGAGGGGGGCAAGACGTGGCGGTACAAGTTGCAACATTTTAGCACAGAAAAAGTTAATGAAACCAAAATTTTAAGAAAATTATGACAGCAATTTATTAGTTTTTATAATTATTTGCTTTAAAATATAATGATTTTTAAATTTACGACTGAGTAAACCTAGCTGAGAACCCGAGAAAAATTCCTCAATTAAATATAAGTAGTTAATAAAATAATGGATTTATTTCTGGAAATCAATCGAAAAGCATACAGTGCGAGTGAAGTCGTTAAAATTGACGAAATCCCGTGACCGTTTAGAGATTGTTGTAGCCTCAATCAATATATACGGAGTAAATCTGCTAAATATGGAATAAACATATGCTAATGCGTTGTGCAAAAATATTTTCACTCTCTTAACTGTACTGCGGAAAACTTATGAGTTCATATTAGGTCTAAAACTCACCACTCACCAACAGACATAATAAAGAGACTTGAGAAAGAAATCTGTAGGTATCTAACTGTATTGTTACCACATTTAAGCTCCCATTTACCTACTTACCAAGTATCTACTGACAAAAAAACTAAGGACGCATTGGCCTGATGAAAAAAAATTAGAGAGAGATTCCTCCAAAATTTTGGCTAAATGAGACTCATACAAACATACTAAAAAAGACGTAACACTGCTAACTACGTTAAAAAAGAATAAGGTGATTAAGTAGCTTAAAACGATGCATGATGAGGAGACAAGAGATGAAGCTTCAAATAAACCGACCGTAAAACTAAATAACATTAAAAACTAAATCAGAATGCGACGGTGTAGATCAAATTATCAATTTGCATTCCGTAAACAGAACAACAAAAAGGTGGCTGTTGATTTTATTTTATAGATTATTGGCCATTGTATGAATTCATTTCTTTATATATCTGGAGGAAAATTGCCCTTCGTATAAAATCAACAGGAGAGCTTGAAAAGAATTTCTTATTCTCTGAAGAATGAACGCAAAAACAGGGAAAAAATGTTTTCCATGCTAACTACATCATATCGTATTGCTTGCTGCATACTGGTGATTGATCACCCCCTGCCAAACACCTGAGGTGGCTTGCAGGGTATTATGTAGATGTACATACATTTAAATGTTTTGCCGAGTTATATGAAAGTACAATTTGAAACTAAAAAAAGGAAGCGAGAAGATAAATAAAAAACAAGGGAAAATGCGAACTGAATATCCGAGGAAAGACGTGTGAACCACTATAACACGCGGGAAGAAGTGAAGTGATTTTCCCTTTCTGAAAGTACTATTAAGCATTAATTACGTCTGGAAAGTGGGAATACCGATTTTTCAGAATCTTAAAGCACAAAATGTTTGAACTTCCATTCAATATTTGCAATGCCAAAAAGTAAAAAATAAAGAGGCACTGCGTATTATGAGAGCTATGCCAAACGTAAATACTAGTTATACAAAATGTCTCTGGTGATAAAGGAAAATGTAAATGTCCTAATAATTTCATTTTCTTCGAAAACATGAGAGAAAAAGCAATTATCATGCATTGCATTGTTTGCTCCCGCTGGTTTCACGGAAAAGGGCGCACCCGCTACAGCGTCACATAGTTGCGTGCTATCTCATAGGTCACAGAATCCGCGTACAACTATTATATGCCTATCATTGACACAGGGGAAAACTTAAAGCGAAAAAAAGCAAGAAGCCAAATAAAAAACGGGGGAAAATGTGGATTGAGTATTAAAAGAAAAGATGCACGAACCACTACAATATGTAGGAAGTACAGCAATCTTTTCCTGCTGAAAGCACAGTTAAGTATTCATTCCGTCCAAAGAGGGTGAATTTTGGTTTTTCAGAATTAAGTGCACAAAATCTGTGACCTTTCATTCAAGTTTTACAATGATAACAATCAAAATAAATAAACGATCACGGCTTGTAGCAGGAACTATAGTGAATGTAAAAACTAGTTATGCAAAAAGTAACCGATGATAAATGAAAATATAACCGCTGAATAATTTTATTTTCGTCAATAAAATGAGTGAGAAACCAAATGCTACGCATCGTCAGCCCGCTGGTTTCACGGAAGAGGGCGCGCCAACATTTGTGTTACATAGTTTCGGGCGAACTCATAGGCCACAGAATCCGCGTTAAACTAGCATGATGCCCATAATTGACGCAGGGGAAAATTGAAAGTCAAAAATGCCCCATCGAGCAAGCGGGGGGGCGTGCGACCTGGCGTGGGATGGAAGCGGAAATGATCCATCCATTTGGTCATTGGCATTCGTCATCTCCGGTCGCATATCTCACAGCGAATCTCCTCTCTCTGTTCTATTACTTTGAGCGCTTCCTTCCTCCGATTTTGCGAAACCGCGGCGATGTGCAATTCACTCGAGGGAGATTCCCGTGGATTCGACGTCTTTGCTCACCCGAACACGTACCCCTCCAGACACTCGAAGGCTCAAGGCGGGCGATAGATTATTGCGCCCTGCTGTGCGTCAAGGCGCATAATCACGAGTGAGGGATTCACGGAACTTGGACCGAAATAACGCGGATCCTTCCGGAACTCTGGGATAGGTTTAGATTCTCGAATTCCAGGAAATATTTGACTAGCATTTTTTTCCGACAAGATTGAACGGGTTCATCTTTCTGGAGCCGAAATAAGCATAGATAGAGTAAATACTTTAAGGCTTATGAAATATTAAGCAATACTGAGACTTACGTCGCTGATGAGAGTCCATTATGAATAGCCATTGAAGAACTGGGGACTTTCGGGAAATCCCCGGCTCTTTAGGGCCATGGTTAATCTGGACGCTTAATCATTTATTTATTTAGAAGCCTGTGGATAATTTTCCCTGAACTTGTATTGCTATTCTTTGGCCACAAATATTCAGCTCCTTAGCTTGATTTCCAAAACTTTAAAATATCACAAAAATTATTTGCCGAAAAATATATAGAATTAGCCCTCAGTATGACAAGATTAAAAATTTCAAGCCTGTGATTCCGAAATATTATTCCAAAGTCAACGTTTGTATATATTTCGAGGATGTAATTACGCAAAAGCGTCGATTCTTCTCCGCACCGGACTTAAAAAGTGAATTTTGAGACGTAATTATTGTAATAATAACAATGCATAGTTGCGTGGTATTACAATCTGGAAGAGACGATTTGAAGTCATGCCGCGAAAATTATAGGAACCAAGTAGCTATAGAATAGCCAAATCATCACTTTCCTAAGCGTCTATTGAAAAAAAATCTTTAAAATTTAATACATTACCAATGAAAAAATAGAAGAACGTAAAATTTGTACATCATCCCGTAAAGCAGGCAAGAGGAAGGGCAAACATGCTCGAGCCTAATGTGTTAAGATACAAGAAAGAAAGCTAGGGTTACTTCTCCTATAGAAACCGTACATACTGCATGACTAGTACATGAGGGACTCGTTAGTAGCCATATCAACGAAGACATGCTTCACTATTACCAGAAACCCATTCCAAAAACGGTCGTGGGCAAAACCATAGTACAAATGGGGCTCACTTAACTGGGAACTTCATCTTAGGGAGAGGAACTCCGAAAAAATTAGCCATGAATGAAAAGTTATGACCGAGAAATTGGTTCATTGATATCCACAAAAATGAGATCATGCTGATAAGGAGGCGGAACCAAAGGAACTAGGCGGAAAAGCTGTCCTACTATCCCGACGAAAGGTCAAGCCTAAAATGGTAGGGTTCATGAGGCCACTCCACCTAGGGACACAAACACATTTATTACTCCTAGAAGAGGATTTATCGTTGTTTTTTTTTTTAATCCACAGTTCAAAATTATTTATAACGGTAATACGTTTCCGGTAATGTTCTGTGGCAGAGCCACTTATGACCGTATTGCACCAACAACGATTTTGTTTTCGTCAAAGGGAGAATCAAGCAAAAAACTCAAAAGCCCTAACATCAACAACTAAAACATACCTACTTAAAAACCGAAAAAATAAAATTACAAAAATATATATTTCATTTTGTAGTGATCAATGCAAATAATAAAAAATTGCTCTTGATCAAATTCACATGCCATAACACATTGCGCAAATATTATAAAATCATCCATTTTTACATGAAAAATTATATCGCAATACATGCATTAACAACATTTAGCTACCAAAAAAACTTTCACTCGTCTAAAAAGCATTTCAACAGCAATTTAACATGGTCTGATGTCTTATAACATGTTAAGCAAAAATTAATAAGTAAAATTTTAGATTATAACTATTCGTTTGTACTTACAATTAGGGTCTTAACCAATTATATCATGGAGGGATTACTAATATTAGCAGATTTTCTGATGAGTAATGTAAAAATGATCACTCCAATGTAATCTGATGAGGAATTAGAATTGTTTGCTAAGGATCCCGCACAATTAATAGATTTTAACAAAATTCATAACGTAACAACAACGCAGAATGCAAATTTTGAACACCTTTGTTCACCACTTCTTTTCTTTCGGCCAGCGAAAAGGAAGACTAAGTCACATGCTCGTGCGAACTTCTTTTATCACCAAAACTGGAAAATCATCTTTAATTCATCACACAGCAACGAATCAGCATTCTGCACCATTTTTAGAGTTCATATTTAATTAAATGCTGCCGGAAGGAAAAATACCCACTTCCTATGCTGTAAAAACTAGCAGATGTCGCGCAAATTCAAAGAGCCTTAACCCAGTGATATATCGATTAATACTGTCTACATCGCATATAAGCAATGCCTTCGAAAATATTATCGCCGACAATATTATGGCCATCGTCATAACTTCCAACATGGCAAGCTTTCGGAATAGTGAATCCTTTGAAAAAGGGTTACAGCTCTACATTCTCAAGTTCAGAGAATCAAAAAAACTAAGTTGATACGTTATTTTTGAATTAAAAGAAACTATTTTAAGTTAAGACGGAAAAAATTTATCCGAACTCATGCGGTTTAACCGAAATGCAGTATATTTAATACTTAGACGCCCACGTCATCTCGGGCAAAAAGTCATTTTTGAGGGTATTAGCTGTCATGCCTAGCTGTAACGGAAATCTTATAACTACCTAATTTTCAAACTTAGGGTAGATATAGCAACGTCAGTCACTTATTTAACTTTCAGTACACATCGGTATATATCACCGGACGATGCGTCCATTGCTGCAATATTGAAAAAACAATTATCACAATTGAATTACGCGCAGGAGGGAAACCAGCAATAGCTATTTGGAGTTAACTTAAATACACGGAGGCACCATTCGTGCGGTAGACTTCACACGACCCACATGTGTTCACTTAGGACGGATGGCATAGGATGAAGTCGAATATCTGGGAATCTCGAAAATTTTCATCATATTATATACAACAGTGTAAAATGAACGATTTATATGGAGAAGTAGAGAAATCCTAGCGATAAGGACTTACCTTAGGTTATAACCACTGAAAATACATGTAATTTCAGTGAAATGGAAAGAGAAATAACAGAGAAATTAAAATACCAGGACATTGTGAGAGAAATAAAACAAAGAATCATTGACGTAGCATATATACAAAGTTATCTAATCAAAATATTACCGTCCCCTCCCTAGCAATACTCACTAAAATAATATCGTAGGAAATATAATGGCTTCCCAATTTTCATTCCAATAGAATTATCAACGATTTTTCGTCAATATCTTCTTTCGACCAGTCACCCTTACAATGCAACCGAAATTCATGATTAAATATTCGATATCCCTCACAATTTTTCCAATCAACTCCTCATCAGAAAGGACTGTCAAAAGCCGCACTACTATATAAAGGTATTCCTTCGACCCACCTCAAGAAAAACATTTTCGGATCCGTTGAAAAAATATTTTGAATTCATCCGCTCCCTTATAATGATACGAGACTAAGGGCCAAGATTACAGCATGAGCCTTGAAATTTTTCAAGGCTCGAGAAGAAATCACGACCGAGAATCTAGAAGCAGTTACCTCAAGGGATGTGGTGCCATTTTTGTCCCGTGATAGATGGGATTGTTAAGGTCTGATCGAAAAAATGTGGACCCATCTTCAAGGACGATTTGGGCATCATGGTACCAAGAGAGTCTTAATGCAATTATCAAGGATATTCATCACAAAAGGAGTATGGAACCCAAATATGATATTTATTACATACCATTTTGCCTTCGAAAGCAATTTTAAGAATCGACTGAATTGAACCGAATTGCTCATATATAGAGTCAAATTAATGCTTTCAGCCTCATAAATTAAGCCTCCATCACAATTTTTAGTCAGAATATCTTAATTTCATTAAATTGGGTCAAATATTCAAGTTTTTGTCGCAATGGTCCCACAATGCGTTAATTTAGTAAGTAACGCCAAGAATTAAGTTTTCATAATAATAACTTGGCTTAGCTCGTATTTAAACACGGAATGCTTGCGGCATGATGTGTTCAGCAGTCCATACCGCCTTGTCCGGTATAATACTCAATTCCACAGGGAATGATAGCGCCTCGGTAGCTAAACTAGCTTAAGCACTTGACCGGAAGTCGGGGGATCCGGGTTCGAATTCCAGTAAAGGTGAATGATTTTCTTCTCTGTGGATTTTACTCATACTTCAAGCATTGCGGGTGACTCCGTAAAGATATCACCGAAGCTATTCCCGGTATTCTAAAAAAAAAGCCTCCCAATTGCAGAGCAGCAGCTTACATACTAGTGATGGAAAAGCTTCGATCGAAATCGATTTTTCGAGCAATTGATTTTTAATATAATTGAAAATTTCTACTTTTCAACAAAAACCGAAATTTGAACCAAATATCGATTGACAGGAAAAAAAGTTGACGGGTCTTTTGAAAAAAAAATGCTAAAATATTCTAAAAACACTCAAAAAACATATTTAAGAAGACAAAAAAATCTACTCGGTTTACTTGCTAGAATCATCAGAAGCAAAAATTTACAAATGCACGCACATTTAAGTTTGGGGATAACTGCTTGTAGACATTTGGCTTCACTAAAACTAGTAAGAAAGATCAACAGATTGAGACGCTTTCTTGATGATCGAGGGCGTTCTTTCCAATTTTACTGGCCTTACAGAAAAGTCTTCCGCATGGGCCGGATGACTTTATTACTGGCGGGTAGTGACGCTTCTGAGATCAAAGGAAATGATCAAGGTCGAATTTGTAAATCGAGTTTAGATCGAAACTCGGACAGGGATAGCTCATTCTCGATTTCCTCGATCTTTGACTGCTAAAACTCGATTTTCAATTTTAATCGAAATTTCGAAAAAAGCATTTTAACAGATATTTAACATGGAATGATGCCTATATACTGCCCACTACTGGCTACTAGTCATACCTTATAGTCCTGTCACCTCTAATTCCTACTCTGTAATCGTAACATAAGCATTGAAAAGGTCCGGCAGCAATAAAACACCCTTTCAGCGCTCCCTTCCCAAATCAGCGCTTCGGAAATACGATTCGTTTTTCGAGAATAGCTGAGCTATTTGGGAGGTAAACGACACAGGTTGGTGTCGTGACTAGAGTATTGGCTACCCACCCCATGGGCTCGGGTTCAAATCCCGGCGGTGGCAGAGAATTTTCCAAGACTGCCCGATCCCTGTTTGAATTTTATGTGGAGGATTCCTGGTCCAGGGAATTTTTTCTCAAGCCAATTCATTTATATTTCACCTAGGTAGTGAAACGCAGCTTTGTGTCGCCTCCTCCGAATGCCATACCGAGACAGGGGTGTGGTTTCTGGAAAATGGTCGGGGGAGTAGCAGCAGAGCGGTGCCGAATCGGGAAGCCTGAAAGTTGAATTGACGGGGGAGAAGAGGTGGAGTAAGAGCGTCCGGGCTGTTCGCAGCCGGGGAGCGAAAGCATGGGGAGTGGTCCCGGCGGGGAAGGAATATTCCACGCCGGAGGAGGTGGGAGAGATGGAGGAGGAGGCTTCAATGCAAAGGGTTTAGTGTGGGTGGCACCGTGGGAAGAAGGCTTTCGGGCCCTCATCGACCACATCTGATCGAATGCCTTTCACCCTCGCCTTCCACCCCTCCCTGACCTCCCAGGGGAACTGCCACCCCTCCCCCCAAACATCCCCCTCCAGTCCCGGCGGCAGAAGGTAACGACAGGAGACTTCTCCAGATAAGCATTGGGTAGGTAAGCTGAAAAGGGCGGAAGAAAACGGAATACCCTGCGGGTAAGCGGGGTGGATGGGCTCTGCGGAGGGATTATTCCCATGCATCGGCACACGAAGGCCTTTACCGTCTCTCACGGTGAGGTTGGGAGATCAAACGTCTTCTCCCACTCGGCAGACGGGTCACCCCACGCTCCAATACCTCTCCGCCCGCTCTCCGGCTTTGACAAGCGATTAAACTATCTCCACCTCGGAGCGGTTTCTCGTACCTCCTCTCCCCACTCCAAGCCCTCCTCCCTCTCCTACGCCCTGACTCACACCGAAAACAAAAAAATAAAGAAAAACGTTTAAGTTTCACCCGCACATCTCCCACACTCCGTGGCCGAATCAATCGCTCAAAAAAATCACTGTAAAAAGTCATTAATTACGCCTCGAGCAGCGCCTCATTTTGATCCTTAGTACATACCAGAAAGGGGAAGGAAAACTGGCCCCAACACAATTCTATTTATTTATTTATTTCCATCGCCCCGAAAACAGCTCACAAGGCCTTTTACATCGGAGGGTATAACATGAAACAACAACTATCACACACAACCATGCCCTGGATAGGGGCAACCTACCCAGGCGGGACTCGAACCCGCGACCTTCGGTTTGGTAGGCGAGGACTTTACCCCGCCGCCACCGAGGCCGGCAAAGCTAATGCCAAGTTTAAACATAATAAACGAGGACCACGTACGTATATTAATTTATGAACTAAAGTTGGGAAATGCACAATAAAAAATAGACTTAAATGAATTTAAATTTAATTTCGGTGGCGCCTTCCTCAGAGTTAGGAAGAGGAGTGTTGGAAAGGGCCTCGAAATATGCATAATTTTTTATCACCTCTTTCCAACACCCCACACTCTTGTTTATTGAGGAAGGTGGTAGTGCCACGGAAAATTTAAATTCGTGTGTCTCTTTTTTATTGTGCCTTTAAACTGTGTTTTATCTAACCTGGGTTATATTTGGGGTAAATGCCTCATCGAGGAATATCAAGAAGTATTTATTATCTGATTGGTTCAATTATACGTATACCCTTCCATGACAAATTCACTCATTATAAGGCAGCAATGCGAAAATTCGCTTGACCTACCCCTCCGATCCGCTCTCCCAACACCTAAGCATTGTACTAATGCCTGGTACATTGTATCCATGCATATGACCTTACTAGTCCTACAGGCACATATGTGGAAAAAATAGAGTAAAATCTCTAAGTACTTACAGCTATAAGTTTTCAATTCCGTTTAATATGAGCTTTCTGGCGCAAGACCTCAAGTAGATGGGAGCACTGATTCTTCTTACAGTGATAATAAAATTAACTACATCCCAATTGAGCATTTACATCTTTCGGGCCCAAATCGATCACTCAAAAAAACACAATTCAAATTTTTTAATGTACTAACTAGCCTCAAATATCGCATTTTGTTCCTTAATCCTCACAAAGCATCGATCCAAACTTCCCGCACTTCTTACAGAGGAAAAATCAGGCTTTGTATTTAAAAACATAATTTCGACAAGCTAGTAAGACTTCTTACCAGTATATTCTTTCGTCCTAAATGGTTGACCCAACGAAATTTTGAGCTCGAATGATTGGGATCGCAGAGGTCCACTAGATAGAGCGTTGGAATGCTGACAAGTTGGTCCCGCGCTCAAATCCTGGGAGAAGTTTTCGGAGACCCCAAACACAATCATCGACGTGCGAGGTAGCCCAGGGAAAGAAACTGGATCCCTTACCCTGAACATGTGATAGTCACACGTTTGTAGCTTAGTTTAGAGCGGGCTCTATCCTTATCACACGATACCAACCTTCGGGTTGAATCTCAGAGTGAGTGAGAACAAATTTATTTTCGTGAAAAGAGTTTTTATTGCATTTCCATTAGTGTATTTGTATTAATATATCATAATAATGTCATTTCTTGTTCGTACTATCATTTCATCAAGTTGATTTTCTATTTACCCGAAGCAAGCATGATTTTTAATTTCCACATTATTAAAGGGGAGCAAAAATTATATTTAAAAAATAATGATCCAACAATTGGGGAAAATTTATTAATATCAGTACCTACCAGTTCCATTTCTCAATGACTACGGAGTGACGACTTCGAATTTTTTCCGAAGACCCCCTCCGCCACTTTCCCGGCAGGAGGGAACCACAGGCGGTGAGTCCACAAGACACGGCCGTAATCAGATTTGACGGCTTTCCGAAACTACGAACCGTCAAATTCGATTTGGAACGGGTGGTCGAGGATGTGGGACCGATGCGTTTCAGCCCCAAAGTGATCGAGAACGAACCTAACGACCGATCAAATGAAAAGAGGACGGAAACCATTTTTGCACTCAGGGCTGAGTCAGAATTTCCGAATTCACGAAAGCATCGCAACAAATAACCGCACTACCGCATAACCCCAGCACCAGGCGCGGCAAGAGAAACTAAAATAAAGCCAAAAAAAGTAAAATTTCAATAGTTTCGTTCCCGGGAGCTAAATGTAGAAATGAAACGGATTTAAACTCAGGGAGCTAAACTCCGGGTAGAAGCGAAATTGGAGTCAAAACTCAAGGAGACTGCATGGAGGAGGTCCAATTCGAACCAAAAGAAGGCTGATTTCTGTTGCCACTTCGGTCGCATTTTAATCGGCTTTCAAAAATATCCGCAGCGCGGTGATGAGTGCAATGCGATCCTTTTTATTCCAATATTTGGCATTATAATGTTTGTAATTGCGAGGAATAGTATTGAAAAGTTATGAATTTGATTGATCACATCATTATTTGTATACATTTTTGTTTAAGCCCTTAATAGGGTGGTTTCCTATTATTTTTTTATTGCCTAAATCGAAAGATTATTACTCCTGGAGTACGTATTTCACGCTTTTAGATTTTTAAATGACGATATCTATTTTTCGCGATTAAATGAAAAGTGAAAATTTTCATTTTTTTTTTTGAAAAGTGAAAACGCGACGCGTAAGTATGATTGCCGGGAAATCTCTCCGCGTGACGTATTTCTGGTTCCCGTTGCCGCCCTGCGAGGTGACCTTGAGGCGAGGCTTAGCGCTGATACGACGCAGGCTGCTAGCGGGTAGCCTAGTACCCTGCTGGCTGGTAGCGCTTGGCTTAAATAGGGATTATTAATAACTTATCAAACGAGGAAAACTTTCCGACCTTAGCCAGTTTTAATAAGTGATTGTTAAGACATGTTTCCCTGAGCTCTGCGCCTCATGCATGCATTGGTAACCTCAGACGATGTACCTATAACTCCTATCTTCTCCTATAGAAACTAGGTCCCTGTGACGTCACGTGGAGTGGCATCGCATGGCCGCCAACCTGGCCCTTTTCAAATGAGGATAAAAATGGACCATTGCCATTCGTCTAACCCGGTATTTCTAAAACAAAATAATTTGTATATTATGAATACACTAATGGCGGGTAACGAATCACAATTAATGCCTTTCGTTTTCTTTGATGAAGGAAACCACCCTATTATAACATATTTGTCCGCGACTCTTGGATCAATTTGTCCGTCAGCGACGCGAGTGGCGACTTCTGTAAACCCATTTGAATGCGCGGTGGACGACAACACATTATGTGGGCGATTTGAGGATCCTCTTTCGTAATATTCGTGTCAAAACTACTTCGGGTCGAAACTAAGTGAAACTCTGGGACGAAACGAAACGCAGATAATATTTCGCATCGGAGGGACCACCTGCTTCGCCCTCAAACGGTTTAGTTTCGGCCCACACATCGAGTACGAAGTATGGTTGAATGACGTTGTAACATAACATAAACAAGCCACCATATTGTTTTTATATAATTTAAAACTGACAATGGTAGTGAGGGACGGGGGGATTGTTGTGAAGGAAAACGGGGAGTTGTGTATAGAGAGTTGAAGGAGGCAGACGTGTTTAAAGGAAGAATCGGGATAAGGACTAAGAAAGGTGGCTGTGTAGCAGAGAAAGGAAGAGAAAGCAGAGAAGGGGAGGCGCCTACGAGAGGAGAAGAGAGCGGGAGGAGAGGACTATAGCGGAACTCAGGATCCACGCTGATGCAGTTCATGGCGGTGGTTCAGAAGTGTGGTGGTGGTAGATATAAATGGAATTGTGATATCATGGTGGCTTTTGATGTTGGTTTTATGCAAAAAGTTTCAAAATATAGAGTTTGTTTCGAATTTTATTGGAATTATTTGCTTAAAAAGCAACGAAGATTTTAAAAAAGTTACAACGTAGGGGTTCGGCCTACCGCCATTGGATGCATGGGGCACTCATAAATCGAAACTATTTCTTCTTATCCCCCACCATTCAACTTTTGGGATCGAAACTAATCTATGAGCAACGGAGTTTCGTTCAATTCATTTTCATTCCCGGGAGTAAATTTTTGTCCCGACTCGAAACTAAACTCCTTGGTGATTTTATTTTCAAGCAGGAACGAAACTAAACGTATGCCTCATAATTTAGTTTCCCTCCACGTAGAAACGAATCATTTTTGTTTCGTTTCAATTGCCATCCCTGATCAGCACTAAGGTCAAATGCCATAGGGATTGAAGAAGTCATAAGGAACTTACTAAGCTCGTCATGATCCGATTTCACTTTGATCGATGTCCCCCGTGAAGTTATAGATCATTCGAAAGTCCCAATGTATTAGAAAAGGGATTTCACAGCATGCAATAGAAAATTTGGTGGAAATAAAAAAATTTTGTATTTTGATTTTTCTGAGATATCTCTCATTTTGGTCCTCTGATTTAACTGAAGAAGATTAGAAAAGCAAGGTCCTATGGTAAGAAATAAACCTTTAACGACACCTCCCAAGCGGTAAAGAGAGGGCAACGCATTAATGGCCAACGGAGGGAGGGACAAGTGCTCATCGGGATAAGCATTAAATCCGAAACTTTATGAAGCAGAGCACTCTTGTCCTTGGGTTGAGAAACGGCCAATGGAGGCGGAAGAACCTACCAACATTAGTCAGCAGCGTAGACAGAAGAAGGTATGGTTATCAGCTACTGTAAGGATCCTAGAGTTTTGCCGAGTTACGACAGAAAGGAAAATCAATGAAAACCCTCCTGAGGTAAAAAGGCGATGAATGTAAATGTGGGGAAACACATCTACATTCAATCAAGCTACAGAAACTGAAATTATTCTGATAAATTATTCCTAAAACAATTCTATTCCCATGATTGAGTTTTTTTCCAAATGATGATATTCAGTGCTACAACTACACGACACAGCATAATTATTACAAGTACGCCTGAAAGATGCGATATTCTGAGGCTAAATACATATTAAGAAAACCGACTTTACATCTTGCAGACACTATTAGCACATGGCTGTTTGTGTACAGACTTGCGAACTAGTGTCATAACACAGCAGTGTAACTAAGGCAGCAGCATAGAATTCGCAATATTTAGCAGTCTTATTTTAGATGGAATAAACGAGATACAGAAGAAAATAATATCGTGAACCTTAAACATGGATGTGATGGACTTCACAGAAATGTTTTCATGAATTCTTTGACTTTCTGGGGCCCTGTCAGTGATTTCAGGCTCTTTTTGGCAGAGGAAGTAAATTAAAAATAAAATAAATAAAATTGAAAAACGTCCTTTTTCCAAAAACAGTATAAACTGCACCCAAAAGTCAAAAATAAGCTTTCCATCCCTCGGAGAATAAACCGTGGGTGCTGATTCGGTTTGTGAGAAATGAGTGTGGAATAGCCTGATGTGTGAATATGGATGGGAACGCCTTATTAATACCTGAACATAATCAGTAACCACGCTTTACTCCTCGAGAAATGAAAAGCTTATTTTTTTACTTTTTAGAGCATTTTATACTGCTTTGACATCTTTTTTATTGATTCTACCATTAGTTTCTACTTTTCACTGGTATATCATGAAATCGATTAAACCAGATACGGATATTTCTACCAAAACATTGCAACAACGCCACCTATTGAGTATTTTTAACCAATTTCCATATGGAAATTTAGTGAACTGATTAGAGGACAATCGGAAAGCACTTCAAATCTAATTATATTGAATCTTGTATTTTCACCAGTGGCAAGCAAGCGTGAAAATTGAAAAATTTCAAACTTTCCGACGGTGAGAAGTGGGTTAAAAATCAAATTACAAGATTCCATCGATGAAAAAGGAAGCGGGTTAAAAAAAGGTCGAAAAAATGAAGTCATCGACATACTTGAACTGCAGGTCAAGTCACCTCCGCCACCATCCACACGTATCATCCATATCACAACTCGCCCACGTAAATTTCCAAAACCATGCCGTAGGCACGGAAGCCAATGGTTGGAAACCCACCGAATTGATGGCCCCCGCGACCAGCCATGCAATCATCACCTTTACGCGTGAAATACCGAAAAGATTTCAACTCGATCCCGAATTTATACCAGCCGAGACACAAATGAATCACGGGGAAGGATGGTCTTGGGCGCCGTGGGTAAAAGAGGGAAACACTACTAGCGACAGAGCGGCAACGAAGTTCGAGTACTATAGGAAAACTACAGCTGTAACCCAAGGTGGTTTGAGAGTGCGTTTAATTGCATCCGCTATTGACTAGGTCAATCTGAATTGCTCGTCCGTAAACATTCATGCATTATACTTCAAGCTAAGAGGAAACAACCCTAATTAATAAAAACAGCCAGTAAAATCATAGGAAACGGAAACAAACTTTTTTTAAACCAACAAGTAGGTCTAATTTTTATTGTAACTGTACCTACTGGATTCCCACGCAAAATAAATAATGGGAAAAGACTATTGAAGGAAATGATTCCGAGCTAAAAAAATCTCTTTCATAAATCACTCAAATAATTTTTCGATATCCATTCTAATGGGATTGATTCTGAGGAAATGTCAGCTCCATTGGCAATGGGATTCCAATCTAATTTGAACAAAATATTACTCAGATAATACGATTTATTGTTAATGTCCTTTACTCGAAGTGAATTATTTTAACACTAAAAACTGTAGGCTTAAAAAAAATAAACTCGCATGCCAAAGATACAATTTTTTCAGAAAATTTCGGAGATACATTCTTGGTCCCGCTCACGTGAGGAAACGTTCTTCATGCAAATCATTAATGAAAAGCTTCCAGTTTAATGTGGCAGGAAAGCGGGGGTAAGGTTGTGATTGATAAACGCACAAACGTCCAGAAAAGAAATCAATCGTTTCATTGAGAAAACAAAGATTCCGTACGCATGCATGACCCCACCGTTGCTTTTTTACTGGGATAAAATAAATTAATTCGTGTAGGTGAGCGGTGGCTATTGGGAGTTTAATGCTTATAAAACTGACTGTCAGAACACAGTGAAGGGAACTTACAGGGAAAATGGGAAAGCAAGATAAAATGAGGAAAATCGAAGGTGTACTTCGTGAAAAATTTTAATTTTGCAGAACAACTTAGTAATTTGTAAAACTATTGTAAAATAACACTTTCTGAAATAATTATAATCTTTCTGAAATTAAGGTCTTTGAAATGATCTATGGCATGTATTTATACCTCCCTTATTAACGGAGATATGGTGCCTATTGCGAAGATGTTTTATTCAAATTGCTGTCTCACAACATCTTATTACAGTTCCATGCAAAATAAAAAGGCCTTGGTGTTTTCTTTCTCTAATAAAATTAATACTATGAGACAAATTCAATGGAAATCGGTGGACGTGGTCGACTTTGAGCGGAATGATCCAACGACCCGTCCGTATTTGAATTCTTTAGCATCCTAACTGTTAAGCTGTATTTGGGGATTACTTATTCTACGTCTGATATAAGATGAATGAAGAAGTAACAAATCATAATCTAAACATAATGACAATTTGCAGTAAACGTCTAGCGAAATTCATTCTCAATAAAGCAAAAACCAAAACAGCAGCATACCACGAGCACTGTCTTAACGAATTGCACGTCATTTCTTGGCACTCATCTTAAGATCTGCTGCAGTATCTGTGTGATCAATCAATCAGATATGTTGAAGTTAAAAAAAAAAGCAAATCCACGATAATGACGTAAATACGAGGGTGGTTTGATAAGTCCGCGACTTTTGTAGAAAAAATACATTTTTTGGCAAAAAAGTGTTTTCTTTCTATTCATAGTCTCCCTATAGGTCGATACATTTAGTCCCACGTTTTTCCAATTTTCTACTCCTAATTTATAGCTTTTATCAAGGCCCTCAAAATAGGCGTTCGTCCTCTTGGATCGAGCCAAATCTCCCACCGCCAAGCCATTTCTGCACATTTAGAAGCGGAAATCTGTCACAGGGGGATAAATCTAGAGAACATGGTGAATTGGTTTGCATTTCGCAGCCTAATTTATGGATTTTTGCCATGGTAACTACACACGTGCGCACCTGTGCATTGTCTTGATAGAACAGAACTTTTTTTTTTCGTCAAAGGCGATTTTTATTCCTTTAAATCTACATCAAAAATACCCAAAAGCTCTGAATAACATTTGCCGGTGATAGTTTTACCCTTTTCAAGACAATCGATGTAAATGACACCGCGTTCATCCCGCAAAACCGTGCCCGTGACCACGTTGGTCAACAGAATCACCTTAGTTTTCATTGGTGCACGTTCACCTGCAGAAACCGATGGTCTTGAGTGTTATTTGGTCTCTGCTGTACTTAGATGGACCCATGCCTCTTCCACGGTTACTTAACAACGCAAAAACTCGTTCGAAATGGGACTGAACATCGCCCAATGCTCCTTTGTAGTGGTCATACAGTCGTGTTTATGCTCGAATGTAAACAATGGCAGCACCCATCGCGCAGATATTTTTTTAATTTCCAAATATTCTCGTAAAATGTGATGTACCCACTCATTTTAGATGATTACAGTATCAGTTATCTCACGCACTTCCATTCTTTGATCGTCCAATATCATTTCATGGATTTTATGGATGATTTCTAGCATAACGTCCTCTTTCGGGCGTCCGGAACTTTCGACGTCACTTTTGCTCGTACGACCACAACGGAATTCAACAAACCATTTCTTCACCATTTAAAATTGATGGTGCAGTTTCCAAAGTTATTATCAAGTCTTTTCTTGGTTTCGGTTCCGGTTTCATGACGCAAAAAAGAATGTTTAGGTAGCACACGAAATTCACTTTTTCCATCATTTTCGTTAAAATCCCCAACATTGTCTGCTTTCAATGGCTGTAAATTGCAAATTAAATAGCGGAACTACCTCAAAATTTCACAGCCGCAAGCTAACAGATGGTATTTAACGGGAGTAATGTCGTATTTATAGGTACTACGCGGGAAATACAAAAAGTCACGGACTTATCAAACGACCCTCGTATTTGGCCTTCGTGTTCTAGGTAAGTGCGTGTGGCCAAAATCGTCATTTGGTTTTCCCTCCACCCTTCCTCGCCTTTTCTGCATGGCACCATTGGCTCCACCTAGCGATGCTCTCCTCCACACATCATACGATTCGAGAGACTTCTGGATGAGAAGGCTAGCATGGGAAAAATGAGGGGAATATTTAAGAGAAGCTGTGCTCGTGGGGGAGTCGCGTGGAAACCATCGCACAACAGAGGAGGGGTTGAGAAGATTTGGAAAGTGTGCGCCACCCTGACCCGTGGTTAAACGACCAATCATAAGATTTCCCCAAAGCACGCATCCAAACGCGGCCGCGTCTTTTAAAGTGCCGCCGAAGAATGGAAAAAAAGACTGGATCCTTCCATGGGGACGCCAGGGCGGGGGTGGAGGGACACAGACCGTGGAAGGGGTTTGTTCTCTTGGCGTTCGAGGCCGTTGTATGGGCGAAGACATATCGACAGGGAGGGCCCAGGGGGAGGGAAAGGGTATGAGGGTTTCGTAGGATGAGAGGCCAGGGATGAGGTTAGGGAAGATGTAGGAGCGCTGTAGGGCTTTCTCTCGATAGCTGGACCCACGCAACGGCGTTCCCTCTGGCGATGAATCAGATACACGCATTTTAGCACCTTTTGTTGTAGAAAGACTTAACTAATTATATTTTTTTAAATCAACGCATATTTGTAAACAATCAATGACGTTTCTACCAAGATGCAGAAGACTAGCCAATAACATGTGTCAAAACTAACCTCATTCGGGCAACCGTTGCATAAAAAAATATTGTTTCATAAAAGATACAATAACATAATAACGGGAGACCTATGAACCTTAATATCAATACCCAAAGAGGCTTAATACATGATAAAAGTAAATTTCGTATAGTCAATACTACGCATTTAATGTTAGCTAATGTTTAAACTTGAGATTTACTTAGAAAGGCTTGAGAATCCGGTATTTTTAGAATATGCACTAAGATATATATGAACCAAGTAGGGTAAGTAGGGTTTTAGCCTTATTAATTATCATGATATATAAAAAGGAAAGTACTTACCACTGTAGCATAGACATCTTGAAATATTATATGGTTTTTAAAAGAGCTCAAACTCGTGTGTCTACACTTTTGTTACTAAGAGTAATTAGTGAATTAAATCTTACTGGCAATTTCCCTTATTTTCTGAGCAAAATTGCAAGTAAGTTTGAATTTATTAATGCGTTGGAATTCCGCCAGATAGATTTTGAAACAACTCTCTGTAATATAATCCAACTGTGAAAGAAAACACAAAACCATTGATTATTATGAGAGAAGAAAAGGGGAACAAAGGTTTTGTAGGCTTCGTAATTCGCCCTTGATTGAAATAATTCCTTCAACAGATTCTACAATTATCATTGTAAAATATTCAGTCTTTCATAAATCCATTAACACTTTTATTAATTCATTTTTTTCTTTCCCAATAAATTATCAGCGTTTTCCTTCAAGTTTCTCTTAATCGCTAAAATGAATATTGGCATGTAAAATACGAAGGCTTCATAAAACCATCAAAAACGCCAGACAGGGATTAGATCAGTGATTTGATAAAGTTATTTTTGTAGAATTCTAAACATTTCTCGTGGCCTTTAAAAAACTATATTTGAGAAAAAGTATCAATTTACTCAGTGATGGGATCCCTGGTGATGCGATGGTCAAATTCGCTTTCGGACGCTCATAACGTATGCGGGCTTTACAAACGAGGTATTCAGATATTTGAGCGTCAGTGAGGCTATGACGTCGAATTAATTTTCAGGAGGGAAAGAAGATAGTTGTCAGCCATTTATGATATAATCCCTTGAGGGCTTGATAAAAAAAATACCTGAACATAAAACATTAACAGAATCGGAAAACATATAAAACGTTAATGCTCTCGAGGAGAAAATTGATGAGGGCGCCATTTGCATCGCGGGGAGAATGTTGTGGACCCCGTTGAATGGAGAGGGCACATGACCCACACCCGTCTCCCACGGGGCCCGCCGCCGTGTCCGCAGGCGACCGGCGGGCGCCGCCGCCGCCGTCGACCGCCGCCCCCGCGAACCCTTCCCCGCCCATCCTAATGGAGATGTGGGCGGGTGGATCCAAAAGCCTCACTCCCCCAAATTAAAGACTTTCTTCTCCACCTTATCGCGGACACGTGGGAGAGAGGATGGCGCCACGTCCCAGGAGGACGGAGGAAGGCGGGCGACTCCCGGGAGTGCATGGACATGTTTGTGCAAATCACTAGCCCTACACAGTCGCAACGTTGTTTTGAACTTCGCGGGGAAACACCCTTGAGGCACTGTACCTCGGGGACTTTTCTACTCTTTCAATTCAAAGGGGTTTGGAAACGAAAAGGAAGATCACCGTGATAATGAGCATTATCATAGTAGTAATAATGAGGTATTTATTAAGGCCGTTATACATGGTACACGGAATTGCGCAATCTGACGTATGCGAAGGCGCAATCAAAATTGCATCGTGTAAAGCGGTGAATTGCTAGAACACGTGTGAGAATGCGTGAATGCGAGACGGCAAAATAGCCCTTGTTCTAATTTCGTTCATGCATTCGCGCAATTCCACGCCACTTTAGAAATTAATGCAGCTCTAACCTGCGCAATTCCGTGCCCCGTGTAAAACGGCCTTTACAAGCGAATTTAGGACTTATAAATAACTTTTTCATTGTTTTGTTCACTATACATCCATGCCCTTGTAACACTTAATTTTGAGTTGTTTTGAGTAGGGTGTTGGAGTGACGATTGATGGGAGAAGGACAATGAAGCGGGCAATAATGAGCAGCAGAGGTGGAAGGGAGCAATTGTTGTTGACGGTACTGGCGGGACAGTAAGAGAGTATGGTTGTAAAAGTTGTGGCGTGCGGGTGTGGCTTTGCTCCCGAGTTTTTCGCTGAGAGGTACGTTGCCTTTAACTTATAATAATTGTTTTTAAAGTGTATTAACCATATTTGCGAAGTTTAAAGAGGATAAAAAACGTTACACCCTCTATGGTGGTAAATGCACCAAAGCGGGATTCGAACCAGCGACTTCTAGGTTGGCAGCCACCGAGGCCAGCATACACATTGGGTAGAGATAGGATAGGAAAGAAGATGGGTGGAACTAAGGCCATGCGAACTAACACTAGCGAACCAAAATTTGATATTCCTAGAGAAAGGAAGTATCACCCTTAAGAAGAGGTGGCCCAGACGCTATTTCCTAGATCAGGGGTCTCCAATTTACTAAGCCACAAGGGCCACATTCCAAGTTCCGAATCGCCCCGCGGGCCGGATAGCAAATTTGCCGATGACTGACACTGAAGTATTCGATACCAACGTCTACTGAAGTATCCGGTGGCGTATTTCTTAATTACGAACAGTTGAAGGCAACTTTGACGTGTAGTACAGCGCCGCAATGCTCCTAGCGGCGTCTCACAGAGTTAAACGAGCGAGAATCGCGCGCTACTTGAAACGAGTGCGCGGGCCGGATGAAAGCCCTCCGCGCTATTCGAAAGCACTATTCGAAATTTAAAATGCATTTTTGCTTTGAGATCTAGTGATGAAAAATATTTAAATTGCAAAAATTATTCTGAAATTCTGAGATCAAATTTCTCTAAGCCTCTCCAACTGAGAACTGTATAATTTAACTTAAACAGTGATAAGGGAATCGATCTAAGAGCTAACAGGATTAATTCAATAGAGGTAGAATGCACCAGATCAATTTCAGGTAAAAAAAGTGCAAATTTCCTCTTAACTAAGTGTGTTTCAACGGCTTTATGTCCCAACCGAAGAAAACCCATTTTAATATTTCAAAACGTTTCGTTCTTAAGTAAGATCTATGGGAGCGGCTACTCCTATTATCATGCGGCCCAAATAACTGTAATCTAATCCATGAGTGAAACGTCGGCAAAGGTATGTTGTCCTATTTACCATTGTTTTTTAATTTGGAAAGGTAGGCGGAAAAAATACCATTATCATTATGCGAAAAACCCTTGGTTTCTAAGCTTACCTTCCAATGAGTGACTTAAAAGAAATGGGTCGCATATTCAACACTCCTACTGCATGTAATAATAAAGCACACATGCAGAAATTAAGTGTGTTAAGGTTAATATTAAGCAAAAGATAAGATTTAGCATAATATGCAATAATGTCTTTAAGACCACAAAATAAATTTCGAATTGAACGTAACCACTTTCTAAGATGAATCAATCATCGATGAGCATTAACACAATTGTAGGCGTTTGAACTTACATTTTTTTACTATCACAGCCTACAAAAGGAGGCCTAAATAAAAGACGCAAAACACCAGCTAAAATATGTGTTGATCCTCAAAATCACGAATGTTACAAAAGAGGATCCTCAAGTCGGCCTCTAAATTTGTTGTCACCCACCGCGCATTTAAATGGGTTTGCATAAGTCGCCACTCGCTTCGCTGACGGAGAAATTGTGATCCGTGTTTCACGGGAAAATAAGGAATAATTAGGTGTGTTAACCGAAATTTTTGCACATGTTGTTGAGATTTATCAAATTTATTACCTTTCAATGCTAATCTTCTCATTTGCAAAGACCATACTGCAAAATATTAAAAAAACGTGGATCACATTGCACTCATCACCGCGCCGCGGACATGTTTGAAAACAGATTAAAATCCAACCGAAGTGGCAACAGAAATAAGCTTTCTATGGGATGGAATTGGGCCTCCTCTATGCAATGGATTCGAAACCCTAAGGCGGCCTCGCGGGGTTACACACTGGGCCGAGGTCCGAGGCTATGAGATCATCACCTCTGCACCACAGAAGGGGGAGGACTTGAAGGAACAAGGAAGGAGGCGCCGCCGCGATAGGAGCCCGACGACGCCTCCTGGGACGGGATAGGGAAGGAAGGGAGGGGAAGAGGAATCCCGCACCGTCACAAAGGCGGGCGGGTTCTACTACTAGCGAAACCAAGCATAAGCAATTAATGTTCTAACGACCTTGGAGGATTATTCTATGAGGAAGAAAAATCCAACGATCAAATCGCTATCCTCCTCTATCAGAGTATGAGGGTTCAAGGGGAACCCTTCAAAGATACAACACACCGGGGCCGGGAACCAAGCCATCAGGCGTAGTCACTGCGGTTCTCACCATTGGTGGCGCCATTCTTCACAAGCGACATTTTCCTGGGTCTTCTCGGCCGTTAGTACCCGGGCTTCTGGACCGTCAGTATCGCCCATTGCACCCCCGGGGAAAGCGGCCGGGTCCACTTCTTAAGGCCGTTTTACACGGTACACGGAATTGCGCAGGTTAGAGCTGCATTAATTTCTAAAATGGCGTGGAATTGCGCGAATGCATGAACGAAATTAGAACAGGGGCTATTTTGCCGCCTTGCATCCACGCATTCTCGCATGTGTTCTAGCAATTCACCGCTTTACACGACGCAATTTTGATTGCGCCTTCACACGTACGTCAGACTGCGCAATTCCGTGTACCGTGTAAAACGGCCTTTAGGGACCCCAAACTGCCCTCCCTGCCATCCCTAACGCTCCAGATAGGCCGCCATGGACTCCATGGCGGCCTTGGACGCCAACGTTGGAAATGAAGAATCCGTCAGCAAAGAAGATGAAGACATGACGTTTACTGATGAAGAGGTCGACTACTTATTCTCAGCAGCAGCGCAAAAGCCTCATACGGACCAACTAGAAGACGGAAAAAGCCGCCAATCAAGCCCTACTCCACAAACCTCAACCAACATTTCAACCCCCGCACCACCATCTTCAGCCACTTCTGCACCAATTAGAAAGCTTATAACCATTACAGTTCCTGAAAAACTCACCCACGATTCCCGTTTTCGCAGTTTTCTCAACCTACCTGCAGAGGCAATGCCTGAAATTACCTGAGATTCTGAACGGCCCCCTTTAGGGCCTTTTTCAACTCCGTCTAAGCGTAGGCGTATTAGAAACACGCCTTCGCCACCGTCTCCGGCTCCCATTTTGCTACAGAACCAGTTCGCACCTCTGTCATCAGACGATACTGCAGCCCCTGAAAAAGAAACAATGCCACCCGCGCAACCAAAACTTCCGAAAACAATCCAACAAAAGAAATCATCAGTCCCGCCCATCTTCTTGAAGGAGCCAACGGGCTGGTCCGTCAAATACCGAGCCATTAGAGCTGCCTGCGCATACCCACCAGTGTGCCACTCCACCGGCTCCTCGGTAAAGATTCAAACATCATCATCATTATCAGATTTCCGCGCTCTTGTGCGCCTTTTCACTGAAAAACAGTGGGCATACTTTACCTACCAACTACCGGAAGATAAAAAACATTCCTGGTCATTCGCGGACTCCGCATAGACACGCAAATCAGTGAAATCAAAGATTCCCTATCAGAAAGGAACCTCCAAGTTCAGGAAATCCGGCAGCTAAAAACCACCCGCCCCACTCAAAAACAACAGAAAGAACTGGAAGCCACTCAAACCGACGATCCTGCTTACCGAAAGCCGCAATACCCACCACGGAACCTTCCGCTGTTTCAGATTAAACTAATACACCCAAACGACGTAGAACGCCTAAAAAACGTTACTTATCTCTGTGGCCTTTCGGTAACTATAGAAGATTTTAAACCGTCACCAGGACCACCCCAATGCAAGAAATGCCAGCGCATTGGGCACACGGCTAATTCCTGCGGCCTTCAAACTAGATGCGTACGCTGTGGCGGCCCGCATTCCCACAGAGAATGTACAGTTGCAAAACCGGAACCGGCTAAATGTGCCAACTGCGGAGGTGAGCATTCAGCAAATTACCGGCAATGTCCAGCGTACAAGTCGTATGCTGAAAGACTGCAATCCGCCAAAAAGCAATCCTCTACCCCAGAAACGCCTGACGTTAACTCCACAACAACTTTCCCTTCTCTTCCGTCTCCTGCTCTCATCCAGCCACAACCACAACCCCCTGCTCCACCACAACCGGCCTCTCAACCCTCTCTTCAAGAAACCATTGCCTCCTTCACTCCTTCCATCAAAACGAAACTTTTCTCCTGGCTAACTAATCTTGTCAAAAAACTAATTACTCCATCGGAAAAATCTAAGACAGACATATTACTTGAAGAAATCATCCAGGCAGCGCTATTATTCATCAATGATGGATAAGCGCAAGGCCGTTCAACTAAGAGCACTGCAATGGAATATTAATGGAATTGGCTCAAAAACAGAGGAACTTATGAACATTCTACAGGAACACGTAATTGATATTGCAATCATCCAGGAAACATGGCTAAAACAAACAAGAAAAAAATCTACACCCCCGGGTACCACCAACTTCGTCGCGACCGCGAAGAGAAACAAGGCGGTGGCGTATTAATTTTAATCATAACCTGCCTTATCTTCAGCCAAATTCCATTCCCGGACTTGGAATCCTTGGAAGCAATCGGCGTAACCGTCGGAACCAGCATTGGTAACATAAACTTCTGGAGCTTCTACTATCCCCCCAAAAAGATCAACATGAATGACCTCAAATTCATAACAGAATCATTAACAGGAAGAACCTTCGCCGGTGGCGACTTAAACGCGAAGCATACCAGCTGGGGAGCTTCAACTACCAACGCCGCTGGTAGAAAAATTCATTTCATTGCCGGAGAAAGAAATGCCAAAGTTCTCACCCCATCTACCTTTACCCACTACTCCATCCATGGCTCCGCTGACATCCTCGACCTAGCTCTCACAACCAACCTTCCTGCAATAGAAAACCCCATCACTCTGGACTCATCTGCCTCCGATCACCTTCCACTCCTCTACTGTATAAACTGGGATAAAAAAGTCGCCTCCCTTTCCACGGAGGACAATTCAATCTGGAAGATGGCCAGAGCCTTAAAAGCTCCCCTCAACCAGACTCCACCTCTGAAATCCGGAGACACAACTGCCTCAACAGACTACGGAAAAGCTAATCTCTTCTCGGACATGCTTGAAGCGCGATTCACCAACACCCTCGAATCCGAGCTTGAAGAAGAAGCAGAAGCACATTGGATGAGCCTAAATTTCTGTCCAAACGATCAACCAGCTCTCACCTGCGACCACGAGATCATCGAAGTAGTCAAAGGACTCAAGAGGAAATCTGCGCCTGGCCCTGATGCTATATCGAATAAGCTACTAAAAAACCTCCCCGCCTCTGCCTTTTCCTTTCTTGCCACATTCTACAACTTCCTATTTCACATCTCATATTTCCCTACAGCATGGAAGCGCGCTAAAGTTATCATGCTGTCCAAACCTCAAAAACCTGCAACGAACCCTTCCTCCTACAGACCTATTTCTCTCCTCTGCACTCTTTCCAAACTGTTTGAAACTCTAATCCACAACCGCCTCAAATACCACCTATCCCTAGAACATAGCATCAGGCCAGAGCAAACAGGCTTCCAAGCAAAAACATCCACAACACACCAGATCCTACGACTCACTGAGAAGATTGCAAATGGATTCAACGCCCGACTCATCACTCAGGCAGTTTTTCTAGACCTAGAAGCTGCGTTCGACCGGGTTTGTACCTTGGGCCTCATCCTGAAAATTTCATCCTTCCCCATCCCAATGTACCTGCAAAAAATAATCAAATCCTTCACCACAGACAGAACCTTCTACGTTAAATTCAATACAGCCTCTTCTATTACCCTTCCTATTACCTACGGCGTCCCGCAAGGCGCCATCCTATCCCCTACCCTATTCAACATGTATGTCAATGACCTTCCCTTAATCCGCGGTAACGAAGCTTTTCTATACGCAGACGACACCACCTTTATCGCTCAAGGTTCAAACCCGCGAACAACATCTGACTTGCTTCAAAGGCAAATAGACGCATACGAAGATTGGGCAGACTCGTGGAAGCTAACGGCAAATCCAAACAAATGTATTCACATGACTTTTAGTAGGCGCCCAAAAGCGGGCACCGGAAATCCCATATTTTACGGGAACAAAGAAATCAGACGGCAAGAAACATCAAAATTCTTAGGTGTAACCCTTGACAGAAAGCTGATCTGGAACCACCAAATCAACAACGCCATTGGAAAAACTAAAGCCGCGGCAGCAGCGCTTGGGCCACTGCTCCAAAAAAGTCGAAATTATCGTTAAAAACCAAATGCCTACTTTATAAAACCATGCTAAAACCACTCTTATCATATGCTTCCCCAGTCTGGCTAATGGCTTCAAAAACCCACCTATCAAGACTACAAAAAACGGAAAATCTACTACTACGGAAGATCGTGGGCGCATAAGGAATAAAGATCTGAGGAAAGACCTCAAAGTAACTCCGCTATTAACAGAACTGAAAGCAAATCTTCCCGTATTCAAAAGGTCTCTAATACGCACTGGAAATGAAAAAATAGTTGATCTCTGGGAATATACCCCAGACCAAAACTATAGACATCGCACGCCTCTCTCTGCCCTAATCCCTAACCACATCCCCTCCCCATAAACCAAAATAAGTAGAAATACTGAAAAATCAAAGATAATTTAAACAGCAGACATGAACCCTTAAGAAATCCACTGGAGACAGCCAGAAGGCTGGGGCTAGTGATTCATAACAAAACAGAAATTCCGGCGAGGCGGGAACCAAGCCAGTGGCTTATACGCCCGATAGCCCGGGGAGGGGCTGGAGAGGAAGGGAAAAGGAAAGAGGCGCCGCCGCGATAGGAGCCCGTCGACGCCTCTAGAAAGGGATAGGTTCGGAAGGGGTGGATCGGGGAAAAACACTTCAACGCTATAGAAGCGAAGAAGGCCCACTAAATAGCGAAACCAAGCAAAGTAAATAATATTCTAACGATTTTGGAGGATCATTCTATGAGGAAGAATAATACAACGATCAAATCATTAGATCCTCCCCTATGCAGTCCCATTGGTCAAAATACTATGAAAATCTTTCATAAACAATTCTATTCCAAATTATGCCTACATAATCAGTTAACAAAACCACCGCCGGCGTCCATCGGTATCCGCGTCGGGAGAGAGCGTGTAAATGAGTGCACGACGCCATTTCTCTGGAGCAACAGGCCTTATCTCCGACCTGTCCTCTCACGTTTGTCACCGGGGCTGCGCCAGACGCTCTATTGAGCAAAAACACTCCCAAAGTCTGAGTCATGGGCAGAGCGAGGAATTCGAGCCCCGGCAGAGGGACACCGCGCTGCAGAGAGGAGAAAAACAAAATATGAGGCGGGGAGTGATTCATGCGGTCACGGGCGGCGTGGACCGCATCCGAGATTCGGAATTATATTCCGACCACGTCCCTCGCGTTCCGTACCGACCTACGCCCTAGAGCAGGGGAAAAAGAAAGGCAAAAATGCCCCGCGACGCGACATTAGCATCCCTTCGTCCGACAACTTTCTTCCCGCCGGCGCAAGTGAAAAGGAACAGCACCAAGTAGGTACAGCCGAGGGAGCGCACATCTTTCACAATTTCAATAGAGTGGAACACAATGTCAGAATTTTTATCTAAGGAATTTGTTGCATCGAGGCTTGAACATACTTTAACTTTTAACTTGAAGGGTGGTTATACTGAAGGGTAGTAATCATTTTAAGTAATGCTTTGTTCATGTTGAAATTAATTGATAATTTCATTCAATATAACCTTTACCTATATTTATAAATACAACTGAGTATTTTTTACAATCCATTTTAATTTTTTTAAAGCGGACGCGTCGCTTTAAAAAAAATACACTGCCCTGGCCTGCCACAAGCCACTCGGTATGGCAAATATGCTGCTTATTTCCATTCAAAAGGTAATAAGAAATTTCAAATGCATAATGGTGCTGACTAAAACATCAAAACGGCCAGACTTAATGCAGTGTGGTGATTTCATGAATAAAACACGCGTTAATGCTACAAATAAAATAGAAACGCTTAACCCTTTTCATGGGTGTTGGTCTTTTAAGGTAAACATGTGGCAGAACTCAATTTCTACGAGAAAAAATTAAATTATTCTTCATCAGATGAAGAACCATAAAAAATATAAGTAGAAAAATGAAGACGACAGAAAAAATTTCAGGCAATATGATAAAGTAAGCAGAAGTTATCCGATAACATGACGGATCTGGACGTTTTAGTGTTCAACAACAAATCTTCACCAGCATATATCAATTTCATTTCGGAATGTTTTCTTATTATTCCTGAATACACGATACCAACAGGTACCCAACCTGAGAAGTACAACACAAGTTTAATCGATAAAGAAGTGTTAAAATTAGTTTAAAATCCTCTACTTAGTACCCTGTTTTTCAAAAATTTCCCCCCTTGGTTTTGGACCCTCCCTGAACGAAATTCCTGGCTACCCCACTACTACCACCCTTTACATCGCTGAACTCCTCTCTAAAAGTCCATTTTTTCTGAGAGGTATCGTGGAACAGCATATTAAATGATACACAAAGACATCGCACTGTTCACTTCATTCAACAGTACCTGATGATGATTGGTACTGATTATGATTGCAAGCCAATCAAAACATGAGTAGCAGAGTTTGTGAAATTAAAATTAAGTGGTCAGTACAATATCTTCGTGTATTATTATCTCTAATATTTGCAGTGAGACCTATTATTTCCAATCCATTACCTTCTTTTCTTCCTGGTATGGTATTTGCGGAAGGCGACCAACAGCTGAGGTTATTTACACAATGAGGGAAGCAAGGATGGAAGGAGAGAAACCAGGCGTCGGCATTAGCCTACTCTTAACGAAAAGCGCCAAGGGTATCATGGCTTAGCGTCCCATCCGATGGACGGAGTGTTGCGCTTGAAATGTCCTCAGCACAACATTCAAGCAGGGATCGAGGAGTCTGATAATTCTCTGCCGCCGCCGGGTTTTGAACCCGAGCCCATGGGGTGGGAAGCCAACACTCTATCCACCACACCAGCTCCGTCCCCATTTTCTTCCCCCCCCCCCCCCCCTTCCACCGTTACCGAAGTATATTTTCCTCTCCAAGTACTCACTCCATCAACACCAAATTTCTCCTAATTGTTTCCTGCAGGCGATTTCTCCCTTCAACAACCAAATCTAGAGCATCCTTGTTCCTTTTCCTCTCCGTCCATGTCACATTTCCATTCTCCGACACATCCACGTTTAAAAGGTTTCTAGTCTTTTCTCTTCCCCCAAATGATTTACTTAAAACAGAAACTTCATCAGCATATAAGTAATTTTATTAATATTGGCTTAGAAAAAACATCTACATAATAACTCGATTTAATAAAAGCGTAAGAGAAAAAAAACAATACAAGCCTGGTCCAGAAGGTTAGGCCGTATTAACAACACGGATATTCTGTAATACATTCTGAACTTACTTATTCCCTTCACAATGCAGTAAAAGTCTCCAATATGGGAAACAGACAACAATATCAGCGACGTAAAGGATCGTAAGAATCTATCCCAGATAGACTCATTTCTCTTAACATTAGAACCTGATATATGTTAATTTTCCATTGCATTTATGCCAGTGATTCACAATGAAACATAACTCTTTGTCCTCACAGGGGTAGACCAAGAAAGTTTACGCTTTTTTGAAATTTTTGTTTGATGCAGAGGACAAATAGATGGTAATAGGTAATTCTTTAGTTGCTCTTTCCAATTCGCTCCTCTTTAGTTGTAAAAAATTAATGTTCAAATTGCAAAATCTGTCTACCAATTGTGATCGCAAGCTGCCATCACTAGGCTATTAGCAATTTAATTTTGATGATTAATGGTTATCCTAAGATAAATGAACTTCTACGAACGCAGGATAGAGACACCACGCGGACTGATTTTTTTCCACCAGTAATATAAGATTTTCTCACCAGTAATATTAGATTTTTATAGATATTTTTATCTATCTATATTCCTTATTCCACTCCTTTTTTTCTCAGCGGCAGATTCAAAAATCGTTCCCTCACCGTGAATCAACGGACAATAAAGCGTTAAAATATATGTTTCATACTGAAAATCTTGCACAGTTGTTACGGAAATTTTTATTAAATTCATGCACCTGTACCCATCGCTCTATTTTTTATGGGAAGGACAATTGTAACGATTTAACGCACTGCATTACTCACAGATACGTGTTCTATTAGAGAAGTTCCCCAACTGAACCCTATCCTTAAACACGCCATTGTGACTTACTCATTGATACAGGAGGATAAATTCACTTTAGAAAATAACTAATAATCTAAGAATAGAACTTAGGAGATTGAAGTTCTAATGACGAAAATTTATGCCATAAGCGATCTCCAATACATTTAAAAAAAGAATTTTCTGGAATCTCCATTGAAGAAATAAATAAAACCTTTATTTTATGATAAAGGAGTTAGTTTTGGGTATTATTATTAATATCAAATTCCACAAAACAGCATTATAATACGTGTTTTCCAAAATAAATAGAACATAAATTGAGCTGTAATTTGACGATTTTACACTCCAAAAGTCATCGGTATGTAGCCAATTGTATTTGCCGAAAATTATCAAAAAAGCATCAAACCCACATATGTTTCAGCACCGTAAAGTAAGTACCGAAAGAAATGTTGCTATCCGCATACACCAATCGTCCTTAGCACCTCCTCTGGAAAGCATACATGTTATTAATATTTAATATAGTAAGTACATGCTATTAATATTTAACTGTAAAATAGTAATATTTTGGATGAAACTCCTAGCTTCCACAAGTTTTGACGAATGCCAACCACAGACAATGATGTTTCGTAATGGAAGGGACTATAATTGACGATGCATCACAGAATTTATCCGCAATTCACCCTCTTTAGAGCTTATTTCGCGATTCAACTTTTTTGCAAAATATATTCCACAAATGCAGCCAAAAGTAGTACGTTTCGAGGGTTCTTTTCGGCTGAAACATATATTGCACATTGTCACTGTACACAACTAATATTCTTTCATACATTTTCCTTCTTTGATTTGACCTCCACAGCAGTCTAAAGTGCAGATAAAATGGTTCCTATACACGAAAGACTCCACAACCCTTTTAAAATATCTTTAAATACGTCAATCGTCATTTTCTATGCTTTGATGACGAAACTACGATTTTGACGCTAGCAAGTAACGACTTCAACGTTCCCCAAAACGTTGCCCCAAAATGGATTTATCAGTAAGTATCCGTACGTAGATTTGGGTTTATCAGTATAAACCTTGATACTTTGTAATAGAAATTAATATTTCAATTATTGATTCTTTCCGGAATTTATTACCACTTTTTCTCAGGCCTTTTTCTGGTCTTTAATTAACTGCAAAGAGATAAAACATTTGGAACGAAACTTTCCGACACAAGATTCGCCTGCAAGGTGAAATTATTGCCATAATATTGTTGTCTTTTCAAATTAGAATTTTGGAATATTTTATTCACTGTCAAGCATTTCAATTTCAGTATCACTACATAATTCGATATAAAATATAACTCCTTCAAACTGCACCTGATTTAAAATTAGCTTTGTGTCTGACACAAATTTAGAACTATTCTGACTTCAAATTTATGTTTGTCAAGTCTGATCTGATTTAATTGAGGAGGTGAGAAGCCAAGGGGTATTAGAGATTTTTTTCTCAACAGAGGTAGGTAAAGTTAATTGTTAGAAGAAATACACAAAAACTTGGTTGCCAAAGGATACGAGTGAGTTTCTGTTCTGTGATGACATTGAGTGGAAAATCAAATGCACTACCAAATATCTAATTGATTTCGTTTGTTTTCTATACCTTATTTCTGCACCCAACTCAGTATAGAAAATAGAAATCACTTGTACCCCTTGACTTCTCACCCATTCAATTGAATTGAGGCATTCAATGAGGGAGATCAGATTCGTCTTTACCATGATAAAATGCTTATTATTATGCATCTATCATGTCAGCAGAATCTATGCTAGTACACATACTTTCCACAAAAAATTAAAGTAAGCACTTGATATTTGGATTTTTGATACTACATGTTTCATTAGGGCCTACTTAGTGAAGCACTATATAAGTTGCCTAATTTCATTAACAGTCAGCATATTTATTAAATTTCAGTATCTCTCAGGAAATCGCTTTCAGGTTTGTCGCCATGGCAGAAACTTCGTTCCAACCCTTATGTAGACTGTATGCAAGAGGTTAGTGATGAGCGCTCATAGAGGAATACAAACGACGCTGACTTCCACTGGGCAAAACATGAGCAGAAACATATGAACACTCCTCGACCCGGAAGCGCGTTCTTTAACTGCTTTCCATTTAAAATGATGTTTCAAATTAATATAAGCTGGCTTAAAGGAAACGAAAATTCAAACTAATACAGGCTGCAGCGAAGCCCAAATATTCACATGCATTTTGCCGTCAAGCTGATGAACTAGGTTCATGCGCTGAGGAGGAACACGCTCCAAAATCATACCAGGTTTTCGAGACTTAAGATTCGCAACTGAAAATCTCAATAACATAGGAGAAAAATCAACTTTAGTCCCGTTTTTGAAGCGTTAAGTACCTTTATATTTTTCTCTGTTGTTTATCTTCAACAGTAGCTCGCGATTTACCATTCCTTTTATGGCTTGCTCTGTAAACTGTGCATTTCTACGTGGAATTTTCGACTTTGCACGTAACTTCTGCCATCTCTATGTTCCAATCAACAATTGAATAAACAAACGTTAGCTAAAAACTATTTCAAATTGAAGGAAGTAGTTAACATTTTGAATTCAGAGATGAAATGATTTTAACGAAAATAGAAATGGAGGAACTGCATAACATAGCAGTGTGTTAAGACATCAATTTCAAGACATCAGACAATGCAGGTTAGCAAGATGAACAGTTTAATAATTTGAATCCATCACGAAGCCCTTGACGACTTTACATGAAACTTTTGTATTAATTTTGAGATCTCTTGTCGATTTAAAATAATGGGAATAAAAGGTCCATACATAAATAGGTAAAATAGTTGAAGTGCAAAAAGACAGTGAAAGAAAGTAAAGAGAAAGTGAGGAACAATAAAAATACATAAATTGCGCATGATGATTTTTTGACGGAAAATCCATTAGGAAACTCTTGATGAAACTGTTACATTAGCTATGGGAAACAAATGTTCCTTTAATTGATTCAAAAAATGAAGTGAACGGACGTAAATAGAGCAAATTTGACAATAATGAATTATCCTACTTCATTTCAAGTGCTGATATCATTTAAAGATCATCCTTTCTTGCAAACGAAGCTTTTTCTGGCATTTTATTTTCAATAGACTAGAAAGCTTTTCTTGTTACTGGAAATTATAATAACCGTTATCACCGTCGGGTATGAAAGGCAATATTTCAGACAACCCCTTGGTGCTTGTACGATTACAAAATGAATCATATGTTAATCGATTACAAAATTCCTCACTAACAAAACTAAAAAGTCTAAAATAATATTAAAGTCTTAAAATAAATTTTTGATAAAAAACACTTTTTGTTAAAAAGAAGAAAATAACTTCCTACGGCAACTTCAATTACTGAAAATTTCAAATATGATGAGAGAGATGGATTGATGAGACAGAACAATAAGTTTTAGAAGAACATTTCAGATTTCATAAATGAAAAACGTGGTACGCATGTAAGATTACATTAGCTTTCTCAAGGAGGAAAATCTGATATAGTATATTGACCAGCAAATTTTAATTTTATAATCTCACAATATATTTTAGTCTCCAAAAGACATTTTTTCAGTTTAGCATTAAACTTAAACCTTGCTCGATCGTCAATTCCATTTCTTTCGTGACAAGAGCGAACGCAGAGGTTCACAATAACGGACGTCTTGGCGCTTCCACAGCTTGTAGAACACTCAATTTTGTTTTGAGGCAAAGCTTAATGTCCACCACACCTACTTCAAGTTCTTTAGATGCCATTCCGAAAAACAGGCGTGATGTGGGAAATTCAATTGTGTTACTTTCGGAACGCACCCTGGATGACCAATTACAACGGTTAAAACAGTCACTGTCCAGATTTACAATTTCAAGGAAGATAGAAGTTTGTAAGCATGTCTGTTTCTCATTGGTAACGGACGTATAAATTTTTTTCGGATTTGAGCCGAGTAAGTAAATTTTAAATAAAACACCCGAAAGAAATTGACTAATTCGGGAAAGGGTTAAATCAAAAATAAAAATGCTTTCGCGCACTCCTCCGCGTAGTCTTGTGAAAAGGTGACAACAGTTTCTCCAGCCATTCTGCTGGTGTCTCCAGGTCGAACTGTCGTCGCCTTTGGACAAGACTACGCAGAGAAACTCCCGAAAGCCGTTACCAATGTATACAAACTCCGCGGACACATCAGATCCAATCAATAAGCTTCTCCTTTATTTGCGATACTAGAGGTTAGAAAAGTTGATTCTCAAAAGATAGCAAGTATTTCCAACTAGTATGAAACTATATAAATATATTTATACTGTCCGGAACATTATTGCGAAAACGCCCAGTCACACACCCTAGAGGTGGCTCGCAGGGTATTATACAGATGTATTGATAGAAAAATCTAAAATGGATACGTATACTGACGGTAAGATATACAGAATTGCAGAGGATCGTGGGTTACGATGCTGAAAGAAGCCACCGGTACGAAGAGTCGCAGACAAAAAGGTGCAGAAGAACCACTAAGAGTATCCTGGAATCTTCGAGAATACAGGATACGCTTTCATATTCCAAAAAATCTCGCCCTTAAGTAGTTGAACAAAAGTCGGTCCTTTTAAGGGCCTTAAATATCTTAAACATTCAACCGGTTTATTGTTGAGGGAGATAAGAGGGGTTTGGTAACACGGGCGTAGGAAGGGAGAGAGGAGAGAAGAAGCCAGGATGGACGACCGGGTTGCTATTACGAGGCGGAGGGGGAGGTTCGTGGACTGGACCCGCGGGTGAAGGGTGGGGAGGTTAGTCTGGACGGTCTGAACAGTATGAAAAAGGGGAGGCCGGCTGGATTCCATCTCTACGGTCGTGGGAGTCGAAGGGAATTGTGTGGCGAGGGTGGCATCAAAGAGAAGACGGCAACAGCGGCATCGATGATTGGGAGAGGATCTTTTTTGGTTTCGGAGGGGGGGGGATGGGGAGAAATCTCACCTCCCACACCACCACGCAAGGGATCGTTTGGGGGAGCCAAGGAGAAAGATTAGGAGGTGAACGTGGGAGGTAGCGATGGGCAGTTTAGTCCTCCTTCTTCGGTCTCGTTCACCGTAGGGAAAGTGTACAAGGATTCGCTCCTTGAGATCCAAATGCTCCCTCTTCAATTTCGCTGCGCCTACGAAATATATGCTTTTTATTAATGTTACAGACCTATTACACATGCCTCGACTGACTATTCTGTTTTCCTGCGTTGGTTTTCAGGTTAGATAGATATTAATAAGTAAACTTCAACATTAAAAGGACACGTATTCCCTGAAATAATGAAATGAAAAAAGCTTTGTTTTATTCCCCCAATTTATTTATTGTACGACTACTTTCGATGCAGCGGCATCATCATCACATATAGCATCTGAATTCAGTGTCAGGAATATCATCAGGTATCTGATGATGACGCCTCTACGTCGAAACTAGTCATATCTTTAAATAAACTGGTGGAATAAAACAAAGTTTTTTCATTTCATTTTTAAAATGAACTTCCACATAGTTGAGTCTGAGGCTGCAGAGGTAATCAAGAATGCATATGTAGTCTCCGTTTTTTAGGATTCACAAATACACTATAATTTTGAAAAAAATCAACAACCAACAATGCAAATGGTAGCTCAAAGAAATAAACATTTTAATTTCACTCACATACACCCCAACACCTTCAACGAATTATCGCAAAATTTGTGTAAACTAACTAATAAAGTACCACATTACCAAGACATCAATATGTCTTCTGGCTACTAACGTTGCTACCCATAGCTTACTGAAGTTTCAATCGTGTTAATGTAGAACATGCCTTACAAAACAAGTATCTACTGAGAAAGAAAACATTTTTGGATTTTTTTAATATTTCACGTATCAACTGAGTTTTCTCGCATCAGATTTCTAAGCATGATAAAAATGTGAATAAAATTTGTAACCAAACAAAATCAATAATCACCTCGGCAGATACTAATGATAGCTTTTACTTGCTATTTTAATTTTTCTAAAATATATAATGAGGGATATTCATTGTGGAAGTACACGAACAAAATATTCCAAATTATTACATCATCATTTGTTGAGACACTAAAAATAATGTCGCTTCACAAAATTTATTGTATCACAGCACATTTTCTGTAACCATCTGGATTTGTTCCCCTCGTTCCTCCATCGGATTCGTTCCAAAGGAACGGAACTCCCTGAAAAATCTCCAGCGGGAGGGGAAATAGGGGAGTGGGGAGGCGTGGAGGCCGGAGTGGGGGGTAGGAATGGGAGAGGAAAACAGGAGGTGGAGTTAGTGAATGGAAGAATGAAGAGGTGGACGATTGTGGGGTTTCCTTGTGGAGAGAGAAGGCAGGCAGCCGGGGTTGGTTGGGTGGGGACGGGAGAATACAGGCTGGCGAGAGAAGTTCCAGCGGGCCGGAAAGTTGGAATGGTTTGGGGATCTGCCACTCGTGTTACCCGACCACGCCGCCTCCTTTTTTATATCTGGCTACCGGGCATTCGTCTACGCATCCCTTGCTTGGGCATCTCTAATGGCGGAAGGACCTCCCAAACCACAAACACCGTATTGGAAACTGCATAGAAAAGAGGCCCAATCCCATATCATTGAAGGCTAATTTCTATTGCCACTTCGGTCGCATTTTAATCGGCAATCGAAAATGTCCGCGGCGCGGTGATGAGTCCAATGCGATCTAATTTTTCCTATATTTTGCATTATAATGTTTGTAATTGCGAGGGATATCCTTGAAAATTTATGAATTTGAAGGATCACATCATCATGAATATAAATTTCAGTTAATAATCCCTAATTATTCCTTATTTCCCCGTGAAACTCGGATCAATTTCTCCGTCAGCGACGCGAGTGGCGACTTTTGTAAACCTATTTATATGCGCTGTGGGTGGAAACACATTTAGAGGTCGACTTGAAGATCCTCTTTTGTAATATTCGTGCATTCAGTTCTGAGAATAGGCATAAAAAACCCTAAGCAGGTGCGATTACTTACAATTCAGTGACATTCATTCTTTCATGTAACAGTATTGCGAAATAAATATAACAGTGAGCAGAGATTACCAAGGGCACTGTTTCGTTAAATTATTAATCTTATCTTTTCACACCTTGTATCGTACTTTCGCTAAATATTTTATACTTAGAAAGAATAGGATGGTCATTTTCGGGATCAATGCTGGAAAATACATATGATATCTTTGTTTATCCGACGGAAATCGAGGCTGATGAAAGAAATTATTTCAGACTATGAGGAGGGATGCTACAAGAGAATCTAGATGATCACATGGATCGATCGAGTTAGTGATGAGGAAGTCCTCAGAGAACAGGAGAGAGGATGTTCTTCGTGAAAACATTTACAAGAATGCGGAACAACCTTATAGGCCATATCTAGAGTCCTGATGAAGACAATCGTCCAGGGACATGTTGATGTCAAGAATGGAGAAGGAATACCTCAATTGGAATACATGGTACAGGTAAAGAATAATATGAAAGAGAAGAAATATATAGGTGTGAAAATATAAAATTCGAGGAATCAAGCGAGATGGAGTGGAATTGATTCATAATGAAAGATGATTTGCAATTTTCCACAAAAATAAATATATTTTTTGGATATGAAATTTATTTTTGTGGAAAATTGCAAATCATATTTCATGAGGTGTGAAAAGATTGGCTGATAGGAGAATAGAGAGGAGAGCAACGTCAAACCAATCTTGTTGACCTTCGTAGTCAACAAAAATCCTTTAAAAAAATATTTCTGTTGCTGCGAACTCCCTTCTCATGTTTACAATGTTTAAAAACAAAATAACTTCTATTTCGCTCATTTCAAGAATTTTCCGTCACCGTGTCTCCCTGAAAACTGTGACCCGTCCATTAGGACTCAAAATTGTTTCATTTATTTCTCAATGGTCATCGATTGGTAAGTACAGTGCCGGGCCCTAGTAAGCGGGTACGTATGAGATCATCCTTGGTCAATAATCCTCGGATTACTGTGATGCAGCGTTCCACTTATTCTTCCACCAGCTCATTTTTCCATTGATTTCAGTTACCTTGATAGTGACAGTGTATACTGTCGAAACCCACGTCAGTTAAGAAATAAAATCTGTGGAAAAAAAACAGCTGTTTTATTTTTTAATCATGATATTTTTTTAAGTTAACGTATTTACTTCACTTTATATCATGTTCGCAATATAAGCAATTAACTATTGCATAAGATGCCTACATATTGTCATTCCAGTCCACTTTAGTAAAACTGAAGCTACATGATGCCGTGATACATGGTATTTCTCCCCGACATGCTCTTCTATATCTACATACTACCTCGCAAGCCGCCTCCACAGGCATGTGGCGGGGGTTATTACTGTGTGAGGACACCAGGCGTTAGAAAGTGAAAAGGAAATGCTCTCACGAAGTTCCGCCCAGCATTTATTAAATTCCTTCATTTTTCGGGAGGGGGGGGGGGGAACGAACTCTTATATTTATCAGTCATCAAAGTGGAAATTTTCAATTCCAAGAAAAAATCTTCATTTAGTCAGGAGTTAGAACTGAAATCACTCAGAGTCGCGTCGATTACTTTCACTAATTCAGCCTCCCAGGAGTTTTTCTCTTCCGCTAATATTATACGGGTTGTAACGTCGTGTCCATGATGTTTGGCGTGATTGATTATGCATTGACGTTTGAATTATATTTTTATTTGTTTGCGTATTTGTGTTTGTATTGGTGTTTTGGAGTGGAGGGCGCTATGATGATGGGGGAGTAAACAGGGGATTGTTAGTGAGAGAGCCATTTTGGATGGTGGAGAGGAAATAAAGCTCTAAAGATTATAAAAGATTAGTATTGTCTGAGAAGAAAAAAGGTTGCGACATCACAGGGTGTAAAATAAGAGGGATATAGAATTTAAAGCCCTGCAATTCATTCCATAGACAAGCGTGTCGACTAGCATCCGACAAGATTAAGTACAAGGAAATCAGATTAGTGAAACTTGATTCATAGTCTTCGCGTAAGTAAGCATCAGTAACTCCATTAGTACTAGCGCTCGACAATATTGCAAATGCTCAGAGCTCAACTACGAGTCAAGACAAATTAATTTTCATGCATGGAATGTTTTACATGAACAAAAGGTTGGCCATTTACTTAATCTACCTCCGGGCCTGGACGCAGTTTCCTATAACTTAATAAAATAGAATTTTTAAAGGCTTGCGTTGATTTGGATTGGACAAACCGTCTGCAGGACGTGCTCCACCCACTCAACTTTTATAATCAAACTCCTCCGTAAAACGGATTTTGAAAAGGTCCTTAGTGCTATCACATTAAGTAACTTCTATTAAAACAAGGTGTTATTGCCGAAAGGAGTAAGCAATTCTGCCAATGCTGACAAGCTAGTTTGGAAACTATTCATTTCTAAATGCCTGTTCACGTGGGCCAAGTTCCTGTACGATCTGACGTTCATACGAAAACGCAGCCGAATTTGCGTCGAGTAAAGCGATGAATTGCTGGAACGCATGCGAGAATGCATTGACGTGAGATGTCAAAATAGAGCCTGTTATAATTTCATTCGTGAATTCGCCCAATTTCACGATATGTTGAAAAATAAATGCAGTTGTAACCTGCGCAATTACGTGTCCCGTATAAAACGGCCTCTAGGGTTGGCTTCTTTTTTAAATGAGTACACGCGACGTAAAACGTACACCGCTGGCCACTCCGCGGTTATATCCTTGAATACCCCTTAACTACTTCCACTTCAATTTATTTTCTAAATATCATACTCTTATCCTCTACTCATTTTTTTTAATGGTTATTTTCACATGGAAAGGTAGGTAATGAAATTATATTTTGTCGTTTATAATCAACGTAGAATGGTGAAATACAAAGCGATAATTAAAAATCGAGAACATAGCTATCGCTACTTGTATAAAATCATTTTATTCCTTCCAATGCATTATATTTCATGAAATATGAGTTATTTATGGGCATTATGGATTTTTTAAAGATTTTTCAACTTTTAAAATATTTATATTGTTTCCCTAAATAGTGCTAAAATTATGAAAAACTGATGACGAGCTACACTCGTCATTGCGCGATTTGGCATCAGAACTTGATGACGAGCTAGACTCTAATGATCAACTTAGCGTGGGCGCACCCAGCGAGGGGCAGGACGGGGCAGATGCCCCCTCCCCCCTAGAAGCAAAAATTGCAAATGTCTTTAAGGAAAATAATATTTTTGCAAGCAAATAATTTTAAAAACCAATAGGGAGCTGTTCCAGTTTCCTTAAAATGTTGGTTTCATTCACCCTTTCCATGCTTAAATCTTACCTACAACTTGAACAACCATGGCTTGCCTCCCCAGTTTTGATCCTGGGTACGCCCTTGCAACTTAGATATCTTATGACCCACAAATTTTATTACACGTGTTTCAATGGTTACGTTATCATCATGAAGTACTAACCTAGACTCATCATTTCTACGCAAGGGGTTAAAATAATTTAACATAAATTTACGAAAGCTTTCATGAAGTTCGGAAAGGCCGTTTTACACGGAGCACGTCAATGCGCAGGTTTCCACCGAATAGATTGCTGAAATTGCGATAATGCGAGCTCGGGAATAGAGTAGGGGCTATTTTGCCATCCCGATACACGAATTCTCCCATGCGTTCCAGAAATTCACCGCTTTACACGACGCAATTTTCACTGCGTCTTCGTAAATACGTCAGGTTTCGCAATGACGTGCCACGTGTAAAACGGCCTTAAGAGCCCATCCACGAATATTATTAAATAGGATTTTCAAGATGTCCTCTGAATCTGTTGTAATCGACCGCGCATTTAAATAGGTTACGGAAGTTGCCCCTCGCGTCGCTGTAGGACAAATGGATCGAATTTCACGGGAAAATTAGGGGTGTTAACGGAAATTTATATTCCTGATGATGTGATTTATCGAATTCATAATTTTTCAATGCTACTCCTCACAATTACAAAAATCATACTCGAAAATATTGGAAAAAAATGGATCACATTTTAATCATCACTGCGCCGCAGACATTTTAGAAAACCGATTAAAATTCGGCCGAAATGGCAACAGAAATCTGCCTCCTATGGGATGGAATTGGGCCTTCTCAATGCAGTCTCCTTGAGCACAGGGCACAAGAGAATCGCGAAACAGTTCCGCGGCCCCAACCTAGCGGATCTGGGACCACTAGATATATTTAAGGGCGACACGGAGAACATCATCTTAGAGTCCTTCTATATTTCCAGGTCCGACAGAAACGATAAAGTGAGAGAGATATTTTGCCGAACGGATAGATGTGGAAATTCGTTTTTCCCCTGACCATAAGTACTTTAATAAATTCCAGTCGTAATCTTGTTTGAGCATTTGATTTTTATACATAGACGGCTGGTGTCCTAAAGGCCGTTTTACACGGGGCACGTACTTGCGCAATCTGACGTGTGTGCGAAGGCGCAGTCGAAATTGCGTCGTGTAAAGCGGCGAATTGCTAGAACGCATGCGAGAGTGCGTGGGCTTGAGATGGCAAAATAGCCCCTGTTCTAATTTCGTTCATGTATTCGCACAATTCCACGCCATTTTAGAAATTAATGCAGTTCTAACCTGCGCGATTCCGTGCCCCGTGTAAAACGGCCTTAACATCCCCTGCCACACGCCTTTTTAGGCGGCTTGCGGGGTAGTATGTAGATGAACCCCGTTCGTTACCTCTGCCCCCTCATCTCTATTGCCTCCACACCCTCCCCGTCTCGACCTACCAGTTGTCCTGCCCCCGACCCCTGAAGAAGACGACAACGCCGCCACACATCCGTGGCAGACGCTAGAGGGCGCCCTCTCTCTCTCCCTCCCCCCTCCCACCTTTCTTTCCCCTTTTAGTCAACCAACTCCCTTCGCCTTTCGCTCCACCTCTTTCCTTCCAACCTTTTTTATATTTTTTATTTATTTCACCTTGCCTCTTTCTCTCCCCTTAAAACCCCATCCCACGGTTACCCCAGCGCTCGAGCGACTCACTCCACTCCTACCACCCAGCCTCCCCACCACAGTGGTCTTCGTGGGAAATGCACGGTAGTCGCTAACCTGACGGACCAGCCCTCTGACGCCGGAGTCGGGAAACGGCGGTGGAATTGTGTTTTGGTGTCGGCCGTAGGTGGGGGAGGTTGGGGTGGGTGGGATGGGGGAATCGGGGGTGGAGAAGGAGGGGGGGGGGACTGCCGATGGTCGTGTGGGAGGAGACTGGAGGAACTTCAGGGGAAGGGAAGATAAAAGAGGAAGGGTAGAATAGAGAGAAGGAGGAAAGATCGTGGACCCATGCCTTGTTTTCCACTTCGCTCACTTTTAAGGCCGTTTTACGTGATGAATGATCTTTCGTAAGATCACTCCAATGTTACTGTGCATGAGCATTTGCCAGATAGAGTTCATGATCACACATGTAGAACTTCAGGTTTTTCCGGCGTATAGTTCGATGAAAATTTTTCGGGTTTCCAACCGAGTGTGGTTTTGGGTTAATTCTCCCAACGTTTCAAAGGTTGAGCCCGCCATCGTCTTCTGGGGTATACCGATACCTCCACTGCACAAACGCTCAACAATCGCCCACTGTATCAAATCCACTCATCTAGAAGCTCAACAATACAAATGCGCCCAGCTGGCAATAGTCGTAGCAAAAAAGCTCACCTTCGAAGCTTGGTAAATTGGGGGTGAGCGTATATACTTCGGCTACTACCAGCTGAGCGCATTCGTATTGTCGAGCTCCTAGGTGAGCGGATTTGATTGTATCCACCGAGAGAGTATCTTTTTGCCATTAGACAGCGAGTCAACCGTGTCACTGGCTACACTCCGGCAGCTATTCTTAGGAAGACCGATTCGATGCACTGGCGACTGGGGAATCGAAGCAGTTGAAGATGAAGAGGATATCCCCTATATGGCTTGGGTTGAGAATCATCAGGGAAAAGTTCACCGGATGTACAAAGAAGCAACCAAGCGCTCTAAAAAGGAAGCTGAAGCAGTAGACCAGGTTACTGAAGAAGATTTGCAGCCTGAACAGCTAGTACTGCGGAGGAACCACCAACCTAGCAACAAGCTTCAGGGGTTCCATGCTGGTTTAGCTCCAAAATGGATCGGACCCTTCCAGGTTGAAAATAAACTGGGAAATGGAGTTTATTTGATAAGGACAGACCCTCCTATCAACTTTAAGGTTGGAAGGCGATATTTGGTGGAACTTGTTGACAGGGAACACAATGAAGACTTTTGAATGTTCCACAAGAGTTCTGTTTCCTCCTATCAAGGTTCACCGATCAGAACTGAAGTTAATACCCCGACAACTACGGAGGGAAAATGGAGTTCCTGAAGAGGTCCAACAAACAATACCTGCAGTCACACAGACGGTCGAGCCTAGGTATAACTTAAGGCCTAGGGTTGGCCAATAGTTATTGAGGGTTTTGGGGGGATGATTGACGTGTATCTTATAAATGGAATAGAAAACCCTCAATAACTTCACATAAAAGTTGTCATGGAAAAAAATTGGGACGAAAGAGAGAAAACACGGAAGTTTATATAATTTTTGTGCTTAAAAACATTAAGAGGAAGAATAAAGTAAGTAAACAAAACTGTAAGTAGTGATACGGTAATTACTTCTATCGCTGCATTACAATAATTGTCGTAGTTCCTGGTCTTCTAAACTATTTATATCAGAGTTGGCTAGTGAAAGAAAATTAAATAATGCTAAACTATTGTCGATCGATCCATTATCGAAATAATTGTAAGCTGTACATCGAACACAATAAAAATGGAATGATGTTACTCTAGCGAAGCCGTGGAATTGCGCATCTGGCAATCTTCAGAAAAACTTTAGGCAATGCATTCCATTTAAATGGATGGGCAATCATCCAAATTGGATATTTCTCCACGACTTAGAGGCTTAGACGGCTTAGAGGATAAATTACTATGATGACTAAAGACAATTTTAGCACCTAAAAATGACTATCCTCACCTTGTAATTTCCATTATTCTCATTTAAAATAAATGCCAGCGAACCATAATTGGATGCCCATGATAGTATTTCTTTATCCTTGAGTGAAAAGTTTTACAGCCGCAGATCAGTATCACATTCGCTTTTGGACATTCAAATGAACTGGTAAATGAGCCATATTTGATAAAATGTGTGACGTCCGATTTTCAGCCCAAATTCGAAGATACTTAACAAAACTGGCTGGCTTTAACCAGACTTCAACTGATCTCTTGAGTGGTGTATAACGACAAGCACTGTTTTGAGTAGCAGTAGTAGAATCGATTTTTAGGGTGCTTAGACGCAATAGGTCATTTCGCCCTGCATTTCTCTCATTTATAATAGTTCTATTTTTCAGCATTACTTATTCCATTTTTCTGCCATCCCCATCTGCTATTCACAAGCTACGTGCTGTTCCTGTCATATCATAGAAAGTTACCGGCCTCCATACGGTAAATAAATAAACTAGTGCGAGCACAACACAGGAGATTTTATTCCTTTAAAAAATTGTATAACACAGACATTTACCTTCTAGTAATTTCTTGGAATATTCTCTGGCGACCTGTCTATTCTGTTTTCCTCGCAAAAAAACTGCACCGTTCGTACTTAGGATAGGCGTCACCACTAGTGGCGAATCATAGTCGTCGTAACGGGGTGTGCGTTAAATGAGAGAGAGATGGCAAAGTGCTCGGCCGCGATGTGCCCGATCCTTTACAGAGCGTAACAGGTCTTCTCCACGACGCGACGATCCCTGGAGCTTTTGGCCCATGGGAAGTTGTTGGGCTTGATAATGCGGAGTTTGCTGCTTTGAGTTCCATATGCCTCAGCCATCGCCGTTAGACCAATTATCGACACCACGGTTCGTTTTAAAGCTTAGTCCACACGTCGAAGTTGGCTGATATAGTACAGTTAGGCTCGACTCCAGCTTGAGGACAGCGGCAACGAAACAAGTGCAAGTAGATTGTGATCCTGACTCGATCTGCTAGCGAGGTAAAATCATTTAAACTTTGAACGCAAGGCGAATCGATGGCTATGGATATATCGAAAGCGTCAAAGGATTTAACTTATCATTATCATATGTCTAGAACCGTGACATTGGATTGACGCAGCTCTGCGTCCCGCCCTCAAACCTGCTAGAATTTTCACTGTGACATATTTCTTCTATTTTACAACCTACATTTGTGCAAAGTTCCGAATTCCATACTAAAAAAAACATTTTTGAGGTTTCGTCCAGCTTTTTTCGTTTTCAGCCCACTGTGCGTGGGTGCAACCCTAGGCGTGTGTGCGTTTCGGGACGGAGATTGAGACGAAGAAAGTGGAAGGGGTTGACTGCGGAGGCACGCGGTTAGGGGATGGGTGTGACAGATGGGCGGCTATTGGGATGGGGGAGGAATGACGGGGGGTAGGGGATGAGAGTTTGAGAGGATGCTAGGAACGTGGGCGGAATCGAGGCATCGATCAAGGGAGAAGAGTAGAATGAGCCTGAGAGATGGAACCCGGAGTTGGCGGAAAAAAAATACCGCGGATGTTTATTGCCGTCGGAGAAACATTTTCCGCGATGGAGTTGTTATTGAAGCGGCGACGACGGAGGTTGTTTCATTGTTACGGGGAATCATATCGCCCCCTTACGTCGTGCTGACGGGAAACGGCGGCATGGGGACTCCGTGTCGCCGGGGAAACAGCGGGATATAGGCAATCCCTTTCTTCGTTCTTATTTTGACAGCGGCTGACACCATCCAGTACGGACGCGTTTATAGAGGTAACAAATGTCGAGACAGATAAATCTGAGCGGAGATGCTGACGGATATGAAACGACGCAAATAGCGGGTAACAAAGGGTTTAAAAAAAGGTAATGACTGTAAAAAAAGCTTCTTTGTTTGCGAGGTAAGTTAACGATGTAGTTTGGTGGAAATAAAATGAATAACTATATCACTTTACATCATTGGCCCCAATTTTTCATTTCATAATTTTTTTTCACATCCCGCATAAATTTCAGGGGAGTATACAGTCACTTGCGCACCCAAAAACAAAATCGTGGTGGCTAAGGGAAAGGAACTGACCCTCCTACCCTGAATAAGTGAAAATCACGCGCTTGAGGCTTAGTTAGGGGTGAGCTCTACCTTACTAATCCCTGTCAACCCCCAGTAGGTAGGTTTGGGGTTACGGGTGCGTTGACAACTTAGTTCATTAGCCCCACGCGCAATCTAATTTCATCATAACATGCAGTGATGTGGCGTGGCGAAGTATAAGTAGCGAATATGGTATACCGTGTATGGTAATCGAATTGGTGTTAAGGATTACATCTATGGTAATTTTTACAAGGAGTCGATATATTTTTTTTAAGTAATTTTCACTTGCAATCTACCTAAATGCTCCAACTCGCTATAATCGTAAGATTCGAATTCCACACGCACAGATCGGAAGTTAGTTCCAGCTACATTAACTTCACCCAGAGAATAATTTTTTTGGTAGAACATATATATATATATATATACTACTTCATTCATTCACACGGCGCCTTAAGCGCAAACATACATATAAATTCAGAGGTAAGGAAAGAAAGGGATAGGAACATGGAATAGAAAAAGGACGAGGACAACGGTGCTGTGGTAGGTGGAAAAAAGCCAGAAAATCAGAGGGTAAAAATGCGGCCTGACTGGGACTCGAACCCAGAACCTCCTGGTTGCCGGCCAGGTGCTCTACCAGTTGCGCTACCATGACGCTTAGATTTACCATGATTTCGGCGGGGGTTTATACACAGAAAACTCCCTTTGCTGAGGCCCACGAGAGTAACCAATAGATGGCACTGGGGCAGCTCACCACTCACCAAGGGAAGGAATGGACGAGGACACAAGGATGAAAGGAAAGGTACACACATATATATATATATATATATATATACTTATGCCTAGAGCGCCTAAATCAAACACTTTAATTATTATTTTATTCAATGGATATAAATTAAAATGCGTTTTCATTTTGGCACGTACTGCTCGATAAAATATTGACGGCGATTGAAACATGTGCACGAGCAAAATTAAATGTACTGCTTCCCTGGCAGTAGCGACTCCCAACCCATGGGACCGCTACCGTCGACCAGTGTCTTCTACGGGAGATGCTGTAAATATTCCACAAACCCGGAAATAAAAATCCCAGTCCTGGAAGGCAGGACACAAACTCGGCACCATCTTCAGAGTGCCCAAAAGGGTGGAATGAAGAAGCACAAAAAGAATCAACCTGTCTTAAATGTACTTAATTTTATCCCGACTGATTTATTTTTTCAAAGAGTATTATTAATTGTAATTAATTACAAAATTGACAGTGCAATTTCAATTGAGACCGATTAAAGTTTTTCAATACTTTTCCCATCCCAGGCTACATATACGTACTCCGCAATACGCTTCTGTAGGCCCTGGAGGAAGATGTTATGACACCAGCCATTGCCCCATGCAAGAATACCTTAACAAACAGGTGCGCGGTATTTGATTGCCTGCGTTCGATATAGTATTTAATTCATTTATTGTTCGATGGAAAAATGAATTCTTATGTATAGACATCATAAAATTTATTTTCAATTAAAAACTTGAAGATCCCACCCAATTTTTGTAGGAACAGACCTGGATATTATTATTATTACTGCAAGTAGGCTATTGCTGGTGGCAGCATTAGATGTATGTACATGAATAACAAATGTGTTTCTATCTATCTAATACAAAGTTTAGAAACAGAATAGACACTCATGGTAAAAATAATACACTAATTCTAATCTCATAAAACTAAGAATTTAACATTGTCCCAATTATCAATTTCAAACAATCCATTAAATACATTAATTCTAATATAATACAACTAAAAAATGAACATTGGCCCAATCTCACACTCTCTCTTTTAAATCACTATGAACTTGTTGGCCCCTTAGGGTCTCACTTGACTAACGTTGCGGAGACGCCAGGATAATTGGAAAAAAATATTCATCCGCATAGTGCTTTCGGCTGAGAAAACCTGGAATAGTCTTCATTGGAAGCCCCTCTACCCCTACTCACTCGGGAATGAATCCGTAATTTTCCGTCAGCCTAGAAGGGGAATTAAGAAAACAGGGAAAACCTAGAACATCTTAATCATTACTTTCGGATGTTGCGGGCACACTGACATAGACTGAAATTACTTCATGTAATTGAAAGTCATTTATCATGCATGGGTTATGAGTCCTTACCTATAATATAATAGAAGGTGGCAAAGATAGGGCTACTTTTCATCGATAGCATTTTAACGTCTCACAATTTAAACCATCACTTAATTCACTACTTTTGTGAATGTGCATGGCGTACAATACAGTAATGGGCCATTTGTATCTATGGAGGGATAAATATGTTTACCTTTAGGATGAATTTCATTTCGAACAAATAATTTCTGATAGGCTGGATTTAATACGCGTAAATATTAAACGCGTTGCATGCATCCTACTTAAGAATGTGTTGAATTCGGAGAAATTATTCCTACTTATTCTAAATCAGAAAAGCACAACATAAAGGTTTATTCAATTTCTTTAAGAAATTAAGCAATCAAGAATTTCTACAAATAAAACCTTTTGGCGATAGACGTAAAAATACTCATAAAATATACACAGGCAATCGCTAAATTAACTGAAAAATTACCTATCATACTTAAACTTCTGGATGACATTCTAGTACATACCGTTTTCAATCATTTTTATACCTTCCACCCTAAATAGCGTCCAATATCCTAAATATCTATTACTGTCGTACGAATCAACGAATATTTATGTTCTACATGCGAATGGGCGTCGGTTAAATAACTAACTTATTAACTCAGAGAAAACTTAGAGCATCATTATAGGCAGCTCTAAGATTCTATAAATCTGTTAACATAGAATGACTGTCTACGATCCAGGTTCAAAACGTAAAAATAGAGTATGCAGATACAATCAATAACTTAGGTATAATTATAAACAGAACGCTAACCTGGGATGAACACATAGCACATGTATCTAATAAAGTAGTAAAAGCCTTGCGCCAGCTAAAATATTTTCGCAACCTGACGTCCACATCCCTGCGACTTAAACTAGATAATACTTTGTTGATCCCTCATCTCGAGTATTGCTCTTTGGTTATGTCAAACATTTCAAAATTACAATTATCTAAACTACTAAAATTATACAAAATTGTCCTATACGTTATATCTGCGATGTTGTATATTATGACCACATCACCAAAAATTACAAATTCTAAAACTTGAACAGCGAAGAAAATTGCAAATGGGTGTATTATTTATGAATTATTATTATAGTATTCTACCGATTAAGGTAGGAGTATTCAAGAAGTGAGCTGGGAGCCTCCCTTTCCTTCCAGCACTACCTTCTTTCATTCACTGTAAGGCCTACTCTCTTTCAATCTATCTAAAAATCCTATCCTTTTCTTTCCCCTCCCTCGTTTCCCTAACATTCTACCCTCTAACACCATTTTCAACATCCCCTCACCGCTAAGCACCAACTCCATCAATACCTTCTGTCTCCTCCGTATCTCATCTAAAAGCTGCCTCTCCTCGCCAACCATATCCAGCATTTTTTTCCGTCATTCTTTTTCCTCTCCGTCCATTTCACCCTCTCCATTCTTCTCCATACCCACATCTCGAATGCCTCCAATCTTCTCCCGTCTTCTTTCCTCAGTGTCCACGTTTCCGCACCGTAGAGAGCCACACTCCAGATCAAACTCTTCACTAACCTTTTCTTTAAACTCTTACACAACGATCCTCTCAGAAGCTCCTTCCTGTTCATGAATACCTCCTTCGCTAATGCGATTCTCTTCCTTATGTCCTTACTACTGCATCCGTTTTCCTCTGACGTACTGCCTAAATAGTTGAATTGCTCAACCTGCTCAAGTTTTTCACCACCCACCTTTATCTTGAGTCTCACATTCCTCGCTCGTGATACTTTACAAAACCGCATAACCTTAGTTTTCTTATGATTAATCCTCATCCCATACTCCTCGCAACGCTTGTATAACGCATCCACTAGAGCCTGAAGCCCCCTCGCTGACTGGCTAATCAACGCCTGATCATCCGCGAATCTCACTGATTTGAACATCATTCCTCCCACTTTTATTCCAGCTTCTAACTCATCCTACGCTTCCCTTACTATCTCTTCAGCGTACACGTTAAAGAGCAGCGGCGATAAAGGACAGCCTTGTCTCACACCTCGGCCAATGCTTGCCTACCCAGATTCTCCGTTCGCTACCCTCACTTGCGCAGTCTGGGCCATACAAAGATTACGAGCCAGCCGTCTATCCCTCCAATCTACACCTATTCTCTTGAGAATATCCATTAACTTTACCCAGTTCACCCTGCCAAACGCTTTCTCAAAATCCACGAAACACGCATATACGTCCTGCTCATATTCTAGGATCCTCTCCATGAGGGACCTCATTATTGCTATTGCATCACGAGTTGATTTTCCTTTTCTGAAACCAAACTGATCTTCGCCCAAACACTCGTTTGCCCTCGACTCCATTCGTCTGTTCAATATCCTCAGCACCACTTTCGCCGCATGCGATATTAGGCTGATAGTCCTATAATCTCCGCATTCCACAGCTTTCTTCTTTTTCGGAAGCGGAATTAAAACCTTCACGAAATCCTCCGGCCAACAACCCTCCTCATAGATCCTGCGCACTAGTTCGAAAAACCTTTTCCACCTTCCTTCCCTAGATTCTTCAGAAGCTCACACGGGATATTGTCCACGCCTACTGCTTTCCTAGCCTTCATATCACGGAGTGCTCTCTCTATTTCCGAATCTAATATCTCCGGCCCAAGATTATCCTGCTCCACTGCACTTTCCTCCGCTAGAGTCAATCTCTCTGGTCTGTTCATTCCGTCATACAGGTCCTCCATATATCCCTTCCACCTATACCCTGTACCTTTTCTCGCTCGGTTAGTATCCTCCCATCTTTAGCCTTAATTTTAGCCATGGCTTGTCGCCCGATAGCGACTTCACTTTGGCGTACAACGCGCCTACTTCTCCATCCTTCTGGAACTTTTCCATTTCCTCACACTGTCTTTTCCACCAAGCCTCCCTTGCTCTCTTTCTTTCACGCCGTAATCGATTATTAATTTGTCTATACATTATTTTGCCCTGTTCTGTGCCCACGTTCTTCCACTTCTTCCTCTCCTCCATTTCCCTTATCATGTTCTCCGTTATCCACGGCTTCTTTGTCCTTCTACTGCCAACGTAACCAATTCACTTCTCCGCCGCTTTTACTATTCCCGTTTTAATATTATCCCATCTTTCCTCAACAGTCTTAGTACCGTCAATGTCCCGCATACTAATGCCCACTAGTTCCTGATATTCTCTCCTCATACTCCCCTTCAGGGCTTCTACGTTCCATTTCTTCGCCTTCCTAACTTTCATAAGTCTTTTGAATCTTACGTTGCATTTCATGAGCACTAGATTGTGGTCCGAATCCGCATCCGCTGCAGGGAAGCTGCGCGAGTTTTTCACACTATTCCTAAACCTCTGTCTTACCATAATGTAGTCTATTTGAAATCTCCCCACATCTCCTGGACTTTTCCACGTGTACCTTCGCCCTTTATGATGATTGAACCACGTGTTTGTGATGAATAATTTGTTTCTCCTACAAAATTCTGCTGCTTTCTCTCCCCTGTCGTTCCGTATTCCTATACCAAAATCTCCTATTTCGTTTCCATCCCTCCCTTCCCCGACTGAGGCGTTCCAGTCCCTATCACTACCAGATTTTTCTTACCCGGTGTGTCTCTAATTATTTCTTCGAGCTGTCCATACACCTCATCCACTACTTCCTCCCTATGATTGCTAGTGGGCATGTAAACTTGGACCACCACAAGGTTTGTGGGCCGCGCCTCAATTTCTACCACCAGAATCCTATCGCTTACTTGGTCTATGCCTACCACACGCTTACCCATCTTCCCGTTTAATACTAAAGCTACCCCTCGCTGGCTTTCCTCCCCACCACTATATATAACCCTAAACCCATCACTCCAATAGTCCCCCCCATCCCTCCACCTCACCTCGCATAATCCTAAGATATCTATTCTCCCTTTATCCATTTCCCTTTTGATATTTTCTAACTTCCCCGCCCTCATCATTGTCCTCACATTCCACGTCCCTACGTTTATAGCAGACTTCTTCTTCTCCATCTTCTTGGTCTTCTTTTCTTCCTTCTTCATTGCTGATGCTGCTGCTGATGATGATAAGTCTCTGCAAGGATTTCGCATGTTGACGACCCCGAGGACCTTGCCGACCTCGCTGGGTAGATTTCGTGATCCGGGATGTTACTCCGAAGATCACAATACGTCTTCACTACGTTTAGGATTGCCGCGAGGAAGTTGCTTGGCCCAGCGCAATCAGCGATGTCGCAACTAGTGCAGGCATTTTCTTTTTTTACGAAAAAACATCTTCAAATCGTAAATTTTACGTTGCGAAAAAATGGTGTAAAGATAACAGGTAATTTATGAAAATTACAGAACGCATCATAATAAATTACCTCAATAGGAGAAAAAATAGTGCACCACGACTGTTGAACATGAAGTTCTGAAAATTTTTAGGCATAGAGTAATTGTTCAGTACCCTGCAAAAAAGCTGGTTAAAATAGGCAAGTGGATGCCTGAAATTCGGTCTCCTTAATCGTCTCGGGAATGGAGGCCCACATCTACTCTTATTTTCCCCAAAAAGGCATAACGCAAACCGCAGCTTCGAGGTTTGAAGCGGGAAAGTGAAAATATTTATACATATGTAAGAATTAGCAGCAGAGTCAATAAGTGTTTCGCCTACAAGCATTAGTCAATGGATAAATATTGCGCATAAGGCCAGAGCCTACACACGATTAGCTGCATTACGATGCGTGAATATCGATCGCTGAATTCTCCTCGGGGTTAGTGGAGCTGCTACTCCGTCTTATCCACCAGTAGGAAATTCTGAAACTGGGGTATAGAGGTATGCATTGGGATATTAATTAACCTATATATTTAGATAAATTAACTTTCGGGAGAGTAGTGTCAGTAGGTTATTCGAATATGAACACTTTTTGGATGGAGTTCATCTTTGTATTGGTGAGGAGCCAGAGATAAAGGAGAGGAAAGAAGAGATAAGTCGACCAGATGTCACCGAAGCGTCTCCCGCAAGTATTTGCAGGTTCAAGAAGTCAAGAGGCATCATGGTCTATTGTTCCTCAGTACCAAGATAGAAGCCAGAAGAGGGTCGGGAGGTCTTCCCTTGTTCGCCACAATTGCAAGATAGGTGACCATAAGGTAACCGATCGTTTGGGACCAGGTTGGAGGGTTTACAAAGAAAGACATGTTGCAGATAGGAGTAAATCAGGTAATGCAAACTGTATAAGGCAGGAGACCAGTGAGGATGAACTGCTAGCCCATAGTTATGTTACCTTTGGAACAGTCAATTACAATGAATTCTAGATTCAGGTGCTTATGACCATCTGGGGCCTTATTTACGAAGGCCACGATTTTGCCGAATCCTCGACAATGTCAAGGCGGCGACGTTCAAGCCTCGACGTTTCCGAAAGTTGCTATTCACGAACCTTAGGCCCCTATTAACCGAGGCAACCAGACGCGCAACCGGTGGCGCGTCCGGTGGAAATGGTCAGTCGCGGGGAATAGAATCAAATGAGTCCTATTAGCCGAGGCCACCAGACTTTCCACCGAAACCAGTCGCCTGAGCCCCGCAACCGCGCCTTCCACTTTGGGTTGCTCAGAATCGTCCCGGGGCATTGGAGTATATGTAGCCTATTAGCCGAGGCAACCAGACGCGCAACCGGTGACTGAATATTGCATGCGCGCGCATCATACTGCCCTGACCACGACGCTCCAGGCAGATTATCGACACGGTAAAATGAATTATAAAAATGATATAGTGTGTTTTCCATGTATCCAAAAGGGTCATATCAAAGCTAGATGTCCAAAAAGGGGGTGTTCAATATGTAAACGAACTAATCGTTCAGAAAAGGACTGCTTTTTACGAGAAAAATGTTGTAAAATGTGAAAGAAAACGAATCATGATGAAAAACATTGTTCTTTTTTTAGAAATAAGGGATCGTCAAATGAAAAAGGGTATAATATATAGGGACAGAAAGAAAGTTAAGTAGCATTTTTAGCTTAATCTGCGTCTTATCTTAGTAGCAAGAATACATTTGAATTTGTAATGGATAGCGAAGCGACAAAACATATGGTTAATTCCACCGAAATAGAAGAAAATTTGCGTCCAAGTAATGATAAGGTTAAGGTTGCTAAGAAAGATGCGAGTATGTTAGTCAATGGAGTAGGAAGTCTAGAAATGAATTAATGTAAACTAAAAGAGGGGTATGTGTACCTGAATTATTTAAAAATTAAATGCCAGTTACAGAAATCACAGAAAATAATGGAAATGTATTATTTACAAAGGATAGCATTAAAATATTAGTAGTTGAAAAACAAATACCAAAATAAAATATTGTAATAGAAGGGAAGAAAGGTTCAAATAGATAGTTTATAGTAGATGTAAACGAAACCGAAGCCATGTTAACTCAGGTAGTTAATTTGGATGTGGAATTTTATTATTATTATTATTATTAAAATTGTTACAAGTAGGCATTTAGCCTGGTGGTAACATGTACATATGATGAAAAAAAACAATAGAAAACACTGAAAAAAACAATAGAAAAATTGAAAAAACAATAGAAAACATTTGAAAGAACAATAGAAAACATTATACAAAGCCCTTGGTCCCTACTTCTTCAGCCGCTTTTTAAAACTATGTAAATTTTTCGGGAAGGACTCAAATAGTTCTGCTGGTAGGTCGTTCCAGTCCCTTATGGTCCTATTTAAGAAGGAGAAATGCTTCGCATTTGTCCTTTGTGATCGGCACTTTATCTTGAACTGGTGATCGTTTTTACCAACAAAGCTGGGTTTTGATATGTCCTTCCCAAATTCTTTCCATGCTTTTTCCCCACTCATAATTTTAAACATGCCACATAGCCTGCTTCTTTTCCTCCTCTCTTGTAAACTCTCCCACCTTAGAACTCCGAGCATTTCTGAAACACTTTCCGTTTTTTTATGCTTTCCCAAAACATACCTAGCAGCTTTTCTCTGCACCTTCTCCAATTTCTTGACCTCTCCTTTGAAATGAGGGTCCCAAACAAGAGATGCGTAATCTAAAGTGGGTCGTACTAGAGTTGTATAGGCCATTTCTTTCGTGACTCTGGTGCTTCCTCTGAGGTTTCTCATCACCCAGTGCAATACTTTAAAAGATTTTTTGGTCGTGTGCTCGACGTTTAAACCCCATCCCAAATTCTTTGATAAATGGACTCCTAAATATTTAAAGCTGTTAGATTTTGGAATTAAACTACCCGAAAATTCATAATTTCTATTTACGCATTTCCTTCTTTTGCTGAAGTTAACATATTTGCATTTATTTGGATTAATTTCCATCCCGTTACTAGATACCCAATCCATTAATTTGTTTAAGTCATCCTGAAGACTTTCCTGATCAATTTTATTTTCTATTTTCTTATAAATAATACAGTCATCCGCAAAAAGCCTTATATTAGAATTTATTTTTTCCGGGAGGTCATTTAGGTATACTAAAAACAATAAAGGTCCTAAGACGCTTCCTTGAGGAACACCGGACGTTACCCTCGCTGTCTCTGAGCATTCATCCCCTACCTTAACTCTTTGCGTCCTGCCCTTGAGGAATTCATCGATCCACAAGATGACTCTTCCATCTATTTCCATTGGCAACTGCCTCATCTTAAGCATAAGCCGTTCGTGATCAACTTTATCAAAGGCCTTAGAAAAATCGCGTCTATTACCGCGTCTAATTCTTTTCCCGCATCTATTAAGTCGGCAATTTCATGGCAAAACCCTAACAGTTGGGTTTCAGGTGAGTGGCCTTTTCTATATCCATGTTGGCGGTTATACAACCAATTCTCGCATTCCCATAAATTCCAAAGGTAATTTGCTATGATCTTTTCTAACAATTTGCATACTACAGAAGTTAGGCTTACCGGTCTATAATTTTCCACTAGATCTTTATCTCCACCTTTGAATATTGGTATTACTCTGGCCTTCTTCCAGTCACTTGGTAAGGCATTGTTGTTCATTGTAACATTGAATAAATGGTATATGTAATTTGAAACGGCCAAGCCACCCAATTTCAATAAATCGATAGAAACTCCGTCGAGTCCCACTGACTTATTTTTTCTCATTTTTCTAATGTTGCCGAATATTTCTGACCTCGAAGTTTTAATCAGTCTCGAAATATCCAAATCTTTGTCTTCCTGTTGCCCTTTTGTTTGGGTTACATCAGTAATTTTGTCCGTTCTGGTTTCCATCCTTGAGAAAACACTAGCGTACCAATTATTGAGGGCATTGGCCTTCTCTTTGTCATCTGTGATTATGGTTCCTTTGTCGTTTTTTAAAACTTCTATTGTTCCCTTATTATCTCTCCGCTTCCTCATGTATTTAAAAAACATGTTGCCATTATCTTTAGAAATTGTGTTTTGCAAAAAAAATTCTTTGGCAATTTTCTTTTCCCTATTTAATGTGCGAATCAGCATTTTGTACTTTTTTAGCGAATCCGAACTTTCGTTCCGTTTCCTATGACTAATCCTAACTTTTCTCTTTAGAGATCTGATAGTTTTGTTGTAATATTCGGGATCAGTACTAGCTTTGATGACTTTTTTAGGAACAAAGAGGTTTAATCCTTCTTCCATTATCTTCTTAAAATCCCCCCAGATTTCTTCTACGTTTTGACCACCGCTCACCCACTCAGGGTACCTACTCCTCAAAAAAGACTGGAATCCAATACTGTCCCCACGACTATATTGCCATATTGTCTTTTTCTTTTGTGCCGCCTCACTCTGGGCTTCTTCCCATTTGAGATATGCACACACGGCTAAATGGTCGCTAATTCCCGGAAGGACATCGACTCTCCTCACCCAATTGTCTGGCCTTAACAGCATGACGTCAAGGGTGTTTTCTCAGAAAAATGGGTCAGGCTCAGAAAAATGGGTCATTTAAATTTTAAGAGCATTGAAAAATTTTCATCACTATGTCATGGTGTACCTTAAGAAATTGCACGGACAAATGGCAATAAGTTTTGCTCTGCTTGCGTTAATGCTTAACGAACCAGATACCCATTTAAAACTGAAAGAATGAGAGCAAATAGAATTTTGCAAATAATTCACACTGATGTTTGCGATCCATTTGAGACAGACTCGCGATAGTAAAAGGCACTTCGTATCATTTATAGATGATACGATACATTATCTAAAAGTAGACCAGGGGGGGTGTGCTTGAATCGCTCGAGATTAATTCCGATACGTAACCAAGGACTCGCCCGGAAAATTTCGATACGGAATGTGATTTTTTGTGCTTGAAACGCTCGAGATGAGATTTTGCTCGGGATCTGCTGATTCCGTGTCGGAATGAAAGCCGAGTGGTCGTAGGTAGATTTATAATTACGTATCGGAATCTAAAACAATATGGCGGATGGTATGGTACATTTTTGGCTAATGAGAGAAGTAGAGGAGGAAGAAGGGGGAGTTTTGAGAAGAAGGAGATATTTCAGAGGAAGAGAAGATGCCTTCAGCTTGAGCAACGGAAATTCAAGAGCCTTTTTCGTCTCTCAAAGCCAATGGCGAGAGATTTAATAGAATCTCTCGCAGATGTTATCCCGGAGGGAGGAAGATCATCATCGCTTTCCGTTGAAACAACGGTAAGTAACATTCTGCCGCTGAAAAAGCTCAAATTTCCTAAATTTTAAAAGCATATACATTGCCATAACTTCATCTTATCATGCCCTTTATGATTATTTCACTACATTCATGGCTGCTCGTGTGATTTATATGCTGCAAAATTATGTTTTTTTCTAAGACCACATAATTTCACGTTTGAATGTACCGCCGAACGTGTTGACAAACACGGCACGATCCTCGAAAGTATCTGTGCTCAGTTTACCGTGTTTCCTGTTGTTGTTCAGCAATTTCCGAGGACGTGCATGGAATTACATTTAGTAATGTTTGGTCTCCGAAATATTCTTGGAATAGTCCATCTTATTAAAGCTTATCGTCAAAGTTAAGTTGTAAAAAGTTGGCCTCTAAACATATTAATATTACATTTTGTCAATGTTTCAATTATAGTTCAATGAGTAGGATTTTGATAGACCAGCTGCTTCTTCTTCGATCTGTTTTCTCGTAGAATTTTTAATTGTTATGAAATGAATTGTTTAAATGTTATGCATATTTATTTTTAAAGGGATCGGTAAGTCGTATTTTCACTTCTTGTTGTGTTGTGGTAAGTATGTTTTTAAAACTCACTGCCCTAGTGATGAGGTGGTTTTTCATCAATCACCATACATTTTTCAGAATTAATGCAAATTGGAAAGAGTCACTTGCTTCTGCGGTCATGTAACGAAGGACAATAGTTTTGTTTAAGTCAACCTCAGTCACCATTACTTATAGCTTACTTATTTCAAGGTGTTGGCAGCCCTACGGTTTTATGCCACTGGCTCATATCAGTCTTGTATTGCGCAAGACTGTACAACGGCAATGTCTAGATCAAGGGTCAGCAGGGTCATTAATGAAGTCACCAGTGGCATAAATGACCACCTCTTCAATCGTTGGGAGAAGCTTGACCTAAGTCATGATGCAGTGGCTAGGACAAGGCAGAGGTAATGCATTTCACTTGTACTATTTGTTTAAGTAGAGCATTTTCTTTCTTGAATGTTTGTAATAATGCCCTTCTTTAGATGAGTTCTAAGTAATTGTCACTATCAAGGGTCATTAGAGTCACAAATGAGGTCACCAATGCCATAAATGACCACCTATTTAATCGTTGGGTGAAGCTTGATCTATATCGCTAACCAAGTCATTGACCACCTATGAAAACCATTTCTCGTAACCCTTCAGCAGAATGTAAGTTAAAACATTAAAACCCATCAAAATCTGTATTAAAAAGGAAGGGAAAATGTCAAGCACAATCAAGGAAAGTGCATTGAAATGTGAAGTGAATGATTGCGTTTAACTAACAAGCATGAATTATATGCATAAAAACCTACCAGATTTATTAATATTATACATGCTGTGATATTGTTTGTATTATTACATGTCTTCTCTTATGCTATTGCAATATTTTTCTGTTAGTAAGTGATTCAGAATATGCACTTTAAAATCTTATTACATATTAAGAGATAAATAATTTTCGTATGAATCTCATTCGCAGTAGTATCAATTCATTTCAGATTTTATGAAAAATATGGATTTCCGGGGGTTATTGGTGTGGTTGATTGTACCCGCGTTGCCATTGTGGCACCCCCTCATAACCACCCAGTATTTAAAGAGAAAGATTACTTTAACCATAAGAGATATCACTCTTTGAATGTACAAGTGGTAAGACTATGTTTTTATGGCAGCTTCAACATGTATATGTAATGAGCAGTTTAATTTTCCTTGCAATTTCAAGTTACTTATATATATTTTTCAAAGATAGTCATAGTGTTACTATTAACTGGCCATGTTTGCCGAGAAAAAAACTATCCTTGGTCTTGATTAAAACTTACTGAAATTCATTATTTGAATGGAATTGGTAATATTTTTAATTGTAAGTCTCACTCTTCTTATGGCTCAATCAAGTTCAATACCTGAAATGCTAATTTAGATGCATGAAATTATTTTTCTAGGTGTGTGACATGGACCTTAAAATAACAAATATCAACTCTCGGTACTGTGGCTCGACTCATGATGCTTACATCATATCTCATTCTGCTTTAAAGCCAGCCCTCACTCAAGCATATGAGCGGTACAATGTGTGGCTCTTGGGTAATAGACATGCCTATTTTTCCATGTTTCTCAGTCATGATTTGAATGGGTGTATCTTAATCTTTTTATTTTATTTGTAATTTTGAGGTAAACATTCCTACTCGGTGGTTACATAATATGCACTATTCATTACATCATAGTTGTCATATTTACTAAGCAATATTGGATTCAAACCATCATATATGCCCTTTGGAATTTTATCACACTTTCAAAATAGAAGATTTTAATTTCTTCGACTATTAGGTTAGTGACACAAGAATTAACTTGGTCTGTAATTATTTCTATAGGTGACAGTGGATACCCTGTTGCCCCCTGGCTGATGACACCTGTCCCAGGTTATTTTGCTCCTAACACCCCAGAGGACAACTTCAACCGTTCCTTGACGAGAGCACGCAGCACGGTTGAAAGGTGCATAGGGGTATTAAAGAGCAGGTGGAGATGCCTCTTGAAACATAGAGTATTACACTATTTGCCGTACAAATTGAGCAGAATTGTCAATAGCTGTGCTGTACTGCGCAACATGTGTGTCGAAGAAGGTTTGCCTCTAAATGCTGAAGACATGGTAGAGTTGGAGGAATTAGGAGTTGATGTAGTCCCTGACCAAAATGTACTTGGGAATCAGCGAGGGCGAGACATAAGAAACAGGCTAATTGCCACTCATTTTACTTGAATGTTAATTTTTTCATTGTTCACTTTTGATTTTACTTTTTACTGCCTGTATACATAGTTTTTTGGCACTTTTTTGTCCAAATAGTGCTTATATTGTTCATTTAAATATTTCTAGCGATGATTACCTTACTAATTATCCTACTATTGTTATCTATCCATGGTTTTCATTTATTTTGTTATTGCACTCATGTTAGAGTGCATTTGATATCATGAATCATTCCATTCAGTGGGATTATAATTTGAAGTTGTTTGCAGTATATGTTTATATTTTACAAGGCTTAGTGTTCAATCAAAAATTATCTATATCCCATGCATAAAGTAAACAAATGAGTAGGATATACTTTAGGCTCTAGCTATATATTTTTTTAACTAGAATTTCTACACATAAGGTATAGGGTCAATAATTATTGAGTTGGTGTACTTCACAATTCTGTTCCATCGATTACACTCAGATTTTTATAGGAAAATGGTGTCACTAAAATTTAATAGAGATGTCTAATGTGGAATAGGGTTGATCAGGATGATATGTAAAAAGTCTCAATTTGAACCCATCTTCACTGCTGGAATACCTTCAACAATAAAAAATAAAAAAATGGAACTGGGCTGTTCAGAATATGAAGGTGTTTCTCTGCATGTGTGATCAAGTGCAATCCAATGTTCTTGTGATGTGAATAGCTCTTCATCACAAAACCTTTTACTTAATGTAGCCTTCCCAAAAAGTGCTGTCATTTCTTGTGACGTATTTCTCTATCCTGTCGTGCATACTCAAGGTATTATAATTATAGAGGCAAGTAAGACTTGCTAATTGAAAGATAATTTTACCTTTAGTGTATACTTGTGTTAAATGCATAAGTTGTCATTGTTATTTGCATTCTTAATGGTGCTTCTTATTTTTTCACTTGGATCCCTTTGAGTGATACCTATTATGATCATTGCATGTTTAAAATAACTAGCTATCAATGGTCTATACTAAAAATTTATTGTCTGCTTGCATAACTACGAACTTTTTTGTGGCCGTATCATTGCATGTAATGCATGGTTTCTTCAGCATTATGAAGTATCAAGTCTTGAACCCAGTGAGAAATGGATCATCGAATCTACGTCGAATCTTCGTCGATTCGACGACTATAGATCGATATGTGGTCGACGTCGATTTTATTTGTTCAATCGACGTTTTTTCGACGTGTTATTCTCATTGGCCAGCGGGGTCAGCGTGTTGATTGGCTGAGGGGAGAACTTAGTGATGCAGTTTTAATGTCTTAAAAATAACGGTGAGACGCTATTACAACATATGTGTCTTAAATAAGAAATATAAAATTAAATAATTATTTTATTTATCCATAAACATTAGTTTTAATCTCCGAGAACAATCTTTGATTCCTTTTAATTCTGTAACTTGACCGTTGAAGTTCGATTGCGTGTATCATGGTGTATCAGTTGAGCTGTTAGTCGTCATGCAGTTAGTTCTTCGCAGTAAACTCGGAACAGAGACATTCGGCGCCGTATAGAAAATTTATTGTCGCATTTATTTTGCGCGGCAAACTTTGCTAGCTCTAAATCCTGTTATTGGTATTTAAAATGCTTCTGAAACTTAATGAGCTTTTGGATTCGTATTAATCATCGAAAAAGGCATTCCGTCGCTTAGTAAAGACAAGCTTCACTACGTCTTCCATACTTCGGAATCGGTCTGCTTTTGGGCCGCTGTATGACAGGTAGGATTAGCTTCCCCTATTTAATGTGTTCAAGATTTCCATTTTCACACATTTGCCACGTACGCCGGACCTTCTATTTGCGTCCAAGTTCTTACTTCTTTCCTGCGTGGTATGTGATATGCACAAGCTTGGCTTTGTGACTACGTTTACCTCATTTCGATACCTTTATACTCGCGTCATAGATGTCAACACCTCACATTTTTTCTCAAGGATTTCTGATTATTATTGAAGATGAATACGAAGGACTTAAGATTACATATCACCATTATACATTTATTTCAGCCTTCATTTGTTTAGACTTTACGTGCTCGATTGAAATACGTCGTTGGCGCAGAAATAGATGCTCTTTATTAGCCGAAAAGATGTATATTTCCGCAATTATTAGTAGGAATCGCAGGTAAAAAGACGATATCTCGTCGACATAGAAAACTCGTCGATGGTGTCGACGTCGAAAACACGTCGATTTTCGGACCATATAGACATCGATCGATGTGTTACCATCGACGTTTTATCGATGAGTACTTCGACGTCGAATCGACGTAGATTCGATGAGCCATTTCTCACTGGGGAACTAAATGCCTGTTAAGGATTCACCTCTATCTTAATTTTGCAGAAGTTCATACTATACATAGCCAGAAATTATTTTGTGTAATTCCACACCTAATCATTACATACACTAACTAACTTTCATAGCTACCACATGTTAATCACTAAGTAGAAGTTCTAGAAGCTTGGTTGATTTATATAAAGAATAATTGTTGACTTAAGCAAAATTACGTTATTATAATAGATAGATGCCTAACATTTACTGCACTTTGTGATGAAAAATGTCTGTATTCAGTGACTCTAAATTATAAATAAAATGCAATTGCATACTGTATTTAAAGTGAGTCAAATAAAAAATCTTGTTTAATTTAGAGATTTCATTTAATGTCACCTTTCCCAGAAACATTCTCAATTATTTTTACCCTATCATTCCTGGCGTTATGTATACTTACTTTTTCTATGGAATATTATTAGAGAAAAAGTTACTTAAATGAATACATATGGTTATAGAGAATTCAATATGCATGGATATATACAATATAGTTAGTGGTTATAGGAGAGGACTTCATATTAAATAATTAATAACCCAATGATAGAACTCAATTTTATATTAAATTCACAATAAAATACAACACTTAGTACATATCTAAAAATTAATGTTATCAATCTTCGCCTCAATTCTCTTCAATGTCTCTAATTTCTCTCTTTCTATGGATAGTAATTCCTGATGAAATTTTTTTGCCTCTTCTATTTCTTTTTCCCTCAGGAGAAGACTCTTCTCCTTTAGGGAAATGAGCTTCTCCTGCATGGATTTAAAATTTTCTACACTGCTGTTGGTACCTGAAATATATTATTTTGTAAATAATACAATATTTAGAAAAATATCACTGCAGGTTCTTCAAGTTTATAATGTTAATGTGGAGTACTGTTTAAACCAATTGATAAAATGAGCTTGTCCGTAAAAAAATCACTTACTCTTGCCACAGGGTTTGTTATGTGTCTTCGTGGCTGAGGAGGATGGAGGAGGATCGGCATTTATTTGGTGATGGATTGATGTGGCAGATGGATATTCAGGGAGCAAGGGAACAGATGAACTGGAAGGGCCAGGGTCATTTTCACTGAAACTTAATTGAGGGGTTGGAGGGGATGCTGAATCTATAGAAATTTCTTTAGAGTTCTGAAATGGAAGGAGTAAAGTGCGAATTAAATGCGCCCTGAAAACAATAGGAATATGTATGCAATTAGGTTGTTTACACTATATCTTACAAAACTTCGTTTTTGTCCACTGTTAAACATTCATTTCAATAAACAATTTACTTTTATAAGGTGCTCGACTTAAAAATGAGAATATATTAATAGTATTGAAATTAATATACTACATGGTATAATAGCACTTTACACTAATGATAGCAATTTCAGTATGATATTGCAGAACTAACATTTTTATTGATAATGCATCATTGAATGGACAACTTTAAAAAACCTCATCTCATCAAAAATAATCAGTGACTCCTTAATATTCTGGCGACATTGAATGGCATTTGATCCGATGATGTTTGCCACCCGCCTCTGGAACTCACTCAGTTCCAGAGCCACTGGAGGCCCACCCCCAGTGTGAGCAATGTCATTTAAAAGGGCTGCTGCCTTGCCCTTTGCAGCAGATTTGATATCTTGCCAAGACTGTAAAGAGATATGTCTGTCATGATACCACTATGATGTTCAATTAATAGCTGTTAACATTATCGCTAAACAAATTTGAGCAACGCTTCATTAATCGAAAACGTCTTTATCATTTATGAGTCGAAAATTTTTAAAATACGCCGCGTCGATGATTCGTGGTTAAAAATGAAAAAAATCGCGACATATGCTTTCATTCAATTTTCAAACTTACCTTTCTCCACTCCTTCCATGACCTCTTCGGTCCCATACACCCATTTAAAGTATGCGTCACCTCCTCCCAAAGTTTACGCAGTTCAATCAAGACCTAATAATTTATTTCAGTACTCCTTCATAGCTTATGCCCAATAGCTATTTCTTCATTCACCTGCCAGGCTGACTAGTGCCCGGACAAGTAGACATATCTACGAGCATAGCAGCGATGATAATTCAGACCTGCACATGAATGATGGAATTGCTTTTGGGGATAGGCCACCGGGTAGTAATTGGCAAGGATATGCTTGATTCAGTACGCAATTAAAGCGAAATTCGGGCGCCGCAGCACCGCTGGTGTAGCGTTGCTAATGCATTTCTACAGCGCTGCAAGACGGTTGTTGCAGCGCTGCCGCAGCAACTGAACGGCGTTGCTGCAGCTGTTCAGCAGCGCTCGTGATGCTCCTCCGTTACGCTGCCGCAGCTGTTCTGCAGCGCTACAGTGGCGCCCTAGCAACGCGTGTGGCATTCAAAAAACGGAAATTTGAAGGTTGCTGTCGCGCGTCAGCAGCTATTTGTGTTTACAGGGACGGCCTTATACCCCGTTTACACAACGATCGTCACGACGTTGATCCTTACGATCGTAACCTCAAAACGTCGTGTAAACGCGCAGAGTTACCATCGTAGGCCTTAGTACCTAACACTGCCGAACTTACGATGGTTAGCGCTAGTGTGCCAAGAAAAAAGAGTTAGGAAATGAAGATCGATGCATATACGATTCTTTCGCGCCGTTGCAATCTTGATACAATAACTGATATTTCATAAATAACTCTAATATATCAAAAATATATGGCAAAGATTGAAGACATTATTCAGCAGGTAATGGAAGGACGTTAGGGGAAAGTTTTTTCTGATGTTCTATTTACCAAATGATATCGTATATTCTGTACTATACCAGTTTTATGCATTTCTTTATTTACAGGTTAACCCATAACCATGTATCCTTACATTATACTTCACAGATGATGGAAAATAACAAACATGCACAAAATGTTAACCAATTAAATCATTGTATACAGGATTTCACAATAAAATTCGCCAGAAATAACCATAACATTTAGATGAGGACATTGAGATATCAATACTTGTGCCGAATCAAGCCGAAATCTAAGCCTTTTCTAGTTAAATTATAACAGCAATATGTACTGTCTTTAATGCGTGAATATTCTTGAATGTTTTGATATATTCTCTCGAAGAATCTAGTTTCTTAAAGACTTCACGGACTGTTGTGACTAGTTTTAGTTTTATCTCATCATAGCTGGGAGTTGAAGACATAATTTGCTCTGTGGTAATTAAAAACAAGCAGGTGAGGATTTATATAGCTATGACGGGATCCATTAAAAGTTACTAATGAAGGAGATAGGAACAATCTAAATATTAATTGATAATTTTGTAGAGGAATATGCCTTTGTTGGAGGATCCTTGGTCGTGCAAGAGTTTTAAAATTAACTAGGGAAAGAGTATATGAAGTGTTGTAATCAGACAAAGAGATTAATAAATGGCAATTATTTAATTTGAAAAATTTATTTTGGACACGTTCAATCTGGATTGAGTCGATATTATAATAAAGTGACCAGTTAGCAAAATATTCCAATTTGGAACGTAGCAAGTAGACATATCTACTGTCTTTACCGCATGAATATTGCTAAACTTTGGACAGATTCCCATAAAGAAACCTACATTCTTTAACGTTTTACCGACAGTTCGGTCTAGCTTCAGTTTTAGCACATGAAAACATTAATATTCTTTCGCTTCTTAATTTCCAGGATTTCAATTTTCTCACGCAGTGTCGTCGTCAGTTGTTATCTGACACAATTCCACAACGAGGGCAGCACTGAGTTACGATGGTAATTTTAAAACGTGTAAACGTGCAGTAGTCGCGATCAACGTCGGTACGATCGTGGTGTAAACGGGGCATTAACAACGTCTGTATTTACGTCCTCAACCCGACGTTGCCACGTCTATTGCTCGGGTTGAATCCTGATAGCAACCCTCGAAACCGACAATCGGTTTGAAAATTTCAAGCACACCAAATCCCGAGCAAAAACATTCCGGCACGGAATGAGAGATCGGGATTATTCCGTGCCGGAATTAATCTCGAGCGATTCAAGCACACCCCCCCCCCCCAGACCTTTCATTTTCGGTTAATTTTGAGGGCAGATTCATGGAAAAACCTGTCAAAGAAAGTATAGAGAATTTGAAGAGGACAGTGAGATATCTACAAAGAACACAAGGGTTGGGAATACATTTCCGCACAACAGAAGTGGAAGAGCAAATAAAGCTGCAAGCATATGCATGGTGACTCAGACTTTGCAGGAGATCTGTCTGAAAGAAAAAGTACAACAGGATATGTAATTTTATTCGGTGGTGTGCCAATCCTGTGGTGCTCACACAAACTAAGCGTTGTGGCACTATCCTCAACTGAAGCAGAATTTATTGCAGCATCTGAGTGCTGTCAAGAAATAAAAAAAATTGCTAAGGATTTAATTGGAGAGTTGACAGGCAAATCAGTATTTTTAAGTTTAAATATAGACAATCAAAGTACAATAAAAATGATGCAATCTGGTCAGATGAGTAGGAAAACAAAACACACTGAGGTGAGGTACAGATACATAAGTTGGGAGTATTCGGAAGGATTATTTGAGTTACAGTTTTGTCTCCCAGAAAATCAAGTAGCCGACATTCTAACGAGACCGTTGTTAGTGTAAAGTTTGAAAGATTCAGGAATTTTATTCTCACGTGTGATCAAACAAATATTTGATTTTAAAATTTCAGTGATTACTAGAATATTTTATTGTGTTAATGAATGATATTCTTTTAATTGAACAATGTTAATGAATTAATACTCCTGATGTTTATTTGAAGACTATTTGTAAAAGTAGAATTAAGTTTTATAAACTAACAAGATTGATGTAAAATGTTGCATTTATTATAAAACTGGTTAAAAACATTTAAACCTTAAGGGAATGTTTTGAAGTATAACGTAAAAATGTTTTAAAAAGGTTGTTATGTACTTTCAACAATAGATGATCTTAAAGTAAATAAACTGATACCTGGATGACATCAACACAAAGAAAAGAGCTCCAGCAAGAAAAAATAAATATTAATAACACCATAACTATGTTTTCGACTAGGACGGCAGGTATCAGACGGAAGGTATCAAAATTGATGGACAATACGATAAACACAGAAGATTTAATTTGCGAGGTGGAGAAGAATCCAGCCATTTGGGATAGCAGATCGGAAATCTATTCTGATAAAACCGAGAAGCTGAATGCATGGACCAGAATTATGTCTGTATTCATGGAGGATTTTGAAGAAAGGCCAACGGCGGAGAAGAATTTAATGGGTAAGTGGTAACAATTTTGCAATACAATTTTTTGTAAAATTGGCAAAAGAGGACACCCCGTGCCCCGCCTTTATCTCAACAATTTCAAATGGAATCGTCTCGAAATTTATTGCAGGAAGCTATATAAAGCAACGCAAACTTTTTCTTGATTTATGAAAAATATTTGGCTTTTGATCTTATTGATAAATTGAAAATGCAGTAAAATTTGTATGGCACTGCCTCAAGGGAAATTACTAGTGCTTTCAATTCCACAAACAACATCAAAAATGTAATACGTTAGAGACCTTAACCTTTGATGCCAGCGTCGATAAACTTAGTAGGCTACAGGGTTAAATAAAATCTCCTGTTGAGCTACGAATATCTTTCATATATACCGGTTTACCAATATAGCATTGTTATACAATACACTGTACAATTAAAGTGTTAATTACAATGTTTCACTTAAATGCGGGACATTTGCCAAGGGACGGCTCCATTTTCACTTACAAGGTAGTCAGCAAATTTTTCTCTAAGCTTAGTAGCCTTTTTCGTTGGCTGCTGGCTTGATGTGTCAAGATCAAACAGACCTTCACCTGTCAGGGTATCCTCAATTTTATATCCGTCTCTTTCTCTGACGAAGTTGTGAAGCACGCAACATACTTTAATAATATCTTCGCACAAGTTCAAATGATCATTCAGAGGAAGATGTAAAATCCGCCATTTAATGGCAAGGATGCCAAATGAGCATTCAATCTTCCTACGTGCTCTGTAGAGACGGTAGTTGAAAACTCGTTTTTTGACGTTAAGACATTTTCCAGCATACGGTCGGAGTAAGAAATCCGAAAGTCCAAAGCCTTCGTCTCCCACAAATACAAATGGGAAAGGCTCTGGCATACCCGCGAAAGATTGTTGTTGAGAGGGAATGTTCAGTTCGTTATCATTTAGCTTTTGAAAAAAAAACACCATCCTTAAACACAGTTGAGTCTGAAGACTTCCCGTAAGCACCGACGTCGATGTATATGAATTTGTACGATGCGTCACATATCGCCAGTAGTAGTACAGAAAAATAGTTTTTGTAATTATAGTACAAAGAACCACTATTCTCTGGTTTCACCACCCTAACATGTTTTACATCGACAGCCCCCAGGCAGTGAGGAAAATTAGTTTTCTGGTAAAATTCCGCAGCAGTGTCCAGCCAGAATCTTTCTGTCATTTTTGGAAAACAAACTTGCTTCACACGTTCCCAAATAGCTTTGCACACTTGGCGGATTATAACAGAGATCATTGGCTGACTGATTCTGTATTGAAAGTGTAGGTCGGTCATAGATGTTCCAGAAGCAAAGTATCTGTTATCAGAAGAATAAATCACCTCTTTTTCGAAAAAGTAGAATCTTATTTTTGTAAGATGTCATCTTATACATATACAGTACTAGAATTAAACTGATTTGTATGTTTCATTTCAGTTACAATTGTACAAAGGAAATGGAAGAACATCCGCACTTGTTATGCTCGGGAATTGCATATGCAGAAGGAGAGGAAAAGTGGATCTGTAGCCTCCATAAGAAAAAAATGTTTATTTTGATATACTACAGTTTTTGGAAATTATCTCCAAAAAAAGTGATAACAGCATGGAAGAGGAAACACCATCTGCATGCGAAGAGCAATCGGAACAAGATGGGCATGACTTTCATGCATCAACGGTTAAGGTTGGAAGCGGAAAAATACAGGATGGTTCAAATAAGAGAAGAGGTAAAAGTGATGATAATGAACTCATAGCCACACTGAAGAGGAAAATGGCAATGGATATCGAAGAAAAGAGTGAGGCAATAGACAAAGACAAGCTATTTTTGATGTCCCTCCTGTCTGAAATAAAAATAGTTCCTCCCCAAGGAAAACTAAAATTATGATCAGACATCTTATCTGTCATAGCAGCAGCACAACAAGGACCCAGTCCCCAATGGCCTGTTGCTGTACCACCTCCTCCTCAATTCCAAAACTTTCCATATCCCTTTTCCCCTCATTAATATTCTATCCCGGTTCAACTACCGCTGCAAAGTCCACAGCCAGTACCAACTCAAAATCCACAACACAGCCAACAAGCCTCCTACTTTGCTTCGTCAGGCGAGTCAACCCCAACGGTGTCACCTAGATTTTCACAAACGAGTGACTATGTCACTTATGAAGACATTTCTTGACCATTCTACTCATAAATTTCTGATGCTCCGCTTACTTACATTTATTAACCCTGTTCTTACTGACATTTAACGTTTAAATTATTTCTGTACGTTTTTGTCTAAATTAATCTGCACGTATTTTGAAAGAGATAACAACGATGTTTAGTTATATTGCTTAAAATGTCAAAAAAAAACTAATATTGAAAAAATACTATCATTTAGTCAATGAGATTTTTAATGCTAATCCTATTTTGGATTAGCATCTCCAAAAACAATATTTTTTTTAATTGCACGATTGTTACGTTACATAGAATTATTAGAAAAAGAAAAACAATTACTCAATGATTTGATAAAAAAATTCATAAAGAAATGGAATTGTTCTTTTGGGGTCCGCTGGACCTCAAAGGTATGCATAGACCGATTTTGTATCCACTTCCTCAGTACGTCATCAGTGGATACCATACTGTGACGTCACGTTCCGATGAAGTCGTGTTTTCAAGCAGCCGATAAAGATTAATTTTTAAAGACTATTAACTCAGCTAAAAAAGGTTATTCATCACGAAATTTTCGGCGAGTACATTTGAGGTAGGGACCTTCTTATTCTAATACTTAAAAAATGTGCATGTTCTCCAACATTATTGTAATTCCTATAATTATGTAACACTGGTTTATATTTTTCTTACCTCAGCGTAAGAGCCAACTTTTCTTCGGCAGGGATACTGTTGTTTAAAAGGGTGTCGGGCACTGTGATGTCATCTTTGATGCATCCAAGAAGCTCGTCAAATGAAGATTTTGACATACGGAAGTAGTTAAAAAACTTACTTCCACTAGCACAAAGATCATCGTATAGTGTGTAATAAATCCCTTTGGTACGTCTAGACATCAGCATAGGATGCTTCCGAAACCTCCTGGTCCTTCGCCTTCTCTTCTTTATGAGAAGAGCTAGCAATAGTACGTCCTCACAGCACAACACCATTGCAACTACTGCTGTGTGCAGGGTAAAATTTAAAACCGATATTGGTGGCGCCACCGGTGTCCTGGGCGGAATAAACCCGAGCAACCAGACGCGCCACCGGTTGCGCGTCTGGTTGCCTCGGCTAATAGGACTCATTTGATTCTATGCCCCACGACTGACCAGTTCCACCAGACGCGCCACCGGTGGCGCGTCTAGTTGCCTCGGCTCAGAGTCCTCTATATTGCCATATAATAACATGATGAGAGAGTAGTGTTGAGAGAGCAATCTAGAGGACTCTGCCTCGGCTAATAGGGGCCTTATTGTCGCAGTTTCGAGGCCGCGCCAGACGGAAAAAATATCGAGGCGACGCGATGTAGGCCTCGACAATTATTTCAAGTCTTGTTGGTCCTCGATTTACAAGGATTGCAACTGCAGCTGGCATATTTAGAACCTTATAGTTCAATAGCTGACGTACGTAAGACGGTGATCACGGTCTTATTTCATATATTTAAGAAGGCAAAATAGGTATAATGATACGTATAGTTGTATAATTTTATAATATGATAATTCCAAAAACTGAAATTTCATGCGGTTGTTTCATGAGCTATCACCCGTGAACTAGCCTTTAAGTTATTTTCTGTGAAGAATCGTGATTAAATATTCGCCATCACGAATCTCAGTCACATTAGAACATTATTTATAAAGCGGATTTCACAGCCCCTAAATTTGTGGATTTAGGCAAAACTCATGAACTCCCGGTAACTGATTTTGGGTTGTGTCTACGTTCGTGTTGATTTCGTGATTATCATTAAGGCTTGGGTTCTTCTTCGCGATGCATGTTATACAGGTATGTTTTCTGTTGCAGGTGATCGATGCAGCTCTGTTGGAAAGGAGGAAAATCTCTGTAGTATAATCGAAAAAATGATAACTTAATTGAGGCTTGTTTTTTTACCTAGACTGTAGCTCGCCAGTATGGAAACAACTTACAGCTGTAGAGATAAATGAGTGTGTTTGTTTTTAACTGTACGTGGTGGTTCTCTTTGAACTTGATGATTTATGTAATACCTAGAGTACTAAATGCGTTGTACCTATGTATGGATAGCATGAGATAAAAACGTTTACATATTGTGCAATGCTTCTTAATATTTTGGAGCAAATCTTATCATATGCATCATTGGTACTTTCTTGTTATAACGTGTTGAATATGAATTATGGTTTTCATCGTGTAGCAATTTCCTTATTTTTATTCTTCTAAATGACCGTTGTCATATCATAAGCACTACTGTTTTCGTGTTACTGACTTTCCCATGAGCATGGTAAGTTATCGCTCCTTAATAGCACTATTGAGGGACGGTAATTATTAGATAAAGTCGCGTCACTCGTGGGAATTGCAAAGGATATTCATGAATTTCGCTGGAGTGCTATGAATGAGAGTACCTATTCCGCACTCTACGAGGTCTTAATTAAAGATCAAGCTCAATTAGGTTAGAGAGTAGGTACCATACTTTTGAATGGGGAAATAGAAAGCATTTCTCAGCATGATTGTTATCACAGGTTTTTAATGGATGCTTTATTTGTTAAGAGTGAAATCAATGCACTAGGTTCATATAACACATAAATCTAAACTTTGTCTTGAATAGTAGATGATATTAGAGTTAGCACAAGGAAAAAAATAAAGGTATTGAAGCACTAATTGTAAGTGGGAAAGATAACATGATTAATCAATAGACAATTAAGAATATTGCTTGGGTGACATAATTCAATATAGTTGATGATTTTATTGAAAGTATTTTTTATGCATAGCTAACAAATTGATACTCAATTAGGAATAATAATAGTATTCTGACATGACAAGCATATTGATAATTTTATTAAAGAATTGTTCATTGTAAACTTATGACAAGGCAGAAAGTAATGAATGATACATTCAAAGCTAATTAAACTTTTTGTACCATCCTTCATGAGCCTCTGTAGCTAATTATGGATGATGATACCGCCTTGATTTGGGTAAGGAGGAGAAGAAATTTAAGGAGAAGAGGAGAAATTCTAAGAAATAGAAGACGATTTAAAGAATTTGAGGCACACATCTGTACCTTTCAAAATGCCCAATGAAGCCTTTATGGGGCTATACAGATTATCTAAGGAAAGGACTATAAATTTAATAAATGAGTTGCGACCTTATCTACCTGTTACCACTAGGAGATCATCAGTGTCCCCTGAATTAAAGGTAGCATGGTTGCCAAAATTGACTGAAATTCTTTTTAATTTCTGATGCAACTATGTTTATTAATTTACTCAAATCAATTATCTTTAATGAGGTAGGTACTCTGCGCTCTCCACTTTTATGGCCAAGGCTCCTATCAAAAATCAGCAGGTAGTGACAGCAATTTAGGTTTGAGCCAGAGTTCTGTCAGTCGCTTTATAGATGAGGTGACTGAAGGCCTTAACTCCCCTGACATGGTTGGCAATTGGTTACCTTTCCCTGTGAGAGCAGAGGAAAGACAGGAGATGATTCGAAAGTTAGTCCAAATACTTTGTCAATCTTATACAAATAATTTAATGAGGAAATATTACCAGGACCATCATGCTAGTGTAAAGTCATATGAGATACATTTTTTCGTAGTGTAATAAGATAGACACTGCTGTTAGAGCATGTTTATGCCATTTATATGCAGTAGAGTAATGTAGTCTCATTAAATTTTCCGAGAAAAATTAATACTTTCAAAATTATGGTAGCCTTCTGCTGTCTAGATTTGAAAAAAGGAATAAACACCATGGTAAATTTTATGTACTACATCTGTTTTTCAGGAATTACAGAGATACTATTTTCCCTGGAGTAGTGGGCTTTGTTGATGGAACGCATGTAGCTATAAGGGCTCCTTCTACATACGAGCACTTACACGTAAATAGAAGGGGATACCATTCAATAAATGCTCAAATCGTAAGCATATTTAGTTAAATTTATATGCCCAGATCATTACCGGATTAATTCATTTTGATAATTTTATCACCAACTAGAATAAAATGAGTGTTTACCTTTCTATGGATATGTGATAGTGACCTCACAGTTCTAAATTGCGTATCAAGATTTCCAGGAAGTTCACACGATTCGTATGTGTGGGGTAATAGTGAAGCTCACAATCAAATGAGAAGGGTATAGGAGAGTGGTGAGCAGTGTTGGTTGTTGGGTCAGTACATGTCATTGAAGTATTGATATTAAATGAGTACTTCAACCAATTCTTAGATAAAATACAGAATGATGTAGTTTTAACAGTACTTTGCACAGACAACTATTCTATTGCTGCTTTTGGTATAGCCTTTTGTAAAGGCTGAAGTTAATTCTTAAGTGATAATTTGAATTTATAATGTTCCATTATTACAACTATATTATATTGTATATTTCATTATATAGGTGATTCAGGATATCCTCACCTACCTGGTTACAAACCCCCATAGGAAATGCCAATGAAGGTTCCCCCGAGGCAACAATTAAACGCCTACACAGCAAAGCTCGAGTAACTGTAGAGAGGTGTATAGGAATAATTCAAAATCGCTTCAGATGTCTTCTAAAACACCGTGTTCTGGACTATAACCCTTGGAAGGCTGGCAAAATAATAATAGCGTGTTGCGTGCTACATAATATGTGTGCGAGGGGAGGTATACCTCTTCCTCAACACATACAGGAAGAAGATGAACCCCTCCCTGCTCCTAACCCCCCTATTCTGCAAGAAAAAGCGTTAATTAATGAGGCACGGCGTGTGAGAGAGGGGATTATACGACCAATTGTTAATTAGACCATACTTAAGATTATTTTAAAAGAAATATTCATTAATTGAACATGCACTGCAGTAAAATTTTTCTTTTGGAAAAAAACTACATATAAGAAAATAATAAAATTATTACAAAGTTTATTTCATGAAATATTGAGCATAATGTCTCTATAACCATTAAGATATGTGATAATGAAAACTTACCAAAGGGTTAAAATATAAAAACACTTGAGAAATGCATGTGATTTACAGGTAAGCTTATGAGATCTTAAAATTAACATTTTAGTCATACCAAGGTAAGGTTTCATCATTACTATTAGATCATTAAGATAACATCTATTTTCAGAACAAGGCGCAATCCTTTCTCCGACTCTATTTAACCTTTACGTAAACGATACCCCTATACCAGCCTATTTTTGTATGCAGACGATACCACAATCCTTGCCCAGGGTTCAGACCTGGAGAAGACTGCAGATTTAATCCAAGACCACCTGGACGAGTACGAAAACTGGGCCACCGATTGGAAACTTTCCGTCAATGCCACCAAGAGTGAACATGTGTGTTTTTCCAGACGCCCAAAAGCTGGCGATGGCCCGCAACTCTTCTACGGAAATAAAAGAATCCCAAAACGCCTGTCTGCCCGATACTTGGGAGTTGAAATGGACAAACGACTAACTTGGGCGATCCACATCCAAAATAGTATCAAGAAAGCCATCGGAGTAAATGCATCCCTGTTTCCGCTAATGCGCTCCAAATCGCCGCTGCCCACGAAGACAAAATCGCTCCTGTATAATGCTACGATAAAACCTTTATTAAGCTACGCATCACCGGTTTGGCTGCATGCAGCGGCAACTCACTTGAAGAAAATACAAACCACAGAAAATAAAATCATCAGAAAAATCATTGGCGCGCCTTGGTTTATCCGGAACCAAAACATCAGAAAGGATCTCAAAATTACTCCTATTCTAGCGAAACTAAAATCTGCACTAGAAAAATTTGCCCTTACATTTGATAAAACAAATAATGCACTATTAAAAAATCTTTGGGACTACGAACCTCCGCTGAAACCAAAACACCGCCTCCCCAAATGTGCCCTCAACCCTTCCCATATCCCTATCCCCTAATTCCCTGTCCAGTATTATTATGCCATGACTCTTTTAATCTGTAAAACGTGATCAACTAATCTGCCTGCAACATTACTAAACGAAACGCCCAGGAGACAGCTGCAAAGCTGGGAACTGCGGAAAACAACAACGAGAAATATAATTGGACTTGGATCAATTTTCAGACATTGGGATTGATACAATCAACAACACAAAATTTGTGCATAGAATATTCATGTGACTAAAATATATGCATAGGAACTTATGTCGGCCTTCCTCTGGCAATATATCTGAAAAAATAATCAATAATTTAGTCTTGCATGATTAAAATATGAATATAAATTTCAATGCTATGGTATACTTTAAACAATCTTCTATATTAATTTAACTTTTTTCCCATTTGTAGGTAGATTTTTTACTGCTGACTCAGTTATCCTCATCAATTAAAGTTGAGGGCTCCTAAGAGGAACAGTGTACTTCTTTACAGGCCGAAGCTAGGAGCAATTTATGATGAAGAATCATGTTTGATGCCTACTTAGATATTACTTACCACCTTAATATGGGCTTCACTTTATTTGTTTATAGGGAAGTACCTGTCCCTGCACAAGTGAAGAAAGATGGTCCCTTTCCACCTTCCCACTAGGACTGGTAACATGGTGGCCTATAGATTTCATGTTCAACCTCCCACACCAAGGCCTCAGTTAATTGTTTCACTGCCCTCTGAACCTCTCCCATGATGATATTTTTACACCCTAGTTATATATACTGCATTCAACCCTGCTACCAGCATAATTTTTTACCTTGGAATGCTTGAAAGAAGTGATTTTGTTGGGAACAAAATGTGCTGAAGGGATTTAATTTAATTTATCATAAAATTGGATTCATTACATTCAATATTGAATTAAATCCCCATACTCATCGCTAGCATCCTTTATTGCTTGGAAGGCCATCTTAATGGATGCAGTTATCTCTTTCATGCTCTCAGCCAAACTAGGCAATCGCCTTGGCCTTGCTGCGCTCAGTCCTCTCTTTTGCTGCCAGAGCCAATATGTAATCTGAATCATCATCTGAAAAAATAATAATTAGGCTTGTTTTATATGAATCTGAAGTGTTTCATTTTATAATTACACCCTAGAAGCTCATTATATTATTACAACATCATTTGCTTACTAAAATCTCAATCAAGGTTTGTGCTTGGATTATGTACTAATAAAAGAATAATAATATTAACTCACGGTTGTTCAGGAACATGTAAGGCAACATGAATATAGTTCTATCGCAACAGCAGCTGAGCATTTAGGGACATTTTTAGTCCTCCATATAACTACCATATCTGTAGTTATTTTTTCTTACTTGGCGGAGATGGCCGCTTCCTTTTTCTGTCCCTTGGTACTGCGGCACATACAGGATTTGAGGGAGGAAGGACTGGAGGGGAATGATTTTCTTCAGTGGGGAATGTTTGTGAGGTAGTGTAAAAATATCAGGCGCGCCGCTCGAGGGTAAACTTTATTCAGGTCAGGTTATATATCCCTATATCTAGTATTAACTTCAGAACAGAAATGAATTTCTGCGGCCAATGACTATGAGAGTGAAATGGTGGTCAAAGCTTAACATCTTAGCTTAAAAAGAAATAAATTTGTAAATTTAAATTTATAAGGAAGTGAAACCCCTAAAAAGTAGCTAATTACTTAACTAGAAAACATTTCAAGTGTCTTAAAACAATCCAAATAGATTGGGAAATTCGCTATTTAAATCCAAAGATAGCTGAGTCACAGAGTAGGGATATACAGAGAGGACAAAACGGCTGAAGGTGGTAATCAGCTCATTGCGCATTTCACCATGTTCTAAATAAGGAAACGTGGCTTGAGTTGCTATTTGGTTGCTATCGTTGCTATCATTCGCACTTGGCGTGGAGTGTTGTCGTACATTTTTTTTTAATTCCTCCACTCCTCAATGCTTTCACGTAGTGTGCTAGTGTTTTCACACGACGAAATAAGACGAGAAGAAAAGGTTTTGCTAGGTGTTCAGCCAGTCACTGCAAAAACAATGCGGGCATGACGGAAGCAAAGTTGAGTTTCTTCAGTTTCTCTAAAGACCCTGTTAGGTAAGTAATTTCATATTTTTTCTGAGTTACATTGCTGATCGAAGAAACTACACTTATATTCGAGTATTATTTTGCATGCGAAATGAAATTGTCGAAAAAGTTTAATAAGAATTTGTGGTGTTGGCGCAGGTCCAAGGAATGGGTGATTCGATGTCGTCGGTCGGATTTAGAAAACAAGACTGTCAGTTATTTACATAATAACTCCCGGATTTGTGTGTGCGATTTGGCGTTCCTTGCTCTACCTTTATTAGTAAAGAAATAATTAGGCTACTTTGAATTTAAAACCCTCTCTTTTCGGTGGATGGTAAGTCGTTAGCACTATTTGGTTTGAATTTACCGCGTAATTTTACTTATTTTCAATATGGCCACCGTGCGATTTTTCATTACAGAGAAACCTATGGTACAGCCACCTTATGTCCCCTTTGTATATATCTACTCTGTGGCTGTGTGTAATGCATGCTAATGAAATATTCCCTTCCACCTACTATTCTGACATTAGGACTTTTACTTTTTAACCCCAACCCCCTAACAAAATGTTAATAAGTGATCCAGGAATCAGCCAATCACGGCGCAGCAGAGATTGGCTGATTCCCACTTGCGGGCTTTATAAATGCAGCCAAAATACCGATATTGGAACTTCAACCTGAAAACGCCAGGTGGAAACCCGGCGAAACTGCCAACCTGACAGCCAACGCGGCGAAAACACGGAAGATGGAGAGATTCACGAATCCAGAACGGTGGAAGACTAACATGTGTTCACAATACCCGAAACCCCACCCTCTGTCTGGACCAGTCATGCACTCTTCGCCCTAATTCATACTTATCCGTCTTCTTCCGAAAAAAATTGAGTATAAGGTGGATAGTATGTAAATATTGTAACCTTAATATTGATTTTTAAAGAATATAAATTCATCTACTCAGTGGTTCAGCCCTAAAGTTGGTTAGGTTAGGTGAGGGACGAGCTCGCCCTAGACTAGGCCTCAGGCGTATAAATTTCATAAATTCAGGGTAGGGGGCCTTCCTTCCTTCCTTTTCCAGGGCCACCTTGCACATCCAAGATTTTTTTGGGGGTGTCCGAAGACCCCGACCCGGATATGAACCTCGGATCCCTCGATCAGCAGCCAAATACTCTACCCACTAGGCTACCACGCTTCCCTTCTTGAGTTGAAACTTACATCGGTGAATTTAAAAAAATAATTTGCAACGTTGCGAAGTGTAGTTGTATACACACATCGCAATTGCCAGAAACGAATCAGAAAAAGTAATGACAAATACAAAATACAATTTTCATGAATTTTTATAAATCATTTTCCAAATGGGAACGAAGGACTGTAAGCGGTTAAAGAAGAAAATCATCACCCACAGAGGATAAATTGAAATGTAGGTAAGAGAAATACGATTGATTTGAGGAGAATAGGTGTGACGCGAAGATTTTTCGCGGGCCATCTCAGATCATCCACGATTTCTAGCAAGTGCAGTACACCCCAATCACCGGCAACGTATGTAGCATACACTATCATTAAATACAAGCGGCTTTACCATTGGCATGAACAGATTCAAGGCGGAGATATAAAGTACGAGACGTGTGTCAGAAGGACCACTTTATCATCTAACGCTTACGAACGGACGAATAATGAATTTAATTTGGTAGCTAGGGATGCTAGTTCGATGATAAGATAAGGAGAATGAAACTTAAAAATAATGTTCATTTTTTTCATAAAAAAAGCTAAGGGGGCAATCATCTTAATTCCTAGAAGTTCCACAACTTCCGCACACCGCCAGCAGTGGCGTATTCGGCTCCTCATCTCAGAGATGAGGTCGGGGGAGGATGGACCCTCCTGCGCCATATTAGCCTCTGATGGGACTACCATTAGCATCCCTGGATATTGACTTTGCTCCAACTCAGAGCGTGACAAGAGGCGATCACGCCTGCCGGGATACTTAAGGAATAATCGTCATATTTATTTTTCAAGTGAATGAAGCAGAAGTGAAATAGGAAAAGGAAAAATGGAAAAGAAGGAGCTAGACCTAAAAGATAAGGAAGACAAGGTAGGAAATTTTCAATCTTATTTTTGTGAAAAATTCTTCCTGGCTTGCGTGATATTCCGAAGCCTGCCGCGTGAACAGCGGGGCATAAATTGTCGCAGAAAAAAATTCCATGGATCGGAAATCGAACCTCAGGCCCTATCCAGGCTCCTTAATTCGAATATCCATCTCCAGCGTTGCCATCCCTGATGGACCGCGAGGGCCAATCATCTAGTACCGGTAATTATCGAGAGATATCTTATTCATTATCAGTAATAAATTAATATGAGATGAAAATACAAAAGTGTACTGTTATTTATTTAAACGTATAATACCTTTGGGATCAAATTGTCTACTTTAATTTTTTTACACGAAGTGACCAGATAGCAATTTACCACGTATTGCATTTTTACAACGACCCAAATATTATTAATTGTTTTTCCTCATATTGGCTGAAGAAGAGTTGTAGTAGTAGGTAGGTTGTACCTCGCTAGCTTCGGAGATATGTAACTGGTCTAAGAATTTTTCCTATGTATCGAAGGTAACGTTAGTTGAGTCACGGTACAACTGCCATCGGAATTCAGGAAGCTGGCTAGCACTATGGTCCGAAAAGCCACAGGTCCGTGGATCTTATATATTTCTAAATACAACCATCATACACTCATTTGCCTTGCATGGAGTGAACTGATTATTGTACACTTATTTTTGTGAAGTAATTACTTGTTGTAGAGTTACTTTTGGCTTATTGTTTCAGTTGTTGACGCTTTCTTCATTTGATCAGTATTGTAAATTGGTGTTATCCGTTTAAAATGAATAAATAAATAAATTCCCGGTACAGGGGAATTTTTTCTTGCGGCAATTCATGCATCATCCTGGCTCGTTTACACACGGAGTACCACTGCATACCGCGGCCATGGTCTCGCGCATGATTCATCAAACCAATTTAGATAATAGAATGCATGCGTATTGTGTTCTCCGTTCCCCTTGGGCTTCCCCCCTTATAGACGCCCCTGTTCCGTAGTCAGTCAGGTCAGTCGCAGTCATCACCTCGAAGGTATTTTCTCCTCGCACGAACGAATCGCTCGCGGAGAAGGGAAGTAGAAGAAAAGTGTCTCCGGCGTCAAATACGTCGTCTGGACAGTTTCATCATCTCCTGCGCGAGGAGGTGGAAAGAGGGGTGAGGAGGAGGAGGAAGAACATGAAATATGAACGGGTGGTAGTATGAATGCGAGGAGAGAAAAAGGAGTGGGTGGTTTGGTGTCTGACTAAAAATTGCCGCAGGCGGAGCTGGATGCTGGGGGTGGTGTGGGGGACAAAGTTGGCGTGGAGGAGGGGTTGCTTGGAGGGAATGTGGAGGAGAATGAGGCGGAGGAGGTGGAGGGAGGATTGAAAAGAGGAGGGGGAAAAATGGGAGGAGAATATCCAAGCCACTCCCCCATCCCGACTAATGATTGGTCGAATTGAACAGCCGTGACCGGCCGCTCTGGATTATAATTGGCCCACGCTCGGCTCTGGAGACTCAAAACGACAAACAAAAACGAATCGGTGGCCACGATCGTGACGGTTTGTGGTTGCTGAGCGCGGGGGTGGGGGGAATGCGGTTGAAGAAGACGCTTCGCGCCCCCTATCCTTCTTCACGTATGCCCATGATAATGGACATTTTTACGTCCGCCCCGTGCAAAAAAGAAATAACCAGACATCCCCTCTGTAATCTCTCATCCGCATCTTTCTTCTTCCACCTCCGAAGCCATCCAGGGAGCTGGCTTGCTTTTTTAAGCCTATTCCTCCCCCAACGACCGACCCCTCCTGGGTCAATTCCTTCTCTCCGGCGGCGTTTTTTTCGCGGGGATGAGACCAAAAGATTTTGCACGATGATGACGAAGCGGAAGGCATCCCTCGAAGATGGAGATAACGAGTGTGATGTTATGATGTCCACCTTCCTCCTCTCACGCTTGGTATCATTCCCTCCATCCTCAGCAGCCTTTCCTCTTTTAGATAACTCTTCCCACGAATCCGTTATTTCATTCTAGAGCCAATTTGCAATCGACGCCTGACTTAGACTGGACTGTTATCTTAGTTGATCTATGACTGTTATTTTGATCTATTATCTATGACTGTCATTTTGATCTGTAATCCATGACTAATTTTGATCTGTTATCTATGACTGTTATTTTGATCTGTTATCTATAACTGATTGGAATAGACTTATCTCGTACTGGGGCGGCTATATGAGTCAAAATCCTCTATTGCAAAAAAAAAAGCATTTGGTTAAGATGATATTTTTTATTTTACCCTTAAAAGATACCACAACAACGATACAACATCTCATTTTCATCTATCTCCCCTGAAACTCACGAAACTGTTACTTAATTCTATTCTAATGTAGTGCCAATTTATGCTCGAAGACGTGCATGGACTCTTAATCGTCTAAAGGGGTCGTTAATTAAGTCAAAATCTTCTCGTGGAAAAATGCACAGAACAAAAAATTATTGTTATTATTTCAGCCATAAATATGGCGATCAACAACAATACAACAACTCATTTTCATCATTCCAACCCACAAAAAATAGCCACAGTAAAACTGCGTCTGGTTTCCGTAATACAACTCGCAAGGACAATACTGAAGCCAAAATCATACACTATCTGGATTCATAAAAAGCTTACGGAGTTACTCCATGACGAGACACATCAATTGTAACGTTGCCTTCGGTACAAAGAACAAATCTTAAGACCAGCATTATCTCCGAAACTAGCGAGGTACAGGTACCTTTCTCCTCCTCAAATAATCCCCTTCAGTTAACGAAATTAGTTACGTTAGAATACGAAGAAAGAAATTCATTGCTAACTTTGGTAAAGTTGTCTTTGGTATGCAAAGTAGGTAAATCCATGATCTATCGATACCACATTTTTAAGTCGCAGATAATAAACAGAATGAATATAAGTACTATAAGTTCAGAAGTAGTGCAATTTGTTTTCAAGGGTACTTCGACCGAATAGGCCGTTTCGCACCACCTCTTCCTCACATTTTATTGCTCCGTTATTTTATAAATCAGTTCCTAGTTACATACTGAAATTCTATACACACTTAAATGCAATACGCGGTAAATTTCCATCTGGTCACTTCGTGAAAAAAGTGTGAGTAGCCAATTAGATTCCGAACATATTAAGTTTAGATAAACAATGGCACATTTTTATATTTTTATCTCATATTACTTTTTTTACAGATAATCAATAAGATACATCTTTTACTCGACCTTCATTACACACATTTCATCAAGAACTTCAAATATTTAAATGATTTTATTTTTTAAATAATAACGATTAAAACTCGGATGTCGATATGGAACAAATGCATGAATTACCCTTCCATTTATTATAAGATAATGTAAACTTTATGAAAATTATATTTCTTTTTGATTGTATTCCTCTTGATTTTTATGAAGATTTTTCCCTCTTGTTCAAGTAAAGAATAATTAAGCACAAAAACAAGTTCTTCCATTGCACACGTACACACGTCCTGAGGTTATATTTTACCCAATTTCCCAAAACGCACCAGATACCTTTTTTCTTCTAAAATCTTACGAAAATTATTTAAATCATATTTAAAATAGAAAAGCTATGAGCAAAATTTACCAAAAAAATTCAGAACTGTATGCATAGTCTCACAGTTAATTGTCAAAAAATGTAGTGATCGGTATTTTCACCATTATTTATCAATTTAATACGTAGTTTAGAAGTCATTTAATTTATGACCGATACTGTTTGTAAATTTAGTACCGAGTTCGCCCCTCGCTGCGCCACTGGACGCTCGGCCTTACTGCTTCATGGATGGTTACATGTATTTTTATCGGCAGCTACTAGAGATGTTCAGAGAGAACTTTGGTAGCTTCTCCGATGTTAAGCAAATATTTTTTGCCATCTGCCTAGAAGAAACGGAGTTTGGTAATGCTTGCACTCCACACAATCTGGACACCAGTTAGCATCGTGGATGCAGAGAGGTTTTTCAGCCAATACAATCTAGTTGTGACTGACAGACGTAACCGGTGGAAGGCAGAAAGTTTTGAAACTTGTTCAATGCTGATGTTCAACTAGTGTAAATGATATTCAGGCTACTAATATCATTTTAATTATTTACTTTATGTCTTAGTCCTTCATTTATTATTTTTATACTCCAAAATTATTTAAAATATTCCGTATTTTCAAATAACTGTTTCATCACCCTTCGTCGTTAACTACTCGTGACACATTATGAAAATAAAGAGAAAAATAGATGCCACAAATTTATGTAAACTATAATTGAAAGTCCTAAAAATTAATCTGAAAGTGCTATTTTTTACGTATCTCAAATAATAAAGCAAGATGTGAAGGAGGAGAGAGAACATTTACATCCGAGCTGAACAAATTTTTCTCATCTACTCCACGAAAGATCAACCTGGGACCTCCCAAGGGTTCCGCTTCTTCCCCTCGTCACCAACTCATAAAAAATGGGCTGAACGAGAGAAAGGCTGAATGAGGTCCATTTTTTTGTCGTCGCAACTTATCTTTCCTTTCTATCTACCGAATAATGTTTAATGAACTACGATTCCGGTAATATGAGTAAACGACCCAATTTGCTATGCATGATGAAAAATTTCTCTTGTTTCCCACCGGGTGTGGTATTGGGTTAATTCCCCCTAAATAAAAATAATTGGGTTGATTTTAAGTCGGCGGTAGCGGAGCATTGCTTGGACCTCGGCCATAGGATGGACTTCAAAAGCATGAAGGTTTTGTGCCGCACTAGTGACTATTGGGATCGAATTGTAAAGGAGACAATTGAAATTAGCCTATAGGAGAAGAGCATAAACAGCGATAAAGGCTTCCAACTAAGCAGTGCCTAAAATGTCTTAATTAATCGCTACATCCGTACACAAAAATAAGGGCAACCAAGGACATGGATAAATAAATAAGTACCGTAAAAAGTACCATGAAGAGTAAACCTCTGAAGACGATGTCAGGCTTAGCCGTTAAAATGTTATCACGTTAAACGAGGTTTAATCCAATACCACACCCGGTGGGTAACCCGAAATATTTCTCATCAATCTATACGCCGGGAAAACCTAAAATTTTGCTATGCATGATTCTCCACCACTTTCCAGGCGAACAGAATGAATAAACTCCTCTCGGGTTTGACGCGGGTAAGAAAATCTAAGGCAGCCGACGTTTCTCAATTTGCTCTTTAAGTTATGGCTGCACAAAAACAATCCTCCCCAGAAGTTTCTCCCTCAACTCCTCAGAAATAAAACCTCCTCCCAACTTCTCACCAACTCCACTAAAAATCTGTCCCTACAATCAACGCTTATCTGTTGAAGAGCGACCACCCAATCTAAGGACGATCCTCAGCCGTCCACCACCACGAGGAGAACACTCATCTCGGCTCACTTCCAAGGCGGCCACTCCCTCGCCTTACCCGAGCCGACGACTGTCTCAACTGGACTGACCGACACCCACACGACACAGTCATTTCATTTCCTCTCCACCACTTCCAACGAAATACGCCCAACACCTACGGAGACATCCCCACTAAACCCATCTACAACCCCCATGACTCCTTAAGCAAGATGAAGAGGAGGAAAGAAAACATTTACACTCGAGCACGACTAATTTTTCTCACCTACTGTACCAAGAAAGCCCAACCCTGGACCTCCCAAGTGTTCCACTTCCTTTTGTCGGAGATATTTTCTTCGCATCTCTAAGGCGTTCCGAGACATCTAACATCGCAGAGTTCTTTCATAAGGAATAGAGGACCGAGTGATTGGTCCGACAGTAGGCGATACATTTGCTAGTTCTCCACTCCATCCGCCCAATAAGTAAGTCACCAAAAATTACTGGTATCGATTTGTAAAAAGTAGTTTGCCATTTGTAATTTTCCTAAAGAGGAGACGCTCACACGGAGTCGCCACTCCCCTTTCACAATTTTCACGACAGGTAACATGGATTCCTCCTAGCACGATAAGTAATATGCTAAAAAAATGAGACAAACAGAAAATCAAATTGAATTACTAACAAAACATATTCAGCAATTTAAGAAAATGTGTTACGCAGAATGTGAAAGGCTTGTACGTGAGACGGTCGAATCGAGTTTTAACCCTGTTCCACACGGAGCAGAACTTCAAGCAGAATCTTGTTCCAGGGCAATACTTTCAAAATGAGAGCAAGGGCTATTTCCAACACACATTTTGGACATGGCACGAGGGGAAACAGAAACGTTCTCTCGATTCATGTAGCCTCCACGACATAATCCCAAGAAAAATCAAGGTCATAGAAGCCATGACGGGCACGGCTTCTAATGACCATAACGAGCTGCTATAATTTTCAAATGATTTTCCAGCCCGTTGTCATTGATACAGGGGCGGAAAGGAATATTTCTGCACTTTCAACTTTTGGACTACCTAATAGCAAAACCTGGAGCTCTCTAGGGTTTCACTTCCTTTCCCCCGACATGATTCAGTCTTTTTGACTGGTTAACGTTTGCTTACTCCCAATCCTTACTGCGGATCACGACCGAATGATCGGTGGATGCTTAGTAGCACACAGCTCCGTTTCTCTAGTCACCTATCCCGCGAATCCCCACCAGAAAGATAGCTAACACTTTCTCGTTTATGGTGGAGAATGCAGGATTATCGAAACGATTGTCACAGGTTGAATTAAACTTATTTCATCTACACTAACAACCACATCCTAATTTTGAATTTGACACATCAACCCCGTCCTTAAATGAATCCCTATCAGCCAGTATATTTACAATCTAACAATTCAGTTTGAAGAAAAAGTAAATTAATTTGTGCATGATTAATATATGTAACTTAAAAAATAACTAAATTCGTCCATCATCCTATTAGTCGCACTAAATTAACTAAGGCCCTCGCTCATTAAGCATGATGACACAAAAAAATACATTGTTTTCAGGAATTCAGTAATCAAAATTCATAGGATTAGTTCCGTAATTTTATATTCAAAATCAGCATGTTACTTCATACCTATGCATGAAAGGCTATCACTTGTAAAGGTATTAAACGAGGGTTTTGCGTTATTAGCAATTTATTTCACTTTGGTGGGACTTAGCACGTAATTTCTTCTATGACAGGGCGTTTAAAAATTTAAACTAAACTACTAGACGCCTTGCACGCAATGTATCAGAATAAAGGAAACAGTTGTCCATGTTTTCACAAGCAGAGGAAACAACGATTAAAACGTTCATCATCCAAGTGTACCTACGTACAGTTCCTTCTTTTAGCATATTCATTTATTTATTTTTAACCATCATGACTTTTATATTACAATGGAATATGAATGGCTTTTATCGGCATAAGAAGGAGCTTGACATTTTAATTCGCGATTTTAACCCCAGTTGTGTTTGTCTCCAAGAGACGCTTTTAAAATCTCAGACAAGGGAATTTTAAAAGGTTTTAACGTTTTTAGACTGGACGATACGAGTGGCTAACGAACCCATGTATGGCAGATGTTGACGTCACCTGGGATTCTCTTCTTCGTGTTTTTGAATTTCACTTGAGTCTAGCAGACTTCGATTCTGTTGCCTTGAGTGAGATTCAACGCTTCTTTGCGGCTGTAAAAATTCTAATAAGATACAGCACTTAAAATTACGAAATACAATTTTTGACCAGAAAATGGGTGTTCAACTGATAAAATTTTATGTGAAATAAAAGATTTTGAAATTCCCCTTAGGAGCAAAATTTCATGAATAATGCACACACTATTTCAGGGACTAAAATCCACGCACAATTTCCGATTTTCCAGGTTTTCCCTGCCGCTGGACACACTGACCTACTTTGGTGACCAATAACTCGTAATCCAGTTATATTACCGAAGGCAAACTTGCCCTTCAGTAGGTGTGTGGGCCACAATTGTGGCCCATCGAGTTTCTTTGTCGCGCCAATTTTTATACGATTACTTTTCACACTCGTGCTTTCCAGTAGCTTCACTTTTTTTCGTCCTCTAACGCCTCAATTAATCACCCTTTGATTATTGCCGTCGCGTCGGTTCCATACTAAACACATATGTGGCCCACGCACCTAATGGCGTGAGCATTTTCTGCTCGTGTCACTAGCATATACCCATAACTTTGTATTATATTAGTGTGCCTAGTCTTGCCAAACAATCTTCATAACATTACGATCAAAATTTTGACCATTCAGGCTAGAGCTCCTTTCCCTTACCCGGGCTCCAGGGTGGAGGGAATTGGGGGTGGTAAGTGGCGCTATGAATGCTATCACTGGGAATACCTGGCTCTTAGCCTTAGGTGGGGATGCAACATTGTCACTGACTGAGGAATAAAGGATTCGGGTGCGTTACTTGCCACTCCCACCTCCACCCGCCCCTGCTGCCCGGGCATGGAAGTGGTGGGGTTTGCAAGTACCTGTCTGCCTCAGCCTTTATTCCACAATCGGTAACAATGTTGCTCCCCCAAAGAGCCAGCTATTCCCGCTATTCCCGCTTTTGTTAGATTGTTGGAATTATTTTTAGAGCCTAAAATAACCTTACGCTAGGAAGCCCTCTTGACTGCCGTGCATAAATGTTCAGATAGTGACCTAGGTTTGCTTGGAGTGTGCGGACTGCATTTGCATCGGACAGCTGCAACGCGTGCTCGATTCGTCCTCTTTGCGGGCAGGTGAAGTTAGTTGCGGAGAGTTGATGTGTTCTACCCTCACTTTTTCTTTTGACTTGGGAAGAATACCTAAGAGAAAAAGCATTTTCGTTCGTTCAAGGTGAGTAATTTTTCCATAGAATCTTTTTCATATTTTAATTCCATTTTCTGATCATTTTGTGATTCACAAGAATGGCGTTTGATTTTCGCTTGAGTTTAGTCCAGTGTTCTAAAATTGGGAAAATAATAATTGTTTTTCGTATTAGATCACCGACTTCTTCTGCCTGTCCAGCAGACCCAGATGAGGTGGAAGAAGACAAAATTCACGAAAGTGAACACGACTCTTCCTCAGAGCAAGAAGCCAGCGTAGGAGAAACAATCCAAAGAGAAGACAACGAGGCCAATGGAGATTCAGACGCTGATGGAGGAGCAGGCGATGGTGAGAATAGGGTTAAAAAAAATTATTTCGGAAAGGACGCAGTTACAAAATGGAAAAAAATCTGGACCAAACCTCAAAGTCGGGTGTCGTAAGCACAACATAATAACTCAATCCTCTGGGCTTATTGGGATTTCTTGTGCAATCAAGTCAGAGTTAGAGGCCATGCAGATTTTTCTCGACCATAAATTAATTCAGGCTATCACAAAATATACAAATATATACATTAAGAAAGTCAAGCATCAATTTAAACGAGACAGAGATGCAAGATCTACCGATGAAATAGAAATAAAAGCACTGTTTGGGTTATTTTAACTGATAGGGGTTTTGAGAAGCTCAAGGCAAAACGTTTCCCAATTATGGGACAGTTCAAAAGGAAGTGGAATTGAAGCTTGCTACCTTACGGTGTGTGAGAAGAGGTTTCGGTTTTTGTTGAGATGTTTGAAGGTTTGACGATGTCCGATACAGAAGTCAGCGGAAAGAAATTGACAAAATTGCAGCAATTCACGAAGTCTTTTAATTATTTGTCAGTAACTTCAAGAGGTTTTTCCGCGCGAGTGAGTTTTTTAAAGCGTGGATGAGCAACTTCTGGCATTCCGTGAGCGATGTAGCTTATGGCAGTACCTGCCAAGTAAACCAGCGAAATATGGCGTGCAGATGTTTGCGTAGGTAGACGTAAAAAATGCCTATGCTTTTAATCTTGAAATTTATGCCGGTATACAGCCCGTAGATCTATACCGATGTAGCAATTCCGCGGAGGATATTGTTTTCCGATAAGTTGAATTGGTAGTGGAAACGAATCGAAATATCGCTGAGGATAACTGGTTTTCAAGTGTTTCTCTGGCTAAAAAACTAATGAAAGAAAAAAATCTTACTTATGTTGGAACGTTTAGAAAAAAAAGAGAGATTCCGACGTAATTCCTGACAAGCAAGAAAACACTTGTGAATTCTTCACTCTGGTTTTCATGAGGAATGCACCCTAGTGTCATACTGTCCAAAAAAAACGCGCCAAAACGTGTGACAAAATTCCGCGCACACACTGAAGGGTTAATGCAACAAGGTTCATTCACGCATCTTTTAAAAGAACAGAGCTTTAATATGTTTCTTTTAATGCGATCAAATCAGATCTGAGACGTCGTAGATTATCATACTGCGTAGCGTAGTCATCTTTAAGTCCACAGCTTTATTAATACATGATATTATATAATGTGCGCAAGGATATTTAATTTTTATTAGTTAATCTGCATTAATTTTCCTTAGCTAGTATTTCGAACCTCAGCTCGAGTCCACATATTTTATGAGTCGACAATAAACTATCACAAAAAACCTCAAATAAAAAAATAAAGTTTCCCACTTTTTTCAACTGAATAAGAGGTTACGTCGACCCAAAGGGATTGTGTCCAAAGGCGAGCAGGAACTGATCTCGTCTCCATCTATCACAAATGAAGCAGTTTGTTTCCCCTTGAGGACTCTCCTTCCCTATCATGCCAACAACATCACACACACCAGCCACCCACGTTGCCAAAGGCCTCATTCAATCTCCAACTGCCATCTGTCCTCGTTGAGAGAGAACGTGAAAACTCAATACCGATTTTTACGCCTGGGCACATGGGCGGTGCTTCGCTATGGGTTTGCGTGTCAGTACGCCCTACAGATAACGCCACCCTAGATGTCGAGAGATGCTTTAAAAAAAAAGGAAAAATGCGAACATCTTTCGGGTACCCATCCTACCCTTCTCACCTCGGTTTAGCCACCGACTCACCGAAGTCTTCTAAATCACGGTCACACTTTTTGAGACAAGGGTACGGCGGAAGGACCGCAGTGCATTGACCACACGACGAAAAAAAAATTCTGTGCTCCGTGAAAAAGTGGCTTTTAACTTAGAACGATATTGAAAACGCCTTTAACAGTACGACGTAAAAATTGGCATAACTTGAATTAACGTGTCTTTTTCGTCGTCTTTATTTGTTATTCTTAATTTTTGTAAAAGCAATTGACATATTACGTCATCAAAGCATAATCATGTTAATTCCAAACGTGCGTAGGTGGAACTGAATTTTAGGGCGCTTCGATGCAATAGGCCATTTCGCGCCGAATTTAATCTCTCATGTAATAACGAGTTTCGCATGTTTTATGCATCGTTTTATCGTACACTACTATATTTATGCACTGTTCAGGACATTTGAATTTTCTATATTATTTATTATCAATATCAATATTATACCTTAAACCACTATCTAGCTGCCCGATTATTGTTTTCTTTTCCGTACAAAAACCTGTACTGCTCGCAATTGGTTAGGGTATGCCACTATAAAATGGACCCTAACCCTTAACCAGTGACGTGCAATTCTTGTTACACTACCAGTGACGTGCGGTCTGGGAGACCGCAATAAAACAAAAATTCAGAAAACGTTGCTTAGTCATTTTTCTTGCTTAGTTTAATGTTTCTTTGATTTCTCAACTATTATAAAACTTTTATTTAGTATTATGCATTCCCAATGTGGACCAACTTTTTCAGTAAAAATTGTTACTCGAAACAGGATCAAAAAATTGATATCAAAAACACTTGAGGTTTTATTATTATCGTACTTCTTTAGGTAAGTACTTAATGAATATCCACGTTATGCAACCAAAAAAGCTTCCTTACAAATAATTAAATATTATTACTCTTGAAAAATCAATAGAAATTGTTTTTAACGACTTTTTGAATTATTTCCACCAGTATTACGTTAATTGGTTTTTCCAATTTAGTGACGTGAGGTCTCACAGACCGCTACTAAAATTCAGTTGCAAATTTTACGAAATAAATTATGAGTACGTTAAATTTTAAGAGTTATAAGTCCTTATTATACAAAATTAAGACGCTCACGAAGATTATAGATATTTTGAAATGGCAATTTTGAAAATATTCGTAATTTTAGAAACGCAGAGGTCTCTCAGACCGCACGTCACAGGTTAAGGGCTAAGGTTCATAGAGAGTGCATGCCTGAGGTGGTGATTTAAAATTGGTTATGCAGCGCTCTGACACGGCACTGATAGTCGTGTCAATAGAATATCTCCCTGCCGTGTCCTCTGGTCTTCTCTCTGGCGGTTCGCGGAGGGAGCACGCCGGCAGAGAAGCGTCAACTAATCATATGGAGACCACTTGCTCGGATAACTGGTTTTATCGTTTGAAGTGCGTTAGTTCTTTGTATCAATTTTAATGACATTAAGGTCCGAATTTTTAGTCGTTTCCATGGAAGGTTTCCACAAGTCTTCTACCTGGAAGGCAGAGAAGCGACGACTGATGACTACTTGAATACGAATTCTTGGCATCGTCATTTATAAACCTCTTTTGGAAGCCTTCCCATTATGGCTAGTGGGAATTAAATGTGGTATCATGTCTATTCAGTACTGCTTATGCGATCGCGAAGACTAAAGGTCACACTAAAACCACCATGCTGCGAGTCGCTAGCCCATATCGAACTTCGCGCCGCGTTGAGTTTCTTGCTCCAGTTTGCGCGGTGAGAGTAGTCAACGAAAACTCAAGGCAGTCAGTTTCCGCGGCGTAAACAATATACACTCACATACTGGAATACATGTTTTATATTTCCACAGCGGTGTAAAAAGCGTTGTTCGCTGTAGTTGTGGACGTAGTTTCATTTCGTGCATGTAATATTACTGTTAACTTCAAGTAATTTACATTATTCATGTCATTTATATGCTTCTCATACTCTCTTTTTGACATTAAACTATCAGGGTTAGAGTTTATGTTATATGTATTGATGAAAGTGGTTTGTTTTTTTTATGATATTTATCGCTATCGTCCGCTCAATTTTTGTCTTTCTAGTACACCATTTTTTTCCACCTTTAATCTAAGCGAATACTTCGCCAGAAATTTGTAGACGCATCAAGTGCCATAGTGTTTGTAGGCCGTATTTATGACTCGAAAAACTATTATTTTTTTACAATATTCCTTGGATCCAAAATGAGTCTCTTTGAATATCGCACGTATATCATTTAGCACTGAATACATTTTTTTTAAGTATTATGATTGATTTTATAGGTGACTCAGGTTAGCCACAACAACCCTGCTACAGATCCCAGAACCACATTTCAGGGAAAGTACCCCAGTTTATTATTCTGAAGCCCATGAGCAGGCTAGAAATTCCACTGAGAGGTGCATTGGGGATCTAAATTCTAGACTGAGATGTTTATTAAAACATAAGAGTGTTGCAGTATGCACATTTATACTCAGGTTTAACAGTTGATGCTTGCGCATCACTTCATAACATGTGCATAAGGGATGGTTTGCTATTGCCGAAAGAGACTGGATCATTATAAAAAATTAACGCACCAGGGGGCCGATTGTGTAACTCGGCTACCTTCCGATCGTTAGAGATCCGTTCACTCTCGATTGAGTTCCCGGTATTCGAACTTTAGCTGTAGGTGCGACTGTGTATGAACGATCGTCAACAAGCAATCGTAAGTTACGATGTTGTCATATTTACTTGAAAATTGGGAACACTTTTCGCGATTGCTTTACTTCTGCACTTGCGCAGTAAGGCTGAGAGTGCCTGCGGCTGTTTTGAATAGCGAAAATAACTTAACAATATTTATTTCAGAGATAATTGACCAATTAAGTTTATATTTGCTTTGGCCTATCGAAACGAACGTTTCATATCCCAAGCAATCTAAAAGATTAGCCACCATAACATGGCGCTCAACTCAATACGAGATTATTTACGAGAACGGCACATTCGACTTGAAACAGAATGGAATGTTTACAATAAATATGAAAAGGACCTACAAGAAATTGAAGCTGCTTACGAAACCATCAACATTAAACGAATTTATCATGGAGTTAGAAATAGTCTAACTGAAAAAGAGAAAATCCAAGCTCCACAATCAGAGTATGATAAAATCCTACAGTCAACGCAACTTAAAAACCTTGATAAAAGAGAGCCCTTTGAGTACTACACCCACCTAGATCTTTCAACGATTCCAGAAGAATGGAAGCCTGCCCCTGGTATAGCCCAACTACCTATAAGGTATCATCAAGGACGCACTGTGTCAACCACCCCAGACACTCCAGAATCAGGATTTAAAATCCATCCAAGAATTAAAAGACTTATTAGGTCACGGTATCCACAGTACAACCATATTATTAACGATTATTTCAGACCATTAGGAACAACTTTTGCCACCTTTTGTGACTTTAATAAAGAGCACAGCCCTACTCTACCTCCAACCCAAGCCCGACGCGAACAAATACTAGAATTAGTACACTTCTTTCTAGATACTAAGCCCTACCTACCTCTACACTTCGTAGACACTGGATTCGCAAAGACTCCACTTAATACAGGAACAGGCTACCACAACCGACACTCATTTAAAATGAACGCTCATGCCCAGTATTCACACCCTAAAGAATGTGCAGATAAACCAACGAGCAAAGGATATTACATTAATGCATTCTTAGAGCAAGCAAGGACTATAGTACACTATATAAAACACTATGGCACCCCCTATGCACCAAGAACATCAGAAATTCCTGCTCCAGAAATGGTTGAACTACTATCCAAATTCTTTAATGAATACCCGACGATTCTATTCACTAGAAACCATATCTCCAAAATTGAAGGACCCCTTAAGCAAAGACCTGTATATGCTTGTGATGAACTTTTCGTCACCATTGAATCTATGCTTACCTTCCCGCTAATGGTACAAGCTAGAAAACCTTCTAACTGTATCATGTATGGTCTAGAGACTATCAGAGGAGCGAATCAGTACCTAGACTTAGTTGCACAAAGCTACAAGTCATACTTTACCATAGATTGGTCCAGTTTTGATCAAACCCTACCCAGGTTCATAACTAGTTCCTACTATAATGAATTCCTCCCCCAACTAATCGTCTACAACAAAGGATATATGCCCACCTACGAGTATCCTACACATCAAGGAATTGATGAAGATAGAATGCAAAGTATGCTGAGCAACCTCCGAAACTTCCTCCACTGCTGGTTTGTTAATATGACATTCCTTAGCCAAAACGGCTATGCATATAGACGCCTATATGCTGGACTCCCCTCTGGTATGCTAAATACCCAGTACCATGATAGTTACTGCAACCTGTACGTTATTATTGACGCACTCCTTGAGTTTGGAATCCCGCCTGATGAAATTAGAACCATCCGCCTCTTTATTATGGGCGATGATAATTCCGGTTTCACTCAATGGTCACTTACAAAAGTTGAAGAATTTATAACATTTCTTGAAACATACGCAAGTGATAGATGGAAAATGAAGTTATCTAAAAGTAAATCAATTGTAACCGATAATAGACAGTTTATTGAAACCCTTTCTTATCAATGTAACTTTGGTAAACCAAAGAAGGACATTGAGAAGCTTGTGCCAAACTATGCTATCCAGAACATGGATACATAGATAAATACATGTCAATGAGAGCGATAGGCATCGCCTATGCCTCATGTGGAATTGACCCAGTCTTCCACTCCTTTTGCCAAGATGTATATAATGAATTCATTGACGATGCAGTTCCTCTAACCCCAGAGATAATTGCAAAAGCAAAGAAGTACATTCCTGGACAATTTAGGTTACTTGACGACCCTTCAAAGTACATGCAAATTGAGAAATTCCCTTCATTACTTGACATAATAACTGAAGTCAATCAATGGAAAGGTCCACTCAGTTACGCTCCAAAATGGAACTACGCTCACTTCAAATGTGACCCCGACGAAGTACCTCCTGGATCCAAGACTCTTTATGAGTACATGAAAGAACATGATGTACGACCATTTGTACCCCCTACCCTTATAAACCAAGGTTGATTTCCCTCCCTTTTTTTAATAATAAAGTTAAAGAACAACTACTAAAACTAGTAGCCGTATTAATATTAGATTGGTACAATCATAAAACATAATTTTAAAATTAAAAATAAAAAGACCCTTTGGTCGTACGCGAGAGAGCTTCAGGGAAAACATTCAACCGTAGATTCGTTATTTGATAAAGATGGTAAACTTGTCACCGAAAATATTGACAAAGCTAACACTTTAAATTCCCACTTCGAAAGTGTATACACTACTGACGATACTCAGTTCAATTTAGACATCACATATACTGAGGAATCGATGGAAGAAATATCTATACAACGTGATGGGATAACTAAACAACTGCAATCCATTAAGAATAGTAAATCTCCGGGTCCGGAGGGAATACCCGCGCGTGTCCTCAAAGAGTTAGCTCCACAGTAGGGTGGTGCGAAAAAACTCAAGTTCCAAATTTCGTGTCGTAATAGTGCGGAAAAGTTGCGATACGTTAGTACAAGAAAAACAAAAAAAGAATTATTAAAATCGGACGTCATCTTCCGATCCCGCAAGACACCTGAAAAAATGACAAAAATGAAAAAAATTGTTTTTTTTTCGTTGTAAAAAATTAAATTAAATTAATGCCTTTTAACGCTGTAGCAAAAAATGATTACAAATAGCATCGGTTATTATTTATATATGCATATTTATGGCTTTTAACTGTTATTACCGATCACACAAGATCATTAAAAATGTATAAATTTTGCAATTTCGCCTATTTTTCAGAGTTTCAGAGTAATAATTACTTGAGGATAATATTTGAGAAGTTTTAATTAGCTCTTTAGAACAAAAAAGACAATAAAACTGACCACTAGAATTAAAAGGCCAAATTGCACTTTAATAAGGCAGCATGTTAACCCTATTGAAACCGAAAGTGAAGATGTTGAGGTTTTAAATGACGCAACGCAAAGTTCAACAATCAAGGAGAAATTGGTTGACTAGGAAGATTACATGGCTAGTACATCCAAAAAAATATAAATCACCATGGCAAATGAGGGTAAAATTCCAAAGTACAGCTTTTCATTGTGATCAATACGCTGCTGCTGCTATAGCATCAAGTGTACTTGTAGACATTGGTGTTATAACTGAAGAATATACTTCTAGGTTCATTGACCGATGTAGAATTAAAAGGGAAAAGAAAACTATTATAAGCGATTTACAGCAAATCCATCTTGATTTAGGTGGACTACACGGTTATACTTTGACGGAAGAGTAGACAATACCATAGTAATAGAAATGATTGAATCGAAGGAGCACTGTCGGACAGTTATAGCGGAACACCATTCTCTAATAAAAGAACCGGCTTTTGTGTATTTGAGTTATGTTTCTCCAAGCTCCGGTTCTGATAAAGATATAGTGGTTTCCATACTATCTTATCTCTCTGATCAAGGAGTATCATTAGAGTTCTTAGAGTTAGTTTGCTGTGATGGCACGAACATCAACATTAGATGGAAAGGTTGCACTATTAGAAAGCTCGTAAAACACCAATGACACCCGCTGCAGTGGGCAGTTGGGTTACTTAATTTCATTGAATTACTTTTGTCATATTTTTCAGTATTTAGATGGTAAAAAAAGTGGCCAAAAATCATTTAGTGGGCCAATTGGACTAATATGAATAGTTATGGAAAGCTTCCAAACTGCATTTCCAAACAATTGAATGTGAAATTCTACAAGTTGATAGATAAATTTTGAGCAAGTACCAAAGATACCTTATTGACATTAGTCAAGCAATCACAAGTGGCGACTTTCCAAATGACTTAGCAAACCGGGATACTGGACCATTTTCACATGCTAGATGGCTCGTGTGAACAGAGCAAAGGAAACCTCTCGATACATACCTGGATATTAAAAGAAAGTAGTTTTCCCTGTAATTGAACGGAACTCTAACTTTGATCACGAAGAGAATGTATTGATGGCGATGGTTTTTGATTACAGAAGGCACATTAGAGAGCTAGGGCTAAAAAGAGTATTTAAAGCCAGACACACTTAACCAAAAGGCAAACCTATCGTAAACTTCATTACTCCTACCATGAACTTCGAAATAACTGACAATATAAAATTGATTGAGTGGAATGTATAGTCAAACTATCTACTCCACCTCTTCTTATGAGAATTATTACTAATGAAGAAATAGCTTCCTTCATTGAATCTGGCGATAAACAAGATTGGGATATTATAACTTCCCATATCACACGCAAGCAATGGAGCCGTGTGTGAAATTGGTAACGGAGGCATCCCTCAAGATTTGTGGCTATCGATCCAGAGATGGATTTATTAGGGCTAACGCAAATCAAGGTCCATTATGCCAGACCTTACCACTAAATCGCAGTACAAAATAGTTTTCAAAAGTTAAAATTTAAAAGAAGGACAAAAAATTTAAATATTGTAGAAGCAGTAACCCTCATTGGTTGGATGGATGTAGGGTGTGGGCAGAACTCAAAGTGCAGCCACCTCTCCGCGGTGAGTTCTGGGTTGTTTAAATATTATTAAATCATATATAAACAAAGGAAGAGCTGCATAATCAAACATGTATTTTAGACTAAAATATTACCTTAAGTTATTATGACACAACTCTGAAAAATCGGCTAAATTGCAAAATTTATACATTTTTAATGATCTTGTGCGATCGGTAATAACGGTAAAAAGCCATAAATATGCATATATTAATAATACCCTATGCTATTTGTAATCAGTTTTTGCTACAGCGTTAAAAGATATTAATTTAATTTAATTTTTTTACGACAAAAAAAAACAATTTTTTTCATTTTTGTCATTTTTTCAGGTGCTTTGCGGGATCGGAAGATGACGTCCGATTTTAATAATTCTTTTTTTGTTTTTCTTGTACTAACGTATCGCAACTTTTCCGCACTATTACGACACGAAATTTCGAACTTGAGTTTTTTCGCACCACCCTACTCCACAGATCGCACCTTACTTAGAGATCATTTTCAAGAAGTCACTCTCCGAAGGGAAGTTACCGCCAGACTGGAAAATAGAGTATGTGCACATTTTTGGGAAGTGATCTTAAAAAAGAATTTACACCTCAATTAGGCTAAATTCCGAGTCTGAGAATAGAGAGGTACTTTTTAAGCGAGATATTAATTATTAAAATTTGCAAAATTAATGATGCGCTGAAACACCAGTCGGCCATATTCTCAAGGCTGTGACGTCATTTTGTTCGACGTGTTCTCAGGCATTCCTTGTTCTTTAGGGTGAGCCCCTCTACAGCGTATACTGATCTTGGAAAGAAGCAATGGAATGCCTTATGAACTAGATTTAAAGTGTGTACATGCCATCATCTACATCTTTTAATTAATTTGTTTCTCGGTTACGCTGACGACAAGACTCTATCAACTTTTCTACCTCGAACTACCTAATCGTATTTCTTACTCCTCGGTTCTCGCATTTGCGTTCGTTTGCAGATTTATAGTGACATTAAAATTAAGAGACACTTAAACAGTGATGATCCTTGAAAATAGTACGACTTAATTCGTGAAAACTAAGTCACTAATTAGTAACTAACTTAGTAACTGTACCCGTACTACTAACTAAAAAAACGAAAAATTAATTTTCGATAAAAAGTGATAGTTTGGATATTCAAAATGTTTGTAATTTAATTATAAACACGGTGATGCTAATATTTTCTAAATCGAATGTGAAATAAGCTCATTATTACGTATCACAAGTCGGGACTACTTTTTGGAAATGCACCGCGCGCAGGGATTCCTCGCTTAATGGATAGCATAACCGGTCATAACAAGACACTTGTACCTTGAAAACCAATAAACTTATGCTGTGAAGAAATATAAAATGAACCAATTATTAAATTGTGCTAATTAACAAATGCTTCCAGAAGCATATTGAAACCGAATGAATGAAAAGTAATCGTCTGATCTAACTATCAAACATTTGATTTCCAGCCCGAGAGATTTCCGTCATTCATCCGGACCAAGTTTTCAATAACCAATTTTTAGACATACCTCACAAATGCTATTCATACACCTCAACCAAGCAAATGTACATCTGACTGACATATCTATGTTAGCGAACTGAAAATAACTTGTAGAAACATTGAGATAATCAGAACTCTGCTTTTAAATACATTAATTCTACGAAAGAACAAATACGTCGACTAAAAGTGCTTTTTTTAAGAAATTAAGATCAGATTACTGCTTAAACTGGACCAAAATGTAACTTCAGTTATTTGTGCTTACGTTTAAAACCTTAAATAGCCCAGAAGAAGAAGAACCCAGCTCAGTAACGGCAATTTAATAATTAACTATGGATATTCATGCAGTCACCACGGGCCATAACTGAACATGAAAAATTATTTTTCGCGAATCAGTAGGTTAAATAATAATAGAATAGAAAATAGTTAAATAGATAAATGAAATTATGATCGGTATTTGAAATGACAATAATACAAATATCGATAGTTATCTACCTACCGGCACTTTTACTTCCGTAAACCTTCGAATCGTGCTAACAAACTTTTGGCCAATTACCTACTGTAAACAATCACACTTAATTCACTTATGTTAGACCTAATTTCCGATGAGGTTTCCCGTCCATTTCTCTTTATTATGAATGAGACAAGACAACAAAAAAGCTCCAGTTCAACATTAAAACTTCGTGCCGAGGCATGTAGGTAGTCCAACATAATCAGCACGGTCAATCATTGAAGCATCCACCTTCGGGATATTATTTGAAGAAACCGTCACGAAACCTGATTCCACGATAAGCACTTAAACGTATTTCCCATTACACAGATCAGATCCACCAACTTTTTCCAATGCACACGTAGTTTATTGAATCATAAACACGATCATAACACGATAAACACCTTGCACGCTGATGAGATAGACCAGAATGACGTCACATACCGAGGAGCCAATAGATGAGCGTTTTCGTCTGCCTAATATCGTTGCGAAAACAATGCATATTAAATAGTAATTATTAAACAAACTAAGCAACAATTAATGCTGTTAATCGAAAGTAATGATATTAACGATACACTTTATCGAATAAACTGCATTTCAGTCGTATTCCTCCCGAGTGCACATACTCTATTGCAAGCGGTACACCCATATTCAAAAAGGGAAACAGACATGACCCAGGCAACTACCCTCCGATTTCATTAACATCGATTATAGGCAAGATACTTGAGCATATCGTCGTTAGCAATATCATGACTTTCTTGGACAGACGTAACTTCCTCCATGACTGTCAGCACGGATTCCGAAAGGGTAGATCATGCGAAACACAGCTCGCGCTCTTTCTTAACGACGTTATAAAATCTGGTGAATCGAAAAGACAAGTTGACGCACTATTTCTAGATTTTAAGAAAGCTTTCGACACTGTACCTCAGAACAAACTTTTATACAAATTACAGTCATGCGGATTAAACGATACAGTTTTAAACTGGATACGCGACTTTCTCAGAGATCATAAACAAAAAGTTGTTCTTGACGGAATTAGCTCCGATGTTGTAAACGTTACATCAGGTGTTCCACAAGGAAGCGTAATCGGCCCCCTGTTGTTCATTATATACATTAATGATCTCTGCTCCCGCATTAGCATTAAAATACGTTTATTTGCGGACGACGCTGTCATCTATCGCGAAATTAGTGATCACTCTGACTATAAATTCTATCATCTGACTTAAACAACGTTCATTTGTGGAGCCAAGAGTGGGGACTCGAACTTAATCTGAGAAAATGCATGGCGTTACATTTCTTGCGGAATTCGTCCAATTCTAACCATGTTTATGCAGTGGATGGCATTAACATAAAGGCAACAGACGAAGTGAAGTACCTGGGAGTTACGATAACCTCGAACCTCACGTGAATAACACATATAAAGAATATTTGCGGCATAGCCCTGAAGAAATTAGGATTCGTCAAGCGTATTGTGGGAAGATTTTTGGATGAGAAAGTAAAAGAAAGGTGCTATTTCGCTCTCGTCCGACCGCACCTTGAATATGCAGCGAGCATATGGGATCCGGTGCAGAAAGACTTAATCCGCGAACTGAATAAAATTCAAAGAAAAGCTGCGCGTTTCGTCAAAAACTGCTACGGGCGTACAGACAATGTTACCCAGATGTTAAGCGTATTAGGCTGGGAGCCGTTGGAGACTCGGAGGCTGCGCGCTAGGCTTAGATTGCTTGAACAATTGAGAATGGATATCTTTAAGAGCGATACAGAGAACATAATATTAGAGCCACATTATATTTCCAGGTCCGATAGAAGTGATAAATTAAGAGAGATGTTTTGCCGAACGGATAGATATGCGAATTCGTTTTTCCCCCGAACCATAAAGGACTTTAATAAACGGTAGTCCCAACTTCGTTTGAGCACTTAACTTTTTTAACTGTAAACGGCTGGTGTCCTAAGACCCTAAGTCCCCGCAAGCCGCCTAAAAGGCCACACGCGTGGCCTTTTAGGCGGCTTGCGGGGTATCATGTAGATGTAGATATTATTGAAAGAATTTCACTTTGCTCACAAAGCATTCTTGTTCTGCTCAATATTGAACGCATTCATTTCTGTTGGATAGTTGCTTCCATTCGGATTAGACTTAAAGTAAGGCATCGATGATATTTTTTAATGTCGCGGTGACTTTTTCGTTACTTTTGCATTTCACGAAATGAGAACTTGTATCAGTATTTCATTAAGTTGATTCATTTAGAATAAGTGTGTGAACGGACGTGAAAACTGTTGCTTGGAAGTAAATTTCTACGCTGATTGTATTGAGTATTAATCCTTTGTGAAGCAACTAAACGCATTCATTCATCGCCTTGTGCGCTAATTGATTTCAATTTCACCTTTTTTTGATTTTCCGAAGTTATATTTATTCCACCATTCATCCCTTCAATAATGGATGGAGTTAGAAAAAATTACGAATTACTCGTTCGTCTACTTCTGAAACCAATATTGTTTGTCGGCCTCGGTGGCGCCGGGGTAACGCCCCCGACTGCCGACCTGGAGGTCGCGGTTTCAAATCCCGCCTGGATGGTTTAACAACCATTTGGGGCATAGATGTGCGTGATTTTTGAAAACAAGTAAATTGTTGAAAGGAGTATATGGTCCTAAATTCGATGGAAATAAAGACAACATTATTATTGTTTGTTTTTTGTGCCACAGCTTTTCACGATCAATTCAAAACACAGGGCATTTAAAATTATCTCTCCGTAAAAAATATTACGGAGAAGCTAGGACTTCAAATGAGCAACTGGTTGCCATGCTCAACTTCATGGAGCAGCACCAGGGCCCTGCTGGAGGGGCTACGGCAAGTGACCTGTGGGAGGAGATGGCCACTATTTTAAATTCCTGCGGGAACGGCACCATGCGACCCGCCCACAAGTGGCAGAAGGTACGATACTTATTACAATGATCTTACCATAGTTAGATATCAAATGTATTTACATGCATAATTGAAAAATATGTTGCTTACATTTAATAGGTATGGCAGGATTGGAAATATAATTTTAAAAAATATATCCGAATAAAAGCGCATCGGTTGGCTACATGGTCAGGGTCACCATTGCATTATGTCCTAAATCCGGTGGAAGAGAGGCTAATTTTTTTCCTTACTCCGGAGGGGGTCCAAGGAGATGAAAATTTAGCTGAGGCGGGACCCCCTCCGAGAGAAGAGGCAAGTATTGTAGTTTTTTATATATTTCCTGTATTTTCCAAATTATGCCGATGTACCTGTACCTAACAGAGAGAGCGGCATAATTTCCTTCAAATGACCTAACTTCAGCATTTTTTCCAGGAAATTGACCGAGGAGAAGGGGAGGGAAACGTGTGTGAAGTGCCAGACCCGGTAAGAACTATTTAGCTATTGGTTAATGTTGTGACTTTATTTAGCCTACATCTAAGAGATTACAAGTTGTCGAATGGGAATCGGTAAATTTTAAAATATCTATATCGCCAATAACAGTAATGCTGTGGCAAATAAGGTTTCTAAATTCTTATTGAACATTTTCAACATGAAAATGACTCATAGTAATTGTTGAATAAAATACAGAATTCCAAAGAATTGATGCTGTAATGCCGTCATGAAATACCCCTTAAATGATGGAGTTGGATTATTTTATTGGTTATTAAGATCAAGTTGAGGGCTATGAGGTGTTGAGAGGCCTTTTCACGACCTAAAATCAGCAAAATAATAACAATAGAAATAAAATAAAACCCTCTCACCCAAATTATAATGAATGAGGAAATCAAAATTATGCAAAAACATACTTTGAAATGAGTGTGCACGTTCGTGTTATGTTTAAGGTCGGTGATGAAGCTGATGATGGTGCAGCAGATGCGGAGGCCGTGAAGAGACGTGGTCAAGGAAAGAAACTGATGGCAAGTTTTGTTAGGGTAGAGGAGAGGAGGCTGAAATTAGAGAGGCGAAGACTGGAAGTGGATGAAAGGAAGCTGCAGGTTGAGGAGAGGAAGTTGGAATTAGAGTAGAGGAAATTGGAAGTGAAGGAGAAGAAGCAGAAGAGTTTTGAAAGGATAGTGCAATTACTAGAGTCAGGTTTGGAGTTGTTGAAAGAACATTTCCGAAAATAATTACCAGATATATTTTCATATTATAAATATTGAAATAATAAAGCATTTCATTTTAAAAATTTTATTAAATATAGTACATCAGTAGTGTAATAATTACAATTTCACATTAAATTCAGTGAATTAAATAGAAAAATTCTGATTATTAATAATATGGCAGGTTGCGGGAAGAATATAAAAATTGAACTAGATATTCATTATTTAAGAATTCTTCTGGTTACGGTAGGTTTTAATTTTAAACAATTGGTGAATTACTCTGGTCCAGGATTCTTTTTATTTCACCTAAAGGCCTAATCTCTTTCAGTTTAATCCAAAGATTTTATACTCTTACTTCCCACAACGGCTTAAAATCTTCCTTCTAAAAATAGGTACTTATGACATCCTCCCCCACCCTCTGCACTCACCCCATCCAAATTCTGTCTCCTCAGCATTTCATCTAAAGTTTCTTATCTTCGCAATACATGTTTAGTCTAGTTGTTCCTCTTGTTCATTGTTCCCTTCACCTTCTCTAATCTTATCCACACCCACATTCCTAGGTACTATACGATGAGTTGCTGCGGCTAATTTGACTGCCCTCCATGTTTTCAGAGCAGTTGGCAGGGTTTCCCATGCCCATTGCAACAGCGTTTCTCATATGACACCATCACATGGACTACCTTTCGTCTGACTACCCTTCAACCCATCTGGCATGGATGCCCATACTGGGAACAATACCCACACCAGTGCAACTCTATGGGTCATGGGAACTATCAAGCCTTTCCAACATTTTAAGCTTGCGAATCACGGAAAGGAACTGAAGAACTATAATTAAAGATAGTTCATCAAGAACAAAGTTGAACACACATAAATAATTTCAAGAACTAAGAACTCATTAACGAAGAACAACAGACAATAATGAAACACACACAAAAAGAAAAGAAGCAGAGGAACACACAAAAAAAGGCTAGGGCATAAAAAATACTAGGATCAAAAATGCACAATCACGCAGACGATAAAGTACCCTGTAAAATAGGAAAAAGTAGGTAAAAATTTTTACTTCAATATTAGAATGGGTATTCGTTAATGGGTTCATAATAGGGTAGTTTCCTTCATAAAAGAAAACGAAAGGCATTGATTTCGATTCGCTACCCACCATTACTGTACTCATAATATACAACATATTTGGTTTAAGAAATCCCAGTTTAAAGGAATTTTAATGGTTTGATAGAGTATTAATAATCCGTATTTGACCTGCTAGCATCCTGCACCGTATCAGTGCTCAAGGCCTCGCACCAAGGTGGTCACACATGATGTCATCGTCAATCTGTCAAAATTTCCACTGGTCGTAGATTCTGAGTCAATCTTAAAGAAAGGACTAAATTTTGCCTTAACCCCAACGAGAATTCCCGTTGAAGACATCATTTGCGGAGTCGAAAGCGCCATCGGCCATCTTTCCCTAGACGAGGCAGAGATTGTACGACAGGACACATTCCGCATCTTGAGGAACTCCGCATCCCAACATCAGAAGGCCAACGTTACCAGGAGAGAAAGGATGGCTCTTAATAACCTTCGTGAGAACGAGGACTTGATCATCCTACCAGCGGATAAGGGGAGTGCGACGGTATTATTAAACAAAGAGGACTACTTTAAGAAGATGGAAGAGGTCATAAGAGATGGCCCATACCGAAAATTAGAACGCGACCAAACGTCTCGCTTCAAGAGGATAACCACGGACGCCATCAAGAAGCACATAGGGGATCCAGAAGTCAGAAAGAAGCTGATACCACAAGACACAAAAACTCCTTGTATTTATGGGTTAACCAAAATACATAAGAACGATATACCGCTAAGACCTCTCGTTAGCGCCATAGACGCCCCACCGTACAAGCTGGCCAAATATTTAGCAAAAATTTTACAACCCAAAGTAGAGGAAGCGAAATCGTAAGTAAAGAACTCACAGCATTTCCCGCAAATCATTAAGGACATACGAGTGAACCCGGAGGACATTCTCGTCGGTTTTGACGTCACGTCACTTTTCACGAATATACCTGGAGAAGAGGCGGTCCAACTAATAGAAGAAATGTTCGACAAGAACATCGCTTCTCGAACATCTATTTGCCTGCATAGCACTTTCTTCCGATGGCAAAATAATTTCTACGAACAAGTTTCAGGGGCGGCGATGGGATCTCCCATCTCTCCAGCAGTGGCGAATATTATATGGAACACTTAGACACAGTGGCAATCGAAAATGCAACGCATAAACCCAAAATTTGGTTACGGTATATAGATGACACTTTCATCATTTGGACGCATGGGCGACAGAAGTTAGAAGATTTTTTTAAATATTTAAATACCCTTAACAGCAATATTAAATTCACTATGGAGATAGAAGAATCCGGAAAACTGCCATTTCTCGACGTCTTGCTGAAGATGAATGACAACGGAAGCCTAGGCCACGCCGTGTATAGAAAACCGACATCATCAAATCGGTATCTCCTTGCCAGTTCTCATCACCACCCTGCTCAATTAAACGCTGTGATGACTTCTCTAATTGAACGTTCGATCCGGCTGAGTGACCCGAAGAATCTATCTTCAGAAATTATTAAGCTGAAATCCATCCTACGTCTTAATGGTTACGACAACGGAGCTATATCCCACAATTTTAAGTAGATTATCAACAAGGACAACAGGAACAATTCCCAAGACGCAGAAGACATCATTAACCAAAAGAAAGCCTTCCTCCCCTACGTGAAAGGAACGACGGATAACATCGGTAACATCCTCCGGAAATTTGACATTAAAGCCATTTTTAAACCACATGCCCAAGTACGACACCTCCTAGGAAATGCCAAGGACAGGACGCCACTTCAAATTGAAGGAGTATACGAAATCCCCTGCCGATCGTGCGAGAAGAAATACATCGGGAAAACCGGACGAACAGTCAAAACTCGGATAGAAGAACACAAGCGAGCCATTCGACTGGGTTACCCTTCTAAGTCAGCCGTAGCGGAGCACGAAGCCACCGGACATGCGATCGACTTCGAAAAATCAAGAGTCATCGCCAGGATAAAACATTTTAAAACCCGACTCATCCGCGAGGCCATAGAGATAAAGAAAAACAAGAACAACTACAATAGAGATACCGGATTAAGAATCAGCAATACTTGGAACCCAGTCATCCGCAACATTTCGTTATCTTCCCCCTCCAGTCCTAACTCCCCACACCCTCCGCCCACCCCTTCCACCTGAAATATAAAAAGGCAGCAAAAAAACCTATCCCAACATTATTCCCTTGAAAAAGTGACCAGCAGTCGGTCGCGAAACGTCGGGGCTATCTCCTTTACGACACGCGGCATACACCCGTATGTGAGTTATTTTAATCATCAATACCCTCCATTACATAAAATATGGAAATTAAAACTAAAAAGTTTCACAAGCACTGTGACCGTTGTTATTGAAGGCCAGATAGTGCATATTCAAAAAGGATTACTTTTGTGTACCCTTTCCGAGTTGTACATTATTTTTAAGCAGCAAATCCCCAAATTAAAAGTAGGTTTGTCAAATATATACCAAATGGTGTGTGACAGTTGGATCAAGAAGTACCCATTCAGAATGTGTTTTTATGGAACACCAGAATGTTACGCTAATGCTAGATGTACTTCCTTCGGTTATAATGGAATACAAAGATGCAATGAAGTGCCTAGTTTGTGACATAGATGACAATGGGTGTGTGGTGCACAGGTGTGAGCAGTGCTCTGGTAAAAAGCAGCTGCGTGAATTGCTGTGCAAACATTTAGATAAGGAGTTATCAAATGATTTAACTCTTACTTATTCTCAGAGGACACATACAGATCGTACAATAATTGAGAGCATACAAGTAAATGTAGAGATTATATGGACCGTCTTGCCAATATGGTGGACAACCTTAATATTGATCATTTTACTACTGTATCTCAGGACAAAGTTTTAAGAAAGATTGAATATCGATGAGGTCATGATTTTACTTGACTTTGGTGAGAATTTCTCTTTCGTTGTGCAAGATGCAGTTCAGGGATTTTTCTGGGACAACCATTAGGCAACAATTCATCTAATTGTTATCTGTCATAAAGTTAATGAAAATGTGTCCTCCATGGGCTTTTGCATCATCAGTGACCGCTTGGATCACGATGCAGTAGCAGTATATGCTTTTATCAGATAAGTATGAAAAGTGTGTGATGGAATCGGGGGAAATGTAAAATGTTTACCTACAAGAGCCTCTTGCCTCTCGAAGTGGCAGCACGTGCTATTCGCCGCTCCGTCATTAAGAGTGTTTTTGAGTGGTTTTTCGCAGGTTGCGCACGGTTTGCGCGGTGAATCTCATTCGTGTGCCGTCGATCGGTGAGTGAATTGTGAGAATTATCCTATTTTTGGAGTTTTTGTGAGCATTTTTCTTTTTCCTACCGGCGGAGTGTTTGGCCGAAATTCTTGTGCCCCCCCTGGGAGGGGGTGTGCTTCTTGTGTTTCCTGAAGAACTTCGGGACCCCCATCATCGGAGAAAATTTTGTGTTTCTGTGACCAGTTTCAGGTACCTTTTTCCCATACTTTCTGTTTGCATTGGTGCACGTGGCGAATTCGCCACGTGAAAAAACTTTTTGAGCTAAAGTTCCTTCTGCGGTGCTATTTCTGGCTCTTATAGCTGCAAGGAATATCACTAATTAATATTCCATCGTCAAAAGTTCATAATTTTTAGTTTAACAGTGTTTTAAAGCCGTTTTTCGTGTGTACTCGTATACGTGGCGATCGTCATTTGTTTTCTGTGCCCGCGGTCACCCTCTTAAGGTCCAGTTTTGATAATCTATTCCTCTGATGTGCCAGTGCATTTTACTTCAAACCCGACTTGCGTGTGGTCATTAGAGGTTGAGTTATTGATTTTTTAATATTTAGTGTACTTTTATTTTCGATGGTTTTTCGACCTATAGTGTCCATGGTCCCCTCTTGAGATCTATTTTTCGACCGTTAATTATTTTCCTTCATTAATTTTGTGTGGTACATTGAAAACCAGACATTCCTGCCTCTTTTAGGGGCCGCGCTTTGGTTTTTTGAACATTTAGTACATTTTTCAATTTGCGTGTGCGATCTCGGCCTGTCGCTCGGGCGTTCGGTGGTGTTGGGGCTGCGGCCCCTGGGGGGTCTTCCGGTATGGCCTCCCCCTCGAGGAGTCCTCTCCGAGATCGTCCCTTGATACGTTCTAGGGGCGGCTCGCCTTGTGTTGCGTCGAGTGAGTCCTCAAGCCAACAACCGTCTACTAGTAGCGAAATGGCGTCGTCCAGTTGGCTCTCTTCCTCTTCAACTGCTGGTGTGCAGCCTGGCAAAGGTCGCACATCTCGATCGTCAAGATCCTCCGGAAAGAAGTCCACTGCAGACTTCCCTCCCCTCTCTTCCGCACATCACCCCAATTCAGCCTCCGCCTCTTCGCTTCCCACCACCACTTCACTACTAAAGCCTCCATCCCCTGTGCCTAATCACGCCACCCCCGCTTCTGCATCTAAGGGCCCCGGTCCCTCGTATGCAACTGTTACGGATACTAGTGATTACTACAACTCTGCGGCGTATAAGTCACCTGCCACTGATAAGAGGATTGCAGTGATCTGCGAGGTCGTTGACGGCCTACTTCTGGATGATTATATTGACGCCATTGTTACGCTTGTCAACCCCATGGATATCACATTTGGGTCATTCCATTTCAAATCAACACAGAAAAGTACAATTTCCAACCTGACCCTCTTCGATTTTCATGAAATTTGGTGTGTTCATTACACATAACAAGAGAATGAAAAATACCAAATTACAGATTTTTATCACAAGTATCATAAGAGTAATGGCCACTTGAAGTTATAAAAATGTGCGGAAAATTTGGCCAACACCCATGACAGAAATGGCTGTAACTTCCGTTCTAATAATGATAGAATAATAAATTAGGTAATTTTGGAAAGGTCTTGAAACAAGCTTTCCAATGATATGCAATTTTGTCATATTAGAGGAATTCTCATAGTTAATGTCAGTGACCTTGACCTTTGACCTTGAATATCTCAAAACATGTCACCTTCGAAATTAATGAAAAAAATATATTTGATTTATCATGATATTCTTTACAAGTTAGTAAAACTTCAAGTTGGGATGACCATGGGATCAGGAGATATATATTAATGACTACAGCAATGCGTTGCATTATTTCCCAATTAAACGTATTCAGATACTTACAATGGGAATAGAAGCACTGAAAAATGTTTTTGTTAGAAAAAAATGGTAATTTACCACAGCGCAGTCAGTAAGTGAATCAACGGGCCAATAGCAAGAATTTTAATATGGGAGGTCACATGCCCTGATATCAGCCTTTCAATGATGCAAATCATGATTTTGGCCTTCCAGCATAAAATATGTTTTGCAGGCATTCAGAATTACAGATACAAATATGAAAAATAAATCACCTGACTTCTTATTCTTCAGTAACGGGAAGCAGCATATAATACTCTTTGTGCATCTTTTGGTGAAATCAAATAAGTTTGACCGGTTGCTGTTCTCACATCAACCTTCGCAACAATGTCCTTCTTGTCCACAGTTAAGATGTCAGGTTTCTCAGGGTATACATATGAAGGTGAAGGCCCATGAGGATGTAGGAGGCTAATTGAAACCTCATTGGTATCTTCATTAACATTTAAAACACATCCAAGCCACCACTGACCTTCATACATACATGCAACAAAACCTGTGATGTCATCAAGGAACAAGTCTCGTTGGGTCCTAGTTAGGGATTCATTTCTGATGTCTAGAGAATCGGAGAAAATTTTCGTTTGAATATTGTAATGGCCAATGGGAATGACGCAATGTATTTTGTGGGTACCTGCGATTGTGTGACTTTGTGCAAACCGCTCTTGAAGGAGAGATAATTCTTCATCATACGCGCTGTTGGTTGTATAACAAAAATGACACACTTCAATGTTCTTGGAGCGCCATTCAAACAACTGTCTGAGTGTCATTATCTGCGAGTTGTAGATGCACTGCAGACTGGCATGAGCAGCAAGTCTCTTGACAGTACCAGCAACACCATCGCATGGTCCTTTGCCATGTGATGTGGCAAAGAAATGCCACTCTGAAGACACACTGAAATCAGTATGATGAAAAGTTATGTTTGTAAAATTTTTGTGATTCTTATATTGGGCTGCAGCACCATCTGAGAAGTAGTACACGTGTTTGGGTGTTCTGAGGAAGTGGGATTTCATGAAGTTGATCAGGTGACGCTGAAAAATATGAACACTCACTGTGTCATGTTTACGGCATTCTGAAATTATAACAAATGAAATGTGATCTATCATATGGTTTTCTGGATGTCTGTAATAAATAACAAATAGATGAATGGTGGCCTGAGCATTGTTCCAATGAAATCCCTGAACCTCATCTTGCAAGACAAATGCATAATTTTCGGCAAAATCACATATTACAATATATTCATTGTCACTAAGTCTCTCTTTCAGATGTTGTAGAAATTGAGATTGTTGTGTGGCTATGAAGGAATGCAACAAAAGCTTTTTTAATTTGTCTCCAAGGTTTTCCAAAAAGTCTTCCACGGATGATACACTTGTCTGGAGAGTTGTTCTATCTGTAGATATCAACTGTTTGTATGTTATTTCATCTATTCCATTTTCATCAAATAATTCTTGTAGGTGTGTCATGATGGAATGCATACCTGGGCAGTTTTCACAAGTGGAATTATAACATTTTGGATGTGCAGGATTACAAATAATCCAAGCAAGACACTGTTTGTATGTGCTAAGTTGACAGTCTGCATCACGTGTCAACTCTTTCAGTCTGCAACCTTCCAACATGAGCTTCACATTTTGGTGAATACTATAAACACAAACACTATGGGTACCAGTTGCACCAGCCAAAACGCAGTTCCTGGGTCGCAACTGGCAGAATTTTGATAGCCCTACTTTCAGTCCTGGGTGTTCATCCCTAAATGCCTTATACAGTTCGTGCAGGTTTGCTAGCACCAGTCGTTTTTGTTTGTGAATCCTGGAACCATTTTCTTTGACGGAAACAAAATCCTTCTTTCCAGGCAAACAGCTGCTTATATCGTCTCTATTGTAGAATTCTATGACACTGTTCACTATTTGTTCGCTTAAGGAACGTTTAGGTCGTGGATTGGGAGTTACTAAATACCGAATTCTTTGACTAATTGCTTTGCTTTTCTTACTAAATAGTTTGAGGCTCCAAATTCATTTTCAATCATTCGAATGCTCCAACCTTTTGGAAGTAGTGTCAGAATTTGTATCTTTTCACTATTTGTGGTGCTTGTTCTGAATTTATCTTTCAATTGCAATATTATTTGAGATTCTAAATTGTTTTCATGCTCTGTATTTTTTTCTACACAAGATACATATTTACTTTTGAAAACCTCAGACACTTTCTCAAACTTCCTCTGTGCATAGGTTTTCTCACTCAGTCTCTTCTTTTTCACTGGGGACTCACCAAGAGATACCAAACTATCATTTAATGAATCTAAGGCAATTCCTGGGGCTACGAATGTGTCCGACTCTTCTGAGGAGCTATGCCGTTTTGTGGAATCCACTTGTTTTGATGTAGCTGGGAGAGTCACAGGCCGTTGTCCCTGAGATAACTTTTTTCTACATTTATCACATATTTTGTAGTCACTGGTTATGCCACCAATCATGTCTACCATCCACATTTGCACTTTACGTAGATTTTTCTTGTATCTATCGTGTCCATTTTCCCCGAATGGATTACAGCAATAGATGATCTGCTCAAACTCCATCTTCAAGGTAACTTTTTCAATACACAAAACCTTTTCAGCAAATATTGGTGTATATGCACCAGCCACACTGTCATACAATAACTTATGCCAAACACTTCACTTATGCACAGTATACTATATTTTCACAGGTGGGTAACAGAACCAAATGAGATTTACATGTGACCTATTCCTGCTCCTGGCGCACGTAACAATGCATAACCCCTCAAGCGTGACTTTAAATGCCCGTGGTCCTTCTCTCAGCATGTACGATGCACTGACTGCATCTTCTGAATGCGCCTCAAGCGTGCGTGACACACATAGGCGTCCGAAGGTTTCATCAACAATTCCTATCTCTTTAGCTTCCATATATGTACTTTAATGAGTATATCTGTGAGAAATATCTGCCTGCTTTCTTTCTGCGCCTCTTAATTGCCTTTGTTTGAGTGCTCGTATTTTTTTCGAATATTTTTCCTGCTGATGCCAGGATGCTTCCTTTAGGAGCGGTGCCTGGTGGATGCTCATGGAAGATATTCCTCCACTCACGCTCCGATTTATGTGCTTTCTTAGCGATTGTATGTTCTGTGTGGGGTCACTGAATGCTTTCCTCAGTGGTTCATTATCATCTGCTTTTCTGCCTCATCGTTTCCTTCCTCTTTCACCATGGCAATATATAGTGAAGTCATGGACCTTCCAGGCCTTGTCACTAATGGCCCTCGGAACCTCGAAGACCTGCCAGCATCTAGTATCATATTTACGACGTTTGAAGCTTAGGATTGGGGTTTTTCACGCCTACGTTGTTTCGCTTTTTTTCGGCCTTGGGTCCCTTCCGTATCTGAACCCCTCCTGCTATGGGGTTCCTCCTGTAGTGAAATAATGCAACGCATTGCTGTAGTCATTAATTTATATCTCCTGATCCCATGGTCATCCCAACTTGAAGTTTTACTAACTTGTAAAGAATATCATGATAAATCAAATATATTTTTTTCATTAATTTCGAAGGTGACATGTTTTGAGATATTCAAGGTCAAAGGTCAAGGTCACTGACATTAACTATGAGAATTCCTCTAATATGACAAAATTGCATATCATTGGAAAGCTTGTTTCAAGACCTTTCCAAAATTACCTAATTTATTATTCTATCATTATTAGAACGGAAGTTACAGCCATTTCTGTCATGGGTGTTGGCCAAATTTTCCGCACATTTTTATAACTTCAAGTGGCCATTACTCTTATGATACTTGAGATAAAAATCTGTAATTTGGTATTTTTCATTCTCTTGTTATGTGTAATGAACACACCAAATTTCATGTAAATCGAAGAGGGTCAGTTTGGAAGCTGTGTTGATTTCAAATGGAATGACTCATTTGTGTCTCGCATTAGCCACAATAGGATCTGCCTGTACTTGAAGACCATCAATTTGGCTGATAAGGTCTCCTCTTCACCACCCGTGGGTTCCAAGGGCGTCACTCTTAAATGCCGCAAGTATGTCACCGGCATCACCAGGGTCTTCCTGTACAATGCCATCCCGGACATCCCCCATCAGGTGCTCCACGACAAATTGGCGGTTTATAGGAAACTCGTCTGCCCTATTACCTTTCAGAAACCGTCCGGCAGGAAGACAAAATACCCTCATACCCACGGGTTTCGCCGACGGTAAACTTGCTTCGCGCACGCCCGGACCCGACGGTATTGTTCCCCAGATGGTACGACTTCTCCTTCCCGTCTTGAAGCGGCCTCTCACCCACATCGCCAATGCCAGCTTGTCTTCTGGGTGTTATCCGAGTGTCTGGAAGAAGGCACACATCATACCCCTCCCGAAGGTGCATTCGCCGTTGTCTCCTGACCACTTCCGCCCCATTTCGGTTGGGAATTGTTTGGGGAAGGTCCTCGATCTCCTGGCCTTGCAGCAGCTCTCTTCGCACGTCTTTCAACACGGCCTCCTGTGCGGATCCCAATCCGCCTTCCGTCCCCACCACAGCACACATCTTGCCCTTATTGGGGTATTGGACCCGATCCGGGAGGCGATGGATCGGAGACACCTCACCGTCTTAGTCTCCCTGGACATCTCCCGCGCCGACGACACGGTGGACCACGCCAAGCTGCTCAGGGTTTTGGAATCCCTGAATTTCGAGCCATCGGCGGTGGATTGGGTGGCGTCTTTCCCCTCCGGGAGGACGGCGACCATCCGCGTCCCGGCTGGACCGAGTCCGGGTTGGAGTCTCTTCCCCTCCGGTGTTCCCCAAGGGTCCTGCATGTCCCCCCTTCTTTTTAATCTCTTTATAGATGGAGTGGCTCACCTGCTTGTTAATTCCAGAGTCATGTTGTACGCCGACGACGTGCTCCTGCTGGACGACTTCCCAGCCTCATCCCTGGATGTTTGTGTTCAGCGTGTGAATGAGGATCTTGCGTGCCTGAATAAGTGGTTTGTTGGGATGGGGCTCTCCGTTAACCCTTGCAAGAGTAAGGCGATGGTGATTTGGAACGGTAGACTTAGAAGCCGTTACTTCGGTCCGTACACCACCCCCCTGGTTCTGGGTACTTCCAGGATCCCGTATGTCCCCCACCTGAAGTACCTGGGGATCATTATAGAGGAGGAGCTGAAGTGGTACCGACAGGTGTCGCAAACCATCTCCCGGATCCACTGGGGTCTGCGTCGTCTCCGGGGGATGCAGTACCGACCAGATAAATATACCAAAATGATCCTGGTAAAGACCCTGCTTTTCCCAATACTAGACTATTGTATGGTCGCGTGCAATGACCTGACGGGGGAGGATGTGCGACGACTGCAGGTGGCGCAGAACGCATGTATGCGCTACGCGTTGCGGCCCGCCTGGGACGCTCATGTCACCCCACTCTACTCCAGGGAGAAGTTGCTGAAAATTAAGGAGAGGGAAACGCTCCTAATCCTCCAGTCCGGCTTGAAAGTGTGGAAAGAAAAGTTCCCCACTTATATCTCTGCCAATTTGGGGCTCCTGTAACAGCACACTAGACATTCAGACATTACCTTCACGTTTCCATTTCTTAGGAGCAGCAGAATGGCTGGGTCATATTTGGTATCTTTTGCAAGGGGATTTAATTCCCTCCCAGCTAATATTAAATCCGACCCCACGAGAAGACGTCTAGTGAAGCACCTATTGGGATTTTACGCACCTGCTGACTAATTTTCCTTTTAGGTTCTATTTATTCTAAATTGTTGTATTTCTCATATGTAACAGTATTTAATTACTGGTTGCATATATAACAATATTTATTTAATGGTTGCATGCATTTTAAACCCAATTTTTTACATTCCATTTATTGAACTGTTACTTAATGTTATATTTCACATAATTATTATCGTTCACTTTAATTCTCTTTCTTTTGCTTGTTATCTCATTACTCAATGCATGCCCTTTTACCACCCTTTCAGATATTGCTATTTTATTTTGTACTTTTTATATGGTTTTTACCAATACTTATATTTATCTGTTTATCTTTGTATGTACTTGTTTACACATCCAGTTTTCCATCCCCGCAGCCTCCTGACTTGGCTTACTCTAAATATAACCATGGACTTAAAACCTTATATATAGGACTGACATAAGTGTCACCCTTCCTGATTACACCATATCATGTAAAAGAGCCCAGGCCCAGGGGAATAAGGGGCAGGATTGTTGCCTCATCTGGGCCTGGTTAAATAAACAAAAAGTCAAAGTCAAAGCCTGATAATTAATAAATTGCACTTTATCTCGAAGGATACCTGGACTGCGTTATCGTGATAAATTGACCCTTGCTTGGATTCTTGGATTTTGGGACTTAAGATTTTAACTGGATTATTTTTCGATTGATTGACGACCCCGAACTTCTTGGTTATACGATTTTGGTTTAAAATTGGCCTTGTTGCAATGGATCGACGCCCTCGTGCGCCCGTCACAACAACTGAGAGGGGAAAAATTATTGGAATGATAGAAGCTGGAATTCTAGTTGCCCAGGTGGCCAATACTCTAGGATCGGACAAAGCAATGGTTTATAGATGGGTCAAAAGATACCGTGAAGGAGACGGAGATTTAAAAAATAAAACTCGCACAGGTCGTATCAGGTGCACTGATGAGAATCAGGACGCTGAAATATGCCAATCGGTGTTGGAAAATCCATTGACTGTCGGCGGAATGTCATCAATTGCCCGAAGACTCAATATTCCGTGTGGTTATCACACGGCTCGCCGCACAGTGGTCGGAACGGCCGATCTGGCTGGACAAAAGTCAAATATTTAAGTTTGGATAAATAACGTGGAAATGTGCTTATTGAATAGGTAATGAGTTGTAGTTTAAGATAGTATGCTGTTTTTGCGGATTTCTTTCAAATGCAATTCACTGTAATGGCTAGAAACTTCGATTCGGGACTTGTCATGATTTTACTGTACCGGTCACTGACTTTTAGGCATCAGTATCAGTGGTACTGAAACCATAATGATGGAATATTTTAATGAAAAGTGGAAGCAAATAGACTTATCCTTATACTTAATTCATAGTTTGGAAAAAACTTGTTGTTACTTTGAAGAATCAATCTGTTGAAAACAATGTGGCATTTTTTAGTGTTTCCCCCCCCCCCCCAGAAGTTTGAGGGGAGAATTCTGGCTGGTATGCTGTTCACTCAAACCCAGGGATGTTGTTTTGCGAGAGCAGCCGGTGACCAGGGGCAGTGGCGCAGTAGTTGAATTCGCCTTGAGTACCCCCTCCGCCGCTTGGAAAAACCCCTCCCCACAAATCCTGTCTCGTCTTGCAATAGGCAAGCTCTCTTCTGCTCGTGGCCTGGTCGTGGACGCATGTCTAGTGAGACATGGCAAATTTAGAGCAATTATTCTGCTGGTATTTAGCTGGTAATGTTTCCTTTGGGATCATGAATTACTATCATTGTTTTCTGTAATACTTCTGATTTTGAATACTCTACTTTGAATAGATATCGAACGGTAATAACTCGTAAATTTTTTGCTACCTTTTTCTTGTGAGCTGATTTTCTTGTTTGTGGAGTCTTTCCCTGATCCAGTTTGTGACCGACGGTTGGAGTTTTCCCTATGCCTGGGCTTACGTGAACAATCTACTAGATTTACGACGTAACGTCACAACAATCTGACCAAAATTGTTATAAACGTACTTTGTGTTAGAATTTAAAAAAAAGCCCTGAAGGGCCCCGGTATAATTTTAACGGATTATTGTAGGCAATAGTCTTATAAAACATGCTGAGCAAAAATTGGCTGCGCCTAGTTGCGCCTTTTAGAATTATAATGTAATTTCTACAGTGACATACGAATCTTCGAGCGGTACTTTTCAACTTACCGTAGAGTGGCGCTACTGAGATACGCGCGAAATTGGAAAAATCATCAGCACTAAAATATTCTTGGGAACGACTTTATGTGCAATTATTTATCTAAACTTATTTTTATATTTACTTTAATATAAAAAATTGCATTGTGTAATAAAATTATAAATAATTGTTAATTTATTTTTGATTGATTACATTAGTTGCTTTGCTAGCTGGAATGAGGTAATGGGTGTTGTGGACACTACTGGTAACACCATTGGAAAACGGAAATAGCCAAATTGTGAGAATGGTTTGTTCTTACTAGACGTGACTGGGAACGGTAACCTTGACACCCGTGCAACTGAAAATCCGACCTCAGCGCAATGGGGGCCGGAAAACGATCCTTCGTCAAAGTAAAGCAGGATTGACAAAGGAGAAATCAAATATGCCAGTAAAAGATATCATAAATTCAGAAAAAATTGATCCCCTACAATATTCCCAACCTGAAATTCTACACCTTGAAAATAAGGCAAAAGGCTAGTTATTTTTACAGCAATTTGAAGCTGTGCAAAGTGATACAAATATGCTTATGAATGAACTACTATTTGTCACTCACTCTCCTCTCCTTAAGTTCCCCTTCCCCAAAGCAAATGGTCAAATTATTTCTTCACCCACTCCTTAACCGACTCAGCCCACAAAGAATTCACGACCAGTGATTTATTTTGTATCACAATTGTGCCATTGCGTCTGTATATACCATCGAGTGACTTGACCGTATGGAAGAATCCACGGCCATCTTCGCCATGATATTGCCTACCGATCAAGTTCTCTTTTAAAAAAGAAACTAGTAATTTAATCGTTGAGGAAAAGGAATACATGGACGAAGAGATAAATAAATTGAGGCCGTCCATTTGATTTGATGTGGCAGTTGATCATCATTTGGTTTTGTCGATGGTCGATGGTAAAGCCGTCAGTCAGTTCTATGACTGGTATTTCTTCCCAGACTTGCAATGTCTACAAAGATACTCCTTGCCAAATGAATGATATAAAACTATTATTATTACGACCCATAAACACAGATGTATTCGAGTTCATTCACCTCTTCACGCCTGGATAAGGAGTTTTTAGTGCATGCTTCACATTTCGTATAGAGTTGACATTAAAAAATGGCAAATTAAAATCGCCGAAGATGAATCCATTCTTTCAGCACGAAAAAAGTGTGTCCAGGACAGATTAAGAGTGGAAACGGGGATGATTGTGGACATTACGAAGCAGGGAACTGGCTCCACGAATGATGGCAATGCAGCGAGGAGATTTTTCGCCCAACCAGAGTTGTCTTCAGAAGTCACTGGAATCAGCAAGGAACGAATACAAAGATTAGGTACCTATCGTGTTGAAAACAGTGGCGTCAAAACGCGCAGTTGATGTAGAAGTTTTAAAGCTATATGCTTTGGAGACGGCAAGGTTGTGCGTGGAGCTATACGGATGGTATTATATGCCAGCATCTGTGCATAAAATGCTAATTCATGGAAGTGATATCATTCGCGCGGCTCCCTTATCAATTGGTGTTTTGTCCGAAGAGCCAAAGGAGTCCCGAAATAAGGATATAAGGCGCTACAGGGAAAGCAACACGAGGAATATCTCTACTGCTACGGTAAATAAAGACCTCTTCAACATTCTTTTGGTATCATCAGACCCTTTAATATCTTCCAAAAGAAATTGAGAAAAGTGAAGAATTCTCCTTACCCACCCGAAGTTATGAATGTTCTATTGCCATCAATAGATGAAAATTATGGCTTAAGTGACTCGGATGGTTTTGTTTCTGACTAAGTAGGATTAACAAGAGTAAATTTCGCCTTATTGCAATGTCTAAGTAGTAGTAGTATTTGTGTTTAGGGTGCCTCGACAACTAAGGTCATTTGCACCACAGACAATCTATAAAAACAAAAATTTTAAAAGATGCATTAAAAAAAAGCATTTAAACATTCATAAAAGTTTTGAAATAAAAGGGGTTGTCAAATTATAAAAAGGTTGGAATTTAAACACTATTAATTAGCCCGGTCTCTATTAAAAACTTTATCACTCGGCTGACACTATCAGGGTCGTCTCCTAGGATGTGCCCTAGGTCTCCTCCGATGTTCAGCCGATGGCGCACAGAGCGGTATTTCTCACATTCAGTCAGGAGATGTCTCACAGTCATGGGAGAGTCGCAAACATCACATAGGGGTGGAATTCTCTCTTCGGTGAAGAGGCACGAGTGGGTCAGAGCGCAGTGCCCAATTCTCAATCGTGCGATTGCGACCTCCTCCCTGCGGTTCCTTCTGACAGACGTGGGCCACGCTGAAATTACCGGCTTGATTGCGCGCAGTTTATTTCCGGTAAGAGAGCGCCAAGTCTCTTTCCACTTTTCTAAGGCTATCTTTTTTGTGGTCGCCTTCAAATCTTCATATGGTACCAGCACAGAATCAGCTACGTCGTCCTCGCTGGCTGCCTTCGCGGCCGAGTCGGCCTTCTCATTTCCAGCAATACCCACATGTCCAGGAACCCACAGAAAACGGATTTTTCACTTTTTTCCGAGCAAGGGAAAGTAGTCTATTTTGAATTTCCTGGACGATTGGGTGACTGGGAGAAAAACTGGAAATGGACTGCAGGGCGCTCATGGAGTCGCTGCAGACCATAAAGGACGCGTTGCTACACTTAATACCATCCAGAGCCATCTTTATGGCGAACAGTTCTGCCGTATAGCCGCTACACAGCGGACTGAGCTTGGCCTTGAGGGTTCCATGGTGAGACGAGATCACTGCACACCCGCACGCACGCTCCGACTTCGATCCGTCCGTGTAAACAGGAATGAAGTCGGGGTGGCGGTGCATTACTTCCTTGAAGCTATGCTGGTATTCCGCGGCAGTTGTCAAAGATTTTTGATTTTTGTGGAGGACAAAGCTGACTTGTGGAAAAGGTACCTGCCAAGGTGCATTTTCCGAATTCCCAATGGGGTACACTTCTGGGAGCATGAACTCACTGTCCAGGATAAAATTATTAAAAGTAATACTTAGGGGTCTAGTTGCCCTAGGCCGCCTGTTAAAAATATTAATAAAGCGTGGGTTAAAAATAATATTAAAACTAGGGTGCCCTCTCATTGTTAGAATTTTAGCAACATAGTAGCACATTAGGATGTTTCGGCGTGCAGTCAACGGGGGCTCCCCAGAATCTGAGTAAACACTCAAGACCGGAGATGCCAATCGAAGCCCCGCATTGTGAACCGTGTTCAAAGGTCTCAAATAGCTTTGACGGGCAGAGGAGTAGACAAACCATCCATAGTCTAATTTAGAGCGCACCAATGCTCTATACAATAAAAGCATCGTGGAGCGATCGGCACCCCACGAGTAATTACATAGATATCGCAGGATATTTAAAACTTTCAAACATTTGTTTTTTAAAAACTCAATGTGCTTACGCCAATTAAGGCGGCGGTCAAAAATCAAACCCAGAAAGCGGGCTGAATCCGTATAAGGTAGAATTCGGCCGCTCAGGCGAAGTTCTGGTGGAGGAACTTGTGCCCGCTTACGATGGAAGTGGACACATTTCGTTTTTTCAACGGAAAAACGAAATCCACTTTGATTCGACCATTCCCCAAGACTGTTAAGGGTCAGCTGGATGACCCGTGCGGCACTGGTAATTGTGGATGATCGACAGAAAATGGCCAAGTCGTCCACGAATAAGGAGCCCATCACTGGTGTTCTGACGCATTCTGTAACGTCATTTATCGCAATGGCGAAGAGTGTGACGCTGAGTACAGAGCCTTGTGGTACCCCATTATGTTGTGTAAAAGGTCCGGATAAATGATTACCTATTCTTACTTTAAAAACACGGTCTGCTAAAAAAGTTTTGATAAAAATTGGGAGATTTCCTCTTAGGCCCCACTCGTGTAACGTATTCAGAATCTTCTGGCGCCAGACTCGGTCATACGCCTTCTCCAGATCGAAGAACACGGCTATGACATGCTGGCCCAGAAGGAAAGCCTCCTGGATAAAATTTTCGGTTCTCACCCCCCTAACACTTCCGTAGTGTCTCCCAAAAATACAGCAAAGAAAACCACCAGAAAACCTGACCAGCGAGAGAAAACTCCCTCTCCTGGTCCCTACGGCAAAGGTATGGAACCGATGCAGGAGGACATAGAAGAAGATCTCTGTATTTCGGACACAGAGATCGAAAAAGTCAGGAATAAGGGAAGGAAAAGTCGCTTGAAGCGATGATTCCACAGATTTCCGGGTTAATGCTGCTCCAAGTTTCAATATTTACATCATTTTTTTCTGTTTTTATCTTTCACCCTTTTTAAACCTTTTAATGACTTTTATATTACAATGGAATTGTAAAGGATTTTATCGGCGTAAGGAGGAGCTGGCTGTTTTAATAAATGATTTTAACCCTTTATGTATATGTCTACAAGAAACGCATTTTAAATCGACAGACAAGGGAATTTTAAAGGGATATAGTGTGACTAGGTTGGATGACTTGAGTGGGCGAAGAGGCCAAGGTGGTGTAGCAATAGCGGTCCGGGATACCCTACACACCTCCCGTGTGCGGCTAACCACCCCATTCCAGGCTGTGGCCGTCACCGTCCATGCATCCATGGAGGTAACGCTGTGCAACGTGTACCTCCCGGAAGATGCTCCGGTAAATGACAATAACCTTCAAGCCCTCATACGTCAATTGCCGCGACCCTATATTTTATTGGGTGACCTTAACGCTCATGATCCTCTGTGGGGCGGCCCTTCTGCCCAACGCAACAGAAGGGGACGGATTTTAAGCAGCTTTTTCCGAGATTTTAACCTCTTTTTATTGAACAATGGCGAGAGGACACGCTTTAACTCCTTTAACGGAGAATATTCCTCCATTGATTTGTGCTTATGCACGAGCAGCATTTTTACAAGACTGAAACTGTCTGTCCATACGGATCTCTGTGGTAGTGACCACTTCCCGATTTTAATCAAATCTGACGAGATTAACAATACGAATTTTATCCGCGAGGGCAACTGGATTGTCCACAAAGCCGACTGGTCTGTTTTTAAAAATTCTTTTAATTTCACGTACGATGCTCTTCGGGGCGGAACAAAGAACGTTGAGGTGCTAACCGCTATCATAGTGGACGCAGCGAAACGTAGTGTCCCCTTATCTAAGGGCGCAACCCGTCGACCAGCGGTACCATGGTAGAATGAGGAATGCGCCGAAGCTATTAAGAAACGGAAACGTGCCCTCCGTATTTTTAATAAGTTTGCAACTGCCTCTAATCTTGCCTCATTTCGACGACTCAGAGCAAAGGCTCGACTAATTATAAAGGAGTCAAAGAAGGCCTCCTGGATAAATTATGTATCCTCCATCAACAACAGGACTCCACTAACTCAGGTCTGGAACAAGGTGAGGGCTATATCGGGAGCACGGCATGTTCACGGCGTTTCGTACCTTGTATTTCAAGGTGTGACATTTCACACACCGAAGGAGATATGCGACGTTCTCGGGGAAGCGTTTGCCAAGACCAGCAGCGACGAGAACTACTCAGCAACCTTCCTGTCTATTAGGGAACGCTCCCCACACTTGAACTTCACCGAATCGCACGCAGCAGCCGGATACAATGATCTTTTTTCCTTATGGGAACTGAAGTCCGCCATAGCGGATTCCAAAGACACCGCGCCAGGAGTGGACGGTGTCCTAAACATATTTCTTCGGAATATACCGGAGAACGCGTTGATGGATATTCTCCATACCCTCAATCAAATTTGGGTTGAGGGAAGCTTCCCTACAGCGTGGCGGGAATCCGTAGTTGTCCCTATCCCCAAACAAGGAAAGGATAAAACACCCAAATAATTATAGGCCAATATCCTTGACCAGTTGTCTATGCAAGACCATGGAAAGAATGGTGAACCGTCGGCTCATTTGGTGGTTGGAGCGTCGGAACCTTCTTTCCAATATCCAGTGCGGTTTCAGGCGAGGTAGATCCACCACAGACCACCTTGCAATGTCTAAAAGTGATTATTTTCTGTATATTGTAAAATTTAAATTATTTTAATGTTGCAAAGTGATTGGTTTATGCCCATTAATTTCTTATATTAGGTGCAATGTTCGTTCTATTAGGGTTAACAAGGGTAAATTTCGCCTTATTAAAATGTCTAAAAGTGATTATTTTCTGTAAATTGTATAAACATTTAAGTATTGTGAAACGTATTTTAACATTGCTATTTCCATTGTAAATTTTGAAATTAAAATTTGTCATTCAAAAAGGAGATACTAGAGTAATTTTAAAGTCACAGGTCATTTAGAAACTGCCCCACTAAATTAAACCTGGTAAGAACCTCTCATCAAATATGATGGGGCTAATACCCATTGCCGTTATCTCTTATTCAAGGACGCAGAAAATTTTAAGCTATTGCAAATGAAAGATGATAAAATATTTGACAGCTTAAACATTAATTCGCACAGAGCGATAATACTTTCAGCTAATAATTAATTATCTGGCAATATAGTGAAAACCGGGGAATTCCCAAACCCCCTAATTTTGCCTCAGGTCCAGAGAAAATTACTTTAACCATTTAATAAGGTAAAGTTATCGATATTGAAGGTATTTCAAAAATATTTGGCGCTTATGCGTGCAATATAGGCGCCCGACAGACTTTTGTCCAGCCAGGCCGGCCTTTCCGACCACTGTGCGCCGGCGCCTTCTAGAGAATGGTGTCCGGCAAACATAAGGATGCACGGTTTCAATTTTCCAATTCCTACATTAGCCTCGACGAGGATTACTGGAATTTAGCAGTTTTTTTTCAGATGAAAAAACTTTTAAAAGCAGTGACGTTGGCAAAATAGAACTTTGGAGAGATCGCGGTACCAGGTATGTTTACATGTATTAACTTATTAATTACAATAAGAACTCTTATTAAAGAATAAAATTTTACGAAATAATAATATTTTTCGAAACAGGTACAACGCCAATCACATTTTAAAAACGAATAACTCCGGCCGTATCACCCTCAGTTTTTGGGGCGCTATTTCGGCCGCAGGCCCCGGGCCATTGGTTCGAACACCACCAAGAATGACGGGCATTGACTTTGCCAATATACTAAATGAACATCTGATGCCATATATAAACCAGATTGTGCCTGAAGGCGAAGAGGTGGTGTTCCTTCAAGATAATTGCCCCATCCAAAACTACCACACAACAAGGCGGTTTTTTACATGAACATCCCCAAATCGGCCAAGTACCTTGGCCTTCAAACTCCCCCGACTTGAACCCCATAGAAAATATATGGGGACTTATTGTAAAGGAGTGGGAGTCGAGAAGGGAAAGGACCGCAGACGCTTTGGAGGAGCATGTTCGGGAGGTGTGGCAGTCCTTAGCCCTGAGACCTCTCTTATTTGAAAGGTTGACAAATTCAATGCCAGCAAGACTCTCAGCAGTCATCCGTGCTGATATAAATAGTACTAAATACTAAAAAATATATGTAATCTCTTTTATTCCTGCTCCCTAAGTTACTCCGGAAATAGTAGTTTAGTTTTACGCGAATAGTGCGTACATGGTGTTCGCGCTCATCGGTAACGCCTTATTTTATACCACACTGAGAACTTCATGATGGTTCTAAAAACTTCATAGACGGTTGCCTAAGAAGCCTTTCTTATTGCAACCACGTCTAATTCACCTCGCTTTTACATGACGGGATCCCCATTAATTCTTTTTCCCATACTAGTCCTCCCCCTACCATGCGGGTAGGATGAAATGGCTCGTCAGTTAAGCACAAGTAGGCTAGGAAGTCTCATCTTCGCTGGGCTCTACCAAAAGAAATAAATCTGTTCAATGTCTATAAAGGAAGTAGCCTGCCTTGCGTTTATATTCATATCATTTTAATTGAAAATAATCAAAATTTAGAAATTTGACATCACATCGTCTCACAAACCTATTTTCCTATTTCTCTGTTTGAAGACTTGTAAATCTTGGGAAAAAGTGGAATTAATGCAAATTCGTGTCTAAAAAGTCATACGATGGTAAAAGGTTAAAAAAAATACTTGTCAAAAATTATACCTCATCATTTAAAGCTACGGAAAGTACCCTGCGATGATGCTGTTGAAACTCATTGCAAATGGATACAAGCAGCTGAATCTCCTGTACGGTAATTAAGACAGAATGATAGCGCGTGCCACAAGTTTATGCTCATGTAAGTACCGTACCGTTAATTGTAAGAAATATGCTGCGCAATGTTGGTTTCCCCATCTTGGCCATTGTGCTAAATGCGTCTAACGACATTGAATAACTTTCCTCATTGGTTGGGCATATGGCTAACTAATTAATTGAATTTTCAACAGCATAATTTCAATTTTCAGAGCTGAAGTTGCGTCCAGAATAATCATGCGATCACAAAAAAAACTTCGGGTCTCATACAGATTTAATTATTTGTGAGAATTAACATGATTTAATCGACGACCGGAGATAAGGGGATCACGTTGCTTAACATTTATTTCTATTTTCATGTTCACCGATTGGAAAGTACACCAAGCCCAAATCAAGGGTCCATTTATCCCTCAGGACGTATATCTGCTGCTAGTACTCTAAGGCTTTATTGCTGAAAATACAAAAAACAGCCTTTTCAGTATTTCTACAATAAACAAAAGTGTAAGCGTGGTATGATATTCAAACGCCGCCCTTGATTTGCCTTTTTATGGTGGCCGAGCCAAATAGCTTCAAAGACGACCGCCGCTTCGCCCCTGTCCGATGCACAGCAAATATTTTACGCAGCGCGTGCAATCGCAGAAACACGTTTTCTACCGGATGAGGAGAATCCCAGCGAATTCTTGCTATGAAGTCACCAGCAGTGGTGCAGCGAGGGGGGATTTTGGGGGATAACCCCCCTCCCCCCCCCCCCCCAGAGCAGAAAAACTTTTAATAGTAGTAGTAGAATTGAGATAAAGGGTGCGTCGACGGCAAGGTCATTTTGCACCACTACTCAATCGTTTGATTCAAGACTCATTATAAATGGATCTTTACTATGCAATTTTTTAACATAAAATAGAGGGAGGCTTTTAAATTTTGTTGAAAAGACCTATTTCCTTGAGAAACAAAATTGTACTATTTAGATTGGTGGGGTGGTCTCCTAGAATAGATTCTAGGTCCCCATCCAGATTGAACCGTGTCCGCGCATCACGGTATTTGTCGCACTCTGTCAAGATATGTCGGATGCTTAAAAGGCACCTACACTCGTCACATTGAGGAGCTTGCTTCTCTTCGGTAAAAAGAAAGGCATGAGTCAGAGGGCAGTGCCCTATCCTCAAACGAGTGATACCTACTTCCTCCCTTCGATTGATCCTGGTAGAGGAAGGCCAAGCTGACGTTGTATGTTTGATGCTTCGCAGTTTATTGTTATTCAAAGTCCTCCACGACTCCCTCCACTGTTCAAGTACAACATTTTTTAGTGACCCTCTTAGGTCTTCGTACGGAACTAGCGTTGATTTAATCTCTTCGTTAGTAAGAGCTTCCTTGGCCAACAAATCTGCTTTTTCGTTTCCACGTATCCCCGCATGTCCCGGAACCCAAAGAAAGCAAACACTTATTCCCTTGTTCATGAGAGTCAGCAGCGTGGCATGAATGTGTTGAACAACTGGATGCAAGGGTAAGAAGCCAGAAATGGATTGTAAGGAGCTACGGGAGTCGGTGCATATGACAAACGAGCCATTTTCGCCACTCAAGGCTTCCAAATCCATTTTAATTGCGAAGAGTTCCGCCGTATAAATGCTGCACAGCGGATGCAGCTTCGCCTTAATGGCTCCATGTAGAGGAGAGAACGCTGCACATGCGCAGGCAGAGTTACATTTCGATCCGTCCGTGTAAATGGGGATTAAATTGGGGTGGTTCCATCGAAACTTAAAATACTCACGTTGGTATTCCAAGGGAGTAGTGGAGGATTTTGGCCGAGGTAGTAAAAACATATTAACCGTAGGAGTGGGAGTTAACCAAGGTGCGTAAGTTGAGTACGCAACAGGGTATACGTCCGGTAGTTTAAAATCACATCCGAGAATAAAATCATTAAAACGAATACTTACAGGTCTCGTTGCCCTAGACCTTCGATTAAAAACATTTAAAAGCCGAGGTTTAAAAAGTATGTCGTAGCATGGGTGACTCGTCATAGATAAAATTTTGGATACGTAACTGCAAAGCAGCCAAGTCCTACGGTAGCACAAGGGAGGTTCTCCTGCGTCAGAGTGGATGCTTGGAACTGGGCTTCGAAAGGCCCCAGTGCAGAGTCGTAGCGCGGCGTTGTGCAAAGAATTTAACGCTCGTAGATACGAAGGGCGGGCAGATGCATAAACAAAGGAGCCGTAGTCTATTTTAGACCGCACCAATGTGCGATATAGTAAGAGTAGGGTGGTACGGTCTGCTCCCCACGATATGTGACTCAAAAACTTTAAAATATTTATAGACTTAGAACAACTTGCCTTCAGATTATTGATGTGATCTCGCCAGTTGAGTCTTTGATCCAATGTTAGTCCCAGAAAACGGATTGACTCCACAAATGGGAGATTTCTTCCGCTAAGACGAAGTGTAGGAGGAAGGTGGACGCCTCTGACACGGTGGAAGTGAACGCATTTGGTTTTCTCAGTTGAAAATCGAAAACCGTTACTATGAGTCAGCGTGAGCTGGATCAATCTCGATATATTAGCCACTCTAGATGACCTGCAAAAAATCGCCAGGTCGTCAACGAATAGTGGCCATTATCGGCGTCTGGATGTATTTAGCTACGTCGTTGATCGCAATAGCGAAAAGCGTCACGCTCAAGACGTACACCTGGGGTACTCCGTTGTCAAGAGGGTAGGGACGCGTTAGGAACTGCCCTGTCCTTACTTTAAAAATACGGTTTGTTAAAAAATTTTGAATAAAAGTCGGTAGGTTACCCCTAAAACCCCAATCATGCAGAGTACGTAAGATTTTTCTGCGCCAAACCCGATCGTAGGCCTTCTCTATGTCGAAGAATACCCTAACCACGTGTTGGCGGAGGATGAAGGCTTCTTGGATATAATTCTCGATCCTCACCAAGTGGTCCAAGGTGGAGCGGCCCCTTCTAAATCCACTTTGAATATTGCAGAGAAGGTTTCGGCGTTCCAACCACCAAATGAGCCTCCGATTAACCATAACTTTTAATTTAGTAGTTTACTTTATTGGATTGATATTACTGATATAATAGTGTAAGTATTAATAAAATATCCCTCAGAAAGCCGTAAAACTCACCATTTTGAACCATTTATCTTAAAATTCCGCAATTTATTTATCTCGTATCTACAGCTTATCCTGGTGGGTATTCCATACCCCCACATACCCCGGTATTAGTTCCACCTTATACCCCCCCAGCCTTATTTCCTAGCTGCGCCCCTGGTCACCAGCACACACGCCACGTCGCACAGCGTATTTACCCCTATTCATATTACCCCTCATGTGGAGGGGAACTCTTACACTTGTTCCTCACACAAGGCATCAGTACATAACAATCATTCCGATTGCATTTAAAATGTATCAGTCTCATTCCCAAATATTTAGTGTGCTACAGCTCTTCAGCACCTTAACACCAGCCGCCACTGTTTAGAACACGCTCAATGCACAACCTGTATCCTCCGGATTCACACTAGTCTCCTCTTTTCAACCAACCACGCCTAAAACTACATCTTTCCATATTCTCTACAAGATTTACGCTCCATTTTCGTGCATACCATCTCTAACGCCTAGAAGTCTCATATCGTCCTCTTTCGTTAACGTCCATGTTTCCTTTCCGTAAAGCACCATACTCTAAATCCGTCTTTTGGCTTTTGATTTCACTGACCCCTTATATCAGCTCTATTCTAATCATAGATCGCTCCCTTTCAAACGCAATTCCCATTTCGAAATTCTTACTACTGCGGTATCCTTTTTCCTGAAACGTTTTCCAATTAATGACCTAAGTATTAAAAGCGAACAAAAACTAATTTATTATAACAAAATAGAAGATATAATGACTAAATACCTTAGTATAATCGTAAAAAATGAAACCCCTTCTAGATTCGTAAACAGCTAAAATAAAGACACATTAACTGCTGGCTACGATAAGGCCTTGCCATTTTTTGACAATCAAAACTCGGAAAAAAATCATTTTTTCCGAGGAAATATTCCATTGGTGTAAATATATTTATCCAATTAACAAAAATTGATCATTAATGAAGAAGAAAGCTTATGAAGCTATCTTCATCAGCTTCAACCAACGTAAAAAACTATTTAATGTCAATCAAGTAAAGATGATGAAGTCGAAAGAACCATGTTTTTTCCTGAAAATTGCCAGTGAAATTTTTTTTTTAATTTCTTAACTCTCCTTTATCGAAAAAATATTTCTACAACTAAATATAAAGTCTCCTGAATGACATTAAATCCCTAAAAAGTGTCACGTGCGAGTTGATTTCCGTGTTCCTAATGGCGAAATCATGCCCCCACCAGGCCTTAAGGGGTTTACCATTGGGTGCATCCAGGGGGAGTGATCGCTCAGTGATCAGTGAGCGGACTCTGACGTCACCGCTCACTGAGCGATCACCGAGCACCCTGGATGGTGAAAGCTCAGTGAGCGCTTCGGTGGCGACTTTGAAATTGTTAATAAAAAGACATACGGTAGGCCACTTAAAATCTAACGTTAAAAGAAATAGGTAGGGTAATTAATTAATAATGGAAAATATTTCTGTATAAATTATTATACATTTAAGGTAATTTGTATTAATAAGCAGACAAATGGTTGTTAACTATGTTGTTAACTATATAAATATTAAGTATATGCTGAATTGTCATAATGGTCATAATCTCATAATCGTTGCGACAAATGAAGAGAGACAAGCCAGGTCCTCGTGGTGCACGTGAGGACATCTTTCATTTGCTGTTCCGGCTCCAGAGTGAGTAGTTGTATTCGAGGTTTCACAAGGTAGAAAATTGCTGAAATGGAGGCTGCGCTTCAGGCATTTTTATTGGACGACTTGAACCTTAACGAAATTGTAGCCAACGTTATCCAGCTTGCCTACCCTATTGAAGAGGAGGAAGTAGTGGAGTGGCTTGTTCCTCCTGCGAGGAACGAGCAGTACTACGAAGAAACTGTCCCACGCTACAGTCCAGACGACTTTAGAAAACATTTCCGGATGTCGAGAAATTGCATGGAGGTACGTAAAATGTTACTTTTATGTCTTTTAGAATTTTTCCTTGCTCAACTTGTCGGAACTGAAGACACGTGTTTAAAGGAATTCGAGTTCTTCGATGGCTATTTTACAAGGGGATTGAGAATGCATGTTCTAAAGCTGCATCCTTAGGCGTGTTTACACGATAGATTTACTGGGGCAAGTGGATTCGTAACGACACTTTCAAAAGCCACAACGGCCGTGTGAACACCCGGCAGTGCGAAAATGCATGTCCAGCTAATATCCCGTTCTAAGTTTGTGTATCTATCGGATCATTTGTCCCTTAATGCACTTGCACGGGTGGTCTAAACACGGCTACATGCTGGGGAGATCAATGGTAATTTTATTTAAGCGTGGGCTGTTTTGCTGTTCATGAAATTCACAACTTTTTGCAAGATATATTTTGGAATGCAAGGTAGTAGCTTTCGTATGCCGCCTTTATCCCCCCAGAAGCAAAAATTGCGAAGCGAAATCAGTACTGAATTGAAAGGTATGTATTCAACAAATCTTCTTTAAACCTACAAAAGTAGATGTATATTATTATAAGATATGTGATTAAAGTAAAACTTTATTTCAAGGAAATAATCTCATAAATCACATGGCTTGCCCCCCTAGTTATGATCTTATTGGTATTATATATTTCTGTCTATTCCAGTTGCTCTGCGTGGACATAGGGGCACGATTAGAATCCGCCTGCCGAGACGTCCCACTGCAGAAGGAGGTGATGGTTTGTGTTTGGGTGCTAGCCAAACAAGAATCCTTCCTATCTGTGGGGGACAGATTCGGAATAGCTCCCAGCACAGCCCACTTTGTATATGAGGAAGTGGTGCAGTGCCTCCACATGGCCATGGATGACTACATCAAGTGGCCCACTGAAGCCAAGGCCCTGGAGTCTGTGAACGTAAGTGCAGGTGCTCTTTCAAGGGCACACAAAAATTACGCTTAGAACTGCTATTACTAATAATGTGCCATATGAGTTGTGGTTCAATGAGAGATTGTTGGAAGAGGAACTGTGCCGTTTGAGGGTGTTCAGGTGTCGTGCTTGGGCATATGAGGAGTTTAGTGAAGCTGAGATGTAAGAGGCTTGAGCCAAAGAATATGCTCTCTAGGTTATACAAAAATTACTGGGCCATCGCATAGACAATTGAGATAACATGGAAGGGAAAATAAAAAATTTGGCTCATGTTATGAAAAATGATATTTCAGCTCAATTAGAATTTTCATAATGCTGTGCTATTTTTTTCATATACCTTAAAAATGATGCTATAGGTGTATATGTTTAACTTCATCAACAAATTTTTAAACTAAGTTACAATTTTTAAACCTTTTGTTACGTACTGGACATCGTACGCTTCAGGTTTCAAGTTATTGAAAACAGGCAGAGTTAACATGGTCCAAAACACACTTATCAGAAAATGTTGTTAAGCCAATTTCAATAGAAGAAGATCATATGTTTATCAGCATTATTCTCTTGATCAATTAACTTGTCTTAGCTTAGCTTAATTATAATACAATTAATATATAAAAATATTACACAACTACTAAAATCTTGTTACCATGGTATTAATGAAAAAGACAATGAGAAAGATACCAGAGTTCATATTTTAAGATTTGTTAAATTATATTTACATGGTCTTTTGTTGTTCATCACTGCAGGAGGAGATATAACTTTAAATCACCTCTCTCTTTATTGTGTGCAATACAATCGGGCGTCATTGGCCATTTACAATGCCCTGGAGGACCGGTGGGTACCATCGGGGGTGCAGCAACGAATTAAAGCTAGGGGGGTTTTTAGGCGCAATCAATAGTGGGGGTCTGGGGGGTATGGAATACCTGCCAGGGCAAGCAGGAGGTGTGGGGGCCCTTCCCCAGAAAATTTTTAAGGTGGTTCAAAATGGGGAGTTTAATCCTTACACTATTCTAATAGTAATATTAATGCAATAAACTATATTAAACTTAAACTTTAAAATTTATCTGAGCTCTTGGGGGGAGGGATTATCCCCCAAACTCCCCCCTCCCCTTGCTGTGCCACTGGGCACCATGACTGTAACTTAGTTGCTTCTCTGAGACAATTTCTGTGATTTCACCTCAAAATAAATTTCCATTATGTTGTACTAGAACCCACTGACCTCTGCATTCTGTCTTCATTTCAACAAATAGGTCTAAATTCAAGTTGATATCTTTAACATGTCTCTGTCGCGAAAAACGTTCGTGTTGCATATCACGTGAAAGCTAATGATATCTGGTGCTGCTTGAACTTTGTCCCAATGTTTAACTTTAATGATTGTGTCATGTATATAATCTTCTCCAGCATAATATACCTTTAACAAACAAACATTGAAAAACAATATCATACAAAGTGTCTTTGAACAAACTTCTGATGGGACTGCTGCAAAATCCTTGGCAGATTAAATAGAGCATCATTTTCATCAACTAGTCTCTTGACATTCAGTTAGTTCTCCAGAATTGCATTCAGGAGAACTGATTTGAGCTGGATTTTTTTAGCTTGAGTTTGCCTGCTCTTCACTGTCGTTTTGTCCCTTTTATACTTTTTCTTTGTCAGTAACATTTTCCCTCTATTTTCTTAATTAATTTATCATCTTCCTTTCTTTCTTAAGAACCCGTCATGATCATTTGCTTTGAGACTACCACCCATTTTTTTTCCTCTAGCATCAGCAGTTGACTTAGGTTTTTCCACCACCATTTCAATCCTGAAAAAACATTAAATTTCTAATCTTAAAAGTTTCAGGCATTATTCTGTGGTGCTATAAAAATACTTCATGTAGTCCACATTGATCATTTTCTGACCTTGATCCCCTCATAATAATAATCCTAATGTCACAAAAATGAATAGAATATAAAAATGTCGGAAATAGAACTGTTATCAATATTTTATTCATAGGGTTACCTGAGCTAACAATTAAATGAATAAATGTCACATTGTCCGAACTTTGAATTTTTTAAGAACGTTTCATGCACACAGCATTTAAATTTCGCTGTAAATAGAATTCTATTTTAAACTGGTTACTATTAGTTACTTCTTTTTTTAGTAAAAGGTTTGCATAGCATGCATTGTATCTTCACCAGCTAGTCGCTTGAAATTGTTGATATGTTTTCTATGTACAGAGAAATCTGTTATTAGTTGTGCTGCTGTTATAAGTACTTTCTGAATTTCTTTGGTTGGCTTTCAATTCATGTCGGGCAGAGCTCTTAGAAGTGTGGAATTTGTAAGCAGTTGTTTAGAATTTAGCAACCATTTATATTATTTCTCTTTGCTTTTTAGGTGTTCCAACTGAGATCAAGGGGTATCCCCAGAGTGGTGGGGGCTATAGATGGGTGCCACATACCCATCCAGCAACCTGCTGGAAACCCAATCGATTATTATAACAGAAAGGGGTTCCACTCAATTATATTGCAGGGTGTATGCGATGAGGGCATGCGATTCATCGATATTGCTGTGGGCATGCCTGGAAGAATGCACGATGCCCGGGTATTTGAAAATAGCCCCCTCCGTCAAAAGCTGGTGGTTGAGAGGGTTCTTGGACCTGATAGGCACCTGATAGGGGATGCTGCTTATCCCCTGTTGGGGTGCCTTATTACTCCTTTCCGAAACAGCGGGAATTTAACTTACACCCAGGTTGTTTTCAACACCAGATTAAGCACCATTCGGAGCGTGGTTGAGCGCGCCTTTGGACTTTTAAAAGGCAAATTTAGGCGCCTCAAATATTTAAATATGGCGAACAGGGGGCTACTTACCAGGAGTGTGGCTGCTTGCTGTGTGCTACACAATTTCCTATTGCAGACAGAGGGTGAGGAGGAAATGGCTCTGGCTCAAGACGATTATGAAGCTTATGAGGAGCCAGAAGGAGATGCCGATGTGAGGGAAGGGGGATATCAGGAAGGGAGAGCGAAGAGGGAGAATACTATGGGGTTGTTATAATTTCTTCTATGTACAAAACAATTTTTTTTAACTGGCTGATTTTATGGAAAGGAAGTAATCTTGTCATTTGGTGAAAGGGATTTGCCTTTGAAATAAATACATTAGTATAATATCTTCTGCTTCTTTAGTCACAACTGATTTTCCTTTTCCTATTACAAATGCTTTCGTGATACAATTGTTTTTTTAGGAGGCGAGAGGAATTGCACGAGTGAATATAGGCCTATGTATGTACATTGTTTTAGCTAAGGTGTACATAAGCCTGGTTGCAGATAGACTTCAGCCATTACTTCACAATATTTGTGTAAATTAACATTGTGATTCAGTAGTGGCAGGTTATCGTATCGTGTGTATCAAGTGCGTATCGTTACCACAAAAACCCTTCCCTTAGGAATATCTCTGGATTACAAAATTTTCTGGAATGAGCATGTTACAAACATCAGCAGCAAAGTCAGTTCTTCATATTACTTACTAACGCAGCTCAGTTCCACTGTGGATAGAAAAACTTCGCTAAAACTATATTATAGCGACTTCTACTCTCGTGAACGTACTTATACAAAATGTCATAGTAATATAGATCATAATTTTGTATGAACAAATGTTGCCAAAAGGGGGCCGAGAGAAATAGGCATAACACTTGTTTTGCCACAAATCTTTTCCCGCTGCAGGCACTTACATTTAGATCCTTGGGGTTCACCAAAATAGAAATGGGTTGATCTAATTACTGCTACAGACTTTACAATGAAGCTAGGCATTAAGTTACACTGAAACCCTTCCATTCATAGGCCTACCCAGCGAGGGGTAGGGGAGCAGCTGCCCCCTACCCCAGAAGAAAAAATTGCTTAAGTCTAAGCAAAATCAGAACTGCATTGAAACAAAAACATTCAACAAATTTTCTTCAAACCCACTTAAAATGATATGCATTACGATAAGATCATTAAATTAACTATTTTTTCGAGGAAATAATCTCAAACTAATGCCACAACTTTGTCCCCCCCATACACAATGGCTTGCCTCTCCTTGTTATGATCCGGGGTATGCCCTTGCTTCCATCAAACAATTATCCGAAACAATTACAGGGTCATTGGTAAGTCATTTAACCAACATTTTCATTTAAATGAGAAGAGATCCATTCACGAGAAATTTTAAAAATTTATATTTACAGAAATCAAATACACTAAAGTAAACATTATATATACATAAGTAAAAAAATTATGTCTGCCTTCCGTTACTCAAATACTCTCTCAGCAACTGGTTTCTTTCCCGCTGAATGTTGTTGCTCTCCTTTAATTGCTCGGCAATTGCATTGAGCGCCTCCACTCTATATGGAAAGAACAGAAAAAAGTTCGGTCATTATCTTGAGGTGTTTACCAACCAGCTACATTTATAGACTACATTTTATGCCCTTGAATCATAACTTATTACAGAAAGACAAGTGATTACATAAATAAGGTCAGTGTCTGTAATAATTAGTAGGTACCTTTTCCTCTCCAACTCCTCATTCATATTCCTCCTTTCTACCAGGCGCTTCCACCTGCTGGGCAGGGCTGGATGAGTATTGAGGAGGGGACCGTGACCCCCCAACACCTCCGACGATGTACTGGCAGCAGCCACACTTTCTTCCGCCCTAACCCCAGTGCCCACCATCTCCTGTATATTCACCGTCTCGTCATTAGTCAGAATGTCAGTCATTAGGTCATAATATGGCCAGTTAACCGTGTTACGGCCAGTGGAATTCTTGGTCTGCTCCACCTTAATAAAAGTCCTATTTAAGTTTCTGAATTTCCGGTCCAATAAGTCATGCGTTATGTTGGTCTTACCGGAGCGGCTAAACACCAGGGCAATCTCCTTCCATAAATCGGTCTTTATGAATTTGGGGTCACGGAACCTACCTAGCCTCTCCCGGTACTCCTCCAGCATCATGAGAATTTTTTTGTTATCCCATTCCTTAGCATCAGTAAGTCAAGGATAATGAATCAGAAAAGACATAACCACATGAAAGCCAATTGCAGGGGGATGAACAATACCGCCTGCTAGTCTTTTACAAGGATATCAGCACAATATTTTTAGCAGGCCCTCTAGCATTCGTGAATTTTGTTTGCAAGTTTTAGCCAAGATTAAACAGGTTATTTTGTAAGTAAACTTTAAAGCCTTCAGCTCCAGCAGACTGATTCACAACCCACACCTTAAGAGGATTTATAACTTCAAAATCATACTGAAAATGCAATGTGCGTTCAAACCATTGTTACAGGCAGCTGGTGCTAACTAGGCTTTTACAAGCCAAATGAAAGAGTTATTACATATGGTCAAGGGTTTCTCAATCTAATTCCAGACCTTAAGCAAGCCCTTTTTAGCCAGGGGCAAAGATACTGGAGACAAGTAGTAATGGTAGTAGTAGTATTTGGATTTAGGGTGCGTCGACGGCAAGGTCATTTTGCACCACTACTGTGCTATTTAATTACAAAAGTTATGTATAAAGTAATCTACTGCATCTGATGTCTTCGTTGAAAGTGTACATAATTAGACTTTATTAAAAATGTTTATTTCTCTGAGAAACCGAAATGTACAGATTAAGTTGGTAGGGTAGTCTCCTAAAAGGGTTTTTAGGTCTCCCCCTAGATTATTTCGTCTTCGCGCTTCGCGGTACTTAACACAATCTAGCATGATGTGTCTAATACTTAATGGACATTTACAATCCCCACATTGGGGAGGTTCCTTCTCTTCAGTAAAGAGATACGCATGGGTCAGGGGGCTGTGCCCTATCCTCAATCGTGTAAGTACTACTTCCTCTCTCCGATTACTACGAGCTGAGGAGGGCCACGCTGCTACCATGTCCTTGATGCCACGGAGCTTGTTATTATTTAGAATCCTCCATGACTCCCTCCATTTTCCAAATACCACGTTTCTTAGAGATGCTTTTAAGTCCTCGTGGGGAACCAGCGTTGAGACAAGAACTTCGTTATTCAGAGCTTCCTTGGCCATAGCGTCTGCTATCTCATTCCCGGCTATCCCCTCATGTCCCGGTACCCACAGAAAATGGATATTCAAACCCTTTCTCGAAAGGGTCAGCAGGAGAGAGTGTATTTCTTGCACGATCGGGTGCACGGGTGAGAAGCCAGAGATGGCTTGTAGCGAGCTCCTGGAGTCAGTGCATATGACAAAGGAGCCGCCGTGGTCACCTAGGGCTTCTAGAGCTGTCCTTATGGCATAAAGCTCCGCCGTGTACACACTGCACATCGGGTGAAGCTTTGCTCTGATGTTTCCGTGGATAAGGGAGAACACTGCACATGCACAAGCAGAGTTATCTTTCGAAACGTCAGTGTAAACGGGGGTAAGGTTGGGGTGATTCCATCGGAACATGGCAAACAAACGCTGGTACTCCGAGGGAGTTGTGGAAGACTTCGGTCGAGATCGTGAAAGAATATTCACCACCGGAGTGGGAGTGATCCAAGGGGGGTGTTCCGAGAATGAAACAGGATACACTTCAGGTAGCGTGAATTCGCATCCGCGAATAAAATCGTTAAAACGAACGCTTACTGGTCTGGTTGCTTTAGTCCTTCGGTTAAAAACATTAATAAAACGGGGTTTAAAAAGTAAACTATAACATGGGTGACTCGTCATTGCTAAAATATTGGAAACGTAGCTACAAAGAAGCCAGGTCCTTCGGTAGCATAGAGGAGGCTCGCCTGCGTCGGTAGTAGTAGTAGTGTTTATTTTATAGGGTGCGTCGGCGGCTAAGGCCATTTTGCACCACTCACTGACTGGTATTGATAAAGGGGATTAGGCCCGTTCTGAAATTAACGTGTCAATAATTTACAAGAGGTATCATTTATATTTTATTGAAAAGTCGAGTTGAATGTAGGAATGCTATCAGTCGGGAAATGTTTTCGGGAGTGTCTCCTAGTACCTCAGCTAGGTTGACTCCGAGGTTGTGATTCACCCGTGCAGTACGATATCTTGCACAGTCCGTCAGGATATGTCGCACTGTTAGTGGACAATCGCAATTTAAGCATTGGGGCTGTATTCTCTCTTCGGTGAAGAGGTATGAATGGGTTAATAAGCAGTGACCAATTCTTAAGCGTGTTAAAACCACTTCCTCCCTGCGGACATTTCTTATAGAGGTCTGCCACGCAGTTATTACGGGCTTTATTTCCCGAAGTTTGTTATTTTGGATTTCGAGCCATTGCGTCTTCCAATTTTGTCTAATCATACCCCTCATGGCATTCCCTAAATCTTCCGCTGGCATTAACTGAAAATCTGTATCCGGAGACCTGAGCGCATCTTTGGCTGCAGAGTCTGCTTTCTCATTCCCTGGTATGCCCACATGTCCAGGGACCCAAGCGAAGCTTATAGTGGTCCCTTTTTTACTCAGGGATAACAGAGTGCTTTGTATGTCCTGAACAATGGGGTGACAAGGAGAATAAAGAGATATGGATTGGAGAGCACTGTAAGAATCTGTACAGATCATAAATGACGCAACACTGTTTTTAATGGATCGGAGAGCAATCCTAATGGCAGTGAGCTCAGCCGTAAAAATGGAACAGTACGGATGCAATTTTGCCTTGAGGACTCCATGATATGGGGATACCACAGCGCACCCACAGGCGGTATCCGATTTCGAACCGTCAGTGTATACGAACGTAGATTCGGAGTTTTCGGCGCGGAATTTCTTGAAAAGTTGTTGGTATTCTCCCGGCATAGTAGTAGATTTAGAGCAGCGAGTAAGATCAAGTCTCAAAGCTGGCCGGGGAATTAACCACGGCGGCACGTTGCTGTACCCAGTGGGGTACGTGGCGGGCAAGGTAAAATTGCGTTCTGCGATTAGGTTTCTGAAGCGAACACTTAGAGGTTTAGTGGATCTTGTCTTTCGGTTAAAAAGGTCTAAAAGCAGTGGGTGAGAAATAATGTTAAAACAGGGGTGGTTCGGCGCGGATAAAATTTTTGTGGCATAATTGCACATCAACGTCTCTCTGCGATTGACTAGGGGAGGCTCTCCTGTATCGGCGTAAATGCTCAAGACAGGGGAGGTCCTGAAGGCACCGGTTGCTAAACGCAGTCCCGTATTATGAACCGTCGAGAGCGGTTTCATGTAGGTCTCACGGGCGGATGAGTACACAATCGATCCGTAGTCTAGCCTTGAACGTACTAATGCTCGATACAGCATAAGCATTGAGGTACGATCCGCGCCCCATGTCGAATGTGACAGAAACCGTAAAATGTTCAGAACTTTGAAGCAATTGTCTCTTAGAGTTCGGAAATGTTCGCGCCAAATCAGGCGCCGGTCCAATGTCATACCCAGAAATCGGGCGTTCTCAACGTAAGGAAGCTCATTACCATTGAGATATAGGGACGGTGGGGCTTGTACACCCCGTCCTCGGTAAAAGTGAATGCATTTCGTTTTCTCAGTAGAGAAACGGAATCCATTCCTCTGAGACCAAACGGAGAGCTTATTCAGAGTCAGCTGGATCAGCCTAGAGGCATTCGTTAATTTTGATGACCTGCAGAAAATAGCGAGGTCATCAACAAACAAGGAGCCCATAACTGGGGAGCGGATACACTCGGTCACATCGTTTATCGCAATGGCAAATAGGGTCACGCTCAGTACTGACCCCTGGGGTACTCCATTTTCTTGTGGATATAAGGTAGATAGATATTCATCTATTCTAACTTTAAAAACTCGGGCATACAGAAAATTTTTAATGAAAATAGGTAGATTTCCTTTAAACCCCCATTTATCAAGTGTCTTCAGAATTTTGTACCGCCAAACACGGTCATACGCTTTCTCTAAGTCGAAGAACACGCCAATTACGTTTTGCCGCAAGAGAAATGCTTCCTGAATGAAACTGTCAGTCCTGACGAGATGGTCGGAGGTTGACCTACCCCGTCGAAAGCCGCACTGGATATCCGAAAGAAGGTTCCGCCGCTCCAACCACCAAACGAGACGACGGTTGACCATTCTTTCCATCACCTTGCATACGCAGCTGGTGAGAGATATCGGTCTATAGTTGTTTGGGTCCGATCCATCTTTTCCTTGTTTAAGGATGGGTACGACTATGGACTCCCTCCAAGGGTCTGGAAAACTACCCTCTGACCAAATTTGGTTAAGGGATCGCAGCATATGGGGGAGTGCTTCTTTGGGAAGATTTCTTAGAAAAGCGTTATGCACCTTATCTATTCCTGGTGAGCCGTCACGGGATTCGAGGATGGCGGAGGTCAACTCCCACAGAGAAAAGGGGTCGTTGTAAACCTCGCCAGAGTCTCTCGGGTTAAAGGTAAGAGGTATCGTCTCATTCTGCTCTTTCAGTGTTCTAAATGGTTCGTCGTAGCTGCCGTTACGACTCGTCTCCGCAAGTCGACGTCCAAAGCACTCGCTTATTTCGGGAGGTGTCGTCAGAACTCGGTCAGTCTCCTTCAGGGATGAAATTGCAGGGTTGTGGTTAGAGCCAGAGATGCTTTTAATCTTCCTCCAGATGTTGGATATGGGAGTCCTGTGGTTTATAGAACACACAAACTCCTCCCACGAAGCTTTCTTGGCCTCCTTAACCACTTGCCGAGCTTTCGCTCTGAGGCGCCGGAAGGCGGTGAGATTTGTCGCCGTAGGATATTTGCTAAAGATTCGGAGTGCCCTCTTTCGCACCTGTATAGCTTTTGCGCACTCCTCGTTCCACCAAGGAACTGTGGGCCAGTGAGATTTGCATTTAGAACGGGGTACGGTGGAATTTGCGGCTTCTAGAATGTTATCTGTGAGTACTTTTATGTTCCCCACACCATTCACATTGTCGTCGTGGTTAAAATAAAAATTTCTTTTAAAAAGAGACCAATTGGCCTTGCGGACAACCCAATTGCTTGGTTGAGTCGGACGGTGGATAAAACCGCCACCTTTAGTTATTAAAATAGGGTAGTGGTCGCTACCGCATAAATCTTTATGTACGGACCACTCAAGCCTACGCATTAGGCCACCTGTCGAAATACTTAAGTCGATACACGAGAAGGTACCGTTGAAGCTGTTGAATCGAGTTTTTTCACCGGTGTTTAGTAAAAACAAGTTAAGGTCATTGATAAAATTTGTGACTATGTGTCCCCTTTGATTGCACTGAGTTCTTGAGCTACCCCATAGGGTGTCGTGTGCGTTGAAGTCACCCATTAAAACATAGGGCCGAGGTAACTGACGAACGAGGGATTCTAAATTAACTCGACTCACAGGTGCACCTTCCGGCAGATATACGTTGCAGAGAGTAATTGCCTCGGGTGCGTGTACTGTCACTGCAATTGCCTGCAGCGGAGTGTCCAATTGCACTCGTGAGGTGTATAGGGCCTCCCGAATAGCAATTGCCACTCCACCCTGGGCTCGCTGACCACTGGTGTCGTCAAGTCTAAAAAATTTAAAACCTTTTAAAACGGTCTTGTCTGTCAGCTTAAAATGCGTCTCTTGCAGGCATATGCAGACGGGGTTATAGTCTCTAATTAAAACAACCAGCTCCTCCTTGTGCCTATAAAAACCATTCATATTCCATTGTAGAATAAAATTCATGGTTTAAATTGTTAAAATAAATAAATAAATAGGTTAAAATCTGGAAATGTACGTATGTACACAGTGAGCGGAGGATCAACGTTTTAACCGCTGTTTCCTCTGCTTTATCCTGGCCTGGAACACTTCTGTGTCCGAGACACAGAGGTCTTCTTCCATGGCATCATATTGTGCATCTTTAGAGGATGTGGGTGGGGGTGTTTTATCCCGCTTATTCCCAGCATCCTCAGAAGTAGATTTTGGGTTTTTCTTAGGGGAAACCGCCTTAGAATGACTTTTCCTGTCTGTGACTTTATTAATTTGCTTTTCTGTGTTTTTTTGTTCTCGTGTGGGCATCTTCGTGCTCTCAATGCGAAAATCATTATAAGTCTGAGTAGATATGGTACATGTAGTTTTTTTAGTGGTGGTTGCGACTATTTGCGAATACGATTTTGAAAATGTTGGGGCCATCTGTGACCGGTATTTCATTCGTGCCTCGGAGTAGGGGATTCTTTCCAGGGTCTTTATTTCCATTATCCTCCTTTCATCTTTCATGACGGGACAATCTCGGGAGTACGATGGATGCGTGCCCTCGCAGTTGACGCAGTAAGGCTCCGATGAACATTTCTCACCGTCATGCTTGTCCTTGCCACAGCGCGGGCAGGTGTTCTTGCCCTCACATCGCGGTGCGATGTGGCCGAATTTTTGGCATTGAAAGCAACGCATCGGGTTGGGAAAGAAAGGTCTCACAGGTACCGATTCATAGCCTAGGTAGACTTTGCTCGGGATTTTATCCAAACCGAACGTGAGGATTACCGAGGTAGTATTAATCACTTCACCGTTACGCTTCGTTGTAAGTCGTCGACAATCAATGACACCCTGGGAAGCCATCTCCTTCTTAATTTCGTCTGGTTCGACATATAGTAGGTCGTAGTGGCTTATCACACCCCTAGATGTATTTAGAGTACGGTGGATCTCGACATTGATTGGTATATCGTGCAACTTTTCTACTTTTAACAATTTTTCGGCTTGTACGTTATTGGCTGTTTCGATTAATAGGGAACCATCTCTAAGTTTCTTTACTGAGTTTGGCTCTCCTGGAATGATGGCTTGAAGTGCTTTTTTAATGAAGAAGGGAGAAACCTTTTTCAAATTTTCGCCGTCCTTGGAGCATTTCAATGACAGAAACCGTTTTGCTCTTTCGAATAACTGTTCTCCTCCGCCCGTGTCCGGGCGGGATCTCTTTGGTGGAGGAAGAATTTCAGACTCCATGCTACGTTATATTTCATCCCCTGGGCTCCCCACCCACCACGGAGCCACACATTCGGGACGCCACACCGAGATTCGGTGTGGTCGCCAGGGCTACCCAAGGGACATAGGAACCTTCGAAAGGGGGTCTCTTTCGGGTTAGAACCTCCAGCGCGGGGGCCCTCCGAACCCACACGCCTTCAGCCGCCCTACGGAGACCCCCATATCTCCAGCACTAACCCGTCCTGGCGTACGCTCGGAAGGAGCCGCCAAGCTCCCCAGCCGCCAGGAGCCGATTGACCGAGCTGGGCTCTTCTCGGCCGCCCGTTTTGCGGGGAATCCAGGGCCGAAGTGGGGTGTTGAACTCCGGCCCATACCGGGTATCCGACGCCCAGCTGGGTGCCGGAGAGCTCACCCACCAGGATCCCCTTCTCCCCCACGTACGGGTCTCCACGCACGGCAAACACGTGGGTGATTCTGGACGCCAGATCTTACGGCTACTCAGAGCAGCAGAGTCACATGCTGTCTGGACACTATCCAAGCGAGCGACGGGGTTTTTTAACGAGCTTTTCTCCTCGGTGGGCTCGGGTCCGTGGGGGCGCGGCTCCCCAAAGGAAGAGATAACTCTCCTCCCCCCGTGCGGGGGCCTGCGTCGGTATATATACTGGGAATCGGGCTGGTCCTAAACGCCCCAGTGCATAGTCGCAGACCTGCGTTGTGCACTGAATTAAGTGCTTTCAAATACGTCTCGCGAGCGGACGCATACACGAATGAGCCGTAGTCTAATTTCGACCGCACCAGTGTGCGGTAAAGTAAAATTAAGGTGGTGCGGTCTGCTCCCCAAGATGCGTGGCTTAAAAACTTTAAAATGTTCAAAGACTTCAAACAGTTTACCTTGACAGAATTAATGTGCTCCTTCCAGTTGAGTTTGTGGTCGAGGGTCATCCCCAGAAAACGGACTGATTCCACAAATGGGAGGTTTCTACCACCTAGGTGTAACGTGGGATTTACATGGACGCCCCGAGTGCGAGAAAAGTGAACGCACTTTGTTTTCTCCAAAGAGAAAAGGAAGCCGTTATTTTGGGTCCATTTGTGAAGTTTATTGATGGTGAGTTGCGCCATACGCGATGCATTCACGACCCTAGATGATCTGCAGAAAATCGCGAGATCATCCACAAACAGTGACCCTAACACTGGCTCCTTGATGCAGTGAGCTATGTCGTTGATCGCAATAGCGAACAACGTCACGCTCAGAACGGAGCCTTGGGGAACTCCGTTGTCAAGAGGGTAAAAATTTGACAAAAACTGTCCCGTGCTTACTTTAAAAACACGGTTGGTTAAAAAATTTTGTATAAAAATGGGCAAACAGCCTCTAAAACCCCACTCGCGTAATACGCGTAGAATCTTACGTCGCCAGACCCGGTCGTAAGCCTCTCTAAGTCGAAAAATACACCGACTACGTGTTGGCGGAGAAGGAAGGCTTCTTGGATGAAATTTTCAATCCTAACCAAGTGGTCCATTAAGGAACGGTTCCGTCTGAATCCGCATTGTATCCTAGAGAGGAGTTTTCGACGCTCCAGCCACCAAATGAGACGTCGATTTACCATTCGCTCCATTAACTTGCACAGGCAGCTGGTGAGAGAAATCGGCCGGTAAGAATTCGGATCAGCTCGGTCTTTTCCATGTTTTGGGATGGGAACAATGACGGACTCCCGCCAGGACGGAGGAAAATCCCCATTGGCCCAGAGCTGATTAAAAGTTTCAAGGATTTCCAGCAACGCCGATTCCGATAGATTTCGGAGGAAGGCATTGTGGATCTCGTCGGGTCCTGGGGACGTGTCGTGGGAGTCATGGATGGCAGATTTCAGCTCCCAAATGGTAAATGGCATATTGTAGTCTGCCGTTGTTTTAGGCTCCATAAAGGATATAGGGACGTTCTCGAGCCTTTTCTTGAGGATCGCAAAAGAAGGTTCATAGCATTCGTCGCTGCTCACTTTGGCGAGTAATTGGGCGAATACGTTCCCTATCGCAGCTGGAGAAGTGATAACCTTTCCTTCGACTTCTAGGAAGGATATACCTAGATGCTGGCTGCTACTCGATATGCTCCTCACCTTACGCCATACCTGTGCAAGTGGAGTCCTGTGGTTGACACCGGAGACAAAATTCATCCAAGAAATCCTCTTTGCGTCCTTTATTACCTGACGCGCTTTCGCTCTTAGTCGCCGAAAAGCGGAGAGATTATTTGCTGTAGGATACTTGTTGAAAATTCGGAGAGCTTTCTTACGTTTTTTAATGGCTTCTGCGCAGGTTTCATTCCACCATGGCACCGCATTTCTTGGAAGGATGCTTCGAGATCGTGGTATGCTAATTTCGGCGGCTTGAATGATGCTGGATGTCAAAAGATTTACGTTTGTTACACAGTCGTTGTTTTTATTCCACACGTAGTTAAAATTTGAGTTAAAAAGATGCCAATCAGCTTTCCGGACAATCCAACAGCCTGGTCTAATAAAATCGGGGTTTAAATTTTGCTCCCTTTTGATTAAAAGGGGAAAGTGATCGCTCCCACTAAGATCCTTATGCACAGAGAGTTTGAGTTTATTGACCAAACTAGTCGATACAATACCCAAGTCAATGGAGGAAGAATCGCCGCTATAAGAGTTAAAACGGGTTTTCTCGCCGTTATTGAGTAAAAAAAGGTTAAAATCACTAATAAAACTTGATAAAATACGTCCCTTGCGGTTGCACATTTCCGGGGTGCTTCCCCATAGACGATCGTGAGCATTGAAATCTCCGAGTAAAATAAAAGGCTGAGGTAGCTGGTGAACAAGGGATTCTAGATTAAAACGGATGACGGGTGCACCCTCCGGCAGGTAAACGTTGCACACCGTTATCGCCTCGGGAGCGTGCACCGTCACCGCTACCGCTTGGAACGGTGTGTTAAGATATATTCGGGAGGTGTAAAGAGCCTCCCGGACAAAAACCGAAACTCCACCATGGGCTCGTTGGCCACTAGTATCGTCCAGTCTAAAAGTGTTAAAATGTTTTAAATATCCCTTGTCTGTATCTTTAAAACGCGTTTCCTGCAAACATATACAGGAAGGGTTAAAATCTCTTATTAAAATTTCAAGTTCCTCCTTATGCTTATAAAAACCGTTGCAGTTCCACTGCACGATAAAAGCCATGATTAAAATATAAAAGAGGATTAAAACTAAAAGGAGCAGTTGAGTCACGAAGGGCGCTTGAGGCGCTTGACGTGACTCTTCTTCCCTTTGCTCTCAATTTTTAAAATATCCGTATCGGATAGGTATTCCAACTCCATTAAATTGGTTTGGCTCTTTGGAGCCTTATCAGAGGGGCCGGGGGACTGAGAGTTCCCGCGTTTGGTTTGTGTAGCCCCGGCGTTGTTTTTGTTGGGTTTCTTATTAGGAGATTTCGTTCCCACGACTTTATCCTTGTTTGCCGGATCTGTGGCCTTAGCCGGCGCGGCCGATTTTTGTTCTCCAGCCTTCTTGTTCAAATTTTCTTCCGTCTGAGTCGAGATGGTGATTTTGGCGATAGGAGCGGAAGCTATTTGGGCGAAAGATCTGGAAAAAGTAGGAGCTACTTGAGCTCTGTACTTTTTCCTCGCCTCAAAGTACGGGATCTTTTCTACCGTCTTGATCTCCATTATTTTCCGCTCTTCTATCAGCTTCGGGCATTTGCGGGAGTACACGGGATGAGCACCCTCGCAGTTGACGCAACGCTGGTCACCATTGCACTCACCCTCATGCTTGTCCAGGCCGCATCGTGGGCAGGTGGCTTTGCCTTGACACCTCGTGGCCATATGACCGAACTGCTGGCACTGGAAACATCTCAGGGGTGCCGGTATGAATGGTCGCACTGGGACCGATTCGTATCCGATAAACACTCTGTCAGGGAGTTTGTCACGCGCGAACGTGAGTACGACTGATGTCGAGTCGATTTTCTCTCCGTTGCGCCTTGTAGTGAGTCGACGAGCATCCGAGACTCCTTGGGAGGCCATCTCACGTTTGATCTCGTCGATCTCAACGTACAGCAGATCAAAGTGGCTTATAACTCCCCGACAGGTGTTTAGGGTGGAGTGCACCTCGACCCTGACGGGAATATCATGCAGCTTATTAACCTTAAGTAACTTTTCGCTCTGGGCTTCATTTTCAGTTTCAATGAGCAGTGTGCCATCGCGAAGCTTTTTAGCTGATTTCAGCTCCCCGGGAACCAAACCCGACAAAACTAGGTAGCGCTGACTAGCGCCGTTAACTTTAACTCTCCCGTCGTCTGGACGGGATCTTTTGGTTGGAGGTAGAGTTTCTTCAGCCATCCAAGTATATAGAATTCATCCCCTGGGCTCCCCACCCACCACGGAGCCACACATTTGGGACGCCACCCGCAAGCCGGAATGGACGTCAGGGCTACCCAAGGGATATAGGAACCTTTGACAGGGGATCCCTTTCGGGTTAGAACCTCCAGCGCAGGGGCCCTCCGAACCCACACGCCTTCGGCCGCCCTACGAAGACCCCCATATCTCCAGCACTAACCCGTCCTGGCGTACGCTCGGAAGGAGCCGCCAAGCTCCCCAGCCGCCAGGAGCCGATTGACCGAGCTGGGCTCTTCTCGGCCGCCCGTTTTCGGGGAATCCAGGGCCGAAGTGGGGTATTGAACTCCGGCCCATACCGGGTTTCCGACGCCCAGCTGGGTGCCGGAGAACTCACCCACCAGGATCCCCTTCTCCCCCTTGTACGGGTCTCCACGCACGGCAAACACGTGGGTGATTCTGGACGCCAGATGTTATGGCTACTCAGAACAGCAGAGTCACATGCTGTCTGGACACTCTCCGAGCGAGCGACGGGGTTTTTTAACGAGCTTGTCTCCTCGGTGGGCTCGGGTCCGTGGGGGCGCGGCTCCCCAAAGGAAGAGATTACTCTCTTAGTAGTAGGTTTGGGGTTAAGGGTGCGTCGACAGCCAAGGTCATTAGCACCACGCGCAATCAAATTGCGACATAAGCATATACTATAATTTCAGTTTGGTGCGGCACTGTTGACAATATTGATGTAAACTTCGAGCCTATCAAATCGAATTCACAAGACCAGTTTTCTTAACGAATTCTATGACGCGGCATAGGCGGCCAGGGTCATCGCCCAGAATAAATTCTAGGTTGCCCCTGACGCCTGTCCGGCTTCGCGTAATATGATGCTCATCACACTCCGTCAAGAGGTGTCTCACAGTCAGGGGACAGTCACAATAGCCACATCGAGGTGGGATCTTGTCTTGGGTGAAGAGATAGGAATGTGTCAGGGCGCAATGACCGATTCTCAGTCTAGTAATAATGACCTCCTCCCTACGATTCCTCCCAACAGAGGAGGGCCACATTGACGTAACCGGTTTGATAATTCTCAGTTTGTTATTCGTTACGTTCGTCCATACCTCACTCCACTGCCGTAGAACTATTCCGCGCATGGCCATCTGCAGGTCTTGATAGGTTACAGAAGTCGAAGCCTGTGCCGGCAGCGTGAGCGCCGCCTTTGCAGCTGCATCTGCTTTTTCGTTTCCTGTTATTCCCATGTGCCCGGGAACCCATAGGAACGACACTTGGCGTCCACGTTTACAGATATAATATAGAGCGATTTGGATATCTTGCACAATAGGGTGCGTCGGGAAAATAGCGGCGATAGATTGCAGCGAGCTCTTTGAGTCGGTGCATACTATGGTGGAAGGGTTGCAATCGTCGGCGACCATCCCCAACGCCATCTTAATGGCGATAAGCTCCGCTGTGTATATGCTACACAACGGGCTGAGTCTCGTCTGCTTGATGCCGTGGTATGCCGAGGACACTGCGCAGGCACAGGCGGCTTCCGACTTGGATCCGTCTGTATACATGAGTCGACTGCCCTTATGGCGACTGACGAATTCATTAAAATGACACTGATACTCTGAGGCAGTGGAGTATTCTTTCTGGAGTCCTTTAAAAGCATCATAAATTTTGGGATGTGGAATTATCCATGGCGGGATATCGGGGTAAACGATTGGAGCTACATCCGGGAGTTGAATTCCGGATGCTTCGATGAACTCTTTCAATCGTACACATAGTGGCTTAGTGGCTCTCGTTCTTATAATAAAAATTCTTAAAAACTTTGGATTAAAAACAATGTTAAAACACGGGTGACCTCTTGAGGCTAAGATTTTCGCCGCGTAGTTTAACATCAGGATGTTCCTTCGGCTCTGCAAAGGCGGCTCTCCAGCGTCTGCATAAATGCTGAGCACCGGGCTGGTGCGGAAGGCACCAGTTGAGAGCCGCAACCCTGTGTTGTGCAGCGTCGTCAAGGTTCTTAAAATTGACTCGCGGCCAGACGAGTAAATAAAACTCCCATAGTCCAGCTTGGATCGAACAAGTGCGCGATATAGTAAAAGCATCATGCTGCGGTCGGCGCCCCATGAGGAGTGGGTTAAAAACTTTAAAATATTTAGGGTCCTAAGACAATTATTTCTTAAAAACTGAATATGTTCCCGCCAATTTAATCGGTGGTCTAGGGTCATACCTAGGAACCGAGCCGACTCCACGTACGGAAGGGGTCTGCCATCCAGTTTTAAAACTGGAGGGGCAAAGTAACCTCTCTTCCGGTGAAAATGCACGCATTTGGTCTTTTCCGCTGAAAATTTAAAACCATTTTTCCGTGACCAGTTGCCTAGGTTATTTAAAGCTAACTGTAGTTGTCTGGCTACCGATACAAGTTTGGACGACCGGCAAAAGATTGCCAGGTCATCCACGAACAGCGAGCTCATCGTTGGGGCTTTGACACAATCCGCCACGTCATTTACGGCTATCGCGAAAAGTGTCACGCTCAATACGGAGCCCTGTGATACCCCATTTTCCAGGGAATAAGATTGTGATAAGTCTCGGCCTATTCTGACCTTAAAAGTGCGGTTCTTTAAAAAATTTTCAATGAATATTGGCAGATGGCCTCTAAATCCCCATTTGTGGAGCGTCAAGAGTATTTTCCGGCGCCAGACCCGGTCGTAAGCCTTCTCTAGATCAAAGAAAATACCAACAACGTGCTGACGAAGGACAAAGGCCTCCTGGATGTAGTTCTCTGTCCTGACAAGGTGGTCAACTGTCGATCGGCCGCGTCGGAAGCCACATTGGACAGTGGAAAGAAGGTTTCGACGCTCCAGCCACCAAACAAGTCGTCGGTTCACCATTCTTTCCATTACCTTACACAGACAGCTGGTGAGGGATATTGGACGATAGTTGCTCGGATCAGATTTATCCTTGCCCTGTTTTAAAATTGGAATAACTATAGATTCGCGCCAGGACGGTGGGAAGCTTCTCTCTGCCCAAAGTTGATTGAAACATAAAAGAACTTCCAATAAAGCTCTCTCTGGAAGATTCCGGAGAAAGGCATTATGGATCTCATCCATCCCCGGGGACGTGTCGCGGGAAGCTGCGATTGCTGATTTTAGTTCCCAAAGGGAAAATGGGACATTGTAGTCCGCCAGTGTCCCCCTATCAGCGAAAGAAAGTGTGTGCAATTCGCAGCGTCTCTTCAAGGATAGGAAGGAGTCCTCATAATTGGAGTTGCCGCTTATGTTAGCTAACAGCCGTCCGAATATCTCGCTGATGGCGGCCGATGAGGTTACGATGTTGTCATTGTTTTTAATGTATGTGACTCCATGCTGACGGTGGTCACCACAGATACTCCTCACCTTTTTCCACACCTGCGACACTGGTGTCCGGCAGTTTATCCCGGATACAAATGACATCCAGGAGTCTTTCTTCGCCTCTTTGACCACCTTTCGGGCTTTGGCTCGGAGACGGCGAAAGGAAGCCAAATTTATGGCTGTTGGGTGTTTATTAAAAATTCTTAGCGCTCTCTTGCGTGCCTGAATAGCCTTGGCGCAATCGTCGTTCCACCATGGAACGGAAGGCTTCATACGGGCGTGTCCTGACCTTGGCACACTACTATTTGCACATTCGCCGATACTGTTTGTCAAAAATTCAATATTCTGGATACCACAGCGGCCTTCGTTAAATGTAAAATTGAATGATTCTTTAAAAAGAGCCCAGTCGGCTCTCCGGATACTCCAATTGCTAGGACGTAAAATATTGGGGTTAAAATATTCCTCTCTATTAATAGTAATGGGGAAGTGATCACTCCCACATAGATCGTCGTGAACATTCATTTGAAATTTGTCCATTAATGTGCTCGAAGTAAAACAAAGGTCAATAGTCGAATAATTGCCGTTAAAACTATTGAACCTAGTTTTCTTTCCGTCGTTTAATAAAACCAGGTTAGAGACTGTTAAAAACTGCGATAAAATGCGTCCTCTCTGATTGCACTGTGCCCTGGAGCTACCCCATAGTGTATCATGGGCATTAAAATCACCTACTATAATAAAGGGTTTTGACAGTTGGCAGATAAGGGAGTCTAAATAAAAAAGGGTCACCGGTGCCCCCTCTGGAAGGTATACGTTACATAGAGTCACCGACTGGGGGCCGTGCAGCGTTACCGCTACCGCCTGAAAAGGCGTGTTAAGCGCCACCCGGGAGACATGAAGGGTCTCGCTAGTGGCGATCATAACACCACCGTGTGCCCGTTGGCCACTTATGTCGTCATATCTAAAAACGTTAAAACCACTTAAAATACCCTTGTCCGTTGCTTTAAAATGTGTTTCTTGCAGGCAAATGCACATTGGATTGAAATCACGCAGTAAAATGGCCAGCTCCTCCTTGTGCCGATAAAAACCATTACAATTCCATTGTAAAATAAAAGCCATGATTAAAGATAAATAAAAAACTTGAACTGCGTGAGGTATGTTCAGCGCTTAAGTCTATTCTTCTTTGTCTTTTTCTTGGCTTGGAGGATCTCTGTCTCCGAGAGACTTTCGTCTTCCTCCATTGACTCTGGTTGGTTCAGTTTACCTTTTGTGACGCCGGAGGTAGTTGGGGGTGGCGTAACCTCACGCTTCTTTTGCGTTACGCCAGTGGGTTGATTGGTTGTGTTTCTTTTAGGGGAACCCACAGCGGTGGAATTATTTTTAGCAGCCGGTTTAGATGCCTTATCCGGTTTGGCAGGTTCTACAGTGCTATTATCATTCTGGGGGATAGAGTCGGTTTGTGTGCCAATTGAGGCCTTAGTGACCGTTGATTCGACAACCTTAGCAAAGGATTTCGAGAAGGTCGGGGCAGTTATTGATCTATACTTCTTCCTTGCGTCGAAATATGTAATTTTCTCTGTTGTTTTAATCTCCATTATTTTACGCTCTTCTAACATTTTTGGGCATTTGCGGGAATAAGCGGGGTGTGTGCCCTCGCAGTTCACACATTGCGGACCCTTGGGGCAGCTGGAGTCACCGTGTGAATCCTGGCCGCAGCGTGGGCAGGTGGCCTTGCCTTCGCATCGCGTTGCGATGTGACCGAAGCGCTGGCACTGGAAGCAGCGCATCGGGGCTGGTATGAATGGTCGCACGGGAACTGATTCATACCCTATGAACACCTTGTCGGGGAGCCGATCACACGAAAACGTAAGCACTACGGATGTGGTATTTGTTACTTCTCCGTTCCGTTTTGTGGTTAGTCGACGAACATCGCTCACTCCCTGAGATGCCATCTCATGCTTTATTTCGTCGACTTCCACATACAAAAGATCGTAGTGACTAATTACGCCCCGACAAGTGTTTAGGGTTCGGTGGACCTCCACTGTCACTGGGATATCATTTAACAGCTTCATTTTAAGGATCTTCTCGCTTTGCGCCTTGTTCGATGTTTCAATTAATAGGGTCCCGTCGCGTAACTTCTTTGCAGATTTTATGTCTCCCGGTACTGCTGCAGATAACACTTTACGGATTAAGAAGGGGGACACTTTTTTCAGCGTTTCCCCTTCCTTCTGGCTTTTCATCACCAAGAACTTGTTGTTTTTCATTTCTCCCCCGCCCGTTTCCGGACGGGATCTTTTTGGAGGTGGAGATATATTGTGATCCATAGACTAACCCTTTATTCATCCCCTGGGCTCCCCACCCACCACGGAGCCACACATTCGGGACGCCACACCGAGATCCGGTGTGGTCGCCAGGGCTACCCAAGGGATATAGGAACCTTCGATAGGAGGTCTCTTTCGGGTTAGAACCTCCAGCGCGGGGGCCCTCCGAACCCACACGCCTTCGGCCGCCCTACGGAGACCCCCATATCTCCAGCACTAACCCGTCCTGGCGTACGCTCGGAAGGAGCCGCCAAGCTACCCAGCCGCCAGGAGCCGATTGACCGAGCTGGGCTCTTCTCGGCCGCCCGTTTTTCGGGGAATCCAGGGCCGAAGTGGGGTGTTGGACTCCGGCCCATACCGGGTTTCCGACGCCCAGCTGGGTGCCGGAGAACTCACCCACCAGGATCCCCTTCTCCCCCTTGTACGGGTCTCCACGCACGGCAAACACGTGGGTGAATCTGGACGCCAGATGTTACGGCTACTCAGAACAGCAGAGTCACATGCTGCCTGGACACTATCCGAGCGAGCGATGGGGTTTATTAACGAGGTTGTCTTCTCGGTGGGCTCGGGTCCGTGGGGGCGCGGCTCCCCAAAGGAAGAGATCACCCTCTTCCCCCCGTGCGGGGGATTACTCTCTTCCCCCCGTGCGGGGGCCAAGTAGTAATCATGAATGGAGCTGGTGACCTTTGATCCACCAAAGTCTTTACGGTAGTCAGATGCAATTAACTTAATATCAACTTTTGGCAAGGTAATTGAAGGCACATTGTCAGACAGAAACATAAACGCAAGACGATGACACAGAGTGGCGGCTGTGGCTCTTCTGCGTCATTTTTGGTGGTGCTCTCTGTAGGTTAGAAATTGGTCTAACTCTATGCCAAGATAGGTGGCAGTTTTTGCCCATTGGATGTTTTTCCTTTTGAGGCGGAGTTCTGGGGCCGGTGCTTTCCGTTTTCTTCTCCGGAATATCACTGCTTGGGTTTTTGTTGGATTGAGTTCTGTGCGCCATTTGGTACACCATTCTGTAGCAATGTTGAGTGTACTTTGCAGCCTGTTTGTTGCTCCTTTGGCGGTAAAGGAGCGGCAGAGTAAAGCGGTGTCGTCCGCGAACAGGCTGACTTTCGTATTCCACCCGAAGCCTCGCGGAAAATCGGCCATGTAAATGGAATAGAGATGCGGCGCGATTACCGAGCCTTGCGGGACTCCGGCTGTGATGCAGCGTTCGGCGGATGTGCTGCCTTTCCACGCGACTTGGAACGTTCTTCCTTGTAAGAAACTGGTGAGGATTTTTCCTTGCCACAGAGGAAAGCGTAGTTGGTGGAGTTTCCAAATGAGGCCATCATGCCATACTCGGTCGAATGCTTTAGATACGTCCAAAAAGGCAGCGGCGCAGCAGGCATTCGTGTTGAAAGCGTCAGTGATGAATGATGTTGTATGCAGTAAGGCGTGAAGCGTAGAATGTTCTTGGCGGAATCCAAATTGAAAATCAGGCAGGATCTTTTCAGCAGCTATGAAGCGTAGAACATACGGCAGTATAAGTCGTTCTAAGAGTTTCCCCAATGTGTCAAGTACCGATATCGGTCGGAAACTTTCTATCTTTGTCGGGGTTTTCCCCGGTTTGGGGAGGCAGATTATCTTGGCTCTTTTCCATTGTTGCGGAAAGTATCCAATTCTCAGACAGGCGGTGAGTATTAATCATAGGAACGATCCTGCGCTAAGCGGCAGCTGTTTTTGATGCCTTCCGGCCCTGGGGCTTTTCGCGATGGTAGTGCTTTTACGGCGGAGATAATTGACTCCCTGGTTGCTTCCGGAGTTTCTTCTTCCTTCGGCGGTTGGTGGGGTGTTTCGGCTTCGAGTGCTTGTAGGTTTGCAGTGTGCTTTATGGCAGGATTCGGTTGAAAGGCATTTTCAAAATATTGAGCCGCGTGTTCCGCTTTTTCGGCGTCGCTGCATGCTGGTCCGTTTGGGGTTTGCAGAGGTGGTGTTCGAATGAACGACTGTTTGATTGTCCTTGCCATCTTCCAGATACAGTTGTCTTGATAGCTTAAGGAAGCCAGGTTGTCGCTCCAAGAATTCCTCCAAAATTGGAGAACTTCGGCAGAAACGTTACGCTTCAGTGCCTGAAACTGCTGTTTGGTAGTTGGATTTCGGGTACTTTGGTAGCTGCGTCGTACTGCGCTTTTCTGGTGTATAAGCTTCAGAATGGATTGCGGCAAGTCGAGGTAATCTGGAACCTGATGACGGGTTAGCAGTATGCAGCTTTCCGCGGCGGATTGTATGACCGTTGTAAAGTTGTCTATGGCGGTGTCTATGGCTTCTGTCGCATCCAGGGTTGGCCGGGTCTGTGGCAGTGCGTGAGCGATTTGGCGACGAAAGGAATCCCAGTCTGCTTTCCTGAGGTTTCGATGCATCGGTGGCGGCAATCGTGGTGGTAATATTCCTGCGTAGCAGAGTACGGGAAGATGGTCGCTCTCTAATGCAGATATTGCTTTGCAGGTCAATTTCGTCTGTATTCCTTGAAGCAGGAAAATGTCGAGGACGTCGGTAGAGCCGGTGTAGTGGTAGTGCGTTGGCTGTACAGGGCCGATCGCTTGGATGCTGTGGTCGTTCAGCCACGTTCTCAGTTTTTCACTTCTGGCATTTGGATTTGTGGAATGCCATGGTCGGTGCTTTGCGTTGAAGTCGCCGCCGACGATGGTTGGGAGGTTTTGATGGATAAGTGCTGCGTAGCTGGCTTCAGGGAAGGTTGTTCCAGGGCGATAATAGACGCTGCATATTTGTATCGGGCCGGTTGGCGTAGAGAAGTGCACTGCTGTGGCTTCTAGTGGTTCCGTTCCTGGCAGCGAGACTTCGTGACATTGAAGGTTGTCCTTTATTAAAATTGCTGTTCCTCCGGCTTTATTATTATTTGGGTTGACGAGTATGCGGTCATTTCGGTATATTTTGTATCCGGGAATATGCCAAGATTTTTCTGGGCGCAGTTTTGTCTCAGTTATGAGAGCGATGAGTTTTTAAAAAGGCTAGGAGTTCCGCCGACTTCCAATTAAGTCCACCGTTAGCATTCCAGAGCGCGATGATGAGGCGTGGCGTATGTCCTTGTCGTTTATGGAACGCTGCGGGCCGCTATGGTGTTGAGCATTTGTGAGAGAATGCTCGTCTGTTGCTATAATTGTCGCTGCGTTTGCAGCGAGATGGCTAGAAGCTGTTTCAACATTGTCGTTAAGTCAGCGTCGATGGCGGCGGGCTCGGGTTGGGTGCCTGATGTAGTATTTTCCTTCCTTTGTCTTGTTTCCGGCAAGGGGGGAAGGCTATGGCGGCGGCGCATGGTGGAGATGTTCCAGAGGTTTTAGTGGTGGCTGTCCAAGGATTTGGGCCGCTTGGAATCTGGCTGAGCACTGGTGGTGCTAGGAGAGGCTGTAGAGGTGTTTTAATTGGGCCTCGTTGCGATTTGAGTCGTTCCATGTGCCTTTTGAAAACTGGACATATTCGCGACATTGCCGGATGGTCCCCACGGCAGTTGCAGCACGTGGCAGGTTGTTCTCGTGGTCGGTCGCAATGGGAACCGTAATGGTCGCCTGCACATTTCCAGCATCTAGGTTCGGCCGAACAGTGCATTGTGGAATGACCGTAACGGTTACAGTTAAAGCACATTTGCGGCCGATCGTGCTTGTATGGAGACAGTTTTAGGTGTACTGAGCCAATCTTCTTGAGTGCGCCGATGTCTTTGGCTGACCATTCTGGTGACGTTTTCACCGTCAGCTGATGGAGGTCTTTGGGAGCCTTGTTTTTGTCCTTTAGTGTGCGGATGATTGCAACCTGGATGCCTTGTTGCTCGAAGAGCTCTTTAAGGTAGCTGAGGTCGAAGTCTGCTTCGATGCCTCGTACAAGGAAAGACGTGTGTCTTTCTTCTCTTGAAGCCCAGGAGCTGGTTTCGGCTCTTTCCTTTGCTAGCAAAGCTGTGACTGCCGCGTGGTCTTCGGGGGTCTCGACGTTCCGTCGAGTGAAGGCTTTTCTAATGTCCATGGTAAATTCATTTTTGCAGACTGATTTAATTAGAGCAATGCTCTTCCTATAATCCGAAATACTATAAATCAGTATTGGCGGTGGGTAGCCTGACGTCTTGTTCCTCGCCCAAGGGTTGTCCTGCTGTTGCCACGGGAGCTGATGCGCTGGTGGCTGTGGCCGCCATGGAGTCCATGGCGGCCCGTTGGCACGGTGGGGGGGCAGGGACCCAACACGACCCAACACCCTAACGAGGGGACCCGGCCGTGTCCCCCAGGCGTGCAATGAGTTTTACCTCGTGCCTGGGGTAGCGGCAGAGAAGACCTGGGAATTTTCACCGTGTGCAAGGCGCCGACCCGAAGGTGATAACCGCGGTGACCAGGCTTGAAGTTAGGATCAAGCCCAGTCAGCCGCGGCCCACCGGGTGCCCTAATGGCGACGGGAATGGGGCGTTGTTCTTGCGGGTAAACCCGCCGTTGACGGCCGGATGCTGTCCTTGGCAGCCGTTGACGGCCGGATGCTGTCCTTGGCAGCCGTTGACGCTGCCGTAGAAGGTGGCTTGTTCTGCTGCTTCAGGAGGCTGGTGAAGTTCACTTGACAGAGCTGACCGGCGGTATCCTGTAACGGCACGCTGGGGATTTGTTTAATTACATGCGCGGGTTTGTTGCGAGGATTGTGCAGTTTGGCTGAGGGAAATGTATTGTTAACAATGGAAACGAAACCCTAGGGCGGGCTCGCGGGGATACACTCCTGGAGCAGGGACTGTAAGCGCTAGCTTTTTTCTCCTCTGCACCCAGAAGGGGAAGGACGGGAAGGAGCAAGGAAGGAGGCGCCGCCGCGATGAGAGCCCGACGACGCCTCCGGGGAGGGGATAGGGAAGGAAGGGAAGGGACGAGGAATCCCGCACCGTCACAAAGCCGGGCGGGCCCTACTAACAGCGAAACCAAGTGTATTGTTGACAGTCAGTCGTCACTCGAGAAATGATCTGATCGATGGTATTTTTGGTGCGCGCGAGTGTACTAAATACGGCGAGTCATAACTGTGAGCCACCAAAAATGACGCAACTATAATGAGAAAAGTAATGAATGATCCAGTTGGTATAAGAACTATCATGAAGGAAGGTGATATTTGCATTGTGAAAAGGGGTATAAGGGATGTGATAACCTTCCTAGAAATTCTCGGATTCAAGGTTCTTATGCCCGCCTTAAAAGGAAAAAGATATAACTTAAGTGCGTTTGAATCCAATGAATCTCGCTTCGTTACAAAACTTAGATGGTTTGTAGAGGCAATTCACGGCATTCTTAGCAAAAAATACACCTCCTCCACCAACAATTGGACAATAAACTCTTACCAAAAGTTGGTTCATAGGCTAAAATTGCATGTTTTCTTAATAATACTTTTGGCAAACGCTTAAATAGTGATAAAGATGAGGATGGATTGCAAGATATAATAATTCGAAGAATGCTGAATTCGAAATCTAACGAAAATACTTAAGCAGAATAAGCTGAGACAGTTAGATGGTCAAGGCGGCCCACTTCTGCGGTAAAACTAACTGCTGAAGAAGTGGAAGATTTTCCAGAGATGACTGAAAGGGACCTCAAAATATTTTTTTCAAGGACCTATCGGTTAGGTCAAGCCATTTGCTACTTAGCCGAGTTAAAGGATGAAAATGATAGTATTAATTTCGAGTATATTAGGATGAAACCCAGAATCATTGAAGTTTTAATTAGGTCTAGACACAAATAGTAAGATCTACAAATGCTATGTCGAATACAAGCCTAATTCAATTGGGTATAGCGGTATTTTGCGCTATGCTTGTGACTGTGCTAATGGTTTAAGAAATGTAGGGTCATGTTCTCACATAGCCGCAATTATTTATTACCTTAGTAATGCAAGGTTTAAGTAAAAAAATATTAGACCAGCAAAAATTCTTCCAGAATTATTTATCAAATTAGATATTGACCCCGTCATTAACGAAGATAGTGACGAAGACTTAAGTTATTATTGTTATGTGGTTTTGAACATAAGGAGGTTGACGGAGGAGGTAACTGCCGTCTGTACCCCAGCTTCACCTGAGCAACACGTAAGTGATGTCTGTGCCACAGCTTCACCCGAGCAACACGTAAGTGACGTCTGCGTCATTGAGCCTGTGCAGCCTGTTACTTCATGTCATGGGGTTGACTGCTGCAAGGAAGTTCGTAAACTACGAATGGAACTGGAGAGGATGACGAAGCTTTATCAGAGTGCCAGGAGAAAGATTAAGGTGTTGCAGCAAGCAAAGAGGAGAGGTGGGAAGGCCAATAAAATTGGCCAATCTTGTGGGCGACTTGGAGAAGAAGAATTTCATGGATGCAGGTGGCCTGAAGAACATTCCTGGCTCATGCAGATTTTTAATGCAGAGGCTCATATCAAGTGGAGAGGAAAGGGCAGTCCCCAAAAAGTATGAGGCAGAATTGAGAGCTTTTGCACTAACTCTACATCTCCATTCGCCCAAGGCATATCGTTATGTAAGGGAGCACTTCAATACATGCTTGCCTCAGCCAAAGACCATATCTAAGTGGTATGGTAGTGTCCATAGGAATCCTGGAGTCTCTCAGCACATTGAAAAGCCAGGTAGATAATTGTAAATATAAAATATTTGTAAATATTATTATTGATGAAATGGCCATAAGGCAGCATGTGGAGTGGGATGGCCACAGGTATCATGGCTACGTGGACTTTGGTCATGACTTCAATTGTGACAGTATGCCTATTGCAAAGGAGGTGCTTGTTGTGATGGCTGTAGGGATAAACGACAAGTGGAAACTGCCTGTGGCCTACTACTTCACTAATGGTGTCTCTGGGGAACAGCGGGCAAATATTGTCACTCAGGTGCTAACAGAAAGTCATCACAATGGAGTGAATATTAGTTCCCTTACCTTCGATGGGGCAGCATCGAATGTAACAATGGCCAATGTACTGGGTTGCCGCTTTACCCCTGAAGATATGATTACCTATTTTCAGCATCCAGTTACAATGAGCCCAGTTTATGTGTTTCTTGATCCATCCCATATGTTAAAGTTGGTGAGAAACACTTTGGGGGATAAGAGACTGCTCCGGGATGGTGATGAATGGGGAATAGACGGGAAGTTTCTAGAGGCTTCAAAAATCTTCGGGATAACACAGTGTGCTCAGAAAGTGTACAGCAACTGGAAGCAACACCAAATTTTGTGAGTAATGAGTCGAGTTTGGTCATAAATGAAGGCGATGTGTCAAAAAGTGCACCCACCTCAACAAAAGGAAAAGAAATAGTGAAAATAGTTACAAGAGGTCAGCACGGAATCAGAAAACCGAAGTCATTGTGACTAGGTTGTTTAAATGTTCAGTGTCTGAGAAATAAAATAGGTGAACTGGAATACTACTTACATTACAACAGATACAATGTACTGTGTATTACAGAACACTGGATGAATGAGGAGGAAGGTGACACTTATAACATCACCGGCTATAATAAGGTAAACATGTATTGTAGAACCAGATATAAAAACGGTGGTTGTGCTATCTATGTCGAGGAACATATTTCTTGTAAAAAACTAAGTTTAAGTGTTAGTGGTGTTGACAAACATGGTGAATTTACAGCTGTAGCCCTACTGGGTTGCAATTTGGTAATTGTGTGTGTATACAGATCACCCTCTGGAGACATGGAAATTTTTCTTCACCTACTAGAAACTACATATGAGCAAATTGACAAGATGAGTAAATCTATTATAATTTGTGGTGGCATAAATCTGGACGTCACCAAAAAAGTTAAAGAGGCTAAATTGTTTGAGGATTTGCTAAGGTCATACAATTTATTTTGCATTCATCGCTCTCCAACTAGAGGTAGCTCATGTCTGGATAACATCATAACAAACATACAAGAAAGTGACTATATAGTCGGAATTGATGATCCATTAATCTCGGATCATAAGCTACTATGGGTTAAAATCAAAGATACGGATTTTGTTAACGCAGTACCAAATAAATTCATAAAATCTAGACCAATAACAGAGGAAGGCATTAAAGATTTCAGGATTATATTGATGGATGTTGATTGGGAGAACATATTTAAATTTAATGATATTGATACTGATTTTCAAATGTTTTTTTCATGAAATAATTGTCATTTTTAATCACTGCTTTCCTGAAAAATGCAGAATAGTTAAACCTCACAAAAAGAAGAATAGCTTCTCTAAGAATTTACTTGATATGAGGCAACAACTTTTGACACTGCACAAGGAATATACAAAGAAAAAGACACTGGACTCAACATCTAAGTATTACCAATACAAAAAAACGTACAGATCGCGAATATTACAGGAAAAGAGAGAAAATAATGACAAATTCATCGAGAATGCAAACAACAAATGTAAAGCGGCTTGGCAAGTGATAAAGAAAGAATGCAATCAACTGCATAAGCTCACAGAGCTTGACATGAACCCCAATGAGTTTAATGATTTCTTTATTGAAACGGTTAAGAGGGCTAGAAAGAATTTATCTTCATCCCCCTCAACATTCTTGCAAACTACAGATAACAGTAATATCTCCTAACTCTCTCACTGGAAACTTGTTGAACCACAAGAAATTATCAATTTAGTAAAAAGACTCAAATCCTCAACCAGTAGGGACAGCTATGGATTCTCTAATAACCTAATCAAGCAGATAATTGATATAATTGCAATACCTTTGACATATCTCATTAACAGCCGTCTCTCTCAAAGCAAATTTCCACACATACTCAAACTATCAAAAATAACACCCATCTATAAGAAAGGCACTAAAACAGATCTAGGCAACTATATACCAGTGTCCATAGTACCGGTCATGTCCAAAATAATAGAAACAATATTGAAAAATCAACTGATGGCCTACTACGAATATAATAACATTCTGACGCCTAATCAATTTGGTTTCAGACACGGCAAGACTACTACTCAGGCTGTGGAAAGCATTTGTGCTAAAATCACAGAAGGTTTCGAAGAAAATAAATATACTGCAATGGTACAGTGCGACCTCAGTAAAGCTTTCGACATAATAATAATAATATAATTTTATTTCTGTTGGTTACATTATGCAACATAGAAATCGTCAGGTATACATACATACATAAATATATACAAGGCATATACATATATACATGGTAAACCATGACATTTTGCTGAGGAAGTTGGAGCACTATGGAGTTACGGGCACGACACTGAATACTCTATCTTGCTTTCTATTTAACAGACAACAACAAACAATGTATAATAGTAAATTATCTAAAAAAGCAATAGTTGAGTGTGGGGATACCCACATCGATAAAATTTGCAATAAAATAAGTGGAGTTGTGTACCTTCTTAGAAAATTAAAGCCCATTGTATCCAAGGCAGTATGGATGAATGTATATTACTCATACTTTCAAAGTCACATCAGCTACGGGATTACATTGTGGGGTAATGCTCCCAAGGCAAATATGGTACTATTGCTACAAAAGAAAGCAATAAGGTCACATTTCAATCTAAAGCAGATGGACCACTGCAAGCCTTTTTCCTCCAGTCAGGAATTATGACTGTGTATTCTCTTTATATATTTCAGCTTTTAAAATTTGCCAAAGACAACCTTACAATTATGACTAGTAGGTCTGATGTACACACACACAACACCAGGCATAAAGAAGACCTTGATACACCTTTCTATAGATTGTCAAAGTCCAAAAAGTTTTAAAAACATGGCTATTAAAGCATTCAACATACTGCCAAGAGAGGTGAAACTAAAAGACACTAATAATTAAAAAAAAAAAAACGATCCAGAAATGGTTGCGTAGGAAACCCCTATATTCTTTTGAAGAATACCTGTCTGGGGACTTCACAGGTCTTTGTGACTAATGGGCCAATTATTATTTTAATATGTGAACTTTACATTGTTTTTCATGTACTAATCCGTTTCATTGTTTGTAAGTGTATATTATATATATTTTTCATTTTTGACGATGTCTATTGTGATTTATATCATTTAACGACTAATAAATTGATTGATTGATTGACTGGAGGAGGCAGAAGATGAAGGTGCGACCGGCAGCACAATTCGTAAGTGATTCAGTGGCTGACGCCCTTACATTTTGTGAAGGATTGGATCTTCCTGATTTCCAAGGATTACCAAGTCTTTCAGTTTGTCCTCAGTATAGGGTAAAACATTTAAGTCATGAACAGCTAGTTTATTAGCCTACATTTAGATAATGCTCAGTTTAATTTACAGTGACGCTATATCATTCAATCTTAACTGTCTGAACTACTTACGGGGTGGTTACGGATACACTTCTAATCGCACGTTTTCTTTTAGAGATATTTTCACAACTAACACCTTGTGTTGTTAATCAAGTAAAGTTAATCTCAAAGGTGATCACAGTATTTCATCTAGTCAAGGGTACGAATATTTTGGAACAATATCATGTGGAACAAGATTGCGTATTGAGCTTTTCCATTTCGTGAATATAATTATGCACGGAACATGAAAATATTTTCAGTTCCGGCATTTGAGCTAGAATTCCTCATGTTGTGCTGATGCTTTTACTAAATCAACTCCTTCCAATTTTATGCTCCCTGGTAATTTACTTTGCTGATAATTAAAATGTTAAAAATAGCAATTGGTAAGAAGTGAATAAGGTATTTGTATCTGCTCTACTGTTTGCCAACGAGGTATTAAGCACTATATAATGAAAAGTAGAAAACTTTGTAATTTCATTTTTTTCTATATATTACCTTATTTTAGTAAATTCCATGAAGTCACACCCGAGACAACACATTTTATTTAGCTCTATCTTAGCCTTGGCGATTTTTAACTTTTGCCCTCTATCTAATCTTTTGATATATGCCTTGGGAACGTAAAATGCTGTTATGCTTCTCAAGAAATGTTTTCAGAGTTATTATTGAGTTGGTATGTAAACTTTTTCACTGCCTTAAATTTGAACTTTTTGTGCTACGTGAAATAAAGCTTTTTTATTTACTTTTGATCAATCATTTCCACGATTGATATTCAACATAATGCTTCCAATTGGCCAAGTAATTTTCTTACATTTATGAACTATTGAAAATCATTTTCAATTCTGTTGCAGCCAGCGATTGCAGACTAGTTACAACTGTCTCATACGATGATGGCATCGTCATCAGGAATCTTATTACGGCACCGTCATCGTCAATTTTCTCGCCGGTTTGTTTTAGGGAACGGATCAGTCTGTCGAATCTCAGGCAGTATTCGCTAAACGATTCCTCTGTTGGGTCATACACAAGCGTATGTAATTGTTTCGAAAGCATCATTCGACTCATCACAGACTTCTTCTCGAATCTATTCTCTAATGCTTTCCACACGTCAAAAGCGGCAACTTTGCTTTTGACTAGCTCCAGCTGACTATCTTGTATTCTCTGAATTATTAGACTTTTGCATTTCTTATCGTTCCTACGTTATTGCATAATGTCTTTCTGCTTCTTTTCTCGTGCGGACTCGTTGTCACTTGCTAATATTGCGTACGGTTCTGACAGGACATCGAACGACCTTTCAACATGTGACAGGACTTCCTTCTCATCTAAAAACACTTCCATTCTATATTTCCAGTCACTATAGTTCTTCCCGTCTAATAGCAGTAGTAGTAGTAGTATTTGGATTTAGGGTGCGTCGACGGCAAGGACATTTTGCACCACTACTGTGCTATTTAATTACAAAATTTATGTATAAAGTAATCTACTGCATCTGATGTCTTCGTTGAAAGTGTACATAATTACACTTTATTAAAAATGTTTATTTCTCTGAGAAACCGAAATGTACAGATTAAGTTGGTAGGGTGGTCTCCTAAAAGGGTTTTTAGGTCTCCCCCTAGATTATTTCGTCTTCGCGCTTCGCGGTACTTAACACAATCTAGCATGATGTGTCTAATACTTAATGGACATTTACAATCCCCACATTGGGGAGGTTCCTTCTCTTCAGTAAAGAGATACGCATGGGTCAGGGGACTGTGCCCTATCCTAAATCGTGTAAGTAATACTTCCTCTCTCCGATTACTACGAGCTGAGGAGGGCCACGCTGCTACCATGTCTTTGATGCCACGGAGCTTGTTGTTATTTAGAATCCTCAATGACTCCCTCCATTTTCCAAATACCACGTTCCTTAGAGATGCTCGTAAGTCCTCGTGGGGAACCAGCGTTGAGACTAGAACTTCGTTATTCAGAGCTTCCTTGGCCATAGCGTCTGCTATCTCATTCCCGGCTATCCCCTCATGTCCCGGTACCCACAGAAAACAGATATTCAAACCCTTTCTCGAAAGGGTCAGCAGGAGAGAGTGTATTTCTTGCACGATCGGGTGCACGGGTGAGAAGCCAGAGATGGCTTGTAGCGAGCTCCTGGAGTCAGTGCATATCACAAAGGAGACGCCGTGGTCACCTAGGGCTTCTAGAGCTGTCCTTATGGCATAAAGCTCCGCCGTGTACACACTGCACATCGGGTGAAGCTTTGCTCTGATGTTCCCGTGGATAGGGGAGAACACTGCACATGCACAAGCAGAGTTATCTTTCGAACCGTCAGTGTAAACGGGGGTAAGGTTGGGGTGATTCCATCGGAACATGGCAAACAAACGCTGGTACTCCGAGGGAGTTGTGGAAGACTTCGGTCGAGATCGTGAAAGAATATTCACCACCGGAGTGGGAGTGATCCAAGGGGGGTGTTCCGAGAATGAAACAGGATACACTTCAGGTAGCGTGAATTCGCATCCGCGAATAAAATCGTTAAAACGAACGCTTACTGGTCTGGTTGCTTTAGTCCTTCGGTTAAAAGCATGAATAAAACGGGGTTTAAAAAGTAAACTATAACATGGGTGACTCGTCATTGCTAAAATTTTGGAAATGTAGCTACAAAGAAGCCAGGTCCTTCGGTAGCATAGAGGAGGCTCGCCTGCGTCGGTATATATACTGGGAATCGGGCTGGTCCTAAACGCCCAAGTGCATAGTCGCAGACCTGCGTTGTGCACTGAATTAAGTGCTTTCAAATACGTCTCGCGAGCGGACGCATACACGAATGAGCCGTAGTCTAGTTTCGACCGCACCAGTGTGCGGTAAAGTAAAATTAAGGTGGTGCGCTCTGCTCCCCAAGATGCGTGGCTTAAAAACTTTAAAATGTTCAAAGACTTCAAACAGTTTACCTTGACAGAATTAATGTGCTCCTTCCAGTTGAGTTTGTGGTCGAGGGTCATCCCCAGAAAACGGACTGATTCCACAAATGGGAGGTTTCTACCACCTATGTGTAACGTGGAATTTACATGGACGCCCCGAGTGCGAGAAAAGTGAACGCACTTTGTTTTCTCCAAAGAGAAAAGGAAGCCGTTATTTTGGGCCCATTTGTGAAGTTTATTGATGGTGATTTGCGCCATACGCGATGCATTCACGACCCTAGATGATCTGCAGAAAATCGCGAGATCATCCACAAACAGTGACCCTAACACTGGATCCTTGATGCAGTGAGCTATGTCGTTGATCGCAATAGCGAACAACGTCACGCTCAGAACGGAGCCTTGGGGAACTCCGTTGTCAAGAGGGTAAAAATTTGACAACAACTGTCCCGTCCTTACTTTAAAAACACGGTTGGTTAAAATATTTTGTATAAAAATGGGCAAACAGCCTCTAAAACCCCACTCGCGTAATACGCGTAGAATCTTACGTCGCCAGACCCGGTCGTAAGCCTTCTCTAAGTCGAAAAATACACCGACTACGTGTTGGCGGACAAGGAAGGCTTCTTGGATGAAATTTTCAATTCTAACCAAGTGGTCCATTGTGGAACGGTTCCGTCTGAATCCGCATTGTATCCTAGAGAGGAGTTTTCGACGCTCCAGCCACCAAATGAGACGTCGATTTACCATTCGCTCCATTAACTTGCACAGGCAGCTGGTGAGAGAAATCGGCCGGTAAGAATTCGGATCAGATCGGTCTTTTCCATGTTTTGGGATGGGAACAATGACGGACTCCCGCTAGGACGGAGGAAAATCCCCATTGGCCCAGAGCTGATTAAAAGTTTCAAGGATTTCCAGCAACGCCGATTCCGATAGATTTCGGAGGAAGGCATTGTGGATCTCGTCGGGTCCTGGGGACGTGTCGTGGGAGTCATGGATGGCAGATTTCAGCTCCCAAATGGTAAATGGCATATTGTAGTCTGCCGTTGTTTTAGGCTCCATAAAGGATATAGGGACGTTCTCGAGCCTTTTCTTGAGGATCGCAAAAGAAGGTTCGTAGTATTCGTCGCTGCTCACTTTGGCGAGTAATTGGGCGAATACGTTCCCTATCGCAGCTGGAGAAGTGATAACCTTTCCTTCGACTTCTAGGAAGGATATACCTAGATGCTGGCTGCTACCCGATATGCTCCTCACCTTACGCCATACCTGTGCAAGTGGAGTCCTGTGGTTGACACCGGAGACAAAATTCATCCAAGAAGTCCTCTTTGCGTCCTTTATTACCTGACGCGCTTTCGCTCTTAGTCGCCGAAAAGCGGAAAGATTATTTGCTGTAGGATACTTGTTGAAAATTCGGAGAGCTTTCTTACGTTTTTTAATGGCTTCTGCGCAGGTTTCATTCCACCATGGCACCGCATTTCTTGGAAGGATGCTTCGAGATCGTGGTATGCTAATTTCGGCGGCTTGAATGATGCTGGATGTCAAAAGATTTACGTTTGTTACACAGTCGTTGTTTTTATCCCACACGTAGTTAAAATTTGAGTTAAAAAGATGCCAATCAGCTTTCCGGACAATCCAACAGCCTGGTCTAATAAAATCGGGGTTTAAATTTTGCTCCCTTTTGATTAAAAGGGGAAAGTGATCGCTCCCACTAAGATCCTTATGCACAGAGAGTTTGAGTTTATTGACCAAACTAGTCGATAAAATGCACAAGTCAATGGAGGAGAAATCGCCGCTAAAAGAGTTAAAACGGGTTTTCTCGCCGTTATTGAGTAAAAAAAGGTTAAAATCACTAATAAAACTTGATAAAATACGTCCCCTGCGGTTGCACTGTTCCGGGGTGCTTCCCCATAGACGATCGTGAGCATTAAAATCTCCGAGTAAAATAAAAGGCTGAGGTAGCTGGTGAACAAGGGATTCTAGATTAAAACGGGTGACGGGTGCACCCTCCGGCAGGTAAACGTTGCACACCGTTATCGCCTCGGGAGCGTGCACCGTCACCGCTACCGCTTGGAACGGTGTGTTAAGATATATTCGGGAGGTGTAAAGAGCCTCCCGGACAAAAACCGAAACTCCACCATGGGCTCGTTGGCCACTAGTATCGTCCAGTCTAAAAGTGTTAAAATGTTTTAAATATCCCTTGTCTGTATCTTTAAAACGCGTTTCCTGCAAACATATACAGGAAGGGTTAAAATCTCTTATTAAAATTTCAAGTTCCTCCTTATGCTTATAAAAACCGTTGCAGTTCCACTGCACGATAAAAGCCATGATTAAAATATAAAAGAGGATTAAAACTAAAAGGAGCAGTTGAGTCACGAAGGGCGCTTGAGGCGCTTGACGTGACTCTTCTTTCCTTTGCTCTCAATTTTTAAAATATCCGTATCGGATAGGTATTCCAATTCCATTAAATTGGTTTGGCTCTTTGGAGCCTTATCAGAGGGGCCGGGGGACTGAGAGTTCCCGCGTTTGGTTTGTGTAGCCCCGGCGTTGTTTTTATTGGGTTTCTTATTTGGAGATTTCGTTCCCACGACTTTATCCTTGTTTGCCGGATCTGTGGCCTTAGCCGGCGCGGCCGATTTTTGTTCTCCAGCCTTCTTGTTCAAATTTTCTTCCGTCTGAGTCGAGATGGTGATTTTGGCGATAGGAGCGGAAGCTATTTGGGCGAAAGATCTGGAAAAAGTAGGAGCTACTTGAGCTCTGTACTTTTTCCTCGCCTCAAAGTACGGGATCTTTTCTACCGTCTTGATCTCCATTATTTTCCGCTCTTCTATCAGCTTCGGGCATTTGCGGGAGTACACGGGATGAGCACCCTCGCAGTTGACGCAACGCTGGTCACCATTGCACTCACCCTCATGCTTGTCCAGGCCGCATCGTGGGCAGGTGGCTTTGCCTTGGCACCTCGTGGCCATATGACCGAACTGCTGGCACTGGAAACATCTCAGGGGTGCCGGTATGAATGGTCGCACTGGGACCGATTCGTATCCGATAAACACTCTGTCAGGGAGTTTGTCACGCGCGAACGTGAGTACGACTGATGTCGAGTCGATTTTCTCTCCGTTGCGCCTTGTAGTGAGTCGACGAGCATCAGAGACTCCTTGGGAGGCCATCTCACGTTTGATCTCGTCGATCTCAACGTACAGCAGATCAAAGTGGCTTATAACTCCCCGACAGGTGTTTAGGGTGGAGTGCACCTCGACCCTGACGGGAATATCATGCAGCTTATTAACCTTAAGTAACTTTTCGCTCTGGGCTTCATTTTCAGTTTCAATGAGCAGTGTGCCATCGCGAAGCTTTTTAGCTGATTTCAGCTCCCCGGGAACCAAACCCGACAAAACTTTACGAATAAGGAAGGGGGACACCTTTTTCAGGTTCTCCCCTTCCTTCTGGCACCTCATTACTAGGTAGCGCTGACTAGCGCCGTTAACTTTAACTCTCCCGTCGTCTGGACGGGATCTTTTTTAGAGGTAGGTAGAGTTTCTTCAGCCATCCAAGTATATAGAATTCATCCCCTGGGCTCCCCACCCACCACGGAGCCACACATTTGGGACGCCACCCGCAAGCCGGAATGGACGTCAGGGCTACCCAAGGGATATAGGAACCTTTGACAGGGGATCCCTTTCGGGTTAGAACCTCCAGCGCAGGGGCCCTCCGAACCCACACGCCTTCGGCCGCCCTACGAAGACCCCCATATCTCCAGCACTAACCCGTCCTGGCGTACGCTCGGAAGGAGCCGCCAAGCTCCCCAGCCGCCAGGAGCCGATTGACCGAGCTGGGCTCTTCTCGGCCGCCCGTTTTCGGGGAATCCAGGGCCGAAGTGGGGTATTGAACTCCGGCCCATACCGGGTTTCCGACGCCCAGCTGGGTGCCGGAGAACTCACCCACCAGGATCCCCTTCTCCCCCTTGTACGGGTCTCCACGCACGGCAAACACGTGGGTGATTCTGGACGCCAGATGTTACGGCTACTCAGAACAGCAGAGTCACATGCTGTCTGGACACTCTCCGAGCGATCGACGGGGTTTTTTAACGAGCTTGTCTCCTCGGTGGGCTCGGGTCCGTGGGGGCGCGGCTCCCCAAAGGAAGAGATTACTCTCTTCCCCCCGTGCGGGGAACTTGGACAGACTCGACGGACTGCTCTAGCCCGAGCAGGCCACACACCTCCCACACCGCAATATCGACAGTCAATTGTCACAGTATATATGAGAAATTGTCTCAACTACAACAGTTGTCTCAGTGGTTCTTAGTTGCCTCACAGGGAGTTGGAAGTAATACACTTAAAGTTGCACAAATGCATTGATAGTGTAAAAAGCTATAGACATGGTATATGTAACATAAAAATATATCATAGCTTTTTTCTGAGTACATGAACTAATATCCGAATTTACTAATCTTCTAAGAACAATTCAGGGGTTGAGGTAGTGTTCGAATTTCTATGACTTGGGAATAGGGAATGTTTGATTGTGTTATCTTTACAATTATCGAAGAACACATTTTAGTGGTGTAACATATTATAACCTATAGCCAAAACAACTCCCAACCATCTACATACAGATTCAAATGCTCACAACAGCTACAGCTATTACCTTAATAAAATAAGTGCATTCTATTCCCCTCAACAAGTTATCTGCCATTTCAATTTTATCATTGTTTTGGCCACTTCTCTTTCTGCTGTATCATATCTATTATTAAAGCTTCCAATCATGATGCATGCTACCTCCAATCCTGTAAGATCTGAGATATTTAATAATTTATGATTGATTTAATTGTGTTGGTAATAACAGTTATAATACTTTTTTGTGAGTTTTATATCCAATTAATAAGACCTTTGCGATTCATATAACTTATTTCCTTTATTGGTAATCCGAAATATGTATGTGAACCATTGGAAAAATTCATACAGAGCCTTGGTGTCCATGAATATAATAAATACTCTCTCTTTCTATCTCTCATTTGGCTTAAAGTGGTTGTATATGCTGAGTGGGTTTCATTCTTTTATGGCTAGTGAATGGTATCAAATTCTTCCAAGTGAAATGGACAACCAAGGAAATGAGTGTGGCCTTTACACTCAGATACTTAAGTAAAAGGGCTTACTTGTTTCTGAAACAAAAACTTCATTATCATCTACCAGGTAAGACTATTTTTTTTCTCTCAAATAATATTTCTTTATGGAAATATGCCTTTGATCTCAATTTTGCTATCCTATGAATTGCCTATTAAGGAAAATCTTTTCATATATTCTTAGGATTGTCAAGTTTTCAGAGATGGGCATCTCACGTTGACATGAGGAATGGCCTTCTGGAGGATGTCTTGAATGTAATGGCAGTTGCAGCCTAAGATTTAGAGGAGCGAGACAGGCTAGCCGTTTGCAGTTTGATGAAATGAAGATCTGCAGCAAATTCGAGTACGACAGCCGCCATGATGAAGTCGTAGGCAGGCACAGTCAGATGCAGGTGGTGATGGTCCGTGGGCTCTGTGCTCCATGGAAGCAGCCAGTGTTTGTTGACTTCGACAAAAAAAATGTGTAAACAGCTCCTATATACTGTCATAAGCCACTTACATCATGCTGGATACCTAGTAGTGGCATGTGTGAGTGACTGTGGAAGTGGCAACCAAGGTCTAAGGAAGGAGTTAGGGCTGGTATTTGTAAATAACAATTTAATGAACCACTTATTTCCTCATCCCGAGACGGGAACGAATATTTACTTTTTCCCAGATGCTCCTCATATCCTGAAACTGGCCAGAAATTTGCTTCTGGACACAGGGTTTGATATTAGTAGTAGTATTTGGAATTAGGGTGCGTCGACGGCTAGGTCATTTTGCACCACTACTGTGTGATTTACTTACAAAAGTTATGTATAAAGTAATCTACTGCATCTGATGTCTTCGTTCAGAGTGTACATAATTAGACTTTATTAAAAATGTTTATTCCTCTGAGAAACCGAAATGTACAGATTAAGTTGGTAGGGTGGTCTCCTAAAAGGGTTTTTAGGTCTCCCCCTAGATTATTTCGTCTTCACGCTTCGCGGTACTTAAGGTTTGATATTGATGACCTAATAATAAGGAGATACCCTCTTGTAAGTTTAGTGGAAATGACTAATTCTGAACTTAGTGTGTGCCACAAATTAACAGTGAGCCATGTGTGTTGCTCAGGAATCCAGAGGTAGAAGGTGAGGCTGGCAGCTGAGCTCGTCACACACCACGGCCACTGCCATTAGGCGATACCAGCCAGGTGGAAATTCTAAGCTGGCAGAAGACACTGCATGTTTTGTTGAATTAATGAACAGCTGGTATGATCTGATGAACTCTGATGTTCCAAATAACATTGTTCCTTTCAAGGCTTCCTATGGAAAACACATTGTGGAGCAAAATGAACTGCTCTCCAGGGTTTATACCATTTTTAATATGAGATGTTCAGGAAAAGGTTCTTTACAGGTTTTTCAAAAGGGTATCCTTATGTCAATTACTTCTCTTCGTTTGCTGTTAAAAGATGTTAACAAATATGGAGTTAGTTATATTTTGACTGCAAAATGTAACCAGGACAGCCTGGAAAATTTGTTTTCACAGGTTAGGACTCGGGGAGGTTTGAATAACCACCCCACACCATTGGAGGCCCTTCACCGTCTAAGAATAATTCTCTTAGGAAAGAATGCTGGTGTGGTACAACGTGCCCGTATCACAAGCGAAGGTTGCGAAGAGGAGTATGTGTTGGCGAAAGCTTTGGCAAAAACCAAAGTTAACCAGGAGATAAAGGATGGGTTTAATCCTGAGGAAAGGTCGGGGGGGATGTGTGACCCAGTGATTCAGCCTTTGCCTGATATGTGTGAAAGCTCAGGGTGTGATGTGCCAGAGGTTTCTGCAGATGCCCTCAATTACTTGGGTGGCTGGATAGCCAAGAAGTTGATTGGGACCCATCCTTATTTAGGAAAGAGGACCCATGAAGTGGAAAAAAATTTTCTCTTCAGTTTCAACAGAAGTCTTTGTTGCCATGGGTAATGCATTTATCCTACGGTGGTCTTTTGCTGCCATCGGAAGACTTATTCTCTGCACTACAGAAGTTAGAGTGCATGTTTAATGCAATAACCAATGGGGGCTTGCCATCAGGTAGAGGAATGGTAAAAACCATAACAGAGACTTTGAGCAAGCGTTCAGAATTGGATAAAGTTGTAATTAAAACATTTGTAAAGCAGAGGGTCTTCATAAGGATGAAGTATTTTAATCAAAGAAATGTCATGCATAAGAAAAATACCATTTGTAAAAAGACGAAAAAAATTCTTCATTAAAATACTTTTAATGCATCACTTGTTTCATTGACTCTTATTCTCTTATACCTTGGGCAGTTTGTGGGTCAATCTGGAATTAGCAGTGATACCAGATAAAAAAGGTAGGCATGGCATTGTTGAAGTGTGCGTGGCTTGTGTTAGGTGCTAAATGAGGTGGGCCCATGGAAGTATTTGTCATTAGCTACTACTGAAAGCTTCTATCGCATTAAAGTTCTCTTGCAGAGATTGCTGAAAGCCAAATATGTAATAGTATTCGTTAATGATGTTTATTTACCTGGTTCTAACTCATTTCAAACTACTTAATTTTAGAGATAAGCTCGCTGTTTTGTTATGTGGGCATTCATAGGTTGTTATTTAGCGTAAATTCGTTGGTTGCTTTTGTCATTATGTTAAATTTGATAGATTGTGTTTGGTTTAAAGTACAATGAATGACTGAAATAACAAAGCTACCTTTGCAATCAATTAAATAACTGGTGAAATTGACCTCGGATTATTCAGTATTTGCCTCGTTTGGTCATGGTTTTTTATTGCATACCAGAACTTTGACTTAATTTGACGCTAACATTTTCTTTGAGCAGCCAAAACTCCACTTAAGTCTACGTTTAAGCAGTTAGATAGATGGCCTATAGTCTCCTTTATGTAAATATTTCGCCAAAAAGTAAATTCAGCATTCCATTATCGTCATAAAGTAGAATGCTAAGCATTGGAGATGTACCTCTGCAAAATAGTCTCATGTCTCGCCTACCCTTTATCCTTGAATATGAAATTCAGTTTCATCATTGATGTTCTTTGTTTCACATAAAATTGATGCATAAATTTCACTAAAGTCAAGGTTCAAAAGGTAGTTGACATATTATCTTTCAGTTCTACATATCGTTAATAATTATCTAGTGCGTACATCATTTGTCATTTGGTTTTCGATTCCTCACTATCATTTTATGTGCATTTTTCAATGCATCAACAGGTAGATTGACATTAACATTGGCTAATCGTCGACGCCGACATTTCCGCATCACGATCCCTCTGGAACAATCTAAATCACATGAACCTTTTTTGCATCTGTCTACAAACAATCCTTATCTTTATATACCGCAAGTAAGTATCGTTATGCATCATTAAATTTTATTATTTGAAATAAAGCAATGCGCCATTTATTTCTGTAACCCTCCATTAGTTGATATTTTGGACGAGTAGAGAGACGACCTATTTTCTGTAACGCATGTCGAACTTGAGGCCAGAAAACTTATTTGTTACAAGCTATGATCGAAAGAACATTTAAACGCCATCAATTTTCGAAAATCGAAATTTTTCATATGTAATGAGCCGTACACCCTTAGCCAAGTGAGCAACGGCACAGGAAAATTCAAGGAGCGCGGGTCTGATGGTCGGCGGTGACGTCAAGCCAATGGGAGCCCGATTCGTGGGTGAGACGACCTTATATTTTAAGGACCTTGCCTATGGAGTACGTACGACAGGCAGGCGTTGGCAAAGGGCACCCGATTTATTTTGGGTGTCGATGAGCCATCTGCCAACATCATATCTGGGCCCAACTACCAGAAGCACATCGGCCTCAGCAAGGTCGAGGTTGCCTTTTTGGGAACTGCAGGGGGATGGATAGACCGAAACCCCCTGATAACGATGCTGCCACAATCAGCAAGAAGGGAGCGGAGACCTAGTCATGGCAGGCATCTCTATGCCCCAGGCCAATCTCCAGCACTCCAAGGCCGCCTCAGGCGTCCTGCAAAAGATCCTTTAAGAAGGTAAGGTCAACGTTGCTCTGATCCAAGAACCACAGGCTTTCCAAGGGAGGATCAGAGGCTTGAGTACAGCATTTGGTAAAATGTTTCATTGCACCAATGCTGATAGACCTAATACATGTGCGCATTTGCGCCAAGGCTTCTGGGGGCCATCGTCTCATCCACGATCTATCTCCATGGATTCCCCACTACCGCAAGCCAAAGTTTAGGCTTAAAGACGCCGCAATGGCGGTTAGTTCGATTCCGGAGGGCGCATACTTATGTAAACTGGACCTTAGGGACGCCTTCTATCAGCTGCCGATCTCCGACAACCATGTTAAGTTCTATGGTGTTTATTCTGGTGGCCAATATTATTCCTTCAAACGGTTGCCAATGGGTCATTGTCTGGCGCCTGCCATCATGCAGCGGTGGGCGCGCTGTTTCTCGAGAAATTTACTCTCGGTTTCGTGTGTGCATGATACCGTACCTGGACGACTGGTTGTTAGTGTTCATTTCTGATTTTAATAATGCTCGTAGTAGTAGTATTTGGATTTAGGGTGCGTCGACGGCAAGGTCATTTTGCACCACTACTGTGCTATTTAATTACAAAAGTTATGTATAAAGTAATCTACTGCATCTGATGTCTTCGTTGAAAGTGTACATAATTAGACTTAATTAAAAATGTTTATTTCTCTGAGAAACCGAAATGTACAGATTAAGTTGGTAGGGTGGTCTCCTAAAAGGGTTTTTAGGTCTCCCCCTAGATTATTTCGTCTTCGCGCTTCGCGGTACTTAACACAATCTAGCATGATGTGTCTAATACTTAATGGACATTTACAATCCCCACATTGGGGAGGTTCCTTCTCTTCAGTAAAGAGATACGCATGGGTCAGGGGGCTGTGCCCTATCCTCAATCGTGTAAGTACTACTTCCTCTCTCCGATTACTACGAGCTGAGGAGGGCCACGCTGCTACCATGTCCTTGATGCCACGGAGCTTGTTGTTATTTAGAATCCTCCATGACTCCCTCCATTTTCCAAATACCACGTTTCTTAGAGATGCTCGTAAGTCCTCGTGGGGAACCAGCGTTGAGACAAGAACTTCGTTATTCAGAGCTTCCTTGGCCATAGCGTCTGCTATCTCATTCCCGGCTATCCCCTCATGTCCCGGTACCCACAGAAAATGGATATTCAAACCCTTTCTCGAAAGGGTCAGCAGGAGAGAGTGTATTTCTTGCACGATCGGGTGCACGGGTGAGAAGCCAGAGATGGCTTGTAGCGAGCTCCTGGAGTCAGTGTATTTGACAAAGGAGCCACCGTGGTCACCTAGGGCTTCTAGAGCTGTCCTTATGGCATAAAGCTCCGCCGTGTACACACTGCACATCGGGTGAAGCTTTGCTCTGATGTTCCCGTGGATAGGGGAGAACACTGCACATGCACAAGCAGAGTTATCTTTCGAACCGTCAGTGTAAACGGGGGTAAGGTTGGGGTGATTCCATCGGAACATGGCAAACAAACGCTGGTACTCCGAGGGAGTTGTGGAAGACTTCGGTCGAGATCGTGAAAGAATATTCACCACCGGAGTGGGAGTGATCCAAGGGGGGTGTTCCGAGAATGAAACAGGATACACTTCAGGTAGCGTGAATTCGCATCCGCGAATAAAATCGTTAAAACGAACGCTTACTGGTCTGGTTGCTTTAGTCCTTCGGTTAAAAACATTAATAAAACGGGGTTTAAAAAGTAAACTATAACATGGGTGACTCGTCATTGCTAAAATTTTGGAAACGTAGCTACAAAGAAGCCAGGTCCTTCGGTAGCATAGAGGAGGCTCGCCTGCGTCGGTATATATACTGGGAATCGGGCTGGTCCTAAACGCCCCAGTGCATAGTCGCAGACCTGCGTTGTGCACTGAATTAAGTGCTTTCAAATACGTCTCGCGAGCGGACGCATACACGAATGAGCCGTAGTCTAATTTCGACCGCACCAGTGTGCGGTAAAGTAAAATTAAGGTGGTGCGGTCTGCTCCCCAAGATGCGTGGCTTAAAAACTTTAAAATGTTCAAAGACTTCAAACAGTTTACCTTGACAGAATTAATGTGCTCCTTCCAGTTGAGTTTGTGGTCGAGGGTCATCCCCAGAAAACGGACTGATTCCACAAATTGGAGGTTTCTACCACCTAGGTGTAACGTGGGATTTACATGGACGCCCCGAGTGCGAGAAAAGTGAACGCACTTTGTTTTCTCCAAAGAGAAAAGGAAGCCGTTATTTTGGGTCCATTTGTGAAGTTTATTGATGGTGAGTTGCGCCATACGCGATGCATTCACGACCCTAGATGATCTGCAGAAAATCGCGAGATCATCCACAAACAGTGACCCTAACACTGGCTCCTTGATGCAGTGAGCTATGCCGTTGATCGCAATAGCGAACAACGTCACGCTCAGAACGGAGCCTTGGGGAACTCCGTTGTCAAGAGGGTAAAAATTTGACAACAACTGTCCGTCCTTACTTTGAAAACACGGTTGGTTAGAAATTTTTGTATAAAAATGGGCAAACAGCCTCTAAAACCCCACTCGCGTAATACGCGTAGAATCTTACGTCGCCAGACCCGGTCGTAAGCCTTCTCTAAGTCGAAAAATACACCGACTACGTGTTGGCGGAGAAGGAAGGCTTCTTGGATGAAATTTTCAATTCTAACCAAGTGGTCCATTGTGGAACGGTTTCGTCTGAATCCGCATTGTATCCTAGAGAGGAGTTTTCGACGCTCCAGCCACCAAATGAGACGTCGATTTACCATTCGCTCCATTAACTTGCACAGGCAGCTGGTGAGAGAAATCGGCCGGTAAGAATTCGGATCAGCTCGGTCTTTTCCATGTTTTGGGATGGGAACAATGACGGACTCCCGCCAGGACGGAGGAAAATCCCCATTGGCCCAGAGCTGATTAAAAGTTTCAAGGATTTCCAGCAACGCCGATTCCGATAAATTTCGGAGGAAGGCATTGTGGATCTCGTCGGGTCCTGGGGACGTGTCGTGCGAGTCTTGGATGGCAGATTTCAGCTCCCAAATGGTAAATGGCATATTGTAGTCTGCCGTTGTTTTAGGCTCCATAAAGGATATAGGGACGTTCTCGAGCCTTTTCTTGAGGATCGCAAAAGAAGGTTCATAGCATTCGTCGCTGCTCACTTTGGCGAGTAATTGGGCGAATACGTTCCCTATCGCAGCTGGAGAAGTGATAACCTTTCCTTCGACTTCTAGGAAGGATATACCTAGATGCTGGCTGCTACCCGATATGCTCCTCACCTTACGCCATACCTGTGCAAGTGGAGTCCTGTGGTTGACACCGGAGACAAAATTCATCCAAGAAATCCTCTTTGCGTCCTTTATTACCTGACGCGCTTTCGCTCTTAGTCGCCGAAAAGCGGAGAGATTATTTGCTGTAGGATACTTGTTGAAAATTCGGAGAGCTTTCTTACGTTTTTTAATGGCTTCTGCGCAGGTTTCATTCCACCATGGCACAGCATTTCTTGGAAGGATGCTTTGAGATCGTGGCATGCTAATTTCGGCGGCTTGAATGATGCTGGATGTCAAAAGATTTACGTTTGTTACACAGTCGTTGTTTTTATCCCACACGTAGTTAAAATTTGAGTTAAAAAGATGCCAATCAGCTTTCCGGACAATCCAACAGCCTGGTCTAATAAAATCGGGGTTTAAATCTTGCTCCCTTTTGATTAAAAGGGGAAAGTGATCGCTCCCACTAAGATCCTTATGCACAGAGTTTGAGTTTATTGACCTAACTAGTCGATACAATACCCAAGTCAATGGAGGAAGAATCGCCGCTATAAGAGTTAAAACGGGTTTTCTCGCCGTTATTGAGCAAAATTAGGTTAAAATCACTAATAAAACTTGATAAAATACGTCCCCTACGGTTGCACTGTCCCGGGGTGCTTCCCCATAGACGATCGTGAGCATTGAAATCTCCGAGTAAAATAAAAGGCTGAGGTAGCTGATGAACAAGGGATTCTAGATTAAAACGGGTGACGGGTGCACCCTCCGGCAGGTAAACGTTGCACACCGTTATCGCCTCGGGAGCGTGCACCGTACCGCTACCGCTTGGAACGGCGTGTTAAGATTTATTCGGGAGGTGTAAAGAGCCTCCCGGACAAAAACCGAAACTCCACCATGGGCTCGTTGGCCGCTGGTATCGTCCAATCTAAAAGCGTTAAAATGTTTTAAAAATCCCTTGTCCGTAATAATGCTCGTGCTCTCGTTCTTGACATTGTGCAGTTTTTAACAGTGACCTTAGGAATTTCTCTTAACTCACGTAAATGTATTTTAACTCCATCGCAACGCCTAATGTATTTGGGCGTGAAGATAGATACTGTACCATCGACCCTTAAGCTGACTCCGTCAGCAGTCTCTCGTTTACACTTAGCTGTAAACATTTTCCACGTCTTCGATCCGCTGATATTCCAAAGCTGGCGGGTTATGTGGTGTGGATTTGTTACATTCTGCGTCTTCCGTACTTTCTCATAAATCACTGTTACACTCGACGCACGGAGTGATTGGAAAGGTGCTGGGAGGAAGATGTGTTCAAGAAGGTGCGACGCTGTGCTCCCTTCTCTGTGAAGTACGTGGCCTATACTGACGCGACTCCATTCCAAGGAGCCGTCGTCTGCCCCGCTCTAGGTTTTGAGCGAATCATTGAATTTTCACATCAACTTCCCATCTACCACGCAGAAGGTGAAGCAGCCCTGCGCGGCGTGCTCTTGTTACTCCCCATCCTTCCTGATTTTATTGAATTAATTGTTTGTGGTGATAATCAGGCTGTGCTCGCCTGCCTCCGCAAAGGAAGCGGACTTCTGTGTAATGACGATGAATATTGTAATTTGTATCTTCGTATAATAAAGGATCCCACACGCAATTTGTCCTGGAGGTTTGTCCCGTCTGCAGCCAATCTCGCCGACCGTCCATCCCGGACTTTACTCCACTAATATGCCTAGGCCGGCCATCTTGGCCTGCTTGGGTATATATATGCAGGGTAGAGTAAGGGACTCGGTTGAGTTGGACATTGGCTGTGACCGGGACAAGCGCCCTTGCAAGAGCTGGAGAGGTTTGTAAGCTATTGCAGATCTAATGGTCTGGAATTACTTGTGGGGTGTGATGCTAGCTCACATTTTGTGTGGGGTAGCAGTGACTCCAACGATAGAGGCAGAGCCCTAGCGGAGTATCTCATGTCAACAAACCTGCAGGTACTCAACAGGGGCTCCTGAGGCCCACATTCTCCAATATCTTGAGGGCGGAGAGGTATTAGACATCACCTTTTGCACCTTTGTTGAGGTTTGACAGCTTAATGTCAAACCTCAACAAAGACAAACACAAAGAGACAAACAAAACCGAAACAGGACTCTCTGTTAATCAAGAGAAGACCAACCGTGACCTCTTCACTAAGAGAAAATGATAGGGATTTACTTCCCCTTACCTCCTGGGAAAGAGGCTAAAGCCGTCCTCATCGGTCAAATATCTTGGAGTCATTTTAGATTCCAAGCTCAACTGGAGAGAGCACATGGATAGCAAACTCAAAAAAGCATGCGCCTCACTATGGACATGTAGAAGAGCCCTTGAAAAATCATGGGGCCTTCAACATAGAGCCATTAGCTGGTTATATAACGCAGTGGTGAAACCTAGTTTCCTCCACTGCTCAATTGTATGGTGGAAGAAGACCTAACAAATTACTGTTAGAATAAGCTTAACCACCTACAAAGAATGGCCTAAAGGGGCAACACAGGAGCAATTAGGACGACTCCAACCTTGGCGATGGAAACTCTGCTGAACCTAGCCCCACTCTATGTGGAAGTGGAGGCACTATCATGTAATGAGACATATGCACCTGCTGGGGGTAACAGACTCAGATAGGTGTAGATAGTGTGTAACGGGAAAAGAAAGAACCACCCATCTAATATGAGTGCCCCGCAATCATGAGGACTCGATATAGACACCTGGGCTCACCTTTTATAGAGCCCAAGGAAGTAAGAGATCTCCCCATTGGGGACCTTTTCCTTCGCTACGGACATGGCCTCTTTGGATGATCCATTATCGGTTGTTAACACAATGGACCTACAGGTCTAAGTGCCGTGGGAGGTGATCCCCCACCGCATCCACGAATCTAATCTAATCTAATCTTCCGAAAGTTGGAAGATGAAGACCACCATGTAGGACAGTCACCATTGTTTAATCTCAGAGCTTTTGATACTGAGCAAAATATGCCATATTAATGTATGCACTTATGTGTTTGGGTGTTACTCGAAAAATGCAAACCTACTTACCGCATGGCGCAAGTACGGCAAAACAGCGAGCGAGAATGCGGATAGCCATAGACAATGAGTTAGTTCGCGTTGCTAAGTTTACTCCCATTGTTTTCATCGTAAACCACGGAGAACCCCTGTTGCGCTGGAGAGCAGCAGAGCTCCGATATGTCACTTTATATTTTATTCCTTCGACTACCCACTGTTTCCTTGATGAAGCAGCACAAAAGCATATCCTGCCATACTCATATGCTCTCAGAACACTGGCTCGTGGCACTCTGTGCAAAAGTTAGAGGTTTTTGGCTTATGCGTACACCTTACTGAGGTACTTTGTGCAGGTGTTTCCTGGAATTTATGGGTAAGCTTACTGCTCACACAATGTTTATTGATTTTACATGTGGTTGCGGATGTTAGGATATTTGGTGCCATGGATTATTAAAGAGCATATAAATATGAAAATTATCTCCAGGTATCGAAGAAAAACATTTTGCATGCTCGTCTTCCCCTGCTAACAATTGTGCGTAGTATTGTTGAGGAAAGGCAACATGCATTGAAGCATGACAGTTTTGGTGGTGATTTCAAAATCGGTGGTTATTTCAAACTTGGTGGTGGCAGTAAGTCTAAAAGCTGTGAGGAAAGCAACCGATGTGTTCAAAGGAAGGTTGGGAGATTAAGCGTAAAAAAAGTCCAAACAACTTTGTAAAAACTGTAAGTGGTGATGTGGGGCTGCAGATGGGTATATTTAGCCGGTATCTGTAGCTTCATATTTAAAAAGTTATTGTCTGTTGGATCATATTTTGACTCCCCATCTCTATCAATTGATGTTGAGGTCACGCTTGCAAGCAACTTGTGTGATGAGGAGGACCTACTGCGTAAAGAAGATATTGAATTTTTAGCCTTTCCCATTGAGGACTCTCAACACTATGCTGCTGCAATATTGCACCAGATTCGAAACATGGTACTGCAATAAACATGTATTTTTGGCTGGCTAGAATAATATTGATGAATGTACATTTGGCAGGAATGGAGTGGGTGGTTGTGAAGGTTACGCATACCAGAGAGTGTAAGGCAGTACCAGCTTCCTGAATTGTACTATGGGAAGAGATTATATGCTTTATCCTCCATATATTACATCATAAAGACGGTGAATTCCTGGCTGCTGACTGGGGAAGATCCAACGGACACCTTGGAGGCACGTGTGTCGAGTGTTTGAAAAATCTCGCACAGGTATTTATAGTTGATGAAAGGTAGTGTTTCAAGGTTTATTGAATATAAAATAGTAAACGTTGCAGTAAAAATAACTATTTGTTCATTCATTTCAAGAAAATATGAACTGGCTACACAGCTGGAGAGAACATGGAGTCGTCGGACATCGCTGCCTGTAAACCTTTAGGGAGAGATTTACACAACAAAAGGCGTCCAGAAAAAATCGTGGGGCATTTTGAGCCCTTGCCATCTTTACATGTGATGGCTCGTTCATGTAATGTTTAAAGCTTTATTCAGCTCTGTAGTGAATTGCTAATAGCTATTGCAATAATTATTGTGGATGAATTAGTAGGTATGCATTTTGTAACTACTTCCTGATTTATTTTAATTTATCTTCATAGCTGATAGCAGTTCTGATGAGGATGTACATGGTGTATCATGTGAAATCCAGTGTCCTCCTCCATTGCCGTCAGAGATACCTCGGTGTGAAAATGGAAATTTAGTATGGCCTTCTATCCCTAGTGCTGGCAAAGTCTAGCCATACCTTTTAAGTGAAGTATGGATTATCTGGACTGAAGCTATGAATGTAATTTACTAATTTTTAATCATTCTTTGGTTGTTTGGGACATTGATAACTCGGGCACCACTTCCACATTTCCTTTGAAAGAAACGAGATCTGTCACCACAAGATGCGTGTGAAATGATGTACTCTAATTGTATTTCTTTCTTTATCCAGGAGTTTCTGAATCATTCATCAGAACTTCATCATGAAAAAAATTATATAGCACTGGACTATTCGGCCAAGTTTTGTTATTCTCATAAATAATGTACTAGTTGAAAATGGATATTATTTTTGTCTTTCCATATTTGATTGTAATTTATGTGCAATAACCTAAGATAACCAATAACTTACTGCCCTGAGGCCTTGGCGGCTCTTCCCTCCAAATAAAAATACAATGAAATGACCCATTCGCTCCTGAGAATCAGTTATTTGGTGCGTGCGAGTTTGCGGGAATTTTGAGCTGAAGCAAATAGATTTGAAATAATGGAATGGAAAGGGAGGTCGTATTTTAGTGATTTGAATTCGGCGGCAAATGCTGAGCTGCCGACGCTAATGCCATCTGAACTTATTGTAGGGGAAACTTTTCCCTGTGAAAGACGTTTTGCGTAGAGTTGGAAGTCCATGCCCTAAACGATTGAGTAATTTGGAAATTCCAACAACTACTGTGTAAAAATAATGAATGTAAGGGGAACCAATACATCACAATCTCATAATTGAATGTAATTGATCACACTTTCAATGTAATTAATTGAGCCTAATTATTGCATAAACAACCAAGAAATTTTAAGACATTATTTACATTCCACACAGCTTAATTTAATGCAGCAAGATTTTGAGATAAATGCTGCAATCTTTAGATAAATATGGTTGAGATCGAGGCTTTTTACTCTCCCAAATACTTATATTTCAATTCCATACTGTGCAAAAACTACCTACTTATTCCTCTTCTTTTCTGGAGGGGAAACAAAAAAGAAATGGATGAACTTGAAGGATAAATATAAAAATTGATTCAGTAACCTCCTCAAGAATCAAGATCAGCAGCTGTTATGCAAAAAAATAAATGGCGGTTCTTTGACTTGATACAATTCACAAAAGATACAATGACGCCGGGACGAACGTTTGAAAACTAGAGAATATCGTTTCAAAAAATCTGTAAATAAGGAAGCCAACGACGAAATATTAGAAAACACTCGTGAGGAAGAAGATGATCAAACCTCCACCTTTCCTGATGTTCAAATTGGTGCTTAAATTTCAACTGAAAATACTTCTTAAGTTTCGGCTGAGCAGGAGTGCATCGAACTACCGTATTTGCTACGTCATAACGCATCCAGTGCCAAGCTGACTAAAAGAGACGGGCACGAAGTCTCCTTACTTCTGTGCATCGCCTCAGATTGGGAGACCCTTCCAGCAACAGAGCGCTCCCTTGTCTACAATCGGGCGAGTATTCTAACCATCGCCGCCACTCATGGATGGCATACAGCAGCCAGAATCCTTGCCCCAAACGAACTGCTTCGCTAGCCGCCCGCGGCAGCGCCTCTTACCACAATCATACGGGAGGTGATAAGATAGCGTGATCCCAGCACCTCGACTTCCTCGCGGAACACCAGCCAGCCCTCCGGATTCCGAGGTCGACGACGCGGCGGGTCGAACCTCGCCCCAGCCAGACGCCGCTGAGACGTCGACCATGCCTGCTCCGCAGTCCACGTCACCGCCCGCGCTACAACTGCCGGGCTCTCCGACTCCGGGCCCATCGGAATGCGTGGACAGGGAGGCTGAGGACGGCCCGGTCATCGGTGAGCTTCTCCGCTGGCACGACTCCGGTGAGCCCGATGACCCGGTCGCCCTCAGCCTCTTCCTCTCGGACGCCGACTCTTAGGAGTCGTCGGGTGATGATGACGATGACACCGCCTCCGTCGCCTCGCAACGCAGCCGGATACCTAGAGGAACTACAACAGCGACCACCAACACAGCAGATAGCGGTAAGTCCGGATTTTGAGGTTTTACCGCGAGTGAAAGTGTATCCGTACGACGACGAGTCCGTCCTGGACCTCGTCCTCTCCGGGGCGAACGTCCCAAAGCCCACCAACGCCATGTGTGTTCTTGAGGTCGACTCCTTCTCAAGACTTCATACAAGTTCTATATGTGTAAGAGTGTATGGTCTCCCGACCTATACTCGTCCGTGAAAAACCGAAGTGCGCCTTTAAGGCTTACATTATCCCCAAATCCCCTGGTGGCCATCGGCTAATTCATGACCTCAGTCCATGGACTGAATTTTACAACAAACCGAAGTTCCGCCTCAACGACGCAGCTCAGGCCGTGGGGATGATCCCGGAGGGTTCCTTCTTGTGCAAACTTGACCTTAAGGACACATTCTACCAAATCCCAGTTAGACCCGAACACGCCAGATTCTATGGCATCGTGTGCAACGAAAAGTATTACTGTTTCACCAGGCTACCGATGGGCGAATGCCTCGCGCCCGCCATCATGCGGGCAGTGGCTCGGTGGGCGCCGGCAGTGGCTCGGTGGGCGCCGGCAGTGGCTCGGTGGGCGCGGGCAGTGGCTCGGGAAGTGTTATCGCGTTTTCAAACTGTTTTAATTCCGTACCTTGATGATTGGCTGTTGATCTTCACTTGCGACCACCCTACAGCTCGTGTGCTGGTTTTTGAAATTGTGAAATTCCTGGAAGAAGACCTAGGAATCTGTTTAAATAGAAAGAAGTGCGTGCTTACACCTGTTCAAGTGCTCCCATATCTCGGTGTCCGGATTGATACTGTAGCCTCCACAGTGCGTTTTACCCCGGGGGCGCTCTCGCGCCTCCATCTCGCGATTAAGATGATCCCGCGGTTGCGGAAATTTGACTTTCCAAAATTGGCAGGGTTCATCTCATGGATTTGTTATATTATGAAGTTGCCATATTCCCTAATAAGTAATGTGTATCGACGAAATACCAAGTGGTTGGAGAAGTGTTTTCAAGATGAAGTGTTTCACCAAGTGCGACGATGCTCCGCCTTCCGCGTCTCGTACGTAGGATATGCGGACGCGACCCCCTTTCAGTGGGCGGTGATTTCACCGCAACTTGACCTAGAATATATTAAAGCCTTTGACGAACAATTGCCTATATATTATGCAGAAGGCACTGCTGCCTTGAAGGGTATGGCCTTTATGTTTAATAATGTTCCTGATTTTAGCGATGCAACTCTGTACATAGACAATCAAGCTGTTTTGCATGCGGTCCGAAAAGGCTCGGGCCTCCTCTTTGAGGACGATGTATTCTGTACCCTGTTGTTAAACTTAATAAAGAAGGCGACGCGGAGTGGTCCTGGAGGTTTGTCCCAACCGAAGCCAATCTGGCCGACCGTCCGACACGGACAGTTCTCCCTGTTGCCAATCTAGCCTAGGTCGGCCATCTTGGTCGGTTTGGACTATATATGGCCGGGGAAAACTGTTACTGACGGTCGTGACTTGCAGATGGTTTCGAGGTCGGGACAAGCGCCCAGTCTCTCAGACGAAACTACAAATGCGGGTTATTCTGCCAATTTTTCCAATTCTATACTTCACCGTTCCGTATTAACATTCAGTTCCAAAACTGAACTTGAGAAGGAAATGGTGCAAAAAGAGAAACAAAAACTGAATGCAATTTTGGGCACACAGGAAAGAAAATTCAACAAAAAGAGAAGATGAAGGGGATGATTATCACTTTCTCCTGAGTTTATTGCAATTTATAAAAATTTATTTCCTCTCTTGAAATTCGAATTAGGGGAAAAAATCAAGCTGAAGTCATGCACAGCTCCAAAGTTAACCAAGAGATGACACCTCCACAGCCTGTAACGTCTGATCTATCAACACAAGTCAGCAACTATACCTCACCTTGTCACCACCCATTTATTTCTTTAATTTATAATTCCATCATATTAATACAATATAAGTTAGCATGGCTACATTAATTTTATTTTAATCCGAAATTATTTTAAAATGGCATAATTGAATGTTTCTTGCATTCTATTTTCATTACAGCATTTACAATGCTTAAGAAGAAAAATCAAAACTCAAGGATAGGTTACACGCCAAATTTGAGAACCAATCAAGTGTTAAATGTTTGAGAACCTCTTAACTATGGTTAATAAAACGTTACATTATCGTAAAGTAACGACGAGTCTTTATTCTGGCTTCACTTGCTGGTGTAAATCTATTTTTCTATTTTCAATCCTCCATCTCAATCTGCTCAGAATATAATCAAAGGCTGGGATGGACATTCTCGTGTATTCACATAACCTTTCGCCGTCTTCTCTAATTGTAAGTTCCTGTATTAGATGGTGGTATTCCCAAAACACTCTTTTTCTTTTGTTTATGGATGGATCTTCTCATACGCCTCTTCTTTCCAAACACAAAGTTTTGTTTTGAGAGACAATTATCCGATAGTAACAATACATTGACGATATCCCCACCGTTTGCCATCTTCAAATGCACTGGCACTACAACGGAGGAAATTCGAAGAGCGGTGAGAAAATTTCCGTTCGTACTGTAGCCAATGCTGCCGCTCAGGTTGCCGCTCTTATCGTACCCGAGGCCTTACTGTCATTTCATTTGCTGAGATGAAAATAAGCTCTGATTTGTGCTTTGATAGACAGTGAGAGCAGGTTTTAGGCCCCTGTGATCAGGACCAATCGATGATAAAAAGGGTGCTATTTTCTTTTGTATTAGCACTGGAGCACAATATCTACCAAGTTGTAGCCCAAGAAAGTCACTTGGGTCTATCTAACCGTGATTTGTGGAAAGAGTAGGGTAGCCTTTAGACTCGCCGCCGTTGGACTCACTAATCCTTCCCCTGAAGGACGGCGGTCGTCGCCTCCAAAACAACACCATGAAAAAAATTGCGATGGCTATTGCGATGTATTTTGAATCAGGCTGTTGATGACATCCAGAAGCAGTTGGATAGTGACATATCCTGTACTAATGTGGATAAGGATGCCTTAAGGTAAATAGCTGGCTATATCGCTTCACGCTTAAAAGTGAAGTATCCATGGTTGTGTGACATGACCAAAAATTTAGCCCCTGGAAATAACTGGGTAGGGATGGTTTCATTAGGTAGGTTTGTACACCCAACAGAAGAGTTTTTAACCATTGTAAAAAGAGAAAAATGAGAAATTCTTGAATTTTCATGGGGAACACATTAAAAAGAGTAAATATGCTTTGTTCTCGTGTAACAGAGAGCATAATGAAAGATGTTGATGTGAAGTGGCCTGACGAGGAAATTTCCTGCTTTGTAAGAACAAGGACTTTTATAAGGTTAAATACCAAAATAAAATGCTTCTGAACAGAGAAAGTGGTAGGATAATGAAGAGGCTGAGAAAGGTGAAGTTTTTATATTTGTAAATGGTTTTGATTTGACAATTATAATAAATATTCATTTGAGTATTTATGTGCTAAGCTGTGAATGAAATATTAAAACTGTTGATCCAGTATCATTGTATTTGTGAACTACTGAGTATTACCTCTTTGTAATCTAATCTTAACGTTTTCAAAGCTTTTTTTACTCTCAAATGTCATTTAGTGTTGTGCTTTTGCATATTAACAGTCATCAGGTGTAGCAGGTTTAATGCCATAAGTAGGAAACGTATTGTTACATTCATGACTGACCGCCTTGGCCGCCCTTCGGTATTCGCATCTGGAAGGAAATCCAGGCGGCAGCAATAAGTTAGGTGTCATGGCCGAATAGGAATGATCGTTTGCTTTAATACGTTTGTTTGCGTGGAGCGATAACCTGCTAATACCCGAGTGCTATGTTCTTACCCGGTCACTGAAAGCGTTTCCATGGAAAATCAAAGAAAGAAGAAGTTCGAGAGCAATGGAATGATTTACGTGTACAATTGCACTAACCGGTGTGAGACAATCAATGCTGCTTCTTTGCATCGGTTCCCTAAAATCCCTAATTTGCGGAAGAAGTGGGAGCCGCCTTAAGAACGGGCAAAGTCCTACCAATTAATGCTGTTGTGTGTAGCAATCACTTCAAGGAAGATGATTTCAGAATACAGTGTAAGTAGAAATTTATTTCCTTATTTTAACTCTCCGTGAATGCATGTTTTTCAAGGTGAAAATTATTGTTACTCCGTTAGAGGAAGTGCGCGTGCCGATTTCACGTGGTTTGTATTGTACGTTATATTAATAAATTGTGCCATTTGGAGTGTTGTGCAGTAACTGATTGCTTTTAATTCAAGTAGGTACTCCAATTATTAACAATTGTCAACCAATACTTGAAGCCACACCAAGGCTCCATTATGGTTACTTTAATGTTTAAAGAATATTTTGAGGCAGTCATTGTACAGTGTACAGAAATAAATTTTTAATGTACTAATAGTTTCATTCCTTTACAGAATCTGAGGTAGATGATAGCCTAGATGATGATGACTCCCACCAATGGCTGAAAAAATAATGCTGTGCCCTGGGTTAAAGTTCAGGAATATTGGGAAAAAAAACCAATCAAATTAGACGTCGCTGCCTCCAAAGAGACGGGAAATCAGTCCATGAATATATGAAAGGGTATCCTGCGTTACGCTTAGATAGAGGCTATATGCTGGTAAGTAATCCATGTATTTCATACAATTTTTGAGCTAAACTTTTATTTTATGAATAGTGTAGTTGGTGAGTTATTGATTTGCTACCAAAACTATTGCAGTTGGAGATTGACTTCACCTCCAAATTTCCAAATAGCTCTATGAGCTTATATGCTCTATGGCCAAAGCTAAGTAATTTTGTCCTGGAAAGGGTCTGCCTTAAAGGAGAGTTGAGGAAGGCACTTGATGAGGCCATTTCACCTAGTGAGTAGAAGAAAATTATTAATTGTAAATTAGCACTTGACTTTCATATTACTAGGACAGATTATGTTTTATTCTATTTTCATGTGGAAGAATCTTCTTCATTTTCAGATGAAAGAACAGCTCTAGCTCTCCTGCATATGAGCAAGATTTTCCCTACAGTAAATGCCAGGAAGCAAACCAAATCAGTGCGAGAGTGGAGGCCATCAAAGCTCGAGGCTCAGGAAGCTTTTGTTTTACATGTAAAAGTAAGGAATCAATATTCACACTATATTAATTGAATACATCTCATAATTCAATTTTTTATCTAATTGGTTGATGACATTTATTATGATAATGCAGATCAGATAATGTAACTTATACCAGAAATCTTACTAATTTTCTCAACCCTCAGGTAATTGGGGATCTGGAAACACAGCTTGAGCTGAGAAAGGATCGCCTTTTGAATTTTGGCTGCCAGCTTCAACCTCTAGTAGCAGTATTTGGATTTAGGGTGCGTTGACGGCTAGGTCATTTTGCACCACTACTGTGTGATTTAATTACAAAAGTTATGTATAAAGTAATCTACTGCATCTGATGTCTTCGTTGAAAGTGTACATAATTAGACTTAATTAAAAATGTTTATTTCTCTGAGAAACCGAAATGTACAGATTAAGTTGGTAGGGTGGTCTCCTAAAAGGGTTTTTAGGTCTCCCCCTAGATTATTTCGTCTTCGCGCTTCGCGGTACTTAACACAATCTAGCATGATGTGTCTAATACTTAATGGACATTTACAATCCCCACATTGGGGAGGTTCCTTCTCTTCAGTAAAGAGATACGCATGGGTCAGGGGGCTGTGCCCTATCCTCAATCGTGTAAGTACTACTTCCTCTCTCCGATTACTACGAGCTGAGGAGGGCCACGCTGCTACCATGTCCTTGATGCCACGGAGCTTGTTATTATTTAGAATCCTCCACGACTCCCTCCATTTTTCAAATACCGCATTTCTTAGAGATGCTCTCAAGTCCTCGTAGGGAACCAGCGTTGAGACAAGATCTTCGTTATTCAGAGCTTCCTTGGTCATAGCGTCTGCTATCTCATTCCCGGCTATCCCCTCATGTCCCGGTACCCACAGAAAACAGACATTCAAACTCTTTCTCAAAAGGGTCAGCAGGAGAGAGTGTATTTCTTGCACGATCGGGTGCACGGGTGAGAAGCCAGAGATGGCTTGTAGCGAGCTCCTGGAGTCAGTGCATATGACAAAGGAGCCGCCGTAGTCACCTAGGGCTTCTATAGCTGTCCTTATGGCATAAAGCTCCGCCGTGTACACACTGCACATCAGGTGTAGCTTCGCTCTGATGTTCCCGTGGATAGGGGAGAACACTGCACATGCACAAGCAGAGTTATCTTTCGAACCGTCAGTGTAAACGGGGGTAAGGTTGGGGTGATTCCATCTGAACATGGCAAACAAACGCTGGTACTCCGAGGGAGTTGTGGAAGACTTCGGTCGAGATCGTAAAAGAATATTCACCACCGGAGTGGGAGTGATCCAAGAAGGGTGTTCCGAGAATGAAACAGGATACACTTCGGGCAGCGTGAATTCGCATCCGCGAATAAAATCGTTAAAACGAACGCTTATTGGTCTGGTTGCTCTAGTCCTTCGGTTAAAAACATTAATAAAACGGGGTTTAAAAAGTAAACTATAACATGGGTGACTCGTCATTGCTAAAATTTTGGAAACGTAGCAACAAAGAAGCCAGGTCCTTCGGTAGCATAGAGGAGGCTCACCTGCGTCGGTATAGATACTAGGGATCGGGCTGGTCCTAAACGCCCCAGTGCATAGTCGCAGACCTGCGTTGTGCACTGAATTAAGTGCTTTCAAATACGTCTCGCGAGCAGACGCATACACGAATGAGCCGTAGTCTAATTTCGACCGCACCAGTGTGCGGTAAAGTAAAATTAAGGTGGTGCGGTCTGCTCCCTAAGATGCGTGGCTTAAAAACTTAAAAATGTTCAAAGACTTCAAACAGTTTACCTTGACAGAATTAATGTGCTCCTTCCAGTTGAGTTTGTGGTCGAGGGTCATCCCCAGGAAACGGACTGATTCCACAAATGGGATGTTTCTACCGCCTAGGTGTAACGTGGGATTTACATGGACGCCCCGAGTGCGAGAAAAGTGAACTCATTTTGTTTTCTCCAAAGAGAACAGGAAGCCGTTATTTTGGGTCCACTTGTGAAGTTTATTGATGGCGAGCTGCGCCATACGCGATGCATTCACGACCCTAGATGATCTGCAGAAAATCGCGAGATCATCCACAAACAGTGACCCTATCACTGGCTCCTGGATGCAGTGAGCTATGTCGTCGATTGCAATAGCGAACAGCGTCACGCTCAAAACGGAGCCTTGGGGAACTCCGTTATTAACAGGGTAAAAATTTGATAACAACTGTCCCGTCCTTACTTTAAAAACACGGTCGGTTAAAAACTTTTGTATAAAAATGGGCTAACAGCCTCTAAAACCCCACTCGCGTAATACGCGTAGAATCTTACGTCGCCAGACCCGGTCGTAAGCCTTCTCTAAGTCGAAGAATACACCGACTACGTGTTGGCGGAGAAGGAAGGCTTCTTGGATGAAATTTTCAGTTTTAACCAAGTGGTCCATGGTGGAACGGTTCCGTCTGAATCCGCATTGTATCCTAGAGAGAAGTTTTCGACGCTCCAGCCACCAAATGAGACGTCGATTTACCATTCACTTGCACCGATTCACTTGCACAGGCAGCTGGTGAGAGAAATCGGCCGGTAAGAATTCGGATCAGCTCGGTCTTTTCCATGTTTTGGGATGGGAACAATGACGGACTCCCGCCAGGACGGAGGAAAATCACCATCGGCCCAGAGCTGATTAAAAGTTTCAAGGACTTCCAGCAACGCCGATTCCGATAGATTTCGGAGGAAGGCATTGTGGATCTCGTCGGGTCCTGGGGACGTATCGTAGGAGTCAATGATGGCAGATTTCAGCTCCCAAATTGTAAATGGAATATTGTAGTCTGCCGTTGTTTTAGGCTCGTTAAAGGATATAGTGACGTTCTCGAGCCGTTTCTTGAGGATCGCAAAAGAAGGTTCATAGCATTCGTCGCTGCACACTTGGCAAGTAATTGGGCGAATAGGTTCCCTATCGCAGCTGGAGAAGTGATAACCTTTCCTTCGACTTCTAGGAAGGATATACCTAGATGCTGGCTGCTACCCGATATGCTCCTCACCTTACGCCATACCTGTGCAAGTGGAGTCCTGTGGTTGACACCGGAGACAAAATTCATCCAAGAAGTCCTCTTTGCGTCCTTTATTACCTGACGCGCTTTCGCTCTTAGTCGCCGAAAAGCGGAGAGATTATTTGCTGTAGGGTACTTGTTAAAAATTCGGAGAGCTTTCTTACGTTTTTTAATTGCTTCTGCGCGGGTTTCATTCCACCATGGCACCGCATTTCTTGGAAGGATGCTTCGAGATCGTGGCATGCTAATTTCAGCGGCTTGAATGATGCTGGACGTCAAAAGATTTCAGTTTGTTACACAGTCGTTGTTTTTATCCCACTTGTAGTTAAAATTTCAGTTAAAACGATGCCAATCAGCTTTCCGGACAGTCCAACGGCCTGGTCTAATAAAATCGGGGTTAAAATTTTGCTTCCTTTTGATTAAAAGGGGAAAGTGATCGCTCCCACTAAGATCCTTATGCACAGAGAGTTTGAGTTTATTGACCAAGCTAGTCGATAAAATACACAAGTCAATGGAGGAGAAATGGCCGCAATAAGAGTTAAAACGGGTTTTCTCTCCGTTATTGAGTAAAAATAGGTTAAAATCACTAATAAAACTTGATAAAATACGTCCCCTGCGGTTGCACTGTCCCGGGGTGCTTCCCCATAGACGATCGTGAGCATTAAAATCTCCGAGTAAAATAAAAGGCTGAGGTAGCTGGTGAACAAGGGATTCTAGATTAAAACGGGTGACGGGTGCACCCTCCGGCAGGTAAACGTTGCACACCGTTTTCGCCTCGGGAGCGTGCACCGTCACCGCTACCGCTTGGAACGGTGTGTTAAGATTTATTCGGGAGGTGTAAAGTGCCTCCCGAATAAAAACCGAAACTCCACCATGGGCTCGTTGGCCACTAGTATCGTCCAGTCTAAAATCGTTAAAATATTTTAAATGCCCCTTGTCCGTATCTTTAAAACGCGTTTCCTGCAAACATATACAGGAAGGGTTAAAATCTCTGATTAAAATTTTAAGTTCCTCCTAATGCTTATAAAAACCGTTGCAGTTCCACTGCACGATAAAAGCCATGATTAAAAATATAAAAGAGGATTAAAACTAAAAGGAGCACTTGAGTCACGAAGGGCGCTTGAGGCGCTTGACGTGACTCTTCTTCCCTCTGCTCTCAATTTTTAAAATATCCGTGTCGGATAGGTATTCTAACTCCATTAAATTGGTTTGGCTCTTTGGAGCCTTATCAGAGAGGCCGGGGGACTGAGAGTTCCCACGTTTGGTTTGTGTAGCCCCGGCGTTGTTTTAGTTGGGTTTCTTATTTGGAGATTTCGTTCCCACGACTTTATTCTGGTTTGCCGGATCTGTGGCCTTAGCCGGCGCGGCCGATTTTTGTTCTCCAGCCTTCTTGTTCATATTTTCTCCCGTCTGAGTCGAGGTGGTTATCTTGGCGATAGGAGCGGAAGCGTTTTGGGCGAAGGATCTGGAAAAAGTAGGAGCTACTTGAGCTCTGTACTTTTTCCTCGCCTCAAAGTACGGGATCTTATCGACTGTGTTGATCTCCATTATTTTACGCTCTTCTATCAACTTCGGGCATTTGCGGGAGTACACGGGATGAGCACCCTCGCAGTTCACGAAACGCTGGTCGCCATTGCACTCACCTTCATGCTTGTCCAGGCCGCATCGTGGGCAGGTGGCCTTGCCTTGGCACCTCGTGGCCATATGACCGAACTGCTGGCACTGGAAGCATCTCAGGGGTGCCGGTATGAATGGCCGCACGGGGACCGATTCGTAACCGATGAACACTCTGTCAGGGAGTTTGTCACGCGCGAACTTGAGTACGACTGATGTCGAGTCAATTTTCTCTCCATTGCGCCTTGTAGTGAGTCGACGAGCATCAGACTCCTTGGGAGGCCATCTCACGTTTTGTCTCGTCGATCTCAACGTACAGCAGATCAAAGTGGCTTACCACTCCCCGACAGGTGTTTAAGGTGGAGTGCACCTCGACCCTGACGGGAATATCATGAAGCTTATTAACGTTTAGTAGTTTTTCACTCTGGGTATTGTTATCGGTTTCAATGAGCAGTGTACCATCGCGAAGCTTTTTAGCTGATTTCAGCTTCCCGGGAACCAAACCCGACAAGACATTGCGAATAAGAAAGGGGGACACCTATTTAAGGTTCTCCCCTTCCTTCTGGCACCTCATTACTAGGTAGCGCTGACTAGCGCCTAATTTCCTGCAATAATTCCTGCGTATCTAGTCAACCGAAAAATTTCTCCAAAAACAATACGACTTTATACATGTATAGTAATGGCGTCAACTAGTGGTGGTGCTTGCAGAATGACGGAGAAGGATATATACGAAGAACTTTGTGTGGATGCATTATCAGACGTGCCAGATGATTGATTTTTAAAGAAGAGGCGAGAAGACGCCGAGAATGTGAGGGTTTTAACAGGGGTCAGATGTTTTAACTGTAACGCTCAAGGTCATATGGCGAGGAACTGCAGGGCTCCACGCCGTGACCTAGAGAGGAAACCCAGGGGCCTAGAAGATGGAAACGGGGGCGGAACGAAATGGGCCCACATGGGGAAGGGACCCGGAAGAAATATTGCCGTGACGAAAAGGGTCAGCGCCCTCACCACCGACGCCGTGGAGACAGTGTCTTTTTATGTTGACGAGTGCGAAAAGGAACGCCTCGCGTTTTTAGTAGATACGGGGGCCGATGTAAGCCTGGTGAAGCATTCATTGCTAAGAGAAGGCGTTATTTACTTCCCCGAAGACCGAATTCAGGTAAAGGGAGTAACAGGTGAAAAGGGGAGCACGTTAGGGTCCGTGAAGCTCACCTTGACGACGAAGAAAAGGAAAACTTCGTACAAATTCCAGATTGCAGACGAAAAGCTTCGGTTAAAGTACGACGGAATTTTAGGGAAGGATTTTTTGTGCGATATGGGGGCTAGGATCAGCTATAAAGAGAGGTCGATCACCATGCAAGACGTGATCGTTAAGTTTGATTCCCAATCAAAAAATTGTGAATCATCGCGGACGCGAGAATCCACTTACATCTTACTTCCTGCTAGAAGTGAGGTAGTTGTGGCATGCCCTTCCGAGAAAGATGGAGAAGGAGTCATAGAAAAGAGGGAGATTTGTCCTGGAGTATATCTAGCGGCATCATTGACCGTCAGCGTGGGAAATGAGTGCATAACTGGTCTCATTAACTCCAATGAAGAGGACGTGAAAATTGAAGCGCCCGTCGTAGAGCTGATTCCTGTTGAGAAACAACATTTTGTTGTGGAAGAAGTGGACGCGCAGTCGGCATTGATAGAAATTGCTCCATTCTCAACTGCGCCTTGATGACCTGAATAATGAAGAAAAAAGAGGGATTATGGAGTTGATTGATGAGTACGGTGAATTGTTCTATTTGCCAGGAGATTCACTGTCATGCACAGATGTACTTGAGCACAGTATTCCGACTCCGGGAGTCGATCTGACGAAAGGAATCAATGTAAGACCGTACAGAATACCCGAAGCACATAGAGAAATTGTAAATGAGCAAACTAAGAAAATGCTCGATGAGGGAATCATTTTGCCTAGCAAAAGCGCATGGAATTCGCCATTGTTAGTGGTTCCAAAGAAGATGGATTCGTCCGGTAAGAGGAAATGGAGACTCGTCGTGGACTTCCGCAAACTCAACGATGTCACCGTGGGCGACGCTTTTCCCCTTCCGAACATCGCAGATATCCTAGAGCAGCTAGGGAAGGCCAAGTATTTTACGACCCTTGATTTGGCGAGCGGCTTCCACCAAATCCAAGTTAGAAAAGAGGACAGAGAGAAGACCGCTTTCAGTACTTCAAACGGACATTTTGAGTACGCTCGCGTGCCGTTTGGCTTAAAGGGTGCGCCTTCATCATTCCAGAGGTTAATGAATGCAGTGTTATCGGGACTGCGAGGGAACAAATGTTTTGTATATATGGACGATATTGTGGTGCTTGGAGATTTGCTTAGGAGCCATGACGAAAAACTGAGGGATGTTTTTCGGATACTGCGAGAGAGTAATTTAAAGCTGCAACCGGATAAATGCCAATTCCTTAGGAAAGAGGTGGTGTATTTTGGCCACATCATCACAAAAGATGGAGTTAAACCCAACCCAGAAAAGGTGGAGAGGGTCAGAGCCCCCAGCCTAAGACTACGAAGCAGTTAAAGGGATTCTTAGGGCTTGCAGGCTACTATAGAAGATTTATTCCTGCATTCAGCAAGATTGCCAAGCCAATGCATGATTTATTGAAAAAAAACGTGCCGTATGAGTGGGGAAGAGCGCAACAAGAAGCATTTGAAAGACTTAAGGAGTTGCTGACCACAGAGCCCATTCTAAACTACCCTGATTTTAATGAGGAGTTTATTCTCACGACTGATGCGAGTAATGAGGCATTAGGGAGTGTTCTTTCCCAAGGTCAGATCGGGAAGGATCGCCCAATTGCCTACGCAAGTCGGACGCTGAATAAAGCCGAGAAGCGCTACTCAACAACAGAGAAAGAGCTACTCGCAATTGTTTGGGCTGCGAAGTACTTCCGTTCTTACTTATACGGGAGGAAATTCACTATTATATGTGACCACAAACCTCTCACGTGGTTATTTAATGTGAAAGACCCAAATTCAAGGCTAATGAGATGGCGGCTCAAACTTGAAGAATTTGAGTACACGGTCGTTTACAAGAAGGGAGCATTGAATGCCAATGCTGTAGTAGAATATCCAGCCTGGAAAGGGAAAATAAAGATGGGGGAACGGAGGAAAGAGATGTCGAAGAAACGGTCGGAAGAGAGGCACAGAGGAAAGAAGAAGAAAAAGGTGATAGAGAGACGACGGAGAAAACGTCGAGAGAGACAGAGAGGAGAGAAGAAGAGAAAGATGATAGAGAAATGAGAGAGAAATCATTGGGAGAGAGAGAAAGAAGAGAGAAGAGTGATGGAATTCAGAAGACAAGAGGGGTTGAAGAAGACAGCCTATCAGAGGAGAAGAAATTAAGAATATTGCATGAATTCCATGATTCTCCCGTTGGTGGTCACCAGGGGATGAAAAGAACATATGAGAGGATGAAGATATATTTCTCATGGCCAGGGATGAAGGAGGATGTCGAGGAGTACATCCGAAAATGTTCAACATGCCAAAACAATAAGTTGACGAAAAGAAAAACAAAAATGCCAATGGAAATAACATCCACGCCGGATTATGTCTTCGAGAAATGCTGCATGGACGTCGTGGGACCTCTGCCCGTGACACAGCAAGGCAAAAGATATCTCTTAACCTTCCAAGACGAGTTATCTAAGTTTACGCTAGCCATCCCCATGGAAAGACAAGATGCCACGACGATAGCAAGAGCCTTCGTTGAGAATGTTATTCTCAAATTTGGTACGCCACGAGCGGTTATAACAGACCAGGGAGCTAATTTTCTGAGCAGTGTATTCAAGGAAACATGCAAAATATTGAAAATCCGAAAGCTCCAAACGACTGCGTTCCACCCCCAAAGCAATGGCGCCTTAGAAAGAAGCCACCGAACGCTGACTGAGTACCTTCGACATTATATAGCTGACGATCAGATGAATTGGGATGAATGGATAGCATTTGCAGTATTTGTCTTCAATACGACGCCTCACACAGCAACGGGGTATACTCCTCACGAATTAATGTTCGGCAGACAGGCAAATATTCCGGGAAACCTTCAGATGGAGCCGAAGAATAAGTCCTACTCGTATGATGATTACGCGGAAGAGTTACGGCTAAGGTTGCAAACATGATATTCGAGAGCGAAAGAGGGACTCCTGAAGTCAAAAGTCAAATCGAAGGAATACTACGATAGGGGAAGTAAGGCGGAATTATTCCGAGAAGGTGATAAGGTGCTTCTCTATGATGAATCCGTAAGAAGGGGTAGGTCAAGGAAGTTGTCTGCGCAGTGGGTGGGACCGTACGTGGTCATAGGTGTAGATGGTGTTAATGTAACCATTAAAAGTAAAAGTAAGATTATGAAGGTCCATGCTAATAGACTGAAATTGCTCTTTTAATGTCACTTTCAGGAATCACAATGGGACGTGTGATAGGGCTACTGTTGTTAGTCGCTACCGGAATCGCTATGAAGGAATTAGATTTTACGTTGGATAAAATAAGGGATTCGCCGGGGCTGTATTACGAATACAAAGGAGAAGCGCAATTATACAATTCTGAATGGAGAGTTGTAACATATGTGAAGCTAACGGAAATAGACGATAAATATGAACGTCTGTTGAGTTATGCAAATTTTACAATGAGTTTTTGTAGTAAATATATCAATACATCATGGGCAAATCTAACCGAATGCACTCAGCTTTTAGACTATGTGCCTTATAAAATGAAGGATATAAGCAGTATGAGGCAGCTAATTAGCCAATTGGCTCGTAATCAAGAGAGTCCATTGAGGACGAAAAGGGGAATGTTCAATTTCATTGGTGAATTAAGTAAGGTATTGTTTGGGACCATGGATGAGAAAGATGCCAAATATTATACGGAAAAAATCAGTAAATTGAAGGAGAACAAACAGGCATTTTGAAACTCACTAGAGAGCAGATGACAGTGGTTAAGGCTACCCTTAGAACAGTTAATTCTACCGTCAGGGAGGTCCAAGAAAATGAAGATACACTGCTTAGTAATTTGAAACATATTGAAGATCGCTTAGATGAAAGGGACGGTGAATTGAAAAGAAGATTTAGTGGTGTGACTGCCATGATTATAATGAACAAGCATGCGGTGCAGTTGAATCGTGCAATTCAGGAAGTGGAATTGGACTATGATATGATAGTGAGAGCGATTGTGGGTGCGCAACACTCCTGCACAAATACTGGAAACTATGAAGATTAGCCAAGGCGAGATCCCAAGTGACCTGTCCCTACCTATCCCACTGAGTGTGACTTATAGTAGTGTTTTGTTAAAAATTATCGAATTTGATGTTTTCATCAATCATGATTTCTTTGTGTATGTGATTAAAGTACCTTTAACGGACCACATTAAGTTTAACGTGTATCATGTAATTCCTTTGCCTATTCGGTCCGATTCCAGTGGTACTAAGTATTTGTTTATTCAACCAGAAAAACCATATATTTTAATGGATATTGCTAAAAGATACTACTCTAAGGTTAATGAAAATGATTTGTGAGAATGTAAGAAAATTAACGAATATTGGAGGATTTGTAAGCAATTGTACCCTGTGTTATCTACTCATTTGCATGGAGAGTGTGAAGCAAAAATGCTTCAATCTATACGAAAAATACCATCAGATTGTTCTGTGAGAATTGTTGAACTTAATCAAACATTATGGACCCCGTTGGCCAATAACGAATGGTTGTATGTTGCTTCACCTCAAGAAACTATTAGTGTTGTGTGAAAATCAAGACCCTGTGGACGTGAGAATCGAAGGGACTGATAAGCTGAAGTTTGTGAAAAAGTGTAAGGGCTATTGGCCCAAGATCTTAATTGCTTCAAAGATAATGATCAGTTCAAATACTAGCCATAAGGATGTGATACCTCCTTTGAGTTTATCTTATGATTGTTGTGTAGATGATAGAGTAACAAAAGGTGTTAGCAAGCTAAAAATTAATTCGCACCTAAAGCACATTGTGAATAACATTGAGGATCTTAAATATGCAAGTCACAAGGTTCAAGCAGTAGAGAACCTCTTGTCAGAAGAGGAATGGAAGCAAAGCCATTCAGATAGTGTATAATCTATCATTCATGTCCATAATTGGATTGATTGTAATTTGTATGATCTTATGTTGCTATTGTTTTAAATGCTATAAGGTACCTATGTTTCCGCTATATTTGGAAGCCAGATACGGATACGAGATCGTGTCCAACTATTGTTTTCAGACCCAAAATTGTTAATAAGGTTCATACTTCCAATGACAGTTTAAGAAATAATGAACAAGAGGAGGTGATAAGGTTTACCTCCTTAGAATCGAGTCAGAGTTGTGGAGGAGAGGCAACTACTAGCCTTTCTGTTGCAGTGCCGAAACATTAGATTCATTTGAAGAAAACAAAGCAATTTTTGTGTTTAGATTTATTTTCTTTTTTTAGGGGGGAGGTGTTATGCATGTCGCCCCCTCTTCTAGATGTAAGTATGAGGGTGGAAGCTGTCATTGTGCTTTATGTGTCCAGGAGGCTGGCGTGGGAGCGTCAGGGGTCACGATTAGAGTGAAGGGGAGATTTTAAGGTCCAGCTGCCCTTTCTAGGTGGTCTGGTCCACTCGTCAGGCGTCATAATTTTGGAAGACGTCCTCCCAAACCGTGTTGGGGTTTAATTGTTAAAACAGAGGTTTCGCTTATTGGGCCACCGGTACACTGGCCGAATATTGCATTTGCTCTCCCTGGGAAACTGTTTCTGTGGGAATCCTTCGCAAAGGACCCTTCTCACGCCACCCACTGCAGCCTCCTGGTCCAGGGAAGCGTATAAATACCCCAGAATTTTGGTACTCGGGGAACAATCTCCAAGGTGCAGCCGGAGGCGCTGCTACGTTCCGGCCAGGGCTAAATAAACATCTTTTAAAGCCAACGCTTGAGTTTCTACTCTTTGGTGCCTATACCCACTTTTCTAGACTTCGGCCTAGCCACTCAGGTCGGAGATCTTTATTGTTTATTCCATCTTGCGTTCTGTCTTCCGGGAAACAAGATAGTGAAATTGGTTTTGATATTGGTGGAATACAACATAAAAGAAAAGCTGCACAGTTAGTTTACACTGATGATAGTGACTCGGATGCAAGTGATAGCGATGGTAGCTTAGTGAAAGACACCTCGGTGACATGGAATAAATTTGACCTTCCAAGAAGTTTGGAAGATTTTCAGGGAGTGGCAGGAATCATCAATGTTCCTGATAATTGTGAATGTGTTTTAGAAGTGGCAAAAATGTTTTTTGGGGATGATCTTCTCGAAATGATGTGTAATGAGACCAATTTGTATCGATAGCAGAACGAAGGCAGATACAAGTCCTCGCAGAAAACTGGGAAGTGGAAAAATGTAACGGTGGGAGAGATGAGTTTTTTTAGCTATTATAATTTTGATGGGAAAAGTCAGGAAAGATTCAATCAAGGAATATTGGAGCACTGATGAATTTATCCATACACCGATTTTTAGTCATTTGCTCAGCAGGAACAGATTTGAACAAATTTGGAATTCTTGGCATTTCAGTGATAACGAATCAAATTCTGAATCTTTTGATAGGCTACATAAAATTAGACCAATTCTATCATGTTTCTTAGAAAAATTTAAAACTGTGTATATGCCTAAACGTGATCTCTCTCTAGACGAAGGAGTAATACCTTGGAGGGGAAGATTGAGATTTAGAACATACAATCCAGGGAAATTGGTGAAGTACGGATTATTGGTGCGAATGGTGTGTGAGAGTGAAAGTGGTTATATTTGCAACATACAAATATACACAGCTGAAGGAAAAAAATTAGAGGAAACCATATCGACCCTTTTAGATCCGTATTTACACCGTTGGCATCAAGTGTTCCAAGATAATTATTACAATAGCGTACAAATAGCTGAAAATCTTCTAGCGAAAAAAACTCGAGTTTGTGGAACCATTCGTGCCAACAGGGGGCTTCCCACTGAATTTAGGCATGAAATAAAAACTATGAAAAAAGGTGACTACACATTCCGTAGATGGGGGGAAGTTCTGCTGCTTGCTTGGAAGGACAAGAGGGAGGTGAGGATGATTTCCACAATCCATAACTCGAGTATGGGCGAAGGAAAGCAAAACAGATGGACGGGGCAGAAAAAACCGATTTGTATTTTGGAGTACAATAAGTACATGGGAGGTGTACATAAAGCTGATATGTACTTGGCTTACTTTTCAGTACTTAGAAAAACTATGAAGTGGACAAAAAAAGTGGTGTTGTGGTTGATCAACTGTGCCCTATTTAATTCTTTTGTGGTATACAAAACATTGAACACATTTACCCGTTTGACCTTCAAAAAATTTGTTTTAGGAGTAGCCAAGGGCTGGGCTAAATGTGAGGAGGGAAGAAGTGTGTCTTCCAGCGATGATGACACAGAGGGCGGAATAGGAAGGCCAACTCAGCGAGCGCCTATGCAGGATAACCCAGCAAGGCTAGCAGGGGGAATGATGAAACACACTCTAGAGAAGATAGTGGGGCATGGGAAGAAGAAATATCCATCGCGGATGTGTCGAGTTTGTTCTGCTAATAAACTTGGGAAGGAAACTCGGTATATCTGTGGATTCTGCAAGGTTCCCCTGCACAAAGGAGCATGTTTCACCAAATACCATACAAAAACTAAGTACTAACACCTCTGGTAAGTAAAACGCTTCAAATTTTATTAAAATACGTTAAAAAGTAAAGATTTTATGAGTGTTTTCGTGAATCAGTGTCATTTAGGTTAAAGTTCCTTTAAATGCCACGTCCTACCCGATGAGATTGGAATTAAATACCCGGTCCGCAACGTATTAACAACCACATGTTCCCAAGGAGACAGGAATCTATGTGGATACTTTGGACTATGGTGTGCTTACCAGGCCGTAAGTGTGACAGGTATGTAGCTAGTGTACTTCGATCTATGCAGTTTAACCATCCCTGACACCTTTGTTTGGATTCATCCTCATGTAACTTGGACTTATAAGAAATATAATGGAAAAAGAGACAGCTTATTTTTCTACAGTACTCCAGACCAGAGCGCTCCTCCTATGTCGCTGTGGCGAGCAAGAGAGAAGCCCCCAAGGAGAGACTGCTGCAACAATTATGATTATATGAAAACCATTCAAAACTCTGCTAAGAATGGTTAAAAATGGTTGACCTATAATGATTTACCCTTTTAGTCGCCTTGTACGACAAGCAGGGAAACTGCAGAAGTATTCTTTCTCCCCTTACTGCAGGGATACTCGATTAATATTATTCAGCCAAGCCATCACTTAAATTATAAAGAGCACAACACAGCCTAAAATAAAAAAGCACTACTTGCATGTTTCCAAGACAGAAGTTAGGCAATGGCATAGAATCTAATATGAAGTTAAAAATCTGCCGATTTGAAGACAACATTAATACAGGAAAATTCATGGTTGCAGGGGCAAAGAATTTTGCACATTGTGACGATGAACTCCTTTGCCTCTAAGTTAAAAGAATAACTGAAAGTATGCAACTCTCATTTTGCTTTCCACCAAGAGTAAAAAAAGACCAACAATTTGTGAGAGAATTTGGAATTGAGAGTATATGATGCACTGGAGTACTATACTTGCTGCTAATAACTATTAAGTGACATGCTGGGTCATTATGAAGTTAGTTATCCTGATGTGAATATTTAGGGGAGACTTAATTATGACACCAGTGATAACATCCATGAAAAAATGCACATGAAAGTCAGAAAAAAATTTTACATGCCAACATACATTAAATACAGCATTTCAGTTCAGTCATTCCAGAGAATAATAAATAGAAAATTAAAATCTCAACATTTACATCAACAACTACAAAAGCTCAACATACAGATGTTAGCACCAGTAGCCCTTAATTGATAAAAAAATGCGTTTTGTACAACACCTACTAGTTTAATAGAACTTATTTCCATATGACCAGGGAAAGACACCACTTCTTACCAATTGGGTACCCCATGCCAGGAAAAATACTTATTATAGAGAATCATAGGTACTGTGCATTACATTTGCATAGGTGACTTCAAGCAGAGGTATATGCACTGGCAAAAAATGAAAAATCACCGTTTTCCTTCAAGTACAATTATACTTTCTCATGTAAGATAAAATAATTCATTTGATAATAACTTTTGTACATAGATTATAGGGTACAAAATATAAATACACAATTTCATACCATGAAATTTCTTCACACTTTTGCACTAAATACTTGAAAGATTCAGCTAGACATAATCAAGCTAAAAATATCCATCAAATACATCCATCCATAATTCTTTTATCCATCAAATGTTTATAATTTCAAAAATATTAACCATTTCAATGATAAGCCTAGAACTTGGAACTGCAAACTGATATCATATATTCAAGAGATACAAAGTGATGAAAAGAAACACTTCCTAAATTTGAATGCTTTCCAGCAGGGCACACAGTAAGAAGTCTTTATGCAATCCTCTTCAAGGAAACTTGTTACTGTAACACATCAGGCAAGGAATTATTACACTACATTTCCAAAGTCCACCTATTCATAGAATAGAAAAGAAAGGCCCTAGACGAAAAGAAGACTCATGAAGGCCCAAAGGCAGCATATTCGACACAACGAGATGGATCAGTTGGGAAATACTGCTGGCAGCGTGTCATCAGCCTTTTCAAAGCTTGAATATACTTCCGCTGCGTTTCATCATTCATCACATGAGCTACATTCTTTGAGAAAATCTTTTCACGACCAGTTCGAGCATGGATACCCACCATAGTGACACCAATTGGCCAAGGAGCATTGCCGATAGCCATCTGAAGGTAGGCATCATTAGCCTGAAAGAAAGACTTTATTGAAATTTATACAAAATAGTAATATACAATGACATTGAGGGTAGCGTGTAAGTCCAAAAGGTTATGCACTCAGTTGATGATTGAAGGGCCCAAATCAATCAAGGGATCAAATCTTAGAGTGAAGCCTTAGGGCCATATTATTAATCGACCCTGGATCAGCCCCTACATAAACCGATCTCGCCCTACATACGCCAAATCAAGCCCTACATATGGCGGTCTTTGGAACTAAACGGGCCCTACTTGATGTAGGGTACCCGAACCAACCCTACACCCTACACAAAAACATGGCGGCCAAATATCGTCTGCTTATCACTTCGATTAAAGAATCTACGTTACAATGGATATTAAGGGAGACGACCTCACACAAGCCATTTTAAAATGCACAGTAACACAGCGGAAATGTAATACTACTACCACTTTATAACCACCAAGTTAAATAAATTATAAAATTAACTGAACTAATAAGAACAATATAGCGGTATACATCACCTTGTTTCTACGAATATATTATAATATTTTTCACGTTTGGCACTTGGTATACTTTAGGGAAACTAATACTTCGTTTACGTATAACCATAGAAAACGTATTTTCATGCCACTATTTGCCACATAATAAACTAAACTACGGAAGGTGAAAGCGAATGACGAACCTTGATGATGCAGCGTAAGTTCCCACGTCAATGCTCATATTTGCTCCGTACTTATTACTATCTTGTACAGACCGCTTTTGAAGTAATTTAAAGACAATTAGGTTCTACTTTTGGCTTGATATGAGAGTATTTGTAGAGATAATTAAGGTACTGACACGACCTGGCGGACGACACCTATTGTTTATTTACCTTGAGCTGTTACCCTAACAATACGCCCGAAAATTATCTGACATCTTTTCTTAGTTTCATAGTTAGTATCCATTACGCCACCAGAGTGGAAAATTGGTGCTGTGCCATCATCTACGTCATTTCAGAGAACTTGACGACGGAATTGCTCCCCACCACTTATGTAGGGTCGACTGAGAAACGCATGCAGGGGCCTTTTGTTATGTAGGGGCGAATATGTAGGGTCAACTAAGAATACGGCCCTTAGGTCCCAAAAAAAAAAAATACACTCAAAATATTGAGAACCAGGATACGAAATTGCCTCCTTCCTTTGATTTTATTAATTGAACATGGCTGGAGTGAGTTGCTAAAGAATACCTTGTATGATATATCGTATGATGCGGTGGAAGTTTGTAACAATAATTAAATGAAATACTGCAATGTTTATACATGATTTATTCGAACATAATATGTTTCGTTGCTGAAACACCAAAAACAATAACATAGATTGGCACTTGATAATGTGGTTGTGGCAACAAAACCTATTGTGTTTGCATAAATCCTGTGGAAATATTGAAATGTTTCACTACTAAACTAATATGCATAAGAGCATGAAACTAATATGCATAAGAGGCTTGTCCACCTCAGGAGAAAAATAGCCCAGGAGAGACACCGCCCTTGTCTTCTTGGGTTCCTCCCAGGAGGTTGACTTCGGAGCAATTGATAAAAAGCATCTCCAGGCCTATTGCATCATGAATATTGCACTGTCTCTGGTGAGGCGGGACAGTGTTCATGCCAAATTTCCATTTTAAGCTTCTCTGACTTTGCCCAAATTTCCAGTTCTAATTTTTTAAACTTCCCTAACTTTTTAAGAATGACAAAGCACCATTGGAATTTTTACAGAAAATGAGGCACACTGTGAAATAAAGTCAAGTAGCAGAAGTATCAATGTAGTAGTATTAGTAGAAATAAAGTTATGTAATGCCAAGTCTGTGCTCTACCGTGCCACCCAGCCACGGAGGCAAAACAAATATCTAACCAGTGACTTGAATATGGCAAAGCTTCTTGCATTCAATTACCTTTTTCATCCCTTTGCTGTACTTCCAGATTTTATCGCTGACCACATTCTAAGTTCCCTAATATCTCTAACCAATTTGAAACATAAAGGACTAGGTAAGCAAACAACGAACTATGGGCCTTTGCCAGGGGCCTTGGGTTAACCCATTCATGCATACCAAGTCTGAAGGTACAGTGGAACCTCGTTAAAGCGAGTACGGGCTATAGCGACACTCCCGCTATAACGAGAGATAGCCGATGCACCGTCAATTGACCCTACAATAAGCGTGTTAAAAAATTCGTTTTTACGAGACCCTTTTGGTGTTGGCTCTCGCCATAGCGAGGGTTTCACCGCCGGAAGACTTTCATCAAGACTCCTTAACCTCTGTAATTGCTAGCGATCTGTTAGAAATGAAGTTAATGGAGTGCTCAGTCTCAAATTTATGTGGTAAACTGTCGTTCGATAAATAAGTAGTTAATTTTGGTGAAAATATTGTGGCATTAGCATTCGCGAATGCTTAATCTTCTTTTGTCCTCGGGCAGCAGAAAGCAGTCGGCAGCATACCCGCACGTCCGTGAGTTGCGTGAATAGAAAGTATTTGATGGCAGTCACCATGGCCAAAAAAACACCAAACACGTCTAAGCGAGAAAATAAAAATAAAGGAGTAATATGAGTGTCGAAATTAATTTATCTTCCTATTCGCTCTGCAAAATTAAAAAAAAACAAAAGCGCCCAAGGAATGCAGACGATGAAGAGTTATAAGGAGCTTTGTTCGGGTGGTTTTGCCCATTCAAATCTGCGGGAACTTCTGAGAAAGGGGCTACGCCCAAGCCTGAAGCGGAGTATTTTAGGGATAGATTGCGAATCGAGAATTTTAAGAATGCGGAAGGTTGATTATACTAATGCGAAGCACCAAAGCGTTATCTCCCCTTACAACTCCCCTGGTGATGCCTGCGGTGTAAACCTGAAGTCGTGGAAGAGAGGACTCCGATCATAAGTATCTTTAGAAGTATTCCCCGCGTCATATAACATAGACGAAACGGAACTTTTTTTTACATACAACTCCCCGACAAAACCCTTGCAGTATGAGGTATTTCTTGCAATGATGCCTCTAAAGGTAGGTAGTGCGCCTTAGCGATGATGTAGGATGTACGAAGCAATGATACTCAGCGTGAATTGTCCGGATGGACGTATTTATTCTCCGTTGCGGATTTACAAGGGTGAACTATTCGGGTCATTGGTCTGAGTCGTACTGGCGCTCTCTTTTGTTACGTGGGTAGCCGAGCATCCCCTGGTGGCCGCTGGAAGAACTCACAGAACAACTAACTCTCGTTTGCAGTGCCGTGGTAAACTCGGTGTATCATTTCAAATACGTCGCGAGCGTAACACTCAAAAAGAAACTTTTTTTCAACAACGGTAATTTTAATCACGTCATTTTTCAAGCTTAGCAAACTTTTTACCGTAGATGATGAAGATATTACATTATCTGATAGAAAAAGTCTTCCAAGGCGGGAACGTTATACAACCTTCCACCGGTAGAAACAAATGTAATGCGTTATTTCACTTCACTGCCGGTTAACGTACAGAAACAATAAACATACACCAATGGAAACCTTTGAGGCATTAAATAACCGCGATACTGTTTTGTCAGTTAATTTTTGAATTTTCAGTGGAAAATACCAAAATAATAGAATGATCACGTCAGTGGCGCCGACTCCATGGGGCTTGAGGGGGCCCGAGCCCCCCCAATAATTCGTTATGGGTGTGAGGAAAAAAGTGTCAGGCTTGTCGATTTTCCCCGGAGTGTCCAGATATCGAGATTAGAGTTATCAGGGTTCTGACTTTGATCATATGACTCTTATAAAAGACTTAATATTCACTACTTATAAAATTTCCGGGAAAAGATCCCCGGTTTGGGCCCCCCCAATATTTTTTGTAAGTCGGCGTGCCTGGATCACGCAAATAAACTAATTAAGTGCATAGAAAAATGACTTCGTCGGTTGTGCATTAGCATAATGATTGATGAAACAATGCTTTCCATGATTTCTATTCAGTGCAGCGCTTATAAATGGTTTGAATAGTTAGTCGTTGTTCGAGTAAGGAAATTTAGTGATGCAAAAAACATCACCTTTCGTCTGGATTTATACTTACGTTTATCGGATAGAAATTTATCTGTCGCCACACCACTCCTGTTCCTGTATAACTGTTCGCAACAGGTATATTGGCTATTATTTGCTCCACCTCCGGTAAAGCGACAATTCGCTATAGCGAGTGTTTATTAGTGCACCGTGGGGTGTCGTTATATCGAGGTTGCACTGTACTACGTATTGAGTAGCTTCCCCCAGAAGATACCATGATGTCATGATTTCAAAAAGACTTAATGCCAGTGAAAATAAAGGAAATTCATCATATTAAATTAATGATCTACTCCCAAACTAAGAAGATCTAATAACAGCACTGACTGTCTTCTGTTGTAAAATTTATAGATTCATATCCAATTGATACCAAAAAATAATGCAGCACTTGATTCACCCATCAAACTAGGAAAGAATTTGATGGAATATTCCTGAACTTTTAATCAATCATATTAACCCATAATATATATAGTAAATTTGTGATGATAAATAAAAAATGTAACGACTCAAAAAACATATTAGACCACACACAGAAATGGAACGTTGATTTTGCTTTTGAAAATAAATTTTCAATCAAAGCTCGCAAACACAAACGTCAGAATGATTGGTTCTGTGAAATCAGTCAGAATAGGAGTCTAAAAATTTTTTAAATTTTATCCTAAAAATTCACCGCTTACCATGATGTAATTTCGATCTAAAAGATGGCGAATTATCTCTGTGAGTGAATCCGAAATATCTTCTGGTAAAGTACGGGACTTCAGTTTCCTAAGAAGTGGATCCAGGTACACCTGTGTTTGAGTGTATGTTGCAGAGGCCATTTTACCCTTTGTAGACGTCTTCTCGGAGGCAGGCCTGCTATTTAGCTGGTTTCCCCACATCTTCAGCAAAAACTGTAACACAACAAAATTAGAATAATTAGCAACTTAAAAAACTCAACATTAAAAACTTAGAAAAAAACTGGGCAATCACTGCAAAAGCATTCTTTAAATCATGAATCATGACTACAGATGTAAAATATCCTGATAACATATTTCTGCAGAAGTCAAGGCAGAGTCGCAAGGACATTGTTGCCACGTCGGCGTCACCTGACCCACTGCAGTTGATTCATGGCAGCGACACCTGACCCGACATACACTGTTGCGAGGGACATATTATGTTGCATCGGCGACAGTCGACACACTGTCTGGAGGGGTGACCAGCACCGACTATCAGGGTATATAAACCCCGCGAGTCCCTTGCTTACCCTTACTCGATCAGGGCCTTAGAGTCAACCAGATCAGTTCACCTGTGTCACTGCAACCCAGCGCAGACCGACAGCCGACTGGTAAGATCAAGTATCCCCTAAGGATCGGCTCGCCTGTGTCACCACTACCCAGTGCAGTCCAACACTCGCTCTGGGCTGGGTCTGTCACATAGTGCTGCAATCCTGTGTACTGATTATACTTGTGATTTCTCTGTACTTCTGATTATCTAAGGAAAATTGTAGGATTTTTCTACCTCGTAGGAAATTCTTTCTTTTCTGTAGAAACATTAAATTATAGTTTTGCTAGTAGTGGGCCCTGGTCGCTTCTATAATGGCAAGGATTTTCCCGTCCCACCCATCCTTCTCTATCCTTTCCCTGGAGGTGTCGTCGGGCTCTAATCCTCCCATCCTCTTTCCTTCCTCTGTCTTTCCCCTCTTGAGAGTCTTACAATCGGATGCAAAATTCTCGACTTCAATTGAGTTGCATAATCTATGCCGGGAAAAAAATTATGGATACCAGAGTTGGCCACCTGATAGCTATACAATGAAAAATCAACATTAAAAATAGCTAACCAGTAATTTAGCTTACTTAATTTTGCGTTCAAGTAAAAAACATTTTGCCATTTTTTTGGCAGCAGGCAAAGATTCGGTGTGGGCCAATCAGTCACCGGATGCACTTCTGCCGTGTTCGCGAGTTTACCTGCTTTCCAGTTCCGCCTGCTTTACCCTGCATTCGGCTCCGTTCAAGTTAAAGCTTGATCAACTCACAAAATGTTCATGTGACTGGTTACAATTTATCTAAATTGTAACGTTAAAGCCTCCATGCCGTCGCAGAATAAACTGCAACAAGTCATTGCATTTGTCTCAGAGCAACGGTAAGAAGGCAATACGATTGGCCTCTGATTAGAGAGATTGATTCAGTTGTGATCCCGTGCCTTTCAGAGTGTTAAAATGGCAGAGATAAGAAGTCATTACACTGCCGCTTTCAAAAAAAAAGTAAAGATTTTAAGACACAATAAAGATTTCCTCATATGTAGCAATAAAGAGAGCATTTTCTGGACCTCAAAAAGGAAGGCACGAAGAATTGTTAACAAAACTTGGTGAATTTGTTATATCCCAGCGGGCCCAAGGACAACCAGTTTCAAGCAAAATTATTCAAGAGAAAGCAAAAGAATTAGCTCAGACTTTGGGAATTCTGCAAACTGAATTTGGAGCTAGTCGATCTTGAGTCTCGAATTTCATGACTCGGAAAGGACTTTCTCTTCGTCGGCGAACTTTGATTTGTTAAAAACTTCCACCAAATTTTGAAGGGAAGCTGGTTGAATTCCAGCATTTTGTGATAAGACATTGACAAGAAAAAGGATAACTTCTTGGCCGAATAGTTAATGCTGACCAGAAGCCAGTTTATTGTGATATGCCCAGTGCATATACAGTGACATAGAAAGGGGATAAGGAAGTGAACACACTTTCTGCCAGTGCTGAAAAACAAAGACTAACAGTGATGCTGTGCTGTACCACTGATGGGTTTAAACTGCCACCATACAGAGTTCTCAAACACAAGAACATGCCCAAGGGTGAGAATTTTCCTTCAGGAGTGATTGTAGGAGCAAATGAGAAAGGATGTCTGACGAGTGAAATGGTAGTTGAATGGCTGAAATTGGTATGGTAATGACGGCCTGGACATCGCAAATTAAAGTCTCTACTTGTTCTGGATTCTTATCGAGAGCACATTACTCAACCTGTGAAGGATGCAATGAAAGAAGCAGATAGTGACTTGGTCATGATTCCAGGAGTTATGACATCCCAGCTGAAGCCTTTCGACGTTTGCGTAAATAAGCCTTTTAAAGATCAATTGAAAAGGTTTTATACAGATTGGTTGGCATCAGCTCTCATTCTTCTCAGTAAGTGCATTGGATTTCAGCTGCATGGAAAGGAGTGAAAGAGGATATCATTATTAAAGCAATTAAGAAATGCTGTATTTCTAATCTTACGGATAGAAGTGAGGACGATGAACTTTGGCAGAGCAGTGATAAATATTCAAGTGGAAATGATTTTGTTAGTGACTGTAACTAAAATGATTCTTCGTGAATTATTTTGAGCATGTAAATTAGGTAAGTCACCAATTGAAAGTATCTTCTTCCAGGGGCACAGCTAGGAATTAAGGCTGGGGGGGGGGGGGGTTTAGGTGCAACTAACAACGGGGTGTGGGGGGTATGGTATACCCACCAGGATAAGCAGTAGGTGCGAGATTGTTTAATTGGGGAATTTTAAAGATAAATGGATCAAAATGGTGAGTTTTACGGCTTTCTGAGGCATATTTTATTCATCCCTACTCTATTCTATTAGTAAAATCAATCAAATTAAGTAAAATGGGTTAAACTTAGAAATTTCTCTGAGCTCTGGGGGGGGTCTGATCAAGCCACAGGGTTACATTATAGTAAAAACTTGTGAATACAACTTAATGTGTTTGCATTTCCTATTTTCCTGTTTCCCTGCACAAATGTTGATAAACTTGATCCTTAAGTATTATATCATTTATTGCTTTTGATGGGAGTGTTGGTTTATGGCAACTTTGGAATTAAACAGCAAGAAATGCCTAACAACAAACATAACTATAAAAATGCAAATAGAATAAATGTATAGGCATTAGTATTTGCCTAAGAAATTTTTTTTATATTTTTTTTCCTAGTGCAGTTCCAAAAAAGGGGGGGTTGTCCTAGAATCATGTTCATCTTAGATTCGTGCATTGCGGTAAATCAATGGGATGAGGACGTAATAGAACACACTATTCCTTGCTACTTAGTTTTCTCCTACTACAACTATACATTATTTTCATGTTTCCTTAGATTTCAGGACCAGAGGCACAATCTGGTGTCTTCTGACAGTCACTAACTTATCTTGATAATTTTTAGCAATAACATCTATGGTAACAACAAATTAAAATGCTTTCAATGTATTAATAAGAGCAGGAGTAGAATGAAATGCCAAAACGTGCTGAGGCGGAGATAAGATGATATGGATGGTTCCACGGAATAATGGATGCAAGGGAGTTAATGCTCCAGCCATGGAATATTCCCATCAAATTTTCCATGAAATCAGTAAGTCATATGCTGGTTGATGATATCATTGTATGTAGAGGAGAGGACTAGGTATGTTCCATTTTTCTAACACAATGAAGATTTGCTTGGTGAAATGTGTCTGAATGAGCTTTCAATTCTGCCCAAGAATTAAACATCCTGGATTACATCTATTCGAAATGGACCAATGGTAGCACTGAGGTAACCACTAGCTCTTGTTATATAGTTGACGATTTCCCTATGTTTTCCCACATGGACAACTAACACACAAAAATTACTCGCTAAAGTGACTCTCACCTCATGCTTTATGTATTCGTTATAACTAGACTTTTATTGGAATTATTCCTCCAGTGAAATCGATTATTAAAGTTATTTTAACGGAAAAAAATACAATCAGAGGAAAACAGTGGCAGAGCAAGGCGGGGTTTCAAGGGATGTAACCACCCCCCCCCCCCCCCAGAGCCCAGAGAATTTTATTTATAATAATATTTTAATGTGAAAAATTTTGTAAATTATATTAGGACAGATGACTCGTAAAAAAACATCTAACTATTCACACAGCCGTAAAACTCAGCATTTTGAACCATTTACCTTAAAAATTTTCTGGGGAGGGCACCCGCACCGCCTGCTTACCCTGCCGGCATTCCATACCCCCCACACCCTTCAGTATTAGTCGTGGGTACAACCCCCCATAGACTTAATTCTTAGCTGCTCCCCTGGAGGAGAATACCTAAAAATTTAACCAAGTATCAAGAGAATCGAATTTCTAAATGCAGTGACTATCACCATTTAGAACGATCGGAAAGGAAATGGATACGTCTGGAACTTTATATTTCATTGAATACCATATTATACAAATTGAAGAGTAGTGTGCTGCATCTCTCTAGGTGTTATTTTCCCATGACATGCCTTAAATTATAGGTAAAATGCCCGAGCAAAATAGTACTAAGTACAGTGGAACCTCATTAAAGCGAGTACGGGCTGTAGCGAGACCCCCGCTATTACAAGAGATAGCCGATGCACCGTCAATTGATCCTATAATAAGCATGTTAAAAATTTCGTTTTTACGAGGCCCTTTTGGTGTTGGCTCTCGCCATAGCGAGGGTTTCACCACCGGAAAAACTTACACCAAGACTCCTTAATCTCTGTAATTGCTAGCGATCTGTTAGAAATGAAGTTAATGGAGCGCTCAGTCTCAAATTTATGTGGTAAACTGTCGTTCGATAGATAAGTAGTTAATTTTGGTGAAAATATTGTGGCATTAGCATTTGCGAATGCTTGATCTTCTTTTGTTCCTCAGGCGGCAGAAAGCAGTCGTCAGCATACCCGCACGTCCATGAGTTGCATGAATAGAAAGCATTTGATGGAACACACCATGGCCAAAAAAACACCAAACACGTCCAAGCGAGAAAATAAAAATAAAGGAGTAATATGAGGTATATTGGCTATTATTTGCACCACCTCCGGTAAAGCGACAATTCGCTATAGCGAGTGTTTATTGGTGCACCGTGGGGTGTCGTTTTATCGAGGTTCCACTGTACAATAGCATTCGAATGATGTCACAAAAAAGATACACTGACAAAATTAGCACATAAAATTAACTGCTTCGACAAAATGTTATTTAAACTTTAGCAGAAAATTAAAATGTACATTTTTGAGTCCCTCTCCACTGAACACTATGAAAAAAAAACCAAGTCCATCCCAACGCAAACAATATAACTTTTCAACACCATGGCATTAATTATCCAAGGAAAAAAAAATGCCAGGAGTCCAATTTTCCATCCATAAATTAAAATGAAATATTATTGACTACAGTTGTATATACAAATATTATTGCCAGTTCCACAAACAATGTAAGCTGATGGTATTAAATAGTTACAGAAAAACTCATTCTGATAGTTCAGTGAGTATTTGTAGTTAAACCCTGCATTAAACGCCTGAATTAAGTTGTTTCTGCGATTTTTGTGGCAATCATTTATCTAAATGTCAATGAAACTCTGAGTAATTAGGTGCAAAATGTATTCTTTTACCACTACAAGCTACGCCTAGCGGTATTATATGGTACCACCAACATATTTTGCACCATAACATCCCAAATATTAGGCTCACATCAAAAAATAATCATACGTCATACGAGATATACAGGCTACAAAAATCATAATTACACAATAAAACCTTTGCATTAGCAATACTCAGGGCTTTAGTAACGAAAATGAAATGCTTGCTCTAAAAAATTCTGTTTTTTTGGGCTAGTTGATAATTCTCAAATTTCAAACTGCTCTAAATGCGTTAAATACAGCTTTAAAATACCAAAATTTTCGGAAAATGTAATTAAAAATGTTCTCAGCAATTTAAAACTCTCAAAAACCCTAATAAAATAGGATAATTATAAAAAAATTACGTTAAGCACTGCACTACCAGCTGGTACCATTTGGTACTGCTAGGCGTTAACGGTTTAATACTGTAGGCAATTAAGCAACTGCCATCCATAAGTATCAAATTAATTCAATGATTTTGAAACCAAAAAACACTACTGACACGTATAAAAAACACACATAAATAGGTACACATTCAACCACAAAGAATATTCTTACTGTGAGAAATTGTGAGGTCACATTCATGTCCAAATCACGGTCTCCTTCGCCAAGGCGCTCAGCACATGCCTGGATCTGATCATAAGTGACCCCATCATCAGTGACTTTGACATCATTGGTAGGACGGCCTTCTGAATCATGTGATGTCACTCCAGACCCACCACCTGAACAGCCTCCGGACACCCCATTGCCACCTGAGCCCCCTGTCATATTTGCTGAGTACAAAATTTCATCAACGTAAGCCTGGTCAACTCTCTCCAGGGCCTCTTGAAAGTCATTCCTCAATCCCTGGGGAAAAAAACAATACAATTAAATTACATTTAAAAGTCAAAAAGCAAATCTGATGACAATTCAAATACAGTGAACACTTGATTTTACGCAGTTGTAGGACCAAAATGTGGGCACAGTTAAATTCAAAGTTATTAAAATCAGGAGTTGATGATGAAGTGTATGTACATATAAGTTTTATGATATCCCTCACACTTTATTTTTTGTAAACTTTTACATATAAGAATAGTAGATGATTGATGATCCAGAACATTGGAAAATTAGCATTCCAGAAATAAGATTTTTTTCAGCTTTAAGATCTCTTTCTCGCTCCCAACCCCTCGATTCTAGAAGGGGGTGAAAAATGTCATGGTGAAGTGCACCGGTCTTTTTGACGAGAGAATAAAATACAGTCTAATTCAAATGAGCCCACTTCCCCTGAGACTGTTTGGGCTACCTAATATCCACAAAGAGGGTAATCCCATCAAGCCCGAGGTGTCCAGTATAAGTGTCCCAACCCACCATAATCAGGAATGACACTCCTTTCACATCAGAATTCAGTGCTGAGAAATCAATTAACCTGACAAGGTGCCTTGCAAATCACAACCCTCCCAAGTGCTGTAGATTGGTTTCCTTCCACGTAAATAACCTCTTCACATCTGTAGCGGTCGCTGAAACAATCGAATTGACGAATAACTTACTTCATGACTTTTATATTAATGTCATAATAGAGGAAATTTGAACCCTAGTCACAAGCTGAACAAACCAAAATTATTTTATGTTAAATGGCAGTTTTTTTTGCCAGGCAGGCCTGGCGATGGGTAGTCCCCTGTCTCCGTTATTGGCTGAAATCTTCGTAGCATATTTTGAGTATGAATTTTTAATGCGTGAAATCAACTTTTAAAGAATTCATGGTGAAACAAAAACACAGTGCTATTCCACAAAATTTATTTTAGCTGTCTACTAGTTTCAATGTTTACACTGTCATTATCAAGACTAACTGAGCAATAGCGTACAACGCCCAGCCTTATTTATCCAACAATAGTGTGAGGGAAGGAGGAGGAGGGGGAACTAAATGAGGAGGAGCATTGTTGGTTGGGCATTGTTGGTTGGATTGGAGGGTCAAAACACAAAGTATAAAAGCTTGGGGGCAGGCAGATAGAAAGTCAGGTGGTAACGAGGTTAATGGGAAGGGGAGGAGGAAGGATTATCAAGGAAGAAGTCAGATTTTAAAACAGTAGATAAAAAATTAGAACATTTGAATACAGTCATATCATTAAAAATTGCCTCATCCTCCCACTTGTTAAAATCTATTAAGTCGGCCGCCACAAACCACGATCTCATCTTCACCAAAGCTGACAAAGGTTCTAGTATCGTCATCCTCAACAAAAGTGATTACCTAACGAAGTGCTATGACTTTATCTCGACAAACGACTTTGAACTGCTAAACAAAGATCCCACCCCCATTTTTCAAGATAAACTTAAATCCATAGTGAACAGATGCACCTCCTTACTCTCACCTCGAGAAAGGAGACATCTTATTAAAATGAATCCATTGCCACCAAAAATGTACGGCTTACCTAAAACCCACAAGTCTAACGTGCCTAACGTGCCCATACGCCCTGTGGTTTCCCATTTTTCTGCTCCCTCCCACCTCCTGTCTTCAAAGCTAAATACACTCATACGGATCCTCTCGGGGTTCAAGCCTACGCACAGCATTGAAAATTCCTCTGAGCTAGCTAAAAGTCTTTCGACAATTACCCCCCCACCAAATGGAAAACTGGTATCATTTGATGTTTCCAACCTTTTTGCCTCCGTACCTGCCAAAGAAGCTATAGATATTACTCTAGATTGGCTCAGAAAATCATCCGTCAATGAATACCTAGTGAGTGACTTCAATAAACTATTATTAGTGTGCATGGACCAAAATTATTTTCAATTCAATCACCAGTTTTATGGACAAAACCACGGCCTTTCTGTTAGAATACGTTATTAACAAAATAAGCAGCGCCTGGGTGGAATTCGAATAGGCGTTGCCAAGGTATTGTTTATGTTGATGTAACTGTTTCTCTTGTTCGCAGTGGATGTGTACGTTATAACCTCTTATAAATAAAAGGTTTTTCCTGCGTGTGCTAACAGGTTTTGGGCCCAGGGCGTATTACGAGCCTATAAAAGAGGTTACGGAGTTTAGAAAACGTACGAAGGTGCTGTCGGGCGAAATGGCATCGTTATACAATCAGGACGAAGCAACTACGAAGGTTCCAGTGCTGAACTCAAATAATCATTTCGCATGGTCATTACGAGTAAAGGCGGAGTTACTTTTACGTGATGCATGGGAGGCTATCGTCGGTTACGAAGACGCATTGGACGCATCACTCACTCAAGGCGAAGTTCGGAGGCGAGCAAAAAGCAATACCATCGCACTATCCATTCTTTATAAAACGGTAGGTGATAAATTTTTGGGAGATATTGCTGACTGTACGACCGCAAGAGAAGCATGGAGGATTTTAGATGATTTATGCAATAGTGAAGGGCTAGTTAATGGCGCAATGGTACTGAAGGAGCTTACACACTGCACCAAAACACCGGAGATGCCCATTCAGGAATACTTTGCAAAAATGCACAATTTGCAGAAGAGAGCAGCAAAAGGTGGATTTGAATTGTCCGATAAACAAGTCGCGGGAATTATTCTCGGCAATTTACCGGAAGAATACCAAGGACTTTATTCAGTCCTGGGAGATAGATTCAAGTAAGTTGTCCACAACTTTACTAAAATCAAAGCTTATTACGGCGGAGAAGAAATTGCAGTTAATGGGAGAAATCGGGGAAAATAATCATCACGCATTCCGAACTGTTCAGAAGAAGGAGGGAAGTAAGGTGAAGAATGGAAAGGGAGATGAAACAAACAGATTCAGAAGTTACTCGAACGATAAAAGGTTTTGGTGCTTTGCCTGTGGGAAGGAGGGACATATTTCAAAGAATTGCCCTAGGAAGAAGGAACATGAAGGGGAAAGAATCGTAGTCGAGCAGAAGAAAGCGTCAACAGCCATCGTGTCCAGGGAATTCGTGTCGCTCTGCGCAAAAAGGAAAGTACCTGACGGCCAGGGAGTGTGGTTATTGGACTGTGGTGCTTCAGATCACATGTGCCCGAGAAGAGAACTATTTCACCACCTTGAACCAATGGAAGGAGAAGTAGAGGTTGGTGACGGCGCCCCTTTAAGAATTGAAGGCAAGGGAAGTGTGATGCTGAACATATCGGACGAATGCGGGGGTAAAGATGTGGAACTTAAGGAAGTTCTCTATATACCAGCACTACAAGATAGCCTAATTTCGCTAGGGCAAATCGAGGAGAAAGGTTGTAAGATAGAGACCTTCAACGGCGTAGCAAATATCTATCTTAGGGAGAAACTAATTCTCAGGGCAGTAAGAGTCGCTCGACTTTACTATGTGTCGACTGTGGGAGGCATAAGTATACCGGAGATTAGTGAAGAATTTAACAATATGGGGAAGAAGGCTTTCAGAGTTTTTTTTGCAAAGAGGCACACACACCTTGAACCAATGGACCGGGAGAAGAGGTTGGCTGAAGTAGAAAAGCTGGAGACATCGCTTCAGGAGGCAGAGAAAGAGGCCAGCGATTGGAAAAGGAAAGCAGAAGTTAGTAGGGCAATATCAGCGGCTGACCAGGCTGAAATGGATGCCTTCAAAAGTCATTTGTCCACAGCAATGGCCAAGGGAGAGCATGGTGACCAGCTAATGCTATTCCTCAATGAGTGTTTGAAGAGCAAAGATAGTACTATTAAGGAGAAAGAATTAGAAATGAAGGCAATGGCAGAAGAACATAGGAAAGAAAAGAAAAATTTAACGATGCAGCTGATGAAAGAGCAGGCAAAAGTCAATAATTTGGAAGATGCACTGGAGAAGAAAAATATGATGGTAGAAAAGTTACAAGAAGCCCTCCATAGCATGAATTTTTCTCAAGGCTCAAATGATAACTCACTGGTAATTGCCGCAATGAGATTCGGAAATTTCAAGTCCTCGGAGTTCACTTTAAGAGCCATGATGCAGGCTGCTGAGGCTGAAAAGCTCCGATTAATGAAATTGATGGCTGTATTGAATAAACGCCTGAAGGAAGAGCAATCAAAGACAGACTACGCTTTGAAACAACTGGAGATGGAAAAACGAAAGCAGGAGAAGACGATGACTTGGGAGGAGCTCGAGGCGAGAGGTGGAGAGCCAGAGGAGGTGACACCCATCCAGGGGCCAGGGGAGGTAATCATCGCCTGTGAAAATGAGCCTGCCTATGAAGGAGTAACGGAAGGTGGTCTACCACATAGGTCTCAGAGACAGAGGAATCCCAAGATCTGTCCCTGCTGCAGAAGGTCCAGATAGCAACATCCCGGAGGATGCAGAGGAGGCACTAAGTGGACCAGATGCGGAGTGTCATTATATCATATATCAAGAAGTATAATTATACAGTAAAACCTCACCTTAACGAACTCCCGCTAAACGAAGAACTCCGTTCAACGAACAAATGCTATTGGTCCGGCCAATTGCCTATGTAAACACATTAGTGAAAAACCCCGATGAACGAACTCCTCTTTTACGAAAACTCCCGATCAACGAAATGAAATTTCGGCGCGATCGAGTGAAATTCACCTCCCAATAACCAATTTTTCCGGTTAAATTTATATTTTCATATGAATAATTTAATATTTGTAGCGTTGGAGGGCAAATCAGAGACTTCCACTGAATAAGCCAATCAGAATCGTCATTATTAACCGTAACCATAGCCTTCCGTCGTGTGTTTCCGCCGACCCCAACTCGCGGCTCGCGGCGAATTGCGAAAAATGTTAATGCTGACTTTCGTAAATAACTCAATGTCCCAATATTTACACGCTCAAAGATAAGATATCTAGAGCTATGTACTTCGATCGCATTCTTTTGACGGTTGTTTAAGATACTTTACAGAATTACAACGCGTAAATTCCGAGAAGCATTTTTTTTCACTCGCCGCCATCTTGGATAACTTCTTTAAAATTTAACTAAATTACGGAAGATACAATGTGCGCGCTAGAAGATGAAAGCCAAAATTTGCATCTCTTAATTATCTTTAATATATGACTCAGTAGTTACTCTTGTTTCATTCACATTGTTTATTTCAACATCATCTAAAAAATAGTAGAAACTTTTGCATTTGACGCAATCTTGGATAAAAAATATTCGCACTTAAGACACGAAAGCCAACATTTCCCATTGATCTAGACGTTACTTGAATTGAGTGCTTTATACTAAAGGTCAGTCTCTGTCTGTCGGCGATTGTAGCGATATCCTAACGTGATGTGAAGCGGTGTTGATTTTCTCCTGAGAAAAAGGTTTGCGACGGCCGTCAATTTTTGCATGAAGAAGACGACACAGTCTAAACATGCCATATTTAGACTGGGCCAATGGTGATGCCTCACCCCTGTGGTAGCAGCAAAAATCCATGAATGACAGCGGAATTAATTCAGCGGTGGTTGGCGGGAGTTGATGCACTCATGGGGAAAGTAGATTTCTTCCTCGATCGCTGCACGGGCCCAAACATAGGACTAACAATAAAAAATGTGCGTGTTATTTTCTTCCCCCCAACTGCAATAGCTAAGTTGCGACCTCTCGACCGAGGGGTCATTTCTGCGGCAAAGCGGCATTACCGTCGGATTTTAGTGGAGTTTTTGGTTTGTCGAATGGATGTAAGGGATCGGCGAAATTGAAGAGGACCATTTTGCAGGTAATGCAAGGGCTTTGCAAAGCTTGGAAGCGTGTCGCACCTGTCACCATATTTAGTTATTTTGCAAAAACCGGGTTTGCAGTCAACAGCATCATTATCGTGACTTATTTTACTTCAAGAACTCCTGCATGAGGCCTTCCAAGCTGTTTTCTTATCGGGAGTTGTCAATCCGGTTTGCAGTCAACTGCGACCACGCGATGGAGAGTGATGACGAAAGCCGTGAATCCTGGCAGGGTCTCTCAAAAGTCATGAATATTGAAGGGTCGTTTGATGAGTTCACTAGAATAGACTCAAATTTTGTAATCCGCGAAGCCAGCGAACTGAGGGTTGCAGAATATAATTTCTAGAAAAATCATTTTTCAAAATCGTGACGTATTTTACTTCGAGAACTCCTGCATAGGGCCTTTCAAGATGTTTTCTTATCGGCAGTTGTCTATCCGGAATGCGATGGAAATGATGCTAGTACAATGAATTATTTACGAAGCCCGCGACCGCAAATATTGCTATGGAGTATTCTGGATTCGACTACTATAAAGAAATGCTGCCACCCACTGAGCTTTAATGGGTCGACGAAAGTCGCACTCGCGCCGTTATGGTAGAGCGATCTTAATTTCATGATGAAGCTATAATTGGCGCTGTTACTTTAACTTTATATTAGTAATGGTCAAATCTATCGAATTCTTAATTTTTCAGTGTAAACTTCGCGAATACATGTACTCTATTTCAAATATTGAGAATAAAGGGATGGCCTCGCACTCACCGCTACGTTGCATACATTTTTGAAAACCGATGAAAAAGCATGCGAAGTGATTGAATAATACGAACTGAGGCTTCCTAAATGTGGTCTATTGCCCGCGATTTGCATTGCAGCTGAAGAAATAAGCACTGTTTTGAAGTATGCGAAGGGAGAATGAAGAGAACGCATGCAGACTTGCTTCAATTTCCGAGCCCCTAGAATGATGCAACGTGCGCATCACCTCCGGGGAACGAACTCCCGATCAACGAAACGGCAAAATTTCGGTCCCTTGAGTTTCGTTTAAGAGAGGTTTTACTGTATATGATTATATGTCATGTATCAAGAAGTATCATTATATCAGGGAGATGGAAAAAAACAGGGGAGGTTTCATTCCAGTTTGTCAGATCAAAAGATAATAACGCTGATATGTTGACAAAGCCACTGTCAGAAACTAAGACAAAAGAATTTTGTAAGATGTTAAATCTTAAGGAGTGCTAAGAGATTTATATTTCAAATTATTATTTTGTCAATCCCGAGGGGAGGTGTTAGAATACGTTATTAACAAAATAAGCAGCGCCTGGGTGGAATTCGAATAGGCGTTGCCAAGGTATTGTTTATGTTGATGTAACTGTTTCTCTTGTTCGCAGTGGATGTGTACGTTATAACCTCTTATAAATAAAAGGTTTTTCCTGCGTGTGCTAACACTTTCTATGGGCTCTCCTCTCTCGCCTATCCTTGCTGATATCTTTATGGATAACCTGGAAAGTAAACTGTTCAACTCTCATCACCCTCTTTTAAAAAACGTGTGCTACTACTTTAGATATGTGGACGACATTATTTGCTTATGGACCGGTAGCATGAGACAACTGGCCTCCTTTCTTCTACTCAATTCCCTCCACCGATCCATCAATTTTACTTCTGAACTTGGAGGCGATTCAATCTACTTCCTAGATCTCACGAATTCCCTCAAAGAAGGCAAACATGACTTCGCAATCTACCGGAAAAGTACCTTTACGGATGTACTTATCCCCGCAGACTCAAACCATCCTTACTCCCACAAGATTGTGGGCATTAACTCTATGTTAAACAGACTACTTTGTATCCCTATGACTGCTTCAAGTTTCAACCAGGAACTTGATGTAATTAAATCGATATGTTCTAATAACGGCTATAATGATGACCTAATCCGTAAATTACTGGCCAAAAAAACCCGAATAAGAGTATCGCCCACCCTAACCAGTTTGCTGCCAGTCCACAGAACAGAACCCAAACGGTGGTGCAAATTACCTTTCATTGGCCCCCTGTCTTACAGTGTTCACAACCTCATACCCAAAGACAAATACCGAGTGTGTTTTTACTCCCCGACCTCCCTTGGTTAAGTGATATTTAACTCTAAGGATAAAGTGCATCCTGAAGACAAAAGTGGTGTCTATGCCCTGACATGCGATGAGTGCAACGGTGTGTATGTCGGTCAAACGGGCCACAAGTTTAAAACTCGTGTTGACGAACACAAAAGAAGTGCTCGTTTGAAAGACTCCATTTCCCATTTTCCAAACTCCTGTCCAAATCCGGCCACAACAGTGATTTTAATATTAAAATTTTACATGCACATGACAAAAGTGTAAAACTGGATATTTTAGAAATTTTATAAATCACCAAATGCACTCTTGCACGTAGCATCAAAATTTTTAATGATATGACTGTATTCAAATGTTCTAATTTTTTATCTACTGTTTTAAAATCTGACTTCTTCCTTGATAATCCTTCCTCCTCCCCTTCCCATTAACCTCGTTACCACCTGACTTTCTATCTGCCTGCCCCCAAGCTTTTATACTTTGTGTTTTGACCCTCCAATCCAACCAACAATGCCCAACCAACAATGCTCCTCCTCATTTAGTTCGCCCCCTCCTCCTCCTTCCCTCACACTATTGTTGGATAAATAAGGCTGGGCGTTGTACGCTATTGCTCAGTTAGTCTTGATAATGACGGTTAGTAGACAGCTTAAATAAATTTTGTGGAATAGTACTGTGTTTTTGTTTCACCATGAATATTTCATCGTTCCACCAAGTAACGCCCAAATCAGTTGATTTTATTAACTTTTAAAGAACGTAACTTACTGGTAAAGATACGTAGATGTTATTATTTGTGGCTCTTCGCGTAGTGATTGCCAATTGAGCTTTATTTTAAAACTTTTAAATAGTCAACACCCAAAGATCAATTTTAAGTTGGAGAAAGACGGAAGTGGACAGCTGAATTTTTTAGACTTGAGGATATCCCTGATAGAAGGGTAATCACGAGTTTGTGGTGTACCAGAAGAGGTGCTATAATGACGTAGTGATTCTTAAGGACTCGGTCCATACCATTACACACAAACTAGCATCATTCCACTCATTAATTCATAAACTGGCGTCCCTACCCGTTCAACCGGTGGAGTTCCAAAAAAAATCAACGTAATCAAATATATAGGTTAACAGCAAGTGACAGATTAATAGACAGACTTTTAAATGTACAAGTCAAGTACAACTAATGTTCATTATAATTTGGAGTAGAACCAATGGTTACTGCGCTAAACAAGGTGCTTTGTAAAAAGTACTGTGCGTTATGGAATGTTAACAGATGCATTTAATATTTCTTTCATAAGTTCAAGCCTTTGATTCATTTTTATTAATGAAAATGGAGGCTCTTTACATACTTCCACTGCTGTTGCATGAGCATCAACGTCGACGGAGGCAAGAGATGCGCATACTTCGGCGGCAGATACGCGATATCAACAATCCCTTCAAGATGTGGGAATAGGATTTTAGAGTTTTGTTCCCTGTATCTTGAGGATTGGCGATGGACATTGTCACACAGCTCACACTACAATTAATTTGTAGACGTTCAAGTGGACGTGACATCACCATTAGAAATTTGTGTGCCTTTGTGCCTAAACCCACTCGAAACCAAAACATGGAGCAAAATTCAGTTCATTGGCACTATATCCCATAAAATCGCTAAGCATATCCCAAACAATAAACTCCAAATATGTTTTTGCAATCCGATCACTATGGGAAAGCTGCTTTGCCACACAAAAGATAGGATCCCTCACCTTAAACAATCGTAAGTTTATAGAATAAAGTGCAATGATTGCAAAAAAAGTGTACATCAGTCAGACAGGCAGGCACTACGACACACGTATGAAGAAGCACAGAAAATGCTGGGAAAAAGGAGATACCACCTCTCTCGTGGTGAAACATCTCCCTGTCTTATCTACATTTCGCGTGCTTCGAACCACAGTGGAGTTCTGAGGCCTCCTGCCGTCGCAGATGCTTGAGCGATTCTGCAAGCCAGCGTCGTGAGATGTTTGACGGGTTGCGAACGATGACTTCAAGAGTTTCTTGTATTGATGGCTGTGCGGATGCAAAGAACGAATCAGACTCTTTGACACAAACTTACTTCAGCAGCCAACAACAACTTCAGTTGCCATCTGGAGGAACTTTTGATACTGCTATGTTTATCACACTATATCAAAGAGTGATACTTTTACAGTGAATTTACCAATTGTCATGATTCATATGTTAACATTTTCACTGTGTGGCTTGTAGCTGCACGTATTACAAGTGGATTCCTTTCTGTAACACTTAAGTTCTTATAAACCTATAACGTACATGGTATTTTCATTGCATTGCAAAAGTGACAATATTACGCATCCGGGAATGAATTTTTGTGTGCCTAGCAGAGAATTAAGACGTGTTGTTTCTCATATCCAATTCCCGTCAGGCTCATGCAAACTTAGCATAAAACGAAACAACTCTGACTTCCAATAGTACAGTAACATCTAGCTTGAAATCGCTTAATCGATAAAAATAAAATGGGTAAGTAGAAAATGCAAAAAAGGGAAGCACTCAAAAGCCATTAAGTTACTTACGCGATTGACTTCTGGTTCCAAAACTTCCAATTTCCTCAACCTTCGAAAGGAGTCCAACTCAGTTTCACCAAATAAAGTAATTGGTTCACCTCGCTCCCTAAACCGACGTATGACCTCCCGCCTTGGTAAGGTTGGACCAGAGTTATCCGCAACTTCTATCCCATCTATAAGTAAAACAATTGTATTGATATAACCAGCACACAAATGAACTGCAAAAATAAACTGAAGTAAATGCACAAAATTTAATGATAATGCTTTGACGCATTCAAGTTATCCAGAGTTCACCTAGGCTTAAGGACTTACCAGGTGAGATTTTGCCCAAATTAAGAGACTTTTCATCCTCTTTGGGCCCGTATTTTTTTAGATATTCCTCCTCACGCTTTTTTTCCAACTCTTCCCTTTTGAAACATTTTTTTTCGGTTCCCTGAAAAACGATCAATTTCCAATCATGATAACTGAAATCAAAAAGTTAATTAAAGTTTCAAACAGGTTGGTACTCACCAATGTTTCCTCCAGAAGTTTTCTTTTCCTGGCTATCTCTAATTTCAGCCTTTCCATTCTGATCAAATAACAATCACCTCATGCTCCCGAACTTATTGCCCACTTTCATGCGCAGTCACAACGATCACCACATGTAAATGAACGTCCTAATGACATGTAATAAAACAACACGGAATTGCAAATTAAGCAATCCAAATCGTGGTCCTGTTTCCAAAACCCACTCTCTGATTGAGCTACAATACAATGTCATTAATTCCTGGCAAATAATTTCCGAAAAGTATTCTGATTGAGTTAGTTTATGTAATAAATCATCACTCTACAGCATTACTTACTAGTATTAAATCAGCCTGCCCCGGTTATGCAAGTGAAAAACAGATTATTTCAGTTTGTTTATCTCACGTTTTCGGTGGTTTTCAACAGTTCTCAAGTTTTTTTTTGTTTGCTTCGTATCTTTTTTCACGAATTTCACTCTATCTATCGTGAAAAAAGCGAATTAAAAGCGCCCGTTTCCGAAAGTCTTTTCAAATAGTGCTGCCATCTTTACAGCCGAAAACGAAAACTGTTTTAATTCAGTGGCGGGGTGTGGCTTCAATGAAAACTAGTTGTGTTGTTCCTCAAGACAAATGCGGAGATAATATTACGCTGTTTCAACATCAGTATTTGCGGTTATTTAATATTTTGTAAAATGCCCTTCTTGAATCTAAATTTTATGAATAACTTAATTAGTTTTAAGTTAAATTTTGCTCTCAATTAGTTCAATCAAAATAGCATGTGTGGCATCTTAATTTCGTGAGTAATCTTTACAACCGAAAATAGCAATTTCTTGCGTTCCAAAATACCAACATATGTTTGGGTGTGATATCTTGTAACCATAGGTGACTGTTGACATTATAAGAGTAAATAATTGGATATGAAAAAGCCATGGTAAATAACACATCTACAATTTACTTTATTTCAGGGAATCAAACATATTAGCCATATTATGGAATCTAACTGGAAATTGCGAGAATTTCCAGTTAGCAAAGAAGATTTGGAATCCATGAAAAAATCAATGGAGAGGTATACAAGGGAGAGGTATAAGAATAGCAATGCAATAACTCTTCAGTGTTTGTTTAATAACATAGGTACTGATTATGTCCATGTAAAATAGGTTGAACATGTGTAGTGATACATATGCTGTGATGCCAGCTAGTACAGCTCTTATTCATCGCAAATTGCACCATTGTACTGTGTGTGACGTGATTCTAAATTCATGCACTCAAACTCGAGATCACTGCAATGGAAGGAAACATTTAGCTCGATTAAAGCTATCAGGAAAAGATGTGTCATTTGGTAAGCTAAACATATTTGTACCATTCTATTACAAACGGTGGAGGTCACATTCTTACTTGGATGCTGGTGTATGCTGAAATAGGCCTATTCCTGTAATAGTGAAATGAAAAATATAGAAATATAACTGTAATATCGTTAAATTTGGTGATTTCATTCCAAAGTTTAGAGTTAGATGAGGTATTTCATGAGCCTAAATGGCTGCTTACACTTGTGTTGTATTTATGGATTTATTTGCATTTTTACTCTGAATTTTTATGTATATGTAATTGTTTTTCAAGCTCTAAAAATATCACATTCAGTATCTAAGAGCTAGAATTTATAATTCCACGCTGATATCTTGTCGCTAAGTCTTGACCCTAATTCATGAAGTATTTATGCTTATTTTAAAATGTATCGAGGGAGAATCTCTAATACCTCTCAGGTGATTTCTAAGGGGTGTGGATCGTCATCTGTTCACACTAAAACTACAAAAATTATGTGCAGACCTGGCCATGACTTTATAATCATCATTAAATTTCCTCTACCTTACAGGGCCAAAGGGAGAAAATATTCATACAACATCCCCAGTCAACTCATCCGGTATTGTTTCACTGAAGAGCAATGAAATGAGCTTGAAAGATATGAATTCGCAGAATATGTGAGTGAGCCTTCTTCTCTTCATTATTTTGGCATCATAACAACCAAATGGAATAATTGAAGCTGGTATACAGGCATGATATATTAAAATAAGGTTCTGGTTGGCTTATCACCATTACGCTAATCATTCATTTCCAAGTTAGCATGTGAAATTACATACCAATTCCTATGGTCAAGTTTTAATTCTTACATCCTTGTACAAGTTCAGTCCTGGAGAAAAAAAAAGAACCACCTAGCTTGCCTAACTTTACAATGCTGCACAACCACTCTTTGTCTTTGGTGGGCTTGCAGATAATGGTTGTGTATACCTTAAACTAGATGTATTCACTTAGGAAAAACATGCTGGAGGGGTTGATAATCATTCAGAATAAATGCTCAAAATTTTTCTCAGTGAAAAGGACTTGGCGTGGAAGGCTTGGGCAAAATTCAGTAAACATGAGCACTTTTTTATGCAGAAACTACCTAAAATGACTATAGCCATTAATATTGCATTGCACAGACTTGTAATGATGTATCTACCAACAGAGCAATTCAGTAATAGGGTAGTTTCCTTCATCAAATAAAATAAAAGGCATTGATTGTGATTCGTTACCCACCATATATTAGTGTATTCATTATATACAAATTATGTATTTGGTTTTAGAAATCTCAGTTTAGACGAATGTTTGGTCAATGTTAACCTGATTTGAAAAAGGCCAGATTGGCGGCCATGCGATGCCACTCCACGTGACGTCACAGGGGCCTAGATTCTATACGAGTAGATGGGAGTTTTACATCATTAGAGATTACCAATACATGCATGAGGCACAAAGCTCAGCGAAACATCTCTTTATAATCACCTATTTTATAATTGCAAATGGTCGGAATTTCCTTCGATGGATAGGGTATTATTAATCCTTATTTAAGCCAAGCGCTACCCGCTAGCAGAGTACTCTGTTACTTGCTAGCAGCCTGCATCATAGCGGTGCTCATATCCTCGCACCAAGGTGGCCTCACACAGCGGCAGCTTGAACCAGAATGACATCACATGGGCTTTTCTCAGCATTCATGCATAGCTGGATGCATTTTCGCGTGCTTGAAAATTTTCACTTTTCATTTAATCACGAAAAAAATTAAAAAATCTACAAGAATGAAACACATACTCCAGGAGTAATAATCTTTTGATTAAGTCAATAAAAAAAAATAGGAAACCACCCTATTTTGGACAGTGGTTTAGAGTAAATTACATGTAAGAGCACAACTTTGATAAGAAACTAACATGTATGATGCTCACAAGGTAGGAAGATTGTAGATGGAAAAGGTATTTCTAATAGATACCATCAAAATATTATGAGATCCAGGTTTATTGTATGTGTTGAGCTAAAAATTTCATCCAACTAAAATTTACTCGGTCACAGTGAATCACAAGAAGTAAAGGAAGTTTTTTATTGGTGCTGTAAATAGCAGAGCTTGAATGTATCTAGTGAGAATAATTTTCTTCCTTCCATTACCTCCGATTTTTTTTGTTTGTGATGGTTGCTGGGTCTGACCCTCAGTCACCCACCTTGTAATCCTGCAGGATTAGCATGCTATCAAACCCTCCATGACTGTAGAGGAGGAACATCATCATTAGTCAACAATCCTAAGATTGGTTTGACTCAGCTCTCCATTTCTCTCTCCTATCCGCTAATCTCTTCATAGCTACATATTTATTCTCTTTTACATCCTTTATAACCTGTCCTATATAACTCATTCGGGGCCGTCCCTTGCCCTTTTTCCCTTCCACTTGTCCTTCAACGATTGTCTTCATCAGACCATCGTGCCAGGAGGAACGTTCCAGACAAATGACCGCCTCCACTATAAGTGTTAATTTTAGGAATATGTAGCAGCTTTCATCATTATCTTCATTGAATGGCAATTACTTCGGTGTATTGATACAATTTCAATGATTAATAGTATGTAGTAATTTCACAGATAATGAGAGCCATCAAAACTATGACAGCTGAATCTGAAACAGGAAAGGAAGACTAGCAGGTATATTTCCCTCATGCCAGGGGCAAGTCCTGCCTCAGCCAATCATTATCCCATGAAGAATCGTTTACAGCATTAATGGAATGCAGCAAGGCACAAGTTGAGTGGGTGCTGAGTTGTCACTTCTTTTGAGGCATAGTTTTGGATTAAATTCTACCTTCCGCCTCATGAAGGTGGTTCATTTTCTTTGTCCAGGACTGTACATATATTATTAATGACTGATTGAAGTATGTGTCACTATTCACATTTACTTCAAGGATACACAAATTTACTCAAAAAATCATAATTATTTACTTCAGCATTGGATTAACTCATCACCATACAATTATCAATATTGATCTCAAGGACATTATACATATATGATATCAGAATTGAATTTTTATTATTCACAAAGGCAGGGCTCAGCCAAGAACATAGAGAAATACACGTGTGTTCTTGGCTCAGGAGAACATTTTCTGGTTATTGAAGAAATGCATTGACATTATCATGGACATTTTTAGATTTTCACATAAAAATAGTGCATGAATACATGGTTTCCATTGAATATTTTATTTCTAATTCCACGAACAAAAATGAGCAAGTTTATTTAATATACTGTGATTAATTCTCAGATAAGTGATAATTACAGGGATTCGTCAGAATTTTCTCCTACTTGCCGCCTAAACCAAAGTACCTACGCCATGAGAACTCAAACAGCAACCTCTACTCCAAAAACTACACCCATGGCAATGGTAGAGTCAAATTCAAATCAAGACAATGACACTGACCTTATGGGAAAAGAAAATGGAAGGAAGACTGTGCTGCAGGAACTTGCAGAGACATTTGCAGACTCACTAAACGATGCTATTGTAAACAATGAAATGGGAAGCCCACCATCCAGGAAGTCACCAAAGAAGGTGGCCATTACATTAGAAATAGCTTAGTGTGTAGTGCTAATGTTTTCTAGTGCCTTCCAAGAAAATAATGTAGGAATTATTGCCCCTTTCCCAACAAATTTAAGGAAGTTCCATCAAAATGCATTGTGCACAGTGGCGCCGTTTCCATGGGACCCAAAGGGGCCTGAGCCCACTCAAAAATTTGTTATGGGTGTGAGGAAAATATGTGTCAGGCTTGTCGATTTTCCCCGGAGTGTCCAGATATCGAGATTTGAGTTATCAGGGTTCTAATGTTGATCATATGAGTTCTAAAATGCTTAAAAAACTTATTTTTAAGACCTTCTTAAGAATAAGAGTTTTACATATTGCCATATTTTTTGTATGAATAAATGTAAAAATAATACATGAATGAAAAACTATTTATCTCTTCCCAACTGTTTATTATGAGGTGTTGCAAATATGGAACACAAGGAAAATCCACTACCATAACTTAATCAATGTTGGAAAGCCATTAGTTTGATTCAGACATTAATTAACTCACCAATGAGAGCAATATTTAGGTGAAAACTTTATGCAGGATTCATTTCATTGCTTTCATTAGTAGGTGGTATTTTTGTGGCATTGGGCGTAAAAACTTTGCTACCGTTGATTTACGAACTTATGATCCATTATTTGGGATCAAAACCACAAGTCAAAGTTTGAGGAATTGGTTGTCTTGGCAAAAATCAGGATTGTGCCCTAGAGATGAACTCTCTACAATGCCAGGCTCAGAAGCAATACTATCAGTTTCGATACATAGTGATAGGCCTCCAGGCAACGAGATTCAAGATCCATTAGCTTCACCTTCCTAACTTCATGCAATTTTCAAGCATTTTGTTATACCTATTCAAACCAGAACAACAGTGGTCTGGTGTACCATTTCTTTCCAAGGGGTGTTGGGAGTGGTGAAAATTGAAGACTGCATGAATGTTTCATTCTACACCAGACAAATTTTCTTCAAAAGAAATTGCCAATGACACTCTTGAATTAATTTTTTTTAAGGGATTCCCAGTATATATTTTAAATTTATTACATAAATAATCATAGTAAATGAATAAAGGCGTAAATTAATATTTTAATATTTTGCCTACTCTCAAAAGATTCATATCATGATTCAATTTCAAAATTAAAATTGAAAAAAAAAAATTAATTGCAATCTCATCGAAACCTCAAAATTTCATTCAAAAATTTTTACTTGAAATATAAAGTACATAGAAAACTTAATCACATGAAAACTGCCATGTGGTATTAATTTATAGACTTACTTATAAAAAATATGACATTGATCAGCTGCTTGTTAAATTTATTTGCTGCCATAACTAACAACACACTTTTCGAATGAATCTCTCAAACAGCATTATACTCATAGACAATTTACTTTCATGTAGGTTGTGGCAAGATGCAGCATATGCAACTTGGAATTTTCTGGCCAAGTAGTCTTACAAAGCCATTTAACTGGATCTAAGCATGCCAAAAAGGTAAAATAATGATACTAACTTCCATTATTTGTGAAAAAAAATCACTTCATATTTTCATAACTGCAACCCTTTATCATTGATAGCTAATGAAAGTGACCTTATTAGATACAATACTCTTTCTGAGCATATTCAAAGTTTATATTGAACTTAAGATCTAAACAGGTAGGTACTTAACCCGTCAACACCCACGCGTGCCATATGGCACCCAGTGCAGTGCTGAGCCAATACTCCCGCAATGCATTTAATATGTGAATTTTAGCGTACATTTTGGTGCACATACTTAGTAGAAGGTTTCCTCTATTATTCAGTCAGTTTGAATTGTGTTCTTTGTGTTAAGTTCATATGTATCATATTTTTTAAAAGTGAAATATGTGTGAATTTAAAAAAACTTTGGGCGCTGACGGGTTAACGCGAAAAATCCACAGACAAAAAATCATTCGCCGTGACTGGGATTCGAACCTGGATTTCGGATCGAGTGCTTCAGCCAGATAAGCTACTAAAGCGTCATTCTCCTCTGTGGAAATTTGTGGACTATACCAGACAAGTTGGTATAGACTGCTCAGCATATGATGTGACAAGCAGTCCAAATTGTGCCCACAGCACCACAGGCAGAGAGCAAAGCCCAAACTTAGAGCACATAGAGGTGCTCACTCTTGACTAATTTAAGTATACCAGGACTAGCCACAGTTATAACTTTACAGAGTAACTCCGTAAAGTTATCACCAAGGCTAGTCCTGGTATATCTACATATGTACTTAAATTAGGTAGGTACTTGGCCAGGGGAGGTCTTTGGGGGCTTCAAATCCCTCCTCCCTCTCCCAAGGTTTTTTTCCCTTGTAGCAAATACCTGTGATACATATGCTTAAGATACTTCTATCGCAGGAACACCCATCCTTAGACATGAAACATATCTAAGTGCATTTTTCAATGCACTTAGATATGTTTCATGAGGTTTGAGTTGATGTGGTGGCTTAAGTGATGGAGCCCACCCCATTGGCCCGGGTTCAAATCCCAGTGGTGGCAGAGTTTTCTGACACTGTTGATCATTGCTCGAGTGATTTTTAGGGGACTTTTTAAGTACTGCATACCTTCCAACAGATAGGACATAAAGTCATTGTACCTTTGGCGGCTTAGCTAAGAGCAGCCTAATACCAATGATGGGTTACTCTCCACCCTTCCATCCCTATAGTGCAATTGATCTCATTGTCAGTTAACACCAATCCAGTTTCATTTCACGATGCCTGACTTAACCAATGATTAATTTAACTTTTCAATACCTCCACTGCAAAAACGCTCAACAATCGCCAAAAAATCAAATCTGCTCATCTAGTAGCCCAACAATACGAATCCGCTCAGCTAGCAGTGTCTGGAGCATAAACGCTCACCTCCGAGCTTCGAGAATAGGAGATGAGCGGTCATGCTCCAGACACTGCCAGCTGAGCAGATTCTTATTGTTGGGCTACTAGATGAGCGGATTGGATTCGGTAGGCAATTGTTGAGTACTTTGCAGTGGAGGTATCGTTTTAGCCTCATGTAAATGATGTGTAGTTGGTTTAAAATTAAAGTCCGATGCATGCAAATTGACAACAAAATATCTACATAGGCAACCTGAACAACACCCAAGCTCCACCTGAAGCAAATTTCTGGCTACAGAACTAGTTGTAAAACAATCTGCTATTGAATAATTTTCTATGTACTGCCATTTTGCTTGAGTCCCCAGAATGTATACAATATTTTCCATGGTACTGTAAAATATACACATATCCTAAATCTTTCAGTTCCCTGATAGCTACAGTACACTTAAAAGGGACCTTCTAATTTTGAAACCAAGTTAATTATTTTTGGACCAATATTGGATCCTCAGAACTTAAACAAAAAAATAACATGATGGGGAGTACATATACCTGTGGAATCACAAATTATCAAATCTGAATCGAACATCCCATGTATTTTATGACAGAACCACCTTATATCCATAGGTCAAATCTTTGGAAATACTTCGTGAGCTGGACACTAAAAGTCACTGCATTATAAAAGGTGACACCTCCAAATTCCTCAAATGTGAGGAGTGTGATGCAGTGGTCAATTCATCTCAACACATGCAAATGCATTACAGAGGTAGGTGTTGTAGACATGAAAGAGAAGCAGGTTTGTTCAGCAAGAAAATCTTAACATTATCCTTGGCTATGGCACATCACTATTTAAATTACATATATTGATAAAGTATCACTATAAAAATGTGATAAAGCTACAATGTTTGATGGAGATGGACATTCAGCAATAGTTATGTTACCTAGTGTATCCAAGATGCCTTTGATTATAGAATGATTACATAATGCTAAACTAGTCTCTGCTTCTGAATCAATAATGAGATAAAGAAAGGAGCATTTTCATAAGTAGAGATTAACTCTGAATTTAGCTAAACATACAGAAATAACGAACTTGAGATTTTTTGTGAATTAATGCAACATGACGTGTATTTTTAAATGGAGTTCAATACATGCTAAATCATGAAACATATATACATTATAAGTTTTCAGCACTTCCCCAATAATGTGCAACTAGTGCGAGCAAACTATTCAACTAAGGTCTACCACTAGACCAAATGCAGCATTGTAGTACAAAGATGATTTGATGTAAGTGGGTGATGCCACTATACCTAGGGGTTACTGACAGAGATGAAATGAGACAATGTTGTTTTCTTCCCATGAAAACAGGAACCTGAATTCAACAAATGCAAATTAGTTTTTTTAAATAGAAATTTTAATTTTATACTTGCGGCAAAGACAAAATTATATCCATATCTCCAACTAGTTTTTAAGCAAAAATCATGGACAAGAAATCGCCTGTTGAATAAAAATTCCACTGAGGAAATATAGCTTAACCAAGATGCCCTAAATTTGAACTTAGCATCCATGGCATCTTCTACATCTGCCAATTTTTTCTGACTTCACTGAGACATTATCTGCATCCAAAATCTTCATGATAAGAACAACTCTCTTAAGCATGCTGACTTAATCTCTTCACTTTACTTCAATACCCGAGCCATATTTCTTATGCGTGGGATGGTTCCGAAAAATATCCAATCCTTAGTATTTTCACTCGAGTAATGCGCTACATCGTCCAGTCGATCTATACATAATCCTTTTTAACATCCTCAGTTTAGTGTTTTAAGTCAATGAAGACGATTATCCATTCTTTAAATGACGATTTTCAAGACTAATGTTTTAAAAAACTTGAAAAATCGGCCTCAGTTACCGAGCCTCAGAGTTCCGCAGCGTGTAGCTCAGCCTTGACGCGCGATTGAAAAATCGCTCTTTTTTCCTTCGTCGCAAACTTTTTTTTCCACGATTTCTAATTAGTGCTCTTCAGAAATCTCTACTTTATATTGTGGTTCAAATTTTCCGAGTTATATTTTTCGTAATCGAAAGATAATGTCTACTTTATGTCAAATTTCACGTGAAAAACGGGTCAGCCATTTTCCTGGACCTACTAGCCTCGAAAGCTCTGTAACCTTAACTACTTGACTCGACATTCGTAATGCTACTTGAAACGCTTGAGTCGAGTACCAACTACTCGACTCGAATTGAATTTTCGAGTACTTGCACATCCCCAGAAGATATGTGTTTTGTTATTACGATTATGTGGCGCAAAAATTCAAACGACTGTTGGAAACGGGGTCTTAAATAAATTTGTGGTTTCAAGTACTACTGGAATCGGAATCTTTTTCACGTTGGCAAGTACTCGTTTTCGATTCCGGTTCTTGGTCGAGAATTGAGGAATCGAAGATTTAGGAATCGAACCGACCCATCACTAGTAAATACATACATCTAATTCACATAAAAAATTTGAAAATTCTTAATTTTTTTGGAAGCTTCTGATTACACACGATATTTCAGGAATTTGTCCATAATTCCCTCTCCACCAAGGTACTGGTACATAATACAAAATACTATAAGTTGATGAATATGCACGTATTTACAGGAGTTAATATGAATGGAGCTGGTGATGGACCAGGAATAGGCCCTTTACCACAAGTGCTTGGCAGCAATGGGAGAGCAAGAGATGGTCAGATCAAACAGTATGGATTCAAGGAGGGATTTAAGTATATGTGTAGACTTTGCAAGGTCTATCTCAACTCAGAGATACAACTTCAGCAGGTGAGCATATAATTCCCTCATGGCATTTATTACAGTTCTTACACTAAGGACTAGCTTCATTCAACATTAGCTAACCATAAGAAAATAACATGTATGTGTCACAGTTGTTCTGACATGAGAGGTGCTACTTTCTTTGCTAATGTGCATTAGTAGGTGCTAAAAGTACCCAGAATGTCACATAAATAGTTTAAAGTTCTCTACCATTTTTTTCCTCAATAACTTTTTAACAATTCCACCTTAGTAAACAACAAATTCTTAACAATGTGATACTGTATAATCTGAAGTTCCATTGGATTGGTGAACATAGAATGAAACGAAGAATGCATTTTCCACACCATTCTTGTCAAAATCCCAATCCCTTTCAATTGTTTGGTCCCTAGATTCTGGCACTCAATGATTATAACCAGTTAAAGTGAATAATGAGACTTTCGTGGTCCATGTCGTCCTTAAGGATAAATCCTGGTCACAGATTAAAAATATACTCGGACAGTTTCACCTCCACTGCTTGAGACTTCCTCAGGGTAATGACATTTTTTATCTTGCAATTCTTATTGAACTTGGCCTATTTCAACATGTGTCAACCCACCAGAGGGTCCCACCCAACTTCCTTCCTGAAAAATGTCAAATTTAGAGACATAAAACTTGGTGTCTCTCTACTACGCATGATCTCTACTAACCTTTAGTATTTTATTAGTCTCTCTCTACTAACCTTTGCGGTGTGACCAGAAACTTAAACTCTTGTTAGACTGGGTGAGCCATGCAAAATGGGTGACCATCCACAACTTGACCCAACAATTATGATGAGAGAAAACCTATCTGTGTGCAATTTTGTATGAAATGCATACATTACATGTGTTACATGACCTCACTGCAGAATGAAGTTTTGACAACTTGAAAAAATGGATCAGCACTACAAAGGTGACACTAGCCACAATCTAACACCCAGGTTGTGAAAGCCCAGGAATTAAGAGGTGCTGAGTCCAGGCTGTGGGCTACAGGGTATGGCACTGTCCCTAAATGCAGTGGGCCCTAACAGTGGCTGCCCCATGTTCCTCTACTTCCCCTCTACCTTACCCCATTGTCAGGAGGCTCCCAAATTCCTTGCCACTTCTGGGCAGGGGCCAAACTACATGTGACCCACCGGAGGGTCACACCACGAAGATTGAAGAATGCATGTGACTGACCCACTGGTGGGTTCCACCAAAGACTGAGTCTGATAAGGGAGATTAAGCTCTACAGGAAGCATGCTAAAGTTATTTTGAAGAGTCATTATTTTGAGGGCATCAGAAAATGTTCTCCTCCTAAAATGTTCCTATCACCAAGACCTGTGTATCAGCTACATTGCTGTAGTGGCCTTAGACGGCGAGTTTGCAATGGCTGACTTTCAGTCTCCCAGTCAAATGGCAGCCCCCTATTCTTCACTCTTGTCTGTATTATTCTGCCGGTCTCTTATTCACATGCCGTGACCCACATATGACAAATTAAAGATAGCAAGATAAAAAGAGAATAGCAGGAAAGAAAAATGTCATTACACAAAGGAAGTCTCCAGCAGCAGAGATGAAACTGCTGATACATATTTTCAAATAGTAATGCAGGTTTACCCAAAAGAACATCACTGGGTAGCTCTACGGCTGTCACATTGATCTTATATGATATCTAGCATCCCAATGAAAAAATCTCCCATTGCAACCAAAGAAATTTTTTCATGAGAGAACTTCACCCTCTTCTGATGCTATTTCATTGGGCAAAATGCATGCATCAAGCGAACAACTCCGCAAATTGTAGCAACTAGGCTAGAAGTATCCAAAAATATGCTTGATCATCAAGAAAATTTTAATTCCAATCGACTCACTTCCAATTGATTATAAGTTATCTTTTAGTCAGCCAGGATCCAATAATCAAATAGCTGGAGTTTGGCTCCTCTTTCCCATTGTTTTGAAAACATCCACCCATAGGTGTTTGAAACAGTTAACTTTGAGAGACAAAAACAGCACTATCAAAACAATTTAGAGTCTTTCCCCAGGAATGTAATATTATTTTCTTACACAACAGGTTATTTACTAATATATATCCCACTGTAGTGATTACACTGTAGTGATTGTTGTGACTGGAGAGCAATTGTAATCAGCAGATAATTCATTCGTCTCATCATTGCAACAAGAATGAAAATTGTTCTTGCTCAAAATGCAGCAAGTAAAATTTTATATTAGATATGACTAATGGATCAGCTTCCCTAATATACAGCACATGAATTCGAAGAAGCATAAAGAAAGCACAATGAGAGGCCAAAGGTGCACCCCAAGATCACATCAGTATGAAAAAGAAAACGATGGACGATTCAGCGTTACACCATTTTACCAAAAGAAAACACCCAAACAACAGGGCATATCCTATTGGCTCGCACAGCAGCAAAAGATTCATCGTTTGAACATGGCCAACAATCCTCCCTTACGGTATATGATTCGGGGAAACTCAACTAGTTTAGTTTCACAGAGGACGTTTCCATCAACTTTACAGGACTACTATACCAATCATCGATATGTAATTTAAAGTGTTATCGAGTTAATGTGATTTTATATGATTCTTGATTTTTAGCTGTTCTGGGTCTACAGTTCAATTTGTTAAGCAGTATTGTTAATCAGGTTCAAATGACATAAAACTTGAGATGTGTGGTTAACGTTATGTATTGGTGTTGATAAGATACTGCTTTATTCTGTTCTGATGCTGAGAAGACTCAGCCATCATTATTTTTGTGTACAATTCATGTTTGTCATTAACTCCTAGGAGGGTATAATCAAAGGTTTACCTATCATTTCAAATGGTTGTTTTCAGTTTATGATGTTTTTTTATTGCCACTTAGATAAATGGTAATAATCACTGTTTGTAAGGTTAAATACATGCATGAAATATTTAACCAAAAATTAGGTTAAATGAGATTGACTATGAATGAATGAATAAAGAGAGTTTAATGCTTTACCTTAGAATAATGTTATTAAGAGTACCACTAACAATCACTGATCCTGACAGAATAACTGATTTATTGATTGAACATTAAGAAATTGGCACATAACTTACTGCTAGAGCAGAAAGAACATGACCCTGAGTTTGAGTACTTTATATTATCAAAAAACCACATGAATTTGAAAGTTGTCACACGTTGTTAAAGCACATCAGTAGCGATACACATAAGCATGCGAAAGAAAGGGGACCCGCAAAACGACAGCTATCATTTGAATACACAGTCAAAGAAAGCTAAGGAGGAGGTTGTTGTTGCTACTACTGAAGCATTTTTAAAGGCTTTATTCAGTGTAGAGAAACTGGCAATCCAAAAATTCTGGAATGGCTCTCGAAGTACATGTCCACATATAAGATACATAGTGGGGATTTGACGTTTGCTGATTGTATTCGCCAAGACTACATACTTGAACCATTCATATACCTTGAACCATTTCCTTCATTTAGTTTTATCAGAAATTTGGTACAATCGAAATTGTGTTAAATGTTATGTAAAATGCTAATTAAAAGTATAAGTATTCATGAAATGTGTACCATAAAATAATAAACGCCTATAAACGTGGGAAGATTGTAGCATTATAATAACACCGCCAAGATTTTCTATAACACCGAAATCACATGGTTTTAAAACGAATTTTAGCAAAAAGTAAAACCACTTTCACAAACCTCTAGCTATAAGCAATATTGACTACATAGGTTTCCGCGGTGTTCAGGTCCCAATTTCTCCATGTTTCCAGTGCAACCGCGTGGGTTTGTCGTCATCACCAACAAACCCACGCGGTTGCACCGGAAACATGGAGAAATTATAAGCAATATTCTTGTTAATAGAAACAATAGGAGCACCAGTCATCTCTATTGGTCTGGGTTTCATAAGTTAGTGAATGATGACTGAAAATCGAGCTCTAGATAATCATAAGTGCTACACAATAATTAAAAATGCATTTTGCCTTCTAGTGCTGAGTAAATTTAAGGAGTATTAAATACCAGTCTCCAAGAACCCAGAATTTGCAGCTGTGTGATATGCAGAGGTTTGATCACCCATTCAGGGAAGTACATCACAACTATGCCTCCAACAACTTAGCGATGTTGGAGCCTAAACTTTCACACACCAGGCCATGCAGTTGTTTTGGGAATAAGTTGCCAATGAGGCAAATGCTGCATGATGCAGGTACCAAGACATAACACTATTAACTCGAGAATTGAAATTTTTCGTGGACAGTAAGGTATTATAAGACAAAAAACACCCACACACAGTTTCTAATGGTCAAAAAAGAATCGCCAATAATAGAGTGGCACCACTTCTGTTCCGAAATGAAATTTGACTTTCTGTACTGCTATAGGTTATTCTAGACCACAAACATGAAGTTGGGAAGAGAGCACAGTAATATCGGATGCTCACCAAGGTCAGGTGCAGCATGACCCTTTTCTGATTAGTGCAACTATGGGGTGAAGAGAGAAAATGTGCTTGAAAGTAACACTTGTTCTGTAATTGTTGGACAAGTGTAAGACAGCAGCATTACTTTCTCACCAAATAATTGGCAAAATTCATCACAAATACTAATAGTGTGGAGCATTACAAAGGAATGAATATCTGTCAGTAGGTTATTTTGATGCAAAAACAAACTCACTGTAACCCTTAGTCAATTGATGAGGCAGTAAAGACAGTTCACCCAAGTTGAAAGCTTAGAGTTGAAAGAAAAACACAAGAGCCAAAAAATCCAAACAATAGAAAATGTAATAATTTTTATTTGCAAAAATGCATGATGAATACCTATAACTTATCCTGGATAATAAGATCATAAAAGTAATCCTTAAGTAGGAAACAAAATCAAGATGAATGGAAAGATGTATTTTTACACCAAATGTATTTAAAAGACACAAGAATAAAAAATATTCAACCTAAACACAATTTGTAGGTGACATGATAAGTGTTCACTGGAAGACAAAGATCTCAAATGTCTAGCTTAATTTGGGCCTAAGGCACTGATAACATGACATCACAGAAGAAATATTGTTGTATCGCAAGAATTAAGGCCACTTTTGGAATGTTTCTCTCATGTACTTAGATCAGGAAAAGAACATTATCAGCCAACATTACTTGATTTTGCTCAGTCATTCGAGCAATAGCCGTGGAAACTTGGTTGGCAGTCAAACTGAGCTCATCACCAGCCATTGTATGAACCTGTCCAATAGGCAGCGATTGACATCTCTCATTCTTGAACAGATGGAATAATTTGGTTTTGAAGGCATTGAGTCTGGAAAGAAAGGTACAGACTCATAAATCAAAAACATCATAAGGTGCAATATAGTATAAAATATCTTGCATACTAGTAACTACAACAAAAAATCTATAATATCCTCTAAAATAGTAAAATGAGGAGAGAGATAGTGAGTGCAATTTAAAGATTAACAAACCCAAATATTTCAAAAAATACCTCTTAAGCTTCCCTTTTTTTGTGAAATATCTCCAACTTCACTATCAAAACATCTTGTGAGTGTATATGGTGAGAGTGATGACATTTTACAGTTTCATTTGTTTATGCTTTTACAGAGAGATTTCATGGCTAAATGCCTCAAAAACTTAAAAATTTTTGTATTTCGTAATTGATAATATTGTTTTATCGTTTGCGACATACATAATCAAAAATTAAATTTAACATGAGTAGATAGACTCATTGAGAACATAGGTAACCTTTTTTCACAAATTTTACTTACTGTTCATCACTGATAGGCTCTTGTTCAGCTGTTGAGGTACCGCTGGTAGACTGAGTCTCTGTTTCCGCTGCTCCCCTTCTAGACCTTGTGCTAGCTCCTTTAGCTGGAGATGGTGAAAGTTGTTCACCAGCCCTTACTGCTTGTTCCAGATCCACCATCTCATCAGCAGAGTCAAAGTCAAAGGGATCCCCACTTGCCTGCAAACAAATAAGAAACTGTTATGAACACAAGGAGGAACAGTCCATTTTACGGGTCTAAAGACATTCTGAGGATATTATTTTAAGATATGAAACAACTATTTCACTTTTGATTTAAAAATTTATCGCAACAATATTCTATTCAACATAGAACTTAGCTCCTGCTTCTAATTATGGGATATTAAATGTCATATCAAAATGGTACACACCTTGTCTCCACTTTTCCTTGCTCGCTTGGTCTTCTTACGCCTTGGCCTCCCATTGGTTAAACCTTCAGCTCCATCACTCTCACCAGCAGTGTCTCCTGTCAAGCCTTCTGATTGTGACTCCTGAGAATCCTCTGCATCGTTTCGCTTCCTCTTCTTCTTCTCCTTCTCCAAAACCTGTAATTCATATTTTTATGAGAATAATATTCCAAGTGCGATCTTAATGAGAAAACAACTCATGAGACAAGTTAAATAATTCATTTGCAGAGGTTTTTAACATATAATATACTGGCTCTCTTAAGCCAATGCCAAGTATATCAGGCACTACAAAACAGAGTAAGGAGAAAAGGTATTCTGGCATTATTGTGACTAGGAACATTAGCTTACTACATATAACAGCTTCCAGGAAATAATTACAATCAATGCCATGACATTAGCATATAACAAAGGAAAGCAGGCAGTGTTCCTGGTTCATCTACTTGAGCACTAGACAGTGTTATTCAGCTAGGACTTAAACATGGAAAAGAATAACTTAGAAAAAGTCATTTTAATGTTTGCACAGGGTAAATAAATGCTAACCAAAGACAATTACTAGTCATTCCTTATTAAGGATTGGTCGGTTCCACTTTTTTGTCTGTTCCAATTCCAGTATGGTTCCTGGCAAGATCCTGTATAACCCAGAATCAAAAAAATCAATCCCAACAAAAATTCTCCCTGTTGAATCTGTCATCAATCAGTAACACAGTTTCTCAGTTAATGCTTTATTATCAAGTCAGATTTCCAAATATTTGATCGATGGATTTTTCTCTTTAATTAGAAAATCCACCAAAATCGTAGGCACATTAATGTCTGATGCTGGGTTTCCCTATTTCGTGGGCCCTTTCACTTCTATAGCAGTGAAGCTCTCACCCCATCCCTCCCTTCCAACCCCATCCCTATCCCAGAGGCATCGATGGGCTCCTATCGTGGCACCTCTTTCCTTGTTCCTTCCCATCCGCATCCCTCCCTGGGAATGCGGGCTTATAAGTCTCGGACTTGGTTCCCGGCCCCAGTGTGTTGCATCCCTCAGAGGAACCACCTAGGAGTCCTGATCTCTCTGTCAAGTTAGTTACTGCTACATGCTCTGATGATGCATTGCAGACATGACTCGGTTTATCCCATACTTCTTAAGAAAAATGTCTCAAATTTCAAGTAACGACAATTTAAAAACAAATAGGATTGGGGTGAATATATTATCACCAGAAAGTTACCTTCTTAAAGTAAGCATATTGTACAAGTTCAATAGCAGCCAAAGCATCTTCCATCTCAATGGATCGAGACAAACGACTTCTTGCATGAGCTGTAGACAAACGGATCAGCGTTTCTAAGGTACGAACAGTAACAGGTTGAGTCTGAAACGAAATTAATAAATCTAGTGAAATGAAACAATAAAGGTTTAAAGAAGGTTACAAGATATAAAGGAATTAGATCACTTGCAAAATAATCAAATGAAAATATTTAAATGAATAAACCACAATGCAGTTGGAAAAACACATGACCCTAGAATACATTAAACAGCATGAAATGAGAAAACTGAAATATGAAATCATGATATTAAATTAGCATACATAGAAAATTTCATTTGTGAATTTGAAGGCATCAAAGAGATTATAAGGCATTAAATTTATAGATAGGAGTGTCTATCAACCATTGGCTATGTTTGGAAGATGTAAGTTAAATTTTTGACTCATACAGTAAGCTGTTGACATAGCTAAAAATACCTCTCACATTTAATAGCCGTATGACAGGCATCATGACATTGGAAGAATCTTTTCCTTGAACTTTAAATTATGACAAATTAATTTTCTAAATTTTTCTCTAAATGCTCATTGCTACTGTGATTATGGTCTAGAGCCCATCTGAGTAGAAGTAGTACCCTGGTCTTCCAGATTGCATCACGGCACGGCAACCTCTATTGCCACAATAAAAACCAGTGAACCAATGTGATTCATTATCACTGTATTTATCACTTCCTTCAATTGCATATGTGCTTTTTAAATCCATTAAATGAATAGTTTTGGGTTTTGGAGATTTTTACTAAGGCCTACCATACAAGTTCAATCTGGCCTCAAGGCTTTACCATACACGTTCAGTTTAGCCTCAAGGTCAGTTCTACCTTCAGTCCAGGACTGAACAGTCCAGACCTTGAGGCCAAACTGAAAGTGCATAGTAGGCCTTAGTTTTCTCTACAAGCTAAGCTTGAACCAGAACATAAGTTCACAAACTGAAGTCATTTTACCAAGAAGAGATTCAGAAACTTGAACTGATTCTGCCTTAAAAATGGTCTTTTTACTTTTAACCCTTAACGAGTGACGTGCGGTCTGGGAGACCGCAATAAATCAAAAATTCATAAAATATTGTTACGCCATTTTTATTGCTTCGTTTAATTTTTCTTTGAATGCTTAACTATTCTAAAACTTATATTAAAATTGTTACACTGCCAATACGAACCAATTTGTCATAAAAAATTGTGATTTGAAGCAGGATCAAAAAACTGATGCCAAAAACACTTGAGTTATAATTATCATATTTATGTATCAATAATTCGCCAGATTCAAAAGGAGGCCTAAAATGTTAAATTTGGAAGGCTAAGTAGTAAGTAGCCATGAAATTTATCCCGCTTATTCCTTTTCTTGATGCATTCTTAGTAAGTGACGTGCGGTCTCTCAGACCGCTGATCGAATTCAATTGCAAATTTACAGAAATTAATAAAAGGAACGTTAAATTTTAAGAGTAGGATGTCCTTGTTATCCAAGAATATGAAGCTAATGAGAATTATAGATATTTTGAAATCTTAATTCTGAAAATATTCATAATTTTAGAAACGCAGCGGTCTCTCAGATGGCACCTCACCGGCTGAGGGTTAAAACATACAGAAAAGTAGTAGCACAAACGTCATTTGATTGTGAACAGAGAAATGTATATCTCACCCGGGCAACATCAGACTCAGTAATGGCATCTTGAGATCGAAGCTTTGAATATTCCTCAGCTATAGCTGCAGCAGCCTCACTTGTCAAGGTAGGCTTGATACATCTGGCAATGTGAATATACTTGCGCATAAAATCTACACTGATGATCTTATCCCTAAATTGAAAAGAGAGAACAAACAACATTAATTACATACACACTTTAACACTAGATTGAAAATTATGAGCGTCCAGTAAGGCAATACAATTCATGCAATTAAGAATTATTCTATGTTTTCATGGCTTAAAGCAGATGATAAAATGTAGTTACTTCTCTCAGTTTTTTAAACAAACATTTCATTACCCAACTGTGTCATATTATCAACACTAATGAATGTCAAGGTCGCTCAGAATTTTATAATTTTCCCATCATAGCCAGCTGTTATGCGAATGATTGGTGCTAAAACAAAGTTGCACAGTTCTCCAATTTTTTTTGTGGTACACATACTTATTCTCCGCATCAATTGTCTCAGAAAGATTGCCAAATATTGTCGAATCTAAAGTCATATGATCAACCATGAAGAATACAGCCTTGAAATCAAAAGATACTAACCCACTACCCTGGGTTTTTGGACTGCCACAGTAACACTTTTTATTTTATTATCCATATTCATATTCTCCTTGACCATACAGTATCAAAATTTATAGGAGTTAGTGAGTGTCTTGGTGCCACTGATTAACCTTTAACGGTCCTCTCCATAGTTGTGTTCTGCAATGGCTCAATGAGGGACTTAATATTTATCAACGATGACTCAGGCTTTTTTTTTGAGACACTCTAGGAAACCCACTTGTTAGGCAAACAACTAGAATGCCACATAAAGGTGAGACATGATACAATATCTTTGTCAACCCCAATTGGTAACGTGAAAACTGGCTAACTGACCAAACATTACCACAACACTCCTCAGCACTGATGAAAACTGCCAATGATGGATGCCGAAATGAGCACAACAATAGAGAGAATTATTACGTGAAAAATGTGACTTTTAATGGAACCTTAAAGATGGTAATAAAGTTGATATAAAATACAATAAACATTATACTCTTGATACAAGTGGAAATCTGGATGCAAATCACCCACAAGTTTTATCTATATAAATCACTCTAGCAAAAGTAACTTACGATTTTGATCTGGTTGCACCATGAAGCAAAGGATCATATTTTTCATAAACCTGAGTACTGGTCTCCTCGGAATCGTTGCCATTTTCCAATTCTCCATTTTCTTTATCTGGGTTCATAGTGCTCAACTGATCAGACCACGTTGAGCCCATTGGTAGAACCTCACCATCTTGCTCTTTTGGATTCCTGTTAAAAAGAGAAAATAGCTACAGTGAAACCTCTATTTTACACTTTTGAATGGACCACTTACAAAAAGTGCAAAATTGAGGATATTGTAAAATAGAGTATCATTTTCTAAAGGCGGTATAGTTTGGGACCTGATAAAAACTGTGCAAAATCAGGGAAAATGTAAAATGGGGGAATGTAAAATCGAGGTTTCACTGTATATGCCAACAATTGTTTCGAAGGGCTAAACCAAAAAACTCATTCAATACACCATTAAGGATTGTGGCTTCAAAAATATGGCGCATCATTGAATGCAGAAGAAAGAAGTACCTATCATCTGATCCAGAATCTCATTATGTGACTCGGTTATTGTGGACAATATGGCTTTAAAAACACCCAAAACAAGATCAGAAGGAAAAATGTAAAAAATTGGGCATCCTCTCCTAAATTACGAATAGGGAAAAAATTGAGTTTATTTGGAGTACACCAATCAAACTTGTAAATCATAGAATGGAGAGGAAAAAACTAAAAATCTGGCTTTTTTTCAGTTTAACATCATCCACAATATTAGAACTGCTATAATTCTAGCAACCAAGTTGGCTACACGTCACAGGATTAAGTCAAGGGTAAGCTGATAGCATCACCATGCCTCTTCATATAGGTCTCTTATGGTGTTGTTGATGTTTCATTGCCAGACAAAGGCCCTCTGCATCTACATCTCTTGCATGCTTTGCTATCAAAATGGCCATGGCTGGCCTGGCCATTCCTTACCTGAGCACTCATCACCAGTTGGCTGTGGCTCAATTACCTCAAGGTGGCCAATGGTGTGTGGCTATTTCATTCAAAAGCCCCAACATAGCGCCCACTCAACATTTTGCACTCAGGGAGGCTGAGAATATGCTGCGTAGCAATTCACTCATGCAGTGAACTAGAACGTTTGATTGCTCACTCCCCTTAAATTTGCCCAATGACTGGGAAATTTTTTTAAAAACTATTTCCACAAATTCAGTGGTAAAGAAACATGCATTTACCTGTATCTATGCATCCGAACAACATGGTCTGAAATCTTGGAATCAATTTCTGGGTCAACTATATCCAGCATGACAAAGAGGAGATCAAATCGAGACAGCAATGAATCCTGAAGCCCAATATTTTCCATAGGCGTTTTGTACTGGTCATACTACAAAAATAAGAAGAATATTCAAATACAAGATACAACCACATAATTACACAATCTTGATAGTTTATAAACTAAATTTGAGGATAGCACCACAGTATACACCAATAATTTCACGTGGCTCCTCATTCTTTGCCTTGATGCCTCAAATATATAGGCCTCCCAAAACCTTAATCACTACCATTCAAACTACATAATTTCTGAATGCATTCCGAATAACATTTACAAAAGAGCATAAAAAATACAAGTGTGCATGGTGTAACTATACCCTTTCTAGAAAATACAAAAATTGCCAAGTAAGAGCAACAACAAGAATATATACAGTAGAATCCTGATTTAAGGTTTTTCAGGGGGGACAAAATTTAAAACACTAAATGCGGACAAACACTAAATGAGGACTTGCCATTTTTTTCAGGTTTTAGGGTCTGTAATGATTGGAATGGCTTTTTATGAATAAAAAGTATTATTTTAAGTAGAGATTGGTCGAATAGCATATTTCTCGAATTCGAATATCGAATTCGAATATTAAATCATTGCTCGAATATTCGAATACCTCGAATACTAAATGATGAATGCTGGTATGTTTGACTCGGTTACCTATGCAGCAAGCAACACAAGATTTTGGGGAGTAATTTTGATTTCCTTTAAATGATTCGAACAGGAATTTAGCTGATTAATGAATATTTTAATTTTATGGAAACAATTGGGCATATAATTAATTCAACTAACATCGCTTTACCCTCACTCCTGCTGCCAAGTGCTAGCTGACAATCTGAGGCATTTTGCAAAATACAAGCTCTTTTCCACCGGATTTTCTTCAATTATTTTCAGTCCATCTTTGGGAGTTCTCACGAGATAAGAAGATGAATTGGAATTGCTATCAGGGAGAAACCAAATATTCTGAGAAAATATCCCATTGTCTGGGACTGTAACAATAAAGATTTATAGCACCACTCATAAATTGTAACTTGATATATGTTTTCGGAAAAAAATACTGCATCAACTTCCGAGAAGCTCTGCTGCTCATATCGAGTTTCGCCAGAATGCTAAGTCTCCTTCGTATTTTGACATTTATTTCTTTGCGTAAAATGCTTTAATAAACTCAGAAATACGTCGTGTTTGGTCTTATTCTTTTTGAAATTACGCGCACATTACTAATATTTCAATTCAATAAAGGTGTAACATCAATTGACGAAAGTCATTCTTAGACACCTTTTGTGCTAATAGATGACTCATGCAGCGGTTGACCTCCACAGAAATGGGGAACTTCGAAGCTGGTAGGAAAAAAAAGGTCAGTGGGGGAGAAAAGGGAGGGCCCAAAAGACGTTTCTATTGTTCTCGTGTAACTTGGTATTTTTTCGAAGCTAAGGTCTTCATAATATGATCCCTGCGCGAGCTGTGACCTTTTTTTTATTTCGAAGAAGAGGAAAGCCTCAGAGGGGGGGCTAGTGATGAATGGAGAGGGATACAGGATCTTGGGAAATGCGCTAATGTAAGTATCCCACGGAACTCACACAGCTGTTGACCTCCAGGAATGGGGAACTTCGAAGCAGGTAGCCAGAAAAAGGTCAGTGGGTGAGAAAAGGGGGGGAGAGCGTGAAACACGTTTTTATTGTTCTCGTAACTCGATATTTTTTTCGAAGCAGGGGTCTTCGTAATGCGATCCCTGCGCAATCTGGGACCTTTTGTTTGATTTCGGAGAAGAGGAAAGCGTCAGAGTGGGTGAGGCAAGTGCTAAATGGAGGGGGATAGCGGATCGTGGGAAATGCCCTAAGATTGCTATCCCACGGCACTGAGGTTCTCCTGGTGGGGGGAATCGGGGATTTTCGGATTTTTTCACCCGACCATTTTCGGTTCCCCTCGACGAACTCTTTTCACCGCTAAAATCCACGAATTTGATGTAATTCGTCAACTTGAGTAAAACGGCGCTGCGAGCACTAAATGACTACAGTTCTCTACATTTTTCCAAGTCAACTACCAACGACGTGCGTGCGACAGTGTATGACGCGAAATTCAAAGTATTCGAGGTATTCGAGGCGGTACTTTTCGCATAACTATTCGAAACCTCGAATATTGAATACTTTCTAATATTCGAGGTATTCAAGTATTCGCGGATACTATTCGCACATCTCTAATTTTAAGTAACTAAAAGGTGCTGAATGCAGCAAAAAATTCTTTAATGAAATGTTCTCTGCCCTATGAAGGTTGGGTAATACTTTTCAGGAATCTCCTAAAAAAAATGGGTAGTAAAAATAAGTAATGAGAGGATGACAATTGTTTTAATGAAATATTTCATGAAAATTCTAATAAACATCAACTTATAAGCTTTCCCTCACAGATTATTATTATGGACCTTAGTGATTCCATTTTTATGCATTTTTCAGTGGTCTCGATGAAATTTAGAATTTTTTCTGTAAAAGTGACATGTAGGTGACTACAGCATTTCTAATATAATAAGAAAAGGTGTAAGTAGGTACTCGAAAAATCATGAGGAATGAGTGAAACAAAGGGATAGCAGAAGATCGCTAATCCCGAATTCTCAACTACCGAATATCTAGTAAAAGGGAGGTTTTCTGGAATTTTGCCAACTTAACGTTTTCTGTTGCCTCGGCGAAACAAGGGATTTATGAGCCTTTAAAAAGCCTCCTGTGCGCACATTTTTGATTTCGAGGTCATCCAAAAAAGTAGAATCTTATTTTAGTATGCGTACAAGTCGATGGTGATTCAACTCGATGATAACACCAGATTCGTTGTCATATATCCGCGGCCTTATGCAGGTCGAATGGAGCCGGGAGAAGTTGCTTACGCGGCGCGCTGATCACCTTGACTCCGACTCGCCTTGTTTCTCGGCAGCTTTTAATAAAATTTGGTTGGACCTTGAATAACGATTAGCTAAACCTGTTAAGTGAAAAGGTTTAATCTTCAACAGAACTGGATTTCAACCGAAAAATTGTCAGTGCCTCTGGAGTTTGGCAATTTCGTCAGGGTTATGATGTCGAAGTCAACCACCAAGGGATACCTGCCGGATTTTTCTGCGCTCATCTATTCTACCGTGAGTATGCGGTGATTTTTTTCCAGCATGAGCGATTTATTTAGAGTCATGGACCATGATAGTTCGTCAAAACTCCGATTGTCATTCTCTTTTGACATTAATTAGCACCAGATAAATATTTTTGAATCGACAGCGATATCAACCAGCCGCATGTCGATAAATTGGCTCCGGGATATCTAAATTACGATGTAAAATAATGTTGTTCCGTATGGAAAGAATGCTCTCACTCATGGTCATGACAGGGGAAACACTTCCTCTGTTCTTTCGCTGTTCCTCCGTGGAAACTGACCTTGGAATGGATTATAGAAAGAATCTTCTAGTGAACTGCGCAATTGATATTGGGCCTCCTCTTTTGAAAAGAGAAAGTAGACGACTGAAAAAATATTGGGCTGATAATCGACTGCCCGTAGGGAGTAGAATTGAAAGGGGCATAAGCCATCAATTGAAAACATAACGAGAAAACCATTATTGTAGCGGCCCTCGGAGGATAACTCGTGTCATCAGTTGTCACGTATCATCGAAGTCAAGTTCAAGAAGTGAAGAATAAGGTAGTTCGAGGTTATTAATGGATGACTTTGCTCCATTAGATCGGATTTGATACAAAAAGTGCCTGGTGTTTGGATCAGAAGGGGAGCAAAACGTTACGAGAAGACAAATCACCCAACTTGCGAGTTGAAGGTCGCAGCGCTGCGCTCGCGGAAGAAAGCAGTTGAAGAAGCGTTCCCCGGTAGATTCTATCGACTCTTGGTAAACTTTCATGAGACTGTTCTTGTTGATGAGCATAAATTCGAAGATTTGGATGAACCGTCATGAAAAAAACGTTAAATCGGGCAAAATATTCTTGAGCGGGACAAATTTTTCCGACCATAAATGCGGAAAAACGCAAAATGCGGAAACACTAAATACGGATAATTTTTACATTGTCCTAATAGGGAATGAATCGGGACCCAAAAAAATAAACGCTAAATGCGGAAAAACGTTATATGCGAAGACGTTAAATCCGGATCCGACTGTATTCCCTTTTCAGTGATATGACCCACCATGGTCTTTCTCCATTTTACAGAAAAAATCCCTGAAGACTTACTTTCAAACATTAAATTTATGCTCTTTATCCCTAATGCTCGCATTATTCAGGTTATTAGAAAAAAAAACTTGTTGAAAAATTTATATGGCATTAATTTCATTACTCTTTCTCAGTCACATGACACTTTTTTAGCCCTTTAATTCACCTTTTTATTGCAACAGATGTTGACTGATACTTCCATACCATAATGACCCGCCACTTAGCTTTACAGCAGCACTAATTACCATACATAACAATCAACAAATGTAAACAAGACTTGCAGCAGGTTGCAGTAAGTGCTAATTAGGTTTCACAACATCACATGAACAGAAGACAAAAACTGCCTTTTTTTTGCAAAAACATTGAAATGGGATTATTAACCTATTACTGCTAAGTATGAACAAAAAATTGTCCAAATAGGCTATTGTGCAGAATGTAAATATTTACCCTTCCATAAACAGGATTAGCAGCAGCAAGCACAGAACAGCGAGCATTCAACCTTGCATGGATTCCTGCTTTAGCGATTGTAACTCTACCCTGTTCCATGACTTCATGAATAGCAGTTCGATCCATGTCAGACATCTTGTCAAATTCATCAATACACACTACACCACGATCCGCTAAAACCATAGCACCAGCTTCCAGTCTGTAATGCCGAAATGACGAAAAAAAATGTGTTATAGACGTAGCAGACTTCGTAATATATACAATGGTACAAGTTTCAATATTAATTGGATTTCAATATAGAATTTTTTACAAGGAATTTAAAAAAAATAAACTGATAAAATGACTACTTAGATTTCATTTTAGAGAGAAGTATTAGGATTTGCACATGGATTCTTAAAAAAATAAAAAAGGATTAGGAAATCCACAATAAAAATGATATTCAGATTCCATCAAATTTTGGATTCCCGTCACAAATTTTAAGATATTTCATTTTGTTTTCAAATCGGGTACCTACACAGTCTTACACAAACCCCCTTACATGGGTCTTTAGCGAGAAAAACACAATCTAAGAAAAATAATAAATACTTACCGTTTCTCACCAGTTTCTTGGTCGGTGGTGACGGCTGCAGTCAAACCAACACCTGAAGAACCTCGCCCAGTAGTTGGCACAGCACGAGGGGCAGTGCACAACACGTATCTTAGAAGCTGTGACTTAGCAACACTAGGATCTCCAATCAACAAAATGTTGATGTCTCTGCACAATGAAAGAAGACAAGTGACTTTCATGTTGACCAACAGAACAGACTAATTTAAAACACATAAATTTATTTATTTACCCCAAAAGATAAAAATCACAACAAAAAATGAATATTATATGAATAAAAATAAAACCTGGCACGTTGTAATGTATAGCCAAAGATTAAAATTTAAAAGTAACCTTAGTGATCCTATCAGGGATTTTGACTCCTCCCGACACGCAATTTCTTAAGATAAGGCAAATTGAACTCACCCTCTCAGTCTGGTTCCATTAACAAGGACCTTCTCAACCCCACCTAGCAACATGCAGAGAATGGCACGTTTGACATAAGTGTGTCCATGAATGGAAGGCGCAAGAGACTGGCTCAACAGTTCAAATATATTTTTGGCTCCATTAGGATCCCTGCTGCTGCCCTTGTAGCGAGCAAGCTTCTTGCAAACACGAATGTCCTCTCTTTTAATCGAAGGAACAGACGTCTCCTTGCTCATCTGCATAATATTACAGGCAATCATAACTGTCCTGTAATTAAATTCCAAATATTAATGAATGCCAGCCAGCACGAAAAGAGTGATAAATATAATAATGTATATGTATACAATAAAATAAAAGTCACACCATGAAATACAATGTAAATTCGGTTAAGTGCAGTACCCAGCTAGGAGAAATTGCATACTTTCAATCTAAACCATGATAAGATAGTCCCTTCATACTATCCATTCCATGTCTTCGATATACCAGAATTCCTTCCTCAAACATAAAATTGTAAGGATTAAAAAATATTGACCAACCTGAAAACTCCAGTAGTTAGACTACCCTGCTTGTTTGGGAGACATCTGTAGTTTCCCACAATTTGGACACGATCTCCAGGCTTACACTGGTCCACAAGGTCATTATCACAGATGATGTCCACAGCTCTCGGCAACTGACCTGCAAACAATGAAAAATGAAACACATAACACAAAAGACTGGTTTACAAAAGAATAGGAGGGGGAAAAAAATTAGGTACCTTATCTGTCAGCCATAAAGCCAGCCCTACCTTCCCTAAACCATTGCCCCAAATTTACAAGAGTATTTACCAAATTTCATTTACCAGCAAAGGGCTTCAGGCCAGCTGGAATAATATGTACATAGTTACATAATAGGAATTAGCATTTGCCGTGACCAAGAATCGTAAAAGGCCACCAAAGAGAAACTTAGTTCTTGAAAGTAACATTTTGCTAAGTGAGGAAATAACACATGGCAGAGAAATAGTATGCCCATCACTCATCCAGGCACAAAAAACTTCTCAGCCACCACCAACTTATGAACTAAGTCTGTCTAAAGAGAGTTCCCTTGCTTATAAAGATGGTATTTCAATATTTTTAAAAGTTGTAATGAAATGATTCTAGAAATGGACATAGGATGTGAAGATGTTTGAAATTTATCTGATAAAATTTGTCACCTCTGATCACTATCGTCGTTTGAGCTACCCCATAATGGATCATTAGCGTTGCCCAATTAAATCTATTACAGTTCCACTGTAGTAAAAAAGGCACAACATGGACAACAAAGATTAACAATACTAAATAAAAATCCTTGCCTTGGCCTAAACATGGGCCGGTGGCTTTGTCCTCACGTTGGAAAGAGATTTGGCCTAAGTGCTGGCTAGCATAGGAAGCAACGTATGGATGCTGGTGCACATAACCAAAGGGTTATAGCTTCATAAGTCATAACCGCTGCAAACTTTTTGGGGGAGTTGATCCAGGGCAAAAGTTAAAACCATAGATGTGGAGTTTTTAATCCTATTCTTGCACTTGGTGGTCAACTAAGGTGTATAAATTACCCCCTCAAAGGCCACACCTCTATTTCATCTACATCCTCACACAGAAGGTCATAGAGACTTGTTATACCTTGTTCGCGAACTGAAGGCGGCTGGGTGGAAAATAGAAAGTAGCCAATGGGAAGCGCTGCCCCTTCCACCTCTCCGTTCCCCTCCATCCCCTTCCCTTTTCCACTCCGCTCCCCTCCATCCGGCCGACCGGCGTTGCCAGCCTTGGGAGTAACGGTACTTACGGGGGCAGGGTTTCGGGCGACAGGCTCACGGGCGAAAGGCTCTCGGGCGAAAGCTCGGCAATCTCCAAAGATTCCGCTTGGCAACACTGCCTGCTGGAGAGCGAAGTGGACGGAACGGAGTTCGGAGAGAGACTGCGGGCTCTTGCACACTTTCTCCTGTCGCTCTTCTGTGATTGGCTAGAAGAGTGGGTGGGTTGCGAGCACGCTCAAGGTCAGCCGCCTTCAGTTCGCGAACAAGGTATACCCAGCAACAAGAGTTCAATCAATATCAAATGAGACCGGGAAGCCGTGTCATAGCCGAAATCTTGTTACTTTGCTCCTGATTAGCAGTTTCAATGAGCGGTGTGCTGTCTTGAAATTTTTTTGGCACCCTATTAAGCTCCAGCTACCAAGTCAGACAAAACTCTCCAAATCATGAAGGAAGAAACCCGTTTCAGTTGACCTTCACTCTCGCACCTAATTACCAAATTTATTTATAAGTTTATATCTCCCCTCCTCGAATCCAGAAGGGATCTTACAGAAGGAGGAAGATCTGTTGCTCCCAAAGAAAGAAATTAACGAATCCCCTGAGTTACCCACCCACCACAGTGCCACACATTCGGAATACTATGCCGCAAACCATTTTGGTCACCTGGACTACCCAAGGAATTTATATGTAGTACCATCGATAGTAGTCTCTTTTTGGTTATGACCTCCAAAACGCACAGCTTTTGGCTGTCATATGAAGACCTTCATATTTACAGCTCTGCCACCAACATGCACCATCTCGTGGAAAGCCCTGTAAAGGACCACAAGAGGAAGCCTTCCATAGCTGGCCATAAGGCTAGTCTATTTACGAGACTGGCTAGGTCATTGCCTCCCGTTTACAGGAATTCAGGGCGAACTGATGGCATCAAAATGATGTGCTGCTGTACTTTGCAAATTTATACCTGGGCTACAGTGAATGCTAAAATAATGAATAACACATCATTCTAAGGATAATCTTGTGCTAAATTCTGATTTATTTTTTATTTTATGAAAAATTCAAAAGTGTAGCCACGCTACAGCAATTAATGATGCCATGCACCGTAAAATTAGATGTTTTGTCAACATCGTGAACTTTGTAACTCAGCCTAGGGAAACCTATAATGCCTACAGCATTCAAGTTCAACAATAAGCTGCAAAAATTAATGTAGATAAAAAAATGGATTTTGAATACCATTTTTAGAATGCATATTTTGTCATTAATTAACGAGAATGTTTAAACATTATCTAGTCCTAGTTTACCCTGAAAGAAAAAATAAAACCAATATCCTATGCACGGCTGGGTGAAGGACAATTCACCTACCAGGATCTCCTAGCACAGCAAACATATAGGGAAGCCCATATGCCAGATTTAATGGCTGTACACAGAAAAGTAGACTTACTTACTAGACACTGCTTCAACGTATAAAGGTTTTTAATCAATCATTCGGACTTCTCATCCCCAGTAAAAATATGATTTCCCCAAAATTTTGGCGGCCATAACACAAAAATAAAACTTGGAACAACAAATTCACTGCTTCACAGCCAAATCTCAAACTAATACAAATTTATGAAATTGCCAATCACAAGAACAAAACCATTTTCAGAGGGCCATGTAACAGTTATAAAGAAAAAATTGTAAACGTACCAGCAGGTGCTTTCTCAGGCATTTCTTGGATAGTCAAAGTCTGGTGATCTTTGTAATTACACAATCCATACTCAGTTTCCAATAAATTTCCATCTTCATCCTGAAAACAGAGAATAAACGGGATGCAAATTCCTCCATCTTCTCAACACAGGTTAGTAATAATGAATACACATTCAAACTATTACTCATAATCATTAATCAAATTTCTAAATAAAGTACCCAATACTTTTCCCCCAAGTAAAAAAAATCACTATAAAGTTTAAAGAGCGACTTAATCCTCAAGATTCAAATATTTCAAATATAATATCCTCACTAAGAATTAAAAATAACTATTAACTGCTAAAATCGACAATTAAGGAATAAATTCAATGCGTCAATGCGGCCAATGATGAAATAAGCCAAACTGAGTATTGAAACTTGATAAAGTTTCAGAAATAATTTGTTGCCATTCACTCCATAATTCACCTCGAATTTTGACTTGACTAGCTCGACTTGGAATGGTAAGCATTGTAATGAGCAAAGTAAGCCAGCCTTGAGTACCTCCTACAGTTGCATATTGTTCTCAAAAGGCTGTAATGTGGTGCTTATAGCACTTTTTTGTTTACCACAGGCAAAATCTGTAGCAGCAAAACATTAATATATACAAACACTGGCAGTAGGGTTAAATCATCCAGAACAGTAATCAGAAGTGATTCGTAACCTTTTGAAGAGGTGAGGTACAGGACAGAAAAACTTCCTTCCTGGTACAAAGATTGGCAGACTTCCCTCCACCATACATAAATTGAATAACAACAGCCAATAAAGTTATTGGTAATTTTAGACTCCCATCACATTCAACTAGGCTCAATCAACAAGTTAAAGCTGATAGAGCATCATTGAGAAATTAAATAATAAAGATCATTGAAATTTGACCCATTCTTAATGCATCCAAACCCTTGACCACATGGAAAAAGATGTCACCTTGATGCCAAGAAAAAGTGAGGATATGAAAAATCGGAATCCATTGACCAACTCACCCGATAGAAATCTATATACAGTAGACTATCGTTATTACGAAGTTCACAGGACTAAAAAACCAGAGGTTTGTAATAACAAAGTTCGTATGAACGTTTCTTTAAGGAATCATCGAAAAATAACAGACTTCGTCAAAATTTCTAGCACCCATTCCCCAACCTCTGCTTACTCTCCCACCTTCTGATAACATCCCCATTCATTCTGCTATGTTTGTATATCCTTGTGCGCACTGTGTGCGAGGTTAAGGCGAATTTGGATCCATTACTGCCTTTTCTCACCACTTCACTGTTCACAAGTAAATGGCCCACGAATAGTCGTGTTTTCACCATGCATTCTGGCAAATTGTGTTTCTTCTTGATTTCTTTCATATTTTCTCATTGAGAGGTGAATATGACCATGAATTCCAAATTCTAAGTTTCCTCTTTTCTGGGTACTATCCTTTCCAAGCAACACTGGGTAGCCGGCAAGTCTTCTAATCTACACCCAACAGCCGTGCACTCTATAAGAGAAGATTGAGGAAGTGATGAGGGAGGAGAAGAAATTACTAGGAGAGACAAAAGGGAGGCTAACAGCGGTGATGGAATGAACAATAGCTGGACAATGAACAGGTGGAGGGGAAGGAGCGCGCTCCCTCTATCTTTCATGTGCTCAATGAGGCTACGAATAAGGGAGTCAAGGATAAAAATGTCATATCTTGCTATTTTGCGACGTCGTTGCCTTCAATACGAATTGGGCGAGCTCTGTGATACATACAGTTGGTGTTTCCAGGCCGTCTCTTGTTTGACGGTGCTGATGCCATGCTAGTTTCTTTGAAAAGTGTGCTGTTTGGACAATATTGAATATTGGTATAATCTTGTTGTAACTAAAAAACTTGTTAGACCTAAACCTGTTAGAAATGCGACATGTTTGGTGTCAATCTTTTTTGCATACCATGACATCCAATTGACGAAAACCATTGAGACATCTTTGGGCACATTTGTTCTCCATTAACAGAGAATTGAAGCAGATAGCATGAAAAAGGTCACTGGGTAAGATGGGGTAGAAACACATTTCCCTTGTTCTCGCATAAACTGATACTTTCCTACAAAGATAATGATATACGAACTGTGTGGTCTCACAAAGGAAAAAAAATTTCAGAGGCATAGGCTGATGGAGGGCCAAGGGTGTTTTTTTTTAAATCTGTGACGTAGTTACTTTTGATGTGGTTATTATCCTAGGGCCAGTGCTGTAGTTCGGAAAAAAATTTAGGTGGTACTCACCAAAATTTGCGAACAGCTGAACATGTATTATACATCCAGCCACAATTGCAATGTCAAACTCCAACTCTTATATTAGCTCCAAGTTGTGCCACGAGATAACTCTGAACAAGTAAATAATCATTTCTAATTTTTCTTTCTGAAATCCATTGGAAAATTTACAATAGGGCTATTTTTTACAGACTTGAAAAGATAGTTTAACCGGTAGGCTTCAGGGTTCCCACTCTACCTGAACAATGAAATTCACGGCTTTTTCCAGGTTTTCACGGTTATTTTTCACGTTTTCACGGTTTTTTTAAGGTTTTCACGGTCTCAATGTCGCTAAATTCACGGTCCGTTAATAAGCCAACAATAAGAAAATCACTGGCCGTATATCAACAGAAAATTAACGTACGCGAAAAACGCCGTGAATGTTAACGCCGCAATGAAAAGTGATATCTGTTTTGACGTGATCTATCGTTTGCAAAATTCAGGGCCGACTAAAGGACCAGCCCAACCGCGCTCTTGCCCGGACGCCAAATACCCTTCGGACCTTCTTCCGTCCGGACACTCGAGGTCCTTTTTTAATTCCTCGCTGAGAGATTGTTTTTTGCGCACGTTGTTATTACTGCACAGTAACCGAATTTCCCCCACCCCAATATTTCTTATTTAACGGAAAATATTTTATTTAAATTGTTTATAGAATATAATAAATTGATTCTTTCTTATTCAGCGGAAAATATTTTATGAAAATTGTTAATAGAACATAATAAATCGAAAAACAATTTCATACACCGTATTAGCACGAATCTAAGACGAACACGATTCTAAGACTACCCTCCTTTTTTGGAACTCCACTAGGGGACAATTTTTCTTTATTAATAACGATACGATTATAAAATGAATGCGGAAAAACGATCAATGCTTAATTTTTTTTGCTAGATTGCCTATGTCCCAGGAAACGCAGGATTTTGGCGAGTAATTAAGAAATTCATTAAAGGTTTCAAAACAATATTTTAGATAATAACAGGAATAGTAGTACTTTATCAAGATACATACGTCATATTGTTGATTCGACCCATGTCTCTTTCAAAATTCTGAATATTTGCTCTCCACTCGGCATTTACACTGCTATTATGGATTTCAGTCAGATGTAAAAATTCTTATCCATCAAACACCATTTCCAGTACACGTATTCACGAGAGCAATGTGCATGTTGTGCCTAAAACAACCGCATTCGCCGGTGCAGTGACTGGTTGTGAGATGGATCACGAAGGCCAAAAATAGTCAATTACTTGAATTGTTCCTGTCTAATGAATATATATTTTTAATACAATTGAGGTAGTGTGTAAAGCGTGAACAATGTTGCGTTAATCGTCAGCGGCACGCCCACCTGGATCTTCGCCTTCATATCTCTACTTGTTTTCTCCAGGTAGCTCACTCTACCCCCACCCCTACCGTCATGTGCTAGCGGACAACCCAAGGCGCTCTGCAATATTCACGCGCATCTAGCCCGGATTCTTTTCTTCATGTTCAATTATTTTCAGTCCATCTCTTAAAGTTCTCAATAGTTTCTTCGGAGGGGCCACGGTCGGAAGACGACTAAAATTAAACTAGTGAAAATGACTTTATTAAACCCACATGGAAAACACTCGGTGGTTCGAAGTCCAGCCACCCCGGAAAGTAGGGAACCACTCGTACGAGGTGAAGTTCGGAACTGATGCTATCGCGTACGGGGGTACGCAGAGCACACTGCAGAGGGCGAAGCGTGACCATAGGACTGCGCCATGAATTTTTTTACCCTAAAGATGCCCATTCTTTTCTAATTAGCGTAGCGCAAGATGATCAGATGAATTCGGATTGTTAGTAGGGAGAAACAAAAATCCTGAGAAGATATCCCTTCGTCAGTAACTCTGACAAGTGAGACTACTAGTAGTAGTATAGCTCGTAAATTGATAACTGATAACAACCTGGTATCATGTTTTCGGAACAAAATGCCGAATTAACTGCCGTAAGCTCAGCTACGAGGATATCGCGTTTCGCCAAAAATCACCATCGTATTTTTCCATCTATTTCCTTGCTTAAAATACGCCATGTGTGGTCTCGTTTTTTTAACGTGCAAATTACTAACATTTCAATCTAATAAAAGCATAATAGCAATTACTGAATATCATTGTTAGATACCTTTTGGGCTAATAGGTGATTCATGCAGCAGTTGACCTCCATAAACTGGGAACTTCGAAGCAGTTAGGCTGAAAAAGGTCAGTTGAACACGTTTCTATTGTTCTCGTGTAACTCGATATTTTTTTGGAAGCTAAGGTCTTCGCAATAAGATCCCTGCGCGAGCTGGGACCTGTTTTTATTTTGAAGAAGAGGAAAGCGTCAGAAGGGGGGAGGCGAAAGGTGAATGGAGGGGGATAAAGGTTCTTGGGAAATGCGCTAATGTTACTTTCCCACGGCACTGAGCTTCTCCCAATGGTAGTTCCATCTCTTGGAGAGGATTCCAACTACGTGCTTGTCGTTATTAGCCATAAATGACACATTGTATTTATTTCGTCTCATTTTCGTCAAACGATGGATGCGGGAAAACTCTGCGTCGGAACCGCGATCTTCAAACGATCAATGCGAGAAACGATACTTCGGGGAACGATAGATGCGGGAAAAAATGAAATTGTCTATAAGGAACTTTATTTGGGACCAGAAACGGCGAACGATCAATGCGGGAACGATAGATCGAGGTTCCACCGTATAACTTTCTTTTGAAAGCGGCAGTGTAATGACTTCTTTTCTCTGCTATTGTAATACTCTGAAACCAAAACTGAATCGATCTCTCTAATCAGAGGCAAATCATGTTCCCTTCTTACCGTTGCTCTGGGAAAAATGGAACGACTATGTAGCATAATTAATCGTAGAGGGCGTAACTTGGTGGAAATCCATAATATCACGAATACAAGGATCAAGGAAATAGCAAAGCTCTTGATCCTTGTATTCGTGAGACTATGTAGCAGTTTATATCGCGACGGCATTGAGGCTTTAACGACACAAACAAACAGCATTACCTTAGATAGCACAAAGCGGAGGAACTGGATCACCACCGACAGTAAATAACTCCACACAAACTTTCCGGTTGCGACGTAAAACTCCCAGTCCCAGTCGACGCATGCGACAATCGTGTAATGCTGTGTTGCCATAAGCGGAAATCTTCTCTCGTTTTCAGGGCCGTAATGCGCGAGAATTAGTAACGTCACGCCGAAAGCTCGCTGTCACCCGGTTCAAACGCAGGGAGCGTAGTGTCCACAGCGCATGGCAGGTTGTCAAGGCTAGCGGTCTTCCAGTCATAGGATTGAGGGTGTTGAATAAACGTTCAAATTTTTCGACACAATGACCATCTAGATTTAGTTTCGAAAGTGGTCGCTGCAGCCAGTGGGAAGGCTAATTGGGTGGAAGGGGGACTAAGCAGTGACCGAGGGAGGGGAAACCAAGCCATTTGAGGAAAGTAAACAAGCTGATGAGAAGTGGTGTCATATTTCAGGAGGGGGAGAGAAAAGGCCTGCGCTGGGGAAAGATGTTTTTTTCTTCAGGCAACATTCGTTCCCACGCTTTTCTGACCCATACGACCGCATGCGACGATGCTCGCCACAATGAATAGAAGTGCGCTAGCTACGAACTAAGATGAAAATTTCTGGGAAGGTATTATTATCAAGATTGAGATATTTTTAAGGTTTTAAGACGAAATTCACGGCTATTTCCCGGTTTTTTCACGGTAGAGGAAATTCACGGCTAATTCACGGTTTTAAGGTTTTCACGGTTGAGTGGGAACCCTGGGCTTATAACAAGTTTGGATTTAAGGGGGTGCGCCGTACCGGTCCAACTACAGCACTGCCTTTGGCGTGGAGATTTTCCCGAAGGTTGTTCAACCTCTTGGGAAGAGTCACACTATGTGCCTGTCGTATTTTGGCTTAAAATTTTCCACACCTGAAATTCTGTTGCACAACTCCTACGAGAGCTTTTAAACAAAATGGTTCACGAGTAGGAAAAGAATTGCAGTGCAACGCTGCATGCCAAGAGAGGTCTTTCTTCTCTCCCTTTCCACTTCCTCTAATGAGATGCTGTTTTCATTGAAGCATAAAGTTATAATTTCGGATCCAGATCCAATGCCTTCAGCAAATTTTGGATCCGAGGAATCTGATCCGACCATTTCTAATGAAAACCTACCATACTTAGTGGATAATCTGGAAAAATTTCAAGTTGCCAAACGATAAAAGGCTCAGCCAGCAACATCAAATCTTAATAAAAGGTCAAGCATAATGATGTAAGCATTAGATTACCGACTTTGATTAATTTTCAGGGATACTTACAGCTGTTGGGTACACGCTACCACTTGGAAAAGCATCAAATGAAGTCAAATCAGTGTACTTCCGCTCAAGAACCTTCTTAGTAGCTGGGCAATAATGAACACTCCTTACAACTTTAAGACGCACAAGAGAACCTAAAACAAAAGATCAAGAAACTTTGAAAACCACAAATATCATCAAAATTTGAATATTTCAAGGACAATCTACACAAAAATGAAAATTTGGAAATAAATAACACTTTTCCAATAAAAGACAACAAGAAAGTAAAAGTACTCGGGAAGATAGATTCGCCTAAAAGTCACTGCAAGCCCAATCATTAAAACAATAATATTAGAAATTAGTGAACCCAACCAGCTCGTTAGAAAAATTCAATGAATTAGCAAATCAATGCCATGAAACAGACCCAAAAGCTGGTTGCCATTAACCTTAAGCAAGTGCCTTTATCTATAAAATTTCACCATATTAATGTAATCAACCATTGAGTTCCCATTTTAATTCGCAAAGGTAGCTATTTCTTTTCCATCTATGCTGCTACCGGGAAAATTTGATTAAGCTTTCCCCTCTATCATCCCAAAGACTTTCTGAATAGGTGCTAATACATCCAGTAATTTTGAATTTCCAGGAGAAGTATGCTTCAAACCAGATAAAATTTAGAGTAAAATATATGTTACAATTGAATTGTCACACATATCATAAGCTATAGAATAAAGGCAAGGTGGACATTTTTTTAAGCTGCATTGGTTATAATGGATGCTTAAGAGGACGGTGAGGTGGACAGAATACCCATTCACTCACTTAGTGATTCAATCTCGAGGCTGGTTCAGATAGGTGAGGATAGAGCTCACCCTTTTATAGACATAGCCATAGATGTGCGAATATCACACATTCAGGGTCAGCTCCTTTCCCTAGGCCACCTTATACTTCAACGATTATATTTGGGGTTGCCTGAAAGTTTCACCCAAAATTTGGACCCAACGCCCTTTGTATAGCAGCCAAGTGCTCTATTTACTAGACCGCTACACACCCCAGACAATACTATTAAGCTGTGAACACTCTGCCTGTAAGGCTATGTATTAGAGTGGAGAACAACTGATACTGCTCGTGTGCCACAATTTAGAATCTCATTCAAATAAAAATGACCCCGACTCACTTCTTCCCAATCTTGAGGACTATTTAGTGGTATTACTTTAATTCCAGTGTTTACTATTGCTTGATTTTCAAAATTGCACAATGAAATAGCATTGCACAATTGCATTGCATAAAAAAGTAGCAATGTCTTACTTAATACTACAATCAACTGAAAATTGTGTAGACTCACATTCAATGAACACAATGGTCCATTTGTGAGTACTTACCTTTTATCATGAATGATTTTTATTTCATTAACTTACAACGACAACAGTACCCAGATTGAATGCAAGCATGGTCAAGTGAAAATGTAATACTTTTGGTGAAGATGTTGGATAAAGGAATCCCAAATGCATTAAGGGAGACTACCCATAAAATATGCCGTTTTACTCATGATAAATTCAAGTTTTCATGCATATAGTTCACATTTGAACACCTTACTTCCCTCTACTAAAAAAATAACTATATTCACCACATAGACTAAGTACATTCATTAAGCTTCATTGCACTGACTAGCACTCCCATTACCAAGAAAAATTAATCTGTAATATCAATAAGGCGGTAATTGCAAGTTGAACAGTGATCGGGTGAGCTGGTCCCTCAGAAAAATGAACTAAAAAGTAAACTTACACTTTGTAACAATTCCTTCCACACAGACCATGTTGCCAATAAAGCGAGACGTGAGGCTTCGCGGAGTAACGTGGCGCGATCCAAAACTACCTTCTAAGCCAACAAATAATTCCTCGTACTTCTTGGCGTACGATACATCAATACTGGAAACATACTCGTGCAATGCTCTTTGCAAGGCACCCAACTCTTCAAATCCATTTTTCAGCAACCTGCGGGACGGAAAATTTTCAACGAATTATGACAAAAATATCTGAGATCATCAACATGATACGGTTTCATAAAGCCAAGATAAAGATGATACATAAAAAATTAACAACTTCGATAAAGTTCCAAGGATGAGGCAAAACCACAACCAGGTCCAAAAAAATTGACAGGACACACATACAAGACGAAAAGTCGATAAAAACGGCCATCTACGTCAGGGTAACAAATGCGTCGAGATACATAGAAATTATACGTACGCGGCAGCTCGTGCTGGTAGTTTCTTCCTAAGGTGGTTGATATTCACTATCAGCCTCTGCCCTTTGTCTTCAATCATATTCTTCACCACCTGCGCGTACATCCCTTGATCATCCTGAGAAAAACATAAAATAGAGAAACTTATAAAATGCATTGAAACTGAGAAAATTCGCTTCTGTCAAGTTGTGGGATATTTGCAACCAGTTCCTAAAAAGCAGGCTTACCGATTACACTTAGCAATGAATTGATTTTACTCACCTCATCATCTAAGAACGATAAATACTCCCGCTGGTAATCCCTAAGTCTTTGGTCTATTTCCTGCAGGTCCATGATGAAAGTCCTAAAATGTATTGAAACTATAAACGACAAAAATTATTTGAGATTTCTGCAATGTGCCAACAACAAAGCGGACCCAGACTTTTGGCGGGAGATGTCGACGAAATATCGATGCGATATTGTTTTATAAATAGTTTCAGGTCTGCCCAAGAGATGGCTCATGTCGTACAGATAATCAGCGGGGATTTGAAATCCTGTGTTACTGGGTATGAGGTTCAATTGGTTCGATTAAACCAATGCAAATCATCCATTTATTTCGAAAGCTTGTTGCTTGAACATGTTGGAGTGTTAATAAAGCTAGGGTATTTCCCGATGAAATTATTCGCCCATCGACGTCCCGAAACTACGGAATCTCTCCTCAGGTGACGCGTCGGTCGCGGCGATCCCAGGCGGCAGCAGCCGCTTGCGCGCCGCGCTTTGCGCAGAAATCCGCTCTCTACCGCTCCCTCGCCGCTTCCCGCATCCCCCTCCCCTCCGAGTCCCACCCAAACTCCGAGCTCACCCACACCCTTCCTCGACGCCCGCACCCTCCCGCGCCTCCCGGCCAGGCACCGCTCTCCTGACCGAGCGGAGAGAAGAGAGGCAAGGAGAGAGCAAGAGAGAGGCTGCGCGGCCTGGGGGGCGAAGAAGCTAAGGAGACGGTCGAGTGTTGCGCGAGGAGGCGGCCGGAGCAGCCCAGCGCCAGGACGCAGCGGGGCGGGCACGGCGACGCCATGACATGGCCGTCAGCGGGAGCGCGAAAGGCGGACGGCGGTGTCGCTTGGCCGGCGGGGGCGATGCACGATGCACGCTGCTAGCTGGTGCACGGAGGACACCGAGGAACGTCGCAGCGACCAGCCCAGCGAGCTTCGCCACAGGCGGGCGGGGGTGCACCCTCCACAGCCACGGCGCTACGGCCTCGGTGGCGTCGTGCGCGGCGGCCGCCATGTTGGATCACCCAGCGCCTTCCACGGGTGGAGGTTGCTCGAGCTCAGAGGGCGGTCACCGCCCGTGTTCGGCTGCGGGGCCGCGGAGAGCGGCGGCCTTGACGGGTGGCCAACCAGCGGAGGTTCCGCCGCCGGTGTTGTTGCCCGCGGAGGACGTCCCGGCCTCCCGGTTCTGTCTCGCAGCACCGCCCAGCAGCTCCCGGGCCGCCGGCCCCCGCGGCGTCCCCACACGTTTGGCGGCCTACTGAACCTTATGCCGCCGGTCCTCCTGGTGTCGAATCGTGGGGCGGCCGGAGGCCGTCCAAAGGCCCGAACCGCCGCCTCAGCATCATCATCATCTTGTGCTGCTCCCGATGACCGAGATGGCCCCCGCGGGCGAAGCCGGCCTCCGCGAGGTGACATAGCGGCTAAGTGGTGGTGCAGTCGTGGTGGGGAGTGATGTCGGGCGCATTGTAAAAGAGATTCACACGCGAAACAAAAGAAGAGAGAAGGAGGTGCAGCCTTCTTTCGTGCGAAATATTGTTCTTTCGAAAGAGGAGGAAAAAATATATATATTACGTATATATACATATAAATATTCGCATATTTATATGTGTATATAGTATTTATAAATAAACCGCCGACGTATTATATATATATACAAAAGGAACAAGTGCAGCGAGCAGTGATCTATTTATTTTTTTTCCTCGTCACGTTATTCTAATTATTCCTGGGGAAGAAGGAGAGGATAGGTTTGGCAAAAAAAGGAATCTTTCTTTCTTTCAAAGTGTGTGAGAGGGTTCAGAAAAGCATACCCCGGATATATACATGTACGATACATATATATAAAAATATATTTCAGTGTATATAGCAATCCTCAGGTGGAGAAGAGAAGGAAGTGTGTTATTTCTGGTGAAAAATTCTTTTCCGGGATATTTTTTCGGTGCTCCGGAGGTGTGACTTTGGAGGGGGGAGCATAATCTTTCCTGAAAAGAATATATATGTTAGAAGGAATCGAGGAAGGAAGGGTTTCATCGAAGGAAATCTGTTCCAGTACTCCACACCCAAAAACCACGCTATTCTCCGCTCCTCCGCCCCCTCACCTAGGAAAAGGTTCAACCCCCTGTCAAATTATCCCCCGCCAAGGAAAAAGAATACGCCTCTGTTGAAGTGAGAAGAATTATCATTCATTTCCTACCACACGAACGGACCTCCTCCTCCTCGTGAGATATTGAGAGCTCGAAGGGAATTAAGCAACGGATAGTAAAGGGAATAAAAAAAGCTAACCTCGTAATTCAGAGGGATTCTTTGAAGAGACACCAGGATACAGGTTTTGAGGAAATTGCATAACCATCCCCTTCTCTCGACGGAATAATAAGACGTGGACATTGAGGAATTAAAATATTTCTGGGGATTAAAATAATAAAAGAGGACCGTGTGGAAGAGCATAACGTACACTCACGGATACACGCTTAATTAGACCCACACGCGTATGGAAATATATAAATATATATTTATTTATTTTGCATAAGTAAATTTTTGGTGTTCAAATATTTTTTTTTCTTTTCTCTCCCCAATCCGTCGTAATTTTTCGTCATCTTTGTGTTGTCAGGTGAACATCCCCTTACACATACACATTTGTTTATGTATTCGGGGGATTTGGATGGAATAATTTCGAGTATTTATTGCTGTTATTGTTGTTATAACCGTTGACGTATCGAGGGATTGTTTGCCGTTTAGGGGAGTAAGACGGAGGAGGCGGCAGAGGAAGGGGAGGAGGAGGAGGGCGGAGGCGGAGGCAAAGGTGGTGGGGGAGGCCGCAGGAGGCGCCGGAGGCGGGGAGGAAGCAAGAAGAAGCAGGCTGGTGGCAAGGGACCCCTGTCCCTCCTTCTGTCTTCCGGCTTGGCCGCCATGGCGTCCTGCGGCGGGGGCGGAGGAGGAGGCGTGTCGTCTTCCTCCTCGTCCAGCGGGGGCGGTGGGGGCGGACAGCAGGGTGGGGGCGGCGGGGGCAGCGCCGCGGTGCCGGGGGGAGGCGCCCCGACGTCCGCCCCCGCGACCGCCGCCTCCGGGGGCCTTCCAGGGCCCTGTCCCAACACCCATCACTACCCTCACCATGGGCATACGTTCTCCAAAAAGACCTTCCACAAGCCCACCTACTGCCATCACTGCACAGACATGCTCTGGGGCCTCATACAGCAAGGATACACTTGCGAAGGTTAGCCCGGATTTTTCATTTCATTTCGTTTTGTTGTCTTCTTTCCTTCCTCTCTTCCAACAATGCAGTGGCGTAGCCTGACACTGGCATCAGGGCTTTAAAAAAAATGGCTTTTAGTGGCAAAATTAACCTCATTAACTACAAAAAAGAAAACAAAATCCATCATACTACAATGACGATATTACTCAGGTGCATCATCTTCAAGCATAAATCATGATCGCAGTAAGGCGCATTATTTCTTGTGCGAAAAGTTTCTTTTTGCCCATAATAACTATGACAAAATTTCACGAATTAGCGTCTCAAACAATTTTGAGCTCTTCCTTCATGACTACAGCTCTCTAAAAGAAACTCATCAACAAGAATTATGGCACAGGAAAAAGTAAATGATGCATATTTATTATTATTACAAAAAATCGAATTCAAATTTCAAATTCAAGCTTATATTGGGAACTGATTTCGGCCCTGGAGGTGGGAGGGGTGTAACATCTAGACCCCATTCTGGCTACGCCACTGTGTAACGCATCACTCTTTGGAGCTGGATCACTTTATCTAAATGTGATTCATGAGTGGTGGAAACAAATATGATGACAATCCCACCCCGAAATGGATCATCGTGATTATTATTTCATTAAAAAATGTGTCAACCCTTTCTTTGCTAAGGTAAATCCGTCCACCAACCCTAATGACGCCCTAATATATGTGTGAACGAGCTTTCGAATTACTGCGTTCCAAATCAGTTCACGACGATAAAATGGTTTCAGCCCTACAGAGTAATCTAGACTGGGTATGTCTCAGAGACTTACGACGAGAGCTGACCCTTCGGCTAAACAATTACGTTGTCTCTTCAAGACAGTGTTGCCGATGGTAGGGGACTGCTCCATGTCGTGAGTAGGGTGAAAAAAAATAACCGCCGTATATTGCGTTTTTGTGCCAAATCTCAATACATGGAAGCAAGCTTCTATACCAAATGTTGCGCATGTTGGTCGAATTTGGCGAATGTAGGTCCTGATAATTTGTAGGGATTTAGATAGATCATGATGTACTTGCACTAATCAAGGATAGGCGAAGTGATAAAAAATGCTGACGAACTTCATAGACAAGGGTGCAATGTGTTTATTCCTCCCGTACGTATTTTTCGCGACTAAAGAAACGGTTGGAAATTTACGCTGACTTTTTTGCACAGTGATTTCAGGATTAGGCAACTGTCTCCTGGTCATATTTTACATGAAAAACTTCATGTTGCATTAGTTGCACTAACACATATCAAATGGGTCTGAGCTCTCATGCGATATGAAAACGCAAAAAATATATTTGGGGAAAGTCAGTCGGAAATAGCAATAAGGAGAGCAGTGTGAAAGAACGCGAGAATATTCTTCCCGAGAATATTCTTCAGATTAGCGATGTAGCCTGGCAGGAAGATAATTTGGCTACTGACCGAAAGGTTCGGGGTTCAATTCTCGCCTGAATCATCGGAACCCTTAGCAAACTCCTCGGCGTATGAGGTGACCCAGGGATAAAAACTGGGCCCCCTAACCTGGATATGTAAAATGATTACGTCTGGCTCTTAGTCTTGGGTGAAAATTACCTTCGAGTGTACAAACCAACCTTTAGATTGACGCACTGTGTGAGAGACAGGATTAGTAACGGGTTTTGGGGGTTCCTCCGCGTAGTAATGTCGTTGCCTTTAGACAAAACTACGCGGAGGAATCCCCGAAAGCCGTTAATAATGTGAAGAAACGCCGCGAAAACCTCTGATCCAATGAGATCGAATTATTTGCATCGCTGTTGCCGCAATAGCGGTAAGTAATATATTGAGATGAATGATTCCGTATTTAGTTTCGTCATGGAAATATCAGATAGTGCATATTTTTCGTCACTATAAGAACCCGGGCGTTAGGCCCCCACCCCCATGAAAAGTCCCGGGCGCTTTAGCCCCCTTCAGAACTGCCCGCCGGGGGGAGATAACGCTGGGAGTGGGGGCTATCGCTTGGGGCGATTGCCCCAGAATCCCTCGACACCCCTTGTCAGGGGCAAATACTTCAACCCTCTCCTCCCCTAGGCCAGCGAAATAATGAACCATCTCAATTCGTAGGGAGACGGAAGAAAATGGGCTACTCTTGTTCCTAGATTCCTACCACGCTAACTCTCCGTGCCATCGTTGGAAAAACCCCTCAAAAGATCCCGTTCCCCACCTCGATGCGAAAAGGGTTTTCCCTCGTTTTCGCGTAAATTCATGCATTTTGTGTCATTTTCCCGCTTCTTGTCCGACTGCTGACTTTTGTCACGGGGATATAGCATAGGTAGACGCGTATGCTATGTCTGTGGAACGAGAGGTTCTCCATAAAATGGCATTGGCGTTGAGGGCGGAGGGGAACGCGAGGGTTTGAGGGGGTAAGGGTGTGTGGGGAGGGTGGGAAATTAAAGCTTCTCCCCCTCCCCTCCCCCCGCCCCTACTCCTCGCCTGCCTACGGTTCTCCCCGATCAATGTGGGCAAGGACGTAGCGAGCACGGAGTAGGCAGTTGCCGCTCTGCGGGCTACCTCCCCCCTCCCTCCTTCCCCCCATCCCCCTCTCTCTCACCCTTCCCCTCCTGCCCTACACCCTCATGTTTGATACGCCGACGCGCGTCGGAAACCTTCATGCAAAAATGGGATGGGATTTCCCCTCACATGTATACCAATGTCCACGCATCAACCCAGTTATTTTTCAAAGCGTGTATGGCGGTTCATTCATTGATGTAAGGTTATTTCCATGGTGGTACTCGAATGTGCGCCCTTAAGATTGCCCATGAATGTACGCACTTAGCCTTATTCTCATCGAAAATCTTAAACGAACAATTTGGATGGGGTGTCCTCTCACATGCATACCAATGTCCAAGCACCAACATAGTTATTTTTTCAAGCGTGTATGGCGGTTAATTCATTGAAGTAAGTTATATCCCTGGATTGTACTCGAATGTGCGCCCTTTAGATTGCTCATGAACCTGCGCAATTCACCGTATTCTCTTCGAAAATCTTAGAACTAAAATTTTCATCGGGTGTTCCCTCACTGACACGTACCAATATCCACGCCCCAGCCCTAGTAGATCTCAAATACGACGGTGAATTCATGGCTGTAAATTATTTCACCCAATAGTCATCGAATGCGTGCCTAAAAATAAATACGCACTTCACATGAATCTCAGAAATGGACGCGTGTCAGAAACTTTCTCGTATGATTCGAATGAGGTTACCCTCACTAGCATTAAATCAATGTCCACGCTTCAGATCGTTTTTCAAGTACGACGATCCATTCATCGCTGTGCATTATTTCCCCTGCGACCATGTAATACGTGCCCTAATCTATGCTCGAGTAAATACACAACCAGACTCTCAGATATAGTCTCTCAAGTAAACGTATTGGCGAATTCATCCCCAATCCAGTCAGAAAGATTTCCCTCTATTATTTTTTCTCAACTAAAATGAAAATTATAGTGCTCGAAAAAAATTTTTTCTTTAGCAGTTTTCGTAGGTAGCCTTTTTATCGTTTCAACGAACACTTGTACTAATTTAGCCATTGTTTAGTTAATTAACTCTAATATTTTGGGAATTTGTGAGCATTCATGCAATATAACTGCTAATTTATTTTTAAGCATTACAATTCTCTATTAGTTTTGTATTGTCAATAACATTGTAATATTTATCGACCTGGTGTCCGTAAATATTCTGTTGAATATTCGCATTTGAAATCTCTCTTGATGAAATAAGAAATCAATTCTTACGCATTGTAAAGTACGTCGATAACCACTCAAGAGAACCATTTAAAACGACAACTCTTAAACCACACTGTTTTATTTGGTATTTATGCTCATTAACACGAACACTTAGTTTTTCACGGGCAGCCTCGAAAAAGCCGTGTTAACTGTGCATTCTACCAATAGCCTCTCAGCGACCCTCTTAAGATTTTTCAATTATGATAATCATTACACGATTCCGGATTATTTTAGTATCCCACTTTTTTTCGAATATTTTTACTACCGCTTACTCATCTTTAAACATAATTAGCTTCTTTTGATTAACAATAAAGCCTACAATATTCGAGTTCATCATGTAAACCAATCACCAAGCTTCTGCATTTCCTAGTTAGATTATTTATGTAATATTCCCAATTTTTCTGACTATTCTCAACTATTTTTCCTAAATATATACTCACTTATGTTATCATTTTATCACTTAAAAAAAAAGACAGCGTCCGAGATTTGAGCACATAACATAAGACTCACCAAACCTATGTTTGCATGAAAATATCCACTGATGAAATTCGTACGTGTCACAAAATTGCTTTAAATTTCAGTTTGAAATTCCCTCTTTGAGCGTCTACATTTTTTCTCTACAATATGAAAAAGAGGACGAAACAGATATAATGTTGAACATAGACCAGTCATCTTTAATTCGATCTAAAATATTACTGCCAAAATTTATTTTATTTGCGTATGCACCGTTCATGCATGGCGTCTTTTTCAGGGGCTTTACTTTTCTAATAATGTATAATATTTTCACCCATCACCGTAATTATATTCAAGGATGGAGTCGTTGCTTAGTTGTTGTAGCTTGTGCCTCGAGAGTATAGTCACGCATTTCTCCTCCATTTGATTGGGAGAAATCTCCAAAATTCTTGCACAATAGTGAACAAAATAAAATCTCGCACATAACCATGAATTTATGGAATTATTTTCAATAAAAAGGGCCTCTGTGCAAAAAGGGATAAAAAAATGGCACGTTGTTCTTGTGCGATCGTTTATTCCCTATAGAATTTACTCAGAATGAGAGTCTTGTGGACGGAATGTAATAACCTTCATGGAATTAGGATCCCCGTCCACCGATTCACCGATATCCATGCACAAACCACATTTTTAAGTATGCAAATAAATTTACATTATTATTACATTTGTCATTATTTCCATAAACTTAAACTTTCTTGTACTCATCCAGCTATGGGCTTCACCCCTTTGTTCTAAAATATAGGCTGCAAAACTCGGCATCATCATCCGATTCGACCAGAAGTTTGGTTTGGTTATGAGCGGATACATCTCTCCCCAATTGTAGTTCACCGATATGTGATATCAAAATTAAGGATATGGGTCCATCTCATTCTTGGAGACTTTTTTGCTTGGAATTGGGACTAGGGATAAGCAATACCCCAAAGCCATATGCACGGGGCCACCACGTTTTCCTGTTGTATCGTCTGCACCAATATCGGTGTACGAAGTCATTTATTCTTCCCTCATGATGATCCTTCCTTCATCTAATTTTTGCGAGTATTTCTCAAAGGTATTCTGAAAGAATACTTATGCACATATGTAGAATTTTTTGACTGAGCTATGGGTTAATTACTTATAAAACATAACTATCTAAACTTGTGCTCATCTGCAGAAAAGGCAGAGAATGGACTTGAGAGTTAGATTAATTCTAAAATGTGTGCTTTTGAGTGTGTTATGGACCATAAACTAGAAGCCTTTGTTTTGCTTGCAGAGATAAGAGTGTAATATTTTAAAACATTTTTTATGAGGAGCATGAGCTCTCAGAGGTGTTTTCAGCCTTCAAATGCTTGCAAACCTTCAAATTTGATTAGGAAAGAATTCATACAAACAATTTTGTTTGCATGAGAAATTTGTAGAGAAAATCTTCTAATGAGAAAGGGATAAGCATTTTGGTGTTAAATTTCTAGAAGTAAAATGAATGTAGGATTTTACTCTGGAATCGGATCGATTGTCCACTGTACCGATATCACTTTAACGACTTATTATTATTACGTACGAATAAAAGCCCTAAAAAGGTGTGCATTGTAAGCGTCGAACCACATATAGGTAATTTAAAAACTGTATAATATAATGTATATGCCAATAAATCGCTTTAATTAGTTACTACCCCGTGCAAAGAATAGTTACTATGGAGACAGAGGTTGGAATAGTCGGTGAAAAATTGACAGAGTAAAAGAATTTACAAATGAATCTTGGAGTGGTGAACTCAGCACCTACGGGCAAGGCTGATGCGTTATAACTTATGAATAAGTCCACACTAAAATTCTAGCTATTTGCGTGACGCTCGTTGCATCATAACCTGTTGTTGCTACTCTATTTATGACTTTTCTTCGATTCCCCCCTTCCATTAGGAGTGGTGACTTTTGTATTGATTTGAAAATAGCATGGATAGAAGAAATTATAAATTTATTTACAGGCAATTAATTTAGTCTCAGGTAAAATTTGAAATAAATTATTGGGTTAAGGCAATAAGGAAGGTATATAATGGCAAAAAATTAGTTGCAATTGATAGAGAAATCACTTTTATGAGGTAGCGGAAAGTACCTAATTAGGAGTGGGGCGGTAAGGTGCAGTAGGCTCTAAATAAGATCGGGGAGGTTGCTATTAAGCGTGAAATTGAATGAAAAGTTAACTAATTGATTGATTGACATAGATACGAGGAAATTGTAAATTCGTGAAGACACGATTCGCACTATGAAATAATCAATGGGAAAAAATCTGGTAAAGTTAATAAGTGCAGATGGGCCTTGATCATGCGCACTCTAATCTGAATTATATTTTAGGAGAGCAATGCATAAATTTCAGAAGAATCACTATACATGTCTGTGATTTGATTTTATTTTGATGGTCCTAGTTTTTAGCATGTATCGCTCCAAGGGCTGGCAGATTATTTTTTATTTTACCCTGCCACCTTGCGGAATTGCCTTTCATTTTAGCCTAGGCAGTCCGGATTGGATTGAGGGCTCAAGGGGAGCCCTTCAGGGATACAACACACCGGGGCCGGGAACCAAGCCCGTGGCTTATACGCCCGATCACCCGGGGAGGGGCTGGAGAGGAACGAAAAAGGAAAGAGGCGCCGCCGCGATAGGAGCACGTCGACGCCTCTGGGGTGCGATAGGTTCGTAAGGGATGGGACGGGGAAAACACCTCAACGCTAAAGAAGCGAAGAGGGCCCAACTAAATAGCGAAACTCGGCAAAGCCATTAATATTCTAACGATTTTGGAGGAACATTCTATGAGGAAGAATAATCCAACAATCAAATCGTCAGATAGGCAGTCCGGATTATTAACATTCTCCTTTGACCATAAGGAGTTAATGAGTTCAAATGTAAGCGCTGGAAGAACGTTCCTTACTAGGAATCATTTTTGGCCAACCTATGAATGCTAGAAGAGACCCGTGGAACGGGGAGGAGCAATCACGTGGCTAGTTTCGACTGCAAGCGCTGAACAGCGAGGATTTCGATAAGCTTTAGATGATGTAATTTCATTTATGAGAGCCCAACTAATACATTAGTGGCCTCTAAACGTAAGATATAATCCCTTAGACTTCAATTCCTTAAAAAATTTGTGTCATAATTCATCGATCGAGGTTTCACTATACTTGTTTGTTTTCTTTACTGATTTATAAATAATGGCTTTAGCATTGCACTGAGCGTGGAAAATAGTAATGAGAATGTACGGTCTTAGCGGCACTTATTTATTGACATGGGTTGAATCAATAGATAGCCGATGTAAAGAGCAATATAGGAAGTCATTTTCTTATGATCGATAAAATACCATAAAAATCGGGATATTAATAATTTTGCATGCAATGCTACGTAAAAAAATATTTAAGACTCAGAAAATGCCTTGATCACAAAGGTCTTCAAGTAGGCAATAGGAATTTATACTTTCAATGTTCTTTTTGGAAAAAAGTTCTCGTCACCCTACTTCTTTGATGAAAAACTGTAATTCCTGTCTGACACCCACCCATCAGATACTCCTCGCTTATGGAACCTGTATTATTTTATATTTTTCTGTTACATTCCGCACTTAACTCACACTTATTATAAATTTTAGCGTATGCAACCTGCATTGCTAAATTTCTCACCGCTTATTAGATTAGTCCATTGAGGGTATTGATTATCATGAAAATCAAGGATATTAGAGCATATATGAAGTGTGGGTATTTCGCGCAGCCATTCAGCACTTCAACACGAAGGTTAGTTGATAAAGGTGAGGGTAGAGCCTCCCCAGACTAGGTCATAGGCCTGTGAATTTACTCCTACTTCCGTTGATGCCTCATAGATAGGAATTGCCCACCCTCTTCTCTGACTGAGTGCAATCCTCCCGCCTTTGGCCTAGTTTGGTATAAACTAAGTGCAGCACGGATGTTAGTTGAGAAAGTTGAGGGTAAAGCTCCCCCAGACTAGGTCACAGGCTTGTGAATTTACTCCTACTCCCGTAGATGTCCCAGGGAAAGGAACTGCCCCCCCCCCCCCCCCCATCTCTGAGTGCAAATAACACACCTATGGCCTAGTTTGAGATAAGCTCTTTCATCACCTATCCAACAATACTACCTTCGCGTGGAAACACCGATTTAGCGACTTCGGTTTAACACAGGGGCCGATTCCGTGGCAATCACACTCAATAATCGACGCCCAGGTTCTTCAATTTCTACTTATATTTTAACCTCCTTCGAGCTCACTGCATTCGTCGATAGTAATGCGTGTTTTTCTACAAGTCCCATGATACTTTCTGGATAGTTCATCTAAAATCAAAAGCTGGAAAATAATTTAAGGGGTTGCGTCACGTGTAAATTAGAATGTCATATTGCTAAATCCGTAACTTCAATAGTTTTTGGTCTTCCTTTATTTACTACGCCGCTTTGAGATAGAGTGTAGCTTTGGTTAATTCTTCGTTAGTGGGGAAATCCTTATGGCCCTAAGTTTAATGGTGGTTATCTTAAGACAGCTACACACGGTAAATGATCATGTTAAATGATTCTTCTATGTGATTGCTCTGGAATTAAATCATTCACATTGCCATCGTTTACGGGATCATGCGAGCAAAAATAGAACATGTTCTAATTTCCATTGAATGATCATGCGCATGACGGTTCATTCGCGAATTTTTCCATTGAGGCCGCTTCGCACGGTGAAAGGTTATGCAATTCAAATAATTCGCCTTTTACAACGGAAAAATTCGCGAATGAACCGTCATGCGCATGATCATTCAATGAAAATTAGAACATGCTCTATTTTTGCTCGCATTACCCCGTGAATGATGGCGTGGTCATTCAGCATGATCATTCGCATGATCATTCACCGTGTATAGCTGCCTTAAGCGAGGAAATAAAGAGCAGCGTGTATTTTACATCGCCGTGCACCCACTTGCTTCAATGGTTGCTGTATTCTCATCTCTAGTCGTCCCCTGTGCTCCCGCCGCGCCCCTATTCTCCCATCTGGGTTCGGCGAGGCCGCACGAGGTGAGTGAATCAATGAGTCGGCCTCCTCTTAGAGGAGACGCTGCTCTCTCCGAGGAAGGGGTGGGCCTTGGCGGAGATACGTCCGGGATATGGACCTCGCCAAAGGCTCTCTACTTGACCACATATCCACTCTTCATGGTCCTGACAAATATTATGGGATAGTTTTGTTACTTACGAAGGCGAGTAGCCAGCGATGGGCGAAGGAAGATTGAAATATAGATAAAAATTTCTCGGGTTTGGCACCGGATGAGGCTCTTGAAGGCCAACGTGTCGATGAGAAATTCCCTTATCTCAATCAGGGCTAAGACTGACTTAGCCCTGATGACTTGTCATGACTGATCAGTTAGACTGATGATTGACTAGTCAGTCTTAGCCCTGATGACGGTGAGGGAGTTTATCATCGAAACGTTGGCCTTGAACAGTCTTACCCGATGCAAAACCCGAGAACATATTATCAATAGTATTCACCCAGATATCATACGATCTTTTTAGATTGAAATATAGTAAAACCTCTCATTTGCGGAAACCAACTATCTTCAAAAATGTGTCCGTACGTGAAAGGTGTCCGTAAGTCGAAGGCGACCCAAAAAAAACCTCATTTGTTCGCTTGGTATTACCCAACAAGTATTTTAGCGTAGGAATTTAAGCCAGCGGAATGAAATCCTTTTATTAAAATAACCTCTCAAATATCGGTCTGGAAAATCCATGGCGATGGTGTCCGTAAAAGAGTAAAATTGTGCCTTAAAAATTGTCCGTGTATGTAAGTGGGAGGATACGTATAATAGAGGTTCGGTACTTATACAAATGCATATCCTTCTGCCGGAAAATTGAATGATGTCCTTAAGTCAAAGGTGTCCATGAATAGAAGTTTCACTGTATTATGGAATAGTTTTGTTGCTTAGGAAGGCAAGTAGCCAGCGATGGTTGAAGTAAGATTGAAATATTGATAGAATCTTCTCGGGTTTTGCACCGGGTATGGCTGTTTAAGGCCAGCGTTTCAATGAGAAACTCCCTCCTTTTCATCAGGATTAAGACCGACTTAGCCCTGATGACTAGCCATTAATGATCAGTTAGACTAATGACTGACTAGTCAGCCTTAGCCCTGATGACGATGAGGGAGTTTCTCATTGAAACGCTGGCCTTAAACAGCCTTACCCGGTGCAAAACCTGAAAAGATTTTATCAAATATTCGCCGGGAAAGCGTATGATATTTTAAGATTGAAATAGTCAGTAGATTAGCCTAAAAGAATTGGGGAAGCTCCAAAAAATAGGTGCAGCTGAGAACATAAGTAAGTGTGATAAAATATCCGGTCGATTTTCAAGGAAATGAGTAAGACAAGGATGTACACTGTCCTCCGTAATTCTTAATGCTTGCATTGATAAAGCCATCAATTAAATCTAAGATTAGGCTTCTGGATTCATAATGCACGGGAAAGAATAATTACATATAGACGTCTTGTATGATATGCTACACGATTTGTTGGATGTGGAGGCACTTGAAAACATTGCTGTTGCAACGACACGCTTAGTGTGGAAATAAATTCAATGGAAATATTGCAGTGTCTTATTTAACGAACTTAGAGATTTTCTGGCGACTCAGATGTCATAGAGAACCAAGACAGAAAGGGATTTTATGAAGAATGATTAATATGGAAGGGAAAATTGGCAGATATCAGCTGAAATTACGATGTAAAATAGAAGAGGGGACAAACATTAAACTAGGAAAAACAAGTTTAAAGTGGTGAAAGTGTTTTGCTACCTAGGAGTGTAGGACACCAGCAATAGATGAAGCGGGAAAGAAATATAGTACAGAGCCTGTTGAATAGGACAGAGGGCATTCAGCATAAGGAAGAATCTGCTTACTGCTGAGAACACAACCTTAGAAGGTAAAAAATTCATCAGGTGCTACATCTGGAGCAAAGCATGGACAGCGTATCCTTATGTGAGCAAAGCATGGACAGTAATAGAAGTAGAGGAGTCAAGATTGGGAGCATTCGAAATGTGGTGCTACAGAAGAACGATACATATCATAAGGATTGCCCGAGGGATTGATTGGGAAATACTAAGATGACTGGAAAAAAGGTAGGAATTATTTACACCCTAAGAAGACGGGGTAACCTAATCGATCAGATCATGTGGCATCGTGTACCGATGAAGACAACTGAAGAATGACAAGAGGACAAGAAGATTGGACAAGGAAGGCCTAGATTTAGTAGAGTAGGATAAGCTATCAAAGGTATCAAAGGACATGCCTAAACCTGAAAAAGCGAGATGAAAGGAGTGGAGAGTTGCATACAAACAATCCAAGGACATATGTTGTGAAGTTATGATGATTGGTAGATCAGAGATCATGCAATGTCGCTATTGCTATACTAGACGCTAGTTTACATCGATTCTCTTCCATCACTTCTACTCTTCTTGGGTTCCTTCATTGACTATTTTCTCCCTCCTAAAGACCATTATGAAAATATGTAGTGTAAACAATGCTTTTAGTAAATTCAGGGAGGAAAATGCAAGGAGATGGGCGTTAATTTAACCAATATGTATCGATGCAACTTGCATAGAACTCTTATTTCTGCGGAGCACGGTTCGAGATGGATTTGGTTAAGAAGTTGGCGTTGAAATATTTAAACGCCCCCGCGGGCATATTGTGCATTTTAGGGGTATAAAAAACTTGGGGCCTATCTACATATACGCACTGCCCCTCGAGTCGCGTCGTGGGCAAACGGAAAGGGTTGTAAGGTACACTTCGTGGAACTAAAAATTTACAAGTAGGGGTGCAGAAGTATTGCTTTTCCCGCTGAGTACTAATGGTATTTAATTATGCAGTTTCCAATCAGTAAACGTCGCTAAGGCCTTTCTATAAACACAGCCTTTCGAGTACTTAGTCTATCTTCGACTTCTGAGAGAATTAAATTCAGTATAACCTTGATGATGACCATACTTGTTATGCAACGGCGGATCATTAATTTTGACGGAAGAATAGTAAAAAGGGCTCTATTATGCTAATTTTATTCTTATTAAAAACGTTTCCCCTTTTTAGTTTGCAATGCATAAACCAGCGTTTTCTCAACTTTTCGAAGTCAACTATGTATCATACTTTTTGTGAGTGTACTAATGCAATTGGTATTAACAGTTATTAATTTTATGGACATATTGTCTTAAAATTCGTTTAACTTGTGTTCTGTTTCTCTGGATATAAAACCTTTCATAAGGAAATGTTTATTCATCGCATAAAACTCCATGTTTTTGATTGCCTAAACTAAGCAAATGTTGGCTGCTGTAAAAAGTTGATGAACTGCAGGCATGTGAGTTGTGTAGCTGAAAATTTGAAAGCAGTCCATTGAAAGAATTCACTTTTAGGCATCTTCATGCAGTTACATTGCATAGCTATCCAAGTCAATCAAAAATTGTAATATTTAGAGATGTAATTGATAATGTGTTTAAAATGGAAACCTCATTGTTCAATGTACAATTTTATTTCCATGCGTCGTTGAATCCGCGATTGTTTAATTTCGCCAATTATGAAGTCTTACTATCATACCAAAGTTCTATTTTCGAATTCATTTTTACCCTCACAATTCAACTAGAGTCTTATTAACTGCCCCATTTTCTTCGAGTTGAGAGTGAAGCAATCTAGATTTCAAAATGAGAACACCTCAATTCAGAAGGAACTAATTGCATTGTTTCAGCTTTGCGTACAGTAAATTCACTTAACGAAACTGGGAATTGGAAAAATAAAAAAGAGCTTCTTTTGTGTTTTGGTCTTCAACAACTTAAAATGGCGTAACTCAGACTAGGATGGCCATTTGCTTAAGAATATGTAAATATTTCTCTTGACATATACCAAAATCAAGAAAGATAGTTTTTTCCCTCGAGAGACAAAAAAGCTATCGTACATTCCGAAAAGTAGTTACAAAAAGCATTCCGAAAATAATGCTATTGAATTATCTACGCCGCTCCTATTGATTGGATTCGGATCAAACTACTTGGAGTAGGTGGGGTCAACGCTAAGCTTTACCATAAAGCCAGTTTCAGTTCTCTCCAAGCTGTGGAAACGGCAGGATATTAGTGATTGTAAACCTCTGCGCGTCGACCGTGTCACGAAAAAAATGGAATTCACAATCGATCAAAGTTAAAGTTTTGTGATTAACTAAAAACATTTCTTGAGGAGTCAAACAAAATGATTCACGAGGCTTGGGGACTCTGATCCGTCCTTCTCACAAGCTCTGAGGTGGTTTTTTAGGCCTTTAATACGGGCCGGGAAGAGGTAAATGCCCGAAATGACAAGAATGTGCAAATCAAAAGTGAAATCAGTTCTCAATGTCTTTTAGACAGCAAAGGAGTAGTCTTAAAGGAATGTGTTTTTCATAGACAGACATTTAATGCTGCCTTTTAAATGTACGTGCTGAAAAGACTCCGATAAAGGGTCATCAGGACGAGAAGAGACCTTTCCGTTACCTGTAAAATCCATTTCGACAACTCATCTTGCCACAAACCGCTACGAGTACATGAATTCCTGAAAAAAAGCGAGGTTCAAACGCTGCTCTAACCCCCTATATTCCTGAAGTCGCCCCAGCAGACTTCTTTCTGTTACCTCAGATTAAGGCAGCCCTGAAATGAACCCATTTTCTGTCCATAGAAGAGAGAAAATCAGTCGCGATGAGGACCTTACGAGAGGTCCTCGAAGAAGCCTTCCTAGGCGCGTACCTGTCACGGCAGAGTCGCTGAAAAAATATTTAGGAGCCCAAGAGAGTATTTTGAAGAATTTATAAATTTTGAAGAATTAAAAAAAAAAGTGTTTGTGTAAATATGTTCAATAAATTTCTTTAAAAAATAATTCCATTAATCTCAGAATGCACCCTGTAAGTACATTAAAATGAATTTCATGATTTATGGGTGGTTTGTGTTTTGAAAGAAGGAATATACTATTAACCCTCTTTGTGTCACCGTCTTGGAGTAGTACTAGCAAGAAATTCCCAGGATATTTAATTATAAAGCTCGAAAAAATTCTCTAATGTCAATGTTCGGTATTTCAAAATACTGTTTTTTATTTTACTTTTATCATATTAATTTCTAACTATAAAATTTTTCTTGATTTTATTTTCAAACTTTCTAGAATATTCCTAATTTGAAGAATTACCTGCCTCATTGCTAATAAATGGGCTCGTGGTACCTTTCGGCCGAGAAGCAAAAGCCGATTAATAGGACCGCGACACTTAGGGCCGGTTTTATAATGTCTGATTAAAGGTAACTATAATATGATAAAGCTTTTAACTTTTTCTTGGAGATGATTGAGAGTTCTTGATAACTACCTCATAAGGTCAGACTTCAAGCCAACCAGAGCTTTCAGCCTCCACCAGGTAAAGTGGAAGGCTGTATCATCTTACTGTTAGCGCTAACCGCACATTATAAATTCAGCTCTAAGAGCGTTAACTAGTAATTTTATTTGAACGGATGCTTAAACTTAGATGCATCCTGGGTGCAGCAACTAAGCCAACCTAGGTCAAGTTTTTTTATGGCCCAAAATTCTCTCGAGTAGTCCAACACAACCCCTTGTATCCGCAGTTCAATGCGATCTATTTTTCTCGGTGACTCGGAGTCTCCGCAGCGGAGGACCCTGACGTAGAATGCTAGAGGGATAGAGGATTGAGATAACTTGGAGTGCAACTCCCGCATCGCGGTTCAACCCCACTCGCAAACGCACCCGTGTACCCCTTCCACGTCGTAGTAGCATCTCCCTTCCACCTTGATACGCGGTGTGATTACGACGGGTTTAAGAGGAGGACGGCTTAGCTGGGAAGGAGGGCGCTTTGGGGGATGAGGGGGCAGCGGGGGAGAGTAATAGGACTGGGGGATGGGGCAGAGGATGTAGATAGTGTCCATATATTGACGGGCTTAGTAGTGGTCGGGGTAAGAACCTGAGGCGATGGTGGGGGTAACCATACTTATTGTACTTACCTAAAGGTTGGCAAGATTGCAATGACCAATATCATCTCATGGGAGATATAATGACTGGGAAATTTCGCTGACGACCTATACTTTATCATAGAAACCACCGCGGCGTAGGTAGCAGTGAACTTCTATTGCCTTCCGGAAGAACACGAAGTTTGTAGTAACGTACAAGTGGTGATAATATCTAGGCAGCTGTGTAGCACTTGTAATTGCGAAAACCCTTTTTGACCAAGGATAGGGTTTTAACCTATGCAATCCTATCAGAGTATCAAAGTCTCCACAGATGATATTCTTCGTTTCTTTAAGTGATTTATCAGGTGAGAGGGACCGTACCACTATATTATTTTTGAAGATTGAGCACAAATTCGCGCCGTTACACTATTTTAATTTTACTTTACTTACGCTTTACTTGAAACAAACATGGAATCATGACATCCTTGACATTGGAGTAAATTACATGCATTGGTGCTTACGTGAGGGTTATTAAAATACTAGGATTAGTATAATTTACCCCTCCTTTTCCGCTTTCGATTTCTGGTTCACTTTCTTCCTTCTGATTCTTTTTTCCTGTTTCAGTTTTGATTTGACACAAGAACTTGTAGCATTACTCGGCACAATTTTTACATAATTTTTACCTCCAGGATGATTCCCACTTAATGTTTGAGTCTGATGGAATAGGAGATCTGTAATAGCTGTGATTGGATTATGGCGATTCACAATGAATTCTCTCCCACCGATTATTCTGTGACAATTTCTCAGATTATTCGTCAATTCTATCATCAACAAACCGCCTAACTTCAATTACCGAAGGCTTCTATCATTTTTTGATCATATTTTTACTGGTCCATGTTTTTGACTAAAGGTATTTCTCTGGAGTGAATTAGAGCTTACAAGTGCATTATTTTCAATGTTCATGATCATGATAAAAGTCTCTAAAATTGGCTCACTGTTCATTTTACCAATAGGTGGTCTCACTAGAAAGATACAAAATTCCCTAATAAGATTTAAATAGAGGTTGAGTTACCAGATGGAACGAGTAATCACGTAATAAAACTGACTTTAAATTCGTAATGTAACATGAGCTGCATGATTATTCACGGGGTGATATTTCCGGCTAAGTTCAGAGCTTTCTAGCCTAGGGTAGAAATAATGTTGCTATAACAAAAATCTTGTTTTTTTTTGGAGTAGGATATCATCACAAGAATTCGTTTTTAGTCAAAACCACGAATATTTCAAAAGAGGATCTTCAAGTCAATCTAAATGTGTGGTCACCAACCGCGCATTTAAATGTGTTTACAAAAGTCACCACTCGTGTCGCTAACGGACAAAGTGATCCGAGTTTCACGGAGAAATAAGGTATAATTAGGGGCATAAACCGAAATTTATACACGTGGTGATGTGATCTATCAAATTCATTACTTTTCAGTGCTACTCCTCGCAATGGCAAACATTATACTGCATAATATTGGAATGGATCGCATTGCACTCATCACCGCGCCGCGGACATTTTTGAAAGCCGTTTTAAATGCGACCTAAGTGTAAACAGAAATCAGCCTTCTAAGAGATGGAATTGGGCCTCCTCTTTGCAGCCCTCTTGGGCAAAACAATCAGTCTCCCTAAACAAATTGTACATGCTGATGAAATTGACACAGGAGAAGATCGGTACCCGAGGAGAAGGACAATCCTCGTCTCCGATACAGCAGACGCCGTGAGCCCGACCCATTTTCCCATGTTCTTCAGTGGGATCTTCGATTTTGATCACTTCCGCGTGTTGCGTGCCCGAATGAATTCAGCGAGAGGGTCGGGTTTCTGGGAATGTGGAGCGTGCTTGGTCGTGAAAGAACGTTGGAACAAAAGAAGAACGGAAAGCGACGGTTTCGGCGCCGCGGACGACCCTCGCCAGGGCTGTTCATCCGTCGAATTTTTTATTTAGATCACTTCCTGCTGTTGCGTGGGCGAAATGACTGACCTTGTTATTACACGATATTGAATGCATTTGACGATTATCCACATTTATGAGGTAATTTTAAATTTTACTGATTGATCATTCTAAAATTTTGAGGTTGTGATAAGGGAAAGGTTTAATATTATGAGGGTATTTAAAAACGGATATTTCAGCACTATTTACAGTTAGCCTAGGTAAATACTAAAAATGAGAGAATTTCTGTTTTTATAATTTATTGTCTTTTTGAGGGATTTTTTTCATATACTATTGAGTAAAAAATTAGGTTTCATAAATTGGTTCCACCCCTCTGAACCTTCATATTGATCCACCTAAATTGCTCTACATCTCGCCACTACATCGCTTAAGTCCATTACGGGCTATCATTACCACATGAACCATAAACATACGACTTTTGATTATTTTCTCTGAGTCGAATAATACCGGGATACTTTAAATTACCATTCATTCCAAGTTTACTTATATTGACCTAAACCGAACACCATTTTATTTTGCCTGGAGGGCGTGGAAATTTTCTCGGAATAATTATAACTCTATTGAGGATATTCGTTAAAAATAAAAAATTTATGAATGAATTGAAATATGAAAATTAGGAATCTAAAATTTAATATTTCTTACGTTTGTGAAATAGAATAACTCTGCAGTGATAAATCTGTGTTATATATCACGAGAATAATATACTTCTGCCAGGAGGCCATTCGAGCTAAAAATTTTTAATAATTTTGCAGTTCGTGATAGTTTAATATAGTTACCCTCTTAAGCATTACCAAGAATTTATATTAGTTATAATTGCGATGGTGGTTGGCGTAACATGGTGAAACTCCTTCATGATGCACAAAGGTTAAGAAAAGACTTAGCTGTTTCACAAAATAAAATATATTTGCGACCGGTTTCGATACAACGTATCATCATCTGGCCAGATGATGATACGTTGTATCGAAACCGGTCGCAAATATATTTATTTTGTGAAACAGCTAAGTCTTTTCTTACCCTTTGTGCATTAGTTATAATGTTCGAATATCAGTAAATATTCGCAGGCAATCGGGAATGATACAAATAGAAGTTTGAAGTAGCTATGAAAAATAGTGTGAGCGAGGTGCAGTGGCTACTGTCTCTTGAGTCACAGGGGTAAATCATAAGAATTATATTCCGTGAATTGTTTTTTGCGCTTTTCAAATGAAAATTTTTAATTCAAAATTATAAGTACTAAGCAAAAAACATGGAATACCAGCTGATTGAATCTTAGCCTCATTGATGATCTGGTCGTCACTCTGAGAAACGTACCCCAAGTTTACAAGAGTCCGGTAGAATTGAGGTGTCATCCTTGATACCTTTCAGGTGAATCGCTGACCCCCCCAAAAAATTTAATTTGACTCAATTGCACTCTGTTCACTGTTGCTTTTTTTTAATCACCATTAAAAGCTTTTTAATTCTGTCGTGGAACCGTGCCACTCTCATTTTTGTGAGCCAAGTTCGTGCACTTCCGTTTCACGTCATTCCCGCCCTCATTTGTTTTTTTTTAGTCTTCACCTTCGCAGCACGCCATTGACCGGTGCGTGTTTTCCCCCTTACGTGTCACTCTTGCGGAAGTGGGGCGTTGATGGGTGGATAACTGAACGGCCACTCTTATTTTCACGGAGTACACACGTGTATATGTAGATTGACATAAGTTTTAACCCTTAACTGCACGAATTTCTAAATACGTTCCGAAAATAAAATTTTCTTTATAAAATACACCCAGAAATGCTTCAATTACTACTTATTAATTATAACTTATTCTGCTATTTTTTTTTTTTATTTCTGAGGAAAATTTTTAATAAATATCGCAAATGATACATTATAGTTATAGACAGCTTTTACGTCAAATAGATATGTATCACAGATATGACAATTTTCCACAAAAGGTTTTCATTTCACATAATAATTGAAAACTTCCCATTGGCACCCGTGCCTTTAATAATTACGTATGTAGATATCACTCGGGTAAATCCTTTTACTCGTTTCTAATGAGGGGAGCTGACTTTCTTCAACATAATTAGAAGCCGATCACCTTTGGCACCTACTGACTGCTTCAAGAACCACATTGTATAACGACGGGGTGTATCATATCTGATGCTCCATGCGTTAGAGAGGAAGGATTGCATCCTTCATAAATAACCCGCGATGAGTGTAGTGTATCATATATGATAAAAAATGCATCGAAGGGTTCGGTTTACGAGTTTTGCGTAGCTAAATCATTCATTCATGTTATTGTAAAGGCCGTTTTACACGGGTCACGTCATTGCGCATTGAGACATATATACGAAGGCGCAATCATAATTGCGTCGTATAAAGCGGTGAATTGCTAAAACGCATGCGAGAATATATTGATGCGAAATAGCAAAATAGCCCCTGCTCTAATTCCGAGCTCGCATTCTCGCAGTTTCAGAAAATATTTCAGTACTTACCTGCGCAATGACATGCCCCGTGAAAAACGGCCTTCACACTAAGATCAGGTCAAAACAGGGAAAGTCGTGCTTGAAATTTTGCTAATTTCTGGCAAAAAATCGGGAAATTGAACGATCTTCATTATTTGGTTCAATTTCTTCTGTAGAAATATTTGCTATGTATATTCTTTGCAGAGCATGTAAGTTTCTCAGCGCGCTCTTGGTTTCATTCAGCAATAGTAATACAATTCATATTGGTACACAACGGCTCTCCATTTTTACCTTTCCAAGGTAGTTATTTAAATTCCCTGATGTTTATGCCCTCTGCCATTCTGTATCTGTCCTTAGTAATTATCTCTTTGCCTTTTCCGAGTCCTTCTACAAAGTGAAGGACGAAGTCATCCTTCACTTTTTATCTCCATTACATGCTTCACGTGATTGCTGCGGCGTCTTTTGACATGGCCTATTCACCGAGTCCATCTCTGTAGATTGGTGGTCCTCACTCACCTCCATTTTCTTCTACTCTTCGGCAAACCTCATTTCTCTCCCTATATGTCCATTTGGTCTTCAGCGCCCGCCGTAAGCTATGACTCGAAGTCTTTTCTGATCAGTTCTTTCTTCCAATGTTCCATGTTTCTGAGCGCCACTACTTGCACGAATGTATTCACTCATTGTTTCCTTGCCTCCACTTTATTTCTCTTGGAGCCGAGAAGCAGCCATTTTGCCATGAATGCCATCTTATCTTTGTCTACTGTGCTGCATCCATCTGAGGCTATGGTAAATTAGGTGAATCAGGCTGTGTTTTCTATCCTACATTTGAGTGCTTCGGTTTTCTTCGGATACAGTTTCGTTTTGTATTCCTGAAAGTCTTCTTTAATTATATTCACTAAGTTCTATCAATTTTCCTCGTCAACTGTTACACTAGCGAAGCGCCACATATTGATTTCATATTCGTTAATTTTATTCCTTCTTCTCCTATTTCCTTCATTGCTTCCTCCATGGACTCATGGAAGAGTTCTTGCGATAGGTAACATCCCTGTCGAATTCTTATGCTAATTTTTATTTATGCAATTATTCTTTCCTTTACAATATATTGCGGTCACCTTGAAACGGTGGATACTATTCTTCTCTCATTGCAGTCCAAGCCATTATTTTCCAAAGTACTGAATATATAATTCCATTGAACATAACCTTGGCCTTCTACAAGTCCACGAGTGCAACGCACGGTCATTTGTTTGCGTGTATCATTTTCTCTGCCGGCGGTTCCAGGTATAGTACATATTTCATTCCTTGTTCCTTTCTTCTTCCAAAATTGCAATAGTTTTTGTGAGGTTTTCTTCTATTTTTCCTTCCATTCTTTTCTCAGGTATATTTTTCAATTAATTTAACCCTTTTTGCACAGAATAGACTTTGTTTTTATCAGTACAGTGATTCAGCAAGATGTTTCTCTTTGGTTGAAAAATATGCTAAAGAAATTAATACTTTGTTGGTACATTATTACGTATATTCGTTTAAACAATACAGGCTGTAAAGAATTATGATTGAGGTGAGATTTAAATATCAAATAAGGGAATGGATTTGTTCAATCTGAGATGACCTCATATAATCTAAGCAGCTGTGAGTAGGGTGCCGTATAATATTTCTACATATTTATTTTAAGTATCCAAGTTTAGAATTGGGCTAACTTGATTAGAAACTTATAAATATTTGCCTCTTAAGAATTGGAATGTAGAGGAGAATTTCATTTACCAATATAATTTTACTATTGCTGATTTTCGCATCGAACTCATCGCATTGGTTAGCATTTAATAGAAGTTGGCGTTTTATATCGATGTACGTTTATTAAATAACTCTAACAATTAACCTGGCTGGGATTTATCTGAATCGTAGTTGGTTGAAATCATACTGTGCTTGTCACATCATACTGCAAAAGGTAAAACATATATGTATCTAATGTAGTATGTGGAACTGATTACGATAATTCTTGGAACTTCACGACCCGTAGTTCCTAAGAACGACCTCACTACATGTACACTAGTATTATTTTTGGATTCGCATGAATGGTCTAATTTTTGTTTGGCAATTCACAAAAAATGTATCTTATCTCGGAACATTATAATCATTTTAATCTTATAAAATATGAATCCATAAGGAATTAGTGGTGAACTTGATGCTCGCCGTTGCAAATGGATTAAGAAATTTAACCTTGTTCAACCTAGCTAGACGTGGATTTTGAACGGTGACTGGTACCCGTGGGTTAATGCTCAGTAAAATTTGCAGCGTGAAGGGGCAGTGTGCTTGATAGATAGTGCACGGGGCTTCGAAGAAGAAGGGTTTGAAGACTTATGAAACCTTAGCATGGAAATCGGGTAGTTCGGCCTGCTCTTACATCAAGCGAAATCGGAGGTCTGGCCCTGATGCCACTTAAAATAAAAATGCTGTTAGGTGAGCTCTGCCCTCGATAATCTTTTTCAACCTACGGGTTGATATTCTAAGGGAGTGCCAATTTAAATTTTTAAAGACAGGAATCTATGAAAAGTATTGCTCTTATTTTTTCTCAGGATATCAACGATACCTTTAGTAAACCATATCGTGTAGCATTAACAAGAGCTCTGCTTTCACCAACGACTATCGTCTTTCGGTTTAATATATTGAGTGAATTAGGGTTGAACAACTTGTCAATATAGATACACAATGAAAGCTATTAATTTCATCATTTGCGCTCAAGATCAACGAATTTTTCTGTTACCAAAGATATTTCTTTGATTTTTCGTGGCCAAGCGGCCTAAGAGGGAAGTTAGTGTACACAAAATGCGGATGCAAAGATGTGGTGAGAATGTCCTCACCAATCATTGTCAAATATTCAGGTTCGTAAGCTGAGTGACTGATAATGGAATATTATCAAAGACACCATGCTTTGAAGAGTATTGCTTTTATTTTTCCCCCGAGTTCAACAACATCTTCACTTAACTATTGTGTTTTAGCATCTACTTTTACTAACGCAATCGTCTAACCAAGAGATTCTTCTGGGAGTAGTTAAATTTCAAGACTTATCATTTGAAAAATGTGAAAATTTTCTACTCACTCATAGTTATTGAGCCAGATACAGATTTCGCCAACAACCTTTACAGCACAAAGGAACTTTTAGTTTAAATCTTTCCTGAATAGAGCTGAAAATGCATAAATTATTGATGCTACTTAGAAGCAACATTGGATTATAGTGGGTTAACATGCTGAGAGAGTGAGGATTGAACAATTTGCCCATATAGAAAAACTACGAAAGCTATTACTTTCATCAGTTGTGCTCAAGATCAACGATTTCTTCAGTTAGCAGAGGCATTTCTTAGATTTTCCGTGGCAAAGGGGTCTCAGAGGGAAATTGGCGTACACAAAATGCGGTTGCAATGATGTGGTGAGCATCAACGAGGAGAAAAAGAGATCGGGAGAGAAAGAGCCATGCTCTGGTTTTGAGCTTCGGAAACTACTCCACCCCCTCCCCCGCTCCTCACCCCTCCCGACCTGCTTCCTCCCCCCCCCCCTCTCCCACGTCCCCTACTTCTCCTTCCACCCCTCCCCCCTCTCCGCCACCTCTCTCTCTCGAGCATCGGGTCGATACTGGTAGGGGACGGAGGGAGCCTTCGGGATGAGTTTTTAGCGTGGTGGGGAAAGGACGTGGAGGAGAGGAAAGGAGAGAGGTATGGTGTTGAAGAGTAACAGAGATGGGTTTGAGGAGAAGTGCCTCGAAAGAAGTAACTAGGCTCAGTTGCTTTCCTAAGAGGTAATCTTTACACTTGACGGTAGATTCAGTATATCAATTTCGACATAATACTGGTTCAGGTAGATTCAAAGTTGCCACTTAACTGTATATAGATTTACGTTTATAATAAGCTATTCAACGTAGATTTTCGTTTACAATTAGTGGTAACATACTTTTCAAGGGAGACTCATGGTTTTTTGTCAAGACATTACGCGATACTAATCAAGATTCCTGTGATAAAAACGTATAGAATCGTTTCAGGCTTGACTTGGTGGAAGATTGATGTATCTATTATAATAAAGATAAAGATTCCTGTAGAAGAAGATTCCTGTATATATTAAATGAATAATATAGTGATTGCTTTCCTAAGAAGTAATCTTTAGGTTCAGAATATCAATTTTGACAGGTTTCAATTGGTTCGGGTAGATTCAAAGTTATCATTTAACTGAATATAGATTTGCAATTGTAACAAGTGAATCAAGATTGAAGGTAGTTTTACGTATGTAGTTATTGGCGACACGCTACTTAACGGAAAAACATCCTTTCATTGTCAAGAAACAATGCGGAACTAAGGAAGATTCCTGTACATATTAAATGAATAACTTAGTGATTGCTTTCTTAAGAAGTAATATTTACACTTAACAGTAGGTTCGGAATATCAATTTCAACATACTACTGCTTCAGGTTGAATCAAAGTTACTTTTTAACGATGCATAAATTTACATTCATAATAAGAGATAGTCTTCTGTTTTAAGGTAGATTGGTGTATGTAATTAGAGATAACTTCTCAATGGAGAATCATGTCATTTTTGTCAAGAGATTACGCGATACCAAGGAAGATTACAGTACATATAGAATGAGTTAACTGGTAATTGCTTTCCTAAAAGGTGATCTTTACACTTAACGGTTGATTAAGAATATCAATTTCAACACACCACTGGATCAGGTAGATTCAAAGCTACCTTTTAACTGTATGTACATTAGCATTTATAAGAAGAGATACTCTGCCGCTCAAAATAAATTAGCTTATATGATTAGAGGTAATACACTTCTCAAAGGAGAATATGTTATTCTGTCAAGAGATTATGCGATATTAAGGAAGATTCCTGTTTTTATTATGAGAATACTTTAATGATTAAGGCTGATTAACACTCATAATTTGTTCAAATTTACTATAAAAGGTAAATTAAATTAATTATTGGATATATTGTTGGATTTGAAGTAGATTCTCATTAGTTATTAGTGGCAGTTTTCTGTTTTCGGCGGATTCACAGAAAAAGCAACGCGTGGTATTAATATTTATTCCCATAGGCCTCTCGTCTTCGATCGAATCTATCTCTTTATCTCTAAATACGGGCTATTTACCCTCAATGGGTCTGTAAGTCCTCTTTATCTTCCTGACTGCAAACTGGGTGCCTTATGTTTTGCCACGGCGTAATGCATTCACGGTCCATCAACTGCTCTTGCCCCACTTTTAAATCATGGAAACAATTTTATCCCTCGGCTTCAATGTCGAGAACTTCTCCAATCCTTTACCTGATTGTTCGTCTGTACACCTTTACCTTCCTTATTCACGTCTTAATTTGCGCAGAGCCTAATAACACTTTACCCTCATAAGGTCGAAAATACAGCTATGAGAATTTCGTTTCAGATACTTTGATAGCCGTTGTTTCGCCGTTTATGTGATAAACTCATGTCTGATGGCAGACTTTCAGGCTTCTCCGTTGCAAACGCTATGTAATTTTAAATAATATTATCACTCCTATCGTTGACGGATGAATAATAGGAGAAAAAAATTATTCCTTAACTTTAAGTGATTTTCAAAGCAATTCCTTAGTATCAAGTTTACTAGTTTTGGAGTAAAGTGTTATGATCTAAGGATCATAAAAGAATGAGGTCATGGTTATTGTGTGAGTGTCAACATTAGTTGATGAGATAATTTCCTATTTTTTTTAAATCTGCTAATTTTACATCTACATAAGAATCATCCAATCGTGCTGCAGTATACACAGTTAAATATTACAAGATGATATACTCGAATAATCAGCCATAGAATCGTTTGAAGGCCGACTAAAATTTTGGAAATACCAGTTTATCTGATAATACTCATTTAACACTGTTGCTCTGCTGCTCCTTCTATGGCATCCTAAACCAATAATTAAGTTAACTACCAGAATAAATGAATACCAGACTATTTATGAATAATGGACAAACACAGCCCGTAAGGGGCTAACTTCTAAATTTAATTAGCAGTCAAACTATTTATCTCTGCGTGCCAAATGTTCTTCAATTGCAGTGAAGCGCTATGAAAATAAGTGTTTTGTTAAAATTAATGAACTTTTGGCTAAAGTTTTTATCATATGAAAATATGATTTTTTCCCTCTCGTTAACCTCCTGATGGGAGGGAATTTAGTAGAATTAAGTCTACATATAGCCAGTAAGGACACAGTTGGTCTCTCCTGGATGTTAGGCAACACGGAACACATAGGTGTTGTGCACCTGCCTCAGCTCCAAGGGGAAACACAAACTTATTCTTCTAATCGGTAGCGGAGAGAGGTCAGAATCCTCATTATTGTATATGCAGATGTGAGTCGAGTATGAGAAATAAAGCTGATCACCAATTGATAATTATGGATGTGTGGGATGATGATTGCTGACTAACCAAGGACTTACGACAGGTCGATTGCTGACTTTTCCAAATCATTTCCATTCGCGACATCTTTTAAAGTGGTTGCCTTCTAACTGCTGAAATTGATACATAAATATATTACCTTTTACATACTTTTCCATTGTTTTCTTGATTAAGGGTACACCCGCCAGCTACTTTGGTATCTATTTATTCGGTAGTGGTAGATATTTTTGCGGTAACGTTGAGCACATATTTTCTACTGGATAAAATGCTGTCTTAATATATTCGCATTCAAACCCAAGTACGTGAACGATACCTTGAATACCATAGACGACATCCATTATTATTGGCTCTGTTCATGCCTATTCGCCTATAATGATAAACGCTGAGACTCCAATGCTTTCAGTATGGCTTATCTTCATTCGCTCTCTCTAGAATTTCAACCGACGACTAGGATAATTGGCTTGATAACTATTTGATGGTTAAAAATTAATTAATATTTTCAGATATTTTATTAATTTTCAAATTTTGAAAGCAAGGAGGTAAACAGTTGTTGCAGATTGCTGGACACACCTCTACACTCATATCCTCCAACGTCATTCTTACTGCAAAATATCATTTTCCTCGTTTTCTACTATATTATGTCAGCTTACTCTCGTACTGGTGTCTAACAATGACCTCCGCGACACTAGTTAAATAACTCCATATTGGACTATCCACTCACCCTAACATTTCTTCTTTGCTCGTTATCATGTTAATGCTTCTTTACCCTTGAATTCACAACGAATGATTTCCTTTCAAAATGTGATCAGAAGAATTATTTAACAACTTGTTTCCAAGGATACATTGCTCTTACTTGATTTAGATCGATTTAGATTTTTAAAGAGTTCAATTTGTATTTTCAAAAAGTAAAGTTCCTGCCTATACTGCAAAACTCCAATCCACTCACTAGTCCTATATGCTTCCTAGTTATTCGTTTTAGATTGTACTGGTTCTAGTATTGCATTATAGGGTCATATAGCATAAGATTCATAACCTTGTATTCGTACTTTTCCACTTACCTTCAATATTAGTACCAAAAGTTAACACCGTTAAATTGCAACATCAGGTATATTTACATGACAGAAATTTAATTTTCTCCACTGATTTCAATTTGGAATATTGATGAGTTCCACAAAGTGAAGCCTGATGCTGTTAAACGTATATCACGTTAGCATCCTCTATGAGATTCAATGCTGCAGAGTGGCTGTGCACAGTTACGATTCCTGCCTCACTGTCGATTGCTATAGCAGTCAACTTCGACATGTATAACAAGCTATAAGACCGTCAATTTTTTACCACGAACAGCTCGATAATTAGGTATTGTATCGGAAAACGGAAAAATATGGATATAGTTAATTTTTAAAATCTCAATCGGTAGTAGTAAAATAAATTGGTGAACGAGTCTATAGGTTATAGGGACATCGTTCGTGAAAACTTCTCGAGGTAGATCCGCGAGGATCTAGCCAAGTGATCGCTAAGGAAGGAAGGAAGGAGCATGCATATACATATAAAGGCGGCGAGAGATGCAAGGGGTTAGCGGGTGATGTAACAAGTAGCTCCCTTCACTGAGGTCGCCTTCTGGAACGTGGTGAGGTCGACCAATAGACTCGATCAAAGGAGGTCTCGTTGGATGGGGGGAGTTAGATTTTTATCTCGTGTAACTACTCCTTAAAACCTCCGATCCTCCCTGCAACAAAAAAAAACCCACATGACTCCCTCCTTTTCCTAACCCGGCGAAAGACCTCTTCCAGTACCGCCATCTACCACCCTCTTTACATTTATCACTTCCTCAATTTTTTTTCGGGTGGTTGAGATGAAGTGGTCGCCTCAACGATCACTTCATTGAGAAGGGGTGGAAGGGGAGTGGGGAAGGGAAGGGCTGGAGGGGAGGGTGAAGGGGAGAGAGGGGAAGGATAGGTCGATAGCGAGGGAAGTCACTGTAAGCAGAGATGGGGTGAGTAACAGGTAAAGATTGCCTGGTTGGATAGTTTTACGTGAAGCCGTCGGATTAATAAATGCAACTTAATCTCGTATTATATCCGTTTTTATACGAAAGTTACCGTTGTTTTTCCATTAATATTTTGCACGTTGTCGTATTTTATACTGGGAAATACTCTACTACTTACAAAAAACGTCTCACAGGCTTCGCACGGGGTGATTTTCTCTAGTGACTCCGAAGTTTTGACAAACGACTAGTGTGTCATATTCAGTGGCGCCGACTCCATGGGGCTTGAGGGGGCCCGAGCCCCCTCAATAATTCGTTATGGATGTGAGGAAAAGTGTCAGGCTTGTCGATTTTCTTCGGAGTGTCCAGATATCGAGATTGGAGTTCTCAGTGCTCTATTGTTGATCATATGACTCTTCTAAAATGCTTAAAAAACTTAAAACTCACTACTTATAAAATTTCCCGGAGAAAGATCCCCGGTTTGGGCCCCCCCAATATTTTGTGTAAGTCGGCGTCCCTGGTCATATTCTGGTCGTCCTCTCTATGCTGCATAAGAAGTTAAGCAAATACAGATGAATGCACTGTGGGTGAATTCTGCTACAGCAAGTAGTATGTCCAGGAGATGTTTGTCAAGTCGTCTGTCGAAACGTCGGCTTCGTATGATTGCGCCACCTGTTTCGAAACCCAAGCAACGTTTTTGCACTCAATTCATCGGCAAAATCTTCAATCATTTTCTCATATATATCTTTTGCGTTGCAAAGGAAATTTATTTGAAATAGAATTTGCCACATGAGCGGAAAATTATAAGAGAAATGCGTTCTCCTACTTTTCAAAATGTTTTTTGCTGTAATATTATCCTCCACAAAAAAATTTCCTCTGTGAAATTTCATTCATTTAGCACTTTTCAAACAGTTTTAAACGAGTTAAAAGCAGCCAAATGTTTTTCAAATGCCATTGCGAAAAACTAACGATTTCATCGCCCCTGGTAAAGTGATACAACTCCTGGAGCAGGAAGCTGTGGTAAGAATTCGTTCCGCTATTTTTTTAATAACTTATGAAGTGTTTTAAACAATAGCTCCAATAAAGACATCATGTAATTGATCCTCTTGCTTTGACGTCACAGAAGAATTTGAAAATGATTGTTAAAAATAATAAATATTAATTATTTAGTATTAACTGTCTCTATGCTTTTAAACATTGATTGGTATTTCCAACTCATTTACAATTACAAAAAGTAATTATGTTTCATTTAAGAATAAACTGTTTTATACTATTGCCTCTGTAGAAATAAGAATAAAATTTATCCTCGCGCTTTGGTGTCCTTGTGTATTTCGAACAAAAATCATGAAATCTACTAATAATTAATTAATTGCTGGAAGTAGTTTATTTTAATAATATTACGCGTGGTATTTTCCAACGATTAAAAATCATGGCGCCATGGTCAGGAAGGGTTCTTTCTGGGTTCGGGTCTTTGGACCCGAACACGGGAGCTGGAACGCGCCCGAAACTGTCGTCCGCAAAATATGAGTCAACGCGGAATGAACCCGAAAAAAAACCATCAATAAAATTACATATTGTATTTTACGGTTATTGATAGGATAAATATGGCGGAATTTGTAATAAAGAATGTTTAGCTCCACCCTCTGCAAAAAAGAGCGTATCGTTTATCCTCGAGCATTGATGGCGTAGATAAATTTGAAAAAAAAAATGAAATTATTATTAGCTATACCTGAAGTATTTATTCTAAAATTTCATTAGGTGTATTCAGATTATTAACAATATCAAAAAGTAACTGTAGCTGAATCCAGTTACTTTTCTGCCCACCGCCGATCTGATTCCTGATCGCAAAGAGGCAAAGGGGCGATATTGGCCATGAAGCGAAGCCTTCTCTCCTCAGAGGGCAAGAGGACGGAGCAAAGGAGCTGGTAGATGATGCGTGGGTGCGGGGTGGGAGGGGAGGAGTGGTCCTCGTGGTTGGATGCCTCGATCCAAGAGGGGTAGGCAACAGAGGAGGGAGGGAAGGACAATGATGATGCTGGTGAAGGGACGGGTGGAATTTTTATTTTTTTAAAGGTTTTCATTTTTTTTCTGTCCTTGTTCGGAAAGATGGGTGGTTTGACTCAGGGTTGCCAACGCTTGAGTATGAATTGAGTCGTGTTTAAAGGCGTTATGAAGGCTGTATCCTTCCCGTTGTAGTTTTGTAGATCTTCCATCACGGCCGTAGTCTATGAAAATACAGTCGTATTCTTTTGGTGATATATGTATAATATGATTTAATTTCGCGTGGGTTAATTTGGAGAAGAAAAACTCTAGATTGTACTTACTTAATAATTCAACCAGAACTTTAGTTAGGATAAGTGAGTATCCGTATTAAAATATTAATTTCTACCGGTAATTTTCACACCATTTCCACTAACTACCATGGTTTAGATATTCTATGTCATTTTCAAGGTATCCACGTCAAGTGCCGAAATCATGGCCGGTAGTGATGTTTTATATTGAATTGTGGTAATTACTATTAATTGGGTAAACTCTTATTGGGATTCCCAACGGGTTAATTTTTCCATAATGGCCAACATTTCAAGCTCCGACTCGGGGCTCATCCTCAGGAATGAATGCATGTGAGTACTACAATGGACTTATTTAATATGTTATGATTTCATCGCAGGAAACCATGGTTCTAAACCCAATTTCGAAATCCACTCTCCCACTTGATTGGTAATTGAAAGCTCTACTGATAGATTGATGAATCAAATTCAGCCCTGAGGATGAGCCCGACTGGGAGCTTGAAACTTTGGCCATTATGGGCAAATTAACCCGGTGGGAATCCCGAGAAGAGTGTACCCACATAAATCGCCGGGAAAGCATCAATCATACTTCATTATCATTAATTTTTGTTTATATTTTATCATGGATATATTGAATTTCCACTAAGTCAAGCCTTAAAGGATTTTATAGGTGGTTAAGTGAGGTTAGATCTCGCCTTGGACTGAGCCACAGGCATGTGAATTTCACAAAATTAGGGTAAAAAGGGGGCAGTTCCTAACCCAGATTCACATCGTGCTTCTAATATTTCCATTTTTTTATTAGTAGGTATCATAGTTTGCCCTAAGAATTTATTGATATTACGTTAATATTTAAAAAAACAACTTAATCCGACGTGAAAGAACCTTTGATTATCAGTCATATCTCGATACAGATGCGTTATTCTTTCGGAAGAAATTTTTAAAATGGTTTCTAAGGCCGAATCGAATTCACATATTCCATGAATTCTGCGTTATTCCACTGATTTAAATTCGAATTCATGAGGTTTGTATTGGCTCCAAATAATTCTGTTCCCTTGCGTGCATATTCAATTTTAAGAAATTCTTATTGTTTGCAACTAACATGATCAATTTTTAGCAACAGTATTTCTCTGCATCATGCCACCAATAAAGCAGAGAGCGGAATGGAATGTTTCACAAGCTATGTATTGAAATAACAATTTTAGAATGAATTTTAGAGAACAAAATTAAAATTACTATCTACCTGATACGGGACAGAATTGAGCATCCCTACCTTGAACGAAACGAACGGAAAAACCGCTCCTGGAAAATTGAGGTGATCGAGGATCCTAATTGGAATCTAAATCACGAGTTATTGTTTTTATTAGAGGATTCTACCGATTAAGGTAGGTTTCCGTGGAGTACTTCAGAAGCATTATGGCAGCTTCCCCTCCCTTCATGTACTTTCCTCTTCAATTTACTAAAAGGCCTACTTCCTTTCATTCTATCTAAAAATCCTATTCTCTTACTTCCTCTCCCCCGTTTAACAAACATTATACCCTCTAAAGGCCTGGTTACACGGTACATTAACATGTTCCTGTTCAATAAATGAGTGATTTTTGTGGACGGAATATGTACAAATGCATGAACCAAATTAGAACAGTTGTTGTTGGCGGCTTCCGCGGAGTGGGGTAGTAGTAGCAGCTTGGATTCTGGGTGGTCCTCCGCGTCGATTCATCTTCGTTTCGCCTGCGTTGCAGAAGGCGTATCCAGGTTTGAAGTGTCGGATGTAAGTTTTTTCCCGCCTAGTAAAGGCCTTAGTTTTGGCCATGTGCGTCTTGATTAGTCGGTTAGTAGAAGAGTTTCTTCCAGGCGTTGAAGAGCAAATAGTTGTCCTCCCTGTTGAAATGAGGAGTTATGGCTATTTCGACAGTCTTTTGTTTGAGTCGGGTATAGTAATCCATCTCTCTAGCGATGAGTTAAGCATTTTAGAAGACTACATTGTGCGTTGGTTCGAAACTTACATCCGACACTTGAAGAATCCTGCTTCAACGCCGGCGAAACTGTTATGCAAAGATGAATCGACGCGTAAGACAACCCGGAAACCAATCTTCGCCAAATTCGCCGACCTCGGTGGCGGTAGGCTCAAGTCGTATTCAAGCCTGTCAAACCGTAAGTCGCGGGTTCGAATCCCACCTGGGTAGGTGGTCCCTATCCAGGGCATGGATGTATGTGACGTGCTTTGTTAATTCCTCCGTTGTAAAGACCTCTATGTGCTGTTTACGGGGAAGTTGGAAATAAATAAATTGATAAAATAAAATTAAAACAGGTTTTATTTCCGTTCATGCGTTTGCACAAAGTAAGTGTTTACACGGTGCATTTTCGTGCTCTGTCACGCTATCATACATGTATATATTAGCTTATACGTGTTAATGCATCGTGTAACCAGACATTAAAAGTTAGAAATAAATAAAATAAAATTAGAGCAGGTCCTATTTTCCGTTCATGCGTTTGTACAAGTTGGGTGTTTACGCGGTGCATTTTCGTGTTCATTTACGCGTTCACACATTTAGACATGAACTTGTGCGTGTTAATGTATCGTGTAACAAGGCCTCGATATCGTTTTCAACACGAGTAATTGTACTCGTATGGAATTCTTGCACCGTTTTCGGGAAGACCAAAAAACGTCGTAGGTCGCTCTCCGTGAGCGTGGCTTGATGGCAGAGGAACGCGAGGGGACGCGCGACGAGACGTGCAGGTGGTGGGCGGGGGGGGGGGGGGGAAAGGCTCGGGGGGGGAGATGAAGGGAAAAGGGGGCACGGAGAGCGCCCGTAGCCGCGGGGGCGGCATGAATTTTTCATCCGGAGCAAGAGAGCGGCCCACGGTGAAAATAAACGCGTGTTGACTTTTGCCTCCTCCGCGGAGCAGGTCCAAAATACGGTGCCGGCCCCGGATGAATATGAGGGTTCCTCCCGGATGCTTGCCGCCGGGGATGGTTACAGTAAGATATTTAAGAGAGGAGAGGAGGTGCTGTGTGAAATAAGGACCGAGGATGAAGAAGAATGCAGAAGAAGCGTTATTATTTTTTTCGCATCTCGCTGCGCAGAAAAGGGGATTCTTTTTTAAATGGCGCGAAATCTTCACACACCAAAGTCCCTTCAATCCCTGTCTTAGAAGGACTTCATTCCTTTGGGACTAAAAATAAGTACCATATCCTCTTTCTCTCTTCTCTACCCACCTCTCCTTCCTCTGTTATCCTCTGTTCATTCCAAACTCGGAAGACTACACACAGTTGCGTATCCAGAGAGGGCTATAGCCCTCGGTTATCCAATTTTCACTAGATTAAAATGGCAATTTTGTTCCGTTGTCGAATATATATGGAAAAAGAGCTAAAACTAATAATAAATTTCTCCTTTAGATGTTGTACTAAGAAAAATAAAAACTTAATACTTCATAGAAACTTAGCACGAGGTAAAATTACTCAGACTGTGCATGTTTGTTTTAAAAACTTAGTTCTTTAGAAAATTAGTACGGTAATGAATATTAATGTAAAGTAACGAATTCATCTTAAACTATTGTTACAAGCATATAAATTCTCAAAATTTTCGTGATCTCCCCGACTCCCATTACTTCTGGGAGGTTACCACACATGACCCCCACCAAGCACTCCGCTTGTGAGCACCCAAGAGGAAAAATTACCCAAAATGCGCATTAATATTTGTTTTAATAACTAAAATCTTAGGAAAATTAGTAGTGAGACAACCTTAAAGTGTGGTAACAAGCATAGACATTCTAAAAATTTTTGCAAACCTCCCGAACCCCTACTATTGCTGTGAGATTGCCCCTAGGACTTCCACCAAGCCCCCCTTGTCCCTAACCTGAATCCTCCACTGATCTACACGCAAACCTCTTAGTTAGCTTCACTCATACCACCCCAAACATTTTGCTACACACCTTCTTTTTCACTTCCCAGCCAACCTCACTCCTTCCCCTCCGCGACCAAAAAGTCCTCCCACGCCTCCCCCTCCCTCCTTTTCATTACCCGAGTCTCCGTAATAGTCACGTGAGTGGGGGAGTGGGAAAGATGGCGTGCCTGAAAGTGTTTTGTAAGAGATGGGTGAAGAGTGTGCAAGACACTCGCACGGAGGCGTGCCCTGAAGGGTTGAGGGGCCTAGTGATGCGGGTGTCCTTCCTGGTATGGGTATCAGGGGCGGATTCAGCTTGAAATTTGGGGAGGGGGTCAATACCAGGGTCTGGGGAGTATGGGATACTCTCCGGGAGAGAAGGAAGATGTCCCTCGTAAATGTTCTTCAGGGAATGCTACACTCTACGATAAATACAACTCCCAGCAGATCAGGGTAGGGACTAGGGGTGGCTAAGTGAGGAATCTTGGGGGTAACCTCTAAGCCAGGGGTGTCAAACACGTGGACCGCGGGCCGTATTCGGCCCGCGGCACCAAGACTTCTTCAATCGCAATTGACACTTCCTTTGTTCCTTTAAGGTTTACAGCTCTTGCAGTTGGAATATCAAAACTTAATGGCACTTCATCCATATTATCCACATGCATTCCTTCTACTCCGAAAATGTTCTCTTTCACAAATTGTCTACATTTTATCACCTTGGCCTTCTAATCTAGCGGTAGTTTCTGGCTAGTACTTGTCGAGGCACGACTACTTAAATTATTCCTGTATTTTATATAATTCTCCTGTTATTGGTCCTGAAATACATATGCGGCCCTCGAGTTGTATGAGTTGGCTAATGTGGCCCGCCAAGGTGAATGAGTTTGACACCCCTGCTCTAAGCAATAGTAGGGGTCCAAACATAATTATCATTCAGTGTGAATTGAACTGCCCCTGAAGTACTACACTATGCGAAAAAAGGGTTCTGGGTTCCATTCCTGAATACCCTAAAGCATAATCCTCGTTTGCAAAGGCTCCTAGGGAGGTCCGTGGCACAGGGAAAATCTCTCTGCCTTCGATATTAGATATCTGCGGAAATAGAATTTTTCTGCCACGGTGGCGGCGGAGTAAATTCCCAGTCTGACAAATCGAATGTCCTGGGTTCGAATCCCGCCTGGGTGGGTTACCCCTATCGAGGGTAAGGCTGTTTGTGGTCATCTGTTGCTCTTGTCAGTTTGATTCTGCCGATGTAAAGGCCTTCGATATGCTGTGTTGGAGATGGCATTTTTAAAAAAATATAACAAATTTAATAATTAACCTGCCTATGGCATAGTCCGAGGAGAGTTCTAGCATCACTTGTCCAAATGAACTTTTGGGTTGAAATAGTGAGCGAGTTGCACTACCAATGAGAGGGCGGTATTCTTGGTTTTGAGGCGAAGGGTCCTAGATTCCAAATCAAAATATTAGGTATTCACCTTCCTGCGGCGCTTAGTCCAAGGTGAATTCTACTCTCACTTGTCTAAACCAGCCCTTGGGTTGAAGCAATGACAGAATGAGTAAATGCACTGCAAAGGGGAGTGAGGTGGTCATGGCCTCTGACGCGAAGGGTCGTAGGTTCAAAATCCTAATTGAAGCCTTTGGATAGCTGCAAAGCTTTCCCTTCTAGGCGAGATGTTTCAGAAAAAGGAACTGGCCTTTTAACCAAACAAATTCGAACGAAAGTGTAGTAGTTTGCGGTTAGCTCCACCGTCACCTATCAAAAACGACAATCAAGTTAAAATGCTGAGTGAAAGTTTGCCACAACTGGAAGAATTGTTGCTAAAACTATCTTGAGCTTCTTTGTTTCTTGAACCTACCGGGAGTGGTTGTCGTGAATTCGAACATCATTTTCACACTTTATCGGAATGTAATTTCAATTTAGGTTTAAGCACACTTAAAACTGCGACGTCAGTTACTTTCTAAGGCCTTCCTAACACAGTAAAACTAAAAAAAAAACTTGCTGGTCAATTCAAGGAAGTATTAAGACAAATTAAAAGGTAATTTCAAATTAGTCACCTGCTCCATTTTAAGGGCAAAGAGGGTTATTGCAGAACTCATGCGTGTATCAAGGTATCATAATTTCCAGTCAGTTTAAATAGATACAGCTTCCTTAACATGGGTAATAACATGAACCCGAATCCCTCGAATCCCGGTCAAGGCGAATGATTTTTCCTCTGTGGATTTTTCGCACTATTTGTGCATTGCGGGTGACTCCGTAAAAAGTTATCACCGTGGCTAGTCCCGGTTTACTTAAATATGGGTAATAACATTTAGGTGCACATATTTTCCAGAGTGAATGTGATGAAGTGACTTCGTTCTAATTTTTTAGCGCATATTTGAATTTGAATTTGAGTCTTGTATATAGGTATATTCTTAATCTCCAAAGTATTACGAAAAGTGTTATGAAAACAATGAGGTTGAGTCGTATCCTCAGCCGGATATGTTGTGACCGCAGTGTTTCCTGGTGTGCGGGGAACTGGTTGAAGGCGAGGCACAAGTATCGGCAAGTTCTTTCCTAAACGAGTATACTGATAAGCCGGTGGTCATTTCTCATCTGTTTACTCCTGAGATTGGTGAAGGGGATAAACTGGTCTTTTAGAATTCGGCAATAGTATAAACTTCAATACAACGTCGCGTCGTTTTCCCAATAGCTATTTTTCTCGAAAACGTCTGAAATTAAACCTAAAATTATATCATTTACTGTTACAAGCTGCATAATAACATTCATTTTTTAAAATAATTATAGCATTCAAGTACGAAATGGGCTTCTGATCGAACGGTCTGTTTCAAATCGTGGGTGAATGCTACGGACACCCCAAAAAGTGCGCGGTTGCCAAAGGAAAGTCACTGTCCCTACCTTGAATCTTTAATACCATCTCCATCTTCATTATTCTGGGGTGAGCTCTACCTTCACATGTGTATTTGAAGCCCAACCCCTGAATTTAATCACTGAATGAGTGATAAATCTAGAATTACGTATTCGTGATGAAATTAAGTTAAATATTTTGCAAATGAACTCACTTTTTGATCGCTACTGATTCCAATATATTACCCAAATTATCAAGAGGCAACTTCTACGAAAAATAGACTTTAAATGGTATAAGCTACGATGAAAGGTGAAGTTTAAGTTTTATGTGAGGAGTGAGCACAGATGCTGGTTTCGATGGGTGGAGACCTAGGTTTTAAAACAGAATTTGGTAATGGGAAGGAAATATCGTGTAAGTGCGGAAGGGAGTGAAAAGTGATTCATTGGATTATTTTTTTTCATTTAGCAACAAAAAATTATTCGTGATTGCTCTTTCAAAATTTGGACATATTCTCAATCGTAACTTTGTAACTAGAGAAAAGAATTTATGCTCCAGGCCTAATAGTTTCCCCATGTTTCACCAATTTTTGCGTTTATAACCGGCTTCAATTTGCAAGTAGCTTCAAGTTCAAATATACAAAAATTGGAGTGATGTGGTTTTATTGGTACATTGGGACTTCACTTTGTTCCCTTAGTTCCCTATATTGTGTGATTTAACTCACTTTTTGATTTCCCTCGACTAGTCTCAACGTATTGTCTAATTTATCAACAGATCTTCCAAATGCCTACGGGACGATGAACGGTGAAGTTTCAGTTCTAAGTGAGGAGTAAGCACTGCCTTCTCACATAGTTCCCTTTAGCTCACCGGCGGCCGTAGTCCCGTTGGTCTTGCTCTCTTCTTGAGGTACACCATAAAAGATTGAGGCATGAACTGCACGCCACTATTTTTAATAGTATTTTTATAGTTGAGCGCTTAGAAGGATGTGGGAACGGGCGAAATACATGAATAAATTAGTCAGGGAGTAGAACCTCACCCCACGCATCGAAAGATTATTACTCCTGGAGTACTTATATCACGCTTTTAGATTTTTAAATGACGATATCTATTTTTCGCGATTAAATGAAAAGTGAACATTTTCAAGCGCACGAAAACGCGACGGCTAATTATGAATGCTGAGGAAAGCCCGTGAGACGTATTTCTGGTTCCCGCTGCCGCCATGTGAGGTGACCTTGGGACGAGGCTCTGAGCGCCGCTAAGATGCAGCCTCTAGCAGGTAGAGCTTGTCTTAAATAAGGATTGTTATTACCCTATCAAACGAAGGAAACTTTCCGACCTTATGCAATTTTGATAGACGAGAGATGTTTCCCTGAGCTGGATGTCTTATACATGCATTGGTAATCTCAGGCGATGTAAAACTCCTGACTACTCGTATAGCATCTAGGTCCCTGTGACGTCACGTGGAGTGGCATCGCATTGGCGCCAATCTGGCCTTTTTCAAATGAGGTTAAAATTGACCATTAACATTCGTCTAAACTGGTATCTCTAAAACAAAATAATTTGTATATTATGAATATACTCACGTTGGGTAACGAATCGCAATCAATGCCTTTCATTTTCTTTGATGAAGGAAACTACCCTTATATATCCTTCCCCTCTCCCGATCCCCCTGCTGCGCTAAACCCTTACCCTGACACCTCTACCTCCCCTCCCCACCATGTCGGCTTCTGCCTCCTTAAAGTCCACATCATGGCTTACGTGTCCTTAGAAGTGGGGGGCGAGTAGGGTAACTGCTCAACAGGGTGTCCTCTCGAAATGCTCAGGGTATAGCCATTAGGGCAAAAGGGGACCTCTCCCCGACTCCCCTGTCTCGCCCATCAAAACCCTTGCCCTCCTCCACGACCCTTAGCACCCTACCCTTATCCCTCCCAACCCTTCTTCATGGCAGTCCCCTCTTCTCTATATTCCTCCACTTCCCACCCGTCCTTTATAAACACCTTTTGAGCCGTTACCTTGTTCTCTCGTTTCTCGAACGAAACTTATCGTTTACTTCATCCCGCCCTCTCCCTCCGTTTCGTTGATTGGCTGTTTATTTAAGGAGGCGATATTTGAGTGCGACCGAAAGCTATTGATCCTTCGAGTGTAGCTTGGCATGGGAAAGATGGAATGGGTCACCTGGAGGATGAGTGGAGGGAAACCAAGTGGCGATTGACTGCTCTCTCGTCATATAACGAGGCCTTGGAGACTTATTAGCCTCGTGTCCTAACCCCATGGCCGGTTTTAGACATTTTTTCTAGTGTAAGCGAGGAATAATCCGCCCCACTTTCAAAAATAACCTGAGTGGTGGTAGGGGTTCTCTCTGGATTCATTGAAAAAGATAAAAATATTATATTTTTTCTAGTGTAAGCGAGGAATAATCCGCCCCCCTTTCAAAAATAACCTGAGTGGTGGTAGGGGTTCTCTCTGGATTCATTAAAAAAGATAAAAATATTATAGGAATAAAGGCCGAGACTTAACAATCAGCGTGACGTTATTATGCGATTGCTCTTATATTATGAAAGTGATGTTTCCAGTCCTTAAAAACTTATTTAATGCGTATTGGACTGATCGCTTAGGGGCCCCGTTTTGCTAGGCACCCTTCACGGCCGCGTGCTTTGCTTAACGCTTAAACTGGCCCTGCCTAATCTAAATAAGATCGTCAGATCTACTATCCCAGGGCATATGTGTCCCTAAAGCCCTATCGCATCTAAAAAATGATCCTGAATGGTTTCATTAGGATTTCCTATGGGAATTATTTTACCATTAAAATACATTATTTGGAAACTGATTTACAAAAATAGATCAGAGATGAAAAGAAACTATGCCAAAATTAAAATAATGGGATCAGTTTCGTAATAAATTTATAATACTTGCCATACTAAAGTTACAAATCGTTATAAAGGTAATTTCGTTCCGAAAATGGGATTTGTCACTAAAACTGTTATATTTATATTGACAAATAGATTCGTATATAATGAGAGCTTACGTGCTGAAAATTCCCCATGGAACAACAAATATTGCTTTAAATTTAAAGGTAAAATAATTGTACGTGAAGCCTTCATTATCCTATTCATCCCTGTCTATTTCTCCATATTTCCAACCGTAGACAAGGTACAATGGGAAATTTTAATTGTTTCTATATATTTTTTGGATGAATTATTGTAACAGCTAATTTTATAATCAAACGTATATCGTACTATCGATTTATTAATAAATCAAAAGCCGAGTGAAATTATTTATTGCGGTGGACGTGCCTCTATTCAGCTCTATAGGAGGATGTTGTAAGACACTCCAAAGTGGCTTCTCCCTTGAGAAATGGGTTTAGCTTGGCGTGACGGATATGATATTTCTATCAATGGCAGGAAAATCAATAATATCAATATCCTTGGAAGTTCTTTTGGCGCCGCGTGAAATAAAGATATGTATTCTGGTTGTATGCATTAGTGTACTGTACCGCGTAGACAAGATTCTAGGGTAAATGCCTTGATAAGAAGACTTCAAGAACTAAGATAACTAATTTTCACCTCGTGTCTCCGCCTATGATTATGGAATTTACAGAATCGAAAATGTTCATTTTTTAAAAGCCCAATTTTTAAATCATAAAATCAGAATTAACCTTAAATTTTACAATATTTTAGTTCAAAGTCCCCGTAATTGAACTAATGGCAATTCCTAATTAATTAAAATATGTTGTGGAGTAATTAAAAGTTAAATTTTTCTCTTGGTATCATTGGTATACGTATCTGGCTGACAGAATTATAGTTATTTCAGCTTAATAATTCTCCCAGTCTTGCTCATATTTTCTTAAAATCATACCTTTTTTCTCAATAGCAATTTTTATCCTCATTTTTGTCGTGAAAGAAATAATTATCTTCTAAGTTTTTCCAGCTATATTAATTTGACTTATTGATGAGCATCTATATTTTTTGCTATTACCTCGGTTTGCAAAGAATTGGTTTATGAATTCAACAAAATGATGACTCTGGCAGTAGCGTAACATTTAGGTACTTGCCAAGGTCCTTAAAATATTCTTTAAGAACCATGGTTACCTGCATCATTTTATCTAGAAGTTAACGATCTCTTATAAGCATTTCATTTGTAGGGTTAAATTTACGGCGTAATATGGGTGTATGCAGCTGTTGCAGATAGCTGATACAGCTTTTCATTTGTGAGCTATGTCAGCATTTTTGGAAGAACCGTTGAAGCTGTTGTGATACGTAAATCGATTAGTTATTGCCTCGTAAGTGAGGCAATATTTCTGTTAACCGGTTATTGTAAAAAATAATATACACGATGGGGGAAATGACCACGGAAGGTTTCATTATGATTAATAATTAATTTAACTGCAGTAATGAATTTCAACCAAGTCATCTTAAGAGTATTTATCTACAGAAATATTTAATTTCTGTCTCTTTGCTTTCGTATGTATCGTCATGGATTGCCTATTGCTGAAATCTCACGTTTAATATAATTTGAGAGCCGTCTCAGCTTCTCGAATCCTCATGATAACTTACATGCATTTCACAAAAAAATTGTTGGGAAGCCTATTTTTCATACCCTAGGTTCTTTTTGAAGCCTTTAAGCGGAGAATTCTCATTATATCTATTGCCATATACTTCAGATTGCAGTTTTTCAACAAAAAATCTTACGCATATTCTATCCATTTTAACCATTTGGCTGCATATGACGAGTGTCTATCTTCGTGGGTTGCCTATCGCATTATGCACGGCGGAGCAAGATCTTTCCTCTTGCGCCACCGTATAAACGTGAATAGTGAACATCTTGATCGGTAGCCTTTGAAATTCGCTTCAAAATGTTAAGGATGTAAATGTCAGCGTACCGGACAGGAAATTGGGAGATCCTAGTTCGAATCTTGATCATGGCAAATGAATTTTTGCGGGAAATTTCAAACCTCGCCGTGTTTACCTCTCCGAAATCAAGCTCTTTATAATTCCGTAGCATTTTTTCGCGTGTGCGGGGGAGAAGGCGCTGCCAAGTCTGTGGTTGGATCTAGCCCCGTTGCACCCGTGCCACGAGGGACGTAGGAGTGACCTACTTTTTTAACGGATCGACCTTGTTTGCACCGCGTAAAATTTTGGGAAACCATGCGTCTGACGTCATTCAGCTCTCCAGCACTTTAAATCCCTTAGGCAACCACTCCACCTGAGTGTCATAATGTAAATTCCATAAGTAAAAGAAAACATACACACGCATAAAACTCACCGCTCTGCTTTTTAAGTACATAATTACTTAAGCAATGCTGTCATTGAATTTCAAGGGTGTTATCTAAATGCAAGTGGAGCTACAAAGGGATAAAATTATTTTAGTGTTAATTCAAATTCATTAAATAATCTTCATTATCTAATAATTACCTCGTTTCACGTATTAAAATGTCTCTTGAAATTTTAAAACAAGACCTTATTTTACTAGGGATATTTCTTCAGTCCTGATACAAAGTGTACGAGTGTCCTCTATTTATTCTTATCCCAAGCCAATTTTCCCTACGCTGAGGTTCATATGCTCCCTGATATTCTTAAATTGACCTTATTTCTTATTGCTTTACACTGAAAAATGTCAAACTGAACTATTTTGGCTAGAAAATATACTATCCGGAGTAAAACCATTTGCCCCTATCGGATTTCGAACCCTAATCTCTAGCTGTTCTATCTCGTGACCTGAACCATAGCTCTGTTGTTATCGAGAATCTTTTGCAGATCCAGTTACAGAACACCTTTCGGAACTAGGTTCGGATTTCATTCAAGGCAATGGATTTTATCCTGTGGAATTTTCGCACTTTTCCATGCATTTTTGGGCGATTCCGTTAAGCTGCCTCACAGGCTAGTCCGTGGCTATTTCGTTAATGCCCGAGTCCCTTGCCGTTTCTCTCATTCCCATTCTTTTCTCCACTTGCCTATCCCCAGACTTTCTCTTATCAAGCTTAGCCTGTACTACCGCCTCTCTAGCAGATAATTTCGATCCTTCCCTGCTTTCAACTATCCATTTCATCAACCTTGCCATGTCCCATATATATGTAAAAAGCTCATTACCCCCTTCAACTCCTCTCATATTTTTGTTGAATTTTTTATTCGTATTTTCGTAATCTTGTCTCTTATGTTTTGTTTTTGTTTATATTTTAAACTTTTACCGATTTTTGAATGAAAAACTTTGCTGTTTCTACAATTTGGAACTTTATTTTCCTGACTAGTTTCGATACACTGCATCATATTCATAGGACTAGCAGTACAAGTAGCGTTGCTGTGGGTTATTTACCAAAAAGGGGGCAAAGAGTGGAAGGGGTGGGGAGGGGAAAGGGGTGGAGAGGAGATGTCTGTAGAGCGCTACATTGTTGCACTTCGCGTAGGAGGGGGGGGAGAAGAAAGGGAACGTACTTAGGGAAGGCAGCGTGGGTTAGCGTCATGGGGATTATTTTTCGGGTGCAAAATTGGGATGTCCAGGAGGGGGGAGTGGAATGGGAAAAGGTGGAAAAATTTTTACTTTTACCCATGAATTTCATGTTACCGTTTCACTTTAAATTGGCAGAAATGCTGTATGTGAGCAATTAATCACATAAATAAATAAAATCCCAGAATAATCCTTCTGAATTGCGTGGTTACATAAGAATCTTCTTAGGACAGCGGTTCCCAACCGGTAATATGCATACCCCTATCCGTAGTGAAATTATGTAATAAAATGTACACGTTACATTTTTGGGGGTACAAAATTAATTATAAACAAATTAGGGGGTACGGGGGGGAAAAAAGTTTGGGAACCGCTGCCTTACGAAGACTGACTGATACAAAAGTGTCCAGCGACCGGTAAAATCGGGATTTGTGCGTGAGTTTGTAGTCCCTGGAATTATGCATGCATTTTTGCTCCAGACAAGAATTTCAAAATCGTTTGTTTCAAATTCATTTCACATAAAATTTTGTCTGTTCTACGCCCATTTTTTTTTATTTAAATATGTTCGTCGTAATTTTAATTGCAGTACTTGAGTAGAATTTTTACAGCCGCATTGAAGCGTCGTATGTCAGACAAGGCAATAGAATCGAAATGTCTAGCACCATTGACTAAAATAAGATTCAAAAACACGAAGAACATAATTCCAGGTGACGTCAACATCTACTTATGAGGTCGAAGCAGCGTTTTGGCTCGCATTAAATAAGTTAAAATTTTTACTAGTGTGCCAGCTAACCTATTCTTTATCCTTGTTAATACGTTAATGTAATATTATTTAAAAGTATTGAAGTAATTTTGGGTGTTTTAGAATGCTTATTCGTGGCAGTAACCACGTCAGATCAACCTGGAATTTTGTAAAACCTCCCTTGAAAATCGGGAATTATACATGAATTTCTCTTCATTGATTGGCTGGAGACACTGTATAATATGCGGATACGACAGCAGGAAAAGATAGTGAGGGGATGGGGGAAAATGGTCAAGAGTGCGTGATAAAGTGGAGGGGGTTGGAGGGGAAATGTTGGAAGCGGGAAGTGGGGAGAGGGAAGGGGAAGTGGGATAGGTGTACGGCGGGGTTTGGAGGGTGGGGTGGATAGGAGAGGTTTTTCTAATATTAGAACTTGTCTTGCGTCAGTTAATTCCTCTTTTGTATATCCCGCAGCAGGGCGGAAGGGCTTGTAGGTAACTTGGAACTTCGCGGGCACTTTCCTCAAAACCACGAGTTAGTCCCCCCTAAGGGGACTGCATAGAGGCCAAATTCCATCCCATAGAAGGTTGAATTCTGTTCCCACTTCGGTCGCATTTAAACGGTTTTCAAAAATATCCGCAGTGCGGTATTGAGTGAAATGCAATCTAGTTTTTTTCCAACATTTTACAATGTAGTGTTTGACATTGCGAGGAATAGCACTGAAAAGTTATGAATTTGATAAAATCATCATGGATGTAAATTTCGGTTGACACGCGTAATTATACCTTATTTCCCCGTGAAACTCGGATCAATTTGTCCGATAGCGACGCGAGTGGCGACTTGTTTAAACACACTTAAATGCGCGGTGGTCGACAACAAATTATTAGGCCGACTTGAGGATCCCATATTAAAATATTCGTGGTCCCCCCTCGCGAAGGGTATTCGTCCTTTTTTTAAAAAAAAAACTTTATAAACCTTTCAGTCATCCTTCCCACGCCCTCATCGCATTCTTTGTCCTCTTTGTATATATATTATGCACCAGGTACCCGAAATAGGTGTCGCAAGGTTAGATCGCTCCCGTGCGATAAGCGAAGTTGAAATTTTTGGATGTGAATACTTCGAGATTTTCGGAGGTGATACTCCTGCCTCGTTGGCGATATCGTAACAGAACGCTAACTCGTTAGATAGGGAGTTGTAAACGGATAAAGATAGAACTGGAAGAATCCGAAAGTATATTCCGTGGGCACGTGCCACCTGCCTCGACGTTCGCGACGCTGCGGCCAAGAGATTTCCGGCGCGAAAACTAACGTTTTAAATTTTCCTAGTCTTTCAGGTCAATTTTCTAGTGGTGCGAATACTTTATAGCAAAAAATCTTTTTTCTTGATTTGAAATCAAACCAAGATCCGCCAAATTTTCGGCAATAGATTAAGAAGTTAATGTTTTAGCTGCCAATGCGTTGATTTTTTCTTTGGGTTTTTAGACAGCAATGGAGGAAAAGTTGGTTCGTCACAATGTACCAGGCTCAAGTACGTATTTCTCAAGTGAGGATGCCATTGCGAAACAATTAACACCGAAGGAGAGAGAGAGAGAGACATATTCACAGCATGTACATTATACTATATTTACCGCAGGATTTACGAGGTAAAATGTGGGAATTATCATTGAAAAAATTAAAAAACACGATCAACGTCATATGCCATATACCCCTCATCTACCAAAATATCTCAACCTCCTATAAGAATGGCTTCTCATTGATATAGGTTTTGGTCTGGCAGAAAAAGTATGACATTTTAAAAATAAATTCCTCTTACAGTCATCCATAAAATTGGCCAATTGGTCCAATGGCATCTGTAGAAATTTTGATATATTTTGAGGTTTATTTGCGAAGCAGGTGTTTTCGATTCGATAGAAAATATCTCAAGATTATTAACTACTAACTACGAAATCCCTTACCTCTGTGCCTCAGTTAGGTAAGTAGGTTGAAACAATAAAATTGATATAAAAGTTTTTCCAGCGCTTGCTATATTTTATAGGTAGATATTTAAGATAGCTTGAAATTCCCCTGACATGTGTTTTGCGAATATCTTAGTACATGAGAAATAATAAAGAAATCGATGTAAAAATAAGCAAAAATAAAATCAATGGCGGCAATCGTATCGAACCAGTTCTAATGGCAATGTATAATATAATATCCCTCAGTTTAACGCCGGTATATTTATTTCAAGCATTAATAGTAATCTCTACATTATTGTAGAGGATAATTAATGATATTTTACCAGGATTTTTATGCATTCTTACTCCCGGGCGCAGCTAGGAGTTAAGGCTAGGGGGTTATAGGCGAGGGGGTCTAGGTGTAAAATAGGTTTATTATAAAAATTTCTCTTAGCTCTTGGGAGCGGGTTATCCCCCTAAACCCCCATCCCTGCACCACCGTTATTACATATCCTCTAGTATTCATATTTTTACTTCAGAGTTATCTTATTAATCGGCCGAAAATCCGGAAATTGGCTAGGGTCAGTCCACTCTCATTCTCCTATCAACTTAACTTTTTATTTTTGCATAAATATTTTTTTTCATCCTTTCTACCAGATGCATGTATATACTATACATGACCTTCATTTTCGTTCTTAGCATCCAATTTTTCGACGACTGTTGTCATCACTGGACGTGATGTGACCGATGACATTTTCTGGCCTTCTTTTTAGGGTTTTTAGAAGAAGAAGATTACTTTTTTGCTGCTTCATATTTCAAATGCTCCCTCCCTCGTCACCAAACCAATGAAAAGCAAACCATTCCCAATGAAAAGACAAGAAGAGCATCATTTAAAAAATATCATCCCAACCCGTCTCCAAGTGAGCCCACTCTTTTTTACTGGTATTTACTGACAGTCCAAGTATGAGATTGATTTTTTAAATTTATCCTACGATTTTACTAAATATTGATTAATTTTTTGAGGTATATTCGAGTAATCGTAGAAGTTACATTGGGCAGGATATAAAGGATGTGAAAGAGAAGAATTACTTGACTATGAAAAAGCTAGGTAGGTAAGGAGGAAAGGAAAAAGGTAGGAAAGCGGAGTGGAGAGCTGCCTCAAACTAATCTTAGGATTGTTGACTTATGATGATGATGATGGCGGCAGGAAATGGGTAATGAAATATATTTAATTTTAAGAAATGTTCCTCAAATTATTCCAGCGTCCGAAGATTACAAATGACACCAATAGGGTGGTTATCTATTATTTTTTTATTGCCTAAATCGAAAGATTATTAATCCTGGAGTACAAATTTCACACTTTTAGATTTTTAAATGACAATATCTATTTTTGCGATTAAATGAAAAGTGAAAATTTTCAAGCACGCGAAAACGCGACGGCTAAGTATGAATGCTGGGAAAACTCCGTGTGGCGTCATTCTGGTTCCCGCTGCCGCAAAGTGAAGTGGCCTTGGGGCGAGGATGTGTGTGCCACTGCGATGCAGGCTGCTAGCAGTTAGCTTTATTTATCTATAGTTTAGCAGATACGGTATTAATAAGGATTATTAATACCGTATCAAACGAAGGAAACTTTCCGGCCTTAGCCAGTTTTAATAAGTGATTATTAAGACATGTTTGCCTGAGCTCTGTGCCTCATGCATGCATTGGTAATCTCAGACGAAGTAAAACTCCTATCTACTCGTATAGAAACTGGGTCCCTGTGACGTCACGTGGAGTGGCATCGCTAGGCGCCAATCTGGCCTTTTTCAAATGAGGTTAAAATTGACCATTGCCATTCGTCTAAACTGGGATTTCTAAAACCAAATAATTTGTATACATATTATGAATACACTAATGGTGGGTAACGAATCGCATTCAATGCCTTTCGTTTTCTTTGATGAAGGAAACTACCCTATGTGAGCCATATTTCATTGCAATGCGATGCGCGCTTGGGCACGCGAATTTCCGCCTCAAACACACTGCCCCCCTCCCTCTTCTCACCTTTCACTTGTATCCCTCCTTAGAGCTTCTTCTCGTCCCTGCAGCTGTAGAGAAGACTCGAATAGCAAGGGAGTTGAGTTCGAGACGATGCTATCCAGAGTGGGCGAAGCGTTTACTTCCGATAGATCTGAGATCCGCTGTGGACGTGGAGTGGGAAGGAAGGGGTTATGGTGGTCTGGACGCGTGGGCTGCACGCTGTCTGCTCTCCTTGCCTCACCCACATCCACGCACTAGAGGGCCGAACAGAGTGACTGAGTGACTCTAGACGAACGAATCTTTGACTGCGGAGTAAGGAATAAGCGATCTTCTTGTACTGCTTGATTTTGAATTAGCCAACGTTGCTTCGTGAGAAATTGGCAAGGTGAAAACATAGGCAATTTACCAATATACACATCACACAAGTCATATAAGAGCAAAATGGGAATCAGGTTGGCGTGGTGGCAGGGACGCCGACTCACAAAAAATGTTGGGGGGGGGGGGGTCCAAACCGGGGATCTTGCCCCGGAAAATTTTATAATTAGTGACTTTTAAGTTTTTTAAGCATTTTAAAAGAGTCATATGATCAAAATTAGAACCCTGCTAACTCGAATATCGAGATCTGGACAATCCGGGGAAAATCGACAAGCCTGACATTTTTTCCTCACACTCATAACGACTTTTTGGGGGGGTTCGGGCCCCCTCAGGCCCCATGGAGTCGGCGCCACTGAATATGACATACTAGTCGTTTGTCAAAACTTCGGGGTCACTAGAGAAAATCATCCCGTGCGTGACCTGTGAGACGTTTTTTGGGTTCAAATCCTGTTCTAATTTCGCCCACCCATTCGTGCGATTGCGCGCCAGATTGAGAAAAACATAATTAGTGCAGAATTATCCTAATACATGCCCCATGTAAAATAGTCTTTCTTTACCTACTGGTTCATTGACGCGTTCAGGACGACATTCTGGAAGAACCATGGAGGAAGGGAATCGCTCATGAGTGCGTAAAAGGACCTGGTTGTTATGGTGGCTAGGGTGTTGGCTTCCCACCCCGTGAGCTTGGGTTCAAATACCGGCGGTGGCAGAGAATTTTCAGAGACTGCCCAATCCCTGCTTTAATGATGTGAGAAGGACATTCGAGCGCAACACTCTGTCCGTCGGATGGGACGTTAAACTGTGGTACCCTTGGCGCCTTTCGTTAAGAGTAGGCTAATGCCGACGCGGGATTTCTCTCCACCCTTCCTTCCATACCCTTCCCTCATGGCGCAAATGGCCTCAGCTAACTTTCCTATAATTATCAAATTCGATCAAAATCCTGCTGCTTCCAGAACCTTCAAATGGTTGAGAATAACGCAAAGGAATTGAAATCGGTGGATATCGATGAAACGCGTGAAAACTGCAAAGTTTATATTTTCATCAATAATAAAGAGATTTTCGGATTTGGGGATATATTTTGGATTCTCAATCTACAGTGTGAAATAATGCGTTGCCAGTGATCTCAATATGCCACTTCTTCTAAATAGAATATGCTGAGACCACAAACCAGTTGGACCTTCTTAATGCTTGCGGCCCATTCCTTCCGAGAATCACAATAAATGGGCCTTAAGGCTAACTGCTTCTACATTATGAGATATTATTGAGAATAAAACTAGAGTGTTCAATTAATATGGTTGTATTTCAAATTAATTCATACGTAAAATTCCATAATTTAGTATCAGTATAAGTGAATTCTTGGGTTTCGCGTATGATCAAAGATGATGAAGTCCAAAGCTCTCTCCGTGGAAGAGGTGACTAATAAATTTCTAATTTCATCAATAGCATTCCGTAGTCAAAGCGATGAGTTAGTCTACTCCGAAATTGTGTTAGCGCGTTCGGGGCCCAGAGATTGGCCACTCAATGAAAAGCAGCATCGTGGTAACCCGGAAAACAATGCATTTTTACCGCTGAATTTGAAATCATCTTCACCTAACCTGTTAAGGATGCCCGCAGTACAGTAGGAGAAACTTCCCGTCGCCAACAGTATGATCAGAACGCGGGTGAAACCCGAAAACCAATGCATTTTTTACCTCGGCGCCGTGAAATACTTCGTCAGAAACTCCCACGACATTTTTCTTGGGTTTTCTTCCGCATAAGTTGGATTTTGGACTACAGTTTCATTGGCTATCTTTCCAGACTTATATTAACTAAAATGGACCCAACTAACCAATCTGTAATGAGAATTATTACTGTGATAGTGCCTACTCCTTTTGCTGAAAGACCAGTTCATGAGTCATTAACCAAAATGAACGAATTAGCCCATCCGTAATGAGGAATTTAGCTATATGTTTTTTTTTTCTTTCCCGGCGTATGATACTGGTGTATTCTTGTCGGGTTTTCCACCGGGTGAGTTGCTTGCAGGCCAACGTTTCGATAGCTACCTCTGCCATCGGCCTCAGGGAACGCCCGAGAATGATGGCAGAGGTAGCTATCGAAACATAGGCCTAAAAGTAACTCACCAGGTGGGAAACCCGAGAAGACTTCACCCGGAATGTTACTGTGGTAGTGACTCTTCTGCTGAGAGACCAGTTCATGATTCATTCATCGAAATCAACGAATTATCCCATCCGTAATTCTTTGATGCGGTAGCTTAGCCAGGAATTTCGTTCGAGGGGGGGGTCCAAAATGAGGGGGGAATAAAAAAAAAGGGTTCTAAGTTATGGGTTTTAAACTAATTTTAACACTTTTCATAATCGAAAAAAACTTAATTTTTTAAAGAAATATTTTGTAAATTTATAATTTTTCAATTTTTGTTTTCTATAATGAAGGAAAATAATTGTGTTTCAATATTTGGGGGTGGGAAGGGGGGGTCCGGACCCCACGAACCCCCCCCCCTGGCTACGCCAATGCCGTAATGAGAAATATTACTGTGGTAGTGCCTGCTCCTTTTGTTGCAAGACGCAGTTCATGAGTCACTCTCCAAAATGAACGAATCAGCCCATACTTAATCGGAAGTATTCCTATAAGTGCGTACCAACCTATACCTAAATTCCTTCCAGATCACTGCTTCTAAGTTTTGGAATTCATTACCCCCCTTAATAAAACGCTCCTCCACCCCGGAATCTTTCAAGAGTAAACTGTATGAATATTTAAAACCGTAAATGTATTGTTTTGAGTTGTACAAATCATTGAGTTGATTAATTTTGCTTATGTTGTGATATTTCATAATTATTGTATTTTTGAGCAGAATGTTTAATTGTATTTAGGTTTTTTGCTCTTATGGGTTTCCCAGAGCATCAATAAAGCATTCATTCATTCAATAAAGGGGGGGGGGATTCGTGGAGTCAGGAGGGTAAAGGAGCGGCTGCCATGCTCCCTTTCTCCCCTCAGCATCCAGCGGCACACATGAGTCTTCGGATGCAGCAGTTGTTGTGATGCAACACGACGAGGCTGGAGGCTGAAGCGTTGGATCGTCGGACGATAATTGCCGCTGGAATGCCTTTTTGCCTCATCTCACACTTTTCATCCCCACCACTAGTGTCCTGACGTTTCTGTGCCGGACTCCAGTCTTGACTAACACCGTGTTCTTATCCCGAGCTAGGACTGAACACAAACACCCTCCTTAAAGTTCGCATTTGCTCCAGACTATCCCAGGGCGGCAGCTGCTCGCATATTACACATCATAAACGGGAGGACGGGAGACAGAAATAAGTGTATCGTCATCCTCATATAGTCATCCAGTAGAAATGCTAAAGTTTGGCATAGGTCATGTCGTAATTAAACATCACGAAGGCTAAAGCTTCCTTTTTTCTGAAAGATATTAGCATTTCAAATTTCACGAGGAGAGAGAAATTTGGAATTTATACTGTTCGGAAAGTTAAGAAAACGAATTTGGTTTTCCTTACGTTACATTACCGCTGAAATACGTTCTGGTCTTTGTATCATCTTGTTGTGGCATTGAAATGCGAACCGATATAAATGCTTAATGCTAAAATATTGCTGAAAACTGGCTGATTGAAAATGTTGTCATTTATTTTAAAACATGCTTACTACAGACAGTCTTACTGGATAACCAAAGTTACAGAATATCGAGAGTTTCAAACCCTCGTTTACCGTAGAATCATCCTTTCAGAAATAATCAATCTTAATCATTTCTTGCCATTTACAAAGTTAACCCTATGGAATTTTCTGTCGCAGCTTTAGGGCTATGAAACTATTTGTGTGCATACATGTGCTCAGAAAAAAATAATTTAGATACATATGAATAAGCCTGATAGAGAACCGTAAATAAAGAATAATTAGAAATGAATTATCTTTTATTCATTTCGTTTTTTACGTGTTAACATTTTGGAAGACATACTAAGCCATCCGCGCTGATCTTCATCATTCAATACTCCACCCAACGTTTAAAGTTTTATAGGCGTCGCTACCAACCGTCTCAATTATCTACGCAGCCGTCCTCAGTGTGTGGTGACGTAGCCACTAAAGAACTTTCCGTTTTTTCACCAGTAAGGACGCATTTGAAGCTAGGAGGCGTGGAGCATCCCACAGCCGTTGGGTGAGGAGTTAAGAGAACGGGGGACGAAGAGTCTGGGGAAGCCAAGAGTGCGTGAGCCGCATTGCTCTTCGTGTTTGTTTTTCTACGCTCTCGGGCTATAGGGGGGCGTTTTTAGGATGGCGTAAGAGAGGACCGACGCGGACACCCGAATACTTATATTTTTTCCCTCGCAGAGTCTAAAAAAAAGACGAGCGTTAATGGTAACGATGAACGACGGATAGGGCCTTGTGGTGGAAGGAAGATGAAAAAAAAATTTTATTTTTTGTTTCTCAGAAAGAAAATAAATGGCGAGTTATTTCCCAGTTGTGACGCCCGTATCTAAAATATCGTTGTTCCGGGAGAGTAGGCTACGCTTTGTAGTCGAGATATTTTCGGCGCTAAGGACTCCACGAGTGGGTGGCCGATATGGCCAGAAGTGGTTCAATGGGTTAGGCAAAGGGCCCTTAAGATTTTCGGTGGCCTGGACTTCTAACCTTGCAGGACTCTTGTATCGAATGCTTGGAGAAAAATTCTGCGCTATTTGGATGAGATTTGGGGAGTGAATCTAGTGATTTTTCCACAGGTTGCTTCTTAAAACGCATAAATTATGCTTGATAACGTTTCCTCCCTGAGATTACCAAAAACCACAGAGAAGATGATGTCTTGGCACGTTTAGTGGTTAAAAACCTTTACTCACTGTTTTTTCTACAGTTGAAGCGTATTTTGGTGCTTTCATTTGTCATGTTTTCTATTTCTTTTTTAAAGCCAGCCTGAGAAATATTTTGCTCCGAATTTTCACTCTTTCCCATTGAATATTTATTATTCTTGGAAATTAATTTTGAGCTGCAAATTTTTGGAATATATTCTATCATTTGTTGAGGATAAACGTGAAAATTTCAAGCAACCTCAGTTCAAGTTAGGTCGTTCCGTCTCTCCAATGCAAAATAAATTATTTAAAATTGAATTCCCACACATCAGTTCGTTTTAGCCATGCACAACCCGCGCGGTCTACAGTTGAGATATTTTTTCTTCGAATTTTTACGCTAACATGTTTCCCAATATGCCATCGTGTAACAGTTATGTCGTACTTGAATCTTTCTTGATACCTAGCATCTCTATAAGTGCTCTGCCGTTCAGCGGCTAGTCGCACAATTAGTTTTTAAGAGGCATTATGGCCACCAAAGGTTTCACTGGAGATGATGATTGGTTAACTTGGGACTTCTTTTGTTTGAAAGGTTTCCATATGACCAACAGGTTGGAGTTGAGCTCCTTGATAATATCCGAGTGAGGTGAAGCTTTTTATTTGTATTTGAGGGTCTTCAAAGAGTGTTGTGGTATTCCTTGAAGCAATTGCATGCGCTAAATCGCTTGTTGGTCTTATTACCTCTCTGTTGGAAATGCCTTCGTGATCAATGGCGATTTCTAGTCGGAAATATTGTACGCTGTTTTATATTGCTTCGAATATATAACAAAGAATCTAACTTCGCTGAAAAGATGCTAATTCTTCAACAAAGGCATTCAACCACTCTCATATTGTACCTCAATTAGTTGCAGTTCTTCGCAGTTTGTTGTGTGCTATCGATAGCATTTCTTGGAAACTATTTTATTCAGCAAAAGCTTGTTTTGTCACCATAAAAACTCATAAATTCTGACTTCTTAAACCTACGCTAACTCCGCTGAAGATAGCATTGGCCGATTTTATGAAAGTGGGGAATAAATTGGACTTAAACGTGCATGAATTTCTGGAATACTGAGATTTTTTGTCAGTCTAAATGCATTCCTTGGCTTTCATGATTTTAGTGCTCCGGAACTGGTAGCCATCATTGATTGATTAATAGTTGAAAACTGTATCTATATTTGACCAGTAATTAGATGAACGATATCATACTGATAGTATCAGTCACAGTAAAAAAATAAATCATCCTCTGAAATTTTGCTTTTAAATAAGGAAATAAAAACTGATTATATTAGCTGAAAAACATTTAGCATCATAGCTGAGAGGCACTGAAAGATATGAAACTAAGTCAATCACGGATTATGTAGAGAAATATTTTTAAAAGAAAACTTTCTTACTGGGGAATTTTCCTGCTAAAATATTTGTTTTATCATCCCTTGCTCTTGTATCCATGCGAGTGGCCTTATTTTATCTTGATTTTGCCTTATGGTACCCACTCGATATGTACTCTCGTAATAAATTCGTTCCGTTTACTTCTAGTATATAACGGCTTACCTCCAATATGTTGCCTTAGGTGATATTTTGTGGTTATGATTGATTCACGGAATCAACCGCGGAATAACCAGCGGCGTCCCTTTCACAGAGCCACCCATAAATGCAAATTCAATTTGAGACTTCCAGAGAGTAATAGTAGTTTGCCTTGACCGGGATTCAAACTCGCATATCGCAATTTGGGGAGATCCAGTTTCCAATCGCGGTCAAGGCAAATTACTTGTTCTGAATGGAATTCACACACTTACCGGCTATGATTATTGCAATGGCCATAAATACTCATGAATTTTGGGCAATTACATCGGTGGATAACTTTATAGCGTATTTTATGGAGATTTATCAATGGTCGGTTGTTGTCCGGAGTAACTCCCCCATTTAATGTAGCTCGAGCCCGCTTTTAATTTACCGCTCTCTCAGCTCTGGCAGGAGGTACGTCTTAGAAAATCATCCTCCGTGCCGTTGCGGGGAGGTAAGTATTCAAGTGGTTTCCTGGTCTTACCATTGCGAGAAGTCTGGTTATATTCCTTGCGGGCGTGTGCAGAACCTATTCTCCCTTCTATAATCTCCCCGTTTTAGCCTCGCGTCAGTCACAGGTGAAGGGTTCCCACTGCCTATCCCTGCTGGAGAGAAATAAGACCTTTCATCTTCAACGAGTGCGAGCGCGTGTTAAGATACAGTGTGTTTCGTCCGCCATGCCGATTACGAAAGTAATGAAACCCCTCTCTCCGAGTATACATATTATTTTCCGTCCGAAGGGTACGGCCCAGGGCCTAAGTCACGGGTCGCACGTTTTAAAGCGTGGGTTCTTGCCCTTGGTGTCGGGAAGCCAATAATCACGCACAAGTATTTAAAGTATTTACCCAACGTTTATTTCTACGTAAAATCCCAGTTTCCAAATCAGTTCAATGAAAAGACATAAAGTAATAATGAATTTGTGCGTCTAGAATAGCCAAAATTTAGGATATTACCAAAGTCTCGGGAAGGAGAGGAGCTGCTGGTGATTACACTGTTGGATAGCGAGGCAAATCGGTAGCACGGGCCTCTTCGACTCCCGTCGACGGCTACAATGTGACTGACGACTGACGAGAGACGAGTGAGCAGTGACTGAGTATGAGTTACTCAGTGCTAATAACGTCTCCACCGAGTAATTATATAAGAAAGTGGAACCAGGATATGTTTTTGCCGAAGAGGAAGGGGATAAGGAAGGTTAGGCGTTCTCGAAAGTTAAAAGGTACAAATCCCGAGGCATAGTGTGACATAAATGGCTATTCTGAGACGTCGCACAACAGCACATTTATGCATATTTTGGAAATGGAAATCTTTCATTTCCGGATCACTACATAAGATTGGTATACTGCAGCCCTCATTTCTTTCTACCCCAATCGGAATTAGAAAGAAGTGAGAAAGTTAGCTTAAGCTAGTTCTTTTACCTTTTTGAAGCGCATGTTCCTCGTATCCTTCTTGATCTATCCTGGATATTTGTCCCTTGATCTTCCTCAGTTGGTTTTGCCATAATTTTTTTCTTCATTATCATGAAAACGCTCCCAATAGAAGTGAAACATCGAGCAGATAATGTTACCTACGTAGCATTTCCCGAAAGCAACCACCAACGTTGATCAAAGAAGCTGTGAAAATCTTCATACAAAAATTAAATCATCATTTCTCACCCTATCCGTCAATTTTATCCTCACCATCCTCCTCCAGCACCAGATATTGAAGGCCTCTATCCTTTTGTGGTCACTTATTCCGTTAGCTCAAGTTTCTGAACCATATAATGCCTCTGCCTACACGAATGTTTCACATAGTGTCCCTTAGTATCCAGTCTTATTCTCTTCGAGAAAAGTAACGGCCTCTTATGTTAGCCGTGAACGCCGTCTTAGCTTGGGTTTCTCAGCGTATATTTGGAATTTATTTTACCGGCCGTGGGAAAAAATTTCGGTGCACCAACCGGGAACCAAACCACGTACCTTTGGCCTTCCGGGCCACGGAGCAGACCACTACGCTATGGAAGTTCATTGAGAGAGCAAATCACTTCCTCTGCACCAGTCGCATTTTCTTTTAAATGAAGTACAGCTCTTTTAAATCTTAACTTTCTCATCGTGATTGAGTAGTTTCTCATCACTTACCTCTATCTCAAATACAAATAAATTAGGTCTTAGAAAATATAATGGTAAATATTTTTAAATTTGAGAAACAGGAAGATGCTAATCATGGCATACTATATACAGTATATTATACACCATAAAAATTTCAAGATTACAGTGCTTAAGTTTTGAACGTGTAATGAGTCTTAAAAAAATAACAGTACAGTGAGAGGTAAATTGCGTATTTTCAATTTACTTAAGGCACGTGAAAAGCCTAGCGCAGTGGTCTACTTAAGGTCCGTGGATCATTCACGGCCCAATGGGATCTTTTCCCACGGCAATTGATGCAAATTTCACGCAGCCTGGATCAAAGGGAAATTATTTTATGCTGGTGGAACCAACGTTGGATTCCCAGAACCATGTTACTCACCCCCTTTACCGATCGTTTGGTGATCGCTGGTTGGCTTATTTCGCCAGCAGCATTTTATCAATTTCGCGGTGTGTCTTTTTATTTCGCGAGAAAAATTCATATCCACTGTACAGGCTGTCACGAAAAAGGTTGTGAGTCCGGCATTGGATTGAAATTTTTAAGGCTAGGTTTATTGACTTTCTCCGTTTGAAATCATAATGTCGTCTTATGGTTCTTTCCATCACTCCCAAAAACATAATGCCTGGCTCCTAGCCCCAGTATATTTTAAAGGATAATGATTAACTTGAGAGGAATTAGGTGATGTACATGGTATACAAATAAGTAAACATGTTCAACCTGTCCATTCCCTCTGAAAATTTGGACTCAGATCCCGAGGCCTTGTGTTAAATCACGGTAGAGCAGTATGCATTTTTATAGTAAAAGCCCAATCCTAGATTTGCTGCCGTTTTGAGGGTACTTCAAGGAAAGCGCTCCTTCCGTGGGATGGGATGTTCAGATGTAGTCCCCTTGGAATCTTTAGTTAAGATCCGACTTATTGTGACGCCCGGCTTCTCTCCACCCTTCCTTTCTGACTCTTTCCTTAAAATATGGAAAACGATCTCATCTGTTGGTCACTTCCTCGAATTGCCAAGTAGCTACTTAGTATTTCAATCAGAAGGTCAAATTAAGGCAGAGTTATATCTTAAATTGAATAGTGGTGATGAAGATAGTTCATTATTTTTTCATACAAAAATCCCTCATAGTGATTGTTTATTATGATTTCTGCAGAATGTTTAATGGAAATATTCTCTAATATTAGCACTGCTACTGCTTATAACTATAGTTTAGATGTGCGATTTCATTCGTTTTCGAGCACGTCATAAAAATTTTATTTTTCATTTTAGCCCTATCCGTTAAGTGAGCATACCGTTGAGCCGTTTATACCGTTGAGCATAAAAAATATTCATAATTAAAAAGGTGCATTTTACTAGGGTAGTTAACACCTCACTCTGATCGAAGCTCACTCTGATTATAGGCGCGTAAATTCCACAGTGCTAGAGGAACCTTTACTTTGCAGTAGTGGTGACTGGGAGGGGAGGAGATGATGTTCCTCCCCTACTTTTTTAAAGATAATTTTCGGCTTCAGGATAATGAAAGTAAATTAATTTGCAAAATAATTCCAGATAATAGAGTTAAATTTAGGTAGGTACATTTAAAGGCCTCTGCTCCATAAGACGTCAAGAAAATAACAGGTTGCTTGAATATCCTACAACTATTGTTATTTTCGAATTTTTATGCAACTGCTAATGAGACGTGCGGTTTAGATAATTATATATTATCTAGTCTCGTGACTCACAGACGAGTAGTCTAAAAAATTGAAAATTGTAATTTATTCCCCATTAGATGACCGGTATGGAAAGGAAGTAGTAATTGCAATGGAAATGGAGTGCTACCCTAATATGCCTTGAGAATAGATGTCTGTGCGTACTACGCCTGCGGCTGGATTCCCTGTTGCTGTAAAGGGCAGGGAACGGTTAGATGGAGATAGCGGCAAGGCAGGGCGAGCCGGCTCAACCCTCTCCCTCACTCGGCTTGCATTTCCCCATCGATCCGCTGGTGGCGCCTCCCGCGGATTCAGGCGCCCCTCATTCCCCCTTTCCTCCTCCCCTCTCCTCCCCCTCAAACCCCTCCCCCATACAGCCTCCCCTCCAATCCCCCTCCTGTTCTTCCAGGCCGGGACCAACTCCCTCTACCGATGTTCTGGGCGCTGCAACTCAGCAGAGAGGGTGGTGATGGGTGGGTAGACCGTGGGATGTACACTTCGATCATCTGTAGCAGGGTTTCCCCATTTTTTTTTGTCTGAAAACCCCCAAGCCTATTCAATTAGGATCCCCTAGTCACAGTTTACTTTAATGAAAAAGGGATGGCAATTTTCCACAAATATTTTCCACAAATTTTACAAAGCAGGCCGCCCGGCTTTACTTGGGAAGGATTGTACCCAGAGATGGAGGAAACATGGAGCATGGATGGATGGAGAAACATGGAACCTCCCATGTATCCTATAGTTGACCTAAAATTGAAATAACCTCTGTTATTTGACGTAAGAAATGGTAATCAGAAAACTACGCAAAGGACGCGTCAGATGCAACCGAAAGTAGCCCTACGGACGTATAAAATCGTTTCAAGCCTGATTTTGTGGAAGTTCAATATATCCATGGTAAAAGAACACAAATGGTATTGTCCACCCTTTATGGAAATGGCATAATGCGTTGAAATCATGATCGGTTATTGAGTTTTGAATGAAAGTGTGGAAATCAATATTGTGATCTTTTATCATGGATAACACCACGGGGTTTGTTAGCTTGAGATGAACCACCGATGTACTAACTTTGGTCTCAATCCGTGCAGCCCTAAAGAAACTCATAGCGGACAGACAAACAGGCATCCTATTTTATTTATATGGATATTGTACGACGAATTTTGACCGTCAGGTCATTATCAAGTTGTCATCTCCCTTTAACATCAAATCAGGATGCCATTCCACTGCATATCGCCTACCTCAGTTAGTTCTTTTTAAACTACTGTTTGTTCTGATTTTTATTTTAATGAGGAACTTGCATGGGTCGTAGATTGCTCTAAAAACTATTTTGAATAAGTCAAATGGATACATTAGCTCGCAAAAATACCTTCAGTTTCTCCATTCAACATAAAAAGAAATAAAAAAATTTCATTTAAAATCGAGAAAAATTTCTCTGAGCCGACCACTGTGCGAAGACACCCGAGCGTTGCCGAGGCCAGGCGTGACGTCATAGGTGCCTAAACAACCATAGGGAGTAGGGAAATACGCTGAGCGCATGGTGTAAAATTTGTTTTGAGGGAGTATTTAGCCGCTCATCGTCACTTTATTTTGTTCTGTTATTCTTGGGCAAGTTTTCCTATTACTATTGTGCCTAGATTATTACTTGGGATATTAATAATGCGGCATCGGGATGATGAAGTACAAGCGTTTCACTTCGTGTGTTTTGGTTATCAGAAAAATGGATGATAACGTTGCCACTCGTTCGAATAGTACACCTGAAATTCATCTACGTCTAAATAATACCCCGCAAGCCGCCTAAAAGGCGTGTGGCATGGGGTTTTAGGACACCAGCCTTTTTTTAGGACACCAAAATTTGATGCCACGACCCTCATGGAATTTGTTAAGACAAATTACTGCTATGCGTCGGCGGCAAATCGAGTTGTAAAAGAAACTTGTAATACTGGAGGATAACGATCGTAAGCTGTGCTGTTGACATTAGAGTAAGCTGTGCTGTTGAATTTGGCAACGACGGATTAACGGAGAAGGTAGTCCTATCCGCCCTACGGTACGAATTCACAGCAAAACAGTCTGCACACAATCCACATGTGAGATCGCGAATCGGTTCCGCTGCCAACACACACACAAGCTAAAACCTATTTCAATAATATAGGCAAATCCATAAACAATATACTAGCATATACCATAAAAATATAGTGGGAAATAGGCAAATACTCTTATCAAAAACTGGATGTCACTATCACATTATTATATTCATCACGTACAACTTACAATAACAGAACTCGTTATGATGAATACAACTATTTATTCACTGATTTAAACCCTTAAATTAGCCCACACAAGTGACACAGGTGACATTTCTCACTACTATTCGTTGAAATAATGGAATAACAAACTTCACACACAGTTTTTATTTCAATAGCGTGATCGTGAAATGTCATATCTACGGTGAACAACGGAAATTAGCACGCCACTGACCATTTTTACTTTACTGTTAGACATTTATCGATAGCGTAATAGCACTTTTCACAATTCAATCACGATGGAACACTGATAACTCTTGGCCGATATTTTTCAACCTTGTCAAACTTTGTGCATTACAACCATTGGCACTGTGATTATAATCAGTAGCTTAACGGGAGATGTCATAACACTATTTTGGCACAAAAATGTTCCTAGATGTCTCCAATCAGCGAGCAAAAGTTGCATTGACTGGAATTCACCCCATAATACAAGCACAGACAGTCCTAAACGACGAATTCTCCGGTACCTACAAATAAACGGATGAAGTTATTGTATATAAAAGCTAAGCGGGCATTAGTAAACATCAAAATCGTTCTAATTACATACTAAAATGAATGATATGCCGTCGATAACATCAACTTACAATTAACGTATCCCTCTTCCAATGGCCGTGGCTCAGACTCCTACAACGATGTTATTTAGGTATTATCAAATTTTTGGTTTAACTGCTCCAGTTTTATATTTTATGCCCTTACTCAGATATTAATATTATAAATAATGCAAAATATGAGGGCTTCCAAGCCTCTATCGTCGGATATTTATCTTTAAATATAAAATAATCAACACGTCTAACAAACGAAGCTCTAACAACTGCTGGCAACTATTACAAACAATCACAACAATAGCTTCGCGTGATGTTTAGGCACCTTTGACGTCATCGAGGCTTCGTCGGCAGTGGCTTGGGGGGTGAGGGTGTTTTTCCCGCGCTTTAAAATTCGTTATATTTATCATTAAATATCTCGCGAAGGAAAACTCAGATTTACATGCGGTTTTATTTGTTGTATTCAGAAAGTAATTTTCTGTCCGCCTATGAAATAAAAAAAATTCATGCAAGTTCCCCATTCACGTTGTTTCGGTTGAATGTTGTAAATTTGGTTTCTAATGAGTGTTGTTGGTTGATGATAGCGGGAAGAATTGATTATTTGATATGGGGAATGAAAGAGATAGTGTGACGACACGGAGCTATGTGATGTTTCTGTGGTTATAGTCAATTTGTGGTCACTATCAATTTTTATCTAAACCATTCCATTATATGTACAGTGAGTGAATACATTTTAAATTGTGAATTAAATTAAAAAGTTCATCCTTAAGCTATATAGCACTACATAAAGGAAAGAACTTTATAATCCAAACATGGTCATATTATTACCGTATGCATAATGCTTAAGCCGTTTCATTACATGAGTAGATATCTCAACCACAGACCACTAGGCAAGAAATTATAGAAAATTATGGTCAAATGGTGTATGGAACATGGTTAGGGATGGTTTAGTAAAAAATGCCACTTGCTATAGCAACTAGTCTAACAAATGAGTAGCTTTAGATGTGTGGTTACATAAGACAATGTTGTAATATCTTGGGCCACAAGAACATCCGTCGAGCCCATACTCAAAATGGCCAAACCGAAAGATTGATTTTCAAGCATAGTACCCAAAATGAGGATACTTATGATTTCATAAGCTTTAGCATTGAGCAGTATTTTTTTAAAGTTTTTAGCTTTGCGACAAAGCGACAAGTTTTTTTTACAGAATCATTGATAGCCGATAGAAGAACTTTTCCCCTACCTTATTGATTGAAAAGAGCCGTCTATGAATAGCTGTATCCACCAACTTACTTTTCTCATTCGCATAACCCGGTATGTCTCAGTACAATTTTTCAGAGGTAGGCTAATTATTAGCCCATGATGATTACTGTGAAAAGTAAAAATACCCAGTTTTTCATAAACATTGAGAAATATCACGAAAAATACATCTACACCTATATTATACCCCGTAAGAGTCTCAGTAGTAGGTCTGAAGGTTCTTGGGTACCAGCGGTACCAGCCGTAAACCTACATCGCAAATAGTTTAGGTGTTCTTTATGATAGATTTTACGGCCTCAGTTCAACCATGCATCTATTGAATAATTTATTTAATTCGGCATGGAAAGGAATTCATCATGTGTTCCGTGTCACCCTGAGAGATATCTGCTGTAAAAGGACGAGCACTCTAAAGCCCACATGGCACTTTCCAATTTATTGGCCAATAAATCGGCACGCAATATTGTTTAAAATATTGGACATTATGTACCGTATGACACGTATCAATATTTACGCCAATATTGGCGTGTTCTAATGTCCCGATAGAGAACGCCATTGAACGCCTTTCGATGATTTTACGTTGCATAAGCATTCGTGTAATCTGTACGCTTCAATCAATAGTGAAACAACGTCTTTCATTCAAATTTTAGAAATTTCAAGCGAATTCTTGGAACGAAACCAATGTTATACAGCCAAGCCGGATGTTTTGCAAAGAGCTTCTTGTTTTGGCCACTAGGTGGCAACAAAACTGACTTCTGATTCGAAATTGGCCGCGAGAAAATAGAAGCTGTTGTAAATTCCAAATAGGGCGAGAAATTTTGTCCCACATTGTGAAAATGATATAGGGCTAGAAATTGGTGCGAGTCAGTTGGACCTTAATCCAATATCCAATGGATTGGCCAATAAATTGGGAAGTTTCATACCGGCTTAAGCCTAGCATGAAGTCTCATAGTCTCGACAGCCCCCAGCCTAATTCTCGTTAAAGCTGTGTAACGTTCGTTCAAAGAGATTTTAGAGAATTTAGTCTGTGAAATGACTACCCGGATATTATTTTCACAAATAGGTGAAATTCCGTGAGGTTGGATGCAACAGCGGTGTTGTGTCTGCTGATCGGTCCTGTGGGGTTCTGAAGTGGTCTGCTTGGAAGGTTGGCAAGGTTAGGTGGGGCGTTTCTGGAGCTCTTGAGGCCCCAGACACCGGGCGGTTTTCGCCTGTAGTCTTGTGCTTACAATAAATGATCGGTCGCCTCCTCGCGAGAAAAGGGGATCGAGGTAGTGTTTCAGCGGGGAGGCCATGAGGTGAGGTACGGGGGGAAGGGCAGAGGGCATTCCCAACAAGCATTGCCCTTTTGAACTTGCCCGCATCGGCCTTACCCTCTACGAAGGTCTCGCCGGGGCCCTTGACTCGACGTCTGCCCTCTATTTTACCCCCGAGGACTGAATAAACGTGATTCTTAATCAGTTTAGGTGAATGATTAACTTTTAAATAAGTTCCAATCAAATTTATTGTTAATCAACAAACGGATCAGTCACGCAGCGGGAATCATCAAAATTATCATTGCGTTTCATAAGCAGCTCCTGATGATATCCGCTGCTCGAAGAAACCAGTTGTCATGAAAAATATGTAAAATGTCATAGAAAAGTACATTGCTAGGAGAAGTCAGAAAAGTTACAAAAGTTAATAAAGCGGAAAAAGTTACTAAATGAGATTATTTAATGGGAGATGTTTGACAACGACAGAATGGCTGGAATTCATTGGTAGTGGCCGATGTAGCTTGTGTGTGCATAGCTGTAGAATTCTATACTGATAGTTGATGGTCACCCAATTTTCAAAAGTGAAATTAATTTATTTTTTTAAATAAATAAATAAAAATACCGTTAGGATTCTACCCCTGAAGACGATGGCAGACTCAGGTATTAAAACGTTGGGAGAAAATACCCTATACCACAGCCGATGGGAAACCCGAGTAATTTTCCTTCTTCCACCTAAAGATTGTCTATGGTTAACTGAATGGGGATATGGGCGTTGAAGCAAATTGTTTATAATCTTAAGCTGTCACTGGCATTTAATTGCTTGCAATTATCAGCTAATGGTAGTTGTTCAATTTATGGAAAATGTTCGTTGATTTCCGGCAGTAAAGGATGCCATTGAATGTTAGTAGTCCTGAGATTTCTATTGAATTTCGTTAACAATGATTGTCAATAATTATCTTTGTCCCACCAAATCTATATCATCAACGATGGTTGAGATCATGCTATATACTCTGACGGTAGAAACCGAGCATTAGGAGACCAATTTATGAAATAAGTTCGCGACTGTTGTTAAAAGTTGAATTTCTTCTCTAACCTTCTATAATCAACGAATGCTATCAATCAGTTGGCCATAGAATGTTGGATGATGGTCGTTCGAGTATATTTCGCGGATGGCTTATATGGTATCAGTACATCAGTGTATGGGAATTAACACAATATTCTCCAAATTTAACCATATTTATGTCAGCACTACAATTGAAACCTATTATTGATTTATACTTCTAATTTACCGTCGCGAATTGAAGAAATAAGGGTTATGTTGATAGAGAAATCTATTGAGGCTTATTCCATCACTGTTGACAATTTTATATTTAACAAAAACTATAAGAAAGACGATTTGAAGGCAATTTATCTTTGGCTCCGTCCTGATCTCCATGCGTTCAAATTCCCATTTGTCCCTTATCATTCTTTCTTCCACGCATATTATCCACATCGCTCTGCGCAGTCTAGTGCCATAAGCTTTCTCGATATCTGTAGTTCGCTGCGTTCTTACCCCTTCTTCGTCTAAAGGGCTCCGTTTCCTTAAACCTTGGAGACGACCGAGAATGCAGATTGGAATGGAACCACAAGTTGACCCCTGACCTTTTTCGGTGGGAGATGAGGGCCTTGCTCCATGTATTTATAAAATAACGCGCTTCTATTTCGGTTCGTCGTCGTCTCCTTTCTCGCTGTAACCATATTGCTCCGAAATTTAATACGCTTACAACGAAACCTCCTGTGACCTTATGGAGGGGTGGGCGGCTGGTTTGAGGGTCAAAGTAGAAACTAAAAGTTTCCTTTACTACTCTCTCCCTTCCTCCCTCAGCCATTCTTCACCTTCCGTCAAGACCTCGTTCCTCCCTCGAAATTCGAAAATTGAAGGCTGACCTTTTGATGAGGTGAGGCAAGGGTTCTTGATGGCTTCTGAAGGCAGGCAGTCAGTCTCCATATAGGGCGACGGAAGGGACCCACGTGAATCACAGCGGAATTCTTGATGCATAACAACGATTCAATTGTAATCGACAGGTTTGCTACTCTTACGATAAAGAACTCGTGCTCTTATACATCAAGCAATTATCACTCACCAGTGCTTCAGCTTTGCATTAGTACACATAAGAGAACATACCAGTTGAAGTCACCCGCGAGTAAATTCAAGCGTACAGGGTTGGCGGTCAGTTAATTTGCTTGGGCCAACTTAAACTATGAGGACTTAGCTTGGGGAGTCCGAAGACTTCTCTCAAGATATGAGCCATAGGACTTTCAATCAGCGGCCTAACTCCCCACTCATTGTACCAACACGTCCCCTAAACATTCAGCTAAAGACAGAATTACAGAAAGGCGAATCAAGTAAAGTAGATATCAGTGGAGAGGTTTCCGGGCTTTACGCCGCGTGTGTCCATCTGTGTAGACCACAGTTTCGCCGGCATCCTCCGCTCGATGAAGTGATGTGCCTCGGTTCAATATTTTGCTCCCATCCCCTGGACTCAAAGCAAAATGCACATCCTCCAATGCAGTGGAGTAACTATCGGGGGGGGGATGAGGGAGTAGATCCCTCCCCAAAGCCTTAGAGAAATAAAAAATATGCTTAAAACTATTGTCTAGTTTACGCATATAATATCTGTATCTGCTTAAAGTTGAATTTTAAGTGCCAAATTGATGTAAAATGTATTTTCAGGCATGTCATTTTTCAAAACTTTTCCCGGACTTCAAAACTTTGCCTGGGGGTCGCCCCCCAGGCCCCAAAATCCCTCCCAAAGAATATTCATAGTTAAGCCACTGCTCCAATCGAAATCTAGTTTTCTGATTCCTCATAAAAACGCTCAATTAGATGGTAGGGGGTTGGATAGGAAATAATACAAATATAGCTTCAAAACTTTGAAATTTTGAACTAATCAGCGTGAACAAAATGATTATTGATTTGGTTCTTCACTGACTGATCACTAATCTCCGAAAACGTAGAGCATTAATATAAAAAATCGGCATTTATATTTTGTTTCGGTAGGTATCATCCGTTAAAATTTTATACTCTGTGGAATCGCTCGAATTTGAAACCGTGATAACGGGTTGTTAGTACGAACTGCGGAACCTCTGGTCACTTTATAGTCATGGATTCGGGTCCTTCAACTTCGTAATGCTTTATTTTAATTCAGTTAAAATAAAAATAACATTCTTCACTACGAAAATTTGAAATATCTATGGTACTGCGCAGTTATTTTGTCGAAAATTATCTTAAGTGAGCACAGGCTTATTACGATACCAAGTAGATATATTTTATATTAACTTACGGCAATAGCAAAACTTATGGTAAGCAGCAAACAGTTGGTGGGAAAAATTGTAAATACTTGTTCATACGTAGATTGCCCACACCCACCATACCTACTTCTATAACTTGCTACTTAACTTAGTGCTTAGATTGTAGATTTTGATTGACTTCTATCGAGCCATTATAGCAAATTAACTGCGCGGATCTATTTTATTGAAGGGAAGGCACCACATTATGAAGACATTTCGAATGAAGTATTTTACGTGGTGCTGGCGCCACCCCTTTGAAATTCATATTTGCGTTTTTTTCTTACTTTCCTGCACAAATATGTACAAAGTCTTTACAGTGAAAGTGATGAAATAAGTGAATTTTCAGATGAAGCTAAAAAAAAACAGAAATATTATCGGTCACAATAAGAAAATTAGTGAGGTAGATGAGGCCAGTGGTGAACGCTGTTAACCGTGAGTGGAACTCTAGGCTTTGAGCTTATTATTATGAAGCCTTCACTTAGATCCAATTCCGCGTCTAGTCATTTTACTAGACGCTTTTTAATAAATTTGACATGATTTAACCTGTTGTTAAAGCATAATTATTACATGCATGTGATTTTGCTTTACTTTCTGTAGGACGTATTTATTCCCTCGATTTACTGTCGCTTCGTAAGGAATAGGGTGCGATTCTATTGTCCTGAGGTGATGCTCCTCTCCTTCATAGAGGAAATAAATTTTTATCCTTAAATAGCCCATGTTAAGAGCAAATTGGAATTTCACTCCAGACGTTTTACTTATTCTTAATACAATAATAAGGTATCATGGTAAATTAATGTGAGACATAGATGTACTGTACATATCGAAAGTTTGAGTTATTCATTAGTGAATATCGTCCTTAATGATTTTGAGGCATTTACAAAATGAGAGTACCAAGTTCCTAGACATAATTTTATGAAAATTTTCCCTGAAAAATTTATTCTGCAAGAATTTTAACTTAGAACATACATCCAGGGTATTTACCCGAAGGTAAGATTACCGGATAAATTAAATCTCTAAGAGCAAGAGGGGTAAAGAGCTCTTAAACATTTGACCGAAATAAACGTGAGACGACACAATTTATGTATTTCGTGCAACTAATTCGGCGGGAAATCCCGAGAAATTTAATCAGGAGTAAAACGAATTTTTGGCGGAACTGCTGATGAATAGGAAGTCAGGTAGCGTTTATTGTTTTCGCTACAAGAAATCATTGCCAAGTCTCACAAAAATTTTTCCATTCTCTTCATTCATCCTTTCACGAAAACTCTTCGAAAGTGGAACGGTCTCATTCCGTTCAGCGAGAGTCCAACTGTCTCAAGTCATACCGAAGGCACTATAGCGAAGTCATTCTGGTGTCCGCGCATCCATCGTTAAATTTTTTCAGTTTGAACATGCTTGAATTTAAGCTCGTGAAACCCAAAGAAATCCAACTTACGGGGATTGAGGATGAAATATCTCTTACCCCTGACCCACAGGAACCAGAAAAAAGTATTATAAATTGAAACCACATTTTCAGGAATGTGAGTGCTTTTGTAAGCTCTGATGCTATCTGGAAGTCCGATGTGAACTAGTGCAATGTGTCTCTTTCAGAATCTGAAAGGAGAGCGCTATTATGGGTCAAAACCGTAAAATATTTCTTGGCATTTATAATGCGCAGAATCCTTGAAAAAAATTCGTTCTCTCGGAAGCAAATGGACTCACTTGAGAGTGCTCGTGGTACATCGTGCTGAGGGAATGTCCTTGAAGTAATGGGAGTCTCAGAAATAACTTCTTCTCGTTTCTTTGAATGGACTTTGACGTAACGTTTTTGCGGACGAAGCCGTTAGAACCTCATGAATGGAACAATTATCTGAGGACCTGATCATATGGGTCATTCCAAGTCAATTCAGCAAACGTTTCCTCCTTAGGGTTTCAGATTTCGTTGAAGTTTTTTACTAGGGTCTATATCAATCTAAAACTAAATTATTATTGACCGTTTTGTAAACAGAATTATTTTGTGGGTATTATGATCGTTTTACCTCTTCCCATTTCGTTTTAAAAAAAATTGACTCTGAATTATGTGATTCCTACTATTTCACCACCAAATTGTCATAAAGATTTATGGCTTATTTTCAAGCTAAGACTTTGCGTCAGGCACTTAATGTTTAAAGAGTTTATTAACTTCCATTTTCTGTTATAGTTTTCATTCAATAAAAATTTGACCAACTTTTCTCAAATACTCCTTCTCAAAATTGGACGAAACTTTAATTTTATAATGTAGACTTTGAATTATGTGATTCCTACTATTTCACCACCAAATTTTCATAAAGATTTATGGCTTATTTTCAAGCTAAGACTTTGCGTCAGACACTTAATGTTTAAAGAGATTATTAACTTCCATTTTCTGTTGCAGTTTTCATTCAATAAAAATTTGACCAACTTTTCTCAAATACTCCCTCTCAAAATTGGACGAAACTTTAATTTTTTAATGTAGACATATCCACCTTAGTATTAAAAAAATAAAATTTAGAGACAACTAATAAATGGGCTTTTATAAAATGTGTTAATTGGGAAGACTATTAATACTCTTGGCTTGAAATACAAATCTTTGAATATGACAACTTCTCCAGACCATAGTGTAAGACTCAGTACATAACCTACGGCCTCAATTATAAACTATCAGCATCGCCAATAATTGTTATCTATATTATTAAAAATATGATTTTGACGAATATTATGCGAGAGGTGTACTGGCGATATCTGTCAGACAAGCAGCTATAATGACTAAATTTTCAAGTTAAGTCATACCATAATGGTTATTTGAGATATTATTTATTGCTTTAAGCAATATTTTCTAGGGTCATTTAGTTTGAGGTGGATTTTGACCCATGCAGAAAATATCATTGAAAACTCAAACTCTTCGAGACAAACGTTAGTTGATTTGCCGTGGAATGACCCATACCCAAGTTCAATCTCAGCAGCATTCATTTTCTTCGTTTGGCGTAAAGCGTACCCAAGATAGTTTCGAACACAAACAGTCATCTAATTGCTGAAATCCGTAAATAATATCTCTTCTATTATACGTATTTTGCATTACATAGCAAGGGTTAATATCCCTTCCTCAAAAGGATAGGGCATTATTCTTGATGACCTTTAAGGCAGTGCTCGATCAGGGAGCTGTATTTTTCTGGAACATCTAATGTATCTCTCTTAGGTATGGACCCGAAGTAGTTGGGTTGTAAATGCAGCAGGAACTCTAGCTAAATGCCGTATCTGAAGATTCCTTCAGTCCAGGATTTGGGCGTCGCAATTGGTGAGCTTTGGCACAAGTCACGATAAATATAATAATTTGTCACACCAGCTATATAATTCCCTAAAGGAGGTAAAAATGTATTATTTGAAATTGCACTATGGTTCACTAAAAATGCTGGATGACGGACGATGAAAAGAATTTCATTGAATTATTTGCGTGCTGTGTAACCAATTTTTTAAACTTCCCTTCAAATACCCTCTGATAGGAAAATATAAAAAATAAAGGCCATAGTAGGGTTTATAAATATTTCGTATCTTACAGTCGTAGTAGAACATCTTATACTAATATTTAGGTTGTGAGACTTGACACTGATGTCCTACTGTCACTAGATAGGGGAGGTTTTTCGGCAAGGATGTATGGCAACATAAAATTCACGGCTATTTTTGAAAGTGGGTGCTGGATGCCTGATAAAAAGCATAACTTCATGAGTACCTAAGTGTGAATGTGCACCGTTATCAAACATCTTCGCATGGCTTGAATGCAGCAGTGAGAGGTGAAACAATTAGGGTGTATTCGCGAGCCATTTCCAAGGGTCATTCGTCTTTCATGAATGGCTCTTTTCGAAAAAAAGTGGACTTGATCCGTTTTGAAGACAATCTATGGTCTATTTTAAGTACCTCTTTTCTGTCATCGGTGTGTCTCCTGATCCTTAAAATATACTATAAATAGATCATAAAATTGCTAAAGGCATGGTCTTAACCGGCATGATATGGCGTGTATTTATAACCGATACTTTTCATTCGTGCTGGCAGAAAATGACTGCAGATTTTATTGGGCCAGTTTGCAAATGCTTTTAAACACTCCTGACTTTAAATTTAATCATTCAGGCTTCACCTGGAAGAAAAAGGAGCAAGAGTTTCCAGAAACGTGCGTTGCTGATGCAATATTTTTTTCTCAAAATTACTCATGAATTACCAATGAACTGCGAGTACCCTCACTATCTGTATTTACTCGATTCAGGTATAAAAGGCTGGATAAATACTTAATCTATTCAGTACTTCAACTAGAAATTTAATTTTGTGTCCGTGAGAATGGAGCTCACACAGGTTAAAGGAAATAATGCAGTGAATTTGTTGGATTCCGGATATAGGTGGATTTTAGTTTTGACCAACCAGCATTGCGAAAAGTTTTATTTTGGGATTTGCTATGGATTCACCTTGATTTCAGCACGAATCCCGTTGCTCTAGGCCACTGTGCTCCGCGAACCCAAGGCAATGCGAACAATTTGTGATGTAATTATGGTCCTTCGATCAATTAATAATAGCATTCAGTATTTTCTTTTTTTAAATTTGATTTCATAAATACTCTCTTTTTGTATAGTCATCTTAACCATGGGTACCCAGTAATTAAAATTTTAATATTCAGAGAAGTAGCCAAATATCCGGGTGAATATTTTTTATGCATACCGAACCCAAAGAGATTTTACACCTGAGTCATTAATTATAAGCTCTCTTTTCCATGCCACTGCCTTCTCCGAGTCTATGGACATGTACATAATGGCCTGAATTCATGGTCTATTTAGACATTATGTGACGGGAATATCACTTAAACCATAGAAAATAGTACTTAAACCTCGGGTGAAATGTTCGAATAGCCGCTTTAATAATCCTAATTGATAAAAGGACCCTACAGAGTTGGTTAATAGATAAACGCTATTTCCGCTACCTCGTATCGTTCCTAGTATCAGTTATTACATAAAAAAATGTTCTATGGTATTTATAACCAATAGAATAGGCACGGTAGCCTTGTCCTCGCTGAAGAGCATGGAGACGGAAGGATGGCAAAGAAGGCTTCGAATATGACATTTAACTCAGCTGATATTGCTTCAAATATATAGATTGACATGAAAAATATAGTTATAGTAGAATTTAGAGGAGAGCTATCCAAAATATAGCATGATTAATGTCCATTTAGGATTATTTTTATGGTATATTCAATTATTTTGTGATCATTGTACTTTCTAGAACTCAATCAAAACTGTCATTTACTAAGCTTCAATCTTTCATTTTAATGACCATGCTAAGGAATATCTAACATCTCATATATAAATGAGATTATTTAGGGTGTAAATGGAAATGAAAGACGTCGGCATGAAATAATTAATTAGCTCACATTAGAATAGAGTTGATGTCTGCATGAAAATATTAGAATTCTTAGCCAATGGTGATAATGAAAGCGTATTTAGCTATTCTGTGATCATTGCAACACCTAAGCGGTTTTTTTTTAATTACTAGCATACGACACAGCTAAAACATATCATGAGCACTACACCTGGTTAAAACCCATTCAGGAACTTATAAATGCTTCTTATTTTAAAATGTTTTACAGGTTAATCGCCAAACGTTATACCCCGTTATTAACTAGGCCATTAATCTTAAAAACCCGTTTTTGCCCAAATGACTACCCAATATTATAAATATTCTATGAGAGCGTTCGGAGTGCTCACCTGGCTAGCATCTTTACGATTCCATCTTTACGATTATTAAAACTAATTAGAAAAGTGAGATAGCTATACATTGCAATAAAAACTGTAGGACAGCAATGATATTAAGTAAACGAATATCCAGAATTCATTACATTGATTTCAAGTCATTTATGGCTCTAGAAAGGATATGAAAAGACATATTTCAATCGATAGAAGTTGATGATTGCATTAGTCTAACAATTCAAGCTAAAGTTCAAATCTTAAATACTGCATAAGATGGTGTTCATTCATTTACATTACCGTCATTGGGTGCTAAAAAAGGATGATAAATAAGGACGTATTAGTCAAACGATTTTTTAAAACCAGAAATGCTGAAAGAGAAGGAAGTTTTGGTCCTTAGAGGTGGCTATGTTAGGTAACGGATGAAGTTAAGTAACCTCTAATTATCATAAAAATTGTCCAAAACCAATTAATGAAGACATAAATATTGAGGTTACATTCATATTCGTATATGAAATAGGGAAGAGATGTACTAAATAAAGGAATATACCCATTATTACAACTAGGTAATCGCGTCTTTCTAACCAATGCGTGCTCAATTTCAGTCTATGGTTACAGCAGAGAAAGTATTCCATTCATTACAGGTATCGTCACTGACAATGATGAACATTTATGTGTAATGAAATCATGATATCATTCGTGTAGAATTTTATGCGTGTAGATAATACCAACAAGGCATTTAAAAAAGGAATATTCCCATTATTGAGACTAGATGACGATTTTTTCCGACATTTTTAGTTCCATTTCGCATCTTTTCACAACAGCAGATGCGCTTCATTCATGAAAAGTTCCAGCACTAACAGAAGTGAGGAAGAATGATTCTTGGTCTGTAAGTGTTAAGCTGGAATAAAGGCATGGATATAGAGATTTAATTAAAATGGGATTCGATACACATATAACACTAGAAATTGATACTTAAACATGATTAATTTGATTATTACGAATAGAAAATCGCGTTGCTTAACTAATATTAGCTAAATTTCACATTTTATTCAAAGTAGCAGATGTACTTCATTCATGAAGAATAGGTATCATGCCTAACAACACCGAGAAGGAATGATTCCTCGTCTCTAAGTGTTAAGTTGGATGCAACACTAGGACGTGTTAATTACATTATTATATGGATTATAATGATTAGTAAATAAACAGGATTAAGGGTTTTTCACGGCGATAGAGTGCTCATGGCATTGAGTTCGGAGTTATAATATAGCTCTTTTATTTTAATTAAGTCATAAGAACTCCCGTATGAATCCTAACTTCCATGGCTATATATTGTAGTACAGTAAATATAATGAAAACATGAACATTCATATGTAGTTAAAACATGATGTCATCGCATAAAATTCCATTCATGTCCATTATACTAGAAATAGATATAATAAAAGGAATATTTCCATCATTAGGAATAAATTATCGCTTTTTTCCGCCAATAGAAGCTCAATTTCGTATATTTTCACAGCATAAAATTTGCTTCATTCATGAAAAGTTCTACCACTAATAGCAGGAAGAGTGGTTCTTCGTCTGTAAATGCTTAGCTAGAATGAAGGTATGAACATTGAGATTTCATGAATATGGAATTCGATATTTAGATAGTGCAGGAAATCGTTGAAGAAACAAGATTGATTAGATTATTAGGAATAGGGAATCGCGTTGCTGAACTAGTACAAGTAGCTCAACCTCGCGTCTTAGTCACGACATCAGATGTACTTCATTCATGAAGAGTAGGTACCGTGGCTAACAACGACGAGGATGAAGACTGATTCTTCGTCTCTAAGTGTTAAGCTGGATGCAACACCAGGACGTATTAATCAAACTAGTTTATTTTTTCTCATAAACAAGGATGCCGGGAGAGAAGAAGGAAGGTTTGAGGCAGGCACCGCTTGCTCCTCGGCGCTGGGGCGGCTGCCGCCGGATGAAGGAGCGGGGGTTGAGGGAGTGGGGGAGGGGGGCGGGGTCCGGGCTTCCAAGCATTGATCCAGCCGCCCGGCCCTCCCCCCTCCTTCCCCCCCCAACCTCTCTCCCTCTCCGCCCGGCGCCCTACACTGCGCGCTCCGGGACTCCCGCCTCACCCACCCCGCGTACCGACGTCCTATCTAGGGTCTCGCGATATGGCGATATATCGTCTTAACACCCCTTCGATGTTCGGTGATTCTTAAGAGGGATACCCCATACTTTATTTGGTCATTGAATTCTTCCATCCACACTTTGCGGTTTTCAGGGTTCTCCCCGAAATACCAAGGCGTTTTCAGGTGTTGCGATGCGGCAATTAATCGTCTGACATCACCTCAATCTCAGTTAAATCTTTGATTTAAGGCGAGTGATACCCTGTCCTTTATTTGGCCATTCAATTCTTTCATCCACACTTTGCGGTTTTCAGGGTACTCTCCGAAATACCGAAGCATTTTCAGGTACCGCGATATGGCGATTATTCATCTGAGATCACCCCAATGTTCAGTTAAATATTTGATTCAAGGCGAGCGATACCCTGTCCTTTATGTTGCCATTGAATCCTTTGATCCACACTCATATGTTTTCAGGGTACTCTCCAAAATACCAAGGCAGTTTCAGGTGTTACGATATATCGTTTGACATCACCTCGATGTTTTGTGGCTATAAAGAATGATACCCTGTCTTTTATTTGGTAATTGAATCCTTTGATCCACTCTTTGAGGTTTTCAGAGTTCCATCCGAAATACCAGGATATTTTCAGGTGTTTCGATATGGCAAATATCGCCTTATGACCCTTCGATGTTCAGCGATTCTTAAAACTGTAACTCTGTCTTTTCCTTGGTCACTGAATTCTTTAATCCACACCTTGCCCTACTCAGGGTTCTCTCCGAAATAATAGGACATTTTCAGGTGATACGATATGGCTACACGTAGTCTTAAGAGTCCTTCGGTGTTCGATGATTCTTAAGAGGTATACCCAGTCCTTTATTTGGCCATTGGATTATTTATGCACACCTTGCAGTGTGCATTGTATACTCCGAAGTACAAAGACATTTTTACGTGTTGCGATATGGTAATATATAATGTCTGGCATTTCCTCGGTGTCATTTTTATCTTTCGAGTAATATCCATACCTTTTTTGGGTAATTTGATTCTTTCATCCGCGCTTGGCGGTATTTAGGGTGCTTCTGATGCCGAGGAAATTGTCTAGTTCATTATATTGTGCGATGTATCGTCTGACATCCCCCGGTACTGGGTTGTATCTTGATTTATATGCTGATCTTCCCATTATTTTCTATTAATTTATTGGCATATTTTGACACTTCTGATACGCTGGACGTGATGATGTTCCATTTTGACTATTGCGATATGGTGATAATTCGTATGCCAATACCACGGTGTGTAGAGAAAATTTTGTACCCTGTCAACTTAGGGTCATTTCGGTTGTTTTGTTTACGCCTTGTGGTGCGTTGGGTTAGAACTACGTCGTATTGACGTGCTTTAAAAGGTTTGTGCGATGTGGTATTACATCGTCTAGCATGACCTGTATTATTTTTTTAGTACATTGTCTCTTTGGAGTACTTTATATTCAATTGTCTTCTCTTCGTTATTTTAGGGTCACCCAACGTACCGACCTCTTATTCAAAGAAGTGAGATAAGGTGATATATAGTCTGACACTACGACGCGACATTTAGCGGAAATGTTAGACTGGTATCATTCTCTATTAGGGCTTTAAATTCGTTTACCCAAAGCCTAGTGGTATTAGTGTAGTAGCGTAGTTTGAGTGCGATGCATTCAATTCGATGAATTTGATGTAACATGCAGGTCTTAATTTAAAAGTTATTGAGGGATTCTACTGATTTTTGCGTAGAAGTATTGACCCCCTCCTCTTGCCGGTAGATTTAGGTCTTGTAGAGTGGGGATGTAGCTATCATTTATCATTATCTCTGTATTTCAAATTATTATGAGAATTTTCTTATATCTTTGGGGTAATTTTAATTTTTTACCCACTGATCATCCTATTTTAGAGTCATCTTTGAGCTATTTTGGATTCAGTACATCAAACGTAGCAACCACGATTTTATGATGACTTTGACGAAGGCAACGAAGGTATGATATAAGTACAATTACTCGTCTCCTGCCAAACACCTGGGATATTGCTCGCAAGGTATCTAGTAAATGTAGATATTTCACATTTGCCAATGATGTAACATTAATTGGGTGCGAGAGTGTAGAGTATGTGTCCTCTACTACGACAGGTATGTTGTTTTGTAAAGAGCCGTACAGTATTGTAATGCTTTACCTAATATTCCCCGCACTCCATGAGAGGTTTCTTGCCTATTGATGGCTAATTTAAGTATACCGGGACTAGCCACGGTGATAACTTTTCGGGGTCACCCGCAATGCTCGAATTATGCGAAAAATCCACGGAGAAATGAATGAGGAAGGCGAATGATTTTTTTCCGTGGATTTTTCGCACCTATTGATGGCCTTTTGTCAACACTTTCGTCCGCTTATTTATCTATTTATGTCCGTTTATGGGCTGGTAAAAAGGTAGAGCGGTGGGTTTACTGTACGGGAGGTCCCAGGTTCAAATCTTAGATGAAGTTTTCGGAGAAACAAAAAACCATAGATTTGCGAGATTGCCCAAGGGAAAGAATCTGGATGCGTGATACTGCATGTCTGCGGCTAAGTCAGGAGCGAGCTTTACAAACACTATCGAAACCAACCTGCTGGTTGAATTACTAACTTGACTTGACTTTAGTGTTTATTTTACCAGGCCCAGGCGAGGCCACAATTCGGCCCCCTCTTCCCCAGGGCCTGGGCTCTTTTACATGGTATTTGTTTTGGTATTGAACTTAAATACAGGACTTGGTACTAATACATTCTTTCGCCTAGTTTTCCATCGAGATTTGATAGAATTTCTCCTTCCTGGCATCTTGTTGAGCCGGTCAAGTCTTTGAGTGGCCTCCTGTAGCTGTCACCGCTCAGGAAGGTATGATACATGGTAGGAATAAAAACTAAGGGAGTGATCATGGGCTACTTACTTGAGGTTTTGATTTTACAGTGTCGAGATCCACCTGATTTTTGATGCTATTTATTTTCATTAAATGGGATAATTCCATATTTATATGATGGGTGTCTAACATAAGAAGAATTCCTGGTAAATGTTGTCCCTGGGCCATTTCATTTCCATCTATGTTAAATCAAATTTGTATCCTACGATATCTAGGGCATCACGTTAATGCTTTATGGCTGATTATTCCAATTTTATCTCCAAAATATATACGGGGGAAACATAATGGAATAGCATAGGTCATGGGAGAGCCACAGGGCTAATAACACGCATGAGAGGGATGATAGAAAGCCAAATGTAAGCATTAGAATCACAAAAGATAGCCGGCAAAGGTTAAAACAGCCCTACAACGAAGTTTTTTTTGGAAGATCAATATAAATAGCAGAAGGTACGAATTGGTGAAGATTCTTGGTTCTTATAATACAAGTTGTTTTGTTTTTGATAAATGAAGGAACTCTACTATGACTTAGTTCGGAGTGAGGTATACCCTCCACTCTCCAATCCCACCTTAAAATCGAGGCACCTAGTGATTTTGTATTCAAAGCATCATTTAAAAAGAAATTGTCTCGGATTAGCTCTTTTTTAAAAGTTATACATTTTGATGTATCATGGATACAAGTTGAGCAAATTATAAATATGGGGAAGACCTTAACGAGAGGAACAACGACATGATAGTTACCCTTAGTATCAGAAGAGAAATTACTTACCCATTTCTTTGTCTTGTACCAATACCACCTACCAATTCCTCCAATAAAATAATATTACTTACAAGCATCTCGAAAAAACGTTATGAAATTAGAGCCTCTTATATTTTTGTACTTGTACGACCCTTTTTTCGATGGAATAAAACGTAATCATTCGTCGAGTCAAGTGCAATTATGAAACTGAAAAGTAAGTATTCCAGTTTATAAACAGTAATTTACATGGCGTCAGGTCTAATTCCTCACGTGGATAAGCTTCTGAGGCGTTGTGAACCGACTTCCGTAGTAATTGCCGTGTGAGGTGGACTAATTAGCGGAAAATTTATCGATAGCAATGCTTATCCGAGCAAAGGATGAGTTGGCATGACTAATGATAAAAATTTTAATTCATAATCTACTTATTTGCAACTAAACATTCATTCTTCAAAAAGAAAAATATTTCTTCCCATATTTTCAACATATTAAAATCATGGTAATAGGTGAAAATCAGGCGAAAATTACTCAAGATATCAGAATTTTATCAGTATTTTTACTAGTTCTAAAACTAATGTGAACGTTTATTTTTCAGAAGAAGTGTCAATCCTCTTAATAATACTAAAAATAACGAGTAAATTGCAATTATTATGATGATTATCGTATTAGTATTATGATGAATTTATCAGACCAGTGGTTTTTGGTCATAGACAAAATCGAAGCAGAGACTTCTATCAAAATATGACCTTGGCGCCTTATTCTATTTTCTCTTGGAAAAAAGGGCGCCAAAATTATGGATAATACGTCTAAACAAGAATTAAACTGATAATTACCTTTTCTCAGCTTGTGGAGGATGACTCAATTATCTCTGTACCCATGTCATTACCAACAGCTATATCTTCACTGAATTAGTGTGCTCGCTTTTTTCCTCGTATAAGTCAAGATTATAGCTATCGAGTTGCCTTGGGTACTTTCACGCATGATTTCGCGGAATCGCTGAATGGTTTCGCGGTAGGCTGCAGCGCTCATATCAGTTAGGAGAAGCAATGAAGATTAAACGATGGTGCGACAAAATTCCGCATCACTCTCCGGGGAATCATGCATGTCTTTGTCCGAGCAGATGAACTGGAAGATATGAGCTGTTTCCCGGAAACTGTTATTGTTCCAGATAACGTTTTTTTTGTAGGCGATGATTCGATTTGACTCGTTGCTGCTATTTTTACTTCATCTCGGTCACCTTAGGCAATGTTCGTTGCTATTGCTTCAGATAATGATGAAACTGGAAAGAGTATGGGATCCTTTTAGTTTTTGTTCAATTTTTCGATTGTGTTAGTGTTATAAAGAATAAATATATTTGTATTTTACGTTTCCTGATCTGTCGTCGACTTCTCGAGCTATTTGTGGTGTAAGATCGAAGGTCTTTGTAAGGTAGGCTGATAGAATCACGCGCTCCTGCCAAGCTCATCTCCGCTTCTCAAAAATTTCTCGGTCTCTTGTAGTTCCTTGCTTTTTACACTCTTTTGAGCGATTCCTTCCTTCAGTGAGCGGTTCAATGAAAATTAACTCTTATTACGTCACCAACTAATGAAAAATGGGTGGCAACATTAGCGATTTTTGTGTTTAATTTATGAGCGATTGGCTGACTAAGAGAGATTTATGCTGTTATAACTTATCCCTCACTTCCATCCATGGGCGAAGTTTAGAATTTAATATTGGGTGAGGGGAGCAATAATCCTGCCGAAGGTTTAGGGGCTATGGAATACCTCTTAGTAAAACGGGAGGGTTTTCAGGGCCCACCCCTGGAAAATTTATTTAAATTAGCCTCTGAAAACAGCATTTTAAGTACTATCGAAGACGAAACAATACAAAGATATTTTAAACTTATCTACCCTTTAATTTTTTTTTGTTTTCATGGTACTTGAATGCACAGATTTCGTTTTTTTTTATCGTTAAGTTACCAAGTAAGTTGGGTTAGGGCAGTATCCCTTGGTACCCCCAAAACTCCGCCCATCTACCAAATTATTTTACTTATTTGCGATTTCAGGTGAGATTGAACGATCCCATCGCGTCAGAAAAAGAAACCTTGACTTTTTGTTCCGTCAAAGATAGATAAATGTGATTAGTTTATATTACTATTAGTACCATAAAGTCAATTCTATATTCGACGATCATGTAGACAAGTATTCTCAATTTTAGGTAATTATTCATCTTTTCTTGTCTCGAGCAAGCATATTTGACGAGATGTTTTCGAATGAGTCCACCTAGTTATTATATTTTTCATAGTGGGTGAAGTACGTACTTAACAAGCAAGTAAAATAAAAAAAATTAGCAACATTCATTTTCGAGGACACGGCGCACGATTACCAAAAGTGACTCGTAAAGACTTATCGTCAAACGGCGTGAAAAGGTAGAACTGATGAAGGGAAGATTCAAATATGCATTAGGAATTCTGATGTGGATATGGGACTAATGGAAACGGTGCGGTGGAGAGATTGAATAATGCAGGAAGGGAATGAAATTTTCATCAGAAAATTGCACCAAAATTAAGTCTTCATTAATAGTGAGCGTATTTTTTTACTATTATTAAAGTAAAATAGATTAATAAAATGGCTTTAACCAGTTAGTCATTTGTTTTAAAAATTTAAAATTAAGAACCATTTAATGGGCAAGCCATATTTTCTGCCCAGTTCCCTTTGAGTGATAGAACTTATGTCTTCTTCTGTCTAGATATTTTTTGTGCGAACTAATTCTTAATTAAAAGTTTCTAATTTGTTGCTTTGTTTATTTTCAGGTGAGTTCTTGGTTTTCTGCTCCATTGGTCCTTGGTGATCTGGTACCGTTATTAAAGTGGGGTGAAGCTCGATGGTAAGTTCGAAGAAATTTACCAAATTAATGACAAAATGTCGATTTTGAGTAATAAGTATTCCAACCATTCATCGTCCTTACAAACGATCATTTCCATGCCTTCGTTTCATTTTGGCTAGGCAGTCTTCCATAATAACGGCAGGAAAATTAGGTAAGCTGATAGATCAACTGTTCTAGATAATTGTGGTGGTAGAAAGTTGTGACCGAATCAAAGAAAGGATGATCAGCCTCTACCAAGAAAGATCTCTGTCTTTCCCTGTAAATACTCTGTGAGAAGGCAATATGAGTACAACACATATTCCCGTATCCCAAAGCTTCCCACAAGGAAGTTTCTGTGGACGAAAAGTCCCCTTTCATAAGAGAATAATGCGATTTCTCGTAAGCTATTGTTTTGCCCAATTGGAAGAGGATTGATTATTCACAGTAATATTTACTGATGGCTCGGATGGACAAGGCCTAGCTGAGCTCCCCAATTTCCATATTAGACATGATACTTCCAACATTATTCATATAGTAACGTGTCATTTGGCTCTTGGAGGAAAGAAGGTGTTAAAATGGTACTAAGTAGTGAAATGACTTCTAAAAATAATAATATCGCAGAATCTCATTTTTTCCTTGGTTCTTGCTGGTACGATTTCTTCCCATATCCATCTCGTACAAGCTGTTTCCATCGAAGTATATCCTTTTTATTGTTATAGTATAGTTCAAATAACTGTGAGTTATGTAATTGTTTGCGTATAGATTTTCCGTGAGTCCGTAGATAATAGCATTAGCATAATCGTAAGACCATAGGCGTTAACAAGAGGTTGATCCGGCTTCCCAAAAATGAGATTGTACATACATTCTTCATTACATGGACTTCTTCAGAAGCAGGCATACTGTGACTTAAACCCTACTATGGGAACTTAATATAAATCCTGAGTGTGAATATACTAAAAAATTTCATTGACCGGCCTTAAGTCGTTTAATTATGTTTACTCTACCTGCTATGATTTTATAAACATCATAAGTGCCCTCCGAATTAGAAAGAATCAGTTCACAGAAAATTCACAAACTCGTCCCAGTATCCAATTCTGATTATAGTTGGTACATTTTGCGGTATATACATAAATGCAAACAAATGGTTCAATGATGACAGACTCTTTAATGATGTAATCAGAGATCAATGAGTTAGTAGGTCGTATATGATAGAGCTGATTGACCAATTTAGACAATATTTAAAACATAAGCTTCAATTTATTCAACATTTATTTATAACTAGATATTTCGGCAAACCTAATGGTAGATGTTCCAAAGGCCATAGAGACGACACTTTGATGGAAGGAGAATCTGATATCGGTTATGTTTCAGGGTTCATGGAATTGTCTCCAAAAATATTCTTCTCAATACATCCCTGTTGTAGAGGTATTATATAAATTGGGTGGAGCCAAAGTAATAATGGGAGGCTTTTGAACATTCCTCCGTATTTATCTGTCTTATGGCGATAAAAATTTCTTCAATCATTCTGCTGGCGTCTTGAGATTAGAGGTTCAAATTTCTAACAGCACATTATTCAGCAAAAACATTGAATTCCGTGCAATTCTGTGAGCGAGATTTTCACTTGAGTCTATTTTGATCACGGTGTACATCTATGTTATCATAAGTTAGGTGCAAGACAGCACTTGAAAAAACTCTCAGCTTTTAATGTCACTCAGAAAAAATCGTGATTGGTCAACGAAGCAATGCGGAAGAGCAAAGGATGTGGACAATGAGGGTTGGAATTGCCCTAATGCGTCATGTAGACTTCGTGACTCAGCCCCTGCGTCTCTTAGAAATGTGAATTGAGGGCAAAAACTTCGCGTTTACATCTCGGCACCCCATGGCGTACGACCATGGGAGAAAACGTCGCAACAGTCACCGCGGATATGTGCCGAGACTAGTAACGCGATATATTCAGGGATACATAACAGCACTTTTATTCGGGTACGTGCACAATTTAATTTAAAAAATGTCTAATTAAAAATGTGACAAGCACGAAAGTCATATACCTGTAAAAAGTATCAGTGAGAGGTAAAACTCTGTGGATTGCGTATGCCGGAATATTCGAAGGGTCTGATCTCGTTCAAAATCATCATTGATTTTATTAAAAGTAGTAGTATTTGTGTTTAGGGTGCCTCGACAACTAAGGTCATTTGCACCAGATTTTATTTAAAAAACTAGGATTAAAATTACTATGGAATCAATATATGGCCCACTCAAAATCCTTTTATTACTGTTGCATTATATAGCACTTTCAAAATTCTCATTAATTTTAAATACCCTCATTTCAAGTTTTTATTCATACCGTGGGTAAATATCGGGTTATAGCCAATTGATACCAAATTTAACCATTATACGATATAATACAAAATATCCTGTTCAGACAAAAATTTGGAAATTTTAAGTAAAACTTTTGCGTACATTAACTCCCGTTGCTCCTTTACGAATTTTTTTTCCAAGGATACGAGAAGCTTAGTATACTTTTAAAAATACTTATGGTTTTAAAAGTAAAACGTTTACTGCAGAAAAAATCAATACGTATTTATTTAATTATTGTTTTTTTTACAATTTTTCAAGTAGCATTCCTGTTCCACAGAATATATTACCATCGTGATATCGTGAATACATTATGATCGTCTTGCGTCTGGTCATTTTATGAGACAAAACTCCAATAATATTTTTGCATTGTATATATTACAGCGAGCGAGTTTCATTACATGAAAAGTTGTCTTTAAAAAGAGTGAGGTCTTTGATTTCCTCAGTCTGTGAAGTTGAATTCCCAAAAATAGTTTTGCCTTAAATCCCAATAAATCATTCTTAACATGGGTCCTTACTTTAATATTATTTAGAAAAATGTAATCGAAACTGAAGTGTAGTTTCTGCGCTGGATCAACCAAACATGATAAATTTATCAGATTCCATTGACGCAAACGGTAAACAAATCCTACGTCAGATCCAATCCAATATCCGATATTTGCAGCTAAAATTGGTTCAGTCCTCGATAACTCCTGGCCCTCAGACTACATTAATGCGGGTGGACGAATTTATTGGGCGTTAAAAATAAGTCATTTGTTGATATGCATCAGTTCTGTTGCGATATTCATCTCTGATACCTTGTATCTTAACCCTCTCAGTTCGGTCGAAGGGAAAAACCAAGGTTTCTAACAGGTTATATTATAAGAGTGCCACGTGGCGTTCGATGGCTTTAAACAGCAGCCCTTCACCTCATCACACTCTCAGCGACCATATTGTTGCACCCATTCATTTAATCTAATCCTTATCTGAAATGTGCATTTTATTCCTTAACCCTTAGACTACCATTTTTTTCTCCTTAATTTCCAAACTTTTTATTTATTCCTATCTCTTTATTAGAGTTTCAAGAGGCTATACTGTCATTTTCTTACATGTCAGGTTACGTATTTTCGGCAGGTGGGTGAGGGACATATATGTCCCACTGGTACTAATGGGTGGGACACATATGTCCCACTGGTACTTACGGACGGGACACAAATGTCCCATTGGTACCTATGGTTGGGACATGCATGTCCCATTGGTATGTAAGGTGATGCAACTTTTCATACCAATGCAAAGGAATACACACGTTTTTGAGAAAAACATTTATTTTGAAATCGGCGTACGTGTGGGTACAAAAAAGCAATATATACACAAGAAAAGAGACTGAGCTTGAAACTGTTGTGAGGGTGATAATTGAAAAAAGTAGATAATACAGAGTTGAATAAAAAATTCTATTATTACAAACAAACAATACATCATTTTGACAAAAAAATGTGATGAAACAGACAAATCATTTCAAATCATCAAATTTATTGCGTCATCATTCCTTTCCCAGCAGTTTCCCCGAGAAGAAGTCGGATCTGAGAAGCAAAGAGTAATACATCATTTCCATGGAAATTTAAAAAATTTAGCACTTCTAATTGTATTTTATTGACTAAAGGTCACAAGAATATGGCTTTCAGTGGTATGTTATCCAGAGCGAAATTAAAAGTGCGCATTTTTGAAGTATGATTTGATGCTTACCCGGCGAATGATGTGGGTAAACTCTTCTCGGGATTTCCACCGGGTTAATTTATTCATAACGGCCAAGGTTTCAAGCTCCGACTCGGGCTCATCTCAGAGTAAGGATTGGGGTAGAGGGCGCTTTCAGGCTGCGCAGTAGCAGATTCTGTGGTCAACATGGTTACCACGTGATCGTGGGAAGAAGTGCGGGAATCCTTACTCTTCTTGTGGGAAGAAGTGCGGGAAGTGTGGGGTGTAAGTGCGGGATCTTGACTACATGCGCAGTAGCCAAAGCGCACTCTCCCCCATCCTTACTCTGCGGGGCTCATCCTCATTTTATTTGTTTGTGGTTGCTAAGCCCAATTGATACAATAAATTTAGTTAATTAAAATATGTTTTTTTTAAAACTAAAAAGTATGATGCCAGTTCTTTTATTGTACCCACATGAAACTCATGAAAAAATCTATTTCCTTATGTGGCTTTTTTAAAAATATGTTCTTTAAGGGCTTTAAAAGATAATGCTGAGGAATATATTTTCAGGCAAAGTTTTAAGAGGTTTTATGGACAATCGGAATCTAAGAAAGAATTCTTCATTGTTTCATGAATCGAAATGATTCGGCCGAGGTCGAAAATTTCTCGGGATCCTGGGTCTTCTACCAAAAATCGCATCTTCTTCATCTATAGCGTCTACCACTTCAAACAAAAAGTCCGCCATTTTCAGTAAACAATACCGTCATGCAATTCGTTAATCCTCACGTTAACTTTTCAACCAAAGAAAATCCATGGTTTAGCTTAACTACCACTTGAACGCCCAGAATTGACTTAGCCATCGATTATAAAACAGTATCTTGGGACTTAACCTTAATCTTAAAGTCCAGTGTAACCAGGCATTATAAAACCGGCCCTAAGAGTAATAAGTAGCAAATTTGGCCAACTGCTTCGTGATTGGTCATCTCCGTGACGCTAGATGGTGTTAGTTTCGGAATTCCGTCTTCGCGAACTTTCCCTCACTTCTAATATCTTAAGTAGAACAGGTTTCTAGGCATCGCTTACGTAGTACCCAGAATCTATATTAAATTCATTTTCCTCCTGCTTTATTTCTATAGCTTCCTTCGCGAGGCGATTCCAAAACCTTTGGCATGGCAAAGTTTTTTCGCCTCTTCAAATTTAATTGTGTGGTCTTGGCTCACACAGTGTTCGGCTATGGCAGAATTTTTCCAATTGCCCAAGTCTTAAATAGCGCTTATGGTCTTTGAGCCTTGTCTTGATGGTGCGACAAGTTTCTCCAATACAAGTTCCTCCGCACTCACACGGGACGTTAAATAAAACATCATTCAGCCCTAAGGATGAGCCCCCAGTCGAAACGTTGGCCATTATGGATAAATTAACCCGGTGGGAATCCCGAAAAGAGTTTACCCACATGCAAATTTTTATTTACCTAAGCTTTGATGATGGTGCTTCTTCAAGCATAGGATAAATTTTGATCGCTTCTGCAATATATTAGTCACCTTGGTAAAAATTGAGAAAGCTTGGCATCAAATTAATATACTCTTATCATCGGAATATGTTTCAAGCCATTAGCAAAATATTTCAGTAATTGGATACAAAGATCGTTTTTGCACGAAAATGGTGTTAAGGTCGTCTCAATCAGCTGGAAAACATATTTAAAAAAATATATGAGGACTAACTCACGTTTCTCCTCTACTCACACTCCTAAATTGTACCATTAATTTGATTTTTAACCCCTCAATCGATCTTGTCTGTAAATTCAAAACTTTTTATAATAACACGTGCAAAATGTAATTGTTTTGAATCAAGCAGTCAGGGGCAAACCTAAATGGTCCTCTTAACATTTAACCTTTTTAGGGAGGAACCCACTTGTTCCTGTTCTCACCACGCTAATCTATAGCAAGTTAACTCTGCTGGTAATTCTTATGCTGTTTTCTGTAGGAATACACTAGAAATGCATTTCTTTCACCATTCTGTAATCAGAAATCATCTCCGTTGATTCATGATTCTGGCTAAGTTCAGAAGTTTGAGGCTTCAGTTAATGTGTGGATAAGCCTCTGATAATTAGTATATTACTACTTTTCCTCTTCTATTCTTGACCTTGTTCAATTAACTTTTTTATGATGTTTCATGGAGTTTAAGTCAATTGAAACCAAGTTATAGCCAACGTTTCGATTTATGTAAAATCATCCTCAGGGCTATGAAAGTGAAAACATGAACAATATAAAATACAAAGATGACAACGATATACAATAGTTTTACATAAAAATGTTACGATCGCGTTTTTTTACAGTAATATCATTTAAAGTACACACATATATATATAAGAACAGAATATAATACACAAAAAAATTTGACATACCTCTTAACTTTGTACATATGTATTGATGTTATGTTACTAAGGTATTGCAACACCTAGTTACCATTAATTTTGATTGATTAAATAAAAATAAATTTTACTCAGGTTATCAATGTCTGTTTTTTTATTACTACTGTTTTTTGTTTTAGACCTAAACTCCATGAAACATCATTTAAAAAATAAGCATCTGTTAAGATAGTAGAATCACCTGTTAATTTATTAGTCGATCACGCACTTAAAAGGCCGAGATAAATTGGGAATACATGGAGCAAGTTTGTCAGAATGAGCAGATCCGTGATTTGAACAGAATTACATGATGGGAGTGTCTTAGCCCAGTGGGTAGACCGAAAAGCCAGTGGTCCAAATCAAATCCCATCTTTAAACCGAAGTATGTGGTTTTTTCTGGCGAGAGCGTTATCAATGATGGCCCAGAGAAAGAACGCAGCTGAAAAAGGGGCTGAAATGAAAAAAAATGGCGGAAAACCCAATTTTTGACGTTTTTACTTAGAGCAGGAAATGATCAATCCTTGTTTTAGATCATCCAACCTATACAAAACTGAAGGAAATTTCTTTTCAATTATATTTTTGAAACTTTTACATTCCATTGAATGAGTATAAATCTGTAATTTACATTTTTTACGAAACATTTCAAAGTTTACTGTGGCAAAAATGTGTTTTAAAGATTTAATAGTTTTAAAGGGCACTCATTAATAAAATTATTCTTCCGTTTGGTCTAGCGCGTGATTTCTTTTTAGTTACCCTTACGTAAAGAATTAGTGATTTAACAAAATATTTTACTTTATCTTTCTATGGTAATGATCAGAGTGTTTATAGTCGCTTACCGCTCCTGAGACATTTGCCCCAGAGGTGTTACACTGGAGTCCATTTTATTCGACTGAATAGCAGAAGGTTGCTGCAACTCGTACCTCTTCGTTTCTTTCCAAAGATAAAATATAATGAAATTGGCCCTATATCGGTTGCCACCAGAGCCCTACGAAGTGATAAAATTATTTAAAATCATTATTTTGTCTTCGCTAGTCTTCCGAAATTAGGACTTATTACTCTTTTCTGCCATTTTGATAGTTACATTTTAAACACATACATTTATGCCATTGGTCATGAAAAATCTTCTAGGTCAGCAGGCGAGAACTTCAACACCCAGCCATTTACCGTTTATCCTTAATTTCATGAAAATTTTCTGTTTGATTCAAGATGTAGAGTTTTTCTGAGCTTCCAAGTATATTTTTGATACTATTGGCCTCCTCATGTTTACAATAATTGCGAAATAATCCCACTAGGGCGTGTAGCGAAACAGCAATGAACCAAATAGTATGCGCTTTACCATTTCACTTTTTCCCTCTTTGCTCCTTCCCTTCTGTAACCATATGTTCATTTATCAATAATACATACCAAAAACACATGTTACAGAGTGAAAAATAAGTTTCAAAAAACTGTATTTTTCTTCAACTGATGAAAAATTCTATCATTTTTGGCCTAGAGTTGAACAGATTGTTAAATTAGCTTTAGCTCGAAGATTGGCCAATATTAAGGTGCAGAGATTATCCCAGATTGAGCAAATGTTTCTTATATTTCACGCATCAGCGTTAGGGTCTTGTCTGCTTTCTGAGGCCATCCCTCACGGCAGTACTTTTGATTGTCGGTGTCCAAGAGAATCCCAGTGCAGTTTGAACCCAGTGATAGATAACGACGTTTTCATTAGCCCGACTCGCAGCCATGAAATTTCTGCAGAGTATTTATTTAACGAATATCATGGTATAGAGAGTTAGGAATTTTTTTACATGTGAAAGCGCGTTACATGCAACGTACCAATATACCATGAATAGAGAGACGCAGATTGTTTATACAAAAAGCGGGCATTTACATAACGCTTACATGAATTTAAGTGCATGATAGACTTTGGAGTGGCGGAATGGTGTAGATTAGCGGAAGTGGATGGTCAGAACGAAGACAGACCTAGTCTTGGGTTGTCATTGCCCTAGTAAGTAGATTTTAAGCTATTTATTAAGCTATGAGGTATCGTTTCGAAAGAATTGGTTGACCTCCACCTTCAATCAGGCAAATATTTTAGGGATTACTTGGGCAAAATATTGGTCCCAATATCAGAGCTTATATATGGGCACCATGAGGAGCTTGAATCAATGACATCACTCGTCTCATGAGTCGCGCTGTGCATGCGTAACCCAAAAACACTAGGTAGCCTAAAACCATGTCATGAATATGCTCGTCAAGTTGAAATATAAATTGTGTGGCGTATGTGGTCCGCGTTTATGTTGGAAACAATTACCTCAATGGCTTTTAACTGAATGTACGAAGGAGTTTATCAGTCTACGTAAGCGATCTAAGACCTTGACCCTACCTGCCGAGTTTTGAGGTCTAGAGGCATTATTGGTGGTTATTTAACCTACCTTAAATAGTGATAAGGAATTCAACCTATTTTGAAACCCTGAGTTTGCTTCAGCAATCATGGCGCCCTATCTACCGTGTTTTCTCCATCCCATGCAGTGATGCTCCCCTGTAATGGAAATTCTGTAAGGATAACTTGATTTCAATTCTCTCATTTGAGCTGTACAAAAGCCTCGATTTCTCTCTTTTTCTGGAAATTAATTTATTTTCAGTCTTGATTTTCATCCTAAAACTGTTTTATCGAATGTGTATAGTGCATTGTGTAAGTTTCCATCTTATCCTGCGTATGAAGCTATACATGTAGCAAATTTTAACATTGTCATTTTATCTCCATTAGCTTGGACTCTTAGATTCCCAGTTAATATATTTATATATTTGGCTCTTACTCGGTTATGAGAAATTTTTCCCTCCAAATAAACCGACTGTAATTCTATCTTTGCAAAATTAGTGCTTTTTCAGCACTTTTTGGCTATTTAGCTGGGCGCTTGGCTTACGGGTTTTTAAGGTAAGAGGGGAAAGTAACACCAAATTTTAGAGGAAGTTTGTCTTGTAAATGGGTGAGGAAAACCTCAGTGAACGCGCGGTTTTGGTCTTCCGATAAGAAACCACGAGAAGATAATACGATCTCATTTAGGGGCAATCCCCACGTGTCCACCTAAGTCAGATGTGTTGGGTGATGTTGGATGTTGACATTTTTATTATGGCCGTAATCTAGTGTTGATTATCAGATAAATATCTTAAATGGTAGTGAATTTTTGAACTCTAATTCATCCAATTTTACGTATATCTCTTGCTTGAATAAATACCTATTTTTTTTAGATGTTTATGGTTTTGCGAGGTTTTTCGCTGCGATGTATTTTTAAAAAGATTCAGGCGACACAGTGATTAAAACAAGACGGTTGGCAGCGATTCTTCCGGGTTTCCTTCCGCGTTTATCCGGAAGGAAACCCGGACGAATCGTTGCCTACCGTCATAATCCCCGCGGAAGTCTACTTGGATTACAGTAAGACTTCACGTTGGCCATTGGTTGTATTCAAAAGGAATTTTTTTCGTACTTTTTTGCGTATAAATATAATTCATGAATTCCATACCCCCGTGGAAAAAATTCTCTTCTATGCAAACCCAATTCTTCACTTCTCACTTCCACATTTCAGGGGTTAAATCATTACCGTTAATTATTAATTGCCTTTGAATTTATTGTACCTCACCAATTATGTTTTTTTGGAATTTTCACAGGAGTTACCATGTTTTACAAATAAGTGGACATTATTATGGCTATGAATGACCAAGTAAAATGTAGTCTGCTTATCATTGTGTAATTTCTATCCTGCCGGCATAGGTAAATTACGTATTTACACTTGACTTGATATTACCAGAATCGTAAGAAAAGCATCTCAGTGAGATTCCTCAATAGCTTAAACATCACCCAACTTTTCGACCAACGGCTACGAGTTTGACTGTTTGTGAAAGTGCTTTTTAAACTCTTAAACAGATATTTTAACCTCAAAAATTTCGCTAAGTATCGTGAAAATTGTTTTTTTTTCAAGCATGGTTCAACAGGGAAGCCCGATATTGCAAGTATCATGCGTTTCTTAAAGTGTGTCTATGTAAGTAATGAAATGTTTCGACTGATATATTTACACCATTTAATAATGCGCATGAAGATGATTTTTTTATCTAATTCCTAATACTTGAAAAAATCGGGGGAAACTAAGGATATGAACGAGAATCTAATCCTAAGTAGGCAGCATAAATATGAAGTCAGAGTGCACTAGGGGTTTCCCTTTTGACTCCATACCCAGCAACTGCTTCCAAAAAAAACATTACTTACTGATTTACTGAAAGGTAAAGCTAAAGTTATAGCACCTCTAGGATAAAAAAAGGCACATCGGAAAAATAATAGGATAAATAATGCAAAACTTCACACAGTTGTGCGGTACGGTCGGTCTTATTTAATTGTTAGCAACAGATGTCAGGGTAAGATTTTTAAAAGGATAAGATGGTAAATTTTCTTCCTCGATAAACATAGAATATGATTATTCACTCACAACCATCTCACACTCATAATAGCAGTACGAGTTCGTACTTGCGTTTTACTTTCACCGCACCGGTGAGGATCTTTGGCTTGCTTCGTCGTCCAAGTATTTCCATTGCTAAAGAATATTGGACTCATTTTAGATGGGGCGCTGAATTTTTTAACCATCTGAAGATATCAAAATGGTGTGAAATGGTACTAAAAAAGGTTATTGGTTCTTAATCCGTTAAATGAAAAATGAGTTACCAATGAGATTGTGTTATCAATTGGAACAGAACGATTTTATCAGTTGAGACCCGAAATCGTGTAGTATTTTCTACTAGTTTATTCTCATAAAGCTTCCATTAAATTTCACTATTCGATATTTTAAACGGATAGAAATGTTGGAGGAAGATGTAGTGATGTCACTTGTCCCATGAATATGCGGAATTATTCAGTTATAATTTTAAAAATATTTTGGATTTGCTATATCTTAGTGAAATTAGAGAGAGGCTGCTCTTTTCTGTCTGAAAATGTATCAAATGCAAGGGTTGATATGGATATCTTTAATACTACAGCTGATGAAATGAGATTAAAAAAGAGTTACGGATGAAAATTTATCGCTTTACGAAGATTATCTTTGGGTTCGGATAATTGAGGAGAGACCTCTCCCGAACTAAGCCACTGGCGTGTGAATTCTTTAAATTCAGAGAAGGTGGAAGTTTCTTTCCTTGAGCCACATCGCACTTCGAGGATTTTGTTTGGAGGGGCTCGAACGCTTCACCCTGAATTTAAACCCGGAACCGCTAGGTCAGCATCCAAGAGCCCTATCGGCTAGGCCTACACTAGGCCGCTTCATGGCCACTCTACGCAGGCTGGGAAGAAATCGTCTACGAAAGGATGGGAGGAAATGCGGCCATGGTTTGAGGGGACGTCATTAAGACGAGCTGGATATCCAATGGATAACATTTTTTTTAATAGGGTAGTTTCCTTCATCAAAGAAAACGAAAGGCATTGATTGCGATTCGTTACCCACCATTAGTGTATTCATAATATACAAATTATTTGGTTTTAGAAATCCCAGTTAAGACGAATGGCAATGGTCAATTTTAACCGCATTTAAAAGGGGCCAGATTGGCGCCCTTGCCATGCCACTCCACGTGACGTCACAGGTACCTAGACACAGGGACGAGTAGATAGGAGTTTTACATCGTTTGAGATTACCAATGCATGCATGAGGCACAGGCAGCTCTGGGAAACATGTCTTAATAATCACCTATTAAAACTGCCTAAGATCGGAAATTTTCCTTCGTTTAGTAGGGTATTAATAATCCTTATTTAAGCCAGGCGCTACCTGCTAGCAGGGTACTCTTCTACCTGCTAGCAGCCTGCATCGTATGAGCGATCAAAGCCTCGCCCCAAGGTCAACCCACGCAGTACTCAGTGATTCAGCCGAAAGGTTGGTATAGACAGGTGATGTCAGAGCTTCCCCGAACGGAGCCCCAGAAATGTGAATTACATACAGTCTCGGTTGAGGGGCCAGTTACTTTCATTGGGCTACCTCGCAAGCCACGGATTTTGTTTAGTGATGTCCGGACGCTTCACCCGGGATTTAAACCCGAGACCGCTCAATCAGCAGCAAATTCGACACTTCTGTGGCTTAACTGGGTAAAGTACTCAGCCGGAAATCGTCAGATCCGGGTTAGCATCCCGGTAAAAGTGAATATTTTTCCTTAGTGGAATTTCGCACATTCATGTATATGACTCTTTATTTACTACTACCATTTTTCCTTTGCGCCGACCCCGGAGGAGTGGTTTCGTCCTTACCTACCAATCAAGAGGTTGTGGGTTTTAATCTCTCGCCTAGGAAGGTTGCCCCTATCCAGGGCACGGATGTTCGTTTACATCTGATTGTTAAGATAAATACCCCGATGTAAAAAGCCGATACTGTTCGTTGGTTCAGATATAGATACAATGGATATATAAAGAGCTCTACCAACTAGGGCCGCCAAGCTCCCCAAATAAGCATAGTACATCTTAACAATGCGTAAGGTTGCTCGGGAAAATATGGGGGACCGCTCCAGAACCCCCTCACACGAGCTGGGAAGAAATCAGGCGGAAGGATGGCTGAGAATGTGGCAAAGGTTTGAGGGGACGTAATGAAGCCGTGCTAGATATCCCATGAATAACAATTTTTGAAACTATAGTAGGGTAACTTCACTCAGTAATTCAACCATAAAGTTGGTTTGTATAGGTGATGGTAGAGCTCCCCCGAACTAAGCCACAGGCGTTTGAACTCCGCACATTCATACTAGGTTAGCCAGTTCCTTTCCCTGGGATATATCGCACTTCCAGGATTTTGTTTGAAGATGTCCTACCCGAGATTTTAACTCGGGACCGCTTGATCAGCAGCCAGGAGACCTACCCACTAGACCTACGACACTCCCCAAATAAGGTGGCCATTGGACATGTTAATGACAGAAGGATGGCTGACAATGTGCTAAACGGTTAAGAAGTTTAAGTAATTAAGACGTGCTAGATATCCTATGGTTGACAGTTTCAAAAAATCTTTAGTAGGGCATCTGCACTCAGTGATTCAACCGATATGTTAGTTTGGACAGGTCATGGTAGAGCTTTTCCGAAGGCGAGTGATTTCCTCACATTCTGGGTAGAGGGCCCAGCTGCTTTCCCTGGGACGCTTCACCCGGTATTCAAACCCGGGACCGTTAGATTAACAGCCAAGAACTCAAACCACTAGACCTACAACGCTCCCCAAATAGGGTGATCGTAACACATCTTGACGATGCGTAACGTTACTCGTGAAATTTTCGGTGGACCGCTCCGAAACCGCCTCACGCAAGCTGGGAAGAAATCAGAAGACGAAAGGGTTGTGAAGGATATCCTAAAGGGTTTGAGAATCGGAGGGGAAAGGGTAGGGAGGTATGCATGTAGAGAGGGGAGGGGAGGAGGTAAGGAATGATGTTTGAGGAGAATGGGGGACATCCGGGAGTGCCAAGGGAATAGTATGGTGCAGTCCTTGGGACGGGAGGGGAGGGAAAAATTGAGGGCAGGGAGGGGTGGGGGGAGGAGGGGAAAGTGTGCCGTCGCAGGGGGTGGGGTGGGGAGGAGTGACGTCAATTGTTTCCCGCTGCTCCCCCGATGCGTCCCGGGCTTCGCTTGGACGTGTGCTCCGGCAGCGGGGTAGGGGCGGCACTCTGGGGCTGGTATCCGTGTTGGAGATTGATTTAGAATTTCCACGGAGCGTAGCAGGTGAGGTGATGTGATGCACGCATGATGTCGGCGGGGCCAATTCTCTCTCTCGGGTGCAGCGGAGAGAGAGCAAAGTTAGGGTGTACACTGAAAGGAAACGGTCGATTGCTGGAATGAGTGTGATGAAGAAACCACTGTATCGATATATGATCGTACTTTATAGACTCTTAGGGTTCTTAAAGGTTCATAACAAGCAATAGTAACTAAATATTAGATCAGGATGCATGATAATTATTGAAAAAAAATTGTACAAGTCACCTATTTGGTAATTGCAGGGTTAAAATATTTTGGCATTACTTAATTAATTAATTAGTTATAATTTACTAAGCATGGCTTTGACGAAAGAGACAAATGGTGTCGATATTTCAGTTAGAAGAATACAGGCTGTTGGGGGACAAAGTGCTCAATGCTTTCTCCTCATTGCTCCTTTTAATCTTTACTGTGAAAACATGAACTTAATCATATCACTCCGTCCGTCGGACGGGACGTTAGGCCGCGGTCCCTTTGATGCCTTTCGTTAAGGGCAGGCTACTGCCGACGCCGAGTTTCCTCCACCCTTCCTTACCTATGATTCCATCATGGCGCAAATGACCTAAGCTGTAGGACGTCTCCTCTAAATACCATACCATATGTATAATTGGAAGTTTCAAAATTTGATTACCAATACTCGATCGGATTCCGTGGAAAGAACGTGGAATTTCGAAAGGAAACCGTCGTTTTTTGACATTTTTGCGATAAATAAACTACAGTATCAACCGTAGTCGAAATAAGGTGTGAGTGGAATAAAAATCAACTTAGTGTTTTTTTTTGTTAAGGTTCTCACCCATGGCCTAAATATATTCTTATAATAACAATATGAACGATTTCATGGATGTAAGCACTATACAACCTTCTTCCATTCTTAGGGAGGACGTATATTTCAAAAACACTTTAAGCAGGCCATGAACACAGGAGTTACTGTAATTTTTGAAAATTCTTCTCAGAATTGCACATCACGCAGTTATAGAAGTTATACTTTTAATAATATAAATATAAAAAATATAATATAAAATTTCATATTTTTCAAATAACTTTATTAGGTAATACTCGTCTGAAGTGTTTTTAGTATAGTTGGAATGTTCAATAAATTTGAGCGCAGAGAATTCTGGAAACTCTCATGATGCCGCCTGTTTTTCGTTTATGAGAACACGTCAAACTAAGCCATTGATGGACTTATTTCATTACTATCTGTTTGAAAATTAGTGATAATAAATTAGGTAATCTATTAGGTTTCAATATCGAAGCAGTGTTTAATGTGGAAATTATTACATTAAAAAAATCATTATTCTAGGTATCTTTGTCGGAGATTTATATTCTAATTCCACGAATCGACTCTTGAAATTGGTGCTATGGAAAACCTCTGTAACATTTGCATTAGCGTGGTGAGAGTGTTTAAGGAGGGAGTTAAAATGATGGTAGTGTAAATATCAAGTAGGTAGGTCGTTTAAATTTAGCTGAATCAGAGAAACTGAGATAACGAATTGCAACAATAGGAACCTGCCTTCGTTCAAAGCTGAAGAATTTCCATTTTATTGCGGATTTGAGAACTTCATATGATAACGAGAAAATAAAACCTAATGCAATAGCTTACTCAATAGTGGCCTAGTTGTAAGGCGAATATTCTAGTGCCTGCCTCACACGGCGCAGTTTTTTAGAAGCCTAGGGGATGAAATATTTGCTAAAGGACTCTGAATATTTCTCTAATATTCTTCGATGAGACTTTATTTCCCACTTTCTTCCAATTGAAATTCCCCTACCTTAATGGTACAAGAATTGATGTCTACCTATTCCTCTGAAAAAACACTTCGCACGCAAGCCACCCGCATTGGTTTTTTGTGTGCCAATATATATAAAGAAAATTAGGAAATTGAGTTAGGTAAAATAAAATGACGCAAAACCCACGCCACCTTCCCTAAGTACGCTTCCTTTCCCTGTCCTCTCCCCCCCTCCCCTCCTATGCGAAGCGCAACAATGTAGCGCTCTACAAACATCTCCTCTCCACCCCTTTCCCCTCCCTTACCCTTCCACTCTTCCCCCTTTTTGGTATATAACCCACAACGACGCTACTTGTACTGCTAGTCCTATGAATATGATACAGTGTATCGAAACTAGTCAGGAAAATAAAGCTCCGAATTGTAGAAACAGCAAAGTTTTTCATTCACAAATCAGTAAAATAAAATTAGTTATAATTATCGCGTCAGTCATTTATAGCACCCCGATATTTATGAATTCATGATTCTTGCCTGCTTCCCCTTGGTATTCATATTGAGTGATTCGAACTTGGGTATTTTATTCAAATGAGTCCCGGAGGAGCAAATTTCAAAGAGATTTGGAAGATTTTAGGGAGAATTTCGAACAGTTATTCTCTATAACTTATTAATGCTTTATTCTTCGAAATACAGTTCCATGCGAAACAAGTACTTCACGGAGTCTTGCGGCATCAGTCTTACTGTTTCCGCAAAGTAGTAGAAAATGTAGAACTCCATTGAAATATATACTGTATATTACTATATTTTGCTATAATATATGCCAATCTGTTGTAAATATTAAATAAATTCGTTGAAAAGTGTGTAAATATACATGAGAAACTTTCTACGGCCAAAATACTTAAGATATGCATGCGGATAAACAAATGATATGGTGCAAAGTCGTTTAGTACTTCTCGTCACGGTCAGTATATTTTATTTCTGCATTTACTGCCATTATAAAGAGATTTTAACACTTTCCTGTTATAAATGTTCTTATAAACTTGTATTTTTACGCATATTTTTGTTTTTGAAAGGACTTAAACCTATGTATGCTAACAGCTGTTTTCAAGTATAAAATATGTAATATATCTTGATCCTCATATTTTTCAATAAAGGAAGGGTGCAAAAGATGCCTAGTTAGACTAATCTTGGGCCAAATTGAGCCTATTCCTGCCGTTTACTCGGAAGAAAATTGGAAAAATATTTTCATAAGCTAAGCACATGTTATTCCTCGTTATTAAGTTTTCATTGCATGAGGTTTTGATGACATTTATTGCGTTGAATGTGAAATAAGCAAATAATAAAGAAGCATTTCACGACAAATAGAATAAGAAGTTTTTCAACGAGTTATTAAAATTTTTCAATCCATTTGCCTTCACTAAAATTCCTGATGGAAAGGTAAAATTTGTAATCATTGGCCTTGAAAAATATGCGATACAGCATTATGTGTCGAAATCAAGGTAGGTTATTGAGGAGTCCCTCCTTAAAATTATGCATTTTTGGCAGTCTTGTGGTTGTCGTGTTAGGGAGTGCCTCAAAATGTTAATTTGTAACCCCAAGAGCTATCGTCTATTGGCCATAGCAGATATATCGACGGGCTTAGTCATGTCCATTGACTTATGGCTCGGCGCTTCTTTCCGTTCACGAATATTCGGTCTCCAGCCGATGCCACCACGAATTGACTCAAATTGACGATCGATTGACCCCTTGACGTCAAACTCTCGTGATTTTGAACCATCTGAAGCTCAGAGCCTGGAATAACTTTGTGGAAAAAGTTGAGAGAGGGATTTCAGTAAAAGAGAATCCGGGGTTATATAAGAGCTTTATACTGTATTCTTTTTGAGCATTTAAACATCGGCAATGCTTCCGTATCTGTTAGGAGAAGCAATCATTTCATGTATCATTTCATTTTAAGCAGAGATTTCCGAAGGGAAAATCTTGTATTCAATGCGTTATATCCACCTTAAATATAGTTGTTTTAATGAATAAGTATAAACTTTTGAAGGACATTTCTGAAATTGGTATTCATGCATTTTGTGGATAATTTGTAGATATTTTTTAGATATTAAATGGCTAATTTAAATATGCCTTAGCTTTCGTCATCATCATTCGTCAACAATACTAGGATTGGTTTGACGCAGTTCTCCATTTCTCTCTCCTATACGCTAGTCTTTTCACAGTGACGTGGTCCTTCTCTTTTAAATTCTTATTAATCTGTCCTATGTAACTCATTCGGGGCCATCATGTCTCATAATGTGGCCAACTAAGTTGTCCCGTCTTATCGGTAAGGTTTTTAGAAGACTTCTCTTTTCTCACACACTTCTTACCACTTCCTCGTTACTTACACGGTTGATCCATTTTATCTTCATCATTCTTCGGTTTAAGGGATTTAAATCATCCTGTCAGCATAGAGTGATTATAAAGCGTACTTCTGCATCATTTCCAATATGATAGTAAGGTCTTTTCATAATCCTTTCTAAACCTGAATTCTTCTGGGAGAAATAAAATTTCAATACTTCTCTTCATGCTTTTTTATATGTAAAAATATATTTTACTCAATCATAACTATTGTGGCTGTTACATATTTGGCCATTAAAGTTTACATCTCAAAAGAACATGTAGTTTAAATCTTTCGTGGATAAAGCCGAAAATGTATATATTTTTTATGTTACTTAGGAGTTGTATTGCGTTATAGTGGGTTAATATGTCTAAAATTGGGGAGCGACTTCCCCTTAATGCCTATGGTGCACATAAAATACATGATTTCATTTCTACGTTGAACTCAAGTATCGACATCAGCAATAAAAGACACTTTGTTACTTCCAAATTATATTTTAAAATTCCTACCGGTTTCGGCTATTAAACCATGATCAAGTACGTAGAGCAAATGTATGAGCAAATTTGTTTTTGTGCCTACTTGATAACTGTGTAACAGCCGAAAGTCGTCGGAATTTTTAAATACAATTTGAAAGTAACAAAAAGTCTTTTATTGCTAATATGGAGCACTTCCACCACATACAAGCTTCATGTTTCTATTTAATCAAGTATCGACATTCTCATGGAATACTATAGTTAAAATATTGAGTCTTCTTAAGTTGAGCAATACCCTTTCTCCGAAGGCACCGTCTTCATCTAAACGAGGGATTGACCTTGCCTACGTGGTGCCACGTGGTAACTGAGGCATAAGGAACTGATTTTGAATTGACCTACCGATCTACCAAACATTCTGAAATAATTAATTGCTGAAAGTTTAGCGGGCCAAGCAAACTTGTTTCAGAGACTGCGCAAGCTGTGCCTGTAAGCATTAGGTTGTACGTCAGAGATATTCAGAGATTGAATCAGGAATCAAAACATACAGATTTATTCATGAGTTCATTTGCAGATAAAAAATTTCTATCCAGTTATTCAAAATGCAGCGCCATTTCTCTGAATTAACAAATATCAGATATAATTTATCCAATATTGTTCAATTAATATCAATACGTTTCAAGGTAGCAAAAACTCATCTTAAGATGAGTGATTGAAGGCAGCAAAAACAAAGGCAGCAATGACAAAAAGGAATTTTAATTAGATCCTTGTATTTAAGAAACTCGGTTTTTTTCATTGGTGCATTTTTGAAGCGATTAAGTTTTTAGGGATAATTTTCCGAAAAAATAATGGAAATTCACAGTCGGCACAGATTTTCTTACTTGTCTTTGATAATCTCTTTATTATTTTTATTATCTCTTAAAACTTTAAGTTCGATTTCGGCCAAAATAGCGTGAATATTTTGTCTTTCTTAGCTGAAAACGGTTGTTTCTTTGCAAAAATCTAATGTATGACGAGAAATTGAACACCTTTTTATGCTCGATCAAACGAAGGGAGGCAATTCAGAATTATTCATGCAACCTTTTTTTCATGATAAAAACCGATTTCTGCTGTCATCATTGTGCATGTAGGAAGCTTGTTATTTTTTAAACATTTTGTGCTTCTGAATACTTCTGAAATCCACCACTCAAAATTTGCCAGTTTCACTACAGCACGCTGCTTAGCATTACGTGCAGAAAATAATGAAGTATTGAACAAAATAAATACTGTGAAATGAATGTATTTCAAAATTCCGCAGGCATTTAAAAACGCAGCACGATGAGATTTTTTGACAAACCAGCATTATCAAAATGAAATTGTAGGAAATTATAGATTATTTGGGGAATTAATAGATTCAGTTTCCTCCGAGAGTCAATAACAATTCTAAGTATATCCCCGTCCATCTTATTTTCTTCTGTCAACAAAACAAATGCTGAATTTTGATCCCCAGGATTCTAAGAACCCCTAAATTATGTGTTTCCAGAAACTGATCATAGTCAGTATGGTTTGAATATCGGCCTACTTATCTAACCACATGTAAAAATTATTTGTTTTTTCCTGTTACGTAGGGCGACTATATAACCGGAATGAGTTTATTAGTGGGTACTTTCAAATAAAATATTAATCGATTGAACTATTCATAATACTAGCGATAGATAAATGTGTGTATTTAAAAATAAGGGTAAACATGTTACCCTTTTTAGCTGTATTTTCCTAGAAGAAATAAATGGAGGGGTATTTTTAACTTTTGCGCTGGTGATAACCGGTAGTGAGCTACCTAAGGACAAAATTTAATTTTGCTACGTGGGGGAAAATTAGGAGGTTTTCATCTATGAGAATGAGTATAGTTCGCTCCTGAGTGACTATGTTTAAGTCACAATATATTTTATCGAAACATGCAGTTTTTATCAATAATACACGATATTTTAGCTCTCCTAAATCTCTTCACTATACCTTTCAAAATATTTCCTTCAAAGACTCAAGAAACCATAAATTTTTCGTTTTGAGATTTTACCTTACCCCTATGAAAAAATTGTATAAACCCGTTTCAAAATTTTATACAATCTTATACATTGCCATGGCAATTGTATAAATTGAATTAAATTTTGAAACAGGTTTATACAATTTTTTCATAGGGGTAACTATGTATAGATACCCTAGTATTCAACCACTGGCATCACTGAGTATTTGTCCGGATCACATCACTATTAGAAATATTTATTTTTTAACCATGGAAACCATTTTCATTAACATTCTGCTCATATGATATGCAATAAAATGACTTCATGACGTGCATGCATAAAATGACGTCTCTGTATTTTATAAAAGTGGAACATTCGTAATTTCGGCCTACATATGGCGGAATTTTTTAAAACACCCTCAATTTCTCCATTATTTTAAATATTATATTTAGCTGTGAAATGTCAGAGTCGGCGCAAAAAAAACTTGGACTTCTCGAGCTGATATGAATTTACGTTTCTCCAATGTGAAAATAAGGGAATGGGAATTTATTGACACAATTTACATAAGAAAAGAGATATGGTGATTTTATTACCTATATTTCCGTTGGGGACGATACTGAACCGCATGATTATTGTTTTGGGGCCAAGTCTGTTTGAGTAATCATTAAGTCCAAAATAGATATGAAAATAAGAGCGGATATTGATTATTGGAGCAATAGTCACGAATCATGAAATTTCCGTTCTTTATTTATAAGTTAACTTAATCGAAATGTATAAGACCAGGATTTTTGGCATAGGATATTTCTGAAATACCCTTAAAATATTATCAATTGCTAATTTAAAGTATACCAGGACTAGCCGCGGTGATAACTTTTACGGGAGTCACCCGCAATGCACAATCGTGCGAAAGTTCCCCAGAGAAAAAATCATTCGCCTTGACCGGGATTCGAACCCGGATCCCCCGATTTCCGGTCGAGTGCTTTATCCACAGGGAAGAATGACGCCTCGGTAGCTTAACTGGCTAAAGCACTCGACCGGAAATCGGGGGATCCGGGTTCGAATCCCGGTCAAGGCGAATGATTTTTTTCTCTGTGGAACTTTCGCACGATTATCAATTGCATTTTATTTTAACTGTAAAAGCAATACTTAACCTGAAAATCAAAATCTTTTGAGCGGAAATTTTCAGTAACTAGTACGCACGTATTGCCAGATGCAAAATATGATAAGATGAAATCGGATGCCTACTTTTGCGGCTTTACGATAGATGCATAGTATTTGGTGTTTTTTTACATTTTAAGTAGTATTTTACAGAGATTCGCTGGGAAAGGCTTCATTTTTTGGGAATTTATCTTTCAAACAAGAATAAAAGGAATTAATATAAGAATTGTCACTATAACGGCTGAGCTACGAGCCTATATTCTATAAGTTTATCTTTTATCACCTAATACCCTACTTATAGGAAGTTAGCTTTTGGACCATGTTGGCCCGAAATGCCTTTTTACTTTCCTCATCAATGTTACAAGCCTGTTGTGCAAAATTAAGGAGTTTGTTTATCGAATTCATACGAGGACTACCTGTAATTTAAGGAGGATTATGGTACTCTCTCTCCTGTTAAGCCATTTTTAACAAAAAACTTGTACCTGAGGAAAATCTAAGAAAACTTTTCGTGGCAGCTGGAAAATTTTGACCGTCCGTAAGATTTTCATTGATTAATGTGTATTTGTTTCTATTACAAATCCAGTATCTTGTTATCCTTCTCGTAGCCCATATTGCTATTCCATCGTTTTTTAGGTTTTCGTCCTCTTCGTTGCTTCCTTGTATCAAGTTATCTTCACACCTCTAGTATGTACCCATGGATTCGTACATTTTTGGCGTCACTCCTTAACGGGATATTTTATTCACTGTATTTTACGGAATTCAATGATTGTAAGCAAAATGTGATAACTAAAAGTGACAGCCTCAAATAATAGCGTGACCTCGGTCATTCAGTTTTGGATTGAGAACCATAATAAATATTATCGTGTCTGGCTTCAAAATCGAAATTTGCCATCCCTTCGTTGGTAAGTATGTTAAGTGCTGTTTAGCGCTGTGCCAGTTTAGCGCTGATCTCAATAAATGAAATTATGACATTCCCTCCCTTGTGAAGACAAGGAAGAAGACAATTGGCTATTGTGAGAAGGACCTAGATCATGCGCTCCACTTAAACGCTTGCTAAATCACGTAACATTGAAAATTTTCTCAGTACAAATTATTCATATGAGAATGATAAATTTCTGAGATCCCACGTGAAAGTTTATCCATCCCCAAATTCACCATCCTCAAAAATATAATTTTTCGTTATTTCTATACAGATTACAAAATTGTTGGCCATATTAGTGGTATCAGACTGGCTTCAGCCTGGCATCAGCTGATCCTGACTGCTCTAAGTTACAACCGCCATTCCAAAGCTTTGAGTTAAATGCATCAAGGACTGTATTTAATCAAATCATGCAAATATTATTTTAACAAGCCCTGACTCCACTTGATTGTTTCAGGGAATACATGTTTTTAAACCAATAGCAAATGAATATTATAGACTGCTCAACGTCAATAGGGTCTTCTCATTCCATCTATAGAAATGAAGCTGGTTTCGTATTTCGCAAAAGAAAGGAGTAAAACTCCCTTCTTCAATGCATCAGTAGTGGAATCAGATGAGCTTGATTTCAGGTTATAACTTTTTATCGACGGAAATAGATATGAAACCTGTCGAAATGTTGCTACTCTTTGGTACGGTATCGAGCCTTAGAGCAACAATGAGGTATAGTTTACCACGGATACCGAATGAAAAAGCCTAGTTTTACCAGGAAAATATTGGTGATGAAGTCTTCTCGAAGCTTCAGGTTGGTGAAGTCGTTCGTAAGCTCCAATATTTAAAGGAGCAGTGATTTCGATGAAGTTGGTAGACTTCATCTTCGATTAGTTGGTGTTGATGAACACCTTTACCTCTGAATACTTCATTGTAAGTCTTCGTATGCTATAAATTTAGTGCCGTTTATTTGTAGAAATAGTGGCTATCTTGATCAAGTCGAACAAGCTAATATTTTTTGGCATGTAATTGGTGAAAATATTTTCAATTTCAACAGTAAAATATCCACAACTAAATTTTCTCATTCATTCAGTTTTTTTTACCCGGAGGTTGCTTTGGGTCGGTGAGGGTAGAGCTCAATCCGGAATGAGCCGCTGTGAGGTGATTTTCTCTCATCATGCAAAGGATAATTCAGGAAATCATTCATTTCTGCACGTTAAATGAAATTTGGTACATCAATAAACGCATCGCGTGGTTTTTTTGTTGGTGGGCATCCGCAGACTAACTTGGAATTAACCTTGGTTGGCTCACTGGTATACCACATATTCTTAACCTCTTTAGACCCATGAGTTTCTGAGCCGTTTTATTTATGTTTCAGGCTCCTTTAATAATCAGGGTGGATATTAAAAATAATACCTAAGTGAAATTTGAAATAAATATTTACTAACAAATATTTTACAGTACGGTTTTTTACGACATTATTTTTACGACACCATGGGATTTCACGACAATATTTTTACGATAGTACAAATAAATTTTTCTCATCAAGAATACTTTATTATCATTCATTATTTTCGATTCTTGTAATATTTATAAATATTATTAATTAGTTTTAAACAAGACTTGACTATGCACACTCATCTTGCTTGCCGTTGTGTAATCCATCATGTTTCACTAAGGGGACTGTATAGAGGAGGCCCAATTCTATCAAGTAGAAGGATGATTTTTTTGCCACTTTGGTTACATTTTAATAGGCTTTCAAAAATGTCCGCAGGGCGATGATGAGTGTAATGTGTTCCACTTTTTTCCAATATGAACGGTTTCAGATGGGTTAGTTGGTGTATTGGTTAGCTTTGTCGACTCTCACTCAGAGGGTCAGAGTTCGGGGCTACATAACGTCAAAATATTTTGTAGTCTTCATTTGGATCATACGGTGACAAGTATTTCATTAATTTAATTACACCAAACATAGACATGAGAGATAATTTCTTGCTGGCCTCGGAAGCGGCGGGGTCAAGTCCACGCCTCCCAAATAGGAGGTTGGGGGCTCGAGTCCCGTCTGGGTAAGTTACCCTTATCCAGGACATGGTTGTTTGTGTACTTCAAATTATTATCTGTCAATAGCACCGATGTAAAAGGCCTTATAGAGCTGTTTTCGGTTGTATGGAAATAAATTTAAATTTAAAAATTTATGCCTAAATATTTTGCTTTTTATGATGTTTCTTGGAGTTTAGGTCTAATGAAACCAAGTTATAGCCAACGTTTCGATTTATGTAAAATCATCCTCAGGGCTATGAAAGTGAAAACATGAACAATATAAAATACAAAGAGTGCGATAAAATACAAATAATATATATGTGTATACTTTAAATTATATTACTGTATAAAATAAGTGATCGTAACTTTTTTATGTAAAAATATTGTATATCGTTGTTATCTTTGTATTTTATATTGTTCACGTTTTCACTTTCATAGCCCTGAGGATGATTTTACATAAATCGAAACGTTGGCTATAACTTGGTTTCATTTGACCTAAACTCCAAGAAACATCATAAAAAGTTAATTGAACAAGGTCAAGAATAGAAGAGGAAAAGTAGTAATATACTAATTATCTAAATATTTTGCAGTGTAATGCTTTTAATTGAGGGGAATAGCATTGAAGAGGTATGAATTTGATAAATAGCATCTTCATGAATGTAAATTTCAGTTGACTCCCCTAATTATTCCTTATTTCTCCACAAAACTCGGATCAATTAGTCCGTCAGCGACGCGAGTGGCGACTTTTGTGAACCCATTTAAATGCGCGTTCTTTGACAACACATTTAGAGGCAGACTTGACGATCCTCTGTTTTAATATTCGTATTGTTTTACGAATGAAAAACGAAACACATGTGGAATGTAGTGGCATAATCGTGTACTACAATATACAAATAAGTGCAGCGTCGGGTTTATACGACAATAATTCACACTCGAAGGAATACAATAATAAAATCGTGTAGATGCACGTGTGTGTACTTTTGGTCTGAAAAGGTTAACACATTAACAAAATATAGGTAAACCATTTATCAATCGTATCCAGGAGGAAGCTGAATGAAAGCTCTGTATCAAAACTGAGAGTTTTCCCCTACCCAATGATGCTGTTTTTTTTACTGAATCTTTGCTCCTGCCTGGACTTTTTGTCCCACTTTATACTGGCAACCCTGTCGTGTATGTTACGCTCTCCGAATCTTACGGTTGACTGAGAGAAGGCAGTCTTCTCCGATAAATTAACCCATATAAAGTTAGAGATGCAAATCGGAAGACTCCGGATAAAGATTTGCTTGTGCGATGCAAATGAAAGGCCCTCTTTGAGATTCTTTCGAAGAGATAGCGTGATGGTTTGATACTTGGAGAAGACGAGAGACTGCTGTGCGTCGACGTCAGTTTAACTCTTAAGAATCAACATACTATAAAACCAACTTCCAGGGATCGGGTTGGTGTGGTTGCTGGAGTGTTGGCTTCCCACTCGGTGGACCCGGGTTCAAATCCCGGCCGCGGCAGAGAATTTTCAGAGACTGCCCGACCTCTGCTTGAATGTTGTGTGGAGGACATTTCAAGCGCAACACTCAGTCCGTCGGATGGGACGTTCAGCCGTCGTCCCCTTGGCGCCTTTCGTTACGAGCAGGCTAATGCCGACGCCAGGTTTCTCTCCACCCTTCCTTACCTACCCCTACCTCACGGTGCAAAAGACCTCAGCTGTCGGTCGCCTTCTCCAAATACGATACCATACCAAAACCAACTTCCGACCGCTGACTCATTCATAGAAATGCTTGGGGTAAAGGAGTAAAGATATGTCAAAAAGTCATGGAATCGGCCCCTCAAGAATTGTCTGAAACCATAGTAAAATTTGAGCACCTTTAATTTTGGCCAAATCGTCCAGTTTCACTATTTCGCGAATTACTATCTCAAAAACGGTGAGTGATACGGTGTTGCGTCATAGGGTTCAACGAAAATTTAAGATCTGACAGGGTGACCAGTAAGATTGGGTCTGGGTATCGAGCAGCAGCGTGTAATTAATATGGGATGGCATTGGCCGCGATAGTATAAAGAACGTAAATGCAAATGCCAATTAAAATTGCAAGGAATATTCTCCAAAACTGATTTCCCGGTTAGGCTTAGAGTGCCAATTAGCACCTGCTTCTTCTCCCTGTTGACGATTGCGTGAGTTCATAATTTCCTTGCACAGTTGATAGACATTTTAATGTCCTTCATTCAACCAAATTAATTAATTAATAGGTGCCGTTGAAGTAAGGTAAATTCAGTGACGGATACATATGGGGGCCGCAGGGGGCGCACTTGAGCACAAAATATAAATTCTAGGCATACTTTCAATTATGATCTCCATGAATTTACTTTAATCATAGCAATAAATGCTAGGTGTAATTTCGGTAGAACTTTGTATGTGTTAACTAAAGGACTGGTGTCCTAACACCCACCGCCACACGCCTATTAAAGCGGCTATCGTGATAGTATGATGTAAATGAAATGTTAAGTACCGATCCTCGAACATAATTTTGTCACGCACCAAATATTTATATTCATCACCGTTCATTTCCCCCTTGCTTGGCTTGCGGGGTAGTATATCGATGCATTATGTAGATATAGTATGTAGATGTAGTATTTAGATGCAGTATGTAGATGTAATATGTAGATGTGCGTGTTGTAAGTTTCAAGGAATCTTACATCACTTTAAAAAACAGCATATACTCTTACCATGGTCAATATTACTTGTCATCATCATCATTAGTGAACAATCCTAAGATTGGTTTGACGCAGCTCTCCATTTCTCTCTCCTATCCGCTAATCTCTTCATAGCTACATATTTATTCTCTTTTACATCCTTTATAACCTGTCCTATATAACTCATTCGGGGCCGTCCTTTGCCCTTTTTCCCTTCCACTTTTCCTTCAACGATTGTCTTCATCAGACCATCGTGCCTCAAAATGTGGAGAACTAAGTTGTCCCTTCTTCTGCATAAGGTTTTTAGGAGGTTTCTCTTTTCTCCCACTCTTCTTAGCACTTCCTCGTTACTAACACGGTCAATCTATTTTATCTTCATCATTCTTCGGTAGCACCACATTTCTAAAGCTTCCACTCTTGACTTCTCTGCTTCTGTCAACGTCCAAGCCTCAATATTACTTGTATTAATTGCTATAAAACCCTGTATGAAAATGCGCACATTCGAATGCAACTTCTAAATCTAAACCACGGAAATTGTTGTTTTTGGGTATTCAGTCAATGAGATAAAATGAGGTCGTTCTCTCCTAAGCGAAATCGCACCAGTTTATATGCGTCCCTGAAAGTTTTATATTCTATGCAAAGCCCAAATAGACTGTTTTTGAATAATTTAATATGTATACAAATAATATCATAAATTTTTCGCCGCGAATACCACGACAAGTAGACGAATAATCGAGAAACATAAATATACGGCTCACATATTTTTCAAGCCATCAAAATGAGCGGGAAAAAATTTAGATATTGGGTATCAAAATTTGTTTTCAACCATTGAACTAAATGAATTGCTGGTGATAAAATGTGAACTAAACAGTGGCGCCAAAAATGTGCGAATGCATGGGTGCTCTACACTAGAAGCATGAAGATAACTCGGTACAAGGAAGCAACTATTGGACTAAGAAGACAAAAACCTAGAAAATGAAGAAAGAAAGATTGGAAGAACGCATTTTGAAATTTTCATCAAAATGATTTGTGCACTGCACAAGGGAAGGTCCGAGAAGCTATTTAGACTGCAAAATATTTATTGATGAATATTGGTTGTACGATTATTTGTTTTACATTTATGAAGTCATAACCGTGAAAATAGAAAACGCATAAAAATGTTTACTGATGCGGGGTAAAATGTGGCTAATGAATGATCAAACTAGACCAAATGAAACAGCAGCAATTTTTGTGTGAATTTGAAAAGGGGAAGACAATATTCTCAATAGTGATAATTTTGGAGGAGGGAAAGAACTGCAGTATTTCGAGTTGAATTGACATTGTCCCAGAAGTACACGTTGTGCAGCCTACAATGCTACAGCCTACATGGGACATTTGACATAAGACATTACTTCTCGGACATTTCTTTTATTTTAATTCGGATATTTCTTTATTTTATTTAGGTGATGATTATTTAGAGAAAGAAACGGAAGAAATGTAAATTACAAACATCAAATTAGCAAAAAAGCTTTGAGGTTTGACGTGCTGATGAGAATAAGGCGAATGTATCACCATACTGATACGGCAGCTGAAGTCAAACTTTTCGCATCTAATTGCATCTGCATGTCGTTTGCAGTTGGGAAATTTTAATATGTATCGAATAAAATATTTAAGGTGCAGCCTATATTGTTTCTCGGACCAGCCTCCTTTAACCCTTTATAGCCCAATGTTGCTTCTAAGCAACATCAAAAATGTTTAAACTTTCAGCTCTATTTAGGAGATACCTAAACTAAATATTATTTAGTACTGTAAATTTTAATGACGAAATATTGATCTGCCAGGATAATTATCATTCAGTTTAAAATTTTCAAGTTTTCAAAATGAAAAAGCTTGAAATTTGATTTCTCCCAGAAAAAGGTTTTGGGTTAGAAAGGGTTAATAATTTTAGCGAGTTTAGGAGACTTTAGCACCACATTCGTTATGTTTCGGCCTTAAGAGCCGTGCCACTCCTCTTCCCCACCCTCCTCCCCACCTAACGTCATCTCCAACCTCCTACCCCCTCCACCACAACCCCCCCGCCCCCATTTCCCCTCCACACACTCTCACCACGGCGTACAACCCGACTATTTTTAGAGGAGCATTCACTCGCGGGAATCTCCCCTACTTCCCTTCCTCCTTCTTGTCCCTCCCTCCTCCTTTTGGCTCCTCCTTTGCACGTATATACAATCATGCATCCCCCACTTTCCTCACCACAACTTGTCACGGCCTAAGGAGGCTTCAACGAAAAACAAAGTGCACGTCATCTTAGTGAAAATTTCAAAATATTCGTTTCGAGCGGAACTATATAGACGGGTGATCATACAAGATTGTTTCTCTTCGTATCTTTCCTTACATCTCTTATGTAAATCCACTGAAATTAAAGGAAAAACACCATATTTACTGAAAGTCTTAGCGGCCGAGCGCTGTCTACCCGTTAGAGGGAACACATAAATTTTAGTTCGAGAAAATTTTCTGAATTGAAAGTCTTATCTCATACATTATAAGCACGAAATTATTATTCGAATTAAAAATGTACGTTTATGAGTACCTAAGTGCCCCGTTAGTAATTCATTCTGGATAGGTTTGGTACACTTTGATTCATTCATGATAGGCTTTGAGGATGATTAAAATGAAAACAGAATTATTTACAGTGTATGTTTTTTTATTAGACAAATGTCTTAATGATTCTCAAATTCTGTCCAAGCTTTATTTTAAATTATTTCGCTAATGATTATCATAGCTTCATTAATCCTGTTCACTAACTGGTTTAGATCCCGAATTTTTTGTCTATAAAAACGCTCTTGATATACTCCCATTATAAAAAATCGCAAGTAGTGAGATCTTGTACCCTTTTTTAAATTATTGTAACCGTACCATTATTTTATGGTGATCCTGTATACCTTTGGTGATAACGTTTTAGAATGTAAATGTTTTATAATTGTAGCATTATATATGTCTTCTTGACGCAAAACTGAAAAAGTGTTCTTTATAGTTCAAGAACCGTGATAACAAGGAACATAAGTCGCTTAAAGGACAGCTTTTCAGCAATTAGCAAATGGATTTTGTTATTGGAGTCAGATCATGTTCGTTGCTTGAAAATGGCGTCACAGTCGGTTCAAATAGCTGCATGGCATATTAGCTTAAAAATAATTAACCATAATCTCTGGGCACTAGTTTTGATTTCAACCAAGTTAGATGTTGTGTATCATGGGAAAATTATTTTTAATGACATCGGTGAAAAGTATTTGTTTTTTTTTCGTGCAGTCGCTAGCATGTCTCCGGAGGCCTGACCGATAAACTTCCTTATGCATTTCATATTGAGCAACGGAATGATTAGCAAAAATATGCATTTGTAATACCTTAAGAAAATAAGTAAAAAATACAAGCATATATTATGTCTCTCGCGCGAAGATCAAGAGAAACATTAATTTTCCTGAAAATATTTCTTGAAAATCGCAAATTTTAATCCGAATAATCCTTCATTTCCTTCTGACGATTATTATTTAGGCAAAGATATGGAAAATGGTATATATTAAAACACTAGATCAGTATAAAATCTATGAGGTTTGACATGCTGATGAGAATTAGGCGGATGTATCAACGCATTGATGTGGCAGCCACTAGCCACATTTGGCGCCGCAGCTGGAAACATTTTATACTTTTTCTATTTTCACGCTTATGACTTCATTAACGTAAAAATAATCGTCTTGTATTCATAAAAAAATATTGTAAAGAAAGACCCAATTAGGCATCGCCTACCTCAAAAAAATGTATTCCACCGCTGAGACATAAACCCAGACGCTCGGGAAGGAAATCTGGCATAGTAATGGCTAATCTAAGTTCCATCCAAAGTACCCATTATTTTCACGTTGTGAGAGTAACTTTTGTGGTGTTCCTCGTCTGAAGAGAAGGCTAAGACCTACTTGAAGCGAGTGCATAACCAGGAGGAAATGATCCGACAAGTACGGTGCTATTAGCGATCGCATGCTTATCGTTCATTCGATATTTGCTAACTCAAGTATTTAAAATCTAGCTCCAAACAAGAAACGATCTTCCTCCGAATCTCCTCTGCTATCGCTTGGATTTGAAGCCGGGGCTTCGGTAAGTGAATTAAACCCTCTAGCCGACACAGTAACCAGCGGTTAGAGAACAGGTGCATGTCTTATGGCTGGGATATACAAGGCTCAATGAAATCAAAGCTAATGATGCAAGCACTAAAGGACAGAAAAATGAAAATTCTCACTAAACAGTGAAATTATAATTTCAAATTATTATTTTATAAACAAGGATAATGTAAATTAAAACTACTTTCGCACCCAAATACATAATTTTACATTTCAAACTCATTTCGAAATCGCTCGATAACGGTGAACCGAGAGTAAGTCAATATATATTTTGATATGGCATAAATAATAAGCTCAATAGCGATAGCAACCTCGTAGCATAGAAAAGTCGACAATACTCGTAAATTAATACCCTAATATTAACCATATCTCCAATTAGGATAGATTATAAACACAAGGGGAGGCATTTGAAATCCTACTCTATCTCACCCATTCAGGGGCCAGGACGATGTGTTGGAGGGGGGGGGGACACGACCCGGTGGGTAGGAGGGTAACATTTTTATCTAAAAAAATCACATTATGTGCCATTTGGAACTTAGAATTACGCAAATGAAGGGTCTTCGGGAAACTGTTTTGATAAAACATACTAGGCTATGAAAGACATCTGACAAAAATGAGGTTTTTTTAGAAATCTAATCACTATAATCAATAAATTTTACTTGAAGAGCAATCAAATCGAAACTAGAAGCTTGAGCGTGGTGGATAAACTCCATACTAGCTATTTAATTAAAAATTTACTACCGGTTTCGACTAATAATTTGGCTAATGATGGCTTGATAGCCAAAATCGATCATGATTTAAATTAATCGTGGAAGTCATGAAGTGTTACCATTTCCAACATCAAGGAGCAAACTTAACTTTCACTCAAAGAAAAGAATAATGGAATGTAAATAAATTTTTATAGGCCAATATTTTTTCCGCTAAAATTAATCGGTTTGTGGGGGCAAGTGCCCCCTTTGCCCTATTCTGGCGACGCCACAGCACCCATTATAAATGCCTCCACGTGGACACCCGGATTCGCCACATTCACGGAGTTGAAAACTTTTTATGATTTTTTTTGACATCTTTCCCTCGCCTATATCTCTCCTCCTATCCAGCATCCCTCTCTCCTTTGCCATTTCCATCCTGGTCGTCGCGAATGAGAGAGAAAGGAAGAGGGCGGGAGGAGCATGAAGGAGTATTTTTAGTGAGGGCTGTTCGATCAAAACATCTGGCGGCTGTTGCAGGGTGGCAGGGAAGGAAGGAGGTCCTCGCACGCGGACGCTGGACCGCCGCAATGCTCCCGAGCAAAGTCGTATCTATGTTCTCGAGCAATGCCCCTCTCACTGAACCCTCGCTCTTATGCGTGAACAGATATTCTTGAACAATTGAGAATATATATCTTTAGAAGCGACACGGAGAACATAATATTAGAATCCTACTATATTTCCAGGTCCAACAGAAACGATAAATTAAGAAAGATATGTATGGGAATTCGTTTTTCCCTCGAACCATAAAGGACTTTAATAAATGCCATTCATAATATCGCATTCCCTTTTTATGTGTAAACGGTGGTGTCCTAACACCCCCTGCCACACGCCTTTTTACACGGCTTGCGGGGTAGTATGTAGATGTAGATATTCCCCTTTTCAGTGGCGGATTCAGAGGGATGTCACAGCGATCATGACCCCCTCCCCAAGTTTTACCAAAAATTGTTGAGTTTTAATGGTTTTATAGTTTATGTATCTTTGTGAAGGAGTAAAGGGAGTGTATATGCAAATGCAATGACTACAAGTCGCACGATTGAGAGAAGTATTATTATTTTTAACGTCAAGTTGCCTGTGGGGTAAACTCTTCTCGGGATTCCCTCTGGGTTAAATCATCCATATCAACCAACGTTTCGACCTCCGACTCTGGAATCATCCTCAGGGCTGCTGAATGTATTCATTATTATGGTCGACATTATTCGCCGAGAAAGAATCAAATAATGTTTCTTCTAGTAGGCTATTTAATTCGTCTTTAGTTTCTTTTTCTCTCTCTATTTTGTAAAACGTCTTTAATGTCTTAAATAGCTCAATTACATCTTTTGTTAGGAATAAAAATGAATTTTTAGGCTCCAAAGTCCGTAAAATAATGGATGTATTAAAAACGTTTACACGGGAGAAGACCCCTCTCTTTCGGGGGGTATGCCATACTTTTCAAACCAAGGTCATAACTCCCCCAAATTTGATACTGAATTCCCCCCTGCCCGTTTATGCCCCTTCCCAATGAGGCGGTGGGTCACGATATCAATCCAGACCAAAATTTTATGCAATTTTCAAATTTATACACAAATCATGATGAAGAAAAAAGATGTCTGTTTGTATGTCCGCTATGCATTTCCATACGGCTGCACGGATTGCAGCCAAAGTTAGTATCTGGATGCATCTCATGCTCCCAAACGCCATAGTTCTACTCTCGGTTACGTCTGGCGCGTCCTTCGTGTCGTTATCTCATTTTGACCTTTTGTTACGTCATGTCATACAACCTCTGTGGTTGAATTTCCTGACATATAGGCACACATCTTCACTCGCTCATAAGGAAAAATTACTCAAATAATATTGCTCTTACCTGTGAATCCTCTCGTTGCATGCCTTTTTGCTAGGATATAAGTTTAGATGACGTTTTTGGTCTACACATGCACGGAGACCCATGGCGATCAATGCTGTGTAGCAGGGTGTAAGGTGATCCCGTGCCCATTGTTCGGAACTAGTTTATTCCATTGTTTGCTTTTCAGTGTGTCTAAAAACCCTACTATGTGACCATGAATTCCATATTCCAAATTTCCCACTTCTCTGGGTACTTTCATAGCTACGCCGGGTGGCCAGCTATGATACCGGGTGTTTCTAAATGAATATCGGGGTTTTAGCGCTTTATTATATTTATTACATTTAACTTACAGCCATAAATCATGCATCAAATGAAAGAGCTACTCAAACAGTTTTCTATGATAGCCTATATATAAATCTTCAATGTGAGCTCTATTCGTCATATGGCACACATCAAGACGAAATGCGAGTTCCTCCCAAGCGTCTCTCGAGTAATTGTTGTAACAGCTGCTTCAATCATGTTTTATTAATTCGGAATGGTCAGCTTGAGTGGAGGTACGGATTTTATTATCACCTGCAGAATCATCACCGAACTCAGTATGGAGAACACGTTACACAATAACAATTCTTTCTTTCCATTCCATCTTTTTCTCTGTTTCTTCTGATTCCATCTTTGCAAACTGTAAAACACAAAAACCTTACTGTCCATCAGTCGCCATCTTCGCTACTAGCGCTTTCTAACAGATGGCGGCAGAAAAAGTGAGAGCAGATGCACATTGTTGCCGGCAAACAAAACTGTTTGAGTTGCTCTTCCATATAATGTGTCATTTATAGCTGTAAGTTTAGTGTAATAAATATTATCAAGCGTGAAAACCCCGATATTCATTTAGAAACACCCTGTATTATATACACGGTCACTTACGCTATTACGTTTATTTAAATTCACCGCGAAGATTCCATGTGAGACAGTGTATGACTTTCACTTTGGCCAGTTGACTATTGCTCAACCAGATAATTTTGTAATTATCCTCACCTTGATTATAGTGTTTATTTCAATCAGTAGCAATAAATTTTTCTTGAGTATTTAGTTTAAGTTTTGTTTGAAATATAAAACTTTAGAGAATAAATATTTAGGTAAAACATATATTAGGTGACATGAGACAATGAATTTTCATATTTTCACCGCAGGAGATCTATGCATGAAAACTATCTCTATATGATATGTTTTTAAGCTAATCATACAACATGGACAATGTGCAGCGGACTTTATGATTGTTGGTCCTGTGCTAGTTCCTTCTTACAAGTTCTTGTTAGTAAAAGGTTTATTGCTGAGACCAATACTACAATCTAGCAACGCATCTACTGTTTCCATAGTCGATGAAGAATTTTTAGGGTGAGCTCATCTTTCGATGATTTTATTTTGTGAAATTTTAAGCTATACGTAATGAATTCACTACTCCTCAATATTCCACCCACTACCTTTTACTATCCACCATGATATGATTATTTTGGTTGTTTTCCCTCATGAAGCTGTGAAACATAGATTTTCGAGATCACTAGGTGGAATCTTGACGTGGTAGATTAAAAATTAAACTTTGTTACATTCCACACTGATTTATTAACAGAATCAAGAGAGTAATGAGATGGGAAGGATGAATCCGGTTGAGTCTACAAGTAGTGGTGTGGAATATAAAACAGTTTAATTTTTAATCTATCATGCCAAGATCCTCTTGATAATTACTTGGAAAGATTGAAACCGGTCGAGTCTGTTAATAAATGTGTGTTTGATTTGAAAAAGTTTAAATTTTAATCCATCATCTCATGAAGCTATTTCAGAGTTCTATTTGACTATCCTAAATTTGGAGAGTTATGAATTGTTGGCTGTTGCCCAAAGATAATTTTGAATGAATCCAGTGTCTTATTTTCTGCCACAGCTTCGTGATGCACATAATTTTTATCCGTGTGAGCCGTATTTTTGTTTGGATGATTTTGAATTTATTTGGTTGCGCAGCCTGAATGAGAGTGATGGTTAGCGTGCATATTGGGGAATGGAATCCGTGGCGCAATACAATGTTGTGAGTTACGCATACTATATTGGATTAGTCTCCAGGGATGTGATTGCTGTGCATCGATTCCTCTCGTGGTTGTCATGTCGCAAACGCAGGCGGGGCCAAGAGACGCCACCAGGATTGTATCTCCAGTTATGAGTCAGCTCTACGGGCACGTCTTGTTGGTGGTGTAAATATTCGTGTTAGTAGAATATTATGCCCATGCCCTAGAAAATTACCAAATAAGAGAGAAGTAATGATTTTATGACCTGTAAAACTCAGTAGAACCTATTAAGGTTTAGGTTATGTGTTTATTTCTTACGCTTGGGTATCGATTTTGAAAAATTTTCCTCGCCATTTTCATGGATGGAAAATTATCGTACTTAAGACGCATAAATATGTTGAAAAGAGTTTATTTAATACACCTTGACAATTCCGAGGTTATAGCGTGAGTTTTAAACAGTCAGTACATCGTAAAGAACGCAAAAAAGAGAGAGAGTGATGTGGTCACGTGAAAGGTTTTTTTTTTTACCTGCTGCTGAAAAGTAGCTGAGGCAGCGACAAAGGGCATCAGGCAGATCGAAATTAGCAAACCAAAGACATTTACTTAGGAAATGGGGGAATGACTAGAGTATGCCAAACGGAATTGCTCAATTATGAATGAAGCTACTTTAAACTCCAAGTTTAAAGTCAAATCGATCTTAAAATACATGAATCATTAATGATATAAGAAACATACTTACAAAGGCTCAATTGGATATCGGTTATATGATTCACAGATAGAATGCCACGTAAATAAAATCACTTTCAGCTTTTGACTCTAACTTGTGGGTTGAGAGCAATCAACCTGTATTCAACACTGGTCGGGGTAAGGTCCAGCTCTTTTTCTTAGTCTAAGAAACCACCAACGGAGTCCCATCGTTCATTAAAATTTTCCGCATTGATTCCAAGTATTATAGTGAATGACTTACGCTTTGGTCAGCTGCCAATGCTCAGCCAAAGAATTTGTTAATATTACCCGCCTTAAACCTAGCTTTTTTGTTCAGTTCTATCAACTTTTGTGTTGAGTCCTCAGCATAAAGTTTTAAAAAAAATATTAAGCGCTAGATAAAATATTTAGGCAAACCATTTCATCATAGAATAAAATAAAATTACTTTGTTCTATTATATACACTTTATTTTAAATAGCACGACTCGGGTTTCAGCATCTAATGCTATCATAATTAGATGCTGATGATAGCATTAGATGCTGAAACCCGAGTCGTGCTATTTAAAACAAAGTATGGCATAGAACAAAGTAATTTTATTTTATTCTATGATGAAGCAATTCCACAAAGTAACGCCTGAGACCGTGTCTTATATTAAAACATTTCATAATTGAGATAAGACAAGTGTTTATAAGGTTCTAATCCATGTACCCTGAACATTTTCATTTGACAGCACTGGTTTTAATCACGTAATATGTTGCTAAAAACACCACTCGAGCGGTAATGATGCTTAATTTAAGCTGTCCACTGACCGCCAAATCCTCTCCCTCCCGCACACGATGTTCCTCTAGGGGTAGAATCCCAATTATTTCATTTCCTCGCTCTAATATTTGTGCTTATCCTATCGATCTCATCAATTTTGGCAACAATACAGGCTTAACTTTTTCCATGTATTATACGCTCCAGAAAATATTGAGGTTAAACCTTTTATATTTTCCGTTGATAAGGGGCTACTCTATATAACTTGAAAATTTCAAAATCAAATTGTAAAATTAAATACCTAAAGGATGCAGAATATATCTACTTCTGTACGAAGATAAAATGGACGGTTAGAGTGAGCGATGAGGAAGCATGCAGAAAAATAGCAGAAGAGAGGACACTGTGAATCACTATACCCCAAAGAAGAACAGTGGACATTGGTATATTTCATCCTATACGTATTTCATTTTAAATCCAGTGGCGGATTCAGGGGGGGATTATAGGGGTTATGATTATGACCCTCCCCCCCGAAATTTTATCAAAATTTTAAATTTTTTGTTAGTTTAATAGTTTTTGTACCCTTAAATGTATAAAATTGTCCAATTTTATCTGTTGTTGAGAATAAAAATAAAATTTTAGATTCCAAAATAAGTAAAAAATGGTAGTTGAAAAAATAATTTACACGGGAGAATGTCCCTCTCCTATGGAGTATTCCATACTCCCCGTTCCCAGGTCATGACCTCCCCACCCAGAATTTGATACCGAATCCATCCCTGTTTACATAATTATGTTTCACAACATCTCGCCTCACGCCGTCGATTGCATCAAAGAGCCAGTAATAACCAATTATCCCCATTGAAATAACGAGAAAAAACGTTTCAGAGGAAGTGATGCGACCCTTTAGCGGCGTAGCTGACCACAGATCGCCAAATCTTCTTCCACCCGTGCCTCGTCAAGGCGTAGATTCCTCAGCAGCGATCCCGTTCTCCTTATCCTTCTCTCTTAGGTTCTGTTTCACTGCCTCTCGCCAATTGAAACAGCCTTGAGGGGAGCCAAGGAAGCGAAAGGCCTGCGCCCATTGTGTTCATCCTCTCGCCCTGCAGAAGGTGAGCGGCAAAGTGCCGCGTTGCTTTGTTCTTCCTTCATCCGATGCTTTCCTCATCTTCCGTGCTCCTGTTAATACCACGGCATAGCCCTGAAAAAATGAGGATTCGTCAAGCATATTGTGGGAAGATTTTTCGACGAGAAAGTAAAAGGAAGGTGCTATTTCGCTCTCGTCAGACCGCACCTTGAATATACAGCGAGCATATGGGATCCGGAGCAGAAAGACTTAATCCGTGAACTGAATAAAATACAAAGGAAGGCTTTGTGGTTCGTCAAAAACTGATGCGGGTGTACAGACAGCGTTACCCAGATGTTAAGCGCATTAGAATGGGAGCCGCTGGAGACTCGGAGGCTGCGCGCTAGGCTTGGATTGCTTGAACACTTGAGAATAGATATCTTTAAGAGCGACACAGAGAACACAATATTAGATCCCCACTATATTTCCAGGTCCGACAGAAGCGATAAATTGAGAGAGATATCTAGCCGAACGATAATCTCTCTATGCTAAATGAAGAAGTAGTTATATTAATAATAACCGTATAGCTGGTAAGCTATGCTATTTTACTCTGTATTAAGTTCCATATCATGGATACTTTTATACCTTGATTCATTTTCTTTTCAGACGGAAAGTTAATCCATATACGTGATTATTTTATCACTAACCCATACTTTTTTATGGAAAATAATAACTGCATAATTGTATTGATGTGCAATTATAATTATTTACTCTTTTATCAGTTCTATTTGATAAATTATTATTAAAACGGATTTTCGTTCGAAGAGGATTGGCCAGTTCTCCAACTTTCAATCCATTTTCAAAGCCTCCCAGATTTTTCTAGCGATAACATGCCTCACTTTATTTTTAAGACAAGAATTTTTAACCGGTAAAAAGGAGACCATACTGTTGTGCAAGAAGTATATCTAATTTAGAGTTTTTTTGTATAAGCCCGAGTCAATTGTAAGAGCTGTCAACGCTTCTAATCCTTTGCCGGAGATCTCTTCACGGCTAATGATAATTTTTGCCTTTTTATCATCAGCCCTGACGAGGTGTCCGGCAGAGGAGAAAAAACTTTTTCCAATCATACAGTAGCCGCCCAAAAATAACTTTCTTCAGCATTTGGACACCATCCGCGAAAGTTTTAATACGCCGACGTATTAGCAGTAAAATTGCCCTCTAACGACGTCGTAAAATAAAAATCCTTCAAGAAATACTTTTGGTCATCCTCAGGAATGTGAATGAAAATTGTTCAAAAATAAAATGAAAAATATGCAAAACTAATTGGGCATATTCCAGGATTCAACGTCCTCCACAATTTTGAGCTGCATTTCTTGGATTCTACGTAATCATAACGAATAATTTTTATGTCCAATGATTCAAAATTCTAGTTTGTGTGTAATTAAAAACTTGTAGGATAATCATAATCTATGACGAACCAACATATTCAACGTAATGGCGAGATATAAAGCGATGCATTTTAAATATACAAGAATTTTCACATGGTCGGATCCATTCTTTTTTGGCAATTTTTCTTTTGCGAGAAATCCGAAAATATCCTTTTTTAAAGAAATAATAGCAGCAAGCAAACGTGCGTCATAAATATCCTGTAGATTGTGATCGTAATAACTTTTCCTGCTTTCTGAGAAAAGCGAAGTGGGTCATTCCACCTCTAATTAACCGGCGTTTGTCCCATAGGGTCTCAGATGTTAACGAAAATTTATCCTGAAATTACAAGTATAAAATTTTGTGCGAACTCATAATGGATATTTGGTAAAATATTTAAACATCTATATTTTTCTCCAGCAAGGAGTTGCAGCATTCCCCTTAGAAATACATAGGGTAGGCTGGTAATGCAAATTTATGGATGTGATAACTTCTCCAGACTATAGTAACATAAGCTAAAGCATCAATGATTAGCTATCAAAGCTTTCAACATTCGTTATCTATATTATTAAAAATATGATGTAGACGAGCTTCATATGTCCGAGTTGAACAGAGGATTTTGATTGGGCAACCAGCTTGCATGGCTTAATTATCAATTTCACTCTTGCAGTAATTGTCACCTAAGATTTAAATTATTGCCATGAGTAGTCCCAGAGTAAAATAAATATTACTCCTTTTATTTCTTAAATTTATCCACGACGTTTTTGTTTGAATTAAATGCTTATTCGGCATTTGGAATTTACATAATACTGCATGCAGTGACATCATCTTTATTTCTGCCATTTTATAATCCAATGTATTTATATTATAAGACTCCTTTATTGATTCAGCGGTATCTACCACATAAAATGTTTGCATGTGAACTCTCAAAAATATCATTTAGGATTGCTCACGCCGTCAATGCTTTCAACGTCCGACATCATTGTCAGGTTCAAAGGTGAATAAATTGTGCCGATGGGGATATTGAAATATTTCAAATGAACAATAAGTTCAGGGTATGTATGTATGTTCCAGATAAATACTCATTTAGAAAAACTACCCTGCCAACAGAATATTTCCTCATTTTTATACATATTTATACCTAGTTCATTTGTTGAAATTTACTGTCATTGCGTTTACCTACTCTTTCAATCTTAAATGCTGAAGGCAATTGATTTGTGGTATGTAAACTGGCAGTAACGTTTTCATCCACGCAAAACTACTTGCGCTTTTATTATAGGTTACACAGTCGTCTCAAATATTCTTAAGTGGCGCTACCTTGGTATCATTCTTTTGAAAAATACGAGCGAATATTTCAGGAATCATGGCGAGTGACATTTTCACCAGGAATTTTGGTTGTGATGTAAGCATTCATGGGATGAAGGAGCAGTGATCAATTCGCCTGGCTTTAATAAATGCTTCGTATCGTTCCAGTTTCGGAAACTTTGCCAGCCTTCTTCTCCTGCAGAACCTTTGGCAGTATAGCAGTCTGTGGAGAGAATGACCTTTAGGTTGTAGCGTGGGAGGCAGGGTTCACCGGGTTCCGTAGAACCAAGTCCCCAGGCCAGGGGACAAAACCAGGCTAGAATGGAAGGGGAAAGGGGCAAGGGTTCTTTAGACATGAAGATAAGGGTGGGTTGCTCCCGAGTATGGGACTGAGCTAGGAGCCACAGCGGACAAAATTAAGCATTTTTGGGAAATAACGCTTTGCTCCTTAATCGACGGGAATGGTGGAAGGGAGTGGGGAGTGATATCACTAACTCTGGTACCCTAGGACAGCCACATCCAGGGTTCCCAGGGAATAGGGTCCACGTACATTGACCCAACCGGGCAAAGGTCGAAGTGAGGATCACATAGTATTTAGACGGTGAAAGAAGAAGCATAAAATGAAATCGAGTCACGGAATTGTTGCGAATAATTAAAAATCAATCCTTTTTATTAATAATCGTTCAAGGATATTTTAATCGTAAAAAGGCATAATTTCGCTTTTGAAGTCGAAACACACGGCTCTTTTGGAATATGGCACACGGTGTGATTGTTGCCCCGCAATGTAATAAGATAGGGTGGAGATGTTGTCAAAATACTGTCTCTATAAGCTCCACCACTTTTTATTACTCCACCCCAGTGGCGTAGCAAGGAATTTTGTTCGGGAGTCCAAAACCAGAGGGGATTTTTTTTTAAACAGGGTACTAAGTAGAGGGTTTTAAACTAATTTTAACACTTTTCATAATCGAAAAAAACTTAATTTTCCAAAGAAATCATTTGAAAAATTCATGATTTTTTAATATTTGGTTTTCTTTTGTGATGCCAAGTAAGTGTGAATTTATATTTCGGGGGAAGGGGGTCCGGACCCCCCGGAACCCCTCTCGCTATGCCACTGCTCCACACTGTATATCACCTACTTCAAAATGGAAGTTATGACCTTGATTTCCTCCTGCGAGCAGTGCCTCTCAGATATTTTTCAAAAGAAATGGCAACCGCTTGCATCTATCATTGGGCTGGCGTTGTAGAAATAATATATACTATTTCCTTTGGTTTCAGAATAATTCGACGTCAAACCTCTGTCCAGGTTACTCTTCCCAAATAAACCCCAGTCTCCACTTCCCCATTTCACCTGAAATCCCCCGCAAGGAATTTCGACAACGCTCTTCACCTTCCCATATCGATTTCGGTCGACAAATCTCTTCCACTTCAGGCTGTAGGGGAGGGGATAGGCGAGGAGTAAGGGCTTTTTTCTATCAGGGAAACACTTGTTACTCTTCTGGTAGAAATGGAAGCTGGTGAGATTTCAGAACAGATTTTATATCACTATTTTTTTCGCTGTTTCGCAAGCTTCGTGACTGAACGGAGTCGCCGCTAAGACCGCCAATCAGGAGGTCATAAGATTTCCTTGAGATATCCAAGACGAAGGACGTCACAGACGTTACTTTGAAAAAATTCATTTCGACAAGTTATTACCAATGAATAATACTTAAGGGGTTGGTTCCACTAGAAGCTCTACGGTTTGGTTGAATTTAAAAGCTTAAAAATAAAACAGTGGCATAATCATTGCAATCAATTTCTCCTGACATCTCACTAGGGCTTGTTTATCTTTTAAAAACAAAATTCTTTGGTAAAGCCAGGAGCGATCAAATATCATTTCAACATTGTGGTTCTATTAATGCTGTAAAAACGGGAATTAGTTTGAAAATTATAAGCAAAGACAGTTTCGCCTTGAGAAAAACCTCAATAAAAATGTCCCAAATTATCACTGTTAGTGTAGCCTGTGTTGTGTTTTAAGGCTTAAGTTTAAACCTTATCATTATTTCATGGATTGAAAAACAATGAAATTATTTGTCGAATACGTATGTCATTTCAAGCAATAATCGGTGCCAACATATTGAATTATCCTCTTTGGTAGTGCCATGCATTAGTTTAATGTGATTAATGGTTACGTTAACGTGTTCATATTAGTCTTTCAAAATTAAGGTGTCCTCCTGGCAGGCTATATCCCGGCTTATCATTGATAATTTTATCAAATTCTCCAATTTAACAGACGGAATCAGTCCGGCATCTTTTACTCGTTGAAATATTTCTATGGACCCCTACCAAATCGAACAAATCTTAGATACATTCTATCCGGACCCGGAATATGCATTTAAGTTTAAATTATGCATTTAAATCGCTTATTGAGCTTAGGGTTATAATTTATAGGTTACAACGTGACTCTTGGACAAATGTGTACTAGCTGCAGTGGAGGATTTAAAGAGAGGACAACTGTGAACGTAATCCGTGAAGAATTAGAAATATGGTTGAGATTAATGAGGCCTTCACATGCAAGTTTTTATTTTTGCAGTTCAATGCAAAATGCCTATGCAATTTGCTAATGGATATCATGTCTCCCTATTGTCCGACGTAGAATTTGGGGAACACCCCTTTGGTCTAGGAATATTTCATACCTCCCAGGTGCATAGGCAATTAGTACCCTCACACCGTTCAACGTAAAACAGCGTTCTCTATAAACCCCTGAATCTTTGACACCCCTCTTGTATCCGCACACATATTGTGTGGATAAAATGACCAAAACCCTGTTCTGTCAAGATTCTTGCTGAATTTCTAAGACATCAAAATCTGAATGGTTTGTAGGATTCTGTTTGGGTGAGAAATAGTAAGGTTTTATTGTTAAATTGGTGAAATTAGTAAACCTCTGGTGAACTGTATTTGTTGGAATCCTGTCGGATTAAATTATTTATTTCGCCGCAGTTTTATTTGTTTATGTAATAAGCAGGGAAGTGGGAAATTTATGGTGAAATTATTATTTCGTTCTTGGACTACAATGAGCGACATTCGAATGCCACAATTCTTATGAATTCATATTGGAGTCATTGTAGCCCCAATTCTCATATCTAAACCACTTATTGTTTCTGCCTGATGACACTTTTAGGCATGTCATGAGGGTTGAAGTCATCCCATGGGCGTAGCCAGCGGGGGGCATTAGGGGGCATCCCCCCTAGAAGCACAAGTAAATTTAGTTCAAAGCGATAGTTTTGAAAAAAATCTTCTTTAAATCCAAGAGAAGTGGTATTCCTATAAACAATGTAATTAAAATAAAAATACTTTATTTTCGATCAAATAATTTTAAAAACCAATAAAGCGCTGTTATAATTTTCTTTAAATTTTAGTTTCCTTAACCTTTCATGTGTTACAACTTGAACGACCATGGCTTGCCCCCCTCTAGTTTTGATCCTGGGTACGCCCTTGAGTCATCCCCGAGTGATTGGGTTTACCACATTTTGGGCAGAGGGTAGATCTTTTCCCTAGGATACCTGACACTCTATGGATTTTTATTTTGGGTTGACTGAAGGCCTCACCCAGACTTTGATACCCTTTGATGAGAAGCCAAGCTCTCTACCTATGGGCCACCGCGATCCGCGTGGTACCGAAGGGGAATGCACCATACCCCCTGCATTTTTACGAGTTACTCATAAAAAAGTGTGGTTAAAATTAATTTTTTATTATCACTTTATAATTTCCTACTTATTTTGATCACTTTTAAATTTTTCCATTAATTTCTATGCTATAAATGGTTGTTTTCAGCGTACACTTGTATAATATTTTATATACACATTCATAGGTGGATATAGGGGGGCACGGGGGCACGTGATCCCCCCAGACGCTTAGAAATAGACAATATTATTAATATGGCTATCATTACGTTCGTTTTATTTTGTGTACTATGGAGCCTCAATCGTTTGATTTAATATTCATAATTTCAAATAAAAATTTCTGCCTAATTTGCTGCATTTTGTTTTTAATCTCAAGTGTGAGAAGACCTGTGAGACCCTTGTGCCCCCTAAGAAAAAAATTCTGAATCCGCTCCTGCACACAAATCGATACCTCCACCGCAAAAACGGTCAAAAATCGCCCACCGAATCAAATCCGCTCATCTAGTAGCCCAACAATACGAATCCGCTCAGCTGGCAGTGTCCGGAGCATAAACGCTCACCTCCAAGCTTGGAGAATAGGAGATGAGCGTTTATGCTCCGGACATTGCCAGCAGAGCGTATTCGTATTGTTGGGCTACTAGATGAGCGGATTTGATTCGGTGGGCGATTTTGGAGCGTTTTTGCAGTGGAGGTATCGAAATCATCAAAAGCCAGAAATTTTGGGATTGATTTGTCGCAGCTATCCTATCAACTCTTTTAGTAAGTGTTAGTGAACAATTAGTGTTTTCATATTATGTAACGTGAGAGAAAAGGTAGAACAACTACTATTTATACAATTTTGTGAAGTTCAGCTCAAAATGAAAGCCGTAACCCTCGCTCAATTCCTTCATATGAGTATCAATTTATTAATACCTTGAGGATCAATGGGTACAGATTTTTTCGCACGGAGATTAACCCTTTCTGACCCAGAGCTACCTTTGGGAGAATTCAAATGCCAAGATTTTTCATTAAGAAAACTTGAAAATTTTGCACTCAATCATAAATAACGTGGTAGCTAAATTATTAGTCATTACAATTAACACCACACAATAATGCGTAGTTTAGATATTTCCTGAATAGAGCAGAACATTTATATATTTTTGATGTTGCTTAGAAGCAGCATTGGGTTATAATGGGTTAATCACATCCAAAACCTCCTTGACAGTGCCCACGACACGTGCATGGTTTTCTTAATTTTCGATTCATTTTTAAAGGAGAGGGGATGATAAACAAGGCGAGGAACGGCCCTCGCGAGTTCGTCCGCGGAGAAAAAGCATTCGGGAAACGTTCTCGTGGTGCCAGTGAGCCCTTCAATCCCCTCCCGCATTCATCCAACTGCCTCCCCCCGACGACGTGCTTTGAGAGAGAGTGAGAGAGTGGAGTCGCCCTCGTCTCGAGATGGACGTCCAGTCGCGACGGACATTCATCCGGAGGATCGCAGACGGAAAAGACGGGCGAAAGTGGACACATTTTTAAGGCTTGAGAAAAACGGAGAGCTGATCTCGGGAATAAAGGCTCATTCACAAAGACTTAATTCGTCCTACTCTCCCCCTGGAAAGTAAGTTAAATATTCCACAGACCTCAGATCAGAGTGTAGACTGTGCTCATGGGCGGAGTTTAGGGAAGGCTAGGGGAGAGCCTTGAGTCATAGGCGGATCTAGGGGGGGCACGGGGGCACGTGCCCCCCCCCCCAGACCCTTAAAAAATATGTAAGATTTTTAATACGGTCCCATTATCATTGCGTTCGTTTTGTATTACGAGGTATCCTTGTGCCCCCCCCCCCCCCCCGGAGCAAAATCCTGGATAGGACCTCACTTGTGACCCCCCCTCCCCAGAAAGAAATCCTGGATCCGCCCCTGCCTTGAGTTTAAGTAAATTTTAGGGTTAGATGGTTATTAAAATGCTGTTTTAAGCAGATAATTTTTTTAAAAATTCCAGGAACACTTAGGGTCGGAGGAATACTACACTGGACCATATTTTGAGTTATAAATTGATAAATCATGTAATTGAAGTCACGTTAGTAATGGAATAATGGTGCTGCAGCCAACACAATTCGCTGGAAAAAGTGTTGATTTTAAAATTCATGGAATGAATCCTCCAAATTCTTAGAACCCATTATTTGCTTACTTCCTCGAATGGTGTCGCCTAAAAAGGAAAAATATTTTTTCGATAATATAAGCTTAAAGTATTTGCATTGTATAGCGCTATCGCAAACCTACCTCCTCAGTCTCAGGCTATAGCGGGGAAGGTAATTTTATTTGCCTATTAAAAATATTGAAAAAACTATGAATGGCATGGCATTGTAGAAATAAATTTCGGGTCCCACTTTTCCACAATTATTTTAATGCGTACCACACGATTTTGCTCACATCATCTGCTACGGGACCAGATGAATACCAGATGATAAGTCTTGTACCGTACTATATCTCTGCGAGGCGAAAAGCGTTGTATGCATTAAAATAACTGTGGAAAAGCGTCTACACCACACCTGAATCGGTTGAATTTCGCATGACAATGTCCATGTGGTCATGTCCGAAGTTTGGAGTTTTATGTTGGGGGAGCCAGCAATCCTGCCGGAGGTTTTGGGGCGATGGAACACCCCTCAGGGAAACATTATGAATGCTACAGGATTTATGAACTAATAACTCAAAACGTGGTCAGAGACGAGCATAATTTGTATTGTTATCGCGATACTTAAGGGATAACGAAAACTGTTTTCTTACCCAGGAACTTAGACCAGTACCCCTATGAAAAACCTGAATGAAAAATGTGGAATATGACAGGAATTTCTGTAAAATATAACACGGATGGCCTATTGTTTGTGGCCGCATTTCAATGAGGTACATGCTATCAGGAGAGAAAACTTTGAAATTTTCTTTTAAATCACGTTCTTCAGTTTTCGGCCCACCCTCCTGAGTTTTGCGCAGAGACGGATTATGGTCGATTCTTTAGACCGAGTGGGGGTGGTGGGGCGATGTGCTACTTTGTGTGGTAGATTCTAGCATTGGAAAACCACTTAAATCTGTGAGAAGCTTTGATGTAATTTGATCGTTGGTGGAATGGAAAGAAAACCTACTTAGCATCATCATATAATTATAATTTTAGCATTGTATGTTGGCACTTGGCTATGAAATAGTCAGCCAATAAATCAATGAAAGCCACTTATGTCTGTTGGTTGAGGTGGGACAAGATGCTATTTATTTATTTTGCTAACACCAAAAACAGCCCTGTGGCCTTGACATGGGGTTATATAAACAAATTAAATTATGTAAAGATAATAAAAACAAGTATAAAAATAATCTCAAAAAGTAATCAAATAATATCATAAATAACAATCATATTGCGAACCAAAGTTGGCAGCTTTTGTTTACATCAGTTGATTGCGACAGCGTTAATAGCTTTCTAAGAAAATTAAGATAGCTAAAAACAAGATTATTCAGTCACAATACAGCTTTTTTAAATTTATAATTCCATTGATCAGCAAATTTGCATGCTTACATCACCTCTCTACGTCCGTTTAAACGTTGCATACGTTGGTACTCCATACGACTGCATATCAGTCTGCATCAGTGATTACTTCAACATATTTCCCTGATTTAACTTTGGGATGGCATATATACTGTAAATTACTAACACTGGAACTTGCGTGAATTTCCAAACGCCGCGGCGCGCCGGTTTTTTCTTTTTAGCTCTGCAATATTCGATACTTCCTATAATTCCGACGAAACCTATATAAATCTGCGGCTAAATAATATGCATTCCTAGCTACCTACCTCTTTGGAAAATGTGCAATTCAAGGTTTATTTCGTTTAAATATGAGAAAAATCGCAATAAAATTTTCAGGACTCTCAAAATAACTTCTCTTCTAGGAAACCAGTCAAGGAAGTTTCTACTGCAGCGTATTTCACTTATGATTGCCCTTCTTGGAGGATGCATACAATGGACGTCCCGTTCAATCTCCATTCAGTACACTGCAATGTCAATTTTTCAAATTCGTTTTGTTTATCGTTGTAGTGTACCCTTAACAATTGTAGGAAATTTGAGACGCTAATGAAAATAATTTGAGTTTCCGTCGAGGACGCTAATCATTCTTATGGTTTCACTCTAATGCACATTAGCGACGAAATCATTATTATGCCTAAAAAAGTTACTCCAAAAACTTACCGCTTTATTCTTTCCTGCTAGAATTGTAATATTCCGATCCCGGTAACGATGAACACGATCAAATTTGGCGAAAGATGCCTTTTAACCAAAGAGATGTCTTGCGAAACGTGCGCTATTTCACTGGGAGCAGGATTTTATGTTAAAAATTATCATTTTCGATTGGATAACGATTGGGTCATCGCTAAAATAACATGCCTTTGCCAATTTTAATCGTCATCAACGTTGTCATAAATCATATTTCGAGCGTCATTGTAAACGCTGCCGAGCAGAACAGAAACTTTTAAGTTTATGCCGCCGAACTTCAGCCTTTTCTCTCTTTTGCTCACATGCGTATTTTCATGGCAAGTATGAAAAATAATAAAAACAATGATAATGAATTTAAATCTCCTCGAGTGTACAAACTTCTCACTTGGCTGCGAGATTTCAGCCGCGTTCGCAGACCCTGTTCATGCCAGAAACCTATTGGTAGTAGGTTTTTAATGCACAAATTCCTACGTGTAGCTACAGCTATTGCTTATGCCACGCATGAAAATTGGGTTTTACGTACTTATTATTCGACGTGAGGTACTATCCGACCTTCATTCAGCACTAAATTAAACTTTCAACAAAAGGAGGTTTCATCAAGTTGACTAACGCCGCTTTAGTTGCTGTGAACTTTACATATTCTAACCCCTATTCCTTGTAAAAATACGTAATTTTAACTTAATACGAACGATGTTTAAGGCTTTGGCTAACGGGTCAATTGACTTGAGACACCATAGGAAAAGAAGGAAGGGAGAGGTATTTCATATTTGCCCGTAACTTCCTGACAAAATTATCGAACTACGGTTTGGACATTTATGTGATAATCAAGGTAAATGTTGTGAAGAGACTTAATTGAATGATCTATCTTCAGGATATTTATATTTTCTCTATGTTATTTAGGAGGCAGTACATGCCATTTTCCCAGAAGAAAACCATGGAAGGTTTTTCATCTGATGAAGTGGTTTCTGCTATTAACGATGATTCGGTTAGGTCTGAAATTGGAGTTGGTGCGAGACTTTTTCTCGAGTAAATTATAATTAATTACCTCATGTATTCTGTATCGAATAGGATGAGATAATTTTTAAAAATAAATATTTCCTCTACGAAAACCAAGTACGCTTTTTAGATTAATAGCATCGACAGTAATTTTGATTGGTATGGCATCAGCATCGATGTCATTAATCGAACGAGTATCGAATCAATTCAACTATCAGAGAAGAACATACAGCGAGCCGCGAGGGTTTGGGGAGTCCTGGAGTAGAGGAATAAGGGTAAAGGGAAGAGGGAGTCGGGAAGACACTCCCCCGAATCCCAGCCAAGGAACGGGAGGGGAAGGGGGCGGGGTGCAGAGGGTGCGGCGATGGAAGGAAATGGGGCGAATCGCCTTCCCCTACTTACCCCACCCCCTTCCGCTTCCCCACCTCTCCCACCCTCCCCTCTCTGCCCGTACGGACCCGGAATGGAAAAGTCTTCGAGGGATGGAGAGAAGACTTCAGGATAACCCCCCCCACCAACTCCTCTACGCGGGGCCAAATTGGACAGTTTCATCCTCACCTCGCGCCTTGGTTATGAAACTGATGGGAATCGCGTCGGTGTGGTGACTTGAGTATCCGTCACCCACCCCTTGAGCCCGGGTTCAAAACCCAGCGATGGGAGAGATTTTACGGACGTTTCCAGATATATGTTGTAGTGATACCAGTGGAGGGCGCTTCAAGTTCAGCACTTCTCCCGTCGGATACGGCGAAGAGTCGTGATCCCCTTGACCCTTTTCGCTGAGACCAGGCCAATTTCGTCACTGGGTTTCTCTCCACCCTTCCCTCCTTACCCTCCTTTAATTACCATCATTGATCAACGATCCTGTGATTGGTTTGCCGCAGCTCTTCACTCAATCCTTATATCAGCTAATCTTTTCATCCTTACATAATTCTTCTCTCTCACATTCTTCCTCAGCTAATCCGTATATTTTATCGGCGGCCTTCCTTTTCAGTTCTGCCATCATGTCACTTGTCCCTCGACGACTGTCTTCATTAAGCCTTTATGCCTCGATTCATCAACGATCATGTAGTTTTGTCTTCTTACCAATGTTTTCTTCAAAGCAACCCCTCACTAGTGGCGCAGCGAGGGGGGGGGGGTTTGAGGGTTAAACCCCCCCTCCCAGAGCTCAGAGATTTTTTTAAGTTTAATCCATTTTACTTAATTAGATTCATATTACTAATAGAATGGTGTAAGTGTTAATAAAATATCCCTCAGAAAGCCGTGAAACTCACCATTTTGAACCATTTATCTTAAAATTCCGCAATTTATTAATCTCGCACATACCGGCTATCCTGGTGGGTATTCCATACCCCCACACACCCCGTTATTAGTTGCACCTAAACCCCCCCCTAGTCTTACTTCCTCTCACGCGGTTGACCCATTCCATCCTCATTCTGTAGCACCTCAGTCACATTTCGAAAGCCTCCTCCCTTGATTTATCCAATGCAGTCATCTTTTCTACGCCTAACTCCTGTATAGCTCCGAATTTAAGTTCTGATGAATCGTTTCCTTACTTCTACGCTTAAAATTTCCGCAGTAAGTACATCCACCCTCGCTCAATATCCAAAAATCTCATTTTCTTTGTCGCCTCCTCCAAATACCTACCTACTTGCCCATAGATCTCCTCGCGGGGAAGGTAGCTGTAAATCAATAGATATCGAGTTAAATTTAATCAATAAATTTAACTCGATAACATTGGTTATTTAATGTTCGGCACTGAAATTGAAGGTTTGTTAAAATATCAATATATGTTACAAAATCTTCTTGCAAAGTAGATACTTAAGTCATAGTTAAAACTTACAGCTTTGCGCAATGGATGATTTTGGGACTTGTCCACGAAGTCCGAGGTGGCCGAGGAGAAGGTACTGGTACCCAAGCACCCTGAATAAGTGAAATTTACAAACCTTTGACTTGGCTGGTTTTAGATTGGTATCACTCTAGCCTCACCAATCCAAACCAACCTTCGGATTTAGTCCATTGATTGTGAGTGAGTGAGGTGGGACACTCTTCTGTCCATTCTGCCTATGATGGGCTCACAATCACTTCATTTCATTTTTATATTCCTTCCCGTATACACTAAAATCTACATCCCTTATTCTGCGCATTTAGATAACATAGGCTTTCGAGAGTGCTGTAAATTAGGGTTCGATGCATTTTGGAGAGGGGCTGATGGCGCACATTGCGCCGATGAAATCGGAGTGGAGGTTTGTGCAAATATATTTATGGAAATTGAAAAATAAAAGTATTATAATGAATTTCTGATGCTCAAAAATGTATGCATGCACGTATATAAAAATATAGGATGCAAAAGAGAAGAAATACGTCACTATGAAAAGGATAGTGGACATGAGAGCAGAATGAAGAGCTGCGTTAAACCAATCCTAGGATTGTTGACTGATGACGATGAATAAGTTCTAAAAATTCCAATATAAATGGGCGAAGAGTGGCATATTTTGCAATTGGCAGCCCAAGAAATAGACATGGAAATATTATATAAGAGGAAATCAGTTTTCACTGTCGTCTCAGTCGTCATGTTTGGCCGAATGCGCTATTGAGAAATGAGGAATAACCCCAGAGTACTTCTACATTTTCATACTGCCATCAGTGGTGTAGTCAATGGAGGTTTGGGGTGTGAATCCCTATCTTCCCTCGTGAGGTAAAATAATAAAATATTTATTTCAAGGGAAATCATATAATGATGGCACATAGAGATATTTAAATAGTTCGTTACACATAGAGATATTTAAGTAGTTCGTTACCAGTTCGTTACCGTTCGTAGGGTAAGCATCCTCAATATCTGAAGTGCTGATTTGAGCTTGTGTCTTAGAATTATTATATAATATTCGAAAAAATAATCCTGAATTCTCCCAGAAACCGATGTGGTTGTGAACCATTCAGCTTCATGCCTCACGTCGTTGGGGATATCAGCGAAAGAATATTAGCACCCAAAGATAGACCTTAGCAGTGGATGATGCTGATGCGAAAAAATCCTCTTCGTAATTCACTCAAATAGGAGGTTTTTGTTCCATTTTTCATGATTTGTGCATAAATTGTCATATTTGTAGAAATGGTGGGAAGCAGCCTTTCATATTTCTCCAAATAAGGACATGATTGCGAGAATAACTTTTCTCGGAATTATTATATCTCATTTCTCAAAATAATTATATAGTTTTGGCTAAAAATAATCCTGAATTCTCCTAGATACCGTTATGGATCAGCCTCATGTCTCACGTCGTTTGGGGATATTTGCGAAAGAATCTTAGCACTCGAAGGCAGACTTTAACACTGGAAGATTCTGATACGATGACATCCGCTTTATAATTTATTCAAACAGGGGACTTTTTGTTCCATTATGCATCATTTTTGCGTTAAATGCCTTATTTTCCAAAAATGGTGGAAATAAACTTTTGGTATTTCTCGAAATGAGCGCCTTATTGCGGCAAACACGTTAACGACATTTTCTCATAACAATGCGGAATTTTTCCCCAATTGCAGGGCAAGTATCCTTGACCAATATCAGTAAAATTCTAAAGTTTATTAAGCAATAAAAATTTAGTATTCTATTGTGGTGAACAATCATTTATTCTGGTGAAAAATTGAAAAAAATATTATATTGAGGCTTAATTTTTGTGAACATGTGTTTATCGCGGGGTTAAGCTTATGCCATTCTAATAGCAAATGAGGTTATTACCTATCATTGGATTTTTCAGCACGTTCTTTGCAAGAATGGTGCAAATACTGAGGTGAATGCATAATGGCCTACCCTTGGGTAGTCTGGGTTCTGAACTTTCTAATGCAAGGGAAACAATACTTTGTTGCACCCTTTAAAATAAAGCCGACAGACCTTAAGAGATCATTACCATCATATTTATCCACTCCCGGGCAAACAATGCAATGTTTTTAATCTCTTCAGCCACGCAAAAATGTGCTATAAGTAAACACCTTGGTTTATATCAGGGCAGTCAAGGTAAGTTTTTCGGTTAAAGTACATTCCACAATCTCAGAGGATTCGCCATAAGCATGAAGCAGAATTTTAATGTTCCAAACCCACGCAAGACCTGGGGCGGATTGATTGGGGGAGCTGCCCACCTTGATTTCTGAAAAACTGTGAAAGAAGATTATCATTTAGGTGGTTCTCCAATGCAAGCCAGTTAACCCATTATGACCCAGTGTTGCTTCTAATTACATAGCATCAAATATGTATACATTTTCAGCTCTATTCAAGAAAGATTTAAACTATTCGTTCTTTTGTTCTGTAAAATTTAATGCCAAAATATGCCGTTGCCACAATAATTATGATTGTGCAGAAAATTTTCAATTTTTTTTTTAATGAGAAGTCTTGAAATGCATTTTTTCCCAGAAGCAGTTCTGAGTTATAAAAAGCTACCGAAGCTACTGTGGATATTTGTGGACACTACCGGACAAGGAGGCTAAAGTGACTTAAGCACTCGACCGGAAATCGGGAGATCCGGTTTCGAATCCCAGACAAGGTGAATGATTTTTCTCTGTGGATTTTTCGCAGAATTTGTGCATCGCCGGTGACTCCCGTAAAGCTATCACCGAAGCTAGTCACGGTATACTTAAACTAGACGCAATTTTTTTAGCGGAATACGGTGGCGTATGGGTAACATTCTCGCCTGCCAAACAAGAGGTCGCGGGTTCGAGTCCCGCCTGGGTAGGTTTCCCCGGCCCAGGGCGTGGTCGTTTGTGTACGTTTACTTGTTACATTTGTTGAACACCCCGGTGTAAAATGGCCAATAAGAGCTGTATCCGGTGGTTTGAGAATAAAATAAAAAATAAAATACCACAAAGATGCTTTAGAAAGTATTGAGCCTCCCTCGCAACGACCTTAAAATCCTCCTGATCAGGACTGGCGCCACCTTATAACCCCTACAAAGTACCGTTAATGCTAAAAAAAACTCGAAATATTTTGAGACAATCTGCTTCCCCCGCATCGCTAAAGACGCCGATGGACTTTCAAAGATAACCCATCCCTTAATTCGCCTTAATGCTCATGTGAAGAGAAAAAGTGGTAGATAAACATATAACAACTAATGTGCGTGAATACCAGGTAATTTTTAAAAAATCCGCTTCGCCAATGCATTGGTATAATGAGTGTAATAAGCGTGTGTAGCAATTGTTTTTCAATAACACACTGTCATTGTTTAACTAATAAATTTCTTTCTACTTTCAGGTTAGTGCAATCCATGACTAAATACTGATGGATGTGATTTTCCTTGCGTTGGTTAATTCCGTGAGTAAAAACGCTCATTCGTCAATATAAGGTAAGCATAATGAAATTGGTTATTAAAATACATATGGGGAAATTTCGGTCTCTGCTGAGATGTTTAATGTGCGCAAAGAGCTTAACTCCATTCAATGTGTGCGCTTGACTCAATCCGAAGCGCTTCACCTCCGTGCTGTGGGAGTCGATACTGGGCCGATCCTCTGGATCTTCGCCATCAGTGGCTTCTAGTGAAAAAGCTGCGTATCATCAGTGGAGTTTTGCAGAGAGGAGCAGCACAAAACCTCCCGAAACTCACATAAAATATCTTCTTGAATTTTCCTATGAAAAAATCGATAACAATTTCCTGGAGGTTCGAGGATATGAACCTACGATTTTCGCATAGGTAGTCGAGCCCGCTATTCACACTAACACACCAATGGGAAAAATGTTGTTAGAAAGTTAAATCGTTTGAATACTGTATTAGGAACAAATAATAATGCTGTGATTCTATTAATATATTTCTAGGTTTCTGGGGGATCAACCAATGCAGTTACGCCACTGACCTATATCAATGGTCAAGCTTATAAAGGGGAGTATCTGTGAACTTTTATGATAGGAAGGAGTTGTTGAATTTGATAGGACAACGTGCAAACAGAGGTTCAAAACTTCATTTCTGGATTTCGTCTCCGACGAATGATGGGAAATCATTTTATAAATTTTTTAAATGAAAGAATAAATGATATAAATACTCGTGTTCTACGGGAGTGATGACTTCGATATCGCTACTTTATCTGGTAAATTTCTAGGAAAGCAAAGAATGCGTAGAAGACTAATAGCTTTCCTTGAGCCACTTCGTACATTGCTATTGTGAAATTGTGCTTGCGGGCATTGGAAGGCTTCAATAGGGATTCGAACCAGGAACGTTTCGTTCAGTAGCCTTAATTTCCACCCATCTGCATATACCCCGCAAGATGCTTCAATAGGCAAGTGGCGGGAGGTGTTAGGACACAAGCCAATGAATTGCGCAAGAAAGAAACATTAGCTGTGCGTTCTGAGAGATGGACTACCTGCTTTCCACCATGAATTTATTTAATTCCTTATTGTTCGGGAAAAAAACGAGTTCCTATGATTATTCAATTGTTAATATTGCCCTTTTATTTTATCATTTCTGCCCGATCGGGAAATACAGTGCTCTTCTAAGATGATGTTCTCCGTATATCTCGCGCTAGTGCAGTTGAACATCAATTATTAATTATATGAGTATATAATGAATACTAAGATAAAAATGAATATTTTGGATTATCTGGGTAATTATTAAGACATTACAACCGCATTTTAACTACCAGAATATTTCAAATATCTGTTCTCTAGCCTGCTAATATCGTTAAAGCTAAGCACAATCTGCCTGTCCACAAGCTCAGCTCTCACCATTAAAATAAAATATTTAAAGAACGGTGGATAATTTTGCGTAGCGTAGTTTTTTGAGTTACTCATCAAGGGTGAACGACACATGCACTGTAGAGAGGTTTTTAGTCAATGGGCCTGAGCGGCCCAAATTCAAATCTGCTATAATACTATTGACGTCATCATCTTAGAGCCTTCGCTATATGGTTTTCTGCTCTCAAGGGGAACGAAACGCCCTTGCTCGACAGGCCTTTTTCCTCGACGAGTTACTCAACTTAAACTTGCACTATTGTCTAGAAAATTTACATGTATCTAATATTTGAAAATTTCATCAAAGTATTCTCTCAGATGTTACATTTTTGTAATTGACACGCATGCAAAGGTTGAAAAAGTTCTTTTCAAAGTAAAATGGAAATTCCTAGTGGATCCATTGTGTTCTTAAAGAGTACTTCGACGCGAAAAAAGACAAAATATGACCGATCAAGATTGAGAAAGTGATGCTTCCTCTGAAGAACCTAGTATTAAACTTGTAATCTGTTAGCTATATTTTTGCGAAAGCGTTAGCAATGAGAATTACAATTAACCGACGAATAAACACGAAAAATTCTCCTCATTCTGAACAAGTGATATTCAATCGTAAATGAGTGAGGTCTTTCCCTGCCCATTTAAACCAATCTTCCTGTTGAAACATGAGTAAACGAAGGAGTTCTTGCTTGGACGTACTTAGTAGTCAAAAACTCATCTAAAAACCAAGGTGGCTCAGGGAAAGGAATTGGCCGCCCTGTATATATACCCTGAATATGCGATAAGGACACACTACGGAATAGATCTGTGAGAGCTTTGTCCTCACCTACCAAAACCTTACTTCGTATTTCGACACAGATCAACCTTCAAGCAAGCACTATCTAAGTATTTATTAAGGAAAATATGTACGTGAGAATTATTGTATGATCTGCACTTTCTTAAGTCTTGGGGAAAGGAGCCTGAGTGCCCAACAGCGGAAAATTTGTAGGGAACGTAATTTTCATTGATGTGAGTTATTTTATTATTATGAAAAGTAAAAGTGAATGGCTATTAATAAGAGGCAAGTCTTACCCTCGATTATTTTAGCCGATGGAAACCATAACTGAGCCTGAATGAGATGATTAGCTGGAACACACTTCTTCCCTCCCTAAATTTTTCAAATTTGAATGATAAAGACATGGTTTGGGACGACCTCTACCCTCACCCACCTCAACCTTCACTTTTGCTTTAAAATGGAGGGACATTAGAGGGTGACATCTCTGGGACGGACTGGCAATGTGATCTGATTCCGAAAATGAGTGAAGGGAGGATTTTCAGCCTTCGTGAGTGTGAAGGGATTGAGAGGACACGACTTTTGGGGTTTTGAGGGGGCCATTTAAGGTCCTATACTGGCTTAATTTGGGGCAAGCTCTACCTTCACCTTCAGGCAACCTTCGAGCCCTGATAGGATACTAGTGGGTTTTACTCCTCCTCGCCATGATCGCATTTTAATGTCAACCCAGGAACTGGTTTTGATCGACCTCAACCCTCAGTTGGTTGAACTTTTATTCATACATAGAAATAAATTTAAGAGGGCTATACGACAAATGGGATTTTCGCGTGCAATTTCAGCTGGTACCACACACGGTGAGAAGGATTCTCAGTCTCTCTTAGGGTGAAAGATGAAAAAAGGCATGAATTTGGGAATTTTGGGGGGGCTTTTAATGGCTGAGTTTGGGGCGAGCTCTGCCATCGCAAATTATAGGCAACCTTTCAGCTTTAATAGTATGCTATGCCAGTAAAAATTCTCCCCACCATGAACAAGCCAATAACTTGGTTTGGTCGACCTCTACCCTCACCCGACCGAACCTTAGACGTATAGGTGGGAGGGATATGCGACGGATCCGCGTGCAATGTGAGCTGGTACCACATACGGTGAGAAGGAATTTTCTCCCTAAAAGAGATGTGAAGAGGACACGAATTAGGGGATTTTGAGGGGATTATTAATCGCTTAGTTTGGGGCGAGCTCTACCACCGACTATAATAGAAAGCCTGCCGGTTTTAGCAGGATGCTAGCGGGTTATACTTCTCCCCACCATGAACGAATTTTATTTTCGACTCAAGAACTTGCTTTGGGTCGACCTCTACCCTCACCTGCCTTTACCTTAGAAACTGGGTGGTAGGTATATGCTACAGATTCGTGTGCAATAAGAGCTAGTAACACACACGATCATGAGGATTTTCAGTCTCTCCCTGAGAACAAAAGATGGAAAGGTCGCGAATTACGTGACATTGGGGTGTTATTAATGGCTTATTATTGGGGCGAACCCTACCATCGCCTATTGTAGGTAACCTTCTAGTGATAATGGGATGCTAGCGAGCTGTTACTAAAATGCTACTTCTCCCCACCATGAACTTTTTTTAATAATGAACACATGAACTTTCTTTGGGTCGACCTCTACCCTCACCTGCCCGAACCTTAGAAATATAGGCGGGAGGGATATGCGACGGATCTGCGTGCAATGTGATCTGGTAGGTACCACACACGGTGAGAAGGATTTTCAGTCTCTCCCTCAGAGTGAGAGAGAGAAAGGACACACGAACTAGAGTGAGGGAGGAAGGGAGTGCAGGATTTTTCGGGGAGTGTCGGGGGAGGGGATGAGAAGGGAGGAGGGGGAGGATTTCGGAAGGGGTGGGGGACCAGAGGGTGGCTCATGGGGAAGCGGAGTGGGGGGCAGTTTTTGTGAGGAGGAGGATAGGGCGCCTCAGTTGGAGCCTCGTATTGATCGGCATTCGTTGACGGCGGTCCCGTGAGCGGTGTGAGGAGAGGGAGGAGGAGGGAGATGAGGAGGAGGGGAGGGTGTGAGTGTAGGGTGGGGGGTGGAGGGGAGGCAAGAGGAGGAGGAGGGGGAGGGACTTGCCGGGAGAGCGAGACGGATGGTTGGATACTGTATTTCGCTCCGGGACAAGACCCTTCTCTCCCCCTCCGCCTCGCGAGGAGCAAAGATTAGGAAGAGGCTAGAGAGAGAATATGCACAAGACCAATTATTAATGAACGGGCCAAGATGAATTCGGCGTGAGGCTAAAGATGAGTGGTTACTCTTGAAAGCGACTTTTTTAACCTCCGTTTCCTTCGACGTTTGGTACAATCTACATCTACGGTGCCCGTAAAATAGCTGAACTAGCTGGCTGAAGCGAACATTTTTGTAGATTGGAAAGTACAAATGCAAGTTATAGTTTGAAAAGATTAATATCTCCGTCACCGATTCTCCGATTGACTCAGGCGATCATTCACAGGGAGGAGAAAAAGTGTGAACATGTCGAGGGATAGGATCGTTTCCTCATGCCGGTGCCTATCCGAGGACAGACATGTCCTAAGTACCTACAATTAAAGTAGGATGGTATCTGGCGTAATTTTGTGGAATCTATAATTCCTGTTGAACCAAGGGGGAACCCTTTGTACGCTTCCAAGGCATTATTTTATGTCACGATCATGGTTCCGTTGAATAAAATAATCCTGTGGAAGTGTGCAAAGTTTTTCTTGTTTTTGGTTCAACATGTTTAGTTTGAGATTTAAAATATATCTCCGAGAACGGCTTTTCGATTGACTTTGCAACCATCTACGGGGAGGGTAGCGCATGCTACGCCACCAAGGGATGGGGTAAGAGTATTATACATTATGTTCTGGCTGTTGAAATTAGCTTTCAGAGCATTTCATGTGTTTGATTTAGGGGACCTTTATCCACTTCTCCCTCGTTATTGGAATGTAGGACACCACCAAGTGTCTAGTCAGTTGTAGATGGAAGCTGAATATCGCTCCCGTAAAACACTTCTCTCTTTACCTCTAAAATGCAAATATTAGAAGAAATTAGAAGGGAATGGAGAGTATATGCACGAGATAAATTATTAATCAGGAGGCCAAGATGAATGTGCGAGTATATTTGTGGGATTATTTAAGTAGACAAATCAAAATATTAGCGGGAGAGCAACCTTTTTTACCTTAGACGTTTGGAACAATCATGTCCTAGCCTATCCGAAGATAAGAAAGCCCGAATGGCATTGGAGTTTGAAAAATTTATATTTTAATAAATCATAACCCACTAAATGCTGAGCTATGAGTGCTATACTTTATATCCGTCCCTACTTGTGGCTGTTAAAGTCAGTTTCTGCCTCTTGGATTCCCTGTCGTTATTGAAATGCACATTTTCAAGTCTCTGAGCAGTTGTAGATGGGTGGATTAATACTGTTTATCCCTCCAGTAAAACGAGTTTCTTTTTTTCCCAGGGAGGAGAGAAGATTAGGATGGGAATGGAAAGGCCGTACAGAGCGTTCTAAATCTCCAAAAATGTGTGGGACATATGGTCTTGAGACTACTCCCTCAAAATGAAATGCCCCTCCCGAAATGTACCACCCCGAATTTTTTCTGGAAATTGCCCTGAAGAGAATAGATAGAAAATCCATTAGGCTAATTATTTATGAACGAGTAAAGGTGACTGCGGGTTGAGGGAAGAAGATGTGAAATTACCAGGGGTGCGAGATTTTTTTATGTATCGAAGTTTCGCACCATCTCGTTGGGGTCTTCCTTAGGTATAATAACAGTTCTCAGGAGACCTCATGAGCCTGTAGTTGAACTCAGGCTGCCCACCGGGTGAAAGTCTCCATTGACGCCAACGCCTATATATTCTGGCCACATCTCTAGTCACATCACTCGCTCTGAAGACGTAAACCGACTATGTTTTCGAATTTTCAATCGAATCGAATATTCAATGGTCACGTTCAACTAAAAGACGTCATTCGCCGGAAACGAAGAGATCATACTCATGAGTATGATTGGGATGAAGGAAAGAATGGGACGTTGTTGACTGTGAGATATTATTTCAACTTGGATCATTAGGTATCAGATTAAGTTGTCAATACTAAAACATGTGTCTCAGGGATTCTCCATTTCACTTAGCGAGCCATTACTTTATTTAGTACTCGGACTAGGTTACTCTATCTTTATGGGAATCGACGTGGTTTGTTCTGGGTGTTGAAGCCTTTTTCAACGGGATCTCACCCGTTCCACTTCAGTGAGGAGTCCTTGGCTACCCTTCCTCCTTTGACTTGTTATAAAATAATGCTGTGGATGGGGAAGGATATTAGGCTACTGTTTTTTTCTCTGGATTATGAGATCAAATACAAAGATTAGGGGAATGTATGTGAAAATTTTTGCGAATGGGCGAAATGAACACGGAATGAGAAAAAAAGAACAGTTTCTGAATATTTGCGATTTTTTGTATTCACCACCATAGAATATTTCTTAGGATAACTAGCCAATTAACGCAGGGCCCAGCGCTTACCGGTGGAGTTAAATGTGGAATGGGTAAAGGGATTGAACGTTATTGGGATTGTGATATCATTCCACGTTCAACGTTGGGTATCATTACCACCATGCCTTTTCAAGAATTATAAGTTTATTATTTTAATATTTTAATAATAATTATAGCTGATTGAGGCCATCTTTTTTGTTCTTGGACGTGGTTCCACTTTTGCCATTAGAATCTGCGTATGTAGCTCATAGTCTGGGGACTAGGTGACGGCTGGTTGGATATTCCGCTCCTTGAATATTTCACCCCCGGCAAGACCACTTCTAAGACCACATCTATTCCTTCCCGATGGCTCATTAGGAGAAAATATGAAGAAAAAAAGTAAAGAAGATGCAAAGGGCCAAAGAGCTCCTTCACATTTTGTCTTCAAATTATCGACTTTGATGGATACTAAAAAATAAATAATATTCTTCAGTTTAATAATAATAATAATAATAACAATATGTAGTAGTAGTAGTGGTAGTTGTGCAAGATAAAATTCAAAATGAAACGTACTTGATAGACATTGCCGTACCTAATTCGCATAGCATCAAGACACCCTACTCCAACAAAATGGAAAAGTATAAAGAACTTAATGATGTCATTAAGAGATTATGGAAATCAGATAAAGTACACATAATACCAATCATTATCTCTGCCACAGGAATAGTCCCTCATTCAATCCTTTAAGGTCTTATAACTATTAGACTGCCGAAAAACTTGTTCATCACAATTCAAAAAGCAGCAATTTTAAATACATGTGGGATTGCCGGAAAGTTTTTCAACACAGAGCAAAAAGACGAGAGTGCTTGGTGATACCCGTACCTCGCCTAAAACCAGCAAAAATAATGTAAAACCAAAGTACAGTAATAATAATAATAAGACAAATAATATAAAAATCAAACGGGGAATATTTCAAGGTGACTCTTTGAGTGCGTTATGGTTCTGCCTTGCGCTAAACCCTTTATCAAACCTCCTGAATAATACCCAATATGTAGTCAAAATAAATGGAAAAGAACCAAGATGCCATACTCTATCACATCTATTCTATATGGACGATCTCAAGCTGTATGCAGGATCTAATAATAATCTAAGTCAACTAGTCCGTTTAACTGAAATATTTTTTAAGGATATCAACATGGAATTTGGAATACCCGTACCTCGCCTAAAACCAGCAAAAATTCTGCGAAAAAAAATAATGATTTTCTTCAGTTTTTCGACCTATCACCTGCTTTTCGTGCAATTTACGTAGAAAAAATTGACGACCTCAACCCTTTCGTAGATAAGTTAATGACGTCATAAACTCATGTGGAGCTGATCACCGCGTCTCAGATAGTTTTCAGCCTCTCGCATCGTCCCTAATTCCGTCCTTCCTCGAGAGATTATCTATGAACGAGTGATTGAGACGAAAGCCTTAATGACGTCAGAAACTCATGAAAAATGGGCGGTAACTTTAGCACTTTTTATTTCAAAATTATGAGAGAAAAGATTTTGTCTCATCGTACATTATATTTCATTATAGAATCAGTGACTACTGACCTTAGAATGTTTGATTAGAAACTGTCCTTAAGCATCTTTGCATCGCGGGAGCCGCAAATGAGAAAAAAATTTTGTTGATTTTGAACGGGCCAGAATGGAGTCGAAAGAGCAGAAAACATGGGTGGCTACCTGGACTTGAGGATTTTTATCTCTTTGAAAATTTTATTTAACCCTCCACACAAGCAAAATGGCATTTCTGAAGGCTCTAAAATGGACATAAATATTTAAAGTACAATTTTCAGCAAGAGTACCATGGGTTAGGTCTAACCATTCCATTGCAGCCATCAATTACTTTTTTTCTGTAGTGTATCGTTATTATACTTATAATCCTTTAGTATCAAAAGTTGAACTGGATGACTTTTCCTGTTGCTCAACGTCTAATATATTCTGTGATTGATTAAAAATTAAACTTTTTTTGTATCGACACAGATTAATTAAAATATTCGACCGGTTTCAACCTTTCCAGGTCATCATCAAGAGGTGAGATAGATATACAGACATAATCTCGTACATTATATTACGATTGTTTTCTGGAGGTGAACCCTAATAACCTCTCGGGTCACCTAAAGCTCCAATATTGTTTTATATTTATGAAAATGTTCATATCGTTTAAGGAGCAGTAAAAATATATTATTATATTACTTACTGGCCGGTGTAATGAATTTGGGATAGGGGTGAATATGCGTAGTTATGGAGTGCGGTTGGTTGTCTCGCCTCCTTTATTTCTCTTGATTACGCAGGTCTTCTCGAGGACCCAAAAGTCCTTTTCAAGGCGTGGCAGGGGATCTTGGAAGCCAAGTGCGTAGAGCGATTGCTGTTGATTGAAGGGGCCCGGTTTCAGGTCCTGAGTAGGACCTTTGGACACCCTCTCAGCAAATTACCGCGGAAGTGCGGGCTGGCAAAGAAGAGGGACTTGCTGCTGACCTGAATGTTTATTAATACGCTTGTGGCTAGGGTTAGCTTAACCCTCAAGTATCAAAACCGACCTTATAGCATTGACTGACTGAACACTAATATACCACCCTCTGCATACTGCACTCTGATTCTCGACGAGTTGGTCCTTGGCTCAAAGTCTGTGGAGATGGTGACAGAGGGTTTGAATATTACCAAATTTTGCTTCAAAAAAGGACTTTTTAGTAGACTAACAGTTGTTTAATGTCAAGAGTAAAGAAAACGCTAGGCAAGAATTATTAATGAAAAATCCAGGGCGAATGAGAAATGAAAGTAGACATGATAAAAACTAGTGGACGCAAGATTTTATTCTCAAGCATCCTTTTGACGTCTCAAATTATTACGTAAAATACTTGGGTAGAAGATTCCGCAAGACTCTCAAAATAGTTAGGCATTGCCCCATTAAGCAGTGGCGCAGCGAGGGGGGGGGGGGGTTTTGGGGGATAAACCCCCCCCCCCCCCCCAGAGCTCAGAGAAAGTTTTAAGTTTAATCCATTTTACTTTATTAGATTGATATTACTAATAGAATAACGTAAGGATTAATAAAATATCCCTCAGAAAGCCGTAAAACTCACCATTTTGAACCGTTTATATTATAATTACGCAATTTACTAATCTCGCACCTACCGCTTATCCTGGTGGGTATACCAAACCCCCACACACCCCGGTATTAGTTGCACCTAAACCTCCCCCAGCCTTAATTCCTGCCTGCGCCCCTGCCATTATGTATTATGGTATGAGGAGAAAGCATGTGAAAATCTGTCGAAGAACAAACGATGGTGCTGAAGGAATTAGGGTAAGTGAGGAAAAATTATCGGTTGGATCCTATGCCCCGAGACATTGAGAGCAAAGGTCCTTTTCCTTTTTGTATCTCACTCTCTCCCGTGATCTAGGAAGATAAAGGAGAGGAGAGGTTCGAGTATTTTTCCTCAGTATATCAGTTTCAACGAAGTCTTCCACCAACGACGTTTCGTAGCATAACACTTTAAAGACTTAACTTAAAGAAATCGCTAACCCAAGCTTATCTCCAATCACCTTGTTCGAAAAAATCCCACCAAAATTCACTATCAATAATGATACCTTGTTGGTGTAACTGGTTTCACGTTTGTCCTATTTGATCAGTGAGATCAGTGTCTGAAACCTAGTCAATTTAAATATTTTTTCATGGTGAATGTCTACCTTTGGTGAGTACATAATGGTTAAAATTCAGAATTACTCTATCCAAATAAGAGATCCAGAGCCAGGAAGGCCCAATCCTGAATCCGCGCTTCCCAGAATACTTCAAAAATTATGGCATGTTCAAGTCTTCATAAAATCTTACCTCTGATTATATCCAGAAGAGACACCTTTCGTATGTGCTGCCGAGATAAATTAGCAGAATATATATGTTTCGCGAGAAAAATTGGCAGAAAATATGGAGTCTGCAAGAAAAATGGAATCTGGCAGTTGAACGTATTAATGAAACAATAAGCTTTTTTTCTCACTCGTTTATTTTAAGTTTTGAGATTCCAGAAAACTGAAGGTTTCAGCTCTGCCCCTGAGAGATATTGTCAATCAAAATTTTATCTTGCCTTGCGAGCCGATAGGTCCCTGGTGGGACAATCATGGAAGATTCTCAGCCCGCGCTCGATACAAGGTTGGGTACAAAATCGCGGTAATTTTGACTTCAGGATGGCTAAACTAGAAGTAGACTCATATGCTATAAGTAATAGGGTAGTTTCCTTCATCAAAAAAACGAAAGGCATTGATTGCGCTTCGTTACCCACCATTAGTGTATTCATAATATACAAATTATTTGGTTTTAGAAATCCCAATTTAGACGAATGGTAATGGTCAAATTTAACCACATTTGAAAATGGCCAGTTTGGCGCCCATGCAATGCCACTCCACGTGACGTCACAGGGACCCAGTTTCTATACGAGTAGATAGGAGTTTTACTTCGTCTGAGATTACCAATGCATGCATGAGGCACAGAGCTCAGGGAAACGTCTCATAATAATTACCTATTAAAACTGCCTAAGGTCGGAAAGTTTCCTTCGTTTGATACGGTATTAATAATCCTTATTAAAGCCAAGCGCTAACTGCTAGCAGCCTGCATCTCAGCGGTGCACACATCCTCGTCCCAAGGTCACCACACTTTGCGACAGCGGAAATCAGAATGACGTCACACGGGATTTTCCCAGCATTCATTCTTAGCCGTCACGTTTTCACGCGCTTGAAAATGTTCACTTTTCATTTAATTGCAAAAATTAGATATCGTCGTTTAAAAATCTGAAAGTGTGAAATTCGTACTCCAGGAGTAATAGTCTTTCGATTTAGGCAATAAAAAAATAATGGGAAACCACCCTAATGTTCCTACTCTACTTCAGAATTTCTCCTCATTCTTCAAATGTTATCAATGTACCTAATCTTCCATTTCTTCCCCTTGCTGATTATTTTTTATTTTCGCTGCATAGCTTTATAGAGAAATTATTTACTCCATCTACCTTGCCAGTTAGCGATGACTCCAAGTCTTCTCATTGTATTAGTTTCATGTTATTTTTCACCAATTGGTTAAGGAACCCCAGGGAAATTATTTCACCCATATAAATACTATGTATACAAGTTTCCTTAAGCTGAATAAACATTTAACTTTCTTTTACAAGCTAAAAGTTCGTAAAAATGGCAAATTACGGCTTTCTTATCGCAACTGAGAGATATTCTCTCAGTAATTTTGATTTCCATTTTATCTTCCTTGGACATAAAGTATGTAAATTTATGTTGGATTTTCTGGAAATATTGGCAATATTGTTGTTGTAGTCAATGTTTAATGCCGAAAATTAGGTCATGCGAACAGAAAAAAACAGACAGGAAATCGCCCCAAAAATTAATTATAATATTGGAAATATTTGACCGAGGAATACTTATTTTGGAGTTATTCACCAGTCAGCTGTGTCATTTTAGTAAAAATACGATAGCGATGTAAAAGGAGCCTACAGGTGATTGTAACGTCTAGAATCGTTTTTGTGCTTTGAATAAAAAAAATGCTTCCAAAATAATTTTATTTCAAAACAATTACTACGTGCCATTTCGTGCGACTAGGAATATTGGCTAAATTATTTTTCGATTGCTCAGCTCCATAACCTATTTGACTCCCTAGTGGTCAAAATGATACCTAAAAGTTAGTAGTTCCATCTCTTTAGCTTTTCTTTATTTTTTTACTTCCTCTTAAACTCCCCAAATGGAGGTTGGAAGATCGCAGAGTTGTATATTAACCAACTCATCCATACTGGCTATTAAGATCGCCAAAATGCCGATGATTTCCAAGAGGCAGTTTCATACGCCGTATGTTTACCAACCGCACATGCAGGTTTATTGATGAAAGTGTTTCTTTAGAAGTAATTTGAGCTATCTCTCACACTCATTGATTCAACCTGAAGGTTAATTAGGTTAGGTGAGGGTAGAGATCACCCCGGACCAGGTCACAGGCTTGAGAATTTCACATATTCAGGGTAGTGGGGGGCCAGTTCATTTTCCGGGGCCACTTGCACTTCAAGGATTTTTATTTGGTGGTTTCCGAAAGCTTCATTCCGGATATGAACCCATGGACCCCTCGATCATCAGCCGCATGCTCGACCCACTGGGCCTATAGGGCTCCACAGTTAAAGCCAGTGGTGGATCAAGAGAGGAGCTAGGGAGGCTATCTCCCCGACGTACTCAATTAAAAATCGATTAAATACCAATTTTGTTCAGTTATCGAATATATATAGGAGAGGGGAGCCTTAAGACAGCCTCAAAATGTTGTTACAAGCCACGGAATAAGGTGGTTTCCTATTATTTTTTACTGCCTAAATCGAAATTTATTACTCCTGGAGTACGCATTTCACGCTCTTATATTTTCGAATGACGATATCTATTTTTCGCGATTAAATAAAAATTGAAAATTTTCAAGCGCGCGAAAACGCGACGGCTAAGTATGAATGCTGGGAAAACCGCGTGTGACGTCATTCTGGTTCCCGCTGCCGCAAGTGAGGTGACCTTGGGGCGAGGCTTTGAGCGCTGATACGATGCAGGATGCTAGCAGGTAGCAGAGTACCCTGCTAGCACGTAGCGCTTGGCTTAAATAAGGATTATTAATACCTTATCAAGCGAAGGAAACTTTCCGACCATAGGCAGTTTTAATAGGTGATTATTATGAGACGTTCCCCTGAGCTCTGTGCCTCATGCATGCATTGGTAATCTCAGACGAAGTAAAACTCCTATCTACTAGTGCAGAAACTAGGTCCCTATGACGTCACGTGGAGTGGCATCGCATGGGCGCCAATCTGGCCCCTTTCAAATGAGGTTAAAATTGACCATTGCCATTCGTCTTAACTGGGATTTCTAAAACCAAATAATTTGTATATTATGAATACACTAATGGTGGGTAACGAATCGCAACCAATGCCTTTCGTTTTCTTTGATGAAGGAAACTACCCTATTCTAAAAACTTTCGTAACTTCCCGGACCCCCACTACTCCTGGGAGGTTACACCCTCCCCTGGCCCCTACCTAGTCCCCCCCCTTATCCCTATCCTAAATCCGCCTAAGATTTCTGCGATATTAAAGTAATAATGATTAGGTTAACTATTTCCGTGCGAGGGATCGATAGATTCGGTGATTCGCTCTACCGGAAAGGAAGGGTGGAGAGAAACCCGGCGTCAACTTCAGCCCGCCCGTTATGAAAGGTGCCAAATTTACCGCACCTCTCATCCAATGGATTGCGAGTGCTGTCCTTGAAGTGTCCTCTAAACAGCCCTCAAGCTGGGATCGAGCAGTGTCTTAAAAATCTTTCCACCTCCACAGGGATTTTGAACCCGGGCCCACGGGTTGTGAGGCCTACGCTCAGTCCCCCACATCAACACTAACACCAACAACTGCATTGATATTTTCACGTTTTACTGATTTTACAGTCATTATTGGACCATAGTCTTGAGTTCTTGATTAAAGATTTTCTTCTCAGCGTGCTGAAATGCTTTTACTTAAGATGAAGCTAGTGGGCGCATGATAATGAGATTATTTAGGAAATGAAGGACAAGTTCGTCTTCACTGATTACGAAAATGTATTCTCTGCAAGAGAATGGTCTTCTCACGCAAAGGAAACTAAAGAGCTCGGATCATATAGCTGTAGTGAATGGAGATACGATATACTTTTGAGGCCGATTGCAGATTGTCTCCTTTGCCTTATTGCCTTTAGTATCAATGTAAAGCATATATATTGTCTGTGTTCATTCATTTTCGATGAGTGTATATGTTAAGAAAGTAATCTGTGACCAATTGAATGCACTTTATGGATACATCTATCTACTGAGGAGAGCTGTATGGTGACAAGCCCGAAATGAACTTAATGATGTGGTCGCGGAAAAGGCATTGCGGCAGCGGTTACATCGGTTTATACGGAGCCGTTATGCTACATATGCAAAAATTACTTATCACGGTTCCATGCGAGCCTATGAAAAAGAATATGACATTCTTTTTGAATATTTTAACCTATTATTGAGCTCAGTCAGTCATATTCTCCACAGCCATAGGAATTATTCCGTATGAAAATGTGACCAAAAGGATGTTTATTACCTAAAGCTATTTTTATTCTTCAACTTCGAGATGTGAAATTTACCGTGGGATCAAAGAGAAATTTGAGCGGTTTGACCTCACTGCCAAGTTTCTTATAACTATTTCTAGACGGAGAAAATGCTAAAAGAAATTAATTAGCGCCAACACTCTACCTTTGTATGAATTTTTCATCACATTTTACCATTTTTCGGAGTTATGATTCAAAATATATTTAATAATCATTTATTATGATAGGTAGCTATTTGTATGAGGCCATCGACAGTCCAGGTTCATGTTACAGTTGGAGAAGGGTGGATAGAAACTAGTTGTCGACATTAGCCTGCTCTTAGCGAAAAGGGGCATGGGGACCACCCCTTAACGATTTGAACCAAGGTCCATGGGGTGGAAAGCCAACAAAATAGCCGCCAGATCAACGATTACTCCATTTTACGTCAAGGGGCCACGTCCCTCCCATTCGGTAGTTCTTTTTTGGTGACGAATTCCCTGCTCCTTAAACTCATTATATTCTATTGAAATTTTTAGGTTACATAAAAAAGGCCTGGGTCAAACTTTTCTGTTCATAAAATTAGAGAATTTTGCCTCAGTATTTTATAAAATGCATTATTTTGGATTTGAGATGGAGGCAAATCTGGTTCAAGTTTGCGCAATATGATTCACACAGCCTTGGTAGTTTACCACACTTATCACTTATTCGTTCAATCGCTGTCAACGTTTACACGTCATTTTCAAGAGTTATCTCTAAATTACTATGGCTTTTTGTGTCTTATTACAATGAATCTACGTAAAGTGAACTCGACAATCAATGTATTGTAAATATGTACCTATACTGCTCAGTATCCTGTAAATATTTCATTTTAACCCATTATAACCCAATTTTGCTTCTGAGTAACATAAAAAATGTGTGCATTTTCAGCTCTATTCAGGAAAAATTTAAACTACGAGTTCATTTGTGCTGTAAAGTTTAACGGCGAAGTATGTAGCTGCCACAATAATTATGATTGAGTAGAAACATTTTCACATTAGTAAAATGAGAAGTCTTGAAATTTATTTTCTCCCAGATGCAGCTCTGGGTTAGAAATGGTTAATAGCACTATTTCTAAATAGGCAGTACGAAAAAGACAAAATAGGAAAGGCCAGGATTTCAACCTGAATGGTAGGTCCACGCCCCACCAAGCCGGACCCCGGGGCCAATAATCTTGGAAATCGTTCTCTAATATAGGTAATAAATGAATGTTTTATAAATTGACTCCTAAATACTTACAGATCTTACCAGATAGAGCTCCGATCCATAGTAAATATGTAGCTGCCACAATAATTACGATTGAGTCGAAAAATTTCAAATTTGAAAATGAGAAGTATTTAATTTCTCCCAGAAGCAGCTTTGATTTAGAAAGAGTAAATAGCATGAGTTCGATGTAGACAATAAGAAAAAGACAAAATAGAACCGGTCCAGAGAGAATCATACGCACTCTTAATTCCTGAGTTTAAATCATGACTGCTGAGTCAATTTATGACTTCATTTGTTTCGGTTTATTCTTCGGTTATATCGTTCTCTCCGTATCGACTATCGTTCCACCGGTTCGATCGCAGTCGGATTTGAAACGCAGCAATGAAGGTCTATTGTGGGTCGATGGGAGGCTAGGAACGGCTCTTCAGCGGAGATAAGAATGCACAGATAGGAGGACGACGCCGCGACGGTGTATGACTCCGGGAAAAATATGTGCCCAGGAGGACGGACGGGTGATTGCTTGCCAAGAAAGAGGGGAAGACGTTTTGAGGAGGGGGGTACAGGGGGAAGGGGTCTTAGGAGATGTGAGCAAAGAAGGGAGGAGAGAGAGCCAAGATGGAGACGGAGATGAACTGAGAAGATTGGCCCGAAGCTTCCGAGAATCCTTGGACGTTGCGGACCCGAATTTTTATTCTTTCCCGAGAGTAGCCAAACATGGGCTCTGCGGCTTCATCGGTCACCTAATCCTCCCATCCTTGGGCTTAATCGTGGAACATTCTGTCTAAATGTGGGTCCCTTCTCCTCCGAGGGTTGCTGAGCTGCATTCTTACTTTCATTTTATCAGAAAAAAGTCTCGTGCTAATGATGACCTGTTATTTTCCACACATTGTTTGTCAATGGTCCCATGGGTACAAGTTTGTATCGGTACAATGCCTTAACAAGATGTACGCGTTTCGGCTTTGTGTACCGGAACGCGTCGTAAGCATTAAATTATTGTATAAAAGTGCAACTACCATTTATTTCAACTCATTGTTTATTTAATCCAATCGATTTCGACTCATACCATATCATGTCCAACCTTTGCCCTATCACCAAGTCATACTCGATATATTTTGCTGCAATGCATTACTAACAACGCATTACATCCAAAATGACGTATTGCTTTCCAGGCGAATAATGTGGGTAAGCTCTTCTAGGGATTCCCACCGGGTTAATTTCATTCCCGAGTCGGAGGTCGAAACGTTGGCCGTTATGGATAAATTAACCCGGTGGGAATCCCGAGAAGAGTTTACCCACAGCTCATTATATATTGAAATCAATATCTTTCAAGAAGTATTGTATCACATACTGTCTTGAGTTCACCTTTGTTAGGCTTGTTTCTTTCACAAACTGTTGATTGATGGAATGATCTCCGAAATTTGAGACTTATAATAATGTGAGGGGAGTTTTGCTGAAATTGAGAAAAGATGAGGCTAAAATTAAACTTTGGAGACAATTTTTTATGCAAGAAAAGTGCATTAAAATTCATTAATCTTCGCCTTATCACCAAGTTATACCCAATGTATTTCGTTGCAGTGCATTGCTAACAGCTCATTAGATATTGAAATCAACGTCTTTCAAGAAAAATGTTTATCAAGCTTTGTTATGCATAAAATCGTATATTTACAGTGGATAGCACCTAGTAAAAGATTAAATTGTTGTCTCGGGGGAGAAAAAACTAAAAAGTGAAAATGATCATGTGCCCTTAATCGATTTTAAATTATCGCTCGGCAATGGTAAGAGATGATTGGATAAAAATGGTTTCATGCGGGCACATTACCTCTATTAAAGGCCGTTTTACACGGTACATGGAATTGCGCAATCTGATGTACGTGCGAAGGCGCAATCAAAATTGCGTCGTGTAAAGCGGTGAAATGCTAGAACACATGCGAGAATGCGTGGACGCAAGATGGCAAAATAGCCCATGTTCTAATTTCGTTCATGCATTCGCGCAATTCCACGCCATTTTAGAAATTAATACAGCTCTAACCTGCGCAATTCCGTGTACCGTGTAAAACGGCCTTAAGAATATACATATGATGGATTTAAAGACTCCCTATCAAGCAAACTAGTTTTTAGGTATGTCTGATTTTTCCAGAGATACAGCGGCATGGTTAATGCTTGCTTGCGTCACGCATGCCATTGTCTAAAGTGAAAAACATATTCATGAACGAGAGAAAAACCAACCGGTACAAAATTCATGTTTTTCTGGACCTGAATTGAATTTTTAGACTTGCTTTATCTTTCTGGCATGTGGTGTATACTTTAGTGTAAGGTAAGAAAGTACAGGGGAGAGAATCCCAGAGTCACCATTGTCTTGGTTCATACGAAATTTGCAAAGATTACAGATTAACGCCTCATACGACGAACGGGATGCTGTACTTCAACTACCCTTCACATAGCAATAGGTCCAAAGTCTGGTCAGTTTTTGAAAATTCTATCCCATTGCCAGGATTTCAACCTGGGTCCACGGAATAATAGGTCCACGCCCCACCAATCCGGACCCCGGGTCAAATAATCTTGGAAACCGTTCTCTAATATGGGTAATCAATGAATGTTTTGTAAATTGACTCCTAAATACTTGCAGTATGTGATTTTTATTGTTTATAGGTGTATACGGGCAGGGGAGGGTTTGTGCGCGTAATCCCCCAAGTCGAAATCGGTTTTCCATCGAGATCTTACGAGAAGGAGCCTCGATCCACAGTAAATTTAAATTAATTAGTTAAAAATTATTCCTAAAAAGTGCATTATGTCTACGTGCACAAAATGCATTCATTGTACCTATTCAAATTTGGCTAAGGTATCGCAAGCATACTATGCTTTCAAACCTGCCGCGTGAACGGCAGTGAAATTAACATCGAATGCTAAAATAGAACGCCATAATAAAAAATTCCCCTGGACCGGAAATCGAACCACGGACCTCTGGCTTTCCGAGCCACTGCGTCAACCATTACGCTTCCCGGGTTCTGAATTTTTCCGAAGTTCAACGGTGCTGGTCCATTACGGACGGCAACGCAAGGGAATACAAGATGTGATCAAAAAAGACCGGACTGATTTTATAACTTGTTTATTTAGACGGATGCAGCTTAATCGAACTTGTCACCCTCAAAGTACATGCCTTGGGTGACGACACACATTTGCTAACGTTTCTTGCACGACTCGAATCCTGCCTGGTTAGCAGTGGCGTAGCCAGGGGGGTCCGGGAGGTCCGAACCCCCCCCCCCCCCCGAAATATGAAAACACAATTATTTTCCTTCACAAAAGAAATCAAAATATTAAAAAAATCATGAATTAACAAAATATTCTTTAACAAATGAAGTTTTTTCGATTATTAAAAGTGTTTAAAATCCATCACTTAGTACCCTGTTTTTCAAAAATTTTCCCACCTGGTTTTGGAACCCCCCCCCCTCCCCCCCGAACAAAATTCCTGGCTACGTCACTGCTGGTTAGCCGCCTTAAGAATCCTCTTCAGGTCCGCTGAACAATAAGTAGATATTAATGTCCGCAATGGAGTCGAGTCGGTGCCATTCAAGGTTGGAAACAAAAAAAGTCTAATGGAGCCGCGCCTGAAGAGTAGGGTGGCTGCGGAATCACGGAAGTTCTGGTTTTGGCGGTAAACTCTGTCATGATCAGCGTGTGAGTCGGCGCGTAATCGTGGTGGAAAAGCCATAATGAAGGACGATGAGATCTCGTATGGGCTTCAAAGAAGTCACCACCGAAAGGTGAATCCAAAAGAAAGCCAAATGTCCCTGGTTTGATTCCCGGTCCATGGGATTTTTTTCTCGTGGCAATTAATGTAAATGCTATACTTTGCCCAACCAAAATAATTTAAAGAGAGGAAATCATCTGTAGACTATAATTTTCCGAAATGCATGTAATGGATATAATAGGGTGTTTCCTATTCTTTTTTCATTGCCTGAATCGAAAGATTATTACTCCTGGAGCACCTACGTATATCACGCTTTTAGATTTTTAAATGACAATATCTATTTTTCGCGATTAAATAAAAAGTGAAAATTTTCAAGCGCGCGAAATCGCGACGGCTAAGTATGAATGTTGGGAAAACCCCGTGTGACGTCGTTCCCGTTTTCCGCTGCCGCAAGTGAGGTGACCTTGGGGCGAGTCTTTGAGCGCTGATACGACGCAGGATGCTAGCAGGTAGCAGAGTACCCTTCTTAGCACGTAGCGCTTGGCTTAAATAAGGATTATTAATACCTTATCAAGCGAAGGAAACTTTCCAACCATAGGCAATTTTAATAGATTATTAAGAGACGTTTCCCTGAGCTCTGTGCCTCATGCATCCATTGGTAATCTCAGACGATGTAAAACTCCTATCTACTCGTACAGAAACTAGGTCCCTGTGACGTCACGTGGAGTGGCATCGCATGGGCGCCAATCTGGCCTTTTTCAAATGAGGCTAAATTGACCATTGCCATTCTTTTAAACTGGGATTTCTGAAACCAAATAATTTGTATATTATGAATACACTAATGGTGGGTAACGAATCGCAATAAATGACTTTCGTTTTCTTTGATGAAGGAAACTACCCGATTGTGTAACCCTTTAAGCAAAATTCATTGAATACATATTGGTATACTTATGCAATAAACTATTTTTTATAATAACCAGAGAAAATATGTAGGTAAAGGGCTGCAGAAAGAAAATGCTTCCTTTATGTACGCTGTACACTCTGTACACGTCCTCTGGACCAATTTTTTGGATGGAAGTTCTCATTGTAGATAAATAATTTCAAGGCTAGTAACCAGTCGCGAAGGGTGAAATATGCTTTGTTTTAGACCGGCCTTTGATGTTAAATTGAAGAGTTTGTAGGACCATAGCTTTTATAAACTCCTAAAAAATAAATGCTACGTAAATAACTCCAAATGAATACATCCTAGTAAATCAATCCCATGACGAAGGCAGTAAGGTGTACCTTACCGCTGTAAGCCTTTTCATAAGTAGAAATTTCAATTTTTTGTGTTTTTTGCCCATGTATCCGCTTCATATTCTGATTCACGAATGTGAGCACTAGATCTTCGTCTGAAGAGGTTGCTGAACGTGGGCAGCGATTTCCCAACCTTTCACTCTTATAGATGCTCGCAAATTTTTCCTTACCATCACCAATTTAGCGTCATTTGTTAATAAAAAAACTCGCTTATTTGGTATAAACTATGAAAGAACTCCATGTATCGAGAAGCATGCTACTTCAACAGTCTAAAAGGCAATTACTGTTCTTCAAAGACGTAAAAATCGCCATGGTTCAACTTCACGTCTCTCAGTTGAACCTCTTTATAAATGAGGAGATAACTACACACTAAAAGAGGTGGAGCTAACATTCAAAGATAGAATACCTGTCGACGCACGACTGCGAATTATGAGAAAGGGAAATCGTATATCTGGAGCCCAACACTGAATGGCTGATGATGGCACATTCCTCGTGACAACCTTCGCGACTGTCTCGAGATAAACCGTGCAATTGCGTACCACTGAGACTTGCTTTCATGCTCGCAAGATTTATTGAGAGCATTGTTCTGAGTGCGCAACTTCTAAACCTCCCTCGCGTAGAGCAATGAAATGCCATATTGTGGAGCATTTAAGTCGCTTACCATGTTTCATCACATTGCCAAGGGTCGGTCACTCATGACCGAATTCACGACTCGCTTAATTGATCCGGTGACTGATAAAACTGATCGGAAAACATTTTCATGGTGGAAAAACATTCTTATTTTTTATATTTTTTGCTTTGGAATAAATATCGAAATTTGGTTTAAAGTTGCTACCCTTTCAAACAGCTTTCGAGAGATGCCTATTTGTACATCGGCAGTAAAACGACATAGTGTTTGCACTATTTTGAAGAATGTATCATTCTCTCCCAAGAGTAAACATAGTAAGAGAAGGATTAAAGATAAGATGAACTGATAAAATACTCCGCTTCGCTAAGATCCATAAACTTTTTTAAATTTTAATTTTCGGTGGTGATCTTAGTCGCGAAACGTACTTATCCTATTTAGTTTTTTTGACTGCTTCATTTGCCATAAAATAAATAAATTTGGTCCAGTGTCCTCCTATTATATATTGTTTTGCTTGATTTATCCATCAACTTTGTCATTCAAGATCAATTTCTGTACAGTATTGAGTTTACGGAAGAATTAAATGGTGTAGTACTGAATACTATCCTGAGAGTAAAAGTTTAAAAATTATAAACTACCAATTCAAGGTCTGCGGCGAACTCTCGATGGCTCGTCTTCATCCTACTTCACTTTTCTCCAATTGCATCTTTGGAAATGATATTTTTTTAATATGGTCGAGTAATCACTAGTTTCATGCTGTGTCCTGCGAATTTTTAAAATCAATTTTGTCTATCAAGATCAATCTTAGCAAGAGATTTAGTCTTCCATCAGGCCAAGTTGTAAAATACTCAATATATCGCTCCGAAAAATTGGCTAAAATGTGTGAGTCATCAATTTTAGGTTGTCCTCTCTTAACCCCACGTAAGTTTTTTTTTCCCAGCGTGTCCCTTCCAAGCTAAATTTAAAAGTATGGTCAAGTAACCGCCATTCTGCGGTGCTTACTTTTTTCATCGGCTACGTGTTTCAAGATCAGTGTTGGTAAGAGATTTGAGTCTTCGAAAAGATAAACGCTCTATGTCGTCCCGAGTAAGTCCTAAAACTTTTAAAACATCAATTTTTTATAGTTATCGTAAAAATTCCCACCAATCATCCCACTTGTGTTTTCCCATCCCATTCGCCGTTAACTTTAAAAATGTGGTCAATTAACCACCTATTTTATACTAGGTCACTTGAATCATTTATTTTACCACAGCTTAACGATGCGACGGAATAATGATGAAAAAGAGCCGCGAACGGACGAAAACGTCGATGCTGGGGAGTTCGTGACAAAGAATAATTACTGCCGAGGCTGTAATTACGCGAAATGATGCACCCTCTGCAGTTAGCTCGGGTGGTCGGCTCGGTCAACCCTACAGCCCCTGCCCGTAGATAACCGTCAAATTTGGATCAATTTCTACCCCTGGTGGTTATGGAGCAGCGAGGCTCGAGTCGGCACAGTCGGGTTTCCCCGCCACTTTTGCCCTCCGCCTCTTGACATCTGATGAGCATATTCCGAAGGGCTACAAGGGGCGCATTCCGAGCGAAAAGATTTCTTTCCTGATACTTGTGAGTCATTAGGTAATAGGGGATTGTTACTTCTGGGGCTAGCCGCAGTGGCTGGGGTAGGTGTTGGCCTCCCACCACATGGGTCTGGGTTCATATCCTAAGCAATTTGAACATTTTTACTTTCTTTATGAAATTTTCATTGCCATCTGGTGAAGAAATTGAATTCAACCTACGTTTCGGGTTCAGACTCGTCGCCCATTCTCAAGGCTAGGGTCGATAGTTTGAAGAACTACCGTCTGCTGTATGGTATTTGAAGGAAGCGATAGACTGCTTATGTAATTAGCGCCATTAGCTAAGGGTGTGGAAGGAAGGGTGGAGAGAAACCCTGCGTCGGTATTAGCCTGTTCTTATTGAAAGGCGCCAAGGGTACTACGGCTAGACGTCCCATCCGACGGACGGAAAGTTGCACTTGAAATATCCTCCACACAGCATTCAAGCAGGGATTAGGCAGTCCCTGAAATTTCTCTGCAACCGCCGGGATTCGAACCCGAGCCCACGGGGTGGGAAGCCAACACCCTAGCCTCCACAACAACCCGATCCCCAGCGCTATGCCAGTAAAATCTTGTATATATTTTTTATCTCGTGTATCGTTCTTACAATTTGTCTTTATTTGCCTAAAATTAGCTTTGAGAATGGGCTAAGAGTTGGAGCGCGAAACTTCGGCTGAATTCAATTTTCTTATCTGGAAGCAAAGAAAAATTCAGAAGCAGCGAGCCCGAGAGAGTCATGAATATTATTCACCGGGAAAGTTTCAGATCTTCGCTTTCATTCCAATAAATAATGCTATAAACATTTTTACTTCCATTAAAATATTTGTAAATGAACTTCTAGAAAGCAAACAAATAAATGATACCATCCCATATATCGTGGAGTTAATTAGAACGTAAATTGAGCTATTGTGTGGAATAGTGAACGTTTAAGCGTGATCATCCAATACGTATTGTGGTAAACCTTGTCTACCATTACCAATGAGAATTTATGGGTAAAAGTTAATTTTGGTAAACTCTATCAATCGGTGATTTAAGCCGAAGGTTGGTTTAGACTAGCAAGGGTAAAACTCACCCCGGATTAAGCCACGGGCGTGTTAACTCCACACATTAATTGTGGTCAGAATTCCATAAAGGGTGACCGTGCCAACGAGGTGGCTGGTAAAATTCCTCCCCTTCCTGAGTTCCCGGGTTCAAACGGCGACGGAGGGGGAGATTTTCAGGGGAAAAAACCATCCCTACTTTGGTGCTGAGTAAAAGTAGGGTAGTTTCCATCATCAAAGAGAACGAAAGTCATTGATTGCGATTCGTTACCCACCATTACTGTATTCATAATATAAAAATTATTTGGTTTCAGAAATCCCAGTTTAGACGAATATTAATGGTCAATTTTAACCGCATTTGAAAAAGGCCAGATTGGCGCCCATGCGATTCCACTCCACGTGACGTCACAGGGACCTAGTTTCTATACGAGTAGATAGGAGTTTTACATCGTCTGAGATTACCAATGCAGGCATGAGGCACAGAGCTCATGGAAACATGCCTTAATAATCACTTATTAAAATTGCCTATGGTTGGAAAGTTTCCTTCGTTTGATAAGGTATTAATAATCATTATTTAAGCCAAGCGCTACCTGCTAGCGGGTACTCTGCTACCTGCTAGCATCATGCGTCGTATCAACGCTCTAAGTCTCGCCCCAAGGTCACCTCACTTGCGGCAGCGGGAACCAGAACGACGTCACACGGGGTTTTCCCAGCATTCATACTTAGCCGTCGCGTTTTCGCGCGCTTGAAAATTTTCACTTTTAATTAAATCGCAAAAATAGATATCGTCATTTTAAAATTTGAAAGTGTGAAATTCGTACTCCAGGAGTAATAATCTTTCGATTTAGGCAATAAAAAAATTATAGGAAACCACCCTATTTGGGTCCGTCAAATGGGACATAGAGCCGTGGTCCTTAGGTCACCTTTCGTTTAACTCTGACTCAGGGTTTCCTCTCCAAATCTTCCTTCTTCCCTCTCCCGTGGTGCAGAGAACTGTCACTGTCGCCGTTATCCTCAAAACACCAAGTAATACCGACAGACTTGTGAGCGTGTCGATTGGTTTTTGGCATTTTGCATTTCATGTGTGATCCTAGTTCGTGGAATAATATTTGAGTTTGAATTCTTCTTTACTTTCATTAATATTTCCTTTTTTATATTTATTTATAGATTTAACTTACATTAATTAGGTTTTCGCGCGTTTTTATCACATTTTCGGCCAATGTGATATTATTTTACTTTAATATTCTTAGCTGCACCAACCAACAAAAAAACCCGATGTGTTTTGCTATTATGTAAAAGTCGCAATCCCATGACCAAAGAGAAAAGTGCGAAAATATAATGTATTAAGTTTTATTGCCCTTTTTGGACAGAATTTCTCCGCATACTCAGGTGATGGCACAAATCCGCTGCCAAGAGACAAATTACCATGATGTAGTACGGAATATGAGCGATAGAATATGAAAAAGGGTATTGGCTTCTTTGTCTATCGACAGAACTATCGGTGTTAGTACCGTACACAGATTGCATATTTGTGGGGGACAGGATCAATATAAGGTTAGGTAATTTTAAATTAGGACATTCCCATGATATTTTATATTTAAAATAAATCTGAAATTTAAAAAGTGTAGCTGTGATAGTATAATGATAAATTATAATGATAGATGCATAGGGTGGGCGGTGGACAGCTTGAAGGCGAACATTTTTCGTAATTTTACGGTGGGGGTAGGCGCCCTCTCCCCTCTTTCTAAACGTCCCCGATTACTGGATAGATTCGGTTTCAAATCCGGTATGGGAAAATATTTTAATGCCAAATTAAAACTCTTACGATTTTGTCCTGACACACTAAACAGAGTAGATGTTCCGTCCTAGCAATTGTAAGAAGTAAAACTTAATAGGGTATTAATTAACCTGATGAAGGCCAGGGGCAGATTTAGGAGGGGGAAATTACAGGAGCTATGACCTTCTCAAATTTTAACAAAAAAATTATTTTATTAGTTTTATAGCTTTTGCATCCTTCAAATTGTTCAATTTCATATGTTGTTAAAAATATAAATGAAATTTCCGTCTACAAATAGCATCAAAATAAGTATTCTACAAAATATTACACGGGAGGACACCCCTCTCTCCCTTTCTTTAGTATTTCATACTCTCCGGACCCAGGCCATCACCGTCCCCCAAATCTAAGGCTCAATCCGCCCTTGATGAGTGGTCAAGGATATAACCTAGTATCCACGGAGACAGGGACAATGACGATGTCCAAAAAAATTTATGGGCTAATGAATATAATTGATTTTTTTAACTGCCACAAATTCTTACCTACCAATTTTTGGCTCAATTTTCACCATGAATTCCCCTGTGAAAAGCTCTACTTAATGGCGTACATTGGCCTTATTTCCCACGGCAATTCATCGGAGTTAATGGTGCTGGATGTTAGGCCGGAAAGCCTTAGGTCCGTGGTTCGATTCCCGGTCCAAGGGAATTTTTCCCATGGCAATTATTGTGAACTACACCGCCATTAATGCAGCTGGTTCGAAATTTATCACTTTCCCTATTTGTTCACAACAAAAGTTTCGTCGATGCATTGCGGTCTCCCCCAGAAAAATCCCCTATTACGCCACTTTCTTTACTTTTCGCCGCAAAATGTAACTGTCTACCCCGTTAAGAATTATTATCACGGTGAGAGAGTATGAGATAAGTAGATATGAGATAAGCAGAAGTCAGCACAACTTAGTGGGCCACATTATGAGGCACAATGGCCTGATGAAGACTATCGTAGAAGGACAGGTGGAAGGGAAGAAAGGCAAGGGACGGCCCCGAATGAGTTAAATAGGACAGGTTATAAAGGATGTAAAAGAGAAGAAATACATAGCTATGAAAAGGCTAGCGGATAGAAGAGAGGAATGTAGAGCTACGTTAAACCAATTTGACTAATTATGATGATGACAGCAAAAAAAAAGAAAAGTAATAAATTTGAGCACTTACTTCAATGATACCTCGAGTGACTACCCTGAGTCATAAATACTCGTGTATTTTACATCGCCATGCGCTGTGATCCCACATTATTCATTGAAATATTAAATAATGATTCACCAGTTACTTACATTTTTATAATAAAAAACTTTATCTTTTATTTCCAAACCATATGCAAGATTTACCCAAATTGTTAATACAGCCTTAGCGGAAGAATTGAAGGTTGAGTCTGGAAGATAAACACAGAATGCGTAAATTACTTAGCTACACGTTCAATTAGGACAGTTGATTTTTTTTATTTTTACCAGTAGCCATATATGTTGGTATCACCGAATAGAAATTCCAAATGTGTAGGTCATATTTCACTAAATGAATGATATAAAGTCCTATCATTTGGATATACCTACTTTAAGCCCATGACTGCTCGCACTATACGGGTACCCGCAGGTTTGCGTTGATAATTTTCATGCATGCATGCATTTCCGAATTAATCGACAGGATTTCCTCAGCCAATATGAAGCACATAAGTGCCGCAATATTAACTATTGAGTTAAATCTGAAAGAAATTCAGTTATTCATATTATGAGCCTCCATAATGGAATCTTCATTCACTCCTTCAGTTTAAGAGATTTTGAACGTCGTTGAATTGGCCAGAAAGTTTCTGGTGGTGATTATTAAAAATTTGAATGTATTAGTACTTCACTTACGAAGGCAAGGACTTTAAAATAAGACGTGTAAGTTTGAAGAGAATTCGAGAAAAGAAGATTGGGACGAAGGCGATTAGGATGTTGGATGAGCCAAAGGTATTAAATAAATACTAATATACTAAGGTACTTTGAAAATACGGCTTTTTGGAAAATACATACGTGAAATTTAACGGCCAATACCTGAATCACAGCGCCGCATGATAATCGCAGTAATTAAATGTGACTATGAATGGCATACTACATTTATGCCATGCGATTTCACGGCTACATTTAGCCAGGCGCAAAGATTTTATAGTTCCTAAAAATTATCCCGAAAATTTTAAGAATAATGGTAACACAAATATTACAAAACTATGCGTAGTTATTTTTTTATATTCTATGTTTTTAAACATTGTCATTGTCACGACGTGGTGAGACACCGAATTCAAGCATTTTGACTTTGGCGCCTGTGCTTCGACCCTCTGGCGGGGATATCCAGTAGTATGAATGTTGTTTACTGTTGTTTACGAATCGCGAATCGTTTGAGTGTGAAATTTGATCGTGTTTTCACCCTTATCCCCTTATTATGTACTGAGCAGCATTGGTAAGAATAGGGAAAAGGAATTCGTTCCTAAGTTTTAATCTTTACAGTTTCGTATCAGTCTAATCAGGCTGTATCCATTTTAATCTTCCTATTTTGAGAGTACTCTACGTCGCTGTCGCTGTAAATTGTTATCTAGTGATTATTAATAGCAATGATAACATGTTTTTTTGTTAAAATACTATGTTTTCACCCCTAATTCAATAGGACCCATACATGTGTATGGTAAATTTGTTGCGCAGCCTCTTATTCGCAATTTTTTGTTTCTTTTTCATGTTGGTGCATCTTGTGACGACAGTGTGTAACTTTGTGGTCCACGATCGTTGTTTGAAGACGGTAGTCTCCCCTTGCTCCAGTATCGCTGCAAATCTGATAAAGGTAAGAAGCATATTTATTTTCCTGTCCTGTGCCTGAGAAATGTTGGAATTGGTCACCTCCAGCGACATAAATTTCATGATGCGGTCGTTTAGGTTGTGTAATTGGCGCATTCTTCTTATTGATAGTATAGAGTACGGTGTAGCGAATCATTTGTCATGATGGATGATTTTTTAGATTCTAGTGTTTTTCTCTACATTGATGCACTTCCTGATGCTGGTGGCTTTTGGGTGGCAATAGATTCCAGCCACGGTTCCGTAATATTCCCCAACTGGTAGCTCTCTTAATTCCTGAACAAATCTGGAAATTGAGTACTGTGTATGCTAGACTTATTGCCCCTGTTGCTCGCTGTCTGTTCACTGAGTGTATACATCCAATATATTGAGTAAATGTCTTCAATTCCCTATCCATTGAATGATGGCAACTTTTATATTGGGAGAAACTAAGACTAGTCTGATATTGTTACATTTTTTTATGTCTCCCCTTTTTTTGTTGAAAGTGCTACCTCTTTGGACAGTTAACTCTCAGCAGAAAGCTTAGCTTCCTGACTTAAGTAGTCACTGGACTTTGCTGGATTTCCTTTGCTAAAATCCTTGGCATAACATATCACAAAGCATACTGCGGTAGAAAATCTTTTATAACGTATATATTTACTCGATTCAATACATTGTAGGTGATGACTTAAGTGGGTAGCATTGGACACCAGGCTTTGGATGGTATGATTGATGGATAAAATCAGCAAATCTCAAAGTATTAGTAGTGAGACATTTTTGATACTGATCGTTATTTTACGTATATGTTCAGTAATGTGCTTCTCAGCTTTTGGCTTTTATAGATGGCTATCTTTTTATATCCCATTAAATCATCACTATATTAATTATGAGATTAACAGCAAAGATTGTTCTTATGAGAGAGCATTTACAAAGTTTCAAAAAAAATCTTAGAGATATTTAGTACTTCAGCAGGAATGTTTCAAAATAATTTCATTTAAATCGTCATTCATAATTATTGGACAAAAATCCAAAGGTTGGTGTCATATAGCTTCTGATTCCTTGCACCTATTTGCTAACCTTTTCATGTTTATGTGTACAATTTCTTTTCCTTTACACCCTTCTTCTATACCTAATCTGTTAATATCATATTAGACTCTTCCTTAGCTTATCGTGATGTCTACCTCTCCCTCGACAATTGTCTTTATATGGCCATCATGCCAAATACGAGCGTGCTGCACCCGCTCCCAGTGGGCTTCCCCCGCTCTTTTCAATGCAGGTCCACAGAGAGATAGGCACGTTTCTAATTTTAAAATGTAGAAAAAAAAGGTAGGGTCTTATGTACAAATTAAATTGGAATGTTCATGTACAAATTAAGGTCAGAGGACCTCTTTAAACACAACATTGGAAGTAATTACACTATCCTCTGTTAAACGCACATGATGACTCATACTTAAGTATCAACAGAAGGCTTGAATGTGGAATCAGCCGCATTTTGATAAAAGTTATTCAAAGAATGCGAGATATTGTTGCAAATGAACAAGTGTATCAGTTTGTGCGCCGTTAACGTCAGGAATATTTACCGGTTTTTTCAGTTATTTAAAACACAATTTTAGGAAACAATAGCAATATTTAGGAAGTAAGATATGCCATCGCATGTTCTCTGATAAATTCTGTGCATTTTGGTACCTCACTTGTAGAGTTTGGTTGCGTATAAGTTGAGAAAAAGGTATCTACACAGTAGAAATAATATCGAAGAAGATTGTGACACATGAAGTTATTCAATCATCTTATTACAGTTTTCAGTAGACTTCCCTCACTCCCTCTCTTGTTAATACTTCCTCATGACTCTTTTGACCTATTAATGTCTACTTCATTCGTCTCAAGCATCACATTTGAATTGATTTCACTCTCGACTTTTCCTCTGCTGTCATCCATTCCTCTCTGTTGTAAAGAGATACCCTCCAGATTTAATTGTTGGTGAAAATTTTCCTTTCTAATATCCTTTTATTCCCAGTTGTAAATAAAGTCTTCTTCTTGTTGATTGCCTTCCTCACTCGGGCTATTATATGGGCTGTTTAATTCTTGCTTTGTCTGTTACTGGGCTGCCCAAGTGAAGGAACACTTTCACCAGTGCACATTAAATTTTGGCAACTTTTCTCTGCTACACATCTTTTTGTTTTTCTTGAGCCTAGTTCCCATAGTGATATAATATTCAGCTGTAAATAGTCCTTTCCATTAGTATTTATTTTGATATTTTTCATCCTTTACTGTTTCTGCTAACACTGTGTAATATTTGGACTGAGGAAAGCACAACCACAACGTTGACATTTCAGAGTTTGATTGCGCCCAACCTGGTGCTCGTGCACCTGCTTATTCTAACAGGTGAACAATGAATTTCTTAATTTGTACATGTATGTACATGACATTCCTTTCCTCTAAGGGAAAAAACTAAAAAAGGGAAAAAGAGAAAAAAAATTCCTCATATAAAATTTACAGTTCCAGTACCACCTTTGCCCTTCACTTCTTTGAAGGGTACCTGTTGCACCTCACACTCATTTTTTATCCAATTTCCACAATAATTTGAGGTGGAAGGAGCATTTGGACAGATTTTCCTCTACCCAAGTGATGTCTTGCTCCTACATCAATACCCCACTGAATCCTGTAACAGTGGATGCTGGAAGGGCTTATTTGACCTCCCAATTTTGAAATTCTTGCAATTCTCACTGTCCTGTCCTGTTCTATTTGTCCCAAACTCCCTTATTTTGTTCATATGGCAGTGGTACAAGCATCCCTCCACCATTCTCACGACATATTTCCTGGAACCCTTCACTTCTATAATTATTCCTTCCTACCATTTTTGAGCACCCTTATTGTTCTGGTGAACGATTACCCTATCTCCAACCAAGGGGAGATCTCATCACACCCCCACAGTAGGCTTGTTGATGTTCTGTCTGTTTTTTCTGTATTGCAGCTGTGAAACTCAGTTTAATACGCTTTAGCATTGTTCTCAATGTGGGACCAAACAACAATTTCCATGGTGTTTCTCCTGTAGTGTCATAAGATGTGATCCTCATGGTTTAAAGGAAGTGAGGCCATGCAATATTTAATGGTACTCTAGCCTCATTCATAGTTTTTGTTTTATTTTTAAAAGATTTTATTAAATTTTCTGCTGCCATTTTGGTGGAATTAGTGTATCTTAGTGTGTAGGGTGATAAGAGAAAAAAGGGAATGCTCCACTGCAGTCATTTTGCAGAATTCTTTAATCATAGAATAGTTGATGTGAATGGAGAACCATTATTATCTGTTACTATTGGCTCTGGCTAGCCAAATATTGAAGATATTCACCTTCCAATTTTGTTGTATTTCTTTCACCCCTCCATTTCTCAATTCTTTAGTCTCAGGCCACTTTGTGCATGCATCAACATGTACCAAGAATATTTTACCTATAAAGGGACATTCTAAGTCTATTTGACGTCGGTACCATGACCTTTCTGGTCACTCCCAACACTTCAGTGGTGCCTTCTATGGCATAAGTTTATGTGCAAGGCAAACCATACAAGACTTTGCAATTGTTTGTACATCCTTATCTATATTTAGTCACCATATCTGTATCTAGTCACCATATCTATATATAGTCTGGAAAAATATTTAACCTTGACCATGCCCATGTGTCCAGAATGAAGTTCATGCAATGTTTTTTTTTTCACTGACTGTTCAGACCATTTTTCCCCACATTAAACATCCCATTTCAATTTTTAACTCTTTCATTTTGTGGTGAACTCATTCAGAGGTTTGTGATCATTTCGCAAAATGAACTGTCTACCCTACAAGGACATTGTGAATTGCTTAATTTCAAAAACTAATGCCAAGGCTTCCTTATCAATCTCGGAATAGTTCTTTTCAGTGGTGCTCAATGAAAGCAATGCAAATGCCATTGATCTCTCAACCCCATTTGGGTAGGCTTACCTGATGACTGTTCCCAACCCATTAAGGGAATCATCACATTCCAAAATGAATAGATATTAGTGAAGTTAATCAAAGTGAACCAAGACCTTGATAGTTATAATGGAGTCCTTCACTCTTTGCAAGGCTGTCTTGGATTCCTCCTACCACTGCCATGCAACCTCTTTTTTCAGTAGCCTACATAATGTCACATGTTCACAACAATACATGACAACACGGTGGCCAAATCAGGCAAGATTTTGAAATAATATTCCACTAAACCAAGAAAGGACCTTTGCTGAGATACACTAATTGGCTCAGGTGCATTTACAATAGCTGCAGTGTTTTTGTTAGTGGCATGAAGACCTTCCTTATCAATTTTATGACCCAGGAAAACTACATGCTCCCTCATAACCTTGAATTTGTCTCCCAAAGAACACAACCTTTCCAGCACCATATGCAAGTTTAAATGATGCTCACCATCATAGTAATATCATCACTAATATCAGCAATGCCATTTAATCCCTGCAACATCTGATCCTTAGTTCTTTAAAAAAACTGCAGAAGCTGATGCTATCCCAAAAGGAAGCCTACTGTCTGTATAGACCTTGGTGTGAATAAATTGTAAAGATTTCTTGGGATATATTGTCCAACTGCTGCTATTCAAATCCATTGGATAAATCCACGGTAAAGAAGTTTTTCCCTCCTTGTAACTTGGTGAACAGCGCCTAAACTCTAGGCAAGGGATATTGCTCAACTTCCAAAGAAGGATTTACTGTAATTTTTAAATCAGCAGAGATTCTTACTGATTCATCCCTATTCCATACAGGGGCAATGGGAATAACCATTCTTTGAATTATACCTCATAAATGACACCTAAATCTATCAACCTGTCCAACTCCTTGTCTACCTTGCTCTTTAGAGCAGAAGCCAATGACCTGGGGTGGCAAAATACTTGGTTCCCCCATGCTTCAAATGCAACTTAATGTTGCCACCTTTGAGCAGCCCCAAACTTCCATGACACAACTCAGAAAAGTTGTCCTGGACCCGGCCCACTTTTGTCAAATTTCTTTCTCTCATCTACTTAACTGGTAGACAGCACCCCAACACTCTGAGCCTGCCTAATATGGGTAGACTTCCGTTTCTTACAACAAATAATATAAGATCATACTGTGTACCCTGAAAAATTACCTTGCCCAATATTACTGGCCTTATAATTTCATTTGTGTACAGCATTAGCTTGAAAATTGCCTGGCAAAAGGCCAAGTGTTTGAACCTTTTCAGATATACTTGGTGTGACACATCCGTGATGGCTGAACATTAGTCAACTTCCATGGAGATTAGCTGAATCTCTATTTTTATGTCTATCAGCCAAGGTCCATTGTCCCTGTCAACAAAACTCGTACATTAAACAAATAAAAATAATCATCAACAATCAAACATGCATTAGCACCATTTAGTTCACTAATGCTAGCAATTTTAAATCCATTTGTATTCTTCTGTATATTTCTTTCTGTGCTACGACAATTTTATCTTAAATTCCCCAATAGTATAAAGTTTGTTCCTTACACATACTTGCATTATTACAGCATGTAGCCTTCAACTGTCCTTTTGTTTTACATTTGTTTCGCTAAGCACTTATGAACCTGCAGGTTGTGTTCCAGTATCCCTCTCTCCCACAGCAGTAACACATTCCTTTCTTCTGGTCTGATGGTGAGTGATTTTTATGCGCAGCTGGCACACTTCTCCTGGATGCAACTCTGTAAACTTCAGCTTCCTCTTCATCCAGAGTGTACTTCATGAAATAATGCTTTCACCATTAGTTTCAGATATATTTTCCCCATGTGACTTCCGTTCTCAGAGGTGTTGGAAAACTCTCGGTCCATTCATCTTGAGCAATTGGCAGCATTTTGAGTTGCCTTTTTTACTGGCACCCACCAACTTCACTGCCTCCACAAACTTCAATGTCCCACCCTCTATGTACAATGCTCTCACTGTATCTTTCTCTTTGAAGATCCAAAACTAGTTGGTCCCACAATTCTTGATCTAGAAACTCTCTGTATTTACAATATATTGAAGCATTTAGGAGGTGTGTGGCAATCTCGCCGACTGACTCATCTCTATAATGATGCGTCTATAGAAATGTATGTCTTCCGGCAAATATTGATCACTCTGGACTGAAATTCCGCCTCAATACTAACAAAAGCTCTTCAAAATTTAGGTCCACAGGCTTCCTTGGCTCACAGAGATCATGTAATTTGCCATGGGTAACTTTTCTTATGGAATACGCAAAAACTACCTTCTTCTTGGTCTCATGTACATCATCCTTCCCCAAATCATTTACTATGAATTATTGCTCGTAGTATTCTTCATATGACTTCCAGAAGTCCTCTCCCTCCACAGTGGATTCCATAAAATTTAGCATCCTCGTCGCCACTGTAATGCATGTGGACTGAGGAAAGCACAACCACAACGTTCACAATTTGGCATCCGACTGTATGCAATGTGGTACTTGTGCACACGTTTATTTCGACGGATAAATAATGAAGTTCAGAGCTTACTTACATACGTATGTATGCAACTCACATAATTTGCCGACTGCTATGTAATTAGCAACTAGCTACATGTTAACTTTTCCCCATGGATATTCTCTACAGAAAACTTAGTAGGGATTTTGTTGTTTATTGCCTTGGTATGCATAATGAAAATTACAGGGGATGGGGCTCAATTTTGTCTCACTCCTTTCCTTACCCTTGCTTCTACACTGTTAATTGCCACTCAGCCAATTTATCACAGGTTTTTGGTTTTTTACTTGTACAAACTAGGTTATTTTCCACTCATTGTAGAGCAGTCAAAGTTCTTTCAAAATCCTAACGAAATAAATCCTAAAATAAGGTGCTAAGTTCCTAATTCAATCAGTGGAAATCCTTCTCTCAGTCCATAAATACTGTTAATGTTGGTTTGCTCTTTTGCATTCCTTTATAAAGGAGCAGCCTGAGGGTGAATATTGCTTCTCTTGTGTCCTTGCTTTTCGTAAATGTGAATTGAAAGCTATCTGGAAACCCTATTATTTTTCGTTTTGGCTGTGTAATCAATGTCTTCTATATTTAATGGGAATACATAATCTTTGACTGTGGTCATACCTCTGTGCAGACAGCTCTTCTCTTCCTTCTCCTTGACCTAAATCCCTTCCATATGCTATGTATAGTTTTCCTTTATGAAATTTATTTTTTTAGTATGTTATTAAAGATAATAATAAATGATAAGCCTTAGCATTTAAGTTGTATAGTAAAATTTTGGTTTATTTTTACACCTTTGAAAGGAAATTGATTCTTGTAACAGCTTTGAAGTAAAAGATTCTAAACCTTTTATTTGTAATTGATGTACATTTATGCTCTGGATATACATTTAGTATGTAAATTATCATTTATACTATTGAATTGACAATTTGTGACAATAATGAATACTCATTGGGTGCTATATAAAGGCCTGGAAGCAAATGCGAAACCTATACTTTCTCCCATTCAGTCCCCTTGATCATATGAGTTCATGTTTGGAGGCAACTAGAAATAGGAAGTGGCCAACTGCAGCTGTTTTCCCAGCATTTGCATTTCTATCTGACGTTTGGCTCTCTGCCTTAACTGCCTCAAACAATCCCATCAGCAAGAAGCATTGGGGCAGCAGTGGGTATAAGGATGTGAGAAGTGGTTTTCCCTTGAGTGAATGCTATTGTGCCCATGGACTGCTCGGTGGTCATGCGGCTGGCCACCTCAGTTCATCCCTGACCGCTGAGATTTGGTCTCTGAGAAAATTATGCTTTGTGGACATTTGGAAATATTCAGGTCATGTTCTCTCTCTCTATCTCTTGCATACTCTTGCAGAGGCATCCACAAAGATTTCGATATCATGACTACTTGCAGGCCTCTTGTGTAAGGTTGCATTACATTTCAATTTTGCATTCAAGTTTGGCTCTTATAGTACCTACACATTCTCTATGATTGATTTTCCTCAATACCATGACCAAATCTATAGTTTATATGTTTATCCATTCATAAAACCCCCATTATTATCCGCCTTTTTGAGATCGGTTAATATGCTTTGAAGTATTTCCTGATCATCATTGGCCTATTTTGGACAGATCAAAAATGAACTAGTGAAATGTCATTCTCCATTGGGTTTCGGTATCTTTATTTTTTATGCATAATTGATGTGCAAACCTTCTAATAAATTAGGAATAAATGGCTTTCACTGCTTTCTTCTCATTATTTTTATTCTTCCGTTGACATTGGCTTCACCATGAAGCATAAGCCCAGCCTATGTTGCATTTTATTCCCTAATAAAAGAAGGCTACATAATGCTTCATCTCGCTTTTTCTTCCGGCTATCTTTTTACTATGACTCTGAAAAATTAGTATTGTAGCAAAAGTTTCTCTAGGAAAGTGGTTCCATTTTGAAACAGATGTTTTAGATTCTAATCCGCATTCCTTATCTAGGAGACCTTAAATTTTTCTTCATATTTTTAGAATATTCCTGGTACTGTTATCCAGTTTTTTTAAATTTGTTTAACTTATTGAAAAACCATGTCTTTCGTTCAACACATTAAATAAAGATGAGGAAGAATAGGCTCTGTCAAAAATAGTGGCTTATGATAAAAATCAGGTAAATAAATGCAAAGTATGTATTAGAGGTGGAAAATGTAGTTTTTAGCCTTAATTGCGTATCATCAGTTTATGTAATAGACCATAGGAAATTCCTTCCCTATTTCTATCATCTCATTCTCGTCACATGTATAGTGTACTAGTTCTTTGCCGCAGTGTTAAATATTAAAGCTGCTTGTATACCCCATCCACTTAAACTAACCTGTGGTATTTTTTGTGCGTGATTAGTCTATTGCTAAAGTGTTTGTGAATAAATTTGGTGACACTTGCTTGAAGGATGTCAAATTCTCAAGATAATGTCTAGTAAGTTGGTGATGGCATTGAAGGTGATGTAGTTGGAGGAGCAAGAGTTCAGGACAGGAAGTTGGAGAAGTGGAATGTGGAAGTTAGGAATTGGTAGATGTGTACAAGGCATGCTTTCCAGCTGAAGTTGAATGGAGTGGAGCATACATTCACTATCAAGCGTAGTTTCAACCTTCCTCATCTTCCTGTGCTTGTCATACTGATTTTAGAACAAGTTACTGATGACCTAATTCACTACAAAATTCACCACCTACTTCACTACAAAATGTGTAGCTTAGCATTCTTTTCACTCCGTTTCAATATTTTTCCCATTTTTATAGCCTTTGATTTCTTCTATACTGTTTATCATGCCTGATTCAAATCCTATTATGAATGTAGAATAACTCAGTTGATAGGAAATTTTGGCCTTTATTTTGGAAAAAAGGTTCACGATAGCAGTGAAAAAGCTACGTACAATAAATACATTTCTCTTGTACGCTTCGATTGTATCTTCATTTAAGTCTGATGCATACTTCCTGAGCTTTATTTTACTCTCTTATTACTTTTTATATGTAGGAGCAATTAGGAAGGTAAGGTTAAATTGGGATTTCATAGTTTGAAAACAGATATGTACTAGCAGATCTAATAAGTGAATTGACAGTGATAGGCCACTCCGGATTAAAGGCATTTAAAATCGATTTATGCAATGCAATACTAATTATTTTCAGGTAAATAACTCCTGTTCTCATCCATGCATGACTGTAGAGTGCATAAATATTGGTCTGTTTAATGCCTGTAGTTAACTGTGAATCAGATTCTAACTTGTCGGATTATAATTGTGTTATTGACATGTTTGGCTATAATTTCAATAAATAACATCCTTATCAGGATAAGATGGGTTCACGGCTACCATTTTACTTAAAACCAAATTCATTCTTTATGATTCAGTTTGGAAACACACATTTGAGACTTTCATTTTTTCTAATTGATGTGCAAATGCATAAATGTATTGCCTGAGTATCTTGCTTAGCTATTAATATATTGAGGTGTCTAGAAGGAATGAAGTTCATGGTAATTGAAATTATGATGTTAATATCAGTTTAATTTGTGTATTCTCTTTTTCATTTCAACAGAATCCTGTTGCCCACTGTTGGTCTGAGCAGACTCACCACAAACGCCGATTTTGTAATGTCTGTCGCAAGAGGCTTGAAGATAGTCTCTCCATTCACTGTGAGAGTAAGTAATGCTGCCAATGGTGACAATTCAAATTTTAGGTCCTGCTGTTATTTGAAATCCAAATGTTTGGGCAAATATGGTTTTTCAAAGCTTGTAAACCCTGTCATTTTTGTTGCCTCAATGTTAAAGCTGAGCTTTATTTGAAATGCTTGGTTTACAATGAAGGGAGTACATTTATGGGTATGGTGGGTCGAGGGTTTTAGTTCTAGGCAAAGGGTTTCTGGTGTAAATCCTTAGTGAATACAATGGAGACCCCCAAAGTGAGTCTTGGTGATATATTGTGGTTCAGGTCAAGGAACAGGACCCTCTATGCTCCCTTTCCAGTGGCTATGTCACTCACAGTGACATTGGAAAATTTTCATTTAAGTCCTGGCATCACACTTAGTGACATTAAAAAAAATATATTTTATAATAAAAAAATATTAGAGTAATAATTTTTCATGCTTAGATTCTTAAATAAACACTGCCTAATATAGAAGAGAATGTTTTGTATGCCAGTAATATACATATTTAGCAAATAATGAAGAATTTTAGTGGTTTCATAGACCTTGTGCATTATGTCTGTATTTTTCTGAGAAATAACCCGGAAATTTTCCAATGTAATTGGGCAGTTTGCATGGCATTACAAAGATTAATTAGTTCCTCTGTCTCTTGAGGGAAAGTTCTTGTTTGTGGGTGATTTTTTTAAAGAAAAGTGACCATGAGAGGGGATTTGCTTCATTTTCATTCTATAAATGGTCAAGGGCAAGGTGTATGACTCAAATGCACCTATGTATTGCAAAAATAATTGATGAACAGTGTCCTGTGTGGTAGCTGTCATGATTTGCACTAGTTTTACAACGCAAATATTAAGTTAAAGGATTGTCTGAGGAATAGCAATTTAAAGTGTAATTAACACAAGAGCAAGTGGTAAAGAAGAATGATGAAGGATAAGGAAAACCATTAAAAATGCTTCCATAATGCATTATGTTGAATATCCAAACTCTCTGGTGGAAATTAGGAACTTTAATTGTCATTTGCTGAAATGAAACAGCAGCTGGAAACCAGTGCTAGTGTCGGCTTTAAACAAAGGGGTGGAGGAAAGAAACATACAGAATCTGAATTTTATGAGAAAGAAGAATGGTTGAGAATGCAGGTAATGTCATGCAACTTGGTGTATGTGGATACAACCCTCCAGTAGGAGCAAAAGGAACCACAGAGAAGGATGGAAAGTAGAAACATGGAACAGGAGAGTGAAGAAGGCTCCTTGGATGGATTTGGAAGTGCTTGGAATGGGAATGCTAGAGGAAAGACATTTTGTCACCCCATTTAAAGTTTGCCAGCAATTCTATGATACAGTATGTGGTTAGGCTACAGGGAAAGGGAAAGTGTTGGCGTTCATTGTTTTTTCAGGAATTAGAACAAAGTAGTCAAACCAAAATATAGGAGTTTGGCATGACTAGCTCAAAATCTAATCTAACTCATGATTAACTTTGTGGCGTTCCATAATAAGTTTTCTTGGAATTTACACAATTACTTAAACATACCACTTCTTTTTTACAGAGTATGACCTGGGTTTTGATGAATTATAATCATCTTCAGGCACAAATTTTGATCTGTTTATCTTATTATTGTTACCTAGTTACTTGATGAATTTTAAAATGGACGCCAGAATAGGAGATAAGGATGGGTAAAGATACTCATTTATTAGAGTACTGTCCTGACTTTCAATAATTTTTACAATTTCTAACTGCTCCCTAGAGCCCAATTCACAGCGTCATTGGGAAATTTTAAAATATGCATTTTAAAATTGCTCCCATGGGAATTGCATATTAAGTGTTTAGCAAAATTTCTTTTTTCATCTTTGTTATTTTGTAAAGCCCTTAAATGTTCTTTCTTCTTGATTTCAAAACTTCTTCCTGTGTGCCCCACGCATAAACCATTGCAATCGCTGCATTTCAATGAATACACTCCACATCTATCCAATTGGTCTATCTGACCCTTACATTTAACAATCAGTCTGCTCAGAGTGGCATAAGGTTTAAAAGCCATGCAGAATTTGTCCTTGGGTATATGATGAGCCATTTTCAGAGAAAGTGCATTGAGGTACGTACATACATATCTTTACCCATCCTTTTCCCCTATTCTGGTGTCCGTTTTAAAATTCATCAAGTAACCAGGTGACAATAATAAGATAAACAGATCATAATTAGTGCCTGAAGATGATGATAATTCATCAAAACCCAGGTCGTGCTCTGTAAAAAAGAAGTGGTATAAGTAATTGTGTAATTTCCAAGAAAACTCATGACTAGCTCAGAATGAAAAAATGTTGTTTATTTACATTGGTACAAATGACTTCAGAAGTGCTTACTCTAATGATGATATTATTGGTTTCAAATAGCTTTTGGCTACAACAGCTAAAAATAAATTTCAATATACAAAATCATTCATTCTTCGTAAAGAGATGCCAGCACGAGATTTCAGTTACATATATGTATGTATAAATCGGGAAATGCAGTGGGTGTGCAAAATAAAATTGGCATGATATTAATCGACCCAAATTATTGGGTTATTGATTGGCATGTTGACTTCAATGAAGTGCATATTTGTCTAAATGAAGGTAAAGGGATTCAAAATTCTGGCAAATGTATTTTAAAACATCTTTCAAAACCCTACCTTGGTAGGTAACCAGTGATGGAAACAAGTGGTGGATGCAGTTATGGGAAAAAATACTAGGTTTTTTATAGTTTTGCGGGTCAATTGTATAAAATTGTAAATAAGGTCAGGGTTTTGAAATATGGAATGATTCATGTAATCCTTACTATTTTGCTGGCTTAAAGTCTTTACTTGATCATCGTGTTATGTCCGACAAGATTTTTTGGAAGATTTTGTACCCTTGGAAAAGAGACATGAAACTGTGCAAAAAATCCTCAGAGGTTAAATCATTTGCCTTGACCAGCATCCTGGTCAAGGTGAATGATTTTTTCCCCGTGGATTTTTCGCACAATTTTTGCATTGCTGGTGACTCCGTAAAGTTGTCACTGTGGCTAGTCCTGGTATACTGATAGATAGGGACAGGAAATTTTATAGAAGAGGATTATTATCATAAATAAACAGTGAAAAAGGATCCAGAAATGAGTTAGGCATGACTGAGAGATGATGTATGTTGAAATAAAAAAGAAGATGATGAAAATTAGGATGTAATTGCCTTGTACATAAGTGCCCTGATGAAGAGATATATGATGTCAATAATTTTATGCTAAGTATGTTCCCAAAGGCCAGGGAATATACTCTATTAAGAGAGTGGCTAATCTTCTATGATGTGAATGGATTACGAGCATGGTATTGATTCAGGTTGGGAAGGAACAGGAAACTGCAAATCCAGAAGGGCATAGATATAAAAAGGTCTAAATTCATTACATTTTCTGGGAAATTTAGTGCAGCAGTAGACAATACCCATTTTCAGGGAAACCTATTGCTAAAAAGGACTGTTCCTAATTGGTTCTTGTGTGTTTACCTTATAAGGGCATGTAAGAGGCGCACCTTTTTTCCCAGAAATTGCAGCTGAAAATGAGGGTGCGCCTCTTACACAAACTTCTTATCTCCCCCCTCCCCTTCACCGGTCACAAGTCTAAGGGGAACTGAGTGGCCTTGGTTTTCAGCGTGAGTCAGTCATCTGAAACCCTAGGTCAAAAACAAGCGGCAGGCAGGGGAGTTTATCCCTTAGTGACGTATTTTTAAAATGCTCCTGTTTGCTTTTCTTGTAAGCATCGTGCCGTCACGTCGCTACCTCAGAGGTGAACATGGAAAAGATCGCGTGGGGTTCCTCGCTCCGGAGGGTGCACTAAATTTACTACCACAAGTGGGTATCCCGTGGCATTTTTACTGCAAATTGTAATAGCATATCAAACATAGAGAAACGTGTAGTTTTGAAGGACATACCTGGTTAATAGTCAACACCTGTCTTGCCTAGTAATTTCCATTATGCTGAGGACCTGATTTTTCAAATTCATCTTCAGACGCTAGTATGAGGATTATTGCAACTAAAAATTATATTGATGTCAGAACCTGCGGTTTAAAAAATTTGAACGAGTGTGTACATTGTTGGACTAAATGGTGGATAGAAGAAATCAGAAATGTTTATAAGTGAAGAGTGCTGAAGGAGAGGTCGAGGGGAAGGAGCGCGCTCCCTCCATATTTCAAGCAACGAGGCTATGAGCAAAGGAGCAAGGGAAGAACACGTCCTATCTTGCATGTGACGTCATTGCCTTCAAAGTGAAGGGGCGAAGGCAATGTGATATACACAGTTTGCGTTGCCTGAAGTTTCCAGTCCGTCTCGTCTTGTTTGAATGCGCTTATGCTACACTTGTTTCTTCCGAAATTGTGCTGTTTGGACTTTGTTTTGCCTTAAAATTTCCCACGGCTGCATTTCTATTGCAATACTCCTGCAAGAGCTTATAAACAAAATTGTTCGTGAGCAGGACAAGCATCATAGAGCAATGGTGTACATGCAAAGAGAAGATCAGAACTCTTTCTACACCCTCTTATGGGATGTTGCATTCACGAAAGCATTGATTTAAAATTTTGGATTCAGATTCAATTTCTTCGACTAATTTGGATCCGAGTATAGGGTGAAGGACATTATCGGTGGATATTTGGATCCGAGGTATCCGATCTGACCATCCCTAGTAAGCATCATAAGGTTAAGACTACATCATACTTATGTCCGAACACCATACATATCGTGTAAATTTAGCTGAAAAAATATGGCTATTACCGCCGCAGTTATCAAAATTTCCTCTTTCAATTAATATTGAAAGAGGGACTTTTGATAACTGTCGAAAGTCCAGGCATACGTCTGCAACACCGCGCAGTAGGATAAAAAAATGCCGCAAAATTTTTTTTTCTTTAGCTTTGATGCTCAAAATAGGGGTGTGCCTCTTACACGCGCTTATACGGTATATTGCAAAATTTTTAGGATGGAAAGCTTATATAGATCATGAAATGAAGGAAGCATTTACTAGTTAATGAGAAATCTCAAGGGGAGCAAAATAAAAATACCAAAGAAATTGAAAAAATGATCCTAATTTTCGTCTGAAGATTTTCACTGCTTCTTTTATCTATGTTGGTGGTGGTTCTCGGGTACTGCTGTATAGAAAACATTTTCACTCAATGTTTCACTAAACGTTTCATTCCTTCCATTCTCTTGATAACGCTCCCAGTAGGAGGAGTGAAACGTTGAGTGAAAATGTTTTCTACACAGCAATACCCGAGAACCACCACCAACATAAAAAATGATCCTGCTCAATCATAGAATATGAATCAGTTGTGTGGGATCCAAATGTTATTGGACAAATCAAATCAATTAAAAAAGTACTAATAAAGATAGTTAGCAAGGCATATATGTATTCGCAATGTGTAATAGGGCTTAGAGTGTCAGTACAAGCTGTGCAGTCCATGGATATCTCTCAAATTTTGAAGAAAATGAAGTACATACTTTTTCACAAACTTGAAGGGGAAAAGCTTTGGGAAACTGGGGAGAAAAGGTTGAAAACCTTAACTGCATTGCTAGGAATGATTGCCAATAGTAGATGAAATGTTGATCACAGAATACCATGTCAAAAAGTTTCATTTTCAACAGGATGATGTTAGATTGGAATAGTTTTCTTGCTGAACTGTTAAAGTCCCGTCCTGAATAAATGGAAGTTTTTAAGAATATGTGCAAGAAGTGTATTTTTAATGTTATTTTTAGACCTATGAATCATTTTTATTCTAATCTTTGTCATTGCTCATAATTTATACATTTTATTCAGGTGATTAACAAAATCTCTTCTTTCACTTTTTTTTATCGATTATTGCCTCCTGGCAAGTAGAAAACTTGTATAAATTGTGGTTAATAATGTAATCTTTGACGTTCTGATGGAATAGCCTAATTCTACAGCGAGCTCTGCTCTCATGCATACAAACTACCCTTTGGATTAAAGCATTTTGCGAATTATAGTTATTGTGCTTGACTTCTGTGATAAATGCTTTAAACTAAATATTTGTCAATACATGACAGCAGATATACGTTGTAGTTATATTTTCTCATATTATTGAAGGAACTGCTGGGTTTAATAAAAGATTCATTATAAAAGTTAAATGAAAAGTGAGGCACTGCCAAGGTTAATGTCCAGGGAATTTTTCTTCAGAAAAAGTGACTAGAGGAATAGTTTATTCATTCCCTTAGAAACAGTGACCAGGAACAGGCATGAAATGTCAGGCAATAAACTCAATAAGTATGCATGGCATACCTGAAAAACGTCATCAGCAGTTGTAATGACCTGTGAAAGCTTCAATGAAAAAATTTATTCATTTAATGATTTTATAGTTTTCCTTACAATATATTTACAGGGAAAACTCAATTCATGCAAAATATATTAACAAACATGGGGATACACAGTCCCAGTCATGATAATGTATCAATTACATTGGATTTAGGCATTATAATCCATCAATAACATCAGAGCTTTACTTTTAGAAACTATGCAAACTCAATACCTCACTTCCTATGCTTGCAAAACTCAAAAATTCAGTATACCTGTGTCTATTTTGAAGTTATCTATGATACTAAACTACTTTTTAGCTATATCTTTCTTTTAGGAAAAGAGCTCTTAGATTTTATTGACTTTTTCAAGTTCAAAAATTGTTTGACAGAGGTATAAAAACTCATTCATCCCTCTCCTTATTTTTTTTGATAGTCTGCGACTATTTTGTTCATGTGGAGTGCCAAGATTTTGCGGTGCCAGATTGTAAGGAAAATGCCACGTACCTGCCAGGGAAAGAGGTTTCGTCGGTGGTGCACGAGCACCATTGGAGGGAGGGGAACCTCCCCTCGGGGGCCAAGTGTGCCCTCTGCAAGAAGACCTGTTGGTCGGGGGAGTGCCTTGCTGGGATGAGATGTGAATGGTGTGGTATGACCGTGAGTATCCTTCCTTGGTTATTTTATTTTGTGGATCCACTCCTTCAAACTGGAAAAATTGCACAGAACTGATTGTATTTGAAGTAATAGGGCAGGAAATGTGTATTATATATTATTGAAAAAAGTTTGACTCTGTATTTGTGATCATTTATGATAGGTTTCACCTAAGTTTCCATGCCATGCTTTCCATCTGTGGTGCCCATTCTAAAGAAATACTCATTGTTATTTTAAAAAATTCTGTTACTATTTGAAAAATCATGGATAATTTTTTGAGGGTTTATTTTTCTATTTAATTCATGTACAGTGGAACCTCGTTAAAGCGAGTACGGGTTATAGCGACACCCCCGCTATTACGAGAGATAGCCGATGCACCGTCAATTGACCCTATAATAAGCATGCTAAAAAATTCGTTTTTACGAGACCCTTTCGGTGTTGGCTCTCGCCATAGCGAGGGTTTCACCGCCGGAAGACTTTCATCAAGACTCCTTAACCTCTGTAATTGCTAGCGTCTGTTAGAAATGAAGTTAATGGAGTGCTCAGTCTCAAATTTATGTGGTAAACTGTCGTTCGATAAATATAATGATTGACGAAACAATGCTTTGCATGATTTTTATTCAGTGCGGCGCTTATAAATTGTTTGCATAGTTAGTCGTTATTTGAGTAAGGAAATTTAATGATGCAAAAAAACATTGCCTTTCGTCTGGATTTATGCTTACGTTTATCGGATAGATGTTTATCTGTCGCCGCACCACTCCTGTTCCTGTATATCTGTTCACAAGAGGTATATTGGCTATTATTTGCTCCACCTCCGGTAAAGCGACAATTCGCTATAGCGAGTGTTTATTAGTGCACCGTGGGGTGTCGTTATATCGAGGTTGCACTGTATTTATAAATTTTATTGATTTATTCAATTTTCTTGACCTCAACACAGACTTTGTTTACTGATTATCTTAAACTCTTTTACAATTGGATGTATTTTTTCTGTTTCCCTTAGTTTCCTAAAGTTATAAGTAGAACTATGTATGTATTAGACAGAATTTTTTACTGTGAGTCTTGCGGATCAAGCGCTATTATTAAAATTATTTTACTATGGCTCAATATTTCTTTTGTAAGAGTTAATTTTTTTTGTACATTTTAAATTAATTAAGAATGCGTAATTTTGTTTTTAATTTTTGTGGTGAGGTTGTTTGCTTGTTTAAAAAACTGAAATTCACCATCAATAATATCTCAAATTACATGTTTTGATTTCATTCTTCTGTACATCTTAGGTAATTTCTTTTCTTTCCTGGAACTCCATATAATATTTGTGCCAAAAATTGTAGGAAACATTACAAGAACACAATTTGGTTTTCATATGAACAAACTTCAGAAAAAAATTATACTGTACATACGTCCTTGTTAGAGTGATACCCGTAATCCTATGGAAATTTTAATGCCCCTTTAACTCATTAAAATGTTTTGTTTTTATTATCAGTGCCATTCTGTGTGTCGGAAGAACATCCCTCCTGAGTGTACTTTTGGCCAACTTGAACCTATCTACCTTCCTCCTCATGGAGTTAGCATACCCCGCACTGAGGTCCCCATGGAGGCCATTATCGGGGTTCAAGTACGAGGTCGTGACCCTGCTGCCATCTCTCGTAAGTGTTCTGCCATTGCTCACAACAATTCCTGTCTCCCCGTTGTCCTTTTTAAAGAGATAATTCAGGAGTATGGAAGTGCTCCTTAATATTTTGCAATTGCTCATTTTCCTATTTAGTTCTATCTTATGCCATCTTGATGAATTTGGGTCGTGATGTGGGTATGCGTCACAAAAATCATATAAACTTATATAAGGTGCACATTAACATTAAATTCCATCCCTCTTTTAATCATGGAAGTTAATGAAAAAAGTGGCTCATTTTAATCCTGCTTGCTCCTAAATGCTTCTCAGTCTGCATTGTGAAATGTCCCCAAGCTTGGCTAACAGTTTTTTAGCATAATCCATTTGCCAAATGGTAAATCTCCTGGAATTTATTGCACTATGCATTGGATGATGGATGAGTGGATAATCTAAAGGTGGTCTAGAATACTAGAATAAGAAAGTGTATTCTTAAATTATCTAACTGTGAAAATTGGTTTAAAAAATCCCATAAAAGTGAAAGTTTGCTGTGTGGAAAATTCTGGCACTTGTACAATTAGCTTTTTTTGTGTTTGGCATTTGAACTCCACTCTCAACCTCTCAACTTTTCATGCTGTGCCCTGCGCTGGATTTGAATTTCCCTTATATACTTTTTCCATTAAGCATCCTTAAGAGTTCTCTTACTCATTTGATCCTTTTTTGCTGAAGCCTTTTGTTTATTATATTTAAATCTCTGGTCATGGGTAAACTGCATAACCACTTTTGGTTATTTTCTTCCAACAGCGAAAAATTGAGGGTAACAAATATTCAGTGTGCTCTCAGTGCTTCAGCACGTGCAACTCTGTAGGGCCATCTGATGAGTGTAATGCATACTGTGTATTTTGCATACGGTGCATTTTAGTGCATAATTAACTTTGAATAAATCTCCCCTGCTTCTCCTTAACTGTTGCCATTAGTTTCGCCATGTAATCTTTTATTAGCCAATGACTCTCTAAGACCACTCAGCTCCTTAGGACTTTTGAGTAGGGTTAAAGGAAAAGGAATTTTTATGAGAAGTGGACCCTCATTTTTACGTGAAACTATTAGAAAAAAGTGTGCTTCTATATAAGTTTATATGATATTTGTCATTTGTTTATTCAGTGTTTTTCAGTCGACTGATAACTCATTACTTGTTTGAAATTTTTTAGCTCATGAATTTTGAAACCTGATATTTGATTCATAAATGTATATCCCGTTGTAAAGTAATCTCATTTTAACGTTTTTCTGAAATTAGTGTGATCAATGGATGGTTTTCATATGCATCATACAGTCATGGATGCATGTATATTCTCACATGATAAAGTTTTAATGAATTATTATCAATATCATATAGTTGGTTGGGTTAAGTTTGGCATACTATTGTTGGTAGTAATGTAATTGTGGTCGAGAAAATGGTTCAGTTGACAGAGGTGAAAGAAAGAAAGGTAGTTGAGAGAAGGCTGGAAAAGGGATTTGAGGAAGAGGAAAAGGCTATCTATTATACATTTCAGCCTTTTACCTTATTTTTGTAGTAAATTTGGCAATTGAGGGATTTTTCTAGTCAATACCCTAGATGTCACAAGGTTAAATCATCAAGTCAAAGAGATGGTAGTCTCATATCAATGCCAGAGCATGCTGTGAAATATAAAGGAATAAATTTTGGTGCGCTAGCTATGGCGTCCCAGGTAAAGCACTGGACATCCCCAAGTGCCTGCAAGATGACTGACAGAAAGGAACTAGCCTCTCTACTGTGAATGTGTGATATTGTCATGCCTGTGGCTTAGTCTGGCTTCATGCTCAACTATCTATACCAGCCTTGAGGGTTAATCACTGTGTGAGTGAGCCGTGGCATCAAGACAAAACTTTCCCATCTCCTTGATTTGTGTGAATAATTTCTCATTAAAAAAATGTTGTAACTATGCACTCCTAAGAATTTTCGGGGTACATTATGAAGAGAAAACATTCAAATTAATGTAATGCAGAATTACCATGACATGGCAATTGGATGCTGCAGTATTTACTTTCGTGAAAAATGGGATAGCTTTCTAGATTTTCAGGTAGTGAAATTATTGTTCTGTTTCATACTTTGAATGGGTTGGAGCTCCTTTGCTTTTGAATTAAATGTGAATTTCAAACATTGCTAATATTTCGTGTGTTTAGACTTTTTATCCAAGAAAAGTCAGTCATTATAGTGTTGTATGAATTTTTACCTCTTTTTATTCTTATTCCAATGACCAATAACATGGTTTTGCCAAGCTTTTTCTTCACCCAACATGATAACTATTTTTATTGCTATATTGTTAATTTTTAAATAGCCTTGAAATAGTCAATGGTGTTGTCAATCAATTGTATTTTTGATTGTTGACTATTTCATATTACCTCCTAATCACGATTAAAAGTAAATGTTATTTTTTATAAAGTGGTGCACCTGTATGAGCTTTCTTTTTCAGCCTAATAAATGATAAAAGATATTGTAGCACATGATGATAAAAATAAGCAAAAATACTTTGAAAGGCTAACAGTAAGATTTAACTCATATTATGTATCTTTCTGGTAAATGTTCTATGCAAATCGCTTCATAAAATTGATCCGTATGTCATATTAATTTTCATTGAATTTAAGTCCAGATTTCAGCTGTTGGTGAAAAAGTTTGGTTAATGATAGTTCAATGATTGAGCTGGCTTTTGGTTTTGGGGATAGGGATCAAAGGCAGTTGTATTCAATTATAAAATCTTGAATTATATGATTTAGGCTTTTGGTTGTTACTTAATATTTGTGGATTGTGCTTGGCATTCATCTAATCAAGGTGTATAATTCATCTGATAAAATATCTTTTTTCACTGATGAGTTTTCAGTTTAACTTTATTTGTGTCTTGGAAAGTGTTGTACTGACATGAGTAATTGCAGGAATCAAAGTAATTTTTCATTTACTTAAATATATATGTTCTTCTCAAGAGTTTCAATATTTGGTATTCATGTTAGCTTGAATGTAATTGGTCACTCAGTCATGCTGAGTATTTAAATGAAATTTTTTAGATGGCAAAAGAATAAATGTTTGCAATGTGAAATGATAGATTTCTCATGTAAATATTGGTTCAGGTGAAATTAGCCTTATATTCCTCTGTAAGACAGTTTCACTTCAGAACTTATTACTTTTGTAAGTCTTTAAGTTGTATTTCTTTCATATCTGCCATATAATTGTATTTTTAGAGGTGATGCTGCTCGTGTTTAGTCAAGAATTTCCTCTTCTTGTCAGAATTTTATGCACACTACATTGAAATTATGTATGCATGAAATTCCTAAATTGTTTTATTTTAGATTATTTTGTAGTCAAATTCAATTTAAGGGCTATTAATTCTTTGTATTTAGGCTTTTGGTCATGCAGAAATGTTTTTCAGAAAACTTACCCGTAAATGCATGGCAGTTATTTAGCAGTTAGGTTTATCAATGCTTTTTGAGAAGTAGTATGTGCATTCCTGTTCCCTTATTCGTATTGTGGCTATTGCTACACATTGCCAGCTTAAATTTGCATGTTAGTCTAACTCATCTTGCCATCAACTTAATTTTTCATGTTGAGTCAATGCTATACCTTGGAAGATCTCTGTTACAATACATTAATGTGTGCCAAAAGCCTTCATATCAATCTGTGATCTGAAACTATCTACTTATTTTTCTAAACCAACTGGTTAACATGAGCTTCCTAAAGTCATTCAGTATGTTAATTTCTCTTTCAATTTTGATTTTAAAATAGTTATGTTTGGCCATAATAATATGCAGCCAGGTTTGGATACAGTTACTTCAAATTGGATGAGTTTTTTAACTATTGGAACATTATATTTATATGTTAACAATTTGTTTTTATTGTTAACCATTTTATTACTCTTTGCATTTGTTTGGATTCTAAGTATTAGTAAAGAAATGATGTGCAATAATCACCTTATGTTGATAGGTATCTTTGATTCCTGGCTTGATTGAAGTTTAGTACTAATTGCACAAAAGTTAGTCTAACTTGAAAATAAGATTGTATCTTTATTGAAACTTAGAATTATGCAGAAATTTTGTTTTTTGATGCTTCAGAATTACCATACTATGTATCTGTTTTCTACCTTGTTTTTCTTGTTATTTGTTTGAAGTAATGGTTTCATTCATTATTTCCTGTTACCATAGTCATTTAAGTATATCGCAAATGCATAAAATTACTTATTGAAAAACTTCTGCATTAAAATTGAGAAGAGCACAAATGTATGTGGCCATTAATACTTATGTTACTTTCAATATTTTATGTATACATGTTAATTTGTCCCTTATTTATGTGCAATAAACTCTTGATAATTGGGGTCATCGTCATGATACTGCTAATGATCCCGGTAATTACTGGAAATCAATCTGTATATTCTGGAAAAGCAAGGTATTTTAAATCTTATCATCAAAGACTGTTATGTCCAGTTGTAAATTGCTGCTTACCATTCCATCTTCATTCCGAGGATGTAATAATCACTATGATTGGTGCACTAGTTTTGGCAAAATTTAAAAATAACTATAGGACTAACCTATGCTAAATGAAAATCCCCAAATTTTTATTTAGATGGGTTAGTTTAATCCATCATTGTCATTGTGCTTAATTATTGAGTAATTTGGGCAATTGGCTTATTATTTCAGTCCCAATTGACCAATAATTAATTTAAAATGAAATTTTATACCTTTAAGGTAATGTTTTCTTTTTTTTTCATACCTTATGGTAAATTTGAAATGTAATTTGACCCTTTGAGTTGCAATTGTTAGTTAAGTTACTTTCCATTTTTGCATTAAAGATTGAGTGTTTTGAATTAAATGATGCTAAATTATGGTTCAGGTTGTCAGAACATTTTGCTCTTTTTGTTGCCTTTTATGAATTTTGGAGTTTACCCTCCTCAGAGGTCCCATTTTATCAAGAGTTTACTTTATCTTTTCATTTATTCCCACCTCATTGATGTTCAGTCCTGAAGCATTCATTATCAATTCAAAGGCAATTTAGGCCATTCTCAATCATGCTGAAATAAGTAGTTTGTGGGGAAGAGAGAGAAAGAGGATGAAGAGTGTAGGGCTAGCTGTTCATAGCCCAGAGGTTGATAATTAGTAAACATTTATGATGGCTTTGGCCACCCACGCCTTGCTCCAACCAGCGGGCGACCTGGCTGTTTCAGGGGGGGCTGAGGCAAGAGGAGCTGTTGGAGGAGGGGGTCGGGTCTCAACCCTCGTGAGACGTCTGTCCCTAGTTCTTCCAAGAAGCTGCAAGGCCAGCTGCCATAACTCTCCCCCATATCTCAGAGGTACACGTCATGTCTCTGTGCGTGAAAGCCTCGCTCCAACCTACCACTAATTCATTCTTTTGAAGGATATTTTCAAATAAAAAAAGGTCGTGTATAGCATTTGAAATATTATTCAGACTATAACCTAAATAGGAGTGGGTTTAAAGGTTTTTAATTCTTTTCAATTCTGCTTTGCTTAGCTTTGGGAGTGCTAAAGTTTGTAGTTTTGGACCTAATGTTTTCGAAATTGCCATTAATCTTGAAAAATTGTAAACTAGGTGCATCCACAGTAAATTTTAATTTCAATTCACTATAATTTTTTATGGTTAACTGCTAAAGTGGTTGCTGCTAAGGGTATTTATACTTTCATGTTAGCCAGCATTTCACCAAGTCCCCTAACCCCTTACATTTTTCTTTTCTTTTCACTCCCCCAATCCTCCCCTTCCACATCTTCAAATTAATTAATTAGTGACCTTAGTATAGAAGATTTCTCTAACCATTTAGATGTTCATGTTTTGAAATCAAAGTCTAATGTGGAAAAGTAAGGCATACATTTTTTCAAGATTAGGCAGTTGAGCATCTCCCCTTGATATAAAAAATATGGGTCTCCCATTTCAAAACCAAGGCTTGGTCTGTGGGGCTAATTACTTTCAGTGCTCATTTAAATAATTGTGCAAGTAATAATTAATACCCGGTCATAGTCCCTTAAAAATTTACCTTCATCTATTAATTTGTAACATACTGGCTATATTTTTCATATGGTACTTAGTTTTCTTTAACAAACCTTGCATTCCCTCCAAATTTAATGCCTCTTGGAATTCACTAAAAGTCTTTTTGTAACTAATTTGTAGCTGTTAATATTTTGCTCTCCCTCTCATTTTTTTGGGTTACATGCAGATATCTTTTATCTTTTTTCTATTTTTTTAATACATCTTTTATTTTATCTCTCTGGACCATACTATTTCCATTTTTCCAGTAATACTTGATCCTTGATAGTAACAAAGGGGGTATGGTATTAATACAAGTTTCATATGATGTTCACCATATGATTATTTTTAACATCGGATTATCATAGAATATTTCTTATTTTATTTAAAGATGGATAATGGAAACAAAATGTCGTTATTCGGAGTCTGATGAGTTACATTAAAGCACAGAGTTGCTGATCACTCTCGTTCGTTAAATATATGCCTTAGGATAGTGAAGAAGATCTGTTAACTCTTTAATGTGACCTAATTGATGGCATTATTTGAAAAGTGACTGGTACTGCGCCTTAAAGGGATGTGCGATGCCTTGACAGTTGAAATCTGTTCTAGATATTTAAATGGAAATTTAAAAAAAAGTACCATGGAGGCATCATTTTATATTGCCCTTATGAAAGATAATTGTCCTCGGTTAATAAAAGCAGCAATATAAAAATAGGAGGACATCGATAATCAAGCAAACCAAATAAAATTTGGTTCACTTCTTCTCCCGGCTTCTCCTAGAAAAAGCGGACATATCATTAATCACAAAAATTCTGGTCACCGTGGCTCACAAATTATGTAAATTTGAAATATTTATGGAAATTATCTCTTAACATAAAAATCGATTTTTTTTCTCTTATATTCCATGTCTTTGATACTCAGTGGTTATCTTTCTCATTGCAATGCAATATACTTTGATAGGCTCGAAATTATGTCTAGTTTCTGGTGCCATTATATTACATAGTTTGATTACTTTGCATACTTGTTGTTTGCATAATTGTTTTACTAGTCATTTTAGCTATCTATGTTAAACGTTGCAATTTGATAGAAGAAGTGTGCTACCCTCTGGCAGGCAGTAAGAATTGTATTGAGTATCTTAGGCATCAGGAATATTACTGAAGGTTCCCTCCTTCTAATGTCACATGTTCCTACTTCACCTGCTACTGGATAGGGTAACATTTGTCTGTTGTAGGTACCCCATGTGATCAACATTAGGAATTTCAGTATCTTACAGCCTGCTGCTCCTTTCTTGTGATAACATAATAAATTTCCTCAATGACTGTATAAAAAGGGAATGAAGAATATATGAGGTCAAAAAGTAAATAATATATCTCACTCGGGAAAACCGAAAACAGTGCCTCGTGAAATAATGCACGCTTACTGAAAGAAACATAATCACATAATAATTTTTCACACCAAATACTTCAAATCAGCCTGTCACAATGCAGGGTTGCTAACATGACTATGTAATTTGAAGTGTGTTTTGTGTTAAGATTTAATATGTGATTTATAATTTTATTTTAATGGTGTATGAAGTTGAATATTATTTGTACATCAAATTATTATGGGGTGATTGGAATTGATAACAGAACAGGGGAATCAGTAGTCCTCTTGATATTTTGTTTGTTCAATTATTAACTAGTTTATTTCATTTGGTTAGTTAAGATTACATTAGTTAAGCTAGCGAATATTTGGACTGCTGTCTTTTTATGCATACCTCACCTGTATCGTGAGTGAGGATGGTGCAATTTGAGGTGTATATCTCTGACCCTTTTGAAGATGTAACTCCTTCATCATTTTTAATTAAATGTGAGGAACAAAGGCAGAGGATATCAGGATTAAAACTTGCTACTTACTTAGCCTTGAAAGCAATGCTGCTTGCATGAATTTGGGCGACTGGCATTTCATTGATTTTCATAATATGAACCTGCTCATTTATTGAAGTACCCCTGTAACAGCTAGCTTTAGCATTTTATATGAATTCATTGGCTACAATTCACACCATAGCATGTTATATAGGATGTTAGGCTTATGTTAGCTTTTCATGCTAATTACCTAGCCATCAGTTGCTTTGTTTTGTTTCCCAATTTTGGACTCACATGTGAGACAATTAGGTGATGTGGACTGGAGGGTAAGGTAATCCTTGTTATCTGTTACTATGAGAATCAAGTCTGTTTTTTCTTTCATTTATCCATTTTTTATTTCATTTTTTCTTCTTGAATTTTTTCTGATAAAATCAGTTACATGAAGTGTATCGGATGATCCATGCTTCTAGAAGAAGTATAATTTTTTCAGTGATTTTAATCAATTCTTGCATTCCTTTTTTTAAGAATTTTTTTGTCATTCCAAGAGCAGATATTTTTCGGTAATTCCTTCGTAACTTGAGGTCTCTAAGGCTGTCCGACTAGGGACCTCAAGTAATATAAAGTATTTATGCAGCTATTTGTTTCAATTTTCTTCTTCGATGCTGCAGCAATTATTTTGAACCTGAAACATATTTAGTGATATCTCATGGGAAACCCTCACTTAATGTGTTTGCTGCAGTTTCTAATTTTCAAGTTTTCAAAAAAGTTACCAATTCAATTGATGAATTTGCCCATAAATTTTGCTTGTGAAAGCTGGAGTGAGTCTTCATTTGGAATGAACTATGAAACTAAAGATCAGTACATTTTCTTATTCTCACTCTGCTGTTTATCTTCTCCTTTTATTCTCTGATTGGTTCAGTTCTCTCTTACCCTCTTGCATCTTCTGTTTACTGTGACTTGCATCTCACAACAAATCTCTCCCCTGTTTTCCCTTCCCCCAACTATTGTCTCCGTCTGGCGACCTGACTGGACACTATATGAAGTTCCACACTGGGATGTCCGGTCCAAAGTTGATGGTAGGGGAATGTCCATTACGGAATAAAGTATCAGAGATGTGGAATGCGCCTCTAAGAGAAAGAGAGCTAAGACATTGGCTGGCATATCATGAAGTAGTTTAGGAACTACTTATTAGCATAATTCTCTGTATGTTATGTACTCTGTTCTTTACTTCTATGGGCTAGAATTGAGATAAATTTGAAGTGACTTGAAATCAGAGGCTTTAGAACTGTGGTTTTAAGTCTCTTAAAGAATTTTTTCAATGGCCCTCTGGTAAAAAATATGTGAGCCATAGTAAAAGTAACCCTTTGATAATAGTTCTGAAATATTTATTTAAGGGCTCATGATCTATTTGTTAGATACTGATCGAAGGTATTTTTGAAAGTAATTTTATTATTTATTCACAAACGTGAGTGTTCAATCATCTTCACTTTAGGAATATTCTGTAAAAGTATTACTTTCCCTAATTTTCTTTTAATCATTCAACTTGGATCTCTTTCTCTTAACTCTCTGTCATGATGCTCTGGGTCCAATGATAAAGACACTGAAGTCCCTTAGCTTTTCAATGCTGTATCAAAAGTGCTGTTAAATGTCAAATATCGCTACCGAGCAGCTATAATTAAAGTAATCAATTCATTGGATCCAAAGTGCTTGAATGTGTAGAATAGCTTCGGTGTCATAATTGTCGTAAACAGCCATAACTGTTTGTCGTTGTGAATTTTCTTTATGTGAATGTCTTTGCTGCATAAAGCTGTAAATGCTGAAATGATATCACATAGATTCAACCTATTGCAATTTACAAAATTGCAATTAAGTTTCTGTATGATTTATTTCATTTTAAAAATTGGAAATCATCAGTATAATGTATTGTATCAATTTCAACTTCTCGGAACTGTTCATTTAGGGGATGGGAGTTACCTCATCGTTTCACATAAAAAATATATTTTTCAACTCTTGTTTCATAAAAGATCACATCAGTGGACTACATATTGATGTTAGGAGATTTACCATTAGATATCAGTACCCAATGAAGCCCACCAGGTAATACCTAGAATAAACATAGAGTGGGAATGGTGGCTGCTTAATAGGTGAAAACTGTGGCCAAGATTGAAGCCAAAGTGAGATAAAACATAAAGTTGCCTATATATTGTCAGAAAATGGAATAAGTAAATTTAAAACTTAAAATTAATTTTATACTAATCCTGATACATCTCCTTTTTTTTAGTGCTAAAGTTACTGAAAATTAAATTTTCAATTGAAATTAACTGAAATTATTAATAAAGGTTGTGGGCGTGGTTATGTGGATATCCTTTTTTGTTGGATATTCTGAATTAATTGCAACTTGGCTGTTTCTATTCTAAGTTTTATTATTACAGACCATGGTTTATTAAATAGAGGCAAATGAGCTCTTTATAAAGTCACTACCTCCTCCACCACTTGAATTGACAATGTTTAGTGCTCATTTTTCTTGAATTTTACCTTGATAAGGCTATTCTTTGTCAAAATTATGGTCATTAATAATAAATCCTAATGTGGAAACAGCTGAATCGCAACTTCTTCAGACTTTCAAGCTACATTTAAACCTAAATTGTTAAAAATTAAACTTTACTATTGATGAAATCAGTTGATCAGTAATTTTCTCTGGAAACGTTAGACCAGGAGGGACGGTAAATCTCCACAAGATACTGTTGGTCATTTCAATCTTGGCTACATGCGCAGCAGCCTAAAATCACTTTCCTGTCCATACTCTAAGGGTCATACATTGAAGTTCAGCGTGAGGAATTACCAACTTTCTCCCTCTTCTTATGGAGAAAAATGTTAAAGTTCTGTTTAAGGAACATTTATATTCATTTTAATGACCTTTGAGTCATAGACTTGAGAAAAATGCGGAAACATAATGGAAGTCTTCCTGCATCTTAACTTTGTACCTCATCCTGTCTTCAGTCGTAAAATAATTTTATACAACATCAAATGGTTTTATTGTTGCATTCTACGAGATGTGATTTTATTGTAGTATCATGTACTCTATTTTTTTATTTTTTCTTAATGATTGACGAAGTCATTAGTTATGTAAGTTTTACTAACACATTTTAACCTTTAAGTAACACGATCGATGAAGAAACATATTGAGGAATGGGGGAATCCTTTCATCATCAACACATTGTCATGAAAATTTTATGCTGGCACAGGTTGTGGAGTAAAGGTTTTTCATCTTACCATCTTGAAAATATATTTTATTCCATCATACCTAAATAATTTATTTGTTTGCTTAAATTTGTTAATGCTATTTTGAATGAGCTTAGATTTTACATTTCCTTTAGATTTTCACATGTACGTGCATTTACCAGTGCATGTCATCTAGCTTATTTCTACTAATGTGAATAAATTTATTTTTATCACTTTAATTCTGTATGCGTAACATTATATACATGCGTGGAGGCTGCAAAATATGTTTGGGTACATATTTATTCACCCAGAAGGTTGTGAGCAGGAGGCAATTTTCAATTTTTGCTCTCGTCCTATTTTTAGTTGAATGTTAGAATTTTGGATAATTATTAGTGGTAATTGCAATGTACACCTTTAAAATTTAAAATTTAGGAATGAAGTGTGGCGTTGGCCTCTTTTCTGGGTGAAATAACGTGGATAGTGCATGTGAATAGTAAAATTTATGTTTAATAAATTGGAGTAGAGATAGAGAGCACAATTCCTTAATGATACGGAACCAACTGAAAGGTAGAGATGGAACTTATCCACAATATAACATTAATTGAAGTACTGTATGTTACCTTCATTATTCATTATTAAACTAGGGCAATTCTGTACGGAATGGTGTTCATTTGGAAAACTATGGCATAATATGCTTTTTTGTATGTCCTAAATTGCTCTTATATGATGAAGCCAAAATGGTATTTACTTAATAGGAACATTAAAGTTGCCAAGATATTCATATAAAGATAAGTAGAGATGGGGATACCTCTCTTACCGGTAGTGATTACATTTCAGTTATTTTTTTTCTTGGAATTGTTGCATTTGAAAAAATGTAACTGTTACTTGTAATCTACTCATTGCTTCCTGAAAGTAATTGTTACTTTCCCATTATGACTGCTTTGACTTGAATATGCCAAGAACTTTGTGTGAACAGACGTATGTATTCTTATGTGCATTTCTCCGCCAAAGTATCAGCCAAAAGCAATTTTTTAATCTTGTATTTTAAGGAAACATTCTCCTTCGTGAATCTTATCAGCAGTATTGGAAAGGTTTACACTGTAACTGTAACAAATTGCTTTTTGAAATTGTAACTGGTACTCACAAATTTTAAAAAGTAACTGTAATTTAGCTCAGTTACTTTCTGTTGGTTCTCTACCCATCTCTGAAGATAAGTCTGACAAATTAATCATTTCTTACGCCAGTAATTTAGGTTGTTTGCTCTTTATTTGGGCAAAAAAGTGGTCAATAAGTTGAAGTTCTTCATTATTATCTATTCACTATTTCATGAAAACATTGTAAATACATACATATAATAAATTGTAATTATTGATACGGTTAGAAAAGTACAATTTACTTTTACATATAGTTTTTTTTAGTTATCTAGTCCATCTGTATTCTCCTTCTGCTGTGTGCATCAGAAAACTACTTGGGGCAATATTTTGCTTTGAGCAGCTTTTAATGTACTGTTGCATGGTAGAATTTTGATCTACTAACTCATTGTTGCATGTCAGTTTTGGTCCTGAATTGTTTTCACTCATCCAAATATATTTTCTTTTGCTCTAACTTGAGGAGTCATAGTTCCTGAAGTGGTACTGACAAAATAGTAGCTTAATTATGTATGCTTTGAACAGGGTACTGGTTAATTTGGGTACTTATCTAAGTTTTTTCATTCATGTTAAAAGCTGGTGGAAAAAGATATTTATTTTTAAAGTTGTTTAATTACTGTTATAATCCCAAGTAACAATGTCAAAAATAGGATGATTAGTATCGTAATACCAGCTCTGGTTTCATTTTGGCCTTAACAAATTGTGATAAAAAGAAAATTTATATCCAGACAAGGTGCAAAACTGTCAGTCAACATATACAGTCAGCCAATTTTGCTGTTCTGTCTATAAACGATCATTGTGTGATTTATGGAAAGAATTTATTTAACTGGCTAATGGCTAATCCATGCCTAATTATAATTTTATGAGTTGCTTTTTGAAGATAATCAATCTCTCACCTTATGATTATTTCTTTTTCTTTCCTTAAATCCTTTCCTTTCCAACCAACTTTCTTTTCCTTTGGGAAATCTTTTTAAAATGCCTCATGTACAAAAACTGCTGCATTGCTAAAATAAACAAACCTGTACATCTTCCATCCAAAATTTTTATGACCTTTCTGTTGTGACCAACCTCCATTCATCATTTTGTAAATGTATAACCATTACTCAAATTTTAAAAAATAACTATTAAAATGACCATTTACAAAATTGAACCTACGTTCCTCCACTAAATTAAAATGTTTCAATACTTGTTGTTTACCTGTCGTTGACTTTGCTCTGGCTTGACCCCTTCTCTTCTCCGTATGGCCATTCCTTGTCTTCTCATTCCTATTTTTTTCGTCCTATCTTCTCTTCATTTTTGATACCCCAACCCCCCACCAACCTTCCACATCGTCTTGTGCACCATTACGATTCCCCCAAAGTAGCCCGCAGTATTTCGGAGGAGTTCAGCAGTGGGGATACGAGGTGTCGTGATGGGGCAGGTGGAGAAGATGGTCAAGCAGTGGGTCCTCATGGCACCTCGGCGTCCGGGACCTCTGCTCCTCATGGTCCAGGAGGGAAGGTGGACAAGGCAGCAAGGGAAAGAGAGGAGAGGGATGAAGGTCAGTGAGCAAAGAATTTAACCTTTAGGCCCAGCGCACACGAAGCGACTATTTTGTAACCTCAGTTGGGAATCAGTTGCGTCCGCAACCAGTTTGCAACGGAAACAAAACTTCTGTCCGCACACAGGGGTAATGACAAAGGGCTGGTTGTAAATCAGTTTCGTCCATTGTGCAATCAGTGAAGTGTTTATTTAGTGCGGTACGTGTTGTTTTTTAGCCCTTGCCTTGGCCGTCAACGCTTAATATCACTGAGTCAGGTGAAGAAGACGCTGTGAACTATTATCAACACCAAAGACGTGAGATAGTTTGTATTTGTTCAGGGCTTCATGCTCCTCTACTGCTCCAATGAGCTTCATGTTGACTTCTTGATCATTTTGAGATTGACACTATACGGCCGTCAAAATACCACCGAAGCATTACGTGGTCTCGTGCAATTGAAGTCTGCAACGCAACTGCAACCGTGGACCCATGGTTGTATGTGACTGGTTTCAGACTGGTTTGAGATCATCAAAAACCAGTCGTGTTGTGTGCGCCTCCCCACTCAAATACAATGTCGAGGTCACAAAAAATTTGCGCACGCAACTGGTTTGTAACGGTAGTTGTAAAACAGTCACACCATGTGCGCTGGGCCTTAGACTATGGGAACGTTTTTAAACGATTTGTTTTCTTGGATGGCTGGGGAGAGGTGGGCCGCATTTGTGATCCCCACAGTGAGGAAAAGTACACTTGGCCTCTACCCGAGTAGCTATAAAAATTTTGGGAAACCTGAAGTAGGTAGTCGAGCAATGGTTAAATGTTTAAAAACATTTTTCCCATTGTCAGAGTTAAAAATATTTAAAATTTGATAAAGGGTTCTATGGATGGGTCTAAGGGTTAAACCCATCTAACCTATTTAACATCTAGTACCAAGAGCCTCAGTATAAAAGCCATAAGAATCAAAGAACCTGGATAGCATAGTGGTCTGCGAACTGGCCGGGAAAGCCAAAGGTCCATGGTTCGATTCCCGGTCCAGGGGAATTTTTTCTCATGGCAATTCATGAATATTTCGTCTCCGTTCATGGAGCAGGCTTTGAAAATATTAAACACACTGCTATGCATGGCTTTAGTGCAGGTTTGAGGCTCTCAATCAGCTGTGGCTTCATTGAAGTCCTTTTCCCTTGCATTGCCATCTTTGATGAACTACTAGGGCCTAACATCTAGTACCAAGAGCCTTGTTAAAATTTCCATGGGAATCACGGATGCCTGGATAGTGTAGTGGTCTGCGCAATGGCCCGGAAAGCCGGAGATTCAGGGTTTGATTCCTGGTCCAATGGATTTTTTTCTCATGGCAATTCATGTAAATTTAAACTCACTTTAGAAATCATGTTTAACTCTACCATACTGAACCTTTTCATTCTTTTTCTTGGTACAGTACATTCTGGTTTATCAATAGTGGTACACTTTACCCCAACTAAGGAGTTGCCCTATTTATCTGAAGGATTCCATAATTATGCATAAATGGACATGCATAATTAATGGAATATGCCTGCAAGGTTTGAACGAATGAAATCTCCTGGACTATCTAGTCTATGAAATTTGCAGTGAAAGAAGGATTCTAATGAGTTGACATCCGGATCATAATTTATGGGACCCACACACTAACTCTGCTACGAAGGGGCCTCCTAGTGATCGACCACCACGCTTATCATTAGTGCGTTGAAAGTCGCATATCTTTAAGGATACAAAATGAATTGATGAATTTTGTAGTTGTGACAGATTAAGTGCATGAGCTAACGTCTTTGTGTAGGTATTAACTGGATTTATACTTCTGAAATTATGTAGCTAAAATACTTTTTATAATGTAAGAGTTTGATAATCGAAATTGGTTCAACTTTGGAGACTATGTGATGAGTTGAGCATGCTCACATTCCTTTGCACTGAAATAAAATAAAACTCTCAATAGAAAAAGTACATACAGTCACTTATAGTCCACATTATGTTAGAGCAGCCTTTCTCAAGATCTCTTTTAATTTTTCTAAGTAAGCATTTCCATAGTATGAGAACAGTTGGCAATATTTTTTTAGATCTAAAAAAATTGACTTGATTGTACATACTGTTGTGACTAAAGTGTTATTGTTTTTGGGATGCAACCAGTTATTTAATTTTCAGACATCATCTTACAGTTCATTAGGACAAAATTCCTAACTTTAAAGCTGCATATATAATTAGTGCTATTCCTATTTGGTTCTCTAGCAGGTGATTGGTAACATGTATGGAGAACTAGAAATAAAAATTGGTGTGTTAAGGTCGCATACTGGCTATGAAAGCTACAGATAGTAGCAAAACATCCTTATCTTCCTCATGTTATGGATATTGTAGCTTAATGAAATGGGGCTTGATACAGTTGTTTATTATTAAATTTTAATTTTTAAGTAAAGGATATATTCTTAAAATTTTGATTTTTTGCAGAAGTTGTAAAAGTTTACGATGGGAATAACTCAATGAGAAGAAGGATATTCCGCCCTGTGACCATTCCAAGGCTCACATCTACTGAGCAACTTTTGTGTGCAGCAATGAGGGCTTTCCACATTTTAAAAGACCCAAGTAAGTTCTGGGTACTTGTATCACTTGTTGAACTTAGTCGTATGCATTTTTATGTGCAAAATAAGGTATTATTTTGAACCCATATGCTTATTGAAGATGATTATTATAAATCAGCTCTTTCCTTACCATCTTGCAGTGCCCTCTTTAAACTGGTACATGCACAGAGTGCCAGGGACTGTTTGACTGATTTGTATGATTTGGATCAAAATTTTAAATTAGAATGTGTTGAAGTTATTAGTTTTATTTGCACCATTTATGCTTATTTTATCTACATAAATGTTCACCTTACCCCACACACCACCATCTCTTAAGTACAACTTGGAAATAACATTTAATTTCAATAGTTCTATAAAAATATCTGGCAGATAGATCAGCCCACAGTTTTCTTCACACATACCCCTCAGGCTGAGAGATTGGATGGCTGGCCCTTAAATGGTTAAATGCTATGTTAAGAAAATAACTCATGCTACTTTCAAAGTCTTCATGTTCACCCTTTTTGATATTATTTATAATTAATTTTGCTTATTTAAATTTTTTTTTCTTTTCATGCATTTTGAATTATCAAACTTCACACAGTCTCACTTTTATCACGTATGCCATTAAATGAGACATTTATACTATTTTGTGTTCTTTCCAGCCAACTTCTACCTAACGGATGCCTATTCCCCTGATGAAACAGTGCTTGCTGACCCCTTGCCGTTGCAAAGTGTGATTCGCAAAGAGGGCAAGAGGCCTGCTCTCTTTCTTCGGTTCAAGTAAGTGATCTTTCTTTCGTAAGCATACTTATTTCCATCTCTTGTGTTGGAGTTTTTCTCATGTTCAATTAATTTCACAAATATTGGAAACTGGGCTATTTTTTATTAGGTATTTTTAAGTTCTTACTCCTGAAGTTTCAGGTGAAATTTGATTATTCATTTGGCTTCCCTAAGCTTTGGGAAGAAATGGAATATAAAATCAAGGCAGTCTTCATAAATCAACAGCCTTCATTTTGAACCCTCTTTTATATGTACTTATATTGACTGTGATTATTATCAATTTAAAATCTTTTATAATTGGACTTGCAGGTATATTTTTGCATCGGATATATCCTTGGTGTACCAATCTTTGAGAAAAACATTACTCTGCCCTTTTTTGTCATAAGATGCTACGTATCAAAAGTTAAAATGTAATGAAATTATATTAATGAAGAAAGATGTAAATAAATTTTGTATTCTACTGAATTAACTTTTATGATTCCTATTTATTGTGCTTATATTTTCACCAGTGCACATTGTAATTTAATACCATTAATTACTTAGGGACTCAGAAATAGAGAGTGGTGAAGTCAATGTGTATCCAGGGAAACTCCAACTTAATGCTGAACAGCAGACAAGGCTACCTAGGGTCAAAGTTGATGGCAATTCCACTGCAGTGGATGTTATCAAAGAAGCTCTTGTTCAATTTGGGTTGGCACCGAGTTTGGCTGAGGCGCCAGCAGAAGATTATCGTTTAAGTGAAATTCTGCTGGATCGTGGAGGTAATTAAAATTTTATTTCTCTATTACATGTATGTACCTGAATGATGTTCTTGGTTTGCCATGGAATCTCAGATTAAAATTTATCAGGGAGGACGACATTTATAGCTCAAAATGTGGACTAAATTTATATGAAGACTTTTAATTTGATGCATTTATTTGTTAATGATAGAATTTGACTATCTTTCATTGGATACTTTGTGATGTTATGCATATTGAATATTGATTTGCATTGTGCTATATCTATTCAATAAGTATTTTTATCATTAAAATTGTAAACGGAGAGTTAAAACCTTTTGAAAAATGCTTTCTTCAACTTTTTGTTCTTTTTTATTCTTCTTCATAAATGTATGTAGTTTTTTTAGCTATAGAAATTTTACCTGTGGCTGAAATCTTGTGACATTATGAATCAATGCGTTAACTCAGTTTCACTAAAAGCATTTTGAGCTGATGTCAATGCGTCAAAATTCATGTATTTTGTCTTAGTCCAATTGATTTTAGTTGATGGTCATAGGGTGTCAATGTTTGTGTTTCTGATAAAACAATCGATTTGCAATTTTTTGAACTTAGTATGCTCTGCCTCAGTGCAATTCTAGGGTGATAAATTCAGGAAAGTAATTCTAATAAAAAAAAGTGATATGTACATGTATAGGTTATGTATAACGGACTTACTTTTATTTCAACAGCTGTGACGGAGAGAGTACTTGCTTCGGATGAACGGCCGTGGGAACGTGTGAAGCGAACTGGGCGGGATTCCATACGACAAATGGAGTTAATGCGCTTTTATCTTCAACAGAGGCAGGATCCTCATGGTCCAAATTTGGCATTATTTGTTGGCAATTTACCTCCAAATCTATCACAGCGAAATTATGAGAACCTTCTAACTGACTTCTTAGGGAGAGGTAAGGGTTTACTTCATGCCCTATTGTATCCATTAACATGACTTTTTAACCAATCAAAATGTCTCATTTAATCCAAGGTTAATGTCTTCTTTTATTTTGATTTTATAATATCTTTTTTGCAGAAAATAAATTTTCTTCCATTGGGCCCATTTATTATGAATATGGCTCAATGGTTATTACATACGAAGATTCAAGTAAAGCTGTGAGGGCTTTATATATTCTTAGAGAATCTCGCTATGAAGATAAGCATTTACTTGGTGAGTATAGTCTACGTTTTTAGTCTAGAGTAGTTCCTCTCAGATTCATCCTTATCTATTTTATCTATTATATGGGCTTGAGACCTAACGGCTCCTTTTAGTCTCTAGTCCAAGAACATACCAATCAACTTTATGCTTAGGGGTGGGTTTATGCTTAGGTCATTTAAATTATTTTTTCATTATCAAATTTTATCCCTTGTTGCATATTTATTAGAGATGTGCGAATAGTATCCGCGAATACTCGAATACCTCGAATACTAGAAAGTATTCGATATTCGAGATTTCGAATAGTTATGCGAAAAGTACCGCCTCGAATACCTCGAATACTTTGAATTTCGCGTCATACACTGTCGCACGCACGTCGTTGGTAGTGACTCGGAAAAATGTAGAGAACTGTAGTCATTTAGTGCTCGCAGCGCCGTTTTACGCAAGTTGACGAATTGCATCAAATTCGTGGATTTTAGCGGTGAAAAGTGTTCGACGAGGGGAACCGAAAATAGTCGGGTGAAGAAATCCGAAAATCCCCGATTCCCCCCACCAGGAGAAACTCAGTGCCGTGGGATAGCAACCTTAGGGCATTTCCCACGATCCTCTATCCCCCTCCATTCAGCACTCGCCTCAACCACTCTGACGCTTTCCTCTTCTCCGAAATCAAACAAAAGGCCCCAGCTCGCGCAGGGATCGCATTACGAAGACCCCTGCTTCGAAAAAAATATCGAGTTACGAGAACAATAAAAACGTGTTTCACGCCCTCCCCCCTTTTTTCACCCACTGACCTTTTTCTGGCTACCTGCTTCGAAGTTCCCCATTTCTGGAGGTCAACTGCTGTGTGAGTACTGTGGGATACTTACATTAGCGCATTTCCCAAGGTCCGATATCCCTCTCCATTCAGCACTAGCCCCCCCTCTGAGGCTTTCCTCTTCTTCAAAATAAAAAAAGGTCACAGCTCGCGCAGGGATCATATTACGAAGACCTTAGCTTCGAAAAAATACGCGAGAACAATAGAAACGTGTTTCGGGCCCTCCCTTTCCTCCCCCACTGACCTTTTTTTTCCTATCAGCTTCGAAGTTCCCCATTTCTGTGGAGGTTAACCGCTGCATGAGTCATCTATTAGCACAATAAGGGTGTCTAAAAATGACTTTCGTCAATTGATGTTACACCTTTATTGAATTGAAATATTAGTAATGTGCGCGTAATTTCAAAAAGAATAAGACCAAACACGACGTATTTCTGAGTTTATTTAAGCATTTTACGCAAAGAAATAAATGTCAAAACACGACGGAGACTTAGCATTCTGGCGAAACTCGATATGAGCAGCAGAGCTTCTCGGAAGTTGATGCGGTATTTTTTTCCGAAAACATATATCAAGTTACAATTTATGAGTGGTGCTATAAATCTTTATTGTTACAGTCACAGACAAAAGGATATTTTCTCAGAATATTTGGTTTCTCCCTGATAGCAATTCCAATTCATCTTCTTATCTCGTGAGAACTCCCAAAGATGGACTGAAAATAATTGAAGAAAATCCGGTGGAAAAGAGCTTGTATTTTGCAAAATGCCTCAGATTGTCAGCTAGCACTTGGCAGCAGGAGTGGGGGTAAAGCGATGTTAGTTGAATTAATTATATGCCCAATTGTTTCCATAAAATTAAATTATTCATTGATCAGCTAAATTCCTGTTCGAATCATTTTAAGGAAATCAAAATTACTCCCCAAAATCTTGTGTTGCCTGCTGCATAGGCAACCGAGTCAAACATTCCAGCATTCATCATTTAGTATTCGAGGTATTCGAAATTCGAGGTATTCGAATATTCGAGCTATGATTTAATATTCGAATTCGATATTCGAATTCGAGAAATCTGCTATTCGACCCATCTCTAATATTTATTTTCAAATTAAGGTTACACTGCATCTTTTAATCAATTTGATGATAATATTGTGTACTTACGTACTCCTTTTCCTTTTTCTCAGTGATGCTGTTGCCTAACATTGAGCCAAGCATGGTTCCTCCTGGTGTTCAACCTTTATTAGTATTTGTTAATGTCAAGTCAGGTGGTTGTCAAGGGCTTGAGTTGATATCTAGCTTCAGGAAATTACTTAATCCTTACCAAGTTTTTGATCTTGACAATGGAGGTCCTTTACCTGGGTAAGTCAATCTATTTCTGAATAATTTATCTAAAGTGTACTCTCTTATACTTCAATGCTATTAGTTAGACCATTTTTCTGGTAACATCTTTTTACCAATTTGTATCGCACATTCTTACTTTACCCCACAACCGCCTCGGGCATTTAATTAAATCCCATCCCAGCGGCTGGATGAGATTTAAATGACTTAGCCTTTTTGGCATCCTATCATTCAATAATTTATATCTTTCACTATATACGATCAGTATCATTGAACATTTTTGTAAACTTGCGTAATACAATGCGCTACTATGTAAAAAATTTTCGAGCTATTTGAATAAATATTTATTGTTTTATGTATCTCCTTCTATGAACTAATGAATAAATTTTCAGTTTTGAAAGATTTAAATTTGGTTTCGAATAAGCTGCAAGATCTCTAACGTTCCATGCATTTAAAAAATACAATTTCATGATGTATTTTGGTTATTTGGGGTTGAAAATTTCATAACAGATTGGATACTTTCGATAGGATTACCCTTTTCGCCTACTTGAAAATGTATTACTTTACCCATTTCTCTGACTTTGTTCTATTATTACTGTATCATTTCACATAGGTAATCACGTGCTAATTTTTCAAATGTCAATATGTAAATATTGATGCAATTTGAAATTTGAGATTTGAAGCAATCCAAACATAATCCGACTGCACATTTTTCACACCAGTACACTAAGTCTCTTCATTTCCCATATTAGGCACAAACTGCACACCTCCTTTGAGACTTTGATTCCATTCCAGCTGCAGGAATTGTCCTTAGGAAATGTATTTCTGTGAGTCTTGGTACTAAATTGCATAAGGAGTGACGGCCATGTCCAAACAGTCCGTATGAAGTTGGATATTTCAAAAATATTACCGCGACCAATGGCACGCGAAATGATGAGTCAATTTTTTATACATGTTTTTTTTGTGAACAACATATGAATTTAGGACTGCGGCATTCAATAGTCTCCTAAATAACTTCGTACACCACTTGTATGTGGAATAAGGAATTAGGTATGAATGCAATAACAGGTCCATGAAATTCACCCCACCAATGAATTTATTGTAACCTAACCCACAAACAGACTTCAGAGTCTCTTTTTTGCCTTTCAATACTATTCCCATTTCGTAGGATCCCCAAATATAAATAAAAATACCACACACAGGAAGTACACCCGATGAGAATTTAAACACACTGCCTGAAAGAACACCACACAGCATGAATGACTCTATTGGACTGAAGCGCATGGTTTCGAAGTTCCATCAAGAGATGAGAAAATATCTCGAAGGGGTCCTGGTATGCGCTGACTGTTTAGAAGGAACCTTATCTTCCTGAATTACTGCCCAGAAAAAAAATAAAAATAAATGCACAGCAAAGCACATGGCCCCTTCGCTTAGGATGCTTAGGACTAACGAGGCGGACCAAACACACTTGGGGCTCGAGGTGACGACACACAAGGAGAAGACGGAGAGAAGGCAGTGAGCTTAGAAGATACCGTATCTCAAGCTAAAGTAACTGACCCCTCTTGATGTCTCACAAGCAGAATAGGCGGCAGTTTTCAAGATAGTACAGTGGAAGGAAGGCGTTGAGTTTTTGGACCAAATTCGTCTATGGATTTAAAACAGAATTTCATGAAAACATTAAAAAAATTCTGGTGGCATTAAGTTCCTATTAATATTTTATTGGAGAGGGAAAACGTTACTTCAAAGTATCGAGTAATTAGTTTTAACTTAAAATACAATATCTGGCAGAGAAAAAATATTATATACAGTAGGTCAGGAAGTGTACTTGGTACGCATGACGGCGGTATACAAAATTTAAAGGGCACACACTGGGTACGCATGACGGCATTGAGGGGTTAAAATTGTATAAAATTTAGTACTTGTGTTTGGATGTATATGTCTGATGTGAATTTTTAGCTACTGACAACAACCATATATTATGATTTAGAAATCACTTTCAGTTGCATTTAACATGTTGATTCAATCTTTAAATCTATTATCTTCTAGGTTGTATGTTTTCCGTCACATCAAGGACTATCGAATTTTAGTATGTGGTGGTGATGGAACAATCGGATGGGTGTTGCAGTGTTTAGATAATGTTGGGCAGGACAGTGAATGTTCATCGCCTCCATGTGCAATAGTGCCTCTTGGGACAGGTATGATATTTGGGTCCCTTCTCTTTTATTGAAGTTTCTAAAACCACTCTGTTGATATTTATTTTTTTTGTTAAATTAATTTCTTGAATATCTTAACAATGTCCATTTAGTGATGTAAATACGTAATGGAATGCCAAAAATTCTTAAATATGCTGGAAGCTTGGACTCTAAATCACTATGGATTATGGGCAAATGCCATAAGTAAAGCAGTCCGAAGTGACACAATACTGGTGGTAGGTGGGGATTTATAAGGGACTACAATATTCCTGAGAGCCTTAGTCTTTACATGCCCATAATACTGCCAGCATTGGCAGTGCAGGATATTGTCTTTGCATGCTTGTGTAGAGGTTGTGGGTTCAAATCATGCTGGAGTGGGTTTTGCAGTGTCCAGGGTATGGATCCATGTGGTTGTGCTGCTGGTGAAGCAGTAAATTGAACTAATTTGTCCTAATAATGCTTGCACTAGGAAGATGGGCAAATAAATATATTTTCAGGCCACTACTACACTACTGAATTGAATGGAAATTTTATGGACATTCATTTAAGCATCATTAAATTCATCTCAGTTATTTAAATTAACCATGTTTTACTGGCATTATTCATTTATTGCTCTTATGATGATTAATACTTTAGGAAATGACCTTGCAAGGGTATTGCGCTGGGGTCCTGGTTACACGGGGGGTGAAGATCCACTAAATCTCTTGCGAGATGTAATTGATGCAGAAGAAATCCGGCTGGACCGGTGGACAGTGGTCTTTCACCCAGAGGATAAGGCATCTTCATCATCGTCGTCTGGTGAGGACAAGACGGGAGCTGGTGCAGCTGGAGCTGGAGGAGCATCAGGGACCAGTGGAACACAACAGCAGCAGTTGGCTAATTCCACAGGTGAGCGATGTATCCATGCAAGGGCATACCTAGGATCAAAACTAGAGGGGGCAAGTGCCAAATGTACATAGCCGCCCTAGTTTGTCACTGAAACTGTCGATGTCGAGACAATATTTCTACTCATTTGGAAGGTATCCAGGATAGTCCTTTCACAGAAGCCCGTGACATTGTCGGCTACCACGCCGTTGGTGAAAGGCATACTTAAAGACATGGAAGGGAAAAGCATGAGGTTTGGCAGCACTGCTCCACGAGCAGATTCACGATGTTAACTTAACGGAGGTCTTAGAGCAACTGACAGAGGCCACGCCTACTGTCTACTAATTAGCCAAGAGAAAGTCACGTCACGAGAAACTTTCCCTCCCCTCACTACCTCTTGCTTTAGCCTTACCCACTCACCTGCAATGGTAAAACGAAAAAAAACAGAGAATAGTTTCAAGAGAAATGATTTTGATTCTTGATGTTGTTTTATTTATGAAAGAGACGTAATCCAGGGGAAGTCAGTTTTTTTTTAGATCATACTTAGGTCTTTGGCTAATACTCATCATTATTGTTGAATTGAAAATGTTGTATATTTCCCATAATAAGACAGAAATATCAGTCAATCAAGTTTCTATAGCTTCTTGGTTTAGAATGCTGAATACTCTAATGTTTGAATGTACTGTTTGGAATGCACTTGAAACTGTCATCATCAACAAATGTTATGCGGTGAAACCCAGAGGCCATAGAGACATCTGAAAATCAAAGCCGTAGAAGACTACAAGTAAACATCAGTCTTTAAAACCCTCACCATTAAGTAGTACGTTATGTGATTTCTAACCATTGTGATAATGTAATTGCTAACTTTTTCCGTAACCTCTTAGTTGTTCATTATTATGTATGTATTTTGGTGTTCTAGAATACCTATTATTGGCATAATAAGTGTAAATTGCTACCTCTCTCTTACTCAGCCAGTTTTTTTTAATATCCACCTACCTAATCTTTAAGGTATTTAGGACCTTCATTACTAGTAGCTGTGTGATAGCTTCAATCAGAAATCTAAATGTTGAATAAATAGAATCAAGCCAAAGTTTCACAGTTGAACTCTGGTTGGTAGGCTTTGCGGATGGGATGTTTAATAAAAGTTTCAACCTTATTAGTTTAGAAATTTATACTGACCTCATACATTTTAATTTTTTCAGCTGGCTCAACTAGTGAGGACAACACTCAAATCTTTGTCATGAACAACTACTTTGGTATTGGAATTGATGCTGATCTCTGCCTTGACTTCCATAATGCACGGGAGGAAAACCCTAATAAATTTAACAGCAGGTATGCATTCTTTGTCTATAAATTATTCATACATGTTTGGAGAAATAAACTATGGAGGAAGCTATCCAATTGGGTAATCAATAAGAGCTTGGCAACATTTTTAACCAGAGCAAGAAAACTTTCTGTCAGCTTCCTTTCTCTCCTTATAAACTCACATAAGAATAGATTGGGTTCCCACCCTTATTTAATGTTGACTTCACGCTGCCGAGCCTCCGAACTTTTATGAGCATGGCATCTCCACTTTGATAAATCTCGACTTTTGCAACAACAACCAAGCCAAGGGTCCTCATGGGCTGTGCTATTTCAGAACTGATTCCAGCCATTGGTTTCAGTTCTGTTACCATCAACACTTAAAATACCCAAATTTGATGAAGCCTAAGTTTTAATCCTAATAGATTGATATTAAAGTGGAAATTGATTCTGTTTTTTGTTTAGAATATTTTGTGAATTAATAATCTGTTGTATCCTAATCTTCTTTCCTTTTAATGCTGCTTCAGGCTTCACAACAAAGGAGTGTATGTAAAAATGGGGTTGCGTAAGATGGTGGGACCCAAAATGTGCAAAGACCTTCACCGACAAATTCGGTTGGAGGTTGATGGACGTCATGTTGAGCTACCTCCTGTAGAAGGAATTATCATCCTCAACATTTTAAGGTTGGTTTTCATAGAATAATTCATAAAGTATTTTATGGTTTGATAGGCACTAAAGCCAAACTATGAGTCATTTGTCTTCTTTCCTTTCACCCATTAACTACTATATTGCTCTGAATACTGCCCTTTGTGACTGAAATTCCCTAGAGAAAAATAATGGGATTAAGTTTAAATGCCAGTGAATTACTTTTTTAACAAAATCGACGCCTTAAAAATTATTGGGGAAATTTGATTATTATTCTAATTTTTTACTATAATGATGGTACACTCTAGAGCCATGTACATTTTTTTATCTTTTCTTGCATAGGGCTATTGCATATGGTCCTTAGAAGGGATGATTTAAGATTTTTCATGAAATTTCTCAGGGTATCTTGCAGAAATATTTCATTCTTTAGCAATTTATGGGAAGAAAGATATGCTTTCCAAACCTTTCTTAACACATTTGCTACAGTATGATCCACCAGTTACATAATATGCTCATCATAGCACTCAAGATGTAAAAACTAAGAAATTAGCAGCCCTGAGTCTTGGTAGAGCAAAATAAGAAGTTTGAGGCTTAAAACTTGGAGTATCTATGCTATAAATGGTAACTTATGTGTAACATGTTTGAGGCACTGTTCTGGGAAGGCCTATAGCATAGTCCTTAAATGCAGTGGGCTCAAACAGTGGCTTTGCCATTGCTTCCACTTCACCTTTACATGCTTTTATCAGCAGAAGGCCCCCAAGTGCGACACCACCTCAAGGCAATGGTTAGCACTGGTGGGTCACTCTGGATAGAATTAAGTATACCTGTTACCTTATTGTGGGTTCCACCGCAGTCCCAGCCTGGAATGGAAGATTCAACTCCTCAGTGAATGTGTTAACTACATTTCATTTTTACAGATTTCAATAAAGGGATTTCCATTGTAATATTTTGTATGTAATAGATTAAGACTTCTGTACTTACTTCCTTGGCACTACAGCCCGGTATGGGCTTTGGCCTCTCTCAAGACGCCTGTCCATTCTCTCCTGTTCTGCACTTTCTCCCACCATCTGACAATCCTCATAGCCTTTATGTCTTCTTCCACATCCTGCATCCATCTTTTCCTCGGTCTTCCTCTTTTTCTCTTTCCATCCATATTTCCATGTGGAATCTTCTTAGGCATCCTTTCTTCACTCATTCTTTTTACATGACCTAGCCAAGCTAGCCGTTGGGTCTTCACAAACCTCACTATGTCTTCCCCTCGGATAATATTTTCTATTTCCTTGTTTGTTCTTATCCTCCAAGTTACCCCATCTTTCGCAAAACCTTCCGTTCAAATATCCACAGAGCTTGCTTGTTTCCAGCGGAGATGCTCCACGTTTCTGCTCCATATGTCACCACCGGTCTGATAAGTGTCTTATAGATCTTGAATTTCATCTCCTTAGATAGAAGAGTTGACTTCAGGTGCTTAATATTAGCAAAGTAAGCCCTATTTCCAGCCATTATCCTCTTGTTGATCTCTTCTGTCATTGAGTTCTTACAGCTTAAATTAGTACCGAGGTAGCTGAAATATTTTACATTTTCAAAGTTGTACTGCCCAAATGTAACATTTTGAGTCCATCTTCTGTCTTCCGTGGTCGACATTCTCATGTATTTCGTTTTTCTCTCATTGATTCTGAGCCCTATATTCTTACTCTTCTGTTCTAAGATTTTGAATATTTCCTTCAGAGAATCCATATTCCGTGCCATTAGAACTATACCGTTGGCATAGGCACATGCCTGAGTAGATTTATGCACAATTGTCCCCTCTAACCCCAGTTCTTTCATGGCTTCATGTAGACACAGATTAAATAGTACTGCTGATAGAGAATCTCCTTGTCTTACTCCAGTTGTTATCTTAAAGGCTTCACTAGTCTTGCCCCCGATATAGGCCTTAGCTTGAGATCCTTCCATAGTCATAATTACCAACTTAATTAGTTTTTTTGGTATTCCAAATCCCTCCAATGCCTTCAACATTTTTCTTCTATTGACACTATCAAAAGCTTGCTGGAAATCAATGAAAAGCATATGTAGGTCAATGTTGTACTCATAACATTTCTCCATGCATTGTCTCATTACAAAGATTTGGTTGGTTGTTCCTCTTCCCGGCCTGAAGCCACATTGGTATTCACCAAGGATTACTTCAGCATATGTGTTAAGTCTCCTCTGCAGTATATTAAGACTTCTGTCTTGTACCTAAATTGCTAGTAGCATATTTCAGATGTATGCTAGCAAATGATATACCTCATGTCCATAACTCTTGCGTCCTGGGTTTTTATGATTTTGTTCCTCTATTGATCAATTTCGTATTTGACGGAATATAAGGTGCTCATTTTTTCCAAAATAATAGCTAAAAAAATCACCTGTATCTTATATGTGAAGGTTCGACCTCCATGGGTTAATGCTCGATACTGACTCCATGATATTTTTTAATATATATTTTTTATTCTTTTAAAGAATGCTGTAGTTGTTATTGTTAATATTAAGCTCATTGTTATTATGTGAGGTTATTTATCATTTATTTATGATATTGTATATTACTGCCATTTTGCTTTCTTTTGCAATGTCAAAGGAGTTGGGAGCAAGATATCAAACAAACTTTATCATTTTAATACAATCTAGCTTGTTTGCTATCTTGTTTCGATTTGTACGATTATTTAAGATCTAAATCTTAGTTGTTGAGGTGCCGGGCCTTTGGGTGGACTTTTGTATTGTGTGTGCCATACTGAAATGAGGATGAATCTTGTAAGGGTATGGTGCATCTAATATGACATCAAATACAGCAGTTATTGATGAAGTCATTTAGATATCAGAGCTTTAGATGTTTTCATATTTGTATTGGTGATGTAATCTGTTTCATTTTTCTATGGTGTAATCTTTTCAGTTGGGGCTCTGGTGCCAATCCTTGGGGACCTGAAAAGGAGGATCAGTTTTCTAAACCAAACCATTGGGATGGCATGCTGGAAGTTGTGGGTGTTACCGGAGTGGTTCATTTAGGTCAAATCCAGTCTGGCCTTCGTTCTGCCATGCGAATAGCTCAGGTATTAATTCATAATTGTATGTTATTTCTTCATTAAGGAAAACTCATTTATGTTTGTGATGTTCATTTGTTCTCTTAGTTTTCCCTAGTTCTCAGTTCATAACATTTCATGTAGTAATTGAAATGGGATGAATCTTAAAGTGTTAGAAACCCAAATGGGCTCGTTCACCATTTCCTTTTGTTGTCAATTATGAAAGAGTTTGAAAAATAATTAGATCTGAATTTTGATGTCACGCACACCTGCCAAGTGGGTCACCTTTCTGCTGTCTCACATGTTGGCCTCAAGTGGTTCGTTGTTGCTTTTAGTCTCATGAGTCATTCCTTCACTCAATGAATTGTCCTATCTTAAAAAGTAAATGAAGCAAAACTCTAATAATAATGTTCCTAATTCATGAAAAGTTGGTGGCAACTTTTACATTTTTGCATTTTAAACTTATTTGAGAATGGCCAAATGAAGAAGCTAATTTTTCATACCGACTTATCTTTACATACCAATACCATCCAGTTCATATATTGAATTGAGATTTCAGGCTGGAGTGAATGATACGATTGTGTTATCTTGGAAATAGGCATTCTTAAGGGTCCTCAAAATTATTGCAAATTTTCTTTAAATCATGAGAATCTTTCATTATGAATCAAGCACTTGCATGTTATGTCATCAATTAATATTGGGTGAAAGCTCTTCTACAGTTTCATGATATTTATGGCCACATTTGATGAAAAGAATAAAAATTGAATCAATGATTTGCCTCATGCCTTCTAGCTAGAGATATTCCCAAGACTAAAGAGGCATGAAAAAAATTCACAAATAATATTTTTTTTAAGTGAACAAAGGCTCACAGAGTTTTGTAACTGTGACAGTATCAGATTTGGTATTCTTTTAAATCTATTGTGCTGAAGTAAATGATACCATGAATATCAGATGGTACTTAGTGTTATCAATGTAGGTCCATCATGAGGTAGGCACAGGGACAGTTCGGCAAGATCGGCTGGTCGGCGATCGCCGAGGGCCCTGTGGCTTAGGGGGGCCCCACGGCACTCGCATCTATCACGAAGTGCACATGAAAGCTGTAGTTAAAAAGACTTAATTCTATTGCAATCATTAAATTCTATGTTTTCATCGAAATAAAAAAATGTGTCAGAGGAATACAGGTTCTCTATTTCTTGGGAGGGCGACTCGAAAAGGTTATCTTAGATTTTTTTTTAGATTTCAGTTCAGTTTCAAGGAACCAATTCACTAAATAGATAAGAGAACCATAATACACTTTAAAATTTTTTAAGACGTGAAATTTTCACTTTTGACAGTATTTTTTCTTACCAAATTGCTATTTTTTTTAAATAAGTTTTTTTCTACTTCTAAAGAGCCAGAATAGTGTCAAAATCCACCTCCGGACATGCAATTTCCCACATTTTTCCGGGGAAGAACCCCCGAATTCTCCTGTTTGGGGGGCCCGTCATGAGCCCCAGCCGAAGGCCCCAATCACCCCAGACCTCCCCTGGATAGGCACGAGCACAGTGCAAAGTTAAATATTCCAAGGATGAAATTTGCCAAGAAAAATTATCTTTTTTGCCTGATAGATTTCTATCCTGTTAATATTTTACTATAATCATTGACCAGATGTTTTATTTGTACTATTATTTTTGTCATTGAGTGCATAAAAATGCAATGCATATGGGAGATCTCTGGTCAAATTTGGTGTCCATCTTTCAATTTAGGTTGAAGTGTAATGATTATTATATTTTCCTTCTTAGGGAGGTCACATAAAAATACATTTGCATACGGACATTCCTGTGCAAGTGGATGGGGAACCTTGGGTTCAGAGTCCTGGTGATGTGGTTGTGCTAAAATCTGCACTTAAGGTGAAGTATATTTTATTTCTGATGCAATTGGATTCGTTCAGACTTTGCAGAATGCTTCAGTGAAAATCTTATGTATTTCTGCACATTCACAGTAATTGAATAAAATTTTTGATTTGATCTTGCTAGACATTGCTGCAATTAAATGTATAGTGAGCACTAGAGTAATCACCAGTTGAGTCATAATATTTCTAATTTCTATTATTTAGATTATCAGTACCTGTAATTTTAATGTGTATGTTTCCAAGTATCTGATTGTTACATTTTGATATCTACTCCAGTTCTTATGAAGTAATGATATATTTTTGTGACTTTCAAAAGTCATTATTTGTTTTTTTCCTGCATGTGGATTAAGTGCTGATAGAGCAAGAGTTAGAATTTTTGGCATGGTGTCCTGCTTTAGTGTATCACATGCAAATTTTAAGCTGAATTTTATTTTGCAATGCGAAAATACTGTAGCTTTGATGGATTGCAGGAACTGTTTCTATAAGATTATTTTAAATTTCTACCATGCCTTGTGTTTTATACTAGTTTCTCAGGCCGTATAAATAGTTTTCTATGCATTAGTGAACTTCGATTGAGTGAGAAGTATTATGTAATAGCTTGTTCAAGTTCATTACCTCAAGTACTGAAAATGTCACATATTTGCAGTATACAAGTATGAATTGTTGTTACATTTTAATATTTGTAGAAGTATTTGGATCTGCTCATTTTCATTGAAAAATGTTTTGAGGTGTTTATTAGTTATTTTTGCCTAATAAATTAAATTATGGGATTGTACTACAAAGTAAAAATGTTACCTTCAGCTCAGGAGATAAAAATTTTCATACTGTTGCATCTTAAGATTTTTTAGTGGAAGAGTCACAGTTATCTTCATTGCATTTCCCTCGTGAAAACTTAATCTCTGCCATTTTGAATGGTCATTGGAATAAGTGATCATTGTTGAACCTTGGTACATATATATTTTGCATTTCTGTTGAAAGCATATAGTTTAGACTGCGTATTACTTGTTTGATAATTGATTATTTAAATATTACTCTACTAACAGTCTTATAAAGTTTTGAATTTCATTTTTTAATGCAATGGAGTAGGCATGAGGAAAATTTTGGACACTTAAACCTTGTTTTCAAAAACATGTCATCAACTGCTAGGTGCCTTATGACTTGCATATTTTATTTTCTTTGCCATATGAGGAACATTGTCACAAATTCCTTAGAAACTCCTTGCTCTCTCTAGAACCACACTAGGCTTGTGAAATACCAATAAGCACTTCCTCTCTGCACTTTTACTATATATTCCTGTTATACTTTGCACTTTTTCACTTTTTCTACTGCTGTTTCATCTTCAGTATTTTTCACAATGAAGTCTTTCCTTTAAACTTTTCTTGAAAAAAATTTTATGGACAGTATATTTGATCAAGTTATTGATTGAGATTGCAGTTACCCTTGGACAATCCCTTCCTAAACATTGACCATGTGATGACATTAATGAATTTTATGTGACATGATATAAGGTGGTACTAGCTGAGAAATTAAATTTGAGTGCATGGTTAATTTTTTATTTACCTACCTTTATTTTATTTTTTTATTTTAGGTTTCTTGTGCTGTACATACAATTGTTGCTCAAACTCTGTATATAATATGAGGCCAGGCTGTAAGGAAATCCATTAAATATTTGTATTACCACTGCATAATGAAAGTTTTGATTAATATTTTGAAGTGCTTCATGATTAAGGCTTTCATTGCCAGTAATTATGCTTTTCAAGTAAATAAGGAAAAGACCACATTCTTTTTGGCTGCAGACATGCATTCCATGTGAAAATGTCATAGTGATTACAGTACATGTGCAGTCGGAAAATCTTGTTTTTACAAGCTGAAATTGTAATTAAGATCTATTCATGTGGCAGCTTTATTACCTGGGAATATACTACAACTGATTTCAACAGTTCAATGGAATGAGAAGGTCCAACTACTTTCGCTCAGAATTTAAGTAAATCTGAATTAGCTCTTGAAAGAGAAATTTTGTATGAGGGATAATGTTTGTAGTGAGTGCCATAGAATAAGAAACCAGATTTAATGAATGAAATAGAACAATCAAATTTGCAATTGCCAGAGTAGTATTTATTTCTCACTTTGCTTTCTTTTTTCACACTAAACCTCATGCATTTCCTTAACTTCCCTGTCTCCATCAAAACCCTTGCCACCATCGACACTAAATACATTCCTATTGCCCATCTATTTTTTATTCACATTCAACCCTCACAATATATAAACAAACATTCTCTCCTCATCTCACATGCACTTTTCTTCAATTGCTTCGTATCTTAACTTTTTTAAATTATTTGTTTTGTTTGTTTTCTTCTTTTATTATCCATTTAAAATCTCTTTTGCCTCCTCCTCAATATAATGGCATCACTTTACGTCTTTGTTTAAAAAAAATTGGCTTGTGTTTGTTTTTGGAATGCCCTCTCTTTTTTTTCGGATCATTTATCTCTTTTTAATCTGCCCCTCAAATATTTTGTGCCACATGAACACGCAAATTGTTCCTACATAATTTTACTGTATGAAACATTTCATGCTGGCACTTCATTTTTTTCTTCAACTACAACAAAATACAATCTATGCCTCTCAAAACTTTTTCATCATCCCTCAACTATCTGTTGTAATTATCTCTCTCCTCCCTGAATCCTTTTTACTTTTTCCTGATTCCATCCCTTTCTTCGACTACCACTTGAACCTCAATTTGCACCCTACAACCACAATGCCATTGACTGGCCCTGACCCATGAATCCACCTCCTTGCCACCAACTTCACGCACGCATATCACAACAAAAACGGGCACAACGCAATCATGAACCACAGGCCACAATGCTCAAGAAAAGCAAGATGAAGCGGAGGAACACTGAGCCAGCGATTCCACATGGCAACCAGCTGGCTCACCACGTGGCCTCGTCCATCGCTTCAGGACCTCCCCAGCACTCATCGGCCAATGGTGGGGACAGTGGAAGGTCAGGGGGACACCACTCGCCCGCTACCATCCTGGAGTAGGAGGGGGCCTGCACTTGCACCAGCTAGCCAGTTAACTACATACGCTTCAGAATCAGTTTGTGTAGTTCTGGGAAAGGGAGAGATGGGGGTGCACTGTTTAGAATGAACATTATCAAACCGAACAATTTTGGATGAGGTTTTCATACTCTGGGAATAAGTATGTGATGCTTTTATTTAGTTTTGGAAAGGTTTTAGTGACATGCATGTTTCGAGTGCTACAAGAAAGGATTTGTTTTTTTTTATTTCGTGACATTTGTCGTTTTGAATGTAGTTCAGGTGGCTTGGCATTCCCCATTTCTCCAAGCAGCAGCTAACCTCCATGGAACTCTCTGTGAATTGTTGTGGAATATCGTGGTCAAAGAGTTATCGTGGTAACTCTTACAATGTACATACAATAAGGTTCTTAACCATTTTTGTGTTGGCTTCCAGTTTAAATTGGTAGAGGCATTGCTGAAATGCATCTCAGTGGGAAGAAGTTAAGGTCTAAAAGATTACGCTTCAAAAAACTAATAATCAGCTAAATGAATCCAGATCGTTATGGAGGAGACAATGAAATCGATGGGAAAGGTCTAGGAGAACTGTTCAAAAGGAGCAAGATGAAATGAAATAAAAAAAGATTTGAATATCAGTGGTTTAAGGAATGAAATGGTTAAGAATTTTTGAGCTTAACGCCTTACTTACTCAAATTCAAGGAGAATTTGAGGTTTTCATCAGCAGCACCCAGTCTTCAAATGGAGGAAAGTGGTTTAAAAAAGGAAATGATATGATGGTATTGAGGAATCGTGAAGCATCACGGAATGGAGGTTACCTTTGTGCGAAAGACAGATGATGAAGTGATTAAGTCATTTGGAAATGGTAATTAGATCGGAAAAAAGGGGAATGGACAGTAATGACAGTGATGAGCTTGGTGAAAATTGGAATGAAGTTGAATCAGTTGTGAAGGAGAAAAGTTCATTCTGGAAATTTAACTTGGTGATGGAGGAAGTGTTGTGAGGAAAAGCAGAGATGCCACCTGGTATTAAAAGAGAGAATTTTAGAGATTTAATGGCCATTCTTGGAAAGGTTTTAGATCCAAAGGAAGAATTGACTGTTGGGAATGGGTGTACATAGTGGAGATGGTCTATGTGGGGTGAACATATGAGAACAAGACTGCATAGCGAGTGGTATTTTTGGGAATCGATTCGAAAGTGAGGGAAACGTTTGTTACGTGGGACTGAACGAAGAGGAGAGGATAAGGGGGAGCGAGGGTGATTAAGAGGGACCACTGAAAGAGGTGAGTTGGGTTTTTTAAAGAGGACATCAGGAGGTTTTTGAAGAAGAGGGAAAGGCACTAAAACATTTTTCAAGGAAACTCATTCATTGATATAAAAAAAGAAAACAAATTCTTGAAAATTTTTGGATGAGATATTTCTCAGTCTTTGCCTCCCTGATTTTTATCTTTTATCATTGGTACTGATCGACTTTGCATCTGCTAGCTGAGTTTTTGCTAACTCCTGTGTCAAAATTGGCTGGGAGTAACTTTTCCATCACTTTACATTTATGTATCTTTGGTGGAGGTTAACGTGTAATGAATCAGAAGAAACTGCCCTCATCCATTTCTATCTGCTCTACCTATTGAGTGCTGTTTTTATTTTGAAATAGGACTATTGCAATGAATTTCTTTCTTATCAGTCACTTTATGCATGGCAGGACACTGTTACAAAATGTTAAATCTAGCTTTGCTAGGAGAGATCACTGCGTTTTGTTAAGCTGTGTGAACCAAAGCTTATTGTTTTCTCTCGTAGAAAATCGTTTGATGAATTGATATTATTACTTATTCCTCTTGTGGGCTTTTGTAGTTCATGAATTTTACTTTTATAAGTAAGTTGTCTTTCAAATTTTGTGTAGTTCTTATTGGATTTTCACTCTGCTTGGAAATTCTTTAAACCTCTGGGCTGTAATTTTCAGAACTTTCTATTTTTGTGTGTGCATGCAAAAATAAGTACTCCAAAGTTTACATTGACAGTGTTTGAATTGATAAAGAGGGAAGGTATCTCTGTTTTAGAGAGATTGTAGAAATGGATGGCTGAAGATAGAAAGTTGGACTGAAAAAGTTTGGGTGTCAAATTTTGTTTTCAGTATTTATTATTGTCATACTAATGGGTTCTATGGATTTATCTTCTGAAATTTTGTGAGCTATTATGACTTATAGCCTTATAGGTACCCAGGTAAATGAAAAGTTAGACTTGTGGGGCTAATTTTATGATAAAATCATGCAAAATTCTGATCTCGATTGACCGAGAGTACCTGAATGTACTCTCTTCCAATTATCACACCAACTTATAACGGGCATCAGTTTTTCCATCCTCTCGGCCTATTAAATTTTAATCATATCTTCAAATTGGTGATTAAAGTAATCTTCTTCATAGCTGAGGAATGTACTTGAAAATTTCATTCAATGGTGCGAAAGTTCCACAGAGAAAAAATCATTCGCCTTGACCGGGATTCGAACCCGGATCCCCCGATTTCCGGTCGAGTGCTTCAGCCAGTTAAGCTACCGAGGCGTTATTCTTCCCTGTGGATATTTTCGGACACTACCGGACAAGATGTGGCTGGGCTGCTGAGCATATGATGCCACAAGCAGCCCAATATCCACAGGGAAGAATGACGCCTCGGTAGCTTAACTGGCTAAAGCACTCGACCGGAAATCAGGGGATCCGGGTTCGAATCCCGGTCAAGGCGAATGATTTTTTCTCTGTGGAATTTCGCACAATTGTGCATTGAGGTGACTCCCGTAAAAGTTATCAACGAGGCTAGTCCCGGTATACTTTAAACTTCATTCAATGGGTTGTATTTTTTCCTTTTGCATCATTATTTCGATGGAGTACAAAGTTGTTTGCTTTATTTTATGCGAAAGAATATTTATAAATATTTTTTCCAAGATTATCATTGTTATATTGGGGAATTGAAACCTCATTAATGTCAAAAAATTAGGCATTAGTTTCCTTTGTAGTACATAATATATTTCTTTTTGTTCTTTGAATCTTGTTTATATAAGCTCGTGAGGTTTAGTTTATTTATAAAAATAGACTTTTTTAAAATTTAGTTTCCATTTTCAAGGCTCATTTTATGAAAAGATGTGAGGTGCAATTTATAAAAAAGTGTTTAAGTATTACAAATTAAATTTACAATCAAACAAATATCCAATGAAACATTTTAACAAAAAGATTTGAACTTTAAAAATAAATTGATAAAATATATTTGGCATACCTTTCATGTGCTGCATTTAAGAAAATTGAAGTAGAATTAAGTGAGGTTAAGACATTGCATAAAAGGTACTTCAATGCTCTTAATTTCTTTATTTTCTAAATTGTAAATGTATTTATTGAAATTTTATTGGATATTTTATGCACTGTAAAATTAAATTTCAATACTTGATCACTTTTATACTTAATTTACTTCTCATATTATCAGCTTTGAAAAATGGAAAATAATTATCCTTTTTAGCTTGGTTATGCATTACTAGCCCACTGAGGAGTGTTCTATTTTTATCAACCTGACTGATCAATTTACGTAGGTCATTCAGCTGGTTGTTTTAAAGTCATGAAGCCAGGAACATGATAGACCATATGCTCTTCATACCTTCACATTAAATCTGGATTGTCTTTATTCAACAAAATTGTGAACTTTGATATTTTTGTCCACACACGTGCAAGATTTCAACCTCGGTACATGTCATGCAAATAGGCTCAATTTCATGAGTTTATTTTTAATACAATACAGTATGCCTTAAAGCTATCTTCTGCAACTGGAAATAGGGTATTTACTGGGCATAACAATTAATGCCATTCATGATTAAAGTTTGTTTGTCATTTTGCAAAGGCAATTTAAAAAAAAAAATTTATCACTCACTTGGTATATATGTAATCCTGAAATTTTTTTAACAGCTGGTATAGAGCTCACGGCACATTAAATCAAAAGTTTGTGATTTTGCACATATTATGCAGAAGGTTCCTTAACCTGGGCCTGTTTTAACCATTTAGGTTATTGATGGCTCAAACAGCTCTTTCAGCTTTGAATGTGGAACCCATTGGTCATTAGGCAAAAACCATTCTCACTTGGCCTTTAGACTTAATATCGAAGGAATTGAATGTAATTGGTAAGAGGTTTTTTGTACAAGTGAAATGAAGTTAGGATGTTGTAAAACATTTTATGTGGCTTTGAGGTCTCAATTTATTATTAAGTTGTGGTTATTTTGTTCATAGATGGTAACTTGTAAATTAGTTATTTATGAGTAGCTATCATAAATTATCTTTGTACTTGAAGCCTAAACTAGAGACTCATGATGAGAGATAAATACCTGGTATGGAGTTCTTTATTAGTTATATGCTACAGTCATTATCTTTGTGGCATATCATGCTATTTTTATTTCTGCCACCTAAATTCATCGTCATCATCATAGGTCAACAATCCTAAGATTGGTTTGAAGCAGCTCTACATTTCTTTCTCCTATCCACTTGACTTTTCAAAGGGACGTATTTCGTCTCTTTTACATCCTTTATACACTGCCTCAACCTTTCAATCAGACCACTGACTTAGAATAGTTTCAGCGGTTTCAGTTTGTGAATATTTTTTTGTTTTGCATTCTTTGGGAGTAAACAATCTAGAGCTTCCAGAATTTCTCTGTTTTTAGCGGTTCCGGTCAACCAAACTTGTAATAAAAGAATTGATGCAAGGTATGAATACTGATCGACGATAATATTCCTCAGGAGTGAAGTAAGAGTCTCTCCTGGTTTGCTTCCCCACTTGCCGGGACACAGCAATTACTGTTTCAAAATTGTCTTGAGATATTTTTTCAGCCTTATCAAATAATGCGGAAAATTATTTAATACCGCTGCTATCTTCATTTTTGGATGGGTTACACAAATACTTTAGTCGTTGACCGTGTCATCAGCAAATTTAAGGGCAGACGAGACGTCACTTTCAGGTTTTTGGAGGTACTTTGAAAGAGGAAGAGTGATGCTAAATATGTATGCTACAAGGAAACCTCCTTTTTCAACAGAGGCTAGGAGATTGGCAGCTGAAGACGGTATCACCCTACTAGAAGTAGATAACTCTTGCATAGTAGCAACAATAGCTGGAAAAACTTCAACTAATGTGTTGATATAATCTTGTCTTTTGATGAATCTTGTGTCACACAGGTGGAGGAGGCGTGTTTTTTGAGAGTCTGGTACAAGATTCTCATTATGTCATTTTTAAAATATCACCACTTTGAGTATTATTTCTCATCATATTGACCACTTCGTTTATCGTTCCCAAACAGTTCCTTATGTAAGGGATGTCTAAGGAGTCATTCAAAACCAAATTCAGATGGTGTACAACACAGTGCACATAAATGGCTTTGGGATGTGATTCGCGAAATCTTTTATGTACCCCAGGCAAATGACCACTAAACATTGAAAAACCATCGTACCCTTGACCAATGACTTTATCCATGTTAAGAGCTACTCTTGCACAAATGATTAAAATAGATTCGTAAATGCTTTCAGAAGACAAATCAGTTATGTGGGTAAAAGCAATGAAGTCTTCCTTCCGGATAAGTTTATTTTCATTCGAAATGTGTCGAATGCAAAGTGAAAACTGCTCTTTTCCAGACACATCAAGCGTTTCATCTCCTAAAATGGAAAAACAATCTGCACTGTTTACAGATTGAACAACCTTTTTCTGCATAAGTTTTCCACAAATGTCAATAATTTCATTTTGTACTTCAGGGCTAGTAAAGGTTGCATTTCGTGCACAATTAAAAATGTGGGTTTTTAAACTTTCGTCAGTGACTGCTCGGTACCTTAGCAAGGCTCGAAATTTTCCCTCCTTTTCTAAAGGTTTTTCAGCCGTTAGTGGCCCACTGTTCTGATGTTCCCGAAGGGGTATTTCATTTTCTCCGCAGAATATAATTGTGTTAATTATAGGCTTGACTGAAGCTCTGTTTTGTTCTTTTTCTGTCTTCTTCTGCGAATGTAACATCATTTTGATGTCTTCTACTCGGCCAGAATCGACCTTCTTAAAGCTTTCTGCAGCTACGCAAGAAAATTTGTGGTATTCAGAGTTACTGTGAGAGGTAAATTTATCTATTGCGTCTTTCCACTTCCTATAAGGCGTAGTTACTAAGGCTCCCAATTTGTGGTGTTGGGCTTTACCAGTGAACGCATTGGCAAATAACACACAAGACTTACAATAAGTTCCATCCTTAACCTTAGAATTTGCAATCGAATTGAACCTTTTTAGTCAGGTACTCCGAAACTTTAATTTTTTATTGTTAATGACGGTTACTGGAAAAATAAAACTCTCATCTGGATAAAATAGATCATTCAACACTTTGGTTTTCAAATCCGCAGATTTATAAAACTGTTTTGGAGTGAAATAGCTGGTCAGAAATTATTCTTATATCTATAGAGGTTAGGCCAATGATGCTTACTTGATAATCTGTAGGCCAAATAGTATTTGACTGGTCACAAGAGGATGAATAACACTGAGTTGGAATTAACGGACTTCTTTCTTCTTCCGTCGAGCCATCAGTGGTTTCTTCTACTCTCGGTGCAACAGCGAAACTAACACTTTTTCTCGTGATTCTGTGACCGTTTTTAAAGTTTTCAGTTTAAAAAACTGATCAATGGTTTTCTTACTCATTGTTGAAAGAAGCAGCAGTGAGGAGTAAAATAAAGACTTGATTCCTTAGCGTTAAAAAAACATCAAAAGAACGACACTCATCCCGTCACTGTCAGTAAATATAAATTAGCTGGTGACACGACAGAAGTCTTTACATCAACTAAACACAAGCAAATATTCAGCTTTAGACACTGTTCATTTCATTCATTTAAATTTGTGGGTGTGCTGGTGTGGCAAAAGCAATTGGGGGTTTGGGGAGGGAAAGTTTCGCGGAACGTGACTTTCTCTTTGCCAATCAACAGAGCCGAGCGTAAACGTATCGTTTCATAATTTATTATTTTAACAAAAGGAAAAACCTTTTTTAACAATGATATGATAATTTATTATCTGTAAACTTTCTGTCGATCCATGCTTAATTAATTTTTTTATGCATCTAAATATTTTGGGGGATCCGGACCCCCCAGATCTCCCCCTGGCTACGCCACTGGTTGTAGGTTTGAATATAGGCCTTGGAAGTGATGCCACCAATTATGCAGGCATACCGAGAAATTTGTACAGAAAATTTCTGTAATATAAGTTATCACAAATCCTTCTTCCATTTTCCAGCCAATAACTGGCTTGAAACAAGCTCACTGAGATTTGTTGACCTCATGGAAAGTATGACCTAGCCTTTGACCTGGCTAAAGCATTTTTTAATGGTTATACTTCTGTATTTTGGTCTGCTAAGTAGGTAGAAACATCACCAAAAATGAAAAGTACTGCCATTTAATTCTTTCTATAAATTTGTTCAATTAATGAATAGGAAGCATTGCATGCATGGCATTATATTAGTCCTTAATAGTTTTACTTTAAATGAACTTCATCAGCAGTAAAAATTTGTGGTCACTTTTGAAGACTACCTAAAACTAGATTCCTCGCAATCATAGTTCGAGGCAGTAGATATGTACAAATGTGTAGAGACAATTATCAAATTATTTCAGATCAGTCTTTTCCAAAAGCTTCAAATGATTTTTATGCTGCTCATATATTTGCATTGCTGATGCATGTAATTTTCATCTAAACATTTCACTCTAAGGTTGACTTGGTGTTTACCCACTTTGTCAAAAGAGCAATAGAGAGAACATGGATCACCTGACCTTAAAAAAAACCTATAACCTATATGGCTAAACGACAATGTAGCCACCACGGCTATTGTTATTTTATTTTATTCAATTCTTAAATTTTAATGTCAGCAATGCTACAGATAATATCAATATCCCATGTTAGAAGGAATATATATGTTAGAAGGAATAAGGATCGATGGAATCAAGAATCGGGAATTGATTTGAAGGATTAGGAATTGGAATCGGAATTAAAAAAAGTGGAATCGACTCATCCCTAGTTCAAATCATTTTAAATGTTAGAGAGAAGCATTTTTTTCATTTTAGCTTAAAAATACATGAAAATATTTTTTTGCCACAATTACAGATTTTATTCTATTGGTGTTTTCCAATTAAGTTATAAGGTGATTGGTTATTTTTTGCCAATGTCCCACCTCAATGGCTTATAAAATAATAATTTTCATTTTTAACACAGCCATGTAAGAAAATGTAGTTTTTCTATGCTTGCTTGGCTGACACATTGGTCTCTAAATGCTTACAGCAGTTCCTTCAGATATTGAGATGCTTCCCCTCAAAGGAGACTGATTTCTATTATCTTCAAATTTAAATTGCTTAAAATTTTACATGCTTATCCTTCGTGTTTACTTGTATGATTTCCTATAAGATTCCATTCACTTTATAATGAATTCCAAGTCCTACCAAACATAGTTGTGAGAGATTTTGTGATCCAAAAATACAACTGAAGCCTTACGTGATTAGGATTGCCGTGGTTTCTTACTCAGAAGCAGCTTATGAAACTGATGAATTCTTCTCATGTTTAGCACCGGGTATGGTTGTTTAAAACCAATTTTTGGGTGAGGGAAATTCTCGTGAAAAAATTGGCCTTAAACAGCCTTACCCAAGTGCCGGTGCCTTAACCAAGAAGATTGAATCAATAGTATTTGCCGGGGAAGTTAACAATCTTTTAGCTTATGAAACTATTTTAAAAGTTAATTTAGAAAAAGGTTGCCAGCAGAAAAGAGTTACAGATAGAGCCCTCAAATAGAATCAATGCTTAAATCGTTTGATAAAAATTTTTTGTTAATTCAATTCAAAATGAGTGTGAAAAAAGTTTTTTCCATTCATTGATGGTGGACTGTTTCTATTTTATTTTAATTTAAATTAGCACCCCGAATGACTTCTACTGCCTTTTACCTGCCTCAGGGGCGTAGCCAGAAATTTTGTTTGGGTGGGGGTCCAAAACCAGGAGGAAAATTTTTGAATAACAGGGTACTAAGTAATAGGCTTTAAACTAATTTTAACACTTATCATAATCAAAAAAGCTTCATTTGTTAAAGAAATATTTTGTAAAAACATGATTTTTTTAGTATTCTGTTTTATTTTGTGAAGAAACATTATTGAGTTTTCATATTTTGCGGGGGGGCTCCGGGGCCCCTGGACCCTGGCTACGCCACTGATCTGCCTTTTTGGTCAATAATAAATTTTTGTATTTATATTATTTTAAAACCGATATCAACGTTTATGAATCATATACAAATTTCTGTAATTATATGTGCTGGCTTTAGCCCATCATATGGAGGGAAGTTTGATCGAGTACTTGCAGTGGCATAGCCAGGAATTTCATTCGGGGGGGGGAGGGGGGTCCAAAACAAGGGGGGAAATTTTTGTAAAACAGGGTACTAAGTTGAGGGTTTTAAACTAATTTTAACACTTTTCTTAATTGAAAAAACATCATTTTTCAAAAAAATCTTTTGTGAATTCATGATATTTCAATATTTGGTTTTCTTTTGTGATGCAAAGTAAATGTGCTTTTATATTTTGGGGGTTCCGCCCCCCCCCCCTACCCCTCTCTATAACGAGTACTGGGACGCTTAATTAATTGCTTCAGAAGAGTTACATTCCCTGTAAGTCAAAATGTTTTGCATTAAATTATTTGGCTAGAAGGACCTGAATTTTGAAAATTGGCTCCATGCATTTCACTAATTACCACTCACTTTCTTACTGGATATAAAGCAATGCACATAGTTTTAATACCATGTAGTCATGCATTGGTTTAATTGAGATAAAATGAACATTTTTTTAAGCCAAAAAAAGCTTAAGTACATAATGGATAATTAAGGCGATATAATGAATTGCATGAGATAGGGAAAATGGATGGTGGTAGACACCAATCTTAGGATTGCAATGTGATAAATGAATCGATATATGCTGGTTTATTTTTCTTAGCCAATAAACCAGTATTTTGGGCATTATTTTCAGCTCAGTGGTAGATTAATTTTTGTACATAAAGTTCCATTTTAGGTTTTTATCAGTGTACTACATATTCTTTTTTTAATATGATGAACTCCTCATACCATGGTTTTGAAATCTCTCTCGCAGAAGTTTTCCTACTTGATGCTTCCATGCCATATTCTATGTAAAATTTATCCTCATAACTGATTTACATGGGGCATGAAATTCCACTTCTTCAAATTACATGCTTATTTCAATAGAAAGTGATATCATACTATTGTTGAAGCAGTAGCTGTTTGCCTCCTTGCATCCATAAATTTTCACTTGTGTTCACGATTCAATTCATTATACTTTGTCTTCATTATTTCCAAAGTTAAACTTTCTTCATCAATTTCAGTTTTCCTTGTGCAAATGCAATTTCCCATCTGTTGTTGGAAAATGTTGGGTATGTCTTGAGGGCAGGGATGCACATGAGGCATACACTTCTTTATCGATTTATGAGAGTAAAAAATTATTTGCTCTTTTCAGTCTGTCATAATATTCAAGTTTTGAAAGCAACTGCATTTTTAATTTTCATGCTTGGATGCATTTTTGCCAGTCAAAGTGTTAGAATGTTCTGAGTAATACATGGTCGTTACTTTTTACAAAGCAGCACTCATTAATGCGGAAAGGGTAGAGATAGAGATGATCACAGCTCCTGCTGCTGTGCATACATGAACATTGTTTGGGAGCAAAAACAAAGGTTTTGTATTATGATCCACTAGAATGGTGTGTGTAACATATTGAAGGGAAGCATTTGGGATTGATGCAATGGTTTTTGAATTAGGGTGCATTGGTTGGTGAGGAAGTCACAACAATCCATTGCGCACTTTATGCACTTATCCGTGATGAAATTTTATACTTTGAGCCTTCATTATTTTAAGATAATACAGCTTAATTTTCATCCCAAGATTTCTTCCTCCTAGGAATCGATTACGGTGGAAGGATGGTGTAAATTCTTACTTAAAGTATATCTGGTATTACCGAGCAACAATTTTATTCAATGTGTGCGTATGGAATTAGCTGTGGAAGTATGGAGATATTGGATGAAGCCTTGTGAAATCCCCAAACTACTCACAATGTGTGAAATTCATATGCTTGCGGATTATTCTTAAGTGAGCTCTACCCTTACCTACCTAACCATAGTCTTCAAATTGAATGGATAAGTGATACGTAGATTCTTGAGTATGGATAGGAGGAAGCATGACTAAGACTGAAACTATTCTCTAGCATCCTTAGTTGAATGAAGGTAATTTTTTTACATTTTTAGTTATCTAGATAATATCACCTTTAATTAATCTCTCCTCTTCAAAAACATCTGTGTCTATGGTCAGACTCAGGATAGTTCTTTAAATATTGCTAAAGACATATTTTGGAGGGTATAAAAAGGTGGTCATTTTTATTCTGTGTAGTTAAAGAGAAAAATAATTAGAAAGGTCATATCTTTCTTAAACTCTGCAATAAATCTTGTGGAGAGAATAAGTTATTATCTTTGTGCATCCTGTGCAAAACACGCTGTAATGTATGTCATGCTATGATATTTTTAAGTTTTGAATTATTTCACATTTTGTGCAAAGTTTTTTTTATGAGTATATTCCTCGTTTTGAATCCTGAGGCCTTTCAATTTTTTCTACATTGATACCAAAATTTCGTAAATCCTAATGTGAGAATTAGGTTTTCATCTCATTTGGTTTTGGATGATGCGTTTTAAAAAGTCTTTTTAAGTTCTAATTCATTATGGTACATATATGTTTACATAGGTAGGAATGAGCATATGGTCTGTAGCATGTGTGTGAAAAAATAAATTGGTAGCTTTTTTAGAATTGCCTGCAAGGTAATATTATAGGATTGAGAGCATTCATAAGATAGTGTTCAGGTTAAAGACCTGAGTTGATATTTCTTACCTTAGCAGAACTACTTTTCAAAATAGGGTTTTAAATATGCATATTTCTAGTCTTACGTGGTCGGCACTAGGCCTTGGAAACATCAAAATTTGTTACATTCTCCATTTTAGTTAGTTACTGATAATGATTTCTAATGTGCTTGATTTTTTAGGATAACATTTGAGTATAATCTGTAAACTTTTTTTATTATTTTTTATTACCTGCGTAAGATGTAATTTTTTTACAAAAAAGCACACTATTTGTTTGAGAAAAAAAGAGTGAAAACTTATGCTTTAATTTTATTATGACATTAAATAAAACATTTGAGGCTTATTTTTATTATTTAGAGGATATAGGGACTGTTCCCCCCTAAACTGTCACCAACAGGTTTCATTAGTGGTTGCTCATGCTGCCTCAATGACAGCTCAAAATTCTAACTTTTGGAATCTCCCAAATGTATCCCAACCCATTGATTGATCATGGTCATCATGCCATTCCCTTATTCATTCCCAAAATCTAACCTCGTCTAAGGATCCAAGGTAAAAAAGGCAATGACTTGTTGATCCCTGTCTCTAAAGTTTAATCATTCAAGGTCAGAAGATTTTGATTCAACTATCCCCCTCTTGGTCCCTCTCACCATCTTCATATGACAGAAAATATCACAAGAAAAAGAATAATATGCCTAATATTATAAATTTTCTCTTTAGACATCCTATTTTTTGATTATCAGAGGATCGTGACCTTTGTACTTGGAGAATCCTAAAACTGCCTCTACACAAATAGAAGATGAATATTTTCCACACTAGACTTAACAGTAATTAATGAATTCATCAGTTCATGCATTACCGTGATTTATTGGCAAATGCAGATACTTGTGGGCATTTGCATTATCGCAATTCATGTTTTTTTTCTGTTCTGAACAGAGTTAAATGGACTGGATTCCCTGGTGCTTTTTATATAACATTATGGTTAATTAAATGTAGTTAAAAATTCATTTTTTCCATTTAATATACATATTTTCCCTTTTGGATTTCCATATATGGAATTTGTTTTTGACCCTCTTTCATATTATAATTGGTAAATTATGATATTCTTGTACCTTTCTGGTTCATCAAATTGCCAATCACTCATTACAATTTTTACAATCTCTTTAATATGAGGGTAAAATTATTAGATTTGGTTAATATTATGGTTTCTGCTGAATACCTCCTATAGCCACAACACTCTTTTTATCCTCTGAAGATTATATCCAGCTTAAACTGTATCTGAATCCTATTTCCCTCAGGCCACCATGTTGAAGAAAACCAAGGGCAAAATAAAGAGGAGGAACACAGAGCCATCAATGGTTGTCTCCCCAATGGCCCAGTATAGCCTGAGACCACCAGACTCCTCAGCAAACCACAACACTGAGTTCTGAAGATGCTGTCGTTGTGTTGGTGAAGAGACAGAAGCCGCTGTAGGCGGTGAATTTCTACGTAGCCCCCAGGATCCTCAACATGGCCAAGCACTGTCTTGACCAACTTACCTGCCTTCACATCGGAGAGGATGTGTTGTATTCCCGTAGTGAGTGGACATTTGTGTGAATTCATGCACCCCTCACTCCCTCTTAATATCCTCGTAGCGGAAGTCGTGTGGCATTTTTTTTCGGTGGTAAGTGTTGTTGATGACTGAAGAGAGGAGTCACTTACCATACTTATGGAAGGAACATTGAGGATGGCCAAAGTGCATTTCTGGCTAGTCATTTTCTCTCTAACTGCAACTTCAAAGAACAGCCTTTTTTTTATTAAGAAGCTGTTCTGAAGGAATCAGCATTATTAAGCCTTTGAATATTTAATTCCTAGAAATTTATTTCGAAAATATTTTCCTTAACAATATCAAGTTTTTACGCCAAAACTATATTGACCTCCTCCCTTATGTAATTGCGTATCTTCTACCTCAATTGAGTAACTTTAGGGCATCATTTATTGCAATTCCTTTTTCTTCCAAAGAGCTATTGAAGGGTAGACTTTTGGAGAATATCTCTACTTGACAAATTTTGACGAACCAAAATAGAAAAACTCGCAGGAAATTGTTTGTTGGGAATTCAGAACATCTTTCAAGATCCTGTCATTGAAATTTGTTTACATTTTAAGTTTTTCTTTGTTGAATGATGTAAAAGTCAACCTAAAAGAGGTTTCAAAGCCTTAACATGCTCGTTAGCATTTGCAGTTTCCTTTGTCATCCTCGTCAACAATAATGCTTTCATCACACGCTGAATGCCCTCTTGTTGAACTTCAAAGCAGGGAAATGCTGATATTGAAATACTTTGCCATTGAATTTGTTGAATCTGCTTTGTCCATTGATAGCCTTAGTATTGAGTGCAGGTGAGTTTGCTGTTCTCTGCTTACGTTTTTTGAAGTGAGGATCACCTGAATGTTAGAAGTGACCACTTGACTCCATTGACATTTTAACTCCATGTACAGCAGATAAAAAGTATTCATGCTACATAAAGGAGGTTTTACTCCTTCTCAGCTATGTCAATGCACTGTAGCATATATTTTTGAAAGGTCTTCTGGGTATTTGCCCAGAGATTTGATTTCAATCGTATATTATTGTTAGCTGGTTACAGTTACATTTTTATTATTCCATTCTTTCTCTGGAGACTACATTTTTTTTTTGAAAAGTGTTGACATGCAGAGTAGTGTGTTACCTTTTCATGGGTAAAGATGGTGATCTCATGAAGCCTAATGGCTTGTTTAATGTCTTTTGTGCCATCACTTATTAACATTCAAGATTAGTAAATTTGTTCGTTTGAAGCACTTGGGAGGTTGGTAGCTGTGGGTGAATTTTGATAGATTCTTGCTTGTGCAATGGCTAAGCATATTAGAGTAGCAATGCTTAACGGACTACTCCTGTAGAAAAAAAAACAGAGTTCTCGAAGAAAGAAGGAACAGGTTATCCTGATGGCTTCCGAGCCATCTGTGAAGCAAGGTTAAATATTGTGGGACAGCTACGGTGTTTGAAGAAAAAAAGAGAAGAAAGTCGGAAATCAGTATTTTAAATTTCTACACATATTTTTTGAATGAGTGTTTTTAGAGATGAAATGTTAATTGAGAGAAAATGAGTGAAGTTGTTTTTGAAAAAATGGAAGTATATGCGCGCGCGCTTTCGTGTGTATGAGAGAATCTTGTGTGCATTTGGTACGATGGGTGTATTTACGTGAAATCTGGAAGAAGCATTTTTTGTACAATTCAAGTGGGTATCCCCTTTTTCAGAGACTGATGAAACCATGAGGCCCTGTGCGTCCACTTTAGGCCCACAGGTTTATCTTGTGTGTATGTTAGTCTTGTTAGTAATTTCATGTTGGTCATAATTCTGGTCAGTTTAGCTACATTTGAAAAAAATGGCTAAGCCTTAATTTACCTTAATGGTTTGTGTAAATGAAAAAAATATGTATAAATATATACGCGCATATATATTTTTTTGCTGACCGCATAGAAAATATCCTTGGCATAAAACTTCTCAATAATCAAAATATGGATATTGTCTTTATTAATAATGTTGCGGAGTGAGACAGCACAGTAATTGCTTGCGTGCTGCAAATGTGTGGTCAGATATTTTATTTATGCCATCGATGGTACTTAAAAATTTATCTGCCCTTAGGTATCAGTGTCAGTGAATGTCCATAGGTGGTGGGTGGAAAGATACTGTGGAAATTGGTCAGAGATATGGACCCTGACGACAAGGAAGCTAAACGCAGCTAGGATTTTGCATACATACATAATGTGCTACAATTTTACATGAGCAACTCATGGGCATGGGTTATCACAAGTCATCTTAAAGTTATAAAATTATAATCATCATCAATCTGCTAATGTGAATGTGAGAGTCAACCTTCAAGTATTGTTTTAATTTTTGCATTTATGTTTAGAAAATTGTATGTATGTATATAAAATATATATACACTATTGTAAAATTGCTGGAATCATATGGTATCAATATGGAATAACATTCCAGACACAATTGCTTGTTGAAGAAGCACAAGGAACAATTACTTTGAATGGAATGTGAGCTGTTTCACCGATCCCTCACCAGAGTTTACGTTTTGGTGGGGCGAAAAGTATGAAACGTAAGCAAGAGTAAAGAAGTCGCACAAAACAAGCCAAGCAAGTAATGCCAAAGATTGGATCCTTGAAGTATTGTATGTTCGAGTGAATGTGTGAGTGCTTCAGTGTAGTCAAAGGAGGTGACAAGGTGGCTTTTCAAAACGTCAAAAGCCCTGGTACAATGTCTATTTATGTGAAACATCATTATAGTGGCACTCTTTGACTGAGTGTTTTACACAATTTTTTTACTTGGATCCAATCCAAATACGTGCTCCATTTTAGAAGTTGTTAGTGTTGTATCTCCGCTCATATCATACACTTATATATGTAGATATATATCAGTATATATCTATCTTTATTTGTGTATGGATTAATGTATATTTGTATGTATATATAATATGCATTCACATTTGCATGTGTGTATGTATATTATTATACATACTTACGTGCTTAGCTTATTATACTGTGGAAAAATGAAGAAATAATTCATTAAGGCAACCCATTGGTCATTGTCGAGGAACTTTCACAACGAATATTGAATGGGAAGTGGAAATATTTAATCATTCAAAAGCTGAATGCAACCGGCCCAACTTTATTTGAAGAAAATCCATTTATTTTGGCAGAGGGGCTGCCTTGGTCCAAGAATATCGGAGCGTTGGTGTTCAATAAGCTGTCAAGTAAATGATTGTTGTGGTTAACTTTGTTAATGCACCTATGTCCTATTTCTCTCCCTAATTCTATCTATTTCTTCTTTATCTTCCTGTCATACGTGCTGAGGCTTGAAAGCTATTGGCCTACTTTGTGTTAGGCCTTTACATGCTAAGATAATATCAAATATCAGCTATTCATGTTGAACCTACTTCAAGAAAGTCAGTCAACTGTGAGCTGACAGCAAAAGTTGCCCATATGATGGGAAACACTTCTTGTTCAAGTGTTTTTATGGTGCTTAATGTTGTTCTAGCAGCTTGTTTTAATCATCCATTTTCTACAAAAAGTTTTACATAGGACTTGTGCAAATTTTTGTCTAAATGTGCTCATCATTCAGTTGATGAATGGTTGCATATCTCTGTAATGTGTGCTGATTACCACTTTCAACTGATGGTTGACTCGTGGACAAAGTGTAAAAAATTATCCAGTTGTGACACACTTATGACATGACCTGCAGCTGTGATCTCCCTGTTGTAAACTTGCAGAGACCTTTTTCAATTTTTGCTTTTCAATTTTTTTCCTATTCTGATCTTCATCTGCTGGCTCAATCATCGCGGGCAAAGCCAGTGAAAGAAGATCAAAACTGGGAATATATATGTGTACACTCACGCACACTTATTTTTCAATGTTAGATTTTCCGATCTGTTTGGCCTGATAGTTGCACAGGGAGGGACAGATATCACCACAATGGAGGATTAGTGGTACATCAATAATCCCTTAAAATTTAAAGACATGAAACATCAATTATCAGCGATAATTGAAGACGTAAGTCACCATTTAATGAATAATAGTGTTATGTACTTGCAAGGCATACCATCCTTTAATAACGATATGTTTCCCTGAAAGGATTGTAGCACTGCTATAAATGACTTGTGCCAACATATACCTCATAAGTTTGATCATTAGTTTGGGGCTCATGACTTAATCTGGGTTTTGTTATTTCCTATGATTTAATCGTTACGATTTCAGAGAAAGCACAAGTCTTTGAGCAGAGTTATAAAGCTTTTATTTGGAGTATACAAATATAGTACCCATTAATTGGCGTTTGTATTAAAATATTAAATAACATCACAAATTTGATGCATAAGGAGTGAATGGGTCATTAATTGGTCGTATATTGTATAAAATTTTAAACATCTATGTGCCCAATAATTTTCATTTAGGTCAATTTTCAGTGAATTACTTGATGCTTTTCCTGTGGATTGGAAAAAAGCATTATAAGATGTTCCTTTATCATTGAAATTTGTGAATCGTGAAGTTCCGCTATGAGTTGCCATTATTTAATAGGTACACATTTCCATCTTAAATGAGGCACAATGGTATTGTTTGAGGATTATTTGATTTATTCAAAATGTTAAAAAATGGTTACTAAGAATTTTCTGTTGAGATTTTCTGAAATATCCGTTTCAGAAAGGCGAATTCGTAGTTCCAGATATCATTGTTTTGTTTTGTTCCTCTTTTAATATTTTTTTAGACTTGTTGACTTGAAAAGACGAGATGATAGTGTAAAATATCTGCATGTAAAAAATGGGGTAAACTTTACATGCAAACAAAAAAATCAAAAATCCACTTTTTAAAATCTTCAAAAAAAAAAATTCTCCTCTCCCAAAAATTTTCATTTTGCAATCCGTTTAAAAAAATCTTTCCTTTTCAACCCTCTCCAAGCTCTCCCCTAAAAAAATTCCTTTTTAAAATGCAATTAAAATATATATTGATATTCTATGAGTAGCAAGGGATTCAAAAGGATTTGCCGCAAAGGTGATGACCTGGACTAACCATGCCGGAATTGGTTTGTTCTACCCATCGCCGAGCCACTTAAACCCGCTGCTGAATCATTGTGCGTGGGGCTCAATTGCGCGGGAATTTCACTCACCGTTTCTCGATTTTTACAACTTTCCCAGGAAAAAAAAATGTGTGAGTGAAAATCCATTTTCCGGACTGCTCTCTATCGATTTGTGACCAATCGCCATTTAAAACTCGAAAACGTTTTAAAGGTCATGAGCTGTGATTTTTTCCCGAGCAATCTGCACCAGTCAGTGGGTTTGTGGACGAAAGTAAATAAAAAAAAATCTTTTAAATTTAAAAATATACCTGAATCATATGTTTCTGTCTCCCTTATAAAGCTAATGATGAACATGATTGATTAAAAAATGTTCTTCTAGTGTGAGTGAGTGTGCTAGGGTGTGGTTGTTGCATGTATGCACATGCGAGTATCATTGTCTTAAGAATCTCTCCCCGAAAGAAATCTCTTCGTTCCTCCGAGGGGAGAAGTCTCCTCAATTATCCTTTCAGAAAAAACTAAAAACCAGAACTCACAAAATTATATAAATATATATTAAAGTTACGTGCGTGCATACAGATAAAACGAGAAAAATGTGTCTCTGTTGCGTATGAATAAAATATATAAATATATATCTACATTATACATATAACATAAGTATAGAGTTACACACACATGCATATACATATAGAAAAAATTAATATGTGCTATCAATAGAGCTAAAAAGGAAAACTGTATCAAAGACTTATTGGTTGTCTCCTACTATGGTTTTATTTTTTTCTCCACATGTCGAGTGAGAGCAAAATTCACCCTTCTTTCTCTCTTGTCCATTGCGGAAATAACACTCGTATTAAATGGCTTCCTAGCGGAGGCCATTTTAAATTACTGTCAAGGAAGTATTTGAGTATGTAAAGTGATAGCATATAGGAAAAAAATGTGATGCCGACTAAGGCATCCAGGGATATCCTAAATAGTTGCAAGATTCGGTTAACGTTTTGCCCAAATGAATCCATCAGACAAGCGACCTGCTTGTAAGATCTAATCCTGTGGGTATCCCTTGCTATTTACTTACTCAGTCTCCTGTGGTAAAACTTGAGGTTCAAGAGAGTGTGAATTTTGCTCGCATTTAGTTGTCAAGTAAAGCAAAAAATGTTGAAAATTTCTGTATGATTGAATTGACTGATGAAAATTTCTTATATTGAATTTATTGCAATAAGGTTTAATGATTGAAAATATATGCATATATGTATATGATGTGATGATGGTAAATAGTATATATTATAACTTGTGGTTATATAGGCAGAAATTAAATGTACTACCGAGAGCATAATGTCTTTTTAATTATCATTAGAAGCTATTTTCCCTCTTGTGTTTCCATCCTTTTCATCATTTGTCTTGATAGATTAATCTTAATCATTGGTTTAAATCATATGAACCTCTGCCAGGAAAAGAAGTTGATGAAATAGGAGGAATGGGGCTAGATTGGGTTTTGCGGACCTTGATTTGAGCTATCAAGAGTTGATGTTACTTTGATCGAGGCACCTTGAAATAAAAATGACATTTAATGGAAAGTTTGTTATGGTCATAGCAGTGGTGAATTCAACATCAAATTTAGGGGGGTTCATAATCTGGGTCAGGGGAGTGTGGAATATCCTCTGGGAGAAAGGGGAGTTTTTACAGTAGGGAGTGCTACATGTGGCGGATCCAGGATAGGGGCAAGGGAGGCTAGGCAGGAGGTCTGGAGGGTAACCTCCCAGCAGTAGTGGGGATCCGAGCAAAATTATCATTTTATCAAGTGTTAATTGGATCCGTCACTGGAGCGATACACTCTAAGATTTATAAAACTTGAACTTCTCTCACATTTGAGACTTTTAGCCATTCATTTGCATATACACTCTCTATACTCTTTTATGAGGATATAAAACCTAGTAAACTAATGAAATTAAAAAAAATTGATAAAATTTAGGGTCATAACCCCCCCCCCCTAAATCTGCCCCTGGTTCAGAGGTGAATGGGTTTTAGATCTAAACCTTTCCTTCCCCAGGTTAAGAAATTTGATTCCTGTTTGCATGCATCTGAAACAAGGTAATTTTTCCTTCTGGATTAACAAAAAAAAGTTTCGTGTTCATCTTACAATGGAAAAGCCTTTGCTAACAATGAGGGGTTACTATAAAATGTGTACCCCACATTTTCCATAAATAATTAGAATGGGGATCTGCATTTGATGATACGTAATTGAACTGCCTCAAAAGCAAGTCAATTGAGTTAATAAATTAACTTTTAAATTTAAAAATATGCGTACCTTTTAATGATAAATTTCCTTGTTAAAGGTGACACATTTTCTTTCATTGCTGCAATGACTGCAGGTAATCTTTAGCTAATTTGATTATAAAAATGAATTTGAAACCATTATATGACATATCTAGTTGTTTGTTAGACTCCCCTTCCGCTAGACTTGGAGATTCATCATCTCCGTCAGTTTTCAGCAATTATATGAGTTAATTTGGAATTATGGATTAAAAGGACTGCTAATTAATGATACAGTAAAACCTCTATGTAGTGAACCTCTCTACATCGAAAACCTCTATACATCATACCAACCCTCTGGTCCCGTCAGTTTTACATGTAAATTTATAGGCAAACCTCTCTATAGTGAACCTCTTTATATCGTAAAACCTCTATATATCATAGCAACGAGACACCCCCGAGACGGCCTAACTACCTCCGCATTTCGTACCGAGACAACTAGAGACCATCAATGCAGCCGCAATAACGAACATGGAATGACATTATCAGCGCTAAATGTTTCACGCTTATTTTTTTCTTATACACCTTTAATAATTTTCACGTTAACCATTAGTTTGGTCCATTTTGTTCCATATGAGAGCATACCTAACAGTAAATAAGAAAAAGGCATCCAACTCTCCTAATCATATTAAGTGGCAGTTAATGATGATGGTGACAGAAGACATTGTTTTCTCTCAAATCATGGTCAAAATCTTGCGATAGCAATCGCTTTCATTTACTTATGGCTTTATTTTCTTGTAAGTGCTTACATACAATGTTCAGTTAATAAAAGAGGCGACCAGCGCAGCTTATAATCACTTGCTGGCGGAAATATTTCAACCAACTTCACTCCCATCCATGGAGACAGAATTACTTGACCGCATTGCTACTTCTGCTTCTAAAATGAAAATATTTCATGAATATACTGCAACTCGAAATAAATCAAATACAATTTTGCAATTATTTCATTCCCACATTTCCCGGTGTAGCACTTTCTTACTACTGCCTTGGTAATTTTTTCGATGCTTTCGTGAACGATCGTAGTTCATAATTTATTGCGCTTAGTGACATATGTCTTGCCTGCGTATTTATGCCGCAAAATCTGACTCTTCCATCGGGAGTCCGGGATGTCATTTTCTAGCAATACTGAACGAACATCAATCCATGCGCGACAATGTTAGGTGAAGGAGACAGCTAATTAGCTGATATGCGGTAGGGCAATGAAATTTCTTACCCTCGCCACCGCATTCTAAAGTAGTTCGCCTAGCATTCTCGCCGGGAAATCACGTCCTTTCGCAGACCTAGCATTTTTGTGTGCCCCTGACAGATTTTTTCTTCGGAACACTACTTGCATTATATTTTGGAGAGAGAGAATTCAATGAAATTTTCAAAATTGTGCTCAATTTCTTGTCTATTTTTTGCAGTAGTCACATGTTTATTTATATTTTTATAATTTTTAACAAGTCACATGCTATAAGAATGATAAATCAGTTCTCTAAAAGATATTATCAGGAGTATTTTCAATTATTGCCCATAAAATATAAAAATTACTTAATTAATCATAGGCTGATGATGGATTCGAGAAATAAAAGAAGGCGACTACTTGACATTACCACATAATTAGCTATTTCTCTAGCCATCAACGAGGGCTGGCAGAAGGAAGATGTAGCAATGACCTTTGGAAAGCCATGGTTCACCCTGACATCTATTTTAAACAACCAAGGAAAAACATAAGAAACTGTCTATCTAGGCTGCACAATTAAAACACTCAGGCAGTGAAATACGAGGATGAAGAAATTATGTTGAGAAATATAAAACTATTGTACTTTCCCCCGAACACTATTAGTAAATTGAATAGTTTCTTAGGTCAAAAGGCATTAACGAACACAGCTAGTGATTTATTTATAGTGAAAATGACATTAAAAAGTGCTCATGTAATTGAAAACATTATTTCGAAAGAGTTTGAAAAAAATTTTAAGCAAAACCAATAACTAATTTATTTTATAAAAAGGCCTCTTTAACTAGTTACTTTACCTTTGTGTAATCCTTTTCCTAATGTATAACTGTAAATATATGTTCACTTATGCATGCATATATGTTTAAATATAGTTATTTAATGATTAAAAAGACAGTAGCACCTTTCATTTCCCAAGGATATGAAAAAATGGTGGCTACCACTAAAACCTCTCTATAGTGAACCTCCATACATCAAATTGCCCAAATTTTGGTCCCCTCCATTACGATGTAAAGAGGTTTTACTGTATATGTAATTTCCACCACTCCTGCAAATCCTTCATTGTTTATCAAAGTAAACTTCGTTGTCATGGTTCTTAATTATCAATATTATTTAGTGTAATCCTACTTTTTACGATTTCTATTCACATTTACAAATTTTTATTGTGTCTTAAATGAAGTTACCACACATATCTCTGTGCATTATTGCTTGATGATGCCACCTGCAATGGCTGCGAAAGTTCATGTGACAAAGCACAATATGCAGCTGCTCCCTAAAGCCTCTGATACTAATGAATCTCACTGGGAAAGCCTATGTTTCAGTGTTTCTGTGCTCAGGGGTGGATCCAGGATTTCTTTCTGGGGGGGGGGGGGGCACAAGCAAGGCCGTATCCAGGATTTTGTTCTGGGGGGGCACAAGGATACCACGTAATACAAATCAAATGCCATGATAATGGAACCGTATTTAAAATCTTGCATATTTTTTAAGGGTCGGGGGGGGGGGGGGGGGGGGGCACGTGCCCCCGTGTTCCTCCCCCTCCTAGATCCGCCTATGTCTGTACTGTTTTCAATTTTTATTTAGTGAAGTTAAAGATGCCATTTGGCTGTATGTAGTCCTTGAGTAGGACTGGGAAGATAACTTATTAGTTAACTGATAGCTCAGAAAGAGTTGTGGAGGCTATGTTGGATGTGTGTGGTCTTTTCAGTTCTCTAGTTGGTACTACAGTAAAACCTCTTTACATTGTAATGGAGGGGACCAAAATTTGGGCAATTTGATGTTTGGAGGTTCACTACAGAGAGGTTTCAATGATAGACACCATTTTTTCATATCCTTTGGAAATGAAAGGCACTACTGTCTTTTAAACCATTTTATTTATGTGTTTAAACAAACATGCATGCATTAGTGAACATATATATATATATATATATATTATATACACACTTTGAAATGTTCCTCGGCGAGGTAAATAACGTAAAAAACCCTAGGATGGGCAGTATCACAGAACACACAAGATAAAGATTAAAAACTCACATTAATAACTTAATTTTCGGTGGCATTACCACCTTCCTCGGAATATATGTATATATTATTCAATATTTACAGGAAGTGAGTACTATCACATGATTTTTGCCATGATTCGAGAGAAAACAATGTGATCTCTAACTTAATTCAACAGTCACTTAAAATGATTAGGATAGTTGGATACCTTTTTTCTTTTGTTAGGTATGCTCTCATATGGAACAGAAAGGCCACAACTAATGATTAATGTGAAAATTACAACATAATAAAGTTGTACATATGAGAAAAATAATACGGGTGAAACATTTATCGCTGAAAATGTCATTCCATGTACGTAATCGCGGCTGCATTAATGGTCTTTAGTTGTCTCGGTACGATTTGCAGAGGTAGTTAGGTTGTCTAGGGGGTATCTCCTTGGAATGATAAGTGGAAGTTTTATGAGATGAAGAGGTTCACTACAAAGAGGTTTGCCTATAAATTTACATGTAAATCTCGCGGGACCGTAGGGGTGGCATGAAGTATGGAGGTTTATGATGTAAATAGGTTCACTACATAGAGGTTTTATGTACTGTATTTACAATATAATGAAGCTTCACCACTCTTTCACTTTTATTAGTATTTCATAAGCCTCAATCATTTTCACTAGAAATATTTTTTTTTGTTTTGCAGATTTTTACTCTATTCTTGAGAAATTTAAAAGACTTAATAGCTGCAACTATATATTTTTGCAAGTTAAAATATAAATTTTATCAAAAATTTAAAATGGGTAGTTTGTTTTTATTTTCAGTCCTTTTTCTTAGAATTTACCTACCAGATCTTATTCTGACTATGATTTTAAATTTTTTGTGTGTCATGACCTGTTTTGTTATTTTTTTACATGTATCCTTAAAACTGTAAGTTCCTCATACCACTATCAATAACATGAATATTTCTGCAATTAGTGTCATTGATGATAACTGGACCATTTAGACTTTCTAGTAAGGAATCTTTGTTTCTTTTCTATTTTTGTTGTGCTGCTGATGAAACGACCAAGAAAAACAAGTCAATAATTACTGCTTATAGGCATATAGGTAGCAGATACCTTCATTTCTGAAGTTACAAGGATCCCTTAATGTATCTCTTATTGAAGGAATAAGGTTAACCTTCCTTTCTTAATATCATATGGTGTTAAAAGAGTATACATATTGCTGTTTCATTAGTTTATTCTTCCATTTTGTGATCTTGGATCTGATTTATGTTCTTTCTGTTTGGAAGATGCAAATCTAGAGGTCATAATTCTGCAGGGTTGGGAAGTAAGCATTTTCACATATTGTGTTCTCTATGCTCAGAAGAATATACTGCCCTCAGCATCAAGTCAGTTAATTTCCAAATGGGGCCACATTACTTCCTCAGATGCATGTGGTTCATGTTAAAAATCCTCAAATAGAATCCCATCACTGCAAGGATCAGCTTGCCTTCTCACTAATCCAGCCATGCCTTTGCCATGGAGTGACATTATAAACTTTCAGCTCTCTTTCCAGGAGATCATCTTCTATTATTTCTTGCCAGTGAAAGATATATGGAGAGGATACAAGGGGGCCTCCTCCCCCTGCAACGAGACAAATTTTTAGCTTTAAAGATGTCTACCTCCTGGCACTCAGAGAATTTGTAGTACTTCCTATCCTTGGACTAGTTCTCATGAATTTCCCTGACTATTTTTAAAGGCACCCTTGTTTTGATAGAAAATATCATGGGGTGCCCTGATTTAAAATTATTTAATCTTCTGTTGCATGGATCTTAAATACCCTCCCTACCAGAGCTACATGTACAATACTGCTTCTGGTCAAGATACACTATTTACATGACGATCTTATCCTTTGAATGTGATACCACCCATTACCGACTTGAAGTGTGTTGGATTCAAGGTTTTCAGATGTGAAAACTATGCATTAAAGTTTTCTCTTATCATCTACATATATGTTTTTTCTTGTATCTATGCATGACTAATAGTATCAAAATATTTTCATTTAGCTACTAAACCTGATGGAGTCAAAATCGCTTCTGACCCAGTGTGCCTTGAGTACTAAAAACTTTTGTTTGAACCTTATATGCACCAATCAGAGAGTTTTAAATCACCGGAAATTGTTTTATTTCGTTTCTTCTTCCTCTTCCTCATTTATCTGAATCCCGACTGTGGTATTGAATCGCTTCTTCTTAGCTCCCCACTTCATTTAATAATTAAAATAATTTATTTGTCCAAGGATGTTACAAAAGAAAGTTACTAGTCATGTCATGAAAAATACATATGAATGCAAAAATTTGCAATTACATGGTACATATATGTTGGCAGGGATGCTGACTTACAAAAAAAATTGGGGGGGCCCAAACCGGGGATCTTGCCACGGGAAATTTTATAAGTAGTGAATTTTAAGTTTTTTAAGCATTTTAGAAGAGTCGTATGATCAACATTAGAACCCTGATAACTCGAATCTCAATATCTGGGCACTCCGGGGAAAATCGACAAGCCTGACACATTTTTTCATCACATCCATAACGAATTTTTGAGGAGGCTCGGGGCCCCTCAGGCCCCATGGAGTCGGTGCCACTGTATGTTGGTAACATTATGCGCCGATGATGTCATACACATTGTAGATAAGATCTCTCTTGCCTTCTCTGGAGCACTGAGCGCACAGGTGGATTAAGATTGATGCTGAGGGCGAGAGGAGGGGTGCAGTTCATTGGTTTCCACGGAGCCTTGGTGACAGTGGTCGTGCGTTGAGGTCTGATATGCAGTTAAAAAGTGCTGGCTTTCACATAATCATTAATTATTTTTTAGCATTTTTGTTTAGCTGGTAAAATAAAAGCTTTTATCGTTGAGCCACTTTAAAAATTTCCTAATTTTAAAATTTTCCATAAATTACGGGGTGCGACCAACCCTTAATCCGCCACGGACTTGGCGCACATTTAAAAATATTGATAAATACGTATACATATGGGAAATAAGATTTTCAGAATTTCCCCAGCAGTATTCGTGACTAGTGCGCGTATGTGGTACCTAAGCGCTTAAAATTTCTCTAGGGGCCTTAAAATTATGAAAATAGAGGAGTTTTCGATAAAAAGATTTTTAGGCACTGATTTAGTTCCCTATAATAAAGATCTACTTTACAAAGCATATATTTTATAAGTATTGTCTTACTTTGCATCGATTCTTGTAACGATTGCATGTATATATTTTTAAATATGAGTGTTCGGAGTAGACGTAGCTCCAAGCCGTTCCCTTTTCATGCTAAGCCGTATAAAAAAACTTGTGAATGAAATAAATTGATGGTGTTACGCACGGCCCGCCGTTCATGGTACGGGCCGAGAAATTGAGACCGCTTTCAGACGATACGACTCTGCATTTCTAGGCGCCGTGCCATGAACGGCGGCCGGCGAAAAGTCGTCTCGTCTGAAAGCGGCCTATCCTTTTAGCTTTAATTCGCATTCACATTGATTAAACCATTTCCTCCCGTCGTAGTAATGTGTAGCCACTCCTAATGTGCGTCCCACTGAGCTGGGAAAATGAGACTTGATAAAATTTGCAGCATTTTGTTTTGAAATTGTCACAAATATGCTGCTTTTAGGGTTTGTCAACCTAGTTCATCTGTTAGTTTATTTTTGAAGCTAGTAGAAACAATTCTACTTGCTGAGACAGACGGCTGCAAATCGGAATTTCAATATGGACGCTTACCTACTGTCTGTAGGTAAATATAAAACGCAAAGTATAATAGAAGTAAAAATAGAAGGGCGTTGAAAAGATGATTGTGACTTTCCTTCATCAAAAACTATATAGCATATGCTTTCCCTGAAGATTTAATACTTTTTTACGCTCGTAGAAAATAGATCACATTAGATTTTCGCGCCGTTACCGCCCAGTGTAGGATACGGGTCATTCTTAATGCCATTTTACAGGTGCATGTGATTGCACAGGATAGAACTGCATTATTTTCTCATTACGGCGTGCAAATGCGCGAATGCACGAACGAAATAAGAGCATGGGCTATTTTGCCATCTCACGTCCATGCATTCTCGCACGCGTTCTAGCAATTCACCGGAAATTGTCACTGCGGCCTCGCACACGCGTCAGATTGTGCAACCATGTGTTCCGTTTAAAACGCCCTTCATGGAACCGTTTGATGAATTCATCTCCAAAATATTTTAAAAGGATTACTTGAGACGACCTTAAGATCGAAACGCCTGAGTAACTTCAAAATCGCGAGTAGACATTTTCCAGTGCGGAAATGGGTTTAATGATGCATGACTCCCTCTTGAGTGGCGTATTTTAGTCACGTATTACTCCTTTAAACCTTGTGCTATAGTCTTGAAAGTTTCCGGGTGTATTGAGTAAACCCTTGATAACATTTTGCAGTGTTTCAAATCTTAAAAATGCAATCTCATTATTACCTCAGATGTAGAACGTTTAAGTTTTTAGTTACAGAAAAAATTATGAGAAGACTAGTTTTTTAACGAACTTTAAGGTACGTGGCGATATTTTTTGGTACCATAATACAGGCAACATAATGACAGAAAAGCGCTCGTAGGGTCCACAAAATTTTATTATTAAACGGCTTAGGTTTCGACAACTTTCAAAGTTGAAAATTACCTAAGTTGTCATGATGTCGTTATGTTGCCTACTGTTTAACCCTTATCATTTCAAGTTAATGACGTAAGAAGAAAGACAAAATACAATCGGTCAAGCAGAAACAGTGATGCGTCCTCTTTTTAATTCTATATTTCTGTAATAGATGACAAGAGTCTACGTTTTAACGAACTTGAGAGTAGATGGCGATATTTTCTTTTTAACTTTCATTTGCAGTCAATTTGATTATAATGGATGAATTAATCACCGGGATGCAACACTTCAAGCTCGAATCTCTCTACTTTTCGCATGATCTTCAGAGGTGCGCTCTCTCCCCCTCCCTCACCCCCTCCCTTCACTCCAACCCCCTCCTCCCCCAGACAGTTCCACCTCCCCCCAAACCTATCCTCCGCGCCCGCCAAGGGACGGCCCTCCACAGTGTGCGCCCATCCTTTGGATCGTCTCCGGAGTGTTTTTGCGAACAGGGAATAGAATCGTCCCGAATGGCGCCGCTCGGCAAGAAGGAAGAGAAATTGGTCTCGTGGGAAGAGAAGAGGAAGGAGCTAGTCTCTCTTCGTGATCAAGGTGTGTACCATTGGCGTGTGAGGAGGAGCTGTGTGCGAACATTTCACTGCGTTCGTGGGATTTTATTCTCGGACCCCAATCACGAATCGCTCGTGGATCAGGGAGCGAAGTGGTTTCATTTGTGGCTGCATGTTTTCGTTGGACATTTCACCTGCCCCCTTAGATAAGAGCGTCCGTTTTCCGCAGAGTGCCCAAAGCCGCCTTGACCGCTACTGTCCGTATTCCGCACATTATCACTAACTTAACTTTCCTGACTGCGATCGTCCGAGCTTCGCATACTGCTGCTATGCCAACGACAAAAGGTTGTCTCTCGGGCCATAAGTAGGCATATACCTTAAGTAGGTTATTATGGTACCAATAGGGAGAAAACATCTTGATTTATTGTGAAAAAAGTTGTCGCTGTTCGAGGCATATAATAGACATTACTGGCCCTACCAAAATTAAGTTTCACTTTCAAGCATCATCGAAGTTATAATCATTGGAATAGCAATGCCACTAAATCACAACTTCGCTCTAAGTCGTTCACCTAGCATACATTGCACCTAACAGGAATATCCCACTCTCCAGCCCCCACACCCGTACGGAACAACTAGCTACAGGTCATTTGCATAATACGGACGCAAGGATTAGTGGACCTTTTGTCGACCATTTTTGACGGTCATGAAATGTGCGGAATAGGAATGCGACCCGTTTTCGGTGGTAGGCCATGCGTAACCTCTATAGGCTGTACGTTGAGCTGGATTTTCCGCAGGAAATACCTCTGCTGTCATGTTAGCATAAGATAGGGGATTAGGCTACTGATCGGAGGTTCCAGGGTTCAACTCTTTAGTGAAACCTTCAAACACTCTCAAACAAAAATCCGCGAAGTGCGGGTTGGACCTGGTAATGAAGCCGGCTCGTTTACCTCAAATGTTAGCCTGTTTATTCACTCAACTTTTGCTTAGTCTGGACGCGCTCTACCTTTACCTATCCGGCTCAATGTTCGGGTGGAATCACTGAGTAAGTGAGTGAGTCTAATGTGTTTCCAAGGCCAGTGACGCAGCTATAAACAGAGGTGAATAGGACAAAACCTATACAGATGAAGTAAAAGAGTGTTAAGGATTGCCTGCCTGTGTGTAACTCGATGCAGTCAGCTATGTCTCTGTTTGGGAACTCAAAGGGACCCTGGAGACGTCCATCAGAGTGAACCTCATCTCACATTTCGCCATTGTATTCACCCGCTCACTGTTAAGGAGCTCAAAGGGGCTACGAAGCGGGCAAATGATTTTACCCTCCACCTTAGTGTTGATCATTTTGATTATTAATTTATTTAAAAGTTTTAAAATAAAATAACGGTGCAGTTTGAAACATGGTTTAAATGAAAACAGAATTACTTGCAGTATGTTTTTTTATTTTTCAAAATTTTCGTCTCAAATACTTTTTTACATAATTAATAATTTTCAATATGTGCGCCCTTAAGGCCGTATCACACTAGCGACTGCGAGCGCCGCTGCGACCGCGATTTCGGCTGCGGCTGCGACTGCACCCCATCACACATTGCGGCCGACGCCACGATCGCGCATGCGCACGTATGAACGTTTCTGCTTGTGGCATGTTTGTTTACGAAAGCCCAAAGAATAGATGGAGAGCAGCAATTGTTGAAAATGTTCCTAAAATATGTTAAAACGTACTTCATTTTCATTCACCTGTGTACTCGGGTGCAACATCCAATATACTGGGCTTCCATCTTCACTTTAAAAATCCGAAATTATCTCAGCGTTATCTTATAACCTTCTTGAACTTCCCTCGCTACGGTAACCAAAACAAACAAACACGTCTGCCGCAAGCGCGCGAGATTGAAATGGAGCTCTCTGATTGGCTGCGACTGCGACTGCGACTCTGAAGAATAGCCGGTCGGCTATTCTTCGGAGTCGCAGTCGCAGCGTCGACTGCCTCGCTCTGATTGGTCGACGGGCCAGTCGCAGTCGCGGTCGCAGCCGCAGCGCCGGCCGCAGTCGCTAGTGTGATACGGCCTTTAGTCACTCGACAAGTGCTCAAACGATACTCAACCTCAGTCCAAACATTAGTTAACATCTTCGTTAATTGTTGTCATTGTTTCATTGATCATAAGTGGTTACGGTCGCGAATTTTTGCCTAAAACAACGCTTTTGATGTAGCCTCCCAAGAAAAATCACCTAAAAATTCTTACCATCTTTCTATGAATTACTGAAACCACTCCACACTTTCATTATATCCATGTATATTATTTATAGGTAGTATCATTTCCTGAAGGTTGTGGGACTTCGGTCCCCTCAAAATTTTTATATCCCCAAGAATTGCTGCATTGAAGTCGCAGCACGCCAAAATCTTCTTTAAGGGGTGGGGAAATACCTATCCCTAAAGAGGGCCGTACCTTAAGCCTTCAAAAGTCTTTTTGGGGCCTTGTCAATCGCGTGGTGAACTTACTCGTGGAGTAGCTATCGAAAATTTCATGGAACTTTGGGTTAAAATCTGTGCATTTTGAAATTAAATGGAAGATAAGGTAACAGCAGTCGGAAAAATTCCTGGTGGCCGGAAATTGCTCTAGTTCCCTTAATTCCTCTGTGTTCTAGTTTACTTTTCAAAGCAGCGTTGAATATTTATCAGTCCTACGGCTTGATATTATTTCTTGTTGGAGCTATCAATTATTGTTTTAAATTTTTTGAGCAATAATTTTTTAAACGCTACTTAAAATTTATTTTGATCCTCGTCCTATTTTTCGACTGCTGAGTTTTTCTAGAAAGAAGTACTTAGAAGTCTAAAATTAGTGTGACTGACGCCGATAGTCAATTATCGTCTTATTTTACCAATTAGTATGACCTTAATCAGGGGCGGATCCAGGATTTCTTTCTTGGGGGGGGCACAAGCAAGGCCGTATCCAAGATTTTGTTCGGGGGGGGGGGGGGGGGGGCAAAAGGATACCTCGTTATAAAAAACGAACGCAATGATGATGGGACCGTATCAAAAATCTTGCATATTTTTTAAGGGTCTGGGGGCGGGGGCACGTGCCCCGTGCCCACCCCCTAGATCAGCTTATGACCTAAATTTCACACTTTATATTTCGTCTTTCTTATTTTATCCAACAGGTTTCTTGCAAGCGAAATAAGTGATTTAAACCATTCAGAAGAAGAGCAACTCGCACGCAAGATCTTCCTTAAATCCAGAAAACGAACTTTCCAGTAAAATGGGACACAATTGTGTAGTGTTATTTTACAAACCGGTTGGTTGGACATGGCAAGGGAGTGATATAAAGTAGACCTCCTGTGTGTGAATTTCGTATTGCGTTCGACCTATTACTTTAGATACCTTGAGTGAATATACCGGTAGAGTGTTAGCTAGCCTAGAAAAGAGGCGAGAGCTAACTATGCCTCCAAGGCCAAGGATTTTGGACTCATAGGCGGATGCAAGAACTTGAATCTGCTCCAATTGATTGGATGCCATCGCAGTAATGAAGGGTGCTAGAAGCAAGGTTTTTCGCGTCATTAAAGGGCACGAAATAATAGGAAATAATAGTTTATACCTTTTCCATCGCAATGAATGATTATTGGATAAAGAGGAAAAGAAAAGAGTCGCATAGTAAAAATCTCTCTGCTCTTGCATTTTCCCCGTAAAAGAGAATTATACGTTGCAGGAATATTTCTCGGGTTTCCCACCGGGTGTTGTAGTTCCCAACGTTTCCATGACTAAGTCCGTCATCGTCATCAGGGGTTAATTAAGGGGTTAATTAACCCCTGATGACGATGACGGACTTAGTCATGGAATTAATTAACCCCTGATGACGATGACGGACTTAGTCATGGAAACGTTGGGAACTACAACCCGATACGACACCCGGTGGGAAACCCGAGAAATATTCCTGCAGAGCATACGCCGGGAAAAACTCAGATTCTACAGAGAATTATACGCTTTTTAGGTATCAATATCCTATATTGAGAGAGACAGATTATCTCTGTACTGTTTCTCTACCGCGTAGAGTTTCAAAATTATTTTTGGAACAGAAAATTTCAGCTAATAATGCCGATCATACGTGATTCCAATTTTCATCGATTCCTCTTTCATGTGCATGGAACCAGTGGCGGATAAATTAGGTTGAAACACACACATGATTAAATCGAAAATTTTAAAGGTTGACGAATTTAACGAATTGAAATACAAATTAGCTCTAAACTGAGGGCCTATTTTGCATTCTTTTGGTATGTTACAATCCAGTGGAAGATCTAGAGAGGGGCTACGTGGGGCTATTACTTACCAGTAACCCAGTCACCCTGGGGTATCCAAATTACACTAGATAGAATGGTAATTTTGTTCTGGTAGGTTACATCCCACTTAGCCTACCCTTGACCCTATCCTGGATCTGCCATTGCATGGAATGTTTTTCAAATAGGTCTAAAAATCGCCGACGTAATTATGGTCAGTACCAATTCCTTATTTCAAACGATGTGTTATTTAAGATTCAAGTTCTGTCTTAGGGACAATGTTTAAAAAAATTAGTACGCGGTATTTCTATTTCGGTATACATCTGTTTCACAAGCTGAAATAGGGGGTTCTAGAGTGTGATTACTATATATTATACTATTACCCTATCATCTACTTACTCTCCATGGCGGGGGATTGATATGATGGATTGCTCAGTGCTCACGCAAACAACTCTCAGTGCTCTCTTAACAATATGAGTAAAGCATTTAAGATCTTTAAGCATACTCCATCGACCTCTAAAAATGATTCAGGTTATACCTAGAGGAAATTCATGGGAGGAAATGAAAGTCTCAGCAATAATTTTTCACAGAAAGTATTTCTTATTATTTTGACAATATTTTCCGAAACATGTGGTGATCTGAGAATAAATTATATAGATAAATTTAAGTGTTTACCATAATGACCGCATTACTTATTTCTCGCGAAGAGGAAATTTTGGGATAAATCTCATATCACTGTCCTCGACTTGATACCAATTATTAGATTAGGGGCAATCCAATGGAGATTAAAAAATAATATCTTTGCTGTTATCTTTTTCAATTTTCTATTTGCCATCTCCGACATGTTTGATTTAATAGTTTACAAGTTGATTGGTGAATCGGAATCCAAATTTTCGTGCCGGTTGCGATGTTTAACGAGAAAACAGCTTTCTTACGTTGGCTGCGCTGAAATAGCTCATCTGACGACGTACGTGGTGCATTAAACCGTTATAACATTAGATGCAAATGAAAAATGGGAAGTGAAATCTAACAAATAGAATGTAATCAAAATTGAAGTAAATAGGTAATGGTTTGAGCAATTCAGCTTTAAAACCATGCAGAGTGTTTTAGGGCGCGAGTGATCTCTATTTGGCATCGTTGGAGGCCATATCTGCGCCAGCACATGGCTTGTGACCTAAAATTCTCTTCCGCCTTGGGATGAAGAAAGTCTCACGTTCTCTTTCTGGCCGAAGATTTTCACTCAGCCTTTTCATTCACTTCCAAGCATAGCTACACCCAAAGAGTCCGATCTCGTATTAATTAGCGTGGGAAATGTTTATTGTCCCCCTGGTTTTTAGCCAAATTTCGCCAACGTGAATAAAGCGATTTATTTTTGCCTATCTTCTCGAAAATTACATCAATCAGCTCGTTTCGAGCTGAAAAATTCGAAAATTAAATGTAAATACCGGCCATGATTTCGACACTGAACGTTATTTTCAAGGCAATTGTCAATTTTGACGGTGGAAATGACCTAGAATGTTGAAAAAATGGTCTGTATTAGAGTTGTATAATGTAAAAACCACATTTTTTTGTTTATATATTATCAAGGACAATACATGATATTTTATATTTCAAATAAGTACATATGAAATTTAAAAAATCAAGGAATATGGATTGTACTAGTAGATGGATAGGAAGTACTACGATATCTCCAAGCGGCGGACGATACCTTGAACGCTAAATATTTTCTTCATATCGGCGATGGGGGACTTAGCCCGTGATGATTCCCCCTAATTTGGTCAATTCGCGACCAACTGCAATCATATTGATTACTGCATTAATTCATATTGATTACATTACTGCAATGATATGGATAATATGGTATGGATATGAGGAAGAGAAATGCGTGATATATGACTATCAAAATATTCCAAGTTGGAATTCTGCGCTCTAATTGTAATTTTACGTTTTAAGATTTCATTCAATCAAATAATTTATTTATAAAATTTATTTCATTTTTCTTATATAAGTATGTTTATTAGTATAAAAATTATTGATAAATAAACATAAGTAGCAATTAAATAAATAAATTTAGCTTTTATTGCCACGGCAGTAAATAGGCGTGAATATGGAAGTGGAAAGTAGCCCATGCCGGGATAGTCTGGTAGACAGCCAACTCTTGGCCCTTGTGACGGTTGAGGCTCCGACCTTCAGCGAAGTCCAAAAGTCTCCTTTTGGCAAGGGCAGTGTATTGTCATCAATGTCTTTCTGTAAAATTAAGAGCTATAAAGGAGGAGATGGAGTTCTACATGTGAATTTATACCTGCTATATCAATATGTATCATGCCTGAGTCTCTTGACAAAGACCTAAAAGATAGAAATTACAAGAATGTGAGAGAGCATTAATTAACACACTGCCAACAGGAAATATATGTTCCACACCAGAAAATGTGAATACTATTTGGTTTTGATCCGTACCAATATAAAAAAATGGTAGTCAAAGGAAAATGAGGAATTATTATGTAGCCACCTTATAGCGTTGCAATTCCTTTGGCTGAATTCAATGGGTATTTGTTTGGTTTGGCTATGTGGAGGAGGCAATTGATATCTCAAATCATTAGCGCGAAAGAGAAATGGAGAGAGTTGTGTAGAAACACTCGTAGGTTTTTTCCCTTCTCGTTTATTGAAAATTTTAGTGCCACAGGAAAGATATGTGGATTTGTGAGAAGACATTTTCGTTTTCATGTACGTATTTTACTCCCAATTTAAATTCCATAAATAACAACAAAAATATTTTATTTCATAATCTTTAACGGAATTAATAGAGAAAGATTCAGATGAGTAGTTTTTTAAGGGTGAATCTTCATGAAAGTAAAGAAATAAAATCAAGAATTCTCGACCTCTGCGGAGAAAATATGATGAAAGTATCATGATTTGGCGAAAAACATTTTTTGACTGCCAGATGGACTAGATCAAATTATAATAACTTGATTGAATTATTCGACTTTTAATAACCTGTTCTTCTTCACTAATATTCAAATATCAAAAGTATTTAAATTTTTATTAAACGTGAAGAAAATGGTCAGAAGTTACATAATGAGAAACCATTACCATATTATTTTGTCATAATATTTTCAAATGTTGACCACAACGGCATGTGAAAAAAGGTCGTGATGGACTTGGAAAACCGCTTTCATGACATGCTATCTGCCTTTCTTGTCTTCCAATGCATGCCTTTCATTAAAGGTTACTGCAAACGATAGCATACGAGAACGACAAATTCCACCTTCCAAGTTTTCCATTGTCTCGAATATGTTTTGTCGTGGACCATCGCCACATTCCGCGGTCCTGTATAATTTTATATTTACAAGCGAGCATTGGCCAACGTTTTGGCGAATCAATGGCGCAAGATACCCTCCAATTCTTCCGCGCCCGTCTCGGAGCGACCCCTTTAACACGTTCGCCAAAAAATCTCGCCAAGAAAGAGAGACGAGAAACGCCGGAAGGATTCAGGCGCTCATTGTCTTCATCAAAGAAATTTACCTCACCACTGAAAATTAGGCCCTAGATCACTGAAAGCCATCAATTTAGTCTAGTCTTCGGAGCATTAACATCTTAAGATGGCGTATATTTTGGCGTGATAGATTGAATTAAATAAAAGCGACTCTTGACAAGCCGGATAATTCGTTGCTTATAGTTGGATATCGATTTTTCCTTAGTTTATAATAGGCACAAGACGTTTTGTTATTAAAAAGCTTATATTACCAGTAATCACTTCTGTTAGTTTCGATTAATTTATTATAAAGTATAAAGATATGCGCGCGGAACATATGAAAACATCTTTCGACATTGACAGTATCTGAGGACTCGAATTCGGGAATTATTCTGGCCTCATAGACAATTTTTTTGGGTAGCACACTTCGCTTTCTCCTGTTTGCATTTTGGTCACATCAATATCAGTTGCTTATTCGACTCTGGGACGAAAACTTGTCGTGGAATTGCTCTTATGAGCTTTCAGTTTGTCAATAATTCGTTGCTACTCACTGGTCGGGCTAAGACTCTGAAAGGATGGTGCACAATGTTGTTGAGAAAATTGTGGCAACCTTAAAAGACTCGGTGATCCTTTCTTCCTCCTAAACTTCTCATCATTCCCGCCCTGCCCATCCTTGTGCGGATAGACAAGGTGGTGTGAAGAAAAATAGGATAAGAAAGGGAAATGTGAATAACCATGCGCTTGAGAAAATGGCCTTAAGATACAAAATGAGAAACCATTACCATAGTATTTTTCATATTTTTTCCAATGTTGTACTACAAGGGCATGAAAAAAGCTGGAAAATTGTCATGCCAGAATTGAAATTTTTTAAATTCCAAACGGTACATTTTTCCATGTGCTCCTCGCGCCTCTTTATTCTTTGCGACATTATAAGCTATTCGAAACAAACAAGTGAATATTGGCAATAAAAGTTTTTTTTAATGACAAAACGTCTTGTTCCTATCATATACATAGGAAAAATCGATATCCCACCCTAACCGAAGAGATATCCAGCTAGTTAAGATTTAAGATATGAAGTGATACTACTTTGCACTTTTCCACATGAAACCTTATTTCACATGAGTCAACATGTTTCACTGAACTGCAGCATTATCAAGATAAAATTGGAGTCTTGATAATGCTGCTGTTCAGTGAACAATCTTGACTCGTGTGAAATGAAGTTTTATGAGGAAAAGTGCAAAGTAGTATCACTTCATATCTTATAATGGATCTCCTAAAAGTATCTGCTTCCAGTGGCGGATACATATGGGGGGCGGCAGGGGCGGGCCCCCCCTCCCCCTTGCGGGGCCGCCGGCATTGCTGAATATTGCAGAACCAAAATTGTTACTTTTTTATATCGTAAGATGGCATTGTCTTGTGTATGTGTGTAGTCAATTTAAATAAAACTTTCTTATACTTTGCATGTGGCTTGATTATTTTTTCATCAAGATAAATGTAAATGTAGCTCAAGATATTTTATGCCTTGCGTTTTGCGTTTGCGTTTCTAGCCCTTGAGTTTTTTCTGTATCCGCTACTGTCTGCTTCTTCCATTAGATTTATGCTATGATTTGATATGCATGTGATAAGACGTAGCAATTATGTGGGAATGTAATGGAGGGAAAATTTTAGGTAAAACTCTTCCAAGGAAGACCAAGATATTAGCACTAGGGGCAGATGAAGAAGGACACAAGAAAGAAGGACTCTGAGGATAGGAGGAACTAGCTTAGGAAAGGGAGAAGTGGAGGGCTAAAGTATACTAAACTTAGGACTGTATTAATATAATACCCCATTAATATATAAAAACACATCCTTGGCAGTCCGGACAGAAGCGAGAAACTTAATACTGAGATATTGTGGAGATTTTTTAGATGTCTTTCTTCGGCTTTCATAATCCTTATAGAATCACCGCGTGCCACTTCAGGCCCGTGTATAATAGGTGCAACACCCTTGGTCTATTTTACAAGGCTGGCTTTTGCGGTCAAACGTCGAGGTTGGCTAGACAAATCTAGTCAGGTCCAACGTTGAGTTAAGCTCGACATCAGAAGGCGCTGTGATTATACAAGGGCAATGTTTCAAGAGGTATGACAATTGAAAACATTCAAAAAATAAGCTATTTGAATGAAAATGCATAATGTTATCACCAGTGGACTTTTACTTTAAACAATAAAATAAGAAAATTTTAAAATTCAACAATTAATCCTGTCAATTGCTTATTTTTTCCTAAAACTTAATTTGGATCAGACTTCTTGAATAATAAAAATTGGACCGTGAAGGGCTAAAATCATCGGATATAACTGACTGGCTGACACGTATCTACCCTGACTTCGATTGAAAAAACATAAGATGAGATCGAAATGATGACCAAGTATGACATTTCATGGTACTTAAGACAACGCGTATCTCCAGGTTGGCCCGTCATTTTTCATGTATACAATGAACTTCAAAAATAACAGGCCGACTATGAGACTTTAATAACTGAGTTGGCTTTGGGTCATCAAGTGAAAGTAGCTCAAAAAAGATGAGGATAACTTCAAATGCAAGAATTATTTCTATAGTATCTGATTATGATATCTTTAAGAATTGGAATCAAAGTGTAGAATATTTTACCCTACACGCAAATACAATTACATTGGATTAATTTGATACTTTAAATAAAAATTTTAATGGAAAATTGGACAATTTAATAAGCTAAGTAATATTTAATTTTAAGAACTTTCAGTTTAGAAATATTTTAGAGTTTAATAATAGGTTTAATTTGATACTATGTATATTTTTTAAGAAAATTTGACATTAAATAAGTTTAGAAATATTTAATTTTAATGAAATCCAGTTAAGAAATAAATTTTTTGGAAAAACATTTTTTGAAAATTACATTATTAGAAAAACTGCATTAGAAATTTTGATATGGAACCACTATAAAATGTCTGAGTTGCCAATGAATGGGAGTGCCAGGTTTGGGATCATTTGAGAAAATAACGATTGAAAAATTACCAGCTCTGATTTTAAACACAGCCAAACGTTAATTTTAGACTTGATGAGGACTAAATCTATTACGTAAGAGTCGGTGGAGAGCGGAGCAGGGGTAGACTGGTATCCTTCTTGTGCGAAGTCGCTCCCCCATCCATTAGGAGGAGTCTGGGGCGGTGAACGAAACCTACGGTGGTGTGGTAACTGACGTCAATGCGATATAGGTCTTTTATTCTCACCACGTGGCAGAATAAAAGAAGAATGCGTAGAGGAGTTGGAACGGAAGGCCATGGAGTCATTGAACGAGATCGAAAAAAATCTTTTGGTGGAAAGATTATTTTTAACCACGACTGTTTTGAGCTGTCGAGTCTGGTTTTGGTTCAAATCGGCTCTGGTGTTATTTAGGTATTCAGCCATAAAACTACTTTTTGCATCAACTTGCGCGAATTTATTTGAATATTTTAGTGATTGACCTGGAATAAAATTCTCTTGTTGTCGAAAAAGTACTGTTGACATGCTTCTCTTCGCAGAGAAAAGGAATTAAACCACGACTTTAGATAAAATCGGCGATTTCAGAACCATATAGAATCTTCAAGTACGAATGAAACCCTGCCTTTAGTTTCTATTGAACTCGTCAACAATCCCAAGTAACTGGTAGGATTGCAAAAACCTAATACCTGTCCCAATTTAATAAGCTTATAAATATTAATTTTAAGAAATTTCACTTTAGAAATAAATTTATTAGGAAAAAAATATTTTTTGAAAATTACGTTACTAGAAAAACCGCATTGAGCTAGTAAGTTATATGTTAGCAACTGCAGTAATTTATCATATTAACTTACTTTGAGAGATTCAATCAATTCAATCAATTCAATTCAATCGTAAAGAAGGCGTAATTAAGAACTCGAGTGAGCGAAAAAGAGTGACTGCTATTTCGGTAAAAATTAAATTTCCAATTGAGAACCAATACTTGAATTTGATAAGTTGCTTATCTATCTGTATTCTATTACTGAGCAACCGTTTGGAATTATCTGCGTAGCGATAAATTTTATTATAACTATAGAAATTTTAATTATCAAATGAGAACTTCATGTGATGGATAAGCACGATAAAATCCTTGGTAAATTCAACTGCCATAAAATACTGGCGGATTCTTAAAGCATGTCTTGTTTTTGAAATATATCACATTATAATTTAAAAATTTCTCCGTGTCACTTCGCCGGCCACAAACGTAATAAATTGGATTGTCGTCATACATTAATCGGTTTCAGTATCTTTAGAATAAATTCTGAAATGCTGACAGTGAAGACTATTTAACGTTAAAACGGTAGTCAAAATACAGTGTCAATCATCGTAGATAACTTGAATTCGCTAATTTTAAATTTTCTTTATGCATACTTTTGTTCAAAACAATAAAATATTACCTGGTTAAGGTTTACTATTAATATGCTAATGTAAACGGACCTTTATAAACTCGGAGGAATGGGCGAATATACGGTAATGTTCATGCTATGAAATAGGTAATATTTTTTCGAAACCTGTTGCACCATCAAAGTTTTAGGCTGAACCATTACCAAATAGAAAATGGTTAATAAACTGACGTGACGTGAAAAACAATCCATGCCAATATCAAAATGTATGTGTGTGGTATCAAGGAAAGTCTGACGAACTCATCGTTTTTCCGTAGAGAATTTGTGCTCTACGGGACGTCAATTTCATTTTCCTTTGTCTCGTATTCTCTTTCTTGGCCGATTGCCTCTTGAAGCAGGCAGGAAAGGGAAAAATTGGCACAAGCTGTAGCTTTGTATTCAGCACAAATGATGTGGAGAGAACTTTTAATGAGTAACGTGTCGACATCAAGACGCGTGCTATTATTCTTTTGCGGATGTTCTCAGTTTGAAGGGAGGAAATGGATTTATATTAGATATACGGATTCTAAATATCGAGTAAAACTTTTAAATAGGTACCTTATATAACTGATTTAACCCAACACAAACAAGTCACATAATCGGTCGAAGAAGTTAATTGCAGAGCAATGCACACAAATAGTGAATAGATAAGGAAAGGGAGTCGAGTTACCGACGGCGGTTACTTTATCGGTAATTTCTGCTTCTTTATAATCTCAACTTTTTGAAAACGTAGTTTAAGTTATTTTCTAAATATTTATCTAATTATTTATACTCTTGGAAATTGTTAAAATTTTCACATTGTAAGGCAACTTGTGGAGAAGAAGGGTATTTATACATTTTTTCGTTCATCGATGTACGAATCCAGGAAAATATATAAAAAAAATAACCGATATCCTTTCGTAATTAATCTACTAAAAATTTCTGTTCGATCGATTTAATAGTAATAATTACCATTATAATTCAATTGCATTGCACCTAAATTCACTGTAATTGAATGTTACTGCCTAATTAATTAAATAATTGTATTTTCGCATGATTTTTATTGAGCCTGAGAGGTAACGAAGCGTGGGAGGTACGAATTCGAGATCGAAATCGTACTTCCCGCGATTCACGAATTTGATCTCGTCGAAAATGTCATCTTCGAGGCCAGGTTGGTGGAAAGGAGTATTATGAAGGACCAGAAAGGTGTTTTGTGGAACTTTATTCTCCAGAAGATATTTATTCACCGCAGGCTAAAAAATCTGAAAAAAACTTGAATTTTCTGAAATTGAAAAAAAAAAAATTAAAAATTTTCGAAAATGTCAATGCTGTATTTATTTAGTGCAATTAGTAAGTTCCAAATCTTAGCCAGTGGCGCCGACTCCATGGGGCCTGAAGGGGCCCGAGCCCCCTCAAAAATTCGTTATTAGTGTGAGGAAAAAATGTGTCAGGCTTTTCGATTTTCCCCGGAGTGTACAAATATATAGATTCGAGTTATCAAGGTTCTAATGTTGATCATCATCATCATCACTGGTCAACAATCCTAGGATTGGTTTGACGCAGCTCTCCACTCACAATCAGTTCTCCTATCAGCTAATCTTTTCACTCCTACGTATTTCTTCTCCTTCACATCTCTCTTTACTTGTTCCATATATTTTGTTTGGGGTCTTCCTTTTCCATTCTTGCCTTCCACTTGTCTTTCGACGATTGTCTTCATCAGGCCATCATGTCTCAAGATGTAGCCTATAAGGTTGTCCCGTCTTCTTATTAAGGTTTTCATGAGGCTTCTCTTCTCTCCTACCCTTCTTAGGACTTCCTCGTTACTAACTCGGTCGATCCATTTGATTTTCATCATTCTTCTGTAGCACCACATTTCAAAGGCCTCTATCCTTGCTTTCTCCGCGGCGGTCATTGTCCATGCCTCACTTCCGTATGGGAGCATACTCCAGATGTAGGTTCTTATAAATTGCTTCTTTACTTCCATATTTAAGTTTCCCGCTGTAAGCAGGTCTCTCTTTTGGTGGAATGCTCTCTTCGCCTGGGCTGTTCTGCTGATAATTTCTTTCTTGCTTCTCCCGTCACTAGTTATCTTGCTTCCCAAATAACAGAATTCATCCACCTCTATCAGTTTTTGCCTCCCTATTTTAATGTTGGTCTTGACTTCTTCTCTTCTGCTGCATACTAAGATCTTGGCTTTCTTCGTGCTTATTTTCAGTTGATATCTACTCATTACCCTACCCATATTAACCAGAATATTTTTCAAATCCTTCTCTGTTTCTGCTATAGCGGCTATGTCATCGGCAAATCTTAGCATGCTAATTTTTTCTCCATGGATATTCACTCCCAATTCCTTTTCTTTGATTTCATTAGTGGCTTTTTCAATGTAAACGTTGAAAATTACGGGTGACAATGTACAGCCTTGTCGCACTCCTTTCTTAATTCTTGCTTCTTCACAGCTGGGCCCTGATTTTATCACGGCTACTTGGTTTTTGTATCAACTGCGGATGATTCTTCTGTCATTATAAAGAACCCCAATTTCCTTTAGGATTCCAAGCATTGTCACTTTTGATCACATGACTCTTCTAAAATGCTTAAAAAAATTAAAACTCACTACTTAGAAAATTTCCGCGGGCAAGATCCCCGGTTTGGGCCCCCCAATATTTTTTGGAAGTCGGCACAACTGATCTTAGCACAGTGTCCAACCAAAGTGATGTGATATACAAAACTATTTGAATGAATGTGTAACATTATAAGCAACATCAAGCCAAATCTCACGATATCATACCAAGGGGTTATTAAAAAATCGCCAAAATCACCTCACGTAATTAATGGACGCCCCCTTTCTTTACCTCTATCGCCAACATTCTTTTCTCACCACTTTTATTTTTCCTAACTTCTCAACTCCCTGATAATACGGCATCAAGCAATACACTTTGATGTTTTAGTTGCCTATAGAGTAAGGGGCGACTTCCAAGTGAATTTTATACCAGCAGATACTCACTTTGAAGCGTAATGCTTGTCTGCCTATGATACGGGGAAATGAAATTGATGTCAATTAAACAGTCCGTGAAAATGAGGACATGTAGCAACTCAGCTCAAATTTAGTTGAAATATTCCTCCAGTTATTTTTCATTGCTAAATATATATTCAGATTGTATTCTTACAAGATGCTGGTATATAACGTTGAGGCACCTATGTGACAAAAATTGGGTTTCTAAAGTCAGAATTTGGCTGAATGAGGTCCTTAAAGTAAAGCTTTTCCTGTATTTAACTCCATCTAAGATCCAGAATTCAATTTGTTTATGCTAATAAAATCATACTTTATTCTAATAAAGAATTTAAAAATGATACAAAGAATTGGTTTAACAAATCAATGGCAAAAATATTTTTTCCTACCTTATTATAGACCAAATAAAACACATTTTCATTCATCTAGTTGTAAGTATCTAAGTAAGTTTAAAAATGCTTCATTCACTCTTGTTTTATTCTTTACAGAAAAATGGCAGGATATTTTGCATGTGTACAAGCATTCCGAAGATAGCTGTGGGAGAGAGAGATGGGACTGTGGGTTGTTATGGCTAAGGCCGTCTGTGCGCTCATTGCAGTTTGTAGGGGAACAAATTCGTCAGTATGAGCTGACAAAGCTTCTTTCTATTGGCTGTGGATCTGGTTTGCTCGAATGGCTAATTCACTGCTGCACAGGTAAATTTTGACATTTTTTTGCTATTTACTCTTGTTTATAATATTCCAGTGCTTGGAAAATGAAATCTTAAGCCTGGAAATTTTAGTGTGCCAAACACCACTGAAATGATGTTGTCTTATGAGTTTTTGACTCACAGTATGGGCGAGAGAGTATCCATAGCTGTACAAATAAAAACTAATGATTAATTTTCAATGTACCTATAGTCTTTAATATGAATGTTTCTTCCCTCTATTATTTAGGACAGGCATAATATTCACCTACATAAAGTAATATTTAAGCACAAAAGTTTCTATTTACATTGATTGAGTCAAGTTGAAAAAAGGTGCATTTACATATGAACTAAAATCTCAAAAAAGAAAATTCATTTTGATATTGCTCTCATTTGATAAGTCACTTATTTTATGCAAGAAATAATCATCATTGGCATTCAAATATTAAAATTAAATAGTTTAATTAAATATATATATGTATATATTCATAGTATGTACGTATTACACATTCTGATATAATAAGTTTCATATGATGAGAAGTTTTCATTGGTGGTTAGATTATTATTTCATTAAAGAATCATTATTTTCATCAAATAATAAAAAAATACAGACCATCCTCATTTCCATATCTTGGTTAATAAATTCTTTTCCTTCTATCTATTGTGAGCAGGTATTCATGTTGAGGGTCTGGAGGTCGATGAATTATGGTGGAATTCTCGCCACGCCCCACCATGCTTTCTCCCTGAAAACCAGAGACATTTTTTGGGACCTGATGAAAACTTTGAAGGGGCCATACCTAAAGATGTTGCTCTTCTTTTCTGCTATTTCAACAAGTGAGTTCATTCAAATTTAGCTTCTAATTTGCAAATATATAATATATTTACGTTCATCTAACCAACATTTGATCTTGGGTTGAAATTAGTCATAGGTCCTATCTAAATGGGTGACTCTGAATGGTCATATTGATGAATGTGACCAAGATGGGGTCTTTCCAGTGCTGTCATTGGGAAAAAAGTTTAGGCATTACTCACCAAAATTTGCCAACAGCTGAACATGTATAATACATTCAGCTGAGATTGAAATGTCAAACTCCAACTCTTACATTAGTTCCAAGTTGTGCCACGAAATAACTCTGAACAAGTAAATAATCATTTCCAATTTTTCTCACTAACATACATTGGAAAATTTACAGTTGGGCTATTTTTTACAGATTTAAAAAGGTAGTTTAACTGGTATGCTTATAACGAGTTTGGATTTTAGGGATGTGCCGTACCTGCCCAGCTACAGCACTGGGTCTTTCTCATGTGGACGATTGTTCACATTAGCTCCTCCCCCCCTTTGTTTATACTGTTATCATCAGTCTCTCTGTTCATGCTCATCACCTTGCTCCCAATGTATCATTGAGGAGGGAAAACCCGATAATGCTGGTGGCAAGTCTTGTACTTTTTTGTACTCTTGGTACTTATATTCTAACAATCAAAAGGTGAACTACCTATTAAGAATTTTACAAAGCTACCAAACTTCCAGCATTTACAGACAATATCCAACGTCCAATTTCTGGATATGCTTTATTTTACTACTCTGAGCCAAATAATGATTTATATTTATTTACATAAATTTCTTTACTGTTTTCCTACTGCTTGACTGTTTAGCTTAAGGTTGGAAGGCGATACTTGGAGGAACTTGTTGACAGGAAACATAATGAAGAGACACTTTTGTATGTTCCACAAGAGTTTTTAATACCGACCCAGGTTTTGACCATACACTACGTCATTATCAAGGTGAATATACAAAAATTTTTCGAGCTTATATATACCTTAGGGAGAGGGGGGTTAAGACTGGGAGGAGGTGGTGATGGTGGGAGGGGAAAGCTAACGAGGAATAGTTTCCTCAAGGTCAGTGGGTTTACTTGCCGAGTCCAGCAGAACTGATAATAAAGGGGAGGAGTGGGAGGGGTACAAAAGGTCGTTCACCACCCGTACATTTTTGTTGCGACATGCTCTTAAAATTTCTAACTGCTCAAGAAAATCCAACTTTTTACCATTACAAAGATTGTGGAGAACCTTGACATTGAAATCACTGCTATGGTTGCAGTCTAACAAATGTTTAGCAAAATTAGAGGTTGAATCGCCTCTTACCCAACACTTCATATGTTCATTTGCCCTAGTTTTTATGGCACGTCCGGTCTGACCAATATACACAGAATTACAATCAGGCACATTGCAATACAATTTATACACACCGCTTTGGTCCTTGTGAATAAATTTGGGTTTTGAATTAAATAAAAAATTGCCAACAGTTGTCATATTATAAAATGATAATCTTACTTTATCTTTTGGGAACATACCAGTCACCCGATAAGATAGGGGGCCAAGGAATGGTATTTTCCCCCAAGATGTTACAGGTCTGTCACTATTAGGAGATGTTGAGGGCAAAGTTGTGACGGTCTTCATTGCGTGCTTTTTAAGTTTCCTATTAAGGATTTTGTCAATTGTAAAAGATTTATACCCGTTTTGAACAGCAATTAACTTTATAGTGGATAGTTCTTTTTTTAAATTTTCATTTGACATGGGAATGGCGACCAAGCGGTGTATTAAAGAGTGAAATGCTGACATTTTATGTGTGTGATGATGGCACGAATCGTTGGGTATGACAACATCACTGTAAGTTGGCTTCCTAAAAATTGAAAATTCATGTGTACCGGAGTTATATATAAATATGTGGCCGATCGAGGCGAACGAACAAAAATTGTACTACTAAAACATAGACACACGTAAAAAAAGGGGACACTCACAAATAAACGTTCAGACGTTTCAGCGGATTGATCCGCTATCCTCTATGCTGAAGGTGAACTGCTGCAGGCAGGGTAAGTTCCTCCAGTCGCCCTCCTTGGTGAGGTAGTGGGGGTGGAAGGTATATATAAGCTCGAAAAATTTTTGTATATTCACCTTGATAATGACGTAGTGTACGGTCGAAACCTGGGTCGGTATTAAAAACTCTTGTGGAACATACAAAAGTGTCTCTTCATTATGTATCCTGCTTGACTGTTTGTTTGATACTACTCAACCAAAAACAATGATGCTGTGTTGTCCATCCAATGTCTTTCCTCATGCATTAGAGGCTTGTGTGCAGCCAGCATATCACTGCCATGTCCTTAACTTCTCATCAGTCAATTCATTTACCAATTTCTCATACTTATAAACAAGAACAATTCCAAAGATCCAAATATTTCTCTGAATAACTGATGACTAAGGCAGTCATTAATGAGAATGATTTAGCCCTTCACATGATTAAATGCTCGAGGTTGAACACAGTAACATTTCAATAACAGGTATTGTTCACAGTATTGTTCTAAGGAGAATTCTCCATTTCAGTGCATACATTAATTTCCATAGCACTTTGGTGGTATGCATTACATCTCAGTTATAATGCGCCTGAGGACTGATATATGCGGAAAAGTATCTTTAAGATAGTCATTGATTATTTTTAAACAATTTTCCTTAAGCTGGTGAAATGAAAACTTTCATTTTATACCCACCATTAAGATGACAATCTTTCCAATTTTCCCAGAAATCATGGAGGGGGTGGGCACCTTCCCACCCCCTACTTAATGTCACTTATTTTTAATTACTGAAAGTGTTTCATGTAGACATCATTTAAAAAAATTACCGGCTACTTCATGTTTCACTGCAACAAAGGGTAAGAAAAAAAGCAAATGCAAAAACAAGCAAGAGATATGTAGTCTGATGATGTTATATCTGGACAATATGGAGGATGATTGAACTTCTCCTACCTGAACTGCTGAATAAAGTTTTGGTTTTGAGGACATGAGTGTGCATTTTGGCAAATCAGTAGGTAACAAAACTTGGAATAATCTTCATGGTATGAGATGATATCATGCAAAAGAGATTTTGAAATTTCAGGAAATCGTAATTATGAAACATAAAATACACCAAAGATAGGTTTTCAGCAATTTTTTCATCTACCATCCTTCCAAGATCATCATTGACAACAAAAGGTTGACCATCAACCAGACATGCCCCATTGTGGACATATGTTTATCCTTCATTATACTTCTAAGTTCTAACCCACTTCCCCATTGTTCAATTATTCGTAGCATTTTCACTGTAAGCTTCTTCAATCTGACAATGAATTTTCCCAGCTTTGTGTTCACATTCAAAAATCAAATCACAGCATGAATGTTACATTCAGTGGAATTTTGCAGTCTTTTAAGAATTTTTTTGAACACTTAAAATGCACTCAGGAAGGAAAATGAATCAGAAAAAGCAGCCCAAATGGCATCAACTGTAGCCAACTCTCTAAGGAGACCAATGCAAATGTGCAGAGTACCAACAAAACTGCTGCAAGCACTCAAACAAAATGTTACTTACTTTCTGGATATGCCTCCTCCTGGTACTCCATGGTTCCTTGAGGGGCTTAAGGGATGAAAAATGCATGTGGCGCACTCTGCAATGTATTCGTGCGCACTAACTGTACTGTATGTCTTCTGCGACTGTGATGGTGCAATTAAAGATGCGTGTGCAAGTACATATCTGCAATTATCTTATTTCTGCGATGAAAACTTTGCCCGAATCATCCATATTTCAACATAAACAAATCACTGTATTAGTAATTTCAGATAAATCTAATTTTTTAGAGTAGCATTTTTTTTAAGAAATTGTGATCATATCTGAGTATACACATTTAGAGTTAATGTTACTCATCTTGTATTTTAGACCATATCTATAGGTATGACTATAAAACCTATGGATTTTAGATAAGGGATGAATTTATGGCTTACTTGGTGACTTTTTCTCATTCCAGTGAACCAGCTTTCCATCAGTATATGGATCGGTATTTAGGTAACTGCCTGATAGTAATCGGACCAGCTGCATTTGGTGATAGATTTCCTCCCAAGGAGCTTATTGAGGGAAACCCTGGGCAAATTGCAGAGGGTGGAAGACATTGCAATCCAAGGCCTTTCAGTGTAAAGGAACCATGGATACTCTCAGCAGCTCACAATGTTTCAACATCCCCTGGAGACTACATAGCAGTTTATACTCGGTGACCATAAACTTTTTGTAAGATTAGGTATCAATTGTGCCTACGTGATTAGAATTTTTTTCTATACATATCATGATTTCAATTTATTGTTGTGTCGGTGAAAAAATCTTATGAAAATTTTTATCTCCCTGAATGTCATTTTGTCTCATTGAAGGCTACACTGTTGGGATGGAAAAAAATTATGTATGTACAGTTTTATAAGGATGAGTGATCCTAGCCCTAACAAATATGAGGGGTACTCAAAACATAACCAGATGGAAATCACGTGTCAATTTACATTCAAAGAGATTTTTGACCTCTTCGATTTTTGAAACGGCTGATATTCAAGAACATCGTGCAGAATTGAAATTTTGTTCTCTACTTGGTAAAATTGAGTCGGACATGGTTGATATGTTGTCTACAGCTTATGAAGAACACGCTTTAAAAATAACTCAGGTGCACGAGTGTTATTCGCAATTCAAACGTGGCAACATGCCGATCGAAGACATTCAATGCCCAGACCTGCCTTCCAGGTCCAGTGGAAATGAAAAGTGGAATAAAACTCTTACCCTTGTGTATGAGGATGAGAGGCATACTATTGACAGACTCGCTGAACAATCTGGTCATTCATGGAGTTCATTACAGTGAATTACAGCTGAAGATTAGCAATTCAGACGAATTGCGGCGAAATTCATCCCCCTCTTGTTGCCTCCTGATCAGCAGTGGCATGTGTTGCTGATTGCCGCATTGACTTGAGTTTATGGTAAAAAATTGCATGATACTGCTTCCTCACCCACCCTACTCACCAGATCCTGCACCTATTGAGTTCCTTTTGTTCAACCAAATAAAAATGGTGGTGAAAGGGAAATGTTTTGGTCATATTACGGAAGTTAAAGGAAAATCAAAGGCGTCACTGCAAGGCATTAGAAACAATGAGTACCAGTGGTGCAGCAAGGGGGGAGTTTTGGGGGATAAAACCCCCCCAAGAGCTCAGAGAAATTTTTAAGTTTAATCCATTTTACTTAATTGGATTGACATTACTGATAGAATAGTGTAGGGATTAATAAAATATCCCTCAGAAAGCCGTAAAACTGACCATTTTGAACCATTTATCTTAAAATTCCACAATTTACTAATATCGCACCTACCGCTTATCCTGGTGGGTATTCCATACCCCCCACACACCCCAGTGTTAGTTGCACCTTAACCCCCCCCCAGCCTTAATTCCTAGCTGTGCCCCTGATGAGTACCAAAGGTATTTCGCCATTTTAACCATTGTATCATTGTAAACGAAGAGTACTTCGAAGGCGACTAACGTTTGTAAGACAAAAAATTAAATTTTTAATTAAAAAAAAATTGTGTCCAGGTTATTTTTGGATCCCCCCTCGTACGAGGCATCTATATTTTTTTTTTTAGATATTCTCATTTTACATATCTGTATTTTTCTGCTACTGGTTTTATCTGTGGATACTAGGCATTGTATTCCACTGAATTCTAGCACAAACAAAACCTGAATTTATGGTGACCACTATCCATTTGCTGAAAAGTGGGAATCACAGAGACTGCTGTGCGGCATAGAAAATTCAGAGCTGGGTGTGGGAACAATCATGTTCATCCAGAGAAATGTTATGGTTGACAAGTGTGTTTGCAAATAGTTAAAGAAAAGGTATAATACTGAGAATATTATTTCTGAGAAGTACACAATAATTCATTACAGTAAAACCTCTTTACATCGTAATGGAAGGGACCTAAATTTGGGCATTTTGATGTATGGAGGTTCACTATAGAGAGGTTTTAGTGATAGGCACCATTTTTTCATATCATTTGGAAATGAAAGGCACTACTGTCTTTTCAACCATTATATTTATGTGTTTAAACACACATGCATGCATCAGTGAACATATATTTATTATTTAATAATAACAGACAGCGAACGATATCACATGATTTTTACCATGATTTTAGAGAAAATGATGTGATCTCTCAATTCAACAGTCACTTTAAATGATTGCAGGGTTCCCACTCTAACTACATTATAAAATTCACGGCTTTTTCCAGGTTTTCACGGTATAAATGTCATCAAATTCACGGTTTGTAGATGAGGAATCTTAAGCAGAAATATTGATCACACAACAATCATCAGCCGCATGTTAACTAAAAATGTATCAAACGCAACAGATGCCTTGAATGCAAACGCAGCAATGAAAGCGCTATCTCTTATAACGTCACCTAAAGTTAGCAAAATTCAGGTCCGGCTAAAGGGTGTGAGTGAGAAAATGGAGAGAGCAGGGTGGCAAGGAAGTGAAGAAGTGCCTGATTTTTTGCCAGGGTTAATGTCTTCCAATCGCAGGCTCAAGGTCAATGTGCAGTCATGGCACACGGAACAATTAATAATGCACTTCGAATACACATGTGAGTGGACAGTATCTGCATGTGACTCGGCCTTGAAGCATGATCGAAACATCGATTTTTCTTTTAATCTGTCTATCGTAAATCTAAAATCAAGTTTGAGAGATTTCTAAGGTTTTGTGACGAAATTCACGGCTATTTCCGGGTTTTTTTCATGGTAGACTAAATTCACGGCTTATTCACGGTTTTAAGGTTTCCACAGTTGAGTGGGAACCCTGGATTGGGATATTTGGATACCTTTTTTCTTATTTACTGTTAGGTATGGTCTCATATTGAACAAAATGGCCACAACTTATGATTAACGTGAAAATGACAGCATAATGAGGTGTATAAGAAAAAAAAGAGAGTAAAATGTATTGCTGAAAGTATTATTCCATGTGCGTAACCATGGCTGCGTTAATGGTCTCTTGTTGTCTCGGTACGATTTGCAGAGGTAGTTAGGCCATATCGGGAGTGTCTCATTGGTATGATAAGTGGAGGTTTTATGATGTAAAGAGGTTCACTATAGAGAGGTTTGCCTATAAATTTGCATGTAAATCAGATGGGACCATAGGGGTGGTATGATGTATGGAGGTTTATGATGTAAAGAAGTTCACTACATAGAGGTTTTACTGTATTTATTAATTTCATTAATCCCTTATAAATTCAGTATTGTTAGTTATTTAATTGAGAAATGCTGTGTGCAAAATGCACTCATGTTGCACATACACTATGTAGGTATTATGAAATATAATTAATGTTGCAAGTAAATATTATACACCAAAATGTAATATTTGAATAAATATTATATTATTTTCAATAGGAGTTGCCATTGTGTCGCGGCTCCAGCGATACTCTCGGTTGCGAGGGAGACCTGGGATCGGGTGATCATGGCGTTTAGTAAAGGAAAGGCCGGGATAGGAATTTTAAAACACCCGGAGGTGCGTTTATTAGTATCAGAAAGTTACAGGGGGGGGGTCTGTAAGGACAAGCGAGGTCCGCGGCTGATGCTTCCGCGTGGCTGGGTCCGGCTCTGTCCGGAACTGCCTCTCTGGGAATCTCCGTGGATCCGCGACAGCTCTGGCGGAGTTCCGGCGTTGGCGGCGGGTCCAGGCGCTACGGCGGGGTCATGGGCCTCGTCCTCCGTCTGCTTCCGCGGGTGATGACCTCAGGCGGGCGGCGGTGTCCGGGGAGAGGACCCTCTGGGACAGCGTGCGCGCTCCTCGCGGAGGGTGCGAGTGTGGCGCCGGTCCACCCGCAGTTTACGGGGCATCCGGCAGAGTGCGGCGCCGGTCCACCCGCAGTTTACGGGGCATCCGGCCGATTGAGGGCCTGTGGTAGGAACTATGAGGATATGCTCGCTCTTAGTCCTAGCTTCGGCCTCCTCAACCCCGACTGCCTTCCATGGTCCGGGCAGCGTCTTTTATATCCAACCCTGGCCTCCCTCCATCCAATGAGGGTGCTTCGCTGGGTCACGAGGTGACGCTTTCGATCAGAATGGGATGGGAAGGTTCGTGGTGTGAGAGCAGGTGTGAGACCAGGTGTGCGTTTAGACGCGGGAGTGGGGGAATCGCGTGGTGTGAGGGGAAGGCAGCGGGCTGGAGTGGGGAAGGTGAGGAGATGAGGAGAGCGTTCCGGTGGAGTGGGGAGGGTCACGTGGTGACGCGTTCTTCACCGGGGGCGCATGTTTCAAGTGGGTTTTGCCCATGTTCCAATGCAGCACAACAATTGGTGGAATAAAAATTCATTTTAAAAGATCTGTGGCTTTATTTTGTCAGATATATTTAAGTTTTTCTGCCTGTTGTGGTCACATCACAATGTGAGATCTGTGATGAATTTGAAAAATGCTCTGTGAGCCCTCCAAAATAAAATTATTAATACATCGGATTTGGAATGGCCACAGCATTGAGGGGATACTGTAGAGGTATACATACATATATAATTAAAAATCATGTCTTTCATAATTTAATTTCCAGGACTACATACTTAAATAAAACGTCTTTCACGCTTTCCCTCTGAACTCGCCCAAAACCAGCCCAAAATAATTCAGTGTCAAGCGCAAACTTTAAATACTCTCATGCTATCTGGTAGACTTATTTTTCTCTGCCATGAGGAAGTTACAAATGCTACTTCATTTTATATTTTGAGCTAAAATCAAATATTTTATTTTAAAATTGAATATTTAAAAAAAATTAATTTATCGAAAGAAATTTGTCATACCTCACGTTACATTAAAATAATTCCCTGCTTCCAATCCATTTTTTTGGTGGTATTGAATATAAATTGCTAACTTGCACAGAGGCGAATTGCAGACAATGAACCTCTATAGTAAATGATGGAATACATGACGGTGTCACGAAAGAATAACTGCTAGAATAGGCAAGGGAAAACCAACCCACTACCTTTTCCCTGAAAACATGGCACAATCTTTTCCACAATTTAAGCTGGCTGTATAGGGATACAAGATAATGCTATACTGTCATATAAAAAAGTTACAATTGTGGTTCTGCCATATTAGGCAATGCAGGTGACCTGCAAGAGGGGGTGCGCTCCCCCTGCCATCCCCACACGTAATTGCCATGAAGTGGGGATACAAGCCATGAATCTCGAAGATTTATGCTCTGGGATATCATTTTTGCCTTAAAACAGGCATTTTGGAAGCCAGCTATTACTGCCATATGTTATGTCAGAAGGTATCTTCATAAAAGATATCATTAGAATTTGTTTACGTTTTTCCTCCCATTATGAAGATTTCGTGATTGTTGACCATTCACTGATCACCTTATCGTCCCTCCTTACAACGGCTAGATACTAGTAATGCATTCCCTTCATTCATCCTGTACTCGCTGAGCACCTCATCAAACAATGGCAAATAAAGCATTTAGAAGGAGGATGAGAAGTCATCCGCCAACCACCAACAGCTCAAGTCAAGTAGGGCAACTTATAGGTATACATACCTTCTTACACGTTATTCTCGCTGTGGGGATACAAGCCCCAAATCTCGAAGATATTGACTCCGGGTCGTCAGTTTTGCTCTAAAAAGGCCATTTTGGAAGCCAGCTATTAGTGTGGTATACAGTGCAACCTCGATATAACGACACCCCACGGTGCACTAATAAACACTCGCTATAGCGAATTGTCGCTTTACCGGAGGTGGAGCAAATAATAGCCAATATACCTGTTGCGGGCAGATATACAGGAACAGGAGTGGTGCGGCGACAGATAAATATCTATCCGATAAACGTAAGCATAAATCCAGACGAAAGGCGATGTTTTTTGCATCACTAAATTTCCTTACTCGAACAACGACTAACTATTCAAACCATTTATAAGCGCCGCACTGAATAAAAATCATGGAAAGCATTGTTTCGTCAATCATTATGCTAATGCACAACCGACGAAGTCATTTTTCTATGAACTTAATTAGTTCATTTACGTGATCATTCTATTATTTTGGTATTTTCCACTGAAAATTCAAAAATTAACTGACAAAACAGTATCGCGGTTATTTAATGCCTCAAAGGTTTCCATTGGTGTATGTTTATTGTTTCTGTACGTTAACCGGCAGTGAAGTGAAATAACGCATTACATTTGTTTCTACCGGTGGAAGGTTGTATAACGTTCCCGCCTTGGAAGACTTTTTCTATCAGATAATGTAATATCTTCATCATCTACGGTAAAAACTTTGCTAAGCTTGAAAAATGACGTGATTAAAATTACCGTTGTTGAAAAAAGTTTCTTTTTGAGTTTTACGCTCGCGACGTATTTGAAATGATACACCGAGTTTACCACGGCACTGCAAACGAGAGTTAGTTGTTCTGTGAGTTCTTCCAGCGGCCACCAGGGGATGTTCGGCTGCCTACGTAACAAAAGAGAGCGCCAGTACGACTCCGACCAATGACCCGAATAGTTCACCCTTGTAAATCCGCAACGGAGAATAAATACGTCCATCCGGACAATTCACGCTGAGTATCATTGCTTCGTACATCCTACATCATCGCTAAGGCGCACTACCTACCTTTAGAGGCATCATTGCAAGTAATACCTCATACTGCAAGGGTTTTGTCGGGGAGTTGTATATAAAAAAAAAGTTCCGTTTCGTCTATGTTATATGACGCGGGGAATACTTCTAAAGATACTTATGATCGGAGTCCTCTCTTCCACGACTTCAGGTTTACACCGCAGGCATCACCAGGGGAGTTGTGAGGGGAGATAACGCTTTGGTGCTTCGCATTAGTATAATCAACCTTCCGCACTCTTAAAATTCTCGATTCGCAATCTATCCCTAAAATACTCCGCTTCAGGCTTGGGCCTAGCCCCTTTCTCAGAAGTTCCCGCAGATTTGAATGGGCAAAACCACCCGAACAAAGCTCCTTATAACTCTTCATCGTCTGCATTCCTTGGGCGCTTTTGTTTTTTTTAATTTTGCAGAGCGAATAGGAAGATAAATTTAATTTCGACACTCATATTACTCCTTTATTTTTATTTTCTCGCTTATACGTGTTTGGTGTTTTTTTGGCCATGGTGACTGCCATCAAATGCTTTCTATTCACGCAACTCACGGACGTGCGGGTATGCTGCCGACTGCTTTCTGCCGCCCGAGGAACAAAAGAAGATTAAGCATTCGCGAATGCTAATGCCACAATATTTTCACCAAAATTAACTACTTATTTATCGAACGACGGTTTACCACATAAATTTGAGACTGAGCACTCCATTAACTTCATTTCTAACAGATCGCTAGCAATTACAGAGGTTAAGGAGTCTTGATGAAAGTCTTCCGGCGGTGAAACCCTCGCTATGGCGAGAGCCAACACCAAAAGGGTCTCGTAAAAACGAATTTTTTAACACGCTTATTGTAGGGTCAATTGACGGTGCATCGGCTATCTCTCGTTATAGCGGGAGTGTCGCTATAGCCCGTACTCGCTTTAGCGAGGTTCCACTGTAGTATGTCAGAAGGTATCTTTGTAAATGGTATCTTTAGAATTTGTTTACTTTTTCTCTTGCGCTTTGGAGATTTCATGCTTGTTGACTATTCACTGGTCATCTTATCCCCCCTCCCCACAACAGCTGGCTAGTAGCAATGCACCCCCTTTGCTCATCCTCTTGTCCCTGAGTACCTTGTCGAACAATGGCATACAAAGCATTGAGGAGGGGGGTGAGTTGTCCTCCGCCTACGGCAACAGCTCAGTCAAGTAGGGGAACTTACAGGTATACCTTCTTACACGTTATTCTCGCCGTGGGGATATAAGCCGCAAATCTCGAGGATTTTGGCTCTGGGCCGTCAGTTTTGCTCTAAAAAGGCCATTTTGGAAGCCAGCTATTAGTGTGGTATAGTATGTCAGAAGGTATTTTCGTAAATGGTGTCATTAGAATTTGTTTACTTTTTTTCTCGCGTTTTGAAGCTTTTGTGGTAGTTGACTGTTCACTAAACAGTTGCTTTATCGTCCCTCCCCACAACAGCTGGCTATTCGTAATGAATCCCCTGCGCTCATCCTCTTGTCGCTGAGAACCTCGTTGAACAATGGCAGACAAAGCATTGAGAAGGGGGGTAAATAGTCGTCCGCCTACGGCAACAGCTCAGTTCAAGTAGGGCAACTTACAGGCATACCTTCTTACGCGTTATTCTTGCTGTGGGGTGGGGGGGGGGGACATTAGCAGATACAGGCAAAACTAAATGGGGGCATAGAATTCGAGGGTTAATGTACAAGTAAGGAACGTTTTTGCTTGCTGTCACTGTGCACCATCTACCGATTCGATCGATGGATTTTTCTTCCTCATAGGAAAATCCACTAGAATTGGTAGAAAATTAATGGCTTTGCCTGGTTTCGCTAATAGTAGGGCCCTCTTTGCTTCTATAGCGTTGAGGTGTCTTTCCCTCGTCCTGTCCCTTTCCCTTCCCAGAGGCGTCGACAGGCTCCTATCGCGGGGGCGCCTTTTTTCCTTTTTCCTTCCTCTCCAGCCCCTCCCCGGGTGATCGGGCGTATAAGCCACTGGCTTGGTTCCCGGCCCCGCTGTGTTGTATCCTCGAAGGGCTCCCTTGAGCCCTCATGCATTGTCACTGTGCACCCACCTGCTGCGTTTATCTTGGAGTCCGTGAGCTAGGCACATATGTTAGTATCCAGCCGTGACAACGGGAATGTCTCTGCACTGTTCGTTTTTTCGATATACAAATAGAAAATGTGCTCAGGGATTGAAACTCCCCCCAGTTTTAAGGTGCGGACAGTGATACGTTTGTTGTGGGGCAATAACTTCAAACTGATAGAAAATTATCGTCAAGTGCGTAAAGTATACGGAGAAAATGTAATGAATGAAAGTTTTCCGGAAATGGAGCTTCATGTCTAAAAATGGCAGAACTAACGTTTACAAGGAAGAGAAGACTGGATATCCGAGCATTGTGACTGTCAAACTGGTCACTAAAATTGATTGAAAAATTTGTGAAAACCACTTTTTCACAACAATGGATTTTTTGCTTTGTTTCCCACAAGTTTTACGGATTTTCTTGATCGAAATTTCCACGCCAAGGCTTGTCTACCACAAATTTTGCACAAGATGGGTGCTGAAAGTTCTTACAGACCACCATAAAGGTTAGAGAAAACCAAGAAACCCAAGAAGATCTTTGCACTGCACCCAAGAACTCCTGAATGCCTTAAAATGGGAGGTTTTCCCCTCATACGCACTATATAGTCTCGTATCTTGCTCCAAGTGAATAGAACTTGTTTTCAAGAATGAAGACTTGGCTAGCAGCACAGCACTTTGACAATGACAAAGAGCACTGGATGTGTGTCACTGGGTCGCTGAGATCGCAGGCAGCAAAATTCTATGACGATGGAATTTCTAAGCTTTTCTACCGATATGATAAGTGTCTCAATTTGTTTGGTGATTATGTAGAAAAGTAGTATTTTGTCATTCTTTCAGATGTATAAAATAAAATCTGTTTACTATTCCTAGTTTTTTCTTTATTACAGAACGTTCCTTACTTATTGAATAGCCCTCGTATTTCTCCAGAACTTTTATCGGAATGAAAAATAAGTTGCATGCAAAGTTTGAGAAAGTTTCATTTAAGCTGATTATACACTTATACAAGATAATGCTCTCTTATGATATAAAAAAAGGAAAAAGTTACAATTGTGGTTCCGCTATGTTAGGCAATACAGGTGGATCCTTAATGCAGGTGCACCCCCTGTTTCCACCATAGTTATCCGCCACTGTCAGCAGCAGCATCCTTGGGTGTACCCTGAGAGGGGCAGGAGGGGGTAGCTGCTCCCCTAGAAGCAAAAATTGCAAATGTCTTTAAGGAAAATAATATTATTTCAAGCAAATAATTTTAAAAAACTAATAAAGAGCTGTTACAGTTTCCTTAAAATTTTGATTTCATTCCCCTTTTCTATGCCTAAATCTTACCTACAACTTGAACAACCATGGCTTGCCCCCTCCCCCCCCCCCACTTTTGATCCTGGGTACACCCTTGGCAGGATCCATGAAAGAAGTAAAGAAGGTGGAGAAGAAGATAACAGGAGTAACGAAGACGAGTGTCAAGCAATGAATGTCGGGAGGTAGAATGTTAGGACAAAGATGAGAGCAGGTAAGCTAGGAAACATGAAGAGGATAATGGAGAAAGGGATAATAGGAATCTTGGGACTGTGGGAGGTACGGTTGAAGGATGGTGGGGACTACTGGAGAGATGGATCAGAATTGTATGTAGGGGTATGGAGGAAAGTCAATGAGTGGCAGCTCTTGGTAAGAAAGTGGTATGCATGGAATAGTTAAGCGATAGGATTCTGGTGATAGAAATTCAGAAGCGACCCAGCAACCTTAAGGTGGTTCAAGTTTAGATGCCCTTGTGAGTTTCATTGCTGTTTACACTCACATTAGTGATTCCTTCCCTCAATGAAAGGCTCTCTCTGAAAATTTAAATGATAGAGAAGTCTCACAAAACCATCAACTCATGAAAATTGGGCAGCAAGCAGTAGCTATGTCTTCTTATTTTAAACTTATAAGAGAATGGCTGATTGGGGAAGAGTTTTTGTTATCATAACTTGTAATCCCCTTCCATCTACCAAAATGTAACCAGAATGCAGTTTTGAGTCTTAGTTCCCCATTCTCCTACCTGATAACAGGTGGGAATTGATTATTCTTCAAAATTAGTCATTTACTATGGTCTATACCAGTGGTGTGTTCAGGGAGGGGTTGGGAGGGCTATATGTACTCAGCAAAATCTATAGAGAAGGACCCAAATATATTTATTTTTATCGATTTGTCACCCTCCCCCCACTATATTTGGCTGTTGAGTTAGGGTCAGGGATTCACCAAGAGGTCTCAAATTTTTTTAACCTTATATTAGATCAGTCCCAAAAATTTTTTTCCATTGGGCCAAATGGACTGGCTGATGATGGATGGAAAAAAATCGATTTTTCAGATCTGCCCTACCATATATCGATGGCTAAGTTCTAACAATACGAATCTCAAATCCAGCTGGTTTGAGACAGGTATCTTAAAAAAAGTGTAATAACATTAAAAAAATAAAATAAAAGCAAAAAAACAACTCTTTGATTGTAAATAAATGCTTCTTTTTTAGTTTTATGAACTTTTGGTTTTCAATTTCAGTGTACAAGTAAAAAAAATTAATCTTTTTTTGCTCTCCTGAAAAGTTGCTAGTTTTTATATATGTGTTGTTAGAATGCAGCCATCGACATGCTTCCTCAAATTAGACGTCATGCTCCAAGATGACTTCAGGTAGGTCCTTCTTGCCTGGACACAGCTTGCACTTGATGGACATGCTTTGATATGTCCAGGGGCAGTCTGGGGTTATTGGGGGCCCTCGGCTGGGACTCATCATGGGGGCCCTCCTCCTCATCCTGGGCTCCCCTCCCATTCCCCCTACAAAATTTTAGGAAATTTCATGCCCGGAAATGGATTTTGACTCTTCTGGCTCTTAAAAACTAGATGATAGTTATGACTAATAATACTATTTCACAGCTTATAAACAGCACAGTACAGCACAGTAATAATGTATTAAATGGTTCTATTAACTATTTATGTAGTGAATTTGTTCCCTGTAACCTAAAAAAATCTCTAATTAACCTTTTTGAATAGCCCTTTCAAATATGCATCAAGTTCTCTTTAGTCTCTTAAATCTTTATTTAATTTATTTTTTGCATGATATTTTCTCACTTTGTATGCTGTAAATACATAAAGTGAATAATGAAAACGTAGAACTTTATAATTACAAAAAACTTTGGTTCTAGGAATCCTAGTCATTTTTTCAAACACCTTTCATAAAGCTACACTTCATAATAGCCGTGAGCATTGTGGGGGCTCCCTAAGCTCGGGGCCCTTGGCGATTGCCAACCAGCCAACCTGGCCAGACTACCTCTGGATATATGTCTGTTCACATTCATGCTTGAAATATCTCTTCAAATAGGAAATGGAAATTTCTTCGTATTGAATGGCATGAAATTGTCATCCATTCCAAACTACAAGTAAAATACACAACACTGAACAGTTACAAGAACATTTGTTTACTCGTCGACCACAGCAACATGCACCACACATGACATCACATGGATCACACGAAGTACAATACAAATGATCACCGTAAACCATTATTTGTGGCTGCACATTGACAATACATTATTTTTTTTGCTTGAAAAAGTTCATGTAAAATGAAAGTGTTTTTGTACAAAATTTATCATTGGATTTGAAGTATTTTTGTATAAATATTGATGCGTAAAACATTTTTTATTAAGAAAAATAGCTAACTCTGCAGCTCGTAATGAGATCCAGCTGCTTGCAAAAATTGGTTCAGTCATTGTGCAATCGTGGCCGTAAACTGGGAAAAACAGAAATCATGGGACATATGTGGGTCACAATAAATTTCTTATTAAAGTGCTATAACACAACATGGTTGGCACTGCGCTGCTCTATAGATTTTGATTGGGTATGTGGATGGCTTAATAGTTAAGGGGAGGCTTTGCAGCCACCTAAAATTGTCAAGTCCTATTCCATGGATTCATTGAGACATGTAGCAAAATATATTTTTTTCAGAAAACTTGCGTTCATATGATCAGGGACAGATTTAGGGGGGTCACAAGGACAATGACCCCCTCCAAATTTTATCAAAAATTTTTAATTTTTATAAGTTTAATAGTTATTGTATCTTGAAATGTGTAAAATTTTCAATTTCATTTGTTGTTAAAAATAAAAATGAACTTTAAGCTCCAAAATATGTAGAAAATGAGAACATATTAAAATAAAATATAATTGGAAGAATGCCCCTCTCTCCTGGGGGGTGTTCTATACTCCTTGTAATAAGGTCATGATCTTCCCCTAAAATTTGTTGCTGAATTCGCCCCTGTTCATGTCTTAGTTCAATATATGTAAATATCAAGTCTATTGTTGCAAAACGTGGCCGTAAATTAAATTGATGCCAATCGCATTCTTGTAATGGACCTGATGAATTTTATTTCTACTCGATGACTAAAGAGAAATCCTAAGGCCCTAGCTAAAATTCTTAAAGATATTATTTTCAGTTAATATAAAGAGACCTTTTATTACATCAAAAACATGCCATTATTATCAACGTTTACACTAAAAATTACCTATTGCATATCTTATTTTACGTAAACAAGATTCTTGTTATGAAGTGAAGATAACCTTGCCATATTTTAAAAAGGTCCCAAACGTATGGCCACAAGGATAATAGAATAATTATTTGTAAAACTCATTCAAATGCTAATTTTGGAGTTACATTTACATTTACTGACCTATGATTATAAAATAAACTATTTATGCATTTCTATTACATATAATAGAGAATTTTAATTTTCTCGAGTAAACAAATTGGACTGATCTCCATGCCATAGCATGTTTCATACTCTTCCTCATGACTGAAACAATTTATCTCAAAGAGGGTGAGAATGTGCAATCGTATTATTGATAGTCTAAAGATATAAATCGTATTGCCTTGCTAAAAGCTCTCGTTTAATAAAGCTCAAAGATTAATTGTTTCAGACAATTACATAATCTCTCATTTTTGTCCAACCTTAATTAGTTAATGTCCTTAAAAATCCATGGTAACTGCAAATTGCATTTAAAAAATGTTTTTGTTGCCATAGTTCAGCCTTAAATTTGTCTCACCTATCACCTCCTTTAGTATTGCGGATTCCTCCTGAAACATCTGGTGTAAACCTTTCTTATTTTGACAGAATTTGTTCTTTCTGACTCAGTTAAGAATCACTTTTATTGTCATATTTGGATTTTTTATTAAGGCTGTTTCCATCATAATCACCAAATAGCTTGGCAATTGTAGTCAAGGAAAACTTAGTGGTACAGAGTGCCACTAGGTAAAACTAGTGCTTCTACATTTTCAAACCCGTATGCAAAATTAGGGTTTTCAAAATTCTATTTGTTGCGACCTAAATGGTGTGTGTTGGCAGGCTCCTTTGGATCTCATTCTGCATGTGTCTGTGCTATTCATCAGAATGTAACACTTCTTCTCCAATGCATGCTCCATAGAAGAGGCTTATGGAAACCTATTGGATTACTTGATATTTTCCGAAGGTAACAGGAACATTAGTGCCTAATTTCTAAAATTTATGTACTGGAATGCATACCCACATATATTTTAATCCAAACATGATTTTCATATATATGCCATACTCCCTCTAACACTTTTGAGTTTTTAAAAATTGGAATTAAAGTTACAGTTAGGAATCATGTTTTACCAAATATAAAAAAAATAACATTTAAAAGTTTTTATTTATATACAGTACTCATTAATGAGGACAAATTGTATCTAATTTACTTCATCCATTCACTTAAAATAACTTCTAGTGTCAGACTTGAGTTAGGACAAGAATTAAAGAATTAGGATTGTTGCCTGACAACCACATCACACTAGATGTGATACGTTGCTTTGAGCTTAGTTCATCCGTTGTCGTTGCCGGTGCATTGCCAAATTAAAATATCCAATTTTCCCTGAGAGGTGCTGAAACACCATTCCAGCATATTCCAGCCCAAATTAAACACTGGATTGCATGTTACGACACTTCAGAATTCATGTCAGACAAACAACTGAAGGAGCATCTGCAAAGTAAATTTGAGATGACATACAGTGCATGGGTGACTACAGAGCAGTGGCGGCTGGTGGTAATTTATCTAGGGTGTGCATTAGAGCAGATATAGGATGATTTAATTATATTATGTTATTCCTAATCCATTAGCGTCATATTTCGTCGTAATAGAATACATAGCAAGCAAAACATATCACTGGTACACTCTACCCTTAAAATTGCATGAACAGAAATAATATTAGCATGTATGAAAATAATTATTCTCAACACACCTTTACAAGTGACGGTAGTTGAAATTCATTCTCTTTTCCTTACACCCTATGAGGAAGTAGTGTAGAAAACGGCTATACAGATGGCTCTGTAGACGGACTAGGATCCTGGGCGCAGGTACTGTAGATGGCGGCTACACCACTACACTACCTGCTACTCAGTCACCAAAAACATGCGCGTGCGCATTCGCATGGTTTTGAGTCTGCTCCCATCGCCCCTTTGAACAGCACATACCCCCCTGCTTACCTCGTCCCGCCAGAGCTCCCTCAAGCGATCGCACAGACCGAAAATGTGCCCGGCATGATGCCACGGGATCGCACACTTGTAGAGCGGTGAATTCGAAAAGGAGATAGCTGTAGCGTTCGGAGGCTCATGTTTCTTGCATATGCGGACAGTACTTTTATCCTTCGCGTTGCAAAGGAATAGTTTTCTTTTATAATTTATTCATCTTTGGGTGTGCACTTGCTAACATGCGTATACGCACGCGCCGCCACTGCTACAGAGTGGACCCAACTAATCAAATAAAGAGTGGCTTTGGATGAATGTATAAATATTCTGGTGAAAAATCTTGAGAAACTTCTCCCACTTACCTATATAACCAAATCTCAGGCAAGATACCTGAAAGAACTGAAAAGTACCCTCTGGCCAGATGAAGCTATTGATCTGCTGGATTTTAGCAAAAATTACACTTATGGATGTGAATCAAAGTCATGTTCAGGGTCATCAATGGAATCATGGTAGTTGTTCTCTTCATCCAGTACAATTTATACTCATGAACATCCCCTGAAAGATCTCAATGTTTTTTTTCTGATGATCTGCTTCTTACATGATGTTGCTTCAGTAGGTATTCAAAAAGTAAATAATATGTAGTCACTCAGCTATTGAAGGATAAGTTCCCTGAAGTAAAAGAGTGCAATATTTCAATGATGGTTTTGTTGGTCAGTATAAGTACTGATTAAAAAATAACTCACATATGGGTGTATGCCGCGTGTCGTAAAGGAGATAGCCCCGACGTTTCGCGACTGACTGCTGGTCACTTTTTCAAGGGAATAATGTTGGGATTGGTTTTTTGCTGCCTTTTTATATTTCAGGTGGGAGGGGTGGGCTGGAGGGGGAAGATAACGAAATGTTGCGGATGACTGGGTTCCAAGTATTGCTGCTTCTTAATCCGGTATCTCTATTGTAGTTGTTCTTGTTTTTCTTTATTTCTATGGCCTCGCAGATGAGTCGGGTTTTAAAATGTTTTATCCTGGCGATGACTCTTGATTTTTCGAAGTCGATCGCATGTCCTGTGGCTTCGTGCTCCGCTACGGCTGACTTTGAAGGGTAACCCAGTCGAATGGCCCGCTTGTGTTCTTCTATCCGAGTTTTGACTGTTCGTCCGGTTTCCCCGATGTATTTCTTCTCGCATGATCGGCAGGGGATTTCGTATACTCCTTCAATTTGAAGTGGCGTCCTGTCCTTGGCATTTCCTAGGAGGTGTCGTACTTGGGCATGTGGTTTAAAAATGGCTTTAATGTCAAATTTCCGGAGGATGTTACCGATCTTATCCGTCGTTCCTTTCACGTAGGGGAGGAAGGCTTTCTTTTGGTTAATGATGTCTTCTGCGTCTCTTGGGAATTGTTCCTGTTGTCCTTGTTGATAATCTTCTTAAAATTGCGGGATATAGCTCCGTTGTCGTAACCATTAAGACGTAGGATGGATTTCAGCTTAATAATTTCTGAAGATAGATTCTTCGGGTCACTCAGCAGGATCGAAGGTTCAATTAGAGAGGTCATCACAGCGTTTAATTGAGCAGGGTGGTGATGAGAACTGGCATGGAGATACCGATTTGTTGATGTCGATTTTCTATACACGGCGTGGCCTAGGCTTCTGTTGTCATTCTTCTTCACCAAGACGTTGAGAAATGGCAGTTTTCCGGATTCTTCTATCTCCATAGGTATATAGGTATCTATCTAGGTATGTAGCTATCTCTATAGGTATCTTAGCTGTTAAAATTTTTTTGTGTATTTTCAGTCTCATAGAACCAGGCGTGCAGCTAGGAATTAAGGCTAGGGGAGGTTTTAGGCGCAACTAATACTGGGGTGTCTGGGAGTATGGAATACCCGCCAGGATAAGCAGGAGGTGCAGGGGCCCTCCCCAGAAAAAAGTTTAGGATAAATGGCACAAAATGGTATGTTTTATGGCTTTCTGAGGGTGTTTTTATCAATCCTTATATGTACTATTCTAAAAGTAATATTTATCCAATTAAGTAAAATGGATCAAATTTAAAAATTTCTCTGAGCTCTGGGGGGGGGGGGGGTGTTACCCCCAACACATCCCCTTGCTGCACCACTGCTCAGAACAACCTTCAATTTTGTTAATAATTTAAATGGAGATTATTATTATAAAATATAATTACTTCTTTTTGGAAATATTTCTCAAAAAACTCATAAAATATGTATGAAATTATCTCTCATTGGTTATTTCACTCATTTTATTCTATATTTTCTGAGAAATTTCAACTGTTTGTGCTCCCCTGGGATTGGGTAGCAATGTAAATGAAAGAAACAGAAAGAGTTAGAATGATGGTGGATGGCTGCTCTAGCTTCCAAGATAACTAAGTCTTAACATTTCAAGCTGCACACACTAATCTCTCCATGCAGTAGATTACCCAAATATAGATTAGTATGAAGTATTAGCTTGCACCATGTATGAGCACAATTGGAGATTCCACTGAAAAAAATTCTACACTATTTGTCATGAATAATGAGAAAAAGTAACCATGATTGACGATACCCCATTAATTTGGAGCCAAATAAGTAAATAATTTGAAGTTTTTAAAGTGTAAATTCACCTGCATACAAAATACCTTTTCTATTCCCTGATGAGGTTTCACTCATCACTGCAATGGATCTTTAAGGTCCATTCCTTGTGTGTTTACGGTAATTGGATGAAAATGATGATGCCTTAACCTGTCAATGCATGCCATTTTCTTCTGGATTCTCTTCCACCAAACCTTAGTTTTAATTATTTCTGCCGTTTTAATGAGTTATTTAGGAAATATGGATCATTTACATGTTCACTGCTGCAGATTTTTGTTCCATTTTTCATTTTTTACTTCTATTTTTACAACCTCATAAAATATATGTTCTGAAGACCTCCTAAAATTTCAATAGACCACTTTATAACATGAATCTTTTACACCCCTGGGAAATCTTTGACTTACTTTTTAAATTTAGCACTAAGTTTAGCTAGTTCCAGGGGTGTTTCCAGGTTTCCATTTTTTATCGGAGCGTAGCCATCAGTCTGATAGAGGCTGAGCTGCAAATATTTAATTATGACTTGTTTATTAAATATAAAATTTGGTTTTACATTTAAGAGAGACAAAAAATAGAGACCTCGAGGGGAGCAGGACCCCTGTGGCTTCTCTAAGTCTGCCTTGTACGTATACCCTGAGATAGCATTTTCTGGCTATGGGCTTGGTCTATAGGTTGTGAAAACAATGCAAGCAAGAAGCAAGAGGGATTCTTATCAATATTAGGGGAAGGTAATGTAAAGAGAAGGAGGGAGGTAGAAGTGGTTGCTGCTTGACTTGCGCCGAAGAATGAAGGTCCTAGGGAAGTAATGGCGATATGGATAGCGAGAAAACCCATGCCTAAAGAGGCAATAGTGTTGACCAAACACCAACCAACATTTTTGTCATTCTGAATTTCTAAAAGTCGACTGGGATACTTTCGAAGTACATGTATTGTTGGAGTGATAATCCGGCGTAATTGTGAAATAATCGGATAATAGCGAAATAATAATCGGATAATAGTGATAAGCGGATAATAGCGAAATAATAATTGGATAATAGTGAAAAGCGGAATGGTGAAAGAGTAAAGCGGATAATAATGATAAGTTGGAGTAATATTATTTCTTGGAATTCAGTACTCGCCGTGAAAGCTCCCTCAAAAAAACGTAGGATCTCTACCAAGGATTCGTCTCATATCTGTGTTTTGATCTTGAATCCCGTTGCAGCACGACCGTTTTCTCCAACAGTTCCCTCTCCACGTTCCTCTTTCTCATTGGCCCCCTAAATTTATCCCTTGGTTCACTAACTCCTCCCCCTTCTTCTGCTTCCCCTCCCCTCCCCATCCCCTTCCGAGTTCGAAATAATTTTATCGAAACTCGTGCCTCCAAGAATGCTCCTCGTGGGTAGCACGTCACATCCGCGTGCTTTCCCGCCGCGTGGAAAGGGGTGCAAAACGCGAGTCACGGGAACACGGAGTCGCGTGGTCCTCTAAATGGGCTCAAGCTATTAAAATATCTCTCCGATTCATGGAAGCGTGATGCCGAAGTAAGTTAATTACGAATGAGGTTAAAAGCAGAGGGATTGTAGTACCTATTTGGTACTGGTGTGCCCAGACAAATTACTCAGTATCAGATTGTCCTGAAGCTTATACGAAAGGTATAATCATCCCGTCCTCCATTGATTAAAGTAATGCTGCAACATATTTCGATATCGTGGAGGAAGAGTTCTCGGGTTTCCAGCCGGGTCCAAAAAACCTTTGGACGCTGGAAACGCGAGAACTCTTCCCCCTGTCTATTCGCCGGGAAAACTTTAGATCCTTCATTATTTTGATACACTTTAAAAAAGACTTTTTCAAACGGAATGTTAGTTATCGAAAACCATCCAACTCAGAATAGAATTGAGAAGCCTTCATAGGTAAGGAAAGTTTCCGTATCGAATGGCGATTAGCGAGAGAATGCATATAAAAAGGAAAAATTTATGTTTTTCGATTTGCAAACCTATACGAGAAGAATGAGATAACCCTTAGGAGAGAGCGGGTGACCTGACCCATGAATCATGAGACGCTGACGCGATGATAATTAATATTATGGGCGCATCAATCCCCCTCGACACGCATCTTTTCGGGACGCATTATTTTTTTTAAATTCAAGCTAACATTTATTCTAATTAAAAAAATACTATTTAGCTTTTAAGTTTAAGCTAAAAGGGCAAGCTAACATAATTTTCGGGGTGCATAAAGAACACCCTGGTCAGTGGCGGATTAAGAGGAGGGCGAGGCTGGTGGCCGGTAATTTTTAGTTCCAGTAATGAGGAATCCATTTTGTTAATGCACGGATAATAAATATCTCTCTTATTTTTAAACAATTGATAACACATAAATATACATTGAAAGATATTACCATGCACTAACTTACTATATTCCTTTGGTGAAACCAGCCATTACTTATTTTTGCTATCCTCAGGCTGCATGTAATGCTAGTTCATTTTAGGTATTAATGTACAAAGTTTTAGATCAATTTATTTTCGTAATCGTAAAAGTGACTCTAGAGTTTTCCAGTTAAAACTAGAATAGATGGTAAAGTACGCTACTTTCTCTCACAAATAAATCATCGTGTATCCTTATAGATGTCGATAGAAGTAGTAGCGTGCTTTGGGCTTTACGAAATCTGCGGAATATTCCGATTTATTTTTTTATGGGGTATTTTTGACCTTAATTGTGAAGGGAGTGAGGTTAGCTAGCTCCCGTGCGTATGAGAATTTTATTGGTCGGATAGAATATTTCCGAAGGGGAAAGGATGGTGATAATAGGGGTAAGATTAAGCTTATTCTATTGTTTTGTCAGCGTAAATCAACGAATGTTTGAGATTTTGATGGCTGACTGGGATTACTTTAATTTCCACTGTCATAGGTAAATCAACTGCCTATAGTCACAAGCTAAATATGACGGTAAATGGTAACTGTAGAAGATCCTAATCAATGATCGCCATAAAAATACTGACGAATATTGCCCCAGTATCGTGCAATTTTTTTAGGGTATCATTGATATTGGTTTAATTTCTTATTTACTAGTTATTTATTATCAGAATTTCAAGTCTTACAGTGCTGGAATATTAACTGTATTATCTAATCGTTTAGGTGATGTTGCTTTTCTAATTTCCATTTCTTGAATATTAAATTTCGAATCTTGAAATTATATTTTTTATGTTGATCTATTTTCTGAACTATAATTTACTGTATCTAAATTAACTTAACAAACAATATTTTATACTACAAAATTTTTCTTTTAGAAGCCCAAAAATGGTATATAAAATAAAAATAAAAAGATTATTCAGCAAGAATAAAACTCACAATAATCTATTGTATCTCACACATCTATTGTATAGCTATTCTCGTTTTCGTCCAATGCTAGAAAAAGACTCGCTTGAAAGTTGACGTGGGCTAGTTATGTGATTCTGCCGTCCATTAGCTTACTAGAGAGGGCAAACTTAGTGCTTAATTTTGGCCGTAATAGGGTTTTGGTATCTCTCAGGGAAAATTACGTCGTGACCAAAAATTTCATCGTTTTTATTTTTTTATTTTTGGTAAACATTCCTCATTGTAACTTTTATTATAAGTTTAGAAAAAATCGGAAGTTTTAGGTTAATTATTCATTGTTACTTTCATTTTATTTCATTAATTTTGAATTTTCGTGCATTTAAAAGGAAAGTGGAAGGAAACCATAAACATAAACTTATTTTCATGAAAGGTGCAATGATTATTTTAGCATTTGCAAAACACCAATTAAATGGATCCATATATGTAAATGACCTATGGTTAGGATTATTCATAAGAATACAAGGATCAGTTTGTTGGGTCAAATATTTCAAAATTTTAATATTATTATAATAGATATCAAAGAATATCTTCTAATGAACGTAAATGTGTCGTTCAAGGAACATTACGCATATGCATGAAAGCATGGAGCATTTAGGTCTAAAAAAATTCACATTTCGACTCTTACTTCAAAATTTTTAGTTTTAAATCTTTTAAATATTTATTAAAAACCTAATGTTTATTTAAAAGTTTTTCGAAAAAAGTATTTCTTTCCTGCCTGCTTTAATGGCACGAATGAAGAAATGACGTCAACATAAATAATAAAAAAATATTTTTTCGTTTATTTTGAGCGCAAAAATATAACAAAGGGTGTGTAGGAAATGAGAAAATGTAGGACTACGTACCTCTTAATCTTACCTACAGATCGATTCAGTCTATTTTTTGCTACAAATGTTAATTAGTAGATTGCCTAAAGTGAAGGCTGGAATAATGTTAGTTAAATCCTCTTAAACCCCTCTTTGCCGCGGCCTTGCCTAATTTAATCGTTTAAAAGCTAATTTTGATCTTAAATCATAATGAAGTTATTTATGACTTATTTTCTTTACAGCTTAGGTATGTTTTAGGTCTGAGGTTACTGATTTATGTTGATAGTGGAGATAGAAAGTGTAAGTAGATATAAGCATTTATTTTATTTCGTATAAAAATGTGGTTATGGACAACCAAATATGTAAATTATTGGATTCGAAGCTTAAAATCTAAAGTCTCCAGCAATGATATGATGGTAGCCAGCGGCGCGGCGGTGGGAAAATGGTAACTCGGCGATGTAACTCGGTGATCATTTAAAAAAAATCATACATGAACACAAAATTTCGACGAAAAACAAGGTCCGCCATTTTGTATCGTATTGGCCACAAATACTACAACTGAGTCGTGAAAGTTGACAAATATTAACGATAATAAACCACTTAAAAACATTGTAAATTTTGATCTCTATTGGATTATTACAGAAGGTGTGGCATTAGTTTTAAAATGGTGAATTTCGAAAAAAATTCAACGAGGGCAATTTTTGCGAAATTTGTTCAATTTTGAGGCTAAGTAATTTGTTCAAAAAATTTACCTATGAAAAACGGTTTGCGTCAAAAAATGCTGTAACAAATTGACAATAAATGTGCAAATTTTCAACTTCCGCACTCAAAAAAATCGATTTTGAGGTTTTGTCCAGCTTTTTTCGATTTCAACCCACTGTGCGGCGGTGGGAAAATAGTCGTGGACCCGAGTGTGCCTGTGAGCATGGAAGCGAGGCTAGATAAACAGAAGCAGGGGAGAGGAGAAAGGGGTTGTGCGAGTTGGAGTGTGAGGAACGGGCATGGTTTCTCGCGAGAGGAGTAAAAAGGGAGAAAGGAAGGACGATGTTTCCTCTCGGAGGGAGAAAGAGTTCGGGAGATGTGCAAGCAGAAAAGAGAATGTGACACTTTCCAGTCTAAAAGCTCAGACACAATCATCATGTACAGCGTTACGAGGCCCGTACACGTGTAATGCGTAAGGGATTAACGGGATAAGATTGGCAAACGCTGTGCGCCTCATTGAAATCTAAATATGGACATCCCACCTTTTATCTTTTTATATATTAATATAATAATGCGAAAATCGACGTTAAATTTCGTTAATTAAATGAAGATAGCGCAAGAAAGTTGACAAAAATGGCTAGATCGGGTGTAAATGAAATTATATAGCCTTTGAATGATGCACATGACTATTTTGCTTTTGGGATTTTTTTTTAAATTTTCAATGAAAGGAGCAATCAAAATCAGAAACTACACCAAAAGCAATCCATTGTTTATAAAATTCGAGGAATCAAGCGAGATGGAGTGGAATTGATTCATAATGAAACACTTACTTGCAATTTTCCACAAAAATTTGTTTCCACACAAATTTTTGTGGAAAATTGCAAGTAAGTGTTTCATCAATCCATTGTTGTTGGTCGAATTACTTACTATATCATTACTGTCATGTGAAAATCAGCATTTGTTTGGAATCGTGAAGTCAGGGAAATAATTTCCTCAAGGCAGAGAGTAGCATACAATTTTTCAGTGAAAGGAGCGATTTTAAGTAGAAATGGCCCAAAATTATGATTAATAGTGGATAGATATGTCATTTATCATTTCGATATCATGGAAACGAGCATTTTTCTTAGCGTGCAGTCGCGGCACAAACTCCCTGAAGAGAGCGAGTAGAATGAAAGGATATAACAACTTGGTATAACTATAACACGGCTTCAACAATTTCCAGAGAAGGTTTGGCTACAATGCCTGTATTTATTGATGTAAAGTTTACTAATGTGCAGTGATCATTCAAAGCGATAAAAATTTTCAGTCAAAAGAGCGATTACAAGTAGGAATGACCTCAAAAGTATGATTACCAGTGGTTAGATAATACGATCATTACGATGTCATCGTAATTTATCGTTACGATGCCATGGAAAAGAGTATTTGTTTTGTAGCGTTCGGTCGTGGCAAAAAAAAATCCCTGAAGAAAGCGAGTAGAATGAAAGGATAAAAACGGAGAGTGTAGGGAGCGGATCCTGGGTGCAGGAGGGTGTGGACCGAGTAGGTGGTGTGAGGAGGGGGAGCGGGACAGATGCGTAGACGTGGTGAACGCGCTCGGGAGCCGTGGATGTGGCAAACGACCAAGTGTAGGGAGGGAAGCCGTGAAAGATGTTTTGAACTGGGGTGTGGGAACGAAAGAGGGAGGCTTCAGTATTCTCGCGGATCTGTTCTGAGCCGGCCGCGGTGCCCTTGAGACAACTCCCCAACGGTTGACGGACCAGAAGAACGCCGACGAAAATCTCTTGACCGGAGGGTCAGTGGGTGACGCGTGTTGACCTCTACAGGCAAAGGAGAGGAGTTCGCGCGGAGATGGATCGCGAAGGCTCGCCCGACGAGGACTACGGCGTGGGTTACATCCAGGACGACCATCCGCTGGGGTCCAGCGATGCCCAGATGACCCTCCTGCAGATTCCGGGAGGAAAGGGCATCAACAGGGATTCTATCTCCTCTTCGGTCACCGATCTGAACGCCCCCATCTACGCGAGTCAGACGGCTGGCAGGCAGCACGTGAGTACTTGAACTTTTAAGGCGAGACCAGTGCGGTCAGCAATCAGGTCTGAAGGCCCGGCTATACGAAACATCAGTTCGTCCGACTAGAATTTTTGGTAAAAATCAGGTTAAAAGCCTAGTTACACGATACAGTAACTCGTACGATTTAAAGTTTATCGTGTAACCAGACCTTTAGATCTGATTTGATAAGTTTGAGAAATATTTATGCTCCTGTGGAAGCGGTGAGGATAAAAAATTGACATTGGGGATGAGGATGAGAAAGATAATACCGAAAAATGGACGCGGATGTTGAAAATCTCATCTTTAGGCAATCACAAGAATTGCTTATGTAGGTAATCATATTAAGTGTTGGTAGGTGGATAAGTTCGAGTCTCCGTGCGAGTTAATTTATGTGGATTCGTAAATATATGAACGCGTGAATCAACACGAAAATGCACCGTGTAACCACCCAACTTGTGCTAATGCATGTACAGAAAATGAAACCTGTTATAATTTGGTTCATGCATTCGTATACGTTCCGTTCCGGTCCACAAAAATCATTCATGCAAACAGGCATTAACTCGTGCATGTTAATGTACCGAGTAACCAGGCCGTTATGAAGAATTAGTCCTATTCGTTGACTGTAGTATTCAACGGCGGAGGTAATTTTTGCGGCCTGCAGGCTTCCGCGCTGATGGTCTCTACAACGCGAATTGGTCAACGGCGAATAAAAATTTTATTCCAATCGTTATGAAGTGCAACGTAAATACTGAATGGTAGGTGAACGCATGCTTAAGGTTTTTTCTTTCTTAAGAAGCCATTAGAGGTATTTTAAATTCAACTTAGGTATATCACTTTGAAATTACAAATACTTCACAGGATTTCCCAAAGAACACCCTGCGCGCAGTTTGTGATTGGCATTAGGATGTATATCAATTCATGAACAGATTCTTATCGCCTCATATCCTGAGAATTATGTATCTGATGACTGTAGAATACGATGGCGGAGGTATACGGAGGAAATCTTTGTGCATTGCCGGCTTCGGCATGGTCTCTAAGGCGCGAATTGGTCACTGGCGAATAAAAATTTAGTTCCAATCGTCACGAAGTCCAATTTAAATACTGAATAGTGGGTAAGATACTCAAATGAGTGAATTTTTAGGAAGATTTCACGATATTTTTCGCGCGGACTTGGCGTCGCCGTGGACCAGTTGTCGGTTTAAGCGGCAAAGCGGCGCACAGGTCTGGGTGGAGTCCACTGTTACACTTCCACTGAGGATTCGGAGAGGGTAGCTAGTATGCGCGGAATATTCTCATTTCTTTCCTTTGGACGAAGGCCTCTAGCAACAGATCATACAGCTAAGAACCACCTACTTTTTTATTTTTATTTATTTCCACTACCCCATAAACAGCGCATTTACGGCCTTTACAATGGGGAATTAACGATTAACAATGAAGGACATTCACACACGCCCACGCCCTGGATAAGGGTAACTTACCCAGGCGGGACTCGAACCCGCGACCTTCGGTTTGGCAGGCGAGGACTTTACCCCGCCGCCATTGAGGCCGGCTAAAATAACTTCTCCGGTCAAATGAATTTGGTGAAAACTCAACATTAAGGGTCTCCGTTTCATTGGGTTTCAGGGAAAGAAAATGACTATCTACGTCCGTACGATAAAAATTAAGATACCGGTTTCCCAAATTATACTTGGAAACACAGAAGTGCATGTACTCGAGTGTCAGAGGTTCCACCTCTGAATGTCTGCCTAGGTGGGTGCGATTAAAATACATAATCTCTATCATGTATTCGCGGTTAAAACTTTCAAGGTTATATGCAACATAGCGATAAAACGTGTTGGGTTTTCCTCCGTGTCGTATATTGAAGTATAATATTTTGGTCCTCCTCGCTAAACCAAGAAGCTAGTAGCATTAGCATCGGCTCAGCACCAACGCAGAAAAAGACCCAAAATTTTCAATCGCTTTGATCAAAGGTTTATTCTTCAATTAGCGTCAGCGAACTAAAATGACACGCCTTGATAATTTTCAGCTGACGCACAGGGTACTAACTACTCTTGGAGAAACATATGACTACTATACACTAGTTATAGACAGGAAGGATCGAAGATCGAAGACCTGCTATCACTTAATTAGACTACCTAAATAATACATCCTTCTAGCAACAGAAGAATTTGTTACGGAAAATGCTAAGAAGTAAAGCACTTGCGTGGATAAATTTGGGAACCACATAGGTACATTTATCAGGATTAATACACTAAGGTGCTGAAGTTTGTTGCAAATATGACTAATGATCGTCTTTGTAGATATTTTGTTCGCAGGATACTAAAGAAACACAAGTTCTCTTTCGTAAAATTCTCGGTTTCCACCTCATTTCAAACTTGGATTGGATTTCAATATAGTATTGAGTAAAAATCGATGAATTTCTGAGCTTAAATTTATTTAATCTGAGTTCGGTTTTAAATGTTTCTAATGTAGGTAATAATGAATAAATGCGGGAACTAATACAGTGACATTGAAATATTTAAGTACATATATGTGCTTTTTAAGGTAGGAACAGACAGCAAAGGAAAATACTTATTCACAATAATTGACACTAAGGGAAATTATAAGTTAGTCTAATGAGCAGATTTAAGCGTAACCTGGATCACATGTTAATTTGGATGACTAGGGTCAAGTAATACGAACGTATTTGTGACGCCATAAGCTTAATCGATTATCTTCAGGTTAGCCATTAATGAGGAATTCTCCAAAGAGCACGTGGCACTATTCGCGGATAAAACTCAAGACCTTGATTTCTTTTTGCGCCCAAAAGCATTCAGGTACCTCATGACCAAATCCGCCGTGTCATATATAATTATTTCGCTCTTGAGAGAAGTGGAAAGGCACGTGAGTGAAATCAGAAATTCGATATTTATACATCTTCATTCATCTGCCCAGAATACGACAGGTGCGTTTGTAGTATGGATGAATTGATTCCTATAGCATTATTTTGGAGTACCTAAGCTATTCAAATGGATGAAAATAGGGTTAAGATATGCATATTAAAGTAGAGAATAAAACTAATATTTACTTAATTAATAGAGTAAAAAATATTAACAAATAACTTAATTGACTCACTTCGTGTCCTATGCCAATTCCTTTGTGCCGATCCTGGGAAAAAAACTAAATTTCACCATTGTTTCAGACACTTAAGGAAGGCACCGGAAAACAGTTAGATGGATGAGGTGGTGTTTGTTTTGGCGGATAAAATGAGTGTTTTAGTATGTATGCCTAGTTTCAAACACTTTTTTTCGCGCATGAGGACATCGTTGAATTAGTTCTATTTATGTGCTACGTGTTATTTGTTATGCGCGGACATTCCTTAAATATCCAAGATTTTTTGTTATTCTCAAATCCGATTAGCTTATAAATCAGTTTAAAAAATATGCGAAGCTGGAGGGAAGAGTATTTCGGTTTTCGGGAAGAATGTATTTGAATAAAAACACATGCTTCATATGTGCACGGCGTTATTATTTCTCACGAAGACATTAGACCTACTTTAAATTCAACGCCGGTATATCATGATGCACAAAGGTTAAGAAAAGACTTCGCTGTTTCACAAAATAAAATATATTTGCGACCGGTTTCGATACAGCGTGATGCAGATTTCCAGATGATGATACGCTGGCCAGATGATGATACGCTGTATCGAAACCGGTCGCAAATATATTTTATTTTGTGAAACAGCGAAGTCTTTTCTTAACCTTTGTGCATCATGAAGGAGTTTCACCATGTTACGCCATCCACCATCGCATTTACGGGTATATCACTTTGAAAACATAAATATTACAACTCATTTATGAAAGAATTCTCTGCTCGCGGTATGTGATTAGCATTAGGAAGTATTTTAATCCATGAACAGCTTCTTATCAACAGTATCATGTATTTTGACTACATTTTACCCATACTTTACTCTTAATATTTACCTAATTATTAGAGTAAAAAATATTTACACATAACTTTTCGGTTTCGTCAGGGAAATTTTCATAGTTTACCTTTGTTGCTGTTTTGCCTCTCCTAAACTGGAATCGTAGGACTGACTCAGTTATGAGTGAACTCCGCAGCGCCGTGAACTTTATTAGCGAGCAGAAACGGCCTCAGGTGAATGGTGAATGCTATTAATTGACTCACTGCGTGTCCTCTGCCAATTCCTTTGCGCCGAAGACGGATAGTCACGGGATTGGCGCCAAAGTTATTGCGACGTCGTGGCATATTGCTCTCATTCGGAGGAGACAAAGATGTCCAACGGCCGGCCATGGGTAATCGAGGATTGAATTGATCCGGTCTTAAGTGCCACTCAGTGCCTCTATGTAGTGTCTGGAGATTCTTTATAGTAACTTAGACGGGTTACATCATGAAATTGCTGTTTACTTCGATCAATAGCATATAATATAGCATAGTATTATCACATCATAGTTCGCTTTTAACTAGCAAACATGTTATATTTTATTGCGCGAATAAACGCATATAAAAGGAACATGACGATGAAATGTAGCTGTAGGCATATTTTTTCCAAATTGAATTTCCAAGCAAACCAAACGAAAATCAGCTGAATACTGAATACATTATGGCCTTTTTTTTTCGCCATCAGTTTGGCGTAGTGTTTACAATTTCAGACATTTCAATGGGGATTTCAACGAGTTATTGACTTTTTATATTCGCTTTCCGCTATGTAAACTTATTACAAAAGAACACATTTTATTTTTCCTCATACTTGGTATGTTTAAAATTTCTGGCAATAAATTTATCATTGATTTGGCATTTCACGATGGGCATTTATTTCGGTTCAGCACTTTCATGCAATAACCGATTAGGGTCGGCTGAAAGTAAGGAGAATGGATATTCATCTCATTCGTTGCATGCTCATATCTTACAGCAGAGACCTTTTAGCAGCTTTTCTCGCGCAACAAGTAGTTTGGTTACGGCGAAGCCCTATTCTGTCTTAGTCAACAGGTGGCTCACTGCACCTTTTTTTTTGTAAACATAAGAAATCATCATCCCCTTCCTTTTGAACCAAGGTCAACTTTTAACAATGAATGAGGTAAATCAGTGGAGAATGCTTTCTATCAATTTTTTATTGGGATGCAATGAGAGTTGGTTATTGTTTAAGTCGTAAAAGTATATATGAATCAACATTAATATAAAAGTCCGGTAAATTCTCCCATTATTGTAAATCCGGAATTTCTCCCAGTATCAGCGAAATAGTTTGGTCCTGATTTAGATTTGATAGCACGTATTTTTCACGATATCCTCATATATAAAATTGCATATCTGATGGGTTAGATGAAGGAAAACAAGCGTTAGGCGGTATTGAAGAGAGTTACTCAATGAGGGAAGAGGGAAAGGTAGGGGTGATTACTAATCAGCAAAATGAGCCATATAAATCTTTCGTCTAACGATTATTTGTTTTTCAATTATAATCCATATGACTTTCTAAGGTAAGAGTGGCCTAAAGAAGTAACGGCTTTATTACCTTTCTGCACGAGAATTTGGTATTTGCCAATGAAATTTTCACGGAAAATATACGTTAAATATTTATTTTTTCGTGAGTCTGGAGATAAGAGCAATTTTGTACGCGGGAAATTTAAAATATATCCTTTTTTACAACCTAAACCTCGATGTTTTACCCCTCATCTTTCGGTAAGGACTAAAAATTAGGTGACGTGTAAAAAATTGAAATCAACTTAATATTTTTTGGAAAATAAAGATAATCTGCTCTATTCAGATGTAAGTAAGTTATTGGTAAAGAATTTCATGAAGTGGACGCATTTTAAAGCCATTTATTGTCCTATTAATCACGATTAGATACCTATTTGCCATGATTTGTAGGTTTTCTATGTACTCAAGCCATCTAAGGTATTTATATCACAGAAACCACTTGAGGATTTTTACAATCGTTTACCTCTTGCATAGGATTAAAAAGAACATCAAAAATGATGGGAAAGAAGAGGATATAATTTGATGCGAAGATTTTTTTGATAATATTCTATAGCGTTTTACATTTATGAGTAAAATAATTTTATTATTAAAGTGGAAATACGGTAGAATAAATTTTTAAATTTCTATCTCAAATAAAAGTGAAATCTGTTTATCTTCGAATATGTGGCTTCTATCTCTTTTTTCTCAAACATTTTCTGAGATGTGTATGTTGGGATTTCTTTCGGGTGGCATATAGTAATGGCATTTCCTTTTTAAAAAGGAGGAAATTTATTTTTGAAGACAATATTTCGTTTATTATAAACCTTTTGTGATTAAGGTACCATCCAAAACTAAAAAATATCTATTCATATGTACTAGTCGTTAACAGCAATTGACTAATATCCTTTTGGGTGTTTTCCTAAACCATAGTTAAACCATTTATAAATGCCCTACTCAATTGGTATTTAGCTGCGCATCACTGGAAACACCTTATTATGGATACCATATTAAATTATCGGCAGATTATGTTTTCTAAAACCGCTGTAAGTGAAAGTATGAATATAATTGGCCTGTATTACCCATCGTATATTTGATAAAAATATTCTAGAAACTTAGAATATGATGGTGAGCTAAGAGTTTCTCCTCCAGTAGCCTCGGAATCATGGACACTCGCCCATTGTGTGTTTTTTTTGGTTCATATCATTACGAAATAAGTTCGACCGCATAGCATTCTCCTCCTATATTACTGGGTAATTTGCCAGCGGAAATTCAGCCAAGGGAGAATCCGCCCACGACGCGACGCCACAGGCCCGACGCCTCGGAATCAGCAGACCGAGTAGTGGGTGCTTGACTCGCGCAAAGGGAAAGTGTAAAGATGGGAAGGGAGTCATCAAACCTTTCTTGGATTAGCGGAGCACTCGATGGTTTATCTATACGTACTAGAGCATCCGGCCGGCAACCGGGAGCTTTGCCTTCGTTATTTTACCATTACATATATGTTCCTATCCCTTTCTTTCCTTCTCTATGAATTTATTTGTAAAGAGAATGTCTGTTTGTTTGTCCGCTATGCATTTCCATACGGCTTCACGCATTGCAACCAAAGCTCGTACGTAGGTGCATATTATGCTCCCAAATCCCGTAGTGCTACTTGTGGTTGTGTAAAATGTGTCAGTTGCGTCGTTTTCTCATTACCGTCTGTTACGTCACGTTATGCAACTTTTGTGATAGGATATCCTGCCGGATAGGTACACTCTCAAACGTAAAACATAACTTAAAGGCTTACTTTCTACACTTCACTGTTAATCCCCTCGGTGCAAACCTTTTCGCAAGGGCATGCGATCACTGGCGGGGTATAAGCTATGTGTTCAGTGTGCGGTATACGGAAATCATTTATTCCATTGTTTGCTGTTTCTTATGTTTGCCATCATCATACCTGGTTTGCAGCTTTGCCTGAAAATCCTTCCTTGTGACCATGAATTCCATGTTCCAAAGTTTCCCACTTCTCTGGGTACTATCCATCCCTAGCAACGCCGGATGGCCTGCTAGTTTTTGATACTTCTTATGAACGAGAGTTATTACCGTTTACTTTCTGACGGGTGTTTATTGGAGCTTCCCTGAATGAACCATCACGGAATTAAGAGGGGCATACATATAATGAAACTGAGTCAGTGGGATTCTCGTTATATTGTGTTTTTACTGCTTTGAAAGTAGAAAGGACCTGGCTCGCCAGTATCTCGTCGGTCTCGGTGGCGGCGGGATAAAGTCCTTGCGTGCCATACAAGAGGTCGTGGGTTTGAATCCTACCTGGGTAGGTTGCCCCTATCAAGGGCATGAATATTTGTGAGCTTTTGATTGTTAAGTCAAAAACCTCGAGGTAAATGACCAATGTTGCTGCTTCCAGAGGTAAAGAAATAAATAAAGAAATATGAGTCAACTCCGACGTGTGAATCTGTACGTACACCAGGCTTTAACGATTTCGATATATTTCAAGGTCAATTAGAGGTATCAAAAATCGAATACTAAATCGATACAGATATTATGCAATTTCTTTATGCTTGTCAATTATATTGGTAGTCATCGAACTCGATCGACAATCGACCGATCATCGCTGATCGAAAGTCATCCATAATCAAAAATAGAGTTTTTAGTGCCTGTCATAAATAGTGGAAGCCAATGTGTCATAATTGGTGTTCGAAACCATCGATTTCGATTAAATTTATCGAAAAAGGCTTCCGAAAATAGCACGGAGGTTAAAGGGAATGGCTGCGTGTGAATGAGAGCTATTACCTTTCACTTTCTACTCGACGAGCGTTTACAGTGAGGGCCTTAAAGCACCGCCACGGAAGTACATAATAAATATAAGTTTGGATATTCGTTATATTACATTCCTATTATTATGGAATTCCAAAGAACCTGGAGAGGAGTAATAACCGAGAATTAATTTGTAACATACGTTTCTAAAACTTTTCGACGCATGCTTATCAATATAAAATATCTACCTTGAATTAGTGCCTACTCATTAACTGTTACCAGCATTAATAATTCATGAAAATCAAATAAATGTGAAAAATTAGTAAAACTAGTGGAGAAAATTAAACTGTATTCTTATAACCTGTGTATGTAAGTGCACAAACGTTCAGTAGACTAGGCATTCATTGAGTTTCCTTATCAATTTTTGGAATCTTGATAACTCCCTCTCCATTGATTTTTTGTTACTAATATTCACATTGCCTGCTTTCAATATAATAAATTAATTTACGACCCAGTGATAATTCATAATATAATTGTTAATAAAATTTTGACGACCGTAACCACGAGTAAAATTATCAGTATCATAGTTTTATTTTTATTTACATTCATCGCCCCGTTGAAAACGCTATTTGATCTTTACATTAGGGGGCTATAACAAATAACAATGGGCTGTCACAAATAAGTATGTCCTAGATAGTATCTAGCTACCCAGGCGGGACTACAAACTGCGACCGTCGCATCGGTTTGTGAGGCGAGGATTGTAGCCCGCCACCACCGAGGCCAAACCTTACTTAACAATATTTAACCATACTATACCCTAAATTTCAGATAAGTATCACTAAAATAATACCCTTGCAATCAAATTGTTATTTGAATGTAAAAGCATTGATTTATTGGTTCTTATCTGAAATGTGGCGTGTATTATAGTTAATTATACCATTTCATATGCATTACCGAACTGTATCATCAATATTTTGGCCTAAATCCCTTCATAAGGAATGCTGAACTAGATGAAAAACCAAAGATGCTCTCAATACCGAGTTTTTCGTCTCATATCAAACAGAAATTTTGAAATGGAAGAATGTAAAGTGAAGAACAGACAGGGAAAATGAAGGAGAAGGAGGCGTCGACGAGTGGCGGGTATGCGAACTAATAATAGTTTGGACGGTTGATGATCTGGGGGTGGCCATTGAGCCAATACATATTAAGACACAGGAGTGAGACGAGTGCGTCGGGGTGAAAGGGGCGTTGGGTGGACGCGAAAGAAGTTTAAGGGACATAAAAAAGTCAAAATAAGTCGTAGAAAAGGCGGTGGGATTGGTGAGAATAACTGTGAGTAGATGAGAGGAAAGGTGAGACTATTGGATTGGAAATTATTTCAGAGGCAAAAAAACTTTGATCTTTCAGTGGTGTTTAAAAGCCATAAAAAGCATTTTCATTCTTCTAATATTCTTTTAGGTGTAATTGAGCCGGTAATGTCGATGAACCTGAAAAAAATATTTAAAAGAAGTAAAACCTTTTAGAAGATTTCATCTGCGTTTTATTATAGGTAAGCTATCGATAGTAGAGCCTCATTTCAACAAACGATTGGCCCTTCTATTATATCCATAGTCTTATCAGTGTCTGTTTTAGTATATATTATACTCATGTATGTACAATCCAACTTACTTTAAGCTAGATTATTTTTGGCGAAAGTAAATGTGTATGGTAATTATACCCCTTGTAAATTTACAAATTTATTTTTAACAAATAAAATAGTGTCCCGTTTTTTAGAAGAGGATGTGAATGTCAAAAGAGGATGGGTATTCAACCCATGTTAAATATAATGTGAAACTTCGGTTGAGGTTAATTTAAATGCAAAGCAATAAAATTTGCATCGGAAAATATTTCTTGAGTGAGATGCAATAAAATATTTTTGAATATCCATGTAAAAGCTGTATTTTACTCACGAAAACTAATCTATAGGGCACTGAAATATGTATATTATCTCCATTTATGTTCTGAATTACACAGGGATGCCGACTTACAAAAAATATTGGGGGGGCCCAAACCGGGGTCCCTGCCCCGGGAAATTTTATAAGTAGTGAGTTTAAAGTTTTTTAAGCATTTTAGAAGAGTCATATGATCAACATTAGAACCCTGATAACTCAAATCTCGACATCTGGACACTAGGGGGAAAATCGACAAGCCTGACACATTTTTCCCTCACACCCATGACGAATTTTTGAGGGGGCTCGGGCACCCTCAGGCCACATGCAGTCGGCGCCACTGGAATTACATCACGATTTATTTTCTCACTGCTATCATGCTTTGAAAAATATTCTTACATGTCTCCTTCCTTTCAGGCATATTTTAATTTTGAGATAGACTTCATTCATGCTGTAGTTTGGCGACATTTTTCTCTGCACGAATAAACTTTTTGAAGCTGATGAATTTCTCGTATGTTAACTCAATGCAAAGGATTTATACTTTACAATCGAGTAAGAGTTTTTCCATTATGTTGAAATTAATCCATTTAGTGATTTGAACACTTGCCGTACGGCTGAGCAGGGAAGTTCGATGCAGAGCTTGTTGAATGCGGGTACGTGGACGGTATGGAAAGCCTGCCTAATTTTAGACGCATGTATCATATCCTAACAGTTCCTTTCTACGGATGGCCGATGCCAGAATGTCTAGGAATGACCGGAAATGAAGGATGGGGCCCGAAATTTTCGAGGCGAAGCGAAGAGAGAAACGGGTAACGAAGCAGGGCCGATACTAATAGGTATCTAGGTATTTAGAAATCTGGGTACTGCTAGCACCTTCTTATTGACCTTTGAGCATTGCGAGTGGCCCTGTAAAAAGTGGCTTCATTTCCAGAATCTGGAAATTTAGGATAACTATTTTAAGGTTAGAGTATTTTTTGCTCGGGAAAATTGTTTCAATACGCTATTTTTGTAGATTTTCACGAATATCATATCTTTAACGTTGAGCGTTATATGCAAAATACAATGTGTTGTTTCGGCTGCAATGATTTCACAATTTTGTCCTAAAGTTTATAAGTGGAAACTTACCTTGGAGATCATTTTAGAATTTTAGTTATTTTTAAATAAAAAACAGAGAATTATGTTTATCTGAAATTTGAATCATTATTAACAGAGCTGATGAAGTAACGGTGAAATTCAAACGTACTATCGTATACAGCCCAATTACGTTGCCAGTATCGTTTACAAATTGCACTAAGGTTTTTTGGAATTTAAGGGGAAGAAAGGTAGAAGCTCCTTATGGAGATCATTTACTCAATGAGAGAATGGACATTTCTTGATTAATTTCTCTCCATTTGGGTCCCAACAAGCAAGTTAAGTTGCGAGCAAGTTGCTACCTACTTGGACTTGAACTTCTATGACTTAAATGTGAATTTTGGGGGAATAACGTATAAAGTAAACCTACCAAAAATATTCCTCCCCATAGTAATCTCTCCAAATGGCACTCTTTCGTTGAGTTGATTAACCCCAAATGCTCTGCCCCCAATTAAACACAAAAAAATGACCGACTTCGGCTTTCATCTCATCGACGTTTTGTGCTGAAGAATTCCAATTTCATAAATCGCCGGTGGAATGTTTAAGTATTTATCACAGTCAATTGAATTAGAACCCCTGTGGTTAATAATTATGTTTTTCTCACAGACCTTAACAAATATTGAGTGAGATTTCCTTGCCATGCATCTTAGCTACGACTATGTTGAATGTGAAAAAATTCTGTCTTGCAGAATTTCGCACTTATGAATCGAATTTTTCTCCTTCTCATATTTCACATGCAGTACAGCTTATTCGCTAGAAGTATTTTGATTCCGATACTCTCCCTCGAATAGAAGTTTTATTTATTAATTTTTTTAATTTACAAGAATCGCAAACGCGTTAGGTTACGAGTTTCCTTCGAATATCAGAGGTGTGGTCATCGATTGACCTTTATTCCGGCTTGGAACTTTGTCTATTTGTATGGTTGTGACCGCGAGCGAATAAAACCTTCCGAAGTCCCTTTTTTAAAAGTGTTTTAAGCACTCTAACGTTCGCTGTTTTTCACTATCGTGATTTAATTATTGTTTGGTTGTAATGACAGAGCAGACAGAGAGAAACACTTTGCGAACCAATGGTGAGAAGATGGAGCTATAAAAGAGAGTAGGTTTTCACTTTCATCCGAGCAGTGGACATTGCCAAAAATACTTTCACTTTGGTCTACCTGTCCTCATGTTTAATTGTCACGTATCTCAAAAATAGCAACTTTTCACGAGAGAAAAGAAAAGATTAATTTTTTCTAATTGTACCTTCGGTAAAATTATAAACCAAAAATTCATAAAACTGAAAAATAAGCATAAACTGGCCAACATAGAGTTGTTTTTTGCTTGAAATTTTTTAATATTATTACATTTAGTTTAAGATACCTGTGTCAGGTCAGCCAAATTTTGAGATACGTGTTGTTAGAACTTAGCCATCGATATGTTACTTTTACTAAGGAGATATTCATCTGGTGTAACTGTCTGAGGAATACTTATAAAAAAATATTCACCTTCAAATAGGAAGTATATTATGAATAAAGTATTTTCCGTGACATGGAATACACACAGGATATTCTGAATCCGAACCAAGTTTCGCTATGATTTGATCTACCAAGACATCCACCATGAATTTAGATTTAAAAAAGATGATTGCAGTTTTACTCCAGTTGAGCGTGGGGCCGTGGGTGATTTTTCCCTTGGTACTCGTTTGAAACTCTGTACTTTCCGATGTATTTTCTGACAAATGTTAAGCATAGGGGCTATATAAGTTTCAATTTAATAAAGGCGTGTAATTTATTGACCGAATCTAAAAATTGCACTCATAAGATTGGTTTGTTCACTACTGTTCTTGAGCGTGCACATATCTTCATTCAATTTTCGGTGCTTGCCTCGCGGACAATCGCGCTTCGCTCATAATTAAGGTGATTACTGATTTTAGATCGGGAATTGACGCATTTAATCCATGACGTAATGCACAGGTAGGAGGCTACAGATTAAAAAATGGAATGGGCTATGTTTCTCCTAAAATCAATCATTTTCAAAAGATATGAGGTGCTGATGGTCTCTTCACTTCAACACTGTAGATGTGAGGGAAAAAATAGGCTTTTTAGTGAGTTTTTTGATTAACCTACGGCTGGCAACTAAACTTAAACTCTCCGAAGAATTTTAAAATTTATGTTAGTGAAAAAAAAATTTGAGAACAATGCTCGATGAATTAAAAAATACATATTCTCTTTGCTCATCATTTTTGGGTCGTCTTTTTTCTCTACTCAGAAAAAACAGGGTAGCCTAGTGCGGCGTTGACCTCCAGTGTGCATTTCTTAAGCACCTCGCGCGAGAAGTTTATTTATAACCGTCTCGGTTAATTGACGCCGGCGGCATTTTGTGCCATGCTTCTCTAAATTAGTCACCGAAATGACTCACGCCAGAACTGGATCGTCTGACGTGAACAAAGTAGTGCTGCGTAATGACTTAGCTTCACCATACTAGTGCGCTACCACCGCTACTTGCTACTTTATCCAAACAGCGCAAGAGAAACTGGTAGTTTCCGAATAACGTTCTGAGGAAATTGAAGACGAGTTTGAAAAATTCTTTGATTTGTAATTATTTGCTCATAAGAGAGTGTAAAGTGTAGAAAAAGTAATGCGTTTTTTGTCCTCATTTACATCCTCAGTTACGAGTACTACTTTTTAAAAGGATTTTAATTTCATTCAATAGAATTTGGCAGTACCAACCTAATTGCTTATCTATCACGTTGCATTTTAGGATTGCGTTTCCTAACATGGAAGACTGACATTGGTGAAAATTTTAGCATCAAAAATGTGGACCATGTAAGTTGCTAGGCAATCACATTCTGAACACTGTTAACAGCTGAAGTTGCTCCCCTCTATCTTAAGGTATGAATTTGGCCGTGGAATTCCCTCTTGGAAATAATTCTAATAAAGCTCAAGTCTTTCAATGAAATATTTATTCTTCAATATCTACTGAGAGGAAGAAAGATATTTTTCGATTTTATTATAGGTTATTTATTTTTCGATGATAATAGTGCGCATTACTTTAAATTAAATACCTTCCGCAAAAGCAATCAAATAAGTATGGATTTTAATATGGAAGACTTAAAGAGGTTATTTGTGGATAATTTCCCGTATTTAATATTGACAGTTTTGTCCTCTCCCGCATTGAGGCTGAAAACGCCCTTTTTATAAATAAGTATGATTTTTCAACACACGCGTAATACTAACCCAAAGAGTGAAGTTAGGTTTCATGTGGCTACCCTTTATTTAGGGGAGCTCTAGCTCGTGTACTTTTCTTAAAAACTGAATATTTTTAGGCAAACACATACACAAATCGACTCAATGCAAAAGATAAATAACGGGATATAAATTTTTGTAGATGGATATAAATTGCAATGCCAAAAACGTTAATTTCATATTTGTATTTTGTTATCTCCTCACTTATGTGTTAAATTGAGTTTCTTTAAACCAACTACCATCAATTAAATCTTACAAAATCCCCTTTAGAGAGTTTTTCCTGATATCTTTTACGTGGAATTTTTATTGCCCGGTCATAAAATTCTAGTACATTGTTCTTCTTTTGCCCTTTTCCACCTTCCCCGCCTTCCTGCCTCCTCTCCTTTGAGCCTATTCAAACACCCTTCCCCCATAACCTTGTGTCTATTCGGGGACGAAAGAAAGGCATTCCAAAATAAAAAAATGGGAGCGTTCAAGTTCGAAGCGGAGTTCACAGATTTCTCCTCCTCCATCGCCTTATGAGAATTCTGCTGCAACCCTACGAGCCGATTTCAATCCACCCTTCTTTCACTTGTGAAATAGACTTCTTCACTTCACTTAATACTTAGAGGAAAAAATATATACTTATATTTTAGAAATATCATAAGTTATTTCTCATTCAACATGATGATACTCCACCTAATAATGTGAGATAGTGCATTACATATTAGAAATAATAGTGTTGGAATAATAGCGCGTATTTGATAAAAAAAAGATGGATGTAAGTATTTGATCCTTCTCCCTCACTCCATTCTTGGTCGGGATTTCTAGAAAGTCTAATTTCTACTTCGTGAAATTCCAGATACAAATTAGAAGCCTCGATTTTTAAATTTTCCTTGTCACCACGGTGGTATTGAGTCATGTAAAAGTTACTCAAATTATAAACACAATTTTATTGGAAAAATCATCTTTATCAGTACTATCATTTACGTTAAATCCTTGCGATATATTTGAAGGTACACATTATTTAATATTTCTTCATTCATTTATTCCAAATCATTGCATACTCCATCATTCATTATTTCATATTTCTCTCGACATCATTTTATTCATAATGAATACCTGCGCGAATACTTAGGCCAAAGCAACGGTTAACACATTGATTTAGAGGTCTGATTTTTCTCTCTTAAACAAGCTGATTTTTCAACTTATTATTTGCACATAGTTAAATGCGATTCATATTTAGAGTAAGTTTTTATCCTTTAAATGGCCGTATTGCGTCTCCGTTTCTAGCCGTTAATTTTTCTGACGCAAGAGACCTTCAACACTTAAGGAATGCAATTTCAAAATGTTGCATGGCCCATGCCGCAAAAGAAAACTCGTGTAATTTTACGGGAAATTGAAGGAGGCAAAAATCCATCGATAAACATTTTTAAAAACTGTACTGCTTTCTGGCAATTTAAATCTGAAACTACTGATTTTTTCCTTACATTTTAAATTTATTCCCTATGTCACTGTTATTTTCTATAGTATAAACTTATTGGTTAATAGTTCAAATATAATTACTATATATTTGTTTCTATTGGAGCTTTAACGCTCTCGGTGCTTTTGTATTTATCGGTTTTCTCTGTTTTTAAGTCATTTAAGACTTCTTAGCCTATGGCATTAGAGTGATCAAGTTTCAGTTTTCCATATAAATCTCTTCTGATGTATGTCATAATATGAAAAACCACTTTATTTGGAGAATGTATTATAATTTTTGCATCGTAGATAATTTGGCTTTAAGGTAGTCGACTCGTAGCATATTGTACTTGAATCCTTTCATGTTCGGGGACTTTAAACGAGGTTTACGGAGGAAATACAAGGTTTTCGTGCAATTTGTAGTGTCCTCTCCTGTTGGTAGTGCAACAATTTTTATTATTATTGGCATTGAATGAATATTTATTCACGCGATTATTATTATATTAATCTATTGGACTTCGATATTTCCAGCTTTGGATTCTCATTCTCTATTGACGGGAAACCATTTTAAAACAATAATACATGAGCGAACTATAATCTATCAAATAAAAATAGGTTACAATGTTTTTGCTTCCAACTAGTTTAGTTAAGAAAGGAAAATTAAAGACAAAATTTTCATATCATGTTAAATTATTCATGGTCCTTTGGTTATCTGCAATGTATTTGTTCATTACTAAATGTAGTAGCAGCGATATTATTCGTATTCTCTTGTTTTTTTTTTCTGCACCATTCTTCTTCAGCATATCGGGGTTACATTTCCAGTCTCTTGAGCTGCGTAGCAGTGGTATTAAAGATGTCAATTTCCGTTGGCACGGTGTTCCCCGATATGCTGGTCCGGAGCATCGTGCTGCGTAGTTCGCAGGTAGACGAGTGGTGCCACCTCGCAAAATGCTCCTTTCAGCAGCAGGAGCGTGGAAATATTGTCCTCTCAAGAATTTTAGGGCCGGTAATCTATCCGTTGTCCAGTAGATGGAGAAAAATTACACTGAAAATCCTCCGTCTTTTTCAGGTGGTGCTTGGATTTTTTTAACATTGTCATGCAAAATATTGAAAATTTAACATTTATTAATTCACTAATCTGAAATTTGATCTCGTGGAATCTGATATGGAAATCCATATCCTCATATGAATCAAATTCCTCATCCTCCTAATTAATGCATTCCAGCATAATATTCTGTACGTCTGTACATTTTAAATTTATAGTATAATTCGTCGCATATTCTCTAATTAAATCCAGGAAATTCTGATTAGGCACCATATTGAAATAATATCTACCCCCGCTAAGGTACTGCATAGACGAGGCAGAAATTGCAATAGATTTTACGAATTCCTTCGATTTTCTAAGCCATGGAATCAATAAGAATCTATGGAATGTTCATATCTCATCACTATTACTTGTAATCCTGAAAATAATATTTTTTGAGTTGAAGGACCAGGAGTGGTTTTACTGTATTTTTGGATTTTCATATAGTGTAATGCCGATTTATAACTACATACATCGTTCGAGCACGCACGCTATCCTATTCTTGCACTAGTGCCTGTCATGGCATGATTTCCCACAGTCCTCAATGAGAGCAATTACGAAAATTAAACAAAATTATCTTCATATTAGTTATTATTTCGCTAAATACTATTTCTATACTAAGAAGCCCTGAACATGAGATGCTTTGCGCATCGAAATTGGTTATGATTAAACCATATTTTTAAGAAGAATTTCCAATATGTTGTAATAATCCTAAACATTTGTTTATCACTCCATATTTCATTGTACAACGTTTTCCATTTCTTTGATTTTAACACCTAGATTTGATTCGGTACCATTTTTGGATCCATTGCTGATCTCTTTTTATGTGTGACCTCTATTATTTCTTTCTCTCTTCTGCCTTCCAGCATTCATTATACACTCCTCGTCTGTTTTCTTCAACCGTCATCTCTTAATAACAGGGACAGTTCTCAACTCTAGTCAACTTAGAAAATTAAAAGCAAATACCTTCACGTCATTAATTTCTTTCTCCAAATACTATTTCATGCTAATAAATCATAAATGAGGCACCTTTCTTATTTAAATAAATAGTAATTGCACCTTTTTAAAGAAAAAACTCCAATTTATTGTGTTGCTCCTAATAATTTGTTTGACAGGCCAAGTCTCACTATCCAAGGTTCTTCATTGCTTTGATGAGGACACCTAGAATTGATGAGGTACCTTTTTTGGCTCCATTGCTGATCTCTTTTTATGTGTGACCTATTTTTTTCCTTTCTTTCTTCTGCCTTCTAGCTGTAATTCTTCTCCTCGTCTGTCCTCCTTTACCGTCATCTCTTGATAACAGGAACATTTCTCGACTCTAGTCAACTTCGAAAATTATAAACGGATATCTTCTCGTTAATAATTTCTTTCTCCAACTACTATTCCACACTAATAAATCATAAATGAGGTACCTTTATCATTTAAATCTATCGTAATTGAACATTTTAAAAGAAACAATTCCAATTTGTTGTGTTGCTCCTAAACATTTGTTTATCAGCCCAAGTTTACTATCCAAGATTCTTCATTACTCATTATTGATCTTTATACCTATTTCATTTAAATCGATCGCAATTGAACCTTTTTTAAGAAAAAATTCCAATCTGTTGCATGGCCCATAAAAATTTGTTTATCAGCCCAATTTTCACTGCTCAAGATTCTTCTTCATTGCTTTGATCAGAACACCTAGATTTGATAAGGTACCTTTTTTGGATCCATAAATGATCTCTTTTTATGTGTGACCTTTTTTTTCCTTTCTCTTTTCTGCCTTTCAGCTTCCATTATAACTCATCTCTTTATAACAGGAACAGTTCTCAACTCTAGTCAACTTCGAAAATTAAAAACATATCTTCCCGTTATTAATTTCTTTCTCCAAATACTATTCCATGCTAATAAATCATGAATGAGGTGCTTTTCTCATTTGAATCAATAGTAATTAATTAATTACTTTTTAATAAAAAATTACGATCTGTTGTATTGCTCCAAATACTTTATTTATCAACCCAAGTTTCACTTCCCAAGATTCTTCATCGCTTTGATCAGAACACGTAGATTTGATGAGGTACCTTTTTTTTTGCCTCCGAGGCTGATCTCTTTTCATGTGTGACCAATTTTTTTCCTTTCTTTCTTCTGCCTTCCAGCTTTCATTATCCACTCCTCGTCCGTTCTCCTTTACCGTCATCTCCTCTTCTTCTTCTTTTTCCTCCCCATCCCTCTCCCTCCCAATCCCCCCTTCCCCTCCTTCTTGGCCCGCAGATTTCGTCCGTCGTCCACCCTCCCGCCGACCTTGGTGGGTTTCCGCTTTGACCTCTATTCGACCTTCCCGGATTCGGCGCCTCCCTCGATCCTTTTAAGCGATCCTAACCTCGCTGGAGGCAGACTTGACGCTCGATAGGAGACACTGGGGGAACGAAATTCGTCGATCCTGCCGATGAGATAACGTCTTTCCGGACGTCTGGTCAATTTTTATGTCCTCCATCTGGATTCGCGTATGTCTACGAGTCGAATTTGTTTGACTTCCATCCCTCTGAGCGTAGCAGACCTCTCCTCTCTCTCTGTTCCTGTCGAATTTACTGGGAGAGTGGCGGCGATCATGGTTTTGATCTGAAAAAAATAATAGCAATAAATTATAGTATATATAGATATGAAAGCTGACATGGATTGATATAAAAGATTTAAACGAAGGACACACTCACATGAAAAAAACAATAATTGGTGCTAATGTAGAAAAAAAATCTTTAATAAATTAAGGTTTGTAATTAAAATTAAAAGAAATATCCATCATACTAATTTCTAGATTCACGAATACGTATCATACGAATCAAAATTATTTGACTTCCATGCCTCAGAACATAGTACATTTTCGATTCATGTTGCTTTTGATAGGGTCGACTGTGGTTTAAAAAAAATAATAAATTAATATGTAATTAGTTATTAATGTGGAAAATAAAAAAATAACTATTAACGTAATGTTAAAATTGTTAAAACCTTTTTTATGCAAGCTTGTCATTAAATTTGGATAAAAGCAAGTATCATTTACTGAATACGGTATTGAAACCATTTTTCTAGCATAACTGGATCATAAGTGTATTATAGACTAATATGAAATTCCTTTCCTCATAATTTGCTCGAAAGTATCACTCAAATTTATGAATTTTCCATCCGAGTGTGAATTACTCTCGTAAATTAATATCATATAGCATGGTTAATTTGACCTTTTTAGTGAACAGGTTTGTCGGAAAAATTTCATCATTGAAATACGGAATTAAAACCAGGAAAAGTCACAGCATTTCCACCGACGAGATATCGCCCTATATCCTGGAAATGCTTTTTTTCAGTTATCCTGGAAATGCAGTTCGTGCCTTAATTATATGGAACATTTTTCCTTGCACCTTTGATTGCGACCGGTGATACACTATTGACTATCGGAATAATTGAGGCAAAAAAAAGGCATCATGAGAAGCGTATGCCTCGGAATTTTTACCTCTGGAGATCCTTATAAAAATATCGCATGCATATTGGTCACTTTTATAATTAAACAGCTTTCTAAATCACAGCCTAGTATTTATTTTACACTGACGATTAAAAAATCAATCTATAAAAAATTTCTTGAAAAAATCCTTGAATTTATATTTGTTCCCTCCCGTATTTGCTTTATCCTATATGCTCCTCAGGTTTTTCAGATAATTTTACAAATGGCATGCCTTATCATCTCTATCTTATAATATCTTACAATATATCTTCGTACAGCCGCACAAAATTGCATCTCATGCAAGATTATTTTAGGACTCGTAATATTTTGAAAAAGCAAATATGACTTCGCAATGGTTTGTTTACAAAAAATAATGAGATTTTCTCTTACATACCTTAGCGATTTTCAATAAGCGAAACGGAAAAATAAAAATTTCTTATACCTCTCTCTCATCATATTGACTTTTGAGCGAAATATTGCAACTACGAAATAAATAATTGGAGAAAAATGCTAAGTAATTACTATCATTAAAAAAATGGTGAGTCATTTAATCCTTGAATTTTTCCAAAAGATAGAAAATAAACTCTCTACCGGGGAATTTTGAAATTCGTCCTTTTCCTTCATCATCGAATAGTTCTCTGGAACCCTACGAGCCGCGGCTGTACGAATTCGCTATATAAACATTGATAATGACGCATTTTAGTTGAAACCTTACGAGGAAAGTGGTGAGAGAATCGTGAAAGGTAATATATATTATATTTAGCGGCAATTCTTGAGAAAAGAATAAATTTAAGCCCAAAGGTAAAATATTGCTGTCTCAATTTCTTCGCTCTTACGCGTGTCGCCAGTGTTCCCATAATGAGCGCCGTTAAGAGGTTAGGAGGTGGCGCGGCGCCTGGCGGAACCCCTTGGGCGCGAAACGAACTCCACTCGCCCTGCCAAAGTTTGCACGTGCCGTCAACCAAATCCACTCCTCATTCTCACTCTTTCCTTTCTCCCGCACCTCCCTTCACAATCTCATTCTCCTCTTGGGACATGTGTCGTGTATCGGTATATCGATACAAACATCGATTCTAAAATTCTGTTAAATGTGTATGCAGTTCGAAGTTGCCTGCTATGATAGTGGCTCAAAAAGATCTACGGAAGATATTATAAATTAAAATGTACTTTATTTATCGTCAGAATTATTCGAATTTCGTAGTGCAATTTGAACTCATCAGCATTTGATCAAGACAAAAAAATTGAATCTCGGATAGTGTTTGAAGTATTGAATCACTGCTATGGATTGTTTCAATATTTCTAAATGAAGCTATTTAATCGAGTCCTGTTTAATTAATTAGATTATTGATATCATTTTAGCATAGGTTTTGGAGTTCTTTTGATGGATACAATGTTTCCGCAATTAATTACGAAACATTTATCCACAAAAAATATTCACACGACCTTGCTTGCAATACATTTCATATTCTCGACAATACGAAATACATTGAAACCGGTCGAGTGCATAAATTTTTTTGTGGAAAATTGTTAGTAAGTTTTCATTTATAATATGCTAGATTTTCTCCAGAGTAGGCCTGAATCCACTCCCAATTGAAAAAGATTTTCCGAGTTTTCTTCCATTCATCAGATAATCGGTGTTATATTTAGCACAGGTTTTTATTATCTTTCGATAATTCTAAATTGAAAAAATATTTTGGCCATTAATTACAAATTGGTTCTTTCATTTCAGTAATATGAATCCCCCACCACTGAGTTTTATTACTTATTGACGAAATTCAGCTGATCCTGCTATTTTAGTATTTAAATACGATATTATTTTTTCACAATAACAATATTTTTACCTTAGATAATTGAGAAGTTTTTTTTCCAGACACAACCGTTTTTCTTAAAAAATGCGATGAGGTGATGGTAACAGAATGAGGTGATGGTGAGCATCACAATTATTCTACAAAAAAAATAGATTTTGAAGAAACTTAGCTGGTCTGGAGAAAATTAGCAAACGATTTTTCTTTTCACCCCTTTAATTTTTCGTTTAAGGAATGATTTCTCTACACCGAATGCTGACCAAAAATTGTATCAATGAAGGTGCTAAAATATATTCTACCTCATTCTACTCATCATTTGACTTCGAATTATACTGTCAATATTTTCTTCGAATGTTATATTGCCGATTTTTATTTTCAAGAATGATATTTTCCAATGAAACTCAATGCCAGAGCTCTAGACCAGGGGTGGGCAATTGTTTGGGCTCGAGGGCCACTTCGTATGAGCGGAGGTTATCGGAAGGCCGTGCCGTTTACAATGATTGTATTCATAAGTTAGCATTATATTTGATATCAGGAAAAATGTAAGTTGCATAATAAAAATTAAACAATAGTGATAGTTCTATTCTACTTATTTATTTGATACATTTTATATTAGTTATATTTTTAGCTGCTAGCACATTTAATCATAAAATCAATTTAATGAGACTAGTGTACCCTGTCACTTTATTTTTTTTTTAATTCTGTGTCCGGTCATTATAAACTCTGAGGTGGGTCACATGTGGTCCGCGGGCTACAATTTGCCCACCTCTGCTCTAGACGCGTCTTAAATGGGTTACGTGAAGTATAAGAGTATTTTAAAAATATTTGTTACGCGGTGGCAGAATCATTAAACTCACTATATGCTAAAATATATATATATTTTCGTTATATAGGTGCTAAAATATGCATTTATCCCACATCACTTTTATTTCGCGCCTGCCCTCCGGCGCGTCAGGCACCACGCGGTGTTCCTGCCCCTCCCCCGGTCCCATGATCGCAGTCGTAGGAGAGGGGTGTTGCGAAGGCACGCGTGAGCGTTTTGAGATTGGGGATGAGGGGGGAGCTTTTGGTCGCCCGCGTGATCTGGCACGGCTCCAGGCGACTACTTTCGCCTTGGGAAGTGAGGGTAGGGGGAGAGGAGACTGGTGGGTAGGATATATCCATCGATGTACATTATTAACTGGATTGAGCGCTGCCGCGCAACAGACAGCCGGAAAAATTAAGTAAACGTCGTCATATTGTTGGACGTATTGTCTTCGACATAATATTTGCTAGTGTGAGCGAGGGTTTTCGTATTTTATCGCCTTCTTTGCGAAAGATCTGCGTAAGATGAGGTGTAACAGAAGAATAAATAGAAAACAAGCTTAATTGCGTAGGAGGATTTTATACTTAAAAAACAGTGTAATTTTATAGTGATAACGAGAGTAAGCCAACTTTTCAGAAAATGTAGAGTGCGTTGATAAAGGAATTTGTTCTAACCTACTTTTTCACAGTTAGTAGCTATTGATTCCTATCACTTCAGAATATTAAAAAAAGTGTTCTGCCGCCCGACCCTGGTAATGGTGGTGTTCGTTGTCGATCTTTATAAACAGGATAAACTTCTGAAACCCTCTCTCCTCTTAATCGCTTTTATTAGACTCATACAAAGAAAAGTAACGTGAAGACTTAATTATTTAAGTTAAAATTTTATCCGTTACCCTCTCAATATTTAAATCTCCATATTTTCTAATCCATTTTTCAGGATTGATATTTGACGCAGAAGAATAGCTTTCTCCTTTTGAAGAACACTTGAACAGAAAAATCGATACGAAGAAAGTTTTCCTCGGGTAACCTATTGCCAATGTCTTCATGCATTTAGCTTTTTTTTGAGCTTCCAAAAAAGTAAAAACCTGAAATGTTATTCCCTCTTATCTGATTATAATAAGATTTTATTAAGAAAACTATATCCTGGAAAATTTTACTAAGCACTGGCTATGGTCATTCGGGAGTAGCTCTTTGGCGGATACGATTATTATCAATTTCATTAAAGGAAAGGTGAAATGGTAATTCCTTCAAGGAATAAATGATATTCACGTAAAAATTAGATGAAATTTTCAAATTAGTTTGAAGGCACTCTTGTAAGGGGCTAGAATAAAAAATGTAAGTCAAAGGTCATAATGAAGGAAAGAATAATTACAGATGAAATGGTATGAAAACATGTCATGAGCATATAGGATTACTTTTGTCGGTAATAGCCAAAATAGAAATGGGAGGAATGGGTTTTCTGCAACCCTATTATGGCTGAAATTACTTGAGGACTATCATGAAGAGCAGCTCATCCGCAATACCGATAAGTTGCATATGAAAATTATGGTTTAAATCACAATAATGCTATGATTTGTGGAGTGAGTCTTATACTTATCACCAAGTAACTTTATAATAAGTTTTTTTTTTGATTTATGCGGAAATTAGAAAAGATAAAATAATATTTTATGATATTCATTGCTTTTCAGTTAACGGATTGAAAGTCATATGACCTAGTTTTGGACGACTAAAGTGCTTTTAATTATTATGATTATCACTGCATACACTAAATATATTCCGAGAGGGGTTATCACATTAAACACAAGGGCCCGGTTAAAAAATTATTTCGCGTCGAAAATGATTCATTAATATATATTCATTCATTTTCTTAGCTGGAAGTATATTAGATTGTGGGGTGAATTTTGTGGAAAAAAGGGTATGTTTCTCTGAAACTACTGAAAAAGGTTCATTTCTGCTCATAACTGGTTGCTTTGAGCTCGGAATTGGTGTAAATTCATAGGGGTTCATCTCTGAGTTTTCGACGTAAACTGAGACCTCACTCTAATTATCAGTGAAAGCTAATGGAAAGGGACCAACCCGTTTCGTCAAGGCCGACTAACTTCCCCACTACATAAGTGTGCAGTCACCTTCACCTTTGCTGGTTTCGTGCTTCATATTGCCCCGCCCTATGACCTTCGACTTGACCCAAATAAAGAGTTCGAAATGTGTTTCCACTTTCCTTCTTTTGGGAGCGTCTGCACTCTTCAGCAATGTCGTCGACTATTCCACCCACCCAGACAGTGTGCGACGGTGTGGATTGACGAGGAACCAGGCAGCAGACCAAAGCTGTCCCGAGACCTTTCAGACCGTAGAAGCGGGGACGAACTTGGAATACTTAAGCGGAAAATTGTCCCATCTCACATTTCAAAGTAATTACCATAATTTCGTAATAATATCGTAATTCCATTCTTACTCAGGTTGATGAAGAAGTCACTACTTCGAAAGCTCCCAAGTTTATTTTCCCGTGTGAGTGTTTCTATTTTTGTGTTTTTATGTTTGTTGATATTGACTTGAACTATTTATATTACGTGCTACGTGCATGTTTCCAAAACATTATATACCTATATTTATTTATTACGATTATAATTAATATATATTTATTTATTACGATACTCTTCTGCAGACTTCTTTAATTAATTTTTCGATTATAGATGAGTTTCATGTGCCTTACCTTATCATGTAACCAAGAACGTTAAACATAATTTAAATGCTAATTTTCTTTCCTTAAGATTGTCATGTTATTATCGTGTTAATCAGTTAATCATGTTACCTTGGACGGGTCATCGTTGAAACTCATGCCGCTATAGCATTAAATTAAAAGGTTAATGTTTCTCTCATTCATCTTAGACAGACTTAATTACGCCCTAATTGGCAGTCTTAAGAGGCAATAAAAATATAAGCTTAGTCTTTAAACAGTTGTTAGTTCAATGGATGAGAACTATGGATTTAGGCACTATGTAAGGTTGTCAAAATGTCGGTGTTTATTTTCTAGCAGTTTGCTACTCTTCTGCCCTATGGCGATGGCAGTCATTCATTGAGACGTCGGGGCTGCGGAGGACTTAACCTTTGTAAAACGAATTGTAATGATTGAAAATTGTATCTCTTCAAATGAATAGCCACTTTAATCATCAAGGGTAGAGCATTATGCCATCGTTTAAAAATTTCTGTGATCTTCCGTTTATCACCACAATAAAGAATTACTCCACATTTGTTAACTACTATTAAAATGCCCATTGCGTGTTCATAACAAATAATCATGAGCAACGATGAGCATTTTCAACCTTTTCAGAGAAACGTACCTTTTTTGCGTCAATGCGTCAAAATTCGGTGATGATAGTTTTTTTACGTGGAATTTTGAATAGTTGTGTAGGTTAAAATAAATATGAGAAAATATTGAATGAAAATATTCAGTAAAACCTTCTTTCATACAAAATAAACATGCAGTCCACATTTTGTGTAGTGATAGGCAAAATTTGTGCTTAATGTCATTAAATAACTTCCGTAGTTTAAAGCCAAGAGTTATATTATTATTCAGAATAATACGTGTAATAGCCGTTGACAAGATTAATTAGTTGACGTGGAAATTGGTTTTGATGATTGCTTTTTAATGGGGCAAGAGAATAATTATGAAGGTTAGAAAATAAATTATATAAATTTCAGCATTATTAGAAGCGTACCCCGTTTTTAACAAAATGAGAGATTTTCCGAGAATTTTTTTCTCACCGCACAATCGAAACTACTATCTCGCTATATCTATAGAAAGTGTGAAGAACTACTTTTTATAATTTAAATTCAAATTTTAATTTCCTCAGAATGTGGTCATGAGTACTAAGCTCAGCAAGTCAAGTGTCTTAGGGATGTCAATTAAAAACGTTGGATAATATTGGGGAAAATGCAGGGGGGAAATCATCTTTCGAGCGAGCCAAAATAAAAGAAGGTTGGCAGAACTGACTCTGAAAACTCAAGGGACCTGGTCTCATTTTCTCGTCTTCCTTCTTTTTACGGACAGATCCATATTCCGAAGAGACCTCAGCTTCCGTTCCTCCGTGACCCGCTTTGCTGAAAGCTTTTCCCTTGTCTCACCGTCATTTGATAGCTTATCGTAGCATCATTAGTCTCCATGGACAAATCACTACCGTAAACACATTTCCCTCATGCCGGACCAATTAAGTTTTTCTTGGATGCTCATTATTTCTGACAATAAATTGTGACTAAGACTATTCCTCGGCTCAATTTTCCCTTTTCCTGAATTCAGAACTTTATCTCTGCGACAACCTCGTAGTAAAATCTAATGATGAGGAAATAGTAAGCATTAGGGGAAAACTCGTACCCAAAATATACTCACCACTCTCTTTCAAAACTTGACCTTCTTTTAGAAAATGATTAGACATTAATTTGGGAAGTTATTATTTAAAGTCTCAATGATAACTAGAAATTTTTCAATAGACCCTCGCATTAGCGCCGACTACTAAATTAGCCAAAGGAGTTTTATTAAATCTTTCATTAGGCTGGAGTTTACATAAATTACTTGTCTTGGATTAAAAGATATAATTAGATTAAAAATTCAGTGGAAATTGGTCGATGGTTAGCTATAATAACTAATAATTTTATTGAATTTATTGTTTTGTGTACGAGTTTATTAAGTCTAAAATGCATAAGATTTACAAGGGAAAGCTAATGGAAGAAATTGTGGAGTAAGAGTTAGCATAAATTGTGCAAAAATATTTCTGTAACTAAACTCATTATCTCTTTCAATGATGAAATCTTGATCGCATCAATCTTTCATATTTGAAATCATAAGTGTTTTCTCTCTTTTACCAAATTGAAGACTAAATTAGATGCTGATATTTAGAGTGGTATAAATTCGGATAAAATTATTATAAGTTTCTATGACTGACCAAGCGTACCGTAGCTATTATATCCTAAACATGTGGTGCAAGCCAGAACAAGGGAGATTTATTACCCTATAGCTTATGCAACCAGGTTTTAATGTAGTACGGCTTGTTGCGTCAGAATAGGATAAATCCAATATGAAAACTTGTAGGAAATTCGTCGTGGAATTGTTGGCGACAAAAATATTCAGATGACTAAGTAAACGAGAATTGCATTGAAAATTTTTAGGATCTTATATTAAAGAATAGTTAGCTTTCTGCCTGCGGCGAAAGTGATATTTTTTTTCTAAACTTACTTTTACTATTGACCTCAATAAAAAAGCGAATACGAAGTTGAAGATGGGGGATTTATTTCAAATAATTTATGCATATCGTAATCATCGCGATCATTGTACATAGCCTTTGCCATCATTGCAGTCATTGTATGATGAATAGATGAGAATTTGAGGGATCTCATCAGACAAAAATCCACAGTTTTATGGTTCATCCTTGTTTGACAATGGTTGCTGAAAATGTTTATGGTGGTATCTTGATTAAATTTTACGCATTTATTCTCTTTCCAAATAAGAATTTTAATTCTCAGATATGTTATAAATGAATAAATTAGACGTGGAATAGTTTCAAAATTTTATTGCGTTCATATTAAGCCATAAATAAAGGATATGAAAATGAGAAGTTAGGAGTATCTCGACGGAGTGTTTCATTGTTATTGTTCGATCGCACTTTCACTCGTGAAAGTCCTATTAATCTCTAGCCATAAGAAAAGGATGGAGGTGATCGGAGTTCAAATGAAATGGAAAACCGAGCTAAAGAGGCATTTAGTCGATAACTTCGTTAAAAATTGCTGTTTTAAGGGGACGAGTTAAGACTCTTCATGTTTCAAGGATGGTAGCATAGAAAGAGGAGTTTCATCGGAGATCTTTACGGAATATTTTTTATTTTCTTTGCAAACTTAAAATCCTATTTTGGGAACTATATTTTCTTAGTGTTAAATACAAACTTTTGGACTAATCGCTGCGTCAATTTTTGGGTGGCCCCAACGTTTTCCGACCGATTATGTTCGCTTTTACAATAGAACTTGATCAGAAAAGCGCAGCCTAAAGATATAGGCCAAAAGTTATTCTTTAAAATGACGAGTACCCGCAAAAGTTTTAACGACGCATACTTTCTATACATGTTTTATGTATCTGTTTTGTATATTTGTTTTGTTTTTTCACTCCAGCAGTTGGGTGAAAGTGTATAAAAGAGCCTTTTACATATGAATGCAGCAATTAAAACTTGGACTTATTTAAAAATGGGTGAGTCGACAACCCTAAAGCGAGGGGAAAAATCTCAAAGGGTGACGAATTACAAGTCTTTGTTTACTTTTATTTCATGTGTCTTGTATTCTGAGGCATTAAAATTTTTATCATTATATGCACCGCGTGTGTCCATCTTCCTTGACGAAAGTTTCTCCGGCATTGCAGCAGACTTCCTCAGGCTGATGGAGGGCGGAGATATGATGATGCAACCACATTTCTGCGCTTCATCGACCTGACGAAGCCTGCTGCAATAACGGCAAAAATTTCGTCTACGAAGGTGGACACACGTGGTACATATCCCGTAAACCTCTCCGCTGAATATCTTCTTCAGACCTGTAAGTGTATTTTGCGCAGATAATTTGCGTTTGCCTCATTTTTCTGTGGAAATAGAACTGAAAAATAATAATCCTCTGAAAATATTGTTAATAAAGGGATAGCGACCCCTTGTATCACCTATGATTCGTAAAAATAATGCAACAATTACGAGAAAAGGGTTTTATGCAATTAGAAAAAAATGCGTACACATAAACATACATTCATAGTATGATCATTAGTATTAAAATCAGGGAAAATAGTATCAACCAATGCTACTCTTCTTTAATGCCACTCATTGTAGAATAACACCAAAACTGGAGTCTTTCGTCATTAATCACGCCTGTGAATTGAAAGAGAGATAGAAAACAGCTGAGCATGTTCAAGCGCAGAATGTATAGAATTTCGGCGTTCAGCACTTGGAGGTACTCTTAGATAAGGAAATGTAAAAAAACACATATGTACCATGTATGATGCTCTGGGACTGAAGAGGATATTCACCACACCGCGAAAGCCTACACAAAGATAGAAAGAGGAGTGACGACAAGGTATTTTATAGTAGCTGCAGACGGGGTAGGGATGAAGGAAGAAAGGTTGAAATCGTAAAGATGGAGGGAGAGAGACGGCCGAAGCATTTGGCTGCCTTGACGTCACCCGTCCCGGCGATTACGTCATCTACCCGCTCCGCAGTCGCTTCCCCCATACCGCCACGTTTTTATACGCCGAATTATTCCTGCTGCCCCACTTTCATCCTCGTTCTGTATTTTGGGACGATTGGACGCATAGTAAACAGTAGTAACATACCAAAGCTATTGCTATAATCGCTTAATTTTTACCCGAATACCAACGTTTTAATCAGTGAAATGGTATTTTTAATCCCTTCCTTCATTATATTTATAGAAAGACAGTCTTTTTCATCGGAGGGCTTTTCTTTCTATTTTCAGGACGGAGTTTATGATGATAATAATTTAAAAATCATTTAAAAGTTCCATTTCAAGTGTACGTAAGAGTGATGCAATCACCAAAATCGTAATTTACCATTCCTATATTTAATGATAAATTTTAATAAATTGAATTCTCTTTGACGATAAAAATACCCCTCCCTTCGCCACTTCCTCTTTTCTTATTTTTTTAAATTTTACTCTTTGGATTTCTTATTGTCTGCTTAAGGATGACGTAAATACCATTTTCCCTGAATTTATTCAACAGTCACGCCAAATTACAGTGATTATATGATGCATCGATGAGAATTCGAGTGGCTTTATCAGAGAAAAATAACAGTGTTATGGTTTATCTATGCTCGATAATGGTTGCTGAAAATGTTTATGGTGCTATATTGATTAACTGTTCGGAGAATGCAGGAAAGTGAAAGGGGATGGGAGAGCTGGAGGGAGCTTAGTGCCTTCAGAAGTAAGTTTGGCCTTCGTCACGAAAGGCTATTCACCTACCACGAGGGAATTCGTCATCTACCGACCCGAGAAAATTCCCTATGGATTGTGTCCATTGATTTCTATTGATTCTCATGGGTTTTTCATGTTTCATTCATTTTGGAGGAAAGTTTCCTCTCTGCTCCAAAATGGACGCATTGGGCGTTATTCAAGGGACCTGAGAGATGTACGCACTCGAAGTTTATCAAAGACTATGCATCGTATGACGGACTTCCATGACGATGGGATAAAATGAAGTTATAAAACAATTTCCTAAGCGTTTGTCTTAACTCATGTTTGAGAATTATTCATTGACATCAATGAAATAATTTTTGCGAACAGCAACTTAAATTTAAATGATTGCTCTCATTTATTATTCTAACTTCGTGAAGATAATAACAATCCCTCAAATGTGTTTTTAAAGACATCCTAATGATGCCTCTGCACTACAAGTAATGCTATTGTTAGTCATACAAGGTGGTTAGGAATTCATGGGAGTTCAAAACCCCTTCTCAATCACATTCCCTCAATATTTCGTGTGAGAAAAGTAATAACCGCTTCTTAATGCCACACAGTCACATTCAAGCTGGGCTAATGATTTCCTGAAAAAATAGATTTCCTTGGTTATCCCAGGTCTTGGTCAAGCTCTCATTCTCAGATTAGGAATATTTAGTCAAGTTGTTCAAACTTATTTATCCATGATGTTTCGTAATAGAGTTAGTTCTAGAGTTCACCCGCAGAACAGTTTAAATTATGCAAAACTGATATGCAGACTTTCTCAGGGTAAATCAGTCGAGAACATTCGACCCACTCCTAATGCTGCCAACGCTTTCTCCCTTCCATACACTTCATTGCGTCAGCCCCTTCAAGAAGGATAAACCCGTCCAAAATACTGCGGAGATTAGTTTTATCACAACCAATTCCATTTGTTGCATCTTCTACTTTTCTCAAAGGGTAGTCACAAATTTTTTAACTTAATTAATCATTAACTATCATTTCTTTAGCCAAACTTTCTCTTGTTATTACTACAATCATCAGAGCTTTGTTTCCTACCATTGATTAAATCGCCAGATTAGCCCATCTTCCACCATAATGATATTAATTTCATTATATTCACAGTTAGCATTTATCACCATAAGTAAGAGAATAATGTAAGAGAAGTTAATCCAGAGATATTCAGAGATATCCAGAGATATATAGGATGAAAGGGAAAGGAGTCTGAAGCCCTGATAATGGTTGTGACAAAACTCTTTTTTCGGAATAAAAAATGATAGCTATTTATGTATTCATCAAAAATTACCAACCAACCTCCAGGAGAATGAGAAGACACACCAAAATCAAAGTTTACGGTGAAAACCAAGTACCGATTACCATCAGTGCTTCCCATCCACTGGCAGCAACAGGCCTTTATATAATAAACTCTTCCAGTTTCAAAATAATCTGCTACGCAAAGCCATAAGCTTTCGCTATGACTGCAGAGCATTCTGGGATGGCTCTCTCCCACTCTTGTGTCGTCTGTCTGACAAGGGATGGGTGGAAAATCACATGGAATGGAAATGGTGAAAGTGACTAGGCGACTTTTGGCCCTGGTCGCAACCCCATCGAAGTGGTGACGAGGAGAAAAATCAAAGTTTGGAAGCTTGTCGAGGAGTTGCGGAAACGATGGGAATTTCTGATCCCTTTCGGAAACCTTTTTTCGCCTCGCTTGGGTGTGCCTCTGAGGTGAGAATGATACGGCTATCGATTTTCTCATTCGAAACGTCATTCGCCCTGACTTTATGATAAACTATAAAGTAAACACCAGCAGATGTCCGCAAACAAAACAATAAGAAATTGCATAGCTTGATTAAAAAATTAATAGGCTCGTCTTTTGCCGAATATTATGGCAATAGAATTTGATGTTATTTGGGAAAACCCGCTATTAAAAAATATGCTCAAAAGCATTTTCATCTCAGCTGCTATATGCTTTCTCCTAATACTGCACGATTAATGGTCAGCCCATATATATATTATCACCGAAAAAAAACAATGAGCCTACTTTCAATATTTGAGCATTTAAAGGAGATATTGCGTCCCCTGAGACTGTGTTCCATTACGCGCCAAAAGATTATTCTTCACACCTATGGATCTTGTGAACTTTCATTGACTTCATTTTTTATTAATTTCAAATCAATGCCATTTGAAAGCCATAAAATGTTACCATTTATTTTTTTAAATTTAATTTTATACATTTTAATTTTTAAATTTTTTTTACTATTTTACTATTTACTGTTGGAATGCCATTAAATATCAGACCACAAGGGGCTACACTTGACATAAAGTTTTTGTTTTTTTACTCGATTTTACTCGCGCTAAATGCTCTCCCTAATCGATTCAATTCAATAATTAATCGATTCAAACCATAGATTTTAGTGTGTTATACTGAAAACGGATAAATTTTCTTCCGTAAAAAATGAAGTCTTTTAGTGACGCGAATGCGTGTTCTTCTGTTACTTGGACTATTGCCACTTACTCGCACGAACAAGAAATGAATCAAATGCACCTAATTTCATAAAAAAAAACGAAAAGCAAGAGTTTGAATGCCAAGTTAATCTGTAAATATAGGAGGGGAAAGGCTTAAAGGCACCAACTTGCACGTACTGGCAATCAAGAATACCTAGAAGATTATAAGTAAATTAAACATCTTCTTGCCCAAGCGTGGGCACACAGAAACACTTAGTTTTACAGAAAAAATGAACGAAAAGTAAAAGCAGGGAACTTACGGGAAATTGTTACTTCGAATTTTTGATGGGATGCAGCCCATCTTTCTCGAGTGGGAAGAGGAAGAAAAGTGAGGGAAGAGGGAAGGGTGCAAAGGAGAGGGTAAAGATGGAGGGAGAAAAAAACGGTTGACGGGGATTGGTGGTGCTTTAGTGGGCGCGGTTGATCCCTGATGCAGAAAACGCTCGGGAAGCCCAAATGCACCCTTGCTCCAGGTCCTTCAGCTCTAGGGGGATGTAAGAGACGGAAATATTGCTGAGTGCGTATATGAATGTGTATCGTGTGCATTAATTCGCACAGTTAAATGCTATTTGCAGCACTTTTGATTCCCCATGCTTTCTCACGCCTGACTCTAACGAGAAAAAATGCGTAGTAATAAAACACGGTAGTCTAAATGTGAGTCACACATAATTTTATTAAGAACGAATAAAGGGCACGGATCTTAGCCGCTCCAATAGTGAACGACTATTTTGTCGCATTGAGCATCATAGCTTTAGTGAATAAGTCTGATGCTAGGGAAAGTTTGCACAATCTGTGCATTGCGGATGGCTCCGTTAAGTTTTCATCGTGGCTAGTCCCGGTATACTTAAATCGGTACATTATAATCGGTATACTTAAATTAGTCAAGAGCAAACACCACTTAGCGTTCAAAATTCGGGCTTTACCCTCCAGCTGTGGCGCAGTGCGCACGACTTTGACTGCTTATCACATACCCATAATACACTCACACACACATCATACATTCAGCACTATATACACTCACACACACATAATATGTTCAGCAGTCCACACCATCTTGTCCGGTATGGTCCTCAAGTTTCCATAGAGGGGAAAGTCGCCTTGGTAGCTTAACTGGCTTAAGTACTTGACAGGAAATCAGCAGATTCGGGTTCGAATCCAGGTTAAATCGAACGATTTTTTCTTTGTGGAATTTACGCACCATTTGCCCATTGTGGGTGAATTCGTAAAGTTTTCACCTTGGCTAGTCCCAGTATACTCAAATTAGCCTGGAGATGCATTGAACCTTGCTCCGTCGCTCCACCCTCTTCTCCTTGATATAGTGTGCCTATTTTCTTTCTGTCTTTCCCATCTTCTTCTGCACTTTCTTCCTAGCGTCGCCTTCCAAAAGGTTCTTCATCTTCTCTTCCGCCCCTGCCTCTCTTCCACCTACGCCACGGCCCAAACTTAATATCTCCCTTTGGTCTTTTGCCGTCCGACAGATTCATCTCATCTTGTCTCTGCCCCACTTCCATAATAAAATTCCCTTCCACGGTTGTCTCTCGCTCCTTTCTCTGTTCCAAAAGGCACAGCCACATGCCGTGATATTTAAGTCAAGAACGAAATACATCGTGAATAAATATTTTGCCTTACCCTTTTATATCCCGACTTCCGGTCAGGTATGCTACTGATGTCACCACTATACCTGCAAGCTGAATTCTAGACTTAGTTTAGTAAACTTAGGTAACATATATGTATCTTGGAATATTGCCACTTACTCGCCTGCACAAACTCTTAAGAATTAATATTACATATTATCCCTTCCCATATGATAGAAAATACTAAAGGAATTACACACGGCAGTGATGAAATGAGTCATGCGCCTAATTTCATAAAAATAATAGATATGATTTCAATGGGTAAATCGTTTTGTTTTGAAATCGATTATTATAATTCCTTTGTGTTCGATTAGATGTAACCTCACCCCTCGACGTTTCGGCACGCTGGAAAAAATATACTGCCTTGCGTGTGGTGCCGTCTGTCTGTATTGGGTTGATCGTCATGTCCATCATCCAATCCGCTTAACCTTCCCATGACCTTCCTCACTCCGTCGTTCTGATGCTGTTACGCCGTTTATGTACATACATATGTATACTCACTGCAATCGCAGCTGAAGTTTGTACTACCTAGCTATTCCTTTAAATCTTTTATCATCGGCGAAAAAATACGCGAATATGGTCAGTAAAAATTATAGAATTTGTATCTAGAACTTACGGATATACATAATACAATTCAACACGATTTATGCAGATTTCTATCAAAAATTTAAAAAAAAATACTACGTAGTATTCTACGTGAGACTCTCAAAGATGAGTCTTACGTAGAATATTTACAGATATTGCAGGCATTTAAATTCTGTATGAAAAGTTTTCAAAACAGTGAAATAAACTTTGAAGATAATTATCTACGGCATTTTTATCACAGTTACTGAAATATATGCCGAAGTGGAGAGTTGCTTGGATCAGTAATACACTCATTAAATGTCTTACAAAAACCTAAAATTGGGCAAATAAACATTCTAGAATACGCACTGAGTATTTATCGGGCCCATATCATCTACTTCATTGGCGAAGTCTGAGCTAAGCCCGTATGAATCCACAAGCGTATGAAATTCACACGTTCTTTTAATTCATGCCACCTCTCATTTCGAGGAATGTTTTTTTTAACGTTTAAAGGCTTAAGCATTTCGGCTCTCAGAGTCATAATCTAGTGCAGGAAATTGTAGTACTTGAGAACATCACATTTATACCTTTGAGAAAGGGGTCGGGGAAAATTTGACAAGTTTGAGGAAGACGTAGGATACGGGCGTACAGTGGGAAGACAATGAGAAAACAAACAGCTAAAGAGATACGGGAAAACTCAGGGGTTGCCCTCTAAGTCAAGGGTATTCAAACCGCGGCCCGCGGGCCACATGCGGCCCGCCAGCTAATTTCTTGCGGCCTCTAGAGGCTAAAGAAAATATTGTATTGCTCCACACAATATAAAATATATATCGGCACACTCGACAAGAATTAAAAAAATGTCAAAAAATAGCATCGATTGATTGAAATTTTTAACCAATAAAGATTATTGCTTTTTGAAATCATGTTTTTTTAATTTTATTGATGTGGTGGTTAAGTGACGTGGAGCATAGAGTTCCTCCAGACGATGTGAAATCAATTTTTGGCCCTTGCATTAAAAAAGGTTGCAGACCCTTGTCAGTGGCACAATTTATGCAAGGGTTACAACCCCCCTTGCGCCTTTAAAGAGGCGCCAAATAACTTAATATACTTAAATTTAATAATTACTGGTATAAAATTGCCGTTTTTGAGTCCTAAATATCACGCTTTCAACACATCAAAAATTCCAAAACTTTCCGGACCCCCCTTTGCCCTGGAATGTTTTTCATACACCCCGGATGGGCCGCGTGATTTCCGGTAAACCCCCACCAATTTAAAATCCTGGCTACACCACTGTCCCCTGCTCTAAGTCACCACGTTCCCATTCTAGCGACGTTTTTCTGAGCCCAATGCAGAGTTATGATGCCGGCGTTCGGCTTGGGGAAAAGCTAAAACTAACATCGATACGAATCGATGCTCTGGATGTTTCCTCACGCCACTATAGCGTCCCTCCCTCTCCGCCCTGGGGGTGTAGTATTCCTACCCCATACCCTAGTTCCGTCCATTCCCTACCTCTACGTAACCCACTCCCAGACCATTCCCCCAGCGGCCGATCGATACAACACCCACGCCCCCTTTACCCTTAGCGGAGCGGTGAGAGACCCTCGGCACCCCTTCGAGGAACATGATTCTTGGACCCATCCGTCGACTCGCGTAACCGTGCGAGCGCTCCGGAGAAGCGTGCGGGACCAACGCGGGTGCCTTGAGGAACGCCTATCAGCAACCCGGCCCAGATCTCGTGATCCCGGCAAAGATGACGATACTACGGATTTGAGTCAATCCTCAAGATTTCACCCATGTCCTTAACGTATCTAAAGTATTTCTGCGTGCGATCTTTCTGTGTCAGTTGACATATGTCCCATATGTTAAAGGTTGTAATGATCTGAATCCGTGAGCTTGATAAAATACAAAGGAAAGCTGCGCGATTTGTCAAAAAATGCTATGGGCGTACAGACAGCGTTACGCAAATGTTAAGCGAATTAGGCTGGGAGCTACAGGAGACTCAGAGGCTGCGCAGTAGGCTTAAATTGTTTGAAAAATTGGGAATGAATATCTTTAAGAGCGACTCGGAGAGCATAATATTAGAGCCCCACAATATTTCCAGGTCCGACTGAAGCGATAAATCTAGAGAGATATTTAGTCGAACGGATAGAGAGGGGTAATCCCTTTTTCCTTCGAACCATAAAAGACCTAAATAAATGCTAGTCGTAATTTACTGAGAACATTTCCTTTTTATGTGTTAACGGCTGATGTCCTTACACTCCTTGCCTCACGCCTTTTTATGTATTGTTTCATTCAATACTCATTCCTTACTCGGTAAACACGAATATTTTGCTATTGTCACGCTCTTATCATTACGATAGTAGGTCTATTTGATTTTCAAGTAATCACCTTTTATTTATATAAGCTTTGTTAGCACTCTACTCCTTGAGACTGTTTAATAAATCCACGAGGAAAAAGCTGACCGTCTTTCAATGGAGTCTAAAGAGGAGTTACAATGGAGTCGTCTTACAATGCAGTCCCCTGATTTAAGAAACTTCAGTAGACTTTCTCACAGTTAACCTAAGCTTTCCTCAATAATCTAATATTTTGAAGACATCGACATATTCATTTAATAAATTGCATGAATAATTTTTGTTAGAAATATGATTTGCTGGCGAGGAAGAAAAAAATCTATCACTCCATCAAAGAACCATTCTCGTTGCCCCAGACTGACTCACACGAATATTCTCCGAATCTCTGTCTAGCGCTTCCATCCAAATGAGTTACCGAACAACTTTACGTCCACATTTTTTCCCGTGACATAGTTATTGCTCGAGTAATTAGCCCCCTATCACACTCTTTTAATAAAATATGGCGGCAATAAAAATCAGCCTTTTTAATTGGGTATTAAGTTCTATTTTTCCTTTAGCTATGGAGTTATGCATGCAATACGCTGACAGGGCCTTCGATAAAAAAACGCTTGGGGAAAAATTGCTTCAGACCATGACCCTTCTCAGACCTTAAATCTTTGCAATGGGCAAATAAAATACCGTGGAAGTGGGGTAACTCCTCAAGAACTGCTACGATCGAATAGAGAGCGTTATGCAGCTTTTACAGGAACTAAGCGTATGTAAATAAGGATGGGAGTCGTTAGAGACATCAGGACCACGTAATACGCTTAGATTGATAGAGTAATTAAGAACAGTAACCACTAGAACTGTACTACGAGTTATGCTCAGGAAATAACGGGAACAAGTCTCTTCAAATTCTCGCGAGTTTGGATAGTCCGATTGACAATTCTTTTTGTTATATTGGTACACATGCCACTGAAGTACCATAAAATTTTCAGCTGTATCCATAGTTTACTTAGTCTGTGGCAGGCGCAGAGGTTGAACGTGTTTTTATGAGCTCGGCAATTTTTGGCTCATACTTCATTGCTTGTTCGTAAATTATTGGCCGAAAACAATATTGTAACGTTGCCCCCGCCTCCATATTCACCAGAAATGGCTCCGTTTTACTTTTTCCTATTTCTAAAAATAAAGTGAACCTTATTAAAAGGTCATCGTTTTACAAGCATAGGTGACATTAGAAGAAATCGCTGACGGAGCTAAAGTGGTACCCCAAATATGATGTCTGAGAAGTGTTTCGAGGGTAAGAAGAAGCGCTGGTAAAAGTGAATTATATCTCATTGGGACTATTGTGAACGCTGCAACATTGATGTGGAAAAATAAATAAATATTTATTTCAAAAAACAAAAATTCCCGTTAATTTCTCCACAGTGTTCACAAAAACCTAGTATGTTACCAGGCCCGACAGAAACCATAAAATAAAAGAGCCATCTCGCGAAACGGTAAAGTTTAGGTACCTGTTTTACCTTCGAACAATAAAGGTCTTACAGAAATGCATGATCGAACTCATGCAGTCAGATGCACTGCGTACATGTAAAAGTTTCCGTGTTTCTTTGCAACTAAATTTTACGGAACTGCTTAACACATTTACCCAGCAAAATCTCCGTCGAAATCAATATTGAAGGATTTTCATTAAGAAAATGTGTTCATTTTCAGGTCAATTACAATTACCATAGAAGCTTTACGTTTGATTTTCATTTTACATCGTAAAATGAACAGTAGTTCACATACATCTTTTATGAATATGAGAATTCACGGTGCACACATTTTTAAATGACATTACTTCATGTCGTAGCTCAGAAGCTACGCTTGGCTAAACCCTTTCCGACCCAGAGCTGCTTGTGGAAGAAATTAAATTTCAAGACTTTTCATTTTAAAAATGCAAAAATATTTTACTCTATCATAATTACTGTGGCAGTTAATTATTTCGCCATTAAACTTTGCAGCACAAAAGAACACGTAGTTTAAATCTTTCCTGAATGGAGCATAAAATGTACACATATTTGACGTTACTTTGAAGCAACATTGGGTTATAATGGGTTAAGATGGGTTTATGGCTGGTGTCCTATCTCATCTCGTCAATAGGGTAGTTTCCTTCATCAAAGAAAACGAAAGGCGTTGATTGCGATTCGTTACCCACCAGTAGTGTATTCATAATAAACAAACTATTTGGTTTTAGAAATCCCAGTTTAAACGAATGGCAATGGTCAATTTTAACCGCATTTGAAAAAGGCCAGATTGGCGCCCATGCGATGCCACTCCACGTGACATCGCAGGGACCTAGTTTCTATGCCAGTAGATAGGAGTTTTACATCGTCTGAGATTATCAATGCATGCATAAGGCACAGAACTCTGGGAAACATGTATTAATAATCACCTATTAAAACTGCCTGAGGTCGGAAAGTTTTCTTCGTTTGATAGGGTAATAGTAATCCTTATTTAAGCCAAGCGCTACCTGCTAGCACCCTGCATCGTATCAGCGCTCAAAGTCTCTCCAAGGTCACCTCACCCGGCGACAGCTGGAACCAAAATGACGTCACACGGGGTTTTCCCAGCATTCATACTTAGCCGTCGCGTTTTCGCGCGCTTGAAAATTTTACTTTTCGTTTAATCGCGAAAAATAGATATCGTCATCAAAAAATCTAAAAGCGAGAAATACGTACTCCAGGAGTAATAATATTTCGATTTAGGCAATGAAAAAATAATAGGAAACCATCCTCTTGCAGCGGCTTTCGGGTTTGTATATTGATTTACGTTAGGAAGAGAAGTGGATGAATCCCTTCCTTTGACCTTGAGTGCGTCTCCCTAGGGTCAGAATTTGGGTTGGTGGCTCAGGCGGATGTGATTTCGTGCTGTGGGAATGGAAGTGTTCTGAGAGATACTCATGCACGCTCCTCTCTGGAGTGAAGGGTTCAGCTGTATCGCTTTACTCCCCGCGGGATCCTTCTCTAGTGTGCAACGTAGGGTAAGCCGACCTTGACCTTTCCCTTCCCAATCTACCATACGCACTGTTGAACGCGAGACGCAGATGGGGTCCCAAGGGAGGAGGATATCAGGGCAAGACGCGATCGCTTGGCCTATCTCGGAAACTAAAGTGACTGCAGAGAAAATGAGATCCACTGATATCGGGTATAACGCCATTTAGGGTACATCGAGGAGAAATGTAATGAACATGAATCTAACGTTAAATTTTCTCTTGCGTTGTTTTGTTATAGAATTGTCTAAAAAATATGATATGCTTCGTTAAAATTAATGTTTTTTGGAAGGATCGCCTTTGAGAAGTGTGTCGAGGATCAGAAGAAGTGCTTACGCGAGCGCATTATATTTGATGGGGACTATTTCGAAAGCGACAACATTAATGTAGATGAATATAGAGATAATAATCGAGTTCCAAGGATATCGGGTGTAACGCTATATAGGGTTCATTGAAGAGGAATATAATGAATATGAATCTACTCGTGCATTTTTCTTATTTTCTCCCGCGTGGCTTTGTTGCAAAAACATCTTAGAAGAAGGTGATATACTTACTTCGTAAAAAGGAATGTTTTATGAAATTGTGTACCGAAACGCCTGATTGTTCTTTTACATTGCGCTTGCGCCGTGATTTTGTTTTCAATGTAGTTATTTTTTTTTTCTAATACTTTAAATTAATTTTTTACAGGAAATTTTTAGGTGTGCAGAAGGTTTTGATAAAAGGAGAGTTCATTGCTAGTCTGAGGGAAATGGAAGCGATATAAATATACCACCTAAAGCTACAAAGCTTGAGATTTTTAAAGGTTATTATCAATGCATAGTTACTGGAGTGTAGGCAAATGAAAATAAATAATACAATGAGAAAAGTTCGAGAGGGAAAATATGGCATGAATATATGTTATCATTTGAATTCCTTACCTAATTTTTTACATGAGGACAGGATGTTCTGAGCACTCTAATGTTTGTCCAAATATGCTGTCTTCAGTAAGCTCAAAGTACACAAAGTAGGATGCGAAAGCTCACCTTCATCAGAGCCAGTCAGAGGAAAATACCTTTGTAACAGAGAATAAGTAATTAATTGGTTTTTAAAATTCTCTCCCGTGTCATTTTAGCGTAGAGGACTTCATACATGATTATGTGGAATATTTTCAAAGCAAATGGTCGCCTTAAACAGTGCATGAGAGGCCCCAAATGGTTTGCTTTATCATAGCCACTCTGTGGCCAACTTTTCTTGTTTTGAGAGGGAATGAATTTAAGGCAGCATAGTGTACAGTCTCATTGTCAGTGAATCAGTAAAAGGGTATTTAAGATTGTGAGGACATTTGCAAGCGTGCTCTAATAATCTCCATAGAGCCACATGAACGTCCTCTGAATGGTAAGAGCTAAAATTATTGCCAGAACTTTGCATGAATTTAAGAAATGTTAATGTTCTAGATGAGGTAAAAAGTTATACAGTACGTACTGAGTTATACAATTAACTATTTTATTCTTTCCCTTTTGAGATGATGGCTATATGTGGGAAGGATTAATATTTATGGTTTATATTTCCTTTTGAAATGTATATAAGCGTATTTTGTACTTTTTATGAGGAGTTCTCTTCCGTAATAGGCCAAACTAAATCCATAAATAAAGTCCATACACTTATAAAACTAATCCAATTTACATCAATCATTCATATACTTTTACTAAAATTAACATGTCTTTAAAGGTCCGTATTATTTTAATATTCATACTCCATAGCATATGCGTAACTTACCTCTGCGTTACCTCCTAAATGTACTTACTTTAATGTACCACTACGTACTTTCTTGGAGTTTTGGTGAGAATTTTGCCCGCTTCAGTGAAAACAGGAGAAATGAACTCAACGTGGTGTTCGTGGTGGATATGACAATTACGGGAAGCCTTTTACGGCAGACTAGCTCTCAAATCTGATGGAAAGGCGATATGATGGACTGCGGAAAGGGAAGCAAGGTTGGGATGGAGCAGAAAAACCTTTTAGTGAGAAGAAAAACCAGATGTCATTTCCACACCCATGATATTTTTGGCAGGAGCATCACACGGTGGGTGTACCGCAAAGAAAACGTGGAGATGAGCCTCGGCAAATGAGATGAATTTGAGAAAAAATATTTTTTCCCTCGTGCTCATGGGGACTGTAGCAAGGAGAATTTGTATGATGATTTAAGCGTACCGATAAACTTATTCTATTTTCGCTATTTACTCAAAAAGTAATTTTTTATTATTTTTGATTAAAGTTTCATCACAAAAGGAATCCCACCAATGTTTTGAGTTTTAACAACTTCATGTTCTGTAGTATTTTCATCTCAATCTCAATGCATTTGAACTATAGTAGATTTTTAAGTTTAAAAAAATATTTGAACTTCCGATGATACATCGTCTAGGGATGATAGTTCGATAAGGTCGGATATGCTAATGGAGGCGAAAAATTTCCGCTTGTTTTAATGAGGCTTATTATTACTTAAGCTGCATTTTGAAAGAGTTAAAACGTCTATTGTTTTCAATGTAACTCTGTAACTTTTACAATAGATATTGTATTATCTCTCAATGCAAAATAAGTTCATCATACACATCTCCGCCATAAGCAACATCTTCGGGTTCTAAATGTTAATAATATTGAGTGCAAAGTGAACGAGTTGGTGTATAATCATCTTTATCACACTATTTTTAGTACTGAAATTGTGAAAACTTAAAATAATCAGAAATAGAATCGTCTGATTTACTCGTAAATTTACTATTAGGGTGTTTTTTTTTAATCTCAATCATTTCATATCATTCACAAAGTTGCATCAAATCATTCCGAAGATTGAGACAGAGTATTGGCGAAATTATTGAGAAATACCAAATTTTACCCTGAATTGGTACTGCCTGCGTTAGTAAATCAGTGCTGCAGCTCAAAATGCGGTTCTTCCCCAGCGACTGCCCCATGGTTAGTTTACCACCCTTGCTTGTGCCCATGGCACCTGTCAATTCTCGCTCTTATTCATGAAGTTCCCTGGTGAATATTTTGTTCCGTTAAACCCTTACGAGAATAATGATCGTGAATTCTAAAATTGACGGACAAGCTGTTGAGACAGCACAATTCTATCACTTTCAGGCTCCATAGTCACCATCATTCATGAAAATGAAAAGGAGACTTCGTTGCTTTCCACAAATGTATTTCGTCCGTACGACATGTTTCGAACCATTTCGAACTTGATAATGACCTCTATGGTTCGAAACATGTCGTACGGACGAAATAAATTTGTGGAAAGCAACGAAGTCTCCTTTTCATTTTCGTGTATTAATTTCCACATTGTTGAGCCTTATACAATTGAACGAACCATCATTCATGTTACGAAAATAAGGTATCCATTGCGTCATCTTCAATGGAGTTATGTTCGTAGCGCCTCTTGCGTCATCTTATTTAACAAATCAATGAGACACTACAAATAACTCTACAATGAATCCAAATATATCGATATTTTAACTAATTTCACATAGCTTTTTTCAATAAGTTTTTGGTTTACGACTGAATTGTGAACTGAAGATGTGACGCTATCAAAAACGAGTATCAGGGTTTTGATACTGCATAAAAGCTACTTTTTCAAATGAAAGATTACCCGTTCTTTTTTCTTCTTCCTTAGCAAACATACCAGTTTCAATGACTTTCTTGAAAAGGTATTAGCAACAATAAAAAATTTAAGGTGCGACGCCGTCACTTCCTCCGTATCCTTTTTTAATTATGCGCTTTTCAACGGAAATTGCATAGATGGCATCGATTATGACCCAACTTCCAAAGAAATCAATTGACTACTTGCTTGTATTATTTTAATTTCTAACTGATAATTATTAATAGAATTTAATTAGAATGATTAATAGATTTTTTCTATGTGATAAAACATCACTCTATTAGTACTCACTTTACTATTATCATCACCGGGTACAAGTACCTGCAGATGTGGTACGTAATAAAGCTCTTAAAATAAAGTGCTACTATTATTGATTGATATTTCTCTGTATGCGTCTAAAATAGAATTTATCAAACTATGTCTATGATTAGTGGTCCTAGGATTTCTTTCTGTCGTTTTGAATTGGAAAAAAGTGGTTTGCCAAAAATTAAAGGCTGATTAATAAATTTTGCATAGCTTTGTTTGCCCTTCCAAAGATAAAGACGACTAAATTCACAATTTAATCTCCTCCGAGTATGAAAAAAATTTCCAATTTCTTGGATAATTTTAAATTGAAACGAGATAAGAGTAAATAACTGTTTTGTTCCCTTTAATCGTTTTTAAGAGTTTTTCAGTGTTGTGAGATAGTGGAATTGATATCGATCACCAATATTGACGGAGACATCTGTTTTAGCTAAATTCAAAAATAATAATTTCTGCTTACTATTTATAGACAGTTGAATTTTTGTTGAGCCTAAGGGTTATATTTTAAACATCCACCTCCTCGTGCATTTTATAAACTATGACAAACCGTAAAGACTTAAAAATCCTTGAATTTTACATGTATAAGTCACAATGTGTTTTAACTCAATAGTTTGGATCAATTTTTTAAAATGCCTCTATCCAAGGATAAAAAGTATTTATCATGGATAAAAACTTTCAGTTTTGTGTGAGAGACAATATTATATCTCGCGAGTTCGTAGCAGTGTTTGTCTCTTTCTCGTAAAAGGATATTACGTGGCACAGGACCTCAGTAATTCGATTTGTTCTGCCAGCCGCATCTTTTTGCGAATCTCTTGGTCATAATAATGACTCTCCCATTCATCATGAGTTCCTCTCCCAATTTCAGTCTGATCTTCTGGCGACCTTCGCTGCTCTCTTCCAGCTACGTGACGGAACTCAGACGCCTAAAGGGTCCGCATAAACCATTGATACTTTCTCTTTCCCTTCATTCTCACTGATATATTACCGTGGCCGGCTTGGATAAAATGCTTCCTTACAATTTTGCCTTTCAACAACGGAGAATAATTGCTATTCCTCTTCTTCCAATGTCGACCTCTTTATGCAAGAATGTATCTCCTTCTGTAAAAATTGATTTACTCTTCAACGGATCTTTGACAGAAAAGACGTCTACTTCGATAGAAATATGTCACATCATTTTGATTGCTATTAATAATAGAAAATCTTTGGATGTTCCCTGAAGAGTTTTGGTAACATGTCTCTAATTGTGTGATTAGCTGCGTTGAGTTAAAATGACGTTCATTCATGATATTATTATGGCAGTCAACCAAATATTTCCTCTTATAGCTTAGGAACATGTTTAGAAACTTAAACAAGTAGGAGACTCTCTTATGATCTGTCGTTGAGGTGCAAGAAAATAAATTGAATCGGTGTAATAAAAAATGAACTCATTCGGTTATCCTATGATTTAATTGAATGAAACTAGCTGCCTAATTTTTTCATCTATTGGTAAGGCGAAGTGAAGGAAGAGGGAAAGATGAAAACCTACCCAGAATAGAGTAAGGGAGGTCGGAGATAGAGAACTGGGTCGAAGTTTTCGAGCTTAACCTCGCTAAATCTCTTCTGGGGAATTAATTAAGCCGTGGAAGGTGGCAAAAGGGGAGAAGAGTGAGGGAGAGTCAGAAGAAAGGCTATCGATAAAAAAACGGTGTCTACATCGGAGGGAGACTTTTGTTTTAAATTTCCAGGACGCCCACGAGGACCAGCTAGCTTTCCGATTCATGAACGTGGCGTATATACAATTGAAAGCGTTCGCGCCATCGATCGTGCCTCCTTAAAAAAGCTGCCTCGCAAGGTGTGTACTTTACCGCTTGTAGCTGGATTAGGTTAGAAACTGCTACTGATCCGTAGACTATACCGTTGTTTTATACTTGAATCATGCGACCATCGTGCCTTTTCAAGTTAGAGAATATTGACAGGAGAACGCGTATAGTTAGGATATTATTTTTTTCCTACCATAGTTCGGATATTATTCTAAATGTGATAGTAACTCGGTAGGCGACAAATGATTTTGCACAAGTCATTTCAAGAGTATTCTATGAAGGAGTAGTATTTTATTATTATTTATTAGTGAATTGATTTGAACGAGTGATTTAACTAGCTAGAATATCATTCTAGATACGATCAATATAGATAGTATTCATTAGCATACTAGCAAGTATCTTCAGACGTCACTAGACTCCAATTCAAAGTGATATTGAGATCATACATCCGAAATTTGGCCTTATCTCTAGCAAGCGAATTTTTCACAAAAGATTAGAAATTGAGTTTCAGGAATTCAGGTTTAAATGTCGAGTGTGTATCGTAGCATTGATTATATTCTGGAAGATTCACGATCATATTTTCAACACTATTAGATCTGGCGCTCAGCTATTAAGAAATTTTCTAGTGTTTCTCTCGATAAAGTTTCCATAAATTGCGAAATTCTTTTTTATTAGGTTTTGGATAAAACTACAATGATGACGCAAAAGAACCCAGTTGTGACATCATGGATTCCTGAAGAATCGATTTCATTTTGGCGGCGAACACCACTAGTACTAACCAGTGGCGGATCCAGAGGGGCTAGGAGGGCTGTAGCCCTCCTTGGGTATCCAATTTACACTAGATAAAATGGTGTTTTTATTCAGTTGTAGAATATAAAAACGTCATGCATTATAGAAACTTACCATTAGGTAAAATTACTAAAAACTACTACTAAGATGATTGTTTAAAAAAATTATTTCTTCGGAAAATTAATTATGAGACAACCTTTAAGTGCTGCCACGAGTCTCGAAAGTCTGAAAATGTTTGTAACCTTTCGAACTCCATCTACTGGTGGGAGGCTACACCCCAGGATCACCATCAAGACCCCCTTGTCCCTATCACTGGTCCTAACATCCCCTACCGTACGCTAACTCGCCTTCTCGGGGGTCAGTATTGTAAATGTAGGGATGCCCGCTTGCTAATCTCACAACTCCAGGAAAGACAACATCTTAACAGGGATATTAACCATTCCGGATGAAGGTTTTTTGGGTGGAAACCTAGGATATTAGGGGAGGACTACGGCAAGATAAACGCAAGAGATAGGACCCAGGGATACGGTACGGTCATGTATTAAACCCCCTTCTCCCGTGGCGAACAAGCGTGGGCGGTACGTCGGTAGGATGGGGAGAATCGAACTGCAAGCGGAGCGGGAGGGAAAAGCTTTCGGTGGGGTAACACCAGAGGGGGGGCTCGTAGGCGGCGGGTCACGTGGTGCGGGCAACCGGAGGAGCTGATTGGCCGGCTCGTGTGGGCGTGAGGGGGGCCGGTCCGCTGGCGCGCACACCGCCAGGCTCAGCGCTTACGTCCTCTGCGCGACCTCAAGCCGGCTTTTTCCCGTAGGACGAAGGGGGGTACAAGGGGGAAGGGAGCCGTACCCTTATAGGAAAAACCTCGTGCGTGCGGTGCAGACCCTGCCAAAACCGTCAACGAGGACGCACGCGGTTCAACGTCACTGAGACGGGAATAGACACACGCCCCTTCGGAACCTCAAACATCTCACGGCGGAAGATATCTCCTTCTATCTACTCGTGTTCTCCGTCCTCCTTGCTCCTGAGGGAAGTGGGAGAATCCTTTCGGAAAGTGTGCCGTGGAATTTTATAGATTGGCTGAGGAGTGCGGTGACCCCGATAAGGAGATATCTGAAAGGAAGGAGTTATATACCATTCGATTCGTGCGTCGAATATAAGAAGTATATACTAAAGGCTTGGAAAGGTGAGGTTTGTTCCCCTTTTTGGAAGGAACTTGAGTTGAACAAAGTTATTGCACTCAAAATATACAGATTTACCTATGTTAAAACGGTCCTTATGCTGGTTTCGCTGCGTTATGATTCACCCCTGGCCACCTGTTCTTATCTTACCGGTAGATGGTGCCACGCTACTCTAGATTATTTAAAAAAAATTCAGGTCATTTCCCCCGAACCAGCTTTCTATTTTATTATTTCAGTGTTTTTTTTCATCTTCAATGCAGATGACTGCCATCTGTGTCCACAAGCCTCCAACATCCTGCCTGTGATTCACCGTGTTAACGTATTGATTTCGGTGAAATTTCGCGCCAAATTTAAGTGAAAGGAGGCCTAACTGATACATTGTATCTCCCTGTTTATCCAACAGTGTATCATTTACTCATTATCCTACGATTTTCGGGTATTGATTCAACGCTGGTTTTATCTCTCACTTCCTAACAGTCAATTTTTTCGAGCTATTTGATCATCGATTGACGTTGGGAAAACTATAGTTTTCAGAGTGGAAAATGCGATTGTGTTTTTGTGATATAAGAGTAGCTATAAAATATAGCATACACCTTGAAACTAAGGCACATTTTAGTGGATTGCATAAGAGTTGTACAATAATATTTTTATCGAAAGTCTACGTGTAGGGACGATAAAAATGTCAGTCCTTATACTTGTGGGAACGTGGGAATGAAAGTAAAATAGAAATGACAGATAATAAATTTAAACACAAACCTATACTTCGGTTGGAACTAATGAGTATAGCTTTGCAATACAATATTCAGCATAGTACTCATTGTCAGTCGTGCTATTATCCTTGTGTGGAGGAGATGGTGGTTGCTATTGGTACCGTAAAATATTAATGTATGATAATCAATAGTTACCGATAAACTTGCATTTCAATACTAATATATTTTTATTGCGATAACAACAAAATTCATGTGAAAAGTTCCAATTCGCTTATTAACGTATTTCACTGCATCAATGAAATCAAGAATGTTAAGTGTACAAAATCATGCATGTGATAATATTTCCTAAGAGTGTGATTCGAGTGTTCAAGAGTGTGAGTTGAGTATGTCCAATGACGATCTGAACCATCCCTTTCCTTCTCTTGATTAATGCTGGCACACCAGCCCAAGGATAGTCCAAGGTTATGGAGAGCGAGGTAAGTCCAATGACGATACGAAGCGTTCTTTAGTTCCTTAGTGCCCTTTCACCTCTGTCCGGTCACGCGAGGTCACTGCCTTTTTTTTGTAACTCCATAGAGAAAATTTTGTCATTTTCCCAATGCCAACAACCCCTAATCACTTAATTGGTGGATATGAACCTTTCAGCGTGACGAAATGTGTTTCCTGCCCATGTGACTCGTATATGTGTATTTCTATTTTGCAAGTCTACGCAATGCCGAAACATCATACCATTTACATATAATTCCATATTTACAAAGAGCGAATTTTTTAGCGTAGTTCTCGCTAGTTGGCATAATTAGTATTTGTTTACAACTTGTCAAGTGGATGAAAATATCAGTATTTCATGGACTTAAATAAACCTTTAAATGTTCACCAATGCATGATTCCCTTATCCTAAGAGCTTATCACTCTCTTAAAGTCAACGATCGAAAACACTTATGGCCTACGCTAAATTTGAATTTATTTTTGAGAAAATACGCGGTAAATAAAATTTAATTATAAATTTTAACGTCATGTTTATTTAATATGATGAATTTTTCTCTAATAAAATCTGAATATCATTATTTTTATGCTGCTTGCAGAAAATAACTGAGGATGAAAACAAGAAGGTGAGGGTTTCCAATTACTTCTACTAAAAATAACATTCATAAATGTTCTAAATTTTTTCCTCTATGATCCAATGGCATTAGCCTTCCAGTGTTATTGAGCTATCGCATTACAGGCAGTCATTTCCAATGCTTTGGGTTATAAATATTTGCGACAATTTTCATTAATTAGTGCATTAGTTTTTACAGCCTTAGCTGCATATGTAAGCTACTTTAACTTAACTTCATTATATTTTAAGTGAATTACGCATAAATTTATCATTCATTGAAGTGAGAATTTTAGTTCATCAAAATACACAGCTATACGATTGTCGAGCACAATGCACCTCAAGTTACGCAATTTTTATACTGCACACACTATGCTATACACACTACATAATTTTCGGAATCGCCTACTCAGTATTTTTTTTTAAATTTCCTTATCGACATATTTCACTGAAGTAAACTAAACTCTCTTGACGTCTGTCATCAGACGCCATCATAACCCATTTTCATTATACACCGAACATTACAATAACTCTATAAAGTACATCTAAAAACGGCTGAAATTTTTGAATTTTATCTCGTCAGGAGCTATAAACGCTAGATTCTCAATCAAATGCACATACTGCTACTTGGCGTGACATTTTTTTGTAATATAAAAATATATCAGATGTTGACGTCAGATTTATAATAAATGCAGCTTGCTTCTATCCTCACCATGGCGGTAAATGAAAACCATCGTATTTAATTTTTTATTTAAATCTTTTGCCGTGAAATTAATATATTTTCCTAATAAAGCAAACGCAGGGTTGTTTCTTATAATTTTCATGCGGAAAAACGTCTCAAAAATCACCATCAAGTACATCACCATATTGTCTATTTTCGATCTAGCCTCATAGGTTCTGAGGACAAAATACGCATGCATTTCATTTGTCAATACATCCTTGTCAATGCACTAACCTCCACTTCCCATATTTCGATAGTAATCATTTCCTTTCTCTTTCATCCGTGCACGGCGCCACATGCACCCTTAGAATGAGGAGAAGGCAGACACACAGGTAAACAAATATATCAATATTTATTTGAAGTCGCGTTGTGGTTCACTGTGGAATTTGAATGAGAGAAATACTTTGGGAATTTCGGAGAAAAATACCCTCTGTTATGAGCTTTAGGCTGAATCACTTGGTAAAAGCTGTATTTTAAACACTTTCTCACTCAATATGTAATTAGAGAATCACGTTTATTCAAATATTTCTCGAATTCAGGTCACTATAAACGCAAGGATAGGCTAAAGAGTACAACCGTAATCGTGGATTATGTTGAAATAGCTTTTTGAAATGTATAGATAGTTTCCTGTTCGCGATAATACGGTATAAACTACTCACCGTTGTTTCACTAGTGCACTTATCGCATGTACTGATAGCGTAACACTTAAAAATTTTGAACTTGAGCAACACTTCCGTTCTCCCTCACAAGGTTGTTCAATTGTAAGGGGGTCTGCTCCGGTGGGTACTGTGTTAGTTATTACCCTCGCGGATCCTGCTTTGCCACCGAACATGGAAAACAGATGGGATGCCAAGTGGCGGAGCGTCGAACTAAAATATCGATTTCTCGGCTTTAGGGGCCAGCGACCGGGTAGGATGACGTCATCTTACGGATCGAATTGTTTTGGCGGGGCTCAAAAAATAAAACCATTTCATGTCAGATTCATTTCCCTGTCAAAATGCGCTTCTCGGCTTGACGTCATCCACGTAGCTTCTTAAAGGTTTGCGTATCTTTGCCTACCCTCCTGACGTATCTACCTCTCATATTACATTTTTGTACGCGAATTGAAAATGCACATAAATTTCAATAAATTTATTTCGGGTTCGGTGCATGTGCAAATAGTTTTTTAAAGTAATTTATTCGGCAATTCACACTGGAAATGGGCAAAAATATCACGATTTTGGTTCATCAAACATAAATGTAACGAAAAGAAAGAAAGCAAGTTGATAGATTAAAGCAAACTGAGGGTTTTTTCTCTAGATAATTCCAAATATTTCAAATTTCTATGCATTCATCGTATTACACTAATCTCTAATTAGAAATATGTTACTTATGTTCTTAGAGAAATGAATGTATTGATATTTCAAGTAACAAACAGCTAATATCTCGTGAGAGATTGAATCAATTTTTCGGTATTCATAAAATTTTTTGTCTTTCGCAAGCAACCCACTGAGGAAAACCCCACCACCCCAACAGCACCACCAACAACAAAGGTTGGTATCGTTTCTTCTGTATATAGTTATTAAAAGTTGATGACTTCTAATAGCTTTAGCATTTGTGGATGCTTATATACTTTCTGGATATTCGAAGGCATATTCCATCATTCCCTTTCCCTTCGCCAGGTAGTAGTCACATAGTTTGAACCACTTGCTTGGATAATCGTCCTGGTTTTGATTTCAGCCATCATTCTTCGCTGTAAATATTTCCTTGTAGCACATATAGTGATATGACTGACGATTAATCGCCATTATTAGGTGATCTTTTTTATAGCAACACTTCTAACTATAATAATTTGGAAGAAAAATGGTATGAAATATATAGCTACGAAGTCTATCTTCAGCAATTTTCGACTTAAAATGCAAACGCAATCTCGGTATGAATTTTTGGCTTCTTCGAAAATTAGCACTAACGATAGCATGTAGATATTTCCAATATGACAGTGAACTTGGAAATTTCTATTGGATGTATTTTAGCCTGTTCAAAAAACATTCAAAAAGGAATAATTTTGGGTAGTCAAATTGATATTCCAGTATTATTTTACACCACGTGGAAAAATTACCATTGGAATAAACAAGTGTCTTCTGACTACTTTTTGTTTGAATATAGGGGAGTGTGTATGATTCTAACTGGATTTTATCAGGCATAACAGACATGTTTTATCCAATGCATTGCCTCCCTTTTTATAAGCTTACTGGCTACATTCCTTGATTTGCAATATTTCGTCTAAAAAATTGTGAATAGTTATCGTGCGACTTAGATTAGGCTAATGTAATTTTGTTTTCTTTGATAAATTACGCTACTAGCATTCAAGCTTAAGCTTTTCCATGGCGATGGTGTTTGCAATTTTTCTGCACAGTTTCGCGCTTAAAACACATAAGTTTTTTATTCTACCCCTGAAACACTTTCATGCACTGCGTACACCCTAACATAACTATTTTTTATGACATTTTTAATTAGTAGTTTTCCCTCGCAACTTCCAGAGCTTGCATTTGTAAATGCTCGTTGAAAATTCGTAGATATAGTATTTTTTGTTTTTTCGACTAAAACGGTTTTCAACAATTCAAAGAATCAATATTCTGACCTAATTTCATGCTCACTCATGTCTTAATTAGGTTTTTACGTAATTCCTTTGTTTTCCACCGTGCACTATACATTGCTGCAAAACTTACTCACTCATCTTGTTTATGTATCCTACCACAAATTGTGCAGTCTGGATGAATCCTTATCTTATATTATGTGTTGGACATGCATCTTTTTTCCATTTCTGCCCTCTATATTTCCATGCGTTTGGTGTTCAATTTCTTTCATTTAAACATCATTTAAGGTTAAATCAAGAGGATACGGAAGGTGTTTTAAAACTCTAAATTATTGAAAACGTATTGACAGTTTGACTATTCAGAACTTTAATGTTGTCCGCATTTCCTTCAAATATATCAGCAATACCTAATTTGGAGGATTTCTGTGATATGTTCTCTATCGACGAGAAAATGTTTTCAGTGATCAAAAACCTACGGACAGTTAGTAAGTACCTACAATCTGACTTTTAGAAAAAAAAACTCTCGGTCATTATTTCTGCGGTGAGCCGGAAAGTAGTTAGGCGAGTTAATAATTTGATTTCGCGTTTGAAATCGATAAGTAAACTTCCGCAAAGGCTGTAAGGAATACGGTATTTCTTCTGATAGCTTCATTAATTGCGTGAAGAATTTAAGGGGCAATGATGTTTTGACTCTTGTAATTGAAAAATTCTGGTTTATCTCGCAATAATATATATTTGGCAGTTCGAACGATTGCAGAATATTAATAGATTACTTGACCGCTACGTCATAATTGAATAAATAGTCTCTGACGATTATCCAAGCTAAACGAAAACCCATTGCGAAGCATTTTGTTGAAAAAAAAGCCATCGAGTATCAAGAAACCTCTCAATTAAGATTGCAGAATTCGAAGGAAATATTTTTTCCAACTACTAACACTTTATTATTTGATTTTTATTGCAATAATCAGTTGGAAAAACAAACTCCTACGGATGGCGACTGGGTGAGTACATCCTTTTGAAAAGGTTTTTGAATGTGTTTCGCTTTTTAACTGAAAAGATTTTTCAGTATTTGCTGTGGTGTATATTTGAAACATTTTTCGTTTAGAGTATTCTTAACGGGCAGGAAATTTGATGGTTTATTTGGGTATTTTAAATCTTTATGTCTACATTTGAGTTAACCTCTGTGTTAACCCCCGATATACTCCAAATTGGTCAATTTGTACAGTAGTAGCGAGTAGTACTCTTCTGTGGTAGTAGTGAGGGCCAAATGATACAATAAATGGTAATACGTAATAAACATTCAATGCACAATTACGTTAAACATCTCTACACCATGTGTCAGAAATGTAATTTTCTATCATTGGATTTCCCCATCCCAATCGAAATGCCGGTACTCTTTTAACCATTTCTAACCCAGAGCTGCTTCTGGCAGAAATAAAATTTTAAGACATTTACACATTTTAAAAATATGAAAATTTTCTACTCACAATCAATCATAATTATTGTGGCAGCTATATATTTCACAGTTAAACTTTACAGAACAAAAGAACACATTGATAAATCTTTCCTGGAGAGAACTGAAAATTATACATTTTTGATGTTACTTAGAAGCAACACTGGGTTTAATGGGTTAAGCGTAGGTATACCCTCCAAATGTGCTCTCCCCGAGATGTAGGTACTCCCTCCGCAGCTGAACACCCCCGAAAAATGTTTCTTGTTACGGCCTTGTTGAATATAATCCTCTGTGGTTATCATACACTAGCAGGCCACCAGGCGTTGCTGGGGAAGAATAGTACCTAGAGAAGTAGGTAACTCAGAACTTTGAATTCATAGTCAAAAGGCAGGATTTATAGGCAAATGAACAAAGCATGGTGACATGTATGTATGTGTGATAACTCCGACCCCCCTTATATATTCCACAGTTAACTCAAAATTGAAATAGGACACCGTGAGCGCAAGATATTGAACAGCAAACAATGGGAAAAACAATTTTCGTATACGCACACGGATTTTGACCATGCGTAGACCAAAATCTTCGTGCGAAGGCATACCCCAGCAGATAGGTTTGCACTGAGATGATGAGTACAAAGTGAAATGTAGTGTACAGTGGGGTACCTACCCGGCAGGATGTACAACCGCAGAAGTTTTATGACGTCACTTTACAAACGATATTAAGAAAACGATGCAAAGCACGCGTCAGATGGAACCAAAAGTAGCACTACGGGGTTTGATAGCGTAAGATGCACTTTTGTACCAACTTAGGTCGCAATCAGTGCAGGCCTATGGAAACGCATAGCAGACAGACAAGCAGACTTCCCTTATATATCGATGGCTAAGTTCTAACAACACGTATCTCAAAAATGGCAACTTTTCAGGAGAGCAAAATAACGATTTATTTTTTTAATTGTATATAATTTTAATCGAAATTGAGAACCAAAAATACATAAAACAGTAAAAGAAGCATGCATTTACAAACAAAGAGTTGATTTTAGCTTTAATTTTATTTTTATATACAGTATTAGCAGTATTAACTCAGACCGGCCAAATTTTGAGATACATGCTGTTAGAACTTAGACATCGATATGTGTATTGATAGGTAATACTCCTATGACTGGTTACAGATGAATCGCACGACTAAAAATCCAATTTTTTAAAAATCACCTTAAAATACGATATCAGAGTTTTAACATCCTAAACCAGAAGTTGTCGTTTTTCACACGCTTTCGTTTTATTTAATATTGAAGACTTTTAGCTAGTTCTGGTGTTTCCACATTATGACATGAAATCCATCAAGGAAAAACAAGTATCAAGGAGGCAAATCGAGACTCGATCATTTCATTCGTATACATAGAACAAAACAGCTAGTGTAGTGTACTGTAGCTGTCTAGTTACCTGATAATACTCATCCGTAGGAATAGTTTCCTTCGCATAATATTCCAGAGAGGATTCAAAAGCTGGTGTACTTAACAACCGACACTATTTTTAAATGACCATGTCGCCCTGACATCGGAAGAAACTGCTGAAAAATATTGCTACATCTGGGAAATTACATTTCATTTTTGAATAATTTTTTTCCGTAGTGTCGCGCTCAGAGATTACGCGCGCTTCATTTGATTGAAAGTGCGGTTGGTAGATGGCGGTAGTAAACCCACGGCCGCAACTGCGTCCTTCATTCCTGAGAGGAAAATGTGAGTAGCGCGGTGGCGTTCAAATTCTTTACGAAGGAAACTCTTTTTAAACTATCGTACTATTGATTGCAAATGACTCACACGGCTGAAAATCTAATTTACTTCAATTCAAAAATTTGACATCGGATCTACCACTTCCTAGTCCAGAAGTTACTCGGTTTTACACGTTTTTTCCAATCCCATAATTGAAGATGTTTTAGCTCATGTGTGGTGTTCATGGTGCTCATTTAAGTACATAACTCTATATATTTCAATTCATTTCTTAGGTCACATTGCTAATATTATGTGGTGTATCTCCCTCGCATGTATTATATCTTCCCTCTTATATTTCACCCTAAATTTTGTGGTGCTCGAATACTCGTACACATTTTCATGTGTCAAACTATGGTACAGATGATTGAAAAAAATCATGGGCTTTATCTGCCACTTATCGTTCATATATAAATGTTTCAAATAAATTAGAGGCGTGAAATTTGTTTGCAGGCTATATTCACAAAATTACTGGCATAAAATGGTAAGGCTTCGTTAATTCCAGCATTCACTATGGTTTCCCTTGGTCAAACATTACTATCTACAGAACCATTCAGGCTATCGAAACGGAATCTACTAAATTATTTACATTATATATCTCATTAAGATTTTTCAGTCTCAATGTGTTTCACTGCAGTAGTTGTTTTGCTCTCTGCCTACGAATGAATAGAACAAGTTTCAACTTACCGATTCTAGGTTTCCTTGGTGGAATTTCCTATAGTTATTGAACTTGCTTCCTTTATAATTTATATAAAATAACTTCCTTAATTTCACGCACTTAATTCACACGACTGATTTGTCACCATGCGGCATCTTTGAGAAGTTATTTTACGAAGTTATATGAAGCAATTTCACCCTGTAACGCCTTTTAATTACCTTAAACTTTTAACTACCATATAGGTATTCGCAAACGTATAATTCTTAAACTAGAGCCATAATCAGGTGATTCACCATGGTTTACCTTGCTTCAACATCACTATCTTCAGTACCATTCATGCTCTTGAAACGGAAAGCACTACTTTAATATTACGTATTTTACTACTATTATTTACGTATGTATCTCAATAAGCTTTTTCAGCCTCTATGTGTTTTACTACAGTAGTAGTTCTGCTCTATGCCTACGAATGAATAGAACAAGTTTCAACGGACAGATTCTAGGTTTCCTTGCTGGAATTTCATATAGTTATTGTACTTTTCTTTATCTATTAAAACGCCTCATAATATTGCTGTCGGGTAGTCCAGCGCCTAGTGATAAAATAAAAATCTGAATAAGAACGTAAATAGTTACCCATAGTATAGTTTTACGAATTTGGTTTTATTAAACCATGATTCATTTTATGATTACAATTATTTGTTTGGTTTTTGCACGAGTGTATATATTTTGGAGTGAGGTATTGTTAATATCTACAATTAAGAGCACATCATTAGAAGGGCGTGGAAATGTTAAATGCGACACAAGAAAATCTATTTGAATATAATGCATACATAAAAAATGAGAAGTCTTTTAAGTCGTTTGCAACATTCTGTCGTTCTTATTTTAGAGGATTCTTAGCCCAATTTATATGTATATCAGGAGATAAAAAATATTGTACGTGGGTTAGAAAAATTCGTTGTGTTGTATGAATTTAATCATTCCTTAATCAGTAATCGTGACATGGAGGAACATCCTTTTCTTGAGAAATATTTTCACGAGTCATAAGGTAGAGGGGCAAGATTGACACAGTGATGAAGCCAGAATGAAATAACAACTCTCAGGAAAGGATGGTCTTGAGAAGAAAATGGCAATATGATGACATGCATTGTCATGAATGTGCGAATTTATCCTCGTAACCATGATCAACCAGTAATGCCAACGCCATCCTCATCATTACTATGAAATTAAATGAAACTGTCGCATTCAATATTGATGATATGCCATTATATCTATCATATGGCAACGAATGAAAATTCCTAGCATAAATTAATGTCTCTTGGAGAATTGTTCGCAATATTTAGCCATTCATTTGTGTTATAACATTGCCTCAAAAAATGCTCGATATTTTAACTACAACAAGCATTTTTTTCCGAGAAGAAAATGCATATTATGATTAAGAACTCCATCAATTCTGATTTGGATGTCGGAATAGTTTCGTCTCGATAAATGATAAATGGATACTGGAATCGGTTCTGTAGAGTGAATTTCTGCTTCAGCGAAAAATTAGCGTAGAGCCCCGCCACTCAAAGAAGAAGAGAGCCTAACGTTTCTTTGGGTAGAAATTGTTTCATCCCCATTCTATTTCGTACGATTAATCAAATATTGGGCTAAATGATAATTATCTCGCAGCCTACAAAAATAAACGATAAAATTATGTGGAATAAGCTAAATAACTTTAAGGATTTACTTGCTCAATGACACAGATGATCGCATGTAATAGAAAATGACAACGATCGTAAAAATCCAGTGTGTGACACCATAGATGATACAAACTAAACGAGTGAAGAGAGAATAAGGTTTTGGATGATGAAAATTGGCTATGGCCTTTCATGTGACTCTTAAGTGTTGCAGAATGGACTGACTGGACTCCAAGATGCGCTTGGGACTCCTCCAAAAAAATTACTTTTATTTCGGGACGCGACCGTGAGACGCCGCGCTGGATGGGACACTGGTTGGAGCGTTGACGGACGCAACGCTCATTAATCATCGCACCGACTGAGACATTAGCTTCCCAATGCCGTGGAATAACCTTCTTTTCAGGATATGCTGGACATATTTTTAGGAAATCACTGTGGGCGGAGGTTTTTTGCTCCATTAGACTTCTTACTCCCTACCTTCTAATATTACCATTTTGGCAATGCTTAATAGAATTCAATAAATTAGAGATGCACAACTTTTGCAATCTTCATGCAGAGCGCAAAATCCTCCTAAAGTATAATGACTGGCGACTGCTAACATTTGTCTCTTACTAGGTACGTAATTAATACTTTTAATATACCTACATATGTATATTATACTTCCGAAAAATTTAAATTCCGAAAGAAAAAATACGAAAAAAGGAAAACATTAATCGGTTTACCTATAGGTACCTAAAGTGGCATTGTTTGTTTATAACAGATGATAAATATTTCAGTTATTTATCAGAAAATACACTTTAACAGGTACCTCCCTTGCGAGGAACGTTAAACTAAAGCTATTGGTAGGTACATTTAGGTTAGAAATTGACGTATTTCCTTTTTTCTATAAACGTTCCCTGGCGTACGGAACAGATTTTTCAGTAACCACTACCTATCTGAGCTTATATTTTCAAGTTTTTCATGCTTACTATGATGAGCTATGTTCAAGTCAAACAAAAATACCTCCTAACGTTTTGAAGCCCAGCGGAATAGCTTTAAACTTTTCCGCTCCCTATTGCGACGTTAACAAATGACGTCCAAAATGCGATCATGATAAGATTGATGCAGATTTTAAATAAATACAGGCTATGAGTTATTTCTCTTTCCTTTCTTCCTCAACGAAAAAGAAGACCCTGTCTGCCGGTCTTCTCCGTAGCAATCCATCTGACAAGATTTCACCGGAATTATCTTCTGCTTCGTCAAGGATGATTTTCAGAATCGATAATGACCACGAATATGGCATGATCGTCACTTTTTGCTTGTATTTGAAAGCGTCCTCTAGGGCGTACTTTGGACGGTGATGCAATCAATCCATCGGAAAATGACGTGGCTGTTTCTTTTATAATTGAGAGAGAATTTTAAGTATGGTGCGGAGTGGCTTGCCGGTTTACAGTCGGCTTGACTTTGTGAAACTTCTTATGAGGAGGAGGTGGAACTGTTGAATGAGATAACGCTTTATTGTACATTTACGGCCTTGATGAGGCCGGGATATTGTATGAGATAAAAATACTGCGTAGCGTCGCCAAAATTTCGGCAAACTGCTTCGTATAGAATATGAGAGCATCAGCTGAATGAAACTGTTTCTATTTACGAGCGTGTACTTTGAACGATGACCGCCGAAACAGGCTCCCTTTGCATAAAGTTTTCATCGTTTGTTCGGCATCACATCTGAGAAATCAGATTTTGTCTTTGAAACTTCAAGTATTATGACGTAAATATTTTTATTGGTGTTTAATTTACCCGTGAAAAATTATGGGATTTGATATTTTTTCTTTGATGTGTGTACTTATTTTTTATGCCATTCAGCACGTGAAACATTTAAATTTGAACAATTATTACAGGTTGACAGAAATTTAACACTTTGATGCTTACTGATATATAGAATGCATGCTTACTTCTTCCTATACAGTTTACCGTCCACTCTCCTCAATATAGTACGCGCTCATCTATATGTGGGCTTGATAGTGGTAGTCACCAATGCGTAAAGATCATGATTCACGGCCTTCCTTTATTTTCACGCTCATGTGCACACCCGTGATCGTGAATATTCCCTTTGCATCTGGGAATCACTTGGCGGACACACCAGCGTCGTGCGACCTCAGTAGAGCCTCCGTATTTAAACAGTGCTTCGAACCGGAGGCAGATCTTTGGTGATTGAATCGTCGAATGTCATTTCAACGCTTTCTCCGAAGGCCTGCTGTACTACCGGCGGAGGTCGGGCCTCAATTGGAGGCGAGGCATGGGAAAGGAGGTAATTGGAGGAATCGGAGGTTATCGGAGGATACGGAAATACTGAGGTTTTCGGACCGGTGGGTCGATCATGACTGCCTACGCCGAGTCCCAACATCACGCTTATGTATTGATTAATTATTATGCATCGATGTTTTACGAAAATCGAGCGAACTCAATGTGCACATGAAATAATTTTAATGCGCATGTCTTCATACGCATAATAAAATTAAATGGTTATTTATACGCAAGGATAAATTTAAAAACGCATATTTCCAAAATTTACATTTATGCATTCAGTATTAAAACAAAATTTGACTCATTTTTTGGTTTTCCTGATTTTAAAAATATTAAGTTTTTATTTGCATTACAATTATTTTTTAGTCCTTTCAGTCCACACAGACATAGAAAAAATCGTATACTTAAACTTATAAAAATTAGTTGCATCTCTCTTTTTTCATTCATGATAAAGTTAAATATAAAAAATAATAATTAACTCTAATATCTTTCTTGTCTCATCCCTATCTTCATTTTTAATTTACTCGTAACTAGTTAACTCTCATTTAATGATTCGTTGATAATTTGATGATTAGAATGGCACAGAATTAATTCAAATAACAATCTCAGTGTATATAGCTCTTTTTAGGCAATTGACTTAGTTTTAGCACATATGTTGCTGTTCAAGGGGGAATAATGCTTCCATTGGATCATATGGTTCACAGATGACATGGTAAGAAAAAAGGACGCTTCGAAAATCCCGCGTCAATCATGAGTGATCGGTAGCTCCTATCGAAAGCATGGCGAACCCTCGCCTCGTTTCGAAAAATCCCTGTCCAGGGCTACTCCAAAGTCCGCTCCTCCTCAAGTCAACAGCTTAGTCCCATCGAAAATGGTCAATTTTCAATGCGAGCACGAATCCCGGCAATGTACCCTTTCATATCACCGCCACGATCCTCAAATTCATGCACAGGGAGTCAACGAAAACTGAAAATCAGGTGGTTATTGCGAAAGCGTTTCCTGTCCTAGTAAATGGTGATTTAAAAATCCATTTCCGTATAAATCAGAATAAATGTTCGAATTCATGAGCACTATAGTATTACCACTTGTAAAATCATTATCAGTGATAGACCAATCCCATCAATATAAGGGATGGAGGAAAACAAAAGCTGGTTATGAATGGGGATTTCTAAGAGTGTCTTTTATGGATGATATTTTAGATTTTAAGATATTATTTTGATGGCAATTTGAGTTAAATATAAGTAATCTCTCTGTTTCTACCGTTCTCTTTTCATTTTTATGGATCTGAAAGCTTTATTTATATGCTATTAATTTGAATATTTAAGGGTGTTTGGTGTACACATTATTTAAAGTTTGTCGCATTTTGAAATTAGAAATCCATTCCTTTTGCCTTGAGCTAATATTCTTAACCTAAAATAATCTACTTTTTCTCATAAGAAATTTGAAATTTGTTTAAAAAATTGTTCTTTAAACTTTAGCAATGCAATAAAATAATATACTACAGAAGTATAGAAAAATGAATTTCTTACTTACAGCTATGTCTCGATAATTTGCTTGTCAGCTGGTGCCTCATCTTATAATTCAAATAGCATTACTCATTTTTATAATAAAAACGTGCTATATAACTTTTTTAGTCATAAGAAGCATGAGAAGTGTTACCATAATTGCAACAATATTTACATTGTACAGGTCGCTCATTTTTTATAGCAAGATTTCTAAACATTTGATTATTTTCGTCATTCACCGTGGTGATCTAATAATGATATCAATGATTGATTTTACATTCCAGTACATTATGATGCATTTAAAGAATGTGAAGATCGTAAAATCATAGATAAATTTAGTCATTTTTTACATCTATCCTGGCGGAAGGAAAATGCGTACAAATATTTACCCAAGCGATATGGTGCGTACCTAGCCTCCATCATTAATATGTAATAACTAGTGTCAACCTATCGCTAATGTCAATAAAAAACGGACGCTTTGTGCCGCGGTGTGGAAAAAGTCATTCTTCCGTCATATACTCACCGAGCTGTCGGAGCGCGGGAAACAGAACAAACAACAGCGAAACGAATATATACCGGGAAAAAGCCCAATGACGCGGGATTCTAATCCGAAAATGAGTGGAAGTGGGTGTGACAAGTTTACGGAAAAGGCACTTTGGATTATATGGCAGCGATAATATCTTCTTCCTTTACTACGAAACCAATCTCTCTATCTCGAGGAAATTCCATCATGGGTACTTGAAGAGAATCAAGGGCCAAAGTCCCCTATTCAGTGAAAGACCTCTTTCATAAAAGTTTATCTTGAAGATTTACAATCATACATATTGTGCCGCAGACTTATTAAGGCTTTATAAATAAGGAAATATCCCTTATCCAGTATATCAAATATTATATTTTGAATTAACTTCTTGCTTCTCGCGAATTGTAGAAGACTTTGTTGTAGCATTTGGCTTTATTTAGTTTGAATTGTTCTTAGCTTTTTATGAAATCACTTATTTGAAGAACCCAGAAATAACTTGAGATCCATTCGTCTGGTGCAATACACATGATTCTATCCATCTCATTCATCCACAGTTTTATTAATGGATGATAGATAAAGGAGTAAAAAGGCATGAAATGCATTCTTACAACATTTACCGTAAAAAGTTTGACTTAGTGGTATCATTTTCATGTTTTAATGACATTCCTCTTAGTCAAAGTTGGACTGTTTGATCATCTGTTACAACAAACGCACCAGACATACGTAGAAGTAGATAATTGCTTGGAATATGGTTGTATACACTTTAATCATTGGTATATTAAAATATGCACACTGATTGCAATTTATGAAATAAATATTACGGTATAGATGTGTAGGAGTCGTACACGTTGTTTGGCGATATAATGTTCAGTTCTGTTAGAGGGGGAAAGAACGAAGCTCAGCCTATTTCAACGATCAACCACAAACAGCTCAAGTGACCTAAGAATTAGGTCGCCCCATCTAAATAATAACCGAGCACCCTAGATAAGATTGTATGGGATTGGTGGGTGGCGAGCCGACGTAGGAAGCTCCGCAAATGCTTTGGGTCAATGCTCCGCCGAGTATCGGTAGAGTGGCGCTGTGGTCGCGCACGTGTATCCTAATACCGCCAGACGGGTGGGGATTTATTTTCCGTCATCTACGCTGCATAAGGGGAGCGTAGGAGCCAAGCGGATGGACCAGTTGTCATCTGACCGAAGGGTCCTGGGTTCAAAATCCGGCTGAAGACTGTGGACCCGCAAACATAAACCTTCTTAGCGCGAGATGGTGGCTCCAGGAAAAAGTGTGCGACATTCCTTCCCTGAATGTGTTTTACGCCACCTCTTCTTTAGTATTGAAGGCTGGGTCTACAATTGCATACTGTAGGTATAATAAATATATATTTATAACACGGATCGGGTTCAAAGAATACAAGAGGACACAATTGAAGCTCTTCCCTCATGCAGCAAAAATGCCAGTTACAATTGGCAATGACCTCTGTTCATTTGCGGTCTAATATCTACTTGCTTCTAAGATTTATGTATTTCTAATTTTATTGGCTGTCATATATACAATGCTTCTCAAATGCGTTCATATCCATCCATCGCCATCAGTCAACTTACATTTAATTAGCGTATATGATAAGGCCAAAGGATCAGTAGGACTAACTCTTCCTTTGATGATTTTATGATAAATGCATCAAGAATGCTAATTAGATGTTTGAATGTTTGTTCGTGAAAAAAATTAGATCGGATAAAAATAACTGCATTGCTAACAATAAAATAGCATCCAGACTTCCAGCAATAAGGTTGGGAAGCTTTCAGGCAATTGTTACAGAACCTTTAAAAGTTGCACTAGTCAATGACATTGCTATTCCTCCCGAGTTAACAGGAATATTTTTAAAGCACCGGTTTCTTATGAGCGCCTCGAGCAAATAATGTTGCGGTGTGCCGTCGCCAACAGGTATTTTTTTTTAGACCGAATCTCCTTTAAAAGCATATTGTGATGATTCGCGCATATTTATGGTGCTGCGAAGATTGAAGGGACTGAAATTCGCGAGGACAATAGGCTGATACACCCACGATTACCATGAATTCGGTCGTATTTACACAGGACATACGCATTTCACGCAGGGATACGTTTGACGAGGAAGTGACGGTCGCACGCGTGCACCTCGACATGGGCGACAATTCAATGCGGTTTTTTTTCTCGAAAAAAATATATTAGGACTGCCTGTTCGTGAATCGGAAGGAAATTACGCATCCTAAACCGCACATTAGTCATAACGTTCACGCAATACACTAGGTCATTACTCCTCACACATCTTCTTGCTTCTAAGATTTAGTTATTTCAGTTTTTCCTGCACGTCTCATATATGCATGCAATAACGTCTCAAATGCATCCATATCCATTCACCGCCATTACTCAACCTATACTTATTAATATTATATGTTAAGGTTATGGGAACAGTCTGTCTTGCTGTCATACATAATGCCAAAAATTTCCTTTTATGATTCTATTAGCAATGCATCTAGAATTGTAATTAGATGTTTGAATGCTTTAACGTAAAAATAAGCAGAACGGGTAAAAATAAATGCATCGTTAACCTTGTGATAGCATTTAGACTTTCAGCTGGCACAGTTACCCGAGTTAGATCTGATGCTTTCCCGACGAATATAGTGAAAAAAAGGCTATTCGGGCTTCCAGCCGTATGGTCTCTGTCCATTCTACCTGTGGCCTTTCTCCATTCTTCAGAATGGAATAAGACCACCCGGCTTGAAGCCCGAATAGCCTTCTTCGACAGTTCCCCCATATTTTATTTCCGTAAGCATCTGGGTAATCCTATGAAATCGCACTCTTCGGTGAATGAAGCAAGGAGGGGGACTTAGGGCGAATAAAACTCAGTAGTGTGCGTTAGATTTCTTATTCGCAGCACGTCATAAATAAATGTGTACATTTCATGGTAAAAAATTAATAAATCTGAAAAGACAATTCATTCGTAGGGGTGTGGGAAAGATAAGGGGATGAAATTATTGCTCTTTATTTGTTAGCCCGGTCGTTTTTAATTTTCTCGTGGATGACATTGATGATAGCCTTTCGTTTTGTAACCGATTAATTCGGATGGAGATATCTAGGAATAGGAAGAACTGATGGAAAAGGCCATTTTTTAAATATGTAATAACCTCCACATCATGGCATTCTTAGTTCAGTTAATGACGTATATTATTCCCTATATCTTGCTTCCTCCTTCCGCTCTATGCTTCTGTAAGTTGTCACCGCAATGCTATTACAGATTGCATCAGAGATAGATTCAAATAGTAGGGATTAATCAGCAGTCAAAGTACAAAGAGAAGTCCTTAGTAAGTCCATCGATTGATCTTAAATATGATGTATTAGTTATAGCTCACCGTCTGCGTACTACGCAATCCCAATGGCGGGGATGGAAATATAAAACCATTGAATGGGCAAAGGTTCCTGAATACATCAATTCGAGGGAAATCGCATTCAGAGACCGAAAGAAATGACCCGTCGTGTCGCGGGAGTGATAGAGTATATGAAGAAAGCACGAATGTTTCTACCTCCCTAATTGAAATATTACTTACTTATCTATGAATTAGTAGGCTTCTATACAAAGTTTTAAGTTAATCTTATAACGAACCTATTTTTCCATTCAGTATGTGAGGAGATATACACAATTTTGTACGTTATGAGCAATATTCCTCCACTTATGCTGATTGTATTGTACGCACATGAGAAATATAAGACCATATTTTCCATACATATATGTAGAGCTCAAGTTATGTTGCACTGTCCATTGTGGGATGCATATTTTGTTTGCCTTTCATGTATAGCAAAGTTATGCACTCGCATGAGCATCCACGATATCAGTTCACACATATTGCAACCAATATATTATCTGTTTTAATAATCTATTACATGTATCAAGGAATTATTCAGATGAATGGAACCTAATATTATACCTATTATTTTTATTCTATTTACGTATTAAAATCATTTGTCGAAATGTATGCACTGCCTATCTAAAATGCGGCCTTTCTTCACATAGATCTGTACCTGTAACCATTGTACTGAGTTGGCATAATTAATGAAAGACATTATTTTTTTCAAGCATAACATTTATGCTTACATAAAATTTATTAAAATATATCGGAAAGTCGAATAGATCACACAAAAATTGCCTAAAAAATTGCCATCAGGGCTGTGACATCATGACGGTCAAACTTACGTGCCGGTTGGCACGTGTTTGAAATGACTATTCGACGGCAATTCGCTTTTGGTAGCGTCATAAGTGATATGCTGAGAAGATAAGGATGCCTCAGGGAAATTAATAATGGTTGGTGAGTCATTTTGCGACGAAATGAACCACCCCAGGGAGCGATATTACACCTCCACCTCTTCCTTCCTCGGGTTGCAGAAGGAGTGACCAATATTGCATCGGTTTGCTCTCATTGATAGTGGAAATACAAAGGTTAAGGACAAAAGTATGTTTTTTCTGACGCTGCTCAGACTCAAACGTTGATACGAGACTCGCTTTGATTAATGCGAAAAAGTCAGTACGAGCTTCAACTACTTCCAAACAAAAAAATTGCCGTAATGACTGATGAAATATTTTCCTGAACTTGTGGGTGAGGGCATGAGTGTTTACAGTGAATAGATAAATACTAATACATCATAGATACCTTTTTATTAAGTGTCATGTTGGATAAAAATTACTACCATAAATTGAAAATTAAGAGAGGATTGTGGTGGCCTGGTGGTATGAGTGTAACCGGTAAAAGCGTAGGGCTGCTGATGAAAGGTTTCCGGATTCAAACCCCGGTTTTAGCTTTCGAACATCCCCAACCTCGAAATTCGAGGTGACCCTGGGAAACAGTGTGGCCTCTCTACCCTGTTAGTATCACTATCTTAGTCTGAGGTGAACTCTACCCTCATCTAGCTAAATCAACATTACGACCGAATTACTATTTCAGAATAGGAACCATAAAACTTCACACATTTCTGAATACATATCGAAATAAACTGCCTAGACAGAACTACTTTCCAGTAGAAACCTTTCATAAGTCTAAAATATGATGAGATTCTTTCCCGGCGTATTAATTGAGTGAAGTCCTCTCGGGATTTCCACCGATCAAATCAACCGGTGGAAATCCCGAGAGGACTTCTTTCATAAGTCTGTTTCCGTGTACTTAATATGACTATTACAACTCAAGAAATGATATACATGTGTCAATTTCAATGCGTAAAAACGATGGAAATAATGAAAGTCGACCTGAAAATATTAAATTTTCACAAAATTTAAAAATTTGTAAAAATCTAAAAAATCGACAATATGCTATCTTAATTCAAAGCCATGAACATTTTCGCCAGTTTTATGCTTTGTCTTCATGAGGATATGACATGAAATTTTTTTATTTTTCCTTTCTATGCCATTTAAAAATGGCTGTTATCAATTTGAAAATAACTCCGGAAAGATTGAATGTATAACAAAACGGCTTAAGGCTTTCATTAACTATTGAATAGAAGAGGTGTGACAAATTCAGTTAACATTACCTTCAGCGCCATCGCCTGGACGAGTTGACATTGAATAGCCCTCGTTAATTCTTAAATTTGGCATTGTAAAAGAGTTAGTGATTTCTTGTTGTTGAATGACGATAAGCTATTTGAAGGCATGTTATAGTTACCCTAAGACTATTTGCGTTTTCTCGTTCATCTGAGACAATCTACAGAGGCATTTCCTTTAATTCAATGAATGCATGCCTCCTAAATACATGAAATAATACCGCAAGCTCATATATCCTCTAGTTTTTCCGTAACTGAGCAATATGTGTACTGCGGTATGGAGTAAAAACAGCTGGCATCGGTCGTCCAAAGCGGCTCTCAGCCTTAACCACCGAAACGCATCTACAATTCTTTAACTCTGAGGTCGCTATACATATATCATCATCTTATTCTTCGGTGGGTGTGAATGTGAACTTATATTCAATAGCAAGGAGACTTTAACATATTGATTGCAGAAGCTGAGATAGCTACAGCCACTGTCACTCGGTTGGGTCCATTGTGGAGATCATAGGGTAATCGGTTGGACCAAAAGAGCTTTAAACGATCATAGAACCCTAATTTGATCACATATCATCTTCTTTTTGTCGCTATGCCCCATGCTAGGGTTCGGGGACAGTTCTTATAGAAGATCACGAGTATATTACTGTTGTATATATTTAAGTGAGGTTCTCGATGCATAACAGGCCCTATCCCTCGGGAAGATGGTTACTCAATAAGCAACGGACGGATACTTTTCTTGCATTATTTAGACTCGCCAGGCATTCATTCATGAGCTTTGCTCATGTATGGAGCGTATGAGCTACACGAGAAATTGTTTTGGTCACTACTCAGAACCTCGCTTTAACCCTTCAATTTCTCGAGGAAAATTTATATATCACCGAATCTAAAGTTAATTTTTTTTTAAGTGACTCGATAACTCATATCCTAAATGAAATTTTCAGGAAAGATCATTTTATTGATGATGGAAAATTATAGAATTGAATCAGTGAACATATTTGCGAAAATTGCTAAGTGAAATAGAAATGTATTTTAAAACAAATCAATCGATAATTAATAGGCCTTTTGCATACTCTATTTAATCGAGAGGAAAGACTCCCCAGTCTTGGTGAATTCCTTTATTTCATCGTTCTAAGCTTTTTATGGCAAAAATCTACCTCATCAGTGAAGCTTCGTTCAATTAAGGAACTCGGAAACTGCTACCTGCTTTTGTAGTAACATGCATATCCCCAAGCATAGTTGGTGGATCGGCTACTAGGAGCTCTGGGCTCGTTGCTACTATGGAAATGATAATAAATAGTTTATGATGGCTGTGAACTTGAAAACTATCATGTATCTATGTGGATATCATTCTCTGATCTATAATCATAATTTACAACAGCTTCCAGCTTATATCTACATCGGTCGGGATAAGATAAACAAAGTTGATTTTTAATTTCATCAAAACGCATTTCATTGTTAGGTTTAAAAAAAATCATGTGTGAAAAAGAAACCTGTGCTTTTTTTATTCAGAAAATGATCTTTGTCCCTTGGAAGTGGGAATCTGAACGCTGTTTTTCGAATTCAATCATGCATCAAGGTCGCTCTGAAGTTGTAAACTTTCATAGACCTCTCAAGGCCGCCGGATATAGGGCAATGATGGCAGTCAGTCATTTGAAAGAAGTTATCGCCGCTTCATTTCCATAAGAAAACTTTGTGGGTAGTTCAAACTCATTTTTTCAAGGACAAGTTAAGGTAATCTACAAAATTTTCTATGACTGGGGTTTAAGTAAATAAAATACACTTGGAATTTATTGTGAGCATTTAGTAGTTTTACGTTAAGATATTATTAAGTTAGGAAAATTAATTAGAAGGGGCATGCCATCGTACTAGGTTATAAGGAAATATATACGACGTAACTGCAATCCAAATTGTTATTTTAATTTAGATGGTGCTACTGACGGTTCAAATTTCGAGTACAATGAAAATAACGGTAATGAATATAAATATAATAGGTATGAATCGCCAAGGCTGCGGTGAACTACCGACCAAAAGATAGCAACTACTAGCAAGATAGCAATGGAGTTCTATTACTTCGAGGCGATCATCGCTTCGAAGTGATAGAACTTCATTATCATCACCAATTCTCCTCCATAATACCGTAATATCAAGCAATCTTTTTCCGCGAAGCCTTTCCCAAATTTGCACCATCAGTCACTTTGTTGGATAAACACTATTGACGCATCGAAAGGCAAACAGGCATTACCATCGAGTTTTGAGAGGAGATGGAAATGATTGACAGCAAGGACGGATCCGCAAGTGTGGGTTGAGTCAAGACTAATACAAAATGAGTGCTTTAGGGGGACAGCGGTGGAGTGACTTGTTTTCCCGCACCGCCAGGAAGGATAGCGGGAACGGTCACCTCAGAATATTTGCTTTGATTCCCAAACAGTGCCATTCGTTCACCCGGGTCACGCTCACTCGCACGTGGCGTGGAAAAAAATAGATTAATAATTTCTTTCTAAGCTATTCTACCCACTTTCCCGTACTCTCAAATAATTAACAAATGAGTTATAATAATCGCATTAAAATTTGTCAATTGCAGCCAGTAACGGATACAGAAAAAACTCGAGGTGGAGCGCAGAAGATATCTTGAGTTACCTTTACTTTTATCCTGATAAAAAATAATCAAGTCACATGCAGAGTTTAAGAAAATTTTAATTAAATTTATTGCACACACATACTTAACAATGCCATCTTATGATATAAAGAAGTTAATATTGTGGTTCTGCAGTGTTTGGCAATACGGGTGGGCTCGCAAGGGGTTGCGCGGCCCTTAAGCCCTCCATCTGTATCCGCCTCTGATTGGCTTATGAAATAATGACATCGTGACGTATTGAGAATATAGCTAAAAATATGTTGAACGATTGCCAGGGATGGCTTTTAGATGTTTTTTATTGTTGAATTCAGCCGAAATCTGGCGATATGTTAGATTGAACGAAATATGAGAAGTATCCTATTCAGCTATCATCAGCTGGGCATAAATTTTCACTCTAGGTAGTATTTCTCCAGCAGGTAGATAGTCTCCGTTCAAAACCTACTTAGTTCAACCTAATAATAATAATAGCTTTTAATTTTATTTTCCCTGATTACTGTATGCACTAAAAACGTTAAAATTTTTATTATGCTTTTTAGCCTTTTAATTGATGCAGAAATGTTGTTTAAATGAGCATGGAGCAACGCCTTGTGAGGATGCATCGGTGTTGTTCTAATAAAATGACTTTTTTTCAATTAAAAACGTTGGCTATAATTTATTGAATTGTCATCGCGGACTAGTTTAATACACCCAAAAACACTGAGCAAAAAATCTAATTGTTATTCATTGCCACGATTGCAGGAAATATTAAAATGCTGCTTTTTATTTGGTCTCTCCATGGAGGTATTCAGACATCACCTTAAGAACAACGCAATCATTAAAAATACTACCCGTATTACCTTACAATGATTATTTTATTCGGGATCAGGAAAAATTCTTATTTATACGGCTGTTAACAACCTTAACGGATATTTTACTTCATCTTGGATTCATTTTCTTTAATTCAAATGGGATTGCATACATGCGAGTAACAAAATCTTTCTTTGCCCATAACAATATTTTTATGAACCCATGTACATGATTTTTAAAAAGTGAGAGCGTAATGTTTCGTAAAAGCCATTAAATTTTCTTACCTCTTGTATTGATGACTTTTGGATAGATTAATAACAGTACCATTTTAAAAAATGGTTGGAACTCATTATTCCAGGTACTCAGTGCATTAAATTATGCTGCATTGACTAGGGTTCAGTCGTCGAAAAACTTATTTAATAACCTAAATAGCTGTTATTACTTGATAACGACATGGTACCCACGTATTAGGGAGAAGTCAACAACCCCCGTCATACTTATGAGTGACTCTGATTTTCGACGCAAGGAATTCAGCTTCCATTTTTTATCACAAAAAAATACAGAGGTAGTTTCAATTTGAGTGCGCATTGGTTGGTAATCCTACTCCGGTCTTCGTCAAAGCTTGAGCCTGACGCAACAGCTTAGAAGACGTGATGGCACTCGCTAACAAAACTCCAAAAAGAAATTTGGCCGAGCCATAAGTCCATTCCGTTTTTATGGCGATAGCTAGCTGTCACTCGGAGTTGCAGTTGTAAGAAGCTTACTCCCATCTTTCCCTTTTCTTATCTACTTTCATTCAATTAAAGTCCTGCTATTTTTCTGCCAATTAGTGATGAGAAATTCCACTAATGAGATTAATATTACAGGGCAAAGCACATTCTTACTTATAGTAAAAAAGCCTACTCTTGTGAAGTTTTGGCCTTGGAAGTTTCACGTAAAACATTCGCGGTAACACATTAGCCAATATTTGGCTCGCATTTGGTGAGAGTCCAACTAAGGCATGAATTGCACCAAATTTACCGAACAATTAGATATTACTCATTTGTGTCACTAGAGGTTAGTAAATTTATGGAAAACTGCGGATGCTCTTAAGATAATGGACTCTGGTCCATAGTTTCATTTTAGTTCAAAGAATCCTTTCCCCTGAGTTTAAATTATTTCCTGCGTCTAAGGGCATGTTTGCAAGCTAATGATCACATAAGTTGTCCCTCTATTGATTAAGTTTTACCACCGTGAAGAGACGAAAGTGCCGTAATGAATGGAGTACAGGTACGTTGGTTCATATATCAGTAATTTACTCTTGTAGATATCTACTTAATGTCGGTCAGTGAATATAGGATACATGTTAATATTTATAAAATTATTTTTTTTTATCAGGGCTGATAGGAAATTATAATACTTCAGAATTTGAAAATCAACGGGATCCTCTCCGTAAAGTGCTCTTTCAAGCGATTTTCATTACCCGTGGTCTAAAGATGAACCAACTCCATAAACTTCTTATCATATATGGCAGGGGTTCAGTGAATGAGATAAGAGGTCAAATTATGTGTTTTATCTCCGGCGTATAATTTGGTATCTGGAAGGAAAAAGTATAGTTTTGAGGGTGGTACAGACCTTCTTGAGGATATAAATAAATCATAGAGTTAGTCGCTAATCATAAAGCTGGTGACAAAAGAACCAAAATAATCGAAATATATTTGAAAGCCTTAGTTTTATTTGCAAACAACATCTAAGTTTCTGATACAGGGGTTGCTTTGTGTTTTTCTATTATTTTCCAGGAATCGTAAAATGGATTTATATTTTCCGGAAGAAATAAACTATTTTTTTAGATATGTTTATTTCCATCGCTGTGAAAATAGGCATTATTTATAATAGTTTAATATAATAATTATTAAAATAGGCATTTTGAACAATAAAAACGTAATAACATTTCAGCCATGTTTTTGTACGCCGAGAAAAAACCCTTCCTTAAATTCTTGACCTGAGGACGTCTTCGAGCGCATAGGACTTTGAAACTAATGAACTCAGCAACTGACACAGTCAAAGAAGGCGGAACAGAGCAGTGAAGCGCAGAACTTCGGAAAAAAATGTGATCCGTCTACCATCTGCTATCTACGATGCCATTTCGAACAGCAAGAATGAAGTTTGAGTGGAGCGAAAGTGGTCTAAATATTTATTCAATGAAATAATACCCACTACGATTAAATTATAATAATGCTATACAGAATTCACTCTGTAAATGCGTCATAACGAAAGAACAAAAGGAGAGAAGTAAATCGATTTTTTCGTTCACAGCAGTGGCATAACTAGGAATATGCTGATGGGATGGCCTACGGTGGCGACCCCCCCCCCCTCACCAGGCTACTATTTCGGAGAAATTAAAAAAAAAATGACATGCCTGGATATACATTTTTCATTATTTTGACCCTAAAAATTTAACTCTAAGAAGATGCAGTTATTAAAGTTCAGAACTAGAATATAGTTTTAAATAACTTTTTTATTTCTCGGAGGCTTTGGGGGGGATCTATCCCCTCATCCCCCCCCCCATATTTACGCCACTGATTCACAGTAATAGAGTACCGAAAAGCTTCAATTTAACTCGTCCTCATTAAAGCGTCAGAAATAATTGCTCTATTTTTTTTTAGCAAAAATCAAACTATACTCTTATTTCACATTCTTTCATGTTTGTTATCATATTTGCGTATCTTGCTCTGATAAGTCCTATATTCCTGGTCATGCATGAATATGTTCGTAGTTCAGCAAGTAAATGCAAAGGCAAAATGGGGGCTGCTGGAGTGACTTATCTGCTAAGAACAATAAGGGATTCAGAACCTGGTTACAACAGTACAATCGTTCGTACAAATTTGTATTTCAATTTTTGGTGGAAATTAGTAAAATTAGCATTTTGCCAAGCAACTGCTCCCATATTCGTGTCTGAGGAGACGCGATTTCTTACATCATTCTTTTAGTCGAAATTGCGCGCGAGAAGTTTCGCATCTTCTTTTTTTCGCGTATATTTATTCTTGGCGCCATGGTGACGTTTATCAACGCCCCGTGTCGTTTTTATGATGTGAGGGCACGAGGGGTGAAGATGACAATGGAAGAGTGGCGTATGTATATAGAGTGTAACCTCTATACGCAAGACTTCCTGTGGCTGCAACAGCCGTCCGCCTGTCCTCTGCCGCCCTTCCAACTCCCCACACCAACACATTCATTTCTCCCCACCCCATCCCCGCGTTCGCGTTCCGTTCTTCGCGTGCGCGTAGGCTCGTCTCCTCCGCCAGCCAATCGCGGGCTTCCATCCCCGTGGGTGTGTCCGGCGTTGCCGCTTCTCGAGGTCTCGACCCTCAAGCATCCCTTCCTAAGGCATCCGAAGCCCTCCGCATGCCAAGAGCCTCTCCAAGCCATTGTCTCGCACCTATTATTAAACCTAAGAGTGAAAACTGAATTGTGCCTCTTTTATTTTTTTCTAGTAATCGACTACCGGACTTTCGAAAGACAGCCATACGATGTATTCATTGAGATTGCGTCATATTTTCATCGAGGAACTGGTAGTTGATGATATTCGTAGATTTTTCGGAAAACCAGTTCGATTCTATGAGACACGGGTGGAGTCGTGGAAATATTATTTTAATTTTTGAGAACTATTTATGGAGATATAGGTTGGCGCTCTACCTAAATTTTGAGGAGGAATATTTAAGCTATCAAAACGCACCACATCCCTTTTCACATAGTGAACAAAAGCCTTGAGGGAAATTGGAAATACTGTTGGGAATATGAAAATCCAGTAACTTTTCACTGAAACTTATGATAAAATTTGAGTTTCTGTAGAAATAGGCGAAAGCCTTACTTGGTTAAAAAATTGAGAAATATAGGATGGCAGGCGTCAAATGACAATTTTATTACGAATCCTTGGAAACAATGGTAGGTACTAGAAATTTTCAAAAGATTTCGGAAAAAAATTTACTCAAGTTTATTTTGGAAAAAGGTAGTTACTATTTTCTAAACTATGGTAATTTCGCCGGAGTAAAGGTTTCAGAGCAAATAGAAACTAATTCAACTAAACCTTACTAAACTAACTTCAACGAAAAAAAACATAATTAAATCAAAGGATATCATACATCGTATTATTTCTTTAGTGTCTTCAATAACCACCCGAGAAACTGTTCGTGAGAGGAATAAACAATGGAAATATTTATCTAGAACTTATCTATACAGCTCTCTAAACCACACTAATATAATGTATTCAAACATTTAACCTACGGGTCAACTAAAAATTCTATTTGAAATCGATCCCTAGGGATCTAATGCGTTAAAATTTGTTATACTTGTAATTAAAGTTTTGGCATTATATAATACTCCATGGCCTGCAACGTGAGTCCTACTTCACCACCAATATATGCAGCAATAAAAATTGGCTCCCAAACCCTTATTTCAACAACTTTTGAGGTCAGTCGACTAATAGGCTTATGCAATTAAGTATATATTTGCGGAAAACAAACCACAGTTCAAGTCGTTTGCGCTATAGGTAAGGATAGGAAGGGTGACGAGAAACCCGGAGTCGGCATTAGCTTACTCTTCCTTAAGGGCAACAAGGAGACCACAGATGAACGTCCCATCCGACGGATGACATGTTGTACTTCAAAGTTCCCTCCAAGAAGCATTCAAACAGGGATCGGGGGTTCCCAGAAAATTCTCCGATGTTCAGTCGCACTCAGAATTAGAACAAAAGGCATCTAGTTCCGCTGCGGTGCCTTAAAAAAAGTCAGACATTTCCGCACCCCTTAAATGAGTGCACTGACTAATTCATAGGCACTTTTTTCTCTCCCGACCTTAAGATCCCTCGGTTAATATTGGCAACGTGGCTTTCACACATGGCACCCCATACCGTACTCCCGTCTCAAGCCGGTTGTGGGGGGAAGGGGCTCCAGGAATAGTCGTCTCGAGCTGTGGAGGGATGGGGAGATAATGACCTCGTGCTCAAGAGAGAGTGAGAAGGAAAGAGAAGGAGAGAAAGCACGGCATGGAAAGTCTTGGGTTCTGCTCGGAGAGGGGAGGATGCAGAGAGATTAAAGTGAAGGGATGCTGGGATTCCACTTCTCCATATCAGTGATACCATAATGTTTTTCCTTACGCCATCATAGAATCGCATCGTATTTCCAGGTCCTATGAGAGACACAAAACTAGTCCTAAAATATTTTATCTATTTTTAAGTTTCCAAAAAACGACACTCATTCCACAGAAAAATTAGACCATTACCCTGTATGTAGGAATTACGAACTCGAAAATGCTGCCATATCTTTTGCATTATAACTTACTCATCTAAGTTTCCGTCTCAATTGATCAAATAGACAAAAAAGAAGCCAAGAAAAATTCTATTTTAGGGACCGTAGAGCGCAAGCGTGGGTTGTAAGAGACCGATGTCTTAAATATTTTCCTGGCAATTGACAAATGCATGCACCGCAGAATTAGCATTTTTTATTACAATTACCAATTTAGAATTAGCAAGTTTTTTATGAATTAAGCACACATGTTTCCATGCATCATGCATAGTACAAGTTGTCCATGAGTTCTTGACTTGCACGTTATAAAAAACTTCAATTACAAAAAATTGAAAATTTCGGTGATAGAACACACGGATGTAAATCTGCACGCTGGTACACGATGCGTAATCTATGACGTGACTCGAGCTATCAAGAATTATATTTGTTACATAATTTTAGGCATTTAAACTAATGAATTTCTTAAAAATAAACATTCGAGACTCATAAATATAAAGCTAATCTTTCATTTTTAGCAGAATTAATGTAATAATTGATCTTATTTTTCGTATAAAATTATGGCAAGGAAGGTTGCACCGATGAGAGGAAACTTTTAATCTCGAAATGAACTGATGTATCAGGGTAAAATGCAGTACTGAAGCGGATATAAACTGACCAGGGTCATTTGTAGCAATCCTCCTCGCTGAGAATAAACCGGCATTACCGATAGCAAATGTACGAAGTATATCTCCTCGCATGCAATGTGGTAAATGCATCTTGGCTGTATTGATATGTTTTTTTGTAATTACATCGGAACAAATGATTCAGGGAAAAATCATCATGGTAAGACAGTATTTTGGCAATAAGGTCATGTACTGTTAAATAGTACGTGGCGTTCTGCGCTCCTACCGTGAAACAATTCATGTCCTTGAACGTGTTGTTGGACAAGATTAAAATTCGGCTCCGAAGCACGCATCACACATACAAGAGCGACCCTCACGCGGCAAAGAGCAATGACACAAATGACACAACATTCTCTCCCGCCATACCCGGCAGCTCGGCGGCTGCCGGCGAACTGAAGGCAGGAGACTCCATGCAAGCGTTGTCCCCTTCCACTGCCACGATGAGACTCGCTCAGTGGCTGAGGGCGATGTGAACGGGAGAATGTCGCCGCCGCCACAGTGGTCTGAAATCGGAAAAAGCTGGACAAAAGTCCAAAATTGCGTTTTTTGAGGTAGAGACTTGAAACTTGGCGTATATACTCATACACAGTTGGTGATCACGGTATAATAAGTTATTTCTTTTATATCTAATCCGTTACTGAGATACAGGGGATCAAACATGACCAAATTTCCAAAAACACGCCCGATCTCGTTTTTCTCCGAAAAACTTCGGAGTTAAACTGCTGGTAGAGTTTTTGAAGGATTTTAATGCAGTAAAAAACGTTATATTCCAAAAATATGGTAGTTTATCTACATTTTCCATTATTTTTTAACTTTTTGGTTAGTATTGATGCAGTATAATGTCGCAAAATGGCGGACCCTTTTTTCTGGCCAAATTTGACATAAAGTAGACAATATCTTTAGTTTAAGAAAAAACATATCTCCAATTTTTCCTCAGAGTATTTAATAGACATCATTTAAGAGAATGGAGCAAAAATCTTTGAAAAAAGTTTGCCCCTTCATTAATGAACGCGATTTTTCGATCGCGCTGCACGTCCCGGCTCCGCGACACGGGGGCCTAGAGACTCGGGGACACCGTTGGATATTTCACTTTGTTTGGAACTTAATTATTTAAAATCGTAATTTTAAGCACACTATACAGTCTCTATTGACCCAAAATACTTAACTGAAGACATTAATAGAATATTGGATCGATATACTTGGTTACTGAACGCCGTAACTCTGGTAAACATGCTTTGGTTTCGAAACCTAACTGAATCACTACACTTTTTCTTTCACTACGGAAGCACATTAGGAACACCCTTTGGGTGTTAAAATAAATAATAAAAATATTTTTCCAGGCCCGCGGAAAACTTAAAACACAGCTAAAAAACAAAAAAATAGTATTCAGAAGGCGTTTAGAGAAAGGATGGGGCTAATTGTGGATGTGCCAAGGCCTGGCTCAGGAAACACCAACGATGGCAATACGGCAAGACGTTTTTTCGATTCTCCAGAGCTGGCCGCTGATATAACAGGTAATTGTATTAAGTGAACATCACTTCAGAGTAATAGCCACGCATAGGAGAAGTTACGTTTGTTTATACGCACGAACTGTGATAAAAATATCAATTTCTTATGTTTTTCGAATATTCTATTGTGGTTAATGCGAATTTATTTATATTTTCATTACAGGAGTTAATATTGACCTTATAAAAAATTTTTCAATAATTCTGAGGGCAATATCTAGTGGAATAAGTCTCAATCATGCAGTATTCTCGGATTACTGCCGGAGAACAGCGGAACTGTACGTGGACCTGTACCCATGGTATTATATGCCAACCACGGTCCATAAAGTGCTGATGCATGGAGGAGAAATTGCGAAGGAGGCAATTCTCCCACTAGAGCAACTATCCGAAGAGGCATTGGAAGCTAGAAATAAGGACTCCCGAAAATTTCGTCAAAGGTTCACTAGAAAGCACTCAAGAGTGGCCACTAATCAGGATCTCATTCAAAGACTGTTGATTACGTCGGATCCATTTATTTCATCAACCCTAACAGTAAAACAGAAAATATCAAGGAAAATGCCTAAAGAATTGAGGGAACTACTAGATTTAGATGAAAGTGAAGGAGAAGAGTCAGATAGTGGTGATGACCAAGATTTTTCGGAGGACTGAAGTATTGAATTGATTGAAGTTTCAAACAATAATCATAATTACTAACACCCAGGGTGGTATTAGGCAACATCAAAATTGTACATTTTCTTATTCCTAGGTGTTTAAAATTAATTTTATTTCATTCGTAAGATTTATAGTTAGCATGTTTTGCTTATTTCATTGTACACATGTTTATTATGATTTCAAATTATTCCCTTCAGGAGTGTATATCCTGCTTTTTCTTCATCAAATTTGAAAAATATTTTTATTGGTCTGTCTTTTGATTTAGTATTAATTGAGGTATATTCTCTAGATAATTTACATTGGATGGGATGTTCAATAGTTAAACATGCAATGGAAGAATAAAAATGCTATTTCATAATTTCCATCTTTATATTTAATACGCCATTTTATTAAAAAATAAGGTAAAAAAATCTATTTAACCATTTCATTATCCCATCATTACTAAAACTTCCTCGTGGTAATATTGCATGGTTAAAAAGGAAAGAGAGCGGAAAAAACCCTTTGGAAAAACCCCTTCGGAAATTCCCTTACCGGCCGCGCGGTGTCATAAAATGTCCCTTTTCGCACGCTCCTCCTCGGCGTGGGTGAAAAGGGAAAGAATTAGTGAAAGAATCCGGGCTGCAGCCTTTCCTGGTAACTGTGCATGGCAAGCTTCGCGAGAAAACTTAAATCCTACCCAAAGGGTGTTCCTAATGTGCTTCCGTAGTGAAAGAAAAAGTGTAATGATTCAGTTAGGTTTCGAAACCAAAGCATGTTTACCAGAGTTACGGCGTTCAGTAACCAAGTATATCGATCCAATATTCTATTAATGTCTTCAGTTAAGTATTTTGGGTCAATAGAGACTGTATAGTGTGCTTAAAATTACGATTTTAAATAATTAAGTTCCAAACAAAGTGAAATATCCAACGGTGTCCCCGAGTCTCTAGGCCCCCGTGTCGCGGAGCCGGGACGTGCAGCGCGATCGAAAAATTGCGTTCATTAATGAAGGGGCAAACTTTTTTCAAAGATTTTTGCTCCATTCTCTTAAATGATGTCTATTAAATACTCTGAGGAAAAATTGGAGATATGTTTTTTCTTAAACTAAAGATATTGTCTACTTTATGTCAAATTTGGCCAGAAAAAAGGGTCCGCCATTTTGCGACATTATACTGCATCAATACTAACCAAAAAGTTAAAAAATATTGGAAAATGTAGATAAACTACCATATTTTTGGAATATAACGTTTTTTACTGCATTAAAATCCTTCAAAAACTCTACCAGCAGTTTAACTCCGAAGTTTTTCGGAGAAAAACGAGATCGGGCGTGTTTTTGGAAATTTGGTCATGTTTGATCCCCTGTATCTCAGTAACGGATTAGATATAGGAGAAATAACTTATTATACCGTGATCACCAACTGTGTATGAGTATATACGCCAAGTTTCAAGTCTCTACCTCAAAAAACGCAATTTTGGACTTTTGTCCAGCTTTTTCCGATTTCAGACCACTGTGGCGCCGCACAGTGGGCTGAAATCGAAAAAAGCTGGACAAAAGTCCAAAATGACGTTTTTTGAGATAGAGACTTCAAACTTGGCGTAAATACTTATAAATGATTACCAACTATAGATGTATGTGCCATTTTACATCAATACGATCCGTTACTGAGATACAGTGGCCCAAACATGACCAACTTTTTAAAAACACGCGCGGTCTCGTTTTTCTTCAGAAACCTTTGAATTTAAGCAGGTGGTGTTGCGTTGGCATGATTTTTATGGAATAAAAAACGCAATATTCCTTTGACTTCATGCTTTGCCCATACTTTCCATGAATTTTGAAGATTTTGGTTCCCGTTTGACTGGTTTTACAACACAAAATGGCGGACCCGTTTTTCACGTGAAATTTGACATAAAGTAGACATTATCTTTCGTTTACGAAATATATAACTCAGGAAACTCACATCACGGTGTAAAGGAGAGATTTCTTAAGAATTCTAAGCAGAAATCTTGGAAAAAAGTCTGCGACGAAGGAAATGAGAGCGATTTTTCGATCGCGAGTCAAGGCTGAGGTCCACGCCGCGGGACCCTGACGCTCGGTAACCGAGGACGATGTTTCAAGTTTTTTGATACCTTATTCTAGAAATCGTCATTTTAAGCACAACCTAGTCATTAATGACCTAAAACACTATACTCATGACATTAGCAAGGATTATGGATCGACCGAATTGACCATTTAACGCGTTACTCGAGTGGAAATGCTTGGGATTAGATATTTGTCGGAACCATACCACGAATAAGAAATATGCTTCGGGTATTGAAGTAGGGTTAAAAGATTGACTTGGAGAGAGAGAAAAACAAGCTGTTTTCGCGAATTGTAACTACCGTTAACATTTTCCGTTTCCACCCTCGCCGAGGTGGGTCGCGTGGAAAAGGGCGTTTTATGACGACGCACAGCCTTTGAAGGTATTTAACAGATCGCTCAAGGGTTTTTAATTTTTTAATCTGACCAAGATGTATGCAATAGGGGAATGTTTTAGTGAAAATGGAAATACCGTTAAATTTAAACTCATTATTATTATGTTATTATAAAATATAAGATGAAGAGGTAACCTGGGTAGGTAAAATTTCACTTTCGGTCGTCCATCTTAAAGACAATATACGTGGGAGCATGTCCAATAAATGAAAATTCAGAATCAAATCATACATATTTATTGGAAAAATGTTTGATAATGTTTGGCTCTATCCGTAAAGGGATTTTTAAATAAAAATACAATATACCATAAATGGAAATCCATGTATTACCCTAAACTTACAAATAAAATCAATCCGGAATCATTAATTGCGATATAAATAGAAAAGATGTATGTCACACATAAATGTTCTTCCTTAAAGTTACTGAATTGTATTTGTTTTCATTTATAGAGTTTCTACCATCAATCCTCCGATGAACTTATTCCGTCACTAGCGTCTGATCCCTCTTCTACACTATCATAAAAAATCAGCAGTTCTTTTTAATCTTTTGGTATTTCCTTCGGTCTCCACGGACTTGATACCAGGATGGTGAAAAGAAATGTATCAGACCTTAATAACAGTCGTTCAAATAGGTCTTCATTCGTGCCCTATCTGGATTGCTTTCTGTTGAATCTCAGGCGGAATTTACGCGTGTCCTTATTCTGGGCTCGTAATGCTTCTTCAGAAAATTTTCCCATTGGAAGAATCAACTCTTTTTCAAAATCGCTTCTATGCTGAAGCTCCTTATGTACCGTGGTTGTTATTTAACACCAGGGATACATCTTAGTGAATAACTCCGCAGTTCTCTGGCAGTAGTCCGAGAAAGCTGTATAATTTAGAGTTATTCCACTTGATATTGCTCTCAGAATGATGGAAAAATGTTTGATTAGGTCAACATTGATGCCTGTACTTATGAAAAATTAATTTTCTTCTGATGGTACATTACACTTTCCTGTGAAAACATATAATTTAGATGAAGTATTTAACCATTTCATTTGCAAACATGCGTGAATGTTACACTTGCTTTACAGTGCATGGGTTACAAACGCTATTGCAGTCTACATTTACTCAATTGCCCGTCAAATCAGCGGCCAAGTCTGGGGAATCGAAGAGACGTCTTGCGGTATTACCATCATTCAAGTTCCCTGATACAGGCCTTGGAACATCAACAATAAACCCCATCCTTCCTCTAAAAGCATTCTGAAATCTAAATTTTCTCTCTATAAGGAGTGTTTTCAGGTATCCTCGGGCCTGTAAAGAATGTTAGCCGTAATTAGTAGGCATTTTCACCATTGAACTCGATTCCAGCTTTGTTGTATTCTTCCTTACCTACATTTTTTTAAATTCTATTCAGTACGATACGTGTAGCACACATTCAAAAAATCGGATGTAGCAATGTGAGGTTGATAATCCAAAACCATATTTGGTCACACCTACAAGTCGATTCTATATTGCCCTCAAATCATTCATCTCCATAGTTGTTGATCCGAATATGTAGCACTAAAATGTTTTATTGCTCCAGTAATATTGTCTCCACATTTTTTCGTAATTAGACCAGAATCTCAACTTAAGTAATTCACGGAGACCATCTAGAGCAGCCTCGTAGCTCTCAACATTTAATCTCAGCTACAAAAAATCCAACAAGTGTATTTTTTATCTTGATGCAATTCCCTTCGTTTCTAATAATTCATTATGAAACTCAAAACGAGTTTCATAATGGTTTGAATACATTTGTACGTCAAAAAGCACTCGAAACCCTGCGAGGTGAATCGAAAATTATAAATATATGTTAGAGAACACGTATCATAATTGCCATGGTTACTGAGAGGCAAAAATAGTCAAAATTCATAATTAATTAAAAGATTTCATTGAAATTGTACTGAAACAAACGCATCTTTGAAATGAAAAGAATAAAAAAACTCACCTTACGAAATTCAAGCTGGTAAATCAATGCGCCGTCAAAACGAACTTGACAATCACACTACTGAACGACACGAAACTAGGAGAACTAGAACGGCACTTCTTCACCGATTTCAAAATAATACTGCAAGTTGAAACGTATTATTGTAGAGAAAAGGGAAAAACCCTTGAAGAAGAATCTGTTAAATACCTTCAAAGGCTGTACGTCGTCATAAAACGCCCTTTTCCACGCGACCCACCTCGGCGAGGGTGGAAATGGAAAATGTTAACGGTAGTTGCAATTCGCGAAAACAGTTTGTTTTTCTCACTCTCCAAGTCAATCTTTTAACCCTACTTCAATACCCGAAGCATATTTCTTATTCGTGGTATGGTTCCGACAAATATCTAATCCCAAGCATTTCCACTCGAGTAACGCGTTAAATGGTCAATTCGGTCGATCCATAATCCTTGCTAATGTCATGAGTATAGTGTTTTAGGTCATTAATGACTAGGTTGTGCTTAAAATGACGATTTCTAGAATAAGGTATCAAAAAACTTGAAACATCGTCCTCGGTTACCGAGCGTCAGGGTCCCGCGGCGTGGACCTCAGCCTTGACTCGCGATCGAAAAATCGCTCTCATTTCCTTCGTCGCAGACTTTTTTCCAAGATTTCTGCTTAGAATTCTTAAGAAATCTCTCCTTTACACCGTGATGTGAGTTTCCTGAGTTATATATTTCGTAAACGAAAGATAATGTCTACTTTATGTCAAATTTCACGTGAAAAACGGGTCCGCCATTTTGTGTTGTAAAACCAGTCAAACGGGAACCAAAATCTTCAAAATTCATGGAAAGTATGGGCAAAGCATGAAGTCAAAGGAATATTGCGTTTTTTATTCCATAAAAATCATGCCAACGCAACACCACCTGCTTAAATTCAAAGGTTTCTGAAGAAAAACGAGACCGCGCGTGTTTTTAAAAAGTTGGTCATGTTTGGGCCACTGTATCTCAGTAACGGATCGTATTGATGTAAAATGGCACATACATCTATAGTTGGTAATCATTTATAAGTATTTACGCCAAGTTTGAAGTCTCTATCTCAAAAAACGTCATTTTGGACTTTTGTCCAGCTTTTTTCGATTTCAGCCCACGGCGCGCCGTGGAGAGCGCAAAAATAGCGTGCAAAGGTTCGCATAGATTGATTTAGTACCGCTTCTATGAGGACTACATTAAAATGGTATGGATTAATATGAAGATAAAGTATTAAAGTTTATAAAGACTGTAAAAAATTTTGGGTTCGGTCATTATACACGCCGTAGCAGGCAGCCAATTTTACCGAATTTCGTGTTTTTCCGTGGTCAATATTGCAGCGTGAAAAACGAGAAATGAAAAATTACGATGATCTTTTCAAATATCGATCTTTCTTCTTCGTAAATATGCATTCAAATGTTATGTGCATAGAATAACAGAGGCGTCAGACGAATCTGCCCAGACGTCTGCAGCGTAGTTTTTGGACTAGGTATCCGGGAGCCTTAAGGAAAATCAGGACTGTATAGAAACGAAAGTTTTGGACAAATTTTCTCTAAACCACGAAAAATGATGTTAGCATGCTAAAATGATACAACTTTAACGATCATAGCTTGTCCCCCCAGTATTTTTAATCCTGGTTGGATATGTAACTAAAACAAAAAAATTTTTTTTCAAGCAATTGATTATAAAAACTGATTCTGTAGTAATTTTTGTAAAATTTTGCTTTCAATTGTACCCTATCCGTGTAAAATGTTACACCTTTAATGAACGTTGCTTGCCACCGTCTATTTTTGATCCTGGGTACGCCCTTGCAAGGGATAACGGCTTAACGTCCCATCCGACGGAAGCGGTGTAGAGCTTTAATCCTCCGGACAAATCTCAAGCAGGGATCGGGCAGTTTTTGAAAATTCTCTGTTGCTGCTGGGATTTGAACCCCAGTCCACTAGCTGGAAAGCCAACACTTAAGCCACCACACCAACCTGTTTCCCAATGTAATTCGTTTTATTTCCGATCGATCTTGGAATTCATTAAATGCTATTTAGACCTCCACACTGTTAAATTTTTCACATTGTGCGCCTAAATTAATTTATATTCTCGTACAGCTTAATGGATGGTCTTCTAGCGCCTCCCAGGTCACGCCTATTGAGTCGGATTGCAGGGAAGTATGTATGTATATATATTTCGGCTCCTCCTGTGTCCTTTATGCAACGCAAAATTTTTTAATTGGAGAATCTACAGTGTTAATCTCACCAGAGAAAATGAGAAAGATGTCAAATTGCAGAGGATATGTTTATAACAGATGTTGGAATTAATTTTTAATATTTTCTGTACATACTTTGTAGCAGTTTTATAATTAAAGTGATTTCCTGCGTCGTCAACTTCGCCAGAGAAAATGAGAAAGATGTCAAATTGCAGAGGATATGTTTATAACAGAGGTTGGAATTATTTTTAATATTTTCTGTACATACTTTGTAGCAGTTTTATAATTAAATTGATTTCCTGCGTCGTCAACTTCGCCAGAGAAAATGAGAAAGATGTCAAATTGTAGAGGATATGTTTATAACAGAGGTTGGAATTAATTTTTAATATTTTCTGTACATACTTTGTAGCAGTTTTAAAATTAAATTGATTTCCTGCGTCGTCAACTTCGCCTGGGCCCATATTGATAACCATAAGAAAGCATTATATGAGTATAACCAGCATATGGATCAATGGTAATAGGGATTAACTTGGGTTTTATATTGTGGTTTTAGAAAAAATGGAATTTCACATCTCTTTGGTCTGTTAAAGGTTTATAACCCTCAATTTTGTTTTCATTCAGGGTACTTAGGGAATTAGAGTCGGTAATTTCAGTTATTTTGGCGTTGCCTGGATATATCCTACCTTGTACGCTGAATAAGTGATAAGAGTACAAGCTATGAAGAGCCTTCTGATTGTTAAATATCGCATGAAACATTTTTGATTTCGAGCATATCAGTTATTACCCACTTATTTTATATCAAAGATAGTTTTTAATCTCACTTATGCTGAAACAAACTGATGCTTATGCTGATGCGAAATGCTGAAACTAACATTTTCTGCAGTCGATGTGACTCCTAAAAGTAGCTAGCAACATTTCCCTATTTATCGTTCAGCTGTCACTTGTGCTGGTATGAACGCAGGGCACTGCGCTCTAAATGTGATTACACGAGATCCCTGGCCTCAATGGCTTGGAGTTTCATTGCGACCTCGGTTCTAATTACTGAGTGTCAACCCTTGTTTCGAGGTGAACACTTGTAGGAAGGATATTTTCTAGGCTAGGGGGCAAAGATGATATCTAGGTCACAATGAAGCGTAGTTTTGGAGAGGCTCATCCAAAGATTTTTCTCATTTAAAGATTTCCAAGAGAATAAATAAATAAATAAATAAATAAATTCTATTGGCTCTAGGAGCTTATCCTTTGGAGCCTATATTAGTAAATACATAAACACTCAGACTGAAAAAGTAATGCATGAAAAAAAAAGAAATCATAAAAATACTCGATATGATGTGGAAAGCAAATCTAAGAAATTCTTATGTTAATTTATACGTTATCAGCCATTCATATTTATACTACTATAAAACGTTAATTCATACATGAAATTTCATCAAAACATATGTAAACAAACATGTTTATAAAGATATCCAACAACATGCAGTAATCTCTTTCTTCATTTCTCAACAAAACAACTGTAATTTTCAACATAAATAATTTTTAGTGATTTTTAACAATGCAAAATTATACAATAACCATACAACGATCGAGATAAATTTCAAGAGAATGGGTGTGATAGACAGAAATAGAGTACTTGCACCAATGGGAGTAATCATTAGCGATGAAATTAATAGCCACGGTTACATTACTTGCATTCCCATCACAACTACGAACTCGCATATCATGCTAACAGCAAAGAGTCGATCATAGTTGCATTTATGTATAACCTTGCTGGTTGTCCTTAGCTAATTTTCGTTTCCATTAAGAAATTCCATAATTGTTCGGATTAAAAGTTTGCGTTAACGTCACCGAAAATTGGTCCATGCCGTAAGGGGACGCCGAGTCTTCTGAAAATGCGATCTTGAATCTACCGGAATATACTATGTAATACATACTCAATATATTACTAGTGAACTTCATAATTGCTAGAACTCAACTTTTAATCGTTACAGACCCGATTGGCGAAGTTGAGATAATCGGTTAGGACGCCGCCGTACGCCGTATAACTACGTCCGGCCGCCGCCGACATCGAATTTTTACTGTTGGCGCACACAGCCGGATTACACGGTAACTGTACGTGTTAATGTCGTGATACATGAACTATTTTGACCGGCACGAAAAACGTACGGTTGTATGAACAAAATTATAGCAGGTTCTATTTTCTGTACATTCATTCGCACATCTAGGGTGGTTACACGATGCATTTTTGCATTCATTTACGCGTTCATACATATATAAATTAACTCATAAGAGTTGATTTATCGTGTAACCAGGCTTTCATTGACGTATACGAAACAAAAAATCACTTTCATAGCTCATGAAAATGTTGTAATTTTCACCAGATTTATTAAAAACGCAAGAGTGAAACAAAGATAACTTCGTAAGCTGTGCTGCTGAGGTATAGGTGTGAATACGCGAGTGGCCGAAGCCCATTGCGATAATATTAGGTAGACAAGTAAGTTCCCACCGATTTTTTTAATAGTAATATATCCAATGTCATTGAATGTTTTTGGCAGCAAATAATTTTGTCATTGGAAGGAGAATATATTGTTCTGTCGGATAATACTTTATTTTAAACATGGATATCTGCTACTTGTCACATCATTAAAATGGAATGCCAAGCTCAGAAAAAAATGAGCATGTTCGGCACCTCCATCTTTTTGCTTCTAATTAAGGTTCTACAATGAAGTTGATGGTTTTAAGCGTTACTTTGAGGAATTTGTTTATATTGAATGAAAATTAAACTTAGTTTTTCCACATAAATCTTTATTCGATCACTACCGCGGTTTCGACGCATTGCGTCATCCTCCTATGATGGATGGATTTCGACGCACTGCAACCTCTTGGAGGATGACGCAGTGCGTCGAAACCGCGGTAGCGATCGAATAAAGATTTATGTGGAAAAACAAAGTTTAATTTTCATTCAATAAGGTTCTACAGTCGCAGAAGCATCTCGCAACATTTGCAATGTGTAAGGAGTGGGTGCAGTAGCTACAGGAATTGATCGTGATTAGTATGGCAGGTTCAAAAAAAGGAAATTTTGACCTCAAAGACGCACCTTGTTCTGGCTTTCCAGTTCAGTTCGATGAAGAGCTAGTCTACAACAGGCGATTTCTACCAACGAGGTATTAGAAACCTTGTTGAACGTTGGAGAGAAATTTGTAAGCAACATAGGAGAAAAAAATATTGATTAATTCTCGAAAAATTAACTTCTAAAAATTACTTTAAAAAACGGTGAGAACATAGTTGCCAGCCTTATAGTTCGCTCGACATGCACATGTTGCCGAGTGGGGCGGTCTAAGATCGTTCCGTGACCGCGGGCGTCGTCAAGTGTAGTCACGGTTCGGGACACGGCGCTTGAGGAAATATTCACGCCCATGCCTTAAGGATGATGGAGGGGACACATGCCAAGGAGACAGTGCATACTGAACAAAGAGTGTTCACTTGAGAGGAGACGAGACTAGAGGCGTCTCGCGAGGTGGGCTGGGGAACAGGTTGAGGCAAGGTGACGTGGGGAGCCTTCGTGGACGCGCGGAATCGAAGTGCATGGAGTGACGCAGCGGTCTCAGATGAGCTGGGAAAGTATGTTTTAAATAAAGCAAAAACGTATTTCGGGACGATTTTTTCAAGGAAGGGCATATGGTCGACAGCGCACATTGCGGCATTTTAAACATGTTATTTATCCAATCCACTCTAAATGCTTTCGTTAAATTACTCTCACTCAACTTCGCAGTCACTCAACTTTCGTTAAATTAGAGGTACATTTGTGGATTTAGGGGAGGTGCACGGGGGCACGTGCCCCCCCAGGATGATTAATGAATAGACGAGATTTTAGCACGGTGATTCGTACCCCCCCCCCCCCAGAAAAAAATCCTGAATCCGCTGAAACCTATGCTGTCAAACAATTTGGTTCACTCCCATACCTTATAACTTTTCTTTAGAACGTAAAAACGGTTGTAATGTTTATTGAATGAGATTAAAAGGAATTACTCCAATATCTGAGACCGTTAACGTACGAGTAGCTTTAATTATCGTATTTCTTGGTTCACTAGTTTGGGGTTTAGAACATATTTTAGAAAAAGGTATCGGGTTTCCTTAATAATTGAAACTTTTGTTCAACAAGCGTTAAATCATGACGCATCAATGATATCCAGAATATATCATGCACATGCCGTTATGGAATTGAACCTGAAGTCTTTAAAAGGAAAAATGGAAGAAGTGTATAGTGTTTCCATCGATTGAAGACATTCTGTTTCAAATCAGGATTTATCCTTACTGATTTTATTCCAGACAGTTAATGACCTCTGATCTTCTAAACCTCGTAATCAAGTTTAATGGACCATAGCTGTCAAAAAAAAGTCAAGATTAAAAAAAAATTTCGTATGACTTCATCCTATGGAAACTTTGGGATATTATTCTTTTAAGGTAAACAAAATCAATATTTGAAAATAGAAAAAAATTCTATTGTATTTTCATTTTTTTTAAAGATTTATATAAAACATTTTCATCAGAGTTTTTCCTCTTTTCGCTCGTTGGGTGACTTATTACGATTGTACTACAGAATGTATGATTTTCCAGTCAAAATTTTATTCGCTTCCGAGATAGCTCACTAGAAGGTTGAGTTGTTTTGTATTTGGTTTTGGAATACTCAGTTTGACCTTCAAAGAGCTAGATGGCGTTCCCTGGAGTTTAGTATCCTAAAAAATATCGGTCCTCATGATTTATGGCAACGATGAAATATCAAGACGGAGTTTGGAACGGCATAAATCAGCTTTATCGGTCATAGCGAGGAAATGAGCTGCTGTTGCCAACGGCTACGAAACGTTTCGGATCAGAATTAAAGTCATCATATTCTTAATTGAGTTTTACGCGATTCTTGAATTGATTTTTCAATGTTCACGATTGCATTCTTGGCTTTTTCCGGATCCGCACCTTGTATCAAATTCAATTACATATACTTCTTGTTGATTAAGACTTACGAACATGAAAAACATTCTCGTTATTGTTATCTATTTTATACTACAGCTTTTGTATCTTAAAATATGGTGGGTGATACATTTTTAATACTACTAATGGTATCTAAATTTGAATTTATTTATCTTTTTAGTAAGACTCTCAAGTTTTAGGTTACATTAAAATCATTAAAAATGTGATTGACAACTATAGAGTGGCCAGATGTCGATCATTTTCAAAAAATAAGAACATTATAGTCCCACAATCAATTGAATAAATCCAGGGGGAAAAAGGCAGAATGACGCGACCAGATTAAAAAAGATTTTTTTGTTATACTTCAATATTACGGTTTGATCTAGTGTAATTACTTTAATACGAAGTGCATATCATATTACGGGAATGAATTTTGTTACTTAATGCAGACATTTCAAGTATAATCTATACGTTAAAATTCCTAAGATATTTCATAGCAAATTCTTACTTTGCGAGACTCTTTTCACACAAGTCCCAAATAAAAGAATCGCATTCAGAGCATGGATGTATGTATGTATGTTATTTACCCTGTGGAAACTGCGATTTAATCCTGACTTTAATGACTTGAACCTAGACTTGTCACAATTATGAAGTGCTACAGTCTATCACTACCTAAAGATCACTCCCGTATCTGAATAGGAGAATCACGTTTCCGTTTTGATTGTCACTTGTCTTTTTCTCAACTCATATGCAAATGCATGGTGTTATACTGCGTGAAGTTCAATAGTTAGCGAAATATTTTTGGTCAACTTCTTACATAATTATCTTTACTTTGTTATGAGAGCCATATTAAAAATATCAATAAAAGTAAACTATAATAATCTCACTTATTGCCGGACGTATTTTCCATTTCAGGGTACATGATTGTTTAATAGTCATATTCTCCCTTTTCTGCAACCATCCCTTCGAAACAAAGCGTTGAGAAAAACAAGGCTATTTTACCTTTACAAGGCGACCACGTCATGGTTATAAAAGTAGAGAAGACGCCAAAGCTTTTTTGTAACTTATCTTTCACCTCATCAGAGTGAGGGCGAAATAAAATTAGCACTGAATGGCGAAACAGCTGTTAGAGAGGACAAGAATATCTTTGAACCTTATTGAGCGTAACAGGATAAAAAAAATTGAGTGAAAGAGTAGACTAAAGTTTTAGATTATAGATATATATTGACGAATCAATTTTGTAGTTGAGGCTATTATTTATTGGGATAGGTGGACTTAGTAGGCTTCAATTTTTATTTTAATACTTTAATTAGGTACTAACCTCTGACGCTCTTTATGATAAAATTAATTAATGAATTACCCTCTCGTAGAAGTGGTGTTTCGTCTTTACATTGTCAAAGGTCATTCTAGGATAATTATATTTATATAGGTCATTTAGTGAAATCGGTAATCCTGGCATTGGCTGTTTTGGAAAAAGTTTTACCTCAATGATTAAAATCAACGACCGCTTCGGTTTTTGTCTATGAACGAGCCATTACGAATACCCATTTCTGCATTGGAATACGGAGCTGGTATGTACAATCTCACTGTCTCCTAAGAAATGGTTTTTTAAACTATTCTTAACTGATTGATCTACGATGAGGTTTGGCATGTGAATGAATATCTTAACAACTTACACGAGACCGAAATGCTATTAGTTTTCTCCCAAAATTCTTCAGCATTAATTTTAATTGATAATTAAACAGCTAAATTGTAATTGAGTTAAGACTTCATTTTGAAGTATTTTCTGTGACATTAAACAAATGAAATTTTGGAAAAAAAGAGTTAAATGCTTTTTCAATCTCTGGTGAACCTATAAATGCGTATACTTTTAGAGTTCACGGATTATCAACCTGGGATCGGTCATTTATCAAATATCGGACGCACCAATACTCAATGACGCGTTAGTTGTATTAGATAAAAGCAAACTTTGCATTCATTCTTTTTTCCATGAGTAGGCATGAGTCTGTCATACCCCTTATCCATATTCTTTTACTATCAATATCTGTGGAGAATAAACTCTGCAATCTATTCTTCGGTCTTTACATATTTGGAGGAGACGACCGACAGCTTAGGTCATTTGCGTCATAGGCTGTGGTAGGGAGGGAAGGGAGGAAAGAAACACCGCGTCGCCATCAGCCTATCTTAACATAAGGCTCCTAGGGGATCCCGGCACAACGTCCCATCCGACGGACGGAGCTCTGCAGGTGTAACACACTCCACAAATCGCTAAAACAGAAGTCGGTTAGTCAATGCTAAATCTTCACCAACGCCAGGATTTGAACCGGGCTCACGGGGTGGGAGGCCAACATATAAACCCCAATTCCCCTCTTCTTTCCGCAGAGAATTTATCCAACGAACAGGCTTTTCTTATAAAACTAAATAAATGTGAATATTCCCGTAAATAGTAGACAGACTCCGAGGTTCCTCTATTAGTGGTTGCTCGACCCATAATTTTGATGTAAACTGGAGTTCCGCAGCCCCTTACTTGGGCTTTTACGTCCACCTGTCCCAACGGCGGCTTTTATTTGTCTGTGTCCCCTCACCTCGCCACCAAGGACAGAGGTGTGGGATGGGAGATTTCTCTCGTCTGCGTCCACTCCCGCCCCCCTTGCATTTCTTTGACCTCCCTCATACCTTTCCGATCCCTTCGGACGAAAGACTGGCGGCGTCTTCAGCGGCTGATGCAACCAACTCCGGGAGTGAGATGGCGAAAATCATGGAGCCCTGAGTGATGGAAGAATAGTCAATTTTCCAATGTCTATGTCTACACATATCTACATCTATATCAATGAGGTACCGTGCAAGCCACCGCCGCGGCGGTGTGTGGCTTGCACGGCGCGCCGGTGTGTGTGGCACGGGGTGATTTCACACCAGGCATGCAGCGCTATCCCAGCCAAAATCAGACACGTGCTCGCTCGCCGGGTACAGGCCAAGTGAGAGACAGTACAGTGAGATGCGGTTAGACCCAGTGACGCCATGGCAAAATTAGCAGTGCCGGAACGCACTTTCCTCAACTTTTTTTAGAAGTGAAATATTACTCTCTATATATTTTATTACAAATTTTGATTTAAATTATTGCATAATATTTTTTTTGGAATGCACATATTGAAATTTTTAGGGAAAAAAATGACAAGTGTTATTTCACTATTATGTAGCTTGTTAACCAGTTCCGGCGAATTCCGGCACCATGAAACCACTGCTTAGACCTGAAAGTAGGGGAATGCTATGGAAACGAAGATGCTATCATGTTAATAATACTTCTAGCTAGTAATGGAAAAAGAAAAGTTAGCGTAGTAAGTGATCAGATGAACTGCGATGTAGACGTCCGGTGAGGTCTTCACTCTTTGATTTATTCCTGTATAGGAGACCACTGATAAATGGAATCTCAGGTTCTACTTCGCATTCTTAAGGACGTTCCTCGGATATGAGGAAAGTTTAATATAGTTTAATCGTGATCTCTCCAAAATCCTTGATTGGAAGGATAATTACTATTAAAGCTTTAAGTTTTAGTTATGAATAAGCATGTATATTTTGCTAGTATGTGTAATATTTCTATGACCCTGCGGTGTGCATGTGGCGGTCCTCTTGCATGCTGCATGTTGGTGATTTGTCACCCACTGCCAAACCCCCTAGAGGTGGCTCGCAGGGTATTATGTAGATGTAGATGAAGCTTACTTGTAAAACTTGTAATATCTGCCCAAGAATCCAATGGGATATATTTAGTATGTGTTTAGTATTTATATTTATGTAATTATCTCATATCTTAACTCGCTAAACAATAGAAAGAATATAGCCAACAGTTAGCGCATTGAAAACAATAAAATTTCATTGCCGCCTTCGCGTCGGAGCGAATATGCTCTATGTCACCTTGATTATACGAGCGCTAGCAGATGGTGAGTGACTGGGTTTTGGGCGTCGTTTGCTTGGAACAAATAATTAATTAGTTGCGATATTTGGTTTCCGCGCATATGACCAAATGGCAAAAACTGAGATCACTTGATGCGTTTGATAGGCTGACGTACGACAATAGTATGAATCTTCTTGTCGTTTCTTTCCATTGAAAATTGTATTTCCTTCAAATTAAATGTTCACGAAGAAGTTTAAGGATTTTTGTAAAATATATTCGCGAGTATTTTATTTACTCACTTTCTACTGTTCATTATAATATGAAGCTATGCTCGCAAATTATTCGATCGGAACATCATCCCTAAAAGTCACTCATGGTCTTACAAACTTATGGTCAGCGTCATTGAACTAGACGTGGGTGAAGAGGTATTTTTAATGAATGCGAAGGAATTTGGAAACCCAATCCAAAAAATCCTCCAAATTTCAATTCTTACTCTCAATATTAAGTTGCGTCTAAAAATTAAATGTATTGAATTAAAAAATAAGTTTTATTCAGTAATTTACACCGTGGATGGATTTCTCGTTTAGTTTAGCCGGGTTACGACCCCGTTACTCTCAATTTTGGGTCAGATTCGAAACTAGTTACACCATCAACTGTAAGCATAGAGCTTATGTATACTGAAATTTGGATTGGAAGACCAGGATAATGAAAAAAAATATCGGAAAGAATTAATTAAACCTGGTTTTAATGGTGGCTTCGGCTTTAAGCAATTATGCGGCCACCTTGAGCGCATATGCTAGAGCCCATATGTTCACTCGGAGGTCCCGAGGGGTTTTTGAGACAGAAAGCTTTCCCCGAGCATGGGTCAAAGGCTGTTTCGAGGAAATGCGTCGAGTTCCATTGGTTGCTCCTTTGTTCGTCGCCAGACACCTCCTGAGGTAAAAGCTTTTCGCGGCATATTTGGCCTGCGCTGTTGCCAAATGAACCACCGTTGTTGACCTAAAATATGCTGACTCCCTTGCATAAGGCAGTGTCAGAGGGAGCCGATGCATAATGCGCGGAAGTGATTCTCTTCCACCTACGGCTAAAAATAGCAAAATGCTCGATCATGCTCGCCTCCGTCATTTCATACGAATGTAGGAGTCATAGATGGAACGTAATATAAGCTCTAGGACAATGGGTAACAGATGCTAGGCATAAAGGGTTGATGTGAAAGTGGAAGGAAGCCTTGAAAAGAGTTTCTGTATTCTGATGCATCGTATTTTGGGGTTCAAATTATATGTAGGATGAATTTTTACTGCGTTTCATACGTTATTTAGTGCGATCTCAAATCATAGTAAGAGAGACTTGCTGTTGAGGTCTTAGTACAAACATTCACCTGAGCATTTAATTGTATCCGATATATTTTGGTGTAGAGGCTAAATTGATTCTGCTTGTGGTTTTAGGCGATCATTCTATTCGAAAGAAGTGATTACTCTTAGAGCGGTAAAAACAAGTGCCATCCTGTTGCTCCTAATAATGGTGATGTGAAGGCCAATGTATTTTATCATTCAGTTATTCAGTTCACTTTATTCCATTTATAAATTTTCTATTCACTTATTCCATTTCGCCTTACGGTATATCCCTGTGCACGTTTCTCAAGAAATTTCTTCAGGAATTAAATATTAGTTTTATTAACTTTTTCATGGTAACCAATAAGTTTTTGAACAGCTATTGAGAGTATTTTCTATGGGTTTTCGTTGTTATATTCTCTTTGAATTATAATGAAGATATTCTCCTATAATCTCTAGGTTATCATATGGCAAGTTCGGGAAGGATGATGGCCTAGCGTGTGTAGCGTTCATCGAAAGGTTCTGGGTTCAAATTCGGGGGTAAAACTGCCAGATAGCCTTGGAATCTCGAAGTACGATGTAGCTGAGGGTAAGGAAGTGCATCCTACCCTGAAAACGTGAGATTCATACACCTGAAGACTTGCTTAGGGTGAGCTCTAGCCTCAAATAATCTAACCTAACTTCGGTTTGAATTACTGAGTAAGTTCATAGGAATGAAAATTGATTCAAGTTATTTTTTTTCTGGTTTTCATTTTAAAATTTTAATGGCTATAAGGTCCTTGAGCATCCACATCATGATCGGAATGCCAAACCTCGTCCCCAAATTACACCCTCCCCAGATGGAAGGGAAATGGTTGCTTAAAATTTTCGCGGAAGAGCACTTCGGTGCCAGCGATTCAAGGAGGAAAAGCAGATACGAACATTCCTTCAGATGAGTGCCTCTAAGGTCACCCACCTCCTTCAATATACGGAGCACGTACTCGAAAATTGTTCGTTTGGAACATCATTCCTAAAAGTGACTCATGGTCGTACAAACCTATGCTCAGCGTCATTGAATAGGAGTTGGATACGTTGGTATTTTGAATTAATGCGTTGGACGAATGCTTTAAATTCCAAGTCCTACTCTTAATATGGAGTTTTATTTAAGTATCAAGTGCATTAAATCAAATGAAATATTAAGTTTCATTCAGTTGCTTACACCGTTGATAAAATTCTCCACGAAAAAATCATTTAGCTTTATAAGGATTCGACCCCGCATCTCTCGATTTCGGGAGAGATTTGATAGTTACACCACCTACTATCAACATATAATTTATGTGCCCTCAAGTGTGGATGGGAAGAACTAAATAACGAAAAATAATAGTGGAGAATAACTGACACCATTTCATTTGTATTCAGATTCTGAATAGTTTACACTAAACGAAAAAAAAACATGTAGCTTTTGAAATGTATTTTAATACCATTAGAAATGTATAGTAGTACTCCAGATTAGATACATAACAAAAAATTGCCCGTATTGAGGATGATCGAGTGAAGTTACCACATTAAGGAAACCATTTCTTGATGAAAAGTCATTGCTTTGAAAGAATTTTTTTTCCAATTTTTAGAGACACATTTTCTGTAAATGTTATAAGTAACAATCGCAAATCTTACTGACTAAAAGAAGTGTTGTCAATTTTTGTAAAATACGAGGGAAACAACTACGGTCGAATGGTATTGTTTTTGTTAGCTTTGTAATTGTCTCTCTACAGCTTTGCTTCTGTATTGACTATAAATCAATTGCTATCCACTTATTCCGGATGGTAGAAAAAGCACTCGGGAATTTGTGTGTGATTTAACTTCATAGAGCTATTTTTAGATACCCTTTAAGCAATCCCTTTTGCCTAGCTTGAAATCTCAATGGCTCCACCGAGTATCTCGAGTTTTCCAAACATTTTCCGGCTGAAGAAATTCCGTCATCTTCCTCGAGCATCTTGTTGGAAAAGATGACGGTGATCCCTTTGCTTCCAACGTAAGCATATCTGAGAAGTTGTTTACTCAACGAATATAACCTGAGGGGTGGCGGAAACCACTAGGCGCATCTTACGTACTCTAGCTTCCGACTTGTTGATGGAAACAGGATGGATATAATGCTGTGGTTAAATGTGCGTGCCATCGAGGCTAGCATGAATGTCCATTGAAGGGTACCACACCATTAATATTTCTAAATAAATGTGCAAAGCCTACAATGTAGTATTTTATTTATATAAGAATATCATAAAACAAATAAAAAATACACTGCGCTATAGAAACTATGATTAAATATAGAAGCGTTAAATTGCTATAGTCCAGGAAGCATATGTTACCTTTTCAACTACTTCATAAGCGTTCAAAAATATCGTTCACTCACTTTTTTTCCCTCTTCGTCGTCTCTGAAGGTAATATTTTGCGTCTGTTCACTCCATGTGAGACTCGATAAATACTGAAAAACTGTTATTCATACTTATACATTCTTCATTGGAACTATTTCGAAAACTCATTATTTGATTTTTATACATGTGCAGTGTGCGAACATGAATATTAAATGGGCTATTTACAGGAATTCCCTGAAGGGTAAGTTAGCTAAAATTATGGCAGTAGGCACTAAAATTAGTGGTACTATTCCACGGGGATCAGATTGCAGTGAAACATTAGGTACTTCTTAAACTAGTACAACGTTCTTGTCGGACGGCGTGGTTCCGACGAACGGAGAGGAACTTAAAGAGATTATAAAAAAAAAGTTTGGCTTAAGAATCTCCTCATCGTACAATATATTCAATGCGGCAAAACCGTGTTCAACCGTATTCCTTATTTTGAAGTTGCCATGACACTTCGTCCTTGGCGCTTGAAAATTATGGCATCATAAAGAAACCGGTTGTGTTACCGTAAGATTGTGGAGTAAAAAGAATAAATTTTTGTATTTCCTCCCTACGGCTAATACCGCACCTAATTTCGACTTAGAGAGAATTATTTCTTTGCTCCATGAAATTTACCTGTATGCCAGGTTTTTCTGTGTTTTCGTTATTAAAGCATGAAAGACATAGACCTAGGCACCGATTCCCTTTGATTCTTACTTCTCTATTCCATACATTTTGGCGTCTTAGGTAGCGCGAGCAAAACAAAAATGTTTAACTGAATAACAGTTTTTGTTATTTGCGCTTGGCGAGTATAATTCCAAAAATTTTCCGTTTTTTTCTGAGCCTTTCCCAGTAAAACAGGCACATTCATGTGATAAAAATTCTATTTTACATTAATTTAATGAGAAATCTAATATAAAACGATTTCTCATGGGAACAAATATTGCCAATCTTTGATTATTATCGTTGGCTGGAGTTCGATTACATCCATTTCCCATTAAATCACTGCATTATCTCTATCGTTATCGTTCCCATTGAGTGTTTGCGTAAGAATTTAGGAGAACCCACGAATTAACGAGGATCCATTACTTTGATGCTATTAATCTTGTTTGTTTTATACACACTGTCTTGACAACTCGATATGATATTACATTTCTTATATTCCGTTGTGACGGGATCGATTTAACGCCAGTTTAAACAACAGAATGAATTGAAATAAAAGGTAGTTGCACTTTTCATTAATTATTTTAATGCATTAAAATAACTGTGGAAAAGTGCAACTAGATTTTATTCTAAAATGTGGAACTGCCATTACATCACGCCTGAATCGATAGAATTTAGGTGGAATATCTCTTTAATTCTGTAAATATGATGCCAGAACTCAAGACCGTTACGCGTTAGGTGAAATATTTTTGTGGGATACTATGCGATTTATTTTTACATTTTTTTTACCCCTTCTTTTTGAAAAAAAACGTGTAAAAATAATCGAATGTGATATCGCATTGCATTTACAGGACACCATAGTAATACTATTAACAAGTTAGGTCGTTCTCGTTACCCAAATGAGACCCGTTCTGCACATGACGTCACTGGAGAGCAATTCGCGATGAAGGTGAACAAATAAATAAGCTTAATGGGTGACTTGGGATATGACATTGAAGTTGCAGATAAATCTCCGATAGTTTAGTTTATAATAACATCAGAATGGTGTCAGGGCACGTATATAAAATATAAGGTACGGCAATGCGATCAACACTTCATTGGTTACAGTGGACTCATGCGCACATTGAAAAATAAATCATAATTAAAAGCGGAAATAAGCTATTCACTATGTAAGATTTTACACTTTCCCGGCGAACGGAATATATAAACTTTTATCGGGATTCCACGCGGGAAAGATTTGGTAAGAGCGCCGACCTTTCGGGTACCGACTGTTACCCATTGCCGTGAGAATAGGCAACGAGTCGGTACCCGAAACGTCGGCGCGGCGCTCTTACAAAATCTTACCCCCGCGGAATCCCGAGAAAAGTTTATATAAGCCATTCCCTGCTAACAACACTTTCTAACATGTGGGAAAGTGCAGGCAGATTTTATTCTAATATGTATGTCGAACTGTCATTACATCACGCCTGAATCGGTAGAATTTAGGGGAAATATTTTTGCAGGATAAAAGGCGGTTTATTTTTACTATTTTTTACCTTTTCCTTTGGAAATAAAACATGTAAAAATAATCTTATATGATATTACATTGAACATAACTGAAACCATAGTAAGTGACCATACCTTTAAGTGACTGATATTGTGAGCTAATTTCCTTTACCTAAACTCTCCAGTAATCCCATTTTAAAGTTATGGATGATATACTTTACGGTTCATGTCAAGCAGAGATTATAAAACCGACCATAAAAGACATATATCGATATTGGTGCCTCGCATGTTTGGCTATGTAGTGACCACTGTGCGCGTATGCGCCGACAGTAACAATTCGGCGTCGGCGTCTTCCTGGCGTATTTTTGCGGCGTTACATTGACTTCCAAGAATCAAGAAGTCTTATAAGAATGAAAGTGCAAGGAGAATGATTATGATTAAATCTCGAGTATATATTATTTATTTATTTCCATACCACCGAAAACAGCTCCATACGGCCTTTCACATCGGGGTTATTAACATTTTAACGTACACAAACATCCATGCCCTGGATAGGGGTACTTACCTAGGCGGGACTCGAACCCGCGACCTCCTGTTTGGCAGACGAGAACCCCACCGCCGCCGATCAGGATATTTCGGGAGATTCATGATATTATGAGCAGACCTGGATATAAATCCTGGTTACGCTACTACCTAGGCCCCTTCTGTTAATCCCCCCCTTGCACCTGTCCCAGATCCGCCACTGTGGATGACGTAAAGAAACCCAATTATTACGGTATGGATTCGTGGGGGAATGGAGTACGATTTCCGAGTCGTAAAAGTACGCGACGCGATGACTCAGAGCCCCGACCGTTCGATGATGAGGTAGCTGGCACACCCCTGCTGCACACACCCTCGCCCTCCATGCACACGTGCGAAAAGTCATGTAGCTGCGTCTGTGGGCAAATGGGTCGCGCTGCGTTTAGTGGGAGGGGAGAAAGTCTGTAGTAATTCGGAGAACGGGATTGGGGGAATGGTGGGCGTAACCGAGTCAGTCAGCGGAACTAGTAGGGCTGCTACGAACCATATTTTATCAACATGGACGTGAAAATTTCTGTGGCATTGAGTCTTTTAGCAATTAAATACAATAAAAATGGTTGTTTCTTCCACAGCGGTGATGTTTCTTCGACTGGAGTTGATCAACTTCTTTCGAAGAAGCTTCAAGAAAAACTTCAATGGAAGTTTTGATCGACTTATCACGAGTAAAAGAATGTTATATGCAAGAAATCACCGAAATTTTACTTCATCATCTGATGGGAAGTGTCAGGATTTTTAAATATTGTTATCGGTATGCTTCTTCTATCTCACAAGAACTATCAATGGCTACAGTTGCAGTGAGCCTAACAGATGACACATTGAATTTTTAAAATCTCTATTAGGCAATAGGATAACTAGACGACCTCCCAAAAGAAAAGATATAAGCGTCAAGTGCGTCGCTGGTAATATGCAAAAATATACGTCACTAGAGGATTACTTTCAATCAGAGATTAGTTGCCATATATTTTTAAAAAGTATCCTTACTAGTATATGATTAAATAAATTTCTTCGTTCTCAAATAATTGTCTTAATAAAAACGTTGCAGAATAACATATTTCTATCAATTGATTGAACGCTGATAACATATCCGTGATGGCTAATGTGTTTTTTGTAATAGCAAACGTGAGTTGTGTGGACGCTTTGATTTGCGGTTTCCATGGTATCTTTGTCTATTTTTTCTACATTTTTTTCTAACATATTTTTCACGTTTTATTCCCTTGCGGGTGATTTCGTAAATATTTGCACTTATAAGCCGACGGTAATTTACACAGGAAAGTGGATTAAAATGTGTATCTTTTGACTCTCGGCTCCTATGATTAACGTGCGAAAAAATGAGGGGAATTCAAAACGTTAGGGAAAGTTCTCGGTCTATTCGACTAGGCACGCTTCCCACATCCTTAAAGACTGAGAGATCCCTCTGTGAATGAATCGAGGGAGTGAGGAAAAGTAGGAAGGGGATACCGCTGAGCTTTCGCCAGCGTAATGTCAGCGGGGTTTCCGACGCGGTTAGACGGGGGTGAAGGGGTGCATTGGCCGACTGGATTCGTCCTCCTCCGTCTGCCTGGATGCACACGCCTGTGTCGTCACGTAGGCAGCTAGTCCGAGCACCCCTGAACTTGGAGGGGCTTGAATCCCGTCTCTCTGTGCTACCTTAATGGGGTTTGGCGCGCTGAGGAAGTGTCCAGATGGGGGTAATTTAGCGGCGTAGAAAAAAAATCACGCCATGAATGCTGACCTATAAAACATGCATACAAAGGGTTTGACGATGGTGTGATTCAGTGGCGCAGCAACAAATCCTGTTGGGGTTCAAAGAGGTTAATAAGAGTTTCTTTAGAGTTAATGTTTTCTTACCCTTTATGAAAGCTTTTACTCAAGTTTGAGCAACCTTTAAGGGCTTCGATTACGATTTTTGAAAAATACGTAGAAAAAAGTTTAGCTGGTTAAATTTTATAGAACTGTGTAAAAATACCAATATTCGGTTGGAAAAAACTTTGGCAGTGGTAGATATATTACACTTTACACCCACCTGACTGTAGCGCTGGTGTGAAAATAGATATTCTTTATTTGGCAAAAACCACGCTAGTTCTGTGGTAAAGCAATATTTAGTGATCAACCGGAAATTGATCAACTTTTCATAGGCTCAGAAGATATATTACGGTTGATGCTTAAATTAGGTGGATTCATTTTTGAATGAGTTCTAAATGCCACATAATAAAAAAGGACACAGAAACTAATTTCAGCCTAACTTTCATTATTTGAAGGACAATAATATGATTTCGTAATAATAAACTCAAATTGATTTATAAATAGTATTCATGTAATATTTTAAAAAATTCTCCTTTTTCAGTCAGATGAAAATTTCTTTATATATTTTCATAGTTTAGTTGTTACGGTGTCCTCCACCACAGGATCCAAGGAATATAAGCGACGTGTAGTGAAAATTGTGCCTGTTTTTAGATATACTGAAAACTTAGAAAACTCTTTGCATAATCTAAGACCTGATTGTTGTACCAGATAATGGCTCAGTGAGCCGCAACGCGTTGTACCCATTAAATAATTGTGGAAAAGTGCAAATACCTTTTATTTTAATTTGTCGAACGTCCACTATGTAACCGCCTGAATCGGCCGAAAAAACCTATTGGATTGGGTCGTAACATATTTGCTTCTCTGCTGTTTCAACTATCCTGCCTGTTTTTCCGAGATCTTAAAAGAAGAAAAGATTCCTTACGTCCGTAAACAAAGCTGCGCGCGCTTCGAGCACGAAAATAGTGTTCCGAAGCGGGGATGTAGTTAACACCGCCAAGGAAACGGAAAGAGAGGCGACCTCAAGTGACGCAGGAGTTTGGCGGCTTTCTGTTCTCGCACTTTCAAAGGAAAAAACAAACATCCACGTCGTAATAGTGCAATTCTTATGTGTCGGTCACGCAAAGTGATTTATGGTTAAAAATAACTGAACTTATGCAAACATTTTCTTCAGAGCAACTATGACATTTTTATGGGAAAATTCCGATGCGGGATCGGGTTGCCGTGGTTGGCTTGAGTGCTGGCCTCCCATCCCATAGGCTCGTGTTCAAATCCCAGCGGTGGCAGAGAATTTTCCGAGACTGCACGATCCCTGCTTGAATGTTGTGTGGAGGAAATTTCAAGCGCATCACTCCGTTCGTCGGATGGGACGTAGACCGTGATCCCCTTTGTGTCTTTCGTTAAGAGCAGGCTAATGCCGGCGCCAGGTTTCTCTCCTCCGTTCCTAACCTACCCTTCCCTCGTGGAACAAACTACCTCAGCATTAGGTCGCCTCCTTCAAAATACCATAAAATCTGACGCAATCCCAGGATATGGCGTCGGCAAAGGTTACAGATTATATTATTTGGTTCGCCAACGGGTGAAAAAACTTAACATTTTTACTTATCGATGCACGACTCATACCCTTGTGTGGACAGGCTAATACATCCGAGTTAATCAAATGAAAATGTTTTTCGGATTTGTGTACTCCTTCTTATTACGTTCCATATTGACTGAAGTTTGACTAGGGAATGGATTTAGTAGCGCAGATTAAATTATTTCAGATTTTTTTTGGAGTGTCACGGAATTGCAGCTTGGAGGGGCGTAAAATAAAAGTGAAAAGATGAATAAGGTATCAGAAATATCAGGCATAAGGAGTAAGGAGTTGCACTTGAAATCTACTGGTCTTTAAAAATCAGCGTCCTTTCTCAATAAAAGAAATCATTAGTAATGGCGTGATGGACATCCACCCCTTATGAACATCCTGTAATGCTCTCATGCATGCACGTGAATACTTTCACTTTTAATTTTTTAAAGACTATGCTTCACTGGCTTTGTAAAAAAGTTTTTTTCTTGATTTCCAGACATTAAGTTCATGGCTAAAAATTATGCTTTTTTAAAAACAATATGTACAATCCTTTGTTCTATCTCATTTATTCTATGCCTAAAGCATGATAGTTAATTGTTTTCATGTAAAGGAGTTAATGCTTGTTTCTGTGTAGTTTTGTTCATTATGCATTGTTTGAATTGTTTTAAGTACTTTTAATTTGGAATATGAATTAACATATATTTTCATCTCTTTTCAGGTGAGTAAAATGTTCCACACTTCAACGAATTCCATTCACTGGCTGGTTGCTTAGCGTAAGTTTACAAAATATTCGTCTCTTGAATTTCTCCGCAAATATATTTTCTCGGCCAATTGAAGCTCCCCAGGTGAAATTTAAATATTTCTTTACCTCGGCTCTTGGAGATTAAATTATGAATGTGACCACTATTCAAGGTCGTTGGTCGTGGAGTATTGATATTTTTGCTGCTTGGCGTCACATTTTAAAATATAATTGTGTTACTTATTTCTAATAAAAAAAATATTGCTTACCGAATTAAAAATTGAGCCATTTCATGAATTTATGCGGAGACACACAAGTCTTTTTTGATCAGAGGCTAAAATAAGAACTTTCTTTTATATTCCGATCCAATTGGCCCAAATTAAGGTATATAATGTGTGTTGGATGTTCTAATGCAGTCATTTGCTCTTGTATCTATCTATATCATTTTAGATTAGATAATATAATGCCTAAAACTTCTTATTCACGAAATTTGGCCAATGGAATTCCTTTCGACGCTTATCAGTCCAAGTCTCGCCTCCATGTCACCGCACCCATGTAGACTAAACAGGGTGACCGTCTAGCGAAATGGAAAGATTGCAGAGAAAGAAAAAAGTAAATAAATAGTTGTGGAGGTCATATTCACTCATATCTGCGGGTCACGTGGGCTGGTCATGAACCCCTCTGCGGCGGCGAGGCGTGGTCCAATGAAATAGCTTGCGGGAGCGCGGTTTCAAGGGAGACACGTTCAGACGAGATGGGATGTTCTGTTGGCCCACGCCGTTAGCACATGAGCGAAATGCTCGCCGTCAAGTCATAGGGCCCGTTGATTTCCCACGGGAAGAAGAGGAGAGGAGCATAATTCCCGTTGATCGGTACACATTTAAACGGGGCACTTAACGCTCAAATTAACCGGCTGCCCCATTTAACCGTAGTATCCTTAAAGTTTGCATAAATAGGCATTGAAATATAAGACAGGACATTAATTTTTATCTAGGACCCAATAATTTACATTAAATACTATATCAAAAGCCTACTGGCAGGTCTACCTTCGAAGAGGGTTTGGGTTTTCACACTGAAAACTTTATTGAATGTGTATTTTATGACTTAAGAACAATGATAAGACGGCGATAAAAGAAGATAGATTCGCACAATAAAATTTAAGATCTCAAATGTGGGAATTGTATTGGGAATGCATTACACGGTTTCTAGTCTTTCAACGATTGCATATCCTGACTCCTTTTGCGTCAGGAGACTTCTTTTGACCCAAGTAAAAGGAGGAAACTCGGTTAATTCTTCACTTGGGCACTGTTCTTGAAGATTTGTTCCTATTCCCAATATCCGGTGGCCTTAACTACCGGAATGTAAATACTATACTTCTCATTGCTAGCTAGAATGTTTCTCGTATTTTTCCGAAATGCAGTTGATTTGTTTCTCCCTGGGTCATGTGGTTTATCACAATCTTGACTCATGTCTCAGTTGTAAGCCTAAAATTCAACCATTTTATAATTTTTATTTAAGTACCTCAAACGCTATTTTGGGAAGAAAAATTCCCAAAAAATATTGATTATTGTAACATAATAGGTATAATTGTATTTAAAAGTTGACAAACATTTCGAATATAACAAAAAAGCGTTCGGAGTTCGTGTTTTATATTTTTATGGAGACTTTCTCGTATTATAGTAGGAATATGTGTCTCGCGTTTTAACATTTAATAATAGTATTTCTCGTAACACGGCATATCTTTTATTTATATCCTGATTTTCTTAAGGTAATGCTTTTAGTTAGTATAGTTTGTATATTTCTTTGGAAAAAATACAATTTCGTGGTACGACTTATCACGTATTCAGCAGATGGTGTGGTTGCTTGGTAACATCACCAACAGTCTACAGTGTACCTTGAAATCTGCGTTAACACAGCTGTCTACTCTCCAACTCGTGTTTATTGAACACAGGAAGAGATTGTAGAGCCAAAGGAGGTACTAGATAAGTGCTGAAGACCTCCTCATTCAGAAAATCATGTTTGCAATGCCATCGGTGTCGCTTATCCAACTACACCTGGCGTTCGATCCGGTTTGTTTGTTTGCGTGTCTAAAAGACATAAACTTTTTCTGATATTTCAATGAATTGGTCTCTTAAGTGGAAAAACTCTCTTTTAAATTTTCCTCCTTTATATACCTACCACTATCACCTAACATTATTACACGCTATGGCCTAATCAGAAGAAACAGTCCGTTTCTCCACATACGATTTCACCGACTAATTTCATAGACAAGCATATTCGTTTTAGTTATTGCCATATGGTTAAAATATATGAGTTAAATTAAAGCATGGATAGAAGCAAGCATCTCGTATTTGTAACCGGACGCTTGTTCTACTAGCCGAGAGCCCATGCAAGAACCTACCAGACTCCTCTATCAAAGAGCGGATTCCATCAATTTTGGGGGTGGGGAGGTCATGGTTTTCCTCAAAGATTTCAAGAAATAGCTTCAATAACAAGCATATTCGGTTTAGTGATTGCCATTTGCTTAAAATATATGAGTTATAATCGAAGCATGGATTATAATAATGAATAAATAACTACTCTATTTTCCACCAGAATTAATCCTTCGCAGAAAATTTCCAAAAAGTCAAACATAAATATTTAGATCGAAAACGTAAATAAAGTTAATTATAATTAAAAGTAATGACCTGGTTCCGGGGAATATGGAATATACCCCAAGAGAGAAGGGCGATTTACATTTGGGAGTGCAACGCTCTACGATAAATGTAAATCAAACTTCTGTCACGTTTGGGACTTGTACCCATGCATTTGCATATACACTCCCTTTACAAGGATACAAAAAATATTAAGCTAATAAAAATTTGAATAAAAACTGATAAAATTTGGGGAGTCGTGACCTCTATGACCTCCCCAAAAATCTGCCCCTGCCTCTAGCAGAGAAATGTTTTTATAATTCTTTGCAGATGAATAAAAGTCATTAAAAATGTCGAGAGCTTCAAGCCACGAAATTTCTCTCAGATCTCTTAGTAGCCGTCCGGATGTCTCCAATAAAAGACAATCATCAAGGGACACTTAGTGGTCAATCGCCAGAGCCTCGACCAAATGACCGCTATCACACTCCCCCTATAACACAGACCGGAGGAAACATCTGACGATCAAGGTCCAGCTGCCGTAACTTATCGGGATGGTGATCACGTGAGCGAGTGAGGAGGAGCATTTAAATCGTAATGTGAAGCACTCTATGAACCGTAATACTTATTCAGAGAGGAATTTTCTCTTCGGTTATAGCGTTTATCAAATTCAGCATTTAAACATGGCTCCGTGCATGAGGGCTCATTTCCTAATCATCATTAGCAGGATCGCGTGCTCTCCGCATGTCGTGCGCATTGCTGCTTTGGCAAGTTCAAAGTTCATCCTTCTAATAAGATGATGGCTAAGTTTTAACGGGGCGTGTGGGAGCCTAGCGTGGCGCACTCGGCAGCTGATCGAAGGGTCCGGGTTCGAATCCCGAATGAAGCTTTCGATCACCCTAACATAAAATCTGCGAAGTGCTAAGTGGCCAAGGGAAAGGAGGTGTTCCTCCTTCCCTGAATGTGTCACATTCACACGTCTTTGACTTAGGTCGGGGTAAGCTCAACCGTCACCGATCCAACCCAACTTTAGGGTTAAATCACTAAAATGGGTGAAGTTTGGGTAATTGTGGTCGCAGGCATGGTGAAAAATTAACATTACCCTAAATTCGTGATATTTACATGCCTTTGGATTAGCCCAGAATGAGATCTACCTCACCAAACCAACTCAACCTTAAGGCTAAATCACTAAATGAGTGAAGTTTGTGAATGTTGGTCACAAACATGCCGGAAAAATTAACACTACATTACATACTTAAAATGTTTACATTTTATTGTTATATTAACTTTATTTTAAAACCAACCTAGGTTTTTACTATATAGAACTCATTTTCGAGATCGAATTCCTTGAAAGTGATTGATTACTTTGCTATCTAAACCTGGGTCGGAAATGCAATTTCATAGTGTGGAATGCAATAAGTAATATTTCGTAATGTCTTCATCTCATTGCTAAACCCATAAATGAATACTCTTTGAAATTTTAAGGTTTAAAAACGATCCTAATGGCTAGGTGTGTCTGCAGCTTAAACTGAAATAATAGTTATAATTGCAAGTAACATATTTCGGTGCATCTTCACCGTTTTCTTTCTTTGGCGACAGTTCCGGTTTCGTCACAGGGAATTTCCGAAGGTCTGTCTGTAGTGGCGATCACTTTTAAACTTGCGGGGTTTAGATTTTTGACGCAAGAATGTGAACACAACTATTATATTTGTTTTTTATGTTATATGTATTTTATTATGCTGTTTCTTCGTATGAATTTTCACTTCAAGTTTGAGTTTAAAATTGCATTTTCAAGGAAGAGTTATCAAAAAACTTCGAACTTCAATGGAAATACAAAAGACGTTTCCACCTCTAAAAAAAAACTGACAGTCAAATTAATTAAATCTTAATATTATTGAATATAAGATGATATAAATTAGGGCTCTGGAATTTCGTCCAGGATTTTTCGCGAGCTCCAACTTTTCATTCAGTTCACCATTATAATTTAGCTAGCCTTTTCCCCACGGCTATATCGGATACCATACAACCACATAATGATTGAAAACAGTTGAACCATGGATTTGGCCTCGTTCTGCTTTTGAGTGCTGATAATATATACATGTATATGTTTTCTAATCAATGCACTTCCATCACCTTATTCGAGGCAAAATATCTGTTTGCCTTTTTATATGGGCGGTTAAGCTCTTTTTTCTTAATTCGTTACAATTTTATAAGAGCCCTCAGTGGCGGCTGGTGGTAATTTATCTAGGGTGTGCATTAGAGCAGATATATAGGATGATTTAATTATATTATGTTAATCCTAATCCATGAGCATCATATTTCGTCGTAATAGAATACAAAGCAAGCAAAACATATCACTGGTACATTCTACCCTTAAAATTACATGAACAGAAATAATATTAGCATGCATGAAAATAATTATTCTCAACACACCTTTACAAGTGACGCTAGTTGAAATTCATTCTCTTTTCCTTGCACCCTATGAGGAAGTAGTGTAGAAAACGGCCATACAGATGGCTCTGTAGACGGAATAGGATCCTGGGCGCAGGTACTGTAGGTGGCGGCTACACCACTACACTACCTGCTAGTCAGTCACCAAAAATATGCGCGTGCGCACTCGCATCCTTTTGAGTCTGCTCCCATCGCCCCTTTGAACAGCACATACCCCCCGCTTACCTCGTCCCGCCAGAGCACCCTCAAGCGATCGCACAGACCGAAAATGTGCCCGGCATGATGCCACGGGATCGCACACTTGTAGAGCGGTGAATTCGAAAAGGAGATAGCTGTAGCGTTCGGAGGCTCATGTTTCTTGCAAATGCAGACAGTACTTTTATCCTTCTCGTTGCAAAGGAATAGTTTTCTTTTATAATTTATTCATCTTTGGGTGTGCACTTGCTAACATGCGTATACGCACGCGCCGCCACTGAGAGCCCGTATAAGACATTGAAATATTTCCACTCAATTTATTTTCATTCGACGCGTTTAGTTGTTACAGCAACATTCAACCACAGTCAATATAGGTTATATATATAGGTCACAGTTAATATATCTTACACCCCCTTTCCACATAGTGATTGAAAACAGTGTTGTAGAAATTTTGAACATTGTCCCGTGCAAATGCTGACAGTACGCAGTGGTGCAGCAAGGGGGGTTTTCGGAGATAAACCCCCCCCCCCCCAGAACTCAGAGAAATTTTAAAATTCAATCCATTTTACTTAATTGGATAAATATTACTCATAGAGTAATGTAAGGATCAATAAAATATCCCTCAGAAAGCAGAAAAACTCACCATTTTGAACCATTTATCATAAAAAATTTCTGGAGGAGGGCACCTCCCGTATTCCATACACCTAGTATTAGTTGCTCTAAAACCTAATTCCTGGTTGCGTGCCTGACAGTAGATACATATATCGGTTTTCTCTTGCAATGCAATTACCTTGCTCCAAGCAAAACATTTCGTTAGCGTTTTTATATGGGTGTTTTGTTTTTTTTCTGTGTTTGATACACTTTTTATAAGAGCCCTCCAACAAGGACAATACGATTTTTTTATATTTATAGTTAATATAGTTAATTAATATTGCTGGACCGGAATTGTTTTTCAGTAATTTATATTAAATATCTTGAATGATATGTGGTATGATGTGGTGGAAGTTATTAAAATTAGTAAAATAAAAAATAGCAATATTTCCACTTGATTTATTTTCCCACGACGTATCTCGTTGTTTTTGTAACAATGAAACACGTCGCTTGAAATTATATTCAGTGGAAATATAGCAATGTGTTATTTAGCTAATTTTCATATTAAGTTTTCTATGCGTGATTGCATTTTCATCCACAACATTTTTTTTATCTTGGGCTGACTAAGTTCATTTTCGGTAAACAGCATCTCTCTCCAAACATGTCGCCTGAGTCTCAGTGATGGATTCAAATGGCGTCAATTGGGCGATCCAATTGTTATTCATGGGTGGAATTTCTCAAGCACGAGCGTAGCTCATTATGTTCGTGACGCTCGAAACCCAATGGATTTCCATCGGGATGACTACGACGACCCAGTGACTTTATTTCGTCTATATTTTAGGCGGAGCAAGGATATTCCGTTGCTATTAATTCAGTTTCGAAACAGACATTCACCATACCTTTCTTCAAGTAAATATCCCTCATATCTATGCAAGTTGGTTAAAAGCAGGTTGGAAAAAGAAGGAGGCGAAGCAGCAACAAGGTGGGATAGGAGCAAAGAAAACAGACAGTAAAGCATTCGAAAAGGAGAAGGCCGTCCTTATTGAACTATATTAGTCAGAATTAATTCGAAGGAAAGTGCTATAGATTCATTCCGTATTTTTTTTATATTAATAAATTTTAAACATGATGTTAAGTTATGTTATATAGGTAGGTACTATATTCCGTAGTGAATTAGCCATTAGCTCGCATTGCATTGCTACGGACATATTGAATAATCTCTATAAATATTTTGCTAGAATAATGTAAAATGTGTGAAACTACCTAAATAAAAATTCGATGGTCTCAATTATTTTAATGTTTTTGTAGGAGTTCTTTGTCCCAGTTTAAAACAGATCACTTATGTTCATCCTAAAAAAAAAAAAAAAAAATTCCTCCCATGTATCAATTAAAATATCAGGCTAACTGCTAGTTAGATTTTAAATACATAAAATAAAGTTAGAAACGTCAGGTGATATTAAATAGCACAAAAAATTACTATGCTCTCTCTTTTATTTCATAAGTTTAATTTCCACAGTATTCAAGTCACATTTCTGCTAGTTATTCCTCCACCATTGAATTGAAGTAAAATAGTTGTAATTTATGGTATATCATCAGATTGCATCATGTCCTTTGTCAAAATCAGAAAATAATTACTAGGACTGCAATGCAGCGACAAGTGTATCTCAATCCTAAATCACCACAGGTGTGCCTCAATAGAGGCTTAAGGTCCTCTTTTCATCACCTGCATCAATGATGTGTCAACACATCCGAATCAAGGGCAAGTGGTAGTATATGATGTTGACACCAACCAAATTATTACTGATAGTCACTTTAATTCGGAATCAATAGAACAGTAGAAAAAATGCAAACCACGCTATCGATGAGACGATAAATTGGACGAACACATCTGAGTTAACCAAATTAACTTTACGTAGCAAGGAACAATGCTCGACGACGCTGGAATGCAATTATTTCATTCCTAAGCAGCTCATAATATGCGTATACGTTTAAAATCATTGAAATTAACACAGAAACCTTTTCCTGCACATACTCTGTTTCCTTCCAACAGGTTATTTGCTCTTCTCATTTCATTTTTCACTTAGACTTACTTTACCATTCATCAGATGTCGCCAATGTCTAACCATGGTACATAGAGCTTCCACCTGCTGCACATGGCACATACACAGACAATTAACAAGGTTGACCATGCACTTCAAGCAAATGATATAGATATCACTAATAATTGGCTATTTTGCATGTTACCGTTGGAATATGAGTCCAGGTTTCTTTTTATCGGGGCAATTACTGCACCCGTAAGCCGCGCAGCAAACCATCTGCGAAGGTTGAATAAACATGTCGTTTTCAAGGTTAAATACTCACTTTTTAACGGAGATAAAAATATACCAGTATTAAGATGAGTTCTAGAATATCAGCATGCCTTCAGAATGCTTCAGCAGCCTCGGATTACTGAAAATGAGGTGATTTTATTAACACGTATCTTTATGGGAAAACGAGCGAGCGAGGTTAAGGAATATGGCGGACGAACAAAAGAGCATCGGGTAAACAGGTTTCTGCTGACTTCACTTTTTTCAGCTAACGCCCTCTCCAGAAGCTCTATGCCATGGTATGTGAGAACGCACCCTGGTTCTGACCAAGGTGATAGACACTACGATCTTATCCCAGGAATAGAATTGAAAATTTAATAAGCATACTCTTCGCGGAATCTACGCAGACGCGTGTTCCAATCCACCGTAAATGCACTCTTGCGCTCTTTCCCGCACTTTTCGATCGTCACATTTCGGAAGTGACGTCACGTAGTGCGATTCCATCCGCTCAACGTTCTGCTCTGAAGAGCGCATAGTCGAAGAGCACGAGATAATGCAAGGATTCACCCTCACTCGCTCTTCAGCCCTTCGTCTACCGCCGTTGAGGTGGAATTTTCGTGGAATCGGAATGTATTTGATTCGGAGCAATGATTCGGTTCTTTAAATCGTTTATAAGGAATCGAGTGAATATCGAATCCGAATGAATATTGAATAGATGTGAATGTAAGGGTGTCCAGCGACCAGGAAAGTCAGGAATTATGCATGAATTTTTGATCCAACCCGGAACTGTAGAACCTTTTATATCAAATTCATTTCACAGATAATTTTGCCAGTCCAACGCCCATTTTCTGGTTAAAATGTGTTTGTTGTAGATTTAAGTGCAATAGCTAAGAAGAATTTTTTCAGCCGCAACGAAACGTGCAATGTCAGACGAGACAACAGAACCGAAATATACTAATATATGTACTCTATCTGAATGTATGTAAATATCTATGTACTCAAGTAAGATTCAAAAACACGAAGAATAGAATGCCAGGTGACGTCGACATCAAGTTACGAGTTTGAAGCAGCTCGTCAGGCTTGCTTTGAATAATTTCAATGCTAACTTACGTATTCAATGTATTAACTAACGGATAAATTTGTCTGAATGTACGAAATTAGTAGTCTACAATTGATAAATCTGTCGCCTATGCCGTATTTTATTCGTTATAACTTCTGCAATTGCATTTATAAGTACATATAAGCATATATATAGGTACATATATTTATAAGGCAATAAATTATTGCAACACTCTTTTCATAACAACAACAACATTGCACTATTTTCTTACCCTCCAAATTTGTTACTCAACTTTTTTCAGTTTCGAAATCTGCCACTTGACAGTGGTGGCACTCAGGTGGCAATCAGAGCAGGAAAGAGCGAAAGAGCCGTTTAGAGCGCAAGAGCGTAGAGTGCACCCTATGAATTGGAACACGGCCAAAGCCTTCAGAAATGAACATCTATATGAAGAATGATCCTGTGAATCACGCTAGGCTCCCGATTTTCCTACCTATTATTGATCCTCGTGGCTTTATTTTTATAAGAGAATGGCTGAAAATATTTCGCTCTATAGCGGAGAGACCAACCGATAATTAACATTATTAGTTCACTTTGGTTTTCGTTTGAACGTTTCCCAACCAAAATCGATCTACGATCTCAATATCCAATGCCTTCAACTTAAAATATTTTCAATTGTAATCATTAATAAGGATTAAAAGTGACCAATTCTTTATAATGCTTATAGAATGCACAAGTAGTGGTATAAGAGCAGTAACGGATATGTACCGCAATATTCGTTGACAAAAATGTGATTTTTAATGCGGTGCATACGTAGAGTATGGCTGGGTGTCTGCCGTGACGTTCCAGGTCTTCGCCGGGAGATACTGAGGCCGTCGCTCCTCTTATCTTACGCTGGTTGAGAATGGTGATAGTGTGAACGGGGCAAAAGCAAATATTACAAATTACAGGTGCACGTTAAATGATCGGAGCCGCTCCTTGGAATCTGTACTTATAAAAACATTTTTTTAATACCTATGGAAAGCATACAAATTTTAAAGCATAAAAGAAGATGTTTATTCACAAATCATAATCGATGTTGCTAACATGGCTAATACCTCTTTAAAGAATTCTCAAAAAATTTAATTTTATAAGAGTAATGATATTTATCCATATTAGATGATCTACAACAATTCTTCCCCTGACAAAAAATAGCATATAAGAGATATCGAAGAAGTTTTTTTGATTACAGAAGAATTCTGAGTTCAGAACCCGACGATATTTTTGCAATAACTATTAATGAAGCGCAATTACATACTATCACTCGGTTATTCAAATTAGTTTGAATATGTAAGGGTAGGGATCATCTTAGACTATACATCAGATTGTGATTCCATACATTACGGAGAAGGGGGGCATGTTCTATTCCCTTGCTCACCTCGCTTTTCAAGGATTTTTGTTTCTGGGTGTCCGAGGACTTCATCCGGGAATTGAACCCGAAGCCATCCGATGAATAGCCCCGTAGCGAGTCAGTATGCCCCATAATATTTTTAAAATAATACATGTTTACGGGAAACTCTCAACCGTAGAGCGCTCGTTAATGAGAAAACAAAATCTCAGCTAAGGGACCATTCATGCAGAATGCGTGGAATTAAGCCATGCCACGTAAATAAAGTGACGTAATGCACTGAATTGCAATTAGATGTTAGATTAAAAATAATGCTTTGTTACATTCTTCACAGCATTTATTAAAAACTCTACCGGTTTAGACCTTTTCAGGCCATTATCAAGAGGTAAGAGAACAAATTGATAGACAGACTGGGCGGTATATACATACACTAGTGCAGGATCTCACAATATTTACGGGGGGGGGGGATGCGGAAGAAGAGGGACTATAAGGTGGTGAGTGGGTGGTTGGGGAGCTATGAGAATAGATAAACATAAAATTAAATGAATACCATTAAGATAGCTATGAAAATATATTTTTTTTTAATTTAACAAACGCTCGGTGGAATAAGTGGCTCGGTGGTGAATATAAGAAAGTTTATTTTTTAATTACACCCCAACCACCGAAGATTGACAATAGACTTGATGGTTTGAGGCGTTACTGAGTGGAACTTACTCATGATGAATAAAAATTTAAACTTTGTTTTTCCACAGAATATATATATAATTACACGACCATGGGTTCGACGCTCCGCGTCATTCTCAAGCGACAAGTACAGTGGTTCAACATCCTTAAATACCTTACATATAGCCAGAGCGAGTGGGGGGGTGACTGTAGACTTGGGGGGGGGGGTTAGGAGGGCGGAAGGGGAGGGGAGGGGATGGTTCTTCCCCTGGTCGTAAAAGTTTTTTACGTAAAACCAAGGGGGGAGTGGGAGGATGGGGAGGTAGGTATGGGGAGGTAGGCATGCATCAGCTCTACACGTCACATGAGATGTGGGCTCTACACGTCGTGAGATGACGTGGTCCACACGTCATCTCACGACCCACCCACGGGCAACCTTCAGTCTCCACCCGCTGCAGAGGGGGCGCTTTGGCGCGGAATTCCTCTTTCTCTCTTTCTCTCCTTCCAACCTTGATCGCCAAATTTGAGGGCTATATGCGTATAATATTCGTCAACCTTTCACGTAGTTTGAGCTTCCGGTATATCTTCTATATACGTTAAGTTTGTAGCGTGTCAGTCAGTCTGCATTTTGCGCAGTCACACTTTAGGGTCTATCTCAGTCGTACTAAATGTTACACGGATGGGGTTCGGCGCTTTCCACACAGAATTTTTCGCAGCACGCACATGGTCTCGGCGCCGTAGCTCGACATTGCCTTAAGTTGCGGAAAAAAACGAGGAAAAGTGGACCGAAAACGGCCTCACCACAAAACTAGAGACACTAACCTGGCTGTGGAACAGGTATTAATTTAAATTAAAAGTGGGACAAGAATTCAAAATTTACTTACATGGATTCAGTAATTGAGAAAAAAATCTTCCCTCCCCTGAGCGTTAGCTTGAAGAGCTTTTTGTAGCTGCGGAAGTTGGCGCCGAATATTTGCTTTTCCTCAACAGTGCTTCGAATAAAAAATTCATTTCCGTTAGCATAGCCCGCCATCACAGAAACAGAGGAGAACTTGAAGAGAATGCTAGTATATATTAATTAGATAATTGGTAGATATAAAAAAATAGCTCAAGGAAAACTAAGATATTAGTACACATAATAAGAGAAGAAGTCAAGACAAAAAGTACAATCGAGGCACAGAAATTGGAAGAGAAAAATAAATTCTGTCGTGTGGAATGAACAATAACTAGCGATGGAAGAAGTGGGAAAGAAGTAATCAGTGGAATAGCCCAGGTGAAGACAGAATTCCGTCAAAAGAAAGATCTATTTACAGCGGGAAACATTTACGGAGAAGTAAGGAAAATAATTTATGAATTGATATTTGGTAGTAAGGCATGGACAATTACAGCTGCGGAGAAACTAAGGGTGGAAGCATTCGAAATGTGGAGCTACAGAACAAAGATGAAAATCAATTTGATCGAACAAGTAAGCGTTGAGGAAGTCCTTAGGAGTGACATTAGAGAGGTCTTTCTAAAGATGTATGGAAAAAAATGTCCCCAGAGCCGAATGATTGGATCTCTTGGGCCGTAGTTTTGATACCCCTCGTCTAATTCTAAAATAAGCTATAACTTAGCATCTATCATATGGTGCTTATGGCTCTGGCATCACCGCTGGTGTGGCGTCTAAAATTTGCGGTCGGCCTGCTGTGATTACAGGGAATGGATAAGGCAAGTCTTTTGGAATTGGACTCGTTCCTTTCACCAGTGACTCACAATGTGCGATTTTTCCGCCCCAGGCTCCGAGGGTGAATTACCCCTTCGCCTCCAATACATGAACAATTGATGCGAAGATTCTCTTAATTTTTTTTATGACGACAAGCGTTCTCGCTGTGAAGGATTCTTCGGGCAGCTGTGTTGGCACACAACTGAGTCAAGGCCGCTGACAAGGCGCCGGAACCGCGACCGACCCGCTTTCAACCGATTCGTGGCGGTATTCTTGAGGAAATAGATATTTTTTCCCGTTCCCGTCGGAATATGACGAGACCTTGGTCGGTCTAGGCTTTCGAAAATATGTATCGATTGATCCGCGTTGAGTGACCTTTATCTCGTGAAAAGGTGAGAAATCATTGGTGTGGTACGAGGAAATGCGTCGCGCTTGAATTCAAGGACTTTCAAATATGTATGTTTTCTCGAATGCAATAATTTCCAGGGCCCATTTTTCTCTTATGGTGAACAGAATAATAATATTATAATAATAACATTAATAATGTAAATGATACATTAATGGTATGAAATGATATCTATAAAATTGAGGGGTCTTTGCTACCTGTATCATCCCAAAACAAATACAAAATAGTTTCACAATTCAACCTTCATCCAAATGCATGCAAAAAACTGCAAAAGGGCCATAATAATTTCAACTTGCCCTATCACGAGAAAATTTCTCATCTAAATAGAACAGTAAAGAGTTACCTTGTTGAGAACCTGTACTCTTCACACAATAAAATGTTTATTACTCCATATTAATGACAAAACAAAGGCATAATATACAAAAATAAGGAGTTTTTGGTAACCTAGAATTTGGACATGAGTTTAAGTTATCATCATTATATAATATTCTTCCATGCATTGGTTTATAAATAGTGGAAAAAGGACATGTACTAACATTAGTAAAAATAATATATTTGACTAATTAATTAATTATATCATATTTAATTTAGAAATGTATTTCTTCAATTTTAGGATAAATAAAAAGCAAATTTATCACATTTTTTAAAGCATCATAATAAGATTGAATAGCTCGCTAAAATGAAAAACTCGTTTCTCTGTCAGAGTTAAATAATAATTAAAATATCATTACATAGGTATTAATTGATATATCAGGTATAACTTGGTGGCAAGCTACATTTGATGTGATATAATTATGTGAAATAAAGCGAACGTTGAGATCTGTCCTAAAGTAAAAGTTATGTTTTGATGAATGTGTAATTTCGTAATCCTCATGATTTCTGTGAATTCTTTTATCAAAACATTTAAAAAAATTGTGACGTAAATTAGTCAGAAGTAAATGATATTGTTAGAATATTATTATTGTAAGGCTCCACAACCACTTCAATCAGTCACATTTAAACACATCGTGAAGAAATATCTGATTTCCCTCATAACCAAATATACTGCCAACCTGAGTTTTAACTTTCAAATTTAATTAATCACCTCCCGCAGTTTTCTTCTCCCGATTGAGCTTTCATCATCATCTTTTATTTAATCTTGGGTTAATTCTTCAAGTGCTGCTGAGCAAAGTGTATTTTAGCGCGTCATGATTAAAAATGTTCATGTTTTCTTCTGGAGTGAATTTTAAAATGCTTGATTATATAATATCTAGTGAATTACGCTTTATTATCCCACATATTGAAACTGCGTCACTCAAAGGCTATTTAACGCACCTGATGCAAAGTTCACAATCTTGGACTTAGGTTTGTGGAGCGATCATATCATCAAGGAAGTGCTATTAGCTGTATTTTTAAATTTACATGTGCTCTGCAATTGTTATATCGATGTTGAAAATCAATTTCTTCTTAATACTTTCGTATTAGGGTGATTTCGACAGCCGCTGCCCAAACAGAATATGCAATAAATCCATATATTTCGTTTACATTACCTACTTAAAAATTTATGCTATCGAAGATGATTGGGGCTTTTTCTATTTATTGAAGGAAAAACGGGGTAAATGGCTAGTGAATTGAGTGCTTTTTTTTAATTATCACTTGTTCCTCACAAAATTTCATTCAACTAACTATTTGAAAATCAAACTCAAAATTGATAACTACTCAAGTATTATTGAGGAAAATTATCTATTTTTTGTTTGATTCTATCTCAAGAAACAATGTCCTATATATCTAGTTTCTTTTTTGAAAATAACAATAAGTTACGGGAATAATTTATTTTCCAGTAGTTCTCAAATTACGGGAAAAACAAAATACCGAGGCATGAAAATACAAAAAAGAGGGTATATTTCTATGATTGGATAGAATAAGAATCAGGTTTTATTCATGCCATTTTATAATGGATAAAGACCATAAATATACTTTCAGAACTGTCGAAAGGATACCTATGCTTCCTGTTTTTCTCGGCACAACATAACTCACATGCAGCCTAGAAGTAGAGACGAATTCATTAAGGCTAGAAAGGGTCAATGAAATAGGCGTCGGCAGTTGAACTGTTTTCATAAATACTCAATTAAGAGCTTGCGTTTGATAGAGAGTTAAAAATGTCGGCAGTGTGGTGTTTTCTTCTCGAAGCCCGATTCTTTCTTGCCCCCTATCATTGCATCACCCCTCCCCCCGACTCATTCCTAGGAGGCTTCGGTCATTTTCAGGCGGGAAAGCAACTATGTCAGACGTTAATTCCGTTTAATAAAGAGGAGGCGATTCAAACGGGACAGTCATTTGTTATTGCCTCTCCTTGCATGTTCACGTTGCTGGCGGATGTCTTGGTTGGACGTGGCCAGATGGAACTGCTGCTGTCCAAATCATCCGAATACCGTCTGGGGAAGAACGCGGTCAATGCTATGGTCACGCACAGCTAGACATCTTATTTATCAGTCGTAATTTTTATCCCCTCTTAATCGCTCAACTTGCCTCCATATACCTCCTAGCTTTTTGTCGGCATTCCTGTTGATAAAATTTGGAGAACGACGGGGCGTGTTAAGACAGCGCAGTCGACTTAGAGGAGGGAATCCTGGAAATTACTCGATCTTTTTAAGTTTATGATACAATGATATCAGCATAATGGCAAACAAAATTTGTCCATACGTTTTATCTATATCATTAGCAATTTATTGTAGCCTCAGCAAATTTTTATCCGGTCATATATTAAAAAACTATGTATTCAAGAATTTCTTCATGCACGAATATGTGAGTGCACACAATAGATGAACGGGTTCTGAATTCTTCTGAATGAAATTCACATTTCTAGGCATAAAATGTTGCATTACCGCAAAAAATATTACCAAAAGCTTCGGCATTTTAAGACTTGTAGGGAATTTAAAAGCGCTGTCGATACCGTCAACACGTTTTTTTGACGAATTTTGAAAAATAAAAGCTGCTTAGTAAATCAATTCTTCTGGCACCTTTAACTGCTAATTTTTCCTTTTCTTTGTTACATTTTTAAAATATTGTAGTCTTTCTGAAGATCTAGATATGTTTTTCACACTTAATCGCTGAAAACTTTCCTTGATAAACATAGTTTATTTTTCGTATCCCTAATCTCTTATCTTATCAGGTGGTGGCTCTGACTCTCCTTCACTCTTTTATGTACTTAAATAAAGCCCAATGATTTGACCGACAATAGTACTTTCCCATTCAAAATACCAACGGTGGGCTGTTTAAATCAATTCTTCTGGCACCTTTAACTGCTTATTTTTCCTTTTCTTTGTTACATTTTAAAAAATATTGTAGTCTTTCTGAAGATCTAGATATGTTTTTCGCACTTAATCGCTGAAAACTTTCCTTGATAAACATAGTTTATTTTTCGTATCCCTAATCTCTTATCTTATCAGGTGGTGGCTCTGACTCTCCTTCACTCTTTTATGTACTTAAATAAAGCCCAATGATTTGACCGACAATAGTGCTTTCCCATTCAAAATACCAACGGTGGGCGAATATACTTTACAAATATCGTCTCAGCTCTAAGTTAATGGGATTTATGATGCTTTCTTTCTTATGATGAACTTCACTTCAATTTTAAAAGCCTATTTTTACGTGCAAATGTACCAAAATTTAGCGTTTTCTTGCACTTTTCAGATTTTGTAAAGACAAATTAAAGGTTATTTTCTCTCAGATTTAATTTAATGCATTTTATACGTTTGCCTTGTTGGCGACATTCATGAAATAAATATGTGCGAGTGCACAGTAAGGTTCACAGTCTGACTCAATCCCTCTTGGCAGCACGCATCAAAGGGTGCTTGTTTTATTAGTCACGCCTTGACCATCACCGACAGTGAATTTCATGTTCCACCGCACGGAGCGGCAAATTACAGGGTTCTCCAGCTTGTACAAAAAAGGATGCTATATGATGATTTGGCCAAACGCCAAGCCACCAGTCACGCAAAGCTCAAAAACGCCGTCTATATGCGAGTGACCCATTGCAATCTCAGTACGTTTGACGGCTGGTAATGTTAAAGCTGCGTGTCCAGTACCTTTCATTTAACGCTGATTTGCGTGTTACTACAGTGAATTATGCATATGATAAGCTGACTAATTTACTAGAATCTCTGTAACTATTTATTTGGAAACAGTAATTCTTAAATTGCGCTGGTACAAGTCCGCAGTTTTTTTCACATTCATCACATCTTCAGGCTTTCAATGAGAGAAAAATTGATATTATATCCAAGGGATCAGTAACACCGGGCACCTAATTTTCGTGAATAACAAGTTGGAGTGTACTTTATTTCGACAGTTTAAAAAAATGTAAATGCACGCCGCCATTAATGGACCTCCTCGTTCGCCAAAGTCATAGTCTTGTGTGGAGGTGCTTTTACAAAACATACAGTTGTTACACGAAATAATATAAATACAGTAATAGTTCAGCAGTCAACATAAATAAAATAATTACTAATACATTTTAAATAAACATAGATATTCAATTACTTTTCTTTCATAAAACAATGATGTGTAAAAAGCGTCGTTCATATAAAGTTAAAATATTTAAAAACACACTGCAGAATCATTGTGAAAAGTGTAAAAATCATATTCGGAGCAGTTAATTATAAAATTGTGGAAACAATGAAAATTACGATTTATGTTATGATCGAAGTATCCGCTTTTGGTTTCTACTAATGGGTTGATTTTCATTTCTAATATTTGCATCCAAAGACGTAATAAATCGTTAATAATATGCTGGTCCATGAAACATATTTTAGTCAACATTTGCGTGAATCTCAAATGTAAAAAAATAGCAAAATAGATAAAATTTTCACAAATTGAGAGATCGAAGAAATCGATTAAAAAAATATGAGCAAGAGTCAATTCTGTACGCCCTGAAAATTTCTAGACGATAGCACAAATTATACGCCTCGAGAAAGCTTCGGTAGAATGTGAATGATACGTCATCTTAAAGGCGGGAAAACTCATATTTCTCCATTGCCGATCCAATTTCCTGATAGCATAAGTTTACCATTTTGAATGAACTCAGTTCGCTTTATGCTGTGGAACGAGGAGCCCTGACCCCAGACCAGGATAAAGTAGGCGGTATCAACTTCCTCCCAACATTATCTCTTTTGCGCGAAAGAACTTCCGGCCTACTTCCTTCCTGTAAAAATATCAGCTCCGAGGTTGGAGAACGCTCTAAAGTTACGTGATGTAGATTCCTTGGTTTTTCATGGTTTCAACCATAATAGTTTATTTACGCATGGTGTATTTATTCATCATAAAAGATCATTTGGCCTTGTAAGGCTTCGAATCCGGTTTGTCCGATTACTTTATTAACAATTACACCAACAAGCCATTTCCTTCTAATGTGATTGTCAGATCCATATTCGAGTCTCGGCTAACAAGGGGAGAAGGCGCGGCGTACCTTGCTACGCCTTTTTCATTGCTATATATTTTTTATGGCATTCGGAATACCGAACGCATCTCGGAATCGGTAGTGGTTCCATTGAATGAACCTTATTTTGAGTGTAATCAATTATTTTTCTTTCGGTAGTTTAACATGCTTTACATAGTTTAAAAATAGCGGCCCTCACGAAGTTGGCAGTAATTTGGATATCGTCAACTCCCATTGTGGAGACCTCAGGGTTCGATTCTCCGTCACGGCGGTGTGCACTGTCGTCTTCACTATGTAATTCAAATGTTTTGATCTTGAATTGCATCTTTGGTGTAAATTAGAGATTTATAAATATTATAAGTCAAAATCTTACAGATTCATTCGAGGTATTTGGGAATATCTTGAAGTAATAACACATGCAACTGTAGTAGACACACCTTTATAATTTACTTTACCTATACTCTACCTTTGTTTATAATTTCGCTGAATTTCACAGTGGTAATTCATACTATTCGTGCAACTTGGATCTCTTCCCAAAATCCCTATGACCGCGATGAGTTTGTTGACCTGAAATCCAAATTATACCGCTGAGTTGTCGTTTGCATTCATTTTTCCTCCACCTTCAAAGAGAGAATGAGTGCATTATACATCACGCGGTATAGAAATGACACGTTGGAGGAACTTGGATAGAATTAGAATTAGCCTTAAGATGATATCTCTCTCATTATGAATGGTGCGCTCTGCAATTGCGTTTCGGACCGAAAATGATTGTTTAAAAAGCTATTCTCTAATCTTTTGTTTCTGCCTTTAGATCATCGCTAAATCGCACGGATTTGTAGTTTTTTCATTTAACAGCATTTATTGGAGTAAATTTTGCATTTTCCCCCCCGGAATTTCTTAGGATTTGCTGGCATATCACAAAGGTACTCTGATTAATTACCAAGATGTATACCCTGCATTGAATATTAAATCTACCCTATATGTAATTGTAGGAGTAATAATTATGCTGTTGATTATCCAAGAATCTTTTTTTGGTGGCTTGTGACGACCACCGAAATTATTAAATTCAAAAAGAGGTCTGTAAATAATCATTTATTGCCAAAGCAGTTTTATTGTTCTGAGGCTTTAGTCGCGGATTATCATGATGACTTTCTAGAATGCCTTTCTTCTATGGTGAGCTTATCTCTTATTGCCTATCCTTTCATAGCCACGCCCTAGCCTAATCTTATCATGAGCGCGCGGTGTTTTCCTTTAAAAAGACAGTTATGCCTACGTGTAAAAACCGCATTTGTAACCTGTGTCGCATCTCCATCATCTGTACCAACTTGTGTCGTCTTATGACATCGGCATTCTACATCTGACGGGTAGCCATTCAGGATGGTGAAAACATCTGACTTGAACACTGGGTAATCTGTGCGAAAATTCGTCTTTTCAAATATAAATTCCTTTGACGTATCTACCATATGCATATTTATTCCGTTGATTTTCTCTCATTCAGTTCAGACCTTCACTACAGAAAATTCTTAGCATGCTTTGCATTAAAAACATAAAATGTAGGATTGCAATAAAATAAATTACTCTTTTTCCCAATGAGGAAAAGGAAAAATTCTGGAAAATCTTCTAAAAATATGCTAAAATTTGTATTAGACTTTCATTTTTTATCACAACTTACTATGCTATCAAGATTGTTGAGGTCAACCTTTACAACATCACCAATTAGAATGGCTAAAATATGATCATGTAAACTCAATAGTATCATTTAATTTCTTAACAAGGAAAATAAATTGACAGGGAACTGTAATCAGAGAATGTACACTCTAGTTTAATCAGCATCGCTGCAGAAACGTGAGTTGACTCTGCCAAGTTCGAAAATCCTAAGAACTCTTATGGTCAGACGACCTTTTTTTCAAATCGGATGATTTTTTTCAAATTGGTTTTCCCTAGGAACGTGACTGACGATATAGTTTATATTTATATGGTTTCCCACGCGAGCTGTTCATTCGACCACGGGCTCATCAGCCGATTTGTATGCCGCTGTTGCGCAGCCGACAGAATACTTTCATCTCGCACACCAACCATGTCTCCACATCCAAGTCAGGTCGTGACCTCAACCGAGATGGCTTTATCTTGACTATTGGCCCTTTCTTGGACGAAGACTGTGATATGGAAATGGTCGCCGAGATATTTGAGAAAGAGAAAGAAAAAGGTTTAGGATGCATGCGATACCAGAATGTTTGCGCAAACAGGAGGTCGGCTTTCAGACGGTTAAGAGACGGGACACGTGACCTATGGGGACATGCAGATAAAATCGAGTCAAATCCGAGAAAACCCCCTGGTACTGTCGACTCGGAAATCATATTGATTCAGTAAGTGTCAATACAAACAGATATTTCATATCGAGGCAAAAAATGAACGGCAAAGCTAGCCGCACCGCTTGTTTATTTGTAAAATTTTGTATATTACACCACTCGAGTTCATTTTACATTTCAATTTGATCATAAAATAAATTTAAATGATGGAAAAAATTATAAATTATTTCTGCTTGAATATAAAATAACTTATCCAACATTTTACCTTACAAACAAGCGTTATTCGATGAAATACCTTAATAAAATAGTTTTCTTTACGCTACTAACGTGGGAAGCAATACTGGAATCAATATCCTATCTAAAATTATAGTATACTTAAACAATATCGAAAAATCAATGCTAATATCTGAGAAATTTGCCGGTAGGCTTTTTCTATGTTCCGTTTTTTTCATCCGAACTCTATTAACCGTAATTTCAGAGATTATACGGCAATAGTGATTTAATTTGCTCATAAAGTGGGACGTTAAATCGTAATACCTTTGCTTATGATTTATTAATAATATTATTCTATGCAATATTAAATCTAACTTTCGTCTTCTACCCTTAAATTCTTAGTATAACTGAAACTAATACAACTATACTACTATGGCGTTTTTTGCCTTTTAAAAATAAAATTCAAGGTCAAAATAAAATAAGTCACCGTTTTTTCTAAAGGTAAGAAGAAAAATTATGGAAATCGTCCCTTTTAGACTAGGTTGGTCACAAATACTTCTTTCAAGATTTCCAAATTCGTCAGTATCATTAAGCATCGATTTTTTTGTAAACCTTGACTCAAGGACCAAATTAGTTTTTCATTGACTGATGGTATTGCCACAGACACAATGATAAAAAAACGAATGTATAGAAATGACGGTACTAGTCAGTGGCGAAGAGGCAAACAAGACAAAAATTACCTAAATTTATAAGCCTTTCAGTAAAAATAGATATTTTTAACGGTAATTATAATAATTTTTATAATAGTTGTAATAGGTAGTTAGAATATTTTTTATTGGTAATCATAGACGAGAAAGTATTTCTTCGTCGATTAAATTCAATCGTCCATGTATCAATTGAGTTATTAAATGCACTCCCTTCCGAAAAGAAATGACATATTAGTATCTTGATGTACTTGAAGAGAAATGCACAATAATTATACTACTCTCTACCATGACTTGCAATTGGATTTTATCTCTACCCGGCACAATGTTTGAAAATGAAAACTTTGTCAGTCACCTAGGGAGATCTCACGCACTTTTATAGGAAATAAAGGAAAAATGTACTTTCTTCATTATCTGGCAACATGAAATGACAGTATGACTAAGATATTTTTTCCATGCGTTTTTCTTATTCCTGGCGATTGAATTGCTAAATTTCTGTAATTGCTAAATTTAAAAAATATCGTTCTCTTCCACAAATTTTGAAATTCTATAACGGAATTCCACAATATGTTTCATTATTTTCAAATCTATTATCTATCCTTGTGTAATATGCTCTGCACTGTTGGATACTTGAGTTGGATACAGAAGTAAACATTGTACGACGTTTGAAGCCAAGCTTTTGCTTAAAATTTTTCTTCTTTGTATTATTTGACCTTTTCTGTATTAATCAACTATGGCGGCTCTTTCAGCTGAAAAGAAAGCTTAACTGAAACCACCTCGGAGAACAGTTTTGGGAAATTTGCACAGGAAAAGAACCACATTCGCACTGCGTAAGAAGCTGAGGAAATCCTAGCGGAAGAGCGCATGAGGAAAAGGATGTTGAGGTAAAGGTGATGTTGAGAACAACCGCTGCGGTGGGAAAAGCTGTGGTTCGCGATTTAACCCTGACGGCGAACGGGAAAAAAATTCGTCCTCCTCTTCCAAGGTGTCCATTTTTTTGTTATTTAACTCCAGTGTTTTACAGGATATTCGGAGGGTATATGGGTTACCGACATAAGGCCCGGCGCAGAATCCCCGGCGACAATATCCCCGCCGACATAAGACCCGACGACAAAACCCCCTGAGGACATAGGCCCGGTGACAAAAACCCTTGAAGACATACGTCCCGGTGACAAAACCTTCTGAAGACACAAGGCCCAGCGACAAAATCCCCTCGATAAAATCGCCACAAAATCTGCAACAGAATCGCCGCGGGGATTTAGTCTCGGGCGTTTTTTCGCCGCGGGAGAATTTGTATCGGGCGATTTGTCACCGCGGGGATTTTGTACCGGGCGTTTTGTCTCGGGACTTTGGTCGCCGTGGATTTTAGGAGCGGGCCTTTTGACTGTGACCCAGGGTCTCTCCAAGTTTCTCTGTACGTACGTTAGGTATCATATAAAAAAATCTATTGTTTTTTTTATATAGATACTTTTAAAAACGTGTATGGACTGAAATCAGGTATAGAATCTTGTACGTCTTACATTGGCGGATCCCTCTTATTTTTTGCCGCCTTGGAAGTATATCTCCGCGTATTTACTATTTTCACTATCAATCACCATATCGTATCCGTTTCCTCTATTTCCCTAAAAAGTTATATATTATCTCCGGTACAGCCACTGCAGCAGGGAGGTATTCCAAATCGCTCAATAGAACAAAAATCAGTTCCTTGCTTATGGTTATTGCACAGCATTCATTTACTTGTAGCCCAAGAAGTAGTCCGGTGACCACTTTTCATCATGCTTAAAGTATAAATAATATATTATCAGTCATTTTGTAAAAACGAGGAATAGATTCTTACACATGCAAACATTTTTCCAGCGCATCTCACCGAGTAACGTCAAAAGAACCAACATAAAAATGCGAATGTGATTTTTTTAGAAACGATTCCCAAAAAATAATTCTTCCTATCCTTTTTTTGTGCGCCAGTCAATGGAATACATAATTAGAAGAGTAAATATCGAAATTATCTTGAAAATAATGTTTATTTTTCTTCTTGGACCAACCTGTTAAAGCTTGCTTAATTTTTATCATCAGAATGTGTATGTTATTAGATGAGATAGCGACAAAATACTCTCTCTTTCTTCTTTAATCTCGCTGGGGAAAATGAATGAGAAAATAAATAGTGCTTGCTCGTTGATAAAACCTCCCAGATAAGGACAGAAGTTTTTCCACTATCAGAGCCGGAATAATGATTTAAAAAACACACCCAATGTAAATAAGATAACACGATTTTGGAGGAAGTTTTATGGAAGCAGATACCATTTTGAGTGAATGTGGTTCCTAACTCGGAGATAAACACCGAGCACAGTTCCATTGGTGCAGATCATTATTAAGTGGTTCCTAATCCATGGGATAATGGCACAGACGTTCATGGCAATTAATAATTAAGGGATAAGCTTTTTTGATCTCTAAAAATGGGTTATTCTAGATATAAAAGTCAATATTAAGTACAAAGACAGAGGCACTACCCTCCAGGACCAATGATGTTGCAAAGAAGCCTTAGGGCCATAATAATTTTGGAAACGGAAATTAATTAATTCTTTAATTCAGAGAACTAAATTTCATGTTTGGTGAAAATGACTTTTGGACTACCTTCTGTAGAAATGAGAGGTAATTTGATTTCTAGGGATTTAATATAATCGTCGAAAGCATTAGAAAGGCATATCGTAATTATGCCTTTTTAATTACATCTATTTTTGCATAGAGGCATGTAAATAAAAATAAATTAAAGTATACGACAACGACGTCATTTCATTCTGTGATACTGGTATATTAAAAAGTGTTTAATATATTTTCGTCTAAATTGTTCACCCTTGCACCATCTAAAATTACCAATAAGCAACGGCTATTCAATAATAAGACAGTATTGTCATATGCATGACTTATGAAATCATGCTCATGGTATGCGTATGATGTAGAAAGATATTAAGAATTGAAATATAAGCTGGCAATTCTCTTTAAGCCTAGATTATCTGCAGTTGATGGACCATGGTCAGGAGTTGTATCGGTTTGGACATGATTCATCATCCTCGGAAATCCATTGTCGAAAAATATCACGCAATTTGATTTATTTCTCTTTCGTATCTTATTTCTAGTCATGCCCACATTTAAGGAGCTTCGAACACCTATCTCTAGTCATAGAAGATGAAGTGAAGAATGTATTTTACGAGGCAAAGTCAGGGACCTTAGTTTTCTAACTAACGTTATGGAATTTTGTAATAATGTGTTATTCTGGGTATTATTTATAACTCTAATGTATCTTTTCTCGAAAAAAAAATAATCTGATCCTTGAAAAAATACGTACATAAATGAATTTAGATTGTAGCAAAAATTAAAGCGGTTTTAGTGTTTAAATATGAAGTAAAAAATTCAATGTATTTGGACCGATGCTTCCAAAAAAGTCAAATAATAATTTCTATTTGTTGATTTATTTGCTGCTTAAGTGCAATTCACAGAAGTTGATTTTCAGGATGAAATAAAAATTAGTCTTTTATAATGTGAGCATAAATTAAAACAGATTTACAACAGGGACACTGAGGGTTTTAAACTAATTTTAACACTTTCCATAATCGAAACAACTTCATTTGTCAAATATATATGTCGTAAATTCATTATTTTTCAATATTTTTTCTTTTATGAAGCGAAGTGACTGTGTTGTTATCTTTCGGGGGGCACCCCCTGTACCCCCCCCCCCCTCGCTACGCCACTGACTGAATTCACTACCTTTAAAATATAATTTATTTTCTTTGAGACAGCAGCCGGTCATGTCTTAAAAATATGGGTATTAGATGGAACCTTATGTTTAGCCGTCTTAGGTTTAAAGCTTTATATGCGCATATTGAGTGGTATAAGAACTATTGTTAGTAGCATATAGGCACGACAAAAAAATCTGCTAACGAATTCTACCTGACACCGAGGTGGCTACAGTTGATTGAGGATGGTCTTAACGTCATTACAAATATAGCCACGCATTGTGTGAAATCGCATCATATTTTGCCCTACATATTTCCTGCATTGCATTGCAATGAATTTGTGTTGCCTCTACCTGATGATTTGGAAAAGAGCGCACTCATTTACTTTTATCCGACCAAGGACGTTCCCGCCACTCGCTTCCTTAATCTAAACTTCTTATGGGATCTTACATAAGTATTTCATGCATATTTATCGACAATAGCTTTAAAGGCATCGTAACTCTCAGATATTTCACTATTGCCGATGATCACCAATCAATCCTCTTGAAGCAAATTGACCCATTGTTACCAGCGAAAGCAGCAAGTACATACATAAATATACATGAAGACGCCACATTTTCCCCCTCACTCTCTGTGTAGATAAGCACTCTGCGCTTAACTCCTTTTATTGTCCCACATTTCATCTATACCAAATACATGTGGAAGTAAATTCCCTCATCTGTAATGAACCCATGGATTAATTTCTTAAAGTGAGAAATGAGAATTCTTGCTCCATGCCGGCACAAACATTATCCTTCGCTTTCTTAGATTTCAATGCTAGATCCATAGGAAGGTCATATCTATGACGAAAGATGAAAGGTATGTCTACTTAGGTTGCAGCTGTTGAGAAAAAGGAAATGCTGGCAAGGTTCTACCCATTGCTCGCTTCACACATCAAATGTATCTTTCTAAGTTATTAAATTACCGCTTCTTTACACCGTCAGTTTTTCAAAGGTGCAGCTAGATAAATTGTTGACAGCTGTGATCAAAATTAATTTTTTAGCACCTTTTTACCTTCATTTAATGTTGTATTTGCTTCGATATTCACATTTTGTAGCCAAGGAGTTCTTTATTATTCAATTGGAGGAAAAACCAGTCTAACATAAGAAGCGACATTAACATTAAATGTCATCAGTTTCCCATTTATGCGCCGCTGAAAACTGAACTTTATGTTTTCCACTGGTTAACATATGCTACTAAACATATGACTTTATTCCGATGAAGTTTTGATTATTCTTGAATATCGTACTTTTCAACAGAAACCGGTTGTTCGTCTCAGTTTCTCCTCTGTGTTTTGCAAATTTTTTGTCTGAGATAAATTAGCATTTTTACTTAGATTTATGAAAATAGCGAGATCATTTACTGCAAATGTTTTTTAAAAACGGAACTTAATGTTTTCCACTAATTAACATATGTCATCAAAAATATGGAATTATTCCGATGAACTTTTCTTCCCGCATGAAACAGGTTATTCGATTCAATTGCTCTTCAGAGTTGCTAATTTTTTGTCTGAGATAAATCAGAATTTTTACATAGATAAACGATAAATGACGAGAAAATGTATTAATTTACGGTATCTGCAATCTGTTTATGCTTTTTTAAACAACTTTTATTGTCTTGCCATTAGGATTTTTTAATTCCTTAGGCAGTCTCTGAGTGAATCACATCAATCTGCGCGTTCTTATTGATGGATGATTCAAACATATGCCATTTACATATAGATTCCGTCTTTTGTCCTACTTAGCCATTTCAATCACTCAGTCATATGCTCACACTCAACTTTTCTGTACTCACTCCAACTCCCTTCTGGAAAATGAATTAGCATTGGCTCTCTTCCGCAGTGGAAAAAAGACCAAGGATGTTTACATTTCGAAGGCCATACTTTTAATTTTATGGTAATCACGGTCACGAAGAGCTATATAGCATGATGATCGTGGGACCTATACTCTTGAAGTGGCAAGGACAACTCAAATCTCTATTTTGAGTATAATGATGTTTTGCCGACAAATATTTCTGTCTCTCATTATTTGCACGATTATTTAATTACTGATGATGACTTGGGCATTTAAGTTGGCATATTTGGCCTCCTTATTAATCAATGCGGGTGAATAAGACTCATTATGATTTTCTCGGTCTAGACTCAATATAAGTAGTCTTTTTCTGTCCAGCAGAATCGCCAGTTGTCCGTTGATATAAAAATCCCGACTTCTGTTATTAGAAAACATAATATGAAAATTCTATTACGTCCATTGGTTTAACTAAATTCAAATTTAATGAGTCATTTATATTCTTCGAGACATAATTCTAATCTAAATGAATTATTGAAATTCTCTCAAACCATTGTAATCTGCTCCATTCTGTAAACTACACAACCTTTCTAAAAATAATATATAGAGGTTATGAATGTACTAATTGCATATTTATCAGTATCTCTCTGATGTAGGTTATAATTATCGATACAGTTTTTATGACTAAGACATTATTGAGTCTAGGATATTTACCTGCGCTCATGAATTGGGTATTATCCCTTCTTTATAAATTCTCAGATATTCAGCGTCACCAATTCAAACATGGAATGATGAAACTTGAGACAATCACGGAGTCCTACCTCGAGAACTTTCTAGTTGTGCAGGCTGTGGTCGTTGAACTATTTCCTGAATCATCATACTCTTTTGCGTTGTCCATTACCCTCTCAACCTCTAAAGTATTATCCCTTACGTCTGGTCTGCTTTTCTTGCTTATCTACACGGCCATGACCTCCCGTAAACCCTTCAAGTTCAGTCCACCGTCGAAAAACCATTACCTGGCAAGAATTTATCAGGATGGTTATTTTCCTTTTGCTATCCGGCTGAGCGCAGGTGGCTATCAATTGTGTCTGGAATGTTCGAACCAAACAAAAGGTCTTCATGCACGGATTTTCGAAAAGATGATTGAATTTATTCTTATTTGCGGTAATCCAAGTCCAATCCGGTAATTCGTACTTTAATTCCTTCATGGCTCTACAAAATATTTAATAATCCCAAGGAGATCCACAGCAAATCAAGAACCTCTGATTCTTGAAATGATACAGATTATGTCGTCGTCGATTACCGACAAAGGCCCATACTCAAGAACGCAATCTGGTGTTTCGTCCATAATTGCGGTGATCTGAACTATTTGGGTACTTATGAATAGCATCAAATTCCGTAAATTCGAAAATAACTGTCCATTAGTAAAATTAGCAGTAATCATAATAAAAGAAGGTTTTTTTGGCATCGAGGTACACTTTGGAAGTAGTAGTAGTAGTTTATAGTGGAAGTTTTGAGAGCAGTACATATCACTCATGAATGCCATTTTTTAAATAATTTCTTAAATTCCAAAACCAAAACTTTTATGGATCAACAATCAATAAAACACGATAGAATAAATTCTATAATATGGAAAGGATTGCAAAAGGAATTCAGGTTTTCCATGAACGGAGGATTCCAATAGTCCTGATTGATTAATTAATTAAGTTATTTTTATAATCAAGGTCTGCGGATATTCTAGATAATTCATGGTACACTTAAAGCCCTTTTATGGTTAATGCCTTCATTAAGCGTTAAAAAACTAGAGTTCGCTTTTTAAAGTTTTTTTCAGCTAAAGGTCGTAAAATCAAAACAATATTCCTACCTTGGCCATTGTTTTAGTAACCTATACTTATTTATAAATACCATATACTATAGTAATAGAAACTTTTACAAATTGATATTCTTTTGTTAATTATCTATCGTATATACTACTACTTTTAAAAATTGTATTCTATTTTGTTCATCTTGGTACTAGTACTCTGTACTGTTGTATGACTTTATGTGATTTGATGGGTTCTGTAACAGAATCGGTTTGCCAATGCTAAGGCTTATAATTCATATATTTTTTATTCCTTATGACGTAATATAGATGCATTAAGTCGGAAACTGTGACCAATGCATTTATAAGTTGTGTACACTTCTTCTGCTCTTAGGGACAGACTTGTGTCAGAGCAAGTAAAGTAATTTATTTTTATTAATATTATACACGTAAATCAAAAATCAAAATCATATATAGGGATCAAAGAATAGATATGGCCCTTTAATACGTTTTTGAACGATTAGAAATTTTTTCGATCGACACGCGTACTTTAGGGCGTTCCACATTTAGTTGACAGTAAGGGCCTTATGGATAACAGTGTTGCCAAGCTTCCGCTCCGCCGGCAGGCATCCTAACAGCTTATGCAACCACACATAATTTGGCGCCAAAACTATTTAGTTCAAAAAGGAATTAGGGATCGCACCAAAGACTGCGTAAATTAACCCCGTAAGAGAAAATAAAAAGACCATTTCAGTGCTCGTTGTGAAATATTTGACTGCCTGAGTTCCTCCTTGCTTCATTTATTGCTCGGTGGGATAACCAATTCCAATAACTATCCCAACGGAAAAATATATGCCTTTATCTTCCCTGTCGTACCAGGAAACATAGCGCGCTCCAGGCGTCTCACAAAAACTCGGGAGTCAAAAGTTCGTTTTTAATGAATATAAAATAAATTCGTTATAATAGCCGCTCGTTGGTGTGAAATTAATCATTTAAAAAAATAATAATCTTCTAAAACTGCCACGAAGTAATTTTTTTTATAACTATTGGTTTGGTTAAACGTTATTCCTCAAATTGGGATACTTCTCAATCGCAGTATTTTTTATTTCAGCATCCTAATTTCTAATTATTTTACCTATAATTGCAGGTAGACTGGTTAAGGTAGATTTAAAATAAAAGAATGACCTTGTTGCTGTGAAAGCTGTCTGTTCTTAATTGCTCAAGCCAGTAGGACTAGCACGTAGCCTGCCAGACTTGACGACGATTTTGGCGAGGATGGAGCGGAAAAAAATTGAATCAGCCGTAAAGCTATCTTTTTAATCGGCGTATTTTGCTTTCTTTTTGGGGATTGGGGAGGACAGCGATAGCACTGTCGTGTCTTCACCATACCAGACTCCACATGTCGTTACCCAACGCAGCAACCACCCCACTCCATTGCATACTCGACGCAATCCTAAAGCACTGGAGCAAAGGGGAGGGGTAATTTAAGAGGTGATCGGGTCATTGAACCCCCCGCTGACCTAGGACAACCGCAAAGCGTCGCCTGAGCTGGGGGACCGAAATTAGCTAGTCGAAGCAGTCTGCTGCTACGGGAGATCCATTATCTTAACGGCGAGGAGTTGAAAATTCATGACAGGTCGTCTGGGTGGCAGAAAGAAGTTTTAAATGCTATATAAGCATTGACTGTGACCGCAGCCAAAGGACTACCCTGAGTTTTTCAAGGGTAAAACTTTGAGTTCTCTGGATAAAGGGTTTTCAACCCGCGGCCTCCGGACCGCTGGCTAATTTCTTGCGGGTTGCAACTAAAAAAATGATATCAATATCGACACACTCGTCAAAAATAAACAACGTCAAAAATCGCATTGATTGATTGAACTTTTTAACCCATAAAGATTATTGCACTTTGAAATTATCTGATTTTTTTTGCTTTATTGATGTGGTGGTAAAGTGACGTAGAGCATTGTGGCCCTCCAGACGACGTGAAATCGATTTTTGGCCCTTGCATTAAAAAAGGTTGAAGACCCCTGCTCTATAATATCGATTAGGTAGGTATATTTTTAGTTGAGTGGCTTACATGAAAATCGCCGGTAATTCAGCTATTTTCGAGGGTTAAATTTTCTTTGATATTTATTTTTTGAGATTTTAATTGACGTCCCAATGTTATTAGTGTGTCAACAGAAATTATTTAGCTTCAATAATGACATGCAAATGTTTATTCTAGATTAAAAAATATTTTAGTAAAAAACGTTAACTTTGCCAACCGCGTTAATCGTTAACCTTAACAGTGACATTGTAACAAAATAAAAGAAATACATACATTAAACTGGCAGTTTTTTGTACCTTCGAGTGCATCTTGTGCTTCCAACTAAGACAACTCTAAGATTGTTTAAGACTACACATTGAGTGATTTTTAGGTGTGAGATTAAAAAAATATTTCTATGGCTTATTTGAATAGAAGTAGGAGACAAAATAAAGGTCTGTATACATACCTTATAGAAAGACAGGATCAAGCTGAAGTCAAAATTTCATTTTTATTAAATAAAATACTTTGTAGCCACTCGGGAGTGTGACATTAATCATTACTGTTTTTGGAAGATAACAATCTCGTACCATGAAGTCAATTTTTTACTTCAATCTTGGCTAGCTTTTTGTTAAATGTTATTCTGCAGCGTGGGATACTTCTCATGCGTGGTCTTTGTTATGTGTTACCATCTTCATTTCTGATTATTTTACCCACAGTTGCAAGTAGACTGGTTAAGGTAAATTTAAAAAAGAATTGTAAATTACCGGTTAATATACTTTGACATGACTTGTTTCGTTGCAGTAAAAGGCGATCAAATTTACCTTCATCCCGTCTATGAAGCACATTTTCTTCTCTGCCCTTTGCCATTTATTGATTTTTTCCATATTCAATTAAGAAAATTGGCCAAATATGAAATTATGGTTAAATTAATGATATTTCACGGTACATGGTTTCAGTATGTAATCAATACATGAGAAATTCTCAGGATACAACTTCGAAGTAAGAGAAGAAAGAATGAAGTAAGGAAGGTGACAAATTTCTAAACCCACGAAGCGTTAAAAAGGCTTTAAATAAAACAAAAATAGGCAAATATCGAAAGTCTGAGACAAATAAACATGCAACACAAAATGTTTCTTTAACAGTTCACCTTTTATTTCAGTATATTCCGGTGGTGTCATGGTGCTGGAACGCGCCGAAACTCCGTTCCGACACTGGTTAACAAAAGACATAATAGTCAATAACACTTTTTAAAATTTTGCTGTCTCAAAATTTCTGATGTATAGGTTCGTAACCAAAACAAAACATTTTTAATAAAATGTAAATTATAACGTATAATAAAAAAACACACAGAGTAATATTTCCCTTCTAAAAGAAGTTAAGTAAAGTGTGTTCCGGCATGGCTAATTTTGCCATGATGTCACTTATTTTATCGCTAATATGATGTAGATTCGTTTGTTATATTGCATATGATTATTTCACAAAATCTCAAATTTACCAGCTAAAGTCAGTACAACTCATTTAACGAAAAGAAAGAATTCATCCTGAGTGTGAAATATTGCATCGCCGTTCAAAGAAATCTATTGTGTTGCTGAGTAATCAAGCTAGCCACTGACCTCTTATGAAATGGGTGAACACAATCGATGTAAATTAATGAGACTTCAATTTTAACAAGCTTTCATTCGTGGGATATCTGATAGATATAAACAGACACGAGAAAGTGTTGGCGACGCAAATTATACATTAAAATGAAGAAGTTGCATCATGCCGTTTACATCATCCTTTTATCTTGAATATTGAATGCTATTTATCTGCACTTAAAAATATCACCTGTTGTTTGAAAACACGGAGAAGACAACACAAACAAGACAACACGGAGAAGGGTCAGTAAATTGTAAGAATCAATTTTTGACAACAAAAAGATGTTATACGTTCATCCTGGGAACAAAACTAAATTATGCATCTTAGATGGCATAATATCAAAAGCTGTGTAGGATTGATGCACGAGTAAAAAAAATAAAGGTTAAAGTAGTCTTGACCGATCTGTTATAAAAATTTAAAAGATAACCAATCCATAGGTTGCACTAAGTCTTTATTGAACGATAAATAGCAGAATTGAAGAATTATGATGCTAAATTTTTATTTATTTCAAATAGATATTTTCAAAGAATTTCTTACTTCTTACAGTCAAAAACTGATAAGGTCGCACAGAAAGCGTACGTAGGTTTTAAGCGAATTAGGATGGGGGCTTTAGAGTCTCGGAGGTCTCGTGTTAGGCTATTGTTTGAGCATTTGGGAATAGATATCTTTCAAAGAGACTCGGAGAACATCTCAATAGAGCTTAATAATAGGGTGGTTTCCTATTTTTTTACTGCCTAAATCGAAAGATTATTACGCCTAGAGTACATATTTCACACTTCTAGATTTTTAAATGACGATATCTATTTTGCGCGTTCAAATGAGAAGTGAAAAATTTCAAGTGAGAAAACGCGACGGAAAAGTATGAACGCTGGGAAAAGCCCGTGTGACGTCATTCTGGTTCCGGCTGCCGCTGTGTGAGGCCACCTTGGTGCGAGGCTATGAGCGCCACTGCGATGAAGGCTGCTAGCAGGTAGCAGAGTACTCTTGGTTTAAATAAGGATTATTAATACCCTATCAAACGAAGGAAACTTTCCGACCATATGCAATTTTAATAAGTGTTTGTCAAGGGATTTTTCTTTGAACTCTGTGCCATGCATTGGTAATCTCAGACGATGTAAAACTGGCTACTCGTATAGCATCTAGGTTCATGTGACATCGCGTGGAGTGGAATCGCATGGGCGCCAATCTGGCCTTTTTCAAATGAGGTTAAAATTGAACATTAACATCCGTCTAAACTGGGATTTCTAAAACCAAATAATTTGTATATTATGAGTACACTAATGGTGGATAACGAATCGCAATCAATGTCAATTCGTTTTATTTTAATTATACATTTCCAGGTCCAGCAAAAATAGCAATTAAAAGGAATAAAATAAATAATGAATAAAAATAATATTTTACCGATCGAATAGGTATAGGAACTCGTTTTTCCTCCGAACAATAAAGGACTAATAATGCATGCTAGGCGGGACTTAGTACATTTTTCCTTTTTTTTTGTGAACGACTGATATCTTAACACCCCCCGCCACACGCCTGTTGATGCGGCTTGCGGGGTAGTATGAAAATGTAGACGGGAAATCACTAATGTTTAAAACAATTTCTCTGTGTCATAGTAGTTGAGTGCTAATGGTGATTCGGCCTGCAGATATGGGAGCTTCTCGTCCTCAATAATATTAGCGTGAAGGATCCGATTTATAGACCGAACACTCTCAGAGTAAAATAAAATATTTTTACAGTATTAAACCCTAGCATTTATTATTCGTATAAATGTTATGCGGAACTTCGTACACGTATTTCTTTTTACTGTTAACGATCGGTGCCCTAAAATCCCAGCAACACGCATATTGAGACGGCTTACGAGGTAGTACAACATGATGAACCGATTAGTGAGGGAAGATCGCTCATAAGAGTGTAAAGAACAACAAACCTCGATGGACGAGTAGTAGCTCAGATGCGGTGGCCCGCTCGTATGGAGTGCATGGAGAAAGAGTTTGGGCCATCGATATTTCGCCGCATATAGTTCGAGAAGCCGCAACACATCGAAGAGCGGAAAATACGCGTCTATTCATTTTTTTATCATATCGATATTGACCATAAAAATGTAAGAGATTCCATTCCACGTGCATATTAAAGATTCTCGCCTTGAGACATACAAAGGAAAGCCGCGTGATTCGTCAGAAACTGCTACGGGCGTACACACAGCGTCACCCAGACGTTAAGGGAATTAGGCTGGGAGCCGCTAGTGACTCGGAGGCTCGCGCTAGGCTTAGATTGCTTGAACAATTGAGAATAGATATCTATAAGAGCGACACGAAGAACATCATATTTGAGCCCCGCTATATTTCCAGATCCGACAGAAGAGATAAATTAAGAGGGATGCTTTGCCGAACGGATAGATATGGGAATCCGTTTTTTTCCGCGAACCATAAAGGAATATAATTAATGCTAGCCTTAATTTTGTTTGAGCATTAGCCTTTTATACGTAACCTGCTGGAGTCCCCACCAACGTGAACAGATGGCCAGCATCCTTGGCCATCCTTTTCGACTGCTCAGCGCACAGTGGGCTCTTCAGTCGTTGAGTCTTCGAACAGCAATTTCGTGAAAAAACATTCACGGGCTCCGACTTGGGAGACGGCCAGACCAAAGAAGACTCCGGCCGGACCACCTAGGCTACGTAACTTCCGCTTCACGCCATGTACCCCCCATCCCCTCGCTCCATTCAACACAGCTGCTCCAGCAACCAGATCTCCCCGAGTAAGAACCAGTCCAGCCTCTCCCTCACCAGATTGGACAGTCCTTGGATTGGAGAGTCCTTTGTGAAGCGGACCGCCAGTGTAACGAACGCTGATAGAGACTATAGTTTTGCAATGCCACCCCACGAGATGATGCTAAAGCATTCAATGCCGCATTACGCACGTGGATTACCATGGCGGTGGTTTATTGCCAAAATGGCATCGTAAATGACATTTGTAGATAGCTATGACTCCGCTGAGGTAACTAAATAATACTGAGTTTTAAAAAATTCTTTTTATCTCGAACTTATCGGTTTAATTTAGATGCTTATCGAAGCTTTTTAGTTACTCCAGGTTTATTTTTTTGTGAATTTTGTATTTATTTCTAAATTGAGGGCTCTTGCCTTAAGAGTTAATTGGCGCTTAAATTATAGGTTTCCCTTTTTCGATGAAAGTGAATAATTGTCTGCCTCAAAACTCGATTGTTTATCTTGGTTTTGAAGGAGGGGGTAATTTCCTCCACCACCACCCCTGTATCCACTGCTGATAGCTATTTCGATTTGGTACGGTTTGTGAAAATTTCAATTTAGCTGGAAAAATAATTACTGTCTCCATAAATACCCAGAGGACCTAACTAACAGCCCATTTTGCTCTTGTTGACGTTGTGACCGGTAAAATTAAATGTTGTGTACTATAGCCGAGTTGTTCTTTTGTCATGTTGGAATTCCACATTGTCACTACGATTACCATTAAGGAGGCTGAGGTTGGTAACGCCTTAAGAAAGGGCAGGGAAGATTGGATGGATAGAAACCCAGCGTCGGCATTAGCCTGCACATAACGAAAGGCGACAAGAACATCATACCCTTGGTCATTTTGATCTCTCATTAGCCTGATTAGAGTCGGTGGAAACTTAAAATGGCATTTTCCCGAAGGGATAGGTGTTATAATTCGTTTTTCCCCCGCACAATAAAGGGTTTCAATAATTACAATAAGAAGCTTACTGTCCTTTTTTGAAAAAGGCTGGTGTCCTAACACCTTCTGCCACACGCCTATCGAGGCGGCTTGCAGTGCAGTGTGTAAATGTCGATCATGGCTCAACGTCCCATCCGATGTAAAAGTGTTGAACTTAAAGTTCCCTTCACAAAGCACTCAAGTAGGGCTTATGCGACTTAAAAAACACTCAGCCACCACTGGGATTTGAAGCCGGACCCACGAAATGGGAAGCCAACCCTATAGCCATCACAGAAACCCTATTTTCCGCATTAATGAAGTGGAGATATCACTCTCTCTCCCGATCGGTTGCTTTGAGTTATTTTTTCGCAGCATATAACTCGTAATAAATTATCACGCAATCGAAGTGAAAATTTCCGGGTACGTAGAGTAGGTAAACCCTTGTCACCATTTTCCTGTGTCTGAAATTAAAACTTTTTTCTTAGTTAGAAAATACCAGCGTAAAATTTTCATGATTTAGATACCGCTAACTTTTGACTTGATTGTACTCAATTTGATTTAATTAAATATTTGTTCCGATTAAAGTAGGCTTCCATTGAGTACTAAAGAAATTTTTTGGCAGTGTCCTCTCCCTTTATGGATTTCCCTCTTCAATTCATATTAAGGCCTACTATCTTTCATTCTATTTAAAAATCCTATCCTCTTCCTTCCTCTCCCTCGTTTACCCAACGTTCTAACCAGTGGCGGATACATGTGGGGGCAGAGGGCGCCGCCTTGCGTGGCTGCCCGCATCGCCGAACATGGCAGAAAAACAATTGTGACTTTTTAATACCATAAGATAGCATTGTCTTAAACATGCGTATAATCAGTTTAAAGAAAATTATCTTAAATTTTGCATGTAAATTCATAATTATTTTTCATTACGACCAAGGAAAATGTACCTCTAAATATCTTTTGCGCCCCCCTTGAATTTTTCTGTACCCGTTACTGCTTCTAACACTGTTTTCAACATGCCTCCCCTCACTAAGTACTAGCTCCATCCATACCTATATACTTACCGAGAAAAGTCTCAAGATAAAAGCATGAGTTTTTAGCAATAACTTTCAAATATTGAGTTTTTCGTACATTTTTAAAACAGATCGGTCGATAGGGCACGTTCTTTGAATAAACGGACAAACGTTTTTGACGTGAAGTCATTCCACTCTGGTCTCTCGTGGACTGGACTGCGGCAACACTGAACTGAGGTTTCTTTCTCTCCTTCCTCCTCCTCACCCTCCCCGTCTTCCCCTCCTTCCCCCCCGTTTCCCACGGATTAGCATCCACCAATGGCGTGCCGATACCACACACACCCCCTCAACGGGCCTCCTATCCAGGAAGGAGGGTGAGGTACCCACACCAAAGTCTCATTACGCGCACACCACGTTCGAGCCGACTGGCTTTCTGCTTTCCTCCAGTAGTTCCCAAGCCCAAGTAGTAGTGGCTTGAGGGCACTCTCATTTTTTTATACCCCTCTCCGTAAATCCTGTCTTTTTTTTTCTTCCCCTCCAGAGCTCCACGTTTATTAAACCCAGTCCGCAGACCTCTCGTGGTTTCATTTCCCGCGCTCCTGGCGTTAGATTCACGCCGGTTCCAAAGTTTTCGGTCCGCCCGCACAACGATTTCATCGACGTGAAATTGTCTCGCGGCGTGTTTTATTTAGCGATAGTGCGCTATAATCATCTGCATTAACCCTTCTAAAGTCATTGCGGAGCCGAAAACAATATTTTCTAGTCATTACATCACAACCGAAGCGTTGGAAAGGAGTGTTTTAAATAAAAATTTCTGGAAAATTTTTGATCGAGTGCAAAGTCGTTCGCAGTCTACGAGTGATACGTCGGTTCGGCTTCGCCCGCTGCGAGCATCTAAGTTTCCGGCGAGTGTCAGCTCTCATCTTCCCCGGCATTCGTGTTACCTCCCGAAGGACTTTTCGGCTTGAAAGATGCCGTACATCAAAAGAGTGGTGAGTACCGTATTCTGTGGCCACGAAATTTTTGGCGGATGATATTTTTTGCGTCTGGAGTTTTGGTGATTGGTTCCGTAAATGTCATCGAAGGAGTGAAGTTCGATCATGTGCCTCTGTTTATCCATGAAAATACTTGGCCTCTGATCAAATCGGACGTGTTCTTCGCCAAGTGCATCTAAAAATGTTTCGGCGCTGTTTTTAAGCCGGTGGCGAATATAGACAGGTGAGAGGGGATCGGACGTCATTACATTCTGCATGTTATCTTGATAGTTCAACTGCTTATACCCCGATCTACCGATTCGATCGATAGATTTTTCTTCCTCGTAGGAAAATCTACTAGAATTGGTAGAATATTAATTGCGTATGCATGGTTTCGCGGGCGGGGGCGAGGGCGGGCCCCGCAAGGGTTACGCTCTCGAGGTCTGGGAACCAAGTCCGAGACTTATACGCTCAGCCTCTCAGGACCTGCCCGCCTTGTGACGGTGCAGGATTCCTCGTCCTCTCCCTTCCTCCCCCGTCCTTCCCCTGGAGTCGTCGTCGGGCTCTCATCGCATTTATGCCTTTTTCCTTCCTCTCTCCTCCCCCTCTCGAGAGGCTGAGCGTATAAGTCTCGGACTTGGTTCCCAGACCTCGAGAGCGTAACCCTTGCGGGGCCCGCCCTGGGACCCCCGAATCCACTGCTTATACCCCGAGGTTGGCCAGTTGTGCTGATATAACATTTCTGTGATAGAGATGGGGGCGTGTAGATTTGTGGATTGAATATGTCAACAATTCAATAGGAGTCTACTTTGTCGAATTTATTTCTAGTAAGAGTTGATTTTCATCTGTATACTTGCATTTCACTTTATTACCTCCCGATTAATGGACAATTTATCCGTTTCTTTATCTCGATATTACTCAATACGATAAATATTAATTTGATTGAATATCAATTTGTAAACATGTACTTAGTAGCTCGTTTCCTTGTAACCAATTGCTAGGGAATTATTTCAAATATTTTCCGTGTCCGGAACAATAATGTGAGACTTAATAGCAGAGAATACGGAAACGGGCTTTTAAAGTTTCATCGCGTTTTTATTCATGCTCTGCGTAACGACCCTCACGGTCATTCGGTTTTAGGACATGATGTTGAATCTGAGTTATAAAAATTCATGGCTCTTGGTTAAGTACTTTTGTGCAAAGGACATACTTTATCGTTAATTTTTTTTAAAGAATTAATTGTAGACTTCTTACTGTCTAAGATCTTTTATTGATGGTAATTTTGTAGTTTTAAAACCGCGGAATTACCTGTAATTTTGCACATTTTTTCTCACCATGAGGAAGAGGGGGCCAAAAAGTCGAGGCACAGATATTAACCTGCGGTGCCATGAGGAAGTATAATGGAGTTAGATCTCGCAGCTTTGTTGTAACCAATTATTTTTTGATAATAAGTGAGTTTTTTGTTTGATAAACGTGAACGGCATACTGTTCCGCCGCGGATACTGATTCAGTTAAGGTAATACGGGTTTCGATAAAACCGCTCTTAATTAACAGTGCGTTCAGCATATGAGGACCAAGCTGAACGGGAATGATTATTAAGCTTATGCGCGGTGCATTTATAGTCTGCTTCAGCAATGTATCAGTGGTAGTATAAGTTACTATTCTGTTCCTAGATAAGTTTCATCAATTTAATTATTCTCACCTCATAAGGTTGCATATGGACATTTTTCTTTCAATTTACGAATTATTTTATCGCAGTCAATTGTGCTTAACTGCTAAGCATGAATTAAAAATTTAAATTTGTTGTTTTTTTCCTCCAATCAACAGAGGTTGGTAACAGTTTTACTAGCAAATTTTGCCAAAAATGATTTAACTTTTGATAAGGATGACTCAATATCTCGGGTAAAAATTATTCTTCCAAAGCTTCCTACTTTCCAAAGAAACCAATTATTTCGGCAAATAAAAATATTCGGCTCGAATCTAAATGGTATTTTTCAAAACTCGATGTTATATTTATGCCTTGTAAATTTCGTCTAAATATGTACCGTCTCTGTTTGCTTATAATGTTTTTGCGGTAACATTCGTTATTCTATTATTGATTTTTCAATTTTGGGCCGACATCTTTTTGAAAATTTCCATGCATAAAAATTCGCCAAATCAATTTATTTAGTCTTGTATGAAGATCTTTTCCGTATTGTCACTTTGTCGTCCAAACTGGTCAAAATTTTTTGGAAATTCTTATTAGACATATGTCATGTTGTCATTAAACTAGCAATGATTTTTTAACGACTCATCATGGTATTTCTAACCTGTCAAATATGTTTTCAGGGAAAAATTTTATTCGAACTTTGCTCCAAGGTTTTGGGATTAAGTCTTGCGAAGAAACTGAATTTCGTAATAATTTTATGTATCGCTTTGATATTGATTCATTTCTGAGAAGATTATCTTTTCCCTCAGATCCAAAACATATCCTTATCCCTTATTGAAATTGTTTACACATGATAAAAAAATGTGGAAATGGAATTTTCCACTACTAACTTGGGCATACCCACGCATTGGGATATGTACCCAAGTATTTTTTTGAAAAGGTCACTGATAAAAATGATGAAAGCGGAAAAAGAACTCATAATTTATACCCGAAAGGAAAATAGTGGAAAAAAGTCACTTTATGGAGAAACGTGGACATTGTTTTATCACTTTTGAGTGCAACAGTTCAAATTTCATCTTTATTTCAATGGATAGGCGTAGATGTCATCGGTCAATTTAGATTATTTGATGATTTGTTCTCTGTGGATTTTTCGCACAGTTTGTGCATTGCGGTTGACTCCATAAAGATATCTCCGTGTCCCGGTATACTTAAGCAAATGATTCCTCTGTGATAAAAATATCTTGAATAGAATTTGCCATAAATAGAAATATACTGAACTATTCTTGTATGTATCCATTCTGCCAACGTCCAATCCTAATTCCCTGTTTTTAAACTCTTTACTTCCTCTGTAATGATGGTAAATTCTATGGTGACGCTAGTAAATTAATCGAATTCACGTAATTTTTAATGCGCCATCCCTAGGAAACAACTATTTACTTCATAATTCAGAGACCATTCTCTCATTCATGGCGAATCGGTGAACTTGAGGGAATTTCCCAACAGACTTCATGTTTTGCGCGCCATTCCTGAATGGCAAGTAATTTTGCCATGATCGCACCATTTATACTTAACTTACGTAAGTTGGAACGAGTGAGGCACACCAGAGACTAGCCTTCATATTTTTTTTCCTAGCGAAAGGAAGAAGCAATCCAATTACCTTCCTCATACCGACGCCCACTGTGGCGTAATCCTTCCGTTTCCACAAGCTTCGAAAGAATCTGCTCTCCTTTGTTCGTGGGACGACTTATTCTACGACTCTATTCCACGCCCAACACACAGGTTCTAACTGCAATCAAATATCCCATCCATTGTGAATGAACACAGTGGGCGTGCGCCATTAGGGACATAGTCGGCTCTGCGATCGTTGTTGAGCATTTTGAAAGGATTTATTCAACGGAGATGCGAATTATTTTTTTCGCAAACTCGTTTAGCATTTGGTTATGTGATACCAATGTGTTGGAAAAAAATGTGAGGTGTAAGGCAGTGGTATTCCATTTTTTAGGGATGTGGATGTAACTTGTCTACTTTGTAATGTTTAATTTTATCGACTCAACATGTATCTTCTTGTTATTGACACTGATAATAACTCATAAGTATTATTGAACTAAATATTTGCAATTATGCACGATGATAAAATTTAATACGACCTAGGTGTCGATGTTACTATATCATCTTCTGGAAGTCGTTAAGAAGAAAATTAAGTCCTCGGATTTTATTCTGAAGTATTATTTAATCCGGGGTAAGTTTCCTTAACAATAGGCATGGATTTACTTATTTTTATTAATTTCTTCAAGGAAAAAGATAGATACCCTTTTCTGGGTATGCTACTTATCGCTAAAGCAGGCAGTTTTTGGGCTCAGGTTAGATATCACTAATGAATTCTGCTTACGAGAAAAGGATAATGTAATAATTAAGATGTGGCCGCGAAATCCCCGTTTTCATTTCTATGGTAATGATAATTTATGAATGCGGATATCATTGCCGCTCGCGTCTGACAGCTTACGAAAATTTTCCACCACCACTCGAAAGAGAATGGAAAACCGCACTGTCTTTACCATACATGGTTCGGTTTATCAAAACCATTGCTTTCCTGTACTCTTCCCTTCGATCATGTACTTAAACTGATACGTTCCTTCATTTACCACACCGGTGAGACAGATGGTCCCAGCATCAGCCCGGAACTCACATTATTTATATTTCCACCTGAGGTGCTCATTCATTACATGGTATTCAGGTAATTGCTTTGGATGGCGCACGTACAGGACGGCTTGTAACGCTGCATATACATATACATAGTACCCCAAAAGCCACATCAATTGGCGAATGGCGAGGGGTGTTAGGAAATATGCCGTCAAAAAATAAAAAGGAAATACTCAAACGAAATTACGCCTATAATGTATTCAAGCCCTTTATTGTTTGGGAAAAAAATCCCTTAACTATATTTTCGGCAAAACATATCTCTTAATTTATCGTTTCCGTTATACCTGGACATTACAGCGGGGTTCTAATATGATGTTCTCCTTGTCGATCTGATAGATATCTATTCTCAATTGCTCAAACAATCTAAGCCTAGCGCGCAGACTCCGAGACTATAATGGCATCTATCCTAATTCGTTTAACATCTGTGTAACTCTAGTGGTCTGAGGAAAACTTCTCATGGAAAAGTTTTGTTGTTGGGACCAACAATTTGCTCTAGCCACTCCGAATCTTATAATTTAATAAAATTATGATGTGGTTTTATGTTCCTTGTTGCACTTAAGGTACAATGTCCCAGTGCAATGAAAAAATGCATCTACTAATCTGTCAGTTAACGAGCTAAGCCGCCACGATTTCTCAAAAACCTGACGCTTCTAAATTATTTAAAAATTCAAAATTGATACGTCACTGTGAACTGTATTAGCTTAGTTGCATCAATACAGGAATCCAATGGGGAATAAGAACAAAATTAGTTCATCCTGCTACTAAGTCTCGTTGAATTGACAATATTTCTCAAGAGTTGAAATATATATTTGCTGTTTATGTCGTCGAAGTCCCTTCCTGTGTATTTCTTTCGTTATTTTTCCGCTTCCGGGACGAACAGTTCCACGGCATTGAACCCCGCCCTCTGTCCTTGTAGCTGCTCCACTTCGTTAGCGCCATCTCCCATTCTCTTCCTCCGACACACATTCCCGCGACCTGCCAATTGCCTCTTCCCCGCAAGCTCCTTCTTCTCGTGCTAAAAGACCCCGACCGTTTGCGAAATTTTAACCCCTTCCAACTTCGAATGTGACTCTTAGATCTTTGCGCAAGTGAGATACTCGTAGATGAGTTTCCCAATTGCATAGCTTTTTTTCTTCTCCATGACGTTTCCATGGGAAAAAAGCATATCCCCTTCAAACAAAGCCAGCCAAGAGCGACGTTTATTTGCTAGGCTCGGCAACGTAAGTATGCAGATCCTTAAGAGAATGCATCACTTCTGATCGATTGGTATTTTTCTTGAGCTATTACTTGGTTGAAGTTTACCCTTTCATCTAGAATTATCGTGGCCTATACAGTAGATTCTTCCACTAAGAGTCAACTTTATCTCTAACGTGAAAATTTTACCTCAGTATTTTCCATGAATTCTTATACGTTTTTAATTGAGATACAGTTAAATGCTGGGCAGGATCCATATTCTGAAAATTTCAAGCCGACGACATACCTAAGTTTCTAAATAGAGGGGAAAGTATATGACGTAAGCACGATGGTGGCGGCGATAGCGGTACAAAGCGTATGTACTTGTTTAATAAATAAATGTCTTACACGAGATATATCAATTGATTTAATAATTTCCATTCATGAAATTAGATGGTCTCCAACCTATCTATTGCGTGCAGAATCTTGCAGTTATGATACTCGTAACCTGTTTAATCATATCAGATCGTAGAACGAATAAAACATGCATAATTTCTAGAATTATTCCCTTGAATCAACGAATATCTACATTTGTATGATGAGTACCTTATGAAGATATAATATTTCGATATGTTTAACAAGCGTATACTCAATAATCCCAATCGAGAGATTAGTTTGATTAAAACCTACGTATTAAACGGCTGCTTACATTCGAATAAAATGATATTTCATGATGATGGTGCCTGGAAACATGTCTGTTGGCTTTAATGGCAGATGGATATTTGTAACAAGAGAACCCTTGAATGATATATATGGTGGTCAGAAAACGCAAGTGATGGGGCAAGCAATTGATGGGTCATGAAAAAATGGTAATCGTTTCTTCGGCTAGGGAGCACGCATGCAAGTGCGTTGGCCAGCTGAGAACATTGAGACAAGGGACGAGAGATGAATGACCAAACAGCTGGGAGATCGAGAGCTAGTTTCAGAGGGAGTAAGGACTCATCGAAAGATTTTGTGGGTGCGTTTGGTCAGGCAAACTGTGAACGGGAGGAGAAATATGAATCTGTACGCAATGAGAATAAATATGAAGACGTTTGTACCTACCTACCTAAAACTGACTTACTCACTCACTCACTGATTTAATCCGAAGATTGGTTTGAATTGGTAGGTGTTTTATATGAATATCACTATGCCTCGAAAACTTAGTCATCGGCTGTGATAACCATCTTTATTGGACTTTGCCTGGTAATTTTGTTTTCCTAATCACTGGTCCAGAATCGTAAGATTGGTTTGGCGCAGCTCTCCACTCAATTCTCCTATCAGCTAATATTTTCACACCTTCGTATTTCTTCTCTTTCAAATCCTACGTAACCTGTTCAGTGAATTTTTATTCTTAACAAATCATTATTGATATGGCATTGAGGGACTGAGCCACTACTCACTCACTCACTAACAGATGATACTCACCTGTTTAAATCCGTGTAGGTAACAATTATATTTGACGCAACCGTATCGTCTACTAAGTATATCGCGCATTTTTGAGGCTCATGAAGAGGACAAACTTGATTCAATAATTTGAGTCGTAACATGGGCCATCTGCTAAAGCGGAAGACTTCCTACGCGTTCGTCAATTGCAACTCCATTGAGTGCACCCCCACGCCAAACCCCTAAGGACCACAATTAGAGCAATTTGGCGGAGTGAGCAAAGGAGACGAAGCTGATCTTGTGGATATAGCGAGACCACAATATCTTTGCTCTTTTTCCTTGAGGTCTGCGTGTATCCTTGGGTGATGCGAGTGCCTGCTGAGCTCCCAAGTCCTCGCCAACAATAAATTGAAGTCTCCTACACATTTTCCTTGGTAATACGAGCTCTTGGAGGGCAAAGGAGAAAGAAAACACTAGGATTTCTCGTGAGGACACTTTTTTCAAAAGGAATATTCCTACCGTGGAAATCGCGGAGCGCAGCATGAAGTTTTCTCGCGTCGTTGGGTACAGATTCAGTCTCACGGCTCCAAGGCGCACCAGACCACACAATTGTGGCGCCGTCTGCGCGCCATAGTAAGAATTATACTCACTCCAGGAGTTTTTCTAAGGCAGTAACTATTGGATAGCAATAGTCACTGCCTTAGAAATAGTCAATTGGATAGTAGGCGCACTATAGGTGAAATAATCTGTTTATGGTAAATACCTCGCGAAGTTAATTTTCAAGTATCTCTCATCTCATTAAATGCATTTTCTTGATTTTTAAAAATCTTATTCCCGAACCACCGAAAACAGTCCACATTGGCCAGTTTGTATCGGGGTATTCAACAATTGTAAAAATCAAACGTACGCGAACAACGATGCCCTGGATAGGAGAAATTTGGACTAGAATCGGACCCGCGACCCCTTTTTTTGGCAGGCGAGGACTTAATCCCACCGCACAGAGGCCGGTTTATCGTAGTAACTTGTATTTTCGTTGCTAAGAATGGATTCTGAATTTGGATTGGTCATTTATTTTTTTGCAATGAAAGGGTTGAGAGAAAGTGAAGAGATTTTAACTGTCATGCATCTCACAGATTCAGTCTTATGCCACCCCGGCGCACCAAACCACGCGGTTGTGGCGCCGTCTCTTTGAAATTCTAAAGCTCCTGATATGTCTGGATCTAATAATCACTCCTCAAAGCGAAGGATTCTTATTATATTGAAGCGAGCCGATGATGTCTTTCCTTGGGATCAAATTACGATTTGTCTGGATGTGATATACCTGACATTAATTCGTATCACTCAAGTGTACACGTAGACTTATCATGCAATCCTCGAGCGAGTTCACTTTTCTTTTTTAGGCTTGCTATGACGGTGTAGTTCCAAAAGGATTCTATCCGTATCTGAGGGATTTATTTAACATTCAATCAATTTTGAAAGAATACGTATATTTTCAGTGATTTTAAGAGATTTTCCCCAAAATTCCTGGATATCCTTTTTCTTCTTAATATGTTTTATGTTCTCTCTCCACGGAAGCCATATTTATTGTTATGCGAACTTAAATTCCCCCAATATATCAGCTGACTCGCCTATTGTGGCGAAGTTTTCTGAAAGCTTTTCTCCTCATAATCCAGTCAAGAAGGAGAAGCCAACAAATGATAATTATTACTGTTTCAGTTCATTTTTTTGGGAATTTGCTTCTCGTTTTACCTCAAAATTCATATTGATCACACTTTCCAAATTATTATTACAATAACATTCATTGTTATTTTTGGTCCTTTTTTCGTGCATCCACACAGCAATACCCACGTTACCCAGTGTTTTACCCAGTAAGACTTGTGCAGCCAAATTTTAAAGAGAGATACTTGCCAAGGAGAATATTGCGTCACAGCGAGGCATCCAATTACATTATTAGCTGGCATCGTCGTTCCTGCGGGCAGGAAGCCTCAAAAATCAACCGCTCGATATAGACCTCTAATGCGTAAATATAGAGGTAGACAACATGAGCCAGTTTGGTGAATACGCGACGGTATGCCTAACCACAATACTGTGAGTGAACAGAAAAAAAGTTGTCAATTTAATGTGTTCGAATAACTTCAATGTTGTATTTAAAATATCTCCATCCTAATGCATAGGTTGTCTTGAAGTTTATGAAGGATTAAATTGTCATTAAGTAACAGGGTAATCCGTGCCGTATCATTCGTAAAACTTTCGTTCTGTGAGATCATTTTTCTATTTTCGTTGTAAAAATATCATCGCGAGCGTTAGTAATCGTTAAACCAATGAGGAAAGTTCAAAAAATACCCACTGCTTTTGCCATTCTCCACAAATATGATTGCTCAAACCCTCCAAATGCAACAACTCTCTTCCTTACCTGTATATTGTGTGTATTTTATAAAGTCATCAAAATATTTAATGTTCTCAAAATTTATTTTCAATGGTACAACTTTCGCTTGAATCGGGAGACCCTCTCTGCGGTAACAGCAGTGGCGTAGCGAGGGGAAGGGTGTCCGGGGGGTCCGGACTACCCCCCCCCCCCAGAAATATAAAAGCACACTTGCTTTGCATTACAAAAAAAAACAAATAATGATAAATCATGAACTTACATAATATTTCTTTGAAAAATGAAGTTTTTTTCGATTACGAAAATTGTTAAAATTAGTTTAAAAAACCTATGCTCAGTATCTTGTCTTTGAAAAATCCCCCCCCCCCTATACCCCTCCCCCGAGCAAAATATCTGGCTACGCCACTGGGTGACAGTGCGGTTTGTACGCACTCACGTATACAAGTTTTAAGTAAAAATATGCTGTGCATTTTTGCATTAAAAATGTGTCTGTATTATATCAAGACTTAAGGTGCCGTGACTGTTGTCATCGTCTGCATTGGCAGATCAAATTACATTGGGCGCCGTCTAGGCGCCATCCTGCGGGCTGCCTTAACCTAAGTTCCTCTAACTTGCGTGTCCCAAGGACGGCTTGATGCTTTATTGACGGTTGGAAAGTTATATATGTCTTATAGACCTCGTGTTTTTGAACTCGCTCGATGCAATCTGGAAGGGAATGATGAAAAATACAGTGGTTACATAACCAAATGGAAAGGAAGAAATTTTCTCCAATTTTACAAAAATAACAAAAATGAATTTGTTTGCTAATTTTAGGAAAATAATGGGCATAACGATATTTATCAGATCAGTTTTATGCGAAAAGAAGAAAATTTTTTCAATGCCATGGAAAAGTCCTCCCTAAAAAGCCTTTTTCAGGGATAGGATTTCTCTCGTTAACTGACAACACATTATAATCGTGCAGCAAACCTATTGATACACTCGTGAGAAAACTTGATTTAAAGAAATTTAATTTTCGTGGTGAGAAACTATGAATTTCATCGCATATACCTTTTTGTTGTTAAAAATTGCTTCAGTGCATGACAAACTCCCAACAGGAGATTTCCTCGAGCTTTAATGGGATTTTTTTAATGTTAGTATTATGTATGAATTTAAACGTTAATAAAGGTAATCAGAGATGATTTGCATAAAAATTACATCAGAAAGTTGGAAATTTTGTTTCTTCATAGGTGAAATTCTATCATCTTTCGCCAAAGAAATTAGGAATTTCACCGCAGTGCATGTAATCCTATGTGCCGCAGCCAAGACCTGGATTTATCTCTCACCTGATAGCTATCATTTATATCTTTAAGATGTAGTTAGACCAACGGCTTACATTCATACTACAGCTAAGAACATGTAAAATCTGAACACATATAGGTATCCATGCACTACTTGATTTATATAAGTAACCTTTAAGTGATTAGGTTTTAAGTTGCGATGATTTTTAATGACGCATTTCATATTTCGTTAGGATAATGAATTTCAGGACTTCCTACTATTAACGTGATTTCTCATATCTAAGGTAATTGAAAATTGTTTAAGTGTAATTATTTACTTTGAAATCGCATCTCTTTCCCCTTCACACAACGGATCTATGCCGTAAAAGCGGTCGCCATTTTATTGGGACCTTTAATCGCAGGTGGAAAAATGAATTTTTTCAACGACCTGCAATTTTATTCCGGGGTGAGCTCTATCCTCATGTATCGAAACCATTCTTTGGCTTGAATCTGATCGGAGTGAGTGATCTCAGGTACATTCATCTGGCACATTTTACAATTTGTTTAATTTATTTTAAGTTGAAGTTGCATCTGGTTTCGCGCAATAGCGTACTTGTCCGGGAGTAGAGAAGTGGCGTAACTTATATTATAATAATAAAATGTAAAATCCATGTGTCTACGTTGACCTTCCATGCAATATAATTCACTAGTAAGTTCACTTTTCTTTTTTAGGCTTGCTGTGTCGATCTATTTCCAAAAGAATACCATCTGCATTTGAAGAAATTATGTAACATTACATCAAGTTTGAAAGTATACAGGGGATCGGGTTGGTGTGGTGGCTAGAGTGTTGGCTTCCCACACCGTGGGCTCGGGTTCAAATCCCGGCGGTGGCAGAGAATTTTCAGAGACTGCCCGATCCCTACTTGAATGTTGTGTGGAGAACAATCCAAGCGCAGCACTCCGTCCGTCGGATGGGACGTAAAGCCGTTGTCCCCTGGGCGCCTTTCGTTTGGAGCAGACTAATGCCGACGCCGGGTTTCTCTGCACCCTTCCTTCCACCCATACAATTAAAAGAATACTTATGTTTTCAGTGATTAAAGGAGCAAAGTTTTCGCATGCAAATTTTTAGCACAGCGGATCTCAAGAACTAAGGTCACTTCCTTCTTTGCGTTCCTTTTCCTCCCACTCGTTACATTAAAAGGCACGTGCTGTGCCCATATGGAGAGCTTTTGTGAAGGCGTGGCTGCGTTTCGCGATAAGGCATGCAAACGATTGCAGTCGACCCCGGTGAGGCGACGTCGTTTGGGTAAATTTCCTACCTTCTGCGTTTCACAGGTGGTGGAGGCAAGCCTCCGAGCACACCTCCTCCGTGCCGGCCTCCCATTGGTCGAGGCACTGCCACGAGGGCAATCCGCGTTGGTCGGCATTTCCCCCGCTTTCCCCAGACTATTTTTGCGCGCGCGCGTAGCTCGTCTCCTTCCACGTTCGGCTGAGGTGTGCTAGAGATTCCGACTGTGAAGAACTATGTCAGAACAGGTGGCTTTCACGACTATGAGATTGATCTCTGCGGTATGGGCGACATAATAATGCAGTTTTATTAGGGCAATATTGAAACCAGGTCATACCCTATTTCATTAACTTATGGTCGGTTGAAAATCAGAGCATAAAAATGAATGTAAGCACGATGGTACGAAGTTTAGAACTAGTGTTCCATAAAATAAAATAAAGTTGTTAAATGTCGTTCAATTTAATTGAAAATTCAGACCTAGTCTTTTGGATAAGCGGTCTATATCAACGTAATTTTGGATGATACTTATTGTACAGAACAGGTGGTGGTTTTTTTTCAAGTCTTAAATAAACAGTGAGATTTCTTGAAGTTTAAGTAAGTAATTATTTATGTCTATGCCCATTTTTTTTTAGAGGAAATAAGAATGAAATACTCGTGAAATGAAAGATGCCTAAAATTTAAACGAATCGTAAGTGTATATTTTTTAACTTAAAGGTAAGATAATTTTATTGAAAACAAGATCATTTTTGGACATAAATCTGTGTAAAAGCCATTGCCGGAAATAGTTTTACCGGTAAGGGAATTTAAAAAAAACTTAAAATCTTTGAAAAATCTTGGCCTATAAAAAGATCAACATTAGCTGATAACTTTGTGCCGAGAATCTATTTTTATCAAATAATTCGCCTCTACCGTATCAAGATGCTAGATAATGGGATTTTAATTTCGCTGACGTTATTACTGAGAAACTCATCCGCGGTGATGCAACTTTTTTATGCGACATTAAATATTAGATTTCTTAATTTGGATGTCGAAAGCGGGAGTTCGTCGAAAACTCCGAAGCAAAGGTGGTCCGAGGTACTTGAACTCGAGATCGCAAACATTGTCCCTACGTCATTTCGGTTGATGGAAATAGAAATGCTGATCGTGGAGGTCTTCGGTTGAGAAAGAAGTTTGATCATTTCGCAAGTAAAGAAATTTTGCAAGCTCGAATGTGCAACTGGACAAGCAAAGCTTCTGATTATTTCACCTATCCTTTTGGTCCTCGTTCTTGTAATCGCCAACGTGGACCTCTCCAGGAGGAAGTCGAAATTCCAGGCGAGAGAAATTCGAGTTCGGTATTCTTGGCGAGTGGTGGGTAAGACGTGAGACGGTCAAGTAGAGAGGCGGTCATGAACACAAGACGCACGGTGGGTGGGCAAAGAGGGTATGTCTGGGTTGCGGCGAGTTTGTACGAGCACCGGGACATGGGCTTACGTGGCGTTTTCTTACCAGGCCAATGTGTGTGCTCAGCACTATTCCACCCAGAGTCTAACCACGCACGTGAGGTAGGATCTCTTGCGTGGCAACGCATGCTAATTCATCGCTAAAAAATGGTCGGAAATCGAATGGCCGTTGGACAAATTTTTAGTAGTGGCAAGAGTGGCGCTTGGAAACACTGGTTACCAACTCCTCAAAGACGTAGATTGATGTGACTCAGATTCTCGATATCAATGACCGATGCTCACCACTCACCGGTGATTAACAGAACAAGCTTTAGTATCTCGGAATTACATCCATAATGCATTAAGTAGCACGGTGGGCGTCCTTTTGTGATATTATCCCTCTCCAAAGACCTAAGGATTTCCTATAGAGTTCCTTTTAAAGTGAGGTTGGAAAGAATCCCGGTTCTTATTCATAAATATAATGAAATAACGTTACAGCTCGTGATCTAATATATTGATTTTAACAGATACTCCCATGCATCGATATTTCGTAGTTTGTGCCTCTGGATACTAATAAATCTTTTTGATACAGATATTTTGATATAGAAAAAATTTAGCTGTATATTTTCTTGCGCAATGTAATTATTAATGTTACGCAGTCATGAAAGATCTCTAGGTATCTGGTAAAATATCATTATAAACGGTGAAAGGGTACTTTGAATAATTTATTAGCTTTAATATATTTCAGTATGGTAAATAACATTTTTTAAGCATCGGAACCAAAAGATTTCTCTAAATCTACTACGATATTTTTCCAGAGTTTTTAGGATTGCATGTTTGGCATAATTCATGTGATAGGCATGTTTGATGTCGACCTAGCACGTGACGAGCGTATACGGCTTGGTTTAGAGGAATTTCCCGTGACAGAGGTCTGCCAATGCTGTTGAGAGTGAAATTCCTTCGCATGGGGAATGTTGAGGGTGGGTGTTTGGGTAAGTGGATTTCGCAACCCCATCGTCGCAGGCGAAACGGGCGAGTGGAGGAGAAGGGTGCAAGACCAGGGGTGTGTCGACTTCGACGAGGGCTCGACCCTCGGCGTGGCTTGCCATTGGTCGCGCCTCGAAGCGACTACTCGCTATCTCGATTGAGGAAGCTGATGATGCAACGAAAAATAGCGGCACGTAATGGTGGCACCGCGGACCGTGACTACTCGGAGAAACACGCACCTGTTCGGAATAGTTTCCCAGCTTAGCGTCCATGGCATCATAATATTTTTTTTGAGAGAGTTAGTATGCTAAAGTAAACAGCTTTTTTTATAGTTTCTCTGTTGTTTTGTCGGAAAACATCGGATTTTTTTCCTTAATGTTACGAAACGTATCGAAGATTTCTAATTTAGGCTTTCATTAATATGAAAGCTACCCATTTATCGTTTCTAACATGTTTTTATAGACTTCTTAAACCCATTTCGGATTTTGACTTATCTATCAAACTTTCCTTTCTGCTTCTTCATTATTGTCACGCGCGAAAGATTATATGTTTCCTAGGGTTCCTCCATGGAGGTTTCTTAATTACTTTCTTTCGATAATTATCTACTGTTTGATGAAATTCAATTTTCCGCTCCGCATATTATGTTAACATTACATATTAGTGGATTTAGAAATCGACATTGGAATCGTTAAGAATAAAAATTCTTGATGGAAAATCTTATCAACTACTCAGTGATTCAATCGGCATAGAAACATTCTTTAATAAGAGAAATGATTTTTTAGGCCGAGAGGTTGCCAGCACTCAAGCGCAAAAGGTTAAGCAAATCACCTTGAGATATTTCCGATCGAGCGTGTTCAACTCTCAAGACTAGTTGGTCAATTAGTTGGGACGCATTAACAGCGAGGAGAAGCGTTAGCAACCTCCGTGTAAGTGAAGGTAGTGCCAGCCGTTTTAGTAATTAGCACTCCAAGGTGGTGGATGCTAATACAAACGCTGAGTTTTAATTTCTCGTCTGTTTTCATTGCTTTTTCTTCCGCAATTCATTGAAAGGCGTTCTTTAGTTAGGTGCCCATGTAATAATTTATTCAAAGAAGCAAAAGGATATATTTGAAAAATGCTACTATGTCACATGGTCATTACAAATAGCATTGCTTCTAAATTAGTTGACGTCTTCGAGACAAGTGTCTGTCCTAATTTTAGAAAACTCTGGTACTACCAATTTATTATGATTAAAATTATATAATTTCAAAATTTACTATCAAAATATCAAAATATCAATTTTTCACTATCAAGTTTCGCACAATCTGCCGACTTCCTCGTTAACTTAGCTGTAGCTTCTACAGCATACTTTCTAAGGTGTTTACTTGTAAAAATACCGTAGGCATATTATTGAAAGTAATAACGTCCTATGATATGGCATTTTGCGGGATTCTTAATGAATACAGTGGCGATTTAGGAGGCCATACTATAAACTTCAAAGCCAATTTCCTCCCAATTTTTACTCAGTAACCCAATTCATGGCCATGAGCGAACTAAAATTGATGTTAATTTTTATGCTCCCTTTTAAAATTTAGAAAACTTAAAGCAAAGCCTTCGCGGAAGAAATTATCTTCTTTGTAATTTCCGAGAAAATGGGCTAGTTTTTTTTAAATATTCCATTTTGCGAACTTATATGGGAGAGATGGTTCAGATAAAGTGAACATATCCGTTTAATTTTGCATTGCCGTTTATTACATTATTACAGTTGTGGAATTAGTGCATAAATTAATTGAAAATTGATGGGATTCATGACTGATATCGATTAGATATTTGCGCTGGTTCATATTATTTATCTGTGCTTTCTCGGAAACAAATTTTCCAACTGGTTCTTGTAGCTGTGTCGTAATGAATGGTTTTTGTTACGCCAGCATACACGTGCCTCTAGTATTTCCAATTTCGAAATTCAAAGACGTTTAGATACAGCTTGTCGGATTAGATTGATGACCTTGTTGAAAATAAATAAATCATTCTTCCAAGAGGTATTAAGTATTTCAGCGAAGTTGTGTTTAATCAAATTCAATTGTAAACAATTTCTTTAGCGTCATCGGAATATGCTTTCTTGAGTCCGATGTATGAGTCCATGCAGATACTTAGTTTTGCAGTTTTGTTACCATTAGCTTATTGATCGCATTTCTAGAGAATATATCCTTTTTTGGCAATAGGAAGGTCTCTGCTTCGCAAATTTCTATATGTCGACTTTCAGTCTGAAGATCTTGATATTTTCTCATTTTCTTGTAACATTTTGTCGCCGAAAACACTTCAATATTTTTTCAACTACTCTATACTGAAAAAATGATAAATATAGGAAAAATATAATATGAGAAAAAGAGAAAGCGGTGAAATTTTGGTATCACCGGTTTGCTTCCCAAAATCTTTATGCATGAATATATCCCAGGCTTAGCGACAAATCTCATTTTACACCTGTCATTTTAATCATGGTATTCTCACGCTAATTATTTATTTACGAAACACTAACGCTTCTTAAAGACATGACATTTGAAAAAGCCCGACCATCATCCTCCTTTGGGAGTGGACTTCGTGTTTCTGGCCGATGGGAGGTGTGGACTCGCCATGCTCTTTTGCGAAATCAATCCTTGTGAATGCGATGAAAAATTAGTAATTAACTGTTTACTCTCCTAAATCATGACGTATGCCCCTACGCTGCAGCGAACGTAATTTATTCAACGCTTTTAGAACACCGTTGATAAGATTCCAGCTTCCCTTTGTAATGAAAATCTGAGACAAAGGAAATTTTCAAAGCTGAACTAGAATTTTTTATGGCATGTAACTAGTTTCCTCGATGTTTTCTAATTAAGAACCTGTAGCTTTCCTATGTTTAACTGATTTTTCAGTATAAATATATAGGCTCGAACTTTGGAACAAGAAAAATTAGTAGGCACTTTTTACATGCTTAATATTATATTCTTTTATAGGTTAAAAAATCTAGTTAAATTCTGTGAGACGGAAGAAAAGGGAACTAATTAGGTTAATAGGTTAGTTATATTCACATCTATACTTAAGTTTTTTCATCGTTTATTCACATTTCGTACCAAAATATCGTTGAAATCCATCTACATCAACCGAGTAAATTCACCCTCTGCTTTGATGAAAGTGTACTCTTTCCAAGAAGCTCATTGTCGTAGAATAATATGTACCCAGTTAACATATTCGAGCCCTTAGAATTTAAAAATTTTCATTAAGAATAGGCATAATGTAAATGCTTTTTATAAAATAAGCATACTCAACGGTCTTAGCATCTCAAATTTTCTTCGCTTTTAGCAACACCCTTCGCGATTAGATGGAGACCTATGGCATGCTGCTATGGATTTACGAGCTCAAAAAAGACATCAATTCCGTTTGGTACCTAATTTTAGAGTCGGAAACTCAAAAGCGACTGGAGTGAAAGTTACGACTCGGTCGATTGGCGAGACTGACTGTAAAAGGAAGAGAAGTTGAACATCTTAAGCATTTATAGCCGGACCGAAGATCGCTGACCTGGTCTGCTCTGCCCAGGGACGATGGCTCGACCACACGGAAAAAAATACTTTCCGCCCATTTCGACCCATGCTAACGCTTTCCGAACCGCTTTGCTTCGGCCTTCGCAGGCGGGCGAGGCCCTTGGCAACGGTTTCCTATCCCTTATACGTGACAGGTGAGATGGAGGTACGGACCAAACACCAGCGGCCATATCTCGTTCGCCAAGGTAGTTTCCTGACCTTGGGAGGCTTGACGGAGCCCCTTTTTTCTCCGTTACAGGTTAGGAATAAGTTCGACATCTCTTTGGGGTTCGACCGGGTTCATGGCTCCTCGGGAAATGAAATGTTATGAGAGATAACGTCTATTTTAGTACCTCATCCCGCCGACAGGGTGATCCCGGCAGCGGCTTTTGAAGACCACACCCTTCGTGTGGAACGATAAATATAGATTCCGAAGTGACCGACATCATATAAATCCTGTAAGGCATATAGGGAGTGGTCATCTGCCGTCACTGAGGGCGGAACATTTGAACTGTCGCCCGGTTTTCTCTGAGATGTGGCAGGGGAATGGAGTGGAAGTTGGCAAAGTCAGGTCGAGAATACCTCACGGCCTTCAAGGAAATTTTCCGCTTCACTTTCTCGAGTAGAAACGGGAGACGTTTACTGTTCCCCACCAACGCAACTGGTCGCGAGTGAAGTAAAGAAAACCCTTGGTTGAAGAATCCTAGGAAAAGCCAGTTTACTCGTCGCCGGGGTAAAGTGTTCTTCTCCTATTCCGAACATTTCAATTTTATTTACGCATGGGCATGAGTGCAAGTTGAGGAAATGGATTCCAATGATCGATCGCTGTTACATTATGAATAATATTATGTAAGAGGAATAAATTGACTTTTCCATTCGAAGGAAATAAATTACAAAAATAAATTTCCCGCTTAATTGTGTCCAAATAAAATGTCCACACAATAAACTGCAATGAAGATGTGAAAAATATAATTTTTATTAATGTATCTATCAGTATGGTTGTACCAGATTTAATGAAACCAGATATGAAGGTGTGTGTGAATTTGTCTTAAATTATTCTTTTCTAAATTTTTCTTCTTTTAATCTGGAAATTTATGTACACGTTATTTTAAATCAATGGCCTTGATTCCGTGTGTCGAAAAATAATGAGTCTGTTGGGGCTTGAAGGTCAGGGAAAAAGTTTTCCCCAACCTTTAAGAAGCTTCTCTCTAGAAAAATGTCACTTGCTCAGTTTAGTCGCTGGCCTTGAAATATCTCCGGTCAAAAGTAAGCTTTTAGATATTCATGCTCGCTACAAATAAAATAAGAATAAAAATCATTCCTCTACACTACCCAAAAAAGATAAGAATTAACCGAGAGGAATTTAAGATGACACGTCACTACCCCTATATTTATCTTTATTCGCGAAGAATGACATAGGTACACAAAACAAAACGAATTTATTGATAGCGATATTAAAATTTTAGGTCATCTGAAGATGTAACTATTTTATGAAACCTTAGTCGTGATTTAAAAAACATATATTAGTGAACCGTACAAAGCTTGTTCCTCTATTATCGATGACATGGTGATGGAATCCGCCTACGGATGCCATGGATATACGATTCAAGAAGTATTTGTCGTGATTGATTTTCCTACACATTTATGACGCTCTTGATCAAGCCACATTTCTGGTTACCTATGCTGCAAGCCTGCATGTCTTCCACTTCCTTATTTTTCTTTAAATAAGTGGTCCCGGATACTCGAACAGGCGTCTAATACATATCTCTGGAGAGGTCTCCTTATAGCCTTGGAATCGCGTGTCGCGAATTTTTTACCGCCTTTCCTTCTGATTTAAGTCTTCTCCTACCCTCCTTCGCCTTCTTCCACCCCTCCCCTACCTCTTGTAATCTCAACCCGTGGACCGGTTGACCGTGAATATACGATGATTGGGGTGGAGGCGTTGGAATCCTGTTGCACGATGAATATACGATTATATGGAATTTAAATGGTGGAAGGAGGAGACAGAACAAGTAGATTGTGGTGAGAGAGTGAAACTCATGTCGTAAAGTAACCAACGCATTACGAATGAACATTTAATGCCCATTTAAGGCAAATTTTGAAAGCAAAGAGCCACAATAATGAGTTTTTGGTGCGGATTTTCCAATCTTCCAAAGCTCTCACTCATTAGCGTAAGGTTTTTTGTTAAGTTTTCCTGGATAACTTATAATAATAACTTATAATTTTCCAGGAAAACTTATAATGGAATACCACAAGGTAAATCAAGAGTTAGTGAATTTTGTTAGTGTTTGTGTATCCAAAATAAGATCAATTTGCTTGGAATCAGCTTGTTTTTGACTGAACTGCTTGGAACTAGCATATCAGTCAATGTGTCCATGGATCTTCAGGCTCTTATTGCCTTTTGCGTGGACGGAGAGGAAAAGGAGCGACAAACGACGTGCTACATTTGGTGGGAAATGACAGGAAACTTCTAGATGAATAAAATCCGATATTCAAGAGTGATGGAGAGGCAATTTTTCATATTGAAAAAAATACTTGCATTTTTCCGCGATCATAAAAATTATTACGATATAGGTTTCATGTCACTAAATCATCTTCAAGCAGTGTCGTAGCGAGGGAAGAAGTCCGGGGGGTACGGAACCCCTCCCCCCCTTCCGAAATATGAAAACGCAATTTCTTTTAATCTTAAAAGAAAACAAAATATTGAACAATCATAAATTTACAAAAGATTTCTTTGAGAAATGAAGTTTTTTAGACTTTGAAAAGTGAGAGAAAAAAACCCTCTCTTAAGTACCCTATTTTTTTTGTTTAAATAAAATGTCTTATGAAGAATTGAGAAAAACCCGGCGCGCCATCTTTTCTTCTCTGCCCTGCTTAATGACGCAAATGACCTTAGCTGTTGGCAGGGTTGGGCAGTATTTCAAATGAAAGTCTTTTAAAATAAATTTTTGAAATACATTTGTAATTTGTATTTGGTATTTCAAATGTACGACCTGAATGCATTTTGTATTTAAATGCAGATTTTTAGTATTTTCCCATTCTATAATAAAAATACATTTTTGAAAAACTTTTGAAGTAGCTCTGATAATACTTTTTAAGAACATAATGCTTAGGAGATTACTTCGCTTTCGTAAGAATCGTTTTCTTCACGTTTGCAACTATCCTTAACGTGCCGAGGTAGGTTATATATTTTTTAATTCCTTAGTTTCCATACATTTTTATTTTGTATTTTAAAAGGTATTTAAAATACTATTTTATAGTTTCTTTTTCAAATATCCAAGTCAAAGGTACTTTTTATATTGCATTTCAATTACATTTAGAGCGGTACTTTGTATTTCAATTATATATTTGAAGCGGTTTTTGTATTTCAAATACTCCTCGGCCTGCATTTTGCCCAGCCCTGTCTGTCGGTCGTCTACTCCCCCTACCATACCATACCAGCTTGTCGATGGGCGGATATATGTATTAACTTCCCCCCCCTATCTGTCGCGCATTAAAGCTGGTATGCCCGCCCAGCCCGAATCAGCCCTTTGCAGCATCCACTCAAGGCCACTCACTCCCACACTTTCCCATGGCCCTCGCCGTGACAGGACACAAGCCGTGTCCTCGGGAGCGGACGACCGCCGTGTCCTCGGGAGCGGACGACCGCACCATACCATCCACACATTACCGATGAGACCCAATTGCATGGCCCTCCTGCGAGCCATTATCCCATCGAGGGGTTGGACGCAATAAGAGTAATATCTCTCTCTATGACCTCCACCGCGTGGGCTTGTGACGTATATGTAAGGATCGATACGCCGGGAGAACTCATGGGTCAAAAGTGAGTCTAATTTACCAATCGTATCTTGGTTTTATTCCATCGAAATCACCTTCTACAGTATTCCTCTACGATGATCCAATGGTGGTTCTGTATGTCAATGGCAAACTTCGATTACTTCTGTTGATTGTCGATTCGATTATAATCGATGGTCAATAGGTGAAATGATGGTGTAATGGTAGTTCTGGATGTCAGTACACGAGTACTCTTGTCGATGATTAATTCGAATATGGATTCCCAACCGGCAGTTGATTTACTGCGAGTTTTCGATTGCCATTTCATTGGAAATGTTTTAATGCCTAATCACCATTGCTGACTAATTGACATAACCGTATGACATCGTTGAAACTTGATTAACAACTGATGAATTTTATTGACTATTTTGTGATACCCCCATCAAATTATAATGAGAATGGTAATTTATGAATGTCTTATATCTAACAATGGTGAAAATATTCCTACAACCTATTCTTTACACTCATGCATGGAGTGCGGTGTGACTCAATGCACGACTTTTATACATCGATACCCTAATATTTTGACTGAGACGAGTATAACCCAGCTGAGATCGCATTGAGGGTGTTAGTAGAAATTCTATTGTTATTTTAGAGTTGAAATAGAAGGACTCTTCTCGCCCGCGACAATTGATGCTCTGAGATTTAGTTGAGAGTGTAGTGACCTTAGATGAAGATTGACATGGGAGAAAAGCTTTGGAGCTCTTAAAAGCCCAGTCACACAGCTGGAGGGAAAATATGTGCTCGTTGTCTGTTGCCGCTGTTATACAAGTGACAAAATACGTGAATTAAATTTTTGTTGTAATGAATTCATTAACACTCGTAAGTCTGCTAACTGATTAGTCGCCTGACTGATAAAGTTTTCATATTGAAAAATAAAATAGCTTTTAAATTAAAATAAATTATTACTCAATCAATTAGATATGTGCATAAAAATTGCCTGATTACGGATGAATAATGAACAAATATAGAAACTTCAATCTTTCAAAAATTTAAAAGTAGGCGTGAGAACATTCCAACCATAACTCATTACTCATACTTCATTATTTTATTAATAAAGATGCGCTATTGCTCTAGATAGTGACTAATTAGATTGATCTCAGATTTTTAAATCTAGGATGTAAAATAAATGCGCTATTTTGTTATGGAATTGAGAAATTTTCTCCAGTATGAATTAAAAGGTAACAGTGATATCTTTCTAACAAATTTAAATCTATAAAACAACATTCGATAACTTAGCGATACGTGTAGTATTTATTTTAGGAGTATTGATAATATAATATGTACCAATGGTTTTCCCCGCCCTTCCTCCACTTTGTAGGAGTGAAGAATTTTTCTGGCGTCTCACCTCCACCTTCAACCGGCACAACATTCCAATTCCACCCGTCCAACCTATTCCCTTAATCTCTCTCCGCAATTTCACCCAATATGGGACCACTTTTTAACCTCCCTATCCCCCCACCCTACCTAAATTATATCCCCTCCCTCTCAGGACGCTCCAGAACTCATCTCAGGCCCAGAAACTTGTTTTCCATCCCCCGAGGCAAAATTAAAATTCTTTCAACGGCACGTGGAGTTAGGAAGGGCAGGTTTGCGGAAAAATTCATCGCCCCGAGCTCTATGTTTGCGGGCCAGCGTGTTATTTGCTTGTTTTCTACCACATTAGATCCGTAGCGCAATTAAGAGAACGTTTGTCATCGAAATGAATTCTTCCAAGCCTACTCATTCACTGGCCCCAGTGGCCCAGAGTGGCCCCAGAAAGTCACAAGAAACGTTTGAACTTTAAACCAACGTTTCAATGTGCAATTTAAGCATCACCAGGGCTTCGGTTTCGAAATGCCGCATCCAAGCTTCCATGCCTTTGACATTTTTAAGCCGAGACTGATTCTAAAATTAAAGAGCCAACTATCAGCCTAAAGGTAAGAAGGGATATTTCATTTGTCAATACTCAATGATTCAATCCGAATCATTAAACAAGTAGTCAAGAAAAATTCAACATTTATTTTAATTTAAGATTATGTGGGCCAATTACATAACTAGGAAAGAGCTGTAGCATCAAGAAGTTTTAAAAAGGTTTAGTTAATTATATGATCTCAGGAAAGGCTTTAATAAGGATATCTTCGAGAGACATTAAAAATTTCAATATCTGGTGAATATCTATGGAAAAATATTTGATTTAGATGGTAAAATTTGGTAATATTCCCCTGAATTGTAATGTGACTTATTGATGTTTCTATTTTGTTCTTTCAGGGTTTCAATGGAAGGTTAGCCTTCGCCATTACTGCAGCAGCCCTTGGGTCATCCTTCCAACACGGTTATAACACCGGTGTGGTGAATGCTCCTCAAAAGGTAAGTCATCAGAACAATATTGCATTAAAGAGTTTAAACTTTGCAAATAGTACTTTAAGAGGACGTATCACTCCCTCTCCATCGGTATTTTTGTTATCTACAGTTTTAGGGTTGTTTATCGCAGACCCTTTTCAATATTTTCCTTAATAAAAAATAAAAAAATTTGGCCCCATAATTTTCAGATGTGATTTTTTAAATTATTGGAATACAGGAAGATGCTGATGAAGCCATTGAATTTGGACATTTTAAGATGATAAATAAATTTCAAGAATGAAAAATGCCACTAAAAGTAAAATACGCCTGGCGTAGAGAGAGTGATTTGTACTCTTAATAAATGATTTTCAATCTGTACCGAAGGCTAAAATTGAAATTATTTCATCGAGTTACTTAAAATAACCCACAATTTACGTTCTATGTAATGATGTTCAAAGGAATTGGTATTTTTGCTCAATAACTTTTGGTATTTGGTTTTATATTTGGCAAAAATTTGAGACACCCAATACTTACTGTTTCGTTGAGTATAATTATAATTTTTAGTAATTTTGGCTAAACAAATTAATATAAAGTCGGTATGGTGTTATTTAATTCTAAAACTAATGCATTAGCACCTTGTTATTATGCCTTTTTTAATTTCAAGGAATTCCTTCTCTATAATTCAAAATGTGCTATCAAAGAAAAAATATAATTACACTCTAATTTATTTCAAGCATGCGCCCTAACTTTGCTTTAGAACATCAAAAGAGGACCAAAGACCCAGGGGCAAAGGGATACAAGTGCAATTTTTAAAATTCGGGCATAGGTGCATATATTGGTTGATGGGGGACACAATATTGTTGTGGAAAGGGTTACAAGTGAATCACTGATAAGTATAGATGTATACGTAGATTCAGTGATCCACTTGTATCCCTTTGCCACGACAACATTCACTGGGAAGAAAGGAAGCTCCTGTGTCGATTCCAATAGAATCCATTCAGATTCGACAGCACAACCAAATCAACATATGCAACATTAGCAATAAAATTCGAAGGGACTAGCAGTCAATCAGGAGACTCTGAGAGGTTAAACCGCTCTCAACCACGACCATCTGTACGTATACCCCGAGGCGTGGACGAAACGGCATTGTATTCTTGAATCCCTGAAGACGATGAGGGAGTTGCTTGTCGAAACGATGGAGGGAGATATGGAGGACCTTATTCGGTACAAAACCCAAGGAATATTCACTGATTTTGTTCTCCAGGAAATCATTACATTAAATCACAACAACATTGTGTACCCCACCAATCACTATCTGTACTTATCTCCAAAATTATAAAAATCGCACTTGTAATTCTGGCCCTGTTCACTTCTGAAGCAGTTTCCATTTTATACGTTGAAAAGGTTGATAAAAGTGCATGTAAAACGTAAATTGCATATAAAACAGCGCAAAAATACTATTCTTTAGCCGTCAGTCAATCACTCTGAGGGGGCTGTTTTGGTATTTTCGCGAAAATGAAGTAGGCATATGCTTTGCTTCTTGGACCATCCTCCGTACTTTAGCGATGCAGCTAAAAAAAAGATATTTATTCTGTATATAAAATAGGATGTCTATTTGTATGTCCGCTAAGCATTTCCATATGGCTCCACGGTTTGCAACCAAAGTTAGTACTTAGGTGCATCTTATGCTTCCAAAGCCCATAGTGCTACTTCTGTTGGTGTTCGGTGAGTCATTTGGGTAGTTTTTTTTCATAAGAGTTTGTTACGTCAAGTCATGCAACTTCTGTGGTTGGACATCCTGCCGAGTCAGCACACCTTTGATACGCTCTAAGTGAAAACACAGCTCATTTTTTAGGATTCTACATTTAATTATTAATACCCTTGGTGCAAACCTTTTCGCTGGGGTATGCGTTCACATGACGCATTTTGGTCTACGTACGTAAGGACACACACAACGGTCAATGTTGTGGAGCGGAGTATAAGCTGATCCCATGCGCCGTATACGGAAATAATATTTCCATTGTTTGCTGTATAACATCATCATACATGCTTTATTTCTTTTTCTTAAAATCCTGCCATGCGACCACGAATGCCACATTCCAAGTTTCCCACATCTCCCGGTACTATCCTTCCCGACTCACGCCGGGTAACCTGCTAGTTGTTCACTAAACTTAATCTCCGCTTGTTTTTCCCCCATTCTGTCCACAGCTGATAGAAGAATGGATTCGGACGGTTGCCCACAATCGCACTGGAGAGGTGGTGGACCAGTCGCACGTGACCATGATCTGGGCCGTCGCGGTCGCCATCTTCTGCGTCGGCGGCATGTTGGGCGGCTGCATCACGGGCTTCGTGGCCGAGCGATTTGGTCGCAAGGGAGGACTTCTGCTCAACAACGTGCTGGTGGCCGCCGCAGCCATCCTCATGGGCGCCGCTAAAGCTGCTGCCTCGTACGAGATGATCATCGCCGGTCGGTTCCTCATCGGTATCAACTCGGGGCTGAATGCTGGACTGGCTCCCATGTACCTAGCTGAGATATCGCCCGTCCACCTTAGAGGAGCGGTAAGCGTCCCATTATGTCATAAATTAATTAGAAAAAGAACCTACTCTTAATCCATTAGGGCATGTAACTCATAATCCAATAATACAACCCGAAAGCTGATTTGGATAGGCGTGGGTAGGCCTCACTCTGAACTAAACCATAAGCTTTTTCTCATTCTGGGCTCATTTTACACTGGAAAATTTTCCATTGAATTTGCTTAAGATTATTAATTTTGTCATGCAACAATATTATAGAATAATTTTTGATTTCACCCCAGACGGCACAGAATCCTCCGTATCTAATTCGTATGCAGATAGTATCCATTGACAAAAGCGAAAGAGCGGATAGTCAATGGATACTATCTGCATACGAATTAGATACGGAGGATTCTGTGTCGTCTGGGACGTTGTTTTAGAGAATTATTTTTCTCTAATCTATTACAGCAAATCAGTTACAATTCTGAAGTTCTATTATTTTATATTTATTTTATATGATCTTGCAAATTGGAATGCTCCGGTTTCAGAACTCTCTACACATTACCTAAACATACATTATGTTCTTCCACTCATTTTATCATTCATAGCTTAGAAATCTTAAGATTAGTGTATGTTCTTTAACCATCCATTTCTCCTTCTCTGGATAATCCCTTAGGTTCCGTGATATGTTTTTCCTCGTGTCCTTCTGGATCTGCTTCAAGTACTTTTCCCTTGGTTGCCATCGGGGGACTTCTCCATCAATTTTCCTTTTTGTTATATCTCCCTTCCAATGACTGTGTATGATGAGATGGCATATCCACTGGATCCTTCAGTGGTGCATCGTGCTCCACAGTTCCCTTTCTTCTACTAACATCATCTTCATTAGCCAAAAATCCTAAGAATGGTTTGACGCAGATCTCCATTGCTTTCTCCTATACGCTAGTCTTTTCGTAGGGACATATTTCTTTTCTTTTACATCCTTTACAACCTGTCCTATGTACACTCATTCGGGGATATCCCTGGCCCTTCTTTTCTTCCACCTGTCGTTCTACGATTGTTATCATCAAGCCGTCATGTCTTACAATGTGGCCAACTAAGTTGTCCCGTCTCCTCCCTAATGTTTTTAGAAGACTTCTCTTTTTTCCCACTCTTCTTAGTACTTCCTCATTACCAACACGGTGGATCCATTGTATCTTCATCATTCTTCGGTAGTGCCACAATTCGAATGCTTCCACTCTTGACTTTTCGTCTGCTGTCAACGCCCAAGCATCGCTACCATTCAGAAATATGCTTCATATGTAGCACCTGATGAATCGTTTCCTCACTTACAGCTATGCTTGTTTCATCAGGTGTAAGAATATTCTTCTTTCTGTAGAAAGCCCTGTTCGCCTGCGCTATTCTACTGACTATTTATTTCTTGCTTCGTCTATCGTTGGTATGGATGGATACTATTCTTATACTAGTCTTCAGTTAACCTCAATTATCATCGTATCCTTCCACTGCCCCTCTTCTTCCGTCAGCCAATTGTATAAAATACAATGGCTAACAACACATCTGATTACATTCGTTTTATTTTTCCTTTTACAGGTGGGCACCGTGTACCAGTTGGTTATCACAATATCCATCCTGATATCTCAAGTGTTGGGTCTCGAGTCAGTCCTTGGCACGGAGACAGCTTGGCCTGCTTTGTTGGCGATCACGGCAGTTCCAGCCATCTTCCAGCTGGCCACCTTGCCACTTTGCCCTGAGTCTCCCAAGTACATCATGAGCAATCAAGGAAAGGAGCTGGAAGCGCAAAGAGGTGAGATCCTCAAATCACTGTAACCATTTACTCTCATGAATCGTTTGATGAAAGAAGATAATTAGTTTTTGATTACCTGCGTAAACTTAATTAATTTTTGAGCAGATGTAATTGAACATATCAATGGCTAAGTTCTAACAACACGTAACTCAAAAATGACAACTTTTTATGAGAACAAAAAAACGATTTATTTTTTTAATTATAGGTGTATAATTTTAAATGAAATTTAAAAAAATACATAAAACTGAAAAAGAAGCATACATTTGCAAACTAAGAGTTGTTTTTTTTGCTTGAATTTTATTTTTTATCAACAGTATCAGCAGTATTCATCTACATCTACATAATACCCTGCGAGCCACCTCTAGGGTGTTTGGCAGGGGGTGATCAATCACCAGCATGCAGCATGCTCAGACCGGCCAAATTTTGAGATACATGATTTAAGAACTTAGCCATCGATATGGGGTAGTAATACTTGCTATTAAAAATGAACGAAAAATTAGTTGATAAGAATATTTTGAAAATCCTATTAATATTTCCTCTGTTCAGACTTTTTTTCAAATTAGTACATGACTTTATCATGGTTAAAATCTTTTATTATTTGAATTGTATTACTTAGCAATTAAAAACTTATAAATCAGCGTAGGAAACTGGTTACAGAATTCAAGAGCCTGAGAAAAGCTGACTATTCCTTTGCCGTAGCGAGTTATGGGATTCAAGGCTACTCCCTGAAATTCTCAGGTGATTCGATCTTAAGTATTAACCCTAAAAATGAACCGTGCCCCTAAGCCAAATGGATAGATATGGGAATAGGGTAGTTTCCTTCATCAAAGAAAACGAAAGGCATTGATTGCGATTCGTTACCCACCATTAGTGTATTCATAACGTACAAATTATTTCGTTTTAGAAATACCGGTTTAGACGAACGGCAATGGTCCATTTTTATCCTCATTTGAAAACGGCCAGATTGGCGCCCATGCGATGCCACTCCACGTGACGTCACAGGGACCTAGTTTCTATACGAGTAGATAGGAGTTATACATCGTCTGAGATTACCAATGCATGCATGAGGCACAGAGCTAAGGGATACATGTCTTAATAATCACTTATTAAAACTGGCTAAGGTCGGAAAGTTTTCTTCGTTTGATAAGGTATTAATAATCCTTATTTAAGCCAAGCGCTACCAGCCAGCAGGGTCAGCCAGCAGCCAGCCAGCCAGCAGCTACCCGCTAGCAGCCTGCGTCGTATCAGCGCTCAACTCGCCTCAATGTCACCTCACAGGGCGGCAGCGGGAACGAGAAATACGTCACACGGAGAGATTTCCCGGCATTCGTACTTACCCGTCGCGTTTTCGCGCGCTTGAAAATTTTCACTTTTCATTTAATCGCAAAAAATAGATATCGTCATTTAAAAATCTAAATGCGTGAATCACGTACTGCAGGAGTAATAATCTTTCGATTTAGGCAATAAAAAAATAATAGGAAACCACCCTATTCGTTTTTTCCCCGAACCATAAACGACTTTAATATGTGCTATTCGCCAGGGGTGCCGACTTACAAAAAATATTGGGGGGCCCAAACCGGGGATCTTGCCCCAGGAAGTAGTGAGTTTTTAGTTTTTTAAGCATTTTAGAAGAGTCATATGATCAGCATTAGAACCCTGATAACTCGAATCCTGATATCGGGATACTCCGGGGAAAATCGACAATCCTGGCACATTTTTTCGTCACGCCCATAACCAATTTTGGGGGGGGGGCTCGGGCCCCCTCAGGCCCCATGGAGCCGGCGCCACTGCTATTCGCAATTTTGTTTGAGCATTTGCCATTTATATGTAAACGGCTGGTGTCCTAACACCCCCCCGCCGCACGCCTTTTTATGCGGCTCGCGGGGTAGTTTGTAGATGTAGAATTGTTGGAAATTCACTGTAATAATACCACGATATCTCCTTTCAGCTCTGACCTGGCTTCGTGGTAGCATTGAAGTCCACGATGAAATCGACGAGATGAAGAGTGAAGTGGAGGCTGCCCGACTGGTCCCTAAAGTGACACTTCGCGAAATGTTCCTTAATCCAGCCCTTCGCATTCCTCTGATCATCTCCAGTATGCTCATGATTGCCCAGCAGTTGTCTGGTATCAATGCTGTAAGTATTTATGGCACACCGATGAGTGCACAGAAATACAGGGTGAACATAAATTCTTGCTCCCATTGTAAAAATTTATAACTGTTTCACATAAAAATTTAAATTTTTTGCTGATACATAGGTCAGTGTCGCTAGTTTTTTTAAGACCACATATGTTGGCAAACTTCAACATGTGCCTCCTTAACAGCTCGGAGAATTTCGAATCTGTATTCCAGTTCCCGCCAGGTATTTTCCAACATGTGTTCTGTCACAACACCTTGTATCCTAGCCTTCAGTTCGTCGAAGTCAGCAACTCATGTGATGAAGACTCTGTATTAGATATTTCCATTTAAATTATTACATCAATCGGTTATTCTGTAATATTTTTTTATGATCAGGGCAAGACTTTAGGCTCACTCTATAAATTCAGTGCATGGCGGCATTAAACAGCTACCTAACATTTTTTATTATTGATTGTTCATGTTTTGGCATTAGGAATTAAGGTTCATGAATTGAAGCACCAAAGTAAGATGAATCAGCAACCTAAAATCTACTTAACTAAAGTAAGATGAATAAGCAACCTAAAATCAATTTTTAAAAAAGTTGATTTTGCTGCAAACCTTGAGTTGAATGATCTTAAAATGTGTAAAATTTTATTTGAAAGGAGAACTTTTGGATTTTCCCTCATTCAAAGTGAAATAGAACTATCCGAGAAACCTCCTAATCTCAGACCATGCACACGCTATATTTCATGCTAAAATCAAATCCTCTCCACATTCCTTTAGAGTAGATTTTAGGCTTGATCTGGTGGAATAATAGTAAGTTGTAAGTTAAAACTAGCAAGCAATTTTCCACAAGAACTTACCAGTTTATGGAAAATATGCTTGTAATTTTTTAATATAAAATTGGCTCCACTTACCAACATTTAAATATTCCTATCAGAAAATAAATATGCATTAATCAGTCATTAAAAATTTAATAAAATAATAAAATAAACGAAGAAAACAGGACCTTAGTAATCTTGGCTTTCTATTCCTTTTCAATTTGTTCAATGGAATGGTTCCTATGGATTATTAAATGAATCTCACTTGTATTTTTGGCTTTCCAGAGGTTTGCAATAACAAGGATTTTCCTCCATTTCCAGGTCATGTTCTTCTCAACCAAGATTTTCAAGATGGCCCAACTGTCTGAAGAGCATGCCCAATATGCCACGCTTGGAATGGGCAGCATGAACGTTGTCATGACCGTTGTCTCTCTGGTTCTTGTTGAGCGTGCTGGACGTAAGACTCTCTTGCTGGTCGGCTTCAGTGGGATGACTGTCGTCACCTTTTTCTTGGCCATTTCCCTCGCTTATGTGGTGAGTTTACAAAGTATTTTTTTACTTACGCCTATTCTCTTCAACTACCTCGAACAGTCGTCAATTTCAGAGTACTGAGTTTTCAACCTCTAACACTTTGGTAGTTATATTTTACTCTCTGAGTTTGAATCTATAACTCTATGTATTATAGAATTGTGCAATTTAAAACAAGTAAATGTGTTACGATTACTTTTATTTATTGTTTTCGAAGAAGTTATCAACAAAACTTTATCAATATGTTATTTTTGCTTTATATTTGCATTTTTGATGGATGGTCTAGCCTGTCTAGATGGTCTGCCATATGTGCCGCTGGCTATAATTCCTGGTGGTTGAATATGGACTTGAAAATTTGTACTTAAATTTAGTATTGCTTTTTCAATGTACGATAAACTAAATATTACTACTGAGTACTAAGCTGGGTAAATTTCAGTCGCACTGGGTTAGGATTGGAGATGACACTCAGATTAGGTTTTTCAATCCACCCATTTTTTCTTTTCAGGAAGGAGCTGGCATCTGGCTTTCATATATTTGCATCCTCCTAGTCATTTCTTTTGTCGTTCTGTTCGCTACTGGTCCTGGATCAATACCGTGGTTCATGGTATCCGAACTTTTCAACCAATCTGCAAGGCCTGCTGCCACTAGCTTTGCTGTTGCCATAAACTGGACTGCTAACTTCATCGTTGGACTGGCTTTCTTACCTTTGCAGGTAATAAAATAATCACTTTTGGTGATTCTAGCGATACCTAGGTCATCAAAACGGTTTTTGGGAATATGCCTACCAAGTAAATATTTATTTCATTGACGTGGTTCAGGAAATTTTCATGTGAAAAATAAAATCATTTAAATGATAGCTTAAAGCTCACTGAGATATAGACGGAGAAAAAGGGGAGAACGTATTCTAGTCTGATTGCTTTTTAAATTATAACCCACTCATTTTTTTATGGGATATTTTCATTTCTGCTGCTTATTTTCCCTGAAATCTATAAATTTTATCATATTTTCAGCAAACTTAAGTTTAAAAGAAAGGAGATTCTCGTCGAATGTCTTTTAAAATTGCAAGCCATATTTTTAAAGCCATTTTTGTTTTTTGCCATTATTTTTCCTAAAACTTAATTTTTAGAAATATTTAGCAAATTTCATTTTGAAATTGGCCGATTTTGACATGACTGCCTTTAAAATTTCTAGTTATGAAATAATACGTAAATATATACGAAAAACTTGTCAATAGACTTACGGTATGAACTTGAAATAACCAAATTTGTAGATTTTATACTTCTAAACATCTTCATGCATCTGAAGAAATAGCAAGGTTAGATTTTCAAATTTGAGGTACAGGGAAGTGTTAACTACATACAGGGTATTCGGAAATTCACTGATACGCTACCGTGAAGGTTATATAGAAAGTTATTCGTAACAACAAATTGCCAAAAAACAATTTTGCCCAATTGCACCATTTCCGAGCAAATCGCGATTGAAACTAGCCAATCAGAGCGCAGTGCGGTTTATTATAAACGTTCTGAAAGAGGTGGTGTTGTCGAATCGAAAGCGATTTCAAAGCACGAGTCAGGTAAAAGGAAAAGGTTGAATTTTACTCTCGAACCAATTCAAACATCGATGTTTCAGTGGCGCAAGCGTTAAGAAGCGAGACTTCCAGTCGAAGGTTTTTGGTTCAAATGGCGCTCGTTGTTCCAATGGGTTCGAACTGGGTAAATTTTTTTAAGTAACTTGTCTTTAAGAATATCTTACTCTATAACGTCCATTGTAGCGTATCAGTGAATTACTGGCCAACGTGTATGCTGACAATTATGAGAAAGTGTAAATAGTTCACTGTGAAAAAAGAGTTCCCTTTCAACCCAGGAAGAGATACTTATTTGGAACGGAGACTATAATTTGGACTAGTAAACAAAATTTGAGGAATAATAGTAAAATTTCAGCGTCGGCATGGCCAAAAATCGATGCAAAAATAAATCTTCAGTGTTCGAATCGAAACAAACCGGTTGAAAGGTAAAGCACGCAATCTCATCTCACCGTTAAGCAGGGATGGCAAAAGAAACTAAGCGAAAGTCAAAAGCAGTCAAATTTCAATAGTTTCGTTCCCAGGAGCAAAATGTAGAAACGAAACCGATTTTAACCCGGGGAGCTAAACTCAGGGTCAAAACGAAATCGGAGTCAAAAATACTTCGGGTCGAAACTAAACTAAAACTCTGGGACGAAACGAAACGTAGATAATATTTCGCACCGAAGGGACCACGCTCTTCACCTTCGAACAGTTTAGTTTCGACGCTCACACCGAGTAGGAAGTATGGTTGAATGAAGTAGAGGTTCGGCCTACCGCCGTTAGATGCACGGGGCACTCATATTTTACCACTATGAGGAGAACGGTGAACACAAACTGGCCATTTGATTTTTAAGCTCGATGTTTTAACCTCTATACTCTGTCATTAAATGGGTCGAAACTATTCCCTATCATCCTTCTCCACTCCACTTCTGGGATCGAAACTTAACTATGAGCAGCGGAGTTTCGATTAATTTAGTTTCGCTCCTGGGAGTAAAGTTTCGTCACGGGTCGAAACAAAACTCCTTAGTGATTTTAATTTCGCGCGGGAACGAAACTAAACTTAGGCCTCGTATTTTCGTTTCTCCTGGTCGAAACGAAACAACCAGCGAGTATGGTATGCATAACTCCATGGGGGAAATCCAAATAACCTACTCGTAATTAATGAAAGAGACAATTTTCATTCCTTGCTGTAGTCAGGGATAAAATTATGCAGAAAAGTTATTTTTTTGGCTTGAGTTCAAATTTTATGAGTGTCGATTTGTAATTTGCATTCAAAATCGATTTACAGCTACAACTATATAATTTTACAAGTTTTCCGATTTTATTACTCACAAGAGTTCGCTAAAGGATACAGTTTTCAAAACAAAGTAGCTACATATTCCGAGCATCTTTTATTTTTTTGAAATTGTACCCATGACGTTAAAATTCAAAACATCCATAGCCTATTCTGTCTTGCCTGCATTTAAATTGCATTGCATTCAAATATATATATATATGCACTGCTGTTTTTTATTGGAAAGGGTGGAATTTGGTGGGACAAAAACATCAGACTAATCTTCCCAATAATCTGTTCATTTTTAGAAATATTAAGAAAATTTAATTTTAAATTATTTAAATAAATAAAAGATCGTAGCACTTTTCCACAAATTGTTTTACTGCGTACAACGCGTTTCGGCTCACTGAGCCGAAATTACTTGTCCAAAGAAAGAGAGGTCTTGTACTAGATGATGGCTCAGTGAGCCGAAACGCGTTGGACGCAGTAAAAAAATTTGTGGAAAAGTGCTATACGATCTTTTATTTATTTGAATATGTCTAACTTCCACCAATTGAAGCCTGAATCTGTTGATCTTAATTTGAAATTGGCCAATTATGATAAGACTGCTTTTAAAATCGCTATTTATCAAATAATTTGTAAATATATATGAAAAACTTGTCAACGACTGACGGTATGATCTTGAAATATCCACACATGTAGATATTATGCTTCTTAACATAGCCTATTATTTAATCGGCGGAATGTCTAATTATGTAATTTTGTCTGTTTTTCAGGAAGTCATGGGAGGATACGTCTTTATCATCTTTACAATCTTTCTCCTTTTGTTCGTCCTGTTTATTTATAAGAAGGTTCCTGAAACTAAGAATAAGACCATGGAAGAGATTTCCTCCATGTTCCGCCAAAGATCTTACCAGTGAGAGAAAGATACCAAAGAGGGAATCAAACCTGATTTTACAAATTTCACATCACCATCAGCTTTTTAAGTTACTGTGTGTCGATGGGTGTGTTTGATGTAGAAGGCACACTTCACCAAACATTTCAGAGGAGAAGAAGGTTAGGTTTACACAAAAACCCAGTTAGGAGAAAGGAATGGATAAGACTGCAAGCGAGTACCAGGAAAAGAGCTCCTCGAACAAGGATATAAACTGGGTAATGTGTTTTTAAAGTGTTTTAAATAAATGTGTTTTTATGTAAATACATGTGGTCATGCATCAAGTTCGTGTTGGAAGAGAAGCTGATATTTTTCTCAGTCACTCAGAAAAAAAACCCAAAATAATTATTGATTCCATGAAATCGAAAGAGTAGTTAAAATACAAGATATGCAATGCAAAAATGTTGTGACTGTTTAAAAAAAATGAATGGATATTCCTTCAAAAAATGTTATGACTGTATTTTGTTATTGTTTGTAAGACTGGCCACAGTCCGTTGTGTGATGCTAAGTTGCACTTTGGAGATAAGTCTGCACTATAGGCTTGAATGTACGTCAACTCGACCAGGCTGACTTGCATCAAAATGAATCTGCAGCCATGACGACTGCTTGTTTAATCAGTATGCCTTGTGAAGTGTCCTTGCATTTCTTTGTGGCATCTGATCTCTATTGCTGATGGCAATTTTTCATGTTCCATGTGTCATAACCCCAAGCTCTCTAATGTCATAAAGAGCTCGCTAAAAACATCTAAATGTGTCATGTCAATATAATGGCTGCATTTATTTATTGGGGTGTCTGTATATGTGTAAGAAATCACAACAGTTGTATGTTGCGATTTTCATCAAGGAAACCAATTTTTCATAAATATAGATTTTGTCCGATTTTAAATTTCATTTGTATAAAAAATAGGCTCATTGCAAACCATTAAAGTGCCACTGGTTACGTTTTAGCACATTCAAGGCTGACAACTCTCCAATTCAGGGGCTAAATCTTATAGCATCGAAAAATAATATATTCTAAGAAGAAAATTGAAGGCATTGAAGCGGAAAAAATATATTTTGGCGCACTCATTTTGGCCATGACTCATGTATAGCATCATAGGCAGTGCTGTTTATACATTCTGGAGATGTTTGTTGGGAACTTGCAGGAACAGACGGTGTAATTTTATCAATTGCAGAGTAGAAAAATTATGAGCCAGGGAATTCTAAATCCTGGGGCCCATTGATTTTAAACTGATGACAGGTTTATTAGATTTCTCTTGTGGAGAATGAATTATAATTGTACAGGTATATTTTTCACGCATTCAAACATAGCGTCATATTTTCACCACACATTTAGGTCCATCTGGGACATCATTTTCCTCATTTTAGCAGTTACATTCATTACATTCTTTCCTCTTTGAAACTGCATGAATAATTCAAAGAAAGTAACAGCGCAACAACATAATTAGTTAGGTTGACATAGTGATGATAATACTCAAACCTTATTTAGTTTCCTACATATTTGAAAAACCAGGGGAGGCTAAAGACTTTGGGGAGTACGATCTCTTCGCTTTGGGTCTAATATCATACAAAATTCCTGCCATTTCAGGGGAAGCAGTACTTGGCCACGTGAACTGGAGGCTTAAGCCACATTAAAATTAAAGGTAGTTGCTCTTTTCCACAACAATTTAATGTGTACGACGCATTTTGGCCCACAGAGATATCGTCTGATACAAGATCTTGTACCGGATGATGGATCAAGGGTCTTGTACCATATGATGGCGCTGTGAGCCGATACGCATCTTACGCCTTAAATTATTGCAGAACTGCCTTTGCAACTTTGCAACTGCCTTTAATTTCAACATGTCGAACTTCCACTATATCACGCCTAAATCAGTTGAACTTATTTGACTTAAGCCATACCCAGGCTTCCCTGAAAATTTGGGATTAATTTTATAGTAAAAGCAGATAAATCAGAGGAGATATTTTTCAAAATAAATGGGGCTAGGGAAATGAAATTTTAAAGCTTCTCCTGCCAAAGGTTTTTCAGTAGGTAGAAAAAAACATGCCTCTAGGGTATGGGCACCAGGATCGTACCATAAAGTGAACCAGAGAAATTCCACGACGACTCCAGACGATTTCCACAAATGATGACTCTCCCTTTTAGCCCCCATGAGTCATGCAGTACAAACGCAATCCAGTTTGCTACTTCCCTTTGCATTCGACATGACTCGAATCGTCCTTGAGAAAATGTGCTTAATTAGTAATTTTCACCCTGGAATCTCACAATATCTGGAATCTCAAAATATCAGGATAATATTTTGTACAAAATCTATGTCCCTAAAGTTGTGAATGTAAACACATTGTTTTTTATCTTCAATTGGAAGATTTTTAAAGTATTATTTATTTACACTTTTGATATTTTGTGTATGCTGTGAATGCATGGTTGCAGATATGTTATTACTGTGGTGCTAATGAGTGATAGTACAGTGTATATAATGTAGTGATTGTAATGGAAGTACTGTTTTAATACACAAGTAAATACCATTTGCTTGATTTAATTTATTCATCTCCCGAAGAAGATTTTCACTTAACCTTATTTATCCACAGTGACCTGATTTATAGTGATAGCAGAATATATATTTCTCATTAATAGAGACTTGCATAGGTATGTCTAAAATATATGGCATGTGTGGAAAAAATAAATGCAGTGTTTAAAATGCAAACTTTATCATCATAGTGACTTACAAATCCATGTTTAACAAAGGTATTTTGACGATTAAGATAGTTAAGTGATATCAATAGACATATTCGTTTTCCCTTCATTCAATATTGTCTCATTTGATTTCATGACCATATCTGTCAGTGCAGTCTTTTTCACCACAAGATGTTTCTCGGCATAAAATGTCATTCCATCAGTGTACCCAAGGACAAAATACAACTTGGACGGCTTTTTTCCATAGTCACAGAACTTTTATTTCATTACCTGTCACATTATAAGTCATCCTTGAAAAGGGATGAGTCATTCATCAATACACACCATTCCAGTGGGATCATATGGACACTGGAAACACTCCACTATATAGTGTATTTATAAAAGCATCAACTTTATGCAGCCAGTCACCATCTGAACATTCTTCGTTGTTAGTAGAGTGGACCATTCTCAATGAACATTCAAACCAATTCCAATACATGATGCTGAAAGCAAAGTCGTTTCTGAATAAAGTGTCCCTATACCAGTCAGGTATGCGGGTGGTATATTCCATAAGGGTGGCAACCAAAATTTGAAGAATTTAGTGGATATGTTTGAGTAAACTCTTCGATCCTTTTCACTTACAATTAGTGGTGTATTCAGCTAAAGCTATCAGAGGGAAAGCCTGGCAATTTTAATGCAGCTAGTGTTGACATTGCCATTTTCAAAATGATAGCTGATGAAATAAACCTTTACACAACACAGCCAGTAATGTATGAGCCAAATGTCTCAGAATCATTGCAGCTAATCAATGGGAATCAACATTCGTTACTGAAATGAAGCATTTATTCAGTGTCATTGCATATATATAGGCCTGGTGAAGATGCCACTTATAAAAGATTACTGGTTAAGGAACACTTAATTCAGAAACGACTTTGCTCTCAGTATCAAGTCCCGGAATTGGTTTGAATGTTCATTGAGAATGGTCCACTCCTTAAACACCAAAGAATGCTCAGATGGTGACTGGATGCATAAAGTCCATGCTTTTAAAAATACACTAGTGGAGTGTTTCCAGTGTTCATATAATCCTACTGGAGCAGTGTGTATTGACGAATCACTCATCTGAAATCAAATGAGGCAATTTTGATTGAGGGAAAAACAAATACATATACACCAATAACTAATGCACTAATGTTGATCTAACCAAAAAATTGCTAGATCAAAAAACTCATTTGATAGGAAACTTGAGAAAAAACTAGAGACATTACCCAAAAAATGTCACATGAAAATGATATAAATTGTATCTGAAGAGATTGGTAGAGGGCACACTAGACTGCGCTGGAAGGAAAAGCATAGTGATGTATTGCTTTCCCCAATGCATTCTCATGAAACTATTGAGGTTAAAGAAATAGCAGTTAGGTTGCAAAACCGAAAGTAGTGTGTATTCAACTGCAAAAAGGCTAAGTCATAAGAGGACCAGCTGGATCAGATGGCAGCTTATTCTTTGCTGCTAAAAGAACCATACAGTGTCACAAAAAGTTGGCTGTAGAGTTGATCTGCACCCATAGGAAATGCCTATATATTCTATACAGAGAATGCAAAGGAAAAAAATGGGCATTTTTAGTTGAGTTCCGCAAAGATGTAATTCATCATTTGATATCAACTAAAGATGAATCAAAGAAGATGAGGTAGGTACAATGGTAGAGGAAAATTTACGTAGATCCTGCCTGGAAAAAAGAAGAGATAGCCTTGGAAGTGAGAAAATATTGTTAACGTTGCTATGAGAAAGCAGTGAAAGGAAAGAAAGTGGCTAAAGGAAGAAGAAAAATAAAATTGTTACTTCATAATGAATTATGTGGACAAGCATGGCCATACCCAGCAGGGGGCAGCTACCTATTAAAGTGGATAGGAGCACTTCTAAATTTAATTCAAAAGGAAAGTTTTGAACATATTTTCTCTAGAGCCAAGAAAAGTGATATTAGTATAAAAAATTTAACTAAAATGAATTTTTTTTTCGAGCAAAGAATCTGGAAAGCTAGTAAAGCACTGTTGTAATTTTCTTGAAATTTTAGTTTCCTTAACATTATCTGTGTTACAACTTTAACGAATGCGGCTTGCCCCCCTCTAGTTTTGATCCTGGGTACACCCTTGTATGCTAGTTTTTCATTCTACTTGAATCCCTTGAACTTGTTTTAACGTTAATTTTACAATGTCAATTGCTTTTTTTTCCATCATCATCTTCACCTCTGTTCAATAATCCTGAGATTGGTTTGACGCAGCTCTCCACTCTATTCTCCTCTCAGCTAATCTTTTCACATCTACATATTTCTTCTTTTTCGCATTCTTTTTTATCTGTTCCATATATTTTTCTCAAGGTCTTCCTTTTCCGTTCTTGGCATCTACCTGTCCCTCGATGACTGTCATCATCAGGCCATCATGTCTCAAAATGTGGCCTAAAAGGTTGTTTCATCTTCTATTCAAGGCTTGCATGAGGCCTCTCTTCTTAGGACTTCTATATTACTTATAGGAACTGGATTGATCCATTTGATCCTCTTCATACTTCTTTATCACAACATTTCGAAGGCTTCTGCCCTTGATTTCTCTGATGCTGTCATTGTCCATTCTTCTCTTCTGTAGAGAAGCATGCATCAAATTTAAAATGTGATAAATTGTTTCCTTACTTCTACAATTAAATTTACCACTGTAATTAGATTTTTCTTTTGGTGGAATGCTCTCTTCACCTGGGCTATCCTGCTGATAATTTTTTCTTGCTCCTTCCATTGCCAGTTATTCTGATATCTAAATAACAGAATTAATTCACCTCTCCTGGTTTATTTTTTCCTATTTTTATGAGAGCCTTGACTTCTCTTCTGCAGCATACTAATATCTTAGTTTTATTTGTGCCTATTTTCAGCAGATATTATACCCAATCCACACTAACCAGAATCTTATTCAAGTCTGTCTCTGTCATTGATATTTCATCTATGCCATCAGCAAATTTGAGGAAGCTAATTTTTTCTCCATGGATATTAACCACTAGGGCCTTTTCGTTGATTTCATTTATTGCTTTCTCGATGTAAGCATTGAAAATAACAGAAGACAGCACAGTCTCACTCCTTTCCTAATTCTTGCTTCGTCTCAAACTTAATGACCAAGCCATCAGGAGTGAGATGCCGTGAGCCCACCCTGGTTACTCATTTCCGCTGCATGACCTTGGTGGTTTACCAACGAGCTCACTGCTGATAGAAACAATAATACATAATTTGAGTTTATTGGACGAAATTAGGACTAGTAAGCCACATCTTCCATTTAACTCTTAAGAGTAGCATCATAGTAGCATGCATTGACATCAGTGGGGGATCCAGAGAGGGGCTACAGGGGGCTGTACATAGCTTCCCCTGGGATATCCAAAGTACAGTAGATAAAATGGTAATATTGTTTGGACCCCCACTACTGCTGGGAGGTTACCCCCCAGTCCCTCAACCTAAATTTTCCTCATCTCCCCCCCTTGTTGCTATGCTGGATCTGCCACTGATGGGCATCTTAACCTACGCTGTGCTGAGTCTTTTTTTGGTCTGTATCTGCACTCATAGCATGGTCTCTGATAACTGTTTGAGAGCATAAACCGATTTTAGGTAATCTGCATGGAAAGAATTTAAATGCTCTCCATTCTGTTCTTCTAGCTGAGAACATCATCCACGCACTGAATGAGGTGTACCAGTTTTTATGTGGGTGCCAACCATTGTTGCCTTAAATCCAAAGAAGAATGAAATATTCAGCATTTAGAGTTCATTCAATGCCGGAGTGCACATGAAAATGGTCCATCCTTGTGCATCAAAACGTGAAAATATAAGAACAAACTGTTTGACAGTTTTGAATTTTCTAACATTTTTCTTTGAAGTAGGTACATAGCTACAATTCATTGCTATGATGGCAATATGCACGTAGGTAAGTATTTATCTAGGTTTTCTTTTTTCTGCACCTTTATTATGACAGATAAAGTCTATTTGCTTCATTAATTATTTCAATGATGAAAATGACCTGGCCTGCATCTAGGTGAAAGTATGATGATGCATTTGCTCCAGGATATAATGAGATAGGACTTGATTTAGGCGTGCCCACCCCCTCCCATGTAAGAGATCTTATCTTACCACCACACGCTCGACGAGTCAACCCACATTAAACCTGATGCCAGAACTTTTCATGCTACAAACAGATGACTCCCCAAGCAGTAGATAGGATATAGACCATTGGATATCTAAATAAGGTCAATATATCCAAAACACATTTTTATCATGCAATTGATATTTTGACAACGTTATATAGATACTTTTGATAACATCCACGATGAGTTGTAAAAATTATGGTACACAGATATCCAAGCTGTAAATTCTGTGATATTAAAACAATTATTTTCCAAAAAGTATCCATAGATAGCATTTGCTCTGTACAGAATCGAAGAGCACAAATGTTTTGTTTGTATATCTGGGTATTACCAAAAACCATAATAAGTTCACCCATTATCTACTCATAAGATGTAGCGAAGATATCTGAGAGATGTTGTAATGAGGGATGGTTGGATCGGATACTTCAGATCCAAATATCCGCGGATATCTGGATCCGAGATCCAAAGTCACGGAAGACATCGGATCTGGATCCCAGATTTTAAATAATAGCTTCAGTGAATGCAAAGCCCCATAAGGCTGGAAAGAGTTGCGATTCTATCTTGGAATGTGCCGTCGCATGCGATTCTTGTCCTACTCATGAACTGTTTTGTTTGAAAGCTCTCGCAGAGGTTACGTAGGAGAATTTCAGCCGTGGAAAATAAAAAAGGCAAAATACGACTGGCACATAGTGTGACTCTTCCCAAGATATTGAACAATCATCGGGGGAATCTCAGTGTCAGGAATTTGAAAATGCATTTGGATTCGTAAATATCCAATCCGAAAGATCCGGCTCTGATAATCAAGGATCCGATCTGAATCCGGATGCGAAAAAAATCCTGGATCCGTCCATCCCTAGTTATAATAATGACCACCATGTCCACTGTTGGACATTGCTGCAACATTGCTCGGTGGGTCCTTTGGATATTTGAAAGAGATCCATACAACATTAATTGGATTAACATGGATAGTGCACGAATGTCACATGTTAATGCCGACAATGTTTCCTGGATTTTGTTGGGATATTGGTTGTTTCTTGGGCAGAACTGTACATCCTATAAACAGATGACTCATCTTCCCCACCTAAAACTTTTGAAGTAAAACAAATCTTTGATTCAGGCAAGATCTTGTAGTCTCCCACATCATGATTTCACTAAGATCGTCTTTAGATCTATTCTTGGTATGGTACCTACCTAGTCCATGATTACTAATATTTTGATGCCTCATAGTCTTAATGGCCAATGTACGTCATCTTAGAAGCATGTAGGGCATTTATATTATCACCACTAGTGTACTCATTTGATGATGACAGAAACGATTTTTATTAGCACTACAGGTACCAATCTCTGAGATTGGTTTTGTGTCACTTCTGCTTTATGACTCTCAGCACTGGTTTCTAGATATTGCTCAGCTCAGTGTTAGTTCATCTCACCCCACTATTTTATCAGCTGAACTTTTCATGTTTTGGTATTTCTTCCCTTTTATATTCTTCCTAGCTTGAGCTGTTTGACTCATTACGGGCATTCATTTGCCGTACTTCGTATCCCTTTGTACTTCAAAAATTGTATTCATTAGGCCTTCATGCTTCATGATATGGACAATTTTGGTGCCTCATTTTCCTCTTAGTGTTTTCAGAAGTCTTACCTTCCCCCAATGTTTCTAAAGACTTCCTTATATATGGGGTTTGCGTTGGTGTGATGACTAGAATGTTGGTTTCCCAACCCATGGATCTAGATTCAAATCCTGGTGGTGGCAGAGATTTTTCAGAGAATGCATAAATCCCTGCTTGAGGGCTTTGTGATGGGCAATTTAAGGACAAACCTTCATCCATCACATGGGACATTAAGCTTCAGTCCCTTTAGCACCTTTAATTATGATCAGGCTAATACTGATGCTAGGTGTATTACATGCCTAGCATAGGCGGATCCAGGGGGGCACGTGCCCCCCCCAGACCCTTGAAAATATGCTAGATTTTTAATACGGTCCCATTATTATTTTGTTCGTTTTGTATGACGAGGTATCCTTGTGCCCCCCCCTGAACAAAATCCTGGATACGGTCTTGCTTGTGCCCCTCCCAGAGAGAAATCCTGGATCCGCCCCTGATGCCTAGGATGGACTAAAATGATGAAGACGTTGAGGATAAGTACCGATAAAAATTTCACAAAAGTAATCGAGCATGTGAGAGGGGAAGAAAACCATGTTGTTTTAGGTGATTGAAATGCTGTCTACAGCAAAGGTGAGAATGGAAGAATTACCAGAAAATATGGATTAGGAAATCGAAAGGAAAGAGGAGGAAGGCTTTTGGAATTTTGCTCAGAAAACAAATTTGTGGTTTTCAACACATTATTTAAGAATCATACACAAAGAAGATACGTATTGAGAATGCCAAGAGACAAAAAAAGATTTCAAATAGACTATATTTTAGTAAAGCAGAGGTTTAGGAACCAGATAAAGTATTACAAAAGCTCAAAAGCTAGCTGGTGGCAGATATTGACAATGATCATAATCTAGTGATGACAAAATGTCATTTGAAATTCAAGAAATTAAAGAAATCAGTGAATAATGTATGGCAATCAGAGAAACAAAAGCAGCCAGAAAATCAACAGGCCTTTCAAGAAATGGTGGAGAGCAAGATAGGATTAGATCAGACTGAGAAATCAGTGGAGGATTTCTGGACAACTATTAAAAATGGACTTATAGGAGACAGCTAGAGAAGTTCTAGGGAGAAGAAAATTTGTTGAGATAAAGCCATATTTCACATACGAAGTCACTCACTGAAGAACAGAGAAGGTATAAAAATGTGAATACTGCGGGAGGACAGGCTTGCTACAAGGAAATAAGGAACGAGATTTGTCAGAAAGCAAAGAAAGCTAGAAAGCTATAGAAGCAGGGATGATGAACATGTGCGAGGACATGCAAAATAACCATGGACAGGGGAAAGTGGAAGCAGCCAGGAATTTTGAGGAACCATCAAGGAATAGAGTGCAAGATATAATAGCATAAGGGACAAGTGTAGAAATATTTTGATTAAAAACAATGACAAAGCCAAGAGATGGAAGGAATACCTGGAGGAGTTGTACAATGGAAGCAAAATTAGCTCAAGAATTATCGAAGAGGAAAGTGAAGTTGAAAAGGATGACCTGGGAGTGAACATCTTAAGATCAGAAGTTGATGTTGCAATAAGAGACCTGCGAAAGAATAAGGACCCAGGAATAGATGACATTCCAGTAAAGCTAATAAAAAATGCAGGGGAAAAGGTCTTAACTCAACTGTATAAAACTACCTGCGATATGTACCTAACAGAAGATTTGCCTAGTGACTTGGAGAAGAACATCATCATTCCCAAACCCAAAAGAAGTGAGCAGAGAAGTGCGAAGACTTTAGGACCATAAGCCTGACGACACATGCATCAAAGATTATGACAAGAATCATTTACAGGAGAATAGAACGAAGAGCAGAAGAATTCCTGTATGAGGACCAATGCAGATTTAGGAAAAGCAAGGACACAAGAGAGGCAATTTTGGCACTTAGGCTGCTCATATAGAAGAGAACGGAGAAAAACAAACTGACTTTCATAGCATTTGTCGATTTAGAGAAGGCATTTAATAAGGTGGAATGGAATTCAATGCTTAGAATTATGAAAAAAATTGGAGTACTATACAATAATCGTAAAATTGTTCATAGTTTGTATAAAAACCAGTAGCGCCGACTCCATGGGGCCTAAGGGGGCCCGAGCCCCCTCAAAAATTTGTTATGGGTGTGAGGAAAAATGTGTCAGGCTTGTCAATTTTCCCCAGTGTCCAGATAACAAGATTCGAGTTATCAGGGTTCTAATGTTGATCATATGACTCAATATAAAATGCTGAAAAAACTTAAAACTCACCTCTTATAAAGTTTCCCAGGACAGGATCCCCGGTTTGGGCCGCCCCCAATATTTTTTGTAAGTCGGCACCCCTGATAAAAACCTAGTAACTGTGACCAAATGTGGACCCAACGGTGCAGAGGCAAGAATAAGAAAAGGGTGACACTTTCCCCCTTAATTTTTTATGTTTACATAGAGAAAGCCATCAATGAAATCAAGTAGAAAACTTCAGGAGTCAATTAAACTGAGAAAAAATTAATATGCTGTGATTTGCTGACGACATGGCAGTCATAGTAGAGATAGAGAAGGATTTGAAGAAGACTTTGACAATTAAGGAAAGATAAATGGCAAGATATCATCTGGAAATCAACAAAAAGATGAGTAATATATTAATGTGAAGCAAAAGAGAGGAGACTAGGACAAACATTAACCTAGGGAAGCATATCCTTGAAGAGGTGAAAGAGTTTTCTTACCTGAGAAGTCCAATTTTCAACAATGGAAAAAGCATAAAAGAAATAGTCTGCAGAAAAGTGGTGGCAAAGAGGGCTTTCTAGAAGAAGAAGAATCTTCTTTCATCTTAGAAGTAAAGAAACAATTCATCAGATGATTCTTTATGGAACCATCGCTTGGACGTTCACAGCAGCAGAGAAGTCAAGAGTAGAAGCATTCGAAATATGATGATACCAATGAATGATGAAACTAAAATGGATCAACCAAGTAAGCAATAAGGAAGTGCTAAGAGGGGTGGGAGAAAAGCCTTAAGCAGATGACTGGACAACTTAGTTCGCAAGATTTTGAGGCATGATGGCTTCCGTGGCGGTGGGGTAAAGTCCTCGCCTGCCAATCTGTAGGTCGTGGGTTCGAATCCCGCCTGGGTAGGTGATCCCAAACTAGGGCATGGATGTTTGTGTCGTGCTTTGTTAATGTTGAAAACCCATTATAAAGTCCACAATGTGCTGTTTATGGGGAAATTGGAAATAAATAAATAAATGATGAAAACAATCTTAGAAGGACAGGTGGAAGGGAAAAAGGTCTTTGGAACACTAGGCAAATCCACTACTATTATGCTTGCATTCAGGCGTTCTGAAATATTCACTTTAATTTTGAATGAAATAAGCAATTAGATTTGGAACAATTAATAATCTTCCCGGTTCATTGCTGCGCGCCTATGTTCATCTCATTCATGGTTCTTATGATGAGAACTTTGGCCATGCTGACCTTTAGCTGATACCGGATGGTGATACTACTGAAAATTACGGTGTATCAGCTTCTGATTCGCCTCAGCCTCTTCTTGCTCAAAGAAAAAGGTAACCAAAGTTGTGCGCAACAGGCATGTAGTTAGGATTAAAGGTTAGGGGGGGGGGTTTGGTGCAAATAATTTTCGGGGGTATGGAATAGGGGAGGTTTGGGTACCCTCCCCGAGAAAATTTTTATGATAAATGGTTCAAAATTGTGAGTTTTACGGCTTTTGAGGGATATTTTATTAATCCTTGCACTATTGTACAAATAATATTTATCCAATTAAGTAAAATGGATTAAATTTAAAAAATTTTCTAAGTTCTGGGGGAGTTTTATCCCCCACAATCCCCCATCTCGCTCTCGCTGCACCTATGGTGCGCAAATAGAAGAAATTTCTTAAGCCGATCTGACTGCGCAGCCAGTAGGAGGTAGAGTTTCAGAAGAAAACATCACGAAAACGAAAACCCCCTTAGGAATATTTAGAACTCTTTCTGGGTATTGAAGTGATTGATATGATTGTCAAATATTCCAATTTATATGCTGCAAGGGCGTAAACCTTGAACTGACTGTCGGTGAGTGTCATTTTTGGGAATAATTTTCCTGAGTGGGTATAAATTCTGGTGTGGTGGAATCTCTGTTCCGAGACGGCATATGTTTTGGGAGTAAAGACCAAATTCGCATAATTCTCTAGTTAGCGGTGCAATGAGACGTGATCGATTTGAAACAATATTTTCAAATTTGCATGTTGCTGACAATTCTAGCTTGAACCTCATGGACAAGTTTTCCAAGCTGCGACCTCTCATTGAGCAACTGAATGACAGATGTATGAAATTTGTACCAAATGAAATATACTTCAGCTTTGATTAGGCCATGATTCCCTATTTTGGTCGTCACGGGTGCAAACAGTTCATTCGGGGTAAGCCTATTTGGTTTGGGTGTATATTCTGGTGTGGTTCAACGCCTCTAGGCCACATTTGTTGGTTTCAGCCTTATCAATGAGAAAACGTGAACACTCAATAGCAATAACATGGTGTAGGTGCTTCAGTTGTTTTTCAATTTACTGAGGCACTCACAATGCAGCATCCTGATAAATACCATTTTGTGTTCAACTACTTTTTCAAAAGCATTGCACTCCTTGATAAACTTCATTCAATGGGACGCCAAGCAACAGGCACAGTGAGAAAAGATCACATAGACAAACTGCCTTTACTATCTGTTGCTACACTAAAGAAAAAAGATAGGGTCACATTTGATTACTGAATTGATGGAAAGGACAATATTATTTGTAGATGGAAGGGTAACAATGTTGTGACTGTTTCTTCTTGTTGTGCCGGTGTCAAACCTTTGCAACAGTCATCAGTCGTCATTCTCAAAAGCAGAAAAAAGATAAAAGTTAATCAGCCAAATTAAATCAAGGTCTATAATCAGTATATGGGAGGAGTGGACCGAGCTGATGAAAATATTGACAAGTTACAAGCATCAATCCGTGGAAAGAAATGATACTCCTTCCGTTATTCTGCTTTGAGCTGGCTTTACAAAATGCTTGGCAATTGCATAAAATAAACGATGTGAAGCCAATGGATTTTCTTGAATTCCGTGCTGTTTTCATACCTATTTTTATCTACAATATGTAACAATCAGGTTAAAATTAACATTTTCCAAACCTTCGCCATAAATGGGTTAAAGAAAACACAATGGTGAAGCGAATGGCAAATTCAGGGAGACAAGGGAGACAAATACTCCCTCTTATTCCCTTGAGATGAAATTTAAAATATCAAAAACAATGGAGGGGGTACTCCAAACCCCCAACTGGTAGCATGAAATATTGCCCACCCAATGGTTCAATTGCTTCTTCGTTGAAAGTTAGGTTTGGACAGGTGAAGGTAGAGCTTAATTCCTAAGCAGCAATCAATATATCCCAACAACATCCAGGCAACATTGTTGGCATTAACTTAAAACATCTGTGTAATGTCCATGTTAATCCAATTAATGCTGTGCTTTGGATATCTGTCAAGAATGGGTCAAACAGCTTTGCAGCTATGTCCAATAGTGGGCATGCCCAAGCAGCAAAATCTTACGAAAAAAAATATAGCATATATCGTTAAGACATTTTGAAATTATTTTGATAAAATATTTGCTCTCTCTGTCCAAACTTATCCTTATGTTACCATGATTTACACATCCCCTCCCATGGCATTCTGACGGCTTTGTACTTGGTCGTTTCAACTTCGGCGATAGCTTTTCGTGACACAGTCTAACATGATCGATTTTTTGGGGCTGGCCCAATTTTAGTATGCGATAAAGCACACAGTGTATTCAAGTGTTGTGTGGTTACATTCTCTGCATATGGATCTCTTTCAAATATCCAAAGGACCCATCAACCAACATTGCAGGGATGTCGAACAATGGACATGGAGGTTCATATTACAATATCTTTCCATATCCTCACAACTAGTGAGTAGAAAATGGGTGTGCTTATGATAGTTTTTGATAATCCCCAGACTTACAAACTAAACATTTGTGCTCTTTAATTCTATACAGAACAAATGATACCTATGGATACCATTTGGAATAACTACATTTTAATGTCACCGATATTACAACTTGCATGTCAATGTAATGCAATTTTTACAGCCTGCAGTGGATGTTACATACATGATATCAATGTATGTAATGTCGCCAAAACATCCATTGCGTAGTAAAAAAATGTTTTGGATATACATATCAACCTTATTTAGATATCCAATGGATATCATCTGCTGCTGGGGTGGTAACAAGAAATACTAAGAGCCAAATTGCTTATCTGTGCCCCTACTTTTCCTCAATCCAAAATGATTTTAATCCAGGAATTCTTCAGCTCTTAGTTCTATTCTACTATAGCTGATAGTATCTTCAATGTGTGTTTCATCAAGCTTATGGTCTTAAAATATTCACACTTCTCAGCTCTCTTCTTATTGTTAATAGGAATGATGTCCTTCCCCAATTCACTCGATATATCTCCTGTTGAGTACATTTCGCATATGGTTTTGTAGAGCCAAGCTAAAGTCTTCTTTCCAACATTATCAATTTAGCTCTGCTGGAATATCATCTATACCAGATCTAAAGTTAAATTCTGGTCTCATAATGCTGACTCCTATGTCATCTTATTCTCCCTTACTTTCCTCTTCAATTATTTTTAGCTGAGTTTTCTTCCTTAGCATAACTCTTCCACGTATTCTTTCCTCCTGTACATTTTCAGATTTTTTTTTCTCGGTAGCTTAACTGGCTGAAGCTCTCGACAGGAAATCGAGAGATCTGGGTTCGAATCCTGGTCAAGGCAAATGATTTCCCTCTGTCAAATTCCACGCATTTGTGCATTACACCCTGTACTAGTCATCAGGTTAGCTAACCCCAGCATATTATAATTTTTCAATAAATACATTTCCATCCTTGTCCCTTATGATATCTCTGACAGTCACTTCCACTTTACCTTGCACGAGGTTATTTCCCATGTCCTCACATGTGTTCCTCCTTCACACTTCTCTCACTTTGCCTGCTTTGAGACAAATCTCATTCCATATTCTCATGTCTGTCCCTCAGGTTTTGGATTCTTGTTCATTCATTCTCCATTCTTCTTGGGTAGAAGAGGGGACTTTTGTCTCAGCCTCGCCCAAAGAAAGACATCTATTTATGTCTTTATTCTTTATTACGAATGAAATCAATGGCGTGAGGAGAGATTCCCTGATAAAAATAAACTCCTCCATTAAGGAGAGGTTTACCCTCCATTGAGGGTACAGGAAGGATAGGTGTACCCTTCCTGTACCCTTCAGCAAGGGTACACGAAGGGTATTTTAGAACATTGGTGGGTACGCCCTCTCCTTCCTGGAGGGCACGGGAAGGGTTTGGCCAGCCTCGATGAAGGGTACAGGAAGGATAAGTGTACCCTTTCTGTACCCTTCAGCAAGGGTACAGGAAGGATAGGTGTACCCTTCCTGTACCCTTCAGCAAGGGTACACCAAGGGTATTTTAGAACATTGGTGGGTACGCCCTCTCCTTCCTGGAGGGTACGGGAAGGGTTTGGCCAGCCTCAATGAAGGGTACAGGAAGGGTAGGATAAAATAAAAACTAAAAATCCATAAATTAACATAAAAATTTAAAAAAATCACTAATAAACTAAATTAAACGAATGGGGATGAGTTGCAACAGTGATTTCTAAAGTTATAGGGCATAAAAAAAATTAGCCTTCACGTGGTCTTGAACCCAGGACCTACATTTTACATGATCACGAATTTGAGATTTAACAACCTTGGCTATCGAGGTACTTGCTTGGAATACTTTCTCAACGGAACTTATACGACAAAATCTTAAGATGAGAATCGCACCCGGGCCTATGTGGAAGAAAGCTGTGACTTTTTTCTACCACACCTATTTCGTTTCAGAAAATAAGATCGGCATTCTAATACTGAACATCACTCTAGCGATGTCTCATTGCCAGCCACACAAATAGGTTACATCCTAAAACGTGAATGGAAGAACTTCTAAATGAGCTTTTTTCACACAATTACAGAAACTATTGTGTACAGTGGCGTAGTCAGGAATTTCGTTTGGGGGGGGTCCAAAACCAGGTGGGAAAAGTTTTGAAAAACAGGATAATAAGTATTGGAATTCAACTTATTCAAACACTTTTCATAATCGAAAAACCTTCAATAGTCAAAGAAATATTTTTAAATTCATTATTTTTCAATATTTTGATTTCTATTATGAAGGAAAATGATTGTGTTTTTATACTTCGGGGGGGCGGAGGGTCCAAACCCTCCGGACCCCACCCCTGGATACAGGGTATATATGTATATTATTGTTTTCCTCAAGGAAATTTTAAAGATTAGTTGTGTAGCCCGTCTATCTTTGCTTTCAAAGACTGCTTACCAGTGGCGGTTTACCCATAAGGACTCTCGGACGCCGCCCCTCCCAAATATTTGAAATAGTAAAAAAAATAAATATCCATTAATTTATAATTATACATCTGATTAATCAAAGCGTTTTTTCAGTCCCATACATCGAAAGTGTTGGAAAAACACGAAAAGAAATAGCGCGAGAAGTTCGTATTTGTAGCCGTGGGGCGCTGGCCAGAACCAAGGGGGCGACAGAACTGCGATATATCGTATAGAAAACCTCTTTCGATTCGATTTTTCCGGAGCCCCAGTGGTCCAACGGCCTACCCAACATAGAGGCGCTGGTGTAGCCTGTTTTTCTGAGCAGTAATGAACTGGGGGCTGCCATATTGAATCTCGATGTAAACAAACGTGATATTGAGGCTTATTGATAGTCATTAGTGTTAACTGCAGACTTTTTTTTATTGCTTACAGTGTCCCTTACGATTTTGGAATGTGCTCGATGAAGGATACGAGTTTCAATGATTTTGGTTATTGCTAAATTGCGTGGGTATGAAATGTATTTGGTGATGAAAATGTGAGTAATTCTGTTTCCTTCATTATTCCATTTTGATTTCAACCTGTGATTAGCTAACCTTTTCTCATGTTTTCAAAATTTTATGGTGTCTTGTATTCCTTATATTTCAATATGTTTTTCATTGTACTTGCAGTTTTTCTAGTGTTCAAACTATTCATTTATCGCTAGTGCTATGCTTTCGTTTGTTTAATGCTAATCATTTTGTTGGTTATGTATGTAATTTGCTTTTTCAACTCTGTCCTTTCAACTGTTTAATTGTCATTAATTGAGCATTATTCATTAAGTGTTCTACGATGTTTACATTTCTTAAAACTTTAATCTCTTTCATTTTGAAGTAAGAACTTAATTTCTACTACATTGGTATAAAATATTCTTCACTTTTCTCGTTTTCTACTTTTGGAATACTTTCTTTCGTACAAGTGATGGATATTAACTTATAAGAACCTTTCATTTTAAGACTCCTCTGCCAAGATATGTTGTATATCTTAATGGGTACTCATCATGAACAACTTCCTACGAAATAATGTCCTCCTTTCATAATTAAATAATTATCTTCCATGAAATGATATCCAAACTTGCATGCTTATTTCTAGTGAAGTATTGTTATGGTCTATGGTTTCAGGATTAGCATTATTCTCCCTGTACCAGAGCTATTGCAAGATACATCTACCTCAAGGAAAATTGGGTCACCCTCTTTGTCTGTGGAGTGTTTACTTAAGTAATGGAATCTTTCTCCTATTACGCAAAGGCTGCTCATCTCATGTTGTCATTGATATTTGTTGCTTGTGCATCTCATGTGCATGTAGAATGGTTAACTTCGTCAGATTTCATCTCTAGTATGTCATATTGAAATTGTTATTGTTGTATTTCTTTTGCCAGTTATTGTATCAATAAATACTAATGTCCACTGAAGTAAGTTTCCGAGATCATTATTCTTACCAACCACCAGATCGCCAGTTGACTTTGTACATTAATCTTGTATTATGGTTACTGCTTTAGTAACCTAGGGAAGTTCTTCAGGAAGATTTTCCTACATTCACTGCTTTTAAGTTTCTCGCAATTGCAGTATCATTATTAGGCCTGAATAGCACGCTCTATCGTGACGCGTAAAAAAAATTGAAACACGCGCCGAGATGTGCATTCAAACTTCGCGGCAGCATTGGACCACTGGCATAGATGGCACTGATGTATCAAAACCTATACGCATTATCCTTATGGGTATGTCGTCCCCTTGCCAGAACGTCCCAATCCATCCCCATACAGTCATATGGAGAGTGGTAGTGGTGGGGGCCGCTGGTGCTATGACGCGTCTAACGTTGCGTCTTATGGATGTCTTGGGACGTCGTCCGAAAATGCGCAGAGCGACGAGTGAGTTGACATCGCTGCGCAAGCCGGCGGGCGTATAATCTGGCGTCTACTTGGTGCTGCCACAGAAAAGGGACCTACGGAATCAGAATGGTCACTGTACTGGGTGTAGTTATACGATTTAAATTTTTAATTACTGGTAGGTATTGCTACAGTAAATAAATTATCCCATTATGCTTGCGTTTTTTGGTGTTTGAATTCCGGAACACATAGAATCCAACCAGTTAAAGGCCGTATTGACGAAGGAAAACTATTCTCGAGTATTTGACACAGTTCTGTTATGATTACGAATTTCAAGAACCTTGGGGAAACTAATATTATAATATTTAGGCCTTAACAATGTATTCATATCTTCCCGATGATTAGAAATGCGGTACCTATTTTTCAGATAAATTTATCAAAAGACCTGCAGTATTAGGAAAAATCAGTTAACATTCCCCACTGATTTATAATTTAAGAAATAGTTGCGTGCGTGATAGGGTGAAGGATTAAATATGATTTAAATCGTTAAGCGCGACTTTAAATAGAGTCATTCAATTAATGTCATGAAGTGCCGCGTACAATGCACCTTTTGTGTGTAGGTTCATCATTTTTCTAGCCGTCCTTGTTGTATTAGTTAATGTTCACCTAATTCCTCAGTGGCAGAGCGGTAGCTGTCTGACGGAAAATGCCCACTTGGGTCTGATTTAAGTGGCCTCGAAGAGTTCATATCAGTGCGGAAATCCTTACAGCTCCCATCTGTGGCTCAGTCGAGTCGTCTTCTTTTACGATCTAGAACTTATTTTCTATTATATCATGGCAATGATTTCGAAGACACGGTTATTCCAAATGCGACCCGTTGGCGTCTCGTGTGTTTACCACATATGAATCTTAGACCCAAGGAGATGGTTCGTGACGTCCTTCGTTTGCTTGAATGCCTTTGCTGACCTTAAATTCGTCCCTCAGCTGAATCAGCATTAGTGGACCACGACTTCTATCTCCCTTGAGTCGTCCTTATAGTAACGGCAAGACTCTCGGAAAGAACGGAGTGAAATGAGTTCAGACATCATTTTCGAGGAGTTAATTGTGCGTAATTGCCGATTAAGAAGTTTCTTAGTGCTGTGTGTACATTCAAGAAGACAATTTTGAATTAATCAACAGTGCTCGTTTATGTTTTAGGGAAAGATAGGGAAAAATTGTCCCCAATTCTGTGTCCAGGCACCTTGTTCTTTTTGGTCGTATTTTTCGTCGGCCTATTTTGTGTCGTCCCTTGTTTATTTATAGACTAGTGCCCTTGCCATGTGTTCAATCAGAAAGAAATTGTTGTCCAGCGCTGATTTCAACGAACGGGTAATTGATCACTTTGCTGGACAAAATGAAAGACGGATGGACTTTTGCAATATAACTAAAGGCCTGTGAGTATTTCATATTTTGTTAAAAATGTGTGAGAAATGTTTAATTGTTGATTTTAAATCATACTGTATTCAAGAAGCAACGCGAACACCGCCATCAAAGTTTACATCTGCAATAGCAAAGCGCGCGCATTCTAGTAGTGTTTGTTGCCTGGTGGAAGTCAGTGGCACTCTCCTCCCTCAGATGTTACAAGTGTCATTGCTACCTAAATCATTGCAAATATTGTATAGATTTGACAAATAACGCATTATGTTTGCAAAACGAACAATAGAGGTGTATTGCGGGCATATCCGCACGAAGAATGTAGACGCTAAAACCTAAAGTTACGTATTTTCGTTTGTATTTGCAAAATATCGCAGCAAATATATTTTTATTCTTCAAGATCATTGATCAGTATCATCGAGAGTCCGGACTAAGCCGATCCGTATGACCGAGAGTCTACTGCATTTAGTATTTATTAATCAAGCTTTATTAGGAAAACTAGGTATCTTTGTTGAAAAAAACGGAACGTATGGCATCACAGAATTTAATTCCTAGATTGCCGTAAAAACTTAATAAAATACACGAAATTTTAAAAATTATGACCCCCCGGTGGAGTGCGCCCCCCCTAGCATTTGACTCACGAGCCGCCACTGCTGCTTACGTTCTTGTACGGAACTCAATACTCTATAGCAGGTGAAAGTAGCTAAGGAGACTCTTTCAGGATATGTTTTCTTCAGTTATAAATGCTAAGTCCCAAGGAAGGGTAAACGAAGGATTATTCTCTCCTTCCCTTACCCTTAATGGTGGGTAGAGGAAGGGTACACGGATGGTAAGGGAAGGAGTTCCAAGGAAGGGTTAACGAAGGATTTTTCTCTCCTTCCCTTACCCTTAATGGTGGGTAGAGGAAGGGTACACGGATGGTAAGGGAAGGAGTTCCAAGGAAGGGTACACGAAGGATTTTTCTCTCCTTCCCTTACCCTTAATGGTGGGTAGAGGAAGGGTACACGGATGATAAGGGAAGGAGTTCCAAGGAAGGGTACACGAAGGATTTTTCTTTCCTTCCCTTACCCTTAATGGTGGGTAGAGGAAGGGTACACGTATGGTAAGGGAAGGAGTTCCAAGGAAGGGTACACGAAGGATTTTTCTCTCCTTCCCTTACCCTTAATGGTGGGTAGAGGAAGGGTACACGGATGGTAAGGGAAGGAGTTCCAAGGAAGGGTACACGAAGGATTTTTCTCTCCTTCCCTTACCCTTAATGGTGGGTAGAGGAAGGGTACACGGATGATAAGGGAAGGAGTTCCAAGGAAGGGTACACGAAGGATTTTTCTCTCCTTCCCTTACCCTTAATGGTGGGTAGAGGAAGGGTACACGGATGGTAAGGGAAGGAGTTCCAAGGAAGGGTACACGAAGGATTTTTCTCTCCTTCCCTTACCCTTAATGGTGGGTAGAGGAAGGGTACACGGATGGTAAGGGAAGGAGTTCCAAGGAAGGGTACACGAAGGATTTTTCTCTCCTTCCCTTACCCTTAATGGTGGGTTGAGGAAGGGTACACGGATGGTAAGGGAAGGAGTTCCAAGGAAGGGTACACGAAGGATTTTTCTCTCCTTCCCTTACCCTTAATGGTGGGTAGGGCGTGGGTTGTGCAAGGGTAACTACCCACCATGAAGGATGCCACCCTTCCTGTACCCTTCCTGTACCCACCATGGTGGAGTTTATTTTTGTCAGGGTTTTATGGAAGGTAATGATTTTAAATTAAATATGCGGGTATTTAGTACCTGTGTACAGTGGTGGATCAAGAGGGGAGTTGGAGGGTGGGGGGGCTATAGCTCCTCCCTTGGGCATTCAGTTTACTCTAGATAAAATGGTAATTTTTTTCAAACCTATTTATTTTTTAAGCATTTTGTCTATTTTTAAGCACATTCACATTTTATTTTTTTTAATCCCTAATTTTTTAAGCCCTTAATCCGCCTCTGATTAGGTATCCAATTTACGCTAGATAAAATGGTAATTTTGTTCAGACCTACTGCTGGGAGGTTACCTTACCTGGGAGTAAGATTTAGCTTAAAAATTTCTCTGAGCTCTGGGGGGGGGAGGGAGTTTATCCCCCAAAACCCCCCCTCGCTGCGCCACCGCTGTCCTGTATGTGCACTTTCTTGCTAACTCGTACAATTACGTAGTTTCGATCGACGGAATAATGCCGCGAGGCATTATTCCGTCGATAGCGCAACAACACAAAAGTTTCTTCCATAACAACTATTAAGGCCGTTTTACACGGTACACGGAATTGTGCAATCTGACGTACGTGCGAAGGCGCAATCAAAATTGCGTCGTGTAAAGCGGTGAATTGCTAGAACGCATGCGAGAACGCGTGGATGCGAGACGGCAAAATAGCCCCCGTTTTCTAATTTCGTTCATGCATTCGAGCAATTCCACGCCATTTAAGAAATTAATGCAGCTCTAACCTGCGAAATTCCGTGCCCCGTGTAAAACGGCATAGCATCTCATTAAACCAAACATCAGCTAGAAGAATAACAATAGCGTATCAAATCGAAGATCCTTCAATTCGAAAGGGGTGACGCTAAGGTGCACTTGAACAGTGGGTAATCACCGAGCGGAGGAAGAAAGCAAAATGACTGTTGAATGACATTGAATGTCAAATCCATTCCCCGATACTATCCCTATTGCCCTCTATTACCCCACCTCTCCTCCAATATACACTTTCACATGGACGGATTCAGGGGGGCACGTGCCCCACCCCCAGACGCTTAAAAATAGACATTATTTTTAACACGGTCCTGCTATCATTACCTTCGTTTTGCTTTCTGAAATCAGTAATAGTGTTACATGTAGAGGGTACCTGAAAACCTTTTCTATCGCGCGTTAATTCAGGTATCAAAAGTTATACCTCAAAAGTAGAATAAAAAAGGAAGGTAGCGAGCCGAGATGGTATGGTATGACGCGGAAGTCAGGTATGATTATTAAGGTGACTAAGAGATTGCAAAGATGAAAGTAATCCGTACTGATTTATCTGCTACTGATCACGAGTTAATAATAAAAAGATATAAGCTGTCCAAAGGAAACATAAAAGAAAACCGTTATTATTATATATATTTAACTTATTAATTTCTTCATATTTATGACTTTTACATTAAAATAAAAAGAATATTTCATACAATAATTGTTGTATTTAAGTATACCGGGACTAGCCACGGTGATAACTTTACGGGAGTCACCCCCAATGCACAAATTGTGCGAAAAATCCACAGAGAAAAAAAAATCGTTCCCGGTCCCGGTCAGGGCGAATGGTTTTTTTTCACTGTGGATTTTCCGTATAATTGTTGTATGTTGCTCTTAATTCCAAATATGAGGAGACAGTTTGCCTGTCAGACGCTTGTGCACCCTACCCCCAGAAATAAATCTAGGAACCGCCGTTTTGCTTGCACCAGGCATAATACCTCCAATAACCCGGAAATTTTAAGAATACCCAAAGATGTTGCACGAATACGTGGAAAAATGTTGCATGAGTCAACATTTAAGTAGACTTTCTCCGTTGGAGCTATGAAAAATACAACTGACTGATTGCATCAGCCATTTACGTCAAGGTAACAGCTTGTAGGTAAATGTTGGATATTATTAAATATTCAAATGCGGAGACCATTCCATCACAGACAGCGGAAGTAGTGGCCGACGTACTTTGGCGGTGGATTTTGAAATTCGGTGTTCCTGCCGGATCAGGGCCCCAACTTTGAGTCGGCTTTATTCCAGAATTTGTGTAAATTTCTAGGGGTATCTAAATTACGTACATCACCCTTTCACCCCAGCTGTAACGGAAGGTGTGAGAGAGTGCATCGAACCATCTCGCAAATGCTAAGCCACTATGTTAATGGAAGAGACAATAGCTGGCATGTGTGGTAAGCGTTTTCGGTGGCCGGATATAATTCATCCTATAATAGTAGCACGCGAGTGACTCCGTTCAAGGTGATTTTCGGTCGCGAAATGAAGACGCCCTTCCATTGCTTAGAGACCGTAGAGACTGGTACGAGAGATTCATATGTGGACGAACTAAGTGATCAACTCAAGCAGATTTGGAAAGAATGTTTGGGGAACAGTAAGAGGGCCCTTGCATCGCAGGCAAGGCAATACAACAAGAGGAGCAGGGATGTGAACTACCAGTCGGGTCAATACGTTTACCTAAACGACCCCTGTATAAAGCCATGGCAGAATCCGCAAGTTCCACAAACCGTTTTCGGGGCCTTATAAAATCCTCGAGGTGCTCAATGACTCTAATCTACGTTTGCAGCTACGTTTTAGGACTATCGTGGTGCATAAAGACCGCGTTAAAGCACATAGGGGTGTGAGAAATAAGGAACATGAATTCGCAGACGCAATCAGGGGCGAGAAAAGGCGTGGGCGTCCGAGATTACTGATGGCGAGTGGGAAAGGAGTTGAGGAAGCATCAACGTCTCCGGAAATCGTTTCCATCTCCCCTTCTTCCACTCCAAATGCAACAACGAGGAAGAAAGAAATAGCGACAGTTTTCCCCCCGGTCTCTTCTTCGAAAATTGATGCCGTTTCCGATTTGGAGAGCGAGGCATCTTGGTCGGCGGTCGGCGGCCGATCATTCGGAGGACGAGCGCGGAGACGAATGGAAAGCCGACCGACCACGCCCACTCCGAGCAGAGCAGCCGTTACCTCAGCGTTCGCCGTACCCGTTGCGAAGTAGGCGGCGAGTTGCTGATAAAGATAAGGAAAACCCCGTGGAGATTGTTGACACGTCGGCGGCGACCTTGCCCGTTACGACCTTGCCTCCCACCATGTCCCCACCCCCTTTTGAAGATAGCGCGGACCGCGCGAAGATAACGCAGACGGCAGCGGAGACTCCTTTGACCACCATGCCCCCTGAAGCCCTCCTATCCCTCAGTGCAAATTCCCCCGAAGTGTGTCCCGGTGCATATGATGAGCAAAGCAGCGAGAGTAATTGTGAAAGTACGACGCTATCCGTTTGCCCATATAATTTGAGGCCACGGTCATGTTAAAAAGTGAGTGATGAGGCCATTATGGTGTTGGCCGAGTGTTTGCCCGAGGGGCGATGAGTGTATGTAAGTCTACGTATGTAGCATCTATGTAAGTGCGACGGGACAGAGTGTTTTCCATTTGGATAATGGAGTACTAGTTGAGAAACATCTTTAAAATTGGTGATTGCATTATGTCCTTTCATGAAACGAACAGTGATTTAGTATGTTACGGAATTTTGAGTCGGTAATGGTATCATCATTGCACAGCTGATTTTATGAAAAGTACAGTGTTTATGTTGATTCAAGGGGAGTTGTTGGGTTTACTACGAAGCACGCATATTGTTTAAATCTCTTCCTAAATGACTTGTGCTGACTTTGAAGGGGTTACCATAATCATGTAGTGTGGGATTGTGATGTGCTTAATAGCATTATATTGGGTGTTTGGTTCATTGTGGTGTGGTATTGTTGTCCTGTTGTTTCAACATTTTATCCTGTTCTCCTATCGGTGGTGACCAATGTCTTATTTTTTTAAATGTCAACTATAAGTCCATTTTTGTTGTTGTTTAATTCTAAAGATGAATGCATCTTTTTTTTCTCTTGTCAATGTTAAGTGGTATAAATCTCTATGTTGTGTGGGAATGCAAGTGGTCGGCTGACAGTTAGAAAAATTTCACTGTGTTCAATTTTTCTTTTGGAGGGGGGAATGGTGTTAGTGTCACGCTGACTTGCATTCCAACCATGGTTAGCTGTAGAGCAAGCAGATACATAATGCCTCCCACCCCTCCCTGCATCCGGTGAGAAGAACGGTGGGAACTGCAAGCCGGCGCCGGTGGGAGGAAGACACGACGTTGGTTGTTGGTTAAGAGTCGATCGCGGGATGTAGAGAGAGCAACATCTACTTGGGGATCAACAAAAGAATGGTCGTAATCTCTCAAAATCTTTCAATTCTGTTCCCTGTACTTCCTCTGACGGACCAGTAGCGGTCGTAAATCTTACAATCTTAGTTGAAGTACGTTTTTCACGCTTTTAGTTTTTTAAATGACGATAATTATTTTTCGTGATTAAATGAAAAGTGAAAATTTTCAAGCGCGCGAAAACGCGACGGGTAAGTATGAATGTCGGGAAAACTCCCGTGTGTGGTCGTTCTGGCAAGTGAGGTGACCTTGGGGCAAGGCTCTGAGCGCTTATACGACGCAGGATGTCAGCGGGTAGCTGAGTACCCTGCTAGCTGGTAGCGCTTGGCTTAAATAAGGATTATTAATACCTTATCAAACGAAGGAAACTCTCCTACCATAGGCAGTTTTAATAGGTGATTATTTAGTGATCGACCCTGAGCTCTGTGCCTCATGCATGCATTGGTAATCTCAGACGATGTAAATCTCCTATGTACTCGTATAGAAACTAGGTTCCTGTGACGTCACGTGGAGTGGCATCGCATGGGCGCCAATCTGGCCTTTTTCGAATGAGGATAAAATTGACCGTTGCCATTCGTCTAAACCGGTATTTTTAAAACCAAAAAAATTGTATATTATGAATACACTAATGGTGGGTAACGAATCGCAATCAATGCCTTTCGTTTTGATGAAGGAAACTACCGTATTCAGGTAAAAAATGAAAATGCACGCGGTGAGAAATGAAAATGCACTATGAAAAAACGAGGGAATTCCAATCCTGTGGATGGGTGGCTACCGTAACAAGAATCTCTTCCTAATGATTCTCACTATTCGATGTCATCTCCCGATTATCCTAGAGGCCATAAGTATACTCGCCATATTAATTAAAGCCAGATTACAGTGAAAAATTCTTCCATTCTGAAGTCACTTAACTGCTACAAATAAGCCTTGCTATCAAAGAGTGAATAGATATTCACAGAGAATATTAACTTCATGTCTTAAAATTGCAATTGCATAAGGTTTCTTCAAATGTTGCGGTCATTTTAGATCCAATCGGAAAGAACTTTAAAAATTTACATAATTTGTAAGTAGAAAACGGTGTTAAGTAGTGAAACTTGTCGTTAGGAAATATAAAATTATAAATAAATTTAAATGAAATTTAAAAAATTGTGCAAATCATTGATCGTTCCCTACCGAATTCATAATAATTAGCCGCAAAATGGCCAATGTAAAAATGGAAATAAACTCGGGGAAAAATGAAAACACACTCTGGAAATACTAGGGAAATCCATTCGTGTATATGAGTAGCTACCCTAATATGAATTTCCCTCAAATCAATGGTTCGCAAGTTTACTTCGAGGAATGGTGACATGCTTGATTAAAAAATAAACTTAGTTATATTCCAAAAAGTATTAATTAAAAACTCCGCCAGTTCCGACCTTTCCAGATCATATCATTATCTTTCACCTCGTGATAACCGGTTGAGTTTTTTTCTAAATCAATACTGATTGAAATAAAACAAAGTTTATTTTCGAAATTATCATGTCATAAACCCAGAAAGTGGACTTTCAAACCGTTCATTTCAGATATATGTTCATGATCACCTATTTCATCGCCTATCATTTCACCTATTTCATTATCAAGTGCAAGGATACTGCGTAGATGAGGCTCAAATCCATCACCTTTAGGGCTGATTACTGTTGCCACTTTGGTCGAATTTCAATCGGATTTTAAAAAAATGTCCGCGGCGCGGTGATGAGTGCAATGCGATCCACTTTTTTCAGCATTTTGCAATATAATGTTTGACATTGCGAGAAATATCTTTGGAAAATAATTAATTTGATTGATAAAATCATCATGTGCGTAGATTTCGGTTAATACCCCTAGTCATACCTTATTTCCCCGTGAAACTAGGATCATTTAGTCCGTCTGCGACACTAGTGGTGACTTTTGTGAACACATTTAAATGCGCAGTCGTTTACAACACATTTAGAGGCCGACTTGAAGATCCTCTAGTGAAATATTCGTGGTTTTGCCTAAAAACGAATTCTTGTGATATCCTACTCCAAAAAACAAGGTTTTCGTCATATCAACGCTATTCCCACCCTAGACTAGAAAGCTCTGAACTAAGCCGGAAACATCACACCGTGAATAATTATGCAGCTTATGTTACATTACGGATTTAAAGTCAGTTTTATAACGTGATTTCTCGTTTCATCACGTCACTCAACCTATATTTAAATCTTAATATAAAAATTAGGGAATTTTGCATTTTCCTCGTGAGACCGCGTATTTGTAAAATGAACAGCGAGCCAATTTTAGAGAATTGCATCATGATCATGAGCATTGAAAACAATGCACTTGTAATCTCTATTTCACTCTATGGAAACATCTTTTGTCAAAAGAATGGATCATTAAAAATATGATAAAAAAATGATAGAAGCCTTCAGTAATCGAAGTCAGGGGTTTGCTGATGAAAGAATTGACGAATAAACTGAGAAATTATCACGTAGTAATCGGTGGAAGAGAATTAATTGTGAATCGTCATGATCCAAAACATTTCGAGGCAGGATTTAAGATCCTCATTGGTAATATTCGTTGCCAAGAGGTAACAGCAGAAGTAATCCCCCCTCGCCTCGCCAGAATGTGTGGTTTGTGGACTACGCCAGGCCGAGCCGTTAAGGAGATAAAGCACCTCACTACGGCACTTCAGAAAAATGGATATCGGAGAGAATTGGTCCTTGAAAGGACCACAAAGGAAGAGGAAAAGCGACGCAAGGCCACCATAGAAAACCAGAGTGATGACGATGGAGAGGCAGAATCGTCAAGGAAGCTGTACGTTACCATCCCTTTCATTGCTAGAACGTCAGAAAGGATCGCCAGAGTATTAAAAAAGCATGACGTGGTCACCAGATATAACTGTGTGACCAAGATAAGAGACTTCTTCCCCGGGCCCAAGGACATCATTCCTCAAGAACTGTACGAGGGGGTATACAAGGTGCCTTGCTCCTGCGGGAAATCCTACATAGGGGAAACTTGCCGCTCCATGCATGTGAGGATCAAAGAACATCAAAGGGCGACCAAGAACAAACAATTTCAGCTCTCTGCCATCGCCGAACATGCATGGTCGGAACCTGGCCACGACATCAAATTTGAGGAAAAGAAACTTTTAGTTAAGGAGCGCCGATACTTCCCAAGACAAATCAGGGAAGCAATAGAAATTCAAAAAATCACCATTGACTTTCAATAGAGAAGATGGATACTTCCTTCACAGCGCGTGGAAAAGAGTAATCAAAGAGAGAGCCAATCAGAGAGAAGCGCCCAGTCAGACTGCCTATCACAGTGCAGCTCCCATCCAGCCTACGGGATATAAGCGAGGCAGAAACCGACAGCCGACATCTTCGACCTGAATACGCTGGCAGGATAGCCAGCGAAACTGTTGTCTACAAACAAACTGACGCAGAAGGAAACCCTGAAGAAATGCAGAGATCATTATTTCCACATTACGCGGCACAGGAAAACCAATGCATGAAGAAGAGAAAACAAGATATAGGTCCTACCTAACACCTCCGATGCGTTGATTCTGAGGGAACTGCGGTGCAGCCTCTCATCACAACCAACTTACATTAGACTACGAGATGAACGGATGAGTATATTTCCTAAACACGTGGAACGAGAACTTAAGGGATAATTATTACAAAGTTGTTGGCTCTGGTTCCATTACAATGTATGGAATAAGTTGCACTACCGCCACCTGCTTTGAGAACAGAACTACGATCTTCCTCAAGGGAGGTCGCACTTACCCCGCAGTCGCATTTACCCCACCTCACCTTACTGATATCCTTATTTCTGATGAACCAAGGCGCTGCCGCAACTTTTCGGACGGGAATAGTTTCACTAGATTGGTTTTAGATGCCATCAGTCAAACTGGAGAGGCGTAGCTAACTAGCGGTTTTAATATGGCGTTATGTAAAATAATTTTGGTTTTTAGGGACAGTTTTGACCTTTTCTGGAGCAGAGATCATGAGGGTTCTGGGCGAATCCTTCGAGGATACAACACACCGGGGCCGGGAAAAAAGCCAGTGGTTTATACGCCCGATCACCCGGGGAGGGGCTGGAGAGGAGGGAAAAAGGAAAAGAGGCGCCACCGCGATAGGAGCCCTTCGACTCCTCTGGGAGAGGATAGGTGCGGAAGGAACGGGACGAGGGAAAAAACACCCTAACGCTATAGAAGCGAAGAGGGCCCTACTAATTAGCGAAACCAGGCAAAGCCATTAATGTGCCAGCGATTTTAGAGGATTTTCCTTTGAGGAAGAAAAATCCATCGATCAAATCGCTAGATCTTTTCTGGAGCAGTGGGCCAAGAGCGGTTGCTGAGGCTTTAGCTTTCGCTGTGGAGTAATCCCCCTTCATGCTGATTCTCATTGATCGATATCATCTCCCGATCATCCTAGATCAATACGAAAGATGTAAACTCTCTCCTTGTATTGCGCGAGCCGGTACGAGCTACAGCGTGCGCAAAAGGGAGGATGAGGAGAAGAAACAGCAGCGGTAGTGGCTGTGCATTCCGTTCCGGCACAACAGAATTCAATTCTTTTTTAATTAAACCCCCTGCAACAGCGGAGAGGGAGCAATCCTATACGGAGTGGGGCTGGTTTTAAAGAGAGTATTACGAAAAAAAGGACTCAACAGAGGGTAGGGATGGGTTGTGGCGGCAAGGGGGAGGGGGGTGAACGGTTAACAGGGGGTGTGTTGTGGAAATAGGGGTGGCAAATGAGGGTTGCTGTGGCTGTGTTGGAAATTACGGCGGAGCAAGTGGAATCAAATCAAAGGAGGAGGAAAGTAGGGCGCGTCACGGGCGAGATTACCTCCCATTCCACTCCAGAATCTACTCACGGCCATTTCCCATCCCACCCTCCCAGTCATCCCCTCGAAAGCTGCTTCGCTCCTGTTTGTCCTTCAATTCGGCTTCTGTACCTTATAGCATTGGCACAGAGGTCCGTGCTACAATCCTCACAAGTATGGTGAAACATCACTAAGTAAGTGAGCGGTTATATGTGCAGAAGGCAACTCGCAGCTCTTAGATGCTATTTTTTTAAAAGAATAATTTCAAATTTGTGTTTCCACTCAAAACATATTCAGTGGAAAAACGAAGTTTAACTTATTCTTTCAAAATTTTAAGCTTACTCCACAAAGTATCAATGGAAACTACCAACTTAGATACCCCTTTCTCTATTTAGATAGAAAAAAGCATTTAAATAGTTACTTAATAACGGCTGTCGGATACATGACGACAATTTTTTTAAATAAGTGAAATCGATGGGACCTCAATATTTTAGGACCATTTATGGCCTAATCAAGTCATCTACCTTTTGTCTATCACACTCACAAGGGAATCGGAGTGCAAGAGATAGGGGTGTTGATAGATTTACAAAAAGGACGAAGGGAATAGGAGATATTGCGAAATGATTACGAAAGTTCAATTTGTAGAGGGAACAGGCCTGTGGTTTATTCTGGATTGAGCGTTACCCTTACTTATCTAAACAAACCTTCGGGTCAATTCACTGGGTAACTGTCAGTGTAATCAAATTTTAAAGACAAAGAATTAAATAATGAAAACTCCTTACATTAAAACAGATGCACTTGAATGAAATAGCTGGGTTGCACAGATTCGAGTGAAAGCTGTAACCAATGTTCTTTTCCTGTCTTGACCCCATGATTCGTTTTCTCATTAAGTTATCAAGTTGAGTCCCAGACATTTTCATTCCATTTACCTCCTCAAAATCTATTCCGCTGCTAACTAAAGGCACCGTAGACGGAGCACTTTTATTTTTTTATAATGCCACTTAATATAAATAACTCTACAATTGGGGGTACTTCATGGGGGTACTTTCGAATATTCCAATATTCAACCTTGATAAGTGTATTGCTCATTTAAAAACCTATGTCGACTAGTAAATTGGATAAATGTAGTAGAGTTCCTGGATATTCATCTGGTTCTTTGAGTAATTTCTTCAAATAATGACTTCCACTTATTTCTTCAGATATTAATAACAGGTATAAGCATTTGTGACTGTGACGTCACAGCTGCCTCACTCTCTCATTGCAAAAATAACCTAAGCTGCCGGTCGCCTCTTCAAAATATCACGTCATAGGCACCCTCTAATCTAAATATCACTCAAATACAATTTGATATTTTTTCTTGCCCAAATGCATTGTTTTTTCCCCGAATCTTCTGTGCCAAGTGAATTGAAAAAAAGTATTATATTTGGAGGAAAATATAATCAATTAACAAGTATGGAGCGATGAAAATATTTTTATCAATTTCATCTGTGTTCAGCGCAACCACCTACTGTCTGTAAAAAAAGCAAGATACCCGAGTTTGAGGAGCTATAGCGTCTAAACGAAACAATCAATTTCAATGCAACAAAAAGTATACGAAAGAGAATTTTTGTTTACGTCGTATGATTTGCGTTAAAAAATCTTCGGCTCAATAGTATTTCCTGTACTTCATTTTTTCTGAACAAAGTACCCGTTTTTTGCGCGTAAAATCAAGTTGGCCAGCTTTGAGCGCTTGGCATTCCCGTAGTTTTTGTTCGTATAACTTGAAATTTTGATATAAAGAAGCCACGTAATTCAAACACATTTAGTAGGCACATAATTCCCGGATTCCATGCATCTAAACAATTGATTTACGCGGCGCGAGGCAAAAGCGTTTTCTGGAACTAGCCGTCGTGAAGGTGAAAAAAAAACAATTTACACAACGAGGAGGGCAATAATTGCCGTTCAGCCATAATTACGAAGAAAATTTCACCGATATTTTTCCCAGGGCACTTGGCGCTTCAGCGAAATTCTTTTCCTTCGCCCTTTTCCTTTTTTTTTAAAGAGCCTTTCAGGAATGAGTTATGGCTCCTTCTCCCCTAGCCACCACATCATTTTTTTCCGCCTCGTCCTATGATTATTTTTTATTTTCAATTTCGGCACGCGACACAAGGGAGAGTTAAGGGGTTATGCCCGTCATTGGTTTATTTATCACCCGCCTACCCCCCCTCCCTCCCTCCTTATCTCACCCCTCCTCCCAACCTCTCTCAGTAGTGACGTCACAACCTCCCCTCGCTCCGCATAATCCTCCAGCCTTCCTTACTTCAATCTCCATTGGCCGTTCCCCTTCAGTTGATCAAGGGAGGCCAGAGTTTGAAGGGGGCCCATCAGCAAACTTATCGGCAAGCTTAAGTAGGTTGTTGCGAGAAACCAAGTAAAGCAATATTCATTAACATTTCAAAACGTACAATTCTAACTATTATATATTGCTTCATGGCCAATAATATAGGATTTCCCTGCTGAAATATCTGATAATCTAATAATGATTTTTACAATTAACAATACGAACACACTATACTTTGACTGGAAAACCCTTGCTACTATAGGTGATTTAGAAATAGGAATTGCAATTATACACAAGGGAAATATGACTCGGTAACTAGTCAATAAAGTAGGACATTCCTTCCTTCTTTTATTGGTGTTTTACTCATAGTTGACTCAAAAAAATTCCACATTCAATTTGGTATTACCCAGATAATTCCTGTTAAAATTAAAATTCCCGAGATTTTTCGGTCTTTCCAGTTTTCTGGATTACTAAAGACCCTGCCAATGAACTTCTTGCATGCAAAAGAGGTCAGATTCGGTATATTTCGGATGCTCAGTGAACATCTCCGTTTTATCCACTCGTACAGAAAGGAATAGGGACACAATAATTGTGTACACGCGTTAGGCTAGAATCACTCATAATTAATAAGGTTTTGAAGAAGACCAACAAGTGAAAAATGCGAGGAAGGATTTTTAGTCTTGAGGAATAGGAAGGAAAAGGTAAAGGCAGGGAGAAATCCTCCATTCAATCATAGACTGGAAATGAGATTGCAGGGGTTGCATAATTTTTTCTTATCTTCTTTTTTTCCACTTTTCAGCCAGCAGAATTGCGATTAAGGCGTAATCTGCTTAAATTATCCTCCGGATCTTCTACCCAAGGGCGGTCTCGGCATAATTTCCGAAAGAGAATTCCAGCAACCAAACCACCTCCCTCCCTGAACCTAATTCTAATCCTTTTCAACATTCATCGAGCTTGAGATCCAGAAACCCTCCGCCTAAGAAACTCTATACCAATGGTCAAACGAAATTAATTTTTAGTTAAGAATTTTTCCATATTAATAGTTGGTAATCCAAGAGTCAAATTAAAGATTTTAATATTTTCTATTTTGAATTTTATTCTATCTAAATATTTTAAACTCCTAATTATATCATCATCATCAGACAAAATGGAACCTTATACATCAGAAAAATGAAGTAACTATCATTCTAGCCAAAGAAAAAAATCATGAGTATTATTTAAAATTACAGAGATAATCGGACATATATAAAATATGAGAAAGATATTATATCTTCCACTTGGTTTGGATTTGATGGTTACTGACCACTGCTCAATGGGATATTTATAACTCTGTATTAAATATTCACTTTAGCATGCTTTTATTTTCCTAGTGAAAAAACAACGAAATATTTCATTAGCCAAGTCAATTTACTTTCAATTTTATCAGTTGAAAGTACTGACAATGCGAGGGCATTGAAGCGGCACCCAGAAAATTAGGCAAATGAAAAAGGGATGTTATTCCAATAATAAATGGTTCGTACTCGTTCATAAGTAAAAGGTATACAATATTTTTGATAATGGAGTTAAGATCTAAAGCTTTCTATTATAGTCACAATCACTCGCGGATCTATGGGGGGGGGGGGGGGGCTGGAGCTTCCCCCTTGGACGTCCAATTTACACTACATGGAATGGTAATTTTTGTTCGGACCCGCAATACTTCTAGGAGTTTACCCCATACTTAGCCCCATACTTTGTCCCTATCCTGGATCCACTACTGGTTACAATAACGACTACATAAATACATATTCCTGTACGTATTGGAACGAAGTATTTAACAAGATAAGCCATAAGTATCGCGCCTATAGGAAGCCGATAAACCCAGCCCTATAAAAAAAATCATTGTGCCAACGTATTTAAAGGTCCAAAACCGCGCCCATAGCCTCCGAGACTTGCGGAGATGGAGGGGAAGGTTCGGTCAAGCAAGAGATATATCGTCTTGGGAAGTTCGTTGGGAACTGCAAGCGATGAGACGCAGGAGACGTAGGCTTAGAAGCGCCGCTCCTTAGATTGCTGATTTCCTGCAAAGCCTCCACTTCCTTATCTCCCGTCAATCCCAACCTATCTCACAGCCTTTTCCCCCAGCTGACAGCCGAATGTCCCTTCGCCCTTCCCCGGATATCAAAGAATTTTTCGCCCGTATGCTAGCTAGGAGTTTTTAAAGATTCGTAAAATTGGCCAAGTAAAGGCTCACGAACAAAACCGTATCAACGTTTAGACCACGCGAGACCATTGAAGCTCTCAGCGGCACATGGAAATAATTGATAATTGGGCAAATTAAAAAAAAAGGGTTATTTTTCTCATAAAAAATGGTGCAAATACCTTCATGAATAAAATTTCAGCAAGATTTTTGCACAGATTAAGATTTGCTTAGAACAGAATTTTGGGTAATAAAATAAATGATATGTAGTTAAACATGCGTTAATTTAAGTATACATGTACTAGCCACGGTGATATCTTTACGGAGTCACCCGCAATGTACTGATTGCGCGAAAAACCTGAGTTAGTGAATTTTGCTCACAAGCATGGAACAATCTGCCTTAACCAATCAAAGACTTAATCGCTGCAAAAATTCAGAAAAAAACTTATACTTATACCTAACTAGCCCAATTTGTTATTATAAATCGAAGCCGAAAATCTTGACCAATGTATACTAGGTTTTGTTCCTATCTCAATATCGAAAATTATCTTACTACCTTGTTATCGACAGCTGATGGTTGAGCATGGCTATGGGGAGGAACAAGTTTAAAGTATACCGGGACTAGCCACGGTGATAACTTTTACGGGAGTCACCCGCAATGCACAAAGGTGTACTGAAATATAGGAAATTAAAATACGGATACCAAGTTTAATAGCTAAGCTCAAAAAGCTACAATCATCGATATCGATATAATCATCAAAAGTTGACTCAAATAATGATAAGAAATTATATTGATCATTAAAACCCATTTCTCAAGAGCAACTGCACGAAATTCCAGGCAAAGTTTTCCATACCGCCTCTTTTGGGAAAGGAATAAAAGACGTGCTTGATAGGTTAGAGGGAAGAATATTGCGAAGATTCAGGCGCACATGAATACATTAACCTTGTCACCCTTGACCTTTGGGAAATTAAGTCACTGGATTCCCACCAACTCCGCCAAACAGTCTCTCGCCTTTCTCCCCCCTCGCGACAATTCAAGATGATCCGCGGATAGGTCTTCCTACTTCCCAGAAGACGCAAGGAAAGGCTATAAGAGATGGATGGATGGAGATGATTTCCTTAACAGAAAAATTGTCCACCTCCTACTTCACGTAAGTGGCGAGAACAGAGATCCACGTTTTCATATTGCCGTCAATGCCTCTTAATTCTTCATCCTGTTTTCCGCAATCTTCCCACGCTACAATTGTCTTCTACCACCGTTGCTCAACACGTCGTATTTCTAACCACACTCAGGGCTGGGCAACATTCAGGCCGAGGAGTATATGAAATACAAAATATCGCTCTAAATGTTTTTGAAATGCAAAGTGCAAACTACCTTTGACTTGGGTATTTGAAAAAAACAGCTAAATTATATTTTATACACCTTTTGAAATATAAAATAAATTTGTATGGTAGCTAAGATATCTTACAAAATATAATTTGCCTTGGTACGCTATGGATCGTTGCAAACACGAAGAAAACGATTCAAACGAGAACAAAGTAATCTCTGAAGTATAATATAAATTTATAAAACTTAAAAGTGTCATCAGAGCTACTTCGAAAAAAAATAACCTGCGTTGGCACGTTATGTAATGTTGCAAACAAGAAGTAAACGATACTAACAAAACGAAGTAATCTCTGAAGTATAATGTTACATAATTGTTAACAGAGCCACCTCAAAAGTATTTAAGAATTGTATTTTTTTATTTTAGAATGAGAAAATACCAAAAATCGATATTTGAAATGCAAAATACAAGATAAATTAAGGTCTTGTTTTTGAAATACCAAACACAAATTACAGATGCATTTCAAATACGCATTTTGTATTTGAAATAATGCCCAGCCCTGCCCACACTACAGCTGTCTTCTAGCACTGTAGCTTAACTCGAGAAGACGTTTTACAAAGTACGTAGATCGGAAGTTAATTTCCAAACGTAATCAGAGGAAAATACTGGGAACAAAATTCTATAGATAAAAAGAGGAACTTGACACGATTCGATGGTACCCTGTTTCCATTACTATCGTTGGCACAGTCGTACAAAACATGTAGTAATTCACGCTACGATGCACCCAACAGGGTATCCGGTGGAAAATGGCGAGTTTCTTAGTGGCGTCAGTTAGGCAGTCATTGGGATTAGGTAGTCACATTTTTAATTAAGGAATTAATTGGAGAAATCATACTGCGGTTGTTCTTTGTCCCAAATAAGTGATTCGGCAACTTTTAAAATTTCTCTTTTCACTTCCACTACCGAAGTCATAATACTGTAACATCGTAAGCATAGTTCACCCCCCATAAGTTTCAGCTTTCCTAAGAATATTGCGTGCTATCAACTAAGCTCAATGTTAAAGTATGATCATTTGCAAAAGAAAACTCGTTTTTAAATGTATATTTATGTAATTTTGCGTATCAGACTGATTGTTGGCGAGTTTACTTCGTGGAAATAAATTTTGATAAGATACAAACAGCTGCAGTATTTTTCCACTTCATTTTATTTCGATAGAGACAGCTCTTGATAATGTCGTGTAAGCTTTGAAACTGGTTCAGTGAATAAAATAGTGTAAAAAATTACAACAACTGTTTGTATATTATAACCTAATTCTACTTAGATCTTTCAATAATAGAGTCCATGCACCAATGGGTATTGTTTACTTTTGGCACCTAAAGGAGATGGTTCCTACTCTTCCATTAGACTTAGCTCCTTCTACCACGCCAAATAAATTTCAGGCTACATGCATTGTGGGAATGTTATCACGAGGAGAAATTGACGAAAAAAAATCTTTACCAGGTGCACATACACGTTGGCCTAGTAAATCCCATTATCGGCGCTGAAATAAGGCATATATATTTATCCGCCACTGGCCTAAAACTCTCTAGCGGGGGCTGTTATTTTCATTATTTCCCTCTCACCATAGGGAGGTGTTTTATATTTTTATTTCTCCTTACGGCGGCTCTGCCCTCAATCTTCCCAGGAGAGGAATGGCGACCGAAGATGGAAGGAAGGCAAGTGTCCCGGATTAGGCTTCCCTCCGCTAATAGCATTCTCGGCCTGGTAACCACGTAGGTACTGCCTCAACCGCTGCTTATCTTAACCGCCTCCCCACGCCTCCATAATGCTCTTTTCTCCATTCACCACCTTACGCAGCCTTCTTCAATTTAATCCCACCTTCTCTCGCTCCAACTTCTCTTCATCTCCTGGCATGAATGAAAACAAATCCCATCTCGGAAATTGACTGCAAAACCTATATATTCCGGGTGTTTATCGCAGATTTTAGTTCCTTTCCCAGATCCAGGTTTGTCAGTCGCAAGGCGGGCAGGTATCCCTGATTGGCGAGTTAGAAATAATTTAACTCCCCCGCAGCATTGATTTTCAACTCTTAAATTTCACATGGGCATATGGCAGGGAAGTTATGTGAAATGTTCATACGAATACGGAGACGTATTATTGCTGCTCTATCGGCTATGCATCTTATACAAGCGAGTTTCATGAATTGATTTCCTGACGTTTTCCTGCTAGCGCCATCGCTTTGAACATTTTGAGGTCTATATGATGGACCCTTGTCAAGAATTATCTGTGACTCAAACATGAACGTTTTCAATGGGTATGTAGGGGAACCCGGCGGAATGGGGTAAGGGATTTTTTAAGTGCAAAAAAAGGTGCTGTGCAAGCGGAAATAACTATATCTAGTCCAGATTGGTGTTGCTTATAAGTTAAGCAACACCAATCTGGAATAATTATAGCTATTTCCGATTTTTTGAACTTAAAAATCGCTTACCCCGTTCCGCCCCGGGTTCCCATATACCTGTGCAGAGGAAAAGTTTTCGATATTGAGATATAATCGTCATTGAAAAAAGTCTACTTCAGATAACCTGAAATTGATTGCAAAATCTATATACCAGGTGTTCATCGCAGATTTTAGTTCCTTTTTCAGATTCAGGGTTGCTAGTCGCAAGGGAGGGAGTTATTCCTGCTTGGATAGTTAGAAATCTTTTTTCTCTTTCGCAGTTGTAATTTTCAGCTCCTACATTTCACATGGGTATATGGCAAAGAGCTGATGTAAAATAATCGCACTATTACGTGTATATGTAATCGGTTCTCGATCGGCCACGTATCTTGTACAAACTAATTTTATGAATAGATTCACTGAAATTTTCCCGATTTATGTTTGCGCCATCAGTTTCAACATTCCGAGTTTATGATGGACCCAAGTTAAGAATTCCCCGAAACTCGAATACGGAAATTTCAAATAGGTACCTGTAGAGAGGAATTTTTTTTATATTAAATGTAAAGTTTATCGTTGAAAAAAGTGCACTTCATATAACCTGAAACTTTTGAGATAATAGTTTAATTTTTAAAGAAGTAAATGCATCAGGAGTTATAAAAAATGCGACCGGTCGAGGTGGAGTGCTACCTCACTTTAAAAATGACGCATGAATGATCAGAGGATCCCCTGAGGATGAAAAGCAAGTCGCTGCTCGAAACGTCGGGAGACATGGAGAACATCAACCAGTGGAAAACCCGAGAAACTTTTATGGTAGTAAATTGTATTTCTTCGTGACGAATAACTTTCTTAAAATTTATGACGTCGTAATTTGTCATTTTCAAGGTTCATACAGCATCCTTAGTTAACAAATACATGTATTTCAAATATTAAACTTATGAATAAAGTTAGATTTTAGGCATATTCCGCGTATTTTTATATCACTTCCTTTGATGTTTTTCCTTTCCCTGGAATGTAACGGCTCTCTCCAGCACGCGAGGAGAAACATCAGCGGAATGCGATTAAAATACGCGGAAAACACCTAAAAACGAAATTATTTATAAACTATGGAAATAAATTACAAAACGGAAACGAAAAAATGAAAACGTAGAAACGAAAATGAATAAACGAAACCAAAACCAAAAAATATAAAACGAAAAAGAAATTTATTTATGCATTAAAATTATCCTCAAAAGTTTCAATAAATTAGTAAATTTTAGGATGCTACATCAGAGAAAATACTGAGGTAAACTTATCGACTTTGAGATACAGCCAAATGTTGAATAAAGTCTACTTCATATATATGATGTTGGGCACGATATGCTCGAAGTTCTTAATGCTATTTAAATAAGAAATTGCAATACTTCCACTGAGTTTTATTATTACACAACGCGTTTCGTCGTTGCAACATATACAACACAACATAATGTTGTTTGTAACGACGAAACGTGTTGTATAATAATAAAATTCAGTGGAAATATTGCAATGTCTTATTTTAATAATATCTACTTATTATGTTCTGAAATTTTCTAATGAAAGCGTTTCTTTACTCGAGTGGTACGTCACGAAAAATGATGAACTGATCAGGAGTGCTGCCAACTCAAATGAGTGAATCCATCGGGGGTTTTGACTGCGAATGTTACTAAAGAGGATCCTCAACTCGACCTCTATAAATGTGTTGTCACTCACCGAGCAATTAACTGTGTTTACGAAAGTCGCCACATGCGTCGCTGATGGACAAAAATCCGAGTTACAAGGTACATTTAGGGGTGTAAACAGAAAATTTATATTCATGGCGATCTATAAAATGAGTGATAGATTTTCAATGATATTCCTCGCAATAAAAAAAAACCTTATGCTTCAAAATATTGGAAAAAGTGGATCGCATTGCACTCATGAACGCGCCGCGGACATATTTGAAAACCGATAACAATGCGACTGAAGTGGCAACAGAAATCAACCTACAAGGGGATGGAAATGGGCCTAATCTATGCAGTACCCTTGTTAATGGCCATCGCGCAAAACAAAAAAACTCATTTTTGATGGTTGCGTTTCTTTTTTACGTCACTGCCGCTGACGTAAATGCCACTCGCGGATAGACTCGCTCGCCAGACCCTCCCGCCGCCAGTCACGCTCAATGAAAGAACCCAAACGCGGGGCGCGCATTTTCCGGAGGCAAACATTTTGACTGCATTTCATTATCGCGGGATTGAGGAGCTTATTTGGTCGCGGAGAGGGCCCATCTAATTAAAAAGTCTCTGCGCTTCAATACCGCTCGAACCCTTTTGTCCGCTGTTTGAGTTTCGGATAGCGGCAAAATTTCCCAAGGGCCAGTCTAATTCTGGAGAGTAGCAAGACGAAGGGATTGTGCGGTAAAAATGAAAAAAAAAAAAAAAAAACTCGCCAATCTCCTTCGCTCATATCTCCAAGAAATTATAAACAAACTAATCCCTCTTGGGCGGTGAGCAAATGGTGTGCCAAAAGTGATAACTAATTCTACATCTACACGCTATTACCTCGCGAACCGCCTCAATGGGCACGTGGTAGGAATTAATAAGACGCCAGCTTTTAAAAGGTTTGAATAAACTTTGGTATTCAACGAGTTTCAAAAGATGCTGATATTTTACTCAACGTATAGATATTAGATAATTTTTAGAATGCATACATAGATTTACTCATTTTTGATACCTATTTTAGATAAAACTTCCATGCTTTATAGATACCAAAAAGAAGAAATCATTTTCTCATCAACTTATGTCAAACTGCACATTAATGCGCTGCCATGAAAAATATTAACTGGGGAAAATTTGGCCATTTACGAATGATTTGCAAAAAAATATTTCATTTGTGTGATTTTTTTTCATCGCTAGTGGAAAAATCAAAATTTTATGCACAGAGTTTATTGTTTTGACATCACCTTTTCATTATTTGTCGTGCTATCAAGTTTTAATCATCTAAGTGATACATAAGTGATATCATTTTAGTATAAACTCAAAGAAGAGGTGTAAAAATTATACTGGCGATATGAAATTTTTATCTATTACCCTTAAAAATGACCATGAAATGTCAGCTTGTATGGAAGAAGAGAGGAGTGAGGGTGCTGACCTCTTACTGTTTCTATGTTAAGTAAACATCCCACCGTAATTCGACAGTAGAACCTATTAAAACTATACTACATTTTCACAAAGAAGTAAGAGGACAAATATTGCATTTTATATCATTTAAATTATATTTATAATTGCATTTTGTTCAATTCTAACCCAGGATAGCACAAAATCAAACATCACTGCCAAATATCACAAAAAATTTCATATATTCAAAAAGGCGCCGTCTCGTGTAAAAGAATTCACATCCTCGTCAGAAAAAGTGGAGCAATATCTAATTTTGTTTCAAATAATTTTCTATCAAAATGTTTGAACTTCACATTGAGAGCAAGAGGAGAATGCTCCTTAACTTTCATTTGATGACATGCCCATCCGCGGCAGAGCTCAGCTGTCCATTGGCTATTCCCCAAAATACACATATTCACTGACACTTCACATTCAACACACTAATATTTCATTGGAAACTGGACACTTACACATCACTGTATAGCCAGATGAGCACTCGCTCCCACCATTGGGTAACAGTGTAGAAATATTTACATTTTTTCCTGTTTGTTGTAGGGGGATTGTTTTTAAGCCTCTATTTTCGTTCAATCGGTTGCTTAATGGAATTATTCACTGCTTTCCCGTAAAATCTGGAATGGAAGAAATGATTAATAAGCTATAAATTGAAAAATAAGTTGCATTGATGACGGCACAATACATCCCTATATATGAAAAGAAGGAATGGTAACAGCTGAAATGCATGTAATGCACATAAATTCAACTCTCAATTGCATATAAATTCAATTAAAATTCTTTAAAACCTGTTTTTATGATAGATTATCTATTATATGTTCATGTATATTTCTGGACAATAAAAATGAAAGGAAAATTGTGCGAATTAGGGAACTAAATTGGAATAGATTAAATATCTAGATCATACATTCGTAAAGGAGGAACGGTAAAGCTGTAAATTTTTACATACATTTTCGGCTAGATAGATTCTTATATGAATTCAAACGTGGTTATGTTTTGCGTCAAGGTTCTTAGAGTAAAGGTTGCCTCATTCGCGACTCGGGCTCCCATTGGCTTGACGTCATTGTAGACCCAACTTCCAGCGCCAATTCAAATTCTAGCCTTTCCGCGGGCGTAACTGCTTACCGCAGCGAGTTCTTGAAGTTACCCTCTATCGAACAGTATTAGCCAAATTTTTAATTGAATGCCGATTAATGAAAATAATGATGTTAAGATTTAAAAAAAGATAAATTTGTGTATTCAGACGCTTCTATTATCCTGATGAACAGATGAAATGGGAAGGTGTGCGAGTTAATTCCGTGTCCACATTTCCTTCCTGTAACTCTCAAAACACTGTTCCCCTTGCTACTTCCGCAGTATAATTTAAACTTGCATGAATGAGTGCGCAAATTATTAAGTTCAATTTGCCTTAAAATGGAAGAATTCCTGATTTTCCAATGCAATAGGGGCATCTAAGTTCTTGAGTACGAAATCTTTAGCATATCCACTTAGTTTGTCTGGCTGATTCACTTTCACCACTTTTTTCACATGTGTGGGGGGCGAGACACGGTCAATGATTCGATGTATAAAATAAACAGATTTTTCAATTTAAGAGTAGTGGATTACAAGACGATATCCAGTGAAATTGCAGGAAATGTGTTCAGATTCGCGTTAAACACAAGGCGGCGCAAGGTCTCAGGAACTTATTCTCTCTCAATTTCTAGCGTGCAAACAATGAAATGGCTAGGATCAGCGGGGATGCAGGGTCTACAGAGACGTAACGGGACTTCTGCTGGCGCATGCGCAGTTACGAATGAGGCAACCTTACAGTCTAAGAACCTTGGTTTTGCGTAATGTATCCAGCCCTTGCTGCAGGATCTAGAGAGTCTCTTAGAAAGTTTAACTCAGAAAGCCGTTTTTTTAGGGAACTATCTATAAAATTGAACATAAGTTTTCGCAGCAAGAGGCATCGTCACTAACGGCTTCCGGGTGCAGCTGCGTGTTGCGCTTTGTCGTGCAAGCTTTCGCGACCGTTACAGGGCGCATCATCAGGCGATGAATAAAAATACGGAAAGGTTTTCAATTAAGGTGGACGAGTATATTAATTGAAAACCTTTCCGTATTTTCATTCATCGCCTGATTATGCGCCCTGTAACGGTCGCGAAAGCTTGCACGACAAAGCGCAACACGCAGCTGCACCCGGAAGCCGTTAGCAAATATCTATAAAAATATAAATGAACTACCCTCTCATTTACGCAAATTCGTGATCAATACTAGATCGCAGCCTTTTTACTTCAGTTCGACTGGTAGGATTTCGAGAGCTAAATTTTTCTGAGCTCAGCGATAACGTTGGATGACACGAATTTCCCGAACGTGCTCAAATTTTTTTATTTGGTTTTTGGAAAAAGGTTCAGGATGGAAGGGTACGCAGATGTCACCGGTAAATGTTCGCCTCCCTTCCCTATTTTGTTTTTTTTTTTAATGTCGCACTCGCACGTGCTCGATATCGGGTAGTTACCATCGCTTCATTTAGAACTTCTGACACGGAAGGGTGGAGAGCCTGCCTAAGTTTTTTTTATTTAGATATCGAGTTTCGGAAAAAATAATTTTTTTGTCAGAGGAACTAAAACAAGAGGAAAAATGGAACGGAAAATCACGAATCGGGCTGCTTCGGCAAAGTTCTATATCACCAGTATCAGGAACTATGGGCGAGGTCGGGAAAATGTGATTTTGGAGTCTTAATACTACCGCAGCCAATGTTGACTCTGGGGCATAAAGAGTTTTACTTCTACTTGTCTTCCGGTCTACTCATCATCTGACATATCCTATTCATAGAAAAAATCACCCTAATCCTTCCTCCTCATGATTAAAAACGCTGGATAAATTATTTTCGGATATACGCGCGGGGAAGAAAAATTAAGGCAGCCAATATTTCGGGTTTCGTCTCGTTACCCATTCTCAAGGCTATTAATGTTAACTATTCGTTAAATCATGCATTAAATATGCTACCGGATGTTATAGTTTTAGGCCCCCTTCTAAAATGTACAACAAATACCTAAAAGGTTTCTTTTTCAAAGATTTTCGACTAGGCTAATCATCTGGTACTTTTTAAATAAATTGACAATAACCTTGGCATACCGATATTATAATAAAAATTCAAGAATTGCTTCGATTATTATCTATCATTTTCTATTCTATCATTCTATTTCTATTCTATTTCCTCCGATAGATTCTCTCACAATGGGCTCCATTTAATTCACAATTCCCAAATTTTGCCTTCTGAAACAATGGATTTGTTTCAGTTTATGCATTGAAAATCGCACAGTCATAAGCTTTCACATCATTAGGCCTTTGAAAAAAATTATGCCTGTCGCGTCGGTTTCTCAAAGGCTGTGACATAAGCTGAGATATAATTCTCCCATCGCATTGTTGCGATTGCAAACTCGAGGTGCACCTATTCATGCTAGGGTCCCTAGGACGAACTTTTACGCTGTTGCGTAAAAGCTCGTTCTCGTCGGCTCATGGCCACTTGAAGCTATTCCGACGAGATTGATGCCTGGTTACGACACTTCCACCATCGTCGCCGGTCATCTACATCTACGAGGCCCCGTGCAAGCCACCACCAGGGTTTGTGGCAGGGGGTGATCGCACACCAGGCATGCAACACTCATCAGAGCCTTAATCAGAAACGCGCTCGCTTGCCGGACATAGGCCAAGCACACAGGACAGCGACACACGGTCAGATCAGAAGCTAGGAGAGTGCTGATGACACGAACATACTGCGATGCAAATGACACTAATACTTAGCAGAAGAAATAAAACGAAACGTAAGCGTAGTAAGTAATTCATGCATGAGTTAAAATATTCCAATAATTTAACGCATTATTTACAAATTGAATAGGTTATTAGCTATACATGCAGGGCCTATTTAACCTAGTCCTTTCAAGCTATCCTAGAGGTAAAGTATCGCAGGTATTACTATTATTCCGTTTTTGTTCGCGGAAAAGTGGCATCTTAAAGCACTACCTAATCAAAAAACGGGGTGGAGACCTTGAAACAATGACAGAATCTACTTCTCACTGTGGACGCCTTCGCAAGAACTCTGTCCTTGCGCCACATCCACTTCAAGTGAATCATTGAATTTGCAAACACATATGGTGAGAACGAAAAGGGACGCATCACTTCCTCTCGAACGATCGCATTTTGTCTTTTTGCAAAAGAATTACTTGTATGTAACTTACCGTGATCATCTTGAATATTTCATGGCGTTTAGAATAGAACTATTCCAACATTTTCCTAGAATTCAAATATAAAATGACGATGGTACCATGTTTTATGATTTAAATAAAGGAAACTGCTTCCTATTTACACGCCAGAGAAATTCCAAAATGATAGGTTAATTAATGCATCGTAGATTGCGGTCGCGTTGGCTGTGAGATCAAATTTTGAAGGTGATAATACCTACAACGCTATTACCTATGCTCGCATGAAATCAAGCAGATGTAAACGTCTGTCGTACATGATTCAGAGCAGACTTCTCATAATCACCGCTTCTAATGAAACTTGTGCAACTTTCATTGTGATGTTTGGACCAAAACTTTATCTAATATACAAATAAATACGATCTAGTTAATTATGTTTTGCCTTTCCTAATAAACCTCGAGCCACAATATAAACGGTAATTGACAACGTACGCGCCACAAAGAAGGAGATCATTGAGTTTGAATGGAGTAGATTGACTCTATAATGAGATCAGGGTGAGCGTTAAAAATAGCTTTGATACAAAAATAGTCGTTACTGCCGGAAGGCTTGGATATTCTTTTCACATACGTTTACACACGTTCTCACTGCTTGTGATTTAACGGTCGATGATATCGCAATTTCGCGCCATCTGTACTCCTCCCACGTGACGTCTATCCCAAGATGAGCGGCTACTTAACCTTTAAATTTTTACGGCTTTCACTTGTTTAGAAACAAGTCGCCAGCAACAAGGCATTTCTCTCAAAAATGTTTGTGCCTGGTGTATTACGGTCTAAACAGTTTTCGTATCGGCTATGTTCTAAAAGAGTGCCCAGTTTCATTAAAAACTTCTGGATTCGTTTTTACGCTGCAAATCGCCGGAATCCGTTCGCAGAGAAAATAAGTCCGATGGAAAAACTAAATTTGCTCACAGCAAAATGAATTTCCTGTCGATATAAAGACACTTTTTTCGGGGATGACTTAAAGGAAGATTGCTACATAGATAGGAGCCTTACCGTCAGCGTGATCTGTCAACACTGTGCATAGATAAAGTCATTGAGGGCAGATATTAATCATTATATTCCAATACCACCCAGTTTACGCTGAGAGAAGCTATTTTTATGCTGTTTTATAAAGAGGTAGAAATATCATAACACGTGTTCCGAGACTTGTAGAGGTTAAAGAAGGATGGGTTTATTGACACCCAACAAATTAAAAATCAATATAGATGGCATAATCAATTAGTAATAATCAAGGAAACAAAACTTTGTATCACGTGCCTATTTCATCCAGCAAAGGGTTTAAGCAAAATTAACTCGGTTCATGAGGTGTAGTGCCAATGTAGGATAGCTGCTTTTAACAACATCATATCACCAACATCATCCTGTGCACTAGGTTTAGATTGCTTCAACAATTGAGAATGGATATCTTTTAGAGCAACACAGAGCACATAATGTTAGTGCCGCACTATATTTCCAGGTCCGACAGAAGCGATAAATTAAGAGAGAAGTTTTGCCGAACGGATAAATCTGGGAATTCGTTTTTCCCCCGAACCATAATGGACCTTAATGAAAGCTAGTCGTAACTTCTTTAGAGCACATCCTTTTTACGTAAGAACGGCTGGTGTCCTAAAACCACCTGCCACACGCCTTTTTCGGCGGCTTGCGGAGTATTATGTATATGTAGGTGTACATATGTGATTACACCGTCGATTTAGAAATTGCGGTGGGGTAAAGTCCTCGCATGCCAAACAAGGTGTCGCGGGATCGAGTCCCGCCTGGGTAGGTTGCCCCTACCCAAGGCATGGTTGTTCATGCACGTGAAAATGTTATCTTGTTGAAAACCCCAATGCAAAAGGGCGTTATGAGCTATTTTCGGCGGCATGGGAATGAATAAATAAATAATTAAATAAAAAAACATCAGTAATCAGGTGCGTGAAGGTGAGACCATAGGTAAAGTACGCTTACAGACGAAATGTTCGATGAAGTGCTGTAATTAAGTAACAGGTTCAAAATATTTTCATAATTGTACTCCCGAAAATTATCTTAACTTGATTCAAACATTAACTAACTCATGATACTAAGATAAAATGTGAATATTTTAACTTAATACAATAATTATGAGCATTTATAGACATTTTCAACCAAAAACCTCCGCCTTTTTAAAGTTCCACGTTGAAAATTTTCGTTTGTGGCTCTCCACGCCAAAGAGCCAAGTCGCATAAGTTAAAAACTTGAATTAATGACGCAATATAAAGGAGCAAAGAAGCTATTAGCTTAGTTGGTAATAGCGGCAATTGGTGTTGCACGGTTAGCCGGATGGAGCGTGTTGCTGAGTAAATATCTATAAAGTTATTCTACTATCTGCAATATTTAAAAAAATACTGTCAAAAGTTTTCCACAAGTTCTTATGAAAGTAACTCGAACAAAAAATTAGTGACTTAAAATTTAAAATAGCTGACTAATTTCATAGTGATAAATACAAAAACGCAACACCTCCCACTGCCTACCAGAGATATTATTTAAAGGTTGAAGTATTATTTTTCTTATTTATAAGAATAATGTACAAAGTTCAAAGTAAACTACAGAATGATAAAAAATACGTCAGCGAAAACTGGGAAAATTTTGAAAAAGCCGTAAAAACTTTCCTAATTTCGAACGCGTTGCGTGATCGTAAGACATCCAATTTGGATATTCTCGAATTTTTAAAGGTATTCACCAATCGCAACTTTCCTACACAATAGGGATTTTGAAACAAAAGCTTAAAGTTTTCGATTCACCTAGTATACTCCCCCAGTTCCCGAATTTGTTCTCGCTACGGCCTTGATCAAATGAGACCATCTGCAGCTTCGAACTCATTTCGCTGTTTGCTCTCGCAGTCAGGACACTTCGTCGGTTTCCTTTAATACCGTCGCTTCTTCGAGGTTTATTGCAACAAAGGTGCCCCCGGCGGCTTCTCAGCGATCGTCTATCAGACGAGTCTAAAATCTTCATTCCCTCATTCACTTCCTCCCTTAGCCTCCTTGATTGGAAGAGAAGATGAACGTCGGGTAATTAACTTTGTGAAGAGTCTACGAGGTGAAATCAATACACTTTGTGCTTTTCCGCTGCTATACATCGTTCATTCTACATACAAGTAACCTTCACAAATAAAAAAAATATTTTTCGATAATGGATCATAGAAAAATTACGAGTAACTTTTAGGTGCTTCTATAAGTTTATATTAAGAGATAAACTTTAAAAGTAGACAATGTTTGAATATTTTCGTTAATTATCAACAAAATATGCTTTCTGAAAATACGCCAAAGCCATTTTATACATCTCCATTACTTTTTGCGACTCATTGTGGAAGAAAAATGCTGTAACTTTGTAGTTTTCCCTAAGTTGAGTTACAAAGCTCATGAAGTTGACGGCTAATTTGACGGATTATGGAGTTATATATTGCAATTACGTGTATAGATTTTTGACTTTATCGGAAAACAAAAACAAATAATAATTTAAAATGCAATTTTATTTGAAATGGCGTATTATTCATTACGTAAGTATGCACACAACCCACGCATAAATTTTCAAAGTACAGCGGGACATCATTTTGACGCCGACAGACGAAACTTCGGATATGGGACCCTTAATCCGGATAAAGTCGCGGGAAGTCCAATTCCAGAAGGAGAAATTCCAAAGTAACCTCGTCGTGGAGCCCGAAAGAAAACACTCTGACTGCCCAACGTCGGCGGGGACGTGAATTACCTTAGCGCATTCCATCCGCTGATTTTATTTTCGATAGGCCTTTTCCTCCTGGAGTTTGACTCCAGTCACGGTAACTCAGTCGCGTTTGCGTCCATCCTCGTCGGCTCTTGGTGCCGTGAAGGCAAAGGCTGCAGGTTGCTTCATGTGCTACCTTCCAAGTTTTCACCGACGCGTCCCCATCAGTGAAGTGGACCTCGTGACAGGCTACATCTCACTGAAAACGATAGAACATTCGGGTAATACGAAAAAGGACTCGATGGAGCAGAATACCTGACTGAAATATTTTCCATATTATACTTGCATTGTGATTTCGATAAAAACGAATAACGATATCCGAGGAGAAAAAAAATGAACTTTCGCCATTAAAAATTTTACAACGACATTAGTGGCTGCTAATATGCGTTAAAGTGGATAAGAGAAATATATTACTGCTATAATATGTCTCTGAAAGAATATACCTAGAGATTCAAACCACCGAATTCGTCACGCTACCTTCCAGAAAATCCGCTGCTTTACCACTAGGCCAACTGACTAATTGAATTCAATGGTGTTTCATTACGAGTTTTCCTGAGTAATGCAAGGAAACGAACCAGTTCTCTAGTGTAACTGAATCAGACTGAATTTTAACACGCAGTGGCATTATTCGCTGGGATATTGCGGCGGATATTTTATATTTATGTTATGCTCGCTATCTCTCATCGAAAAACTTCAGCATTTATACTTTGTCGGATCGGCCAATTTACGAGAGGAAGTAAATTGACGTTCTGGAGGTGGATTTATTATCTAGCACGAGCTATACAAATCTACATCTACATCTACATCTACAAATTACCCTGCGAGCCACCTCTAGGGTGTTTGGCAGGGGGTGATCAATCACCAGCATGCAGCATGCATTTGGACTCCCACATGCACACCACACCGTCCAAGAAACGTCCCGTATAATAACAAACTATACTACTATATGCTGTTAGAAATAGAATATAGAATAGAAATTCAGAAACATGCAGTAAGTTTTACATAGGTTAGTAGGCTACACTACAAGTCATGCAATCTATTTACGCGTTCTATTGCTGCCGTTATAATCTCTTATTGATCGTGGAAAAAATGACATTCGGAATCTGTCTGTTCTGCAATCTATCTCTCTTATTTTATTTATATGATCTGATCTTCCGTAGTACGTTGGCGTCCGCTAGATATGGTTAACCTCGTCAGAAAAGACATTGCTCTTGAATTTATCTAAAAGGTTCAGTCTATTTTTCAATCTACGGTCCGACAGAGATTCCCATCCGAGTTTATCTAAGAGGTCAGTTACACTAACAAGACTATCGTAACGACCTTTCACATACCTGGCAGCTCTTCTTTGCACGCGTTCTAACTCTGTTATTAAGCCTTTTTCATGAGGGTCCCAAACACTGGCAGCGTATTCCAAATGTGGTCTAACGAGGGAAAAGTAGCTAATTTCTCTCACTTTGTCGTCGCACTTTCCTAATATTCTTTTAACAAAACCCATTTTACGATTAGCTTGACCGGTTATTTCTCGAATATGTTTATTCCACGATAGATCATTATTGAGTCTAACCCCTAGATATTTCACAGATTCAACTGCCTTTAACTGCGTGCCCCGAATGACATAGTTACGCTGTAGGGAGTTATTCTTCTTCCAGAAATTCATTACGACGCATTTTTCCAAATTTAATTCTAACTGCCAAGCATCGCACCAAGCTTGGATAGCAGCAAGGTCATTCGTTAGTTCATCTATATCTTTGCTGGAACGAATTTCTCTGTAAACTACAGCGTCGTCTGCAAATAATCGTAACTTACTGTGTACTACTTCGCCAATGTCGTTTATATAAAGAAGGAATAGGAGTGGGCCTATGACACTACCCTGAGGAACGCCAGAAGTGACTCTAACCTCATTGGAGACTGCACCGTCTAATACTACTCTTTGGACGCGGTCGCTCAAAAATTCTCTAATCCAGGAAATGACATCTTCGTCTAGACCATAAGATTTCAGTTTTATTATTAACTTTCTGTGGGGTACTTTATCAAATGCCTTTTTGAAATCAAGAAAAATCGCGTCTACTGGAATGTTGTCTTCCCCGGAGACTAAAATATCGTGGACGAAAAGCGCTAACTGAGTTTCGCACGATCTGCTTTTCCTGAATCCATGTTGATTTCCCATTAATAAGTTTTGCGCGTCTAGGTGTTTCATTACCGAGCTGACTACGATGTGTTCAAGGACTTTGCAAGAGATGGACGTTAAAGATATCGGCCTGGAATTAGATGGCTGTTCCTTGTCTCCACTTTTAAATATAGGCGTTACATTAGCGATTTTCCAGTAATTAGGTACTTCGTGTTGCTTGATGGATTTACTGAATATTAACTGCAAGTAGGGGGCAAGTTCTGAGGCTAGTTCTTTATATACGCGAGAAGGGATTTCGTCTGGACCAGGTGATTTATTTGGACTAAGCGATTTCAATATATTTTCTATTCCGAGCGTCCTAATGTCAATAGCTGGCATCTTATGTAGACAGGGATTGTCATCGGTCTCGGGTGAGTTTTCGGAAGGCTCCGTGAACACGCTCTTAAAGTAGGAATTTAATAAATTGGCTTTATCGTAACTGCTTGTCAACACATCTCCATTGTCGTTTCTCAGCGAACATACGGTAGATCGTTTACCTTGAACTTCCCTAACATATGACCAAAATGCTTTTGGGTTATCCTGTAACTGCTCTACTAGTGGTTTTCTTTTAAAATTCGTGAACGCATTCCTGAACGCTTCCTTCGTGGCGGCTTTAGTCATCCTATATTTTTTAATTATTAGCTCGCGTTCATTAGCGGATAAATCCGTGCTGACTTTTTTCATTTTAGCATGACACGCTCTCTGTCGCCTCAATGATTTTCTCACTTCCGCGTCGTACCATCTCGGTTCGCTGCCTTCTTTTACTATTTTACTAGGGATGTAGCTATTTATTCCCGAAGTTACGAGCGAAAGAAAAGCTTTCCAAGTATTCTCTACATTTAACTTTAATACTGATTCTTGAAACTCGGGGAAAGCATTTTATGGTATTTTTTTATGTGGTATTAAGCATTGCAGATATTCCGGACGCATTACCCTTAAATGATATTGCAATAAAATTATTGCAGGAGGTGAAAATTTTGTTCGAAATTCCCTATCACCGGCAGAATAGAAAATACCGAAACTCAATTCCCAAACTGCGGCTACAGTGGCGCCGCTTCATTCGTTGCAATACTTTTGAATCCAACTGTACCTTGCAGTACATGATTCTGCCACAACATGCCACAAGTGTTTTGTTTTGCATTCGTAAAACATGATGGATGACACAACGACAAGCAAGATGAGTGTACGCCGCCAAGTGTTTCCATTAAGCTATGTATTCAGTTGTTTAAAACTAATAAATAATGTACAATAGAAAATAATTAATGATAATAAAGTATTCTTGATGAGGGTAATTTCTTTGTATTATATTGGTGCATAAAAATGCTGTCGTAAAATCACTACGTACGTATATACTGTAAAATATTTGTTAGCAAATATTTCTTTCAAATTTCACTCTGATATTTTTTCCATCCATCCTGATTATGAAAAGAGCCTGAAACATATGTAAAACAGCTCCGATACTCATGGGTCTGAAGAAGTTATGCTATAATGAGATTTTATGCTAAACGCACTTAAAATTGCATTCTAAGTCTGTACTATGCAAATCAGCGATGCAATCCGAGAGGATAGGGTAGATTCCCTAATCAGAGAAAACGAAAGGCATTGATTGCGATTCGTTAACCACCATTAGTGTATTCATAGTATACAAATTATTTGGTTTTAGAAATCCCAGTTTAGACGAATGTTAATTTCAACCTCATTTGAAAAAGGTCAGATTGGCGCCCATGCGATGCCACTCCACGTGACGCCACAGGGACCTACATGCTATACGAGTAGTCAGGAGTTTTGAATCGTCTGAGATTACCAATGCATGCATGAGGCACAGAGCTCAGGGAAACATCTCTTAAACATCTTTCCTCGCATAAAGGCCGCTTTACGCGGGGAACGTAATTGCGCCGGTTATAACTGCTATATTTTCTCAATATCGCGTGTAATTGCGAGAATACGAGCTTAGAATTATAGCAGGGGCAATTCTGCCATCTCGCATCTATGCATTCTCACATGCGTTCCAGCAATTAATCGCATTACACGATGCAATTTTGGCTACGCATCCGTACACACTTATCGATTCTGCAATAGGGTAGTTTCCCTCATCAAAGAAAACGAAAGGCATTGATTGCGATTCTTTGCCCACCATTCATAATAAACAAATTATTTGGTTTTAGAAATCCCCCCAGTTCAGGCGAATGGCAATGGTTAATTTTAACCGCATTTGAAAAAAGCCAGATTGGCGCCCATGCGATTCCACTCCACGTGACGTCACAGGGACCTAGTTTCTATACGAGTAGATAGGAATTTTACATCGTCTGAGATTACCAATGCATGCACGAGGAACAGAGCTCAGGGAAACATGTCTTAATAATCACCTATTAAAACTGCTTTTGGTCGGAAAGTTTCCTTCGTTTGAGAAGGTATTAATAATCCTTATTTAAGCCAAGCGCTACCTGCCAGCAGGGTACTCTGCTACCTGCTAGCAGCCTGCATCGTATCAGCGCTCAAAGCCTCGCCCCAAGGTCACCTGACACGCCGACAGCGGGAACCAGAATGACTTCACACGGGGTTTTCCCAGCATTCATACTTAGCCGTCGCGTTTTCGCGCTTGAAAATTTTCACTTTCTAATTAATCGCTAAAAATACATATCGTCATTTAAAAATCTGAAAGCGTGAAATACGTACTCTCTGAGTACGTGGAAGCGTGAAATACGTAGAGTACGTATTTCACGCTTCCACGGAGCCAATAATCTTTCGATTCAGGCAATAAAATAATTAAAGGAAACCACTCTATTTACAATTGGATATAAGAGTCAGCGTCCAACTTCCGGGTGTCAGTTCACTTTTTTATACATCGCCAGATAGGTTGATAAATGATGGGACGCAATGAATAACAGGCGAGGAGAGGGAACTATGGAGCAATATGAGCCGGAAAAGGACCCGGTGGAAGGGCTATGTCGTACGGCACAGCATTAACATGAGATATATCTTCGAGATAAAATGGAAAGGGATGAAGGGCCGAGAGATAAGCCCTTAGAGCAGATAAATGAGGAACAAGGAAGAAGAGCATCAGGAAATTCAAGAAGCTAGGTTGGGAATGAGAGTGATGCTTTTCACAAGCTTTTTCTTAACTTACTTCGTTTGTGCGAAAAATCCACAGAGAAAAAATCATTCGCTTTGACCAGGATCCGAACCCGAATCCCCCGATTTACGTTCGAATACTTTAGCCAACTAAGGTACCTAGACATCATTCTCCTCTGTGGAAATTTGTGGAGTATACCGGACAAGGTGGTATGGACTGCTGAGCACATGATGCGACATGCAATCCAAATCGTGCGCACTGCGCTACAGCCGGAGGGGAAAGCCCGAACTATTCCTCAAGTTTCCACAGAGGAGAATGACGCCTCGATACCTTAACTGGCTAAAGCTCTCGACCGGATATTCCATAACCAGAGATTTGAATATTTTTCATTTTGATCATATTAATTAAGTACATTACCTCATGCAAAATAGTTTTATATTTTCTCAATGCATGATGTGATTTATAAATTTTTTGGCAGAAATTTATCCAATATCCCTGGTTTAATCGATTACATGATTCACCACTAAGAAGTAGAAAATATAAATAAAACCAAAAAAGGGCAGAATAATTACGCTTTTTCTAAAAACAATATAACACTAAATGATAAAATATGAGCTTTCATCTCTCGGAAAATAAAGCGTGGGAGCGGGTTAGGTTTATAAGAACTGAGTATAGAAGAGTTTGATAAAAGAATAAGGATTGGCACGCAATATTAATATCCAAAGATTAAAAGCTCATTATTTTACGTTTTAGGGCATTTTATACAGTTTTGGATAAAGTTTTTCTTTCATTCTTTTTCATCGAATTGTACATATATACATACTACCCCGCAAGCCAAGTAAAAAGGCGAGGGGCAGGGAGTGTTAGGAAACCAGATGTTTAAATTGAAAAAGCAAATGCTGAAACAAAATTACGATTAGCATTTATTAAGGTCCTTTATTGTTCGGGGGAAAAACGAATTCCCATACGTATACGTTCGCAAAATATCTCTTTCAATTTATCGCTTCTGTCGGACCTATCGCTTCTGTCGGAGCATACCAAATTCAGCCGCCGCACGGAATATCACTACGTCATTTGTATGAAACTCCCCTCCCGTATACGAACTGAAGTTCGAGCATAGGGCCCCTGGAAATGTAGTGTGGCTCTTAGATGATGTTCTCGGTGACGCGACGATTAAAGATACCTATTCTCATTTGTTCAAGCAATATAAGCCTAACGCACAGAATCTGAGTCTCCGAGAACTTGATGCAGCCTCTGAGAATTTGCAATTAAATAAATGCATGTATAAATAAAATGAGGTGCTGCAGTATACCAATCTTAGGATATTAGTATACGAACAAATGTGAGTTATATCTCATACATTCATGACAGACTCTAACGGTAAATTACTTTGAATATGGGTCCATTTCCGAGAAACCATTTTTTCCCAACCTCCCTAAGAGCATTTTTCCAGGCTCATATATCTCGCCAAATACATTTATGTTGACTTTTGCAGCAACCTATAATTTGCCCGCTCATTGTTTGATCTTCACATACTTTGAATTACATATTTTTGGATTCTCTTCAGCTATCAGAATATCATTGCATCTAACAGTCTATTCCATCGACATTCCAAAGATAGTTCTTCCTTCTCCAAAACAATTCCTGCTAACTTTCGTATCCTCTTCGTACCCTTGCTTTGCATCCATCGTCCTAAGATCTCTCATCTCAAGAGCCAGATCGCATTCTCACTCCTTCAAGTCATTTTTTTGGGAATCCAATAGTTCTCTTTCTCATATAATTCGAAGCCTTGAATGGAATGTCCGTTTCTCACAAGCATATCAAGCTTTTGCCAAATAAAAAGTCGTCGCCGAATTCCTAAAATTTTGAAGGAAAAATATATGTCGATAACGCAGAGAAGTCTCAGACAGATTTCCTCGTAGAATCAAAAATACTGAGAATGATTATAAAGTTATTTTTTCTGGTTCTTTACAAAGTTTATCTCCGTAATTACGCAATATAACTTTTCTGCTTTCTCTTGAATGAGCTGGTTATAAATTAAATATGTACCCTTGTTTATAATGAGCACAGACCTTTATTTTAATCATCAATCCATACTGAAGTCTAAAACCGCTTTCTAAGTAGCAATTTGTGGTAGGGATGCCAAATTTCACCTATTATTACCTTTATTATGCTACTTCGAAGTTGTCATAAAGAATATTATTCATTAAACTCTATTCAGAAATAGGCAAATACATCATTCTTGTAAGACGGAAAATATTATCCAATAATTGGAACGGCGAGGGTTTTCCACAGAGAAATCGAAATCACTCAATTTTAAGAAGACTCTTTATGAAAATAATATATGCATCTCATTAGAGGTTCGAAAATACCTCAGACAGCTTTTTCTGGGTGAATACAGTGATCCATAGCATCATTCCCTCTCAACGGGCAGTGTACTATCCTTTTTCCTTAGACTAATCGCTCGTTTCAAACTCGTGTACCATCTTGAAAATTTCAGATCATTCGACAAAAAGGTTAAAATTTGACAATGGCCAAAGTTTACCTTTTTACTTGTCTATTTGTTTTATCTATTCAAAAAGTTATAATGCATGACAACAGATATAACCTGCATAGAATCCGAATAAATAAATCCTTCTAATCAATTCCAGTATTATTTAATTCTCCTGGGGATTCTGGCCGGGGGCAGATTGCGCATCAAATTTAAGGGGGGTAAAAATTAATTCATCATCTTGGTCCGGGGCGTATGGCATACCCCCCTAGAGAGAGGGGCTTTTTACTGTAGTTTTTTTTACGTTTCTAGCATATACCATAAATATAACTGATACTTCTCTCACTTTTGGGACTTTTAACCATGAATTTCCTTATACATTCAATTTTCTCCTTCACAAAGATACAAAATGTATTAAACTAATAAAAATTTAAAATTTTGGATAAAATTTGGGAGTAGGAGGGTCCCCAAGCATCAGACGTCTGGATATACATCGGATGTCTAAAGAAGGTTGATATATCCTAAATACGTACGCTGTTGCTACACGATGGATATTTTGACAATGTTACATATCAACGAGTTTTAAAAATAACGTTGCATAAATATCCGAGTTCTGTAATATAAAAAAATTGTTATTCCAAGCGGTATTCATTGGTAGTATTTGTTCTGTAAAGAATTGAATAGTACAAATGTTTGTTTGCATGTCTGGGGATGACCAAAAACCATAATAAACACACCCATTGCATGATGTAAAAATTGTTTGAAGATGGAGAATATTTCCAAGGGACGTTGTAATAATGGCCACCATATCTACTGTTGGACGTCGCTTCAACGGTGCTTGTCGGATACTTAGGATATTTGATTGATATCCATACAACGTTAATTAGATTTATATGAATATTGCACGGATGTCATATGTTAGCGCCCAGAATGTTGTCTGGATGTTGTTATGATATTGATTGCTGCTTGGGTCATAACCCCTGTACCCCCCTTCCCTAAGTTCACCATTGATTCTGGCTAAGATTTCTAATGCCCTGTGAAGATTTCAAGGTCATAGCAAATTTTTTAATCAAGTAATGAGTTTTCAAATGGAAAATGACCGACCGAGCGCGAATGATGATTCCTCTCAATGTTTTCGTTTGAAAGAGTGGTAAGCTAACGAATATTTCAGATAAAATCGAATTGCTCATTCTGCAGCTGAATCATCGCCCATATAGCGGGAAGGCATTATGTCGGTCAGTAGCTAAGAAGTTAGAAGTATCTTCTTATAATGACATCTGGGAAATTAGATGATGTGGCGTCCTTCGCGCGGGCGCAATTTGGAGGCAGCGCCGCTGTGGGAGCAGTCCTAATGCCAAGGCCGTTTTCACCATTAAGAGATATGAGGCCAATATTAGCGGGCAGTCATTAAAGGACCCTTGTGCGATACGTTCGGGTACCAAGGGCAATGGCAGAGAGTCTCCCATTTCAAAATTCAGACGTAGCTATCGTAAGATTTAGGGTTGATTGCTAAGTATTTCGTATTGACAGTCACGAATATATCATGAAAAAAATAGCATATAATGGATTAAATAAGTAGGTATACGACTGCGTGGTTCATTATAGACGACATTCATCACGCAAAATAAAAACGCAGTAATAGAACATGGGAAATGTGAATAATTCAATGCTTATGGTATAAAATGAGAAAAACGTATTTCAATGGCCAAATCAAGTTTTCATAGTTGTCATGAACATATTATCAGTTTTTCCGAAGAGACATGAATTTTCTGTCCTTAATTAATATTTTTTTCATGCTTAGACCAAAATGTCTAAAAGAACCTGCATAACAAATTAGGTTAAAATGCTATTTTCAAAAAATATATCTCGCATATCCTATTTTTTGTACCATCAGAAGATGAAAGTACATTGCAGAGACCGTATTTTGAAATTGCTATGGAAATGACATCTACTTCGTCTCTCCAACCATCCGTATTCACAGGAATGCGTTAAAAAATTTCAGTATCTAATATCCGAGAGAGGAATTATCACATACCGCTTAATTATTGACTCTATTTGCCATGAATCAAGAACAAGTTTGGAATTAGTTTTGCGTTTACTATTGATGGAAAAGCCTCGTGCACAATGTAGAGGAAGCATGAGGCAGCAAAGAACCGAAAAAAGTTTCTTTTCCGGTGATACGCTGTCGAATAAAGTGACATGCAAGCTTAAAAAATATTTGAATCTGTTTTTGACATAACCCTGGAAAGAAAGATCAAGTAAAAAGAGGCACTTGATAAAGAGCAACGATGAGCGCTTCCAATACAGGAATAAGTCGCAATTTAATTTTTTTCAAATTGTGACTACTGTAGTATTGTGGCTACTCAGAGAAATTTATATACCTAGCATTAATTCTTAGTCCTTAGGAGGTTTATTGTCTGCTCATGAAAACACGATAATTTCATGATTCTTAATTTCGGCTTTCATCGGAAACATGATAATTGTTTAACCTAAAACTGACAAAAAATAAAAAAATTAACTCAGAAATATGGCACTAGAGATAACAAAAATTAACATCATATCTACATAATACCCTGCGAGTCACCTCTAGGGTTTTTTGTAGGGGGTGATGAATATCAAGCATCCAGAAGATTTCCCATATTCAAACCACCCGGCCATAAAAATGTTACGCCTACCAACAAATTATACTTCACTAGCAGGCCATTCGGCGTTGCTCGGGATGAAAAAGTACCCAGAGAAGTGGAAAACTTGGAACTTGGATATCATAATCAAATTGGATTTTCATGACTCTTTTAGTGCGAAGAGGTGTGCCTACCCGGCAGGATGTCCAACCGCAGAAGTTGTATGACGCGAAGTAACAAACAGTAATGAGAAAACGACGCAAATGACGCGTTGAACGCGAGCAATTCGCACTACGGGGTTTGGGAGCATGATGTGCACCTATTTACAAGCTAAAGTTGCAATCCGTGGAGCCATATGGAAACGCATAGCGGACATACAAACAGGCATCCTTTTTTGCATACATACATACTCACATTGATAGTACGGACCTCAGGATTGTTCACTGACATTTGATGAAATGACATCAAGTTTGCACAGACACATTTGAAAAATTTGAAAGGGCAAAAATTGCCAACTACTTATGAAAGCAATCTGCCGATGAGAAGGAAGAGATAATAAAGCCATTCATTCCTTCCTTCCATACTCTTGCCGATCAACAGTCCCTTGACCTCCACCCTAACGCTGACTTCATTTCTCCCTATCTCCCTCTACCATCCCTTTCAAAGCCTTAACCACTCCAGCAGGAGAATCCCATTCGTTTATCAAGTCGGTGGAATCGCAGAATTCTCTGGTGGCGGTACGTTAAAGCCCTCGGCTCACCTTTCCATTGGATATTTTCCCTCTCATATCTCTCTTCCCTGATTCATATTCGACGCGCCTCCCTTTCCGCCACTCAAACGAGGAGAGAGGAATCACAATTTTTCTCACAAAGTCCCCTTATCAAACCTGCAGCTCTCCACGTCTCTCACTATCACTTCAAAACGTCTCACCAGCCTAGGTCTTTGATCGATTCGCTCCGCGAAATTCGTCTCCCCTACCAGCACTGCTGCTTCTTGTTCTGGTTTTCATAATCTCACAAGTTTAATCAGCCATTTATTTCTCTCGACCGCACGAATAAGAGCTAGTGGCGGCTTGCCCATAAGGACTCTCGGACGCCGCCCCTCCCAAAGATTTGAAAAAGGTAAAAAATACCCATTCAATTATAATTATACATCTAATTAACCAGTGTTTTTTCAATCGCATGCATCGAAAATGTACGAAAAACACGCAAAAATAGCGCGAGAAGTTCGTATTGTAGCCGCGGGGCGCCGGCCAGAACGTCCGAATCCATCCCCATGCACGTATATGAAGAGTGGTAGTGGTGGGGGCTGCTGGTGCTATGACGCGTTTAAGCTTGTGCCTTATGGAAGTCTTGGGACGCCGCCCAAGCATGCGCAGAGCGACGTATCCAGTGAGTTGACATCGCTGTGTGGCAGTGCTGCAGAATACCTTCTTTTGGTGACCAGTTGACTTATTATGTGTAAATTGTTTTAATTTAAATAGGCCTGGTTGTAGTTGAGCTAATCGAGTTAGTGATTGTTAGTGTTTTAGTGTTAGTGATTGTTTTTTGTATTACTGAGTCATAATGGTCTCTAGATTGCCTTAAAAACTCACTAAAATATACAAAATATTCAAAAATTTTGACCCTCCCGGTGGAGTGTGCCCCTCCCAGAATTTGACTCACGAGCCGCCACTGATAAGAGCATGCATTTTTTGAAAACTCAGGTATTTTCCGTCGTGACTCATTGTGACCTCTGCGGAAGTATCGCTGCAAGCCATCGCAATATCCCCTTATCATCGTTTAAGAGGGCGCTCCACATTACAACAGCATCCCTCCAGCACGACCGTAATAAAGTTGGTGGTTTCCCGCGAAAACTTAGGAATATGCTGAACATTTTGTATGGATAACTTTTACTTTGTTTTTCCACAGAATTTTGTAGGTTTTTTTGAATGCTTTTTTTCCTGTTGCACCAGAAGATGAAACCGTCGAAACTATGGTTGTGTTTTCAATAAAAAATTCTGTGGAAAACGAAGTTTAAGTTATTCATTAAAAATCGACCGTAATATTAAATGACGCATAACTTGTTCAAAATTTACGAAAAAATATTTGAATTAGCTGGGTGTATAACCCTTTATCTTCCTCGGTCCTGGCGTTTTGTACACAATACTTGACAATATTCACCGCTTGGCTAAGTGAAATGTCGTCATTGTAATTCGTTCAGAGCGTCCTGACAGATGATAGCATCACACAGAAGCACGATTCACAGATATCTCTAATGTTGTTTGTTAACATCTAATTTACCAGAAATACGTAGACGTATCCCGGGAGTTTAAAAACTTGTTCTTATGTATTAGAATTGAAAAGTTCATCTTGGTATCTTCTTATGGGTGAAATTTTAAAAGTTTGTGATACAAGTAAAAGGTTACAATGGTCTACTCTATGTACTCAAAAAATTTCAATATGATTACGTAAAATTTTAACAATTGATGCACCTTGAAAAGAGAAAAAATATGAACGGTCAAGAGAAAGTGAAACTTAATACTATGTTGGCAGTGGACATTATTCCAGTAAGTAGGTACATTCTTTGAAAAGTTGGTGCTGTGCCTTTATTACGACACATTGACCATTTTATAAAGTCGAGAAAAACAAATTTCTTAGTCACGCATTTTTTAATACTCACGCAGCTTTTTATTCCACTAAGAAAGATACCTTACAACTAAAAATACAAATATTTTTCGCCCCGAGAATATTTTTGAGTGCAGTAACAGAAATAAGATGTCATAATTGATATGATTTTTTTTCGGACTTGTATCAGTTCATTTATCAATCAACGCGTGAAACCATTCACTGAATTCAAGTTTCCCACAGCTTTTGAAAATCAACCATTCAGACATTTCATGAGGTATGTTCCCTAACTCGGTGTTATTTTATCAAATGTCGGCTGAGTGCTGCACTATCGAATTGGCATGGCTCTATCGAACGCAAATATCGGCATTTTCTAGGTCATTTTTTTATTAAATAACTACCTGTACTATAATTTCAACAAATTATTACTCCGTATATGGAATTAATTTATGAAAATGGCTAAATTAAATAATGCGAAATAATTTTGCAGGCCGTTTTAATGGAATTTGATCAAATAGTGAAATGGCTGTCCAAGAGCAAATTAAAACTTTCGTTTTTCCATTAACCTATTTAAGAACAGTCATCTCATTGTCAGCACACACCCGGATTTTGTCCGGTAAACGCAATTTAGGACAGAAATGACAAAAAAAAGAGTCAAAAAAGTAATAACGATACAAAATAGAAATAAATTTTTATTAAAAAAATTTATCGCGAACTAAAAAGAAGACAATAGAATAGTATTCAGAGAATACATTTTTAAAAAACCTTTTTTTCTAATGAAGTTTGATTTAAACAAATTTGTTGCTATGGCTCTCTATCATTTATTTCCTTTAAACGATCGCAGCGCTGCTATCGGATTTTGGTGGCCATTTTTTCAACTATTAATCCCCATATTTTTTTTAGATTCTGGATAACATTCGAGATACTGTTAAAATCATAATTAAAGTGCTAAAATAATGCATTGTCATCTAGTTCTGAGATGTCCTGAACATTTTTGCTTGATAGCTAGGTAATCGAAAAGTGGGTTGAAGTTGAGTTGCAAGAATTGAGTCGGGCAAGGTGACAAATAATAAAGCGAGTTTATAAAGACGTTATAATAGAATGGTAAATCAGGGCGGAGGATGAAACACATCCATGTACCTTGATTTAGTCCTTGGTAGAGGAATATAGCCGGCGTGGCCCCTGTACCCTCTGCTATCTCGAGGCTCAACGCTTTTGGGTTTCTTTTTGTTAAAGTTTCATTATAGCTGGCGAAAGGGAACACAACGCTTCGTTAGCGGCATTGAGAGTGCGGGGGAGGAGGTTGGGATTGGCGGGAAAGTTGTCCCCCCGTGACGTCATGCGCCGTGTTCAGAGTAAAGTTGGAAGAGCCGTGTTCCACGAAGGCCACACAGCGGAGCCCACAGTTCTTTCGAGAAAAGTTTGATATTTGTTGCCACTTACAATTAGGGCGCATTTTAATCAATTTCCAAAAATGTATCATAGTGGTGAAGAGCAGAAGCGCAGCTAGGAATCAAGGCTATGGGTTTAAGGCGCAACTAATACTGAGGATGTGGGGGGGGGGGGGGGTACCCACCTGAGTAAGCGGGAGGTGCAGGGGCCCTCCCCCAGAAAAAAACTTTAAGATAAGTGGTTCAAAATTGTGAGTTTTACGGCTTCCTGAGGGATATTTTATTAATCATTACACTATTCTATAAGTAATATTAATCCAATGAAGTAAAATGGATTAAACTTAAAAATATCTCTAAGTCCTGGGGGGGGGCGGTTAATCCCCCTCGCTGCGCCACTGGTGAATACTGCATACCGATTTATTATATCCTCATTAGGGATCGGGTTGGTTTGATGTCTAGAGTGTTGGCTTCCCACTCCGTGGGCTTGGGTTCAAATCCCGGCGGTGATAGAGAATTTTCAGAGACACCCCGATCCCTGCTTGAATGTTGTACGGAGGACATTTCAAGGACAACACTCCGTTCGTCGGATGGGGCGCTAAGCCGTGGTCCCCTTGGCGCCTGTCGTTAAGAGCAGGCTTACGCCGACGCTGGATTTTTCTCCACCCTTCCTTCATGGCGCAAATGACCTAAGCTGTCGGTCGCCTCCTTCAAATACCATACCATACCTATATTATCATTAGGAAGGCTTCAAATGAACCACATTTACTCTGACGTTTTATTATAAGTTGCTCTTAATGCCATTACGTGTAATTCAATATTCATTCCATTCTTACGCACTGCTTACCAATCATCGTACTTGAAACTGAGGTTGATGAATCAATGAGGAGGTTAAGGGAAGGGAACAATGGCGTCAACAAGGGTGGGGCGACATACAGAAAGACTACGCCTGAAGGCTGCAAAAAAAACGTGGAAAAAAGTGAATCACGACAAGCGCAAGACCGAAGGGGTCTAAAGGGAGCAACAGGTAGGCTCTAATACAGAGATGCTGGGATACGAGGCATTCAAATTCGTAGTGGCTTTCTTATTCATTGATCCTATCATGTTCCATACAAATTGATCAGTGCATGGCATCTATCGAGCGTAACGCAACCAGGCTACAAAGAGATATACATGAGCACTCAGTAAGAGAACTATTTTTCCCAGAAGAACGGATATAGAATGTGTAGAAATATTGATAGATCACTGCATATAATAATAATTGATAATCACTCCAGCGGTTACCTAAAAGATTTTGACCTCATTTCATCAAAGTAAAATACTGAAATGCAAAAAAATGGTCTAGTAGGTTAAATGGGAGGAAAGTGCCCGTAGCCGTTTTGAAAAATAAAAAAAATAGTTACTTAAGTTTTCAGGTCTGAGACTTTCAAAAAGTTTCAGACCTGAAAACTTAAAAACAACCTTCAAAATATTGACGTGATAGTTAAAATTTTTTTCAATGACATGTCCAGTTTTTATAGTTTTAGATATATTTTTTTGGAATATTTTTACAACATAAATTTTTATCGCTCCGATTATTTTCGAAATATTTTGACCAAATATTGAAATTATACGGCACAAAAACCATATATTATGGTTTAACCAATATTCTCTTTAAATACAAGTACTTTGAAACCTGAATACTTATATATTTATGGTTAACCATAAAACTATCGCTAAAGTCTGATATTATTAAGGGAAGAATCAAACTGATAATCAGGATTGTCCCAATATATTATTTTTCCATGTGTCTCTTTGGATTCTTTGAAGCTTTCTCAAGCATTTTATCAAGAAAGATATATTGAAATTGGTCAGTAAACGATGGATAACGAGTACAACGAAAAAATGAAAAATCAAAATATATTTTTTATATAAATAAACTGCTAACTACAGAATGGCATAATGTCCAATTTGGCGAACTAACTTTGGCTAATTTGGAAGGACAAAAAACCAAGTAAACCCACATATACCTCATACTTAAATTCTTTAATATTTTTGTTCATATCACAAGGCATTTATAACTTGTATATACTAATGGAATAAGTAAAATATTTTAAGAGAGTTGGCTGGTGACTTTTTGCACTAAGGACATGTTTCTTTTCTACCATGAACAAGGAATTGAGGAATTTTTTAGAACATTTCATGGAGAAAAATCAGAATAAAAACAAATTCTTTTGTAAAACTTTATTTGAATGAAAGAAAAAACTGCTTGACTACATCACTTCAGTTTTCATACACTTTGGACGCTGTTGTCATTCGCCATGACAATATCAGATTCCTTAAGTTCAATTTTTATTCTGGTATGTTTACCTTTGTTTAATTGAGGTATACCATTTTTTATGTTAGTTGCAAGTGACGTTGAATATGCTTTTTAGGTGGGAGCCCGGAACGACTCTTCTGCGTTCCTTAGTCTGAAATAATCCATTGCCAAGCCGGCGATGTTCTTGTTGCACTGCTCCGCGTGGTGCTTCTCGGATGAAAAAGTTATTTTTCTGTATTCTGATGTAGAAAAAGTGTTTTTTTAAATTTTGTTGCTTTATATTGGTCAATTTTGTTTTTTATGTACCAGTCCAACATTGAACACACCTGGTAAGCCCCTTATCGCCATCTCCTCCATGATAGATAAAAGTTTTACATTTCTTCGTTGAAAGATTATGCACACCAAAGACATTAATAGTAAATTGCCTGAGGTAATAGGTGTCTTGGACAGGTAATGGGTGTCATTAGGTTAGCAATTCAAATATGTCTGCAATGCACTTACAGTTTGAACTTAATCCTTTGCACAAATTGAAAGAAGCACAAAAAATCGACTGAGTGACATGAACATCCTTTCGTCAATGGTTGGACCAAGCGAGAGGAACAAACGTCTCCATCCTGAATGAGAGAAATTTACACATACCTATGGCTAGGGCTAAGGTGAGCTCTACCCTCGTTACACCAAGCCAACGTCTCCGTTGATGCAAGGAATGAATGAAGAGAGCACCCAATAATCTGAAGGTAAATCGAATTGAAAATTTGGCCGATTTATCGAATTTAATTATCGACCGTCTCAATTTATGCATTTTCTCTGATTTCATGGCTGTGAAAAATTATTTCATGACTAAGAATTCGAATAAAAATGTATCGATGTGGACCCACAACGAAATCACGCGACGCCCTTAAAAAAGATTTTATCCTCTCATTTAAGTTAGATATGCATAACATTTTTTCCACTGCGATATACCCGGAGACATCCGCAAATGCGATGGACACGGAATATCCATTTTTGGGATGGGATTTTAGAATAGTAAAGCGAAGTAAACTCTTAGAAACCCTTCGCTAGCTACGGCCATGATTGAAGCGGTATTTCATGAAATGTCTCCGCAGGAAAAATGTCAATTATTTCAGAAATATTGCCATTGGTGGAAAGGAAAGAACCATTTTTCAATGGCATATAGAAGCTGGGGATTACAAACCAAGATCTTAATTATCTTTCGACTCACCATTTGAGGCAATTCCCACGAGGTATTCTGCTTTCCTCGTTTTCACTGCGGGTTCCTCACCGGAGACCGCAGCCTTCATCTGCGCTGAGTAATAGCCACACGTCTCCCTGGGCGACGCGACTTGAGCAATTGATCCGAGAGGAAGAGAACATCTTTTTGAGTCCATGAACGGAATAAGTAATAGATCTGCGAAAATTAAATTACACACAAACATGTCTCTGTAGCTTAATGGCGTCATCAATTCCTTCAGTTTCACCGCAGGTATATTTTCCGTATGCATTAAGAAAATTGCTGGCATCAGAGTGGAACTGCTTCCGCAAATGTAAAGATGTAATTCTTTTAAGACAGAGAGGTTTTGAATATTCATAGGCGGAGTGCGAATCGAGCTTATTGTTGCAGGGTACACGGGGGAATTTTCCAAGCCCTTACACCTTACCTTAGACACCGACATCAAAATAAATGGAATTTTCTCAATCGGTTAAGGTATTCTTATATCGTTGGAAAGCCTTGAATGGAATTTATCTCATACAGCAGAATTTTTCATTGCATTAAAATCCAACATTATAATAGTTTGTACCTTTAAATAATGCAAAAAATGTAAAAAAAAATTCTCTGGCCGGTATTTTGATACCCTCATCATGGGTAAAAACTTAAGTAAGCGGAAATAAAGAAGCCATGGTATCACGAATTAGAAGAAAAAAATGTTTTTTTAATACATTCCGCAAACTAGTGCTGTTGTGTCGGCTAATTTAAAAAAAAAAAAGGACTGCATAAAGTTATGCATTTATTTATTGGAAAATTTGAAGCCCTCGATTAGCGAATGTACAGGAAAAGGTTTTTTTTTAAATTTAACATAGAGGGCATTTGCTGTTTTAGAAATCATGGCTTCATTACTTCTCGTACCATCCCCCGTACACTCTTTATAGAACAAAAAAACACAAAATTTTACCAGGTCAAATTACTTTTGCTAGTGCCATTGATTTTTATCTTGTTAAGGTATTTTGTACAGGTGAAAAAATCCATAATAATTGCTTGATAGATAAAGCAATCCAAGGTACCCTTAAATTTGGTAAAAAAAACTTGGTTAAGATCAAACAAAACACATTGCTAGCTTTAAAGAGCACAGGCTATTGGGACATGTCACCTTTAGGGGATAGAAATCTCGGGTAATCCCCGAGAAACTAAGTAACCTAAGGGTAGCCTGAGCCTTCAGTTATTTGCAAATCTCAGATATAAAAGGGTTTTATAATCTAACAAGATATATGGTAAGCAAAAGATTGTCCTTATAAGTATCTTTATATATCCTTTTGGAGAAAAAAATAATGAAAGGCATCATTCCCTCTGAAATTCCTTATAATACTATCTGCTTCCTTCATCATCTCATATTCAAGAGGTTAGTTTATCGGAGATAAAAATTATCGAGCAAGTAAAAAAATCCCTAACATTTATGGCTTTTGCTTTCATATCCTGGTAAATAATGTGGTTTTCCTAATAAATAACCGGATACATAGCATCAATATCTACCTCTCAATGGTCTTCTCATGAATAGCCCTTATTAAAGCATCCGGTTGAAGGGTGTATCATCTTTAACATCGGGACATATACGAAGCTATCCCGGCCCAGAAGAGTTATCATTCGCCTGCGATATCAAGTACATATGTTCAGGAGCACATTACATAATCGTTTATCTCATTCGTTTCAGGGCGTCTCCCTCCATCTCCTCTTTCACGCAGCAGATTCAGTGTCTTATTTCAGAACCCGTCTCACCCCCCAGTGAGCCCCAATTAATCACCTCAGCTGTCAGAAGAAAGAAAAATCAAGCGATGGAGGAAAAATATATACCCTTCACCCGGTCTTCGCGAGACCTTAAGGACCAATTCCATTACCTTTACTCTGCTCAGAATCTTTTGAGTCCCCATCCTTAACTAGAACTCTTGCATAGACCCAAGGTAGCTGGTTTTTGGCGTCTCGTGCCAAAGATCTCCCCAGTTAAAATTAAAGAGTTCATCGGAGCGTTCACCGGTCGAAGGGCTATCAGGACGATCGGAGAGATTTTAATTTTCGAGAAGAAGTTCTCCGGATCTTTCGAGGAAAGGGAGCCTAGACATTTTAGCATGAATTTCGAGTGCCCCATTCGATGAGAATTTCAATTAGTTTGAATGGAAGTCGATGAATGAGAAAGGTGCCTGAATAGGGAAGGAAGTAAAAGGGAAGACATTGGCGAAATGATTTCGCCAGGGTGAGAATATGGAAAATCAGTAACATTTCAGAAAGTTTGGGCTTCTCATCTCTCCAGTCTAAGTAACTGGTTCTTAATAAATTATGCCAGATAGTAGCGAAAATATGATGGGACAAAAGACATTTGCTCTAAAAAAATAAAGAAATAAATGTTAGCATAATTTTCATTTGAGGTAAACTAAAGTATCATACACACATAATAAAAGACAACAACTGCAGGCTCTGATTTTTGTAACGTTACTTCATATCCTATTTCCTTAGCAATATACAGCTCCAAAAAGAATATTAAAACTTTTTCTCAATAAAAAAATTAATCTCAAATTGGCCGTGGAGTTCTTCTTGGATCGCTATCATTAAAGTTTTTTTTCTGCCTAAGTTAGAAAAATTCTCCATTCACCGTTAGAATAAATGTAAAAAATAAATAAACGATTTTCTATTTCTCGGGTTACTCCACGTCCAGCTTTGTTGTTGACCGTAATTTCGCCTGTGGTGCTTCAGGCGTCTTTAGGACGAAGGCAACAGCAAAGCCGGGCGCAGTGTAACTCAAGGTATCTAAAATCTTCATCCACTGCGTGGAAAATCTGAGGAGCCACAAAAATTAACATTTAAATTATTTATCTATTTCAAGAAAGCATAAAAATATGACAGTATTATATTTGTGGCATAATTTGTAAGGCCTGGTGTAGCAAATACAAATATATTATATTGTGATTGACGTACGGGTTTCATCGGCGAAATATGAAAATTTTCGAAACTTATAGTCTCGTGAAAGGGATAGATTTATTTATTTAATATTTAAACTGATTGTTTAGATGGATGACTATGCTGATAGTCATGACATCAATTTTGGATGAATGAGAACAACAGGCAAATTAAAATCTCTAAAGAGGCATAGTAATACATATATCGGCGCATTTTATTGCATTATCTATCAATAGCAAAACCTAGACTTTCATTCCCTCAATTTTTCTTCTCTAACAAAGTGGCTCAAATAAAACTCCAAAATTTTGATACCTATTCCCATTTTAATGAGACATTCAGTCCGGGAACGCTCTTAAGTCAAATAAATGTATGCTGTATTTTTATGAATGACCTAAGGGCATTAAATATTTATTTGTATCATACGAATAAATCAAGATAACTACTTGAAATATATTCCATCAAGTAAGAGCTCACAATAAAAATTAGGTACCTGAGAATTATTTTGGTAACTTCAATGTTGAAATTAATTGTTTTTTGAATAGGCACTTTGACCTAAAGAAGCTATTTTGCCAGCGGACAAAACAGATATCAGATTCAAATACTGACGCAATTTTACGCCGGTAATATGCAGCCACCAACATGAAAATAGCTTTTTACACGTAAGCTGCATTTAAAATACAATTTTTCAACAGTTAATAACAGCTCTGTTAAAGCCATGGGAACAAAACAAGAAATACTGCGTTTTAAACCCAGTTCCAAAGCCCCCAGGAAACAAAATTTTATTAAAAGAAAACTTTTTTGCTTCCCAATGGAATTATTTCCACCTTTGATGAATTCACTTCGTAGCTTCTCAAACAAAAAACTCATAATCTGAAATTTCCACCTCACTTCGCGCCTTCCACCCACCACTCCATTTACGTCACGGTTTTTTCATTTACTTTCACGAGTAACTTAGGAGAATACACATAGGTATAATATGCCATTTATTTCCTCACTTTGTTCTCCATAGTGTTTTTTTCCTCACATTGAAAAAAAGTTACGCGAAGAACAAAAGATAGCGCCCACCAAGAGATCTTTCTCCCGCCTCAAAGTTCCTCATCGATCACGCAATTCCACTCTGGAGTCTTTAGGACCGATAACAAGGCGTTTAAACGCGTATTGCAGCATTCGTGAGGCGTATTTATACCTTGCTCACGACAAATTGGCTTAGTTTACGTTGGAGTAGAAATGAGGCCAAAAACTCAAAAAGAGCGTATGTTGGGTCAACATAAATTTAAAAGGCGAAATTGCCGTAGGAAAATCATTAATTAAGAAAATAGCCAATTTATGTTAAAATAAACCAGTTGAATGAATTAAGGCAGATAGAATCATCGGAAATGAAATTTTTAAGATCAGTAAAAGGCTGCACAAGATTGGATAAAATAAGAAACACTCGAATAAGAGATGAACTGGGTGTCCAAGCAGTCACTGACAAACTACAAGACTACAAACATAGATGGAATGAACATTTACTTCGAATGCCAAATGAAAGAATTCCAAAACAAGCAATGGAATATCAACCATTTGGCAAGAGAAGTATAGGAAGAACAAGGAAAAAATGATAATGTGGAGCCAGAACAGGCTTAGTAGCCTAATCCTGGAAGGAAGAAGAAGAAGATTAACCAGTTGTGAATATGGTAGTTTCGTCAACCGATAGATATAAAAACAATTTAAAGCTCTCTCAAATAAATTCCATGATTTATGCACGGCTTGTACTGAAATTGAAGGAATATGTCATTAAAATATTATGGCGTTCAAAACATGGCATCAAGCACTTCGACCTGGAGACGCCTGCTGGAATTCAGGAGAAACTGTTGTCACCATCATAACGACGACGCGGTGATACCCGGAAAATGCAGCCGAATATCTTATTGATTAGTATGGTTCATGATGAATCAAGTTAGGTCACGTTAAGTTGCTTTGAATCGGACTTAATGCATTACTAACACGTTAAATTGAGTTCTTGTTCGTTGAAAGAACCTTAGGTCTAAAGCACGTGAGCGCGAAGGAAAAGGAGCAACTTCTTAGCTTCGTAGGCGTTGCGGCGCTCCTCAGAAGGCTTTGAGATGCACTTTATAAGGAGTATTGAAACGCTATCGCTGACCTACCTAATGAGGCTCCTCGGCACGCTCTCGTATGCATCACGCTTAATAAGGCGCTTCAGTTCCCATACGAACAGTAAATTGACGCGTTCACCTGCTATACATCCTCAAGAGGGTTTTTATTGTGCTTGAAACACTCACTTATAGTCAAAATCTACCAAATAAGTCCCAACTGCAAATTCATGCAATAAATGCGAATAATTACACGAGTTTTGAGATTTTAGTGACTGCTTCGTATATACAGCGACCGGGGAAGGTAATTAATTTCTTCATGATTTTGGCATTGATCAAATTTTCTTCACGTCATTAGTTAAAGTCAATTTAGACGGTAGCAGTTGCTATTAAGCGGATTTTAGTTAAATATTTCAAATTGAAAATAAATTAATTTGCACTTGCGGGGATGGTGCCATTTATTTTAACAAATAAGGGTATAAAATGAGAGAATATTACTAATTTAAGAACAGGCATTAAAACGGGCTCTTCTTTTAAATTTGATGATGAGAAATTATAGTGGCACAGAAAAATAAAAAAATCAACTGACACTCAATGGTCACTCTCTATATTTGTAGTTAATTCTTGAAAATGACAAGGAAATAAATTTTTGAAGCGTAATTGTAAAAGAAAAAATGTAAAAAAAGTAAGCAAATATTAGGTGGGCCTCATTTGTATCAGCTCTTTTTCCATTACCTTCATTAATGCTTCCCCGCATGTGAAGTAGAGGGACAACAGATTTGCGAATTGAATACATTTTGAGAGCCATAACGTTTGAATAAGAGGCGAATTACAGCATAACGATTGAGTTCGAATTAGAACCACGGAACATAAAAAATACGAAAAATATATTATGGTAAAAAATGGAGATACTCGCGCACTCTAGCACAAAATGTGTCTCGGATTTGTGTTGGTTTTTGTGGCTTCGAAAAAAAGCTTGGAATAAATTTTAGGAATATATAGAAAAAAATCTTTTAAGATATGCAATAAGCCCTTGAAAACGACTTAGTGAGGAACCTTGAGACGTATTAGAAAAGCTTATTTTTTCGATAGCTACGTCACAAATGATTAGACGCTTCTATCAAAATTTATTCATATAAATGGAGTAGGTTTAAGTGTACGTAAACGATGGTCTGATGATGGCAATCGTCGAGGGACAAGTGGATGGCAAGAACGGAAAAGAAAGACCACAAACAAATAGTATATGGAACAGGTAAAGAAGGATGTGAAAGAGAAGAAATACGTAGGTGTGAAAAGATAAGCTTACAGGAGCATTGAGTGGAAAGCTGCGTCTAACCAATCATGGGATTCTTGGCCAGAGGTGATGATGATACGAGTGTTTTACGTCATTGCCACAGGGATATTTTTTATATCAATCTGCTTCACACTGGGGAGGGTTTCGTCCAAATTCGTATTAAATTGGGTAAATAAGTTAGCTAATGTGCATTGTTTATCAGGATAGCAAAAATAAACCATTAAAATGGTACAATCATTTTTTCAATGCTCTGAAAGGTTTCCTCTCCTAATAATTCCACTCTTCATAGGTTAGGATATCTACTGGATAGTGAAAGGACTAGAGGTGTCATCACCGATCGCTAAGGATTTCCTAAATCCCGAGAATTCATTCTGATCCAAGAAAAAAATAGTTTGGCTTCTCGATCGAAAATGTCATTGAAGCCTCCGCCACTAGCACTGAAGGTCGAAATATTTAGTAGAAGTCTTGAGTTATAAAATGCCATAAGACGCAAAAGAGGAATAATGGAGGGAAAAGGCGCAAGAAACCTCCATTAGAATGGTTACGGAACCAATGAAAGCGTCAGCGATTACATCGTATATCTAAATCATGAACACCTCACGGCATAAGGTGCATCGACAATATTTGCGCTCTAAAGTATTATGTTTCAAAGATAAGGTAGACACTAAAATTCAGTCAAACATGGGTATTAATGTCCTTTTCAGTCAGTTCAGACAGTTGTTTGCCATTCAATGCCAGCAACCATTTATTTTGACGCCAAGGACCATGCCAGCTGCCTGTTAAAGTGTGACAGCCTGTTTATTTGAAACCTAGTAGACTTGGATAATCAACCTTGAAAGCTAATTATGATGAACATGAAAAGGAATTTATGGAAATTTATTTACTAGAAGATTATTTTTAAATATACGGAATCTAATTATCGCTCAGTCTCCGATAAAGGAGGAAGAAGCCTTTGCTTGAAGGTGGCCAAAATTTCTGTTTAGCCAAGTTAGCGTAGACAAACAAACAGCGGTCATGATAAATGCAAGTATGCATTATCTACGATTTATTCCAGTAGTAATGCATTCTAAAAATGAACATAAGTACAAAAACATTCCTGGGTAATTCTCAAAATAAATCAATTAGAAAAGTTACATTTTCACTGAGCCCATTACCTATGGTCGTGAAACCACTCGTTTTTTTCCGGGTAGAAACGTCCATTTTCGTTAGATCGTCGATTCGAGGGATTTGAATATGAGACAAGCTCGGCTAAAGGACCCATCGGTATGTCGGAAAAAGGTATCAAAAGGGAAGGGATAATAGAGGTCTCTTGACAGATATATCGGCAGTCGCTGTCAATCTCAGCGAGACTGTCTGTGGAATGAGACGTTCCTTTTTTCGAAATGGTCTCCTCCAACGCATCCCAGCCTCACACTCTTGCCTGACGAACAAAGAGACCGCCAGCCCATGGAGGATGTGCTCGATACTCTTCAGAATTATTCCCATCGGTTTTCATTCCGAACGATTAGTTCCGAACGCGAACGGAATTTGTTGCGTTTGAAAATCATTATTCCAAAGACGATATGAAGTCTCGTAGTGAGTCGTCGGAGTGAAAATTTTTAAACAGAAAATTTTCACACTTATAACTAATTGGAATCAACCATTCGGAATAAAAACCGTTCGAAATAATTACGTTGAGTGTTTAGTACATCTACCCAGGCGGCATTTCTATTTCGGAAACTCTTATTTCAAGGAGCGTTACAATATATTTTTAAGTTAATAAAATAAAGGAAGATGAACGAAAAGGATAGGTTACACAAAAATGGGAAACACGGCGGTAAAATGAAAGATCGTGCATGCCAAAAATCAGGAGAGATTAGTTATGGCGTGAGTGGCACTCTACTTAAAACCTTTGGATTTCCCGTTCAATGCTCTACCAGCTGCACTACCAGAACACAGCTCAACTACGGTTTCGGCGGGGATTTGTCCAACAAAACTACATTTAGATGAGTGAGTCCTAGAAGTTAAATAGTTATGGCACTAGAACAGCTCAACACTCGCCAATTGCAGAGTAGGATGAGGACACAAAAAGGTAGACAAAAGAACACACAATTACACCGGTTGAAGGGGATAGGGTATACGTTTAAGGTACGCAAAGCTAACGCGAAATAAGCAAATATGGCCATCATTCGTTCATTCGCACAATGCCATAAGCTCACAAATACGAGTTTAAAGTTAAAATTTTGGCATGCTTAAAAATCCAACCTTTTTATTCGTACGATATTGAATAAGTAACTGAAAACACCACTGTACTTCCAGAAAGCTTTCATTAATCTAAAAACATTTTGCCCTGAAATGCTAATGGGTTGCAATATTTTTACAATAACAACCAAATCGAATTCCTTTAAGCATCAACAATGTAGTATTCAAATGCATGGTTTGCGATCTTTTTTAAATTATTTTATCTGCCAGTACAAAATGTAAGTATATTCTCATATAGCTGGAAGATTAATAAAAGGGATAGGAACGCATAACAAAAATAGAAAAACAACGGTGAAGTGGAAGATGGTAAGAAGCAGAACATCAGAGGGCAAATATATGTCCTAGAAAAACAAACTTCGGGAAGTTTTGGGTTCAAGTCTCGGTCAGGCTACATCTCAAACAGTACTTCACAATTTTACAGTTTTCCTTACCCTTTATGAGTTCAAAATCCCTTCCTTTGTTCATTTATCGATTTATATTGATTTATTATATAATTATTTTTGTTTTACGGATGAATATATGAAAAAATGTGTTACGTCCAAAAATATGTTAATAAGAATAATATCTAGCCGAATGACGTCGTGCAAAAAATCAGAGGGACTTGAGCGAAAGACAATTATTTACGTAACTAAATTATTTGTGGTTAGAGTTACCTTTCACGGGGTGTCCATTAAAAAAAATAATCATGTCAAGAGAGACCGGAGGTAGAGGTGGGAGGAAGATGGGTTAAGCTATTATCTGCTTCTTTTTGAGCAGGAAGATGAAATAAATTAGAAACGATCACAAATTTTGCATTAATAAACATGAATAATTCTTCTACTTTGTGGTTTCTCAGGGATTCTACTTAGTTGTTATTTTAAACATATGGATAAAGCTACTATCATTTCAATGCAATTATGCTATTAGATTAATAAAAACTTACTGGAAGTACAATACGAATTTTCAGATACGTAAGTAAAACATGATAATAGAAACGTATTCACAGCTAAACTTTAAAGACTGCTTAGATTTTTAATTAATCTCTAAAAACAAAAATAAATTCAATAAAAGATCAGAAATTGACAATCGCAGTCAAATTTTATTTTATTTAATAAATCAAAATAGATGGTAGCTATACTTTGTTTATACGATGTTTTACTAGCCTAGTTTCAATCGGTTAACAAAGTGCAAATAAGGTATGTCCAAATTATTGTCTCTTCTTTTTCATTTCTGTAAAATTGAATTCTTTTCATATTTATCGTTTTATTATTGTAAAAACATTGCAAAAATAGGTCATGCCTCAATTTGTTGTAATCATCATTCATTGTCCTGAAGATGATATAAGAAATACACGTACCGACCCAAAACACGAGACCCTACAGAAGCACTAGTAACCAACGCCTCCCCTTCTTGGACATAATAAATAAATAAGTACCTTAGAGAGTATACCTCCGAAGACGATGGCAGGCTCACTGAATCTGAGACTCAGCCGTTGAAACGTTGGGAGAATTAACCCAATACCACAACCGGTGGGAAACCCGAGAAATTTTCCATCAAACTATACTCCGGGAAAACCTAAAATTCTACATTAACAAATACATCGAAACCTTGGCAAACATTTTTGAATTTCATTCCCAGACCTTTAATCCAAGGCATTAATAATTATTATATTATTGAGATCATGATAAAGAAATCAATTTAAAAATTTGTCAATTTTGAGACAAAAATCAAGCCTTACACTTTTCTCGTATAAAGGCTGCTTTACGCGGGGAACTACAATAATTTCTCATTTTCGCGCGTAATTGCGAGAATACGAGCTTAGAATTATAGCAGGGGCTATTCTGCCATCTCGCGTGCGTTCCAGCAATAAATCGTATTACACGACGCAATTTTGACTACGCAACCGTACACACTTACTGCAATTGTGTGTCCCGTGAGAACGGCTTTTAGATTAGTGTATCTTTGAACAAAAATGATATTTGTCGCTGGGGTGCTTGCTTGGCGTTTGCCCCGGATTGAAGAAACCCACCCCACGCCACCGCTCAAACCCTCCCTACAGATTTGCCTGCCCCTACACAGCTCCCCCTATGTTCTCGAAATAAGAGAACTTACCAGATTATCGCCCTTTCGATATCTCCCAGCGACCCGGCTCCTCCCAACCGCTTTCGTTCCGCATATCTCTTTCTTTCTCTCTTCACACAGACAGCTCTTCACAATTATCCCCGCGGATAGAAGGATAAGTTCCCCTCCATCTTCACCGAGGCACGGTCATTTTCGGCATTGTTCTCCCTCAATTTACCCTTCACAATTTTTTTGACGTTCCCATCTCATAACAATAGTGTCAGCATAACATTACATTAAATTCCATTCTTAAATGATACGTTGGATTACAATATGTTGTTTTTTCCTCGTTTCTGAAATAAATTTTGCGAAACGATGGCGTAAGAAATAATTTTTCCCATATCATTACAATAGTTACAGCTTTTAATACAATAACATTTCATTTTTAAAGTATAAAAATATATTGGAATACAATTTGCTGTGTTTTTCCTCCGTTTCAGTAACTTAAATAACACATTATTCGAGACGATAGCTCAAGAAATAATTTTTTTCAATGGCTAATTTCAATATATATTTTAACTTGGGATCAAATTTAAAAAACTTCGATGCATATTTATTTTTAGGGTTTTAACAAAAAAAATTGGGGGAGAATTTATAGCGCTCTATGGTGTGTAAGGAGGACAAGAAAAGAGTGAAGGTAATAGTGGACGCGGAGGAGAATGTAGAAGGTGAAGTGGACAGTGAGAAAGAGTAACGACGAAGTGGTACACATGGTGGGTGAGTAAAGGAAACTTTTAGATGAGACACGTAGGAGGCAAAGGGTTTCGTTGAATTTAGTTCTAAACACTGAGGAGATAATCAATCCATGTTAGAGGGAAAGATACAAGATAATGACGAAAAGAAAATAAGAGAATTGGATTTATAGAAAGAATGGAAGGGAATAGGACTTCCTGAGGATTGAAGAGCGAATTTCAGTTTGAAGATGGCGGACAGAGAATCGCAAAATGCTCAATGTAAAGCTGCCTTAGCCTTGGAATACCTTTTATTATATATACAAAAAGTATCCAGAGCTGAAATTTAGATCTCCACTTCAATTTATTTATTTGTAACTTAATCATTTATTGCTTTGTTCCCATAGGCGTTCTTTGTTGAGTTGCTGTAGGCAACGATTCAATCCCGTTAAAATGCTATTCTTTCATCGGACCTGAATTTAAGAAATGCCACACCTTAAGTCCTTGGCAACGCATTAATATCTACATTTACCTCTTTTAATATTCTCTGTCCACGTTCTAGCTCTAGAATGACCTCCTATGATACCCATGTTTTAAAAAGCCTTGCAGTTTATATCAACCACTACGTCCTCGTGCATTCAAGAATGGTGGGCATATATATAAACTTTATTACATGAGGAAACTTTTAGTAAACCACATAAGTTTCCTAACGTAATAAAGTTTACGACAGAATACCACAAATTATTACAATTAAGCTTACCCGCGCGGTATCCCGAGAAGATTTTATACATGTTGTTCGCCGGGAAAGTGTTAAATCTTAAATGAATACCACAAAGTTTCCCGAGATCGTGTTTTATTCGTGGAGATATATTCCAAACCCCTTCCATTTTCATTAAAAATCACGTCGACTTTCTTGATGACTCGCCATGTTGTATCAATATCATTATAATTTGCTATCCTTTTCACAATCTTCATGCATCTCACATTTCCAGGACTTCAACCCCAGAGTGATGACGAAATTTCCCTTTGATTCAATTTGGATTATCTTGATCTCTCGATTCGGAAGAGGAAAAATGACACACTGATACAAAGGTATATCACGAATTATCACGTAATAACCTATCTTGGATTGGAAAATTTCTGAACACATTTAATGGCTAACTTCGCAGCTATAATTCTTTACTATTTTAATGGTTATGCTTACGATACTGATACAAAATTTTCTCACATACGAATTTCAATTAAAACAGATGCCCTGAAAACACGGATGCATAGAAATAAACTATGCATCTTCAGATATTGGGCGTAGTTAATTGTTATCAAATATATGTTGGAGGAAAAAGTATCCTCTCTTGGAGTAAATAAATGGGAACTATGGCAACGGTATTTAATTAAATTTTTAATTTTTTTATAGGGAGCACTTTAGCAAACGAAAAGTATCAAATATACATACATCATAAGCGACCCTCAAAACTTCAATCACATTCTTATGAGGATTAGTAGTGCTTGTTTCTGAAGTGATCCAATGAAATACATATCTGCTTTTTCTCCATGAAACTGCGGATGCCACAGCACTCGAGCGATAAAATCAGAGAGGCGCCATGAAGTAAAAACCCTTACTTGGAAAAATAAATCGGAATAGGATCGGAAAACCGAAAAAATGAAAGAGGGAAAAAGGGAGTCGCGCAAAATGAATTTGTCATCATCATCATCATCACTGGTCAACAATCCTAGGATTGGTTTGACGCAGCTCTCCACTCAGTTCTCCTATCAGCTAATCTTTTCACTCCTACGTATTTCTTCTCTTTCACATCTCTCTGTACTTGTTCCATATATTTTGTTCGAGGTCTTCCTTTTCCATTCTTGCCTTCCACCTGTCCTTCGACGATTGTCTTCATCAGGCCATCATGTCTCAAGATGAATTTGTAGCACCCTTAAACCCAATAGTGAACTATTGTGAAGTTTCATACTACTGTGAAGACGAAAACAGACGTGCTGCTCGCTTGTTTGTTTAGATAATTTTTTGCCATTTCATAATTGTTATTATTAATTTATCTCATCCTCGCATAAGGAGCAGATCCACAAACTCGAACAAAAACCGCTATCATATAATTTACCATGAATGAGGCTTCCTTTTCATTTCTTCCATAACAGCTATTGCTATTCTCGAAAGTGGTGAATTGTTCCATTTTTGTCGGATTTAAAGTGCTTAAGCGGGAAACAAATCGACCAAATATACTACACCAGCTCCTCAGGACTTCATTTAGGTAGATCTTTGTATCAGTGTTCCTCGTTATCCTGATTATATCATTCCTGATTCCGCGTCATGTGGTACATTTCTTTTTATATGAGTGTCACACCACTCGCGTGATGTAATCAGTGCGACACGGTGAAGGACGAATTCTTCCGGTATAAATAAATCGAAATAACGTGAACATAAAAAATACGAGAAGATCGCGGCCGTTTGTTTACTTTGACAATTTATTTTTCATAGAAAAACGTTAAAATTAATTCACCTATTCCATTCATAAGGACCAACAGATCGACCGAAAATTCTCGTTAAGTAAATCCAATTTAAGGTCAGTAAAGTAAATATTTCAATAACAAATATTATAACTCTCGCAAAGGATTATTACTACAATTTTTGACGAATTCCAAGCGTCTGGGTGGAAACAATGTCGTCCAAACACATCATACAAGATATTCAAAACTTCAAGCACACCCTAATGTGGAAAAGGGCTTGTGGTTTACGGCATATCTTCGATATATGTTACACTATGAAACTTCGGATGGCACACTACAAATGCGCGATGTATTCGGTGTGGCGAGGAGAAAGAAGAACCCTAACTGAGAAAAAATAAATTGGAATGGGTTAGAAATGACGTAAAAATAAAAAAGAGAAGGAGAAGGTCGGGTCGTTTTCTTATTTAGTGGCCTCGACCGCTGGACCGTTTCTTAGCCGGCCCTGACCTCGGGCTTCCCATGAGAGGCACATAAACATCACAGCCGTCACGCCAAATGCCCTTGTTATCCGGTTCACCCATCCATGACTTCCCTAGGGTATTCTTTAAATGCGCTTCCTTCCCTCTTCAAACTTCTCCTCCATCTTCACTTCCCTCCTGGTATCTTCTGCGAATATTCCTGCTAAATATTTTCTGATCCACATATATATGTCTATAGGTGAGTTATTAACCCAGTTCCGCCCACGGTAGCCACATGGATATCTGCAAAGGATGAATACTACAATTATTGACGAGTTCCAAGCGCCTGAGTGGAAATACAGTTGACCAAACAAATCTCAAAAAATTATCAAAACTTCAAGCACATCCTAATGAGGAAAAAATCCGTTCCATTATGACAAGCATATGAGGCACTTGAAGAAAACTCGCTCTCCTTATAGCCATTGAACTGTCACAAATATGTTGTCAACGCCTGCAATAAATAAATACACTTATTAGTTTACTTTTGAGGCCGGTCAAAATAAGCCCACAGAGCAAAAGAGACGAGTCCGAAATGGAAATTCAATTATTTGGGCACCTTGTGTTTGTGAATTACATGCAAGCATCATAAAAGTAAACAGAAAATTACATTGTATGCATTATTTTTACTTTTCTTCATCTAAAAATATGCTTGCCCAGGATATTAATCCTTTCTAACACGATCGCTCCTATACATTTAAAAACATATGATTCAGACCCATTACCACTCACAATCAGTGTAGCTATACGGCTTATTCGGAAGAAACAAGTTGATATACCAACAAAATATTTCATTGGATTACAAAGGACGATTATAGGAGCGACGTACTGAAATATCTTCACAATGGCAAACAAAGAGTTTTCTAGGAGGAAATTGGTTTCTTGGTTTGGATAAGGAGATTGGTCCGAGACATGAAGTATACATCATTTTTTGCTAAAGTATCAAACTATGCTCTACCGTAATAAATGCGGCGCCGTGAAAGATAAAGCCTTGATCGGAAAATAAACTGGGACGGGATCGGAAAAGCGTTGAAATATAAAAATGGATAGTTTGAGCTTAACTTCATGAAATAGATTCATATTGAATCGAATAAACTTTGAATATTACACATAAATACAACACTCGATAGCCATGAAACTGGTCGAGATTAAATATGAAGTTTTTTCGTTTCAACGTAAAAATATAAGGCGAAGAAGTCGGACAAAATGAATTTGCAACTCCCTTGAAGCCAATAGTAAGGTATTGTATGCTGCAGTGAAAGAAAAAAACAGACGAAGTAGTGGTCGCCTGATTGTTCGGATAATTTATTTGCCGACTGATTATTAATTTATCTCAGCCTTGCATAAGGAGAAGATCCAAAAATTCTACTAGTACTACCAGCTCCCCTTTCTTTATCACATTAAAAGACTCGAAAGCCTCCTCTATCTTTACTTTCCATCCACCGACCACAGAAGATTACCTGAGATTAAGTATCACTATCTTTCCTTTTGAGGTCGTATTCTTATTTTGGAATTAGCCACAGTGCTGTAGTTGGGCCGGTACGGCGTACCCCTAAAATCCAAACTCGTTATAAGCGCACCGGTTAAAATACCTTCTTAAATCTGTTAAAAAGAACCCTACTGTAAATTGTCCAATGGATATCAGAAAGAAAAATCGGGAAAGATTATTGACTTGTTCAGAGTTTTTTCATGGCATAACTCGGAACTAATATGAGAGTAGGAATTGACATTTCAATCGCGGCCGGGTATATAATACATGTTCAGCTGTTGGAATTTTTGGTGAGTACCGCCTAAATTTTTTTTCCAACTGCAGCACTGATTAGCCATCCACTTCATAAAACCTCAACGTAACGAAATGTAAGTGCATCGCGTTATTTTCTGGAAGCTGAATTTGAAATCCACATTTTCATATATTTTCTTACGCCAACTGTATAAGTTATTAAAAATTGAAGATGACATCTAGGCACATATGTCGTTTTGGCAAAACAGATATTGCGACCGGTATACCTTGAGAATCATGGCAAATAGAGCCTCATCTAAGGACTAATTTTGTATTTATTAGCATGTGAATGCCGCGATTAAAATAATTTTAATGATAATAAAAATTAAAACCACATATGTTAGCCAAAAATAACGCTACGATCGGCTCCAATAAAAGAAGGGGGCGTGAACTTCTGAATAAATTAATTTGATTATTTACCTTATTTCATGAATCATAATTTGGCTTTTTAGCTAAATAATATCGTTATTAAATAATTGATACAGACAATATTGCATTATTATATCCTATCCATATTTGAAACTCACAAACCAAATTTCCAATTTCATCCAATGTCCAAAGAAAAATTATAGAGTAATATGGGAAAAAAGTATAGGTTGAGTGTGCCGGTTGCAAGTCATACTTTTAATACTCAGGCCATAGTTTGTATTTCAGGTTACCCGTAACCATGGTATTATTTTACGAATTTGCGAGAAACCTCCAATTCTGAAATTCTTTTTGACAAAAACTAGAACAAAAATTAAAAATATAAGCTCATCAATTACCTCGTATACGATAACTCCAGCCATTCTGTAAGTCGCTAGTTCAAAAAGAAACTATATTCTCGGCGTTGTGAAAGAGATCTCTCGCGTCAGTACAGGTTGAATATTTGCACCTGTTCCATTTCTCAGGCCAAAGTCTTCCACCCACAGACACCAAACGACCACAAAGCGAAACTTTGCCGCTTAGGATCTTTACTCTCCAGGAGACTAGCTCCCCTTTCTTCACCACATTAAAAGACTCGAAAGCCTCCTTTTCTCTCTGGTTCCCCTCCCATGAGCAAAGAAGGTTACCCAGAGATGAAGAAACACCATCGCTCCCTTTGACGTCGCATTCTTATTTTGCAATTAGTCATCCACTTCACATAAAAAGAACCCTTGCCTTTCCTCTGCTTTCCTCCGCCTCTTTTCCATCTCCCCTTTCAGCGAGTCATACAAACTCAGTAGATCTAAGACTCCTGAAAGAAAACGAAGCAGAAAACAAAGAGATACCATCAGAGATAGCTATACACAAATTGAAACAATAACTGCCTCCAAATAAATGCACAAATACTACACTAAACTCAAATAGATCCCTCAGAAGTTACAAGCTAATGAATAAAAACTCAATAGGGTTGTTTCCTTCAACAAAGAAAACGAAAGGCATTGATTGCGATTCGTTGCCCACCATTCATAATATACAAATTATTTGGTTTTAAAAATCCCAGTTTAAACGAATGTTAATGTCAATGTCAATGTCAATTTTGACCTAATTTGAAAAAGACCAGATTGGAGGCCATGCGATGCCGCTCCACGTGATGTCACAGGGACCTACTACATAGTAGATGCTATACGAGTAGATAGGAGTTTTACATCGTCTGAGATTACCAAATCATGCATGAGGCACAGAGCTCAGGGAAACAGTTCTTAATAATCACCTTTTAAAATAGAATTTGGTCGGAAATTTTCCTTCGTTTGATAGGGTATTAATGCTCTATATTATTTCTACTGCATAGATACCTTTTTCTCAACTTATACACAACCAAACTCAACAAATGAGGTACCAAAATGCACAGAATTTATCAGAGAACATGCGATGGCATATCTTACTTCCTGATTATTGCTATTGTTTCCTAAAATTGGTTTTTAAAAATAAAAATAAAATTATCGATTAAAAAAAATCGATTCCGGCAAGATTGTCCTCATCCCAAGAACACAGTTAACGCCGTCGGATCCCACCATGCCTTTTAATTTGACTCGCAGACAATTTCCCATTAGGGTTTCCTATGCGATGACTATTAACAAGGCTCGGGGTCAGACTTAGCTAAGAGCTGGCTTATTCCTGCCTGACCCTGTATTCTTTCATGGCCAACTTTATGTAGCATTCTCTAGGGTAAGATCTTTTCAAAATATTTTTGTAAATATTAAGGAAAACGCTAAACAAGTATGAACAGAGGATAGTGCAATTACTTCCAATGTTGTGTTTAAAGAGGTCCTCTGACCTCAATTTGTACATGAACATTCCAATTAAATTTGTACATAAAACCCTGCCTTTTTTTCTACATTTTAAAATTAGACACGCGCCTATCCCTCTGTGGACCTGCATTGAAAAGAGCGGGGGAAGCCCGCTGGGAGCGGGCGCGTCACGCTCGTAATCCTTATTTAAGCCAAACGCTACCTGCTAGCAGGGTACTCTACGCTACCGCCATGCTCGGCAGCAAGTAGCCTGCATCGTAGCAGCGCTCATAGCCTCGCACCCAGGTGGCCTCACACAGCAGAAGCCAGACGTCACACGGGCTTTTCCCAGCATTCATACATAGCCGTCGCGTTTTCGCGCGCTTGAAAATCTTCGCTTTTCCTTAAATCGCGAAAAATGCTTTTGCATATTGATATTGCCATTTAAAAATCTAATTCGTACTCAAGGATTAAAAATATTTTGAATTAGGCAATTAAAAAAAGAGGAAACTACCCTATTGGGTAAAGTTATGAAATCATATCAGTACCTACGTGTTAGCTTTACTGTTATCGTGTTAAAATTAATGCTAGCAATACAGTTTCCGTCTTTTACACCTTCTTCTCGTACAAAATATCTCAAAATCATTACTTCTTCATTTCTTTGGAGTGACATTGCACCGCTTAATACTGTAATTTGTCATTCACGGCCTTCAGCAGTCACATGTTCAGATATACGCGATCACGCAACGCAAAGAGCTTATGCACGTGCTGCATGTTGCAGCCGTTGAGTGAACGGGCTATAGAAGTTAGTTCGTGCACGTGGCGACTTCCAGATGCTTCATCTTCCCACCTTAATTGCAAATCTCTTTTCCCCAGTGACTCCTCCGTAACCGAGCTCCAACCACCTAGGCAAGAGTTGGAAAAGGGAAACTGAGATGGGAGAGTTTAGGGTTAGGGTTATTCCACCCTGGGGGTTCGGGGTTCCGCATGGGTACAACTAGCACCACTTCCGTTCCTCCCATTCTTTTCCCAGCCCAGGGCCGGCTTTAGGATATCTTTATATCCTTCGACTCAACCCATAAGGCAGGATAAGACCTTCCAGGTCAACGACGGCCCAAGGGGCTGGGGACCACCAGTCACCCCAAAAAGCAATTATACATTTTCGGAAACATACAGCTGATAGAAATTTTCATTGTATAAATTTTACACTAGACTCTGGATACGGGAGGGTATGGAATTTCTCAGAACAAAGTCCACCAGGTCCAAAAGGTCTACGAGGGCTCATGGGAAGGTAATCGAAAAATAAACTTTTTTTGATATAAAATAGATCTAAAAACTACAGAAAAAATCTTCTGCATAACATTAGACTCACTTTCAAAACACTCAATACTGAGTTTTTGTAATTATTAATCTATCTGTGAAATTAAATTAATTAATTATAATCGGGTATTTGATGTACCCATCCCTCTTCAGAGCTTAGCATGAAAAATACGTCATCTTACTCATTCTAGGTTAAGGACACATATAACATCCTAAAAATCATTCAGAGATTGCCTTTCATTTTAGTAGCTTTAAATCCTGATTTTTTGATACATTTGAAAAGTCAGTCGGTAAAGTGAAAAGAAAATTAATAATTAAAATTCCAATAAATTGACTACAGGGAAACTAAGTAAGTACATATTTTAATAAATTATTTCAATTTTTTTATTTTGAGTCAAAATGCTTATAATATATACCTTAACAACGTGAACATTATGTGTTATGATGCTGTTGCAATGCTTAAGCAATAAAGTAGCGGAAAGGAAGCGATGCGGGGTTTCGGTCATTTGTACTGACAAGGTCGGGTCTTAAAAATTGAAATAACTTTATAAATTTACAAATATTCCTAAATTTATGCAGCCCAGGCCAACTCGTGGTGGACGCCTATGTAGCTTGGGCTTAATTCCGCCCCTTGCCCCAATTCACTTTCCCCAGCTGGTATCAAATGATTCCCTTTTTTACATGTAACACGTAACTATGTTATATTTTACATGTAACATGACATTAGCTTTCACTCAGTAGGTTTTCGCCCCCCTTCTTGTGCGGGCGTTTTCCTGCAGTGAGTTTTTTCGCTGAAGGATATTACATCCTTATCCTCATGTTTTTCCCCACAAACAGAAATCTTTTTTAGAGAAAAATTTCACTTATACTTGTTTATCTTATTTAACATTTCACAAATATTGTATATATTTATATACTGTGTATATTGTATATATATACCTTTTTGTATTGTAAACGTTTATCTACCGTTATTAAATATTTTTGCATTGACGCTATCGAGGAGTTAGGTGGAAGAGGAGACTTCTTATTCTCAACCTCGCCCGAATAAAGACATCTCATTATTATTATTAAATACATACCAGTTTCATCAAAATATCCCTATCCTTCGTTCCAGCACCCAACAGTGTGAAACTGCCCCGCGCCGGTGACCGCTCCGCCGCCAAATCTTCAAGACTCAAAAATTTGATAATATGTTAACTAATCAGATAATCTATGCGTATGAAAAATGTGTGCATTTTTTATGTAGGTATACTGACATTTATCATCGCGTAAAGGGGAGTTTCTCTGAGTTAAAATAACTAAAATCCAAACTAAGCCTCTGGAACGCGAGTTGTGGCTATTAATAAATTAAACATCGCAAATTCGCAAAAAACACAATTTTAATTAAATAATATGGCAACATAAATTATTAGGCGAATTAAAACATTGAATTTTATCCTGTTTTTCAGAAGCATAAGAACATACTGGTTATACATGCTAGGTTAACCAAACGGCCAATTAAAATTGTGACTGCAAATAAATATGAGTAAATAACTTTGATATGCATATCAGGTCGATTAATAAGTAGATAATAAAAAATGGCTACACGCGTGACTGATTAAATGCAAAATTTGCTCAACATTTGATAGCTATATCGGTGATGGTTACATAAAGCCCGACTGAATGACTGTCTTTCTTGCTTTAATTGATACTGAAAATAATAAACTAGGTTAAGACAAGTCGAGATTTTAATTTTCAAACTAGACAGATATCGATCATTCATAAATAGCTGATGCTTCCAAAGCATTTTTAGTGCAATATGTGTAGCGTAGATGTTCATTTTCAATCTCCACCACATACCAACTGTTCGCCATCAGATTATTACATTTGCGACAGCATTTAGAAAGTTTAAACGATAAAAACTTGACTTTGCCAAAGACCTACATCTAGGAAAAAATCACTCATCTTTAATAATATTTTACGTCACAATTTCCATGAAGTCTATAAGTTGTGCACATTACCCTCATCACTGTACTCACCTGATTTCTTTCTCCTTGTAATGACTACGTCTTTCTCCATTATTCTTAAAATGAATACCCTTATTCTCCACAAAAATATGGTTCTTGATGTATCACAGGTTTGAAGAACTTTTCTGAGGTTACACTAGCCAGCAGAGTTATTAGAAGAAACTACTGTTCTAAACATTAAAGCCATTATTAATTTTGTTCATTTTGAAAGGCATCCCGTACTTTTTTGACTACACAGTCACATCATATCACTTGAGCCCTAAGCATTTCTTTTTAAGGATAACATTCTCACCCAAATATCTATTTTACGTCTTTCGTTGGAAATATCTCATATTTCTCTTTCCCGATCGTTCAGCAGTCCCTCATCATTATACCTTACAAAACATCGCCGAATCGAAGGTTATCTGCGCTTTCCTTTTCCTCTTCGCTTTTCTTGATTCTTTCCCGATCATTATACTCTGACAGGATCCATCTAGAAAGGAGAAACCCAGGGGAATCAATTTCAAACAGTATCTGACTGGTGACGCTCAATTTTATTCAACATCTTTACTCAATGGATGAGGATAAGAAGCAAGAAATAGGCACCTATGCCATGAGTTTGTGATTTTCACTCGCCTGTAACTTAATTTCATCTGCATCTACGTACTAGCCGGCAATCTTACACAATAGGTGTGAGGCAGGGGCTGTTAGAACACCAGTCGTTTACTAATAAAAACTCAAACAAAATAACGTCTAGAAAATCCTATATTGTTAGGGAGAAAAAAATCGGGGTGAACAATACCCTAACTCATTGAAATCAACCTTCTAGTTGATATAACTTGGATATAGTATGCAAGACGAAAGAAAAACTTACGTCTCAAGAATAAAATTTAGCTCTTGGCAGCTTAAAAATTTTACGAGTTAGGGTACCAGATATATATCTCGATCATTCTTGACATTGTTTTCAATTTGTAGTTCATTACAAAGTAATTTTTTTGGCAACTATTTTTGATAAAGTTGCTACATAGTAACTTAAATATATATTCATAAAAAGACTGGGTATTTTGAAATGGCTGGTGTAACGTTTGATATTTATTTTTATGCCTTAATTAATACTGATATTGATTTTAGTTTTATGTTAAATTTGATGTTTATGTGAAATGAAGAGGGAAGGAATGTTGCATAGAGTTTATGGTGGAATGAGAGGGGAATTGTCGGGAGGGAAGCCAACAATCCTGTTTAACCCACAGCTGTTTCCGAGAGAAATCAAATTTCAAGATTTTTCATTTTAAAAACATGAAAATTTTTCGCTCAATCATTTTTATCCTGATAGATAAATATGTCTTCATTAAAATTTAGACCCAAAATAATGCTTAATTTAGATATTTCCTAAATTGCGATGAAAATTTTACATTTTTGTTGCTGCTTAGAAGCAACATTGGGTAATAATGGTTTAAGAACAAGATCTTGAAGTAAGGAGACGAGGAAAGAAATTGTAATTGAAAAAAAATAAAAAATGTTTTGGAAAGAAAAATTGTCTGATATTACGCCACCCTCGCGACGGCTAAGGTCGTTTGCGCCATGAGGGAAGGGTGGAGAGAAATCCGGAGTTGGCATCAGCCAACTCTTAACGAAAGGCACCTAGGGGACCACGGCTTAGCGTCCCTTCCGACAGACGAAGTGCTACAATTGTGCTTGCTTGAGTGCCCTCCACGAGGTACTCAAGCAGGGATCGGATAACCTCTGAAAAATCTCTGCCGTGATCGGGATTTGAACCCGGTTCGATTGGATGGGAAGCCAGCACTCTAGCCACCACACCAACCCGATCCCCTAGAAAACTCTAAAGTAACTCTTTAGAGTTAAATTTTGCGGATGAATCACCTAAGAATGTACGGAATTGGTAAGGATATTGCACAGAGATGAAAATAGGAATAGTGGCCATTCCTTGTAGCGGCGCGGCGATGAGAAGTAATGAATACTGTACTGCACCGAGTAATTTAAATCATGTTCCCACGTGTTCAGGTGAATTTTTCCGTCGGCTGTGCTCGAAATTAAGTGGACCCAGCGAAATGTGAAATGGGTCTTTAAAAAAAGGTGCGACTAGTTCGTTCCAGATTTTTCCGCATCTCCTTTTTCGAAGATCCCGATGCTTCGCCCCTATTGCGTTTTCCTCCTAGACGCAGATGCCCTAAATGTGCAAGTGTTCCCATCTTCCTCGGCATCCAACAGCGAAATCAAATTTTAGCTTCTTCTCCACGGAGTGTCCTCAATGCTCGCCTAGTCTCGGTTACCGCCTTCAACATCGAACACTGGATGGTTGAATTGAATTGAATGAATTTATTACTCAAACCTTGAAAGTACACTCTTTTAGCAACACAAAATTAATGGAGCTTTAGATAGCTTCATTGGTTAAAGTAAAAAAACCATCTTGGAAACTACTATCTTAAAAATTAAATTCAAGGCAGGCCAGAAAACAAAAGAAAGTACATATAATTTTTTGAAACATTATCCTTATGAAACATATGTGACAATAACTTACAATAAACAGGAAGGAAGTATTATATATGGACGGAACAAAATGAATTTCTTTTTTCTCCTTTCACAAAAATATAAAAATTATATATAAAATAATAATATATAAATATATGTATGTATTCACAAACACATCGAAAAAGAACATTTATATTATCATGGGATAACAACCAATCTTTGGCCTTCTTTACAAAATTTATTTATACTCTTTGCTTCAAATGTATCTCCCGTTTTCCCTGAGACGGAGAATGCGTTGCGAATAAAAATATACCGATGTATGTCGCACCGTATGCACGCATATTTGAAACGTTCTCCATTCTTAAATGCTCGCTGTTTCGAATTCTGTTTCTTCAACACGCATGTTTTAAAAAGAATCCACCATTTTCTGCATTTAACCACCCTTGGTTTTGACGCATATCGATAGCGATAGCATTTGGAAATTTAAGGAAGCTGCATGGATTTGCGAATGATGGATCTTTAAAAAGCACAACTATTATCCTAAAGAGCATTTTTATATATGTATATTATATGTTTTTCAAAAATTTGCTGAAAAAATCCTCAAAGTAACTAGCACTACCTGCACTACACACGTAGTTACACTTATTTTTTTTACGTCATTAACCACCGTAAAAATAAAAATAATACTTAAAATATAATAATTACAGTTAAGAACTTTGCCTATTCCCCATCGCATCACAGTGATAAAATTTGTATTTTATGAAGTTGATGACATAATTTCTTATCTTTAATGACACATAGCAAAATGATTAAGTTAAAACTTTTATAAATATAATAAATTATGTTTAAAAACTAAAGTCATATACAATTAATGAGAAAAAATGATTGGCATAGTAAAAATCAGATTAGGTAGAGTTCATTCTAAAATTTTTACTGCAGATAAAAGCTTAGATTTCGAATATATCCTTATTTAACGACATGAGGTATTCCAATACCTTCATTTTTCATACATTACTTCAATTTGCTTGATCAATATCCCAAACCCTACACCCTAAACCTATTAATATATGGATGCTAAGATGTACTATCAATAGGAATGCCACTTTTCACACGGTATATTACATAACGGCCGATATTTGATATGTATATTTATTCGTCAAGATGTCGAAATTATGTGTGGGGGGTGCTGGTATATCGATGCAAACACCATATATACGAATAGTGCGGGGATAATATATTCCACTACTCGCCCATTGACTTCGAAAACCTTTTCAATACAATCCAATCTCGTCTCCCGCAGGAGATAATACGTTCTCTTTTCACGAGAACGAAGTGAAATAGTACGTTTCTCCACCTGTCTCTCTATAGCCTCTCAATTTTTTTTTACTTTCCACACTTCACGTGCCTTCTTCAAGAGCCTGTTCCTGGCCAGCAGTCTTGTGTAGTACGGCCAAATATCGTTTTCAATGTCCATTTCATTGCATAGATATGGAATACATAGAAAAAGTAGTCTCTCCGGTTAATAGCATGACCTAAATTTTAAAAAGTCAGCTGAAGCGTTAACACAAACGAGGATGAGGAATTCAAACAAAACTAGATTCCTTAATTTTCCCCGTCATTTTCAACCAATCATCAAAATATGGAACCAATCAGTCATCAAACTATTGAATATCCCGAACATTCCAGGCAAATTTATATTATTTTTCATGATATTATATATGTTTTGATGCAGCAAAAATTATAGAGAAAATAGCGACTATACTCACTTTGATGGTAAATAATCATTTCTCTCTTAATAACGTATATCACCTAAATTTTTTGCATAAAACTCGCCATCTTTTTGCGCATATTTTCATCAAGAATAAAAAGAATAAGTCATCTCTAATACGAAAAAATGGCTTGATGGAAAAATTTGCCCGGAAATTATTCAACGTGAGTGGAAATTATAAAATATGAGAAGAAGCGAAGATCGCTGAGAGATTGGCAGGCCCTTATTCAGTGATAATGCGGCACAATCACCGAAGAAGTCCATCAGAAGCGGGGTTTTATTAAGGGTATTTTCCTGCTTCTCTCCAAACAGCAGTTAGACATTAGTTCCGCAGTAATTAACTCATTTTCTCACGTAATGAGAGCGCAGCCACCGATCGCAAACAAATTTCCAGCATGCATTCATCAAAGATTGATCATCTCGCATATCAGAAACTAATTTTCCGCATGCATTGGCATTGGTAAAAAAATCGCATACTATCAAACATTAAACCTAAATATTCGCTTAAAAGTGGAAATTTCCGAGGTTACTGGAGCTAAGAAGTCAGAATTAACTTTGTTGGTTGGAGGTTATTAAATTCGTGGTTCTTACAGCCGCAGTAAGACTGCTTTCAGGCGATAAGATTTTTCGCTGTCCACATAGGACGACACGGCATCGTTGCTTGAAATAACAATGGGATCGCATGGATGCCATCTGAGTTCTCATTATTTCACTCTCAAAACTACTCCATCTCCGTAATAAAAAAAACCGGCCGATATTTTGTCACTGGAGCACTGCTTGCACCCAAGCTGGATTTTCATCGGGCAAGCGCTTACTTGAGTGGTTGTCGTGATCAACCAACTTTTTACCGGCACGGGGTCGTGGTTGGTAAGTGTGCAAGCTCCGATGCCCTTCAATGGTTCACTTATGGCATGTGGACGGCCGGTCTTTTACCGGATTATTCGAATACCCATGCAGGTCCTGATTACTGAGACAGGTTCCTGAATACCCGGTAAAGTTCCTGAGTGCGAAGCTACGTTCCTGAGTTCTAAGATAGGAACACGGTTTGTGCGGCCATAATATCTCGAAATAAGGTTCCTCCGTCTTCTTATTAAGGTTTTCCTGGAGCTTCTCTTCTCACCTACTCCTCTTGGTACTTCCTCATTGCTAACTCGGTCGATCCATTGGACCCTCATCATTCTTCTTTATCACCACATTTCGAAGGCCTTTCCACCCTTCATTTCTCCGCAGTTATCATTTTCCATATGCAAATGGAATTTAAAACGCACATTCTGATAAAATGACACACGATGGTGTCGAAAATTATGTAAGAGCGGAGTTAAAAGTGTCCTCCTGTCATTCGATTTTTTATGGAAAATCGTCATGTTTAATAAAATGTTTCATTTCATTTTCACGTATTAAGATCCGTTTTGATTGAGAATATGATATAAAAAAAGAGAAATAACTTGAATTTGTGCTCAATGACGCATGCATGAGAGAAGGTCAGGAAGCGTTTAAAGATCGTGAGAATTAAATTAAACTTTTTGAGCATCGCGGCTATTCCTAGCTGCCGAGCTAAAATGTTGTGACACAAAGATTATTTCATTCACGACGTATCCGATTGATCTTAGCCCTCCATCAGAACCACATGTTTTACTTCATGTTGTAACATTTTTAGCTATAATTTTTTCAAAGAAAACATTTAAACGATATTAAGAAACTACGTGAAAAACTACTGAGATGGATCAAATACTACAGATGTCCGAGCTTCAACCTCGTGCGCAATTTGTATAAATTATACTTACTCGGGTGCAGGGGAAAGGGTATTCACGACGTTGATGCATCATGGTCTTTTTGAGAGCTTTCTTAAATACGTCCTTACTGTGTGAGAACATTTTGGGTGTCTAATATGAAAAGTTAAGTCCATTCAGTAAAGGATCTTACAAATGATTAATCAAAGTAACTGTGAGGAAAATGGTGGACATTCACATGACGCGTATTTTAAAGGCATTGGCATTCTACCACTTGATAAACTGTATCAGTATATGTTGAATTAAAACTTTTGGGCTATGTCGCCGCGTCAGATTTTGGGTGGCCCCAACGTTTCCCGACCGATGCTGGTCGCTTTCTCAAGGGAATCTGAAGAGGTGGGATTTAAAATTGATATATATAGGTATACGTGTCAGGTGGTGGGGGGAGGGGAGTGAGAGGTTGGAGGATTAGGTTGCCGATTATTTTTGCCGATTACGGGTTGCCAAGTACGGCTGATTTTAAGGCCAGTGTCTCTGTTGAAGTTGCTTTTCTCCTCTTTAGATATTTCTATTGCTTCTCTTACGAGTCTCTGTTTAAAGCCTTTCACTCTCGCAACAATTTTTGCTTCCTTAAGGTCGATTGTGTGGCCCAGCGCTGCGTGTTCGGCTACCGCGGACTTCGTTGACTGCCCCAGTCGAATTGCTCTCTCGTGCTCCTCTAGACGTGTTTTAACCGATCTGCCTGTTTCGCCGATGTAGTTCTTCCCACAGGTCTGGCAAGGAATTCGGTATACCCCTTCGAATTGTAGTGGAGTTCTATCCTTGACGGTTTTCAATAGATGTTTTATCTGTACGTGAGGCGAGAATATTGTCCTTGATGCACTGAATTGTTGAGGCCTTTACTTTGTAGAATTCCATACTTAATGTTTGGAAGGAAATTTCTTAGCTTTCCTACAAAAAACACACACTTTATTGCCGACTAGTTTCGGTTACACTGTACCATTTTCAAGACTAGTGAAAATGGTACAGTGTAACCTTGTCTTGAAAATGGTACAGTGTAACCTTGTCTTGAAAATGGTACAGTGTAACCGAAACTAGTCGGCAATAAAGTGTGTGTTTTTTGTAGAAAAGCTAAGAAATTTCCTTCCAAACATTAAATATTGTCCTTATCTGGAATTTGCGTAGGATATTTCGTATTCTGTCAGTCGTCCCCTTAATGTATGGCAGGAAGGCTTTCTTCTGGTCGCTGAGGTCATTTACAGAGGAGTTCGCTGCTTCTGCGGTGTTGATTTTGATCTCGTTGTTCTTTCTGATAACTTTATTAAATGTTCGAGAGATAACTCTGTCGTCGAATCCATTTGCCCGTAGAATGGCCTCTAGCTTCTTCCTCTCTTCGGCAAAGTTGTTCTGGTCGCTTATTTTGTAGGAGCGGTGAATTAACGTGTTGACCACTCCATTTATTTGCGCTGGATGATGGTGAGATGGTAATCGGCAAAAATAATCGACAACCTACTCCTCCAACCTCTCACTCCCGTCCCCCCACCACCTGACACGTATACCTATATATGTATATCAATTTTAAATCCCACCTCTTCAGATTCCCTTGAGAAAGCGACCAGCATCGGTCGGGAAACGTTGGGGCCACCCAAAATCTGACGCGGCGACATGGCCCAAAAGTTTTAATTCAACATGACGAGCACCCGCGAAAGTTTTAACGATGTATCAGTAAGTATATATTAACTATTGATAATTATTTCAATAAAAAAATACAAAAAGGAGAGAAATAATATTGCTGTAGAAAATTTGAGTTTCAAGGAAATATGAGATTCCACGATGTTATACACATAAGGGTAGCAGGCTGTAAGCAATAGTTCCTAAACTGCTTAACAACCTTAAGAGTAAATTGAAATATTTGAAACCATTGAGTGAAGTTAAAAGAAAAATTAAGGTATGGTTAGTTACTGGTTGTGCATAATAAGGTGTAAAAGTATTTTATGCAAGGGTAAACTTATTTGTTATAAAGTACGTTTACGGAATTTTTAAATTGGTTGTTTGTCGAGATACAAAATATAATGCTTACAAAATGTAATGATTAATGTGGCAGCTGCTGATGAGCCAATGGGTAGCTTCCTTCATCAAAGAAAACGAAAGGCATTGATTACAATTCGTTACCCACCATTCATAATATACAAATTATTTGGTTTTAGAAATCCCAGTTTAGACGAATGGCAATGGTCAATTTTATCCTTATTTGAAAAAGGCCAGATTGGCGCCCATGCGATTCCACTCCACGTGACGTCACAGGGACCTAGTTTCTATACGAGTAGATAGGAATTTTACATCGTCTGAGATTACAAATGCATGCATGAGGCACAGAGCTCGGGGAAACATGTCTTAATAATCACCTATTAAAACTGGCTATGGTCGGAAAGTTTCCTTCGTTTGATAAGGTATTAATAATCCTTATTTAAGCCAAGCGTTACCTGCTAGCAGCCTGAATCGCAGCGGCGCATATATCCTCACCTCAAGGTCGCCATACGCGGCAGCAGTGGGAACCATACTGACGTCATACCGGCTTTTCCCAGCATTCATACTTAGCCGTCGCGTTTTCGCGCGCTTGAAAATTTTCACTTTTCATTTAGTAGCAAAAAATAGATACAGTCATTTAAAAATCTAAAAGCGTGAAATGCGTACTCCAAGAGTAATAATCATTCGATTTAGGCAATAAAAAATAATAGGAAGCCACCCTATTTCGGCTTATCGGGACCAGAATGGAAACTATTTCAAATGAAATATTAAAAAAGTTTAATTTATGGATTCACGAGATTTAAGTATAGAAACATAGTATATGCGTGTTAATTCCACATCAATGATTGTTCTAATTTATCTTTTGAATGCACTCCCAGTAATGTCTTCAAACACATTACATACGTATTATTTTCACGTCGTTAATTGTCCTAATCTACCCTTTTAATGCACTTTAATTGCTATAAATAAAACTTTAAATGAACGGCAGTAGGATGGTCGTAAAATTCTGTTTGCATCCCGAAATATTCCCGGGGCGCTGCTGCACAAAGCGTGCATTCATTTTCTATTACGACAGAATTTAAACCCCTCCTCCTTTTCTCTGAAGAACTCTTTAAATCCTCCCTCTCATCTCGAGATCTCCTCATTTACATCCTCAACACCTCCCAAATGCCTCCTCTAACATCCTCTCAACCATTACACCCATCTACTCGCGACTGGCCATCTTCTCTGAGCGTTATTTCTTTTTTCTTCAAAGCGCCACGTTCCAGGCCCAATTCCCCCTCTTTGCCTCCCAGCGACCCCCCCCCCTTCCCACACTCCCACGCTCTTTATATATCTCCCCCTCCCCCATGAAACTAGCAACCCGAACGATCCAATTCAACTCCCCCGCCCCTTCCCCATCGCAGCCCTAGCAGTTTCCGCAGCTCCCGACCATGAAATCCGCAACTTCGTTCCGTGATTTAATTTCACCTTTTCCATCCACCTTATCGCCTTCTCCGCAATCATTCTCATCTCGGCATAAAAGTAAAGGAGATTCGCATGATTAATAGTAACGATTATACTAAATAGGGTGTTTTCCTAATATTTTTTATTGCTTAAATCGAAAGATTATAACTCCTTGGGTACGCATTTCACGCTCTTAGATTTTCGAATGACGATATCTATTTTTTGCGATTAAACGAAAAGTGAAAAATTTCAAGCGCGCGAAAACGCGACGGCTAACTAGGAATGAAGGGAAAAGTCCGTGTGACGTATTTCTGGTTCCAGCTGCCGGCGTGTGAGGTGACCTTGGGGCGAGGCGTGAGCACTGATACGACGCAGGCTGCTAGCAGGTAGCTGAGTACTCTGCTAGTAGGTAGCGCTTGGCTTAAATAAGGATTATTATTCCCCTATAAAACGAAGGACACTTTCCGAACTTAAGTATTTTTAATGGGTGATCATTAAGAGATGTTTCCCTGAGCTCTGTGCCTCATGCGTGCATTGGTAATCTCAGACGCTGTAAAACTCGTATCTTCTCGGGTATCTGGGTCCCTGTGACGTCACGTGGAGTGGCATCGCATGGGCGCCTATCTGGTCTTTTTCAAATGAGATTAAAACTGACCATTTACATTCGTCTAAACTGGGATGTCTAAAACCAAATAATTTGTACATTATGAATACACTAATGGTGGGTAACGAATCGCAATCAATGCATTTCGTTTTCTTTGATGAAGGAAACTACCCAATTATGCACGAAGGAGAAAAACTATGCCACGACATTTTAAACCTGGATATCTAATGCCAATGTGAACCAAAATTGCCAATGATGTTTAGGCCGAAAACTTACCATTTTTACTACAGAAACTACAGAAGATTTGAGTCAAGTGCTCCGATTGGCTGTGAATTTGCTCCAATGCCGGATTCCCAGGACAACTCGTGAGTTCAAATGCTTTGCCAGTCGGAGATCGCGGGTATTCACTCCTACATTTTGTTTTTACATCTGATTACAAAAACAACTAAGAGAAGGAGCTTTAGGTGGTCTCCAAGGTCATAGGACCAGAATTGAGCCATCATCAAATAACAAAATTGGAAGCCTTTGTCTCTGTTTAGGTTCTTTTGGTGTATGTTGATTTGTATGGCTTCTTTGACAACATACACCAAAAGCCAAACCCACACTTCTTTGACAACATACAAATCAACATACACCAAAAGAACCTAAACAGAGACAAAGGCTTCCAGTTAAGTAATACGTGGAAGTCAGTGATCGATCACTATAAATCACCCCAATTCAGAAAGGACCAATCAGGGCCCACTTGAACGGCCCTCATGAGTATAAATACCGGAGAAAAAACTTGGCTCAACATTAACCCCTGATGACGATGACGGACGGTTGGGAACTACAACCTGATACGACACCCGGTGGGAAACCCGAGAAATATTCCTGCAGAGCATACGCCGGGAAAAACTCAGATTCTACAAATAACAAAATGTATGCCAATAAAAAAATAATAATAATGTAGTAAATGATACATGAGTGTTTTAAATAAATAACATTAAATAAATTTGCAATAATTTCTTGCGAGAAAAGCCAGTCTTTGGCAAGTCTTAACATTAAATTTAAGAATTTTTTTTTTTAATTCTAGCGGATAGTAAATGAAACGACTTTGGCCCCATGTAAAGAAAACAGTGATTATATAATGTTAACTTAGGTCTTTTTATTACTGCAAATGACTCACTCCTTAAATTATATTTATATTTATCATATCCACTTGGCATATTTCCACTTCTGGCAAAAAAATTAAGCACTTTGAATAAATACAAATGCCTAAGTGGCAACAATTTTAGGGCCACAGACAAAGGAAATGAGTGCTCATAATAATTTTTAGACAATATTAATCGAATCACTTTTTTTGCAAAACGAGTGCACACTTAAGTGTGCTCATGTATGCAGTGCCCCAACAGATTCTGCGATAAGAAATTTTAGAATGAACAAGAGCATGATGAATGGTTTTTTTAACCGAGGCATCTGGCAACAGAGCAAACTCGCAGCCGATTGGAGCGCTTGGCCCAAAGTTTCCGAAGTTTAAGAACGGTAAGTTTTCGACCTCATTAGTAATTTTAGTTCCTACTGGCATCGGGTTTAAAATTTCGTGACGTAATTTTTCTCCAGCCTGTATAACCTTGGCTGTAGATAACCTTAGCTGTAGCGTGGTAGGGCATTGTCTATAGAAATAAATTAATGATTGAAAAGCCCCGGGTTGGAATTCCAAGTAAAGCCTTCGAATTCCATCAAACATAGTCCTCGAAGCTTTAGGTGGTCCAGAGTAAGGAACTGCATCCTGTCGTAAAATCTGGATGTTCACACTTCTTTGGCTTAGTCTAGGGGTAAGCTCTCCCTTCACCTATACAAACCAACCCCGCAATTTTAATCGCAATTTGAGAAATTAACTTAGGAAACCTAATTGGTAATGCTCACTGATTAATATATTTTTTTATTAATGTTTCAGCAAAACTCTATCTTGAGATGGAAAAATTGATTCTTCGAGCAATCAATTTTTAATCGAAATCAAAAGCTCGAATTTTCAACAAAAATCGAAATTTGTACCCAAAGATCGATTAATCGAAAACGTCCAGAGTTCTTTTTTTAAATACAGTTTGTTTAAAAATCATGTCTATTATACATTCCAAAAACGCGCAGAATACTAATTTGGGATGTAGGAAAAAATCTCATAAAATCTACTTGGAATAAATGAGTGAATTATTAGTAGTGAAAATATGCGAACCCACGCACATTTGAGTTAGTTTAACGTTTTGGGATCGCCTCTTGGAAGAATTCGGCTTCACAAAATTTCTTAGATAAATCACCTGACTACGATGCTTTCTTACTGATCGAAAGCGTGCTTTCCAATTCTACCGGCCTTTGATGAACGTCTCTCTCTCGGAACGGATGGCGCCCTCATCGGCCGATAGTGATGCTGCTGAGATCAAACGAAATGGTCAACATTGAAGTTTAAAAATCGAGATTTGATCGAAACACGAAGATCGAGCCTCAATCTCGATTTCCTCGATCTTAGGCATTTAAAACTCAATTTCCGATTTTAATTGAAGCCAAATTTTCCATTACTGACTCTGTCTAACCAAAACATGATGAAATAACGTGATAATAATATAAATTCCACGATTATAACTTTATTATATCCACCGAGGATTCGTCAGCGATGGCATTTGCAGTATAAGTGATTCCGGCATGGATAAAGTTAAAATTATAGCTGCGGAAACCGCAGGGCTTCTACGTTATTTCTAAGATTATTTTTTATTAAGAGTGCCTCTGAGTTTTTGATAGGTACTCCTGACGTCCCTAGAATCAAAAATATTATCTCGATTAGGTCTCTATGTGCTTATGATTTAACGTAATTCCCTCCATGGTTCAGATTACATCCTAATTAAAAATGAAAAACTTTGTGTATGTCCACAATATTTGTACCTGATGATGGCGAAGGTGATTCGCTGAAACGCGTAGTACATCTTAATTCCTTCAGAGGAAAGATACCTTCTCCAAAATTTTTTAATCAACAATTTTAGCCAAACATGTTACATACGATGATTTCAAGTAAAGAACTAGCCATATTACCCAGCAGAAAAATCAGTGAAAAATAGAATGGTCACAATAAAACAAGTTATCTAGCGTGGGGGCGCAGCTAGGAATTAAGGCTTAGGGGGGTGTTAGGAGCAACTAATACTTACGGGTGTGGGGGTATTGCATACCCACCAGGGTAAGCAGGAGTTGCGGGTGCCCTCCTACAAACAAAATTGAAGAAAATGGGTTCACAATTGCGAGTTTTACGGCTTTCTAAGGGATATTTGATAAATCCTATCCCTATTCTATAAATAATACTGATCCAAATAAGTAAAATGGATTAAACTTATAAATTTCTCTGAGCTCTGGGGGGGGTTTTATCCCCCAAAAACCCCCCTCGCTGCGCCACTGATCTAGCGCAAGGAACACGCGTACTCATGCTCCAGCTCGATCTGGACGAATTTACAGACGATCATGCATTACATCTACAATCTGGACAGCTTAGAAGGACGACGATGTACGTACATTAACGCTCAAGCTACTTAAAAGGATAAGAAACCTTTTTGTCCACCCCTCAAGCTGAAAAACATCAACAGCTCCATCATCTCTCCAACTTCTCCCCACCACGAAGGAAGGACCCGCTTTTTCCCCGGCCACACTCCGTGTAGGTACGCACCAAAGGAAAACTCCCAGCGAATACCTACGAGCCCTACCTCATTCCGAACAACCCACTCCATGCCTTTTACCCCAGACTCTCCCGGCTCCGTCGGTATCTTCCTTTAGGGCGACTGGAAAAGGCGTTCTCTGTGGGAAGGGGGGGTCGGGATGGAAGGGGTCCTTGAGATCCAGCGCCAGGGCATCGTCAACATCCCCCCCCCCTTCTCTGGACCACTGGGCTGGATCTCCTCCTCTGAACTCTCTTCGTGACTCGCACCTGTTACCACGGCCTTAAATCCGTCTCCTCTCGCCAACACAGTGTCCTTCCCAGGGCGGTACACGTTTCTGCACTTCAACGGCCTGCGCTATCCCCTTCGCAACACCTTTCACAGGTCACCCGTAGAATTATTGCGGGGATACAATTTATTTTTCTGAATTTATAAAATTCGCGTGTGTTGTGGTAGTACTATTTCAATTTCAGCATTTATACATTGTGCGTATGCTTCACAAATTCCTAAGCAGTGGTGTGAATAATGGCGTAATATAAACTACGAAAACCGCTCGTATTCACATTCCTTTGTAACACTTTTCATTGGTCGAACATAGAAGTATTAGAGACATTTCAGCAGTTATACAATTTGCGAATGTAGTATACATATCTCAGCAGTGGCGTTAATTATTCCTTTATAAAGCTGTTTTATAGATAACTTAGGTATTTCAGAAAAGAATTGTGCATATAGTCGTCAAATTTCTACACCGGAAAATGATACCCCGGTAGCTTAACTGCCTAAAACCGCATTCCAGGTTCGAATCCCGGTCAAGATGAATGATTTTTTTCTCTTGGGATATTTCGCACAATATATTTAATTACGAAAAACACTCAGATTTAAACTTCTTTGCAACACCTTTCGTGACATACAATTTCTATTTCAGCATTTATACAATGGGCGGGTGTTGTATGCATTTCTCAGCAGTGAGGGGAATTATGCCTCAATAAATATGAATTACATATTACGAAAAACATTCATATTTACATACCTTTGCAACACCTTTTGTGAATCACCCATAGAAGTAAGTATTGTAGGAATACAATTTCTATCAGACAAAATTCACTAACTCATTATTAACTTTGTGGTATTCGATCATAAGTTTTATTGGATATTACACTATAATTTATACGACTGCTTTTTTACATAACGCTACCCGGATTTCCATGAGTTATCATCATAACCCGGAAAAGATTCCCGTTATGAGTCGAAACCTGGGTCGCGTTATGTAGAACACAGTGGTGTAAGTAATAGTGTACTATCCAAGAAAAATTACAATTTCTATTCCCGAATTTACAAAATGCGCGTATTTTTTACACATTTTTCAGCAGTGGCTTGAATAATGCCTTTATAAAGGTGTACTTTGTTTTGCGAAAAACATTCATTTTTACGTTCCTTTGCAACAACTTCCATAGGTCACAAATAGAAGTACTAGAGATATACGGTTTCTATGTCAGCATTTACACAATGAGAATACATTTGTAAGCAGTGGCATGAATAACACCATTATGTAGTAGTATTGTACTGGGGATCAATTTTAAACTTATTCTATGTTGACTTCAATTTTTCAGCTGGTTTAGGGTGAAATAGGTAATCTTATTTCAAACCGGTAGTTAGTTTTCTATTATCACGTCAAGTTTTTCCACTGAAGTAGCCCAAACTTTGCTTCGTAAGGGAACTTTGGTATTGCGCGGGGTGTCTACATGGATATTTTTAGCCAATTCACGCTCATCTGTACCTTTTATGGACAGTGTACAAGGTATGATTTCCCTTTAAATTCTTTCATTTGCATATTTTTATCACATATGAGACAAAAAGAGGGTATCCTGTATCTTAAAAAGTTCACGTTATACATAAAAAATGAGGTAATTTTCTTATCCATAGACCAAAAATTAGTTAAAAACAAGTCACAGACCTAAGACAGCAAAAGGGCGGTTCCCCAGTGTTACATTTTGCGAAAAATAGTCTTCTTTACATTAAACGCTGATTAATGAAAAATCTATAATCGATTTCCACTTCTCCGGCATTAAGAAAATAAATACTGGACCCATGTATTCAATTGATGGCCTCGCAGTTTTAAAATGGGTAATCTTATTTCAAACCGGTAGTTAGTTTTCTATTATCACGTCAAGTTTTTCCACTGAAGTAGCCCAAACTTTGCCCTCTTTTGCCCACGTATTTTACATTTTTGGATTTATCTTCTATGAGAGTTTTCACTTCATTTCTTAACATGTTACTTGAAACTTTCACGACATATTCATGCGTCATGATCTCAGAGAAATTTTTAAGTTTAATCCATTTGACTTAATTGGATCAGTATTATGTACTTAAGGAATAGTGTTAGGATTAATCAAATATCCCTCGAGGTATGCAATACCCCCAAATCCCCAAGTATTAGTTGCACCTAAAACCCCCCTTAGCCTTAATGTTTAGCTGCGACCCTGGAACTATGAGAATAGTTCCTTGAGATACCATTTCACTGAAGGGAACTCATTAGTTCACAATTACATGAAAGTAAGACCGCTTTTATCACTATTTTACTAAGCCATGACTGTGACTTCTTTCCAAAATTATTTTTCTGGTTAATTCATTCCCAATCTCTCTTCACTCATTCGAAAATCGAAATTGGAAAAATGTTTTCAGTCAGGTCCTCGTGCAGAATCTGTCTAAGCAGGGGCGGTCTGGCAAGGTCGGCTTGTCGGCGATCGCCGAGGGCCTCGAGCTTTTGGGGCCCCCCACAACGCTCGCATTTATCGTGGAGTGTATATGAAGGGAGCAATAAAAAAGACTCAGGTCACTACAGCAAAATTTTTTGGCAATCATAAAATTCTACGTTTTCATTAGTTGCTGTGTTCATAGCATATTCAATGGAAAATATAATTTAAAAAATAAATATAATAAAGGTATCAGAAGACAAAAGAGATCCTGATGATTTTTGTGAAATTTTATCGAAAAGGTTATCATAGAAGTTTTTAGGTTTCAGTGCACTCTAAGAAACAAATTCTTTAAATTGATAATACGATAGAACCATTATATTTGCCATTTTATCATAAAAATTGCAATTTTATATTAACTTTTATCTATTTTTTAAGAGCAAGAATAGCGTCAAAATCCAATTCCAGGTAGGTATGCAATTTCCCAGATTTTCCAGGGGAGGACCCCCGATAAGAAGGGCCCCAACCGAGAGCCCCCAATCGCACCAGACCGCCTCTATGACCAAGCTCCTTTCTTATTTTCAAATTCCCATTAGGTGGTTATTATTAAGATAATATTCTTCCTTAAATATTGTTAAGAATGTCTGTACGCTACTTCGTTCTGACGTAGAGGGTAACTTTCAGGTTATTATGGCAATTTGTCATGGGGTAGGGTGGAAAGGAGGGCCGCAGTAAACCAATCCTAGGAGTGTAATGCCAAGACTAAAAAGATATTCGGTGGAGTAATAACCAATGGCCACAGAAATACGATAATTACCTGATTTTTAGTGCTAACAGTAGAAATTATTACTTAATTTACATTAATTTTGAGTACTGGACCGATAATCGCGTAAACATTGAAAATTTAAAACCAACATATTTTCATTATTTCACTCTGTAATATCGAATAATGAGAAAAAAATCAACTTTTAAATTGCTTATATTTACTCCAAATCCATGCAGTAATTCATGTTTCAAACAAAGCGTTAAGTTTGTAGCTAGATTAATGCAATGCCAATTTTGTTGTGTCGGAGGGGAATTTTGACGTTATGGCGCAAAACATTCTTCTTTATATTCCATACTAATTAATGAAAAACTCGCATTCGTTTTCCACTTTTCCAGAATTTTAAAATTATTATTATTTTAATATTTCATTGGATGGCCACGAGGTTTAACAATGGTTTTTCGTTAGTTTTTAAGTAATTTGTGAGGAATATTATGAACAGCATTTTCCACAATCTATATTTGAATTTAACCCACGATTGAGCATGAAGAAATTCAAAATGGCTTAAGTCATTAATATAATGTTGTGAAACTCGGTTATTTAGTGGTTCTCAGAGACAAAGTTAATACCCAGCATCGCAAAGGAAGTTTTTTTTTTGAGAAGGGAGGAAAAAAATCTGGAGCAAAATTATACCACGAATATATTTGCATAATGCAATTTTAATGTGCTATTTTTTCGTTTGGAGTATCACCGGTGAGAATCCATGGTAATGAAAGTTACTAATATTATCTGATATTTCTTTTTAGCGCGGCAGTTGATAGAACGAATTGTTTCAAAACTTACCACCAAGAGATGAATAAAAACCATAGTATTATGAATCGATCGAAAGACAGGGTGAAACCCGCGGTATGCCCTAAAAAGCAACCCGCGCGATAAACTTATTGTGAAAAACACTCTTCTTTATATTCCTTACCAATTAATGAAAAGCTTGTAATCGGCTTCAACTATTCTGACATAAATCAAATTAATGCAAGTCCCCGTATCCACTAGATAGTTTGGCAGTGGTTTTTCTTGAGTTTTTATCAAGGAATTAGTGAGTAATATGTGAACAACGTTTTACACAACCTAGACTTGAATTTGATCCGCGATTGATCATGAGAATAAGAGCATGAAGCAATTAAAAAGGGCTTAAGTCATTGACTTTGATGGCAGAGATGAAAGAAGAGGAAATGGGGGAAAATTAAGAGCGTTGGCGCCCTAAGGCTACCATAACGAGCGACCCAAACTACCCAGTTCCAGATTTTCCCGTCCTCATCAGCGTCCACCTACTTCAGTCTGTTCAGTATCATCCTTTTCCCGAGATAGGGGAACGGCAATAGCGAAATCCTTCCCCACCAACCCGTGCTCACCTGCCCATGCCCACCCAGCCTCCAATTCAACGCATTCAGCCCCATGAGGCGGCTTAAGGAGTTATTTCTTTCGATCAACTCACGAGTATTGCCCCACTCTCGTGAGGTTCATATCAAGGATGAATCAGTTCCATTTTTTTCGATTCCGATTCTTTCATCTCGATTCTCGATTCCGATTCCATCGATTCTTATTCATACTAACAGGTAGGATATTGATTTTCCATTAGCATTACCGTCAATAAAACTGAATAATCGAAGACATATCGAATAATAAAAACAATTTAGTGGCTCAACAAGTATATTTATTAAAAATAACTAATTAATATACAATAGTTATGTATCCTCAGCAATGGGTCAGGCATATGGTGGCATTTATTTAACAAGCTTATAGTCTATTTTCAAAACATTTCTCTTTCTGGGATCGATGGAATCGGAGTCGACTTTAGGCGATCGATTCTCGATTTCACTTCCGTACCCGAGAATCGATGGAATCGAGAATCGATCGAGAAGGGAATTAATATTATAGTAGTATATCCTCAGCTATAATAAAATAATAAACACTTTAACTGTTTCAGACATAAAATGTCGACTAATACATTTACAGGGCATAATAGCTCAGGTGTGTGGCGGCCTTTATGCCCCAAGCTTATAAGTAGTCAGTTTAAAAAATATATATCTTCCGGGAATCGGAATCAAGTTTAGCCGATTGATTGTCGACGAATCGGTGAAATCGAGAATTGAAATTTGGATTCGACTCATCCCTACCAAAAAATACATTTATTAAAAATGGCGAATAAGTATTGTAGCAACTTTATATACCACTTAAATATTATATCCTCAGCATAAATAAAATAATAAACAATGCAACTGTTTCAAGCATAAATTGCTTGCTTAATAATGCACAGTGCACGATGGCTCAGGTGTGTGGTGGCCTCAAGCTTATAAATTCATTTGATAATGGCCCAGTCTATTATCAAAATATTTTTATCTTCCTGAAATCGATGGAATCGGAAGCTGCTTTAGGCGATCGATTCTCGATTCCGATTCCTCATGCCCCGTTCAGATTTCGACTGCCCGAGCGCTCGTCCTAACGATAGTTGGCGGAACTAGCCGTGTGAATGCATTATCCGGACCGTAGCCAACGTAGGCTACGACAATAGTTCACGTAGTTCCGAACGTTGCCACTTTGGTGCATGTGTCTTTATGACCAACATCACTTTTGTATATTTTTAGTTTATATTCTGTTTTTAAGTTCATTTGTTGTTTGTTTTGTTTATTTGTGAGCATGTTTGTTTATATTTGGTTTCTTTTACTTCTTTGTTTGAGACGATGCTATGGTGATAAAAGATAAATAATGAATTGTTAAGGAGAGAGCCATCTTGAAGTGGATGTAAAATAGGATTGAGAATAAAACAGTGTCAAGTGATATTTACATCGAATTTAATCGCTGTGATACGTTAACTTTACGATTGTTGGGCGCTGGGAGACCGGAAGAGGAAGCGATAAGAGAAAGTCGAAAAGTTCGTAAAGCTCCCTTCGCTCAATTTTTTTCGTTGATTTGTCCAAGCAAGGAAGAATATGGGCGGAAGAAAAATTATTCGTTAAATACACGTTGAACACAGTAATATCTTGACCCTGCATACCTCAACAGATTTGCTAACCGTCAATTCCTCGTTCACTTTAGATGGCAGCACTAGAGAGCAACACAGATTTTAACCATCGTTGTGTGAATGCACGGTAGTTCCGACGATTGCCGAAGCAACCGTAATCTGAGCGAGGTATTACCCGGGAATCGGTGGAATTGAGAATCAATGTTTGGAATCGACTCGTCCCTAGTTCATACCCTTTCCCAAAGAGATGAGGCACCTCCTATTCAGGCCAAGCGATAAGGAAAGGAGCCGCGGAGGACGAGGGTAAGGATTTTGTCTTGGCCTGCCGAAAATCCCTCTTTAATGTCCCACCTTCTTTAACCAAATCCCAGAGGCGGGATTTCCTTTTTTATTACGTTCCACTCAACCCTCCACCTCGTCGACTCTATCCGAGGGAATAAAAAGATCCTCTTCCCCTCCAAACCTCAAAAAAAAATCTCTCGTCAGTTCCTCACTTCCATCTTCTTTTCCCACTATTATGTATTAAAACATTAGCGCACGTATAGGAGTGAGAGAGTACCTACTTATAAGACTTTGGGCACGTGACCATTAATGAGAGAACACACGGCACCCTCATGACCGGTCGCAATTGGTCTTCTACGCGACGATTTACTCGTTTAAAAATTAAATAACTGTCTTGGCATTCCCTGGTTACACGATGTAGACGTTTCCAAGCATTTCTTTAAATCTTTAATGGGATAATTTTACTTTTGAGATCATTGTTAGGTACAATTTTTGAATTAGAGACACGAAAAAATGTTGACAATGGCTTCTTGCACCACCTTGAATATCGAAGGATAAATCATCTTGAGAATTAAAGGATTATACTGAGAGTTTAAACGAGTATTTCGTCGCAAGAAAAGGGGTGGTCGAGCTTCGTAATCTACCGGAAGCCAGGTGACCTATCCCAGGCTTAGCAATAATAGCAGGCACTTTATACTTTCAACTCTGATTCAACGTATTCTACGTCATTATCAAGCGCAACCGTTGCTTGAATATGACGTAGAATACGTCGCAACCGGTTGCCGAGTATTAATCTAGCGTGCAGAGTACAAAGTGCTTTTTAATATTTCTATGAATAAATACCGCAAAGTGAATTGACCAGGCTCGTTGAATGTTGACATCCGATAACTGAAATGAACCGATAGGCACCCAGCAACCAATTCGTTGGTAGAAGATGACATATAATTACCGATCGTCAATAATGAGCTTTTATTGGTCTAACTGACAACTTATTATTCATCTGTGTTTCAGCTATAAAATAAAATCGCATTTTTTCATTTCTTTAAAACTGACTATGAATTCCACATAAATTGCCATGAGAAAAATTTCATCTGGACCGGGAGTCAAACCTCGCAGATCCTGCGCACACCACTACGATATCCAGGTTCCTAAATTCCTTTGGCAATTGCACCTACACTCATGGTAAGTACTAGATGTTATGCCTTTGCATGGTACAATTGCGAAATATTGGATATACTTATTGAATTTTTGGAGATGTATTTAGCTCTAACTTGATCTAACCTAAAGTTAAATAACAATTTTAACCAGTAGGTACGGAATAAGAATTGTAAACTTGAGTATATACTAAATTGTAGAAAATCGATGGGAACGGCATGCCGCGGCAGCCATTGAAATTCGATTCATCATTGGTCATAGTATTAAAATGATATATATATATATATATATAGAATTTCCTTGGATTTCGCCATGTGCCAAGGTTATTAAGGATGAGAAGTAAAGGAGAAACTTCCTCATAATAACCAATGCGCCTCAAGGAAGTCCAAGGGTTATCAATACCCCAGAGAATTCCTATAGACACGCCAGGAATTTTTTGTGGAATTCCCATAGAATTTTTTAATGGGATGTTCCAATCTATGTGTGAAAATTAATGATGCTACCCTCAAACAGTAATGGGCAACTCATGACAGCCATGAACAACCCTCGGATATTAATATTCCTCAACAATGGACAGTCAATGAAAATTTTAAACCTTCGCGAGAAAATAATTCTCACGTTTTGATTCTTATCGAGAACAATCTCGCATGTGTGAATAGGTCATAGATGAAATGCCAATAGCGCAACAAATGGACTTAAATACATTTGGATGATACAGCAGGCTACAATAAAATGTTTTAGTAAAGTAGCAAACGAGTGAGTCCACACAATACCCGAGTGTCCAAGAAAATAAACAATATCTTGATGGAGGAAAAAAAATGGAGGAAATCAAAATTTATAAGGCGTACACGCCGAACATCTTGACTTAGGAAACTAATCAAGATCAAATGAAGCCAGAAACTAATGCCAGTTCAGAATCAATCCGCAATCAATACACATGACAAATAAAAGGAGATCCGCTAATACTGCAAATGGTCCTGATTTTGTTTAGTTTTTGCTATGGAGACTAAATGCTGTGAAAGGCAAAAGGAGAAAAGGGAAGGTCCAGGGAATTTGGCACGGGAAGCCTATGAGTCCACCCCAAGGCTACCCAATTTCCGACTGTAGCCATTCTTCTAGAGATATTCTGATTTTTTACACAGGAATTTTTTTTAAAAACTAACTTAAAAATTAAATCAGGTTTAATTAGTGATGTTATTTTTTCATAACACCGAAAGGCATTGCTGTAAGCTAGAAGATGATCGCACCGAGTTAGATACTAACAGGTGTATACTCATAGATAGCATCAAATTTGTGGGGGAAGGGTTCATGACCTAGGTCCGGAGAGTATGGAATACCATTCCGAGAGAGAAGAGCGTTTTTACAGCGGAGAGTGCTACGCTCTGCGATGAATGAAACTTTTCCAAGCATTTGCATACACGCTCCATTTAGTCCTTTCCAAGGATGCATAAGCTAATAAAAATTAAAATAAATCGATGGCCCGTTGAAAACAATCGTAGAGAGACATGTGAAAGGGAAGAAGGACAAGGGACGGCCCCGAATGAGTTACATAGGACAGGTTATAAAGGATGTTGAGGGGAAGAAACACGTATCTATGAAAAGGCAAGCGGATAGTAGAGAGGAATGGAGAGCTGCGTCAAACCAATTTTAGGATTTTTGACTGATGATGATGAGCAGATTCACTGCCATTATAAAAATATTAAGTGCCATAAATCTAGATAACTTTGCACTAATAATTAGTTTTATCTTAAAATAACCGTTGACTAATGATGATGATGAAAATTTTTCGAGGGGGAAAGGAGGTCATGACCTCTAAGTTCCCTCTAAATCCGCCCTTGCGTACTTCAGTTACTATCATATAAGGGTTACTGTCTTTCTAGGCTATTGGTGCGAATGGTTGAAATCGAGGAGATCGCGCTTTGCAGCGGATCGGCGGTAGGGACGCGGTTGCCAGCGCTGTGTGAAGCGGGGCCGCCACGATTTCCTTCTGTCAATTTTTTTTCTGAGAGGGCCACGAAACTTTTCGATGAGGCGCCTCCCCCCTACCCGAACAGCATAACACCCCTGAGCTTTTAAAATAGGTTGCCACGCTTTTCTGGTTTTTAATAGAATTTCCTTGATGATTATACTGCATTTAGAGACGTGATCACGACAATAAAAAAAGGAAATAGACAGCAAAAAAGAGTTTCAAAATGTCATTCTTTCCTCGTACTATGAAGTATAGCAACGGTGTCTCGATCAATAGAATTAATGGAGTGACTCTCGAATTAGAGACACACCAAAGAATGTTACTTATCTCCAGCAATTTTGCATGGACCTCAAAAATATAACATTCCTAACTTTTAATCAATTTTCTAATCTTGCTATGATGGAAACAGGCTCGTAATCAACTTTTTTCTTTTTCTATATGGTTGTAATGTATGTAAGTAGGAACAATAAAAAAATGGAATGTCGGTGCGATGGAATTGGCAGCGAAAGCGGTATTATTGTCTTAAATGTCTTATTTAAGGTATCTTTAAAATGGATGATTCTTAGGAGATGTTCAGGGTCCACTCTGAGCTTGTTTTCGTGTCATCTCTGCCAATTTCAGTGTTCGTTCCGCTTCCTATTTCACGGTAAAAAGTTGCACGACTTTACTATCTCCATTTTTTTCCCCGTCCCTCAGGCTCTTGCGAACCGTAACGTATCTCGCACCCCTCGTCGTAAAAACTCACCCTCGAAGCAGCTACACGCTACGCTGGGCTCACTCTTCCATCACAAGGGCGTCCGAGCGAGGTCACAAGGATAGTAGGGCCCAACGTTTGTTTCCATCCTCCCCTGTCTTGTACTTCACGAACCCCGAATGGTTAAATCACTGAGTGAGTGAGGCACTGTAACACCATCAATATACAGTGACACCAATGTTCACGGACATCTCTGGCTTAAGGACAATATTCAATTCCCCAGCAGAAGTAGATGCATTTTAATAAGTATAGAACCTCTGGTGTAGGTAAGGTGCTCGGGGGTAACTGGGGCATAGTTTTTTCACGTTATAGTACAATATCATTTCCAATTTTTTTATACATATCACCAATGAATGGCTGATAACAAACACGTAATGATTTATCAACAATCGGGCCAGTACATCATTTGGCTTGAATGTAATTTCTACCAGTTTAAAATTATTTTTATTTATATCATTTTTATGTCTCAGTTGGCCCCAGTTGTCCCACGACTTAGATTACAGCATAAATGTATAAAATCAACCTTACTGTTTATCCTTTATTTTATGATAGTTTGAAATTACTCACCACATAACAATGAAGACCAGCAAATCTCCCTGACGCAGGTCGTTGCTTTGAAAAATCTCCACACTAAAATTCCACAGCTGCCCAAAATCGCAAAATGGCTCCAAATGAGGTATGAAATGTTGTTCAAGAAACAAAAGAAGAAAAAGTATGTGTGCCAACTTGATTAAGTTAAAATTCCATAAATATGGATATGATCCACCCATGGTTACCCTCTGGTCCATGTTACCCCCGAGCACCTTATTCCTCTCATGGACATGGATTAATTCCAGACACAATTTTACTCTTTTACGGACACCATTGCTATGGGTTTTCTGACCGATCTCTCGTTAATTGAGTTTTTTAAATAAAAGGGTTTCATTCAGCTAGCTTGAATTCCAACACTTTTACACCTATGGCGTAATATTAAGCGTAAAAAAGGGTTACCTTCTTACGGTTACCTTCGAATAACGGAACCTCTCAATTACGGAACATTTTCGAAGACCTTTAATGTCCGTAAATGAGAGGTTTCACTGCATCAAGTTGTAGAGAAGGCGAATTTAGCGGATTGAATGTGCTTATTTCATTTAGCCGACCCTCATGTAGAAAATGAATCGCGTAATTTATGTCACCTACGTCCTTTTTCGATGAATATTAATTTAAACCGCTTTAAATACTGCCCAATACTTAAAGCTCACAGAGCCAAAAAAAAATAACCCAATTCTGTGAAATGAATGGTAGAGTCTGACACTTTGTGGAAGTCCATTCCAGGATATGATGTAATGACACTTTGCACTTTACCACTTAAATATTTACGTAAAAATGAGTCATCGTGTTTCACTGCACTGCAACATCGTCAGGACTCACCTATCCTGTTAGTCGTCATGATACTGCAAAGCTGTGAAACATTTTGACTTCTTTTTTAATAACTATTTATGTGGAAAAATGCAAAGTATCTTTACTTCATATCCAACCAAATTTTGTTTTTTTTGTCTTAGACGATAGGTAAAACAATATTAATAAAAAACCAACTGAAGCCACTACCCTGGGAGCTGAAGTGCTACTTAATTATCAGCAATGCCGTTACCCCATTTATTCACTTCTGTAGCCATTGACTCTTGGGCTAAGACGTCTCATCACATACTCGTTGGAGCCTTTGAGAAAGGGAGATTATTCCAAGCTACTTCTTTTTCCCCTGATCCTCCGCGGTTCATATTCCCTTTCAATCATCGTTCAACCACCTCGCCTTCGTTTCCTATGTAGAGATTGGGGCGAAGGAAAATATAAATAACATTACCTGCCACCGATCACGTTTTAACCCATCCCCACGATGTCACGTCTACCCTCGCCTCTGAAAATAAGGGTGAGCTGAGGGACGGTAGGAGGGGAGCCCATTTCCAAAAAAATAATAAAAAAATAGAGATATCCTATATCTGCCTTCAGTCTCTCAGGGTAGGCGTCAATGTCTCGGCCGAGACCTCTAGAGAGAAAAAAAAAATCACCGAATCCCTACCAGTCGATACCCTTACCGCCTGAAGAAAAATAAATTCCTGCCAGCATCCGTTTTCTTAAAAGTTTCACAAAGTCTATGCGGGGAAAAAGTACTATATGGAAATAATTTCAATAACGGTGAGTTAAGAATATACATTTTTTCTTGCGACTGGCATGTGACCAGAATAGCCATCAGTAGCGAAACTAAAAAAATATGAGTGGGTACTCAAGTCTTTAGTATCCTTGTAAAAAATCCCATGTACTCTTAGAGGGCGTAAAATATTGATTATTGAATTTATTAAAATAATACTCCAATCACTTATCTACCAGTTTTTCATTAAACTGTTCAAAACTTTAATATGACTTGCAGAAATAACATGCATCCCAATGTGACATTTCCTGGAGAGTGAATGCACTTACTAACAGCACATTAAAATACCCTAAGCTTTAACAATATGAAAAATTCCTTTTAGACACGTAAGTAAAATAACGGGTTTAGTTTGTCTCTCATAATGAATACCCACTCATAACATATATCTGAATTGAAATTTAATTCAGAAATAATTTAGAAAACAAGGGTAATTTATCTAACACCAATGAAAGGTTATCACATCCATAAACTAATCTTGCTTTTTTGCACCTGGAGTTTCATTATATCAGTTACATAATTTGCAAACATCATTATCTCAAGCTATTTCTGTAATTGAAAAGTTGTTTCAACTTTAACAAAGGGGGGATTTGATTTTTTTTTTAATTTCCTTGTTGGAGCTGCATTTTGAAGGATTGTGCCGTATTTCGAACTCACTGAAACAAAGTACCTTTGATTGCAGATATTAGGTATTCATGAGATAGTTAGCCATTATCCAAGATTAACTTATGACCTTCTCGGGAAAACATAGCGAGTCTTTGAGAAAAGAATTCACGACCATTAATTACACTATGATCTACACATTTTTAATATCCAACTGAATTTATACCTAAAGTAAACGAGGTTGTCTTCATAAAGTGAGAACCTTTCGAAAGCATTGGTTGACACATAAAAGTTATTATCTAAAAAATATTCGAAACTGGAGCAAAATACCGAACACATCGCTTTAGAATAACTTGGATGATTAAGCGTCCCTCGAGCTCAGCTGCTACAAGGGATGAACCTGATAGTCTGAAGCATTTCTATATCTAATTGCACGATTAACGGAATGGAATGCAGATACTGGATGTGGTGTTTTTTCGAGGACTCCCACGTTAACAAAAACCAGAAAGTCGTGGAGTACGCCTTGCGTATTTTTCCATTGTTCATTTGAGGGAACTTGAATTTAAGAAGAAACAGAAAATATGCCGGAATATCGAGCTAGTTTAATGGATAGAACTATGTACTGTTGAGAGAAGTGTAGAACTTACAGATTGCTGAGACGGTTCAAAGATCCACCTGTAAAAAGAGAAACATTTTAAGAGCCTCTTCACAAGTTAACTACTGGAGAAATGGCTTACATGTGAGCCTTTTTTTATTATCCTCCAGTAAATAGCCCCCAACGCTACTTCCGAAGAAAACAAGGATTTTTTTTCTAGATTACCGTAAACTATTGCTGAATACGCCGTTCAAATTTATCGCGTACCGATAACTACACACTACACAGTCTATATTTTTAAGACCCTCTTAACACGATTACATGACGTAACTTCATGCGAAATAACCACCACTTGATATGGCCTGACTTTTTACCTAGATGTAGAACATTACTTGGAGCAGGTACCTTATTGGTGTAAATACAGCCCTTAAGCACCCTAGCTAAAAGAGGCCCGACAAAAAAGCCTTCCTTTTTTAAGAGCCTCTTAACGAGATAACTAGTGGAGTAATGGTAAACATGCGAGAACCGTCATTCTTTTTTTTCAAGGACTCTCACGTAAACAGCCACCGGACCTTCCTTCCCCTACCATAACACCAACACACACGCAACAACAACCCCTAACTTGCGTTCGTCTTTCACGAGCGACACTGAACCCCTTAAAAAAATCGAACATCCTTTAGCGTTCGGGAATAGGGAGAGAGAGAGAGAAAAGGAAAGAGAAGAGAGGAGGGAAGACGGTCTTCCCTTCCACTAGTCCCGGTTCTCGGCCCCTCCAACTCCGCCCATCTCGCTCCAACATCGCCGTCTCGCGCTCATTCCTTCATCTGAGAGCGACACGCGTCGCGAGACTGCCGATCGACCTCACTCACCATCTCGCCTCGACCGAGTGCGGAACCCCCCGAGACACACGGCATCTCACGACCGCCGCGCCGGCGGAGTCGGAACCCTTCGCATCAGACGAAGTGAACCTCATATCCCTTGTCCATACAAGTCACCTCAACGCCTCCCCGCAGTGTTACCCCTGGATACCTAGTCAGTGAGACTTTCTCGACATGTTACGGGCAGTTGGGTCCTCAAAATCTGTCGGAAGTTTTGCGTAACGAGTCGGTGTTTTTTTTTTCTCTCGCCTTTGTATTCAATTCCACACTATTCCTAAACATTTGCATACTCGTCTCATAGTGTTTTCTCTGGATACGTTTTCAGATAGTCTTTTTTTTCAGAGCTGACGGCTTCAAAATCTTTCGTAGTTTTGCGTACCGAATTATTGTGTTTTTTCCCTCAAGTTCATATTCAATTACACAATATTTCCTTGACCTTTCCATACTCATCCACACTTGGGTGCTTTATTTTAGGGCCATTTGCGCAAGACGAAGCAATTCCTTTGTCAATAAAATTCCTCAAAACTCAAATAGTGTTTCGTATGGACATTTCTTTGAGTGGATCGTATGGTCTTCAAGACGTTGAGTGCTTCAATTCTCACGAAGTTTTTCACACCTACTTAGTGTTTTCATTCATCTCATATTTTTTCAAAATCACGTTACTCCTTCACCTTCGTAGCCTCTTTCACCCTCGGATACTTAGTTTCATTTTTACCTTCTCTCACCAAACTCGATAGTGATCACAATTCTTCACCTTACTTTTAACACCTGCTGAAAATATCCCTCTTCCATTCATCACTTGGATACTTAGTTATAAAATTTTCCTTCTCTACCACATTTAATTGCTACCATAATTACTATTCTCACTTGATTACCAGCTTTATTCATCCATTATTTATTTATGTATACTTTATTTTAACGTATTTCTTGTCCCCAATTCATGTTCAATTACTACCAGTGGCTTTTCCAGGTTTAATTACAATCTTTTGACTCGGATACTTCTTCTTTTGCAACCTCTCTCTCCCAATACTCAACTACTGAAACGACAAATACCCTCCGAAACAAATTTCTTTCTGAGGGATACTTTTTTACCATGGACGTATATTGCCATGAATAATGTCAACGGCATTTATATATTTGTTTCGCTTGGATAGTATCTGAGAGATGCTTCCAGAGTGCTTCATGTCAGCCTAAGTTTCAAACACCAAATCGATTTCGTTTGAAATTTCTCTTTCCTCCTTTGCTATCGTAATCCACTCTTGACAGCATTTCCGCATAACTTAACTATCATTTTGCCTGAAACACGTTTAGAGCAAATTTTGGTCCCGTCAGTTGAGCCTCTCCACCTACGTCGACGTTTCGAACGCGAATAGAGTACCTCTCCTAACTTCAATACCTCCAAAAACAATGCCTTTTCCTTGAATACATTTTTTTTCATCCATCCTTTAGGTTGAATCACGTTGATGGACATTTCAAAACATGTGCTAAGAATCGTTCCCTTTGATTAGTGCGAATTCATTCCACGTATTCCACCAGTTGAACATTTCCATTTCTTTCGATGCTTGGTACATCGACTCGGCTTTCTCTTTTCAGGGCTTATGGAGCTTGGGTTCATTTTTCGATACCGTCCTCAATGCCCGTGTCCAGTTGGACGTGCATTCACAGGCTCCTGTGAAAATTTGTTAGGCTTTGAGATTATTTGGATTCCTTCTTCCTAATTTGAAGGTTGACACCAAGCGTCTGCTTGATTCAATAATCGCTTTGTTTGGATACGACTTCAGTTTTAGATCAGCTGCCATATGCGAAAAATGCTTTACCTGCCATAACAATAATAATTCCTTCACTATTACGTTTTTCGTACAATTTATTGCCTGTTTCCACACTGACATTCCATCGGTGACACCATCAGTCGCTATCCTAAAGTTCTCCGTCCTTGGATATTTTATAATTCTGTCAGTTTCATCCATTCACCTTGGCATTGGTATCTTGAGAGTGGCATAATGAATACCGCAACGCGACCTGCCCTCAGACCCTCGCTTTTGCTAAGTACCACCTCCTCCGCCCTCATCCTGACACCATTCCTCCTCTACGCCCTGCAGACTGCGCAGTCCACCCTAACACAGCACCAACACCATGGTGACATCGGAGTCCTTAACTTCCCGCTCCCCAACAACACATCCGCCAGGAGAATCCGGCACCAATCGCACCACACCGCCTTCGCTAGGATGCAGGTCGACTCCCAGCGGAGCGCACCCAGACACCCGGCGGACATCGGAGATGGTGCCGTGGACCGTCCGGGTGCGGAGGACACCCGCGACCCGGACGATCCCGCAACCGCAGCCGGGAAGTTGCACACCCGCCCGGCAGTCAGCGGGAACGATATATCCGCTCGCGAGACCCTAGAGGAGGAGGGTCAGGAGGACTTTTCCGGTTCCCGGAACGTCCGGGACCGTTTACTGGACGCAGGGAGTGACTCAAGCAGTGATTCAGGGAGTGCGGATAGCTCTAGTGACTCCATTGCAGTAGGTGTTCCCTCCAGGGAGGTGGTTCTCCTGGATTCTTCCGGTGGTTACGAAGGTGCGGTGCCGTATCCATTGCCGCTTGTCAGGAAGGGAGAGGAGAGCGGTGGCGAGCCGGCGTCGGATGCGGGCCCAACTCCGGGCGCGGCAACGTCTTCCACTCCTCCGCCGACGACCCCAGCGCCACCGCCGCTTGTCACTACTGACTGCGGGGAGGTCTCCGGGCTGTGGATGGACGTGTCCACGGGCGGGAAGGTCGCCGCCTTCCTCGGCATACCGTACTCGGAGCCGCCCGTCGGGGAATTGCGTTTCAAGGTTAGTTTCAAGGGGACTGCATAGAGGAGGCCCAATTCCATCCCATGAAAGACTGGTTTCTGTTACCATTTTGGTCGCAATTGACCCCTTTATATCCCAATTTTGCTTCTATCATAAAAAATGAATACATTTTCGGCTTCATCCAGGAAATATTTAAACTACGAATTCTTTTACGCTGTAAAATTTAATGGTGAAATATGTAGCTGCCACAATCACAATGATTGAGTAGATTCTTCAAGTCTAATTTCTTCCGGAAGCATGACCTGAGTTGGAAAGGTTTTAAAAAATGTCCGCGACTCGGTGATATGTGCAACGTGATTCTTTTTTGCATTTTAATGCCTGCAATTTTAAGGAATAACATTTAAAGTTATGAATTTGATAGATCACAGTTAATAAATTTCGGTTAACACCCATAATTGCATCATACTTCTCCGTGAAACTCGTATCACTTTTCTCGTTAGCAATGCGAGCGGTGATTTTGTGAATCCATTTAAATGCGCTACGTGTGAAAACACATTTAGAGGCAGACTTGAGACTCTTTTGTAATATTTGTGGTTAGTGCTTGCGTGCGGCGCTATCTGCTCAATAGTTGGCGAACCATTATCACACGAAACACTAAAATTGAGCCATGAGCCGCGGTAACAATTGCTATGAGGATCTTGTAACCTTGATAGCGTAGTGGTCTGCGTAGTGGCTCGGAAAGACTAAGATGTGTGGTTCGATTCTCAGACCAAAAGAATAGTTTCTGATGGCAATTTATGCTCATAGATACTACGTTGGAAAAAGAATTAAATATATGCATGCGTGATAAATGTACCTTAAGATGCAACTATGTTATGAAACCCCGTTCGTGCTTTTTTAAAACATATTAGTGAACCCAACAAAGTTTATACCTTTATTCTTCACAATGGAAAGGATTCACAAAGTTAAGCCTGATGTTATGCATCAGTTATATTTTATAAGCAAATTAGTTTAGCATAAAAAATCATAATCTGTTCTTCCAATGCAATAATGACGGTAATTATTTTCTTGAACTAAATGATCGCGCCGAAATGACCTTTAATCAGTGGTAAGTTGGGCAGTTTAAGGGGGCAAGTTGGCTAGATAATAAGTTCTAAATGTTGCAGCCTCCCTCCGAGGAGGCATAATTTGTTCCCAATAGAGTTCATACAATATGTTCGGGTTCTGCCGAGGACAGAATTAAGGCTCTCAGTAATAACCACCCTCGAAAAATGAATCAACTATCTATATCAGATGGTGTTAGCAAACGGATCGCTCAAGAAGATTGAAGAGCAACGAAAATTTACAGAGGTTTATTTTTTAACACTGAGCTTAAGAATGCTTAGCAACAAGAGGATTACTCCATTTTGAGAAAGCATGAACGATTTTCAAATTTTTTTACAAGGTAATCATCGTACACAAATTTAGCAGCTATTGTGGGGTACAAAAACTTCAGAAGAGGGCTAGTGGAGGGGTTAGTCTGATCACAATAATGTACACGCAATCGGCCAAAATTGCGTATGCGTCTTCAAATATTCTTAAAGCGCTTTATCGCTGCTTGAATGAATGATTTAATTGATTAAATTTATCTACTTAAAGGGATATAGATGACCAATAATAACTCCGTAGAATGTCGTCCATATTTTATGGGCTATTTCACATGATATATTGGAAATTACACTTTAATACATCAAAGTCACTTGCGCACCCTTGCATGCTATTGAAAAATATCAGAGAAATATACCCATAGGTACATATTCACGGAGTTGCGCATTGGTTTTCTACATTTGCCACTTCACGCAAGGCAATCCCCACGGCATTTTACCTTTTTATGCCTGAATAAATGCAGAAAAGGTTTGGAAAAAAACATCTGTGTAGGAAGGTACTTCAAGCCAATCGTTTCAAAAGAAAGCCCAAAAGAGCTACCAAGTATCAGATGAGTTCAAACGTCTAGTATTACTCCTATTTTGAGATTCGAAGAGCCAATTTAACGTATTCTTACTATGCATAAAAGCTTTCTACGGCTGTCGCAGTTAGGTATTGCAGAACAGAAGATACGTTCCCAGTTCGGCGGTTCAAAGTCACAGAAAATCTTCAATACCCTTTGAAATACAGGGATAATTTAGTGCGAGGAAATTTACATCTAAAAAAACACGTACCTATTTAATGAAAAATGATTGATTTTTATTTCCAAATAAAATATTTTACTATAAACAGCTAAGCGTGCTCGATAAAAAGAAGGATATATTTTGCGACCTCGAAACTGAAGTTTTTTTTAGCAAACTTTGCCACTTCTGGTGATGAAATATTAAATGAGTTTTGGTACGAAAATCCGATAGGAATTGGAATTCTCGATATAAATTGCCTTAAGAAGGCATTATTGGTGAGAAAAAACCGTCAAATTCTATCGGCTTAACTTATGGGAGTGTTTTTAAATCTTAGCCTGCCGAAAGGTTGCATCGAATGAGCTGTAACTGCCGTGGGCTGAAATAATTAAACAGTTTCTCAATTGCTAGGACCAGACAAAATAAATTATCTTTAAAATTCAACCCTACGGTCGCTCATTTTTTATTCATTTTTCAACTCAAATTTATTACAAACTAACTGAAAGAATTTTGCCTTTTCAAATGCTATTTTAAATTTCACCTTTCTATTGTAAAGAGCTCACATAATTCTATCATCAGCGGGCTCGGCTAAACATGAAAATGAACCGCAATTAAGACCTTTTTAATACTAAGAGGGTGGTCTATCCCTCCTACGATTTAATTAAAATTATTATTTGAAACTCTGAAAAGGGACAATTTATTTACCAGCATACTCTTATTCTTCACTTCACGACCGTTTGCTGTCTTTGCCTTCGAAAGGGAGATAACTCTCACGTTAACCGATAGAAAATCTCCAAAATCCCTAGCCGCCAAAATTAGACAAATAATGGTGGCACAAAACTACCGATTTTGATAAAACTTTTTGCATGGAAATTCAGAAGTACACAAAAATTTTTTAAAAATTATGCTCTTTTTATAAATGGTGGATTTGTTCTATCTTCGGCGATTGAGGGATAATTTCTTGAATTAGGGAAATTCAACGGCTCTTATGGTCGTATTGGAGATCATTCTTTCTCGAATATTTTGGAAGTATAAGAGTAGCATAATTACGGAGTTGGGGTCAAAGAACAAAAAATAGAACGAATATTTAGAAAAAATTTATAGTGCCGTATAAAATGGAAAAATAAACTATTGAAGGGAAGGTATTTACAAACATGACTTTTGGACAAATTGTACGACAACAAGATTGTAGCTACCAATAAATTCAGAAATATACCAACAACAGTGAACTTTCCATGATTTTATAAGAAAGACATTAACAAAGCTCATTTTTTGAAAAACTATTTAAAATAATTGTATCTTGTAGTCATGAGTTTACGTGAATAACAAATGACCTTTTCCATTTCCAATGAAATAAATACTGCAATCATTAATAGAAGATTCAAAAGTCACCTTCGCATACAATACTTCGAGATAAATGCGCACATAAAGCATAGATGCTAATACCGGCTGAGAGAGAATTTTTACCGAATTTCTTCCATCTATTAAGAAATCTAATTTGACTCTAAGCCAAAATAGGATTATTAATTCTACACGTTCCAAATTTTATCGTACTTTAGGGAGAATCTACAAAGATACACTGAAAACTAGAACGCAACTTTTCTTTCTAACTAACAATAACAAATAGATGACAATAACAAACAGCGCAAGAAGAGATGTACCTGAAAAAGGCAAAAATATAATTAACAACAGCTTCGTTGATAACGGCTTCCGGGTGCAGCTGCGTGTTGCGCTTTGTCGTGCAAGCTTTCGCGACCGTTGCAGGACGCATCATCAGGCGATGAATGAAATTACGGAAATCGGTGGTCAATTAATATACTCGTCCACCTCCCCCATCCACCGGAGTAGTGGGGGAGGAGGGCGGAGTTGACGTCAGCAGAACTCTCACCCCTGTCCTTGTGCGACGAGCGGACTCTTCTGCAACACGCAGCTGCACCCGGAAGCCGTTATCAACGATGCCCCTCGCTGCGAAAACCTACGTTCAAAGCTAACAACAGCTTATTTGAAAATGATAAGAATATTGTAGATATGGACTTCATGGTCAAAAGGAACTTCAAACCGATTTTATTAGTTTTTTTATTATTTAGTTAAGTAACTTAGAAGAAAAACAACAATGAAAACGTTATACATGGAAACAGTTAAAGCATTAAATTTCAATCTAAACAAATATACTCTCTTGCTTGCTAATGCAACACAGACAAATTAATACCATTAATTGGAGAACGGGGAAGGTATTTAAAATTTACCATATGATAAAGAGTCATTATATTATATTGTCCTGGGTAAAATTAAAATGGGTCTTATTGATATTATCATAAAAAATTCCTCAATGATAATTTTTTCCAAACGTTTTGTGAAGAGTTAGACATTAATAAAGAGAATGGACTCCATATAGCCAACACGCTTTTCGCGAACACGCACAATCGTCAAAAGGACTTAAATACAGAGAAATCCCTCAAAGCCTGAATGACTCATGTAAATATATACGTACTGGATCAGTAGGAGTACATATTTTATATTCATTTATGTGAACAGCATTTATAGGATACGTATTTGTTGTCTGCAATTCCATATTTGAATCGCTAACTGCAGAAAGGCATCATGTCCAAGTTGGAGGATTTATAATCTTTTTATTTATGTTGTTGCTAGGTGGAAGACAAAGTGTTTTCTACTAAAAGGAAACATGTTATGCCGAAAAAACCGAGCATATGTTGCAATAACATGTTTCCTTTTAGTAGGAAACGTTGAATCTTGCACCTAAAAACAACTTAAAGAAGAAGAATCGTCCAACTTGGATATGATGTATTCAGTTAGCGATTCATTTAGGAACTGTGTATTGGTTCAATGAGTATGGGGAGGATGATGATAAATTAACTCGATGTTTTACATTCCATTTTTTTACATTTTACCGTAGTAGCTGCTTCAATAGCACTTCGCTTGTTTTTACATCAAACAGGATCAAATAATCCAATAGGATTACATAGATTTAGCGATGAAATTTCTTTCCACCAATATTTTTCATGCTAATACTGCCCGCTAAGGAGAGAGTTTCCGAATTTACTAGTTCAATGCGTGGCGCATTTAGAAAAAAGTCAATGAAAATAACATCTATTAGACAGGGGGAAGAGTAATACGTCTCTGTGCTCTCCCTATTTTCCCTTTAAAAAATACTCCACGCTTGAAGCAAGTCCACCTTAGCGCAATGGCTCGCATGACCTCGACAAAGAACCCCCTACCCCGAGCACCCCTTCGACGCGAAGGTGAGCTGGAGCATCAATACCTTTATCAGGCGGGATTCGCCTCTCCGAGTGAGGAGTCTCCCGCCTCGTGCCTTTTTACGACTTGCTTTCCAAATATTTTTCACGCGCGAGACTGAATGAACTTTGAGTGGCAGTCCATAAAAACGAAAAAGAAATCAGTTACGCTGTTGGCTACACAAAGCGCCGCTTGGGATGCAAAACGGCCGCCTATTCTAGGATATAACATGGGACGAAACACAGCAGCTATACGATGACTTTTACAGTTTTGACCACATACAATCAACGCACGACAGGCAAAAAAGCAGTGTAACATTTTCTCCGCCTTGGAATGCATGTAGTACCTTAGTTTCCCCGAAAAGCTTAAGAGTGTCACTGATTTAAAGGACAAAAATATCGTTCGACTTGTTTCAATCCCTTTAAAATATTAAGCTAAGATATAACCTTTTAGAGATTGAATATCATACTGTCTAGATGGCCCAAGTTTTGATGCATATAATTCTCGTTAGTTTTTTTTATTTGTACTCTCAAGCAAAATACATGGAGGTGCATTGTATCGTTTTATCGGATAGCAAATTACACAACACGAGTATTCTTTAAAAAAAACAGCTCTTATATTGACTAAAGAGATTAAAATTATACTTTAAAGGAATGGCCCTTATGATGAGATATTGCAGAATTACTTTTCCATTTCATCGAGTTATTTAACCCATTTCAAAATAATGCATCGCAAATTAATCATAATAATCTACGATTTTTTTCTTAGTGTGCCGTAATGATTTTTTTGCAACCTAGCGAAACTTAAATGTGATTCTATTTAATAATGGCTAGCTCGCCATACGATTTTTGGAAATAAATAATCACTACAGAACTTTCTCTGATAAAATGTCATATATACCATTCAAAATTTAAAGAGGAAAAGTATGAGCAGCAGAAGACAATTTTCAATAGAAATGCCCAATCCATAAATGAAGCCATTAACTGGTATCATACGTAGCACCAGCACACAGTAGAAAAGATAAGCATGGTTGAAAAACTGAGAGATGACAGTAATAGGCATTTCAATTACAGTCGCTAACCGTCGCAAAGTCCTTACTCAACTTCGCCATACAGCAAGGCAATAAGACCCAAATATATTCAGTGAAGACGCAGTTATTCAACTCAAAATACCCACGAGTCCCGACAACCAGGAATTCTTATGGCTTGGGCTGGGGGTGTTTAATAATGCCTTGGATTCAATTAAACAATCCGATCTTGTTCAGCCAATAAAATAGAACTTAAAAGAACTCTGATGTTCCATAACTCCTTATATCCACCATTTATAGGTATTCTAATTATTCTATTCTCTACTGTCATAAATTTCTGTCACTAGTCTCTTTCGCTAAATCCGCATTGTAGATTCATAAATACGGCTTAACTAACTTCAACTCCCTGAAAATCCGGAACCATATATCCAAATAATTTATCTCACAATAATGAATGTCTACAAAAATCCTCATTAAAAGTAGCTTTAAATAAAAATTGATATAACTATGGAATAGTTATGCATGAAAAAGTACACTTATAGTCGATATTGATTCACACTCACTCAAGATATTTACTCGAAATTTAGTTTGGCTTGGTAAGAATAGGGCTCATACCGGACTAAGCTACAACCGTGTGAATCTCACACATTCCGGAAAGGAAGCAGTTTCTTTAATTAAACCGAAGTCTTTAGCCGGGACCTGAACTCAAAACCTTCGATCAACAGCCATACTTTCAACCCAATATGCCACCATGCTATCCATACTAATTCAAAAAGGCTTTTTTTGGTGAAATATTGACGTAAAAATCTGCACCAAAATTAGATCCAAATGGATTAAGATAGAATACCCATACATAAACATGCAATCACAGTATTATCACTCCACCATTGGTATGCAACAACTCTCCGATAATTCCAATCCAGTACCATGCCCACACGCGGCATGCTACATTTAAAAACCCATCAAATTCCCATCCTTAGGAATGCAATCACAACCTGCATGATAAGAAAATAAATAAATTATTTAATAAATCAAAATTATGATTCGAACATGGGTAAAAATGTTTCGTGAGTACATGAGTATCCTTATTTTAAGAGTTTTCATTGTGCATAGAAAACTCGTTCCAGGGGATTTAGCATGGAAAATAATTATTTCATGGAAAGCGATCGGCAGAACACCGTGAAATCAATAATTCAGCCATGGAAAGAAGTTTACATTAAATGGTATTCATTATTTACCTATGAAGTCGAAAAATTATAAAAAATATCAATTTCTTCGAAATATAACAGAAATATGTGACAAAATTGAAATCTCATTATATCCCTTTGTTGGTCTACATGCTAAAAGAACACGGATCGTCAGCTCTCTTTACCATTAAAAATATTTCTAAGGGTGAATACCATCAAATTCAAATTTCAATCTCTTAATATAATAAAAAGGAATAAAAGTTTTGATTATTGTGCCAAAAGCTGGCCTAAAATGATAAATACTCCTCAAAGCGACTTGTTTGTCGGAGTTTTCGTGCAAAATAGGGGGCAGAGGTTTTTTTTAATTTTCCCAGAGTTGGAAAATTCACAAAAAGGGTTGGATAAAGCATCACAAAAAGACTTACTAGTTCACGATTAACCTCGTAGAACCTCTGAAATGTGATAAAAAGGATAGACTCTCTATGGTAAAATGTATAAATTAATCCAACCCGGTTTTGTTACATGTCGAAGCCCTGAAGCAACGTGAAGATGTTACTATTTAACGGAACCCAGGCGGGCGTTACTAACTAAACATGTTCAGTTGGCCTTACAAAGTGGGCACTTCATTGTTCATGGTAAAACATAACACTAATTTTATGTAATTTCATAATATACTCATTCTATTGAAGTTGGCTTGAGAACAACAAGTAAGGAACAGAAAACAAAAAAATGGGAAGGCTGATCTTCATTAAGGGTTTTTTGTGCCATGGCAAACTATGCCCAGTCGCTCCATCCACTAAAAGACAGCAGCAATCGTTTTCTCTTCACAATCTAAGAGAATGGAGCTTATTTAAAACCGCGCTGTGTATAGGGGTCATTGATTTCGGACAATCACCGCAAACCCAAAGCATCATCAAATTACAGAAAGCTGAATGAGGACACGTGAGATTAATAACAGTATAGCTTGACACGTTTTCAATGGGAGAATAACATTAGAGCGAAAACATCCTTCGCAAAAGCCCTCTGATCCTACCTCCAATCATGCATGAGAAAAGTTTTCCAAACTCAGTAATCATCATTACTGTTATCCTGAGTACGGCAAAAGTTTTTTCTCATAATGATGATTTTGGTCATTGATGACGGGCTATTACCACCTGGTTAAATTCAAAATTGGCTATGTAGAGCGTGCTGATTCGATCACAAATGAGGAGAATTTCCCACCATATTCCAAAACGCAACGTCGAAAGAAAAGAGTACACATGGACGCGTCAAGGTTTGATGCTTTGCAAAAAAAATACGACCCCTGGGCGTAGAAATTCAGAGCATCTCCAAGAAAACCCTCGAAACAAACGACATCGTCAGTTGTTAGGCATTCAAGGATTTTTTTAAGTTCCAGAACTCTCAAGACTTAACTGGAAATTATTCTACCTCAACTAGTGAAACCTAAGGAACCAAAGCTAATTGTTTATTATTGACTGTATTAGCGTTGCTATGTTTCATTTATAATACTTCGTGGCCCTCAAATTGTTGCCACAAGGCATTTGCATTTATTTAAAGTCTTAAAATTGTTTTATGCCAGAAGTGGTTCTGATGTCATTTCTTTAACAACACTTATGCAATATTTGCTGCATTCCTTTTTGGCATACGTTTTTTTTATTTGATGGTGGCTCAGATTTTTATTTTATGACCTTGGAGACCACCTAAAGCTCCCTCTCCTTTGTCCTAATATGCCGAGTGTAAATGATAAATGTAAACATAATTAAAGGTGTGAGTCAATCATTGTAACCAGCAGACCGAGATAAGCTTTTTATAAACGTTGCTTTCTCTCTATGGGCCAAAGATATTTTATTCACAGCCCGCTGAAATTTAACAAATCAAATTCTCAAATAAGATGTTAAGATTTGCCAAAGACTGGCCTTTTTCTCAAGAAATGATTGAGCATTTATTCTGATGTCATTTCTTTAACAACACTTATGCAATATTTGCTGCATTCCTTTTTGGCATCCGTTTTTTTTATTTGATGGTGGCTCAGATTTTTATTTTATGACCTTGGAGACCACCTAAAGCTCCCTCTCCTTTGTCCTTATCAGCTGTAAAATCAAAATGTTGAGAGTAAATAAATCAGAATTATTATTATTATTAATACGTATTTTTTTGTTGTGAACTACGGATGATAACTCGATTTTGCAATTAGGTGTATACGCTGTTCGAGACGTGAATGGTAATTGGGATGGTTGGTACTGATTTCATACGATGAAAAATACCAGAAATTATACTAGTAAAGTTATTTATGCATGTAATAATAATATGTTCTTCCCATCATTAAAACTCTACGGAAATATCTACAACGATGATTTTCTTATAATTAGGATTGCTACATTTTAACGGAAGTCACATTTTACATATTACAGGAAGCTTTCTTCCGCTTCTTACCAGGTGTGGTAATATTTTACATCTCCGAGTATTGCCCTGGTCGTTATGCTTTCGTCAGATCATGCGTGAAATTCATGATGGAATTAGCAGGGAGTTTACTGGATCAGAGAGTTGACAACGACAGTCTAAATGAGAATCCTTGCTTTGCTGTTAGTCGTGTAGTGTTCAGGGGAAGTCAATTTTCAATGAGCGATTGGTAGTCGAACTCATTTTTATTTTACTAAAATAGAAGAATTTTAAAATTATTTACTAATAGATTAGTAAGTAGACCACTAAAAATGAAACTTTACATGACGTTAGTACGGCCAGTGGTGACATATTGCTCAGAGACCTGGACAATAACAATGGCGGATGAAGAAATACTGAGAACCTTCGAAAGACAAATTCTCCGTAGATTATGTGGGCCAGTATATGACCAGGGGGACTGGAGGATAAGATATAATGAGGTAATGAAGAAGCTGATCGAAGGAAATAACATAGTAAAGTTCATCAAGTCACAGAGGATACGATGGATGGGAAATGAAGAGAGAATGTCAGGAGAGGAAATACCAAAACGGATGGTTAAAGGGAGGCTATTCCACAGAAGAAGGCAAGGAAGACTAAGAGCAGATGGATGCAGGGGCACAGCTAGGAATTAAGGCTGGGGGGGGGGGGTTCAGGCGCAATTAATACCGGGGGGCATGGGGGTATGGCATACCCGCCAGGGTAAGCGGGAGGTGTGGATGTCCTCCGCCAGAAAAAATTAAGATAAATGGTTCAAAATGGTAGATTTTACGGCCGTCTGAAGGATATTTTATTAATCCTCACGCTATTCTATAAGTAATACTTATCCAATTAAGTAAAATAGATTTTACTTAAAAATGTCTGTGAGTTCTGATGGGGGGGGGGGGGGTTATCCCTCAAAACCCCATCTCGCTGCGTCACTGGATGGATGGACCAAGTACTGTGTGACCTGGGCAAGGTAGGAGTGAGAGGTTGATGGGAGAAACCTGCCAATAGGATTGCATGGGGATAAATTGTGCAGAAGGCCAAGGCCCACACCGGGCTGTAGTGTCACTAAGAAGATGAGGGAAGAAGAATAGGGTGGTTTCCTATTATTTTTTTATTGCATAAATCGAAAGATTATTACTTCTGGAATACGTATTTCACGCTTTTAGAATTTAAAATGAGGATACTTAAATTTCGCGATTAAATGAAAAGTGAAAATTTTCATGCGCGCGAAAACGCGACGGCAAAGTATGAATGCTGGGAAAACCCCGTGTGACGTCGTTCTGGTTCCCGCTGACGCCAAGTGAGGTGACCTTGGGGCGAGGCTTTGAGCGCTGATACGACGCAGGATATTAGCAGGATACTCTGCTTTCCGTTTCTAGTAGGATGCTAGCAGGTAGCAGAGTACTCTGCTAGCATCCTACTACAAACGCTACTGCTCTGAGTACTCTGCTACGCTTTTAGATTTTTAATTGACGATATCTATTTTTAGCGTTTAAATGAAAAGTGAATATTTTCAAGCGCGCGAAAACGCGACGGCTAAGTATGAATGCTGGGAAAACGCCGTGTGACGTCATTCTGGTTCGCGCTTTCGGCGTTTGAGGTGAGCTGGGGCGAGGCATTGAGCGCTGATACGATGCAGGCTGCTATCAGGTAGCAGAGTACCCTGCTAGCAGGTAGCGCTTGGCTTAAATAAGGATTACTAATACCTTATCAAACGAAGAAAACTTTCCGACCATAGGCAGTTTTAATAGGTGATTATTAAGAGATGTTTCCCTGAAGTCTGTGCCTCATGCACGCATTGGTAATCTCAGACGATGTAAAACTCCCGACCACTCGTATAGAAACTATAGGTCCCTGTGACGTCACGTGGGGTGGCATCGCATGGGCCCTTTTTCAAATGCGGTTAAAATTGACTATTAACATTCGTCTAAACTGGGATTTCTCTAACGAAATAATTTGTACATTATGAGTACACCAATGGTGGGTATCGAATCGCAATCAATACCTTTCGTTTTCTTTGATGAAGGAAACTACCCTGATGTTTAATTATCAAAAAAATTACATCTTTCTGGACTTTAAAAAACAACGATGGCTTTGTCATCGCATCCCTATACATTATTCAGGCAGATTATATTAATGATGCTACCAATCCAATTGGTACTAAGAAACTATGAGAAGTGGGCAAAATCAGATGGGGAAGAGTATTTTACAAACAACGATGGCTTTGTCATCGCATCCCTATACATTATTCAGGCATATTATATAAATGATGCTACCAATCCAATTGGTACTAAGAAACTATGAGAAGTGGGCAAAATCAGATGGGGAAGAGTATTTTACAAATCTAATCCGTAAGGACAGTATATTCAGAGGAATCGACCAGGTTAAGTAGCTAAGAGAATATAAGGGAAAAGGCCAAAAGTTGACCTAGAAATGGCGGACGGATTTTTTACGGACGTTCGATAACAAAAGCCGGACTGAATCCAAGGGGCATACCGCTACAGACCAATAGTTAGAAAAATAAATAAAAAACAGAAGGGTTGGATATTTTTAGAGCAGTGCCTCGTGAGTTTTCCGGAAGCACGGTAACAATCACGAGTCGAAACGAGAATTAATTGGATTTGGAGAGAAAGGCAAAGAGACTGTTTCACCTGTGGAGTTTCACGGACTCCTGCTGGTTTTATCATACGCTGTGCTTCTGGCTAGGATGGAAGGAAGGAAGCAAAACTCGACGGGTGCACACCTGTTGAAAGCGCAGTTTTTTCCGCCGAGAGGAAAACGAAGAAAAAAAAGACTCGCGGAGACCAAAAAAATATAAATGCGAGTTAGAGGCGTAAAATTCTCAGAGAATGGGATGCTAATCTATAAATGTAACACTTCTAATTTGCAAAAGCACTTCAACTACCATTAATCGGAGGTGAACAAAACAAGATTATAAAAAGTAACCTCTCACAATCTATGGGGGTAAACTTTTCTCGTGATTTCCACCGGATTAAAAACTCCACTTTTGCCGACTTTTCGAGCCCCGAGTCGAAAGAAATGAAGTTTTTAACTCTGTGTGGATATTGTGAAAATTACATCGGCGTAATTCGCTGGGAAAGCATCAAATGTTATTTACATCATATATTCTAGTCCAGAAACTTGGTATCCCTTGCCTTTCAAGGCACATTTACGCATTTAGAAAAATAAATTTAGAATTTAGAATTGGAAAGGAAAACCGAGGAGTAAGTACTACATGTACTGAAAATACAAATTATTATAAGAGTATTGTAACGGTTAATATGGGCTTTCATTTAAAAAATGAAAGTAAAATCACCTTAGTTTGAAATTCATAAAAATCTAACAGAAAAATCATCATTCATAAAAGTTCCATCTCTCCTAAGAAGACTGAAGAAGAAGAAGCTGAAGACGCTATTTATTCACTTTCTAAAAATATCTGATAAAATACTACATTGGAATCGAAAAATAAGTTTTGATGGTAGTGATATCTCTAAAAATACATGCTCAAAGTTTATAGATGTACCTGACCATTTTGTTGTTCCACAGCTTTTCTTATCGATTGTGGTCAAAGTTTATAAATTGGAAATTTTTCATTAAACACAAGTTTCACTAAATATACTGTATTAGAAAATAATAGGAGACGATCGTGTTGAAAATGATGCTTTTTGGCGTAAAGTGACCTTACCTTTATGAAAATGACACGTACAGTATCCAAGAAAATAACCGTCTGAGAAACTAAGCTACTTGTTCTAAGTTCCTGATTAGGTCTATCCCTCACGCGTTTCTCCTAAATCACAGCAGCGTGATTGAATGGCGTCCCATTAATGCTCTTTAAGCGCTGACCAGCTGGCTTGGTTTCCCGCACAAGATTCACGTTCCCTCGCTCCCTTTTAGAGCTCATATCGCAAACGTTAAGACGGCCATTGTTCCTTCGCCCTTAATCTCCTGTGTATCGGTTCATCCCGGGCCTCCTCCTTTCGCTTTGTCTCACCCCGATGCTACATGTCAGACGTTTGCCGTGGCTTATGAAATGGTCCGCCGCGCACATATTTCACTTTATATGGCATGGCGGGGAGTGGGGTATTAACGGGGAGATATCACGCGTGCGGGAGGACAGGACATCTTCGGAAAAATAAATGGAGATAGCTCCCTTTTTAACGCATCAGGATGGAAATATCGGAGCAGATAAAATTTGATCTTCCTGGCCACGAAAGTTTCGTTGCTCTGGGATACTAAAATTTTCCCTACTAACGTCTCGTCTGCACTACAGTTTTAAATTATATTCACTATGATAGTAATAATAATAATAATGATAGTGAATATACTTTAATACCTTTTAGTAACTACAAAAGAAAGACAAGGATAACAACAATTTATGCGAAGTCATAACAAGATTACAGTAATATTTGTACCGAGATGGTTTGGTCCTGCTAAGCCATTTAAGTCTTGTAGAAGTAATAACAATAATAATAATAATAATAATCGATGCCCATGCTTTGGATGAAGTGCATTTATCGATCTACTGTGCTGTAGTGACAGTCATTGATCTAAATTGCATTAAGTTTGAGCATTGAGGTCAGAGAACTTATGTACCAAAACTAATGAAGAGAAATAAAACGAATATAAGCGCAAATAAATCCGCGTGGAGGTTACGAACGGAAAAAAAGTATTAACTATTTCAGATCCAAGGCAGATGCAATAAAGGAGTGCATGGAAGGAAGTCCATCGAGAAAATTAAAAAATAAAGTGTTAAGTATATGCTGTAAAGAAAAAGTACCAATTGATGACCAACACATCACTCAAAAACTCATTGAGTTAAAGGACGCATTTAGGCTGAAGGCTAAACTAAAAACGGCGAGACTTAGGATATATAATGAACTAACTAAGAGGAAAACACAAAACGAAATGTTCTGGAACTAACGGAAGAAATTTTTCCACCAACTGGAGCAATCAACAGAGAGCCAATCAAATTCAGCTGTAAAATCTGTTGACTCACATGATTTTCTAAACTATTAGCATTCTCTGGCTTGTCTACTCCGCATAGTTTCAACGTTAGTGCAAGTTGGTTGAATGGAATAAGGAAACAACGGGAGGATGTACACCCAATGTCTTTGGAGGGTTTCACTGCTAAGGACATAATGTTAACAAGCAAGAGGGCAAGCCACTGGAATTGTCCAGTACCTGATACGCTGCACAATTTCTTGATTAAGTACTTTATAGGAAGCCACATATCCCTAGTTAATAGCTGCACTAAACTTCTACGAGATCCGAAATTACTTCCTTAACACTTAACTGAAGAAAATACATATATCTTGCTAAAAAAAGGAGATCCATGTCATCCAAAAAAAACTACAGACCGATTACAAGCTTGTCTATTATTTACAATTTATTTACTGCAATAATCTCTGAAAGTATCTACGTACACTGTGATACAACCACCTTATAGGAGAAGAGCGGAAAGGCTGTTTAAAAGATTCACTTGGTTACAAGCACTAATTAACAATAGATGATGTAAATCTGAAGCAAGCTCTGAAGCGAAACCATCGAAACTTCCATGTATGTAGGATGTATTGACAATGCAAAGGCTTTTGATTCATACCCCGTGATGGGCTATTGAAAAGTATAGAAGTACACAAAATAAACCCGAAAGTACGGGAACTTCTGGCTGAGATGATGAAAACCTGGAGAATCAATTTGCACCTCCAAAACAAAAAAAATGTGTTCCCTAAACATCCGAAGAGGAATATTTCAGGGTGACTCACTGTCACCACTATGGTTCTATTTAGCAATAAAACCACGGTCAACTCTGCTAAAGAAATATAACATCGGATATCGGATAAATCGTAAGAATGATACCAGTATCTGTGGCGCATCGAGGGGGGGTTTTGGGCCAGAGCTCAGAGAAATTTTTAAGTTTAATCCCTTTTTATCAATTGAATTGAAATTACTAATAAAAGAGTAAGGCTTAATAAAATATCCCTTAGAAAGCCGAAAAACTCAGCATTTTGAACCATTTATCTTAAAATTCCGCAAGTTATTAATATCGCACCTACCTCTTATCCTGGTGGGTATTCCATACCCCCACGCACCCCGGTATTAGTTGCACCTAAACCCCTACCAGCCTTAAATCCTTGCTGCGCCCCTGACCAGAATCAATCACTTAATGTTCATGGATTATCTGAAACTGTACGCCGAATCCAAATAAAAGCTTCAGGCACACATCAGAACTGAAAAAATGTTTAGCAAGAATATATATATGGAATTTGGACTAAATAAATGTGCCAGTGTACACTTGAATAAGGGAAAACCTCAGACACCACTGAATGTATGTATAGACGATATAGAGATACTTCCTGTAGATGGTTCGTATAAATACTTAGGCTTAAATAATATACCATACGTAAAACATGAAACGAAAGCCAAGTCCATTTGTACAGATTAATATTTCGTATAATTTAATATGAAAACATTAAAAGTTGGCCAAACTGTTTTCATAACATATGATTGGAACAAATTTTCTCCTATTCACTAAAATTCATGTGAAGTTGTGTTTATGAGTGGAATAATTCTGTAATATGTAATGAAGTTAATCTACATCTACATAATACCCCGCAAGCCGCCTAAAAGGCGTGTGGTAGGGGATGTTAGGACACCAGCCGTTTACATAAAAAAATAAAGCGCTCTAACGAAGTTGGGACTAGCGTTTAAAGTCCTTGAAAGTTCAGGGGAAAAACGACTCCCCATATCTATCCGTTTGGCAAAACATCTCTCTTAATTTATCGCTTCTATCGCACCTGGAAATATAGTGTGGCTCTAATATTATGTTCTCCGTGTCGCTCTTAAAGATATCCATTCTCAATTGTTCAAGCTATCTGAGCCTAGCGCGCAGCCTCCGAGTCTCCAGCGGCTCCCAGCCTAATTTGTTCAACATCTGGGTAACGCTGTCTGTACGCCCGTAGCGGTTTTTGACGAACCACACAGCCTTTCTTTGTATTTTGTTCAGTTCGCGGATTAAGTCTTTCTGCGCCGGATCCCATACGCTCGCTGCATATAAGATGAGGTCGGACGAGTGCGAAATAGAACCTTTCTTTTACTTTCTCATCCGAAAATCTTCCCACAATTAGCTTGACGAATCCTAATATCGTCAGGGCCATGCCGCAAATATTCCTTATTTGTGTTCCCCACGATAGGTTCGAGGTTATCGTAATTCCCAGGTACTTCATTTCGTCTGTTACCTCTTTGTCAGTACCATTCACAGCATAAACGTGGTTATAGTTGGACAAATTCCGCCAGAAATGTACCGACATGCATTTGCTCGGATTAAGTTCGAGTCCCCACACTTGGTTCCACAAATGAACGTTGTTTAAGTCCTATGATAGAATCTCATAGTCAGAGTGATCACTAATTTCGCGATAGATGACAGCGTCGTCAGCAAATAAACGTATTTTACTGCTAATGCGGGAGCAGAAAAAATTAATGGGTAAAATGGTACGGACAAAAAGATGTGTGTTAATGTGGAGCTGTAATTAATCAAATTTATATGAAGTATGAAAAATGTTTTGCATGAACTTTTTTGCCTATGATCACTTAATATACGTAACGAGGTGTCGGCACTTTTTCCTCCCGCATGCTAAATATAAATACAATTCCTTCCTTTTATCTGTGCTCACTCAGACATTGATTCGACCAGTGCGATAACAATACCCAAACAAAATAATTAGTGTGCATGAAGCAGCAAAGAAAGATAATTTGAAGAACTCGGAGATTTGATCTAAACTGTTTGTCAAAGCGTGGGCACTGATTACATTGTGTCAAAGAATAGCGTGATTATATCGGAAAACGCTTAACATTTCCGAACTGCGAGTTGATGAAGACAGCAGGCCAAAAAGAAAAAAAAGAAAACTCTTTTCTCCTCCAAAATATCCCTAAGGGGAAAGCTCCAGCCCATTCCCCTCAATTTTGCACTACGCTGCGCACGAACGGTATTGGCGATTTCGCTGTTTCCAGGAATAAATATTCGCACTCCCTTTTCTCGATGCGTGGGAACGACGTTCATTTTTAGCAGGATGGAAAAAAACCTTCGATTTCTCACACTGAGACGGGGAGATAACAGCGGATACAGTCCAACTAAAAATAACCCTTAAAGATGCAGTCTCACTTCCACATCGCACGAAAGGGAACAAACATTTAAAGAAATAAATCAAATACAGTGTTATATCTATATGATTCCCTGTTTACCGCTTCCGAAGCGATGGGGGACGAGGAATTTGGTACTAATTAAAGAATTATCCGAAGTATTCACTCAGCAATTCGACCAGAAGGATGGTTTGAATAGGTGAGCTCATCTGCACAGATGTGTTACTTTATCTGTATGCACGTCTCCGTAAACAGCCAGATTTCCATTATGAAAGAACACAAATGGTAATTTCCACACTTTTTAACTACCTAATTGCACTTACACGCCCGTATGGTGGCATTTGTCCCGGCAAAGGTAAATTGTTGATCAATGCTGGAATATATACATCCTGACAAAGGTTCGTCTGCTATTCATTATATTGTATGAATCATGACAAAAAATTAGACTCGTCACATGACTAATTTTTTAATTGCTAGAAAATAATTGCGAAAAAATGCTCATTTCATCAAAAGTAGCTACAAATACATGAATACTTATTTCATGAATATAATCTGGAAAAAACACTGCCTTCAAATAGATATTGATTAAATCATTCACATTTTGTGCACCCTAATATTTTGCATTAACCCTCAAGTATGACGTTAAAACCTTAAACAATAACATTCCTACTCGAAATTAATTAGTTTTGAGTCGTGCTGTCGAACATTAACATCCAAAAAAGAACTATGAATTGTAATATCAACTCAGGTCCCCGTGTTCAGACTTCAATTAACTTAAAGCGAGATTAATTCCACGAAAAAACTGCCATCAATGACAAGCCAAAATAGGCATGGTCCTATAGTTGTTGATATTCAATTCCCCATGGTAATGAACGATCGATTGACAAAAGTTTACGAAAAAGCTGTTGTGATAAAAAATATACTTCCATAGCTATATAGGCACCCAAGTTTTGGAGAGAGCAGTTAAACAGGTATTTTGAATATTGCCAAAGGAAAAAAATCTTGCACAAGCTTCTCATCCAGTGTTCAAAATAATAATTGTCAATGAAAAATTTGCAGAAAAAGAAGCCGATATGATTCAGCTCTCATAAAATCCGTTAGATTTCAGCGAAGTTGTGCTCATTCATACAGTTTCGGGACATTAATTTATTTCAGAGCGTCCAAAGAAGTATCCATGCATACATTATCCAGGAAAAAGGCTAGATGCTTACTCAAACGCTTTCAATGAAATTTCACCGATCAAATAAATTATCATAGTTTCACAGCGTTAGTAAAGAATCTCTCAATTTGAAAGAAGAGACCATTTCAATAGAAGAATCTGCTCTTGCATGAAAAATTTTGCGTATTTTTATCTAATATTCATTTCGGTATCTTTCCCATAAAAAATGAATTCCCGCCGTCGGAATGGGATAGATACCCTATAGAAATGAAGTGCTTAGATTCAAATTACGGGAGAACCTTTGTTAGGGGATTTCGTTTATCGATAAAAGCAAAAGCGTTCCTTCCCCAGGTTCACAGAAGTCGTGGCCATTAATTTTAATTGGTTTTTCACAAATGAAAATACTTCTCCATAAAAGAGCCTAATATGTTTCCAATGAAATCAATTTAGCCAGTTCACTGAATCAATAAGGCTTCGTTGGAATATCGGAAAATATTTTCTTTCCCGGAGGTAAGATTGGAAATATATTTCGTCTTCTCCATATGATCACTACCATGATCTGAGTTCAAGACAGTTTGTTTAAATTTCTAGCCATCAAACCTGAGCATTTCCAGAGAGGCCCGATGAGTATTTCGACAAAACACTATGCCGCCGACATAGCACTCTCTTCTGGATAGATTCTCAAGAAATATATCTCAATTCCATTGATTCGATGGCTTAAAATATTTCTAGGTTCTCGTTTTGCTTGGCTGGGGCAATAACAATGTCAATGAGTGTCAAATAGTTAGCATTAGCTAGCGGCCCAAAGTCAACTCTTTCTAATGCCATACAATGGGATATAATGAGTTAGAGAAGAAATAAATAAATCTAATTCTCCAAAAATACACCAAGGAAAATTATATGCCTTGAACAAGTCTAATGATAAGAGACTGGTAAACAGTGGGTAGGTTACTCGCAAATGGGTATTTACCCATACACTTTCTCATGGTCGAGTTGAAATCCAAAAATGAGGATATCTTATAAGCTTCCACATAAAGAAGTACTTTTTTAATACGATAAATAAATCACAAAAATAATACGTAAGCCCCACACTTTCGGCGTATGGACTTTTTCCATTTCTTTAAACAAGAAAATAATGCTAAAATTAAATCAAGCTTGCTGCAACCACCAACCCAATCCCCACGTAATGCTTTTCCTCTCGCCCCTGCATGACGTTGTTAGTCTAAAAAAGGAATATGAAATTAAAGGTATTTTCCCTCATTTACATGGATAGCCTTGGTGAAGACCATGCATATATTTTGCTTGTGGATAATGATCGCCATAGTAACTTTTCTTGCGCGCGATTATTTATCATAATATGAATCAATCAAATCATGGGGAAAAAGAGGATTTCTGAAAACTATTTACGATGGGGCTCAGAGAACGCGACTTTCGGGAGGTGTACTTAAGCCTGAATCACATGATCATTTTTCAGGTACAAGTCCAGCGATCATTCCAACTATTCTTCTCGATGATAGCGAAAACTATTGCTTAAGCCATCATTTTCTATATAACACGATCATTTCCGGTATCCTTCATGTTTACTATGTTCGTAAACGTAAAGCTCAATGGCATCTCCAGAAAATACGTTTGGTTACGTGCGCTGATGGGCTGATGCTATATTTCACATATCTACTTCGGGCTACTGTCCTTGTACGCCTACCACATTTTTTCGGGCTTTCTTACTACCAATACTAACCCACTGAATGTACAAACTATGTACCTACCTCTTTATTGCCTTGTCTGAGATTGAGAGACACGCGCTCAGGAAGGGAGACTTTCTGAATTGTTCTCTCTACAGCCGAACATTCCTTGTTCTCCAGCGCAGTGAGAGCAAACTTGCTAGAGGAACTTGCCAAGGTATAACTATTACAATTCCCACAGTTACTCACTCGCGAGGCCTTATTTTCATTTGCTTCGGGCTCCCTTACTGGTCCATCTACCATCTTTTTTCAGAATTACTTACTGCTAAACCACAGAATGTACAACTAAATACCTTCATCTTTACTGTCTTGTCTGAGATCTCTATATATGCTAAAGACGGGAGATTTTCACAATTACTATTTCTACAGCCAAACAGATATTACTCTCCAGAGCATTGAGAGTCAACTTCACAAACTTCCGGAAGTATAACTATTACAATTCCTCCTGGCACTCGCCCACAATTCACTCCTCTCATCTGCTCCAAATCTCCGCACCATTTCGCCTACCACCTTATTTCACTCTTAATTACTGCCAATAATAACCCAATGAATGCAGAACTAAGTATTTATTTCTTTACTGCTTTGTGTGAGATCTCTACACATGCAAAATAAGGGAGATTTCCACAACTTCTCCGTCTACAGTCGAACATTCCTTGTTCTCCTGCGGAGCGAGAGTCCACTTCTTAAGGCCGTTATACACGGGGCACGGAATTGCGCAGGTTAGAGCAGCATTCATTTCTAAAATGGCGTGGAATTACGCGAATGCATGAACGAAATTAGAAAGGGGGTATTTTGCCGTCTCGCATCCACGCATTCTCGCATGTGTTCTAGCAATTCACTGCTTTACACGACTCAATTTTGATTGCGCCTCAACACGTATGTCAGATTGTGCAATTCCGTGTACCGTGTGAAACGGCCTTTAGAGGGGGTGTTGGACATTTTGGCGCAGCCGTCTTGGCACAGGCCACCTTGGCGCGAGTCACTTTGGAACGAAGGTGGTCGCACAGTTGTTACGTTATCTTTTCGGTGAAATACGACGGTAGTTTGTCGGTTGGGCAAAATAATGAAACCCTCGCCAAACACCTTAGAGGTGGCTCGCAGAGTAATATGTAGAAGTATATAATCCACCTTTCAAAATACCTCTACATTAGTAACATTTGTAATACTGTGAAATTAATAAATATCAAGTGTTCAGCCTTCACTTGGTAAAACCACATATGTATAGTGCAAAATAAATCTGTTTGTGATATTCCACAATCTCTTTTTTGTTACTCTGACTCTGAGTTTCAATTACATAAACTTATTATCAAGATATAATGACTATATGCAGTTGAAAGTCAGGGTCGGAGTAATAAAAAAAGTATTGCGGAACATCAAAAAGTGATTTATTTCGCATAGTGAAATGAAGTTTAAACATGGCACTAGAATCTCGGAGGCCGCGCAGATGTGGCCACTCCAAGATGTCCCATTCCCGAAGTATAGTTAAAGCAATAACCTCTGGTACTCACCCGCAATCCTCGCCTTTCATCTGCTTCAGGCACCCGTCCCGGTCGCCCCGTGGAGGAGAACGAAGGAAGCGACCAAATTCGGCCCAATGTGCATCCAACCTGGCAGCCACTACGTCTGGGACGCAGTCAGGTTCCCCACGCCCACCACGCCGACACCACAGCACCAGACGGTCCGCCCAAAGCACCACAGGAACCCGCAGCAACACCACAAGCACAAGGAGGAGAGGTCCGCACCAGAGCCATCGGTCCTCTTCTCTGCGCTGATAGCGGAGAGGCCCCTGCCGCCCCCAGTGGACCTGGAGGCCCCCGGGGGAAGGAACGGCAGTTCGGGGGCGTGGTCGGAGGAGGAAGAGGTGACGCCGGCCTCCTTAGGGCCCCCGGAGATGTCCACGGCGGCGGGTGCATCCAACCGCTCGACCGAGGCACCGTCTGCCCCCGTGATGAGGCGACGCAGGATGAGGAACTATGACATGAGTGAAGATTGCCTCAGTCTCAACATATACACGCCCCAGCTGAACACGGTCAGTGTCCCAGAAATAATTACCAGGGTAGAGCTGTAAGAGTCATTGCATGCATTGCTTGAAACTAGATGGATAAATCGATCTCGCTCAACTGGTGGTAGTTCGTCAATAATACATGCATAGGTAAGAGTTGAAGGAATAAAAACTTGGCTTTTTCCGCGTGGTGATTTATTGTGTCCGAACATGGTCGTAACACGGTAACATTTTCAAGGTCACCTTATCATTTTGAAAATTTTAACGAAACCATGGTCGGACAAATAAATTATCATGCTGGAAAAGCAGTTTTTATTTCTAAAACTCTTACGATAAGGAATTCCACCAAGTTATGCCTCCTACTACTAACCACACATAAGTATTACTTTCTTAACATTAAGGCAACCATCAATGTGAAATTTTCAAGGTGTTCCGAGTAGACCACGGTCAACATTCACCTGTATCCAGAGCCGGATCCAAGATGGGGACTATGAGGGGGAGAGTAGTAGGAGGGGTTGGGGATAACCTCCCAGTAGAAGTGGGGGTTCGAACAAAATCACCATTTTATTTAGAGTGAATTGGATACTAAAGGGGGACTATAGCCCTCCTTAGCCAGTAGCCACCCTCTGGATCCGCCATAGCCTGTGTCGTAAATATCAATATTTTAAGTTGGATAAAATACTGATGGAAAATATTCATATCTAAGTAACAGGTATAAAGTTGAAATTTTTTACTGATGAAGCGTTAAATTTGACGGAGAATACATGTGAAGTCCCATTGGGACTTCATCTTTCCCCAGCTTCGCCTAGTTTTAAGCGCGTCAAAATTGTAAACAGGTGCTCTTAAATGTGATGGGCGGTAATTTCATATCAAATATCACTCAATATGTTTCCAAATGACTTACTGTGAATACATGTGCCTGGAATGTAGTTTTTGTATATTTATGCCTTAAGAATAACTTTTGCCAGCATTTACGAAAAAAAGTGCCTGATTGTAGCCGCCATTATTTATATATCAAGAATTCACCTTTTTTACCAAGATAACAATGTAAAAATGCAATCAGGGTGGTAGAATTTGTTTTAACCTTTTCAAGAATGTTTTTTTTTCGTTTTTCCCTTCGTTGTCTGCTAGTATCGATAGAAGATACCTGCAATCGCTTTTATTGTCAGGAACACAGTCTTAGAAGAAGACATGGTATGGAAACTATTTGCCCAGGTATGGTCATTTAATCTTTAAAGGACGGCTTTAAATCTCAGATGTATCACTGAATGGCCGGGCATATAAATGGCCTAGGTTTAAAATATAAGCAGCTCTCCAGTTAACTCTAGAGCGACGAAACTCATTATAAGCCGATTTTAAACGAAGTGTGTCTCAGTGGTCCTTAAAGGGACCTCAAGGCCATAAACGAAAACATTAGGTGGTCCCTTTTGGGACGGCAAGGACGATAAAGGTTAATGAAGTCGTTTCCTGTGGAGATCGGTAGAGGCGGCACCTGTTCTGAAGGGCAAGTTCCCTGAATATCTGTATACAAAACTTCAGTATGTATGAACTAATTTATGGCAAAAATTACGGTAAACACTGCGACAGAGATTACTCGTTAACAAATTCATATGCATACAACCTTTTATAGCGTTACATGTGCCTTGAAGACGTTCTCATTCGTGAGTATTAATCAAATGGAAGATGTTGGATTTCAGCTTCGTCTGCTTCAATGCCTTGGTATTAAAATTAGTTACAGCTATAACGGAAGTTTGACAGTAGTTAAACTCTTATGCATGGAGGAAAGGTATTTTTAAGGAAAGAATTATTAATAGCTACCTTGTGGTAAACGTCAACATCTGTAGGATGTCATAGAAGCAACGAACGGACCATTATCTCTGTTCCCAGTGGAGTGTCTCCTCAGCCTTTCAAGATTATTGATGTTACTTCTTGCTTTCAAACAGTATTTATAAAAATAATATGAGAAACGCAAACAACTAATTAGCAAGGTCTACGTAAAATACTTATTATAAAGTCACGTATGCTAATCTGGTAATTCTCCTGAGTCTCGATCAAACAACCAGGTAGGACACATAAAATCTCTGAAAATTTTTAACACGATTCAGTCAAATTATGATTATGTAGGTCAAGAATATGGTGACCTTGGCGCATGCTCGAATTGCACCCGTAATCCCAGACTGTCCCACAGATTGACAACTTTTTCTGAGTTGATTAAACGAGGAATTTTTCCGTTACTGGCTGAAATTAAACATAATAATAACCGTTTAACTTTTTTAGGCTGCGTATTACATGCAGAAAAAATATAATTGTCTCAATTTTATTTTAATTTGCTACGTCCTTCGAATGAGTTTTCAAACAAACAAAATAGAATCTCGGAAACAAGCGAAAACCTAGAAAAAATGAAAATGAGTTTTCGTTGTCCAGTTTCTACTTTTTTTAAATTTAATACATCCTCAAGAGTAATTATTCCCGTAAGGATGTCATCCTGAGATGAACTCCAGAGAAAGAAGTTCCACTGCAATGTCGCCCGTTGTTGATGAGACATAAGCCTGTCTTAAGTAACCAAACGCACTTTTTAGGAAAATTTCCATCACTTATGATAAAATTGTTTTAAATTCTACATAGGTTGCAATTAATAAATAGAAAACTTGGTCGTAATTAGAAAAATATCCATAAAAACGCATCAAGATTACATTTTATTTCCTGATATTTCCATTCATCCTCCGTATCGTGAGTGAATCGATAAATATTTCACCAGTTTTAAAGCTGATTGATTCCTCATCTCTGGATCTACTTGCATTCTGTCTTACCCGAGAAAAATGTTTCGGAATGAATTCATCAAGGTCCATCCATTTAAGATGCGGTGCAAAGAAACACCTTCAGAAGTCTCATAAACTAAACTGTTTCATTTTTTAAATTTAATCCACAAGGGTTTCAAGGAAAATTTTTCAAAGCGTGTTGTTCCTTAGAAATTCTTTTCCTCCCAAAACTTGACATAGTAAAATTCTTTCAATGTAAATATACATATTTAACAAAACCGTCAATTGGAAGTGGTTTCCATGGAAGCTTATCACTGAAATGGACTTTTTACTCACTAGATATTACTGCCATAGGATTTATTTCGTGGAGGAAAGAGGTTTATGATTTTAATTTCAAATCTAATAAAGAAGTTTTTCCGGGTGTTCAAACTTTGTTTCGCAAATAGTAGCACTTCTAAAATTAATCCAGATACCTCGTGAAAATCGCAGGACTTAAAAACTTTTCTCATTACCACAAGCTAGCTACCAACCAAACGAGTGGTCGCAACACTCCTGGTTTTTACTATAGTCACGTGCACTACCTAGAATTTCGCCATTAGATCGCTGTTGAAGGGGATTGAAGTTACTAACTACTTTTAACAGCTTTGTCTATATGTAATATCGCGGAAACTGGAAGCTTTGATTATTATCTCTATCAAACTTGTTTTACCTTATTTAACATAGAAGCTCACGCTCCCATATCATTAAAATGGAATCGACTTTTTCGTGATGGATAAAAAAATGTCTCCGCCATCCTCATTCTCCCGTAGGAAATCATATTACCTATTTTTTGCAACAGCTGGTTTAATTTCCTCACGAAGCAAGAATGTAGCTCAGTTCATTTGCAAGCAAAACTCTTTTCGATTCATTACAGTGTGCCAGGTAAATAAGCAATATAGCAAAACTGCTTTCTAGCAAACACTTGAATGGGATTAGCAACTACACCTCTATGAAGCCCTGAAGTATTTTTTGTGAAAATTCATGAAAAGACTCCAAATTGGTTGTAAAAGACCCTCCTTAAATACGGTATGTTGGATAATAACAGTAAAATTAAGGAAATATACTTGAGAGCGAAGAATTACCATCCAAAATAAATATGCAAAATTAAGGGACTTTACTCGAGAGGAATGAAGTCCAAAATAAATTCATTTATTCCCACGAGCAATAAAATCCCACAACTAAATACAGAAAGATTTAAATTTAGGCTTTCTTCGGCACTAAGTTGATTTATTACCCAATGACTAACTTATAGAGTGCCTAGTAAGGTTCAAATAGGAATGTATATTAATAAAGTTTTTGCATGTCCTAACTTGCCCTTGTCTTTCCTTTGCCAACTTCTTTATTATAAATTCATTTTGGGTCATTTTACAACAGAGAAAATAATGCACGCTTGGAGAGAGCAAACCATATAAAATCTATGCCGCGTTCGGTCACATTTTCAGAAGGCAATAATTATTTGCAAATAAATAATATTGACATAGAATTGTTTACATCAATGTGAATATCCTCCCTTGTTTTCGCTCTAAGAAGAACAGGTCCGCCACTCATACGAAACATATATATTAAAAAACATCAGGAAGTAACATAAATTAGTAAATGAGGGGTCGCATCACTCTTGCTAGAATTACCCTACTCCTTGATTAATAAATATTTCATTGATGACGTGACCAGAATTAAATTTTGGAAAATTTAGACTAGACCTTATTTGGCACTTGACTGTATCTTGACATGCAACACTTTCAGCACTTAACGAAGAATTTTAACTAATTTTTTTCTGAAGTGTATTTAGTTTTAATATTTGAGATAGGTACAAGTAAATTAAGGCAAAAAGCTCTACATTTCCTGAAAATTTCAATATTAAAGCAAAGATTTTAACCCTAAATTACTAAACGTGGCTTCGAATCACGTGGTCACTAAAACTTTATCATTTTGACGATGATGACATTATTTTTGTGCTATTTAATCAAATACCTTAAAGTTTTATTTTTAATAATTATTTTAAAGTTTAAGTTTTATGTCTTTCATTGAATTTATTTTTTTGACAATTCTCTGTACTTTCATTTATTACAAAAAAATTTATGCAAGGTACTGGGGAAAATGTTTAAAATACCGTAAAAAAGTAGTTTGTATTAAAAATGCTTTTATAAAACTTCGGAGTTTTAAATAGGCGCGTCGTAAAAATTAAAAAGGTTTATTGATTCAGGGTTAAACATATAATTATCCATGATAGAAGGAAACTTAAGATCAGGAAGTGGTCGAACGGGAGTGATGGATCTTTTTAGTTGTCACACTGTGTATGCGGTTCGCTTGGCGTGATATTAGAATCTACACCATCAAAAATTTACCAGCACAATGAAAAAACTCTTCTCGGGATACCGCGCGGGTAAGATTATATGAGAGCGGCATATAATTTTACCCGCGCGGTATCCCGAGAAGAGTTTTTACATGCTGTTCGCCGGGAAAGTGTTAAATCTTACATACCAGCACAATACTTACTCCGCTGAGGTTCATTAATTATGTCGTTCCCCAGTGCAAAAGATATTGAAAAGCACGTGAAAATGCCTCTCTCACTGCCCCAGTGGTACCGTTAATTTGATTCGCCTTATTAATGGGACCTCAAGGAAAACAAAGCAAAGGGCACCATTCCCCCGGACGATTACGGAACCGCTGACAAAAGGGACCGGGTCGTTCGTTATCCGCTGGCGAAGGCACCGTCTTCTTGAACTGCCTTTTCTCACTTCTCCTCCCAAATAGGACCCCCCACACCCCTCCCTTCACATGCATATCCAAGCTAGCTAAGCAGAAAATCACTCCCGAAAAGGTCGAGGACTTTTGTCCGCTGCTCCTTCCACGGATATTCAATTCCCGTCCAAAAAACCAACCAATTCTACTTGCCTTTAGTCGGTAATGGGGAAACCGTTCCTCTTCTTTTACTCCCATTCCATAAGATTTGGAAGGATCCCAATGTAAGTACACTCGAAGATGAGATGAGGAGGACTTAAAGAAAATAATGACCTCCGCTATTCCCAAAAAAAGGCAGGCAATGGGTAGGGATGGATTCTCAGCAGGGTTGCGTGTTTTTCTCATCCATTTATTGAATATATCAGGTAGGGCTGAAAGACAGCTAAAAGATGAAATATACCGTAATTTTATTTGCTTTCTTCACTTACTCTTTCCATGCATGAATGAAAATAAATCACTTCCTGATTGCATCAACTAATAAAATGACAGTTATATTAATAGCAATATTTATGAAATGCCTCTTATTGGTAAAGACTTAATTTTTGCGGAAAATCTGCGGGAAAATTAATAAGGGAGCAATAATCGAGCAATATTATTATTGATGAATGAAGTGGGTTTCTTCCAAATCTGTAATTACCAAAACTTATATTCCTAGAGAGGAATCAGCAAAAATAACACATCTTTACTCCCATTACAATAAGGAGAATATATAAAACGCAAATCCATTCGCTCTCCATCCATCAAACCGAGTTACCTAGAACAGGCTCTAAAGTATGTATAAGGAAAGAAATAAGTCACTATGAAAAGGCTAGCGGATAGGAAAGGGTAATGGAGATCTGCGTCAAGCCAATTCTGAATTTGTGTACTTATGAAAATGATAATCCTCGTACTGAGAGTGGGGGAAACAAGGGAGGAATGGACAGTTGAAATTTCTCTCTCTTGATTTAAGTTTTTTTAGCTCTTGCTTTTCTCACATGTATGAGTATCAGTAGCTGCATTTTCTCCTAAAATGGCTCCTTGCCCACTTCTCTGAATGTGAATAAAGAAGAGGATATTGGTTTTCACACCAATTTTCGAAACTTTCGTGAGATGATTCAACTTTAAATTTCTGTTATTTTAATTATGACTTTCTCTCGCTGGAGGGACTGATGAAAATGCATGTCCTTTTGGTTTATAACTGATAATTTTAATAACATTTAGCTATTTTTTTAAAACCTAATAATACATGTGAAACACAAAATGGCCCTTAAGGGAGGTCTGGGACATCAGATATGTGGGAGGAATGAGTGTCCCACTCCTTCCAAGCAATATTATTTTTTAAGTTTTATTTTATAAGGCATTTTAATTTTTAGTATTTGGTAATTATGCCTAATAAGTAATCCAGAATGGTAAGAGTGAAAAAATGCAGATATTTCCAGTGCCAAATTTAAAATTAAATATAATCGTGGATTCTGGAAGCCGTGAAGACGGTTTGTGATGAAAGAAAAAATTTGAGAGAGGTAGAAAGAGTAAAGAAATCATCAAAATCTGCATTATCAAGACATGCAATAAAAGAATTTGCTTCCAAGGACAAGGACAGTCCAATTTTTCTATGTAATCTGATATGTGGAATGATTTTCCTCTTTTTTACTACTTTTAGTAATCAGTATAATGATTGATATAATGTCAAATTCATGCGAAAAAAGGGGAGCCAATTAAAAAATTTCCTCTCTCAACCAGAAGACATTATTTCATAGAGAAAAAAGACATTGTTTTGAAACTGAATTCTCCAATTTTGCTCCAAAACTCCAAAAGACACTGAGAGAGTGAAACCCTTGTTTACATTTATTACTGATACCGCAAACCGTATAAATATGACCAGGAATAACTAAAACATCTATCATTTATGTATTTTGAATCAATAACTCATTTTTTCTAGCTATTTTTGCACATTTACATTAGTGTCCCATTCCTACCACTTAACATTCCTCCCGGAATGAGGGAGGACTGGGACATAGGTTATAAGTTCAGAAAATGCGGAATTCCAGAGCAATAACGTATACTAATTTCTCGAGGAATTTTCTATGGAATTGAGAAGAGATCAAGGCAACTAAGGATTTCAAAAAAATTGATTTAAGCCGCTAATATTTTCACAAAAAAATGTATTCCAAAATGTGTCCCAGTCTTCCCTACTCTGGGAGATTCACGATCTTATTTTCAGTAGGCTGAGCATTCTGTGGTAATCGGGAAAATCGTATGTTGAGACCAATTCGAGAGAATTTTATTCAATTAAGACTCTGGGAAAACGCCAAATAATTCTCCTGCATAACTTTCAAACGGCTGAATTGAATCAGAGGCCAGTTTTTCACTTTTTATCAATTTTTTTGCAGAAAGGATGGATTTGCTCTGGCAAGAGCTGATTCTCTACCTGACCACCTAGATGGCGCGAGAACAGTTTAAGGAGATACTCTACCTTTCTGTTCACACGCCGTTCTAGCGGGAGAACAGATCTACCACAAGGGGGACTCCATTAATTACGTGAGGCCTTTAGAGGGGGGAGGGGTCATACCTTTTTTCGCCCAATCTCACTTGGGGGACAAAGGGGCCCGTGCAAGTATCACGTATTTTTTGTAGAAAAAACGTAGAAATCTAACAAAATGAAGCATAGATTAACGTATTTACACCTAAAATACGCATTTTGAACAATATCGCGTGAGAATAGAGGGATTGGATCGAGCCAAATCTCACGATATCTCACTAAGGAGGGAGGGGAGGTCAAAAAATCGCCAAAATCACCTAACAAAATTTATTATGGACGCCCCCCAAGAACTGAGAGTCGCACTAGCTAGAGTGCTCAGAGATGTTTAAATTGTAGACTTTTCTAGTAGACTACTTTCACTAGAGCAAATCTAGCTAAAAACTCTCAAATGTACACATATCTTTAGTATTTTTCTCTATTTGTATCTAGTGCAGCAGGACTTATAAGTTCTGAAGAGTTTCATGACTGAAGACCTGAGTGCTTCAGATCCAATGTTCACACTAGTAAAAGTTCTGTTAATGAAGACAAACTATTATAGTACCTACATTCAATACCTTGACCATGTATTTGCATCTGGCCATTTTATTTTTTTCTACCGATGGTTAAAACAACATTTTCTGTTGTTCCTTAGAACGGAGGAGTGTTCATTTCCTACAATATTATTGCTAAGAAGCAAACTTAAAAATACAGTGCATGTCGATGGAAAATTATTGAAATATAACCGAGTTTCAACTGAGTTTTCGTACCTTAAGACGTAAGCTTCCGCGAGAACTCCATTACCGCTTCACCTCGCATTTCCATTACCGTTCGGTGCGTCACTAGCGACTAGACACATATTTCACTCAAGAGAGTTCCAAAAGTGGAAATCAGGTGGAGCTATCGCAGAAGAAGTAAACGGAGGATTCACTGCAAGATTCCATTGCTGTCGTCCTTGGACTCCTCTGGCTGCCGGGCGCCCCGCATAAAGGGATACCACTGTGTGTGAACTCGATATAATCGGATGGCATCGTCCTCTTTGCTGAATGTAGTTCTCGCCCTCGTGAACCCGAAAAGATCTCATACAAAAGCGGTGACCCTCAAAGGAACTTGGACACCGAAGCTCTTTTTCTCATTCTCTGTGGCCTTGACCTGGTTTCGAGCAAACTACTGACTCTCAAAACTGCACAACCTCTATCATGCACTAGGTACTCAAATACGTAAACAGATTTACAGTCCTATATAGTCGTCATCATTGAGACGGATATTCTATTCGACAAACCCATCCATTGACGCTACACTCCATATTTTCACCTGAAGAGTTCATTCATGTAATGGCTTTCAAGTAATCGTTTCAGGCTGCACACACAAATGAGGAATCAAGACGCGTGTGATGCCAGAGGTCCAGTGAAGTTCCGGTACAGTGAGTAATAATTGGACCAGTATATAGCCATAGCAACACGTCTGATGATCGAAGGTTTATGAATTTCTCCTCGAAAGATGAGAAGGTCACGAATGAGGAATACGCAAACTTCAAACGTGACTTTGAAAATCTTTACTGAGTCTCATTATTATTCTCACTAACTAGATGTAGCCAAAAGGCATACATTAAGGATTGATGATAATTTCATTTAATGAAATTTACTGATATTTAATGATAAATAAATGGTAAACGCTAAATCCCGGTTTTATAATGCCTGGCTAGGCTAACCCATGCTACAGTTAATCCGTATATTTAACCCCACTATTGTAAAAAGTAAAAAAGTAAAGCTAACAATCTCCACTGATCGGTTACTTAAACTATTGTACTTACTTCAATAAAATTATATCAACTTTGAAATAATTCATTAAATTAAAAATGTATCATTGTTATTGTTTAAGTTTGAAGCAGATTTGCACGGAGTAGTATTCTGTCAGTCTACTTTCCCTTCATGCACTTCTCTCTTCATATTCATAATAATTCATTAAATTATTAAATTAACTCTTGCTTTCATGCTCCTTAAAATTTTCACTAGGGAGTGCAACCGATGAGAAGATCACGATCATTTACGAAGAACGTTTAGTAAACTTAAATCCTCAGTCTGATAGGCAATCAATTTTCCCTTTGAGTAGATAGCTGTAGACAGGGGTAAGATGATACGTAATTAATTGTTGGTCTCAAGGAGGGTAATGCAATTCAATGATATCACTCTTGCCTTTAGAGCCTCCAAGGTTCTCCTGTACATTAAGCCTGCCAAACACCATTGAGGTAGAGGTAGATATTAACAATGTAGATCATTATGTAGATGTGGATGTGAGCGTTTTATGAAAGAATGTGAAAATAAGACCTGCTTAAGGGGTAAAGTTCATAAGTGAGAAAAATAAATACTTTTGGTGATCATGGAGTTGATTTCTGTCTTCTAAGGAAGCATAAATACCCATGATAGAATTTTTGGTACCATATTGGCGATGTAGCGATCGTCATGAAATAATTTAGATGCGTCTTTGGTTGGTAAGATGCAGACATCTGCCATAGGCCCAATTCCGTTGAAATTATTTTAAAAAATCAGGGAATAGGTGGAATATGGTAGCCTTGTCGGTAGGGTTTTTTGGCTACAGACCAAAGGGTCCTAAGTTCAAATCCCGGATGAAACTTCCAGGAACTTTTTACATAAAATCGCCAGGCTGTTAGGTGGCCCAGAGGAAGTAACTAGCTACTATAGCCAGAATTCCAGGAATTCAATCATCTGTGACTAAGTTTAGGGCGAGCTCTACTCTCTCCTATTCAAACCAACCTTCGAGTTGAAATATTGAGTTAGAAAAGAGAATGAAAAAGTAACATACTAGTACATGCCATTGCTTATATCATAAAGCTATTTAAATATGCCCTAGGATGTGGGAAATATATACCTTTGCAAGACAGCAATCGACTCAAGAGGAAGCATCGCTCCTGCTATTGACTTTCTCATGGTGTATCAGTCGTTTAAAAACTACGCTCTGGAATGAATAAACCACCTTGAATATTATAAAACATCTATTTACTTTCAGGGTATGAGGAGCCCACCCTCGCCGCCGGGATTTTTCTGTACCACAAATCAGAAAATTTCACGTCCGATAAAATATTAGACAAAATATCCAAATTTAAGCCACAGGAAAATGTTGACTATTTTTTACGTTTAAATTTAAGATACAGAAAAATAATATCATTGGTCAGATACTTAAATCGTAATATTTTCGAATAGAGCTGAACATAACCGTTCTGAGAACACCCATGAATTGAATGCACTCCTGAAATTTTTGTCTAACTTGAGTCCCTGTATCTAGGCAACTGGGTATATATCCAGGGGAATCTATTCGACACCAAACATCCCATTCATTGATGCCTATTCTTTTTTTGCAACACTCAGTTCAAATTTGAAATTCCTATCTCTAGAGTAAGGCATTTTAGAACACTTCGATTTCAGTCCATTGTACGACGCCAAGCGTCCGTGTCTATGTTTGCGGGTTGAGCTCTTCGTGACAGCCGACAGATAACAGAATCTCCTGGAGAAATGTTTATTGCTGGAGCAGGATTCCAACCCACTCGGCCTACAATGGGGACCGTTCACTCCTACTTGGATTCAGAATTTAAATCATGAATTTGATCGGTAGATGCGAAACTGGATTTTTGACATAAAATAGCAATCTTCCACATTTAACCCACGAATCTGGATTCTCGACGTACGGCCAATGCGTGATTCCAGGGTCTCTTCATTAAAAATACACAACGTTCACGGTCGGTTTAAGCGGTAAGCAGAGAACGCGGCCGCGTAGACCGCCAGACAAAAGGGGGTGCCTAAGGGCCTAGTCAATTGTTAGTGCTAATCAAACATTGAGATTAATGATTGATGGTTGATTTACTCCACAAAACTATTGTATATCGTAAAGAGGATACCCATACCCCAGAAAAACCTCTTCTTATTATTCTAATTGTAAGTATAAGCTTCTTAAGTTTGTTTTCATTTGCCGAGTGATTATGTGGTTGAATTTCTTGAAAGACGACTGGTATTTTATTGATTCATTTACATTTCTTACTCTGAATTTTTGTTTTAAATGTTTAATTTCAAATGTGTAACCATAGTGAATCTTTACTAACTCTTAGGTTATTTTTGAATGGGGGACGCATGGAATTTTGCTCGCTTGCACTAGAAAAATGACTAGAATCGGCCCTGACAGCGTTGAACAAAGGTTAACCTAATACTACCAATTTTTGACGGAAAAACTCAGCTGTGGGCAATGTATATCTTTAGAAGACCAAACAGAGGGCTTTATCTTCTTCCGTAAAGAATTTCACATCCTCCAAAAGGTTACTTGCACTGATATACCATATACAGCAGCACAGAAATGCGGTAGGAGAACCTCTGTATTTCTCTTTCATCTTTTAAGTGCGTTAACATTAAAGATTATTTTACCACTCAAGTAGCTGGGACACTTAGTGTTCACAATGTTATAAATTAGCAAATATATTTAATATTACAGCCCCTCATCAACCTTCAACCACTTGAGTGCGTCATAAAGTGATGTAACCTATTCGACAAGAGGTATATTTAATAGTTATCCGATATTTGTAGTTGTTCAGTTAGATTTGTAGCAATTCCAGAGTAGACCATGGAACAATAGTCGTTATGGAGCATAATTTAAGTTTAGCTAACTCCATTCTTAAAGAAATTGAGTTAGTTCTCTAAATTTCCGTATCGAATATTATATTTTATTAACTTTTTTGAAAATATTTTTACGCGATCTCGCCAAGTTGCAGATTGATTTATAGTCATAGAAGACTTGTGACAGCATTCAAGTAATCGGTTATAACACTGTTTACACTTAACCTTGGTAACAGGATAATTCCCATTGATTTTATTTACAGTTACAGTGAGCTACCGATTTTGATGGGATTTTTTTCTTTGCATTCAGCGTAAGATGGTCTGAGCTCCATTTGCAAATTTCCGTTATATAGTTATTAACTATTTCTATTCCATTCAGCCTTTCATGTGGCTAATGGTCGCAGTAGATTTGCAAATCATCCGCATATAAGTGGTAGTGGCAATTTGAAAAGAAATGTGAATTAGATGCCTGACGAAGTTAGTAAACCGCAGTGGACCGAGAAACGAACCCTGTGGCACGCTACATGGAACGGAGGCGATAAAGATTGTTTTCCGTCAGGGCCTTTTACGACTTCTTGCTGGCGCTGAGAAGGATATGACTGAAACCATAACAGAGTAGACGGTTAAAGTCTCATGTTATCTAATCGAGAGAGTAATACATCATAAACGAAAGCTTTAGGAAAGTAAAAAAGTACCATCACAGTGGCTCTTTTTTTGTCAATGGATTTATTTATTTATATTCTTAACCCCGAAAACAGCGCTAATTGGCCTTTACATCGGTGGGATAGAACATAAAGACGATAGATGATAACTGAAATCCATGCCCTGGCTAGGAGTAATCTACCCAGGCGGGATTCGAACCCGCGACCTTCAGCTTGGCAGGCGAGGGCTCTAAGCCCGGCTGAGGCCGGCAACTTATGCCAGCAATGATGATCTGATGTCGCTAGTTACTTTAATAAGCGCCGTTTGGGGGTAGAACCCTTTTCGAAATCCTAATGGAAATACAGTGGAACTTGGTTATAACGTCATCAAAGGGACCAGAAGATTTTTAACGTTATATCCGAGTGACGTTATAAAAAAAGCAGCCTTTAATCTGAGTGAAAGGACAAAGTAAAAACGTAAGTGTTCTGCTATATACAACACTGTTTATTGAAATCTACTCGTACATTGGAATATGTATAATAAAAAAACGTTAGTAAAAACATGATATTCAGAATTAAATATTTTATATCCTAATAAAAATCTTACTTTACTGTGGAAAAAAATCTGTGATCTTCTTTTGAACGGTCCTTTCAGAAATTGCTTGCTTTTGATGTTTCTACACATGGTTTCTATGAACTTTGGGATATAATACAATCACACTACCACTTTTGCAACCTAAGAATCGCAAAATTTTTGACGCTATACCCGAGCGTCGCAATATTTGTAGACGATATAAACGGGTTTTCGTACAATATAAAATGTTCAATTTTGGCTGGTCTGTATAAAATGTGACGTTAAACCCGAGTTGACGTTACAGCCGATGCCGTTATAACCAAGTTCCACTGTATTTATTCGTGAAAGGTGCGAAACTGTTTGATTGTACACAATTCCGGAGTCAAAACCACCCGTATAGGGCAAAATTCAAACAAAATATTGTTGGTGCGATTAAAGATGCATCAATTCAGAACAATCCTCATTCGAGCCCAAATTTTAATTACCTATATCTATTCTTTTCCTTGTTAACGATTCGTGTCAAAATGCACACGGCTCGTGATTCGTATTGCTCTGTGGTTTATATTACCAATTATTTATGTATGGCGTTGATTGGTACTTTAATAGATTAAATGATGATTATCATGTGTAAATTAATAGTTAAAATTAACTAATGTATTTTTTCATAGTATAAATAAGGTCCCAAGTAAAAATTTAACTCGGCAATGAAGACAACTGCTATCAGACCTCTTAATTTCCAATAATAGTCGAAATTTTTAAGTAAAATTGTGTAACACGTTTAGTTACTATATATTTTTAAAATCTCGACTATTATAAGATAACTCAAACCCCACATCTCAAATTCCAGTGGTACTACATATTTTTAAGCAAAATTGTGTACTTCTTTCTTTATTTTTTGAATGTCTTTAATACACTTAATTAAGTAATCAAGGCAACAAAGGACGGAAATAATAAAAATTCAATTTTATCTGAAGATGCCACATCTCGTGGAATACCACGATTGAATGTCAATAAAAATGTTGCGGAATCGAACAAATATCAACATAGATACAAAACATACCCTCTTTTCAGATCAATGTCTAACAGATATTCTAACATCCCGTTGAGGGTGTTGCAGGGCTATACCAATGGGGATAGAGGCGTAAAAGTGGATAGGTCGATTCTGCTGGGCTGTTCCAGCCAAGTCCTACGACGTTGGCAACCAGCTGCTTTGACGAGCGCGGTTTGGACGACCGCCGAACGTAATTACGGGACCTAAGCGCGTCTTTGATGCCGAGGGAACTAACACAGAAGGGATTCACCACAAGATTATTCCTCCACGCTGAGATCCTATTTCTCGAGGCAAATTAAAAAGTAGGCTGGCTTCTATTGTCCAGAGAATTCCATCGGCCGGTATCTCCGTCGTCCTGACAACTTTAGAGAAATTATCAAGGTTTGTCTCGTTTTACCTCTTTTGTGATGAGTGATGAGAATATGAAGCTAAAGTGCTGAAATGTATATTGACAAATTAGAGGATTAAATTAAATATTTTACATTTAGATGACCTTCTAATGAGTTACACAAGACAGGTTATAAAGGATGAAAAAGGGAAGAAATACGTCATTATGAAAAGGCAACGGGATTGGAGAGAAAAATGGAGAGCTGCGTCAAACCAATCTCAGGATTTTTTACTAATGATGATGATGAACGGAGAACATTTATAAGTGCATTGATTGTTAAATTAAACTTAGAAGAGGTCAGTTTTTTCCCATATATTTACAGTGCAGTGTGTGAGTTCATTATTTTTCAGGGTATTTTACCGATTAAGGTGAGTCTAAAATGGGCATACAGAAGGTAAGATAGGAAGGAAATTAAAAATATAGAAAAAAATTAATTGAAATTGGACTAAGGGTGAATTAAAAAGAGACGTCCAAAGAGGGGAAACATGACGGGGTTATTCGCAAATTTTACACATTTTTTCCTTAACTTGCTTCGTTTGTTTGTTGCCTCGCTGGAATCTTGTAGCTCATTTTGAACCCACCTGCCATTGTCGGATCGGCTTGAAATTATGCACCTTCGCTTGCTTCTGATGAAAATACAATAATCAACTACCAGACATTTGAAATTTAATTCCATAGTGCTCTAATTAATTTACTAAATCACCATGCTAAATATAATTTAATATAATATAATGATTTCATTTACTCCTGCATTTTGATTTTACAGCTGAATAGCAAAGAGAAGGAACTTTATGTGGTCTCCAAGGTCATTGACCAGAATAGAGCCACCATCAAATAACAAAAATGTATGCCAAATAATGATGCAGTAGGTATTACATAGGTAGTTTTTTTAAGAAATAAAAAACAATAAAAATTCTCTGTTATTTCTTGAGAGAAAAGCCAGTCTTTCGCAAATCTTAACATTTTATTTAATATTTCTAGATAATGTATATAATAATTAGGTTACAATTTTCTCAATAAATGGTGATAGTTATACATTTTTTGGCAGAAATTTCTTTAGCGGCTCTGGATTAAATCGATTATATGATTCACCACCAAAAATTAGAAAATTGAAATAATATAAGGTTTTGAATATCACGCTAACAATAAAAACCATGTGGGTGTTGACTAGGTCTACGCATTAATGTTGCGTGCCAATCCTGACCCACCTTTCACGGTATTTTATACTCATTTCTAATGAACCTAATCACCGCCCACGCATTAATCTCCATTGGAAGTGAAAAGATATTTTTTACTTTTTTGTGCACTGTATACTACCATTGGTAAAAACGTGTTTTTTGTCTTCGTTTATTATATTTTTATTTCAGTACAAACCTACTTTAGCTGGAGGAATAGTTAACTCATTATAGCACAAATTATTCTAGAGTTCCACCGTTAAACAAAGTAAATTTGATTTTGTAATTAAAATATGCATCACTAAAATAAAACATTATGGTGCACAGATAAGATCAGCTATTATTAGATTTGCTACGAGATCTGACCCCCCGTGTATGGCGTACATAGATCGGACGGTCAGTTTTCAGTGATTATAACAGATATAAAAGAGTCCGGAAAAAATTTACAAAAGATAGCAGAGAGGAAGTTCAATCTATAGAACAAAAATGTGAGAGAAATTATCAACATATTTTGCAATATACTTCAATAAAAAAATGATGTATTTACCTCGTAGGTGTGACTGAAAATTCTGTCAATGCCATGTCTCACATAAATGCTTCTTAACAAGATGGCTTTACGGAAGCAACTAAGATATTAGCGCAGCGGTGAATACAGAGATCCATTTGAACGTAATATTGTATTACAATGTAGCGCATTCCTAGTGGAGTCCAGGAAAAAAAATAAAATACGCGAGGCCGATATAAGGGACGCTATGCATTAGTGGGTTAAATAATAACATCGCATAAGAGAAAATCAAAAATATAGAACTACATGATGCAATGCATCAGTTCGAGCAAGTTTCGGGACTGCCCTACATGGCAGCGAGCACACAAGGCCAATCGCTTTCTGAGTAGCTATTAGCTCCCAGCCTCCCGTCTCAGGAGCAGCATCCTATGGAGATGAATGGAAGGCGCCTTAATTGGCGCCTTGGAGGAGACCGATCCTGGAACGAGTATATAGGGAGCGCTTGGAGGAGAGAGAGAGAGGGTCTAGGGGGGGTTTGGAAGGGGGCTGGAAAAACCCTCTTGAGTCGGAGCAGGAGAAGGAAGATGTGCTCTCCCTTGGCGCGGGGTAATGGTTGGGATGGAGCAAGTCTCTTACGCGGTCTTTTGAACGTCGTAAATTAGGGGGAACTCCTCCACGCGGAGGGAACTTGAAAAAAATGAACGTTCTCGGGCGCATTTTTATTTGACTTTAAAGGCGGCCGGGAGGAGAACGGAGACAGCTGATGAATGGAATTAGGTGGGAGGTTTTCATACGCCACGCGCGTTTTCCCTCGAGACAATTTCCGCGATTGGTCCATGCTCCAACGCGCTCTCTGGCGAATAAATTGACAAACGCGACCGCTAATGAGAGTTTGCGAGGGAATCTACTTCGATTTTATGCGTAAACAAAACGGCATGACGAAATTTGATCAATTAATGAGCGTACCTGTAAATATATATGTAAAATCCTGGTACATACTTAAAACAAAGAGCAATGCACAATATCGATTATGTGCGTCTATGGGGAAGGGAAAATCAGTAAAAGGTTAGGTTTTGGAATTTTCACCAATAAAAGATACAGTTTCCAGGGAAATTCCGTGAAATCTTGATATTTAACGTAATGAAAGCACTTGTCTACTTCTACACTTTTCAAGAAGATGCTCAAGGCTCTCGCTGGCGAAAAAAATTTACAAACGTAAACGCTAATGAGAGTTTTTTCGAGGGAATGAAACAATTTATTTACTTCGATTTTATGCGTAAACACAGCGTCATGAGGAACTTTGATCAATTTAAGTAAAATAAAAATACTTGATCGTAAATGTATACAAAACCCTGATATTTACGACAAAGTGCAATGCCGAATATCGATTGTTTCTACGGGGAGGAGAATATCAATAAAGGGTTAGGTTGAGTAGGTGTACATGCCATCAAAATTTAAGGTATTTGAAGTTTCAACCATCATTGTGCTTGACTATGTCATTAAGTGAAAAAATCAGTCGATATTCATAAATTTTGTAGACAAGTAAAAGCCTAGAATGAAAATATCTTATGCATCTAAATAAAACATGGGTCAGGGTAAAGTTATTAGAAGTTAGTGTTAGTAAAATTATTGAAAACATTATCAATTTTTTCTATTGAAGTATTTAACATCAGTTCCTCTCATTCCTATTGCCAATCCAATGAATCATTGGCTTTAATATTTATTTTTTTAGCATGTTCAAAAATTGGTCAAAAATTCGAATTTCGCTCGGTTGATAGTAAGAGTTCAAGCCAGTTCTTTCATTGGCCGTCAGAAGCCGCTACACGCCAAAAAAAAACTCGATTGACTCGTATGAAAAAAAAACTCGATTATTTTCTCAAGTAGCTTGTCGCGCAAAATTATCAGAAGATAAATAGAATTTCTACGTCTAATTCACAAATAATTACTCTGACTCACCAGGATCTACGTTGATCTGGTTGACAGACGAGCATACTGCTATAACCACCCCGCAACTCCACTGCGCTGAAGAGCAAAGTGAGCGACCTAATCGTATTTTTTTCACGACATAAAACATGATGAAGACAGTAATAGGAAAAGGAAAGTATATTGAGAAGAGTGGTATGGGAAGACCGCAGATAAGGGGCTTAGGAAAAACCATAAAGGGCATAATTAAGAAAAAATATGCAGAGCTCAAGAAATCTGTAGACGAACTGATCCCTTGGAAAAAAACCTCAGAGATGACAGCTCGTCGCTTGGTCCTTCTCTCTAAGCAGATTCATTCGTTTTAACTTGAGTTTATTTACATAATGATATATTCGAGCATATAAGAAAGCCAATAAAATATTTCTACTTCTATCTGAAGTTCTCCCTCTGCCAGATTCGTATACAAATACTATAGGCTCACAGTTATGATCGAGTACCTACAAGTTTTCTTGGTGGATTGCATGGGAAGTATTCGCTCTTTTTCTGTGTTCCACTAAGCTGAGTCCTTCTTACACATTTAACATTGAATTATGCTTATTTCGAGTGTAGAAAAGTATACAAGACCGTGACCAATGTTGGAAATGAGGAATAAGGAATATTGAAAGAATTTTAGTACCTTCATCACTGCAGTGGTTCGTAATCACTGTTAGTTCTTTTACTTTCTCCTTTTTTTCTGAAAACCATTGACTGCGTTTTGGATGGGAATATCATTTTGGGTGAAAAAACTTAGAGACATTTTCTAGTAACAAACATAATCGAGCACACCTTTACTCTTGCCTGTGGCTATTACAATGGGATACTTGGTATTAAATTGACATTCTGAAAGTGGAATATTTCCTGAGGGATTTCCCAATTCCTGAGGGAAAATCCAGAAAGATTCTTCAATTAGGTGTGTAACACCGTCATAAGTCGCACATTTGCAGAAGTATAACGTAATATTTAGAACTGTCAACGTGATTCGAATATAGGTCTGCTTCGTCACAATGATATTGATTTATCGAAAACGGTGAGAAGAAGAATTTATTTTCTTTAAATCGATAATGGAGCTACGATGGACTGTTGATGGCTTCCTTACGCTAATCATCACCACCCTGGACACGACAATTCAATCCAATAATTGAATAAAACACCATATTTCTTTGAGAATCAGATGAAATTTCTCTTTTTCATTGTCACCAAGTGGTGCGCGCTTCATGAATGAGAGGTTAATTATATCTATTCGTGCTCGTAGACTTATATCCATGATATTATACCACCAATCGAGATCGTGCACAATTCATATGTCATCTTCACCAATTTAGTATTACATAGTTCTCTTAGTTTGCACTAAATAAGCAGTAGAAGCAAAATAAAAAGGTAAAAAGAATCGAACCATAGCCAACCCCTCTTAAACACTTAAACTTTAAAAAAGTGGTACCTAAAATGCAGTACTATTAACAAGGACCAGCATATCACGACCTTCAGGTCAGTTATTTATTACGTCCTTCAGCAAATCATGACCTGAAGGTCATGATTTGCTGTTCCTTCGGTAGGCTGGTCTTGATACTGAATCCACGGAAAGAGGTAATGAATCCATGAGCAGGGAGAGTAGGGGAAAACACGAAAAATTCATTGCTTCAGATGAAATGGTGGGATTCATTAGAGAAAAATTTTCTCTCCCCTTACAATGGGGTGCAATAATTCCGAGAACCCACACTGGTACATACTTATTCTAATGCCTGTTGCTTATAAACTCCCGTCCTTAGGAATGACTGTCGCTCCGTTAGGAATCATAAGGCGATTAAATTTCCTGCCAACTTTCCTTCCAAGCTCTCTCATGGGTAACAGCTTAAAACCTCTGACATGCTACCCTCTTTATTGTGCGTCTATCAAAAGATCCAACTTTTCCTGAGATATTTTTCACCTGTTTAGCTAATATTCTCTCTCTCTTTCAATACTGTCTCAAACAAAAAATGCCAAGTTTTAATATTATTTCACGGCTATATTGTACTTCAGCTTTTTCATTTTCACTTTACTTTCCATTAAACATCTTCCCAAGAAAGGATGATTTTTTAATGTCTTTCGGGGTTTATCCATGGCATGCCTATTTACAAAATTCTTCCATTTAGTCAGACACTCAGCACCGCAAGTAACAATTACCGAAAAAACGTGTTGAAAGCTTATTCAACATGATGCTCAAGATCTAAACTTCATTTTTGGCAATAAGTTAATGATTGAAATCCCATCGTATAATTTTTCACCTTACTTATTTTTAGAAACATGCTCCAATATATCAATTTAAAGATTATGACGAATCTCTGTATGACCTTCGCTTCAATTGTAAGACGCAACATGAAATTAGCTAGACACTATTCACACATAGGTAACATGAATCCTATGAAAATGTATGGCTGTCAAGTATACGACTGTTTTCAGTCACGATATCTTAATTAATTTTTCAAGACAATTTGCTAAAAATGAGTGATCTGTTTAAGCAGTGTTAGTTCATTACATTCACTACCTATTCTACTCTTTTTTTAACAATTCAATAACTATTACTATTTTTACAGTCACTGTAATACCTATGAATATAATAGAAGGAAATAATGATTGGAACAAAGGCCTCATTAAGTTACATGCTTGGGACAAGTTATTGAAGATATAAAAGAGAAGGTGTTTTAATCATGAGGGTAATGAGGCCATATTATTGGAATTGATTCGCTTTTGTATCTTCAAAAACTGCTTAGGCGTAATATTGTTTAATTGCCTTTAAAATATTAAATATTTTTAAAACTCATCATTAGGAATGATGTCACTAGAATCATACAGAATGCATCAATTAGAATTATCAAGTATTCGAAGTAGGTAGGTAGTTTTATAAAGTTAAAAAATATTCATTTTAAATTTACTCACCCAGGATACAATGAGGAGGTTTAAAAAATTTTGCAATTATTTTCCGAGATGATTTTTTCAGTAAAGTTTTTACTGCTAAAATTGCAAAAGACGGCTTTTCAGCAGCAAAGTTTGGTAAAAAATATTTTTTGTATCTTGTGAAGTATACACTATAAAATAAATTAAAAGGGACAATTAAAATAAACGAAAAGGGACTTAGGTTCGCAAATTTGAGATGCAAGAGAGAAATTATGACAATTATTTTTTCATCTTATTTCTATTTTCATCCTATCAGAAGGCATTATGGGAAGAGATTTTTTTCTCTGCGGTAGGGTTTTTTGACTGTAATAGGGCTAAGATTTCAGAAAGCTCGCTAGTTCGTACAAAAAGAAAAACGGTTTCCCAGACCCTAATCCAGTCAGGCCCAAGAAACTAAATTGCTTACACAGCTTTTCCTCCTCGCTACCCCAGAATTTATTCCCGCGCATCACCTCTAACATAAATGAACTTGAGAATTATTGCTCCGAAGTTTGAAATATGGATGGTGTCTTGAGCGAGGTTGAAGATGAGTTACAACTAAGGCAACGTCGACCATCCGAGACTAGACTACACCCTTAAGGGAAATAATTACCCCCCACATTACAGCAACTTCACCGTCCCCCTCACTCCAAACCAAATCTCTTACGTATGAATGTGCGGAAAACGTTATCTAACATAAGTTAAGCCACAGTGGTGTCTTGGTGCCGGAACGCGCCTGAACGACGTTCCGTCACTGGTTTAGAAAATTCATATTGGTCAAAACTCTTTTATCAATTTTCGTGCCTTAAAATTTCTAATATACGATCGTAATCAAAACGTTTTTTTCGATTTGTTTATTCTGAATTTGCTGAAATAATTGAAACACACAGAGTAATGTTTCACTTTTAAGCAGGGCCGGATCCAGGATATTTTCTGAAGGTTGGCAAAAGGGTCAGACAAACAAACAATCTTCTCATACTTGAGATTTAAAACAAGATAAAATAATTGCTGCACGAAATATTCTCTTTATTTTAAAATGAAAGTTATTAATATGAAATTAAATGATTGAGGCTCCGAAATACTCAAAACAAAACAAACGTAATAATAGCTGCATAAAACATTTTGTCTATTTTTTAGGCGCCTAAGGGGGGCGGATTAAGGAAGGGGCACGTGCCCCGTGCACCCTTCCTTATCCGCCTGTGCTTGTAAGAAAATTTAAGGAAAATGCGCTCCAACACTGCTAATTTTGCCACGACACCCCTGCTCGGACAGATTAGGCATATTTTACAAATGTTTTTTCAGGTATCCAAACCAAATCTCTTACGTTTTAATATACGGAGAACATAAGTTAACTCGGACACAGTGGTTTCGTGGTGCCGGAACAAGCCGGAACGCCATTTCCGGCGCTGGTTAACTTCACATTGTGATAAAAATCAAATTTTGCAGCGATCTCAATTCACTGAGCTCCGAAAAATTGACAAAAAATGTAAAAAAAAATGCTTTAGTTACCATGCTTATCCTACCGCGTAACAGAGTGCACATCACCGAGAATTTATGAAAATGGTACGAAGTTTAAGCTAGAATGTGGGCATTGATCCAGTGGCGCCGACTCCATGGGGCCTGAGGGGGCCCGAGCCCCCCCAAAATTCTTTGTGGGTGTGAGGAAAAAATATGTCAGACTTGTCGATTTTCCCCGGAGTGTCCCGATATCGAGATTTAAGTTATCAGGGTTCTAATGTAGATCATATGACTCTTCTAAAATGCTTCAAAAACTTAAAACTCACTACTTATAAAATTTCTCGGGGCAAGATCCCCGGTTTGGGCCCCCCCAATATTTTTTGTAAGTCGGCGTCCCTGCATTGATCAGATGACGATGATCGAGTCCACGCATGGTCACAAAAATAATCGTAAAATAAAGGATGAATACAAAGTTTTCTACTATAGGTCACACACTTATTTCCTTCTGGCAAAGTTTTTTAAACCTTAAAAATTGACATTAACTGCCTTCGGTGAAAAAATGCCCTTTAACATAAAATCTATGGCGTATTTTGTCCAAATTTTATTTAGGTATGCACGATGCAACCCATGCTTCGAAAAAATTTCCCACTAATTAGCGCTAATTTCAAAAAATCAAATTATAACTACTCATTCATCATGTCATCAAGTCTAAACATCTTTTCAGGACATTTTTTCCTATAAGGCTTCCATGAATGAAATCGCCACTCATAAGTCCAAAGCAACGTCCCTTTCAAAAGTCGGTGTAAATGCTCAACAAGAATGAACTCTGAGTCGCCTGCATCGCCAGATAAAGTAATTAAGTGTAAATAAAGAAACCTTTCTATCTATTCCGCTGTTCCTCAGTATACAATTCAAATAAAGGAGGTATTGCTTTGCTTCTGAGGTGACTATTTTGGGATCATTAGGAACGATTTCTTTGCACGTCATCCCCTATGGACATACAATACTCGAACCTACCCCTATATAGCGAGGAGGGAGGCATAGCATGAAATATACCCCGCTAAACCCTTCTCATGTGCGCTTGCGGAGTTGGTCCAGGCACGGAACTAGGGCGGGGCAGTTTTCCGGGGGTGGCAAAATTTGAAAAATTTATTATTAAAAAGTTATTTGATTTTTCTAATCAAATAATTTAACCATAATTATTAAAATATGAATTTTAAGCAAAAGTTTTATTAATAACTGTCATTCCAATAACGTACCTCAGAGGATAGCTCACGGAGTAATTACATTTTAGTAGTAGGAGGAGGATAAGAGAGGGAGTGAGGAGGGACCAGGGGACGGGGGGTGGCAAACTGATCTTTGCCCCCCATGACAAAACTACTAGTTACGGCCCTGATTGGGTCAAAGGCCTCTTAGCATAACAGGCGGATATGTGGAACGCAAATTACGTGGGGAAACCTTTTTTAAGGCAATAATCATATTAATTGGATGCCAAACGCAAGGAAAATCGGTAGCTATATGCCTGGCTAGGGGTGGTGCAGAGGCAACGTAGATAGACTGCTAAGACGCCCAGTAAGGTAGCCATGCGACTCATGCTGGGTCAAGGAGTGACTGGTTTGATTTGATAGGGAGGACTACCAATTGTCTGCTCCTAGAGAAGAAATGTTTTAGATCGTTAAAAGAAAAAGTTGTTGTGGAAGAAAGTAAAATTAAAGAATGGAACGTGAAATACTGAAGCTCTATTAGGCCTACATATATATAAATAATTTGAATATGGCTGCGGAAGCTGCCTCAGGAGGGGTGCGGCTATAATATAATAAGGATAATAAATATTAATATAGGAAAAGAACTTACAGGACGCCAGCCGTTACCCGAACAGCATAAAAAAGACCAGTCGAGCGGGATGTGAGCGTTGTGTTAAGTATTAATCAATCCCTCAAAGCGGCACCCACGTCAATTGAAAAGAGGAGGAAATGGTACGGCGTACAAAAATTTAATTTTTTAAATAAATACTATCAAACCAGGTAAAGACTCTTAATGACCTTAAAAATGACTACGTAAGTTGGAACCCACAAGTTGAATGGTCAGTTACGTAAAAAGTTTGAGAAAAAAATGCACAGAATGTTCTAATTTGTATTCATATCATCAAAATAAAACCCATATAAGTAAACTCGTGAAAAGCGGTGCAGCGAGACGGGGGGGTTTGGAGGATCGATCCCCCCCCCCCCAGAGCTAAGAGAATTTTTTAAGTTTAATTCATTTTAAATTAATGAATTAATATTACTTATAGAATAGTGTAAGTATTAATAAAACATCCCTCAGAAAGCCGTAAAACTCACAATTTTTAACCATTTATCTTAAAAATTTTCTAGGGGAAAACCCCCGTACAACCCGCTTACCCTAGCGGGTATTCTATACCCCCGAGACTCCCAGTGTTAGTTGCGCCAAAAACCCCCCTAGTCTTAATTTTTACCTGCGCCTCTGCTCCTGAATCACGCAAGTCCCCAAAATCACCGAGAAATCGTGAGCATGTCACCCTATATCCTACACTATCTAAATGTCATCTTATTTAAACAGTAAACAGGAAATGTCTACGTAATGTCTACGTGGGTGAGACTGGGCGAACAATATCTACTCGTCTCAAAGAACATCAAAGGCATTTCCGACTTGGTCAACCGGAAAAATCAGCCATAGTCGAGCATAGCTTGGATGAGGACCACAGAATACGGTGGGATGACACCAGAGTTTTATGGCGATCGGATCATTTCTGGGATCGTTTAACCAAAGAGGCGATTGAAATAAAACTTGAGAATAAGAAAGTAAACAGAGACACCGGATTTTCGATCAGCAGCTCTTGGAATAGAACCCTTAAAAGAGTTATGCTTGCCAGAGCTAAGTCTACGCTGGTCCACGGTCTTCCGCGACAACAATCGGATCTCGACCAATCCGGCTCCTCCTAACGCTGGGCTTCAACGGTCTTTTCGAATTTTCTATCAGTAGCCGTGAGAATGGGTAGCGAGTCGGTACCCGAAACGTCGGCGCTCTTAAATAATCTAACCCGCGCGGTATCCCGAGAAGATTTTTCTAAAGTTATTCGCCGGGAAAGTGTAAAATCATATTAAAAAATCATAAATTCAATCTAATAAAATTTTAATTTAATGTACAATTGTCCTCCTTATTTTTTTCCTCCGTCTTTCCCGGCACTTACACTATCGCATTCATTTTTGTGGTGAAAATAACAGTATATTCGATGTTTAAACCCTATCGCAAGTTAGTGTGAGTTCAATCGAAAACTGTTGCCTATCAACCCTAGCCATGCCACCTCGTTCCATAGTTCTTGCCGCGCTACTAGGCAGAAATAAAAGCTGGAGGCTGAAAATACATTCATCTCAGAAGTTATGAGCTTTTGGATTTGGTTACGAAATACCAAATAATAAATTGCTTTTCTCAGTTAGTCTTGATAATGACGTTGTAACGTTGAAACTAGTAGACTGCAAAAATATAAGGTTGTGGATTAGTACTGTGTTTTTATTTAACCATGAACATCTCATCGTTCCACCAAGTAACGCCTAAATCTGTTGATTTTATTTGATGACATTATTATAATCCTTATAAATTCTGCGTTATTTTAACTGAATATTTTTTATAAAAGCATTTTTTAAAAGAACTATTATGATAATCGTTGTAACACGCAAACAAGTGATTTTATTACTACCAAAACAAAAAATAAATCTATTTTCTTCCAAGTTATGGATTACCATAGATGGTATCCAATTCCAACACCCTCAAAACGGGTAATTTTTCGTTTAAGAATTAATAAATACTATTAATGAGTATTTAAAAATTTTAAAATTCGTTTAAGGAATGCAAAATTGAGCAAGAAACTGATCAGTTTTCCTTGGTCCTTATCGCTTTTTTGCGATTCGTATGCAAAACCGCGCACATGATTTTTGCGCAGATAGGGGAGAAAGGAAGGCTACAGGAGAAACAGCTGAAACGGCTAAAACACTGAACTGAAAACCCATCGAGTCAATGTGGTAACGAGCGACACGCATCGACTGTGAGTGAACCGGGTGAACGGTTAGTTGTTAGCGTTGTTAGTTTGCGTACGGGGCGCCTCACGTGGCGAAGTTTGAAATTTCTTCCTCCCACTGTTTCCAGCGGCGATTCAAACGTTACAAAACGACCAGCTTCATTAGGGGCTGAGCGAATTTAACTTAAAAATCTCCGCTTCTTAAATATCTTACCTCCCAATTATAGGATGCTCCCCCTCATCATATCTAATAACCACGCAGCAGCTCGTCCTTCAGAAAAGAAATGTAATACCTAACATCAGTAATTTTTAAGCAAAATTCCCTGTTGACAAAATATTCAGTGGTGAGCACCAACAAACACCAAATATTCACAATGAGTTATTCCATTCATCATCATCACTGGTCAACAATCCTAGGATTGGTTTGACGCAGCTCTCCACTCAGTTCTCCTATCAGCTAATCTTTTCACTCCTACGTATTTCTTCTCTTAGTTATTCCATTAAATTTAAATATTAGCAATCTGCTTAATATTTCAAATATGATGAGAGCAAACAACGCTTGTTCTATTTAAACCTTCGACAGACTTAATGGCTAAAGTACGACGGTGCCAGCAATGGTTTCAGCGACAGAAAAAACGGACGTGCCGAGTGATGGAAAAATGGATGGGATTGCCATACCTCGAGCCATCGCGGAAAATGGTCGTGTGAAACGGTCATTTTCAGGGGTGGTGACTTACAAAAAAATTTGGGGGGCCCAAACCGGGGATCTGCCCCAGGAAATTTTATAAGTAGTGAGTTTTTAGTTTTTTAAGCATTTTAGAAGAGTCATATGGTCAGCATTAGAACCCTGATAACTCGAATCCTGATATCTGGACACTCCGGGGAAAATCGACAAGCCTGACACATTTTTTCGTCACACCAATAACCAATTTTTGAGGGGGCTCGGGCCCCCTCAGGCCCCATGGAGTTGGCGCCACTGGTCATTTTTATGCCATCATTGGAGCGATCGCTGAAGCTGTCACTCGGAGGGGATGGAAAAAATAATCTTTTGAGTCAGGCACTGTACTATTTTCGGTATTTCTTTCTATTGCACCCAAAATTGCTAGTATTAAAATTATTGCGGGCGCTGAGAAACAGATCAGTCAGAGAGAATGAGAACCCAAGGGGGTTCTTTGAAGGATACAACACACTGGGGCCGGGACCCAGTGCTACAACTGATACGCTCACCCTTCTGGGGAGGGGAGTGGAATGGGAAGGAAAAAGGATGGAGGCGCCGCCGCGGTAGGAGCCCAACGACGCCTGCATGAAAGGGATAGGAATGGAAGGGCGGGACGGGGTATACCCTCGCCGCTATGGAAGCGACCAGGGCCCACTGCTAGTGAAACCATGATTTGTTGTGCCAACGATTTTGGAAAAATTTTCAATAAAAGAGAAATATCCTAAGATCAAATCGTTGGATTAACAGATCAATCACCAATGAGTACCCAAGGGTTATTTCAGGGTTACAAACACCGGGGCCCGACCCAGTACTACAACTGATGCGCCCGCGCTCCCGGGGAAGGGTGTGGAAGGGAAGGAAAAAGGAAAGAGCCGCCGCCGCGGTAGGAGCCGGACGACGTCTCCAACGTAGGGATAGGGATGGAGGGGCGGGACGGGAAAACCCTCGCCGCTATATAAGCGACCAGGGTTTACTAATAACGAAACCATGATTTGATGTTTCTGCAGTAAGGAAAAAAATTCCTATGAGGAAGGAAATTTCAACGATTTTCCGTAGATTGACAGATCAGTCAGGAAGCAATGGTGTATTCAAGGGAATGGTACGGGGGACAGCGGTCACGCGAACTCCTGCGTCTGCCAGCAATATCTGCAAGGCACGCCGCACGTCATGCAGCAGTGGCGTAACTAGGGCTTCGCCATAATATTTCGAAGCCTGCCGCGTAAACGGAGGTGAAAAATACATGCATAGCAATGATAAAAAAATACCCTGGACCAGGAATTGAACCACGGACCTTATTGCGATGGGAATTCAAGAATCTGGATAGCGTAGTGGTCTGCGCAGTGGACCGGAAAGACATAGGTCCGTGGCTCGATTCCTGGTCAGAGGAATTTTTTCTCATGGCAATACATGCAGAGAACTATGCTTTTGGGGCGAGGGGGAGGATGGTTCAGATTGAATTGTACACCGCATCGGGTGACTATCCAATGGGGAATTCCACCCTTCTCATCCGCATCATCGTTATGCTACCATCGGGCAGTGCGCACATCACCTCTCTTGCATTTGGCGCAATGCGCGACTCGTTCGGATGTGGAAAAATAGTATTTCATTTCATCTACATCTACATACTACTCCGCAAGCCGCCTAAAAAGACGTGTTACAGGACGAGGTTAGGACAGAAGCCGTTAACAACAAAACGGAGGCAATGCCAAAAATAAACAAATTTTCAAACTATTTACTGTGTTTAATCGACAGTAAATACAGGAAATTTTTTGGGCCCAAATAACTGATCTCAACACTGTACCAATTGACAACCTCAAAAGGCGGGTACATGAGTCGGGGTGGTAACATAAGTCGCTAGATCTCACGGGTATTAGGACAAAATATTACCCTATCATTCAACCCTACTCTACTTGCAGCCTTTGCAACACGTCAGTTTACCGCTTAACATGGTGGACCTGAGATGTAACACTTCACCAAAAATAGCATATTCCTCCCCTGTAATATTGGGCTAAATGAAAAATGATCGGATTATGAGTAAGTTAACCGAAAGCTCCTTCATTCTTAATCATTCTCTGCTAAAATTTTCTCATTGAAGCATAAGTAGTAGCGTAATAAATGGGATGATTTATAAGTATTATGTAAGATCATTACAACTAAGTGTAAAAACTATGACGTTTGTCCATAAAATTGGCTTTTCATATGATTAGACAATTCGGAAACAGAATAATAACTATAAATTTAGCAATTTCAGGGGTATGCATGTGAATTTTTTCACTAGGGAAATATATGAAATTTTCTATTTTCAAGCAAGTTTTATTTATTTCCATAATTAATGAAGTAAAATGGCTGCGTAGGTATTAAAAATAAAAAAAGCATCAGATTTCTAGAATGGGAGAAGATTCTAAAAAAACTATTTCTATTTTTTAGTTTGTTTTTCAGATACCTAAGTATAAGGCATTTTGTATTTTACACTTCAAATTCATTTGGAGCGGTATTTTGTACTTCAAATACTCGAGTAAAAATACAGGCCAAGCATCCTTGACCTGTATTTTTACCAGCCCTGAGAGTAGTAATAACGAAAGTAAGTCTCATGAATACTGCCAAATATGAATTTTATCAGTGTTTCAATGAAAGTAACGGAGCTTGTCTTATCTTAATGACAAATCATCGAAATCCTCGCACAAAAGTTATTTATGACACTGGCAACTTTCTCGTCTCCTTATATATCGTGCACACATCGGCGGATCTAGGGGGGTGTAGGGGGGACGGGGGCACGTGCTCCCCCAGACCCTTAAAAAATATACAAGATTTGTTATACGGTCCCATTATCATTGCGTTCGTTTTGTATTACGAGGTATCCTTGTGCCCCCCACCCCCAGAACAAAATCCTGGATATGACCTTGCTTGTGTCCCCCCCCCAAAAGAAATCCTGTATCCACCCCTGCGTGCACACGTAAGATAAAATTCTGAGAACGAGCAAGATCTGTAAGTACCACAATTATTTATGGTGATGATGAACTGTAAAGTGGGGGAAATATTTTTACGCCATCCATTCCACCATAAATGCTCTTATCGAAATTTGCCTCGAGAAAATTTTAGGATAGCAAATTAATGAATAACCTAAACCAAAGTCAAAATTAAAAAATCAAAGCCAAATTGCCCTTTTCCAGTGTATACGTAGAGTTAATCTTGAAAAAATGCAGATTTTTGAATTTCAGTGTCTATAATTGTTACGTACATTTTCTTGTCCCAACTAGATCATTTTCCGGTTGACCATGAAGAAGATCCTCGATTTTGTAAATTAATACCCCAATCAAACTCAAAATGCGATTTCACCGACGTACATACCTTTTCCTGTCACAAAGATAACATTAAACATCATCATATTCGCCGGAAAAAAATTATACGTAATTAATTTTTTCTATTTACCCAGAAAATGAAATTCCATCAGAAATGATGTCTCCATGTTTCTCCATGTCTCCATCTAGACAACGCCGCGGAAAACTACGCATCAACTTCCATCATAAATATATAATGCATTATCAACTTCCATCAGAAATATATAATGCATTATCTCAACAATGTGCGCGTAGATGCTCCAACAATCTGCTGAGGAAAATTAAAAAATGATTTTAAATTTCAGTACAACTATACTAGATTAATTTCGGTTTGATGTAAAAATTACGATACATAAGCGGAAAACTTCCGAAGAGCCCACAATGTAATGATGCAGAAGAGAGTATTTTGAAACATATTTAACGAAATGGCATACTGAAAGAAGCCTGAATATTTACACCGAATTTAGATAGACTTCGACGATTCAAGGGGGAAAAAAGATAAGTAAGAGCGCTCACACAAAAATGTATGTACTCGCAAAATGGAAAAATTTTCACTAATGCCCCGTTCACACTACGTCCTTTTTACGCCGGTTAGCCCCGACCATGGTTACAAAACGAGGTGTGAACGCAAGTTCCCGTTAACCGTGGTTGGGATTCTGACCACCGTTTTCCGACCATGGTTGGCGGTAGTTCATGCGTGTGTGAACGCAAGTTGGTTAAAAGCTGGTTAGAAAAAGAAGAAGGCGAAGCAGCAACGAAGTGGGATAGGAAAGAAAACAGAAAATAAAGTTTCGAAGAGGAGACGGCCGTTATTGTTGAATTATATTCGTCAGAATTAATTCAAAGGAAAGTGCTATTGATTCATTCCGTAATGTGTTGTATAGTATGAGATTTTAAACCTGATTGAAGCTATGCGATATACTTTATAGTTCGTAGTGAATTCCCACACAGCACACGGACACCTTTCGGACATCCGGTGATTGTCCGCCAAGTGGCCTATGGACATCCTACGGACAGCCGAATTCATACAAAATGATGTCCGCTGCAAGTCCGCATGTCAGTAAAAAAGGTGGCCTATGGACGACCTGAAATTGTCCGCTCTGGACACCTTCAGGACACGTTTAGGTTAGGATTGCATTTTGTTCGATACTAATAAATAATAGGTCCAGACAAGAATTTAAATAAATAAGGCATCAATTTCATGCACAATATTTATTTGGCTTCTTAAAACAGTACAATGCCAGAAACTACATACGATTTATTTAACTTTCTTCTTCCCCTGTAACCTCTCCTTGGCGTGCCTTAGCCAGCTTTGGATGGCAACCTCCACATCCTTTTCAGGGGCTGTCTTGCTCTCCTGCACTGCTCCTGTAATAATGAAGTATATAAACATTTCATTGTAGCAAGAAATTGTATCTTGTACGTAACAAGCAGATTACATAAGACAGGACGCTACAGTCTTATTAGTCACATGTTTAACATTCTTAAGGTTTCAAAATTAGGAAACCTGTCCATTACAGGCTGAATACATTTTACAAACTTTTCTTTGACTTTTTCTTGTTCTTAAATAAGAAAAGAATTTGAGTAAAATTATTAATGTGTTAGTAATGTATATATTATGATTAAGAACATTTTTCATAGAACAATTGTTGAACTAGATTTTAATCCCAAATATGAGAAGACTGTTGCCTGTTAGACCCTGGTGCACCATCTAGAAAAAAATTCTTTGATCCATCCTTGCCAGACAGCTTAGTAGAGGTCTCGAAAAAGATATTGGAAAAAGCATTCAAATGGAGGATAATATTTCTGAACAATTGGTCTCCCCTTGAAGATTATGACTACACTAGAGTGAATTGTGGAGGTGAAGAAAAGTGTTACATAAGCTGGAGCTAAGGAAGACTAATGCAGAAGAGCTGAATATGATATAGGAGTAAAGGAAACTAGAAAATTTAAAGGAGGAAGTTTAAGTGAACTAGATCTCTTGGGATTAGTGTGAAAACAGCCACACTGATTTGGCACACAAACCACTTAGCTGCATTGGCCGAGATGCAACTTAAAAAAATAGAAACTTTGAAAAACTAGCAAAAACTTGCTGTAGTTAAGGCCATTCCATGATTTAGATCTCCGAATTCTTCCAATCTTAATAATTAAAATAGATCTTCTAATGTAGTCTGGTATCAAGGCAAAAGTGACAACCTAGCTCACTGGCAATATTCACATTTCGACAGAGACATAACAGGGGAATAGCAGCTAAGGCCTGCTGTGAGCTACTGAAATTTCTATAGCTCCTACAAAAACACCTACTTCAAAACATCTTAGTTAGCTAGAGCTACTAGAAAATAGTAGCTTCTGTAGTACTGTGCAACTACCATCCCTGTTGAATAAGTTATCCCATTCTTAAGTTCTACAGGTGCTATACATCGAACTTTTAAAGAGCATGAGATCCTTTTCAACCACGTTTTTGGTAATTATACCTCCCATATGCAGAACAAAAATTGTTTTCAAATGTTTGAATTACTTGGTAGTGGAATCTGCATCTGAAAATAATACATAACAATACTATTTTCTCTACCTTTAGCATGGAAGGGTGAACCTTGTATTACAAGATGTTTAATAATTATTTAAATTTACTTTATATGAGCTCCCTTTAGAGGAGCAACTTGTCAAAAAAGTATCCAGACCAAAATTATTCCTCCTTGCTCAAACCTATATAATAATCAAACGAATACTTACACCTCTCTCACATGCCTCGCTTTAGCATGTTCCAGCCAACTCTTCACTGTAACTTCCACACTAGAATTGGTGGCTGTATCGTCCTGGTTAAATGCAACATCTGTAAAGAATGAAGACAAATAAGTATACAGACAATTATAAGAAGAGAGACATACAAACTTATAAATAGAGATAGGAAATAAATAAAAATACAGATGAACTATTTTTATTCAACTCCACTACATGAAAGCTATAGTCAGTAAATGCCTCCAGGTAAATATATCAGGTTCACGATACTCTACACCAAAATGTGTACCGATGGCTGTACGAAAAGATGCACAAGTTCTATTTTCTGGGTATAAGATTTCATGCAGCAGTTTGAGCAAATAAATGAACCATGAAACATAGCCTTAAGGTTTGTTTACACAATATATCACTTACAATTAGACCTTGTTTAGATTCATCCCGAGTTTCTTACAGTCGTCCTATAGTTTCCACTAAATTAAATGCATGGATGACTAATAGCACAGTTACTTAGTTTGTAGTTAAATTAGTTTATATTTTATTAGGTTAGCAAAGTTTGGCAGAAAAAATATAATAAACGCTATAAAAGTTACGTCGGCATTGTAATTTTTCAATCCCTAAGCCTTATCTTTACTGACATAATAGATCATTTATTTATTTAGGACCTAAAATTTTTAATTATTAACCTAGTTCCATCAAACAGATAAAGAGTATAAAAACTTTTTGTAAAAAGGCTAAACATTGGTGGTTATCCTATCATAACATTATTGTTCTTTTTCGATGCGTGCGTAACTATACATATCGAAAGAAATCACACGGTGTAGTCCGATTTCAAAGAATTAATAATTTACGTGAAACCTATTAATCATACATGCGTGTTGCAAAATCCCCCGGTTACACGTAAGTACAATTCCTAGTTATATTTATTGCCAAGAACCCTACTTGATTTGATTTAGGAACGGAACCAAACGGACCGTTGGGACTTCCAACAAATTCAGCCGTAACCTACGCTATCAAAACAACAGGTTCTATTTTATGCGCTAGCACTTACATTATTTCCTATACGTTCTCGCGTACAGAGACTATAGTACAAGAACTTCCACTTTAAATTATATCATGTAAACAAGGAACAAAAGCGAAAATTTCACCATGAACAACGGAAAAAGACGCTACCTTTAGTTGCCAAGTAACGGTTTTACCAAGACGGTAATGTTGTTCCAAGCAGAGCCATATTTTTCCTCGAGATGTTACAGGCTGAGTTATAAGAAATATAAGGAGCATGCGGAAACACTATACTGCCGCCAGTGAACGCCAAGAAAAAATTATTTAGAAGTCACATCAAACTTACTTGCAGCAGCATCTTTGTAACCGCCAAACCACCATGCTGTCTCCGGTGTTCCGTTCCGGTTCCTCTGTTGGAAAGGAGGAACGGAGGAATGTGGAGAACCATGGTAGAACACCTGAATCGCGGAGTAGCGGTAGATTCAAAATTCGTTCGCCACCAAAAAAACTAGAATTTCGATATAAAGTAAAGGTACGGCAGTACTTACCTTCTATCTTCTACTACTTCTTCTACTTGCCTATCCTTAAATTGGACAATTACAATTTCTAATCTGGGAATGAGGCCATCGATGCCGTGATAATTTTAGGAGAATTCTTACCATTAAAATTAAAATGAATTTAAAGCGTTATGTTTCATTAAAATACTTTCCAATCAATCGCCTCTGAGATTTTTTAATCCCTAGAGAGTAAATATTAATTAATCAATAAGTTGAAAGAGTTCATTTAACCTGTAGGAATGGAATGTCCCCGAGACGCGAACGTCCGCAGGACATTGGTACATAATATAAAATTTCAGTAAAAATCGATAAATTCCATTATTCCTGTTGTTAATTTTTGTAAAAGTTGCTAAATTTGTTTAAATTTAAGTAATTTTTATAATCATGAAAAGTACGGGTTTATTGTTCATCCAACGCTTCTCAACCGTACAACATGCGGAAATTTTTAATTTTTTGAAAGTTTCTAAAATTGTTGCTAAATTTATTTAAACTTTAAAAATTGTTATAAATAATGTAGAGAGTCATAAGTTCGTTCAATTGTTGTTGTTTAACCCGTGAGGCATGTAGAAATTTTTAACGCTCGTAAATGTTACTTAAATTGTTGCTAACTTTGTTTAAACTTGATTAATTGTTATAAACAATATAAAACTTAAAAATAGCGTACATTTGTTGTTCTTAAACTATAGAAGCGGTAAAAATGTCAATTTTTTTTTCGTTAAATAGTTTATAATTTCCTCCGAGTCCACACTCCAACAAGAGGATTACATTTGGTTACCTAAAATAATCCTCAAAATATCTCTTCCTCCACGAAAAATTTCCTCTTCCTCGATCGGGAGGAAGTATTCTGGCTTCAGAAACGAGAGAGAGTTTTTTTTCTTTCTCCCTTCTCCTATACTCCCTACTCGGAGGAGGATCACGAGACTTTCTCTCGGAGTTCCTCCTTGAGGAGGTGAGTGTTTTAAGAGGAAACCAAAACTCCCAAACCCTGCGTAATGGGACACTAGCTGGACGTCCGCTGGACATCCGAGATAGGACAGTGTGCGGACGGATGGCCAGGACAGCCAGCGGATGTCCTCTGGCTGTCCTGAAAATCCGCGGACACTGAGAGGACGCGACGGACGCGCAGCGGACGTCCTCTGGCAACGATGTGCTGTGTGGGTTAGCTATTAGCTCGTATTGTATTGTTACGGACAGATTGAATAATCTATATTAATATTTTGCTAGAATTAAGTAAAATGTGCGAAACTACCGTAATAAAAATCCGAAGGTCACAATGATTTTAATGTTTTGTTAAGAGTCCTTTGTCCCAGTTTGAAAAAGATAACTTACGTTCATCCTTGAACAAAAGTTCTTCCCATATCAATATAAAGTATCAGGCTAACGGCTAGTCAGATGTAACGATAGAAAATAAATTTAGTCGGGTGATACCACATATCGCAAAAATTACCACGTTCTCTCTCTTATTTCATAAGTTAAATTTCAACAATCGTCACATTTCTGCAAGTTATTCGTCCACATTTGAAGAAGAGGTAAAAAGGTTTTAATTTACGGTCCCAGATAGCATGCTAAACTTGCAGCAAGCTTGCTGCAAGCTTGTCATGACAAAGTTGCAAGTTTGCAGCAAGCTTGTCATGACAAGCCTGCAAGCTTGCGGCAAGCTTGAATCAAACCTCCTAGTTACGCTTTTTCAAACTTGCAGCAAACTTGTCGCAACAAACCTGCGGCAAACTTGTCGCATCAAACCTGCAGCAAACTTGTCGTAACAAACCTGCAGCAAACTTGTCATGACAAGCCTGCAAGCTTGCGGCAAGCTTGAATCAAACCTCCTAGTTACGCTTTTTCAAACTTGCAGCAAACTTGTCGCAACAAACCTGCGGCAAACTTGTCGCATCAAACCTGCAGCAAACTTGTCACATCACACCTGCTGAAAACGTGTAGTGTCACACCTGCTACATACTAGGAAAACTAGTTCCACACCTACCATTTCTGTAGTGACACTTGCTGAGGAAAAACTGCCTTAAAATTTCTGTTAAATAAAATGCTCTCCTAAATAATGATCAAATTACAACAACAAAATTGAAAATTTTCCACTCTATCAATTGTTAGTCATTTCACATGCACAGAATTTGGCTGCTAAATTTATTTAATAAAATGTGCAACAAATAAATGCCGAAGAGTTTATTTTTCTCATTAATTATGTACATGTTGAGGCAGTGGTGGACATACCATTAAGATAGATATCTAGTCATCGATAGTTAATCATTATTAATGAAGTGAGTGAAGTACTTACAAACTGAATAGGAAACATCTAAGACAGAAACACTTTAAAAAATTTATGACCCCCTAGGCCACACATGGTAATAACTAAATTACAGAAATCTTCGAAAGGTAAAAACATATTGCTCGAATTTTATCAAAACATTCACAAGTATGCTGATTGGCTTTGAGGATTTAAAATTAAAACTTCATTCTTTTGAATTGTTGTTTAGTTATGGGAGTACAAGGTTGTGCATGGAACTTACATGGTTACATACTAATAGATCGTTACTGATGAACTTATTAAGCAAAATTATTGTCTTCTTCAGCCTGATCCTCGGTCTGTTTATCCTGCCAATCCCTGAAGAGAAAATAGTAATTACTCCATGTGAAATGATATATCATGTATCATTTGCTTAAATCAGGGAGGTAAATTGAGAAATTATTAACTAATATTCCAAAAAGAATAAGCAATCAGATTCAATAAATAAGATGTCCATATTGTACCCCCACATTCTCATAATGGCGGTTAATGATTCAACTTCCATGGAACATTATAGTGTATACCTATTGTAAGAGGGAATGGAAAATATGAAGAAAATGTCTGGGATGATCGAATTAATGTGGCAGGGAAATGAGAAGCGACTACTTACGTTCTTATTTTCCTGACTTTAGCCTGGTTGAGCCAATTACTCAGACACCCTTTCAGCACCACATCTGATGCATCAGGGTAGACCCTTCTGCATACACCTATGAAATTATAAAAAACATACTTAATGTTGTACGTTAAAAGTTAATTTCAACGATCAATTATTATAATAATCTTAGAATATCTTATTGGATGCACTCACGAAAAATAACAGGACACACTGAAGTGCTATAAAATGATTTCTTAACCGAATTCTTCTGAAGTTTGCCCGTAAGGGAATACAGCTCTGCTTCATAGTCATTCTAAGACGACGCAACATATTTTGTAGAAGTGTTCATTCATTTCTTCTACCAACTGCTACCAAACATTGCATCTAGAGATAAAAAAGATCAGATCAATTAAGAGTTAACAGCTTATACAAGAATAACAAAAATCATGTTTATAGCCAGAAGAAAAATTCACCAAAAAAATAAACACAATTGTCATGGTTAGTATGCACATGTAGTATGTGTGCACAAGTGCATATGAAATCACAAAAATCCAATCATACCAAAACTGTTTAATATTTCATTGGACAATAATCCATACGCACTTCAAAATTATGTTGTACTTGAGTATTTTTATAGCACTTTGAATTCCAAACACCGAGTGTCTGGCGGGCTCCAGATTTACATCGATTTTGAAACTTTCTTACAAAAACTTAATTTTTCTTTCATTAAAAAAATCATACATTGTTTGAATCAGGATGGCAGCACACAAATTATCATTATTCACTTACCAACTTTGGCTCAAATGAGGGATCTTCACTTATCCTACGGCAGAGTTTGATGAAAGCCTCATCTGCTGTCAATGGCAATCGGCTGAAATTCATCTCCTCCACAGAAGCATCCTTTCGCGTTGGGTCACATGCCAATAAAGCATCTACTTTCCTCTCCAAGTGGAAAAACCCAGGTGCCATTTCTCCCATCCACATGAGGAGCTGGCCATTCTGTAGTTTTAATTTACTGCAGCCTGTAAATATAAAATTGTTATAAATAAAATAATACCAATTGATTTGCTTATATTATACTACCTTAGCACACTTGGTACTTAATCATCATAAATCCTGCCTAGATGCTTATCGAACAGGTGCTAACCATAGATTTTAATACACCACTAATTTTTCTGTCAACAAACACGAGTAATTGATTACTTTACACCACAAAAATTTTAAGGATTGCAATCTTATTGCACAGAAACAGCTTAGAAATGTGTTACTTATGCCCTTGGGTGCAACATGCCTGTTAAGAATGTACTGGCAGAATGTACGATATATACATGGGCATTTGTAAAAAAAATGAACTAAAGCACAAATCAATGCCAAAATTATAATGATCAGAGAGAGTTCAACTGATGGCTATGTTTAGAACAGCTAATTAACTGCTATTATTCTTCGACATATTCCCTATAGTTATTCATTTTCAAGAAAAATCCTTCATAAACGAGTTTACTGAGGTTGAGACAAATACTTTAACGTCATAAAGAACTGCTAACAAAGTGGATTCTACTGCGAGAACCCTGATAGTTCAACTTAAACCATCTGAATGGAGTCTTTTCACTATGCCAGCGAAAGCAAAGATCATGCTAAATTGTAATTACACTGAGAATAAAATAATGAATAATCTTACATGGATAGTAATTGGCGGTTCATTAATCATACATAGTATCGAATAGAAAATTTTTTTCCATTTACTCACATTTACGCATGGTCAGCACAGCAGAGATGAGTAGATGCTGACAGAGGCAACTTCTTAAATCTCTTCGTGCCGCTAAAAGCCACTGTTTCCGAGAATTCAGTAATCTTCCAATCCCCTTTTGCCAGTATTCACTACGAAACACGGATTATTTTCTTCTTCCATAGCATACTTCAACGTAAATTTGCTTGTAAAACAGGATTTTACTTCACAATTAAATTCACAATCACAAAGTCACAAGCACAAAATAACGGCAACCGTTAGGTCACGTGGTACAAAAGACTGCCGCCGGGCGTTTTGGCGCGAGTTCAAAATACGATTTTTAATCCAAAATATTAAAATAAGTTCGTAATATAATGGGAAAAGTTTTTTACTTGAATTTTTTTATGAGTATGAAGATAATTATATCAAATAACATTATATTGTTATATTACTATAATTCTAATTAAGTACATATTATTAAAATCTTACAACCAAGCCAAATAGGCTGGAAAGAGGCATGAAAAATTCAACCTTGAGATGGCAAGGAAAAGTCAAGCTTCACGTAAGCTAACATGCTATGTGTGGGTAGTAGCAGGTTTGATATGGCAAGTTTGCTGCAAGTGTGATATGGCAAGTTTGCTGTAGGTTTGATATGGCAAGTTTGCTGCAAGTGTGATATGGCAAGTTTGCTGTAGGTTTGATATGGCAAGTTTGCTGCAGGTGTGATATGGCAAGTTCGCAGCAGGAATGATATGACAAATCTGCTATGGGTGCAATATGGCATGTATTCTGCAGGTGTGATGTACAAGTCTACGGCTTGTATGTGTTCACATAACTTGTAAGCTTTATTCAAGCTTGTACATAGCTTTCATGCCAGAATAGGTTTGTCACAGCAAGTTTGCTGCAAACTTGCCACGACAAGGCTTGTCGTGACAAGCCAATGACAAGCCTATGACAAGTTTGCTGCAAGCTTGCATGCTATCTGGGGTATAGCATCACAGTGGATCATGTCCTTTGTCAAAGTCAGAAAACAATAATAGCTAAGAATGTAATGCAGCGAAAAGTGTATCTCCATCCCAAATCACAAGTGTCTCATATTGAGTCTCAAGATTAGGTCCTCGATTTTCTTCACCTACATCAATGATTTGTCGACACATCCGAATCAAGGGCAAGTAGTAGTATATGTTGTTGATATAAACCTAATTATCAGCAATATTCGCTTTCATTCGTATTAAATAGAGCAGTAGAAGAATGCAAGCCACACTATGGATGAAATGATTAGTTGGACGAACACATTTGAATTACCTTCTACGTAGCAAGGAACAATGATTGTCGACGCTGGAATGCAATTTTTAATTCATAAGCAGCTCATAATATGCACATATGTTTAAATTCATCATCAATATCATTGCAATTAACACAAGAACTTTTCCCTGCACATTCTATAGCCGTGTCCCAATTGGCCATTTGGCTATGCCAATTCCAGGATTTAGCCATGACGCCATCTTGGAAGGATGTCCCAACTCGTTAGCCAGCATAAGGGAGGGAATTTAGGCAGCTAACGCGGCCGCCAGATTTAGGCATCGAGGAGTGCATCCTTCGCCCGACTTTTCCCATGATTCAAAGCGTGCAAAGCGTCTTCAGGAGAAAGGGCATCATGGCTGTCAACAAGGGATAGTACTTGTTTGCAAGTAGTGTTGATATTTTGAGACTTGTTCGAATAATTATTAATTTTTATTTTGTTTATAATAATGAAATTGCGTTAATGGAAGTGTAAGAATTACGGAGAAATTAGTTAATGAGAAGGCGGCGTTAATTTTAATGCTAATTAATGTTAGTATGCTTCTTATGAATGTATGTGTTATTTTATAACTTTTTATACCGATCACATGTTATGTTTTGCTACCGTTTACTTTTTTAACGTGTTAAATAATGCTTAATTATGTAACACTATGTCTAAATTCTTATTTAACACTTTTTGTACATTAGGTTAACACCCGTAAGAATAAACAATTATTATTATATGTTATTGGACAAAGTCCCGAAATTGGAATCGGAATAAGTAACAACATTTAAAATCAATAGTGATTATAAGATATGATAACGAAACCTGATTTATGTGCGTAAACCATACTTTAAATAAATTTTGAAAATAATTCCCAAGTCAGACGGTAACCGTTTGAATAGACGAAATAGACCTGTTCTTAATAATAACAAAACTAGAAATTAAATTTTTAATATATAAGGAATTCGAAAAAGTACTTGGTTGAGAGACGATTGAAATATTAAAAACCAATTAAAAGGAATATACGCTAACATTTCGCCACAAACTTAGCTAAAACCTCTTTCACAAAACCATACGGAACTAAAAATACGAATTTGAAAGTATACCCCTACTTTACTATTACAAAAAGTTTGTCTAAGATACTAAAATTATGATTAAATACTCTTCTCTGACATTTAATACTGAAAATCACTTGACACATCATATTTTAACAATTTAGGGTGGGTTTTGTTCATCATTTGTTCAAATCATTCCGATTATCTCTTGTTTTGCATTGGCCTAGTGCCCAGTAGATGGCAGCACCTGCGTAAGGATGTCCCAATTCATGCTCCCTTGTGGTTAGCTGCCCAGAATCTGGCTGGCTAAATACATGATGCCTAATGGCTAACGAGTTGGGACACGGCTTATATTTCCTTCCAACAAGTTATTCTGAGTTATTCGCTCTTGTCAATTCATTTTTCACTTGGAATTACTCTACCACTCATCAGATGTCGCCAGGGTCTAACCATGGTTGAGTGTGAACGCGCGTTGGTTCTGACGTAATCTTACGCTGGTTAAGAAAGATGGTAATGTGAACGGGGCATAACAGGCACTCCAAAAATGGTCTTAGCAAATGTTTCTATTTATTTTGCACAATTTGGAGTGCTTATAGATACAAAAAGTAGATACCTACTGCCGAACCGCTGAGAGATTTACTTCTTAGGAATACAGAAAAATGCATGTAATATATAAAAACCATGCTTTTCAAAAGAAAATAAGACACGAAGGAGTGGAATGAAAATTTTCCAGAAAGGAAAAAAATTTGTTTCCGCCCGGGATCGAACCGGGGACCTTCCGCGTGTTAGGCGGATGTGATAACCACTACACCACGGAAACAACTTGGAGACTAGGGCTCACTCATTGCATTATATTTTCAAGGCTACATGTATACCAGCGCCTCCCTATGGTAATCGTAATTTCATTAGGTACTGTTTGCAAACAGAGGTTACTTAATGTCAGTGTCAGTGGAGAGTTTAGTGGTTGGTAGCAAGTTTTTCAAGTCATGGCAGTTAGTACTTAGCACGAAAGAGTGGATAAATGTAACGACATCTGGATTTCTACGCTTGTGTCCTCGTGTAATAGGCAGCATTTTTCTTAGGAATCCATTCTTTCTTCGGATATGGTAGAGAAATATTCAAGTACCCTTCTTATTACAAATCCAAAACTGGGTACGTGTTTCATTGGTGTAATACATTCTTTACGAAGATGTATTTTATGTCGTGCTGTGAAGGTGATGCTTCTTGTCAAGTAGGGAACTTAGTTTCATTATTTTTATCGTGTTCCTTGTCTAAATTATGCGTATATGGCATCTATTTAGAATTCGTAATACCAACAAAAAAGTCACTGCACTCAGTTTACAAATCTTTTTTGCCTTTACTTCTGGATATTCTTGTGTGTTGAGTTTTGATTCTCTGAACAGCTGTTAGTACGACGAATATGTTACTGCTTTTGTGCCAATTTTGTATTTTCATGTGGTTTACTGGTTGTCGAATTCTTTAGTTCACACAATAACAGATAGTGACGCGTTCAAGTGGTATGTCATGGCTCTTACGTAGTTGGATGTTGGCATTCCCTATTCATGACGTAGGCTTTTTTTTTATTATTTCACCTTCGGTCGCTGTAATGTTTCGCTGTAACGAAGGCAACAGTTTGTTAGCGTGACATACTTATGCACGGTGGAATTACTCACTGATTGTTCATTATAATTTGCAATTCTATAATTGCAACACTTTGCACTTTAAACTTTATCGAGGGCTATAAGTGCATGTATTATCCAATTATTAGAGGTAATGTTGTTCAAAAAATATTTTAGGAGCTACTCAAAATGCTAATCAAATAACAAAAACCATGCACCACAACTAGCCATGAAACATTAAATACCCAAAATAGCTATCAGCACGGATTTGACTTACTGCCATGCCGCTGAGTTGAAATAATATTAGCTTTAATGTTAAAATACGTTAGTTTAACACCTATTTTTTAATGTACGAGCGTCTTGAACAATTACTTTCCTAATATCGTATACATGCAATTACCATTTTGATTTATGAAGCGTATTTTGCTCTGCTTCAGCATCGGTTTCCGTGGTGTAGTGGTTATCACATCCGCTTTACACGCGGAAGGTCCTCAGTTCGATCCTGGGCGGAAACATTTTTTTTTCCGGCGGTAAAGTAGCCGCAATCTCAATTTCTTTAGCCGAACAGCGCATAAAATTCGAAAACAGTGGATAGGGATCTATTGAACCTGATTGAAATTCATGAGGTAACTAGATAACATATCGGAATTTATCCCTTGATTAACAACTTTGTTCCAATGCACTGCCACGGACGACAAACTATCCACCGAGTATCTTTACACCCTGTGGCACTGTTATACCACGGTACCATGGTATCTATAACACTGAAAACAAATCTTAAGATTTTGGATATCACGTGATATCCAAAATCTTAAGATTTGTTTTCATTATTTTTGAATTTTGAAAATTCATTCCAAAATAATTGTTTCCCAACCCTCCTCTGTTCAACGAAATGATGCCGTGTATTTCTCACCAGGCGAAAGGGAGCATAGCAGAAATGGCGTTACAAAAAGGCTGAAGACCTTTGTACAATACTATAGCACACTCAAGTTAATGTGAACATACATTAAATTAGGAATGAATGCAAAAATATTGTGCATCCACTTATTTTATATGAAATATTAATACCACCTTTGGTAACATTGGTCCACCAAAGTACAATCATGCATTAACTCCTGAGTGTTAATGTACTGCATAACCAGGCCTCAGAGTAGGGACCTACGGAATCCCTATTCTGTGACCAGGCCTTAAAGGCCTTCAACCCAAAAAAGAGCTCCATACAGAGAGGTTTGAAATATTCTTATGCTACTCGTAGCAGGGAAAATTTTTCCAATTGTAGGCACCGGCAGGAAAGCGTTGAAGAGAGAAAGGGTTTGTTCTCGTGGAATACCAACTGCTATACTTGTTACAAGCAAGATTGACTGATGTAACAAAACATGACCCCTAGCTAAAATATATCAAGCTATTAATATATGGCTGATTTATCGTATGATGTACATTGTGACGTAATGGGAAAAAGATGGCATCTCCTCTCAAATACTGAATTTCAAAAAATGTATGTGGCAGGATATGATCAGGCAGGCAGGAAAAGATCATTTTAATGAATGCCATAATTATCAAGACCATATGGTGAAGTTTAAATAAATACATGGTGAGAGCTAATGGTGGCCCTTTGGGTAGAGCATTGGGCTTCTGTTTGGAAGATCCTGTGTGAAGCCTTCAGACACACCCAAATGAAATCATAGGTGGCCCAGGGAAAGGAACTGACTACAGTCCTGAATTTGTGATATCAAATGCCTGTGGGTTAGTCCAGGGTGATCTCCACCCTTGCCTATCCCACTAGCCAATCTTTGGAATGAATCACTGAGTGAGTGAAAGATAAAGAATAAATTGGAGTTAAAAAATCATTAAATTATTGTTTCATCGATCTCTGACTAAATGTATGGTAAAGATGATAAATTTAAATCAAAAGTTGTTTTTAAAATACATAATGCATAGTTTATACACTAGCACTCTCAAGTTGGTGAACAAAAAAATTTCCTGAGAAATAATCTCATTTGCTCTAAAATTTTGAAAGGTTGTATGCCAAAAATGAAACTTCTTTTACATTTCCTCGACCCCGTGGGATGGGCTTTAAAAAATCATGCTCTGTTCATACTAGGTAAAAGTGACCATGATGTTCAATATTTTGGCTCCTAAGGCACCATCATCAAGGAGTGATAATCTATGTCACCATCATAATTCTCTCATGAAACTGCCTAAGTCGGGACATCATGCATCCAGGGCTGCAGCCTGGATTATTGTCCAGGGGGCAGACAGCTTTTCTGGTTGGGCCACAAGTGTATGATATCTGATGAGGGTATTTTTCCAACCTGGTCAAGACAGGTTGGTCAGGCACCGCATGACGTAGACCCCCCAGGCTACGGCTTTTTCATGCATACCTTAAACATGGAATCCCAAGAAACATTCTTACTTTTTTGGCTCATACTTTTTAGGTCATGTCGGTGTGCCTCCTTGTATAGTGCCCTATGCAGCTATTAAATATGCTCTTTCACCTAAAGCCAGAAATGGATAGGTTAATGGGTTGATCTTCAGAATAAAAATATCAATCATGCTGATATTATTTTCCTTCCTACCAGCATTCTTGGGCAAGTGCTTAGCCGCATTGAAACAGTGGTTCCCATAAGATCATTTGGCGATATGTTAGGTCCTGACTTATGCTGTCATCTGCTGTCTGCAAGTGGGCTGTACTGTTTAGCGTGAGGTTGGCAGAAAGAGCCAAAAAAGGCGTAAATACTACGACACCTGACAAAGTCCTTCCCCCATACCGTGCAATCTATCTGATTTCTTCCAATTTAAGGAGCTGACACCTCTGGCCTGGCCTTGATTCTCCAAGGCCAGGAGTTCTACGGACTTATATCTGCTTTTGTCCACCCTCCTGTAGTTTTTGTCCACTATTCTTTCCTATTTGATTTTCAATTTAATACTTCAGAATATTAGACATTTAAATATAATGTTCTATTGAGAATTGACGTAGTTTTATTGTGACCTTTAACCTTTTCCCTACTACGGACAAAAATATGCGTCTGGATGTTTCTTGACCCGGGAGATGAAAGCCGCAAATTTTCGTCGGAGGTTTTCTTACACAGGTGAACGAATGCTGAATATATACATTTCCCAGCTCACCCCCTTTTATCATGGTCACGGGTGGGCAATGTCTTTGTTTCTGGACCCAACACAGCTTTGCCCTTGAAATTGGAGAACAGGTACCTTGACCCCTCATATTATATTTCCCCTCATAGCGGTAAGGGACCGCAGTCATACAATTGTTTACACAGTCATTTTGCAAAATGAATACTTGTTCCTTTTTCAATAAATATAAACTAAGAATTCAATTATTTGTCTTTTGAGCGGCGTTTACAATTTTTGAACGAATTTCTATGATAAATATTAACTTAGGTAACTCTCGATTTTAATATTAACATTAACGTGGAAATTATTGCTGCATTAAATGCGTTAATATTGACGGAAGAGCTTCATTCAAAATTTGACAATTCTTAGAATAAAACGAGGAATTCAATTCGAAGTCTGCAATTTACGTTCAAGCAACAATTATCCATATAGCTAATTCATATAAACATAGCATGATTGACCACAAACCAATGCCTTTGGTAGGGTTGTAAACCTCAAAAGGAGGGAGCCCAACTACCCTCGGAGTCCGAGATAATACAGAGTCCCCACTAGGAAGGGTTGAATAAGGTTGGTGCTGAGAGCCATGGCGCCGACTCCATGGGGCCTGAGGGGGCCCAAGCCCCCCCAATAATTCATTACAGATGTGATGAAAAAATCTGTAAGGCTTGTCGATTTTCCCTGGAGTGTCCAGATATTGAGATTCGAGTGATCAGGGCTCTTCTAAAATGCTTAAAAACTTAAAATTCACTACATATAAAATTTACCAGGGCAAGGTCCCCGGTTTTGGCCCCCCCAATACTTTTTGGAAGTCGGCACCCTTGGCTGAGAGTGCGTATCAGCGAAACCCTTCTTAACGAATGTCCTGCAAAAATGCTCCATATGGAGGGGTTGGAAGATTCTCTTGGGGCTCAGTACAGCAGTCATGCTAAGGTGAGAACCTTACCGTCTCGAAAGGGTTAATACTCACAGGGTCGTCTTGTTATAACATTTTTTCACAAGTTGATTTTGTGAAAATCATGAATTACCGTATATATATGAATATAGTCCCCCTTTTTTTCCAAAAATGCCTGTGGTAAAAGTAAAGGGGGGGACTATATTCAAATGCATTTTTTTTTTAACTTTTCCCGAAACTGAAGCCTCAAAATTAGGGGGGGGGACTATGTTCGGAGAAATACGGTAATTTCTGGAATTTGTTGATATCAAGACTTAGATAAATTCAAAAATAATAATAATTAATGCTTTCAAATCTTGTAGCTTAGGATTTTTCAAAATTTAACTGAGATTGCAATTAATCAACCTCCACCCTGTCTGTGAGAGGATCAAGGTATATGCCGAGTGGTTCAGGGGCGCAGCTATAGGAATTGAGTCTGGGGGGGTTTTAGGTGAAACTAATACTGGGGAGTTTGGGGGTATGGAATACCCTCCAGGGGGAGGGGCAGGGGCCCTCCTCCAGAATTTTTTTAAGATAAATGGTTAAAAATGGTGAGTTTTAAGGCCGTTTTACACGGTACACGGAATTGCGCAATCTGACATACGTGCGAAGGCGCAATCAAAATTGCGTCGTATAAAGCGGTGAATTGCTAGAACACATGCGAGAATGCGTGGTTGCGAGACGGCGAAATAGCCCCTGTTCTAATTTCGTTCATGCATTCGTGAAATTCCACGCCATTTTAGAAATTAATGCAGCTCTAACCTGCACAATTCCGTGCCCCGTGTAAAACGGCCTTTATGGCTTTCGGAGGGATATTTTATTAGTTTTTTATATTATTCTTGAGTAATATTAATCCAATAAGGTAAAATGGATTAAACATAAAAATTTCTCTGAGCCCTGGGGGAGGGGTTTTATCCCCCAAAACCCCCCCCCTTGCTGTGCCACTGGAGAGGTTGAGAAACTTTTCCCAGTACAGATCTAATCGAGATACAAGCCCCATTAAGAGGGAACTCAAGGATGGGGTCAAGTTGCCAGGAAGGGTTTTCCCTTCCAAAGTCCTCTATACCTGACTGAAAATTTTATCAAATCAAGCTGCATATACAGAGGATTATTATGTATTAAGGAATTCCACTGGCCTTACATAGAACATTGTGAGAATATCTCCATCTGTTTTCCTCTTGCAAATTGGACTTCTCTCTTCAATTCATAGTAAGGCCTATTCCTTTTCATATTATTTCTAAACCTTATAACCTCTATTCCTCCCCACACTTGCTTACTGAACATTCTTCCCTCAAACACTATTTACACCATCTCAGCAAAGATTCCCCTAAATTCACCTTTTATCCTCTCCATATCTACTCTTGAAGTTTTTTTTCTTACTCCACCTTGTCGAGCACTTCATCAGTTTTTTTCTCTTCAACCACTTCTCCTTCTTCATTTGCCTCCATGCCCACATCTCAAACCTCTCCTCGTCCTCCCTGCTCAGTGTCCATGTTCCCACAATTTAAAGCATGAACTCCAGATAAGACTCTTCACTAGCTTAAATCGAAAATTGAAGCTTTTATCTGGTGGAAGGGCCCCATATTATCAATAACAGAGGATCCTCTGTATATGCATATACATAATTACATGCTTTGCTACTTCCACAAAATAATAGAGTAGTTTCCTTCATCAAAGAAAACGAAAGACATTGATTGCGATTCGTTACCCACCATTAGTGTATTCATAATACACAAATTATTTGGTTTTTGAAATACCGGTTTAGACGAATGGCAAGGGTCAAATTTTATCCTCATTTGAAAAAGGCCAGATTGGCGCCCATGCGATTCCACTCCACGTGACGTCACAGGGACCTAGTTTCTACACGAGAGGATAGGAGATATACATCGTCTGAGGTTACCAATACCCGAGAAGAAACGATTTTTACAGCGTCTGAGATTACCAGTGCATGCATGAGGCACAGAGCTCAGGGAAACATGTCTTAATAATCACCTATTAAAACTGGCTAAGGTCGGAAAGTTTTCTTAGTTTGATAAGGTATTAATAAACCTTTTTTAAGCCAAGCGCTACCATACAGCAAGGTACTCAGCTACCCACTAGCATCCTGCGTCCTATCAGCGCTCAGAGCCTCGATCAAGGCCACCTCACAAGGCGGGAGGGGGAACCAGAAATGCGTCGCACGGACTTTTTCCCATCATTCCTACTTACGCGTCGCGTTTTCGCGCGCTTGAAATTTTTCACTTTTCATTTAATTGCGAAAAATAGGTATCGTCATTTAAAAATGTAAAAGCGTGAAATACGTTCTCCAGGAGTAATAATCTTTCGATTTAGGCAATAAAAAAATAATAGGAAACCACCCTAATATAAAAATTTCTATTTTACGTCCGATGGTGTTACGGCCCGTTTTGGCTGTAACACCATCATCAAATACAGAAAATATATCTATAAATTTTGATAATACTCTTCACTAGCATTGTCTTTTAACTCTGGTGTATAGATCCTCTGATCATATCTTTCATATTAATGATTACCTTTGGTAAAGCAATCATATTCATGTTTACCTACCTTACTGCAAGGTCTGTATTGAGGATAACACCAAGAAAAGTTAATGGGCACAAAAGAGTTGTTACTCTCTAAAGATACTTAGTTTTGTGCTACTCACAGGATGCAAGATGATTTTTGGCTTAGCGTGTGCCAATAAAATTCTTGGAGGGAGCAAAGGTTAAAAATATTTGAAGTGGCTCTAAAAATGAAATGAATAAAATGGTGATTGTGATATCAATAAAATTATATCACAGCAAGCAACCTAACCATGATGAGTAGTGCTAAAAAAAAAAGAATATACATTCTAGGCCTCAGATTACTTGCATGTTATGACATCACTAATACAGTGATATTTTAATACACAAACTCGATCATTATCATTTTAAGTCCAGGTAGAAGGGTGCTCATCCCTGAAAATTTTGTACTTGCAAGAAGTATTTTGGGTCATCTGAGTTTTTGGATGCAGTTATTTCTACATTGCTGCTAGAAATAGAATATCGTAACATGCATGCCATTTGTTAGCAATAAATTTAAGTTATAAGTACACAGCAAAATCTCACTAGAGTTTGACTGCTCCAGCGAGACTTAATCTATAAACTGTACCCACTGTTGAGAGATTTTACTCTAGCGAAACTCTCTTGAGGGGCTGTAGGGCAGCTCTAGTGAGACTGCTATCGGCATCCTCCCTTCTCCTCCATTTTCAAAGTTTCTGCAATCACTTTCTATGGTTTTGCTTGTGCCTATTCCAAAATTTCTTACTTGCGGTATTCCAAAGGAAAGTGAGGGGGGGGGGTTTAATCCTCCCCCCAGATCTCAAAGAAGTTTTTAAGGGTAATCCATTTTACTTAAATGGATTAATATTCCTTATAGAATAGTGTAAAGATTTATAAAATATCCCTCCAAAAGCTTTAAAACTCACAATTTTGAACCAATTATATTAAAAGTTTTCTCGGGGAGGGCCCCTGCATCTCCCGCTTACCCTATCCGGTATTCCATGCACTCCAGAGCTCCCAGTATTAGTTGCACGTAAAACCCGACCCTAGCCTTAATTCCTAGCTGTGCCCCTGACTGAATGAAATGCTTTTCCACTGAGTTTCTCCTATACTATAGACGTCTCAACGAGGGACTCTCAGTATTCCTGACGATGACCAACCAGTCACTGGTTGAAACGTCTACAGTAATCAGGTAACTCACATGGTGAGAGTGATTCCAGAACATTTCATTCAACTGAGACTTCAGGAAAGCACTAGAACATTCTTCTGCATAACTTTGGAATGGCTGAATTGAATCAGAGGGCAGTTTTCCCCTTTTTTTTATCCATTTCTTGCAGAAAAGATTGAATTCCTCTCGCGAGGGAAAATACTATATCTGGCAACATTGATAGAGCAAGAGCAGTCTAGCGAGACCTTCTACCTCTCTGTTCAAACCGCCATTTTCGTGTGAAAGGAGCTCTACCACTAGAGCTGAGAGTTGCACTAGTTAGAGTACTCTCAGAGATGTTTACATCGTAGACTTTTATGGTAGACTGCTCTCGCAAGAGCAAATATAGCTAAAAACGCTAAAATGTACACATATCTTTAGTGTTTTTCTTTATTTGTATCTAGTGCAGCAGGAATTCTAAGTTCTGAAAAGTTTCATGACTGAGGGCTTGAGAGCTTCAAATCCTAGGTAATACAGTAGATTCCGGTTAATGGGTCCACCCGTTACTAGGGGCAGCCGCTTAATTGGGGCAAATCTTGAAGGACAGAACCCAATTAAGGAATATCCTAGAGTTTTCTCCGCTTAAATGGGACAGCATGCTGCTTTATTGGGCCATGAGGCGACGACATTGAATATACTCACTCTATATACTCACAATATATATACTCGTGACGAAATTAAATTTTTTTCGTATCAGAATATTTTTTTTACATTCTCCTCCTTAAATTTAGTTTTGTCTTACACAAGGGTACCTATTCTTGCCTTATTCTTAAAGCTCTTGAAGTTATACTATCAGTTAGAGGATTCGGATTCTGTTTCCCAACCCTGAGACCTCATTCAACATGGTGTTGTTTTAAGAGGAGAGGACTCCTAGGAGCCACAGCTGTGGCGATATTTGGGCTACAGATGATAGAATAAAACTGAGATAGTGAGAAAGAAGTGGTGAAACCTATGTTGAGGGTTTACGAGCTGGTACAGGCCAATTCCTAGAGATTACTAGCCGATGTCGAGCAGAGGAGACTGGTCGAGATGAACAATGCTGCTTACCAAGAGCTTTTTGTTTGCGGCATCTTGCACAAAATTCAACTGACTCATTTAGTCTATCCCCTTTCACCCCTTTCCACTACACAACTGAGCTATCGTTATTATAAGACGTTGTGAGTGCATAGGAGTGGAAATTAAACAAAATGCCCAGGTTACTTGAGAATGTTTGTGCTGATGACATTTACAACACCAATGAAACAGGACTACCGAGCAACACCAAATGGCTATCTTTGTTACAGTTATGTAGGACTAATGGGCTTCAAAAAAGCAATGGATCACATCACTGTTTTGTGCTGTTCAAATGTTTCGGGAACTGATAAAAAAACTCTTCTGGCTATTGGAAAAGGGCAAAGCCTCGATGCTTTTAAGGGTTAAGAATTAGCAGTTAACCAGTGGACTACCATGCCAATTGCAATGCATGGATGACTGCGAGCCTCTTACGCAATTAGGATAAAAAATAAGCAAGAAAACTGAGAAAGGTTCTTATTGCACTTGATAATTGTACGATACATCCTAATTGCTCAAGTGATTAAAAAAATATTCAGTTGGAATTCTGTCCCCAAGCACAACATCCTTGGTGCAAGTAATGGACATTAGGATCACTAAATATTTGAAAACACTTTGTTGTGGGAAATAAGTAAATTCATTCTAAAGTCTATAGAAGATAACCTTCTGACATTGTTATCCACCGCCAACGAAGTATGTTCAAAGGTGACCCTTATGCAGGCTGAAAGCTGGCAAATGTCACTGCTCAAACATTTCAAAATTGTTTTTATTTTATCGCGGTTTCAAACTTCCCAATGCATTTTTCAACACTCCAGCAGAACCTGAGAGTGAATGTCACTTGCAACTGCACCAAGTAAAAACCAATGAGGAGTTTGATAATATCGACTGCAATTTGGACTGCTATGGCACCAATTAAAACGGTGAAGATGATATTGTTGAAATCATATTATACAGGTAACAAGGTGAAGCTGAAGGTGAGGATAGTGATGGAGATGAAATCGCTACTGAGTGTAGCTGAGTGACATGATACAAGGACGTTCATTGAGGTGTTTCGACTTTTCTTTATGTAAGAAGCCAATGTCGTCATTGGATTTCGATACCACCACTGCACAAACGCATAACAATCGCCACCGAATCAAATCAAATCCAATAGCCCTAGCAGAACTAGATGAGCGGATTTCATTCGGTGGGTGATTTTTGAGTGTTTTTGCAGTGGAGGTATCAATGACTGTGTCAACTTTATCCAAATTTATTATACTTTGTGCGAATTACTTTGACAAATTCCTCAGACGTGGAGATACAATTTGAACAGTATGTACTTGCATGTTTATAAGTTTATGAAATATTTAGAAATCACATGTTCTTAAATAATTACCCATGAATTTTTCTTTAATAGGACTTAGTAAAAGGCATTCATCCAGTGTCGCCTGAGGGTGTGAAAAATATTTTCAACTAAGATTAACAGAATTCTTGAAAATTTTTTATTATTTAACTGTTCTTGCTGATTTATTAAGTATATTACTAGTTTAATAAACATTATTCGCATTATAAAAATTATTTAGACTTATTTCTATCATTCTAACCTTAATTTTTTATGCCCATCTATGGAATAGTTCGCCTAATTGGGGCAGCCACTTAATCGTGGGGCAAAGTGTGCCTGTCCTGATACGTCCCAATTAACCGGAATCTACTGTACTAGTAAAAGTTCTTTTAATAAAGACAAAATAGAACCTATATTCAATACATGTACCTACCTTGACCATGTATTTGCATCTGACCCTTTTATTATTTTCTACCAGTGGATAAAACAACATTTTTTATTGTTCCTTAGAATGAAGGAGTGCTCAATTCCTATAATATTATTGCTAAGAAGCAAACTTGAAATTATAGTCCATGTCGATGGAAAATTATTGAAATATAACTGAGTTTTCACTGTATGAATTAGGTATTCTTTCAAAATAAGTTTAGGTCAAAAGATACGGATAAGAACAATAAATTTTTTGTCCATTTGAAACTTTCAAAGATGTATTTTTATTAATGCCTTAAAGATAAACACAACATGCAGAAAAAATAATCATTTAACTCAAATAAATTAATTAAATACCTGTGTAAATAAAAAGTATAATGCTTATAAATGAAGTAAATTAAAAATATTAACAGCAAATTGATCAAAACAAAATCGTGATGTTATAGACCACATGCCACTACCTACCTAGGTATATGTTACAAAAAGGTGTGCCACTAAGCAAGTGTCAGTGCCTAGGAGAGGAAAACATTTTCCTTGCCACGAGAAGCATGAGAATATTTTAAACCTCTCATTGCGGAGCTCTTTTTTGAAGAGGAGTTGCCCTGGTATTTTCATCCCTCCAAGCTTTATCAGTGTTATTTAGACTGAATATAGCTTTTGATTTCCAATAATTTACTCTCCTAAGAGAACAATTAACATTTTGTTAAGCATTGTGGAATTTTAAACAGAGTTCTAGTGTCGATAATTAAATAAGTTAGTGAACACAAGGTGCTAAGACTCTAAATCCAGATAAAATATTACAGTAAAACCTCTTTACATCGTAATGGAGGGGACCAAAATTTGGGCAATTTGATGTATGGAGGTTCACTATGCAGAGGTTTTAGTGATAGGCACCATTTTTTCATATCCTTTGGAAATAAAAGGCACTACTGTCTTTTAAACTATTGTATTTATGTGTTTAAACACACATGCATGCATCAGCGAGCATACATATATTTATTATTTAATAATTACAGAAAGCGAGTGCTATCACTTGATTTTCACCATGATTTGAGAGAAAATGATGTGATCTCTCTCAATTTAACAGTAACTTAAAATGAGTGGGATAGTTGGATACCTTTTTTCTTATTTACTGTTAGGTATGCGCACATATTGAACGAAATGGCCATAACTAATGATTAACGTGAAAATTACAGCATAATAAGGAATATAAGAAAAAAAAGGGTGAAACATTTATTGCTGAAAATGTCATTCCATGTACGTAATCACAGCTTCATTAATGGTCTCTTGTTGTCTTGGTATGATATGCGGAGGTAGTTAGGCCGTGTTGAGGGTATCTCCTTGGTATGATAAGTGGAGGTTTTATGATATAAAGAGGTTCACTACAAAGAGGTTTGCCTCTAAATTTACATGTAAATCAGACAGGACCGTAGGGGTGGTATAAGGTATGGAGGTTTATGATGTAAAGAGGTTCACTACATACAGGTTTTACTGTATTAATAATGCTAAAATTTTGTTTAAAAATTGCTAATGCACAAAGAATTCATTTCAAAGTATAGAAAAATTGGATTATGCAACTAAATGTTCCTGTACAAAAACCAGTGACAATATAAACACTTCACAATGGATTCCTGCAGCAAGGAGAATCATAAATGAGGGAGAAGATTAGGCTAAATTGCTTAGGAGTGGCCATATGGTCTCGCTTTGCTGGGTCTCAGGCCGGGCCCGAATGCATATGGCCATTGCCACCTCAGCGATCATTTCCCTTCCTCGGCACCAGCTATAGCCGATGTCCAGTTATTTGCATTGAAAAATCCACACCAGCTATACTCGACCTCTGGTTAGGTCTTCTGCACATGAAAATCCTCGTCGGCACCACCCGACTTTTGGTGCAAAAGGGTTGAGGTACCTACGAATGGTCTCCAATCTAACCTTATCCTGGGCCTGATATGGATTAACTTTGGTGATCTTATGGGAAACGATATATTAATGTGGCTAGGTCCTTTCCCAAGCAGGAGGTGAAGACCCACAGGAGTTAGTTGCTATAAAACCCCATTGATAATTTCAAGAACAATGTGTATCTCCCTTGGCTGAATGGTGACTGATAGAGCTGGTACCTAATATATATAACATGTCATTTCTGCACACTGGTTAACACAGATAATTCTCACTTACAGAATGGTTCTACCGGGGATCTTCCAATCCTTTTCTTCATTCATGGAGGCTCCTACTACATGAATGGAGGCAGACTTTATCCAGGTGAAGAGCTGGCAGCCAGAGGTGCAGTGGTTGTGACCTTCAATTACAGGCTGGGGCCGTTTGGTAAGTTTCACTCTTGAAAAATGATCAATGGGAAAAACAAGTTCTATCAATTAATGGAGGTTTGATGACTATAAGCATTGAGCATATGTTTAATTTCAAATAAATAATTAAGTAAACTGGCAAATTTAAGAAATATTCATTCATTAAATGCCAAATCATTGCTCTGAACAATTTAACTACAGTTGAGGACCTGAAATCCGGAATCGAGAAACCCAGAAATCCGCAACATTTAAAAATCCCTCTGCGTAGTGTTTTGACTTGCCACCTCGTGGCACCACTCTCCAAGCCTTGTTCTGGAATGAGTAGGAAGTTAGCACATGCTATGGAAATACGCTAAGAACCTTGTCAGGGACACAAGAGCCTGAGCTCATGTATAAATTAATTAATTTACTAAATATACCATGAAGACCAGAAATCCAGAAGCCCTTCGGTCCCAAGCTTTCTGGATTTGAGGTCCTCAACTGTATTTTACAAATCTGGAGCAATGGTTGGTGTGTAGGGTAAAATGGTTCTACCATCCCCAAACCTCCTCCATCACATTTTACTCTTGACTTATATATTCTTAAGATTTAATCACCTATATAAGGCTTTATACCACATTCCTATCATCAGAAAACAGCAGAACTGAATTAATGAAATGAGGAATACCTATACATCATTTGATATACATAATATACATAGGTAATAAGTTTCGCTGTTTCAAAACGAGCATGCTCTGTTGTGGCATGTTTTAGTCTCACTCTCAAGGTGTTTGGGTGGATTGCAAGAGGTTGCAACCCCCACTGAGGCATCACTCATGTGGAAGTAACATGAATTACTTTAGAAAGAGGCAGAGGGGAATGGAAAACAGAGAAGAGGAAGGGGTAGCTAAATGTTGAATATATACCTTGGTTTTGTCAACCTCACTCACTCTGTGATTTAACCTTCTGTCAGGTGCAATATTTGAACTCCCGAGTTCAGGCGCAATATGCCTGATAGGCACCAGGGATGCCGACTTACAAAAAATATTGTGGGGGGCCCAAACCAGGGATCTTGCCCCGGGAAATTTCATAAGAAGTGAGTTTTAAGTTTTTTTTTTAAGCATTTAAGAAGAGTATATGATCAACATTCAAACCTTGATTACTCGAATCTCGATATCTGGACACCCCGGGGAAAATCCACAAGCCCGACAAATTTTTTCTTCACACCCATAACGAATTTTTGAGGGGGCGTGGGCCCCCTCAGGCCCCATAGAGTTGGTGCCACTGATAAGCACACATGAGAAAAAACATTATTAACCCGGTACCTAACGCCTGAATTAAAAAGGTATCTCCAATTTTTGTGGTAATTATATATTTTTATACCAATGGAGTCATTCAGTGCAAATTTCATTCTTTTAGCACTGACAGTTACGAAGATACAGCCTGGCACCATATGGTACCACTAGGCATTAAAGGGGTCAAAAAATAGGATTTTAAAAAAAATTTCAGAAATCAAATTTTTACGCCGAAAACGTTAAATATTTATTATTTTCCACAAAATACATTCATTTTCATCCAAAATTACGCTAAAATATCGATAATATTCAAATCATTATTAAATATCAGTGATTGTAAAATAGAAGTCATGTATAAATGCAGTAGAAATCAAGAATAACATGATTTTAGCGTTCAAAGTATACCGTGACTAGCCGTGGTGATAACTTTTACGGGAGTCACCCGCAATGCACAATCGTGCGAAAGATCCACAGAGAAAAAATCATTTGCCTTGACCGGGATTCGAACTAGTCTAGAGCGAGCACCTCTTTGTGCTCTATGTCCGGGCCTGCTCTCCGGCTGTGGCACTGTGCGCACGATTTGGACTGCTTGTGGCATCATATGCTCTGCAGTCCAGCAACATCTTGTCCGGTAGTGTCCGAAAATATCCACAGGGAAGAATGACGCCTCGGTAGCTTAACTGGCTAAAGCACTCGACTGGAAATCGGGGGATCCGGGTTCGAATCCCGGTCAAGGCGAATGATTTTTTCTCTGTGGATCTTTTACATGACTTTAGCGCTTCACTCAGTCGTTGCCGCACATGGAAAGGAACAAAGCAGTCAATGTATGACCCTGCATTGCATTTCAAGCATTCTGTTCTTATTCTATTGGTTCAGTTTTAAGTAGCACACTGTCCCCGCTTGGGCTTGGAATGTTTTAGGTGGTTGTGCCTGTTGAACTTATTTCCTCAAGGGCACTGAAAAGAAGATAGACCGCTCTAAATGCGTTAATTTCAGCTTTTAAAAAGCAAAATTTTCGGAAAATATAAATAAAAACATTCTTATTATGTTTAAGCTCTCAAAACCCAAATAAATTACGATAAGTGACAAAAAAAGTTACGTTTAGCATTTCGATACCGGCTGGTACCATATGGTACCGCTAGGCGTTAATAGGTTAAGTCAAAGCATTGCTCAGAGCTGCACCTTGAAGCGTTTATGCACTATTATCAATGTAGTCTAACACTTAAATGATGTCTTACGTGTAGTGTATACACCCCTTCATACGGCTCCAAACCGATGTGTGATTTAATGTGCTCTTAAGGCAATTGTGTTTCACTAAATGTATCCAAGCATGGAGTCGTAAACATCGTAGAAGCATCGAGTGAAAATGACTTTAAAAAATATTCTGCCTATCAAAAATACATATCTTTAAAATTGTGACGAGTTAGGGCGCAATGAGCTTTTCTGATGCAAACTTAAACAACTGCCCATGGGGACGGCCAAAGTCAAGCTATGCAAGAAGACTGCATAGAGCATTTCAAAACAAATAGCCAGCTATTGTGAGTAGCTACTACAAATAGCTAGTAGCTACTATGAGCGTCAAGGGTCTATGCCACCTAATAGCGTGAAGAAATGAAAAAGCACTCGCACTGTGCTTGTCAGATCCATTGTGCCCGAGATTTGTACTCAAGACTAATGATGAACATCAGGTAAATACTAAAAGAGTATAATATTTAAAAATTAGTAGTCACTGATTTGGTTGTTAAAAAACCACAGTGAGGCAATTTATGATTTAATGAGCTTTTGCACAAAGCAGCATTTTGTTCCATATTTTACGCGATAATATATGATCATGAAGGACCACTAGTTACAACATTTATTTCAGGATAAAGGACAAATTTGTTTGTATGTTACGTCACTGTCCCATATTCCCTGGTACGGGATCCCTGGCCACTAAAATTTTGATTAATTATGCCCAAAGATAGAATATTTCACGTTAAATTGAAGAGAAATCTCAAAAAAGTTAGGCGCATGTAACTCTCCCACTTGTGGAATAATTTGTGCTGGGTGACATCTTTTCAAGTTAATTCTATGAACACTTTATTAAAGCACATAATCTCATAAATATCAAGAACATCAGTACTTATTTCCTAATGTGAAGCTTTTATTTATTACCGCGGACTTTTCATAACATGAAGGTTATGTTGGATAGATGAGGATAGAGCTCACCTTGAACTAAGCCACAGGTGAGTTTAAAACATCAATGTAGGGGGCAGCTATTTTCCCTGGATTACTTGGCACTATGAGAATTTTTTTTTGTTCAGGGTTGTCTGAAAGCTTCACCTAAGATTTGAACCCAGGATCCCTCGATTAACAGCTAGGCATTCTACCCAATAGTCTACCACACTCACTTTATCAACTTGTGTAGCCAAATTTATGGTATGTTGTGCCATGCAGAATTTTTACGTTTTTAATACTTTGCATCATCTATGCATTGCAGACCAGTTGTTTCCCACATGGAACAATTATGTAGACTATACTTGGTTTAACACTCTACCTTACACTTACATTATCACTTGTACATGATGGATTTATCACTCCAGCAAAGATGGAATGCTCTACTTCAGTATTATCCTCATTGTATATAGGTGCTTAATTCAGGTATGTGTATTTTAATTAGAAAGAAACAGCTGTAATAATATTCCACACTTATTTATTAACTCAACTGGTTTCAACATTTACACGTCATTTTCAAGGGCTGTCTCTTTTAATGTCCAATCATAGAAACTGGTTGAGTTAATAAATAAGTGTGGAAAATTACTTCTGCTATTTAGTATTTATTATTAAAATGAATTTCCACAAAATAAACTTGTCAACAACCCTGTAAACACAAAATGCTGCAGGTGCACAAAGGCACTGCTGCAGTGCAACTAGCACTCCTAAACTCCCCTTTTTTTTGCATGTCAGACGCACTGCAAACGGGTTTCAGTGGAAGTGCACAAGCATGTCAGGAGTGCTGCACAAGCATAACTGGAGCTTTGCACAAGTAATAATATAATAATAATTTATTCTTCCATGCATACATATTTTTTTACAGATTATTACATCCATTCAAGGAAGTAAGGAAGCCTGTAAGGCAATAAGCCTGTGTTTAGGCTAACTTCAAATTTCATAAATTGTGGAAATGATAACACATAGAACCAAGATACACAATACCTTGAGAAAAAAACATTATGTGCGTAATAATATCATAACAGAGCTGCCATAATTGCTTCAAACGCAAGTCAGAATCACTGCCCAGATAGCACAACCATTTGTATACAAATGGTAAATCTTCTGTAACCTTACAAATTGTACCGATTTTTGTAATACAACTGTATTACAGTTGTATTACAAAGCTTTGCCTCTTCATTCATCCAAAATACCATAACCATCCATCCATCCATCACACTAGTGGTCAGGGTACCATATTCACCCAGGAACCATGGGTTTCTTTTGACAGGCATACAAGTGGATGGGTTGAAAGCTGGGTAGCACAGACTCTATACATGGACCCATATTTCTAAAGTTTTCTGAAAAAATCAGTAAACAACTTATGTGTAAGAGTAAAAGCTGCTAATGTGTTTTCATACAAAATATCATCATTACTAAAACCTACGGCCTTGGAAAAAACACTAAATTTGATCAAACAAAATAAATGTATATCTTCTCCACTCAATTATGTATTTTAATCGTACATAGTAGAATTCTTATTTTAGGGAGGAAGATTCGTGTAGATTTTGCTTTTACTTTTCTCCTAGTCTAGAAAAACTGGGGGCTGTGTCAGACAAAGCTGCCTGCATAATTCCACCAAGGTGGAGCTAATCTTCTTTATTTATTTAGTTATTTTTTTTCAACTTAAGTCCTTGAACTGCATTCTGAGGTGACCTATACAGTGGGGTCGTCTACATAGGCAGATATAGGGGGGGAGGGGCACGGGGGCACATGCCACCCCCCCATTTGCGAGCCATTCATAATAGGCCCCCTTGTTTCATTACATGGATAAATTTAATGTGCATATTTGACATTTATTTGATATTTATTTGGTCAATTAATTTCAGTTTTGTGGGGAATACGACTTCCACCAAAGAAAAAATGTAAAAATAGAACATGATGGTCCACGCATTTTACCTTCACTTGATGTGAATTTTTGTTATGAAATCTGTCTATGTATACAGGAGCGGATCCAGGATTTTTTTCTGGGGGGGGGGGGGGGGCACAAGGATACCTCGTACTACAAAACAAATGCAATGATAATGGGGCTTTATTAAAATCTTCCGTATTTTTTAAGGTTCTGGGGGGGGGGGGGGGGGGCACGTGCCCCCGTCCCCCCCCCCCCCCTAGATCCGCCTATGTATGTATATGAAATGTCTTTATACTTTAGTACTCTAAATTTTCTGCATCACATCTCTTTGGGTACCCATATTCAGTAATTTTTATTCCTTCCTTTCCTTATGCTAGATATCTGTGGCAACTAAGAGGCATTTCATCCCTTTGCTAGGGGAAGTGGTTTAGTCGGAGTGGAACAAGGATGAAGAGGGTTCAGTTAAAGGATGCTACATATTGAACTAAACTAGCTAAATGCCATGATGATGAATAAAGTCATTATTGAAACCCTGTGTTTTAAATTCATTCTGATTGGCCCTGATGTACTTTTTTTAGCGCTTTTGACAATTACTGTAGGCACATCGGTAATTCATTTCCACCCAGACAGCACATTTGTGGTAATACATTTGTATTACAATTGTAATACAGTGTCAAATGTCCTCTATTACAATCGTATTACAAATTCCCTTGTATTTTGCCTTTGTATTACAACTGTATTACAAATCATCTGTATACAAAACGTTTGAATACAACTCCATCATCCAAAATATCATAACTCACTCAGTGATTCAAAGTAAAGGTTGAATTTGATAGGTGAAGGTAAAGCTCACCCCAGACAAATCCACAGGCATGTGAGTATCACAAATTCAGAAGAGATCGGCATGATCCTTTCCCTGGGCCACCTCACACTTCGAGGATTACATATATCTGGGGTATCTAATGGCTTCACCCCAAGTTTGAATGCAGGACCTTCAGTCCGCAGGCAAGTGCTCTACTCAACAGGCTACAACACTCCACTGGCATCAAATGGCTACCTATGATATGACGTATTACATGGCTCCAAAAATTTACGAATTATATTTCTCTAATGAAAACTAAAAAATTGATTTGCTAGGTTAATAATTAGGATATTGGTTCCTGTACAAAATCGCTTGATACCAGTGATGTCATAGCAAAATTAGCTCTGCCGGAACACAGTTTTCTTAACTTTTATTAGAAGTGAAATATTACTCGGAGTGTTTTTTTTATTACAAGTTATTATGTCTGTTCATTTTTTTTGTTTGGCAACGAACGTATGCATAGAAGTTTTGAGGCAACAACTTGGATGAAAGTGTTGTCTTTTGTTAACCAGAACACTCTATTATACTATTCTCTCTAATTGCTCTATTATTATAGGATCAAATAGTTGTGTCATAGTGCCAGAACGGCGTTCTGGCATTATGACACCACTGTTTGATTCCTATGATAATAGAGCAATAAAATGCAAAGGGCATGGGCCCCAAGAGTGCATGGGTGTACTTGAACCCCTCTGACTCATTTTGGGAAATGATAATGAAACCTCAAACCACCATAAAATAACCAGTGAAAAAATTAAATGATTAGCTGGAAAGATAAACAAAGATATCATCCTGTCTACTTTTTTTGTCTTCACAATATCAAACAGATTCCTCAACAAGTCTCAAAGTTAAAATAAAATGACAGTACGATATCTTTGTGTACAACAAATAAATAGCATGATTTTTTGTTAAAACTTTCGCAGGTACTCGTCATGTTGAATAAAAAACCGTGCCCCTTTCCTAAAATACAAGCTGAAGAGGTGCACCAAATTCCATGCCAGATATGTTGGAAGAACTACATTGGCGAAACAGGCAGATCAGTCAAAACAAGCCTAGAGGAGCACGAGAGAGCAATTTGACTGGGGCAGTCAACGAAGTCCATGGTAGCCAAACACGCAGTGCTGGGCCACACAATCGACCTTGAGGAAGTAAAAATTGTTGCCAAAGTGAAAGGTTTCAAACAGTGACTAGTCAGAGAGGCCAGAGAAATAACTAAAGAGGAGAAGAACTATTTTAACAGGGACACCGTAAAATAAGTCGCACTTGGCAACCTGTAATCCGGAAAACCTATCAACAACCTACTCCTCCAACCTCCCACTTCCCACCTCTTAACACGGATACCTATACGTATGGATTAAATTCCCACCTCAACAGATTCCCTTGAGAAAGCAACCAGCATCAGCCGGGGGCATCCAAAAATTGACGTGGTGACTTAGCCCAAAAGTTTTTTTTATTTAAAATAGCATGATATCTTTGTGCATCTTTTCACTGTGCTGTTCTATGATATCTCTCCTGAAAAAGTTGACAAAATGATCACCGAACCATCATCAAGAGAGAGTAATCAAATTAGCAATAAATTGCCATAATTGGCAACATAACATCCCAGGGACAGTGTTGAATTCACCCTCCCAACAATTTTTCTACTAGCGCCCCAGAGACAACCCAGCTCAGACTAATACTCTTGCAGGGTTTTGGCCGTAGGCAGATCTAGGGGGAGGGACACGTGCCCCCCCAGACCCTTAAAAAATATACATTGCGTTCCCATTATCATTGCGTTCGTTTTGTATTACGAGGTATACTTGTGCCCCCCCCAGAACAAAATCCTGGATACGGCCTTGCTTGTGCCCCCCCAGAAAGAAATCCTGGATCCGCCCCTGGTTTTGGCCTCAGAGCAAAAGCCCCTGAAATCCTCCCCCAAGGCCATGACCATAGTGAATAGAAGACAGAAGGATGTGGTATAGAGGAAAAGCCAGGCTTCCATCCTATCCATGAAATGTTTGAGAGATATGGTCTTAAACATATATTCTCAAAAATAACTCAATTGAAACCCTCTCAGAAATACCCAAGCCTATATTGTTTCTTGGCTACAGACCTGCCAAGGATTGGATTATGCCTGCCTAATTGATCCTATTTTGTTGTTTTACTATTTGAGTTGTAATAGCATAAATAGATTATGAATGTTCTATGGTGGGGCCATGAACGAGGCAAATTAAGGTTAAGTAATTTTACATAAGCTTATCCAATAGTACGTTATATTTATAATAAATATAAAACTTAAAAAAATCAAGAAAATGCTAGAGTACCAGAAACAGTAGCAGATGCAGAAAAAACTCAAGGGGGGCACAAAAGATACCTTGAGTTACCTTTACTTTCATAGTAATAAAAAATAATCAAGTCACATGCAAATTTTAAGAAGTTTTTAATTAAAGTGATTATGTAAAAATACAATATCATCATATCATGCAATCTTATGATATAAAAAAGTTACAATTGTGGTTCTGCAATGTTTTTCAACACGGGTGGCCTCACGAAGGGGCCAGTAAATGAATTGGAAGTAGCATGAAAGCTGTAAGCGACGAGCAGTACACAGCTTAATTTTTTTAAATTTAGTGTACATAAAGTGGTATACTTACAGCAAGATTGCCAATAAAAAGTTAACTAATAACAAATAAAAATTAAATAAGCTATAATTAGGCACAATTACGAATCAAACAGTTACAAAACAAAACAACAAACAGTGGCCACGACCTCATTATTTAGCAAGTTACCTGTGTATGTAGTCATTATACGTTAAATGAGATGATGCCGAGTAAGTAAAAAAAATTACATCAAAAACTTTCCTCATTTCGAGGTGCGATGTTCTACTAGACCCCAGATTCAATCTAAACGATAAAGAAATGATCAACCTGGTGCACAACCCCACAGCCCGTTTTCTTCTCACGTTTATTCTCTCATTAGGTTTCCTGAGCACGGGCGAGCCCTCCTGCCGCGGGAACTGGGGCCTTTGGGACCAAGTGGAGGCCCTGAGGTGGGTGCGACGCAACGCCAAGTCTTTCGGCGGGGACGCGACCAACGCCCTCTGCCTGGTGGGAAACAGCGCAGGTGCTGCCTCCGTCCTCCTGCACATGGTGTCGCCCGTCTCCAGGGGTGAGCGGCGTGAATAATTAAATAAAAAAACCTCAACGCTTTGCGTATGAAAGGAGGGCAACTTGGTGGTCACACGACCAGTGCTACCCGCGGCGAAAGACGGAATAATGAAGACGAGCTGGGGGAACAAGTAAATGGAAATGAGTGAACAACATGGCGGCCTCCGCTTGAAGGAACGCTGCTCTTCAATTCCTTTGATGCGGTCTTCCCGACTGATGGCAGTTTAAAAGTTGCACGCGGGACAAGGGTCGGAGTTTTGCCTCGGGGGGAGGGGGTCAAGATCATTTTGCCGCCCTCCTTAACTCCATCCCTCCCCCACTATTAAAATATAATGTATCCGCAAGCTTTTTTCATTTATTTATTAAATCCAGTCCAAAAACAGCACGAGGCCAATTACAGAGGACTCACAATAACAGGAGAAACAATTTAATAATATTAAGCAACGTAACCAATAATAAAGAAAAAATATTCAACAGTATTTACAAATAAATAACAAAGAATAGTCATCGAGTGGGGCGAGGAATAGGGGGAAAATAACGATAGTGATGGTGCAGGATGAATGAGGGATGAAAAAAAGGATCAAAATTTGGAACACATTTGGCTTAGGAGTTAATGGAAGAAGGAAGTCTGAATAGAAAAGAACGTTGGGAGACAGAAAGGTGGGGGGAGAATTTGAGATGCGGTAGTCGAAATTATGCACATTATGTTTGCTATTGAGAAGTTTTATTAATATTATTGTTTAATAATTCATAAATTAATAATTATAGTTAAGTAATTTAATTCTCAAAATTAAATAACGTTTTAATTAATAGAATTATCCAACTTTGCCCCCCCTGCCGCCCGGTGCACGTACCCCCTTTGCCTCGCCCTAGTTGAGGGCCTGCGCCGGACTGGAGTTTCGCTGCAAATTGCATTTTCTTTTGGACAGAAACAGTGACTGATATTGGCAAGTTTGTTTCTTTACAAAATCGTCTTAAAAGAACACATAACTCCCTTTCGATAACTTTTTTTTTTCGCGGGGCATTATTTGTTTAAAATTTGGGGAAAATCTTCTTCAAATATTTAGGGACTATGAAGCAAAACCCGTTTGAGAATTTGGCCGCATTTTTTAAATTTTACCTCCAGGCTTTTCTCTGATTAAAATTTTTGATTAATGAGGTACAGATTAATTTTGCCAAGGGCCTACTCCAGGTTCATCATAAATAAGGATAACCGCTAAGATATGCGCATCACCCCAATACTCCAAGAATTAAAAACAAATCTCAACATATAAAAACACTGCCCCGGACTGAAAACATTAAACTTATGAACCTATGGAACTATAACCCGGACCAAATAGCAAGGCACAGAACCCCTAACTCCTCATTCCTTTCCCTTAAAATATAAACTTCCTGTCATACTGCGACCAAAGAGCAAAATTAAAACAGGAAAAAATTTTTTTGAAATGCTTTGAAGACAGCCTATTCAGCTGGGCCTAGTGTAGACAACAAACCAGATGTTGCGGCGAGGCGAGGAGGGCCTATTCCGTATATTTTAAAATGATAGGCAAAGTTTAGACATTTTACATGTTACGAAAGAGGGCAAAACACGCGCAGACTGTAGAGTGTCCTCACATTCGTTTATGAACGACCGTAAAGAAGTGTATTCCGTTTGAGCTGACATCTTACTTTGGTCGCTTTATATTCAATGATTGTCAAATCATTGAATATGATTGTCAAATCAAATCAAATTAATGTTATTGAGTTTACGGTAACTATCACATTTGAATCATTTCTACGTGGTTATAATCGTACATTTAATGTAGAAATCCCTTTTTAAACTTCTCCTCAATCACTTTGAATTTTTCTCGTTGCTAAGCAACCGTGACTGCAGAGAGGAATATGTATATTTAAAAAAGTTGACGAATATATCCTAAGATACTGACTTCACTGTTAATTCAAGATTAGAAATCTTGCTTACGTGAAATCATTTCTGAATATAAAGTTTCTTTTTTTTATAAAATTTTTTCTTTTGGAATACCAATTTTGTGGGTACCAGATCATATTTACTTTGAATTTTACGCATGGGAAATTGTGATATATTTTACGTCTCAATTTCTGAGAACGTATCCCAGCGGAATATCGTCTACGACTCCAGAAGATTTCAATTCCGAACTAGTCTGCAAATAATCTCCTGGCAATATTTCCATTTCTAAGAAGTAAATACCACTGTTAAATGATAAAATTTAGCTTATAATAACAGCAATTTAGCCCAGAAACTATTTTCAAGTATTCGAGCATCTCGGGTGATAATCTATAGATTCTATGTGATAAATTCATGAAATGTGTTGGAAACAACATGCGTTTTATGAACATTTTTCCTTGACAAAATATATTTGAATTTTCCTGACAAAATATAAAACAAATCTGATTGTTAATACGAATGTAAAAATTTTATGACTCAATGACGCGGTTTCATGTACAGGGTTCTCATAAAATAATGGTGCAATTTCAGTAATCCATAAGAATATAGGAAAGATAGGGTGGCAGAGTATTTCGGAAGCTGCCCGATCCCTGCTTGAGTGCATTGAGGAGGGCACTTCAAGTGCAGCAATTCGTCCGTCAAATGGGACATTAAGCCGTGGTCCCCTTGGCGCCTTTCGCTAGGCTTTTGTCGACGCCGGGTTTCTCCCTAGTCGAGCGACTCAGGGCGCACATACTTACTCTTTTGGCCACTGGAAACCTAGATTGTCTTTTAACTACCTAACTAAAAAAGTGCCTCCACAGTCTACGGTAGCCTGCCATATCCGGCTGAGCTCTGGTGCTGTGCGAGAGTATCGTCTCGGCGGTCGAGACGAGAATTTCATTTCTCGGCATTGTCTCTCTCGACTCTCGGCGAGACTCTCGGCGAGGCGAAAGTCTCGCCTGGGTCGAGAGTCTTGACGAGAGTCGAGAAGTCTCACCCCTTCGAGATTTCTCGACACCGGTCGAGACTCCCGGGCAAGGCGAGAATTTCCGACGAATACCGCAATCAGTCGATGATAGAGTTTACTAAGGTATCCCTTACGACTTTTATGGATTTATTAACATTATAAAAATATTTTATTTAATGATTTAGCCTCTGCATTCAGTTTTTTAAAGTGTGTGCACGATGCTAATAGAGTTCCCAACGAGGGATTTGGAAAAAAATTATTTCCTTTCCCTGACCTCAATATTTAATATAAAATTTGAATCTTGGAGTGTACGTCTTTAAATTAAAATGTAAATTTTGCCGAAGTTTCCGTTTATTTACAAACCATTATCAGGGCTTAAAATGAAATTGAGCTTATAATTTTGATACATAGGCATGTTAAAGGGTTACATCAATGTTTCTTATTATAAGTATTAATATAATAAAAAAAGAAACATTCACTTGTAAATTAACAAAAAAGAAGAGATCATAGTCTAATTTTATAGAATTTTATAAATGTTTTTGCGATGTTTATTTATGGTAGCTAAAGTTCATGGCTACCTGTCAATTTCGGTTAATTAAAAAATAAAATATGCTTAGGTCGTCAATGTCGATCTTATATTACTACCATTTTTAGTTTTGGAAATATATAAGATGTCTTAAAATAATCTTTTTGTTAATTATTTTCAATGTCTAAAATAGAAATAGTTTTATTTTTTTCGGGGAGCCGGGAGTCTCGACGGGTGTCGAGAAATCTCGAAGGGGCGAGACTTATCCGACTCTCGTCAAGACTCTCGACCCAGGCGAGACTCTTGCCGCGTCGAGTCTCGTCCCGACAATGCCGAGAAATGAAATTCTCGTCTCGACCGTCGAGACTCTCGGGTGGTCGAGAGTCTCCCACAGCCCTACTGAGCTCCCACCTTCTTCACAACCTTCTTTATTTCGTCGTTCCAGAGAATTCTCGGTCTTCCTACCGGTCTTGTACCTTCTCATTCCCTTTTTAGAACTTGTTTTATCAATGTCTCTTCACTTCTTCTATGGACGTAGCCCAGCCATATTTATCTCCTGATTCTGATGAGTCCCACGATATTTGGTTCTTTATACAATACACTTAACTCCTTGTTTTTTTCTTATTCTCCATCTTTCTCATTCTTTCATGGGACCGAATATTCTTCGTAAAACTTTATTTTTAAACGTTTTGAGATTCTTTTGTGATATTTTTGTGTAGTTAGGCTGCACATATCGACATTTATTAATTATGCAGAAAAAATTTTGAAGCGACGAATGTGAAAAAAACATAGACTGTCAGTTATTGTTTTCACTCAAACCATGTTCAAAACTGCACCATTATTTTATGGTGGCCCTATATTCCCAAGACAATTCAAATGTAAAATTCACTATAGTAGTTATACTAATGTCTTTCCTCCCCTCACAGGTCTCTTCTCCTGCGCGGTAGCCATGAGCGGGTGCAGTGGAGCGCCGTGGGCCTTGCAGCCGCGCCCCTTGCGCCACGCCAAGTCCCTGGCCTCCCGCCTAGGGTGTCCGGCAGCCAACCGCAGGCCGCACCACGCGGTCGCCTGCCTCCGAACCTTCTCCGCCCATCTCATCGCCGAGGTGAGCTAAGCTACTAAATGGAGGATTCTTCTCAAAAATCTACATACCATCCCGAAAGCTGTCGCAATTAACGTGTAGTGCGAAGGTTGCCAAAATATCGGCCGTGAACAAGAAAATGGTCACGATCGTGGCCGAAGGTTTAGAAGTTTGTGAATTATTATCTCTGTTAAGCAAATAGTCACAAGTGGTCCGGTGGTAACATCAGAATAAAACTATGCATAGTCCAAATAAAAAAAATATACATGATAAATACAAAGATATCGTGTTATCAGGTGGTAACAAACAGCACACAGATAAAAATTATCCAGGACACAAAATATAAAAAGCAATATCGAAAAATATAAACAATGCACAAAAGTACTAAAAATACACAGAGGCCCTCACAATTCATTGTTATTATTATTATTGCATTTATTATTTTTTTAGCCTTGTCATTAAAACCCGACTAATAGTTGGACAGGGCTCCAATATTTCGTCGGGTAAACCAGTCGCATCATCAATCCCCCGAAGTAGAAAGGAACATTTTAAAGTATTCGACGGCCGGCTCGGAGGCTCTATAATAAAATTATGATCCATCCTCGCCAAGTAACTAGGACCTTTCAATCTACTTGATGGTTATCTCCACGCAGGATCACCGACGTAAGCCTTAAAGCTACCCTTAATTCGTGCTTTTCTCCTCCGTGACTGCAATGATCTCCGGTCCAAAGTTTTTATCAAGAATTGTAGCCAAAATTGCAGGGAATACCTCCAGATAGACCAAACAAAAATCCTCGAATTAGACTAGGGAGAGGAACTAGTCCCCCTGTAAATAGAAAGTTATTTCCAATCCACGCCTTGAAGGCGAATTTTGCCTAACACGGCCAAATGTGTAAAAATAACGAGCGGGTGGTGTAGATTCAGGATAAACCCCTCCTCCATTGTGTTTCAATAAATTAGAGGTCTAAAAAACCCTATTTAGATGTTTTATTTTTAGATCTTCAAGTTTCCACAATAGATGTGAGAAATACTGTAATGATTTGCGAAATATTTTGCGGAGTAAATGCAGCGTGCTGGTCATATAAGGATTGTCCGTAGGAGGAAATAATTGGCCACTACGCGATACAGGACGTGGCAGTTCAATAGAAATTCTTATTTACTCTAATTATGCGGGTATATATTTTCGGTTCCAAGGATATATGGCTAGGGTGGCCATAAATATTTTGCCCTAGACTACTCAGTACCGGTGGAAGGGGTCCTTCGCCCAAAAACCTATATCCTTACTCCATGGAAATGGGTTTTTTAAATGAAAACTATTTTTTTTTAATCGCTATTTTATTATTTTTTTCCTTCTTTGACGAACTAAACTCTAAACTAATATTGCGGTATTGTATTACTTTATTTATTGGTATTTATTTTTATAACCGTTATAAACTGTTACTATGAAAACATAATTCTCATAATTTTTCACAAAACCGGGACATTGTAGAGAATTTTTGGCAACCAAGGGCACGCCCTCATAAGAGGTCTGTCCCGGCCAAATGTATCGTATGGCTATATGCGGCCACTTATAGAGGAGGTGGCTGAAAAAAGGTGAGCGTTTGAGCAGGTTTCACAGTACATAAAACGGTCCATCCCTTAAGTTGCTTCTTGTGATTTTTTAATATAAGAGGGGAGTTCAATAAGTATTGCAACACATTTTTTTTAAACAGGGGTTGTTTTGTTCAGCATTTAAAACCACCATGTCATTCCCCGATCTTTTAGCTACACAACACTAATTTTCAACGTAATCTCCATTCAATACTACGGCTTGACAGCATCTTGAAGGGAGGGCCTGTTATGCCTGCACGGTACCATTCCTCTGATCAGTGGCGTAACGATGGGGGGGGGGGGGGGGAGGGATAAGGGGATATATCCCCCCTCCCCAAAGCCTCAGAGAAAGAGAATAATCATTTAAAATTAATGTCTAGTTTTGACGTATAATAACTTAATCTGATTACATTTAAATTAATTTTTAAGTGTTAATTGTGCGAAAAATCTACAGAGAAAAAGTCATTCGCGTTGATCGGGATTCGAACTTGGTGTTCGAATCCCGGTCAAGGCGAATGATTTTTTCTCTGTGGATTTTTCGCACAGTTTGCGCATTGTGGGTGACTCCCGTAAAGTTATCACCGTGGTTAGTTCCGGTATACGTAGTTTTAAGTGCCAAAATGGTGTAAAATGTATTTCCAGGAATGTCATTTTTAAAAAATGTTCCAGGAACCACCGTTGCCTGTAGTGGTGATCACCCCTTTGGCCCCTTCATCCCCCCAAAGCATATTCCTAGTTACGCCACGGCTACTGGTCGATGTCGGAGCCAACGCTGTACTGCATCAATAACTTCTTCATCATCCTCGTAGCGGCGATGATAAAGCACGCGTTTCCCAGCGACTTACCTTGCTTTTTTGCACTACCAGATGACTGTGGATATACAGCAAACTCCTGTGAATATCTGAGATACCCTGGTTTTCCGGCAAAAGAAACTCATTCTCGGTCCATTTTTAGGAACGCATCTTCAATATAGACGCCATTTTAACAGGTCCGAATATCGTGATCACCTATCGGAAATAAATCTAACTATGCGAGACGAAAATGTTTGAAAATTTTCCACAAGTAATATGAAGTTTTTTTTCAACCAAAATTGGCCGTAAAAAATGTGTTGCATTACTTACTCGAACTCACATCGTACTATTATTTTTTAAATATTGTTAATAATGTATGTAAGCTACTTCGTTCTGACAAAGAGGATAACTTTCAGGGTATTTGTTATGGGATAGGGTGGAAAGGAGGGCCGCAGTAAACCAATGCTAGGACCACAATACCATGACTACAAAGATATTTGGTGGAGTTATAACCAATGGCCACAGAAATACGATCGCTGCCTGATTTTTCAGTGCTCACAGTGGAAATTATTACTTCCTTTTCATTAATTTTGAGTAGTTGACCGATAATTGCGCAAACATTGCAAATTTAAAGAAACCAACATATTTCCCCTATTTTTTACTCCGTAATATCGAGTAACGAAAAGGAACCAACCTTTTAATAGCTTATATTTGCTCTGAATCCATGAAGTAATTCATTTTTCAAACAATACGTGAAGTTTGCAACGAGATTAATTCCGTACAGCGCGGATCCAACTACATGAGACGAAGCGGGAATATTTGAAATGTTGCAGAAGAAATGCCAAGTTTTTTTTCGGTCAAAATTGGCCGTGGAAAAAAATTGTTGCATTACTGATTAATGTTTGCTGTTAATGTGCATTGTTGCATTGCAATTAATTGTTGCATTACTGCAATAATGAATTCTCTGCTTCAGAACGCAGACCTGGAGGATGGCCTGGGTGTGGCGTTTGCGCCCGTGGTGGACGGTGCGAGCTTCGGGGGCTTGGTTGGGGGCAGGAGGGGCGGGGAGGGGGCGGACGGGGGCTCGTCGGTCAGCGGGGGCGGTGGGCCCTTCATCCCCGATGACCCCCGCCGCCTCATGGCCGAGGGCAAGTTCGCGCAGGTGCCCTTCATGTCCGGACTCACGAGGGACGAAGTCTCCATCTGGTTCAGCAACTGTGAGTAGGGAAATGTTTGACATACTCAAGCAGAAATTATGAACACAACTTAGGCTGGGCTGTTCATTATGGTAGATCGAAAAAGACTCGAGGCCCGGCTACACTGTACGTTAACCCAAACGAGTTAATATCTGTTTGCGTAAACGAATTTTGTGGAACAGAGCGGAACATGTACAAATGGATGAACCACATTAAAACAGGTTCTATTTTCTTGTAATGTATTCCCACAAGTTGGGTGGTTACATGGTGCATTTCCGTGTTCATTTTCGCGTTCATACATGCATGCGTTAACTCGTACGGGTAAATACATCGTGTAACTAGGTCTTAAGCCGTAAATCGTTTTTCGAAAGGTCTGATGCCTAATTGTTAGCTATACTATGAGGTAAGCATAATATTTTTGCGCAAGATGAGATCCGCCACCCTGCCCTATTAATAAAATGTGTTTTTACGCAAGCCTTTGAAATAATCGATTTTTAAACATTTTTCCTGCGTCATGTTCGACAGATGTTTACCTCTAGTCTTTTGATTACTGTTAAAATAAAAAAATTAATAGTTCTATAAGTTCGTATCTCTTAATAGAGTGTGGTTAGAACGTGATATATTTTCTTTTTACTGTACTTTAAATGGGTTTCAAATAATTTTTGATGACTTGGAAATTTTTTTTCCAGAAATACATTGCGTAACTCCAGGCTAATGCAAAATATTTGGTATGGCACCTCTTGAGCAATGATTTCTCGGTCCGTCCTGTAGCCTATGTTGGGATTAAGGGTTGGAAAGTTGAAATAAATATATTAAAAAATATATTAATTCTGATTCATCATTCAACGATTGAATAGAAAGCCAACAGCCCCAAAGTTATTGCTTAAATGTACTAAACTTAGAAAAATGTCAAATAAATGTTAAGCTCTGGTCTAGACCTACGCCTAATTCAGCATTTCTATAACTCAAGTCTCAATTACTAGCGTTCCTCACCATTTGCATGTTTAATTTTCAAGATCTATGGACCTTGCTAGGGCAGGTAAAGGTTTAGCATAACAATAATATATAATAATATTTCCACGACGTGTTTTGAAAAATATATAGTATAGTCCTTCTTATCCAACATAGTTCATAAGTTTCAGACTATGGTGTAACAATTGTGATTGATTTCGGCAGTATGTTGTTATATTTATTGCCACTATTTGATTTAATGCAATTTACATTCACCAATATTCACTTTAGTAATAAAGTGACAAATTTCCAGCTTCAATTCCGGAGAAAAATACCAAGCTAATTGAATTACTTAAAAACTATTTGGTTAACCCGCGTCTTTGTGGGCTAATGGGCACCTTATCCCTGAAAAGGTCTCCATCAGAGAAGAGGAAAAGATTGCTTTTAGCTACAAGACGTGGGTCAACCCAAAAGTTTTCAGTTATTCACCTAAGAACCGCGAAAATTTTAGCCATTTGACACTACGCTAATTTTTAGTCATCAATGAAACCTTTAAATTTCTGCTTGAGGATTTCCCAGTGCTGGATTGTAGTTCTCTCCATAGTTTTCGGATTAACTGCGTCAAGTTGTTTTCAAGAAGACGTTTTGTGGCCTATGCTGGCCACATCTTCAGATCAGGTATGAGTGCCGTAAGATGGAAATATCGTAATACCATTTTCATCTGTGGGTAGTCAGACCTGATCTGAAGACGTGGCCATCATAGACCACAAAATGCCATGAGAGATTAAAAAATTAACGTTATTACATTCCACACAGTATTTATTGAAAAACTACCGGTTTCGACCTTTTCAAGTCATTATCAAGAGGTTCTGTTCTGTTACCACTTGATAATGATCTGAAAAGGTCGGTTGGACGAAGATGGAGAAGGTGACGTTGACGGAAAGGAGGAGGAACGACGAAGTTCTGGACATGGTGGGTGAGGAGAGCCAGCCAGCTTTTAGAGGAGCTACGGAGGAAATAGGTGTGGATGTGGAACTGGTTGTTATGGACTCTTGTTGAAATTAACGTGCTATATCTCTCGCAGTATTTGTTGAAATCTCGACCGGTGTCGACCGTTTCAGGTCACTTGTTAATGACCTGAAACTTGACTGAAAGACTTGATAATCGAACTGTTTCTGTAACCTCTTGATAATGATCTGAAACGGTCGAAACCGGTCGAGCTTTCAACAAATATTGGCAATGCGTGGTATATAAAAAAGTTCATTTTTGAATCTACTATGTCACCATTCAGCGTCGTGAACTCGCAATCCAATGATTTAACACGAAACGTAATGTTGAAAACAAATTGACGCAGCTGAACAACCGTTGAAACCTTGGAGATTAATGCACCATTGACACCGTCTGAAAAGACCCTTGGCAAGCGCAAATGCTATCAGTATTTGCCTGGGGTCCCAAGAGTAACTATGACTTGCGCCATTGTATTTCTAGGTAGATAGACTATTTCGGAGTCGGTTGCCATGGATATCTCAAAATCAACAAAAATTGGCTCACACCAATATTGGTGCTTTCCATTCATCGACATGCGTCGACACAAGTCGACTTGTGTCACGGTTTGCGTGTTCCATTCTGTGTGTGTCGCCGACTGTTGTGACACAAGTCAACAAACATTTACGCGCAATAATTCGAGAGTTATAACCAGTTTTCGTGAGTCGACGCATGAGTCGCATGGACGGAAAGCAACCCATTATTCTCAGCCCTCCCATTGTCAGTTACGATTGAAACCCTTGAGAAGCGTAGAGGTGTGTGATATATTAAGATATTATTTTCCGAGATGGGAATGATAATTGTGCGTGTTCTCGCTTGGCATGTCACTGCTCTCTCAGTCGGTCCCACCATGGAGCGACGCCTGATGCGAGTCTTCCTCGACAAGGACATCCGCCAGCTGCTCAACAGCACCGGCATGCCGCCGCTCAACTCCGTGGCGCTCTCCCACGCCGCGGCGCACCTCTACCTGTGGGGTGGCGGGCGCGGGGAGGGCGGCGGAGGAGGGCCCGAAGAGACGATGCGCGCCGCCGACGCCGCCAGGGCCGCGCACTACGGAGAGGGCCCTTCGAGGGGGGCCGAGCCGGGGGCCCGGGGAAGCACACTCGCCGTCGCCGACGTGAGTTTCCAGAGTTCAATCAATTGTAGATTGTATGTAGTTATTTAATAAAATGATATTTTTGAAGGAGCATGAAGGTTGTGAGCCAATTTATCTTCAACTCCTTCGATTCATGTTTATTTCCTCTTTTAAGTCTTTTGATTACTTTGTATATAGGTAATTTCCCAATTATATTAGAAAGCAAGATGTCCCTATGGCACATAAAAACTTTGCCTCATCTCCATCATGTGATTTTGAATTACGTCAAATAAAAGGTCGAGTTTCAAATGTGTTTGACTATGTGTATGTGAAAAATAAATACATTTAAATTATTTGAGAGGAGATTAAGGTTTACGAACAGTTTAAGTTCTTTTGATCAGTGAATATTTATGCTTAAAATGAATGCTTAATCTATTTTTTTGCATTTTCTTCCTGTGTTGGCAAAATGAATCCAGTTCATCTCTGACGTTGGACTCAAGGCGCCATGCACGTATGATACAGAGCTGATCGCCCGCCACAATGCCAAACCATCTTTCTTCTACGAATTTCAATACCATAGTGTAGATGACGCGAGGACAGACAAACAGGAATGGATAGGTAAGTTACCACTTTTGTGAAGAAGTATGAATCTATCTTTGAATAGGTTTGTTTTCGCTGATCAATTGTCAAACAATTGTTCGGACGGATGGAAATTACTTCCAGAAGGAACAAAGTTAGTGATAAAAGGCTATTTAAAACATTCTCACTCCAAACTAAAAAATGAAAATCCCTGAATTCACTAACGTAATATGTTTCCGTGTAATTAAATGGCAGTTAATAACCAAAAATCCAACCAAAGACATAGAGAGACCTGGGAAAGACATGTCTTTTCCGAGTAATTCTCTACTTCAATAAAGCTGAGAGCGATTTATAGTGATCCCTCCTAGGTTCGTTCATAGAAATGGAAGCTCTAAGGAAACTAACCTTTGCCCCATCCTCTCAGAGGCCCTCATTAGGAATGACATGTATGCCATTAAACTAAAAATAGGGTTGTTTCCTATTATTTTTTTATTGCCTAAATCGAAATATTATTACTCCTGGAGTACGTATGTCACGCTTTTAGATTTTTAAATGACGATATCAATTTTTAGCGTTTAAATGAAAAGTGAACATTTTCAAGCGCGCGAAAACGCGACGGCTAAGTATGAATGCTGGGAAAACTCCGTGTGACGTCGTTCTGGTTCCCGCTGCCGCAAGTGAGGTGACCTTGGGGCGAGGCTTTGAGCGCTGATACCATGCAGGCTACTAGCAGGTAGCAGAGTACCCTGATAGCAGGTAGCGATTGGCTTAGATAAGGATTATTAATACCCTATCAAACGAAGAAAACTTTCCGACCTTAGCCAGTTTTAATAGGTGATTATTAAGACATGTTTCCCTGAGCTCTGTGCCTCATGCATACATTGGTAATCTCAGACGATGTAAAACTCCTATCTACTCGTATAGAAACTAGGTCCCTGTGACGTCACGTGGAGTGGCATCGCATGGGCGATAATCTCGCCTTTTTCAAATACAGTTAAAATTGACCATTTGCCATTCGTCTGAATTGGGAATAATAAAAACAAATAATTTGTATATTATGGTGGGTAAGGAATCGCATTCAATGCCTTTCGTTTTCTTTGATGAAGGAAACTACTCTAATTGACTACACCATTAATAATAACAGAATAAGAACAGAAAGTACCTTCGACAGAATTTTCAATATTGACTGTGCAGCCGGTTCTTTTAAGTTATGACAATACCAAGTACTTTATCAGAAATCATAAAGGTTCAAGCTAATACTTCATAAACAAGTCAATGGGGTGGCTAGGAGTGGTGATGGAGAAATCGATTTCGATTAAAATCGAAAATCGAGTTTGATACGCCAAACCCGAGGAAATAGAGATCGAGCCTTGACAGTGGCGAGCCAGGGGGAGATCTGGGGGTCCGGACCCCCCCCCCCCCCGAAATGTAAAACACCATTATCTTCCTTCAAAAAAGAAAACAAAATACGGAACTCCATTTTTCAGCTTCGATCTATGTCATTTTCTTTGATCTCAGCATCGTCACTACCGGCCTATGAGAAGTTATCTATCTCATGTGAAAGTCTTTACCCCAAGGCCGGTAAAATTGAAAAGCACGCCCTCGATCATCAAGAAAATATCACATTCAGTTGATCTTTCATAAAATTTAAGTGAAGCCGAATGGGGTGTAAGCGGTGACCCCAAAACTTAAATGTACGTGCATTTTTCCATTTGTACCATTAAATATTTACACATGTATTCTAAGTAGATTTTTGGGATTTTATTTACATCTCAAATGTGTATTTTGAGTGTTTTTTGAATGCACAATAATTTTTTTTACAAATTATTTCTTCTATCAATCGATTTTTCGGCTCATATTTCGATTTTTGTTGAAAAGAAGAGCTTTTCATTTCGATCAACGACGATTGCTCGAAAAGTCTATTTTGACCGACATTTTTACATCACTAGCTGGGAGAAAGAGCAGAGGAACAGTCATGACCATTGGCAGATTTTGGACGCTTAAAAAATACGCAATATTTTTAATGCAGTTATCATTATGTTCCGAATAAGTTCAACAGATTCGGGCTTCAATTGGTGGAAGTTAGACATATTTAAAGAAATAAGAGATCGTAGCACTTTTCCACAAGAATTCTCTTGAATTTCACAAGAATATTCTTGTGGAAAAGTGCTACGACCTTTTATTTATTTAAACATTATGTTCCTTTTTTTCGTGCACTACGGAGCTTCAACCATTTAAGTCATGAGGCCAAGTCAAAAAGACATATTTTCCAGGCATTGGTCATTCGCTAGTCATTGCTTAAAAAAAAGCATCGCCAACGTGGGAAAGGGGCTCAAAAACTGTCCTTATTACGTGTTTGTAACTTATTAATATTTTCACATTAATAACTTTCATATTAACATAAAGAGAATATTTTGTGCAGTAATTGTTGCATGTTGTTTTCAATCTTAAATATGAGGAGACTTTTTGCCCACCGGGCCCTTGTGTTCCCCCCCCCCCCACAGAAAAAATCTTGGATCCGCTTGTGAGGATCAGTCAGGGTGTTGCGTGGATTTGGCAGTAGAGAAAAAGAGAATCACTCAACTCAGTGCGTCAAACAGTAGGGCTTATGTGGGGCAAAAATTTTAATCCACAAGTTGAATGTGCTTCCTGAAAATTTGACTTGGAATTTTTCTTAAGCTTCCATTCTTTCCCTTTTCCAATTTCAGGAGCATACCACGAGAGCGAGTTGCAGTTCCTATTTGGAGAACCTTTCCTCGGATATTCAAACCATCTGCGGGCAGCAAACGACAAGGAAGTCAGCGAGATGCTCATGTCCCTCTGGATCAACTTCGCCAAACACGGGTATAATTACTTCATTCTAATCAAATGTTCTCATTCCACTATTGCCACAGGAGAAAAAAATATCTCATTTAAAGTATGTGAAAGAACTTGCAAGAGTGAACTGAGTTCTTGACGATAAACTGGAAATAAATAAATGGCTCTCACACAGTAAAGGAGAAATTACCGACTTGCAAGGAAATGTACCAAAGTGTCATCAGCAGGTCAAACTTCGTTCGCAGCGTGATAGAAAATGACGGTTTTTTTAGAGAAAGGTGTTTTTGCTTTATCGCCCAAATCGCCTTATTCTTCGAGAAATAGGGTGGTTTCCTATTATTTTTTTATTGCCTATATCGGAAGATTATTACTCCTGGAGTACGTATTTCACGCTTTTAGATTTTTAAATGACGATATCTATTTTTCACGATTAAATGAAAAGTGAAAAATTTCAAGCGCGCGAAAACGCGACGGGTAAGGAAATCTCTCCGTGTGACGTATTTCTGGTTCCCCCTCCCGCCTTGTGAGGTGACCTTGAGCGAGGCTCTGAGCGCTGATAGGACGCAGGATGCTAGCGGGTAGCTGAGTACCTTGCTGGATGGTAGCGCTTGGCTTAAAAAAGGTTAATTAATACCTTATCAAACGAAGAAAACTTTCCGACCTTAGCCAGTTTTAATGTGTGATTATTATGAGATGTTTCCCTGAGCTCTGTGCTTCATGCATGCATTGGTAACCTCAGACGATGTATAACTCCTATTTTATCGTATAGAAACTAGGTCCCTGTAACGTCACGTGGAGTGGCATCGCATGGGCGCCAATCTGGCCCTTTTCAAATGAGGATAAAAATGGACCAATGCCATTCGTCTAAACCGGTATTTCTAAAACGAAATAATTTGTATATTATGAATACAGTAATGGTGGGTAACAAATCGCAATCAATGCCTTTCGGTTTCTTTGATGAAGGAAACTACCCTATTATCAATAAAAAGTACTGGTAAAAGGATTTACTCCACTGTTGAAATAACAAAAATAAATTGACATTATTCTAGATGCTCGATAGCGTGGCTAATCATTTCACAATTCGTTATTGATAACAACCCGCGTCAGAATTTCAGCTTATATCTTACTACCTGAGTCTTCCATCACTCATCCTATAATTTTGGGAGATTTATTTATGTTCAGATGAGTATAGAGAACCTATCTTAGTAATAATAAATATATGTCTGCAAATAAAAACATACATCAGATTCTTTACCTCGACTGATCCTTTGGAGCATAAAAATAATATGCTTAGTCATTATCAGAATTCATTTCTGGCAGAAACTATTTCATTTTGCAGATTATAGTTTGTTTTGTTAATTATTAAACATTTTAGAAGGAAATTGTAATTGAGCTCAGCAAGATAATTTTTCTGGTTCTCAAAGCATATCAATGCACTGCAAACAGTAGCCGATATTATCGCCTAAAAACTATAAAAGAAATGAATCCCCTATGTGAATAAAGATTGCAGGATGTCACAATGGTTTATAAAAGAATTCCCAGACAATATGATGCCAGCAGAAAAATTTCGACGCATTGCGTGACGTGGGTCCTTTTATACCACTTGTTTGCACAAGGTAAACTCAGGGAACACTTCCACTCTTCGATCGCTGATAAAAATTCGATTATCCTTTGTTTGACGGAACCAGCGGAACTGGCGATGAATTTTTCAGCGACGCTTACTCTCGTGTTAATGGTATTGAGACATAACCTGGATTATCCATAAATCTAATGACATTCTACCTTTTCTCTTGGCGCTCGACAGGCATCCGACACCAAAGGGAGTTGAAGCTGTCAACTGCCCCGTGGACTGGCTGCCATTCACCAACACGCACCGTCAGTATTTGGCGCTGGGTTACAGACCCCGTATGTCAGAGAACTACCTCACAGAACGGTAAGTGCAGCGTAGAAGTATTCATTCATTCATATTGTTGAAAACCTAAGTTTGGGATACTGCAGCCAAACCATTTCAACTTTTCCCTAGCTAACTTTACATACCAATTCAACCCTGCAAGCCGCCTAAAAAGGCGTGTGGCAGGGGGTGTTAAGACACCAGCCGTTTACGTATAAAAAGCTAATGCTCAAACAAAATTACGACTAGAATGTATTAAAGTTCTTTATGATTCGGGGAAAAACGAATTCGCATATCTATTCGTTCGGCGAAATATTTCTCCTAATGTATCGCTTCTGTCGGACCTTGAAATATGTATAGTGGGACTAATGTGTGTTCTCCGTGTCGCTCTTAAATTAGAGATCACTCTTAATTTGAAATTCTATAATTGGATTTCGATAAGTCCGAGACATTTTGCACTCCTCACGTAGAAACTATAAATATAACAATACTTCCTTTAGTTGCTCTCTATAAGTAAACAGCTGTAGAATTTTGAGCTAGATAAGTCGTTTAGTTCTCTTGGAAGTTTCTTTTGTTTATTTGATCATTTTTACTTGACAAAGCTGAGAGAAGGTGGTTTAGAGAAATTCTATTTTTTTTTAAATGAGAGTAACTAAATATATTCCTGCCTTTAGTATTATGCAACTAAATTAGTGTTAGGAATGATAACATTTAGTTCACTTTTCTCTTGTGATCTTCCCTGCCCTATACACTTTTCTCTTGGTGATTCCCAAGGATAGGTTACCTAATGTGGTGATTGAGTTGAGAGGTGCCATTCGCCACTCTCATGATTCATTTGAAGGACCCGCGGATGCGCTATATATAAATTGCCTTTGGAGATTCATTCTGATTTTAATTGAAATTTAATGCGCTATTTAGCCGGTTCTATCGGAAGCTTCTTGCTGTTATTTGATCATTTTACTTAAAAACGCCGTTTAGTTAAAAAAAAGTTTAACCAAAGCGAGGAATGATCCTTGTAGTAAATGTATTAAACTATAGAATTGTTGATACAATTTAGCCGTGTACGAGGTCTCAACCAACCCTCGTAACAAACCATATTGTGCACTAAATAGAAACCACGGCGCACAGGAAAATAGGAACAGAGTTGAGGAAAGAAAGAGGAATCAGGAGATAAGGAACGTCCGAACTTACGCGTTTCCAGGGATAAGGTAAACCAGGCAAGGAGCGGCATGGAGGTGATGGCAGCACTACTACCCTCAACGGGAGACACCCAGCAAAGAAGCCAAAAGCCCTCTTGGGACAGCTGATATATAGAGGCTGGCCAATTAGATTCCTCCGAGCCTTTCGGGAGGAGCCACTGACATGAAAAATCAACCGCAACCCAAGCCAAGGCTTCGCTGCACTCTCGGGCTGCACCCCGGAGGAAATTCGTGAAGTACTTACACGTCTCGGAGGGACGAACAAGGCCCAGCACACACGGAGTGACTATTTTTTGACTAAAGTTGGAAACCAGTTGCTTCGGCAACCAGTTTACAACTGAAATAAAGCTTCTGTCCGCAGTTTTAAGTATACCGGACTAGCCACGGTGATAACTTATACGGGAGTCACCCGCAATGCACAATCGTGCGAAAGATCCACAGGGCCCGCGGTTGTGTGCGACTGTTCTCAGATTGGTTTGAGATCGTCAATTTTCAGTCGTTTCTTGTGCGACTCCCAACTCCAATACATTGTCGAGGCCACAAAACAGTTGCACGGTCAACTGGTCTGCAGAACAGTCGCACCGTGTGCGCTGGGCCTAAGGATCACGCGTATTTCTTTGGTTTGCACCTCAGCTCGAGCCCTCGTACACGGCTCAAATGTATCAACCATTCTATAGTTCAATAGATCATACCACGAGGATCATTCCTCGCTTTAGTTAAATTTTAAAATAGAATTTCTCTAATCAACTTAAGGCTGGATGGCGATACTTGGTGAAACTTCGTGACAGGAAACATACCTGCACTGTTGTATTTTGCACAGAAGTTTACTTAACCGACCCAGGTTTCGACAGTACACTATGCACACTACAACTTTGAAAATTACATAGTGTAATGTCGAAACCAGGGTCGGTTAAGTAAACTTCTGTGTAGCATACGACAGTGCATCTTTTATTATGTTTCCAGAATTTCTCTTACCCACCTTCTCTCAGATTTGTTATTGAAATGATCAAATAACTGCAAGAAGCCTCCGAGAGAACCGGCTAAATAGCGCATTGAATTTCAATTAAAATCAGAATGAATCTCCAAAGGCAATTAATATATTGCGCATCCGCGGGTCCTTCAAATGAATCATGAGAGTGGCGAATGGCACCTCTCAACTCAATCACCACATTAGGTAACCTATCCTTGGGAATCACCAAGAGAAAAGTGTATAGGGCAGGGAAGATCACAAGAGAAAAGTGAACTAAATGTTATCATTCCTAACACTAATTTGGTTGCATACCACTAAGGGCAGGAATCTATTTAGTTACTCTCATTTCTTCCAATAAGACGTTTTTAATTTTTCCATGTCTATTCTCTAATTTTTGTGGAAATTAAATTACTGGCACTGATTTGTTTTTTTTTTAATTTTTATTTATTTCTTTGTCCTGCATACATTTGGGAATTATATAATATGGCCCTTACATTGAAAGGTTCGGAGACCTCAGATCTAGCTAAACGGGTAATTCATCCTCCTCCTATTCCTTTTCAGGATGGTATTCTGGAATTATATTGCGGACGCTTTCCGCCGACACCCCATGCCGCCCTACTGCAACCCAACTCCGACGCCGCCCGCCCAGGAGGATCCGCTGCCCTTCTTACCATCACACCACTGGATCTGGGTCTTCTGGGTCATGGCTGCCGGTAACGCCGTTGCCTTGGTGCTCTTGGGCGCTTGCGTTGCGAAGGGGCTCCGGAGACGATTCCGACGCGCCGGAAACCGGAGCGCCACCTCGTGAACTTCCGTAGGAGGCTGAGGGAGCCGTGATTCTCTGAGGACTACCCTTCAAGTTCTCTAACCATTTTCTACCCTGTGGACGCCAAATACGTCGCATATTTCCCCTCCCCAACTCCTGTGTCCTTCGGCGAGAACGCCTATTTGTTACTTTCTACGGAGACATGGGACAGTTAGTGCTCTCCGCCTGGAATGGAACTAATGCCAGCCGAGGATCTGAGAAAAAGGGGTTTCTCGCGAGATTCCTGTCGAAGATCGGGGAGTATTTGGTAGGGATCGCGCTGAATGACAGAGGGTGCTAAGGATTATTATTGTGAGAATGAATGAGTTAAATAAAAAATGATTTAGCTACTCGCTCCAAGAAGAAAACACTCCCGAGCAAACCGTGCTGGAACCTACATTGTGTGTTCCCAAAAAAAGGGTGCCATTATCTTCTGGCGTGCAGAATGCACTCGGAGAATTCTATCATCTTAAACATTTAGCTGTCCTTGGAGGAGTCGAGTCTTTTCAATAGCTCATGCGACTGGAAAGAGTTGCGGATTTTCTGGTAGTTGATGATTTTGAAAACTAGCAGATCGATGGATCCGGAGTTCTTGAAGTATTTAATCCTGTTCTACGAAGAAATGTCCGTTTGGGAGACTTTGGCATCTTACGTGTGACTTTTGGTGGGGATTCATCTCAATTAGTGTTCGAACGGCCAAAGAGAGACACTATGCATCAAGGTAGAAACTGATGAATGTTCAAACAGATGCCTGTGGAATTAAATTACTGCTGAATCCATGTTTTGCTGGCAAAAACTCTTCGGCCAAAGGGCAATCATAGCCCTAGCCAGTAAAAATTAGCTCCCATTATGGTTTGGGGAAACCTAAACTAAGCTATTGAGGGAATCGAGTGTTTATTAGTCAGTGTTTACTTTTCACTTCCAGGAGATTCAGCGTGCGCGTCGCAATTGCCCATCCATGAGGGAGATTTTGTGATGATGAGGGATGAGATATTGATGAAAACATGTTTGGACTATTTTAAATTCAAACTCTAAGGATCCTCTGCTGCGCACGATGGCTGTCAGCTACTACATTCTAATCTACGTAATACTCGACGTTTCTGGTGGTTTTAGGAACTGCTAAATTCCACAGAAATATATACTATGTACCTGTAAACTCAGATTTACTCGTGTGATGTCTTCCACGTTTTATGACTTTCCATGATATAAACTGTGCTTAGTTTTCCTGTGCTTGATTGTAAAGCGATCTGAAATACGATCAGAAATACCTCAAATGTGCATACTCTAGGATTCTGTGATTAGGACGGCTGAGTAAATCTGCTTATACGAACAGAATCTTCTCATTTATTGCTTATTTAGCTGTGAGGCATGTAAATAATGTGCGGGTGCAACCAAGTTAAAATTATAAACATAACGGAAGGTTATGCGATTTAGTGATATCTAGTATCACAGTGAAATTATTTTTCTCTATTGAATGCAGTAGACGTAAAAAAATTTTCATTAAGCGATGTTTATCTTTTCATAAAAATAAAGACTTGCGTGCAACGCTACGTCATTGAGAAACATAAAACTGCATGTATAAATAAAAGAGCGTCAAGCAATTGCTTACTATCAACATCTGCATGTCAAAATAGGTCCTCGAAATTGAGACAATAAGTAATGTCCTGAAGAAAGAAATGATCATAGAATTAATGATAATAAAGAAATTATTGTAAAACTAAAGGAAGTTTCAATTTTTTTACGCATATACCTTACTACAATATTATGTTTCCAAGAAATGAATACCTGGAATTATGATCCAAAAGAAAGAAATATACCGAAAGGTACGTGAGACCCCCTTGATACGATTATATTCTCGTACACTCCGATACGGGTTGTATGGGAGAATATCTTAAAAGCAGTAATTCAAATGTCTTATTGTGGTAAAAAAGGTGAATTCTGAAAAATGAACTTTAATTTGTGGTCGGAATATTTCGAAATATTCGGAATCAGGATTTTATGCAAATTTTTTGCTGATGTCATGACTAAAATGTTGCATTATTTTCCGCACGACTGTCTTCGGATGCTGATGGTGCGCCGCTGGAAAAAGAGTATATTTTCGTTCACCTGAGACAGCGCAATGTAATATTACCGCAAAGATAAAGGGTTTGTACGTACTTACATATTATTTGGTTAAGATCTTCAAGATTCTGAAATTGGTCATGTAAAACTATCAATACTCATGGCCTATCGAGAAATACATATTTCTACGGGAGATTGATAAAATTAACATTATTTTATTTTCAAAAGGCCGTTTTACACGGTACATGGAATTGCGAAATCTGACGTACGTGCGAAGGCGCAATAAAAAATTGCGTCGTGTAAAGCGGTGAATTGTTAGAACACATGCGAGAATGCGTGGATGCGAGACGGAAAATTAGTCCCTGTTCTAATTTCGTTCATGCATTCGCGCAATTCCACGCCATTAAAAAAAAATAAATGCAGCTCTAACCTGCGCAATTCCGTGCCCCGTGTAAAACGGCCTTTACACTTGATAGCGAAACCGAGATCAGATGCAGATTGCAATCAAGGCATATTTATATACATGATATCTACTAAGTAATATATCACAGAAAAACAGATTAACCTACTAATTAAAATTAAATTTTGAATGGCTACAACCTTTCATATTTCACAGGCTAAAAGACTTCTCTCTAGATAAGTGATCTCATTTTCAAAAGTATCTGATAGTTGTGAGACCCGTGTTATAATTTCTGGAGCAGCGCGAGTTGCCCATTATTGTACTAGAGCAATGATTTCACTCACAATGCCTTAGAGGGGAAAATCCACTTCACATAAAATGAATAAATGCCTTAGTTTGGAATAATTTTATCCCCAGGGGTATAAATCGTAAACTAACGAGGTTAGACGAAAAAGTTTGCCGAGTGAAGCCCCAGACGGAGAAACAAAAAAGAAATGCATTAAAATTTTCTATTCCTTCTGAAGGTTTTGGTATATTATTTACCAAAGTAATTTCAATTTTTACTTTTAACTCATTTATAATTCAAACGGTTCGTCGGAGGAACTAAATTGAGTGGACTTATATTAAACAATCAGATGTTGGTTGTTAAAAGTTGATAGCGAGTTACTAATAGAAAAGCCAAAAATTCAGTAGGTGCTGCCTCTTTTTTGCAATGCTAAGAAAAAATCTTTTTACCATTCAGATTCATTGCACCAAAAAATATTGAGAGTGGAAGAAAACAAAGTTCTCTCACCCTTTCCCCGCAAAACTACATAATGAAATGATAATTAGAGAAATTTAAAACGCACAGCTACAGTTCTTAAACTATTTTTAACGCCAAATTCCACCAATGCCGTATGCCTCCACATAAGGTTTACACTGGTTTGGTGCGGTAGCTAGATTGTTGGTTTCCCGCCCCGTAAAGTCGGGTTTAAATCCACAGGTGGCAGAGAATTTTCATAGACTGCCCGATCCCTGCTTGAAAGAAGTATGGAGGACATTTCAAGCGCAACACTCCGTCCTTCGGATGGGACGTTGAGCTGTGGTCCCCTTGGCGCATTTCGTTAAGAGCAGGCTAATGCCAGCGCCGGGTTTCTCTCCACCCTTCTTCACCTACCCTTCCCTCATGGCGAAAATGACCTCAGCAGTCGGTCATCTTCTACAAATACCGTGGTTAAAGGTGATGGATACATCACTTGCTTTCCAAGTTATACAAAACTGAACCACGCAGGTAATCATAAGAGGTTTTCGAGAACTAATGCTGGCTTGAATGAATAAAATAATGGCAAAAAATACTAAGCCAATGAGAAAGAGCATAAGAGATTATGTGATTGGCTGCAGCCACAAGTTTGTCGCTTTCGTTACGATTTTTAACCCGTTTTACCATGCAATCCGCGCTAACTCGGGTTATAACCGTAGTGGATCCTGATTGCCATTTTATCTGCAACATAGGTCAAGGCTAACCAGCGATAAAGAACGCATCAGAAATGAGGCATAGTAAATTGATTTTCGCAGAGTTTGTAGTCAGTTGTTGATAGCTCAGAGTAAATATACGCAAGAGCAACCAATAGGGTTCAAAGTAACTAAAAGCCGTTGGCAAAGTTGAGACCGTAACTTCAGAATAACTATGGGAGGTGGAAAAAGTGTCCAAATGAAATACTTACTCATAGATTTTGATAAAATCCTGGTATATCTCCCTCATCTTAAACGTCATAAAATGGATATAACATTTACCATCGAAATTAACGACATGAAAACAAAGGCCATCACCACAGTCAGCCAACCAGACTAATCCGATTTCACCGTCAGGCTGGTGAAATTGAGTTTTGCTACTTTTATTTCGGTCCCAACACAATAACCGATTGCTCCTTTTACTAGTGTTCCGTTTACTTATAGTCGTAAACTTTGAAGTTGGTGATTATTAAGATTATTCAACTTAATCTCATAAAAACTGTCTGTTTAATCCAAGCTACTGGTATTATGATAATGTTTGGTGATATTCGTCGCACTTAAAGACTAAAACCAACAAGAGGTTACAGAAACAGAATTTATTTGCAATCATTACCTCGATGAAGATGCTTACCATCAAGAGATGATTTGGAATTATTTCTAAATACAGTTATGGTTACAAAGTGCACATACGTAGTTGAGGAGCTACTAGCGGAAACACCATGTTAAAAAAATTTGAGTTGCTTACATTGTTATAAAAAAGCCATGGCTAAAAATTATAAAATTTCATTAATGAACGATGTTTTACGAGAAAAGGTGAAAAATTCCATGTGAACATTCTTACCACTCTATAATTACGGCTCATAATTATTAGCGCCCACTTTTAGCAGCAAAAAAAGTAGAAAGGGAAAGTACAAGTTATCTTGATAGGTAAGTGAAGAAAAATAATCAGGGAGCCGTGTTATTGAGCTAAGAATGCAATAAGTTAATTGGGTGATACATTTCAAATTTTCGCGGTCAACTCGTCCATGGTTAACCAACTCTTCAATAGAGGACTCTTGTCGTTGCAAGTGACTCGGTCGTTTGTGGAACTAAGATTTTCCAGGATATCATCCCTTTCCAGCACGGCGGGTTTTTTTAAAGTTGACGTGATAAGTCGCAGGCCAAAATTTAGTTTTGGCCTCTGTTAATTTAAGCTTCAACTTTCTATGGATACATGAACATATGGACAGAAAAACCGAGCATGATGCAGAAAATACAATTATATAAAGCTCCATGACATACTAAGGGGGCTATCAAGGTATAATTTCATTGTATTTGAGTACCTAAAATCTTTGACACCAGCTTTTTAAGTCGGTCTACCCCTACGAGCAATCACCAGTTCACGTAAATGGTAGTTTAAACTAATTCACAAAAAGTCACAGCCAAGACAGAAAGACTTTGATTCATACCGATGGAAAGGTTCCAATTTGATACGTTTTGGATTTTAGTAGTTTCACTTTAAATTTACTATTTTTACTTCCTTTCTGTAAACAAAGAGTAGTTAATCATTTAAGATTTTAGAGGTTTTAGCCGAAAAATTTCGTGAAGAGAGTTCTAATTCCGTCACCGTGATTAAGATAGGTATAGAATGTGGAAATTAGAGGACTATTAGCCTATTATTGCAAGGTATGGAAGCAGAGAAATGGTGCATTTATTATAAATAAATAAAAAAACTAAGAAAATCGCTTCGTAAGATGGCTACAGAATATTTTTGTGAATAGTGCGATCAGGAGTGTAGATTTTACGGTTCAGATACGTGGACTATGGAAAAATACGACGAGAAAAGACTGAAGGCGTTGCAGATTTGGGTATGGAGGATAGTGGAGCGAGTGAAGTGGGCGAAAGGGAACACGAGCGACGAAGTGCAAGGCAAGGGGGGCGAGGGAGGAAAAATTTCGAGAAAATTTCGAGGAGACATAAGGTTTGGATTGAACGAGTAATGAAGGGTGGGAAAGATATTTGGGGGAAGTTTGTGTTAGAGGGAAGCGTAATGTGTAAGAATAGGATTAATGGATAGAATTAATGCAAATAGAACTTATTGTGAATTGAAGAGGAGAGTTCAAAGGAGGTGTGGAGACCTGGGTGACTTGTATAAATGCTACACATACTCCTATCTTTACCACCAGAGCATCTTAAATATAACCTGATGGCGGTCATATGTCTTAAATGAGAAATGACATATTAAGTGGCGGATCCAACAGCAGGTTTTAAGGTAAAGGGAGGAAATATCTATTGATTAGCCAAATACCTGAGAACATGGAATAGTATTCCAATTGGCAGATAAATATTTATTACTTGTTTCACACATGACTTCATAACATTTCAGTAGATTGCATATCCATTGCATCGATGTGAAAAGGGCAATGCTCTTGGTCTCTTTAAACCATTCCCCGAATCAGTTCGATGTACATACATAGAATTTCGTTTCAGGAAGTATTCAAGTAAAGATGACTTCACTGTTTATCAAACAGACTTAATAATAAGATAATAATTATTCGACATGCCACCTCTCCCACAGGATCACTCCTGTTTCCACTGTAATTTAAACCCATTAGAATAATTTCCTCTGAGCAACGCTAAACAAAAATTTCTGAAAATGATATATAATCAACTTATGTGACTAAGGGATGATTCGAAAAGTAACATCTGCGAAACGAAAAAGCTTGATCCTTATAAGTACAATTTGACATTATGAGCGACGGAAATGAGGAAAAAAACTGGACGGAAGAAAGAATCAATAAAATTCCAAGGTCGCATTTAAAGAAAATTTGCAAATATGTGTATGATATTAATGTTGAATTTCAATACAAGAAGGCATGATTGAAACAGGCACAGAGCCTACATCCAAGATTTTATATTCATTTGAAAGCAATACAATTAATAATTAATAAAATTTGTCATTCATAAGAGGGGGAGAAAAAAGGAGAATCTGAGTTGGTAAGAATAATTAAATGTAGTTACTTTTTATTCATCTCTTTGCGTGTAAATCTTCGGCCAAACATTTTAACGCTATGCTTGCACTAAACTTTGATATGAAGCCTGCACTTAGTTAAAGGCATTAATCATTCTAAAGTTAAATTTTTTTTCGACGACTGCAGTAAAAAGAGTCGTTGGAAAGGTTTAAGCCCGACCAAATTGGGCGCAGAAGCTCAAAGAGAGCTGGAGACGACGAAATAGGAAGAAAAGAACAAAGCTTTAATTTCGGACAAATTTGGTTTGCTTCTTAAGGACCTAAGAGGAATATTCTCCGAGATTACGAATTAAATTCGTTATATGAAAAATGTTGGAAGAGGGGAAAAAGATTAAGCACAAGAGATCAATCAACAACACCGTGCTCACCCTGAAAACCACTGCAACGAGCTGCTGACAGAAATACAACAGTGAGATGTCCTTAGAATTTTAGAGGATGGTTGGTAAATAAAAAAATTCAGCGCTAGGCATTACATAAGTCTCTGCCAGTATATGCATCGGAGAGCATTATGACATCGCTACCACATGTACCGTTTCGGTATAATCATATTTTCTCGCAGTAAAACTATGAAAGACCTGTCCATTTTGTAATAGCGTCGATAAATAAATTACGCAAATCATTTAGCTTCTGCAAAACATGGTTGGAAGAAAATTACTTTGCTTTTTCACAAAACACATAAATATTGCAATATATGTTAATCATGATAACTCGGAATTTAATATCCAATTTCTTGTACCACTTGGCCTGTACTGTGGTGCTAGCAGACTTGATGCACTGAATTGTTGAGGCCTTTACTTTGTAGTTTAGTTACAGTTTATTGTTATTGCCTTTCTCAATAAATTTAACTGATTCAGTATGTATGAAACAGTCGAAGTTCAACTTATTGAAATAAATAGCAGTTCCACTTTCCCTATTATATATTGAAATCATATCTGCAGACACTGTCATCGACAAAATATTTTTCGTAAAGTTTCTTGTTCTAATAGCTTTTTAGAGGAAACTTTGTGGAATTTTACGCTAGACTTGCTTTCACAGAAAATGCATTGAAAATTAACTTTCATTAATTCCACCCATCTTTGCGATAAAAAGCCAGTTTTAGCATATCTGGGTCTATATGTCACGATTTCAGCTTGGATTTAGATAATGATTTTCCATATAAATCATTGAATTTCATTTAATGCAATGAAAATTTTCTTCGTTTATAATCTGGAAAACAGCCTATGGTATCCGATTTATGCTTATGATCGCTAAAATATACGTTCTACAGGAGAGTTCGGTAAAATGGGCCACCGGGTCTAAATATGCAACAATGCTTGTTTGGGACTTATGTGGGCAGCCGCAAACTTGGGACACATCTCCAAGAAGAATCATATTGAAGAATTGAAATGAGTTTTCTTCGGTTAATTGGAGCATAAAGCTGTTTAAAATAGCCACGCATCGGTTGTATTTTTCCAATGTCTACGCGAAAATATGAAAAGGTTTAAGCACTAAAAATAAATTCTGTGCATTTTCCTCGCAATTGAGCTAAGCCTGAGGAGACATCCGCCATATTTGTCTCTCTTACCAATGCTAAGAGCTTCCATTTTAATTATTTTAAATTAATAGGATACTATAACCAAGAAAAAAGACTGCGTAGGATAAAGAATTTTGGAGATACCTAATCTCTCTTCGGGAGATCAGACGTGACGAAGGGCCCGAGCATAGAGTGTCTAGTAGAATGGAACTGGTTGGAAGGAAACTGCTTCGCGGTTATGTCTCGATTTGCAAAAAGCAAAAGTACCAAATGGCAATTATCTACTTTTTCCTCTTTCCAAAAAACATCCATCACCTCTAGATAATATTCGCAAGTCATGGAATCCTCCTTCATCATTTAAAACCAAACTCCAGGCATTCTGTGCTCCGTATGTTGGATTGCCTATCACTTACGTATCTCATTCCCAAGTCATCTTAAGTTACCTGCAGGAAACACGGGAATATTAAAACATTATTTGAGTTTTAGTTGATTTAAGGAAAGGCATGTACATGATTGAGGTATGTTGAGAAATACATGATGAATACAGAGATTGGTTCAACATGGGGTGATGAAAATAGAGAGCAACCATAGGCGTATCTACAGAGGATGTCGTGGTACCCTCGTGCTAACTCCAAGGAGCGCGAAAGGAAGCCCAAACAATCAAGAATAATGTAAAGTTTAATCCCCATATAAGAAATTGGCAAAAGCTATAATTTCAAAATCGTAGATAGTGCGCTCACGCCCTCAATGCCTCAAGAGCTACTGTTAAGGCCATTTTACACTGGGCACGGAATTGCGCAGGTTAGAGCTGAATTTATTTCTAAAATGGCCTGGAATTGCGTGAATGCATGAACGAAATTAGAACAGGGGCTATTTTGCCGTCTCGCATCCATGCATTCTCGCATGTGTTCTAGCAATTCACCGCTTTACACGACGCAATTTTTATTGCGCCTTCGCACGTACGTCAGATTGCGCAATTTCGTGTACCGTGTAAAACGGCCTTAAGTGAATGCTTGAATTATAGATCCAAAAAACCCAACTACGCTAACTTGATAGCTTTTATAGCCCAGAGGTGACCTCATCTGGAGACCCGCTTCACAATCATTCATATAAGAGACCGTATTTCATTTGCAAGATCAATTTGTAATCATGCGTAAGAGACCAATTTTAAAGGGTCATAAGAACTCTTGGGACCCACGAAAAAAGTCATAAACACGCTCATGAGTGATGATACTCTTAAACCCTAATTTGAAAGCGAAAAACCCTATTGAATAGTTAGACAGCCGAGTGTATACCCATGTTAGAGGTATCTTGGCTTTTTTCTGTGCCACTAAAACTGGTCCTCACTCTCACGGTTTGAGATAAGAAAAGGAAGACCTTCAGTCTGAATGAGATTCGGTGGTTTGAAATTCAATTAAGGATTCCATTTTCCTTCCCGATTGTCGAAGGATTCCATTTGGGAAGACCTTTTCGACCCACCCTCCAGCCTGATTCAAGTTCTAGGACCTCATCTTAAAGCGTTGCCCACCCTCGACTTTCCTCCTCTATTCTTTTATTTCAACCGCTTTGTACCTTCCCATCTCCACTCACACTCAATCCCATTCCAATCTCGATATTTTGGAGCTCGGATTGAAATTCGCGCACATCAGAAGCTAAAGACGGCAGGAGTAATATTGGTAAGCGGGAATACACAAAGGCGGAATGGAAACGGTAAATTTAATATTTAAAAAAGTGAACATGTAGGCAGGAATAAAATTAGCGGGACAAATAATTATTTAGCGTCGCCTAATAAGTGCCCTCAACGAGTGCTCATGAAGCTGCGGAGGTATTTAGCTACCAAAATTGTCGTTTACGAACTAGTTCCTAAAGATTTCAAAATTATTGCTTCAATCCTTTCTAATACAGAGCTGCTTCTGGGAGAAATTAAATTTCAAGACTTCTCATTTTAAAAATGTTAATATTTTCTACTCGATCATAATTATTGCGGCAGGTGCATATTTCGCTAGTAAATTTACAGCACAATCTTTCTTGAATACATCTGAAAATGTGCATATTTTTTACATTAAAAAGAAGCAATAATTGGTTAACATCAGCCTAACACCCAGCGGGACCGTACAATTTAATCTTATGAATCAAGGTGTGTCTCTATTTTCTTTTTTAGTACACGATCGTCAATGAATGTATCTTATGCTCAAGCATATAATTCTTTTTCGGAAAGCATAGTTTGTAGAGAAGATTTATCAATGCTCTTTTCACAGCAGGAATTTCATGTATACCCGAAATTCATTTCGAGAAACTTAAATATGTTTCCAACCAACGCAATCTTTACGACCAAGCATGTCTTGAAAATAGGTGACCTTAAAATTTTCAAAAGGAAATCCGTCTGTATACAGTGCTCTGAATGCTTTTATAACTGAAAACTGTCTTTTATTGACCCACTTTCTCCATGCTTTCCTGTGCGCTAGCCACCCTGTAAATCGGCGCTTTACCAGGGAAGTATTTTTGAAGAGTAAAATTCAGGATCTACAAACTAGAATTCGAGTGCGGATATACTAGGAGAGGGTTATTTTCTAGAAAGAATCAGGAGAAGAGGTGGGATAAGAGAGTTGATTTCAAAGCAGCACCCAGACTTAGGGAATCAGTTTTAGTTCCAATCCAACTGTTCACTCAAGGGCGTAGTCAGGAATCAATAGACAGAGGGAGAGAGAGAATCCTGACGGGGCCCGTGTCTTAAATGGGGTCATTATCGTACACATCAGCCCTTCAATGCACCGTTGCAGAATGAATCAATTGATGTGGAGAACTTTATTTTACCTAGTGCAAAAGTTAATATGAGGATGATAGCTTATTGGGTAGAGATCGTGACTATTGACTGGGGATTCTCGGTTTTAAATCGTGGTTGAAGCCTACAAACACTCCAAAGCAAAGGTATTAAGGTATTGAAGAAAGATTTCGTGCTTTCCCGGCGAATGGACTTGTTGAAGAGTTCTCGCGATCGCCACCGGGTCAGGAACTGCATAACTGCCGACGTTTCGATAGCCGACTCGGTCATCGTCCTGAGGGCTGTGAATGTCGAGTGAGAATTTTGACTTGCTTACATACAGTCACTCTGATGGTCAGGCGACTGCTGACTGGCTGTCGTCAGCGGCATGCTCTGATTGGCTGGCGTGATGGTTTTGCCTAGCCTTTTGTATAGTCTTGAGTACAGGTTTCCTAGTGCTGCTCAAAGCATATCCGGAATCTCTATTGATGGTATTCTTGGTCAGTCTAATTTCAATAGACTCTTTGATGAGTCGATCCCAAAAGCCATTGGATCGGCTGAGCATCTTGGTGTCGTCAAACTTAACAGTATATCTGCATTCCATCCAATGCTCTGCATATGTATAAAGGTATTCTCGAATTATGAGCTCAGCTCAAGGAAAAGATCTACCCTTTATACCCAGAATGTGTAATATTTCACGCAGATACGTCTTATCCCGGGATGATCCCAGCCTGCCTACGGGTTCAATCACTGAGTGAGTGATGAAACCTTACATTTGAAATCGATTTGAGGATTTCCCAAAGTTAAATCTATATAAATAAAAGAGTATGTCAGTTTGTCTGTCCGCTATGCCTATCCATACGGCTGCACGGCTTACAACCATACTTAGTGCATAGGTGAATCTTATGCTCCCGAAGCCGTTAACACTACTTTTGATTGTCCTAAGTGTTCTTTTCGTCGTTTTCTCATTACCGTTTGTTACGTCACATCATACAACTTCTGTAGGAGGATATCCTGCCGTGTAGTCACACCTCTTGACACGCTTAGAGGGAAAACATAACTCAAAGAATTCTGCCCTTAACTTTTGATCCTGTCGGTGCAAACCTTATGCGTTCACACGACTTTTTTGGCCTACGCTCGTATGGACACTGATCAATGTTGTGGAGCAGGGTATAAGCTGATCTCGAGCGCAATATATGGAAATCGGTTTTTACATTGTTTGCTGTTTATTATATATACCACATCATACCCTTTGCTTGTATTTAAAAATCCTGCCATGTGACTATGAATTCCAAGTTTAAGTTCCCCACTTCTCTGCTCCTTCCCGAGCAACGCCGGGTGCCCTGCTAGTTTTAAAACTATATTGGCCGCGTTATCCACTACTTACACAATTCCTACGTTTTCCTACGAATTTACCTACGTTTTACAATGATCTCTATATTTTCCATGGATCTCTCTCCCCAGTTAGCGACCAATCCTTCTGTAAGGTATTCACGATGACGCAATGCCTCCCAATTCGACTTAAACTTGCGTTTCTACCGACGATGCGCGTGTCGTCATTGAACCATGATAGCGATGATTGTGGACATGCAAACTACAATATGAGGCTCTATGAGACCCTATCGTTACTTATAGTAATCAATGCGGAAATATGATCTTTTATTGGCCATTAAGACAATTCTAGGAATTGACCTTAGTCTGGCCAGCAGAGGAGCTTCAGGAGTCACCTGAAAGCACACTCATAGTGCGAAAATTCTACGCAGGAAATTTATTTTTATATCAAATACTAAAATAATATTTTCGTGATAGTGATACTTCATTGATGACTGTTCTACCTTTATTTTTTGTTAGTGTGCAATAGATTGGGCCGAAAGAAGTCATTTTCGTCCGATCAAAAACATGTATATCTGAAAACTTGTGTACTAGCAGTAGGATAAACGGCATAAAATATTTGGTCTAACGGATTCTTTAGACTGCGCAAACGCCTTGAAATTTCATATTTTTAGGAAAAAATTGAAATTTTCAGTATTTTTAAAAATATGTTTAATTATGTCATACCTAAAACATGTATATCTGTACTGTCTGTATACTGTACAGCTATAACATGGGTGCTCAGAGTTTGACTTTAGCTTATAGGGAGTTCGGCGCTATGTGTACGAGCATGCATAAGCGGATTAAGGGGGGATTACGGAGCCTCCATCATTTAAGTTAATATTAATAACTTTCATATCAAAATATAGAGAATATGTCATACAGTAATTGTTATATTTTGTTTTTAATCTCAAATATGAAAAGATCTGAGACCCTTGTGCCCAGCCCCCCCTTCCCCCCCTCCCCCGCTGAAAAAAATTCCTAGATCTGCCCCTGCGAGCATGAAATGCCTGGAAGCAAAGGGACTGCATATGAAGTAGGCCCAATTCCATCCCACAGAGGACTTTTTTGTTGCCATTTCGGTCGCATTTTAACCGGTTTTCAAAAATGTCTGCGGCGCGATGTTGAGTGCAATTAGTTCCACTTTTTTCCAATATTTTGCATTATCATTTTTGTATTTGCGGGAAATAACATAGTACAATAGTAATGAATTTGATGGATTTCATCATCATGTATATAAAATTCGGTGAATACCCTTAGTTATGCCTTATTTACCCGTGAAATTCGGATCAATTTGTTCATTAGTGACGCGTATGGTGACTTCTGTAAACCCATGCAAGTATGTGACGTCAAATTTACAGGCCGAGTTTAGGATCCTCTTTTTTTTTAATATTCATGCCTGGCAGAATACATCGCCTTGTCCGCTAAAATGCCACCAAAAACCGCTTCGGAAGAAGATGATTTAGGAATGTAAGTGATTAAAGAAAACGGGGTGATCCTGGTTAGAATCTAGATTAAGGCAACGATGTTTCCACTGTGAAATTATCGTATTTCGCTACTCACTAAGGTTTAGCGCTGGTTAGTCGGTAGTTATTTCGTAAATATTATCAAGAAGTTGGCCCAAACGCCAACGCTAGTACAACTCATCGTAAAAGACGTTAAACCATTGAACCAACGTCTCCATTCAAGCAAATATTACAGTCAGTAGCCCATACTTGGGACGAATTTTGTTCTAACACAAAAAAATACTCTGGGAAATAACCATTAACTGTAATGGTAACCAAAACTCTGAAGAGCCTTTGCACTTTGAAAGTAAGGAAATTGTTAACCCACCATTATTTTTCTTATTATTTTTTTAATATTTCCCAAGCTAGGGATCCTTATTTGGGACACCTTTTTTTCTAATGTCTAAAGCATGCTAAAACTAAATTTCTAATTTAGGAAGCTGGAGTTGAGTTTTTTATTTAAATTTAACAGTAAAAAACTTATCTGTAAAAAATACATGAACTTAGAAAAAACTCGAATAAATCAACAGTATGGAAGACAGTATTGGAAGACAGTATGATTATGCAACAATAGAATCTACTCCAGGCACTCACACTGTTTACACCATGGTAGTCAACCTAAATAAGTAAGAAAACTCCTTTTGTCGAAAGTTAGATTCCTGCACCAAGTATGGTCTACTGACTGTACTTTTTAAATAAAAAAAACCCTCTTTAAAAAGAAAACGCCAGCGGGTGGAAAAAAATTGGCACATCCTTACATGCCATATTTTAGAACAACGAAACCTAACAGAAATAATCATAAAGCGTCAACTTGAAGGATGATAAGCGCAGCAATATTTGAGAGATGCCAGAGAAATCCATGTTTACTACCGACTCGGGTTCTCTTTGAGGTTTCTATACTTTGATCCGTGCGGAAATCGCCAAATTGTTAGGACGTAGCGCCATTCTTCAATTTAAGAGGCATTTGTTTATATTAAAAATTCCAAGGCCCCTCGAGACCGAAGAAAATCATGCCATTGGAAAAAATAATTTGAGTAACCCTATTTTTAGGAAGGGGTTGAAATAAATAAATTCATACTTTTGGGCACTGAGGAAAATGGGAGAAGTACCTAAATTTAAAATTGAATGACAACTCATCAAATATTGTAAGGCTATGTTATTTAGGGTGTTCAAGATGACAATAAGTTTCAAATGATCAAATATGATTACAAATCCTAAAAAAATAAAGCAAATGCATTGAAGATTGCAAAAAATAATAGCCAACGATAGACCGCTCATTGAAATCAGTTCAGCATTAGAGCGAAAAAGAAATAACGGGATTGAATCAATTTCAAATCAACCTATTCACTCAATGAGAATCTTTAAAAAGTTATAACCTAATCGTTATACTATAAAGAGAATTTTTTTAAACTCCCAAATTGAAAGATCTGTTAGCAACCACTTATTCTTCGTATGCGGAGTGAAGAGAATGCATCTGAAGGAATCCTTTGCGTTTAACTAATTAGGTGAAACAGAGCGAGGGAAAGCTCTAAACGGCAGGGAGTTGGCTTGTATGATTTATCGATGGCGAACTGAAAGAAGAATCAAGCCGTGAGTCTAAAGGATTAAGGGCATTACTCGAGGCCTCCAAATTTATCCACCGAAGCGACGCAGGCGATCCATCTCCACCTCTGGGACATCTTTAAACTCGAGACGGTAAGGCAGGGGGAGAGAATTTTGAAACCGAGGGTATTTCTCATTTGGAGGGCCACAGAAAGACAGAAAAAATATTGAGGGTGTTTCTTCAACACCATACAGTCACAGTACTCAAACGTATTCGGGGCAAGGGCACAAAGATAAGATTTCCAAGATTTCCATGGGGAATAAGGCAGTGACCTCCGCATAAAGGAGACTTCTTAACCTCGTGTTATTTTTCAGGGGAGCCTAGAAAAGCTTTTAGTTCGAAAAGTGAGAGAAGCGATTAGTCTTTCGATTTTGCATTAAAAGTAAAGCATTAAATAATTAAAGTGTTTATAAGGAAGTATGGATCATTAATGCTGACTCATTATATTAACAAAAAGAAGCCTTTTGACGTACAAACTAATTTATATTCTCTCTCTCACCTAATTCTTCAATCATCACTTAAAAAAGCTTATTCAGGAAGATATTATTTCAATATGGTTAAAGGCCCGTATGAATCTGAGTTAGCTATTGGGTTAGATCAACAGAAGCCTGTAATTGACAAGCGCCTGTTAAGGTTTTCAAGCAGTCATTCTATCATCATAACAACATCAAATATAATTACTCATTTCCTTGTAAAATGCTCCTCAATATGCATTGTGTGGTTGAACAGTAAAACCATTCCATAATGACTGAAACAGTGACAAAATTAAGGAAATAGATCGAAACAACGCAGTACCCTTCTTTCAGAAAAAAATAATATAAATAAGGATGAAACAAAACTGCTCTTTAAAAGAAATAATTCATGAAACAATGAACTAAAATCAAATCAAACGAAAAAGTAAAATACAATAGTATCTTTTGCTTTCTCTTAGCCATTGCACATTGCCTGTGCTCTCGAACCTTGAGCAATGAATCTGAAAAATCTACCGAAATGTGTACAGAAGTTCGAGCGACACTAATGACACGATACCATGGATTTCCCTATAGGAAAATAGGGCGGACCCTCATCATAGCATCGAGGGCTCTTAGGTTAAATTAAGTACCCGAATCAAATATGATGAAGAATCAGGAAGCTCCCCAACGCATCCGACAGTACATTCGAGAACTTCCTGAGCACTAGGGGAACGTGGAGGAAAAACAAGCTAACCGGCGCGCGCAACGTTTAGAACGAGCAAACATTTCCACGAAAGAGACGCGGAGTGATACACAACCGTCCGGATGAAAGCGAGAAAAAGCCGTAGCGACACAATAGGCCGTTATCGAGAATTAAAATTAGAAAAAAAAAACGAAGAGGATCGCGAGAACGGCTTCCTCGCTGGCAGCGGCATCTTTTTTTTTTCTTTCTCGCACGCGACATAAAAACAGCACGTGGGGTCGCGAGGGGAGCGGAAGTGGAGATATCTAGTAGGGTGCAGGGAAACTATATACCAGCCCCGCATCATTTTCGTCTTTCAGATTTCCTTTTCGCACACACGAGCACGAATATTACAAAAGAGTATTCTCAAGTCGGCCTCTAAATCATCCGTGCATTTTAATGGGCTTACAAAAGTCGCCACTCGCGTCGCTGACGGACAAAATGATCCGAGTTTCACGGGGAAATAAGGTATAATTAACCAAAATTTAGGTACATATGATGTGCTATTCCAAATTCATAACTTTTCAATGATATTCCTCGCAATTACAAACATTATAATGCAACATTATATTGACATTAAATTGAAAAAAAGTTATTTCGTTTCTTTATTTACATTGCACTCATCACCGCGCCGCGGAAATTTTCGAAAACCGATTAAAATGTAACGGAAGTGGAAACATAAATCAGCCTTCTATGGGATGGAATTAGGCCTCTTCTTACGCAACATTTTTTTTTCTTAAAACCCTTGCACACGAGCTGTTCTTGGAGTTACCTCTCACTTCAGAGTCGTTACCAGAGCGTGGGAATTGGAGGACTAACAAGGGAGTAATCAACCGTTTGGAGGTCGATCGAGCAGAAATCCACAGAGCCTGTGGTCCATGAGCGCTAATAGAACAACCCATAGGAAGACAAGATACCTCGCGCAGTTTGAAGAGGTAAATATGCATTTAAAACGCGTACATCAAATTACAGAATTTAAAATTAAATCACTATTCATTCCACGTCAACTGAACGCAAAAAAGTAACACTTTCAAACTGACCCTCTACAATTCCTCACAAATTTGTAATATTCCTTGGCCTTTGCAAGCCATAAATTTTTATGGAATTTTATAACAACTGATACAAAATTAATTGGCCACCAAAGTTGGAAAGTGTTATAAAATATGAGCGTGTCTACCTATTGTTAATCAATTTATAACTCTATTTATAATATAATTAAAGTATTTACCCATGAAAGAGCACAGACAGTGTTATACTCTACTTCAACGTGGCCTATTTTCATAAATTTTCAAACACTGTAATGTATGAAATATACTATAAAAACTACAACCTTTGATCCACAACCATTCACAACACATCGTTTAAATTAAGAGACATATTTTATCGCTCTAATATGTTGCAATATCCACTGAAAATATAATAAGACGAAATGAATGGCGTCACCCTAAAACATTCGATAGTAATAGGGTAGTTTCCTTCATCAAAGAAAACGAAAGGCATTGATTCGTTACCCACCATTAGTGTATTCATAATATACAAATTATTTGGTTTTAGAAATCCCGGTTTAGATGAATGTTAATGGTCAATTTTTACCTCATTTGAAAAAGGCCAGTTTGTCGGCCATGCGATGCCACTCTACGTCACAGGAGCCCAGATGCTATTCGAGAAGTCAGGAGTTTCACTTTGTCTGAGATTACCAATGAATGAATGAGGCACAGAGCTCAGGAAAACATCTCTTAATAATCACCTATTAAAATTGCCTATGGTCGGAAAATTTCCTTCGTTTGATAGGGTATTTATAATCCTTATTTAAGTCAAGCGCTACCGGCTAGCAGGGTACTCTGCTACCTGCTGGCAGCTTGCATCGCAGCGGCGCACATATCCTCGCGCCAAGGTGGCCTCACACGGCGGCAGCCAGAACCAGAATGACGTCACACGGGCTTTCCCCAGCATTCATACTTACAATTAGCCGTCGCGTTTTCGCGCGCTTGAAAATTTTCACTGTTCTTTTAATCGTGAAAAATAGGTATCGTCATTTAAAAATCTAAAAGCATGAAATACGTACTCCTGGAGTAATAATCTTTCAATTTAGACAAAAAAAAATAGGAAACCTCCCTATTCTCAATATAATCCAAAATGCATCAGCTGCGCCACCGTTTACTACCGTGCACACGAGGGTGTGCCCAGGGGTGGTCTGGCCAGGTCGGCTGGTCAGCGATCGCCGAGGGCCCCGAGCTTAGGGGACCCCCACAAAGCTCGCGTCTATCATGAGGCGTATATGAAAGGCGTAATAAAAAATACTTATATAAGTTTATTTGCAATAGTAAAATTCTGCGCTTTAATTAGTTTCTTTATTTATAACATAGTGTAAAAGTGCTACATAAAAAATATAGGTGTCAGAAAACAAAAGACACCTGATTCTTTTTGAAAGGGTCGTTCGAAAAGGTTATTTTTGAGGTTTTTTTTACTTCAGTGCAGTTTTAAGTAACAAATTCACTGAATGAATGATAAAACCATAATACATTGTTAGATTTTATAAGCTGTGAAATTCTCACTCTTCATAGTATTTTTTCTTACGGAATTGCTATTATTTATTGACTTTTATCTAGTTATTAAGAGCCACAATAGCGTCAAATCTCTATTCGGGCACAATTTCCTACATTTTTCGGAGGAGAACGGTACGGAGGACCCCGTCATGATGCCCAGCCAACGGCCCCCATTCACCCCAGACCATCCCTGGGCGTGCAACCGAAATATCAAGTGTAACCACTTGGCAACGGGCAAACGGTTATATACAGCTTCGAAGTATTTAGTACCTTTTTATGTTTTTACCCACCTTTTATGGGGCTAAAATAATAATATATTTCTTTGAGATTAAAATGTTTTTAATCTCAAAGAAGATGAGAGGTAAGGGTAAATATCCAGAGAGAAAGGTAGTTAAACTTGGGTATTTAGACATAACTGAACATCAGGCATGAGGATATTTACATAGTGGGAACTGGGAAGACATTGCTGCACAAAACCAAAATACGCCCATTTACGAGAAGAGAAAATATAGGGCCGAAAGGGCAAATCGGAAAAACATGCGGAGATTGACTACGTTCAACGCGGGGGAGAAAATACTTGTACAAACCAGCCCAGTGCCAGACAAGGATGGAGAAATATACCAAGGTTTCCTTCCACTTTTTTTTATAGATTTTTAAATTAAGATATTTTTGGTCAAAACTTAGCCCTTTCAAAAATAAAAACGAATATCATTTGTGAGTAGATTAAAACAAATACTTTTAAGAATAAGTTTATTAAGCGCTTGTTATCGAAAATTTCATTGCTCACCATGAGATTCGATTTTTTTTAAATACTGCAATGCGAATTTACCCCGTATTAATGGCATTACAAACAATGAATATTTAATCAATAAATAGCTTGATGGACGACATGGCGATTGATAAACTCTTCTAGAGATGCATTGGAAGGGGAAATAAATGGGGATGTTGGGAACAGGTAGGGGAGGGAGAGCGGACAAAATGGAGTTCCGGGAAAAAGAGGGGAAATTTTCGGAGGGCTTCCATCTTTACTGAAAAGAAAGGGAGGGGGAGGCTATGACGCTTTCCCTCTCCTCAGAAGATCCGGGAGAAAACGCCCTAAGAACCAAAAGTGGGGATAATGCTATAGGGTATGGGATTTAGCCTCGCTTCCTTCTGTCCGGGATTGACTTCAAATATGTCGCCTCCCATACCACATAATATGTTCTTACGATATGGATCGCTATCGCTCGTTATACCATAATGATCGGATCCAGGATTTTTTCTGGGGAGGGCACCAGGGTCTAACAGGCATAAGGTCCTTACAGACTTGGGATTAAAAACTACATGCAACAATTACTCTGCGAGATGTTCCCTTAGTTTTAATACAAGCTCCGCCATGCTCCGAATGTTGTCTCGAGTGGGATTGTTTTTTCTGAGTTGAGTGGGGGGGGGGGGGAAGGAAAGGATAGTCCAGGGGTCAAAACGAGCACAAGCCCGGGTTTACCCTTGGTTAGGAAATTCTCTGTCGGAATCCTAAAGTGTGTTTTATTTGAATATTTATATGCCCTCTAAAAATGCTAAAAATAGTTGTTATAGTAATGTTTTATTAAAAAATTACATTTCAATTAAAATTTTTGTTAGGACACATAACTATTGCTCAGGTGATCGTGTTTGTCCTATTACGCGGTTATGTTACTTCAAACGGCTACAAAATATGGGCTATCTAATCTATATATCCATGATATAAGCATTTGAAAGTCTAAATTTTTAAGCAGACTTCTACTCTGATGTACAGAATGATAAGATGTAGCCATATTGCTACAGTGGGTGGAAATAGATTAATGGGACCAAAGTCATTGCGGTAACCATTAGTCCACATATTTTGACAGTCAAATTCTGTAACCGAAGAGCTGTATGGCATTCCAAGGATTCAATTTGAGTAGGTTAGATATAAAAAAAATCGATTCTTAAGGAACAAACAACAGACAAAAATTATAGGAACTGGCAGAGTGACCACAAGGTGTGGACTAATAGCTGCCACAACGACTTTGGTCCCATTAACCCATTCCCACCCATTGTATCAACAAAGCTACATCCTATTATTCTGAGCATAAGTGGCTCTTGAATAAAATCCTCAGTCCTTTTTGGTGTCAAATTGTCACATATGTGTCGAGTCATGCTATATATTAATCAACTAATTGGTTGATCTTTGGAGACGGTTGAAATAACTCCACTGACGGAAAGAGAGAGGGGCGATATGGAAATTCAGTATGGACGCCAATTGTCTGTAAATTACTTAAAAGTAAACAGAAAATAGCATTAATTTTTCTAATCATTAATTTAGCCATAATTTGTCTTGAACTCTATGACGCAACACCTTATCACCCACCGTTGTTGAGATAATAGTTCACGAAATAGTGACATTGAACGTTATGGTCAAAATTAAAAGTGCTCCGATTTGTCCGAAAAATTGGTTTCTAGACGATTCACGTGGCCTAGATTCGAAAAATGACATTTTTGAAAAATCGATTTCTCTGACCCCCGAACATATTCCAACACTGTAATAGATAGACAACTTAAGTAAGAGTTTCCAACCTTTTTCCATCTTTTTCAGACGATTTTAGAGGGGCTTAATTCTATAAAAAAATTTCGTATCTCGTCTCGTTCACCCGAAACATTTGCATGAATCAGTCAGTCAGGGGTCCGAAGTGGGTTTTATAGTATATATAGAGAGACAATGCAAGTGACGGATTGGTTCGTGATATTGGGATCCAAAATAAAATATTTTGCACATGCTATCTGAAAAAAAATCATCGAGGCCATATACCAAAAAGCATGGGGCGCTACACTTATCAGCTAAAATTTTTCCATATATTTTTAGTCAACCGTAGCAATACGTTCATACGATTTCAAGTCACTGACAAGCATTAATTTCAAATAACTCAAAAAGTAGCAATCTGACGAGCCTAACTTTAACTTTAATCGCGATAATTATGATATAACAAAGTATCAGTTTTTTTCAAAATTAAATACATGCTCTGGTAGTTACCAAAATGTATCTTATGCTTAGACATGGCCTGCTGTAAAGGTCTGTTTTAAAATTTCGACTTTTAAATGCAATTTTATGAATATTTATCTTGGGTAGCCTATTTTTTTTCTAGTCACTTGAGGTAACATAACAGCGAAAATAGACAAAAACGATCAGCTCAGCAATGGTGCAATGTGTCCTCTTAAGAAAACTTGTACTGCCCTCTTAACAAAATATTTGTGATTGAAATGTAATTTTTTAAATAAAACATTACTATTACAACTATTTTTAGCATTTTTAGAGGGCATAGAAATATTAATAAAAACACACTACAGGATTCCGACACTGAATTTCCTTACCAATCGTAAACCCGGGCTTGTGCTGGTTTTGACCCCCGGACTATATACAAACGGGGTTTCGGGTAAAGGGAAGGAGGTGAAGAATCAAACCAACCCCACTTTTCCATTTTATATCCTCACTCCCTTCCCCCCCCCCCTCCCAACCTCAGCAAAAACCAATCCCACTCGAGAAACCATTCGAAGCATGACGGAGCGTTCAGAAAAATTTTCGGAATTAACTTCTGTCACTCTCTGAAGGGGGAACAAAAATATTAATTTAAACGCGAACTACGAGACGGCGGTGGCTGAAAGAAGCAATCCGATTCTGAACAGTGCTAACGCATGAAGGTAAGACGAAGCTGTTCGCCTTCGCGCAACACCAAATACGATACTGGGTAGAATAAAGTATTCCGAATATTGCCACATAAGCGTCATTTTAAAAAAGAAGAGAAGATTTTTTCTAGTCTATCAAAATTAATATTCGTTTCCCAGGTTTTCTTCCGCATCTATCCATTTTAATAGAAAATTTTGTCCCGTAAAAAAACCAGAAGGAAATCCGGAAGAATCGCAGCCTACCGTTATGATCTCCGCTGAAGCCTAGTTGGAAAAAGAAAAGATTAGCTATGATAAATATCAAACATTTGTTAATATGGAATCTGTACATTTTCAACGTATTATTTCGTGTTTTAATTGAGTTTATTTGCATAATTTTACATCCTCATGGTACATAACATTCTTTTAATTACATTTCATTTATTATCGTCTTTATTAATTTGAATATTTTAATTTCTCTTCCATCAATTCTTCACACAAACTCACTTATGCAATTTTTAATTTTACTTGAAGTTTTATTTAAATATATATTTCTATGACCACTTGTATCTATGTTCACTTATGAAATTATACAACAGATACTATTTTCCAGTGAAAAGCGTTTTATAACGCTGAAATTTCCTACATGTGACTCATGATGAGAACTACTTTGTCAATAAAATCCTAGCCAGAATACAATCAAGTGTGGGGTATTTTTCTAAAGTTGATGCATAAAAAAATGAATTTAAGTTTAAATGAACCATCCGTTCTTACCTAAATTAATTTTATGATTCAACCGTCTTCTCCAAAAATGGACATTTTACGTGAGCACTGCCAATTTTTTATTGTAGCTTCAAGCCAATTGGCACCTCTATTACAAATCATCCTTAATTTATCAAGATTGAGAATAATTTTACTATATTGAATGCTCCATAATCTCTTAGATAGTAGCTCAAGCAACTTACAAATATACGGAAATGATAGCTAAGAAAAAGATAACAGAAGTAGGCCTGCTATTCCATTGTCGTGATGGAAACAATGCGATGACGTAGGTTCATTACACTTATATTTTATTCCCAGTTGTGTCAAGACATTTCGGATTTCTTCTCTCATGATGATTTTTCATCGCATTTTCCTCATCAAAGACTGAGGTCCAGGCGTGAAGGAGTTATTTTTCCGCATCTAAGTTAAAATAAATTGAGTTACTATCGCTGAGAAAAAGCATGGGCACTCTTATAGTAATAAAAAACACTGTTACATCCCAAACTTTTCAAGCAAAGACCGACAATTGTTGAAATTATTCATATAAAAAAACACAAGTTTTGATAGCTATCATAAGGTAAATAGCTCTGGATTGCTGTATGCGTTATAAAAAGGTTTGTGTGAATATTTAAATTAAAATCAAATTAAAAGCCTATTAAATCAAGCACGACATTAAATGAAATTCGAATTAAATAAATATTAAAGCTATGAATGAATTAATTCAAATTAAATTCTTTAAAAAATAATAAATCAAATACGCGTCAATATCACGGTGAGGGAGTGGAATAGGTACTTGCGGTTTCTACTACAAAGTACTTAAAAGTTTGTGTCCAGACCTCCCATTAAGTGAGATCTTACATAGATAGCTACGCCCATACAACCCGTTCTATTGACATACTCGTCACGATGTCTCTAAAAATGCCCGCTGGCCAGACAGACAAAAATATGTTGTTGATACGCAGGAAAACGGCGAGGAAACGAGCAAGAAAGCGGAATTAGATAGGACAAACAAATTTTCCCCCCAATCCCAGTCTTTTCTGAGCGGACATCGTCCTTGGATTTCGTGCGAGTTTTCCGTCTACTAGACTGTTCCTCATGCCCGCTCCCACTCGAGATAAGGGCGGATTGAGTGTGTCGAAAAAAGTGTAAAAGAAAGCACTGAGGGGAGGTTTGGAATCGGGAAGAGAGAAGAAGGAATGCTTAACGCCTTTCTAATTGGATCAGAAAACCCTCTCGGCGTCTATAAATAGACGCTCGCATAAAGGACACATCTGGCGACAAGATCTTCAAAACTCACCCGGTAACGGTGCCTGTGACAGTTTGCCCAAAAATTCCCCTTTGCCCCAGGATTGTCAGTGAGAAGAAGAGGAAGGAGTAAAATAAATAAAAAATATACATCAACTCTACTTTATCGGCCTCCTGCATCTTTCATGCTCTCCGGAGTCAGAGTGAATAAATGGGACGCCCTTGTGCCTTTCTGTTTATAAGTGCTCTATCAGACTCTTTGAGTCATGCAGCACGAGGAGTTAGCGGAAGAAAATCCATTTCTTCTGAAGATATGTTGTCACAGCTCCTAGTTTCCCTCACTTAGTGTCCCATAAATATTCATTTTAAACCGAGAAATTTTGAAAACAACGCCAGAACTGATTTTTCTGAGATAAAATAAAACTTATGGATGTTTTACAATTTTAGAAGCTATGGACGACTTTATTTTCATTTAGGGAATGTGAAAGCAATATCCGAAGTTAGCATTGTTTAGAACATAATATGAAGTCAAGAATAACGTAATGATACATTTACGGGGGGAAACTTAAAAATGATGTCTCAAAAGTCGTTGTACGCCGCATGAAGCGATAGGCGCAATCCACCAACACCACTGAGTTTCTTGGTTCTTCCACAACCACTCTCGACTGCCGCGAACCATAGTCGATCGCTCACTGTTGGCATAGCAGTCATCTCCATGGAGCATCACCTCATGTCTCAGTCCAGATGTGAAATCCGGCCTACAATACCTTTTTCTTTGGGCCGGAAAAGGTGGCACCTATCGAAATTAATCGCCAATTGGTTGAATTCCACGGTGAAAAATGTATGGATGTAAAAGGGTCATTCTCCCACAGTCGTAAATAATTATGTTCTTGGACTGCCATAAAAAAACGAAACTGGTAAATCAAAAATAAGATGAATTGTTATTTTATGTACCATTTTACCAATTTTAGTGAATAATTAGCAAAGAAAAAATTATATTCCCCAAATTTAATGTCCACAAACAGATTCGTCATGTCCATCGACTGTTCCAAATAGTTTTTCGAAGAGGTTTTCATTGTATTAACAACCTTTACTAAATAATTTATTATAAAATCTATGATTTAACAAGTTACTACAATACAAAATAACAATCATAAAGCAATAGAAACTACCCAAAATTGTCTTTTTGGGTTGCTTGTATTTCATAATATTTATTATAAAATAAAAAAATAGTTGTCCTACCGAAAAAAGCATTCTCCGTGGCCATACAGGAAAAAGGGGGAATAATTCATAGGATATGGTTGCAGCCCTGAACAACCAGCGTGTAGATAAAGATATTGCCAGCTTTATTGGGTTGTTGAAGTTTATACTTGATTTAGTGAATTTTTTAACGCTGGAAGAAAAATTTTGTTTTAGTTTTTTGAAAGAGCCAAGATCATCAGCCTTGCCCGTGGGCAGGTAAAAATTAGTAAAATATTTTACTAATTACAACTGAGATATCTTTTGCAGCTATAATATGCCATTTCAATGTAGTAAGAACAGTGCCCTATCTTATTGTCAGTCCCAGCAATAACTTAATTTAGAGGAAATCGTCATGTCCGTGGGCATCATGTTCGTGAAATCTGCAGTCTATGGACGTGACAGATGGTAACGGACATGATGATACCTACTCTATGACTAGATACAGAATTTCCAATGACAAATTAAAAATAATTTCTCGTGTGTAAACTCAATATTCCTCTTCTGCTATATCCGTGGACATATATATCATGTCCGTAGATAGAACAAAAGTAAAAATAAAAAAAAGTGCAAACAATACCCACGATCTTTGCCACTTACGTCATTAGATTGTACGATTGACAAACTATAATCACACAATTTTGGTTCACAATAGACACATTAATTTTTTGACTGGTGCAAATGTACGGTTTATTAGGAGATACACCCAAAATCGTTCGTAAATGGTGTCAAAGTTCCTTTCCAGCCACACAAACGTCCATTGCCAGGTGAGTGGCCAAACATGCAGCGCGTGGAATGCGCGGAATAAGTTGTGCATCATTTTGAAGATGAAGGAGATGATTTTTTGGACTCCATCACGCAACATTTTCATTTCCACATGTTGCTCGCCCTGAAGATACACCAGGGAGGGATGAAGTTCGCGACGGAAGACGATGTGCAAGATAAGGCCAACGGCTATCTTCGCAACACGAACGGAAGCTGGTATGACGATGGGATACAAAAGTTTATCTTGGGGATGAGAAAAATCAATGAGCTCCTGGGTGACAACATCGAAAAATAGATGCAGCCATGAAATTTCAAACGATGTATCCAACAATGTATATAAATGTTACATTCAGTGACAAAACAAAACGGAGACCTTACTTTTAATTGACTGAAACTTGAATTATGTTTTTCCACATAAAATATTTATAACATCACTACCATGGTTTCAACTCTCCGCGTCATCCTCAGGCTAATGAATATTTTATGTGAAAAAACATAGTTTAAGTTTCATTCAACATGAATAAATTCAATAAATTAACGTCTCAAACTATCAACGAGCTTACTTTTAAATTTACCCTCGTATCATATCCATATGATCAAAATAAATAGCAGCAACATTTCATCCCTTTAAAAGTGACGTTTGCGGAACGAGAGGGAAGAGCTTCTAATTGCCTGTCATCTTATATGGCAGTTAAAATTCTATGGCTACGAGAAGTTGAACACCTAAGGAAAATCATTATTTCGACCAATTATAAATAATTTTAGTTCCGAAAAAAATAAAAGTGAGTTAAATGTTTTCGGTATTGAAAATGATTGTTTTACGTCATGTCACGATTGCCAAACCTTTTTGGCAATGACACTATACCATTTTCATAGCTTCTGGAAGTAAAACTTTTTCAGATCAGCGTGGAATAATGTGGAAAATTCATTTTTCCCTTAAAATGGCTCGAGATTGCGTTAACAATGTCTTTACTTATTGCTAGAAAAAACAGGAAAACTTATATCTAAAAATTAATTTACCTATCCATCTGAACTTTCAGAGGAACGCTTCAACTGCACTGGAATCCACTGGGTTCAGATATCTCCTGTCTTAGTAGCTTCTTTCAAAATTGATCTACATCTCTTCAGAGCTTAATTTCTAATAATGTCTACATTATAATTCTCCTAAATTTACATTTATGATAAATGATGATAAATGCATCTGCTCAATTGCCTGAGGATGCAAAGCATTACTTCGAAACCTAGATCGCTTAAATAAAGCTTTTAGAGCGGAGCAACCAAGTCAGTCTTATTTTTTACATCAAACTCTTAATATTTACTATGATATCCCAAAGAATCGCGCCTACCCCAATTGTGCTTAAACCCGCAGCAGTATTTTTAAAGTAAACCTGTATTCTCGACTGTGTATTTTAATCGCAAAATGACGGCGTCAGGTGGAGTAATGTGGTGGTATGAGGAAGCTTATATGCAGGTTGTAGGGCAAAAAAAGGAAACGTTAGAATGAAAATGGAGGATTGTTTACCCTCTCACAGGATTGAAAGCTTTCGACGGTGCGACCCAGAGGACTGCGGTGGGAAAAGGTGGAATCTCTCTCTTCACGCACCCTCAAACTCCATCCGTGGAGCACGAGAGCGCTCGGCGAGGAAAAAGCGCGCGAAAAAAAACACGTCGGGGTATAAGGCTCGCAGGAAAATTCGCCCGGATGATACGACCGCGATTCCACGCTCCGAACGGATTCGTCCTGTGGGTTTCCAATTCCATTACAGCGGGATTCGAATGCGAAGGACGTTGGAGACAGGGTAGTATCGTGACTTGCGGCCTTGCGGTGCGTAAGAATGGAGGGTGACTTCCGAAATCGGGCTCAACGGGGTCGGTCATGGGGGAAATCCTCCTTCAATTGGGGGGGGGGGGGAGGGGGAGTCCAATCCAATTCGAAAGCACGAAGATAGGCATGAAAGATTTTGTGGCGATAGCGACCACCAGGGATTTCGCCCGAAACGATACATACAACGCATAGGCGTACCCAGTATCAAAATTAGGTGGGAGGGAGGGGAAAATAGCTGAGTTCGTTTTAACTTTTTTCATAGAAAAGTTTAATGAAACCAAAATTTTAAGGAAATTATGACAGCAATTTATTAGTTTTTATAATTATTTGCTTTAAAAAGTAATGATTTTTACTTTAGTTCCAAGTCTTCTACTCATATCGTTTTTCTTCAAAAGGAAAATTTGTTCATAACTTTTCTTTTGAACTAAATTTATTTTTGCTTCTAGGGGGGGCAGTTGCTGGGTGGGTACGCCCATGATACAACGCGTGGTTCACATTAACCTGGAATGCACTCACAGACAGGAGAAGAAATCACTATATAATGCCCTACACTTTTATTTAAAAAAAATAACAGAGCCGAAGCAAACACTGTGATAAACACGAATTTAGGTCGGCAGAAGTCAACGGTTTTGAACCCGGTGTCCGTTAAAGTTATTGATTGTATTTGACTGAGTATAAAAGAATACCTTCACTTTAAAATTGCATATGTATCTCACTTAATCGTAATTAAAAGTTGAATCATATTTTCGATTAACCAGAGATTATATCACATTTCCGGTACATTTCAAAGATTAAAATCTTGATTTTCATACAGAGAATATGGCGTATCTGTGTCATTAATAGTATACCCGAAGCTGAGTGTTTAAACAGCGATGACATGGATTCCACAACTTCAAAACATTCCAGTGGAATGATATCTGGTGATTTTCCGGGTATTCTTCCGCGTTTATCGATTTTGTAGGACAATATTTCGCCAACATTCCAGTTGGCGTAATATTGTCCTACAAAATGGATAAACGCGGAAGAATACCCGGAAAAATCACCAGATATCATCATTATCTCCGCGGAAGCCTACTTGGAAATTCCAATGGAATTCCTTTGCGCTGCAAAAATGTTTATTTATTTGACACTCTTTGTAATGAACACGATATTGATAGGTTAAGTGAATAATAAATTTCATCAACGTGATTAACTACATTACAAACTTGCGAAATATATCTACGCGTGGATGCCTAGGTAAAAGGGATTCTTTAAAATGCATCCCTTCCAACTGCGAGCGCAAATAAGGTTAAGTAAACCTACAGATTGTTTTCTGATGATAAATACATATATTGCGCCTAAATCTACTCTGGATTCAAATAAAACATGGGATAATATCCTAGTTAATTTTACACGCTAGCAGAAGAGGCAAGCTGGAACGCGCGAAAAACTGTCGTCGTCAATCCAACAAAAGTGGAAGACATACCCATTAACCAGCACACTACCATCGGATCATTAATTAATAAGGTGAGTAATTAGACAGTGAGTACACATTTCATCGGAGAAAATAATTTTTTATTCAATATCCTCAAACAGTAATTTTGAAATCTCAAATAAAATATCCACCACTGATGTACTCTAGATTTTCCACCCTAGCACTTCAACAAACGCATCCAGGAAATATAAATAAATTGCGGATACGGATTAGGATAGTCATGCACATCGTTATCGTCTGACAGCCCATCTCAAGGCAAAAGAATCAAAAGTGCATTTGCAAATCGCCATATGTGCACAGACAAGTCCACCTTCCAGGCTCCGCGCCAAGTCTAAAATTAGGGAGCACGGTGGGAGGGTAGCGAACGAAGTTGAAGAAACTTCCGCTTCACATGTGCTTGCGCTGCTTGAGTTATTGTCATGAGTAGGCTTACCATAGAGTTGCTTATACATTTTATTTTTAACCCATTATAACCCAATGTTGCTTCTAAGCAACATCAAAAATGTATAAATTTTCAGCTCTTTTTAGGAAATGTCTAAACTATGTATATATTTTTTGGTGTAAAGTTTAATGACGAAATATTTAGCTGCCACGATGATTATGATTGAGTGCAAAATTTTCAAATTTAACAAATAAGAAATCTTGAAATTTGATTTCTCCCAGAAACAGCTGTGGGTTAGAAAGGGTTAAGCCCAATAAATGGGATTCGCCTTAGAAGAAGATGGCTTGGTCTTGTAACTGATAGCAACCCTGACCACCTTTTCGGGAGATACGGGTTCGATTCCCGGCTGAGCCAAAGGAATTTTTCATGGTGAACGTCATCATCGGTGTACCAAGGCGTTCAATTGGGAAATACTAGCGCATGCGGCTTATTCTACGGGCTTAGATCCGTCCGATTACTATCACTTCGCATCATTGGGACACATACTCACCGAAAAAAACTTCTATTCGTATGAAAACGTTTGTGAATGACTCAAAAAATCGCTCGCTTCAAAGGAAGAAAAATATTTTTGGCTTCCAATTTTTAACCTGCCGGAGAGGAGGAAAAAAATTATAAAAAAAACCAATGGCGATTATTTTCAATAAAATATTTTTTTCGAATTTTCAAATAACAGATGTGCAATTTTTACAAAAAATTCCAGTTTTATACTTTTACACCAGGTATATAATAGATTAGCAGTTCCCAGCCAGTGGGTTTTTTGGGTGGTTTTTCAATCCTAACCCTTAAAACTATAGGTAATATTCAATAAAAATGTGCTACAAGAATGTCTTACCTCTTAATAATCTTAAAATTTAGTTTGAGCAAGACTTTTGGGAAGGGTAACGTGGGAAATGGGGAATCACGGCTTCTGGAGACGGGTCTAACATGATTTTATTTCGGGCTAGGGGGTCAAATAACTTGTATCAGAGAGGCTATGTAAGGGGAGCTCAAAATAAATTAAGATCTAGATTAAGATTTGAAGAATATCCTCTTCAATGAGCCAACATGGAAATTCTAATTGCGAAACATAGGAAATCGGAGGATAGCTTGATCACCAGTGGAAGGAAATATCAAGAAACTGGCTTTGCATGTAACATACAGAGTGCTGGAAAACTTTGCCACTGGAGAGAGCGACATAACGAAACCAAGAATTTAAATCACATTGCTCACGAAGTAATTAAACGACGTCCGACTGTGGTGAGCGACACATTTTGTACACTTTAGCTCATACCCTTAGGCGAGAGAAATTTACTCATTCCGTGTTGGTCATAAACCTATGCTGAAAATGCCTACGGAGCTCTAGCAACGCAATGATTGTGAATGTACAAATACTTGACCTAGATTTTTACGCAAGACTAATGGTGAGCATCAGGTGAATACTAAAAGAGTATAATATTTAAAAAGTAGTGGTCAGCCATTTGGTTGTTAAAAAACCACAGTAAGGCTATTTATGATACAATTAGCTTTTGTACAAAGCACCATTTTGTTCCATATTTTACGTGATAGTATGATCATGAAGGACCACTAGTAACATAATTTATTTCAGGATAAAGGACAAATTTGTTCACATTTCATCTGTCACATCACTGCATCATATACCCCGGTACGGGATCCCTGGCCACTAAAATTTGATTAATTATAGATAGAATATTTCAAGTTAAATTGAAGAGAAATTTCAAAAAAAGTTAGGTGCATGTAACTCTCCCACTTGTGGAATAATTTGTGCTGGGTGACATCTTTTCAAGTTAATTCTATGAACACTTTATTAGAGCACACAATAATCTCATAGATATCAAGAACATCAGTACTTATTTCCTAACATGAAACTTTTATTTATTACCACGGACTTTTAATAACAGCACTAATCTAATATTATAGCAGTGACCGCTGATGAAGCAGTGATCATACCACTGGACGGAATTCGGGTATAAAAGTATTTAGCAAACTTAATTGCCTCATCCTTGATAAAATATTGTAGTAAGAGGCAAATTAAAAGTTCCATCCTTCTGCAACGCTTTATGGTCGGGAAAAAAATCATATCCTCCTTTTTTCCTCGCGAGCAAGCTCTTGACTTCCATTAGAATTCCGAAACGTTTCAACGTAGGGATTCATTAGAGGCTATGAGAGCCACGCTGAGAAAGTATCATCGTCATAAATTTTCTCTGAGCAAACAGATGTAGGTCGCGGCTCGAGAATGAATAGCTTCACCATGAAGAAATTGGGGGACGAGGTGGAATGAGAGGACATTGATCAAATATTTCTGTGATGTCCAGCCCTTTTTACTCGGAGACTGCTTTTTAGGATGACTCTAACCTTAATCTGGGATTTCGCCCACACACATTTCCTAGAACTGGAAAAAAAACTCTTGAACATAAACACTGCAGCTACGATGTGCAGAGATACAACTAATTTGAAAAGGTAGTCCTTCCGCAGCGATTGCGATAGGTCGGCGGATTTGATCATCTGCTCATCAGAATTTCGAAAAATGTTGTTGGATCGTCAAGCCATCACGGAAATTAATCACGCGAGGTCAAGCAACACATGAATACCTGAAGAGCAATATTTTTCCCCTCAAGGAATGGTAATAATTCTGATAAAGATATGAATAAATGTTTATATTTTTAATGAGGATACGTTAAATTCACCATTCTTTAGTTTAAAATATCAGACAAATTAAGTTTACCAAACTTTTTCAGATAAATATTGACGACAAAATTTCGCAAAATACGTCACTGCCATTTCAATCAAATGGCCTTCCGGTTTCCTTGATTCGACAATGGCATATTGTAGAAACTTCACGTTGCACCTATTTGCCTTCGGGGAATTGCGAAATTTCACTCACCGCATTCCATAGTATCCAATAGTTCTGCAATATCGACCAATAATCATTATCACGGACCTTACCTTTGCAATAGACTCCACTCCCACCGTATTATATTTTTCCAATCCAAAGCCGATAGAATCGATGAAACATAATTAACCCTTCGAAAAGTTAAATGAATACTTAATATTTTATACGTTATTTTCTTACTGTCATGACATTATATAACGAAACAACTATTTTTAATTGGCTTTATTATGTATGTTTGAAAATTTTAATCTTGTTTATATAGTTATATTACTATCCCACTGCTGCACTTACAAAAATGGCGGAATGATTTTTATCGATCTAAACGTCTTACCCTTATTGTTGTCACTTTTTGTACTGTAATATTGTTTTTACCTCGGATTTTTTTGTGAATTTAATGAGGAGAGCCTCTTTTCACATTTTTTGTTAGTCCCTCAAGTCTTCCACAGTTTTTCCCGACCGGATAGCATTCTTCGGAGTTCGTCCCCTGGAATTTTCTCATTTCGCCTCAAATTTTCTCTCATTAAGGTTGAATGACTCCATGAATCGCTCTCTCTCTTTAAGATAGTCCCATTAGCATAAATTTATTCATCTGTTTCAATCAACCCTAACATGCAAACAAATTTCTACTTTAATTTTTTAGATTTGCTTCATGTGAATATGCTTTTTTTTTACAGATTACGCCTGTTGTGTCATCTGCAAGCAAATGAAATAAAATTACTAATAGTAACAAATGAAGAAAGAATTCTTGAAAAGCTTACGAGTCCCGGCGAACTATATCGATGAGGTCGATTTAAGGTCATTGTTCTCCATTTTCGCGTCGCTTGGGGGACACGTCATGAAATGTCTACCAGCCTGAAGGGGTTCCCCCAGAAATTCCCTTGGAATCTTAAAGACATTGAAGGCATGCACGATAAAGATAAATATTATATGTGTCATTCACAAAATAAACCATATGTTGAAGGATCATCAAAGCCACATTTTCTGTCTTCTCAAAAATTAAGAGGAACGCTGCTATCGAAGCCATATTAGAAGTGGTAGATGTAGTTATATTTTGAACAGCCTGTTTTGAGTACTGTGCTTGTTTACCTCCAAAGGTCCTGCTTAAAACTGTAGGATGAGCTACATAGAAAGGAAATAAACTCTTTCTAAACAACTCACTGTTTGGAAACACACTTGTCATTAGCAGCGGTAAATGGAAAATATGACACCATATTTCTGTTCTCGAATTGTTCCCTAATACGATAAAAGTTTACCTTTGAGTGAAGTGAAAGTAGGTACCATCAGAAAAGGTACATAGAAATGACAAATTTTGAGAATAGGAGAAGAAAACGGCAAACAGTGAAAAAGAAAAACAAGTTGTGGAGAGTGCGATAATTGAGGCTTGTACGCTAATATGAGGTCACTTGCTTCCTACCTATGGGAATAGTATCAACCAGAGGATTGCCATAATAAATAACAATAACAATAATAGCCCATGGAGTATGATTTTCTCGTAAAAAAGCATAAATTGACTTATAATACAAAAAGAAACAAAAATTTATTTCCATACACATGCCAAAATGCTATGAAATCGTCAAGAAACTACTGGAAGACTGCGTTATGCATACTTAAATGATTTATAAATGTGTAGAGCTGGACATCGTAATACCAAAAATGTGGCTTTAAAATATAGTAAAGCTGAGTGAAGAACTTGATTCTCGAAAAAAATGTATAGCCTTTTATATTAAAATTTATTTAAAACTGCGGAAAAAATGCGAGTGAGATAGCTATTAACTCAATACATCGTACGAAAATAACCACAGCTATTCTAATTTATCTATTTTTAAATTCACCAAGGATGAAATTTGCTACGAGAAAATATTCGGCTCAGGAGGGGTTTATTTTTATTCACATGGTTAGGGTGAAGCAATGCTCGATCTTATGATAAATTCTTAATTATTTACACACTGTATCAGCAAGTGATAAAAAATGTCACTCAAAGTACTTCAACCCAAAGGTCGACACGGTTGGTTGTTCTTGAAGATAAAAGATAAGTACATTTATAGTGAAAACAACAGCTGGATAAAAATTTTAACACGAAATATGGATATAGTGAATGGTATTAAGAACTAGTAGAATGCGGAAATATGAACTCGTATTCTTTTCTAATTGAAACATGATCTAAAAGTCCGAACATTTCCCACGCGCCAATAGAGGCAGCTTGTGGGATAGTATAGCATATTATAATTTGACACATTGCAGCACACTTTTCTTTTATCGGATGTATTTACACTCATTTTATTACATTAGCAAGCTAATGACTCGACCTACAGACGTTTCTACGCTTAACTATTAACAATGCTTTTACCATATTAGTCGTCCGAAGAAACGTTGCAACGTGTTGGTGATATACAGCTATTTAAACCGCTATAAATTCAGAAAAGACTTCACTAAAATAATTTTAGGGAAAGAATCACATTATATTTTGTATCAATCATTTTTTTATCAAAGTAATACCAATAATATTAATGCAATATAATATCGTATATGCGCAAAGGAATTGCTTCCTGGCCCTAAGAAACATCCCTAAGTGAAATCTTATACATGCATTCAAGGCTTGGTAGATGCATTTAAATTTACCTACCAACCCTTAAGCAGCCACTATAGGTGTGTGGTGGGAGATGCTTTGAGGTCAATCGCTAAGCAGTAAGAGAATAATAATAAAATTGAGTTTTGATCACAGTTTTGGATATTCTAAGGTACTCTATTGCTCGAGAGATTAAATGAATTCCTGAACCAACCCATTTAGAAAAGAATCTCTCTAGTTTTCTTGTTTATGTCAGGCTTAGGTGTATCATGCAGTTCTAAAATGATATTCTTAGTGTCGCTCTAGAAGAGTTCAGCAGTTAATTTCTCAACTCAAAGTCTAGACATACTTTTATATACTAACTCGTCACCCGCCACAATATGAGTGTAATGGATAAAGTTAGGACACCAGCCGTAAAGAAGGAAGAGGATTATTAAAAACATTAAGGTGCCTGTGGTGAGAGATTACAGAATGAATTTCATGATACCCTTTCATTTTTTGGAGAGAAATTAATTCCTATATCTGTCCACCCAGAAAAGTATTTTTTTTATCATTTCGTAGGCAGTTTTTTTGCTTGTTCATCGTTTCTAACGGACCAAGAAATAAAATGCGGTTCGAAGATGATGTTCCACGTGTCGCTCTGAAATCTATCTGCTCGAGAAATCTAAACCTAGCACGTAGTCTTCGAGTGTCTAGCTGCTTCCAGCCCAATGCACGTAAAAGCTGTGTACAGCTTTCAATTCCATGGAAGCAGCAACTGACGATTCGCGCCGCGTATTCCAATTGCGGTATGACGAGTGTGAAGTTGCACATCTCTTTCATTTTTTTTGCGACGACCTTCCAACAATATGATTGACTCATAGTGGCTTTTTAACAACCTGTTACAAATATTTCCTTCTGTAGTTGTGGAAGTAACTGTCTTAAATTTTAATTAGTCCTGGTGAATAATAATCAGGTATTTATATCACAACATACACAAGGTTAATTCAGTCGTATTGACCGACATTTTGGAAAACCATTTGACTTCCAATCTCAAGGCGTGTCATCGTATGAATGTCAGTTTAGGATTACACAAAAATTGTTTTAGCAATCTAAGCCTAACCCGTAGCCTTCGAGTCTCATGCGGATACAAATATTATCCGTACGAAGCTATATAACGGTCTCTGTTCGCCCGTAGCCGTTTTTTACAATGTTTGCCGCTTTATTCTGTATTTTATTTAGATCACGGTGATGAAAATCTCTCTATGAAAGTGAGGCATGGTCAATTACAGTCGCAGAAATGTCAAGGGTGGAGGCCTTCGAAATGTGGTGCTACAGAATAATGATGTGAATCAAATGGATCAACCGAGTAAGTAATAAGGAAATCCTAAGAAGAGTGAAATAAAAGAGAAACCTCATGAAAACCTTGACAAGAAAATGGAACAACCTTATGGACCACATTTTGAGACATTATGGCGTGATGAAGACAGTTGTCAAGGGACAAGTAGTGGCAATAACGAAAAAGGAAGAAATCGAATGAAATACTTGGAACAGGTAAAGAAGGACGTGCAAGAGAAGAAAAACAATGAATGAAAAGATTAGCTGATAGGATAATTGAGTGAAGAGCTGCGTCAAACCAATCTTAGGATTTTTGAACAGTGATAATGATGATGGAAATCTAGTGTCTAGATGGTTGAATCAATGGAATTTGGTTAGTTGAAGCCCTATCCCAAGCAGCAGACGATATCTATCGGATATCTAAATGAGGTTGATATATACAAAACGCATTGTTTTTACACGATGGATATTTTCACAACATTACATAGATATTCTACTTGCAACATCCACGAGTTGTGAAAATAACGTTACGTAGATATCCAAGTTATAATATCCGTGATATTAAAAAAATGCTGTTCCAAACATTATCCATGGGTATGCATATCTTCTGCATAGAATTGGAGATCACAAATTTTTTTACTGTAAGTCCGAGGATTACTAAGAACCGCAATAACCACACCCATTATCTACTCATTAGATAAAGATACCTAAAAGATGTTGTGGACCTCCATGTCTACTGTAGGACATCCCTGCAACGTTGTTTGACGTTTCCTTTGTATATTTGACAAATATCCATACATTTTTAAATGGATTAACATGGATGTTGCACGGATGTTACATGTTAACGCCTACAATGTTGTCTGTAAGTTGTTGGGACATTGATTGCTGCTTGGGGTGTTATAGAGGGTTAACACGAACGAGGATTCCAAACAACATCACTTCCTCCATCGTCGTTCCCTCCAACCCAAATGACACAACCTTCCTCAACGTCATTCCAGCCAAGTCCCCCTCGCCCCCCCCCCCGTCTTGGATATTAGGGAAGTAAGCGATAAAGCTCGTCCGAAGCCGATGCGTTTCTTGGAGGGCACCCAAGAAAGACTTCAAGCGGTCCATCACACCAAGCAGTGGAATGAACCTGCTCACACGTGAAGACGCCACCAACAAACCTACCACGCTGGTAGTGATGGAAAACTGTCGGACCAAATCGATTTTTGGAGCAATCGATTTTTAAATCAGAATGAAAATGTCGAGTTTTTTTTTAAACAAAAATCGAAATTTGGACCAAAAGGTCGAATTATCCAGAAAAATTGATTATTATTTTTTTTCGAAAAATGTAGTCCGCACAACAATTTTATTATTAATTTGAAAAAACTTGAACCTTTAAAGGAAGGCTTTAAATTCCAGATGGCCGGGCATTTAAATGGCCAAAGTTTAACACATAAGCGGCTCTCCAGTTACCCTCGAGCGACGAAACTCATATTAAGCTGATTTTAAACGAAGTGTGCTTCAGTGGTCCCTAAAAGGGATAGCAAGGCCATAAACGAAAACATTAGATGGTCCCATTTGGGACGGCAAGGACGAAAAATTTTAATACACATTGGGTAAGTGGAAAAGTATCCCAAAAATCTACCCGGAATAGTCGATTGAATTATTAGGAGCAAAACATTATAAATGCACGCACATAAAAGTTTTGGAATCACATCTGGGAATCATTCGGATCCTTTAAAATATTTTAGTAAATATTAACTGATTGGGATTCTTTCTTGATCAACGAGGGCGTGTCTTTCCAATTTTAACGGTCTTAGAGAAAAGTATTTCACTCGGGACGTATGACATTATCATAGGCCGATAGTGACGCTGCTGGGATCAAATTAAATTGTCAAGATTGAAGTTAAAAAATCGAGTTGGAACAAAATCTCGAAGATTAATGAAATAATTTTATTTATTTATTTTCAACTTCCCCGTAAACAGCACATTAAGGCCTTTACAACGGAGGAATTAACAAAGTACGACACAAACAGCCGTTCCCTGGATAGGGACCACCTACCCTTGCGGGATTCGAACCTGCGACCTACGGTTTGGCAGGCGAAGAGTTCACCCCGCCACTACCGAGGCCGGTGGAAGATGATTGTTCGATCTCGATTTCCTCGATCTTTGACAATTTAAATTAGATTTTCGATTTTAATTGAAATCGATTTTTCCAACGCTACACGTAGGCTTTTTCTGCTACCTGAGATAACAAACCATTTAAAGAGATTCTGCGGCTAACGGGTAAAAATGAGGACCGGGTTAACTTGTAGATCGAGTTAGTGTGGCGGCTTCCCACCCCGAGGGCCCAGGTTGAAAGGTTTATTTTTCAAAGACTGCCCGATTCCTGATGTAGTTCAGTGTGGACGGCACTTATCCTTCTATCGGCACCTTCCATTTCAGCTTTTTCCTATGGCCTATGTCGGTCACTTTTAGCAACAACGTATGCGGCTTAGTGATATTAATATATATATATTTCAAAAGGTACATCACGAGACAACCATATAAGGTACAATTTATTCGTTCGCCTTCGATACGATATGTGTACCTGTCCAAAAATCTAGGATGACTTTGGTGACCCCAAAACCTGGTGGCTCTTATGTTTAAAGAGGGCAAAAGTATATTAAAACCGGTAAATTCATTGCTAATAAATTATGCTAACATGCGTATCGAACAAGTTGTAGAAAAAACGCTGATATTACAGATGTAGATGCTGATATAGTGTAACGCCGTGGAGATACCTAAACCCATTGGCTTAACTATGGGGGGTGGGAATGAGGGGATAGACCCTTCAAAGCCTCAGAGAAATAAAAAAATATTTAATACTATTGTCTAGTTTTGACGTATAATAAATGCATCTGCTCAAAGTTAAATTTTTAGGGCCAAAATGATGAAAATGTAATTCAAGGCATGTCATTTTTTTTTTAATTCTCCCGGACCTGCCTGGGGTTGGTCGTCACCTGACGCCATCCCACCCCCCCAAAAGCATATTCCTAGTTACGTCGCTGTTTAAACATGCATATATAATTAAAAAAAAAATTCCATAGGCTAGGACTAAATCAGATTCCTCAGGAAGACCAAGCAAAAATTCGTTAAGAGAGAATTAATGAGTTAAATTTTGGAAAGAAAAATAAATAAATAAATGGAATTAAGTAAGAGTGGATTAAACGTACTATGTGACATAATTCAAAAAAGATACGAAGTAATCTGCAAATGCATCAGAGTAATATTGAATGTTGTTGAAAAATTAAATTGCTGCAGTTAAATAAGATGAAAAACACATGGTTACGTCGAGTTCAACTCTCACATCACCGACTAAAATACGGTCAAAATGTAGGCATCTCACTGAACTCAGTAAGTAGTGACTATCATAAGTATCACATTCATATATCGCCCAGAATATGGCTTGAAGTCTTTAAAATTGCTTTCCCGCTCCCACGAGTATCGCAATCAGCTGGAGAACTGGAAGAGAAACTTCGCTCTTGATTTCGCCCAAGCCCTATCCACCTTGTTTACCACTTCTCTTTCGCCAGAACACATATTTTTCATTCCCGCTCGTCCACAATCCCCAAGTGCCCACCAATATTCTCTTCATTGAGGAGAAGGAACCTTTTTCCCCACTTTGTCAGGAAAGAGCCATCGCTTGTTCACTTATTGGTCGCCATCACCCTAATTATAACTCTCAGTACGAAGTTTCTCCGCGGCTTTACTCCAGTGGTTCTACAGCTAGTGCGTCAGTGCTTTATTTTATTATTTTTTATTATATTCACATTTTGTTTAATGAAAGAGGATTTGAAAAGTGTGACTTATTAAAATCGTTTTATTTATTTCATCACAGATGAATTTTCAGTGCAAGTTCTATGTCACTATTGTTAAAGGGTGAAATATTTTAAAGATTATAGATAAAACAGTTAAAAATTTTCAGGGCCAACTCAACCCTCAAGAGAGATAAAAGGGTAAAAATAAGGTTCAAATCATAGATAATAGTTTAATATTCTGAGACCGGATTGCCATAGCTTTCTATTTAGCTGCCCCACCATTTTATTATTCAGCTGCCTTTTCTTTTATATTCTTCGTGGCCTGTGTGGTTAATTCTAGGCTATATTACTCCGTTTTTGCTGAACGGTTTTCGACGATTTCTTCATCAAACTTACCTACTCATAGTGTGCACGATTAAGCAGGCAATTTTACATTGAGAGTCCACAGTGCACGTAATTCCGTTAAAAATAAGGCCAATATAAAAACGTGTTCAAAATTTCTAAAGTTTGACTTACAACTCACAAGAGCTCTTGAGGCTTTTTTCATACAATTTGAATGTTTTGTCAACTTCTTTATTTTATTCGATTATTCCTAATCATCCCGAAAACTACATTCCTCCAAATCCGGGGTTAAAAAATTTAACTATGCATGAAATATTACACCATTGTATTCTTGAAATAGTCCAGAAAATACACTGAGAAATGAATCATTATTCTATCACTTGCGTATGCTTCGCGTTATCCTAAACAACCTTAGTCAGCATGTGAAAGTTTTTCTTAAGTCAGCTTATGTGGAGGTAGGGTAAAGTCCTCGCCTGCCGAATCGAAGGGTTTGTGTCTCGCCTGGGTACGTGGTCGCGGTCCACGGCTGGGGTGTTTGTATTGTGCATTTTTAATGCTGGAATCCCCATTGTAAGGGCCTTTTTGTGCTGTTTACGGAGAAGTTGGAGACAATTAATTAAATCTGTCAAATTTTTAGAGAAATATATTTGTTTGATACATTATCACGATCGATGCCAGATAAACAAGTTGAATTAAATGATGAAACACTCAATATAAATTCAATGTGCCGATAAGCTTTATCACGACATGTGATGCAATGACATGAGCCCACATGGAATCAGACTGACGCTGTATCAGAAAAAAAATATGAAAAGGCTGCATGGAATACATGTATATTTAACCTGGTGAAATGCTCCACAAGCTAATTAATAACTAAACTTCAAATGCTCACAATAACTTGTCCACTTCAAGAAAACCAAACCATCAGTCACTCTCAAAACCTACTCGATTATACCCCGTTTCCGCGCACCCGATGAGATGGTGCTTCACAGTTTCCTCGGTCGTGAAACGCTCGAAATGCGAACGTTCGCTTCGACCGCTTTTATCCCGCGGCAAAAGGAAAACACGTCTACTCCAGCCCCAGCCGCGGGTGACGAAAAACTGATATTTTCGGAAAATTCAAACTATCTCCTTTGTCCCGGCGGCGTCATCAACAGCGATGTCCTAACTCAAGCGTCCGGGAGTGAGGTTGCCACGGTTTTTGCTCCATATCCCCGGAGTTTGCTGCCTCTACCGCCGCTCTTGATTTGGCGACGCTGTGCCGTAATAACTAGGTCGCAAACATGTTTATCCAATACCGCGATGATATTACGTGCGCTTATTTCGCCAGGATATAGCATCATGTGCCTGTCTGCCGTTGATTTTGCTGGATTTTCATTTATCGGGCCCCTAAACAACAGGGAAGATTTGTTTTGGAAGTCATAATGCTGTAATCGAAAATATATGCATAAATCGCATAAATGTTGCAGCATCCAACGGAATAAGGATCGAAATATATTATTTACAGCTTTAGGCATTTCCGTCGGTGCTAAATTACAAATACATTTTGTCAAAAACACACGGATTTTATTCTATACCACGTATATTAGTTTTAGCATATTAAACCTATGTATTTGTAATCTTTCTTACGATTATATTCCATTTATGTCGTCCCTGGAGGTATGAACTTTCATATGTTGGGGCTTTCCAAGTCCTTCTAGATTTTCAGAAAGTTATAATTATTAGTTCATGACATAGTGAAGTGCCCATAATTACACCTTAGTCATCCATTGATGAAAAGATGCGTCTTGATGTTCGGGGAGATTATATGAAAAGAAGAATCATTGTGCTAATCTGAGGTAAAAAAAGTGACTATTGCATAGAAATAGCACTTTAATATGGGTTTATTGACAGCTGAACTCCTTCGAGTTCAACCTAAACGCGGCTCCGAAGAAACACTTTCCAATCCGTTATCTGATGTATTCAATCCTAATGCACCTTTATCATCTTTAAATCATTCAAAAATTACTCGCCTTTATTTAAGCTGAATCATCACTCAGCAATATTCATATTTTTTCAGTAATAATTTTTTCATTTTCACTGACAGTAAAAATGGCAAGGAGCTTGACACAGCTGAAAAGTGAGGTCTCCAGCATCCATAGGTTATAAAATTCACCCATGGTGTAAACCAGTAAACTATTGAAATTATACACCACAAAACTAAAATTTGGGGATCTCCACTGCTTGTTAACTTTTTCAAAAATTTCAGAACTCGAGGCGGCTAACCACATCCACCCTCCTCTTTGGTTTAGTCCAGTATAAAAAAAACTTAGTAAGATTATTATTTTAAATCTCATCATCAAAATTGCGTTTCGACATCCATAAGAACAAATAAATAGGTACACTGCAACAAGTAGACGATTATATCTGCAGCGTTTTTGTACCACCTCATTTCACTCAAGGAATCAATTTACTTGTTCCAATTATGCGGCGTCCGCCTAGTTCATGACGGCTAAACAACTGAAGCCGATTCCTTACAGCCATATAATACAAAACTAACATTTGGGGATCTCCTCTGCTTAGAAACTTCTTAAAAAATTTAAGAACTCGAGGCGGATAACCACATCCACCCTCCTCTTAGTCAAGTCCAATATAAAAATACTTACTAAGATATTAATGGAAATCACATTATCAAAATTACGTTTCATGAAATTTTACCACCAAAGTCAGTAGAAATCCTAGTTGTAACACCAATTAAAATATGGAAGAAATAGATTTACAGTGTGGAAAACATTATCTCAATTAATTATTATTAATTCAATTTACTTAGATCTCTAAATCCCTGATGACGATGGGCGAGTTGCATATCAAAACGTTGGAAGGAGAAATAGAGGACCTTACCGAGTGTGAAACCGAATAAATCTTTACTATTCATGCATAGTGGATTAGTAAAATACTTCTACGTAGCAGAAGATAACATTTGTTGTAAGTGAGACACAGATTTTTGCTTGCAAACCAACTTTAGGATAATATCGATTATTTCAATTATTAAAGTACTCATTTAGCTGAGGTGATACACACTGAATGAGTGCAAGCTCTATATTATTATTTTTATAACAGTAAGTGGTTCACCATCAACATTGGCCATCAATCCTTAGATATAACGAAGGGCCTTATGCTTTCCCGGCCAATCATTATCATATTCATAAAAGTCAAAAGAAATCAACCCTTGGACCCGAAAGCTCTTCCTTTAATCCTAATATTGGTTTAAAGAAGCTCATTACTCAGTTCTTATATGGGTTAAGCTCTTCACCCTTATGTTCTTATTCTTCTTTGACATACTTTAATAACTGTCCCACATTAATCGAGAGCTTCCTTTTCCGTTCGTCATCTAACGGACTCTATCGGGCGTCTTCCTCCCTAACTTTCGCCACCCTCGCTTTCTTCTGTTTTGCGACACGCGCGGACAATCTACGCCCCCAATCTCCCCTCCCTTCCCCCTTCCCACAATCCACCCACTACTCCGGCCGTCCCCTGAAAGCAGAAGGAAAAGAATAAAAAGGGAATGGTCGTCTCAATCCCTCCCCTTACTCACCAACCCTCTCCTGCACCTAAATATAGATACCTACTCTAGTCTTCGCTCTTTGCTTTTCCCCGACAGTCCTCCTCCTATTCCGACTAGACTACCTTTCCGTCCACCGCCTTCATTAACTAAAGCCTGAATCACACGATGCTCTGCTATGTACAAATCCAAGGAGACCAGAGTGGACACAGTTTCCCAGACCAAACCTGTAATACTCAAAAATATCTCTTGCCTAAATCATGGGGAATATATACAAGATTACGCATGCATGGCAGCAGAATGAAATAGTTTAAATATGGCTAAAGGCCAAAACTAGGAAAATATATTTGCTTGATTAATATAAGCCTTGTCTTCTTCAAAATCAGCAGCAAGGTTATCTAAAGCATTTTTTTCCTTCTAGAGGAAACATTGCTAATGTTCCAGGCTCCAGATTATTTGATTACTCCTCTACACAGGACTATTAATTACCAAAAATCTTTCAGCGTTGCCGGGGCCAGGTTGTAGAATAGTATTTCTAACGACATAAAATAATCCAGTTCCGTTTTATCAAAAAAGGATGTTTTTAATCTATTAAACTAAGAAAGGTCTTTATTTAATGAGCATGGAAAACATTGAAGGACTGATGTTTTAGTTCATAGTAATGTAAATGTTTTAAGAATCAATGGGTTATCGAGCTCAAATATATACGAACTTTGTTGTTTGTTTTTAGTGGACTAAGAGGTCCATGGACAATAAATTTACATTCTATTCTAAACCTATACTTCGCTATGAGCCTGATTGGCTGGCTATGACCATAGCGCTTGTTTTTTTGTTTTTCATTTTGATTGGAAATGTTATTAACATTAAATTTTATGATCAATAAGATATGCTCAATATAATATGCGATAGGGTTTTAATGAAATGTATTTATTACTGTTTACTTCGGTGATTCTATTTCCTTTAAATAGACAGGGGTTTCAATTTGGGCCTGCTGCGCCGCCATCGTGCATATATTCTCTCTTGCATGTGTATTTCCACTGAAAAAACTACATTGAAAGGATTCTTATGGTTCGAGATTCATGACCCAATTATTGATGGATGGGTGAAATTCAACCAACACGTCTCCCTCAGAGGGCTGGAAATCCTATTACATTCAGGATATATTCAATGTTTTTAGGTAGCTGTTGCCAATATTTCATAACAGACGCATCCAGTGGGTTCCGATTAAATACACAACGTGGAGCATTTTTGCATAATTTTTCAGTCTGTTTTCATAATTCATTAATTATAAACTTCAAGCTATCTTCATAAGCTTAATAACGCTCTCAATAGCTAAAATATTTCACATGAATCACTCAACTACATATGTATTAAAATGTAAGTTCAATAATTAAAAAAATATTATCTTAAACGAAAATGGAATGCGCAGTCTAATTATAAACGTTGATATCAAATCCGCGAAAAAGCCACCACTGATACGCTATTCCACAACAAGATTTGTAAAAATTTTGTCATCGGCAAGGCACTAAGATGAAATGGGTGAAAATAGAAAACTCTTTGGTGACAGTTAAATCCCAGGTATAGGTTCGTGCTACAATCTTAGGTAACGTTTTTCTCTGTTCTCATGAAAACCTGATTGAGTTAATTTTCGAGAGAGAGCCTGAGTAGTGATCGAAATTTCTCTGAAATATCTCGATTATCGTAGGGATCTGAACTTCCTCCTCTAGATGAGAAGCTAAAACGATTGTCACATCACTAATTTGGATTTATAAAAATACTCCAAATCAATAGCTTTATACCCATGTATCGAAGGCGTTTAAGCTTTTTCCCAGCTAGAGAACGGGATAACCACACGGATTGATTATTTCCCAATGTACTCGTACCATATATTAACCATGTAGTTCAAACATTAAAAACAATTTTAGTATCAATTTCTCCACCGGTATCTTGGTTTATCTAATTTACCCCAAAAGTCGATTATATGCCTCGAAAACTTGGCGTATTAATTAAGAAACATCAAACAGTATTCTTCAGCGCACTAACTGCGCTGTTCATAAAACTACCCAATTTTATCGCGATTTTATGCGGTCAATGTTAATAACACCACCGTCCAGCTGGCAGGTTTAAAATACATTACACTAACCGGCTGGGCCCCTGTTTGAGGTTCAACACAAATTGTGGCTTCTCCATTGCTATCATACAGGATCGCGAAGGCCAAACACCTTGAAACATGAACCTCGTACAAATTGCCATGGGAATGAAGGAACCTGGATAATTTAGTAAGAATCTTTACCATAGCCGGGAAAGCCTGAATTTTATCCATAAGTGACAACAGATTTTGCAAAAGTTTTATACATTTTATTACATGCCTGAAAATGGATATGCTATTGTTATAATGATAGAGATCTTTGCAAGAGCTAGGAAAGACTTAAGTCCATTCATAAGTGACAATAGGTCTCATTAAAGTTTTATACATTTATGTGTAGCATGGGGCATTTGGTATCATTAGACTAACCGCGGAGCGAAGGCTTGAGTTCTATACAGGCTGTGGCTTTTCCATTGCTACTTTACCGGGACGCCCAAGACCTAACACCTTGCAACATGAACCTCGATAAAATTACTATGTGCTATCGTATGTAGTATACTGTATGCGCTGGTAAATTTATATCATTTAAGTTGATAATTCCTATTTAAAACGACGACCAATGGGGGTAAAGGCACCTGATTGCCTCGAAGTGATTTTTGCAAGAGCTAGGAAAGCCTTAGTCCATTTATAAGTGAAAACAGGTCTTATTAAAGTTTTATAAATTTTATGTGTAGCATAGTGCATGTGCTATCATTGGACTAACCGCTGGGCGCAAGCTTGAGGTTCTATACAGATTGTGGCTTCTCTATTGCTATATTACGGTGACTTTAAGGGCCTAACACCTTACAACATGAGCCTCGATGAAGTTACCACGTGCTATTGCATGTAATATAGTGTATGCGCAGGTATATTTATGTCATGAAAATCATTATTTCCTATTTAAAACTACGACCAATGTAGAGAAGTCTTCACCCCACCTCCTCCTTGCATCCACAACATATATTTTATCTACCTTCCCAGGGGATCCTCAACACCTCGAGATAATACCGATGCCCGCACAACATGCCCCAGGCGGGCACATTCGTTTAAATCACGTCATTTAAATTGCTCCGCTGGTCGTCACTCTCGTCTCCTAATTCAAGGCAAAGCGCCCGTTCCTGTCTCATGTAAAGTGCTCTCTTGACGTCTCGCGGAGAAATGGTTTACTTGTTTTTCAAGAGCAGCTGAAAGAGTCGCGAAAAAATATAAAATACGAAGACAACGCTGTCTCACAGGTGAAAGGAAAGGAGGATAGGGCCCTTGATTAGTTATAACCTCAACTTGTACAGATTTTAGTGTATGCTAGAAAGCAGAGGAAAAGAAAGCGTAGGTATAATATAAGAACAGTCTTCGGTTAACTTAAGGTAAAGTAACTCAACAGCATTACCTTCGAAAAGTAATTAGAGCAACTGGTACTTTATTTTCGTATGAAAATGCCATGCAATAAAATTTTGAATTTCTATTATCACGGAAACAGCAGTGAAAAATCCGAAAATATCGGTAGGCATTTTCGATAGAGTAGATTTTTATTAATTGAATAATTGATGCAAACTGTAGAAATTCATTGATTAAAATACCAATATTTGCACGTATTACGTGGTGTTTTTATTTTTTGGGGTTAAACCGGCAAAAAAATAGACGGAGAGACGCAAATTTTTATATCATTTTTCCTAAATGCCAACGTAAAAATGAATGATTCCTTTTAATGATAGTTAAAATTCATGTTTACCGTAGAAATTATTGAAAAAAGTGAAGGTTTTAGGTTTTATTACGAAATGTGAACTTGTCATGGTCTGCACCAATGCTTTTCGGTGAGGCAACAGATTAAACACTTAAGATATCCACGATCCGCGTGAATAAATTGGCAGGAGAACGTGGGTTAAGCATAATTCCTTTTTTATTTTCGCGATATAGTTTATAAATACATAATACGCGCTGGAAATGCGGAACCGGTTTCATAAAGTCAGAAAATTTACCGTAGGACAATGCAGTTGTGAACCAAAATTGATTTAATGCCACAGTAATGTGCAATAAATTATTTACTGTCGGTTATATCTTAGAGGTTAAAGCGAAGGGCTAAAATGGAAGAATTGGACAACATTGGTTCCTCTACTCCGCAAAATTTCAACTACGCACGAAGAAATGAACCCTTGAAAAAGACAAATAAATCAGAAAAAAACTCCTACTAACTGAGGTTCAAAAAATAAACGAATATTATTTTCACAACTCGCAAGTTCTATTTGTGTATCTACCCGTAAATTATATCCTATTATTCACATTAGCGGTATTTGGCCAACTTAGTTATACGAAATTTCAACGTCATAACTGGTTTTCGGAAATGAAAGTGAAGAACAAAAAGATTTCTTATTCCACAATGTGAGGGCTTACAATGGTTACAGTCGAGGCAACTCTGAATAAAAAAAATAAAATCGAGGTGGAAAGTGGTCGAATGACAGTATATGCTAACGCATACTCACTATGTGCCTATGAGAATGAAGTGAGTACATTCCCACCCTTATAATTATTCGCGAAAATTCGGCAGCATACAATTCAGTTAAAATAATTTCTCAGCTCAATTTCATCAATATCTTTATGAAAATGTTATATAGACCGAAAAACATAATTTGTTGTGATAATCATCTTTAGGGACATAAATACAGTTGAACTGAACCTATATCTGTTATTTGCAAAAAGAAGGCGCCTTAACCAATCCGGAATAAAGGCTAGAAACCTCCGCGTCACGCAAAACACGTAAAAGAACTTTTCCGGAGACGGGGGTAAAATGGGCACGGGAACCAGAAATCCCCGGGAAAATGAGAGAGAGGAAATGTGGAGGAATGCAAAGCGGGAAAAATAACCGCTACCGAGGTCGAGCGCTTCTTGTTTTGCGGGGGACGAAAGATTGAAGGCGACCAGACCGAGTGACTACTAGGCATCGGGGCGCAGGGTCTAAACTCAGCGCACATCTCACGCTTTAAGGAGAAAGGTTTGCGACTGCGCGATTCAAATCAAATACTTTTCGCATATGTTATATAAAAAAATAATTTCGGATCATATTCGACGTACAACGGATAAAATAATAAAGCAATTTGAGGCAATTACATCAGATATAATTTTATCCTGTTACACTGAGTAAACACCATTTCCAAGTATTTGACCTAAACGTCGCGAAAATTTCATTTAACTAACGTGATATTGAATTAATTAAATTTTGGTAACTGCAAAGTAGGTCAGTGATTAGCCTGTTACAATTTAAGTTTTCCTGGATATCAGGCAATTACTTACACCACTTATTTTTTATCAGAGCGCGACCCGGGTTTCAATGAATTATCATTATCCTCAGGCGAAAATTATGATTTGTTTATCTTATTACTAGCTGACTCGGCGAACTTCGTAACGCCTAACAATCAATGAACTTAGTTTAGTTACACCATTTATAAATCAAGAGCGGCTGTATCGTTTTTAACCATATTCAATTTATTATAATAAAATAAGGATACAAATTCATTAAAACTACGTAAATGAGTATCAAAATTGTTTGTCAGAAAGACATTTTCTTTATTGAATCTACATAGGGTGGATCGGAGCACGTTTACGCGAATTTTTTTCAATGAATTTTCTTACGTTTTAGCTTATGAACTTTTGGGCATTGTGGTTTTATAAAGCAGTTAATGAAATAAAAATTATATGGATTAATTTGTAGGCTATTTGTGTTATTAACATTTAAAAAAATGTTTTTTGGTCCAAGTCCGTTGCGTGTACTTGGCCCGTTCACCGGGCAGGTTAACACAACGCCAGACCGACGCTTGACTGATGCTCAAAATCGTGTAAGAAATGCCCCTATGAAGAAGCATTCGTATCAAATGACTTTAGGCGCGCCAGTTATAGTATCTCTGTTTGGAAAAAATGCACTGCGTAAACGTGCCGCATGCGTAAACGCACCACGGTGTGCCCTACACATTCGGGTTTAATGTCTTGCGTCAAGCACCTTCTGATAAACAACAGTTTTTGTTTTGTTGAAAAAGTTCTCTGAGCTCTTGGGGGGGTTTTAACACCCAAAAACCCCCCCAAGAACTCAGAGAACTTTTTCATAAAAACTTTTGTTACTAATATTAGGGGGACGGATGAGTAACAAACAAAACATATTTAACGATTCACACAGCCGCAAAACCCACTATTTTGAACCATTTATCTTAAAAAATAACTGGGGGAGGGCCCCCACACCTCTCGCTTACCTTAGCAAGTTTTCTATACCCTACAGACCCGTAGTCATAGCCCGTAGTATTAGCTGCCCCTTTAAACCCCCTATCCTTAATTCCTAGCTGCGCTCTTGAAGTGAAGGAAGAAATACCGCGAATGGTTTACCGACTCGTTAACATACCACGTTTAATTGACCATGAGAAAATCATGGGTTTTCATTAGCACACGAGCACAAACATCACAAAAACTGAAAGACTGACAATGCGATTTGTTAATCTTATCACGAGTGCAACACGAATTGGAAATTGAATACGTTTAGCTCAAAAGAGCATATAAGTTGGGATCATGGAATCTTCGGAATGAGAACTTCCTCATCTTTGAGTTTTCCTATGAGTAAAGTAGCGTGAATCACATTCATTGTCAATTTTTTTAAATCACCAAACGCGTTCCGTTGGATAGTTATGGTTGGTTTAGGTTTTGAAAGATCATTAAAACAGAGCCTACCTTTAGCTATAAATCGTGGTAAGCCAGGTACGTCCAAGGACTTTAAATATTCAGATAGATAGTTAGTGACTTCGTCTTCGCCTCGACAGGAACACGGACATTACCGTTTGTCAACAATTGCTTGGAGATTTGTTTACAAACACGGTAGTGAAGAGTCAACTCGAGCTGGGCTTACAATTAGCTCTAATTAAATTTTTTAAATGCAATTTCAATATTTTGAATATATTTAGTAATTAAAAAGTTATACTGCTACGAAATTCACTTATTAAATCGGTAAAAACAAAACAAATAATTTAATTTGTAGTTTTGACCGACTTATCAATTGTTGTTGCGTTACTAACTCCTAAAAACATATCTCTAAGATAAAGTTGAATTTATTTTGTGAACTTTTCCTATTTTTTAATGTCCTATATGTTATCCGGGGCTGAGACGAATCCATAGAGCCTAATGTCACTAAAATCGGTACAGCCGTTCTCGAGTTATAAGTGTTCTAACTAACACGATTTTCGACTTTCTTATATATTTTTTATTATCAAGAAAGTTCCTTCCTTCTTATCCTTTACCCTTCTCCCCCACTATTTTTGAAGATATATCTATATCTTTTGGATATTGAGCTTTTGTTAGCTTCTGGTAATACCTGAGGATGATTGTATAACAATTGAAACACATGTAGTACTCTGTTAATAAATTGTCGACATTACGATTTCATCGTTTATCATTAGTTATGTTGTTACACGACATATATCCTAAGAAAGTTGACTTTGTTCATAAATAGAAATCAAATTTGGAAGTCAGAAAATATCCCAACGGCTCTTCACTTGACTGCGGCTTTCGCCGTTTTGAAATTCCAAAATTGGAATAAAAAATACGCGTCGTTCAAAAAAATACTAATAAAAGTTGCATAAAAAAGGACTACAAAAACTGAAACGTGGCAATGTAAACCATGCTCTCAAAGTAATCAGCAAATTAATGCAAACTGATGTCATACCCTGATTGAGTGAAAATGACACCCAAAAGTTACTCAATAATTCAACCAGGACGTCGGTATGTATGGATGAAGATAGAGCTCTCCCCAGACTACACCTTAGGTGAGTAATTTATCACATATTTAGGGTAGAGGGGAAATATTTTGACTGGTTTAACTTCGATGTCTTTATCGTTTCGTTATCAGTCACGATTTGCCAGTTATTCCATAAAATTTTAAAAAGTGATCTTTTAATCTTTACCTCTGTTCCCCGCTCATCCTCCAGTGATTACGGGATTTAAAGGCCATTTTACACGAGGCGCGTAACTGCGCAATCTGACGAATATACGCTGGCGCAGAGAAAATAGTGTCGTGTAAGGCTGTGAATTACTAGAACGCATGAGAGAATGCGTAGACTTGAGATAGCAAAGTCCTGTTCTAATTTAGTTTGAGCAAAGTCTGTCATTAACATGATATTCCCTAGTTTAACCATTTTCGACGTTCGTTGCCTGGACTACCACCACATATCGAGGACTGACGATGAGGGTGTCCAAAGGCCTGTTATTTGTTTTCAAGACTACAGTTGGCATCTAGGAGCACTACTCACTTGTCTACCAATATCTGCCTTCTCAAGAAAGCTCATTGAATAAAAAAATGACCGAATTCTCCAATCACTAGCCTAACTATTATTTTAAACATCGAAGGATTTTTCTAGGGATCACATTAGGCTTATACCAAATAAATATTTTCCAAAACTTGGAATTTACATTAATTTTCAACAGTCACATCAAATATTTCTTAAGACAGCAAAACTGTGACTATTCGTGGCTAAAGAACCAAGGTTTTTTTTTGTTTTTGGAACAAACAAGGTTTTCCGGAGTAAAGATATAACGAGCTCATGTACACAGCTCAAACTAACTACCAAACTCATACATATGACCTACTTAAGTTTCTTGGCAAAACAATAATTTCTGCAACAGCCGAGAAATAATTATAAATTGAGCTGGAAAATTCTTTTACCTTTGAATCTTACTTGATAATATCCCTGAAAATGATGCTATTTTTCATTATTTAATTCAATCCATTTTTTAGGGCTGTTATAATAACACTGCTGCCGGTATATGTAATAGCAATCATCACCATTCTCAGGATTTTGAAATATTTTTTTTGAACGAGTATAATTCAGAATTAGGAGGCAACAACCGTGGCTATTCTTATAAATAGTTACCATTCCAGGTCAAAGAAGACTAAACAAAACATACAAGCCTTCTTCATTGCCACAAAATAGTTCCGGGGACCGATTCGAAGAGCTCTTACAAGTCAGACAAAAATATCTCATCGAGAAGATGCGTGGGTAGTAAACACCAAATGTTCGGTTTACCTGGCCTTGCCCTTGATCCACAGCCCTAAGTAGAGAGGACCTCAGGTAAGTAAACATGGGTACAAACAAATGCTTGACAACGACATCAGTGTGAGACAACGTCACAGACTGAAATCAATAACTTAATTACGAAGAAACATCACTCCCCATCGACCGATTGGATTTTGTCTTTTTGGTGACATATAATATTCTCTGCCATATTTATTATAACAAACGATATCGTCTGAAAATATTCTGAGTTTATTCAGGGAACCCTTATTGAAATTTTCCCGAATATCCTCCACCATACGTCTTAAAATTTGCGGCATCATCTGAAAATTTTGCTGACACATTTAGCGAACCCTTATTAAAATTAAGCTGATATAAAAAAATATATATGAGAGAATACGAAGTTGAAATTCTTATATTTGAGACAGGCAAATCCTGGCAAGACTTTACTCTACGTATTCTGAAAATCTCAGGATGCTAACGTAAGTTTTAAATTGGTAATGCGACACTAAGAAACGAGTCGAGTGGGAGAGATGGGTCCTTTTAAAGGAAACATGACAAATAGAGAGTTTTTCATCGACACTGGAGGCATACCAAATGATGAAGCGACAGAGTGTGAGATTTAAATAGCGCGCGAATGGCGGAATAAACATTTGCAGTACACAAACTATTTTTTCATTAATATCTAGTGCAATACTTCTCACCCAAGTCAGTATGAATATATAGTTATTAATGTAAAACCTATATGATTACTGTACCCTTTGATTGCTTATTTCGAAACAAAAACTAGCAGAGAATTTCCATACTTAATGCAATGCCTACACGTATGCTAAAAATATCCATTTTCTTAAAAATCAAGATATTTTGAAAAATTCTTGGTTAATAGAGGAAAAATAGTTCCATTTGAATCCAGCGATAAACTAAATTGTAGTTTTAATGACGCGATAATGGGCTACTGGGTTAAATAGGGATCATCGATTTGAATAATGAATGCAAAACTGTAAAGGTAGAAAATATGTAAATGCAATCACTTGATTATCTTCAATGAAACCAAATTTGATCCACCGTAAATAATATTAATTTAACAGCAGTTAGGCAATATATTTAGAACTACCTAAATCTAAAAATAGTAAAGAAACCCGGTTGGGATATATTCGGGATTATTTTCCAACTCCCCAAAACTGGATCAGCTTCTTTGCAATTGAAAATAGAGAGAAAAGTTGTTTACAGTCCATTTTCAGAGCATCACGCCTTCGACTAGGTTGAGGAATATTGAAAGGAGATCCAAAAATAAGAAAATATAAAGATCTGTAAAGCAGGAAATAGGATGAGGAGAAAATCGAAGGCAGGATATTTGGCACCAGTCAGGATGATGGCCAGGGATATGAGGGTGGGGTAGTGCGAGAAGACAAGGGAAGCGAAGATAATAAGTTTTTCTGAGGAATATTTGAGCTGTTTTTGATCTCTTTTTGGCCTCGTTTATTTTAAGACAAAGCTCCGTAATCGAATTTTAAACCCCAAAATTTGTCATCTATATATATAAAAGAGGATGTCTGTCCGCTATGCGTTTCCATACGGCTTCACGGATTGCGATCAAAGTTAGTACATCGGTGCATCTTACGCTTGCAAAACTTGTAGAGCTACTTTTTGTTGCATCAGACGCATCTTTTTATCGTTTCCTCATTAATGTTTGTTACGTCAAGTCATACAACTTCTGTGGTTGGACATCCTGCCGTACAGGCACACCTATTGACACGCTCAAAGGTAAAACATAACTCAAAGGACCTATTTACCGTCTTGGTGCAAACCTTTTTTTTGCTGGGGAATGCATTTACGCGACGTTTTTGGTAGGGACACCCGTAATGATCATTGTTGTGGAGCTGATCCCGTGCGCGGTACACGTAAATAATTTTTTCCATGATTTGCTGTTACATATCGAAGGCTAAGTTCTAACAACACGTATCTCAAAAAGAGCAACTTTTCAGGAGAGCAAAAAAAGAATTGTTTTTTTTTAATTCTATATAATTTTAATTGAAATTAAAAATCAAAAATATATAAAAACTGGAAAAGAAGCGTACACTTGCAAACTAAGAGTTGTATTTTGCTTGAATTTTATTTTTCAATACCATTATTAGCATTATTAACTCAGACCGGCCAAATTTTGAGACACGTGTTGTTAGAACTTAGACATCGATAAGTAACCCATCATCAGACCTACTAGTCTATATACGAGGGGAGATTTTTTTTCAACCTCCGAAGCAAAAACACTATACAAACGACAGGCGGGTGCTGCGCAGGTAGGGCAATTGCTCGTCCTCCGCACCACACCCTCAAGTCGTTTCTGAACATTTGGCAGTGAAATAATTTTTAATCAATCACTTCGTCTTCTCATCATGACCCATCGGAGGTTGAAAAGAAACGGCCCTCGAGTATAAAAGAGGAAGTTTGGATGAGGAAGTCGGGGATAATGAAAAATTTATCCATTTCCAACCTGAACATTTATTTTTTGCTCCTCGAAATACCGATGTTTCCATGATCCTGCTATCCGAGGTGGAGTCGGGGTTATTGATGCGGTACAACGTTGGCTCCGACATAAACCAGTGAAATGGTATCCTGCAGGCATACAGGCACACTCTTCTAGGTGGCGTCAAACCGTAGCATTGAATGGAGATTACGTTGAAAAATAGTGTTGTGCAGCTGAAAGATTGTGGAATAACAAGGTGTATTTGAATGCTGAATAAAAAAACCCCTATTTCAGAAAATAATTTTTTGCATTACAAATTCAACTCCTCTCGTAGCTTGAAAATAATATTTTCTAGACTTATTATAGCCTATTATTTAGTGATAAACTATAAACAGCCCTATGTTAAACCCAGTTATTTTAAAAAGCTTGGTGTGACTGCAAAGCGTTGTCCTTATGATATTCTACTGCATCTTATAATACCCGCTATATTCAATTTATTACGGTTATAAATATATTCATTACCTTCGAGTGCTCGTTCAGCTACACTTATGAGAAGGAGCTAATGTGTCGCTATAATTAATCTAGAATTCGCTCCTCCGTCAGGGTAAAAAGTGAATTTACTAGCCTTCACCACACGAATTTCCTATCTTGCAAAAGAAGCAAACATAATTTTTTCGAATATGCAAAAACGGTGTCAGGATACGCACTACTTATGAAATATCCTTTCATAATTTCAATGTATTAAACTTACGCGCTAATCGGCTCAGATTTGTTCTTTCCCTGAAAATGTGGAACCGTACTTTCAATTCATGACCACACCTTGAAGATACCACCACGAAATAACGCCAAATATGGTTAAATATCTATTATTAATAAAAATTTCAAAAGTAAACAGCTGGATCATCACTGATAACACCGTTAAAAATGAATTATAGGAGATTGACTACAATTCTCTGTGAATTATAAGGCAAAGTGTAATACTACTATCTTAATTAATCTAAAAGAAGATTTAAAAATGAAAATGGGTTCATCTCAAGCGTTCAGAAAAAGAGTCCGTAATCTTAGACAAATATTTGATTTTTTTATATTTCTTTAAATTTATTTTTTATTAAAATAAACAATAATTATTTCAATAACTAAATGAAAACCAATTTTTCAAATCGTCACCTAAGGAAGCAACGTTAGAACAAAGTTTTTTCTAAAGTATGCTTACGAATATTAAGAATAATTTAATTGTTTTATTTTTACCTCTTAGTGACAATGAACTATGTACTTTGAAATCAAATGCACAGCCTTAATTAACTCAATATCTTAAATGTAGGGATAAAAAGGAAAGACTTATGAAAATAGGACTCTGGAATGAGCTCGTCGACATTTTATATCCTTCTCAGTTTCCTACACAGAAAAGATTGAACCAAACTTAGTCGTCTCCCCTGCACAGCTGCACGAAAGTTCAATTAATCCACTTATAAAGAAAGCACTCATCTCGCTTCAATTTCTTCTTGAAGTCATGAATTGCCCATCATCAAAATGGAACGTGAAATGAAGCAAAAATTATAAACCGATCAGCGCAATAGTCGTGGTTGTGAATTTCACGTCTTCAATTTGAACTTGGCACGCTTATGTACTCTAAAAGATATGCATGCAACATTGCAAATGACCTTAACTGGTGTATTTTCAACATTTAAAGGAAGTTCTTTTGGAGTTTAAGCAATTAAAGTTATATTACATCTCTTAGCCAAGGTAGAAAAGCGTATTTGGCTGAATTTTGCGAAAATTCCTATCATCTGTTTCAAAATTCAAATACTTAAGTAAAATTCTAAAAAGAACATGAAAAAGTGAAAGCTTAGGTGATAACAACCATAATGGTTTCAGCATACTTTAATGCCAAGTACACTAATGGTTGGTGCTAGCACCATTGCATACATTCCGTTTCCACACACTTAATACAACAGTCCTCATTTTTCTAAAACTTTTTCTCCCCGAAAATTTCGCATTTCCTCCTTACACCTCGTTATATACATTAGAGCGTGTGTCCAAATGCCCACTCTCCTGCACGACAAATAGTCCAAAAAATTGAAGAATATATTAAGTCTTCTCGTCCAGTGTAGGAGTTACTATGCCATATATAACCTCTGGCTGTGAGACGTATCAATGAGTAAAAGTACTAGACAGGTTCCGCTTACAGTAAGTAGTTGACAGTAGTTCGATGTTTTTTTGGAGGAGGTGACCGACAGATGAGGTCATTTCTGTATTGTGGGAATGGTAGGTAAGGAAGGGTGGAGAGAAACCCGGCGTCAGCATCAGTCTGCTCTTAGCGAAAGGCGCCAAGATGACCACGGCTTAACGTCCCATCCGACGGACGGAGTATTGCGCTTGAAATGTCCTCCACAAAACATTCAAGCAGGAATTAACAGGGCCGTATCTTTAAATTCTCTTCCACCGCCAGGATTTGAACCCCAGCCTAAGGCGTGGGAAGCTAACGAAGATCATATCAACCCAATCCCCATTTACAGTAGTCTTTTCATAACCTCAATGTAGAGAAAATTCTCATAAAAGGGAAGTGTAGAAGTATTACAAAGTATATTCCGGAGTGCTCATACTCACTGAAGCGTGATTTTATCACCCCATTTCAATTTCCACGTGTGAGGGATTGTGCCCTCAAAGTTTTAAGCCTCCAAAGCATCCACGCCCTAGTTCAAAATCCATTACGTTTTAATCAATAGGTCGTCGAGCTTCAATTCTACTGAGGAGTGCCAATTTGAATTCAGGGGCTAGCAACGCTGTCGCTGACGTCAAGTGATATTTTTACTGCTTTTTTGCAATTTCTCTCGAGTCAGGCATATGCAGTTGGATGACTCGTTTCGACATTTTTCAACCGGATCGAGTAGCTATGCGCGAAAAATTTTCCCAGCCAAAACATGAATATGAATGACAGCATTGATTTTTTTCACATAACGATCAAACTTCTCTGAGAATTTTCGAATCAACATGTCCACATTCCCAACTAAAATTAGTCTCTGAACACAATAATCATATTTTTTCGCGTAAGCGCCACATTTCAGAGTAGGTAATGGGATATTGTGACTGAAATTGAAACTGAAAATTCAATATGACGATTAAAAGGTCCTTTTAGAGCCATTTAGTGACCTTTAGTTGTTCCAACCGTTGTCTTTTTTTAATATCACCATCTAAGGCATCCTGCGGTGAAAAAATTCATGATATTAATTGATCAAAGTAATTAATTCATAGATAAATCCATTCATTCCCTCTAAATTGCAAAGAAAAAAATCATCGGTCAAAATTATCATTAATAAATTAATTGAAATTTATAGTACCCACGTCAAAATTTCCGACGCTATGAGGCCAAATTCCTTATCTAAGAATATACTTCGATACGACAAAAAATAAAACATGCAATATCAATACTTAGCGATTTCCGGATTTTTTTACTGCTAGCAGATACATTTCTTTTTCTATTCGGTTCCCGTCCGGGTGAAATAAGCTGTATCCTACATGTTTCAGGAAGTTACTCCACCAACGCCTTAAGGAATGAGAGGAGGTGTATGTCATCCTTGAAAAAGACAGCGGAGTTTCCTTCCGAAACGTTGCTGAGATTAATCCTTTGATCCGGACGGAAACTAGAGAATCCGAATAGCTGTCACCGGGAAATCGTTAACTCACTATACTATAAAACTTACTTCGGACCTTTCACGGTCTAATTAAAATTTTTAGGGTGAACAAGACGAGATAAGGGAAAAAGTCATGGAATAGAACCACTCTAAAACCGTCTGAAACCGTAAGAAAAATTGTCGAAACGCTACGTTTTCTATCTACTACAGTGTCACCAATTGCAATAGGGTAGTTTCCTTCATCAAAGAAAACGAAAGGCATTGATAGCGGTTCGTTATCCACCATTACTGTATTCATAATATACAAATTATTTGGTTTTAGAAATCCCAGTTTTGACGAATTTTAATGGTCAATTTTAACCTCATTTGAAAAAGGCCAGATTGGCATCCATACGATGTCACTCCACGTGACGTCACAGGGACCTAGTTTCTATACGAGAGGATAGGAGTTTTACATCGTCTGAGATTATCAATGCATGCATGTGGCACAGAGCTCAGGGAAACATTTCATAATAATCACCTATTAAAATTGTCTATGGTTGGAAAGTTTCCTTCGTTTGATAGGGTATTAACAATCCTTATTTAAGCCAAGCGCTACCTGGTAGCAGGGTACTCTACGCTACCGCCATGCTCGGCAGCAAGCAGCCTGCATCGTAGCGGAGTTCATAGCCTCGCGCCCAGGTGGCCTCACATAGCAGTCGCCAGACGTCACACAGGCTTTTCCCAGCATTCATACTTAGCCATCGTGTTTTCGCGCGCTTGAAAATGTTCACTTTTCATTTAATCGCGAAAAAATTGATATCGTCATTTAAATATCTAAACGCGTGAAATATATACTCCAGGAGTAATAATCTTTCGATTTAGCCAATAAAAAATAATAAGAAACCACCCAATTATGCATTTACATTTTTGCGGGCGTTCGGAGTGCAAAAAATAGATGAAAATAAGGAATTTTAACAACGCGAAGAAGTTTGCTAATGGCACCAAAGTCATTGTTGCAACCATTAGTCATGACGTCGTAACAATCAGAAAGCCAGTCTTTTGTGCTGTAAAGTTAAATAGCGATATATTTTACCTCAATATACGTATATGTAGGATCGGAATATAGTATTCGATTCCTCCCTTCTTGCGCCGACTTTCGTTAGAGAATGCGTATGGCGATAAGGGGCAGAAGCTGACCGTGCAATCAGCTGACCGTGAATGCGGCCTGCCAACGACCAGCTTGCCCATAAATACTCTACACTAGTAATGTAAACTCTATGAGCTTGCCATTGGGGGTATGACGCCCGACTGTCACTCGCGGAAGAGTATTTTATTCCTGGAAAACTCTTGAGCGGACGTAAAAATGGAGCTAATTTTGGGCCTTGAGGCCTGTAAAATTGTGCGCTACCCCTGTGCAAATGATGTTATTTTCTAAAATCGGGAAAATTGAATGTTGTTGCATTTATGCTCTTTGAGCGACCTCTACATGCTTACCAATCGAGCTGAAATTTATAGGATTTTGCTCCCCATAGCATATTTTAAGAGGTAGAAATCAGAAGTCAGCGAGAAAATATAAAATAAGCAACACCCTAATGCATCCGTTAAGGGCAAAAACAAAATGTTTTGGATAGTAAGCTCTGGGCGTTACATAACAAAGTTGAAACAGAAATCAGCCTTCTGTGGGATAGATTTGGGCCTCCTTTACACAGTCCCCTTGAACTCATCATATAATTGGTATTGCAGTTTAACTCGAAGAAAAAAAAAGGGAAAACGTGACATTGTGCACAAGTTAAGGTAGCTAGAGCGCCTCGATAAAAGTAACAATAATTTGACGAAACATTGGTCTTATATTATTTAAAAGACGTTCTTTCAATTCCCACAGAAAACAAAGTCCCATGCGCCGTTTTTGATACATTTGAGGATAAAGTTAGGATAATTTAGCATGGGCTCCTGAGGAGAGATACGGTTTTTTCGAGCTAGCGAAGCCGTTTGTAACAGGACGTTGTTGAGAAGGCATTCATTAGAAGCAAAATTTGTGACAAATGTAAATATTTTCAGGAAAGTAAAAGTCCGCAATAAAATATGAAAGATGTTTGCGAAAAACTGCCTGAAATTGGCAAGGCGGCTGGGAATTTCTGGTACCAACATCCCAAAACGAAAACCACTGCACCAACTTCACCTAAATTTCGCAAATATATCGATACCTCCACTGCACAAACGCTCAACAATCGCCCACTGAATCAAATCCGCTCATCTAGTACTACTAGGTGTATTAGATGAGCGGATTTTTCCATAGGCGATTGTTGAGCGTTTGTGCAGTGGAAGTATCGATATTTAGTTTCCCGTATTTAACAAACGTCTTACATATCTTTAGTTTATAATTATATGTATCTGTCGTCAACAGTTCAGTGTGCAAAGGTTGGAAGCAGTGTTGAAACTAGTCAAGTTGGCTACTGTAAATATCTTTTAAAAATCATTTTTGACGTTTACCTTGTGCTGAGGTGCAAAATTGCACTAACAATTCGATACCGCACTGCAAAAACGCTCAACAATCGCACACCGAATTAAATCCGCTCATCTAAGAGCCCAACAATACGAATCCGCTCAGCTGGCAGTAGCCGGAGCACAAACGCTCACCTCCGAAGCATGAAGGATTGGAGGTGAGCGCTTATGGTTCGGCTACGGCCAGCTGAGCGGATTAGTATTGTTGGGCTACAAGATGAGCGGATTTTATTCGGTGGGCGATCGTTAAGCGTTTGTGCAGTGGAGGTATCGATTTCATTCCTCATTATGTTTTGTTATGCTTGCATTTTTTTGACGACTCTTTTGCGTACATAATAAGTAGCTCGAGTATATCACTTGACTTAAACCAATGGGTCACGTCCTGAACGCGCCGAAGGCGCGATTTAGTGCTGTACCGGTGAGCCTAGGCTTACCCCAACCAGCCAGTTAACAATGATTAAATTAAAAATAGCGCACGTGTACTGTTGTTGGTGTATTGTGTTGTCTGTGTGAAATAGAAACTTATAACTAAAATATTTAAAACAAGAGAAATGGGCTTTTTTGGTAGCCATTACATTGGAACAACATTACAGAATTTATTACATTATAAAAATGCTTCTCTAACTACCTTAAGTACGAAAACAAAAATTTTTGGGCAGAGAGTTCTGGGCGTTACATAAAAATAGCCCGCTGCAATACCGCCATAACTCTGGGCGGGAGCGGTGGTGGGAATAACAGAGGGAGAGAGGGAGAAATTGCCGTTGGATTCGGAGTGACGACACGAGGGGGAGTGTGCAATTTGTCTCGTCGAACGAATGAGCCGGGACACGCGTGGCGATAAGCAAGTGCGAAAAGATGTACAGTCCCACTGTATACTGCTCCCCGGCGTGAATTATGAACATTCCGGCGTGTAGCCCTCGGCTGACAAATGTATGCCCATGCGTTATCATTTCGGAACGAATTAAACTAGGCTCGTCATCAAAACCCGATGGTCCTCCAACCTCATCATCATCACTCAGGTATTTATTTGATAAAGCCCAGTCATCAACGAGGGGGAGTGAGGACACACGGATTCACGCGTGAAGGGAAAACGTCGATTGCATTCCTATTTTGGCTATCGCTAGTTTTATTTCTGGGGTATTTAGTAATTGTCTTACTAAGTGGAGTACTATAGGAGGGTCAATCCAAATTCGTTAAAAAAATAAAATAAACATTTTTTTAATGGATGAAACTGATTTTTAATGGCCAATTACGGGAGAGAGATTAGAGTAATGAGGAAGTAGGCTCGCGGCAGCGCATTTCATAACATAAATTGTGTATATGCTACAAATAAGGGTGCGATACCATAGGCGACATTAATAAAGTTTAGGGAGCAAAATAACGGTAATTATTTGTGGATGATTAAGTTCTTAATTTTTATGTTAAAATATTATCAAGCTATTGGAGCCAACCGCAGCGTCATTTTCTTCTTACATAAGTTATTTGACTGTCTCCATTCGCTAAGACCCAGTAGCGGATCTATGGGGAAGGGGCTAAGGGCGCTATAGCCCCCCCCCTTGAGTATCCAATTTACACTAGATAGAATGGTAATTTTGTTCAGACCCCCAGTACTTCTGGGAGGTTATCCCCCATTTAGGCCCCCCCTTGTCCCTATCCGGGATCCACCACTGCGTAAGAACCGAAAAAGCAGTTGGTTGTCATGCCTGCATTTCATTTTTATCATAAATATTAAGTTATAAATATATAAAATATAAAAGATTTTTTCTCCAACTCACAAACGTATTCTAATACTATCAATATTTTAACTATGTCATGCCATTTGAGAGATTAAAAATGCGGATTTTTAAATGCAATCTCCAGAAATTACAGAGCAGAATGCTTTATCATGTGACCGTCACTACATGAAGTACATTCATGAGATTATTTTTTGAAATTTTCATGAAAATGACCAACCTACCCAGCCTGACGAGGACCAGGCTTAGAACTATCTAGTTAAGGGTTACTTCAACTTCCTTTTTTGGGTGGAGATGTTTAGCTGCGCATACGAGTCGCTACGTCTCGGAAATCCATAAATTGTGTTTTTTCACGATTTAACATATCATTAAAAAAACGAAATAGGAAAGACCAAAATGAATCATATTGAAAATGAAGATTGGTTTCCATCCCATTCAATGCTTTTACAAAAATAGAGCAGGGCATAAATTTATCGAAAACTTTCAGTCGCCCAATCATTGTTCTTCCTTATTTCAAACGTCTTTATTCAAGACTTGACTTCTAGTTTTTTAATGAAGACGTTCACAGAAGAAATGTAACGAAGATACTAACGTTAATGTGCTACTTCATAAAAGACTACTGTGGGAATAGACGGTAAGAATTTGACCAGGGAGCTGATTGGAAGCGACAGGATAGAATTTCGGAGTGATGGTTTGGTGTTCGAGTTTGTTATTTGTGGCATAGGGGATGGTTGTGAAGGAAGGTAGACACCCAGCGTTGGCATTGCCCATCTTTTAATGAAAGGCGCCAAAGGTAATAGTTCATTGTCATCACTGGTCAACAATCCTTAGATTGTCATCATCACATCATTATGTCTCAAAATATGGCCTATAAGGTTGTTCCGTTTTCCTGTCAAGGTTTTCATGAGGCTTCTCTTCTCCCCCACTCTTCTTAGGATTTCCTCAGTACTTACACGGTCGATCAATTTGATTCTCATCAGTCTTATGAAGCACCACATTTGGAAGGCCTCTACTCTGATTTCTCCGCGGCTGTTCGTAGAGAGATTTCCACCGCCGTGATCTAAAGTAGATACAAAATAAAGCGGCAAACATAGCCAAAAACGGCAATGGGCAACTAGAGAGCATCATACATCTTTTCACGGAATAGGTCTGTAGCCGTATGATATTCGAAGGCTGCGGGCTAGGATTAGATAGCTAAAACAATTTGTGTGAAATCCTACACTGACAATGATATGATAACACGCCTTGAGATCGGAAGTCAAATTGTTTTCCGAAATGTGAGCCAATACGACTGAATTAATCTGGTATACATTCCTTGAATAATACCTGAATATTATTCACCAGGACTGATTAAATTCGTTAATTTTACTTCCAATTCCGAAAGTTACTTCCACAACTACGGATGGAAATATTTGTCGCATATCCCTGAAGAAGGTAGGATTCGTCAAAGGAATCTAGGATCATGTTGTTGGAGGATCGTAAACACAAAAAAATGATAGAGATGTGCGACTTCACACTCGTCCTACCACACCTTGAATACGCGGCGCGAATCGTCAGTTACTGCTACGATGGAATTGAGAGCTTTGCACAGATTTTACGTGCATTGGGCTGGAAGCAGCTGGAGACTCTGAAACTACGTGCTAGGCTTAGATTTCTCGAGCAGATAGATTTCAGAGCGACACGTGGAACATCATCTTCGAACCTTTATTCTTCTTTATTTCTTGGTCTGATAGAAACGATGAACAAGCAAAAACAACTCTTTTTACATCTTTTTACACTTATCAGAACGCGACGGGCACATAAATTTTCTTTTTATGAAGTCCCTTTTCGGTAGCCTATAAGAACATCTCTGTAATCTTTTCCAGCTTAATTCCTTGCCTATTAGCAACATTAGAAACAAAAACTATTTGAATATATATGAAGCCCTATTATTCGAGTGTTATATGTTCCCCGAGGTTACAACTGAATGGCTGGCATCAACCTCACATTTTCGCAAGTCCCGAAATTAGTAGAAATTCTAAATACTCCAGCATCAGGAAATGCGACAAGCGTAGCGATCTACATGTGACGTCAATAAAATGGGACTATTCCTAAACTGACAGTTTAACATGCCTAACATATTGCTATATGTCCCACTTTGAGCACGAATGCCTTATATTTTATACCTCTGCCCTCAAGAGAGAATACCAGATATGAGAATCATCGAATTGCCGCAAAACAGACTGGCTATTCGCAGAAAATTCAGCGTTTAGTTGAAAATTAGCTACTTTTTCCGAATTATACGAGAAATTTTCGCTTAAAATTGAGTTGAAATTACAAATATGTACATATTTTAAGTGCAGATGATTCAGTCTATCAAAATAAACTAGAGCTTGTGCTTTTAGAAGTCGTCTTGTACAATAAGAATTAACTATTAAAAATATATAATTTATTTAAAGCGGAAAAACATATTTTTCGAGTTGGATAATAAGGAAAAACTATCTATATACTTTTGAAATCATTAGCCCGGGAGAAGTACATATAACCTTGAGTTAAGAAGACATCTTTCTTAAACACATCCTACGGTTTACGAAACGAAATTCCTACTTCATTTTAGCACATATAATTTAGCCCACAGAAGTAGGTATGTTAAAAATTCTTCTTTTGCAGCCAACTAGTACAGATGGAAATAAAAAAACTAATTGAAAGTATCTCAGTATTTTGAATTGAATAGCTTCTTCCACGAGGCTGATTTACAAGAATAATAATCTTCACCTATACCCTTTCTTTTTTTCACCCTTTTCACCATATTTTCACCCTTTCTCAAATTCAAAAATGTCAGCTGGAGACATGAGTGAGGCAGTTGAGATACGAAATCCTTTTAACAGGAATATTCTAAAATTGACTAAGTCGTAAAAAATTTCCTCTTGTACTGATGGAAATAAAAAAATAATTGAAAATATCGTAATAATTTTAATAGAAATGAAGACAATTTATGACTTCCACAGTTTATCTAATACAGAGAGATCGGTTTCAGCTGTCAATTCATATTTAAAAATCCATATTTCTATTTTATTTCATTCTGTCGATGTACTTAAAATGGCTTGACAGCCGGAACCTGTTTTTCTGTTAAAAAAAATTGGAAGTCGCGAAGTATCTTTATTGCAATTATGGAGCCCTTCCAACACGTCATAGCTTCCAATTTCGGTTAAATAAAATTAAGTTGAATAGCTTGTTCCACGAGGCGGATATAAAGGAATAACTAACATCAACCATAACATTTTCACACTTTTTCAAATTTAGGGAGTGACGGCTGGAGTCATGAGTGTGGCAGTCGTTATACGAAATCTTAATGACACGAGTATTCCAAAATTGACCATGTCGTTAAAACTTTCCTATGGTACAGTTGAAAATTAAAAAAACTAATTAAAATATCTTAATAATTTTAATAGCAATGAACATACTTAGTGACTCCCAGAATTTTTTTAATACAAAACGGTTGGTTTCGACTTTCAAGCCATATTTTTATTTACTTCGCAAATGTACTCGAAAAAGGCTTGAAAAGTGAAACCAGTCATTCTGATAAAAATAAACTATGGTAGTCACAAATCATCTTCATTTGAGCCCTTCTATCTCGCCATACCTTCCAATTTTGATCTAATACTATGTTGTAAAATAAATTTGAATAACTTGTCCAATGAGGCGGATATAAAGGAATATTTAAGACAAACCATAGCATTTTCACACTTTCTGAAATCCAAGGAATGGCAGCTAGAGTCATGAGTGTGGTAGTTGAGATAAGAAATCCTAACAACAGGAATATTCCAAAATTGATTATGTCGTTAAAACTTTCCAGCCCCTTCCCTACCCTCGCATAACCTCACGGCTCATAACTCCAGCCTCGCCACACTCATCAAAAACGCCTCCAACACACTAACAGCTGTCCCGGCGATTGCCGGCGAGGCCACTGAGGGAGACTAATAAAATGAAAAACCCTAACACATCGACCACTCGCAGATCACTCGCTATTTCGTGGCGTAACGATCGATATCGGACTTCGAAATTCGGTCTCGCTCCTAAGTTGCCACAAAAGTGAATGGCATGCGATTTAAGCAGCTGACTTGGTGGGGGGAATAATATTGCAACCAGAGCAACCTATACGAAGCCCTATTGATCCTTGGGAGAGTGAACGCGCGGAGGTTTTAAGAATTCCATTACGTCCAGAGTTTCCAGGGGCTCCGAGGCACCCCAGCGTGGAATTCGGACGGTGAAACCGCACTGTAAACATGCAAGTAAACTCCCGAGACGGTCCTTCATTAGTTCCGCCTTGCTCTCCCGATTTAAAGAGCATTATTCTTTTCCGATATCGCTCTTCACCTCCATGCAAGCATTTGGGATTAGTTTTCGTTGGTACGCGACAGTCGGAGTACTGCATGCAATCAAGTTCGGCGGAACTTGGAAAGTGCACTTCTTCAGCTTGCCACGTACGGAATCAATGTAGATTCAATGTAGATGAGAAGTTACAGAGTGATCAACAACGATTATATTCATACTCAAATAATTGATTTTGAATTTAAATACATTCAAAATTACTTACAATCTACTTGGTTTCCTTTGCAAGTAGGTATTCCTTTTCCTTAGTCTCTGCTTCGGCGTAATTGCTCATAAATTTGATTTATTATTTTTATGAAAGAATGCAATGCAATATTATCTTGCAAATTGGCCGCAGAGGCTTTCTCAAAATTAATATAATTAATCTAAAACTATGAATGAAACCTTTAAAAAAATTTATTTGCGAGGTGGTATGCACTAAAATTTTAAATTTAAAAATTTAGAAACTGTAAGAAGGTTTAAATGCTAATCGCAATTTACCCTTCCCAAGATATTTCAATGTACATGATTCAATTTATCATGCTTATACAGTAGGCCTTCATTTATCAATAGATTAGGCGCATAAAGATGTAAAGAGCATGATTATGCGAGAAAAGACTAACTATTATTCTTTCAAGTCCTCCATCTCTTAAAAAAGAAAAAAGTGGAAAGATAGAATCAAAAATAAATTCTGTCATGAAATGCTTAACGTAAAATTGGTTTATTCTTCCCCATGACTTAGTTTTCAATCGTCTTGATATTTACACTTCATTGTTTTAGAAATTAATTTTACTGAAATCGCTATCCTTTAAAGTCAACTAGTGGATGTTATTCCTTCAAAAACCTCTTCCCTTAAATTTTTCATGACACCGATGACGGTTATTTTCTCCCGGGCTATCACTGTTGTTTAAAAGAAATTAATAAGAAAACCGTAGAATTATTAATACAATTCATCACAGTTACCTACTACTTCAAATTGGCCAATGGAACTGGAACTTTCAATTATTTTCTACACAAAATTCACTAATTTCATAAATCCATACTCTATCTGCAACTTCGCACTGTAGACTATTAGACCGCACCTTTTCCCCTTTGTCTAATCAAATAATAATCATTCAATTCAAAGTGCGTCATCCAAGCATTTTTGCTAGCAGTGCCAATATTTTTTCAAAAATGTTTTCAAAGGCATCGCTTTCACATCGTATTGAGTGAAATCTGGAATTGCAATGAGGAACTTGCATGGGTCGTCGATTGCTCTAAAAACAATTTTGAATGAGTAAAATGGATATATTAGCTCGCAAAAATACCTTCAGTTTCTCCATTCAACATCAAAAGAAATAAAAAAATTGCATTTAAAATCGAGAAAAATTTCTCTGAGCCGACCACTGCGCGAAGACACCCGAGCGTTGCCGAGGCCAGGCGTGACGTCATAGATGCCTAAACAACCGTAGGGAGTTGGGAAATACGCTGAGCGCATGATGTAAAATTTGTTTTGAGGGAGTATTTAGCCGCTCATCGTCACTTTATTTTGTTCTGTTATTCTTGGGCAAGTTTTCCTATTGCTATTGTGCCACGATTATTACTTGAGATATTAATAATGCGACATCGGGATGATGAAGTACAAGCGTTTCACTTCGTATGTTTTAGTTATCAGAAAAATTGATGATAACGTTGCCACTCGTTCGAATAGTACACCTGAAATTCATCTACATCTACATAATACACCGCAAGCCACCTAAAAGGCGTGTGGCATGGGGTGTTAGGACACCAGCTTTTTTTTTAGGACACCAAAAATTGATGCCACGACCCTCATAGAATTTGTTAAGACAAATTATTGCTATACGTCGGCGGCAAATCGAGATGTAAAAGAAACTTGTAATACTAGAGGATAACGATCGTAAGCTGTGCTGTTGACATTAGAGTAAGTTGTGCTGTTGAATTTGGCAACGCCGAGTTAGCGGAGAAGGTAATCCTATCCGTCCTACGGTACGAATTCACAGCAAAACAGTGTGCACACAATCCACTTGTGAGATCGCGAATCGGTTCCGCTGCCAACACACACACAAGCTACAACCTATTTCAATAATATATGTAAATACATAAGCAATATACTAGCATATACCATAAAAATATAGTGGGAAATAGGCAAATACTCTTATCAAAAAATGGAGGTCACTGTCACGTTCTTATATTCATCACGTACAAATTACAATAACAGAGCTCGTTATGATGGAAAAAAAACTATTTATTCACTGATTTAAACCCTTAAATTAGCCCACACAAGTGACACAGGTGACTTTTCTCACTACTATTCGTTGAAATAATGGAATAACAAACTTCACACACAGTTTTTATTTCAATAGCTTGATCGTGAAATATCATATCTACGGTGAACAACGGAGGTTAACACGCCACTGACAATTTTTACACTACTGTTAGACATTTATCGATAGCGTAATAGCTTTTCTCACAATTCAATCACGATAAAACACTGATAACTCTTGGCCGACATTTTTCAACCTTGTCAAACTTTGAGCATTACAAACACTGGCACTGTGATTATTAGCAGTAGCTTAACGGGAGATGTCACGTTGAAAATAACACTATTTTGGCACAAAAATGTTCCTAGATGTCTCCAATCAGCGAGCAAAAGTTGCATTGACTGGAACTCACCCCATAATACAAGCACAGACAGTCCTAAACGACGAATTCTCCGGTACCTACGAATAAACGGATGAAGTTATTGTATATAAAAGCATAGCTGACATTAGTAAACATCAAAAGCGTTCTAATTACAAACTTAAATGGATGATATGCCGTCGATAATATCAACTCACAATTAACGTATCCCCCTTCCAACGGCCGTGGCTCAGACTCCTACATCGATGTTATTTAGGTATTGTAAAATTTTTGGTTTAACTGCTCCAGTTTTATATTTTATGCCCTTACTCAGATATTAATACTTAATATAAATAATGCAAAATATGAGGGCTTCCAAGCCTCTATCGTCGGATATTTATCTTTAAATAGAAAATAATCAACACGTATAACAAACGAAGCTCTCACAACTGCTGGCAACTATTACAAACAATCACAACAATAGCTTCGCGTGATGTTTAGGCACCTTTGACGTCATCGAGGCTTCGTCGGCAGTGGCTTGGGGGGTGAGGGAGTTTTTCCCGCGCTTTAAAATTCGTTATATTTATCATTGAATATCTCGCGAAGGAAAACTCAGATATACATGCGGTTTTCTTTGTTGAATTCAGAAAATAATTTTCTGTCCGCCTGTGAAATAAAAAAAATTCATACAAGTTCCCCATTCAGCCTTTCCGCAATTCAAATACAACCATCCTCATCTTTGAGTAGAATATTCTATCCACCTAAATTCCGAAGGCGACCCACGAATTCAAACCCGGGATAATTTTTGTAGAAGTCGATTCAATTATGCGCAATCAAGCATATTCCCTTAATGTTGTGCGGTTTATGACAAGGAATGAACTGGACTTGATAATTTCCGTATCGTAGTAAGGAAATAGTTTCAGGGGGGGAAAGAGAGAGTAAAGTGGTTGGTAGGTAATGGAAGGTAATCATGACCTATACTCCAAGAGCATAAACATTACATTGTTGTTATAATAAGGAAGGTCAGGAGAAGAAACTTTATTCGGTAATGTTTCTATTACGGGAGGCTGGGGTAAGGGCATTCGGAATTGGAGGGTGGGAAATGAAAACATCGGGGGTTTTCGGGTGAATATTTTATTTTTTCACTCCATTAGTGATTCAACCCGGGGGTTGGCACGGTTAGGTGAGGGTAGAACTCACCCTTGGACAAGCCACAGGAGATTTTAATTAGATATCGAGCATTATATGATATAATGTTTTAATAAGATATCGACTGTTAATTTCATGATGCAGACGCTGATTCAATTACATATAGTCAAGTCTATTCCGTTGATATTCTTCGAATTAATGATTACGAAATGTCAGGACTTGATATTGTGCGACTCGTGATAAGTAAATGATATGAGAGTGGGGATAAAGAGAGTAAATTTGCGGTGCGAAAGAAGTTAGTTAGAAATTGAGGATTGGAGGGTGGGACACCAGGGGTTTTCAGAGAAAACTTTTAAGTTTTTCACTCACTCAGCTATTGAACTCGGGGGTTGGTATGGTTAGGTTAGGGTGGAGCTAAACCTAAACTAAGTCACATGCGTGTGAACATCACCCATTCAAGATAAGGCGACCAGTTCCTTTCCCTGGGCCGTCTCGAACTTCGCGGGAATTTGCTTGGGGTATCCGAAGGCTTCTATCGGGATTCAAACCGGGAATCCTCCGATCATAAATCCTATGTTCTACCCAATGGTTCTAACGAGATATCGATAGTTAATTTAATTATTCAGAATTCAATTCAATTACAATGAATCAAATATATTCCCATGATGAACTGCGTGAAACGAGAAACTTTGTGCACAGTCACGCGCACGGTAACAAGTTCGCTCTCAGAAGATGGCTTGGTGGTTAATTAGGTAGCACGGCTGACTGGCAATCGAGAGACCCGGGTTCGAATCTAAGCTAAGGCAAATATTTTTTCATGACGAACTTCAGTATTGGTGCATAAATTCCCAGGATATTGCGCGATTTATCTTGAGGAAATAACACAACTTGATATTGTTTGTATCGTGATATAGAAATACCATGACTTCATATTGTGCGATTCGTGATAAGGAAATAATTTTAGAGGAGGGATATAGAGAGTAAAGCTGTGGTGCGAGACAAGATAATTTTTTACGAGAGAACGGTGGGGGTTACGGTACAAGTCAGTGAGCTGGCTAGGAATTTCGTTCGGGGGTTAGGGTCCAAAACCAGGGGGGGAAACGTTTACAAAACGGGGTACTAAGTAGAGGTTTTAAAACTAATTTTAACACTTTTCATAATCTAAAAAACTTCATTTGTCAAAGAAATTTGAGAAATATTTTGTAAATTCATGATTTTTAATTATATTGTTTTTATTAATGAAAGGAAGTAATACTTTTTTCATAATTCGGGGGGGGGATCCGGACCCCCCCTATCCCCCTCGCTACCTCGCCACACGTGGAATTGAGGAGTGAAAGGTGGGAAACAACAAAGGTGGGATTTTGGGGAAATATTTTAAACTTTTCACTAACCCAGTGGTTCTATCCGAGGGTTGGCATGGTTAATTTAGGGTAGAGCTCATCTTGACTAAGTCACTGGCTCGTGAAAATCACACATTCAAGGTGGGGGACCAGTTCCTTTCCATGGGCCGTCTCTCACATCGCGGATTTTTGCTTGGTGTTTCCGGAACCTTCAACCGGGATTCGAACCCGAACCCCTACCAACAGTAACCTAATGCTCTACTCAAAGGTTTGAATGAGATGTCGACAGTTAATGTCACTATGAAGAAGTCGATTCAGTCTCATAAAATCGATGATATTCCAATGATAACGATATATTGCATGATTAACGATAAGGCAATAATAGGACTAGAACTTGTGTGATCAAGCATATTATTTTGGTAGTTTTGATTTATGATTAAAAAAATAACAGGGCTTGATACTGTGCGGTTCGTGATAAGGAAATAATTTCAGAGTGGGATATAGAGAGTTAAGTGGGGATGTGAGAGAAGGTAATTTTTTAGGAGGGGAGTGTTGGGGGTAAGGGCACAACTGGAATTGAGTAGTGGAGAGGGGAGGGCAAAAAGGGTGGGGTTTGTGTGGGGGGAGGGGAACGAGTGTTTGGGAGTGGGGGTAGTTTTAACATTTGCGCCGTGCCTCTGTACCCCTCTCCCCCCTCCCCTTCTCTCTCCTCTCCCTCCCCTACCTTCTCTCTCTCTCCTCGCCGTTCGCCAAGAGAGCTCCGTCCCTCGATCAGTTGGCCGGCAAACTCAAGAGAGAGCGGAAGAGAGAGATATACGTACACTCACGAGAATATATATCGCATCTCTCGAAAAAGGGGCTCGCGTTTAACAAGCTAGAAAGTGAGTCAAGTGTGGCTGAGTGTGATTGAGAGTGTTGTGTGCATGTGTGTGTGTGCCTATATCGCGACGTGTATGGAGACAATACGAGTGCGTCTGTGTGCGTGGAATCGTTTATTCGTTCGTAATGATACAATCATAATATATAGAGGGTTTCAGTAGGAATCAGCAATACTACAGGTGGTCAGAAAGACAATTTTTTTGTCCATAAGCATGGGGTCGCCACTCTTTGATTACTAAGATATTATGGCAATGCAGACATATTCAATTTCCAATTGCCATAAAACTGTTTTTCCTGGTTATCCAGCCTTTTCGAAATTTTATTCAACTCTCTGGTAACATTAAATAATTAGGGTTGGACGAAAATGTGCTATTACAACTCTAAGAAACAATTGAGAACCCTAGAAGTCAAGGGGGATAAGTGCAACATTTTTATCTTTGGAGATAAGTACAGATAATACTTGGTGGAGTATACAACACTATTGTGGCAAAGGGATACAAGGGATCACTGATAACCATATACATACATATTCAGTGATTCACATGTATATCTTTGTTACAGCAATATTGTGCACCCTACCAACCACTATTTGCAAATCTAAAAAAAAAATTGCACTTATCCTCTTTGTCTTCTAACGTCCTCAATTAATCTTTGAGCTTAAATCAACAAGATCTTTTACCGAGTAACAACAATACGATTTCGCAATGTCAAAAAGTTTGAGATTATGTAATTATTTTAGGCAATTAGGCAATCGCACATTTTAGTCTAACCTTAATTGCTTAATGTCCTAAAAAAATCGAGAGTATTAATTAAAATACCGGAAAGGCTGGATACCCTAGAAAAATTATTTCAATGGTAACTTCGAAGTGCATTAAAAAAGGTTTGCGTTGCCATAGATCAGTAACTTAGGAGTTGTAACCCCGAGTTTATAGGACAAAAAGCTTAAAATTGTCTCCCCTACCATGTCCTGAAGTATTGCAGATTCCTCCTGAAACACGGCCGGTATACTGCAATAGTTTTGAGGCGTTACTTTGATGGAGCTCCTTCATGCATTTCAGGAAAGAACAAAAATTTGCTGGCTCCACAATAATGTACTAACTTGTAATCGCTACCGAGCACACACTGTATTGAAACCGGTCGCAAGTGAATGAATTATTTTGGTTCTAGCCAAGTTTTATCCTTTCCTAACATACAGCGTGTTTCAGAAGGGATCTGAATTACTTCAGAAGCTGGTAGGGGAGATAATTTTAAGCATTTTTTTCCATAAACATGGGGTCACTACTCCTTAGTTACTGGAATATGGCAACGCAAGCATTTTTTATGCACTTTGCAGTAACCACGAAAACTGTTTTTATTGGGTATCCAGCCTTTCCGACATTTTTTGTAATATTCTTTTTTTGGACATTAATTTAATTAAGATTGTACGAAAATATCCGATTATAGCAGTCTGAAACAATTGATATTTGAGCTTAATTAAACTAGAGATTTTAGCGAGTATCAACTATAAGATTGCTCAATCTCATATATTTTGAGATTGACTTTTTCAGACAGTTATAATCGCACATTTTTTCCAACCTTAATTATTATGTCCTAAAAAATCCAAAGTATTAAAATAATTGCCGAAAAGGCTGGACACCCAAGAAAAACTGTTGCCATGGACATTGCAAAGAGCATCCAAAATAATATTTTCACTGACATAGCTATGTAACGAAGGAGTGGCGGTCCCATGTTTATATGGCCAAAAAATGCTCGAAACTGTCTCCCCTACCGCCTCCTGAAGTACTGAAGATTTCTCCTGAAACAGCATGTATAATGCAATAGTGTGAGACGTTAAAAATTGTATCTCCTTCATAGCTTTCAGGAAAAAATGAAACTTTGATATTTCCTCAATAATTTATTCTCTTGCCACTAGTATCTAATTTGAATTAATTACAGAAGAATTAATATATAGTGTATCGACACGAAGCCGGTCGCAAGTCAAAATATTATTTTGGTTCTAGCAAAGTTTTATTCATTCCTAATATAAACTTACTGGTATACTTCAGCCAATCATTTCTCTCTCCAAACGTCCATTACTCCCTTATTTAAGTGCCCTGATGTTCTTTTTTATCGTGTTCTTCTCTATTGGCACCAACTACTTTTCCCATCCGAGGATTTGTCCTTAATTTCATAAATATTTTCAAAATGACTTGTATTTTTTTCAAAAGCCTAATAACTTTCGCTGGAATCGAAACTTAAATCATGATAACCGTTTGATACGACACTCGATATAACTCTTACCCCTTTTCTCGAGCGAATACGTAGCCATTCCATCGCAAACATTTGCGCATATTGGAAGAGGAAATATCAGGAATTGGTATTGTGAGATTCGCGTAAAGGAAATAATAGAAGATAGGACGCGTATTGAGAGTAGCGCGGTGGTGCAAGAGAAGATAATTTTTCTCCAGGCAGGGAGGGGGTTAGAATAGAACTGAAATGGAGAAGTGGAGGGCGGGAAAAACCGGGGGTTTACGAAGAAATCTTTTAAGGTTTTCATTCCCTCAGAGTTTCGATCCGAGGGCTGTTATGGTTAGGTGAGGGTACAGCTCATCCCACGTCAATATCAAGCATTCAACGTAAGGAGCCAGTTCCTTTCTCTAAGTCGAATTGCACTTCCATGATTTTAATTTGGGTGTTCGATTGCTTCACCCGAGAGTCGAATCCGTGATTCTCCGATAAGCAGACCAATTTCCTACCAAAATGTTTAACATTACATAAAAAAAAACTTAAGCGTGATTTATTTTTACGTCTTGATAGTCACTTCTTCAACGGTCAAAAAATATTTTTACATAAATCTGTTAACAAATTATGGCTCAATTATATTTTTCTTCAGAAAAATTAGTCTAACTTTTCACCTTAATAAACATATCGCTGATTACTTCAGATGCTGCACCCACAACGACGTCTATGCACAACCCCATCTGTTCACTTTTTTCATAATTATTAGGCAGCAGAAAGACCCTGATTGTGTTTGTTAGGGAAAAATTATGGTATTATATAATGGAACAATTATATAATCAACCCTTGAATAGGAAACACTTATTATTGATTTATCATTCAATTGACGTCCACAAGCGTTAGCAAATAAAGAAGAGTAGGAAAATGAAATAGGTGATTATAAAAATACTACATTAGATAATTGAGGAGAGCTTTTACTGAGTAAATCAATACTTGAATCATTAAGATGTCACGTGAAGTCATTCGAAGCCATAAGAATTGTCACTCGAAGAAATACGAAATGCTGATTTTTCCCTCCTCATGGAATGGAGAAAGTATCCACTGGAACGTGAAAGTGTTGCTTGGAAGAATGTAGCAAATAAACGATAGTTTTTTCAAAAATGTTGACCAACGCTTAAATGACTATCTCCTTCAATAGGATATTTGCTATACTGTCCGATAAGACATTCACCATTTGGTGCCCCTCCGACAAAACTCTATTTAAGTACCCAAACTGTTATTTCTTCATCCTGTCACTGAGTTGGTGCTGATAGAAACGTTTTTAGATACATGTTTGTTAATAATCGTGATAGCTTAATCTCACTTTCTTTGCACATGTATGTCACGTGACCCCCCGCGGATCACATGGTGAGCAACTGAGAGGTTGAGGAAACGAAGATAGCTTTAAATATAAATTGCAGCAGTGAAGACGGAAGTGTTAGAATATCAAGTGAAATATTTTTGATCATTCGAAGATGAGAGCGGAGATCTGAGGTTATCATCGCCATTTAGGACAGAGGAAGAATGAAGGGCGGAGGGAAACCTGGCGTCGACGATGCGTTTGGGTGAACGGGAAATCATATCCTCCGACGGACTATGTGCTGTGACTCAAGTATCCTTACAAAATATACACGTAGGGCTCGATATCTCTCTACATTATCCTCACTATCACACAGATTTTAACCTGGTTCATCAGGATCGAAGGCGAGAGGGTCCTCGTAGCATCAAACCATTCCGTTTCCACAAAATCATTATTGGGTCTCAGAGGAGAGAAGATATCAACGTTTATATATTTTCAGGAGGGTATTACTCACGCTAAATTCTCGTTGACAAGGTTCTTAGAGTAGAGAGTGGGTACACAATTATGTATTTTGGATTTATTCTACAGCAACAGTTTTTTCCAAGTCGAAGGGTTGAAGAATTAATGGGGTTATAAGCCTAGCGATTAAGGTGATTTCGTTCTAAACAGAGTTAGGTAGAGAAATTAGGAAAATAAAGCAAACGAGATTAACTTGATAAGTAGCAAAACATTTGATTTTCCACTCGATGCCAGCACAGTACAGAGACTCACTCTTATCCATTGGCCACTAAGTTTTTTTTTGCATATTTCATCTATCAATTTCTGTACCATACTATTTTTAGAAAAAATGTATTGTACCCTTTGACCTCTCTCCCTTTCGATTGGTTCCCCGTTAAGACGAAAAATTGACGACAAACTATCGTGTTATAAAGTTTTTGCCGGGCCCTAAAAAACAATCGCCACATCTTCGGATAACGTCAGGCAGATGGATGACCTAATAGTTGTCACCGTAATGCCCGCTAAGGGTGTGGCCGGCGGAACAGCTTCCATCGTATACGGCGTACACGCGCAGGGAATCAGAGAATAGGGCCATATGAGAGGCTAATGACAAATATAAGGCATTTATACAAATTTGACTACGTATGCTTCCTCTCAGCGAAGATCGAACTGTGTAAATAATACTTAATCATTGGATTAGTCTCGCAAATTCATCGCTTTTGTCATAATTATAACGTAATCTTAGACTCGAAAGCCATAACTCATATAATAAGGAGCAAATGACAATGGTAGCATAAATTTCCGTGTAATTTATCCATTATCAATATAATAACAGACTCAAAAATTAGGGACCAGCATCCTTTAATATATGGACAATTATATAAAGAAATGAAAATAAATGTCTGTGGTATTCCGTCATATCATTGAGAATCACTGTTGAAAATGAAAGCTTCCTATGTACAGAGTTAGGTACTAGCTGCGGTACGAGTTAAAAATGGTTTCAAGTGCGATGCGTACGCGTTGCAACGAACTTCACTCGAAAATAAAGTGTGGGGAAAATAACTTCGCTCATCTTTAGATGCACGGATGGCCAGCTGTTTAATTCTCGCGTATCCCGTAAATTAATAAGGACGTCCCTGCAATTGAATGAAATTAGTAAATTGCCAATTAATCAATAATAAATCAATTTTACTACATTCAATTTGCGAGACATCATTTGCCTAGAACAAATGGCGTTTTTTACTTGAATCACAACAGCGTAGAATAATTTCTTCAACACTAGCAAGAAGTAAAGAGAACATGAATAACTTAATACGTGGATATGTACGGCAAAGGCCTTGCACTAATGCAGTACTTCTTGGTTTTTTCTGTCAACTTTAAAGTTTAAGGAGTTACATTTATCGTTTTGTTGATGAGATTAATCAAGAATATCTTCATAGGTGGTTAAAATAATGCGAAGAATATAGTTAAAAATATTAGATATTAGGAAAATGTTTTCATAATTTCGCATTTTTTTAAATGTTGAAGGATGCTTCTTCTCAAGTTTCCAGCCGGGGTAGGGTATTGATAAGCAGTGACGTTCCATAGGCTTAGTCTAAAATCATGATGAAGTTATTTAATGTTCTTGACGGTGAGCAATCAGGGGACGATTGTAGACTACGGCTTCAAAATATCAGTTTTGATTAAGGCTCTCAATCAGATGAAAACCCGAGAAGATATCATAACCGACATTGATTTTAAAGAAACTCAGGAAAATGACTCGCGGAATCCTAGCAGCGAAAGAATTGGAACCACACCAATGTTTTAATAGTAAGTACCTACATCAAGATCTACATACTACCCCGCAAGCCGCATCAAAAGCGTGTGTTAGGGGGTGTTAGGAATCCAGCCGTTAACACGTAAAAAGGAAATGCGAAAATGCGATTAGCATTAATTAAAGTCCTTTATGGTTCGGGGGAAAACGAATTCCCATATGCATTCGTTCGGCTAAATATCTCTCTTAAATTATCGCTTCTGTCGGACCTGGAAATATAGTACGGCTCTAAAACTATGTTCTCCGTGTCACTCTTAAAGATATCTATTCTCAATTGTTCAAGCAATCTAAGACTAGCGCGCAGCCTCTGAGTCGCTAGCGGCTCCCAGTATAATTCACTTAACATCTGGGTAACGCTGCCTGTACGCCCGTAGCAGTTTTTGACGGACTGCGCAGGCTCCCTTCATATTTTATTCAGTTCTCGGATTAACGGGTTCAGTAGTTCCAGGATAAATGATAAGGGGTCACGTTGAGGATGGTAGCACAACGTCTGTATGGAAATTGGTTTGGAGCCAATTCATTCCCCATGAGAATGCCGTGACAAATTCCTACTTAGTCTATTTTTCCCGCTCGCTTTAAAATTTTAATATTTTAACTTCTTTTTGCATTAATAAGAATATTCGAGGTCATTTTCCAGCGAAAAATAGGAAGAATGAAAGTGTGTTAATCAATCTTAACCATAGTTAAAATGCTAATTTATCGTAATTATACCGGGACTAGCCATAGTGATAACTTTACAGAATCCGGGTTCGAATCAAGGCGAATGAGTTTTTCTCTGTGGAATTTTTGCGCAGTTAAAATCCTGTCACAATAACGCTGTTGTTCCTGTTAATGCTAAAGAAGAAGCTCCATCAAATTAACAAATGGAATTATTGGAAATTTAGTAAATTAAGATTGCCACTTTATTTTTTTATGACATGTTATAGATTGTGCTAGGCATTCGTCTAAGAATAATATTCTATTAACTTGTATCCTTTCTCTCTCGAATTATCCGCAGAGGCCTAAGACCACTTCAACTCCACACTCTACGAGAGGCCGGAATCCCGCTGAGTTTCAACGCAGCCCTCCCCTCCTCTCCTTCGCAGAGAAGCGAAGGCAACAGGTGAGTCCATGACAAAACCTCTCCGCGCCCGCGGGGAGATGGAGCGTTCCCATGGAGAGGGGACGGCCGCCGCTTTGAGCCTTTCGGTTACGCCGTAAAAGAGGTTTCGTAGACCTAGTAGGGAATAGGGTGGTGTGGAAAGGGAAGTCTGGGTGTGACAGAAAAATAACCCTCCCGGCCGAGTGCAAACGATCAGAGAGGTCTCTCCACGACGGAATCGGGAAAGTGACAGAGCGTGGTTGCAACCATGTTCTTTTTTCATATATAATTCGTTGTCTTGGGAGTGACTTCATTGAAGAAATTCAGGTGATTAGCTAAAGGGAATCTATCTTGGAAGTTTAGCAGCGTAATAATTGCCTCCGCACCTGTTTTAATGATAGTTCCTGACAACTGATGAGTGGCTACATTGACCATAATACCATATCAACTGAATGAACGTCACCTATCGACTTTAGAATAGAAAATAGAAAACAAATTTATTGTTCAAGGCAAAGCCTATGGAACATGCATCCAATACATAAATCAAAAGGACGAGCTCTGTGGTATTACAAGAGATATATATGCAAGTCACCTTGCTATAACATCAGGATCATTGAAACACAAACATAATATAAAATCAAATACAATGACAGAATTTACCAAGAAAATATCAAGCCAATTCAATAGAATATACAAAAAACATACAAAAACCTTTAATGAAATCAACGTAGATTCTTTGAAAGGAAGAAAAAAATCAATAAATGATTGAACGGTAGAGGTACACGCTCAATCACCATAACATTCATTGATCGCGAACATTTCTACTTTGAATTGATTTATAGTTTTAGCTTTCGATATGTAGTCAGGAATATCAAACCACGCCCTTATACATGAATTAATGGCGGACACTTGGTATACTGTTGTTCTACATTTAGGAACTTTGAATCGTTTTCTGACTCTAATATATCTATTTAATGCATTGCTTCACTTTACATCATGAAAAGTAAAAAACTTGGTAATTCCATACACATTTATTTATGTACGATAAAGGCTTTCGACAAGGTATGGACCAGATGATGAAGTGCCATGTCGAACCACAGGTACACTACCTCAATAAGTTTAGGTGGAATTACAAAGTACGGGCGTCGAAAATCGACTGAACGTAATGAAAAGTAAAACTTTGTAATTCCACATAAGTTTATTAATAAACGACATAGGCATCTACGTGGAGCGACCAGGATGATGTCGAGCTACGTCGATGCCTAGGCCGTAGATTAATGAATTTATGTGGAAATACAAAGCACGGACGTTGGCAATCCACCTACCATAGTAAAAATTAAAAATGATTGGGAATTAAACATGAATTTCTTCATGTAAGACCTAGGTTTCAACATGGCAATGACCATATGACGTGCCACGCCAAAATATACTAGGTCGTACTTCAACATATTTATGTGGAATTGCTGACTGTTATACTTTTCATTATGTGTTATTTTTCGTGTTTTTAATTATTCACTTATTTACATCACGAGCTGAGGTACATTTCCCAAAGCCCTATGCTTCTGAATTTCACGCCTCAGAGCGCCCTGATTAATCTCGCGTCGCGAGGGTTGTTGGCAATGGCGTCAAAGAGGCTAGACTAATATTTTACCCGGCACTTCAATCAAATCCGTTCAGCACACTAGGTCACCATGGTTGCTAAAAAGAGAGTGATCCTTAAAAGAAACACCGCTTCCTATATGAAGAATAGTAAAATATTATCTTATTACTTGTTTTCCTAGATATTACACAATTACTTAAACCACTTATTTTTTACAGAGCGCAACCCGGGTTTCAATGAATTACCATCTTCAGGCGCAAATTATCAGTTAATAATTAATTTACAATTAATAAATATTGATTATTATTAATAATAATTACTATTATTGATTATTAATGTGCGCCTGAAAATGATGATAATTCATTGAAACCCGGGTCGCACTCTGTAAAAAATATGTGGTATAAATAATTGTGTAATATCCAGGAAAACATATAATGGATTACCACAAAGTAAATCAAGAGTTAGTGAATTATGTTATTATTCTTTACCAAACGTAAATATTTTGATGACTCATAGAAAATTTGAATGACAGCTGATGGTTTTCCAGATTGTAAAAGTAAACGCAATGTGGTCCTCAGCACTATTTACTTTTCCTAATTAAAATTATTAAATACGCTTAACTTTTATCTTTATCTTCGTGGCGACTTACTCGTTTGAAAATTACTCATCTGAAATTTTTAGGGTACGTAGGGAAGGCAATTTTCAATTTTTGCCATTGTATACATCAGACAAAAATTACCTTTGAGAATAATGGGATAACATTTTCAAATCCGAGATAAATGAAAATGTTTTCAAAGATCAACTCTATGAAGCTTTGAAAATTACAAGGCGATAGCTTAAAATTTAATGAATTAACCGTAAATTAAGGCCGATCACAGGTTCTTGTAATTCAAATGTGTGAAGGAGCCGTATACGGCCACATATTACTTCACCAAAATATCTCATAATGCTACATTTTTCTGCATCCATTAATTTGAATTGCTGCATACCGAAATTGTTTCGACAGTTGTACAACAAGAACAATTATCTTGACTGTAAATAATAATTCTTTTTGCTGTACCCCGCAGATACTTCTCTTGAGTGCATTTTTAGTAATTTCCAGCATCGACATCCTCGGTTCCCCAGAAGGAGTGACGTTCACGACTGGGATATTAAAAAAAAACTACTTTTAAAAATGTTTCGCAATCATAAGCAAAATCCACCTTGTTTAGAAAGAAATATATGTGTAAAGAAAATATGGATTATTACATCTTCACATATTAATAACCTGTTAGCTGACATTGGCGCCATTGTTGCGCAACTTACGATATTTGACTTACAGAATTACAGCATTCATTAGCATACAACTCAAAGGGTAATCCGATGGGGAGTCTTCATTTTATTTTTGTCAATTCTTTATCGATTGATTCCCAAGGTGTAACAAACAATATAGCAGGTTTTTTTCAAATCGGCTAATGCAGTCTAGCATTATTAAATATGTTTTTATACTTAGAGAATTTAGCAATCTTTTGTGAAAATGTGGAGACGCGAATGCCACTTCCTGACATTATTGAACTAAAATCCAATTGCTAATGACCGTCAGCCGATGAGGCACAGTTATCAGAGTATATTTATAAACATTTAATATGAATATTTAATAATGAGATATTCTTCGTTTTTTTCACCTACCTCCATGAGCAGAGGGAAACAGTTCAGGAAAATAAATGGGGCAAGGGACAAAACACGAATAGGAATCGGGTTGGTCTTAAAACGAAAATGCCTGGGCGCATTTTTATTGGACTATTTTGCACCGTTCTCCGTAGGGGTGAGACTTTCATCTCCGAGATACATCAATACTGTGTATCAAATCGAATAGGTATCAATTTATGGGACACCTATCTCGTGTACCTTATAGAGTGAAAAAATACACATCCCGTATTAACAATTAAGAGAGCATGCTTGTATCCGGCAGCAAAAAATCGTAACGTAAGGACAATTTGAAGTAACAGGCCTACTCGACTCGTCAATGGAATCTGAACGATCACAATAGTTTTTCATAATTCACTCCAGGATGTTCCCGATAATAGATAAATAATAAATTCTCTTTACAGTTAAAATCATTACTTACAAAACTTGGTGTTATAACAATTCAATAGAATGAATTATAATATAGCCTTTATATCTAAAACTATCCCATAAAATAAATAGTTTCGAGGGATATACTTGGAGTATAAAGATATAATTTTCGTGGGTTCATTTGAAGCTGGTACACCAAAGTCTTAACCCATTACAACCCAATTTTGCTTCTAAGTAACATAAAAGATGTATACATTTTCAGATATATTCAAGAAAGATTTAAAGATTTATTGTATATGAAAATGTATATAATTTGAATTGTAATATTTGAACTTTAATGCAAGAATAAGAAACAAAATTTAGACTTGACTTTGTAGAAGTTGCTAATATTAATAATGAAACACAGTAGTAGCAAATTTTCAAATGTTATGCATTTTCAAATATATTCAAGATTTTTTAAGAAATTTAAAGTACGTGTTCTTTTCCACTGTAAAGTTTAATGGCGAAAGAAGCTGCCACAATAATTATGATGGATTATAACATTTTGACATAAAAAAAAGAGAAATATTGAAATTTAGTTATTGTTAGAAGCAGCTCTTTGTTATAAAGGGTTAATCTCCCAAACATTTGCGGCCTTGAACCACTCCGTCGTATCCCAGGATAGAGGTGATACATGGATCCGATGTCGAGAAATAATTGAGCCACTCCATGAATTAATTTACATGAAAATTGTTTTAACCGATGCATCATTTTGGGTTGACCTCGTTTTTCCTAATTTATATGTGAAACTACTAATTTTACCCATATTGAAAAAGACTTAAAAATGCCCATTTCATCCTATTTCTGCCAATTAGGAAAACAAAGGAGAAGAGAGAAAGGGAAAAGGACTTCTGGAAACGAAATTATTGTTGTTTGCAGCGACATTGATGACGCACAAATATCATTTAAGAACAAAATTATGCATTGGAAAACATAAGTATTGTACACACGATATTGCATACGCACGGAATCGCCCATAAAACTCGAATATAATGAATAGTTCTGCCGTGAAAAGAGAATATTTCAAAAGCAATAACTTCAATTCACTTAAATTATTCACACCACTTTAATTATTCCACATCACTTTAATTATTCACTGTAAAAGTTTACGCTCCTTGCGTCGTTACAATTAGTCGATCACGATTTGGTACAATAACAAACTACCAGCACTCTACTTGAAATTATTCCATTATTAATAAAAATAAACACATATTCGTAGTAAAATTTAGCACCTATGTAACATCGTTGCGATTTTTTTGAAGGGAAGAAGAAAATTACATACAAATAAATCAATTTTTCAAGCCAGAAACAGTAATTTTTAGAACAGTTTCGAGAGCGTGCGATTGTAGATAGCGCAGCAGTAACATTTATTTGCTTTAAGACCGTTGACTTCGAGGCAGGTAAGTATCTCAAGAAATAAAATTCTTCACGGAATGAAAATATTAGTATAATCGTGATCTCGAGGGCTAGAGAAAACAAGAAATGATATGGCCTTGAGTGAGAGGAAAAGAAAGAGAGACAGTGAAATAAAACTGACCCCTTTTGCTCCCCAACCTTAACCTCCTCAGCCCCAGCCCCGGCACATATTTCTGGTTAATTAGACATTATAACAAACAACTTTCGCGATTTCTGTGAATCATGATGCTTTCATCTGTCAGACGCACTGAGATAGTTACAATAAAGGCATTTTGCTTAGCCATGCGGTGAAAAAATTCAAACGTCGATGTATTGCATACAGTACGTCAGGACCGAGGAGGATAAGGACTCGACGAATAAATGAAATTATTCAAACAGATAATTTATTCCAAATTTTCGTGAATAAAAAAATCTGCCAACACATAGGATGCATTTAGAGGTTTGTTAGCATGGTTAGGTTCCAACAGAGGTGTTTAATTGATGAACACAATTTTAAAGCAATACTAATTGAGCCACCGTTAAACGGCATCTGTTACAATTTATATTTGTCATTCACCCGCAATAAAATGAAGTGGTGACTCAATTACATTTTTATCATAACTTTGACGCTCTGAAGCATTAAAGGTTTATTTATTTGGAAAAAACACTTTTACTCAAAATTTCAATATGGAACACAGTACTAATACTACACGATTAATTATAATATGAAACGATCTGGGGTTTTGGCAGCTCAGTGAAGTTATCGAGAGTGCGGGATCAATTGGTATTATTTTCAATGTACATAGCTACTACTTTGTTTCATCATTAATATTATCAACTTCTACAAACTCAAGTCAAAAAAGATTTCTTATTCTTGTATTGAAGTTCAAATATAGATTTCAATTACTATATAGATGAGTTTTCGAAAAAAAATAATCCACGGCACACCATTATTATTGAGTCAAAATGGGAAGAAATAAGGAGCAATTTTGAGCATTCTACATATTTACTTCATTTAGCCTGTAGTGTTGACTTAAGTTTACTTCCAATCGTTAACTAACCGGTGAGCTAAATATGCACTCTGCATAGATCATAAACTATGAAAGTGCTGGAATTAATTCAACAATGCATGCGAAGGGTTGAGATAAAGTATTTGTTTTGAACCTCGAAATTCGTGGCGGAACCTCTTTAAGCCACCCCTCCTTCCTGTTTTCCTCGCCTCGAACCTCCCCGTCCGTATTTTCCCCACAAAGACCTCCTTGAGCTCCTCTGCCTTCCTCACCTCACCTCCCTCTGCCTCCCTCGCATGGGGCCAACACAAAATCCCAGGGCCGTTCGAAAAACTCGAATCGCGTAGGGCGAATGAAAACCTTTATCTCGGAGCTGAAGCATATTTTTAGAACCAACACACCCGAACAACAACGGGGTTAGCGAAGATAAAAGGAAAAGAGAGGAAAGAACTTCTGAAAACGAAGAGCGGAACTCCTTCCTTCAAGTTCTGATTCGCGCAAGTTCAAATCTCTCCTTTTCGCCTCCTAACGCCATCTCTCTATCTCATGTGAGGCATATTTCTTACGCCTTAAGTACAACCTGAACGTAATACAGGCGACCGCTTCAATCCGCAAAGCAGTATTTCAAAAAATCATTCCATTAAAGCGTACGTAGAATTTATAGTTCATAAAATCGTATGTGTAAAATTATGCCATATTATTATGGATTTATATGGGGAATTATATTATTGCCAACATAAGTCATTGCTATGTATACATAATTGTTAGAAACCTAAACTTTACTCCAAATAAGTTTAGTGCTCAATTAAAACATTCTATATTGTACTTATCATAGCAAGCCTAATTGAAGCCTGCTCATTCCAATGATTTATTTAGCTTTCAATACCATTTTCCCCTGAAATTGTGTATTTTTTCAACGCTGATCCCTTAACTTAGCTTGTTATTTCATAACTATTTTATTTACTCACTTAGCTTTCATATCATTTGTGCATGTCTCTCTCCTGGCCACAAAGTGGTATCTCAAAAAATCGTGCCATTCAGGTGTATCTAGAATTTTCAGTCCATAAAATCGTAAGTGCAAAAATTGAGCAATATAACCGTGTCTGAAATTTCGCCTATAATATCGCATGTCAGAATATGAGTCCAACAAGTCGTATCTCGGCTAATATTTTAAACAAATAATTAATAGGAAGAAAATTTTCACCTCAGAAAGTATAGCTCAGTCTCAGCAATCGCTCATACTGTGAAAATTGATCGTATTTACCAAAAGGTTTCTGAAAATTAGCGATTGTTCAATGTTCACGAGGTCACTCAAAACAGGTGAATTTGGAACCTTAAGTCAACCCCTTATATAATTAAAAATTAATGGAAAACAAGATCCCAAAGCAAAAACTAAATAATTGGTCGCGATACTGCTATCTGGACTGATTTTTCAACGATCAGCTTTGTGGATACGTATGCTGACATACGATTTTACGTCCGAAATTTCAGTTACAATTATACGGCTCAAATTTTACACAAACAATTTTCTGGGCTAGAAATTCATGATACCCCTAAAAGAAATGATTTTTTGATATATATTTCTTTGCGGCTAAAAGAGTCCGATATACACAAGAGGTATGAAACGACAATCTAAGTTAAGGTTCACAGCGTTAAAAAAATACACGATTTCAGGGGAAAATGGTGTTTATAGATAAATAAATAGTGTGAGATGCTTCAATTATAATTGCTACGAATACTATGATTTGCTTTGCTTTGCTTGATATTTACAACATGGAAAGTATTAAAAGAGTACTATACATCTTTTGAAATAACTTTTCTAGTCCAATATTTGTGGTGAGCATTATAACGCAGCAATGGCAATGACTCTAAAATGGCAATGACTCTCTTAAAAAGCACGCAATGAAAACCGTCACAACGTTACCCTCAACATCTCATAACAGTGATAGACCTGAAACATCTTGGGGGAAAATACCATTCCTTGGCCCCCTATCTTATCGAGTGACTAGTATGTTCCCGAAAGATAAATTAAGATTAACATTTTATAATATGACAACTGTTGGCAATTTTTTATTTAACTCAAAACCAAAATTTATTGACAAGGACCAAAGCGGTGTGTATAAATTGTATTGCAATAAGCCTAATTGTAATTCTGTGTATATTGGTCAGACCGGACGTGCCATAAAAACTAGAACAAATGAACATATGAAGTGTTGGGTAAGAGGCGATTCAACCTCTAATTTTGCCAAACATCTGTTAGACTGCAACCATAGCAGTGATTTCAATGTCAAGGTTCTCCACAATGTGTGTAAAGGTAAAAAGATGGATTTTCTTGAGCAGTTGGAAATTTTAAGAGCATGTCGAAACAAAAATGTAAGGGTGGTTAACGACCTTTTGTACCCCTCCAACTCCTCCCCTTTATTATCAGTTCTGCTGGACTCGGCAAGTAAACCCACTGACCTTGAGGAAACTATTCCTCGTTAGCTTTCCCCTCCCACCATCACCACCTCCTCCCTGCCTTAACCCCCCTCTCCCTAAGCTATATAAGCTCGCAAAATGTTTATATATTCACCTTGATAATGACAATGTGTACTGCCGAAACCTAGGTCGGGATTAAAAACTCTTGTGGAACATACAAAAGTGTATTTCATTATGTTTCCGGCAATGACTCAGTTTGACAATGATATAATTCTCGTATTTTATTGCCATATTATTTTGCCAAATAAATTGTGGCAAACATATGGCAAGAGTTGCCATTCCGTGTTATTCCATATTTAAACTCTAAAATGAATGAAGTTGTCACGATAGAATGAAATTTTTCCCAAAGACTTCAGCCAAAAGTAGTTCTGGTACAAATATTACTGGTAGAAACATTACTTACTTCATTTTAAAAACAGCCTCGACTTCAATTAAGGGTGCGAAAATTCCATGCAAATGACACGAGATTAAAATGACTAAATTTTTCTCCCAGATAATTGTTTTCTAAAATTTCCGAGGGTACTCTCAAACTCAGCCTACAAATATTCAATGTCGTAAATCGTGGAAGCAGTGGTTGGTTTCAGTTTATGACGAAAACTTAACACTCTTAATGTCCATTAAATTTACGATTATAAACCTAGAGCTGAATTCAACGTTATTCAATAGACAAAATAGTTACAAGGCAATGCAGAAAAAAATATATATTAGACAGATAAAAATCCAGTGATTAATTAAATGTCACGAAATGCATATCGTTTTCAGCTGCGAATATAGTTTCATAAATTTTACATAAAATTAATAAGATCCCAATTTGCGAACGCTCGTTTGCAACTCAGAATGACCATCATGGGTGAATCCAATTTTAATTACAATCGTTAGCTTCCAATACACTTTTGAAATTTCTGTTTACTTAATGAAAACAAAGCCAACTTATATTCAATTTACAAATTAAGTCTTTCTCTTGTAGTAGCCATCACTTAACTGATATGGAGAACGTAAAAACATCAAAGAAAAATATACAAATTTTTACATTATCACACGAAAACTATTTCAAGCACAAATCACCCCTCTGGAAGTAAATCAAATCATCACTAATACTAATAAGTTCAATTAAATAATAAAATAATTTTTTTTAAAGCACCAAGTTTCCTTCCCTTGGATAAAAAATGACAGGGAAATATCGTGGAAAAAATGCATAGTACAATATCCTTGGTGGATGGATACTAGAAAGTCAAAGTCTCAGAGTCTCTCGAGATTGCATCACGTGTCTGACAGATGGTGCGACAGGTGGTGTCTGCCATTAAACGAGCTAGGGAGAACCAGCAACAAGAGGAAAAGATACGCAACACGCGCAAAGCAGGTTCAGGCCACACGGTTAGCGAGACCGCAAGATAAAACAGAATCACATCAATTCAAGAAAATATGACTTCAGGGTTATAATCATTATGGCTAAAGTATTGGCTGTAAATTTTACTGTTGCAATGAGGCTGGAAAATAAAACCAGTATCTTGTCATACGAACCTTAGTTTAAGCATTTACGTTAGTTTAAAGTAATAAGCCATACGTGTAATATTTCTAACCCTGCCGCGTGAACGGCGGTGAAATATACAAGAATTGCCATGAGAAATTTGGTTGTTATACAAGAATTTCTTGTATAATAACCCATACTTTGATGTATTTGCTTCCAATTTGAACAAGGTGTAGATATTACATGTAAAAGCATGTAATACACAAGAATATAGACACAAACCTTGAAAATATTGAGACTGAAATCATAGCTAAACACGTGTATTATGATTAATAAGTATTAACTATGATTTTTAGCTCTTATTGGAAATACATTTCTCAGATTAAATTTGTTTTTACTGATTTTAAATCAAAACATCAAATTGATAAATTAGCAGCAATGTGGTTACTGAAGAATCACTAAAAGTATCCCAAATTTTTGATTTTTCTATTTTTGCAGCTCAAAAAATGTGTATGCTTTGGTTCTTAAGAGGTACAGCCCCAGGACAGTCAATAAATTTGATTGATCTATTCAAAAGCCACTCATTGGGCATAAGAGCTTCATGAAACGCAATGTTTTCATCCAATCATCAAGAACGAAATGTATTTATTCCGAGAAGTAATTTTGAAAGAAGTAACCAAATTAATTCCGTTCCAAGTTGATGATTAGCAGTTTGAAAAATAAGAAATAAAAGACAAACAATGACCATTATAGCGGAAATGAGCAGTTCAAAACATCAAAGGCGAAGTTAATCCCGAAAGTAAAACTGATAAAGCCGGCATCATCAAAGGATAAAGATAAATCAAATAAAGAATATTTCCAAATGAGATGAGGTATAAAAATTCATAAAAATTCACAGAAACGTTCTCTTCATCATGATTACGGTACACACTGCAGTGAGAGCAACTAAAATACATTGTATAAATCAATGCACTAAATAATCGTTACCATTCTCATTAGATAAGCTTTAATTACGTAAGTGGCGAGTTTAAGTTACAATGCTGTGCGTTTCTGTTTTTTTTGTAGAGATAAAATGGTCATAAATTTATCTTTAATAACATTGCTAATATCAATCTATGGTTTATGTTTGAGAGAGGTAATGGCACAAGAAAGATAAGGAATCGCACGATTTTAAATGTTCAGCAGGTCAATGGTCACACTTCAATGTTCAGCTTACTTAGAGTCAACAATTCGAACTTGAATTTCATGTTATAACTCACGCTAAGCAATGATATCAACAATTGAATTTTAAATCTCACTCAAATATTCAATCATCTTACAGTCAAATTCTTTAAAATATGCCCCAACGTATATTAATCTATCTCCAAAGTAGCGCGATAGGAATCTCAAGACGCATACGAATGACCACCTACTACGATTCACCCGATCTTCATGCTACCCAATAACACGTAAACGGCGCCCTGGATCTGAAGCCCGGGCGCGTGGTAATGATGCATCCCGCTGGGCCACCAACAGCTTGAATAGACCTAAACAATTCAACGCCCAGGGCGTTACGCCGACCTTCGATTTCCACCGTCAGAAATACGCCAATGCAGTTCATAGGCGTATTGTATACATGCTATTCTCCTCTGCAACCTATGGTCACAACATCATCAAGTATCTCGGCAAGGCCCAGATGTGGGCAAGGTGCGATCGCCTGACCCACCTGATAATGAATTTTCTTGAAATTCCTGGACTGACTTTAAACATTTTTATTATTATCTAACTTTAAGATAAATTCTATAAATAGAGGAAATTATCACAATGGCTGCAGGGTAATTGCGGAATCATAATTTCCAAAACACTAAGAGCATTACACAAGTAATCATCAAAGTGATTCAGCGTCAAATTCATTACTTCCACAAGTTTTTCCCCAGGCAGGTTGAAAAAAATTGCTGCAGTGAAATCAGTTAAACAGGAAGCTCCGTTACACCCATGTATCTGTCGGTTTACCCGAATGGATTGACATGGTTAGAAGTGAATTTGTAGATTATTGCAGGGAGTTTTTTCCGACCACAATTTGCTAGGGAGGTTATCAATAATTTTTCTTTAATTTCATACGTAAAATTAAAAGAAAATATTCAAATATATATATATATATACGCGCGAGAAGGTGTTGGTTAGAGTGACTTTAGGGATACAATTAATGACGATCTCCCCTATTGTTGTGATCAACAATTTCACTCAAGACGGCCTTCACTCCTATTCAACTTGTCTGGTATTTTGAAGGTTATGGGATGAATGACTTGCTATCAATTTGATGTATAAAGATGATAGAACTCAAGAAAAGTTTACCAAAGAGAAGATACGGCAGAACATTTCTCCCATTAGAGCTACATGGCATAATTAACAAGAATATATCCCACATATAAATTCAGAAAATTTAAAGATAAGAGCTTAAGATCCAAGCAAGTAATAAGTCAGGAAATAAGACCGGTATATTGGGAGTGATTCTCCTTCTGAGAGCGCATCTCGCCTCGGATGCTCGGAGAATCGAACGGGCTTAAACAATTGAACGCCGCGAGGCGTAATACCGACCGAGTTCGAACCGCCAGATCCCACCGTTAATGATCGCTCTCGCCTGATATAATCGCGATCCCAACCGAGGAACAGGCCCTTTCACGCGGAAGCAAAATATAAAACGAGGTACTCACTGATGCCTTACCCGTTCCACCCAAAATTCCTCCAACTGGAGAACCACGGGATCGAGACGAAAACAAGAGAGTGATGAGCTGCGAAGCACTTGACTGGAGTGATGGAACGACGCGCTCAAAATATTCCCTCGTGAGTTGTTCACCTAACGCCTGCGGAATAAAAATAGGAGCATTAGCTAGGATGGATTCGCAAAATTCAACATTCTGGCTACCTGACTATTGCTGCTCGCACTTTTGGTGGTACTGGTCATCAAAAGTACTGGAATGGTTATAACTCAAGGCTATTGCATCAAGTTCGTAGTCCAGTAACAAAAAGAAACACACAATTTCAAATTTTCAGCTGGCCAATGCTCACTTTGCCTAGAGTTAAAAATTCATAACTTGAATTTGAAGTCATAAACCTTGCTAAGCTATCAGCTAATGAACTTAAAATCTTACTGAAACATTCAACCATCTTACTTTCAGGTTCTTTAAAATATACTCTATGATGTACTTATAAAAATTATAAATGAATTTATCAAATCAATGATAAAATGAAGATTTCTAATACCTACCTATAATATTAGGTATTCAGTAATTATAAGATGATATTGATTGGAAATAGACCATGTATTAAATATTGCTGCACAAGGCAAGGAGATAGGGAACGCATGTAAGTTCTTCGGAGATGCGAATGATAAACACATACGAAAAAACGGATTTTGATGACAATTTATTCTATATTGGCATTTCTGTAGCATATGAGACAAAACCAAATTGAGTAAGCTACGATTGTATACCTGTATGTAATTTTTATTTACTTGTAACTTTCAAGAACAGTTAAGAAGCTTCAATTATTCATTTACTTTACATATAAAATTTTACGTGTATAAAAGCCAAGTCGTGGAAGGAGAGTTTCATGATTAAATGCGTTCAATGATGGTATATTATCGACGCAGGAAAATTAGGTGGCTAATGAAAACCACAGTGCCTATAAAATCATATAGTGCCATAAAAAATCACTAAGACGACGAAAAAGTATAACATTATGCTTAAATAGAGAATTTAAAAAATCATGAATAAATGACAAGATAATTCAAGGTATTGTTACCTTTACCAGTGAGCTATTATGCAATCGACCGAAATTTTTTATGCAATTTTAAATTCAGCAGCCCCTTCAGCGAATTACGGCACAGTAACATGTGCCAAAGAATCAATTTTAGAGATGTAGGCCTCTTATAGGGTTGCCTCTTTCCTTAAGTTATGTTTCCTCAATATTTAATATTTCATATTTATAGCGTTGAACCATTTGTTTGGATACCAGCAGGCTCTCATGCTTTTTTCCTACCCACTAGACGTAGTTATTGCTCCCGCATCTGCCAAAGCGTCTATCTTTCCTGAAAAATTTGGCGTATAAATCCTTTTTTGCATGTTTGTTATGCTCCATTAGTTCCATTAACATTTTATACCTGTAGTCTTTGAGGACACCTGAGAATTTTTTTCTATTTTTACTGTAAGTAATTTGCATATATTTTATAATGCAAGAACGATATTTGGTAGACAAAAAACTAGGTAATACGTACTTTGATTAGAAATTAAAAATAGGTGCCTAATTAGGGGTAATTACATATTTATGCATCGCGAGCGTAGGAAATCACAAAGAAGTCCTGTTTGTTGGCAGTGCTAATTAACATTTTGTATTGAATTTAATACGCACTAAATTGCATAAAACCTGTGAATAATTGCGTACTTTTAATATAATTGCATCAAAAAGCCGAAAAAATCGACGTGCAAAGTAGTGACTCCTAAACTCAATAATTTTATCTCACTACTAAAATATCTACGGGAAAGGATTTGCTTCAAGAATTGAATTTGTTATTCATGACGTGGTGTATTCATACATATTTACTGCCATTTCAATTACGGGAAGTTTGCCCTACTTCAATTAATCTATAACTTTTCATAATAAATGCAATAATTATCTATACAACATTAAAAGTAGAGACTCCAATATATTGTGGCTAGCACGCTTAATAATTAAGGCATGAGTGTGAATTTTAAGTATGTTACTAGGTACCGGAAATTCTGACATCATTCAAAACCATAACCTACTTGGGGACAATCAATTAATTTAGTGAGATAGAAGTTTTAATACGCATAAAATAAAGAATGAAGCCCGTAATTTTCAATTCTTAATCCTATTCCCGTAAAACCTTCATATAGAAATGTTCTTGTAGCATATGGAAAGCAGCTGTCAGTCATGATCTTCTTCAAAGAAAAACAAACACAAGCATTTTAGTACCGAAATTTGAGACCAAAGGGCATCTTTGAAGTCACTTTGTGCCTTGTTATAATGAAATTCTAAGTAACAGCAAAACTTAATGGCTAAAGCAGCTTTTCCTGAAAATTATCTTAAAATAGGACGGAATTTCACCCTTAAAAATGCTATATTTCAAACGCGTCTATAACATCAAAGTACGTAGATAAAAATCTATAAGACAAGGTCATAATCACACAGATAAAATGAAGCAGTAGAAAAAGAATGAAACACGAGCATGCAACGGCCAGAATTTCACTTTGTGGCTAATAGTGAAGATTATATTATATTTCAGAAAGGAGTCTTTGATAAATTGCAAACTGCTTCATTCATAATATTTTGCTTGGCAAGGAAACAAACCAGATAATTCTGTCAAAAAAATCTGAGACATCACCCTCGAAATTTCAAATATAAACGATCTTGACAAAGAGGAAGAAATATCGGCATTGAATTATGCGTTTTCATGGGAGTAATTGATACAATTAATGGGGTCAAAACACTTGCAAAAGTTGTTCACTGAAAAAACAACTTTCTTAGTTCGCCGACCCTCCATTACTTGGATATCTCCTCGCAACATTGGTGAATTATTTTGAACGTAGTTTGGGCTGCATCTTGATGGATCAGTCAGTCAACCAAAACATCTTCTACCTAGGTAGTACAACACGCCTTAATTTTACAGTACTGATGTGTATGTTACCTCATCCAAAAACAACTGTTTTTGTCTTACAGGCAGTTATAAACACGCCTTATCTAGACGTAAAAAAAAACTAACCATCAATACACAAACATATATGAGCTGCGATGGCCTATCTGTTCATAGAGAAGAGGCATTGTAAATACAGAACTCTTAGAGAATATTTACGGGACTCAATTGTGTTTACGCAGGAAACAGTAGGTTGTTGTAATTACAGAATACAGGGCGCGGTACGCCTAAAGAAGTTTCCCACTTAACAAAGAGTCGTCGTGTTATTGCTTGGCATCTCCCCCAGGTGCCGAATCAAAGTCGGCGACCGTGTGTGACCACCATCGGCACTCACACCGGGGTAAGGCCAGGATTTGACCACGGGGGTGGACACCGGAGAACCTTTTACTGGGGCGCTTTTAAGGGGTCAGGATTTGGCCTTGAACGTGCGTCCGCGGCAGCGCAGGTGTGACCCCTGACCTTCGCGAGGGAGGGGTCGCGGGACGATCCCAAGAAGTAGAGGAGGCGGGGGAGGGCAAAGGACGAGTTCATCACAAGCGGAAGTGGATGGGCCCATTGACGGACGGGGTTAAGGGGCGGGGTCACCCACAACGCAAATACCTCAACACACGCGTGAAAAAACCGACCTCCCGATCATGACAAAGTATATCCATTGGTAGGTTCAGCATATTATTTTTATCAATCGGGTAATTTATTCACTTTTTAGATAGGTTTGTTTCATGCATATCACGCACTACCCGAATACCTCAACACTCATATGATGACCCCGATCTCTCCATCAACCCGAAGGATAGCCGTATACAGGCTTTTAGTAATCTTTTATACATCCGCATATTTTTATTGATCAAGTGATTTTTTTCATTTTTAGATAGTTTTGTTTGAATTCGATTGCATTTAAATGGAATATAGCTGGCCATTACAAGCATCATTGTTTACCTGATGATAATATATTTATAAAAGGCACTTTACTGTTTTTATTAGAAACAAATGATATTCCAAATTAATTTAAAGACGTAAGTAATAGTATTGAGCGTTACTTGGTGGAGATCCCTTAATGGTATGAATTGAAGGAATAAAAACTTTGCTTTTTCCAACCAAGGTCGAAGTGTTTCAACCTTGTAAATGTTACGCTACAACGAAGCCATCGTCAGAAAAAATATATCACCATGTGGAAAAGGCAAAGTTTTTATTCCCTCAATTCCTATTTAACAAGTAATACCTATCAATAAGAAATAACCTTTTGCAACTAAAAATCGATTGCATTAAGTGGGATATATCTATTCGCAATACGCGTCATTGTTTACCGGAGGTAAAACTTGTTTATAAAAGGCACCCTCTTCCTTTAATTTGAGACCCATTGCCTTATAAATTATTTCAGAGATGGTTTTGCCACAATGAGTAAAATTTCTTTAATATTTACCATCAATGGTATGCAAATGGGATCTAACTCATCGTAATAAGCGAATTTGTTTGCCCTGAGGAAAAAATATACAAAATTCACAGTTTTCTTTTTATTTGAGACCCGTGATCTCCGAAAATACTTCAAGCGTAATTTTATAACGCTAGAAAATAATTTTTATGTCCCATTACGTAATATACCACATATATTGCACACAATTTCCATGTATATCACTATCCAAAATTCGCTAGTAGATTCGCCTGGTTCCACTGAATGCCATTTGACGGCTCTGAAAGACTTGCCTTTTGATGTTGCAATTTCCTACGATTTCTATTATTTTATTAACATGTCTGCTACTTGTTAGGACATAATATTGTGAACTGGTTTTATTTTCGGAATAATGACTTATATTTATTTATTTATTTAATGAATCATTCAAAAACAGCCAAAACGGCCTTTACATTGAATAGACAACTTAAAATATGCCGATTTAACAAATATAAACTATTAAAAAACCATAAAAGGATATTTAAAAAAAATATTCAGAAGATGGCTTTTCGAAGCAGCCTCTTGAATGATCTGATGGGCATTGAAAGATCCAGGGAAGTGTGAGTAGTCGAAATTGCATTGAAAGAGGTAGGGAGTCTGTGAAAAAAGTGATCTCTGAGAGAGAGAGAGAAAGGCGGAATTTCGGTTGGTGTAGTAGGTGATCATTACGAAAGGCGCGGGTGGGAATATGGAGTGAAAAGAAAGGCAGTATTTCTGAGGATCGGAACTTGCCATTTAAGGCACTGTAAATGAAAGAAAGGTCATGAAAATTCCTACGGGAGGATAGTGGGACCAATTATAGGGCAGACATTACTTCAGAGCGAGAAGATCTTCGGAGGTGAGGAACACGGTGTCGGACTACTGAAATAAAAAAATTAACAGGGCATTCAAGAATTGTAAGGTTGGAGGGGCAGGCAGTGAAGTAAATTACGGAGCAGTACTCGAGGATTGGGAGAGAGCAACCGGTGAAAATAGCTCTCATGGCGATAGGGTCGGTAACAGTGGTAAGTCGATAAAGAACTCCCACGACTGACATGGCTTTGGATTTAATTTTGGTTAGGTGCGGAAGAAAAGTTAGTTTGGGGTCGAAAGTAACACCCAGGTTATTGATGGAGAAATCTTTCGGAAGAATTTCATTAAAAATAGTATATTTATACAAATGCACTCCTGTGACGGTGCGTTTTAAAGAAAAAGGTATCTATTTCGATTTACTTGTATTAATTTTGAGTTGCCACTGAAGGCACCAGGCCTCGAGGGAATGAAGAAAGTTCACAAATCTAATAGAAGAGTCTCAAGTTCAGTTCTCGAGTGAAGCCTTTTGGATATTCTCCACCGTAAATCCTAGAGCGGAAAGGGAGTGGTGGCCTCTCTAAGCTAAATGTGTGAAATTCTTGTGCCTAAACATTCGTCCAGTTTGAGCTCTACACTTTCCGCAAAATTACGATTTTTTTCCTTCATATTCACTAGGGGACTGAACCCACGCCACGTGGCAGTGATCCAGGCGATTAGGGACAATCAGAGGGGATCAATATGCTCTTTATTAGATATTAAAAAGGACAAGCGCCCGTATCACGAAAGGGCCGAACCTTTAACACTCCAAATGATACTAACAACATCACGCAGTCTTTCAGATTGAGTGTTTCTCGTTCTGCATCACGTGACATCGAATGCTACTCAATATTAATGATTTACTCCAGTTTCAAACCTTCTCTTTGGCAGTGCCTATCATCCACCTAAAACAAAATACAGATAAGGGTCACTATTATCTCAAAGACCCATGATGGATTCAAGTAAGGGAAGACAGATGATTGCTGCCTTCATAAAACATTGATTCAATTTGAATAAATCTCTTACCAGACCCAACTAAACTGCGTCTAATTAAAAATTCTATTTATGCAATGCCACAGAACGCAAAGCGCTTAAGGAATGTATGAATAATATTGTCCGTCGAAACAAGCCTATACTTGACAGCAACGGACAGTCCCATTTAACATTGTTGAAAAGATAATGTAATCGAAGAGAAGCAAAAATGGAGATAAACCTTGCGAAGGGAGATCGAGGAAACTAAAATCGCACCGGAATAATATTTTTTACAATTGGAATGAATTTTAATATGATTGAATGGCAGCAGTGAGGACCAAAACTACCGGAAGAATACCTTACAAATAAGTGAGAGCTAACTAGATACATATTGCGCTTCTCGATAGGTAACTTAAAAGATTCTTAATATTAGCGTGAAGTCTGATATACCTCAAACGTTATTATCATTCAAGTAATAATTATTCTTTTAATTGAAGCAGTGATTTTCAGCGGTCTCAATAGTAACTTTCGGAAGTGCGTATTCATTGCATACCCAAGAAAAATTCATTAATTAACACTTGGAAAATTTTTATGGTAGAAAATAATAGTATTTGTCAAATATCCTGGGAATTGAAAATTTAAATAATGTAGCCTTCCTCTAAAAAAACACGCTAAAATACAGCATAGATATCGGATGATGAAAGTCAATCTTTTCTCTATAAGAAAAAATTAAAGATTTCCGGGCTAGAAACTTTTATTTGCCACGTGATTCACGAAAATGATGAAACAAATTCAACATTGGTGAGTATGCACTGTGCAGTTAGCAAATTAAGCAAGAAATATATATCCCCACATGAAGTTCAGAAGGCATAGGAAAAGCGAGCATTAGAATAGCCATAGATTTTAATATTGATTATAAACATTCTTGTAAGTAACACAGAGCCTTTCCTGGATGAAAACAAATTAAGAAATATTTACCCTGTGTCTAAAACTCTTTACACAGAGAAGTGAAATTGTAAATAATCAACTCTGAGGCATATTTAAGGGATAGAACATCAAACAATGTGTTGCTGTAATTACGCTTCATACTATTTTGAACTGACCGAGTTCTAGAGCCACAGACAGAACCACCCAAGCAGAGAGGTATTCTCAAAATCAAAGATAACCGAGATTAACAAGTAATCCTCACCTAAACCTGTCTCAACCCGTTTTACTTTCACCAACACCCTTGCCCCAATCCCTTTGATGCTCTTTGAATGCAAAACCGTGGTTGTCACTTTATCTCTGTCCCCGACCACCTACAAACCCTGAGGATCCAAACGAGGAATACCCCGAGCCCTTTGATTACTCCTGCTCGGCAGTTCTAAATTGACGACTTGTTCCGGCGCGCTCGTCAACCGCAGCGCTTCCCTCGGACAGAAGATTTGCCCAATGCTCAAATGCGTAATGGTGAAAGGTGGCTAGCGAATGAACTTAAGAAGCGAACGGACTCTGGACTTTTCAAATAACAACGACTCGTCAGGAATTGCAAGACATTCGAATGACGAACACCACTGGTGCAATTTTGATGCAAAAATTTTACATGTACATGACAAGGGGCGGAAACTGGATTTCTTAGAACAGTTTGAAATTGTTAATTGCCCCGCAAATTTTAAATCATGTAACGACCATAAGTTCCCATTCCATTCACCCCTCCTGAACATTACCCTACCTCCCACCCATCGCCCATTGACGTCATCATTAACCTTGGAATGAACACACCCCAATAATCCCTCCCCTTCCATTCTTCCACCCTCCCCTTACTCTACCATATAAAAAGGCTGTCTCATCCAAGGATATGTACCTTGATAATGGCACAAGTTGCCGAAACCATGGTCGGTTTAAATAAAAGCGTGTGGAAACAGACAAGTGGTTTTACTAAGCTGAATATCAAAGATTTCCACCGTATCACGCCGGACACTGTATCTTTTATTGACTTAAGAAGTATAGATCAAGGTTTGTGGAATGGGGTGGGATAAATATCCAGTGGGTAGAATATTTTTAAGGGAGCGTTGTGGAAAAGTGGGCAGATCGAAGGGAAATATATTCATTATTATTACTGAACTAATGAAGTGGAGCCGTCGCAATAGTAACGCTCGGAAGTATATATTAGTCGTATACTGCACAAGAATTAATCGATTAACAAATGGAAAATTTTCCAGGGTAAAATATCATGTCAAATTTTCTTTGGAATGGGCGATTTTTAAAACATTGAAGCCTTTTTATGTATAAGCAGAGATGCACCCTTACAGTATAAGCAGTGTGGAATGGGGCGGGATAAATATCCAGAGGGTAGGTTATTTCTAATAGTGTTGTGGCATAGTGGGTAGACCGTAGGGATATTGTTGGTAGAGTCCCGGTAGTATCCAAACGAAGTATTATTAATGCAAGGTGGCTGAAGCCTGAATCAAGCAAACAATTTTTACCGTCCCTCAGAATGATAGCTCAAGCGATGGGTTTTCAGGGATCAAAATAGTCATCCCACGACCGATCATTTTCTGAATCATTCGGTAATTCCCGCTTTCATGTGTTCCATCTCTTATTCCGTCACTTTCCGTATTTACAAATGCCATTGAATTAAAATTCAAGCGTGGTGTCACAATCGCTGTTGGCGAAAGTGCATTCAGTTTGCGTGGCAAGGTTTTCGGGTTGACCTCCGCGTCGATTCATCTTCATGACGACGGTTTCGCCGGCGTTGCAGCTGGCGTTTTCAGGTTCGAATTGTTTGATGCAGGTTTTTGCCCGTCTTATATAGGCATTGGTTTGGGCTAGGTGCGTTCTTAGGGCTTGCTTCACGTCATATAAGACGGGAAAAAACCTGCATCAAACACTTCAAACCTGAAAACGCCAGCTGCAACGCCGGCGAAACTGTCGTCATGAAGTTGAATAGACGCGGAGGTCAACCCGAAAACCTTGCTGCGCCTGCTGCACCACCCCGCGAAAGTCGCCATCGACACGTGCATTCAGATTGAGTGAAAGACGAGGCCAGCATTGGTTTCAGCGACGGAAAAAGGGACGTGCCAAGTGATGGAAAAAAGGGTTTGGCATTTATATAACTGGAACCATCGTGGAAATTGATTGCATGAAACGATAATTTTTCCACTATCATTGGAGGGATCGCTGAAGCTGTCCCTTGAAAGGGATAATGGTCGTGTGATTCAGGATTAGCCAAGCTCCATGTGCACAAGTCGGGGCACGACATTGTACACTTTAATATGTGGCAGATAAACAGGTGATCTTAATGAACGACAAATATGCAAATTTATCCACTCGTTGCATTGTTTACGAATAATATTTAGCCATCATCAAGATTAAAACTCAATATGAGGATACTTCATAGCCTTCCTTACTAAATAGTATTCATATAAGACAAGTAAGATCAATTGAGCATTAAATGATTGTTTCCTACTTTTTCAGATAAATATGTAATTCATGTATGACATTTTCCCAATTTAAAAGTTTCAATCAATCAACCGGGGCTGCAATACTTTTTACGACTGCATGCAGAGAATTTTCACATTATTTGTTATATTTAACGAAATCCCGTCTCCGTCAAAAATACCCCAGAGTCCACGAAATAAGGGCATAAAATTCGACTAATCACGCAGGGTTTTTCAGCTATTTGCATATGTCAGGTAAATTTACTGCGGTAGCAACAGAAAGAACAGTGGAGAGTACTCCTCAGCCAAGCAAAGGCGCTGAGGCCACTGAGTACTGCCGAGCTATTAGTCTCTCCGTAGGATTCCAAGCCATCCATGGAGTCACAGACGAGCAATTAATGGCTGCAATCCGTGTAACTATGGGAATCGGATTAACCTTTCACGGCACCCTGGGTAGAGGAAAGCTCTAGCCTCACACTTGGTGAATCAGAATAAATGCCCCTATGATTAAGTCCACAGAAATACCGCATAGTCATGTCACGTTATCAGCAGATGCACTACCGTTTTCGCGTCAGAGGCAATTAGTTGAAAGTATTCAGGTAATAAAGGGGTTCCACTTTTTTCTTGAATTGTCAAAAAAATATAGGATAAAAAATTAAATCTCAAAATGAATGAGATCGCGCAATTGCATTGTTGATACTTGCTCAAAACTTTCGATTAATTTAGCTCACATATTAATTGCTTCAGACAACTAAAATCGTACATTTTTATCCAAATTTAATTCTTAAATATCCTTGAAAACCTAATAAACCAAAAAAATGTTGAAAACGCTGGGCACCCAAGGAAAACCATGGTAACAGAAAAGTGTAAAAAAAAGATTTTGTGTTGCCATATCACAGCACATAACTAAGGAGTTGTGAATTTAAGTTTATGGACAAAGTGCTTAAAATTGTTACCCCTATAACGCCCTGAAATATTGCAGATTCCTCCTGAAACAACATGAATAGCTGTCATTAAAATATAGCTACTTTAACTTTATATTTTGGGCGCTAATTTGAACAGTTTTCGTCTGCATGTGTATGCATTAAAAGGCTCAAGGGCGTTCTATTGCTAAGAGATGGCCATGTCATTCTCGTGAATATTCAGAGTAGTGCCTTTTTAATTGCTCTCCATCGAACATCGCGCCTGAGATTTCCATACCAGGAGTATATTTGGAATCATGCCTAGAATGAAAGCCCCATATCCTCTAAATGCCTATTGCATACCCCTTATTGCATACCTACCAGTTCATATAAATATGTAGGTTACAATTAAAGTCTGACAAAAATGTAAATAAAAAATTCGCGATGAAAATATTATTACCGAGATACTGTACCTTTTAGTTATTAGAAAATTGATGAGTGAAATTAAATCAAAATACATTTCTCGGAAGAAAAAGGCGACAGGATCGGTTCGAACAGCTGAAAACACTATTTATACAGTAGAATTTATTGAATATATATGACGTATTATTACATTTTCGGTGGAAAAGGTAGTTGATGAGGGATATGAAAATCATTAAGCGCGATTTATAAAGTAAGCAGATCACATTATCGATAATTTGAGGTTATTTTAATGCATTCGTAATCTCACTTGGGATGCGGATTTAAATTTCGGTAAATTTCAAGAGTTTAAAATCCATTCAGTAAACCAAAAATCGCTTTATAATATGAAAAGATATCATAGGACGCAGTATTATTTTTGGAACAAATTATGCTCAAGTTGAAGATGAAGTTTTCACTTGATCAAATCAAATGATCGGAGCGGAACCAACTTCAACAACACGCTTCGCTTTCAGCACCTGGAATGCATGTGTCGCATTAATATCCGGGTAAACAAGGCCCTCCGGTGCTTTAAGCGCCCTGGGAAACTATTCAGACCAGCCCATGCGGTAATCCGACACTGCATGTAATCCCTAACCTCTAACATCAAAGCCCCGCAAGCTGTATGCCCTTTGACTATCTTCGCTGGCGCTGCAATCAGCACTCCTAACTGGGCTCCTAAAGCATATCCCTGTGTCATTCCCCAGCCTATGTCTTTCCTCGTTCATTATGTTTATATCTGCGGAAAGAACAATCTACTGAAGAAGCAATTTTATTGCATGGATGTAAAAACATTTCCTTAATTATGAGTGACATTGTGGTTAGTGGTGTTGCAATACGTCTTCAACATACATTCACCAGGCGCAAAAAGGAAGCGTAAAATGTGAACCATTTACAGCTCTGTTATGAATTTCTCTCATCGTGGATTTCATAGTTACTATGGAAGCATGGGGAGATCTAATGTTTAAGAGGCGTAATCCTAAATGCAATAATTTTAAGAGGATGCATCACATCATTTCAACCAGTCTTTTTTCTTAACGAAATATTCAAATGAAACTTTTGACAAAAAAAGAAAAAAAATAATTTTATTTGTGCGGAAAGCGTGGCTAGTCCCGTAGTGGTAATTCATTTTATTTATGAAATCAAGGAGGATACTTAGTATTTGAAGAAAAAAATAGCAGAAAAAGAAGAGGAAGTATCTTTAGGAGCATCATAAATGGAAAATGAAAGTAATCATCCAAGAGGACCCATAAAACTTACTAAAACCCTAATGAAGGTTTAAAAATAAACAGAAACGTTGAAAAACATTGCATTTTAGTTTTTTCAGACCTACATTAAAATATAAAGATTTAATATTAAATACAAAGGTCAGGACTAAATAAAAATATTTAATACTAAATATGAAGGTGAAGAATAGAAAAAAATTAATTTTATCCCATCATATAGAAAATTTCAGGGCATGTAAAGTACACTTTTCAACAGTAGCTCAAATTTCAAATTTGAAAATTTCACCTCACTTTTTCATGCATATAATTTCTAGGCTTGATATACTGATAAACGTTAAAGAGGCAAATTTTACATTACCTGAATATTAATTAAATATATAAACCCAAGTGATGCTTTGAGGAAATAGATAAAATACAACTGGTTAAGAGGGATTGATACGTCCTTAAAGTTTAGGTAAACCCAACGGCCCTGAATGAAATTTACTGCGGGAAAATATTATAAGCAGTTTGCTATTTATTCCCATACCACCGAAAACAACACATACCTACTAACCTTTTAAAATAGAGTTTTTCGAAGAGTTAGCAATTATACGTGCATGAACAACCATGCCCTAGATAGGTGCAAACTACTCAGGCGGGACTCAAACCCGCGACATCTTGTTTGGAAGGTGTGGAATTTACCCCGCCGCCTTTCAAATTCTTGTAAGAGAAACTAAAAAAATAATTAGCAATAACTGCACTTCATAGCGTTTTTTTCCAATACCTTTCCTCCTAAAACCTAAGGGGTAAAGTGAGTCAAGTGACTTCCAAAGGACTTTCAAATGATGGAGCAACAATTAAGGAAAACTTCTCCCTCCTACGAATAAACATGCGCTGTTTAAATACAGGTTATTGGGTTCGCAATGACACGTAAAACATGAATACTCGGTTAAATTTTTAAGTACTACAACTCAAATAGGTAAAAAACGAGTAAATTTTGAATTTGCAAGCTAGAGCGCACCATAATCAGAAATCCCCAGCGTAAACTAGTAGCTATTTAGCTAGTATTAATTGTACAGCTAACTTCGTAGGCAGTCGAAGACTTAGATATTCATATGAATAGGATGAAGCACTCTCAGACATCCGGACGGTTTCATTTCTTCCTTTATAGTGAAGTCATACTCTTTACGATTTACGCCATCATCTTGAATTGTTAGGCCATTAAGTTTCTATGATTGCTGCGAGATAAAGACCCCGAAGTGTTGAAGGTTTCCGGAGGGTCAGACGCAGGATCGTAGCAGGATACAAAGAATTCCTCTTTTACCCCAAAACTCCAGCAACGTACTCCAGCGTAGGAGGACCAAAAAAACCTTGCACGACCTTCGCCCTTTCAAATGTGAAGGTCAGCGGGTTCGTGTATCCCTCCGCGCTCTCAACTGAAGGAAGCCGTACAAGGGCAAATGTGGGCCCGCCATAATCGTTCACGAATGATATTCACGTTGCGATAGATCGATTTATATCAGAACGAGGCGTAATATCGATCTTTACACCACACCTGAACACACAGTCAATCGACTCTTTTTATCGCTAATAAAAAAATTAGAATATTTTCTCCAAAAATTCTTTCATTTTTCTTGACATCGTAACGTATCTCCCGTTTCTCACACGTCAACTGATCGAAACAGAAGCGAAACTATCAATACGAAATTTCTTCTGCTCAGACGGAAATTTTATGCCGCGTGTGCCCTTATCATGGATGAAATTGGGCTGTGGAACAGAGGAATTTCTCGTGACATTCTGCATTTTTTTTGTTCTTTGCATATTTATATCCTTACTTTCGGCACCCAAAATAATGCCTCCAAGAGTGCTACTACAAATGGAAGTGAAAAATATTAAATGTTTACGGCGACCTTCTGCGGTGATATTTTCATGATGTTTGAAAAATTCCTCGTGAACATTTAACTCCTATTATTCTCAAGGCAGTAATGTTTTAATACAAATTTTTTATGCTTTGGTTCCATCAAAACTAGAGTTAGAACACAACACTCGAGGAACCATTACCATCGCCGGACAAACAGAATGAAGTTAATTGGAGAAAAAAGGAGGCTGTATAATATACACTCATTAGGATCATCATCATTTTTCAACAACCCTAAGATTCGTTTGGCGCAGCTCTGTATTTCTCTCTCCTACCCGCTTGCCTTTTCATATCGACGTATTCCTTCTCTTTTACATCCTTTATGACCTCTTCCATGTAACTCATTCGGGGTCGTCCCTTGCCCTTGTCATCGGGTCACCACGCCTAATGCGGCCAACTAAGTTCTCCCGCCTTCACATTAACCCATTATTCTCCAGACTGTATTCAGGGCTTTTAACTTCGGTTTTTTCGCATTTTCCGATTTATTTTGGCCTAATTAAGATGAATTTTTGGAAAAAAAATATTTTCATCATATTATATGATTTTCATTATGCTGCGTAACGCAACGCTGGGAAAACTCCGGTAAATAAATACAAAAAAGTAATTTTTAAAACTTAAGTTACATCTTTTATTTTTTATCTTCATTTGTACACTCGAAATCTTCGCCGGGAGTTATCAGTATTCCTTATATGCCAAACGCCATCAGTCATAAAAATACAATTATATGAATGAAAATGTTGGTGAAAATGACAGAGTTAGAACTAGACATACTTAAAAAAAGTCAGTAAATCGAAGAAAAAATTATTCTGAAGTAGAAACTTGTTCTGAGAATTAGGATTCAATAATGTTGCGTTAACGCAACGCTGGGGATTAATGGGTTGAGAATTTTCAAAGATTTCTCTTTTATCCCTCTCTTCTTATTACTTCCTCATTATTTGCTCGGTCGATCAATTTTAGCTTCATCACTCTTCGGAAGCACCACACTTTGAATGTTACCCTCTCGACTTTTCTGCTGCTGTCAACATCCAATCCTCGCTTCCATTGATAAATATGCTCAATGTATATTAAAGATCAATTTAAGGACTATTAACGTAAGAAGATCTCCCAGGTAATTACAGCTAGCATTATTCTCATAATATACAGTGGAACTTGGTTATAACGTCATCAAAGGGACCAGAAGATTTTTAACGTTATATCCGAGTGACGTTATAAAAAAAAGCAGCCTTAAATCTGAGTGAAAGGACAAAGTAAAAACGCAAATGTTCTGCAATATACAACACTGTTTAGGGATAAGACCCAGGTATGCGGGACAGCCCCCGCTCCCTTCAGACACCAATTAAACAAAAGAGTTGCATCCCGTCACCAGCTCAACGTCCAGCTTGTGACCTGTTTTTGCTTTTGATGTTTCTACACATGGTTTCTATGAACATTTTTGGACATATTGCTATCACACTACCACTTTTGCAACCTAAGAATCGCAAATTTTTGACGCTATACCCGATCGTCGCAGTATTTGTTGACGATATAAACGGGTTTTCGTACAACATACAATGTTCAATTTTGGCTGGTGTGCATAAAATGTGACGTTAAACCCGAGTTGACGTTACAGCCGATGCCGTTATAGCCAAGTTCCACTGTATTTTCCTAATCCGTCTTACATTCCCACCAATTTAAAGCCATTTGATGCGAGTTCTTTATGTCGCTTATATTTGAATGGCATCATGTAACGTATTATGATCAATTCCAACTGAACAATCAAACATTTTCAGAAAATAGCATAGATATCGTGTTGCTACTAAGGGATTTTTTGAGCAACATGTGGTCATTTATGGTCCATATTGTTATGCTAAGAAATAGCAAAATTCATGTAACGATAGTATGAAGCTGTTAAAAATAACTCGCAAATGAATTGGCTTTAGGGTAACCTAAATTACATGCATCTTACCTCAAATTGTCATGCATGAATCGCTGTCCATGAAAAAGGTCCCAAATGATCGATTAAGCAAATGGGTACTAGTTAATTAACAAACCAAAGCGTATTACTATAAAAAATAACTTGAACCTTCATGAAAAATTTACATGGGAATAGTGAAAATTCAGGGTATAATCGTGGAGTAATAATAATTTGAGCATTGGGTGGTTAGTAAAACAAAATTAAATAAAAATTTATTTCATTCTAATTTCACAACGGAAAAATTATAACATGCCATGCCACATTTCGTTAAAGAGCAATGTCAGTGCTTCAGTCTAAGTATAGTAAGTAATGCCTTTCCCCATAAATATTCTCCGTCGAGGGCAGGAAATTATTCAATTTTAATTTGATTAACCGTACTCCAAGCATTTATGGAGACAGTATTCATGAATATCATCAGATGCCAAATATAAGAAGAAAGAAACCCTTTTGAGAGCAACCCACTGCACTTCTATGATCACTGTATAATTTAAATGTTAAAAAAGAACTACTCTCTCTGCACTTAAACAGGGAGTGGGTAAATACTCAACTGCAAATATCCAACCAGAGAGAATTCAACCAGCAAACATCTTAGATAGGTTGCGTTAAGTTTCGTAATATCAACGAAAACCATCTCGGCGTTGATGTAAGGAAAAACTGAAAAATCCAACGCGAGGTAACCCACTTTTCCCTGCCGTAATGATATCTTGAAAATATCTTTGTTCTTGCATTGCTAGGTAGAAAGAGGAAAACAATTCCTCAGACTGTATCGTCTTGAGGGGGTACCAACGGATGCGAAAGACGCAACATTTTAGTCCAAAAGTATTATTTCGGCTACATTTTTTCCCATTTAATTTCACAGATACTCTTGAAGTATATTTTTTATCTGCCGAGGTAGAATGCATTTTGATGGAAAAAGAAAACACGTCGAGGAATGGAACGAGTTTCTATGTGGTTGTTTGGGTTGGGGGCATTTTTTAGGAGAGGAATATCCGATTGCCCCGAGGGAAGACGATGAGTGAGAGAGCAAAACCTTCTCCTTCCAATCCCAGTGAGAGCAAAGTTTTCTCTCCAGCAAAGGTCCTCCTCATCGCCAACCGCTCTTCAAGTCCTCTTCCCAGTAACTCTATATCTAAACCACCATTCCCTTCTTTTTTCGCACCGAAATCGCATCTTTTGCCCCCGAAACTTCAACAATGTGGATAAAATCGTATATTCCTTTATATCTTCGCAAATAACGATTTATAATTCGGTTACCTCGTGTGAAAAAACGATCTCCCTCTCCAATTTCCATAAAGCTTGGTACAAAATATGCTAGTTTTTTTGCCACTGGTACTAAGTGTAAAACATTTTTTTTAAATATTGAATTAACAAATTTTCAATTCTTCTTTCAATTGCATTTCCAATGGCTATTGGGCAGTTTTTCATAGCCTAATTTTACAACCTAGGCATGCTAACGAAATATTTTCTCTCATACACGGAATCTTATGGGTATTTACTCACTTTTTTGCCACCGAAACTCCACCAATTTATTACATTAATTATAACATATTTCTAATAATTTATTGCAAAAAGCTATTAAATAATTAGGTCCCTTCATTGCAAAAAGCGAGTTTTCGAGCTACTAAATTTTAAGGTCAAGTTTTCCAAAGGACCGAGGAATTGACCAAGTGAATGCTCATTCACCTGAAATAAAAATGGAAGTGTGCAAAATACTTAAGGCAGCGAATTATGACCAAAAAATAAAACTTTAGACCAACTTATGCAGTCCGCTCCATCGGTGGCCCTTTGGATTGCTAGTTCCCTCACAGTGATTGGAAGTTGGGACAGGAGGTTGTACCCTCATGAGAAAGCTTCATAAATAAACAAGCAACTTTATAAACACATTGCTGAACCTATAAAATTTTCATGAAATATTCCGATCATCTTCCCCAATGATTGACCATCATATTTCCAGCGACCAAACCTGAAGATCTTGACATACCAACAGCCATGCCCTGAGGGTTCTAAAACACACTCAGGCAGGGCTCGAATCCACGACCCCAGGATTAGCAGGTGAAGACAATATTCGCCGCCACTACTAAAAGCATTATCATAAATATAATTCAAACAGTTACCTTTAGCAATGACATTATTTTCCTTTTCGAAGGAAAACTGCCCTGCACCATAAAGGTGCAGAAATTCCCACATAATATTAAAAACAGTCCATCACTAAATGCTTATCGAAGTATAACTTACCACCTGTGGACTATATCCAATTCATAGATATGGAATGTTAAAAAACTCAAGGCAAGTCCTCCGTTAAATTATTTTCCTTTGATCTATGTAGCCTTTTAATCTCACACCCGTATGCTTAGTCCAAAAACAAAGCTCTACTCTGGTCAAGTTAAACTTGAGAAAATTCTCAAGAAATATTCCCGTTTCAATGTATCCAAAATATACGGTCGAGGATTCCTCAACGTTCTGAAGACCTTTATTCTTTCCAGCCTCTCCAATAGAGGAACCTTCGTGGCATAAGAGGGAGAAGCATGAAAATAAATAAAAATAATGGGCGAAAAACCGATATTGAGCATGGTTAGGTAGGGCAGCGAAATAAAGAAGTGCCAAAGTGAAGATGTAAAAACTGCGATGTCCTTCGCTCCAGTATGCTTGCATATATATATGTTCTCCCCATCTCCGACCTCGGCCCAAGAGAAGGGACTTATTGGTGGAAGGCATGCAATGATACGTCGTCGCCGGGGAGAGGAAAGGGTAAGGATATAGGAACGGGGAGAAGTCTCGGGTATATTCCTCAAGACATTCCTGTGGGGGGATGTGAAAACTGGACTGGGGTGTATGAATATGAGACGCGAAGGGAGGGTTCGTGCACTACTTTCTTCTGCGGAAGAATATACCCGCTTGAGGGATGAAGAGGGGAATAAGGCGACACGAGGTCGTCGTAAATGACCCGCCACACTGACCCGGAACTCTAGAGAGAGATTGGGAGTGTGACAAGACCGGACGTGGATTGCCTCTCTCCTTAAACTCCCATAGCATCTTTTCAAGACTTGAAATACAGGTGCTGGAGAATGTAGATCGGTGACTATTTTCTTTACGGTTTCATACAATATTTTTATCGGTTCTAACTCCCTTCTTTGCTACTCACCTATAACAAGCCGTCAAGCAGTGGCGTAGCAAGGGGGAGGGTTTGGGGGTGTTAACCCCCCCTAGAGCTTAGATATAATTTTAAGGTTAATCAATTTTAATTAATTGGTTTAATATTACTTATGGAATAGTGTAAGGGTTAATAAAATATTCATTAGAAAGCCTTGAAACTCACTATTATGAACCATTTAACTTAAAACTTTTCGGGGGAGGGCCCCCGTACCTCCCGCTTACCCTGGCGGGTATTACATGTCCCCCAGACCCCCCTGTATTAATTGCGCTTAAACCACCCCCCTAGGCGTAATTCTTAGCTGCGCCCCTGCCGACAAATAAGTATATCACACTGGGAAGAGGGAAGTTCAGCGGAAATGGTATTACAAAAAATGAAGACATGGTTGCACAATGCATTAACACGTGCAAGTTAATGAGCAAATGTTTGAACGTGAGAATAAACGAAGAAAAGCACTGCTGCACGAAGAAATTATCGTAAATTGTCTCTCTTCCAATTCTGTTCGTGCATTCGTTCACGTTCCGTTCCACCAAAATCATTCGTGCATTCACGTATTTAAGTATACGCGCTCATGCATAGTGTCACCAGATACATACTAAGAAATTTGGATAAAAATTCAGAAAATGTTTTTCCAGTACGTAGCTTTATTTCAGAAAGAGCAACAGATATTTGATTATAAAAATCTCTGGATGGCGGTTTAGGAAGAGCTTTTCCATTATAATTTCAAAAGCTCGTTAGCACTTAATTATAAGTACTTAGCAATCGATAAAAATAATCAATATGAGATATTTAGCGTAAATATTGTATTTGTTATTGGTTTTAATAAAAAATTTAATCTTTCCCTCAGCTACATAAGGCCTTACTTGAAAACCTTATTCGGCTATAGCGGGGGCATGATTCACTCCAAGTATACCTTTTCGTAAAGAAACAAAATGTCGCTTTTTCCATATTTGTCAGGTTTAGTCTCAGTAAATTGGGCTCCAGCGGCTTCCGATCGCTTAGTGGCGAGCAGGGATCAATTCTGTATAAAACTTAGAATTCTCAACAGAAAAGTAAGCATTTGGCCAATTTACTTTGCATTAATGCAAGAAGGGAAATAAAAATAGATAGGTGTCACTTTTAGCTCCGTCTCTTACATTTATATTGGGAAACTTAGGTTTCATAGGTATCCGGAAAGCTCTGATGTAGTAAAAAATACATCAGTTCAGCAATGTTTTCTTTAGAATGTTTCTAAAGCATAGCCGAGACACTTCCTCAGCTCACTGGAAATACTACCTCTCATTAGAGACGGTCAATTTTCTTTCTTCCATAGTGACCGATGATGAAGTTAACACTGAGTGATATCGTTACAAAGTGCTCTAAAAATACGCTCCTATAGATCGAGCTAGTGACCAAAATGGTGTCACATGAACGTTCAACATTTGATAAGTGAAATAATACGTTTGCTGAGGATGTACATACCAGAGTTCAAATGACTCATTTAGACTCTGACACATCCTCAGCAAATGTTCCTACTTCAACTATCATACACTGGGAGGCAGTTTCCTCCAATTTTCCTATTACCCCTATTTAAACGTAAAAAAGTTAGGACATTTTAGTGAAAGATTAATGTTTCTTATTTCTGGAACTATTACCATATCGTCAATACACTTTTTTTATACGGCAATTTTGCTGAAGAGGAAAGCTAAATTGAATTCTTTGCATCTCCATTAGAATTTATTCCGTTTAACTGATCTAATAATATTGGATTTCCATTTAGGAAAATATGAACGAGTGCAAACGCCCAGTCCAAACGTAAGAATATTAGAACCGGTTATTCGATGGTAAACAGGAATCAATTACTGGGAGATGCATACAGGGATAAAATAAATACAATCAACCAAAATGTAGTCAAAGATTTAGTTTTAACACAGATGTAGCCTTCTCGCAGACGAAAAGTTGGCAGTTGCTATGTAGCTGATTGCAACTGAATTAGGACTGCTGTAAAAGAAACACGTCTGCGGAATAAATTCATCAATTAGGAGGGAGAAGATGCTTTTACGACTCCTTTCTCTTTCAGCCTTGATTTGATGAACCCCTGCCGTGCAGAAGACGAATTGAAGGACTTCGATTTGTTCAATTGGAATCTTTCCCCTTAAAGATACTCCCACTCTTGTGGGCATGCATTTTGACGTCATTTTTTCTTATCACTAAAGAGAAGCTCAATTAAAAATTAAAATGATTTTCTTAAACAAAAATTAACTACTTGAATTGGCTTAGGATCAAAGGTGGCATTTTATTCTTCTTCGTACTATTAGGACCTATTCGGTTCGCCTTAAAGCTGTGTTTGGTGGCAAATGGTCTAGCACAAGAATATTCACATTATTCTACAAACGGAATTCATGCCTCGTCTCTTTTATTTTAATCGAGAAGATTTTACTATCCAACTTCCATTAGATAGTTTTAACTGTTCCTAAAATAATTATAAAGCAATAGGCTTAATAATGTGCTCAGAAAAAATACCGTAAGGAATAAATGCACATCACCAAAGATTTTGGTTAGGGTTATGCATGCATAGGCCAATGTTCCACCTAGGATACTAAAAAATACACAAGTGGTTTAAATAAAAAAAATTTCCTGAAACTTAATTGTTGAATTTGATTCATTTACATGATTGAGGGCATATTTTAATTGGTACTTTCCCCTCATTATATTAATTATAAGCTTGTAGTAATTGCATTAAAAGGCACTTTGCCTAAAAGGCCATCCCATTTGATGTTCATAATTATTTTTAATATCAACGAAGAAGAATTACGGTTAAAAATATTACTTCCGCTGCTTTCATTTCTCATTTTCTCCTGTACGAGGATATTTTTACTCACGAGCCAAGTTGCGTTCTAATGAGTGGGATGGGCTGAGAGAGGAAAGATCTTCCATCCTTTACAAAAACCGTATCCAAAAGCAATCCGTCCCGGTTGACGAAGTAATAGCCGATCTCCTCACAGAATCCTCTAGCCGCTTTCTTTTCTCCCTTCCCTCCACCCCTCCCCACCTCCTCCTCACTCCACCCCCAAGCATTTCCATCACCTCCCTGTCTTGTCCCGCTCTAAGAAATGCTTGTTCCTCTCCAAACGTCTGTCAGCGATCAGCCCCCAAAGGATATTTTTTCCTCCTCCACAATACTCCCAAACGTCTTGCCTCTATACTTTCTTCACCTTGAACTTTGATTGATAACATAATCCGCCTACCCTTTTCACTTAACAGCACCCATTTAATCTCAATTTTTTTCAACTGTTAACTCTAGCTTTGGACTTGCTACATCTACGCTCGAAGTATAATTTAGAACACGTCCCAAGTTATCATTGCCGCCGCGGCCGGTAACTTACTTTGATCTATATTTAGGCCCCGATCACCGACTAATTAATCTAGTTGAACGAAAAAATTGAACGATTGAAATTATTTTAGTTGGGGAAATAAGGAGTAGGAATGAAACAAACCCCGTGAATCAAGCTCTAAAAGAAAATATTAATCCAATATGCAGTAATACAAAAAAGAAGGGTAAGTTCTTCTCATATCATCCAACCTTCGATCTTGTGTGATAAAATACTTGAGTTTATTTAAATAACAAAAGATATACTTTGATATTATTTTAGGAGGAAGTAAGGAGTAGGGTATAAAACTAAACTGTTGAATGAAGCACTGAAAGAAATTTTTAATCCAATACGCAGTTGTACAAAAAAGAAAGTCAAGTTCTTCTCATGCTATCCTACTTTCGCTCTTGCGTGGTTAGTTAATTAAGTTTATTTAAATAGCAAATAAATACCTGATGTTTGTTCTCAGTGGATATATCCTCTTCCAAAATGTGCAATTAAACTCATGTCTTCTAGATTTTTGAGCCAACAGTTGGTAGGTACTCACGTTTCCTTGATGTCTTTCTTTAGTCTAAATAGGAAGCAATACAAATTACAAAAGCCGTTGCATGGGACCGTTAAAGTTAGTTTCGAATTAGATGCTTGTTATCGGGAAAAATACCTCAAAGCAAAGAGTGACATTTTTTTAGCAATAATTGGGCACTTGGTGAGCCGATATTATATACATGGATATAATGCATACCAATAGATTCAAAGGCACAATTTTTCCATCTAAGTCAATCAGCCACCTCTATGATAGTAATTTTAGTACGATCTGAACTTATTTTGATAATTAATTACCAAAACATATCGATTAAAGTTCGAACCTTAGGCTGACATTTATATTAATTTTGAAAAACGAGAAATGAATATGAGAAATTCGTGACACACTTCCAAGGTAAGAGGTGTTTCTGAAAAACAACCACGAGACTTTTCGTCAGCAAGACCCTAGATAATAATGTCTGTCCACAGCTTTAAGTTTGCACCTTGCTTGCGAGTGTTTTCCCTCGTGTTTAAGACGGTAGCGGGCATGCTATTAATAGGGGAGGAAAAAGGATAGGAAAACAGGTGCGCCACGAACTCGCTGAAACACACAAATATCTTCTTGGTTTCATTACATTTCTTCGTCTCACACTTCTTCCTATCTCCAATCCTATTTTCAATTTTCAACTCTAAGTGCTATACTCTCGTCAAAATGCGTGTAGAACACACGCAAGCTCGCCTGTTTTCCACGTAACACTCGTTATAAGGAACAATTTATATTTTAGCCACAGTGGTTTTTTTAGGATCCATTAATGTATTGGTACTTTTGAATGGAATGAGGAAAATCGTAACCTATTATATTCAGGGTAGGAGAAAATAATATGAATATATAATAATAATAAAATAAGAAGAGCCGCTCTTCCTCACGCGGTTAAATGTAGGTCAATGAAGAATAGATTCAAGTCTTTTTTACACTTTAGTCTAATATATATGGGCATAATCGGAGATTTTCAGTGTAACAACCCTTTTACGTATGAATCAAATGAAATTGTGGCTACTTACTCTTTACTCACGTTTAGAAAACGGACGTGAAAATTACTGATGAGGAGAAAAAGCCAACCGACCGAACTAGTAGCTTTTAGGCCAGTAAACGAGAACTTCTCCTCAACGCCACCGAGAACGAATGAAGAAATACGAAGAAAACTGTAAGACAGTATTGACCTCCATCCAGTTTCATAACTTCATTGTTTCATCAGACCAAATCCGCCTGTTTCTCACTGACGTTTTCTTGAGTATCTGATCACAGAGGGATATAATTTCACCCAGCCGATACAAGGTGCATAGGGGTAATCATCATGTCATCCACAATCCTGATAAGCTCAGTCCGCATACGACAGTAGTTAGCGGGTATTTGGCAGATTCCTCTCACCCGATGCAACTCGAGTACCCCTAGTCATCCTTGAATTGGTTCTGATAATCCCTCGGATAAATCTCCTAATTGAAACAGCAAGTAGATGTTGCAACTCGTAAGATGTTCCTGATACACCAGCAAATTCACATTGATATCACGGCGCACACAACAATACTCATTGAAACTAATAGGTATTCAATTTAGTAAAGACATTCAGATCTTTAGTTTAAATATTTGTTCACAAAGATATATTTTATTTTCTTTACGCAAAACATGTTTTCTCGCACTCATACCATGGATACCAAGTGCTGTTACTTTCAACATTCTATTTACGATATCAATTAATCACTTATTGCGTGGACGCTAAAACCGGTGCATTCCAAGCCAAAGTTCGCCTGCAGGAATAAAAATGCTACAAATGATCAGACATAAACAGTGTTTATATATTATACAATAGTGAAAATACAGATGAAAAGACAGAGCATCAAATCTAACCACATGAAAAAAATTTAACCTGAAGGTTTATTTGGGGAGGAGATGCTAGAGCTCACCTTAGTCTAAGTTGCAGGCTTGTGGATTGGGGCATTCGAGTAAGAAAGCCAGTTCCTTCCCCAGGGCCACTTCTCAAAGCAAAGATTTTACCTTGGGGGTGTTTCAAGGTTTCACCCTGGATTTAAGCTGGAAGCCTTCGATCAACGGTTAAGCTCCACTGGGATATCACGCTTCCAGATAAATTAACCACTGATGAAAATAAATTTGAATGCGTGACTCATGCGTCGCAAAATAATTTACCCCACACTAAAACCGAAATTAAACTACCTGCTCCATTGCAGAGCAGCCTCCATCGCAGGATTAACAGCATTTACGGAGTGTCGAGACTAGTTAGTCTAATTTCACCCAATGGCGAGTAATTGGATGTGAACGTAAGCATGATTACTCTGGGTATGATAACTGACTGCTAGGAAAGATAATGCCCTTAAATTAAGCGGGATAGCTACTTCCACCCCTCGAGGTCAGGGAAACTTCCACTGAATTGTATCAAGTACCTACGCAGTAGGTGACAGCAATAGGGTGGTTTCCTATTATTATTTTATTGCCTAAATCGAAAGATTATTACTCCTGGAGTACGTATTTCACGCCTTTAGATTTTTTTATGACGACATTTATTTTTCGCGGTTAAATGAAAAGTGAAAATTTTCAAGCGCGAGAAAACGCGACGGCTAAGTATGAATGCTGGGAAAACCCCGTGTGACGCCATTCTGGTTCCCACTTTCCCTGTGTGAGGTGACCTTGGGGCGAGGCTCTGAGCGCTGATACGACGCAGGATGCTAGCAGGTAGCAGGGTACCATGCTATCAGGTAGTGCTTGGCTTAAATTAGGATTATTAATACCCTATCTAACGAAGAAAACTTTCCGACACAATGCGGTTTAAATAGGTTATTATTTTGACATGTTTCCCTGAGCTCTGTGCCTCATGCATGCATTGGTAATCTCAGACGATGTGAAAGTCCTATCTACTCGTATAGAAACTAGGTCCCTGTGACGTCACGTGGAGCGGCATCGCATGGGTGCCAATCTGGACTTTTTCAAATGCGGTTAAAATTGACCATTACCATTCGTTTAAACTGGGATTTCTAAAACCAAATAATTTGTATATTATGAATACACTACTGGTGGGTAAGGAATCGCAATAAATGCCTTTCATTTTCTTTGATGAAGGAAACTACCCGATTATGAGCAATTAAATCTCACATTCCTCATCTGCTGAGAAGGGAAAATATTTCAATCATTGAGCAGGATATTACTTCGTACAAGGAGCTCAGCTATTTTGTCGTCATAGAAAATAAGGAGAATAAATGTGCAGAAACAAAGTAGCAAATTTTAATTAACCCTTACGCTGAGGGAGTTCACGATTTTATCTCTCAGCCAGTACAGATGAGACCTCCTATGCAGGAGGCGCACCCTGCCACTAGGGCTAGTATGGTAGGTAAGGGTTAATCTAGCGGGCTCAATCAGCATCAGGGCGTAGAAGTCAAAAGTCTGCACTGCTCTGTAATGGGTTTACACTGCATATTGCATACTGCTAGATCCTTTTCTCAATTTCAGAGCATGGGCTGCTCTTTCCTTGCCATTGTGAACCATAACATATTTATATCAGTTTTCTTACTGTTTAGGATCGTCAATCGCCTTTTATGAAAAATCAGCTGAGATTTATGCCATGATTTCAGGTTTCGAAACTTTGATGTGTTGACTGTCTTCCCTCTTAACTACAGTAAACTCATCTGATGCAAAATATCCATTTGAAGATGAGGATTCACTTTGTAGGGCATCGCAATCCATTCCAGTTAGATATCAGGAAGAGAAATTAAAAAATCAAACAAATCTAGCTTGAATGGCTAAAGATATCTTTTGCTTGCATGGGATCATGATTAACAACATGTTGCACGAATAAATGAGCAATTTCAAACCTCATACAAAAAAGCTTTAAAATTATCAACTAACAATTACTTGGAAATCAGCAGAGAAGTTTTTGTAGGGCTTTTGAAAATAGTCTGCATATCCTATTAATAAAAAAATATTATTTTAATTGAATTTTAAATTAACTTTCTTTAAATTTAAATTTTAAACTAAATGTGTAGCATTTCATCCTTGATCCTCCAATTACTACTGGCATAGAAGCCAGAAAAATACTTTATATGTCTGAGACGCAATTTCACCTTCTCATTAAAAGTGCAGTAGCAATTCCAACTATTTTTGACAGTCACGGCGGGGCGTAAGGTTGCCATATTCGCTCTGTTAGTAAAATGCCTCTCCGTGACCATTAACTACAGTCAGCCACGGCGTACAAAAGAGTCGATTTTAAACTACTTCGTTAATGGAGGAATGAGAAGCAGCTAGATTCATGTTTAAAAAATACAATGTAATTGTTCCGCAGCATTCAATTTAAAAACTGCTACCGACGCACAAAAAACGCTATGTAGATGATGAAAAAATTTTTTTGGTAGCAGCTATAAACTCGGAGGCTGCGCGTAAGGCTTAAATTGCTTGAGCGATTGAGAATAGATATCATTAAGAGCGACACGAAGAGCATCGTATAAGAACCCCACTAAATTTCCAGATCCGACAAAAACAATGAATTAAGAAAGATATTTTTCCAAACGGTTTGGTATGGCAATTCGTTTTTCCCCCCCACATTAAAGGACTTTCATCAACGCTAGGCGCAATTTCGTCAAAAAATTTCCTTTTCATGCATAAATGGCTTGCGTCCAAAGACCCACGCCGCCACACGCCTATGAAGTGGCTTGCAGGGTAGGATATAGATGTTGATGTAGATGTAGTGTAGTTTAAAAATCTGAGTGTATTTTACTCTCAACATCAGAGGCATATAGAAAAGAAAAACTTTCCCCATGATTTACCCAGTGCTAAGAATTATTAAGGCTCACATAACTGAAACCCAATTCTTAAAAGCACATCTTTTGTAGGTAGTCAATTCTTTTCATATTTTTATTTTGATATTGTAAAAAAATGTCAAAATCTTTCATGCCTTCATGCATTAATGAATTGTAACCATTATGATTCATAGCCTTGAAGAATGTATAAGAAATCGACAAACAATTCTGCATTCTATTCCCAGACCAAGACGTAATTAATTACTATTGCCATCATGTTGAAAGAATAATTTTTACCCTGATGGCGATGAATGAATCGTTCATCGAAACATTGGTGACAATTAACAAACTGAACTGCAATAATTTCCGAAACACTTCACGCAATTGAGTATCCGGAAAATAATTACTTCATCAAAATGAGCTGATCAAAAAGTCTGACCGAATCGAAGGGTAACACACTACAATGCTCGTTTATTCGAACGGACACGAGAGAGGTTAATTACACCCTCTGCCTCACAATTACCTCCGTACCGACTGCCCTGGAGCTCTCCCTAAGCAGGCCAACAGCTCGGCGCTGGGAAGAGCCTCGGGCTTCCGAATTACGTCTCCCTCTCAGTGTGCTCACTGGACTGGCGGAGAATCGTTTCGCGGCTATCCATCACCATGAAGTCGGCCCCCGTAAATTTAACCTCGACCGAAATGAGCCGCTTCCTTTTACTCCAGCCCCCTACTTCATCCCCTATTACACCTGGAAGGCAACTCTCCCACCCCCATCCCCATGTTTAACCCCTTTGCCACGTCTAGCCACCAGCAAATCTTAGTATATTGGCCAACTGACCGCAAATTGCAAACTAAAAATGTTCGATGTTTGAGAATTTTAAGGAAATGGTGGGCGGAGATATGGAGGAACGAAGTAAGTGTCAGAGTGGAGAATAAGGGATTCTTGAACGATAAGAGCATGAAAGGAAATAGTTAAAACCCTCATTATATTTTGAAATTAATTAAATTAAGTAAAAATCATTTAATCAGCAACTTAAGTCAAACAGCACTAATGATGTCAAATGGACATTTTGATTTAAATCGCTGATACCCACGTATATTTCAATTGCAATGGAAAGCAGTATTTGATAAATTGCATCATTTTTTTTAAACGATAACTGAAATGAGGATCCTAAAAGCCAAGGGGCAATTTTTATTATACTTGAGATAAGAACAGATAATGGTTGGAGGCGTACACAATATGGTTGTGGCATAGGGATAGAAGTGAATCAATGATAAGTAGATATACCTATATAGATTCTGTGGTTCAATTGCATCTCTTTGCCACAGCATTACTGTGTATCCCATCAACCATTATCTGAACTTATCTCCAAAACTATAGTAATTGCACTTGTATCCCATGGAGTCTAGGACCCTCGAGTATTTTATAATACCAAGCGATAGTATAATTGAAAATATGTGACTGGCATTCTCTCAGAAACGAGAGGCCTCCATTCCAAATTTCAACAGCCTAAAATTTATGATCGAAAATGCTTATAATTCACCTTTATAACGACAATGAAATTATTATACCCGCATCAGTCTTATAAATTTTAGATAAAATATTCAAAATTGTTTCTATGGTAAGACTAAACACATAGAGTATGAGGTGATGGTGGTGCAATGCACATCTAATGTTGGCTAATGTCGAATATGACAGTTCAAAATGACGCGTCTCTCTACTAGTGGACTAGACTTTTTCGCAGCGCACTACTTGTTGAAATCTTATGGTATATCACTGAAATTTTCAAGGTAAATAGGATAATCCATTGAATACTAGCCCGTGTGTAAAAGTTGGAAACATCACCTCAGCATTTTACAGGTGCATTTTTTTACAATTTAGATGCAGGTAATTGTCGAAAAAGATCTACTCTAAATTCCATCCATACTCCATTTCTTTAGGATACCACTGAAAGTTTAAAAAAAAGTAATACTTAACCAAAAAAGAAAAAAAAATACGACCCATTGAGCGGGAAAGGTTGCGTTCACTTAAAGTGTAGGAAAGATATCCACCACCTATGAATTAAAGTAAAGTATATTAAAATATACACTCGAACTGCGGTAAGAAAGTCTTTTTCGCGACAGTTTCATCAGCCGGAGTAAGCAGAGCTCGTGAGATGAGGACGCCTGCTTAAAATTTAAGCTTGTGGAAGAAGTCATCATCACGTTGACGAGAGAATAACGATACGTATCGCCGCGGAAAAAGAAATTCCAAGGCGTGTTGAAGGAGAAGTGAGAATATTTAGGGCAGGAAAGATGTCAACACAAGTCGAAGATGTTCCCAAGCTCCCAGAAATAAACCCCTGCGGAATAAATCAAGTTGGGAATACGAGATATATTTTCTTGAGAACAGATATGCACGCAAAATAGGGTAGGAATCCAGGGGAATGACACGAAGATGACTAACCAGCCCATGATTAACCAAAATTTCGTTCTACTGGGAAGTAAAACAGCTGAGTGATGAGTATGACATTTTTTTGGGGCTCTCCTTCCGCATGGATTGACTTGTAGCCTCTTCTTTCGATTATTCGATGTCATGTCATTCCTTTTCAATGTTATTTTCACTGTTCATCAGGTCTAGCTATGCGGTGCTTTAGCACTGCGAGTTAATTTGAAAATAAATGAATGATGTTGTAGAACCGGAACGTAAAATATACGAATATAATATGAAGGAAATTAGAACAGGACCTATTTTACGCTCATTCATTCGCTGTGGTTGGGTTGGTTACATGATGCTGAATTTCCGCGTTCATTCCAGTATTGAAGCATTTACACGTGTTGATTCATCGTGTGAACATTAAAGAAAACTGGAATAATAGAGTAAAATCTAAGGAAGAAGAAACTACGATATCCTACCAGTTCGAATTCAAGGCCCATGAAAATATCACGCATATTACTCATCCACTTAATTTTCCAGTGGAATCAAATTATGGTTATATACATTATTCTCAAGCTATTATCTTTTTCACTCATTATCATGCAAACCAAGGAGAGGACATGGGTTGCAATTACTTATACGAGTGGGTAAGGGAGAAAAGAGTTACTGAATGAAGCCGTAATCGCGCAATCGAAACCATATTTGAACTTTAAATGGTAATGAGAAAGTCACTCTAGGCGAGAAACTTTGTCGATATTCCTCAAATACAGTTATGCGTAAAGATTTGACTATTCGGGCTCTCTCTCGCGTAGCATTGTTGTGGCTTACGGTATGTTATGAAAAAGCTACAGCTGTATTCCTAATGCCGAAGTATTTTCCTTCGATCTCAGAATAAATCTGATGATTTCGAAATATACTATGTACCAATTAGGACAGATACATGAATAAAAAACCCGATATACCAAATTCATCCAAGCCAGTCTATTTAGAAGTAACATAGTAAGACACATTTAGTCAGACACATCTTATCACAAATAACTAGATACTAATGACCATTTGAGGCAGCTCCTTTTAAATATTGTGTTTGGGTAGCTGAGATGTTTGATGTAAATGATGTTAACCAACCGAGCAAAAATTAGGTTGTGAAATCATTTGAGAGACTAATAACTGTCTGAGATTGAGCACCATTGCCCATTATATAGTACAAAAACATAGAAAGTTACATATCTACTTATTATAGCGACAAAAATTTAATACCGCTCTGACGAAGAAATACCCATGAATTTCATGACTTATTTCTTGGTTAGTCAATCTTCCGGGCTACTCCCGCATTGCTGATGGTTTAGTTGGTTACTGAAATATGAGAATTCTTCCTAATGTGGAACTGATGTTCCAGAGTAGAATCCGTTGAAATGTGTTTTGTATTCTATAGCCATAATCCAGAATTAATTCACGTCATATTATATTCAATTAAATTAATGTATTATCGTGGGCCATTTGGCCCATGAAATAATTTACAAGAGCACAACAATTACGTAAAAATCATTTGACAAAGGTTCAAAGAAAAAAAAACAGTACAGCAAGACTCAGTAAATGCAAAAAATAGAGAAAAAAACAAAAACAAAATATAAATCTATACAAGCATACCTATACGTACAATTGCATCCCGAATGCGGATACCCGGGTATCTAGGCACACAACATTTTCAGACATATTAAATACATTTGAAACAGTATCACTATTTATTCAAAGAAAAATATTCAGGTGCAGCATAAGAATGTAGGACTAATAGAAAATTATGTAATGAATACAGAATATATACTCCCCTCATCCACATCAGCAGCACTCAAACACGTCAGCATGGTTTTTTTACACTGGGAATTTCCATGAACTATCGTTAAACAACTTATATAATTTATTTTTAAATACATGTATAGATGGCAAATTTCTTATTTCTATCGGTAGAGAGTTCCATATTCTGGCAGCTGTTACCATGAATGATTTATTAAGGTGTTCTATGGTGAGGGATATGAATGTCAAAGTTGTGATTTCTAGTGGGTATGAAATGAATATTTCTTTTATATGATACATTTATCCTGCGAGCACATTGTCTCCATCCATTTCATGTCTTGCCCGGGCCCTTGCACAACACTACGCTCCCAGACGCTCGCCTCCGGTAGCTTTTCAGTAGTAGGTGGCTCATCCTGGGCTCCTAAAGAACCTCTCATCCTCCACGTCCACCCACTCTGAGCCACTCACTCACCCAGCCCCTCTTCCTCTCCGACTTCCACCCCCGCACCCCCCTCCCGCCTCCACACGAACTGGACCGCCTCCAAAACTTCACTCGCACCCGCTCCCTGTCCGTTCCACCTCCACTTCCAAGGCTCAGACCCCCTGCCGTGTGGGCCTCCGAGACCGATTTCAGACCTCTAACCCTTCCACGATCAGAGATGAAGGATAAAGGCTGAGCAGTTTATTAAGAAACATACATAAGGATGAACTCGCTAAAGGATTTAAGTAAACATATTAATTAGTTGTTTCAAGCGTAAAACTTTATAATTCCAGATGAAAATTTTATGCAAATAAATAGAAACACTATGAGTGTCTGTGACTATACATTTTCTGCCTATGCATTTGTACCGGATGACGACCTGCAACGTAGACACCTAGGTCATATGTTAAATATTTATGTGAATTTACAAAGTTTTCTTCACTTTTCATTAAATATTCCAAGCTAAAATATAATACGAAATAACTCATTTTGTAATTTTTCACAAAACTTTATTATTCCGACCCTGGGTTTCAGCTACTAGATAGTCATTGTCATAGTGATAATGACTATCTAGTGGTGTGATGGTAAGTGCTTGATGACCTTGATAAAGACTATCTAGTAGTTGATATCCAGGGTCGGATTATCAAAGTGCTGTGGAACATCACAAAGTGAGTAATTTCGCGCTATACAAATGTGGTTCCACCAAGTGAAGCCTGAATACTTGATATGAATGGGTGAGAAGGTAATGGGTAATGTGATTTTTTTGTACTAATGATATCCACCGCGTGTGTCCATCTCCGTAGGTCTACGAATATTGAGTTGCATATCCCGTAAAACTCTCCACTGAATGATAGCGTAATGCAGGAAATATGTAACGAAAAGAGACAAAATAAAAAGTTTGGGTGGAAGTGAAACATCCAAGTAGCCATAAAAATAAATTGAAAATCTAATATGAGGATAGGGAAGAATTAAGCATCTTGAACACGATTATTGCAAATAATATCGATGGTAGTAATATTTGGATCATAAAATGAATGATAAATACAATACATACAAATAACGTTTTTAACTCTTGGTAGAAGGACTCGTTTCACGGCTACCAATAAATAAATTGTACCCATTTGACTTTTTAACAAATTAATGAAATATAGATAAGATGGCGAAAACACTTCAACTTTATTTATAATCCACGACTATTTTATTTCAACGCACTACCGATAGCTAAGTCTTGAGTCATTTTCATGAGAAACTTTACTTGATAATGAATTACAGCATTCATCTGAAAATGACCTTAATAAGAAGGAAACTTCAGGATTAATTAAAAGTTTCCCTGAACGATCAATATTTTTCTACCTATCTAACTAAAAGGTGAGAAACTACAGTGCTAGTCGATTTGAGTGGACTGGATTCGACGAATGGAAACCACCTAAAAATCTGCGTGACTGTATATTATTCCAATTGATCCATATGTTGATAAAAATTGCCGAAATATTGGTGCTCAAGTTAGCCTTTCAAATTTATGACCGGGGCTAAAGTATCCTATTAAAGATCAGTGCCTAGGAAAGAGTTAAGAGTTTGTGAATATCACCCAGCGCAAAATATTCTGAATTCATACATATTAGTTTTACTGGCCGAATGGGAGTTTGATATTCTGTTCCGATGAGAATGAATTTCAAAACGGCAGCTTCAAGAGCATTGGAATTTTATGGTACCTTATTAATGTCACGAATATGGTAGCCACGGTTTATTATTACGCATATCGACAGTATAATTTTCATTTAAGCGAGGCTATTAACAAAATGTCCTGAATACTTTATTGCATCGTTTAGATAATTCTGAATTTAATAGAATTTTTTGAACCAAAGTTGTTCAAATGCAGGAAAATTCTCATATATTAATTCGTTGTAGCATAATTTTATGACCAATTGATGATGAAATTATTACTTCACTGGATTTTAAATACAAAATTTACTAATTTATACAATTGAAAACGATTTGACCAGATTTGAGGTAAATAAACAAATAATTTCATTTGATTCGATTATTTAATTTATATAGATTTAATTTTTGGTGGAATTAAAATTTTTTCGCGATACCGGGCCATAAAATATTAAAAGTGATGATTGAAAAAATAAGGTAAACTAATCGTCCATTAGCACTCGATGAATTTCAGCTGTCAAGTTGATTTGGCCAGATAACAAATGCCTGACGAGATGCACATTGCTTTATATCCTTTGCAACAATAGCCAAAGTCGTCTGCCAAGTACCAGTGGTGCTACATTCACGTCCCTTTCATCGATAGAAGATGTGAATAGCAGGTCAAATTTATAGCGATTGAATAATTTAACGTCGACTCCCCTGTAACATGAATGCAAATGGGAGCATTAATTAATAATTGCACGGATCATAAATAATTCACTTTGATACCGCGAAAAAATGTTGTCTCAGCGAGCCAAAAAAATACATATTTCATCAACCAATGTGAATTTTAAAAATATAATTAAATATGATCATATTTTCCCTCACCCTATTGAAAACCTGCAAGTTCGCGCTGCGCAGCAGCATAAAACCCCAATTCTAATTCCACCAAAATCAAGCGCAGAACATCCACGTTAATAAGCTCAGTTTAAAAACTTAGATTCAAAAATGGCTCAAAAACTACTTAGAAGCAAACTTAGCAACAAACAAGACGCTTTTGTTTAACTAAGTGTAACATCATGCAAATTTCAATATCAAAACATAACAAGTGAACATATATAAAATTTGTTAAGATGCAAGTTACTCAAAAGTGACAGGACCATTTATTATCAAAGCATTCAGAACACCGAGAAAGAGTTAGTGGCACTTTTACTGCAAAGTTCAGGAAATATCATTAATAAATTTCAATTCAATAACCTGAACAAAGAAAGTATATTACTGTAGTTAAAAAACATTTGATAATATTTTGCAACTCATTCATTTATTCACGGAAATAACAAAAGAAAATCATAACAAACACTACTTAGAGCAAAACTAATAATGCTAATTATTTGAGAAAAAACCAGTATGACATCCCAACTCCTATGGTCCATAGCTATTCGTAAGATGAAGCATTATACAATAGCATCAACCCTGTTACCTTTATGCAACAGGTGCATTGCTGAGCTATCTAACCATTATTTCAAAGAAATTAGTGAACCACACAAAGTGAATAAGCTCTTATTTTTCATCGAGAGAATAGGGAGGGAAAAAAGGAGAAAGTAATTAGCATAAATGGAGTCCGGAGCTCGGACCACCACAAAAGCTTTACTTTCATCATGGCCAACTGCAGGGCAAATGAGGGAAAAGGGGTGATGGTGGGAAATTAACGGAGTCAGCCACTTAAGGCATTAAGGTAAAGAGAGAAAGCTTTTCTGCGAAAGGGTGAGTAAAGGTGCAGAAAATGAGGCGGAAAAAGAGGCGTGGTCTGAGGGTTAGGGATAGGATGAGATGAAAACCTCCCCCAACCCTCGTTTAAAGAGGATAGAAGGGGAGGGAAGATGGGTAGTTTTAGAAAGAACAGTAGCAGGTCCATAAAATGGTGATGGACAGTTATTTACGATGATGGACGGTATTTGGAGCGTCATCGGCTGAAGTCAAGTGATGTACTAGGGCTACCTGTTTTTTACGCAACTGAATCACCAAAAAATGTAAACAAAGGAAAATATAATTATAAATGTAATCTGAGTGCAATTTTGCACAATGCAAACGTGGATAATGATTTTTTTAAAGGCATTTATAGTAGTCAACTTGACTAGTTTCAACATTGCTTTGAACATTTGCACACTGAACCTTTGACGACATACCCAGACTAAATATTCACAATCTAAGTGGTAAATGTAAATAAATATAAAAATTACAAAAAAAAATTAAAAGAAGAAAGAAAAAAAAGTATGTTAAAGCTGGAAAACCAAAAATATTAGCGTAATTTACGCGAAGTCGGTGTAGTGGTTTTCGTTTTTCGGTGTTGTTACCAGAGATACCTAGCCCCCTTGCTAGTTTCAGGCAGTTTTTCGCAAATATCTTGCGTATTTTATCATGAACTTATAGTTTACCGAACATATTTACGTTTTTCACAAAATTTTTCATTTAATAAGGGCCTTCTCAACAATGTATTGTTTCAAATAGCTTCGTTGCAAAAAAAACATATTTCTCCGCATAAGCCCATGTTAAATTATCCTAACTTTACCGTCAAATATCTCAAAAACAGCGCATAAGAATTCCTTTTTCTTTGGATCAACGAAAGCATGTCTTCAAAAAATTAGCGACAAAAGTTTCATCAGATTATTTTTACTTTTACCGAGTCGCTTGATTAAAACTTGTTTTAGGAGAGAATATGGCGTTTTAACCCATTACGAGTACAACCCAATGTTGCCCCTAAGTAGCATAAAAAATGTATAAATTTTCAGCTCTATTCAGGAAAGATTTAAACGTATTCTTTTGTGCTGTGAAGTTAATGGTTAAATATGTAGCCGCCACGATAACTATGATTGAGTAAAGTATATTCACTATTTTTAATAAGAAGTCTTGAAGTTAGATTTCTCCAAGAAGCAGGTCTGAGTTACTAAGGGTTAAGGTTGAAACCAATATCGAGGTCCTCGATGCTGATTGGTCGCGCCACTGGTAGGCCATCCTGAGGATGATATAATAGAGGGCCATATCGGCATCGGAATTCAGGACTGTTGTTCTATCCAGTGACTACGTCTCCTCGTTTCCGAGATATCGGAATCGAACTTTCCGTTTCCATCTCCGATTCCGTTTCCGTTACTAAAAAGCGCTTTTATGGTATTCACTATGCTAATTTTACTGCATCGTTGAAAAGCGTTCGAGCCTTTAAATGCATTAACGTTTTCAAATTGATTCGCCAGTAGCTTTATTTAATTACTTACTCCGTACATAATCATCCATTTCACATAATATTTAGTACACATACAGTGCCAGTATTGCGCATTACTTGTGCCCTCTAAACAGCTTCTGCACCACCACTTTCACGGTAAAAATATTCCATAACTGACCAGCTGGCACATCACTTTCCGATTCCAAGGAACGGACAGTCAGTTTCCGAGACCCTTCGTCATTTCGGCCGCTCTCGGACGAGTTTCCATGACGGAGGGTTCAGATGGACCTTAGTTGAGAGCTCATTCCGAAATGATGACGTCTTTCCGAGAACCAACCACGAACTATCCGAGAAATTGTCTTAGTGGATAGGGCTCCTGATAGGAGGATGTGGCCAGCATAAGCCGCGAAACATCATTGAAAATCAACTTCGACGCAGCTAACTCGCAACCATGAAGAGAACTGCAAGGGAAGGCAGCTAATTTCTCGTTGTAATATTGGGTAACATAGTCACAGAAATTATAGTATTTACTCATGATTGTGAGACGGATATGGACAGGGGATGGAAGGCGACTATTTTTAGAAAGAATAATAGTAGTTCCACAAAAATATGATCGCCAGTTAAAGGAGAGGACATTGCGTTTCTAAAGAGGAAGGCAGCTACTCAAGACATTTCTGGAATTTTGTTCCATAGTGCTCTAAACTAACTTGTAAATTTCCATATGGGACAACAATTTTAAATTTTCTCAATAGATAGCGATCAAAAACCTGTTTTTCAAAAAACAACACAAACAATACTAAAAAGTAAATAAAATGCATTTCATTACAAGAAGAATAAATCTTGGGTAGTATAGGTAGTCTAGGATTAGATATTAATATTGCTTGCCATTCTTTACTTACCTATCAGGCCTTTCCATATTTATTTATGATAAACCTCATTTTCACCTACGCTTTACTCTACGAGAGGTGAAAAGCTTGATGAAAAGAGTGATTTTTACATCCTCAATTTTCTTATTTAATACGTATTTATTTTTAACCACTGATGAAAAGGCAAATTGAAGAGATTAAATTTAGTATTAATTTATCTGAGTGAATCAATCCATGTTCTGTGAGTTTAGGCAATGAAGATGATATTCTTGAACACTTTCGGAAGCGATCTCGGTGGCCGCCAACTCCATCAACGACTTGCAATGAGTTGTGAGAAGTATTGAGAGGGAAATTCCCATTGAGGAGGACTGCTGAATGCAGATCAACGGATGAAAGACAGCGAGAGAAGCGGAAGAGGACTCTCTTGGTAGAGAATAGCGCTAGAAGTGAGACCCGGAGGATGAAAAGAGAAAAGGAATTGGAGAGAATGAATTATGGAGGAACTTGAGGCGAAATAGAAGGGGTGAAAGGACAGGTAGCGGGGGTTAAAAAGGTATTAACCACCTTCGCCAGGTATTCAGGCGGAGTTTAAGGGTCTCTGGCCTCTTTCTTAAGGGATATAGAGACCCTTAAACCCTCTACTCACCTCTCTCCGATCCCTTAGATTATCGCCATCCAGGAGATAGAGGGTGCGCGGAGGGGTAGCAGTTTAGAAAGACGGAGATGGGAGAGAATTGGTGAATAATTGAACGGGGAGCAAAGGGGAAGGTTTTGAGTGTTACGGTCGGAGGAGATCGAAGGGGATATACAGCCTCGTGTGAGAAGAGGGGGCGGTGTTAACATTCGGGAGAAACGGAGAGGTAAAATATCCAAGGTGAGTTTGATGGGGAGATGAGGGAAGGGTAAAGAACGCACCTTAATATGCGTTTATATAAGAAAGATAGTTATCCTTGTGTAAATATTTGAAATATCATATTATAATAATGAATGCAATTGGTAAGATAACAAATAATTGAATGCAAAGAAATAAATTTACTTCTCATGTATGTTAGCACCAGACCTGTGCAAAAAGTGTAAGATGGTAGCCCCATAACTATTCAATAAGGGGTACCTATATATTCCATAATTATTTAAGTGTTTTCTAATGTAATATATTATTATTATTATTATTAAAATTGTTACAAGTAGGCATTTAGCCTGGTGGTAACATGTACATATGATGAAAAAAAAACACTAGAAAACATTGAAAAAAACAATAGAAAAATTGAAAAAAACAATAGAAAACATTTGAAAGAACAATAAAAAACATTATACAAAGCCCTTGGTCCCTACTTTTTCAGCCGCTTTTTAAAACTATGTAAATTTTTCGGGAAGGACTCAAATAGTTCTGCTGGTAGGTCGTTCCAGTCCCTTATGGTCCTATTTAAGAAGGAGAACTGCTTCGCATTTGTCCTTTGTGAACGGCACTTTATCTTGAACTGGTGATCGTTTTTACCAACAAAGCTGGGTTTTGATATGTCCTTCCCAAATTCTTTCCATGCTTTTTCCCCACTTATAATTTTAAACATGCCACATAGCCTGCTTCTTTTCCTCCTGTCTTGTAAACTCTCCCACCTTAGAACTCCGAGCATTTCTGAAACACTTTCCGTTTTTTTATGCTTTCCCAACACATACCTAGCAGCTTTTCTCTGCACCCTCTCCAATTTCTTGACCTCTCCTTTGAAATGAGGGTCCCAAACAAGAGATGCGTACTCTAAAGTGGGTCGTACTAGAGTTGTATAGGCCATTTCTTTCGTGGCCCTGGTGCTTCCTCTGAGGTTTCTCATCACCCAGTGCAATACTTTAAAAGATTTTTTGGTTGTGTGCTCGACGTTTAAACCCCATCCCAAATTCTTTGATAAATGGACTCCTAAATATTTAAAGCTGTTAGATTTTGGAATTAAACTACCCGAAAATTCATAATTTCTATTTCCGCATTTCCTTCTTTTGCTGAAGTTAACATACTTGCATTTATTTGGATTTATTTCGATATATATTCGAATGTAAATGGAATAAAGTTATATTATTATTATTAATAGTGGGGTAGTGGCTAGAACGCCAATACTATAAATAATACTACAGGCCAACTGCATTCAAATACGTGGCCCATCGAATCTGCTCGTTGGCTGTCTTGTTTACCTCAAGAGAAAGCTTCCTATGACCAGTAGTGATTTTTGTCGTTTCGTTGAGATATACGAAGGAAAATTCAGAGGATCGTTCCCAATGTACCCACATGATGCCGTCGAATGCGTCTCTATTCTAAGGAGTTCATCGCGAGTCATGCTCTGGGTTGCGGGAAACTCAGGGGTCGATCAAGTAATTTGTCGACGAAGAAAGGAATTGGTTTGCCTTGTTTTGATTTCCCTCACTGACCAGAGTATAACAACCCACTGGAAAGGAAACACACTATCCCGCGGAGCGATAGTGGTGGCACAATCTTTGTTGGGATACTTTTTTCCCCCATAGTACAAAAACATAGTACAGGCCAAGGGATACGAGTGACTCTTTGCTCAGAACTGATATCGAGTGGAAAATAAAATGCACTACTAAATGTCTAGTTGATCTCGTTCGTTTCCTTTGCCTAATCTCTGTGCCTAATTCTGTTTAGAAAAAATAATCACTCGTACCCCTTGGCTTCTCACCATCTCAATTGAGGATTCTCCAGTCCGCAGTCCAGTTCAGGCCGCTGGATGTTTTGACACCCAACGCGCCTAGAAATAGGTTTACAAAAGTAGCCACCCCCAATGATTATAGCAGAGCATCCGCATTTCACTGTAAAATAAGCAATAATTAGGGCTGTTACCCGAAGTGTATAATGTAATATACAGGGTGGGGAAAAAGTTTGCCACGAAATTTTAGACCTCAATAGATGATGTCAGAGAATGAGAACCCAAGGGGGGTTCTTAGAATGTTACAACGCACCGGGGCCGGGACCCAGTACTACTACTGATACGCCCGCGCACCCGGGGAGGGGAGTGGGATGGGAAGGAAAAAGGATGGAGGCGCCGCCGCGATAAGAACCCGTCGACGCCTCGGGGGTAGGGATAGGGATAGAAGGGTGGGATAGGGAAATACCCACGCCGCCATGAAAGATAGGGCCCCCTATTAGCGAAACCATACTTTGTTTTACCTAGAATTTTGGAATATTTTTCTATGAAAGAGAAAAATCCAAAGATAAAATCGTTGGATGAATAGATGATGTCAGTAGGAACCAAAATTACTGATGATGTTAGGGTCGATAACGCACCATTTTCCAGATACACAAACTTTGAGCAAAGCGCTCCAATTGGCCGCGATTTTGTCCTATTGCCGGATGCCTTAGATACATCGCGATCTTCGACAGGACGATTTGACGTAATGAGTTGTCCAGTGCATCCGACAATGGGGCAAACTCGCGGCCAATCGGAGTGCTTAGATCAAAGTTCACAACGTTCGTTACACAATTTTTCCCTGTACTTTGGTGGCATAATCTATCGGGTTCATAGCTTTCTATTGCCGCAAGTACAAACACTAAATTGCTAATTTTGAGAATAAATAGATTGCTCTAGGCTCACGGCGGCGCCGCGAACGTGTTCGAAAATCCATTGAAAAGCGAGCGTAGTGGCAGCGCAAAAGTAAATATTGTGCAGGACGGACTGAGGGCTCCTCTACGATGTCCCCTCAGCCTAGGAAAGAAACCTGAATACATGTGGTATCAGGAAATCTAATCGAAGAGTTCCGATTCACAATCGCTCCGAGCCGAAGCTGTAAGAATAGATACTGTAAAAATATCTAGTATAATCGGAAACTGATAAAGAATATTCATTTTAATCGATGACAAAAATTTTGTTATTTTTTCTTTATTAGTAGAAACTAATTCATAGAATATAAATAATACGGACGGTTTCAAAAATAAAAGCAGCTAGCATTAGATTTTACAAACATTACGTTGAACAAATAGGAGAAATTGATGATTGATTTAATCCATGTTATTAAATTTGCTAATATCTAACGGTTTGTGTTTCTTCATTTTTGCAGGTTAGTGGCAAAACCTTTTTACCTACAAGACTCACAGTAAACGTAAGTAAAATAGATTGATAATACATAATTTTGGTGAAAGCACTTAGCATTTTACTTGTGTATTGGAGAAAAAGTGAACGCATTTTCTTGATAATAATGAAACTGTATGGGCACAGATATAGGTGATAAATTTTCTGCAATAGGAAATATTTTTTCCTCTTGCGACAGTTCATAGAGCGAGAATATAAAATATAAATAAATGGTTTCAAGTATTTCCCCTGTCTTTTAATTTCAATAAAGTGTTAGGAGGTACGTGTTATATGCAACATTAAATAAAAATATAACATGGATCACACTCAAAAGGGATTTCTCATAGTCATTCGGAAAAATTATAAAATGTATACGAATTTGATCTTACTAGAACGGTTACATAACAAAAATGGCTTCCCTTTTTCAAGGCTGGCGTAGATCTACAGCAATTTTATTATGGTCTCGTTCGACATAATGGTATGATAATCAAATAAAGCAATGTTAATTTGATGACCAAGTCATTTGGGGGTACAGTATATTTAGTCTTTAAAATATGTAAAACTTCAACACGAGGAGGTGCAGGGACATTTTTTAAGTAAAACTCCAGATTGATAACCTCGATGAAAAAAGGCAATGAGCAATGCCAGGCCATGAAGGCGTGGGCCGGCAGAGCCAGTGCAGGGATATCCAATGACACGTAAATATCGATTTTCGATGACCAGGGTCTGGAAATATGAGTAGGAAAAATCCCAGAAATGCCAACATTCCAAGCATTACAAAGGCTGCTGCATATTTGCCAACATTTCCTTCATTACGGTTGAAATTAATTTCCTGCAAGATCCGAAAATATCTTCATTTTTTCATTAAAAATTGTCTTCTTTTAAACCCTATGCATTTCATTTAAAAATGAAGAAGCTCAATATTCTTTACTCTTCTGTGAAGATTAAGTAAAGAAAGAAATGAGAATTAATTGAACTAAATCTCCAATGAGGATTAATTAACTAATTATTTTTATAAGAGTCTCTTTATGCTAAAGGTTCTTGTATATGAGGCTTTTATGAAATTTGAAAATTCAAAAAGGGCAACTAGTTGGAGCTAGAGAGAAATTTATCAAAGGCTTAATAGTTGACATATTGATTTTTATGCATACTTCCATTTGTTATACTGTCCAAAATTATCTGATCCATTTGAAGAATCAAGCTGCCAAAAATAGCTTGAGAGAGCTCAAAGTAAGGCCTTCACGTGAATTATTGGGTATGGTTGAAAAAGTAAGTCGTTATTCAATGAGAAATAAAATATCACCGAATTTTTCCTGTTTTCGTAGCTTTATGGTCGTAATCATATTAAAACGGCTGTTAATGAAGAATATCTGTTTATGGCGTAAAATCTATCAAGCTATCACCCAGTTGTCCACTCTATCACTACCGAATTTCTCTTTTCAACTATCGTGATTTTCTCAGTTTGTGATTAATGTATATTGCGGTCAGTAAAAATACAAATTATAAGCTCGTCCTAAGTGGTGAGATGCCCCTGAAATAATTAAAATGCCACCTTTTATATAGATAGGAATATTCTTTCATGTTACTCTCAGAAAATATTCCCGGAAAAAAATATAGAGAAAAAAAAGTGAGGGGACGAAATTTTTCCAATCAAATTAAATCGTCTAAGACCGCAATTACAAATACCTGAAATGAAATTTTATAATCCTGAATACTATATGGAGCCAATTGCATTGAAATTTTTCATAACGGTAACCATCAGAGAAGCCATCATTACAGACAAATGAGCTCTGACGGCTCACAAGTTTCGCAGTAACGGAATTACCCTTTCCTATTTCACCATTGTGGGGTAATTAATCACGAGGTGAGGCGTTAAAGTAACCGGATCAACGTATCAGTGTAGCTGACGTGACCACGCACGAATAGGTACGGCTTTCGTAAGCACCAGGTTCATTAAAGGAATCCGCGGAGCATGCAGATGGCGTCTTCAGGTCACTCATGTTTTCACTCACTTACATATATGAAATAAACTGGGTGTAATTTGACGGTTTATTACCTTAAAACGTGATGACTAAAATAATGCATCTGAGGTTTTAAGAAGCTATTCATAATCTGATGAGTATATGCGTTTGGGGATTGAGGAAAATATCTCGAATTATATCGGGATCCACAGAACAGTTACCAGTTGAAAAAAATAGGTGAGAGATAGTAATTGGCGCTATGCAATTAAGTACAAAGAGCTAAAAATTAAAAAAAATATATCTGTAAGATTCCAAAATCTGGTCTCATTCCTAATTATCACTCCAGATAAATCAAAATACATTAGACCAAAGAAAGGTTTAAAAACGCTCATTTTTCTCACCCACTTGGAGATTCAAAAAGGAGGTTGGTATGGGTAGGTGAGGATATATCTAAGCTCAGGCTAAGCCACAGGTGTGTAAAGGAAAAACAACAAGTTCCTTTTCATAGGCCAAATGCTCAGGAAAGTTTTTGTTTGGAGTATCAAAAGCTTCATCTATGATCGTACCATTACCAAGCAGCGATAAGAGAGACGATAAATATTCGAGTTCAATATTAGTTTTACAGAGAAGGGTAGAACATAAAATCGGTTTTTCGTGGTGTTATACATCTATACAAAAATGTTGAGCCAAATACTACAGTATCCTGGCCTTTTTAAACGGCTTTTTGCCCAAATCAATCGCAATAACTTCAATTTTATATCTCCATTCATCTCTTTTATTGATGATATTCTCCAAGAAAGTGGTCTATCCAAATATCCAGAGTCTTAAATAACCGTATTGTACAGCATAATGCACTCTATTTACTCTGTATGGCTCACGGACGAACAGAAAATGAACGGTATTCTGAAGATCCCCTTCAACGATAGCCTCCATTACGATCTCCAGTTCACACGCATCCGCGTCGGTGGTGGCCCTAGCGGTTCTCCCATTCACCACGTGTATTATGAACTGCCACGCCCCCTGCTTCATTTTGCAAACCAGAGTTACGGACCCCTCAGGGGGAGAGAGGCAGAAATTGCAAGGGGAGGATGGAGGCGTACGGTGGCGAAGGCAGGTAGCTGGATTTTGGGGGGGTGGGAAGGGGGCGAAAGCGTTTTGTTTGGAATGGAATTCATGATTGCCTGCGCAGTCGTGCAGGCAGATGGGGAGGCAACTTCCGACTACTCCGAGGCGGCAGCAGATTCAACTCTAGGGAAGGGAGAAAGCGAAAATACGGAAGGCAAACATACGCCCCCTCGATGGATTCGTTAAGATTTCGCTCCGCGAAAAACCTGGGACGTTTTACAATGAATGTGGCTCTCTAAGGAGAATGAGATAGAACTGTAGGTAGTGGCGTGGGTAGGTAGAGGGTCCGGACCCCCCCCCCAAAATATAAAAGCACATTTACTTATGATTCATCCTGTAAGAAAACAAAATATTGAAAAATCAAGATTTGAAAAGACACCTTTGAATAATCAAGTTTTTTCGATTTGGAAACGTGTAAAAATTAGTTTAAAACCCTTTACTTAGCACCCTGTTTTCCAAAAACTTTCCCCCTGTTTTTGGACCCCCCACGAACGAAATTCCTGGCAACACCACTGATGTAGGTCCAATCGAGGACTTCTTCCTATCGGTACCATATAAGCTTCTCCGGCCTCATAGATCTAGCATTGAGAAGTGACATCTTCTTTATTTACGCTCCAAGATAATAACCTGGGGAATTTACAATGAATGGCTTTCTTTTAACACGGTAATAATAGAACTGTAGGCCCTATCAAGTATTACTTCGGTAGGCCTCTCTGGCTCCATATACCTAGAACTGGAAAATGCCATCCCTTTTGTTAGCTTGTTCTAAGAAAGTGATTGCTGCAAATATCTGGTGGCACACATAACCATGTTATACTGCATATTGCTCTTTATGTACTCTGTGTGGCTCTTGAATTAGTACAAAATAGTTTTGTCAACTTCATTCTCGCTCAAAGCGAAAAACCTGCAATGAATGAGTTTCCTTTAACTAGGTTAAAATAGAACTATAGGCCCCATCGAGTATTACTTGCTATCGGTAGGTCTCTCTAGCCATGCATGCCTAAAATGTAAAAGCGCTATCTACTTCATTAAAGCTCTAAGTGAAAAATCTGTGGCGTTTTAAAATGAATGAGGTTCTTCCAGTTTTTGACGTCGCTCAATATCCTCTGGCTGTTCAGTGCTCGATAGGCACAGCATATTTGCTGAGGCGTAGACATTTTCAAGCAGAATATTTGACGTAATTTTGAAGTAGAATCGAGATGATTTCAAACTTTCACCAAAATTCATTGGCCTGGCATATATCAGAAGGTGCCTCCTCAATAATTATGCCATCTCTTTTTTTAGTTATTCTAACGCAAGCTCTTTTTCTCACAATTTGGATATGCCCCACATTGCTGACAGACCTAGATAATATGATAACATTTTCATTCTTCAGACGACGATGCGACATGGTGTTACATAATGTGCAACCATGGAAACAAGTAGAAGAGTATAAATGTAAACAGTGCACTTGCACTTGTCAATCAAATACGACACTTTACGAGGGCTGATCGGAAAGTAACCACCGTTTTCTAACTACGTGAAAAAGGTAGGGGGTAGTTCTGGCATTGTTGCGCCGACACTCACGGCAGGTCAGTTGGTGTACATTCTGGTGGAGTGAGTTCGAGCGCTAGTTTTTTGTTGAAGTCAGCAGGATGACTGGAGAAACTGACGTCACCTATGGACAACACAACGCGGAGGAACGCCCGAAAGCCGTGACTATATTTAAATAAGCAAGCTAAATAACCATTTATAAATGCACATAGTATTTATACATGGTTATTTACCATACTTTAGCGATTATTATTGAATTGATGAAAGTTTATTAATGCTATAAGAAAAATTACTAAGAACAACTTCTGCTTAAACAAGAAAAATAAAAATACACCTGCATAGCTGCATTTGCAAAAACAAATATGCCACACAGAAGCCAAAATTACCTCAAGTAAACAATGAGTGCAAACTGAAAGAAACAAGAGAAAAAAAAGTAAAGCCCTGCATTCTAGGGAAAAATTACATGCTGAAAAAGCGCGAGATTTTTGGTAGCGTCTCAAAATATGTGCTGCAAAAGAAAATCCCACAAAGCGTGAAGTGGGTACTCTTAATAGATTTTTCACAGCTGAACATTATTCGGCAGCAGCAATTCACAGGGAATTTTAAGCTGTGTATAGCCCGAGATTATGAGCGAAGGAGTTGTTCTGGGATGGGTTTATGCACATGAAGAAATGAAATGGCTCCCAGCAATTTGAGGATGATGAAGAACTCAAAAATTCGGTCACCGTATGGCTCAAGGCACAGGCGGGAGATTGTTTTGCAAAACGAATTTAAAAGTTAGCTTGTAAGTATGACAAGTGCCTAAATGTTCATGGAAATTATGTTTTTAAGTAGAGGAACAGCCCTCATATATTCTACTTCATTTTGCCATATAAATTTGCCGCGGTCTAGGCGTTTTCAAGCAGAATATTTGACGTAATTTTGAGGTAAAATCGAGAATCGGTTTTTTTCTGGGGGGGCACAAGATACTGATAAGTCTTCTCATACTTGATTTAAAAAACAAAATCCAACTAACTATTAATGTATAAAATTTTATCTTTATTTCCAAATGAAAGTGATTAATATCAAATTAAATTCTTGAGATTCCGTAATGCACAAAATAAAACGTAACAAATGATAACTATTTAAAAAATCTTGTCTATTTTTTAAGCGTCTGGGGTGGGCACGTGACCCCCCCCCACCTAAATCCGCCTATAATCGCAAGAAAGACTTCTATTCTATAAAACGAAATAAACGCGAAAAAGTAACTTATACTCCCCAGCAGTAACAATCACTCCGAAGAACCACAAGCAAGAATTCTACTTCGTAAAACGTAACAAATGCGTGACAGAATCGGCATCCCATTCCGGCAGAGGTAACCACGGGTATCCCCTATCAGCCACAAAATCCTATCGATGTTTCGCGGGTAGGTGATTAAAAGACGAGCCGGGGAAAAGCGGTTCCGGCGGATGAGTTCGAAGAGGAGGAAGAAAACCTTTTGATTGAGGCACAGGGCGGATTGGATTCGGGATTAAAGAGAGAGGGATTTCTCGGTGAGAGAGTGAGAAGCGAGGAATATGGTGTGTGGTCCAGGAAGGAAGGTGGTGGCATCCGATGGGTGGGGTGGTGAGGAACGAGGCGATGGAATCAATGGAACGGATCACGTCGGAATGCAGATGACGAGATTTTCGGGGAATCCTCACGGTCTATGGGGTACATGAGGGATGCTTGAAAAAAATCATAATAGGAAAGATACGTTATATCATCAGAGCATTATCGCGAACTGACTTTGATATAAACAAATTTGCTGTTATGACTTTATCATTCTCGATCCTTTAAATCATATGTTCCCAACCTTTTACTTCTTGTATCTCTCTACATGCATATTACAAATATCATACCCTAAAAATGTAACGCACATATTTATACACATAATTTCACTACGGGTAGGTGACCCTTTTTGCCAGAAAAAATTGTATAATTAGAAACTTTGTTTTAAATACCCCATATTATAATATAAAATCTTGATGAAAGCGCACTAAGCGATAATATAAGTATGTGGCCGATCGAGGAGAACGCACAAAAATGGTACTAATAAAAACATAGACACACGTAAAAAAGGGACTCTCACAAAAAAACGTTCAGACGTTTCAGCGGGTTAACCCGCTATTCAGCACTGAGGATAGCGGGTCAACCCGCTGAAACGTCTGAACGTTTTTTTGTGAGTGTCCCTTTTTTACGTGTGTCTATGTTTTTATTAGTACCATTTTTGTGCGTTCTCCTCGATCGGCCACATACCCATATTATAATATGGTATCCTTAAGAATTTGAAGATAAAGAAATAAGTTTACCAAGAGTTTCATTTCATAATTCTCAGAGCCTTGCTGTTTTTCAAACCCTTCCAAAACGCAGCTTGCTATTTCAAAGAATGAAAACGACAATCCTCTCGAAACGTAATCAACTAAGACCCCATCATTATCACGGTGAGAGTGTGAGAAGCGAGGGGGGCGCAGATGACGAGATTTTCGGGGACTCCTCACGGTCTATCGGGCACACGAGGGATGCGTGAAAAAATGATAATAGGAAAGATACGTGATACCATCAGAGCATTATTGCGAACTAACTTTTATGTGAACAAATTTTTTGTTATGATTCTATCATTCTCGATCCTTAAAATCAGCTGTTCCCAACATTATTTTCTTCTCGTACCCATGTTCATGTGTATTACATATATTGTGCCCTAAAAATGTAGCGTACATATTTTATTGCATAATTTCACTACTACTGACACTTTTCGCTATAAAAATTGTGTAAATAAAAACTTTGTTTTAAATACCCCATGCTGTAATATGCATCCATATTCCCTTGTCAAGAGATACATACTTCTTGGCGTCCGCCATTACCGAGTATTTTCGGCGTACCCCCGACTGGTTCGTTGTGTATCCTCAAAGGGTACGCGTACCACCGGTTGGGAATAGCTACTTCAAATGATCTCATGGCCGCCATCGGATTTTGGTGGCCATTTTTTTTTTAATTGGCCACCAAATAATTGCAATATAATTTGGCTATTAATTTAAAAATTAATCGCCAAATTATATTTCATTAAAAATAAAAATTTACCTGGCACAGCTGTATTTGCAACAAAAAAAAGTAATACACTGATGCCAAAATTACCCCATGTAAACAATGAGAACACACTAAAAAGAACAAGAGGGGAAAAATAATAAAGTAAAGCCTTCCCCTCTTGGTAAAAATTACACGCTGAAAAACCTACGTATAAAAACATATTGGCTGAAATAATTCCTAAATTTTATCTACCTTAAAAATCGACGGCTATTGAAATAAGCCGATTTTACATTCATAATAAGGGTTGGCTACATGGAATGCGATGCAATGATCTTGCGACGATTACCATAAAATGTGGTTTCTAACTCATCCCATATAAAATGTACGATTAAAATACAAATCAAATGCGTATCCAGAGTTACCGGTTTTTACTTGGTTTGCAATCGATAATTATCGAAATGAACTGTTATAATGATCAAAATCGTGTTAGAAATAATTAGGAAATCTAATATGATAATTTCTCTAGAATGAGACTCTTATCTTATACGGCACGTATACAAGAAGCGATATAAATAAGATTGGAATGCAAAGCAAAGGGTCACGCGATACCGTGGTAAGGATGGAAGGAGGAGGAGAGACAAGAAAAGTGAGCGCGAACAATCATAACGGCGTTGTAAACAAACGAGAGTGAAGGGTAAACAAAAGGGGGGTCCGGGCGGGGAAAGGAGAGGAAGGTGGAGGCGTAGAGAGGATATTCCGATAGTTAGGGTGGGCGGCGGAGCGAAGTGGTTCTCCGATGGAACAAAGGCGAGAAGCGGGGAATCGACTTGAAAGGGCAGACGGGATGGAGAGAGTGACAGAGAGGGGTTGTGGAGACGTTTGAGGAGGAACGAGAAATTTGAATAATTCACAATGACGCAAGGGCACATCGGACCACCAGATTTCTCTGTGTGAGTACTGGCACACAATGAAGCTGCCAGATATTCCTAGACAATTTAGAAAAATCGGTGATAGTACTCACGCAAAATTAAGCAGCCAGATATTCCTTGACAGCTTAGATAAATCAGAGATAGTACTCACGCAAAATTAAGTAGACAGATATTCCTTGACAGCTTAGAAAAATCGTTGATAGTACTCACGCAAGATTAAGTAGCCAGATATTCCTTGACAGCTTAGAAAAATCGATGATAGTACTCACGCAAAATTCAGTAGCCAGATATTCGTAGGCAACTTAGAAAAATTGGTCAAAGTGCACCCGCAAAATTGAAATAGGTATCCAGATATTCGTAGGCAACTTAGAAAATATATTTAAAACGCCTAAATTTCTATCTTAACTCTGCATTTTTTGAGTGAAAACGAGAAATTTGAATAATTCACAATGATACAAGGGCATACGGGACTACCAGATTTCCCGGTGAGACAACTGACGCCAAATAAACCAGCCAGATACTTACAGAAAACTTAAAAAAATCCTCTGAAATACCTCAATTTGTACCAATTTCGTTTTTCTATTTATTGAACTCAAGTATTTTATGATAATTAACTTCTTCGAGTAACCCATATCTATGAGAGACATTAAACTATACTCCGAGACGTTAATTATCATCAATTTGTAGCTCCATTCTGCATTTTTAAGTGGGAACGAGAAATTTGAATAATTCACAATGACGGAAGGATTCACCGGACTACAAGATTTTTCGATGAGAGTATTCGTATGCAACTTACAATTAGAGAAATTGGTGATAGTAGTATCGTAAAATTAAGTTGCTAGATATTCGTAGGCAACTTAGAAAAATACTCTAAAACTCCTCAATTTTTATCTAAGCTCCACATTTTCTGTCTACCGCAATAATCGTTCTCCTAAAAAGAACTGATATTCGATAAATATTATTTATTATCCTTTAAAATATGACAAAATTCTGTTTAGTTTCTTGGCGTTTTCAATGCGTAGGTGGACTAAATACTTTAAAAAAATATTTTATGAAAATAGAGTAGAGGGTCCAGATTTTAAAAGAAAAATAATATTTATCAACTGCACCCATATACTGCTTGCATACACTCGAATAAAATTTCCCGGATTGAAAATTGATATCTAGTTGGAGGTGAAAAACTTTCAAGAATGGAATGATTGACTGTCCTCTGAATCTTGTGTTAGCTCGTAAAGCTATGTGGATTGCATCAAATGGGATATGTTTTTATGGGGTAACTGGCGTCTCTCTCATGCAAAAATTTTCGATTTTTAAAAGCGTAGGCAATAAATAAAATGTAAATACTGTATATCGCCCGCTTAAAAGTAACCCTGGTTACAGCTAGCTCTAGAGGTAATTATAATTAACCTCACCTAAAGCAATCACCAGCAAGCAAAAAAACCTAGGAATTGATAACTAGGAATAACTAGAGTCGAATGGGAAATAAGAGACAAAATTTATGGAATCACTCCAGCTCTGGCGATGACAACTGATTGAATTAACATCGGAGGTCGTCTTCAAAAGGAAAAACTTGTTTGCTCCCCATGGAAATGAGGGGAAGGGAAAACCGCGAGGCGATTAATGGAGAAGTTAGATGAATTGACATCTCGGGACATTGCGAGAGAGGGGGTGGACTCCATTGGGTTTTTCTTTTAACAATAAGGAACCAACAAGAGCGAAGGTTAAGGAACCTTTAACGGAACTGCTGGATTAATCAAATCAGTTTATTGACGTGGGTCAAATAGTTATCCAGTGGGTAAGATGTAATCAAAATTGCATTCACAGGCATATCTACGCATCACCAACTGAAAAAGTGTGAGATTATTGGGACACATTGGGAACTGTCGCGGTCAATGACATGGAACAATGGAACCATCTTTCAAATGGGAATCCTTCATTAAAAATATTCAACAATTGTTAAAATCGTAACCTTTGATCTCATAAAAACATTTCTAATTTTTAAAATTGGTTCTTAGCTTTCTTTTTTCATCATAAGGTTTTGAAGTGAAAATCCTTATCCGGAATTCATCCAGGCATGAATTGAAAAGATCATGGATGTATCAGTTACAATATACTTCATACCTTCAACTCCAACGGAATAATTCAATTCAACCATAATTTTTGATTCTAGTGAGGATAACGATGATCATCCCATTTTGCCTTGCTCAAGTATTGACGCCAACAGTAATTTAAGCAATATTTATAGTCTTACAACGGTTATTCCGAGTACGAAATGAGAAATTTTTATCTTTTCATTGTTTTGCACATACTACAACTGGATAAAAGAATGAAAAAAATAATTAAGATAAACATAAATTATAAATACTCCAAGAACACTGTAGCCTCAGCAATGAGGAATTTTCGAACTCGAAAATAGAAAAAAAATTAATAGAAGAATTAACATAGGTCTAATATATATTCAAAGTTTCAAGATACATATATATCCAAATGAAACACCTGTTTCAAGACACTCTTCTCCCAAGCGTCTTGCAGCAACTACCAATATTTAAATACTTTCTGAAAAATCTTGTTTCTATTAGATAGTGATTTAATTAAGGAATAGGGAAACTATAGATCATTTAATAATTGTTTTCCTTTTAGCGTTGGTGCAAGATTTTCACGAGGATAGGAATGAGGGCAGCTAATGGAAAGGGGTTGAGGCTATACTACGAAATAAAATAGGGAATTGGGGAAGGACATGCGGATGAACGACATCAAAGGGAGAAAATGGGGGGAAGAGAGGGTGTATATGGAGGATAAGGAGGTAGGGAAAAGGGGGCACTGCTAGGGTCAGCAGGGGCGAATGGGATTGCGGAATCTTTCTCGATCCAAATTGGTGAGTAGAGGCTTCGGAATCCGGAGAAGGGTCACGTAAAGGGTGTGGCGCAAGGCCCTTGGAGAGGAGGTGGAAAGGAATTGAAGATGGTCGGAAGCAACAAGAGGACAACACGAGGCTAATGAAAGGCGATAGAACGACGCTAAGAGCAGAACTCGGGAGGGTGAGATGGGCTCAGTGTGCGATAAACACTTTGGAAGTTTTTTTATCACCTCTCCGACATACACACCAATGATATGGATTGTTGAAGAGTGTCGTGTGGTAATCAGAATATCCCAGGACAAAAATGAGCTTATCTAACTTAATTGAGGTTTTTAAGTGGGAAAAAAGGAGGATTTTTAGAGATGTTTAGAGAAATTCATCACAAAAAATACCCCTGCAACGGTTTGATCTGTATTGAGTATTTATGTAAAATAGAAAAGGTCAATAAAAATGCTTATTTTGAGTGCAATGATAACGATAGAATCAGTCCAAAAACTGCCCTCGTGTTCTTTCTTAACTATACTAATTTAAAAAAATATATTACCAAGTAAAACCTGGCGATGTTCCTTAAAGAGGCATAAACGTAACGTAAAGTTAAAAACAGCGAGCTGAGAATAAGAAGAAAAGGATTAATTAAGGAAATAGAAGTGGGATAAAACCACAAATTAGAATACGCTAGTAAGATCGGGTTAAGAGTCCTCAGGCAAAAAAATTAAGACGGTGTCTTCTAGCATAAACACAAGATAAAGCTAATTAAAGAGATAAAGGCGATAGATATGCGCTAAAAGTAGACCTTGGGATTAAGGAGAAAGATTGGGATGAGAGATTGTGACTTTGACACACAAATAGGCATAAAACAATGATATTTAACACTAAAAAAACGTTGAAAATCGAAATTTCTGTAAAATACCTTGTGGATGAGATTGCAATGATAAAGAATTGAAAGAAGATGGAAGAGAATAGTAAAATTAGTCTCTAATAACCATTGAAAATAAGGATAGTGAAAGATGAAACCAACATGCAAAAACTCTACTAATATGCTCTTTTTATATGTACTCTTCTGTGTTTATACTCTAATTTTTCTGATATCGCTTTTAAAATGCAGATACTATTTTTATTAGTCTATAATTAAATCGCAGTCATCTTTAACCTCCACAACGCCTATTCACCTAAAAAATTATAACATTTTCACCTTTACCTAGAACCTCCTCTTTGTACAAAAATAAAATTCAAGTTACTTTTTATAAGGCATATAGTCTAATTATTTGGATAAATTATTTATGTCAGCTAAAAAGTACAGTAGAAAAAGGTAACACAAAAATATTTCCCTTCTCACTTTAATGAAGCTCTTTGAAATAAATCATGCGAGGTATATAAAGGCCCCACGATCAACCATCCATCAAGACTTCAGACTTGAGGTACGAGGTAAATGGAATAAAAGAGACAAAACGGAGCAAGGTTTACAAGGAGACCAGTTTTTTATAAATTCCATTTGGAATAGCGAAGTTTATAGTTTTCATTTGGATACAATTTTGCTAAATTCTTTCTAATTACTTTCTTTTACAAAAATCCCATCGCTTCTGAAATGTAAATCCTACATGCATAACATGGAATTATTTCCGGGTTAAATGTAGTGTACGGCCATGGATACGAATAATTTCTCACCGCTACTCTTAAATGAAATATTCCATTGAGCAATATTTATTTTCGAAGTGCTTCTAGGAAAAAATCACACCTTCAATGCCAACATAGCACAATATGGTAATGGCAAAACGGAGTAAAGTTTTCAAGGAGACAAACATAAAATTCCCTTTCCTGCTTCAATGCGAATCCTAAAGGCATGCCCTGGATATATTTCCGTTTCAAGGCAGTATAAGGCTAGGGAAACGAATATCCCCTCACCGCTACTCTAATCTTAAAAGATTCAACTAAGCGAAATTTATTTCCCAAGTGCTTATAGGAAGAAAGCACACGTTCAATTACAACAAACCGCAAAGATGACCTTAACCATTCCGCGTAGCTGAATTGTTATCAATGTTAAATTCAATTTTACTAAATTCTTTCTAATTACTTCAAAACTTCCTTCGCTACTACAATGCTAATCTTACATACATTACCTGATAATATTTCCTGCTATAAGAAAAAAAGCCAGAGATACGAATATACTCTCACTTCTGCTCTTAAATTAGACATTCAACTAAGCGATATTTATTTCCGCAGTTTGATTCAGGAAGAAATCACACGTTCAATGCTAACAAAGCACACTGATGACCTGAGCCATTCCGTTGTATAAATCGATGATGGCTCGAGGCTGAAGAGCTCTTTATTGAGGAATAATCAAGATTTCAGATGTAGCCCTTGAGATACGAGGTAAAGGTAACAATCCCCGAGGCTCCGAACTCAAAACTCCCCAAAGCGATAATGAAATGAGGAACCCAAGGTATGGGAGAATGGTATTGGAAACGGAAAATCGAGGACAGGAAGCGTTTACTCAAGCGGAAAACGATTACCGTCTTTCCTCCTATTCACTCCAGCCACGTCTCTCACCTCTTACGCAACTGCAGCATTATCATTGGCTTTGCTGACTCTGGTTATCGTTCCTGGCTGTTTTCTCTGAGAGACTCTTGCAATAATTTTCAGCGGTTTCCTCAAGTTTTCATAGTACCACTGGAACTGATTGTGCGAAAACAATTGACTATAAAATTTCCAGACCGAGGTGAACTCAAATCGGTACATTAACATCTATGATTCTTGGGCACAACCCATTTCCAAACAAGAATAACGCAGAACCCAAGCAGAACATCCCAACCATTCCCCCACCAACCCTCCTACTCCACCCCAAATTTCTCCCCCTGTATAACCCTTCTCCCTCCCCCCTGCCAGAATTTGGGTATTTATTGGATTGTCGATATAATAAACAGCGTACCTACTTGAGAATGACGCCTCAGCGTCGAAATGCGTCGTACCAATAACTAATTTTCCAGTGAAATCTTACCAAGGTTGCGTATTTTTATTTCAACATGGATTTTCACAGAGTAAAAGCCGAATCGATTCAAGAACAACGCATCCATAAGTCTAATTTAACCTTCAGTCAGGCGCAATATTTGAATTGCTGAGTTCAGCCGCAATGTGCTTGACAGGTACAGATGTTAAAAAACATTATTAACTCTTAGAATGGCTCAGTGGTAGCCCTTTAAAGTTTAAAGCACCGTTATTAGTGTGAACTAACACTTAAATGATGCCTTATTTGCTATGCATATACCCCTTTACATTCCGTCACACAGCCCTGGACCGATCCAGCAAGTGCGATATAACGCACTCCTTAGGCTATTAAGTATTATGATATGTGATGTATTTTAGCATGTGAACGCCACAAGATCAGTGTTTTTCCTATTTTTCAAACTTATTTAGCTAATAATGCTGTTATTTTGATACAAGACACGGTCTCAGGCGTTATTTTGTGGAATTGCTTCATTATAGAATAAAATAAAATAACTTTGTTAGGAGGATGGTCGGATCAAAAAAAAAAGAAATCAGGTGATAGCATTAGATGCTGAAATCTGGGTCGTACTATTTAAAATAAAGTGTGGAATAAAACAAAATTATTTTATTTTATTCAATAATGCTTTTATTTTTCTTTATTGTGTCATTGTTTTGTTTTACCATGATGAATAATCCGCCACTGGTCTATCGGCATAAATTCGAAAATTGAAAGGTTGCATAGAACATGTCAAAACAAACAGTTGCTATTCAGCGCCAGCTAGGAGGTTTATGCCCCCTAGTGGCACGGAGAAATAAAAAAAACACTCGCGCTGTGCCTTTCAGGTCCATTGCGCCCTACGGAAGGTTGAGGTTGAGTCCAGGCTATTCTTTTATAGATTGTGCGGATAAAATGACCATATAATGCCCGGATCGTGGTGAATTTATTTGAGTTCTTTAATATCTATGGTCTTATAGGAGAACCGATTTCCAAGCAAAAATAAATCGGCTATGAGGCACATTTAAGATACAATCAAGGCTAATCTTTCATGTTAACTTCACTGAGAAGATTCACTTAGATTCGGTCGCGTAAATCTATCCTCAGACGGAAAAAAATGCTTTTCCCTGGCAACATTCGATTTGCGACAGGGAACCTCCAGGATTTGCGGCAAATATTCTAATACTTAAGCTAATAAAGGCATCTTCACGGAAGATACCTTGGAAACTCAGGAGGTAGAACACCAGACGCGGATTTGGGTTCAAATCGCGGTCGAGGCTAAAGACTGGGTCTGAGTTATTATGAAATTTCAGCTTGTTAGGTAATCAGAAAGTGAATTAAAATTGAGTTGCAAGATTTGACCCGGAAAAGGTGACACGATAAAGTGAGTTTATAAACACGTTTTTATTTATTTAATGCACTCCAAAAACAGTACGAGACCAATTATATGGGGCTCACAATGACAAATAGACCAAATTGCTAATATTAAACCATACGTAACCAATATGGAAAAAATAATAGTCAACGGTAATTAAAAAATAATAACAAAGAAATTTAGACTTCATATGGTGGTGAGAGGGGACGGAGGAAAATTACGATGAAAATGGTGTTAGATGGATGAGGGATGGGAAAAAAAGATCAAAATTTGTAACACACCTGGAATAGTAGCTAGTGGAAAAAGGGAGTCTGTAGAGAAAAGAGCGTTTTGAGTCAAAAAGACAGGTAAAACGATGAAAAAAGTCACTCGACCTCGTCGTGCGCGAAGGGAAACGATGCGGGAAAAGAGAAAAACGGTCAAAATATACCCTTCGCTTTTCAACTTCGCTATATCTTTAGGATGCGTGGTTTATTCTACACTATTCCCAAATCTATTTCTCTCTCTCCCGTAAGTCCCTACTTTCCGGTGAGCCCAACTTGTTCCCCAGTCACAAACTCGCGAGGGAAGAGAGAATTCACTTATCGAGGTATCCATGGGAACGCAGTGGCTGGCTGAGCATAGGCGAAAATAGTAAAAGGGTTGAAGGCATGCGTGCGGCTAGGATAGGTGTCAAAAGGACCGCATCTTTCTCTCTCCTCCTTCTCTTCTGGACCCCTCCCTCCCCACGAGAGGAGAAAGGCAGCGTTGGTTTGATGCGTGCGCGGAAGGACACCGAAGGGACGGGTTAAGAGGGTGAGGTGCTGGCACGTGGCTGCGGCACTAAAGGAAGCGATCATTAAACACGACTCCGGACTCCACAACGGACAATTTAGGTTTAAGGGGATGCACGCCTGCTGCTCAAAAACCAATCTTCTCTAGTGAGAAATAGCTAGCTCTGTACTCACGCCATCACCTTGGTATTTTCTTGGTATGTACAGAAGGCCGTATTTAGCATTTGCTTGCGACTAAAATTAGGCCTCGGCATTTTATTTAATTCAAAAATTTTCACCCTTTATACAAAAGAACACATTTCGATAAGGATTTTCACTTAATTAATTCCTTGAAAATTTCATCTTTAAGGTGAACCTCCTACAACAACCTACAACAAGTTTTAAACGTGTGATCCGTCCCGAAAATGGAAAAGAAAGGACCGTTCGACCGGAAATTCTGAGTTCTTTTAAATAATGGCTAAGGTTGCTATTAAAAAAACATGTTTAACGGTAATTTTTAAACATTAAAAAATATTTCCTTGACAATTTTTCCAAATACTTTCTAACCTAGTGCTGATTCTGGGAGAAATCGAATTTCAAGATTTTTCATTTTGAAAACTTGAAAATTTTGCACTCAGCCACAATTATTGTGGCTGCTAAATATTTCTTCACTACAATTTACAACATAAAGTAATCCGTAGTTTAGATATTTTCAAAATAGAGAAGGTAATGTATACATTTTTGATGTTGCCTAGCAGCAACACTGACTTATAATAGGTTAACTTCTTTGTTAATACGTTCATGCCTACTCCAAAAAATGGAGAGTATTTAAGGTTTGTTGGCGCATTAATCAATTCATTAGCATTTAGAAAGATGACAAATTCTCTGTGAACTCCGTATACACTCACTCCATTTCAATGAAGTTTGAGCACATGCAGTGCATGACAAGGACATCAGTAGAACTTCCGAGGCATGTTTCCAAAACGCAGAAGATTAGGTTTGAGCTAGTACTTATTGGGAGATGCATCGGGACTCGAGGTAACAAGAAGACGATATTCGAAGCAATTAAGACAGTCGGTTAAGTGCTCTCAATTCTTCAAACTCTAAAGAAGCCGCGAGAGGAGTCAACAAGAACGAAGTGGAATCAAGTGGTGTTATTGAGTTTGGCAAGTGTAGCACTGAGGATGATATATAGACGACTTATGGCGGGTGCGAGTCTTCCATTCCAACAGAAACTCCTTCATCCGTCTTAATTATAAGTTGTATTATAAATAGAAGTAAATGTTGCTTTCTTCGTACGTGGGAAAACAAGAGACGAAAATAAATGGGTCTTATATAAAGTCATCTATTATTAAACAAATCACCATTAGGAGCATAGTTGCGATTTGTTAACCCAAAAATCGAGGTGAAAATTCATATTTTCTAAGGTAATTTTCTGCCGCTACAGTGCCAATGTATTTGGCTGGGAAGCCTTACTTAAAAATACAACCGTCAAAAATATGTTTAATTTTTGTGGTAATTACGGTTTTCCAATACCTTTCAAGTTTAACTTAACTAAAATATATAGAGAAAAATATTAATAGAACAATATGTAACAGCTATGTTAAATTAATATGAGGATTATTTTGCAAAACTTCGTTTAACATATTAACGGTCTCAATTTTTAAAATACAGTTAAATGTAGATATTTTGCATTTATAGTAGACATCGAAACGCTTGATATAAATTCTACATTTTTATGTTTCATTGCATACTTATAAGGGTATTACGAAACTTCGAAAAAATTGGCATTTAACATTGTCTGTAAAGCCTTTTTTTACGAACTTTTATCGCGAAAGAACGCCTCTGACGACTTTATTGAGTATTTTCCGCCTAAAAACGCTCAAGTGCACCTTTAAAACGCCTTTTCAACGCCACTAAAAAGTCACGGTAGCTGCAGTGAAACCTACTTAAGTAAGCCAACCAGGGCAATATCGAACGTACTCCAGGAGTGAAGACAAACTGAAGGTAACCGGCGATCTTCCGTGAAGCACTCCACATTCCGCGAAGCGGAGTGCTCCTGCGAAGTGCGTAAACAAGCGTCGAATCTCAGGAAGAGAATACTCAGGTGCTTATCGATCAAAAGCCAAGCGTAGGTACCTCTACGTACACCTTTATTTACCGACCGAGGCAACGCTGTCGTCGTCACCCGTCCCAACTTCCCCTGACGACGAATATCCCGACTCGCGCCATCACCCTCCTCCAACGACTCCTGTTGCGCCTCACTGGAAGCAAACTACAAACAGCCTCCGACGGCTACGTCGCGTCGCCGTCGATCGGATGGGGAAATGTGGATAATTACAGACGTATAGTGCCGTCATCAACGATGAGAAGAGATACAAGGTATACAAGCGCTAATGCATGCATAAATAAGGGAAAATTCCCTGAGTAAGCTGGGAACGAATGAAAATTTCAATTAATATTTTATTATTTATTTTTTTATTTACATAAAACAGTAAACAGGGCACATTGGCCTTTTACATCGGATTTCTCAACATGTTAACATTTACACGTGCACGAACAAACGTGCACTGGTAGAGGAAATCTACCTAGGCGAGAATCGTGACCGCGACCTCTTATTTGGCAGGCGAGGACATTATCCCAACTGGGCTATATGGCATTTAATTCAGTTAAAGAGATGAGAAAAGATTTTTTATGAAAAGAAAAGAATATACGGTCAATTTGATGTCTTCAATTTATCCTATAAGCCTTTTAAGTATTTTTTAACTCTACTGGTTGAAAACTTATAATTTTCCTCATTTCTTTCGGTTCAATAGCTCATGTTCTTTACCAAGTTGATAGGTAATGAGCAAGAGTTATTTCTCACACATTTTACACACCAAAGGTGGAGTAACGGAACTTAAAAAAACGGTGTCAGCCATAAAGAGGATATCAAAACAACTGAAAATCTTGTCGAAAAAGTATTATTCAAACAAGTCATATTTTCTTTCACGCAATTAAATGAATAGCTATTGTATGGATTTTTGTTCAATTACTTTAAGGGAATTTGAATATTAATGAAATTGGTGATAGGCAGTTAATGGATAATCGTGAATTTTAATAAGCTGTTCATAAATTTACAAACTGATTGTTGAAAATTCCTAAACTACAGAATTTTACGCCGTAACCTCTGTATCAATGCAATTTTGGGTGATTTCTATAAATTGGTATAGGTATCAAGCGTGTGCTTTTTGCGATAGACATTTCTTGCTTTAAGATACCTATTTTCATTGATTTCACTCTATTAGTGGAGAGAAGAGTATCGTTTGAGAGATTCTACAATACATTTGGCATCTTCATCGTATTGTCTTCAACCTATCAGGCAAGTCTTAAAAAAAAACTTAATGATAAAGCTCAACAATCACATTAAACCCTCATATTTGGCTTTTACTCGGGCGATCAGTATAGAGCCAGAGTTATTTCACCGGCATTTTACTCACTATAAGATATAGCTGAACTATCAATAAAATGATAATAAAAAATGAAAAAAATCAGTCTGACGGGGAAATATACCTAAAAAAATAATAAATAATAAAGTATCAAAAAATATTTTGAGAACTATATTTAAATTCACTGTAAAAAATTAAAATTCTTTGTCAACGAACTCTCACAGCTGATGGGTCACACATTCAACGAGAACGAAACCTATAGCAATATCAAAAAAAGTCTTATTCTTCTCTGGAACACTGATTTTTATGGCTCAAACGCAGGCGGAGCATTTGCATGGAACGACAAGCTCTGAATGCCGCATCGTTGACAAGCCGTTTGTTGTGACGTCTCTATACCTCCGGCTGATAAAAGTTAACGACCAAATTATATTTACTGGTGCATTGCCAGAAAGTATTTGCCTTATTTTTTTACGCAACATCGTGTAGTGAATATGCACTCCTAACTACAGCATATCAAACCTCTTTACCTAACCTCTTCAGGTCCATGAGTCTATTAGCTGTTTTATATATGTCTCAGGCTACTTTCATAATCATGGTGGATGGAAAAAATAACATTGCGGTGAAATTTGAAAGAAATATGTATTGAAAAATATTTTACAGCATGGTACACCTATGTGCATCTTGGGATTTTACGACAAAATTTTTATTCACCACGATAAGGAGTGAAAATATTGGATTTTGTGTTTCATTAACTTTGGTTTGATACCAATAATTTGTAAATTGGTGAGAAATTTATAAAAATATTAAAATTACCAGAAATATTGTTTCGGCGCTCACTCATCTTGCTTGCTGTTGTGTCATCCATTTTGTTTAACGGAAGCAAATCAAAGCACATGTGGCATGTAGTGGCAGAATCGTGTACCAATCGTGTACAGAGAAGTGCGGCGGAGGTTTTAAAAGACAATAATTAACACTTGAAGGATTATAATAACAACAAAAAAAACTTTGAGGGGCACGTGTGTGTACTTTGGGTCTGAAGAGGTTTAACGCGAGTGTGATTTCAATACGGATATTCCAGTAGACAATCCACTGAAGGTATAACATGAAGGGATATGGAAACGCCGTTAGCCACGGGATAATACAGGATAAGAGGATTGGAAGGTATGAGAGCATTCTTCAATGGATTTGGAAATGCTTAGGAATACAGTTGCAAAATGAGAGACCAGCCTTATCGGAAAATAAAAGACACTGGATTCAATAAAGGATTTTAAAATAATAAACCCGTCACAACCCCAACAAATATAAAAGAAAAACATCCTTATAGAAATTAACCTCTCGATCAAATGATCAAATAGAATAATTTCTGCGGAAAGTTTGCTGCATAATTTAAGAATTCCGCTTTCCCGAAAAAGAAAAAGACATAAACAAATTTTAAGAACAGAACTAGCGCAGTTAATTTCCTTATCACTAATGTATATTCCCAGAGGAATAAAAACGCCTTAATTGCAAAAGGAAGACGACATGCAAGACAGCTGAACGAAGTTTGTTCCAATAATACCATGCATAATCTTAATGAAGAGACCCAAAAAATTATAATTTTATATGAATCAGCATTAGAATTTTTTTAAATATTAAGACTCATAAAATAAGTGTCAACCCATTAATGCCCAGACGTATCTTTAGATACGTCATACTTTAAAAATTCCTAAATACTCTTTAGTTTGTTTTTTATGCAATTTCTTTACGTAGTATGACAGAAGAAAGTCTTCAAATGGTATATAAGTGATTTAGATGATTTAACTCTATATTTGCAATTGTTATGCTTAATTTCACATGGCTGGTCATGAACTACTCGGAAATGGCTACGCTATGGTCATGTGAAAATTTAATTTTCATATAAAGTATTGAGTTTTCTGAATCCAGTTTTTACCTGTTTTATTTTAAATGTGTAAGGAATATTATCTATTTAAAGAGATTCGTTTTTATTTCCAGCTCATGACTAAACTAATCAGTAAAGTTTTGACGTATCTAAAGATACGTCTGGGCACTTGTGGTACTAAAAATTCAAGTTTTGACTTATAGGTATGTTTCACTATATTTATTGATTAAATAAGTAAACAATTATTACATAAACCTAATTATGTGATACCTCAAAGACAATTTTATATTTCTGCCATCTCATGAAGTATAATATTGAACAATTAGGTAAATACAGCAAAAACAGATTTTTATCAGAATTGTGGTGTGTGGTATCCTCATTTGAATTGTAATAAATTACCGTCATTGGAAGCATAAAATGAATCAGTATTGAATTTCTGGAGGCACAAATGCTCGCGATATCAAGTTGCCTATCCTGGCACAGTAGCGGAAACAGAAAAAATTCAAGGGGGGCGCAAAAGATATCTTGAGCTACCTTTACTTGTATCGTAACGAAAAATAATCAAGTTACATTCAAAGTTTAGGAAAGTTTTATTTAAAATGATTATACCCATATATACAAGGCAATGCCATCTTATGATGTGAAGGAGTTACAATTGTAGTTCTGCAATATTAGGCAATGCGGGCGGCCCCGTAAGAGGGGGGCGCGCACCCCTTTGGCCCCCATGTGTATCCGCCACTATCCTGCCATCACTTGTATTCTGTATCGCCGACGGTGGAATGCATTGATTACTTTGTTTCTCGTTACTCTTTTCGCAGGCAATGAAATCCAGATTGCTAGCCAGAAATCAGTGTAGGAAATAAGTAACTTTAGTGAACATTGGTAAAGAAATTATGTATCAAGCTATGTCACCCAAAACTTAGTACTTTGTATTCAAGCCCGAGTTTTCGAAGGATATACCTGACATAAGGAGGAATCGGCGCTTTAAAAATGTTTCAAACGTCTCTTTTGTAAATGAATTTTTTGTTACTTTTGTTGCACACCCCTTGCTTTGTAAGTCAAGAAAACAGCATAGGGGCTCCTATTTACCGTTGAGAAGAGAAGACGTACCTTAGTGATGGAGCAGAGGTGAAACATATCTGAAATAGCTCTACCATCAACGCTGTCAGCACTAAAATTCAAGACAAGTTTTCTGAACAATTGTAAAAAATGCTAGTATATTCGTAGGTACAATTCGAAGAGATTTATAGTGTTTGGAATATCGCTACTCTCAGGTTATCACCTTCTACCTAGTCGATCGCTTTATCGGAGGTCATCTCGAGACTGCACCATCGAAATAGTTTCTCAGTCAATGCGAAGGAACGGGTTTGAAGGAAATCAGTAAGATTTGGGTTACAATTATGGTGTATTTCTGAATCAAGTCAACCTTTATCATGCTGGTGCCAATCTTGAGAGAACAGATGTTGGTCAAGGAGGAGATGTAGTTTTAGGACTCATGGATGAGTATAAATTACCACCAGGTACAAGCATATTTGTTGGCAACTTATTCACATCGGAAAGGCTGCTTAGAAAGCTGACTGGAAGGAGCTTGTGTGGCACTGGAACACTTCGTGACAATAGAATCAATTATGTATACTACCTTCCAGAAAAAGCTGCATTTCAAAAATCAAAAGAGGGACTGCTGAAGTTAAATCGAAAAGTTTCTAACGATGTATTATACATAGTTACCATGATTACTGATAGCATGCATAATAAAATGAAAACTCCTGTTTGTTTTTCTGTTTCCGAAAAGAAAAAAAATAATATTCCAATGCCATTGGCGATCGCAGAATACAATTCTCACATGGGTGGAGTGGACCTGTGCGATCAATTCTTGGCAAGTTACCGGACAACAGTCAGGAATAAAAATGGTGGTTCACCCATTTTAGATGAGACTTGACGTATCAGTTGTACAGGGATGGCTACGGAATAGAAAACTGGGATACAGGGTCACACCGCTGTAAAATTTCAAAATGCAAATGTAAATTGTTCTCGTAATAATACTCAACATTATATTATTTGATGCATAAAAATTAAAATTCAAGTACAAAAACCACTGATGAAGGCATCAGTAATGAATTATATAGCAAAAACGTGCATCAACACAATTAAATGATAATTTACATTTTTTTGACCCCATAAGTGCCCAGACGTATCTTAAGATACGTATAGGATTAAGTACTATGCAAATGTTAGAGATTTTTTAAAACATTTTTCCTCTCATCAGGGGTGATGTCTAGTCATAATTTAAGCAAAAAAAGTAAATTATTTTGAAAAAAATCTTCTGGGCATTAATGGGTTAATGATAGAATTAGCATCAGATGAAATTGAAATAAAAGAAAAAACTTCCTTATATACCTCTGGATTTTCAAAAATTTTTAATGACAGTTTAATGTTAGGGAATAATTATCATTTTATGAGTCAAACGAGTCGATTCAGTGGTTATTCTGGATAACAGAAAAACTATCATCCTCTCAAATGCAATAAAATCTGTAATCCCACCACATTTTCATTCGTAGATAGCGAATTGTAAAATTGAATAAATTGATAGAGGTTCACTGAATCACACTCTGAATTCAGTGCGTGTTTTTTGCACTCAGGCTTGAAGTAAAGCAAACATTTTATATCCCCTCAAATTCGACGCATACAGGTAAATGCTCCCATTGTTTGGTTTGGACATTGACAAGAACGCAACCGATCCGATGGCTTTGCTCTGACAATAAACTACTTTGCTTGTTGCATAAATAAAATATGGGGTCGGTTTGATACATTATTTCAACCAGAGAAGTGCATGTATCACTATAGTTATGAATATGTCCAGAAGATATAGTATTACGAGTGCGGAACTTATCAGAAATGGTCATTTATATGATTACCAGCTAAGAAGCGCAAACACAGAAAAAATAACGACTCTCACACCACAATTCTATTAATATTTAATCTCGTGTTTTTTTTAAATATTGTGATTAACAAGAGACAATGCGAAAGAAAGACACAACTGCCCGTGATACACGCATGATGATAGCAATAAAATTGGATTGTGGCACAAAGTACAATAAATGATAACTACCTTTGATGCCTCTCGTGCTTACTATCATTCCATTATTGATTATCTCATTTCAAACAGTCTTTTTCGCGAAATCGTAGCTCATCCGTTTTCATTGCCATTCCATTCCCATAAAAAATAATATCATAATGCTTATTATGGCACTAAAGCCTGGAAAGAATGGAAAAGCAGCCGAGGTAGTTTCCATACGCCGGGAGGATACGCCATTTGAAGTACACTATCCATATGCGTTTCACATAACTCATAGGATAAAACTAAAACCCACTAACTGAGAATTGGTTGTAATCATGAGTTCTGACTTCCCATTCCCTTCCTTAGTGAAGTGTATATGTCAATTTAAAATATGATAAAAAGTTTGGCCTTCATCAGGGCAATTTATATTACCAAAACATTATGTTTCACCTAAAAATCTACCGTAGTTGTGAGTGTAAAACTTCATCTCTGCCATCGTGGAGTTGACGGAGCATTTAGATTACAAAATGGGATTTTGCACGTCTAAATGCATATCCTTTGCAGAGGAATATCCTACACGCGTATTTATTTTGATTTTAGAGACAAAAAGATTTATCATTCACTCACACATTTTTAGCTAAAATACAAGTAAGAGATAGCATGGTTTTTGTCTTAGATACTTTTAGTACTTAGGTTTATGTCTTAGGCCATTCCACAAACAATCTCAGCTTTTGACTTACAATTAGCCTAAAACCACCCTCCACCACACACTTATGGCGGTCGCTTGTGGAATACTATGTAGATGAAGATGAAAACTACTTTTGGGTCAATTTTATGAAAGGGCAAGCATGTTTTTGCAATGAAATTGTATCTTTACGATTTTCCGATGCCCGTGTCATTAATCCGAATTTTAATAAAAATGTTACAAAAAAACCCTAACCAGTCATATAAAAATTTATTCCCTCTCCCTAGGTATTTTATTTCGTCTTACTTATAACGTAATGAAATTTGGAGCTAAATCGATTGTTAGCTAACATTAAAACCTAAAACATTAAATTGACTAGCGTGTGCATGCTTTTCTATGCATTGAATTAGAAGGAGTATGGGTGGGAAATTGGTACCTGAGATAAAATTCATGGGCGTTTCCAACTTAGACAAATTTAAAGCAGCAGTTCGGAGTAATGCCAAATAATTATGGTTTGAGAGGTCCACAAATCCAATATTGAAAACTAATGATTGACATAGTGAACAATACCTTCCACACTTCATGCCTCCATATATCCCTGGGATTTGGTGCACACGTCACTATTAAGGATTTACTCACTACGGCAAGCTTTTTTCATTATTGTATGTTATTTTCATCCCATGAATTTAGTACCTAGAAGAGGAAGTTTCGTCTCAAGACAATATTCCGCATTATGGACTATCGTAGGGTAGGCTTAAGTAAGACCTAAAATGCATACAGCCAACCACCCATCCCCGTCCCATTAACTTATCGGCATTTACCAAGTTAAATGCCACGAAGTGATAGACTAGGAGTACAGCCCATAAACACATTGATGGCCAAACCTATTCCCGCGGCACGGGATATCACCACCGTCCGCCATAGCAAGTTCTCCGCCTGATGGCTTGATGGATGTTGGGTTCCAGTAAATAGAGAGGAAATTTCGAGGTTGTTTCCGCTCTGACTGACGAGTGAGTTTATGAGCCAAGTCATCGTTGATGCGATTACGAGATATTTTCAAGGCATGTGAACTTACCCTCGCACGGTGAGATCAAAACCAATCGGGTGGGATGCAAGGCCACGATAGGAAAAGGCAACGCCGAATTTGGAGCGCGTTCGCGACTGTACGTGCTCTGGAAGTGAGACGGTTGTTGGAGCAGTGTGGCAAACCGGAGACGAAGCAAATAGGTCCAACAAGTCAGAGGATAATATTATTTACTCCAAGCGTGTAAGAAACTGTGCTTGTTACGACAATCAGAGTCTATTAGTTAATTACATTACTATTTATCTAAATTATATAATTATTATTAACTACTATTAATATACTCTCATATTTTTCCCGAAAGATTTCATCAGTGCCATTTTCAAAGGAGAGTATTCTACATGATAGAAATGAAATAGTGTTCTTGTGCAGGTCTCTGAATGTAAAGGTAAATAAGTCTTTACAATAAAAAATTTTGAATATTAATATATGACTACATATAAATTCATTCAGCGCGATATAAATCCACCAATTATACGCCGAAGCAGTGCCTACAGCTCAAGTTCACAAAATTAAGTACAGTTACCTTTATTTTGGTTATAAGCTGGACAGCTGTTTCGGATAGACGTTTACATCACGAGTTATTGGGTCGCTCACTTAAAGTAAGAATCACAATAATTAATAATAATTCGGCGAATGGAAGGGGAAGAAAGGTTACAACTAAACCATTATTTTTATAAATAAATTTTTGTTTTGATTTTTGTATCTTATTTTGGCTAGGTAATGAAGCCGCGTAGTGACGAAATAATCGGAATAAACAACCAAGCCTCAATTAATTTACAATTGCGTCATGTAGCCAAGAGGAGAAAAGCAACAGTAAAACATATTACGATCTCTTGTGGTATTAAGGATGAGCGTAAGGAAGATACAAGTCCCTCTATATTTCTCCATCACGCTGATATTCATCTCGATAGGTTTTCATCAGCGTTTCCGTTATATGGTGCCTATTAACGAAGCCGGAGTACGATGGATGGGGTAAAAAAGGCTTGTTAAGGGCTTAAATGGTGTGGCAAAAGCACCGCCAAGGGATGGAAAAGGGTTTTCGGGATGAAGGTCGAAAGTGAACGGAATTGAAAAGGGAAACTGAGCGACGAGGAGAAAGTTTACGAGATTGATCCGAGAAAACGGGAAAGTTCCCGGGCCAGTATTTTAAACGACTACTTTACCCGGAAAGGAAATGGGTGAATGATATTTAAGAGCACCACAGTTTCCTGTTTTAATTGGATATTCAATTGTTTCAAGAGCGGGAAAGAAGAATATTAGACCAGTAAAATTCTCACTATGCCTACCATAATTAGAAAATGGCGCCCCAAAATTACCGTCACTCTTCTATAAGATGAAAGACGGAAAATTAAAGGAATTTAAGCCAGAATTTGAAATGGCCCACTTTCTTCTGCTAACGTTAACATTAAAAATGGAACTCTCAGTCACTATATATACAGCTGAGATTATCGCCTAGCAAACCGAACGACGTACATAGTTATTTCACATTTATGGCATTGATTCATCGACCGTATACTTCCTTCAGTTATAAACTGAATCGATAATGCATTAAGAGATGAAAAACTAGCTGAAATCAACAATTGCGAGCCAATTTTGCCACGAATTGCACTTCTGACTAAATTGAAGATTAAATTGGACACTTAAAAACACAAAAATGAAAAATCAGTAATTCATGGCTCTACCGACTAGACCAATAGGATAAATTGTAATTGCAAGCATTTTAATGATAAGGTTTACTTTTAATTTTGAAATTTTACACATTAATGACAAGGGCACTAATTTTAATTAATACAGCAATTTGAAATCTTCAATGCCCCACTAGTTTTCTTTAATTGTCACTTATACCCGACTCTTTCCTCTCCTAATGATGGACTAATACTACACCAAAAACATTAACAGGTGCAGTCGTCCAAAAAGTCTGTCTCTTAGGCAACTGACGCTCCAAACTTTAGCAATCACCGCCTAATAACGCAACCATGAACCTCACCTCATCCTCATTCCACCCTTCCAGCTTAATCCTAATATACACTCAGCCACCGAACAAAAATATTGCTCATATAATGGCAAACAAGTGTATAGAAACCTGGGTCGGTATATAATTTAAAAGTGTGAATTGAATACAAACGACCTTAAGATTAACATCGCTTAGACTAGCATTTATTATAGAATCTCATATTATAGGTATTTCAGTCATACTATCATAACATTTCACCACCTTGCAGCATCATCAAATTCAAAGATTCAAATCCCTAATGATGCCGAAAGGCGGTTGGCAATTACTTGGTGAAAATATAAAACATCGTAGAAAATGACTGTGAAAATTGTAAAACCAATCAAAGTATTAACTCAAAGCATAGTTAGTTCCATTATGCATATACCGAAACTAATTTACAAAAACTGTCAATGAGGTCAATGGGCGCAAGTACTTGCAAATAAAAGGACAGTAAAAAAAGAAAACCACCTCTACATAACAGCTGTAGTGCTCCCTTGATACCGTTTCGTCAACTTCCTTGCGATAGCGACGCGACTGGAGGTATTTCCACTTCCAGCCCCTTGTGTGGTCGTTCCCGTGGAACTCAGCTCGAACCCCTTCCCCTGACATTTCCCGGCGGGCATCATCCGGCTCCTCGTGCGGCAAAAGCCAAACCCTTGCCCCCAATTCCCATCGCACACTTCCACGGGTTCGGCGCTTCTCCGAGGGTCAAGGGAGTTCGGGGCTATGGACACTGAGAATCAAGCTTCAGTAGAAGCTGTCATGAAAATGAGGGAAGAGCCATGGAAGAAAACAAAGAGAGCTGGGAGTGATGTGAAAAACTTGAAATATTTACGAGGTAGGTTCAGAAATAAACGGGATATTTTTAGAATCATTAACCCATTATTTCCCAGACACAGGTCTTTAAACTTCAACAGTTTCGCATTTTCCTATTTATTATGGCCTAAATAAGATGAATTTCTGGAAAAATGTTATATTCATGGTATTATATGATTTTCACAATGCTGCGTGTACAGAACGCTGGGAAAACTCCAGTAAATAAATATAAGAAAAGTAATTCTTTAAATATTAGGTTACATCTTTAATTTTTTAATTGATTTGTGCACGCGACATCTTTGCCGGGAGTTGTCAGTATTCCTTTGGAGGAAATGCCCCATTCTGCCTTTCAACGGACATGCTGGGGTATGTCTTTCTCCCTAGGGTGTCTCGTATGTGCGCATCGATTTTTATGCCAAACGCCATCAGTGATAGAAATACAACTATATGAATGTAAATGCTGGTGGAAATGACAAATTTAGAACTAGAGATACTTAAAAGAAGTCAGTAAATCGAATAAAAAGTTATTCTGAAGTAGAAACTTGTTCTGAGAATTAGGATTCAATAATGTTGCGTTTACGCAACGCTGGGGATTAATGGGTTAATTCGTCTAAATTAATGCTGTCACCGTCAAAATAGTCCCCAATGTATATTATGCACTAGACCAAGCTATTCTTCCAATCTTCGGAACTCATCTCAAGCTCGATCTTAAGGATAACATTTAGTTCTATCAGACATATATTTTAGCGTCATATATGCTGGTAAAACCAAACGAACGACGTAAGACGATCTTAACTTTTGGAAATAGGAAAATTTCACACGAAGCCATTCCTGGAGAATATTGAGGAAAAGACATCGCTAATTTATTGTTTTTAGCCAAAGATTCACAAGCAATGAAGAGAGAGCCTAAAATCGTCAGTCTCATAAAATCACGTAAACAATAAATACAATTTATCACACTTCAGAGTGATGTATACTGAAATAATACAAAAAAATTGAGAAATGAACTCTCCAAACCCGCTTGATTAAAACATTCCCGTCATTTTCTGAACACACATCGTAAAGTTATAGCACCAAAACTTTCAATATACTATTAGTTTCTTAAGCAAGAATTTTCAAATCGGACTATCAAGCAATGTCATGAGATAACGTTTTTTACTCCAACTGCGGAAGAAAGTGTGCTTTTGAAGAAAATCAGTAGTCTCTAGCATTCTGTTGAAATTAACACATTATCCGCATCTCAAAAATAACTGCTATGAGTTGGCGATCAATAAGTTTAATGAATCTGGTAGCAATATTATCAATCTTATATTTTTTCCGAATGATTTTATCAGAGACACTTTTAAAGGATAGTGGGCTCCGGGACAGAAGTATTTTTGTGATTCTCGGCAGGTCTCTCACTTCTAAGTTAAGTAAGTACAGTAAAAACTTTGGAGTAACTACTACGAGTATATATTTATAAATTCCACCAAGTTTACGCCAAAGCATTTTCTAAGAAAAATGCCCATAATATAAAGTATAATTAATCTTATTAAGGCCATAAGCCCTTGCCACAGTTAAAAATCAATTAATAAAAATTTAACCCACCTCATACTTGTCAGGTATATTTCAATATTTTGAATTACATGAGAATAAAAAGTTATAACTTGAATTCTATTGAAATCAATTCATTTCAGGCACGTAGACGCAAGTTTTCCTGAATGTTTCGCTAGATAAGACTCGGAAGATGGTACAATACACACAGCTCGCAAAAATTCAACACATGCACACACAGTACCCAATATACATGCATGTATGCTCAACCGAAAGATAATGTGGAGTGAGAAATTGGCCAACAGGGGCATGCAAACCTAGGCTTGGGATTTCAACCGAGAAGTTGAAAAAAAAAATCAAAAAGGCTGGGAAGCTGCGAGGAAAATTCAGTTCTGTGAGCTCACAAAGAGAATCTAGACGAAGCGATGAAGCAGGCTGAAGGATGTAAAAGGTTGTACGGAAAGGAAACAGGGACGGGAAGGACGTTGTTTGGCGGGGAGGACTAGAGAAGACGTAAGGATGCAAGAGCAAAAGGTCTCTAGATCCCTGAGGCAGTGTTGGCGGTAACCATGGCAACCGACTGGAGTGAGTTGACGGGCGGCACAGAGGGGTACGGGTAGATAGTAGCCTAAGCAAGAGGGCTTGTGATGCAACATTTTTACGATTGGAATATATTTATCAATTAATATCAAATAATTAATTACTATAAACATTGCAATGCGTCGTTCCTATACACATTTAAGTTTAATTATCGACATATCTTGGAGTTATCATCGTGAAAAAAAATTTAGCTACCTAACGTAAAAATTAAGCATTTTGACTCGAGAAAATTATGCATAAAAGTGAACATAGATTTAGTCATAATGATGATGGATAATCAGAAAACGTATTGAAATTTGTGGAAAAACTTGTGTTTTTTTACAGCAAATTGCTACTTCATCGCTTGTCACTGAAATAGCTATCCATTGGTGATTGGTATTTTACAACATTAGTTTCAAACTTTCATGGCGTTAACGTACCTTAATATTCCACCGGAAATCTTTATAAGCAGCGTCTTAACTGCTAAGAATGCTTCAAATGAGTTTAGTCAACGCAAGAAACTTGTCCTATAGGAAGATAGTGACTATGAATTTTGGATTTTTGCATAAAGAGAAAACATTCATCATTGGCTTCAAGACACGTCCAAACTGACGGAAATTATAATTAATCCAAGTTCTATTGAGCTTTTTGGTGAAGAAAAAATCCACGCTGCTTTACTGAAAAAGAATAATGGTGAATGGGAAAGATAATTTTCTATGGTACCTTTTAAAACAAGAGAAGAAGTTCCCGTAAATACATTAAATTTTACAAAATTAGTTTCAATCCATATAGATAAGCTCAGTGACCTAAAACCAAAGTAAAACGTCAGTGTAAGTTCAAAGCTTCGTAACATTCTGTTAGCTGAGTAATCCAAAGGAAAATGTTCTTGTCACAATGTCCATATTCATTTTATCACCAATATTTATAATAGGAACGATCGGTAGCGAAGAACATTAAAGACATGGATGAATTGGATAGTACATAGTAATTCCATATTTCATAGCTACAATAACAATACAATTTATTTTTCACATTACGATTTATAGCATATTGATAATAGTCATTTTTATTCAAAAAATCCTATTTAGAGACATGATTGAAATTATGATTCCCTGAATATTTGGGACGCGAAGCCATGAATTACATTTTACATTTTACATGAGAATATTTGGTGTTTATAAATAAATAGTGCTCATATTTGCTTCCATTTCAGAATAAATTCAGCAAACATAATTGCATCTACTACATGTCACGTTTTAATAAATACTTAGGGTGTTAAAAATTAAAATGTGTCCAACAATATCAGTCAAATAATCCCTAATGAATAGGAAATTTCTCTTGCGTGAAATCAATGATATCGTCATCACTGGTTGATATCCTAAGATTGGTTTAACGCAGCTCTTCACTCAATTCTCCAAACAGCCAATCTAATCTTTTACACCAACGTATTTATTCTCTTTCAAATCCTTCCTTTCCTATTCCATATACTATATTCGGGGTCCTCCTTTTCCGCTCTTGCTATCTACTTGTCCCTTGAACATTGCCTTCATCAGGCGGTCATGTCTCAAGATGCGGCCTCTAAGTTTACCCCGTCCTCTTATTAAGGTTTTCATGAGGCTTCTCTTCTCTCCTAGGCCTCTGCCGTCGCTTTCTCCGCCGCAGTCATTGTCGTAACGGTCTGTTTGCTGAGTTATCCAAAAGCATATTTTTGCCGGCCTTGGTGGCCGCGGGAGAAAGTCTCCCTCAGCTAAACTACAAGTCACGGGTTCAAATCCCGCCTGGAGTGACATACTACCATCTAGGGCGTGGATGTATGTAATTTTCAAACAAGTAAATACTATTGAACAGTCATCATTTTCGTCAACTATCCCGAGATTGGTTTGACGCAGCTCTCCATTCCTCTCTCCTATCCGCTAACCTTTTCATAGCGATGTATTTCTTCTCTTTTATATCCTTTATAACCTGCCCTACGTAAATCATTCGGGGCTATCCCTTGCCCTTCTTCCCTTCGGACGGGCGTCTGCGATTGCTTTCATTAGGCCACCATGCCTCATAATGTGGCTAACTAAGTTATCCTGCCTTCTCCTTAATGATTTTAGATGGCTTCTCTTTTTCCACTCTTCTTATCACTTACTCTTTAAATCTACGGTCGATCCATAAGTAATTATCTATCTTGTATAGCAGATAAATAGTAGTTATTAGTATTAAATAAATAATAGTATTAGATTAAATAGTATAGAACAAACAAGGACTATTTAGTCCTAAATTCTCTTGTAATAAAGATGACATAATTATTAATGAGAAAAACTCAACTCCGTACTCCACATGTATGTAATAGTATGAATAAGTTTCTTTACTTCAATTTTTAAATGAGATGTTATATGATGCGCTTCCAGCTAAATTTGCGGTCGATTTCCCATCCCGCAGTTACCCCTTTTGCGCCTGACGCCACGGTAGCCGAAGTACCGGCCGTTCCTCGCTCCAGCCGTCGGAATGAGGCTTGTACCACGAACGTAGGGGAAAGTTATTAGTTAGTGAGGTACGTCAAGTCATCACTTTACCTCCTGCCTCATGCACGGCTAGAGCTCGAAAGTTTTGCAACTCTCGGGCGAATGAGCATAACAAGTGTCTGATTCGAGGCGTGACCGCAACTCCGAATGACTAGCATAAGCGCGCATCAAGTGAGAGAACATTAAGCGATGTTAGCAAAACGAAAGCGTAGCAAGATGGAGAAGACAGTTACGAATGCGATAATTTCAATGCCCACCGCGGTTACGTGCCTGCAGAACTAAAATGCACGGAAAAGGATTCAGTGAGTTCACCAAAGAATAATTTACAAGCTGTAACCATTATTTTCATGATGAAGAACAGCCATAGTTAGACGGATTATCAGCTAATTATGTCATGAACAGTATCGAAAGCCGTGCCATTCATAGAGGTGTACGAAGACAATTAACATTGTAATTGGCTATCAATTGCTAAATTACAATGCCGTAATTGGGTATTTTAGCTTTTTTTAAACTGGGTAAATGGATAATTCTGGAAGACAAAATTTCATCCTGACAAAAATACGAAATTACATTGATCAATTTTACAAGAGAGAGATGATAATAAGGTAATATGCAATTCTGGAATGAATTGCACAAGGTAAAAAAACGATGAGACTTGACGCCGTTGAAACAAAACTGGAAACAAAAGTAAGAAATAATATCAGTGGATGCTTCAGTAAAATTTCTAAGATGTACTACCACGATTCATACTCTTCCTTATGCCTAGGGGAAGAGCAGACTTTTGAGAATGCATGTGCTGTATCTTGGACGGGGGTAATAAATTTAAAAAATACATTCCTCATAACATTTTTAATTTACGAGGTAAAGAAGATCTGGCACGGATTTCTTCACCACCAGCCAGACACATTCATTGCCCACGTGTGCTCACCAGAGTTTATTTACAGCAAGTCTTCAATGGACGAGTACTCAAGTATCGTAGGTGTAACTGAGCCCATTAACAAAGAAAGAAGCTAAATTAAGGGCATAAAAAAGCATTTTAAATACGTTGCCATTATTACACCATTTACTTAAGTAATACAATAAAACTGCATAAATGTCTAAAAGACAATAATTTGAAAATAGAAACGTGGGCGTAATATGGTCAACTAAAAGTGAAAAACACTTTATCGAAAGGCCAGACTTGGAGCAGAAGGTCGCGTCTCAATGACCGCAAACCTTGAAGATACTCCACAATGTGAAATTAAGGGTAAATAAGAGATTCTATGCGTTGAGACAGACAGACAAAGAAATTTTAGAATACTTTGTAAGCAATTGAAACCAGAGGGAGAGTGTATGGGGGAAACTTATGGAGAAATTAAGTTATTGACAAGAGCAAGGAAGGGAAGTTGACTCTGGTGACAAGGGAAGAATGCATCACTAAACTATTCCTGGGCATTACAAGTAACTGTGATAATTTATTCATTCATAGCTTGGTTACATGTAGGTATTGTTTCATAGCGGAAGGTGATCCGATATTCAACGGCCAATTATGGTCGCCTTTTCAAGGTGAGTCGTTTATGGTTGAAAAAAATTGAACAAATTGGACCAAACTAAACCCTTGAACGGCTAGCGTGCCCATATGGGCACACCCCCTTCAAGCAAGAACGAATCAACAGAATTTTAAAACCAAGTGTTATCCTGAATTCTAGGGTAGTAATTAAGCAGTTTTTAATTAAAAAACAAAAAATACTCCTCTAAAACCTCCGTTTAAAAAGGGTTAAGAATTATGGAGGTGGAATTTGCTTGTACGCTTGTTTAATCAAATGAGAGTTAAACTTTTGTCATAACGAATAAAAATTAATTATTTATGACCGGTTTCAAATAATCAGACAGAACATAAGGCATAGTTTCAGCTTCATTTTTTTATGGCATAAAAATTTTGCTTTCATTTATTTAACAATTTGAATACCACTCAGTTTCTATGAATTTCTACCGTGTAAGACTATTTTTCTGGAACGACAGATTTGTCAGCAATACAGGCAGGCCTCTTCTGGTCGATAAAGAAGCCTGCTTAGCACTGCTTACACTGTGTGCACTCTTACTTGTAATTTATTATACATTATTTTTACTTAAAACATTTGGATTGCTTTAAAATTTCAAGCAAAAAATTATTGTTTCAAGAAATCTTGTGATTACTAGTGTATTTCAGGCCCATGTAGTTTTTTCGACGCACGTAACACAAATATCATTTTGCCTAGAAAACGCTACTAAAAAATTACTAAATTCAAGTTAATGAGAGATACAATATTGTTTTAAGGTAAATAAGAATAGCTAAATCTATCTCTTACTGCTGGACTATAGTTCACCCTTGAATGAAGCGTAAATATCGTATTGATTTCAAGAATCAATCCCTAGTCATTACGATAGGAAATATTATTACGCCCCAAGTCTCTTGCGAGTAGCTGGAAGGTAGGCGAAATCTAGCTTGGTTGAGGAGAATAGCTTGTATATACAGTCTGGAAGTGCGTGGTGTACAACAGATAGGCGTGAAGACGCATTTGCGAAGCGGGAATGTCGGTCGAACATTGCGGACTGGGGAGATGCTTCACAATTGCCGCTGTTGGTGAGGCGTGAGTTTTTCGGGGTGTGCGGTCCTCATATTCGAGAGATGAGTGAGATGAATAGCTCAAGCCATATGGAATGGAGTTTTTCCCACAGGGGTGAGGGGAGGCAATGGGTTGACACAGGCGGTGCACAAGGTTTTTTCGAAAACATTCTCCCCTACTCCCCCGTGTAACTGAAAAAAAAGTTGAAGGGAGGAGTTTTTAATAATAAGCAAGAGAGGTCGGGAGTAGATAGGTACCTATACCGAGAGGGTAGGAGGAGAGGGAATATTTGAGCATTATCATCTCACGCGCGTAACGCGTGAAAAAAATGACAAAAAAGAGATACCGAGGCGTGAATTATGAAATGGCCTCGCCTCCCGTGTTTTTTTTTCGCGAGAGAAGAAAAAATGTGGTGATAAGCTTAGCGAAAAAAATATATATGAAAACGGTTAAAAAGGTGATGGTACTGACCGAAAGAATGAACTGTAGCTATTTTTTTTATTTTCAGTTTTATCAGTTTTTGCAGTGCGTAGGCATAATTAGGGTGATTCAAATTTCCTCCTCATTAGCCATAATTTGATTGGCGTTGAAAAGAGAGGTGGTCTCTCTGATGAAAATTAAGATCTAGTGGCTTTAATTGGACCTGGGAAATTTTCGTGAACATATTTTTTTTAATAAACGAGCACGCCATTTTTTCATGAGACCATGGATATCCGGTACGAATCATTAGACTGAACCCACATGATTGGTGAAGGTAATAAAAAAATCCAGCACATGAAGTATTCATGAAATTACAATAGAAAAACAGAGAAATTAAAATTTATGCTCTGGCATTTATTCTGGTTGCTTTGAGCGATGGCTAGTACAATTTACTGAATAATTTAGTGACTGTTTGCTACAAATTTTGTACTTTATTATGGCTAGCTAATGCTAGCCCCCTGGAGACAAAAAAAATCGGTATAGCCACCGTACCTCATGTAATTAACTATTACTTGAGTTAGCCATGGAAAGAAAGGCCAGATAAAAACATTTGAGAAAGGCCAGCATAAAATTAACCTCCTACATTTTTAACCAAGCGTGTGATTAATTGCACTAAATTTTGGTACCTCAATCAGCACGTATGCTATATAGTTTTATCGTACCATGAATAATTCTTAAGCATTCGAAATCCAGGCACCTCGGTCCATTGGCCACCTGTCGACTAAAGCTTTAGATGGCATGAATGTAAACATGAGATAACAAGAGGAAGGGCCTTCCATTAGCGTCCACTACATGGCCGACCGATAAAAATGATATCATGTTTGCTTTTTCGATATTGACATCACTTTCACTCCATAAATATTCCTCTTTGAAGGTAAACCATATTATGTTCCATTTCTTACTGATTACAATAGCTATATAGTGCCCTTGTAAATTTATTTTCAAATAGCAGTACTTGATAAAATAATGCCCCTCTAACAGAGGTGGCTGAATTCGGTGATGATATAGGATGAGAATGGAGAAATAAACCGAATATTGGAAATATTAGGTACCGATCGAAGAAAAGTCTAAACGGGAAAACAGCAGCAAATTTTTAGAAACGAGCCAGCAATTGTAACGTCTCATCTTACCTCTCTTCGGGCACAAATTATCACCTATTTACTTCTCAGATATAAAATAGCACAGAGTCTTAAATATCAACGCCCACAAAAAGCAATCACATGCATTTTGGGCAAACAACTTAACAACCTTTCTAAAACCTATTTTAGAGTCAAGCCATCGGTGCGCGCTGTGTGCGAGGTGAAGGCCGATTACGGGGCTTCTAGTCCCAATCCTTCCTTTTCTCACAACTTCACTATTTTTTTCTCATGGCAATTCTTGCATATTTCACTGCCGTTCACGCGGCAGGTTTAGAAATATTGCACATACCGCTTTGCGCGGCTTTAGCGCTGGTTTGAGGCTCTCAACCGGTTGTGGCTTCTTGGAAGCCTTTCTCCCTCGCGTTGCCATCCTTGATGGACCGCGAGGGCCTAACACCTAGTACCATGAGCCTTGGTATAATTGCCATGAAAACTAAAGATCCTGGACAGTATAGTGGTCTCCGTAGTGGCCCGAAAAGCCAAAGGTCCGTGGTTCGGTTCCCGGTCCAGGGGAATTTTTTCTCATGGCAAGTCTTGTATACACAACTTTACTGTTCGCTGGTAAATGGCCCACGAATATCCTTGCTGTCCTTATAACCGTGCATTCCTACAAATCGTGTTTGTTCATACGCCCTTTTATATTTTCCTATTAAGAGGTCAATACGATCATTAAATCCAAGTTTCAAGTTTCGCCATCTCTGGGCACTATTCTTACTGAGAAAATACAGGTGGCCGGCAATTAATTCATTAATAAAAAAATCAGCCATCCAAATAAAAGTAATTTTTAAAATATTTGGAGAAGGTATCACATCCCGCAATCCGAAGATAAACCAACAGGGATAAAACGTCCGAATGTGCGCCCGTGATGTTCGTGGACGACAGATAAGAATGGCTGTAGTCAGGCAGACGGGAGCCAGAAAAAGGACCGCAGGCGAGTGAGTGAGGATAAGTCCTCCATGGGAATATCCCATGCAATACCCTCGGGCCACTTCTCTTCATTACATAACGAGGATGAATACACGGCGGGGGAAATCATGATGGGAAAAAGGCATTCCTCAGAGCAAATTTATGAGAAGAGCACTCGAAGTGGCCACGCGGTAACTGAGTGCTGAGACCAAAACTTCAAACACGTGACTTCAGAATGACTTAATCTAATTCCGCCCAGAAAACCCTCTGCTTACGATCATGAAGATATTTAGTTATGTTGCTCTAATGGTCGTCTTCAGAATTTTTTTTTATTCCCAAACCACCGAATACAGCTCATGTTGGCCATTTTACATCGGGGTATTCAACAAATTTAATAATTAAACGCACACGAACAACCATGCCCTGGGCAGGGGAAACCTACCCAGGCGGGACTCGAACCCGCGACCCCTTGTTTGGCAGGCGAGGACGTTACCCCGCCGCCACCGAAGTGAAATATTTTAGTAGCACACCAACATGTTTCTTCATAGTGATCCGTAGGAATATACGCATCACTTCTGAATGACTTAAACAATTTCCGCCCTTCATTGCAAGCGTTTCTTGAGATATTATATTATAGTATTCCTCTTCAAATGACCTCCGTTAAGGAACCAAAAAATTTGCAAGGGAGAGCTAATTATTGTTTTATCTAAAATAATTATGAAGGCAGTTCTGCTGCACATTGGAGGTATGCATGCTTTAATGGAAATTGATCATTCTGTGCACCTAGCATAGAGTTAACATGATAACATGAAATCGCTTGGAAGAGAGAGAGAGTCAGGGGTTAATTGGTGGAATTATAATTCAAGCTTACGTCAAATAATTCATTTTTCCGCTAAAAAGGTCTCGCACTCCTCACATACAGGTAATCCTAAATGAGCGGCATGATTAACTTATTTTCACTATGGCCTTAACATTAAAAGGATACAATAAATAGGTTGCATTTCATAATCTCCGTATACGTGACGAGGTAACTACTTATTTTTTTCCAGTGAAATGTGCTCAAGGAAATTTAAAAAAAGCGATCTAAATGTATAATATGCAAGTAAATCACTGAAAAATGTAATGAAATTGACATTTTCTTTCACATTTTCATTGACACTTTCTTGAAAGTGTCAATGTTTCGTGGCAATCCTTATAAACTAAAAGTGAAAGTATAGTGGCGAAAGTAAAGAAATTATAGTATTTTTCTTAATCAAACTACTTAAGCATCTCCCACGCCATAAAAGGAGGTAATTATTAATTAACATTGTAATTTGAAATGCTATTAATACTAACCAGTCAAATCCATCCGATAAGTTAACAATTGAACCATCAAAAATCAGTTATATCGAAATAAATAATCCTAATTGTGTAGGTCTTAATAGTAGCCTCGTAACTGTGATTACTTTCAAATATCTGTCGTTTCTACAATAAACGCGAATCAGCCACAGTCAAATCAATGATAGAAGTGAAAAGAATTTTATTGGTGTGTTACATCTCCTCCCCAATGTTTAATCATGCGGTATAATATTTTTACACTTAAAGCAACAAGTTAAGCGGGAGTTAAAAGACAATAATTGCAATAAGCTGTCACAGCAATCTAAATATTCAGCGAAAAAACCAAAAACCTCTTTTTCTCAGTTTCAATTGAACTATGAATTATTTGTATGTTGTATGTATGAATTTGTATTTGTATGTATGAACTTGTATTCGTATTTGCATGCATGAATTATGCCTCTTAGATTTTCAAACCATTTGGAAATAAAGTGAAAGCTATCACAGAAAAGATCGTGTCCCTAGAGTTTTGGATATTGAAATATTTTTTTATTTAACCCAATTGAAATTAATTATATTCATCGACTTATGATTCAGCGTTAATAATTGATGCATGATATTATTGCCAGCAAGTTGTTCGAAAACCTACGTTTCTAAGTTAATTCTAAGTTAATGATATAAAGGATTTTTAGCACTTTAAATTATATTTTATAGAATTTACATGTAGCACAAAATTTCTGTTAATTAAAATTTTATTTAATATAATTAACGCATTAATCAGCACAATTAGCTAAGCTCTATCACACAAATAATAAGCAACACAAAGCATTACGAGACCAATTAATACCATCAAGCCAGGCAGCAGCGTAGCTAAAAACTGACTACAGAGGGACTTGATCATTGAATTTCAAATACAGACGATTAAAAAAATGTACGATAAATTTATGAAAACTTTTAGATTTAATAAGGAAGAAGTCAACTAACTAGTCATAGCATTTTAAAGATTTTTACGAAAAACCTATATGCTCTCCTCACCCAATCAGTTTAATGATACTTCGATCGGAAATTCCTTGAAACCCAACGACCAAGCAGCTAAGCTGCCAGCAAGCTTTCAAAAATGCTGTGCGAACAGCATACCTTAAAATACATGAGGTTTAATGGGCCATGATTTTTTAAACATTTTTTTCATTGTTTATTTCGTTCCATGCCTTCATATTCCTTGAAAATGTTTTCCGATTTTTCATTATTTTTAATTAATAATCTGGGTTGATATCATTTTATATGCTTGAGCTCCTTTAACAAAAGTATATTCTACTATTCTGCTACGGCGATTGTGGTAGTTAATGCCATGCTGAACGCTTATCCTTTTTTATTGAATATACGTCATTTAATACTTAGATTTTATCTCTGAACTGTCTTTTTATACCCTAAACTGAATAAATCCAAAGCATATTCATGGTAAATAATTCAGTCTGCACAGCACAATTACAGCGAACATCATAACTGATCCGCTTGTAACAACCGCCATCTACATATACACCACCAAAAAACAGTAAGTTATTCCAGGGGCCGATTCAGTATCAAATTTGGGGGGGTCATGACCTGGGTTCGGAGAGTACGGAATATCCCCTGGGAGAGAGGGGCGTTTTCCCGTGTAAATTGTTTTTTAATACCCATTTTTTACACATTTTGGAGGCTAAAATTTTATTTATATTCTTAAAACCAGATGAAATTGAACAATTTTAGACATTTAAGTATACAAGTAGGTACTATTAAACTAATCTAATAAAAATATTTTGATAAAATTTGTACGGGTTCATGACCACTGTAATCTTCTCCTAAATTCACTCCTGGGTTATTCTAATAAATATATCCAACACGTCCATGATAAAATATAAACTGCAAATGGTGATTTTCACACTTCAATATAAAACTCCCCTACCAACCTTAGTTTTGACATTCTATGTAATTTTCTAGGTCAGCTGGAAATTTACATAAATCTAAAATATGACATTAATATGCGTCACACTATGTAGAATTATGTCCACTACCGACCATGGTTTCGTGTCATGGTCATTAAATTCCTTTAAAACGAAATTTCAAAGATTAAATGTAACTCATAGATAACGAGTATTCGAGAAAATAGGATAAAATTGTATGATGGCATTAACTACTACAATGACAGTGGTGGATATTGATATTACAGTGAATTACCATTTGTGGTTCATATTTCATCATGAATACATCGCATTTCCACCAAGTTAAGCCTGGAACGATTTCATAATCCTACTTGATTTAAGTTTGACGGAATTTTTGTCATTATCATTAAGTTTTTAGTTCATCAGACTCTTCTTCTGACTTATATGGGAAATATAACGAGGGAGAAATTACTAGGAGGCACAAGGAAATACAAGAGGCAAGGAAGCAGATCAAAGCGGCTCGCTTGACAACAGGAAAATTTCAGCCGGTCGGGGGCACTGCTTCCGACTGAGCTCACATGCTTCCGTTATGAATGAAAAAAAAAGAAAGCAATTCCATTAGGCGAGAGAATACCCCGGAAGCTACCCACTGAAGCTCCCATGCGCGCTCGGCTAAAAGTGAGGTCGGATGACAGGGTAAAACGTGTTGTTCACTGACGGAAAGTCACCGTAAACGGTCCAGAGTAGCAAAATGTACTGAAAATTCGTGCCTCGAAGAGAAAAATAGAACAAGGAAGATATATAGGAGGGGAACGTGAGTGGTAGGAGAGAGAAACGCCAAAGTTAAGAGTGAAGCAAACAGATATGTGAGTGAAGGCTCGTTGAAAGTGAAGAAAAGTGATTGAGCTCAAGTACACATTAAGTTCAAGCGAGGTAAATCAATATTACGCAACAATTACTGCCGATAAAGTAAATGATTGAAGAAAGATTACTTTTAGTGGATAAAGCACAAGTAGTACCCACAATTTCGCCGGATAAGACGCTTATGCAGTGCTGAAGCGAATCGCTTATGTCTGACTGGAATACGTGAAATTGAGACAACCTGTACGCCTATATTTTGCCCTAAATAAGGCATTTACATTATAAGATTTTCTCTAGATAAATACTAACAATTACATTATATCTTTAAACGATAATGGTTACTTTTTTGTCTTATAGAAAATTTGCTCAGCAATTAAAATACTATTTCCTATTTTCAGGTAAGCTTCCTTTAATCGGCTTAGCTGTAGATGACAATTATTTAGCAAGGTAAGATTACTACAGCTTTCTTCCACTTAGCCTCGCATGGCTAAGAAGAGTTATTGCAACAAAAGTAGCCGTGCACAGGCCAGCAATTTGTAGTTCCTTACGGCTTACGATTAAGGCATGATTTAAAGAGGCGACAGCAATTACGATTTCCAAAGGCCATATGGTATGCTTGGATATTGCTCTTCACTCCTGGTGAATGAAAATTAATTCACTTAAAGAATATTAAGTGATACGGAAATCAATCAAAATTTAATAATCAAGGACGTTAATGGAATCACACCTTATAGATTCAATTCCTTGCTACAATTGAATACCATAGAATACCGAATATTCTCTGAATTTTCATTGAGTTCTCACCGCGTTCGTTTTTTTTTGTTTGCAACAGTTTCACTAACATTACAATCAGGGTCTTCAGGTCGAAGGTAACTTCAATCAAAATACGCTGACTACAATTACAGCGAAAAAGATATCAACAAAACCAGTGGACGCGGTGACAACCCAATCATAATACAGAGATCATCTGATCAACGCCGCGAAAATGTTCGAACCTACATAAATAAAGGAGTCTGTAATGATAAAATGATTGTCCAAATCAATAGCTACATAGTATAAGTAAACGAATCGACAATTCATCGAATATTTTAAATTAACCAATATCAAAATCCAAAGAAATTTAGGGAACGTAGAACAAGGCAAAATATAAATTATATAATTAGACAGATATCTCCCCTTTTATAGACAAATTTATTTCTCTACACTTCGCAGCATTGGTTTGACAATACTTCAGCAGAAATTTTGGTAAGAGATGATGTAAAACACCAATTTTAAGTATTATTCATAATAAAAAAAAAGAATTGTTCCCAATATTTAGGTGGACCCCAGTATAAAGTAACCTAAAAATACCAAATTTGGCCTATTGATGAAATAAATTAAATAACAGCATAAGAAGTTATAATTTTTTTCGAAATTCACGCTGTTGAAGTAAGAGACAAAGCCAATTTGTAGGCATTTTAGGTGTCCTCTCACAAAATTCCTCTCTCTATTCAATCCGAGCCCTGCCTCAGATCAATAGTTTTTGCGTAATGTCAAAGTGTATTCCGTAGGATGACTGCCAGCTGCAAAGGGTCAAGGGTCAACCAAAAACGGAGAGAGGGAGGGAGGAGGCACTGGGTCATGCTGAGGGCGGGAGCATTGCTTAGCGTGGGAGGATGATTGGGGTGGGGCACTACATCAAACACAGAGCAAAGGGAATGTGAGGAAGCCGAAATGATATAGAAGCACACGGCACCGTGATCATTTCATTAGCACTATTAGCCTACAGCACAACTACTTATGTCAATTTGTCACCTCATATCGCCGACTGCAATTATGAGCGAGTCCTTAATTCATAGTTACATAATTCTTTGAATATTGGAGAATTACTTTGAATAGTAATACGTTATAGTCGTGACAGCAGGAGAGTAGGCAATGTAAGAATTTCATCATCAATATTAGGCTACAGCAAAAATTACTATCATCACTTTGTTACCTCATTTCACCAACTCTAATTCTGAGCTAGTTGATCATTCGTAGTTACACTATCCTAATAACGTTGGAGCGTGCTTCCTTTATGATAGTGAGTTATTGACGTGATAGCGGAAGAGTAGAAAATGTAAGAATTTCATTAGCAGTATTAGCCTACAGCAGCAACTACTTTCATCGATTTGTCACCTCATATCGCCAACTGCAATTCTGAGAGAGTCCTTTATTCATAGTTACATAATTCTATTAATATTGGAGCATGATTATGTATAGTATTACGTTATAGTCGTGGGCAGGAGAGTAGGCAATGTAAGAATTTCATCATCACTATTAGGTTACAGCCAAAATTACTATCATCACTTTGTTGTCTCATTTCACCAACACTGATTCTGAGCTAGTTGTTCATTCATAGCTACACTATCCTAATAGCGTTGGAGCGTATTTCCTTTACGATAGTGAGTTATTGATGTGATAGCAGAAAAGTAGGCAATGTAAGAATTTCATTAGCACTATTAGCCTATAGAAACAACTACTTTCATCAATATGCTACCTTATTTCGCCAACTGTAATTCTGAGTATTTCTTTCATAGTAACAAAATTCTAGGAACGCTGGAGCATGGTTCTTAATGGTGGTTAGCTATGGAAGTCACAGGAGTAGAGAAGACAAGGTTAAGAATTTCACTACTAGCCCCACTACTAGCCCTGCTACTAGCACTACTAGCCCACCGCGGCAACTACTTCATCAATTTGTTACCTCATTTCGCCCACTGTAATTCTGAGCGAATTGTTCATTCATAGTTACACTTTATTATGAGAATGTTTGCCCATGATTCCTTTTTGGTGGTGATTTAAAGACGTGACAGCAGAAGAGAAGTCAAGGTAAGAAGCTTTCAATATGTCTTGTAACTGAACAATGATGGTGATAAAATGGATAGAATGCGTTACTATAGGTTAATGAGCCTTAAACCAATGCTGCTTCACTAAAACAATTTTTTCATTAAAACTCGAATGAAATGAAAAACTTTGTTGTACACCACAAATTAATTTGAATGTACGGCTAGTTTCGACCTGATTCGACATGCGTCGAAACTAGTCGTACCTTGAAATAAATTGGTGGAATACAAAAAAGTTTTTCATTTCATTCACGTTAAAATGACCTTCAACAAAGTTTAGCCTGAGACGATCGAATTTTTTTTCATTGTATATTTTATTTCATCCGCTCATACTCCATGAAAATATTCCGATTTTTTCGTCAAATTGAGTCATTAATGTGGTGCATTTATTTTTTTAATTGAAATACCTTTGACAACAAAGAAATATTCTTCTACGACGGTTGCCCAAGAAGTTAAGAACCACAATTTTTTTACCAGCCGACAACAATGGTACGACTGCGAAACGTCGTATATGCATTACCTGAAGCTCGTACATGAGTGCCCGCGGAAAATTTCTGACTCAATGGACTTATAGCGCACCTGCAGGACCGTTTCCAAAGAACGAGACGGAGGCTACGTGGAAAAATAGGGTGTGTAGTCGTAATACCACTCTTTCGTGTGATAGTTCTCATTATGTGCAATGAAGAAATGTCGAAGAAAAAAAATGGTGCATTACTTTTTGGGCAACCCTCATACTATGCCGCAACTGAACTATGAACTTTTGTCCTGTTTTCCGGAATACGCGTTATCTAAGAGTGACAGTTAATCTCTGAAATAGGCTATCACGTGATAGGTTTAAGAACATTGGATTAAAAAGAAAAAGTTATGAAAACATGGAGATAAGACGGTGATTCTTAATTGGTCAACGCATGAAGCACGATGGTAGGCTGAAAACAGCGTGTAGAGTTCTCAGAATCACCAACGGGTCATAGACTGTATTGCTGCCGGGAAGATGAACATAATTGTTGAAGGGAGTGTTGATGTTGGTACATGAATTCCACCCGGATGTCATCCAGTGAAAGCTTCATTCGTTCTTCATCCGTTTTCTTCAGGAAAGCGCCTGATCTTACGCAAAGTATTAATGGTTTCCAACATGATAACGCACTTTTAAGCCTTAAATAACGAGCTGATACTACTACGAAAAGTTACCTAATTGGCCGAGTGGCAGTCTTTAGACATCGAGAGGATACCAAACATTCATTTATTCGTGGCCTAATCCACCAGTTGGTACAGTCACATTGCATAGCATCCAATTGAGAATTTCAGGATTAGACGTTTCATTTACATGTTCCTCATTTATTTTTAATGCTATTTTATAAAGGTTTGGCACACATTATCCCTTGCAGAGAATTGTAAAGAACTTCGTTAAAAATAGAAGGGGAAGCTAGCTACTGAAACGTAGGCTTTAAAGTCATTACCCGGCTGTCATCCCGAAAATTTATCCATTCCAGCCACCGTGAAATCACCATACGCTATAAGACTAAGCAGGGTCATCTCTGCCGATCTAATAGTCTTTTTTCGTAACATATCACTCGTTGAAAATTGAATTATGGTATTGAAATTTTCAGTGCTCAGAGAAGAACCTTGTAAACCAAATTACCCAAATCAATTGTTCATTTATTTCAAAGAATTTTTATTTTATTGATGTCAAAATTTTACAACTGTTTGCCACATCAATCAAAAAGATTAACAACATATATAGCTTCTTAAATCTATTGAAACTCTTGCTGTTTAGCACAAAAATATGATAGGGGATATCTCATGAAATTATTTTCAAACCATATTCCTTTTTTAATTTTGTTAATTTGATTTCAGTCCCATTTTTTTCTTGGCTGTTTATATATATCGTATATACGTATCAAAAGTTCATCTGGAAGACATTTTTTGTTACTGACATAATATACATATTATTACGATTGTTTGCGAGGGTGATCCTACCAACAGGCCTCTGGGGTTAAGTAAGCTTCATATTTTATTGAATCTATGATATTTAAAAATGTTTAAATTGCCTTAAGGTGCAATAAATATATTATTATACTTATTTTATCCTATTTATATTTAGCTGAAAAGAGATTCCTAATTTATTCCTTTCTATTTGATGCAGAAAAATGTTTGTAATGTTGATTTTTCGGATGAATAAATTTATTCTTATTGTTATTTGGGATACAATGAAACGTTGATTAAGGCCCACGTTATATGCTCAGAAAATTTTAAGATGATAACTTAATTTATAAACGAGTAATACGCCATCTAAATAAGGCAATATACTACTGGTGGAAGAGACGTGATGCGCCTTTTAACAACGCTGTCAGCCATTTTTTAAAATGGAATTTTAAGCCCGTAAGCGCGTAAAGATTCTTCTATGAACACAGCTACTCAATTAACAGAGTGTCGACCGGCCTCCGGTCATCGAGGGGATAATGAATGTTCATCCATTCATTCATGACCTAACCCTTTCGGTCGGTGGGGTCAATTGAGTCGGCCTAAATGTCACGCCCGTGTCGACGTGCGCCCACCCACGCCACGAAGCAATGCAAGCCGGGAGTCGCCCACGCGCACAGTAGCCGGGAGCGGTGGAACGGGAGGTTTCCGAGTACTCGATGTATCGCGAATTGCGACTGCTTCTCGCAAAGGGCAAACTCTTTCCGCGCTCTTCTTCGCTTTTCGGACGATCTGATATTTTATCACCGTCCATGTCCCCCGATCAAAACTTGCTCACGAAATCTGAGTAATGCAGATATTTTACATTCATTCCCATTGAGTTGTATGATCGCTTGATACATTTATGAATTACATCAATACAGTGGCTCATACAGAATAAACTCAAGGGGGGGGGGGGGGCGCAAAAGATATCTTGAGCTAAGTATGATCTTAGGTTTTCCCGGCGTATCAGTTGCAGAAAAGTTTCTCGTGTTTTCCACCGGTTGATGTCGTCCATGTCTCCCAACGTTTCGATCCGCGACTTGCAGATCATCCCCAGGGGATCTTCCGAATGCCGTTCGGCATTCGGCATTCGGAAGATCCCCTGAGGATGATCAGCAAGTCGCGGATCGAAACGTCGGGAGACATGGACGAAATCAACCGGTGGAAAACACGAGAAAGTTTTCTCCATCTTGAGCTAACTTTACTTTTATCGTAATAAAAAACTAACTAAGTCACACGCAAAATTTAAGAAAGTTTTATGTAAACAGATTATACGCATTTACAATAAAATACCATTTTACGATATAAGAAAGTTAAAAATGTGGTAATGCAATGTTCGGCAATGCGAGCGGCTCCGAAAGGTGCACCCCCGCATGTATCTGGCACTGCGATTAACTTCATTGACAGCTTACCTTCCCCACGAATTTTGTTTTTAAGACCTATGTATGGCTGCCGAAAAAAAATACCCATAAATTTACCAAGGTTTGAAGTCTTTCGTTCATTAAAATGTTCAGAGAATCAATTTCAATTACATTTTAGGACATTATTCAGTATAAATAAATTCCCTTCATTCCAGTCACCATTTAAAGGAGCTTAATTCAAAATCATAATGCAGTAAAACTTAAAATTACTAATTATTTTCCAATATTAAGTTAAAGAAAGAATCCTCATTCATCTAAATTTGTTCCTAAGTAACCAGAATTCCTGCTTGTGTCTCTTGCAGCGCTTTGTTCTTACCGGCAATGTTTCTTCGTTTTATGTTGATGTCGCCTATTACTACTGCAAAACTTCATCATTTAGAAGAAACCTAAATTGAATCAAATTCTTCCGTTATTACTTGCAGTACAGCGAAAACGTAATTAAAAGCATTTATCACCGAGGCATGGCTTAGAGGCTTTCATGCCACGCCGACGAAGGGAAAAAAAAACCTGTTGCTAAGAAGCCTCGCAAAAAAATGGGCTAAAACATTTTCACGGGAAGAAGTCTTACTACAATCACTTGTGATGTTGATACATACACTTATGATATTGTAGGTTACGAGTTGAAATAGCTTCAACACGGTTAGAAACATGACCTTGTTACGAAGCCATATGGGTGTGTACTTGGGGTTATCCAGCGTTTCTACTACTGGAGGAAGAAAAAGACTGGAGCTCGAGATGGAAAGGAAAAGAGAATTGAAAAGTCATTCCCCACTTGAACAGTCCCTTTTCGCTGCAAAGTGAATATTTTTCTCGCTACCCAACATGAGCCATTTCATTTTCTTTTTAATAAATGGCACGATAACTTTTCCGACTGCTGAAATGCCTCTGAATTTTTTTTCTCTCTTCCTACCAACAACCAAAAAAATGAAAACCAGAAGAGTACGAATTCAGATGATGTATAATTTATTTGCCTCAACTTTTTATCTCAAGTTTTCTTTTCCAGACTCCAATTGCTTAATATCTCTCAGGTTCCCTGCAAGGAAGGGAAAATCGTGCGAAACTCATCCTGAAAATCTCACTGACAAATGGAAATAAAGGAAGCACAGCATGTAGTTAGCATACTTTTTAGTTGCAATATTTTGGCCTACTGTTTCCCAATGATAGGCGTAGTTGTCACTATTCCTCGCCCAGTATTTTTTCCTGAAGGATTACTTTTTTATAAATCACGCATTTACCATGAATAATTAAGGGTATATAAACTATACCCTCACTATTATCTCAATTTTCAAGATTTCACCTTTAAACTTTCTGAAATATAAAATTTTATACTGGAGAGACAAGAAAAGTTTGAACTAAGGCTATTCTGCATACCCATACCCCTGCGTTTGAAAATCTTAAGACCATATCGTTAGTTCTAAAAGAGTAATTTCATGAGTTAAAAGACAAAATACTACGTGTTGAGAGGGGGTGATGCCTTTTCTGAAGGAAATTTAGCCATCATATGGAATAAAAATTCATTTTAACTTGCTTTTTCTTACAAGCACTTGTATCATTCCACGCTGCTTTAATATTTATACAGAAATATTTAATTTACATTTTATGGTAATACAAAAAGGATTAAATAAAGGTAAATTGCAAAGCTATGGTCTGTATGCAAAAAATTAAAACCTTTGGTGATTACATAACTTTCTCTTATGAAACATTTATTTGGACACAAAAGATTATAACCAGCATCAGATGGTTAGATAAAAAAACACACGCATTATTATTCGACATAAATATAGGTATATTTATTATTCGAAATTCAGCGTGGCTCTGTGATGAAAGTACACTTTTTTAGAAAAATTAACGCTCGTCAGAGTCTGAAATGAGAGGAATTTTCTTTTTTCAGAGAAAGTATGGCTTTAAGTCTGCAATTAAATACACCGATGTTAAGGTCGTGGAATATAAGGGTCAGCGGACGACATTCAGTAGGTCCTATCGATAGGGAAGGCATGCGAAAAAATATATACATCATTAAAATTCCAATTCTCATGCAGTGTTTCTACGTACTTTTACAAACCTAACAACGGGATACCACTGAGTATAAGAAAAAATGGTGAAAAATCATCAGAATTTAAGGGTAAAGTATAATCGTGCTTTGCAAGGTTCCCTCTTTAGCGCTAAGCATTTCCTTAATTCAGCTACCATAGATTTCGCAGAGAAATGAGTTCGTAACTCAATGGGACACCTATTCCGAGAGATACGGTAAGTAAAGAAGTGATTAACACACGTGCAACCCAATCAATACGAGTACCATTCTTGTCTTTAAGATTCGCGTTCAAGGACGGATCCAGGATTTTTTTCCCGAGGGGCAGGGGAGACAAAATGGTCTGACAGGCAAATGGTAAACTCATATTTGAGATTAAATTAGAGCATGCAACAATTACTGTCGAAAAGTTCTCTTTATTTTAATATGAAAGTTATTAAAATTATTACCCTTTGAGTGCAAACCAATTTTCTAGGTACCATGCCACTAAAAAACCGAGGCATTTTTGCTGATTTTGCAGTAGATTAGGAAAAATAATTAGGTCTCAAAAACAACGAAAATTATATATTCAAAAACTTTAGGAAATCTTTATTACATGTGGTTTCATCTTTTTCGTGTATTATTTGACAAAGTTTTGGTATTTTGAGTTAATTTTTTATAACTTAAATAAAAATACTTAAATGTTCAAATAAAATGAATATTGACTATTGAATGATTAGTGAACTATCATCATCTAAGAGTGACTATACAGGAGGAGCACGATAGCGCTCTCCGGCATTCTTAGGGTTTATAAGTCACATGTATAATAGCGACAGTTTTCAAGCACCTTTCCCACTTTAGCGATGATTTTTCTCGAGCGCTAACTTGCGAATGACCAATGACCGGCAAATATGTCTTCTTGAATTGGGATCAAAACTTAAATGATTGAGGCTCCGTAATATACCAAAAAAAATGAAAGTAATTATAATGGGACCTGTAATGGGAAAACAAAATCAGAGTGGTACTCTCAGAAATACACATCCGTACCCATACTTAAGGAAGTTCTGGCATTTATTTCTAACATGCAGGGGAGATATTGTCATAGAATTAGTCCTCCAGTGCTTTAACTACTTCTCAGTGTTTCATTGATTTTATGGCCATGTAAAATTCTAATATTCAGCCGATTCATGAACATCTGCATTCTTTTTGGTAACAACAATAGGACTCATTTCGATCCAAAGCTGAAACCTAGAAAAAAATAGCAGCTTATATAAAAATTATCAAGAAAATAAAAACTCCGTGGAATGCAATTCCGTTACTAGAGGGACACGTACAGTTGACGCTTTAATTTTATTACTATGGCATTTCAGTTTATAACTAGACTATAAAACTAATACTGTAATAGTAATTCAGGCACACAGGCTTAGAGCAGAGACCGAGTGTATACCCAATGTGAATACCAGTCGCATGACCGAATGGACCCGAGACTATCCCAGAGTTTCTGGATCACACGAACAAACAGCATCCCAACATCCAGTTTTCAATAGAAGTAAACGTCAACAAAAGCCTAAGCTCCCCCGTTCCCTGTTATTCTGGTTCAACGCACAGATGACTGAACTCTAGGAAACTTCAGTGCACCGTAAGCCAATGCATACAGATCTTAACCTGAATTGACGCAGCCACCACCACCCATCCCAAATAAGAGCAGCCCAATCGACCCGACAAACCCTAATCAAGACTGGTTAAACAGAACCTTTATTATCCCATATATATACCACCACTATATCCGGAGAAATGATCGGAACACTGAGAATATACTGATTTGAGACCATTAAAAAACCACCAATGACTTATAGTTACGTTTATATTTTTGGTCTAATTTTACCCAGAGATTTTAAAATATTATATTTGAATTATGCAATGGAATCTCATATCGGTAGCCATAAACAATTACCTTAGTTACAGTTCAGTCTTTCAGTTAGAATTATGCGCCGAAAGTTTTAAGTATTATATTTGAATTATTTATTGGAATATCCTAACGGCAGTCATCAATGATCACCTCAAGTGTAGGTATTTATCAATTCGCATTTTGAAGGGTCTTCGCGAAAAATGGGTTATCCATTTGCAAATTTATTTTTCATTTACCCCTGAACATAGCACAATGAGGCCTTATATCAGGATTTTCAGAAACTAGCAATATATGATTACACATTGCCATGCCCTATGTAGAGGAAACCTATCCAGGTGGGACTCGAACCCTCGACCTTCGGTATGTTAGTTGAGGACTTAAACCCGCTGTGATTGGATTCCGAAGTCCTGGAAACACCCCAGAAAAATGTTTTGGAAACAGCTCGAAAAAGGTCATCAATTGAGTGAAATAATCTCCTGATATTCAGCATTCTCGTATTTGATTTTGCATTTTTTTTATTTCGATTCTAGATATATTGGATTAAGGTTGACATAGTCGTGGATCCCCAATCTATAGAAACACCGCGGCACATCCCAATGAAGATGCCGGTCCTCAGAGATATAGCAGTGAGCCAACTCGAACCCTAGGAACACCAAGAGCTCGAAGACCATAATGCCGCCCATTAGCGTAGAGGGAACGTGCTTAATGAAATGCATTAAAGGGAATTAGTCTCACGGAAAGTGCAGATTGTGTGAGAAGGGGGTGCTCGCATTATGGGTTTCACGGGGATGCCACGAGCAATTAAACCTCCACCTCTTGGAAAGTCCACGACTTTGCACCGCGGTGATCATTAAGGAAGGATGTCTTGCGAAAAGCAGTTCCTTTGGCCCGAAGGAAGGAAGCTGTGAGGAAACTGAGCGCGTCATGGGATGACGCTGGCATGAATCGATAAGAGAGACAGCAGGGAGTCTCCGAGTGGCTTTCGCCTAACTCAGGGAGTTTCCAAAGAAACCTCTCAGCCTCGGTAAATAAGCGCTCCGACAATAACGCCTCCTATACAGAGGGGCACGGGGGTGTTTTGCGAGGGTGAAGAGTTAAATTTGGACGCAAAAAAGCATTCATCGGACGAACGGAGACAAAATGGGTTTTTCTTCACTCCGGAAGTAGCTTTATCAAAGAAAAGCTCCACTTCAAACATTGAAGAGCAAAAAATAGAGAGAAGGTTGTGACCCGTTTAAGAATTCACGGTTAATTATTTTTCGTAATGAATAACGGAGTCCGTAAATCTTCCAGGAGAAGACCGAAACGAATACCTGAATGCTAGAAGGGTATAAAATAAATACGCTGAAATTTTCTAGAATGATAGTGTAAGTTTTACAATATTACTGCGTCACGAACATAACCGGTTCGGTCAGGAATGGATCTGACGTCCTCTTGATACATTGATGGAAGAGAGCGTGGGAAGTTGTACACATCATTTGAGGCTGCCATCCATTCCTTAAGTAAATCTTCCTCGCGAAGATCGAAGCAAATACCTAAATGCTGAAAAAAGATGATACGGTCACTCAAATGATAACCTTATTCGAACTGTTTCATTAAAAATTTTCTGCGTTATCTACGAGATTTCGGATATTAAATCAAATGTTTAACTGGTTCTTTACATGCGATCCATCTCCGAAATATATATACCATACTATAGAATTGAGTAAGACGATTTCTCTTCTTTAACCATGTTAATAAAAATATGCATCACCACACCATGTCTGGAGATTCAATAAACATTCAATTCAATATATTCAAAATATACTTACTATATCTTGACGAAGAATTTCAATAGGGCAGGGTCCGATTACACTTAGCTACGAAGCTGTCACACGAAGGTAAGTACATAAATTAATAACTGAAGAATGATAGTCTGCCTTTTTCAAAAATATAATAAATTTTTAGTGACTTGTGGGTAAGTACAGCGCATACAGGGATTTTTTTGCATTTAAAGCACGTGAATGGCTCGATCACTTCCATAAAGTTAGACGTAAACTAAATAAACAGCCAAAGCACTATGATAAAAGCTTCACTCAACAAGGAAACCATCGTTTTCAAATATCCTAATACGTCGCAAGCGACATCTTTTTCAGCCATGTATTATTTTTTTTATTAAATAAAGCAATTTCTCAAGAAAACAGTCCACGCATTTGACTCAAAGAATTAACGCCGCAAAAAGCATCAAAAGGTATTTCCACGTTAATAGTTTAAAAACGCTTCCAGAAGAGCTCTAGGCTTCCACTACTTGGCAAATCATCAAACTACTTTTTGCGAGAAATTGCATTATTTATATAAAAAAATTGCTGAAAAATATGTCACTTGCTACGTTTTCGGATATTATAAAATCCTAGTTTCCTTGCAGAGTCATGCGCCTATCGTAGAGGTTTGGCAGTTTATTTCTACGATAAATACTTGAACGTCTGTTTTTATGGCAATGAATGAGCCATTGTAGTGTTTTAAATACTTAAAAAATCAATTCACGTACGCCGTATTTGCCACATGAGAAAAACGGTTTGATGCTTGAACATCAAAGCTTCATAAAATAGTATAACTTTTATGGGGTCGTCAGCTTGACAGTAAATTTAACGGATCATGATCTTTCGAACGGTTTTTACGCGAAAACGTAGTGGACGGAGAGTGATCGAAGCAAGGCAAAGCGGCACGCGCTAATGGACGGACCGGCCTATCTTGACGGGTAGCGTTTTTCAAAGCGTCGGGGGAGAGGCGTTTAAAAGTGCACTTCCTCCGTCCTCTTTCCCGTGATGGGCTCAAAGAATCGAATTAAAAGTCCCGACTAAGTGGGCAATTCCTGCTATACGAGGAGTCAATGCTCTCACGCTTCGCACAACAGCCTCGGAGCTGGAAGCGACACAGAGCAGGGGCTTGGTGAAAGAGACCAGCAGGAGGAAGTTATACGCCTTTATTATTCGAAATGGGGCGTGGCTCTGTGATGAAAGTACGCTTTTTCACAGAAATTATCGCTCCTCAGAGTCTGAGTTGAGAGAAGTTTTCTTTTTCAGAGAAACTATGGCTCGAGGCAACAAATAAGAGCATCAATTTCAAGGTCGTGGAACATAGGGGTTAGTGGACAAGAGGTCCACCGATGGGCGAGGCATGCGAAAAAATTTAGAATGCGAAAATTTCAAAATACATTCTTCTCATGTGGTGTACCTTCCGTCCCTCTGGTCCCCGCGAAAGCTTACGAAGTTCTGCATCTAGATCTACACTCTACTCCGCTAGCAGCCTAAGTAGGCGTGTGGCAGAGGGTATTAGGGCACCAGCCTTTGAAATATAAAAGCAAATGCTCGAAAAAAAATTACGACAAGCATTAATGAAGTCTTTTTACGGTTCGGGGGAAAAACGAATTCCCATATTTATCCGTTCGGCAAAATATCGCTTTAATTTATCGCCTCTATCGGACATGGAAATATAGTGAGGCTCTAAGATGATGCTCTCCGCATCGCTCTTAAAGATATCTATTCTCAATTTTTCAATCAATCTAAGCCTAATGCACAGCCTCCGAGTCTCGAGCTGTAAAGTTCACTCTCGAAAAAGCTTTTGTCGTGGTCACGGATGGCAAGTGAAGCGAAGCGAAAATGTTTTGTTTCGACCCGGAGGGAAACGTAAGTACGAGGCCTAAGTTAAGTTTCGTTCCTGCACAAAATTAAAGCCACCAAGGAGTTTAGTTCCGACGCAGGACGAAACTTTACTCTCAGGAACGAAACGAAATTAATCGAAACTCCGCTACTCATAGTTAAGTTTCGATCCCAGAAGTTGAGTGGAGTGGGATAAGAGGGAATAGTTTCGACCCATTACGTTTGACAAACGTGTAGAGAGGTTAAAACATTGAGCTTAAAAATAGAATGGCCGGTTTGCGTTCAAGCAGGCCCAACGTCTACTTTATTCAACCATACTTCGTATTCGGCGTGTGGGTCAAAACTAAACTTTTTGAAGGTCAAGCACGTGATCCCTCCGGTGCGACACATTATCTGCGTTTCGTTTCGTCCCAGAGTTTTAGTGAAGTTTCGACCCGAAGTAGTATTGACTCCGATTTCGTTTCGACCCTGAGTTTAGCTACCAGGGTTTAAATCCATTTCGTTTTATTTCTACATTTCGCTCCCGGGAACGAAACTATTTAAATTTTACTGGTTTCGTCATTTGTTTCGTTCCACTTGCCATCCCTGATCGGGGCACCATGGGTGCCATTGGTGGGCTAATGCTTAGTGCAGTGGTTCCCAACCCTTTATGTCTAGCGACCCACCTTTTAATTTTTTCCATTTTCGCGACCCACCCCTACCCCACCCATGATTACACACACACATACAAATATGTATGTATGCATATTGTACACTTAATTGGTATTTATATACATTTGGTCAATCTTTAATCATGATTTTTTATGTTAAAAAATAATAAAAATGACATATACATAAAATTAAAATTATCTGGTGAATCAGTTAAATTTAGTACATTTTCAAGAGCCACACCGCGACCCACTAGTTAGGAAACGCTGGCTTAGGGTATTTCTTGCCAAATTTTAAGTTTGTCATATGCCCCCAATGACTTTGAATATCACCAACTATGATTTCGCCGAGTTCAATAGTGAGTTTTTGCTTCCGCGTAAGTAACCTAAGCTAAAACAGTACAATCCGAGATCAAGCAACGGACCTGATGGGCCTGATATTCTTACTACGACGAAGTATTTGTTTTCAAGTTACTTATTTCAATTGGAATTTTACTTCCACTAAATTTTACACTTTAAAAGCTTATTTTGTATTACGTATTAGGTCCCCTACACACACACACCAATTTTGGACGGCCGGTAAAATGTCGGCCGTCTCATTCCAATGGTGAATAATGGGAGCTTGCACACCGACCGACCACGCACCGGCGCCGGTAAAAAGTCTATTAGCTGTTGGCCATTGCCACTGCGGATCACAAGCGCCGGCTCAACCACATAGCAACGTGTCGTTTGACCGGCAAAAATCCAGCGAGTGTGCAAGCAGCGCTTCGCCGGTAAAATATCGGCCGGTATTTTACCGGACGTCCAAAATCGGTGTATGCAAGGGGCCTTAAGAAGTATTAAGATTTCGATAAAATCCAATTCATTCACGTCATTTAATTTCCTAACTTTTTCCATTTTACAGAATTATTCTATAGTAGAACGAAATATTTTACATAGATTTTTTTTATTTTAAACCACATGACTCGTCTCACCACACTGTGATATGTGGAATATTAATTATCAAAATTAAAATTTCAGTATAAAATACTTATCTCCTTCTTTCACCATAAGTGGCACAGCATTTCCACTATGCAAGGCAAACAGTTATCGATTTCACTCTGAATTTGAGCCTTCCATGTTTGCTTCGGCTTTTGTTTACTGCTCAGCCTCCTTTAGCGGTCTTACATTAATTCCCTCTGAGGTTCATCATATAATTTCCCTAGTAGGAGCGATTGTAAGTGAGAAAGTTTCACGGTGTATCGAATTAAAACTGGTTAAAAGAATTTTCCGAAATTAACATTATGAAAATATTTCATCTGAGAAAATACATATTTAAAAATTTTCAAATTTGAGTAACCGGCAAATACTGACAAGGGTTACATTCATTAAACATAATAATTTAAGAAAATAGGACATATAATAAGTTATAACGATAAAACAGTGACAAGAAATGCTCGGTCGAGCGGGAGTGATGGAAATTTATTCGTGAATAGGTGAGGGTGGAGTTCACCCCGGACTAAGTCACAGGCTAATAAATGCCACAAATTTAGGATAGGGAGGGCAAGTTTATTTCCCTGACCTACCTCAATGCTCTGCGCTAAGTTATGATTTTTACATGGGGCGTCCTAAAACTTCAACCGGGGTTTGAATCCGAGACTCTTGGGTAGGAAGATCAAAGCTCCAACCGTCAAGCTCCCCAGGAAATATAAGAACTAATTCCATGAAGTAAAACGCTAGGCAACCCATTAAACCAGTCGCCGCATGTAAAAAAAAGTTTTTCAGGAGGGAGTTACTAGTGAAATGTGATATTAACTGGGATGTGGAATGGCACTCGAGAAATACCCCTAAGGGACAGACGAGAGGTATGGAGGATACCAAAATGAAAAACGAAAAAGAAACTTAAAAGCAAAAAAATAGACAGCTAAATATGCCAGCGGATAGCGCGCTGGAATTGATTTTTTCTACAGAACAAAAATAACAAACGCCCCACGATATCCTTACCACCGACGTAATTAAAACCAACATCACCCGAGGACGATACGAAGGCAAAATTACACATGCGACAGGTAAGCAACCCGAGAGCTCTATGGACATGAAATAATGCAATTTCCCATTTCATCCGGAAATCTACCTCTGGGTTCAAAGTAATTGCTCTCCATAGGTAAAACATGAGATGCAGGCATAGCAAAAAGATGACACGAAACACAATTCTTTACTTTTTAATCTTATATTTGCTTCCTCCAGCAGAAAAAATATCTACAAAATTACAAACTGATATAACCCACAGAGATAAAGTAACCACATTCTCCTTGTATTCTTAAAGAGGCAACAACTAATCCATAATAGTATACCAGTCCAAAAGTTACTCTGGTAATAACTGACCTAATGGCTTTTTCTGTCATTCAAATTAATAACAAATAAGATAAGTTTTTTCTATAGAAATTTTTTTTTACCACAATCACAGTAACACTATTATTATCCTAAGGTCAAGTCATTGGAGGGAAATATAACCAAATTTGCTTGTTTAATGTAAAGAATCTGCAATTTGGATAAAGCTTTTTGTAAGTCTGTGCGAAAAAGTATTCGTTTCTTTTTGTCTTTTATGAATTGTACATAATTATTGTGTTGTCTTTAAAACAGTTTTGCAGTTTAATAATCGTAATTGATTTTACTGTTCTAAGTTTTCATCTTTTGAAGAAAACTTCCACATTCGAAGACCAGTTGCAAAAAAAGATACCGCAGTCCAAGAGAGTAGATTTTGTCGCATAAAAGTTTTTATTTCGATAGTAATCCCTTAAAAAATACTATTTTTTGAAAAAATTAATGATAAAACAAATGCTGCAATGAATTTGACGCATTAACACCAGCGACTATGTAAAAAAATCTGCAGCATAACACGGCTATAAGAAATGGGTGTCAAAATGACACCCTCCCGGCATTCTTGGGGGGTACAAATTGTCCGGAATTCTAATGCTAATTGAAAATAGAAAATAAACTCAAATTGTATTATTACCCTAAAGTAAATAACTCATTCTTTGAGGCTGAATAATTTTGCTCATGCAAGAATCCAAAACGATTGTAAGCGATTCAAAAAAGGTAATTCGTGGATTCTAAAATTCCCAGCAAAATTTTGAATTTTGAGATATTTAAAGGTAGTATTTCCCCAATTAGCATCGCGAAATTGAATCAAACAAGCGAAAAAAGTTTTCAACTAGATAGTTAAAAATGGCTACTTCATGATGCGGGCTAAAATAGGAAAGGTACCACTCTAGTGGCGGGCTATAATAGGAAAGGTACGCTCCCTAGATGGTGGTGGAACGAGGTGGAATAGTGAACTAATCCGTTGATAACTAGAAGGATAAAATTAAGGGATCGTCTACACGTCATCAATTATTTTTTTTTCTTGAGAAAAAATGGCAGTAGACGTAAGCATATTGAGTTCGTTATTTTTCCGATGAGAATGAATGATGAAGGAGTGTGGTATCCTTACCCAAAGATTGGTCCAGCTCAAGGGTGAAGTTTTCGAACAAAAATCCTCGGAATGGAGAGGTGCCTTATGAAAATAAACTGGAAGTCTTAACCTGAGTTTGTGTAATTCATTCGCTCGAGGCTCAGTCTAAGATGAACCCTACCCTAACCAATCCAAACCAATCGTTGAGTTGAAACGTTGAGAAAGGCAGCTCTAATTATGAACTTTTTAGCAATGCGACATTATACCAACGTTTCCGTGGCTGTTTTCTCCGTAACCGTCAACAACGTAACTAAATATGCTTCACAGTGTTACCCATCTCCTATTTGAACTTCAAAATACCATCATCTGCCATAATGTTAATCAAATGTATAGAAAATCATATTATTTTAAGTCGATATCTACTTGTAAAAATATTTAACGGCTGTAAAATTGTACGAAAGGCAAAATAGTTATATATAGAAGTCAGGGTGGCACTTTTATTTGGTCGTTCAAAACAGTGTAAAGAACAGAAAAAACATAAAAATGGATTTAAATCAAAATTAACAGATCGTATTAAAACTCCTGATGCATTCAAAAACTCAACTATTTTCTTTAAAATTCTCCGTCGGGAATATACTGGGTGCGGTCTGAGCCAGACATCGCCACCAACATCACCATGGGAACACCCGCGAGGGGACGTAATAGGAAAGAGGGTGGTGCGAGACGAGATTACAAGGTCGCCATCAACAACATCTAACTCTCCTTCCTTCCCTCATAGCATCAACTTCCCCCTACCAATCCCTTCTTTCAGTCCCCAACTTCCAACTGAGTTTTAGTCATTAGCGTACCATCTTTCTATAAGCGGAGAATAAGTGCCTAAAATGTAGTAAAAATGCACGTGGCTATGCAATGGGTAAAAAAATATTTACTTGCAAATAAAGCCCTCGTTAGAACAAAAATCATTGAGCTTAAACCTAAATAAACGGTTTTTGGACGAAAAAAAATTACTCGTTTATAGTGAACCGTATCATCGAAAAATTGACAGTTGACCAGTTACCTTAACCTAAAGTAGAAAAGAAATTTTTCAAGTTTGAGAGGGATATACAATAAATACCCTGAAATTTTCAAGATGATAGCGTAAGTTTTAAAATATTACTTCGTCACAAACACATCCGGTTCGATCAGGAATAGATCAGGCGTCCTATTAATGCATTGATGGAAGAGAGCGTGGGAAGTTGTACACATCATTTGAGTCTGCCGCCCATTCCTTACGTAGATACGAGAATGCGTCATGGGCCATTTTTTGTGTAGAGAGCTTCCCTTCATTTTCCTTTAAATTAATTTGGTGCAGAAAGGAGTTTATCTGTTAACGTACATAATCGAAGTTTTACTGCAGTTTAAGTTGCTGTTATTGAGTACTTCCTTTTCCTCTAAAAATCGATTCAATTACCAATTTGTAGAATTTACTAATAGCATAAGGTTTCTGGCAAGAGCTGACGACCTCATCAAAAAGCCACGGTCGGCCGCTCTTTCGTTGTGAAGCAGAACGGAATCAATTAATGAAGAGTTGGAATCCACTTATTTTTTGGCCTCCAGTAAATAGCATCGATCCTTTGTGATCTGTTTACGAGCCGCAAACAGCCAATACGACACGAAACAAGATCCGTGAGACAATATGCGTCTCAGATGATAACTCTCTGTCCTAGGCTATCATGCGATAGGTGAAACTAAGTAGAGCACATCAGCGCCACCGCTGATGTACTTCGTAATACTTAAGTAAAACTCACACCGTTCACCGCAGACTCACACACTATGGAGAAATCATGAATATCCACATAAAATTATAAAACTGAAAGTGTGTGTGTAACTTGCGTGAAATTTGTACTGCCGCCTGTCTTACAAAAATTGTCTGTCTTGTCTTGGATGTCTGTTTGTTAGTTAAAAATTGAGGTATTTTTTAGGTTTTACAAGGTTTTTTTGGTCGGTTTGTTAATGTCTACCATGGCTTTACTGCGTAACTACCGTCGTATTTACTCATAATCTGGAGTACTTATCATACGAATCGAGGCATGAGAACTGGAGAAAATTCTCCAAACGTTTAATGATATCTACATACTAACTCATTATGAATAACATATTGTTCTGAAAATTTACTCACCTTTGTGTAGGCTTTCGCGGTGTGGCGAAGATTCAGGGTAGAGGTTTTCGGGGTTAGCACCGTGTAGATTGGTCTCTGCAGACAACAGTTTCGCCGGCATTGCAGCAGGCTTCTTCAGGTCAATGAAGTGGAGAGTATCGCCCGTCTCTTATACTCCTGCTGCAATGCCGGCGAAACTGTTGTCTGCAGAGACCAATCTACGCGGTGCTAACCCCGAAAACCTCCACCCTGAATTCACCTTGCCTCTGAAGAGGTCAATTCTGCTTTTTTTTATAGCATCCCCTGAAGTGAATTCATAACATTCATAAAATATATCCAGAATCCGTCTCACTTGTCGGAATCAAGGAGTTAAAAAAAACTACTATGCTCTCACAAAGTCTTTAATTTAAATAAATTTCGAACTAAACGATATTTACACGGAAAAAATTTACAACTGGCATTTACAGGTAGCAGGAAAAAACACCTACATATAATAACAGGACCTGACATTTGTTTTAAACGAATTGTAATTGGGGGTCTTTTGATTGATGAATGGCATCGTGGGTGCCGCAGATAGAGCTCTGTGTTTCAACTTGTTTTGTACCATTTACACTTGTTATTCCAGCTAATTGAGAGTTGACGGTGATCATCACAATTCACACAAGAGACTTCCTCTTCGATGTTTCTTCATATCGTGTGACTAATGATTTTGATTTTCCTAGTATTTTCTTTCGCGTCGGCTGTAAATTGCTCAGTTATTTCACACTGAGGTTGAAAAAGGTTTGTTCCACTTTTTCCTGCATAGGAAGAGGATATTTAGTGAAAAAATTGCTATTCTACTGCAATGCGTGGATGAAATTCCAATAGGGCTTATACAGACTCCCAAGGGTCGTGTGTCATTTTTGACCTGTAATTTTAGTAACTTTCCATCTAGCAATTTTCATGAAAATTGGCACACTTATGGGGAAAGGTTCTTAGTTTTGTTGAGTGCAAGCAAAATATTACAATTTTGACCTTTTGACCTCACAATTTGGGTCCAAACCAAAAATTTGAATTTGCCATGTAGGGTTTCAATGTTAAAAAAATCGAGATAGAAAAATGTCTGAATATTATTGACCAATATGTCAATTCTATGCTTTATCTGTATATTATCTGTATATGCTAGGAAATAGTGATTATGAACTCGTTATACTTCGAACTGCGGTGTTTTGAGTCATTTTAAATCCATTTACTCATTTCTAATTATTTCAAGAACGAGAAAGGCTAGTGGATGGATTCTAGTGATGCTTTTGTTAATAGCAGTATTATATTACAATAAAATATTGCATAAGAAGTCCAATGTGTTGTCCATGCGACATTTTTTGTATCGTAAAAATGTTGCTGCATAAATAACCAAAAACGTTATTCTTTACGCAAACAATTTATCATTATTCTCATGGTGAAAATCCATAAAAAATGCGAATAATGCACTATTACGATATTTTTTCAAATGCTTAAAGCAAACCATTATCATTTCTCAAATTTCTGCAATGGCCACTATGTGAAACTTGAATACTCAATTTTCGTCAAAAATACAGCATGTGTAGTTACAATTGCGTATATCTAAATGTAGCCTTGTAATGGCCCCTTGGTCACGAGAATTTTTTGACCAGGAGCATAGAAATATTTGAGAATAAAACGATATGTGCGACTGACCTTATCGTTAAGTCACAGCACAAACTCTGGTCGGTAAATATAACACAATCGATTTGGCGCCCAGTTACAAGAAGATCGATATACCAAGAGCGGAGGGTTAGTGATGCTGTGGATCTGTTTTAGTATGAAAATAATCACTGTTTTCCTGTTTATAGAAGTCTTTGAAAGGTGAACTAAATTATAACAACTCCATTAGGACAGCAAAACTAGATCAATATATAGATAGAAAAATATTTACTGTTCAGGAAAAATCCATAAGAATAAAAATTATAATGATACAGTTTGAAGGCGCATCGATTATAGCAAAAAAGGGTAAAATTTTCGCTTTTCGTAATGTCTATATGTATATAATGACTTCCCATTTCATACCGTAACAAACGCATGATCCTACCTTCGTACAAAAAGGCAAATGAAGTTATGCATCAAGCCAGATTTGATACAACACCAAAAAAAACTCATGTATTCTTAACTAATCAAATTAAAAAATGGTACAGTAAATAAGGAGCAATAACAAAGAATTTGAGTAACCTATGTCATCCCATGAGATAATATTTATAGTCATTTATTATAAAATTAGGCGTCGAAAAAGGGTAGGCTTCCCTGTGAAGCCAGGATGAAGAAGTTTTCCGATGTCACTGTATTTGGGAGACTGTAAACATCATGAAATTAAGATAAAACCACCACCCTTTACGGAAGAAAATACTGCACAGTAAATCTCAAAATATCATTCAATACTCGCTGTACATTTACTTATAAATAAATGCTTGAATAATACCATTCGCCAATAACTACCCGTGGATACGCATTTCCCATTTTACCACTGCGTCATCAGTTGATGTGCCTCTTTAACAAGAGATTGTTTGAATAAATATTATATCATTTTCAAAGGAAAATCAATGCGGAAAAAGATCAAATTTAAGCTATTAATGTTAATCCTCAAGGCTTAAAAGTTAATGCGATTACGCGAGGAGTTTAATTCGCCCGTTTTTCAATTAAAATTCTCTTGTACAAATTGAACCAATGGAATTAACATTTAATCAAATAATTGTCCGGTATGATTGCTAATAAAATAAAATTATTGTTCGCATGTTCTTATGGAATAATTTTGTTAAAAAATATACATCAGAGAAATGCCAGAATTTAGCATGAATTAATAAAATTCCAAAGATCCTTTTTACGTATTATACTATCACAAGTAAATGGAAATAATGGAAAAACTAAAATGCGGCAAAAATAACTTCGTTGAAATAGATTCGCACGCAGCGCACAATTATTCATTGCTCGCCAAAAATTAATCAGCAGAACGTAAAGCAATCATCCGAAAACTAATTTTATCGTTGTTAACATGGTTCGGGCGTATACCGTGGAAGTTTCGGATTTCAACCGCATTCAGGATCTACATTTCTTTAAAACTACTGTAAATCCAAAATTACACTCTCCTTCTTTTATTTGGTTAATCTTAATAACGCCATTATTGTTTAAATAAATATCAATGGGCTAATATAATTTTAATATAACCTTATCAATTCTTTTCCCTCCATATAGCAGAACACCGATTTTCCCTTCCTCCGCTATTCCTCCTTTCATATAAAATGCTATTCGTGGGATTAAAATTACCTGTTAGCCATTCTAAAGCATTAAAATGAAGAAGAAGGCTTGGTGAAGAGTCAAAAAATGAGCGACAGTAATTCCGTAGCCCATTGCATCCCCACAGATAGGCTCAGAAGATTCAGGTAATTATAATGGTTACCTCCTCAATTCTCCTTCATCTTCCTTATAAAAAGATTCAAATCCGCACCTTTGCTATTCCTCCATTAGAACTTAATTCTTTCCATCCTGACAAGTCACCAAAAATTTCGTAGATGGTCCTAAAATTTAATGGGTTACATGAAAAGTCTTATAATCTGATGACTGATTATTTCTTTCCCAATTTGCTTATTCGGTTTAAGCCAGATAATATATAACATCAGAATTGGTTTATTATTCTTTTACTAGGATCTTAAAACCACGCGACGCGTAAACGAATTTCCGCACTTACTTGACCACCTCAGGATTAAAACAAATAAAATATTTAAGTAGGTTATCCTTTCAATATTCAGTGCAATTGAAATCACATAAGTTTAAAGGCTTCCGGGATGTCTGACAGCCAACCATAGCCTTCACTGCTTCGAACTCAACCAAAATAAATAAGTAATTCACTTTCTCGACCCCAAATATTAAAAGGATTCCGACTTCACCCGAGTAGAAAACTCAAATCTGGTTACCTACTTCATCGGATTCATTCCCTTAACCTCTCCCTTGAACTAACACGCGATATGTGAGTTTACTTTTTTATTTTTTTATATCTCTTTCACCTCATTTACTTCTAGTCCGCTTCAATGAAAACCTCATATCCCTTTCGCCTTTCAATTTTTTTTATCTCTTCCTTTTCCCTTTCTTTTCGCGGAACACTGGTTTTCGAATCCCTTTCCTCCCTCATCCTCTTTTGGCTCTCTTCCCTTGGAGAATCCATAGATTCCGTTGCCGCTGCCTTTTCATCTTATTCCCTTTAATTCTCTTTCCTTTCCCGTACAGGCAAGTAGCAAACGATATCCAAGAGGCAAATCAATAGCCAAGCATAATATCCGAGCAGCAATAGGTATCCATCGGATGTGCAAATAAAGTTGATACATACAAAACACGTTTTATTGCGCAATAGGTATTTTGACAAGGTAACATTAATTTCCCATTGGTAACATCCACAACGAGTTGTAAAAATAACGATACATATATATCCTATTACTAACATCCAAGGCGAGGTGTGAATATAGCGCTACATATATATCCAAGTTGTGACAACCGAGAAATTCCTACATACTTTTTAGAAAAATTCTAAAACCTAAAAAAGATATTATTTAAAAAATTATTTATCGGTAACACATGTTCTGTGTAGAATTTAAAAGGCACAAATTTTATGTTTGCATGTCTGGGATTACCAAAAAGCATAATAAGCATCTTCATTATCTACTCATAAGATCTTGTGAAGATATATAGGAGATGTTGTAATAAGGACCTCCATGTCCACTGTTGGACATCTCTGCAATGTTGTTTGCTGCGTCCTTTGTATATTTGACTGACATCCCTGCAACGTTATTTGTGTAATTATGGATGTTGCACGGATGTCATATATTTGAGCCTGGATATTGTTGGGATATTGATTGCTGCTTGAGATCTCTTGCCCCACTTCTCTTCCTCCGTTCAGCCAAGAGAGAAACACAGAATCGAGCGGATGCTGAAACAGGATGAAGCTTTAAGGGGCACAATACCTCCGAGGAAAGCGAAACGCTCCAAAATATAGGGGCTATTGGTCCGCCACTTATTTGACTAGTGGTAATTGAACAAATTCTCTTCATGAAAATTCTATGCAACATTGCTGAAAAAGAGATAAAATTATTAAGCAATGTACGTCGCGTTTCGACTGCTAGATCATTCTTAAGAACACTGAGAAAGGTGAAGTGAACTGGAGACAGGGTATTTCAGAACGTAATAAATTTTATTATAGTAAAAATTACAAGTATTTATTTCAATATGGAAGATTCCACTCCATCTTCGGATTTTGTTACTTCAGAATGGCCTGAAGGTCACAACGTGGCGTGCATTACTCAAAAAGCTTGCAGAAAAAGTACCATAAATCTTTTTCATTAACTCAAGATGTCATTCAACTATACCTCGCTTGCCTCAGTTACTTTTACATGCAACATTGTATTCGTAATACATAAATATGTAATAAAGGAGCCCATGCTAAAAGGTCTGTTGATATGAGCCAAGCACATATCAGTGAAAAATCTTCAAATATCCCTAAGCGTATCCAGTAATGTAGCTTTTTATTCATCGATGAAGTAAATCATATCGTTTTCATTCTAAGATATAACGATCCAAATCAGCAACAGTTGTGTGATATTTCCATTTTATGGAATAAAAAAAATATTAATTCATGCTGAAAAAACGTGTTTTAGGTCCAAATTTTCAATACCAACGCTAAACCAGTTATGAGAGGCAGGTTCTATTTACAACGGCAAACTATAAAATTCCATGTATTACGAGGGGAAAATACGTAACCGGTAGGTTAGATACTCCCGCAAAAGTTGATGGAAACGAATCAAATCACAAAGTAACATAAAAAATGTCTAACTTCACAGAAACACGTTAATTTTAGTACACTTTGCTGAAAGTAGAAAGATTTTGTTTGACCCAGTGCAATTTGTACGATTGCTCTAAATAAAACACCTATTTCATAGAAAAAAAAATCATTCACGCAATCACTACTAGTAGCACGGACCATGTTTCCTGCATGCATAACATGCAAGAAGCCAATTTCATATAAACAATGATGAGCTTCAATTCAGAGGACGTATAATAGTTTATATACGGCGCCCGTCGATGGCTTCATCATTTTCACAGCTCACAATTACCACAGGAGTTTGTATTCTTCATAGTTTACACACAGTATAGTGAACACTTCATAGTTTACCTACTTATGAAATATGTAACGCCAATTTTCCCTACGTATATGCAATACGTACAAGAAAAATATACCATAAATGAGTTCCATACTATATTTTCACCTAGGAGGTGGCAAGAGCGGAAGAGAATGGTACTAGGTACCAAATGGAACTTGAAAGACGTTCTAATGGCTAAACTAGTTGCATATGGAGGATTTTCTTAATCACTTCGGCTTGTCCTTCATTTTGGACTTCTCTCTACCGTTCAAAGCGAGTATAAAGAAAATTTCATCTAACCAATCAATCGCATAAAGAGGAAATTTATATGAGATAGGAATGAAATAAGGATGATATCATTCATGAGGTTCTATTTTTCTCTACATAGAAAATATCCGTACAGCATGGCAATATGGTGAAGTTTTGACGAGAGATTTTGGTGGATGATCAGATAATAATCTATCAGCATTGAATAATATTGATGTATTTTATTTCCAAAGAAATTAGTAAGCATTGCGTGAGATTTGAGCTAAGTAGACACGTAATTTGGTAATTCTCATTCTAAATCCTAAATTCCCCATACCTGTAAATCCCATTCTCCTTCCCCCAAACCCGCTTACCTAATGCTGTGTTTACATTGAGTAATATGCTGCATAAATAAGTTACATATAACATGTTTTACGAAAAAATTACAAATTAGTGTAACATATTACATGTAAAATTGTGTTACAAAACAAGAATTCGTTGTTACATATATTGTTACATGTAACATATTACGTGTAACTTTTTCGTAAAACATTTTTTATGTAATTGGTTTATGTAGCATGTTACTCAATGTAAACACAGCTTTATATTCCTCCCTCTTGTACGAACTTCAGCACCCTACAGCATAGTACTCGCACCATAAAAACCTTCCGTCTCCTTCGTAGCACCTCCAGAAGTCACCTCTCCTCGCTCGCCAAGTCTATCACTTCCTCGTTTCTTTTCTTCTACGTCTATTTCACCTTTAAAAATATCTCCTCCATCCCAGAGTCAGGGAGGGTCAGGCGCGTCCGGAAGATAAACGAAGGGTGACAAAGGAACGCCAGCCGTCGCTATGGTCTCCAACGATAAGGCAACAGGTGATCGGTCCGGCAGTGCGAGAGGTGGAAGTGGTCGGTGAGGAGGAAGGGGAAAGATTGCATAGAAAGAGGGGAGGACGAGAAGAAGGAATCACGGAAGAATCTCATTTGTAGGGGAAATGGATCGCAGCGGGTAGATTGGAGGCAGTAGCCCAAGCAGCTGACCATGTCCATCGGATATCCAAATAAGGTTCATATATCCAAAAACACGTTATTACACGATGGATATTTTGCCAATGTAACTTATGAGTTGTTTCAAAAGTAAAGTTCCCAATTCCCGGTTCCGGAGAATTCTTTCCCTTACGTATCAATCCGTAGTGTCTGATATATTTCAACCAACACTTAGCGTCATGAACCTCGGTAAATTACAATGCAATTCGAGTAACCTGTATGAATGGTAGCCAGGAAAATAGCCAGGTAGCCGTTGCGTCGTAGCTAGGAAAAATAAAGGTCTGTGGTTCAATTCCAGTCCGAAGGGATGTTTTCCAACAGTAATCAAATGGAGACTTTGATTTGTTAACTTAAAAAAACGTAACAGGTCTGCAGGCAAAATTGCGATGAAAATGAAAGTGTGACCGCAGTTCAAACTTTGTAATCAATATTGAGAATAAGTTATCAGGTGAAATATTTTCAGATGACGTTAATTTGAGACAACTTAATACGGCAGACTGAATCACTAAATTATGGACAAATATTTGCCTCGTTGAACCGACCAGATAGAACGTGTTCCCTTATTCAAGAGGCTGCTCCAACATGTGCACAAAACTGATGCGTGGTGAAAAAATATGTTATACAGATTAGAGCTCCTTTACCTTTCCTATAAAACAACACCGGAAATATTAGTAGTTCATAATTTATATATTCAGTCACAAATATCTGAAAGATCCTAGTTCTGGACCCGGAATTGTTTTTCTTCGAAAACATTTGGGTATGTTGCTGTATATTCTGCATTTGATACACCCTACTTCGGACGGAATTTAAATAATGATCACTAAAATTAAAATAGATGAATTTCTAAATGGATTGTTTATAAAACATTTTTGAGAAAGTAGGCACAAAAAAAAATTCCTTTCTCATCTCGAAGGATTCGCCGCGACTGGTCTTGTGTCATATACTCACTAATTACTTAGCTCAAATCTCACCCAATGCTTACCATATGCTCATGAAATAAAATCAATCAGTATTATTCAATTCTGATATACATAATTATCTGCTCCAAACAATCATCAACCAAAATCATCTGTCAATACTCCAACATGTTACTAAATTATACTCTGCAGGATAAAATATAACTACATGCATAATGTCACTCCATTATCCTTATTAGATTTCATTTCGTTCTCATAATTTTTTTTCTCTTACTGCGATTGATTGGCAAATAACTCGCGAACAAATTCTCTCTTTGAGCGCATTCCGTTATAAACCAATGTGTATCCTAAATAATTAATTAATCGCGCTCCGTTCGTCCATGACCTCAACATTTCTCGCTTTCGACTAAATTTTTTATGCAAAAAATCGAAATTAATTGACACACAGGGCATATAAAATCGCGCAAAGGGAAATCGTAACCTATACGAGGGATAAGGAGATATGTCCCCACAGCTGCGATACCATCACATTGATTCCGCTGCACCGCTTGCACACAGAGACAAGGGCGTGGCCTTCCAGACTTCACCGATAATGCGCTTATTCCAAAGGGCACTAGGGCGTCCACTTGTGCTTCGGCAAATGAATGCAATAACCTGTCTCTTTTAGCAACGCTATCCTATGCAATGCAAAACTGATATGATGAAATATAAGGATAAAATTTCCGAATGGACATTTTGAGGCGTGACTTCGTGAAATCACTTCATGCTGAATCAAAAACCTTGTAGATTTCACATAAATATTTACAGGACTTGGAAATGATATTTGCCAGTTTTCAGATTTTTTGATATTATACCATTCGGAAAAAGTAGCTTTATTAAAACATGATTAAGAACAATTAAATATTTTCCATAAAACAAATTGCAAAACAATTGAATTGTTGCAGATCACCATCTGAATCACAAGCGGAGAAAATATGCTTAAATAACGAACTTGCGTAGGTGGTTAGGGAAAATTATCTATTGACTTTTATTGCCAAACGATATTCACATGTTTTCATTTGTCTTATAAATTCTTATATCTGGCAATGGTATTCGCCGACTTATAACTCATAGTAGAATTATTTAGTTATTTTTTAAAATTACATCCGTGACGTGAAAATTGCTGACGCCTGAAAATTATTGCCAATAAAGATAATGACTATGCAAGTACATAGAGGATTTTCTCTGATTAGGGAAGATTCATCAAAAGATTAACTATTACGCCTAATTTCCCAATTTCTAATTGTATTTCTTCCTTACTTGCAGGTGAGAATTTGGAACCTGAACTTCAGCCTACAGCTATAGACACGGAGGGTTCACATATACGGAATGATTGCGCATAAGTATTAAATGAAAATAAACTAAAATTAGTGAAAATAAGCAATCAACCAATCGTTGATAATCAAACGCCTTCCATTGACTAATGATATTTTTTTAAATGGCGAGAACTGCAAAGGTTTCAGATTAGTTGGCTAGATATTGATCAAACAAGTGGAGTGTTATGTATAATTATGACTTCCGCCTTTGTAAAAAATATCAATGACTCTAGTATCACAATATAAGTCATCTCAACGAAAAGAAGTAACAAAATATTTTATGCACATACACTTGGTGAACTAATTTCATGTAACAAAAGCTCACACTCAATCACTAAGGGATTATTGTTAGCCTTGATTAGTCCTTCTTCCACAGTGATACGCCGGTAGCATAGCCTATAGTGTTCAGGAATATTGTATTAAAATCGTGGAAGGTTACTGGGGAATTCCACCGGGTGAGGCTTTTCTCTTTCCTTTTCCAAAGTGAGAATACATCGTGAATGAATTGAATGCACGCAAAACCCTATACTTTTACTTTCGTCTTAAAATTGCATGAATAAGTCTTCTTATTAATTTGCATCATTCCTTTCGGTGTTATGCCATCGGTGTTATGCCGCCCTGGACAACTCGTTCATCGAAACGTCGGCCGAGATGGAGTTGGAAACCTGACCCGGTGGAATTCCCGAGTAACCTTCCAGGATTCTATACGCCAGGAAAGCCTACGATCATCCTTGTATTAAACTGATTGTAGTTTTAGTATTTACGAGAAAAAGAATGATGCAAATTAATAAGAAGACATATTCATGCAATTTTAAAACGAAAGTAAAAGTATGAAAGACGGTTATTATAATTCTAAACTGTTGTCACAATTTTCTGAAAATAATAAAATAATTATTTATTATATTGTACGTAGGAATTATAATTTTTGCATTGCTTTCTCTTTTATTGTAGTACATGGATAACTCCAAAGTTCAGAATTACAATGAAAAGATCTTTCTAGGAATAATTTCCATTTACGTTATGAAGAAAAAAGTCACATATATAGCTTTAAATTCGAAGCTTAAAATATAATACCGTTGAGGTAAGGTAAATTATTTCCATTCACTTTTCATTCCTCTTCAAACTTTTTCCTCGTTCAAGTTCACGGCAGTGAGATAGCTGCATAGTTGTAACCTTGGGGTTTTGCGTGCATTCAATTCATTCACGATGTCTTCTCCCTTTGGAAAAAGATAGCGCAGATTACGAAGGCAATCACTCAAAATAAAAGCTCGCGAAGGCTTATCGCCGAAGGTGAAAGCGACCAAATTCTCCAAAAAAGAGTTAATGTAAAATATATCTCTTTCTGGGCATGCGCTTGGTTATTAAGTGTTATTTCACTTTTATCTCTTAGCAATTCTTTTGAAGATTTTTATCAAATCGTACTTCAGACAGGATCTAGATTAGAGGCATTTTCACTTGATCACCAATAGTTGTCGACTCCGGTTTTTACTTTGCGTTTTCAACTGCTGATGCAGAAGCAAGATTGCTAAACTGTAGCATTATTTAATTTGAAAAAAATGAGTACAAATTTTTATTCTTAGGTGATTATACTTCGTTAGATTGCCGAATATTTTATGGAAATTGTGCCTCATATTACCAATGGCTGTTAAGAAATAATTATAGCTCGTAATAAACAAACTCCGTGAACACAGTGGAAAAATATTTTTTTAAACCGGACTTCCACAATGGAAATCTCCTGAGAGACGGTTGTTAAGAATGAATGACATCTAATAATAACAATTATGCCAAATTATTAGGAATAAGTCATCGTGCATTCCATGTCATATCATGGTCATTTAAGCGGATCAACATTATACAAGCTTTATATAGGTAAAGTTTCAGTCACATTAGCGATTTGAACTGAAAGCCGGTGTTTATCTGAAATGTGCTCATGTAGTTAAAAGCTTACATTTATGTGTTCATGAAAAAATGTTCCTCCTTCAAAAGAAATAATGTTATGGCTTAGCTATCTCTGCAAAAGTTTGTTAACTTAGACAAATACCCTCATTTTGAGCATTGACCCGCCAGAGCATGGGTGTATAAATAATTATAAATACCCTAACCACAGGGTATCTGTTCAGACCACATCACTTGTACCTATAATGTCTTCAATCGTTTCAGATGATATTGGATTAGATATTCTAGCATTGCAGGAGAAGTAGGAATAAAAAAATTTGCTTGTCCCACGTGCCAATTCATTTTTTTCGGCCATGGTTCCGTTACAGATAAAAATTTCAAAGCCGTTACTACCTACTTATTTATGGCCAGGATAAATCACCATATGGAAAAGCAAATTTTTTATTCCTTTAACTCCTACGATAAAGGTTTTCCATCAAGTCACGCTCGCTACTATTACTCATGCACTAGCATTGATACGAACAGAGAAAAATAAACTGGAAGTAGTAATGATGAATCAGCTATTCCGCTATTTCACTTCTCCACAAAGCGAGCACGGCAAGTGCGAAGCCGCCTTTGTCTCTGGGGAAAATGCGTCTCAGACGCTGGCAGGCCAGGCCTATTTCTGTCGGTCCTCTGGACGGTGACGGTGCTACCTAACCACTCCTGGGAAGCAACGAAACAACACTGGCGCACTTATCACCGCAGTTGCGGCGTCGAGAGCAGTGAGTGAACGTGGCCGCCAGGAAAACAAGAAAAGTTCTCAGGCCCATCCTATCCACACAATCTCTTCCTACTTTTAAACTCTCCCCTCCATCTCGTCCGCGGTCCCTTTGGGGATGAGGAACAAAGGGAAAGAAAGATTAACACCAATCGGGCGACACTTTGTGAACCAATTGCGCGACTAAAGAAGCCTAGTGTCCATTCTTGAGCTCTGCGAGACAGTGGACACAATCATTGCGTTTGCTCCCACACTGCTTCGTCCACGGAAGAAGGCGTCTCCCATCCAGAGGCGTTGTCTCATTACGCCCGGTGAAAGACAAAATTATTTCCTATCGCGGGCGTCAGCGAATGATGGAGCAATAAATCAAACTAATACCAACCACAAGCATGCGATGGCCAATGAATTTCAAGTAACTCAAAACAATTACTAACCACAGTAACCTCATGACACCTTGTTCGGCTAAACTAATCTTGAAGTTCGCTCTTATTTGGTAGTGCAACTGGCTAACATGCCTGAACAGCAATCGGGAGATCCTAGTTCGTATCCTTGTTAAGCCAAATATTTTGTCATAGTTAACTTCATCTTTGGTGTATATAACAGAGACAGACGTAATTACTGAAGTAAATATGTAAGCCATTAGTTTTGTTTTTAAACCTCCATTGGCACAGTATCTCAGTAGTTTTTAAAAACATATCGGTTGCAGCAAGGATTTTGTTGTTGTAAACTAGACCGATCAAACACATCTGTTGCTAAGGCCGGTTAAATTGATGTACTTTTTCATCGAAGTGGTATGTATTGGCCAGATAACCTCAATAATTCATTACCAGGAGAAATTAAATCAGTACAGCCACACAAACACTTTTTCTCTCCCACACTATTCATTCAACATCTCAGTAGGCTATCTGGAGAGAATGCATTCCAACGGGATATAGAAGAGGTTCCCAACATTGGAGAAAAGAAAAAAATGACGTGAACATCACAGTAGTTTTTATTTATTTTAACAATCTAGCTTTCAACGCGTAGTATAATTTACAGGTGCGTACACAATTTCAGGAATAATTTAAGTATCAAAATATTGGAGGGGAGGAGATAAAGGAGAATGTGAAAATGATAGCGAAGGGGTTTTTAAGATGAAACTACGTTTTCCAGAGTACTTACTTATTGAAGAAAGTAAGTTTATTCGAAATAGCTATCTCAGATGCTTACTGCACAGCTATTTACACAAAATGTGATATTCACCGCGAAAAATAAACATTTATCTTAAAGAGGTAAACTCCGATTTCTCACTTGCCGGTCATGATGATATGCTACCAATTACTATACTAAGCCTTCTTCCTCCAAAACGTATACTCAGACGATGCACGCGATACTTGAGATAACATCCGTGGGTGATGATCGAAAAAGTAAGCTATTTTTTTCTCCAGGTGTTTCTAAGTACGTAAGACTTCTGTCTCCTGTGCCACAATGTGGACGCAATTGAGGCGCAAAAACTTCGCTCGGAAAACCTAGTATGAAATTAACCTAGGTGTGTGAAGGGTTGGTGGTGTAATTGGCAGCATAACATACCGCCAATTGAGATATCTGGGTTCAGATTCCGGCAAAACCAAGCGATTTTTAGTGGTGAATTTAAGCAATTTTGTAAGTGACACTACGTGTCGAAACCTAGGTCGTCAAAAAAAAACCTGCTGTACAGTTCACCAATTATTTTTATTTACTCAGCACATTTACTTTCAGTGATACAAACAAGACGCGGAAAACTTTATTGATATAGACACAAAACATGAGACCGGAGCACATCCCTTCATCTTTCTCCAGGTCTTCGAGTTGACAAGAGAACGACTCAACTAATCGATACAATCGGGCTTTGACCTTTTCACCCGAAAAAATTCGGTCGGATTGGACGAACGCTATTGGTTCTTTTTAACCTCCAAATCTAAATTCTTTTCGTCAACTTTCTCATGGATGGGTTTTCCACTTTGTCCATACTACCCACCCATTCCCCACGGGGCGGATAATGCCGTCATCCAAGTTATCGCCGGATAAACACACGGATTTTTTTTTCGGAACTGATTCGCCCAAGTGGATAACCTCGGGGCTCTCACACCTCGCGGCGGAAACCTTGAAATTTTGGAATCGCTCAGTGTTGCGAAGGGACACAGCAATGACAATTCGTCAGTGAAATCTCCTCCATTGACCTCAGGGAGAGAGAGAGAGTTGACTGTTTCAGCCACGCGAGGACGAAAGATATATTTAGACGAAGGGTCACTGGAGCACCCATGTGACCCTAACAGGCGATGAAAGTTCTTCGGGTAAAACACATGAGGCGAACACACACAGTTCAATAATATCCTGATACATCTACAACTACATGGCACCTAGTGAGAGGCGAAAGGTATTAGAACACCAGAAGTTAACCTTCACGAGAATTCTACAAAATGTAGTTACGCTTTGCGAAAGAATTGATTGTCCAAGTTCGGCCGATAATTAGCATTTTTCTCGTAAACAGAACAAATAAAAACAGCGCTGCACTCTATCTTCAGTATATAAGGTAGCCTGCTTTTTTCTCGTTCACGTCTAAGGATGTCTTATGTAATAAAAAAGCTAATTCTTAAAATGTATTGAAGTATTTTATTGACTGGGAAGAGAATTCATGAATTACACGTGAAAATAATCCGCAACGGAACTCCATATTGCAGTGTGAGAAGGCGATGAAGGACGGGATACGGAAATGGAGAGAAAGACTGCTCAATAAAATGGCCAAATTGTTTAACGAGCGATTGATCCGTCAGGCAACACTAGAAGATCTAATTTTCACCAAATAAATTCATTCGATTCAGGGATGATATAGAAGTAGTTCAAAAATTGAAATAAAAGATAGTTGCAATTTTCCACGATAATTTAAATGCGTACGACGAGTTCCGGCTCACAGAGCTGATTTGAGACCTCTCGCTTTATAATTAAAAATAGAAGCTAATTTTCCATATTATTAATAATAATATCGAAAACCAATAATAGAGACTATGTATTTTCTTGAATATTTCAGTATTAATTATTCCACTACTTTTTAACATATCGCGACCTGGGTTTCGATGAGTTATCATCATCTTCAGGCGTATCTTATGATTTATTACGTATAACATCATAATACACATGATAAATGATGATTTACGCCTGAAGATGATGATAACTCATCGAAACCCGGGTCGCGCAATGTAAATAGGTAGTGGTATAAGTAATGGTGAAATATCCAAGAAAACTTAGATATTGAAAAACCACAAAGTTAATAATGAGTTAGTGAATACAAACTATTTATGATTTTCGATTGTGAAGATCAAGAAACATAGGCTTATGATAAAGAAACATATAATAAAAATATCCGCGTTCATATTTAAAAATACGAGATGTAAAATATTTTTCTGCTATTTCAAAGAATCACTGACCACTTTAAAGTGGTTTGAAGAGGTTCTCGGGTATCGCTGCGTAGATAACATTTTCACTCAACGTTTCACTCCTCCTACTGGGAGCGTTATCAAGAGAATGGAAGGAATTTATTCTCGTCCCGAGCTTATATATGTTTTTCGTTACCCATTGTTGTGCCGGATTTGAATTTTAGGCGATAACCGTTGGTCATTATATTGTGCTAGGAACCCTCTCCATATACGGCTGTGGTTATACCCATCCTCCCTATTAAAGTTATTCGGCCTTTTCGAATCTCGATGGATTCACGTATAAGACGCGGATGATATTCCTCCGCGTCTTATACGTTGATCTTGTGTCTTCAAGCATAGATAAAAGAAGCTGCGAAAATCTTCATACGAACTTTGAAGTGGTTATTTTTCGTCTTTCTGTGCCGTATCGCCGAGTTCTATCTTAGAAATCCATTACATATCAAGCTTCCTACAAGGATAACTAACCTACAACTGTTGAGATAAGCCTTTGCGTGAGGATGCGAGGAAAGATAAAGTCGAAATTGAGGCGACGCAATGAAGGTGCGGTGAACTTGGCAAAAGGCCACAAGGAGCTGCAAATTAACTGTTGGTGTCAAGATCCGTTATAACCCACCGGTTTCGTCGCGTCACCACCCGGTCGACGGGCCAGATTAAGTCTCGCCGTGACAACGAAGCACTTTGCTCCATGGAAGGGACTCTTTCTCTCCATAAAAAAACCTACCTTTCCTAGAGTCTTGCACGAAAATATTCCCCGTGTCCGGCGTATCGAATTTTTTGGCAAGGCTCGAAGCCGGAGGGAACGCGGAAGGAGAGGAGATAGTACGTCAGAACACATGCTGCGAGTGAACGCGCAAGATCTTGTGTCGAGTTAAGCTCGATTTTTGTATTTTAATCACGAAAAGTGACTGCAGAAAAATAGTGGGCGATTTAAGGACCCCGCAATTTCTGGAAAAATAGAAAAGATGATAATCTTTTAGGTGGATTTCTAACGAAATTTTTATTACACCAGCTTAACAAGCTAAAATATTATGAAAATAATTAACAATTATCTAAAATCCCCTTGTACACGCATATCCAACTTCAGACACGAAAACTGCCAGCAGAAAAATAGTCGCAGTTTAAGGACCTCTATTATAATTAATAATAAAAGCTAATTTTCCATATTATTAATAATAATAATATTGAAAACCAATAATAGAGACTATATGTTTTCTTGAATTTTTCAGTATTAATTATGCCACTAGTCACTACCCCGCAATATCTGGAAAAATAGAAAAGATGATAATCTTTCAGGTGGATTTCTAGCGAAATTTTTTATTTCACCAGCTTAACAAGCTAAAATATTATAAAAATAATTAATAATTATCTTAAAGCTTCTTTTACACGCATATCTAACTTCAGACGCGTTATCTAGTATAATTAAATATATATGTGGGGACAGTGGCGGATCCTGGACAGGGACAAGGGGGATGCTAAGAGGGGGTCAACCTACCAACAGTAGTGGGGGTCCGAACTAAATTACAATTCTTAAATCTTTTGTAAAGTATACCGGGACTAGCCGCGGTGATAACTTTTAAGGGAGTCACCCGCAATGCACAATCGTGCGAAAGATCCACAGAGAAAAAATCATTCGCCTTAGTTTTTGTACATGTCCTCAATAGTTTCTGTACCTAACTATGTTTAGAAAAAAATCAATTGTATCTCTTGGCTTCTCACCCTCTCATATCACCACAACGACCTCCAAAAATAACAACCTTAATCCGCCCTTGCTTGAAAACGTATCATGATATCATTCCGAATGGGTTTTCAATACTTTTTAGGACGAGGTTAAGTTATGATAAAATACTAAATCTCGATAAAATTCCAGTGTGCAACTTTTAGGAGGCATTAATGGTCAAAGAAGAATACGAGAATATTAGCAAGTCATGAGAGACAGCCATCACAGGAGAAAGATGTAGGAGTGAAACTTTAAAGCACTGAGTCTCAAAAAAGACAAAGAAATAAGTCCCAACTTGGAGCAAGTCAAGCAGGGTACGAGGAGTAATAGGACCATTGAGAACTGAAGGAAATGGCTGGAGATAGAGATGAATGGATGGGTGCGATAAAGTGTACAGTACAGAAGGAACTAGGATCGTAACAATATGAGTTCACGTAACCACAGTTGAAACAGATTATGCTCATTTTTCAATTTTTATCGTCACCCATGGGGAATGCTACATAACAAGAAACATCGCATGTAACCTTTCTCATATGTAGAACTGACGACCAAGTAATAAAAAACGTGACCTCATGCACTCTTATAGCCAAAACGAATAAGAATCGTATTTCTACTCTCCACCTTCCTGAGGAGCTTGGTTCGAGAGACGAAGACAACGTCATTTTCATGAAAGTTTCAACATGTGATCTTCCTAATTGTACTCCATAGACTAACATCCATAAAATAGGTTTACTGCGCATACAATATCAGATAATTGTTGATAAATTCCGCATTTTGACATAGACTCGTATGGCAGATTTTGTATGAGCATAGGAAAATGTTGATTAATCTTATAAAATATATATGTAATTTTTACAATATGCCGAAAAAGAGATCGATTTAGGATAATAATGATTGCTATGTCCCATGTTAAACCACGTTAGTTATGTGAAAATGGCTCAAATGGCTGGAAACATTATTATCTTAATATTTTTATATATTTACTACGTTATCCAAATTTGGTGGATGTATATTTTCTCTTTAACTTCGATGGATATCCTCTATAATGGCAAGGCTTATTCTTCTATAGCATCGAAAAAAAACCACTGGAATTAGTTGGCGCATTCGCGAACCTAATTAAATTAATTGGCCCTAGATTCCTTCTATACAGATTTATGTGTATGCACAGGCTATATGGAAAATTTCTTCACGTAAAACAACAAACAACAGTACTGCGCACTATTATCAACATTTGAGGTACCCTATTTTTTCTCTTTCACTTCGATTGATGTCGTCTATGATAGCAAAGCTTGTTCTTTAATAATATTGTTGAATATAACTTTTACTGGACCACGCAGTGGAAAATTTATTAGAATTCGCTGATTCATTCTTAATTCTGTGGTATTCCATTTTAAGGTTTCTTAGATAGTTAACTGGTATTATATCACCACTATTTTGCATAAAGCGACCCGGGTTTTAATGATCAATCATCATCATCAAGCATAATTTATTGTGAATTTATCTTATTGTTGTAACCTAGTTACCTAACGGAGGAAAGGATGAATTTTGAAACTGACGCCAGAATAGGGGAAAAGGATTGGTAAATATATTCGTCTTTGAGAGTGTTGTCATTGTTTTGATAAATTTTCAAAATTTATAACTTATCTCTATAATCTAATTCGCGGCGGTTGCTGCATGATTTTAAAATATTGATTTTAAAATCACTCCTATGGCATTAAAATATCAACTACACGTATCATGACCAGGATAACACTCTCAAAAACGAATTTCTTTAACACATCCTTTTCCCTCATTTTGCGTCTGTTTTAAAATTCATCTCTTCCACCGTTTAGTAACAACCGTTGGTTACAATAATAAGATAAATACATAATAATTTTGGCCTGATTTTATGACGATTACTCATCGAAACCTTGGTCGCTTTATGTAAAAAGTAGTGGTATAAGTATCAGTTAACTAACCAAGAAACCTTTTAAATCTAATAGAATTAATAGGCTCCATATTTTCTTTAGACAGATTAATGTGAACGCAAAAACCTTAAGGAAATTTTTATATCGTAAGACAGAACGAAAAACAGCACTGCGCCCTGAACACAAGGGTTAACAATATCGCTATTCTCTAGCACAGCCGCGGGGCTGGAGAAGGACTCACGGAGATGCAGAAAATTCATAACTCCCACGCGAGGATTCCAGAAGTTGGCCGAGCGCCGAATCGGACAGCTTCATGTCACATATATCATCGCCATCTTACCCACCTCCTCAGCGGGGTGGTCCGTCCATCCGAACGTGCCTTGCAATTCTCTTATCTACCCCTTTCCACCACCTAACCCATCCCGCTCCAACGACTTCTTCCCCCACCTCGACACTTCCAACCCTTCTCTCCGGCTGGACTCCGCCTACCACGCCGTGACCACCTGTGGCTTCCGAAGAGATTCTCTTCTCTTCGTGTTCCCCAGCAACCAAGCCGCCTCGTTTCCCGCGCAACACGGTGAAGGCGCCGTATTCTTCCCTTCCAGACGGTTTTAATCGCCAGGGCAGCTTACGAAGGAGCGTTCGACGTGGACGTTCAATGTAAACAAAAGCCGCGGGCGACTGTGAATCACAGTGACTGCGGGATAGCAGTGATATTAATCTCTGAAGCGATAGAAATCTACTACAATGTTAAAACAACCGTAATAAAGCACAAATTTTGTACTTTTCCACACATTTTGATTGACCTCGAACGATTTTAGTAACCTTCCTCAAGACCTTACCTTTCCTCAAATTAATATCAAACCGAAATGTAAGAAGCATAGAATTGAACTATGCGGCCAAATGAAAACAAATATGGAACAGAAACCCCTGAATTGAGATAATCAAGTAATTTCAAAGCCAAAACGTCTTCAAAAATTGCGTGCGCATTCTAAATGGCTCGATATATTATCTCCAATGGCTATATAACAGTTCCTTACTCTTAGCAATAATTCAGATTCCACTCCATTTCTTAAGATATTAATAAATAATTAATCGCCGATGGCGAAGTAACATCAATTATTTTCTTCGAGGCTACAGAAGGATTAAGTCAAATGCTTGCAATAATTCTTCAATATCATTCCACGATTCTCACCATAGTTGTAACAATGGATTCAAACAAGAGTTATAGTAGCTCCTACTTACCTGCTCCCAAAATTCAATTATGATTTTCTGATTATTTTCCACAAAGAGCAATTAAATTGTAGAATATGTAGTAAAAAAATCAGGATGAGAGTGTATCACAACGAATAGTTTTTAGACGGTTTCATTCACCCCCCCTCCCCGAAATTCAGGATAAATTTTATGTTAGTTGCCATACAGGCGATATTCTAATTTGCAAATTATACCTTATCAGATACAGTAGAATATGGAGGCAAGGGTAAGATATGTTAACCTACCAAATGTAAATCCTTAAGTAAAATTACATAGGCATCATAGCCTATTGGGATACAGGGATAGTATTAAAAAAATGTATGGATAGGTTATATTCGAAATTGAAAAGCGTTTATTTAATACTGGTCGGCCACCTGGCGTTGCTCGGTAAGGATAGTACCCAGAGAAGGGGAAAGTTAAAAATTGGAATTCATGGTCATACTGACATCTCAATGGGAAAATGTTAAAGAACGTGAGAAGAAACTCGATTTTTCAGAAAACACTGTTAAAAGGGCAGCAAGGATATTTGTGGGCCTTTTACCTGTGAAAGGCGGAATTGCGAGAAAAGGTAGTGTAGGAACTTCTTCTTCTTCTTCCTTGGCACTACAGCCCTGTATGGGCTTTGGCTTCCCTTGGGTTTCGTAACAGAACATTTTTTTTACGGTGTGGGATTGTTAGCCCCACGCCCAACCCCCAACCTGGAGGACCAGGGTATCTCTTTTTGTCGGGCCTATCCCCTTTGACCTGTCCGGCTTGGGTGGCCCTACCAGGAGCTTTTGCTCCCGCCGGCATAGCTCTCAGGTTCACTTAGGCACGCAAGCCCCCTCATCACGACAAGATAGAGATACCAGCGAGGGGGAGTATAGGAACTGGAAGTCGCCAAATCGGCCTTCACCACGCACAGGGCGTGCACAAATACTTACAACCATGGCAGAGTGAATGGGGATGTTATCGAAAGGTGAGAGAGTAAGCAGAGGATAGGTAATAATGGGTGCTAGATGGCGCTGATTGCACTTTCAGGGTTCGGTAATGAGAAAACGACGCAAAGGACGCGCTGGACGCAACCAAAAGTAGCACCACGGGTAGTAATAATATAGGAAACTGCATTATTTTTCCATACTTTTTAATCTTACTCAACCGGTTTCTCAAGACTGGCCTTAAGATCAAGAGAGATAGCTCTTGAAAATGATACGTAAGCATTAAAACCGGTTGAGTAAGATTAAAAAGAGTGGAAAAATAATACAGTTGTCTCAATTATTACTATCAATTGACTTCCACAAAGTCAACTCGTCGACAATCAGTGTTGCAGTATGGGGTTCGTGAGCATGAGATGCACCTATGTACTAACTTTGGTCGCAATCCAACCAGCCGTATGGAAACGCATAGCCGACAGACAAACAGACATCCTCTTTTAAATAGATGGATGAGAAAGCCAAAATGCTCAAAAATCAACTTTTTTTATAATAATTGCCTTTATTTGCATGTACAAACTTGGTCCTTCTAAGCCATATGGCTTTTCAGAAGGTTCCAGTTATTCAATACAACATGTGGCACATTGAGAGCATAGCATTTATATTACATGTTTCAACTTCAACTTTAGGGGCTTTTAAACAAAACTGTTATAATTATATATTTTGTACAATTCAGATTAAAATAAAGAAATTACAAGTTTACAATATCACTTATTAACCAATCTTTCACTTTTCTTCTAAATCAAATATTTCTCGAAATTAATTTTCCTATAATTTTTAAAAAAAGAGTAAGCTCTAAATCGAGGCACTGAATAAGGGTTCATTTTAATCGATGTCGAAGCTGAACGAATGGAACAAGACGCGGCTGTGTCCACAAGGGAGGGCTTTTAGACAGCCTGTCTCCCACTGACCCACTCCTTCATCGGAACTTCCCTCTTTGATCTTCCCCACGCTTTAAAAACCATTCCCTCTTTAATTCCATTCCCCTCCCCTCTTCTCCCCGTCCCCCTCTCCCATTCCTTTTCCCTTCTCCCCCCTCCATTCGTACATTCCACGCTACGTTGCGTACCGCGCGCTATTCCTCCTCTCCTCCCCTCTTTCCTTTTCCACCTTGCGACGAGGTGTGAACTCCAAGCCACCCTCTCTTAGAATGCTCTCGAATGTTTGAGGGGATGCGAACGATTACGTTCAAATAGCGACCCACTTACGTGACCAACGCGCTGAGGATCAATCCAACACGTCTCCCCACTGATTACCATGAAAATGACCGATTATTATCGATTTAAGCGAGAGTTTAAACCATTAATAATTGTAATAATTGTTTTGGTCGCAACTTTGTGTAATTACATAGGTTTTTGTATTAAAAGAATCCCTCGTTAAGATGCCTCAAAATTTAACACAACTTCAATTTTTATCGTTATCCCTAAGAAAATGGCACCTGTTGAATTTGATTGGGATGTTATATAATTTGCGGAATACTAACGTGTGTTTTTCGATACGTAAACGTGTCCATACTTGCGTGTCTAATGCACACGCTAGCGTAGCAACGCCACTACCTTCATTTCACGGCATAATTTCACAAATTAATCATTAATGCGGGCAAGGTGAGTCTCTTGGACTCATCGCATCACATTTTTGGGAATTTTATTATGTTATTGAAATGTCAGCATGTTGTAATTTTTTTACTTCTTCTAATTGTATATTTCCTATAAATTAGAGTAATTCAAATTTCTTTCGGAATTAAAGTAACTTAGAAATATTTTTTCCCTGAATTCCCACAAATCCGGGCAAGGTAAGTCTGTTTGCACGAAATGTAAAAAGTAATGTGTATTTTACAAATATTTGGTTTGAATTGTCAAAATAATGTAAAATTATCACTATGTACATGTAACGATAAATATTTGGTGTTTTATGTAGTGAAAACAGAAGGAATTAGTCAAAAGAGTCCACTGTACTTGCTGTTTGACTATGTATGAAATTAATAAGCAATTTAAAACTTTTGTTAAACAAAAAATAATCAATTTTATGTTAAATGATTCTATAGTGCACAATATGTACAAATTGATGTGAAAAGTAATATTTTTCACTGTTTAATAGTTTAAATTAAAAGCAAAAGTTAAAAGAGTCCATTGGACTCACCTTGCCCGATTACGTCAGAAAAATATGTTGCCCGTATTGGGGTTAATAGTGCACCATCTCCGAATATTATGTGAACACTCACCCAATAATATAACACACGGAAAAACTTAGTTTTATTGGCCTAATGAAACTGTTTCGTGATCCATAGGTGACTTAACCCTGCTATTTAATGATGATTGGATAGCATAAGCTAGTGACTTTTGCAAATTTTCAATTCCCTGTCAATGAATGCGGTAACGACTTCAATGCTTCAATGAGAAAAAATTTGACTTAATGAAAGTCAAACTCGTTTAAGTATCGGTAGCTAAAATCATTGGCGGATTAAATGAAAAAGAAGAGCTTGGTTCAAGGTTGAAACTATGATCGCAACACTAGAAAATAGAAGAGTGCGCATTTCAAATATTATTTCATGCCATTGTTGAACTGGTAAATTTTCACAATTCTAAGACACAAGCGTTTCCATAAGAATGAATGGTTGCCAAGTATGCCCCCAGAAGATTAAAGGCTGCTATTCATCATGTCTCGCTTGGTGATCTGAGTGTGGGTACCATTGTGTACTTCAGAGCAAGTGAAGGCTCTGGAGAGAGACGAGAATTCCGCAGTGGCGAAAGACAAGGTGGCAATGCGGAAGACGATTGCTATTCCGCCTCAACTCGATGACCACAAGCGCAACTCGTAAGAGGCAATCAAAACCCACTCCTGAGAACTGTCTAGAGCAGAACTAAAGCAACACACAATCGCAGAGGAAAGCATAACGCGATAAAAGTAATAGGGGGAATTGGTCTTTAATTTTTTGCAATGAAAGCTTTAAAAAAATTCTGCAATTAAAAACAGATAGATGCAATATAGAACTCGATCACCAACACCTTGAGTTTTGTTGATAACGCCAGGGAAATATCGGTGAAATATTTAGGGACATCAAAAGGAGTTTTCAATGATATAGCTTTTTGATCACTGATGGAGCAATGCATACTGTTTGCATCGGAAGATGAAGAATCATATCGCAGTAATTACGTGAAATATATATATTCAAGCAGAAAATACATAAAGGTGTTTTAAAAAAACTGGGTGGAAAAACTTCAGTTTCAATTCTATAATTCCTAAATCCCAGCACACAAATGAAGGGAGTCGTACTAAGATTGCACAAAGTCATTCTTGATACATATCTTAATTGAATTGAGTGCACTACGGCCAAGATAAAGTTGCAAAATAGCAAATTGTGATTATCATCAGCAACGCTCTCTAGAAATTAAAGTAAAAAAGAAGAATATTTTTAATTGCAGCCGTTAAAGCCTTTATAGAGACAGTTTTGAACTTTATCTCGCATGGATGGGTAAATTGAATGTTCTTCCGTTTTACGGTGAAAAAATTTATTATTGCGCATTCGTGGAATACATTCCAATGGCAATCTACGGAGCATGCACATATAAGTAGAGCTTCAATCGAAAAACTGGTTTTTACAGCCACGATGTCTCAAAATTCTCGACAACCTTATGTGACCAAAGCTATTATTGAAAAATGTTTTTCCACTTTTGTCACTGAATTTAGTGGGTATCTTGACGGAATTTTAAGGCGGCTCAAGAAATACAATCTAAATACCTGCTGCAGATAATAATACTGATAATGTTTTCTGATACTGAGCCGGGTACTGAGAAGGTCATAGAAATTAAGAGAGTCAACTTCTTTTGCATTATCATTTTAGTAGAATAGTTTTTCTATTACCACAAGTAAACCATTTACGCGCATTATCGGCCTTGTATCGAAATTGATAAAATCAGTAGGTATTGAAGCTTGTCAGAATACCAATTCGCCCATTTTCTTTAAAGGAATTTATATATTTTGTGGCCAAGTTTTTTGGCGAATAAATATTTCCCAAGAGCCCAAATACCCGCATTCCGACCGTAGCATCGGATGAAGAAAACAAAATTATTAGAACCTGTTTTTGAAGACACAGCCTAAAATAATTTCAAAAAATTTAAATTCTGTTTACTCTGAGGACGGAAAGCATTTGTCTAATATACAATAGACTCTTAGATAAGTTTTCCACGTTCAAGAGGGAAAACAACAGATATCTCAAGGGGAAAGCAGCTCCTATTTGTGTGTAGCCAATTTTCTCGATCATGCTATTCCTTCTAGCATAAAAAAATAAATAGATTGTCTTCATATATTTAACCCTTTCGGATCTATATAAAGACTGAGGTAGTGCGATGAAACTGTCGGCTGCAAAACTCCAACCACCAAATTTGCAAAAATTAAAACCGCCCCTTTGAAAAGAACACCAACCACTGTCCTACATTTCATTTCGTCGAGTAGCAATTTTTCACCTCCCATATCGCGGGCAAGACGCTATATTTTTTCACATAAGGATGAAAATAAAGAAGCTGAGAGTATACATTCTTGAAGGGAAAAATATGTGCGGGTTAAACGAAGAGAGAACGGAAAACACGCTACCATCGTATTAATATATGAAGTAAGGCGAAAAAATAAAACGCAAAAATATCACAAGGACAATTTTTGAGTGACGATGAAGAGACCCTCCCTCCCAAAGGCTTGAGGAGTGTTTTCCCGTCTTCAAAACTCAGAAACGTCAATCAAAGTACGCCTCCCATCCTTTATGCGGGACCGGTCGGTGAAAAATTGAAAGGAGAGAGGGTGGGAGCGTGATAGACACGCACGAGAGGGTGAAAGCGAAGGATACAAGAGAAGCTGGAGGCGGGGATGGGATAAAAGGAAATGGTATACAACTGGCAATAAGGATATGAAAGCCAGTTCGAAGTAGTGGAGAAAAAATCGAGAGTGTTCTTTTGGCAGCGGAGTCGACCTAAGACACCCGAAACCATTTATTCTTAATTTTATTCCTTTCATCCCATGTGTTACTCTCTTTATACTTAACTTACACCACGCCAGCATAATGAATGCCTCTTCATGCGAAACATTGTAACGAACCTTTTGATGCATTTTCTTAGCGCGGAGAGATTTGAATCCCATAAGGGGATAATTTCGACATCGAATACAAAAATGCTTTGTTTACTGAACGATTTTTAACCAGTGAAATGATATTTCCTGTATCATTTTACTAGTTTACGACATTAAATACCATTTTTCATCGATAATTTAAAATTTGTAGCAATTATCGCAAAAATATGAACCTACTTCACAAAGCATATTGGCTGACTTTAATGTCATATAGTGAATCGAATTTAGTCCATTAGTATGTGATAAAACCACAATTTAAATAGAAATAAGCTTAAGATACACCACGGTGCCTTCCCTCTCCATACGATCTTGTTAGTAGAGGATATCAATGGTACTCTGAATCCGGATTGACCAAAAGTTAAAATAAAATAAATGTAACATATACAATTTTAACTGTATCCCATAATAGGAAAATTTGTCAATGAATACAATAAAGCATGATTTTCTGCCAGCATTAAGCTCAAGTGATGATTTAGTACAGACGCGCTGCACTTCGTAAATTACTAAAGAAATGTATATATTGCCCCGTGCATAAAGGCCCAAGTACAATGGGACTCGCTTAAGGAAGTACAAGTAGATCTTTTTGAATGCATAATGGTAGGTACATTAGTTTCGATAGAAAGGCATAATCATTATGGGTTTTTCAATATAATCGGTGGCGTCTATGCTTAGCGTAGAATGAGCTTCTGAGCTATCAAACCAGGACCGCGGGCCATTTAAATTATGTAAACTGAAATATAGTTCATTATTCACTATATTCCTCCACATTGCTACGACAAAAATGGTTGAACAATTCGAGGTATAAGTTTAGGTGTTGATAAGCGTCGCTATATATCTTTAAATATTTCCACAGACAAAGAAAAAAATAGGTAAGAGGTTTGGAATCAAGTTATGTCAAATGTATAACATGAGGGTATCGTTAATGTCAAAATTAAACTGGCTTATAAATGCTTTAGCTCAATTTTTTGTAACGGCCTAGCAACTGTAATAAAAAAGATTTTCCTGCTTCATTCTCGTGGTGAACTTATTGTATAGAATTATAATTGAATTTTGTTATTATAAAATACTTTATTAAGCGGCCACGTAAACCGGTGTAAACATTTATCCTCCACTAATTCACATCTTGACTGCTTTCGCCCACAATGTGTCATTGCCAAAGAACAAAATCAGGATAAGTAACAGTACAAAACTAACTTAATAAAACCTTTCCAGTGACTGAATGCTCAACTTACGCCACAAATTTCTTTTCTAATAACTCATGATTAAGTATTATAATGTGTTTGATTGTATTTTTATCCTGATTCTTACACTTAGACGTAGTAACTTTAGTAATTTTAGTGAGAACATTGATGTCCTCGTTGTACTCTTAACATTTTTCACCAAGAAATGCTCAAGTGGGTAAGTCAACAATTTGCGAGTGCTCAAATACAAATTCCAATAACTATGACGAGGAAAGTAAATACATTTAACAAAGATAGCCGATGAAACATCAAGGGGTGTATTTTAATATTTTTACAAGAATGCCATTTATTTTTCTAACCCTGGAGGAATCTCCCTAATGAGTGAATAAATCAATTAACCAGCCAGTCAGCGAGGACACCACGTTTCCATTACACTATATATTGGAGATAGAAATATAGTCTCCCCCCTTCCCGCTGTTTACTCCATATTCCTCCCCACTTAAATCTGCCGACCCCTCCCGCCCACCCCACCCCTAGCGCCACCAGTCCTTCCCCGGCCTAACCAAAAATCCCACGGACGACAACGACTCGACACTACTCGGCCGTTGGGGCTCCACGTTTGAAAATAGAACAAAGCCCCGTGTCTAAATAAGAGGACTGAGCTGAGGCAGGCTTAGGGACAACGGCGAAGAGGAGGGGTACGGAATGGAAGGGGAAAGAACAGGGAGTTGGGGGGAGGAGGAGGAAGAAGAAGAGATATGGTTTGAAAGGGGAGGTTAAAAAAAAAGTTGAAGGCGAGTAAGCAAGCGGCGGAGTCACCCAAACCCCAGAGCAAGATGACAAAGCCTTCTACCCCCCCCTTCCACCCCCAGAATCTTCATCCAAGCACCCTCAACCCCTTCCTTACTATCCCAAGGCTCGGGCCCCGGTCTCCTAGGAGACGGGAGGCGTTTCCGAGGCCCGCGGGGGTGGGGGGCGTGGATAAGGAATGTTTTCTTCCCAAGTGTCTCTGATTTGATGACCCTTCGCTCCTCTCCGGGATGGAAAAGTAGTCGGGGTGGGGGTAAGGGGTTGGTTGCGGGGGAGTGGGGGAGGGTTTTGAGGGGAGGGGAACGTGTGGAGGAGTAGTGGGGGGGGGGAATAGGAGGAGGAGGTCCGTGGTCCAGCAGGTGGTCGGGGAAGCCAGTCTGGTCCAGGCGTCCGACACGAGCAGTAGTAGTGTGATAGTTCGCGTCGGGCGTGCCGGCTCAACAAATTTTTTTAAAAAATCCGACCCTCTATATAGCAAGTGAATCCGCTCATAGCTGTGTGCCCATTCCATAGTAGCGGCCAAGAAAGAACCGGAGCTGCCAATCATCCCCTTTCCAAGAAGCAAGAGCGGAGCGCTTTCGTCCGAAGGTGAGTCTGTGCGATCTTTTTGCGGGTGGTGGCGGTTAACGACATGGTGCCTCGATATGCGTCTTCGTAGAAGTTGAAGGAATAGAAACTTGAATTTTTCCGCATGGTGTTAAATGTATTGGGGACTTGAGGGATGCCGTTTCCTATAGGATATGGTTCCTGGCGCGTTCGTGGATGATGGAGTCGGAGTAACACTAATTCTCATAGATGGAAAAGTCGAACTTAAGTCTCTATTCCTTCAATACCTACGATAAAGGATTTCCACGAAGTCACGCCCGCTACTACCACTTATATTAAGTGCGTCTACGTAGTAACCGACAAAGCGAGTGAATCTACGGACTATAATTGAGAATGACTTTGTTATTTCTAGTGAGAATTATCACAATTCAGGAGGGGTTTATCGCTGAGAGATGCCATCTATCCTGCTCAGCAAAGTAACGTGGTCCTATTTAGCTTATTTCGGAGAGAGTATAGAGTTATAATTATTTTAGCAACGCATCAAAAGCGAGTGAATCCACGAATTTTAAATGGGAATAACTTTAATTAAAATGCCCTCAGTTCTGCAAGATTTTCCTACAGAGAAAGACCATCGGATCTGCTCAAAAAAGATACTGGATCGCAATAAATTATTCATATGAGATCATAAGGTTATCATCATTATAATCACACGTCAACAGCGAGTGAATCCACGTACTAAAATTTGTGTAATAAAGTCGCATAAAAGTTAGTTCAATTCGTTATTTCGAATTTGACTCCATCGAGCTCGCTCAGCGAAGAAACGGAGTCACATTGGGCTTATTTTTTTAAGAGATCATTAAGTTATTCATCTCTTTTATCATGAAAAAAATTCACAAAGTTACGCCGGAAACCATCAACGTCGAGTGAACATTGTTCGATAGTGGTACAGGACAAAAATGTGATCATACAGGATATACTACAAGCATTATGCACCATGCAATATTTTACCGTGTATTGGGGAACTAAAGTAAAATATAGCTCTTTTATGGACATCACATCGCTCAAAGTTCATAACTTTTGCAGAACACCATACTTGAATCCCTAATTCCATTCTCTTTTAACCGCGCACCTAGGGCAGGGAAGCAGTGGGTTGAACGGCTGGCTTCTAATCGCATGGCCACAGGTTCGGTTCTGGTTGAAGTATTTAGAATCAAAAATTATCACGAGGGAAATGAATTTATCCTTTAACTTGGCAATTTCACTTGCATGTGGCTTATTCCGAGATACCAATATTAATCAATCTCCGATTTGAATTTCTGATTAGTATCATCCCCTTATTATGAATTGGAATCATCTTTGTTCAAGTGTAAATGGTTTCAAGAAAAGATCCTCATATACCTTGGAACTCAAACTGAAACGAAGAAAATATCCTTTAAAACATCAATGGAGAGAAATAAATTGAGCATGTGGCCGCTTCATGTGAACGTCGAATTTGAGTCTTGACAAAACTCGTAGAGTGATTAGGGGCTAAATGTTCCGCAGTGAGACAGGCTGATATTCCAAAAATTTTGCATTAAATTAAAACTAAAAGCTAAGTAAAATATTACAATACTTCGCCACTTTAAATCACTAAAATACATGCAAAGCTCAGGTTGCTAATCAACCAATCCGCTATGAATAGCGATGAAGCCACATATTCCAAATCTCAAAAATTAACAGCCAACAATAAATTTCTAAACTGATTTTGAACTGAGATCTGAGTTTTAAACACGTCTTGCTCTTATATATCACAAGGGAGATAGTAGATTTAATAATATCGTAGAAATCTATGGCGAAAAAATTTTATGCCACACGTTTACAAATCGTAAATACGTTAACTTGGAAGACAAAGAAATTAGCACCATCGAGTGAAATTAAAAAAAAATATATTGCAAGGAAACGCTCTTTAAATGACATTTATGACAGTAGATGACTAGAGTTTGAAATTTACCTCATATTTATTATTAATGCTAAAATTTAATTTTACGCCAAACGAAATAGCTGCATCCTAAAAATCTACGCCAGGATAATTCTGGGGAATTCAGCTTATTGTTGAAGATGAGATTCCGGGAATAGCGAAAACATTTTATCGATAACTTTTTTAAATTATAATATTCAATCAATGGTTTGATACTTTAGCGAAAAAGCAAAATTCATTAAATTTTTGAAAGTTTGACGAATGTTCATTTTTACCAAATTACCTAGGCATGACTTTGACCCTGAATTTGAGCAGTTGTTTTTGGAAAAGACACTACACTATTAATCAATGTAGTATACCCAGAGGCAGAAAAATGAAAGAAAACCAGCTTTTATTGAAATTGAAGGTAGGAGAAAGACACGAAAATTATTTCGTAGATATATAAAGATCTGTGCTCTTTCCGTGAGAGTTTTTCAAAAAAATAAGTGTCGGCAGAAATCCCGGATATTTAAGAGATTATAAAAGCTCAGCTTTCGATTTATTTTTGCGATTCCACTTCCTGGTTCGCCGGTGATCGCATCCCTTGCCCTTGTTCCCTTATTTTCTCTTCTCGCGCTCGCTCAAGAGGCATTTGGAGCCCTGCCAGCTGATAGAAACATGCGGTCTCCTGTCGCAGAAGCACATAAGTTAAGACTAATGAGAGTAATTTTATGTCGGCGAAAAAAATTCCACTGAAAATTGAAGAGCTTCGGCGAGAATTCTTTACGGCGGAATTAATTCACTCCCGGCGTGAGATGTGTAGAAATCCCATCGATAATCAGCTAAAGTAATCGTCAAATTCATTTAAATGAGAAGATACGAGCGTTGGAACCATTTGAGAGAGAGTTTATCACTATAAAACGATTTCGGTATGCTTATAAATGAAGATCTGGTATTAGTTTTCTTGCCTTTAAACCTATTCTAAGCTTCGGAAACTTTTTTTCCTCTGAAGACAACCGTCTACCCTCATTCCGCTCTCATACCGCACTGGTAGATATTTTTTCCTTTTATAATGTCGCTCAACGTAAAATCTCATTTTCAATGTCACACTAATATTCTTAGCTTAGTCCTACTACTTACATCAATACTTCTCCATTCCCATATCTCATTTCAGACTTAAGTAAACCTCAACATTTTATCCTGTAATATGTCTTTAATCGGGAAAACGGGGTTCAAATTGGAGTCGATTGCAATTTACCTCATTTACTGCACGTCAAGGCCATAAGCACTCAATCAGGTACAAATTCAGTTAAATTATAAAACCGTCAAAATTTATAACTTTCACGATCTCTCTGCTTTTTATTATCTTCAGGACTGTATTTCACAATGCTAATGGATGCTAAAGAAATAGCGGTAGCCTCTTAAACGTCGAAAAACGGCAAAAACTTGCATGGTGAACAGAAATAACTATCTCCTAATAATGACAGCTGTCATATTCTAACTCATGAATTAATTATTGAATATTTATCTTTTGCGGTATAATTTATGGCTGAGAGATATGAAAGACACTAAAAACCTGACACTTTTAAAGAAGGGCATTGATTTAATGTAAGTTATTGTACTTAGGTGAAATATTCATTCGATATGTCACTATGGAACGCAGCAGGTTTCTTTTCTACGTTTGATGTCCTCAATTGATTCTTCCGACCCCCGAAGAGTCCTCTTCGACTGAAATGAATCCTAAATACAAGGCATATTTAACTATCAAGAGCTTAAGACATTAAGCCGATATGAAAGATCGAAGGTATTTCGACATGTGAATGTACATTTTACAGGTATCCAAGTCGATTAAATCGATGCTGCAAATCAGGAACAAGAGAATAGAAAATGGCTTCACTTAAAGTTTAATATAAATGCAAAATACGTTTTTAATGAATGAGATTGTTTAGTTGATCAAGTTAGACGGATCGTTTTTCAGTGAACATTTATGCTGGACTAAACGGGTCTTCTCTTAGAAAAACTTTACAATTTCTGCTGAAATTTATTAATGATTTAAATTCATCACGATGAATTGACCAACATAACCTCCGCTTCTATACACTGCTATATCAAAAAGGTAGTGGAACACTAGAATTTATGAGCATAATAAATGCTAATAATAAGGATAAAATTATAATCCGCACTTATATTTCTGCAAGTTGAACTTGAAATTAAAGACATAGCAGAAAACCTTCCTTCCTAACCTTCCAAACTTCGAAAGTAGTAAATTAATATTCATCGCACATACTAGGTCTAAAAGGTTACTTAAGGTTTTGCAAGAGAATAATTCAAGATAAATGGCTTGAAGAATGTAAATTAATAAATAAAAAATATACAACAGCCACGTAAAATTGAATGACGACAAGATAGTAACGGTCACTGTAAGAATTATTCTGCGAAACGCCACGTGACTATTATTTTCACCGCTTACGATTCAGTCAAAGCAGATTTGAGCAAATATTTTAATTTCGATTTCATGGGTTGCTTTTCCAAGTCTTTCTTACTTAGTGATATATAATAGAAAATAAAAAATAGTTAAATAATAAATATAAACAACCACACCTAGGATGCTTGCTGCTTCTGCGATCAATGCAAAGGAGAACACAATAAAGCAAGCGAAAAACCGCAAAAGAAAGCACAGAAGATAGGAGATATTGGAATATTTTTAATAATTACGAGTCAATATGGATTCAAGAATTGAATTTAGGTACAGAAAAGGAGCACGCATTACAGAAGCCATGGATGAGCCAGCGTAGGTCGGCTTCACAAGAATATTTCCGGCTAAAAAATGTTTTCTTTGAGTGTGCTCGGAAAATAATATTGCTACGGACCGTATTTTACGTCGAAGACTGTAGGAAGCCCCTTTTAGTCAGGTTTCCGCTTCAAAAGAAGCCGCTTTCACTTAAAACGCCCCAAACTCAATGAAGTACGCCGTACGGTGAACGAAATAATCAAATCTGTCCAGGAGAGAACATGCATCCTTTGAAGAAACCCTGCCGAAGTTCCACTCATTTATAGTCATTCCTTTGCGAAATTTCTCCCTCCCTCTCTGCAATAAATAACAAAAACTTGTGAACTGAGAGGAGCCCTAAAGTAGGCTAAATGATGACAGCATTAAAAGCTTACTCACTGACTTCAAAGAAATATCGGTAAAGAGCAAAAACAGTCTGATGTCGCGCAAAAAATATTACGTGGTCGATTTAAAAGTTATACTTGCTCCTGGTTACTTACACTGCATGAAATATACGGATAACTTGCTCGCAAGCGATTAAATATACCTTTTCCAGGAACAATATGCTTTGGGGGGCTAATCTGAATCGCATAATCATTTTCCACATGTTTTCAGCGATAGTTCTTAACTGTGATAGCTCAAGTAATGGATCACGGACAATATTTCAATATGCGTCCACTGATCTCTGCAACGGTCGTTGCTAATCAACACAGGCGTAATATCTATACTGCGAATGAATTCCCGGTAGCAAACCTGTACCCTTTGGCCTCCTATTAATAAAAATAATAAACACTTTGAGTATTAAAAGGGGAAATAATTAGAATAAATGGCCGTGCGACATTGTAAATGATCGCTAAAAGTTATCATTTCTCATATCTTTGAAACATCTAATACCATCTATTCCTGAACTTATATAGGGAAAATAACTGTATGATTAAGTCCTTAAGGCGATAAGCAACAATCAACCGGGCAATAATTCAGGCGATAGATCGAGCATTTAATTGGGAAAGTGAATGGCATAATACGTTGGATTAATTCCGATTTGTGACGATACCAAATTCACAAGCTATGAAAATGGTTCTAGCACTGTAGCACAACACACAATAAGTTTATTGGAGATAAGAAACAACATCCCCTGTAAATAAATTAGGTTCTTTCCATTGTTTAGTGTATTTTGTAGGCTAACTCTTGAGTTTATTTCGCAACGACAAGCTTCCTGTAATAAAGGTGGCAGTAAAATTGGCTGAATGGAGAAAATTTAAGTTTCTAAAATATAAAAGCATTGATTAAATAAAACATTACCTAGAACTATCAAATCATGTAATTGATAGATACGTTTGCATAAATTGTCGAGGGAAGTGCGCGAACTCAATTCTGCAATAAGTAGGTACAGTCATTCTTTTCAAGGAATTGCACATGAATATTAGAGTTTCAGAGAATAGTTTTTTCTCAGGGCTTCGAATGGTTACGGCGACCTCGGATTCATGCCACTTTAGGTATCCTCCAAATCTTTCGTTACCTCCCAGACATTCTGGCACACTATTGTTATTATGAAATAATCTAGACGGCATTATAATGAGGAGGAACTTCAAAATAGCCTCTAGCTGTGTGTTCCCAAACCACACAAACTGCCAAAACTCTCCCAGAAGCTTAATCCACGGCTCGCAATACTAAGTTTACGTTGTGTTTCTCCGCAAATTGCTCCGTTCCAATTCTTTACCAAGGATGCAATTCTTGTCTGCCTTGCACCTGTTCTGACCTCATTTCCAGTCATTTCGCCCACATTGTTTTCGTTCCTGAAACGGTGTCTTAATTAATGCGAGAACTGAGGCCGTAGCAAGTACCATCGTGTCATGCGTTGTAGCCCAGAAATTTTACCGATCGTGACCCTTAAAATCTGGAAAACCTCAAGTACTTACTTTGAAATCCGTCTTCTTTTAAAATCAAAATTTTTCAGTCCTTAATGAAAGAAGTTGAATAACACAAGGCGACGGTATTCATAGTTACTGCCGCAGATAGTCGTAGTCACTGCGTAAATCATCTTTTGGCGTGATTGAGAATTTTCCTCATGTCATACATCTATATCCATATAATATCCCGCAAGCTACCTAGAAGGTGAGTGGCAGGGGGTGTTACGACACCAGCCGTTTACTAATAAAAAGGAAGTACTCTAACGACATTATGCATACGAGGAAGTACACTAACGACTAGCATTTATTGAAATCCTTTATGGTTCGGGGGAAAAACGAATTCCCATATCTATCCGGTCGGCAAAACATCGCTCTTAATTTATCGCTTCTGTCGGACCTGGAAATATAGTGCGGCTCTAATATTATGTTGTGTGTTGTAATGTAAATTCATATATTCACCATCTAAAGACGACATTTTTTTAACCGGATTCATTCAAATTTAAATGCACCATTCTGATGCAATGTCTCTAGTCCTTTCGTATCAAACCAAACCATGCAGATCGAGGTGAGGAGAAGTTGGCCATTGTTTTGGCTTACAATCCAGAGGGATTTAAAATAATCCCTGTAGTAACTGTTTTTTTTCTTCCGCCCTCACTGGCGTACTCTTCTTTCAAGGCAAACATGACCTTGCTGCCTGCCGGCCCCTTATATAACACCACCATACCAGCACTTAACTATGCCTTTATAGTAACGCGTAAGTTGCGAGGCAACGACACTCTCACAGAGCTAAAAGCCGTGGTACAAGAGTCCTTGGCTGCTAGAAACCCATTAGCGTGCCTAGTTCCTATTGTGCCATCCACGAATGGAGTATTTTTGGGCTCAAGGGAACCGAGTGTGGAAAGACGAGGGGGAAGAATCAAACAGAGGAAAAAATGGGATATCCGAAGTTGAAGAGAGCATAACGGAGTTCGCTGGCACTAAGCAGCTTTGTCAGACCACCTCTTGGAACATAGGAACGTTCGGAACGACCAGAGAGACTTTCTCGATAAACGATTCAGTTGCTCAAAGTCTATGGGAGAATCCAAATTATAATCAAAGAACATTTCCGTTTTCACGCATAAAATATGACATTCCCAGAATTAGAGAAGTATTAAAAAAAAGAATAGCGATAAACACATAAGTGGTTTGCGAATCATCGCAACCATTTCCAAAGATCGAAAAATTATTTTCACAGTATTGGCGAAATTTTCCACCGACATAATCTTAACTGTAATACCAAATAGAACTTTGAAGTGAGTGCATGCATAAGTTGAATCATGGATTACTAGGACTAACAAGGTAGATATCTTATCAAGCTATAGAACCAACCATAGGAAAATCCTCGAAGAGCGAGGTAACACAGGGGTAGGAACTGGCTCCCTACTAGAAATTTGTGGATTTCACGCGCCCGTAGCGTCGCAGAAGGCTCTCAGTAAAGTGAACTCTATCCTCACCTATCCAAAATGTGAGCTGCATCATGAGAGAGTGATTGTTAACCTTCATGTATATTGCAGTCTTTTAAAATTGCAATAATTCATGCGGCAATATTATCATTAGAAACAGGCGTTTAAATTCCAAAATGGAAAGAACATACCTCTGGCAGCGAAAGAATTTATTTTACTTTTTTTTATTAAATTCGTGTTGAGAGAAGTAAGATATACCCTTATGGGTCATTACGATATCTCGTGATGCTTAGCTTCGATAACTAAAAAAACGCTATACTTAGGTAAGAAGGAATTTTGATTGCTTCCCAGCTATCTGTGACCTTAAAAGAACGACATCAAGAATTTACTAAAAGCAGGTCCACCAATTTGTCGAAAAGTCCATTCTTACCCGGAGATTTCACCTAGAAAGCTGCATCTCACTCAACTTCTTTCCGCCAACTCCTTTCCAACTCCTCCAGTGACGTACAACTAAAATTCCGACCGGGCACATAACGTTCCTCTTTACGTCGTCGGCATTCTAAAAGCTTCAGTTTCTCAATATCTTGGGCCCAGGAATCCAGTGTTTTGGCCTAAAAGAGAAGTTAAGTACTAGGTTGCCTTGCTAAGTTCAATTTTACCCCATATTGGAGACGATGAGGAAACATTTTATCCCTCGAGAAGGGTCAAATTTTAAAGATACTTTAGGTAGTTGGGTATGACCCAATTCCTAAAACACTTGCTTTTCATGGATACAATCAAAACAAAATGTGATTTTCACAGAATTTGAAGGTTATAGAAGAGAGAAGTTTTTAGTTCTAATTTTCAATTTGTCGAACATTAGCTAAATCCAAAGCAATCTCCATAATTTTCAGGGGTCTGATGTTGTGTTTTGACGAAAAATACTATGACATTTATTCGTTCTTAAAATGTACGTAAACGGTTCGAAAAAAAACAACCTTTACGCAAAGCCTTCAGGGATAAAATTTCCTCACTACTGGGAGAAAAATGCTTTTCATAATAAGAAAATCTGCATGTTTAAAGCATGCAGTACCATGATTTTCAATCAATTACTACAAAATACCACTCTTTTATGGATAAAATAACATATATGTTTCAATAAATTTTATAATATATTTCAAACACATGAAAACATTTTTAGTACAAAAGATTAGTTGTAATATTGTTCTATTACATGGATTTCCAGTCTCTTTAGCAAAACATTCATCTCTCAAACTGAAAAACGTTCCACTTATATGTGTATGGACACAATTCCCCATGATAATAGGTACAAACAAGGTCGCTCGCCAGAAACAAAACACCACGTTGACTAGACCAGTATCGAGAAAAAGAACGAAGCACATAGATTTAGTGCCAGTGAAAGGGAAAGGAAAACAGAAAAAGATCTGGAAGGGTTTCTTCAAAAGGAAAAAAAGGATTGAAAATACTCTTCGAGTGGGAACGGGTCAAATGGAAACGCCAGTGATGATTGGAAAATGAATTTTTAACGATTTGAACTGCTCCAGAGAAACTCAGAGAGTGACGTCTAACGTTTTTTTTGGCGTTTTTTGACATTGCTGCAATCCTAAATAGAAGGAAGATAAATTTTGAGAACGATAAAACCGGGTGGAACTCAAGGAACACGTCCAAGTTCTAACGCCGAGTGACATGAATATAAATCAGCATCTAAGCTTGGATATTGGCATGGGCTAAGTATCTACCGAGTGGTCAAGGACATTATCAAGAAGCACTATTCTATGGTGTGATTGTATGACCGATAACCAATAATTAATTTCAATAAAATGCTTAGTTATTATGGTAATAAATTTACCTTTAAGTTTGACCTCCAAGGGATATGGTTATCGTGCAAACAAGTTATAGGGTAAATTTGTGTATCTACTAATGCTGGTATCCTACGATTTGCCATGAAAATTAAAATACTCGCAAGTTTCTATGCACGAAAGTAGTGGAGCATATGAAGAACCGAGGTAAACCAAAAAATAAATAATAAACCCGATGAAAACCCACCCCTAAAAATATACTTTATGGAAGCCTAAAGGTACAAGTATTCCGTTGTTTCTCCGCAGAGTCCGATACCATGGCCCTAGCTCGTTAAATGAGTCATTAGTGAGAACAGTATATTTATAAAAATAATCAAAAATTACAATCGTCTGGTACTAAATGTTATTCAATTTCTAAAATTAAAATTTCTGTGAAATGCGAAAACTGAATAGAGATATAATTTTCATTTTGAAAAAAAAATATTAATTAAACTTTTCATACGTTCTAGAGCAAGTGTCAAATAATAGAATAAATATTTTATAATTAGCGTAACTGGCAATTTCCCGCAATTACCAAGAGAATTGATAGAAATCTTGAAAATGTATTTACATGTTGGAATTCCACAATAGCAATCCTGAAAAAACCTAAATCTATAGAGAGGAAATATGTTTTGGCAAAGAAATAACGCATTAATAATACCAACAATAATAATAATTAAGTAACTATTTAATTAAAAAACTTGCGTCATATGATAAGTATTATCCAATTACACTCATACGATCGTGCCAGAAAAAATATTGGTGAAATAAGATGAGGAGGAACTTTGAAGGGGAATAGCTAGTCATAAACGCAACAGTAGATTGACAATTAACAAAACGTATATTACCCACGCAAAAAAATAGCAAGAGAGTTTCTTAACAATATCCAGAGATTTAAGATAATTAAATCGCTTGTTTGGCATCCTCAATATTGGGGCGTATTATGGAGCGCATTACCATGAGAATATAACGATTCATTAAATGAAGCTTACTTCAAAGGCTTTCCTTTAAATAAGGTCTCAATCGAATACAATTGACGGCGCGTTCCGCTCGTTTCAGTATCTTTGCACTCTTCAAGCAAAAGCAAGCGATTTTTTAGAGAAGCATCATTATGAAATGCATCAAGAAGCTCGATGAAATATTTTAGATGCAATCACTAACGAGAACAATGTTCTGTCAGATATGAAAATGTGGATCTCATCTGAGATAATTAAAATCATTTCTAAAGGAAAAATGGCAATGTTTTGAACTTTTACAAGATTTTTATTGGCCATAAATAAACTACATATGAAATGAATGTTGTCCCATAAAGCTATGACAATCGATGAACTAGCAATGCATTGCAATCAAAAATGTGTATTTAGAACTAGTATCCTGATATTTTTTCCATACCATCGAAAACAGCTCTATACAGCCTTTTACAGCGGGGTTATTAACATGTTAACAGTTAAATGTATACGATCACCCATGCCCTGAATAAGGGTAACTTCCCCAGGCGGGACTCGAACACACGACCTCCTGTTTGGCACGCGAGGACTTTACCACGCCGCCACCGAGGCCGTCAAATTTTTATTGCTTATAACCAATTTCGATGTCCCAAGTCATATCTACCCTCTGTCCTTTCCTCATGTTTTGTGAATCCATATAAAACAGCGGCAAAATACAATAAGTTCTTGGCTCCTAGAAACCCGTTAGCGTGCCTAGTTCCTATTGTGCCATCCACGAATGGAGAATGAAATTGCGAGTGGATTGCTCAACGAAAAAGAGCATTTGCAAAAAATATTTCATAACATGCAGGTTAATTGAGAAAATAAGGTCTATCGTAAAATCTTGTAAAAATCTATAATACACATCATTACATAGCGAAATAATATTGTAAAATTATATGAAATTTGGTCTGAGATAATGTAACATGGAGGGAGGGTCAGCTCTACGCCCACGCGTACCCAGGATTAAAGCTAGAGGGGGAGCAAGCCGTGGTCGTTCAAGTTGTAACGCATAAAATATTATGAAACCAAAATTTCAAGAATATTACAGCAGTGCTGTGTTAATTTTTTTAAATTATTTGCTCAAAATATAATATTTTTATTTTTATTGCATTTTTTATGCTGATATCACTTTTCATGAATTAAAAAAAGTCTGTTCACAACTTCGGTATTGAACTAAATTTTTTTTGCTTTAAGGGGTGGGGGAGGGCAGTTGCCCCCTGCTGGGTATGCACTTGATCACAAGCACATTTGCGATGTGGTTTCGTTGATATCGGTTGTTATTTCTATCGCACGTGGTCACGCTCCAAAATACGGGTAATAAAATCAAATTTTTATACGCTGATTAACTGAACTGGCCAGAATTTGGTGAGAAATCAGTGTACTGCGGTCTTAGTGTGATGAGGACGACGAATCTTCCAAGGATAGGGTCATACGGTTCGGGAAAAGAGAATCTCGAGACATCATTTTTCAAGTAATTAACTGCGGTTGACACGACGCTAAGTAGGTGTATAAAATGCCCAAAAATGTAAAACTAAGGGTATATTCCTAGGATAGTATACGGTTGTTTTAAAATAACACATAATCGTAGCACGCCAGCAATACCAATGAATCAAGTACTAAGTTATAGCTGCGAGATCCTAATCAATACGGGTTGCTTCGGGTGGATATGTACTAAAGATCTAGATGTCATTCATGACAGGTCTTTCTTTTCTGATGAAACAGTAAGAAAAAGTCTTCATTAATACTTAAGAGAATAATTTCTTTAATCTGGAGAGTAAGTAAATGATAAGATGCAATGGAACTATAGGAATGACAAATCATGAATTAAAGCGACGCTATGTGTCATTCAAGCCTTATGCGAGCATCAAATGTATTGATACCTTTAAGTGCAATTGCTTCGACTCCCAGACACTCTCTCACCAGTGCCATGCTATTTAAGTATTAGTTCACTATAGGAATAAAGATACAATAACGGATTTGCCACCCCATTCATGCCATTTCAAGGATCTAATATGAAAATTATTAAATTGGCATATTCATCTAAATCCCACGGGAAATCTGTACTTACTGCATTTACAAAAAAAAATGGCTTACCGTCAAAGGTATGATACATAAATATGTGTCCATTTTGCTCATAATAATGTTTCCCTTCTATATCAAATATTGGGCAGAAATACATATCCTGTGTACGATTCATCAATTAAGCGAGATAACAAAGTCGTCTGAGGAGACTTAAAATGAGGGTAGGATAAAGTACCGCGTACAGCTAGCAACGCACTCGTTTAAGACCTCACAAGTGCACCTTAATTGACGGCCAAGGGATTACTCAATCACGTCTCCTCATCATGAGTTCACTTAAAGCGCCACCTCTTCGTTTCTCCGAAGGAACTCCCCTCCCACCCGCAGACACCGCCCGTGCCGTCCCAGTTTTCTTCCGCGAGGGTCCACCGGAGATTGAGAACAAAATGAGGAAATCACAGGTACCCAGGAACATGAAAATTAAATATTTCACCAAACAAAGAACTGATTGTGAGATTAAGAGAAAATACGCCCCTATTAATGGAACTTTAGACGGGTAAACAAGATAATTAATATCAATAAAGAAGCAAAAGCACGTGCTAAATCATCTCTAATACTCTTTCAATTAAAAAATTGGTGCAAAATTAAAAGTTATTGTTAAATAAATTGAAAACATTAAAAATAAAATTGAAAAAATAGAGTAATTAAAAAATACAATATGATCGTCAGTATAATAAATAGAAAGCATGAAAGTATACTCCACATTTATGCGTAATTTTGATTTGGGAGGACACAAACATAATTTTTTGTCCAAAGGGCATTTGCTTAGCATCTGCTGCCTACTCAATGTTACACGATTCTGGAAGAAACTTCATAAGAGATTACAGGAATTTTCGAGTAAAATCCATAAAATTGGCAAAAGATTTCAGCATGAAACCCCAATTAAAATATGAGTTCTCAAATAAAATGATTTATTAGAAACATTGCTCCAAAAATTCAATTCTTTTTCCCAACGATATAAAGATGTGCAACTAGAAGAGCATGTTTTAAAATTATTTTCTTCGTTTTTCGGTAAACCGCCAACAATCTGTCTCTGTGTCGAATTAAAACTAATGGATTAAAACTCATCACAAAATTTTCAGGGCATACAAAACTAACTCACTCTCTTCATGTTAGCCTGTGTCTTAAATTTAAGTTTTTTAAATTAATTGAATTTAATATTAAACTTTTAAATTAATTCAACCTCATTACTCTCTCACGTGAATGTATTTTTTTATTTTCGAGAGAGGAGTAACAGTTGAGAAAGGCTTATCATATACGCACGACTATAATTTCGTGATAGTGACGCGAGTTTTCAATAAGCGATCCGTCGCGAAAAAAGACAAAATACGACCGATCGAAGGAGAGTGATGCTTCTACTTAAACCCTCATATGGCATCTTCCTCGCACCGTGTAAAGGCAGAACACGCAAAATTCGCGAAGGGAAAAACAACGTCTTCGAGACGGGCAATCGGCATCCCTACTTCCCTTTTTGACAAATGGAAATACATCTCCCAGGTGACTTTGGGCCTCATCCAATCGCTTGTTTATAAGTCCTTCCTCCTCTATATCTCCATCTCTTCCCCGCTTAACTATTTTCCACTGCCTGGCCCTTTCCTCGCCTCCCCCAACCCCCTCAAGCGCGGGTCCCGCCGGATGACAAAACAGAGAAGGGAGAGAAAGAGAGCCCCTTGGCGACCGCTTTTAGAGGCCTTCCGGGAAAAACATGTAGTGTGGAGAGCGACTCCTCCCTGCTTGCCTGGCCGTGAGAGCAACAGCAGTGCCTGAGCTCCGCGAGGGAGATGCCGCGAAATTCACGGGGAGTCTCCGCTACAGCGGTTAGGGGAGTTGAGGATGGTGGTGGGGGTTTGGGAGGGGAGTTAAGGGAGGCAGTGGCGGGAGAATGTGGCGGGGATGAGAGTTGGACGCGGGGGAGACGGAAATACTAAGGGTTGCTTAGGTAAGGGGAAGGAAGAGAGAGGTTGTTGATGACCTTGCAAGCATTCTCTCCAATTATGGGCCATTGGGGATATTGGGGAAGAGAGTAGTGGCCTAGGTGGTGGAGCGCTACGTAAGATCCCAGGTTGAAATACAAGGTGAATCTTTTTGAAAACCCCAAACAAATGAGATGTGGTCAAGGGAAAGGAAATGATCACCTCCCCCTAAATGTGTAAATTTCATATACCTCTGGGTTAGTTTGGTATGAGATGTACCCTCACCTATACCAACCAAGTTACGGGTTAGTGCTGCCGACGAGGAGTAGAAGCAAAAATAAAAGGAAGCCTAAAATATGAACGTAAATAATTTGGAATTCGATCAAATAAAAATAAATAAACGGACGGAATTGAAAATAATGCAAAAAACATTATTACAGTGAAAATCTAAAGGAAGTTGGCAAAGAAGTAGCTCGAAAAATTATGAATAACAAGAATTATGCTCACAAAATTCAAAAATATAATTGCCTGCATAACTGCATAAATTTTCTGGAAATTTTTGTACCACTCATGTCAAAATAAAAGAAAATTTCCAAAGCTCTTACATCATATTTTAGGTTTTGATGCTACGACTGTATGATTCACCTTATCTTTTTAAATAAAATGATTTAAAATTTTCAAGGTCGTGGACTTAAAACGACGTAAATTTTATGGATTCAAATTCCGAATTGTCCTTCGAATTGCAAATTGCAAAGAAACATAGGATAATGAATCTTTGCAAAAGAGCTAACTTCCGTGAAATTCATAATCATTGATGAGACACAATGGGGTCATCCAACTCTGAAAAAAAATTTAACTAGTTTATCCTGAATTGTATAGTTTCTCAACGTCACAATTGATGGTCTCTTTCATGATGGGTTGTTAATATCCCGCAAATAAGGAAGGACCGAGCAATGATGGATTTTTGGTGCCCAACCGGAGATGATGTAACCTGGATATTCACAATCAAATTATGATACGGGGAAAACAAAGATAACATTTAGAAGCAGCTATGAAAGATAAAATAAAATTCGCTTGGCAAAAGTATCAAGGGATCCAACAAAATTAATTAGTTTTCACTCCACTCCTCTCTAATAATGCCCAAAGAATTAAGGCTTCACACTCATCAGGCACGAAAAAGTTCGCAGAAAGTGATGCAATCGGTGATGAGATGTTTGTCCGCGAGTAAATCCGACGAAAATCAGAAAGAAGCCTGCCACAAGGCAAAGCGGGAAAGGACAAAGGGTAGGAAAATGGCCGGGGAGAAGGGAAGACGAGGCATAGGGAATGCAAGCGGCTAAGGCTGCTAAAATAGTCGTTCCGGGTCGTCGTAAAAAAGTATTAACCGGGACGCGGAAACGGTGAGGAGTTCCGAGGACAGGAAGCAAAGATGGAAGAGTGGAGAGGTTTCTCTGACAGAGCTGTGGTCGCGAGAGGAGTAAATGAATATTTGGCCGTTGCGTCCTGTTTACGCGCTCGTTTATCCGTCCCGGTCTCGCACTAAAGACCTTCAAAGCGAGCTCGCCGAGACATTCGTACAGAAGTCTTTTAACAGACCTCGGTTCTAGCAAAGATTAATTTTTCAGACAACAATCACCACAATTAGGTTCAGGGGTCATGAGAAGGAGTATATTTTGCTACAGTAATTACGTGCGGTTGATTCAACTTAAATGAAGCATTCTTAATTATTGCATAGAAATAATTCCATCTACGTAATTCATCCTTATTTTCAGACACATTTTTATGAAATTAAATTGCTCTTGAAGAATAAAATGTAGGTTTTGAAGTTTCAACAGAATGGAGGTTTTTCTGTATTCCTGCAGAGGTTATAAGGAAAAATGTCTTCAGAAGAGAAATGGATTCCTTTTCGTAGTTCTTGTTGGCTATTGAAATTATTTCAATGCAAGTACAAAAAATGTCACCTATATTTAATAAAATGGCGATAAGGTTTACTTAGATTCGATAGAAATTAATGCAATTTAGAATGGTCAGTCAATTTTTTTCATATCGACTCTATATTATACTTATTTATTCATTAACAAAACCTTGACAGTTATTCTACAAGCCGAAAGCTTGATCGATAATGTCGAAAAAAGAATGATGCATTATACTAAGTCGTATTCATTTCTCTGATAGGAAAAAAATAAGGTTATCGTGCCATCTGTGTTTATCCACCGAATTGTACAAATATAAATTAAAACACTTGCATACGCAAGTTTATTTCAAAAACACCTGGTACAGCAAAATAAGGAAGTGGGAACGACATATATCGGAATTTTTGTAGGAGTAACGACTACATCATTTCGAAGTGGATCCGTTTTAAGACCTTAGTAGGACGTAACAAACCTCTTAGTAAAGACCATTTGGAAAAGACTCTTCCCCGGGCCTTACTCCGAGGCCAACTCCCAGCCTCACAAGTTCAGTTCCCCGAGAAGAAAGCCAGAGGGTGGCTAAAATGGAATGCGTGAGTAACCAGGACGTTGGGGGTGGGAGGAGTGTTGCGAATTCGAGCGTCGCCGGGCCTTTTCGAAAATAAAGGAACAAAAGAGGGACGGACCGCAACCTCGCGGTTGACACGTTCGATGTCCCGATGTCGAAAAATAAACTTTTCCCATGGAACATATAATTCAATCTCGCGGGCTTCGGTTCCTCCGACTCTCTCTCGGTATATTTTTGAAAACAGCTCGAGTCTCGATGGTGATTTTGATCGTTTTTTCCGGGTCCGGCGTTAAATATAGCAAAACCTGAGGCTTTCGCCGGGAAATGGCGGCGAAAATTTCCGTGGACAAGACGTTTTGTTTCCCAGATCAAAAATGGAAAATCCTCTTCCGAGAAAATTATCTGAAAGGTGTATTTTCCCAATATATTTCGCAACACTCATGGCTCATCATAATTATAATAGGTTAAGATTTTTTGATAGGGAAATACATGTCTGTATGTCTGATTGAGCCTTTTTCTTCTGCATATCAAACGGTTGACCTCATTTTATCTTCCTCTTTAGCTTTTAATTGATTTAATATCCTTCTCTCTTTTAGCCTCCAGTGATTGGAAAAAGAATAGCTAAGAAATGCTGAGCTGGGTCGGCTACCGGAGAAGAGAGTTCGATCATTAAATGGAGCATTAATTTCGTTTAAATTTAAATAAGAAAAGCATTTTAAAGTCGGTACCTATATTTTTGGCATCTTTGGAATAACAAGAGCAGACTTCATAAAAGTATGCGTATCTAATATTAATTGTGACCTACAGTTGAAAAAATAAGAATAATTTTTAAAAATACAGGGAATGTTCATCATTCTGACCCAATAGCTTCTTCTGAATGAACCACTTACAAGCGAAAATAAGAGTCAAAAATAAAAATATTTCAGTAATGGACTAAAGTAAAGTCCGAGAAATACTCATGGTTAGACTCAAATAATATTAATCGCCTAGACGAGATTTAAGGCATATACTGATTCTTATATGGCGAAAAGAAAGGAAAAACAGTGGTAGATTTAAATTCGAAACATTAGGAGTATTTTAAATAACGTAATTTAAAAGATATGCTCCCCCTAAAAACACTAAATTACACGACGAAAGCCCAAGTAAAACAAGAAAAACATTTAAAATTTGTGTCAGTTTCTCGTATTATCTCTGCAAAATGCAATACCATTCCCCAAGCAAAACAACGACATAAAACCGCAGCCTTAGGAAAATACTCCTGAAGAGTATGCAAGGTTACGAAGCCTTTGAGGATAAAAACAAGAAAATGACAATAAATCAAGGCAGAATTTGTGAGAAAGAGTAGTTTGGTACTCAGACAAAGGATAAAAAATCTAGGTTGAAGAAATATCTTATCTATTTATAGCTCCAAAAATTAAATATGAGAAGAATAAAATTGTAATCGTATAATTCCAAATGCCTCAAAAGTTTTGACATAGTATTTCATTCATAATAACTGAATAAATCTTATAAATGAAAGAGTATATCCATATGGATTCAGTTCCGACAGACTTTGATTCATAACTACTTCAACGACTTCAATAAAAATAAGTCATGTATTTATATCGAACTGCAATCAAGCGAAACCGTTATCATTGACCGAACATTGGCTGATGTTTTAGCTACTTACATGCTGCAGCAGTATACCTTATGAGAATTTTTCTGACAAACACAAAACTGAGGAGAAAAAAGTGTCTTTATATCCTTATTCTACTCTCAAATCACCTCTCCTCGATACCAAAATGAAATATACGCAGAGGGGAAAAGAAACGCAATGTAAAAAAATACGACAGAATTAGGTCGAGAAGAAATAGAATGCCAATGCATCAATAGCACCCTTGGGTAAAGAGCATCGTGATTCTTGAGATTATAGTTGATTTTGGGACTTAAGTTCATAACAATCGAACAATAAAGTTAATGTTTGGGAAGAACTATTTGGCCACATAGGTGAATGATGGAATCCTCAATTATCACCAACCCCACGGGCCAACTTTTTTAATTAATGTATAGGTGCTAAAACGGGAACTTACGAGTGAAAGGACGGTGCGGAGATTTGCGGAGATCACAGCGCGTCAGATGTTAATATGAGAGATTTGGAGAGCGAATAATCGGATGTTATCATCATCATCGTATGAGAAGGGCGTGGGCATGAGTTGAGTAGCGAAAGCGATAGATATAATCAACGAATTAGAGGGGGTGAGTAGACTAGTTTAAAGGCTGGTTAAGAGAAATGGATCAATAATGTCGCTTAACACCAAGATGCATGCACCGTAAATGGATTGTAACCGTAAAAGCGATTCGAAAGTAATAGAGAAATGAACCACATAATGAAGAAATAAACCACAGAAGCTAAAACATACACAAAAACGGAAATGTAAGAATATAACATGTATTTAACGTACTGTACTTTTATAAACTAAAACACAAACAATAACATAACTGATAACTTCAGGCTTAACTATGTGAAACCTCTCCGTTATGAAAAATAAAAGAATAAAACTTTGCTAGGTTCACTTGTATATTTGAATAGACACGACCCGGGATTCATAACATAGTTACATCTTCAGGTACAGCTTTAGATGTAATTGAAATATTCTGGTGAACTTAACAAAGTTTTATTTTTTTATTTGCCAAAAGCAAAAACATTTCACTGAAAGTAAATGTAATTAAATCAATTAGGAAAAGGGTTGGTGGGGAGGCTTGAGTTTTGGCTTCTCACCGGGTAGGGCCTGGTTGATATACCGGCGGTGTTGGAGATTTTTGAGAGACTGACCGATGCCTGCTTGAGAGCTTTTTGGAGAGTACTTCCTGTACATTACTCCGCCCGTCAGATGAGACGTTATGCCATCCCGTTTGCCGCATTTCGTTATAAGCAAGCTTTTGCCATTTCTGGGTTTCTTTCCACCCGTATTTCCCCACCCTTACTAGAGGAAAAATAGACCCAAGCTGTCCTCCGCAATATGTAAATATCAACGTACCAACTACGATCAAAGCAAATGAAATAATCATCGAGGCAAATCAACTACGCTGAAAATTTAATTTCCAATACATGTTTGTAATACGCAACTTGAACTACTCCTACCCCTCCTGTCGTTGCCATTATCTTTTCACTTTTTCCATGAATCAATAAAAATTGATGATGACCCCGCGATGAGTATTATTCAAATACTGTTCAAATAGGACTACCTAAATACAAGCTACTTGTCGGATAAAGCATCTCTCTCTTTCCTTGGATATCGGCTCTTGCTATTCCTATCGGCTCTCATTCCTTGCATCACGACAAATAACAAATGTGAGGTTTTATCGAAGCAATAATTGTCAAGAAAGACTCAATTGTCAAAAATTGACAATTGTTTAGAAAGACGCTTATACCCCCTAATAGCATTACAGGATTAGATGAAAAAATTCTTGCACATTAACAATTTCAAACAGGTAAAAGTCCTCAAGGGATACAAAAACTGAAATAAAACGTCTTATAAATATATCCCTGTCGGCTCAATACATCTATAATCTTGAACCATCTTGACGGTCAACAATCTGATAGAAATCCGACACATGATGGTATTACCAGCTCATAAAACTTTTATTTATCCATCACATTGTTTGAAGCCCAGGCTTGATGCAGGTAAATCTCTCAGTATTTAATCCTCTAAATACCGACAACCTAATACGATCAAATAAAATGAATTTATCAGCGTGGTAAATCAACTCTGCTAAAAATTGAATTTCCGGCACGTGCCAATTGTGGGTAACTTGAACTATATCTTCCCCCTCCTGACATTACCATTTTCTTTCCAATTTTCCATTTAAAATTGGGGGATTTACCTCCAACTTGCAGGTAACTCCTTTGATCCTAAGTTATTTGTATTACACCGGCAAAACAAAGCATCAAATCAAATACTGAGATATTCCATCCATTATAAAAACTACCCAGCTCCGCGCATTCACAGAAAACGTTCGCGGAAAGAAACTAGTGAAACTGAGGGAGAAAATTTTTTTGCCAACGAGGGTGGCCATATCCATGATAAAACAACAAATGGTAATTTCCACGCTGTAATTCACACTCAACTACCGACCATGGTTTCAACATGTTATGCCATTTTCAAAGTTTAAAAATGGCATAATACGTTGAAAGCATGGTTTGAAATGGTTAAACATGTTGAATCAAGATTTGAAAATGACATAAGGTGCTAAAACCATGGTCGGTAGTTGAGTTTTGAATTAAGATGTGGAAATTACCCTTTGTAGTTTTTTATCATGGATATATCGATGGACACGAGAGAAGATTGGAGGCTTTCGAGATGTGGGTATGGAGAAGAATGGAGAAGGTGAAATTGACATAGAGGAAGAGGAAATACGAAGTTCTGAACATGGTGGGTGAGCAGAGGCAGCTTTTCGATGAGATACGGAGGAGACAGAAGGCATGGATGGAGCGAGTACTTAGCGGGGAGGAGATGTTGAAAACAGTGTTAGAGAGAAGAATGTTAGGTAAACGAGGGAGAGGAAGGAAAAGAATAGGGTTTTTATAGGTAATGAAAGGGAGTGGGCCATATTGTGAATTGAAGGGGGAAGGGGAGGCTTCTAGAATTCTGCGTAAGTACTCCATGGAAACCTATCTTGACCTCTTCGGTCCTGGTGCACTGTATACATCACATCGACGAATGAATTTTTCACTGTTTGGCTAAGTGAAATATCGTCATTGCAATTAATTCACTGCTTCGTAACAGACAGCAGCATCATAAAGAAGCACGATTCACATGAATCGCTTGCGTTTTTTTAATAAAAGTTAATCAACCCGACAACAATACATTAAGATGGTAGACATAATAATAATAATAAAATGCCTTTATTCGGGCGAGGTTGAGACAAAGAAGTCCCCTCATCCACCTAACCCCTGTTCCTTCATGTCCTTGTCCTTCGACTGAGAGGGTTAATCGGTAGAATACTTTAATAATAAATAATATCGAACATCCGCCAAGCCAAGCCGGAAACGATTTTAGACGAGGGTGGTATTCGTACTTTTGAATCCTCAACCTCGACGGAAAGCACGAGTGTGTCGCCTCCCTATCTCCCCAGGCCACAATCCGCACTTAAACACCCCGCCTCCGGAAAGCAGTGTTATTTTTACATATTTCGCCCGTGCTTCACGTTCACTTTTTTACGCCCGTATCGCCCGGTATAGTACATTATCGGTGCCCCCCTGGGGACGACCAGGGTGGATGAGTGGGCTATATTTAGAACGGAGGATTGTGACCGTCTTATAGCATAAAAAGGGTATCCCAAACGGGGAAGGGTGGGGGTTTCCCTCGCCCAGGGCCCGGAGAACTCTTCAAGGATCCTAAGAGAACCTCCTTCAACTCACTCCCTCATCGACTTATGCAGAATACCTCCTCACCTATTTTTCTTCGCTTATTCGTCCTCCAACTCTTAGCGTATTCTTTCTCTTCCCAATCCTATTCTTATTTCATTAAAATCTACTCACAAATTACTTAAATTATATTATTGATAATGCTGTACCAGCCCAGTTACAATCAATAAACAAATATGTGTAAATAATGTACGTCAAAATTCTTCTCCATTCTTTTCCATTATGTACACTTGAATTCTTTTTAGGTTTTTTACTGTAAAAAACATTGTAATAATCTTTCATGCCTTCATGTACCAATTTAATGTAACCATTATCAATTATAGCCCCGAAGAAGACTTCACATATACACCGAAATGTTGACAAAAAATGTTGCACATCATTGTCAGACCTATGCCTCGATACGTTAATCATCTCCAAACTCTATTTCATAACCTGGATAAAACTAACAGTTTTTCATATTAGCGACATTTGAGCGGATTTACATGCACAAAATTTCTTACGCGCATGAAACACACATTAAGGAGTCATATAGATGCTTTCCTTCAGGAAAAAAACATAAATCATTTGAAAATGCTTTCATACCGGTAATTTTACGATTCGTTTATATGCAATTCCATATTTTTTCTTAAAAAATTTACTTTTTCTCGATCAATAATTTTCTGCTTCGTGGGTAATTTTTCACAAGAATTTTGTTTCTTTTACTTTCTAATTATCATCAAATTTTATATTTCATTTTTTTAACGAGAGATGGTTTGATACTAGAGTTAGCGTGTAATGGCACTTTTTTTCCTCACTTTTGACGTCCCAATGTCGCTTTATTGAAGTGTGCTAGAAAGGCGTATTGAAAATAATTGCTAACCAGCCTTAATAGTGCCTCAATACGCTTTCGATAGGGCGTTTAAACAGGCCCTCCTTCTGTGAACGACGCGTCGTTTTGGCTTGCCTCCCTTGGACTTCGATTCCTGCGATAAAGCGGGGATAAAGATCTTTCATAAACCTTGATCTTACCCCAAGTAGGTTTTTTTTTAAGGTACAATCGTGAAACACTTTCGAGAATATTTGGCCATCCGGAGACTTATTATAAGCGTTTATGAAACTCTTTTAAAGGCAGACGAAGGTATATCAATATTCCTTTTAAAAATCCAAGGTTCCTTCCCTTACCTACATTTTTTCTTGTTTCCTCTTTCCTTTTTCATTATTTTTTCTTCTCTCCACCATTTTTCTTCTCCTTCAAAGCTTTACAACCTCTTTTTTTCGTCGTTTCGTCCTTATCCCTCGCAGGGAATACATTATGCATCGTTCTCTCTTCCCCCTACCACGCCCTCCAATCTTTTCCTCTCATTTTCCTGGGCTTGTGACCTCTCACCATGATTTCCTCCATGTATTTCGACTGACTCGTTAAGAAGATTCCACCGGAAAACGAGGGGTCTCTTTTCATGCATCGTCGAGCCATAGAATTCTATTCGAGACTCGGTAACTAATACCCGAATTTCAATGTTTTTTATACAAAAAATAAAAATAAAGTATTCTATAGACGTGATTTCCTATGAGAAATAATAAAAATAATTGGTGGGTCATTTGAGGAAGTCTATCTCCTACTTGGGCTACCTCGATGTGAACTTTCCCTCACCGGTCCAAACAGCAGTCAGTTTGAATTTTTTCCAACATTTTGCTACATGGGTTATTAAACTTGCATTCAGCGAACAAAAACCTAATTATAGAGTTTGCAATTAATATTTTATAGGTAAGAGAACAATTTCGAATTCAGAGGGCAAAGAAAGGGCTAAAAACTATTAAAAGGCTATTCTATATGAATTATCCAAAAGACGGCCTCTCGGCGCCTCGATTTTTGCTCTCAAATTGCGTATAAATAGAAATTCTCCACACGATTGACACCATCTGACTGTTTTTCCAATAATACTATGCAACTTATGCGTATTTTAATGTTCTGGAGAACTTTAGTTTCTGAGCGGTCACCTAAATGAAAACATTTCCTGTGCCTAAAATTCCACGCATCCACTTAGCCTATAGGTGAATGGATGCAATACATATTCTTCGCTGCTCTAATTTTACGTAGTCTTAATGAACTAAATTGTTTTTATATACAAGATAAAATGAGATAATTAAATGCACTCTAACCCATTAATAGTAGTTTAAGCGCGGAAATTACGCTAAAATTGTACATTTTTTCATTTATTTATACCCTTTCAACTAATTTCTGAACTCTAATTTAGTACTTAAAAAAGAATTTTCAATGTATGAGGCATACTCGATATCTGGAATCAGGAGAATTACAATGACGGAAATATTTCTTAAGGTTTAGTAAAGCAACTTAGGCAAGTAATAATTTGCCATAAATAGAAAAAAAACAGGGAAATACCTCATCATAAGGGCAAGGTTTATTGTTAATCTAGTAAGATAAATTGCTGAAATTCAAACTAAAATGCTCCACGACTTTACAATAGAGTAGCAAGGATCACTGGGTGAGTAATGCGTCGCAGTTTGGGTGGAAAAGGGAGAATTAAGATGAATATGGAGTAGAGGAATGAAGAAGACACGACGAGGCTGAAATCAATGACGATTATTAAAACGCCAACCAAGGGACCACCAAGATACTCCCCGCTGGATAATAAAAATCAATTCGTCCTCCGTCTCTCTCTTTCCACTTTCGCCTTAAAATATTGAGCAAAGGGAGCCTTAAATATTAACGAGAGCCTGAGTCAAGAGAGGAAATTAGGAACTGAGAAAGAAAGAAGATATAAGGGAGCGAAGAAGACGAAAACAAGCTGGAGAGGAAGAATAGGAAAAGAGATGAATCAATTGGGTAGCTCGATTACCCTCTCTAGCTACGCTTCAGTTCTTAAGATGGCTCCACACGGTCATCCTTCGAGTTTAACCCTTCCGTGACTGTGCGGTGTAACGTAGTTACCCCAAACTATGTTACTGTTGTATATTTTTTATTTTGTCCCTTTATAATGTATGTCCCTTAAATGTAATATATTTCTTTTTGTTTGAGCTCAACCACTTAGTCGTTATTTAGGCAACGAATGATTTTTTTACATTAAAATTGTTTTCGAAAAATACAGTTTTTATTGGTGGGGTAACTGAGTTAACCCGCACAGCTGTTGGCGGGAAGAAAAAAAACTTATTTTTTATAAGAGCTTAGGGATAAAAGTTGAATTCAATGAATTTTATTATATCAAAACTTCAATAACGCGAATATTCTACAAAATTGCACCTTTTGTGCTTATTTTTTCATAGCATGTTAGCCAATGTACAGTTACACCGTAGCAAAATATGAATATTACTGCCATTTCGCAAAAACTCAATGTAATATGTTTCCTACAATGTATTTATAAATTATTTAAAACAAGACGTTATATCATAAAAAAGAGCCATGGTGTTACAGGAAAGACTAAAAGAAAATATATAATTTACGAATTATAAATGGGGCACATTAGATACCCCACAAAGTCGTTCGCGCAAGTTTTCTAGGCACGGTCACAGGGTTAAAAAAAACTTCTACGCAATCGGTCTCAACAATATTGTTTTCTTCGCTAACGTCTGTTTGATTTCAACGAGAAAGCAAACTTAAATGATGAAATATGTTGGGCAAAGATTAAGGCTGTGTTAGGCGAACGTTTCTATGAGAAACGCCCTCATTGTCTTCAGGGCAAAGACTGACTTACGGAGTCAGTCAGACTCAGTCAGTCTTGAGCTTGACGATGATGAGGGAATTTTTCATCGAAGCATTGGTTACCGTGAGCCAATGCCACGAAGATTTTATTTTATTTTTTTTATTTTATTCTCAAACCACCGGATACAGCTCTTATTGGCCATTTTACACCGGGGTGTTCAACAAATGTAACATGTAAACGTACACAAACGGCCATGCCCTGGACCGGGGAAACCTACCCAGGCGGGACTCGAACCCGCGACCTCTTGTTTGGCAGGCGAGAACGTTACCCCGCCGCCACCGAGGCTATGAATATTATTCACAGATAAAACCTACGATGTATTAAACTTAAATAGTTACATGGCCACGGTCACTCCATCACAGATTTTGGATCTCGAGCAATGTTGTCGATATAATTCAAGATAAGTTAATTACTTTTTTAAGGAATTCAAAGAAAATAATTATATTCATACAGAACTTTAGCTCGAAAAAATTGTCAACAAAGCCAGCTGAAAGAAATACAAATGCTTAAAAAAATCTTTTTCGGAGGACTGGGAAATATTTACGGGTCTCAAGAAAGATCTTCAAATTGATTCTGGAATATGCAATTATTTTTAAAAAGTGAAATCTCCAAAGAAAAAAACAGTATTGCCATGTAGAACTGCAAGACAAAATTAAACAGCAAGCCAACAAAATTTTAAGCCTATAAGCATAAATGTAAACTCTTGATAACGGTTAACGCAAAAGATCCTACCACTAAAGCGATGTTTTAGGGAGGATTTATTGTAAAATAATTATTTCTGAAGAAAGCCCTAACTAAAGAATAGCATCCACGCGAGGAAGGCGATTAATTAAGCGGGGATTTGGGAAGGAGATAAAGATTCATCCCGAACGCTGCCCCTTTTCCCGGCCCATTACCACAGGCGGGCCAAAGCAACCCTTGCTCTCTGCTCCACCTTTTCCCACTTTCACCGGCAATCCTTTCCCCGTGGAAGTCAAAGCATGCAACAGGTATAGAGCCACCGCACGCTTTTAAGCTTTTAAGGCCAGATTTCAGTGATGTGGGCGGATAGCAGCCGAACGAAACCACTATCCTTCACGGTAGCGACTTCCCTTGACTCCTTCATACCAACACAAAGACCACCAATTTGGAAAACATTTTTTCCGAATAACACACGAATCCCGGCCAATAGGGATTAAATTTCGTCTTCAAAAGTTCACACATAACCTCCAATCAAAAATGAATGAAACGGTTTTTCAAACAAAATTTTTATATTAAAACTTATTTAAGTAAACAGTTCATCATAAATTACATTCGGAGTATCTCTACAGAAGTGTCTTTTTTTACGATCAACAAGAGATTATAACGGCAGCAATAGAACTCGTAAATAGATTAGATGACTTTGTAGTGAAGCCTTCTAACTTAAAACTTATTGCATGTTTCTGAATTTTAATATTATTCATAACAGCATATGGTAGCATAGTTTTTTAGTATGCGTGACGTTTTTTGGACCGTGTGGTGTGCACGTGGGAGTCCAGTTGCATGCTGTATGATGGTGATTGATCACCATCATACAGCATGAAAAATCAAACACCCCTCTTTTGCGTGCTATTTGGGTACAGGTAAAACTAACAAGGAACAAGTCGTGATACACATTAAAGGAACCATGTAGCGTCTGCGTTGCCGTTTAATCACGTCATTCAAATCATGGTTCTTTCATGATAACTCCAATGGTTCTGCAATCTAGAATAGTATCTAATTTTAAGCTTAATGCCAAAGGATCACACATACTCTTTAGAAAAATTCCACTTCGTTTCACTCGAAATTCTAATGCCAGAAAAATCAGGGTTTCTTTAAACGCCATTCTGGTTCCTCGCGATCGATCGTTTAAATGACATTTTAAAAGGTTTTGCGCGATATAAAGAACATCCACAAGGAGTTGGCAGGTTCTTTTTAAGCCCCCGCCAATGAATACTATTAAAAAGGTTAATTCGGTTATTAAACGTTCTGCGGCCGTGAAGCAGTTGTGTGAAAAATTCCCCACTCTTCCATGAGAGAGTACGTCCCGCCAAATTTTACGTTGGGGAATTATTTCACTCAATCAAAATGGTGAATTGAGATAAATAAAAAGTGAAACCTGTTATTCCAACGCGAGCAAAAAATTGGTAAGGCAATTTAGGCAACCACTAACTTGCCATTGAAGGGGAACAAATAGGGAAAAATCTATTCATATGAGCTATTTTTATCTATAACCTAGTACTTTTTTGTGCAATGAATATGCTGATCACCAGGTTTAACCTTTCTCCATTTCATTTCTTTGCAGGCCCATTACCTCGCACAGTAGAAGTAAACTCCATTAAGCAAACCAAAAATGGCCTACAGCTGGGACAACAGGGTCAAGTTCGTGGTCCGTTACTTGTATGGTAAGTAAAACTCCACATTGAAGTATTACGACTTCCTAATGAATATTTTACCCTACAACTTTCAAACATAGTAACTTATTTAATATATAAAGTAAGTATTTCCTTAAAAAACTGTTCGATAAAAAATCATTTTCGTCGGAACGAAGGAACCCCAGTCGCTGGCAGACAACAATACGTTAACATCCGCGGTTGATTGTACACAAAGCAAATTTTTTATTTAAAAGAGGTCATGATCATCCAATTCATCGCAAACTCAAGTCATATCTTTTAAAGATTGTATATTATGTACACCGTAGGGCAGATGATATGAAATGTTTCGATGTGGAACTAACCAGGCATTAATAAGGCATATTAATAAGGCATAGCATTAAAAGAAAAAAATTGAACAGAAAGATAAAACGACCATTACAAAACCTTCGAAAACCATTATATTTCTTAGCCTCATAAGGTCTACGGAGCTATGACATGACTCTTTAATAAATCAAACTAATAAGAAATAATTCTAGCATACCAAATTATTTTAACCAGGTTCTCAAACTGAAAAAAAGTCCAAAAGTTCAACAGTAAAATCAGCTATGGATGAAATCAATAATATTTGTATGAAAAATTTAGTCAAAACATCTCTACGCTCTATAATACATTGTAAATTGTTAACAGCCATGATGAGGATATTTATTCGAATGAGGAAAATTACAACTCAGAATAAAAATCATAAATCTCCACCACAAAGCTAATCTACGGTTTCACAAGTCATAACTAAGCCCTGGAAGTCAGACCTGTCCCTATTGTATCCAAAAAGTGAAGCTCATAAAATGAGTCGGAGGAAAAGCAGCTATTTCAAGCGGTTTAAGGGATACTTTAAAGAATGACAAAAGGACTAAACGAGCGTCCGAGAAAGAGTTTATGAATGAAAAAAAGAAGAAGCACAATAAAAAAGGGGAAGAGGTCATTCCACTTGAAAAAGATTTTTTCCCACTAAAAAAAAAGGCGCTATTACGCTCCCTGTGTCTAAATAAATCTAAAAGAGCAATCAACATGACCAATAAGGTAGCAACTAATCACTTAATAGTGACTGTGCAATTCGTGCATCTCAGCTAACAGAATCAAATTTTGAAACAAAGATTATATTCATAGCTATTCACTCCAAATTAAACTTCGAAATCTCGAAATTAATTAATTTTCTGGCTACTATCAAATAGATTTCACAGAAAATTGAATAATTTAATGAACATAGGCACTACGTTTTTATTAGATTTGAGAGATACATACGTCAAGCGTGTCCTCAAAAAATAATAAAAACTATCTAGAGACATTAATAGCCGGAGTTTGCCAAAAATCCGCAAAAAAAAAGAAATTTGGATCTGAGATAGTATAATTTTCATTGCTTTATTTTGGCTTAGGGGTACCTACTCTACGGATAGTTTCCGTTACGCAAGACTTGTGCAAATTTTAAAGTTCTTCCCTCATGTTCCTAATTTTTTTTTTTCTAAGGAGCATTCCTCACAATAACGTTAATAAACCGCTGAGGGGATAACATTATATCTCATTTCACTATTTTCTGGCACATTAACCTGATTTCATTCCGCAAGGCGATCCAGAAATTTCTTTAGTCTTCTTTTATTTTTGCCACCACAGCTGTACGTCCTCAAGCAAGCCCAAATCCGGTTGAGGTCAGCGTGAAGCAGTTCAAAAAGTACGGCATCGCAGAAAGAGAAACCCCCTCGAGTACGCTTTCCGATTACAGCGGCGGGGCGACCGCTCAGGCAAAGATTTAGGAGGGTAAAGCCACTGTCTATGTGAGAAAAAAGCTATCGACGGGAGAACAACGCAAAAGATATTTATAAAAGGAACGGGTGATAAAAAGAAAACTCAAGGCACGAGGATAAAGGTGCAACGGACGAAATAAATGAGAAAAAAAGACGAACAAAAGAGCGAGCTTGGGGAATGGGAAAAGAAGGCAACAATGAAGGTTAGTGAGAGGTTAGTGGGAAAGAAACAATGGAAGCTGCGCTAAAAGGACGTCGTGGAAACGGAGAGCGTTTTTTTTGAACTCTTGAGGGAGATAATGAAAGGGAGAAGAGGGCAACTTGAGATGAGTGGACGGTGAGGGTCTGGTGGTGAAGATGACCGCCATGAAAGGAGCCGAGAGGCGAAAATGAGAGGGGTTGATGGGAGATAGAGTTGGGGACTTCGATCGCCTACGTCAAAGATACGTCTCTATGTGGTGTGGGTTGAATTTGTATTAGATTGTCTTTCATGTCGCACTATGATTTAACAAATTACATAACAAAAATATATATATCAATATCAACAAACAAAAACAAAAATTAATTTAAAACAGTCTTGCAGATATTAAAGCTGGAGAAGGGAGCAAAGCATTAATGAAAAATTATTGCTGACCTCAGTGGCGTAACTAGGAATATGCTTTGGGGGGGGGGGGTAGGAGGAGCATGGGAGGGGAACCCTCTCCCCGTGGCAACGGGGATTCCGGGAAAATTTTTGAAAAGTGACATGCCTGGAAAATTTTGGCACTTAAAATGTAACTTTAAGCAGATACAGTTATCTTATATCAGAAATAGACAGTTTTTAATTATTTTTTTTTTATTTTTTTAAGGATTGGGGGGGAACTATCCCCTCATCCCCTATAGTTACGCCATTGGCTGACCTAATTCACTGTCTTGCGCGTGACTTCATGGAATGGGCTTTATGTAAATAAAATTAAATAACTTTGCAACTCCTCATAAAAATACTGTACGACATAGTTTTCAACTTGGATGATGACCTGTCAAGTCGAAAAATAGGTCGTATAGTATTAAATTTATGTGAAATTATAAAGTTGCTTTACATTTCACTACATTGTTGAACTAATTCCCGCTTTCAGTAATGATAAAACTCAATATTAGACAGGCAAAATTCAGAAAATATGTTAGCTTTGGTGAACTGACAGCATTTTTTGAAACCTTGCTAAACTAATAATGATTTTGGACATGACTGAACGCGGAAATTATTTCAAAAATAATTTTTCATAGATCCTTTGCTGACTTTTCCAGCTAAAAAAATCAGCTAGGCGGTTTTACGTAAATCATTGGGTGAAATGGAAGAAAATGGAATGAATGTTATTAAATTTTGCTGCGTCAATTTTTTGCGGGTTATGCCACATTTTGTTGACCCAAGTAGAAAGGTGTAACGGAAATTTGATTAGTGCAGGACACATCCATTTGACGCAAAGTTACGAGCTGATATAGGGATCACAAACTGAAGGCAAAAGATGATGTATATGAAATGGTGACTATGAAATTGATGATTGAAGATTACTGCCGAAACCGAGGTCACGTATGAGATCCGGGTGACTTCTAAAGTGGGAAAAAATCCTTGCATAGCGGCTTAGTTTACGAGTCTAAGGCACAAAGACGTGGGAAAATGGGAAAAAGGATGACGCCATTCAAAGGTGGATCCAGGATTTTTTCTGGGGGAGATTAGGGTCTGACAGCCAAACGGTATTCTCATGTTTATGATGAAAAAAATCTACATGCAACAATTACTCTACAAAATACACTCTTAAAAATTAATATAAAAGTTATTAATATGTGAACATCAATAAATTTTATATTAAAATATAACATGTATTAATATTTGAATTGAAAATCTCGTCTATAATTTAAGCGTCTGAGGGGGAACATGTCAATCCGTGCCCCTCTCCCCGCCCCTAAACCCGCCTACTACGTCATTCATTCGTTTTACTCACTTCTTCAGCTTAAAAATCGGCAAAGCTGTTTTACGTAAATTAAAAAGTGATATGGAAGACAAAGGAAATAATTATTATTGATTTTTTCCCGTGTCACTTATTTAAAGGTATTTTCACATATTTGCAAAAATACTCATTAACGTGAAGGCAAAGATACGAGCTGATATAGGGAGCACAGACTAAAGGCAGAATATGGCGTATAGGACATGGTGACTATGAAATTGTTGATTGAAGATTACGGCCAAAACCGAGGTCATATATGAGATCCGGGTGACTACTAGACCCAAGGAGATTGAGAAAAAAAAACGTAAAAAAACGGCTTGATTACGGGACCATGACGCTAAGACGTGAGGGAACGTGAAAAAGATGACGTATACATATGTATACTCCCATCTTCGGCCCAATTCTCTCATCCCAACTCCTTCACGTTCCTTATGAACGCGAGATATAGAGTGAGGTCGAAGAATACATCCTCGAAGGTCCATACAAGGGAAGGGAGTCATTCCACAAGAGGCCTGGCCCTAATGAAAAATAACATGGCGAGTTCCAGCGCGCGGCGATGGAGGGAAGACATTGTTCTCCCCCCCAAGATACTAAAGAAGCACCCCAGCTTCCTCGCCTTTCTCGTCTTAATCTTCACGTGCAGATGATATTGAGCGCTCGCCCTCTTAGCTATCGAGGGAACCGGTAAGCCATACTTTTTACGGTAAATCGGAGTGTAAAATAACTCTTCAAGACTTCCGATACAGAGGAAAAAAACAAGAAAGAATCTAACCGTAAGTGCAAGTTTTAACTGTAACCTAGTATTTTTGGTAATGCTATGAATACGCTGAACACCAATTTTCACCTTTCTCCATTGCCTTTCTTTACCGGCCAGAATTATTCGCATCTCTCTTGCTTTATTTGCATTTCTTTATATCCAGAATCCAAAGTATTTCTTGATCGCATTTATTACTTCGCAGAGGAAAAGTAAACTCCATTACGCAAACCAAAAATGGAGTCTCGCAAAAATTCAGGATCAAAAATGAATTGCGGATGCGGTAACTTTTTTAAACATATTTTTTTTTCCAAATTCCGTGATAGGGAAACAGCAAACCTATTCTCCATAAAATCTAAACAGCAAAACTCGATTTCGGTGACCTGGACCGTTTCAGTGACTCATTACCATTTTTAATAAGTTATCCTTAATTTTTTTACGCCTAGGGTACCATGGCAATAACGAAGTCGGGCATCGCTGAAAACTTTGATAAAATTTTATTTGAGGAATAATCTTCACAGTGGCAACGCCCTAAAAAAAGCTCGTAATAAGCCCATGGCAACACGTAATCCATAAAAACCATCCAATAACTGACTCCCACCACCCAGCTTCATCAGATTCCCTTGAAAAAGCGACCAGCATTGGTCTTAAAACGTTGGCATTACAAAAACATTGACGAAGCGACATAGCCCAAAAAGATTTAACCACCATGACGAGTACACACGAAATTTTAAACGAAGAATTTAGCTATATTATTTCATTTTACAAAATTCTGACGCCTCTGAAAGGGATCATTCTGATTTCCTTCTTAACGACTACGATTCAATCATTTATAATGATTACAGCTCTTTGCACCTTTTATTTATTAAGCATATCCTTACCTCAAAATTGCATTTTGCAGGCGCTTCTTAGTGACCTATAGATTACACGGCAGCATGAGTTAACCACCATGACGAGTACACGCGAAATTTTAAACGAAGAATTAAGTTATATTATTTCATTTTACAAAATTCTGACGTCGCTGAAAGAGATCATTCTGATTTCCTTCTTAACAACTACGATTTAATCATTTATAATGATTACAGCTCTTTGCACTTTTCATTTATTAAGCATATCCTTACCTCAAAATTGCATTTTGCAGGCGTTTCTTAGTGACCTATGTATTACACGGCAGCAGTTTTGTGGTATTTTCTAATAAAATGACTCTCCCGGATCAAACGCTAAGCACGGTAGAGCACCTCAAAAAATCGTGCCTCCAGAGAGGAGGTAGTGGTTTACTCGTGATGAATAGAGGAGGCGGTGAGATGGCACTGTACGAAATGACAAGAGAGAAAGAGCTTTCATTTCGCAAAGGAACGCCACACAGTTGCAGTCAAGGCCGGCGCTGAAAGGGAAAACGAAGTGAATGGCATTGTGAGCACACGAAAGCTGATCGATAAGGCGTCTCCATGCACGCGTCCCAGAAACCTAGCCCAATGTCCTACAAGTCCTCTTCGTTTATTTCACATAATTTCTCAAAAAATAATCAGGAGATTTTAATCTAAAACGTTAAAAGATATACCTTTGACCGACTAAATTGATGCCGATTTTACACGAAGGAGTTTGTTTTGGGTCTTAAGACAAGCACGTGCGCAATGAATAGTACAAATAGGTTAAAGGTTAATGGACCTTCGATGGATTGTGTTTGCAGAGATATTGAATTTTAAACGTTTACATAAGTAGTTTTTAGTAAACAAAGTCCTCATGCCGATAGATAAATCCGATAAGCAGACAAACTCATATCTAACAATGAAATTTTCCTAACTCTCAAAGCCAAAAATTTGTTTGCATTAAAAGGCCGGCAACATTCAATCGAACCACGCCTTGTCACGATTTGAGACGGATCTCTTAAAATCCCAAAAGACAAGAAAATTTCAAATCCATGGGTACCAAAATTGTAAAATAGAAATCAGAGATCCATTGGAAGCATATATTCGCTACTTCCTCTGAAATATAACTTGACTGCCAAAGCACTTAATTAATTTCAAAAATGCTAGTTCCCTGATGATGAACCAAGGTCTTCATACTTTTAGTCATACTTATAATCACTATTTTCTAAAGGAGAGTAAAAATAACTTTAGGCAAGTATCTAACGACTCTCGCACGGCAGTTGTTTCCAAAAAGTTGTGCCTGAAGTATATGCACTACTTACCTACATGACTGGCATGCGGTTGGCCTATAAGACGACAAAGATAAGAAATCTTTGAGGGGTATTTTGAAATTCGAAGACGAAAATTTAAGGTGATTAGTTAATACTTTCAATAGCTATAATCTCTCCACCATTTGTACTAAAATTTAAAAAAATCATTCTTACGTCTTCAGAACTCAAGTTCATTCGCCTAAATTTTAACGGAAACTCTACGCAGCGGATTAAGAATAAATACGATCTAACAAATTATAAAACGTACATACCTAGCAAAAGATATTTGAAAAATAAAATTATTTATAACTTACTCTCATTAAAAAATGGGTCATTACATTTGATTGGAACAATAATTAACAAACTTTGTCTCCACCACAATTGACTACACTAACGCAGAGCCAGAAATAAAACACAGGAACTGGCAAAAATACTGATCCTTCGTCCTCAGCAGTTAATCAACGGAGGAGTGTGGCCAAATTCTTTTTTCTTAAAAGTAGACAGGCTTCCTCCTTCGGTCCCAACAATGGCACCATAATTCCAGTTGATTAAAGGAGTTGGGCAGAGATAATTGATGCGAAACGCTCATCTGCGAAAGAAATGCAGGAACGGCCCATCCCCAAGACAAGCAATCGATATTTTTAACTTCAGTTCTCTCGCCATCTCCTAACGTTGGGGAATAGAAGATCTCCGGGATAATTAGTCGCAGACGAAAGGCATCATGAAAATTTGAAACCTTTCCGAAGTTACAGCCACTGAACGAGACTTAATTTCCATGGGATTCCGTACACTTATGGTATATCATCGATAATACAAGATAAATAGGCGTGAACAATAAAAATCCTTGATAAAATCGCTGAAGGAACAAACATTTTTCATCAAACTAAATATATTCTTTATCACAGAGTACTAATATACAATTAGGAAAGAAAACAATGTAAATGGAAAACGTAATGATATTAAATCTAATAAGCGTATTTTAAGTAAATATTTTTACTTCTTTGTAAGCACTAGAACCTTTTGATTTCTTCAGTGATCTAAGAGAAAGCCAGTGGAAATCCGCACTCAGACCATTCTGCGATAGGAAATTATACATGCAAATTGGATCAATACCTTAGAGATGAGTTTTTTACCATGAGAGGTAAATTTTCCTATCTGAAAACTTCGTTACCATTAAATAAAGTACTCAGCGTGAAGAATGTGTCATAGGTTATGCATCAATATTTCACCCAAAACTCCTTTTCAGGGATTCATTTTCCGTTTCCAAGATAATATAAACTATTTCCGGAGCTGATTAACCTCAGTTTTTGGCCTCATCTTTTGAATACTGAGAATCTTCATTCTTGTTCATATTTCCTCGTCAAAAAATTACCCCTTAAAGTAGCAGCAAGAAGAAGAGCTATTTTGGAAGCTTAAAATGCAGAAATTTCAGATAGGAAATTTTTAATAACAAATGACTATTTCATTTCAAAATGTTGGACATACGCTATTTTGAAAACTATCTATGGGCAATATTACAATACTTTGCTTATAGCAACTATCACTAAAACCTTTTGAAAACAGCATGGAATCAAAGTTAATAAAAACCGTAAATAATCATAGTTTAAGTGGTTACCCAGGCTATTTTTTATCGATTCGTACGTATTTTTTCCTAATTATATAGCCTCCAGAAAATTTACTATGGTCACAATATTACTTGCTTTGCTGAAACTGCAATCCTCATTTCAAGATTTAGAGATTTTTCCGCTCTAATTCCATGATCCATTATAAATACTAGAATTATTCATGCCGCTCTCAAAAGATATAGATATTTCATTCGGTTATAAAAATACCTTAACACAAATCAACGCTCCCGCATAAACGAATGAAAGCCAATTCAATTTTTGGTATAATACCTGCCATAATTCTTTATATACATGACTACCATTCTTCAATATGAGCCAATTAAATTACCCGCAATAATCGTCTGGATGGGACTACAAATGAATCGTAATGGGATTGAAAATGATCCCAAATTAAGTATGAAACCAATATCTTCGCAAGCAATGATTGTTTCACAGCAGAACTAGACGTAATATGGGTATAATTTAGAAACCTCTCGATTCCAACCGAATTGAGTTATCGCAGAAGAGGTGCTTCAAAGCTATAACGACATTATTTCCTCGGATTGGAGATGAAGAAACTCCACAATATCTTCGTTTCCCGAAAACCCAGCTAATTTCAACTCGGTCTGAATCCATCAAATACCTACGTAAATTTCCGCCTACATGGAAAGTGAACAAATTTCTTCAAAATGGGGATGAAATCAGTGACAACATTTCGAAATTGTGAGGGAAGATGAAAAGAATAAGGACACTATCGTGGCTACTAATGGATGACTCCATTGAATGCTTGACAATATGTAAGTGCTGTCACAAGGCATGATTTCCCTAGAGCCAAGGTAACGAAAAAAATTATTAAATGCGAAGGATCACAATGATATGGAAAGAGAGACAATTTCCAAAATCCTCTTCATTTAGCCTTCCCCTAAGATGCTCCTAAGGCGGGCTATTGTTGGTATGCGAAATATGCCACCCCTGACTCATTACGTAATATCAGACATTTGTGATGGGACTTCAAGAACAAGGAAAACAGAAAGTTGATATGTTTTCTCCGTTAAATTAAAAGTTATTACAATCTATGACGACACTGAACTGCGAAAATAAATTAGAATGTATGCTAAAAAGTCACAATACATAAAAAATATTTGACTTTAATGTAAAATTATAATTTACTTGAGCGAAACAATACTAATTGAAATAAGATAACCATCTTTTCCTTGAAGAAAATCATTCGTAGCATCAATTTATAAATGTAACACAATATATTAATGTACATACAATGTACAGTATTATCCATAGCTACAAGCTGTGCCACGGATCCAGATAGGGGCTAGGGCCCCTCCCTTGCTTATCCAATTTACACTAGTGAAAATACTAATTTTTTTCAGTTGTAGAATACAGGAGAAGAGAACCCCCTACCCCCACTTGTCCCTATCCTAGGTTCGCTACTGGCTACAAGTAAAAAAAAAATTTAAATTCGTAAATTGTCACTCATTAAAAAAAGACGAGTATCTTATATACTTGCGGTGCGCTACAATCTATGAGAAGTCCGAAACAAAGAGACAAATATTATACCTCCCACGAACCTCCTGTCACTCCTTTCTCAAGAGGGACGTTCCAATCCCATTAATTCCCAGCGGCTCTCAAGCGTTACCATCACAATACTGCCTCGTTCTCTCTTTGTCTTGCCAATTACGTTCCATGTCCTCTACCCTCGTGTGCACGACTCCAAAAACCTTGGATGACGCGATGTTTGGAGACTGACTTGGACGGATTCAATCGCGACTACTCAAAATCCGCGTCAATTCAGGCGATCTGTTTTAATTGACATTGGGACAGATATTTTTTGTTCATTCCTCGGTCGTGTTACTGATCCTGTCATTTTCTTAAGCCGGTATCCCGTGTCCTGCACTACTCCAGGCATGCAAGCAAGTGTACTTGTGGTTACGCAGCCAAAAATGTGAAATATAATGGTAATCCTAAGTATTCGACAGCATCCTAGCTGGTGTATGCTTGTTTTTATAACTGTTGCAATGGCATTGTAATAATGCGAACAACGGCAGGTCCAAAAGTGTTTAAAATAAAGGCAATCCCGTTTAGTTGACAGCATCCTAGCTGGTATATAATTGTTACATCTCAAGCTTGACTTAACAAGTAAAATCCGTTGATTATCTAATTTCATTCTACGTAGAGCTGAAAATGACATTAGAATGTCATTGAATAAATATACTTGGAATTATATACACCATCAGATGTAATAGGCCAACCCTGTTTTTATCTTGTAAACGCATTCAGGCGAAATTCCTAAGGTGTACCCGTAACCCAGTCGGTGTATTAAATCGGGAAGGGTAGCATTTAAATGACATTTCTCATTTCATTGAACATTCATTTCCACCAAGTAAGGCCTAAAAATGTTCAGTTCACTATATCTACAATTGATTGTCCTAGTACCTCCATACTCTATAGTGAGAAATATAATTTCCCATAGCAACGCTCTGATAAACCTTTCACCTATTTAAGAATCTTAAGTGTACCTCATCTTAAGTCTTAAGATGAGGTATCTTAAGACTTAAGATGAGGTATCATAAGATACCTCATCGTCTTTCCCTTCATCCACATTATCAAATTGATACGAAAAATGCGAAATTCAAATAACTGTAGAAGTAAAAAACTATAGATCTAAGGTAGACAAGATAGACGTTATACTTTACATTACTCACAACAGAATAAAAACCGGGAGCTTGGAGAAATTTAATATAATTTTTGAGCCAAAAATCAGAATACGACGCTAATACGCTTTCAAATTTTGAAATTATTGGGCTTCCCGCGCTAGATAGAAACTCTTGAATCCTTGCTATGTTTGGCGTTTATTTTTTTCTATAAAAATATTACTGGTACCACCTAGCTTGACTCTTAATAAATCAAAAAATGCCCTTTCAAAGGGAGACAGTGGGACAAAGCTCTCAGGAAATGCAATGGAAGTAAAATAATGAGGCTTCATCAAAGGCAAAGACAAGACATGCGCTCATTTTTCAGTGACCGAATGAGCTTTAAAAAATGAACAAACTCGCAATAATAAGGCAATTTTATACGACTTCTACACCAATTAAAATCTTTCATTTGTTCGCACTATATACATTTTTTCAAAATAACGTTAATGTAATGAGCAAAAGTACCTAGTTTACATGTGCTTACAAAATTTAATATTTTACACGATTCATATGCAATACATCTCTTTGTATGAACACATTGGATGTTTAGAATTCGTATTATGTATAAACAATCTATTTCGAGAAAAAACTTGAAAAAAATTTTCCTAGTATAGAGTTGTAAAAACAATCTCGCATTTTGTATTGAATACATGCTTTAAAAAATTTTGCATATTTTTTACTGTGCTACCATAAAAATTATAACCAGAAAGGCTGATAATTCTAGTTAGCTCAATATTTACTTAGTATCATTCTTTGAATAAAAATTATAACGCATTTTTCTCAAGTGCAACTTACACTCTATACTATATCAACTTTAATTTTTGGGTAAGTGCTTCACCTAAGAGCAAAAAGAATGCGAAAAAAAACAATATGAAAAATTTTATTTCAAGGGACTATTTAACATTTAAGGGTCATATACAGGTATACTAGAGATAATCTCTGCAAGCCACAATAAAACTACACGAAACTGAAGAACTTTATAGTTAAAAATTGGAATATCACTATTTTCTGTAGGATATTGTTTTACGAAACATCACGTAAAACATGCTTGCATTGGATATATTCCTTGAGGTATCTACTTATCCAAGATTCGCATAGTCGTTTATTTTTTTATATTTTTATTGCTTCACATGCTCAAAAATAACCAGTAACACTAACAAATTTACTATCAATGCAAACTAAATTCTCCTGGAAACGTTTCTCGAAAGATAGGAAAATTTCCAAAGAATTTTTATCGATCCCGGTACGAATTAAAAGCTTATGGCATTTTTTTCTATTTTCATGGCAACGACTTGGAAGAAATTAATTCTGAGCCTTCTCGAAAATGTCCACGCGGTCATAACTCCCATCAGAAAGCTTCGCGATTCTATTTTTTCCCCCTCTCAGGTAGTTTTCTTTTTAGGACTATACCGACCTAGCTACATGACTCGGAAAGTGGGACAGAGATAAAGATGGAGGGGTAAAAAGGAAGGTGTGTTCGCGGATTTGTTGAGATAAAGGGGATCAAAGCGAAAGGGATTACTGCTGGGCAAACAGAGGAGTTGTATTGGGAGTGAAAGAACATACGCAGCGGTCGAAAAAGGTGAGGAAAACAACGAAGACGAAAAGAAAGGGTGAAGGAAAGAGTTGTGTATTCTAGATAGAATTCGAGTCGTATAATCATACCTTAAAATCATTTGAAAGGGCACATAAATTAGTATGCTAGCAACTGGTAACGCTCATGTTGAACTAGTGACGTAACTATGGGTGGATAAGGGGGATAAATCCCCCCCCAAAATCCTCGCAAATATTATAACAAAATAGTATTCTTATATTTCCCCTGTTGTGATGATTTCCGGAGGAATTACGAGTGAAAACCAAATTTCAAGCGCCAAAATTTTGCAAAATGTATATCCATGCCTGCACGTCATTTTTCAAACATTTTTCCGGACCATCGTTGCTTGAGGGAGGGGGTCGCCCTCAGTCCCAGCAAAGCAACCGTCGTTTGTGTTTTTCTCGGAATATACGCAATACGTATTTTAAAAATTCCATTGTAGACATGTTGAATAAGATTAGTAAATTCGTGTGCAAGTATCGCATTTTGTAAGCAGATGCAAACAATGAACTTTTGCTCATTACATTTATATTGTTTCAGAATTTATTAAACAGGGTGAACACATAAAACATTTTGATGAATGTAGAAATTATATGATTGGCCTTATTAATGTGAGTTTTTTTCATTTTTTAGCCTCATTTGGTCACTAAAAAATTTGCACACGTCTTGTGTTGAAGCACATACCTTGGATGAAGCCTCATTATTTGCCTTCTCTTGCTGAGAGCTGTATCTTAATGGCTCCCTTTGAATGGGCGATTTTTTATATTTTTTAAGAGCCTTGTTAGCTGGTGCTAGCAATATTTTTAAAAAATTCCACCTTACTTGTATTGCTATATATTCATTACACTCAATAAAATATTCAAATTTTGGAGAGATAGATGATGAATTCACCCCGGACTAAGCCACAGGCGCGTGACTCACACCTTCAGGGAATAAGGGACACCGTCTTACGCGTGGAAATCTCGAACTTGGGCATTTTCCGGGGAATTTACGAAGAATTCAACCTGCATTTGAACTTACTGATATAAATACCTCTGAATATACCTCCTGAACTAGTGGCCCTTCGATCAGCAGCCAAGCGCTCTACCCAATAGGTTACCACGCTCCCTTATTCAATTCTATTGACGACTTCCTAAATTATTGTACCTATTTTATACGACAAACGTAATCTGACTTCAATACAGCAATGAATTGCTAAATACTGAATATGATATCTTTGTGAGATGCTCAGATTTTTTCTGTACTTCCCTTTTTATGCTTTAAGTTTCCCCTCAAAAATATTACCGGTATTGCTTGATAATGAGCACAAATTGGTTTTTATCACAAGGGCAAGCATACTACCATTTTAATCAGGCAAACACGGAAGTGGTGATCAGCTCGCTTAGAAATTTACCACTCCTAAATGCCTCAACAGCTACAATATAGAGGAATATAATGATACAATATAGAGCGATATAATCGTGGAAAATTGCATGTGTTTCTCTCAATATGGAAAAATTCCACTCCACCACGCTTAGTTCTGGTTTTGCGATAAAGAGGGTCTATTTTGAACGGAAGCTGGTGTAGTTCAATAAAATGGGCAAATCATTAGTATAACATTGTTTTAAAGCTTAATTTCTCAGTATTAACCCCTAGAGTTCATAAAAGTAAACATTTTGCTGGGATACTTTGAGTTGTGGGGCAAGGCAAGGGGTGCTGGTTGACCAGGGTAAGAGGTTTGCACGCCCTCCGGGATTGGACGTTGCTATGCTCACAGAAGGTTTTCCCGCAAACCCCTTGCTCGTTCAGGTAGGAAACGAACGGGAATTTTAGGCTTGCGATGGGAAAGGTAAGGTTGGCTTCCCTTTGAGCAGCATCGGAATGATGAAGAGCAGGGTTACGTGGGAGAAAAGTTTTAAGCCCGCAGGCGCTGGGTTCGACGGAAAACAAAAGATTAGCAAAATCATTCTCAAAAAATAGCCGAATAAAAATTTTACTTGCGATGTTAGTTTTTATGAAACACATTACTTAAAAATATTTTGATATCGATTTCTCTGTAAATATCATCTGTTTATAAATCTGAATATTATTTGAAGCTAATGCGATGAAATTATGTTCCTTTTCCTTTATTGCCCGGTTGCTTAGCCCGATTGCCACCGCTCAGAGAGAGAGTCAGATCCCTCAAATCCATATTCAAAGTGCCAGAGCACGATGTAATTATATTTGCATGAAGACTTGTATAATTAAATATAGTGTAAAAAAATGGAACACATACATTAATATGCAGTGAGCAATGGCAGAATTTTCATATTTTTCTTACATGCAATTGCTCAATTGCTTTTACTATAGTTTGGCTTTAGGGATGTTTAGTCAAATTTGAGTAAAATTCACACGGAGCCTTTCATACATAATACCTTAAAAAAACTTTCTAAAACATTTTTACCTGGGGAATCTAAGAAAACCATGACGATGTACACATTCGTTTAACGATTAAAATTTAATGTTAAACTTAAATGAGGCATATAACGATGACGATATGTCAAAGGTTCCCAATGTATAAGGTAATATCTTTTAATATCTATCTAATATTTAACATCCTTTTATATTAATTTACGAAATTATTTCGAAACAGCCAAAAGTGAGATTTTACGCAATGATATGCCAATTTCAGCGTTTTTTGGCGTGAGCAGCGTACACGCAGTAAGTGTGTACTGTAACTTAAGGCTTAGAGATGAAATTTATTGTCATGATCAGATGGAGATAATATTTGTACAGAGCTATTCGAGAGGTATCATACATTTTATTTAAATGCCACCCATTCCATTTCACGGGGGAATAATCTTGAAATATATAACTATCTTTATATACATAATAGATCTTCATCTTCTTCATCTTCACGCTCTTCACATGCCTTTTTCCCCATCTTCGTGAATATTTTCCCGAGTGGGAAATGTATTTCGCCCGCGCCACGCGCAGATTTCACCTTTTCGTGTCGAGATAAGTGAGAGGTTTTTTGGGACCAGATGAGAAGGAGAAATAAAAAAGTGACCCAGTGGGGCAAGAGCGAGGCTATTGACAGGTATTTCTCATCCAGGCAGTCCCTTTCCGTGCTACGGGTAGTTCCACCGGGAGAACGATATGCCCGTGTCACGCTAGTTCCCCCAAACGATTTGAATCTCATGCATTATTCAAGTACCGGCCTTGTCGGGCCCTTTTCCTTTATTGCCCGGTTGCTTAGCCCGATTGCCACCGCTCAGAGAGAGATTCAGATCCCTCAAATCCATATTCGAAGTGCCAGAGCACGACTTTCGAGGGATCAAGATACCAATCCGTTCGACAGTCTGTACATTTGAAGGGCGACAGCGAATCTCGGCATGATTTTTAAGGCACGAAATGATAAACCCTCGCCAATACTATTGGGAGTACCGATTGGTAATGATAGCTGACAGATTTCTGAGTGGATCATCTCAAAACGTTGACATCAAGTAAATAAATTGCCTACCATTATAAGAATATTAAATACTAGGACGGTAATAAATACATAAGTACTGAACAGTAGGGTACTATATCCAACTCGACTAATTGAATGATTTAATAAATTCTAAATCTATTTTGCGTACTTATAAAAGCAATGTCTTATAGGACTTACTCTCTGGGTTTTCGGTAATTAACGATAGCCCTGTGGGTCCAAAATGAGGGTGAAAAATAATTCATTGAGGGTGCACAACATGTAAAAACAATTGAGGTATATCGCTAACTCAAACCATGTACTTTTTTTTAATTGCCCAGCCCGTTATACCCATTAAAGCATTTCAGGAGGTTATGGTCTTTTCAATCTATCATTGGTTTCTTTTAAAAGTGAAAACTGTTATATATATGGCTACGCCAAATATTTTCAACTACTCCCATGCAAATTTGAAGGTTTTGGAAGACGATAGTCGCGATTTAATATTTCGATTCGATCGATAAATTGTGCATTTGAAGGATTAAAATGGACATCGACATGATATGCTAGACAAGTAGCAAAAATACTCACAAGATTCCAAGGAATTTAAGGGTGTTGAAGTCTGGCTGACATTCTAAATGCGGTACTTATCCCTAATCATATCGATAAAAAAATGCAGAATTTAGTTAAAAACATTTTCTTCGGTCATGATTCTTCACTTGCGATAACATTCAACATTGAAGTACATTAAAATTAAATTCATTTCAAGCAAGTAGTATGCTGGTGATATATATTCAACCATTTCTAACATGCTTCACTACAAATATTATATGGATGAGAAGGGTAAGGTAAGTCATAGGAAATGCCAGTCATGTTTAATAGGAGATTGGCCAACTCTACGAGCCTAACTCATTCCCTGTTCCTTGATATCAATCGCTCTTACTACAGGTCACAATCATTCCCTTGCTATAGTTATTTGCACACAATTGACCCATGTGTGCTGTGTACTGTGACCCATGCCGCTACCTCAAGAAGATGTTACCTCAGAAAAGAAAGACGAAGAAAAAACTCGAGAACAAAATAAAATGAAAAAAAAACATGGTTCAAGAGTGTTGCCTTGGGTCGAAATATACGGAGATTTTGAAATACCCCGGGGAAAACGAGAGAAGAAGAGAACGGGAATCTGTGGTAGTTCTTCCGAACGCAAGAGGCGTTGCTGTAGCAAAAAAAAGGCCAGCAGGCATCGTAAAATATGAGGCGTCGAGAGGTCACGGATACTGGGAAAACGGCCCACGGGGGGACCGGAGTGAGGATAAGGTCGGGGAAAAGTATGCTGGAGAACCAGTGGGCAGGTGGGTGGATAAGGGTGGTCAAGCAGTAAAGGAGCTCGCGTGTCCCTGATGCAGGGCCGGAACTGGGAGTTTTGTCACGGGGGCCAAAAATCAGTTTGCCGCCCCGCCCCTCTTGGCTCCTTTCTCCCTATCCCAAACCACAAAAATGTATAAAGCATCCGTAAGCTATTTTTATGAGATGCGGTAGTTGAAATTACGTACTGTATGTTTGCTATAAAAAATTTTATCAATATTATCGTTTAATAATTTAAAATGTAATATCTATTCGAAATGTGGTGCAGCTAAATAATGATGAGAATAAAATGGTTCCGACCAAGTAAGTAATGAGGCTAAAGTGCTAAGAAAAGTGGGAGAAATGAGAAGTCTTCTATATACCTTAAGGAGAAGACTTAGAATTAGTTAGCCAAGTTATGAGGCATGATAGCCAGATGAAAACAGTCGTAGGACAGGTGGAAGTGAGGAAGAGGAACGGACGGCCCCGAATGTGTTACATAGGACGTAGGAGAGAAGAAATACGTCGCTATGAAAAGGCTAGCGGATAGGAGAGAGGAATGGATAGCTGCGCCAAACCACTCTTAGGATTGTTGACTAATAATTATGAACCTGATCTTTAATGACATCATCAACTCGCGATAAATGGAGGAAAATTTCACGTCTGTTTTATAGTTAAAACGTAAAAGAAATCATGAATGAGGGAGAAAATTTATAGGTCGCTACTTGAATTTTTCCATGCATCTAAGGAGTTCTTTCAATGAATTGTGGTTCCAGGTCCGAGAGTACGACCCCAATACCGATCAAATTCTCGCCGAATCACAGCGGTACGAAGCAGGCCCAGGGAGGGGCTGGGGGGGTTATACTCCCCCCCTTGGGGTGTCCAATTAACACTAGAAAAAATAATAATTTTGATCAGTTGTCGCCAACATTTCTGCTTTGGGCCATTTATATTACGTAAAATAATAATATAATAATAATCATAATTTCAAATAAAAGCGAAATACATTGTAGAAACTTGCCGTAAGGTAAAATTAGTCAATATATTTATCCATGTTTTTTTAAGATAATTCTTTGTAAAAATTAGTCTAAAACTTTCGTAACCTGCTGTATCCCCACAACTGCTGGTAAGGTTAACCACCAAGAATCGCCACCTAGCACCCCCTCCGTTCTCCCCATCTGGGATCATCCACTGATAAGCAGTATCTACATTTCTTCAACCTGATCCTCTAGCGTTCAAATCCGAGTAAAGCTCCGGTAAGATGAGCTATAGGGCATTGTGAAAGTATTGGGGACTACAGTTTGTAAAAAAAAGCAAAACACCCGAGTTTGAGAAGCTCTATCGTCTATACAAATCAATCCATTTCAATGCAACAAAAATCACACGAAAGAGAATTTAGTTTCAAGTTGAATCATTTGCCTCAACAAATCTTCGGCCACACTGTATTTCCCGTATTTCATTTTTTCTCAAAAAAGTACCCGTTTTTTGCATGTACCGAGCTTTGAGCGTTTGGTATTCCCGTTGTTTCCGTTTCAATAACTTAAAATTTTGATAAAAGTAGCCAAATCTATTTTTTAAGAGTTTGAAAAAAACGAATAGTTGACAGCACTAAACCTGATGGATTTGTTGTAAATAGCACAAATCTCTGATAACTTCGAAACAGATGGGTCTATAGGGTAGTTTCTTTCATCAAAGAAAACGAAATGAATTGATTGCGATTCATTACCCAACATTAGTGTATTCATAGTATACAAATTATTTGGTTTTAGACCAGCTTTAGACCAATTTAGAGCAATGTTAATCGTCAATTTTAACCTCATTTGAAAGAGGCCAGGTTGGCGACCATGCGATGCCACTGCAAGTGACGTCACAGGGACCTACATTCTATACGAGTAGTCAGGAGTTTTACATCGTCTGAGATTACCAATGCATGCATGAGAAACAGAGCTTAGGCAATTTTAATAATGACTTTTTAAAATTGCCCATGGTGGGAAATTTTCCTTCGTTTGATATGGTATTGATAATCCTTATTTAAGCCAAGCGCTACCTGCTAGCAGGGTACTGCGCTACCTGCTAGCAGCCTGCATCATATCGGCGCTCACAGCCTCGCACCAAGGTGGCCTCACACGGTGACATCCGGAACCAGAATGACGTCACACGGGCTTTTCCCAGCATTCATAATTAGCCGTCGCGTCTTCGCGCGCTTGAAAATTTCACTTTTCATTTAATCGCGAAAAATATAAATCGTCATTTTAAAATCTAAAAGCGTGAAATACGTACTTCAGGAGTAGTAATCTTTCGATTTAGGCAACGTAAAAGTAAGAGGAAATCACCATAATGAAAATTGTTTGGTACTGATGTTTCCTGTACGATGAATGCAATGCTGGTAGTAGTGGCGGGTACTTGCATCGATCGGAAAGTCTCGTGTTCCCATCTCAGTCTCCTTATCATCTCGCCCTCCCATTGGTGATGCGGATGGGAGTGGAATGGGAGGAGGGAGGGGTGAAATCTGCGCCCAGCGATGGTCCCCTCGCCAGACGTACCACATACCAGCGAGCTCGAGGAAACCCCCTAGGGAGAGAGAGAGGAGCTTGAAGAACAAGGGGTGAAATGCCTTCACGCAGGGCATATGGGAAAAGGATGAGAGTGGAAGGGTTACGGTGGGGTCAAAGGAGCGGATTTGCCGAGGGTTGAAGGGTCGAGTTGTCTCTAGCGAACCAAGAGGAAGGAGCAGCCTTTATAAGGAGGTACGCCCGGTTACTACGCGATTCAAAACAGATAATTTTTGCAAACATCATTTAGAGAAAAGTTTGAATATCGTAATCGAAATTCACCAGGGCTGGAAAAATTCGGTCAATCAAAATTTGGTTAATTCAATCCTTATATTCTCAATATTTTATAAAATAATTTAAAATAAATATAAATAATAAAAAAATAATACTTTCTACACTTTTTTGATCGAGCAATGCGCCATTTTCAAGTAATAACGTGATTTGACTTCAATATCCTAATTACTCAAAACGTAGGACGGTGATGGTCATAGTATATGGCGATATTCGACACGATTAAGTATTGTGTATGATTTAACTGATACATATCATCAACACCAACATTGAAACAACTCACTAATGTGGGCCATGAATTTCCTTCAATGTGACTTTTAACTTGATATTTTACTTTCCATTAGTCAATCATAACCACGGTAAAAAGTCACGGGAAAACTGGCTTTGGTTTTTAAAAATTTCCTAGACAATGCTATAGATAGAAGAATCTAGTCGTTCAATGCAATAAAATGATCATAGAATTGTTTATAGTACTCTGTTATGAAATTGGAATCCTCGAGAAACCGAGGCTTCATTTCGTACAGGCGCTCTGCCATATTTGGCGGCTTAATAAAATTGTAAGTTGTAAAAGTCAAAAATGGGAGACGAGTGATACCATTTCTAGGTATTAACTAATAATAATTTGGGAATCGCGAAAACTCAATCCAGCAGTATGAGATCTATCAGAATCAAATAAAGACAGATTGCACAAAAAAATAATGTTTTTCCGGGTAATTATGATTAGGCTTGATCAGTTACGAAATATTTATAAACGCAAGTTACAACACGTGTATGCAGGATACGAGGAAAAGCGGGCAAAGGCGAGTCGTATCTTTACAATGGATATCCGACAACGCATGTTATCCCGGTTTTATGGAAGGCTGAGTTGGGATGGGTTGGCCATTGATTTTCAGAACAAGAACATGCGGAAAAAATATAAGGTAGCCAACATATATTTTCATTGACTCTGCGCCGGATTGTTCCTGAAATTACGCTCACAAATTGACAGTGTAATTGAGGGAGTTATTGGCCATTAATAAATGCTCTGGGATGTCGTCTTAGAGAGATGGAAATATAGTGGGAGCATTAACATTACAGTTGTCACAATTGAAAAAAATCATTCCTATTCCATCCGAAATAATTACAGATCATCTCAGCCGAATTGTATTAAAATGTTCATTGTTTTACCTAGGTTTTTCAGAATCGGCGCGATATCCAAAACCTACAGCAACCTAAAGCTACACCTTGAACATTGACGCAATAATTGACATTTTTTGAAAACACGAAAAGGTAAACATAAAGCATAATTAAGGTATTAGTTCGCTCTTAAAATTGACATAAATCGGCTGTAAACGGAGGAAACACATTTTTCTTTTTTACTTGAAAGTGTGAATAATTGGGTGCTATTATTAGTAACAATTTCAATGGCTTAAAGTTCATCTGATTTAATTTATGAGTTTACCGTCGTTAATCTAAACACTGGGCAAATAGTTTGAATGCGATTATGCACCTTAAAATCATTCTCAAAAACTTAAAAGTTTAATTTTTTGGGAAGGATTAAAATTCTCAAAAATTTAAAAGAGAGAGTTCTCCTGCAACAAAAAAATAATTCGAATAAATTCGAAATTTAAGTCGCCACCAAGGATAAAAATCGTGTTGTGAAAAATGATCTTTATAATATTATTTACAACCGCATAAGGTGTTCGCATTTCGTATTCCAGTTAAGACGCATGCATAACGTCCACCAAATAGGGATTGCGAACTGAGATTCCTGTTTTTAAAATACACATTTCAGCTGTAACGTAGCCTTTGGATAGATAAGGGTAAAACTCACAGAAAACTATGTTTGGGAAAGAGTATTTTTACATATTCTGACTTGAGAGGTCTGTTTCTTCTTCTAAGCCACTTAGTAGCACAAAAATTTTCGATTGGAAATATTCGTAGGCTTCATTATGGTTTAGAAACCTGCACCATTCAATTAGTACCCCTAAGCTCTATCCATTAAGCCTAAATAATCTCTTGAGAAATCGATAAATTACTGATCATAAAATACATTATTGCGCTTGAAGAGGTCCTCTCACTTGATGACAAAAAAAATTTTAAGGGGCTTGAAATATTAAGCAACGATTATCCTTTCAACGTAGATTAAAAGATAGGAGACGACAAGTAAGTACGATCGTCTTGATTCTGAATAGATCCTTTTAATGAGAGCATCTCAGCGGATTCCAAAGGGGACGTGATCATCTTCTGTCGCCACAAAAAAATCTCCCCCGTTCTATCGGATCTCACGCTCGGGTCTTAATGAAAAGTGTTAACGATATTGACCTTCGACGTCTATCAGACCACGGTTTTATCTCACGCTTCGTCCAAGCGGGCAGCTATTGAGATAAGAATTCTAGGGTGGAGAGAGAGAGATCAAGGAGGAAAAATTTAATCGTAAAGTACATCCACTGAGGCAAAATTAACACCATTCTATACGCTAATGGCTAATACTTATCCGCACTCATCTCTTAACCTCTCGTCTTCGTAGCTAAGGAGTGATGAAGCAGCTAAGGAAAAAAATAAGTAGAACAAGAGAACCTAATGTAGCTTTAAGTGAGATATAATTGGTTTCAAGGACTAATAACGCTATGAAAAATTAACCGATCACACACATAGTTTAAAAAAATAATTTTAAGGGAGGTTATCGCGAATACTCGATATAATTCTTCTATTTCGTTCCGTCCCTAGCTACTTTCTAAGGGCTCTTGTTGATAATAATTTAGCCCAGTACATAAATTACTTAAACGAAAACACTTTTACTGATTTTTCAAAGAAACAAGTTTTAAGAGCTATTTTAATAAAGGCTGTAATGAGGGTAGTTCATATCCAAAGTCCCTTCTTGCCTACGTAAATGGATTACGAATCGATAGCACGAAGATATCTTTCAGAGGAACAAGCAAAAGCAATCCTAGCATATTTGTCAGGTACCAATATTTTTCTAGCACAATGACGATTAAATTATAAAAAAGCAAAGAAATACAATACATATTTTATTAATAATGCTTTCGGATTTATGGATATAAAACATAATTTTTCGTGTAGGAGGATTTTGAATCCTTTTGATTCAAGAGATGAATTGGCTCTACTCTTCCTCCAATACCAGTAAAAAAATAAAATATGACATTAAAATTGCGGAATAAAAACAATTGGATACAATTTAATACCCAAAATTCACCTTCACTTGAGCAATATCGAATGTAATTGGAGCTATGTACAATTTTCAGAAACTATCTCTACGCCATTTTAGTGGAATATAAGATTATTAGCAAGGGTAAACCGCTTTTCTAACTGGGTGAAAGGCTTCGCAAGCGAATCATTCTCTTGATAAAGGATTACAGTTCATAAATGCGATTTGATTTCCCGCACAAGAACACAGAGAATCCTTTTAACAGCTTGTATTCGCATTCACAATGCAAATGATCTACTATCTGAGGCTGCCAGCTTTCCGCCTGGTGTCTGTTACGGATTTTAATTACGACTCTCCCATTTATGGTATTTCGTGAGAGGCTGAGAATAAAAAAAGACACAGGCATAACCAAAACCTGCGCTTTATATCACTTATAAACTCCCACTTTCAAGCACGATCAAACGCGACAGATGAGGCCGTAGCACGCGAGGTTTTTACTACCCATCTAAAGCATTCTATGGTGGAAATTACAGTAAGCAGAAAAGTACCCAGACATATGGAGAGATATTACCCGTAGCCTTGCACCACCTTGGAACTCAAAGAAATTTTAAAATTTAATCCATTTTCCTTAATTGGATAAATATTAATCAAAGAATAGGGTAATCATTAACAAAATATCCCGCAGAAGGCCGTAAAACTCACCATTTTGAAACATTTATCTTAAAAAGTTTCTGGGGGAAGGCACCCGTATTCCATACCCCCCAGTAAAAGTTACTCCTAAAACCCCCTAGCCTTAAGTCCAAGCAGCGTGCCAGCTCCCTCCAGCCATACATTCTGTCTTTTCCGTATCCAAAATACATACGTAAGTAAAATTACATTGGCACCACATTCAGCTTAAACGCCTGAGGAAAATGCTACTCCAAAAAGCACATTCATCGAATAACGCGGATGCGCGAGCCCTAAACACCAGATGGTATCATCCACGAAGGCATGATAATTTTTAGTTGAAATATATTAATTGTTCTGGATGGCGTGGAGTAAGAAGAATATCGTCAAGACAAACCCTTCCAACTCCATTGTCAGAGGCCTTGATTCCATGCAAGGGCTTCAAAAAATGACAAGAAACAGGAAGCGATAACCACTACCTCCAGGAATAATGGGCAAGATGACACAAGAGAGGTTGAGGATTACAAGGGACGGTTAAGGTGGCGAGGGGAAGAGGCGTGGGATTATTGGGCAGTGGCCCAAATCCTGCGAGGTACCCTGGAGAAATCAAGGCGCGCGAGGCTGATTGCAGGCGGACATGACTCATCGCATCCGGGCGAGAGGAGTAATGAACTGGAGTAATTACTCATGAATTATCTCGCAACACCAGGGTGGGTGGGGGTCCTCAAAATTTTAAGACTTGTTGATTTATATATCCTTTAATATTGTATGTAGCGACGGCAGCGCCTAACGAAAGACTTCCTGATTGTACGTCGATGTTTACTCTAGCTATACTTAGAGCAATACTGCCGTGTATGGCAGGAGAGGTGACTTATATAGTCAATATCAAGAATCCTCTCAAACGCCACACTAGAATTCTAAAGAATGTTATAGATGTTTCATGTTTGAACAGTAAAAATATTTTTCGGCACCCGGAACCGAACGCGGGCCGTCCTCACGGGAGGCGATAGCGGATCTTTGGAGACAACGCGGCAGAATTAACGCCACATAATATAAAATTTCAAATGATGTATCGGAGGGCGTTTAATTTTCAACTTCCTATAATCAAAAATTCCCTGTTCTCTTATGCCATCAAAAACGTATTCGGCAAGCTTCACACACTTCGCCGTTCATCGGAGGATTCCATTATATTATTTTGTCAAAGTCAAAATATAATATAATATCATATCTTTTCAAATCGTTTTTTATTTAATCTTTGTGAACAGCGTCTATGATTGCATTCATAAAACAACTGAGAAATTTAAAAAAATATTATTTTTTAATCCTTGGCCGAAATTTAGAATTTTTAATTAAAAAATCAGGCCTAAAAATCCAAAGTACTTATCCGTTTCAGTAGTTATCTTAAGGTTCGGTTTACGCATACGCATATATTGAATATAAGATCAGATGTTGACCAGTCTTAACCACGGTAATTCCCTATATAACTAGAAGGAAATTCTTCTTGCATCGATGTAAGTCTGATTGAAATGGGCTAAAAGAGAAGTTCATTAAACTAATCCCAATTAGTACTTGAAATCTCGCGAATTCTTTTCGCATACATCCCATATCTCATACATGCATCGCTCAATTTCTGGCTTCGACTTTCAATTAAAGCATAATACAATACCTTAGCCCCAGCCACTGTGTTAACTTGTATGCAAAACATGCGTAACACCTTTCTTAAATGAAGAGAAGAAATAAAAAGTAAATATCCAAAGTAAAAATAAAAATCACTGCATCATGACCTATATAATACACTTCTTGAACAAATCCCTGTCAACGGAAAAGGTTTTTTAGGAATGAAATTGGATGTCTAACATTTTTTCATACACTGAAATAGTGGACTTGTGATAAAACGCCGTGAGACGCAATGAGCGGCATCGCTCGGAAATTTTATCGTTCCCTGGCGTCGAAACGGACGCCCTGTGAAAATCCACCGAGCCATTAGTGAGAAAAGCTCTGGCCGCTTCTGGCCGACGGAGCCCTTGACAATATGACGCAGGCACACATCGTTTTATCCTCTCCAACTGTCCTTTGCAAGGTTCTATATTCTCGCCAACAAATGGATGGACTTCTTCAATCAATTCATCTCGGTAGTATACATCTATTCATTTAAGAGGGGATGAAAGTTTTTTTTTAGGAATGCATAGAGAGAAAAATATTGCGTTTTGCGTATAGCCACTCAAGCAATGCAGGCCAGGAAAATAGGTACTCATTGGGTTCGGGATACATAAACGAACATGATTTCGGCTGATTCCTCATCATCTAGATAAATAATGTATATGATAAAATACATGATTCTCTACGCTTTTAACACTAAACAGTTTAAACGTTTTAGTGCGTCATGAAGACTCGATGAGAGACGGGGAGGTGCAGCGAAGAACAGGAGAGGAAAAGGTAACTCTAGGGAACCTTATGACGGAGAAAAAAGGATAGGCTAAGTCATAAAACATAGTAATTACGTGAAAATATGATAAAGGGAAACTGTGATAAACTTAGGGCATATATAAAAGGAAGAATACACAACACAAGCAAGAATAACATTAGGTAGCTGAAGAAACTAGCTTGGGAATGGGTGGAATAGGGAACTGCAGTACACCCGTCTAACAACTGCATTAGTCAATTAGGTGAGTCATTGATCGAAAAAGGACTTTGACCTCTATTGACTTTTCCTGATTTCTTACTTATTTAATTAAATATATAAGTAAATTGTCGCATTCAGGCGATACAGCGGTCCTCTTTTCCCCGCAGAAAAAAATCGCAACATCTCGCCTGACCAGTAAGAAACTTTTTAGCAGAAATTTGCTAAAGTTAGTGACACCTGAAAACAACACGGTGGCAACATTCATTAAATAACTGTCTTGGGCAGGATATTAAAAAATTTTGATTTAGTGTTTTAATACTTCACTAAAAAACTATAATGGTGTACGAGGAAAACCTAACTATACTCATTCGTTTTTAAGAACAGTATTTCTTAGCGATACAACACAAAAATAGAAAAAGGTTTAAAAAATAAACTTTGATTCATTTTTCACTATGATTGACAAGGAAGGGACGAGAATCCATCTTTCCTATAACATATACACACACTTATTCACTCCACAAACAAGAGAACTTGAAAGGTTGCATTCTCACAGCAAAACGTTTATCTTTGGCCAATGATGTGGTAAATGATGAATAGCGCCAAATTTTTCGTCCATTGGAGACGATTTCTTAAACTGTTACGGTTTATCTGTGCATAAGGGAAAAATTTCAATATATTCAGATGATGACGTTCAGAATATTTTAAGTAAATCATTATAAAACTTCGTAACTAAGCTCATATTTTTCAAGCAACGCCTCTTACCTCGCGCTTACCTCGCTCGCCCCTTTCCCCTTTTTTTACATATTTAGATATATCTTCGTATTTATCGATACCAATATTTGTTATATTTCAATATATGTTTAAATAAATTTAAATATGTTGAAAATTATTCTTAAAATTTCTATTTATTTATAAAAGTAAAATTAAAGAAAAATAGTTTTTAACTTAAAATGTTAAGAATATTTTTCGTTGATCATAGAAAATGTAGTAAATAAGCTCTTTTTTCAAGCGACGGCCCTAATTTCCCTTTTCTGTTGTTTTCCTTTCATGTGCCTTCCTTGCAATGGAACAGACGTCGACAATAATGGCTACCTCGACCGCCACGACTTCGAGTGCCTGGCCCTCCGAGCCACCCTCATGGAGAAGAGGGGTGAATTCTCTCCCGCCCGATTGGCCGAGAACCAACACATCATGATCAACCTCTGGAACGAAATCGCAGACCTCGCAGATTTCAACAAGGCAAGGAAATACTTCAAAATAGCCGCCACAAAAAGTGCTGTAACCTGTCGCGAAATTCCAGCAGAGTAAAATATGAGGTTTATTCTTTTTCCAACTTCCGATGGAGACCAAAATTGGCACATTGAGCTGTGGAGTGCTAAAGATCTGAAATTTTGCTATATTATTCAGTCCCACTGGACAGCAAAACAGTAAATTTGCGAGCAATCAATAAGATAATTTTTTTTGCCTATTCGAATAAAAATAACAAAGCTTGGGAGGGTGTTCCCTTTCATACAACGTGAAATACAGTCACAGAAAAATATTGCACTAACGTTCACCCTGAGCAACCGTTGGAAATAACTTAAATGGAAATGTAAAACCAAAAGAGTTAGCGAGAAACAGATCAACTCTTTTCCTTAATTTTCGAAAAAAATCGCAAAAAATATGCGGAAGTTTATAAATGAACCTGTGCTAGATTAAAGCATTTGTAGGGGGTACTTATTAATTCTACCTAATCTGGCATCGAAATAATTGCTTCGAAAAGTATCATTATGAATCTTTGGTTTAAATTGAAAGATGAGGAAGCAGTGAACGCATGGCAATTATGCCATTCCGGTTGTATTCAGGAAAATCAAGGGTGTGTTTTTATGCAAAACAATATTCCGTCAGCGAATGCAAAGGCTTTCTCTGGCCATCTTTAGAGTGTATCCAAGGGAAAAGTAAATGTTAATTGTGTAGTTATGAATAATAGTTGCATGAATATTATGACATTATATTGTGTATAACTGTTTTATTTGTTTCGATGGGGATTCCACATTTTAGGACGGCATGATCACCACCGACGAATTCAAGCAGGCAGTGAAGCAGTCTTGCATGGGAAAGACATACGCAGAGTTCCCCCAGGCGATGAAGATGTTTATTGACTCCAACTTCACTACCATTGACGTCAACGGTCAGAGAATAACGCCGTCAAAGGCTGTTGCTAATTGCTTTATTTGCCGCATCACCTCCTAGCAAAATGCATCTACGTGTGTTCCAGCGTCGACCCTAATCTGACTAATGAGTTGAGCTTGATTCCTCTGTTTTTCATTGATTTTTTTTCTTAGAAACCGCCTGGCAGAGAGATTTAATGTGCATGACTTCTGGGAAATAACATGCGTGATCAGTTCGCTGCATGCACTAACAAAATTAGTCCTAGCACAGAGTAAGGATATAGAGAGAGGAGAAAAGGCGACGAAGACGTTATCATAACCTTTTCAATCTGCCATAATCTAGGTAGTTAATAGGAAAGCTAACAGGTTGACAAGCATGAAATCAGAATTGCTTTTCGCCAATTAATCTACACCCGTATCGCAGGAATTTATATGAATAATCTCCTAAAACATTTGAATTGCTGGGTGTATAAGCTTTTATACCGATAATTGATGAGAAGATGAAATAAAATAAAAGGAGTGTTAAGTAAATAACAATAAAAGAGTGACAAATCAGCGTTACAATTGTGGGTAGAAATTATTATGAAGTTTTAAACATGATGTGCAAAATAACTTAAGCACTTGCTGTTCAGTAAGGAACAAATTATTGCCAGAAGGTAGTTGGGTGCACGACTACCAATGCTTGATTGATCCTGAATTACCTATAAAAATGAAAACGCAGTTGATTCACATTGACAGTTGAAGATTTTAACAGAAAAAACATATCATGGAATCACAGGATCACATGAATAGAGTTAGCGAGAAGTTCTTACTGAAATATTAATTTCTGACCGAGCTTTATTTGCTCTATGGTCAATGTGCACCAACGACTTTTTTAATCTCCCACGTATGTGGTACGGTAAAAACAATTTTTAATGGCAATCGGAATGCAAGAAAAGGTAACGTAGCGTTTTCTCTGCTCTGTATATCCTTACTCAGAGGTTCTAGACTCCCCCATTTCGCTTTCAGCCAGCGAATCCTCAGCATTATACAATCCACGAAAACTCAACAGGCACGTGGTGGTGAGTTCATCGTGACAAAGAATGATAAAAATGTAACAATCTTTCGCTGTAAAAAAACAACCTTTCCTTCGATCGTTTAAATTTTTACAGTTCTTAAATCTTTATTGATAATTATTATATACACCGCCCGAAATGAGTTGATGACAATTTTCCCAGTTTGGATGATGCCTTAGTACAAATCAAAGATCGCTAAGACCTCTTCCACTCAGAGGCGAGATGATACTCAGATTTCTGGTAAAAAAGGCGCTTGACTTCCGTAAGTCAACTATTTAATTCATGAAGTTAAGCGGGACTTCGCAAGGTAGCCTCCTCCTCAACATCAAAAAACAAAGGCTCGCTTTAGTTCGCAATGATACCCGACAAATAAATAGAGAAAGACATAATTTCCCATAAAAATGCATCCTAAAAAACTTGCTTCCTAACGATCATAACTAAAATAAAATAGTACAATTGAAGAATGGAGTGTATTCGAGAGATTTAGGTTCTTTTGATCCAAGAAAATGCTATGGCAGCCCAATAAGTGTGACTAAGCGATTGAAAATACAAACAAATCGTTGGGTATCTCCCTTTTACTTCTAGCTCCCTGAGTATTTTTCCTTTCCTACATTATGAAATTTTTTATACACATTTATTGCTGCACCTTCTTCAAAGTCAATCCTCACTCATATCATCGACAGAATCCCCGCATCATAACTCCCTATAGTTTCACAGCTTCGAAAAATATGCTCTTTATTTCACACAGAGCCATAAATACGCATTTTTCTTCAACTCAGATGATTGTAACATTTAAAGCTACCTCAGGATTTAAAAATTAATTTACAGCAAACATCCATTAATGAAGAAAGCACTTCCCACAAAAGCAATCTTCAGTATTTTAATAATATAGCGTACGATGAGTAAATAGATTTACAAAAATTGATCCCAAATAAAACTACGAAAGCATATTGGACTTTCATTAGTGATCAATTCGACTTCACTGTCCACATGTTTCAACAAGCTAGTGCCCCAAGCTCAACTCATACTCGTATCGAAAACAAAGGAAAGGGTATGTCCCGTGGGATCAGGGGCGGATCGATGGGGGGACCAAGGGGGCTGTAGCCCCTTCCCTTGAATATCCAATTTACACTTGATAGAATGGTATTTTGTTCGGACCCCTACTACTGCTAGGAGGTTGCCCCCGACTTAGCCCCCCTTTGTTCCTATCCTGGACCAGCCACTGCATGGAATGGTACCTATTCATTTTCCGGCACACATAAATTCCTTCGGATCACCTCCTATTTGATAAAAAAATCATTCGATGATAACAAAATTATTTTCTCACAAAATTATCAAGAGGTGTCACGAAAAAATTTTGAATTTCGAAGAATATGGAACGTCCAATTGAGCAAGTACATGTAATACTCTTTCTCGCTAGTCAAGAAAGCATTCAAGGCACAGTGAAATTACCAATACCACGACACAGTGAAATTACCAATACCACGACAGTGTACCGAACAACAGACCCAGAACTATCTACTCCGACGCTTCATGTTGATCATCCTTTTTTTAACCAAGATATTTTTCCATAGCTCAACAAGAATAATAACACGAGTTTTTTAATCACTGAATAATTACATCCTGATAATGCATGTTTTAACACTATTTTTCGTTTTCTTCACCCTCATAACCTCCATGTTCATCTAAACCCCTCCATTTCCCAATAAAAACTACGCGGTCGCCACACGACAGGATGGACAGGTGACTGTGGAGGAATTCAAACAAGCGGTGCAGAACTTGTGTGTGGGAAAGACATATGAAGAATTCCCTACCTCCATGAAGATGTTCATCGATTCCAGGTTTAAGACGTCCGACGTGAACGGTGAGTAGGACAGGAATACTATAAACACAATCACGAAAAAATTTTACCGCCCTCAATTGTATTTTAATGAAAAAATCAATATCGAGACGCTAAAACTTGAAGGAAATACTTTAAAATCCTCCTAGCCGCATCAATTTTCTATTAACACAGGCTAACAATGAAAAAACTTTTTTTACTGAAAATACCACATTCTTATGTTTTTAAAGTTGCTGAATCCAAATATGTATCCACTGAGTATTACAGAAGTGAATCGGGTGCTACGATAAATCAAACACCTGAATCAGTGACCCCTTCCATCGATGATGAAATACACCAATAAATCATAATTTCGCTGGCCAGAATTCGAACCCGGATCTCTCGAAAGCTGATCAAGTATAATTTACAATTTATTTTTTCTTATTGCAATCAAAAATTCCCAAAATTCAGTTTCACCAACATTCACTTAAATATTTTCTCCAGTTTAATACAAATTATGCCATTACGTATCCAAATATTTCGCGGTTGTACACGATTATATCATTCCTCACTTAAAGTATGACGCCAAATCCTTATCTTTACATAATTAACAGTGGTGTAACTTAAATTGGTACCCATACGATGGTCACTCAATTTCGAGGAAATATGATTTAGAAAAATCGGATATTATCAATTTATGTAACATAATTTTCCCCGAAAAAAACCCAAAAATTGTGCAACACATGGCATTGATTATTCACTCCATTTTCCTCTAATTTGGTAAGATTTAAATTATCTGAAGTATACAATTCAAATAACAAATTCACTCCTCGGCTTTTCAGGGACGCGGTCTCTAAAATAATTATTCTTTTCCGACGCTAGCCAAGGTATTTGGGACAGCTATTGCGTGTGGAAAAGGACTAATACATCAAGCCAATCAAAGTGAAAATATGACCGAAGACAGCTGCTACAAATCATTTTCGAATGCGAAATCGAGAAGGAATATATTTCATTGGGCGTGCCCTATGAATTTCAAATTCGGCTGTAAACTAAAATCGATATCAGTTCAATATTTTTTTTCTAGACAATCCTTATCTACACCTGGATGTTGCGCGAGTTTCATGAGTACAGCCTGAGACACGTGGTAGACCTTTTCCGAGAAGATTTTTATTTGCTACCGTAACGCTTTTCAGTCCGCTATTTTTTTCAAATGATCCTGCAATTAAATACACGATAAATAAATATAGATGATCAAAGTATTGTAGGTACGCGATTTAAATTATTATATTTACGATTGCTGTGAATTAATTCATGTAAATAATCGTCACTTTCGTCAACATTATTATTTTGAAATTAGGAGGCTATGCTACGACTAGTTATGAAAAAAGGAAATCATCAGAAAAATGAGAACAATCAACGGGTTAGTAAAAATAGGCCAATAAACACTTCGCAGATTTCAACGGAAAATCTGTCCTCGTCAAATGGTAAATTTGTCATTTAATCCAACAGTACGAGTCACGAGTGAGTACAGATTCACTCGTTTCGTGCAGTGCTTACGAAAAATGGCTTCATATGAATGTTTTTTTTCGGCACAATTTATCCTTCTCTTCCATTTACCGAATGCTTTTAAATGCATCGTGGTTTCGAGTCAAAGGGAACGGATTATACTCCAGGATATCACGCGCCAGAATACGATCGATACGACATTAAACACAGCTCAATGTCCACAATGGAGCGTGGTTCGCTGTTGCTAAAGCTTCATGTGAGTGATTCCTACTCGCAACAGGCAGTTAACCATGACTTAGTTAATTGTAATTTAATGACGTCACCAACTCATTATATGTAGGCGGAAACTTTCGCGTTTTTCATATTTTAAACTTATGAGATAATGGCTTAATATGGAAAAGAAATTTCGTTTCAACGTATCTTTCACTTCCATCTACCGAATTCTATTTAATGCATTGTAATTTCGGCTCATAGTGAACGTATTCTGTAATTCTAACTATAAAACTTTTAGTAAGTAGTAGAAAAAAGTAGGTTGGCTGAAGAAACCAAGTATAAGTTATTTTCAAGAAAATTACCAAATCAATCTTTTAATTCTTCTACATCGACTGAGATCCCAAAAATAAGACTTTCCGTGCTATAATTTCGGGAAATTGTAATTAAAATCTACATTTTATAGACACTAAAATAGCATTACTTGCCCAAGCATAGAAAAAACGTTAATTGCTGCTCATGTAATAAAAAAACTGGTATAATATTCGTTATGCCATAAGATTCATGATTAAAAAATAAAATGCAAGCATTTCACCGTACTAATTTCTATTAGCTATTTGCAAATAAAATTTAATTCAGGCAATTCTAGGAGTACACACATCAGAATACAATCGATACGACCACGAATATTGCAATAGAGGATCCTCAAGACGACCTCAAAACGTGTTGTCGCCCACCGCACATTTAAATGGGTTTACAAAAGTCGCCACTCGCTGACGAACAAATTGATCCCAGTTTCGCGGGTAAATAAGGTATAAATAGGGGTGTCAACCGAAATTGACATTCATGATTATGTTATTTATCAAATTCATTGCTCTGTAATGCTATTCCTCGCAATTAAAAACGTTATACTGCAAAATATTGGAAAAAAAGTGGATCTCATTACACTAATCATTGCGCTTGGACATTGTTGTAAACCGATTAAAATGCGACCGAACGAAGCGAAAACAGATATCAATCTTCTTTGGGATGGGATTGGACCTCCTCTATGCAGTCCCCTTGGATACGACATAAACACAGCTCCATGTTCACAATTGACAGTGTGAGCAGGGGCGCAGCTAAGAATTAAGGGAAGGGGAGGGGGGAGGTTTTAGGCGCAACTAATACTTAGGAGTGTTGGGGTATTGCATACCCGCCAGGGTAGCGGGAGTTGCGGGAGCCCCTCCTCCAGAAATTTTTTTAGATTAATGGTTCAAAATGGCGAGTTTTGCGGCTTTGTTAGTGGAATTTGATTAATCCTGACACTATTCTATAAGTAATACTAATCCAATTAAGTAAAATGGATCAAACTTAAAAAATTCTCTGAGCTCTGGGCGGGGGTTTTATCCTTCTAAACATCCCCTCGCTGCGCCAATGAGTGTGAGTGGGGACGACGATATATATTTGGAACGGCCAACTCCGAGTACTCCGAAATTCGCCCACTCAGCCGCGTGGCAACCACTCAATCAAGCGGCGCCTCTGAGATGTTCGCTCCTTGGTGACGAAGGGTGGAAGGCGGAAGAGAAGCGAGATGAAGGGCGCGCGAAAGGGAGAGGAATACATAATTGCGTGCCTCGACAGAGAGGGAGGAAGATAGACGGAGAAAGCTAGTGGAATGGAAGGGCTTGGGTGACGGGCAACAGAAGGGAAGCAAATATGCCTAGACAAGGTCCATTTTTTCCATTCGGCCCTTTCAGTAGTTTGGCTGGAGTAACGAAGCATACATTATTTTCATGAAAACTTTCAAATAAATCGTTATCCCTCCTTATCATCTAAGGGTCCCATTAAAATCAGACTTTCCGTAACCTTAGGAAATTGCATCAAATTCGCAAGCGATTCATGACAAAAATACAATAAAGTTACATTTTTACAGAGGCTCTAACTACCATTACTTACCCGAACATAGAAAAAACGCCATTACTGCTATATAACAGTTATTTTAACCAAAAAACTGGTATAATGTTCGTTATGAGATACGATTCATGAAAAAAATACAATACATTTATTGAACCGTATTAATTTCTGGGCCCTTAGCATATAAAATGCTGCATAAATTCAAATCAGGCACTAATAATGACGCTACGGTGGTCTCAAATAGCTGGAAAAGTACTACCTTAATATTAGTTTACCATTACCCAAATCCTTTGTACCCTAATTTTGATTTTCAACCCTGATGGATGTCGTCTATGATGGCAAAAAATCATTTAATGTAGATTACGCGAAAATTATTTTCCCGAAGCCTATCCTTCACTGAATCCAAATCCAACTGGTTAACGAAAAAATTGATAGTATGCGAAAATTAAAGAGGAAAAATCATTTACCTCCGTGGGCTTTGCACGCATTGTGTGCAGTGGTGGGTGAATGAAAAGGTATGCCGCTCGTTGGTTCAGGTTTATTTTCACGAGCATATGGTTTGCGGTCCGGATCCTAGTTACACTGAATTTCTGGTTAAAGGAAAGCAACGACTTGCACTTGATTGTATTCAACGGGAAAATCATACAACGGATTCCATCCGACAGTGAGACTATTGAATATCGAAAACATTTAATCGGACATTGAAATTTCCGACGAATATTTCGGAATTTAGCAACTAATTTATTGCAAGAAATTAAACCATGGCCTTTTAAGTAATTTTATGTTAATAATCAGGACACATACTCAGCGAAAACAAAAATTACTGCATTTCAAAAGAATATCTACATCGAAATTATTCCCATGCCTCAAGCACTTGTTTCTAACTCGCGGTGAGGAAGGGAAATAGGAGAGGAGGGATAGTGAAAAAATTATGGAGGTATGAACCACGGTATCACGTCCCTACGCAACCGGTCACTTCATGACGCGGACCTCATCACCGGTCCAAAATTAAACGTCAGCTTCACACCCTTGACATTGCATCACTGAGAACCGCAAGGCGAGAGGCTTTTATGAAAGCCATTTAGCCTCCATTTGACACTTTAAATGAAGTTCCGCACCGGCTACTTTAATAAAGATACTGCAATCTAATTCTTCGTAATACGGTTTAAAAATAATAGTCCTAAATAACGTCCCCTTATGATTAAAAAAACTAAATTAGGGTAAACAGCGCGCATATTGGTGTGGATATTATATCCTTAAATATATTTAATTATACATAATAATGATATAGCGTTACTATTTTTAACCTTGCATTGCAAGAATTAATGTACGATATGATATATGGAAGCAGGCAAATTCATTACTTCGAATGCTTTTCCGGCCGGAGATTGAGATCAGTGACGTCATGGCAAAATTAGCAATGCCGGTACGCACTTTCTTAAATTTTTTTACAAGTGGAATATTACTGTGTGTTTTTATTAAAAGTTATTATATAAATTGTATTACAATTTGTTTTGTTTTGGTTGACAATACATATATTAGACATTTTGAGGCAACAAAATTGACAAAAAAGTCGTTTGACTATTATGTCTTGTGTTAACCAGTGTTGTAACGGCCGTGCGACACCACTGATCGCGATGCATCAGTAGGCATCCGGCAACAGGGCAAACTCGCAGCCAATCGGAGCGCGTGGCTCTAAGTTTCTGTCGCTTAAAATGATCGGTTTTCGCCCAATACATCATTAGTAATTTTGGTTCCTAATGACAGCAGCTATCCAGGGTTTAAATTTCGCGAAACAATTTTTTTCCAGCCTGTATATCTGTATTTTAACCCGTACACATTGCGTTAGTCCTATTCCGCGAAAAAAAAAATGCTTTTGTGCAACTCCAAGGGACTTGAAAATGCGTGAAATGTAGGCACGCTGTCCTCAACAAGAAAGGAGATGCATTGATTCTTAAAAGGCTCTTGTCTCCAGGTGACGGCGAACGTTTCGAAACCACGCTATCGTCTTTCAGTCTTTCTCACGTGCAAGCAGCGCGCTTTATTTATATTTCCACGCCGTGACCAAACCACTTCCGACTCATCAAATGCTCGCTTGGGGATTTAGCACTTTTTATGTGCCATCCTGCGTCGAAAAAGGTTTAGATTTGGAGTGAGACTGAAGGGACAGGTGCTTCTAACGGCTGTGAGAAGGTGGGAAGACTGGGTGGGTTTAGTGCGTGAGGATATGAGGCGTAAAACCCATGGAGAAGGAGATGGGAGGTAGAATATATATATATACTATATTTTGAAATAGAAAAATACTGAGGAAAATCCCACACGGTTGGCATTTCTACTACACGCTCAGCGAGGGCGGGGCCGAACTAAATTATCCGGCAGCGAGCATGCATGAGATCATGGCATGACTCATTTAAGAATCCCTTCCACTCTAAACGCTATTTATATTTAGAACAATAATTGCCATTAATGAATAGTCCCCGTGAGACAAAATATTTCCAGACGCCTTATAAATTAACGAATATCACAAAAAATGAAATTAAGGCAAATGATTCAACGACAAACGACCACTAAAGGCCCTTCCTCGTGTAAATAATGATCGCAAAGAATTTGTTTTCTCGTAAAGGAATGGGTTCCTATTCCTGAAGCAAAAACAAAAGGGTGCAGAAGCGCTAGCAAGCAGATGGGCAAGTTGTATCACCTCAATTTCTTCAATGGATTATGGGATACATGAGAATTTTATTTCTAATAGCATCGGAATCCACGGTTAAAGTAGAATTACTCTACAATACAAAAAAAACAATAACGCACACCATGGGAGTTCATTAGTAATGCATTTAATCTTCAAGGTGAATTCGGATAAATTCTGAGGGGAAGCAGAAATTTTCCTTGGAAAATACCAATTGGAACGCTATTAAATAAAGTCATGATTAAATTCAAGGTTGACAGCGACCGGCGTACGTAACAAGCCGGCTCAAAAATAATAGATTAACATAAATTTTACTCTTTAAATCATCAAGGGAATTTGCTATGATCCATAACTAAAATTGGGTAAAATTGATATAAAATAGCCATAATGTTTATTAAACATTGACTCTCAAACGACAGTCAGACTTTAGAAACTCAAGAAACTAAAAGTTATGAGGCAAATTTTGTATCAATCACAGAAGAAAAAAACATTCGAACCGTGTTTACGAATTTAAAATAGACGCGAAGACGCTATATTTTATTTTAATGCGTTTAAAATATCACGACGGAGGACTGGGTGAGGACGACATTCGAAGGGGAGAAGCAATCTTCACGAGAGAATTTATGCATACTGTCTATGTGCTGAGAGGTATTACGAACGTGGTTTTGGACGTGAGGAAATTTTAAAAGAAACATGTCCACGGAAATTGGTACATCAGTATGCTATATGGTTATAATTTTGGCTGCCGGATTTATATCGGAAACATCCGTTTTTCACGAGCACAAGGTTAAATGTCACCGTACCTTCCATTACAAAAATCTTACGTGAGAATGAATAAAATCCAACCGCAAAGGCATGTTAAGATATCAAAACCTAATCCACGTGAAGAGTTGATAATCATGCCATTAAATACTCTACATGGTAAAAAAATAAAAGTAAACAATCCAACCGCCGGTTTTTTCGTGGCCGTTACAAAAAAAATAATGGTTCACTTTGGGATAAGTTTTAGCATGGTAATGTAACTACAAGCAGAACTACAACCACAAAAATAACCTTCTCACTCTTCACGGCTTTATATAAGGGGGAAATTCACACTGAAATGAATTTACTCATTTCAGAATAATTTTTTATATAGGTATATATATAAAATATATAAATGCTTACAGCCAAATAAATAATGTATACTATATTTATGAAAACGACGATGGGTCCTTCATTTTAATCAAGAAATATAAATTAATATTCCAGGAAATAGAATAAAAACTCTCAACTGGTTTCTCAAAAATCATTTACGTACTACCCGTTGAATTATTTTCAAATTATGATTATTCGGGTAGTGTAATTTTTGTACGACATAAGTTTAAATCAGCTGCGCATTTTTCGAAGACAGAACTTTTAAAATTATTTTCTATAAATACATATTTTCACGAGTCATCTCATTATAGCTTCTTTTTAAGTTTCCCACCTCAAAGGCGCTAAATTTGGCCTGAGAGCGAGAGAAGTTCCCCATGAACCATTCAGCACGACGAATTCCAAACGTCTTCCCTCCCAAGGTGATCAAGTCAAACAATACATCATTTCATCTCACATCTCCTCAATATGTCCCATCAACACAACCATCCTTTGGCTGGTGATTGAAAAAGCCGCCATGCAGTCAGGTAAATGAATCATTAACGTTCAGGAAAAGATGGGCTGCTAATAAAATGCAGAGGACTACTCGAGTAGCTATAATGAAAATGCTTTTCAGGATGACGCAGTGGATTGGAGAGATTGTATTTTAACTCGGAACAGTGGCGCCGACTCCATGGGGGCCCGAGCCCCCTAAAAAATTCGTTATGGGCGTGAGGAAAAAATGCGTCAGGCTTGTCGATTTTCCTCGGAGTGTCCAGTTATCAGGGTTCTAATGTTGATCATATGACTCTTCTAAAATTCTTGAAAAACTTAAAACTCACTACTTGTAAAATTTCCCGGGGCAAGGTCCCCGGTTTGGGCCCCCCAATATTTTTTGTAAGTAGGCATCCCCGACTCGGAATCAGATAACCACAAAACTGGCTACGGGGAACGAACACGTAACTATCCAAAATATAACCGATAGATGAAACAAAGCTTTCGTGTTCACTCAAATGGGCCCAAGTCACTCAATAAATCGTTTAAAACGGGCTATCTGCTTCTACTTTGTGCACACATCGACACTTCGTAAAAAAAAACTTCTTCACTGCCGCGCCTCATCACATGCAAAGAACCTACACCAAACTACATCGAAAAAAATCGGGGGTGATCATGAGGACGGAGGTGTGCATTTTGGAGGGGTTCATTAGAAGATTGAACACCTTCGGCTGCATCTTTCAGAAATTTCGGATATCCCCTCATGCTATATCCTTGGTGTACCCCTCCAAATGAACTGAAAATTTTTCTGTCAACATGAAGGCAGGGCCACAAGAGCCCATGAGACGCAGCTTTTGTTACAGCCGCCAACGCCATTACCTTTCGATATAAAAGCGACGGAAAATACCAGGATAAAGTCTACATTTATGCAATCTGCAACACAACATACATACAGTGGCGCGGCGAGGGAGGAGTTAGGGGGATAAACTCTCCCCCCAGAGCTCAAGACGAATTTTTAAGTTTAGTCCATTTTACTTAATTGGATTAATATTACTTACATAATAGATTAAAGATTAATAAATTACCCCTCCAAAAGCCGTAAAACTCACCATTTTGAATCATTTATCTTAAAATTTTCCTGGGTAAGCTCCCTTACCTTCCGCTTACCCTAGCGGGTATTCCATACCCTCCAGATCTCCCAATGTTAGTTGCGCCTAAAACTATCCTTACCCCCTATCCTTAATTCCTAGCTGCGCCCCTGGTGCTCTACATCCTAAGGGGCGAATGCCGTGCCGCGGGTTGCATAAATTGACACACACCAGCCCTTGCCAGCAATCTCTGGGGCTCGTCCCTCCCTCCTCCCGGAATCTGGCGACCATAAAACCTGCGTAGGCATTCGATGTACTTACACTTCCCATTAAAAGGAAAAATAATTGTAATGATGTCGCGAGGGCTTGCAATGAGCAAAATCCATATTATTATTAGAATTAGGAATTTTTTAAGATCATCAATTATTCCTGCTTCACTTTAAACAAATCATAAAAACGTTAGTGAAGTAAGGGTAGCCGTAAAACAAAGCAGTTGTTTCGGCAATTAAATTCAACGTATCTGTAAGAGCTATGGCAGTTTTTCAACTATTTTATATATTCCCTCACAAAGAATTGAGGTGAAGCCTAAGATAGTCCATCACAATGCCAAAAGGATCAATCCTACATAAACTCAATCAAAGCACACATAAAAATAACCTCTTGAAGGAAGAAATGTTACCATGGCAATCGTTATAACCACACAAACTCTTTGGAGAATCGGGAGAGGGTAAATTTATAGATTATTATAGAGCATTTACCATTACAGCAAAGTTGATTGAAGGCGATTTCATTAGCTTCTCTCAGAAGCTTCAATCCAAGACACCACTGGAACCATGCCTCTCTTGAAGATGATCATCTTTACAGTGCTGGGATTGAGGTATCTGCACTGGACCAAAATAGTACAGATCTCGGATAATGAATGTTTTCATGCATACTTTAAAAACAATAGGAACAGTGATTGATACATAAATAAATAAAACCATCATTTGAAGGAATGTTAAAAATCAACAACTGCCAATAGCCATTAAAATGAAATAGGTTACGATGGTAACTATAGTTAACGAAGGCCATTACTCAATTGAAATTACTTGAAAAGGTACTATACACAAAGTATCGCAATTATATCAGCTCCACTTCATTCATTACATAGTATTGATGATAAATGAAAGATGCTTAATGAAATAAATGAAATTCTTAATGCAAGAATGAGTCCTATTTTAGACATCTTACCTTATTTGAAGAACAAAAACTTCTCTCCTCAGAAAATCATTCACATACAGCAACATACTACTATCAAGTCACAGGGGCATTAAGTGAGGCAATCAGGCTACCAGGAGAAAAGAAGGAACTGATTTCCCAAGGTAATTAAGAAATATTTTGGACAGAATGAATTCAGTGCCTATAAATCGACAAACATATATGAATATCAAATATACTCTGACTCAAGGCCGTAGCCAGGGGGGGGATCAAGGGGGATTGATCCCCCCGAAATGAAAAAAATTAAATGGATACTTTATGCTCGCTTGGTGCTCACACGACGACAGGCGGGAGAGGCCAGCATAGTAAAGTGAATCTTCCGAGCTATTGCTACATATTTTAATTATTGTTGCTATGCTATGCAGCAAAATATTTTTATTATTACTGATGTTTCTTGTTGTTATATATTTTTATCATCCGGGGGAGGATGATATGAAATGGAGGCTGGAAATTTTTTAAAAATACGTGAAAATTTGCAAAAAAAAATGCAAAATTGATCATTTTTAATGCGCTTTTACAGAATTTACGGAGACTAATTCCCCCCAAATGTACCTATTTACCATAAATATTAATTTTTTAGGATTTTGCTCCCCTCAAAACCCCTAGAAAAAATTTAAATAATCCTTTTGATTCCTCCAAAAGACCGAAAAGTGATAAAAATTGGAGGGGGGGAGCTCCCCCGAAAATGGTGGGTGATGGGGAAAAACGGAGTTCATATTCGGATTTAGGAGGTCATTTTAAATTATAATCTGCAGGAATGGTGTCAGGGCCGATTTTCATGCCGTCCAGTGTTATCTAAGCAAATTTGTAGGTGCAGTGTGTGAAATAATAGTGCTGGAATTAGTAGAGAGGTGAGTGACTTATGAGCCTCCTGAGGGACCGCAGAATCGACATCGACACCGAGGAGTTAATTCATTTGGTCGCTGCAAAAGAAAAGCTAGAAGGCTAAATTCAATTTTATAACAATACTTTTATATTTTCCTTTAAGGGTTTATAATTAATATGTATATGTAACCATATACGCTATTTTATTTATCTTATAAATATAATTTTATGCTTGTCTACTATTCCATAAACCCCCCCGAAAATATTTTCTGGCTACGGCCTTGCTCCGACAACAAATTATATTCGACAGCTGCTGTGGCATCAAACAGATTATGATCTGTTATATTAGCATTCAATACAAATGATGGGAAATTCACAACCAAGGACATTGGTTTATCGAGAACTGATATCATCACCACTAATTTTATATGCCTATCATTTTAATATACTATACAACAACATACAACCTTTAAAATATACTCTATAGCAATATCAGGGCTTCAACGATCGTGATGTCAGCTTTTCCAGTTGATTTTTAAGTGGAATAGGATCCAAGCATTGGGAAAACAAAAAGTGACGGCATCTTTCTCACAGTCAGGGTCAACTCATTTTTGCGCTGCTTTGTTCGTGTTCAACCGTGAAGTACTGCACAAAAAATAAAAGGTGCAGAAAGAATGAACGGATTTTCTAAATACATATTTAGCTGCCAAACAAAATAGTGCATCATTATACCCTAAAAATAACTGATGCATTAGATATTCAAAAAGAAGAGTGCTGAGCCCCATCACTATACAACAGTCAATTTAGGCTGACAAAGCCTATTTTAATGACAGATTAAGTTATTGTCATGTTGCTCTTTCACAGTACCACTGGTAAAGACGAAGTGAATGGAGGAGCAATAATGAGGTGTATTTCACTGCAGAGAATACGTACATATATGCATCATATGTCCACGTATAAGTATGTATACATTTTACTTCTTTTACCATTGACTTTGAACCAAAGTTTGGCTCTAAACATGGGAAAGGCAATCACAAAATATCCACATCTTTCACAATTGGTTCATGGCTCTTTCACCCAATCTACCATTTTTACAACAGATACATATTTAGTATTTGGATACTCCTCAAAATGAAGATGAGAAAATCAACAATTCTTGTAGGCATTTATGTTTTAGATTATCCACTCTTTCCTTGGGCCTCTAGAGTTGACAAAGAAGTGCAACATGCCTACTTAACATAAAAGTAGACAGCCAGGACATTCCTCTTCTGTCACAGGGAAGTAAGTTCACAGAATCCCTAGTCTGGTTTCTGGAAATATCAAATAGCAAACCTATATGTGGCAAAGAATTTAGCCTGCATGCGCAGTTTTTTATGTAACATGTGGCAGTTAATTAACATGTTGATTGTGCTTCATCCTAGAAACCTCAAGAACCCATTAATGAGTTTGTTACCCTCAACACCCAAATAGTCTATGCTGTACTTTTATACATATGTACTTTCCTAGACGACAAAATATAAATTTTGTGAGTTACTTTTCTCAAAGCCTTAAGCACAACTATAAATAGCATTCTTGATCGAGCACTGAATCTCCAATTATCAACATATCCCAATCATATTGAAGTAGTAGGAAAATTTAATAGAAAGCTAAAATTGTAAATTTAATGTAACAATGACTGTGCTAATCTAATCTCTTCTAAATGATGCATCAGAATGCATGCATAAGAAAAAAGGCAAAACCTACTTCAATTTCATAAGTATAACCATTCAATTAGCAAAACGATAAAAGTTGGTGCCATTTTCCTGGCTTTTGTGAAAATAGTTTAGAAGAAATAATTCTAACATCAAAACAATTTGCATGCAGGCGATGGAGTGATTGGAGCTGAGGAATTCCGCTATGACTGCATCACCAGGAGCCCATTCGACACCGTTGAGGTCCTTGACGAAGCTTTCAATAAGCTCCTTAATGTAAGTATACCTAGAAGAAATGTTTCAGTAGACTTTTTTAGAGTGGCACAACTAAATAAGCAGCTTCTTCTGCAGATTACATTAAGAATTCATGATTACAAAAATAATTACAAGGTAGATGAAGATGATTAGTTTGGGTAGTTCCTATAAAACATTTTGGCATTTATGAGGTCACAATGCATCTTTTAATAACAATCATTTTAACTCTCCCATTGAAGAATTGTTTGAGTCAGCTGATATCCTAAAGTAGAGTAGTATTGGTTCCTTATATTTTAATAATCAATGTACTCATTTCTATCCTACCCGCTGATTAACAGAGATAGTTTACAAGTGATCTCATCTTGTGTGTATGCCTTAAATTGAGTTAGGAGTAGGTGAGACAGAAAGTATCCTCCTACAATCCATTTCATATAACATCAGTGATTACCACTTTCTGAAACTGCGGAAGATATGAATCATTCATCACCACGATGAAAATCCGAAAAGAGTTCACACAGCATTTGAATGAAAATAGTTCAAACAAAAGGTTAAGCATTCCCAGAATGGGTATGGCACCAATTGCCTGGCCGACCCCCAGAGCATAGCACTGAAAGTATCAGTACATATTTGAACTTTGAGACACCCAAATTTGGCCCTGAGATTTGGCTTCCCCAACTACCTAATGGTTGGCCTAGCTATAATATTATTTTATCAACAGTAGGAAATACAGGATGAATAAAATCAAACTGTTTGCAATAAGATTGAAATGATTCCCATCAGGAATAAGAATTTAATAGAACTAATCGTGCACAGCATTCATGTGTGTCATATCATTCAGCTCATTTATCCATACTGTCTAGAGTCATTGGGCGTAGTCCAGTACACGCTCCCAATGCTCCCAAGTGCTCCCGCTTCAGACGCTACAGATTCATGGTCCACTTTCGTTCCTATCGCTCCCAGTGCTACCCTACTGGATCACGGCTGGAGCGATTGTAGCATTTGTTAGTCGTTTGTTTTACTAGTATCGTCTGCTCGGATATTAGTTCGCCTGAATTAGGGATTGTTATAGCCCCTTGTACTTTACTTAGCTTGTTATAGAGGTCAGTAATATAAATGTCAAAAAGAATATGACCATGGGGTACACTACAAGAAACCTAATTAATATTAGATCTTCATTGGATACCATGATCGGACACCACCGATCCGATGCTTGTCCTGAAGATTTTACCCACTGGTTTGCAAATCCTCTTACACCAAGGTGATAAACTTAAACAAGAGCAGATCATGATGCATATGAAAGATGATAACACTGATTAAATACCTAATTAGAGAAATTAGGAGGTTGGAATAATGATGGAAGAAAAATAATAAAATTAACATTAAAACTAGTTGAAAATTGAGGACAGATTGGTTTCATCTCTGCCTGATAATAATATGGTCCACTTTCTGGCATTGGTTGTCCATTTTGGTTCTTAATCCTATATTTCACTTTAATCGCTTTTAATGAACAAAATCTAAAAATGATTTCTGCTAGGGATTTTATAGAAACATCCAAAAATAACACAAAGGTATATCACAAGAGATTGGGTAAATAACATCACTCTTTTTAAAGCAAGAATTTTAATTCAGCTCACGGAAAGTTTTCAAATTGGGTTTTGCTCAAATTACTTCAGTACTGATTCTTCCAGGCTTCAGCTATGATTCTAGTTCTAATCTCAAAACCAATAGAACCTAGAAGTGAAGAATCAAACTGAAAAATTCCTATAATAAAAGGGGATTATCTAATTTAGAAGTATTTTTTTCTAGATTGAAATGACCTGGCTCAGTTTATTTAGCATGCTACATAACATTTTGCTGGTTGAGCAAACATTTATTTACTGGTTCATAACATTTAATCATTTAACCTGCTGGTGGAACCTTCACTTCGAGAGAGAGCCATTGAAAAACTAAGGATGACTTAATTTTTTCACAGGATGATGACAGGCGGCGCGGAGGAATCACACTAACTCGTTACCAGGAGCTCTACGCACAATTTCTTGGCAATGCTGATGAGAACTGCTCAGCCTGCTACCTATTTGGACCCCTCACAGAGCTAAGCTAAAAGGGATTAAAATGCATCGATCCCACATCAACCATCTAACACTCTTTTAGTAACTCTACAAGAGGCACCATCTAAGGAAAGGGAAGATACTTATATAACAAATGTCAAGTGTGTCTTTTGTTTCAAAAAAAAAAGTTTTTATTTATGAAAGTAAAACAATTCATATTCGTTATTGTGTAACCATCAGAAGAGATGCCTTGAGCATCAAATAAAATGAACCAAAAGATTTAAAGAACAGCAATCATTTCATTCTTCAGATAATTTTAATAAAACCTAACGAGTGGTTTTAAATAACTTGAAAAACCCTGCAATTTTCAACCCAAGAGTGTATCCCTTCCACTACATCATTCATCCTCTCTTTTGACCCATTCCAAGGTTGTTATCAATGAGTCTGGCTGTTTTGTTGTTTTGTGATGTTTGTTGCCACACAGCTTTCAAGCTCATGGCAGTAACCTTGTTTTATACGTAAGCTGTAGGGTGAGTATAAGTGAATATATATTTCAAGGGTAAGCAAACTGCTGATGCAAATATTCAGCTCAGACATTTTATATTCATTTCCATGTTGATGTATGTATCCATTGAAGTGAAGACTAACAGCTAGGGCTCCACAAATTGTATATCATGTGTAATTGAAAATACATACATGCTTATTCTCCATTATTTCGGAACAATAATAGAGAATTGAAATTAAAAATAAACTTATGGTGCACCATCAACTTAAAGCAATGGCTTTGCACAAATAATATTTTCATAATGCACATATATGTTGGAGAATGTAAAACAATAGGTACCCAATGCGAAGTTGTATGTACGTGCCATGATGAAAGCATTGATACATGAATTTTTTGGATTATCAGGCATAAATCTGTATTTATGTAGTGCCATTATGATTAGAAGGTAGTCCTGGTACAAGAGTTTGATTAATAATGAGGGTAATGTTCTCCCTACATTTTCTTTTGGTACAATTATGTTGATATCTACAGCCAAGTGCAAGTGTTTTGCCCTGCCCTGATATTGTAACATAGCACTATACTCTATAAAGTTCTAAAGATGTGCATCTGTAACTCTGGTGTCATAAGTTGATTGCACAGTTGTATCATTGAATATTGAGAAAAAATTATTAAATATAATAAAAAAGTTAAAAAAAAGCTCACAGTAATATCATTTCACACAAAATACATCCATAGTATTACACAATTTTGACCTCTAGTATAAAATAGGTACTTGATTTATTAAGTGCCAAGGTGAAGTTGTAATATTAGTTCAAGCCTCTAAGTATCATCAAGAAGACAAATGCCATAAAAAAAACTTGGTGAAGCCTATCAATAAATGATAAGTAAATGAACCAATTGGACTTAAAAATAAGCAGAAAAAAGCTATGCGCGGTGGAGCGATGTAACCCATTCCGATTGTGAAACATGTCAACGGCAAGTCACAATTGAACTTTGCCACCAGGCAACACAGGGAGGTTTTTCGGAATCTAGACACTCAGTAAACATTGCTGAGCAACATCACGCCTAGGATAGTTGTCCTGAGTAGATGTAACTTTACAATACACCATAGGGTAAGTTTTTGCGCATACTTGTGGACATAATGCAATGGTGTTCTGAGGCAGTATTGGTCTATCCTTGGGTAGGCCCGCAATTTAAATGATGCCCAAATCTGTGTAGATGCCATAATTTGGTTACAGGAGGGTGCCAAAAATTATGTCTCTCGTCACCCTAGGTAGAGGGTAGCAACACGGATGCAAGTGAAAGGAAACTAAAATATTTCATTTCGACCCGGAGGGAAACAAAAATATGAGGCTTAGGTTTAGTTTTGTTTCTGCATGAAATTACAATCACCAAAGAGTTTAGTTTCGACCCGGGATGAAACTTTACTCACAGGAATGAAACTAAATTAATCAAAACTACGCTGCTCATAGTTAAATTTTGATCTCAGAAGTTGAGTGGAGGGGGATATGAGGAATAGTTTCAACCCATTACGTTTGAATTAAGTGTAGAGAGGTTAAAACATTGAGCTTCAAAATCAAATGGCCAGTTTGTGTTCACCACTCTCCTGTTAGTGGTAAAATATGAGTGCTACATGCATCTAACGGCAGTAGACCTAACTTCTACTTCATTCAATCATACTTCGCACTCGGTGGGTCAAAACTAAAATGTTTGAAGGTGAAGCACGTAGTTCCTCCGGTGCAAAACATTATCTACATTTTGAAAAAGGCTATTCAGGCTTCCAGCCAGGTGGTTTCCCTCCATTCTGCACCATAGGGAGACCACCCGGCTGGAAGCCTGAATAGCCTTTCCTGAATATATTCACCGGGAAAGCATCAGATATTATCTACATTTCGTTTTGACCCGGAGTTTTAGTTTAGTTTCGACCCAAAGTAGTTTTGACTCCAATTTTGTTTCGACCTAGAGTTTAGCTCCATGGGTTTCAATCCATTTTGTTTTGTTTCTACATTTCACTCCTGAGAACGAAACTATTGAAATTTTACTGGTTTTACTTTCATTTAGTTTTTTCTTGCCATCCTTGGGTAGCAGCTCTTCCTCAAATGTGTGGAGGTGGAGACCATAGTGGTCGGTACAGTGACATACATTTCACTACGGGTGTACAATATTTACTTTAACCCATTATTCCCCAGACTGTGCACAGGGCTTTTAACTTCGGTTGTGTCGCATTTTCTGATTTATTTTGGCCTAACTAAGATGAATTTTTGGAAAAAAAAGTATTTTCATCACATCATATGATTTTCAAAATGCTGCGTATACGCAACGCTGGGAATACTCTGGTAAATAAATACAAAAAAAGTAATGTTTAATAATTAGGTTATATCTTTTATTTTTTATCTTGATTTGTACACTCGACATCTTCGCTGGGAGTTATCAGTATTCCTTTGGAACAAATGCCCCATTCTGCCTTAACAGATATGCTGGGGCATGTCTTTTTTCCTAGGGTGTCTCGTATGTGCGCATCGATTTTTATGCCAAACGCCATCAGTCATAAAAATACAATTATATGAATGAAAATGTTGGTGGAAAGGACAAAATTAGAACTAGAGATACTTAAAAAAGCAGTAAATCGAAGAAAATATTATTCTGAAGTAGAAACTTGTTCTGAGAATTAGAATTCAATAATGTTGCGTCAACGCAACGCTGGGGATTAATGGGTTAATGACTGCTGTAGTACGATGTGAAAGGCTACAAGAAACCACCACTTTATCATCCCAAAGAGTCACAACTACTCCACAATTACATGATGGAATCTTTTAAGTAAAATATTTAGGAGGAAAAAGTAGTCCTTTACTTGGACCTCTAGGTTGGGACATCTCGAGAGGGTGCATCAGTCGAATGGGATAGAAGGTTAAGGATAGGAACATAGAACGTAAGATCGCTTTGTATCAGTAGTAGGCAAGAGAACTTGAAGGTGGAAACAAAAAAAATGTAGCTAGATGAATTAGAAGTGATCTGAAGAAGGAGACTTCTGGAGTGGAAGGCACAGAATGATACACACAGTAGGAAGTGCTTAGAAAGAGAGTTGCGATGCATGAGAAATGTTATCAGCAGTTAAATGAAAGGATAGTGGTAATAGATAATGGTGAAAACCGCATCTACAGTAGAAGTCTAACAAGATACGATGGACGCAATCAAGCAGGTGAGAAGTAAAGAAAACCTTATAAATCCAAGCGATTAGAATACCATTGTTGGCAAAGATCAAGATGGAAGAATAACTGGAAAATAAGGATAATGAAACTGAAAGGAAAGAGGAGAATGACTACATGAATTCTGCACAGAACATAGGCCAGTGGTTACCAAAACATTATTAGGGCTCCTAGATTGTGATAAATAAAAAATTCAAAAAACAATATAAAAAAGGGCCAAAAATCAATATAAAAAGTTGTCTAAATATCCTGATTGCGATACAAGCAGTAGATAAAATTGTTAATTAAAACCTTTTCCACAGACAGAATGAAAATTTTAATGATCCAAATGCGCTTCACATAGCAGAGAAGTCTGCAGAACTCAAAGTAAGATGGGTGGGTAAATATTTCACAAACATAAAGATATAGGCCAAATCAGACAACAAATGCTGTCCTCAAGGTCATTTATTTCATGTTTTCATAGATGTGGTCCTTTTTCGATCCAAACTCAATTCTGTGTCCTTATTACTTAGGGCTATAGGGGTTCTTCACCAAATTTTAGCCTGTGAATATAAAATTCACATTGATCATATGGAGATCAGGAAAACATCATTCACTCACAAGGAGACATCGCCAAAGTGATGTTCGGGATCTGGATGCGGATGTAATTTTCTAAAACTATATAGGCAAGATAGAAAAAGTGTCACGGCTTTCATCCACATAGGCCCGGGTTCGAGAGATCTTCGCATGCAAAGATTTCGCACAGCATCACGTCCCTTGAGTAAGCGCTCACCTCCAACTGCAGCTGTGGCGGTGCGGTCAAGGGTGTTAGTCTCTTAACCTGTAGTTGGTAACCCGGGTTCGAGTCCCAGTGTCGGCGATATTTTTTCTCTCTTCCAATTATTGAAATCACTGTTATTTTACATTTGTCACATTTTATCCCCATTCGTATTAATTAGTTACTTCGTGAAGTTTTAAATTTAATATCAATTTATGGATTTTAAACGAAACTCCGAATTTTGCCTTACCACACGAATAAGAGGACGTATATAATGACTTTACCCGCAAATTTCCGGGGAATTTGATCATCCTCGCCCAAGCCATTACTCCCACAGCATCTTCGTATATTCGTAATCTCAATTTCTTCTCAACAAATAAACACCATTGCCTATCCTCACATTCAGTTACTGACCCTAGCCAGTTTCTCCTCCTGCCCATCCAGTACAATGATCCTGCTTTCCATCAGCCTACTCGAGCCGTTTTCGAGGTCTTCTTTGTTTACCTTTTGCACCCGTTTTCACAGAATTGGGCCTCGGCGCCTCATTCAGGGATTATTGAGGGTCAGCTGTGTAGGGAGGGTTGTTGGGGCGGAAGTCTTTGAAGGACGCTAGAGGGCAGGTCATAAAGGAGACATGGTGAGTCGAAGGACATTCTGTTGTAAAGATCGAGATTTGTTGGGAAGACAGTGGGTGGGCTGTGAAGAAAATCTAATGGAAGGAATGCCTAGTGGAAATGATATTTTGAATAAAAAACGTTGAGGCCGGAAAATACCGGTTCTTCAGAAATGGAAAAAAGACATTGAAAGTGGAGGCACAAGCGTCAAAAACCGGGGAACGATTGATGAATAGATGTACAATCGGTTAATTGATGCGAGGCAGAGGTGTGCATTGGTGCACATGATGAGCTTATTACATGGAAATTCACGTGTAAGTAATAATATATGTCTTCTAATTCGTGTGGTAAGGCACAATTCGGAGTTTCATTTAAAATCCATAAATTTATATTAAATTTAAAACTTCGCAAAGTAACTAATTAAAACGAATGGGGATAAAATGTAACAAATGAAAAATGTAAAATAACAGTGATATCAAAAATTAGAAGAGAGAAAAAATATTGCCGACATTGGGTCTCAAACCCGGGATACCAACTACAGCTTGAGAGACTAACGCCCTAGACCTCACCGCCACGGCCGTAGTTGAAGGTTTGCGCTTACTCAAGGGATGTGATGCTGCGCGAAATCTTTACATGCGAATATCTCTCGAACCTGGGCCTATGTGGAAGAAAGCCGTGACACTTTTTCGACCTTACCTATATAGTTTTAGAAAATGACATCCGCATCCAGATCCCGAACATCACTTTGGCGGTGTCTCCTTGTCAGTGATTTAACCTGACAGCTGGTTTGTACCGGTGAGACTTGAGTTCTCCTAGACTGAGCCACAGGCGGGTGAATATCACATATTCAGGGTTTGTAGTCTGTTCCTTTTAGAGATGGTGGGATCAGATACCTTGGATCCAAATGTCCGTGGATAGTTCTCTTCAACGGATATTTCCGATCCAAATTTGCAGAACCCATGAGATCTGGATCCGAAATATTAAATTTAAGCTTCAGTCAATGCAGCATCCCATGAAGGGAGTGGAAAGAGACCCGATCCTCTCTTCGCATGTGCTGTTGCACTGCTATGCTTGTCCTAATCACAAATTACTTTGCTTAAAAGCTCTCGTAGGAGTTGTGTAAGTAACAAAATTTCAGCCGTGGAAAATTTTAAGGCAAAATATGACAGGCACGCAGTGTTACTCTTCCCAAGGGAATGAACAACCACATTGGAAGAATCTTAACAACATAGGATAATAACCATGTCATGCACGTCACATGATGACATGCACGAGATTCAAAAAAGAATGAGACCAAACACGTCGCATTTCTTACATAATTAGGTATTTTTAACTCTAATTGACTGAAAAAAGTATTTTAGTACAACAAGGCAATACCAATATTCAAAATTGTCCAAACATCAAAATTTTCAAAGATACAAGCAGGACATCAGCATCATCAATCAAGAAGATACGGCCTGGAAACGCCAACTGTGTACATATATCAAATAGCTCGCCCGGCTTCGCTTTCAAGGCAATGACGTCGCAAAATAGCAAGATCTGACATGTTCATCCTTGACTCCCTCATTTGTAGCCTCATTGCCCAAAATACGGAGGAAGTGCACTCCTTCCCCTCCACTTATCCTTTACACACTTCTGTTGCCCAGCCCTTCCTCTTGCTGAGTGGCCCCATTCTGTTCCCTGCAACTCGTCATAAGTGACATTATTGTTGTTCTAAACATTGATAATTTTTTTGCAGATTGCGCAGCCCCAATTTCATTTACTTTAATGATACACAGATTTAATTTCTTTCACTGTGTAGAAACATTTTTATTGACACATAAGGAACCATGTGTGTGCACTGTGATGTGAAACTATCGCGAGAAAGTGAAAAATCCACCTCACCAAAACTATAACATTTGTTGGTGAAACAGAAGTATGCGATGAGAAAGTGACAAAATTTGGGGGAAAAGTATGTGAGGAAAATTAAAATTCAGTCATTGGCTTATCCTAAGATTGAAACCTATTTTCATTTCCAAATGCAAGCATGACAGTTTAGATCCTGAGCATGTAAAGATTTTAGTGGTTTAAAAAAAAAAAAACTTGAAAGCTTATAAAAATGATTTTTAATCAGTAAACATAATAAAATGTGTATGAAAATCTGAATAGCATTCCTTTGATTATATATACGCAGAAGAAACTTGAATAATTACTTCAATATATAGCAGGCCAATGAAAATGCATTTGGACCTGAGAATTTTCAGAAGATATGACACCTCAAATCAAGTATCCAATCAAGATCCACGTCCGAAAAAAATCCTGAATCCATCCATCACTAGTTCCTTTCCGTAGTAAATCTCATGTCCTTCAAGGATTTTGATTTTTTGTGCCTGAAGGCTCCCCTGGGACTTGAAACTGTCACATCTTGATCAGCAAACAAGCAATTCACTTACCTATACGATACCCTTCGTGTACATAATTTTTCTCTAATATGAAAAATAATGGCTGACCTCTACAGTAGACTCTCGTTAATACGAACAACGTTGTTACGAAGTTCTCGTTATTACGAAGCAAATCGTTGGTCCCGTCGAAAAGGCCTATCCAAGCCATAGGAAAAGAAACGTTATTACGAATTTTTCGTTTTTACGAAATTACGAATCTAAGTCCCGGTCCCGGCGGTTACAATATGAACTTTATTACGAAGTTAGACGCACAAATCACGGCATTTAGGTGGATATTGAATGCACTTAAGTTTTAATAATCGCGCCACGTTAAAGTTATTCTCGTGCACTGTGCCTAAGAGCGTCAATTATGGTTCTTTATTCAGTTTACGCGTTACATCATATAACAGCCTTCATTACTGTGAAGTCGTGGTGACCCACTCATAACCGTTAGTAAATTGGATGTACAGTCAATCCTCTTCCTATGCAATTTCGATGTACGAATTTTCAGAGATACGAGCATTCAAAACTTTCAAATTTCAAATTTGGCGCCTTTGGATTTGGCCGATACTACGCGGTTTGGCGCTGTGAAACTCTCACTGTAATCACCATCTGAATAAAGTATCATTGAATCTGGTGTGAATTTAGGAACTGTTCAGCGTTTCGCCCGTTCTTCGTTACCGCGGGGAGACATTTTTTCGGCTCCGGATGCATCGCAGGCCCCGATGGATCAGGTCGCCACAATCGTGAGTTAGCGCATACGTGTAATGCAGTGTTGCATCCCGCAGGATAACCGTACTCCTTGATAACTTACATGCAGTCCGGCTGGCGAGGGGTGTCCGATTACGGCACAATAGGAGGGGTGGATAATCCTGCGTCAGCACGGTTTAAAGCCAATCGCTGTCCCCCAAACGCACCTCACACCCTCGTCTAGTCATACAACGTTGTCAAATGCACATTCGAGCACCGAAATAAGCCTGACCAACCAAAATAAGCCCATTCTTCGAAACAATAGAACAAGTAATTATCCCTCTAGGTCCTTCACGCTCGTCGTCCCTTCCGGTTATTTTCTTCATGGAACACTTAGCGAGCGTTTCCCTTTCTTACCTGGCTCCCATACCCCCTACCCAGCCCATTGTCTGTTACTAGACAACTCTCGGTGGCCGGACTGTAATTTTATCAACCTTGGAACAAGGTCTTGGGACGCATCTGGTTTGAACATCGGAGTTAATGTGTTCGGGAAGATATCAACCATCGATTGCGTCATGGCGCAGTCTTCTGTTGAAAAACTGAAACGAATTTTCTTGTTTTTATATATTTCCGCGTAATTTAATAGCGTTTATAATACACTATTTCTTTCGACGATTCTTTAAAGAAACGTTCTTACGAACTTCGTTATTACGAACCTCCAATTTTTCGGCCCCGTGAACTTCGTAATAACGAGTCTACTGTAATTGATCACAAATATTTGAGAAAGCCTCTAAATACATGGTTTACTATATTTTCAAGTGGTACATTGACCTTATTAAATGTCTATTTAATATTGTAGTTTAACTGCAGCCCTAACAGTTTGTGTTTTTTATTTTTATAAAGAGTGAAATGAAATCTGCTGGGTGGATGGTCCAACTCCTTGGGAATCTCTTTTGCCTGTGTTTACAACTTTGGCTAGGTGTTTCTGGCAGAAAACAACAATTACGAATCCGGTCTATCCAACTGTTGAAGAAATTTATTTCAATCAAACACAAAAAACTTTCCCTAGCACACAAGTCAACTGGTGCATATGCTAACAATTTTTGGCATTCCTAGAGGTAAAAACTCACTCTTCATGTCCAGAATTTCCCTTGAAACCCATGTCCAAACTTCTAGATTGCAAAATTACCAAGAAATTGGCCTGAAACAATCACTGGCACAGGGACAGATGACTGGAAAGGAAGCCACAAAAAGTGAAGTGCACAGTAACAATCTTAAAAACATTGAGTTTGAATATATGAAGGGCTCCCTAGAACTTCAAAAACTGTATATACATTGAATGAGAGCAAAACATGAAAACATTTCATTCAATATATGCCACCTTGCTCTGATGCTAGTCGATGCAGGGAGTGAGCTCTCAGAGCACAACAGTATTAGCTGCTGAGTTATTTACTGGATGCGTCTGCTCCTAAACATTCAGAATGAGTGCCGACTTATTTCTCAGAGTATTCTTTTCAGCTTTGAGTAGTTAACAGGGTGAAAATAGAATATGTACCAATAGTTCTGCCACCTCATTTCATGGAGAAATTTAAGATGAATGTGACAGCAATGAGAATTCAGCATTTTAATCCGTCGTTTCAACAAATACCTCAGATTTGGTGAAATCAATACTAATTAATGGTTTGAAATTTAAAAAAAAGCAAAATATTCTACATAGACCGTACCCAATTGCAAAAAAAATTGTTATAACAGACAAATACCCTAAAAATCTCATGAAAACTGAAATTATACTTAAAAAGGCAAAAAATTCACTATCCCAAAAATCAAGGAGTACCAACACATTACTCGAAAGTCCCATACTAAGAGGATACATGTTGAAAATGCCAGGAGACCTCAAAAGATTCTTGATCATTAAGAGTGAAGAAACAGATAAGAACCAGGTGAAGGACTGCAAAAGCTACCCCATAGCAGATATTGGCAGTGAGCATAACTTAGTGATGAGGAAATACCACCTCAAATTTAAAAAAACTGACGAAGGCAGTGACAACATTTGGCAAGTTGAAAAATTGAAGGAGAATCAACATCAATGCATTTCACGAGGCTGTGGAGAAAAAAAAATAGGAGGGAATGTGAACAAGAAATCAGAGGAAAAGAGACAGAAAAATTTTAGTAATGGACCACAGGTTGCAGCTAAAGAAGGCCGAAGAAATGTCATCAAGATAAAACGTGACAGGCTTGGCTTGAGGATGCAAATAGAAGTCTAGTGTAAAATACCTAATCAAGGTTTTATGGGGTGTTCTTATTTTTACATTGGGTTTGGTACCAGAAAATACTTATAAAGATTTTAGCAAAATAAAAAGATATGTATTCAGAGACAAAAAAATGTTCTCCACTATTAATAAATTGTGAAAATATTTTTACTAAAACAGTAGTCAGTGACCCAGCTATAACCTGACACATTAAAAGAACTTTGGGAAAAGTAACTTTGTGAGGGTGACCACATAAAGAGTCTAGAATATAAAGATGGTGATAAGTGCCTCAAGATATTTTGTATCTAGAATATAAAGATGGTGATAAGTGCCTCAAGATATTTTGAAAAATAAAAAATATGCACAAAAATTGTATAAAAATTATGAGTTTCCCCAAAGTTTCAGGCTATAGCATTTGAAATTAACCCAAACAATTGAGACATGATTTTTAGTTTTTTTTTTTTACCATATCTCCAATTTTTATTTTTGTAAAAATCTTTTCTTCATTTTAAAATGTACATTCAATTACATTCCACCACCTTGATTTATTTTCAAAATTATTTGACCAAAAACCAAGATTTTACGTAAGTTTGAAATGTTCAATATTTAATTAAAATTTTAGGGTACAATAGATAATGTATGTATGTACTTACTTTGATGTAGGGGTAACAATATAAAATTTATATCGTTACCCCTACATCGAAGTATAATCCTAATTTTTTTCAGGTTTTTAAAAATGGTAGAACACGATCAAAAACACAAACACCTGCTCTACATCATTTTCACCAACATATTCCTCGAGGATATTTGATTTGATTATTTAGAGCAACAATTTGTAATCAGTTGTGATCAGTTTGTAATATCATTGATTGAGAATAAATATTAACAATGACAATGCCTATCACAGTAAGAATAATAATGATTATTGTCTATAATCATATTTGCAGCCAATAGTTCACATACCATTCGCACATTCACAAAAATGGCTTTTAATATGGTTACATATATCCTTTACATTGGGTGTGTAATCTACACAACAGTTATAGGATTTGCTAGAAATACCTAGGTATAGCAATATCAGACCTGGATTTATACAATACTAGCCTTTAACTTCAAATATTGCAGTGTGAAATTGTCCTCTGTTATTAGCTCAGCTAAATAAGAAACCGCTTGTTGTAATAGGTATGTGCCGGTGGAAAATCTTAAGGTCATGTTCTGTAAATTCTGGAAAATCCAGAACTTCATTGCCTGTTAATATCTGACACAGTGATTGCTTCCAAGACCATCTTCCCAATTCCACCTGAGCACCCAAGCTATTCTCTTTAATATTTTGAGAAAATATCTTCTTCAAGGCTTCTTCAGATGCTAAAGTTTGGTATAATATCCTTTTGCAAAAGTAATTTATCGAAAGAAAAGCAATTTTACAAAAAATTGAAACTTTAAAATCAAGCTGATGATGTAATAGTTTATCTGCCTGATAATGCCATGTACTGTTTCATTAACAAAACGGATCAGAGTCAAGCAGCAGGATGCATTAGACTCGGCAGCAGTTAATTGGTCGTGTTTTCCTTTCGATGCAGGCACACAATAATCATCCTCTTCCAGCTGTTGACCAATGTCTTGGAACCCTCCATTCAAAACAAATACATCAATTTTCTTTAGTAAACTACATATGTCATAGTTATCATCAAAAATATGTTTTAAATTTTATCATAATTGTCAGAAGCTTAACAGACATTACATCAACAATCATACCATCAGTTAAACATAACGTTAAGTGGCTTGCAAAGACGGGTTTTCTCACATCACGTTATCATACATATGACTCTGAAGCTATACCGCAGCACAACTATAAGTACAGAAGATTGAGGAGACAACGAATTTAGACAAGGTAAGTTTTTTGTGATGATTCCTTAAAGATACGCTCTTACGAAGTTTGTAATTATGAAACTCCGGTTTTTAAGCCCTGTGAACTTCGTAATAACAAGAGTTAACTGTAATCAAACTTCTTTCTCCATCTCCCTGAGCAATGCCCCACTTTTTATTTCTGAAACACAGTACATAAATCCTTTCAACCCGCAGCACTAACAACGACAATCGGCAATACTAGATTTATTCCCATATAAGGTGGGTAAACAGTCTATGTTTCCAAACATTTATTCTCCTAAAAGGTAAAACCCAGGAAATATTCAGAAAAAGAAATGGGATGATAGGATATGGATTAGAATGATGATGGCAATGATATATGAATTGCAAATGAAATCACTAGTGAAAACCAAAACTCATACATTTACAACATTTGTGACTTTGAAAGTGTTTCATACGTACTTCATTACAATCCACCTCAAACATCTCCTTTGTGTGAGTTTCTATCATGAAATATTCCATGGAGAAGCTAAATTACTTTATTTATTTCCTTCGAGGTTGAATTTTCCATGTTTGCCTGTTCCTTCACTGGAAAATCTGGTTGCCCCATCCACAGCCTCCTGTAATGAATCAATTATTGCTGTTATTGGTAAATTAAAAACTATTGCTAGCTCTCCTTAAAACAAAGAATGCCAACATATGCTTGCTTCAACTTAGAAAGAAAAATTCAAATGGCATAAGAGAAGGGAAAAATAGGCCCCAGCTTGGAGTACAACAGAAAGGAAATGGGTTTTTCTGGGTATTCCTCTGTTTAGCAATCAATCAATTCCTCTAATGTCCTCTCAATTATGATTGACTAACTAATAATTACATAAGTACTTCGAAAGCTAATTGTCACCATGGAATGTAGGCTGAAAGCCTTGCTTTCAAGTTTTGCACTTTTCCCATGATCCACTTAATAAAGCCATGATATTTCGCTTAAAAATCATAGTTTTTCACAGCACAGGAATTCATACATAAAGTTTTAAGCTAAAGCACCTGTTTACTTAGACAGTAAACTGTATGCCCTAGTTACAAGCCAAAATTACATAATGAAGTGAAAGAAAATGTCTTTATCTATGCAAAATATCTATGAATATTGACATCCATAAAGGTCCACACTACACATACATACTTGCCTCTGCCATTTCTAGTAATCAACTGATTCACATTAAATTTGCACCCTTCAAAATATGTAGTGGCAGGTTAAAATCCTTTATAGATTTGGATGCAAAGGCTAATCACGGAGAATGCTGTTTGAACACTTGATAAAATTTTTTGTCTAGGGTGTAACTACAGGAAATAGACTTAACATAATGAAATGTATAAAATTTATAATTCCACATAATTTAATACTGTATGACCTAGGTTTCAATGTCCCACATCATTATCTGGTACATTTGCATCAAAGATGGAGAATTTACCGTTTGAAGAGGTCGTACAGTATAAAATTTAGATGGAATTATAAATTTTTTTATACTTTATAATGCATAAACACTGTATTTTCACCACAATGAGACATACATGAGTTTAGAAAAACAATGCCAGATAATAATTTTAGCTTTCCCATCCGGATGACAATGACAGCAAAGAACCTTAAAAAACAGGTGGTAGAAGAATTTGAGACATATGTAATTCAAATTAATATTGCTTTATTATGTAAATTTCAAATAAGTTTTACCCAAAGAGAAATGTGTATGCTACAGAAGTTAAAGTGCCAGTTGATATGAAAATAATTGTGCTGAATTAAACTTGTGAATAAGGTTGAACCACGCAAAAATGCATAACCCCATTACTCAAAGGAAATACATTACAGTAAACTCTTGATTTTACGAAGCAGGATTTTACGAAGTTTTCGATTATACGAAATTTTTTGAATTTACGAACCTCGGCTCGGTCCCTAGGAGCAAATGGCATTCGTTTATACGAACTATGGCAAAAAATTTGTCAAAAAAACTAGTTACGCCGGCGTAGGTAGCTAAAAAATCAGCGCTTCCAACTGTGGTCCATCAAAAGTGCGAAATCGTAAATGATAATGCAACTTTGGAGAGAAATGGGTCGCCAAAAACCTCACTGTGGGAATTTAGGGGGAGTAGGAGTTAAGTTAAAATATCGCGGCTGACATTATGCCCCTATTTACGTGCCTGTTCGTAAACATAGCATCGACAATAATTCGTAGTTTAACATGTCAGGAAGGTCGCGCGGAGTATTTCGTACACCCCTAATTAACCCTTTGCACTGCTGTGAACGTACTTCCAAGACTACTTGACTACTTTTTGCCGAAGCACTTCGAAGGGGCCCTAATCCGGGACCCTTTCCTCGACGAGCTCACCCTCGCTGGCCCCTGAAACTGGGCTATTTTTTAATGCATTACCTGACGCAACCCTGGGTTTCAAAGGGCAAAGGTGCCATGGGGGGAAAAAGAGTAAAGTGGGTGTTACTGGGGGGCTGTGCATCAACCAAACGGGCACGGACAAAATAAGCCCGTTGTCATTGGGAAATTTGAAAGGCCACGGTGCTTAAAACATGTAAAATTGGAAGCCCTCTCCGTTTTTTACCATGCAAATAAAAACAGCTGGATGACCCGAGAAATTTTCCAGCAAACGGTTATACGTCTACAGAGAAAAATTGCTGGAGAGAACAGCAAAATTGTTTTAATAATGGATAATGCCACCGTTCATAAATACGTGGAAGATCTAAAATTGGCTAATGTTCGAGTCCTCTTTTTACCCCCGAACTCGACTAGCAAGTCCCAGCCCTTGGACCGAGGCATTATCCAGGATTTTAAAGTCCTATACCGGAAGAAGCTTGAGCGGTATTACTTGCGATGGATCGGTATGTATACATTCATCTATTTTGCTCATGTGCGTTTGGATATCGATTTAGATATTTTTATTCATGATTATCATTCTTTCAAATCTATTTGCTACTTTTATAAATGGGAACAGAAATTAATAACATCCCGAAATGGACGTTGATACATGCAATCCGCGCCATAATATCTTTTCGTGTATATATTGGCCTTTGTGAATGAAAAACTTAAATATCTTAAGTACTGGGCTCTATTTACCGCCAATTTATATTTCAGGCTTCTCGTAATGAAGACGCACTTCCAAGTCTAACCATGAACTTTCTTCTCACGTGCTTCCCCGTTCTCCCATGCTGGGGTTCTGTCTTTCCAAAGCCGTCCCTTCCCTCCTGCCGCCTTTGGCTGATCTTGCTGACACCCACCTTACGCATCCCAAACCCCTCCTTCCCCAGCATTTCCCATTCACTCCCTCCCTAAGGAGACTGAGCTTGTGTGCGTCGCAAAAAAATACGGCCCCCAAATGTAGACTGAGGCAGAGCTGAAGGCCATTTCCCCACCCTTCTTTGTCCTGCCCCCTTCACCAGTCCTTGTGCTGACCACACTTCTTCCCTCAGGCAATCCCCATCCCACTCTTATTCACCCCACCCACTGGGAACGTTCCCCAATTGTGGAATGGTTCATCTTTACCTGCAACGGGGGGAAGTTATTAACCGGAGAGAGGCGGAAGAAGTATCTTCCACTATCGGGAAAATGGTGCCGCGCTTATAATTGTCTCTCTTCTTCTCAGCTGACTTTTCAATTGAAATTAATTTCTTTGCTCTTTCCACACTATATTTATTTACGATTATGGCGCGACTATTTTTTAGTGCTAAAACTAAGAAAATCTTTTCTCTATGTCAATGATCCTTTGCCTAACTTTCAATACGGCGGAGAAAGGAACACGAAAATTAAATGAGGTGACGGTACAGGTTTTTGCGTGTCATTTTTTGGGAATTCACGCTAGCGAACCAATACTTAACCACGTTGAGAAATGATAAAATGTCTCTTGTAGGAAAACAATCAATGTGGATAATAACGTTTCTATCTATATTTCTCCGATACTGTAAGATGTTTCTCCTGTCGTTTTCCGGTTGGAACCTTGCTCCTGTCGGCATAAAAGGAGAGAAACATACTATATGAACAGGTCACCTCACACCCGGTATGAAGAATACAGTCCTGATGAAGAATTAAGTCTTTTATGGCAACGTCTGCGAAGATGATGGAACACAGTAGTCGGACGGAGAACTCAAACAGAATTTACTTCAAATATTCGCCAGAAGATAATCACATCCTACGTTATTTATGATCGTAATTGAATCTCAGTGAAAATAGAGCACATTCTGCTGAAAATACGAAGTAACTCGAAATATTAACTTACGAAGGTTATTTTGGAAACAGGCTAAGACCCTTGTTTTCCTTTTTTTCTCGTCACTGAGCGATAGAGGGCGACATAAATGGTGGTTAGGCCGGCTGCCGCTAAAATTCCGTGGGTGTCAGAAACAAATATCTATCTTTTGCATACTTAATAGTAGCTATTGGCTCCTAACCACAAATTTATAACTGTTAATTCTTGCAAACTTGTTAATAAACATTGCAATTCATTATTTCATAACGTTTTCTAAACTGGTCGGGAATTTCTTTAGCGATCGTTGATGTTGAAGTATGAACAAGAAATGGGAATTTTATGGTGGTATAATTATTTAACGATTTTTCACATCATAAATCGATAGCAAAAAGCCTTTTCTATGAATTATACCGAGAATAACCACCGAAAACATTTAAATAAGACCACTAAAGACAAAAAACGGCGGAAGAAACAAAAGCGAACATTTTTTCGTGACTTATGAAACAGGTTTGAATTTACGAAACTCGATTTTACGAAGTGCCAATTTTCCGGTCCCACTGACTTCGTAAAATCAAGAGTTTACTGTATTACTAATGACTATGTTTTTCCCTTCCATTCTTCACTCCTTGAACTCCCTCAGCCAATGGGGAAAAATACCCTACGAGCACCTAAAAACAGTCACCATACCTCTACCCAGACCAACGGTCAGTTTAAAATTCCCAACCCTCCCTCCTTCCACCCCCACCTTCTCATTTGTTTGGAAGTGTTCAATTTTTTATTTATATTGGTTAAGTTAATTTCTTGGTTTCATCTTGATAATATTGCAGTGCAGCGAAACATGTCGACGGTAGTTTGATAAAATTTTATGAGGGAAGTGCAAGTGTTTCACTACAGGGGCGCAGCTAGGAATTGAGGCTAGGGGGGGTTTTAGGCACAACTAATACTGGGGAATTAGGGGGTATGGAATACCCACCAGGGGAAGCGGGAGGTGTGGGGGCCCTCCCCCAGGAAAAATTTAAGATATATGGTTCAAAATGGTAAGTTTTACGGCCTTCTGAGGGATATTTTTATAATCCTTACATTATTCTAGAAGTAATATTAGTCCAATTAAGTAAAATGGATTAAACTTTAAAAATTCTCTGAGCTCTGGGGGGGGGTTTTATCCCCCAAAACCCCCCCCCCCTCGCTGTGCCACTGTTTCACTTCATATCTCATAATGGATCTCCACAAAGTATCTGCCTCATCCATTCAATTTACTTTTTTCCTCAATTCGAAAATTATGCCATCTTCAGTTGCTTAAGTAGATACATATGTATAAGATAGCAGGCCATGCATACACAGCATACTCCAGATTATCCAGGCTAATGATGGCGAGAGGCGGCAGGAATTATCGGAAAACACAAATAAATCAAACTTACACTTTCATTTCTTGTAATTTTCAAAATTTACGTAAATCAAACAATTCATTATTATTTACGCGAGGGATGGTCGGATCGGATGCCTAGGATCCAAATAACAGCAGATATTGCCCTTCATCAGATACATCGGATCCAAAGTTGGGGAAGACATCGGATCTGGATCCAAAATTTTAAATAATAGCTTCAGAGAATGCAACAGTGCAATAAGGGTGGAAAGAGTTCCGATTCTATCTTCGAATGCACTGTCGCATGCGATTCATGAACCGTTTTGTTTGAAAGCTCTCGCAGAGGTTACCTAGGAGAATTTCAGCCGTGGAAAATAAAAAAGGCAAAATACGACTGGCACATATTGTGACTCTTCCCAAGAGATTGAACAATCATCGGGGGAATCTCAGCACCAGGAATTTGAAAATGCATTTGGATCCGAAAATATCCGAACTGAGAGATCCAGGATGCTCTGAAAATCAAGGATCCGATCTGAATCAGAAAAAATCCTGGATCCATCCATCCTTAATTTACACATGTTATCGGTTATTTTAGATTGCTTTCCGGAATCATAACGTAGTCGCATCTAGTACAAGCTGCCCGGAATGCAACTGCTGATCCGTGATCACTGGGCGCGATCGATTGTGCACCTTGATGGTTGACAAAAAGGAGCACATAACTCCCATGAAGTCAACAGGAGCGATCACGCCATCGCACAGCAAGGATATAGGAAACCAGGACTTATGGCAAATTATCTACGCTGGCGAGTGCCTGGCTATGACTCATGCTATCTCCACTTCCACGTCACCTGTTGCCTTCCCTTCTACTATTCCCTTCCTCTCTAGTTTAACCTTGTCTAGTCACAGCGTAACATGCCCGAAGGCGACAAAATCTCCAGTTCCCTTGGGCCGTATTCAACCGCATGCAAGGCCATGGCAATACTTCCACATTCGCGGTATAAAATATTCAATTAAAGATTGCAGATAACATTTCTCTTAATTTACGATTCGTTTACCATTGAAGAATCTTCTAAAATTAATCAAAAGATTTTTTTCTCACCACCGATCATGGTCTGCAATGCTAGAGCAGATGTACAAGTAAACTTGAAACATTCCTCGTCAGTAAGTACACCCATGTCTCGTATAGCGCAAGGGATGCGTTCCTTGGGGTCTTTGCGCTATACGAATTTGCGTTATACGAGAGCGTTTTAACATAGGGAAGATAGGGATGCGTTCCTGGTAGCATAGGTCTTTGGTATTGAATTTCCTCTAAAACATCTATATTCACATAAAAAGCCTTAGAAAACATTATTTCTATAAATATTCATAGTTTAAAACTAGAATGCCGGGAAATTTGTTTCCCCTAGAATGCCGGGAGGGTGTCATTTTGACACCCATGTTTTTATATGCATGTTACGTAGCAGATTAGTTTTATTTCGGAGTCGATAGTGCCAACTTTTGTTTGATACTGATTGTGCCCTAATATTAAAAAAAAACTTAATGTTTTAATGGAGCACCATTGAAGTAAAAAATTTTTTACAAAAAAATACTTTCCTGGAATGCTGCATCCATCGAAAAGATTGCGCTGAAACGTCGGAGGACGCATGAAAGTGCAATAATACCTACATATAATCATTGAATACTCTTTTATAAGTATATATTGTTCACTGTAATTGGTTAAATTTTATGTGCATAAAACAATTAAAATGAATATGACAGGATTGCTTTTCTTTTTATTATAATTGTTAACTTTTTTCATCAATTTTTCGTCATAGAATGTAGAAGTGTGCTTCAAAAGACGAAAATTAAAATAAAACCATTGCGGCTACAAAAGTAGGAAATTTTTAAAAATAAAATACAAAAACTTCGTATGAACCCAAAAAGAAATCGAATACTTTTTCATACACACTTACAAAAAGCTTCATCTATATAGTAGAGTCTCTACATTCTGGCACTTTTGGTCTGTTTTGGCAGTAGGTTTACTGACTTTTCACTAAGCTTACAAAAAGCAACAGTTCTGTTTTCATTGCATTTTATCTATACTTGACAATCCCAAGTCAGTTCTGGATTTGGTTGCTAGATATTCATTGACGCAATGTAAGGAAAAGCAAGCTATTCTGATAAATTTTGTAAAAATAATTCGGGACATCTTTTGTGTAGTTATTTCCTTATATATATTATCCAGGTTACGTCATTATAGTGACCAAGTCAAAAGTATTCTGGAAAGAAAAAACAAGCCTGGTTCTAGTTCTGACCAAATATTTCCGCCCCATATGATCAATAATATCTACTTCAGAGTTTATCTCATTACAACACCTTACAGTTTCGGGCGATTTGTTAGAGTTGTTACTAATGTCAATATGAGCGCGAAGAGATCATAGAACAAGAACACATTTTTTTCTGTTTGCCCTGATGAGCAGTAAGTGTTACGTCACCATTTTTGTTCAATTTAGTTGATTACAGCCCGAGAAGCTTTTATTTCACCAGGTATTTCCTTTCTTCCCTTATTTACGGTTCCCGAAAGGCAAATACCCTTTTGTTTCGAGTAGAGCTAGCAAAAGTGATGTGAAACAAATGCCAGTGGTTACATTCCTGCCCTTGCTCATGTAGGATTGCACACGTTTCAATACAACATGATCTGAAACGCGATCGTCAGATTGATGAGAGCTGTCCTTGACGCCTCTGGTCAATCTGGAAATTAATGGAATCAGTTTACCAAATACATACTGTCTTTATATACTGCAAACTAGTATTTATGCCCATACTCATCAGGCTTTGGTGCCATGAATTGCTTGAATGGTCATCTAGCTTTGCTTAGAAACAGCTGTTCGTCAATGGTTATGTTAGGCCCAGGTTATGATTCCTCAGCATGGCCATCTCCTTCTTAGGATCTTGAGCAAGGAGTTGACGTCGCCTTGAAGTCTACCCAGCGCCCCTTCCACGTCGGCACACCTTGTCACGACCACGCACAATTTCTTTTCTGTCCGATAACCAGTGCAGATCCAGTAACTCAATTATGTGTATATGCGTATTGTAAAATAAATATGTGTATCTTTCGTGATTAAATTACTAAACTGTAATATAAAAAACATTGAAACTGACCGTGCTCACTATTTTAATCATTTTTGGATGATCTAAATTGCACCTCCTGTGCAACCCAATCGTTGTCCGACTCAACATCTGCATCAGACCCTTTCTCCGACACGTCTCCAGAAATATCGTTTAGTATTGTGATACTTTGCTCCGTCGTAACACGTCTATGCAGTGCCATTATCAAGACAGAACTGCCGAAGCAAGTCAAGCAGCAGGTCGCGACACACAAGCGACCCAGTCCGCCAAACACGCGCACGAGCCAGGCAGCCGAGCACAGAGGCTCGGCAGCAGCTAATTGCATTGTCGCGCGCGTCACTTCACTGCAATGTTTCAGGGCAAATAACTGTCACCGCAGTAAAAAAAAACTAGCTGGTTTCGAGGCAAAACATTTGCAAAAGGCAGCGAAAATACTTACCTTACGAGCTACTAAACTTTTGAAAAAATTATTATACAGCCGATGCTCATTGAAATTATGTAGAACAAACAATCATGAAGGTAATATACTATACTAAAATATACTATACTATACCTAAAGGTTCTACACATGAAGATAATGTAATACACTATACTAATTTGAGAAATAATTATCAAGCCGCATCCCACGAGACACCTAAACCGAAGAAAGAAATGATATGATATACTGGGTGTCAAAATGACACCCTCCGGCATTCAAGGTAAATTTGAATTTTTGAGACGATAAAAATTATGGGGGGTATCCCTTTTATGTCATTTTGTTAAGATCTAAATATGAATAAAAGTCACGAAAGATTTTTTTCTAAAACACTCTCTAAGGGCCAGCTCCGTAAAAAATGTACGCGTAGGGTGTCAAAATGACACCCTTCGGCATTCTAGTGTTAAAACATCTTTAAAGATAGTATTCACGCATTCAAAGACTTTTATTCACGTTAAAAAAAATTCTTACGTGCTTTCGAAATTCCATCCTGTCGTGCAGGTGGGCTAACATCTGCTATCTCAGGGGATCGTAATGCGTTGCCGGCAGTTGACGATTTTTAAAACTAGTCTAAAAACAACTGTTGTGTCACCCAGGCCCTTTTGTAGCTCATCGAAATGACAGGAAAATGCTACTTTAAATGCCATTTCATAGCTAGCGGAGTTTATGAATGATAAATCATTTTAATTTGAAGTCCTCCGAGTCATTAGCAGCTACGTGAAACAGTCTTTTAATGCCTTGAAACCTGACCCAGGTTTTCCTTCCCTGAAAATGAATGAACGAGAATGCATTCTTTTCCAAAAGAATATCCTCTCGTCAACATTAGATCTAGTTGAGGGGGAAAGGAGCCACTTTCAATAACAGCTTGGAGTTCATCAGAAAATGTTGTGGTGGCTGCGCTATCAACACTTGCAGATTCACCTGATATCGCCGCACTGAAAATACCTGCTTGCCGTTTAAATTCTGGAACCAACCGCTTTCACTAAATGTCTCGGAGCGATTACCACTCTCGTCTTTTTGTACTGATTCACCATGAACTTTCCGTATGTGTAGACCGCTTGGTTGAAGTTGGTGCAGCTGAGGTCACTGATATTTTAGCTTCGTCTTTATTCAAAATAAGGCATCGTGAGTTTAAACTTCCACGCAATATCGCTTTGACGCTCTCCATTTTCAAAGCAATTGACCTCTCTCAAGTCCTCTTATAGGTTTATGGTTTTTCTTGATAAATTCTTGATTTTTCTACACGCATTCCTATTTTTTGCCATATTCTCTTGGTTTTTACTCTGTATGGCTCTATCTAAATCACCTTCTACTGCTGAACTGTATTCCTGAGACGCAGAAGGCCTGCGACTGCGGGGAGGGAACGAAGCCATTGTGTTTGAGACTCTGTAGCGGACCCTTTTACGTGTTGATGCTATTCATGCGCAACTCGGCCACCGCTCCATTTCTCCCCGTGAATACCGATGACCTTGAAGGTTTTAGCGTAGACCCTCTACCTGGAAGTCAATCGCCCGGTAACCTACGACGGCAAAAATACGTCTCAAACCGTATTGTTGAAAAAAAAACTCATTTCCACTAGCCCCACGCTTAATTAACGATCTAAATTATTTATTATCATTCTGTTAAGGAGACCAGATAAATCTTCGGTAGGCCGGCTATCTGGACCCAATGACGAGTAATACTTTTGGCAATTGCACAGCAATGAATTTCGATTAATATATAAACAAAAAAGAAGATTTGAGGCAAGAAATAATATTAATATGCATAAATTGATAGAAATTACGTGTGTACTTAGCGCAAGTTCACGTTTTATCACGAGAGCGTTTAAAATTTTTGATTAGGCTACACTGCGTTGCAATGTTTCCCCGAGGAACGAATTTGCGCTATATCAAAATTGCGCTAATCGAAATTGCGCTATACGAGACATGGGTGTACATATATAAAATAATTCCATTTTACTAAGGGGATTCTGATCGAAATAATAAGACCAGAATAGCCTTACATTAAAATGCAAATAACATGGAGGTTTTATATCAGATTTTTTAAAATAAAGATCGCACAAAACGTCGAAGTTGTGCGAACTCATGCACAAATAATCCATAGTATGTATTGATAAACCATAGCCGGATAATTGGGAATCTGCTGTGTATACATACGAACAAGGGAACAAAGTTACTGATTTCAAACAGGCTAAGACTATAATTTCACATTCAGGTAGGAGATGAAATCAAAGATTAATTCAGAGGTGCACACATCAAACCAGAAAGCAAGAAATGTGTATGTAACCAGAGGGAGCAGTAGCATACCTTCATTAGCTCAAGATTAGATATTGCAGCAGCTGTCTCCTGAAGGAATGCTGTGCTGGGTGACAGAGCAGCCTCATACGCGGAAGCCCGGTCTGCCAGCAGACACTGCTGGGGGAACTTGGACAAGGACCTGGCTAGATTAACACCTTGGCCAAGAGCTTTAAGAAAGAATTGTCATAAGAAAGGATTACATAACCATCATTAACTATCATCCCATCAAACATAAGTGCCAAAAATAGTATTGGCACCTTTAACTATAACTTCCAAACCAAAAATGAACACGGTAGAAAGGCACCTATTTGTGGCGGTAGACGGAAAGTCAAAACAGAAAATTTTAAAAATGACTGATATGTGATAATCACAAAAAGGAAATTTTAGCATTCACAAATTTTATGATATAAGACTAGAAGTGTTTGGTGAGCATCATGACAAACAAGGACATTAATAAGGGTCCAAATGATTTCAGGAATCCATTTCTCCATAAGCTGAATGCATACCACATTTTCACAAAAAAGGAGGGTCACATAAAAATTTAGCTAATATTTGAATTATGCAAACATGCCACTTTTCCAACAATGCTTATTCCTTAACAAAAGAAATAAATTGGAAATTTGTAAGATAAATTCCACAATTCCCATCAGCCTTTGCTTCAGATAAATTTGATCCTTATTACATAGGCCATGAGCCATTAATGAAATCACAGAAAAAGCCTGAGGAGTGAATATCCGTGGAGAAAAAATGTGTTAAAAAAAAGCATGTTAAGATTTCCTGATGACATAGCCATCATAGCAGAAACAGAGAAGGATTTGAAAAATATTCTGGTTAAAACGGGTATGGTAATGGATAAATATCAGCTGAAAATTAACACAAAGAAAATCAAGATATTAGTATGCATCAGAAGAGAAAAATTCAAGACTAACATTGAAATAGGGAACCAAAAACTGGTAGAGGTGGATGAATTCTGTTATTTGGGAAGCAGGATAACTAGCGACGGGAGAAGCAAGAAAGAATTTATCAGTAGAATAGCCCAACCAAAGAGAGCATTCAACCAAAAGGGAGACCTGCTCACAGCGGGAAACTTAAATAAGGAAGTAAAGAAAAAATTTATAAGAACCTACAGTTGGAGGATCCTCCTACACCAAAGTGAGGCATGGACAATGACAGCAGCGAAGGAAGCAAGGATAGAGGCCTTCGAAATGTGGTGCCACAGAAGAATGATGAAGATCGAATGGATCAACTGAGGTAGTAATGAGGAAGTTCTAAGAAGAGTAGAAGAGAAGTCTTGGGAAAACCTTAATTAGAATACGGAACAACCTCATAGGCCACATCTTGAGACATGATGACCTGATAAAGACAATCGTCGAGGGACAAGTGGATGGCAAGAACAGAAAAGAAAGACCTCGAACAAAATATATGGAACAGGCAAAGAAGGTTGTGAAAGAGAAGACAGATAGGTGTGAAAAGATTAGCAGATAGGAAAATTGAGTGGAGAGCAGCATCAAACCAATCTTAGGATTGTTGACCAGTGATGATGATGCATACTGAGTTTCCAGACTGTGAGGATTTACTTTATCTTCAACTCAAGGCATTGGAGTGGATATCTGAAATGCTCACATGAAAGGATGTTCATTTTATATATTTTAATGTCTTCAAGGGTATGAAAAACTTTGAATATATCTAACCAGTGCCAACAGCAACATATCTATTAGCAAGTCCCCACTCCAGAGCTTCTTTGGCATTAATTGGTCTGCCTGTAAGGATGAGATCCATCGCCCTGGACAAACCAATAAGGGCAGGCAGTCTCACGGTTCCCCCATCAACCAATGGCACTCCTGAAATATGTTGAAAAAAGGTAACAATGAAGATTAAAACATCATCCCAGAAAAAAATCACTAACTCTAAACATCTAACAAGTTCACACAATAGATAACACTGGGGAAAATTTTTTATCACATTTTCTATTGAATTCAATTTTTGAGCTGCTTAAGCATAAAATAGGCATGCTGATTACAAAACTGTAGTTAGTTTTCTTCAACCACGTCAATTTTTCTCACCAAACTCTGTTTGATTATAACCACTCTCAGCTTGATTAAGTGCCTATCACAAGATGCTTCATTGCTCTCCAATTGGCTGACATTAACCTTATGCAACTTTTTCTGGGTGACTGGTAAGGTAGGAGGCTAGCGACAGGTGCGTAATTGTCTAGTTATGCAGGAGATACTATAGTTAGACGCAGGCACTTAGTCCAAAATTTGCTTTGTGGAAAGCTTCACTGTTGAGCAGGTTGCATAAACATATACATAGGTAATTACTTGCCAATTGGGTGGTTTCCTATTATTTTTTTTAATTTCCTAAATCGAAAGATTAATACTTCTGGAATACGTATTTCACGCTTTTAGATTTTTAAACAACGATATCTATTTTTCGCAATTAAACGAAAGGTGAAAATTTTCAAGCACGTAAAATCGCGACGGCTAAGTATGAATGCTGGGAAAAGCCAGTGTGACGTCAATCTAGTCCCAGCAGTTGCCATGTGAGGCCACCTTCAAGCAAGGCTATGAGTGCCGCTTCGATGCAGGCTGCTAGCAGGTAGCACTTGGCTTATTAATACCCTATCAAACGAAGGAAACTTTTCGACCATAGGCAATTTTAATAGGTGATTATTAAGAAATGTTTCCCTGAGCTCTGTGCCTCATGCAAACATTGGTAATCTCAGACAATGAAAAACTCCCGACTACTCATAAAGCATCTGGGTCCCTGTGACCTCACGTGGAGTAGCATCATATGGGTGCCAATCTGGCCTTTTTCAAATGAGGTTATAATTGATCACTAACAACAGTCTAAACTGGGATTTCTAAAAACAAATAATTTGTATTAAAGAATATACTAATGGTGGGTAACGAATTGCAATCAATGCCTTTTGTTTTCTTTGATGAATGAAACTACCCTATTCAAACGCATAGGTAAACCATCCATTCATCAGCACCAAACCATTCATCAGTAATCATTTTGTATGGGCAGTATATAAGATAATATTTCCCTTTAAATTGATTCACATGCAAATTTTGTATGAAATATGATACAAAAAGAGGGTATCCTGTAGCTTAAAAAGTTGATGTGATAGATAAAAACTGAGGTTATTTTCTTATCCCGAGGCCAAAAGTTAGTCATAAACAAGTCTCCAATGTAAGACAAGGCTGTTCCCAAGTGTAATTAAATTAAACCTTGACATTGTAATATAATTTCGAAATAAATATGCTAAACTTCAAGAGGCATTTTTGCTGCTTTATTAGCATATGTAGTTCAGGAAAATATATGAAAGGCAAAAGCATGAAAATATAACATAGATATCCACACACTCCAGGATAATGTAATTATATTTATTGTATCCTTGCTATTTGCTGATACTAGAATAGATATATGCAAGCATTAAAATAAATAAAAAATACATAATAAGATGGAGAAAGAAAATCATCAATATTATGCTATCAGTCCTTGAAGTGATAGAAGTGATTCACTTCTAAGTAAATTGCAACCATGAATTGAACAGCTGTCATAATTTCTGATAATTAGGGGAAAGAAATACTTTTGTACGTGATAAATTTCTGTTCGGCAGCCATTTCCCAAAAGTGATATTCCAGCAATATTAGGAAAAAAATTTCTAACATGGAGTAAACAACTGGGGAAAGTGAAAGTATAGATCATAATTATTAAATGGTAATTACAATGCTATCTATAGTCCTTTTTATCATCAACCAACAACATAAAAGAGCACATTCATAAAATACCTCACCAAATCTTCGATTGAACACTCCCATTACAGCAGTTTCTTCAACCACACGAAGATCGCATGCCAAGGCTAGCTCAAAACCACCTGCCACAGCATAACCACTAATAGCTGCAATCACTGGCTTCTTAAATATCTTTCTTGTGGGGCCCTACTACAGCACACAATGAAAAATAATAACACAGAATGAGAAAACACTGTCCATACAAAGTTATTTTATGGACATGGCCAAGCTAGAAATAAATTAGCATTGTATTTTTGATTTAATCTAACTGAAATACATATTCAAGAACATGAGCTTGATCCCAATTATCCACCCTCGTAATCTAATTCCCAAGAAAACAATGACACTTTAACGTTTATTACTTAAAATGTCAATTTAATATTATGCATGCCTCAGAATTTTGTGAAGATTGTTCTAATTATAATTCCAAACAATAAGTAAGTTAAGAATAGTGGAGACTACAGTACTATTAGGCTAATAATGCATGCAGCGAAAGTAGAACTGGGAATAATTCATACATAAACAAGTATCTGGATAAAGGCAAAGGAGTACTCGGGCAACAATCAGGTCAGATTCAGTGAGAGAAAGTCAACCCATGATGGTGCAGAGAAGAGATACGGATATAATCGGCAAATATTTAATCGTTTCATGGATTCAGAAAAAGAATTTGATTGAGTGATCTCAGGCTGACTTTCTCAACATAAGAGCTGCAAATTGTAAGGACAGACAACCGGTTGAAAATCTGTTCACGGACCTGACCTCATTGCAGCAATTCCAAGTGTTTCAGAGAGGATGTAAATGTTAAGTAATATGAACGAGAAAGCAGGTGGGCTGGTTGCACTGTTTAATAAAGAAATGTTTGGGTGTTTGCAGAAATGTTTCGTAAATACATTGAGCAAAATCACAAAAAGATTGATCAGGAGAGTATCGAAGTCAGTTGGTGTCATAAAGCTTCATGAGCAAAGAATTTGAGTCTACACATAAAATTGGAAAGTCACTAATATGAACAAGTGGAGAAATATGAATACACATTTGAAGAGAACATACAAGCTTAAAAAAAACATAGCACATAAGATAGAAAGCAACAACAAATCCATTTAAAAGTATTAACTTAGGACTAGAAAAAAGCTGATGACTGTCATTGAGGAAAAATTCAAAAATCCTCAACCATTTTAATGTGGGTGGTTAGGAAGAAGAATGAGAATAGAAAAGATATGTTTAGAGATTTTGAAATAGAAGGTGTAATGAACTGAGATATGATAAAACAATGAAATTCTGCATATGTATACATGGAGTGGAGAGAAAACTTCGGATGACATTAGGAGACAGTACTGGTAAGTGAGGGAAGACTAGGAATAGAATGGGTTTCAAATGCAGAATGAAGAGTAATGCTTAGAAATTTCCAAAAATTACCTCCATAAATGTTGCTATAAGCAGTAGGAGATAATTTTTAGTTGAAAAGGGTGATACGCTGGAGTGATTTGCTTTAGGCAAACCTACCTTCTAATGCAGAATACCTATCTACCTATGATTTGAGAAGTCCAAAGACAGGAAATCCAAATGCCAATGAACTCCATATTTCAATAAGTTCAAAAGATTCAGACTTATAGCAATTATTGATGAGCCACGTATATTTGAAGGGTGAGCTGAGGTCAGCAATCAGTTGAAGGGGAGTTCTCAATCGTTCTCGATAAAGTGCAAGAGGAACATTCCAGTAACTCGGTGATTTGTGACTATTGATCTGTGTTTTGCTACATGGTTCAACTGTGTGGAATTACAAGCAGTTTATGATTTTTGGTTTACCAGTTCTGTTTTATTCCCGGATACAGGGCCGGCTTAAGGCCCAGCATCCCAGACAACTGCCCACAGCGTTGAGGCTAGGGGGGGGGGGCGACCAAATGCCCAAAACCCTGTTTAATTGGGAACTATTCCACACCAAACCCCCCAGGTCCCAAGTAGGGGGGCGACTAAACAGCAGTTTACTTGGGTAAGTATTTTGCTTGAGCCAGCCCTGCCCATATAAGAGAATTTATAAGCTTGTGTAAGCATCTAATTTTTTGTCTTCCATGGTTTTCAATAATGTGAGATCAACATTAGTGATTTGGTAACCTGATTCAAATAAATGCCTCAAGGGAATTAATATGCCAATAAATGCAGATCAAGGGAATCTTTTCTATTGAGTTCCATGTGTTTCTTCAACCTCACAGTGGGATTACAATACAAGTAATCACATACACTATATTTAAACTGGTAAAATCCTGACTACTGTAAAGGAGAGGTCTCATCCTTCGTATTGCCAAGTAAGTTCTTAATTTTTTCAGTTATAAATACCACCATGGTGTCAGAATTAGATTATCCTTGTCTTCATTACATCTCTTTCTGAAGCTTTGCAAAGGTTCATGAAATAAATACTGTGACTAATAACTGTATCCGGCCTCTACAAGAAATGAGGCTACTTCCCAAACTTGGCTTAAGGTTCTCCAGAACTTGTCAAGTATTTAAGTCATCAACGTCGACTACCATGATGCTACCAAACCAGTAAAAATCAACAATCAGCAATTAAAACAATAGTTATATCGGTAGACCAAACCGTGAAGAAAATATGGCAAAAATTATATTTGGTACCGCCATCATTGAAATGATTTTGGTTGAAATTTGTCTTCGTTGCTTCCCAACATACCATTGGCCCCAATCCCTTAAGAGGACCATGAGAGATGACTTCGCGAATTTTTGTCACATCACTGATGGTTGTCAACTCCTGCAAATCAAATCCAGCACAAAAATTTCCCCCCTTTCCATACAAAACTGCCACCAATGAATCATTATCAGCTTCAAAGTTCTCTATCGCGTCGTTCAGTCTTTCAGCTGTATTCATGTCAATACAATTCCTCTTTTCTGGCCGATTAATGCCAACAGTGGTTACTGCTCCCAGTTTCTCCACTATGATTGAACCACTGCTGGCACCATGACAATCGCGAAATTTAAATGAATTATGCGAAAAGATTCGCATCAAAATTTCACTTTTAAAGAGACAATTCTTTAAGGCAGCTACGCACATTGTAGCTTGAAGGCGACACACCGAATACCCACAAAGAAGAAGACTTCTGAATCTAGTAAACCACACATGCACCAAGGCAAATCTGAAGATGTAAACAATTGGGATACGCTATCTTGATATCGATGATTATAAAAGCAAAGAACTTCTTCGAAATGATTTCGGAAGACAAAACATTGAACCAGTAAAAACTTAAAAGTTGGGAAAAAACACTGTCCGACGAACACTAGTCCACGCACAAGGCCGGTCAAAATTCACAATTACAGCTGATAGAGGTAATTTCGTTATTCTTATTCCTATTCGGTAGCCGCGAACAGGATGTCACGATACGGGGGAAGAGATGCCGATAATACGAAATCATAATTCAGAAAGCTTCATTTTAAAAGAATAATAGAAAATTATCTTGAAGAAGTAATTTGAACTAATAAAATTTTCTATTCAAGCACGAAAACTTCTAAATGCTGTGATCACGGAGGCAATTTTAAATGCATTACAACTTTCAGTTATTGTAGATTATTTTAAGTAAGTTTTATCTCAAGCTACCTATGCAATGAAAAATACTATCGCTAGTACATTGAGAATTTCTATTTATTTTTCCGGCAGGCTCGTTGTCTACGTTGATTTTTGTTTACTTTTCCTAAACGCCCAAAATGATAGGCACCATCGTTATCTCAGCCAGTTTCTACTAAAAGATATGTAGCACACTTCATAAAATCTTATCAACAATTGGCCCAAAGTATGGTATCAAAGATAACGAACATTTCTGGAAGTAAAGTATTGCATAACTTGCGTAATCGGCTAAATAATCCAAACCAACGTGGAGTTTGACCTTGACCGTGGGGCGTAGCCTGTGGCTGATGACGTCATATTTGTTGACAAGCTGTCACATGTATTTTCGCGCTGTGTTTTTTGTTTAACTGATGAAGAGAAGTAATAAATATTTGATAGTATCGCAATTTATTTTTGAAAGAATTTTCAGCAGTTTTGACTAACAGTGTGAAGAAATGTGATCATCGCCTCTTTCCAGTCGAGTTGTCCTTGGGAAAATTCGGTGGAGAGGGTGGTAATCTTTGTTCGGTGGACTCTGCACCTGTATCCCTGTATCTTGCCGATCTTGCCCATTGCCTTGCCCAGCGACAAGGGAGCTATTCTTTGCGGTTGTCTTTACTTAACTCTCCTCTGGCATTGAAGCACGTTTGCCTTTAGCCATGGGGAAAGTCACAACTGTAATATTGCTGCTAGGCATTGGCCTAGCATTTTTGTATAATAAACTAACCAGTACTCCACCAGTTCCTACGTTGGAAGAGAAGTGGTGGGGAAAAGGTTCCAATGTAGCCGATGACTCTAAAATTACCCCATTTTCAATCACTGTACCACCAAAGGTTAGTATTTTTCGCTGATGAATGCGTATTTGTAATTCTTTTATTGAATCTTCTAGTTTTACCTTTATTCTTTGTGGTGATAGAACGTGTGATATGATATATGCAATATCTCCACAGGTGATTGAAAACCTAAATGCACGCCTTGAAGTTGCACTGGAAACTTTAACTCCTCCGTTATATGATATTAACTTCGAGTATGGCTTTAATACTGCCACTTTGCGTAAAGTTATCGAATTTTGGAGAAACAAGTATGATTGGAAAAGACAAGAAAAGTTTTTAAACTCTGTGCCGCACTTCAAGACTGTTATATCAGGATTGAGCATCCACTTCATTCACGTCAAACCAAAATTAACCGCAGAAGGTAGGATTTCTTTCATTATTCACGTTTTCGGAAAACGTTTTGTAAAGAATATGCTGCAAATTACCGGTGATGCATTTGGCGTAAGTATATGTAGATGTAAGAATGATCGTAAGAAATGAATCCTGCTTTTCTTATAGAGGCGAAAACCGTAAAAGTCCTACCGTTACTCATGCTTCATGGGTGGCCTGGATCTGTTCGAGAAATGTATGAAATAATTCCCATGCTCACCACACCCTATCAACGCAGTGATTTTGTTTTCGAACTTATAATACCATCTCTACCTGGGTACGGATTCTCTGAAGGAGCTCACAGGTTGGTATTACTGTGTGATGCAATTACATATAATTTTGTAATTATTTACAGTGCATTAATTGAGACAAACGTTGAAACCTATGAGAAGGAAATACATTTTTTAATTAAATCTCTTTTCTCAACCTCACTTTCCTCTAAACAGTTAATTCTTAGAATAACCATGGGAAATTATGGTGATTTAAATTTCAATTTTTTTCTGGCCAAAACTTATTTTGTGCCTCAATTTTGACAAGACATTCTGGAAAATAAATATTGTTCCTTGCCTGTGGAACTTCAGGTAGTCCTTGATTTAGAAACTGTCGTGAAATATTACTCTGGATGCAGTTGTTCCCTGTATGTATCTCTACTCTTTTTCCCTGCATCTTGCCTGTAGAATTAACTATATTTAGTTCTCTCTTACATTTCACAAATTTGGTGGACACACACCCATGCTCGGGGTGGTGAAAAACCCTCCTAGGCAGGAATCGGACCCTTATCCTTTAGGTTATAAGAAAGGATATTACCTTGCAACCACTCAAACTAGCTACCCAGCCCCATTTCAGCCATGGTTCATAATAGTATGCTCTACATATGTTGGTATTCATTGCAATCCAGTCCCATATCTCCTTTAAGACTCCATTCCTGGTTGGATGAGGAGCTCCCACTTGTGGTGTGCATTGGCTGTAGCTGTCTTGCTTTCATTCTTGCAGTTTGGTGAAACTAATTCGGTGGACCTATATTCAAACAATTTTAGATTTAATATGAAATCTATATAAATTACAGGGTCTTTGAATCTGATCAAAGGCCTTCAAACTGCCTCCGAGTTTTATTTTTCAAAATTGAATTCAAAAAAATACCAAGACCTGATTGGGTGGCCTATACATTGGCTGCTAAAAATTTTAAGGGTTCAGTTCCTTAATTTAAGCCACATTTAATTGAACTGCTTGTCGCATCACATGCTCAGGAGTCCATACCACCTTATCCGCAAATAGTCCTCAAATTTTGACAGAGGAGAACAATGTTTAAGCACTCAACCGGAAATTGGGAGATCTGGATTTGAATCCCCATCAAGGTGAAAGATTTTTTTCTCTGTAGATTTTTCGCACAATTTGTGAATTGCAGGTGACTCTGTAAAGTTATCACCATGGCTAGTCCCTGAATACTTAAATTCATGCATGCTTTTTGTTATATTTGTCAAGTACTGAATAATGTAGACCATTAATCAAAGCAATTTTTCATTTGATTTCAGGCCAGGAATGGATACCGCTCAGATTGGACTCATAATGAAGAAGCTTATGGAAAAGATTGGCTTTCCTAAGTTTTATGTTCATGGTGGCGATTGGGGTAGTGCCATTGGATCTGATATGGCCTTGTTTTTCCCTGAAAAGTAAGACCACTAACGTGTTCAGCTGATAATTTTAAAGTACCTAATTGTTGGTATTTTTATTTTAATATTATTGTGTCCAGTATTTAGATGATTGACCTTAATTTTAATATTCAGTCCCAAGTATAAATCTTAGATCTACTTTTCACTCAATTTCAAATATTTGGAAATTTAAGTTTTTTATTTAAAAATATGCATACTATTGGGACTCAAAACTAAATATGCTTGCAATATCCTGAAAAACTGACTTTTATGTTCAAGAATGATGATCAAAGCCATTAAAAATTATCATTCATAGACTGAGTGTTGTTTCTCTTAAGGTAACACGTCATCTGTGGTGTTGCTTGTGAGTAAATAAGATCATTAGGCTTCATTTTCTTGCGTCCAAATTAGTATGTAATTGAATCTGGGAAACATATATCGGACCCAATTGAAAAGGATTTCATGCTCCTTTACCGTAAAACCTCACATATGAAACAAATGTTTATTTCTTTGTTCATGCCTTTCGTGAATATATGTGTTATTTTGCATGCAATTCAGAGGTATGTTTGATTTCCCTAAAATTCATCCCCCCAATCTCCTTCCTTTTGATCTTTCGTGTCTAAAATCTACTCATTTGACGTCGCCCCCGTCCTGAGATACTTTCTTGCTCTAATTTTAAAGTTTTTACGCGTAGTCGTGTGTCACATTTGATGTTATCAGTGGAAGAATGCCAGTGCATTAATTTGTTCTAGTACTTCTTCAATCTTAATATTTCATGTGTAACAAATCAAATAACATATATGTAAATGTAATTAAATTTTAGAACAAATACATCTTCCAGAGATAGCTTGATAGAAATCAAATTGATGAAAGATGGATCTGAAATGGCAATTGTTTCTTATCATCTAAACGATATTTAATGGTGTTCTCTAAAATATTTTGTGACCAAAAGGTAAAATAATTGACACTCTTGGGCTCAGTGCTCTAAGAGAACTTGAGCGTAGTGCAATGATTATGACATAGCGTTTTAGATTATGGCATATCCACCTAACTGCTGTTTCTTATCTGTGGAACTAAATGATAAAGTTCTTTTTGAAACCACCAGGACCGGAAATGAGGCTTTTACTTTTGTAAAAACATTTCTTTTACTATATATTGGATTGGCCTTTTCGTCGGGACCAATAATTTAGTTTGTCAAAATGAGAACTTCGCAATAAGGTTGTTCATATTAATGAGATTCGACTTAGTAGATTTTGGTGTGGTATTAATCCATGCAAAATATTTAGTCCATTGTCATAGTAATTTTGATGCTATGCACAAGAACATGATTTTTGATCTAAATATCTTTGTTAAATACCTCCTTCATTTGTGAAAAAAGAGAAGATTGAATGTATGACTCTTCGCATTTTGCACAACAAATAGAGTTGTCTAGGCATATTGTTTCAGTTTCAATTTGGTTAGCATTTATTGCCAAGTAATTATTTGATGAAAATGTTTTTGTGAAGGAATATCCAACATGATTGTAATAGTATTTTTACTATTTGCAGTACTTGTCCTTCTATGCCTTTTGGAATTGCCTAGTACAGTAAAACCTCTATGTAGTGAACCTCTTTACATCGTAAACCTCCATACTTCGTACCAACCCTCTGGTCCCGTCAGATTTACATGTAAATTTATAGGAAAACCTCTATATAGTGAACCTCTTTATCTCGAAAAACCTCCATACATCGTACCAACAAGACAGCCCCGAGGCGGCCTAACTACCTCCGCAAATCGTACCGAGACAACTAGAGACCATTAATGCAGCCGCGATTACCTACATGGAATGACATTTTCAGCGATAAATATTTCACGCTTATTTTTTTCTTTTACACCTTAAATAATTTTCACGTTAACCATTAGTTAGGGAATCCAACTATCCTAATAATATTAAGTGACGGTAAATGAAGACAGAACACATCGTTTTCTCTCGAATCACGGTCAAAATCGCGCGATAACACTCGCTTTCTTTTACTGATGGCTTTATTTTCTTGTAAGTGCCTACATACTATGTTCAGTTAATAAAAGAGGCGACCAGCGCAGCCTATAATCACTAGCTGACGGAAATATTTCAACTAACTTCACTCCCATCCATGGAGACTGAATTACTCGACCGCATTGCTACTTCCGCTTCTAAAATTAAAATATTTCGAGAATTTTCAGCGACTTGAAATAAATCAAATACAGTTTCGCAATTATTTTATTCCCATATTTCCCGGTGTAGCACTTTCTTACTACCGCCTTGGTAATTTTTTCGATGCTTTCGTGAACGATCGTAGTTTAAAATTTATTGCGCTTAGCGACAGTCATATGTATTGCCTGCGTATTTATGCCGCGAAATCTGACTATTCCACCGGGAGTCCGGGACGTCAATTTCTAGCAATACTGAACGAACATCAATCCATGCGCGGCAGTTTTAGGTGAAGGTGGCAGCTAAATAGCTGATACGCGGTAGGGCAATGAAATTTTTACCGTCGCCGCCGCATTCTGAAGTGGTTCGCCCAGCATTCTCACCGGGAAATCACGTCCTTTCGCAGACCTAGCGTTTCTGTGTGCCCTCGACAGAGTTTTTCTTCGGTACGCTACGTGCATTGTATTTTGAAGAGAGGGAATTCAACAAAATTTTCAAAATTACGCTCAATTTTTTGTCTATTTTTTTGCGGTAGTCACGTGTTTATTTTTATTTTTTTAATCTTTAACAAGTCACATGTTATAAGAATGATAAATCAATTCTAAAAGATATAATAAGGAGTATTTTCAATTATTTCCCATAAATATGAAAAAATATCAAAATTACTTAATTAATCATAGGCTGATGATGGATTCGAGAAATAAAAGAAGGCGACTGCTTGACTTTACCACATACATAATTAGCAATTTTCGTAGCCATCAACGAGGACAGGCAGAAGGCAGCGACCTTTGGAATACCATCATTCACCCTCACATCTATTTTAAACAACCGAGGAAAAACAGAAGAAACTGGCTAGGCTGCACAAATAAAAAAACTCAGGCAGTTAAATACGAGGATGAAGAAATTATGTTTAGATATATAAAACTATTGTTCTTTCCTCCGAACACTATTAGTAAATTACAACCCTTAAACCAGGGAATTATTTCTTAGGTCAAAAGGCATTAAGGAAAACAGCTAGTGATTTATTTACAGTGAAAATGGCATTAAAAAGTGCTCGTGGAATTGAAAACATTATTTCGAAAGAGTTTGAAAAAATTTTTAAGCAAACCCATTAACTAATTTATTTTCTAAAAAGGCCTCTTGAACAATTTACTTTTACCTTTGTGTAACCATTAAAATGTAAATATATGTTCACTTATGCATACCTATATATTTAAATATATTAATATAATGGCTTAAAAGACAGTAGCACCTTTCATTTCGCAAGGATATGAAAAAATGGTGCCTACCACTAAAACCTCTCTATAGTGAACCTCCATACATCAAATTGCCCAAATTTTGGTCCCCTCCATTACGATGTAAAGAGGTTTTACTGTATTGAGATGCTGATGGTACATTTCTTGTGAAATGTTTAAATAAAGTCACAAAAAATTGAATTTTTATTTTCAGTGTTCTTGGCTTCCATTCCAATGTGTGTTTTGCATTTGGTCCCATGACCATGTTCAAACTGGTCCTTGGAGCATTTACATGGCCAACTCTGTTTGCTGATGAAGTCAGTGTCTCTCATCTTTATCCTCTTTCGAAGACATTCTCTAAAGTAATGAGGGAGTCAGGATACATGCACATCCAGGCTACTAAACCAGATACAGTGGGTGAGTTTCCATTTTAATTGTGACCCATGCAATTATAAAATTGTTCAAAGCGTGTTGGGTGGCAATAATGGTATGGGTTTATAATTTATATCTACTTTAGTGTTCCCAATCTTATCAAAGAACATTTGTTGAGTGGCCCCAATTCCACTGTGCTCTCTTTGTATTCAAAGAATTATCTTGATGAGATAAATTTGCGAATGTATTCTGGTAAAGGTACCATGCAGAAGGAGGCCATTCACTTTCTGCATGAAGAAACTTGTCCTTGAGTGGTGGAAACAAGGGACAACATAGCAGTAGTGCTATTCAATTCCATAGAAGCTTGATGCATGCTTCCACTTCTATTACATAATTTCATTTCATATTTAAGTGGTACTTCTTGCATTTTGGTTGCGAGTGCTGTAGACAAAGAACTTTTTGGGCATGATGCTTAAAGTGTGCCATCTTGATACTTTGCATGCATATAGTTAAAATGTATTTGCAATAACATATATTTTTTTTAAAAATTGAAGGGGGGTATTTTGAAATATGCAAGGTCGATGACCTCAATAGAACCAGAATTATAGTCATTTAACTATTGAAAAACAAGCCAAATTTTGACAAATTTCCAACTTTTTCGGACCTGTAACTTTTGTCAAAATTGTCATTTACCTCTGCAAATTGGTATTTTTCCATCTCTTACCAGGATCATTGAATGCACCAAATTTGAAAGAAATCTGACATGTCGGGTTGAAAATGTCACTTTTCTATGTTGAATTTTCGTGGAATTACCCTGTGTCATCTTGCCTAGTAGTATTTATGGGTACTTTGATAGCTAAGGTCTATATTTTGCCAATGGGTTTGTGTTTTTGCCCCAAAAATTGCAATTTATTCAAAGAGGCAGCCTTTAAGGGAATGAAGGGGAACTAGAGATGAGGAGAAATCAAACTATATGTAAAATTTTGTTTCGCTGGGCTTCCTACTCAGCAAGTGAGCAAGATCCCCAGTGAGCCTTGCTTGCATAAAGTTTAACTGGGATCTACAGACTCCCTATGCTAGTGTCTGCTGAAAAAACAAGGTACCTGAGTTTTTGTTTGAGTTGTGTGAGGAGTGTTATTACATATATATACTGATGGAAAAAATTACCTGTGAATGCAAAATACCATGTTTTTTCTCAATAATTTGTTCTCGAGGGGCTTTTTCTATGTTAGGGGTCCAAGCACAGACTTTGTTGTCGGGAGGTTTTGTATTTGGAGAAGTTTGTCATGGGAGTTTTTTTTTTTTTCAGAAGAATCCAAATCAAAAATGAGTATTTACCAAGTTGAAAAATCAGTTCGGATTCCTGTAGTACTTAAACCACAAATTTATGTACAACCATCCTTCTAACAGTCATTTGAATTTTCGTGCCATGTACACGTAAAAACAAAACACATTCGAATCAGAGTAATGACCATTTCTTCCATGCTGTAATGAAAATAAAGATACATAATTTCAGTTCTGAAATTTGGCATTTATATTTTAATTACATATTGATGATATGAATGATGCTTTTGTTAACTGATTCTTTCACTGAGTGATGATATTTTACGTGGTTGTCTTGTTGCCTCGTATTAAGTGATATTTTCCTTGGAGCCTATGGCATCAGAAACAATAGAATCGGTGTTGGTAGAGTTGCAACCGAAATGTAAATAACAGAATCTGGATCAGAATGGCTAAAATTTTGGTATCAACCTATCACTAGTTTTTTTGCATGCATTATCCATTGGACGGGCCTAAGACGAGGCCAATGGATAATGGGACAATGTATGGAGGTTTGTTGTGTAGAGATTTTACAGAATTAGCATACCTTGAAATAAGTAAATCTTAAACATGGTGGAATTTGATTTTAAAAATCCTGAATTCATATTAAATAGATTAAATTTTTTGTAAATATCTTTCTATATTAAATATGCTTATCTTCTGTAATGGTGCCTCTTTCAACAGGGGTGTTTTGTTATATCATTTAGTCGCAAAAAATAGATGTGTGAAATGCGTACTCCAGGAGTAATAATCTTTCGATTAAGGCAGTAAATAAAGAAAAGGAAACCACCCTATTGTGCAACCAAGGCAACAAAATGGAGATATCTAGCACTCGTGACTCAAGTAAGATTCGAAAGCATTAAGAATAGAATGCAAAGTGACATCAGCATTTACTTATGAAGTCGAAGCAGCTTCATAACTTGCATTGCATAAATTTGAATTTTAAATGCCATGTGTGTCAACGAACCAATTCCTTGTCCTTGTAATTACATAAATATAATATTGTTTAAAAGTATTGTAGTAATTTTGGGTGTTTTAAAATTCTCATCTTTTGCAGTAATTACATATGATTAATCGGGAGTTTTGTCGAATTTCCTTGGAAAATTTGAAATTATGCTTGAATTTTTCTGCTATGATTGGCTGGACATCCTGTTATAGTCTCAGAGTATGCCAAAATTCCCTAATGTCAAAAATTTTATTGTACCCTCAGGCATTGCACTCCGAGATTCCCCAGCAGGATTAGCCGCTTATATTTTGGAGAAATTTTCCACGTGGACTAAAGAGAGCTGGATGACTGCTCCTGATGGTGGGCTGAATCTGAGTGATAGGCCTTTGCAAGGGAGTGGTGGGAGTAATCTGATCTCCCTGACAGCTCTTCTTGACAATGTAATGATTTACTACATTACAGGCTGTATCACAACATCGGTCAGGTTGTACTCAGAAAATCTTGGGTCAGCTCGCATGTCATCACGTATTGATAAGTAAGTTTCAATTTCATCTGCCTTGACAATAGATACTGTAGAATGATTGATGATGATCTTTTCCAGTGAACAATTTTTTGTGTACCCAGGGCTGGTTTAAGCAGTAAGCAAAGAACATAGCCCAATAGTGCATCAAGCCAAAGGGAGTGCCTAAGCGCTCAGCCCAATATGTTTATATGTAATTCGTTTTTAAGCTTTAAAAATATCACATTCAATATATAAGAGCAAGTACATTTAAAGTTCATGCTGATATTTAAGTCCCCACCATTATTCCATAAGTATTTGTTATTATTTTAAAATGTATCCAGAGAGAATCCCTACTACCTCTCAGGTTATTTTTGAGAGGGGGAATATCATTTGCTTACACAAGAAAAATGTCCAGAACCGGCCCTGTGAGTACCTTCTGTCACCAAGGGAGCTGAATAGTACCAAATGAGGAATTAGTTTTATTACATTTGCTCAAGCATTAATTGATACAGAGTTGAGTAAAGGCATAAAATATAATGCTTATGAAGGGTCATGTTCAGCCAACACAAACCAATGAAAATTTTCTGCAGAATGGTACTTGTTTTCTCAACGGTTAGCATATGCTTTCTTGTATTCCTGGAATGGATGATCAGTATTTTGGGGAGTTACCTTGATATTTTCTTTTGAAGCAAAGTTCTTCGTAATACGATCCCTGCACAAGCTGAGACCTTTTTTTTTATTTCGGAGAAGAGGAAAGCATCAGAGGGGGGGAGGCAAGTGCTGAATGGAAGGGATAGCGGATCTTGGGAAATTCGCTTATGTTACTATCCCACGGCACTCAGCTTCTCCCTATGGTAGTTTTATCTCCTGGGGAATATTCAAACTATGTGTCTGTCATCATTAGCCACATATAACACATTGTAAACACTTAGTCTCATTTTCGCCAAACAATGGAAGTGAGGAAATTATACGGTGGGACCGTGATCTTCAAACAATCAATGTGGGAAAACGATACTTCGGGGTACAATAGATGCAGGAAAAAATAACATTGTCTTTATGGAACTTTATTTGGAACCAGGAATGGTGAACGATGAATGCAGGAAAACAATCAAAGCAGGAACGATAGAACGGGTTCCACTGTACTTCCCCTCCACCTCTCCTTTGTGCACTTCTGCTGCCCACCCTTTTCTTTTGTTGAGGGGTCATTGTTCTAAACCAGGGGTCTCCAAAATACAGCCCGTGGGCCAGATCCAGCACTCAGAGGGCTTTCATTCGGCCCGTGCACTCGTTTCAAGTAGCGCGTGATTCTCGCTCGTTTAACTCTGTGAGAAGCCGCTAGGAGAATTGCAGCACTGTACTGCACGTCAAAGTCGCCTTCTACTGTTCGTAAATAAGAAATACACCACTGAATACTTACTAGACGTTGGTATCGAATACTTCAGTCATCTGCAAATTTGCTATCCGGCCCGCAGGGCGATTCAGAACTTGGAATGTGGCCCTTGTAGCCTAGTAAATTGGATATCCCTGTTCTAAAAAATGTCAATTGTGTTGCAGATTGCGCTGTTACAATTTAATTTAATGTTGTACCAAGAAAAAGTCTTTCACTGAGTGGAAACATTTTTCATTGAGATGAGAATTCAAAATATCACATGTGTATGCACTGTGGTGTGAAACTATCGCGAGGAAGTGTAAAATCCACCTTACCACTACTGAGGCATATCTGCAAGTGAAACAGATGTCAGTATACGATGAGAAAGTGACAAAAATCAGGGGAAAGTGTGAGACGAAGGTTTGAATTCAGTTGATAGCTCATCTAAAGATTGAAACCTTTTGCAGTAGACTCTCATTATTACAAAGTTCTCGGGACCGAAAAACCGGAGTTTCGTAATGACGAAGTCCGTATGAACATTTCTTCTTGGAACACTTCTTTTAGGAATCATCGAAAGAAAAAAGAACATAATTTGTCAAAATTTCTTGTCTCTTCAGTCTCTTGTAATTATAGTGGCACTGCAAAATAGCTTCAGACTCAAGTGTGTAATGTACGCAATTAAATTAGGTGCAAATGTATAAAAACAAGCAAATTGCTACAAAAGGCATTAGGAGACTGGTTATCCTGCAGAATGCAACACTGCATTACAATAGGGTGGTTTCCTATTATTTTTTTATTGCTTTAATCGAAAGATTATTACTCCTGGAGTACATATTTCACGCTTTTAGATTTTTAAATGACAACATCTATTTTTCGCGATTAAATGAAAAGTGAAAATTTTCAAGCGAGCGAAAACGCGACGCTTAAGTATGAATGCCGGGAAATATCTCCGTACGTCGTATTTCTGGTTCCCCCTCCCGCCCAGTGAGGTGACCTTGAGGCGAGGCTTAGCGCTGATACGTCGCAGGATGCTAGCGGATAGCTGAGTACCTTGCTGGATGGTAGCGCTTGGCTTAAAAAAGGTTTATTAATACCTTATCAAACGAAGAAAACTTTCCGAACTTAGCCAGTTTTAATAGGTGATTATTAAGACATGTTTCCCTGAGCTCTGTGCCTCATGCATGCATTGGTAACCTCAGACGATGTATAACTCCTATCCTCTCGTGTAGAAACTAGGTCCCTGTGACGTCATGCGGAGTGGAATCGCATGGGCGCCAATCTGGCCTTTTTCAAATGAGGATAAAATTTGACCCTTGCCATTCGTCTAAACGGGTATTTCAACAACCAAATACTTTGTGTCTTATGAATATACTAATGGTGGGTAACGAATCGCAATCAATGCCTTTCGTTTTCTTTGATGAAGGAAACTACCCTATTGTGCGTTAACTCACGATTGTGACGAACTGATCAAATTAGCCGGAGCCAAAAGAATCGCTGTGTGCTGGAAGAAAGAATGGGCGAAACGCTGAATAGTTCCAGACTTCACAGTGGTTTAAATGATATTTTGTTCAGATTATGCCCAAAGTGCGAGTTCCTCTATGCCACGTCGTATCGCATCCGCTAACTCTAAAGGCACCAAATTCAAAATTTCGGGCACGCTTGAATTTTTCGAATGTTCGTATCTCTGAAAGTTCGTTAGTAGAATGTGCGTAGTAAGAGGACTAACTGTACGTTCAATTTACTAGCGTTAATGAGTGGGTCACCATAATTCCACAGGAATAAAGCGTATTATATGATGTTGCGTGTAGATTGGAGAAAGAACCATAATTGATGCTCTTGGGCACAGTACAAGAAGAGAACTTAAACATAGATCAATGATGATAATGTAGCGTAGTGTTTATCCACCTAAATATCGTTGCTTTTTCGCGTAACTTCGTAATAAAGTTGATTTTGTAACCACCGAGACTGAGGTTTGTAATTTTGTAACAACAAAAATTCCTTAATAACGTGTCTTTTACTATTGATTGGATAGGACTTTTCGTCGGGACCAAAGAATTGCTTCGTAATAACGAGAACTTCAGAATAAAGTTGTTTGTATTAACGAGAGTCTACTGTATTAATTCTGCTTGCAAGCCTAACAGTGTATATCCTAGAGTGTTTAAAAATATTAGTGTTTTTAAGAAATAAATTGAAAGCTTATAAAAAGATTTAAATCAGTTACCTAGAATATTAAATTGTGTATGTCAGTCAAAATAGCATTTCTTTGATTGTATTTACCCAGAAGAAATTTGAATAATTACTTCCTTTTAAGCTAACAATTGAAAATACATTTGGATCTGAAAATATCTGAAGATCTGAGACCAGAAATCAAGTGCCCGCAAAATCCTGGATCCTATCTAGTTTTTCACCTTCCAACTTAGAATTTTATATTTTCAAAAATCTTTGTTGTGAATGATAACAACCTTCTGAATGTTTGACCAACAGTCATTATTATCTTACTTTGTTATCTTTTACCTGCAGCATACCAGTGAAGACAGTTCCAGTCGCCATTTCAAGATTTCCAGAAGAATTACTTTACACTCCTGAATTTGCTATAAGAAACAAGTTCCATAATTTAGTGCGATTGAGTGATCAGCCTCGTGGTGGTCACTTTGCTGCATTTGAAGAGCCAAGGCTCATGGCTGATGAGATCTGGGACTCTGTGAAGGCAATGGAGTTGGATCATGCAAAACGGAAAATAGCAGATGAGTTGAAAAAAAAGTCAAATGAAAGAGCCGACACAAAGAAAGCGTAGAGCAAGATAAAATAAGCGTGGCGCTACATTTTGCATGCTGGTGGAGCTGAGTGAATGAGCCTGGTTTATGTGGTTATTTTTTTAAATATTTGTATGGTGAATGTTGGCAGCTTGGAGGCTATTTTGCTTCTTTGTATTTTTTGATTAAAAACACTTAATAACAGTAATAATGGTGTTTTTGGATTTTGCTTTTGCCCAGTAATTTTTCCATTTCATGGTACAGGTCACTGTTCTGGATAACCAGAGAAGTACGGATATTTTCAATTTGACCTGGGTAGAACTTGGGTTATGACACCTACAAAGATGCAATTGTTTCAGTAAGAGTACAATGCGAGGTATTTATTGTATGAAAACTAACTTAAGAAAGCTTTCTTTAACAAAGAAACCTTCAAAAGAAAAGTTGATGTGAGGAGACTAATTAAACAACCTAGTTTTATAATCCATGATAATTTATAACATTTATACAAAAAAGTTTAAGGCAAGAAACTAAAAATTTAATCCATCCTACAACCTCATAGCCTGGGTAAGTGTGACCCCCTGTGGCACTTATCCCAGGCAACGGGGTCTTACTTGCCCAGGCAAATAAGAATGAATGATTACGGCGGGGAAAGTACGACCCCCGTCTAAACTAAATATAATGACCAGAGTTCCAAACTTGAAAGTAAAACAAGGAAAACTAATCCATGAAGAAGAGAAAACAAGACATAGTTCTTACCTAACGCATTCGATGCATTGATTCTGCGGGAACTGCAGTGTAACCTCTCCTCACAACCAATTACAACTACGAGATGAAGTGAAGGGTATATTTTCTGAGCATGTGGACTGAGAGTTCGAGGGATAAGTATTATAAAGTAGTTGGCTCTGGTTTCATTACAATGTGTGGAAGATGTTGCACGGCCACCACCTGCTTCGAGAATGGAAATACGATCTTCTTAAGGGAGGCCGCACTTACCCCCACCCGGTGATGGATCTATGGGGGGGGGGCTCAGGGGCTATAGCCCCCCCCCCCCTTGGGTATCCAATTTAAAGTAGATAGAATGGTAATTTTTTTCCGACCCACACAACTACTGGAATTTTAACCCCCACTTAGCTCAATGGGGGTATCCAATTTATACTACATAGAATGGTAATTTTTTTCCGACCCCCACAACTACTGGAACTGCCCCCCCCCCCTTGTCTATATCCTGGATCCGCCACTTTACCTTATTAATAAAATAATGGTTATTTTCCTCATTAGCTGTAACTACACAACCAGTGTCTGTGCAGGTCCTATTGTTGTCATTAAAAGAAAATAGGTAATTCTAACTAGTAGCAAGAGCTCAAACTGCAATGGTTACACTCTTACATGATACATATTACTGTAAATGCAGCTCAACAAAGGGTTGATTGAGCAGTAAAAAATCCTTTAAAATTTCCAACATTCCTATTGGTCCATTCCAGTAGCATTTACTGTTATTTTTTTCGGCCTGAGTACCTATCGTATGATTTCCTATGAACTAAAGTTTTTACATACCAATGTATTAATACATGCATTGTTAATTAATGTATGTATTGTGATAAGTATGTATTTCCCTTCATGGTAACACATGCATTTTTACATTGTTGTAAAATGAAATGCAGACTAGTTGGTCCTTTTCTAAGCACTTCCATGTGTCTGATTCCTTAGAAAACGTTTTCTGAAGTTGATACTGGGGATACTTTCTAGAATTTACTCATTTTGAATGAAAAATTAAACTTTGTTAGTCCGCAGAATATTTTTATTAGTACACTACCAGGTTTCGACACTGTGCATCATCCTCAGGCGAGGAGTACATACATTGTACAATATATGTACTCCTAGCCTGAGGATGACACAGAGCGTTGAGACCATGGTAGTGTAAAAAAAAATAGTCTGTGGATCAATAAAGTTAAATTTTTTATCCATTCTGAAGTTTTATAAATCTTTCTTAGTTATCATATTTTGGTTAAAACTATGGGCATAGCTATGAAAGTCCCAGGAGTGCCCAGCCTGCCCCCTGAGGTTTCGTGCCCCCCAGAAACCTTTGGCAAATCAAAATGCATATCAAAATGCTCATTAATATACAAAAATTTCATAAGAAAAAGGGTCAATTTAAGGTGTAAAAAGTAAAATTAAAATCCTTCACTGCGTTGCACTCTATAGAAATCTAACCATTAAATGCAGCGAAAGCACTAAGCTCATGTTAGGGGGGATGAAAAGGTACATTCACAGCAGCGGAAGGGTTAACATTCAAAATGTAAAGAAATAAAATTAAAAATTTCTGAGGAGTTTCTTTGGAAGTGAGGGTATCTCTCAGAATCCCCAGAGGGTAGGTGGTTCTGGGGTGTCCCATGGCTGCCCCAGCCAAATTTCCTTGCAATGGCCATAGTTAAGTCATCATTGATTCCTCAGACCACAACATGTCTCAACACAAGTCAAAAATGAATGAGGGATGAGTTTAATTGGCAGTTCCACACCAATGCAGCAACATTCTGAGGGTGACTTCAGGGGTCACACACTTGATAAAATAACCACTTAACTTAAAGTATATTTTGGAGAGAATAAATATGTATCTGAAACTAGCCGGCCACCCTGCATTGCTCAGTAAGGATAGTACCTAGAAAAGTGGGAAACTTGAAATTCATGGTCACATGGCAGAATTTATAGATAAAGGAGCAAAGCAGGTATGATGATGGCAAACTTATATAGCAGCAAAAGCAAACAATGGAAAAAGCTCCATATTTCCGTTTACATACTGCACATGGAGGCAGCTTATACTCGGCTCCACAACATCGATTTCTATGTGTGTCTCAACGTGTGTGGACCAAAAATGTCTTGTGAACTCATACCCCAGCAAAAAGGTTTCCACTGAGGGGAATAGTAGGTAAGTTTAGTATTATTTGAGTAGTGTTACGGGGACTAGTTATTAACAGCCCATTCTAGTTATCTATTCCCTTCCAAGTATCACATCCATGCAATGCCATATCCTCCAACCCCCGTGACATTTTACCAAATCGACCTTCAATGACCAATGGGGTGCATCCTGCTCGTGCGTAGCCCACTTAGGATTGAAGCTACAAATACTGAAAAAAAATTAGAAAACCTCAGAACGTTCCCTCTCTGTTAGGGGAAGATATGCATGTATAATGGCACAAAAGTATGTATCATTAGTTAGGCATGCCAACACTATCAACATTGTAATGTTGCAGGAAAAAATGCATTCGTGTCATGAAGAACCATAACAATTTCAGTGAAAAGTGTAAAAATCATGGCCATGTAAGTACATGTACAGTAATGCATATAATATAGGCAAAAATATGACAAATTTTTGACCTTGGGAATGCTGTGTAAACACTCCACCACATCAGACTAATGCAGGATCAACAACATAATTAACTACTAAGAACTATGAGGGGCATAAGTAACTGTTTTACTGTTTTGGTGGCCACTGATAGCCAACGACATAGTTCGAATGAGAATAATGACCTTTCAGAATGTTCATTAGGATATGACATTATGTGAGTAGCATAAGATTGAGTTTCATCTTATCTCCTTTTCGATCCCTGACTCAATGCTTGAAAAATGTAGGGTACTAAGTTTAGGGTTTTAAACTAATTTTAAAACTTTTAATAATCCAAAAAGCTTCGTTTGTCAAAGAAATATTTTGTACATTCATGATTTTGCAATATTTTTTTTTCATTTATGAAAGATAGTAATTGTGTTTTTATATATTCCGGGGGTAGCGAACCACTCCCCTCACAACTCCACTGACAGGTGGAAGGGCAAGGGAGGGCCCAGAATGAGTTACATAGCACAGATTATGAAGGACATAAAAGAGAAGAAATACTTCGCTATGAAAAGGCTAGCGGTTAGGGGAGAGGTATGGAGAGCTTCATCAAACCAATCTTAGAATTGTTCGCTGATGATGACGGATAATGATATTTATGAAGGAGAACCAGACTTTTCCTCCGCCATGATTAGTTTATTGTTAATTCAGACTGCATCACTTCATTTTTTCTTTCTTTAGTTTCATAATTCTGATGGGGATAGGGCAGGGGAAGGGCCCATTCGCCCCCCACCTCCCCATAGTAGTTTGTGGAATCCGTCGTCTCCTGACGATCAGGAGACTGATCGTCACCTGATCGTCAATCGCCGAGGGCCCCAATGCTTCTGTATAATCAGTCTTTTCAACAAGGCTTGTGTCTACCGTGAAGCGTATATGAAGGGTGTAGTTAAAAAAAGACTCCGATTATGTACTTGAAACAAAGTTTTTTTGCTATAATAAAATTTTACGTTTTCATTAGTTGCTTCGCATTGTATGCATATTCGGTGTAGGAAGGTTATATAAAATAACAAATAACATAAAAGTGTCGGAAGATAAAAGGGAACTTGTTCTTTTCTGAAAGGGTTATTTAAGGAGGTTATTTTAGAGATTTTTTAGATTTAATCGCAGTTTCAATGAACAAATCCACTAAATAATAGAAAATAAAACCATAATAAATTATTAAATTTTATAAACTATGAAATTTTCCCTTTTCATAGTATTTTTTCTTACGAAATTGCCAATTTCTTTTTCCTTTGATCTGATTTTTAAGAGCCAGAATATCGTCTGAATCCGTTTTCGGGCATGCAATTTCCTAAAATTTTCTGGGGGAGAGCCCCCTTACCCGGGTAAGGGGGGCCCCAGCCGAGGGCCCCCAATCGCCCCACATCGCCCCTGCCTGAACCTCACTTACATGCCATTTTACTTGAAATAACTCATCATTAGGGATTATTGTGAGGACGAATACACTGAAAAAAATAACGGTGAAGGCCACAAGTCCTTTTTTCGAGAGGAATATGCGCAAGCGGAAAAAAATTACGCGATGAACAGCGGTCATCGGCTCATCCGTGCCGCTTAGCTCGTTATGCTGTCAGACATTCGGTTCGTTTCGTCCTGATTTATGGAACGTGCGAGGATGTTCCGTGAATGCTTAATGCCTCGAACATCGTGAACGAAATGGGAAGCGCCATTTGCCATAATTTAGCGCGACCATTAAGGATTACTGAAATCATTTCTAGAGGAAAAATCGATTTTGCAAGGCTTCTGGCGATGGTGTTTTTTTTATCAAGAATTCGTGTACAGATGCTCACCACTCTGTTCCTCTCCATTATTCGGGAGAGTTAAAAAAACTCAATATTATCTATCAAGAGATAAGACCGAAGGCCGTTGTTCATCTGTCTGGAAGCTAATTTAAATATCATTGCGATTATCACTAAGTTTATCGTTTGCTGAACCTTTATTTTTATGAAGTTCCTTCATCGCTATCACTGATTTATGTTGAAAATATCGAAATAATAGTGTGTTATCCTTCAAAATGGTTTTAATCTTTACACATAAGTGCCAGAGCTATAGCTGTTGCCTAAGGGATATTAGGTTCACAGATAAGGGACGGTGGTAGCGTAGTATTTGACTCGGGTTCTTTTCCTACTATTCCGTGAATGCCTCGAGCATCGTGAACGAAGTGGGAAGCGCCATATGCCATCATTTAACGCAACAATTAAGGCTAAGGATTACGAAAATCGTTCCAGGTGAAAAAATCGATTTTTGTTGTTTGAGATCGATAAGAAAGTCTACGCACCCATTTTGGATAAGATCGATAATAACTGCTTCGCTTCTTAAATATTTGTTGAAAAATACGGCGCGCCGTAGACGCAAGTATATTAATGGCATTGACTTGCGTACAGCAAAATATAGCAGTATTTCTTATACTGCTAACGTCGATCTCATCTACCGATTGAGTTTTATTTTGGAACTCTCTCGAATGTTAGAAAGCAACAGTTCAGTTAGCATCAATGGCCGAACTCTTGCTATGGAAACCACCATCGCCTTACCCAGAAGCCATGTCAAATCGATTTTTTCTCCTTGAACAATTTCCATAATCCTTAATGGTCGCACTACATTATGGCAAATTGCACTCCACAATTCGTATGGTGGTGGTATGGTATTTGGAGGAGGCGACCGACAGCTGAGGTCATTTGCGCCATGAGGGAAAGGTAGGTGAGGAAGGGTGGAGAGAAACCCGGCGTCGGCATTAGCCTGCTCTTAACGAAAGGCACCAAGGGGACCACGGCTTAACGTCCCATCCGACGGACGGAGTGTTGCGCTTGAAATGTCCTCCACACAACAGTCAAGCAGGGATCGGGCAGCCACTGAAAATTCTCTGCCGCTGCCGGGATTTGAACCCGGGCCCACCGGTTGGGAAGCCAACACTCTAGCCACTCCACAATTCGTTCACGATGCTCAAGGCATTAAGCATTCACGAAACAGCGGGAAAGAACACGGGCCAATAACTACGCCACCACCGTCCCTTATTTGTGGAGCGAGTCTCACCAAAGCAGGGGATAGATTTATAGCCCTTCTGTATAAAAATTAAAACCATTTTAAAAAATCAAATAAAAGTATTTCGGTTTTTTCAACTTAACCCTGTGAAAGTGTGAGAAACTTACTTCATACAAATTAAAGTTCGGCAAACGATATACTTAGTAGTTAATCGTGTTGTTACTTTAATAAGCTTCCAGTCATCTATTCTACGACTGCGTCAATTTCATTGAGAAATCTTTTTTGATTCGGTAAGTTTCATGATTGCCACACAAATAAGGGAAGTACATGCGTACTTGATGTGTATTAAAGGTTAGTATTTTTCGATATCCATCATTTAAAATTTTATTAATAAAGTAAGTTTATTTATTAAATTACCAGCGATTGATTCAATGGGATAATTTTAAGAAAAATGGTACAATTTTAATAATTCATTCCGTTGGTGGATGAATAAACGAGATAACTTTATGAAAATATTCAGCATTACATCAATTGGGGAGAAACAAATCTACTCGATATTGTCACCAACGTGGTCACTTTGCTACTCATTGGGGATAGCGGTGGGCGCTTTCGAGTAATAGCATGCTCAATTTTTATCGCAAGTGACATATTCGTGCCGTAGAGACCATCGGCGTATTCACCGATACTCGCCGCCGAAAATACGCCCTTACAGCAGCATATACAGACACTTATTCGGGGAAAATGGGTGTACCCCATCCCTTATGCTCACCCCTGACCATTAGCAACTTGGTTTGCCTTAACCTCGACTTGGCCAGTCCTTACGATCACCATAAGCAACTCAAAGCATTGCTTTGGCCCCAAAGCAGAGCGTAATTTCGGAGACGATAGCTGGACTAAACTTGGCTCAAAAAATTGCTAGCTTAGTTTTTATGAATTAAACAAATGTTAAATCGTAAGAATTAAGAAAAACGCGGCACAAAAGCATGCAGTTCAAGTGAGTTCCTGTGGAGTATGCATCACTCCAAGCACCACTTGAATAAAACTTATAACGGAGAACTTTTGGCGAGGGAAAAATATCCACCCAAAATTGTTACACCAAATGCGTGCAGTAAGCCCTAATGGATAAAATCGCCTTCAACTTCAATGCATTTCTAGATAATTGTCAAAGGTTCTCTGTTTCGCGTAATGTCCATGTTTTGCCTGGAGTGGTGCATACCTGCAAGGAGCTCACACCACTTGCTTGTTTTTATTCTAGGGTTTTCATCATTCTTTCGATTTTAAAATTCATTTCTACAACCTAGGGTAGCCAGTTATCAAGCGAAGTTCAGTTTATTATCACAACTCAAACTCATTTTTAGAGAGTGATTGTTAATTGCTCTTAATTTTTTCCTCTATTGGCGCTGCCAGATTTTTCGCATCCAGGTGCCATATCCAAATTGTGCACCTTTCGGCGAAAAAATCGAATCAAAAACCACTGATTCAATATTTCATTGAGATAATATGGATTTTATTTTAACGTCGCAGCCTTCTTTCTGGATAATTCACGGTATTTAAATTTTCAATATCAAGTCTAGACTTGACTAATTTTTATCCTCTGTAGAGGTATTTGGGTCTTTTTAAAGACATTTATCGGGTCATTTAAGAAATAAATAACCTGACAGGGTCGCGTGAATTCTTTACATTCAAGGTACTTTCCTTGAGAAACCTGGCACATGAGGACTTTAGTTGAAAGCCTGAGGTCTCTTTCGTTTGCTAAGCATAGGCTCTTCTCACTGAGCCACTATTCTCCCCGATCAAGAATAAATAAGGAATAAATTCTTTAATATGAAGTCATTCACGATAATATCGATAAGAAAGTTTACCTACGCATTCCAGATAAGATCGATAATAACTTCTTCGTGACTCAGAATATTTGTTGAAAAAAAACGGCGCGCCGTAAACGCAACTGTATTAATCATATTGACTTGCGCACAGCATAATATAGCAGTATTTCTATCTCATTCACAGCATAGCCCAGCTAGCTTAGTGATGATTAGACCATCCAATAGGGGTGGTCATCAAACAACTTTTTTCGAAATTCAAAGTTCGACGTACGTCAAAATGTAGCCCGAGGTACCAAATGAGCTGAGAAAAAATTTGTTCGTGTAGGTTGACATTCTACGGTGGCGCAAGGGCTATTTAAGTTGATCTTAGGCAACCCGCAACATATACACTCTTTTTACGCTATTTCGGCGATAAATGTCGTGATTCAAGTTATTTTTTTCAGCCGATTCTGCACCAGTTATGTCTGAAATCATCGAGGTAAGCAACATAGATCGAATAATCACGGTTTTTATATAACCACCGGTATTAAAAAGCAAAGTAACGTAAAAAACTTTGACAATTTCTTAATTAATGACATATATTTTAATTTGGTGTACTCCTATGGGAATGATCGCTCTAATGTGACCCTTCCTCTTATATAGAACAACACCTTTCCCCTCTCCCATCCTAGGTCCTGGCGCCACCGTAGGATGTCAACCTGCAGGAACAATGTTTTTCTCTGTTCATTTGGTACCTCGGGCAACATTTTGACTTATATCGAACTTTGAATTTCGAAAAAAGTTGTTTGATGGTCGCCCCTACCATCAAAGTATAATTCAACTCATGCCTAAAAATACATGGCCAGATTACGTATTGTAAAATTCTATGGTATTTTGCTCGCAAAGCCGTTGTTGCGACTTCATCAATATTCGGAATGAATATTTCTTCGAAGAGGCCCATAAAAAGAGCTGTGGGAGAGGGTCTAAACATTCCTTTTTCCTTAGTTGGATATTCCTTACGGACATTCGGACATTCTTTGCGTCGCATAGCCGGGCAAAGCGCTATTAAGGTCTAAAGGCACCACCACGATGATGTATTAGTCAGCGATGAGACTCTTTGGAGTCTCCATAAAATTCTTGGTTCGATAATGTTTCTAATGTCGAATGTCGAAGAAAACTTTGTAATTTGTATAGTGTGATACTTAACTCATCAATCTCGCATCAATTTGATTATTTTATTAGGACACCATTTTTAAAAAACTGACGTTTATTTAGTGTGTCACCTTTGCCTTCATTAGGATGACGGCTAAAAATAACCAAATTCAGTACGATTGTAATTATTTGTAAATTAATTTCGTTATTACCAAGCGAAGCAAATTTACAAAAAAATTAATCAGTGCCAAAATTTAACTATCTCACTGGAATTACTAACTTATTCTCAATATACTAACTATTATATACTTACTGGAATTTTGACATTAACTACGCATATTTTCAACTAAATGCATGCATATTATCCGTTACTCCTCGGTAAAATATTTCTTTGAGGAAAGTGCATAATGCGCAAGAATTTGAGAGTTTTAAACCCTTCGCGCGGGCTGAGTCATGGAAGTTACTGTTTTGACCGTACGTGAGCGCATTGATCGCTCCAATTTTATCCCCTTCCATAATTCCATCGGACAGCGTCAAAGCATCAGTAGCGAAGCGAGAAACCTGTAGGGATACAAGGATGTGTGAGCGGGAAATTTAATAGCGACTTATATTTTCAATTTTCTTGAAAGATATAAGATGGCTCTGCGAGAGCTTTTATGAGAATATTTTTATTTTTAAAGTTTCGCGACTTCTTTTATCAGAATTAATTTTATAGGAATAAATCTGCCTTACACTTTTAGAATTCCCGAGGTCAGACGATAAAAATCTTCACTAAGAAAATAATATGTCGCAATGAGATACTCATATGAAGAGGTCTCAATGAATTTTTGTTTTGTTTACTTCACGGCCACTAAGGCTGAATGTAGAGCGCAAAACCAGAGATAAAATGAAATTTTATGGTAAAAAAATACCTTCAATTTCCAACCTTTTTACCTCCTCTGGTTTTTCCACTCTCCCCTCCCCCCCCCCCCACGCCTTGCACTTCTACCCATTCCAGCCACCTCCTTGAGGACCTTCCATCCCATTTCTCCTCTCTCAGTTGTACCTTGAAAATGATGTAGTAACATCGAAACTCGAGTCGAATTAAATTTTATTTTTGTGGAAAATTGCAAGTCAGTGTTTCATTATGAAATTTTATGGGAATGAAACAAGGCTACAACTTTTCCTAATGCTAAAGTTCTCCAACATTTATTATTTAAAAAATATTCTATCGATTAAGGTAAAGTTACAGGGACTATATGCGAAACATTCTAGCTTAGCAAGGGGATATCCCTTCCATCTTGGACTTCCCTCTTTATGTCTAACTAAGGCCTACTCCCTTTCTTTCTATCTATAAAAGCTATTTTCTGTCTTCCTCTCCCTCTTTTACCCAACATTCTACCCTATAACACTGGTTTCAACATCCCCTCTTCGCTCAGCACTCACTTTATGCATACCTTATCTTCTCCGTATCTCCTTAAGAGTCTACTACTCTTCACTCACCATGTCCAGCAATTCGTCGTTCCTCCTCCTCTCAGTCCACTTCACCCTCCTCATTTTTCTTCATACCCACATCTCGAACGCCTCCAGTCTTCTCTCGTCTTCCTTCCCAAGTGTCCATATTTCCGCATCGTAAAGCGGTATAATCCAGATCAGACTCCTCACTAGCCTTTTCTTTAAACTCTTGCATTACGTGGATGAAAGCTTCTCAGGTTTCCATCCGGGTAGGGTCTGCATGGTTGAAAACCCGAGAAGTTTTCATCCATGCTATTCACGGGGAAAAGCTCAGATTATTTCCTCTTGCATGACGATCCTCTCATGTATCCCTTCCTGTTTATGAACACCTCCTTTGCCAGCGCAATTCTCTTCCTAATTTCCTTACTGCTGTATCTGTTTTCCTCTAATGTGCCACCTAAATATTTGAATTGCTTTACCTGCTCAAGTTTTTGCTCATCTACTTTTACCTCGAGCCTCGCGAAATTGAAATCAGACATATCATCCACACATCGTCGACTGGTATAGTATTTGGAGGAGGCGACCGACAGCTTAGGTCATTTGCGCTATGAGGAAAGGTTAGGTAAGAAGGGTGGAGAGAAGCCCGGCGTTGGCATTAGCCTTCTCTTAACGAAAGGCGCCAAAGGGACCACGGCATAACGTCCCATCCGACGGACGGAGTGTTGCGCTTGAAATGTCTTTCACATCGCATTCAAGCGGGGATCGGGGAATCCCTGAAAATTCTCCGCTACTGCCAGAATTTGAACCTGAGTCCAAGGGGTGGGAAGCCAAAACTCTAGCCACAACGCCAACATGATCCTCTATCGTCAGCTGCATGGAAAATATGTGTAGACGACTCCATAAGGAAGAACGAAAAGGTTCTTGCTGTGAAAAAAGAATTATGACTTTTCTATGCTTAGTACGTCCATGGTTTTAATGTAAGAGAATTATTACGATGCCAAGTTTTCACTTCATGCAAGATATATTTCACAGTTGAACGTTTGATACACTTTTACAACACCAATCTCAATTAATCAAGATTGTATTAACGAAAATATTTTACCAGTAATTTTTTTTCGTGCAAGAAAAATAAGCTCTATGTACAACTAGGCCATACAATAGGGGTCTAGGAGTTTAAACATCAATAGTTTATAAATAAAAATATTGTAGAGGGTATTGTAACGGCAGCGCTAATTATCATTTAAGAGTAGCACTTGTCACAATTCCTACCCTTTCCTTTTTGTTACTATTTGAGTGTATTCGGTATAAATGTAATTGTTTCATGTGTGCGTGTGAATAGCATTTTTTTTTAAATACCGCGCAAACAAGGTGAATCGCGACCCGACAGAGCGCGCTAGTGGAACCACTGCCCTCCCCTCCCTTCCCCTCTCACGAGACAGTCAGTGATGGGACACTCAACATCGGGGAGAGACAGCCAGTCATTGAACCACTCAACATCGGGGAGAGACAGCCAGTCTTTGAACCACTCAACATCGGAGAGAGACGGTGGAGAGGAGTCGGTCGAAGAGTCATTGAACCACTCAACATCGGAGATAGACGGTGGAGAGGACGGTCGAGATTGATCGAGCCACCAACGTTGGAGAGAGGCGGTGGAGCATTGGAGCCACAGGCTACTGGAGATAGAGAGAAAGCACCTTGGCAACTCCCCAGTCGTCGGCTTGGAAAATGCAACGAGGAACCATCACGAGCGCATGAGAAGTCTACTCGGCCACGTCATCACCTCGTGTTCCCGAATAAGGTGCAGTAATCAACCGTGTCCCCACCACTGTCCCCGGTCGAAGCAGCGTCGAGAACGTTTCTCCCTCCTACCCCTCTCTTTTCCCATTGCAAGAAAGCGCTGGAACGATTAGTGAATCTTCAATCTCAAAAGTGCAGCAGAGGACTTTTTAAACCTTGCGAAAAGATTTAAATGCAGTTCATTTCAAGTTTACTTTTATGTTATCAAATTGATTTTTGGTTTCTTTGTATTTTGTATTTGATCCTTGACAATCCGGCCCTACTAACATGTTTTCAAGTGCTACTCCCCATATTTTTGTATGTTAAATTTAATTATTACGATCTTTGTCAATAAATGCATTTCTTGTGTTCGCAACCCAGGAATACGTGTGGTCTTTCACCCTCAACCTCCCCTTCCAATTATCCCGTACGTTTCGCATCCTCAAAATTACTCGTTTTTTACGTCGCCCCCGCTCTGAGGTGTTTCTTGCTCTATTTTATAACGGACGCAAACCCGTTCGTCACATGTTTTGGCGCTCCCACGTGTGGGGCTCGATCACGCATTTCTGCATGACCACGAATTCACCCGATTTTTCGTTTGACGAGATATTTAGTGGCACCGCAACCACGCCGTTGCCTGATCACGCATTTGACGCCGTCATTCTTGTTTGGTGGAGCGTGGCCTCTCCATACCTATTTGAGTGGAATGGGAACTTTTCTCCGCGCCACGTGTTAAATCGTCAACTTAACATTATATTCATTGTTTTGAGTCAGAGGCCATTTCTGTGCTCTTTTCCGCAGTTTCTATTTGTGGTCATTACCATTTATTTGCTAATTTCATGTGTGAGACGGACGAGTAAGAAAAAAAGGAACGACGAGGATAAATAATTTTGTTTAAGATGAGTGATTCGGAGACAGCATTCACTAAATACCGTGACGCGACGACCAAAATGCGGTCGGATGACGACTCCGAAAGCGATGAGCAGACCCCGTTTAAATCCTTGGCCAGCCATTTTGAGACGTTATCGGTTCAAGGGGAGACGAGCTCCGTGGTGAATACAACTGAAGTGGAGGACGAGACGCCTATCGTCGCCTCATCCCCGATGAATTCCCCCCCATCCGTCACTTCCCCTGATAAACTCGACAGTTTGCTCGCACTAGTCCAAAAAATGTCTGATAATTTAAGTGCTGTGGAAGGGAAAATGTCAGACAATTTGAATCGTGTTCAATCTCAAATAGAAGGGAAGATGATTGCGTTCCAACACGAGATTACAAATAATTTCTCTAGCTTCGCGGCGTCCCATCAGAAGAGTATTAATTGTATTAATACCAAATTGGAAGCCTTTAGGTTTGACGTTGCAAATGTACGTGCCGAGATACGACACGAAACAAAAAGAGTTCAGGATAATTTTGAAAGCCAACTCGAAACAATGTCCCGGGCAAAAACCACAGAAATAAATTCATGCCGCAAGGAAATTTCCGATGTTCACGAAGAGGTAACGGTGAACTTAGGACGCGAAATCGCGGATTTGAAAGGGATTATACCACGTGTTGAATGTGAAGTAGCCAAGTTGAATGGGCGCATCAACTTGTTAGGTACCGAGCGACCCGTCCCCTTCCGGGAAACCGTGACTCCTGTCCCAATAGCTAAACCTGTTTTTAGAGAAAGGCAATCGGAACACCCCTTGGCTTTTATTAGAGATTTGGAGGACTATTTCAATTTCACTAATGCTCTGCCCGAACATCAGTCCCGTCTTGCTACTTATTTGCTGGAAGGCAAGGCAAAAATGTGGAGTGATTCGCTAGACCCAATTCCTCCCACTTACGCCGAGTTTAAGGCAAAGTTCTTGGAGAATTACTGGGATTACGACACCAGGTATTCTTATAAAATGAAGGTGACGACTGGGAAATATCACCGCCCCAACCATGGGACCATGAAAGAATACCTCACGAGAAAGATCGCGTTAGCTAGATTAAGCGGATTCGACCTGAACGATCCCGATCTTTTAACCGCTATCATTAAGCAGTTCCCGATAAACATCCAAGGTTTAATACGTTCGGCGGGTCCCGTATCAATTGAACGTTTAAGACAGCTGTTAGGTTGGTATGACCATTCCGCAGAGAGTTTGCCCGCGTGGTCTGATCGTCATGAGCAAAAATCCAGCGTAAACTACATGTGCGAGGAACGTCCCTCCCAACGCAGAAACTTTACCCGAAGCGATACCAACGAGTCATTTAACATCGCGCCTCCAGAACGAGGAATTCAGAACCACGTGTTTTTTAACCCTCCCCCCTCTCATTCCCCTCCCTCCTCTCATTCCCCTCCCTCGCCAGCGAGCGAGTCTCCTCACTCACGACCACATGGTCGAACAAACAGGCCCATCCCTCCATTTACCACCCCTCATTCTTCACCTCCACCTTTGCTCCCCTTTCCACCCTGTCACCCAACACGACCCAGTGATGCCTGCCGGCCTTCGTCGACTTTAAACGAAGTAGGTTCGGAACCAAGCATTCCCGGGAACCGAACCGAGAGACGAGAGGTAGTGAACCCCAATGGGTCCTACCTTACCAAGTAGTAGGGAATGATCCGCATGATTTGTTGCACGAAGAAGTATTCGCACGACCCGAACTATTAACCCCCCAAGTGAAGGTAAATTATAAAGGCACAATCCTAGACGTGCTAATTGACACAGGAAGTGCAATCTCAGTCGTATCATATGACATGTACGAAACCTTATTATCCCGTGATCCCACTCTCCCAGTATTTCCTATTAGAAGATCCCAAATTCTTTGTGCGAACAACAAAAAATCTAAGCCCATTACGAAACAGATATTGTTAACATGCCGTGTCCATGAAATGGAATTGTCGGTTACTTGTCTTGTAGTCCCAGACCTAATTGTTCCTGTCATTTTTGGTATGGACGTTATATCCAGGTACCGTATAATTCTTGATTTCTCGAAAGGGATATTTAATTTTGTATGTCATGAAGCCCCCCCCAGATCCCCCGGAAACGAAGGGATAGCAATCGCGTATAGTTGCCCGACCGAACTCCAAGGTGAGCCACAACCCCCCCTTCCCCAAGTGTTGGATGACGCGCAGCGACATCAGCTCAACGTGTTATTCGTAAAATACGAGCGCGTATTTAGCCCCTCCCCCTCAGTCGCTCACAAGGTTGTTCATAGGATCCGCTTGAGTGATGAGAGACCTTTCTTTCAAAGGTCATATCCAATCCCCATTGCCCACCAAAATGAAGTAGATCGCCAAATTGATATAATGTTAAAGGAAGGCATCATACGAAAATCCCCAAGTCCCTATGTAAGTCCCTTATTGGTTGTAAAAAAAAAGACGGCCGTTTGCGCTTGTGCATTGACGCACGAAAGTTGAACAGCGTAACCATCCCTGAGCATGATGAACCCCCCCGTATCCCCGAGATCATGTATAAATTACATGGCACGCAATGGTTTTCAACCACAGATTTCGTATCTGCGTATTGGCAGATTCCCATCCACCCCGAAGACCAAAAATACACGGCCTTCATTTACCGGTCGTGCACGTATGTATTTTGTCGCGTACCTTTTGGTTTGAGAAACAGTGGTGCGGCCCTTATTAGATGTCTGGACGATGTCTTAGGTCCAGACACACGAAATTACGTCACCGCATATGTTGATGACCTCCTTATCACTTCAAAAACGTTTGAGGAACATTTAGGCCACCTGGAGACGATATTTAAAAGACTTCAGTCGGCGAATTTTTCCCTTAGCTTCGAAAAGTCCCAATTTTGTCAGCTAGAAGTCCCTTTCTTAGGGTATCTGTTGACCCGCCAAGGTATTCGTGCTGATCCAATGAAAATAGAAGCCATTCAATCATTTCCACCCCCTCAAAACCCGAAACAACTAAAAGGATTCATGGGCGTTTGTAATTACTATGCTAGGTTTGCCAAGAATTACGGCCGCTTACTTGAACCCCTTTTGGAGCTGTTGCGCAAACACACCAAATGGAAATGGACCCAATCACATCAGGAAGCCTTTGCTAAAATAAAGGAGGCCTTTGTTAACGCTATGGTGTTGCAATACCCCGATTTTTCGTCGCCAATTTATCTACAGACCGACGCTAGCAATCGCGGCGTAGGTGCCGTACTATATCAGAAAACAACCGCGGATGAAGAAGTCCCCTTAGCCTTTATCAGTCGTGTTTTAAAGGGACCCGAAATTGCTTATACCACTTCGGAAAAGGAAACCCTTGCGATAATTTGGGCGTTGCGCAAGTTCAGAACCTTAGTTCTGGGTCAGAAATTAATAATTATTACTGATCACCACGCGCTGACGTTTCTTATGACATGCCACTTGGATAATAGTCGACTATCACGCTGGGCGTTGTACTTGCAAGAATTTGATTTTGAAATCAGGTACATCCCGGGGTCTATGAATAAAATACCTGATTGGTTAAGTCGGAACCCGTCTAATGAGTCAAGAGATGAGCCCTCTCACGCAGAAGATTTTCGCGTTCTAGGGATAGATTTAATGGTCTCCCCCTTCCCCACAGAAGGATTTCGCAATATTCGCGTGCTCCAGCGTATTGACCCCGAATTGACCACTGTTATTAACTATTTGGAGGGTACGTTGGATACCGCCGATCCTAAATTTGAGCGCATGCGTAGACTCGCATTGTTTTCCGAAATCTTTGATGGCATCTTGTTACGTCGTGCGCGTAACGAAGTCAATCCCTTGGTGTGGGAACCAAAGATATGGGTTCCGGAAACGTTGCGAAAGGAACTTATTGTTTCCGTTCACACCGAAAATGGCCACTTTGGTGCTCTAAAGACCAGCGCCATCCTGTTAATCAGATATTTTTGGCGCTGCCTACGCCAAGACGTAAGGAAAGTTTTAAACACCTGTGATATATGCCAACGCACAAAATTTCCGAATAAACAATTCTGCGGCCCTTTCGCACCAATACTCCCCGAAGGACCGAGAGATTTGTATGCCATTGATGTGTATGGCCCCCTCCCAAAAGGAAGAAGAGGAAATAAGTACATTTTAGTTATAATTGATGTATTTTCCAAATTCACCCAAACATATCCCTTGAACAAACCCACGGCGCAGAACTGCCTCCATCATCTCGTTAAACATCATTTTAATTTGTGTGGCGTGCCCAAAAGGGTGCTGTCAGACCACGGTACGCAATTTACCAGTAGGCGGTGGCGCGAGGATTTGGAAAGATTAGATGTCCGAGTTGTATATTCCTCCATTCGTCACCCACAATCCAACCCTAGTGAGCGCGTTATGCGCGAATTATCCAGACTCTTTCGAGTTTATTGTAGTAGGCAACACTATAACTGGCCAGAGTTAATCCCCTGGATTAATAAGTGGATCAATTTGTGTACCCATGAGTCCACACATCTTACCCCTCAAGAACTGCATTTTGGCCATAAACCTGCACTTGAGTTCCCCGATGGCGTGAACCTCCAGAATATGGAAGATTCCGCCACCCAAGAAGTGTTATTGAAATTTGCTTCCCAACGTCTGAGGCGTGCCGCTAGGACGCGCATCCGTAACCAGAGAGGGAAAACACGCACCTTTTCGTTAGGACAAAAGGTACTCCTGCGAACGCCTCGTGAATCAAGCACGGAGCTTAAACTGTTCCGGAAGTTCTTCCACTTATATACCGGCCCGTTTCAAATTTCGAGAATGTCTGGTCCAAATGCGTGTCACTTAACGAACTCTGAAGGGAGAGATATCGGAGTATTCAATTTTCATAACCTGAGGCCTTATTTTGAGGCATGACGCAGAGGATTATTTCAGAGCGGATACCCACCTGTAATCCCGCACTGATCCCAACCTGACCTCCTAAACCTGCGATCTTGGGTTCTTTCACAATCTTTGCCTTAAATTTCTTTTTGGAATCAGCTAGCCGTCCGACAGACAAAATTTCAAAATTTCTGTACGAAAATTTTGAAATTTCGTCGTGGGGGCAATGTAACGGCAGCGCTAATTATCATTTAAGAGTAGCACTTGTCACAATTCCTACCCTTTCCTTTTTGTTACTATTTGAGTGTATTCGGTATAAATGTAATTGTTTCATGTGTGCGTGTGAATAGCATTTTTTTTTAAATACCGCGCAAACAAGGTGAATCGCGACCCGACAGAGCGCGCTAGTGGAACTACTGCCCTCCCCTCCCTTCCCCTCTCACGAGACAGTCAGTGATGGGACACTCAACATCGGGGAGAGACAGCCAGTCATTGAACCACTCAACATCGGGGAGAGACAGCCAGTCTTTGAACCACTCAACATCGGAGATAGACGGTGGAGAGGACGGTCGAGATTGATCGAGCCACCAACGTTGGAGAGAGGCGGTGGAGCATTGGAGCCACAGGCTACTGGAGATAGAGAGAAAGCACCTTGGCAACTCCCCAGTCGTCGGCTTGGAAAATGCAACGAGGAACCATCACGAGCGCATGAGAAGTCTACTCGGCCACGTCATCACCTCGTGTTCCCGAATAAGGTGCAGTAATCAACCGTGTCCCCACCACTGTCCCCGGTCGAAGCAGCGTCGAGAACGTTTCTCCCTCCTACCCCTCTCTTTTCCCATTGCAAGAAAGCGCTGGAACGATTAGTGAATCTTCAATCTCAAAAGTGCAGCAGAGGACTTTTTAAACCTTGCGAAAAGATTTAAATGCAGTTCATTTCAAGTTTACTTTTATGTTATCAAATTGATTTTTGGTTTCTTTGTATTTTGTATTTGATCCTTGACAATCCGGCCCTACTAACATGTTTTCAAGTGCTACTCCCCATATTTTTGTATGTTAAATTTAATTATTACGATCTTTGTCAATAAATGCATTTCTTGTGTTCGCAACCCAGGAATACGTGTGGTCTTTCACCCTCAACCTCCCCTTCCAATTATCCCGTACGTTTCGCATCCTCAAAATTACTCGTTTTTTACGTCGCCCCCGCTCTGAGGTGTTTCTTGCTCTATTTTATAACGGACGCAAACCCGTTCGTCACAGTATAGACATATGATTTTTTTTTTGTTTTTAAAAATATTTTCTTGAAAAAAATTATTTTATTTACATGTATTATACTAATGCATATCACTTTTCGTGGGTTTAAAGAAAATTTTTGTTTCATTCTAGTCCTGTTTTTCCTTAAAGACTTTTGCAATTTGCTTTCTGGGGGGGGGGGGCTGTCCCCTCTGCCCCTTGCTGGTTTCGCCCATGAATAGATGTATGGTAAAATGGGTGTAGTTTAATTGAGTAATGCATGGTTGGAAGAGCATTTCCCGGGATAAGATATCGCTGAATATGAATAGTGAAAAAAGAGCCAATAAAAATACAGATAAGTAATATAACAACGTTCATAATAAAAAAGTCTCTCCTAGCTTGAATCCTCAAATTGTTGTGATGGTGCACTGGGTCCGGAAATGTTTGAAGATGACATTGCATTTTTGGTTTAGAAGAATTCAGAGCTCTGGCATTTTTATCTTATCAAGTTTTAAAACTTTAACCTTTTTAAGGGCTAGATGTGGGTTGATCTCACCGAGAGTCGTAGGAATGGAAGCTTTAAAAAGACTATTTCTCAAATGCGTACGTGTACAGTGATGATATTGTAGAAAGCAACACTAAAGGAAGATAAAATAAATGCATTGCAGAATAAAACGTTTGAAGACGTATTCTTAGCGAATATTGTTTCAATTCTAAGCTGTTCAAATTTTCCTTAGTTTAAATCATGTTCACCTTGCAAATATAGACTGAATTGTGTTACCTACTAAACTTATTTACTTATTATTTTATGTAATTTATTACTAACTGTTTATTTCTCTTGTAGTTCTTGGCAGTTCATGGGAGATGGATACTGCGTGGTATTTATACCAAGCGTCATAAATAAATGCGATTAGAATGCTTTTTATACATTTCTTTACAACGAAGTGCAATATGCACTTCATTTTGGTTATAACTCATCCCCTGCCATACACCCTTTAAGTGGCTCTCAGAACATGATGCAAAATGTCACTAGTAACCATCTGTAAATGACGAAGAACCAACCAATATTCCAATACAGGAATATGTTGCAAATAGCATTTAGGGATGATAAGTAATCCATGGTTTACCGTTGGCTAAAGGAATAATTTAACTTCCATTCGAGTAGATTTTCAAACACGATTCATCGCAGAATATATTTTAAAGTGCAACATTCACGTGATGTGACACTCGAGAAAAAAATACACATGTTTCGCACTTGAAAAAGCTCTTTTCGTCCAGGGAGACTCGCGACCGGAAATAATGCTCGTATTTCACTGTGGAATGGCTCTCGCTGAATATTACGAGAGGTAGTTTATAAAAATAACGGATGTGGTCTATTTGCGAATACCAGTTAATGAAACTACAGCGAACTTGTGCCTTCGGAGAAACTTTCGTGGACAACATGTGGCGCTTCTCTGCGGAGGCAGCGTGTATTAGTAACCGCTGCGTCACTTGGCAGAATTAAATTGTTGTTGAGAATAAAGCAATGTTTATTCTCACGCTAAAGCATGTGAATTCCGGGATTTTTATCGACATTTATTTTTTTCTGAGAAAGAATGCTAAAAATACAAAATATAGCGCTTTTTCAGCGCGTGGCTGACTAATTGGGGCACAAATGCACTCCTACGGAAGCATATATAAACTGGATCACATTATGTTTATACTGGAAGCCAGATGGGGCATGGGAAATATAAATTAATTATGAAATCGCAACTAAGGAGATCATTTAACACGTTAAATAAAATTACTTTGTACTTCACAATCAGCTTTAAATTACCCCGGTCTCAACAACTATGCGTCATTTTCAAAGGGGGTAGCTGACTACCTACCCGTTGTTGTTGAAATCCATCGTAGTAGTTATGAAACCATGGGAAAAACACTATGAAATTTCATTCGACATGTTTTAAGTATGGAAATTCCACGAAGAGTCACCTTTATTCGTTAATTTAATGCAAGGTGAGCATAATTAAATCCACAAAAAAGTCCACAATATTCAAGAATTTTCCAGCATATTGTTCTGGGCAGCAATGCATAGAGGAGGCATTGACAGCGGCCCGTTGCTCAAACATACCGATTAAGGACAACCAGTAAAATATCGGCCGATATTTTACCGGGGGAGCGCTGCCTGCACATACGCCGGATTTTAACCGGTCAAAAACTATCACTTGCTTGGTTGCCGTGATCCACACCGGCAAGGCCGGCAGCTAGTCGGCATTTTACAAGTGCCGGTGCGTGGTCGGTCAGTGCACAAGCTCCCATGCCCTCTAATGTTTCACATTTGTAATGTGGACGGCCGATATTTTACCGACTGTTCAAAATCAATGCTTGTGCAAGGAACCTAAGGCCATTCGCACCGTCTGGAAGGGCAAGGAAGGAAGGGTAGAGAGGAACCCCGCGTCGGTATTAGCCTTATATTAATTAAATGTAACAAGGAGACAACGTCCCATACGACGGACAGAGTGCTGTACTTGAGGCAACTACCTCACGGTACTTCATCAGGGATCGAGTAACATCTGCAACCTCCTCCGCGGCGCGACGGGATTTGAACCCGGACTCACGGGTTTTGTAGTCAGTATATTAGCCACCACACCACTCTCTGTTTGGCATTTCCGCGACTTATTGGAGTTTTAAATGTTGAGTGGTTAACGTTAAAAGAGAACTGATGTAAAACAATGATATTTTTAAAGCAAGCCTTCAATAAATCATTTAACATTCTAGTAGCTATCTAATGTACGAAAGAACTTATGCAGGAGCAGATAATGATTATAGTATTCTTGTAAATATGTCTTCTTGGATGATTTGAAAGATCTCGAGAGTCAAGAGCAGTGGTCGGATTCAGACCCGGGTTCGGTCCTCGGGCTAGGGGTTGCTTAGAGGTCTCAGGGTGCAGGAAACATGGATCAGGGGGCTTGATATAAATGATATTGTAATGTATAAAAGAATTAATCACGATTGGCTTAAAAGCATTATCAAACTCTTACATTATATCGTAACTGGCTACATTTTTTACTATTCAATGTGACTTTTGACCTTCGTAAGACAGTTGTAGGTATTTTTGCATTGAAAAAATACGCGTGAGCTGTTTAAATCCTCTGATTCGACATGTTTATTCCTTGATTCGTTTTTAAATAAGAAGAAAATGCATTCCACAAATGACCTTGATGCATGATCTTTCACGGTCATAGTGGTTTACCAGGAAACAAAGGGGTATATTTTCCTTTCCTAGTGCGAGGGCATTTATTAAAGAAAGATCATAGAACAATTTTAGCTTCGTAAACCTCAAATGTTCCTACATTTCAACATTTAAAAGCATTTAGTGTTTAATATTTCCCCTCCTTTAATGAAAAAATGTCAATTTTGTTGAGCTAAAACTCTTAATTCACATTTTTTTGGTCTCTATTATAACACTGCGCCTAACTTTATGATCGTGAAACCATAAGAAGTTATAGAATTTGAACCCTTGAAAAAAGTATGAAGACTTTTACGAAACGAACTATAATTATTTCGTGCGCGTCTATTTAATGGCAACAGCCCCATATCTCATAACGCCACCAAGTCACTTCATCTGGGAGTAACTGTGGAGTCTGTTTGATGCACTGACACATAATGCGTGATGGAGAAGCGACTGCTTGAGCACGACTTATTCGTTGGAGAAACTACCAAGACTCTAGAAACTTTCACCAAGACTCTAGAAACACAGATTTCATACAATAAGCAATACTCGTCCCAAAATGATGTTACCTCCTAGACTGTCGGTAATGTATGAAAAAGCGTTCATCCAAAAGTAGAAATATTTTTGCACTACTTTGACTTATGCTACTCGAATAGAATACGGTATTTAACAAATAATTATGCTTTTCTAGTCCTTGAACATTCTCCACAAAATACTACGATGCAAAATATTTTACAAAGGTGGGTGAAATGGTAGATAATTACTAAACACTTTGGGCTCATTATTTTATTTAAGTATACTTATTTATTACATAAACTCACCCGCGTGGTATCCCGAGAAGAGTTTATACATATTGTTCGTCGGGTAAGTGTAAAATCTTACATATTTATTTAAGTTCTCCCACATGCTATTCGTAATGCAGCGGATGATGCTGCTTAAAGTTTTCCCCAATCTGACAGAGTTCGAAAAATTGGGATAACAGTGAACTCAAGTATGTGTTGGAGTAATCACGTTAATAATACTTCTCGTAAAATCAAAACATCCTGCTCCAACGTAAATTTCATTCTAAATTTCTTCCCCATCACCTTAAGAAAATGCTTATTTTATTGTTGGTCTTCCCCTTATTCAAAGAAAAATTCCCTCAATGTGTTCGATATATCCTCCATGAAGTCATCCAGTAGGGATACGTATGTATACTTGATGTATTTCTGAGTATCTTTACTTTCCTAGCGATTGCAAAACAAAGTTCAAAAATTCTTTTTTGGTCACTGCGAGTCATCTCTTGAACACCTTGCCAAAAAAAGTTTAAAAAATTGTTCTTCTGTTGCCAGTTTTAAGATGAAATATTACATTAAGCTACTTTCTGACAACTAAATGTTGTTATTATTTTGTATATTGTAGTAATTGATTGAAGTAGTTGTGTTTGCATATTTAAAATAGTATTTTGTTGCAGTTTTACTATTGTTAACTTTGAGAAGAAAAATGCTTGCAGATGAGTTTGGTCCAAAACACTTGATTTCCATCTTTAAAATGAGATTTCCAAAATACTTTTCTATCAGCACTTTAAACGAGAAAATGATATTAACTTATATTTAACTTTTAACCATATTATTACTGCAAATTATTGATTTTTCTCTCTATGTTGCTCAAAAATGTGCATTGTCTTTGTTCTTCAGGGGTTGCCCCTGGGAAATTAATAAATTATTCATAGGTTCAAAAGTAACCTAGGTAATTATTACTATTATTTGGCCGGATATAGAAAAAATATTAATTTTCTTGCTTCCTTCTTTACCCAGCTGACATTTTTATGGCTAGAAAGCATGTACGGGTTACCCCGGTCTAAAGTAAACTTAACCATGGCGCTGAGGTAATGGAGCAAAAGAGATGAATGTGGTCGACGGAACGGATGAGGAAGCAAAAAACGAAAAATCGTCGACGTGTGAAAGAGTGACATTGTGTTGGCTCCACTCTAAAACTCTTGAAGCACAAAATACGCCCATGTTGAGTCCTCAGCGAGAGCGTCTTCCTTCTCAGCCAGAAGGTTAAGGACCAGAATATCAAGAATAAAATGACAAGAACTTCTTAAAACTTTTCTCTTTATTTATCTACTCTGACAGAGAATTTTACTTGATGATGGAATCATGATCGTTAAACGTTAAATATCCGATGCATTAACCCGCATTCAAAGTATTATGTCTAGTATGATATGCGGCTAGATGTGGTGGAAGTTCTTAATAGTATCGAAAAAAAAATTGCCATATTTTCATAGGATTTCATCGAACACGACGCGTTTCGTTGTTACAACAATTGATAATGTTGTTGTTGCTACTGAACGCGTCGTTTTTGAATAATTCGTGTGGAAATATTGCAATGTTTCATTCAACAGATAACAAGTGTATTATGTCTAACTTTCCCTTTATACTGAGGAGGCTGCTCAGCGAAACAGAATAGGCATCATATCCTGCTCGTTTCGCTCTACAAACTATGGAAGTTGACAGTGAACTCGCAACGGTTTGAAACCCGGAAAATGCTATTCACCGATGCGTTAAAATAGTCGTCTTATACTTACCATGGAGATTATACAAAAGAAAGAAAACTTGTTTTGAGTTGTCAAAAATGAGTCTATATAGCCTTATCAATGAAGTTAACTTAATTTTCCAAGAAACTACTTTAAAACATTTAGTACCAACGGATTCTCTCTAACAGGAAAATTGACCAGCGCAAAACCAATCCTTGAATTGGGTAGGTACTACTGTTGATGATGAGATAGCTGATTGTATGAAGCCATTCTCAGTGGCAACAGAACTACATGGTTGGCTATCTACTGACTAAATGGTTGTATATTCATTAATATTTTGTAGTGATCCGGAAATGGAAGACTCACATTTCCTCAGAATATGCATAAATATTTCTAGTGTAAGCAAACAACACCCCTCTCCTCAAAAGTAACCTGAGAGTTATTAGGGACTGTCTCCGGTTATACATTGTAAAATAAATAAAAATACTTTAAGAATACGGGTTGAGGCTTAAATATTAGTGTGAAATCATAACAGTCTTGCTTTTATATAGTTAATGTGATATTTTTAGAGCTTAAAAACTAGTTATGTATGCATTGGACTGAGAACTTAGGCACCCCTTATTGCTTGGCACCCTTCGTGGGCCGCGTAATTTGCTTTTCACTTAAACCGTCCCTGCAGGTAAGTCAAACTATGCGTCGAGATTTGTATATTTGATTTTTGAGAATGGTTTACCTTCCAATTTCCCTTTTTCTTTTTCGGAAACATTCTAGTTTTACCTATCCTTTATAACGACACGGTGGACACGCTATGTCAGTCATCATTCGACTACTAATTACCCTATGGCCATTCAGTGACGGTTCCGTCACGATGTAGCCGTTAGTGGGAGTCGAAGCGCGGGCCATACGACTCGTACTGCCGCAGCGCCTCGCTATTCACTCGTCCCATCACCAGCGACTCCTCTAGTACCAATTCTCCTAAAGTATACTCCTAAAGTATCAGCGATTCGTACTATCTTAAATTTTGGCTACTCTAGACGCACAAATTCATTACTGGATATTTGTTACTTGATTTTAAATGGAAATAAACGGTGGGGAAAGACTTAAAATTAATATTTATGCGAGATTATTCTCTTTCCGACACCAATGACCAGAACTCGCTTATACATACGACCCAACATAGGTTCTGTACGGGCCGTTATGTTACAATTTATCCCCTTTAGTATAAAAAAAAACTTTAAGCAAAAATTTAGAATATGAAACAGTCATCACGATTTCATGCAGCATAGTTCTGGAAACTGCGTGGGCTTCCTAAATCAATTTATAGACATGTGCCTCTGGCAGTGGAGTAAATTATCAAGGTAACCTTACCTTCTTAATTCAAAAGGAAGCTCCTGGGCAGAATTCATCATCTCCGGAGAGGAATTCTAATTTCTCCGCAATGTTTTTGGATCTCGTACCACGAATTTCCCAGAGAAGACTCGAAAATAAAGAAGGAGCAGTCTGCGGGCTGCGGAGTAATTATGGGCTCTCCTTCAAAATACTACTCGTAACACTAGGAAAATGCAAGAACTTTTTGCGTTTCCTGAAAAATACATCTTCGAATTTAATAATGAAACCGCGGTCCTCTCCGACAGAGGAAAAGATGACGCGACTAACAAGTTTGTGGAGCGAGGCTAAGAATTTTAAAGAGAGTCCAGATTTGTGAGCTTCCTACATTCAATTACTTAGTGCTGTTTTCATCATGCTGTTTTCAAAGTTTTTCCCGTGACACTTTCACTCAAAATCTTCATAAAATTTATTTTTTCAATGCTAAAAACCGCATGGGGGTAAAAATTTTAGCTTAGAACTTTACTTCACCATTCGCAAACTTAAATTAAACTTTCACAAATTATCTGCTGAAAATTCTTTGAATTTCCTCATATCCCTGATGGCGTTCTCAAAACAATTAGGGAAAGCATCTGCAAAATGTGTCACGTAGATAATTTACACGCAATAATAATTCAATCAGCTCAATAATAATCATGAAGATCCAGAATAGGGACAAGGGGGCCTAAGTGAGGGGTTAACCTACCACCAGTAATGGGGGTCCGAAAAATATTTCAATTCTATCTAGCGTAAATTGGATATTCAAGGGGGTGCTATTGCCCCTTAACCCCCCCCCCATTGATCCACGACTTACGAGTTTATTTATCACTAAGCTAATTAGATTACTTCAATGATTACTGTAGTTTGACTTGGTATTACAATTTCCACGCAGTAATGTAACGATGGTTTACAGGTGCAGCCTCGAAGTTGAGCTGGAGACAATAGAGATTCACCTTGACGTTTTCTCGCTACTCATGACATTCCTGCTTACTTACGAAGCTTCCTGCGGGTCATATTTATAGAAAATGTTAGTCAAAAGCTACCTATAGAATGATTTCAGCTACAAAATAGCGAAAAAATCCATAAATTATAGGAAAATTTGAGTAGAGCAACGCAGAATCAGCATAATGGTGAAGAAGGGTTTGGTGAAATGAAAATACACAACCTTGGTAACTTTTCACTGGAAAATTATTTATTGGCACGACGCATTTCGACGCTGAGGCGTCATTCTCAAATGCTTGAGAATGATGCCTCAGCGTCGAAACCCGTCATACCAGTAAATAATTTTCCAGTGAAAAGTTACCAAGGTGGTGTATTTTCATTTGAACATGGATTTTTACGAAGTAAAAGCCGAATCAATTGAATTCAAGAGTTTGGGGCTTTCCGGGCGGAAAGACTGCGTGAAGATTTCTAGGGATCGCCACCAGGCCAGGAACTGCATAACTGCCGACGTTTTTCGACGTTCAACTTAGCCATCGCCCTCATAGCTCTAAGGACGATGGCCGATTCGGACATAGTAATGACACGTCGACAGTAATGCTGTTCCTGACCCGATGGCGATCCCGAGAACTCTCCACGCTGCATAAAGGAGCATAAGCCTTGCCGTTTTTGTCAGTTTTTGGACATATTTGTTAACCATATACATATAATAGGATGAATGTTTGTCTGCCCGCTATGCGTTTCCATAGCGAAGAACAGACTGCTACCAAAGTTAGTACACGGGTGCATCTAATGCTCCCAAACCCCCAAGTGCTATTTTCGGTTGCGTCCCACTCGTTTTTTTGCGTTGATTTCTCATTGAAGTTTGTTACGTCACGTCATACACCTGCGGTTGGATATACTGCGAGGGAGTCACACCTCTTGATACGCTCAAAGAGGGAAACATTAAAATCCTGTGTGATCATGTAAACCAAGTTCCAAATTTCCCACTTCTCTAGGCACTATCCTTCCCGAGCCAAGCCGGTCGGCCTGCCAGTATTCATTTTTATTTATAATTGAATATTCAACTGCATTTCATCCCATCAAAAAATTCTGTTTACGCGATTAACTCAACGATACCAAGAACTGATTACGCACGGGCGAGTGAGAAATCGACGACTGAGAGCCTCATTCACCCATGATTTAGGTGGCTCAATATTCTGCTCTCCTCAGCTCTACTGACCCACGTGGACCATGCCAAAGGGGACTGCATAGAGGAGGCCCAATTCCACCCCACAGAAGGCCGATTCCTGTCGCCAATTCGGTCGCATTTTAATCGGTTTTCAAAATTGCCCGCAGCCCGGTGATGAGAGTAATGCGATCCACTTTTATCCAATATTTTCAGTATCATGTTTGTCATTGTAATGAATATCATTTGAGGAAATGAGAAGCCAAGGGGTACAAGTGATATTCTTTTCAACAGAGATAGGTAAAGTTAATTGCTAGTAGATAAATACACAAAAACTTGGTTGCCATGGGATACGAGTGAGTCTCTGTTCTGCGCTGACATCGAGTGGAAAATCAAATGCACTACTAAACATCTAATTGATCTCGTTTATTTTCTATAGGTACCTAATTTCTGTACTTAACTGTGTATAGAAAAAATAAATCACTTGTATCCCTTGGCTTCCAAACCACTCATTTGAAGTAATTAATTTGGTGAAACACATCATCATGTGTATAAATTTCGGTTAATACCCCTAATTATACCTTATTTCCCCGTAGAGCTCAGATCAATTTGTCCGTCAGGGACACGAGTGGGGATTTTTATAATCCCATTTAAATGCACGGTGGATGACATCACAATTAAAGGACGGGTTGAGGATCCTCTTTTGTAAAATTCGTGATTACGCCCTTGAGAAGAGGAGGAATGAGAGCAAGGACCGTGATACAACGCACATGCATCTACTTGCTCTGGGCACTAAAGTGGAGAGGGAAACGCAAAGAGACCAAATGAAAAGTAAAGGTTGGAGTTGAATCCCAATGAGTAAAAAATCGCCTACGATTGCAATAGTGATATTCAATCTCATAGACCTCCTGCTCTATTCTTACAAGGCTGAATGGTCATAAAACTGGCTCACGTCAATTATGCAGCTTCTAATTAGCAGTCAATAATATCTGACCTTCACACCTTAAGGTCTAAAGTTGGACGCTTTACCCACTTCAAAACTAAGACGATTTCGAGGTCAGTCTCTTTATATGCCTAAATTTTATTTCCAATAAATTTTATGATCACGAAGAAGTAGAAGTATCAGCATTTTTAATAAAATATATCTGAAAGTATTTCAATTGGAAACTCTATCCTTTATTATATTAAAATTGAAGTTGGAGTTTCAATTTCGGCCTCAAATTTAGGTATAAGCGCAGCCATTTTGGTCACCCGTGTCTGCATTTATAACGTATATTATAGCAGAGGATTCTCCAGTTGGCCACTAAATGTGCTAACATTCGCCGCGCATTTGAAAGGGCTTACATAGTACATCGCCAATCCTGGCGTTGACGGTAGAAAGATCCAAATTTCACTGAGATATAAACTATAATTAGGGCTGCTCAACGAAATTTGCTTTAGAGATCATACAATCTGTTGCATTCATTACTTCTCAATACCATTCATCGCGAGTGAAAATAAGCTATTGCAAGCATTTAGAACAAATGGATGGTCTGCTCTATTCGCCGCGCTATGGATATTTTACAAAACCAATTAATAATCGACCAGAGAGTTGGCATACATCAAACTTCTTCAGTATGGACCGTTAGTTCAGTAGGAGGAATTCAGTTATCATCTTGTCATTTTTTCTAAGGTTTTGGTGTTATACATCGACGTTTTCATCCACGAATCTTACTAGGGTATCCTCAAGTCTGCCTCTAAATGTGTCGTCACCCACCGCGCATTTAAATGGGTTTACAACAGTCGCCACTCGCGTCGCCGCACCGTGAACATTTTTGAAAACCGATTAAAATGCGACCAAAGTGGCAACAGAAATCAGGATGGAAATGGGATGGAATTGGGTGCCCTTTATGCAGTTAAACCCCTTGGGTAAAGCACTCAATTGGAGCGTAAAATTGATCGCAGGAAGGAATTGACCATTGCTCACCATTGCCTCCAACCTCGTACTGGGAACTCGGCTTCCTGTCATCAGCTGCGCGACAGCGTCATTCCATCACCGTCTCTGTTATTCTCCGAAGTCGACCTTCGCGTATTGCTTACGCGTTCCTTGTCCGCTGGGGACCGATTTGATTTGATCGGGTTGTGCAAATGGTGCAAGTTGACTCCTTTAACCCTCGCCAAGAGCCCCAACCACGAATTCGGAGGTAGGAAGGTCCCGGTGAACCCTCCCCCCCCCCCCCCCCCACAGCCAAACAATTCCACCATCGAAGAAAGCGGGGAAGAATTTAAGGATTTTTCTGGCGAGTAATACATCGTGAGAGGAACATAAGAATCGTTTGGTGAATTTATACAGCACATATAGTACAAATAAAAATTTAAGAACAGTTCGAGCATAATACTACAATATTTTTTTCTCAACATGGTCTTGATAAAATACGAAAATATATTCGCCAATGTTAATATTGTCGTTTGCGTCACGGCTACTATCATGCTCGCGTTCACCCGTTCGAGGGCGAAAGATTTTCAGACATTTTTCAATGTTTACAAGTGAAATATCAGTTACTCCCCAAGTTTAAGTTTATTCGGAGTAAAGTGGTGCCTACATTTTAATACCGTAACTTATTCCCATCCTGTTAATATAAAATAAGAAAAAGTATTTTAATTTCTTACCTAGAAAAACCACCGGCAAAAGAGTTGTTTTATGAGAGAATATAATTTTTGCATTATATTTTGCAGATGAGCAGTCGTATTGCCTTGAATTGCTTTGAAGATAAATATAATTTTTAGAAATAGCGAGAGAAGTAGCGAGATATTTATGGGCATTGAGAAAAATGGCAAGCTTTCAGGCCGCAATGCGTCGTAGGAAATGTTGTCCTTTTCTTTCTGTGGAATACTCGTACATCAGTATTGTTCGGTGTTTTTTAAGAAAAATAGTGCGAGCAACATCAGCCTGGCATTATGATTGTGAGTAAACCACTTATGGTGGTCATGAAAAAACAAAATTTACCTGCTCTTCTGAAATGAAAAAGGAAGTATATTTGATTATTTTGAAAGGTATCTTGATAATGTTGGATTACATGAAAGAATTTGCGAATCACCCCGCCTGCGCCCCTCCCAACTTGACCTTACAACTTGAATTGACAGTAACGCATTAAAGCCCTTTCATTCTATCCATATCCTCACATTCATCCTTCTCCTCCCCCAGTACCTCAAATCTCTCCTCTAAGGATAGCACTTCTTCATTTCTTTTCCTCTCCGTGTATCTCACCTTTTCCGTTGTTTTTTTATACTCACATCTTGGATGCCTTCATTCTTTTCTTGTCCATCTTTCGTCGTCGTCTAAGTTTCCGCAGCGTAAATCGCTACATCAAAAGCTTTATATTTGGTAGCTAATACATATCGTTTTTATTAATTGCGCAGAAATAGTCATCAAGTACCCGACACGGTATATTTTTATCGGATGAAAACTATGCATGCGTAGTTTTTTGTTTGTAGGATAATGATGAGTATTTGTTCACCCATAAGACTGCCACAAGGTATTCATTACGTGAGTGTATGTTCTATTATTAGTGCGAAACCACTTACACATAATAATGTAGAGAACATTAACATGCATGATATCACCAGGCGCCAATTACGGCTGATTCTAGCTGAAAAAAAGAAGCAAAAAGCGGGAAAGACTTAGTTTGACCTCTCAGTGAAAGGGTGAGAGATAAAACATATACTAAATGTGCCTTAAAATGGTAAGAAAGAGGCAAGCAAGTCATGTAATTAATGTTTCCGAAGGTTTTTTATCTATAGGAAGTATATTTATGATTACTATTTAGACATTCCAACTTTCGATGAACACGAAGAAATGTGTTAATTATTTACTGATACCTGGAATACATTAAGCATTATATAAACATTTTCTTAGGGAAATGTTAGTAACGACTGGAATAAATATCATAACGAATTAAACGTAATAATTTGGCGCACATCAGTATTTTTATTTCTCGTATGATGAGACGCGTATAAATCTCTAGGATAATATGTATCCCAAGAAAATGCTTAGGAATTATGAATGCGCCTATCAGTGCGTCTAAAATACTAATATATAGAACAATATGCATTGATCGTGTTTGGTAATAATGTGTTAAAGATATAATCTAGAACGTTATTTTGGAGGCAACTTTTAGAATACTTTTTCAGACGTAAATTCCGATTTTCGTTTCTTCCTTATATGTGCGTTGCGACGCAGATACGTCTCCGTATTTTTGAGTGAAAGCCAGACTTCTCAGACTATTTATCTCAGAATACTATCTGGGTGAGAACTGCGTGACTGAGAACCTATGCTTTGCCATGTGTTCTGGCACCGGGAGTCGAGGAGGTCGCGAAAAATTTAGGAATAGTGAAGAATGCCTCGGTTGGACTTTGGCGGACGGTAAGAGTAAGTCTAATTGGCCCATTCAATACACAGAAGGCATAGGCAATACCCGAAGTTCTAGCCCAGCGGAAAACGTAGTTGCTCGCGCTGGCCGTGGGGACCGACTTTTGAAAGTGACTGTACATAGGCATAGCAGTTCTTTACAATGCCCTCAGTCACAAGCGAAGTAACATATTACCACAGGTACCACTATATATGAGCTGTACGGATATTCACGTGAAATGAGGCTCAAAGACTTGCTTCACTTGCATGCTCGAAGACTTGACTTCACAAAACCTTGTGTTTGGAGTGCAACGGATCAATTGCCAATCCGTCTTCTCCCTACCTGACTTGCAAAAACTGAATCGCTTCTGCGACGTTCAGGCAAGCACACATGCCTAAAGAAGTTAGTAGTCCCTCATAACTTGCCATTCCAGGCGGAAGAGTATTATAAAGGAGGATATCCTTCCACATGGCGCCATTGTTGAAACTAAGGGTAGCGAATGAATTCTACCATATGGAGTTTCTTATTCTAATACATGTTGTCTTCTGTACTATGTTCGTCTTTGTAGGGTGAATTGAGGAAGATTGGCAAAGAATACTCATCGCAAGATATAAAAGAGGTGAAAATGCTTAAGGCAGAAAGAAAAAGTAAATATATATAGAGAGAAAAGCTTTAAGATAATTTTCTCACCTCGAAAAGCAGGCGTAGTTGCAGTAGCAGACTAACCAGAAAGGATTGTTGTTTTTACGTAAAAAATCGAAAGAAAAAAAATCCTGTTTTGATTTTTCTAGTTATTTTTATGAATGATATGCTGGCATTAATACGTTAATTGCATTTCTATTCATTTACAGGCAATTTTCTTCCCACTGGCAGGAAGTTTACTTCTGTAGTATGTACTATGAGACATACGGAGTCAATAAAAAAACGTGGGAAGAGTATAAATGGCATAAAAAAGTAAAAAAACCACGCCCTCTGAGTATTTGCGTGGTCAATGCACTATAGATTGATTAAATATAGTATTAATGCACGGAATTGTAGTAACCAAGTTAACTAACATCTTATAATCAGCAAAATTCTAGCTGAATAACTAAATGCTGCAGTAGTATTTTTTTACTTTCACATTTAATTTTCATCATTTTCGATGAACTCCAGCGCTCAAAAAGCAAAAATTACTTTTGGTATAGGGGTATAAATAGGGGAAAATTCAGATGGATTACACAACTAGATCTCATTGTGTCTCTTTATGCAATTCCCTCAATTAAAGGGAGGAAACAAGCATGAAGTCCTATTGTAGTTCTCCTCTTTGGATATGTTATGCATTGGTTCTCCAGCGTCATTCCTTAACAAGGTATGTTGGTGGTTGCGGTGACGTAAACAAGGTCGTGGAGGACACGAAAAAACGCGGCCGTCAGAGATGTGACCCAAAAACAAAAGACTCGCACGACGGCGCACTCCAAGCGGGAAAAAAAAGTTGTTATCACTTGTGCCAGGCAAATCACATTTATACATTGTTAAGGATGTCACAAGTAAGTTTATTTTTTTTAAAACTCAACATCCAAGGGATATTATTTTGAGCTAGAAATGCACGATGACGTTGTTCCTGGTAGCGTCACATGTACTATATAGGCTGTGCCTTTATGCTTCGAGAAAATAAATTGTAAATACCATTCTTGATAAGTTATTGCGTCGAATATTAAGTTTTTCACTAGGCTATTGAAGCATTAAAATAGTTGCATTTTCATATTTAGCTAGTTTTCAACTGTTCAACCAAATCCAAAGAAAAATCTACCACTTAGGTGTTATCAGAGTTTTCAATCTGTAAAACATGAAAATTCTGCGTTGTAATATTTTTACCCTTGAAATGATTTCGACTTCGCGAGGGTTATCTTTATTTAACATCTACTCTCCACATGTGATCTCTTTCATAAGTAGACGAGGAGCCGTTGGTGACATTAAAATCGCAAGATGTTACCCATTGGTAATAATTGTTCTATGGCAAAGGATGACGGATGCTATTGGTCTTCAATCAGTCACTTGGTGACTTACACTCTACCGAGTATTATAGTAATTACAAATCGAATTTTTATGTTTTAATGAGGTAGGATCTAAGATTACTGAATTCCAAACTTCCTGAATATATGAGACTAAAGGAATTTCTACCCCTATGATGGGCTAGTGTGAATTTATTTTATAGCAGGTCGTTTTAATTAAATCAAACAAAATGATCGAAAGAGTTTAAAAAGGAAATAAAATATGAGTAACCTATTCATTCCAGGGACAGGAAGGTAGCGGAGGAGGTGACATTGCTGGAAAAGAGGCATATTTTCCTTCAGTTTTGCAAAATTTGAGTGGATCTTTGATATAATTTGACCAAACCTAATATATGTTGAAATTGTGCGTATAGGAGCAGGAAACAAAAGAACCCTGACAATATTTCTCTTGTACGAAGGCCGATCTGTTTCTCCATGAGTATAATAAAATGAATAATCAGGTTGTAGGAGCATTCCTACAGTGTAATAAACTTTAGAGAAATAACCTTAAAAATTATTCCTCTCCGGGAGCTGGCATATATGATTGGAACGGCATAGTTATGTATTTAATAAGAATAAAATAGACTTGCCATTATTACTGGAGGTGGTGATTAATCATGTCGGCCAATTTACAACTTAGAGCAGGAAGTTAAGAATATTAATATTGCCAGTGATGCTTCCGTCAAGAGACTATGCCCATATTCCTTGCCTGTTTTTACATTATTGCTTTATTTGAGTCTAAAAAACTATTTCCTTTTGTAAAAAACGACATATCTAGCTGATAACGCGACAGTAACCTTATTTCGTGACGTCAAATCTAAGAAAGTTAAAATAAAGAGAGAGTTCTGCATGAGCCGGATTCCGGCGAAAGAATTCTTTTCAAAAATTGATAACAGTATTTTAAGAAATTGCAACAAAACGTCGGAATAATTTTTTCAAAGAAATATTTGCGTAATTTTAGGTACGTAAGCTTCATTAAAAATTTCATTTTTAAGGATTCAAAAAAGTATACGAATTACGAAATGATTCAAAGATTCAATGAAAATACATGATTGAATAAATTCGAAATTCTTCAAAAATATCTTAGGGTGATGTTCTCATCGGGAGAAACGGCGATATTTTTATTTCGAAGAATGACAAAGATTCTCACCACTTAAAAGAGTCTCTGTAAAGCTCTCCTTCTCCCTGAAAAAGGGTTGGAATCGTTCAAATTTTGAAAATTCACAATGCGTCCAAAAAAAATAACCCTCCGCCGAGGCTGACGACGCAAAAAGGAGGCAGTCGAGGTAAAAACAAAAGGCCGGGAGAGAAGCGCACTTCCTCCAACTCATCCCCAGACTCGCTCGATATACCCTTTTCATCCCGCTCGGTTGCAGAAGAGCGAACGGAAAATGTGTGTATATATATTCGGGAGGAGTAGTCAACTCCCATACTGACTGCCAGCCGCGCGTCAATCCCAGTCCCCATTACGCGCGTTCATGAATATAGGAGAGACGAACACGGCACGAGTTGCCGTGCGACGAACGAGGAAATGGACAAGTGGAGCAAGGAAAGCTGGATCTGGCGGTAGAACTAGATTAAAATAATTTTGGCTAAAGAAAGGACCGGACTTAACAACCGGGACCACTAAATGGACTTCGTTCATCGGTGCCATCATTATATTCACTGACTAACTCAGGTGGTGGTGGTATACGGTCAAGGGGACTGAATTGACGAGGCCCAATTCCAACCCATTGAGGGCTGATTTCTGTTACCACTTCGGTCGCATTTTAATCAAAAATGCCCGCGCCCCGGTGATGAGTGTAATGCGATCCACTATTACCCAATATTTTTCAGTATAATGTTTGTCATTGCGATGAATATTGTCGTGATCCGACTATTTACTATTGGTCTTAAACTCTTGTAAATTAAGTGGATTTAACTTAAGAATGGGTGTGTATTTCTTTGCTGTTACTGCCTTCCGAGGAATGATGTTCCCGATCATCTGAGTAACGCTAAGCTAGACCCCTTTTCTGAGTCGTTTGGTAGATTATAATATCATTGAAAAGAAATCAATTTGATGGATCACATGATCATGAATGTAAATTTCGGTTAATACCCCTAATTATACCTTATTTCCCCGTGAAACTAGGATCAACTTGTCCGTCAGCGACATGAGTGGCGACTTTTGTAAACCCATTTAAATTCGCGGTGGGTGACAATAAATATAAAGGCAGATCTTGAGGATCCTCTTTTGTAATATTTGTGTATATGGTTTTTGGAGTAGGTGACCGACAACTGAGCTCATTTGTGCCATGAGGTAAGGGCGTACCCAGCGAGGGGCTGCAGGGGGCAGCTGCCCCTCCAGAGGCAAAAGTAAATTTAGTTTAAAACGAAAGTATTTGTTATGCCCAAGAAAAGTGATATTAGTACACATAAAACATATAATAATAATAAAAATGTTTTTTCAAGCAAATAATTTTTAAAAACTAATAAAGTACTGTTAGAATTATCTTTTGGTGTCCTTAACCTTTTCTGTGTTAAAACTTGAATGACCACGGCTTGCCTATCTCTAGATTTGGTCCTAGGAAAGCCCTTTCCATGAGGGGAGAAATCCATTCGAACCCAGATCTCTCGAATGCCGGCCAGGTATGCTACCAGTTCCACCACCAAGCCATCTTTTTCAAGACGAATCTATTTCACTCACATACTTTTATTATATTCAATGAGAATTTTTTTAAACAAACGCATTAAAAGTAAGTGGACTAACTTTATATCCTAGAGGGTAAAGCCTACCCAGTGGGTAGGCTTTAAGAGGGCTATTAAGCTTTATGTACTACGGGGTAAAATAAATCTCCAAATAAGTAAACAAGATTGAATCGGGAAGTTCAGAAGGGGGAATGTTGATTTGCAGGGTATTTTTGATTCAAGATGCCTTTCATATTAAATCTCTTGAAGTTTTCACTCGTGAGGTCTGGGTAGGCTGCCCAGACTAAGCCGCAAGCGTATGAATTTTATGGGTGGAAGTGGTTCCTCTCCCCTGGATACCTGGCACTTGGGATGGCAATCGAAAGTAAACGAAAGTAGGAACCAGTAAAATTTCAATAGCTTCGTTCCCGGGATCAAAATGTAGAAACGAAAAGAAAAATAATTAAACCCTGGGAACTAAACTCAGGGTTGACACGAAATTGAAGTCAAAACTACTTCGGGTCGAAACTAAAGTAAACCTCTGGGACGAAAGGAAACGGGTAATTTTTCGCACCGGAGGGACCTTCGAGCAGTTTAATTTCAACCCACACACCGAGTATGAAGTATGGTCGAATGGAGTAGAGGTTCGGCCTACCGCCATTAGATGCATGAGTCACTCATATTTTTACCACAAACAGGAGACCGGTGTACGCAAACTGGTCATTCAATTTATAAGCTCAATTTTTTTAACCTCTCTACATTCTGTCATGAAATGGGTCGAAACTATTCCCTCTCATCCCCCTCCACTCAACCTCTGGGATCGAAACTTAACAATGAGCATCGGAGTTTCGATTAATTTAGTTTCGTTCCCGAGAGTGAAGTTTCGCCCCGGGATGAAACTAAACTCCTTGATGATTTTAATTTCGTGCGGGAACGAAAATAAACCTAGGCTCCGTATTTTTGTTCCCCTCAGGTCAAAACGAAACACATTCGTTTCGTTTCAATTGCCATCCCTGATGTATTAGAAGGAGCCCGAAGGTTTCATTCGGGTGATAGAGCCGGGACCCTTTTGTCATAAGTGAATGCCGGCCTCGGTGACACCAGGGTAATGTCCCCGTCTACTAACCTAGAAGGTCGCATGTTCGAATCCTGGGTGAATTTACCACCATCAGGGGGGATGGATGTATGTCACTGTCAAACAAGTTAATTGTGGACCATAGAAGACAAGCAACTGCAATGTTTATAATTTTGGACATAAGCGCAGATAATGGTTGGTGGGGTACTTAATATTGCTAATACGCAAGTGAATCACTAAATGTATACTCGTATATTTATGAGTGACTGGTCTCAGAGTTGCAGGATTGGGACCTCACCCATTAACTTAGAAGATATGGTTTAGAATCCCACTTGGATAGTATATTTTTGGTTTGGTTTTGGTGAAATTTTTGGTTTTGCCTTCATAGATGTTCGTAATTTTCCCTCGTTACCTATCAAAAGAGGACTAACTTCATATCCTACGGGGTAAAATAAATCTCCAAACAAATAAACAAGATTGAATCAAGAAGTTCAGAAGGGAGAATGTTGATTAAAAGGGTATTTTTGGTTCAAGATGCCTTTCTCTTGTGGTTTTCACTCGTAAGGTCTGGGAGGGTGGGGAAGAACCATCAAGCTAAAAGTGGTAGATACCCTGGGTCCAGGTGTGTTTCTATGATAGCAGCAAAATTCTATCTCCTACATTGAATGTTATTACTCGATAAAAGGATTACATTATAAATTACCGAGTCTCTACATAAAAGTAATAAACAAAATAAATTATAAGTCGGCGAAATGCATGAAAAATGTATGCAATGTATACTTTATTATAAAATGTATACATATTTACTGAATTTAAATAAGGTTTGTAAATAAATAAACATTTTTTACCATGGCTGGATTTCACAGAAGCATGAGTATGCGTTGGAAAAATTAGCTGCTGTTTTATTTTCCGCATTTTTTTCAGACTTTACTCTGGCAGATTTTATGTGCTGCTTCCAGAAATAATTCTAATGCTAATGTGCTTCATAAAAAAATTCATGAAACAATTTGGTGTGGTCTGACTTCTTAAATAAAATTCTGGATCAAATATAGACACATAAGTCGGAATCGACTAACACTGATGTGGAAGAGTTATACCGCAATTAACTACTGGGGATCTAACACTTACCTTATTTTAAGTTTTTCTAAAGATGTTAATCACTCAGCAGATTTCTGGATGCGTTCACCTTCACTACAAGGTGGTGTCATCTCAATCCAATGGTTATTTAAAAAGTTTGATCTCATCAAATTTTTATCATCTCAAAACCTTCCGAAACCCAACTAATTTCCGTGTTATTTAAGTAAATGAAAATGTCGGAACATTTTCTCCTCTGGACGGCTTTGATTCGGAAACATTTGACATTGTACTTGAATAATTAAAATAAGTGCTGTTTCACTTGGGTAAACCCACGTGTATATTAAGAAACGTCGTTATGCTGGGTGTTTTCCCTTTTAACACTTAATTAAATGTCATTCTCAGCTGCTCCCGCCCGTTGCGTTTCCGCTTTCAGCAGATTAACAGTCGTACTAAATATTGTATTACGAGAGACGAATGCTATTTTTGAAACTCAACTGAGTTCCTATGCATGAAAATAAATACTTGCCATTAAAAGAGACCTCTTTCACATAACTCACTCAGTGATTCAGCGCGGAGGTTGGCATGGAAAACTCTTTCACATATTGCCATGGGATATATCAACATGGTTTGGCGTGTTATAGGCTTTTTCCCTTGTGTCAAGTGCAGACCTATTCCTATAAAGGCCTATTCTGTATTTAATTGGGATATTCCTAATTCTAGGTCTGCTCAAGCACAAAAGAGGAAATTCATACTTGTGACAAGAATTTTTTCAGATTTATTATCTAAATATTCAAATTAATTAGCAGACATTAAAGGCGAGGCGAGAGAATAACTGATGGCATAAAATAATGAAAACTACGTTCTGTATGTAAGATTTAGGTACATGTAGATGGTAGGTGTATGTATATTTAGGCTAGAAACTATGTAAGATTTAGGGTAACATTTTGGGCCTTATGGCTAATAACAAATTCTTTAATTCAAGATAGCAATTTATGTTGATGAAAAAAAAGTAATGGATATTCCATTAATTAACAGAGAAGGAAGAAAGTGAGGCGCAATTGAAGACATTAATTGGTATAACTTATTATTCCTTAATTATTACTAATTAAGGAATCACTAAAAATGGAACCCGCTTTCATCATAAAAGAGGGGGAGATATCCTATGACTAGTGCCTCCCACGTACTTTTCATTTATTGCTGATTAAGTCGTCACTATTCTATTATGCCAACTTTCCATCCACAATGTGCAGTCACACTGCTTATAGCGCCATTAATTCAAGAATGTTCGTTATAATATAATTGTGAAACTTGTGAGCTTGGTGAAGGACTATCAAAAAAATATAAGTACAGAGAGAGAGCATTCTTTGAAACTCTACATATTTCTGGATGACTACTCCATATTTTATTCGCCGCGAACATTTTTTTGCAAAGTTTTTGAAACAAAAGTCTCGAAAGATTCGTGGAGGCGTAAGGTATTTTTTCTTTTGTGTTCATGATGTAGCTATCTACACTCTGGAATATTCCTAAGCGAGTACCCTGTCATGTATTGGGTTTGGGAAGAAAATTAATAATGTAATGTATTAACATTTATTCTCTCATAATATATATTTAAATATGGGCAAATCCGCGCTTTACACAGTGCGCCACATGATCTTAATTCCATGCACACTCGCATATATAGATTTCGACGTGTCTGCTCTTCCACACAATGTCAGGAAATTACACAGAAAAGAATATTCGAATGTCAGAAATAGTCCAACAGGGTTTGCATATTAAGAGTCACAATCCTATTATTACATGAAAAGGATGTCGTAGGAACATACCGATGAGACCATTTATTTTATCCCCTAATGGAAAAACTAATAAACAATTACTTCTATTTAGCGAATGCCAGTAAGTGCCATTATGTACAGGAAATATTGCACTCATATATTTCATACCGTGTTAAATAGTCTCTCACAACTGATCCATCAGCTTTTAGTACAGTCCTTAGACGACCTCCGTGAGCGTCAATAAATTTCTTTGTCCAATCAAAATGTGAGCAAATTTGGAATGAGTTTTTTAATGAAACAAATGCCTTTAATGGGAACATAGCAGTAGTTTCCTACGGAATTTACCCGTCTTTTTTTAGTCACTTGCTAAAGAGTGACAGTTCTCATTCTAAGAAATAAAATCATTACATTTTCTCATTTTTTAGAAATAATGAATAAAATTCCATGTGAACTATTTAACACAACTAATTAAAGAATGAAAATGATAGGTTTTCATAGTAATTAAATATAATTCAATACTTTGTTCAAATGCGAGGGTTGACAATAATTTTCCTCTAGGGAATTAAAAAATACTTTTTCATTAGGCAGACTTTCTATTACAAAACTCTTTTATGAAGTGCCCTTTTTATATAACTACCACGTACACTATTGGGACTTTTCATTTTTAGAAACAGGATATTAATATTTCATACGAAATGGCCTGGGAGCTAACGAATTCATTTTGCAGTGTCTTCATTGATCTACACTGTGTCTATGTTATGCATGCTAAAACCAAGGCCAATCAAGGGACACTTTAAAGCCGTAGCCTAAGTATGGCAATCATCTAAATACGTGCGGTAATCACGTGGAGAAATAGTCCAAGGTATGCTCTGTAAGAATTATATGTCAAAAAGTCTGCCAATGAATCGAGTACTTTTTAATTACTACAATCAGACCTTACTTCCTGGATATGCCTCGCGATTCATTGAATTAATATTTCTCACTTTTTATAATACATTGATAATAAATCATTCTTCGCATTGGAATCAAGGTTAGAGCAATTTGAATGACGCTAACTTGCCCTTGCAAACATAAGGATCCCCAACTTCGGGGTATATCTCCCATGTATTTCTTCCATTCTTTATCCTGCAGCGCGGTTTCAAAATAAGCTTTGGTGGTGAAACAACGTATTCCTTTGAGATGCTTTCGCTCATTTTATTTTGTATTTGCAGAATCTTGACGCTAATTATATATTCTACGGTTTTGCATGATTACATGGAAACACCAATACTATGTAAATTAACATCACTGAGTTTATTAAAGTGAGGAGTTTTATATTAAGAGGTAGTGGGAAGGAGGGTAGAACAAAATTATTTGCGGGCTAAAAATTAAGCCTGATGCAGTCCAGTAAACTACGTCCTGAAATAGGTGGAAAGGACAAAAATATCTGTACACACTACAATAATAATAACAAAGGGCTTAATAATTGTGGGTTAAGGACGGGAGACATGTATGTTCATAAAATAACATTTTGGGATTATTGGTATTTCTTTCTTTAAAATAGAATTTCTCGACGAGGTGTCATCCATTGCTGTGAGGTGGGCGTTAGTAGAACAGGGTTATCAGATCACTTTTCCTTCAATCTCTCCGCAGTCCAAGCAACGGCTCCGTTCATTGGCTCCCGTTGTTGACGCCCTCCACTTGGTTCTGGGCTGCCGCGTCGTCTGCAACCTCCTGTGACTTGGAATCAGACTGATAGCCATTTTCCCCGTTTGCTGAAAAAGGGAGAGAGAAAGCAGGGATAGTAATATATCTCTCATCATCAGTTCATGATAGAATACCTATTGATGTAGTTAGGGTAAATATACTATAGGTTATTTACTCGATTACACAGGCCAACAAAAAAATTTTGCTTGAAAACTTTTTTTTATTTTAATAGCTGATCTCTATAGATTTTGATGTGCCGAATCCAAACCTGGACTTAGTTTTTTTTGTATCACCCATAGTTTCCAAGCAATATATATTTAATATTTAGTCTGATACCCCTATACGGTATGCAGGGAAATCAATGAAACAGTGTTTCATCATAAAATTGTTTGTATTTACTGTTCACTACATCGAGATAAAATATTTGTTTTTACTACAGCGTGATAATACAGGGTTCACTTGTCAACTGGAATTGGTCTAAATTTTCTTTCCCTTTTTTCTTGTGAAGCTTTTTCAGCGATGAATCGCTTGCTGAATTTCTCGGTGAAGGACCAACAGTAATCCTCATTATCTTCGTTCATCAGACCTACTTTTTCAATTTTATTATAACTATAAAAAAAGCTGTTAAATTATAAAAATATTGCTTGATTTAATACATTTAACTGTAAAATGTGAATAAATGGTGGGTGATACAACTTTAAAACCATCATATTTGGATTCAGCAACTTTAAAAACATAAGAATAAGGTATTTTCAGTCAAAAATTTTTTTCATTGTTGGCCTATGTTATTTACGGATTATTTTGGTTTTAAGGTTTCCGCAGCGATTAGATACACCATTACATTCCATTTTTGGGTGTACGTCTGCGTGCTTAATGTTTAACATGACGTATCGTTCCTTCTGACGACTGACGACATTCCCAGCAGGAGGAAAGAAACGTCGAGTTAAATGCTAAGATCGCAGACGTACACCCGAAAATGGAATGTAATGGTGAATTTACGGATTATGCTAAACATTGTTAACCAAAATCTTTATGGCTACAAGAATTTTTCATTTCATCAGATTTACTATTAGTAACTATTTATATACTTATTTTACACAACAAAAAACCTTTATGACTAATTTTTTTCATTTCATCAGATTTACCATTGAAAGTTATATAATAAGAACACACCAGAAAGAAATCCATCCCGTAGTTCGGATGTGGGTATTACTAGAAAATGAATTGTTATTTAAATATGTAAAGCCAATTTTTATATTATTTCTGCCGGTATTATTATTATATGCGCCTTTAGGCCGGCATTAATAACTTCTGCCGGTATTAGCCATATGTGTTTTCTCGAGAAATGATGCAAAACTGATATTTTTCACTTTAAGCAGTGACTTAGTAAAAATATCTACTTTTTCGTTATTGTGGTACAAGGTTATTATAGAACTCTCCTCATTTTCGATATCAGCTGCATGATAACTTGCGAGCCGTTGTAAGGTGTGGTGATATAAAAGGGACATCCAAGAGAAAATAAAAATATTCTACTACCACTCGTAAATTACGAGAAATTTCCTTGTCATTCTACGCTACTTAATTTCAACGTGAATCATGTTTAAAATATTTATATAAAAATTAAATTTTATGAAACTGCAAGTTTGTGGGTCCATTTGTAGAATCTATCAAAAAGAACTGATATATGGGAAATCGAAACATCCAATTCGTTTTTTTTTTGTTTATGAAATAATAAAAAAGAAGTCTCATTCATCAATTACTTAACAATCGTGAACGACACATTCTATTCATTCACCCTTGAAGCCATGGAGGTGTTGCATCGATATCCCATAAATCAGGCTGCAAGGTTGAGAAGAGTAGACTTTAACATTGAAATTCCTCCATTACCCCTCGACGAAGAAGTCCATAATGATAATTAATAATGATATATTGCATGTGGCGAATGCCAATTATAAAAATACAAAAGAATGCTAGATATTTTTTAAAATAACGTCCAAACTGATTGATTCGTCGGTACCATTCGATATTGTTTTATAAATAAATTCGCCTAACTCAATTTTGGTCTCGCGCATTCACTGAAAATCCTCTGGAAAAAAATTAGAAAAGTTCTTCATTTCTTTCTATCAATTTTCGTAGCAAATTGGCTGCAGCTGCCTCAGTAGTCAACGCTTTAGGTTACTACAATCGACAATATTGAACGCCCGAGGTTGCTACTAGTTTAAATTCTGATTTCCCTCACGATCAAAGGTTTTTTTTTTTGCTGTTGACGGTACCCTGACGTTTGTTGTCGCTTGTAATCATAGCTTCGAGCCCTTCAAAGTCGTCGAGGTTAATCTTAGTTCAAAGTGAACCCCCCGAGCTGTCATTCCATGTACGAACCATTCCCATTCCTCATATTCAGTGAAAGCCTTTCCTTTTGTTCACGCGATTCGGAAAAGACGTCGGCAAAAAAAACCGGCAAATTGTCAATCGCAGCCCATAAAACACGTTCATGTTCCTCCCTTATTTCCCTCGTTCTAATCGTAATTTATTGCCAGTCAGTTCAATATTGGAGCCGCCGTAAAATCCACGATGAATGTGATTCAGGTCATTAAGCAGGTTATGCCCCCCTTATGCTCATCGCATCGGTAACTGCTAATTGGCCGTAATCATCCGTATCGGTTCTCTTATCATTGCTTTATTCGTGATTAACATGAAATATGGAGAGTTTTACTTTTCCATATTTGCTTGTTTTTAATTACTAGGGCTTTATATCGGTAGTACGATAGCCGTTGAGTCTGGACTGGAGTAAATATTGATTTAAATTCTAACTGTAGCGGTACGTTTACCGAGACCCACGCTACGTGAGAAGAGACAAAAGTTACGGGTTCAAGGGTATGACATCCCTAGCAGTGGAGAAAGGAAGTCCTGAAAGTCACAATAAGATATAAAACTGAACAAGGCAACAAAGGATCACTATTCATTGCCAATCAAACGTATTTTAAATAATAACTTTACTCATACAAAATAGTCCGTTAGTGGTGGCGAGACCATTTGGCCAATATATTATAGGTATCATAACAACAACAAAATACATATTAAAAAAATATAACATTGGGAATTAAAAATGACAGTTTGGATAACGAAACTTGCCTAGCTACCCCGAGCGAAGTATGATAACGATCTAGAAGAAATGAAAATAGCAAGTATAATTACATACATATTTTTGTGGTAGGAACCCCCTTTCGAAAATACTAGATTTATTTTTCAAATAAGGATTTTCCTAGTCGTTTTTCATAATAATTTACTTGTTCTTTTCTACGAAAGCTCATTTTTCTAAGAAATTAGATCTTCGTATGCACGATAATACTAGAAAATTGATTGACCCCTGTTTTTTAGTTCAGTTTACGGCATACTTACGAATAACTCTCAGTGAAAGGCGAGAGTGTTATTGTACTCTGAATTCGCTGCTTGTCGAAATGGAGGATAAGGACAAAATCGTTGTCAATTTAGAAACCCAAAATAAGATAAAGATTTGTACACTATGGAAGTTTCATACTTGAGCTTGGAATTACGTGGAAGCAATCAAACAAGAGAGGGAACATGTTAAGATGAACGAAACCATCAAAAACATAAGGATACAATTTGAAGGATATTGAGTACAAAATTAATGGCTATCTGTAAGTTCATACTTGTACTTGTTAATAAACAATGTGTTGAAAGAAGTATGCCAGCGTAAAAATTTATCAGTAAAACTGAACAACTTTCTGTCTTTTAGTCCTCTTAATGTATAAAAACCATGACTCATCACCAGTTAATCAGTCTAAAGAGTGATTTCGGTGATTCTGTTTTCAACTAGCCTTTACAATCTAACTGAGTGATTAACCGATCAATTATCCTTTAAATTCAATCAAATAGCCCTTTTTAAATGACATAATTCACATTTAGTTTTGCGTATGTCACTATCGATCATCTTTAATTGAGCTAAATACTCCAGAATGAGCAGTAAAGTACGTTTATTTGCTGACGACGCTGCCATCTATCGCAAAATTAGTGATCACTCTGACTATGAAATTCTATCATCGGATTTGAACAACGTTCATTTGTGGAGCCAAGAATGGGGACACGAACTTAATCTGAGCATATGTATGTTGGTGCATTTTCCGCAGAGGTCGTCCAACTATACCCATGTTTAAGCTGTGGATGGTACTAAGATAAAGGCAACAGACGAAGTGAAGTACCTAAGAGTTACGATAACCTCAAACCTCTCGTGGGGAACACATAAAAGGAATATTTTCGGCATAGCCCTGAAGAAATTAGGATTCGTCAAGTGTATTGTGGAAAGATTTTCGGATGAGAAAGTAAAAGAAAGGTGCTAGTTCGCAGTCGTCCGACCACACCTAGAATATGCAGCAAGCGTATGGAATCCGGTGCAGAAAGACTTAATCCGCGAACTGAGTAAAATATAAACGAAGGCTGCGCGGTTCGTCAAAAACTACGGGTGTACAGTCAGCGTTAAGTTAAGATATTAAGCAAATTAGGCTGGGGGCCGCTGGAGACTCGGAGGCTGCGCGCTAGGCTTAGATTTCTTGAACAATTGAGAATGGATATGTTTGAGAGCGACAGGGAGAACATCATACAAGAGCCCCACTATATTTCCAGGTCCGACAAAAGCGATAAATTAAGAAAGATGTTTTACCGAACGGATAAAAGTGTGAACTCGTTTTTTCCCCGAACCATAAAGGACTTTAATAAATGCTAATCATTTCCTTTTTATGTGTAAATGGCTGGTATCCGAACATCCCCTGCCACACGCTTTTTAGGCGGCTTGCGGGGTAGTTTGTAGATGCAGATGTACCTTAAATATTCAAAATCTTCATTTTCACAGTATCTCTTGTTAGGAATCAATTGCTAAGTAACCATGCTTCCATCAAATATTCCCTCTATTCCGTGAGGCCTTAATCGAATTTCTTCCTTCATCTATCACTTGTAGGATCAATCATTCATTAGTTCATTAGATCTTTACTATGTACGTTTCCGTGCCAAGTAAAGTATACTGCGTAAGTAAAGTTTCTATGCCAAGTATGCAAGTTTTTGCTCTCTTATTACCGTTATTACTCTGCAAAGCTTGCGTATATATTTTATTCTCGTAGCTACTACGTCTCTAATTATCTCGCGGCTGACCTTAACGCCACCGAGTGCATCCACCGTGTTGCGGATGGCGAGTTGACCCCTAGATATAGGGATTATCTGCGATATAAGCGAGTTTACTCGTCAAAGGAGTAATCGTGGACAGAAAGCGAAGGTATTCCGAGATGGTATGGGTCTATCCCTGGGTAAGACAGGACATCTAAATGATACATTAAGCCTGTGAAGATTCCGTAACTTGGAGACGAAAGGTCGCCAAAAATTATGCTAACCATCATCCGGAGGAAAGGGCACCAGTTCTTCCTCATATGAGTCAAGGTAGAAGTTATTCGACGGAAGCAAAATCAACGAGAAAATTTTTAAAGATGGAAGCGAGGTAGAAAAAAATGACACGGGACTCAGCACCTTAAGGTCGTACTTTGACGCTACAATAAGAGACCTGCAAAAAAAATTACCCTCAGAGAATAAAGGATATTTCAGCGGAGATGATTAAAAATGCAGGAGAGAAGAGTAACTCAGTTTTACAAAAGCATCAGCAAAATTTACTCAACAGAAGATGTACCTGGTGACTTCGAGATAAACATCATTAATCCTATTCCCAAAAATAGGAGAGCAGAGAAGTGTAAAGATTACAGGATCTTAAGCCTGACGACACATGTGTCGAATATTACGACAAGCATTTTATAAAAAGAATAGAGCGATTAGCAAGAGAATTCTTGGATGAATATCATTTCGGATTTCGGAAGCAATTTTGGCGCATAGGCTGCTCATGGAGAAGGAAATGGAGAGGAAAAAAACCAACGTTCATCTTCAATAAAATCAAAGAGAAAATTTTCAAGTGAAATTTTTATTACAAATTACATAGAGAAAAAATTAATATGGCGCGGTTTGCTATTGACATAGCAGACACAGGGAATGATTTTAAGAAGAATTTGATAAATATGGAAAGGAAAACGGCCAGATATCAGTTGAAAATGAACAAAAAGGAAACTAAGATATTAGTTGGCAGAAAAGAAGAGGAGTCTGGAAGTAAAATCCAAGTAGGGAAACAAAACCTTGAGGAGAATAAAAAGTTTTGCTTTCTAGGAAGCCCATTGACCAGCGATGTGAAAAGCAAGAGAGTAATCGTAAGTAGATGGCACAGACAAAGATGGTATTCTACAAAAAGAGTAATTTCCTACCTGAAATACAAGTATATATGTAGGGAAAGAATTCATCGTATTCTACGTAAGGAAGCGAGGCTTGGACGTTGTTAGCAGCAGATAAGTCAAGAGTAGGGTAGTTGCATTAAAAGAGTAGAAGAACATTATTAGATGGCCTGATGTAAACAATTGCTGAAGGACAGGTGGAAGACAAGAAGGGAAATGGACTGCCCCGAATGAGTTATACAGGACAGATTATTAAGGATGTATAAGAGAAGAAATGCATCCCTATGAAAAGGCTAGCAGACAGAATAGTGGAGTGGGAAGTTGCGTCAAACCAACCTCACGCCTGTTGATTGATGTGTTATATGGTATCTATGATACAATCGTTATTGATGATGAAGCAGTTTGTTTTCCAGATTATTTTTCAAAATTCGCAATAGGATTAACTTCATGCCATAAAATATCCGACGACGAATATAATATATGGCCTATTTTCTCATTTGCATGTAGCAATGTTTAATGAAGCGTTTTAGATTTATATAAAAACAAAAAGTGCATTAATCTAGCGATATTTTGGGGCAAAAAGTAAGCCGTTTAATCAGCCGACGTATACTGGCTTCATCATTCCATGAACATAAAAAATGCAATAGAAAATCCGTTTTAAATTTTTGCTGATTTACAGCGATTTATATACGGCGACATTCTCCAGTTATCTAGTGATGCAATGCTCGTTTCAATTTTTCTCACGTTCAAGCATGACGGGATTTCGTGCCTTTTTTTTTGTAGATGTAACGCGGACAAATTTACGCAGAAAACTAAATAAATTTTGGGAACACTCGGCAGTGCGATGGCCTTTGGGAAATATTGATTGGCGTGTCAATAAATTCGTGTCGAGCGGCGCCAAAGAAAATGCTTTCAGCGTGATGGCGCTGGCTCTCTCGATACGCGCACGCTTTGCTAGGCATCGCTTCATTGGAAATGCGTTGAAATGAAATTGTGGACAGAAAAGCGTAATTTGCATCCGGTAAATTGTTCTGAAGAGACTCAGAATCGCTTTAATTTCGGAATTATTTGTTCGCTTCCGACGCCGAACTTGAATCGGGGCGAGTTTGACGCTGCACGAGAAAGTTTGACGCGAAGCCGCTTTAATTCGGGCAAAAAAGTTTTGGATGGGAAATATGAAAAGAGAAATATATTTGCGCGCGGATGCGACCTTCAATGTTAACCGGGTGATAATTTATGGATCAAATCTTGAATCTACGTCATCGAGGTTTGACGCTGAAGTAAATGAGGAGGAAAATGGAATTTAATACATGCATCTACACACTACCCCGCAAGCCGCCTAAAATGGCGTGTGGCAGGGGGTGTTAGGACAACAGCCGTCAACATATAAAAATCAAATGCGAAAACAAAATTATGACTAGCATTTATTAAAATCCTTTGTGGTTCGGGGGAAAAACGAATTCCCTTATCTATCTGCTCGGCAAAATATCTATCTTAATTCATCGCTTCTATCGGACCTGGAAATATAGTGTGGCTCTAAGATGATGTTTTGCGTGTCGCTATTAAAGATACCTATTCTCAATTGTTCAAGAAATCTAAGCCTAGTGCGCAGCCTCCGAGTCTCCAGCGGCTCCCAGTCTAATTCGCTTAACATCTGGCTATCGCTGTCTAAACGCCTGTATCAGTTTTTGGCGTTTCGCGCAGCTTTCCTTTGTATTTTATACAGTTTGCGGGTTAAGTCTTTCTGCACCGGATCCCATATGCTCGCTGCATATTCAAGGTGTGGTTGGACTGGTGAGAAATGGCACCTTTCTTTTACTTTCTCACCCAAAAATCTTCCCACAATACGCTTGATAAATCCTATGATATAGGCATGGATTTCTGACATTGCTGAATTTTATAAGCACACAGCCACAATCATACATTGAGTTCAAGGGAAATTTACCTCTGATAGTTAGCCAATAGCCCGGTCAAAATAGACATTGACCCTTGCATAAATTGCCAACAAGCTGAAAATTTGCATGAACCTTAAGGATACCACTGTAATGAAATCCTGAAAAGTCCCCATCGACATCGATAATTTCCTGATCTACAATTTTGGCCTGAGCAATTTTTATCATAAAACTAACCGTTTGGCCAAAAAATGCAAATAAACTCATTTTTGTGACCTTTGACCTCGAATAAAATTTTTTGCACACATGGGATCGATGGGGACTTTTCAGGATTTCATAAGAGTAGTATCCTTGAGGTTCATGCAAATTTTTAGCTTGTTGGAAATTTATGCAAGGTTACCCCTATTTTTTGGGCTAATTTGACCGGGCTACAAGAGAAGTCATAGAATTATTTTGTCACGGCACATAATTGGACATGGACTTGGCTAGATTCATGGGTTATTGCCGCCAATTTCTGCTTACTCTTATGGCTAGAAGAAGTCCCTTTCACACAAAGCCAAGGTAAATTAATTACTTTCCCGTTCATCATCAACATTCATAAATCCAGAGATTAGATTTACACTGCTCTCCACTCACTTCTCCCATCGGCTAGTCTTTTGAACATCACTCGTTGCTACTGTGTTACACCTTTCACCAACTGCTCCCCATAAATCATCAATGGCTTTCCTTTTCAGTTCTTCCCTTCCACATTCCTTCAACAATATATTTCATTCGGCGTTATGGTGAGGTCGCCACTTTCAACGGCGCCAGTGCAGAAGTACTTAGTTTTCTCATGCGTGGTGTGTGCGCAAATTATTCGAAGAGCAAAGATTTCGACTTAGTAACGTTTTGGGTATGTAAAAAACAAAGGGTGCATTAATCTAACGAAATTTTGAAGCGGAAGATCAGCTACTTACGGTAAGCTACCTAATCAGCACACGCTCACTGGCTCCATTGTTCCCTGAGCGTAAGTAATGAGATATTAAAGCCGGTTACAATTTTTACTTATTTACTGCGATTCATACACGGCTACTCTATTTAGTTATCTAGTGGTACAATGATCTTTTCAATTTGAGGCCGATAATCGAGGTCCCATTCTAAATATTTACAAAAGATCTTTCTCAAAATATTCTCAACACTTCAACGTTACTCATACGATCTATTAATTTTGTTCCCATAATTCTTCTTCAACACTACATTTTAAAATTATCTGCTATTTCCATCATCCATTCCTCACTGGCGACGGAGACATGCTCCAAATTTAAGTCCTAATGAATAACTTAATGACTTAAACGCTTATATTTCCTTCTGTTAGGAGACTCCTATATTTGTAAAAAGCCCTTTTTGCCTGGGCAATACCGCGGACTATTTCCACTATGGTTACCAAAATGACAACAAATTCCCAAGCTTCATCGGCCCTTTTCTCGAAGCAAAAATGATACCAAGTTAGATAGATTGCTTATTTTCTTTAATTGTTTGAAATTCATGGAATGAGCCCGGATATTTTTCGAAAACTCTAAGGGATTGCAGCCATGTTGTGGCAGTTAAATTGCTTTAAGTTTGATTTCCAACAATAATAACGAAATAAATTGATAGACGAAATATTTTTGTCAATATTATCTAAAGCCAAAAGTTACACTCCAGCTGTTGAGTCACCCATTTCGAACATATCAAATATTTGATCGTTTAGTGGCATGCATAAAAATGCATTCCCACTCGGTTTACGGCTTTGACCGTAAATTCACGACAGAATATATCTCGTTGACGACTATTATCGAGGAAAGAGAATGGCGAAATAGATAACGACTGAATCGATTCTTTACATAATTGCGATCATCATTGCGGCAATTAATGGATGGTATTCATCTGGTTGGGGATACTTCTCACCGTATGAAACGTTTTAATAAAAATAATAAGTGGCATTAATCTGTAATTGCGGCCTATTCCACATTTGCGGTTAACTGAACCCATTGATAGCATCTCAAATGACCATTTTCAATCATATTTGTCGTAAACTCAGCAGAATGTTCCTAACCTCAGCATGTCCCTCATTTAAGGGCTTTCATAACTGCGATCGTATGCTTCCCTGTGAAATAAAATATAATACTCACCACTGTATTTTCGCATCATGCATTATAATACGGAATTGTCTCCTGCTTTAACCACACCGGGTGAGCAATTTTCCAACCCATTTTGTAATATTTTGTAATTTGTAACATTTAAAAAACTAACTTCGGGAATGTTCTCAAAATACTCAAAAAGACTGGGTAGCTGCTCGAGCCATAGAGATGTTAAATGGTGAGTTTTTTCTGCTTTTCATTAAGAACACGTTTTAAATAGACGCCAATGTCCCATTATCCACTAATTTTTAATTCAATCTCCAGCAAATGACGAATCTAAACTGATGCACAATGAAACAATCATATGATCGTGGGATTGCACTAAGCATAAATTGACGATTTAGGTCAAAGCATAAATATTGAAAAATGTATATCCAGTAACCGATACAGAAAAACTCAAGGGGGGGAGGGCAAAAGATATTTTGAGCTACCTATACTTTTATTGTAATAAAAATAATCAAATTACAGGCAAAATTTAAGACAATTTTATTTAAACTGATTATGCGCATATAAAAGACAATGCTATGTTTTGTTATAAAAAGTTAAATTTGTGGTTCTGCAATATTCGGCAATCCGGGCAGCCCCGCAAGGAGGGCATGGGGGGCGCGTGTCCGCCATTGTGTATATCTACACTCTTTTCTCGATTATAACTCATAGCTATGACCTAAATTGAAGGAAAATAAAGTAATTAAGTTATTGGACCATCATTTCTTTCTGCATGCTTGAATATCTAGTTAGTCTGGCTTCCTCCCAGATTGTATTGTTGAGGACGGTTATAACAGCAGAGCATCTATTCCTATATGAATGTTTGGCTGGGATAAGTCATTCTATCAGAAGTCCTTGCCGTTATCGATTCAATTATATGTCTTATTAGTACCTCCAGCGACTTAACAGGGAAGATTTTAAAAATATAAATGACAAATAATATTTTCGTAGAATTATTGGATGTACTTGAACGCCTGCAGTGAAGAAACGGCCAGGAAAATTAGGAAAATCTCAAGTCATTCTTTATTTTCCAGCATTTATTTTACCATCGGCGGGAAACTTCATTTTCGTTCCAAAAATGAAGCTCAGGACAACTTTAGGTGTTTTAGACTAACAATTAACGCATATATGCTACGAATACTAAATACAACATCTGTATATTTAGGCGTTTGCGTGACTTCAACGATGATTCGCGTCATGCACAGGTTATTTTATTCTCGCCCTGGGCGCATACTAAGGACACGTAGAAGGGACAAAGGATGTTTACAGATGTAATTACCTGGATGTCCATCCTAATTCACGGTCCAAATGAGCGAAGTGAGGTTTCTATGTGGTTTCAGAGTAGAAGTCCAACATGTTATGTAGCGTAATGCAATTCTTATGTAATTACTAACCAGAGGTCTTAATTGGATTTAATAATACTATTCTAATTAATACAAGCAGTGAAATAACGGGATAGTTTTTAGTTTGCCTCACATAAAGTGAGGCAAACTAAAAAGGAGTTAATGAAGAAGCAGGAGCAATTTCCACAATTTTGGAAAATTTGGAAATTGCTCTTGCTTCTTATTTATGTCCCGTTTCCACTCCATCTCGCTTGAAACCTCAGATTATAAAAAAGTGTTCATGATATTTATATACACCAAGCATGGAATTCGCCGTTAAAAAATCAATTGTCTTAGCCGAATTCGAACCTAGATCTCTCGATTGCTGGCTAAGCATGCCACCAGTTACACCACAAAGCTATCTACTTCCAAGGCGAATTTCAGGCTGGGTTAACCGAACCGAAGATGACATTTCACTTATATTCCGTATGAATTTAGTATTTCTAGAATACAGTCATAAATACGCATTCAGTTTTCTCCGAACTCAGTGCCCTTTAGCCTCAGTAAAGACTCGATCTGATGAGACAGAGGGTTCTATTAGGAATCTTTGAGAATAATTAAACAAGTGCTTCGATCGAGTACTAACAATACGATTCCGCCGTATCACCCATTTTTTGGTTGTTTCAGGCAATTATGATCGCACATTTTCGGCCAACCTTAATTAATTAATTCCTTAAACCCATTATAACCCAATATTGCTTCTAAGTAGCATAAAAAATGTTTACATTTTCATCTCTATTCAGGAAAGATTTAGACTATTTGTTCTATGTGCGGTAAATTTAATGGCGAAACATGTAGCTGCCACAGTAATTATGAATGAGCAGAAAATTTTCGCATTTAAAAAATGAAAAGTCTTGAAATTTAATTTCTCCATGAATCAGCTCTGGGTTAGAAAGGGTTAAAAATCCAGAGAATTAAATAAAAGGTCAAAAAGTCTGGATATTCATTTAAAAAAACCGTTTTCGTGGTAACTACGAAGTGCATACAGAAAAACTATAGTGCTAGCATAGCTCAATAACAAAAGCATCTTTCACTTTACTCGAGATTCCTTGAACAAATAACGTGGAACAAGTCGTAATGAACGGTAAAATGATATTCACGACCATTCGAGACGGTATTTCATGAGTTATTTTTCAAATTGTCTTGAATCGAATTGAATGGCCCTACACACTGTTGTAGAAAGCTTCAAATTACTTGAACAGCGACAGTCAATACGGACAGTGAAGGCATAACATATAGCGACACCGATAGAGAATTATATTGATAATTTTACTTACAGGAAAATATAATCGTATCAATTCCTTGCAGTTCCAAACTTTTCTTCTGTCTCATGTGGTGGCTCGCTTCATATAAAAATCTTAAATACCCTCTAAAATTTAATGAGGGTTCCCAAGCGACCATGATGTCAACACTCAATCCACCTCCAAGTAAGCGCTGGGAAGGCTAGAAAACCTTCATTGATTGGTCAAATTGCATAAACACCATTCGAGAACAGTAGAATTTATAACCGCCCAAGAAAAGGCCAATTTGATGGAAACTAAGGGATTCAATAGCTTTCAAAACAAAATGTCCACAGTCATGGCGATTGGAATGACGTCATATGCATTCGAAAAAGCTTGTTCAACGAGTTTTGAACGGAATTTGACGTGAATTTGACAGTGTGAAACCGCCTTAACGAGTTGCGACCCCATGCTTGTGGACATAAAATGCTGAAAAATTGTCCCCCTACCACCTTCTGAAGTATTGCAGATTCCTCCTGAGAGACCCTGTATTGCTGTGCAATCCCAAGTTTATTGTACTTAATCCCTCCAGTTCTTCCTTTCCCCGTCCAATGACTTGTCGATGAATTGAATGAATGAAATAGATATTTTGTGGAGATCCATTATAAGATATGAAGTGATACTACTATGCACTTTTCCACATAAAACTTTATTTCATCTGAGTCAACATGCTTCTCTGTACTTTCAGCATTATCAAGACTAACAATTAAGTTAACCATGCCAGAAAGAATAGGCTCATACAAATTTGCACACTCTCAAAAAATGAGAAGGTGGCGCGGGCGGTGGAACTTCTTGATAATTCTGCAGTTCAGTGAAACATGTTGACTCACGTGAAATAAAGTTTTACGTGGAAAAGCGCGAAGCAGTATCACTTCATATCTTCTTGTAGGAGCCCTCTAGCCTCTAATTATACATTTATCACAAGAAAAGGCTGCTTTAATTTATTTTCATGTGTTGAATCGAATTTATCCTTCAATTTTTAATTCAATTCATTGAAATTATTCTTTGGACGCTACTGGTTATCTTTTCATCGCTAGAAATACAACCCTAATATTGGTATACAGAAGCCACCAAACTACTAAATGGCTGAATTCAAAGCAATGAACGACATGCACCCACTTTCTCTGAGGGGGACCTGACTTTCTCTTTCCTCTCCAATGCGTGTGGGGAATATTCCACCCCAGGCTCAGATGCACAGGGGATTGAATTCATATACCGCACCGTGGAGGTGGATAAGCTTGAGTGGGCGGTGTTCGCAGCAGCAGCATCATCTTGCTCATACATCACCGCCGCTCGGTGAGAGATCTCGGATTCAGAGTCGCGGATTACCGTCAAGGGTCAGTGCCGAAGAGGATCAAAGGGCGTCCGTAGCAAAAGTGACAAATACCTACTCGCGGTAGCTTGACTGTTGAGAGTAAGTCCGAAATGAACTGGCGAAATTAACCAGTGTACGGAGATCAGAGACAGTTTTATGTTGAAATATATTCCGAAAATGAGAACTGGAAATGCATAATAATGCCTTAAGGCCTGTTTACACGATAAATCAGCTCGTGCAAGTTAACTTCTTAATGTATAAACTCCATAATCAGTGGCTTAGCAAGGGAGGAGGTCCGGGGGTCCGGACACCCTCAAAATATAAAAAAACAATTACTTTCCTTCATAAAAGGAAAAATATATTGAAAAATCGTGAATTTACAAAAGATTACTTTTAGAAATAAAGTTTTTTCAATTATGAACAGTGTTAAAATTAGATTAAAATGCTCTACTTGATACCTTGTTTTTCAAAAGTTTTCCCCCCTGGTGTTGGACGAATGGAAATTCATGGCTACGCCAATCTCCACAATGTATCACATACCTATGTATCATGTACCTATCTTGAGCGAATGTATCAGCAGAAAATAGATCGTGCTCTAATTTAAATAATATATTTGTACATGTTACGCTGCGGTCCAAAAACAAAACGTTCTTGCAGTCAGACCATTACTCGTTCGTGTTATTGTAAAGTGCAAACAAGCCTTTAGCTTACATGCCCTTGCTGTCCACCTTACTCGAGAAAAAAAGTTAAATCCTTGTATTCATGTCTTGTGTGAGATTGCTATCTCATTGCAAAGAAATACATAAAAGTAAAGATGAACAACAAAAAATGCAGAAGATGAAGATTTAATAGGAGGAGTCAATAAAACATGAGAATGGCATGTATTCATTGAAAAAATAGGAAAATTGCACTTTTGTTGACAATACATCTTTAGCCTGAGCCTTTTTCTGATCAAGGTAAGACCTAAACCTTAATAATATATTACTCTGCTCAAAATCTCATCCATTCATAAACGCTCAGATAAATAACTATACATATCTAGCCAAATCATGGGAATTTCACTCGGTCCATCTTTTTATATTGTTACCAATTATCGGTGAAATTATTGACCACTTCCTAATGCGACGATGGAAATTTCTGATAAAATAAAATATTTGATCATGAATAAAAAAATATTTTTACCTTTCACTGATGCTTGGAACTCTTATTTGTGCACCCTCGGTGCTAACAAACGTTTGATGGCAACAACGTAAAGTCATTCATTTCTCAGTTGGTACTAGTGAAGCTGTTTGACGCCTTTGTTTACACCTATCACTCCGTGCAATGCTTTAAACCGAAGTTTAGCTTGCACAGGTGGGGGTAGAAGTCATCCCAGTCTAAGGTGGAGGCATGTCATTTCGCTCTTACAGGGAAATGGGGGAGAATTTATTTATTTTCCCTGACCCGCCTCTTCCTTCGAGAATTTATCTTCATAGGGGTCCTAAGGCTTCGCTCGGTGTTCGAATCCCCGGACATTTCAGTCCGCAGCACTGCACACTACGCACTGGGCCACCACGCTCTCTTTCATATCTAGCAACAAATTAAAATCCTCTCTATGAATAAAAGTCTTCAATATGGTGATGCACAAATAAATTTCCAAAACGTAGGTCAAATGAGAAAAACAATTTATGAACTTTTTTCAGGCTAATCACCGAGTTTTTTTAAGTAAATTATAATTAATGCCTGCAATTTTATAAGGCGAAGGTGAAGCCGAAAAAAGTTCATGTTTGTTATTTGCCAGCATATGTCAAAGAAATTCATTGCTTACGGCACGATTTTCATACATTTAAGATATGGTGTAAGTAGTGAAGCCGAGGCACGATGGTCTGATGAAGACAATCGTTGAAGGACAAGTGGAAGGGAAAAAGGGCAAGGGACGGCCCCGAATGAGTTATATCGGACAGGTCATAAAGGATGTAACAGAGAATAAATATGTAGCTATGAAGAGATTAGTGGATAGGAGAGAGAAATGGAGAGCTGCGTCAAACCAATCTTAGGATTGTTGACTAATGATGATGGTAAGTAGTGAAATATTAGAAATCCTTTTCAAATATAGCTGCATCATGAAAGGACAAAATAGCTTGGAATAAATGTTGGTGAACCTATTTGAAATCACACAAAAGATATCTGGCTACGAGTTTATTTATAGAAACTGTGTTGGCTGTTGCGCGTAGGAAGATGTGGAGCATATTAATCTGTACACAAAGGAATTATGTTATGCAGTTTCTTCAGGGCATAAACAATCTTTGCTTATGCTGTAAAAAACTTCCCGAAAACTTTATTCATTAAAAATTATTTATTAAAGTTAGTTATTAGTTATTTTAATTTAATTTCATTCGATGCATAGAATTGTATCAATTTTATACATTGAAAAATAAATATTTTTATATGTGATCAATTAAAAAAAATCTTTTAGCTGTAAATAATGATACTCCAGGATTTTCCAGTGTAATTCCTGGAATGTCCCTATATGTAGTGGTGGATTAATCGGGATCATGGTGCAGCTCATCTCATTCATGGCTGTAGCGTGCACTCGAGCGATCAGTGAAAGGGCATTTCCTCCACCCTATTCTCATCCAAAATCTCCCAATTCCCTCCTCCGCATCTCACCCTAGGTGAATGCCCGGAAATCGCCCGAGATGACCACCACGAGGGTACCGTGAAATGGTAGCAATCAACCGCACTTCCCTCCTTTTGCGGGAGATTCACCGGCTGAAGGAAAGAAGATGCCCGTGGGCAATGTGGAAGAGGTCAGGTGGGTGGTTGCCCGCTTGCGTGACGGAAGCAGCCGCCCACTAACGCAAAGGAGTGCTATCACGCGGTTACATTCTTAAAGAGTAGGGGAAGGTTGAAAGTGAAAATATTGCAAGGACGAGTTAGTTAGGTGGGGAAAGTTCATGGGTTCCCATTTCCTAAGGGTAATTTGCTTTCCTTTAAACTTCCTATTTAATTTGCTTATTTACTTATTTAGGCGAGTAAGGAAGTAAATTAAAGAGGAAGTACTGTAAAGAATGGGAGTAAAGAAAAGTCTTCTTGAAATCTTAAAAGAAGGGGCCACTCAGTTGGTCACATTATGGGGCATAATGGCTCGACAATTGCAGGACAGGTGTAAGGAAAGAAGGGCAAGGAACGGCCCCAAATGAGTTACATAGGACAGGTTATAAAAGATGAAAAGTGAATAAATACGTTGCTATGAAGAGGCCAGCGGATAGGAGGTAGGTTTTCGACTGAAAAATACAAAACTTTTTCTTTTTCAAGCTATATTTGTACCGAACTTACCACCAATTTCAGATAATAATCGTAAGCTGATTTAAATTACAGCAGATTTTAGCTCTTTACTCAAAAAAGTTGAAAAAGGTGGCTTTTTTATTTTACCATGATTTTGAAAATATAGCAAACACTGCAAAGATTTTAGTCAAAACAGCATCTAAAATAACAATTGATCACAATTTTTCCTATTTTTAGACAATTATTGCCACAATAACCATTGAAAATGCCATACAAGGATTTTTCTGAATTCCCTCTATTTTACAAGATCTTAGCACCATTTTCAATTAATAATCATCGTTATTTGACTTCGCTTTTAGCACTAATTAACTTATAACTCAAAAAGCGGTCCAAAAACGGCGATATTTTTACTCTTGCAATGATTCTTAAGATATAGCAAACATTGCCAAGTTTTTCAGTCAACACAGCACCTAGAGTAACCGATTATCGCCATTTTCCCTTCATTTTAACAAGAATCGCCTTAATAACCATTCTAAAAATTCCGATTGCCAAACGCAATTTCCAGAAATTATCGCCAGGAAGGCCTGTTTTTTGCCTCTAAATCGATGAGACACAATTAGCATATTGAATGTTACGTATCATCGATTCAAACCACCATAAACATGCACCATACAAATAGTTAGGATGGAGTACTAAAACACAAATAAAATCACTAATTTCTGTTGATTAAGACATTTGATGCCCAATTAAAGCATGAACCAGTATTGGACCAGCCATTCATTGATTGGAACACAATTATACACATCTAAGATATACTGTAACAAGCAATATATAAGAATTTTTTTTTCAATACAGCTGTGCCGTGAACGGACAAAATAATTTGGAATAAATATTGGTGAATCTATATGAAACCACACAAAAGATATCAACCTACAAGCAGGGGTGCAGCTAAGAATTAAGTCTAGGGGGGATTTCGGGCGCAACTAATATGGCAGAGTCTGGGGGATATGGAATACCCACCAGGATAAGCGGGGGGGGGGGCGGGGGGCAGGTACCCTCCCCTAGAAAAAAAATTAGGATAAATGGTTAAAAATGGTGAGTTTTACGGCTTTCTGAAGGATATTTTATTAATCCTTACACTATTCCATAAGTATCATTAATCCAATTAGGTAAAATGATTTAAACTTAAAAATTTCTCTGAGCTCTGGGGGGGTTTATCTCCCAACCCCCCCCCCTCGCTGCGCCCCTGGCTACAAGTCCATTTATGAAATCTTTGTCCACTGGTACGCGTAGGAAGCTCTGGAGCATATTAGTCATTACACAACGGAATTAGCAAAGCAGTTTCTTCCGGGCATAAACAAATCTTTGCATACCCTGTAAGAAACTTCCTGAAAATTTTATTCATCTTGAAATCTTTTTGCACTTCAACCTTGAAATGCTTCGGAAATTAATTTTCATTCTCAATTAATATTTATGCGAATATGGGATGAGAGAAAGGCGCGTTCTACTAAGAAAAAAGCCCTCAAGGCGCTTCGAAGCCTCTCGGTCGATATTCGGGTTTCCTCATCGGAAAAGGTCCTCCTCGTGCTACAAAGTTATTCCAGAAAAATAAATGGCTTGAAGAGGATCTTCTTCTTCCGTTCATTATCTCAAGACGAGATTCTCATCCGATGTAACGGATATTTCATTCTCAGAGCAAATCCTTCTGAATATAAATATTTAAAGAGGAGCACGATATATGCCTCTTTCGTGTCGCCCTCCCTGCCTCATGCTTACGTCCGCATCGCGTCTCAAAACGGGGAAATATTTTGGGGAAAGTGAGATTTCATCTCAAAAACAGCAATAAATTTAGCTGAGCCTCTTACGTTTTTACTTAAAGATTCAATTTAAAAAGACATGCGTGTCCATCGTATATTTTTTGTCATATGCTCCTCATTAACCGGTTCTCAAAGAAGAAGGCTCTTGAGATTTATCCTATAGGATGCAGGGTATGATGAGAACGAAAATAGCGGCAAAGTGGAAGCAAAGAGATTCGCAATTTCTTTTTTACATATTGGTTTCTTCACTCCGTAGCCCATCTCGTGGGTTTGATGAGAGATTTCATCGCTTAATCCAAGAATGGCGAATAATGTACGTCGGGCGAATTGATTAAGCATGTAATATCGAGAAGAAGAGGACTATTTAAACAAATAAAATTATAATTTTTTTATAAAATCCAACTTAAATAAAAATGGAGAAATAAACGGCCTTCGGCCCCTGAAGTTATTGAAATTTTCAAATATAATCGATGAGAAAGTTAAAATAGGGTTTAGAAGAGCATTTCATGCATCAAAAGAGATATGCGTGGTGACTGTGTAGGATTATATTCGATTATGCCATGTATTGACCATAAAGTATCAATTTATTTAATGTATATATTTCATAAAAGTATTAATTAGGATGATTTTATTTCATTCTAGTTTTTTTTATCGTAAATGGAGAGGTTAGATCAGTCGAGTTAACGTCATTATGACTTAGAGTAAATTATTAAATGCAACATAATTCATGCTAAAGAGAAAAATTAGATGAGGATGAAATAATAGATCCGTTAGCTGTTGAAGGATGATGTTTCCTGGATTAGGAAGCTACCAAAAGTTGCAATGTTTCATGATGGTTTTGCTAAAGTACCAAGAAACCGTAGTCTACGGATTGAAATTGCACAAAAAAAGCTTCTGAGTCAAAATTAAGCGAGTGTGTCGTAATTTTGATAAATATATATATTTCTAAACTTTTCTTACAAAATCAACTCACAAAACTAAGTTTATCTAAGAGAAAGTTTATGGCGATGACAACTCCTTTGATGGATGCGGTTGTACAGCACGCTTGTTCTTTCACGCTGGTAACATGGCCTGGCAAATTTTTCGCGTTGCGTGTCCGGATTATATTCATTAATTATGATTTAGTGCGCTTTGGTGTGATATATGCCATGGTAGGACCTTCCTTTAAGCGATGTATCTGTCCCTCCTAGCTAGAGTGCCCTAAACTTCCAGTGATATCGCTGTATTTTTTGCTATATCCTTGCAGTGCCCTTCACTTTATTTCTTTCATACTTTAGAAAAAACCGACGGAATTGATGACCTATTCTCATTAGGACCATCCCTCGTAATTCATCGCTAGTTAAAGGTCACCAGTTCATATTCGGCATCAAGTGATAACATTTTGTGGATTCCCGTTCAATTTCCATTCAATGAATGTGAGCTTTTGCTGATATCTCAGTCACTGTGATAATATCATCTCCGGGTTAATTGTCATTAGCTTACACAGCTCAAACTCGGCTATCATCCCTTAGTCGGTATTGGACTGTATTTTTCGCGGAAAGATTGGATGTTTTAAATTTTTTTATTGTATTGACAAGAATTTATCGGAAAAGAAATTTAACAGGAAAATATTTACCTGGAGTGAAAATCATACAAATATGAAGATTCTTTTTTATAGGCTACTCTTTAGAAATTGATATTTTGATTTATTGCAATTGAAAAATGTTCATCAAAGAGAAAATTACTATTATATTAGGTTATAAATGATATCGAGAAATTAGATTTTATGATAAACATTTTTAGCCTCGAGAAACTCCATAACGATGACGTATCATGTGATGGATGTGGTGCAGATCATCACAGAATATTTCATTGATCACATATAATACACCATTAGTCTACTCTAACATCTATCAACTCCCAGACCGCGATTGGTTGACAATATTTGAAAGAAAAGAATTTGGCCTCTTAGCAAATGATCAAAAAATAAATTGATCAGCTTCTGCAAAAGACTAACGTGAAAATTTTATCAGTTACTGAAGAAAAAAATTATTCAAGAAATAAACGGCCAATATCCTCGATGATTCGAATACGAGACATGGCAGTTTAGCGTAAGTAAAGAAAAAGGAAACGTGTATGACTGTGATAAGTAAAGCTCGATAAAGCCCTACGATTCTGACAAAAAATCGTGATATTTCCGCGTAAAATTCAATCCTTCCATTTTCCAAACGAATGACCAATATCTAAAAGAAATAAATTTCCCTAAAAAATACGATTTATCGATTTTAAAAGCGGTCTTCCATTTTCGATGGACGCCGGAATTGAGGTTTCCTTTCTGATGTGTCAGCATATAAATAAAAAAATATTGGTATAATGTTATAAGGATTAAGAAACGTTTTCCTTTCAATCGATTGCATCGATCTGGAAAAATATGATTTTGATTAAATTCAGCCATTCGTAAAGATAGCTGATAAATTGTTTATTCCGCATGATCAACTCCATTTTAGACATTTTAAACATTTCAAAGCGTCATTCCGAGATTTTAATGCCAGAGTTCATTTGAAGAAGCCATGCGTATGTGAAAAGTCATTCGGAAAAGTTGAAATATAATACCACATTTCTGAACCTATTTTCACTTCCGAGAACATTATTCGTAAAGTCACAACTAAAAAGCGGGCTTTTTAATTATAACATCAGCTAAAGTGGTGAAGGGAATTTGACTATTAAATCCCGTGATATTGTTTAAAAATTAGAGTAAACTAGTAAAAGATTAATATCCCTTTTCAGTATTAAATATTGTCTGATTTAAGTAGAAAGCTTTTAGTTTAAGAATGGAGGACATTTGGCATACCCCCAAATATTTGTAAATACTATATGTTTTAAATTTCAAATAACTTTCAGTAAGTATCTAATAATTGAGTGTAAATGAAAATAGTAGTCTTTACTCTGAAAACCTTAGAGAATATCACAAAAATCGGAATGAAAACAGTAAAACTATTGTCAAAATTGGCCGGTGATTGGAACGGAGTCTAGAGTATCATTATTACTAAATAATGCTTGATAAAACTTTGGCTTTTTTAACACCATGATTATAGTCTTAGATATTTTAACGTATAAACAAATTCCTAAATTTAGCCAAGAAATAAATTCAAATTTCTCATGCTTTTATGCTATTGGATTAATATAAATCTCAAAAAGTTTCTTCTGAATTTTGTTTTTCTGCCTTGTTACTGCATTTCATCACTATCCAAGCATATTTTACATTGGAACCGCGTAGCTAAGGAAGGTTTTTTGAAGGGCTATCACATTTATTTTATTCTACCCTATAACTTGGTGTTATATATATGGCTCAGGTTATATAATATACTTTATACATATTCCATTCTTTAACTCAGGTGCTTTCTACTTAAATCAGATAATATTTAATAGGAAGGGGATATTTTACTCTTATATTTATTCTATATTACGGGATATAAACATGGAGGAGTGGAGTGTAGACAGCTCATTCCTCAGAAACCATCTAAGTAAAATCTGTAGAAAACTCTGCGTGATTGAGACATAATATCGTCCTGAGAAGTAGGGCGTTGGAGAGAAATTCTTAGTTTAACAGCAATTTCTCATGCTGCCCATCGAGTACCATCACCATAGCTCTCGTTTCTCGAAAACGTTTACCCTGCTTAAAATTCCCAAGAGTAGAGCAAAGCGTAAAAAACAGTTAAGGTTGAGTCAATTTGCGGAGAGTGTAGAGCTGTAGCGATATAAAAAATACGGTAGAAGTAAACCTCGATGATTTCCCCGTGGGGTCTCCTTGTCTTCATTCCTCGGGGGCACTGCATTGCTTTTCCGTCATCTCTTGACCCCCGTCACCCTCAGGATTTTCATCTCCAGAGCACTTCCTGCATACAAAATGAAAATGCAAGGAACAGAGCCGCCGTACAACCAAGACAGAAGCGTGGTTTCTTGGAGAGAATTCAAGAAATACGTTGGGGAGACCGGGGCACATTCACGTCGATTTAGGTCATTGGCTTTACAGTTTTTTATATCTCGATTTTTTTTTTAAATTTCGCCATCATTCACGGGAATTCCTAGCCTACCTCAGAGTACGTGAATCAACTTTTCTCGGGTTTCCGCACGGGTGAGAAAATCTAAGGATGCCAACGTTTAGGGTGCCGTCTCGTTACCCATTCTCAAGGCTACTGAGAAATCACAATTTCTAAGTTCCAATCGGTGACGAGATGGACTACTAAACATCATCTGCCATAGATTTTCTTACTCACCCATAAACGCGAGAAAAGTTAATTTATTGTATTCTCCACGAAAGTGTAAAATAACTCATAGTGCACATTGTTAATTTTTCAAGCAAAATCAGTGCACCTTAAAAATGGTATTCCTCAGTCCGAGTGAAGTTTAAAATAATGTTACAGAGCACCTGGGGTACTAGGCTGTCCAAAAAAACCATTTTTGTATACAAGGATAGGCAAAAATATTTCGAAAATGTTTAAACAATTACTTAGCGAGAGGCGCCTAAATACCAACACCCTTAATTTGTCATACGATTCCGCGAAAATTGCCAAAATAGGGATGATCAGGGTAAGTCATGTCCCGTAAGCCTAACTTTTTGTCGGTTTTTGCGTATCATTCACCATTTAGGCTTTTCGGCCCGCGGAGGCTGGCGCCAAGAGTGGTGCTAAACGATGCGGCTCGCGCGACGAGGGGCAACAGACGGCTGAGGTCGTCCCCCTCCCCTCCCTCTCCTCCTCACCAACGGTCGCCCGCCATATTCACATGCTTCAGTGACACTCTTTCTCAAATTCAGATTTTGAACTCGTTTCGTAGACCAATTCATGTACATATACAGTGGGGTACGCATACACGACCGAAAAAACTTTGGCTGGCTAATTAATTAATAAATAGTAATTAACGATTATTTAATCGTTAAAATTTGACCCCAAATATAATACTTACGAGTGGACACTACAAAATAATAAATTTAGCACGATACATAAAAATAATTTGAGAACGTTTAAGTGAAGTTTTACTTTGATAGCTCAGAAAAAGCGTTTAGGAGGTTTTGATTAGCTTTTTTCGATTTCTGCCCACCGTGCGATGTGTTGAAACATTGAGCAAGTGACGATTAAGATTCAAAATTGATACTTTTTATGCTAGCAAAAAATACTAATACTTAGCATAATAAAATAACACTCGTTATTTTACTTATTAATATTGTAACGGAAAACAATTAGTAACTGATATCGATTAAGAATAAAATGCCTTACTCATAAAGTACTTTTATTCAATTTTTATCTTTGACTCTACTCATGTAGGCTACATTTCAACGGCAAGTATTATTTTTGTGATTGTTTGAAAAGCGTATCACAGGAGAGTTAATTCGAAATGTCCCTTCTGAACTGAACTAGTTAACGCAGCCAAGCCTGGAAAATCATATCACGTGACTTGTTTCTTCAATGGTAAAAAAAATCTGTGTAGGAGTTACGTTCATTATGGTTACGTAGGTCATTGGGATTTATGTCCACTAATATGTTCACTGGGCAATTAAGGACTCTGTTGATTGGTATCAAAATTAATATGGCACTTTAACGACTGCAAAGGATTTGAAGAGATGTCATTGGAGCTATAATGGCTTCGATTCATTGCCAGTAATTACAGTGACCCTAGATGAATTATTAACGGTTGTCATGATAAACAATTAATTGAGAAATATTATTATCGATTTCTAGAGGAGGATTGCTCCGTTTTCACAGCCTTTGAATCATTACATCTCTCAAGGCTCTCAATAAATGTATGTCACAAATCTCACAAAACTCTCTGACGGGTTACTCCAGTAACGGGAACCCCGATTATTACGGAAATGCATTAACATATATTTTTAGTCATTTGTACTATTATAATGAGTCTCTAAATGAAAATTATAGAGCATATATTTTATCATGAAGCGAAAATGGAAAAAGGAACGTCTTCCTTGCAAAATAAAATATCACATTTTATATCATATATCAACATTTTTTAATGAAATGAGTAGTCATTTCATCAAAAATCGTTTGGAAATTTATTGCGGTTACTGCGTTTATTTTGAATTTCGGATGCTATTACCATGTTTTTTCTTTGTTTTCAACTAATACAAATGGACATTTACAAAAGTTAGATAAAATATATTGCCAAATCATAAACGTAACCTGGCAGTATTTATGATCAACCTGTACTTGTAAGTTGACAAGAGATGAATAAAATTTAATAGACATTGAACATATATAGAAATGAGAAACTAATAAAATTCATGAATTATTCCTAAATTAGATTATTTATTTCATGAACCGATTCTCTGGACAAACATTAAAACAAAACATGCAGCCAAATTGAAAACTTGCCGATATCATTGGACCAAATTATAATTACTTTCCGTTCTGATTCTCATTTCAATTCACGTTTTTTTTGTGCAGTGTTTTTGTCAACCATTGTTATGAAAATTGATGAAAACATAACATAATTTGTCACAGTCAATTAGCGGAAACAAGGTAAACGGCAAAATAATAAGATGTGGGAGCGAAACATATAACTCAAAAACCTAAAGGCTGAATGACATGTAAAGTCTTGAGATTTTCTTAAAGGCAGGATTGAGTAGAAAACTTTTTCTGGGATTTGCATGTTACTTGTTCGTAAGAAACAACAACAAGTAAGAAACTGAAAGAAGATGCGAAAGGTTTCCCGTTTCGTCCACCCAAAAAGTATCATTTTACAATTAGAGAATAATAATTGCCTATGGGTATGCATGTAATAATTGCCTATTTTGATTAAACATATTCATAATAGCCTATATATTTGCCTACTAACTATGAAAGTAATAATTTTCATTTGCGGTACGGAAAATCACAGTACATGTTGTAGTAGGAGTAGATTTTCCGAACGAAAGAGTGCAATTGAAAACAAATATTATGTAACGATGTTCTTATTTTCCCTGCAGATTTCTTTGTCCAGCCATTAGGTAGGTTCGGTTGAAGGTCAATGTAGAATTCCCGTTCCCTGCTTGAATAATATTTAGAGGGAGCCCTTAAAATATTATGACATAAATGTGGACAAAGTTAATGCGCTTATAAAATGACGGTGAAATGCTATGCAAAAATAAATAATATTAATTGAATGACAGCAGCGCCTTATTGTAATTCATCCACTAAAAATACGTCGCAGCATTCAATATGTTCCCACATGAATAAATCCCTTTTTAATTGATAACTGATGAGTGATAACTTCAGGCTTACCCACGATAAAATTTTATGGAAAATAAAAGAATAAAGTATGTAAGATTTATTAATATACAATTTAAAAAATCCGACGCGGGTTTCATAACACCTAAGATATGATGATGCAACTATGTTATGAAACCTGGGTCGGGCTTTTTTAAATATGTTATGGAAGCTGACCTAGTTTTTTTCTTTTACTTTACTTTATAATTGTAAGAAAACCAACGCTGCCGAGCAAAAAATTCAAGTTCCCTTTGCTTCTCAACTATATTAGGAAGTTAATATTGAAAACGAAGGTAAGAAGTGGAGCTAGATGTGAAGAGTTTTGTGGGCGGAAAAAAATAACGAATGCTTCACCACCACCACATGACGCGTGTTTTTTGTCTTTAACCTATCTCGAGCACTTCTTCGGGGATAAAGAATGAAGATAAATAAGCATAGAGCGATGCTTGGGGGGTTTGGCGGAGGAGGGAGTCAGACCTTACCGCGAACCCTACTCTCCAAAGAAAACAAAGAGAGAAACAACACTTGACGCTGAAGAGGGTCAGTTCACTCTTGCTTATCCTCTTCTCGCTATTTCTTTTTTGTTTTTATATTTATCTGTCTTTTTATATATGCCCACCCTTTCTACCGCCTTACGATATCCACACAGCGCAATACGTTGGATAGGGAGTAGATTGGATATTGGGGTGCTCTAAAAGAGGTCCTCGAAATATAAGTAGGACTCTCCAGAACCAGTTATCTGGTAGGTTGGCCATTTGGCTGGGGACGATAAAAAATGTCGCCATGGAAAAATAGCATTTCACACGAGGACTACGAGATAACTTATCTGGCTACATGCTATTCTCATAGAAGCAAACATTTTTCCCCAAATGGGATTTGCCTTTTAAAAAAAGTTTATAAAAAATAGTTGATTTCATTTTGTCATGGTTAAAGTCTTGATGAATAAATTAAGTAAAAACTGCCGTTAAGTATACTAGGTAATAAGGAAATTATATAGAAAGTAGATTCTATTTATTTATAGAAAATTCTAGCAATTACGCAAGGAAATAGATTGAATCTGGAGGATGCTGTCCTATGGCATTGAGGCATACGGCAACAGAAATCAATTACGTGAAATCATTTACAATAATGTATAAAAAAGAATGATGTTTATAAAAAGAATCGTCCAAACAAATAGGAAACCTTAAGGAGAAGGAAGAAAAAAAATACTTCGAAAACCCTAATAAGAATACAAAAAATTCTATCGGCCGCATCATGAACATCTGCTGCTCTGATGAAGAAAAATTGTTGAATGAATAATGAAATGGAGGAATGGCTGAGCATGGTTTAAAATGAATTGCATAAACCAAGCTATTCAAGGGTAGTGAAAACGAATTTCGTAAGAGCCAGTAAAATGTTGAATGAAAATAGGAGAAATCAGAGGAGAACTGCAGCAATCTAGACCACTGGCCCATTCATCAGTTTACCGACAGAGAAGTTTTAATTATTTAATCATCTTTTTTCTGTTATTATTACTGTTATTCATTTATTTCTACAACCACAAGTCATAAGTTTACTCATCAATCGACGGTTAAGTTTCTGAATGCATGAATTTCCCTCCCGAATTGTGTAAAAAGGTCGCATACAAATATTTCCTCCGTATATTGATCCAGCCAGCTTAAATTATGCGTTCATCAGTTTTCATCACGTTATTGGCACAAAAATACCATAAAAATCATGAATATATTTCACAGTCATATTGGTGGATAGTTATAACTTGGTGCTCTGATGAAAGTAAGTTTTTCGGGTTCGTTCGCTGCTTTGAATCTAATTCAATGATAAACAAAAATAATGGCGATGATAATGGAACGAAAATTTCACTCACACTCATAATAAGAGTTTTAACGCGGAGGTTGGTTTGGATAGGAGAGGATATAGATCACCCCAGACTAAGTAACAGGCATTTTTATAAAAGGCACATGCAGGGTAAGGGTACTCATACAGGGTACTCAATCATAATCAGAGTTTCAACCATGAGGTTGGTTTGGACAATATAGGTTAGAGCTCACCCCAGACTAAGCTACGGGCATGTGCCACATTCAGGTTACGGGAGGCGTCAGGCAAATGCTTTCCCCAGGCCAACTCATACTTCGAGGAGTTCGAGGGCCTCACCAGGGAATATGAACCTGGGGTGCCCTTTCATCATCAGCTAAGCAGTCCACCTGCTAAGTTACCACGCTTCTTCTAGCTCACCCTCTCTAAAGAGCTATTCTCTTTTTTTCCTCTTGATACTGCACACGTTTCAGTTCATTGACCGCTCAGGAATTGCTCTCTTGTCCGCTGAAATAGATCCCCTGTAACTCTAATTGCTGTCCAATCTTTGATATTGTGTGCCATGAACATTTTCTTCTCCCTCCGGTTTGTTTTAACTCTCCCTTCCTATATTCCTACTGAAATAGTAAAAAAAAACCGGAACCTGTTACACCTATACTGCAGTAGCCTACGCCAAACCATACATCACCTATAAATATGGGCCCACCAAAATATCAGCACATCAAACTATTTTCGAAGGCAAGGGGAAACCACGATGTTCAACTTCGCATGGCACTCATCAGTGAACTGATTTCTTGCTACCCCTAGCGAAAATAAAGTAAAACTCGCCAATAACAAGGTGAGTTTACGGTCCCTTGGACTTTTCTATGATCGCCAATCTTAATTTCCCCGCATGTAACGAGTATGGATGAAACTAAATCCCTGCTGTTACGATTTATTTTTTTGTTTCCTTGGGGAATAATTTCCTCTTTTATAGAGATATTACGGTCATTTTCGCTACTTAACCGTTCCATACCTTATCATCAGTTGTTTTCATGTGTGACCATCACCACATAGTTCCGCTTTTTATCATAAAATCCTTCCCTTTACAGCCGTTTGATGCAAAGGTTGGGACGATGGTTAATTGTTATGGATTTGTTGCTTGAATAAAAAAGAATTACAGAATATTAGACGGAAATCCTGTGATGTATAGAGCAAAATCCTTCATTAAGGACATAACGAAATATCGTTCATAATAAAATGGAACGACGTACCCCTGAAATTCGTTTTAGGCGAGCTCTTTACTGTAGCTATATGAAGACTTTTCTAAGAACAAATTGCTGTAAAATCCTTGCGAAATCAATCGAACGACATAACCAGACTAAAAATACCCCATAAAGGCATGTACAACAATTTTAAACGTACTGTAAACAGAAAGCCACTCGGAAATTCAGCGACCACCTTGAGAAAAAAACGAGTAATCGCATGACGTAACGGGATGCGGGAAATGTTGTGATAAGGGTTCATCTCAGAAGGAAAAGAGCAGGAGCAGTACCTTTACATTCTCGTAGCATTTTATTTTAATTGGTGGACATGCTATTGGCGAGTTGTGACGTAATTTGTCGGGGTTGCTTTTTTTTAACGCAGCACCGCACGCTCGGCAAGCGGCAATGAAGATAGGTCACGCGCACGATGGAATCTGTTGAGTGATGTGCCCCTGAATCGCTATGGCTAAGCACATGAAGGAGGCATTCCTTTTTTTCTCTAGTCTCATCTTTTCCCAGCTTTATTTTTCCTAGAAATCCTCGCGCGGCAATGGTGTACCGGCCTAGTTAGCACGTTGTGCAGTGATTTAAAGAGAACATCTTGTGAGGTATTTCAGCTAGAAACTATTTATGTAAGAATGAGCGGCTTTCCAGTGTTGTAAACCAATTTTTCTCCAGAGGTATTAATATTTATTCTTATCAAGATTGAATGCGGCGATTGAGTGAATGCCACAATAGTTTATATTCACTGCGAGTTGTTGCGCTAGCCTCACAGATACCAGTAGATTATGATGCTTCACCTCTGATGCAAAAGTCACTGCTTTCTACCTCTTTTATCATCTTTCCAAATAAGTATGTTTTAAAACTTTTATGAACTCATTAAGAGACTTAATCTTCATGAAAAAGTTTAATGTAGAAGAGTAAAAATTAAAAGGCTGTGTATGAATCCAACGGTGCATCACTGACGGATTATTAAAAAATTATTAAATCCCTGCTTATATTTTCCAGTTATTATATTTTTAAACAGAAAAAACAATCGACGAAGGGCAAAAGGAAGGGAAGAAAAGTAATGGAAGGCGAGTCACATGGGACAGATTTAATGGGAGTTAAAGAGAGAAATAACGTGACTATGAAAAGGCCAAATGATAGGAGGGTAAATTTGAGAGCTGGATCAAAAAAAAAACCTTCGGATTGCTGTTCTCACCATCGGAGAAGTGATGATTGCAATGAGGATATTGATGCAAAAAAATCATGTAAAATTCTTCATGAAATAAAAATTATAGCAAAATAAAGCGTTAGCACGCCAACTAAATAGCATTTGAGGTATCATCAAATTCATGTCGAAATTGAAGTCAATCACGTTAGTTACATGAAAATGGTGCATCTTTCGGGCCTAAATATCGAAAAATCGTCATTATTAAAGTAGATACGAGGCTTGAACTGTCTACATACCATTATTTTGGTTGTTGCATCAGTGGAAATAATCTGTGGGTACAAAACGTTGTTTAGCAAGGTATGCGCGCATAATTTGTTTCAGTCCTTCATTTGCGATGAACCTTAGGACGAAGCAGCCGATTTTCCATACCGAAGGACAAGCAAGGAAGCTTTGACACTTTTATGACTTTATTCCACTATGTTCGGCGTTACAAAAAGACCTCACGTCTCTGCATTCGCTAACGTAGGTATTCCACGTACATCATCATGAACTTCTCCCACGGCTGTGTCACGTCACCTAAAGTTTTCCGATTAACTTCCATTTCTCAGAATACCAAGCAGCTTCGGAATTGTGTAGATCAGCGACGGCCATAGGGTCGAAGCCAATATTCAACGATCATTTGGCAAAGATGATAAAAAAGGCTTGACCGTTAAAACTATTTACGATCTGTCTTTAAAACTTTCCGGTCAGTTATATTTTGCAGTAGACAATTCCAAAGTGCACACATATTATGGTACGACTTTTACAATCTTTCAGTGGGAAAATTTCAAGATAAAATTTTCTTAACACTAATGCAAAGCATCATTTTCATGCAAGGCATGTATATAAACGAATATCATGGAAGTGCAGAAAAATATTCTCCTGTCATCATTGATTGCTTGTCATGAATTTAAGACAGAGTTCTATAAATAAGTTCACTAGTTCTTTCTGAGAGGGATTTGTGCAGCGCTATTAGCGGAAAAACTCAAATAAATATACAAATATCTCAATTATTATAAAGATAAAAATCAAGGTATTAGAACAGCTAAAAAACGACGTTTAGTAAGCTTTAAGCACAACTACGATGCCGAATAAATTATTTTATCGTAGGATATTCTTTCTTTCAGTATAGGTTGTCGGTGATTTTTCTATGATTTTGCATGAATCATCACGTGGATACAGCAACCTCCAAGTAGCTGGAATGATCGCTCTTTAAGAGGGTTCGGCTTTTCCTTTAGAGATTTCATAACGATCGCTAACCACCTAATCGCTTAAGTTATATTTTTCCCTTTTATATGCCCATCTGGATCGTTTCTCGGTCATTAATTACGAAATAAAATTGCATGTTAAGTGTCAATCCCGTCTTCGCTTTTACAATTTATTCGTTTTCTAAGAAATAATGGGGGAAAACAAGGCTTTATGAGAAAATGAGACTAAGAAGAAAAATTCTTAAAGGAATACCATGTATGCAGAGAGGTGACGAAAATAAGGTACAGGATATTAAAGCGAGGAGCAAAAAGGTAAATCAAGTGAATTAAACTCTCTTTAATTTAAATTTTTATTTTCACATGAATGAAGATGGCAGAAAAGATTATTTGTAGGTATTAGGTATAAAAACAGTGTAACAGTCTCAGTTATATTACAATATTGTTGAGTTTTAAATCCATTCTTCATAGCAATTAGCGCTCTCCGATGGGTTTTGAATCAACGTGGCCGTTGAAGTTCCAAAAATGAAACAGTGTATTTTGCGTTGGATGGGAGATTTCACATTTAATATATTCCCATTATTGAAAATAAAATAAATACCGAAATAAGAACATGATGACATATGAGTCTGTAACAGGCAATTGAAATATGCTTTGATTTCATTGAAAATATTTGCACAACTATTCCAATATAGGATGAGAAATGGAAAGATTTAGTCACCCAATTGCTTAGAATTTATTGCAATCATGAAAGACGAGAAGCAAGCTTATTTTCATATTTCACAATCAACCTGACTAAATACGTGAAAACCCCCCTGTTTGAAACAGATCTTCCCTCAGGAGTTCTAAAGTTTCCTTCTATCCTCAACTGACGCTAACTCCTTCCCCAGAACGGCATCAAAACAGCAAGAAAATACTACACCAGCAAGCTAATTTCAGTTTAAAACGCCTCTATACCCCACAAACTATCACCTAAAAAATCCCAGAACCGTCCAATTCTCGTAGGGTGGTTCTCCCTTTTATCCACGAAAAGTAACTTTAAAGTTTCGCTAGTTGAATCTCCTTGCTTCGAAATAGCCAAAATCCTGATACAGAAATACCTGGTTTTCGATACTAAATATTGGTAGGTACCCCATAGCTTGTGCTAACTTTGGTTCAATAGGTCTGAGGTGCAGTCAAGGAGTAATTATTTTTTGCGTCAGTGATTTAAAAAACGTGGTAACGATTTTGGGAAAAAGGTGGTAAATAGTCACAGGCGATTGGTGAAAATAATATTCTAATATTGAATCAATATCTTACTAATTATTTTTTTCACCGAGTGAAAATTATTAAACCAATTAAATTAACTTATATATATTGCCAATGCACCGAACATTTACTCGAAAAGGTCAAAGAGCGCATATTCTCAAGGGATGATCTACATAGGGTAGGCTTCATCGACTACCTATTGCTGAGCATCGGAAAGCACCATATTATATCCGAGGTCAGTCGGCCATTACAAGACTTCGTGTATGTTTGAATGATGACGTTACATTGATGATAAAAGCACCTGTAGTGTTTCTGTCATGGGACGGAAGGGTGATTGCCGGAATAATTGATCGAGGCAAGTGAGGGAGAACGCATTCATTAAACAAGTTGGTGAGAGGAACTCCACAAAGCACTTTAAAGCTATAAAATTTGAAAGCATACTACATCCTTAAGTGGCCAATGCCTTCCAAAATTATTCCGCCCGATTATAAGCACCTTTCAACCCTTATTACCTTAAAGTTAGGACCAAAAGATTATTATTTAAGCCTTTCTCCTTTACATACTTTTGATTATATCCATTTATTGTCTTCTACTTTTTAAATTATATTTTGTTTTGACATAATACTGCCATTATTCTTTTCCAAAAATACCACTCACCACGCCTGATAATTTCCTCTTCCACGTTAATACTATTACCAGCATCTTGCTAAAAAATGACAATATTAAGTCCTCGAAATGAAATCGTGAATATCAAATTAGTCAATTACATTCAATGCAAATTACAAACTATGCTCCTTCGAAGGGCGGTTAGGATTCCAGTAACTCAGACAGTACCAGCATGATGGACAATGAAGAAATAGACCCATCAGAAGACATGGATTATTGAACGAGTGGACTAATGGATAAAAAAGAGCATCTGAAATGCAAGAGTGGTATGTCATAGTAATGCAATATACAGCTACGTTTAGGAAGGGTTATTGATGAGATTATAAAACATTTTAAAATAGGAAGAAACCTATTCAAAATATGGTTTACGGGATGGCCGGTAGTCGGACGGTATCCATAGTGCCAGCTATAATAGATAGCCAATAGTGGTGGAAGCCAGGCAAGTATTATTAATATAAGGTTAAATAAGGGAATGAGTATTTATGATCAAAATTTATTCCAGTAAGAACATTTTAAATGCGATCACTCTTCCGATCGCTTATTTGCAGCATTAACCACTTAAAGCACTTATGAACAATTGTGGGATAACAATGAGCTTGGTTATGAAACCAAAGAGAATGAGATTATGAATTTCGAAATAAAGGGGAAGAAATGCTTCCGAATAATTAAAGGCTGTTTAAAGCGGCGACGCAGATATCGTTCAAATGTCGTGAGGCAGCCGTGCACCCCTGGGTCCGTGGGAAACGACCAACAAGCGAGGTCAAGAGTGCTTGAGGGTAGCGAAGATGATAAGGAAGTCTCTCTCTTCGTGAGAGCAGACGCACTAAAACTTTATTTATTGCGGGAATCGTAACGGGCCAAGCAGACGCCTCACCGCAAATAAGAGGTCCCGCATCGCTCGCATTAAAAGGAAGAGGATATGAATCACCTCGTGAAGATATATATAAACGAGAATTCATCATACTCATCGTCCCATAGACGACGCGATTTTTATTTTACTCTAGTAAAGACGCGTCCCCTATCGACCCCGAGCTTTGCAGCAGTCGTATACGCTAGCAGTTAACCTTCTCATTCAATGATTCCATCGTACTAGATCCCTGTATTATGACCGTGGTAAGACAAAAGGGAATTCATTGCGTCATTTTATTTCTTTAAACTACAGTGATTCTTGTTTACTAACATGATTTTCCTTACTTACATACTTATATGATTTTTCATGGTTATGACTATACGTCATTGAAATAATTCATTACTCTGTTTTACGCATGCGCAGAAACCTTCTTCTTGACGTGAAATTTACGTATCAAGAGAATAAAATTCAATTTAAAGTCTTTTTTTATTTTTCCTGTTATTTGGGGGCTTGTTTAATCAATGAGTAGCTTTAGTACCGTCTGGTCAACGATTCCAATTCTTATTTTACATCACAGGGTGCTATGGAACTGCGTAAGGAGCATTTACATATAAAAACAAGGTATATTTATTAGACGATTACGTTTTCATATGTTTGTCAGTTGTCCTGAGATTCATGAAACGAGAGCCCAACATGATTAATCATTCCTTGAATAGGATTAACCTTTTTTCGACTGATTTATCAAGACAGCATGCAAAAGAATGAAATTTGCTATTAACATTTTTTTGGACTTTATGAAATTCAGACTGTGATTGCAGCACCCTTTGACACGCTCCTTCTAGGCTCTAAGTTTAATTCCATAATCAAGAATCAGTAGTTCCTTTTAACGGATCTTTCACGTCAAGCATTTTGCTAATTACAATCCATGTAATTCTTCTCCTTAGTTAAGCATTGTCATTGCATCCTAGGGATATTTACAGAATTAAAAAAAAACCATTTCTAAAAATGCAGTAATGAAAATCTCAGAAAATTTGAAAGGCAGTAAATATAAAACAAGGAGAAAGACAAAATATTGTTTCATAGTAGGTCCTTGAACGGTTTTTTTACCATTCCCCATTTCACTGCAACCATGAATGCGAGTGAAACAAGTCGTTTCAAATTATCATAAAATGTTGCAAACCTCCATTGAATATTAACGGTAATACTTAAATTTTAACTTCAGTTTAGAAATAAAATTTGTGCACGCATAATTTGTGTAATCAATGCATGCTAAAATGATGCAAATTAATTTACTAATATATAACTGGCATTAGAGCTCGAATGAAATAGAAGGATGTAGAAGTAGTATAAATATTAATACCTGTGTATGAAAATGGATAGGACATACTAAAACTGAAGCCTAAATACCCCTATGATAACGACTTATCATTTCTTGGTGGCCAAGGATGCTGAGGCAGTTAAAGAGGCATGGGATTTAATCAAGATCTTACATTAAGTTTGGATTAGAGACACTTGAGAAGCTAATTGCATGCAGGTTAGGAAGAAAGGCTGACGTGGTGAAGCATATGCCTTCATCTTGAACCCGAAATTGGTGCGGGGTCAAGTGTCTTCGCACTCTCTCCAGTTTTCCCTTGATTAATTTTCATGAAGGTGGGTAGCAGCACCTGTCTTCCGTATTGGTGAGAGGATGTCGAAACTCATAGGAAATGATATAAGACCCTTAATTTGAGATGTGAACGTGCTGATGCTGCTGTTACAGGTAATTTAAAGTCCACTCTTATGGGCGTTTCAACTTCATAAATTACCTATGGAATGTGCCTCCATTTGACCAAAAAGAAATCACAAAGACGAAGAAATTAATTAGATTTCAAACTCACACAACAACTATCAATTATAAATGAATAATTATAATGGATAGAAAAACAATTAAACGTAATACTGTACGACTTAAGCAAGATATGTATACTTTCATAATTATACAATTCTTCATAATTATACTATGAGTGTTATTGTTTTATTGTGGATGCACTCGGAATATAACTGCTGCTGTTATACATACCAGTTTTACCATTGTTTCATATTCCAGAAAGTCTCAACGCATTAAAATTTGATCGAAATGTCTTTAATAAAGTCTCCAAAGCACTAACAATGATAAAATAAGTTTTAAGCAATAAAATGGTATTCTCTCTTTGGTGGAAGGCTGGATATAATGTTTACGAATTTTACTAACCAAAAATATGTAATGACTTAAAATAAAGGAATGCAATAAAACTCCAAACTTTTATCAATAAACAGTATCAAATTAAAATGTATCTTTCTGATTATTACTGCACCGCACTCCGGCTCTGTAACCCAGCAACCATTACTCCCACATCTGATTTGAATGGTTTTGAGAGTAAGACGGAGCTAGAATTGAGCTTTTCTGTAAGGAAATAACCGTTTCAGTAGAGAGAGGCGAAAGTAAAGCCAAATTATTTGATGGTGTGCGAAGATTGTGCCTAACTAGCGCTTGAAATGGAAGAGAGGATGGTTGTTGCGAAAGGGAGTTAATCGTAGGCTTGGGAGCTGTGAGATAGCAGTGTTTGTCTTACAGCATTGCGGGGGATAATTCTACAGTCCGTTTCATGTAGTCCCACAAAATGATACGAGTCCCGTACTTGTACTTGAAGGATCATAAAATAAAAGTAGCCTAAAATTACCTTTCCAGGTCCTTTCACCTCTATATATTTATATGTTGAGCCAATTTAGTCACTGAAAGTTGGAGAAAAAATTATTTTTTTATATTTCTAGAAGGTCCTAGTAGTTAAATTCATTCGCTGAACGTCAAAGGGAAAATAACGTTAACTATGCGGTACCTGATGATCAATGTATATTAAGATTGATTTAACAGCGAATAATATTAGCATGAAATTTTGAATTTTATGCATAAAAAAAGGATTAGGAGATGAGGGATTTCCTCGCTAAAATGCATTATTTCATTGAAAGGAGGATGAAATGCCGTCACATAGTTTTGGTCTCGTTTTCGGTCTGATTTATCACCTGTAACATAGTCAAAACCTAGAATTACCCTCACTTAGTTTGTGGTACATAATATTTATTTTTCAAACGAGAACACTGAATACAAACAGCCATAATAAAAACAAAAAGGCACAGTCAAGATATTATTATGAGCGTTGATATTGTAATTTCAACGGCAGCGGCGTTGATAAATTTTAGCTCCAAATTTTCACCACAAGGAGGACGACCACCCCTGTGCCTCGACGATGGAGCTGGGAAGTGGTTGGGTACTTTGGCATTTTTTCAATTTAGGTCACCAGGTGATTGTGAAATATTATTGCCGAAGTCCGCAAGACACTAACTATGACAGAACGAACACGATCAAACGAAAAGAATCATTGTCCAAATATGTAGTGTTTGTAATGCACGGGGCAGAGGCGTAGACATGAACTTCGTTCGTGGGGGGGTCCAAAACCAGGGGGGGAATGTTTTAAAAACAGAGTACCAAGCAGACTAATTTTAACACTTTTCATTATAAAAAAACTTCATTTTTCAAGGAAATCTGTAGTAAATTCACGATTTTTCCAATATTTTGTATTCTTTTATGAAGCAAAGTATTTATATTTTTATATTTCGGAAGGGGGTATCCAGGCCCCTTGGACCCCCCTCGTCACGCACTGGCACGAGGTATACTTCCCCTCCTTATCATGCCATCCTCCAACCTTACTTGCTATCGCTACACCGCTTGTGCTGCACTAAAGTTGCCTTCCTCTCTCTCTCTCGTCTGTACCTAACCTGTTCCCCACCTCACTTATCCTCCACCGCAGCACCCGTGTGGACGTCAGCAGAAAGTAAGCTTGGTAAGCGAAGGAATGGGGGTGTAGTCACGCGGATGTAAGCGTATTTGTACACGCCGTCGGCAGTTGTTCGCCGGCGATACTCTGAATAAAAAGTATGATCTAACAAAAGGGATATTGAAATAAACACTTGAAAATTTCCGCGGTTATAAAACTTATTTATAATTTAGTAATACTTTTGTTACAAATAAATTTCATAATTGTGGAAAATCGAAAGAATTTATTTCAATATGGAAAAATTTTACTCCATCACGCTTGAATCTTTGTGCGAATCTTCCGGTTTAATTTATAACAAAAAGAAATTCCGACTCGTCATTTCTGCCTATCTGTTCCCACCGTTCCCTTGATGTACTCCCAACCGACCGACTAATCAAAAAAGCGATCCTTGATAGATTAAAATATTATTTTTTCTCAAAACTGTATGAATCAAAACTTTAACAAGCACAATGAACAATTCAACTCCATACTTATTTTACAACGAAGTTTTTCGGGTGATGGTTTGATCTCAACCTTTTTATCGGGTTTTCTACCGAGTTAGCGTTAGTTAGCTTGTTGACAACAGCTTCACTGGCTCCTCATCTTCGACCTGAAGACACCTGCAGTGCAGCCATCGAAAGTTGTCCACAAGCAACTGACGCGAAAGAATACCCGAGAAAAATGCGGAGACAAAACTTATTTATCAGTAATTCGTTATCCATGAGAATAAACTAAAATAGTAACCTTACACACAATAGTCCACACAACAACCTTTTAGTTTATTCTCATGGATATAAAACATTTCCACCAGATATCGCCGGACACTGTGAATTATGTTAGTAATTCGTTAACCTGCTGATGAAAACAAACTAAGGATTTAATACGTGGGTATTTTTTCAATACAAAATATTAAACATCCACGATAAGCAAATGTCTCATTTATCGTCACAGTCTATAACAGAATAATTATAACAGAGACACCGGATTGAGAATCAGCAGTACATGGAACCCAGTCATTCGCAACATTTCATCTTCCCCCTCCAGTCCTAACTCCTCACACCCTCCGCCCACCCCTCCCACCTGAAATGAAAAGGCAGCAAAAACCAAATCCCAGCATCATTCCTTTGAAGAAGCAACCAGCAGTCGGTCACTAAACGTCGGGGCAATCCACTCTCCACTACGTCACGGGGCATACACCCGTATGTCTCTCTCTCTTTTAATCACCATGAGTCGCGAAAGCTTCAATCAAGAAATCCCTAGAATACATTTCATATCCTTTGACTTCAGAGCTTTATGTTCTTTACCTACCAAAGACCCGATTATGTAGACGTGTAAATGACCACGATTGAGGTAAAAAAAAACTTTGAGAATTCTCGCGGAGTTTGTTTTTATTCGTCGCTTCTCCTCACTTCTTTCTATGGCACTGAGGCGTAAAAGGGATCTTCGGGTCCAAAAGGCACTCGTGCTTCCCATTTGAGCCCATGTAAGAGGTAAGTTAAAACGCCGAAGGGGTCAAAAGAGTTGGGTGGAGTTGGCCTAGGGGAAGAGGAAAACGTGCAACGTCCGAAGCGGGGATTAAGCCGTATCGGAGCAACGGCTGGAGGTGTTTAAGACGCAACGCCGAGGTGAGATGAAGACGCTGCCACAACCTTCCTATTTCGGGTATCTTTCTTCCCCTGTCGATCCCGGGAGGAAGATGATTACTTTTTTCTTCGGTTGATACAAGTCTTGCCCGTCAAACCGCTGATTTTCCCTGTCACGTCCTTTGTTGAAGGGATGGTTGACCCTATTTTACTTTCTCGGCAAAGGATATCGATAGTTAAGAGATGAGTTGATCCATTTAAGATAGGACGTGCTTGTCCTTCTGGGAAATCCTTCATCTGACCGACAGCGGTCAGCCAAGGAATTATTTCTCGACAAGACTTGCGTATCCCTTAGTTGCAGGTGCAATCAATGGTGGGTAATGTTATTTAGTTTATAAAAAAACCTAGGTTTCCAAAAGAAAGAAAGGCAGAGCCGAATAAGGATTCTTTTACAACCTCAATATTTAACTTGCGTTTTTTAAATTAAAGTGGCAACATATAAAATTTTAATGGTAGATTTTTATCGATACGTTCCGTTTGAAATAATCACATGAAACCCAAACCATTAAACACGATTATAAGCGGCAGATCTCACATGTCACCACATTGTTGCGTAAAGATTTTGAAAATGATTTTAAAAATCCATTTAGGAAAGAAGTGGGAACATTAGTTTTTTGTCGATACATAAAAAGCGAGGATATTCTGAGAAACAGAAAATTAAAATTAATCCAACAAGTCCAAGTGGCAATATAACGTTGCATTAAAGGTTAATGCATTTTTTGTGCACATCAATTAATCAAGTAAAAATTTTAATTAAATATTATTAAACGCGTGACTGTGGGCATTTTTTTCCTTTATAAGGTATATTTTTCATAAAAATTATAATCACAGGGTCGATAAAATTGGTAATATTTTTTTACATAAGAGTCTTAACTTCACGTCCACCGTTGAATCAAGAGCAGTTTTAGAGAAAAAGTGAAGTCTTATTTCTATAGCTAGAAAATTTTATTTGTTAATGTCAAGCGTTGCAAGCTTCATCAGGCTGAAGCCTGAGAAATTGGTATTTACGTTATTGGTATACACGTTTACTGGTCAAATTCTTGACTTTAAGATGGGAATTTCCTTGCTTTTGACACGAATATATCTTTGACCGACACCCGTACGCCTATCCAACACGTTCGAAACATATTGAAAATAGGCTATAAATGAATTAACACTCGGTTCCGTTCAAACTTTAGCATAATTGTGAACTGCGATTCAACCCTTCCACTTCAATTTGTTGTCTGAATCACGTGACCCTATCATTTATTTATTTTTCTGTGGTTCTTTTTAAATAGAATGGTAGGTAATGAAATTATATTTTGTAGTTTGTAATCAAAATAAAACAGTGGTATAAAAAGTGATTATCATTTCATATTGTTCACGAACAAACCCTCTTCAAGTAAGAAAATCACGAGCCCAGCTGTCGCTACTCAAATAAAATCATTTTATTCGTTCCAATGCATCATATTTCTTAAAATGTGAGTTCTTTATGTGCATTATGGATAGTTTGACACAAGGGCGTATCCAGGAACAAAACTAAAGGGGTGGGCAACCCATGGTTGTTCAAGTTGTAGGTAATATTTAAGCATGGAAAAGGTGAATGAAATCAACATTTTTAGGAAACTTTAACAGCTTTTTATTAGTTTTCCAAATTACTTGCTCGAAAAAGTATTATTTTCCTAAAATAAAATTGCGATTTTTCCTTCTAGGGGGGGGGGGGGGGGGGGGGCAGCTGCCCCTCACTGGGTACGCCCATGGGATGGCAGTGTTTAAATTTAAAAATAATAATATTGTTTCCCTCAATAGTGCTAAAACTATGAAAATCTGATGAAGAGCTACACTCGCCATTGCGCAATTAGGCATCAGGAGTTCATGACGGCATTTCAGAGCAATTGGGTTAGCGGCAGTCATAAACAGAGGCTGCTTGATTAAAATTAGCGGGCAAGAAAATAAGCGTTCCTTGATCATACAAGCAACGTTTTTAAGTCGTTAAATAATGTTTATCTTTCACATTTCCTAGAAAAGGGGTCACTTTTAAAACCCTTTTGACCGTACTGTAATTGAATTTCCGCGGAGAGGAAGGACTTTCTCATGCCGTCTCCATGACGGCGTGAAAAAGGGACATGGGCTCCCACCTATTTAGCTTACGCTGTTTGTACCAACTTTCACAACACCAATTAATATTTGCTCAACGTGCTGTATCATCAAGAGAGATGCGTTGCGGAGCGTGCTCTATCACATATGATTCTAATTCTTTCACGAGCTAAGTTTTCGCCAATTTCACCGAGAACCCCAAATACATAGTGCGTTGGGTTACTTCCGAGATCTTTTTCAAAAATCGCCCTTTACCTCTAAATGTGAAACACGTGAGAAGTGAGGGGTTTGCCTTCTCAACAGCTTAATACGGGAACTTTATCCACAGTAATATGATATCCGTTGTAGCGTTCCCCATATAAAAAAATTAATTGTCTAAGTACAGAATGGAGTTGAAGTTATCATTATCTAATAAATGAGCATCGTAATAGCTATTGAAAATTGGGAAATAATCCCCATAGCCGGTTTATTAATTAATTAGACTGATTAACGCAAATATATGTGACTATATATGCATGTAACGTCAAAACTACATCCTGAGGGTCCATTGATAATGTAGCCAAAATAATCGTATGAGTAGGGGGAGGTACATTTCGTGAAATAGTACTATGACTCCATACCTAAGTCAGTTTTCAGTAATTACACACTGATTGAATATTTCCAAAGAAATGTTTGTACTTAATAACCCCAAGCACGTAGTAATATTTATAAAAAATCTTTAGCATATCTAGCGATGGAGTAAAGAAAGTATAACAGAAAATATTTCATTGATTCACTGGGCTTTAACGAGAACAATCATAATTGTTCCACGCAACTAGCAATAGGGCTATTAAAAAAGGATAACACGGCGAAAAATCACCAAATTCAGCACAATTACGTACTAAAACTTCAGGTTTTATTCGAATAAGATGTCCAGAAGAAATCTGTTTATGACAGTGAACAATATAATGTCATTTCCATGATTGTGATCAAGATATATTGAAAGGTTGGAGGATGTTATGCTTGGTATAAGAGAAAAATTTTTCCTCACCAAAATATTTCCCGCAATTATGACCTTATACCGTGAAAACTGTTCATGATATATAGGTGGATAAGTTCTAACAAAATCTCTTATCTTATCTTATCTCAAAATTTGGCCCGTCTGAGACAGGTATCTTAAACAAAGTGTAATGACATTAAAAAATACAATTCAAGCAAAAAACAACTCTTTGTTTGCAAATGTACGCTCCTTTTTCAGTTTTATGAATTTTTGGTTTTAATTTCTGTGAACAATTAAAAATATAAATAGTTTCTTTTGCTCTTCTGAAAAGTTGCTATTTTTTTAGATGTGTGTTGTTAGAACTTAGCCATCGATATTACGCAACTTGTGACCTTTTAGGGGCACGAATCTTCTTTATAAGTGTGAAACTTAAATCCCATTCCACCCCGCAAACGGGCCTGACAGCTAAGCATCATCAATCTTTAACCACGGCGGAAAACAAATTCGCCACTCGGTGTCTTTGCCAGAAGTTAATGGCACGTAAATTGGACGTCTTACGCGGGACAATATGCATCTTGAAGCCTTAATTTCTCCCTTCCTACGTGATCCCAGCAGTATTTCTGAATAATGATGTGATGGAGGTAATTAAAGTGCGTCAAATGAGGTGTTGCTGAATAATTCATGCAGGGCTCTAAGTATGTTTTGCCCTAATGAATGGCAAAACGAGGCTTTGATCTTTTTAATGTTTTGTTTTTCTGGTATGAGTTCACCTTCAAGTGTTCACCCAATGCTTACATTATTGCTAATCGATATCGTCCTATAATAAAACCTATAAATAAAGGAGGGCGTGAACTCCTCTTGTATTTGAGCAGGTTCCACTGGCAGTACATTTCTTCGTCTTCAATTCTGCTGGTTTTTGGGCACTGGAAGCCCTGAATAACACTGAGCAATCATGATTTATTCAATAGCTTCCTTTAGATGATGATGTCCTAAATACTCTCATGGACTAATATGTCATGCAAGAAGTATTATTATGCGTGTTTTTTCAAACCGAATAAAAAATTATTCTAATCAAGTCAAACATTAAAATTAACTAATTGGTGACTTCTTTGTAATTACAGAGTACAGACTATGAAATTAAGAATATTTGGATAGTTACAGGCACAGGCGGATTTAGGGGGGGTGCACGGGGGCACGTGCCACTCCCCCCAGATGCTTAAAAAATAGACAAGATATTTAATACGGTTATTATTTGATTCCTTTTATTTGGCGTACTACAGAACCTCAATCATTTAATTTAATATTAATAACTTTCATATCACAATAAAGACAACATTTCCTGCAGTCATTGTTGTATTTTGTTTTTAATCTCAAATATGAGAAGACCTGTCGGACCCTTGTGCCCCCCCAGAAAAAAATCCTGGATCCGCCCTTGGTGACAGGTTTCAGAGTTTACTTTAAAATTCGCTGATTAGGAAAAGAAACTTCAGTGCAGGACAGAATTTCCTTTTACCGGTTATTGTTTTGACGCATTTGCACGATTCTATTATTGAGATATAAAATGAGAAATTGTTTACAAACAAATGGCCGGTAAAAATAAAGTGAGGAATTTACGAAACGAGGATTTTTTCTCCAGCTAATTGGGAATGATAAAATGAAAAGTGTGCTTGCCTAATTAGTAAATAGGCCCGTATTATACGCCATTGGCAGAAAAATCTCACTAATGGAATAATTGAATGCACCGAACTAAATCCATCAGCATAAATGTACAAGCAATTTAATTACAAGAAAAAAAATAATCAGCCAAAATTTATAAAAAAAAAATAAAAATGAATTTCATTTTACCGATTCATTCAGCGTTTTATCTAATCAATCATCTGATGACTGGTAATATTTTAATTTATGATAGTAAAAATATGCAGCAAAATTTTGCAAAAAAATAAATTTTAGTATACCGATATATTGAGAATTTTTTCGTATCAATTATCTGATGACTGATAATATTTAAGTTTATGATAATATTAACCTTACGAATAAAAATATAACGCGCAGCAGTTCATCTCTGAGCCATTCATAAATCACTTTTTGTTTCCATGGCAACAATTTCGCTCAAATTTATTTTGGAAATTGACATTTCGCATAATGGTGTCGGTGTTATACATGCATGTTAAAATATTCCCCACCGTAATTTGCTTGGCTAAAAGGGTTATTATTTTTTCTCATTCAATTGTTCACATTCTAATTAATTATTTTCAAGCGAAAATGCACTTATCCGGTTAATGTTTTACTTTTTAAACTTAATTACACCATTAACTTCATGGCAGCTCCTTTATAAAATACCAAATGGATCATAGTAACATTTAAACCTTCGCTAGTGACGATTTCTCGGAGCATACAAGATGAAAACTCCGGCAGAAAAGATCATTAAAACATTACTAAAATACATCGGGCTCCGCCATTATCAAATCGATTTAGTCTTTACCCATGAGAAGTTATCCGTAAACTCGTTAATTCCGGTATTTTTTACTGAAAATGCAACAGTTGAGTTTAAGAACATTTCTCTGTGATTAATAAATTGTTATAAAACCTTTTCTAGACGATTCTACTTTCAGCTTGCTTTCAAAGTCTCAATTTTCAGATAAATATTAATATGGTGGAATGAAATTAATTCATAAAACGCCTTTGAAAATTTCTGCTTTGAAATGACCCCAAAATAAGGATTGCAAAACGCCGAGAAGAACATTGTAGATTTAAAATGTCTTCTGCGCTAACTAACACTGATTTTCGAAGGAAACTTAAGATATTAGGTTTCCTGAGAATTAGTTTACAGTATTTCAATTGATGTGCAACGAATTAGGTAATTCTTCATGGTGATAAAGGAAAATCACAGACAATAATGAAGAAGATCAAATATACAATAACCGAGTGCTTCAATAACCAAAGAGTATTACTGAACAATCCCATGTAGTACCTACATGAATCCAACTATCCACACATTACGTCAGAGTAGACGAGTATTTCAAAATTTGAATCCAGAAACGTTTCCTTTTGACAATGACAGAGGTTTTTTAAACAGATTAGAAAGGTTTAAGTATATACTAGCTTAAATATATTATACTTCACTTTTAATTGGTATTTTTTTTACATTTTAGCTTTCCTTATATTATCAACCCATGTGGAATTGTTTAACATAAATGGCCTTTTTTAACTGCACTGTTCACCTTTACTTTCTTACTCAGTTGAATGTAATTACTATTTTACTTTGTAACTAAATTGAACGAAAGAAACCATAAAGTAAACCAAACAGGAATGTAGAGAAAGACTCCAGGTTTAAAAAAACAATTGTAATTAATTGCGCATGCGTACTTTCGGGCGGAAATAAGACGTGGTCAATATCCCGCTTACCGTTTCTCCTGATGATAAGCAATCAATTACACTTAACCCTAAGGGATGACTCATGAAAACAAAGTCGTAATTTTGGGTGGTAAAGGAAGCTCAAAAAACTCCTCGAATTTGTCACTTCCGGAAGCCATAATGTGGTTCTTTGCGGAAAAGAAGAAAAGCAAATACTACTCTTGCGCTGGGTAAATAATGCCCTTCATGAAGAATGTGACGGGGAAGTTAGTTCCAAGATGACTCCCTGAGGGGCTAAAATTTTTCGATCAAGGATGTTTTTCAAGCAGCTTCATTGTAAGCGGTGTGGGAGAGGTAAGGGTTCGTTATACTGCAAGAACACCGCGGTGAACACGGGCTGAAACACATAATTACACAGGAGGTAAATTATATATCCATATATTAAGTTTTACCTCTTTATCCATCACTCTTCTCTAAGCTAAATCCTCTATGGAAATATCAACCCTATCGTCAACATAATGCGAAGAATGAAAGCGATAAACTCTCCATCTAAAAAGGAAAGCTGCCGCACATACTCATTACACTAGACCATTATAAAATTTTTTGCGATAGCTTATATCCACATTGAAATAAATATCTTCGCTTCAAATACGCCAAACTGGTTTATTATTTAAGACAAAATTCTCATAGAATGTGGATTTGAATGGCAATAATCATGTGAATATTGAAATAGCATTCATATCATGTATACTCTACTATTATCATAGCATGGAAAAAGCAAGAATAAATCTGAGCTGGGAATGGCAGGCAGAAACGTTCAAGCACCAGATATTAATAAAATACGAATGTACCAACCACGAAAAGAAAAAAGGATCACATTAGAACAATTCATTTTTAGGGGTAGAGAACGAATGATAGACCACTAAGGCTATGAGATAGGTCCTCGTGGGAGAGAAAGGAATTGTTAATGAGGATAGCTTAATTGGATGGGCATCAGTTGGGCCGTTATCAATAATTTTTTTTTGCGAAAGTCTACTTTAAATGTTATATCTCTAATAATGAAAACGTTAAAAGATATGAAAATGATATCCTCCATTGTCATTCATAAGTCATAAAAATGAATTGTAACTGGAATGTTTTCCCAGCATTTACGCTCACAAAATGAGCAATGAGTATTACACGTGAAAAAACTTGAATTCATATTCGTTTTAATAAAAAGAAACCTAATTAGAATTACATCTGCAGTTTTTAACTGCAGTCTGTTGCCATAATACATGTATGTATTTGAAGCGCATGCATCTAAGCAATCACTTAATTGCAATATTCAAAAAAGTTGTTTGAAACACATAAAACGTCCTTTGGTGATAAAATACGTTGATAAAGTAAAAATAAATAGAAATCAAGTCAATTAAATGGATATCTAACTAGTAAAACGGATTTATTTATTTGTATTGAAATATAAATTCATTGAACTGCGTGAGTTAATTGTAGGGCCAATTTCATTGAAATAATGTAAACCCAATCCCAGCAATAACTTGGTGATAATTTTACAAGACGATTTGTTACGCAGTTCCTCCTTAGTATTAATATTATAGCTCTTTCATTAAGCTAAACTTTATAAAGTTCCCTTTCAAAAATGAACCCGTACATGGATACCAATATACATTTAAAGCACACTGATTGAAGTTTTAGACAAGGTTAATTCCGTAGTGGGCTATTGGCTGAGCTTTTAAACTTGTCATCCCACAGAAGTGTTCCATGTTCGAACTTTAGATGAAGCTTTCGAAGGTCTCTTACACAAAATCCTGGCTGCGCAATATGGCCACGTAACGTTATTAGCCACCCTGCTCTGATCCTCACATACTTATGAGGGTAAGATCTACCCTAACAATATCAACTTTTGGGTTAATCACTCAATGATTTTCACATGATCCTAAAGAAATTCATGGATTTAAATGTAATTTCCTGGAAAAATACAATATGAAAAACGGCGGTTGAAATGACAAGTGATGGGCTTCCAAAGAATTTACTTCAAAAGACATTCACTCCAACTCAAACAATAAGAGGATACCGCGGATGAAGTACAATGCGAGGGGTTTCTAAACTTACAAAGAATTTTCATCAAAATTCCATTAACTTCAACTCTAATTGTATCCACTTTGTTTATACTATTCAAATATGTTTTTAATTTTTTTCTGGTAGGAAAAATAACTCTGTCACGATATTATAGAAGTGAAGGGAGACAAGGGAGTTGAGATGAGCCAGAGGTGAATTGGATGCGACAGGTTTTCGTGGGTCGGCGTGTAACTCGCCTGATCCTCGGACCGACCCCAACTCAACATTCCAGGGTCGTGTAACTCCCGAGCTAAACTTGAGAACGTCACACCGCTGGACAAGCGGCCTACCACGAGCACCATGGCGAGAACACGTCAAAGGAAAGGTGTCGACAGAAAGTGTCCTCAACTCCCCGCTGGTTCTCATATCACTTGTATCATACGCACTCCCGAGCAAGGGAAACATCCTTCACCACAGCCACAACAAATGAACCAGGTGCCTAACACAGGAAGGACTGGGGTTGAATGGCTTCCTAGAAGGAATATTATCCGTCATTTTGAAGGGTAGTATTTATTTAAATATTTATTCGCTCAAGTTACAATTAAATGATAACTTCATGAAAATTATAACCTTTTGCTCTATTTATCAATACAACTGAGAATTTTTTAAGAACCATTTTACAATAAAAAATTAAAATTAACAGTGGTCAACTCACTACTGCTATCCCTGCCCTGGTCTACCACAAGCAACTCGGTATGGCAGATATCCTGCTTATTTCCATTATAATTGAAAAAAGGCATTCTAAGGAATTTAAAATGCATAAATGTGCTAACTGAAACATCAAAATGGCCAGACTTAATTAAGTGTCGTGAATTCCTGAACAAAACAAGCGTTAACGTTACAAATAAAACAGATACGCCTCATCCGTCATTTTAGACGAGCGTTAGTCTTTTAAGGTATAAAAGTGGCATAACTCCATTTTTATGTGAAATCGAATTATATTTTGATGGAAAACGTACCGTAAAAAATATAAAAAACAGAAAAATTTAGACGACAGAAATAATTTCTCGGCAACATGCATAAATACATAGATTTTACACGTGAAAATGACAGGTCTGGACCTTCCAATGTTCAAAGGAGGGATTGTTGACTTTGTGAAATTGTATGTTGATTCGATTCGTTGCTTTAACTACGCATATAAATAGGCGGTTTTCTGAGTGATGTATTGGTTTTCTTAAAATAATTGTTGTCATCATTGATAAAATGAGCATGCATAGCAGATTTTCTGCCTTGTACGAAAGCTGAAAATAGGCTATATAATTTTTACACCCACCAGATCATTCTGACTAGAGTTAATTTTTCGTTTCAAGCGAAATCCTGCATCGTTACTTTCATTGTTTGGAAAAAATATCAAATTCATACATAATGTGTATTCCATTGTGTGATGTGATTTTCAAACTTGGTGAGTACGAATTAAGGATCGCTCTACTTCACAGAAAAATATTATTGAAACAGTTGTCCGAATCTGAACGAAAAATAAAAAAAATAGCTAACCTAAAATTCTGCCCAATATTATACTTAAGGTAAAAATACTACACATTTTTTTCACCATTATTCTGAGTAAACGCTGTCTTATTTTTCGTATATTCCGAGCGACAAAACTAAATAAAAGGACAAAGTGATGAATATGCAAGTTCCTTCATTCTATATCATCAACGATTATATGACCGATCTTTTTACTTTTAATACAATTAATAGTTATGGAGAATAGTTTAAGAAATAAATTTTACGTGGTAATCCAAAAAAACATGTGCAAATGGCTTGAAATCATGACACCTTGTTCTCGGGCCAATTTTAGGAGCCGGCGCTTCTCGCCTTTCATTTTTTTTCATAACGCAGAGATTTGAAGGGCAAAAGTTGCCATTAGGTTGGATCTCTCGTCGTGTCGACGCAACACTGAGCAGTGAAACCAACCTTATTGGAAGTAAAGATCATAGATGCCTAAATGTTCCCCAGAAACTTTTTAACATGAACTAGGATTCATAAAAAAACTTTTTTTCTGCGGAAGAAATAAGTATCTATGCTCATCATGAAGCAATTCCGCCTAGTTAATCATGGAATAGTGGACTACATTAAAAAGCAGCATTGGGAAATGGATTAGCCGGTCGGAAGACTGTGTGGAAACTGAAATACAAGCAATTTTAAGATTTTTGAACGGTGATGATGAATGCTAAACATGACAAAAAGTTAATGATACTAATCATCACACATTCGCCCATCATATTACTTCGCTAGAATACAAGAACTAGTAGATCGAGGTGGTCTAGAAAAACGACTTGGACCTTGGTCTGAATGTGAGGTATTACAAGTAGGTGCCTCAGCCTAATATGAGGTATACCCTTCCCTATTCCAACCATGGGTTGAATCACTGTCTGAATCATATTATTTTGTGCTAATTATTCTAATTCCTGGGCCTAAAAGGGCACAGTCAACTAAATTAACATGTTTTGCTCCTAGGTACTGCGCAATATTCTAGTTCAGACAACAGCAGGCAGGGATCCGAGACCATTACAAAAAGTGATTTTTATTTATTTTATTCACCCTACATACGGCAGCGTGAAACCTTTCGCTCATAATGAACCTTTTTAGAATCCAAGCCTCCTTCGGTAAATTTTCTCGACAATTTGGTTCAATAGATCCATCTATTACGTTCAAAACGCGCATAAAGTATGCTGGGGTTGATTAGTTTTTAGACGGGAAAATTAATAGCGTCAGCAGCACATAAAGTTTACGTTAACTGAATACACTGCCTCTTGCATATGACCGATTTCACGTGACAGGGTTAAATTTTGACGCCTATTACCGTCTTCAACAGAATTAATAAAACTTGAAGCGGATTTTGCATGGCCTTTGCCTTTAAAGAACTTTTTCCTTGTATTTCTGTGCCCTCTCAACCGCTCATGTGAGTTTCCTCTTTTACACTAATGCAATTTCATCGCATCTATAGCTCCCTGAGTGCTTTCATATCGTCTCTTGCCTGACATTAATTTTTTGAGCATAAAATGCTGCATGAATGGATAATGGCTTCGCAAACTTTATTCCAACGTGGACAAAATATAATAATAAAATGTTTTTTTCCGGTGAAAACAGCTCCTGTCTCAAACATTCGTCTTACACTCTCTCTTAATGCTTTTCAATATTTTTTAAATTTCAATATTACCCCTTCGGCAACGAAGATCCATCTCTTTGTGCTTAAATAAACTGCATTATTTTCCTGAGTAGGCGGAAAGAAAACACTGAATAAAATATGAGAAACGCTCGGTTATTTCTTTGCGATAATTTTAAAAATGTATTAAAACACCAATATTTTCAAGTCTTTCAATTTTAACAAGTAATTCTCCGACGTCAAGTCGTTCTGAAGTTGTTCCCTGGAGGCGATATACATTGTTAAATTTATTGTTTTTCATTACTGAGTCAAATAATGAATTTCTCAGTTCTTGGAGGTGGCTCCATTAGCTTCTTTTCATCCCCTTCCATTGTAAATAACTAAACTTCTGATATGAAAAAATCTGCTCCACATCAATCATATATCTAAGCAGGAGGCAGTAAATGAGTCATAAATAATGGCGTTGATATTCGACAGTTGGCAGTAGGTAACACTTACGTCATATTTGTGCCAAAAAAATTACTTGAATGCCATATAACTCAGAGGAAAGTGGAGCTTTACCTCCGATAATGATAGCTGTTCAAGATAGCAGATGATAGCTGATGATAGCTGTCCAAGGGTATACACAGGAACTATATTTTATGCCAGTGTAAGTTAATGTTATTCGATAAAATATTTTATTTAAAATTTTTAAATTTTAAAATCATTTTTTCTGGATTTAAAAAAATATTTTTAAATTATTATTTGTTTTTAAAAATTTTCATCTCTCACTAAAGAGCACATACGGCCTTTACATCGGGGAATCAACAATGAACGAAGAAGGACATTCACAAACGCCCATGCCTAACATGGATAAGTGAAACTTATCCAGGCGGACTTGAATCCGCGACCTTGGATTTGGCATACAAGGACCCCGCCGCCACCGAGGCCGGCAAATCACTACTAAGCATCTTTAAAGATTCCAAATTTTAGATGCATAAAACTAATGGGTGGTTTCTCGCTTCAGGATTCAATACTTTCTCATTTGAACAGTAAGTAAATATTATGCTTCGTGGCAGTGGAGAATTAAGGAGGGGAAGGTGGCCCCTCGATATTCCTGAAGAATTGAAAATTTGGTAATCTTTAAGGTGGATTTCCAATAGAGCTTTTACTTTACCAGCTTAACTAATGAGTAAAAATAATTGATAAATATCTTAAAAACACCTATCTACGCAGAATAAGCCTCATCTGCATTATCGCTGAGAAATAATGCATACCACCAAGATTCCACAAAAAGAAATGAAACACTCCCATTAAAATGACCTTTATCCGAAAATATATCGAAGAGATGCTAATCACTAACTAGCCAGTCTCCAAATAACTACTAGGTATTTAACCTAATTTCCTCCTTGAGAATATTTGGCATGATTTTCCCAATCTGTGACATAGACGAAATGTTCCAATCAATAATAAACAGATTTTTTCCAGCATGTTTTATCAATACCAATATTTCGTTGGATATCGGCTTATGCGGTTACTTCTTTCTTTATTTCGAAGAAAAATGAAACATTTTTATTTTTTTGAAATCATTATTCCTATCTTATCCTCTATTTTTTATGAACACGTTAAATACATAATAAATATATAATGTCGCTCAATGAAGAATATACGAGCTGGCAAACATTTCTGCCCTTCTCTCAGTAAAACGATTTCAAATTTCTGGAAACTGTCCTGCGGGAAGGAAGAAACAAAATGATGTCAGCCCTTTCAGCCAACACAGTCATTCCAGAAACCTCGTAAATTTCTGAGAAGGGTGCATGAATGTGAATGTTTTTTTAATGAATGAAAAAAACATTTTTCCTACAAACTTCACAACGCTGTTTTCATTTCAAAGAACGCTGCACAAGTCATCCTTTCCGCTTGAACTACTTCTCAGAGATTTTTGCGAGATTTCTTTTCATATATCCAGTTATTCCCATTTTCAGAGCCTCTTGACCGCTTAATATTCAAAGGCATGAAAGAAAACGTCTAGCGGTAGGACCACGGTTCCGCCGTCACAAAAGTCGTGTCTCATGAGCAACCAATTGACATTCTTCCAGAGCAGGAAGCTTAGGAAGACATTTGCCCTTTCTCGGAGAAGACATTTAGCGTGAGTTTCGGAATGAGCATGGTTGTAAGTATTCAAAATTAGTCAATGTAAAATTAAATTTGTCAAGGATTTGCTCGTTACTGAGAGAGTTTATTTTATACTTTACTTCATATACTTTTTTGTGCCAACGCGTGCTAAAAGTTCATCGAGTTTTTCAACAAAGTCCTGAACGTGCCTCGCCTAATTTAGGATTGATTTTTAATTAATATATACAAATGTACCAGAGAAAAAATTACAGTCGGAAAAAACTCTTGTCATGAATGATATCTGGGCTTACTATCGATATTCGATAAGGAATTCGCCCAGGCAGACGTTTGCTTTGCACAAAAAAAATGATGGCTGTTTTCAACATCTATCTATTTTCTCGGAAGGCAGTAGCTATTTATTTGCATAAATTAAGTCGTAAACTATCTCTTTTTGTAGATAAAGTTTCGGTTTCCATTGCGATGACCATTACGGCTTCAAAGTTCAAACCTATCACTCAATCGCTGGATTAAATTCAAATTTATCACTTAATTGTTACACTCATGTTAATTATTTAATCCTTTATCAGGTTAGTTATGAAAAAAAGTTTAAAAATTAAAATAGTATAATAACCGTTCAATGATAAGAATAATAATTTTTTAATGACGCTAAATATTATAATTATATGGTGAATGTAACCATAATGTGCGGTCCTCAAACTTAATTGCAATGCAAGATTATTTATTTCCTTGAAGGAGAAGTATTTCTCCTTTATTTGCATTTTAAGGATTTTCATGTGCTAAATATGTCCTCTTGATGTGTAGTTTTTCTCTCTCGTGTTCTCCTTTCTGAGATATATTTCGTATTCCTCTCTCAATGACCGAAACTGTCACTCATCACAAAAAAAAGGAATTCGAGCAGGAGCAATGTGCTGAATGTCTTATTTGCTGGTATAGTTATCCATCATACCAGTCAGACTGACTCTCCTCATCAAATGCTTGTCCGCATTTCTTTACAACCATATCTATTCCTCTTATTTTACACATCTTCTGAACAATGATTTTGATATTATATGAAAAAAGATGCACAAAAGAGTGTTGTGTGTGGACCTAACGGGCTAAAATATAATTCTCAATGGTTAGAACCAGAAAAAGTTACGATAAACTTGCCTTAGTATGCCGTTATCGACAAGTCGTATTATTAACTATTGTAGTTTTCTTTGAAGAGGGTTTGCCTAAGAATCAATTAAGTTTAATTTTTGAGTAAAAACTAAATTCCAGAGAATTAAAGTTGCGCAAATCAGGTATATTTACACAAATCATAAAAATTAATCCTTAATTGGTCGTGTTGGGTCGTATCAACCCGACTGGATTTTCTTAGAAATAAAAAAACGTCGTTATAAGTTGAAATTTTTTAGTTTATTATTTCTTGTAAATTTAGTGCTGAGTAAAGTTGGATTTTCAAAGTATTGCTTTTTTTCGCTGCAACGATGTTTTGACCCGACACGACCGTGAGTGTATCAGATTTTTTTCACCTTCGACCCGACGGCTTTAAGGCCAGGACACACATGACCGCACCGAATATTATATATTAGTCTTATACTTGTCTGTTTTTTTATAGCAAGCGGATTTTTTCAAATGTTGCAAATTAAAAATTAAAAGACAAAGAGGGAAAAACACACTTTTTCCAGGGGCTGTGTAGTTCATAAATAAATCGTTCAAAATGAACGATTCCAGAGCATGAACCGAATGAATCGAATCTACGTTTCCCACTCAAATCGTTCAAAATTAACGATGAATATTCAAATCCGCCGAATCCAAATCGTTCAATAAGAACGATTTGAATTTGGCGTGACTGCGTTGATGCTACCCATGAAAGGTTGTGAATCATCATTAGATCCTTAAGAAAGGCCATTCAGGTTGGCAATAAAAATGAAATCTTCGCCATAATAACTATTGATTTCACTCGTAGGTATTTGCGGTATGTACTTAAGGGTGGCAGAACTAAATATACAATGAATTTGTAGAACGTGACGAAACAAGAAATGTGTAAGGATTGGCATTCACGCAATTTTCCTTGAATGATTCTAATTTCTTTTTTTTAGAACTTCGTGACCTTCATAATGTTTTTGGAAAAAATGCGTTTTTATTTTTTATTATTCCATTTTTATTTTCTACTCCCTAGTTTTTAATCAATTTTAAAATTATCACAAGTCAATTACTTTTCAGCATCGAATTTGAAAATAATAAATCTCAAAATAATAGTAGTTAGCATTATTTTCACTCTTATCTTAGTGCGAAATATAAACGAATTCAAAATTTGGAAATCACAATTTCGGAACGGAATGGGCTTAAAATCGTTTCCTCCGGTATCTTTCATTGATAAAAAATGTAAAACAAACTAAAGTAGGCTATTGAGAAAACGTGAAAACTATTTTTCCAAATGGAAATTTAGTTCATTAATTGGGGCATAATAGAACAATATTTCAGACATATGATCATTGATATATTACGAGGCATATTTATAAAGTTTGCTTATATTTAAATGCTGGAGCTTCAGAACACAGTTTTACTCCTGCAGCGCCATTTACTGTTTCATTTAGAGGCTACAACAGCATTTGTTTTGTTTCATAAGTTGTTTGCTTGTCCGAAAATACAAACAGCAATGCCCACAACAATCGTTGATCCCGCCAGCTGTGAATTGCGTTCTGTCATACGATTCTTGAGTGGATAAGGATTGTCAGCTGCTGAAATTCATTGGGAGTTATGCCAAGTTTATGGACCTACAGTCATGAATAAAGGAGAGGTTAGACAATAGGGCCGTGAAACCAACCAACTTGAAAGAGTGGATAGGTAGACAAAGTTTCGAAACCGAAGAGGAACTCAAGAACGGCAATGTCAATAGATTCAACTCTCAGGCGACGACTTTCTATGCAGAGGGGTTAAAGAAGCTAGTGCAGCGATACGGAAAGAGCTTAACAGTGAACGGCGATTATGTAGAGAAGTAAAGCATGCTTGTTGCTATCTAAAAGTGCCAATAAAATGTGTTTCATATGATTATATTTTTTTCTTGACCAAACGGCCCTCACCAAATGAATATGCCTTATATATTATCACAAAAGGGGAGGAAATGTGCAAAATTCCAAGCCGATCCGACAATGGGAAGTGGGTAAGATAACAATGACAAGGTTTCATCGATGAAACAGACAGACGAAACAAGTTAGGAAAAAGCCTGTACTACCCAAAATCCTAAAGCAAAGATCATGAAAATTGAAATAATCAAAAATTACGATTAGGCTAGATGAAAAAATTCAAGTTGTATTTTTTCAAATTTACAAATTTTGCTTAATTAATTGTGTCAAATCATGAAGCTAAAATACGCACCTTGCGATTTTTTTACAGCTTCAATTTTGAGAAAAGATACGAAATACTTCCGGGAATCCAGCAAACAAATGCTTTTATATTAACGTGAATGAGCTTAAAGAAAAAAATTGGCTACAAGCTCGCCAGGCTAACTAGGGTAGAAAAATAGGGGAGCATTATAGCCTTGTAGGTAGAGCTGATCAAAAGGTCTGGGGTTCAAAATCCTGACAAAGACTTCGAACACCACCAAATAAGAGTCCTCTGAGAGGGGGCCCAGGGAAATTAATTGGACAAAAGCGCTTATGCGTGTGATATTTGCATACCCGTGGCAATTTTCGGAGTGAACTCTACCCTCGCCAATCAGCACCGATCTCCCGTTGAAATAAATCAATTCCCCAAGACAGTTTCCCTGTACAGTTATTGCGTGATGGAGACTTAAGCAAAAATTTGTCCCTCTGAGAAAATCGGCGAGGAGCATGAGTGCAAGTGCGCATTTTTTATTTTAATTGTTTATTGCCCATTTCATCAACGTGAGTGCGTCACCGGCGTAAGCGAAAACTTGTTAAACCTGAGTGATTGTTTGAAAAGGAAAGTCCCTCAAGGGTCACCACCAGACCTCGTTGAAATTTCACAAGGTGTTAGAAAAAGGACACCCATGAGATGTGGTTTTGATGTCAGCCGCCAAGGCTCAATATTTTTCGGGATAACAGCGACGGAAAGTACCAGAATACTCCTAAATGTATCCATCCCGCAGCTAAACAATACACTATCTGTTCGCTTCATCCTAGCAACGGCATATGAGGGTCTAATGTTGTTCTGCAGGATGCATTTTATTGATGCTTTCTGCGGAAATTAGTTCCCTGTAAAATCTTCTAAGTGAGTGACTAGCTAGCACTTAAATATGTATTATATTGTTTTCAGTTAAAATTATAACTTCCTAAACCTCCCTCCCTGATTTTTTCCCTTCCTGTCCCCCCTCTTTTTGTCCAGCAAAGATCACGGCCTTGGAGAATTAATTTTTTTTAAATGTTAAATGGCTGTATAACGTTTATTCATTCATACCGACCTCCCGTTTGAAACACTGAACAAGTGAGAAGCGTGATATGCAAGCGAAAAACAAGAGATAGAATCGTCAATTTTGATTGGAAATGAAAGATAAATTTCAGTCTATTAGGGAATTTTTTTCTTGCCTTTCTCTCACGCACAGGACATTTTTCGAGACAGCCCCAGGTGATTCAGCGAGTGCGGTGTTTTCGTTCCATTATGGTGTGCGATAAATGAGAGGCGATGGAGAAATTCACCGACAAGGCTCGTCAAGATGACTGTTTACGCGCAGCATACTGGTGAACGACGGCTTCCTCCCAAACCATTCGCTTGATACGATTGTAGATACATGCATAGCTGATGGAAACGATACCAACGCGCTGGTCATTTTGTAGTCTACTTCTTCCCGTCGTTCCCGATTGTTTTCTCGAATTCATCGTCAATATGCTGTGAACACACAATTATAATGTATAATTAGCTTCATTCAACTCTAAAAATGGGAACTTTGCATTGTATTAATTGCTATTACGTTGATTGTAATGGGAGCTATACGGGCAGGATAAACCGGCAAGAAAAAAACTAAAAAGAAGTTATGATTGAGCTAGATGCAGAAGTTAGAGTTTTATTTTTTATTATTCGTGAATTCAATTGAGTAGCTACGGATATTTTATAAATTTGTTAAGCGTACACTTCGATAAAATCACTGTTTCAACTTTAAAAATAGATAAGAAAAATCTCTATGGAGTCCAGCGTGGCTTTTAATGCTTTTTTTATTAACAAGAATGAGTTTTAAGGAAAAAAATCCATTGAAATAGTTCACTTAACCACTCAAAACTGGAAACTAACATTGCTGAATCCTATGTATATACCTATATTTCATGAGGTTCATTTAACGAACCCATGAGGCATTTAGAATCGGTTTCTATTGAATTGTTTCTCTCCTTGTACATAACAAATTATATTGAATAATCTGATCCTTATCCCTGTCATAGCCTTACTTCACATTCGTAACTGGGTATACGTTAAAAATCTGAAGTTAAAAATGCTGATTACCAATTGCTTGTATTTCCAGCCCCTGAGTGTGCGTGCAAATCTCCACCATCAATCGAAATTTATCGGCCCCCGAAATTACCTCCAGGGGGTCATTCGACCCGCGAAAAAATTTCCGTGCTTTACACCAAGGTGCGTTTATCACGCAACTTGAGACGTGTAAAGGCTGCGTGCGCTATTTGACAGCCAAGAAACTGCGGTCAGGACAGGTGCATTTTCAAGGGAACATAACTTGTGTAGGCATTATTGTAAGATGCTTTCAGAAACATGATTGTGACGGATTCACTCTTAAAATTCAGGCAGGAAAATAACAATATCAGCCTATGTACTGTTAATTGATATTTGGGATGGATTAGAATTTCTAACAGTGCAGAAAATCACGGTTCTAACATTGAAGGGAATATTATCATGACTTAAATTAATCTTTTTTATGCATGGAATCACGCGGAGATATGTTGGGGATTATCTTTTAGGATATATTGGTACGCTCTTTTGTATTTCAAATATTTTCAGCAGTCATAAATTATCACCAGATAGGCCTATCTCGCAAAACTTGAACTATTTATTCAACAAGCTGTTATCTTATTCGAAACACTAAAAATACATTACTCAAGAAATTCGAATAACCTAGACGACTTAATGTTAAAATTGTGTATTTTAACTTACTTTTTACATGTTTATTTTGAGACAGATGTCAATAAATTGCAAATTAAAGTTTCCTAAGAAAAACTTTATGCTATGAAAGAGATAATTCATATTTCTGCCATCTAGTGGTAAAGTGGAAAAATAAAACATTTCTTTGCATGTCATGTGTCAGAGAATGCAATTTTTCTTAATCAAAACAGGTGTTTATTCGCGGAAAATTGTACAAGTAGAGCATTAAAATGGGCTATCCTTCATAATGTTGCCAATGGAGGATCACATCTAGCAGCTAATTAAGTGAATATGTGCTTTTGAATAGTATGAAGACACCGCAATCTATATACAAACTTATTTAATACTCGTATATCCAACTTTTTTTAAAAGTTGAAATGGTGAATTTATTGAAGTGTACGCTTAACAGCTTCATAAAATATACGTTGATATTCAATTAAATTCACGAATAATACAAAATAAAACTCTAACTTCTGCATCTAGGCCAATGATAATTTAAAGATGCTCACTACATTCGGAAGAATGTATTTCACTCTACTGTAGTTTCAATCTCATCAATTATGGTTAACAGGACCGAAGGAAGTAATAAGATTTGCGCCGTAGGGTGGTCATTAAAATTAGATCAGATGCTTAGCTCTGCTCTCCTAGAATATATCAAAACAGTTTTTTTCGTTAATCGGCTACTTTACAAAAATAAAATAAAAAATATTTTTCAACACCACGTACTACTTGTAGATTCTAAGGTGTGCAAACTTTTCAAACTTGTTTTTCCGAAGTTCCCCACCATATCTCCGGGACATCCAGAATTAATGCGATAAAAATTTTAGCTTTACTCTTTAGGGTTATAACTTTGTTTTCGCGGTTTCAACGCTAGAAGGTGAACGAGAATATTTTGTTTTCCTTACTGCGTGAAGCACGACAGGGAACGCGCTAACCGCTCACCTGCCTTTCGTGCTGCGGTTTATCCCTTAAGAAGGGCCTTATGCTACTTTAAACCGCCGACTGAAGCCTCAACGAAGCCCTCCTGAGCCGTCACCAGGGAAACAGAATCCCAAGCCATCCCCCGTGAAATCTCCCCATACCGGAAATCCGTTCTAGCTCTTCCCTCCTCAAAGAATTTATCTCCCACATCTTACACACTCAGTCTATCCTTTTCTTCCTCTTCATCACACTTCTGGAATACACACCTTTGGGTTATCTTTCTTAGCGTTCATCTACAACTACATGCTACCCATTCAAGAGCAGCGTCTTTTCTAACGAAGTTAACCATATATTACGGACGCCAACATACTACGGAAGATCTGATCATATAAATAAAATAAGAGAGATAGATTGTAGAACAGACAGATTCAGAATGTCTTTTTTTCCACGATCAATAAGAGATTATAACGGCAGCGATAGAACTCATAAATAGATTGCATGACTTGTAGTGTAGCCTACTAACCTATGTAAAACTTAATGCTTGTCTCTTAATTTTATTATTATTTCTAACAGCATATATTAGTATAGTTTGTTAGTATACGTGACGTTTTTTGGACCGTGTGGTGTGCATGTGGGAGTCCAAATGCATGCTACATGCTGGTGATTGATCACCCCCTGCCAAGCACCCTAGAGGTGGCTCGCAGGTTATTATGTAGATGTACCCCTTCAAGCAGAGTAAAAAGGCAGGGGTATTAGGAATCCAGCCATCTTCTTATACATATAGAACAAACTCCAAAATGTTGTTGGTCACACCATTTATAACTTGGGAACGGCAGCACCGATTTTAATGGAATTTATTTTTTTTATTCGACTCTGCCCCTGATAACAGAATAAACATAAAAAAAATAGTGAAAGTTCACGAAAAAATTTATCTTGATCTTATGGATATTTTTTAGGAGTTGTTAACACTGCAAAAGCTGTCAAGTTGGTTAAAGCAAGATTATTTGTTTTGTTTTACCAATTTAATGACCTAGCTTCGTAACAACAAATTTTAATAGTTAAAACATAATAAAATTATTGAAATAATTTATTTCAAGCTAATTCTAGCTCAAATTGAGTCGTCAACTAATACGTCACTACCGTGTGTGTAAAAAAACTCAAGCAATTGTTGACCACCAGTAACGGCCGTATTTTTGTCGAAAAATCAAGTAGATTGATTTCGTTTCCTCGAAATTTTCTCAATTTCGTTTTATTGAAAGATGAGCTCATCTACAAAGTGTTCCCGAACATTATTGATGACCACAAAAATCAGGCCTCGGCCTAGTGCCCAGCATATGGCAGCACTTAAGGATGTCCCAATTCATGCTCCTTTGTTGTTGGCTGCCCAGAATCTGGCTGCCTAAATACATGCTGCCCAATGGCTAACGAGTTGGGACACGGCTTCAAACACGCTTTACTGTAACAAACAAAACAGAAACGCTTAACCCACCATTTTGATAGGTGTGGTCTTTTGAGGGAAAAAGGTGGTACAACTTCATTTCTTCGTGAAAAAACTTTTTCTCCCGAAACATAAAGGACTTTAATGAACGCTACTGCCAACCTCGTTAGAACACTTCATTTTTATGTGTAAACGGCTGGTGTCATAACACCCCCTGCCACACGCCTTTTAGGTGGCTTGCGGGGTATTATATAGACGTAGATGTAGATGAAAATTTTAGTAGAATAAGTACCATAAAAATAAATAAAAGCCAGAAAAAATTAAACACAACAGAAAATAAATTATAGGCAATATGATGAAGTAAGTAGAGGTAAAGAATGACAGGTTACCTCTACTTACCATTATCCCTAATATCCCTCTCGTATTAAACGCTAAATCCTTATCTCTGAATCACATGAATGGAGAGTACTTCTAAGGAAAGAGTTTCCGGCTGTTCGTGCACAATCTCTGCTCTCACCAAGGTCATTTTCCCCAACGCGCGAGCCCCAAGTTCCTACTTTGCCGTGACTACCGGAGCGAAAACGAGGGAGTCGCGCCGTTTTCTTTGATGCGAATCGGTAAGCTCGCGGCGGTATAACCATAAGTGCCACTATTTCTGGGAAAAGTCCCTCTTATTTAAGGCTTTATAGCACAATTTAATGCAGGAAATGTAAGAAACGACTGAAAAACAGTCATATTTTCAGCGTGAACACGAATGTGAGGAAAATATTTTCATCGTTTTACTAGCGAAGATATAAGAACAGTAAATTTTCAGTTTTAGCAATACTAGCTACCAGAGTTAACGATAAGTACTGATTGCGGTCTTAATGAGCTTCGTATGGAGAACATTTAGGCCTCAGGGTTTAACACAAATGTTTTTTGACACCCAAATCAAAAATTATTATTGACTACTACTTCTTTTACTTACCATGAATAAGTTAATAGATATTAACGTAGTAAATTTCTGCCGAAGTCGTTTTTGCAAGCCCTAAGGATCTGAGAGAATCAAAATAGAGAGCCAGACTCAGTTTCATCGATACAAACACGTATTTTTCATCGCATTCGAATAAATAAATATCATCTTGAGCCAAGTTATTTTTACGATCTCATAAATATGATAGAAGCAAATCAAAACGAAAAATTACACCCTTTTAGCAAAAGAGTACGATTAATGCTATCTAATATTAACAATCAAACTACCAGAAGAAAACCTTCCTGCCATCCATTAAGGGGACGACCGACATAATAGGAAATATCCTACGAAAATTCCAGACAAGGACAGTCTTCTCGCCTCACATACAGACAAAACATCTCCTAAAAACCGTCAAGGATAGAACTCCACTACAAGTGGTAGGGGTCTACCAAATTCCTTGACAGTCCTGCGGGAAGAACTACATGGGCGAATCAGGCAGATCAGTCAAAACACGCCTAGAGGAGCACGAGAGAGCGATTCGACTGGGGCAATCAACGAAGTCCGTGGTAGCAAAACACGCAGCGCTTGGCCACACAATCGACCTCAAGGAAGCCAAAATCCTTGCCAAAGTTAAAGGTTTTAAACAGTGACTCGTCAGAGAAGCCATTGAAATATCCAAAGAAGAAAAGAACAATTTCAACAGGGACACCGGCATTGAAATTAGCCCGTAGTGAGAAAAAACAAACAGCAGCCCACTCCTCCGACCTCCCGCTCTCCTCCCCCCAATACCTGACATAGATACCTATATAAAAGAATTTAAACTCCCAACTCTTCAGAATTCCTTGAAAAAGCGACCAGCATTGGTCGGAAAACGTCGGGGCCACCCAAGAATTGACGCGGCGACATAGCCCAAAAGTTTTTATTCATAACTATTTAAAATATTCGAGGGAAAGAAGTTTCGTACCCTTCAATTAAATTTCCGAAAGGATTTTATTCTTACTCTGCATCATAAACTCAAGAACGCGGAAATTGATGGAAGCTTCACCTAACTTGCTAGCTATCCAAGAAAGGGCCACCTTGTTCACTCTGGGACATAAAATGCAAATGATGGCAATGAGAACGGCTTCCCCAAGGATTAAAAGTAATTATACCCTTCCAGAATTGCGTGCTTTGGACGCATATCGTCCCTCTAGCATTTCTGAGCTTTGCCCCTAAGTGCAGTGCCCCTATGAGTATGCAGCTATGTCACCGAGGGAGTAATTATGAAAATTGAGTATTGACTGAAAAGGTATATAACCTGATTCTAAATTCTGGTTTGTTACCAATTAAACCACTAAAATTGCTACTTAAATGCTCGGAAAAAGAGACTATATGAAGAGACCAGTGCTCCATTTATAAAATTTTAGGTACCGGAACGCATACCCTCGCAATTAATCCACATGTGGTTTCCAAATTTAACCCCCTTTTAAAAATTTCTATTTTTTAAATTTGTAACTAAAGTTACAAGGAGGAGTCATGCTATTTCAAATGTAAAAAAGATGATATGATAAAATTTTTTATTTATATAAAGTACTGAAGAATTATTATTATTAATAGTACCCAAATTTATCTGATAGGTTCTGTTCCGGCCGAAATTAAACCCTGGCAGATATCAAAGAAAATACAGATTAAGAGGTGCGTTTTCCAATTTAAGCCAATTATTTTAGATTAATAAAATGTAAAATTTTGCAAATGAACAGTTAAATCAGAATGAAAAAATACTTCCAAGATTAATCGTGTAAATTGGTTGAAATGTAAGTCAAATTCATTTCTTTATTGTATATATTTCAGGAATAATGTAATATAATGTAAATATCACAGACAGGAAAAAAATTACCAAAAAACATAGCCAAAAAACCGTCGTCTCATTCTTCATCGCGTGACATAAATTTAAAAATTCCAGTGAATGGAAGAAGCAAATAGTTAAAATATATTGTACCCCGGCGTGTAAATATATTTTTTTCCTCTTTCTAGCATTAAATTATGTCTTTTTTCTGTTTGTTTGTGGATTATTATATTTGAAGGTAAAGCAAGGGAGAATGAGTAGAAACACTTTGACGAACCTACAACTATCAGAGAACCTTATACATCCGCTAAAGCTGCGCACGTGGGTAAAAGTGATACATCTTTAAACCTGCCGCGTTAATTTTGGTGAAATTACCATTAATTATCACAGGAAAAAATTCACCAGGGTTATAAGTCAAATCTCGGACCTTTCCAGACAACTTTGAATGGACTGCGAAGGCCTGACATCATGAATCTTGTAAAATTAGACCCATGAATCTGTTAGCATATTTAACGCGGAGTTGTAGAAGACACTGGTTCGGTGTAAGTGAAAATTGTACCTTCAACTCAAGACACTTCATTTAATTAACGTAAGATGAGAAGAGTATTCTTACACAGAGTAAAAATAAATAGATACATTTGGTCGCTACCAACGAACATCTGAAAATTGAAATAACAACAGTCTCGTAAATTTTCACCATGAGTCCTGTAAAATTTCCATGGTAATGAATGAATCCGAATGGCATAGCTGTCTGAAACGTGGCCCTGAAATTATAATGTTTAAAGGCCTGGTTACACGGTATATTAACCTCGTACAAGTAAATGTACGTTTGCGTGAATGATTTTGGTGGACCGGAACGGAACATGTACGAATGCATAAACCAAATTAGAACAGGTTCTATTTTCCGTTCATGCATTCGCACAAGTTGCGTGGTTACACGGTGCATTTTCGTGTTCATTCACGCGTTCATACATTTAGACATTAACCCGTACGTGTTAATGTATTGTGTAACCAGGCCTTAAGAATCGATTATCGGAACAGGAAATATTTTTACCCACAGCAATTTTAAATTTCAACTGCGTTTACACAGCAGGTCTAAAGTACATCACATGTACACCTATGCAGTGAAGGGATGGCTATATTATAGCATCAGCAATACGTCCTTTGAACGCATGATAAGGGAATGCCTACGGGGCACTGCCGAAAATCCAGCGTCTTTATCCCTGCAGCTGACTTTCACTCAAAATATCCTCTCGCAACCCCAGCCTTCATTTGCAAGCCATCCATCTCGTGCTTCGCGAGACTTTCGAGAGAGAATCGGCAGCGGTCTCGGGTCCACGCTCACCTGGCGGCCAACGCTCTAATCTCACCTCTCTCTCTTCATTAATAGCAGGGAAACCTTTTTCGGCGGAGAGAGAGAGATGCGAAGATCCTTGAGGACCCATAATGCTCTCGGCCCTTCACTCGCAGAGCGAACCGGAGCGAGGTCTCGTGTTCAGTGACTTAACGCTATGGAAATTGGAGGACCAAGGGTCAAAGAAGAAAAGGAGAACAAAATATATTTTCTGCCTAAGTCATAAGTTAAGGTGAATATGAAAATATTTTCATCATTTTACTTGCGAGAATAGAAGAACAGTAAATTTAAGCTTCAATGATATAGTAGTAATAATTATAGATACGTGAAAATGGTACTTTCATTTTTATTTTATCGCGCTTTCAAAAACAGTTTATCGCATTTTGTAGCGTCTATTTTTTATTTTCATAATGAGGTAGATGACGATGAAATGTAATGACACAGTTGTATGACTAAATACAGAATATTTTAAATAATTATGCTGTAGAACAATAATAAATTAAGGAATAAGACATATAGTGGCGGAGGTGTAGCTTGCCCGCGCTCACTTGTAGTTCGCGGCCACGTCGAGACCTAGCCAACTAGCAGCTGGCCAGTCGCTCACATGCTTTAAGCGGTGAGTGTCAGCGGAGCATTTAAACTGCGCTGGGCACAAAATGTACGAATTTTGCCGTCGAAAAGGCAAATTTGCGTAAAAATATCATAAAAGTCCAGTCATCGCATCTATGTCGCATTTATTTGCGCACATCGCATTTATCGAATTTGCGATTTTCACGCATCTCTAGTAATAATTTGTCTTTGTTGTGCGAGATTGGAACAAGAAAGTACCATCTTCAACACTTATGTGAGGTAAATATTTTCTTAATTTTACTAGCGAGAATGAAAAAAACAGTAAATTAGACCTGTAAAAGTATATTAAAAAGCTATGCTCGTTAATGGATTTGACGACTGAAAAACAATATCTCATTTAGTGTGAACACGAATGTGAGGAAAATGTCTTTATTGTTTTATTGCGACAATCAAATGGCAAAAAATTTGGACTTTGATTATTTTTAAAATCAATAAAAGTTTTCAAAGCTGATGGCTGAAAAAAAAAAATCATGTTTATAGTGGGAACACAAATGTGAGGAAAATATTTTCTAAATTTTACTGGCGAAAATGCAAAAACAGAAAATTTGAGCTTTAAAAGTACACTAAAATTCAATACTAGTTACCAGAGTTAACAATGGAAATACACTTTCATGTTTGCGGTGTGAATACGCATGTGAAGAAAATATTTTCATCATGTTACTAGCTATAACACAAGAAGAGTAAATTTAAGCTATAATAGTATATTAAATAGCAATATTAGTTTCCGCAGTTAACGACTGGAAAGCGATTTCAAGTTTACAGTATCAAAAAGAATATGAAAAAAAGATTTTCATCAATATTCTAGCCCGAATACAAGAAAGGTTAATCTGACCTCTAATAGTAAATAAAATTTCAATAATAGTTATCGGAGTTGACGACTAAAACAATATGTTTTCTTCTTACGCTCTTCCTTCTCAATAGCAGTGACAGCAAACATAGTGATCGATAATTACCTTTGTGGTTATGATTCATTTGCAATGACGAGGTGAGCACTAGGTCAAGGAATACTTAGAGGATTTTGAGTTTTTTAGCAAGTAGCTGCATTTTTTACTTCATAGAGACTTAATTTTATGTTGTTTCAATGCTAGTATTTCGCTTTTTAAGCCAAGAACACTCGGTAGTGAAGGCTATTCGGGTTCTCAACCGGGTAATCTCCCCCAAGGTTGCCAAAAAAAAATTTAAAATTTTTTTTTAGAAAAAAAAAAATTAAAAGGCAGCCATGGAGGAGATTACCCGGTGGAGAACCCGAATAGCCTTTACTACCAGCATACGCCGGGAAAGCATCCGATCTTTTTTCAAGAACACACGCTTTTTTAACTTAGCCAGTTTCACTTGGAAACCTAAGCACTCCTGCTGTTGAGTTATCGGAGATATAGCGTGGAGAGTGCATAAACTCTCTGGATACAATGGAAAAATAAAAAATATTATCGCCTTCTGCTCTTTCTCACAGAGTTATACTTCGCATTTGGCCTTCACCGGGGAGAACAGAAATCGAGCAACATTTATGAGGTGTGCGGTGTTTTCATATTGATCTAATCGCTTTTACTCGTGTAGGCACTCGAAATCATTGCCTCACTACATGCTAATCTCAGTGCTGCTTGAGAATGTCTCCAAACGACGAAATATCGAAATCTTTCGTTATTTTAGCTATTATTTGTTGGGGATTTAGTGGAACAAAATTCCTAAATAAACTCCATGAAAGAAGCATATAAATTCCTTACAAATACCTAAAAGTTAGACACTTTGGATAAGTATTTTGAGCGAGATATGAGCAGCATCAAATTATTCATCGACTTTTCATTGGTGGGGAGATATAAACATTATTCACACATGAATTATAACCTCCGTAATTTTATGTGGCATTTTGAAATTTCCTTTCGGTCTCATTATCCATACTATAATATGGTATTTCCTGGAGTATAGGTCATTTAAACAAAAGTTAGCAGCCAACGTTTCGATTTATTTTCTTAAATCATCTTCAGGGCTATGTTAGAAAAAGTGTGAAACAATATAAAATACAGAGAATAAGACGATACACAATATTTATACATAAAGAAGGAACAATTGGGTTTTTTTTATATATAATACAATATAATTTAAAGAAATATGTATATATAAACATATATATAAGAACAGAATGTAATATACAAAAAATTTTGACATACCTCTAAACTTTGAACATATTTATTTATGTTTTGTTTCTAAGGTATTGCCACAACCTAGGTTACCATTAATTTTGATGTATTAAATAAAAATAAATTTTGCTGAGGTTATCGATGTCTGTTTTTTTATTGCAACAATTTTTCGTTTTTGAAATATAAATATAATGTCAAAATTTTTTGTATATTACATTCTGTTCTTATATATATGTTTATATATACATATTTCTTTAAATTATATTGTATTATATAAAAAAAACCCAATTGTTCTTTCTTTATGTATAAATATTGTGTAACGTCTTATTCTCTGTATTTTATATTGTTTCACACTTTTTCTAACATAGCCCTGAAGATGATTTAAGAAAATAAATCGAAACGTTGGCTGCTAACTTTTGTTTAAATGACCTATACTCCAGGAAATACCATATTAAATACTAAATAAGGTCAAGAAAAGAAAAATAAATAATAATTATCCATACTCATTTTCGTCGTTTCCAATGCTTTCAGGTCTTGTTTCATCATTTAATTATCACGTAAGGTTAATAAATACATGGGCCATTTTCTTTGCATCTCATATTAATCCTTAAATTAATAGTTTTTAATGCGTAGTATTTGTGCGGAAAAAATAACGATTCTAAAACGGTCCTAAAATCAACAATTTATTAAGTAATTTAATATGAAAAACTTTATTTTTTTAGCAACCTCATCATTTGAATTATATTCATCAGCAATTGAAATAAGTTTCCGATTTGCCACACGGAAAAATGGAATCAAGTATTTTACATAACATATACACTTTGCATTTGCGTTCTATGAATAAGGTAACTGCCAATCAGTTTTCAATGGGACGAGTTACTTCTGAGGTGAGGGGTGATATTACCTAGAATCGAGTCATTATTGCGCGATGGGTTATGCAAAACTCGCAATGATAACAGGCAAATGCAAAGAACAATTAAATGGGCGACGGTAGTATCCCCATGGCCAATTGATATTTACAACCCAAGTCAAGAAAAAATATTAAATTGATCTGCGACGATTCCAAAATTGGAGACACCATGAGGCATTAACCAACGATTCCAGAATCGTCTGGTTCACTACCAAGCACTATACATTATATACCAATGCGTCAATCCAATTTCTGGGTAATAGGCAATTTGAATAGTTTCCGCTGACTTCCCCTCCCGTTGGCCTGGGATCAAATCCCGGCAGTGCCGGAGACTTTTCAGGTCGTCTGATTCCCGCGTTTGAAAACTTTGTGAAGGCCAGTTCAAATATAGCACGCCTTTCGTCGGATGGGAAGTCAAGCCGTGGGTCTCTTATCAAGAGTAGACTAATGGTCGGATTTTTCTCCACCTTCCTTCCCTTAACACGTTGCGTACCGGGGTATTTTAATTCCTAGGAACGCCGATTATAGGTGTTGAGATTGGAAATATGTGCCTATTAGGGCGTAATGCCTTTGGTTTAAACATGGTTAAAAAGCTAATGTTTAGAATATAACTTTACCCAATCAAACGTTATGATGCATCAATTCATTATGAATAACGAACAACAACTGAAAACGTACTAACGAATAGGTATTGTACGCTTTAAAATTGTTTTCGCTGACGCGCCTAAATGACGAGAATCTTCGTCATCCGTCCGGAACGTTCGGGAAAAAAACGACGAGAATTCTCGCCATCCGTACGCAACGTGTACGAAAATGAACAAGCTGTCGCTAGCCTCCTCTCATTTCCTTGCTTCTTCGATAAATGTGGGGTTGTCCTTCAGTGTGCACTTCAATTGCACCTCTCCAGCAGTTTTCTCGACGCTTTTCGCAAAGACACGCACAGACCATACTTTTCTATACCACTTTTCTCTTCTTCCCGGCCAATCTAGAAAATTTTAGGTTGGATTCACGACGGGCTTTCGTGGCATGGCATCGAAATACTTGCGAGAGCAAACTCCCAACTTGGACGAAACTCAACGTTTTCGAATGCACCCCACATAACTTTAGAGACTGACGTCAAAATAAGGCCGTGATATTCGGGGCAAGAAATTTTCAAAACTTTACTGAATACAGCTACTTAACCATCACTTACTTCCCTAAAGTACCAAATTCTTTGGAACTCCAGGGCTGGTAAAGCATAATTAATATAATGTATGGAGGTGGCTGTGCCGCAGGGCGAATGGATGGTAGCTGGCGTTCAAATTAAGACTCGAATCTCGAGTTGGTTCCCTCCCGGAGTCCCTGCCGAGTGTACGGTGAATGTGTTATTCAGAGGAAACGTCTCTTCTTTCCCATGCCCCCTTGCGTCTCCTATGAACTTTCCCCTTTATCATTTCAACCGGAAAGGCTCCCTCCGTCATATCATATTTTGCCCATGCCACCACCAAAATGTTCCTAGAGAGGATTGTACGCACACGAAATCGTAAACGATGCTCGTGGGGGGAAATGTATAATAATATTGCATATTTTGTGAATTGTGAAAACAAGAAAAAAAATTACTCCCCAAATAAATGTAGAGGCATATGCTGAGGTATGCGATTACTTCCTCTTGTCCTCCAACCTGCATTGAGATTAAGGCAGAATAACTCAATCATTGGTTCGCCACATTTATTTTGAAATCTTTTATCATTGTTTCCGTCCTAATTTTTCTCATTTATTGATACTCATTGAGGATATTAAAATTCCAATTATAAGAAAAAGTACTAACTATACATCAGTTACGCCTAGGGAATCCGTGAAATTCTCTGGCATAATTTGATTGGACAGAAAGAAAATTTGTTATATTCTGGGTAAACTCTTCTCGGGATTCCCACCGGGTTAATTTTTCCATAATGGCCAACATTTCAAGCTCCGACTTGGGGCTCATCCTCTCATACTCATCATGTTTGAGAAACAACAAATAAAACTACATTCAGCCCTGAGGATGAGCTCCAAGTCGGAGCTTGAAACGTTGGCCATTATGGAAAAATTAACCCGGTGGGAATCCCAAGAAGATTCTACCCACTTCATTCGCTGGGAAAGTTTCAAATCATATTTCGCTTGTTAGATTCTCATCATGGAGAAATCCACGCGATGGAATCTATAGACGTGGACACATAAAACAAAATCGGAAAGTAATGGTAAAGAAATCGCTTATAAAACCAAATAACTTTAAAGACAGCGTTTCAATTTAAAAAAGTGAATAGATACCCTAAATACAATCTTTAAAATGTCCATTAACTATCCCAAATCATCATCATCATCATATGGTGTTCTGCCTGTCGGCAGGTCCCTTGCACCAACGCTGTCTCCATTCTTTCCTGTTTTCGGGCATTTATTTTAAGTCCCCATATTTTCCCATCTTTAAATTGTCAATTAACTTCAGCTTTCTCCTTACCCCTTCTTCTTATCCCCTCCACCTTTCCCTCCAAGGCTGCCTTTAAAATTCCATTACCTCTCATCACATGTCCCAGCTAGCTACTCTTCCTTTCATTTATTTAAGCCGTCAATGTTCTTTCCTCATCTACCCTGTTCAACATTAGCTCAATCCTTACTCGACCCGTCCACCGTATTCTTATCTTCCTCCAGACCCATATCTCAAACGCCCAAATCCTGTCCCTGTCTCTCTTCCCCATCGACCCAGTCTCAGATCCATACATAAACACACTCCACACATAACACTTCGCCAATCTCTTTCAATATTTTAAGTCCATTCCCTTGTTACATAAAACTCCTTTCTTATTCTTAAAAACTTCTTTCGCCGCTCCTATCCTTCTTTTTATTTCTCCTATACCTACTATCCCAAATATGGCTATTAATTGTGAAAGGAATAACAAATAAGGTTGCATCTTACTATTAGCAATAAGAGTTTCCATTTCAAAATATCGTCTTTGTAGGTTGAAAAATATAATTTCAGTACATTTAAGTAGGAAAAGGTTGCCTAATTCGCGCCAATTTAGGAATAAAACGAATTAACTCAAAAAGAAAGTTTTTAATGCTGCTAAATATGAGGAGGAATGTCTCTTCTCTCACAATGGAACTTCTCTCACAATTTTAGGGGACAGTTAATTCTAAGTTGAACACATGTATAAAAATCAATTTTAAACCTCTACAAACGGTGCGATTTAAGCAACCGGTTTCCCAAATCCCACCCCTGGAGGCCAAAATTATAAAATAATTTTTCAAAGAAAATGAGAGTCAGAGAGGCAAGTCATTTAAGGGTATTTTTTAGATCCCTCAACACAGAAAACATGGGCATTAAAATACCCGTAGCATAAGGTACGAAAACAGTTAAATCAGCAGTATTTTTGGTATTAATGAAAGATGTAGTTTTTTGCTTGATAAAAAAATATAAAAGAATTGAAAAAAATAGAAGTCTTTTGTAGAAGTGTTTATGCTTTGGAATAGTCTTTTCGCAGCAACTTTTTTTTAAGACTTCTGTTAGGCTGTGAATTTCCCAGACAAAGTCGAGCCTCGCCACCTGTTGGCGATACCACGAATTGTCGTGTTTTCGTTTTTGTTTTGTTTTGTTTTGTCACTCCGAGAATGTGAGTGAATAGTGCAGCCGTCCAGAAAACTTCGCAAGCGCAAGGTTGGAGAGCAACCCAAGGAGAAGGAGCCAAGTCGCGCCCCCGACGGGAACAGCAGCGGTGAGTGGTATGCCACCGGCCCGGCTCGACTTTGATTTTAACAATTTACAGTCCACATTTATAATCACGTTCGAAAGTGACCAACTTCTTACCCTGTACAGGTATACAGAGACATGGTACGGTTCGGGAGCGACCGCCAGTTTATACGAAATAATTTCCACTACCTAAACACGTGATCATACCACGCTGTTAATAGCACTAAATGAAACACAATGTACTTCAAAAATATGATATGTAGATAAAATTATGTAAATATAACTTATTTGTTTTTAATATTATTGTTAAAAGACGAAAGAAATAGCAGAAGAGATACTTTTTTTCTTCATAGCTACGCATCTGACTTGTCACTACACTGGCGGACACAATTGAAGAGTGGTGTGCTTGGTGATGCAGGAAGTTCCAGCCATTAGATTGCATTTATATCTAATACGCTGGTTTCTAGGATGGTGTTGCGATTTGGGAAGCGGTGTGATCTCCCCAAGCATATTTAAGTGTTTGGAGCGAGTAACGCATGCATCGATCGCTAACGGGATAAGCTTAGTGTCCGGCATTTTTTCTTTCTTTCAAGGTCATTTCTTTAGGGGCCATCAGGAGTTTTGCACACACGAAATTGCATCAGGATATGCCGACCACGACGTTAGAAAATGCGTGAGATGCAGATACTATCAAAATTTTCGATGCAAAGATTCCAGTCACGTAAATGGGCTCGGGGAACCCTCATGCTTAGCCAAGCATCGATGCCCTCCCTCTCCTAATAGACTTCCAATCATTGATATTCAAGAGAAAAAAAACATCTGAGAACACTTTAGCTACCTTTGGTTTATCAAGCCGAAGGATCCATTCTACGATCTTGAAGATAATGATATACCCCAATGCATACGTGCAGTATTCAATTTTTACTAAGTCTAATTACGGTAATTCATTGGTGGATCTATTGGGGGTGGGATAAAGGGTCTAAAGGGTAAAAACTAATCTTGAAAATGATACAGAGTATTAAAACTAGTCGACGGTCAAAAGTTAAGCTGTAGAAAGCAAATCTGTTATTTTCCATACCTTAAAGTGGAATTCTACAAGATTAAGGCTTCAATAATTCAATGCATCGATTCACACTAATATGCTAACCGGGCTCCTTTCGCAGCAATTTCTCAACGCAGCCGAAACACGTGTAATACTACAACCCTTTACCATGAGGAACACATTTTGAGATGCTTGCACACGTCTCCGATCTTCCTCCGACCCATTTCGTTGCTCGTTTATCTTCTTCCTTCTCCTTCCCGGATTCCCGAGTTGCGATTCGGATGGATTTTTTCTTTGAGGAAAGAGATGGCGAGGAGAGATTTTGAGAGGAAGAAAAACTCCTTTCTCTCTTCTTCTCAGCTTGTCTCCCGCTGAAAACTGCTTTGCAGTTGCCTTAAACCACTCACGAGGTGCCATGGGAACGGAAGACGCGCGAGCGCACGGAATTGTGGGAGACGGAACAGACCCGGAGCACCTGTTTCCGAAATCCATCTTTTGAGAGAAGTTGGAGAGGAGTGTGGAGGATGTGAGCTGTAGCTTACGGGGGCGAGGGAGGAGATAAGGTCGTCATTGTGGGGCGACATGTTCATGCAAGCATTCACGGAGGTGATTTTTTTTCTCCTTCTCCTCACCACAATACACGTGAGACGAGGCAAGGTCTTTGTCCGGGGGAGTTTATGAGGAAAAGGAAGTTTTCCGGAGGAAATATTTCAGAGTAACTCGCGTTGCGGCAAATCGCGCGTGATGCGGCAAGCGAATTATGTATCCACGCGCAAGCGGCAACTTCGTCTCGTGTCCATCACATGTTCGGCTTCAAAAACTGGGTATGGATGTCATGCGTATCGATCGATGACAAACCAGAAAGGAGAAACTTCAATAATATGTGGTAAGGCATAATAAGTGGTGTTTTGCATATAAATTTCATGAACTAAACATCAGATATTCATTTAAACGTATTAATTCTTTAAGAACAAAACATTTCATTGGAATTGGAGATAAAATATGGAAGCAAAAAAAATGGCGATTGAAACTGAACGAAATATTTTCTGAAATATTTTCTAATACTGAATGAATATTTTCGCCACTAACAGGAGAACCGTGTACGCAAACTGGCCATGCGATTTTTAATGTCAATTTTTTAACTTCTCTTCACGTTTTTCAAACGTAATGGGTCGAAATATTCTCTCTTATTCCCCTCCACTCAACTTCTGGGTTCGAAACTTAACTGTGAGTATCGGAGTTTCGATTAATTTAGTTTCATTCCCGGGAATAAAGTCTCGTCGAAACTAAACTCCTTGTGGATTTTAATTTCGTGCAGGAACAAAACTTAACCTTGGCCTCGTATTTTCGTTTACCTCCGAGTCGAAACAATACATTTTTGTTTAATTTCACTTGCCATACCTGGTTTCAGGAGGGTTAATTCAAGGATATGTTCATGGAAGACCCAATTTTAATATGCTAAGCTTGGCAGTTCCTATAAGGAAACACAACTGATAAACAGGTACCTGATTACGAGGGCAGTTTATTTTTAACCTCTGCTACGCCATACATAAAATATAAAGTGAATAATTGAATCATTACACTGTTAAAAATTATGCGCTCTTGTACCTACTTTTTGATAAAAATTCCTCAATGCTTGAAACATTGGTCGTAACTACGGGAAAACTATGCAATATCATATTCGTAAGTTGCTGCTGCCAATGGCTTCCAATAAGCTTTATGGTTGCTCTGAAGCTCATCGACCGTTTTAAAACGCTTCTCCTAGCCTCATCTTCATTTCATCGAAAAACTGAAGCCGTCGCAATTCCTATCTATTGGCGACGCGTCGCCAATAGATAGGAATTGCTCGACCGCTGATTGAAAGTATTGCGCTCATATTGCTCAAGAAGCTGATGTGTTGCGTAACTGCGGGCGTTTTAGTTGATTTAAAAATCCAGGAATCAGTATGTCATTTCTTTTTTTTTATGTTTCTCCACCATCGTTGTAAATTTCCTAATCGGCCCCTATCCATCCCATGAGGAAAGGAATTTTCCGTAGGAAATATAGTCACACGCGTGATGACGACCCATACCTGCTAAGACTTGCAAATAACGCATATATGCCGGAGAGACTGCTTCCTCTTACATCAATCGAATGTTCTTACTCTTAAAAATAGGAACAGATGTGATAGAAATAACGGATAATTCAGCTTAACGGTTCCCATTCTAAATATATATTTTTTTTAATCCAAAGGTTACCATCCAGGAAACAAGGGTGAGATAGCGTCTTTCATAGAATATCTCGATTAAAATTGGCACATAATTCTGGTCAAAATAAGCTAATATATAAAATGGGGACTAAACATAGTGGAAAATTCTACGATTTCATTGGGTGTTCCTCAGAGTTTCATATACGGACCTTTATATTTTGAAGTTTCAAGGCTGATTTTCCTACAAGGAAGAATAATTAGTAAAAGAAAACCCCATAACATTAAATTGGTACCTCTACTTTGCTTACTTTTCAAAATGTTGAAAAAAACAGTGGAATTTAAAGATTAGTTTCGACAGCATGTTAAAGCTCATTTGATTAAATTTCTCGCCAGTGCATTACGAAAATTCTTTAAAAATGTCCGCTATATGAAAATCTACCTTTTTTGCTTTGTTCCCGTTCTGATGTACCATTTTAAAATATATATCGATGAGCTAAGGCATGAAAATCAATGAATGAATAAAAATAGCGTGTGTGACGGAAATACTTTCTTAAAACGAAGGGAGTCTAACAAATAACTCATCAAATTTAACCTTCCTAATACGATCATCGTATTTCAGGGTTAGAAAGACAGATCCTTCACTGGATGTCCTTACCGCACAGCATAAAAGAGCATTAATATTCGATGGCTGAATACGTATAGAATTAGAAATGTCAACTGCTGGCATGGGGGAAATGATACGAAAGAAAGGATCACAAAAGAAGGAATATCTCATCGTTGCATATCGCGGCAAATTCCGGGCAGTTTCAAATTGAAGAGAGAGCTGAGGAGAAATTCATCCGGTGCATGCTAGATGAAAGAGTGAGTTTTGAATCCCATTTCAATTGCGAAAGCTATCCGATCGACACCAAAGTCAATCAGGCCAACGGAAAATATAGAGTGAAACGATGATTGTCGAATATTACCATGGTTTCATTGCCCTCATCCGGATAAATTTCCAAATGTGGGATCATGAGTGGTAAGTATTGGCCATTAATTCACAGGCATCGGCCAATTGATGGCCGTCCATCAAAATTCGTTTTTCCCGTAAGATAGCAGCAATTTTCGACCGGCAACCAGTGGTAAACGACCGGCATAGAAATCGATAAAAAAATCGACTCTCGGTAGAAACCGGAGAGTTCCTATCTGTCGCAACAATTATAGGCATTGAACTAAACTATAGAATTTTTGAAATCAATTAAGGACATATGAAAAATTATTCTTTGTGAACTCCAAGGTACGTTTTAAGTCGTAGTCATGCCAACAATGAATCACTTTAGTTAGATAAGTTAGGTCACCCCAGTAAAGCTTACCGTGAAACTACAAAGGGGTATTTTTTGGGGTATTTTCCAAACTTAATGTAACTTTTACGGCACTTTAAATGCAAACATATGTCGTAGAAGCCTGTGGAAAGACGAACAGTTTAAAAGTAATGCAACATTAAGAGAGGTATTGAGCATTGAAATAGCTGATAGTTCACATTTTTTGCATGTGATCTGGCGACAAAATGTGATTGGTGTGACGTCATATTACTCAATCGCAAATCCGGTTGCACAAAAACGAGGCGAGAAAGACAGTCGTAAGCAGTGAAGATGAATATCTTTAAGTTTTTGACGACACAGGCAACGATTTAAAGATTTTAGCCAGCAAAGTCTGACACTTTACCATAATTGGGCTTAAGGTAGACGTTATAATGAAATAACTTTTTGATGCAACCGAAACTTACATGCTGACGAAAGAAACATCAAAACGTGTAACCTTAACCTCTTAACCTCGGAATGTTTCCCTTCTAAAACAAAAATCAGGAAATATGATTATAAGGATAAAATTAATGCCATGTTTTCAAGTAGAACAATTGTCAATAGTTCGAAATAAATGGGAAGCACCCTATTATCCATGCAGAAATTTTCATCCGAATCAAGTCTGAAACCTAGTAATTCTTCCATTTAAATTATAGAGAATGCATTACTCCTTCTGAACTGGTCGGTCGTATTATGTTTTTTAAATTCATTTAAATCATACGTCTTCATTTTGAAAATTTGCCTTGCGCAAAGGATAGATCTTCGTCAATTTCTCTGAATCTCATATGACAATTTAGATCTGAGAAAATACTAAGGTAAAATTTTCAAATTCAATGAACAATCGGATGTTGACATGGGTCTATCCTATAGTTCGATGTTTAATTTTCCTCTCTTAAATAATTTTCATAACTAATCTGTTTATAAACCGACTTTCATTTCGGATTAAAAAAAAATAAAAGTCGCTTTTTCATTCGCCAACTAATTTTCTAAACGTAAAGAGGAGAGAGAGGCACTTGATATTTTATTACTTCATAGTAATTGATATTTGAAAACTTCCAGATGATAGAAAAAGTTTTAAAGAATTTATCCGACGCAAAAAAGATCGGTGGATTGAAGCTGATGCGTCCTCTTAGATGTAAATGGCATAAAAAATGTCCGCAAGACGCGTTTGGAGTTTTCTGCTACATAATGTAGGGTATTATTTCGTACTTATTTCAAGCCACTAATTTTTGGATTCTACTTTTCTACTTCCAAGTGCACCTCATCCATCATTGCAACCGAAAGCCTAAATCGTAACATCAACGACTTAAACTAAAAAGTAAGATTCTAAATAATTTATCCATGGAATAACTCCCGCAGAGAGAGTAGAGATGAGTGAGAATGAATACGCATAAAAATTTCCCGACTCCCTCTAATCCTTCAAGGAGAAGGCGAAGCGTTCCTTTCTCAAATCTCCTTCTCTACCTTCCCCTCCTCCCCTAAGGCACTCGTTTTAACGTTGGCAGACAGCCAATGCGGTTCGGAGCAACAGAAATTTATGCCACAGGGGGTGGGGAAGGGAATGGTTAGGAAGGGAGTGGGTGGGGTACCCAGGGTTGAAAAGAGGGGAAACAACAACAGAATCCTTTGTCTGCCTGTGCTGACGAAATGATTTCAATTTTGGAGGATGGGGAAGAAGAGAAATTCAATCCCTTATTCACGCAGTAGCCCACCCCTCCGCTCACTGGCCTGTATCCCGTCTCCTTCCTCCCAACCCCACGGCAGGGTATCTTCCGGCCGCCTGAACGCTGTCTCATTTCAAACGCTTAAAAAAATTATTTCGTTTTTGAATGAAACAACTTCCGAGCGTAAAGCAGCAGACAAAATTTTTTTTTCTCCCCAAAACCATGAAAAGTGGTTCCGGAAAAGCGTGTTGTTGTAAACGAGGTGGTGTGAGGAGGAGCTGAAAAAGATGATGTTCATTCTAAAATCATGTCAAGTGAAAAATAAATGCAAAATGTGGCTACATAAATGTGTTTTCCGAGAGTGAAGAAAAAGAAAAGCTCCAACTTTTTTCCCAGTTAGCAATGTGTATACCCTAAAGTCTCTTCAGCTCTTTAAAAAAGGGGGAAGACTTGGTCAAAGCATAAAATGATGATATAAACGATATTATATTCTCAATGAATGTGCCATATCTCTAGGTGTGCTTATAATGCGTATTCTAAGAAAATTATATGCTCACTATCCGTGCCAAAAGTTTGAGAGACTCGAGTTTGAACGATTATAAAAACCATAACCTTTAAGCTATTTTCATTACATTGGTGCCTTTTCTTTTCTTGCTATATTGCAACAAATTTTACTCTACTAGTTAAATATAGATACAAGTGCATTAACTAAAAAAGCACCGATTTTTCAGCCTCTCTAAGTATACCTCAACTTTAAACACTGGCCGATGTTAAACTCGCAGTAATAACTTTGTCAAATTTATACATGCTCTGGAGTAAGATTTTTTGGCAAAAATATTGTTTCATACATCTCCCGCCACTAGAATAATTAATATTTATTATTTTACGAAACAATGTTTTCTAAGCAACGGTTCTCCGTACGTGGTGAATTTAGACACTGTTGCCATTGGCTAGTTTTCCGTATCTTTGCTCATATGTAATCAGTTTTTCACATGTATGCGTTGATTTATAAAGATTTTTATGCTTTACACGAGGTGATGAGCACCAATCGGTAAAAAAAGCCGGTAACCGGTTATTGTTACCGGCTTTGACCGAGCTTGAACTTTCCTTCCCACGGGTTGAAAGTAAAAGGTGTGGTTTTTATAAGCGTTCAAAATGGAGTCTCTACACCTTTTGCAAGAGCAGTAAGTTCCCTTTGGCATTTCCCGTTTTCATTGGATTAATTTTTTTTCTCTTAATCATTTTTAAAACTTATCTTTTTATATATCTACTTTCATTTCGGTGAATTTTTAAAAATGAGTCGTTTTGCCATTCGCCATCCAATTTTCAAAGACCGAAGAGCAAAGGGAGGCACTTGATTTTTTTTCTGAATTCAAATTAATTCATCACTGCGTCATATTTTAAAATTCTTTATTTCTACCTGAACATAATGAATAAGCATAAATTTATCTCCGACGTGCTTTGTAAGTGTTTCAAGAAGCTTTTACTTAGAAGGATGACATGGTGTTATCTAACCCACATCTTTCTTCGCGCAGTCTTATATTGTCCTTACTTTAGGCTCTTGATATCTTTTCAAGTCTTTCACTGCACGGTAAAGAGGTTCTGAGGGTACAGTCCTCGAATGTAAACTGGGCAGCATTCGTTTCGATTCCGGAGATAAATCTGTACGTTCAAATAAAAACATTGTCTGATTTATCACTTTGAACAATAGTTCTGGAAGCTAAAAGAGGTAAATTGAAAGATAAAGTTGGCAGATATTACTTGGTGAAACCTTTATTGCGATAATATGGCCTTTTCCTGGGCGGTTTAATTATTTGACAAATCTTTTCAAAGTGATTCAACTTGATGAGGCAAAAATATCTAGCCAATTCATAGTACTACCTAATAACAAGAATGGAGAATGCTCTGACATTAATAGAAAAAGTGATATGTCGGTGATAAAGACACAGAAAAAACGTTGTTCGCCGTGAGTTGCAGCACTGAAAGGTAAGGTTTAGCCGCGAAATTTTCGCCATCGTGACATATTAATTTCGTTGAATCTCTACAGTGAGATGCAAAAATTTCCAAAACTTCACGAACAGAAAATATGTCAAAGTTTCGGCCCTCGTTCAAGCTGAATCAATTTTATTCGGTAGGATAATCGTGCTTTCCCGCCTTGCGTATGATTCCAATAAACTTCTTGTTATTTTCTAAAAATTGCTCAAAGAATTGAGGCCTCCTCCGATTAATTAAGGAGAAAAGAGGTCAAAGTGGACCGTGGTACACACAAGACACGTGAATGTATCAAGAGTGATAGAAAACCAAAAATATAAAAAAATTACGGTCGAATATTCTCCGTCAAGCTTCGTGAGAGGACCTCTGCAATGTTTGAAAAATGTGAGAATGTTCTTTCATGAAAGTGGAGCGGTGGCATTGTAAAGCACTGCATTAAATTTATACGAAGGGCAGCATAGCTTGTTTTCCGCATCATTAAGAACTGCTCCTCGACATCTCACCATCTGCAGTTCAGATTGCACGAAACGCGAGTCGAAATTCAACGCAGATGAGAGTCTTAATACAACCACGGACGACGATTATGTTTTAGACCTTATTCCTGCGAAGAGAATTGCTTGAAGAGTATAATTTGACGAACTTAAAGGCTAAGGTGTAATAAGAAGAGAGAAAATTGATGGATTCCAAGGGTCGTAATATTTTGACGAGCGAAACACGGAGAGCAGAGCATTTGGCATTAAGGTTAGACGAAAGTCAGTCATTGCCTTCTACGAATGTTACCAAGACTGAAAAATTCTTCAGTCTCGTGACCTCTCCCTTTCCGACCTGACAGTGACATAAAATAATGCTTTTTAGGTGATTCTGTCGATTGAAATGTTTGAATTGATATGGAATTTACATTTATTTGGAGGATAAATTATTTTCGTTGTGTGAAAGATCCAAGTTGAGCTGGAGGGAAAAAGTGATAAATAAAGAATCGTTTAAAAACTTTCAATAACTCATGTTTTAGCATCGGGTGTTATGCTTTCATGTGGCAATTTCTTTTACCCCTACCATAACGCAATTTGACGAATTGAGTACCACCTTAAAGATGCAATAAGGAACTCTAAATGGTGAATATATATTGTATCTGAAGAAAAGATATTGTATCTAGTCAACATATGATGCTAATTTAATTTTACCAACCATTTCCCTCAAGGAGCTGCAAATTTCAGGTGAGTGTACGTAAACATTCCGTCATTAGCGACCCTGATAACGATGAATAAGTCATTAATCGAAACGTTAGAAAGGATGGAGACAAAGGATCTCACCCGGATGGAAGCCCGATAACTGTTAACGTCAGCCACTCGCCGGGAGAAAGTTCTGCCTTTTATATCAGGTGATTTTAGTTTTAGTGTCTTCTGAGTAACGCCAAACCTCATGGTGCTCATTTTTATTAATCACAAGCAGGCCAGCCGGAGTTTCTCGGGAAGGATAGTTACCCAGAGAAGTGGGAAATCTGGAGCCTGGATTTCATGGTTTGATTTCTCATCATCAATCAAATCATTCAATTTGAGATTTTTCTTTGAGCGTGTTAAGACCCCACAGGATGTCCAACCGCGCAATTTGTATGGCGCGGCTTAGTGAACAGTAATGAGAAAAAGACGCAATGAATGCGTCGGGCGCAAACAAAAGCAGCACTATGGGGTTTGGGAGCATGAGATGCACCTACGTACTAACTTTAATTGCAATCCGTCCATTCGTATCGAAGCGTATAGTGGAGAGACAAACAGACATCCTCTTTTACACATTTATATAGATGTTCCACAAAAAGTTTACAAGCTTAGTTGACGTTTTACCCAATTGCTATCAACATTAGGACGATCAAGGTAACGTGGTTTAACGGTTGACCCCGCCTTCCACTCAATGCTTGGCATCGCCGATCTCTCCTCTTCTATTTGCTCTGACCTTTCGAAGTCCTCCACTTAATAGCTTCTGACAGAGAGGATAATATCTATGTTAGTCCTGGAGATAGGACTTGCGTTTTTGGGAAATCCCAGTAAACAACTGCACCCACTCTCCGGCTCAGATTGTCGCTCGACTTAAAACCCGGTCGCTCAATTAAATCCGCCCGGAATGTTCTCCCTCGAACGTGGCTTCGCCGCTTGTTTTCCTTCCATGTGGAATTGGGTCTGGCGGCCCATCTCGTCCCGAGGATATTACTTACTTCCCTCCTCCCAATGCATTTTGCTCTCATTCCCCGAGCGTGTCGAAGTGTTTTTACGAGCGTGCGTGAGAGGGCGCATCAGACGAGGTGTCGCGAAAGGAAACAGGCGCCGGGGGGATAGGGTTTCCTTCCAAGAATCGTTTCTTCGCCGCAGCCTTGGGTCAGATTTACATATTTCCCCTCTTTTTGCGAGATATTTTGCATCTGATTGCGCTGGAAAAGGGCAGAAAACTGTGTGAGGCATTGTTTTCCAAAGGGTAAGTGTTTTTCAAAGCGACTGTCACGCAGTGGGCGCAGTGGGAACTCGAAAAAAGTCAAAATTTCAAATCTCAAAATTTTTAATCATAATGTCTCAGCTAGAAAAATAATTTGTCCATTAAAGTTGTGAAATATTAACAAATAAAATAGAATGCGCAGTAATAGCTGTTTTAAATAATAATTTTAAAACCCTTATATAAATGGATCGAAGCACTCTCCAACAAGACATCGAGAAAAAACCCAACTTCGAACATAATTCTTCAGCGTGTAAATATCCTTTAAGTAACACTGGAGTAGCCACAGAAAAAAGCAAAAATATTTCCTCTCAATTTTCAAAGAGATTAATTGATTGATGAGGAGATTTTTAACTTGCTGGATGTAGAAATTCCTTATTCGTAGTTCAGGAGATTGAAAAGTTTCACAGTTATTGTGTAGGTACATGAGTGAGCGATGACGTACACGAATATTATATTTCATTTTTGCAATAAAACTAATGGTCTCGAAGTGGAATATATTTGGAAAAGATGCCCTTATTGATTCTTACAACTTAAAGTATAAGAGCCCCCGCGCACTGGCAACTTTTAAAAAGCAACTATTAAGTTTGAGGAAGTTCCAATATAACACACGGCATTGACTGTGGCCTCACGCAAGGGCGAATTTTTAGTTGTCACAACTAAATAATTGCAACTAAACAAGCGTGCGAACCAATTCCGAGGGTGATTCAACTGTTGCCGGCAGGAATAGATCACGTGGGTTTTTAGCAACTATACAGTTGCTTTGAAAAAATTGCTAGTGCGCGGGGGCCTTGTAAAAGCGGTAAAAGCAATTTATTAACACTTAACTTGGCACATGCTTATTCAGGGTAATGAGGAGGAATGGACAATGACAGCTGAGAAAACTAAGTTGGAAGCTCTCAAAATGTGGTGTGGAAGAAGAATGATGAAGATGAAATGGATAGATCGCGCGAGTAACGTGGAAATTCCAAGAACGGTAGGAAGAGAAGTAGCTTGAAAATATGGTGTAGGAGACGGGGCAATTTAATCAACCACATCATGACACAATATGGCTGAGACATTATAGGCGGAAGGGAAGAAAAGCAGAGATAGGCCACCAATGAGATATGTTGAACTAATGATCAAGGATGGATTAGAGCAGAAGGATAATGCAGGTGTTGAAGGGTGATAAGAGAATTTAAGGATAATAGGATTATCCCTTTGAGGACCAACCTTACCAACTGATTTTTATTATTTTTTCACATATCCTATTTATTTTACAACTAATTAATAGATATTATAAAAGAAAACCTGAACAAAAATTTTTAAATGCGTTATCAAGCATGTTCCCACATGGTAACACGTCACAAAATTTTGCCATTGCTTGAAAAATAAATACACAGTTGACCAAAATACTAAGTTTAACAACGTAATATGTACTGATAGTATTTTGAATAAATGAGCAATTGTTATTGGAGAGCGATTGTGGGGGAAAATATCGAATGAACCGCATAATCACTACAGGGGTGATGAAAATAACCAATTTTGAAAGGGCATAATTAACGATCAATGTACACACAAGTCATGTGATTCACTTCTATGCTTCATTTACATAACTTTATAAAAGTAATCGCGATGACTGGACTTTTATGATGTTTAAACCACAAATTTGCCTTTTCGATGGCGAAATTCGTAAATTTAGAGCCGAGCCCCCACCTCGCTGCGCCACTGGACGTTGGGCCTTACTGCTTCATTGATGGTCACGTGTATTTTCATCGTCAGCTACTAGAGAGGTGGAGAGAGAACCCTAGTAGATTCTGCGATGTTAAGCAAATATTTCTCACCATCTGTCTAGATAAAAATGAGTTTGATAATGCCGCACTCCACACAATCTGGACACCAGTTAGCATCGTGGATGCAGAGAGGTTTTTCAGCCAGTACAATCTAATTGTGACTGACAGACGCAATCGGTTGATGAAAGAAAGTGTTGAAAATTGTTCAATGTTGATGTTCAACTAGTGGAAATGATTTTCAGGCTACACATATTTTAATTTTTATTATTTACTTCATATCTTATTCCTTAATTTATCATTGTTACTCCCCATTATTATTTAAACTATACCGTATTCTTTCAAATTAATATGCTTCATCACACTTTTTCGTGAACTACTAGTGATACAAAATGGAAATAAAGAAAAAAATAGATGCCACAAAATGCTTTAAACTGTAATTGAAAATGCTATAATATTAAAATGAAAGTCCTATTTTCAAGTATATCTACTGATGATATTGATTGAAGTTTTTCCAAACTTCACCGTATCCGAGCCAATGCAACACCAAAGTTGCAAAAACAACTACAAAATGCACTCGTGAGACTTCCAAGATACAGCTGAAATGTTCAGGATTGTTTTTATCGACACTACTTTAACGAGTATGACCAATTTAAATTACCTCCCACGTCCTTTGCACTGGAAAATAAGCAGTTCTGTGTTTTAGAGTCTTTCCAGTGAAGTAAAAAATCTAATTTAGAATGGCATGCACTTAAGTTCGAGCAACATAAAGTACTACTGTGTCACGCTTCATGGAAGCTGCTGTTGTTATATGATAATGTAAAATGAATATTTATGCTCCTGAGAGGGCGTATACCAACACTGATTCAGTTTCTCTGAGCGATCGATAATTTGGAACGTTGAGTTTGCCTATGGACGAATAAACTAATAAGCCTAAATAAATCCAGGATTAAGTAACCAGAGCGTTAATTTACATACGTGCGATTTTCAAACTCCATTTACATAAAAAAATTCTTTGGATCTCCTTTAAGAATTATGGTCTAGGTAAGAATATTTATTTTTGTGTTAAAAAATAATGTAATTTTGTATAAAGCAGGTAATAAATTGCGCAATTTTCAATTTTTAAATTATATTTCCATTGGTTTTCTCTTGTGTTTCTAGTCCCTAATATGGCGAATTTTGCTGAAAAGTTGGATTTGGTCGAAGCATAAAATTCATGACACGATGTATCTCCATTGCGAGATTCAAACTTATTTTTAATGCAAAAGTGGTAGATGAGAATATAATAAATGTATGTATAGTGTTGAATCATTACCAAGTTTTTGAAGAAATCCCACCCATTCACGTGTTCTTCCTGTTACCGGACGAGTGTAAATTCGTGGAGGCCAGCGTCTTAATATATGCCCTTAGTTGGTATTGATTTTTTTCAAGCAAGGCGGACTCTCACACGCGGCCCAACGTGGATTGCTCACGAATTATTCTGCCTCAAAGATATGCAATCTCTGCGTAAAATTATGTATTTCCTGCGTCATTTTCCTTGCACGAGTGTTTTATCCTAGTGTACCTCCACCTTAATTGTTCTAAGTTCACAAGAAAGACTTCTAACCTTGCATACGACACGACCGAGTGGTCGACTTAACAACGATATTTTTTATCATTAATAATGCCGTGAATAATTATAAAAGTAAAAATAGCAATGATAATTATATCCTAACGAGCGTTTCTGCTATCTTATTGACTACCAAAACCTCAGCATCTCACAATCTTTGAAGAAGACATATGATGTTTCGTCATTGTTGAATTTTTCAATCAATGCGCTAATTTTAGGAAATGTAATGAGAATGTATTGAGAAATCTAGAGGCTTCGGTACATGTACGTATTACGTATACGTATGATGGATAATGTGCTCCTCCTAACCAATTTTCCTCAAAACGACGTCCAGTATGTGAATAAAAAAATCGTGCACTATGCAATTACTTATTACGTTAACAACGCATCTATAGCAAGTCTAGGGATAAAATTTCTAGCAACTACATTTCTGATAATAATCATATGATTACATTGAAAAACGATACTTTTTACGTCTTGAGTATCATCAAGTGCTAGATGTGCTGATTTACACCTTTCAATGAAGTGCTACAGCATCTATAGAAACTCATCCACTCATTTCCATTCAATTTTAAATAAGTGGACTTTCATTTGACGGATTTTGTTTGCCATTTGTGGACCAATATCCACGTTTAAGGAAGAGACATTTTTTCTAGTTTTATCTTAATGCTTGAGAAAAATGTTCAAATGGTAAACACACATTTAATGAATTCAATTAATTACTTTTTGCCAAAGTTATTTCATCAAGGGAAGTATTTTTTCAGAAAAAAGTATGTAATAAATAATAAATCACATTGTTTGTATCTAATAAAAATGATTCTATACCTATGTTTTAGTTAAATAATTTTTATTTTATACGGGTGCGCATAGGAAAATATAGGTTTAATTCCACAATTGGATCCCCTGGTTTAAGAAACATTCGCTCCTCGTATTATTTTTCTTTTCCTATTTCCTTGTCTTTTTCTTCACTTTAAACCACTATTCCGTTTTCCCCTGACCTTAACCTCCCGTCCGCATCACCCCTTATTCTGGCTCTCAACACGGGAAATTAAGGACTCCGCTAATCTCTCCTCTGCCGCCAAGATTATTCGGCAGCGCCAATTAGCATGCTGAATCTGTTGAGTAATTGCCAGAGCTCCGCATCGAATTAAAAAAAAACATTAATTCGTTAAAGTGATCAAGTCACACAAATCGAATAGGAGCTAATGCAGAGCTGAACTACGGCACTATGCTTAATATCTAGAGGCCTGAAGGCAAAATCAAAATCGATACTGAGTCATAAACATTGATCTCATATTTCGCATTCGTGGCAAAAGGTGTTCCTCCAATGCTCTGGGATTTTTGCGAGGGCATTGTTCCTCTTTGACGTCATCGGCAAACTCGATGCGCCAAATATAGTCATGCTACCAATACTATAAGTTTAGTCTCAATTGTAAATAATACATTTCCTCAATTCTGTATAATGCATGCCTAAATTCTGCCTCCCGTGGAATTATTAGCTGGGACCCAAAACTCAAGCCTCTGTCAAAGAAGACTGATGATGGTTCTAATTTCGTCTTCCTTTCATAGTACGACTAAGCTCACCGTACCCTACCCAGCATTGTAAGTTAATTTCTCATCCATCCGTCTGAAACGGAACTCTTCGTCTTTGAGCAAATGTCTCATCCACGCATTGAGATTCCTCCTAAAACAAATTGGTGGAGATCATGAAGGTAAATTCCTTGCCTGCCACACAAGAGGTTGTGAGTTCGAGTCCCGTTTGAATAGATTGCCCGTTTCAGGGCGCGGGTGTTTGTTTTTACGTTTGATTTTAAAGTTTAAAACCATGATGTAAAAGCCCAGTAGTGCTGTTTTCAGTGATACAGGAGTAAATATAAAATAAAATACAATGAATATTAATTCGCGTTAGAGGCTAGAGATATCCCCACTTTCATCAAGACCTTCTTAAGCAACCACTTCGCGACAGATCTGTATAATTAAAATCTAATTTGAAAAATAAAATAAGAGAAAACTGTTATTTTTTACAAAGACATCCCGAGGAAAGCGTGAAATGATAGTTACCGGGCGATCGGTATGACCCACCATGACCTTTATGATTTGAACAGCCACTGCCAGTTAGGTTTGTACTAATGAAATCTAGTTTTAAAAAATTAAACAAGAGAAAACCGTCATTTTTTACAAAGACATCCCGAGGAAATCGTTAAATGATTGTTACCGCGCGATCGCTGAGACTCATCATAACCACCATGACTTTCATGGCTTGAACAGCCACTGCCAGTCAGATGTGTGCAAATGAAATCTAGTTTTTAAAAATTAAAAACAAGAGAAAACTGCCATATTTTACAAAGACATCCTGAGAGAAGCGTGAAATGATAGTTACCGCGCGATCGTTATGCTACCCTCCATGACCTTCAGCACACGCAGCATGTTTTCGTTTCATGTGTCGTCTATTTTTTTCTTTTTTAACACCGTTCCTTTCTGACCTGAATCTTTATCCCCTCCGTTTCTCACACATAAAAGCGACACGATTCCCGCGGATCGTCGCCGCTAATTAGTCCGTTGCGAAAGGGTGCTCTTTCTTCCTCTCTCTCTCTCTCTCTCACCACGGGAGGCAATGGGCCGTGAGGACGCGATGTCTTTCCGTTGTTCTCCACAGCGAAAGGGATCGATGACGCCCGACTCCGTTGCTTTATTTCGACCTCCCGACGGAACACGATGCTTTGCTGTTTCTCGCACACAATCGCCCCCGCTCATTCCGTCCTGCCCTCTCTTCTCGGGACGCTTCTGTGACTTGTAAGCGTCTCTCAACACCGCTACCAAGTCTCTGAGCGTATTCCGTCAAACGTGGGGAAACAAGTACTTTGAAATGAGCGAATAGATAATCGATCCGGCAGAATCTAACTCATGGATTAAAAAATATACGGCACATATCACGATAGCGCATCCACATCTACTTATTCACACGCAAACTGCCTAGGGACGCCTCTCTTCATCGTTAAGCGCCCTTCAGCATCACAAGTCAATGAGCGTATTTCGTCAATCATGGGAAAATAAAAGTTCTTTGAAATAGCGTATAGAGATCGATCCGACAGAATGTATTGAAAAAGAGATGGCACATGCTACAATAGTGCACCAGGATTTAAGTTCAGTGCGATCGCGGTAACCCGACGCATAAGCTGCCGTGGCATAGCCTAATTCTCGAAAACGCCGGATTATTGGAAACGTACAGGAAACAAGCTTAATGCAGAGAAAGCTTTCTTCTTCTTTTTCTTTCTTTTATCCCCTTTTGCTGTTAGGCGTCGGGTTCCACCAGCCGCTTTTTAAACTCCCTCGAGGTAAAATTCTGCAATTTAATATATATAGTGACGCCAACTCTCTCTAATGCTTAGAGTGTGAGATAAGGTAGATAATTAAATTTATAACAACGATTTTGGTCGATGAAGGCGTAATAAATCCTGGACATCATTTTGACTCTGCAAAGAACATTTCTTTTCCCGATTCAGTGGGTCACGTGACCAAAACTATATGCAAATTATAAACCGACGAACACCTAAATCCATATTAAAAAACAAATAATTATAATGTGTTGAAATATATTTTATTTAAAAATGACGAAATTAATTTAGCTGAAGGGAGGCCACCAGTCCTGCACGCCGGATTACTGGACGTGTCGAATTACCTCAAGGCCGGATTATAGAGATTGCACCGTTCTAACACGCCAACTACCTCAATAAGTATGTGACGGAAAGTCTTAGGGCACTAGCCGTTAACCTTCATGAGAATATTAAAACATTGAGCTGTGCGTTGTAAGAGATTTCATTTCAAGGGAGTTCAACCATACATTTATTAATTTCCTTTATTGGTCAATGATCAATCATGGCTCAATTGAGGCTAAATAAAAAAGTGAAAAATGAGTTCGGCATAGTGAATATTATAACCATACTTTACCCGTAAAGTCAAATTTCTACGGAGAAATTTCGTTGAACAACTCATGGAATGATAAACAAAGAGATCGTATTGCCAGCTAATTTTCTTATATCATCTTACAACACGTGTTGCGATTGCTACACAATCATCATCAGCTGTAATTGTAAAATTTGTGGGCAATGCAATATCTTAGTTTATCACTCAATATTTTACCCGGTTAAAGATGGCATGGTAGTCTATTGTGTATAGCACTAGCCTGCTGGCTGCAGGTTGTTGGGTTCAACTCCCGAGTCCTCGAGCTCTCCAAAATTAAAAGCCTGTAAGTGGGGCGTGGCCCCGGGTAAGAAATTCCCGCACCCTCTACCACCAATGCATGAAATTCACGCTCTACTGCGTCACGAGTGAGCTCTACCTCACTTCTCCAAACCAACCTTTGAGTCAAATCAATACATAGGTTTGTATGGAGAATTTCGTGATTCATCCAGCTTTGTTCCCTTTCCTGAACTGGACTTGATGGTGCCTTGTTTGGATAATTATTACTTATAACACTTCTTTTTTAAAAAGCGATAAGATAAGGGGATAATAATTTACACCTGATGGTTGTGATTATACATCGAAACTCGGGTCGTTTTGTTAAGAAGTGGTATAAGTAATAGTTATTCAACCAATAAACTTAAAATGGAATACCGCACAGTTAAAAATGAATTTATGAATTTTGGACTTGCTTTCTCCGCTGCTGTCATTGTCCATGCCTCACCCCCTTATAGGAGCATACTCCAAATGTAGGTTCTTATAAATAGTTTCTTCACTTCCATATCTAAGTTTCCCGCTGTGATCAGATCTCTCCCTTGGTGAAATTCTCTCTTTGTTTGAGCTATTCTGTTGATGATTTCTTTCTTACTTCTCCCTTCGCTAGTTATCCGTTTTCCTAACAACAGACTTCATCCACCCCTACCAATTTTTGTTTCTTTCCTATTTTAAAGTTAGTGTTGACATCTCTTTTGCTGCATACTAATATCTTGGTTAACTTTGTGTTTATTATCAGCTGATAAGTATAGTAACTAGCTGAATTTAAAAGAAATAAACTGAAAGTGTTAGAGTTGCTGCTTCGAGTAGGTAACACCTCCTACTTCCATCCTCTATCGCTGATCTTCTTCACCTCCTGTTCCTGTCTTCTCGCGACGCCTTTGAGACTTGCACGCGTCCCAAAACACCCCGAAGCCTTCGCTTGGCATTTTCGTCAATCGTAGACGGGAATAAAAAGAACGCTTTTCTACCATAGAACGAAGATAAATTGATCTGCTCGAATCAGAGTGATGAAGTGGATAAAGCAGCGTAATATTTCAAGCCTGCCGAGAGAACGGCGATGACATTCACATGAATTGTCCAGACATAGAATTCTCTAGGGGGTGTGCTTGAAACTGATCAGAATTACTCCGTTCAGTTTTCATTCCGAAAGGTTTGATTAATTCAGGTGGAAATTTTTTGCTTGAAATTTTTTTTCGATCCGATAACAATACGATCTCTCACAGTAAGTTGTAGAAGTGAAAATTTTCAAAAGCAACAAATTCCGATAGCTTCGAAACCAATCGGAATTAACCGTTCGAAATCAAAATCGATCGAGATAATTCGGATCAGTTTCAAGCAGGCTGCCCATAAACCAGGTACCGAACCGCGGACCTTTGGCTTTAGAGCCACTGCGGAGACCAGTAAGCTACTCAATTTCCTGATTTGCCGTGGAAATTGTTACGATGATATATGTTTCGCATGACTTTAAAGCATAGGTATAGCAGTAGGCAAGATGAGGGTACCAGGAGATCAGAGCTCTTTTCATTCTCGAACCGGAGAAGTTTGTCAACTAAAATCAGTTACTTAGACCTACACTGGGATCTATCGGACCTAACCACGGCAAACTGCCACGCTTGACGATGTACTAAAATATACGATGACGTATAACAAGGGTCAAAAGGCTCTCCTTCGAAAATTTAGGACTTCGTGCTCTAAAATACAGGATAAATCAAGGGACGGGCGGCAAAATCTTGGCTTAAATTTCTTGAGCAATTACGAAGAGACGTGTTTCAGAGCGACACGAGTAAAATCATTATCTAAGTACCGCACTAGCCTCCCAGATCCAGTTGCGATAAAATATTACAATTTTAAGGTACAACTAATCATTATTTCATACTGTAACGTTTCTTATTCAACAATTGAATCTGATATGTATTTTGGGAGTTGTTGATGCGAGGAGAGGAGGTATTTATGAGGAAATAGCGGAAGTGGAAAGTTGCTCAAAGTAGAGAAGAAAAAATAACTGTATTTTCGAGAAAATAAAGAAAATTTAGAAAAAAAACAAATGTATGAGATAAGAATACTTGTCTTTCGTCGGCAGGAGTCTCTTTTTACAATCTTTTCACATGTGTTTGCCTAATAATATGTCAAGTTGCTCTGGCATATCGATATATAAATTTAATTTTCGTATTCTCTTTTGACGGAAGTTATTTTTCCCTAGAGTGTATTTTAACTTTATAATGATTCCACTCAATAAGTGATTCCACCAAAAGTTTCGTTCATATAAGAGAGGGTAGAGATCAACTGAGACTAGGCCACGAATGGCACACATTTAGGGTCGAAAGATCGCTTCATTTTCCCTGCCAACTCGCATATTTTCTCTCGAGGATTTATTACTAGAAGATACGCGAAGGCTTAAGTCAAGCTTTAAATAGGAGGACCACTCACTCGGTCAGTAGGCAAGTGCTCAACCCACTATCCTAACACACTCCCTGTTGTTACACCTAAACACTAGCAAAATGCATTGGTGAGATTTCCCCTGCCACCCGTATGCATATGATCTAGTGGTAGCACCTAATTAAATGCACCATGAAAGGTTGAGTAAGTGCTACGAAAAAAATCAAAACTCCCTGCCAAAATCCGAGTGGTCAAGTGGTACCATTCAGGGTAGCCTTTAACTCCAGTTCCACTTCCATCTTGGTCCAGAGAATGTGACATAAGAGCGGTTTAAATGGAAATCTGCTACTTCGGGGGATAGCTTTCTAAGGGGATGAGGAGTCCAGTATAACTGGAAATCAAGTGATTCAAACAACTAGGATTACTCAGCGCCATCAAAGTACTCAGGGGTTAATTTCCAACTTGCATTTGTTTGCATAGTAGTTCGGATTGCTCTTCCATCCAGATTCTCAATTTACGCCTATGGGATAGCCTAATGGCTTTTCGTGGAACCCATTCCTCTGTAACTCCTTTGCCCATAATGACCCATCATGAGAACGGTAACTTTCGCTCTAGTCCTTTATTTTATTCCGCAGGATCAATTTCAGGGGCGAATTAAGGTCGATGTTTTATTTTGGGGCGAGCGATCCACCTCGAGTTTTCTGGGATGCTATTGAGTATGCAATGCCTCCCAACGGAAAAGAGGTTTGGAAGGAATAACTCTCGCAGAAATAAAAGAAAGAAATTAAAAAACTGTTACGCTTATGCACATATATTGAAGGGATAAGAAATAAAAGCTTGCAATGGTAAAGCAGGCCAATGATTACCGCTTTTTATTTCCTCTGGCAATGCGGATCACAGAGGGATCTAGCTGTCTCTTCTTAATTTGCCATTTCTGGGTATTTATTCGATGGCCGAAAATCGCTTCCGTAATTAGAAGCGATGCTGGATAATTATTGAAGACGCATACGCACCAATCAAGCTCTCTACTTCGAGAATACGCGAGGCGTACTTGAGGCGCTGAATTCAGAGGAGTAATTCTGAATCGAAAGACCAAATTTCACAATTTTCAAAGAACAGAACAGATATTTTAACGGAAAAAAATAGGCAACCATTGATAGTATTAATTCCCTTCTCAATTTGCACCGTGGCTTTCTTATTGCGTTACCAGGGCTTATATCGAGGTCTTTCCAAAATCATGAGCAAAATGTTTCTCCATCAATGTATATAAAAGAGCATATCTGTTTGTCTGTCCACCATGCGTTTCCATTCGGCTGACGGATTGCAACCGAAGTTAGTTACATTGCTGCATCTCATGCTTCCAACCCCTGCAGTGCTTCTTTCGGTTGTGTCTGAAACGTCCTTCATGTCGTTTTCTTATTACCGTTTGTTACAACCAAGGAGGTTGTAAATATCTGGAGGCACTGTTTCCAAGTGTTTGGCGTGGTCAAAGTTCCGCCATCTTAGTTTGACAATTTTTGGACTCAGTCTCAAACTGATATTTAGAGGTGCCTACGATTTGCTCGAAAAATGAACTAAATCAAGTGAAAAATACTACCACAATCATTTCGTCGGTGATTGTCATAGGATTTTTCTTATCATTCGCAATACCTCTATGAATGCATAAACTCTGTTTCTGTTGGCCACTTTACCGGTGGGGATATCCTTGAAAATATACTTTATTACTGTATTTGTTAAATTTCGTTGCATATAATAAAATTCAATACCTGTATAAGTGCAGGTAAATGACTAGTTTACTCTCGTAAAATTCTACTTTCAGCTGAGGTGGTTTTAGAACGTAACCGTGGTGATTGATAATAATTTTTCCCTGGGAAAAGATGCTTGAGGCTTAACTATGCAAAGCCTACCAATGAAGTAAGAAAAAAAGGTGTACATTATGCGTTCCATAGTTCATTTTAATATGTAAACGATTTATGACCAATCATTTCACCAAATAGTAAGCATTGGCCCTTATGGGATTGTCAATGTTTTGGCCAAAGTGGGCGTGGCTTGTCCTACCCAAGCACCCCTATTCCGACCACACTTCGCTCCACGCTCAAAACCAGCGGTGCCTTCTCCATATATTTACAACATTCTTGGTTACAACACGTCATACCATTTCTGCGGTCGGATATCCTACGAGGTAGACACATCTTTTGACACGGTAGAGGAGAAATCATAAAAATCCTGCTATGTGCCCATGAATTCCAATTTCTAAGTTTCTCACTTCTCTGGGTTCTATCCTTCCCGAGTAACGCCGGGTGGCCTGCTAGTTAAAGATAAATTAATAACACTTGTACCCCGATGCAGATACTTCCTTGATGGTTGTAGAATTAAACTAGAATGATACCGGTACTGAGACTTTTTATGTTTTCAGCCATTAAAATGGTTAAATAGATACTCCAAATAGTGATAAGGATTGTATTTTATGATTTATTGGTGGAAAATCAAACGTGTGACAAACGTTACTTGATGCAGTATACGTTTCAGAGTGATGATTTTCATTTCTAGGCCATCAAAAGGCTTTTTCTCTTGCTTCAAAAAGTTTTGGGAAACATTTCATGCGTGCCCTAAAAATCTGCGTGAGTAAATTTAATGTTTTGAGGCAAGAAAAATATACAAAGAGGAAGCAGACATCGATTTTAACGATTTTTCCAAAGTTTCCTCATATGCTCGCCAAATCCCTCCGTCCCAAGTTTATAGTCATGGTATAGTGCATTTCACAGAATCAAAGCTTCATCTTCAACTGATATCCGGAGCAAAAAAAAACCCTAGATTTATTCTCCCATAGGAAAGATGAGAGTCACGCCTGCAAACGTACACAGCGAACCCTTTGAAATAAACTATGACACAAAAATTCCTGCGTGTGGGTGTAAGTATTATCTGAAAATAAAATCTCTTTCTTTACTCGGGTATATTTACCGTTGGAGCCGTCCTCATTGCGTATCTGCCCGCGTTCTGGCGTTATGAGAAACATTTATGCATGCAAGCACATTCCCATGAATCACTGCGATTTACAAGAGGCCCAGAAAGCACGCACTCAGCGTGTTGCTTTCACAATTTTCCATACTGGGAGTTTCGGGACCAAGTAATCGGTAAAATACATTTTTTTAGAAAGGACGTTATGTGTCATCCGAGATATATTTCTTCATAAATCTTGATGAATATATTAATTAAGATGGTAGGCAGTATTCTAAATTGAATTATTTCAAAATTTAAAAATTAAGAAACGCCATTGGTCCTATTCGAAAAATCAGAGAGAGTAAAAAAGGTTAATTATACCTCTCCACAAATATTTCAATTCATAATCTAGCGTAAATAAATGACTGTAAATCGTACGCTTATTGAAGCTGCTGGTAATTTTGCATTACATATGCATATTACACTGTTACAAATATTATCCTCATACTTCGATTCCCATCGACAAAATAACCGACTGTTCGACATCATGTTAATGAGTGGAATACAATTGCATCGAGTTTGAAATAGTTTGTTTTCCTATAGCTTGGGTAAACACTCATGAGCATATACATGATTTTATCAGTGTTATCAATTGGCAGAGAAAATAAAAGAAAATATGCATCTTTTTTTCGAAGAAACACGAGTGATTCTAATTTAATAAAAGAGATATTTTCGAAATTTCAAAAACAAAACATTGCAATTCATGAGTGACATCTGTCCCTTCGAAATATTATACTAATGCCAAGCGCATCACTTCACCTCTCGTCACGTCATTCAAGAGGTTAATCCATCATGGTTAATCACTACTTGCTAAGTCATCAATACCCCGGTGTTTATAAAGTTATGATATTAAATCGGGTAAATACCTGAATATTCACCAGACGTAATAAGCACCGGGTGATATCAATCACCTAACAACATCCAAGAGGCTAGAGAATCTACCGTGTTCTAGACATTGTCTTTCGACTATAAAACGAAAGATGGGATCAGGTAGAGATAGCTTACGTGTTGGTTTCTCATCCGGTGAACCTAGGTTCACTCCAAGGTATAGACGAGAAATTACAGAGGCTGCCCGATCCCTGGTTGACTGCAGTGTGTACCTACTCCATCCTTAATGCGATATTTTTTTCGAATTTTCCCAGACATAACGTTGCAATTAATGAATGACATCGTCTATTTAATATATTTAACTTATGCTGAGCGCACCAATTTACTTCTCGCTACTACATTGAAGAGGTTGATCGAGGGGTCGAGTACTTCGTCCGTCGAATGGGACGTTTAGTCGTGGTCCCCTTGGATCTTTGCGTCAAGAGGATACATCACACCCTCTTCATCGGTCATATTTTGCTTTTTTTTCTCGAATCACTTTCTCAAACGTAATATTAGTATTTTAAATATATTTGTATATAGTAAACCTTTTGAAAACTTCTGTAATATGCTAATTTTACAACTGAGAAAAAATTGAGGAAAAATATATAAATTTGGGATAAGACAAAATTAGCCCATGGTATACTTCATCTACCTACTCCAAAATTTAAAAATGATACCACGAGTACTAAGTGAGCAGTACGATACGGATAGTTATGCATCCCATTCAGAGCAGGCTAATGCCGGTGCCAGGTTTCTCTCCACTACTACTTCTCTACCTTTCCTTGTTGATACTGCAGGCACAAGAAGTCAGAGGCGCAGCGAGGAGGGGTTTTGGGAGATAAACCCCCCCAGAGCTCAGAGAAATTTTTAAATTTAATCCATCTTACTTAATCGGATAAATACTACTTATAGAAAAGTGTAAAAGTTAATGCAATATCCCTCAGAAAGCCTTAAAACTCACCATTTTGAACCGTTTATGTTAAAAAAATTTGGGGGAGGGCCCCCTTACATCCCGTTTACCCTGGTGGATATTCTATACATCCTATACCCCTTTCGCCTAAACCCCCCCCTTCTTGCTTTAATTACTAGCTGCGCGCCAGCAAGAAGTTACTCTAAGCCCGCTACCATTTAGATGGTTTTGCAGGGTGTAACTCCCATCCCACACCTCAGGACAAGAAGTCATTTAGTCGGAGGCGGTCAAAAGGGAGTCAAGTCAACCTCACCCTCCACTGCGACTTGACAGCGGCCGAGTAAGGTTAGCCCACCTCCCACGTGAGGCAACTCTCTCCGGCAATGTTTGCCGGGCGGAAATGGAACATCAATAGGAGGCCTTAAACGTCGTGTTCGGCCCATCCTGTCCTCTTCCTTCATCTCTAATACCAATCATTCCGAACAGGGATGGATTAAAGTCACTCCTCGGTGGGGGAGGGCGATTTGGGAAAGATTGTCCACTACTAGAAATGGAATAATGTCGGTCGAAATTAATTTTATGATCAATCGAAATTTTATCAAATAACGAAAAGTTCGACTTTTCAAAAAAATCGAAATTTGAATAAAAAATATCGATAAATCGAAAAAATCGACCGTTATTTAAAAGAAATATAGTTTCTACAAAAACATGATTATTATTCATTCGAAAAACACTCAAAATGTACATTTTAGCAGTAAAAAAAGTCGAATTAGAATAATTTCTTGAATTACTATTAGTAAAAATTTACAAATGCACCTTATATTCAAGTTGTGGTATCACCGCTTGGAATCATTTGGATTCACAAAAATTATTAAGAAAGATCAACTAACTGAGATGCTATCTCGATAATTTATACGTTATTCAACGAAATGGTCGAAATCGAAGTTAAAAAATCAAGTTTGATTTGAAAATCGAAGATCATGGCTCGTTCTTGATTTCCTCGATATTTGACTATTAGCATTCGATTCTCGATTTTAATCGAATTGAGCTTTCCATCACTACTCACGGCTTTCTGTGTTAGCTGTAGAGCATCCAATACCTACTAGAGTTGGATAACCGTATTAGTGTTAGCTATCATTCTATGTTCACCAAGAAAAAATTGTGCATTGGAATGAATTAAGAATGGTTTTGAACATGCTTTGATGAAAACAAAATTACTTACAGTTTGTTATTTTTAAAATTACAGTATATTATATTTAGAATTTGTCGTCTGATAAGTTTTTATTTCAGTATAAATAAAAGTCAATATGTGCACCCTTAGACGCTCGGCAAGAGAGAAACCCGGCGTCGACACTCCTAATGAAAGGCACCTAGGAGACCTCCGCTTAACGTCCCATCTGACGGACGAAGTGTTACACATGAAATGCCCTTTTCACTGGATCAAGCAGCCTCCGAAAAATCTCTGGCACCCTATTTCTACACTCTTCCTATGACCTGTAGACACCGCACCTTTATGTTACGATAACCGTGTTTTTCACCTTTGACTTCGGGGTTTCGACCCCTTAGAGCACGAGACACTTAGAGCATTCATTGATGAGGCACTGAGTATTTCTGCAAAGAGACCATCACGGTAATTTCATCGCGTGTAACGTTATTGGATAGCAAAATTTTATGAAATACATACCATGGCATTCATGAAACACAACCAGTAGAAAAAGGTTCAATTTTTTAATCAGAAGAATCGAATGAGAAGAGAACAGGAAAATTAGCAATGAAGGCATTTGGATGACCCAAGCTTAACGTTAATTTTAATGACATCGGTCACCTATAATCAGCAATAATAATTATAAAAGCTTAGATATTAATTCCCGGATAGTTCAATTATAACATTAGCAATAACCAAAAATTCACAACTATCTGAACAATCTTTAATCGCACGATAATAATTAGCTATAAAATAATCATATCTATATGTTGCGGGGAAAGGTAAATAAATACGTATTTCCCAATTGGAGGGTTGCCCGAGGGGCATATTTTTTACATGCACGTAATTTTTATCGGCAATAGTAGAGAAAATCCTTTTAATCATCATATAAGGTCAGTTTCATGTGCCTATGCTATGCTATTAGCAAAGAATATCATTGCGTTGAAACTGTCAAATAATTCTTAGACTTAACGTCAATAAGTTAAAGCGGTTAGCCCAGTTCATGGGTAAAAACACATTGAAAAAATAACTCAAACGCATGGTATTAATGGATACTCGCCTATATCAATAGAGAGTTTCTATGCGTTCTTGGGAAAAACAGACCATTATCTGTGTTGGAACTACAACCCCTCTTCTACAGCCTAGACGCGCAACCCTTTCCAAGGATCTAATCAGATTCTTTGGCAAATCCGCCGATCCGCGCAAACAAAAGTTATGGCATAGGAATAACAGGAAGTGTTTTTGGAGAGATGACGACGGGTTTAAAAATCGAAAACTCATTATTATCAGCAAAATCTTCAGTGGCTCGGTAATCATGAGCAATAAACAAACCATATCTATATGTTGCAGGGAAAGGTAAAAAATGCGGATTTCCCAGGTGGAGATAGAGGCTTTGTATGAATATAATTTTCATTGACAAAAGAAAAGAAAAATTTCCATGGTCTCAGGCACAAATTTGTGGAAGTTCATTTTAATAATAAAATGCAAAAACTTGATTATATTCCACCAATTTATTTTAAGGTACGACTAGTTTCGACGCAGCATGAATCAGGATCTGATGATGACGCCGCGGCATCGAAACTAGTCTTACCTTAAAATAAATAGGTGGAAAAAGTTGCATTTCATTATTAATAAAGAAAAATCCTTTTGATGATAATCTAAGGTCAACGCCTTGTACCTCTATGAGTAGAGACTACCTCAATTATAAAAAATTCAAAGAATGATTTTCATCAAACACCCTAGTTGATTGGTAAATACACATTGAAAAATAACCCACCCGCAGGTTATTTATAAATACTCGCCCGTATCGAAAGTAAGATTCTATAAATTCTAGGAAAAAACAAGCCTTTTGCAATGCCGAAACTGTAACCTGTTGGACGCGCGGACCTTTTTCCAGGGATCTAATCAGATTCTTCGGCAAATCCGCCGATCAGCGGGCGGCTAACAAAAGTTATGGTAGAGGGGTAAAAGAAACTACATGGAAGAGGAATGAGGTTGAACTGAGACACCAAAAATTCATTATTATCTAACCAATCTTAACTCGCACGATAATCAATAACTATAAACTAACCATATCTATATGTTGCGGATAATTATAAGGTAAATTAACGCGGATAACTCAAGTGGAGGCAGAGGTTTTGTATGAAAGTAATTTTCATTTACAAAATTGGATCCTTTTCTAGGTGGTTATAAATTTGGCATCATTATAGAAGCTTATCCGTATCGATAGGAAGGTTCTATGACTCCTTGGGAAAAACAAGCCATTAGCAATGCCGTAACTGCGACCTGTCGGACGCGCAGCCCTTTTTCCAGGGATCTAATCAGATTCTATGGCAAATCCGCCGATCAGCGGGCGGCAAACAAAAGTTATGGCAGAGGGGTAAGAGAAGCGACATTGAAGAGGGATGACGTTGGTTTAATCCTTGACTTTTTTCATTCCCTTCCCCGCGCACTTGAGCCATTTCCCTTAAGGGAGACGGAGATAAAAGGGATGACTTGCGATTCCACCATGGTTTTTGCTCACCTCCCCCCTCTCTCTCACCCCTAGAGTCCAATAACGTCACCCTCCGCGGTCATTTCCACTAAAGCCTCCGAACGAATGGCCTCGACGAATCCCAAACGGCGACCGCAGATCTAGAGCCGGATATCCGGGATGTTTTGAGCAAACGCTCCTTCAAGCGGGTCATCCGAAAGGCTTCCCAGGGCAATACCATCAAGATGAGAAATATCGTCCTCATCTAATGCATTACTTGTCCTAGGATAAATTCGGTCTGTTTTGAGGATGACACATTACCAAACAAGACTCAATGTTAATCACGCATATCCATCTGTGAAACGAATGTTCGATTTCCAGGATAAAAGAAAGAAGTTATAATGAAGATACATGACCTGTTATGAATTTGATCATCAAAAACTTATGCCATTATATTTAAATGGTCAGGTTGTATAAAATAGGCCCAAATAAAAATTTTCTGTGGCTCAAATTTAAGAACTGGGAAATATCGTCCTCATCGAATGCCTTATTTCTACTTGAATAAATTCCGACTGTTTGAGTATGACGCATTTCCAAACAAGGCTCAATATCACTAATAAATACGCGTATGTGAAACGAACGTTCTATTTCCAAGATTAAAGTAAGCTGTCTGTATGTGGACACATGACCCATGACGAATTCAGTCGTTAAAAACTTATGGCACCATATTTAAATTGCCAGGATGTATAAAATAGACCCTAATCAGAATTTTCCTGATGCTCCAATTTAAGAAATGAAAAATATCGCCCTCATCTAATGCTTTACTTCAAGCTAGCTAAATTCAGCATTTTTTGAGGATGACGCACAACCAAACAAGGCTCAATGTTACTGATACACATCCATGTGTGCAACGAACGTTCAATTGCCAAGGTTAAAGTAAGCGTTCTTTATGAGGACACAAGAACCGTCACGAATTTTATCATTAAAAACTTATGTTATTATTTTTATGTTATCAGGATGAATAAAATAAACCCTAATCAGAATTTTCCTTAAGCTAAAATTTGAGGAATGAGAAATATCGTCATTACCTAATGCCTTACTTCAACTAGGATATATTCAGGCTGTTTCGAGGATGATGCGCCACCAAACAAGACTCAATATCACTGATTCGTTCTAGAAAAAATAATCGGTCAAGATTGACCGGAAAAGATGCATATTCTTAAAGAATAGGAAGACTTGGAGTATACAAATCGCTTAGAAAGGCGTGTTTTAGGTGTCAAGAACCTATTCAGATGTACCACCAAATGATCGAGAGACAAAATTAACAGTTATATTTTGACGGATAACTTTTACAAAAGAACGCGTATTGCGAATTTTACCAATTTAAAGCTTAAGATTTGTGAATGCTGAGTCACCATTCTGACAGACATTTTAAGCTCCTTTACGTCAACACACTTATACTGAATACATTGCCATTGAATTTTTCTTATTACAACCGACCTTAGAAACTTTAACTTTATTTATTTCCTCATTTCAACTACATTCCTTTCACTCTGTACAGAGGATACAGGATGACCAATCAACCTTCTATATGCATGTAAACGAATTCTACCTAAATAACGAGTATTTATTACAGGGATGTGGCTAATGAGCATCAGAAAAATATGTCTGTGTGGCAGAAAATGCCTTCTGTATATCGAATATCTTCTGTATTTATGGTGCACACAAAACATATGGGTCTCAAAAATTCCTACATTACGACCTCAGGCACCTAACTACTTTAAATTATTGTATTTAAAAAGTTAAAGCTTAGATGGTACGAAAGCAAAAATCTAAGGCCCAATTTTTTTTTGAATAAAGAAAAAGTTTTTATCGAATGGAAGCTCAGAAGAATTGAAATTGAAGTCATCAGAAGAATGAGGATTTTTTTCTTCTCTCGGGGGAATAGTTTTTAATTTTTTTTCTGAGTAAATACAACCAATTTTCAATAGTATTTGTATAGTAAACTTCCAGAACTAGCAGCTCACATATCTTGATGAGACTTTTATACTAAATCTTGTGAATATTTTTCCAAATTTAGACTACACTTCTGCAAGTTTCTTTCGCTTTTTGGAGATCTGGAAACTGAATGCTTCCCAGTATTTTTTCTGAATACGTTTCCAACTCCACAAATATCACCCAAAGTAAACATAGGCGCATAGTGAATGCATTCCCCACGAGAAGCTCGGATGTATCCTAAGCGTGGTCAAAATAAAAACTTTCCTTATGTGCCGTGGAAACATTTAAATTCTCCAAAATTCGAGTGGAAAGGAAATGAACGACTTTTTTTTATTTATTCCATTTCTTTCTGTGAGATTTTTTATGCAGGTGACTCGCACCCTCCTCGCGGAGAGAGATGTATTCGTTTGAGAACCATTGAGCGAGCGAGGACCCTGTGCCGATGTGTGGTGCAGTTAAGCGTTAAGGGAGCTATCCCTCCACACATTCGCACCGAGGCTTTCCCATCTCGAGCCAACCACTTCAACGCTAAGGACGCGAATTCTTTTGAAGCACCCCGTCCACTGACGGAAGAGGTGAAAGGGTGAGTAATGAGGTCGAAGTTTATTTTGCACTTACTTCCCTACTACTAAGGAAATAGAAACAAGTTGTATTCAGTATCATATTGGCTGCAGCATACACGTTCCAGTGCTGAGTTGTATACCATAGGATTATACCCTATTGACTGGTATTTATAAAATGAGATTTAACGAGATACAAATTTATGGTCTGAATGAACACCCAACGTAGATATTAATTTTATAAGGTCTCGCAATAAAGGATATTTTCCAAAACTAAAGTGGCACATTAACCATTAAAGGGCTATAATTGTACCAAAGATTGTTTGTTACCCAGGTTTGCCTCCTTTGCTGAAAAAATAAAATGCAATTAATGTGTTTTACTTCCACCCCATTCATGTGATCTGCACAAGTTACCTTATTTATGGTGTACTAAAATACTACTATTTTACAAATGAGCTACCTGTAATGCCAACTGGTGATGATAAAATAATTTCTTTCCTATGAATAACTCTTTTGTTTGCTGCATGCGTTGGATTACTATATAATACGAACTAAAATTAAAAAGCAAGGTCTTAACTATACAATGAGTAGAGATAGCATTGGCTTGTTAATATTTAAACCTCCTTACGTTTAATAATAATAATATGACTTAGAAAAATTAACACATCACAAAGTATAATTTCTTTATTCTCCTTTCCTTTAAATTGTTAGAATGACACCAAGGCGTTACGTCGTTGATTGCAGTGGATCTTTGTGCTCCTATGAAGATGATTAAATATTTTTTGCTTGACACATACAATATTATAATGAGATATTAATGAACCCGGGATGTTGTTAGAGATAATTACAAATTGGTAAGTTCAAATGTTAATAATTTTCTCTTCATGGCAACAATAGTTGACTTATCTGTGCTTTTTATTTATTCCTTGATGATTTATTTACTCCTAGTTGAATATGTGCAACTTCAACGGCAAATTGTGCCTGATTCTTGACTTTAGATCGAACGGAAACGGCCACCATGAGATGAGCATCTAAGCCATTCAATCTGATGAGTACCAGGCGAGGTGCAGGTGACCATAACCGACATTTTGTGGGTTCATGGACTCCTACGATATGGATGTGATAAAAATTGTTTTTGTTTGAAATATAGAATATTTTAAGAAGCATTCAATGAACGAGGGAATGTGTTAGAGATAATTTAAAATTGTTAAGGTCGAGTGTTAAAAATTGTATCTCCAAGGCAACCGTAGTAGAGTAAGCTGTGGTTTTTACTTACTCCTGAAGAAGCGCGACTTCAACGGCCTGTTGTGCATGGTTCTTGACTCTAGATCAAACTGAAACGGACACCATGAGAGGAGCATCTAAGCCATTCCATCTGATGAGTGCGAGGCGTGGTGCAGGCGACCAAAACGACCCTTTTGCGGGTTCACTGGAGATAAGGAGGAGGATAGGGGAGGGTCCAAGGGCAAACCCTTTTCTCCCCCCCCCCCTCAACCTCCCTCACCCCTAGGTGCGTGACCTCAGCCCTCTCGGGCGGGCAGTTTGGCGCTGCAGGTGGTTGGATTGATTATTATCACATACCGAGCTCTTGGGAAAGGAAGCAGAGTTTTAGAATGGACGTTTTACGAGCATTCCCCTGGTATTTCCTACATCCCTGGTGTGGAGCTGCATGAACGACTCGGTCGATAAAAAGAAAAATCTTTTGCACAATTTAGACAAGTTAAAAAATATTTCACTCCTTTAAACACGAATTTCAGACTCGAAATTTTAAACTCAAATTAAAGATTATGCTTTGTACTTGATCTTTGACTGTAGTGGAATCAACTGGTAAAAATTATTTTGAAGGTTTGGCGGACAGATAGCTAGAGCGTTCGGATGCTTTTAAAAGAGTTTCTGATCAATCCCAATCAAATATTTGTCTATCATTTGAACATCCATGAGTTAAAACCTGGCTGTGTGATTTCATGTTAGATCAATCAATCGTGGTCCACGCAAAAGAATTGGCTTGCATAACATGAATACATGATGTACACAGGTCAATACGTAACTCTATACTTAGGTCCCCAAGGCAGCGTTCAGTGGACCAATAAGCGAGGAGTATATAGTTTTTATTATTAGTAGCATTACCTAGCTACTGCTACTCTATGCAAAAGATCTGAAAATTTTTCACTTCAGTAATAACTTCGTTTCATTATATAGAAACAAAGAAATATTGGTGGTTAAAATTTCTAATTTGCAAGAAATAATGAAAAAATATTTGCATTTCTTATGGTATATTATAAATATAACCATATAAACATATAATTTGCATAGAATCATACAAAAAAAATTTTATATGGTTCTATGCAGTATGGCAATTGATTGTTAAATTCCAGTTGCAGTTCGTGTTACCACCTTCTAACCAAGGCTTTCCAAACAGAGTAACGGGATGCTACAGTGACCCGTTTGAGAACAGAGATACATTCAAGTCATAGCCATTTCTCCCTATTTTATTTTTGGCGGCATCAATTAGTACCTAACGGTTAATTCTGAATATAAACCATTGACAATGGCTTAAAAGTAACGTCCTTAAAGTAATCTAATTCCTATTTATTTATTTCGAAAAAGTGTGATACTTTTTATGGATTAACACCTATTTATATATTTTATTTTTATTTTTCAGCCGAATTTGTTCAAGTTTGGCTTTCCACCTTGACTTACTCCTGTTATTTGACGTTTAATTAAAGTAGAATTACCGGATTATCGGTAGCACATATCGATGCATACCAACAAAGTATTTGTTAATTTAAATTTGTAGTTTAAAAAAAATCTCATCTCAATCCAGAGAGGATGTCGAATTTTCACTATTTACAAACACTCGTCAGCCATGGGTCTTCAGTAATTACAATTTAAAATGCACACAGATCCGTCTGGTCTAATCAACCGAAACCCAGTTTTTTTTCTTTTATCATTGCGATCTCATTAAATTGCTGGGATTGCCGATACGGAAGATTTGATTTGAGCCTTGTGGAATTGCCTCGTAATGTGTATTTCAGAGATATGGATACCATTAATGAGGTTTAATACTGGCCTGAAATGTATTTGCCTTATTTATTGCATACAAAAAACACATTCTGCGAGTAAACTTTTGTGAAGGCATGTCTTCCATTCGATGGAGCTCAGATGGATAAATAATATTTTACATCACTAGGAATGAAGTTATCAATATTGCAGTTTACTTTTTTCACTAACATCACATTATAGTCGACTTTTATTGCCTTGAGATGTACCCAGCAAACCCAAGAAATACAATTTCAACAATGAAGCTAACGAAATGTTTATTATCGCTTGAATGCAATCTCTGGGTAAGAAAATACGTTTTTTTAATTCTATATTTTTGACAATATCTATTGAGAACTTAAACATCCGCTTACAGAAGAAAATGTTGACGCCAGTTACAACCTAAGAATATGTATTTAAATGATGAACAGAGAGATGGATGAGCTTATATTATTTAAATTATCCTTGCAAAGACTATACGGCCAAGTAAGTTATAGTGAATGGCTGGCAGTTTCCTAAGATTAAAATTTTAAATTCATTTAAGAAAATAGGACCTACATGCCAATAAAACTATGGCAAGAAACTTTTAGCACATTAAAAAAATGTTTGTTCGATTTTTTTTATATTTTGAGTGCCTCTATCACACATTGCAAAATATTTTATTGCCTTCCCTGGATTTCCAGGACTTATTAACGAAAAAAATACATTCATTATATTAACGATCATTATGATTTCTATCGGGGCTATTATTTCGGTTATTATTTTCATTTCAATGATACTTGTGAAAATAATAAGATGATAGAACACAATAAAACAATTAAATATAACTTATAAACGAGCAAAAAGTATTTGGAATCTCTTCTTCTCCCTAAATGATATTTCCACAACATTTTATTTAACTTCACTTAATGTGTATCCCTTTCGGTGGAATTTTGCAATCGATTTTAAACTAACTTCTCAGCAAACTGGAGCTCTGAAAGTTGAATAAATTCCCGAAGATAGTGCATGTTTTAATAGCAACAGCTCAATCCAATCAATATTTCCCGAATTTTCAACAGCACGAAATATAATAAGGAGATTAGTTCCCAATTCCAGTCAATAATATTTTTATTGTGACATTATGCATATTTTCAGGGAATAATGAAAAAAATTCAATATGACTCACAAATAAAAAAATATGAAATGAAAAATATTGTTCAAGTGCTTATATGCTAATAAAATGTTCATTTTTTCGCGTATTGTCAACTAAATTCGAATTTTCCTGCCATAGAATTACGGTAAAGAGCTTCAAATACCTATTTGGCTAATGAATGCACAAATATAATGCGCTGCGAAATAGAATTTTATATTTGAGAGTAGGAAATAGTATCTCATAACATTAATTCACCAATATTGTAGCATTTGTATTCAACCATTTTTTCAAGACTTTTGAAAATTCATCAGGGGATTACCGTCACTTTTTTATGCACCGTGCACTCTCTATAGCTCAATTCCTCTCCCCAAAATGACACAGCTTCATCAAAGGTAGACCACGATGCGTGACTTGCATGAAATAGATCTACGGCGCGGAAATGGTGAGCGGGATGGGGTTCCACATGTGCCTTGTCGAGTGCACGAATGCATGAACATAAGGTAACCAAGTTATGTGAAAGATGAGCTTCATACATCGTAATGAACGGGTTCATCCCGATGAGGTGAGTTCGCTACCTTTAATAGCGTGGCTTGAATAAGAGACGTTTTCGGCGCAGCCATGTGACTCCGAGCGAATCAAATATCCTTCTGGACCCTATTTTAAATTTTGGAACTTTTCAAAAGTCTCTGAGGGAATAAATATCGGAATCTTTCCCTGACGGAAATATTTATGTGAACGGTGTACGAGCTACGGAAGGCCATGAGTTGGCATCGGCTACTGGAGTTTATCTTTCGTCCCTCGGCCAAAGTGTTCATTGTAGCAAGGAACTCTGGTCTGAGCTTATCGTGCCTATACTAGCGCATGACGTTCTGCAAGGTAAGTTTTTTTTAAAAAGGAGGAAACTTCATATTTTTTAAATATTATATTTATTTATTATTTATACTTCGTATTTTTAAAAGGAAAGTTTGATGTCAATATATTACGATATTGACCGCACGTGCAGAATATCAGCCTTTGCTCTCGGATTTGAAGAGGTCTAGTGATCTTTTAATATCAATGCATGCAGCACTGCGTGGGTATTCGTTACATTTGAGGTCCATATTCCGGTTTAATCAATCGATTCTGGCGTAAATTGATGGAAGTGCTCCGCGATGAATCACAATTATCTGACGATTCCGCACCATAGCAAAATATAGGTCGTTGTTAAAGTTCACCATTAATCCGCATATTTCTACGAAAAGATCTTACAGCAAAACTAGATAAAAAGTTTATGAATGAATTCTACGATTCATTACGCATAAATTGAATTGCAGTTCGTTTTTTATCACGGGTTTCGAACACAATTTATATCTTGGTTCCTTATCTGCAATGGTCTCCTTAATTCATTACCTTGAAGTGACTCTCAAGAGGAATACATCACCTCACGAAAGTTATTTTTTTTCAAAATAACCTATTTATAATTTATTATTGGTATAAGTGTATTTCATGACTTAAATACGTTTTATTAGTAATATTTCGGATTTTAATGGAAATGAAACAAATGTATACCATTTATGAAATCCAAAGACGGTAAGAGATACATTAATAATGACCAAAAGCTACACCGTATCATAGCGCCCTATATTTTTAATATATTGTTTCAAATTATCATCCAGTCCTCAGATTTCTCGAAATGGTACTTACAGGTCGGATTTCAAAGCAACTATAGCAATAATTATGCTTCCATTGTGAGAATATCCCGAACATATCTGTAATCCTGTTTAGCGTCAACCATAAAATATCATCATTTTCACCTTAACTTAGAGGTGACTGAAATTTAAGCGCACCCGTGGACTGGAGCTATCTTTCCAACTATCTTTCTACGCCGATTGCTGTTGAGCAATTTAGCCTTGAACTAAAGAGCCAAGGGTCAATATGCGTGATATTAAGTTATATGTCCGGCAGAAATAAGTTGAATTGTCCAGTAAGACCACCAAAACCAAAGAGTAATATGACGAATACGAAAATTTTTTATCAAAGCCGATATTACAGACTCAGAAGATATTGAATTGAGTCCAAGGTTGAGTCAAAGAAGGTAAACGGTTTATTTTCCTAATACGGCATTTGTTTAATTCGAATGATTCGACTTCGTCTGTTGATCGTAATTTTAAATTGTTTAGCTTTCATGGAATAACTTTTTATGTCTTTTAACTGTGTTTCGAATCAATTTTAAATTGAGGTACACCTGTTAATAGAGAGAACGGTTAAAGACAGGGTTATATGCGGCCAGCAGCCGAGATATTTACTCCGCAGCCACCGAGGCCAGTAAATTCTCGTAAGTGCGACTATCACTCAGCATGCGTATCTCTGAACAAGGGAGTTTCCTAGCGTCTGAATGCAACCAAATGCTTTGCATTGCTACGGAGATAAAACTTTAGGTGTTAAGTTCCTGACCTTTGGATACCTAAGTACTGCATCTTAGCAGTCATATAAGTAATTTAAGATTGATTGTATCCATGTCAAGCACCTGCAAAAATGTTAGCATCTAATTACATTCACCTCTTGTCTGTTGCTTGCTTCAAGGCAGATACGGTAAAGTTTGGCAAAATAACAATGAGGTTGATGATTTTAGACGATCATCCATTTATGCATCTAGCAAATTTGAATATTATTTTAGCCAACGCGGTCAAATTCACTCATAACTTGGAAGTCTCCGATCTTATTATTGTTTTCTAAATTTTAAATTTTATCTAACAGGATACACCATGAAAAATCTGTCCTGCCAGTTATTTCTTTCAATCTTGTAACTCATAAAATCTAAATGAGGAAGCCTAAAATGGCACCCTTCTTATAGATTGCCAATGAATTTTTAACCAACCTCCGAAATTTCACGTTTAATGCTTAAAGAATTGCGACTGACAATATCGTGCCACTAGAAGCTTCCATTAGTTCAATATACTTTGAGCATACGGCTACGGTGTTTTCGAATTTAGCATTCTCTTGAGAAAGGCTTTGATAAAACTCTGTATTTTAGAATACCATGTGCTGGTGAAAAAAAGCCACCCATTTTAATTGTACCAGTGAACAGTGAGGTGATCGCTGTGAAATTTTAATAGGAGGCCGATATCAAATACCTCTGCGAGGCAAGGCGAGCAATATTCTTGAGATAACGTTGGCTTCCATTACTCATGACTCATGGATGAACAATTCTGGGGGGTTTTTTACATTACTGCGGTCAGCTCAGATAAATATTGTATGCAACGTTGGTCGGTAGAAATTTTTTTTGTCAATTTTATCCCGTCGACCGACGTTCACGGATTACAAGTGCGGAACTGAGTCAAACTGAATTTTGAAGTGGAAATTGAATAGTAGCCTGCTATGCACCAAATTCAACGGGAGAGCACAAGATATTATATGAAAGCTATCCCATTCCATTTCTAATTTTATAATACCAATTTTTTTATTTGGCTTCTCATTGTTAGCCCCAAATATTACTTATTATCTTGGAATGTTTAATACTGCGTTTAGGTACAACGTTAGAAATTTCTATGTAACATGAACAATTTTAAGCGGGATTTAAAACAAAATGTTGACTGAATCGGCATGAAAGTCCTTCGATATACTGCTGTCCAGTTTGCAAGAATGAAACGCTGGATTCTTTTAAAAATATGCCTTCAGTAGTTATAAAAGCGTATAAAATCGTATTGATTGGAAAATGAAATTTTTGCATGAATTTTCCATTTCCACTACTCTTTTGTGACTCGGAAAAAGGCAGAAAAAAAGTAAAATTATCTCCATACATTGCAGAGAAGAGATTTAAAAAGCTCGAATTTCAATCATATTTGAAGGTTCGACCTCACGGCACGACAAGAATATCTTTTTTACCTTAAATTGACAGCGCTTAATATCATAAGTGGCATACGTTGATATGGTTGAAGTTTGCCGATCTGACTATGGTCTGGGTGATTGAGCCATACGAACATTTCCAGCACTCAAGCATCCTTCACTTTCCATTGAAATGCTTTTAACAAGAGATAGATCATCATACCGCTTCCAAAGATATAAAAAAACACATAAAAGCAGTCTCTTTTTTATCGCTGAGGTAGAATATGAAAGGCATATTTGTCTTCCCCGCCATCTTTACTTTGAGAGAAGAATTGCAGTATTTACCTATATTTCAATGAAATTAAGACCTAGTGATGCACACTTCAGTGATCTACTATACCTAATATTTGAATTTTATTTTCTTATGATAACATAACTGTAGAGGGTGATTCCTTTTAAAAAAATTCCAAGGCACTAGAAAAATATATTAGCTCAAATTGCTGATTTTAAAACAGCCTTTCCGTGTTTTAATATCTCTACTATACGAATATTTTTCTCTTATGAAAGAAATATTTTGCCTGCTGGCTCCTTTAAAAATATTTACCAAGGCACTAGAAAAACGGTCAAAATTCTGACGTTAAAACAGCCAAGTAGGAATGACTTAAATAGAAAATAGGACATGAAAACGAAAAGTTCTGAAAAGATACTTTCCCTTGAAAAGCTATACTTGCAAATAAGACTGCAATAGTCCACGCTTATTTTCTCATGGAAGGCGTGATGTTGATTTTCCGCTTTGTACTACCAATGAATACCAATCCGCGGAGAGAATTACTTTAGCTTTTGATTGTGCGTTTTGAAACACATGTGGGTTATTACTTAGTAATACCGAACATCCGTTACGTGGTATCCAAAATTAATTTTCAAGACAAGTAACTAGTACTTATTTGCACTGAATTGTTGAAGCTTTTACTTCGTAGAATTCCATTATATGGTTGGAATGAAATTACTTTCTTTTCTACAAGCAAAGTAATTTCATTCCAACCATAGTACTTATTTCTAGATTAAAGAGTGAAATGGAAGGCTGCAAATTTTTCATGTACGGGTCCTGCCCGCAAGGCAAGATGAAGAACGTCAGAAGCGTCAGCAGGTTTGATAACATTAAGTGATTATTTTTTATCACTTGCACTTAATCTTTTGCGGTCCAATTTTTTTTAAATACAAGTACTCTGGTCCAAATTAATTTTTGGGAAAAAATAAATAAGTTACAAAATTTCTTTTTGACCTTTAAATTGCACCAATTTTATTGTTTAAATTGAATATCTTCTAGTTGTAATATTATGCATCCTCAATCAAATATTTATTATTTTAAATCTTTCAATATGCGATATCTATTGAAGCATTCCCTTTGTTAAATCGCAGCACCTTGTCATGACGAGTTCCAATCGATTCAAAGTACGCTTCCGCTGAGATTTTGACGGTTCTTCGGTGGACCTGAAGAAGCCAACTGGAACGTTGGCGAAATATTGTCCACTAAAATGGATAAACGCGGAGGGAAACCCAGAAGAATCTCTGCCTACCGAGTTGCAATCGACGTTGGGCTTGAGCACTAGGCATTTCGGGCCAGGTTCAACGTTGGACCGCAAAGGATTAATTATTATCATTCAGGATAAAGTAGATTACATATTTTTATTGGAAAAATAGTTTATCAGTAAGAAAAATTTTACCAATGCTGGCGGGGATTGGAACAAAAGTCCCTACTATTATGTAATTTTTCGGTGTAAGGCGCGATAGTTTTACTTTTTATTCCTGATAATAGGGGGCGCAGAAAAATCTTCGATGAATAGGGACTACACGCAAGGTGGTTTCGTAGAGTGTGTCGATACCCCCGCTGCATAAACGCTAAGAAATCGCTCACCGAATCAAATCCGCTAATCTGGTACTACTAGGGCCACAAGATGAGCGGATTTGATTCGGTAGGCGACTGTTGAGCGCTTGTGCAGATGAGGTATGTGTGTGTTTGTGTGAATAGGGGGTAGTGATTCGGTCATGAAGCCGCTGGTCAGCGGAGTGTGATTAAGATTTGAATTTCAACAGCATAATCCCCCGGGGAAACCGGTGGCCAAAGAAAAAAATGGATAAATTGAGTCAGTGATTACATTTTGTGCATATATTGCAATGTTTTCAAAGTGCACATATTGTTTCTTTTACATAGTTAAGCATCACTAATATGTTCACTCGGTCCTTCGGTTGCACTAGCTAACCGATCTACCGAAAGTCTTGATTCAGTTGATACGAATGCAAGAAAGGGCAGTACCTTTAACATAGGGACGAAGTTTTTGGGATTAACAGTAGGAGGTTATACGAGCCCGTACGGCTCTAATGGTTGTAGGAAGGAGTCAAAAGAGCTGTGGTCAAATTGCGACATCTAATGTGTTCACATCACTTAGCATCGTAGAAGGCTGTTTGGATTTTCCACCGGATCAATATTCCGGAAATAGAGTCAGCGTAGATCCTCAGTGCCGAACGTCAGCCGCCTACTCATCATTGACCAGGCAGAAAACTTGAGTTGCCTACCACTAAAAATACACCAATCTGAGCATAGATAAATATGAGAATTTCCATCAGAATAAACATCTTCCAACTTTCAATGGGTTACTTCAACAATCCAACCCACGTGATCACCAATTAACCTCCCGTTCATAAAATATCATCTTACTGCAAGGGCTAACTGCTTTAAATAGCAATATATTCCTAATTAACGGGGTAAAGCCGCAATAGTCTCGCAAAAGTGATTAATCAAATGTAATTATCTAGCGTTTCAAGACAGTAATTGAAAACTCATGCAAACTCCTTCGATTAATGAGACGGAACGATAATCCTTAAGGCTTATTATAACGCCGAATGAAAGCTCACCTTTGATGTTATGAATTCTACTCATAGTGACAAAAGTTTGCAGACTTTGTCAAGTTTCATAAAAGGGCACTTCAAAGAAAATTATGAGCCATAGGCTTTCTAGATTAAGACATTCCTTCAGCGGCCCTCAAATGATTTGATTTAATGTAGGCCTTCATCTTAGAGTTTTGCCAATATCTTGAATCCAGATTTTAAAGCAAAATCTGTGTCCTTATTAATGGTTGGTAGTGGAATTGATGCATATATTTTCAGACAACTTACCACACGCAATATAAAGCTGCCAAGTATTAAAGCAGAGACAGACATTTCACAAATAGACAAAGCTGAATGCAACAATAGGAACTTACACAATCAGCTGTAACATCGAATGATAAATTGACTTATATACCAATGGCATGAAAAGTTCGATATAACTATGGTACTAAATTTGAGCAATGGTAACTACAAGACTGTGTGTATGAAATTAAAATTGAAATTGCTGCCGATAGAAATCGAAGGACGTAAATTTTGGTTAATGATAATGCCTGCGTAATCGTTATCTTCCCTTCATAATGTTCAATAGGGTGGTGTTTCATTTAATTTGTTTCTTATCAACACGGGATATCCCTAAAAATTTGAAATTCACGATTAGTCACAGGTCGCTGTCGATTCATGCATATTTGATATAAAAAATAATCGATGAAAAACGATTTTACGGAAGAATTGCCTTTTGAATATTTAAGAAAAATATGGTACCGCAGTTTCACTTTTTTTCAGTTTCACTAAAGCAAATAAAACACAAGCTGGAGTAAATAATATAGTGCGCTATTATTTTCTTTATCCATATCCCCACACCCGCCATCCAGTCCCTGAATCCAACCCCTCGCCACCATTTAAAAACTTTACTCGTCTCCATCTTTTCCTGTATGAACCAGTTTTAAAATCAGATGATGACAGATGATTGCATGATAAGCGAATTCAGTTGCATTAAAATGTTATTCGCGTTAAAATTGCATATAATTATCAAAGTGCAGCATTTTACTCAATTGAGACCCTAGTCTAAATGTTATGACGATACTGTAAATCAGTGGCAAAGTTTCGGGGCAATCTGAGAGACGGAGAACATCCGAATTGAATTTTAAAATATTTACCAAGCATTGTAGTTCCGAGAAGACAGGAGAAAGCAAAAATCCCACATTAATTTACAGCGGCGCGTTGCGTTAAGTGTTTGGGAGACTTTAGGAAAGTAAAAGAAAAAGAACTGTGTTCCGTTCACTTGCATATTTAAATAGGCACGATCCGTGTGTCGTGGATGCTACTATGCAAAGAAACCCTAGGACGTGCCTATTTAAATTTACAAGTGGATCTAACAAAGTTTTATTCTTTTATTTTCCATGAATCATGGGCCATGATAGAAATTTTTAACATAGTTAAGCCTGAAGTTAACGGTTAAATTTAGGAGACTTGTTCGCTTGGATGTCAACAGTCTTCTAAATGTCCATATGGCGCATGCGCGAATCTCTATTTTTCACTTTCCACCAACATCAACCTAATTGTGACACTTGAGTGCTAAAAGCTCAACATCTCGATTGCTTCCAGGTCTCAGGGACTGACCAAGAGAATGCGAAACAGGGCACGGTGAATTTAAAATAAGCAAACTCAAGACTAAACCTTGGACTAATGGAAAACTACCGCTAACGGTTAACTCGTTCAAGAGTATCATCATAAGAGTTCATGATGTCATTGCATTTATACAATCATCATTTATACATATCTCCATCGAGAATATGGATTGAAAGGCAAGGTTTTAAATGCAGCACGCGCTTAAATAAGTACATAACATAATGAAAGCACTTGTCCATTTCAACACTGGTTTATTTCCAAGTTTCGGCACATAATGCCATTATCAAGGTTATTGCCCATTTTCGGCATAGAGGAGTGCTTTCTTTATGTTGAATATTAAAGAGTTCCACACAATTAAGCCGGAAAATTAATCTATAATATACGTATAGGAATAAGTGAACATAAAATACGTAAAATAATCACAAATTAGTGGAATCCCTACTAAAAGGTAAGGCTATACTGGTTTCCCATTCGATTAAACGCTATACTACTTTGAAAAACCCACCTATACTTCATCGACAGAAAAAGGAAGCTATAATGTAAAATAATTTCGTGCGCACTTACTGTTCGCCGATGGGGGCCACACTTCCTTGCTGAGCGAGTCCGCCTTCTTCCCCCTCATGCCGATGAATCCCATCGGGGCCTTCTTGTTGCCGCGAAACCTCTTCCTGACGGGCCGCCACCCGGAGCCACCAGAAACCTCGGCCATCGCTGCGTCCCTCCCCGCCAGATATGCGAGCAGTGAGTTGAAGGTGCTTGGATTCCTCGATGACGGCCAGGCGGATACCGCTGCACCGGCAAGACCCCTCTTCGCCTCCGCCTGGTACCACCCGTCCGGCGACACCTCCTCCGCCTTCTTGCCCCTCATGCCGAAGAACGCGTTGTGCTGGGCCGCCCGCTTCTCTTCCGCGAGTAGATCAAGCTCGTCTCCGGCCAAATCCAACTCGCCCCCGTCCTTCTTGCCTCTCATGCCGAAGAAACCCATCGGGGCACGTTTGTCGCCTCCTTCCGACCAGTAACCGGGGTATTCCTTCTTTCCTCTCATCCCGAAGAACCCCATGGGAGCCCTTTTGAAAGCTTGATCCCCGTAGAGATCTTCGTAGTCAGCCCCGTCTTCTCCATAATCTTTCTTGCCCCTCATACCGAAAAAGCCGCTGCTCGGGGCTCTCTTGTCTTCGGCCCAGTCTTCGCCGTCGACTCCCGGGGACTTCTTTCCGCGCATACCGAAGAAACCGCTGCTCGGAGCCCGCTTGTCATACTCGGTCTGGTCACCTTCATCACGCTTGCCTCTCATGCCGAAGAAGTTCATGTGCTGCGCGGCCCGCTTGTCTCCAGGGCCGGCGCCTTCCGCGTCCTCCGGACCCCAGCCGTACTGGTATCCGTCATCGTCCCACTTTTTCCCGCGGCTGCCGAAGAAACCCATAGCGGGGGCCCGCTTCAACTCCTCGGGGTAGTAATCCGTCTCGTCGTCGCTCTTCTTGCCGCGGGTTCCGAAGAATCCAAGTCGGGCTCTTTTAGGGTCCCTGTACCACGGGGCGTAGCCTAGCATTGGGATCTTCTTGCCCCTCATGCCGAGGAATCCGCTGGAACTGGGGGCCCGCTTGTCTGCGGCTCCGTCGAAGTCTTCCACATCGTAGTAGGCCGAGTCCGGACCCTCGGCGAGGTCGTCCTTCTTGCCTCGCATGCCGAAGAATCCGCTGGAGCTGGGGGCCCTCTTGAAGGCCTCTCCATCGCCCTCGCCGTCTGCTCCCTTCTTGCCCCTCATGCCGAAGAAGCCACTGGAACTTGGGGCCCTCTTCTCGGCCGAGAGCACCTCTAGGCCTTCGGGTTGTACTGCCCTCTTGGACATGTGGGTGCCCTCCGCTTCCTCAGAGGTTAACCTGAAAGAAAATCGATAATGAAATTCACCAACTTTTGCTTTACTTTGTGGTATTCCATTATAACTTTTCCTGGATATACGTACACAAAAAGCTATAGCTCTGATATTAAAAAAAAGTGGTATAAGTTATTTTGTATATCCAGGAAAAGTTAAATCGATAATTATTTTAAAAAAAATCTTTTCCTCCGATATTCGGAAGAAATATTTGATGAAGTCGACAATGCCATGAATAAGTTCCCACCTTAAAGAGTCAATTGCATTCTGCGGTTTAGTAATTCCAAAATTACTGCTCTTAACTCTTGAAAAAATGAATTAAAAATCCAAACGATGTAGATTTTTAGAAGATTATGCAGGATAACTGAGGGCTAGCGAATTGTGTAAATGCCTGGAGCTACCCATATTAGTGACCAAATAGTAGCAGAGGATAGGCAGCTGCGCCCGCCTAAAAACAGGCATCATTGGTACATTTATTTATGCGTCTAATAGACTGAGTTATTTTGGAATGTCCTGTCAATCTCTAAGGTGCCTGACATAAATCCCGGCTGAGCTCAAAATGAAACACACAAGTGGGAAAATTAATCAGGCTTGAATATTTTTAAACCCTCAGTAACGTTAAAATGACCGTTTGTATAGTTACACTACTTCTGTTATACTACTTGTCAACCGTTAGGACTACGGTCTGTTAATTAATAAATATTCAAGTCTTCATTTTTCTGACTTTTATTTATTTTTTATGGCTCGTATTCTGTTAAAATATATAATAATTAATTTTTTCACATAGAAATTGAGTTATACTACTTGTCTACCTTAAAAGACCACGTTAAAGCGTTGAAATTAAGCGTTTCTATTGCATTTGTAACGGTAACGCATGTTTTATTAAGGAAATCACTACACGAATTTAGACATGACCGCTGTTCATTTTAAATTTTTAATAGTAAAATGATTAAAAAACTATTCAGTTGAATTTATAAATAAATGATAAGGTTATATTTAAATGAAGTTATCAATAAAGTTTAACATAATCGCAGAAATATTTTAAATTATTACTAGCCGTCAAAATGACGGGTAATGGTCCTTCTAAGCAGCCTTACGAGCCCGGTTCTTCTAGCGTTGAAATATCATTGACATCCACTCATTCTGGCTAGGGGGGGTGTTGGTCACCTTTTGCTCGCCGCGGCCACCATGGTGCACTTGGTGTCCCTCTTCCCTCTGCTCGCATCGCCGTCCGTCTTGCTGCACGGCAGGGAGCGCGGCGCGGTGCTGGGGGCTGTGGTGGTGCTCGCGGTTACCTTGGCGCCGCCGGCTGCGGCCGAGGCCGAAGCCACGTGACTAGAGGGCGGCAGCAGAGCCAGGAGAACCAGGGTGACTCCGAGAAGGGGGGCCGCCAACAGTGTCAGCCGCACTGCCATTTGGTGGGCTGGGCCTGAAAATGTATAGGCGAGATAACGGAGCTGTTATTACGACGATAGAAATTATTAAATGAAAAATTGATTCAGCACTATTTTAGTTCATAAAATTTCTATTGTAGGCCCTATTCAGAATTTGAAAATCCGAGTTCGACTCTCGGACAAGCCGAATGTTATGTATACGCATTTTAGACGTATTTTTACATCAATTTCTTTATTTTTTTCGTTTCAAATCCTCTTCGTGCCTACACCTCCGCACTTGTACGGGTGGATTTGTAAATTTATTTTTACAGTATTTGAAAACTTTTTTCGGTGATGGGAGAGTAATTAAGGCCTATACCCTCCAGAATTAACTTATTACAATATTTTCCTATGGCCCAATTGGGGCTAGATACATGCATTCTTACCCATTTGGCAGCCAGAATGCTTTGAAGAACAATATTGGTAAAGCCACCGATGTATATTGTAACAAACCTAACGAGAAATAGGGAGGTAAGGGTTGGAATCTCTGTCAAGTCAATAGAGTGTTTCAAACGTTATTCTTCCTCCAGCTTATCATTAAATTTCAATTGATGATCTTATTCATATTTCTTTTGCTGATATAAATGCCTGAGAAAACAAATAAATTTTGCGTTAGGCAGTTAATTTCCTAATGTGCAAAAATTCCATTAAATAGACAAAGCTCAAGAGCAATAACAGCTAGGATAGTAGAATAATCCATTAAAGAAGTAAAAAAAGAAGAGTTGATTGAAAACTCATCAATACCAACTGACCCAGTGAATGCAAATTGCTAAATCGACGATGCCCACAAATGACTTAGATAAAGATAAAATGCCTGATATTATAGCAATTAGCTATAATATCAGGCATTTTCTCTTTATCTAAGTGAGAGCTTGAGGCCAGCGGGTGATTAAAATTTAGGGGGCACTGAAGCTCCTTATACCGTCTTTCTGGCTACTTGCCGAGTACGCTAAGATAAATTGGCCTTGAATTAGTTTCTTTAAAAAAAAAAAAGTAACAATACTTCCCCTCTAATGACTACATTAAAATCACTAAATAATTTGAATTCCTTCACGAAATAACCATTTTGTGGATGACCTAGACATTTTAACCAAGTATCGATGAAAATTTGATAAAAAATACGTCTGCCTTACTTATTTTCTTCAATTGTTATAGCTTCGGTGCAAATAATGCTCAAATGAAGGCTTATTCAAGTAATTCAATTACACCCTCCAGTTTTCCTGAAACCTGACTAAATATGTTCAATTCTGGAAAAAATAAGATATCTTATAGAAAAGGTTTCACTCCTCATATCAATCAAACTGATGATGATTAGTCTTCTTCATTTATTGGAATACTAAAGCATTGCTTGAAATGATTACATGACTGGTTGTTTCCTTCTCTCAGACCACATTTCCAATCCAAAGAAATCAAATTAAGGTCACAACTACGATCCCATACTTTTAACGGAAATTTAGTTGACAAGATTTTATCTCCTGGCAACTTACTACCATAATTGCTTTCCTCTGCAGTAATTTCCGGCTAATTTCGAAGAGGTCGCTCAAGGTCAGGCGGAAATGTTTTTCCTCCTGTTCGTTTAGCTTAAGTATTTCCATTAATTGCGCAGCTCCGAGGCATTAAACTATTCGACAGAAGCAACTCAAGTTCACCCTGACCTATACTATCAATTTTCCGTCTAATCGCAGTTTTGAATGGAATACAGTGACGCAAACTGAGGTGTCTAACTGTGAATCGATGACTCAGTGGGTAATTAACCTTTCTAGCTCCATCAGAAACGCATGTGAACGGTTAAGGGGCCAATTTGGTTTCACGTCCATTTGCGAAAGAATAATGGCTTACGTTTTATGGATGTGATCCGTTCTATGAGGGTCAATCGTTCGTTTTAGTATTCTAGCCATACAATCCGAATGCACCATCTACGGGATTAACTCATCGATCTAAATCAAGTGTGAATGTCTACATTTGATATTTTTTAAGCTCAAAAGTGAATCGACAGTCCTTAAACTTCGAAAAATCATCAAATTAATTTGGAATGACAATTTAAGTTCCTGAGGAACGTAGCACAAAGCTCTTTAGTCTTGAATGAAACTATTAAGGACTCACAGATCCTCTTAAAGTTTCTTTCCCTAGATTTCAACTCGGTAATGTATTATAAATATTGTATTTTTATTTTTATTTTACTTGTAAAGGTTTTATTTTGTTAAAAGCTTGTAATATAACGCGTAAATAAGAAACCCAAATACCATTCAGGTCAATTTAAAGTCAACACAAAGTAGCATTAGATTTAAATCTCCTTGAGCGAGTAAAATACATTTATATTGATCACCAGAATCCACCAATTTACTTCTTTTATTGCTTGCAGTTAGCGCCATCTTAGTAGAGCACTGAGAGAAAACAATAGATATTGTTGCTAACAACCACTCATGCTTTGATTCTGTTGTGCATCCTTTTATCTGAGGTAATGCAAAAGAAAAAAAAGGGCTTTTATTAAATGCAGTTATATTTCGCTTCTTTCTTCAGATGCAGCATCAACGCATAAAAAACGAAACGAGGGAGTCATTTCGGACTCGTGCCGACAGTATTAGCGTTGTGCGTATTTTTTCATGAACAAGGGCAAGGTCCCGTTGCAACCATTAATGCGAATACGGCTTTTGTTCGCAGATCTTCACTGTCTCTACTGTGCTAGATTCTCATCCTGCTCTGGATCCGCTGGGGATGTGCACATATCGTATGCGAGTCAGAAAAATGAAAAGCAAAAAAGAATTGGCAGAGGAGTGTATCCGCTCCACATTTAGTATTTGCCGGCGTGAATGTGATTTCGAATACGTGCAGTCCTCTATTGGAGAGTTAATGCACCCCAAGTGCTCTCTCGACTAGACAGAAACTCCAGAATGTCGCAAAGAGCCGAATAGACCGGAAGAACAAGGCAGAGATAAGAGGTAAAATAGAATTCAGCTGAGATAATGTTTGCTCTCATTGTCATTATTAAATCTGCTTCTACTCCAAACAATGAAGTAAAGAACCTAAATTATTCAAAGCGAGAATATTACTAGGTTTAATCGATAGATTTTGGAAATCAATATTCATCAGGCTGACGCCCGCATAGGATTAAAGAGTTTGATCCTTTTCCTTGGAGATTTCGTAAAGACAACTCGAATTGAAGAATTCACTCCAATATATTAATATTAAATTCGACTCACTATGAAAATATGCTGAAAAACTCCAACAATCGAGATGATGAGTAAAAAATAATCGAGATGATTGCTTGGGAAAATGTAAACCACGTGAAAAATATTATAAACTTTAAGACTGTAAATAATATTTATACGATGCATTGATAGTAAAAGGACTTAGAGGCAATTCGGAACTTCGGAAGGCAATAAATAGACTAACTATTTATTGCCTTCCGAAGGATTGAATAAAATGTTTTTAAATAAACCAACTCTCCTATGCCCCCCAATTAAAGTATGTGCATCGCTTACTTTATCACCTTGCCATGCAGGTAAGGGCTTTTCGATTTAATTATACTATAATAACAGGCATTTGGTTCTTGCCATCTGATAACTAATTTGTGGACAAGGCCGATTTAGCCTAATTATTCTTCTATCCCATAATGTTTACTCTTGAGCTTAGTTGTAGAACAAATAAGGTATCTTATAGAAAAATTTGGCTCATCATTTCAATGCAAACTAATGATGATGCCTTCTATCTCATTTTCAAAAATAAAAAAATTGTCGAATTTTTTATTTCTTTTTCACTGCATTTTTTTCATTTCTGGTTGTCCACTTCTTGAGGACCACATTTCCAATCACTTCCACTGCCCATGTGCATAAAATAAATCAAATTAGAGTCTCAAAAACTAAGTAAGCTCTCTGTATTATCATAAACCAATGCCATTTAAAGGCATTGGATTATGAATTTCCTGTAATTAACTAGTTACAAATGACCGATAATTTTCGCCCACTAACTGCGCGCATCCCTTTCCACGAATCGCTATGAGTTTTAAAAGTGCCTCGTGTGAGCATCTTACGTTGACCCGAACGAACTCAAGTCTCCTGCGATACTTCACGGCCTTGTTGAGGCGGACACGGATGAATGGATATAGTGGCCCGGCGAAGGCGAGGAGGAGGAGCCGAAAGGCGAAAATGGAAAGGAGAGGAAGACCTAGGCAACTTGCCAAAAAAGCCTAGGTCCTGAGTGTAAGGGGTGGCTGGTTGGTAAAAGAGATTGATGAAACGGGGCCGGGGATTTTTAGTGGGAGAGGAAGTCGGGGAAAATCCCGAAGTAGGATGGCGGGAAGTGACGTCACTCCTATCGGGGTTGGGGAGAAGGGGTTCCGGAAAGGGTGATATGGGTTCGTGGAGGATGGAAAGCTGTTATGGCGCTGGACATTCCCTTCTCCTACACGCAGACAGACACTCTCCACCAGCGCAATATCCATATTTTTTTACTGCTCACATTAAGTGATGGGGTTTTGGGCAATATCCCAATGCCTAGGTTATTTGCGAATGGATGTTTAACTGGCCATTTCCTGGACAAGGAGGCATATTTTTGATTTTCAACCCCCACTCCTCCAATTGAGAAAAATTATAGTGTAATTACTTGTTTTCATTTTTTACTTTATTATCGTGCAGTGAAATTCTTACAAATAATCTTACTTTGAATTACATTTTTAAGCATTGGGTGGTTAAAAAAAAAACGGCATTCCAATCGTACTTTGGGAACACAAGTGCACCTGTGCAATGGGACTTGACCATTACTCTGGATAGTGCCAAAATTTATTTCTCAATAACTATGTGTTCCAGCATTAATGTGTAATTTGTAGGTTAGGATGATAAATTTATCACAAAGGGTGATTAATTGAGAGATTAATTTTAATCAAAGTAATATTTTTCATGCATTAAAAATGACCTAAACTCCAATAAACTTTAACTTGCCCTTTTCTATTGCCGTTTAATTCAGAAATTACTCATTTGAATGGAATAATAATAATCCAATGGGTCATGAATACTCGAGAAATTGTAAATATTTCATAGGATTAGAGGGAATTTAAACTTTGCTCTTTCCTCACGGTATTCTATAGTTTCCGATCTTGGTATCGTTACATTAGCATTATCCAGTGGACCGACACTGTATAACTTTTTCTTTTGCCTCGAAACGGAATTGATGAAATACCTCCTTATATTTTTATTCATAGCACACATCCTAACAAGCTCTTGATGTTTATGAGCTTAATAGCCCATCTCAAGAGAATACGAGAAATCAAAAGGCACACCGCCTTCTCTTGTATCAACTATGCGAATTCGCCTCATGATGATTGAGGTTCTGTAAACTATTGCTTATGTTTGTGGTAGGAACACTGCCTTGATTTGCCTCGAGCCGAAGCGAATCGAAGGAGCATGTAATTGAGTTGAGCGCGTACGTAACTATTATGATCGTGATGGATGACTGATCTGCAGGATTTGTTGATCATTCCGTCTAACCCAATTGCAGTTCGCAAACAGCAGAATGTGTGGTATAAGATGAACTTACTCCTAAGTTTGATACTTAAACTATTAATCCTCCTTCCATAATTACGAGTGATTGCACTTTACATTTCGATCGTCAAACCAAATTGTCAATTTTCAGATATATTCAGGAAAATCAGAGCCACTTTCGATTGCCTATAACTTAAATTTAAATCATTACTACGAGTTTAACGTAATTAATTATTATTAAATATCATACATTTTTAGTATATCAGTACTAATGCACTATTTTGACAATTTTACTGAAATCAAATCAAAATCAATACCATAATTAATAAATTGAGATGCAAAATTAGGACACATTTAGTATAATTTCTTCGACGGATATATATTCAAAAATCATCATAATTTTTGCCCAAAAAACTAGCAGCAGTTCATTATAATTAGATTTGTATATTTTACCCTCTATCAAGGTAAGTTACTGGGCAATAACATTTTATTTATTCGTGTTTTCATTTGCAATACATTGATTCGATACCTTGTTTTTAAGTTTTTATTTTCAAATTTCTGTAAAAAATCCAACTGGTATTTTATAGAAATTTTTATTAGCCGTATTTGCAATCAAAGATTGGTTTCACTGTTCTTCCCTTGATGAAGAGAACGGCAATTTTTAATAGAAAATTTTAAGTTTCAATTAGATGAAAATTACAGATGTAAATACAATAACGACTGTCAACACAGGAACCAGTCTCTATTTTTCATCTACGAAAGTAATTTATGTGTGATAACGTTGATGCTGATTTTTTGAAAAAGTTCTGGTCAACAAATATATGTTAGATTCTGGAAATCAACTGCAGCCAATTGAAAATAATTGAATATAATTTTTCTCCGCGTCAATATGCCCAGCTACGACATTATACGGGGAAACAGAACAATATCAATCAGTATATCCCAGATGAGAACAATTAATTAATGGGTATGAAAACTTTGCTTCACTTTCCGGGATTGTAACAAGTTTGATTATATCAGATTTTATAGGGTAAAAGATAGTGAAGTCATCATACTTTGGATGCCAGAATATACATATGTTGTCTGTGAAGCTGCTAGGCTTTTCGAAACGCTGTCATCTGACGTGATAACTCATATTTGATATCGGTGAACATGGTCGGTCCTAATTTCCAAAAAAACTACCTAATTGTGATGTGATTGCAGGAGCCAGCAAGGATAGTTAATTTTAATGACAAAAGCTCAAAATTTTAATATGCCGTTTAAAAGTATGCGCCGATAAAGAACAAATTTTCGTAGAAATCCATGCAGGAAGAGGTGAACATTTGTCTGACAATTTTGTCCTTAATAGTCCGGCTGCAATTAAGGAAAAATTTTCCCCATTCAAATTAGATAGATGAAATGTTCTTTTGAAGTATAAAAAAAGGAATAAATGTATTTGAGATTATATATAAATCTGATTAACGAGAGGCCAAATAAGTATGACGAATAGATAAACCTGGGACTGGCGCAGAAGAGAGCATAGAGCGTTCCGTATAGAAATTTCAGCCTTTAACGTCACACTTATTTAAAGTCTAATCGAAATAGTCGCGACTTTTTCCTTTTCCATGAATCATCCAAGACTTTTTGAGTCACTTCAAAAATATTGCCTTCGGCGAGAGAGAGAGAGAGAGAGAGAGAGAGAGAGAGAGATATGAAAAAATATTAGGGCAAAGTGCGAGTCAAAGTAAATCTGCCGTTAAATTTTTTCCCATAAAAAGTCCACGTTCCTGCATCCTCGCCGAAAAACAGACGCCCACGCCCGTGTATTAACTCTTACTTGTTCCCTATTTTATTTTAGTTTTTCTTTTTTTTTCTTCGGACAAGTAAATGGGTTGCGCGAAGAGTCGCATTTTCAGCCGATTGGTAGGGAGAGCACAGAGAGCTGCAGAAAGGGGAGGGGAGGGGGGTTACTGTGGATAGGCGCCAAGGGTGATGACGTCACCGTTGCGAAGCTGGTATTGCCGCCCAGCCGGCTCCCTATGCTGACAGCTTCCCCCTCCACCACCTGCCGTATCTCCCCTACCCTCCGGCGTCCCTTTGCAAGTTCCCATTCAAGAAATACCATGCGCTCACCGCTCCAGCGATACGACGGAAAGGATGGTATTTTGAAGTTGAGGAGGAGACAGGGTGGCACCTATAGCTAATTTTTCGGGTATTCTTCTCGGGCTGTGCACCAGGCTATTGCAGTCATATTGGCCGACGTTTCGGAAACGAATTGGTTATTCATGCCAATGCTTGCTACTTTCTTCATGCATTTCACACAGTAACGACACATACAATTCCAATGATAAATGGTTGAAATACTACTGAAAACTGCGCATTTATGATTTGAAATTTGCTCAGAAGAAAGCCAGTATCACGATTATAATTTTTTTGATTGAGGCGGTTCTTAATCGCGTCCTTAACGGTGCGGTCCCTGTAGCCTTGTGAATAGCGAAGAATACTTATTTTATACCACTCCCAACGCGAATAATTATTGCTAAAGGGGAAATAAACCGTGTTTTTGCCAGAGTCGTAACGAACATCTGAGGGCTCCATGACTAACTGTGCGTGATAACACTGGATTAAATGCCTGTATTTATAATGCTCTATGCTAAAGTAACAAATGTCTCCACAAGTAATAGGAAAAAAATATTAATAATTTAATTGAAAGCCATTTCAGGGTATTTATCGACAATGGTATCAAGGATGTAGAATTATATAAAATTTATACGCGCAAGTTATAGGTATCATACAAAATATATTTGGTGCCATGTTATTTAATACATTTGAGTTTGATTCTAGCTTTGCGCTATTAAACTTTTCCAGAATATATAAAGAATTCCTGATGTTTTTTACTGTAATAAATATTACATTCTGAATTTTACAATGTGCATTTCAACTGTTGGGCCTTTTTTAAATATAATTTTGCCTCGTAAGAGGAGGATTTATTTTGTGTTAATTCATCATTCATTCAGTATTCCATTGTAAATGTTTGAGTCAGCGACCACACATTGGGAGGTCGTCAAAGATGGGCACCTAATTCTAGAAAATAGTATGTTCAATTACCATCAGTGTATTAATATCTACACACAAAATTGGATTCCATATCATGGCTCTCCATTGTATTCCAATACGTGATGATTTATCGATAATATTACAATATCTGTGCAATTGGGTTTGTTATGGATATGTTTGATTAACTGTAGTATTGCATAAATCGGGTGAGAAATTTCGCGATGAGACGAAATGTGATATCGGGATCAAAACTACCATGAAATATAATAGGTATCCTAGCACAAAATCGAATTGTTGAAATCCCTACGGCCTTCTAGCTACCCCGTCTCCTCGTTCATTACCTCTTTCTTTTCAGTCTCTTGCGATGGATAATACACATCCCCTCTCTCTTTCACTTCACCTTCCATTCCACTGCACTTTCTTTTTTCAGCATTCATTCTTACTTTCACGGCCTCGAGGTTTTTGTTTAATATTTTCTGGCAGAGCTCGTCGTTTCTGGGGAGTAAATCGACTCCGATTCTGTTTGGCGTACAATCAAAGGGGATTCTTTGTCGAACAAAAGTACGCCCGCCTTTCCCTCTCCCAACCCATTATCATTCACTCATCATCCCATCTGGCTTCATAAACATGATAAACCCTCTTCATTTTCCTCATTGTTCTCCTCATCATTTTCACTTCTGGGATGTCCCTTATTTACTTCCAGCGTCCTTGCTGCTGCCTTATCCTTTCTTTCACGTTCTCCGGATTTTGCGCACTCTCAGCAGCATTGAGAGAGCCAGTGTTTACTTTTCAAACTAACGAAAGAAAATTATATTGATTTTTTTCCGTTAAATTGTTCTAGCTTTAGGCAGCTTTTTGGTAGTCAATTTTTATGTAAGTATAAGAAAACAAATCGCTTGATGGGGTATTTTATATTTATTTGGTTTATATATTAATATTTTAATTGGTGGTCATCCAAGAAAGATTATTTTTGCAACAAAGCATCGTCTTTCACGTTATTTATTGCTGCTCCTTTTAGCAGTACGAAAAAAGTCGACGTTTACTTTTTAATTCTGTGTAATAATTTGAGCTTTTCACGTGATATTGACATTTTTTATTTGTTCATATTTCTAAGTAGCTCTATTGTTTATGAATTTCTAAAACATAATATAACCATCTGTATGATTTACTAATTTATATCTGCATAAAATGGTGGTGTATAGTTTCCAGAAAATTTATTTTTATTGCTGCGAATCAAACGTCATCAGCCAGTTTCTTAAATCTAAAAATTTGCTAATTAAAGCAATGAGTAATGGCTATGGTAATCTTGGCAGCATATAAGAAAACACGGGACTTTATATGGCTAAAAGTATAAAATGTTTATCTATCTCGTAGCTATAATGTCAGATGAGGAATAAAAAAATTCCATTTATCATTTCACAATCATGGAGAGAGAGCATTGGCAATAATATAAGCACTAAATATAATGAAAAAATATGTCTCTTTGATATTAACGCTGTTAATATATGAACAACAAACTAACGAATTAATATTCCGATTGGAAAAATAATTACATATTAGGTGTTATTATAAATAAGCATTTCATGAAAATATGATGAATGCATGGGGAATAATGAAAAGAAAACGATGACTAAGAGCACATATACTTAAAGTATTTATACCCCTTGTAATACGAAGTGCGGAGCTAAAATTAAAACTTCGGATTCAATTCCCTGGTAAAGATTTCGGACTTCACCCAAATAACTAATCCTCGATATACGAGAAGGCCCAGGGAAAAGAACTGATCTACCTACCCTAAAACTGTGAATTCCACACTCCGAAGGCTCAGTCGGCAGCGATCTCTACCCTCACCTTCCAAAACCAATCTTAAGGTTGAATCACGGAGTAAAATGACTATAAACCACTTTTCAGAATACTTCTCATATCGAGGTACTGTCTTCCAGCGGACATGAGCATACACTGAAACCACACAATCTCAAGTTCTTTGCTCTTAATTATTTCTATGTGAGAAGAAGTTGCAATTGAATATTCGGCAATTTTTGCATTGCCTTGTTTTTTTTAAAGAGTTTAATGTATTTTGGAAACTTTTAAATTCTTCCCCTTCATATATAAGCATGTTGAAAACTTGCTCGAAGAAAGGGAAACTGTCATCGATGCCCCTTAAAAACGACTATACGATGAGAAGGAATAAGAGCATGAATAAAACATTTTTACCCAATGAAATATAATATTAACAATAATAATATGTATTGCTCTTGGGCAATTGTCCATTAAGAATATAATATGGCTACAGCATACAAAAGAGCTCACAAAATAAACTTTTACAGAATATATCAAATATTTCCAAATGGTATACAGAACAACTAACTCATCAGAACGAAAAAATGAAATCTTGTAGTTACTCAATCAATCATAGTAAGAAAACCTAAGTTTACATAGTGAACACATAAAACCATCACAACATTTAGGGTAAAACATGAATAATGGTAAATCTTTTACTCCAAAAAATATGGCACGCAATTTCAAACAAACCTGAGGTAAATACTATATGGCATTTATTATGAATAATTGAAATAACAATGACGACTAAATGCATAATTTACTCGTTTGAAAACCAGTAAATGCTTTCCAATGGCATGGACATAAATTTTTACACATGCTAATGGTATTGCGACTGCGATATATTTTTAATCTCACATTGCTCAAGTGGTTTGCTGGTATATTTTTAGCACCCTCATTTATTGCCACCAAACCCACATCCGTACAAACTACAAAGATTTTTCCTTATATTTTTACTACCCGTTACCATCTTCCCGTGTATTTTTGTCCTAGAAGCAAACTTTTGCGGGAAATTGCTGAACTTAACAAGTTTATTTCTCACCCAGAGAGTTAAAGTAATGCCATGAGGTCAAAAAAAATACAAATCGGCAGAATTAAAAAGAAAGATGACTTGCCATTATTCTTTTCCTCCCACCTCTGCTTTTCGTAGCGCCTCCACACAGATCCTGATTTATTTTCGGGAAAAAGTTTGCGAACAACTTTTATTCTTCGATCACGGATACGAAATTTATTCGCAAACGAGAGGTGATACGTCAACTCGAAGCGACTTGCATTTCCTTTTTCATTCTCCGGGGAGTTTTATATACAGAAATATATGTATATTTATATCCGATCTTTTTTCCCGTCATCCGAAGTTTATTAAGTTACATCCTACCCTTTGTCATTCCATGTGGATAAGGGGTCATTACGAAGGCCCACGCTTTTCTACGCATCGAGTCATATTTATTTTTTATTGTAGGTTTCTCCTTTTTTCTATTTTTTTTACATTCCCTGCCTTAAATCACATCGGTCGCGGCGCCATGGCGTCAGAATCCAGCCGTCATGAGATTGTTATTTAGCGTCGCAGACATACGAGACTGGACAGTGTGGCAATGCATATTTTTGGATGTTTTCGGGGATCCCTGCGATTAAAATGATAGATTTCGTGAGAAATCCCGTAAGTTTTGCTTACAGCTGCAAAATGTCTTTCTGGCTGAAATAGCAAAGGTCAGGTCTGTAAAGGCAGGCATTATACATGATTTAATACCTACATATGTATTTACATCATTATTAAGCATCACTACTCTGAAGAGGATTCTTTCCTTGTTCATGGTAATATAGAAATACCAATACTAATTATGACACTGTAATATTTATTGCTTCGCTACCTACCATGGTTTCGACACTATATTTAAGGTAAATTTTCTCTCTTGAACTTCCATCACGTCAAGCCTAAAAAGATTTCATTAGCTCCTCTTTGCATTCATTAACAAATTTATTTAATTCTTACATGAACAACCTCATTTTAAGTGACGTATAGAAAACGAACAATGCGGAAAGAAGTTGCTCATGAGCAATTTCATCGATTGGCTCTCGTTATATTGAGCTTTGAATATACTAGCTAAAGAGACGCATTGAAACTTTTTCCCGAAGAAAATTCACTTCTCCAAATAATTGCTATCTTTAATGATCTTCTCTCCTCGAAACGTTCAATTCGATGATCTCAATGTCGTTTTTGCATCTCACATTGTTCTCTAGGAATGTTCTTATGCCGTTTGAAGCATCGCATGTCTTATCTTGACAAAATAATCAATGGGGTTCTATTACTTGATGTTAATATTGTACATTTCCCTTTAATCTAACAAATATTTTTTTAAACTTACTCTCAGATGGATTTCTATACTTTTTCATTAGACTACGAATTCTTCCTTTTATAAATGTTTACTGCAGCAAGGTACTAAAAATATTTTATCTAAGAAGTGGCAATGTGCCGAATGAAGTGGATAGAAATTTGATGTCTTAGAGGCTAAAGCGTCCGTATGCCTAAATTGTCACACGCTTTTCGAAATAACCTTTTTGTTCGTTTTGCCTAAATTATGTAATAAACCACCAAAAGTTTTAAAAAGAAGACATTTTGTACGACTTTTCTTTGATTAGCTAAACAAAGGTTAATTTCTACATGACATTGTAAATATGCTTAGTTGAGATTTCTTTCTTTAATCTCCAGGGCTAAGTTACGTATAAAAGAAATATTGTTTATTATTTTCAATCAAAATATAACTGTATAAAATAAATAGCCTTAGATAATGAGTAGGAAACCAAGTGATGACCGGTCGATACTCTATAATTAGGCCAAGTAGGGAACCTAATTTTACAAATAATTTTATAAAAAATTTTAATCCATTTAATTTTTGTAGAACATAGAATTATTATCATGCTATCCCTTAACCAGCGACGTTCAAATCTTGTTACACTACCAGTGACGTGCGGTCTGGGAGATCGCAATGAATCAAAAATTCATAAAACGTTGCAAAGTAATTTTTATTGCTTAGTTTAATGTTTCTTTGACTTCTCAATTATTATAAAACTTATATTTAATATTACGTATTCCCAATACGAACCAACTTTTTTAGTAAAAATTTTTATTTGAAAGAGGATCAAAAAAATGACATCAAGAACACTTGAGTTGTTATTATTATCATCGTAGTTTTCGTAATTACATATTTATAAAACTAAAAATGCTTCCTTGCAAATTATTGATTATTATTATTCTTAAAAACCACTAGGAATTGTTTTTAACAACTTTCTGAATTATTCCCACCAGCATAACGTTTACCGGTTTTTCCAAATTAGTGAAGTGAGGTCTCAAAAACAGGTAATTAAATTCAGTTTCAAATTTCCAGAAATAAATAATAAGAATTGTTGAATTTTAAGAGTGCAATGTCCTTATTATGCAAAATTATGACGCTCACGTGGATTATAGATATTTTAAAATAGCAATTGGAAAATATTCATAATTTTAGAAACGCAACGGTCTCTCAGACCGCACGTCACCGGCTAAGGGTTATTATTAATTATCCATCTTAATTTCATGCTTGGATTTAGTCCATTTAATTTTATGCTTGGAGAACCCTTTCATTACAACTGTATTCAAATTTTCAAGTAATATTTTAACGAATAATTGATGATTGCTAATCTGGTTTTTCAATTAATCAGAAGTGAAATCCTTCATTAAGGTCTTTCGGTTTCTATTTAAATCGGCAGAATGGTTATATTAATCGATAGTTTCGTTACATTTAGACTTTCTTTGTTGTATTTACTTCTAGTATATCATTCAAACATTATGCTATTCGCATTCCATCCATTAAGGCAGCGTTAACAGCTTCTCTAAATTCATTCCGGGCATGCCGATTGCGACGTCTCGCATCTAATGCAAACACTGGCCTATTGGAATTGTGTTTTCAATCATCCTTGAGTCTATGCAATCAAACTATCTGAAATGTGTTGCGGTTGGCAGCAATGTGAATGTGCAAGTGTTGGACAAAATTCATGAGCCCAACTAAAGTCCACCTTGGAATATAAACAGGCAGACAGAATTAGGATATTGTATCATTTATCGAATGTAAAGGACTTCTTATATTATCTACATCATTCTATTTCTAACAAAGCGTTCTGATATAGATAATTCAAGGACCTATTCATATTCTTGAATGTGTTTTTCTATTCCCTTAAACTTCTTTTATCCAATATTTTCACCCTGAGAGCTTTTAGTCTATTTTTATACCTAATTTATTTTTCTCTCCGCATCTTTCTGTTCCATAATAAGCCCAAAATTCATATCATAGCTTTATTATTATTATAGCCGTATTACGCTTTTGAGGTAGTATGACGCGTCATGAATTTAGAGTGACTTTGCCACTATCACGGGAGAGCATGCTTTACACAAATGGGTACAGGGATGCGTATGCATCCGAAGACACCCACTGAGGTGGAGTCAAGACTCTCTTATTCGGAATGGCACGAGATAAGCTGCCACGGAACTTCAGCGACGCTGTCAAGCACTGTTTTTGAATGCACGTCGCGACGAGAATTTTTTGTAATGCACCTCACGCGAATAAGACCGGATTCTCTCTCTCTGTGATCTCATATCCTGCCTCCGTGAGTGAATGTCGAGTCAAATATGGCCTGACCCTGTCGTAAGGGCCAAATTTCATTCTCGTAGTACTTTTTTTTTCAAGCATACCATCACTCTTGACGCAGTGCTGAGCGCCTTATATGGTCAGTCTCGTGAGTTCCCTTGATTACATCTTTTTCTGCGAATGTTCTTACTTCACGGGCACTTAACTTGACCGGATAAGGAAGTACTAATTTTCTTTAAAAACATCCTTTTCCCTTCCATTTGGTGATAAGAGTTATGGTTCTTTTTGATGCTCATCTTCTATAGCTTCTTTAAAGTCGACTTTTATTTGAAATATTACCAGACATAACGACGAAAACCTTTTTTTTATTTTATGTTCCTATCCCTTTCCTTCCTCACCTGTGAATTAAGTTCTTTTCTGTCTTACTTTTGATACGCATATGGTATGTTTCATGACGTTACGGCATGATGTCGAAAATAATATAATAAGATTATAGATCTAGTCTTATATTTTTCCGTTTTAATACTTGGTATTATGATAAAGAAACTGAAACATTTAAATAGGACACCTAACTCTTGGGGGTATTTCATAATTTATAATTGTGCCTCACGCTATATTTTAGGTATCAAATCTGTTTTCACTAACATTTGACAATACCATTCCGAAAGGGGTAAGACGCTTTTGATCTCCGGTCACTGAACTTAATAAGAGCCTGTCCCCCTCTGGCACAGTTAAAATAAGTTACTTGGCCCTGTTCCGCTTGACCTATCGCTTTCCCCGAGCACCGGAAATACATTTTCTCGTTTATGAGGATGCAACCTCGGATATTTCGTCATTACTTGTCTTTTAGGTAGACTTGATGAGAATTTAATTTTTTGGACTTCAAATGGTTACTAATTGCTTCTTCAATAAATTCTATTTCGTCATTACATCTACGGAAAAATAAGTTACTTGGCCCTGTTCCGCTTGACCTATCGCTTTCTCCGAGCAGCGGAAATACATTTTCTCGTTTATGAGGATGCAACCTCGGATATTTGGTTATTACTTGTCTTTTAGGTAGACTTGATGAGAATTTAATTTTTTGGACTTCAAATGGTTACTAATTGCTTCTTCAATAAATTCTATTCCGTCATTACATCTACGGAAAAATAAGTTACTTGGCCCTGTTCCGCTTGACCTATCGCTTTCTCGGAGCAGCGGAAATACATTTTCTCGTTTATGAGGATGCAACCTCGGATATTTTCTGTTTCACTGACTCTTTCTTCCTCCTTCTACATATAGTTTGAATCAAAAACTGCTAATAGCTCTACGGATTAAAAGGTGTGACACAAATCTATTTAAAAATGACTGGTTACAAAGCTTTGGGTAAAAGTTGTTATCAAAAAACGTTCAATTTTTTTCTCCATTTCGTCCCCTCGGAAAAGTTCATTTTCCCTTTGATGTTTCAACTTTAGAGCACAAATGACTATTTTTGCTACGGTTTTACGGTTTAAAGCTATAACTACGCTACTCTGAGATCTCTAACATTAGAGCTTTCACGAATGTTTCCTATTGAGTTCCTCGAAATCTCTTATATTAAAAGAATTGCAATGCAGTATGATTATTTAGAAATGAGAGCGATAAAAGGGAGGTATTTAGATTTATAAATATTGAGCAGTAGGGGAGTATTATAAATGAATTTTATCAAATCTTTAAAAAAAACTGTAAAAATATCATTTTTTAATTCCACTACTGGAGAGCTGCCATAGAAATTGTCCTTATTTATTGTAAAATCAAAGTATCTCTTTCACATGTTCTCAGGAATAACAGGCTATATTGTGAATAATGTCTTGCCATGTCACTGTGTAGAAGTATACGGTGCATTTTAAATAAAGATATCAGTAACTTCCACGAAAAGAAGAAAAGAATCCTACCAGCAAGCTTGAAAAATTTGACATCCAAAAACTGCAACCAGCTCAAAAATATCCAGATTACGACAGATTTCAGGGATTTTTCATTGTATAAGTTAAAATTGCTTCAATTATTGTAAGAGCTTCTATGGCAGAATTTAAGGAGACAAATGTTTCAGTCAGAAATCAAACCAAATAGATGGCATTAAGCTCTCATGGGGTACGTATAAGTGATTGTGAAGGACAGTTTTAAATATTCACGTGAACTACACATTGCAAACGACCAGAGTCAAATTGCATACTCCAATTTGAAAATACTTGATTATTTTTGCCATTTTGCTCATTTTTTCATATTTTGTCGTAGTAAATATTTCAATTAGGTCTAACATTCCAGCCGGATCTTTACTGTTAAGGGCGATTGTTTTCCGCGTTCGCAATCTGCAACTATCGTTTCCGCCGATTTTAATTGGGAAACTAACTATTTTTTCTAGGTTTAAATCTTCAAATATAATTGAAACCTTGATGCTTAATTCTGATTTCCAAGAAAAAAATAACTTCCTCTCTCTGTCTGGCTGCTTGAGTTAGATTTGAACGAGTTGGTCAAGGTGATTCAAAAGAGTTGCTATGCAATTACAGATATTGTCTAGCTTTAACACTATTGTTCGTTTAGTCAATTTTTAAGATGAAATGTTTCATTGCTTCCTGAGCATGTGTGCAAGTAACTCAGCCGTCGATGTGGAAAATGTCAATTAGAGAGACTATATACTCTCCTTGAAAACTAAATGAAGCTTACATATAAGGGTTAAAGAGAGTACAGAGTAAAAATGTTGAGTTTCCCCAACTGAGGATGATGTTAAGGGATGGACGAGAGTTTATGAAATGCCAAACAAATATGAAGGAGGGCCATTAATTTACTGATAATATCATCGGTCATCAGGACGTATATGAGTTAAACGCAGTTATCCGCTCCATTCTCCAATCAACAAGCCCCCTAAATTTTTCGTAGGTCGATTTATTTAGATTTTAATTGCCTAATACATACGCGTAACATTCATCACTACCGTGTCGTCATGGTTTCATTCTCCATTCTTCGTTTCTATTCGTCCTTCGTCAGTTGTTTTCATCAGACCAACACGTCTTAAATATGACCGGCTAAGTTGCTCTATATTTTTCTAAATGAGTGTTAAAGGCGCATCAATCATCCCTCGTCTTACTCAGACTCCATTACTATTTTTATCCGATCAATATCTTTTATTTTATTTACGGGAATCACTCAAATTATTCATTCACCTCCAAATTCTCTACCATAAATCGTCGATGATTTACTGGGATTGTCTTTATTTTTATATATATCCTTTCGGTACACTACTTCAATTTATGTCAATTGGTGTAAAAACATATACTTTGTAAGAATATTGGATAACGGGAAGACATTCCGCATCGCACTGAAAGTTTTTTTTCCGGACATGAATGACAACAAGAAGGAGCTGATATTTTTCAACTGATTTTCTCTGTTAACCAACGGCTTGTTAAACATGCTTTTCCTTAAATATTTCCCGATTATGACCGATGGTTGCCGAGGCACGGCGCCAAGAGTGAGCGCGTCCCACTCCAAGTAGTGCTGCCTCGCGCCAATGCTCGAAGGTCCCCAGTCCGTCGCTTCATTTGGCGTTAGGCCCATTCTTTCGACGAAGTGTATTGAAATGCGATATTTTCATAACGCATTTTTATTCATTAAGCATTGCTTCACCATCATGAAGTAATCGAAATTTGGTTACAAACCAACGCTGTAAAAGCTACAATTAAGGAGAAGCACCAGCCGTTCCGGTATTCATTAGACTTTTGTGAGATACCACGTGCGAGTTTTTCACTGTTCAGCTTTCGAATTTTCTCATCTCGTGTCCATGTTTCATTCCGCTGACACGTTGTTACAGATTTAAACACGCTCCACGTGGCACCCCCACGTCGTTGCCATCGGCACTCGCGTTGTTCATTTCAATTATCTCCAATGGGACATCTATGGAACACGAGTGGGAGTTGAAATGATCTTTCGACTGCAACAGTCGTAAATGTTACGGGTACTTCTCCTGAATTATGACTATACATCCCGGAAAACACTGCTGTCATTCGAAGATGGGTTAATTTTTCATCTTAATTCTATCTGACACAAGGTAGCCTCTTCTTTTGGTGCGAAGGTTCCAATTTTTCGAGCGAAATACTTATAATGTTCCATCGAATGCAATAATTTATTTTTTAGCTACCATAAAATTGTTTCAATCATTCCAGTTTTAGATAAACATTAAAATAAAACAATTTTATTAATTTTAACATTACTTGAATTGAAGTAATTGAAAAGTCAATTTGGGAAGAGTATTTATAGGAAGGAGCACTTTTAAATTGAAGAAACTCAAGAAGTACAGGGTGAGAAGTTCATTCGGTATGATTTTATTAAATTTATGATTGCTTTCCGTTTAGACAAAAAATGCGAGCAAATGACAACCAGCTTTATCCATCCGTTTCATGATCTTAGTTTAATAAAATTCTACCAGGGAAATGTACTGAATTCGATAAAATTTGAACAATTTTACTCCTATGTAGCATTTGCAAGATTAAGTTACTTATGAGGACTGAAATGTCAATTTTTTTCAAGTCAGAGAAAAAAACTACAAACCTTTGTTGGAAAAAGTAATAAGAATACAAAATACTGCTTTATATATAAACTGTAAATATATTTTTAAAATTTTAAATATAATGAAAAATGCCAAAGGCTGTTATACAAACTTATGTTCATTAATACATTTTTTCCCAGGAAGAAAATTTGTAGGAACATGCTTCAATATATCATTAAAATATTGGCTGAATTTTAAATATGATTTAAATGTCCTGATCGGTAACAAACATTAGGCGGTGACAAATTCAATGCAGGACGCTTCCAGTTACTGGTCAGGTCATTTTCAGAGCTCAAAAATCATCCATTCTCCCTATAGTACCCATAGGACTTAAATAATCATCATAACTAACCTTACATCCAAATAAATTAAGATTTTCTCTGCCCTTCACTAAATCCAGATTTACTCATTTACTCATCTCGTGGTATGACTCAACTATCTTATTCATTTTTATACAAAACGTATGAGATGGCATGATTTGATCTATGAAGCAGCTAAAAAATGATTATTATTTTTATCCTAAAGAAAGAGTTTATGCCAATTATTTACAAATATTTATACTATTAGAGCCTATCATATGAATAAGAAAATTATTCACAAACTCTTGATGCAATAAGATTCCTATAAGGATAAAATTGCTTATCACTCAGAATCATTTCATTCTTTATTTCATACAACATGGTTCTCCATTATAGAATTAAATCAAGCAAAAGCATATAATCATACACTTTATCAATAAATAAAAAGAAAACATGGATCAAAACTTGATCTTTGATCTCATTCCCAGTGTTTTTTTTTAACTCTTGCTCACACAACCTAGTTTTCTATTTATGTACTTAAAACAAGGAACAGCACGTAATCATATGCTTATCTATAGATAAAAAGGAAGCATAGAAATCAATTTGATATCGTCCTCCATATTGACCATTTTCTTTCTTTCTAGGTGTGCTACTACGTCCAAACGTGCATGCCATTATCTAAAAGTTAGTACCTATGGAAGGCTTAGGAAACAGACTGTTAACAACTCTCTTGGAGTGGCATTCAGTATTTGAAAATTATTACCTATTGAAGGGAAGTTGTACTGAAACACGTTCTTTGTGTCCCTCTAGGTCTGTTGGCGCTCCTTTACATCCCTCCGTTGCCACCAAATAACCGCTCATGGGGCAACACACTTCGGGATGATAACGAGTTCACGGTTTCGTGTTTCACATGAGCGCGTAATTACATTTTATTGGCATGAAACAAGCGTGTGAAGTTCCCTGGAATACCTTTATTTTAATATCATTGCGTGCTAATGCGGTCACCGGAAAGAAAATTAAATTTTTTTATGGACGTTACACGAAAATATTTTTTTTCGACGGTGGAACTTCAATTTTGTGGTCCGAAAGTTAAAAGCGACGTAATTAATTCACAGTGTTATTCGATGAAACCTGTTGGTCAGAAATTCTGGGAGCAAATTGAGGTTTTATTGTTTTTGATATCATCAAACGGTGGGCGTGAGTTAACATCCGATTTAATTTTTTTAAACATTTTTATTTCCATTATTACATCGCAGTGAATATAACATTTTTCAGAATGCTTTACTACGATTCACTTCTTTCACTAAACAGCATTGCTACAAAATTAATTAAAGCCTAATTCAATGGCAAAGAGGAGTAATGGGCACATGCCATTTACATCACCTAAACGAAATAACCCTCGTTGTCATCTATCATCGATTTCGAAAGGATCCTTAGCCAACAGGTCCCATTTAGCCGAATTTTCAGTCCTTCTCGTGCTAAATGTATTTTTATACTGCGTTATTATTTTTGGTAAAGTTTACTCAATCTGAGATAAGGAAGGTAACGTGGAATATGTGTAGATAACGTGGAAACCTTCTCTCTAAGATCAAAGTGTCTTGGGTTCAAATACCGGTTCACGACTTCGGACACCCCCAAAAAATCTCTGAATGCGAGAAGACTCGGGAAAATAATGAAAAATGAAATCCATATACCTGTGATGAATTCTGGTATGTGATCTTCGATCACTTATCCATAAGAACCTCCGGATGGAATTACTTAGAGAGTTTTCCATTCATAACTAGAAAAACCACAGGAAGTGTGACCGAAACGTAAATTCATCATCTTCCCTTTGTCTATGACCTTATACTAGACAACCTGGTGCCTCTTAATCTTTTTTAATATTTGAGCATAATATTAATTACCCAAGTATTTTTTTTAATTGTATGCCAATAATCAAAGGATAGTGATGCTAGCACCTTATGTAGAAGAAAACGAATATTTTTATTTAATAATTCTCTAAGTGGTAAAATGCGAGTCGTTTCAGAAGTCGTTAATTTTACTGAAAACATTTAGTGGCTCACAATGGCGTACAGCAAAAAATGTTTGCTGAATCCGATCTAATGGCATTAACATAAAATAGATCGTTAGTTATCAGACAAATCAAATTAGTTTTATTTTAGTTATGCTTTTTGAATTAAAATTTCGAATCTGATATTTTGAGAATGCAAGTCAACATTTAGGTGATAATACTCTTTATGAAAAGAGAAATTCGTAAGTAAAAGTTAAGTAGTGACATGGTGACACTATATAGTGACAATATACTCAAATTATTTAATTAATTACAACTTGAACACTGAAAAATAAATGTTAGCCATGTGAGGGATAGTTATGTAATAACCCAGCTACTTCTGATGAATGAATAGATCCAATTTTGAAGGAAATTATTTTCCAGTTCTCAAAAATGAGTCACACAATTATTTTCCAAAGCTAGGAATTATTACGGTGGAAAGTACCACTCTTATTTCAATTCATCAGAGTCTGTAGGACTGAAAGAATAAAAGGTGAATCCTGCACAAGAGGCCGGGAAGAGCGAAAATTATACGTTATTTTCATATGATTTATTTTTAAAACAATCACTTGGTATTTGAAGAATGTGGATTTCACCCAACCTCCAAAAGATAATTTTGGTGGCGTTGGACAAATTTTTCACGTTTTTGTCTCCTTTTTCGATTGATCGCGAATTTATATCAACAGTTTTGAACGCACCCACTATCGCCATTCACTCATTTGGGTTTTAATTACCTAGCCGGAAAACTCATTCCGATTATTTACTGCACCCAAGAGTTTGACTTTGAGCGGTGTTATCTGGATTTTGGATCGCAACCTCTTCCCTTTTATTTTTATTCAGGAACGGTCCCGCTGAAATTAAACCTATTTCCATGATTACGATCTGGATTTGTATTTATTTTTTTCCTTTTAATTTCTGTACGAGACAGACAGCTTCAAATTGAAGAGCTATCGAACACGTTCGTTTCCAATGTCCAATTCGTTCGCAGGTAATCAAACTTTCAAGCTTCACTGCGTCTATTTCCATTGTCGCGTCTGATGAACCAAAATAGTATCCCAAAGAGTTAATCGGGGCCACAAATGCTTTCGTCGAAAAAATAGCTTCTTCTCCGGTGGTATACTTTACCCAGGTATGATTGCTATGGCAGAATGTTTGCACAATTAATCACGTTAATATTACAAAGTAGGCCCTTATAAACAAGTTATAATATCTACCAAACCTCATATTAGATTGGAAAATTATTTTACCACCAAAATTCCCTCTCCAGCTAAATCATGACGGGTTTCCAATAAGTTCGTTTACTTAGCAGGTTGATGTACTTACTAGGTTTTCTCCTTACTTCACTCAGAGAAAGGAGTAAGGAAGGTATTTTTTCACCTTCAATTCTTATGGCAACATATGCAAGATATTTCATACATGGTTTTATTCTTACTTTTGATTATTCTCAAGAACTGAACTTCACCAGGAAGTCAACTATCGTTTTGCGGCGAAGAAAATGTGGCTCCATTTTATTTGTAAACAGTATCCCAGAGAATAAAGTGGCGCCGCCAATGCTTTCGTTAGAAAACTACCTTCTTCTTAGATAATCAGGTGTGGTTGCGATGACAGAATTTAAATACAGTCAGGAATGATAATGTTAAACTATAAGTTCCTATAAACGAGTCACGCGATTTTCCATAACTTTTATGACATTAAACGATTTATTTTTGCCACAAAATTACTAAACAATCCCCCCATCATGATGATTCCACCACGGGTTTCCGAATAGTCTGTTTACACAGCAGAGTGATGTATTACTCCTTGCTTCATTCAGAGAAATGTTTACGGAGAGTAGTTTTTCACCATACATCCTTATTGCACCACATAAAAGATATTTCACACATGTAGGTTTTATGCCTGCTTTTATTTTGTTTCTAGTACTGAACGTCACCTACGACATGTCATAACTTATGTTTGAAAATAGAAAGAATTGAAAAAGTTAGTAGACAGCCAAAGGCTAGGAATTATTTAGACAAAGAAAGTGATATACGTTGCGTGCGAGCATGAAGCACTGAACGTCACCTGAAAGTCAAATATCGATATATGGCGAAGAAAAGTAGGCGCCACTTTATTAGAGGAGACACGTTTCTTATCCATAGCGCATACGTATAGACGCGACATTAGTGATACGGGGGACAAGCAAACACGACTGTCTGAATATATGCAGAACCCACGGGGGTGCTGTTCCAGGATGCTGTGAGATGAAGCCTTGGACTATCCCATTGATCCTATCGCTTTCGCCCTTGACTGGGTTTGGGGGCATAAGAGAGGGCAGGATATGGGGGTTTCCGGCCTTCCCACCCGGGACGCTCCCTCGCTGCCCTTGGTGCCTTGGGAATAGAGTCCTGCAGACCGCTGAATTCAATTCTCCGTGGAAGCACATCCCCACCTACGACGTCGAGCGCAGGGAAAGGGCTTACAACCCCGTGGATGAGCGGTTTTTAAATTCTAAAAGGTATCGGTCAGTAGCATAACAGCATGAGAACGTGGAGCTAGTCTCGTTCAAGGGAATGCATTCAAAATGCGAGAATTGTGCAAGATGAATGCGAGGGTAAAAGGCAAATAAAATAATGATCAAGTAAATAATTAAATGTTTAAATTCCGATTAGTAACTAGGAGTGTAGGTCTATAATAAATACATAAATGCAAACTAATTGGTCAACGTTTTGGCATATTTTTATACCTTTTTAAGGGATATTTTGTTTGCAATGAATATGATGTATTTATTGAATAAAACAAATGTAATAAATAAACAAATCATATATATATATATATATTGCAAAAATCCCTTAGTAAGGTATTAAATATAACCATACGTTGGCCAAAAAGCCAGTATTTAATTCTTAAAGACCTACATTCCAAGACACTAGTAACTGAATTAAGAAGTGACTCATTCTAAATGCACGAATGAGTTTTCTAATTATGTGTTCCCAGAATAGTTACCTTTCCAGTGGGATAGCCAGGAATAATGTTCGGGAGGGGGAGGGGGCAAAATCGAGGGAAAATATTTGGAAAACAGGGTACTGTGTAGAGGATTTTAAACTAATTTTAACACTTTTCATAATAAAAAAACTTAATTTGTCAAAGAAATATTTTGAAAGTTCAAGATTTTTCCGTAATTTATTTTCTTTTATGAAGAAAAGTAATTGTGTTTAAACATTTCGGGGGGGGGGGGAGGTTCCGGACCTCCCCCCTATCTACGCCACTGTGCCTTTTCAAAAAAATCTATTTCACACAGAAAAATTATTGCGACAATGTATACAACATAGTTAGTCTTATATATGGTTATGTAAATCTAATTAGTATAAATTTCTGAGTATTCATGCTAAACTGTTTTTACGAAGGATTAAAAATGAAAGTACTTTTCTTAAAGTACTAAAAAAAACATGTTCAGTTTTATTTTATGAACTTCAAATATTTTAAAGATTTCCATACGATTTTTATGAATTTAATGGCAATATTCATTTTCTTCAATGCGCTAATTTGAATTTTTTGCTTCGTCAACTCAGTGTACTTATGAATTGGAAATAAGCTCATCAAGATTCACATATTTTCTATTAAATGCAAGGCAAGGAAGGGTAATTTGACGCCCGAATGATTAATTTTCAATTTAAATATATATTAATTTTCTTATTTTTTGCAGCCAACTCTCGCAGATTTTTCAGCACTCTTTTACGGGCACATTGTATGACGAGAACGTGAGGCGTAAAAATTCATTTAGAGAAACCCGCGGGGGATTTGGTCGAATATTTCTCGCTCAGCAGTTAAGCTTTAAAATGGAGGCAGTGGTGGCAACAATATTTGCTTCGCGAAGTCAGTTTTAAATCCTTTTATGGTCTATGGACAGGCGTTCGACCATTCAATAGTTCGTACCGCCGGATATAATGATTTCATAAAAACTGTATTTACACGCCGCAATGACTTCACGTCAAATTTTGATATACTATTCATTTCGCATTCTCCTGGGCTCTTAATTAAGAAAAAAAAGAATTTACTCGGGTGGTTATTTTATCAATTTGATTGATTTTGTAGGAAGAATAAAATTTGAATTAGTAGATGAAAGTCAATGCGTATTTTTTTCGATTCCATTATAAAAATTATTTCGGCCTCGCTCAATATGAAATATAACACAGAATTTTATGCCACCATTTCTCTGAAATGCTGCTTCAGCATCAAAGGTGGAATAATATGCAGATTATGCGATACGAGGGATTCAAAAGGATATGTATCAAATAAATTTTAATCCAGTTCAAAAATTTCAAGCATAAAATATATTAAACTAATAAGCACACAGATGAGAATAGTGTTAAATAAGCTTATATAAGACTTCCTCTTTTCCATTTTATTTTCCTAGTTGGTCACAGTCACAAGGGTCATTTTTAACTGTAAAGAAAAAGCGCATCATTTCAAGGCACAGAAGACGCATAATAGTAATTGAATTTTTTTCAATTAATATAGGATTGCTTCATTGGTACTGAGTATGAGTTGATTAGAGCGATGGAATCTTATGAGATTCTTTTGTCAAACAATATTTATATATCCTAGTTCTACACACATTTTTTGCAGAGACCAGAATTATCATGAGCAGCTACGGATATAGCAGATCATAAAATAGAATAAAAAAATAACACGGAAAGTTCAATTTCGCAATACAATCAGTAAACCAAAAGGGACCACTTTTGAAAGTTTCACAACAATGATACTGTTTTCATTTCGGGCGTTTACTTGCTTAGAACATTCAACTAATAGATAGGGTAACTACTCAATGACACCACAAAATAGTTCTTCAAGCGTACGAATGGTGAATGGAGACATTATTCAAATATAAGAAGGATGCGGGGTTACCTACCACTATCAAAACAGCCCTCACCCACGAGTTGTACCGAGACATTTTAGTCTCAACTATTCATTTTATAATTCAGCTGTTTTTTATTGCTACCAATTTTTCGGATTAAGTTCAAAGCCTGACAGTTGAAGCATAAAACGTCATCCAAAAATGTGAACATGGGCTAAATATGAATTAACGGACGCAGTAATGAAAATAATGATCAGAATGACGATAATTTAAACTTGATTTCAAACCCATCCTCTATCTAAAAATCATCTGATTTTACACTTTATGGCCACATATTGAAAATGGCTTGAAAAACTCCACCGGGTTACAGGATTGTCTCGTTAATGTCTCGTTAATAACGTTATAACAGTTGAATGGCTACATTCAACAAAATTTACATATACAATGAAAATCACTCCTGTTTGACCGGACGTATTTGGTCTTAACTTCCTCATTAATAACTTTAAGTGGACTTCTGTTCTCTAGATATTTTCAGATTTATAAAAGAAGACCACTTACTTAAGTCAACCCTTTCTCAATTATTAAAACATTCCCATTCAGAGGTACTTAGGTAAATCTATCATACGCTATATACCAGTTTATAGTCAAAGGCATACCCTGTATACCCTGGAAATTAAGTAACAAAAAAAGAACAAGCATCATGCAAAATTTGAAGAAAAATGTGACTCTAGTAACGGTAGCGATGCCATCCTCTTCAATGTCTCGAGGAAAATTGTATTTTATGTATGAAAATTTAATGCTTTCGACAAAAGATAGGAATGGAAGGGAGAGCAGAGAATTGTTTATTTCGTGAAACAGTTACTCAGCCCCACGCTCGTCGATGGAGGAGCTACTGAAATTTTCAACGGGCCCTGTCGCGTCTCTTGCGGTACATTCCGCGCTCACTCCACGCTACCCACTGAGACTCTGGGGCTCTGACTGAACAGTAGGCCGCCCTTATTTTTCAGAATTGACAAAATTTATGTTCTCCTAATCTTAAAATGATCCAAATGAGGTTTATAGTCACGTGTTTAAATTTGGTTACTTTAAAATAACGGGAATCCGAGCCCCAAGGGCCCTAAGTACTGAGAACCTTCAATTGAGTTTTTTTGGGGCTGAAAAGGCACTCTTTCAATGTCAAACGTGAATGTAAATTTTCATTTAGATTTTCCCTTTAGATCCAAATTCATGTTTGTTTTGACCTATCTCTAAGCGTTTATGAGATATCGTACGTCCTAATGCGATCCACCCTCTAGGGCGCTACCCCTCACCGCGGCTGAGGTACGGCACGCACCACTTGCAAGAAACTACCCCTTCAACCCCTCCTCACCTTCTTTGCTCCTACCGACAAGATAAAGCGGCTGAAGAAATGTGCATATGTTAGAAAGGCTTTAATCGGCATGACAAAATTTCCAATGAATCTGAACAATTTATTTCACTCAGTCTATAAATTTAAGTATATATCAACTGAAATAAAAGGTATTTTTCAGTGAACAGCTGACCTGGTGGGAATGCCGTGAAACATTCATCCACATCGTGCGCCAGGAAAGCACATAGTCTTATCATCTTCATCATAGCGCACAAGGCATGAATATAGCTCATTACATTCTTTTTATAGTAAGCCCATAAAGAATTCACCAAAGGTTTTGTGAGGGATATTATCTTCACCGATCAAGTTCATTCTGGAATGTCTTTTGTTAACACGCCCCCCTTGTCCCCTACACGTTATTATTATGTGGAAAAAATTATTAATTATACATAAAAAACTGTTAGAGACGATCATAACATACATAAAACACATACATAAAACACATACATAAAACACTAGCAGGCCACCCTGCGTTCCTCGGGATGGATAGTACCCAGAGAAGTGGGATACTTGGATTTCACGATCGTAGAGGAGTTTAGTTTTCCCTTTGAGCGTGGCTAGGGCTGTGCCTAATTGTCAGGATGCCCAACCTCAGAAGTTGTAATACTTGACGTAAGAAACGGTAATGGGAGAACAACGCAAAGGACGCATCAGACGTAACCGAAAGTAGCACTGAGAGATTTGGGAGCATGATATGTACTAACTTTGGTCGCAATCCGTGCAACCGCATGGAAACGCATAGCGGACAGGCAAACAGACATCATTTGTCATATATGTACAGTAGATTCCGGTTAATTGGGACATAACGGGACTTGTGCAAGCGGCTGCCCCAATTAGGCGAACGCATAAACAAACGTTGAAATGATAGAAAGAAGACTATAGAATGTTCATAATGCAACATAAGTTTATTAAACTATTAATTTGATTAATAAATCAGCGAGTTTAGTTAATTTATTATGATTTTTATGAATTATAACAATTTAGTTAAAAATATTTTTCACAGCCTCGGGCGACACCAAATGAATGTCTTTTACTAAGTCCTATTAAAGAAAGTCCTATCCTCTTACGGATAATATAACAACAAGAGCTTTCAATATAGGGCATGAATAGGAACATTTGTGAAAAAAAAGAGTAAATAAAAGGAGGAAAATATAAAAAATAGTATTCTGAAAACAAAAAAATTTAATTTGATCGCGAGTATAGAGTATATGTCGCCGACTCATGGCCCAATAAAGCGGCATGCTGTCCCAATGAAGCGGAGAATACTCTGGGATATTCCTCTATTGGGTTCTGTTCTTCAAGATCTGCTCCAATTACGTGGCTGCCCCAAGTAACCGGTGGACCAATTAAACGGAATCTACTGTATATATTAGGTGCGCAAATAAGTTCCCGCTGTTTGCTAATAGATGGCTCTAGCAGTGATTGGTGGTCGATTTTAGCATATTGGAAACGTTATGAACCAAGCTTACACAATTGGCAAAGAAACTGCTTACGGCAAAGGTTTTTCATGGCGCCATATCCTAATTGTTGCGAATATGTCTCATTTTGAGCCAAGTAACCGTCATTTGCGGGGATCGTTGAGTTTCTTCATTTACTTGAATAAAACGGTAAGTGAAGCACATCTAGAGCTCAAAAATGTTACGAAGTTGCTGATCAATGTTAAACAACGTGCCGTGATTGGTTCCGTCGCTTCAAAGACGGTCATTTTAATGTTGACGTCCGTCCGTGTGAAGGAACACCAAGAACTTTTGAAGACGCGGAATTGAAGGCATTAAGCGATGAAAGTCCATGTCAAACTCAAGAAGAGCTTGCTTGTGCATTAGGAGTTACCAACTAAGCCGCTTTAATCAACAGTAAGGAACTTGAGTTCCTTGTGATTCGACAAAGTGATTTTACAGTATGACAACGCTCGACCTCATGCCGCCAAACCCGTTGAAACCTACCTTGAAACGCCCAAATGGGAAGTTCTTACCCACCCGCTACATTTCCCAGTTGTAGCAGTGTCCGATTATTACTTAATTCGTTCGATGACACAAAGCCTGGCTGATCATCTGGTACGCTAATACGAAGACAGCAAAAAATGGCTTGATTTGTGGATAGCCTCCAAAGACGAACACGTTTACAGTTACGATGTTCCAACTCTGCCAAGGTGATAGGCAAAGGTTTTAGGTAGCAATGGGCAATACCTTGAATTATCAATTTTTTTTAAATGAAGTCGCATTTCAATTTTGAAAAACAGTGAGAACTTAGTTAACGTACCTATTTTATGCATTGAATATTGAAAAAAAAACTTATTTATATGACAAATTCAAGAAATAAAAAAACATAAACTGCAAATAATTCTGTTTAAGTGTAGAAAAGAAAGAAAACGTCCAAAACCGTGCAATTCTTTTATCATAACCCAGTAGGCACTCTATAAGTGATGGGGTGATGGGGATATGGGACTTGTTGAGTTCGTAAAATGGTCCTTTACTCGTGAGTTTGGTCGATGGAGAGCCCATTAAAAATTTCGTCGGTCCCAAGGAGGAGGATGTGCCCTGTCGCCACTCCCGATACTCCGCCGAGACCCCGGCGCCTCCTGTTGCCCGATGCGGCGGTGATTATCCTTTCAGCATTAAGCGAGGCCTTTTAGCTCGTCGCGGGATGAGCGGTTTCCCTAATCGCTTTTCGAGCCGCCTTCGTCCGCGGTGGCGCCACTTGGCTACGCGCAAACCGAATCCAATTTCGCTCTCCACTTCTCCATAACCCCCTCCCCAGCCCTGCTCCCCTCCCCAACCCCTTCTATATGGAATCAGGTGACGGGGCTACAGAGAGAGAGAGAGAGAGAGAGAGGAACTGCAGGCTGGAGTGGGAATATGCTGGATAAATGGACGTGGTAGTACAAGGGTCCTGAAGTCGAATGTTGGCGTACGGGACAAATGATATAGATGCAGCCGACTGATCAATAATGTATCACTAGTTTCACTTAGTTTCCATACATCACCATCGCACGGAGATGTATCATAGATAGTTCATAGTTTGTATTTCCGCGGATAAAATTAACTGCCTGATGATTTAAAAGATTTTAAATTTCAATTAAATTTTAAATATCAAAGTTTTTAAAGAAAAGTTTTCAATTTAATAAATTCCTACATGCTAAAATGAAAAGAGAAAGTGATTTTTGTATCTTTTGTACTCTTGTACTCCCATTCACTCTCTCAAGTCTTCTCGTACGTACATTCACTCTGAGTAATCTCTCTATGTGTACAGATTATTCAGGAGTTGTGAGTAGTATTATTTGATTGTTTTATTTACTTGTTAACTATGTAAATGTATTATTTTCGTTGCAAATTTAGCAATTTATAAAGGACTAATAAGTCCGCGATAATAAATATTTATAGCTATATAGGTGGAATTTCAACTGGTCAGCGCCCTCATGCGGAAAAAAACTCATTCTCCTGTTGGTTACTCGTTGGAAATGGAAATTTGTACCAACGGTGGGTCGTTACCTACACAGATATGCTAATATACATTTCAGATTTGAAGCATGCAATTGCTCGATTGATTTAATCCCATAATGAACAAAGTAACATCAAGATATTGCAACTATTCACCGCAATCGACCGTTGAAATAGCAAAAATTATTTTCCCGCTGATAATAGTACTTTCTCCTCCTAACTCGATGACTGAGTTCAATTAAATGCAACTCAATCCACAAGTAAACTATTGGTACAGGTAGTCTGGTGTGTTCTCTTTAAAGTTGGAGCTACCCAGTAGGAAGCTCAGGTAACAATAATCGTACTTTGATTTTTAAAGAAATTTCCACGATTGCCTTGAGTTTACATAAGTAATCGGGATTCGCTTCAGAGTGAGCAAATACTAACTTAATATTTATTGAACGATAAATATTAAAAAGTTATGAGGCAAATAAAAGCTATTGTTACAGCATGATCATGAAAGAGAGCATTGTGGAGAACATAAACATTGTGTTTGATTCTGCTTTTCCTCATGAGTACATGTTTAAGTGAATTTTTCACATAAACTCTGATCTAAATTTGCGTTCTTCATCAAGCACAGAACTTCGTTTAATGAATGTAAAATGGTGCCGTTGAGTTAGAGACACTATTTTGGCACGAAATTGGCACACGTAGGAATTAAATGCTCAATTTGTGCCATATTTTAGATAGAGCTCATTGAGCTGCGGTTCTCCAATTTCTTCTCGTCTACGGCGGAACACCACCTGCTTTCTACGCGCATAGTAGTCATCGCATTACTATCCTAGATGGGTATCCCCTCCAATTATCACTATCCTAGGCCAGCTGTATCAATTCCTTATGGTTTTAATTCCCCGCATCGTTTCATTGGTAGGAGGACATCAGGGTGTTCACGAGCTAGTATGAACACTTTTGCAGTTGACGCAACGTTGACGGCGCAAATTGCTCTAGCTGTCATCACTCTGGTTTTCAAGTGTATATAAAACCCGTCTATTATCACCACCATGCCAACAAAGAATCACCAAAGCCCACCTGCAATACTTTTAATAAGAATAAAGGCCGATGAAGTTATTGTTGGTCTGGAGCGACCATATTAATAACCACGTTCATAAAATGCCAGGTCAATATTATAAAAAAGAACCCATAATTCGAATTTATGACTTCTTGACCTCGTAGCATTGGAAGACCAAAAAAGATATCTTACAATTTTACAGTTTTAGAAAACAAGATTGATATAAATACCAGTTCATGGATACGTCTGAAAAATTATGAAAATCCTGTTTTTTTTAAAGATAGTTGTTTCATGCTAAATATAATGGAATAAGAAAATTTTACTAAATGAAAAGTCACTGGCAATTTGTCATAAATACTTTAATTTTTATTTAAGAGTATTTAAAAAATACACTTAATATATGTAACCAACTCCGCGAACAGTAAATGTATCGTATTTACCATGTTGTATCACAAAATTAACATTAAAAAGATTTTTACAAACCTTAAAATTATCAAAAAACACTCCAGCCAAAGCAAGTTTCAATTCTCATCTCCAATGAAGCTACAGTATACCACAAAGTAGAGTGTTCTGCGGGGCAAAATGAGGGGAGGTCACACGAAACTAGCAAGAAGAGATATCATTATGACGTTTGTTTGCCTTCCCAACCATCAATTTCCTCCTTTATTCCGTCTCGTATTGCTTTCCTTTCTCGTGAGGTTCGGCGTGTTTTCGATAGAGTAAATGGTTTCCATGGGGTGTGAAATAAGAAGGAGAGAAAGGAATTTGTATCGAGAGAAGAACACAGCGGATGATTGGAGGGCGTTGGTGATGACGGAAAAGACATTGATGCTCTGGGGAGGATAGCGGAGAGGCGCTTGACAATTTATTTCACGCCGTTGCTTTGAAAAGAAGAGGAAATACGGAAGTCGAAACGATCATCAGGAAAACAGTGGAGAATTGCTTTCCTATAGAGGAAAGGAAATGACTTCTGAACGGCTTTTGTCCTGTCCTTCTTACCTGTGTTTTAGACTTCGGTACATTTAAGCATATTTGGAGCTAATTTCAAATCGTTTAAAAATCTTTTAAATCATTTGCAGACATACTGTATCAATAAGCCTGTACCACTAGGTACATAAAAATATTCCCCGGCAAAGTCCGTTCTTTACAATAAAACTACACAATGATATCTTATACTTGGTAGTGAAACTTTGTTTCATATTTGCAATCAACTACATTGGATAAACAAGGTTTTGTGAATAGTTGCAAGATATAGCTTCAATACTACATTAAATTTTTGAACCATCGGATCCCGTTTACAATAAACATTTGCAATAATATGCCAAATTGAGTTAAAATAAAATATACAACAGAATATATGAATTAAAGTCAATTTGGATCTTTTTAAGGGAATGGATAGTTCATATACGCTATCTTCACTCTTATTTCCTTGCATAAAAGTTAAGAAAACAAGCGTTATATTAAGAAAAAATTGCGTGATACTTTCAGAGGAATGAGCATAGAAAAATTATTCTTTAAATAACTAACATAACTTGTAAGCCAAAAACACGATGAAGGATTGGCAACTCTGAAAATTTTAAATATATATTAGCAGATACATATCCTGCCAAATTTGCAGTTTAAATTGAACATATTTTAATTTTTATTTCACGATTCTTCTTCAAGTCAGAAATACTAAACAAAGCGATGCAAAATTAATAAAATCTGAAAAACTAATCCACTTACCCTACTTCTTCATACAGATACCCGCCTCCAAAACAAAGCTTTTTAAGCAAGGAAACGCAGTAACTGATTTTCAATCCAGTTTTTCCAGTCCCTTTTGCATTCTAAAATCTTCTAGCTGCGAGATAGATCCCTGTATACGTTCTCATATTCGCAGTCGAGGTGAAACAAAGGAAATCGTGATATATATGAAAGTGATATATACGTAGCCAAGGGCGGATCCAGGATTTTTCTCTGGGGGGGAACCAGGGTCTGACAGGCAAACGGTCTTCTCATATTTGAGATTAAAAACTACATGCAATAATTACTCTACGAAATACACTCTCAATTTTAATATAAAAGTGATTAACATGTAAATATACATAACTTTTACACTAAAATATATAATTTATTAATATATGTATTGAATATCTTGTCTATTTTTTAAGAGTCCGGGGGGGGAGGGGACGTTACCCGTGACTCCCCCCTATATCCGCCTATATACGTAGTGACTACCACAAACTTTATTCTAAAAAAACCGGTTACAGCAGTTGTACTATCCTTGGGGAAAACAGGAATATAGTATTTAAGGTATCAAGCACGAATGAATATGATGCATAATCCAAGGCATGAAAAAAACCTTGGAAAAGGGCCAATGTAGTTACAGTTGGTAGTAAAAATGCCAGTTTACGCTCGCATTGCTCCCATCATTAAGGATGATTTTTTCGATGTACAGAAAATCATAACTGAATTTTCCAGTTGAGTATTCTCTGCTAACTTTATCATGTATTGAAACTCAGCATTGAATTACCATTTGTTATCATTTAAAAATATATTGTAGAACATGAATATTCTAGAACACCATTTCTTCCAGATTCTCTTAACCAGAATCCGGATTTTCAGAAAAACAATCATCAATAGGCATTTTGACTGCAGGACAAACTTTTAAAACTCATTTATATTTCACTCTCGTGATGAAAAAGAAAAGAGGATGAATAAACGCTTTAGCTGAGCGCACTTTTCCGTTTTTAACTACTGGTGCAATTTTTATATTTATGATATATTTTAAAATTCTCTCGATATAACTTTTTTGTCTAAATGAAATATCGATTGATAATAAAATATCATATTCTGCCAACGCTTGATTTGCAAATTGGGCATAATTATTACGGCATGGATGGGCATAAAAAAATGTTCATAACGCCCTGATGACGATGTTCGGCACATACATTGAAACTTCTGCAGTCTATAATTTGGCGGTTCACGAGATTAGAAACCTTTTGTTCCACCCGATATTCTTCAGATATTTTGATTGAAGCTCTATTATAAGCATACTGCCACCCAGGGGCGGATCCAGGATTTCTTTCTGGGAGGGGCACAAGCACGGCCGTATCCAGGATTTTGTTCAGGGGGGGCACAAGGATACCTCGTCATACAAAACGAACGAAATGATAATGGGGCCGTATTAAAAATCTAGCATATTTTTAAGGGTCTGGGGGGGGCACGTGCCCCCGTGCCCACCCCCCCTGGATCCGCCTATGCTGCCACCCATTCATTAGCGGTTTAGGCCAATCCCTACCACTATGAATAACTTCAGAAAGCAACGACGAAATCTGAAACCTTTCACCATATGAAGAATTTATTTTCCTACGGGAGGATGGAATGGTTCAGGGTTACAGCTGGGTAATGATTAGAGATACGTGGAAATCGCACTTTAATTTTTATTTTATCGCACTTTCAACAAAAGTTAATCACATTTTGTAGCGTCTATTTTTTATTTCCATCATGAGGTAGATGACGATGAAATGTAGTGAAACACAGTTATATGACAAAATACAGAATATTTTAAATAATTATGTTGTAGAACAATAATAAATGAAGTAATAAGACATATAGTGGCGGAGGTGTAGCTTGCCCGCGCCCACTTGTAGTTCGCGGCCACGTAGAGTCCCAGCCAACTAGCAGCTGGCCAGTCGCTCATATGCGGTGATTGTCGGCGGAGTATTTAAACTGCGCTCGGCTCAAAATGTACGAATTTTGCCGTCGAAAAGGCAAATTTGCGTAAAAATATCATAAAAGTCCAGTCATCGCATCTATGTCGCATTTATTTGCGCACATCGCATTTATCACATTTGCGATTTTCACGCATCTCTAGTAATGATATAAGAATGAAACGTTCTGATGCCCCGATCAGCCATTCTAATGAGGCAAAGAATAAAACTTCCAACTAATAGATGGAAGAGTTGTCCATTAAAACGTTGGAATCCCTCCCGCTTGGCCTATCGTGTTCTTTTTTCTTGACCTATAGCTCGCTAAACCCGTTTTACACCTGAGAATACGGAGAAGAAAATTTTCATTTGTGAGATAAGAAAATTTTTAACTGGTTTATTCATGTATCCTTTACATTAGAAGATCATCATCAGTGGTCAACGATTGCAAGACTGGTTTGACGCAGCTCTCCACTCAGTTTTAATATGAACTAATGTTTACTCAGCAACGTATTTCTCCTCTTTCACATCCTTCTTTACCTTTTCCATGTATTTTTTTTCATCGGCTGTCTTCCTTTCCTGTAATTTCATCTACTTGTCTCCCGGCGATTGTTTTCATTAGTCCATCATATCTCAAGATATGCAATGTAATTTTGTTCCGTCTTCTTTTCAAGGTTAGCCTGAGGCATCACTTCTCCTCTCTCCTAGGTGGTGGACGTTTTTAAAAATTTCAAGACGATTGCGTAATGAGTAACTGAGTGATAAATAGTGATTTTATTTAGGAATAACTCGTTTAAAATCTAACTTATTAAAGTGAAATTTTTGGAGTGTATTGGGTAGAAAATACCGAGGGAAAACTTTCAAACATTAGATATTGGCAAACGATAGCCATATAGATCTAAGTCGTATACCCTGAAAATATCACGATTATAGTATAAGTCTCAAACGACAAACGCGTTACGAAAACAGACATATCTAACGGGAGTGGTGCGTCCTCTAAGACATCCTAACGCGGCTGTCATTCCGAGAGAGGACTTCACTTGTCCACACTATCTACGGTCGGGAAGGATAATGTCTTCACTATCACCACCTCGGTTACCTAAGGCTTCCGACTCCTGCCATCCAGCCCTTTCTCCCGTCTTGACTGCTCAACCGACGACGGGACACAAGGGGAGGGAGCTTAGGGTCTGGGGGGTATGAGGGAGGGACTGTTGGCGAAGTGGGGGGACCCTGAAAACCCTTCCCCACCTCCTTCTCGACTTGCTAATTTATTGATGGAGAGCCTTCTCCACCCTTCTCCTTATCTTTCTCCCATGGCGACTCAAACCCTTCTCCATATACGAATCCAAACCTTCTCCTGAACTCTCCATACACATGCCTTCCTCCTCCGTCTCTCCCTAATTCGCTTTACTTATTCAAGCTCCTCCTGCCTATCGCTCATCCTCTTTTCGTCTTCTCTCTCTCTCTCTCTCTCTCAAGCCCTACGCAAATCACTGGTGTCTGCGCTTTGCTTCGCTCAGCCGACCTTCATTTATGTTTCATTTCGGACTTCGACCATCTAAGGCTTGATGGCGTTACCGCGAGGGATGTTTTATCCCGGCGATTTGGTGGAGTAGAAATGTGGGTGGAAAAGTATGACGCCACTCTGAGGAGTGTAGTGTCGGTAGTAGTGGTACCAGTTAACTACTTTGTTTGTCACCCGAAAAGGGTGGACTTTCAGTAAACACTAACGTTCATTTGATGCTGTGAGCACGGTGGTGGGCAGGGGAAGTTGATATTTGGAATGCGACAGTAATACCGCGAGATCACACGCGAGAAATAATTCGGGATAGATATAGTCAATATATTTAGTTCTAAATAAGAAACCATAAAAAGGTAATAAATAGGTATTTTGAATAAAAAATCAAGTGCTAAATATGAATGGGAACTATGCAATCATTGAAGATAATGTGAAGACAATGTAAGTACATTGAAGATAATGTGGCTTTGTTAATAAGAAGTTATCTCATTTCTAGTTCTTTAAGCTTTGTGAAATAGTTCTTGAATTTTTAGCCACTCGCTGTTGTCCTTCAGTAAGCGAATGTTTTCAGCCAATCAATGAAATCATTTCATTCTTATAATAAAATTGTTTTTGAACTCAAAAATATACCCTAGGGTACTACCATCTGTCTGAATTCTATCACAAATATTAAGCATTAAGTAACTTACTATTCAAGTCTTTTACTGCATCAAGTATCATTATCAATGTAATTTACGAATAAAAATCATTACTGCTCCCGTAGCCAATGGTCTTAAGGCTGTAAGCTCTAAATGAGGCGAGGAGTAAATTCATTCAAAAAAATAAAATGGCTCATAAATCAGAAAAGTACGATTCCATAGTCATATTTCTGCAAAAACTATAACCTAGTTAACAATTTTGTTTTAAGGATCTTTTTGGCTTGATCCTGTGATGTGCAGAAATGTACCATTCAAAAATGGAACATCATTAACATATTAGCGTATGGAATCTTGTAAAATAGGAAAATAAGAATGCAGCACTTATAATTAATGAAAACCTAAATTAAATGTGAAATTCACTGTTGGATCTCTATTTTTTTATCCCAAACGCTAATATGCTGATGATATTCAATTGTTTATTAATGTACTTCCGCTTATTATGGGATCGTACCAACATGTTGAAATTTTTTATTGTTAGAATAAAATGCGGAGTGAAGCATTGCTGCTACATGAAACTCTATTAATTTCGTAACAAATTTGACATTTTAATTATGTACAAGATGAGCAAAACATTATGATTTTCCTTTGTATAATGTTAGATGGATTAACCCGGAAACACCTTCAATTTCCACAGTGTCATCTTCCTCGTCACACCTTCCGCGGTGCGCACGTTGAAGGATCCCGAGACGTGTTAGGGGCTCCCTGATCAGCTTATCAAACCTCGTCGTTGAGGTGTCGCGGAGGATGTGGGGGATTGGAATTTCCAGTAAAACCTCTCATCTGTTCGGGTTCCACTGAAACTTGGAGATGTAACAGTAGTGGTCACATATCTACCGCTATGTCACTGCCACACCACGTTTAGCGCAACAATCATGTAGCATTGGGTATAACAAAATCGGCCAGAAGAAACATTAAAATAATTATTTCAATAAGACCCATTATGTTAATACTATACCAGAGATTACTTTCAAATAATCATGGTTTTTATTCGGTACCTAACTACCCAAAACATATTCTAGCGATAAGTGTGGACTTTCTGGTATCTCTTACCTGAAGTAAGGTAATTTTAATTAAACTATTAAATTAAAAAAACGTTTTTTTTGTTTCCAGCAATCTTGCAATTTGGAAATTTTCAAATGGTGTAAAACCATATGGGTATGAGTTTGATAGAGTACTCAAAGATAAAAGATGTACACATTGAGCTCTTAGCAGCCTAGGTTGAAAGCCACATTGAACAGTTAGGTATCCAATTACTAACAGTGCGAAGTATTATAAGAATTTGAACTTCATTTACGTAACTACTAAGCCCTTACTAACTTTTGATACGGAGCAATATTTACCCCGTTTCAAGTAGCAATTCCTCTCATGACATACATCAGGGTTATAAAAAACCTTTTTTTACTACTACTACTTGAAACGTGGATTAAATTAATGTTATATGATTTTGTAACCAATGTTTTTAAGAAAAAATATATCTTTCATTAAGACTTTTGCATCTAAAAAGAAAATATTATGGCTTGTATATAAATTCTCCGGAATGATTTCTGTTAGCGTTGAAAATTTCTGAAAAAAAGTTGTTCTACTTTTTCTTAAAAAGTAAGAAAAACTTAAGATCATAGCAAAGTATCTACAGTTACATACTTTAAATTTAAACGTTTGAGTTCACAGAAACTTATTGAATAAAACGTAAGAGCACAAAATACAGATAAAATCAATCTTGGTGAAAATTCTTAAACCAACTATAGAACTCAAAGTATGAAAAATTAAATAAGGACGTCATGATTTAAGATCATTAATCGATTGTGCCCTTTTTCGATGGTAACTGATTCCAGATATTTAATACTGTAGTGAAAGGCGATAAAAGCTTTACACGAAATCCATCATAGTTATACAGACTTACCTCACGGCTTACAAAAGTCGTTAGCATTCACAAAATACTTCATTAGGTAAGCGCTTTGATATGAGTACTCCTGGATAATTCCTATGGTGAAATAATATCATGACCTAAGATAGGAAAAAAACGCGCTCAAGCTGCATGGCGTAAGTCTTGGTTACTTTTTATCCTTTCTAAGAAGCAAACTTGCTTTGCTTTTATGGACCATATTAAAAGCCTCAAACTGGGCATTCATCTATTTTCCTCTCTTTTGAGCCCTTTACAGACTTTTTCTAACAGGACGTATCATTTTTCACCGAGCCGATGGTGTTTTGCTAGTGCGACGAAGTATTAACATTTGCAACCTCAAGCATTAAACTTGAACGCTTCGGATTACAAACAGTTGGCCTTCTTCCAAATGTTTCTCTGCGTAGTATAAAATACGAGTTTCCGCCCAGAAAATTAAATCGCTTGCGATTGGAAAGATATTTATACGAGTTGCTACTATGGTCATCTTTAGTAATCCAGTGTAATATTACGGTGATACATGAACCTGTTTCTTCCGAGTGACCCGTAGCCATAAAGTTAGTCAGGGTGGTAACGGGGTCTAAATCTAATGTTGTTAATGCGTATTTAATTTTTGCGAATTTATGCGAATTAATATACTTGTCTTCAATTTATGCGAATCGGCTTTATATAATGGATTTATCTTCAGGTAGAGCATATTTTTAGATTGTGGATGGTTGAAATAACCTATACAATGCTATTTTGTATTTACTTTTATAGTACCTACTTGCATGTAATTTTCAGAGAGCAGGCGTACATATCGAATTTGCGTTTCAAACCAGTGTCTTTCCGTCAGTGGGCTTATTTCAACCGGCTTCAAAGATAAGCTAATAAGTGGATTGAGTTGTTGGAAGATTCTACAATATATTTTTCACAATTTGGCAACAGTATGGAATGTGGGTTTTCTTCGAGATCCTCATATGCCCAGAATAATGGTATGTATCCATGTGACTACGGTGGGCGGTGATTTTCGATTCACCTTCCGACAGATGCTTTGCGGTCCTTTGATCGACTGGGAGTTGACAGGGTACCTTATTCAGCTCAGTGGCTCACTCAAGCTCGCCTTAGTTCACGGTGACCTCTTTCTTATTCACGACCAATAGCGCCCTCCGTAGACTCCAAACGTTTCCACGAACAATACAGGTATTATCATTTTAGCATTCAACAATCGGGTGGTCTCTGTGGGCCTATTCATGGTTACGGGTGCTTGGTTTTCCTCGGGATGAACATATCCGTGGAACAGAACGTTTTGCACACCTTATGAGGCCGGCACCGTTTCACTGGGGAGTCAGAGATTTCATTGATGATGGAACAAGGATTTCATTGAAGGCACAGGAGTGATTATGAGAGGGCATCACCACCATGAAACGTTTAACATAGGAAACGACCTTATTATATTTGGCACTCCAATTGCCTAATTAGATACTTATGGATTCCGTGATGTTTTCTATCTGAAAGCGAAAATATTATCGAAATTTAGCCGTATCTCCCCAGACTAAAGGATATGGCAGCCCTTCTGGAGTAGGTGACCTCATTTAATCATGAGGTCAGAGACATAAATCGTTATTTTTGTTTTTATTCATTCATAGTAGTTTTAATCTCTTGAGCTCAAGAAACATAAATTAACCTAGCTAAATAATGAGTTTGGGAATGAGTGCTATCATCTCAAAAGAAATAAAGATTGGAAGAGTTGAGAAATATTATACTGTATTTCCATTTTAGAGAACAGAAGATAAATAGTGTGAGCACTTACGAAAGATAAAATGTTGGAATTAGTGATGAAGGAACATTAAGTTAACCCGAGGACGAGTCGAAACGAGGTGATGAATAAAATAAAATGTGAGCGGCAATACAATAAACGGAAGAAACAGATGGTACAGGCAGAACCTTATGCTTATAAACAGGTATCTAAGGAGGCTAGCAATAAAAAGTAATAATTAATTTCCGGCTTCTTTTTGGATTAACGTGACTGATAAACATAATTTTTTTTATTTTGACAACGAAAAATATTCAAACCTGGACGCCTCAATTCACCCTTTGCCATGTCATTAGCTGGATGTACAGAAGACGTCACGAAAAAGTGGCTGAGACTTTTTTCTGAGAGAGGTATATATTCAAAACTCATAAATACTAATACGCTCATCAAACAAATGATGTGATGGATAAGTTGACGCATACATGATTTTTTTATATGAACATGCTTTTTCCCTTCATATATATTCAGACAGATAACAAATTGATATACATGGCAATGCTGGAGTCAGTTTTCCACATAACAAAAGATTTCCTTGCGGCCATGATCGTAAAAACGCGAATCAACTGAAAATGAGATACATCAGCTGTCAAATCCCCTTCTGAGTCGATTTTCGATGGAAACCAAATGTTGGATAATTGAGTTGAAAATATGCTTTCTTCCTACACCGACGAATTGAAGAATTCATTCCATAACCCGTCTCAAGTATGATTACTAAACCTTTTGTTAACCTCAACTCCGATGGAAAATGGATCAATGACAAAAGTAGGTAATAACGAAAAAGTTTTTCAGCTGCCAGTCGGGTGCAATTTTCTTATGCTCTATATTGCTTTAGCCTATTAAAATATAATGACATTTAACAAAGCAATGCATGGTTGTTCAAAGTCTTTTTCAAGGTCGATTTCCAGCAGAGAATTGAGATGAGCCATGAGAGAGGGTAAATTCTTAAGAAAATATGCAACCTTTACAAAAATATTGCCCCTACTCGCACAAAAATCATACGGGCAACAACCAGTGCGATTTACATACATTAGTGGAAGAAAACAGAAGTCACAGTTAAGAATGAATTGAAGCAGTAAAAAAAAGGAATTTGATGTGAAAAAGAACAGCAAGATTAAAAAAAGAGAAAAATGTAAACGGAAAGCTAATAGCGGATTTTGCTAAGAGCGCATCTCTGATTGCAAACAGACGTGAAAAGGCAGAGGTGAATTATTAAATGTTAGTAGCATAATACGTGTCTATGGTTATCTCCCAGAAAAACATTTGGGTATTCGAAGGATAATTCTTGAAAAATCACATTTTAATATCAACGTTGTGCATGCATCCCGTTGATATTAATATGTAATTTAAACGTTTTGAAAATGCATTCTTTTATCGCATGCGTAATTTTTTCCGTTCAACTGAAAAAATTATAAAAATTCCAAGCAGTGGTTATAATGATACCATGAACCTTATTTTAATCATTTATATTAAAATAGGAGATACATCTGACTAAAATGGCCATTAATAGAACTCCGGGGAATTATTTTGGATTTGGCATTAATTAACCACAGCGTAGAATATCCCTATGAATTACTTCCAAACATGCGAAGGATTCGCAACGTTACTTTAACCCTAAATTAATAAGAGTATGACATCTACCATAGATTGAAGTCACATTTTTAGTTTACGGGTAAAATCTTCGGTAATTCTTTCACGTTCAGTCTTTCGCTTAACATAAAAGTGATAAAAGAAGGCAATGAATTGTGTATCATGTGAAAAAATACCTTGTAATGTGGGAAATTTAAATTTACTTAGCATGATAAAAATTAGTACCTCTCTAAAACCTTTCAATATATCCATGTGTTCGAATAAAAGTTAAATATTGAGTCAAGAAATTTGTTAAAGCATGCTATTTTGTTTCATTCGTTTAGCAGAGTTATTCCTTGATGTGTTCGTTAAAATAATATATTTCCATTTTAATATTTCTCCCCCACTTTCATGAACTTAGTGATTTGAAACTAATTTTCTAACAAATTCTTTCAGTTTTTCTTCCGGTTTCAATGACCTACAAAATTCTTTTGTCAGCTGAGAATATAATTTAAAAAATATAAAAAAAATCCGGATAGCGTAAAAAGACACTGAGAAAGCACATCAAAAAATTATTGAAACAAGAATGTAACACCAATTGACACATATGAATACGTTTACCCTTCATTTCGTGTGAGAAGACCCCGTGATCCTTTGATGGACAGCTGCGACAGACAAAGGTGTCCTGGAAGTAGAATTGGTTTTTTTCCTTTTTTAATAACTCTAAACCCGTCTTTCAAGCAAAATTTTAGTGAAAGCAGCTTAGCAGCACCAACATTACCAACTATTCAATAATCTCTAACGTTATGTAAGCACATTTTGACAGAAAATTTCCAAGCAAAACTATTACACTGTGTGAATGATAACCGATTCGCCTCTTTCCCCGAGAATTCCTGACTCTTGAGAAGCCACGAGCTACTGGTCGAATGCTCATTTTTATGATTACGGCAGAACTTTTGGAATAACCATGTACATATATTACAGTCAAGCAGCTGAGAAACGGAATATTACTGAAAATTAGGCTAATAAAATTTTCGCCTCTTTTCTAATGATTTCCTTTCTTTCAAATAGCATTACTGACAAATAAAATCTCGTATTGACATAACTATGTACTTCAAATGATATTCGTTACACGTAGGTATTTTCCCACCAATAATTATATATTCCCTCCATTAAATATATTTATGATACCTCAGTTTTAGTTCTTTTCATGAGTGACTGTTACTTCTGCAATTGCTACCTTAGCTGTTTTCGCCTCGAACGCCTTGAATAAGCAATTGCTCCATCATTGCAATCACTTAAGGTACAAATGCAAAATTATTAAAGAGCCGTAAAATTGAATACAGCTTCAGTTGCCTTACATACGAGAGCACGCCTGGATACGACATGAAGCTCAATTCGACGAATCAAAGACAATATTGAGAGAGTGAACACATTACCCTATACAGATTAGCGAATGGATTGAGATAATCGTATGGTCAACCAATACTGAGACGGTCGATGTCACCTACACTACAATTGGAGGAGGCTACAAAAACGGCCAAGAATGCAGCTGCAGCAAGTGCTGGCGGGAAACAGACTCTACATGACGAGAGCAAAAAATGTGAGTTACGCGGTAGAACCTAGAATCAGCTGCACAGCGACCAAAATCCGAGGCGTCGGAAATCCAGACTTCTGAATTATTTTGCGATGGTAAAAAGTAAATGCCTATAAATAGTGTATTAAAATCGTGATACTTTTTCTTAGTAAGAATTAAATTTCAAAAAAGTGATATTACCTATCGAAGTAAACAATATGAAAACAAATACTACGGTCGTTGTCAACCAATCAAGCACATCAAATGCTTCACGTGATCTAGGCTTTCAGCATTAAAATCTAGACCCCACGCATCGAAGTCGATTCGCTCTCTACTACATCTAGTACGTACAAGAGCGCAGAGGAAAGAGAAAAAACTCGATAAGGCTCCAAGTTGAATGTAAGTTCATCTTTTTCGACCACTTCGATGACCAGGGTGCCCCACATCATATCTTACTTTCAAAACTCCGCGGAGCTAACGCTAAAGAATACTGAGGACGATGAACCTTTCCCCTGTGAGATGCACTTAACCCTATTCGTCACACGATTTGCTCAGCAGAAGCATTTCCTCCTCCGAGTTTTCGTACTGAATTATTTATGGAGACAAGAGTGTCGCACTGAGCTATTTTTATGAAAGAAAGAAGAGAGGAAGTTGACTCGTTTCTTCTCGGAGATACAAAGAAGAAGAGTGATTTTCCTCGCGAAGATCCGCCACTTTCAACCCCTGGGCCTCCTCTCAAAATTTGACATTCATTCCACACCCTCGCACTGTCACTACACCAAGGATGTCATCTCCCCCTAGTGTATAAGGGCTATAATTAACCCCACCTCTTCCAGATATCCTCTGGGAGGCCCATTAGCGTGGGAACGACATACCAGGATGAGTTCAGAGGCGGTATTAAGAGGATGCATATGATAGAACTAGTTTTTTTTTCCACAGAAAAAGGGTAAATTAGGGTCGTTGCTAGCGGGAGGAGATATAGGGGTTCAAATACCCCCGAAATATTTTCAATATATAGCCTTTAACTATACCCTTTCAAGATGAGTTCCCCGAGAACTACGCCACCTATTTTAATGGACCCCTTCCATAGCCCCTCCGAATTTTCTTCTGATTATGAATTTGGCATGAGCCATCACTTAGGCGCGCCTGATGATATATATAGATTATTAAGATATTATTTTAACTAACCATCATCAAACCATGGATGTCGAACTGCCACTGTGGCACTGCTCATATTCTGAAGATAAGCAGTTTGAAAACTATTTAGTTTTCCATTGAGTGTCATAGAAAAAAATGCTGACGTGACTTTGATGCCTATTTAGCATTGACTGAGTAAATGAAATTTGGAAAGCATAATTTTATGAAACTACCTAACTTATAAATAAAATATTTGTACCACAGTGAGAAGCAAAAACGTCCAAAGTGACTGATACGAAAATAATTATATATTTATGAACATAGAAATTTGAACGGCAGTTTAATCCTTAATTATGAAATAATCGATCAAGGTGGCTGCATCAGAAACGTTAAGGCAATAATCTAAATCACATTATGTCGTCCTAATTCCGATATTTTTAAACAAGGCAGAAATAGAATGGATTATTTGCAGTTTAAACCCAGGTTGCTCATTTTCCTCAGTGTTATTCGTTTATATCTTTCGAAGGACAGGTGTAGTTTTTAGCAAAACAAATATTCAATCGATAATTTGCCGTGAAATATCAATACCGTCAATTATTCTATGCATCCAGGTCATTTGCTTCAATAAAAGTTCCAGGAAACACATAAATTCCTTACAGCGAGTTGTAAATAAATGATACTTTAATGTCATTTTGAATGCCTAAATTCCGAAAATTTAAGCGTTTTCTTCTTATCATCTACGATTTTTGTTTATTCTTTTTTTCGCATACAAAGTTATCAATTCTTGAAAATAAAAATTAACCTAAACACTCTTACAACTTGAGAAAAATGATAATTTCACTGATTCATTATCGCGCTGCTACGTTTAAGTAGGCCTCGCACAACGGTGTACTCCGGTTCAAAACCACAGCAGCTCTAATAGCTGGATGACTTTCCGCGGTTCCCATTCCCAGCCACCCAACATTCAGCTGACCTCGTGCTGTTCCTCCTAGGGGGCGTGTCCCACTTAAGCGCGTGCGAATATGCTGAAGGATGGGGACATCCCATCCACATTATGAGCGAGGCAGCGCGGTGGTCCACCGGTGTGGTGTCAAGCGACCATCCCGCCAGGACCGACATTCCATTGCCTTGCACAGGTCTGCGCGTGCGGCCGCAGCCCAAGAGGGACTTCGTTGAGAAGACTCGTGGAGGTAATCACAGGGGAAATATGCGGGTCGCTACTCATCCCACTTCTGGACTATATCATTAAAATGGAAACCTGAACCCTTTTCCTAAACATTTTAGACATAAATGTGAAACTTTCTTATTATAAACACCGAGTTTTTGTTCTGGAAATAAACAGTGTAGGGTAAATCAGGGAGAGATGCCGCACATTTTGCAAAATAATTATATTTTGTCCCATTTTGCTTTTTCGATTAAACTAAGTAGTAAATATGGTGACTAGTCTTGTTTCTGACGCACACACAAAAATGTATACTCATGTCATTCTTCTCTTAGATACAAGAATTATTTTTGTAAAACATCACCTCGCAGCGTCTATGTCGTATGCTACGGGTGACACGTCGCTCCCATAAGGGTGAAACGCCGCATATTATCAAAACCAACTAAAGCTGATATCTTTATACTGCAGCTCCATTAAAAAAGAAAAATTGTCGCATTACTGCAGTTTTGAGGAAAATTATACATGCAAATATTTTTTATGTATTTTTACTATTTTCTAATTAATAGCGCATATCCACGATTTTAATGAAATTGAAATGCAGCTTGTAAAACTAGAGGTACGTTTATGAAAAATATAAGTTGAAACCAAGAAATCCACTTAACAAAGATTTAATTTAGGAGGTTTTTTAAATTCAAAAATGAAAGTTAAAAAATCAATTAAGGCAATTAACTTGCTGTTGCCTAAAAACTTGCCATAGTAATATTCAAAATATGCGTAAAATAATTAAATACTACAAAAACAATTAGCTTCAGTGTACACACAAAAACAGTTTTAATGTTGCTAAAAACATTATATAAATCATTTGAAATAATTTTCCATTCCGTGCAGTGCTTATCCCGCAGGAGAGGAATACGGCATATGTACCGAATTTCAGTGCGGCGTCCCTCCCTTTCTCTACGGGTGAGACGCCGCACCTCTGGAGCCTTTAAGGCCAATATGGCGTATCTAGCCTGAGAAAATTCAAATCGGAACTTACTGTTGCCGCAAGCCTGAAAAAATCATAATAAAGCAGTAGTTGAACGTGCGAAAGCTAGGTGCTAAGGCTAGGAAAGTTTTCTAAAGTAAATTAGCAGATTTATCTCAGAATTTGCTCTTAAAAATCTGTAAAGAACCAATGAAACAAATATGGGAAAAATCACTTATACCCTGGAATCTTTTGTCCTGGAAGCATTGAGCACATTAGTGGAATAAAAAAAAAGTCACAGGTGGGAATGAATCGAAGCAGTAAAAAAAGGAATTTGATGTGAAAAAGAGCAGCAAGATTAAAAAAGAGAAAAATGTTAACGTAAAGCTAAGAGCGGGTTTTGCTAAGAGCTCATCTCTGATTGAACCAGATATGAAAAGGCAGAAGTGAATTATTAAATGTTATTAACATAATACGTGTCTATGATTATCTCCCAGAAAAAGGCATTTGGGTATTCGAAGGATAATTCTTGAAAAATCACATTTTAATATCAACGTTGTGCGTGCATCCCGTTGGCATTAATACGTAATTTAAAAGTTTTTAAATGTATTCTTTTATCGCATGCGTAACTTTTTTCCGGTCAACTGAAAAAATTATAAAAATTCCAAGAAGTCAGTAGTTATAATGATACTATGAAACTTTTATTAATTATTTATATTAAAACAGGGGATGCATCTGACTAATATGCCCATTTATAGAACCCCGGGGAATAATTTTGGATTTGGCATTAACAAATCACAGCGTAGAAGATCTCTATTAATTACTACTAAACATGCGAAGGATTCGCAACGTTACTTTGACCCTCAAATAATAAGATTATGACATCTACCTTTTTCATTCCGTCATTATATTTCACCCCGCAATCTGTCACGAAACTCTGAAAATAAGAAGAGGCGCGCACTCTATGATAAGAAGAGGCGCGGCGTCTCTACCCAATTTACCCTAATGCTTTTGGAATAGGCGTGCAATTTTTGAAATTTTGGTATTCACTTTTATTTTCTATTTTCAGTGGTGAATCATGTAATCGATTAAACCAGGGTCTTTAAAGAAATTTCTCTCAAAAAAATTTAAAACTGTAGCCATGTATTGATAAAAACGTTTTATTAAACTATTTTTCCATATGGGAATTTAGTTAACGAATTAGAAATCACTGAAACAGAATTTTAATTTTTAAAATATTTTATTGTCATTAGAAGAACAGTGATGTGAAAAATTAAAAGCCTCTCCGACAATAGAAAGCGGGCTAAAAATCAAATATGATTCCTTCGATGAAACACCCGATGCAAGTAAAAAAAAGCGTGTTAAAAAGAACTCCGCCTTTACCAAGACCAATCGCATGTTGGATAAATACCTGCGGATGAAATTAGGTGCTTCGTCAGAGACCTCATTGAGGATATTTTTATGCACCTTTGTTACTTTTCCAGCTAGCCTCTAGATGCATGAGTCTCTCGAAACATTCTCTTGCACAAATAAAATCAAATCACACATCAAGCTACAGGAATTCATAAAGTGGCATTATTTTTTTCCCTTATCAAAGTTAAAAAAATTCTCCAAGTCACAATAAGGTTGTATTTTAACTTTGAAAAATCAAAAACTATATTCATTATAATTGTGAAAACAAAGCTTTAATTAATCTGCATTTGTCATTCATTTTTTGTGTGGATCTTCGGCAATTTAAGATAAATCATATTTTTATTTCCCAAATTCAATATCATGATATGACTTATGACTTCAGTATTAACTCTTTGAAACATTTCTATCATGGAAAATTAAAGAACGAACTTTTTGTTGTATAACTAGAATATTTGAAGAAGAACGACTGTGGTTTCATAACATAGTTACATCCTCAAGCAGCCTTTAATTATTCCTTTTCATTAACCGGCATTATTAGCCAATTTTAACCCATCGTCAGGTAACCTGACAATTATTATGAAACCCGGGTCGTGGTTTGTCAAATATATATTAGTTAACCAACGACAAAGTTTACTCGTTTATTTTCCATCAATTTCGTGAGAATGTACATGGAGGTGTTAATAGAGGATGAGCATGGCAGCTGACTTTGGGCGAGTAATTATGGGTGTGCTGAGTACATCTGCACCAGAGCAGAATAGTGTCTTGCCAGCGCTTGATATGTTTACCCCTACTGCGTATGTGCTAAACCGCTGTCCGCGAGACAAAGCCTAAAAGCACCTCCCGGCGGAAATCGCCTACATAAAGCTCATCACGGTATACCGTAATGCAGCTGTCCCATACCGAGGGGAATATACGGGGTAGCATTCTTACTTAAACCTACTAAAGCCACTGCTCTTAACTCCATTACAAACGTTGGCTTAATCTCTTCGAGAGAATTAGTGCAATAAAACAAGGTGCTCTTTTTTTGAACGTGAATGGCACTTACGCTCGCAGGAGAAAAAATTATATCCCGCAATTCTTCTTCGTCCTTTAATCTTAGGATATATTTCCTCCGTGAAACATTAACTCTTAGAAAAACCTTGAGAATTTTAAGATTCCTTCAACAGATTTCTCAGAATTCTCCATGGTAGAGAAATACGTTAGATGAATATTATTCCTATTACCTTTGCACGTCTAAGTCGAGCCACACAACTGAAGCGTATGCTCTAACTCAATTATCCATAACGACCTTGAGGTAAAATCACTGCATGAGGAAAATATTTATATTAGAAGCCTTTAAAAATGTCATTTACTGGCCATAACTGTTACGATTTACAATTTCCATCACCAAATTCCTTGAGTAGAAAATTGGTTTCCCCTTGGTGGCCAGATAACTCCAAACCAAGTCTATGAGAATGAATCCCTGAGGAGAATAAAAAACCCAATCATTTCTTTTTTTACGATCCGATTTCCTTAAAAGGACAAAAAATTATAACCCAAATAAGGAAATCTTTCAAAATGACAAGCAAATATTCTATTTTCAAATATTCTATATATAATCTCAGCATCGAAATCATCCACAAGGAAAAGTTGAGGCTCGCTGGCTGAAGCTGAATTCGAGAGGAAAGTCGTTTCCTTGTTAAGTCTAAAATTAGAAAGACACCTAAAATGTGACAAAGATTCGCAAGGAAAATTTTGAACAAATATTTGTGCAGAATTTCCAACGTTGGGGTACACCCAAATCGAATAAAAACCTTCAAACTAACCTAAAAGACGGAACGAGTGGCTTGCTTTTCTCTTCCACTCCTCAAAGGCTTTAAATATAAATATTTTGGTAATTTCTTTGGGCTAACAATTACCTTCTCTGTTATTCCTCCCTCAAATACCTTTCAAGCGCTCAACGTAGTCTCATGCAAACCGAGGATTTCATTGCCCAACCACCTTATTCTCTTTTCATAAGCCTAAACTGGCTTTGCATTTGTGAAGCGCTGCGTCATACTTGCCTCGGTCTTGCACCTTTCATTTTGGCAGGAGGTTTTAAGTTCGTTTACCAGGGCTTCAAGGATTTTATAATCAGGGGTGCCATGGTTCTGGAACGCGCCGGAACGCCGTTCCGGCACTGGTTAACGAAAGACATAATAGTCAAATAACATTTTAATCAATTTTGTTGCTTCAAAAATTCTAATACACTCATTCGTAACCACCACAAACAATTGTACAAAATAATTTGCAATAAAAAACACACAGTAATATTTCACTTCTAAAAAAAGTTAAGGAAAGTGCGCTCCGGTACTGCCAACTTTGCCATGACGTCACTGTTTATAATGCATAGAATTAAAATTAAAAGTCTTTAATTTAGTGAAAGATACGTGAAAAAAAGTAGTCGATGATACGTGAAAACAAAATTGTAAGGGATTTAAACGGATATTATTCCTAAAAATGTTAATCACTATCCCAAGCATTTACTCGCAAGTTTACCACCACTTCCTCAATTTTACTCGTAGTATTAGTACCTACTCATTTTAATACAACACCCATAAAACAACTTCAGAACATTATAATTTTCAGTAATTTAACGAATCGTTTATCCTTGATTGTCTCCCCTGCAATTTTTGATATTTTAAGATACATAATTTCAATAAAACCAGAGCTATGCCAGAGAAGTACCAGCGCCAGAAATGGAACCGAGGGCCAGAAATGGTTGGAAAATATGACCGGAAAAAATCTAATAATGCCTTGGGAATCGATAATTCTGCATGTCTATGCCTCTAGTACGAAGAAACTTATTAATATGCCCCTAAAAATGCCAGAATTAACAGAAAAATTTGAAATTTTTTTTATTAATATACGAGGGAACATATTTAATAATGCGCAGGAAAAAATACAAATAAAAGAAACTATCAAAGTAGAACAAAGAAGGATAGTTATATATAGATAGTTTGAATATTTTAAATGGCACTCTTACTTTAGGAATAACACAAAAGATAGCTATCAAGAAAAATTAAAATATTTATGTCCTAAAAAGGGATGATTTCAAATTCAAAACAAATCCAAATATACCAATAAATCCAAATAATCCAATTATGTGCGAATATTGATGTCAACTATCATCGGAGTTATAAAAAGAAAATACTTGCTCAAATATTAAACTTAACACTCGGTTTGGTCCCTAAATCCATTTTGTTAATTTGTTTGCTCTACCCTTTTTTAATGTCATGACAAGTTTTATGGATAAATAATGTCTTTTCGAAATCTTTTATTTAACCTTTCCGAATTTCCGCCCATTTTATCTAATGTAGACTATCAAATTTTTTTTCTTTTATTTCACTTTAGTTTTATATTCAACAACCTCATAACCAGGGATGCCATGTGAAATGAAACGAAAAGTTTCGTTTCGATCCGGAGCGACATAAAAATGCGAGGCATAGGTTTAGTTTCGTCCGCGAATGAAATTAAAATCACCAAGGAGTTTAGTTTCCACCCGGGACGAAACTTTACTCCCGGGAACGAAACTAAATTAATCGAAACTCCGCTGCTCATATTTATGTTTCGATCACAAAATTTGAGTGGAGAGTGATCAGATGGAATATTTTCGACCCATTACGTGCGACATACGTGTAGAGAGGTTAAAATATTGAGCTTAAAAATCGAATGGCCAGTTTGCGTTCACCGTTCTCCTATTAGTGGTAATAATATGCCTCATGCATCTAATGGCGGTAGGCCGAACCCCTACTTCATTCAACCATACTTTGTACTAGGTGTGTGGGTCGAAACTAAACCGTTGGAAGATGAAGCACGTGGTCCCACCGGTGCGAAATATTATCTGCGTTTCGTTTCGTCCCAGAGTTTTACTTTAGTTTCGACTCGAAGTAGTTTTGACTCCGATTTTGTTACGACCATGAGTTTAGCTCCCCGAGTTTAAATCCATTTCGTTTCGTTTCTACATTTCGCTCCAAGGAACGAAACTATTTAAATTTTACTGGCTTTGAATTTCGTTTAGTTTCTTTTACTATCCCTGCATACAACACTATATCCCCATTTTTTTAATTAACCACTAAATTTTGACCACCATCGCAGTACCCCTGCATCACTGCCTGGATCTGAAAATCTTTAACACTATCTCCCTCACCAACTCCTCCTACCTTCCAAGCCCTTTGTCTGCTCTTCCGTATCCCCATCATATTTCCTCCCACGCCCTCACTCAACGGTCCTTGAGAACCCTGTACATTCTTTCAACCCCTTTTGCCCTCAACAACTCCGCGTTCCCTCAACTGCTTAATGCTCCCATTTGTCTCTTCAGAATGGACGGATCTTCTCTCTTCCTCGGCTCATTCCACACTTTTCCAGCCAATTTGACCCTCAGACTCTTCCTCCCCAACCATTCTCATCCTTCCTTGAGACTTTTTTCTTTCCTTCTTTAGGCGTCCGACGCCTCGAAGCCGAACTGTGCTTCTCCATGCTTTTTCCTCCTCGGATCCGAAACTCTCTCTCATTAGCCCGTTGATCACAACCTACCACTGCTTTCATTCGTCTGCTCTCGGTCCGAGAATAGGAAAAAAGCCACTGGAAGCACTTTTTATCGCGAGCAAAAAAATATCTCATCCCGCAAGGCGGTGATCATCCAGGTAGTATGCGGAGGCGAGAAAAATAATCAGGAAGATCGTTACGACCAAGACTGTTCGAGGAATCTCACTTGGCCCACTCGCGCTCGTAAGGAATTTTTCTTCGCACTCATTTTTTTCCTCTGGACGAGAGCCTCATAAAGACTGGGAAACTTAAATTTATTTATCTGCTTCGTAACTACACCTTCCTAGCTGCCCATGGAAACACTACCACGCTAGTGACTCACGCAATTATTTGTCATCTGGTTAACATATTATCCAATACATGATCTTCTCATCCAATCCATTCCCTATGAGAACACTTCAATCGATTTTTTACAATAATAATATTAAATTCCAGCTCATCAAAGTATACAATAAATGGAAATAGCGCAAGTAATTAAGGTACTCTAAAGGTTAACCTGAATTGGTGTTACCATCATATATTAGCATAGAGCAGCGGCTGGTGCATACTTATGAATATTTTTTCAATCTAATAGTGGAAAAAATTAGACATTCAAATATATCTTGTGTGCTGGTCAAGAATATAATAAAGGAAAAAGATTAAGAATTTTTAATTAAAGCAATATAAATGGGAAATACATCATAAATCCAAAGAAGATTAGAGAAAAAAAACGAAAAATCTCGTGAGAATAATATTTTTTAACCATACATATTCGTAAAAAACTAGCATATTAAAAGCTATCAAAGTTACACAAAAGCTTTTAACAACTATTCAACATTTTCAATCTCTTGAGTTAGGAGCCATTGTTATAATTTAGAAAGAAAAAAGCCATATAGTTTTGACTGTATGGCTAAACCGGTAGGGAAGAGAACAATGCTGGTGGAAGGAAGTGTGTATTTGTGTATTTAAGTTTGAAGGCTGCATTTTTGGGCTTAGGTATATCAATTCACATAATAAATTGGACTGAGGGTGTATTTATTACATTAATACCTAAAATGCCGTATTTTCAGCATGTCCCTTCCGTGATGATACCAAATAGGACCATCATTCCTAATCTTGAGTATAAAATATTATTACTCCCGAAAAAATTTCCCTTGATCGTGATACTGTCGAAAATGGTTTACCGTTACCATGTTCGTTTCGTTTATGGTCCTCATCGTCTCCATACAAAAAGTGATAAGGTAGCTACTCGCTTTTTCAGTTACTACCTTAATGAACAAGATGAAAAGAGTCCTTATTAAAGCATCAAGACTGGAGCCAAACGTAAGTACCTACGCATAAAACTTGAATTGTTCCTTTAAAGGTATGCACAAACATGAATAGCAAGATTAAAAATCAACCGAAACCTGGTTATAAGGGCGTTATTTTCCATCAAAATCCAAGCGATCTTGGTTTTTTTTTAGCCAACAACTCTGATGACAGGCCGGAAACTTGAAACGCTCAAATACCGCATAAATTATCGTACGCAATATTGAAATAGTTCACATCCATCGTTCAATGAATTCCTCAATTTGACTCGAAATTCAAACTCAATATTCAAAAATTTTCTGACGGATTTCAATAATGAAATATGATTTTTTCGAAGTATTTACAATCATACAGCAGTAATACTCTATATTTCCAAGTGCAATGGTTAGTAATGAAAGAGTATAGATAAAATGAATTTATAATAACAGTAACTAAGAAAAAAGAGGCAATAAAGATAGGGAATGAAAGTGCAGTGGAGTTGAAAAGGAGAATACTTCATGGCCCTATTTCATTGATGTTTCTTTCCAACTAATTTCGACGGTTCGTTAAACAATAAAAAAGAAAAATAAGTGTTTCTTTAGCAAATGATTTTAGTACTCAATGTATGACACAACGTTCATTCTTAGTGATAAGTCTGATATAAGAAGGAAAGGTATGTGTATGAGCACTTTGCCATAAATTATAACATCACCATTTATCTCGCGGTATTTTAATAAGAGAACAAGCTCACCTGATTTTGAGGAAAACGAATACGTTTAAATCACCTTTGACGTTCATTGTACGTTTTTTTAAATGCCTGCTGCCAAAAAAAAGTCGATGCATACAATTTTTAATATTTAGTCCCAAGTCATTATTTATTTATATGGATTTTGCACCTCAGAAGCCTACATTCAAGTTTACGCCCTCATGAATTCAACTCGAAGGTCGGTTTGGCTAGGTAAAGGTAGAGCTCACCTCAGACTTACTCAGAGGATTTAAATTTACTCACTTACACAGAAGGCGGTTCATAGTTGCTATTAGAGAGATCACTAAATATAGCATCAACGGAGGACAGGTTTAAATAACCCATTAAAATTCGTGGCACAAGTTCTGAAGATGGTATCTCTACATAAGCTGCATGCTTATTAATGTCTGTACCCTTTCCGGAGAATGCAGAATGCTTTCAGATGCGTGAAAATGGCCATAATTTTCCCTTTCTATTCTTTTCGTACTCAGAATACTGATCTGCCATTAACTAATGCAACTAAAAAAATGGGTAAATTTTTTTTCGCACTACCTTTCCCTGCTCTAGCAACATGCTGCAAGTGGAATGCTAAATGGTTGGCCACCGGAAATGAAATTCAGATAGTGTATATATTTTTAATCCCGTTGCTTTGCAAATGATTTTTTCGCCGAGATATGATTCGCTGCTTATTTCTCTGTTCTACCATTAACTGCATTAACATTTCCTTAAGTGTTCGACGATTACTTTGAAAGTATTTTACTTTTAAAAGCCCTCGTAAAGCCCAGTAACTACGGGTCTACAAAATCATTATTCAACCTGTTGCCTTGTAATTGTGATAAATATGCACAAAATTAAGTTAAAAATAATATGTCAAAGCAGAAAGAAAAAAGCTTATAGCATTCGAGGATAAAATTTTAAGATTATTTTCGTTCCTAAAACCGATGATAGAATATGGAGAATCCGAAATAGCAGAGAACTACGAAAGCTATAAACTAACATAAAGTGGCAAAAATTAACAGTAGAAAACTCAGGAGGGCAGACCATGCATTGAGAAGAGAACATCCTGCAATGATAAAAGCTGTAACAGAAGGATTACCATGAGGGATGAAACCTTTGGGAAACGACTGCGTTGGAAGGATCAAACCGTAAAAGATATGATAAAAGTTATAGCAGAAGTCGACAGAATGCAGGGTCGATAGAGATACGACATGTTGTTGGGAGGCCAAAAACCTGAGGTTTGAGTGTCCTTATAGTTCAGGTAAGGTAAAGTGCACCGATCGTCTATGCAAGCAATTTCAAAACCAATCCTTGGGGTTTCCGTTAACTGGCGGATTTCTCGATATAGCTTTTAATATTACACCAACCCCTCCTGATCCCTTTTTTCTTTGTCTATTTTACACAAACAATTTTTTAGAACCAAAAAATTAATAACATGCAGTATAATTTCGAATTTATATTGTCCATTTTTTCTTTTATATGGATCACAAAATTTTCAATGCAAGTTTTGTCTCCACACTTCTATAAATCTACGACGAATAAAATCGGTAAAAATTGCGGGAGGACCAATAACTTTCATGCAAATAAATGAAACTATTGAGACTCTCAGTGTCAGGATAGCTGAAATAGTTTACTGCAGAATTTATTAAGGAGCGGAATTGATTACGCCTTGAAATTTAAAAAGAATTCGCAATCATTTGACTGCCGCAAGACTACCTAATTTTAAATATATCCACGATACGCAAGGGCTAACGAGATCATTTTCGTTGGCGCACCAAATAAAGAAATTATAGATGAGTATCGTAAAGAGTGGTATTTTTCATGCATTTTTTTCAGGTTTGCGAGGTAGCGAGATAATTTTTGAAGAAAAGAAATAGTTGGCCTGTTGAAATAATCTAATGAAATTCGTAGGAAAAGTTCTGAAGATGTAGTCTTATTATTGTGATAGCTCGCCTCACTATAATCAGAGGCCAAAGAAAATGTAATTACACGCTTTTCTACGGTCTTGGTCAATCAAAACGTTTAAAGCGATACGTTGCTCATTGCTACGTTTTAACAGGATATATTGATCATTATGGGTTCACCAATAGCATATCGTACGGCAAAATACAGTTTGATGCAGTGGTTGATGAAAGATGCTTGCTCAAAAGGTAGCGAAGGCACTAAAAATGCATATTATCTGCTATATACCTCAGTAATGCCACAGTCATAAAATTGCGTTGCCAACTACAACTATGAAACGTGATCGTTCCGTCCAAACATCGTTACCTTTTGCTCAACACTTCCTGCTGAGTCTTTGCTTGCAAATATCAGGCAGAAATGAATACATAAAGCTATCTAAATTGACCAATATATATGGAGAAGGGGGGTTACACTATATTTGAGCTGAGAGGACCATAGTGGGTGTAATGGGATCGACGGGTGTTATCATTCATTTATCGGGATCGCTGCCTAGAGTGTTCTGATAGCTTTTATCTCGAGGGAGAGAGCAAAACAGCTGAGAAAGATTGCGGCCAAATATTCCCGACCAATAAAGCAAATCTATAGAGAGGTACATATAAATAACCAACTATAGAGGATAACTTCTGTTTTTGTAAAATCCTAAATTTCTGCGCAATTGCATTTCTTAAGGGACATACCTGTTTACTTTTACTCCATGCCACGGAGTCTCTTTCACAGGTAAATGAAATTGTAGGATGGATATCATTCAAAAAACTCAAGAACATATCCAATTATCCAGAATGAATATCTTTACCCATCCTTTTCCCATATTATGGCGTCCGTTTTAAAATTCATCAGGTAACTAGGTAACAATAATAAGCTAAATAGATCATATATTGTGCCTGAAGATGATGTTAATTAATCCAAACCAGGGTCGCGCTATGCAAAAAAGAAGTGTTATAAGTAATAGCGTAAATTCCAAGAAAACTTATTTGAATCTAGGACTAATGCTGATCTCGGCTGCAGCGGTGTATAATCTTCCTGTTCTAATGCTGATTTAACGGGTTCGATTTTCGCCTAAATGAGTTTTCCATCACTCTGGGCTTGGCTGTGTGCGTATAAAAACTAGTTCAATGGAAGATAGGAGTTTAAAGGCTTGGTTACGTAAATATAAATAAATAGACTATAAAAGAAAGCAAAGAAATAGCTAAACTATGACCTCAGCATTAGCAAAAAGTGTCTGTCTAACAGTCTGTTGATTTAAACACTGAGGGATATGCTGCTAGTTATTCTAACTTTGAATAAATACATTATTTTCTTATATATATATTAAGATTCACACCAGTGAATTTCGATCCTGAATGACAGCAAAGTAATTACTTCTTAGGAAGCAAAGGGAATATAATCGATATCGATATCAATTAAGAGGTAGAAATAATAATGAAAGGGTATTTCAGCAGATACAAAATTTTAAGGAGATTCAATGATAAATAAAGCAGAGCGGGGCAAAAAAACCTTTTTCGGCTAAATGCTTTCAATTTTGGCTAAGAAACGCATACATTTATGACTCTACCTTGTTGAACGCCGAATACTGAAGCAACCACTTGATAACGATTGGGTTCCTTCAATTCAGTAATGGAAATCAGAACAAATAATCTTTAAAACAATTCACTATCAAAATTTAAAAAAATCAAGGATAAAAGCAAAAATATGACCTCGGTATGAGCAAAAGCTGAAGGTCGAACAGTCTGTTGAACCATCAGTGAAGCACTGAGGGATATGCTGCCATTTATTCAAACTCTGAATACAACCGAGACGAAAGGGATTGTTTCTTGACTCCTACAAAGATTTTCTGTCGAGCTCAACGAGGATAAGGATGACAAATTAAAGTAGCACCAGGTGCACATGGCCCTTAAGTCAGAATTAGAGCCATTCGACTGTCATATCCCACCCAACTTCCCATTTATCGCCTTCTGCTCCATGTGGTATCGCTTTTCCACAAGCATCTTAACCGCAACAGATTTTAGGGTAGAAAAAAAATGTAAAAAAAACCAGCCACCGAGCCAAACCTTTCCTATTACATAATTTTTTTTCGCCGCCACTCCTGCCTCTTAAATTCATTCATCCTTCCCATCCTGGCTCGCTTTTACATTCTGCTGGGATGGCGGTGGAAAAAAAACGGTCCCTCGCAGCTTAGCGGCGGCGTGTTTATGCGCATTACCATGCAAGGGATATCCCGGTGATTCGGTTTGCCTTCCCTTCATTTTTTTTCCGTCCCGGCACAGGGTTATCTCCACTCGCGAATGGCCCATCCAGGGTCGAATCGTCATGATCCCGGCACCAGGGGAACATATGTTCACCGCGTTGATGCTCTCCCAAGCGGCCCTTCTGCCATCCTCCGGATTATATGCAAGAGTGAAGCGGGGGGACGTCGTGTCCCAGTCATGATTTAAAACTGCTTTTAACGGGTATCTTAAAATCCTATGACGCTCCCCGTTAACTCTTCTTGTATTCCTAGCTTCTTTCATTCACTCAGAGCTTCGTATCTATAAAGTGCCAATAATTATTACGCATTAGAGGGAGACGCAAAGCTGAACACCTTGATACAAGGAATATTTGAAAAAAGGCTGAAATAATTGAACATCTCATGATTTCGGCCGGTCATGAGCAAGGAGGTTGTAAGTATACTGGAGGGGGCACCACTGGTTCCGAGCGTTGGGCGCAGTGTGGCAGGAATGGGGGTGCTTGGGTAAGATAGCCACGCCTACTTTAACCAAAACATTGATAATTCCATAAGAGCCAATGCTAACTATTTGCTGAAATAATTCTATTCTGCTGCTAATTCGGTCATGATCGTTGTTACGTTGAAATAAACTACAGAAAATTAACACAGTAAACCTTTTTTCTATCATTATGGGAAGGCTTATGACATATTCGGTAGTTGAGTTTTTAATTAAAGTCTTTAAAATTAACATTTGTAGTTTTCATAGGCGAATCTAGGGGGGTCACGGGGGCACGTGCCCCCCTCCAGATCCTAATAAATTTGCAAGATTTTTAAAACGGTCCCATTATTATTGCGTGCGTAATGTATTACGAGGTATCGTTGGCCCCCCCCCAGAACAAAATCCTGGATACGGCCTTGCTTGTGCCCCCCCAGAAAGAAATCCTGGATCCGCCCCTGGTAGTTTTTATAATGGATAGTTTCTAATTACCCCTTTTTGTGCTTTTTAATGCCAAGATTATACTCAATTAGACACCAAAAGAATAATTGCGATACTACTTAGATCCGCCCTATGACAAGAAGAATGCATGTCTCTCTCTCTCAATTTGGTGATGCGTTGACTGTTTTCTGTTGCCTATACGGGAACAACTGCTTGTAGCGATAATTATTTCTGACATTAGTATTTATCATGATGGGTTTCAAGTTAAGAAACTACGGATGGAAAGAAACCCACGGCACTAGTCAAGAGGTTTCTGTCTGTCCCCCTGTTAGCACTGCGATTCCTAATTTTTGCACGGGGCACTATTTATTAACGTACGAACGTGTGTACTTACAAGCACCTCAAATACAGCGAGGTTAGAGAAATATTCGAGAATACTAATACTGAAGAGGTAGGCGGATCCATATTTCTCTTTCGCTGCATCCAAAGTGATATTTGGTGCCGTCTCTCTTCATCATGAAAAACTTTGACACAGGTGAAAGAAGAAAGATGGACAAGACCAAAATTATAGAGAGATTTATTCTGCAATGCAATATCAAATATAAGAACTATTCCTACAATCTTACATGCAAGAGGCATGGGATAGCCAATTTTTTCACTTCTTCTAAAACTAGTGATATATTGATTAATTTCGGTGAAGAGTCAAGTGTTACAGACAAAAGAGGGGAGTGGAGGAATACAGAAATTGCCTATCAGGTCGTGCATAATAAGAATCAAATACGCGTATATCAATAATTTTAAGGCTTGGGTTTAATTATATTTCCAGCTACTTTAGAAATAATGATAGATTTTTGGCCTGATAGGGGATCAAACCTCAAAATAATGGATTCTGTAACTTATAAGCAGTACATCACTTTTAACATTCAAACGGTTTTGGCCTGGAAGTATGTTTTTTTAGAAGTCGCTACCCACTATATTTCAGTTATTGCTATATTTTATGTTACCTTATCCAATTTAATAACCCTCTTAGCATTTATATCCTCCATGAATGCAATGAAATACAGCAAAATATTTACTTCTTAAGCGTTTTCAGAAAGCGCAGATCGTAGATGCCTCGTCTAGATACTTTTCAAGCAAAATACATAATCTTCAGAGCTCTGATTTTCCACGTAAAATAATTAATTTAAAAATATTTGGATTCGTCAATAAATAATATAAGAATGCCTAAAACCTTAGTAGAAATTGCCTGCATAATTTTTTTCTTATTAAAAACGCCGATTTCATAGAATAGTTCACGTGAATGACTTTCAAATCCACGGAAATTGCCTCATTCCCTCGTATGAGTTATATGTTGAATATTTGATGAGCGGCATTACATATTCTACTAGGCTGGTGAATTAGGTTTTCACGGTCTATGGCCGCCACTCTCACAAACTAAGGACATCTTTTCCTAATTCCGTATGCAAAAAGGCATGATATAATTTCAAGAACGCCACCAAAAGACAACATAATTTTAAATAGTCTAAAAAATGCAGCGAAAACGCTTGACTTGGTTTCAAGAAGGATATATAGAAAACACCGCTTGCTCTAGGAAGCACTAGGAGGAATAGAAAAATCAAGTAGTGTATCAGGGGATCTTTCATCGGGAAAACCCCGAAGGCCACTACATGAAGTATTCAAGAACTAAAAATTTAGTGAGGCGAGAAACTATGCCACTCTGCTGTGCCTGAGACACATTTTGATAGGGCCCTCCTCGAGTACGGCTATAAAGTTTGAGGCATAAATTCGCTTGACACTGTGGATCGCAACGAGAAAAACTTCACTGGAATAAAATATTAAATTAATCACCACTATTCACCCGAATTGGGTCAGGACTCTTGAAAAGAGAGTATACAGATTCATCGACTTATCAATGGTTTATCATCAGCAATTTTTAAAATTTACAATACGGATGTATTAAAAATTTTCAGATGAAGTCAAATACTCTCACTTCAAACTTATCGTGGATAACACGCATTTGCATTTGTGGAAGAATACTGAATGCCAATATGAAAAGGCAAGATAAAATTTTAATAATATTCCAATCAAAACAAAATATAATAGTAACTATGCCAGAAAACAGGTGAAACACGCAGAAAATATGCTTGGAATTGTTTTGAAAGAGGAAACACAGGAAAAGGTCTTCATGCAACTAAAAGAGAAGTGCTTCTTCGAAGAGCATCTCTGATACGAAATCAACACAGTCGCACAGTCCGGCGAAGAAAAATTTAAACCTTAGGAAAATAAAAAATTGAATGTGAACTAAATAAAATATAAAAAAATTCATACGATTAAAAAAACTAGTACGCACGAACTTATAACGCTTCACAGCTTTTTCACGGGGTTGGTTGGGACTATCCAGAATATAGGTATACATATTGTTCAAATTCTATGCTAACAGCATGAACTTAAATATTTGAGAACTAATGTGTATTGCTGTTGACGATGAAAATTTAAAAACTTATGTACTACATCTTACTGCTACACGCCTATTGAGGCAGCTTGCCGGGCAGTACTTAGATGCTGAAGAATATCGGCTTTAGTTCTGTAGTTAGGGTATTTAATAAGAAATTGGCTAAATTATACACTTTGCATGCAATAATATATTTGTGTACATCAATATACTTTACTAAGTTTCGTGGAAAAAAGCCACCAGCTGAAATTGCCCATGGCGAAGTGACTACTATATTGCATCAACAACGCGCACCACCCCCTCCCCTATCTGTACGCCGCTGAGATCTGACACAATACATCTGAGTCATCTTTCTTAAAGTTCACACCTTTGGTAATTCCTCTTGCACTTACTGCCAAACTAACCAACGTATGGTGGCTACTTTGAAGCGTCTGCTGCTTTGAGTGTAAATTTATGAAGCAAGGTATGGAAAAACGTGTGTTTGAACCTGGAAAAAATGGCCACTAATGGTAGAGTCGGCCGATACGGAAAATTTTAATTTGATTGCGAGAAAAATACCCATAGATCTCGCATTAGAAATAGATCGTTTACCAGCTACTTATTTCAAAGGTCCACGGTTAATATTCCTGGTTTTAATAAGTTTTACGCATGGAAATTTAAGCAAATTACAACTCCGTTCACAGGTTTGAAATCATTGCATATAGCAGAGCTATAGCAAGCTTGATGATAGCCTCGACTCAGACACTACTGGACCACCAAGAGAACTTCATCATATCACAGAGATTGGTTACTAGCCCCAATAATTTTAAGATAAAAGTGCAAAAATTTATCACTCAAAGGCTACCTTTAATCTAAAGGAAAAACTTCCTAGAATGCACAAGTTCATCTTTGAATGCAACCCACGGAATGGGTAGCCTAATTCAAACTTAGACGTGAATTTTATGCCAGTCACTAACGTAGACTAACAACTTTGGAATGAAAGCAATAAAATTCGCACGATTCAGAGGCTTCTTCAACAGAAACTTGACCTTTTCTGCGTCATTCGGGTTTCCCGCCCGGATATACTTATATGGGAATGAGACCATAGTATCAGGATCTCACACGTTAGGTCTGACCTCGAGAATGTATGGCACCTCCACCAAACTGAGTAACATTTCCGGGAAGAACAAATTTCTAGGAAATACTCTCAAGGAAATGTGTAATTCTATGCGTGGCCTCAGTTTGTCTTCATCACCGTTCGTGAGGGGATATCGGAGGTCATAAAAGCGTTCATCTTTTACGGGGAATATTCCGCATCTCACTCGTAAAGCTTGGAGATAAATATTTCCCACAGATATCCAACATCATCTCCCGCACGGCCTTTACGAACTCTTCTCAATATAGAGCGAAATTCACGTTCCAACGCCATAATATCTATCGGCAACGACCATTTCCATCGCTCAGTTGTTTTTCTTAGCGCAAAAGTTTTAATTAAGAAATTTATCCTTATGACAAATGACGGTAGCATATTTACTACGTCCTTCCACAATGATAATTCCAGTCACTTGAATACTTCACGGCGTTGGATAGTTTTTGCCTTGGTTTGGATATTAAATGAAGTTAGTAGGAAATAAAAATCAATATTTGTCTCATACTTTATAAAATTACATTTATGGGATAACTAGGGAATAATTATCTTTGATAAAATAAGAATTAGCACGAAAATAAAGTCATAATATTGTTATTAATCGGTCACTTGTAAGTACTTGAGTAAACACATGAGACCATATTGAATACATTGTAGGGGGATATGTATTCAAGTGAAACTCATTAATTTATTCTAGCATGCATACACTATTCTCGACAAAATTGCTACTTTGATACCGAAATAAAACTATTCTGATAACTTTATTTATAATTACTTGAATCAATCTAGGCTAGGCTTAGATTGCTTGAACAATTGAGAATGGACATCTTTAAGAGTGACACGGAGAACAAAATATTAGAGCCACACTATATTCCCAGGTCCGATAGGAGCAATAAATTAAGAGAGATGTTTTGCCGAACGGATAAATCTGGGAATTCGTTTTTCCCCCGAAACATAAAGGACTTTAATAAACGTTAGTCCCGACTTCGTTAGAGCATTTCATTTTTATGTGTAAACGGCTAGTGTCCTAACACCCCCTGCCACACGCCTTTTAGGCGGCTTGCGGGCTTTTATGTAGATGTAGATGAATCTTTCCATTACGCACTTAAATAATCTTCTATTCTCTATAAACCCTGTTCCATACCTTTTCAGTGCAATGATTCAACCTGATAAAATATTTGAGGCAAAGACAAACTTACGAGGGCCAACTGCTTATAATTCTTGATGCCATGCTGATGCATTATTAAGAGATACGGTTGGCGATATAAATTATGAAATATTGAAAACAGCTTAAATTATAACTTTTGAAGTGGATAAAAAAATTAAAGGCCCTCAACATCGCTTTTAATGTTATTCTTGGTTGATAAAAAATGGTTCATATTTATGCTTGCACATTATTGATGTACATTTTTGCAAAATACATTTAAATATAAACAATTTTATCAAATTTTACCATTACATAGTCATCATAACCATTATTTGTAAACAATCTTTAATTTCATTACGCTCGAGAATGAGATGAAAGCCAACTTTCTAACAATATCCATTTCGTTACTCATTTCCGCTTCAGTAGAAAGGTGTATAATTTTATGGCGAAACTATCTAAATAATATCCTCCCGCACTTCTAACTCAAACTTCTCGAAAGCTATTAAAAAAAGATTTTTTTCCAAATTTTTGTTTAAATATTGTAGCCTATTATTTGAATCTTTGTTGCTTACGCTTTTACCTTCTAAATGAAGTGTTGTTGCCTTTAATCCATACATTTGTATTACCTACTCATAAACAAGCAAATATATATTTTTTGTATTTATAAACACTTTTTTGACGTTAAGTTTTTATTTATTAGTCTCAATACTACATATATAATGTGCTTTGCCTGTCGTGAATCCAAATGTTTTGACAGATGAAAGGTAAACTGCAATATTGAGAAGAACAATTTTACCAATCGATAAATTTCATATAAAATCGTCATCTCTAAGTCATTACCAACAGATCCTAATCACTCCCTTTCATGTGTGAAATACCAGAAAATGGGGAACTAGATTAGACGTATCCTGTTCAGTTTCTTCCAAGTTTCTCCTCTCGTAAAGAGCCCTCCAAGCACTTCGCCCTTTTCTTTCCGATGGCTATCTTCCTAAGCTACAAACTTTTCCTGGTCTCCACCTCTCCCCCCAACAGTCGATAGGAATTTCTGCTCCCTCTTCGACAATTACCAAAGGTTGCTCGGCGCCAGCTCTTATCTCATTCTTTTACTCGTGTGAGATAACTACCGGGGTTTTCAGCCCCGGGGAGCAGAGGAGTTAATTTGCCCGATTCAGCGGCGTGAATTCTCACCAAAACTACGATTTTAATACCAATAAGATTAGGGCTTTCCAAAGGCATCCTTGCACACAAAACAAAGAGTGCTTGACATCAGAATGGTTAAGTCCATCACTTATAGTTTTTCATTTAAACGGGCGCTTTCCTGTTGTTGGTCTGATTCTTCCCTTCGATTGGAGAGCTGAGCGTCTCCTCATAACTCAAGAAATATCAATTCTCAATATTAGTAATTTTAAAACAGGGAAATTTGCTTGTTATGTTAGAGAAACCAAAGAGGAAAAAGAGATACTCTTTAAATTTTCAGAAATCTCATTTGAAAAAATTAAAAAAGAGATTCATTTAGTAAACATATTAATCGGATTCAAATTGTAATCCCTCGAAATTTTACTTTCCGAAATTTATTTCTTGGAGCACATAGTTTCTGGAATTGTGGTGTTCATCCGCGTCTGCTGATGACACCACAGGTACAAGGAACAAGGAGTATTCGAACATATTCAATAACTCCGAAAGAGTCACATAAACGTAAAGGCTACATCGGTAGTAGCATGCGAGTCCGCTTCTCAAAGGAGAGTATGTTAACATGTTACATCATGTTTCATGGTGTTCCTTCTTTCTAAGAGCCTACCAAAAAGTATGCTGCCACGTTCATTTTAGTCAATATGAGCATATAAAAATTAAACTTAAAAATATAGCCTATGTGATTTCAAAATTGATTAATAATAATTTTGTGAAAAATTAGAGGATAATTAATGCACAAAAATCGGCTCCATCAATCTAGGTGGCCATCCTTAACTTTTACCTAGTCTTTCGATAGGACCCATCGTTTGTGCAGTACCGGAGAACAGGAAAAATTGAAATCGATATTTAAAGTGACATTTCACTAGGAACAACCAATTTTACTTTCTCCACAGAAAATAATCAAACAATGACATTAATTGGATAAAACAAGCCAATTTTTATTTCAAAATATTAGATTAAACAATAAAGTAACTCATGTCAATGCTATGGGTTTCAAAATTAAAAGAACGATTAAGAAAAATCACGGTCAAGGTGAAAGTAGAATTATCACTTTTCACGTATGGTTACTTCTATCGCTTTCACAGTCTCGGTTGAAGGCTTTCCGAAGGCCTTTGAGATGCAATCGGCACATGACTATGATAAGCTGGCCCCGATGAGCCTCGGGGCGGTGCTAACACGAGAGCTGCCTCGAGCAACAACCTCACCGTCACACTTCGCCGTATCGCCTTCGCAGTGCAGTTACTGGGATCCAAGAGAACCCACCGGACAGGTATCGAGTGACTGCAAGTGACGTGATCTTAACTCCTGCCAACGATCCCCTCTAGCAGTCCTCTATGATTAGTTCCTACCCCTCGTAGTTCCCATATATTCCTTCCCAGGTACCTCGGTGTAGGAATAATTAGCCTGCACAATCAGTATACTATTTTACATTGCATGGAGTAAATTATTAGGTGAGTAGGCGCTATTGTCATAAACTATTTTCAATGATTTAAAAGCCCAGTTTATTAAAACTAGATTTAGTAGATGACGCGACTATTGTACATATTCAAGGATCAAAGGCAAAAAACATTGTCAAAATATGTTCATATTTAGTAAATGCGGGTTTTTTCTTGCTTGTTAACACAGAAAATTCTCCCAATTTTAGATAAAATTATTTTTATATTAAATAGCCATCTTTGCGTAAACTAAATTACAAGTAGATGACCTGGCTACAGTATATATTCAAGAATTAGCGGCTAAAAATATAAATTATCGCCAAAATACGTTCGTATTTAGGAAAATTAGTTTTTATTTCATATAGAAAAATTCCCCATCAAAAATTCATGCACTGAAAATTCTCCGACCGATTTTGTTCTAATATTTCGTTCAACTATTTATTCGCGGAAATGAACTTCGTGACGGAGGGAACAAAATACTGTAATTCAGCATTGGAATTTGTTCACAGTGGCAGTGAATCATTCATAGGAGATTCTTCACAAATTCTTAACGAGTAGCTGAGCGCTGTGCGTTATTTGCGATTTTATTATAATTTGCGATCGAGACAGCGGAAATTTTTCAAGAAATGACACAACTTTAATATTCTGGAACAAAAATGCACTCTCACCAAGTACGTCATATATTTAAGAAAAACAGCAAGCCAGCTAAAAGTATTTTTGGAGTTCCAAAGTATTCCAAGTTTTTAGTAAATGCTTGCACACTAAGAAAGATCTGAGGTTTTCCCGGCGTATGATGTTGTTGAAGTTTATTCGGGATTGCCACCGGATAAGGTTCTCCATCTCTGCCCAGATGGAGAACCTTATCCGGAGGCAGAGATGGAGCTTGCACACCATTTAAACTTTTTCGATACTCCAAATGAGTCTACAGGATAATGAGGAATAAAAAAAGAAAATACGATCTAGATGTATCTTAATTGCGAAACTTGTAAAATATAAAATTACAGAGCGGACGGCTGGTCTACAGCGTTACAGTTTCCTTGACTAACAATCGTTACAATCCACAGGAAAAGATGACTTATTTCTATTCCCAATATTTTTTTCATTCTTATTTTTTACGATCTATATTGCTTAAATGACATTTTCAATTTGAAGAAACCACAGATTTCTAACATATTTCTTCCAAATCAGACAATTAAGCCCGTCACAATTCTTATTATGCTTGATTATTTGTCAACTTAATTTATTCTTCTTAATTCTCAAGGTTTATAAATGCGATTCAATTTCGTTCTCGAGATAATGCTGTGGAAAAGGACATTAAAAAATTACCATTTCAATTATAGTTTGCGAATGAAATGAACACACCAGCTTGATATTTCCCGGGAACGTGTTTTTCTCTCTTCCTCCCTTAATAGTCCTCCACTTCATCCTCCCGTCTTTTTAAACCCTGCTCTTTGTTTTCCTACCTTTAAATTTCAAACTCCCTGGACAATAAGGTATTTTTGGACGTCCCTGCTTTAATGCGTTGGCTAAGCTTAGATATCATGTATAGATAATATGCCTTGGTGAGGCCTAAAATTTTGTCACAGGCAGGGGAAGATTAAAAAAAAAAACATCTTACAGCCTCAGGTAGAAAACTGAGATATTTGCGTTCAGGCTGATTTGAAGTTTAAAACAACTATCTCAATGATTGTGCACCTTCACCCTCACAATTGTGGAAAGTTTATTTTTAATTAGTTGCGAATATTGAAAAGAGTACTTCCACATCCTGGCGTGTGAAATCCGTTCATATGTCAACACAAGTTAAGAGCGCCAAATTATCCAAACTGACTTTCTACCATAAGAAGCGCCAGATTTAGGAAAACCTTTCATCGGTTCACGCTAAGTCGGGTTTTATACGCATTTGATCTTATTTGTTTCACCAAACTAATGGGTGCCATGTTGATAGTATTTATCGAACTACATTTATCAAACTTGTCTGGAAAAATTAATAGAAATATTCAACGCTCTATGTTAATCCAAATGGCGATGAGTTCGATCAGAAACTGGTATTTCTAACAATATTTTTTGCAGTGCTAACTCGCTTTATGTAGTGCTTTATCAATTAAAATATAGTTAGCTGTAGTTCATTGCACTTTGTAAATTCTTTATGTTATGATATTAAGTATAATTGAAAGTTTCAGCAGAACATGCTCTCAACGTTTTTTGCATTCCAATTGAATAATTTAGAGACTCTGTCAGACTCGTAGAAATTTATTTTATTTCTCTAGTCCCTAAAAAAAACGGTGCTCTTCTATAAAAATTTAATTTCATATGGTAACCTACGAACCATGCGCTCGTTTTACTTGAAAGTCGAAATATTGCTTATATCTAATCTAATCTGAAAAAGTAAACGATCCTTAAGTAACAAACTGCAGACAATAAGTTCAAGTCCATCTATAGTGACCATAACAGGCCGTAGGCCTTTTGTAGGGCTAGGGGCAAAGGCGAGTATATTTAAATAAACTTGTCAATGGCATATTGTATTTTGGCAGAAATAGCTTCCATTTCTGCAGCATTTAAAATAGATAACCTCGAAATGCAGTACGAACATTGAGACTCTCCTAGCAAAGCTATCACAGCTATTTCACTTTTCGGCATTCAGGCTGAGCGAAAATTCGAGCAAGAATTACTACTTAGATTCTCTCTTCCCGTTAAAATTTCACTTGGAAATAAGTTATTATTACTACGAATTGGCAATGCACATTATTTTGTCAATTTTTTTCTTATGGCAATCTGTTTTGCTGTTACAGTAGGCGTCGAGTATCCAGATTTAATCACCACCGTTAAAATCAACGGGTACTTCTGCTACTAACTTTAAAATTTCCAAGTATAAGAAATAGGTTGTCATGATATTTTTTTATAATTCCACAGAGAGAGTGCAAACTCATTTCAGACGAAATACAGCTAGTTTTGGCGGAAATAACAGCAAGAAAATCCCCGGACTTCATTTTAGTGCCGGTCAAAGGTCTAGCAATCCAACCTTTTTCCTTAACCAATCCTTTCGTATCCAACTGACTGCAACCCTAGGGAATGCTCTGTCAAGGCATGTCTTGCCCGTCTCACAATTTGTTGAACTGAAGTTAGTGCATTCCCGTGGGAGGAAGTCACTGGCGCTCAGCGATCCTTATCAACTGGACCAGTATCAAAAGACGCACAAGACCGTCTCCAATCCACTTTGGCCGAGTACCATTCCCTGCTCCCCACTTACTCTTCCCAAACCTTTTTCCTCGTTTCATCCCCTCCAAGGGATGCTACCCTTCTCCTTTGCTAAGCTCCCTCTTCCGTATATTTACCGTCTTCTCCACCACCCCATACCATTTGTTACTTCCCCTAAAGACACACACCCCTTCTCATTCATTCCTCATGAACATTCCTATCGCTCATCTTCTCAGCAAAGTCACAGACTTTCCACCGATCTGGGGAGTACACGTCTCGAAACGGGTCTATTCTTTATTTTAAGGAAAAGGATAACTTCCATATTTACTTCACCGACCTAGGTGGCGTGACGGGAAATTGTCCTCACCTGCCAGAGTGGTTGTCGCGGGTTCGAGATATGCCTGAGTTGGTTGCACTCATTTTCTGATGGTTAATTTTTATTTGCTGGAAACCCCCATCGTAAAATTATGTATTTTGCTTATTTCGGGGAAGACAAAGATATATAAATCCTCTATAATAAAAGAAAAAAACTGATCGAATGTTGATTCACGTATTTTTGAAAGCATTATCTCCGAGGTATCATTGATTGGCGTTATAAGAGTTACATTTAAAACAGAATAATACTATTAATAGATCGTAAAATTAGTTACTGTTAGGCAAACGAAATGATTAGCTGAATGATGCACAAACGGAATAAAATCGCTTCAAAGATGCAAAAATGCGATAAATTTAAGTATCCATAATTGAGAAATTGCTTTCCTCGCACCCCTTTAATAAGATGATCCTCACTAAAACTAATTCCTCGGTACAATGATGAAATTATCCCTAATACAATTTTCTCCCGCATTAAAATGACAAGTATAGATGGAAAAGAACACAAGTTATGAGTAAAGGTTGATAACTTGCCTCTCATGGCATCCCACTATGCAGATTTGTATCCAAAAAATTTGCTTCTCATTCTAGTTTTTTGCCTAGTTTAAAAAATTGTTGCTGCATTCACCTGCAAAGCTGAATTCGAACATTAAATATTTTATTTCAAATCATCTTCTTCAAGAAATATCCTAAGTTACTCACAGAAATTTATATTGCATCTGTTATGCTACTAGTTCTCAGTAGTCAATGACAACTTCATCCAAAACATTCCCGGTCAACCTCGACTCTTCCTCAAATTCTCGCAGAAGCAACTATCACAAAATACCTTCAGCGACCTTGGTGCATCCACATTTATTCTAAGCCATCCTCTACTAGCCATAAATATTTCACAACAGCGCAGAAAATCCAACCGTTTTAATTCATTTCTCCTCCATACCTCAATGGTTTGTCCCCAGCAAATTTTCTCTTATCTTTTATCAATCGCTGTTATTTAATTACTCTAGACCAGGGGTCTCCAATTTACTAAGCCACGAGGCCACATTCCAAGATCCAAATCGCCCTGCGGGCCAGATAGCAAAGTTGCCGATTACTGAAGCATTCGATACCAAAGTCTACTGAAGCATCCGGTACCAACGAACAGTTGAAGGCGACTTTGACGTGCAGTACAGCGCTGCAATGCTCCGAGCGGCGTCTCACAGAGTTAAACGAGCGAGAACTCGCGCTACTTGAAACGAGTGCGCGGGCCGTATTTTGGAGACCCCTGCTCTAGACTATTTGCTTCAAAGATTTTTGTAGTTAATAATATGTTCGTTCTTGCATGATAAGAATAAAATTCATTAATGACACGCTGCATTCTCATCAATCCCTCATCATGCAAAACTTTGTTTGAAACTAGCCTTCTAGTCACTTGTCTTAGAAAGCTGCAACACATATAAGATCGCATTAAATATTTGCGCTTACTGTCTTCTATCACTGCTTTCAAGTTCCCTTAACACCCTTTCCAGGACGGTTTTGTGCTTCCTCACGCTCCCATTCACCTGAAAGCGGCGCCACGGCGCTTTTTTACCGCCACCTTGCCTGTCGGCTCCGAGAGAATCCTTGGGGTGATTCCGGGTAGATGATTGTTGAAGGGGTGGAAGTTTGGAAACATTATCTCTTTCGAATATCGGCGAGGGGTTGGAGAGAAGAGATGTGTGTTCCGGAACTCCCTAAGAGAAAGCCTTTGCTCCCTGGTTCGATCTCAACAATATCTTTTGATATTGTGATCACCTATTTCCGTATTGCCACCTTGAATCGGTCTCCTGCGTGTCTTATCGCTCATCCCTGTTCATCTGGATCGATTATTGAGGGAAATAGTGTGATACATAGCAACGCCGATACAATTCTTTTTTACTATCTGTGCGCAATATATGCAATTTTCTACAAAATGAAAGAATAAAATTTTTGGCACGGACAATAAATTGGAAAAACAAACCAATTTAGGTTTTACTACCAAATTCGTCTTGAGAGAAAACTGCCGTAAAATGGTTTCATAATTTTTAATAAGTAAATGAAATTTAGAAAAATTTGACTTTTCGTGAAAAAGTTTGATATAAATTTCCGCCATTCTTTTTTCAATTTGACACATACCTTATGTTTTTACAATAAATGTAAAGATATATCGTTCGGTACACATACTTTGGGGAACCTGGGGCAGAATTGGATATCAAGTACAAAACATTAAAAAAGAAGCATACAACGGTATAATAAAATTACCTCACATTTTTACGGACCTTTTGAAATGTATTCAACACAAAAATACAATAATATAGTGTAATAAAATTTTAACTTTATATTTTTTCCCAAAAGCTATAATTATTTCCTTTGCCCCGTTCTACCCCAGGTATGGGGCGAAATAGGGTAGAGTGAAAATGTATTGCAAAAACATATCAAATATGCAAAACGAAAAGGAAAATTCAACTTGATTATTCTTGTTTTTTCATTTAATGAATTTTTAGGTGCAGTCAACTTTACTGTTTCTTTTTTAAACCCTATCACAACATTCACAACATAATAATCTGCTTCGCTATCCACTCCTGCGCACAAGTTGTGAGCCCATTTCTTACAAATGGAACAAGCGACACATGATTATACTCGTGGTTATACTCTAGGCTTCGTTAAACAAATAATTAATAGGTTAAATGCATTTAGCTGTTGTAATGGAGAGTTTTCCCTTCTGCATATTTTTCGCTGCTGTTTTATGCAATTATGAGTCTTATCACGACTTGTATATACGAATACTATAAATGAACTAGATGCAAACACTAGGAGGTAGATACTTTTAAATAAAAAAATTATGATGGCTTTGAAGTTGGAAAATTGAAAAAAGAGTGACTAATAACAAGGTTGACTCTTCAATCATAACTCGATTTAATTGAATTTGTATAACGATACGTTTGATTTCTATCTGCGATCTGAATTTTTATCTCTTTGTATTTCACTGGTATCCAATGTTATCGCCAGGTTAAATAATAAATACCCTTCATTTACCTAAGTAGCATATAAATCTGGCTTTAAATTTTATGTTTTAATCTATAATATATATTAAAACACCTTCATTCATTTAATCGAAACGAACGATTTCATTATCTTTAATCGACATATTGGCATAAAAATCTGGATTTAAACTCTGTTTTATCTATAATAAATTTTATGACAACTCCATTCATTAAACTGCTACAAATATTAATGGATTTTATAAAAATAGAAATTATTATCGCAACGTATTCATATTCTTGTCACATGTAATTGGCTCTCTTTGAATATTCCAAAGCTTTGTTTCTGTGGGAATTACATTTTTGACGCTCCCGAGGAAACATTTCATCGAATCAAAAGGAAGATGGCGCTGTGTCCTATCTCCCACGAAAGCATGGCCTTTATCATTCGTAGGCCCATGCACCGCATCATGAGAGCTGCAGGTTACGGCCTTTCGAATCTTGTGAAGGAGTTTCTTCCTGAATTTGAACTGCCGGAGAGAGAAAGAGAGATTTTTATCCGGTAGAAAATTGTTCGGAGTTGTTTGGCAGCCACAGTGACTCCGGTTCGCCGCGATATCCTCTCGGGGTAATTCGCTGTAGACGTTCCCCGCGAGACGTACTTCGTTTCTCAGATCGTCATAAAGCCAGCAGTTGATTGCACCCACTCATAATCTCAGTATCCCCGCTGATCAAATGAACCTCCCGGGGATTTTTCCCCGGGAGGTTCATTTGATCAAGAAAATCATTCATTTCATCAAGAAAACACGGCAAGGTTTGAACTTCTGCTAAATATGCAAGAATTTATTCAGTTATTGACTATACTCGCACTGGCTATTTTTATTGAAGGTAAGATAAATAGGTGGTCTCCCTCTTGACTTAATTTTCAAAGGAATAGCCTGGGAAGGAAGTTCGTTGATGAATGATGAACGTCGAATGATCGTCAAATCAGGGTATCTGCTCTTCAAATGGACACATTTTTAGTTTAAAGTAATTACTGGCACTATTATCTGTGCTCAGCCACATTCATATTTTGAAATATACGTGTGTGTGAGTCCCTCTGATGATTAAATAAACCTCCTGGGGTTTTCCCAAATATCAAAGGGAAAGGGAACACGGCAAGGTTTGATCTTCTGTTAAATATCCAAGACTTATTTCAGTAATGGACTATATTTGCACTGGCAGGTCGAACAAATAGACTCCATCGTGACTTTATTTTCATAGGAAGGAAGTTCAAAATGATTGTGAAATCAGAGTATCTGCTAATCAACTGGACACATTTTTTGTTTGAAGCCCTCCTTGGGATTTTCCATTTCCCCAATCTCTAAGGGAAAGGGAACACGGTTAAGTTTGACTTTCTTCTACATATGCGATATTTTGTCCATTTATGGACCATATACACACTGGCTATTTTATTTAAGGTCAAACAAATAGATGGTCTCCCTCATCTTCACAGGCATTGCCTGGGAAGGAAGTACGAAATGATCACGTCAGTGGTTCGCGAGTTCACCTAGGGAATGGTGACATCATAGAATGAAAAATGAACTTTTTCTACTCAAGGCAGCATTTATAAAAACCTTATAAGGTTTCATTATTTTCCGGTCATTATAAAGAGGAAGCAAATAGTCAAATCGAATCTGATCTACAATAGGCCTGATTTTTATTTTTAAATCATTTCTGGTATTATTATCTGCACTCAGCCACACTTTATATTTTGAAATATAGGGCAACACGGGGTAGAACGGGGGCCGGGGCAGAATAATGTTCAGGATTTATTGAGTTTAGGGAATGCTGCCAACTGTTAGAGATTATTGGAAATAGATTAACCAGTTGTTTCTCATCTTCTGCAGCCATGTTGGTTTTGTTAATTAAGTGTTAACATGTGAACTGTGAGTTGAGTGAATTTTAGCTCTTGTTTTCTAAATTCGGATGATTTTGTATCCATGGCAAGTCATATTTAAACGTTTAAATTACAGTAAGTCTTGGTATCTGTTTGAAGTACGTCTAATTATCGTTATTTTCGTATAAACGTCTGACTAAACGTTATTTTCGGGCTTCATTTCCTTGGCAACCTTAAACGTGTTCTTGGGGAAAATAAGATGGGGCGGAACTGGAGTAAGAAAAAATGGAAGAAAGAATGATGGGATAAAGACACTACTCTTATGTTTATAACCGGTTACTTTCATTCCCTATAGTTGAAAAAAACGCATTCTCCAAGCAAGGAAAAAACCATTTATTTAAGGGTTTAAACTAAAAAATATTCAATATCCGAAGATGAATATAAAATGTTACATACATATTTTTTCGTTCTATAAGTTTTACTAAGATATCATAAAGCAGCAAAATAAATTTCTATTAAAACTACGTCAGAAATAATATAATGAAGTACTTTCATCATCCTTATAAGTAAAACCAATTAAAACCTTGAATATCTTCGCAACATGCTACGCAAAACCTCGTGAACTTCCGTCGCTTACGGTCCGGTAGACACCAATAGTGCATGTACGGCTATTCTCACGGTGTAACTCCCGCTCACCCCGCTAACGCTGCAAATGGATTGAGTTTCCCTTTAGGTTGATGCCCTAACCTCCAGCGGGGATCCCGAACGCCGAATATTGAGTGTTTCGGTGGCTGCTTCTCGCGTCGGAAGTAAGCAACTCCTCGCTGTGGGCCTCTAATGGCTCCGCCGCCGTGGGAAGCGTCGCATCTTCGAGCGGGAGGTGAGAAAATTGAGGCGTGCGAGGAATCAAGCTCCTTCCACCCAAAATATATCCACCCACGCCAGCACCAAAATTACGACCGACGACTACGGTGCCTAACAGGTCGACGACGGACTGAGATTAACTCCAATGTTCCTCAAACATAAACGCATTCCCTTTTTTATTTTCCGTAGAAAAAAAGATAGTTTGCGGTCTCCCAGAGGTTCATTTTCCTAATTTCATCATGCTATAAATTTTATCGCAGAATAAATATTTAAATGTATAGCTATAACAATTTTTTTTAACCAGTGACTTATTAACTTAAATTAGGGTCGATGATAATATCGAAGTTCTCATCAAAAATAACCTAAAAATAACGTATCGTCTATTTATTTAATATTTTCGATCAAGTAGTTATTTTAAATTTCATACATTATCTTCAATTGTAGTTCAATGTGAATGATGTAAAATCTATTTACAACCCTCCTCTAAGAGTTACTTTTCACCATCATCACTGCATGTAGGTATTTCGTGAGTTCACAAAAAAAAAACAATATATATGAGGTAACCACTATGGTGACACCTTCACATGAAATATAAATTTGGAATTCCATACATTAGCTTCATCTGTAGTACCATAACTATGATGGAAAACCTGTTTTTTAACCATGCTAATAGAGTCACTTTCCACTATCATCGCTGCATACATCTATGTCATACGTTCACCATAAAAACACTTCAAGCAATATGAGGAAGGTATCTGCAGGGGTAACACCCTGGCATGAAACATAAATATATTCAATACATTTCTCCCACCTATCCTCAAGTTATTTCAGTTCCTCGTAAGTCACATAAAAATTTAAAGTACCGCTTTCAACATAGAGTGCGTGATAAATTAAAGGGTGTCCAAAATTCGTTACATGATTCCAAGAATGCATTTGTTGTTCAGCTTAGTTAACAGACCTAAAAGTAGACTTATATAAAAAAAACTTGCTGTAATTTTCCAAAAAAATCCAGATAGTGTAATACCAATGCTATTCGAGTCAGAGCAATTTTCATGCGAAAGAAAGCCGCAATTTATTATTTCAGATGCATATAATAATTCAGCTCTATTTTATGAGTGACTACAGTTTTTATAACTTAGCGCTATTTACGTTTTAACGCGCGTTTGCCTTCAAAAACAAGAGTTTCACACTGAAAAAAATGGGATATCCTTTAATGGCGAAATGTAATGGGACACTGGTAAAAACTGTGATCAAGACTAAACTTTCCTCTACAAAGTTGAGCTACCTTAGAGTACCTTTTTGCTAATTGGCTTTCCAAGTAAGCACGGTGGAAACCGAGCTGACATTTTTCTCGATTACACCACCAAGAGGTTCTCCGGTCTGACCTTCACAGCACAAGGCAATACGGAGTGTCTTTGAGTCGCATCGAGGTCCTTTGTTTCACAAACCCATCTTGCAGCCCTTGAACTTTTCTCCTTACCGCTGCGAGATATATTCTCTTTTTTTCTCCACCTGCCGTTAATTAGAGGTTCTGCTCAGCTTGTTACCTGAAATACTTGCTAGGAACGGGGGAGAAGTTTAGGAGCGGATATATGAAGAGAATTTTCAGAGCTAGGTGGCACTTATCTGGCCACTTTAAAATGAACATGTGAGTTTAGAATTTGATCCATTGGACGGCAATTTTGCACGAATTCTTGGCAAAATTTCAAGATTGGAATACTTACTATAATCCATGTGATTGTTAGGAGGATTTTTACAAACTCTGATCGAAATTAATTTGGCATTATATGCAGAAGGATATGCTAAAGGCTATTTCTTGGTCCAATTTCTTGGTCCGAGTTTATCTCAAGTCTCACCTACCGTTAAGAACCTTTGGGTTAGCACACTGAGTGGTTGATGTGGTCTATGTCTACTAAACGAAACGTCAGAATTTCAACAATTCACTTAAAATATGACACGACTAGCCTTGAATAAAATTATTTTACATATTAAATCTTAAATTAATATGAGTTATTGGTATTATACAAGGTTTTATACCAACTATCCCACAGTATGTAAATTCACGAATCCAACTTTTTCAACACATAGGCGGACGTATAAAATCGTTTTAGGCTTGATTTTGTGTTCACTACATCCATTACAAAAAACACTAATGGTAATTTCCACACTTTTTAATTCAACACTCAACAAACGACCATGGTTTCAACATATTGTGTCATTTAAAAGATAATACAAGGAACACTATCTCAGTAATAGTAATTACTACAGTTGAATAAAAAAATGTGGAAATTACCATTTGTGTTCTTCACCACGGACATAAGTGGATTTTATAGGGAAGATAAGATCTCAGAGACCCCAGAGTAATCCATAGATGAGTAGAAATTTTACATTCATATTAAGTCATCTGGGGAGTTAGATGCCTTCGCTAGGTAATCTAAAGTTTACCAACAAGTTCAGAATTCTATCAGCGAGAGGGCATTGGTTGGAGCTAGGCAAGAGTTTCACTCGTACTTGGGTCCCTGAGGTTTGTGGCCGAGCGCTTGCCTCAGTAGACTGCGTCATCTTCGCGTGGTTTAAACTTAATTTGAACACTTTTTTAAAGTCAAGTTTGACGGAAAAATTGATTTATCATTTATTCACATAGTGAGAGTTTGAGAATTGAGACATGGAAAATGAAGGCGTATCTAGAAGTGAAATTTCAAGCTCGCTCGCTACTGGTCAACGTAAAGTCATTCTTGAAATAGGCCATAAATGGTTGAGGATCATTTCGGATGGGTAAATATTTTCGAAACATGCCACACAATATTAAATACCTCATTTAATTTTTATGCAGAGTTTATGAGCTGTTTGTCTTTCGATTTAATACAACGTAAGTCAAACACTCAACGAACTAAAGAGAGTTGCGAGGCTAGCAGGAAGAGGTGATTAGTAATCACTGTGTCCAAAGATTCCACTGGTTAATCACAAAACGTTAATTTCAATGTGAAAAATTCCTCTAGACTGACAAATTGAACCACGGGATTTCCATGGCATTTCCAGAGCTTTCCATTAAATTTCATGAACAAACTTGAATAGCGTAATTGCCTTGCGCAGAGGCACTAAAAGCCGAATGTAAAGTAAGGTCCATGAATCGGTCCAGGATAGATTTTTTTCCACAGAAAATAATGTGAATTACGTCGCCGTTCTCGCAATAGAGTAAATGATTTCACAATTAATAAACGAAAAAATAGAAAATATTAGGTGTAAGGTTAGACAGGTAGAACAAGTTGAATGCAAGAAGCGTTGATTTACACGAATGATTAATGTTGTACACGAAATTGTAGTTTCCACGTCAAGTGATTACTTAAATAGGCTATAAAACGCATAGTTATAGACCTCTACTTTATGCAGGAGGTTAACTTACCATTCTCCCGGTACATTAATATGATAGTTTCCATTACCACCGACGGTTTAACGAGTCGTAGTTTTTTAATATAAGTTGCACGGTCCAGGCAAAAGGTTCGGCGACTTCCTGGGCCTTAATCAACGGTGGAGTCGTGACTTGATGACCCCTCTTCCCGCAACAATCCCCGCGCCATTCTGCCCTCACACCTCGCCGAAACACTTCGGATAAGGTGGTCCAGGCATTGAAGCGTCGCGTCGGCCCGTCTCGCCTCGGCCCTATGGAGGCGCTCCCTTCGTCCGGCAACCACGAGGAAGGCACACGAAAACGCTTTTAGGCCGAGTAACGCGGTCGCAAGCTTAGCGTGTTCTCTCTCATATTAAAAAAAGTCCTCTTTGTTTGCCCCTCATCACACTTCAAGTCTTTCTCCGTCACGGAGGTTACAGATGAAGGAATGAGACCTGCAGAGCAAAAACGGATCGCGGAAATTAAGGTGAAAAAAAGTTTTAAAAAAATGAAGAGTTATATGTAGGCATCATTTGATGAAGACCTGTAACACGAAATGTGAGGCCGTCGTCTGCAGAAGCATGATAGAACTGCCAGTCATTCAGAGAATTTATTTCGAACTCAGCAAGAAAAAGATATGAATGAGAATAGGCTTATTTCACTCTAGGTATTCTGAGAAGTAAAGGGCTAATTGAGGGCAAACTTTTGGCAATACAATTAAGGATAGACATATTAAGAATTTAGGAGAGTAGCTGATGCAATAAGCATATGAGAATCACTTTCAGTTGGCAGATAAACTAATAGGATCCCTTGGTATAGCTGTCTTCTTTACTGAAGGCGAAATTAGGAGAATTTTATCGGTACCTTTTTCAACTCATGAAATATTCAATTTTTTTCAGATGTAAAAAGGTATTTGTGAATTTACGGCTAGTTAGGTTGGCGTTCATCCCAGCTGGCCAGGTCGCTCTGATCTGCCAAAATTTCGATGCTCAACTGGCAAATGACCATTCAATATTGCTGAGGATAATGAATGATCATTACATTTAGTTTACTATTATTAGGAAACCAGTTACGCCATGAGTGGGACATAACCGCTTAGTTACCTTACCAATGCCGGCGCTGATTACAACTCTGAACGAACTATTTCCATTCCTAGTATCAGGCTGACACAAAAATCTGTGCCAGTTAGATAATAGGCATGGCTATTTTTCCACTATCTTAAAGGTTATATGAGGCAACTTTCGGTGCAAGAGTGATGATTTAATCTACTCTAACCCACATTTTTGTACAAATATTTTCTCCACGTAGGTAGGGAAATTGAATTGTTATAATTTCCCAGCGATATTAGAATTTCCAATTATCAATTAAAAACGTGCACCTTACGTTAAATTTCTTATGATGAGTTATTAAAAAATATTGCTGAAGACTCTCATTATTCAAATATGATGCTTAAAAATCAACAACGTGTGAGGGCTCAGGGGAGCCCTTCGATGATACAACACACCGGGGCCGGGAACCAAGCCAGTGGCTTATACGCCCAGACACCCGGGGAGGGGAAGGAAGGGAAGGAAAAAGGAAAGAGGCGCCGCCGCGATAGGAGCCCGACGACGCCTCTGGGAAGGGATAGGTACGGAAGGGACGGGATGAGGGAAAAACACCCCAACGCTATAGAAGCGAAGGGGGCCCTACTATTACCGAAACCAAGCGTACGCATTAATATTCTTCCAATTCTAGTAGATTTTCCTATGAGGAAGAAAAATCTATCGATAGAATCGCTAGAAGCTTAAAAATCAACAGTATAATAACTGAGTTATGGGTTATGTTATGGGTTAATAATAATATTTCAACATTTATACTTCAGGCGATCTAAATAAAACATATGCTGCTAATGTAATCTAAAGCAAAAGGCAAACGCCGGCTCACCAATGTCATACTACCACTTGTGTTAATAGTGGTTAGTGTAGTCGTTTTTGAGAGGGTGAAAATATTTTACAGTTTCAAGTAAGGAATTTCATTTACCCTCCATAGTTTCGGTATTGCTTAGAGAACGGTCAATTTCACATGAGCTCTTTTTGAGAGAAAATTCTCCATAAATTATAATAGGATAAATTTGCAGAAAGAATTAAGAATTCAGAGTACCACAAAGGTCTGCACTATTTCGCAAAACATGTGGTTAATCTTTGGGTCAATATCATGTCATATTTATGTCGATGCTTTAAAAAGGAACATAATTTACGTTTTTTAAAAGTGATTTAGAAAGGAAACAGAAATATATCTCAAAGCTTTTTTCAGATCAGGATTTTAAATATTTTGGTTGGATCATTTTCAAATCGAGGGATAAAGTTCACAGTAAAATGATATTGAAGAGATTATCCCAAGATTTATTTTCACAGTCATAAACCTTCGCTGCTTTACCAAAGTGCGATGGAGGAAGAAAATACATCTCATTTCCGGCTTTCCATCGGAATATCCATTAGCTGATTAAAACTTAATTATCAATATGGCTGTAAGATATTCCGCGATTGTTTCCCTACCGTCATTTAATTAAAATCACGGTTTCCCCCAAAATTCTGGTCTCATCAAGACTTAGCAACGTCTTAAGTAAATGCGTCAAATCCCTTAAGGTTTATGAGGAATCAATTTACAAATTACTAATTTTTCCACGACTTCAGCATCTTTCTACTTGCTATTTATTGCAGAAGTACGACTCTGGATAAATATTAATTTCCAGTTTTTTTTTGACAAATTTTATCTAACATGAGATGATAGCTTTTCTGCCTTTTCGTACTTAATGATTCAAGGACATTTAGACGAGATTCCCGAAAATGTTCGTTTACCCTTATTGTCATAACCTTAAGAGTAAAATTGAAATCTATCGTGAAAATCTAAAGTACATGATTTTGTTTCGTCCAGTTATGTTTTTTTTTGTTCTGTAATAATTATAGGAATGATCATTAATTCACTTCGGTTATGTGTTAGACGGAAACACAGGAGTTTTCTCTCCCCACTTCTGAAGAAATCATTACCCTCTCCTTGCTTTTAATTATAGATGCACTAATTCCTATTGATAGACTGTCACTTCTAATACATCTCTTTAATTCATAAAAAGACACACTCTTGCGATATACACGCGGTAAGTGATTGATTTGAATATTAAAACTTCCAGGGGTATTTCGTCGAAAGAAAAAATATTAGACTACGACTAATATTTCAATTCTCTAATGTGTATATTATTCCAATTGATTTCAAGAGCAGACTATGCCTAAGGAGCTAAATGAATCTCATTATTGAGATTCATTTTATTTGCTCAGGAAGGGAGCCTGTTTCCCATAATGACCAAACCTTCCTCCTCGCAGCAAATATTGCATTGCTAAACATCTTAGAATATTGCAGTTACAATTTCATATTCAGCATTTCTTTTCGCTCAATGATATGCCTAAAAACTAATTTGTTATCATGGCTTCCGGTCTAATATGATTTGTTTACTCTTTTCATGTCTCAATTCTTTCCTCCCTCTGTCCAATCTATTCTTTCTTGGTCGTACACTCTCAGTTGATACGTTTAATTTTTCTCCGTGCCTTTTCGTCTTCAGTAGTGACTCTAAAACGCAAACAAAACCCTTTTTTTGCCTTTTTTTTTAAGGTATGCTAGGCAACCCAGTGTTAGATAGAGGGATAAGGATTGAGCATATACCACAAAATTAACAAGAGATCATAAGAAAATTCAAAAACATAAAAGAAAAAATTAAAGATTGATTTTCAAGCCAAAAACCACAAGCATTTGTAGCTCATGAAGTACTTGTACTCACTAGTGTGTAGTAGTAGTAAAAATTAAATGGGCAAACCAAATGTCTAAAGATAAAAAGTACTTTTTTTATGAATTAGTACTCTCCATGGGTGAAGCACCCAGCTTGGAGTATCCAAGTTATATAACTTCAATCTTAATCTTCACCCGAAATTGAATAATTCTAAAACTATAGCGGCAAGAAGGAATATAATTAGGTTTTGGAGTTGATACTTTGGTAGCGAAGAAGATATTATTCAAAAATGTTTTTTTATTTATAATGCCCTTTGAAAGACAATTGGTAATGCATCTTAAGTCGTTGTAAGCGTAAAAACTAGGGAAATGTTCTTTTATAAATACCGTATCTGTTTATTATTTACTTAGGCTGCATCATGCGTCACATATTAGCGCATAATTGTAATATTTAATAATTTATGACGCTGGAAAGTGAATTGCTCCGTCAACACCTCAGATGCCAAGGAATTACTAGAAACAGTGTTAGAAACTTACTTCGTGGTTTTTTAGGAGAAGAAATCTAAGTTCAGATGGATATGTATTTTGCAAAAATTTTGAAAATCCGACACCATACGCCTAAAACTTTTGAACTAGGGATTTTTTAAAAATATTTTCCTTTTGGTGTAAATTAAGGGGTCAAGTCCTGTTGAAGAACACACCTTGCTCATTAAATTTCGCTCCGCGCTTGAAGGCGCCCCCGAGGAACTCTCCGTGAACGACACTTGACTATTTTCTCCGTCTTCGGTTCATTCCACGGAGCAGAAAAATTCATGGACCAAACCTCTGCCGACAGCATTTTTTGAAAACCCTACGAATCAAAGTATCTCCTCAATTTATGTGTTCTGCGACAAATATTATACCTACTTGTAAGACAAATGTTCGGGAAAATGCGAGGTATATGGCTGAAAATACTGATTACATCTCCTTAAAATACTTATTTCAGTTCGTTTATGAATTCAAAACTTGAACATGAAGCAAGCAATTATGGCGCTTAAGGGATATCTCACAATTATCGTACTCGAGGAATTGGAGCGTTGACATCTTTGACTTCGTGATCACGCACGACTACCAGTCTTCTCGAAGTCAGGTGACCAAAGAAATAGAACTGATTACCATGATAGATGCTTGATATAAATAAACCTTTTAAAGAGTAAGCATGCTACACTGTGGTAGGTATGTCTTTTACGTTTTCAAAGAGTATATTAATTTTACCTCGATTCATTGGGGAATCTTAATGATTTTTAACTCACTTCAGGCTTCCAGTCCTCATTTTCTTCAAACAGTCAATGCTGTTAAATTACTGGCTTCATGGCAACAAATCGACTCTTTTGCGTACCTAACGACCCTATTAATGATAAAAATGTACATTATCTTTCCCAATTATTACAAAATGAATTATACTTCTCAACAGCAGACCAATTTGGTATATTTTTTAAATGAAGATAAAATAATTTTTCATCGATTAAGAAGTTGGAAAAAAAATGTATCGATGTTGCTAAAAATCTTCCGTAATTAAGCTTCAAATTATATCGAAATTTATTTTTAATATTTCTGCTTTGATAGTAGATCATTATCATAATTTTTACCAAGGTGGAATAAAACAAGTCAGTTGGATATAAAATACGTTCATTTGTGCACCTGCACCTGGCCTATTGTTATGGCACTATAGTATAGTGTGTTCCGCGTTTTTGTGTCAATCTTTGAAATACGAATTCAAATATGAATTGGAAAAAATTTGCAATTGACTATTAAATAGATATATATCGCTTCAGATCGCACGGCGGGTATTGAATCCAACAAACATCCTGAGGGTTTGTCTCGATTCTCCATTCCCAACGTCCCAAGTAAGTGAGTCTACTTAACTCCTCTTGAATACGCAATGACTTGGTTCTAGCGAGTTGATCTAATGGACGTGATGGGAAACAGAATCTTTGGGCTTCAACGTCTCCCAAATCTGATTACTGAATTAAATCTACAAGATTTCCAACTCCCTCAAAAGGCCACACGAACTGGTTGTACGTTCATGTGATAGTGAACTAGAGCTGAATTTGCTCTGCATAACGTATTGAATACGAAAACGAAAGATATATTGGAGTGATTCTCAGCGAACTTCTTTAGCTGAATGCAATTCAAATTCCCAATAAGTTTAAAAGTGATTGATTCTGAAAATAGGGAAAACTGCAAATTTAGTTCAATTGTTGAAATCATAAGACTTTTTTCATACAAAGAGTAACTCAAATAATTCACAATTTCCCTTCGATTTCCCTTATTATTCAGGGTGGTAAATTTTACTGATCCGTCTGTATGTTAATTGCCATCCAAAATCAATGTAGTATGAAGGTACTTTGTTTTTAAGCTAATTTAAACTATTGTCATTTTCAGATTGTTATTCAAAGTATCTTAGACTACCCACTTATACCTTGTGTTCATATAGTTAAATCTTCTCCGACCGTAACATAATGGTACTTCAAAGAATGATATATTTCCTCAAAATGCTCAAATATAACAGCAATACCCTGCTGTATAGGATTTCATTTAGTTGCCCAACTTGTTTATACTCTATTTAATTGTTTTAAGAGTAATTAATAAGTTTTTTTATTAAATATGTGTATTTTTGCACCTGAAACGTCTAGTTAAATGAAACATATACTCTGCTTTTTGGTGTACTTTTAGGAAACTAATATAATTGCATTTGCGTCATTATATCTGGCGAGTTTATTCGTCTATTTCAAAATGAAGGGAATTACCCCCACATTTAGCCCACACAAGCAAACTAATCATTTCGCAATAATTCCATCCACATTATAATAAAATGTTCCAAAATCCCTGAATCAATGACCCTTTTACATACTTTATGTCATATAACATAAAAGAAGACATATTTTGAAAAGCAACATCAACTTTATCATGAGAATAATTTTTGACTGGGAGGTCTTGAATTATTTAAGACTGTCATCCCGAGAGCAGAATCAAAATATTCGATTGCCTCGAGAGTATTTTAGCATGGTAGGCTCAAAGGAGAGAAAGGCATTTCAGATTCGAGACCCCACATTTTATGTCAAGGCTGAGTGACGGCGAATCAAAGAAGATCAAATTTTATATTTCATCTCCTGCCTGTTCGGTTTTACATGCCCAGAGGAATCGAATCTCTCCATAACTAAGTTAGGCGGAAATGCACTGGTGAAAGGCAGATTTTCTCGCAATACTCTTCGGTTGAGACAGCCATTAACTCTCTGAAAGCATCTTAAGTAGTATTTTTCCTAAATAAAGTAATGAGACACTAAATAACTGGATTTTTGAACAAATTATGTTTACTTTTTCAAGGGAATAATCTTGGGATTGGTTTTTGCTGCCTTTTTTTTTATATATTTCAGGTGGGAGGGGTGGGCGGAGGGTGTGAGGAGGAGTTAGGAAATGCCAAGGATAGGACGCCACTTCAAATGGAAGGAGTATACGAAATCCCCTGCCGATCGTGCGAGAAGAAATACATCGGAGAAACGGGACGAACAGTCAAAACTCGGATAGAAGAACACAAGCGAGCCATTCAACTGGGTTACCCTTCAAAGTCAGCCGTAGCGGAGCACGAAGCCACCGGACATGCGATCGACTTCGAGAAATCAAGAGTCATCGCGAGGATAAAACTTTTAAAAACCCGACTCATCCGCGAGGCCATAGAGATAAAGAAAAACAAGAACAACTACAATAGAGATACCGGATTAAGAATCAGCAATACTTGGAACCCAGTCATCCGCAGCATTTCGTTATCTTCCCCCTCCAGTCCTAACTCCTCACACCCTCCGCCCACCCCTCCCACCTGATATATAGAAAAAGGCAGCAAAAACCAATCCCAAGATTATTCCCTTGAAAAAGTGACCAACAGTCGGTCGCGAAACGTCGGGGCAATCTCCAGTACGACACGCGGCATACACCCGTATGTGAGTTATTTTAAATCGTCATGATCCGCGAAAGCTTCAATCAAGAAATTATATTTAAATATTTTTTCTTTTATATAAAAAAAACAAAACATGTAATAAATGTTTTTTATTTGTCTGCCTCGGTGGCGGTGGGGATAAGTCCTCGCCAAACCATACCGAAGGTCGCGGGTTCGATTCCCGCCTGGATAGATTGCCTCTTCCAGGATATGGGTGTGTGTGGTCGTTTGTTGTTGATTGTTTAAACTCCCGATGTAAAGCCTACCTTGTGCTGTTTTCGGGGGTAATTGAGAAAAATAAAAAAAATTCATAAATATATTTACTTAAATAAACGTCAAACATCACGTATAAGTTACTAATTATAAACGCCCATTTATCATGAGGTTGATACTACAATCATCATCGTTAATCATAGGATTGCTATAACTCAGCTCTCCACTCAACGCCCTCGAACATATAATCCTTTCGCGCTTACGTATTTATATTGTGAATCACTTGGCCCGTATATCTCATAGCAGGTGACCAATTTCCATGCATACTCAATTGACGGTTTTAGCTTCCCCAACTGGCCTAAGTCCGCAGTTTAACTTTATCATAAAATTTATCCACGTGATTTCTGAAATGGTTATGAACAACCAAATTTGTACCAAATTATCCCAGGGAGTATCACAATTAGTCGTACACACTGGGCTTTCTGAACCAAGTGTCAGAATCCAGCAATTTTCCATGGAACAAAAACTCCTATTTATTTGGTTCTTATACAGTAGTTGCTTGGGCGATAATAGGATAATCCAATATTTTACAGGATAATCCAAGTTGAGCACATCATTAAGGGTGCATAATTGATATTTGTACCATTTTGTCCCTCGGAGCTTTATCACAATCAGTCCTACACACCGGGTTTTCTGAATCAAGAGTCAGAATGCAGGGATTAAAAAGAGAGATTCCATTGATATTTCATTCTTTCAATCATAGACTATGCAAATTGCGAATTTTTGACCATAGTTATTGAAGTTCTTCTCCTGTACCCACTTTTTTCTCCTTTTCCAGCCACTCACAATTCTTTCACGCTCCCTAAGAATAACTACTCTTGCTAATCCTAAGTTTTGGCTCTCATGCTCACAATATTTATCATTCCCCTGCATCTCAAAAACTATCACCTCTCTAGCATACAAACTAATAACCAGCTTAAATAAAATCGAATAAATTCTTGAATGTGACCTACACGGGCTCAACATTTCCTTGAAATTCAATTTTAAGGGTAATATACATGAAATGGTACTTATATACCTAATTTGTTACATTTTACAATTCAGAATATCTTTCTAGGGATCAAAAAATAGCTTCAGGAGATTCTGCAGTCATTTGAGCTTCTTCCATTTATTTTCATGCCTTTACAACGATATCTGACATGCATTTTTTCATGTTCTCCCGGCATTTAGCAGCGTGGAAGGCTGCTCGGGCTTACCAGTGGATCAATGGGTGCCAACTATAGCTCAGCCTCAGACTTAAAGATAGAATAGAATGGCAGCCAACTATAACTTAGCTCAGTCTTAAGCATTGAACTCGCCTAGGGTTTTCGAAAAGACAGAAGTCACGCCACACCGTCATTGACCCGGTGTAGCTTCTTCTAGAATTCCACTACTATCGATGATGGATTTCAACACGATGGGTGCTTTCCATTCATCGATACAGGTCGACACAAGTCGACTTGCGTCGCGGTTTTCGTGTTCAATTATAAGTGTGTCGCCGACTGTTGTGACTCAATTCAACAAATGATTACGCGCAGGAATTGGAGAGTTATAAACAGTTTCCTTGAGTCGACACTGGTCGACGCGTGAGCTGCATGAATGGAAAGCACCCAATATAGTACACACTCCTCAAACGCGCAGTATGCTTCATCAAATACAACTAACTACAAGAATAGCCACAAGCAAACCGCGCGCTTGAAATAATTTTTTCATAGGTATCATTTCTTTCGCTCCGTTTAATTGTCTCGTTTGCCCCATTAGATTCCGCCATTAACCCCACCCCTTTCGACTCCTTTCCGATCTCCATTCTCCGTCTTGCAAAACCCACGCCGGCCACTCTCCCTCTCGCTAAGATACCCTCTCTCTGTCATCCCCTTTTCTTTTTCCCCCGAAAGGTTTGTTTCCCACGCCACTCCCTCCCCTCCCCTCCCCTCCCTCGCCCACACTTCCCCTCCCCTCGCGTCTCACGAGCACTCTCCAATTAGGCGCGCACCGCCACTCCCCTCTCTCCCGAGACGCCCTTATCTCCCATCCCACCGTTACACCCTTCTGCGTCGCACTCCCATTGCGTCACCTCACACGCCGTCTTCCTCCCACTACTTCGACCTCAGTTTTTGTTGTTTCCTCGTGGCCTGACAACCGTTTTCTCACCAAACTTCTTTTCGTAAAATTATTGTGCCCTTAAATATTAGACTGAAATGTGCCTACACTCAATCCTGACTCAATTCAAATGGTTTCATCAAAGGGACTGAATACAGGAGGCCCAATTCCATTCCATAGAAGGGCGATCACAACACCTGTCACAACACTTGAATTCAGTCAGGCGATATGAGCCATTCGGGTTATCCCCTTTCTATCAAAGCACTGCGTGAAACAAGAAACTTGGTACGCACTCACGCGCTAGGGCTACATAAATAAGGAAGTAAGTTAACAAAGTTACATAAATAAGGAAGAAATTCGCCAGAAGAAGAATTACTTGGTGGTGTATCCGGTAGCATATGTGATTGGGAGATACGGGTTCGAGTCTCAGATAAGGCAAATAATATTCTCAAGGTGAATTGCTTCCTTGGTGTACATCTGTCACTCGCCGCACCAGATATATATATGCTTAGCAACAATTTAAAGATGATGATTGGTAGCTTAATATGCAGAATTTAATAGCAGTGGTGTCAAAATCACTATTAGGTTAGGTTTCCTTCTTTTAAAAAATGACATACCACGATATTTTATGAATAGATGTCGCGAATGATAACAAAATTGTCGGCGTATCGCTACATGCCACGGTCAGACCCAGGAACTGCGTATTATTTTAACAAATTCAGACCTCAATCCTACTTTTTTATTTATTTTCCTGTTTGTGGAGCGGCTGTCGTAACCGCCACAATCTCTGACCTAAGATTAAGGTAAAAAATGAAATCAATCTCATTTGAAGCGATTGAGCAGGTTCGACAACCAAGTAGTTGCATTCCACCCATCGTGTTGTAACATAATCTAATTGTGATTAACCTTTAAGGCCTAAAACATCACTCCTTCCTGCTCTTATCTGACATTCCTTTTGTCAGTTGAATAAACACGAAAGCTCAAAAACTTCCGTAAACAAGAAGCCATGAATTTTAAGAAGTTGGAGGAGTTCCAAATGGCCGGAAATGAACTATAGACGCTACAAGTGACTTCACCTGTGTTCTTTATTCTTTATATGTTTAAAAGTTTCCATTCAATCCCCTTTTACGAGAGTCACAAAAGTTTACTTGATGTGCGATTCCGGTAGTGTATATGCGTTATCTCCGTATCACAGAGGATATTTTTCTTTTTATCTTTTACAGATAGGTACTTCCTATCTTGGCTTCATATAATAGATGCAGTTTACTACCCCTCCGAACTCCGTTTTACGTTCTTATAGTAATTTGAAAGTTTTCCACCGCAAAAAAAAGCAATTTTTATTGTCTTTGCGCAGTAATTTCACTGATGTGACATAAATGTGGTATACGACTGAAAAAAAGCCAAAAATCAGAAAATTTGCATGTTATTTTATGCAAAACCCTAACTTGAAGTGTTATGATGCTAAAATCAGCTTAAACTTGGCGATAACAATACATGTTCGGCATTTATTATTACCAATTCCAAGGAAGTTAGTCGTCACGAAGCATTCTTATCTTAAGAAAGTTTACACTGATAAAATTAGGGCAATTTCCCGCTGTGAATTGATCAGTGGACTGAGTAGTATGAGGTCCCAAAATGGCGCAATTTTAATGTCGAAGGCTAGTTGAACTAGGTCAAATAAAATTTAAAAAATTATGCGTATACGCAAATTTTTCGGTAAACTAGTGTTTGAGAGTTAAAGGTGTACCCCGGAAATTTCTCTTACCGAACGAATGAGTATTACTTAATGCAATGGGTCACATGCTGTACCAATAGTGCAACGGTGGTCGACGCGGTCAAAAGAAAGGTAATACAAACTGTTGGCATATATTGTTACCATCAACCAAAATCGTAGCCTATAGCGTCAATTATAATTCTAGTTGGAAATAAATGCGATATTCTATCGATAACAGCCGTCTAACCAGCTCTCCTCGTCCTCCACATCCCCAAAGTGCTTGAAACACCTATCAGACATCCTCCACTGCTACACTGTGGATTTTCTTTCGCTGTCGCTCGTTAGCATAGCTTATCATCCTCCTTGGGGACTTAGAAGTTTCTCTTTCATATCTCCGAACCACTACCACTTTCCTTTGTCCTCCGAACCACTTTCTAATGTCCGTCAGATATATCAGCCTGATTCCGGTTAGAGAGCCTAGACCTTCACGCAAAAGTTCAACCTTAATCAAATAAACCTTAATTTCATTTGTTTTCATAAATATTGAGCGTAAAGTAAGGCAGAGACTTTCTTACGATCCATCAATATTGAGGCTCACGCAATTGTTTGGTTTTTACCCATTATTTCGGCATTTATAATATTTCAGCACTCGATGACATAAGCTGTAGAATTGGAGATATTTTGGCCTATAAAAATGAAACAACTCGGAGAAAAATCAAACAATAAACACCTTAACCTCAGACAGAAATAGGAATATTAAGCGGCTAATTTAGGGTGTATTTAAAATATTCTTTTTCTTTATTTAAATGGCCAATTTAATCCAGACCTAAGGGCCTAATATTTTCTTTCCTTTAATTGGAGTACTTTGATTTCGAGTGCAGCATCAGGATTTTCTTAACTAAAAATGTAGCAAGTTAGGGCCTCAATATCACCATGAGCTTTACGGAATGGAGACCTTAACATCAAAGGAAATGGTAAAAAAATTTCGGACAGCATTTTTTACCTTCTCAAGCATGCGTTGCCGTATAAGTGAATTATAACTGCGGATTTTTGATATGAAATCGTATCCTGCGGATTTCAAAGGGTAATCAACCTTAGGAGACGAAAGTTACTACGAAGTATCCACCATGCTCTAGACTTAGCCGGTGGATAGACAGTTTTACTAGACACAGTGATTTTATGGAAAATGTGATGGAGGGTAACATTGAAGAAAAAGTCTCCTGAGGAAGGCCAAGAGAAAAATACTTATAGCAATTGAAGAATTAATAAAAATAAAGAACACTTGAGGGAAATAAAGAAGCTTTGGAGTAAAATAAATGAAAGACTTCAAAAACCAATTGTATCATATAGTCCGCATGTAAAGGCAATATTTAAAGGACAATGAGTACAGCAGCTATTGTCAATGAAAAGACATTATTTTGAAATTTACCTTAACATAGCTTAATTTGTCGTAGGATCTCCATTAATTATCTGCATCCCCTATCGCACATTATCATCCACAACTCTACGGTATACCTCTGCCGTCACCTGTTATCACACCTTTCCCTTCCATTTGTGTCTTTGGAAGTTCCTCGCCCCTTGCAGACGAATCTCAGAGGGTTCCCAAAATGCTTGTGATTTATATCGCGAAGATCTCGGCTCGTGTCCCGAGAGGGCTTTCCTGGGTTCATCGTCTTCAAGTCCTAACTTTTCCTGCTTCAGCGCCCGAGTCTCCTTCGCTCCCTCGTTCTCCTCAACCTACCTCTCTCCCCCACTGTTTTACCTCTTTATACGAGATAATAAAAGTGGCTATCTCGTCATCGCTTTTCTTCCCTCCTCGCTAGCGAAGCCCACGCATGGACCTCCTTATCTTGCGCCACTTAACCTCTTCGCCCCATCGGAAGGTGTGTTTCCTCTTCCCTTCCGCGACTCTCTCCAAAATTCCTTGTTCCTAATGTCTCCCTCCTTAGAGATGGAGGCAAAAGTTTTGATTTTTATGGCTACGCCGACTACGTAACTGTTGTTCAAATTAAAGTAATTTAAATAACTCATTTTTTTCTTCTCGTCATCCTCAATCACATATTGACAGCGATTTTCACTTAATTTGATTTTAATATTATAATCGTAAAAATAAATTCTTATGAGATAATTTTAAGCCATTATTTTTGAAATTGATTTTTATTCTTATAATTGTTCCCTGGATATCACAGTAGTGTCATATTTTTACCAAATAAACATTAATGGTGTTTTTGCCTAAAATATTAATTTGCCTAATTTTTTTTCTTCTTGTTAAATTTTTGCAAATAGTTTTATTTATTTGAGACCTGGTCTCAATAAATTACTATGTGGAAATGGCAAAGTTGTTGATCCTTCTATTCCTGCGACTATGGATTTCCACCAAGTTACGCCCGCTACTATTAATTAACTTTTTATTTATTTCTTTCATTTCCCTCTATGGTACAATGTAAAAAGACTTCTTTTTAAATAATTTTTAATATTAAAGAAAATACATGGCCTTAGAATTAAACAAAGTTCGCAAACATTTCCCGTATTGAATTCGAAACTAAACATGAATAAGGAATAAAAATATTCCAAAACTTTGGCTGTGGAAAAAGAATTTATGACCAAATCTGAATAAAAACACATTCCAACTATTCAAAAATTTCTACAAATTGCATAACTACCATGCTCAAGGTGCGTGATTCGTGTTTCATTAAACAATACCCGCTCCTCTTAAAACATTAAAGCCCTATTTTTTCCCCGAACAAAGTTTTTTCGCGCTTGGCCTTAAATGTTTTCTCCACCGCTAAATACTGTTTCTTTTATGCGTACCCATATGACATTAGTTTTCCTACTATTCAAATGGGAAGTTTCCAGGATTTTAAATGGCGTGATATTAATCGAGAATGAAATACTTCACGTTATCACTATACTTCCTCCAAAATTATAATGCCAGTACTATCTAAGAGAGCTTACAATATTCTACAAATAATAACTAGCGAGGCATCCCTGACCTTTTGTCACTCACTTCCCCTATATTAGGTGTAATTCGAAGTGAGCACGTTATTTCCAAAGGCGAGTGCGCAGCAGACATAGCATTCCTTGGGGTTTGGGCGAGTAAGTTCCATTCTGCCCCAATTAGCAGACCTTGCCCTTAAAGGCGAAGGTTTTAAGCCTCACCCGCGGGTTTTAGAATGCCAAGGTTCAGGATGCATTGCCGAGGTCCAAGATTATGCGGTTTTCAAGGATTATTCAGCCATGAACAGATCGGAAACGGAGGGATAAATACGAGAAAACCACGAAAATCGACCGCTCAGTAATTAAGGCCAGGAAAAACCCTAATTGGGATGAGGCTAAAAATAGGTGATGAACTGGAATAATTGGAATGAATATGGATTGGATGCGGCGAAATAGGAGAAGATTTTTTCTCCGAAATCATAGTGATAGCTTTGATTTGAAATCCCATTATGCCAAGTGAACCACCTACGTGGAATTGATCTAATAATTTGTGTTCTAAGGCCGTCCCAGCGGATGCGTAAGAGGAGAAATTTAGGCCGTACGTTTAGATTTTTTATTTCCCACAGCGTGCTCTGTAAATGTTGGGCTGGAATAACCTTTATGACAGCGAGCTACATTAGATGCTCTAGATAAACCTTATAAACTTGGGTACTTTTATCATATTTGTCTTGTGAGACGCTTACATTATTGTAGCAATTTAACGTTTTACGGTAGAAAGTTTCCAATTAGCCGAAGAACCTTTTCCTGAGGAGAAGAGTAAAGTTCTAGAATTGTGACTGTGATACTCCACGATCCCTTAGGTTTGAATAGGCAACGATTTTAATACGGCCTGTTCTTTTCTTTCTATTTATATCAATGGCTTTTTTGCTAAAGGAAAGTTTGTTAATAATAAACGAAATGTGTTTAAGAGCTTCTTCGTAGGTCATCTGTCTTTAAAAAGATTTTAAAAATAATAATAATAATAATTTTTTAATAATAGTATACATAGTTTATTATTACAAGGATAACTTTTCAAAAAATAATAATGCATTTGAATAATACATTTTCCAAGATAGGAAACAATTATAATAACGATAATAATTATGTACAAGCAAGCTCGCAACCACAAGTCCTCCTGAGCCAAATCGGTTCGTCAGAAAGTGCCAGCAATAGTCAATATAGTAGTAATAATAATAATAAAATATAATAATATTAATTAGAATAAGATGTCTTTATTAGGGCGAGGTTGAGACAAAGAAGTCCCCTATAAGCTAAAATTATTAAAAGTTACGTCAAATTTTGTGATTTGTGACTTATATAGAACAATATTTAATATTATTAGCGGTAAAACAGGTAAACTTTCTCCTAAATAGTAATCTTAAGTTTATATAAGAAATTAACTGCTACGGAAAAATCCATAAAATTGAAAACAAAGCAGTATTTATAAGTATTATGAAAAAAGTTAGTCTTGAGAGTTCAGTGGCTGGTAAAAGATGTTATAATAATTCATTTAGATACAAAAGTGACATTATTTATATATTTTTGAGCATCTACTCCCATCACAAGGCATTTAATTGATCTCAAGTGCAGTTAAAGCGAATATTTGTCATGTTTAACACAGATAACCTATGAAGAGGCTCTCAAATATGTTTGTTTCATTTAATCTTTGAAAACAACCCTTTGCTTGATTCTGAATTTAATGGAATTACTATAACATCTACCACCAGCCAAAGCACTTTCAAAATACCGTTAATTTCATCTTTGAATCTAATCCTTTGTTTGATGGCAAATCTAAATGAATGACCACAGCATCTTTTACCAGCTACGACACTCTGGATAAAAATCTATAGAATGGAACACAAAGCAATATTTGAAGTATTATGATAACATTTTGATGGGAGTGACGTAGCTATTAAAAGATGTCATCATTATTCATTAAAATTCGCAATCAAGCAAAGGATTCGTTTCAAAGATGAAATGAAATGTAATTTAGAGCCTTTTCGTCGCTTAACCTCCCTTAAATTCATTTAAGTCACTGCCGATGTGTGACATAGATAGCAATACAAAAATTTTGCGTTTTTTAATTGAATATAAATGGAATTCAAAGGAATATTTAGTAGTATATCTCTTAGTATTGCGCATAAACACGCGAATTCAGTAAAATTATCCAAGTAGGCCTACGCCTACACTAAGCATTCTCTCAATTTCACATAGCATTTTTCAGAGCATTATATTTCTAAAAATAATTCATAAAATACTTGAAAATATCAAGTCACTCATCTATGAAGTAAATTACTTTTTCTCCTTTTAACTTTTTATGTCCTCGCGCTAGGAGTCAAAGGTAGTATATTTATCACATTGTTGCTCATAATGGAAACTAAGGAAGATTATGGCTTCCGCACGATTATTGAGCTCTTAAGCGTTAATAAAAGTATTTTCAAGTGAATGATACGAATTATAAAAATATATTTATGCTATAAGTTCATGCTTAGACGTTAGTATGTTATGTGTGAATGTAAGCCTAGTTATAAATCTAATATATGTTAAATACTGTGGAAATTTTTATGTAGTATAAATAAAATATTTTAATAACATTTTTGCAAGCTCTTCAAAGCTTTCAAGTTAAGGTGTTTTGACAATTTAAATTTATAATTTTCGTGCGTGAATCGACTTTTTTTCAATACAAGTAAATTAATTTGTTTATAAATCATAAAATGCGGGGATTGAGCTAAATGGTATTGAAATAAGATCTATGAGTAAATTATTTGAATGATATGACACTTAAATTACCAGTATTGATGCATCATATTGCTAATTGATATTTATGCTAATGTTAAATACTGTACGAAGCTTCGAGCTTTTTGCGTCTAAAATTAGCTACCCACAGGAAAAAATATCTGGCTCTGTCACGTAGGATAACATTGGCCGATAAAAGCAATGATAACCTACGATAGTAGGAAGTAGAGGCATAAACTGAGAAATGTCAAATGGAAGAGTGGAAGATTCTCCTTGCTACCACTTGAAGTTGACCCTCTCTCTTCTCCTCTTCCTCCCACGCCAATATCCTCACAGCAACAACGGTAGGCGAAGTTGCGAGCGTCAAGAGATCCATCTTTTAAGAAACATTCGCAAGTATAACACTGCAAGTCATAATGCCAAGATGGGCCAACTCTGGATATCTGGATAGTAAGCAGCTGAAGGTATCAACGTCTGTTGGCAATCTACAGCGCCAGGATCTCATGAATCAAAACTCTCCCGTCCATACTAAGAGATAAAATAGCCATGCAGTGAAGGATTTTCATTATAATTGAAAACGTTTTCGACTCTTAAGCAGGTATTCATTAAGCTATTTGTTTTTCTAGCTAATAAGTTTTAATTTTCAATGCTATAAGTTAGTTCGTGGTGCTATTCCTCCATTATTAAGTTGTAAATACCTGCTTCACCACTCTGCGACATCTTCCGGTGCAGTTATGCAACAATTATAGAGCAGGAATAAGGTAAAGGCTACATTACTAAAATAAACTTCCACGCATACCCGCAAGCTCATTTTTATCAGGTGTAGTCAATTTGTACAGTTTGAAACTTCAAGCATCAACAATGAATTTAATGCTAAAGATATAATTAATACTTTTCTTTGCTTAAACATCGGTTACAAATGCCTCTAGGGCTACCTCAAGGCTCAATCTCCCCCTCCAAGAACTAAACATTCTCATTATCTGCGGTCAGAGGAGTATCCAGAGACGGGCAATGAGTACTCAACTTAAATTAGATAAAATGGTAATGTTTTTCAATTGCAGAATATATAAATGGATAGGAAAGCCTCCTAGCCCCCACCTAGTCCCTATCCTGGATCCACTGCTGTCTACGGTAAGCTATTTTTCAACTTAGTATTCCACACTGACATTTTGAAATTCATATTCACCTCTCTAATTTTACTCTCTTCAAATGGTTTAGTTTCTTCATAACGAGGAACACTGCTAATGTTTGCAAATGTACATGGAATTTTTTTCCAATTAAATGGAATAACGATATTATCTAGTGTCGTCTTCAAGATTCTCATTGTGTATCCACGGTGCGTAGGGCGCATGCAGTCTTTTGGTGAGCAAAAAATAATTCTTCCTTTTTCCTTTCCGCGAAATGATGGAGACGTATGTGAGATCCATTCGTTCTTCCGATGCCTCTTCAAACTTGTAACCCGTTCCAACCCTTCCTTTTTTCTCATACTGTGATGGATGGGAACAGTCAATCCCCACGTTTTTCCCTTCGTCAGAATCACACCCTCAGGCGAAAGAAAATGCCCGGCCTATTATTTCATCCCACAAGGGATTTTTATCACAAATCACCCGAGATTATATCCCATCCATTATCGATTTTACATTTTCGGAATTTTTCTACGCATTACTGCTTATAATACCTCTCTGTTCCATCGTATTATGTCACAATGAGTCCATATATCGAATTATTTCCGAAAAAAAAACAATTGGTTCAATTAAAAATGTACAATGCCATACAACCATTTTGATCGACTTCTTTTCCTTTTAACAACTAAATTAACAAAATGGTCATCTTTAAGTAGAGATTCGTTCATCATATGCTTTTTGGTAGATGGATGAGCGAAATTGTCAGAAGTCTCTTATACTACAAAGCGCATAAGAACTAAGTGTTTTAAAATGCCCTCATAATTTATTACACAACGCAATGTAAAATATACGAATGAGAAGTATTTTACTTCATAGGCAGGTAGACAACCGAAACTACATTGCATAAGGGTTCTATTTATTGATTTTTTTTAAATCTATAAAATTGCCAACATTACTTTGGAAACGAATGGTTTCTGTTTCATATTCAAATTTTTCATATTCAGATTCAATATCAGATTCAGATGATTACTACACAGTCGCAACTAGCTCTCTTTTTGTAATATGAACTAATCACGTCAGTTTTGGCAGCCAAGTATAGACGGGCGGCAACCCAACTGCCCAGCCAAGCTGTTGACTTTTTTTCATTTCCTTTGACTACCGCAAATAGGAACACTTAAGTGTACAGCGGGTGTTGTGCACTAAGGATATCGCGCGCTAAAAAATTACTGAAAGTGACAATGGGCTTGGTACGTAGTCATATGAAAAGAAAGTAATTAATCGAATTTGGTATTCTAAGTATCTATATATCTATTTTAAAACTTATTTATAATTTTTATTTCGTGTATGAGGAATGCTTTCACTCCCTCGCAAAAGAAAGAAGAGAGTTAACACGATCCAAATTGCCGATGTCTCCAACGCTCCTCCCAGTATGAACTTTATTTTCAACGACACTTTTGCGATGATTATACAATTGTTCTCAGAACAAGTGTCACCGCATGATGTCAACATGAAATAAGTCCAAGCTGTGAAACCCAGGGACCATGCATCTGAAAATTAATTCTGCGTAAGACTTGACGCGAATTTTACAAGCCGAATGGATTGGTGAGTAAAAAAATACGGTGCTAACCTTATTCTATGCCATGGATATAATATATAAAAATACTTTGAAGGTGAATACGATTTAAAAACCACCTTTAGACAATCTTAAATATTTTATTTTTTATAACATCTTGCAGAGGAAAATAAAGTCTTCTTGAAAAAATATGCGAGGAATTATACACTGCGAAGGCAAAATCTTTGTACTCTATCCGGCCAGTCTGCCTTTTCAAGACGGTATGGTGACAGGAGGCATGAAATGGGCGACTAAGCGTGAGTTGTGGCAAACTTTCTGAAGTTAGTAACGTTTTTGCTCCTCGCTTTCATTAGTGAAGTCCAGGAATACACGCAATCATCTTAAAGGAGGAGAAGACGACATTTTCTGATTCCAGAATGTAATTCGGAAAATGGGTCAGGCAGAGGGAGGAAAATATTAATGGAAACCCCTTTTATGCACAAATACGGATGCTCCGCCAACAATACAAATTTCCTGATCCCAAATCATTAGCATCCCACGCTCACAAGATTATGATATTGGCCAACACCAGCTTCGATAAACAAGCTAAAGAACGCTTTTTCACCCTTTCGCATAAGTGAGTCTCCCAGAAATTTAATCAAACCGGAAGGGCAAGAAGGGAAAAGTTGGGGAGGAGATCTTGAAAACAGATTTTTGAGGTAAAAACAAAGGAATTACGCCTTTGCTTCCGGAGAAATGGTGTTAGCATCTTGCGGGGTTGAAATGGAAGATTGGTAATTGTGTTAGTGCTACAACGGACAACGTCAACTCTTTACATCATCCATCCGGGACAACTAATACCAACAGACGCAACTGGATCAAATTCTTTTTTCAGAAAGGTCAATCAACACATGCTCGCTACTATTTTCCCCAAGCGAACGCAAGAAAGAGTCTGAACACTCATTTTCCTACCAGATTCTGTAATTTTCTTGGAGAAGTACGTTTTTTAGAACATAGGGAAATTTTCAAAGTAAAAGGACTGGAAATACTTTTGACACAACGAGGAAAGTCTGGGAGTGTTTTTCAATCTGTAATTCCACGTTGGATTCAATTTGCGTCCGACTTTATCTATATGTTAGGTCCGAAGTAACCCGTAAGCATGCCTTTGTAAATAAATTTTAGCTTACATTTAATCATCATTGCTATAAGACATCACATTTGGCATTAAACATTGACATTAAACGCACCGATTAATTAGTGTTACTAAGTAATGTCTCCATTTGAGGATTAATGATAGTTGCACCTTAAAAAAATTAACCAATATTAAGAGTATAAATAGCGTACGATGTATTTTGATCTGATTTATTATTCCTCTGTTTAATCTACAACTTTTTATAATTTAGTTCCTCAACTATCTTATATAATTTTTTTTACATTCTGACTTTAGTCTAAAAAGGAACTGGGATACAGTTAAAATACATCTCATATAGTCAATTACAGGTAACTGAACAAGGAAAGATCAATTTTTCAGGCTGTGTTTTTGATAGGTTTAGCTAATATTGCGTCCACGGATTTCAGAGAATAGTGGATTTTATTGTAAGACTTTTATTCACCCAAATTGAAAGGTGACGAGAATATTAACTCCTTTTCATAGCTACTAGATACTGAGGGGGTCAAAAAATGAAATGAAAAATTAATTTCAATTTATTGAAGACAGATTGTTAGGTTGCCGTATTTCTGATTGAAATATTGTAGAACGACTTAGGGTTTACAATTTTTACACTTCGAGTTCCTGTAAGCGAAGTAAAATAAATTTTTGAACAAAATAATGGCCAGGAGACTATTTAATTACTTCGTTGCAAAAAAATTAAAAACGACAAAGACAATCGCCAGCTTATTCGAATTGCAAAATTTAGTTATTAGATGTATTCTGATTCTGATTTAAGTTGCTCGTGATTTCAAATGTCACCATTAAATTTACGACGGTAATTAACTGGGATTCATTATTTTAAAATTGACTGTTTTAATTCATGCATTAATTTAACGATTAATATAAGCGACATGCATAAATTAATTCACGCCATGTCACAATAGCAGGGTCATAAGGCCGATTAAATATGGCTAAAGTTGAAGAGTCAATGAATCGTAAAATAAAATTAGAAGCTGTAATAACGCATTACATAAAAAGGCGGCAATTTAGCGAATGGGTCATTCAGTGCTTAACGTCGTGCTTACAACGACTGGAGATTGATGGAAGAAAGAACTTTCACACGAAGTCCCAATGAAGACACATTATTTGTAAATATTTTTATTTTTATCATTATTGTTATCTATTACAACGAAACGAATACGCTGTGCATTCAATTTTTTTATATTTTCATTCAGAGCAGGTAACTTAATACTACTAGTACATCATCTTCAGCATACTGAGAAAATTAAAATAACATTGTGTCTATTGTTATTAGGGCATTAAATTTAAGCAGCGATTCTACTGTGCTGCGTATTTTGAAGATTTTTGGGATTGCTATTTTAATTGAATATGGGTTTCCATACGGTAAAACTCGGTATTGCTACAGCTTGATAAGAAATAATAGGAAAATTATCATACACGCATTTATTACAGATATGATTAATCTCTGTTCCTGTAACCCAGTCTATCTTGAAAAAATTAGCAACCTGTCTGACATTCTACTTACTCCATGGTGATTTGAAATGCTCATGACGATTATTTTTTTTACTTTAACAACGCAGCGTGAGCAGGAACGTGTTTTCTCCCATTATCCAACCTTTCTGAATCGTATCTAGTATCATTATCTAATCATGTCATATCATTACCTATTAAAATTCTCTCGATTTCACGTAGCTAAATTTTTTGTAGGACTTATAGGAATTTCAAGTCATTTTAGGCAATTCATGGAACAAGTTTGGTGTCAGTAGAGGTTTCAACGTTAGTGGAAAGAAGAGTTTCATTACCATTACCATTTGCTTTCAGATCTTCAAATTCCTTCTATTATTTGTAGTTTATTAAAATATTTTCAATCCTTGCGTTAATTATTCCTAGGAATATTGCAAATAGATTCTGCACTCATCAGATTGTCGCTAGATAAGTACTTCAGTGCCTTTAAACCTTCTCGGGGTTCCACATTTAAAACAAATTAAAAAGAAATTAACTAGAGGAATTGCATCTTCTCCGAGGCAGCAATAACTTCCCGGGTTATTCTCTCTCTCTCATGACGATCTAAGTTGTACGGCATTAAGCTCAGAAGTCATTTTGTACGCATGTAACAAGAAGCAGGAATGAGCGGTTCAATTTTGGTGAAGAGAGAGACGGGCGCGTGATTCCTCCTCTGATTTCCGACTCTAAGTAATAACATCCGCACGCTCTCCTTTGCGTCTACTTCCGTTCCTGCGTAGTCATTTGTCCCATAGAATTCCAATTCCAGTCCCTCTCTCATTTATGACTTCATATCCAACGTTGCACATCAAACATTAAGGAAGAAATACCTACGTTGTTGTGCCTATAATTTTGGTCTGTACCGAAGCCATTTCCTTCCTGTACGTAAGATTTCATTAATCCATTTCCGCCCAGAAAACTTCCTGCCTGCGATTCTAAAGATATTTAGATACGTAGATCCAATGGTATTCTTAACCATTTCAGGCAGGCATCTTTTCTCCATTCCGATGAAGATTATTTTTATGCCATTAAACTTTGATACTGGTCTCATTAACACTTATACTAAAAGGTGTGGCCATTTTTCACGTTATAAATTTTGTGGTTTTTGTCCATGTACGTGGGATGGTATATTGGAAGGTTAAAATTCCCCTAGAAGTCGCGTCCATTTTAATGGACGTTATGACTAAAAAGGAATTCAGTTAAATATTCCAGTGATGATTCGACTTTTTTCTTCATAATGACCTGAAACCATGTAGCTAGGTAGGTACATGGTTTCAGGTCATTATGTAGGTATATTAGATGGTAACGAAAGTCAGAATCTTAAGTTACTCAATTTCTACAAGTTACGTTGATAGAAAGGATGAATCTTTAGGAAAAACATACTTAGTGATGAAATAAAGTTAAAATAATCTATACACATCCATTGCATAATTACTTTTACGATACTTACACGAAATGTACATACAGTAGGTGTCCATAATGATTTTCCGTTACGCACCCGTCTCTTTCCGGTAGTGGGCTTATTTCTATTGGCTTCAAAAATAATGTAATGGATGGATTAAGTTATCTCCCAATAATTCAGCAACATATTTGTGACAATTCGACAGAAAATAGAGAGCGAGTTTTCTTCAAGAGTAATATTTCTTCAACGTTTTTTTTTTATGCTCAGACTAACAGAATATAGTCATATGACTACTGTGGAAAAATTCTCTGATAATTTATATCCATCCACTCTTCTTTCCTGACCCTCCCTCTTGGCTGTAATTATCTTATCTTTCGATCACCTCCACAATATTACCATAAATATCTCCTATCCGTGTACCTTGATAACATATATCACGGTACCATGGACTCCGGAGTTGTCGAGCCTCATCCTCACAGAAAACTTCAATAAATAAATTATACTCACATTTACTGAATACCTAAAACGCATGGAAGCATAGAAATACTGCTCACTGTTTTCAAAATAACAATTACACATTTAAGAATTTTCTATTTATAAAGAGAGGGACACTACGCCGTAGGGAGGAAGATATAAATTATTGGAAATTCGTATTATAATTTTTCACGCACATACGGTGAAGTGTTTGGGAAAAAATATTTATTAATTCATACGTAGAATAAGGAGCATTCCCAATGGGCAGTAAGTTTACTCAAATTGAAAATAAAATACTTTTTTTACAAATCCGTTTTTTTTTAGTTACAATTATAAAACTGAATGCCTCTCCCAAATCAACGTAGTTATCGTAATTGTGATTCGACAAATACATACGAAACATTACAGGCATTAATAGATGGAGGCAACCAGAAACTTGAGAAATCTCCATTTTTTTATACTTTTACGGGGAAACCATTTTAAAATAATGGTGTTAAACAGAAGTCAATTATCTTCCAAAAATGTATGCTTCGATTGCCTGGACAATGCACAAAATATCGGAACAAAATTTTGTATGCAAGAGAGTACACGAAGAATATAAAACATATGCGCGAGTAATCTGACCAGAATATATAAATGCTCACTCGTCTGCTTGATTTTTGTGAATCCATTTCATAAAATCAGAAGTAAAATTTTTCTGCTCATTTTCATTTCCAATTTTCTCTTATGACGGGAAGAAATGTTGGTTTATTTGTGCAAGTCATATTTTTTTATTAGTTAAGTGAGAAAATCACTCTTTTCAGTTTTTTTTCACTCTATCAGCAGATAAGATCATCTTTCTACGATTAGAACTTCTGGGAAAACATTTCACTTAGACTCCACGATAGTGAAAGGGTAATAATTTACCTGAGAAAGGAGAGAGTTCCTTAATTCTTTTGGCACATCCAGGTCATTTACACTTCTTTTCATTCTCACTAACACAAAGAATACAGCCTGAGGGACATTAAAGTTAAGCTGTTTTGGTGACAGCCGAATTAAATCTTTTGTTTTACCTTTGCGTGTTATCTTTACGTCTAATTATTTCATTTGTTCACACTGCTGCATATTTTTGTATTAGTTATTTCTTTATCCGTGAAGTATTACGGATCGTTTTCCAAGAGCTATTGTACGAGAGGCATTCGCTAAATGAGCATTTTTGTCGATACCTTTTTATCTCAGATCGGAAGGGAGGGTCTTAATTTTATTTATCACCCCACAATAAGTTTACTTTATCTCCTTCACTAGCATTTAGCCTTTGACCGTGCCATCTCGATGTTCATTTTGTTAAGTCCCTCGGTACGACCGTCTGCCTATTTTTCTTCCTTTTACAGCCCATTTCTTGAGTTATTCAATTCCACTGCGTATCTTTATGCTACGCTATCAAGCAAAAATAGCCATAAAGTAGTCCCTTTATTCATTCACAGTCCCGACGTAACATGTACGAATAATAATCCTTTGCGTTGTTCAACCTCTCTTGACCGTTCCCTTACCGGAGTCTTATTGTCCGTCAGATTGTCCCTGATATCCTGGGATTGTATACGTATACATACACACATCTTCAGCCTCTCCATCTAGTCCCTCGCAAACGAGATCACTCATTACAGATAGGGTCCGGAACGTGCTCGGTGTTCTGAGAGGTGCCCCACTGTCGGTACAGGCGCCGCCTTGACAATGGGGAGAGGCGTGGGCATGGTATCAAAGTGCGAGACAACCCAAGGGACTCGTTTCCACCGGACGAATGTCAACATACACAAACAAATCTTCTAAAGTCGATTTCCTCTTCAAGATAGTTATATAACTCTCCAAAATACGCGCATCCTAGAGGACTGAGTTCTTAGTGAATTCCATAAGATTTTTAACCATAAATAAGTGTATCTCGCGGTAAATCTACAATCTTTCTCTTCACAAAACTAATTTCAGTGAAGATTTACGATACAATCAACAAAATATTGTTTTTTTCGGAGAATTATATTCATTAATAATTCTTTGTTTTCCATCCGAGTGAGAAAATGGCCATATTACCCAAGCACTCAGATAAAATTTGTCAGTTTGTCATTTTTTATTTAGCCAAAACTTTTCTTACTCGGCTAGAAACCCGTGAATCATTTATTAAAAACTACATGGTCAATTCTGTCAGATTGTAAATCATTGTAAATCAATCAGGAACTAAACAATGAAAAAGAGGGAAATAAGTATCGAATGTATTTAGAAAGGAAAGAAGTTTGCTTCAGGAATGATAAAGTCACAACTTAATGCATTCTTTGCAACCAATTGAAATCTGTATCTTTCATTTCGCTCTATGCGAATATGACGATTTTAATGTTGCCAGAAATAATCTCAATTGACAATTTAAACTGCGAAAGGGCTGAAGCAAGGAAAAAATCTTACTTAAATCAGCACTGGATAAAATAAAGATTTTATTCATAAGGTATATTAATATAGGACATGCCTCGATTAAAACATTTTGGGCTTCTTGCAAGCAAGTATGGCATCGTGTATCAAATAATTGCACTTGAAAATAATTCAATATGCAACAAATGAACTATGAGTGTTTCCAAATGTGAAGTAAATATCACTTTTGCCATTCTATGTTTTGTAAGGCACGACAGTGAGTAATACATGAGTTATGAGTAATTACCTCGCACACAAACCGCATACCAACATTATTAACGAAGACCCTCTCAAAATATTCCAGGAAATTTAATTCAATACATTCCGAATACTACATGTGTAGCGCGAAGTCATGATAAGCCAAAGCCTAATCGAAATCGATATAAGCAGCCAAGGAAAAAACAAAAAATATACGAAAGTATAGCTTGTGCTAATAAACTGCTTTTAAATTTCCTTTTTCAGTTGTTATCACTAGGTCCTTGATTAAAGAACTGCTAAAAATCACGGAATTCTGCACAAAAGGGGTTTGATACTGGGAGCGGAGTAACCAAATAACTGCAACAATTGGAAAAGACTTAACAAACCATGCAAACAGATCATTTTCCTTTCACATATAATATCTGTAGTAAATATAGGTTAAGGAGGCAGATTTTATATCATTTACAGCTATACCGGAACGCTACGCTTCAGGCCTGTTTAATGCCTCATTGCGTGGTTTTTGCAGTAGGAAAAACCTGCCGATATCGGCCAGCCTCGTGAAGTTCGACCTGGGAATGTTTTTTCCCTTTGACGCTGGTTGTTCACTCTAGCAAGCGTGAAACACTTCTGAGCATATATCGCCATCAAAATCTTCGTCCCACCGTCCGCACCTTTATCACCATATCATTCCAAGTGGCAGACGGCCAATGGTTTACGGAAAGGTAGACTTCTTACCCTCTACCTTATCACGCACACCTGAAAACCGGCGAAACGGGTTGATGAAGGCTGGAGTACAATAGTCAGAGAAAAGAAAGCCGTATTTCCCTCTCAAGTTCAATCTCTTACTTTTCCATGCGAAACATTAAACGCCATTGAAAAAAACGATAATGTTTTTTTTCCTCTCCAAATAAAAAAGGATGACATTGACCAGTTTTTTTTTTCTATTTTGATGATTCTTTTTCCTCATGACAGTTCACTTGCGGCTAATTGCATAAGCTGGCTGAGGTTTGATAATTTAAAAAAATTTTAGAAATGAATACAAGCAAGAGCTAACTTCAGTTCTATATAGCATCAGAATATGCGTTATGACACAATTTTAAGTAATATGCAAGGAAGATTTTAATGTAAAGCGCATAAGCAAAAAAATACAAAAAATTATGCCGAGGCCCATAAAAATATTTAGGTGAAAGTAAACAATTTTGCAATTAAACTCCATCTTCCTTGTTAGAGATCATTAAAACTCTTATAATTTACCTTGAATATCTAAAAAATCTATTTAAAACCACGTAATTCTTCTGGGTTACATGGCATATTTTTTTTAAATTTACACCTTGTTTTACGCAACGCTAATCCATTGACCTCTGACGGATACAATAATAGTTGTTTACTTTAAATATGGTGAATTTTTTCTATAAAATCGATCACACTTCTTCCAGGTCGTTTTAAGGTAACCAAACATGAAAATTTAGCATCCACATGACCAAAAATATCTTTACAATAAAGGCTACTATTATTTCTGTACAAAATATATTTCCGCTTCTTATTGGAATAGATTGTGTATTAGTAAATAAATTTAGCTTTAGTAATTAAGTTTCCAATAAACATTTGAAAATTATCTTTCAAACTGTAATAATTAAATCTGATTTCAAAATATACTTGTCTTCTTGCGATTAGCCATTTCCCATTTTATGTACATACATTAAATTAGACTGATCCTATCTTACAACGAAATCATGCCCAAAAGGATGAAAACGCTGCAAGCCTCAAATCATCTCTCAATAACAGAAGGATAGTATACCATTTTACCTGTTATTTATGTATTTAAAATTGTAAAATGGTCATCCTGTTGGCTTAACTGTGCAAATATGCAAAACAGAAATCCCGCAGAGCACACCGGAAAAAAGTAAAAAGCTAATTTGTCAGAGACCTTAAGGGTGGCCGAAGCGGTGTCTGTACGCATATCCAATCCCAAGAGTTTCATGTTTCTTAACGAGAAAATTACTTCCTTCTGGTAATCCTTCGTACAATGTACCCCCAATGGCCCTCACCCACGGCTAAGCTACCCCAGGTTACTCGTTCGCTAAAGAAATTAATTGAGAAAAGATGCCGGTGTTTCTTGGAGTTCATCTTGTCGTCCTTAATTAAGTGCAAGAAACTTGGCACGGATTATTACTTTCAATGCTTCGTTGCCAATCCTCTGCCCCCAAAAAAAAACTTTCATTTCTGTTGATGCATATTAAGTTAAGAATTTAGATACGGCATACCCTTTTTTCGATAGCAATGCTTGTGTCATAAGATGGAAGCATTTCCAGGGAATATTTTTTTCTTTACATAACGAAAATTTTAACGTTCTCCAAAAATAGGTAAATACTTGCATTTCCTGTAATCAAACTCAGTTTTGACCTCAGTAATGGAAACTTGTACACGCTGGGTTGATGATTCATATGAATAATTAAGGTAAAACTATATTATTAAGCAGTTTTTGAACGCACAGAGGGCACAAATGACTGTTATACCGACCAAGAGCTATACTTTTAAAAATACTAGAAATACATGAACACTGAATATATTTATTTCCATTAATATGTATATCTGACGCTTTATAACTCCTTTTTACTGCCTAAAATATGACTGTTGAATTAAGAGCTCCAGTAAGCGGTATTTTATAAATATACAAATACATAAAGCTAAAGAGAAAATCCCGTAAAAAGCAAAAGAATAATCTGCTAGCGACCCTAAGGGTGGTCGAAGTAAAGTTCACGTGCTTATCCACCCCAGGGCACCCTACTCTGAATTTGTGACTCACGTACATGCTTGCAGCTTAGTCTGGGGTGAGCTTTACCCTCATCTATCCCAACCAACGTTTAGGTTAAATCATTGAATGAGTGAGTGACTCAGAGCGCCTCAGTATGTACGAATGCATAAAAGCTAAAACGATTTCTTTCTAAACGTCTACTTCCGCATCTCGACAAAAGAGGCAGGCTTGCACACATATCATCCATACTGATATTTCAGCTTAAGATCGCGAATCATACACATGATAGTACCTTTTACGCATTTACGCTTTACCAGGCAAAAAGTGCTTGCATACAAATCAAGGTTCTCCATACCCAGAGCCAAAACTAAAAACTTCTTATCGCGGAAGTCCAGAACCCCTTGAGCAGCTAAAGGTTTCAAACATTACATTTCCAGCAAAAAAATTACAATGGAAAATTGTTAGCCGCATTCTTCGACACATTATTATGGCAGCACAGTTATAAGGAGTAATTTTGCGCGGACGCGGATACTTATGGAATAAATGAAAAAATGCACACGGTTAAAAACTTTAGCTCATGTCACCAGAATAAAATTTGGCGTCAATTTAATTATGCACTGTTTCAAATGAAGACTCGACATCGTCTAGCCGGTACGGAGAAGATAATTTCCGCAAAGTGGATGACGATGTTTCCTTCCAACATAAGTTTCTCCGTGGGAGGATAATTATCTCTTTTGCGCCGGCTTATTCCTCGAGGAAGTCCAGGAAGGCAACAGATGTCCTTCCTCGGTCAGGTTTAAGTTTCCTTTCCCCACTCTTAATAACCTTCCTCTCTCATTCTGAGAATTAGCCTTTCCCTGAAGTCACATCTTCTACTGCTCCTCTCGCATTTAATCTTTTGCTTCAAAAACTCTCAAAAGAATCTGAAGCAGCCGTATATCCTATCCCGCGGAACACGAATGACGCAACAAGTGACTAAGATGGGATCATTTTTCCATTCAGTTGAAATGAGAGTCTAGGCCTAGCGTCCACAGTTGATGTAGGATGAAAACGACTTTGTAAAACTTGATTGAAATATTTCCTTTGGTGGTACCTTTCTAACATTGCCACTCAAATTTAGCACCATAATACATATCATGATTACTGGTCAATAGTCCTAAGATTGGTTTGACGCGGCTCTCCACCTCATTCTCCAATCAGCTATTCTTTTCACCAGGTTATCGCAGCTTTCGATGCCTTTATTTGCGGCATGTATGATAGAAAATAACTACTTTGAGCTGAAAATAAAAAGCAATGAATCCTATTAGAACGTAGGTTTCCGCGGCGATGATTTGTTCTCTGCATTTCTTGAAGGTTTTCTTCCGCGTCATCTTGTTTGTAGACAACAGTTTCGCTGGCTATCCTGCCAGCGTCTTCAGGTCGAAGGTGTCGGCTGATGTCGGCTGCCCCGCTTATATATTTTAGGCTGGATTAGAGCTGCACTGTGATTGACTGTCTGACAGGGCGCTTCTCTCTGATTGGCTCTCTCTTTGACGACTCTTTTCCAGGCGCTGTGAAAGAAGTATCCATCTTCTCTATTGAAATTCAATGGTATTTTTTGAATGTCTATTGCAATGAATCCAATCACCGAAGTCATCCAGTGAAAACAATTTTTCAGATTAAAAACTAACCAAGCCAAAATTTCTTCACTGTTGATAAGAATGTTTGTATCCAAGTATTTACTTTACTAAAAAGATTAATGTTTAAAACAATACTACCAAACAATTCTCTGTCACTCTGACTACATACGGAAAAAGGACTAGTTATTGGTGCCTAGAAGAACATTTCTTCTTCAGCAAAGCGAATTGACTAAACCAGTTAGGTCAAACTTTCAAATTTGCATGTAAAATTTATTTTAGACCGATTCAGTTTCGCAAAAATATGGGAATTAGCTCATTTTCGCAGAATTCAGAGGTAATGTTTACGTTAAAAATTGATTGAAAAGAATAATTATTACAATTGTAAACGCTGTATGAAATTAAAATGGTAAATATTTCATAAAATAACTGTAAATGCTTATTATTAGCACAATCCCAGAAAATAAAAACGCCAAAACGTTTCAAATAGGTACTCTAGTTAGAATCATATTTCAACGATGGTTATTAGCTTCTTTTCATTGTAATGCCGATAGTACGTATAATTGATTGAAAGTAACTAAAATTACTAGTTAAAACTACCTTCCACTATGAGTAAATATGGCAAAAAGAATAATTACTGGTGCCTAAAAGAATTTTTATTTTCAACGAAGCAAAGCTGCCTGAGAGACTGATTTACTTTATCAGTAATTTACTTTTACATATTCGATTGAATACACAGGCCAGATAAAACCACACAATTTGCTAACAACACCGAAAAAATACTAAGTGTGTTGGTACTAATCACCTAAATATTATATAGTTACACAAAAAGACCTCAGGAGACAAAATTTGCATGACTACATTTGAAAATAATAAAAATTTGTTATAAATAAGTATTTTATTTTATTTTATGAATTTATTTTCATCGATTCCTTCTAAAGTAGCCCAATTTTAGCAGTGAAATATCACTAGCAGTATGATGAACACACAGAACATTGATCATGGACACCTGGGAAAAGTTAAAGCTGACCTGGAAATATCATGGTATACTTGTAGCGTACAAGCTGAAAAACTGTATAAAAAGAAGGTAACTATTTCAGAAAATAAAATTGATAGTTGTTATTGTTATTGGCACAAACCTAACAATAAAAACGCCAAACCAATGAGTATTCAAATGCTATCGTAAGAATTTAGAACGCCACTAAGGAACCGAGAACGGACCTTGCAAAACGGAATCAACTGGTCCGTTCAATCACGGGATCATCCGCTTAATGTGTGTGTACTCCAAGGGAGCCGAGGACGCCTCGTTAGCTGATGCAATCCTCATGCATGCTTCCGTTCTCTGTCGTAGTTCAACTTCCGACGACGTGAGACGGGAGGCCTGCTTGGAAATGCAAAACAACTGCGAACGACGGAACACAGCTGCCCACGCCTGAGGAGGAGTATTTCAGCCCATCTCGCAAGACCAAGGGGCGTATATTATACGTAGGGGAATAAATTAGACTAGTTTAGTGCACCCAGGCCTGAGGACAAAAATTTAGCATATTATTTCAGTAAATAATTTATTCTTCTCTTGACCTCAACTTTTAAAGTTGATTATGTCTTGGAGGGTTTTTAAGAATAAAACGAAAAATTTTTAACTATTACAATCAATAAACAAATCGTATTTATCGCAAAAAAAATCCTGAGGAAGGTATTTAAATATACCGAAACGGTGGCCAAAAATTTTTGCATTTAATTCTTAAAGGCATTCCAAGCCACTGCACTTCAAGACACTAATCAACGCTTATTATTATCATAAAAAGTATTCCACCCGTTAAAGTAGCTATGCATTGGACATTTCGGGAATCACTCCGCCTGTCCCCTATCCCCTCATTGAACTACCCAATTCCCGGTCAGGCCTCATCTCTTTACGCATGAAATCGTTTCAGGCTCGACGCTGTGGAAATGCGATACATCCATGATAAAAATATAAGCAAAAATTGGAAATTTCCACACACTAATGTATAACTCCACCACCAACCATGGTTTCGACACACTATATTTAACCTTGAAAATAACATAGTGTTGAAACCATGGTTGGTATAGGAGTTATAGATTAAAGTTATTTTGGAGTTAAAAAGGAGTTATTTTGTCTCACATGTTTTTAAAATACACTCCCGCTTGGTAGTCCCTCCATCCATGACATATTTCCTCCATATATCACATTCCTCTCTTTATTCCCCCATATATTCATCGTTCTTCCTCCTCTCCGCCCACTTTTCTCCACACCTACATCTCGACGGTCTTCTGTGTTTTGTGTCCCCTCATCGTCCAATATTCCACACCTAATAGCGATACATTGATGATTAGTCTTTTTACCAGCCTTTTCTTATCACTCTTACATGATGATCCTCTCATTACCTCGATCTTATTCATAAACACCTCCTTTGCAAATGAAATTCCCTTCCTGGTACCCTTAGTGTTTAGTTTACTTTAAGGAGTTACACGTTTTACGGTCCACAATTTTAACGGAATATGCCACCGCGAGTGTGGTGGTTCGTACTGACAATGAGTTGGGATAAATCGTACGGAGTTGGGCTGGTTAGCGAAGGGTCTCGGATCCAAATTCGAGTTAAGCCTTCAAACATCTCCACAACAAAATTGCCGCGGTACCAGGTAGCCCTCGGACTCCCTGGGCTACCTCGCATTACTCTTGTAAGAGAATATCTGGCCTTTCTTGCTTGAATGTACACAATTTTTTACCCCAGTGGCCTATTCGGAGGTGATATTGTATCCGAGCCAGCCTTTGGATTGAAGAAAAGAGAGAGTCGTGTCATCTTTATAAAATGTGTTACTACATGAACGTACAAATTAACGACGATAGAGATTTCGGAAAAGAAAAACCTAAAATTACGAGATTCGAGAGAATTGTGTTTAGGTACCAACTTTCAAACCATACAAATCAAATATTTAGGTATAACACCCATGAAAGCGCATTTAAGAGGTCGTGTCACTACCTTTCTACCATCGCGATTTGCCACTTTTCTCGGACTCACTAAAAAGTTTTGTTTTCGCCTTTGAATTCTCAAAGATAGATGAGGTTTTGAAGATGAGGATTTTTAGCATTTACCATAATTTTATTCTTAAAAACTTTGAATGAATACACTTAAATTCGGGCTTGAGGAATAATTTTAAAATTTACCTGTATCTCATACTTAAAAATCTTAATTTAAAATATTGAGCAGATTGTAATGATTTCATGTTTAGCGGTAGGGAATCCCAGAATCCGGAAGCGATTAACTTGAAAATAGTTAAAATATATATTCGTACGGGATTGAGGAATAATTTTAAAATTTACCACTATACCATACTTGAAAAATAGAATAAAGAGAAGAAATTTTCAAATTATAAATACAGGTGTTAGTCCAAATGAGTCTATTTGATCCACACTGAAAATTGAAGATGATGAATGTATGGTTAGAATGATTGATTCGTCGCGAGAAATACCGCAGGAGCGGTAGAGGGTGTACAAAATTACAACAGCATTCCTCATTTCGTTGTGCAATGTCAATCCTCGGTACTTTAATGTCTTCCCGGTCACCTTCCTTCCAGCGTATTCATCGACTTCTGCTGACGTCACACGGCTTTCCCTTTCCTACCCTTTTTTCATTTCCAGTACGGAACGGAATGCGGGTTACTAGCTGATGGCCGACGCGGTAAATGGCTCTCGTAAAATCCTGTGCTAATTGCTCTGGACCGCGGATTCGCGACCAACGTCGCAATTTTATGGCAGGCACTCTCGTATTGGACGGAGGTGCGAATGTGTTGGGTCCGAGGGGAATTTGTGCGGTAGTGTCTACCTTTCATCGGCGAGCGGCGACGGAAGAGCGATTTAGGATGGAAACAAGCTTCGCTCAAATATTTTTAAGGATTACCGTCACTTTAAGCATGAAATACTTTGCTGTGGTCAAATTTACAGCTCATAAATTATTTCATTCAAGATAAAAATTTTCAGTGCCTCGGACATGGAGGGAATGTGAATGATAAAATCATGCTTGCTTAAGCACACGTAATTTACCCCAAAGGAAGTAAAATTAGTGTAATGCTATACAAAAATAGTTATTTCTCAAATATTTTCCACTTAAACACTAGCTTTACAACTTAGAATTACCGTTACGATAGAGCAATTTCGTTCTTATGATTAACTTTCAACACACAAATACCTCCTGAAAATTCTTTTAACTGACAACTCAGCATAACCGAGGGACACCATGGCATGGTAAATGAATACATTACCTTAGTAATTTTAAATAAATAATTCATTTTGGCCTTCTGATGATACTGCCGCTATAAAAATCAGCATTATTACTAATTTCTAAAGATGCAATGATAAAGGTAATCTAATCATTTTAAATTAACTCATTCATGAATTGAGAATGTGTTTTACGTTGACTTCATCAATTTTTTTAGAATAGCAATTGTATTTTATTTTTGTAGGTAACTTGAATGTTACTTTTTATAGCACTAGATGGAAAACATTATTGTCATCGGGGATATAGGATTTAGAAAAGGCAACGATAAAGGCAGCGCAGTTAACGCGTGACGCTTAACGGCAACGGTTTTACCCGAGGCTGACAATGTTTCGGTGGAAGCGTGATGAATTTACAGATTAAAGGCCATCCCCGTTAGTTCAGTCGATAAAAACAAATGACGCTCCTAACTGTCACGGGGCACAGAAATGATTCAGTTCACGTGACCGACAAAGCCACGGTTACTTGGAAACTCTGGTTAGTGTAGCGAATGATTATGCACGAGGTGATATGCGTTTCATTAATAACGCTGCTGGTATAGAATTTTCACCGCGTCGATGTTTAAATAACTTCCCGAGCACCATGGGGTCCAGTGCGTAGCTGAGAATCAAGGGCGTTAGAATAAAACAGTCGGAAAGGTTTTACATCATTAGGCTCTGGCCATGATAAATTGCTACCTCTAATGGTTCAGTCGTATGTGGCCGTGATGTCACGTCCTATGATGCTTAATATCAGTGGCCGACTTGTTCAGCCACCTGCCTCCCATAGACCCATTGAATATCAGAGGTTATGCGAGTACTGCGAGAACTTTAAATAAGTTGCAATGTGCTTCCGGAACTAGGAGTCAATGAACTAATGAATGTTCCATTCTTTCTAATATTAATCGACATAAATTTTTTATCGCAGACTGAGGAACTAGTCTCTTAGCACGCATTGAAGAGAAAAAGATCGCGGAAGAGTAAAAGTTACCTGTTCGCTTGAAAATCTAACAACTCGCTTGAAAATCTAACAACTCGCTTGACAGCTAAAATTTTATGTCTTTCTCCCGAGAAAGATATTTGGTGGTAGACCGCAATAGGAATTAAGATGCAAATTAGGATCATTTCCATAATTGCTCCAGAATTAAATCACCAGCAAGAATAAATTAACTAAGTAGCACCTACTAAGTGCAGCATGCTGATATCTAATAATAAGAGCTTTAGGAGCATCAGATTGCATGAGATTAATTTATATTTCATATTTCCAATCCTATATATTTAACTTGAAAATAGATGAGATTTATAAAGTAAAAGAAACATAACAGGAGGAGAATAGCCTAAAATTGCTTCTAATGTAAAAAATTATCAACTTTCGTCTTTGATTTAAGAGCATTATTAAAATTCCTAAGAATAAAGTAAATTCTCAAAAACTATAACATTATCAATGATTGAAAAAATCCCTGCTAAACGAAAGACCAGTCATAATAAGGAATACGGGAGACGCATATAAAAATATTTTTTAAATTAATTATTTTATTCCAAGCATCATGAACTGTCGTTCTTAAATTTTCACTCAAGCGTTTATTATATAAGTTGAAGATGGAGAATAAAAGGCTCCTTCTCCATTTCTCCTCATCTAATGAGACAGCTTTTATTCTCTAATCAGAAGAAACCTCGGAAAGAAAGGAGGCCTGCTTGCGCAACCATTCAATTAAATAATTTTGTTTGCCTTTCTTTTTAGACGCTGATCCTCAGTTTTAGACCAGGAGAAATCAGTACAAAAGTTATACTTTGACTTCTACTAGGCGAAATCATAGAAAATTCATTTTTGCTGAAATTTTCCTCAAATAACGTGTGTAATTGACGGAAAGAAGTGAAAGTTAAATTCAACGTCATAACTCTCTAAGTCAGGAGTGAAGTTTAATCTACTTTTGTGCTTCAATCTCCTAATAAAGATTTCGCATAAGAAAATAAAAATATTATATTTTTTCAGCATAACCAAAAAAAGATAAAGCAACAATTGTGTAGCTTAAACTTTTTTTAAAAAGCAATGAAAAATGTTGATTCACTTGGTGGACTCTAGGAAATTGGAGAGAAAGCAGTCAGGCATAATTCATTTTTTTCACGTGCGCGCTAAAGAATGACGCGCTATACAATGCCTTTTTAGTATGCAGACATACATAAGTTGAATTATGAAAGCGTAGAAGTTTGCTAAAAAATCAAATTTAAATCATACTCTAACGATGAATGTGAAAAATAGAGGCAACGAGAAATTACGATGTCCATGAAGCTCTTTGTACGACACCAATTGTTATATGATAATTTGTGATATTTTATGGGTTTTACATCGGTATAAATCCAATGACAGCAGCACAATCTGAAAATATATTTGAAATATCAACGACGTAACTTTAATGACAAATTGTTTATTCTCAGCTTGCCACATACTTGTAGACGGTTTAACTGAGGAATAGATTCAATATACCATAAAGCCCTTTTACGACCACTGACTGACGGATTAATTTATAAAAACTTTTTGAGTAAAGTAGATGAAATGCGAAAAAAAATTCATAAAATTTACCCCCTCTAAAATCGTCCGAAACACAAAGAAATATTGCCGGGACGCTACATTTCCTATATATAACAGTGTTGCCAACTCCCTCTATGCCTTTACTTTTTTTGAGGGCTTGGGGGTAAAAATAAATTAATTTTCTAAGACGTCATTTTTGGAATATAGACCAGTTGATACGATGAGAAACAAATTTTTAGAGAACCTTTAATTTTTGCAAAATCGTGTAATTAATTACTTCGCGAATTATTATCTCAACAACGGAGGGAGATACACGGTTTTCCGTCATAGGGATCAGCAAAAATTGTAATAACTGTCAAGGTGTCCAGAATAGGCCGAGCAAAGCAAATAAAGATATATATTTGAGTATAGTAACTCAGTAATAACATCACGGGTCCATCGGACTTATGGTTCAAATAGCGCATTTTATTATAGATGACGACGACGGGTTTTCATATATTGCATCATATCTCATGTAGGGAACCCATTAACATTACACGCAATGAGCACAGTAGCTTACTGATGAAGTTTCTGGCTCTTTATCTCGTTCTCTAGAATTCATTTTGGCACCCAGGTAATTAAGAAAGCTATTGACAAATCCTTAAGAAGGATATGTGCTCATTAGGGTTCTGAGTATAGTCGTATATGCGTGCTACAGGTGCTCGTTTTCATCCGTAGGAGTCCACCCTCGTTACCGTCAAATTTTGAGTTCTTAATTGGCCATTACTCGAGAACTCAATAGTAACGTTAATGCATTAACCTTTATTAAAACCTAGCTTTAAATACGGACCACGCAGACTTCGCCGAAAACGCCTTAATCTACCTCCGACTTTGATGTCTAATTTATTTACAGAAGCCCTCTGACATGCCTCTAGATGAGTTCAATGAATATAAATGTCACCACCTAACCCAGCAAGTTCATGCTAATGGTCTCGCACCATCCTCAAGGTAGTCAGAAGCTGTTAATTTTGGAAGGGTGGAGGTCAAGGCTTGATCATGAACTACTACGAACCTGCATTAATTGCAACTTCACAGTGCAATATCACACAAAATCAATTCCTGCTAGATAATTTTGCAATTACAGTTTTAAAAAATGCTACATTTACCGTAGGAATTCATTTATTATTAATTATAGCAATATATCAACGAAATATTTAAATGTGACTGAGATATAGATACAGACATAGTTAACAATGTTTCCAATCCAAATTACTTCCATTTCCAAGGTTACGTTAGCAGCGGTGATAAAGTCGGTAATAAGCAATGTTCCGTGACTGGATGGGTGAAATGTTTTGAAAAATCCCCAAAAAAATATGCGCTTTTAGTCTTGAACGTTTGAAAGCCGTATCATTCTTTCACGTCAGTTGAGAGCGCTAAAAGTTTGGGTAAGTCATTAATTGAAATTGAAAGACCGAAAAATTATGTTCTAAACGAGAGCATGTAGTTGAGAATTGAATAAAGACGTAAAATGAAGGGACTTGTTTTTATAGGGCAGTGTAAGAATGTCAAATTTGAAGGAATTTTTACTGATTTTGAAAAACCGCTGGAGAGGTGACACTTAAACACCTCACCGAGTGGAAAATGGAAGCGATTTTAAGCGTTGCGTTACGGCGAAATATGAAAAAGTAACAGGGGGAGCAGTGATTCATAATTTTCTAAGCACATGGTAAAAACTCCCAATCGATTAATATTTTTACAGCATAACGTAAAGAAGTGATTTTTTCGCTGTCACGCTAACGGGAAAAATATATAAACTCCAGAGGAGGAAATAAGCTGCGAAAAAGAACTATTTCAACCAATCCGGTCAAGTTGAATGATTTTTGTGCCCCAAATTCCCTCCTTTGGTGTTGATGATTGCCAAATTCCGGTTTCTCTAGCCGCGTTGGTCGTTTTTGAATTTCAACAGTTTCAAAAGCAATCCTGCTTCCTTCTTCTCGTAGAAAGTCCTTCGACCTGATGAAGATGACCTTAGACCTGAAGACGAAAGCAGGACGGATTTTTAAACTGTTTTCAAACAAAAAAGATTCATATTCATGGTACTAAAGTCTATGTTATAAGAGTCGAGGCAGATACATATGAGATACTTACGTAATTAACAAGAGTATAATACGACGTTTAATAGTGAAAAATCGCTTTCATTCATCTGAAATAACGACGAACGCAGCTTGAGAATCCGGAATTTGGCAATCATCATGACCATCGCCGCGGAAACCTACATACAAATCTCCGTTGTTGTTCGTAATTAATTAAACTATGAATACTGAAATGGAAATCAACATGATTCATCATCTTATTCATTCATGAGACATCTCATATATTTTTTATGCTGCTTTGGCTAATTCGATGCGAGGCATTGCAAGGATTGTGAGATAGAGTACTGGCGAGAACAAGGTCGATTGCTCATTGAGGAAACCGCGTCTTATTTTTTTCCTGGGGAAAATTGAGTTAATGAGAAAGCCGTACAGAAAGAGGAGAGTTAAAAAAGTTAGCTATACATAAATTTGGATCGCAAAGAGCCTCATTCCTTGAAGCAGTCACACAAAAGATGCTCTTCCCAGGAATGAGCTGAAAAATACAACTACCTTGACTTATGAATTCGAGCGCAGCTCCTTCCCTCAGCTCAGTTCATCTAACCAAGAAAAAATCTCCAGAGCTTTCGTGAATATAACCATAATTATGCACACTTCAATAGCATATTCACCTCCAATTTGGCCACAGAAGGGATCTGGCCTTCGTTTATTTGGTAACGGGAAGTACAGCGAAAACGTAAAAAGAAGTAGTGATATATTGCATCAATTAGCAGTAAGGTAGGTTTATAAATAGATATACCATGAGTTCACATAAATTGAAATCAAATTTTGCCCTTTTTAGAATACATATTCTCATTATATGATTCCATAGTCAAGGTAGTAAAGATAAAGTCTATATAATGAGAATGGCGCAACAACATTTTGGGATACATAAAAGTATTTTACGTACTGATGAGAGAATTGAACAACAATAACGTCAAATGATGAAAAATCGCATTATTTCATCTGAAAAATCGTATGGGTTATGAGGTTATAGCTGTGAAGTCATAGCTATTGTGGTGCAGGAATATTTTGAACCTTTCATTTCGGTTCAAACCTAATTAGCGCGATCCATCCCTGATTTTTTTAAACAATTCTCAATCTAAACACTTTCATTGTGAGTTCAAAATACTTTCACGAATCAATATTGAAAACCGCCTTTGGAAAAATGATGAATTTTTATACCCCCAGACTTATAAAATTCCTAAAACATGTTTATCTTGTCTTAATCGCATGGGTTAAGAGGCAATCCCATTGGTTAGACCAAGATCACACTCATCAGTTGAGTTCTCCTGAATTATGTACTGTATCTTCCTATCGCTTAGTAGCCGAGTGAACAAAAAGAACGGCCCAAGCAGTTAAGTTATCCGTTGAATTACTACGTACGGTAAAACCCTCTCCCATTCTTTTGTACACTATAATAGAAACAGATGAAGGGCTCGAGCAACAGACCGATTCTCCTCGTCTTACCGACATCATCCTCATTCAGAGAACGTTCTTGGGCATAAAAGATAAGTATTATCCCTCGTTTACCCTATCCAGCATTCAACGCAGAAAAAGAAGGAACGGCCATCGGCCCACTATGCGGCTACAAAGCGAGCCCTACATTCTTTCCCACCTACAACGCTCGAGGGAAACAAAGACAGGGGCGATGTTAATTAGGAGGAATTACCATCTGAATGGGCCACTCTTATGCCCCTGGAAGTCGACCCTCTCTCTCTTGACCCTTCCGCAAACAACTGCCTTTGCCCAATTTTGGGGACAAAAAAAGGACCCTGTCGTCGGGAAGGCGCCGCGGGTCTTAGCAAGACATTGTCCAGGGGAGAAACTACGTGGGGACAAAAAAATAATCCTCGGTCACAGAAAGTAGACTTGGAGTCGGGCATATCCGATCGAAATGCACGGAGGACTCTTCAGTTCGAGTTTACGCTTTGAATTAATGTATACAAATTATTAATACAATTTGCTAGTTAATTCTGTGATAAAATGTTAATTAAAATTGCTATTGTAAAATTTAAACTCTGTAATAAAGAATTAAATACTTGGACTACGAATATAAAATATAATTTATACTTAACTTCGCATACCATTCAAATGATAAATACAATTTGCGAGACATTTCAGGGATAAAATTCAAACATAAATTGTAAATTGCTAAGATAAAATGTAAACTCAGTTTTAAGTAATTAGAAATTTGAACTGCTAAAAAATAAAATATCATATACCCTTCGTGAAAATTATATATTGTATCGATCGGACTAGTAATCGACGCTAATTGCAAACTCTAATGCTAACCTATTTACTAAGAAACTTTTTGTCTTATTCATAACTTGGTAATGAAGAGCACACAACTGATCACTAATAAAATGATAAAATCTGACAGTCCTGGTGCCGGATTCTGTTTCATTTTCATTGTGTTAACGCCGCGAGATCATGTCGAAGAGCGTGTCATTAATGGTTTTATTTGCTGAAAATTTACTAATAGTTGAAATTTATTTTCTATTTCTCAATGAATTATTTCAACGTTCGCTACTTGAGGGCGTGATTCGAAAAATGAAATGTCGTGGACAGTATAGGAAACACTATTTTAACGAAGTGTAAAGCGCTGTGAGGTAACAGTTGGCGCCCTTTATATTTATGATGGTGGTAATACCAATGATATCCAAACGAGTGACTTAGATCTTAACTTCAGAATGATCTCCCCTCAATAATGCATGCAATGCCTTTCTATTTTACTTAAGGCAACACACCGAAGTAAAAAAATGGTAACGATCGGAGAGCAGAAGTATCTCCGATAAATCACAACTCATACGTCTTCTGTGCCCCTATATTTTGCGTTAATAATTGGGTTATCACCAATAACTATTTTGAAAGTAAAAGAAACGCACTCTCTGTCACATACCTACATCAAGGCGTTTCTGAAGTTTCACTGATTGTAACATGTGGAACGCTTAAGATTTGATTTCTTTTGTCCATGTTTCGTTAAAATTGTTGAGATTTTGGTTTACCGTATAAAGGGGAAAAATTGAAAAGTTATATACGTCTTGGCCGCGATATTAAGATACACCGATTGATATACTCATAATTTTAAGAGTATCATTATGTATCAAAGGTAATGCACTATACAGGTTTCCATATTCCTAATATTTTATATTATCACATGGGGTGTGTAATTATGCAGGCAGAGAATATTTAGGGTTGTATATACACTGGAAAACATTGCATGGGAATATATGCCCCATCGGCCTATCACTAAAGATTGTTTTTACCCGAAATATCTCCATGAGACGGCATGCCCTTTCTGTTTTTTTCATCTACGCTGGGTTAATCCGACGACATAACTTTTCAGTGTTTAATTAAGCACTGAGATAATACGTTGAACTTTTTTTAACTTGCCTAGTGATTACGTCAAGGGCAAAGGCCTTTCCTTAAAACCCATTGCGCAACGTTTTAAGGACACAATAAAGCTGGAGGTATCACCCAAATAAAAAGTTCCGCCCCATAAATCAAACATAAAGTGGGTATTCAATCTTGAATGTGATTATATTAATGAAGTGAAAGGTAAAAAGTAATAGCCTTTTTCGTCACTAATATTTCCCAAATGGTGGAGAATGGATAAGGGAGCTAGTTAGAGGAACAATTCAAGGTAGTTTGAGGGCCAGACTAAAGGGATGAACGGGTCAATGTTGTAATCACGCCAGAAAGTTATGCGGTGAGAGTCAAGTGTCTCTGGGAAAGTCCTCACCTCATTGCTTCCCTTGCCTACTGCTACCCCTCATTTTGAGACAGTTCTGTTGTATTGCTCATCTAAATGATTGCATAATAAAAATTTTATGTTTTCAAATGCGAGGTGACGAAAACCGTACCTTCATAAATACATCCTCAACAATGAGAGAAAATAATGCGAGAGTTTTCAAGTCCCTCCATAGAATTGTTCATCTAACGAAATAGAAGTGAATGTCGATTTCGTTCGTCGTTTACCAAATAACCTTTTGTGTAATATATATTTTGTGAAAAACGTTGAAATATATTTATTTAGCCATGACTTTGAGGTTCTACTAAAAGTAAACTCACTAACCATTGAGCATATGACACAATTTGAAGATATTTTATTCCTCAATGCAAACTCTGTTAGTCCTCTTCAACCGTATTAATTACTAGTACTTTTCAGGCTTAAACTGGTGGACGCTAAACATACAAAATGAACAAACTTATACTTCTAGTCACAAAATAGCTTTGATAGAGTTAAAGTCATTTTCAGGAATTTTCATCCCATTGCTCTCTATTCAAGTAACCAATAAGCATGGAAAATGACCTCCCAACCATAATTTCCCTTAAAACGACTCTTCCCCTATTTTCTCATGGGTATTCAAAAAAGGTTCTTCGTCATGAAGTTCCCTGAATATGAAATTGAACATATCTAAACCGGAATATATGATAACTTTCAGTCTAAAATTGCAAGTGTGTTTTATTTACCAATTGTTGATCTTTTACTAAAATTCTATTCGTTATATTTTACATATTACCTCTTTGTACCATGGTACTCTTTATTCGTTTCATCTGCCTATACATCACTCAAAGTTTTTCTGATTGATAAATTTGATCTCGAAATCAAAGCAGATAAATAAAAAATTTAAATACGCTATAGTAAAGAGTAGAAACTCGAATTTCACACGTAAATGTTTTATCTCGACTCAATAGCGGTCACTTTCATAAACTCTCACGCCGAAAATATAACCAAATAACAACATTCTCGTGAAACCGTAGAAGCAAATACACACTAAAGCTCTTTCGGTCCGTCATCAATTATGAACCGTAAAGCGATGAGGAGATACGATCATCTCGGGCCACCTTTAAAAATAAAGTGTCACAAATTCCCGCGGCAATTGCGGTCGAGATCATTCGTTTCGGCCGTTTTAATTAAAACAGATGGTAATTGGCTGTTTGAAAGGTGAGATACTTTGACCAAAGGGAATATATTTTTTTCCTTAGGGAGTCTTTATTCCAATTACAGTGTGAATGTTGTCTCTGATCTTGCCCCGCTGGATTGATAATTGATTAGTAAAATTGAAATTAATACTGATTTATTATCTTTCACTTGGTTATCAGGCAAGATGTAACTAATTGAAGGCTACGATAAAACATTTTCTTTGCATACTTTTTTCTACACCAAACAATTTCCCTGAATAAAATTTGATTAAAACTTGTTTCACCATCCTTAAACACATATACACTCGGCAAAGTTACTTTTTTAACATACCTCCAAACATCATTTTAAATCCAAAATTGTTGTTTGCGATTACCAATGGGCTAAGTTTTATTAAGTATAAACGTAGCTCAATTTCCACACTTACTATAGTTAATAAAGAAGTAAAATAGATCGTGCTGTTATAAACCATTTATATAAACTAAAATTGCTCCCGGCGTGTAAAACATTATTCTCTTTTGCTATTTTTAACAATGATGAATTGGTATTAACTATTGGACGTTAAGCGGTCAAAAAAATATATTTCTGCAGGTTGTTTAAGGAACCTAAAGTGTCAATAGAAGTAAAAGAAGGCTGCTATTTTGTGCCAACGCTGAAAAGTTTACTAAAACCATAGTGTACGGTGCATATGATCTTTCAGTGGCAATGGGAAATATTCATCATTTGGTCATTATCAAGCTTGGATAGAACGCAGTATTTCACACTTATAAGTATTAATGAAAGGAAAATACTTATTTTAAGAATTTACCATCTGAGGTTTGAATGTACTACAAATTTATTATTTGAACTCAGGGTGGAACATAAATTCAATCCTGAAATCATCATCTCATAAACTTAATGACGCTGCTTGTACAGCTCCCGATACTTATTGTTAGATCAGCAGCTTTGTTAGCATATCAACCTCATCTAACTCAGCTAATACGGAAAATTTATAGCGCAAATATCACGAACCTTATTTCGACCTTATTTCATGACGGAAAACTCAATGCGCCACCGAGTACTCACATCTATGGAGACCCCGGGTTATACTCTAGAATCAAATTTCTAAAGACTTAACTTAAGAGCGTAACTTATAGCATCCATGAACATCGAAAAACTACGTTTTCAGGGATGCTATTGCGCTTAATACTAGTTACTTGAATATGCATTAGCATAATAACGTTTAAGTGATTAATATAGACAGAAAGATACTCTGCGCATTTAACACGCATATACTCAATGCTAATGAAGATATCAGGTTAACTACCTACTTTGATCCTGCGATATTTTTTTAAGATAATAATTGGAAAATGCAAGATAACTTTAATAAAATTGATGACCTGGATACTTTGACTGCATGAACTCGTACAGGAAAGGTATGTGTTCCTCAGAATAACTTCACTTATGCTATCCTCATTCATTTTACCTCTCGCCGCCACACTAAATCTGCTAGTATATTACAGTTTGCGAAGTCATTAATACGAAGTCACAGTAAATATAGATTTTTGTTATCTGCATGAATTCAGAAAATTCCAGTTCACCAGTATTAGGCTGGAAATACTAGAGTATTTTCAATCAATAGTATTCAAAAGTAATGAACAAACATGTTTCGACCGTATGGAATCGTTTCAGGTTCGACGTGGTGAAAATGCGATATCTACATGATTAAAAACCAATGTTTATATCTTTGTAAATGACATACAATGTCGAAACCAAGGTTGGTAGTGGAGTTTTATATTAAGCGTGGTAATTATTGGTTGCTTGGTAAAGTTTAAACTTCTTGAATAAATGAAAAATCCTCCGTTATACTTGAAATTAAGAAACTCAACTCTACTTTTACTTCTTACACGACGCGAAACCCGCGAAACATACACTATAATGCATAGATACGTTGTTAACAATGAATATCATGTTACTAAAATAAATACTCAGGGTTTATAACCAATTATGGAATCTAAACTGACTCTCCGATAGAAATTAATATTGGTGTTTATAATTTAACATAGATATAAGTTTGGAGCTTACACCCTTGAAGATTTCACGAGGCCGGGCCCCAGTCATTAGAATATTCATCGCCATTATAAATTTTCTATGGCTTAAATGGATGACGATACCCATGTCTTGAATCCTCGTATGCACCCAGCGAAAGGGTCATGAACACCTTCGTAGTTCAGAGTCAGTAAAGCTTGGTTTATCATCTGTCCCCTTTTAGAACCTGCCAAGCTCCGCACACCACTCAATATTTCATGCGTTAGAGGGCGCATAAGAGCGTGGTGTCCTTACGACTGCCTCTGAAACGCCGTCCACGAGGATTTTCAACAGCATAGGGTGGGGATTTGCAAATGGGGTTACGACGCGCTGAGGAGAGGGAAAGTCTTTAGGACAAGAGCACCTTCTTCGGTCATCCTCTGAGCTCAGAAGCACCCGGAGGAAAAGCTTGCTCTCCTTCTCAAACCTTCGAATACATGACTTTCCACTTCAGACTTTATTCACGACATTACTGGGCTGAAAAAGCTATAAGCTTTATAATTGAAATTCTGGAAGTTTTCAGTACTTGAAATTATTTAATACACAAGGTGAGATTCATCCATAACTCAAGAAGTAAATAAAGAGGATAATGAAGCAATAGAAATAGGTATATCGTAATATGTAATATGATTCATCAAATTTTTACCTTTGTATTGCTGTAACTTACTACACCTATCACTATTCAATGCACCTACATCTTTCATTCTCTTCAACATTTTTTACTTGAGTTTTGGTGAATCTTACCTTGTATATTAAATGATTCAAGTATTGAAAACTTCCATTATTTCAAATAATAATCTTATAGCTTTCTCAGTCCAGTAACGCCGCGAATAATGAAGCGTTTCAAAAAACAACATTCGGAAACGAAGACAAATTGCATGGATGAATGCTTGATCAAGTTCATTATTATAAGAGAACAAGAGTGTCTGGCAAGTATTTCAAGTCTTTTAAGATGTTTTCCAAATTAATTTTCTTTTGATTTTACCGATTTTATCACCAGAATTTGGATATTAGATGATTTTACGAGCGTTTAAAACTATCCCTGTGATTATATGTACACACCTGGTGGATTTTTAATTAGCATGGCTTCCATTACTTCCCAGAAAGCTTTCAAATTAATATGAAAACTCAGTGATGCGCTGCTCGGAATGGTAAGTTTAATGAAAATTGTTCCATTACTTTTGGCTTTAATGTTGTGGTTTCCCAGCCAATATTTCTTTTGTACTTCATAATCACTGTGAGCTCATGCTATTTGGCCACGTAGCATTAGTGTTCAGCATTGCAACCACTTAGAGGGTGACGTTTTTCCAACTCTTAGATATCCTATCAACACTCTGAATATTACCAAGATTCTTCCACGTTCGTCTCATCTACTAAAAGGTTTCATATAGGCCTCCTTAGGCCTCCTCGTATTTTACATATAATTATGCCAACGTGTTTTATGTATATTGAAATTCGAGAAAATGATATAGAACTTAATTGTCACAATAAGTCTTCCTAAAAAAATTCGGAATTCGAATTTATATGTAAGATGGTAGCACATCAGAAAAGCAAGCCGGGTAGCATTCAAATACGAAATTAGGTACAAAAAAATGTGAATAAAAAACAAAGGTGTAAGGGCAACACGGGCATTGGCTTGGAAAATTGCAAACGTTAGCTCAGATAATTTAGTTTTTTCATTAACACCCCAATGTTGTCAGAGCACATGATTAGGGATAATTAAGATACTGCCTTCAAATATATATTTTTCGGATCTAATGGATTTACATATAATACATTTCATTGATACAAGTAAATGCAGTATATATGCGCTCGTAGAGAGGAAAGTTTAATTGACAGAAAAATAGAGCATTCATTACGATGTCCCTCATAATTGAATAGGCACAATTTTAGCACCAGGATAAAGTAAAATATAAAAAATATGCATGCTAACCTCAAAGTATCAGCAAAAAGAGCAATAATTCGTTAAAAATTTGTTCGCTTAGAGAAGGGCACAAGTTCAACACGTCATCCATCGGATAAAACGTTAAGAGATTCAGCCGTGGTCTCCTTGGCGTCTTTAATCACAAGGAGGTTAACGCTGACGAGGGGTTTTCCTCCAAATTTACTTCCCTGCCCTCATTCCATGGTTTGAATGATATGTTCCCTCAGTAGCTTTCTTCAAATAGAGTTACGGCAGACACTAGGTTGAAAACGAAGCATTTTTCAACTCTGAGCATTATAAACTACGGTGGTATGAATCGAAGCTTATGTTTTCTCATTCATCATTGATACATCCATGCTTATTTCAACGTATCAGCAATAAGGGAAACAATGAGTTAAATGTAAATGCCATAAGAAGGGCACAAGTTCAACACGCTGTCCGTTGAATGAGACGTTAAGCCGTGGTCTCCTTGGCGCCTTTAATCACAAAGAAGCTAACGCTTACCGCGGAGTTCTCTCGATTTTTCCTTCCCTACCCTCATACTATTGTGCGAATGTTCTGTCAGTCGCCTGCTCAAAATAGAATTAAGGTAGAAAGTAGGTTGAAAAGCTTGCTCGTTATGCAATTCAGATCATTACTAATTACGGTGGTATCAGTGGCGTCATGACAAAATTCACAATGGCGGAACGCACTTTCCTTAGATTTTTTTTACAAGTGAAATATTATTCTGTGTGTTTTTATCGCAAGTCACATAATTATTATATAAAATACCTTTTTTAATCAATATTTAAGTTTTGGATGTGATAATTTTTGCTCACAATAAATATTACTATTTGACCAAATTGTCTTTTCTTAACCGGCGTTCCACCGCCGCGCTGTTCCGGCTTCATGACATCACTGGGTGGTATGTATCGTGTAGTTACCTACCATTTAGTCTAGATTTTTAGAACTAACATTCAACGCTCGATCTACAAGCTTGTTCTGCATTTCAGCGAGCGAAGTACTTAGCACAGGTAGGTACTTGTAGTGCGCGCTAGCGACTTCCCGAACACATGGCACACGGCGGCGTACGAGTGGCCTTTTAAAGGGTACGACGTTTTATGAGCCGGGGCCTTGAAAACGAGCCACGGAGGCTCAAAGGCACGCAAAAACATTTTTGACCCTCCCCGACCACGGCGGGGTGTCCTCGCCCCGTTTTTGCTCCCTGAACGACGAGGCGCAGTTTTCACCGCCTTTCGGAAATGACGCGGAAGGGGAGGTTGAACAGCTTTTAGAAAGGAAAACCCCTGGATGGCTTTGCAGGGTGGAGATGGGAGGTCAACCTGTTGGGAGAAGAGGGCTCTCCTCGTGGAAACGCTCATAAATTACTGAGGCTCTCTAAGGAGGAGGCTGGGAAGGAAGTCAAAACTAGTGCACTTACACTTCTTAACCTCGCTGTTTTCACAGAATACCTAAAATTTTGATCGAAGACCTTGACAATAGCAGACAGTGTTCATTAATGTTGATGATATTGGTTTGAAAATTATTGTCCCATTCAACGCTTTCCTCACCAAATACTCTCCGGTAAAAGACTAAGATTATTTATGTAACAGGTGTTAAACTCATTACGATAGCTTCTTATTAGAAATAAATAGCATTATTTATACTTTAAAGCCACCAAATATTATTGAAAGGCTAGTGAAAACTCATAAATACGTATTTTTTCTCTGCCCATAAATTATTGACGTTCTCTGAGAGGAAAGCTTGGAAGGGGGAATCGAAACAAGTGCACTTACGCTTCTTTATTTAGCCGTTTTCATTGAATACCAAAAATGTTGATCGAAGACTTTGGAAATAGAATACATTGTTCATTATTGCTAAATATATTGGTTTGACAATTATTGTTCCTCCCAACACTGTTCTCTCAATATACGTATTTGGTTTATTTAACAGGTATTTGACTCATTGGAATAGTTTTTATTTGAAAAGAATAACATACTGCAAACTTTAAAGCCACTGCAGGTTAGTAAATGGCTTGTGTTAGAACTCATCAATACCTATTTTTTCTTTTCTACTCATTAATTATTGGCGCTTTATAAGGAGCGTAGATAAGGGAACGAAAGTCAAAACTTGTGCATATACGCTTCTAAACCCAGCTGTTTTCGCAGAATACCTCAAATAAGTTACAGAGGCAGGCGAGATATAGTGGAATGAAATCATTACTAATGAATAAGAGAGAGGCAATTTTCCACAAATTTATTTAACAAAGCATGGCGCGCTTTGACCGTCATGTCATTCTCAAGTACAATATGAACTTGAGTATGACATATGAGTACAAAATTATTCATATTGTACTTGAGAATGACCTGACGGTCGAAACACATCGTGCTTTGTTAAATGAATTTGTTTAAGGTTGAAATCTCTCTTATTCATAAATCAGAATACCTAAAATATTGATCGCAGGTCTCGAGCTGCGAAGAAAAGACAGTTACCATTAATGCTAAAGACGTTGGTTTGACAATTATTACAACACTCAACTCCTCACCGAGCTTAAAGTCTTCTAAGCTCAAGCTTACATAAAAGACTAAGATTATTTATGTAACAGACGTTTTACTCATTATAAAAGCTTTTTATTCGAAATTTATACCATTTTACATCCTTAAAACCCACCATAGGTTAGGATAAACTCAAAAATATGCATATTCTTCTCTGCTTATAAATTACTGACGATCTCTAAGGAGAAGACTTAGAAGAGAAAGTCGAAAGTATAAATTAAATTACAAATTCGTATTTTCTTCTTTGAGCCTCCCCGAAAAGGCCTAAATGTACTAAAATAAAAAATGCATTGCCTATAATTGATAACCCAGCATTTGAATTGATTTTTTATAAGTTATGAACAACAGTGGCGCCGACTCCATGGGGCCTGAGGGGGCCAGAGCCCTCTAAAAAATTCGTTATGGGTGTGAGGAAATAAATGTGTCGGGCTTGTCGATTTTCCCCTGAGTGTCAAGATATCGAGATTCGAGTTATCAGGGTTCTAATGTTGATCGTATGAATCTTCTTAAATCATAAAAAAACTTAAAACTCACTACTTATAAAATTTCCCGGGGCAAGATCACCGGTTTGGGCCCTTAGAAGCTTTGGAATCCATATTGTGCTCCTATGAGCTCATTTTCAGATGAAGATTTCTTATGAGGATGAGAGGTTGGAAATCTTTCGCGGGCTGACGGGGAGGGGGGGAAGGGGGTCAGCGAAAGTTCGTCTGGTGATATCGTAATTATTGATTCCTTTATCGACTAATTGACCTAAATTGTGTTGAAAACGGTATATGCTAACTACTACCAATGATGAACAATAATCTTTACAGTCAGGACAAGATGAAACCAAGTCATATGCCAACGCTGTAGCTAGCTCATCATCTCCTCATTCTACTGCCCATCTCCATGGACTTAGGGTAACGCCAACTCAAATGTTGTAGCGGATCCCGGGTACATTTCAATACAAGTGTATAGCTTTCTCGTCATATAACTTTTAATTTTTTGTGAGGAAGGATTTTAATTCTTAACACGCCAATCAAAGACGTAACTCATTTATAAATTCCTCTCATAAAGCATACATTCATTCAAAAGCGTTTCCGTGAGGAAAAATCAATGATATCGAGAGACTCTACCGTTTCAATTATGGATATGATATGTGAAGAAGACACCGACAGACTTGGTCATTTTCGTCAAAAGGGAAGGGTTCCCAAGGAAGGGCGGATAGAAACTTGGCGTCAACATTGGCCAGGTCTTAGCCGAATAAGCCAAGGCTCATGCGTAACATAAGTGGTGTCATGGTTCCGGAACGCCGTTCCGATACTAGTTAACAAAATACATATTTGTCACATAACACTTTCATCAATTTTGTTGCCTCAAAATTTATAATATATACCTTAGTAACCAAAAAATTTTTAATTAAATGTAAATAATGACTTGTAATAAAAAAACACATAGTAATATTTCACTTATAAAAAAAGTTAGGAAAAGTGCGTTCCGGCACTGCCATTGTGCCATGACGTCACTGCTTAACATCCCATCCGACAAAGGGAGTACTGCAATTGAGCCTCGGAGCACTCTCCGTTAAGCGTTCTAGTAGGGATGGAGCAAAGTCTGAAAAATCTTCGCCTTTGCCGGGATTTGAACCTGGAATTTCGGGGTTGGACGCTAACAATCCACCGTCCAAACCAACCCAACCCAATTTGAGTATATTACCGGAAACATGCCTCAATGAAGACAGTTGGAAGAGGAGGGGGTTTCCGATGAAAAACACATACGAAAATAGTAAAATAATGGTACGGAGAACGAAAGCATTGGAAGACGAAAAGTTACAAAATGTTTCAATCTCTACTCCATTGGTTCACCGAATGTCTCAACATTTGATCGGAGATTTTCTTAGGCTTTAAATAACACATTGTGCTTACAGGTAATTTACATTTATCTTATAAAAGCATGTACATTACTGTAAATTAAATGTATAACACTGTCATGTTAAATTGTGGTGAAAGAATGATTAACTAACCTACAATTAAAAGGCAATGCGGGGTTATTCTTATGACTTATTCATCTATGGAAAGGAATACGTCTCTTTATCCTACCAGCAAAAAGTGTTATTCACATGCGCTGCCAAGAGAAAAAAACTTCAATCGGACCCCTTGATGGTTTTTATCCTCACTAAAAAGGGATGAATTAACCTGTTGACAGAGAGGGTCCGAGTGAATTCTCATAAATAATAGAAGACTCTCCAAAGAGGAAGCAGGGAACAGAATTTACTGAAGCTGGGACTTGCGTGCTTCCACTCAACGCTATCCTCACCGAATACGTTCCGGGCCTAAACATTAGATAAAAGACTAATATTATTATTTTAACGGGTGCTTAAATCATTAGGATAGCTTTTCATTAGAAGGGATAGCATTATACATGCTTTCGAGCCACAATAGGCTACTGCAAGGTTAATTTAAGCACATAAACACGTATTTTCTAATCTGGACCTCCCCCATAAAGACAAAAATGTACTTGATAAAAAATATGTTGCCAATTATTTGTAACCTAACGACGTTGAGCACTAAGAAGTTTTTTAATTATTTATTTTCTTGAAACAAGGAATTTTGATGGCAAAAATGCATCGTTCGTTAGCCCATTAATCCCCAGCGTTGCGTTAACGCAACATTATTGAATCCTAATTCTCAGAATAAGATTCTACCTCAGAATAATTTGTTCTTTGAAGTATCTCTAGTTCTAATTTTGTCATTTCAACCAACATTTTCATTCACATAATTGTATTTTTATGACTGATTGTTTGGCATAAAAATCGATGCGCACATACGAGACACCCTAGAAAAAATGACATACCCCTGCATGTCCGTTATGGTAGAATGGGGCATTTCCTCCAAAGGAATACTGATAACTCCCGGCGAAGATGTCGAGTGTACAAATCAAGATAAAAAATAAAATATGTAACTTAAGTTTTAAGAATCACTTTTTTTTGCATTTATTTTCTTGAGTTTTCCCAGAGTTGCGTATACGCAGCATTTTGAAAATCATATATTACGATGAAAATATTTTTTATCCAAAAATTCATCTTACTTAGGCCAAAATAAATCTGAAAATGCGAAACCAGCGAAGTTTAATGCCCTACATTGTCTGGAGAATAATGGGTTAATTGTATCTTTCCACCCTCTCTAGTCACTCATATCATTGGTATTTATTTCAATGGTTGATCAATTCCCAAATTCGATTAAAAAACAAGGTCTGGGTTATGCTCGTAGAACTTTATATTGATAAAATGATAACAACGCCTCCTTTTCGAACAAGAAAAGAGAACTATGGTATGAGCTATGTGAATCCGTTAATACAATTTCAAGAGTAAATAACATATTTGCACTTTAATTGCAGACAAAATGTATGATTCAAATAAAAATTGACAGTATTAACCTTTTACGGTCAGACGATATGTAAATTTTTAAGATTTATGCCATTATCAACAAGTTCGCTAACCCTCCTAAAAAATCCTGAATAGGATAATACATGACATAAGTATGTTTTCTACATGATTAATGGAAATTAGGATGCATTCTTTCGGAAGTATTTCTTTTGAATTGTGAAGCTTAGGCGGGAGATGCTAAGACGGATAGGAGAAAGTGTGGGAGCTACCCATTTATTGTTATCCAGACCGAAAATTTAGGGGTTGAGGATTCCTCGTCGTTTTCACTGAAATCAAGAGACAGGAAGTAATCCTCTAGAGGTTCAAAGAGAGAGAGGAAAGATGTGCGTGGGAGAACGCGCGAGGAGTAGCAGGTCGTCGGAGAAGTTGAGGCCCATCAGCCATGTCAATAAGTAGGAGACGACCCCTCAACGCCTTGAAGCCTCCCCTACAGACGGCCACGAAGACGCTTATTTTTCAATAGGGCGATGACTCCACCAATTCCAAATCCTTACAAACTTAATCCCCATTTTCACTCGGGAAATACCATTATGGGACTCATTAAACTCTTGGGATGACATTTCTGTCCCTCTTCGTGTGGATCCGTCAACAGTTTTGTGCGGTTCTCCATTCGCAGATAAGGCATGAATGGAGGTTTGACGGCATGATTAAATGAATACCTTTTTCCAAAAGTGTAATTTCCAAAAAGGTGAATAGCAAAGTAAGCGAGGAGAAAATGGTTGGTACATTTAGTCTTACTTGACAAATAATTATGAATAAAATTCATAAATACGTATTTTAATTTTCTCTTTCCATACAGGTGGTCTCCTTCTAATTACTCTTCTAATGAATCTTTGAACAGCCATTTATTTAGCACCTTAGCTATTATCCATTATTGGTTAAACTATGATGACTTTAACGGTGCATTATACGAGGTTGCGGCAAGTAATGGTATTTGACCTAAGTTATTCTCTCCCTGCTCTTTTTAATTAATGCTCTCCTCACTCAGCCCTCGTTTCACTTATAATTATTTTTTTTCATGATACCTAGAAGCGTTTTACTATTATAAACGATGTTTCTGCAGCATTTTTCTCTCTCAGGAGCAAGCTAGGTTTTCAAAACAAACATTTCCCTGCGGCTCCAAAAATACGCCCTAGTAGACTTTGAAAAGTTATTTTCTATTATTTCAAGAAATTATTCATCAGCAGCGTAGGAAAAATTGGTTGAAGAAATCACCCATTATTCACATGAAATGATTAGTTGGACAACTCGGTTGACTTTTGTAAATGGATCAGATATTCAAATAGCATACGACAACAATTCACATCCACCGATCGCACTAGCTTCTAGCACCCAAAAATTATTGAAATACGATAAAATTAAGGGCTATCGTTGTATTCATCTAAATGGTCAGTAATTGTACAGAAATTAAAACTTCTTTCATTTATGCCAAAAATAATTAACGCCAAAACTAGGTATTTGTATAAGACTTCTGCACAGAGAAAGATGTGAAAAAATGTGTTTCGAAATTTAGCCTATTATGTTTTACTCTGCAATCTATCTTTAATACAAAAAAATGTCCAGTTTGATACAGTCTTTAATACCTCATTATATTCCTATCCTTGCCGGTAGAGGGCAAATAACCTAATTCGAGGCATTTAAAGCTAAAGAGCAAGTCATTAGCAGCCTACAACTCTTCAGCAAGAAATTTTTTCCGCTCCGATGATTCCCATCTGCTGAGTGAAAGGGTTTTTGGAAGTTTTGGATTTCCTGATGGCTTAAAAGAGGCCGGTTGAAATGCTTCTTCGTTCCTGACGGGAGGGAAATGGCTTTAATTACACTTTCATGAACCCAGGAGTTATTTATTCTCCTCAATGTTAATGTACCTGCTGCTGTAAAAATGTAGCTGAGACTCCACTAACAATTATACCTAACACAGTTGACAGGAATAATTCTCGAGCAGTGCAGTCACCAACATAACAAACAATTATATATTATGATGACAATAGGATTTTTTATTAGACCGTTGATTTAAATACGTTGTATCATTATTTATTCTTGAGACTCAAAAAAATGAAAAAAGTCTAAAATTGTTATTGTTCACAAGTAGATACAGCAGTTCCACCATATCGATACACCAAAAAATGTACCTTTCCTTAAAAGGTAAAATTTGCGTTGATGTCACACTTGCGTGTCAAATAATTCGTCATTCAAATTATTTCTTAAATTAATTTCTCTGATAATGCATATAATCCTAAAAACACATTAAAAAATCTTTTTTTTTGAGCCAAAGCCAAGAAATGAGCTGTCTTTCTGATGCAGATGAAATTCTCTAAATTATCTAGAAATTTGAGTGTTTCGACAATTTTTTCTATTACTGAGCATAAGATCCAATTTCTCGCCACGCTGGAAATATAAGGTAAACAGAAAGGCATAAAACTAATATCATTCTAAAAGATTTTTGTAATTGGTGAAATGTTTATTCGAGACTCAAATCACCGATGGCGGCGCTGCAGGCGCTGACAATATGGCCGACGCAGCGAGGTTAGTGTTCTGACAATAGCATAGGCGTAGAAGGAGCACAACTCTGTGGTAGGAAGTATCGTCGAGGTATCCCGCTGTATCAATTGAAATACGTCGAGGAAGATGTTTCTTGGCTATGAAGAGGTATATAGATACCTAGGGGCAACAACGAATAGCGGCTGTGCCACGGAGGCAGAGTGTATTTTAAGTGCGGGATTTGTTAATTTCCGTTGGTTGCCTTAGCGAGCAAGGCGGTGAATTGAAAGTATTGGCTTTGGAAAGTATTGGCTATTGGTAATGCATAACATATATTACTTACAACGTTATCACAATACTAACAAAATAACACTGGACGGCATGATTATCGGCCCAGACACCATTCCTGCTGCTTTTACTGTAAAATGACCTCCTAAATCCGAATATGAACTCCGTTTTTCCCCATCACCCACCATTTTTGGGGGAGTTCCCCCCTCCAATTTTTATCACTTTTCAGTCATTTGGAGGAATTGAAACGATTATTTTAGCATTTAAATTTTTTCTAAGGGTTTTTAGAGGTGCAAAATTCTAAAAAATATATATATATGGTAAGGAGGTAGATATTGGGAGAATAAGTCTCCGTAAATTGTGTAAAAACGCATTAAGAATTTTCAATTTCGCCATTTTTTCGCAATTTTTAACGTATTTTTAAAAATTTCCAGCTCCCATTTCACGTCTTCCTCCACCGAATGATAAAAATATGTATAAAAACAAGAAACAGCAGTAATAATAAAAATATTTTGCTGCATAGCATAGCAACAATGATTAAAATTTGTAGCAATACCTCGGAAGGTTCACTTTACTACGCTGGCCCTCGCAATGCCTCGCCCGCTCAGCCTTGGACGGCAATTCTCTTAGCTTTCGCAGCTAAAAAGGATAAGTAATACTTCCTTATTCCACGAAAAATATAAGATTAAGATTTTATATTCTCATTTCAGTTAAAAAGTTTTCTTTCTCCTTAAGAATGGAGTTGCACAAAGTATCAGCCTCTCAAATCAATTGTGTGTATTGAAGTTGTCGTCATCTTCCCTCGGTATCTCTAGCAATCGCAGAGTCAACTCTTTCGGTGTTTTGGACAAGGATGATCCTTTTTTTCCAAGTAGTTAAAATTGTGCAAAACAGTAGAAGTTCAGCGTGGAGGTTTTCGGGGTTACATAGATTCATCTCTGCAGACAAATCTGATCGCAAATCAATCTACAGAATCTACGCGGTAGTAACCCCGAAAACCTCCACGCTGAATCCTCACCACACCGCGAAAGCCTACACAAGGATTACAGTAGAAGTTGTTTCACTCCGTCTTTTTCCAAGTGAATGTCAGTATGTGGGCTTGAGTTGTGATCATTACCGTGATTAAATGTGTAATTATGTTACCATGTGTAAAAATCAACCTCATCCCTTCCGCTATGTTTGCGGTGAATTTACTTAAACATCGCAACAATAATCTCTTCTTTTAATTTTTAAAACTGCTTATAAATTTTACTTTGGCTGCCAAGTTAGCGGTCAGGGCTAGGATTAAGCTCCAAGTGTTTGTTGCACCACTTGTTACAGTAATTTAACCAAATACTCGGTCAAACCACTGTAGCATATGGCACATAGTTTCGCGTAAATGAATGGCATCTCTTAGAAAAGGGCATAAAAATCTTTTCCTATGGGGCTAGACAGTCAGCACTGAAATTACTTTTTATGGAAGGTAAAGGCTTGGTTTTTTCTGTAATTAAATGCATTGTTGATAGAACTGATGATGCCATGTGACGCAAAAGATTGAGACTGTTTATGGATTCGTCAAATACAAGCTTTAAAGTGGTCCTGTTGGCCAATGGGAATGAGTTACCTTCTGTCCTTTCTGCATACTCTGCAGATATGAAGGACACGTTGAAGGAGAGTATTTCAGTTGAATCCTTGAAAGAATTAATTATCGTGATTATAATTGGTAAGTTTACGCTGATCTGAAAGTTGTCGCTCTACACATGGGACTGCAATCAGGCTTTACGAAATACTGCTGCTTTCTTTGTGAATACAACAGCCGCGCCCGTGAAAAACATTACATAGTACGGAATTGGCCTCTGCGAGAAAGCTTTACTCATGGTTATAAAAATGTTGCTTATGTTTCCCTGGTTTCGACAGAAAATATTCACTTGCCACCATTGCACATAAAATTAAGACAGATGAAATACTTTGTGAAGGCAATGGAAAAGACAGGAGCTGAATTTCAATTTTTAACTTAATTTCCTCGTCTTGCAATTAGTGAGGCTAAAACCAAGGAAGGAACTCGTGGACCCCCAGATTAGGAAACTTTTCCAAGATTCGACGTACATGAAACACCTGAATTATAAATAAAATCGAGCTTGGCTTGGATTCGGAAGCGTGTGTTAGCTGTGAGAATGAGCTGAGAAACGTGTGAATTGCTGTCAGCGTATTAGGCCATGGGGTTTAACGTGTCACTAAAAATGCATTTCCTTCATTCACACCTGGATCTTTTCATAGAATATTTACGAGCAGTTTCAGATAAACACAGGGAATGGTTCCATGAAGACATCACCAAATTTGTGAGGAGATTTTCAGGGAAATTGAATGCGGTCATGCTGATATATTAGGCCTACTGCTGTTTTTGCATGAGAAACTTCTACCTCACTTCACACTGGTTATTTTTCTCTTTGTTGATGCGCGTGTGGTATTGAGGGCACCAGCATGGTAGCGTACCTTCTCAACTGTTGGCACACCTTTTCATTATTTTTTCTATGCCGTGTACCTAATTTTTTTTATTATCGCTGATATAATCTGTTGATATGTATATTTTTCCATCATTGTAGGATATTTGGGGTATGGAAAAATAAAATGGGAGCTGAAAAATGAAGAAAATAAGTGAAAGAATTGCGAAAAAAGGAAAGGTTGATCATTTTAATGGGTTTTTTTTAAATCATTAACGGAAATCAATCCCCCCAAATCGACAACCTTACCATTAATTATCATGTTTTAGAACTTTTCACCACTAAAAACCCTAATAAGAAATATAAATTCTACTATAATCCTTTTCATTCCTCCAAGACATATCAAAGTGATGAAAATTAGAGTGGGGGCTTCCCCCTGAAAATGGTGGGTGATGGAGGAAAGCGGATGTCATGTTCGGATTCAGGAGGTCATTTTGCCTAATAATTAGCAGGAATGGTACCTGGGGTCAAATGTCTGGGTCTGGGGTTTTTGTCGTCCAGTGTAATTAGAGAAAACTCAATATACCCAACAATGCCAAAGATTTCTCAATGTGGTTTCCCACCGTCGGGGTTTACCGTCAAGGGGAATGATGAATTGCAGTGATCAAAATCAATTAAAAGACCTCACACACATATATATAAATGCATAAAATACATTACTTACGAAGTTATCGAAGCTTAACACTAACAATTTATCCAGGGAAAACTGAATATACCCTACAATGCCTATGATTTCGCAACGTGGTTTCTATATTACCAACGTCACAGTTGAGTGACGAATTGTAGCAATGAAAACCAACTTAAAAGCCTCAAACACAATATCAATGGATAAAATATATTGCTTACGACGTAATGATAGCTTCATGTCAGCAAAATAACTACAGAATCCGAGAATACCGAACAATACCAATGCTTGATCAACGTGGCTTCCTGCGGTAAATGCCTAGCCGCCTATGGTTCCCTCGAAGCTCTACTTTCGAATTCGGCCGATAGTTGGCGTCTCCCTTGTCTGGATTCTCGAATATAGTCAAAAATAATTTTTAGCGGCGAGATGTAGAAAGACGAATATAAATGAAAATGTAATATATCTTCTACTTTTTTGAGTGGTGATAGTTCCTCGGTTTTTACAGAGGAGACGTAAAATTAATAAGTTAAAGGGGTTGTAAGATAAAACAGGACTTGGCGAGTAAATTAACACTCCGTCGTTCACCATTATGTGAGTAATTAGTTGATAAAAGCTGTAAATTAACACTCCGTCGTTCACTATTAAGTGAGTAATTAGTTGATAAAAGCTGAAAGAAATATTTTTTGCCACTGGTCTGCATCCTAGCTTTAAAAAGAGGACCATTTGTTCGATTACGTTGAGCGAGATTCGTTTATAAGTGGATTAACTTTCACCTGGTGCATTTGAGTAATTAAAATGCACAAGAAAAGTTCTTTTCAATTCCGTGTCAGTGAATAGACAGCCGTTGAGTATAAATATGAACAGAACATCTCTGATCAGTAAAGAGATAAGGGATAATCTCTTTTCTTCCTTCTTTCTCTTTTATTTTTGTCGCCTTTTTAATCACGCAAAGTGAAACAATAGGCTTTTTAATTAATTTAATCATAAAAACCAACCAAAGAAACACATTATAATGTTTTAATTCACTCTAGGGACATGAGTTCAGTACCTATTTAATTAAGAGAGCATTTGAATAATTGAAACATTTTAATACTAGAGCAGAAGGAGCAGTCGAGTTAGTTACTCAAAGAAAAGTGATGGTCAGGAGATGTATAGCAATTTACATTTATTCAACTCATATTGAATAAAAGAAAGAATTTTCTCCGAGATGCTATCCTCCAAGTAATAATTACTAAATATTTTTTCCTAGAATTTGGGAAATATTAAAATATTCAACCGAACAAAAATACGTTCAGTGAGGCAAATTATATTATATGATTACCGATGCAGGTTAGGCGAGTGGCTAGTGGATGGATAGTTATTATCAATACATTACTATCTATCCTTAGCCCGTTTAATACCTCTAAATGAGGTTAAATGGGGTATAATACCCCTACTGGAGAATGCATTATTTTTTGAGATTCAGAGGTTTTTTAAGAACTATTATTAAGTTTGAAGTGGGTTTTAACCATCAAAAGACTATAATCAAATTTTACACCCCCGATTAAGGAACTACATTCCGTCCTTTTTTTTCAAAAATATCCCACCTGACTGACCTATCCAATTCCTCAGAACACTTCTGAGTGAGCAAAAGGATTTGCTTCAAGTCTGTTCTCTTCATTTACGGGGAAAGTTCAATAAAGGTTTTCACTATCGCATAATTAATGAGTGTCGTACATAGATTTTGGAGTTCTTCGCTGTTTCTCTGGTTAATACCTGGATATTTTACATCATTAAGGGGACGCATCGTTCCCACTCGATCAGCCTATGCCACGACGCATTACTCCTATCAAATTTAGTATATTATCTTGAAATTTTCAGCGAAGCACACGAATTTGAGGTCTTACACATTACTAAATTAGTAACTTTGTAAAATGGTTATCTCAAAAGACATCGATTCAAAACAGGAAAGTATTACAAAATAGAATTGATCGCGCAACTTTGATGCACCAGTCAATAAAGCACTTATCATTCGAATTGTTACATGTTACAGTCATTATAAAAGGCATTTACAGTCATTATAAAATGCATTTTCAAAAGGACCAAGGCCTCTCATAACCTTTTGGCCACCGAATGCGATTGGATATCACTGGATGAGCCCATTTAACCACGGCATAGTTAATCTAAACAACCAAAATTTGTCTGAAAATAATTCGCTTGACGGAGACTAAAAGGAAGGCTATCTTAAACGCGAAGACCTCTAAAAGGACATATGGCATCGGAGGCGATTCAATACTTACATAAAATAGCAAGTAAATTCTTTACGTCTGAATGACTAGTTTCACAGCTTCACTGTAATTTCAAAGTAATAATAATTACTCCCCAAGCCAAAATACAAGAAATGATGAAGTACATTTCAATGTTTCAATTTCATTTTTTTATCACGCACAAACAATGAACCGATGAGGTGCGAAATACTGGAGCATAGCGATAGGAATGTATCATAGCCATAGCGCAGTGGCATAGGCACGGGATCATTAGTGCACAAATGAAGTATTTTAACCATACTGGCTTTTTCCTGATTAATCACTCGTGATCTTTCGCAGGCGCCTGTTCACATGGAGGCAGAGATAGTTATTTTTAGAGAGGTGGGATGGGATGGGTGAGGGAGGGGGACGAGGGAGTTATGTCTTGCGGGGTAGGAAGGAGCTGTTAAGTGGCAGCGGTGTTGTTCCACGAGCCATCAATTGGCTGATTAATGCGATTACTGTGTTCCTCAATACGGGCGGTGTCGACAAGAAGGTTGGCCGAAGGGGTCAACCGCAACATGCCCAAAGTATTTCTCCTACTTTTATGGCCATTCCCACCACACCCCCTCGTTTGCCAACTTTTTGCAAAATATGGTAGGAGATAACATACTTTGCTCATCATAACATTAGTGATTTAAAATTTCTTAATTTTTGCCACGGGCATACAAAATTAATTAAAAATTGCGCATGAAATTTTAGCTGACTTTCGCTACAAGTAACGCTGAGTTCCATGCTTGAACTTAAATGGCTTATATTTTAATTCATATTCCATAATCATTGTAAAGAATGCATTATGTGCATGCGCAATAATTGAACTGTTTTCATTTTGATCAACTTTTGATGTGCAAGTCATCGGCTTATGCATCGTCAAATTTCACTGCACAATCTTCGAAGAAGGATTTCTTTAAAAATTCTTAGAAGACAAAATAATAAAAAATTTGAAAAAAAGATATAATTTTGAAAAAGATTAATTATCACTTTTTAAAGCATTAACTCGTAGATTTTTAGTATCACTACCTCAATATCGTACATACAATCGATAAACATCCTAAGAAAGCCAAGTAACTGGGAGTGATAACCAAATAAATGTCCCAACCAGAATCTCTGCTCGCAACGCCTACGTGCCACAAATGCTTGCAAGCTTTCGTCATCTACAGTGTATGGTGAGGCCTCGTCCGCCCACCTCTTCTCCTCATCGCCTTCCTCAGACTGTATTACCGACCTCGTCCATTAAGACCCCCGTATCAGTCCCCCTCCTGTGGGGGTGGTTCCACCCTTCGTCGTCGCCGTCTTCCTGGCCCCCCCGCTCACTTGACCTCTCCTCCATGCTCGGACCTTCGCGTGCCGCCACCCCTAATTGGAACATTAAGGCCCGCATCGACACGGGAATATGTATATTGCGAGCATGGCCTCCCAGAGTGGCAAGGGGAGTGATTTTTTGACGCCTAGTCCTCCCTCACCCTCGGTAAGTCGACCCGATCCGATTAACCTTTCGCACACACCATCGATACAAGTTTGTTACTTCGGTAAGTTTCCCTATTCGGCAAAGGGCAGGTTAAACTCTCTTTCCTCCTTACTCCTCACGCTAAAATCTTACGCTAAAGAAAAATATGCCTAAAACTCCATTGTAAACTATAGACACTAAATATCTACCACAACGCTCCGTTTAAATAGCGCATTTTCTCCCACATTGCGAAGATAGACCGATATTTTTCCTTTTAATTCCGTAATTTCACAACAACCACAAAGAATAAAATTAGACACTAAGGGCCCCCGCGCACTGGCAACTTTTACAAAGCAACTATTTAGTTGCTTTGAGGAAGTCCCTATGGAACACACGGCAGTTGTGGCTACTAAAAAGTCGCCCGTGCGCGGAGCCACAGTCAATGCCGTGGGTTTCATTTGAACTTCCACAAAGCAACTATTTAGTTGCTCTGTGGATGTTCAAATGAAACACACAAAATTGACTGTGGCCCCGCGCACGGGCAACTTTTTAGTTGCCGCAACTGCCGTGTGTTCCATAGGGACTTCCTCAAAGCAACTAAATAGTTGCTTTGTAAAAGTTGCCAGTGCGCGGGGGCCCTAATAGTTATAGTGCATTTGTCATGCATTCCCTGAGAAAGGACAGAAATTATTTATTTCATCAACTTATCGTCTATACCACGGCTCCTCTGATGGCTTCACTATCGATACAAGTTTGTTACTTCGGCATAATTTCCCTATTTGGCAAAGTGTAGCATAAACGCTCTTTCCCCTAACTTCTTAATAACCTTACCCTGAGGAAAAATATGAATAAAACTCCATTGTAAACTATACAAAATATCGACAACAACGCTGATCAACACAACTAATTATACAACGTTTCGTTAAAATTATCAACATTATCCCAAACATTGCGAATATAGGCCAGTATATCTCTATCGCATTCCAGCCTATTTCACTACCTCCGTAAAGAATTATATTAGACACTGATAGTTATAGTGCATATGTCATGCATTGCCTAATAGAATACAGAAATTATTTAGACAGCTATGGTTTTCATTCTATTTGATCGTCTATTCCACAGATTCACTGATGGCTTCACCATTGATACATGATTGTTACTCCAGCATAATTTCCTTATTCGGCAAAGGCCAGCGCTCTTTCTCTCTAAATCCAGATATAAAACATTACCCAAAGAAAAAAAATGAATAATACTCCATTTCAAATAATACAGCACATTTAGGGCCCCCGCGCACTGGCAACTTTTACGAAGCAACTATTTAGTTGCTTTGAGGAAGTCCCTATGGAACACACGGCAGTTGCAGCAACTAAAAAGTTGCCCGTGCGCGGGGCCACAGTCAATTTCGTGTGTTTCATTTGAACATCCACAGAGGAACTAAATAGTTGCTTTGTAAAAGTTGCCAGTGCGCGGGGGCCCTTAAAGTATGCACGCTTTTAATAAGCCAAAATCTTGAATGAAAGTTCATCTAATGCATGAATACCCTACACACTATTCTTCGCAGAGTACAGATTTAACACATCTTATCATCACACAATCAGAAATCCATATCCATGCATTTAAACATTCCTCGAATCTGATGTTTGCATGAATAATGGGTAATTATTTAATTGGATACAAAAGTGAACAACTTATATACGGAATAAAATTTTTCATGGCCAACATTCTCTAACAATAAAAGATGAAAGCATAACTTCTTGAAATATGTTCATTGAAGGAACAAGTAAATTTTTCCGAAAGTACATTCAAAAGTTTTGGCAAATAGTTGGCTACATTTATAACCCTACATATATATTTCCATCTAATTACCTAGCCTATTTCATTACCTATGCGCAAATTGAAATATGACGCTAATATTTATCGTGTACTTGTTATTCATAGTGATACATTTTATAGCCAAACCTATAATAAAACAGTGTTTATTTATAAAGCTGAAGTTACTAGCCAATTAGTGGATCATCTATCCCAAAGTTTCGTTCCTCATTGACATTCCTTGTCACATCCTTCAATGGGATGAAGGTACTTTTTACTTTGTTTCCTCGCGAGAGTTATAAATAAGAAGTAAAAATCACTATATATGGAATTGCCAGGATAATGATACTATGTAGTCACAGCACGTCAGTCTAAATTCGATATAAGATGATATGTTAATATGAATGACGGTATATCATGAAAAATTACATAGGATTTCTAAATCAACATTTCGGTACTGAACTACTCTTATAGGACTATTTAGTCTAATAATATTGTACTGACATAAATCAGGAATCAAGGTCAAATGTTTTTAACTTCGCTCTGATGCTTGGATTGGTGGTTGATGATTGAATTTCGAAAATTCCTGCCAAAATTTCATTCAAGGCAGCGATGGTGACTTATTTCGAAATTAATACTAGGTTCTTGAAAATATATCCTAATTCTAAAACATAAATTATAGTTCAATCGAGACATATATGCTACAGCCATTCGTCAAATTAACAATATACTCACGCATACTATTTCCTCCTTAAAGTCATCACACTTTTGACCAGCCTTTTGGAAGATTCTTAAGATAGCTGCTTAACGTGAGACTAACCTAGAAATCAAAAAGAAAAAAAATTAGTATTGCAATATAATATTTAAAAAAATATATGCTGGGAATCAATAATTCTAAACTTAGTGTAGGTAATATGAAAGCGAAAGAGCAAAATAAATCTTAGAAATGAAGTTAAAAATGCCAAACATCGAAAGCATTACATCAAATACTTAATTGTAAATCGTTTAATAGAACTGTTACAGCTGTCGTAGGACTGTTAAATTACAGCTTTGAAAAGACCCTTGAATATTTCAGGCATATAAAATTTACCTTAGTATTCTAGCAGAGGTATCTTCATTTGAATGCCTAAAGTTTGAAATATACACCCTATTCCTTTGATTTAGAAGAGTCTTCCTACTAATCGAACAGCCACAGCTAATTCAACTACTAACACCGCTACACTAATTAGCAGCGTAAAGGTTATTCTTTATCTAACACTTTTTCATTAAAGTAGGGATCAGCTGATCGCTAAGCACCATATCAGGGCCCATACAAGAAAGGAAAACAAATACATGCGAGCAAACGAAAAGGTGATTTATTTAATAATGAAGCGTTTGAACACACTTACAAATCTTTACTTTACATTACTTACTTCATCAAAAATGCTTGTTATGATATTTGGCGTGAATTAATAATTTCATTGACGGATTTAATTTATCACTGGCTTTACCACCTTTGAATAGAATATCACTCGATGAAAGCGAGTATTTCCTTTCAAAGATAGAAAATGTTCAACCCACTCTGTTGATCATACACCAAGTGGTAAAGCTTCATTAACGAAATGTTAAAAAAAGAAAGATTGAGGATCAATCCCAAGAGAGCTCACACCAAGTGCATACTTGGGCTTGTGGAATTTCTTTACGCGTTTTTGGAATTTATCACTAAAAACACCGATTTACAGGCCACTAACTCAGCACCTAAGAGGGAGTATGGGATAAGATTTTATAAAAAAATAACCTAAAGATATTTTTATAATCAATACGCAACGCAATTAATATTAGGATATTTCCAAGATATTAACTGAGAATAAAGCTAACATAGAGTAACAGTAAGTAGTTAGATTCTGTAAGCTGTCTTATAAGGTCAATGTACGTTGTAGTCGGCTGAGCTTTCACGCCTCTTAAGGAGCTATACGAGCAAGGAAAATGAATTAATATCAAACGAGCCCAGGAAAAAGTGAATTAACTTAATATGAAGTTTGGACGGATTTAAGCAAACTTTCTCAAGCTTTCTCGCAAATTTAATGCTATGTTTGGTGATTAAATTAGCAAACTAGGATCAAAAGAAAAAGTACCGATGCCACTTATAATAATTGCCTGTGGATCACATTGATGCGCAAAGTACGCAGAGGTGGAAAAGTATTACACAAAAAAAGATGGAAGTCCTAAAGAATGCACGTAAGTGTACTCGGAGAGAATAAAAAACTCTTTCGATTCCGGAGTCACAATTTTACGTGACGGTCTCTTTCTTTTTTAATTCCAGCTACTCTCTCCTCGGGAGCTGCACACTCTAAGCCACGGTATAATTTCAGTGCGCGACTCCACAATTTCCTCAAGTCCCTCTCCATGACCCTTGGCTCTCCACACCCGCACCGCCAAATAAAGGACCCTCACCACGAAACCCGACGCATCTCATTTTCGCCAGCTTTCTTTTCCGCAAAAAACTCCCTCCATATCTCTTACCTTTTTGCCCCCTCTCACTCTTACCGACTCCAAGATTCGAAAATGAGAATCCCGGGGACGACGTCATGGTTGAGACGCTCACATACATACCGCAGATTCTTCCACTCACTCATTCCTCCGCCTCTCTCCTCATCTTTCCTCTCTAAGAGTTCCTCGTCTCGTCTCCAGAACCCCTTCCATTCCTCCCCTTTCGCCTTGTGACAGAAGAGAGTTGCGGACTTTCTTCCCGACTCGAGTCCTCGCTCCTAAAGCACTCACTCCAGAGAATCCGTCAACCTTAATCAGGGCGCATTCTTGGACTATGAGATGTCATCTCATTTTCTCGCACGGGGCTCATTCCTCTATCTTTAAATCAAACGGAGATTCGGCCGTTCATTAAATAGGATGGTTTCCTATAATTTTTTACTGTCTAAATCGAAATATCATTACTCCTGGACTACGTATTTCACGCTTTTAGATTTTCATTTGACGATATCTATTTTTCGCGATTAAATGAAAAGTGAAAATTTTCAATCGCGCGAAAACGCGATGGGTAGGTATGAATGCTGGGAAAAACTCCGCGTGACGTCGTTCTGCTTCCCGCTGCCGCAAGTGAGGTGACCTTGGGGCGAAGCTCTGAGCGCTGATACGACGCAGGATGCTAGCAGGTAGCTGAGTGCCATGCTAGCTGGTAGCGCTTGGCTTTATAAGGAATATTAATACCTTATCCAATGAAGAAAACTTTCCGACCTTAGCCAGTTTTAATAGGTGATTATTAAGAGATGTTTCCCTGAGCTCTGTGCCTCACGCATGCATTGGTAACCTCAGACGATGTAAAACTCCTATCCTCTCGTGTAGAAACTAGGTCCCTGTGACGTCACGTGGAGTGGCATCGCATGGGCGCCAATCTGGCCTTTTTCAAATGAGGATAAAATTTGACCATTGCCATTCGTCTAAACCGGTATTTCAAAAACCAAATAATTTGTGTATTATGAATACACTAATGGTGAGTAACGAATCGCAATCAATGCCTTTCGTTTTCTTTGATGAAGGAAACTACCCTATTTATGAATTCAAGAGCACCAAAGAATAAACCATTCCTCCTGTTGTCTATATAGAAGCACGGCTTGACCCCGGGACATGGCGCGGAATTTGTAGACACCAGGATTATAGAAAGAGGGCAGCTATTTTTCCAGAATCATCCGGAAATCTATTCAGATGGGCCGGAAAAACACTTTTAACGGAGACGATGTGTACTAGCTAGATCCTGGAGAAGGCCACTGAGGCGGTCCAATTGGAAAACAGCAGCAAAAACTGGCGGTACGGAGAACGTATATGAATCGCTAACTGCAGAAAGGCATCATTTCTCAGTTGGTCGATTTTTCTTTTCTTTTTCTTTAAGCTTTTGCTACGTGCAAGACTCGACTAACAGGAAACATGTCCGCTCGGCGTCATTAGCATGACATGCAGTGATGTCATGGTAAAATTAGCAGTGCCGGAACGCACTTTCAGTAACCATTTTTAGAAGTGAAATATTACTCAATAGGTTTTGTGTATTGCAAGTTATTATTTACATTTTATCACATTTTTTGTTTTGGTTCCGAATGTTTATATCAGAAAATTTGAAGCACCAAAATTGATAAAAGTGTTATTTGACTACCATGTCTTTTGTTAACTTGTGCCGGAACGGCGTTGCATTATATAGCTGACCCATTCCTCAGTGAATTAATAGCCGATTAATATTTTTCCGCTTATTATTTACCAATTTACGCACGAAATTTAGAAGTTAAACCGAAGCTAAGAACCGACCGCAATCCTTAAAACAAGAACAGACCAATTTTTGTAAATGAAAAACAATTATTTCAATTTGGTCGCGAATACGATGGTGATATACATAATAGTATGATAGCAGCATGAGGCAATGAACTAAATGTACACGATAAACATTACCTCTCTCAGAATTTCCAAAGTTTTGAGAAAATATTTATCTATTCATAGATGATGATTTTTCAAATAATGCGGCTCTTGGACGGCGTGTTAGCGATCCGTAGTGTAAAGAAATTGGAGAGTTATACAATTGACGGTGGAGTCAATTAGTTTTAGGATTTCATTGCTGATAAAAATAGAGCTTATAGAAAAATAAAAATAGCTAAGCTATAGAAAAGTTATATGGCCAAGAGAACAGCACATTCAAAGCGAACCTAAGTGTCGACAATTGCGTTGCCAACAAGCAATTGATATGACTGTTGATAATTACGTTGAATTAGCATAGTAAATCCTTATCTCAACCATTTAAAATCATCTTGAAAAGACGGCTATAGTGAGAAGAAATTAGATGTCGAGGTAGCCGCGCTAGGTACAAATAAGCCTCTATCAGGTTATATACATGGCTCTTGACGGCTCATAAAGGCTCCTTAAATATCCTAAGTTCCCAAAGCTTGCAATTTTGGTAAAAATCCATATATATTTAATTAAATTGTCGGTATATTACCTGATTCCTTAGTCTGATATAAAAAGTAAATGAAATTGAGGAACATTGATAGCAATGGTGTTAACATTTGGAGATGAATGAAAATCAATGTTTATTAAACAGCTCCATAAGCACAATTGAAATGAATTAACCTCTTAATTTTGATACAATTACCATTAACTTTACTCATTATAAATTGCTTTTTACATCAGACTGAGGATTCAGAAAGGAAAATTCACAATGGGATTGGAAAAATTAGAATATGTTGGAGCATGATTTGTGGTATTGCCTGGTTCACAAATTACCATACTCGACTTGACTCGATACCCGCGAGTAGTTTTCAACTCGACTCGAGATCAAAAAGTGTTACTCCCACATCCCTAGCCCTAAGTTATCGATGAATTTTTGCTCCTGATACGCCTTCCTACCACAAAAACGGATGACTGAAAATTGCTATTCTTTCGTGCAAATAGAAAGTGGAGCAGCCATGATTAACAGCACGACAGCAATAACGCAATTAACCTAGCAGCTTGAAACTCGCCAAAACATAATAAACAAAGCATGCGTCATCAACTTAAAACAACAGTACTACCAAAATGAACAAAGATATAACTAAATTGTGGATAGTAATTGACTTACTCTCATAAATTCGTTGAATTAGCTCAGTAAAATCTTATTTTAACTATTTGAAATCATCAGGCAGAGACGGCTCAAGGGAGAAGAAATTAATGTCGAAATAGCCACCCTAGGTACCAATAAGCCTCTATCAGGTCGTGCAGAAGTCACTTGACGTCTCAACAAAGATACTCTCGACACTTTTTCGAGGGCTCTTCAACTCACCGCCAACTCTTCCCTCTATTCAGACCATAAATTCTTTCCCTTGGGCCGAAACAAAACTCTATTTCTCTCTCTCTATCTCTCTTCCACGCCCTTTTAGTCGATTCGTCCGATGGGAACGTATACGTTGACGGCCTCCAAACATCCTCCTCTTAGCGAGAAGAGACAATGGACGCGGGGAAAGAAAGCCTCTCCATCAAACTCACACGAGAATTCCTCCAGTACACATTCGATCTCATTCCAAGAGGATGCCAGTGAGAAAAAAAAATCAAGAAGGCGATAATACAGCCGTCGTGACTTCGTTCTGGCTTCATTTTGAGTAGAGGGTCGAAGACTCCGGAAAAATAGGTATCCAATCGATATTATTTCCTGTATTTAAGCCTTCATGGTGCTGTCATGTTGATGTATACAATTTATTCTTTGAATACATTTTATTTTCCTAACACAGCAATCATTCTTTCCATCATACAAGTTACGTGTTTCACATAAAAGCGATATTAATAACCACATAATTACGACCTTTAAAATTATTTTTCTTGGTAATTCGATTAAAATCATTTAAACATGTCCAAGATATTTTTAAAAAACAATGGATATTCAAAAACAGCCATGCCCTGGACAGGGGAGACCTACTCGGGCTAGACCCAAACCCGCGAACTTTATTTAGGAATACGAAGACTCCGCCGCCATCGAGGCCGTCTTCAAGCTATCTTATAAAATCGTTTCCGGCTTAATTTTGTGGAATAATGATATATCCATGATTAAAGCACAAATGATAATATCCACACTATTTTATTTCTCACTTAACCGACCATGGTTTCGACACTTGGTGTCATTTTAAAGGTGTTCCGCAACGAGGTCAATGAGGAACTTGCATGGGTCGTAGATTGCTCTAAAAACTATTTTGAATAAGTCAAATGGATACATTAGCTCGCAAAAGTACCTTCAGTTTCTCCATTCAACATCAAAAGAAATAAAAAAATTGCATTTAAAATCGAGAAAAATTTCTCTGAGCCGACCACTGCGCGAAGACACCCGAGCGTTGCCGAGGCCAGGCGTGACGTCATAGGTGCCTAAACAACCGTAGGGAGTAGGGAAATACGCTGAGCGCATGGTGTAAAATTTGTTTTGAGGGAGTATTTAGCCGCTCATCGTCACTTTATTTTGTTCTGTTATTCTTGGGCAAGTTTTCCTATTGCTATTGTGCCTAGATTATTATTTGGGATATTAATAATGCGGCATCGGGATGATGAAGTACAAGCGTTTCACTTCGTGTGTTTTGGTTATCAGAAAAATGGATGATAACGTTGCAACTCGTTCGAATAGTACACCTGAAATTCATCTACGTCTACATAATACCCCGCAAGCCGCCTAAAAGGCGTGTGGCATGGGGTGTTAGGACACCAGCCTTTTTTTAGGACACCAAAAATTGATGCCACGACCCTCATGGAATTTGTTAAGACAAATTATTGCTATACGTCGGCGGCAAATCGAGTTGTAAAAGAAACTTGTAATACTGGAGGATAACGATCGTAAGCTGTGCTGTTGACATTGGAGTAAGCTGTGCTGTTGAATTTGGCAACGCCGGATTAACGGAGAAGGTAGTCCTACGGTACGAATTCACAGCAAAACAGTCTGCACACAATCCACATGTGAGATCGCGAATCGGTTCCGCTGCCAACACACACACAAGCTACAACCTATTTCAATAATATAGGTAAATCCATAAACAATATGCTAGCATATACCATAAAAATATAGTGGGAAATAGGCAAATACTCTTATCAAAAACTGGATGTCACTATCAAATTCGTAGGGCCCTCGCGCACTGGCAACTTTTACAAAGCAACTATTTAGTTGCTTTGTGGAAGTTCAAATGAAACACACGGCATTGACTGTGGCCCCGCGCACGGGCGACTTTTTAGTTGCCGCAACTGCCGTGTGTTTCATAGGGACTTCCTCAAAGCAACTAAATAATTGCTTTGTGAAAGTTGCCAGTGCGCGGGGGCCCTTATATTCATCTCGTACAACTTACAATAACAGAACTCGTTATGATGAATACAACTATTTATTCACTGATTTAAACCCTTAAATTAGCCCACACAAGTGACACAGGTGACATTTCTCACTACTATTCGTTGAAATAATGGAATAACAAACTTCACACACAGTTTTTATTTCAATAGCGTGATCGTGAAATGTCATATCTACGGTGAACAACGGAGATTAGCACGCCACTGACAATTTTTACACTACTGTTAGACATTTATCGATAGCGTAATAGCACTTTTTACAATTCAATCACGATGGAACACTGATAACTCTTGGCCGATATTTTTCAACCTTGTCAAACTTTGTGCATTACAACCATTGGCACTGTGATTATTAGTAGTAGCTTAACGGGAGATGTCACGTTGAAAATAACACTATTTTGGCACAAAAATGTTCCTAGATGTCTACAATTAGCGAGTAAAAGTTGCATTGACTGGAATTCACCCCATAATACAAGCACAGACAGTCCTAAACGACGAATTCTCCGGTACCTACGAATAAACGGATGAAGTTATTGTATATAAAAGCTAAGCGGACATTAGTAAACATCAAAATCGTTCTAATTACATACTTAAATGAATGATATGCCGTCGATAACATCAACTTACAATTAACGTATCCCCCTTCCAATGGCCGTGGCTCAGACTCCTACAACGATGTTATTTAGGTATTATCAAATTTTTTGTTTAACTGCTCCAGTTTTATATTTTATGCCCTTACTCAGATATTAATATTATGAATAATGCAAAATATGAGGGCTTCCAAGCCTCTATCGTCGGATATTTATCTTTAAATATAAAATAATCAACACGTCTAACAAACGAAGCTCTCACAACTGCTGGCAACTATTACAAACAATCACAACAATAGCTTCGCGTGATGTTTAGGCACCTTTGACGTCATCGAGGCTTCGTCGGCAGTGGCTTGGGGGGTGAGGGAGTTTTTCCCGCGCTTTAAAATTCGTTATATTTATCATTAAATATCTCGCGAAGGAAAACTCAGATTTACATGCGGTTTTCTTCATTGTATTCAGAAAATAATTTTCTGTCCGCCGATGAAATAAAAAAAATTCATGCAAGTTCCCCATTAGATACTTGATAAAGTGCATTTGATTTTCCACTCGATGTCAGCACAGGAGAGAGACTCACTCGTATCCCTTGGCAACTAATTTTTGTGTATTTCTTCTAGCAATTAACTTTACCTAACTGTTTTGAGAAAAAATCACTTGTACCCCTTGGCTTCTCACCCCCTCATATGTCATTTGAGATAATTAAATAGCAATTGTCATAACTTGTACACAAACCATTTTTTTTCTAATAGTATGGTATTTGGTGGAGGCAACCGACAGCTGAGGTCATGAGGAAATTGCATCATGAGGAAATGGGTAGGTAAGGAAAGGTGGAGAGAAACCCGGCGTCGGAAATAGCCTGCTCTTAACGAAAGGTGCCAAGGGGACCACGGATTAAAATCCCATCCGACGGACGGAGTGTTGCGCTTGAAATGTCCTCCACACATCATTCAAGCAGGGACCAGGTAGTCTCTGAAAATTCTCTGCCACCGCCGAGATTCGAACCCGAGCCCATGGGGTGAGAAACCAACACTCCAGCCATCACACCAACCCGATCACCTATAAGAAGAAAAGCGAGCATCCTGGTTGTTTGGCGATGCAAAATCTAAGCCCTAATTGGACAACAAAACTTCATCACTCCTTCAGAAGGAATAAACGAAAATTTAATTCATGACACATACAAAGGAGTAAGAGATAAGTAAGTGACAAATGAAACGATAAAATACAGGAAATATAAATTAAAATGCCTCCTTTCCTTCCATGGTACTCTTGTCCTTTTGAAATCATATAAATGGTAGACTCACTGTTGGCATAAGTCACCCGTTATTTTTAATTTACCACGCAAAGAAATTGATTGGCTCATTAGTGGCCATGGAAAAATACAGCAAACGACTACAATAGAAGCTCGCAAACACCCTTGCTCTGAATAGGGGCAACCTACCTAGGCGGGACTCTAACCGGCGACTTTTGGTTTGATAGGGGAAGTCGGGCAGGGCTTGTATGCTCAAAGTTGGGCAGTTATATTCATGTTTGATTAACCCCTTCTGACCCAGAACTGTTTCTGGGAGAAATCAAATTCCAAGATTTTTCATTTCGAAAACTTGAAAATTTTGCACTCCATCATAATCATCGTTGCAGCTAAATATTTCTTCATTACAATTTACACCACAATATAATGCATAGTTAATTCATTTCCTAAATAGAGCAGAAAATGTACATAAATTTTGATGTTGCTTAGGAGCAACATTGTGTTATAACGGTTTCATAAATTAATAGAGCCCTGCACTCCAAAATGAGCCTACATATGTAATGAGAGTTCAAGATGATAACTCTTTATTAATTTATCCTTGCGAGAAAACGTATCTTATATATAATTTGAGATGAGTAAATAACAATTGTCATAGCTTGGAAACAATCTATTATTTTCTTTTCGCTCGTGAAGAGCTCCTCCCGAGATATTCCATGCCAACATTTTTCCTTCTCGAGCCCCCCCCCCCGCAGGGCAGAAGAAAGGGGAGGAACGGAGGAGAATAAAGGGAATGTCCCCTTGCATAAACACGCTCATTTTCTCATTCAAGCTCATGCGGGAAGAAGAGGTTTTTTATTTCCCTCCTTGCCTTGGTGCAACGAGATAAAAGCTCACTTTGGGCGATCCGTGCCTCAACGCGTCAACGCCATACCTCGCCGCTATGTGAATAATTCGCTATGCGGGAGGAGTGGCTCCCGGGCAAAAGAAAGCGAAAGGATTGGAAGAAAAGGAGCAAGGATGCTTGAGTGAATTCTTGTTGTTGGTGGGAGCATTCTTTCTTTCTTCCTCCAAAGTAATAAAATTCTTTCAAACCCGTTTATAAAACTCGGCGACGACAAAAAAACGTGAATTCGCGAAACGTGAAACGCGGATTTTGAACATCCCCGCTGGCTGTGTGATTTTCATCGAGACCTTACGAAAGTCACAAAAGAGTGCATTCCAAACTGTTTCACGCTAACTGGGGAAAAATTAATGACGTCGCAAGGTCATTTGAAAGGCATTAAAAAGTGCACGACGATTAATGAAAGAAATATACTCATCACAGTATGCCCAGTGTAATTTTTTCGTCTTGAACAATATTGAAAATTGAAAAGAAAAGAGCGATAAGCTAGTGGAAAGATTGCCGGGGCATATCCTTTCCGTATATATCAGCTGCTCTTTCCCTTCTTTCACCATCTTCAAACAAACTTTATTATTAGATACCGCTTCCGAAATTGGAAGCGCAGCTTTAGACGGGTAGAAGTGCACTGAAGTCAGTATTGAAAGAATAGAGAGATGGAACTTTTCCACAGATTTTATTATTGAAAGTACGACGCGTTTCGACCGTGAGGTCATTATCAAGTACAATTCGATTCGACTCGATACAAATCGATTGTACTTGATAATGACCTCACGGTTGAAACGCGTCGTGCTTTCAATAATAAAAACTATGAAAATGTGCCTTCTCTCTGCTCTTTCAATACTAATAGGACATATTTCCACTATATCTTGCCTGTTTCTGTACCCTTAGCACTAAAGTCGACGAAACTCTTTTCTCTGAATCTCTGAATAATCGAAACCTGCGATGAAAATTGAACCAAGCAGATCTATATCTAGATACTATTCATCGAAACTAAAGAAAAATGTATTCTTCAATTGGTTTGGGTGAGATATTCGCACCCAAATTAATACATTTAGAATCCCGAGGTTTTTCAATTTATTATCTGAATGCAGCCCCACAAATGGCAAGTATCATATATTTAAGACATATTTGCTATCCTTAGATATCTTTTAGCTAAAAATGATGACATTTGAATTTCGTTAACCCCTTGTTCCCTCTGTGTTCTCCCATCAATTTTTTCCTTGAAAATTATGCAAATGTGTGTAAGATATTTGAGAAATGGAAAAGTCAAAAAATATTACATGCATGCGGAAGTAGAAAGCGAATACAATTCCAACAATTATGGCAGTAATGAGATTAATTATCAAATTATATTCAATTAGTCAAGCGGAACAGTCTATCATGAATGATAACAATTTATGCGTTATACTATGAGAGCAAACAATGAAAACCTTTGTGACACTTGTCGAATTTCCTCCGACCTCTTTCACTTCATTTAATGATGTACCCTAAATAATGGAAAATATTTTTTACCTGAGAAATTCCCGTATGTTGAAATTTTATCATAAAAATCTTCATTCTATTATAAACAGGTTATGGATAAACTGAGTTTTAATTCAATTCCACAATATATGCTCATTAGCGACAATCCAACTAGCACTTAACAGAAAAAGCTCTCATCGCATTACCACACGTGATTTTCTGATGCCTCGATTGTATTTTTGACCCATTTAGAATCGTATTTGCCTTAGTTCGAAATCGATATATGAATTTACTCTACATAAACTCAAATAAACCATTTTTCTGCTAATAGCCCACTTTTAATTTCTTGAGGCATTAACAACACAAATTATGACATGAGTTATGTTGAAATGTGAATAAGCCTTATCATGAAATCCCGCGGTTTGAAGAATTCTCCGTGTGCTCGTAAATGATACAAACCTAGAAAGAAAGAGTTTTATGAGCCTGGCTGCCAGCTATAAGCCCACCAAACATCCTTCTAAAATAAGAACGCACATGCGAGCATTTGTCTCCAATGAACAAGATCACGGTGAATCTTGTAGCTGTTATACCAATGGTAATTCCCGCAAGTGCGTTTCGGACTATATTCCACCTCCATTTTAATGGGGTCTCCTCGGAAAAGCTTGAGATATGATATGCAAATGCAAAAATATCTCTGAGGAAAACGGAGAAATTATACCCACGTAATTATTCTTGGGCCTGAATGCCTTTCAAACTGGCATGTGATGTTTTATTTATCACGCATTCCTGGCCCTTCCTTCCTTCCTTTTTAGTCTTTTTTGCTCCTCAGCTATCTTTCCCTTGAATTCTATGAGTCACATCTTCCCCGTGGTATTGTTGCCTTTCAGTTTTCTGATGGTTCCAATTAAAATGATATGTAATTTAAAAGGAACGTTTGATAGATTACTACAATGTCAAATATGGTCGATTAAATTCAAAGTAAGTTGCTCAATTAACGATTTAGCTGGTTAATTTCAAGCAAAACTTGAGGGAAAAAATGGACAGAATGCATAAAAAAACTGTTCTTATTCATCAAAATAATACTGATTCTTGGGGCTCTTCGCCTGAACAAGGATATTGAATACGAAATACGATTTACATCGCTCCATTTTTGTTGATTCCGGTTGCGAGGTAGACTTCATAGCTAAATGCGAAGCAATCTTGAAAAAATCAACTTAAATAGTTTCATAACTACCTCTAACCTCTCACAATGAATAAACTCTGGTAAGGCCAGCAGATTCGTTGCAATAGCAGGTGTGACATATTTCAGGGTTTATAACTTTCACAATACTTTAGCCAATGAAAGACATTAGATCTGGAAAATCTGTATCAGGTGAAAAAATTTGGGCGCATGGATTTAGTGTGCCATTAATGCCCTAAAGAGATATACCAGGACTAAATTCTGCTGGGGGCTGTGGTCTCATTATGTCCTAACACAAAACGAATAATCTTTAGCTCATAATCTGGAATAGATATATTTATATTTTAACAAATAGCCATTTTCCATGTCCTCAACTGCCTTGGTTTCCATTTTTGCCAGCTAGAAAATTTCTTAACTCGTTAGCATGAACTTAAAATAATTACATGAGAACTATTTCTGCAACGAGTATTTTGGTGCAATCATTGCGACATATTGTGAATTTTTCCGCAAAAGATCCCACGCTGCTATTCATCAACTCACCATATTTAGCGACCACAGCTAAAAATGAGATGGCAAACAAATCACTTCGAGTTTTCGCGATGCCTAGCATGTGCACTGTATTTAAAATGCAAAGTTTCTTGTGCAGAATAAAATTTTTTGCTTTCGGTGCTCAGCTACATACCTACTAGCTCTTTTTACCCTTGGATTAAAACACTATTTTACGCAGTTATTTTTTCGGGGAGAACATCCAAAATGCCTGTTTGAAACGGATGTATTCGCATTTAGCGCCGTGTACTGAGGAGCATCAAGTGCCATTTAAATTCTCTCGGAAAAAATCGTCACATCTACAGTAAATAGCACAGTTTCCGGACCATGCTTTGTCCTTCCTCGTGCTTGCTGAAAGCACGATATAATCTCCATGACTTGCACGCTTTTTTTTCGCAACACGCAGTTTCTACCTTATATTGGAGGAATCCCTACAGCAAACGGAAACTTGCTGAACTTTTCACCGGCTAAGTAAGTATGGAGCGATCGTTTGCTGAGCATGCTAAGTTTGAAGCTACAGCGAGATATAGTTTTAAAGGTAGATAGGTATCTCTACTGTATTTAAAAGATAGATCATTCATTTCTGCCTGCTTTCAGGGCTCTCATTCCAACATTATTCTTATGATTTATCTAATGTGCTAATTGATATAGGATCAATACTCTTATTTTCATCAGAAATTTTTCTTTTTTAGTAAAACAAAGTTTTCCCCTAATTTTTCAAAAATATTTTCAAACTCAAGTCTTTATCGGGTAAAAATATAACTTAAACTAAGTGTAAGTACAACAAGTAATGAATGGGAGAGAAAGAAACATATCCACATAAAAATCAATGAAAAACTGCAATTATATTACTCTAGGTAATATATATATTTCTATTTTATGTATTGTTTTAATCTCCGGTTAAATGTAAGATCTGAACTAATATCTTACAGTAATAAAATACTAGGTTATATCAAAATAAATCAAAAAGAGTGCTTCCATGTTTTTGGGTAGTGCTTTTCAAGAGTCGACAAGACTGGATTAAATTCAATGTTTAGGATAAGTTTTCGCTAGGTATCGTAAAACCGTCCTTCAGAGCACATATGGAATCATATGAAAAGTCTCTATCTCAAGGACATCACTGTCTTGAGCGTCGGTAAGGAAATGGCACTGGAATTACGATAAACTATTTCAATTGAATAAAACAATCTATATCGATTTTTTAGGAACAACTCCCAAATACGTCTGAAAATTTGGATGCGAGGAATGATACAAGAACAGTTTTGGTCGCGTGTCTGGTCTCACTCACATCTTCAGTTCTTATCATATTTCTACCCTCATCTTTTTCCCCTAGAGTTTATCATTTTCTTTCTCCTCAGTCCCTCTGTGGGAATGCCATTCCCGTTCCTCTGGCTCGAAAATACATGCATATATGTAAAATGAAACGTATGCATGCACGCATCTCGGCTCTTGAAATGAGATTACTCGATAAAAAAGCTGGAAATTGGCAGAGGAATGCGTTGGGGTCCCGAGTCGGGATAATATAAAGGGTACAGGGTGTATTCATGAGGGGTATACGGGGGGGAAGGCACATGAGAACTCCACACCGAAGACGAATAGCTAGTTCAGCCAAGATAGAGGGCTAGGTAGTCCCTCAATTGTTGGCGTATTGTATTTCCAAGTGGATTTGACGAAAGGCATAACTTACTTGACCGTTACCGTGATTTATACCGTCTTTCTTCTATGGAAGAAGGCAACTCAATTGTCGAGGGGAGGGGTCTTTAAATACTGAAGAGCACAGGAGGACATCGCATATTTTTAATATTCCTTGACTCTAGCCTCACGCAATATTGGAAAGCATCATATTCAACGTTAGCACAGCATTTTTATGAAAACAAAGTTATTTTGGTGATTGACTTTGCAAAAAAATATAACACAATCATGAGAATACTTATTCACAAGGGAATTTTCACAGCTAACAATTAGTCATAAGGTCTCAAGAGAGAAGTAAGATCGTTGACTTCGACGAAATTGCTAGCATGACCAGAGTTTTCGATTGCCAGAAACCGAATTAATTTAGATCTATAAAATTTCAAATTCATTTCAAAGAATTTCTAATGTATCAAAGACATGTGGACCTAATAGAAACTTATCGTTTTCCGCGGTTTAAATGCTTTTAGATCCACGTGCAACATAATTCAAGATAACCTGTGGGATTAAGCTATGATTTATGCGTGGACGTGGTCGTTGACAGCGCTTTTCGGAGAAATCATAAAAAAATAAAACACAAGGTTTAAAACTAAGCAAATAAATTTCGTTTTCCATAATATTTCCCTTCACAAACATATCTTTTCACATGCGTCCAGGTTACCCTTTCTTCAAGAACATTTACTCAAGGTTTTATTAGAAATTATGAACGCAGATAACCTCCGGGTCGCGAAGTATAGCCATAAAAGTTTCATTCTTGCATATACATAAATTATCCCTTACTATTAGGTAGTGTTTTGATAAAAACGTCATCACATTGGCTTCTATAGAAGATTTATCTACAATGCTACACTTTTAGGGAATAAATTAGGAATGTATCTGAGAGTACTAAAAAGTTCACGTTCAATTTGGAGGAAAACGAAGGTCTAGCGGCAATAAATGTCTATTTTTCATTGCTTTTATTAATCCAGAGGTATTTTTCTGGGTAACATCCCCTCATAGGACCAAAAGGTCTTTATTTGGTAGGGAAATGTTTCTAAAATGCGATTATTATTTTAAGATCTCCAAATTTAACATCAACCGATATAATTTAATCAGGAATAAAAGCATATCATACGGTTGGATATCAAGTAAAATATATATTAATAGAACATTAAGGTTACTGGATCTTAGGAAGGCTCAGTGTATAATTATCACTTAACTTCATGGCGAAAACTTCATAAAAACTCATTTTCTGAATTCCGGTTCAATAAAGTTTCCTTAGCTCTACTATTTACACACCTCAATTTCCGGTGGTTCCAATTTTTTTACAAGGAACTTTCCTTTTGGGCAAAATAATTCATAAAACGCTCAGAAGAAAGTACCTCACGCCAAATTTGAATGATAACATTATTCTTTACCATTTTTGTAGCTTTTAAAGTATACGATATTGAATAATTCGTAATTCCTACACAAATAACTCGGTCTCTAGTTATCATAGTCTAACTTGGCTTATTCATCATCTGCCACGTCAACAGCTACCACTTTTTTAGCCATCGAAATTTGGTGGTACTAGACAAAACTGCATTTGTAAATTTGAGGATTTTGTTGAAATTTATGAAAAACACAATACTGGCCAGTGGCACTAAGATCACTGTAAAGTTCTGAATGAGCAAATAATGTAATTTTCAAACAATATATTTCCCCTATTATGTCTCTAAAACAATTACCACGTTCAAACAATGCAGTAACTGACGATAATTACCATTTGAATTGGCCTCACCTTTTACTTGCTCGTACCTACTGTCGGAAGATGTGCGTCAACGCTATTCGACTGCAGCGCAATGGTCAAGCTATGAGATCTTCGATATTATTTCTACTGTATAGATATAAGATATATATGAGATACCTTTTTCTCAACTTATACGCAACCAAACTCTACAAATGAGGGACCAAAATGCACAGAATTTATCAAAGAACATAGGACGACATATCTTCCTTCCTAAATATTGCTATTGTTTCCTAAAATAGGTTTTTAAAAAATTCAAAAAAAAAAACAGAAAAAAACAAAAACCGGTAAATAGTCCTGACGTTAACGGCGCACAAACTGATACATTTGTTCATTTGCAATAATATCTCGCATTCTTTAAATAACTTTTATCAAAATGCGGCATTCAAGTCTCGTGTTGATATGTAAGTATGAGTCATCATGTGCGTTTAACAGAGGGTAGTGTAATTACTTCCAATGTTGTGTTTAAAGTGGTCATCTGACCTCAATTTGCATATGAACATTCCAATTAATTTTGTACATAAGACCCTGCCAGTTCTCTACATTTTAAAATTAGAAACGCGCCTATCCCTCTGTGAACCTGCTTTGAAAAGAGCAGGGGAAGCCCGCTGGGAGCGGGCGCATCACGCTCGTACTCCATTATTTCTCGGATCTTTTATGCTTCTAAGGATTCTCTACATTTGGCATTCTCTTGCAAGAGATACATACTGAGAGATTGATACTGAAAACACCAAATACCTTCCTACGCAACAAAATTTTCTCTGGAGAGGAAACCGCGTTTCAGGTGGCCTCAACCTTTTGATAAGGATATAAATAATATATTTTGAATTCTCACGCATGACCCAACCTCGTTTGATTATCAAAATTCCTTTCCCCAATACCAATAATCTCATGAAGTTTCGTGTTTCCTAAGATCATACATGAGGAAACAAAATGAACCGTCGCTGCCAAAAAAATGCTGGGTTTTGTTTATAGTGTAATTTTAAAAATCATCTAGGGGAAGACAGCTAGATTAACCACATCTAATAATCATAATGATAGTATTTAATGCCCTAGCGCCACGCCAAAAATCTAAACTCAAGAAATAGCGGATGAATGCCAGAGGACGAAGATTTTTTCTTTAAATCTAACGTTTTTGAACATTATTTGATAGCTGGTAATTAACACTAAAAAAATCAAGTAAATTCTAATTAGATGGGCATTTTCTCCGTTGCCCTCGCCTAGTAGAGCAAGGATCGCTGATCTAAATCCTGGCTGGGTAGGATACTTTATAAGATCCAAGGGCAAGGAAGTGGCCCATATCCCCCATTATTGCGATAACCGAGTGGTAAAGGGGGTTTTAGAGGATGTTTCCGGAAGTGTTGTAAACTAAAAGAGTCAAATATATGCATCCATATTTCTGAGCAAAATAAGGCAGCGCATTCTTCGATATCTCTCCTCCCCTTGGCAAGCGGGGAGGGACCAAATTTACTGCATTAAATTTAAGATTTTATTGCCACTCAGTATTGCCTATGGACCCGTGAAACTTCTTGAGCAGGATGAATGTTTACGGAAAAAGTTGTACGGCATTTATCTTACTTACGCGATTTTGGGCCGTAAAAGGAAAAACTCTTTTGATATAATATTCATTCATCCAGTATCATAAAACTAACACCGAATTTCATCCCATCAGAATGAAAAAAAATCTATGCCCACGTTTCGTTGCATTAAATAATCATTTACATAAGGCTTCATTTTCATTCTTGAAAAAACCGCACTTTCCATGAAACTGGGATTCACTTTCAAATTCACTCGAAAACATAATGGACTACCGACTGTCTCAGATACTAAATATCCCAATAATAGGCACTCGCCTAATGCCATGAAGACAATAATCCAACAATATAAATAGCTCTGCATAGCATTTTTATGCATAAATACGCCGAAATTCCTTGGAAATGTCTTTAGAAATATGTAAGCTACATTATCCTCTTTCACTAATTTTTTGGATTATTCTACTTAATTCTACTTAACTCATACTTAAACACGATAAACTTAGATATAAATTTACGGCTAAAGAAGCAAATTCATCTGGTCGAAAGAAAAGATATTTACTATTGATTGCAAGTGACGTTTTGCGAAATTTAAATAGAATGGTTTTCCCTTAAGATACTCGTATTGTCCCCATCTGATTTCACCGAGCACATATCTTGCGCGCTACCTAAATTTCATAAAACTGAGTATATGACAACAGCACATAGTTCCCGTGAATCTCACAGAGCGCAATAAATTCAGAAATCTTTGAAAATAGAAGCTTTTGTTTCATTGTTTCCCCGCCAATGCGATGCGATATTCCCTTTTGCAATAAAATTCGCCACTTACGTATGGGTCATATTAAAAATTCAGTTTTACTTGAGGAAAAGTTAGTCACTCAAAACATTTTGGAAACTTCTCCTCACTTAAGTTGTCCGTTATCCATTATCCTTAAACCGATAATGTATCAAAAGAGCGATGAGGTCTGGAAAACTGAAGCAATATTTAAAAACGCTTTTTACGCTCCATTTCCTTTGAATGCCATAATTATACGCACTCGTGCACAAATTCTCAGATTGAAAATTTAACAGTTATTTTAATCTAGAGTTAAACTTAATATTTGATGCATATTGGATTTAACTTAACCTAAGGATAAGGGAAGTCAAATATAGATAAATATAAAAATTAAGATAAAAATATATGAACTATACGTAAAGAACTGAATAGCAAATTAAATTAGATAATGAGGCACAATCGCCACTTTTTAGTGCATTATTATAAATATATTTTATATGGGGTTTTATATTATTTCTTTTCGTTACCTTAAGGTATCATATAAGATAATAAATTATCAATTTTAAATGCTAAGCTCACGTCAAAACGGAAGCGGGAGACTATACGGTTGATTATTAATAAATGCTGCGCTAACCATTTGCGGAAAACAATCAGGTAATATCTGTTAAAGGAAAACATTCTTTTTAATATCTATTCAATCACGTTGGGAAAAAAATGCTGTAAGGCTTATTCTGGGTATTCCACAGTTATTTCTGAAAAAAAACTATGATGGTGAAATGACTTTAAATGATCCTGTAAATTTTGGGTTACCGTTATTCCTGAAATTCTTCAAGTTAAATTTTATATTTTTTCGCATAACATCAAATCAAAATTTCGCCGGTTTCTAATGAATTAATTTCTTATTTAAAGGAATATTGTTCGAGCCAGCACAATTTTTGTTAAAATTTTGAATCTTAATGCTGATTTGAATGACGAAAAATCGATAGCACGACACATATGTGGACCCGTATATTTTATATTAATACATCGCCGAGCAATTACATATTAATAATAGCAATGACAAATATTTTAGCCTCGTTCGAGGAACAACTTTCTTGTACTGAATTTTTTTCCATTACTTATCATGTGACTCCAGCATGGCTGGTATATGAAGTAATGTTACGCGACAAGAAATACGGATTGCTACTCCTTCCATTAGTAGAATCTCCGCTTATCTACAGAAAGTCATACAAAGGAATAAACATCCAAGGCTCGACGGGGAACTTCCGAGGATTAACTAATGAGTAACTGCTTTACCACCACCAAGAGATGCAGCGGGCACGATATCGTACAGGCGGATCTTAGAATTCCGCGGGGAAAAACACTATATCAGCCTTAGAACTTGACATATGTATTCACATGAGCATGCTACGTAATCCTGTCTGAAAGAAAAACTGTACCAGTTTAGCATCACTCATGTATTCCACGCTCGTATTAACTATAGTGGATATGGATTTGTAGTTACAGAGCAGTGACGATATAAATATTGCTATCAATTGGTTTCCAAACTCATTCTCAAAGCCTTTGTCCTATGATGAAAAATAAAACGCGTCTTCAGAGTATTATCTATCGTTTGAAAAAAGTTCATCCAATTTTAAGTAAATAATTTATTTAAAAGTTTTCTTTGACTGTAAATTTAAACAAAGTTCAACACAGTTATAACCCTTTTCTGCAAATGACGAATGCATTGGGGGCTAAGAGAGTTAACCTGTTAGCCATGGCTCCGGGACTAATTTGGCTATGTTTGATCAACATTTTTAGAGGGTTGGTATTTGCACATTAAAGTAATATGCTAGAAAATATTTCATTATTTGCTTAGGTGTTAATTATGAAAACTTAAAAAAAAAGTAAAAATGTAATTCTTTTACTTCGGCCAGTATCCTGTCACTTATTGATTTCACTCTTAAAACTGACGCGAGGCAAGTTAATAAAAATTATACGAGGGAGTTACATTTTCGACTTGAAGTGATAAATTCAGGAGTTTTAAAGGGCAGCTATTTTTAAAATTTGGAAGGGAGACACAAATAAATGAAAAGCTATGCCTGAAAAGTTGATTTTGCACTCCATTCATAAAATATCCATTTTCATCATGCCTAGAGAACTTTTGATGTTGCAAATTTGTATATTTAGATCCATAAACACGTTTGCATGCATAAAGCAAGAGTAGATATAATTTATCGCTCCCAACTGAATCCGAAATCACCATTGAGAAATAATTTAGGCATAACATTTTAAGATCAAGGGAAAAATCAGGCAATACGATCTCTTGATTTCTAAAGTAGGCACAAGCATTTGCCCTTTTATCAATACCAGTAAATATTTTAACATCCATCACGACACTTCAGAAAAAAAAACTTTAAGAATTTCTGGAAGACCAAATTAAGGTCCTTCATTACTCATTTTTCTACAATTTAATCGTTTTTACTTGCCATAGATCCAACACGAGGGTTAGAGTACATAAGAATATGCCATCAGCTAGTGTTTTTGTTTTATAAATAATTGCAAGTACTTTCAACAATCCTCTTCGAAGGATGTGCTTAATGATCATCAATCACACGTTCATTTCGTGAAGATCGAAGACAAAAACTTTTTTCTTTCTCGATTACTTTTATAATAAAAGGCATAACCGGTTTAAAATGTCTACAGCAGTATTTTATAATTACTTTCCTATTCCCTATCTTTGCGGCAAGAAAATAATCTTCTCTAATAAAATTATTAATTCTCATGTCTCGGTTTTTGTAGCCAAACTCCTTCGAAACAGCCCAACAGATTCCTATTAAATTTTGTGTGTATATTCAGTACGTCTTAGAATAGAATTTAAACCATGTTTCATCATTCCGCAGGACCCATGAGGCCCCGGAATGGGCCCTGCATCATTTCCATACGAAATACATGTAAAGTTCGTTATTAATACCAGCACACCTTTTTCTCTTTCGCCTAATATAATTGGTGATGCTGGTCAAATATAGTTGAAAAAAACACCATTGGAAATAAAAATAAATACTGATTCTTATTCTAGCGTTCGAATTTGGTTTTCAACGTGATTCAAGGTGGATTTTGAAAGAAAAAAACCTTCATAAAAATATTGAAATTTTAGCGTTATTGGCTTACGGTCCCCTTGATGACCGTCAATATTGTTGATGTAGTGTGACTGTTGGCATGACATCTCTTTCTAAGATTATTCTCAAAATGAATTATTCGTTTTGATCGGTAAAAATTTCATCCATTACATTCACAAAATTACGTATGCACGCCTAGCACTAGGCTTGCTGGAAGAAGAAAAACAGTGGGACATAATGTTTACTGCAGCGATTTGTGTTCAATTTCCAACTAAATAGGCATTCACAATGACAATCAATAAGTCTCGAGGCCAAACGATGGCTGTTTGTGCCTTAGATTTAGGCAAATCGTGTTTTCACTCAGGCTTCAATTATACGTGGCATGTTCTCACGTGGGTAAACCATCCAGTTTGTTTGTGTGGCTAAAAATGGATTCACTCAAAATATCGTACACTCCATTACACTACGTGACTTATAATGCATCTTTTTTTTAACTGTCGCGATTTGTGATAGAAATATTATATAACTTGGAATTTAATGATTATGATAATAATAGTATAATGAATTCAAAATATGAATGTTTGGTGCTCTGTAATTATTATAGATAGTCATCGTTCACAGCGCGCCATTCCTCTTTCAATCATATACCACATCCTCATCAACTTACAATAAGCTGGATATTTTTTATTTGACTACTAATTATCAATAAATTATTCACTAGAAATAATTTTTATGGCAAAACAACGTTTGCTAGTAACTATCTAAAAATTAATCGTTCACAATTCAATTTAACTTACCAAGGATTCAATCGATTTGAGCTTCTTATATGGCAAAAACCTTCATTATGTACCATTTTCTATGGAAAATCAGTCGCAAGTATTTCTCAAAACACTTCTTGTCACTACCCGAGGCAACTCTCAGCAGACAAAGAAGTCTTTTATCGCTCCTGAGTGAGTTAACTATAGATTTGTAACTAGTGCGTTTCAACTCTACAGGAAAAGATCTATTGCTGGCGATTCCTAATTCTTATGGCTCTTTTCAAGCATTCCTCTCAGGAGAAAACTCTCTATTCTATTGGAAAACGTAAGACCCGAGTATACGGATTCAATTATATCCAAGGGATATTTTTACTCAACCTTTTTTTGACTCTACTTTCCTTACAACGGGATTGATGGTACCGAAATCCTGGAGAGGCTGTGTTTAAGGTCTAGTGCGGTGCAGTAGGTACCAGTGAGCAGGGGAATCTCTTGAGTGACGGGGGCGGGAAGGGAGCCTATCCAGTGTGGGAGAGTTAAAGACGGCCCCGGAGACTCGGAAAGGAAGTGGATGTGAGGGGTGGAAGAAAGGATAAAAGTCTTCTGGCGTAGGATTTTTTTCCACCTTGTTTTCAAGCTTGTCCTTCGGGGGATTGTGAAGCTAAACACGACGCCAAGATGTTTCCAGCCTGTTCCTAAAGTCCAAGTAATTTGGGATAGAAGGCTCCCTTTTTTTCTCTATTGACGCATGCCTCGAGAGGAGACAGCTAAGGTTTCTGTGCTCGAAGCTTGGATTAAAACATTGGCTTACTTAGATTTCGACATTCAGCATAGAGAGCTGCAATTCATTCAAAAGTGATTGAAAAGGGCAGCAGATCTGCAAGTCTGAAAATTTAAGAAACGTTTGCTCAAGAAAATTTTGTTGTTTGCTAGATACTCGGTAGGAAAACTGTCAGAGGCTTCAAAGAAATTATAAAACGAATAAAATTCAACTTTAATAATGCCGTACATCAGCATCACCGTATTTCAGGCTTTTCTTAAGAATTTGAATTCGGCTTTTTTTTGGAACATCTTTTAATACCAGTCCTAAATCAACGAAAGGATATTAAGTTTGCTACCAAGGAAAACAAAATTTTACTAAATAAATGCATTTTTAAAATAAACATTTATTTAAAATGATCAATTTTTGCAATTGATCATAATTCCTTAACAATGAATAACGTATTGGAGTATAGGTCTGGTCAGGATAACGTAGGTTAATTTTGATAACGATTGCCATGGCAGAAAAATGCTTCCCAATCATAATCGTTCCACATAGTTAATGTTTGGCTATGCCACTCCTTATAATCAAAATTTGATGCTATACTTTTACACAAAATTAACAACCATTAATTCTCTAACTCAATTACCCTCAGCCACTCAAAATTTAAAGGGATATCTCCACCATATTTTTCCCGAAGTTAAACACGCACACGTTCGTCGATAGGAATGCTTTGAGATTCAAGAGGAAATAAAAAAAGTTGAGAAAAAAATTCACCGAGGAGAAATTCGACGGCGCAATCTGCAAGACTGGTTTGCCCGCGTAACACTATTACTTTTCTTACTAGGAGTTTTAAGATATGGCTCTTCCCCAAGTTTTCCTGGGTGAAGACGAACTGTGCGGCCGTATTTTATTCCGCGTAGATTTTATCTTTTTTTGTAATATCCTCTTCAGGTCTCCCATGGCGTTGAATCCCACAGCCCGAGAGTTATTGAGAGGGAGATACAGGGAGGCTGGCGCCTTCGTAGCGTGACACGGCGCTGGGGACTATTCCTTGCAGTTCGACCTTCCATGATTGGTGAGGCGTTTGCAAGAAAGAAGGATTTAACCGAAGACCCATATTTTTCCCTCTGGAAAGTGAATTGCCATCGATTTAACTACACTGTCGGACTATATCGATGGAAATATTTTACATACACTTCAGATTTAAAGCAAACATAATGAATAGAGAGAAAACCTAACCAAATAACGATTAAAGTGAAAAATAAAAAGTTTTACGGCCTGAATTCTAGTATTTGGCATTATATTTCGGTGATTAAGGCCTAAACAAGGAACATGTGCTTTCTCTAAAATATGTGGGCTAAATTAGCGTTGGTGAGTTGTCTTTCTGATAAGAGAGCAAAACATACTCCCACACACAGTGCTCAAATTTTATTTTCATTCTATTACAACTGGTGAATTTTTTAATTCAAATTATGCAGTAGACTAAACCTTTAAAATGTTGAGATAATATCTGCTGCAGTGCGCAAATGGCAATTGCGAATATTTTTAAGTTGGACAAAAAGACGGAAACTTTATTTAAGGAATAAATATCATAAGAAATTAACAGATAATGTGGGTGATAAACCATTAGTTAAAAAAATATTGTGGATAATGTTAATCGTTCGGTTTTTACACCTATAATTTTTTATAGTTGTGAAAAAATATAAATCGGATTTTAAAGAAAAGTAAAACATCGCGAAATCATTTAAATAAGTATGGATGTGAATTATTAAATTTAATGATCCCATTCATTTGTTCACCATCGCTTTAAGTGCCAGTTCCTTCCATCCCACTTGCTGATTCATCTATTTCCTAAACTTGGCCCCGCCGTCTCCTCAATCACGATATTGGCCCTTTCAATTTCCTACCTCACCTCATCCCCTACCAATTCCCCTCCTATACCGTAATCGCTTATCCCTCCTCACCTCTTGAAAATTGCGCCTGATGGTCTGAAACCGGTCAAATAGAAATAAATGTAAAAATGTGGAAAATAGAAAGTTCGCACTTTGTTAATCTCTGAAAATGGTTATTAATTTATGCTTAAATATTAAAAAATCTTTGTAATTCCACTTAAAATTGCTACCATACGAACAAGGTTTCGAAGTTGTACGTCATTATCCGGTAGTCTTGCATCAAAGACAGATAATAAATGGTCACACACAAATTCATTGTTTTTTTTATAAAAAAAAAACAACGGTCTCAGGTGTGGGTTGAAGGGTGGTGGAGGGGAATTCTCAGGGCTGGATAAGTTGGAGAATGGGTCTAAGAGAATAGCTTTAGTCAATGAGGAAGGAGGGAATTAGGAATTCCGTACTTTCCTATGTTTCTTATGCACTGAAACCTGGGTGGAAAACCTGGTTGATGCGAATTTATTTTAATTTTAGTTGATGCACTGAATTGTTGAGGCCATAACCTTGAACAATTCCATTTTATGTTAGGGAAAATAATAAGCTTGAAAATTCGATACACTTCAAAATGATTCAATACATCGATATTAGTCGAAGATTAAAGGCTAAGTTATTGAAATCTAAGTATGTTATCTCACCAAATTAAAAATGGAGTTCTACAAGTTCATAGCCTTAAAAATTCAGTGCATCAATTCAAATAAAAGTCCTAAAATTGTTCATTGTATCGAAAATTAAAGGCTATTGACGATTTAAGGCTAAGTTTGTTATTTTTCATGACTAATATTTTAATTGCCGCTTTATTTATTTTTAACTGTCAATGGTAGTATCTAAAATTTAATATAGAAAACTACTCACTACCACAAAATACCACATACTGCAGTTCATCCCTGAGCAAAATGTGTTTTCAAAAGGGTTGTTACTCCCGCCGCATGACAAATGTTCAGCGCACGCATGGCTGATATTTATGCGATGTTATCTTACAACCTCGACGCCCACATACATAGATGACCTTTCCTAACGATCAGTGGCACAGATCGCGTCCTGAGGTCACACGAGACATTCAGTTGTATCTCTTCCTCTTACAGTACTCATGATGACGTCCTGGAATATATTTTCTTTCACGGAGGCAACAGATAATGTATACACACCCAAACCAATATTTTATCTGAAATATTTTGCACATTAGCTTTTCAAACTTAAGCGATATGGTAGCTTGGCATGGTACCTAATAACATTGAAAAACCAGTTCCTTATCCGCTAATGTATTTATTAGTTTCATCAACATAAAAATCAGTTAGGGACGCGTTTAATAATAGTTAACCCGAGTGCGATGTTTTTCTTTAGTAAATTAACAGAAATAGTCAAATCCGTAAAAGTATACACGGAATTGGTTAAGGTTTACGAAAAATCGTTAAGTTGGTACGAAATAAAAATTATCTTACCCTCAACGGAAATAATTTAGCAAATAAAAAGGATGATTTAATGGAAGGAGTATGCGATATAAATAAAAAGGGGAAATCAGTGTAATCTCTCTTACTTTGAGATGGTAAAACAGGAATGGAAAGGATTCCAACGTGCTTGAGTAAGAATGATGTGGAAGAGGCCAAAATCGCAATAAACGATGGCATGCGAACAGATGACATCTAATGGATATTGTCGGTAAATTGGCTTCATTACATGAGATGCATCTGAGCCTTCTTAGGAAACCAACTACGCAAAACTTATTGCTCTAGCCATGCAAGAGGAAAGCGTTCTCTCCATCAACTCATACAAATTAGTTTAATCTACACAGGTTCCCCACTCCGGTAATGATGATGTGAATTCGCCGAGTAAGTTTACTCTCTGAGTGCGTTTATTTGAAGGAGACCCTTCCCCCAATGATAACCACGCGGGATTAATTATTTTATATCACCGATAAACATGTTTAAAAATACAAAAGTTATGTAGGTAATTTAGCAGTCGCATGTAGGAAGTCGTCAAAAATATTTTTGTTGAGTCCAAAAGAGTAAAAGATTGGTGGACAGAAATATAGATTTAGGAAAAATGCTTAGAGGAATCCGGAGCCAAGTCTGCCTGTCTTCAGGTCAGAAGTGGAAATTCCCCATGGGAAGAATATTTACCAAAAGATGACAAAAGATGTTGGCAGGATTTCTGGTCGAAATCGTCACCTTTCAACTGAAAAACAACACGGTGAGCGCCTGAAAAATGTATTGCACATGGAAAATATATACCCAAGGGGAAAAAACAAAGTGATGTTTACGGTAACTTCAACTATAAACAGTCAAGCAAAAAAATGAACCACTTGGGCTTGGATAGAGGATACAACTTCCGAAAGCAACGCAAGTGAGCCTGATTTTACAAAGTCACACCCTCCCTCCGAGTTTATTTCATACATTAATACCAAACTGGATTTATTCGCCATGAATGGGGCTTCCTGGAATGCTATGCTGGCATTTTCTTTGTGAAATGGACTATGCTAAGAAAGCATTGGTGAAAATTGAGAAATAAACGCTCTCGTCCGTTTTATAGTGGTCAAAAAATTTAACATTTACACGAGAACGAGCATTCAAGCCCTGGACATAGGCAACCTCCCGAGGTGGGACTCGAACCTGCAACCACTTGTCTAGCATGCGAGTAGTTTGCTCCGCCACCACCGACGCTGGCAAATAAAATGCTCTCAAAAATCCTCCTATATTTAAAAATACTCTCAAGCGAATAGCTACCGTGTTCCCATTACGCACACTAGCAATTTCGAATCAACAAAGAAACATGAATGGAATTCATGGTATGAGTAGGCGACATATTAGTACTCATCATCTAACACTGAATGCTCTCTTTCGAAACTTTGCTGAATAGACTTGAGCAGTTTTGGCATAAAAAACTACAATTACAACTGACCTACACCCAATACAGATTTCACCAAATGGGTGGATTCATCGACCAACCCCACGGAAATGAATATATGGGAATTACGGCCCTCGCATCGTTTTCTGTTGCAGGAAAAATGGGACCAGGAGAGAGCAAGAGACAGCAGGCGATTAGTGACGTGTGGGCAGGGTAGGCCTCGAGGAAGGCCGTGTCCGCCCCCGTGAATGGATGGGCTGCAATCCCAACGCAAACACAGCCGCGCATCCCCACGCAGAACCCCCGGCGAAGCGCCCGATCATTAATATTAGATTCTCATTTGTCGTTGTTTATCTCGGCAAGATTGGCCTGCCTCGGAGCAGGATTCCAGAGGTCATATCCACGCTCCCTTACGCCCTCTACACATATGGTAGCATCGTGATGAATCACTTATCAGCGGACCACGGCGGCTTTTGCTCAGGCACTCTTGTCGGAAGCTCTCATTGCCGCGTGGGGTTTCTTTGTTGTGTTTATAGAGGCCCATAACCTCCTTCCTCTTCCTCGCCCTCTCAGAGATTTTTTAACTTGTTCTTAAGGCTGATTGTAAGCGTGAGTAGAAATTAGGACATCCAATGAATTTAACCTTGACTGGTACGCTATAATTTAATTTGTATCAGACGTATGCATAAAAATAAAACTACTATTTACTCTTTTAATGAACTCTCATCGTTTCAAACAATTTTCATTGAAAAGGAAAAGAAGCTGCATGAATTGAAATATATACTCCTTTCGCCAACGAGGGGTCTGATTCTGATTGAGTATTTATGCCATGGAGGTTTCTACATGAAAAAACCTCAAGTTTAGTAGGAATCTATATAGATATTTTGTAAAGTGAAATGTACCAAGAATATTGTAACAATCGCTTGAAATAGATATTATCGCGATCCAGGTTTTTTTCTTGAGGGAGGGGGCACAAGAGTCTGACAGGCAAACGGTCTTCTCTTATCTGAGGTTAAAAACTACATACAAAAATTACTGTTCGAAATATTATCTTTATTTTAATATGAAAATTAACTATAGAAAAATTATTTGATTGAGGCACCTTAATACACAAAACAAAAAGAACGTAATGAAAACCGTATTAAAAATTTTGTCTATTTTTTAAGCGTCTGGGGGGGCACGGTTCCCCCTAAATTCGCCTATGATCATATGTGTTAGATTTCCCATGTCACCAAAATAGATTTCGCCAGCTGATGCCTTACATGTTAAAATTAAAATGCCTTGCGCATGCCATAGGAAAAGAAATAAACAAATGGGCAGTAATAAATACGTAGAAAGTGATGAACAAAAATGGTACGGTTATTATGCCAAGGAAACAATAGGAAACTCGAATGTTTTCGGTTGCACAAATCACTACAAAATCCACTCAAACACGAATTAGAGACACACAGACAAAATGGGAAAAGGTATGGACAAAAACGGCCTTGGTATATTTCCATAACGTCCTACCTCCGTTCTAGATCATTAATTTATGATTTCTCGTTGCTAAAACAAGCTACTATGCAGTTCGTTTTGCCCCTAATTCATTCGCCACGGGGTCTAATTTCTCAGCAATGTACATGAGAGTGAATTGGTAGTTTAGAATCACACAAAGAAAGAGCCTGCTGAGATACACGTGGATGACAGCTGTATGAACTCATAAATAAAATAGTATTTTCTCAATTATTTTCGAGAGAAGCCTCAAACTGAAATTTTTCTACCGGAGAGCCATAATCCAATTAAATTTTGGTGCCCAAGAACCAATGGCTCAGATCTCTTAAGCCATCCCAACTTAAAACTTTGTAAATAGATGGTGAGTGTACTTTTGCGTTGAAGTACGACATTTACATGGAAAGAGTAGAGAAAGCAATCCCTTGATGCAACTTGGATAGTCAAATTATAATGGCATGATTGTTGAAAGCTGAGGTGTCATGTAAGAGCTTAAGCCCCAACATCTTGCTCTTCCTCAATCGCATATTTCATTGTGTAGTTTAAAAACGCAAGAGCGCTCGTTAGAAGTCCTCCCATTAATTCACATGTAAAATTTAAAAGCAAAACTGTTAAAATAGATTTTACTCTTCAAAATAGTAAGAAGCAAATAGTTTACTTGTCACATTTAAATAAATTGTGAGGGATTATCGGCTCTAAAATTTACTAGAACCGCGGACTTTTTTGCATACCGATACAGATGACTGGTGTCATTTTGACGCTAGCTTATATTCAACATTTTTGCAGTATTTTGCAATTGTATTCTCTCCACTACCTTCGAGTTGTAAAATTTATCTTTAAGTGTTGCAATTTCTTATTCTGTTTTACAAGCCGGACCGGCAATCTTCATGACAAGAGCTATTGAAAATTCTCTTGCGAAAATCCCCATTTCCCTAAAAGCGTTTTTCTATTTCTCATATTTGCTCCGCTATTTGTTTATTTCAAAGTACGTCTACAAAACTCATTTTTATTGCAATCTATTGATTAGTATACCTTCCTGGCTCCATTAGATAGAGTATTATCATTCTTACAGCTGCGTAGAGAGTAAAATATCTTTTCTTCCATTTAACATTGATATAATCTCACTGCTTAAATTGGTTCGCAATGTATGTTTATATTCTTTACGACCTTGCAGACTTTTCCTGGCTTGTATCGACCGTGAGGTAAAATTTTGTGTACTAGGTCATTTTAAAGGATCCACTTTCTGTATAAAACAGAGCCTCGGAGAAATATTGTCACGCCATTATACAATTTGAAATGTTTCACTTATCACTAGCAAAGTGATCCAAATAAGTAAATCATGAGCATATCATCAGACGATACAGTGGACCTTCATTTTGCTCACCGGACAAATGTCGTCGCTAGGCATTGGAAATTCCCCCGGGCATCACAATGCCAAGGGTTGAGGTCATGACGGGACATCCCTTAATCTTGAGCCTTCCCAAGACATCATCGAGAGAGGTTTCGGGATGGGAAGGATGCATTTCCCCTAAAACATCCCAGAGGGGCAATGAGGCGCCGAATTTACTGGCTGCTTCGTGACTGTCCATTTGCGAGAGCACTCGAGGGACCTTCCCCTTCCCCATGCGAAAATTTTGAATGAGCGCCCTTCCTCAAGGGAAAACTACATTGCTATTCCACTCTGGTGACCGTCATTTATTCATGGTTATTCCGTTATGGTTTTTACAATGTTATTTATTCCTTATTCTTCGTTTATAACCAGTTGAACAGCTCCGTTCATGGCCATATTCATCGTGTTTTTTTCTTTGATGTTCCTTCCTCATCTACATACTATAAAACCCACTTCCAGCCACTCACTGACTCACTCATACAAATTTTTGGAGTGAACGAGACGAGATACGACAAAATGTCGTTGAATCAACCCCCTTCTATCATTGTCAATAACTTAGGAAAAATTAACAAAACACTAAATTTTCCATTTTCAAGGTATCTATTAATTTAAAATTTAATATGGGGATTAGTTCAAATAATGGCCACCAAAATCCGATGGTGATCATTATAAGGAAGGAAAATGATAGTAAATCATTTTTACACTTATTTTGCAAACAAAGGAAGCAAAAGTGAAATAGGAAAAATGGAAAAGAAAAAGGAGCTAAAACAAAAAAGGAAAAAGATAAGGTAGAACAATTAACAGTGTAATTTTTGAAAAGTCAAATTCATCATGTCTACTTTACATAAGAACAATTCTAGGCCAAAAAATGTTTATTTGTAGTCGCTATGAATTCGATGTTCTCAAAACAACGTTTTTCTAAGGAACTGAAAAGAATAAAACGAAATTTCTATGAACCTGACTGTCTCTAAATAATTTACTTCATGAACAACAAAAAAGCATTGGGCCTATGTTAAACCGTAACGCTTAATTTATACTTAACATCAATAAAAAGTTCGTTGTATTTCGTAGTTTTACGCGCTATGATATTAAGTGTAAATTGAGTGTTGAGTTGAGCGTGGCGAGTTCCTTGTTTATAACCAATTTACCCATCTCCATGTGAAAAGCTCTCGGGACTGTCACCGTGCTACGAACTGTAATGCTACCGAAGTCGTGACGTTTCAAAGACTGCATAGGCCAACACCCACTAACTCATCAGTCATTATCAGCCCTGAAAATGAATGACGAGCTGGCCGTCGAAACGTCGGTAGTATTTCAGTTCCTTACTCGGCGGCTTATCTTTTTAAGCAACCAATTTGCCTAGAAATAAATAAACTGATGCTTCTTTAATCTCCACGATTTTCAAAACGATTTTCTCCATTCAATTTCCGAGTTATAAATATATATTTATGAAAATAGATGTGGTTTTTGTGTAGGTTGCTTCCGCAACCACGCCGTAGTGACATTAAATGGAAAAATATATCTGATAGTCTCCAGTGGACTTTTACGGTACTTAGCACAGTAAATGTCTATTGCTATGGAATTTTCAGTAAAAGTAGACATTGCAGTTACTAGTTTGGCATCTGTATGTTCAACACAGAGTCAACGATACAATTGGTAATAATTGGCATAGAGTTAATTAGCTGTTATCGGCTTTATTGGCCAGCTGCTGCTTTGCAACTCAAATTTACATCAAAAAACAAGTTTCACGCATTTTTGTGCAGACTTTATGTCAAGAGAAGTGAAAATGGAAAAGCATAGAAATCGACTCCAATACTTTCAAATAATAACATATTCTGCGATATCCGTGAGTGCCTTCCACGATTGTGCCATGAACTGAGATAACGTCCTTACGACTCAAGAATGCGAGCTGTACCGTTATAGAATTATGGATGGAAATCACGTCCGTTTCTGCAAATAGACCATTTCGGTGTCTACTAATAAATCTTATTTTCCATTTCCTAAATACTTGGAACTGAGAAATTTAGGAAATGAGGCAGATAGAATATTTCGGATGCAATCTTTACTTCCCTCGGGCAGAATTCGGGTCAATTAATCAATTCCCGTCGCTCTCAAAAACGCAAACCGCCATTGCTGCAGAAACTTGAAGCTTTCTTTATCAACTTTTACATCATAGCTTGCTAAAAACACTCATTAGCAAAATTCTCAACTGTTTATGTTAAATATTCTAACATCTTAAGGAAATATTTTATGTAATTTATTTATTTTACATTAAGGCTATACTCAAAAGCAATTTTAATTCCATAGTTATAATAATAATAATAATTAGGATAAACTAGAATGTTCACAAGAGACAATGATGTTGATGTGAGTAATTTATTTTTGACAGTCAAAGCAACGTAAAAACAATTTATGATGCCTAATTTTATTTTTGAACGTAAGTGAATTCAATATGCCCTGAAACTCCAAAGGTTATTACCTCCACCTACTTAAAATTAAATCCACCGTGTAATTCAATTGCAACTATTCTTTTGAAGGCCGGGCACTCTGCTGATTTATTCAGGATTTTCCATTGTCCAGAATGATTCATCATCCCCCATCCCCTTCGGGCTATCTGCCATCACAAAGAAGGGCTAATACGCTCAACGAGCTGTGATCGCAGCTTTTCTTTTAAGGCGCCCTTGCTTCGTTTTCTCTGCTCCCTCATCACCATTCATAAAAACTCATTCTTTACTTTCCCTTCTTAAACTCTCTTTAAAAAAAATTATAGTGCGACCCTTATGGATTATGCTTAACTGTTTCATGATGCTATTTATTAAAATTCCTTTATGATATTCAGTATTTTAATAATGTTTTTAATCGCCTTCTCTGTTTTCTCTAGATCAGGGGTCGTGCCAATGTGCCGCCCCTTCAAACTCATGGTTGAATGAGGTGCAAAAACTAGAAATGTCAGTGAAAAAGTAATCCATGAGAATAAAATAAAATGGTAAATTTCCACACAATTTTATTTTATTGTCATGGATATAAAACATTTCCACTAGATGTCATCGGACACTGTGAATTATGAAAAAGTAATCCTTTAAAAAATTAAGTAAATTAATTTCTAATTTAGAGTTTATTGGTGTAAAGTAATACTGGCTGTCCTATGAACTTTTCTCAGGGGCCGAAAATTGCCGATGCCTTTTCTGGACAAGTAAACCGAACATGAGTGAACGCAAACAGTCTTTCAATATTAGCTTGCCTGATTCGAATTTTAAAAATTATTGAACGCGACAATTCTTTTACGTTAATTAGCTCTACTTGATAATTTCATCTATTTACTCATTTCATCCCTGTTACTTTTCTGCTTGTGATTGTGAAGATATTTACGTGCGTTGCTCCCAAGGTCGTTCTTAGTAATCCAGTTAAATACTATTTGTGATGTTGCATCAACTTGTTCCTTCAGAATCACCCGTAACCATATAGCCACTCTGGGTGGCAACGAGGTCAAAATTGATGTAAGTAGTTTAATTTTACGAGTGATCCTGATAGAGAGGGTGACTCTTCATGGCATATTTTATCACAAAATAATGTTAAAATAATCTACAGGTATAAAACGCCATTTCCTGTTTACTCCTTCGATACTTGCATGTAATTAACAGACATTAAGCGTTCATATTGAATTTCTGCCTCACACCCGTCTTTCTTTGTCATTGTGCTTATTTCGACCGTCTTCGAGAATAAAAAAATACGTGGATTAAGTTATTGCTAGCTTCAACAACATATTTGTGACAATAATAAAGCAAATTGGAGAGCGGATTTTTTTCAACAGCCTCATATTCTCAGAATGGTAGGATGTAGCCATGTGGCCACCGTGGGCGGAAATGGGTTACTATTTTTTTTTATTTGATGGTATTTGAAAAAACATAGACTATATTTAATAAGTAATATTTGGTCTATTTTCCAAAACTAAGGACGAGAATCGCGCTGCCACTACCTTAATTCCCATGGATTCCAGGTTAAAAACGAAGTCCTGAAAAATTCCAGCACCTCAAGATTATAAGCGCTTTATTTGCTGATGGCTCAGGAGACCTTTCAAGCGTAACGACCCGGCCCTGACGCGAGAAAATCACTTTCAAAGCGGCAACTTGAAAAAATAAACTCCCTTTTTATTCCCATACCAGCTCAAATAAATCTTCTTCCTTCTTCCGCATGATTTCTCCGAAACCAAACCACCCCTCCGATAGCCAAATTCCTTCTGTTCCCCATCCCCTATCGTCTCTTCCCACTCTTGTTCGTCTTGTATGTACTATATGTCACTCTATCTAATCCATCCAATGAATGACACCCATTTAATACAATGGAGATCGCGATAGATTTTATTGGATAGTCCGTAAATAGTGATTTGACGAATCTTTCCATCTTTTTTTTTAAATATAAATTATCCAGTAAGCCGCCGAATGCATACTAAAACATCTTCATCGTGTAAAACAGGATATATCTCCCTCCATACCTTAGGAGGCATTTGCTTAGTGATTGGTGCTTAACTGAAATGTGTATCGAAGAAGAACTGGTGGATATGACCACGTAGAAAGAAAATAAATGAGTTGGATTGCTGGTAATACATGCTTTGTAGGAAACCATTAAGGCACAAGAAAGTAGAAGATAAATATGTGACAGTATGGTAGGGCATATGTGCCGGGTTTGAAAAAGCAAATTAACATCAAATATCAGGTTTGATCTGGAAAAAATCTGCTTGTATAAGAGGAAATGGTTCCAAGAATAAATAATTCAGGAAAAGATTGGATCCATGAAAAAATAAGATAATAATTATTTTAAGTCTATTTAGCAGTATTTTAGCACTAATATGTGGATCATTACGCAGGATTAATAAATGAAAATAAATATGAAATAGTTTGGCTTGTTCAAATTTTGATACAGGTTCTCAACAATTACGTACTTCCTTGAAGGTAAAGTACTTTGCCTACAGGCACCAAGGAAGTACATCTTACCCCAGTGCTTAATAAGGTTTTGAAATAAATGAGGGAAATAGAATTAATACTGATCAAGAAAATAATAGTAACTCAGTATGCTAATGACGTGATAAATTCTAATGTCACTTCAGGGACTTTTTTTACAAATTAGCCATTAAAATAGCTATAATTTTCTATAATTCGATATCTTTTCTCTATTTCATAAATCTCCTTAAAATAAGCCGCATTAAAAGTAATCAAATGAAAACAAGAAACGCTTATCATTAGTTCAGTTAAGCAATATTGTAACTTTCAAACACAATTCATTTCACAGAAACAGATTTCACTGGCTACGAAGATATAACGCAAGAAACTCCATTTTCTCCCCTTTCTGTAAGGTCAATAGAGTGGAGGCTCGGATGACCCCATCGACTTTAGCCACAGAGGCACTTTAAGGAAACCCCTACAACGCCAGGCATCCGTCCCTAGGGTCTCACTCTCCCCTTCTTTTCATTTTTCAATCCCCCAACCCCCGGACTCACTTTAGCTCCCACCTTTCACACCACATCCTCGTTTATTCAGTTTTTTATCTTTCGCCTCCGGGTCAACGGATCCCGTTAGGGAATACCTGGAATTGTGTTTCGTTGAATAAATATCTCCATTTCCTGAAACGTCTCTCCAAACGTTAATGAGTATCGTCGCAGAATAACACGACAGGACGATCGAAACAAACTGTGGGCACCCTTTCTTATGCCGAGTGTAACTTTCAATCTTCGCCTTGTTAACTTATTGACGACATTAATGCACGACAGGTAACTAGTTTAAAATGTGACTAATAACAATAATGTTAATTAGTGTCTTGGAGTTAATGTCTTGAAGAATTTGAATGCCAATTTTTACCAACGTTTCGGTTAATTTTTATCTCTTCATTCGTTAATATTCCTTTCATTTTATACCATCTTAATTAAATGTACTTTATTTTCCCTTAACTAAATTAACATACCTTCGTTCCAATCAATGTTTAACGTAGATATCAAGCAGAGGAAAAAAACTAGTAATAAATGAATTGGCCTAACTGGAGCATTTATTTTTTAGTGTTTTTTTTCCTTTTAGAGTCGAATGATTGGCCGAAGACCTCATAAAAAAATTCATTGGAGGAATGATAAGTTGTTCCACTATAATTTCATACAATTCCAGTGCGTACGGGCTGTTTATTTCAAATTACAAAATCAGCAATGTCAGAAATGAAATACTTCATGGCAAAAGCCAAAGATATGCATGAATGTTGCATACGAATGCCAATCAGAAAATATTCTCGAAGGACACATATTATTTTACATTTTAACTTACTGATATCATCCGTTTAGTAATCATACTTAAACTCGAACTCTGTTTTTGCAAGAGATTACCCCAAAGCTACATTCACGCTACATATACCTATACTTATCCGTCGCAATTTTTAATGTAAAAAAAAGTTTAGCCAATAAAATTAATTGAGTGCTCTGAAATAGTTTCCTCTACCTGATCAACATCTCTCCGTATTGATGAATTTTTAATGAACAAATGTGTGCATATGCGTTATGAATTTTCTTTATTACCCTGACTACAAATACTGGGATAATAACGATTTTTAGATATGCAACAACGGGGATCCCCAGGATGTTTATTCATATTAATACATTATGAGATAAGAAATCATTACACTGCACATCTCATTAACAATCGAATATGTTATTTATTTTATGAAAAAGTAGCCCCTCAATACTCACGGAAATGATATCAAAAGGGTAATGTATCATAGCCTTACATCTCATTAAATGCATATCACTGACTTAAACTAAAATTGATTTTAACTTGTGTGATTCGTCGTGTGTAGATTAGCCAATTTTGGGAGGATGATCATTCAGTAAAACAAACTTGTTTGAGAGCAGCCACGCTCGGGTTTGAAAATAAGTGTGAATGCATACCTGCTAATGGAATAGCTGTTTTGGACCACTTAATATTTAACGACTACCATTGGTGCGCAAACTCGAGAAAACTCAATATCATTACCAGGATTCATTGGTAAGTAATAGTTCACTAACGTAAATGCCCGAATCGAGTTCAAAGAGCTTATTTTAGCTGCAGGTGCTGTTGGGATTTAACATGATAATTTACTTACGAATACCATCTTAATATTACGCAAATGGACTGAATACGTAATCATGGAAAAAGTATTCAACTCATGCTTGAGAAACTTTCAATGACTCCGTACGCAGATTAACACATCATTGATTCAATTTATCGTTCATCCCACGATCTCTTTTCACTTTCAAATGTGATCATATATTTCAGAACATGGAACTTACATTTTATGACTATGGTATGTAAGTTACATAAAATAATGTTCATTCGAAAGATCAATTATTAGATGTGAAAAATCTCACCTCCAATACAATCTAGTTGTTTCCAGAAGGCTCCTCTAGATCATATTCATTTCTATGGGTATAGAATAAGTTATAGGAGCGTGATAGCCTAGTGTGTAGAGGGATTGGCTTATGATGGAGGGGCCTCGGGTTTTAATACCAAGAAAACCGTCGAAAACACCCAAACAAAATCCTCGAAGTCCAAGGTGAGTCCAAGGTGACCCAGGGATAGGAACTGCCTAACCTCCCTAACCTGAATGATTGAAATTCACACTCCGGTGGCTATGTTTGGGGTGAACCTTATTTATCTAAATACACCCTCGTGTTGAATTACCACAGATTATTATTTCACAGCATAATACTAACTCATCGAATCCTCAACTTTATATCCGAGAAACTGTCTTTTTTAATAATTTTTAACATTTAGTAAGTTAATGGCACTCTGCACTTTAGATGGAGCGTATTTCGCTTTCTTATTATATCCGTAAATATAATTGAGAGCTAATTAATGATTTAGTACTGATGGTATTAAATGATGTTCATTATATTTTTTGGGTGTATACTCCCAAGAACATCAAATATATAAAGTAACATGGATCTTTGAGTTAATATTAGGTAAAAACAACACTGGATAACCTAATGTAATGTATGTAATAAAGAACCCATTTAATTAAATGCTCACGAAATAACTGTAAAATAAAGTAAAAATAAATAACTTGATTAACGATGTAATATTTGTAACATTTTTTCTTAAAAGATTTCACATTCGCAAAAGTTTATTAAATGCTGGGAATTTCATCCCATTAAATGGTAGATCTAAGGATGAATGATTTATGGTAAATTGTAGTTCTATATGACGATAAGGACATTCATAAACCACTTCTTTACAAATTATGTATGGAAAGCACGGCCACTATCCTTAGAGAAATCATGACTTTTGAGGTTAAGTCTCGAAGATAAAGCATACATTTTTTAACTAAGAGGTGCCCAAATAATATAAATATGGTTATTTACACTTTCAAGCTTTATTTTTTAATCCCATAAATTTTTAGACACTATATTAGGGGAGAAAAAGTGAAAATATATGTATATTATCCTCATTTTTTTGAGTAATTAAGTAAAATTGCTTCCATGCTCACTCCAAATTAAAAATCATAAGTCTCATAAATAAGCAGATATCATTCACTATAATCTTGGTATTATCTTGATAGCGGAAAAAATCATTCGTGCTTATAATCGTAGGATTAACATCTTCCCAGTCCCAGAAATATTTCCCTAGTGTTTATTCTAATCTTCGGACAGCAATATCAGCTAGTACTCTGATTCTCCTATCTTATCTCACAGTCGCTATGTGAGTTGATCTTTTCTTGTAAAGCCCGCTGGAATCTAAAATCATGGCATATGGTACGCCAGATCCCCGCATTGCCGGGATAATGTGTTTGCTCAGACGAACAATCAGATAGGTTCCGTCAGTTGGCAGTCCAAACATTTCACTCGGAGCAAAATGGATAGCAGAAGGGTTTTTATGATACAAATCGCAAGAGCGCTGAGCATTCGTCAACGGTTCCAATATACATTGACACGGCGTTTAATCCACAGTGCCAGATAGTGTTTTGGCTATCCATGTTCGTCATCGAACAAAAACGAACTATGAAATTCTAGGTTAAACCGACATACACGCACAACTTTTAACTTGATAACGCATAATATTTCTGAGGAGGGGATGTAGAAAAATTGATATATTGCTCTGCTAGATGCTTGGAATTGCCTTACCATGCTTTCCTAGTATTCCAAAATTCATACAAATGAAGCAAAAATATTTAATTCATATATTTTCTTACTTGGATTTAAAGCAATTACGCTTCCTATTTTTAACACAAGCATGCATTATTTTAACTCAGCTGTACACAAATAGCGATCTTATATGAGGGGTGCATTCATATGTGCAACAGATTAGAGAATTATCAGAATTTTTCCTTGGCACTATTGCCTACGCGTTGAACCCTAAATATATAAAAATTATTATGGAATGTATTTTAATTAAAGAAGCTATATTTAAAAACTGATTTAAAATATAAAATTCTGAAATAACACTCGAAAATTGAATCTTTATAATAGTTATTAAGTCTCGAATGAGGAGCGGATAATATGACCTCAAAGTTGGAAACGAGATCTAGGCTCAAAGTCTACAGAAGAAATATTCTAATATTAAGAATGTATAGCTATATTATGATTTCTCATACATTAAGTTAATCTTGGAAATACATTGGTTCTCTTCTTTTGAAGTTTTCACAGTAGTTTTCATGTATTTTGTGCTTCAGTTCTTTTCCAGCATGAAATATTTCCATTTAACCAAAAGCAAATTCAAATTGCATTTTCTTTGTGAATTGACCGCCACTCTTCTTCTTCTTAATTATTTAAAGTTTAGAAGCCATTCCAACGGTTAATCACAGTTAAATAACAGGTATTACCTCACGTTTATCGGAATATGCGTCCAAGTAACTTTAATTTCCCAAATTATCACCACCAACGGCTGAATTCAAGTAGTTGATAACACTTAGTTCTCCTCAACACCTGTAATTCCTATGTTAACGAGGGAAATTGTTTTTTATATGAAGAGGGTTTATAAAATTATGACCAAGAATAAAATTTATAATTGATCAATTGTTGGTTCTAGAAAATTATAGAATAATTTTGACGAATCGAGGAATTGTTGAATCGCACTGCTTCAACCAATGCAATTCGCAGTAGTGTAGCCAAAACTAGTCAAGTTTGATAAATTTTCCATTGAATAGTCGCCACAGGAATGAACTTTTTAAAGAAATAATTTATGCGCAAAAAAATTGTCGGAGATAAATTTCCATCACTCTCATCAACGACTTCCCCACCTACTTTTTTATTTTAAGTAAGGTCTTACTTTGGACTGAAAGTTGAAAGTTACAAAGTAATTAATGCTAATTTATTGATTATTGAATAAAATAAAATAACTTTGTTTTATTCCACACTTTATTTTAAATAGCACGACCCGGGTTTCAACATCTAGTGTTATCATCAGGTGCTGAATCTATCATTAGATGCTGAAACCCGGGTCGTGCTATTTAAAATAAAGTGTGGAATAAAACAAAGTTATTTTATTTTATTCAATAATGAAGCAATTCCACAAAATAACGCCTGAGACCGTGTCTTATAGTAATTTATTGATTGTTATTTCATTATATTTTAACGTTTTAGTCCACTAACTATGGTAATATTTTTACCAGACTCGTGAGAAAGGATGAGAATTACCGTTGTCACCTTCCTCTCACCCACTCTTCAGCTTGAAACGCGAAGATTGGTTGACGCGGAGCTTATAACATGCCGTATCCATATCGGCCCTCTTTCTATTGGCGAGATTGATTAAAGAGGTCTGTTGAATGAAAATGAGGAATGTGTTACGCCAGGATCAAGAGTAACTGGTGCTGAGGAAATTGAAATTCGAGCGAGACAATTACTAATCGTCCCGAAGACAAAAGGATAATCGCCTCAAATCTGATTGATAAGTTTATGGTCGTGGATAATGATTTAATCTTTGAAAGCATCAACTGGTATCATCGCGCTTGCATGAGTAGAGGAAATGGAAACCATGGAGAAAATTGATTATTTATGCTTTCCCCGATCTCATGCTCTCGTAAAACATTCGTTAGGCCTGACCCAAAGCAGTTTGACATCATGGCACCCGGGCAGAAAGCGAGGCTGATTAACAGGCCCGCGTTCAAGGCTAAAATTTGGTCAGGAAATTCGGGTCTGGATCTTGTGCGTGTCTCTCTACAGATCGAAATGTAAGTAAGCCAACTGGTCTACGAAAGCAATCGTAACAATTGACGTAATTTATCGGCCTTACTCGTAATCTACATTGTCGAATACATTGCATCAAATTAGGATCAAAAATGGTAATGAGGAGTATTACCTTTGTTTAGCCTCTTTTGCATGTAAACACTATTCTGTGTGATTATTTTTTTATATTGTTCCATTCGCGCAATCCGAGTTAATCACTCGAAACATTTTCAAGACTTTCCTGACGTTTTTCATTGATGCATTCCCGTAAAATGGCTCTATCGTACTTGCTTATGACGTTTCGTATTTTCTGTGTTGAATTTACGCTTATTTCCAAACAAATCTTTCCATCTAACAGCCACATACTTTTCTATTTTCATTTTGATGCCTCTTATTCTGTAAGTAATTATTTTATTTCAAAGTTAATACTTATTCTCGCTCCATAATAATTAGTGGGTTTCAGTTGCAGAGTTAAGTTTATGCATGGCTAATAATTTGCTGCTTTTGACGGAACAGCATTATTGGAAATAAACCTAGAATTTAACAGCATAAAGAGAATTAAAAAACCTTAAAGTTAATTGTATTCAGATGTAAAATAACCAGTTTTTTGGTGAAAAGTAGAAGAATTTGGTTGCTATTTTAGAACAAAAAGAGAAACTTGCTGTCTTTAACTCTCTTAAAATGAATTTGAAGAATTAGTTGTTTTTGATTTGCTTTAATGATTACCAGGCGTGGGCGTATCTCTTCATTGACAGTTGCAAAAAAAACTATCGGTCCAATTTTAAAAAGGTAAACCATAAGTTTATTTTCGGACACATAAAACAATAAAGACATTAATTGTACTCTGTTAGGCCAAATTACAGCTCATTAAAACTTACTACCCTTAAAAATTATAGCATCACTACCGAAATACATTCCGCCAAATTATGGTTAAAAAAATTCGAGTATTTGAGCAGTGTTCATGTAGTTTCCATCCTAATCAATCCAATGCGGGCGAGAAGAAATTTACCATAGAAGCACGAAATCAGCGAGTCCCTTAAACCAGACATGTGCCAGCGAACCCTGCCATAATTCACCCAATGCATGAATATTTATCAGCAACTGTATCCCATTGAATGTCATTTTGCAACCCGAAAGCAAAATTTCAGACTCGCACTCTCCGCAAAGTTTTACGGACGAACTCAGCCCCGCATGGGCATACATTAAGTCTCCTTCCCGCCTTAAAGGTCATGCCAAACAAGGGAGGTGTCAGAGGAGCGACGGAGATGGCTAAGCGCCCAAGGAAGATCAACTATTTAGTCGCAGACGACGACACAGCATGTGGGCACGCGGTCTGGAAGGAATGTGCGAGTAGGGGACAGGGAAGGTAAACGGGCCAACAGCAGCGGTGGATGCCTGGCGGGGTGTTCCAAGGCGACGGTGCTGCCGGCAGCCATCTGCATCACCGGCGGAGAGTGAAACCACGAGACCCGAGAAGGTGACTGGTCTGAGTGTGGATGGGACCACCTGGGGGAAAGCGAAAGTTCGTGCCAACTCCGCCGACTATTCCCAAGTGGCAGCGCAATACGGAGATATCGTATTCGAGAAGTACAGCCCGATTTAAAACAAATGCCTCTCCGAGTGAGCACCTCGTTCATGATTACCTACTTCTCTTTTTCTGTTTATTTTTACACAGATTCAATTTATCAAATAAATAACTTGAAAAACCTTTAATCTATAAAATTTGGATTTTTCGAATAAGCATGGCATATTAGGGGAGCTTGTGTCCAACTGAGAATGATTTTTTAGTATCGATGGAGCCGGTTTTATATTCCTGTTATGTGTAAGTGACATTTTTACCCGATATTCCTGTGGTACTCGTATTTCTGCAGCACGGCGCACGACGCACTTTGTTTCAATTAAATCAAAATAACTCTTCCTGATTCATAGCCAATTATCTGTAAATTATTATCCCCTAAATTACCAAAATCTATTGTACCCCTTCACAAATAAATCTCAGAGGCCACTTTCTTCTCGTCAGGGATCACAGCAAACGTCTGTTTTTGCATCACTCTCGGCTTCTCCAATTCATCCCACATCAGAACTACCAATCTATGCTTAATATACCTCCGCGTTTTTTTTGTTTTTAGTGTTTTCTAACAGCCGGTGGCACTACCGGTATGATACCTTCAGGTCACCAAAATAAATTCTGTACGTGGTGGCAATCCGAAAAGATGGTAATTATCAATTAATCAAAGCAATCTGAGGAGCTGTATTTAATAATATTGATAAAGGCGCCATTTAATCGCTGGAAATTTATGTTCTCAAAAATAAATTCTGCATTTACAATATCACCTTCAGATTGAGTTGGAGTTTAGGGAGGTGAGGAAGCTTAAGATTTGATGTGGACTACAAGTTAATGCGGTGGTGCCCGCTCTGGTGTTTTAGCGGGGTACTTGCTCTTCTAGGAGCCGCTAGAGTCTTGAAGACTCCGCAGTAGGCGTAGATTGCTTGAACAATTGAGAAAAGATATATTTAAGAGTGATAATGAAAACATCATCTTAGAGCTCCTCTATATTTACAGGTCCGACAGAAGTGATAAATTAGGAGAGATATTTTGCCGAACGGATAGGTATGCGAATTCGTTTTCCCCCGAACCATAAAGTACTTTGATAAATACTAGTCGAAATTTTGTTTGAGTATTTGCTTTTCATACATAAACTGCGGTTGTCCTAACACCACCTGCCACACGCCGTTTAAGGCGGCTTGCGAAGTAGTATGTAGATTTACCCTTTGGGATGTGGAGATGCTGTAACGTCGAGAGTTTTAGAGAGAGTCAAGAGAATTAGATTCACACTTTAGGGACAAAATTGCTGAACCAAATGGAGGGTAATTATCAATTACTCAGCGGAAAACTTTGGAGATATATGCAGCAAAATTAATACAGCTGCCATTTGATCGTAGGACATCTGCCTAAATTTATTCTTCATTTGTAACATCACCTTCGCATGGAGTTGAGTTGAGGTGAGAAAATGCTACAGATGTGCTGTGGATGTGGGAGATGATATACGGATGCTGCAACGTCTGAGTTAGAGTCGCACCGTAGGAGCAAAATTGATTCACCGGCACCACGGTGGTCATTTCCATGGGATTTTGAGATCGAAGGCATCGAGTTAGACGACAAGGGACCTCGAAAGCGACGCGGTTGAAGTTAGGATCTAATTGACGCAGAGATGCGTTCCTAGTTGTGGACCACGAGGATCGTCAGGAGAGCAACTGTGGCAACCCAGCAGAACCGAGCGTTTGACTTGACCCTCAAACTCGTAGGAGTAAGTCGGGGGTGAATATTAATTTTCCAAATCCCATGATTCCACGTGCAGGCTATGATAACTATCATTAACACTTGAGTGTGAGGAGAGGTCAAATGGTGACTGATGATTCAACGAGCCTTTTACGATACTTAAAATGAAAAAGATGAGATTCTTTTAAGATAAATCAATTGGATAGCATATTGGAAAAGCATGAATTCCAGAATTACGTTGACGCCGAAAATAAATTAGTCTACAAGCTATATTCATGATATTTTCATGACTAATAACTCAATAACAATACATAAACTTTTACCTGGATTTCACAAACAGATAACCCGGAGATGACGTCTATTTTCACATTAAAAAGGAATATCAAAACTATCGAACCCCTTTTAAGATAAAATATCAACTTGAAAAAATCAAATCAAGCCATGGGAATTACTTATGCTGAGTGAAATTAGGGCTTATGTAATTGATATTTCATTTATTGTTGACATGAATAGAAAAATATGATATTTCACGACGTTATTCATATCTGCTTGAAGTCGTAGCTCATATTTAAGAACTTTTCAGCATTTCCTATATTATACAAATAGGGCCTAGCTTTATTCCATCGTTTTGAGTTTAAGGATTTAAAAATTAGTATCGGTAATTTTTTTGCCAGATGCTATGTAAAAAAGTGACTCGACTTGTTTCTAAGCATCAAGAGCTCTCATATCACCCCTATGGTAATTGGAAACAATTATGGTCTCCTCTTTAATTTTATCCTTTTATCTGTTTCAGAATTTCAGCTGGAGTAGCGAGAATGTTGCTGTCAGAACGTCCTTCTCAGATAACACGACTCGTTTTAAAGTTGACAAAAGCTCTCGTTTCATCTGAATTGTAATTGGTCGAGCTAATTTTTGGTCTTTTTGTCGCGGCTAATTGCGTCCGAGTTATGAATTACGTCAACCCATGTTGACACTTGACGCGACGAAGCACTAGAGTGTACACCGTAGCTGGCGATCCATATTATGATGGTGGCTTTGAAAGGGTTGGAAGAAACATTTCGTCACCGTTTCGTTCTGAAAACAAAACCACTGAAGTTCTTTCTTATTTTTTATCAGGGTCATTTTCAGTTCTGGATTACTATAGGCTATATAGTTACTCTGCAGATGTCCTGGGCGCCTAGATCACCGAAGGGTCCTATCCATGGCTCCTAGGAAGGTTAATACCGCACGGTACATAATATTCTCAGTTCTCCGCCTCACATACCTGCATAAATTTATTTTGTTTGTTTTAAAATACTTAAACACGTTTAACGTGCGGGGGAGCGTGTTAGTCTGCTAATGAGTAGAGGTGATGACCAGTGATAAAGCTGACCTCACCCTATTATATACGAAGGTACGACCACAAATTCGAAATTAAGTTCAAGAAGCAGAAAACGCACATTTTGAAAAAAAACATTCTTCCGGCATAGAGGTATAAAGGATTGGAGCGACCTACCTGAAGATATTTTTAAGATCTTCCCCGCAAATACTAAAATTGTTAAGAGTAAGTGTTCATCGCTCCTCGGTTGAAAACATTGTGATTAATTAGGGAGAGTTGAAAAATTGGGTTATTTGTTTCAAGCTTCACTTGTTAATTGTATTTTATTTACAAAAATTTATTTTTTTTATCCGAAAGGTGAATTTTATGTCCCTTTACTTTATTTTTAGATATGTAGACTTTTCGTTCATTTATTTAAAATCTTATGCTACTAACATACAATAATAGCCTGCTTGTAGCAATAATATATAAACAAATATAAGGGTTTAGTAACCACGGATGGAAGGGACTCAGGATTCAATTCCTTGGTGAGGCCTGCGGAAAGACGTAACCAACCTTATTGTTAGGGCGAAGTACCCTAGGGAAAGAAACTAGCCTTCCTTCCCTGAATATGCAAAATTCACACTCCTGAGACTAAGTAGAGGATGAGTTCTACACTCTCGAATGCAAACTAGCCATCTGGTGGCATCACTGAGTAATGTAAAATGCAATGATATTTTAAGATTTTTTTCGATATGAAACGTACAATGCATTATCTTGGATTAGTTAAAATGTCTTCAACTATAATGTTAACATGAAAAAAACACCAGCGTGATGCTGACAGTTTTTTTTCATTGATTTCAGACTTTTTTAGCTAAAAGTTTTTGACTCGCGAAATTCATTTTCATAGTCATCAATACCTGTTTCTGATGTCTTCTTTTTCATAAAAGTTTAACCTTAGACTACCAACGGTCGATGTTAAGTTGCATCTCATACTTGTATAATAGAGTAAATCGATGTTTCTCTAATTTATGCTTACAACACGAAAATCTATACCCGCAAACCGAAGCTCCTTTGAGGCTTTCACTTATTGAGTTCTAGGACAAGCTACTGAGAAAGTCACTGCCAACCCTAACTGCAGAATGATGAACGAGGTAAATATTGGTCTTGTTTCTAATACCCAAATGCTTACCTATAGGAGAGCCAGCAGCTGTTGTAACCACAGCGTAAGAAAATAAAAAAAGGAATGATTTACATATTTATCTGTCAGTCATTACATTATTTTATATTGCATCCAAAGTAATGCATCACATATTTAACTCCAATTCGCATTATTTTCAGATGATAGAGAGAATTCATCACTCCCTCGCGATAGACCGTATTTCGCCTTTTTTCCCGACAATTTACTTCAGGAATTAAGGTTACGATGATGCTATCCTCAGGGATTATAGACCTTTCTCAACATTTTCCCGTGTCTAAAATGAAAAAAATTCATATGATAAGATACTGAAGTAAAATTTCGAATTTAAAATGCAGTCTAATTTTGATCTAGGATGTATGTTACTTTTAATAAAATATTCAAGATGACACCATACGTTTCAGACGAGTAATACGTCACAAAGACGAATCATCAAGTAAAAGGAATAAGGCCTTGCAGAATTCTATAATTTTCCATCAGTCAGGTCAAGAGGAATCATAAGGCTATTTGAACATACGTTGCGTGTCAGACTTAAAATTTTATGGAATGCACTGTTTTTAAACGCGCTTTCTTAACTTGATTCGTCTGCTTCAAGGATGTAATCTTATAATTGATTTTTAACCCACTTCCTATTGTCGGATCGGCTTGGAATTTTTCAAACTTATTTGCTTATGATGATTTTACAATATTCAATAACAATCAGACTTTTGACATTTTGTTCTATTACACTAATTGATAAACTAAAATTCTACCAATGTTCTTCTGAAACTTATTTTGCTTTCTCATTAAACATATTTGAAATTTTCAATAATATAAGTGGCCGTAGGCAGTTATTCTCTTCTTTTGGACAAAACGAGACATTTTTAAGAATGATATTTTCATATTTCAATGTTAATAGCGCATTTTATACGGTTTTTGTAAAAGCGTGTCTTTCTATTTTTATTTTTATTTCTCGGCATATAATATAATAAAAAATATAACGTTAATTATGTGCAATTATCTATACAATTAACTTCTGAAAATTAGAACAAAATATAATGCAAAAAAAAATTTTTAAACCAAGTTTTTCCAAAAACAGAAAAAAAATCTCCAAAAAGCAAAAAAAAAAAAAAGTTTCCATCACTCGTATAAAAAATTGTGGGTTCTGATTAGGTTTAGACATTACTATTGCGTTTCAATCTATACTCACCTATCAGGCGCTTTTGCACTCATGCCCGCTCATTTCTAATAAACCTATTCAGCACCCACGCTTAATTCTCCCTGTGATGAAATTTTTTTTTTATTTCTCCGCATTCATCAAGCTCAAAGTTCTTCCTTTAGGAAAGCTGTTTTCCGAGAGTAGACCTTGACATCGGTCGGCGATGCAAGAATAAAAAGGAAAGATCGAAAGTGTAGATGATGATCCGAATCGTTTTAATTAACGAAGATACACATCTCCACTGCCACTTTCCCTTTTCCCCGCTAATGGCTCCAGCCCTTTCCCATCAAACACGGAAGCACCGCGCTCTTTATTTTTCACCCTGCCGCTGCATTCCGAAATGGCATTTCGCTTCGCCTGCTCATTCCTGGGGCAGATGTCAAAAGCCGCAGCGTCAGTGGGGAAATATGTTCGGTGCTGGTCGTCTCCCAATAAGGTAGTACCGCTTTTTCCCTTTCTCCCTCGGCCCCTCTCAGTGAAAAAATGTGCTTTTCATCTAAGTCTGTGGCGCACTTCATAGATAAAAATTATTACAGAATATATCTGATGATTTTAGGCTCAAATGTGTGAATATTTCCATTACGGAAAATTAAAGAATAAACTTCGTTTTAGGTTTACTAATATATTTGAAAAATCACGACAGGTTGTTAGCGATTTAATTATGTTATGAAAACCGGGTCGTGCTCTTTCATACATGTGAATAGTGAATCTAGTAGAGTTTATTCTTTCAACTACCCTAATTAATGAAGGTGATACTGATTTAATCACTCTTGAACAAGCCTTTGAAAGGCAAGAATGTAGAGACGACCTCATTTTGATCTAATTCTTTTTTTTGTTGAATGAGTTCCAAAGCTGTGGAAGCAAAGGAAAGTAAACACATTAGAAGATTGAAAGGAATTGCTGTGGGGAAAAGGTAGAGAAATATATTTGTCACACTCACGGACGAAAATGAATTTTTTGTACGTCTTTAAAACCCAATAATTTCTCTTGCACACTGGACTTTTGTTAATTACTTAAAATTAATATATACTCGTGACGCGACAAGTTTGAAGTATGGATAAAGATCAGATCCCTTGATTGGAATAACAAAGAATATTCGCGGAGCTAAAATAATAATACGCGGTGACGCATCAAACCCTCTTCAGGACCTTTTGATTGGTAGCTAAACCGCTATACGCACTTATCCGCTCAAAAGAATACTTTTGGGAGTTATAATTAACCTTTTTTATTTCACCATAACCAATTTTTCATACCACCCATTTTTTACTTTGAAATCCATGGAAAATAATTTTAATTTTAGGCAGTATAAAAAAAAGAGTGAAATCGCTTTCGCTCTTTTCCTTAGTTCTGACATTCGCACCACTTCTCCTTCCAGGAGGGATAATTATTACTTGCCACAAGGCAAGCTTGAGGGGGAAGAGAGTAACGCCTTTCTAGGGAGGATGAAGAAAAAAAAACAATCGAAGTCGGGCCGTCGACGCTCGCTCTAACTGTCGACGAAGTTGAAAAAGAGTCCTTACGAGTAATTCAGCGGAAGAAAGGTTTTTTTTTTAAGTGGAACCATAAAGAATATTCATAAGGCTCAATTTGAGACCATTTCATGATACTCAACTCTTTATTCACTTGGAATATAAATATAAAACTGCATATTGAATGGTTCTTGTTCTAAAGGTTAAATCAGCTCATAGAAATGAACCAAGATCAACAATTTTCTTAGGTTACTTTAAATCCTTTTCATCTGCAAGAATGATTCATTATAGCCCGTCCATTCGAAAATCTTCGTTTAGAGATAAAGAAAATTTCCTCTCAAGCATTTCCTTAGAAATCTAATCGACGGAAAGTAAATATTATCTCGGATCAAAGACCACACCAAACTGAGGTTTGCTCATTCACTTAAGAGTCCGTTCGTCATAATTGACTTAATTGAATCACTACTGCTTGTCCCCGTCTAAAAAAATCAGTATCTACTAAAAATATTCGAATAAGGCACTTACCTGACAAATGCCATTGTTCGTCGAACTCCTCACTTTACTGAAGCTATTATTCTACGAGCGAAAACTTTTGCGATAGTACTTCCGTGTACGAAGCACCACGGTGGTGGAAGAGCACATTAACGACATTCTTTCGAACCCATAGAAGTTTCATAGAAGAATATTTGATGAATAACTTAAAGATAAAACTTGGAAAAACTTTCTCGGTCTCCATTCAACCTTCACATCGAATTCATAGTTCCAATGAAGCTGAAAGCAATCATTTTATCAACGACGGAAAGCCCAGAATGAATTTCAAGGAGCTAGGTGCTCCACTTCTTGTAGGATGCTTTATTATCAGAGCCATGAATGTGAGCCATCCTTTACGGTTGAGGAAACAATTGGGAGATGAAATGAATTTTGGAAGAAAATGGGACCTATTCATTTCTCTGCACGATTTGAATTCGAGGAAACTTCTCCTTTTCAAATAGTCGCCCCTCTAGCTGAACATTCTCATTAAATAACTCTTCCTCCATTTTGAATTATGGATCTCTTCATAAAATAAATTAGACTCATACCACATTTTTTCCCTAAATGAAGCAACCAAAGTAACAGGCACAGTAAACGGAGATAGAAGTTTAGTAAAGATACTTAAGGGACAGCCTAATACTAGCCAGTAGTAAAACTTGACGGAAACAACCATATTTAAAAAAAAATTTAAAATATTTCAGGGAGTCGTCGGCTTAACAGGAACTGAAATACTGCCCCTCATTTTGCTCTTATTAATTAATCTAAAACCCACGTCTTAAACCTCACCTGAGTGGTCTACATTTTGATGTCGTTGTTGTTGGTATGTGAACGATCAGTATTACAACCCATAAGTTTAGGCCTACCTATATAAGAAACCTTTCCATTACGGAAAATAAAAGAATAAGACTTTGTAAGGTTCACTACTTTATGGAAAATAAGATCTACGAGCAATCTATCTACGAATCATCTACTAGTTATGGGAATATTATCAACATACTGTGACAATTATTGAGAATATTGTCCAGTAATTCGATTCAAATGATCGACAATTAAAAATTTCAAGCTTTAACTCATGATCAGTACGGAGATATATCCTGAGAATATACTTGCTTCGTGAAAATTATCCGATATAAGTTAGTAGTTACAATATGCCTTTCGCAGACTTATTTATGCATGTAATACATTCATACATGTAAGGAAGGGGCACGATGACGTATTCAATTCGGACTTTATATAAAATACATGAGAAAGCTGCGGGATTCATCAAAAACTGTTAACAGCAAACTAAGAGTATTACCCAGCTTTTAGATGAATAATTTTGGGTGCCGCTAGATAATCGGAGGTTATCTGCTAAGGTAAGATTGCTTGAGCAATTAAAAGCAGATACCTTTCAGCGAAAAACTGATAACCTCATTTTAAATCCGCATTATAGAGCTAGGTCCGACAGAAAAAATAATACTAATTTTGCTGAACGGATAAGCGATAGAAAAACTGTTGCACTTTTCTACGAATTTATTCAGCACCACACAACGCAGGGTGTTATAAGCGTCGTATTTTAAGTACAAAAAACATCTCCAGGTAAAATAATTTAAGAAAAGTAAATTAATATAAGTAAACTTTCACGTAAATTTGTAGAAAAGTGCAAGAATATTTTTAGTATGGACGTCAATCTGGGTCTAAATCTTTCCAAATCATGACCGAATCGGTTAAAATAATACAAAAGGATGAGTTTAAGAAGTTGTTCTTCCATAAAACATTAAACGACTTCATAAAATACTCAGGAAGCTATCTATCTCTCCAAACGCGAAAGTAGCCATTATTAGTATCCTCGCACACGGTTAATGGCTGCGCTCCTGGCACCTACCACAACACGCCTATTCAGTGTCAAGGCAGTTTGCGAGGTATTACACAAATGAAGGTAAACGTTTCTTGGGATTCCCACCGGGTTAAAACCTCCATTTTTGCCCCGAGTATGAGCTCGAAACGTCTACAAGTTAACCCACACCATTCACCGAAAAAGCATCAAATGTGATTTCAGATAGATATAGATTTAAACTTACATACAAGACATGAAGATCTATTAAGCTATCAAGTATTTCGGAAAAAAGGAAATGTGATTTTTTTAGCCATTAAACTCATCCAATACTCCTCTGGAATGGGGGATAATATTTGTCGAGCAAGAGTAGCCGTGGTCTGCGGTTTTCGTTCACGTGTCGAATCCCCACTTTATGTCCGCAGCGGAGAATTACTTCCGGGCGGATTTTCCGAGCGAGAGTAAATAACATGAGGAAAAAAGAGAAGAAAAAAAATAAACCTTTTCTTCGCCCAGTCCAGCCCTCTCACACGCACTTGCGCGACATCTCCAATCGCTTTCTTCATCGCCTCTAAACCCGTCCCCTGCGTATCGCGGCGCGAATTTTCATCTCAATAACGCTCTCGCAACGAGTGAGAGAGATATATATATCTCCCCACGAGTCCTTGTGAAAGTCTTCCTTTCACCCGCCACCCTGAACCCTAGAGAAGGGGTCCCGGGAAGAGGAATGATTCTTTCCCGCCTTATTTCCTCGCCGTCCACCCACGGAGAGAGAAAAAAGAAGAAGCTCCAAAACCGTTCTTATTTATCGCAAGGGCCACTATGATGAAAAGATGCCTGCACTAAATTCATCAGACGACGACCATGACTGTAATTACGCATACAACTCCTTACGTATTCATTCCGTTTTCCATGCATATTTCAAAGCGTTATGACACAGCAATCTAATCATTTCTTCCTATCTTTACTACGCTCTGTCTCAATTTAAAAATCATCATGCTTTGCAGACAATCTCTTTTGTAACATAGATTTTGACGTCCATTTCATATTTTTTTTAAAGATTCCTGGTACATATTTTTTATTCAACATTAACCTGCGGTCATCAAGAAAAATATTTTTATATTGTATTGCAAAATACATAAATTTTGATTGAATATACAACAGCAATATAGAATTTGTATATATATTTGGTCACTGAATTTGCAGTTGGTAGACTAGCCCTTCAGAGCTGTGAGAGCGAAAGGATATAAATGATGACTATAATGTCACTAGAATGATATTGCATTCTTATATTTTATGCTCCGATAAAGTCAAATACAAATAAAACAAGGTATTTTACGTAGCATGCAAGCACACTCAGTTTTCGCGCTTGAACACTTAATTTTACTTGCCTAATTTGATTGATATTTGCGAATGGGAATGATTTTCGAATAGTTAAATTCCTCCTCGTTCAATCTTGTAAGCTAAATCTTATGTTTACGAGATATGACGTAAGTCAAAAAGTTAAATGCAGTTGTGCATCCAAGTGCAATCCAATATATGCAGTTTTCTTTCGTAACATGGATTTTTGATAGCACACCGTCCATTAAATTTTATGACCTGGAAAAATGTTATTTGATTAAAATCAATTAAAATGCGAAAACCGTAACAAGAAGTTAACAGAAAACTTCCTTTTTACAAGCTAGATCTCGTTACGGAAATATTAGTATTTGTTCATAAAAACTACTTAATTCCGTAAACCCTAGTTTTTGACCGTCTAAACGCTTCGAAATAATTAAGGAGAGATTTTATTGATAGATATTGTGAGGTTAGCAACAATGAATAATCGAGAATCCTAATAGCACAAAGCAATTTAACGGTATTTTCAATCCATAATTTAAACGTTTAGGTGAAATTTTAGCGATCGCTGCCGACTAAATCGATTCATTCAAATCAATATACCCTAAAGAGTTCCTTCCCTCCATGGAAATAACTTTTTGATACCTTAATTTTAATTTCATGACATTTTGACGAGTCAGCTAAAGGGAAGTGGAATAGAAATAAGTTTTGGGAAGACACATGTATAACATACTGGTTAAATGAAATATTTTAACGCCTATCAATTACATTCACTTAATTTATGACGGTAAAGCGTGACGGCTTGTCCAAAATTGATGCTATGTCTGCGTTTGAATCCTAAATACTCCATTTGAAGGGAACAAGCCATCATGAAATGTTTCTGATTACACCATGGATCGAAATGACAGTTTATTTCTCCATTTATCTATTAAGAATAATGCCCTGCTAACTAATCACTGCATATTCGTGAATCCTAAAAATTAATATCCACCTTTATACTCAGCGGTACTCATTGGTAATATACCAAGAAATAAAAATATATAAATTTGCACTACTTATGATCCTTCCACAAATATCGAATACTTTTATACGCGTAGAAATTTTAGAATAGAAAGTTATTACATGACTTGAATGAGAAGATTGGAGTGACCATTTTAAAAAATGCTCTAAATTGAATGTCTTTTACATTCAAAGTTATAATTCACGTGGATATCTCCTTTGCTGCTAGTGCATATCTTAAAATTATGTAAAATGTGTATAAAAATAAAATGTTAGGATCTCTCAATAGTATTCTTAACTACGCAGGGCATGTTATGACAATGTAGTAGTACGTCCCTTCATCAACAGTCCATTCCGCAAATGTCCATCTTCAATTTGATGCGTTTTGAAAGTTCTGAATCAAGGGTCTTGCGGATAGATGCAGTATGCTGGTGTGTATATATGCTGATTTTCTGGAACGTATCCGGTGCGTCAACATTGAGGCTTGGCATTCAATATATTTTCCCGAATCCGTCACCGTGTCGCCATACAAGAAGAAACCCACGTATCTCTCTTTTTATACATTACGTCCCGAGCAACTCTCCATATCCGGTCGATGCTGACAGCTTCCCTCTTCATTCTCCCCTGATCTTTGTCCTCCTCTCGCTTATATGAGTTCTTCCTCTACTCGCCACGCGAAAATTCTTTTCTCACGGCGAGGGATCAACGGGTCCGCTTTGCCCCACGCCGAGATGGCCCTCTGCTCTGGTCCTTCCATATCGCGCAGACATTTTAGTCAAATACTGTCCCTTCCCCTTTGTTAGAATTCATCCCATTCAACTTAATCCCTTACCCTTACCTTTCTGACTATATTTTTTCGTTATAAATATATTTTTTGTAAAATAAAAAATAAAACTACTGATGATCATGAGTATCTTGGAGTTTAGGTCAATAGATTGCAATTCTTTTATGCCGAAGTTTCGGTTTATTTGTAAAACATCTTCAGGGCTTTAAATGAAAAACGAGTGTACAATATTAACACATACACAAAACTAATGGTTACCAACAATATTTTTACAATAGTTTAAACAAAAAAGGAAGACACAAGAATTTTGACACGCCTTATTTTTGCACAGGGTTGTTTATTGATAGTCACTACGTTATTACCTAACTTAGTTACCATCAATTTTGATTAATTTAATAGAAATATATTGTACAAAGATTCTCAATATCTGTTTTTAATTATATAATTGTAAAAAATATTGTTTGTAACCTTTAGTTTTGTTTATGTATAAATATTGTATACTCGTTTTTCATTTAAAGCCCTGACGATGGCATACAAATAAACCGAAACGTCGCGTTGGCATAAAAGTTATGCAATCTATTGACCTAAACTCCAAAATAGTCATGATCATTAAAAAAAAGACTGGGAAAAGGCAAATAAAACTATTACTAAAAACACAGAAGAGATAAAACAAAGGGCTATTAACACTAGAAGGACGTGAGTATGATCTTCATCAGGATGGGATCGAAGTCTACGACACATCTTTTCAACGGATCAACATATTCGTCTTACGCTTTGCCCCGCGTCGATAAGATCTTCTGGTCGGATCTTTCCATATCGCGTAGATATATTTTATCCATATACCTTAACCTTAGATAGCATTCATTCTGCTCAACATTATCCCTCGCCCTAAATTTCCTATATCCTTCCGACAGAAATCGCATATTTTCAAAATAAAACCACCGCTAAAAACACGGAAGATATTAAAACCAGGGAACCTTTTTTTACATTTTTTAAATTTTTACTACAGATTTTTTACTAGAAGGAATTAGGAGGGTCAAATACTGCCTTTCGAGCCATATCTTTCCGTTAGCATTCGTATGTTATCCAAATGAAGCCAACGCTGAAACAAAACGCGGAAGAGATTAAAACCAAGGATCGTTTATCATACAGAGACGGGAGTAGGATCATCGTCAGGACGGGATCAAAATCTGCGATACGTATTTTGCTTGTTCTCTCACGGTCAGGGATCAAAGGTTCCTATTCCTTTTGTCCCGCATCGAGATGGTCTTCTGGTCTGCTCCTTCCACATAGTGCAGATATTTTAGCTAAATACTGTCCCTTCACCTTGGTTAGCATTCATCACACTCAAATTTTTCCCTTGATTTTCTAAGCATGCTTCTCCTTTAGAAATCGTCTCGTCTGTTTTCTAAATAAAACCACCGCTAAAAACGCGGAAGATATTAAAACCAGAGACCCTCCAAACTAAAACGATGAGAATAGGATATTCGTCAGGACGGGATCGAAATTTTCGACACATATTTTGCTAGCCATCAAATAAACTTTTATATACTCAATAAATACTAATTTTGCCAATATGAACAATGCCGTAATGTTATTTTGTACGGCATCCAAAGTTTTTCAGACAATGTTGTCTGACCAACTCATCGTCACTAAAAGGAGCAGAGTATTCCATGCATGCATGCTATGCCATTTGCTTTCGCGTACTTTTTTTACTTCTATACACAGTATCCGAAAGTACACAAACTGTTCCAGCACCTCCCTAAGCATACACGTTTCTTACCTTTATCCCTTATCTTTCCCGTTTTAACCATAAATTTCCCTTCCCAGTGCCCAGGAAACAATGCCGCAAATAAAACTAGGGATTTTCTACGAAAAAGATAAAAGTAATATTAAAACCATTGTTATTCGTGATGGAAATAGAGAGAAATAAGCTTTAATCCCCTTTTTTAAATCAAATAACATTCCACCACTTGCGAAAATGAAATGATTTTCGGGCAAGTACGCTGTATATGTTCAAGAGGTGATTAATGTTCGACGTAGCAATGAAAATTATCGAACTAATTTTTATAATGCCTAAGCAATAATACTAATGTTTGGTGAGCTGCTGTAATGATATCGATTAACTTTTCTTAGACCTTGGGAGTTAATTTTGATTGCATCGATATGTTATGAGTTCGCGCACTCGAGGGAGATATATTTGATCTTTCTTAGCCTGTCTTCTGTGCATAATAAAATTATTGATGATAGAAACAAATGTACCATTGGTTTCAAAGTTTCTTGCAGCATTTTGCCTTCAATTGTACATAAACGAGTTTTCAATGTGTCGAAAATGCTAGGATACTGCTCTATAGTATCAGACATGTCTCCCACTTAGGTTTTCTATGGCTTGTACTAGGCTAAACCAACCTTCAAAGTGAGACAGAGTTTGGTGTTCCACTAAGGAAGCTGCTCGGAGTATATGGTGTCGTCACTGCGGTTTCCTACACGGTACCCAGCGCCAAGGTGGCCTGAAGAGGACCCGGTACACCCTCGAACGTTAACAGTGTAGTATGGCTTTCTCCTACGTTGAAATTATTGATATCCAACTAACATTACCTTCCCCTCAAAGAAAACGCCCGCGTTCGTCAGAGATTCCGAAAACACCGGACGCAGAGCTCATTATGGTGAGGTTGACGGCTCACGCTGATGGGCCATCGCCATTGTTCAATAATTTAGTGTAGAGCTGCCGCTCGGTTGATGGTGGCCTATAACATGTGTATTTCACTAAATCAATGAATTATAACCGAGCGCTCAAGTGGAAAATAACAGTAAGGAAGTGTAATTCATTAATAAAGTTCTATTCTGTGTAATCAGTTGGAAAAAATATTATTATAAAACGTATTCACGCTCTACTCTGTATTTGCAAGATCTAAAGACATAATCCACAATAACATCATTTTCAAAGTAAAAGTATGAGAATTTAAATGCCTGATGTTCTACTAATATATAGCTTTAAAATTTTTCAAATAATTTTAATGGCCTAAAATTTTAATATCTTACATTCAGAATTATGCGTATGATACCATTTCCTGCGGTTCAATTGAATGGCTTAAAATTATGTAAAATGAAACTAAAAAATTAACAGACCCGTCCTCCGTATATATTTAATGACTCCACAAGATGTTTTCTCATTCAGTACAGTTTCTTCATCAACCGCTTTTTAACCGCAACATCCTACTCAAAAACAATAATTGCATCAAATATGTTTAATTTTTTTTACCACTCACTGAACTTATATTGAGTGATTCTGTATCCATCCAGAGACGCATATTCATTCAACCGCTTCCTCGCTGGAAAAGCGTCACGCTCAAAATCAATGAATGCATCAAGCGTTTAATTTTTTTTATAATTTACTGAACTTACGTTGAGTGCTAACCGCAAACGCGAGAGAAAAATTTTCCCCTGTTCAGAGAGATATTCCGCATAAATAGGCCGTGGAAGTACGCACTTCACCCCTTACATCCTTGAGGCACGGTTTGCTTTCCGCTTGAAAATGTCAAAGCGGCAAACTAGGATGCATTATTGAGTACTGTACGATCCGCGAGATAAGAGAAGGGCGAGCTCAAGCAAAATGTTATCCCACCTCACGGCTCAATTAATCAACGCAGTGCAAGATATGCGTGCAGAAGTGTAAAATACTGGCGAGAAATCCTGTTTGTTTTGGAAAATGGAATGCAAGCAATAAACCCCTTTGATTCTGTATCCTGCAGTCTACTCGTATGCCCTTCAAGCATTATTCTATGTAATTACTTCGATAATTCGATGTGAATTTGACTACACGAGCAAACCGAAATAATTGAATCGATTTATTAAGAACTTTGAGTTTTGTTGGAAGGTTTGAGTACTCATCTGTCGTATAAGACTCCAGGAATATCGACAATAAAAGAGGATTTAGTTTTTTTTAAGTTTATTGGAAATGCATCACGGATTTTGTCTTCGTTAAAAGGCGCAAATCCAAAGAGCCAAAAATATTTTTCCTGTTTATATTGTCACGAAAAAATTTAGGCCTTCAACAAAAAGTAATAGGATTAATCTATAGAAAATAGTAATATTAAAATAGGGAAATTGTAAATACATATATAATTCTGAAAAGCGGATACCTATCTAATATTCTATGCCTACCTATATTTCTTTACGTGAAATATTTTTGTTACGCACAAAATGGTATGCTGAGGTAACATTTCTACGACCTCTCCAGTTTCTGTTTTCTATTCACTCCTATTTGAAGACCTCTCCAACCTTATCACCTCCGTTCGTTTTATCTGTAAAATGAAAAAATTCTACTGCATTTGCATTTATTCCAAATCTACGACTCTTCTTTGGACAAGTTAAGGTTTGCACCAGACAAAAATTGTTTCATAAATATATTTTTCAAGCTTTACAGCTGTCTACCATTGCATGGGAATTTCGAAGCATACGCATTCCAACGTTGAATATATTAACATTTCGACGTCCAACTATATTTAGAGACTCCACAGAAACTATAGCAAAACATTCTTTTAGTAACAATTAACTAAATTACCCTTGCATTATGCGTTGACTCACTGGCTATTCTACGATTATTACCCTGAAATATCCATTTTTCCACCATATCACTCGATTAAGTAAAGAAAGCGTCACTAATCATCCACAAGACCGATATGAATCCCTCCACATTGAATTCTAGTCTCTTCAATTTCTCATCTTTCACCGTCGTAAACTTATCAGAAGGATGGCCACAAATAGCTAGTTTTGTCACTGGACATGGCGACGCGAAGCGAATCCTGAAAGCAGAGCTCAAAGCTAATAAAGGCTAGCGTTCTGCCGCGACCACTCGAGGCGTTTCGAGAAGGTATTGTTCCTATCCCGAGAAGTGTCGCGTTGAATGTCACAGAGGGCAAGCGACCCGTTGCACAAGGACCCGAGCCAGTTCTGTGGAGCGAGACCACTTCACATCGAGAAATCTCTTCCGCAACTTGGCCCAGCAGGACTTGTCACAAAGGGTTCACCGAGCCTTTTGAGAATGAGTCAATCCTCCATTTTGTCCCCCCCCCCCTTTTACAACACTCTTGGCCCTGGATCCAAGGACGTCTTGTTTCGCCTTTTCTAACGACCCGCGGCGCTTGAATAAACCCTGCGCTCGGCCCCAAGAACACAGTGACTCGCCATGAATGGGATTTCCTTGAGGGGCAAATTTTTCCCCCTCCCACTCCTTCAAGACGTAGTGGCGGGGATGACGGATGAATTACAGAGGAAGCAATCCAACACTCTGAAAAAGTAATTTGATTTTCGGGAAGTAGCGGCTACATCAAAAGCTTGACATACTCTAAACGAGTACTGAACGCAGTTTCAAGCACACAGCGTCAGAAATACAAAATAATACTGCTATTTTCTCGGTGTCCTGAGACAAAATGTAATTTTTTCACCAGAGGTGAAGGCTCTAGACCTTCAAAGAGAAGATTTTTCGAATTAGATGTTTTGAACGTTAGTGTTGTCCTCATATTACAGCGAAAGCTCATAAACTTTCAGTAATATTCCGTATTTTATAGTTGCATTTTTATATACTTAATTCTCTACTAATATTTTATACTCTAATAATTGGTTAATACCATCATCAACTTCGAATCAAATTCTACTAGCATACTTGCATTCCTTCTTTGGACAAGTTAACGCAGTTAGCAGTGTTACATTTCCGAACAGAGGCATTTCAACGTGGAGCAAATTGCCATTTTGACGTTCAACTATATTTTTAGATTATACAGAAAGCCATAACAAGGCATGAAACCTATCATAATAAATACCTGGTTTATCCTTGCATAATGCGTAGCCGTTTGCTTACCCCTTTAAAAGCCTTTCAAATAAACAGTAATCTTGGGTCGATTTATTTGGATCTACGCGGTTTTTCATTTCTTTGGTAGGTACTTAGCGAGGAACTGCAGAATAACAGAGTTGCCCTCATTTTAAAGGGAAATCTTACACACTATTATAAATTTTCAATTCCATGAACAACATGAAACCCAGTCAACTCCTAGAAAACCTTCGATAGCCACCAAAACAAAACATGCAAGTCGAACAAGTTAACTGTTAACACACGATGCATCAAACACTTCACATTTTTACGTTCCTTGTTGATCAGCATAGCTGGTGTCGTAACACCCTCACCAAAAAGTCTATGAGGCGGATCGCAGGATGGCATGTATTACTAAACGAAGGCTGTTCTAGATAAGGGCGTGTGAGTGAAAATATAAGCAGGGAAGCGAAGGAAAAAATGCGAAAACATGAATGGATGCGAGAATAAATTGGACGGACACTCCGTCCGAGTCATAAAAACGGGTGGGCAAGCCAAGAGATCGGCCAGGCTGACTTAATGATGGATGGGTGCGGGGAAGAAGAGATGGCACGGTCGGTTTTAACGGAATGACGGCAGAGCATGCGTGAGGGATGTGCTTCCTCGCTCGAATGAATGAGATGCGTCTCCTTCATGGGAGTGAAAGTGGGGTTTTGGGGTCGAGACGACGAAACAAAGCACCTAGCGTCAGGATGGTCTGATGCGCGCCTCTTGTGATCGAGTTCCGATGGACGGACAACCGCCGGAGGACTCCAAGCTCCAACGGTGGTTACTGTTAACACAATTCCGATATTCAATTGTCAATTATATCCCAGTTTACGATATCCAAATTCCCGCAATCAGCCTGATCCCCATACTCAAGGCCATTATGTACCTGATACTATTACTTTTAAGACTTTATATAATTCTCAGAAAAATTACAATAGGACCAGGAAATATTGCTAAATCGATATGTGATCCGTCGAACTGAAAAATCAGAAGCATAAGTACTCCTGAGATAGGGGATACTGCTCTTCTCCACGGGATAAAGATCGTAACTGCTTCTCAGGATATTCACTCTTTCGCGCATGAACTGCGAATTTTAGCGAATAGTTTTGTATATAGTTCTCATTTACTTAGTAAGCGACAACAATTAATTAGCAATCCACAATATCTTCTAAATGACCTATTACGTGGTCAATCAAATATCAACCTCACAATATCAGAATTTTTCCAGTCTATTTTCGTGATATGGCAGTCTTTGATGATTCCAATTGTATGTAATATTTAAAGAGAGATGAAAATACGATCGATTCATGGAAATAAAACAATGGCTTTGAAACAAAAAAATAAAGTAATGATGTAAAAATTACTTTTAACAAGTTTGGACAAAATGTTACTCAACGATTTAGCAATATTAGATGCTCACTTCACAATATTTTTTTGTGAATTATTTAAGAGTTAAAGATGATTGTTTTTGGAACAATATCTGGAACTGATGTGCTACAATTGTCGCAAATTAGCTATCCTCCACTGTAAAAATAAGAACACCATTATGTGGGTTTTCTTTATAACGCTTTTCCCTGTCATTCCCTTGGCGATCTAGAAACAAAGATATTTCACGACTTGGTACGTTTCTCAGAAGAATAACCACCATCTTGAAATACCTGCCATTGACATTTCGATTGTCAAAATTGACTACGATATATCAGGCATTGACTCACAGCTGCTTCTATAAATCGGGCAATCAAAGTGATCCACACGGATCGCAGCCCGCAAGATATAAGCGGAGCCGACGCTTTGCCGATGAAAAATTAATTGACTTTTACAGACAATATGAAATATCCTGACTCTTTTCCAAATTTCCCTGAAACTCGATTGACAAACCAGAAAGAATGAAATTCCCGACTTAGCACGTTTTTCAGAATAGTGGCCACCCTGATCCGTTGGAATGCCTGTCATTGACATTTCGATTGTCAAAATCGACTGCGATCTATCAGGCATCGACTCACAGCCGCTTCGATAAATCGGGCAATCAAACAGGCCCACGCGGATCGCAGCCCGCAAGAGTGAAGCTGAGACGACGCTTTGCCGATGAAGGGGGGAGAGAATAGAAGAGCTATGGAAGTAAAACCGCCAGGATGGGGGAGGGGGAGATAAATAAGGGCCGGCAGAGCGGCGCCGGCGCCACCACCACGGCAGGGGCGGCAATCCGGCGTTCTTTTTGTAGTCCCCTCGCTTCCACAAGCCACTGGTCCATTTCTCCACACGTCTCCGCCTCTACTTCGCCTCCTCAACACGACTCACGCCTATCCCTGAAAGCAATTTCTTCTTTTTTTTGCTCCTTGAAGCAGCCACGAGGGCTTTTCGGAGTAGTATTTTCTTGGTGCGGGAGAAGATAATTCTTGCCAATCACTTTTTACTTTCGATGGACTCGAGATATACCTACGCTTCCGCTCTGCTTACGGAAATAACACAATGAACAATGGTATTTATTTTCATTATTGATAGAGTTTATTTATATGAACCCACCTGGCATGATAATCAAAGGGAATAAACCAAATCCTTATTGCACTGTGTTTATATTCACATTGGAATTGAAATAATGTTTAACGCTTTATTCTATCAAAACTAAATTATTACATTAAACGCTAAAATATTTCACTCTAAAACAGTAAACAACGAACATTCTTAAGAGTAAATGAAACAGTTTTAATAAGGCATGATGTTCAAGGGAAGGGAGCAAATCCACATTACAATTTGCTTATTTTTTCAATGGAAATTGTAAAAATTTGCTAACTTTATTTGATTTGAAAAGCTTTCAATGCATTGGTACTAACCTTTATTCAAAAATATTATATGTAACGCTAAAATAATTCAACAAAAAATATTTTTAATTGAGCATCTAAATATTGTCAAATTGATACATGATCCGATGTACCTACTGAAAAATGAGAGGACTTTATTATTCTTGAGAGATAGGATCGTACTCTTTCCAACAAAATAAAGGTCGCAATTGTGTCTTAGGTTATTGATTCTGTAGTGCATTAACTAGGGCCTTTTGCACTTTGTAAATACCGGTGTGAAGGGAAATTTTTCATCCCTATTTCAACATTAACCGAATTCCAAAAAGGTTCAACAAGGCGTATAATTTCCAACGAAATAAATTGCGGTTCCTTCCTATTACAAAATATTATTAAAATTTTAACAGTAATTCTGTATTTTTCCATTATTGGCATTTCCAGCAGAGGCAAATTTATTCCAGCCTCATAAACCATGAATCTACTAATTGGTGATTTTAAATACTCTCCACGCAATTAAGGCATTGTGGTGACTTTATCGACTAATTTGCTTTTCTACGTAAAGTTTGGCAATATAGCGTATATCGATTGGTTTTCACGAGCAAAATTAGTGAGGCTAATTAGGCGATTCACAATGCAATAAACTTAACATCACATTTTCATTTAATTGTTTAGAAGCACTGTTCCCGATCACAAATTACCGTAAGTATGGTTCCATTTATAATTCAGCGTATAATCTAATCCATTTAGCCTAAATATGGCATTAATTTTTCGAGAAATAATCGAATATTAAAGTAGTAATAGAATAAACGAATACATTTATCTAATTTTCAAATTAAAATTAATTAGCTCTGCATGAAATAATATTTTTAACATCCACGCTATATGCGTCAAATATTTTCTTTATGATGTAGTTACATAAATGTGAAGAGTATTGATTACAAGAATTCCACTGGAAAGTACAATTCGTTGTTTATTATCAATGAATAATTTATAAGGAACTGCTTTTCGCAATAGCTGTAAATGACCAAATTTAAGGCATTTAATTCCATAATTGCCGCTTTTCGTTCAACACTGAAACGAGTGAAATGACTCGATAAAAATATATGTTCACGGAAATATTTCTTCGTAAATAGAGATTCACTAGTTCTAAGGCTTTTAATTCAATTCTATTACGTAGGAAATGGAACATTTTAATATTGAAGCTTACTTACCACAACCACGTCGGAAAAAATTATGCACAAGTGACCATATTCTTTTTGCTATTATGCTTTAAATCTTTTTCAACGACAAGTTTTGTAACTTTGTAACTGTTTTGTAACCTATCAAAACCCTTAGATTATCGAATCGCTGGCCCAAAATAAATTTAACAAATCATTCTAACCTTATTATGCCATTTATTCATCATCAAATGGTATACTACATTAAAATACGTAGAGGATGTCTTATTAACAAGGTTACTAAATTCCAGTGTATACTATCAACACTTCAATTTTTCCCTAAATGCATTGGGTTTTGCTTACCAACATTCGTATATCTCCCTAAATTACAATAGTTTTTAGCCTCAATACAGCATATAGAGCTGTGAAAAAGAACTTTAGAATTTTCATAATATCCACAAAAAAAATAACTCTCCATTTTTCGACAAAACTTGTCAGTGATTGTAAAAAACAATATCCCCATAAAAGTTAGTGCTTATTTAGTTTAGTTTAATACGATTAGTGCTTATGTAGTTTCCCATACTCTCAGGAGATGGTTGATTAACAACGATTTTTTCTTGAATCCATTTTTACAATGCTGCACAGCAAGCCAGTATGTTGTCTCAAAATAACACCAGACAAAAAGAACTCTCTATAATAAGGCATTAGGAATCAAGGAATAAGAGTAAAAAATAATAACAATAGAATGCTTTTCACCCAATCAATAAGTCACTTTGAAATCAATTAGAGGTTGAATCGCGTTCACCTTGCTCCACGATTCTCTACAATTGTAAACAAGTTAAATAAATGAATATTGATAAAGCCCCTTTTAAATTAAAAAAAAAAAAGAAATTCTTTGTTTTATCTACATGTGAAGCTTATTTAGACGAACAAGACGAATTTTGTTCACTGCATCGGGAATATAAAAATTGTGTCGCTACTAGTAAAATTGGTGCTAGTTTTTAGGAAGAGAACATATTCCTCTTATTGCCCATGAGATCCCTTTCTTAACACAAATACTGGTCATTAGGTGATCGTTCTTCATTGAATACCATCCCAATCTCCCATCTTCCAGTAAAGAAAAAAGTGATACCGGTACTAAGGAAAGGGAATTTTAAATAATACAAACTCTTCGATATCCAATTCTTTGTAACCTTTCATCCGCGGTCATGACATTTCCATAATTTCCTCTCAAACCGAAAACAATTGTTTTCCGAAACTGAGGCCACGGATGAAACCAAAGGCATATACCCCGAAGGGAAAGTCTTTTAAAAAAATTATATGCCCGTGCGGGTAAAAAACACAGGGACATGAGATGAATTCCACAGGACCCCTTCGGTGGTACATAGCTTCAATGTCATCCTTACCTCAACAGGGGCTCTATCTTCCCATGGATATTGAAATCCAAAAATTGGATTGTAAGAAAGGAATAGATGATTTCTAAATTACCGCAGAATCGACATATCAATGGACAGACAGATGTAACTTCCATATCTTCAACAGTGCCCTGTCTCATATTTTTTCCCTATTTTCCTTCAAACCGAAAGCAACTGTTCTTCTTAACTGAGGCCGAGGAAGAAACCAAAGACTAGTATCTTCTGATGCCAATGCCTCGAAGAGGAAGTCTTAAAACAATTTTTTTTCCCTTACAGTTAAAAATGCTGGAACATGAGATCAATAGCATACTCAACTAGTACCATTTACCCAGCAACAAGGCACAAGGAGTCTGTGGCAAAAGGGTTCAAATCACATTATGCCATTAAATGTTTCACTTCAATATATTTCACCGATAAAAAGAGTGGGTACTTGTTTGATAAATGTTTATAAGTCGAAAAAATGAGATCGCATAGCCTAGGTATTTGGGTAATGCATGATGGAAATATAATATTTCGGGAACCTTAATCAGGTATGCACAGAAAATTAGAGGTAAAAAAGTCAAAACGTAATAAGCAAGTGCCAAAACAAAAACTATGAATTCCGCTGAACATTCTTCATGGCAACCTCAGAGTCTAGTGCTACTACAAATACGACTTTCATGTATGCGTACGCTCATAAAAATATATTTTAAAGTGCTGAAGCTAAAACATACCCATGTATTTTTCCAGAAACTGATGAAACGGAGTCGTTTAGCTAACAGCAAAAACAGTATCCACAGAGACCATCAACGGAAATAGTTACCTGAAAAGATAAACAAAATCAATTACCATAATAACATCCCCTAGACGCCCAAGTAAATGCAAGGGTATTATTAAATAATGTTTCAATTTATTTTAATCCAAGGACTATGATACTTGTAAGCTCTGTATTTATCTTATTCCAAACTTAACAACTATTAATCTAATCCTATGCCTATTTCAACAGTTCATTATTTCTACCAACACAAGTTTCGCCACATAATGCCATTTTCAAGAGGCCTAATTTCTATAGTTAAAATTAGACACCTTGATGATTTAACATAATGAAAAGGAAAAATTATACGGTCCATATCCTCAATGATCCCACATACTCATCAGGTAACGAAGTGATTCCTGGTTTTTTTCACACATAGTCCACAGCCATTGCAAAACACAGCTTATCAAGAAAAAAATAAATATCGATTCGTCAAGATACACATATTCATCATGTTACAAAATGATGTCTTGTTTCTTTTACATATAGTCTTCAACCAATTCAAAACAAACCTTATTATGAAAAAGTATAAATATCAATTCGTCAAGACCAGCTGTTTTTGCACGTGGAATTTTTGTACATTACGAGCACCAGCGGTTGACGTCATGAGTTTACCATTGGCCAGCCTGCGATATTTTGCTAAAAGATATGTTGTTTTAAATATTGAAAACTTAAGTTTATTAAATCCGTGTATTTAAAGTACATGTTTTCCGATTTAATTGACTTTCCCCTCGTTGTGACGAAAAGTCAGACCACCGACAGGCTAAAATGTGACGAAACGTTAATTTCATCCCATTTACATAAAAAACGAAGCACACTATTTTTTCTATACTATAAAAGAATTTAATGAGCTTCATTCAAAGTACTTCACCTTCAAAATTAAAAAAAAGCCATTTAAACCAACTCTTTTATCGAATTTACCCAAGCAGAAATTTATGCAAACACGATTTCATAATATACAAGAATAATCGCATCGGTGATCCACGCTGCACACATTCCGAAATTATAATATGATATAGCAAAAGGTAACAGCCCACGCGACATTTTCAACACTAATTTTATACGCATCGCAAAATATTCATAACACAGAATTTTTTCACGATAAAATTGAGAAACGCTTTCCAGATGTCGGGTTTCAGTCGACGTCCATTTTAGACCGTAAGGGAAAGAGAAGAATCAGCATGTTCGCCTCAATACTCGGAGTGAAATTGTCACATTTCAAGTGCATGATAAATCAATATTATCATTTCATATTAATCATATCATAATATCTCCATTACAACATCGCAGGTTGCGTGATGCCTGGTCAAAGTTAATATTTTTTTCTTTTTTGCCCTCTCTTGTAAGTCAAGAGTGGTACCTAACTGGGAAGAGTGGTTGGATTACAAACGTAGAGTCCCAGATTCAAACTCGGGTTAATATTTTTGGATGTTTCTTCAATCCCTCCAAAGCTGACAGACCGTTTCCAAAACCAACATGTCCTCTCCAGTTATAATATTAATAATTTCTATATTGCTTAAATGTTCTCCTAATCTCAAGCAATTCAATATAAGACATTTACAGACAATAAAACTGAGCACGTGTTAAAACCACCCATACCCTGAATATCTAGACGGGTCGCGAACCCGCGACATCTGGTTTATCAGACGAGGACAAAATTCCGCTACCGCCGAGGTCGACATTTACTACTATAGGTATCAAAATTTCCCCAAACTTGCTCATCCTCGGAAAAGTTATTTTCTACGGTGCAACTTGAGCTGTAAGTACATCTCCGCCGAAAGCGGCACTGCTTAAATAAAATTCTTACTCAGTCATTCAATTTTTGAATGGAATTGATATTGAGTGTACCTCTTATTGTACCTTTTAGTTTTACAACCCATTTTGAACACATGAAATTGGTACTTGCTCCAATGATTTTTTCCATCGCCATCGTCTGTCATTTTGCGAAGTAGCAGGTAAAATCCAGCGTCGCTGTTCCGATTCTTATCTGTCACTCACCTTCTGTCCTAATACTTTAGTCTCTTTCGATTTTTACGGTTACCTAAATTTTCCATTCAATGAAGGTGTCCAAACGTTATCAGTAGACTTACAGTACCCAGTTTCCATCTGGAAAAGTGTATTTTCATGTTCACTATAGCGAAGCATTGAAAACCTTTTGTCGATAGGTTATCAAAGCTGGCCTACAGATAATGGTAAATGACGGCTGTCTAAAAAACATGAAAAACTACCCAATCCAGCATCAGAATGACGCAATATCCATTAATACTCAGGCGCGTAGATAGCTAATTCATTTTTTTACGGAGGAAGGATTCCAGTTTCGATGAGACATATGGTTCAAATATTAGGTGTACAGAGTTAATTTAATTCCTTTTTCTCTCTCAAAATTCCTAACTTAACAGAGTTGCAGAGCTACAATGTCTCACTGCCACCGCCTTTGTCCTTCACAATGTATAGTACCTACTGTCAAATATTATGATAGATATTAATTTCGAAGTTCTAGACACGACGTCTGTGGATGCACTACAGTTATAATAGGCATTCAACTTCAATCTCGTATTTATGCAAGACAGTAAGTGATTAAATATGTTGACTATGAGGTGTATAACTACAACAATGGCTATTCTCCATCTCACACTTTCAAACTTAAATTCTTCTTTTTGTCACCCTCTAGGTTTATATGTCGATTAAAATAGGAAAGTATGGTCACTTTGCGTAATTAAAATATTATAAAAAGTAATACGTGATAGTACAAAAATCACATTTAACAAATAAAAATACATAAATTCAATGCAATGTACAATTGAAATTTTCAGAGAATTTTAATGCAAGGGCACTTTACTGAGGGTTGTTATTGATGTACCCATATATGCAGGGGTGGCCTATTCCCCCTCCTCCAATGAAGACGGAGCATTGCCCCCTAAAAGCAACAACTTCTCCTCACCTTTGCATTGTTAGCATTGTAAAAATTCCCCCAAATGTGTTATTCCTAGCAATATTTTTTTGTGAAAAGGGATAATGAAACCAAATTGGCTCGCCTCTAGTATTTTCGATAGGGTAACTTGCGCATTCATTAGGCAATCATGCCTTTTTATTTACCGAATTCCGCACACCGAAGCCATATGGCTACCCCCTACCATTATGAGCACACGAGGATCTTCAAGAAAACCCGCCCTCATTTTGCTGTCGAATTGTCACAAATACGTTGTTGAAGCTTTCAATTACTCGATCTGCTAATTATTTTATTTTTTTGAAGCCGATCGAATTAAGTCCTCTGACAAAAAAACGGGTGCGAAAGGGAAACTCAAAACGCCTTATATATATGCGAATTGCATAAAAGTCTCATAAAAATAAACAGGAAATGGCGTTGCATGGATTATTTGAACTTTCCATCATAAGTATGCTCACCCAGAAGATTCGTCCTTTCCATCAAATACACTCGTAGAAGTTAAATGAAATGAAATTCTGACCTCGTTACCATCCAATTTAGCAATAATACTATAGGTCGTTGTGAATAAAAAAAATTCGAGCATCACAAAAACATTTCACTGGATTACAAAAGACGATTTTCGGAGCAATGTCCCTAAATATATAATAATAATGTACAATCGTGAGCAGAAAGTTTTCTGGGTGGAAATGGGTTAATTTTATTGGTAGCAATCAAATTATTAAAGCGAAACATTAACCATGAAATTTGGTTGTTGTATCCTCGCATATTTTTCGTGCGTAGCGATGATGATAGGATTCGTTTTGATGCTAAGTGTTGGCAAAATGTTAATAATTTAGATTAATGCGTTTAGATTAACTGAAAAAACCCCTTCGCCATATTTTCAATTAACCTTTCAACTTAAATCAATGGTTTCAAAATGATTTCAAACACTCTCTTACACATCAAGAGCTCTGTTATCTCACGTTAATTCTTTGGGGCACGAATTGAGTTACCAAGGGAGACGAAACCACGGATTCGCACACCCACTCCGACCTCCAGCGCTCATATCGTCCCCAGACCATTCAATGTCCTCTGGTTCGTTCTCGGCCACACTCACCTCCTGAACACCCCTTCCAACAACTGACCCCCTCTCACCGTCCCCCGAGTTTCCATCAGTGTAATCCAATCTGATGACAGAATGCTGCAGCAACTCCTTGGGGAAATGATATTCCCAAAATGTTCGGCGAGGGTGGGTTTTAGGGGTAAAAATCCGACCTAGCCTCTAATATCCACCGTCATCATTCCCTGCAGCACATCTTCCCTCCCCTCTGCTTTATCCGCCGGGTGAAATAAAAAAAAGCTTTTTCAAGAAGTCGCACCACATAAATACAGGTCCTGCGGTGAACACTATCCCTTGAAGTTCTATTTATACCCATTCAAACTCCATTCAATACTAGACAATGAGGACAGAGAAGTGACTTTTCATGAGCGCCCACAAGACCTCACTACTCCTCCGGACCCAGGGACGTATTTTCCGAACAAGGCCGAATTGGTTCGCAGGCCCATCCGCAAACACTTTTGGAGTGAAAGACGTGACCGCAGAAGGAAAAGATAAAGGGTAAGGACATTGATTTTCGGCCACGAGACTTCGATGGGTTATTTTCGAACCAATTGAAAGAGACGCGTATTTTTGCATTGAAATTTTCTCAGTGAAAGACAAATTTACAAACGGTAGGCGGGAGTGAGAAAATACGAATTGGGGAAAAACGTTGGCTCGCGAGAAAGTACGAGGTAAGTTACAGTATTAATTGGTCTATTGTAGTCCTCATTCAAGTTTTACCTGATTTCTTAATGTCTGACAGTGTCATGTTCGCCTTAAAAATATTTAAAAAACTGATAGATTTTAAGGTAAATAACAATATATGAGCCGAAAGCTATATCCATTCCTTCCCGTCTATGGACAATATTGTACGAGTAACTCTATTTTTATCATTAGGAGAGACTATTTCATTTAGACTTAGTTCTGGATAATTTGTATGTCAATTCACCATTTTGAAATTTTCAAATGCTTATGACATAGACGCATGTAAATCATTGAATGCTGATTAATCATACTTAAAGCTGTTATACTTTTTAAAGTGCTATTACCGTATTCAGAACTGCTTACAGTGTAAACATTGCCTTGGAAGTCTTGCCTTCACCGCTTTAAATTTGTGCCATAAATCTCATCTGGCGAATAGCACAACGCATATATAAGAACAAACAAACTTTCGAATACGTTTCATTAATGCCTTTTAACAAATAAAAAATAAAGTGCGCATATTATTCGTGGGCATTGGATAATTAAACATGAAATTTATTCACATCATGTATTATTCACAAAGTTTCAGGTGACATGGACCACTGGTTGATGATAGATAGCCCATTTTTCATTAAACGTCCTACAGGTTATAAATCACCATGCGTGACCATCATTGCACACCATCGAGTCATATTTTCATAAGAATATCGTTTGTATTTTGTATTTGTTATTTCATGTTTTTCTTTGGTCTTCCAATATTATTTTGTATTATGTATTGCGTAAAAATTGATTTTTGGGCTTTTTCAAAATTTATTTTGTACTTAGTATTTTATGTTTTGTATTTTGCTTTTTTATACATTTTTGTGCGTGATGAAACCTACGGACCAAGCTGGTACTTCGTATTTTTATATTTTTGTCTTTATATATTTTCTGATTTTATGTTACACTTTATGGTCGACTTGTGAAAATGTTTGCTATAATAATAATAAAAATAATAACAACAAGCATTTCCTTTTTACGCAAATATGAAAAGGGGATGACACAGATTACATCACTATTTTAGACTTCAGAAAAAAATTATTTATATAATGACTTCCAGTGGAGTCTAATAAGTATTTAATGGATTGCCACGCAATTTTAAACCTTAAGATCAATTTTGGAATATTCAAAGTAAAACTTCAGGAAATGCTTATACTGAGATATATGAAAACCATGCATAGAACCCAATACTATTAGTCTCGTTTTTATACTTGGTGTTTCAGGAGGAATCTGTAATAAAGCTTCAGTGGGTGGTAGGGGAGACAATTTTATACATTTTTTGTCCTGTAAACATGAGGTCGCAACTCCTTAGGCACTGAGCTATAGCAAAGCAAATATTTTTTATGCACTTTGCAGTTACCATAAAAACGGTTTTTCTAGGATATACAATCTTTCCGACATTTATTTTAATGCTGTGAATTTTTAAGAACATTAAATAATTAAGGTTGGACGAAAATGTGCGATTATAATTGTCTGAAACATTTTATCTCAAAATGGATGAGATTGCGCAATCGTATTCTTGATACTTGCTCATAGTCCTCGTTTAATTAAGCTCTAAGAAGGTCAAAGAAAACAAATTCAAAAACATTTTTTGGTTGCCATAGCTCGGTAACTTAGGAATTGCAACCCGATGTTTATGAACAAAGATGCTTAAAATAGTCTCCCCTGCCACCTTCTGAGGTATTGCATATTTCTCCTGAAACACTTAGGATAAGATTTACTTCACAAGATCGAATCAGGGTATCGGATCGGAGTGGTACGTACAATGCTGCGTTAACACCACATTAGCTAGAGTCCATGTGTTGGCGGTGACGGAGACTTTAACAGGGATGGCTCGATATGTTTTTGAGTGCTTCGAGTTGGCACGTCAAGTACAGCACTTCGCCCATCGGGTGAGACGTTTAGCTATAGTAAAAATATAGCGGTGCATACCTCTTAAACAATGTGTATATTCTAATCGGTTTTTAATGCGGTAATGCAATTTTAAAAAGATGAATAAACAACCTCCAGTATGATTTATCATCATTTAATGGTACATATGTGCCCAAGTTATAGGCATTGAAAATTGTCAAAATTGTGAATATGTAATTCCAGAACTAATTATAGTAGGTCTAATTGCATATGAGGGTTTTAGACACCAAGGGATACAAGTATTTGTTCTAAACAGAGTTAGTCACAGAAATTGGTAGAAGAAATATAAAAACACCTCGTGGCCTTCGAGGGATTAGAGGGAGTCTCTGTTCTGTCATGAATCGAGTGGAAAATCAAATGCACTATTAAATATCTTTTTTATCTGGTTTGATGTCCATGCCTAATGTATTTACATTACTTTAAGTTGAAATATGTAACGGAAATGGAAAAAAGGCAGAACACATCAATTTGACGGAAATTATACAAGGTGATGCAGGGAACACAGAGTTAATGCAAAAGATGGAGTATAGGACACGGTGACTATGAAATTGATGACAGTTGATAACGGCCGAAATCGAGGTTACGTATGAGATCCAGATGACTACTAGACGCAAGGGGAGTAGGAAATAAATCCTTACAAAATGGCTTGATTACGAGACTATGTCGCAAAGATGTGGGGGAACGGGAAAAGAAGACGCCATTCTTATTATAACACCACGTAATGATAAAGATAGAGTTATTCGTACTATATTATCCCCTTGACGCCTTTCCTTAAGGGCAAGCTAACATAGACGCCATTTGTGCTCCAAGTGACCCAAGCTGCCAATCGCCACCTCCAAATACCAGCGTATTGGTAAAATAAAAAATGGGCATTTCCATGAAAATGTCAACTTTTTCTCTCAAATTAAAATTTAGGCTGGAAATATTTTATCTTGATAAATCAACAGATAAATTATTTAATGTTATGAAATCATTATTATTAACATTATTCTGAGCCTTTTTAAAAGCTTTCAAATTATACTTCGATTCACAAGGTTTTGAAAATGTGTGCAATCATTACACTTAGGAGATTGACCTGGCAGTAATTCCGTCACAAGTTAACTTTAGGTATATTTTAAAGGGATTACAATAATTAATTTTGTTTATGTAATTAAATATTTTTTGATCGTGCACCAATAGAAGTTTTGATTTTTTGTAATTTACAATTTTACCGAAGTATCCCATTGCACAATTTTCTCTGACAACAATTACGTCACCAATATAATTTCCCAAAATGGAACCTATTTTCAGCTCCCAAAACGCCATGTCGATGTCTAAGTTCTAACAACACGTATCTCAAAAATATCAACTTTTCAGGAGAGCAAAAAACTTAATTTTTTTACTTGCACGCTGAAATTAAAAACCAAAGGTTCATAGAACTGAAAAAGATGCATTCATTTGCAAATACAGAGTTGTTTTTTGCTTGTATTTTATTTTTAAATGATATTACGCTATGTTTAAGATACCTGTCTCAAACCGGCCGAATTTGAGATACGCGTTGTTAGAACTTAGCCATCGATATGTGTCCCTCACAGAAACCGCAACAGTAAATACCTTTCTTTCCAGTCTTCATCCCAATCACCCCGTTCTGTATCCCTTCCACCCACGGTCCTTCATTCCCACACCTTTTTCATACCCTTATTTTCTTTTTTTCACATCCAAACCGACGACGTAAAGATTGAGGTCTCCTTCCTCTTCCTTCTTTCGCAAGCAGACGTACTCCGATCGTCCGAACGAATAAGCGGCCTGAATGGCATTGGGTGTGGGAGATCTTCTTCGGGAAGGATAGAATTCAAATACGTCCAACAGAAGGGGATACGAGCCATCCACCTCCGGCTCGGTTTACTCAGGGACTGATTTAAAAGGCATCTACATTATCGTTTCGATGTCGGGTCCTTTTGTGCGACTCTCTCTGGGGTGGTTGCCGTGATGATACAGCTCGTTCGCCTGAGAGGAAAGAAATAGGTCTCCCTCTTTCTTCCAATCGCGGCACAATGTATCAATATTTTCCCGCATAACGTGTCTTTTTCTCTCATATTCTGAGAATCTCGAAAGACATATGTCCTCCATCGACTGTTTGCAATCAGTTTTCCGTTGATGCTAACAGAAGCTTCCAAAAAAAGAATATAATATCATCAATGTGGATTTGCTAATGAATTTAAAAAACGTTAAACTAGGCAAAAATTTAAATTTAAGGATTAGACGTTTTTCGACGATTACAGAGAGAATTACAGTTAATTCTAAAGGAGGCTTCCAACGAAACAATACGGTATTAGCAAACAGGATTTTTGGGTGAATTTTGAAAAGCCTAACCTACGTATAAATATATTTTTAAGGATTAGGAGTTTTCTGGTGATAAAAGAAAATAAATTCGTCTTGGAATGACATTTGTATGGTGTGCTCCGCTGTCCTTCTCATTCAAGGCTAGTTATTCATATAATAGCATGAATTGTCGCTTTAAATATTAATAAATAATTATTCCGAAAGAGAGGAAACCCCGAACTTTCGGGTATCTTGAAAAGAATTAAGTTTCCCGAGAAGTGAAAGTAAAAAATTTCCATTTCTATATATATAAAACAAAAAGACTTTATCCAACCTAACATAAAATTACATTCTTCACAAAGTAAGCAAAAGTATTTTTGTTGCAAATCCAAGCAGTTTTAGAGTTTATACTCAAACTATCCGTTGCAGGAATGTGCATTTAAGTGCAAAACTTAAGGAATGGTATAAAGTGATGAGAGACAAAGCTGGACTCTCCAACCGTGTGGAGATTAAAAATAATGGTCTCCAAAAACGCAAGATACAAAGCTATTCTAGAGTCTATAGACATTTGGAAAGAAAAAAAAACTACAGCCATCCTTTGGGACTTTTCTCCGATTCCGTCGCAAAGAATGAATTCTTTTCAATGCTCGGCAAGTTATCTCAACAATATGGGAGCCATAGATATTTTTTTTACGTACGATCGCCGAAAGGTACAACTTATTGTTTCCAACCGCCCCCCCCCCCCCCCCCCCCCCCCCATAGGCTTCTGCGCAATCATTTATTTTTTAGTCAATACTTGCGATCGCACTTCCCATGGCGCGCCCACCGGAATTCAGCGTCCTACTGTCCCGTCCCTCAGCGCTCCCACGGGAGATATTGAGAGAAGAAACTCACCAATGTATATCCGCACGGAGCCGACTAACTGAGAGAATAGGATAGCAAACATTCAACCGACTGACCTTCTGTCCGACATCCGGACTCCCGACCCCTATCCACTAGCAACACACCGTATGCCGGGAAGACAGGACATAAAAAATACCCTCAACCGATACTTCTGAAGGTACGGCAGTTGTCGAAACCCGAACAAAGCAGTAAGAAGAATTTTCACAGTCTTGTTTACCCGCTTTTTTACAATCATGGAGTCAATCCAAACCTCTTGCTCAGAGCAAAGAGATAAATTTAGCCAAAAAAGTCTTCCGTTTTGGCTGATCAACTTCATTTTTTCCTCTTCATGCCATACTGGGCGTAAAAGCAGTAACTCACAGCTAAATGTTAGTGCAATAGTTTTAGGGATTAAATTCGTACATTTTATGACAAAAAATACTATCGAAATGCAAGAGTTAAAATCCCATGAAAAAATAAACAACAATTCATATGAGCATTGAGCAATTTAGTAAGTCAATGGTAGTAAATTATTCAGCTGGGAAACATATCCTTTTGCGATTTTTTCTCTTTCAGTATTAATGAGGTTAAATCTTCCATCCTAATAACCAAACAATTCATTAATTTAATCCTCTTTCAATGCATGTCCATATTTATATACATACAGTACATGATTTCATGATTATATTCTCAACTCTCTGATGCTTCTCAAGATATTGCATAATATAACGTCCAATAATTCAGTTAAGTAAGACAGAAGTTAAACAACTTGTATAAAGTCATTTTCCATCTTATTTTATAATTTACGGCTTTCCATGAATACGAAGTTTGACGATAATAATACAAAAGCAAAGATAAAAAGAAGTAACTGGTATTAGTGAATTAATATTAATTTAAGGAAAAAGAGAGATGGTAATTTTCCACCATGAAAGAATACCATCTCTCTTTTTCCTTACATCAGGATGTTATTTCACTACATCACGCCTGCCACAGTTACTTTTATTAATATTCATATTCAACTTGTTATCTTTCCAAAAAAGATACAACTAATTAGCGAGCTATTTTGATGCATACATTAAGGTATTAAATAACTATATCTGTTTGTACCGCTCTTTACACTTAAAATGTATTATACCGATTGGTTTTTCTGAAAAGGCCGAGAGAATAAGTAGCAGAAATCTGTAGCTAATACGTACTTTTAATCACTTCGATGAGACAAAAAATAGCTTCGCAAGGGAATGTGACATCGAAGAATTTTGATTTTAAGTTCTCGGTTTTCAGTGATACCGTGGATAATTAAATTAAAACCAGGATAAATAATGATTCACTAAAATTATTTTAGTCAAAAAAAGCCATGCGGGAAGAAAATAACAAACGCAGTTTGAAAATATTCGCAGCATCTTATTTATTTACTATCTGAGGAATGTTATTTCCACGAATGATTTACAGAAAAACATGGCTATAAATTATTGATTTCTCTCGCCCATTTGCATAACAATTTGGATAGCAACCTCATAAATCACGGAAGTACCAATAATCCACGCTTTCGAATTCATCTTTGCTTAGCGAAAATAAAAGCGAGCCAATTGTTTACCGATGAATTTTTGCTGGATGCTGAAATACGCACTGCTACGAACGATGAGTTAGAGAGAACAATGTTGACCCATTTTCCTCACAATCTCGCCTCTCTATGCAAGAGGTCAAGTGACCCCGTTGAATTTCGCGTTCGTTTGGAAAGGTACGTTTCCTCTCCAAAAGAGTGTCTGTTGCCCGCAAATGTTTCAACGAGTTAGGTTCGCCGCACACCCAAAAAATCCATCTCGTAACGCAACATAACGCCAGGCTAGCCAACACAGTAATTGACAATGGACACACATCATTCTGTGCGGTGTATGGCTTGGAGAAAGATATTGATTTAACCTAAATAGTGCGGTAAAAACGTTTTTGGCTGAATTGACCGATTTTGCTGACCGAACTTTACTAATTTTTCCATTGGCGTAATGGAGTTCTCAAGGATCTGGGCTCATAATTCTAAAAAATTCAAATATTTGAAGGAAATAAACTATATCTGAAGGAATGAAACTTATGAATTAAAACGGCTGTTTCACGTTAAAGTAATTGCAATTAAAAATGTGCTATCCTACTTCTCATGTGCTGCAAAAACTTATTTTGGTATTTGCATGAATCTCATTTTATTGCAGCGTGGCTTGGCACTATATTGCTCCAATTTTATATCAGTTACGCGTATCTGCCTCACGTGAGGTCTCATTTCCCCATGGGCAATTAGGTACCAAGCCACATTGTCCTGTGGCACGATAAGAAAAATTAATTTATTCTGACCAAATAAATTGTAGAATCTGACAATTATCCTTAAATGACGTGAACGGCGTATTAAAAACATTTTTATGTTAGTTACACATTATATCTATTTCTTACTTGATTTCATAATTCGAACGAACTTCGCTCTTCCTTAAAATATAGCATTGAGTGCATACATAACTTACTAAACGTTCGTTTTTCTACCGCATTGCTTCTCTGTTAAACTCAATCCCTTCGCATACTTACCCCTTTGCGCTTCCATTGAAATCTTTTATCTCTACCATATTTGTCACTGAAGTAGCTTTTACCTGCAGATTTTTTAAAATTTGTTTGTTCTCTAATTTATTGCAATGTTACCTTATCACTATAAAATGGGAACTTTAGGCTGTATGTGGTTCTCTATCTTTAAAATAAACTAAAAAAATAAGTCAATCTTTTGTTCCGCCTCACTCATATATCATACAATACATGCGACTCTGCAATACATATCGCTAGTGGTGGTTGTTTGTGGTTAGGGATGAATACTGGCTTGTTTCAATCCTTGGAACTTAGCAAGATATGCGGTTCAATACTTTAGATATTTTATTTTAAACCAAGCACCAAAAAATAAACAATGAACTGTTTGCAAGCTTCGTTTTTACGTCTAATTGCAAAGATGAATGAAAAAATAAGGCTAATAGTAATGAGATACCAACATTATTACATCACGTATTGATCACACTTGTTTAGTAGACGAAATTGCGGATGACTTTACTCTTTCTTTTTACTCTGTTTCAATCGATAGAATTCCTTAGCTAATATGACTTATACTTAAAAATGAACACGTTGAAATACCTCAAAACTGCAAACGAACGCAAATACAAGAAAAAATATAAGAAATCTACCTTAAAAGAGAAAAACGCGTGGAGACGAGTATGCAGCGGAGGATATTCATGACGAATTGACGGTGAGTCAGACAGGAGACAGATTCCCTCAAAATCTCTGGAGGCAAGAGGGGCAGATAGCTTGGACGGGATTGTAAAAGCGGAGGACTACATTGAGCTGGATGACAAAGCGAAGGAAGGACTTGGGAGGAAAATCTGGTGAGAGGAGGGGAGACATTGTCTCACCACACATTCCGATTCTCGCCCCGAAAAAGGGTCCCAAACCTTCTACCCCGACGATGATGTTGTCAGAGTAGAAGAGAGGGATGCTGTAAGGGTCTTAGTCTTTCTCTCTCTCTCTCTCTCTTACGCAAGAAACGCGATTGCGGGCGGGGAGAAGATTCTGTCAATCCCCTTCACGACAAGTCGACGTGGGGAGAGGAATCAAGCAGTTCGGTAGTCGGTGACTCTCCGCATCGCACTCTCAACCATTTGGCGTTCTCTTTGCTCATCCACTTTGAGGTGACCTTTACCGAGACGTGAATCCCAAATGGAGGCACACTCTAAATGCGTCGATAAACCAACATTATTCAATGAAAAACTCTACTAGGTCCTTAAAGAAGAGGAATTAACTTTCAATTTTAAATTAAAGACATTGCACAAATTTCCTATTTATCCATAAGCACACAACGTTTTGTAAATTTAATTGTTATCTTCTTGTTATATTGCTTGTCTGTACTCTAATTTATGCATTGTTACCTGACCACTATATAATGGTAACTGTATGCTGTATGTGGTTCTCTATCTTTAAAGAAAATAAGGAAACTGTTGAATGGCACTCTTTTGATCCGATTTATCTCCCTCATATATCCTAAAATGCATGCGACTCTGCACGACATATCGCTAGTGTTGGTTGTTTGTGGTTAGGGATGAATACTAGTTTGTTCTTATCCTAGAAACTTAGGAAGATATGCGGTTCAACGCTTAGAAATTTTATTAAAACTAAGCTGTAATGTCGAAGCATTAAATGACGCGTATAATACCCAAACTTAATTAAACTCGTTATATCCTAATAAATTAAGGTGAGGTATTTGGTAGCCTGTGGCTCTCGACATGTCTTTCAACGGTATTGTGTCTTTACTCGAACACACAAATGATGCTACCCATGAAACTCGTAGTAAAAACTAAATATTTTCAAATAAAATCTTATAAAGGTCGTTAATGGAGACGAATTAATTGTCACTTAAATAAGACAATGAAGTATTTTCATCTTTATTCTTAGGTATACGACAAGTTTCATTGTAACGTTGAAGTATTAAATGACGCTATGTCTTGGAGGGAAAGAAGGTTAGAGGACAAACAGGCATCGGCATTAGTTAGCCCTTAACGAAACGGTGAAAAAGCATTGAGCGGGTGCTTTGAGCACATGTACCAAGGTAAAAATTCCATCAGTGTGTCAAGGAAATGGCACAATGACAGTGGCTTAGCCACGAGGGGGGGAATTTCCTGGATTTCAGCCCCCCTTTGAGCCTTTATAAGAGGCGCTAAAAACTTTATAAACTTTAATTTGATAAAGACTCGAACAAAATTACTTTTTTATCCAAATATCACGTTTTAAGCATCGGGAATCCCGAATTTCCAGAGGGAGGACTCTAATTTTAATAATTTTCATACACCCCAGAGGGGCCCAAAAATCTCCGGCAAACGCCCCACCCCAATTTTAAATTACTGGCTACACTACTGATTAAACACGTTGTTAAACTAAATGTTATCCAAAGAAAAACTCGAGGAGGTCCTTTAAGTAGAATAATTAATTGTCACTTAAACGAGGCAGTGCAGAATTTTTCTATTTATTTGTTATAAGCATGCGTATCGTTTCACTATAATGTTGAAGTATTAAAATGACGCCTTGCCTTGACCCTTGAGGAATGGGATGGGAAAGAAGGATGGAGGGAATCAAGGTGTCAGCATTAGTCAGCCCTTAACGAAAGGCGTCAGCAATTACCGACATGCTGTAAGTATGGAACAAGGTAAGTCTTCCATCAGTGTGTCAAGGAAATGGGACAATAGGCCGGTGCTTATTTTTCAAATATTATACGATTTAATAATTCGTGGTCTCAAAAAGTGCGAAAATTATATGAAAATGACAGATTAGTGCAACGTTGGATAGCTTTCTCGACGAAAAAAAATCAACTGTGAATGTTAGGCATGAAAAAAACAATATCTCATTGTTGTTTCAAGGTATTTACCTTGTGAAAATCCTATTTTTCCTACTTCTTTTTGCCTGAAGTGTACCATTTACAAAAAGGTATAAACAAATGAATCATATTGTCCCCGACTTGTCATTATTATTCACACTAGGTCCACTCTGCAAGCGTGTAAGGGGAAGGAGGGAAGACGCACGAAACTGAGGAATGTCGCGCGAATCAGGAAACGCGCGGCGCGGCTGTTGGCAGGGAGGCAGGGGGCCGGCGGCAGGAACTTTGGGGCAGCGATTCGGCATGTAGGAATCAAAATACGACATAGCGGTTCAAAGTTTGGCCCGATGAGCTCTAAAATGCCGTTTACCCTCGGTAACGTTTTATTTAAGTCGAAAAACTCAACATTTAAAATAACTTTATTTAGTCACCATTGGCGCCTTAAAGCGCCTCAGGCACGGCTATCCGATGTTGCACGAATCTGAATTTTTTAAATAATTTTTTCTCACCAATTCGCACATTTGAGACAGCAAATTCTTAAATTGGATCATTTTTTTTTAAATAAGCACCCTCCAAGTGGGACAATGATACCAATAAATGTGGTATATTCAGAAAGTGAATGATTACTGCAGTATGGTCCACCATGACCTCAGGGTAGTGCGCCACTATAGTCGGAAAAGACGGGGTTATACCGCGGCAACTGAGAAATAACGAATGGAAATATTTTATTGCATGTTCGGTACCATATTTTCTATACGAGTCTACTCGCTGAGTGCATAGTTCAATATGCTGTTTTTTTTAAACTGATTTTCTACTCCTATTGGATTTTTATGCCACATAGGTACCGGCTTAGCAACATACATGTAACAACATTGGACAATTTTTGGATTAGCGCCCAAATTGTCGGTGATACGATATTTTAAGTGTCATTTTCATATTCATGAGGTAGATATACATAAAGAGAACCGATTTCTGGGAAAAAAAGTTTTTTTCACTGCTGCATAGCGCAATAATATGCCTTGTGTGACATTGTGAAATGATAATTCGTCTTACGAAATGGAACTAAATAAATAATTGACTACCTATTTTCATTCTAAAGACTAAAAAAATCACTAGGTATTATAATTTCTCTTTTCATTCGCTTTAGCCATTTTCAGTTTTTTAATCTTCATAATAATTAATTTTTGCTTTATTGGGAACAGAGAAAAATAATATACATTGTTATTTTTTCAATGAGGTTTAAAAAAACGATGACCCATTTCTTTTAGCATTCTAGTAGAATCAGCCCATATATGACGTATTAATAGCATACTGAACGTATTCAAATCTGTGAATTAGTACTTCATTGGCTTTAGCACTATTATAATATCTCATTAAAAGCGTAGACACCGGAAAATGCCCTTGCAAATTTCCGGTCCGTATGTTTTTAATTAGATGCTTTTTTCTAGGAAATTTTCTTTCGCATATCTGGTAATCAATTGAAACTATCCAATGAATAAGAGGGAGAATTTAAAATTAATCCATACTTACCATTTTTAACGATTCAGGTTTTTTTAAGCTGTAAGAGTTCAAAATGATTTAATTAGGCCGCAAAATTGATTAAAACCTGTGAGACATGGCGTAGTGAGGTCATGTACCTCAGACGCATTCTCCTCTTTGGGAAAGTGAAGTGAGTGAAGAGCAGGATAAGATCACAAAACGGGCTGGAAGGAACGTGACTCAGAAGCCTTTAGTGAGCGCGATAAAAAACACATTGAGGAAGGCAAGCAGTTGGCGTGCTGGAAATTCTTCCAAGTCCTTGTATGCAAATGTTTTCAAAAGAACCTGTGGTCTCTAATCACCTCTTGAAATCAGAATTGTGAAAAAGGAAAGAGAGGCAGATAATAATTGGCAGAGTAATTTCAAATCCTATCACCAATTGAACAATGACAGAATAAGTAATTTCACTGTGTCTCTTAAGCCTTCGAACGAAATCCATTGCTTGGCTTCCTTCTCTATGCTTGTATTACAATTAATGCCCCATTTCAAATTCCATTACAATATAATTTAAAAATTATGACTAAGAGATAATCACAACTAATATAATGGAGAGTTAATCAAACGAGAGAGTAAAATTAGTCAACTGAAAGCAGAATATGAAAAGAAATATATACTACAGAAGGCTTGAATTAATCAGTACATAGAATTTTAGACGGTAGCAGTTAACCAGTGGTGTAGCAAGGGGGGGGGGGTCCGGACCTCCCCCTCCCCCGACGAAATATTTGAACACAACTCTTTGTTTCATATAAGAAAACAAAATATTGAAATATCATGATTAAAAAGATTTCATTTTTTTTAGTTTTTTCGATTATGAAAAGTATTGAAATTAGTTTAAAACCCTCTACTTAATACCCTGTTTTTTAAATTTCCACCCCTAGTTCTGTAACCCCGCCTCCGAACAAAATTCCTGGCTACGCCACTGCAGTTAAATGATGGTAAAATTGAATTATTGGATAATATAATAAGCGGTTACCATACACAATTGTGCGTTCGCATCATAAATTATTTTCGTGAGCACGGTAACTACATAGCAGGGGATATCACCTAAAATATCCAATAAAATCGACCTTTACCCTTTTTGCACGTTGTCAACATAAAGCAAGTAAAGATAAAGCCAATGACGCTTATGATACACCCATGAGTCAGCAATACATTTAAATAAAATGCCGTCATACACGAGAACATCATCTATTGTACTATCAATCATTCTCTTTTATCTATGGACGTCTGATTCAAGCACTCGCAAGTGTCACTTTATCGGTAAAATAAAGTCTTATGTGTCCGATAAAATCCAACATTATACTTCATAACCGCTGAATATAGCTCCAACTCTCGATGAATTCATGATTTCGCCCTATCCTCTGGAAACAGAGCTCGGTAAAGACTTGTGAGAGAGAATGGTATCTTCTCCTGAGCATCACCGACAACGTTCATTTCCATTAAACAATTCAATTACTTCAATGGAGGCGTTTCCAATATCTTAGTTTCCAATTAAAGTGGAAATTTATGGCACCATATGCAAAAGGTTGCAGTAAATTAAAGTACCGAATACCCGTTACATTATATTTCATTTCATTTCATAACGGATAATTATTACAACACCCGAATAATGCACTTTTAATTATCGAAAATATATAAACAGCTAGATTGTTTTTACGTTATTTATTTCCTTGTAGCAGTTGATTTTATATAAAACAACATAATTTAAATTTTATATGTAATTTAGTGTTCAATACCTAACGTATTGTAAGTTTTAATTTTTACTTATTGTTCTAGCTGAATCATAAAAATGATTTATCAAATACATCAGCTAAATATCCTAAAATACCTCCATAATCCATCTGTTAATAACAAGGAGGGCAATTCACATGCTTTAAAATTGTGACTATATACAGGTGAATATACTTGTAAATATTGCGAAGCCAAATGCCTGGAAATGCCTTGAAAAACAATCTCTAGTTAGTTAGACAACGTTATATTATATTCACTCGTTGACAAAGTAAAGCAGGTAAAGATAATGTTTATGACTCACCCCCGAGGCAGAGATATAGAGAATATTGCGAAACATTCAAGAACAGCATCTTTCGGGGCACTATCAAACATTCTCTTTGACCTACAAACGCATGATTCAAGCACCTGCCAGTCTCAAAGTCCGAATGCGGATACATACGACTTTATTTTACGGATTGTATCACCGAGAATTTGCTTTGCGCGTATGCATAATTCTCTGCCGAACAAAAGTACAGAGCTAGAGAGAGGGGGATATATAACACCAGGTGAGTTCATAAAAAGACTACAAAATCAAAGATAAGAATCCATCATCGGCTTTATCTTCATTGTTTAGAGAATAAATTTGTAATTTCAAAATCTTACAGCTATTTTTTTATTTAGCTGGAGCCGCATGCATCTTCAGACAATTTTGCTCGAATAAAATTAGTAAAATCATGAATTAATTGCTGAATAAGACATCTCTATCTTATTCGTCGTTTTTATTCCATTAGCACTCACTAAAATATTTTACCCGAGGGTGGATTTGAATACGTGAGGGTGGAGCTCTCACCAAACTAAGCTACTGGTGGGTCAGTTGCACATATTCTGGTAAAAGGAACATTCCATCACTTCAGCCACCGCGTGGTTCGAGAAATGATTTTTTAAGGTGTCCGTACGCTTCAACCAGGATTCGAATCCACCCATGCGAACACGCTTCCTTTAAAGGATTCTTATTAGTCCCGGTTATCCCGGTTTATCTCGTAGAAAATATTCTTAAGGAATATTTTGCACAAGATAAACCGGGATAATTGGAAAAAATAAAATCATTTCACAATTAACGCAGTCGTTCTATTAAACTACAGTCACACAGCGCATTTAACACATTTAGAACCTCAGGATCCTTTTAATTATATAATAAGTCAAAATCAATGCTCATATGGTATTTCAATTACTTAACAAAGTGTCACGTTGCCTATTCATGCATCATTCCCAATGTACACGCCAAGGAGGAAGTTCACCATGAAAAATTGTTTGGCTTAAGTAGGTTTCAAACCCGGATCTCCCGATTGCCGGTGAGGCGTGTAAGTTACAGAGATAGCTATGTGGTGTAATTGTCTTACCGGTGATCGAAAGATCCGGGTTCGAATCCCGGTTAAGCCAAAACCTTTCCTAGGTGAACTTCATCCTTGGTTAATATGACTTCGCATCCGTACGCAACACTACGTAAAAAGTAACTTTTTCTATGCAGTACTTTATCATTCTCATTGATTGTACATTCTTGAGCGGTATGAAATCTCCTCATGTAAATTTGTATGGAGACATTGTATACTGTATTTTTTCCGTTAACGCATTTCACGTCGGGTCCCATTCTTTCGCACTCCGACGCTTTGCTAAATTTTCATGGTGTCATATTCCTGGGAATCTTCTTTTGGACACTGCTATCGTCATAGCAGCGTATGACTTCACGTGTTCACTAGCACCCAATACTGATGGAAACTCAATATTTCGATTTCGATGCTAAATTATTGACTTTATTTCGTTTTATCTCTTTGTAACTGCGTTTTCCCAATGTTCTTCTATGTCGACTCACCCGAATGAGATGTTTTCATACAAATATTCTTCATTTTGCTCAGGATTGATAGGTATGAACTACAATGCTTAGAAATATCCGTAGGGGGACGATATTCATGTAGGGAAAGCATAGTATTCATTGTTCCATCGCTGCTTGAGAAAATTATGGGAAGGAAAACATGCAAAATCGTGAATTTCATTTCTCGCGATCCAGAATTGCTTGTGCACTTGTCTTTGACTCGGCTACCACAGGATCAAAATCCAAGGGAGATGTGGAAGATGATTTTTTCACATCGCCACAGAGAGAACGCACGTCATTGAGGGCAAGAAATCTTGCAGCGGATGGAAACGGTCTGATCAGGAACTGGCTGAAAACGGAAGCTTTCCACTCTCTCTCTCTATCGTTTTGCTTCCAGCCGGGATCTGTTTGCGTCGGAGCTACTGGAGAGAATCATCGCAAGAAGCATCACTGTTTTGATCGTTGGAAGGTGCTGGGGAATAGAAAGGCGGAAGGAAGAACTTCTACCATGAATCTGCAGCCTAATTCAGAAGAAAAGTTGGGATATTTGCAGAAATTGGTCCACATTCATGCATTATATCTCATGATTGACTCATTGACTGAATCAGTAAGTAATAATAAAGGCACTTTTTACTTTTCAAACCTATTTTAACACTCGGCAACCGGTTTTGAAGCATTTCACGTTATATTCCAGCGCAACTGCCAATGAGAATGTTGCGCTTGAGAATGACGTAGAATACGTCTAAATCGGTTTCCGAGTTTTAAAATAAGTGTTGAAAGTATAAATTGCCTTTATTGTTACTATGCATAACTTCCAAATTCTGCCACTATCAACTGAGTCAGTAAGACTGTAATCCATGCATCATAATTTATCTCTTTTCTCATCTCATGCTAGGGGGCGTCCACGCGAGGTGATTTGGGCGATTTTTGGACCCTCCCTCCATTTCTTTTAGTGAGATATCGTGATATTTGGCTCGACCAACTTCCTCTAATCACACGTAATATTGTTAAAACTGCGAATTTTGAGTGTGGATACGTTAATCTATGCTTCATTAGCGTTGGATTTATTTAAAAAATTCGTTTTATTATTTTTATTTAGGATTAGTTAAGACTAGTATTTAAGATTACTAAGATCGCAATTTTACAGTTTCTTGAGGGAAAAACATTACATGAAACTTGCCAGGACCCCGCCTATCCCCTATGTGGGATTGGGCCTGATTCCCCACCACCCTAAACGCCTCACGTAATTAATGGATCCCCCCTTATGTATCTGATCACAAACATTATGCACTCATTTGTTTTGCATGGAGTCACTTGATTATTGTCGACTTATTTGAGCAAAGTAATTACTTGCTGTACATTTACCTTTTGTTTTTTCTTTTATTTGTCGTTACTTTCTTCATTTCATCAGTATTATAAAATTATGTTATCCGTTGGAAATGTGTAAACAAAAAAAGAAAGAACTGACAAAGGGGAGTTCAGGGGGTGGTTAGGAGCGAAGTCAGGGTGCATTTCTTCGGAAGACGTGGAGGGAAACCCTGAGCAGCTTAACCCCATTAACCTCGGCGGCAAGTTTGGATTTTGACCCCCTTAATCCACGTCTCCTATCCCAAACCCTCCGCCATTCCCTCACCCAACAAATTTCCTGCTCACCTCCAACCCTCTTCCTCTCCTCTGCGCTCCGACCAATAACTAAGTCCTCGCCCTCCGAACCCAGAATTCGAAATTTCCCAATGATTCCATCACCTCTCCCCATGATTCACTCTCCGAGCGACCTCCCATCCCCTCCTTCCCCAGACCGCCTTCTCTCAAACCTCCCCCCTTGAAAGGTAGTGAAGTCGCGGAAAAAATCACCTTTCGTGCTAGAAGCTGGAGTGCCGAAGGTTTCTCGCTTTCTGGGTTAGGTTACCGAGTCGATACGGTGCTGACCTTACTTTGAAGTTAGTTGGGATTGCAATACGCGAAGTAGTTTCTTTTTGGAACTCGGAAAACAAATTTTTTCGAAGCTTAAATATGTGTTGCGATCTTTTTCTTAATCAGGACATTTAAGACAGAATTAATGAAGCTCAATTATGCGTAATGAATGAGAATGTAGCTAAAAGTGGACAGTGACAATTTTTTCAGTCATTGAAATAGAACTCAAGCATATATTTTGAATTATTATGGAATAAAAAGCTCCTGAGGTTATTAATATGATAAATGTGCTTTGAGATTTTAGTATAATAATACAACTACGTTCATTGAGGAATGATCTTCCTTTTTCCCTATTACCCGGTTTATCTTGTAGATAACGAATCCACTCTCAGAGCGACTTCCCCTCCTTCCTCAGACCACCCTCTCCCAAACCCCCCTGAAAGGTAGTGAAGTCCGGAAAAAATCACCTTTCGTGCAAGAAGCTAGAGTACTGAAGCTATTTCTCTTTCAGGGTTGTATTTCCGAGTGGATGCTTGGGACTTGGGACGGAGTTGGAATTGTAATACGTGAAGAATTTTCTTATCGGAACTGGGAAAGCGGATTTTTTGCGATGCTTAAATGTGCGTATTGATTTGTTCGTTATGATTAACATATAATATTTCACATCGTTCAAGAATTTATAATCACTATGAATGTTACTTGAATGGACAAAATGATACTTTCTTAAGTCATTGAAATGCCATACAAGCATGGATTTTGAATAATCATGCAATTTTAAGGCTTCTGGCGTTATACGTTAGTGAAGTAGTGAAAAAATATCACCTTTCGTGATAGAAGTTACAGTATCCACCGAAGGTTTCATGCATCCAGGCCTGAATGTTGTAGTGGATACGGTGCCGACCTTACTTGGGGACGGAGTTGGGATACATAATATGTAAAGAATTTTCCTATTGTATCAAAGAAAGCATTTTTTCGATGCTTAATTATGCATAATGATCTACTCATTTAGAAGGAAACTCAATTAAGAAATTTAGTTAACTTTCTTCTTTTCTTCGAAAATTTATAACACGTACATTTCTGATGAGTGCATATGACTCATCAGAAACAGAAATGAAAGAGCAAAATTGATATGCAAGCATAAAAAATCCTCATTTAACTTGTAGCTACACTATGCGATAAGAAATAATCACGCAAAAAATAATTTGTTATTGTAACATTTGAATTATGACCTCCCATTGATGCTCAAATACCATCGCATGGAAACATTGCTTTAACAAGATATCTCCCATCAAAATCTTGAATTAGGCGAATTTATTAACGCCTGAATATTTTTTGCGTTTCTTATTTCAATCACTAAAAACAAGTCAAGTCACTGCGATTTTTTCACTTATGAGGTTATTAATTGCTTTCCAATACTTAGTTTTCCAAAGATTTCCACTATATTCATCTTATATCTACTACAGGACAGTAATAGTTTTAAAAGCACAAAGTGAACTAAGCATCTAAAATTAAAATTAAAATCAATTTTTGTTCTAGCCCTTCATATTCAATAAGCTCGGAGCAACGACATTCATCCACATATTTGAATACGGACAAAATTTATATTTCCCACAATTTCACTATGTTAGGTGTCTTCTTAGTCTCTTAGAATCCAAATCCAGCCTTATTGACGAGCGTGCTGTGATTTTTCATGTTCACGTTAAATATTTCCGATTCGTCCACCCAAAAAAATAAAAGTTCTCGTCTTCCCGATTTAATTTGTGTATAGTGTCCAATCAGGTCTTGATGCAGCCAGAGATTTCGCTACGCAGTAACGCAAATAGAGACGTTATCCTATCTGCTGTACGCACATTTAGGTTCGAATAATTCGCTTGCTTTGCTTGATCATTCCTCACGAGTAGCACTCCGAAGGGAAGCTGCTTCCTGCCTGAGTCAATACCAAGTACGGAGTTAGATAAGCCTATCTGAGGCTATTGGAAGTTAATTACGCGACAATCATATGTTACTCTAGCTGAGTATACATATTTATCTATCTCTACTCTATCAATTGATCGAAGTAAATAACAGCTATTGAAGTAATAGTACAAGACAAATTAGGCGAAGAAATGCTCCAATGCTTCTTCTAGTTGGCATTACTTTTCAGGTAAGCTGATGGAAATAATCCGAGTATGCCTACGGCTAACCAATCGCAGTATTGTTGACCAATTTCAATCACTACAACATTTAATACTGCAACAAGAATTTTATTAAACTTGGGCTTAAAATAAAAGGTTCAAGTTTTATCCAAAGGCACGCAGATATTTTAAAGCAATGATTTTCTCATAAAAGTAAAATTGAACATAAATAGGGAGAGAGAAGCTCCAAAACTTATCTCTATAAATATACATTGCATAACATTCCAATATCTTACGGAAGACAAATATACTCACAATTTTATAGCTCTAACTCCGCTACCTTGCCCTACACGCTGATGAATTAGAAGGTCAGGTCATAGGTATCAACGTAAAAATGTTACTAAACCAATTTGTATCACGCTTAAGCAAAGTTTGCTTCACTTAAAGAGGTCACTGCAACGCAGGAAGTTTTCCAAAAAAGTTATGAATGATTATGAAGACATGATTTTCTTATCTGATCATGCTAAGTGCATTAAAAGACATTGGAAACATGTTAGCGAAGAGACACGCGTACACCCTGAAATCAGCATGCTCTGATAACTGGGATCAATCCATTTCAAGATTGTTCCTGTCATAGTTGGGCAAAAGACGCAAAACACAACAGTGTAGTAGGATCGTTCAATTTGATATGTATAATGTTAAAAGAATAAATATTCCTGAAACTTTCTTTGTCAATTGTAGTCTATGTGGACACAGGTAGGTAATAGCCTGCGATTCGTATTGGGGTCGAGTAAGTTCCGACAGCACCAGCTCATTTTTAAAGTAGCTTATTCACGGAGAGAAGGAACGTGAAATAATATACTGTAAAGAATCTTGGCTTTATGTTGCTCTCCTTAGCTTTTGAAAGATTTATAAGCATGTACTTCAGATGACGCGTCTGTAAGCCGCAAGGAAGATTCAGAGGATAAGAGGTTAACCCAGGCACCGGAAAAAGCATGGGAAATCTTATTGAAGATACGTGACATGTGAAGGAGTTAAGTTAAAGAAGGCGTGAAAAAACGTTGAAGCGTAGGAGAAAAATAAGCTTTGCGCAGTGCATCAGTCCATCTGCCTACGTGTAAGAGAATCAAATCAGCGCCAACACAACGAGTCTTCCAAACGTGCACACGTTCCCACTGGCAACCGTGGGAAAAAACGTTCTTCCGCTTTATATCCTCACTTTTTTCTAGTTGCTCTCACGTCCACTAATTAATTATCTCTACGATTCAACCTCTATCTACTCAGAGAGGAGTAATTAGATACGAGGGAGGTTTTTGTTCTTAACCTCCGATGTGTCGTGAACAGAGACAAAATGGCTGATTAAAAATTATTTCATCGCAAAATGTTGAGCACATGTGTGGTATCCTTTCGACATAGTCGTCTCAGCGATTGAGGAATTGGCCGTGCCTGTGGACCAGCTTTACTATAACTTCTTCATAGGATGTTGCCGCCAATGACTTCCTACGAATTTTGCCTTTGCCCTGAAGCTCACTGCCCGTTTGAAAACGCTTCCCTCCCAGCCACTTCTTCATTTCAGCGTAAAGATGGAAGTCACACGGCACGATGCTCGCATTGCACGGCGGATGATCGAATATGTCCCATTGAGGAGCAGTTAGGATGCATTAGCGTTGAGATGACTGGTGTTGTCATGGATCAGGACACTTCCAGAAGTCAGCGTGTCTCTTCTTTTGCTTTGCATTGGAATGGACGTAATTTTTCACACTGTTTCACGCTCTAGCCACAGTGCATTAAAAAATCTCTTTTATTGGCATTACGGTCTAGACATGTTAATGCTGAATCCATTCGCGAGTTTCCTGGATCTCACTCCGCAGTGGAAACTTGGCGGAAGAAACAATGGAGGCAAAGTTGTCAACGAGATTGCTACAGACCTTAAAAATAAGAAGTTACGGTAAGAAATGACTTGAGCGTGTAGTTCGGAGGACGCGGAATCGACCTACCTGCGCAGTAACCGCCTGTCGTTTGTGTGGTGTTTTTGATGAGCGATCGGAGATTGAAAAAAAACCTCCCTCGTATCTCCCATCGTACGCAGACTAGTCCTAATGCCAAAACCCAGCCTTCCAGTTTCGAGGTAGACCCCACCCAATATTACAGCAAACACTATAAAAGTTGGCACACGTGCAGGGGCGGATTCAGGATTTTTTCTGGGGGGGAGGAGGCACAAAGGCCTGACAGACAAACGATCTTTTCATAATTGAGATTTAAAAAAAGATATAAAAATTGCTATAAGAAATATTCTCTTTATTTTAATATCAAAGTTATGAATATGAAATTGAATGATTGATATTCAAAATTATACAACAATTATACAATTGATGACAAAAAAAGAAACTAATGATAATCGCAATTATTTAGGCATCTGGGGGGGCACGTGCACCCCCCCTAAATCCGCCTATGCACATGCTTGTATTTTTAATAAGGATTTTTATAAAACCACTTTGCTGTCCTTAGACCCCCAGTGCTTTTCTTTAACCTGTTTTAACTGCTACATTGTAACTAATTATCCATGTGTTTTTTATAAAAGGTACCATAAAATTTGGAGCTAATACATAGCCATTTTTTATGGAAAATTTTTGAATTTTGCCCATTTTGTGGTAAAGAGGGGGACGTGGTGGAATAAGGAGCGCCGGACCAATCAGCTGATTGAGCCTTGCGATCAATCGAGGCGGCGCCAAGGTTTTAGACAATAAACGTAAATTGCATTCTATTACTTAGGCGTAAAAATGTGGGTAAATTGGTATTGAAACTTTAAGTATTAACACAATAAATAATTTTGTCCTTGATTCAAGAAATTTATCATCATTAAGTTTAGGGCTCCCATGTTTAAAATATTAAAAAAGCAACTTAATTTTTTTAATGATTTAGTTTAAAGAGGTTGGAGGAAAATAAATCACACAGTAATATAATTTTGCTTTTTTTCCCGGCGAACAATTGCAGTAATGTTTTTTATTGGATTCCTGAATCCCTGATGACAACGGGGGAGTTGTTCATCAAAACGTTGGAAGGATATATATGGAGGACCTGACCCGGGGCGAAACCCGAGAAAATTTTACTGCAAATCAAACGGTTATGCTCACGTTATGACTCATTCTTACCAAGTATTGACCGAATTATTAGATCACTATCTGACACGCAATCGATTTTTAACGGAAATATTACTCGACAGTGTTAACGATAAATATGTTAATCCGAGTTGAGTCATGAGGGGAATGAACTTGAATATATTGCCCTTACGTAGCAATAATTCAAGTCATTTGATCCATATCCGATCATTAGCTCCGATGCTACCTTCAGTATAATAATTATCTCCCCTGAGTCACTTATGAGTCATAATTTTATGATTATTCATTGTTTCCGAAGACGCAGAAGATCATATGATCTCCTTTAATCCCTTTTTCCTAGACATGAGTCATTTTTCCTTGAGAATCATCTATGTAGTTATAACAAACTTTTTTACTCCCAGTCAATTCGTACAAAATGTCTTTAATGAAGACCGATAAAGCACTATCACACCGATTTGTGTGGATTTTATTGAAAATATTTTATAGTGACTGTATAGTGGTATCATCCATTTAAAATTACATTCGCTATAGACTGAGTGATTGAATTTTTTTACATCATCAAAGGTTTCTGTTGCACAGAAACCATTGAGAGCAATTAATCGCTCGTTGACGATGCACAAATCGTAATTTTCAAGTTTTTTTTAGCGTTTGCAGCTTTACTTCGCGGAATCACGAAGTAGAAAAATGAAATTCAAGTTGAATGTTCCACACTGTCGCTTCATTACCGATCATAGTTGTAGATAACGAAAAGTATTTTTCTTTTCCCATCTTTAAAGACATGACTCACATGCATATACGTAGGAATATGGACAAATATAGGAGTCGCTAAGTTATTAAGCCATTCTTGTTGTAAGTGGAACACACTTTTTTCTACAAGGCGAAATATTTGCTGGAATCGATCGACATGCACCATCATTAATTACTGCGAGATTGGGCCAAAGAGTAAGATAGATCAACAACATTCATGTCTCGTTCGGACTTGACCAACTTATATGAGGCAACTAGGAAGAAAGGGACATAAAGAGTATGATGACTACATCGAATCACTTGTTCTGTAAAAATACCTATAGTCTTGAATTTATCCTCGTAAAAATCGTTTGGGCTACAAATTTCCGAAGTGCTTGCGAAGTTGTGTGTCTTCACATTCCATTAACACAGACAGCACATGACCACGGCAAGAGAGTGCGGTACTACACACTCCTACAGACGAATGAAAAGACGACTTGAAAAAAATGAAAGCGGCAGCTAAAGGAATTTATTACTTCTAGAGTAACTCAACGCTCTCAAAGCATAGAAAGGAACATCTCCATCGCTTAAAGGAGAAGCTGAAAGAAATCGCAGGCCAGAATGACTGCTGAACGCTGTGAGAACTTTATTCATTAACAAGATACATGATTGAGAGTTGTTCTTACATTATCTTGCTATCCTTTTCTAGCTTGATTGTCTCAAAATATGAATTTACATGGAGAATGTGTTTATTTGGAAGGTATTATATTGTATTTATACCAATTTTTATTATACTGGGATGATACTATACTCTCTTTTAAAAATCGCATTGGTATTGTTTAATGAAAGTGATAATAAATTAATTTCTTGATCTTTTTTAATAATAATTTCTTGATTTCTTAGTATCTTGAATAATTTCTTAATTTCTAGAATTTCTTGAACTATGCCGGTATATTTTCATTTTCTGAAACATGATCAGCTATATTCTGTGTGTCTGGCTCATAGAAATTTACTTTAATTATGCATCTTCCGCTATTTATTAAAAAAACTGAAAAAATTAAACTACTCATGACTATTTCTGTGTCAATACCTCCCTGAAAATACTGTCTGCATGATTAATTTCGAACCCCCTAATTAAGAACCCCCAAGTTCATTTCAATCAAACCGCAGCCTTTGTAGTTAATTAACAATCACTTCCTCGCACGTACTGATTTCATCATGAAATTAGTCAGGATAAGGCTACTTATCCATTTTCGTATTATTCTGAAAAACGCTAGGGAATTTTACATGAATTGTGAATGCTTCATTTAGGATCAGTTCATTTGTCTCACACGAGTGATGTAATATTTTGCAAGCGTTGATTACCGAAAATAACCAGTATTGCATACTTATCACTTAAAGAGAGAAGTTCCTCATTATTAATTGTTTATTTCTGCTAGGAAAACTCCATCTATAATTGCCTTTACAGAAAAAGTGTAAAAATCCGAAGTTAATGTATTCTTACTTTAAACATTCATTCCTACAATTTTCCTATCCACATTTGAAATTGGCATGCCAGCAGATCCGAGTCGCAGTAATAATGGATTTAGCATACATTAATTCTTCAAATTTTATTCTCCCATTCTTGTGCATTTTGTCGGGGAACCAGTATTCCTGGTGTCTACCATAGTGGAAAAATTAACCCCAAACATCCCAATGGGAGAGTTTGTGCCTTTAGTCAAACAAAGCAACCAAAAAATCAACTATGAATAAACAGCCTGACCATAATTAAGCTAGCATAATACAAATTTAACTTTCAAAATATCGTGTCTCAATCAGGATTCAAACAATTAAAGAGTCCCCTAGAATGTGATCCAACTTCTTCTTTGCATAGAACCAAGCCTATGAAGTTTACTCTCCTATGCTATTAGTATATTAGCTTTTGTACGAGAATCGCTTGCATGCAGAAGGCAATGGAGTGATTTTGGGATTCTCCATGCTTAGTAGTGAGGGTGAGAAAGATGGTGGGGAGGGTTTGTTTGTCTCACGCAGGCGTCTGAAGGGGAAAGTGACTAGGAAGTCCCAGTGACCTCCACATTCCAGGATCGGATTCCTCTCCTCTCAACCTCTTTCCCAATCGATTGCGTCTGACGCTTAGAGACGCAAAGACCTGAGCAGTTAAAGGTGATTGACGATGAGAGATGCATTGATATCGTGATGCTCGGCATTGAATAGGTACGTGGAAGTTCGGAAATCGATAATTTGGGAGTCAAATCGAACTTAAAGTTTTCAGCTGATAAAATATCTCGATGCACACGCTTCGTATGGAACTCATGGCCAATAAAGGGTATGTAGAAGCATTACCGATAGGATATAAAACACATTGTTTCAGTTTTAAATGCTATTTCAAATTTTAGACATCGCCATTGAAATGTAGTCTACCATCAGATATTTTCATATAATATTTTTTTATGAAAAGCCAAATATACTACCTTTGATCAGAGCTATTCAGCAGTGATTTTTTCGCCTGAGAACGATTTTCAGTAATAAACGATGAATATCTAATTAATTAAATAAAAAAATTTCAATGGATTTACGAAAACATGATGTAATTAGTTTAATCCAATGAATCAAAATTTGAGTTACCATGTACTAGCGTCTATTACCAATATTATTACCCAAATTAGCTTATATCACATCGTATCACAATGCATCGTGTTATCTGCACCACATTAAGTGCCTATCATTCATTGCAGGTCATTAGTATTTTAAAACTTTTATAATAACAAAATTAAGCTTTAGACATCAACCTCTAAAAGAAAAACAAAAATTATGTCAGAATCACTGTGACATAAATGACAGTCATGGAACAATATTTTTTGGTATTACAGCATTGAAATGATATTTTAAATACGTTTAGGTAGTAAAAATTAAGTTTAATCCACATCTCCTCTGTATATACTGCTCTGTAATCATTTTATAATGGAAATGGATTCAATCGTTCATATTTACGTGCACTCATTATTTAATCATCATATCAGTGTGTAATTTAGGTAATAATTAAAGCATTTTTCAGACATTCAGCCCCGTACGATATTATATGCAAACGGCATAACTCCTAATTTTTCACCACAAATTAAAAGTAACTGTTCCCGTTATCGAGTGTACAAACCGAGAAGGAAATTCTATTTTCCAAATCCACACAAATACAAATCTGACTACACGAATAAATTTTTCATTGAAAATGCCTAAAGCTCATTTTTTTCACATGTACTATCATTGGTGAAACTCGACAATGTATATCGTATACCATTGCAGCTATTTACCTCTTTATTCCTGAATGACATGCTATAAGCATACACCATCCCTATAGTGCAGCTTTGTGTTCAAACAAAAGATGCAACTTTCATCGCGGCATGGTAAGTCATGCTTTGAAATACATATTATATTTCATACATACTACATATTATATTGCGTACTAAAATTTTCAATTTTACCGAATATTTGTATGAACGCGTCACGAAAAATTTTACCTGCAAGCATCTAAACAGAATTATTTGCCGAAAAAAAGGCTTCATCCCTATTATTGTCCTCTCATAAATATCTGTATTTCCTTCTCTTAATTATTGTAACTATTCTTTATTAAACAAAAAAATCTATAGCTTTATCGTCTGAAACTGTATTTTATTTTATACAGGATAAACTTTGTAGTTTTTACCGTCATACAACAATTTGATCAACAATGGCTCGTCAGCGATGCCGAAAAAAATGGCGCGAACTTTTCCAAAACCTTAACCCTACGCCCTTATATTCGGCGCCTTTTTTTCGGGACGGAGCGGCCAAAAATTGCGATTTCCTTTGTGCAAGAAAGGATTTCGCCACGCAGCAGAAACGCTCGCTTCTCTTTGACGGGGAATGGATAGGGGAGAGACCGGAGATTGTAGCCTCGTCCGCCCCTCTTTTTCAACCCCGCTCCGAAACAACTTTCCTCGCCACTTCGATGTGCATTGATTGGAATGCGTCCTTCTTTTCCGAATCCTTGGGCCACGGAAGAAAAAAGGCCTTTCATCCGATTTTGCAAGCACCGCTTAGTTTTTGTTTCTTTTTTTGTAAAAAAAGGCCCTAGTATCCGTGACGGAAGTGATTATCGTTCCAAGGGCGCATAAGGTTGTTTGGGGTGGAAAGGATAAGGAGTTAACGCGTTCTTTCTTTGCACCCTGTGCTGTCTCCCTTTTGGTCCTTTTCAGTGTCGGTAAGTAATCGAATAAAAGTAAGCAGATTACTTGTAAAGATTATTTTAGCAGTAGGTAATTTGAATATGTAACCATTAATTTAGCAGTAATCTGTACTTGTAAAGATTACTTTTTCGATATATATTTGTTTGCAATTTACTCCTTGGTATTAATATAATCGGATTACTTGTAACGATTACTTTAGCAGCAGTTTGTTCCTTTAACGATAAATTAAGCAGTAATTTGTACTTTTAACGCTTAATTTTTCGAAACACAATTTGTATTTCTAATTTACCCTATACTGTGAAAGAGAAATCGTTACTTTTGTTGTAATCATCGATTCTTGCTCGAATTTGGCGATTACGTTATTGATTTTACTGATTTACTTAGGCCTACAGATAACTTCAAATCCATAATACCAAGAATGCTTGTTTAGGTTCAGCTATACTTACCTTGTAGCCCGCTTATAATGGAAACAAAAATTCCTCTTTCACCGCAAGGAGTAAATTATACAGAAGTATAACATTTAGAAAAAAATAATCGTTACAGGAACAAATTACTGCTAAAGTAGTCGTTATCAGTAATCCGATTACATATACGATTTACTTTGGAGTGGTATAAATATCTAAGACTGACTAAAATAGACCATATCTTTTCTTCGCCATAAAAAGGTTTTCAAATAGTTTTTTTTGTATGATTTTCAGTAATATTTGCATCTGAATATAAGATGTACCTCTCATAAAATTGAAACTTTCATCAGCATGGATATTTATCTCTCTTCTATGCAGAAAATCAGTATTCGAAAAAGATGATTTTTACAAGTACAAATTATTGCTAAAGTAATCGTTGCAAGAACAAATTACTGGTAAAGTAACCGATGAAAATACAAATTACTGCTAAAGTAATCGTTACAAGTACAAATTACTCATTAAGTAATCGTTACAAGTTATCGTTATCGTTACAATCGCTATTACTTTATTCGATTACTTACTAACACTGAAAATAACCAAGTTAAAGAACGCGCAGGGTGCAAAAAAATAACGCGTTTTCTTCTCGTTCTTACCACCCCGAAAAACTTTTTGCATCCTTGGAACGATAATCACCTTCGTCACGGATACGAGGTCCTTCTTTATAAAATATAAGCAAAAACTAAGCGGTGCTTGCAAAATTACAAGTTTAAGACTTGTCCCCATTCCTCCCCCCTAAATCCACCTATAAATTTTACCAACACTGGTCCATTTCACCTATCCACATCCTTCCTTCTTCACATTCTCAGTCTCCCTCCGCCAGGACCCACCATCGACGCAGTCTCGGCGCCGGCCTGACCCGTTGTCCCGGCCGAGGGGCGGCGTGCGTCGGGGGGTTACTCAGACGGGACCTCTCCACAACTCTCCGGAGTTCTGGATTCTCAAGATCAATGGATTAAATCCTTGTAAGGAAGGCGGCCGCCGCGAAGGGTCACGTTGGTTGCTCGCTGCATTACAGTCGAGGAGTGATAAAAAATATCTGAGAATGACCAGATGAAGACGAAGTCTTTCCTTCGCCAAGTGAAGTTTTTAAGTAGTTCTCTTCTATGATTTTCAATGATATATGAATTGGTTATGTTCTCCTCATAACTGAAATTTTCATCATCGTTCTTATTTATCCTTCTCTCTCTTTTATCTCTCATATTCGTAGAAAGCCACTCCTTATTATGACGGTTGAACTACCGATCTAAAAATTAGTTACCCTCTAGATTAACCAGTAGAAAAAAAAACAGTTTTGAATAGTTAGCAGTCCTATAACCCGTATTTAAATTAAATTTCCACAAATAGTGAGTCCATATTATTTTCGAATGGGTAACAAGGTTATAGGTAATTCGTTCGTCGAAATCATCAAATTGAAATACTACGACAAGGAGGCCAAAGAATTCGGTCTTATAATCAGATTTAAAATGAATACCACACATCATATTTACCATCACATCACATTTTCCGGAAGGCGTAATGTAGCTCTCCTTTATGGGAAGTCATATTCATGCATTATCCATAGAGGCAAATTCTGAGAAGTTTCATTTCAGAACCGGTATTCATTATTTGATATGATTTTTAGAGATGATATGCATGGATTAGAGTATGCAATCAAATTCATAGCCGATGTTTTGTACAGCTAACGGGCTTCACGCTCGTAACAAACGTTCTCACACGAGAAGCATAAGCTATTCATTTATCACAATACCTCTCCGGAATAAAAACCAATTCCCCTCCGATTAAGGGTAATGGCTTTTCGCTTGTCAAGCCGTTGTTACGAGCGTTATCTGTAATTGGTGTCAAACCTTGAATCCATGAGACGCGTTCCACATTTTGCTTATATTCCTGCAAAGGATTTTGAGGGAATACATCCCCCATTCTAATTAGCTGCTGGACATTTTCACATTGCCCTTGCTAAGTTTTCCCAGCTACATTTCAGACAAAATGGTTGCCGATTTAGGATTACAATAAATCAATGTGAAGGTTGAACGACGGTTTTTACGTAGGTACAATTTAATTAGGACTTTAATTACCGACTGCACAGACAATTTATTTCCTTTAGCACAAGTCAAACGATTGTTATTTAATTGACTGAACTTGAGGGTTTGCTCCATTTTCATTTGAGATTGAAGGCTTCTTAGGTTTAAGTAATAACATTACCATAGATAAATCGATTTCTGTGAAGTAGGTACAATACAACGAATTTTCAACTGATGTAATAATTATTATTCATATGAGCCATTGAGGATGGACTTCTATACTGCCTCGGACTAATGAAGGAAATAGAAGATTTTTTGGGCCCTCCACCGGGTAAGGAATTTAAAGTCCGCCATAAGTCCTATGAAGGAAGGTTTTTCATATACCGTTATGAAAAAAGTCAAATTTATGGAACAATATATAATTTTAACAAGCAAATGCTACAAACACGTTAAATACAATGTAAAAATATTGTTTTCAACCTTGCCTTTTTTAATGAAAATAAGACTTTCGCACGTTTCATCTAGGTCAAGTCAGGATACTCAATTATTCCAAAAACCAACATGAACACTATCATCTCATTTACGGAACTTGCCTATCACTTGAATAGCCCACAGCGAGCGAAACAAGCTCACGCTGTGAGCACAGTAAGTAGGTAGCAGTAAACGGTTTACGTACATAATGAGCACCCTACAGATAGAGTTGGTCAACGTCATTTACACGCCATCACCTCTATCAACTAGGTAATTGTTTTGGGCTTCGATAATATAGGCAATAGAACGGCTGCTTAGGCACAGTATGGTCCTTACATCACTGTCTATTCACGAGGATCTTTGTCGGGGCCAATTACGTTACAGGTCTACGTAGACTAGCATCTCATATTAGGAGATACAAAAGGTTTCCCCTATGAGAAGGTTAGTAATGTTCTAATGGCTTCTTTAAAGCCATAGAATCATAAATGAATGTTTTTCAATTTTAATAAAGGGTAAAATATATTTGAAACAATTTTTTCGCATCAAAGTTATATGCAGTAATTCAGAAATTTTTCAAATTTCATGCATAAAAACGGTGGATAAATAGTAACTTCTTAATACAACTGTTCCAATACTAAGTTCGAACTAAACAGCGCTGCAGTTTAACGCACGTGTATGTAAGGGCGTATATCAATGTGCATGGTCGAAGGTTTCGGCGGTGGAGAAACTCAGGTGTTGATAATTTTTCTACCGTAACACAAACCACTATTTTTTACTCCACATGTACCTGACGACAATGTAGAAAATAATGCTATTGAGAGAATCATTCTCCAAAATTAACCACATGAATTATTAATTTATTAAAAATTTACTCGAAAATAAAAGTGCTTGGATCCCAGGGAGCCGTATCAATTTGAACATTAGGATCGCAAGAATGAAAATAGAGCATCTTACATTTATTGCCTAACATTAGTATGTTCTTACTGAATTTATAAATATATCCCGTGAGACAAAAGAATATTTGCATCCAAAGGGGTCATACAACGTCGTTCATGGGGTATGGGGGAAGCAGTTTGACTATCCCTGCTCTGTCCCAATTTCCAATCACTTGTTGTGATCAGTTAAGGTGTCACTAGACATCAGATAGGGAGGCACCGCTCAAAAAAACGGTTAACCACTGTTGAGATTGATCTCGCGACAAAGTAGTTCAGTTTCCGCGCGCGTAGAAGCCATGCTCCAAGCTCAGGTGAACAGGTAACAATAGTGGAGATAGCCTATGCCAGTAAATGGTGACGGTTGCTAGGGAGATGATACCGATCTGCGGTACCCTTCCGACCAACACACCCCCTGCAGAAATCTAAGCCTCGCCAATCTATTTACGGACCGCGCTATCACCATTCCAACGGGAAGCCATTTGATTGAATCCGCGGCCCACACGCATACAAAGGGGCGTGAATGCTAACGATCGTCGGCCGATATAATGCTGACACTTAAAACACCAAGGTAATTATGAGTTCTTACGAATAGTATGTATACAATTACGGTAATACTCGTTCATGACGATCACGCATCCAACGAAATCCCGCCCATGACGAGGTGAGTTCAAGGTACCATGGACTTCAAAATTTCGTGTCACAATATTTCTCCACCCTGTACAAGTAGATTTATTGCAACATTTTTTCTAAAAAAAAATCTTATTGCATCGCGGAAAGTGATAACATACGACATTTGAGTGGGAGCGATGCGTCATCTTAAGGTGGTGAAATTATAGTAAAACACGCTTATGATGATCGCGCATGCAACGACATCCCGCCTATAGCGAGATGAGTTCCCGGTCCCTTGGAATTTCCCATGATCGCCAATGTAAATTTCCCCGTATGTAACGAGTTCGGATGATATGAAATTCCCGCTTTACGAACTATTTTTTGGCCCATTTCCACTTCCTCTTTTATAAAGAAATTACGGCTATCACCGCTGCTTAACCGTTCCTTAGCTTATCGTCAGTTGTTCTCACGTGTGGCCATCACCACATAGCGCTGATCTAAAAATCCTTCTCTTCACAGCCGTTATTTGCCGGCAATCCTGTGATGTAAAGTGCAAAATTCATTACATAGGATATAATAAAATCCTTTTTATAACAAAATTAAACGATGATCCCGTGAAATTCGTTATTAGCGAGGTTTACTGTACCTCCTGGGTATGAATGTAATTACCTCCACATCGCGTACTTTTTAGTTCGCCAGCGTGCCGCAGATGCCAGGCAGGTTGCTGGAGACCGGAGTGAAGAGATGAATAATTATGTTGTGAAAGTTATGGTAGGTATGGTATCTGGAGGAGGTGACCGACAGCTGAGTTAATTTGCGCCATGAGAGAAGGGTATGTAAGTAGGGGTGGAGAGAAACCCAGCGTTGACATTAGCCTCCTCATAACGAAAGGCGCCAAGGGGACCACGGCTTAGAGTCCAATCCGACGGACGTAGTGTTGCACTTGAAATGTCCTCCACAAACATTCAAGCAGGGATCGGGCAGTCTCTGAAAATTATCTGTCAACCTAAATGAGGGTACACAAATATAAATAGTAATATCCAATGCTTATTACTAAGGCGGCCTACGTTTGGTGGGTCACCCTTCATGTATCATCCCTCCACCACAAAAGGTGCTATCACAATTCCAACGGGAAGCCATTTCATTGAATTCACGGCCGATATGGAAATGATACTAAGGGGCGTGAATACTAACGATCGTCATTCGATTAAACGCTGACACTTAACGCGCCAACACATTTATGAGTGTAACAAATATTACGCGTGTAATTACCTCCTTGGTTGTTAATGTAATTAACTTAGCGTGAGCTTTTTAGCCCTTCAAAATTTAAAATTGTCACAGGAAGGAGGATTTGTAAATTTATCTTGTTCTAAGATATAGGCTTAAATTATCAATAAAGAATTTATTCAAAAAATTAAAGGAACATCTAACCATAATTGGGCCTTAGATACAAAAATGTTGTTGGGGGGGAGGGGGGGAGGGTTCTACAGAGGAGATGGGAAATTTCGGGGGGGATGATTCAGTGGAGGAGTACGCTAACAGGGAAACTTCCTTTAGGATATTTGTTTATTCCATAATTTCAGAAATAATTGAAACATACAGAATAATATTCCACTTTTTAAAAAAGTTGAGGAAAGTGCGTTCCGCCACTGCTAATTTCCCATGAAACCACTGAAGATCATATTTACTTTCCACGAAGAGTGGCGATAGTAGTACATACATGCAATGTATACATTAATGTATTTAATAGCATGGCACATATCTCTCGCACGCTCTCTTAATTTATCTCGAGACACAAAAACGGAAACATGAAATTTTTGCATTACCAACGTTGAAGGAAGCAACGCCTGATAATAAATTGCGAGTTGAATTTCAATCGAAGCGATGACCTTTTAGCAGTAAGAGTAAAAAGTTGGAATATAGCACCCAAAGTAATGAGTCTCGAGTAATGTCACTAAGATAATAAAGCTAAACTTCATTCTACATCTACATTTACATATTACCCTGCAAGCCGCCTAAAAGTCTTGTGGCAGGGGGTGTTAGGACACCAGTTGTTTACACATGAAAAGGAAATGCAAAACTACGATTAGTATTTTCGCATCGTCGCATAATCGCCAAGTCCTTTATGGTTCGGGGGAAAACGAATTTCAAAATCTATCCGTTCGGCTAAATATCTCTCTTCATTTATCGCTTCTGTCGGACCTCGAAATATAAAGGGGCTCTAATATTATGCTCTCCGTGTCGCTCGTAAAGGTATATATTCTCAATTAAGCAAGCATACAAGTTATTAAATTTTCCCAAAGCATTGCGTGGTACGTACACAGAAAAGTCACCCATTGCGATCTACCATGGCGGTGGACAGTTGGCTGCCATGCTAATGTAACACCTGCCTCTGCTCACGTCCACCGAAATGGACGCAGTGAAACGTAGATGGGTGTCATCAATTCTCTTACGCACCCGATCCAGTAGCGTCCAGGCGATAGCGCGTGGTACGGTTCTGCCGCTCGAAGCGAGAGGCCGCAGTGGGGTGATTGATTTGCGTGGAGGAGGGGTCATCGGGGCACAACGAGAAATGCCGAGCCGTTATTCGAGTGCCTTGATGAAGGGCTCAAGATCCATGGAAGCTGCCGCCAGGTTATTTTTGAATCGAACGAATCCTATTTTATAAATGCTTGCTTCGAGGAAAAAAACTGCGCATTCCAAACATTACGTATGAATTAAAAAGGGCCATCATTATAAATATTTTACAAAAGCACGTTCCAAAAAAGTTATCCACCAAAAAAATTGACATTGCATGACAGCGCATTTCTTGGCCGAGTAGGTTATTTTCCAAAGGGTTCATCCAAATTTATTCCACACAAATTATGTGTTATGATAACAAGTAAAGTATTCAATCCAAAAATTAATATATTTGAAAATAATATAATCCCAAGCATCCAGTGAGGTCGAAAATAAACAGGCATATTTCAAATTATATGTATCATTTGCAAAAATATATTAAATAAATGTAGTCTTACAAAATGTTTGGAAGTTCAATTGCAGTGAACAAATAAGCAATGAAAGCCATTTTTATTGGACATAGTGATCTTCTAGAAACAAAATATAAATCAGAACTTTCTCAACTTAGAGGGTTAAAAATATTCGACCCCTCATGAACTCCCTAAAGTATTTTAACTAAACGCCTAAGAAAATAAACCTTCACATTTCCTTAAAAAGGTCAAACTTCGAACTCTGAAAGGATCTACGATTGAGATCAAACAAAATAGACGTCCGACCTTAATGAAGTCGATTCCCAGCATCCGATACTATCATCACTTTCACCTGCAGTGGTCTCAATGAACCGCCACTTGACAATCTGTCAATGCGAACGAGTTACGCCAGTGACGAGCGGGAGTTACCAGCGCGAATCGACAACAATGACCTTTCGATTAATCTCGCCTGTCCCTCACCAACGTTGCAATCGACACCAGCCCATTAACCATAAACGTCCAGCTCCATACTCATGCAGTCGACAATTGCTCGATACGGCCAGATCATCAATAGATTGGAGCAGTGGGTAATAAACGGATAAGGGAGTCGCGAACCTAATTATTACAACCCCACAACGCGTCCATGCTTCACCACTTCACTTAGTTCACAAATAACTTCACCTTTAACTTCAAAGCACCGTGCGTGTGCTTTCTCGCCACTTAATTAATGATTAATTAATGTTCACTTAACTGGAACTCATCATCATCACTGGTCAGCAATCCTACGATTGGTTTTGTGCAGCTCTCAGCTCAATTTTCCTGATAGCTAATCCTTTCACATATAAGTATTTCTTTTCTTTCACATCCTTTATCTGTTCCATATATTTTATCCACGGTCCTCCTTTTCCATTCCAGCTATCTACTTATCCGTCGACAAATATCTTCACCAGGTCATCACATCTCAAGAGATGGTCGATAAGGTTGTTTCTCCTTCTTTTCGAGGTTTTAACACGGCTTCTCTTCTCCACTACTCTTTTTAGCACTTTCTCATAATTTACTCGATCTATCCGTTTATTGGGACGAAAGAATTGGAATTATGGATCCCCATTCAAAGAAATACTGGCGGATGAATTGAATGGAAGCTGCAGATACTATGTGGAGATCCATTATAAGATATGAAGTGATACTACTTTGCACTTAAAACACTAAACTTTATTTCACCTGAGTCAGCATATTTCACTTCACTGCAGCATTATCAAGACCCTATTCTTGGAGTCGTGGAGTCTTCGATCGTGACTGTTGGATGTTGACTCAGGTGAAATAAAGTTTTACGTGGAAAATTGCAAATTAGAATCACTTCATATTAAATAATGGCGGACTAGCCAGCGGCGTACGTTTAAGCAGTCACTCGCATTTCCGCCCTCTATGGGCATCTATTTATTAGAACTTGAATCGTGCCAGTGGCGTATTAAGGAGAGGGGGCTAACGCCCCCTACGTAATAGCACGAAATGTTTTTAATATTATAAACTTTATGTTTTCCTGGCGTGGAATCACCCCGTGCCACCCACCCTGGTGGTAGCGATAAATCGTAGATGCAGATGTAGGTGGTGGATCTCCACTGAGAAATTACACTAGATGAACAATGCTCAAAATAATTTATGAACATTTGAAGTCAATTATCAATGTATATCATACCTCAGACGCTGACGCATTAACATCGAAAGGTATTGCATATCACCAAGGCGCCACGATAAGTAATGAACCGCCTTTCCCCCAATAAAACAAGACCTCAATCCGCCCCTGGATGGCACCGACTGTTCTCCGCGATTCATGACGGATATTTAAAGAGGGAGACGTAGTCCATAACAAGATTTCAACGCATGATAAATATGATAAGCATTTTTAATTATCTATGACAGAAATACCAAGCATTGTACCCAAGAATAATAGCGAACGTACGTATCTATAGGCTTTTGTGACCAAAGCCATTTATTATAACAAAATCGGCCGGGCGCGTGATGCAGGCTTCCTTATATTTCCACAATGTATCGTAGAGGTCGATGTAACATCTGGTTGTAAGTTCCCATCATCACTTATGCTATATTTATGTACATTCTTAAACATATTAATTTTATTTTTTTGGAAAATATCTAATAGGGTATACTTCTCTGCTCACAACTCAAACCCACTTAATGTTTAGCTTTATATCTTGATATAGGTGGATGACACATGATTAAGTGGATCTTTGACGATCACTGATTTGGATACAGGATGAGTTTAAAAAACCCCTTCTTTTATCAATTACCTTCCGAATTAAGTGATTCCAATGCTCTAATAACTAATTAATACCTACATAAGGAAATAGAGAGTAAATATAATTTTTCTATCGTAATCTTGATGCGCAATTTGAAATCTTGTGAGAAACATGGTTACGCAAAGGCCACTCAGGCGCAAAAAGAGATCCGTGACGTCACTGAAGCTAGCTAATGCTAGTGAAGTAGGCCATTAAAGCAAAGGGTACGTACGTGCGTGAGTATCTATGACGTTGATGCGTGAAAGATACAGCCTTCGATTATTGACGTCATACGTGCATCCAAACCTTGTTACCCACACTTTGTCTTACCTTTGACCTTGGCCCAAACATCACAAGGGAACGGCTCTGAAAGCCTCGCAAAGGTGATCTAAGCACGTCCCAAGGCTTCAAGTCCACATCATACATTTTCATCATATTTGGTTGAAATTGATCCGCTTTATTGGATGAATTCCATTGTTATGAAAAGGCAAAATAAGTATCCACTATTTAAGGGCAATTTATGGCATACATTTGTGAAAATTGATGCTTTTTCGAGCCGTTTTAGATGGCCGTAGGGGCATTTTCATATGAATAACTTAATTTGACTTCGATTGTAGCATTGATTTTCTAAAAACTGAAATATTATCACGGTATGGTGCCAATGTTAACATTTTTATCATGACTAATATGGCATAGTGACTTTATATAAGTAATTTTTTCATAGCAACATTCTGTGTAACATTCATGTTCATTATGCACCCTTTCAATGCCAAATTGTAGCACTGCATTCCCTTTAAGATAGTTCAAAGTAATTTGACTTATCCTTCTTGAAAAGGTCAAAATTTCTACAGAAGAGAAAATTTTAAAATAAGTACTGAGAGTAAATTCGTGCATATCTGTGGCACATGTTACAAGACGTTTACCTCGCACTCTCCGAAGTATCATGCGTATCATACTAGCTACATGCGTCGCATACTTTCAACAAATTAATTATCTCTCTCGCCAATTCAGTAACTCAAATCTGGAGAACATTAATTAAGTGTGCTACCTGCATTTTGCAGGTTTTCCCACGCACAAGCATTACGATCATAATATTTTTTTTTTAACTAGAAAATTATTTTTACTATGTTCATAAATTGTATATCTTTGTAAATCATGACGTGATATTTTTTTCTGTTACATTAGTGATTTCATTGAACCAGGCGAGAATTGGCTAAACATCAGCTTCCTTATAAAATAAAAAAGGTACTTCCTTTCATGGAAAAATGTGAAAAATTCGATGAATTATTGTTTCTCCGACAACATCTATCTGAAAAATCCATTTTTGATAGGAAAATGTGTGTAAAGAGTCTGTGAAATCAGGATAGTTTGATTCGAAAGCTTACCTATAGGGAACATATTTTATGCGTGAGGGATTGACAAGCAAGGTGAATCCTTTCCAAAAATAAAATCGTGTTTCTCTTATTAGAGAGTGCATGAATTCCAATACTCTCGTAATTACGCGTTGGGACTAGTACACATTTCAGACGGTGACTTTTTGGAACTCCTGCTTCAACTTCTTTCGTTCATGATAACCACCATTGCGGCAGATTGTCAACTTATACCCACGAAAAATCGGCCGACGAGTGCCTTAACATCGTCATTTACACCCCTGTGAATATGAGTACTTAATGCTAGCGATCCCTTTTAACGTAGAGCACGTGCTTCCGATCATCCGGTTGATTGAAATCTATAATTAGATCACCGGTGAGTCAGGCGACGTGGTGCTTAACCAAATATTCAATCTTCAGCTCTATCTTACCCACTCTCTCTCCTGCATCCCGTTTTATCAACCCAGGGGCACGAAGAGAGGTCAGAAAAAAAGAGGTAGGAGAAAAAAATTTCACCTCAGATCGCCAGCGCGATAGAAATCATCGGAGAACAATGGGTAACTCTTTTAACCTTTTCTCTTCATAATTTTTTTGTTTTTGAACTCTCAGAACGAGAATTTTTTCGCCTCATTTATACTTTTTTTCGAAATTTAGACTCCAGAGCCCTCTTAATGACGAGACTTTTTATTCATAAAAAAAAGTGAATGAGCCCTCCTTTGGAGAACATCTCGCCGGGTGGTAGATTAAAACCAGACCTCAGCAACGAGGCGTCCCGGAGGCCGACACTTGTGGTGCTGGAATTGAGTTTTTCCGTGTCTAATCGGGAAATATCAACTTTAATATTTTGTTCCATTTGAGATTTAATTTTTGGAAAGGATTCTCTTCGCTTACTACACCTCCATACATAAAAAAGTAACCTTTAGGTAAACTTCCGAATTATACTATTTTGATTCCACAGGCTCATAAAACACATATAGCTATTTAACCATTATTAATAAATAATTATTTATTGCAGGTAAATTAGAATTGAATCATTTACTGATATAAACTTAACTAACAATGATTTTGAGCTATAATTTTCCTTAAATTTAAGGGTTATTAGACTCAATCTCGACACCAGCAACTTAACGGAAAAACTGTAGACATTGTTTAAGTGATTCGTAATTATTCTCCTGATCGAGGTTTAAAGTTTTAATTTCAAATGAGTTTATTTCTTCACAAACTACATTAATGCACTGCAAGTTAAATTTTTTCTGTCAAAGAAACATTGAATAATGAAGCAATAATATGGCTCTCTCCCTTTGAAAACTGGCTCCAATTCGTGACATAACCTTGAGACGTCGACGGATTCTGAAGGGGTACCCTGGAGAATTCTATTTCCAATTAATTTTTAACCCACAAATTACGTCCTCTCACCGGTCTTCATGAGGAGGCTCTTTTCTTTTGAGCCAAGTAGTTACTAAAGAGAAATTTCTGCCTCTGGAAATCGCAAAGAATACGTGGATATCGAAGCAGTGAATGTGACTTAAAGAAAGGCCTCGGAAATAGATGGATTATAGAATCCACATGACGGTCCATTGCACATTGCTTATAATTTTTCTATGCTTTCATGAGTTATTTGTGAGCGCTGTGTCAATAGGAAGTAGGAATAATTAATGCAGCTGGTGGAGAGTCCATTGAAGCCTGGGCGTTTTATTTACAGCCAAACCATTCAAACGCCTGTATTTGCTCGACTGTTTCCACTCTAAGCCGATGAAACATCTCATTGTATATTTAAAAATATGAGGAAGGTTTTCCCGTAAGAATATTGCCAACGAATTAGGATTCAAAAAGGGGCGTACTTTTCTAAACATATCCTTTCCTTTTTCCATATTTTTTCCTTTGAAAATTATCCAGCCTTTACACATTTCATATGCCTTCAAACTCATTTTTAACCATCTAAGGCCATATGTATTGACTATAAGGAATCACTGGCATTATTCAAATATCCATTTTTTGTTAATTGAGAACATTTCCTAAGGAATAACGCTAACAAAAAAACTACAGCAATACTAACAGTGTAGTATTATTTACTGATAAGGTACGACTGCACTAGACTATAAAATAAAACAAAGAATTTTTGAACAATGGTTTTCATATTCTCCGGAAGGAACCGCACTTGCAACCAGAGGTATGTGAAGAAAAAGATTTCTGTCAGAACGAAATGGCCACTTGCGAGCATATTACATGCTCTTTACCTCAAATGGAAATACAGCTTTCTCCACGCCAAACTACAAATCATCCCTGAAGTTATCCACTTCCATTGGACCATGCATTTTATTTAATTTTCAAACACCAATGAATACTTGAATGGAAACAGAACATTAAGAAACGAACAGATCCCCCAAATAATGTTGGCTTCATATTCATGAAACATAATAGCTGTCGCCTATACATTACCTTCATTTGTTCAACATCTCGTATTTTTCTCCCTTCTCGTAACATAAAATTACGCTGTTAAGAACACAACAGCAGTAGTTTTTACTTTTTCGAAAACCAAACCTAAATATCGTTAGATTGAAATATCCAAGAATATTCGAAGATCACTGGGGTATTACTTCTACGAGATCTTCGGGGAAATAATTGCGATTAAGCTGGTAGAACACCCCTGTAAATAAGGGAATCGCCAATAAAATAATTTAGGAATTTTCATCTTGTCTTCTCATTTTCATGCACACCCTACAATTACAGAAAAAATATGTATCGTGCTTCACCCTGAAATACCTAGATTCTTTGAATAGCTACTAATAGAATAAATAATATCAGCATACCTGCACCCAAAGAAAAAGGCTATTCTTACAGGTAAACAGGTAATCACCATTTAGAACCACTCAAATAATGTTTTTTTAACGATTTGACGTTACTTATTTCCAGGTTTCATAAAGCAATATTTCCTTTAGATGGGAACCATTACACAAATATCGTATCCTCTTTACATAACTTATCTCATACTACTTGTAGCTACCTTTTCAATAAAACTCCAACTTGACTTGAGGGAGAGTTCCGTTTGGCGGTAATTACTTATTGTAAAGATATTAGCTGCGGCTCCACCACTTCCCATATCTTTAATTCCAACACGTTTATAAGTCAGCGAAAATTATTACGAACCTGAATTACGGGAAAGCGATCTGTATTACCGAACAAAAGCGCAGTTTGAAATAAGGGGAATAAAAATGATTGAATCTAGCAAATAATTCAACCTACTATTAATTGAATTTGATGGAAAGTAAACGTAAGTAACACGTAAAAGATGAGTACAGACTTCCATTTAGGAATTTTTGTTTTAAATTTCAGCATTTTTTGAGAGATGAAATAATAAAACGTAGTTCCCACAGAACCGATGCTCGGTAATTCAAGGCTTGTGGTTTAATCCCCTTCCTTCCGCCCGAAATTTATCGTCGGGATATTTCGTCGAAAAAGTTTCCATTAATATTTAAAAAGGTGGGCACGAGGTATACACGTGGAGGATAGTGAATGCTGCCTACCCTATGTCTCACTCAGCCCGAGGGAAAATTTTATCGGTGAATATAGGTTTCCTCGCAAATATTAATGCCATGCTGGAAGGAGCGAGTAAAAATATTGTAACAAAGGCTGAAGGTCGTATAGATTCCTGAAAAACAATAGGGATAGCGAAAGCTTTCTGACGGAAAAAGGTAAGACAATGCAAAATGATATGCCGATAAATATTCTTCTGCCTGATCTTTACGACGCTTATGTTAATATTCATGTCTTCAGGCAGCTTACAAAGTATTCCTGTTCTCAGTCCAGAAGAGCAATTATTTTGTAGATATGACCCAATAATTTCGCCAGTAACCATTCCTTGACCTTTAAAATTAGTAATAATATTACCATATACATATTTGAAAAGACTATGCAACGACAAATACTCATTCTTTTAGTCCTTAGTGTTGTGCCATTAAAAATTTCTTGGTCTAATGGAAAATCGCAGATATTATCCTTTAAATTCTTTCAGAGGAACTATTCTATTTGAAAACGTATTACTTCAGCTAAACGGAGCCGCTAAAGAAAAAAGACGAAGCCAGAGGAAATGACTTCTAATATCAGGTTCCTTAAGGTGTTATTATAAGATTAAGTGAACAAGAACGAAATCAAGAAATTATAATAAACGAGTGAAATTAAATGAAAGCAAAAGCAAAAACTCTTATGATCTTAGCGAGAGTATCTTCTTTATAAGCAGGAATGACTCCTTGCAAAGATGGGACAAAATGTGTAAAATTTCGCGGTCACATGGTCAATACGAGGCGGTATCAGTACGTTGGGTATCTATGAACTAGCAGATGAATTTAAAATATTATTTTTCTGCTAATGACATTATTTCTCTGTGAACTTAACCTGATATATTCTTGAGACAAGGCTTTAATCGAGAGAATTAAGAGGAATAATTTATATTTTCCAGTAGAAATACACGGAATTCAAATTTTGTGCAAGCATAGCTTACCGTTTTTGTTGACGATATCTGGATATATATTGGGGTGGCTACATTCTCATTTATTCCAGCCGCCCAGTTTGTTGAGTAACTAAGTGAGTGAATCGGATTTTACAAAATTATGAAGCTTACATTGAAGTCATACATCACTCATCGGGCTCATTAAAGTCAATCATCAAAGTTTGTCTTCGGATCAATGGTAATAAATGCATTAAAAACTATATTTTGATATATTTTTACACACGGTCGAAAACCAAAGCAATGAAAAACTGAACTGCTAATTATGACGATATATTTTCTAAATCAAGAACAATTCTAATTACTTATAACTTTCAAAGATCATCGTATTTAGATCACATAAAGAGCTAATAAATGTACTCGTCACCAAGTATATTCTGCTAGGTAAACGTAAATACAATAGAAGGCTCAGCTATGCATGACTATCTACAGTAAAAAAAAGATAAGTACAAGAACGCCAGACTTCTCTGATACTGGGGCAATCCCTTGCTAAGAAAAGAATCGGTAATAATTTATAAAGTGACGAACACTATCCACCCTATCAACCAGAGGCGAAACTATGGCAGAGTGTGGGCGATTGAAAAAACAGGGTGCACCCCCCCGAAACCCTAAAAATGAAAAAATATCCGTATCGCAGCGATCCTCATTATTTTAAATACAGCAATAAGATGCTTTTTTAAAGCTGTGGTGTAACAATAGGGGAGAGATGTGGGGTATAGAAGCCCCCAGTTCCCTTAAAATGAAAAAAAAAAATATTCGTTTGATAGCAATCCTACATGTTTTAAATACGGAAATGGGACATTTTATTTTTAATATGCTCCCTTAAATTTATTAATTCTATTAGTTTATTTGCCTAATTTAAGCATTTTTTAAGGTTTCTTTAATTAATTCACCACATACAAAAATAAACATTAAAATTTGGTTTATTTTTACCTCATCTTAATTTTGTTTTTTTTTATTTGGTGTGGTTTCCCATTCAATCTTATGATCAACATCCATTCAATCTCCTCCCCCTCTCAAAAGCCAAACGTACCAGTTACGTCACCGATCTCAACCATCGATCGCTTCCTCAATTTACCTCAGTATATTCCCAAATGCGGAGTGACTGCGTTCCAGTAATATATGTTAAGAAGCCCTGATTCACGCCCATTCTTTCCATTCGTATCGATTATCGTTCACGCCAACCCTCGTTAGCCACATGAATTCCCTATTTTGCACGGGGCGAACCACCGTCCCCTCTGCCATTCCTATCCTCCTCTATTTCCCGCCCTGACACCTGTTGAAGCCAACTGCGGCCCACCCCACCATACACCCCTATGTCTTTCCTCGGAACCACCCCTATTTCAAACACTCTCAAACCCCCATGGGCTCCCTTACTGTCTCCTCTGCGGTTCTACACGGAATTTAATCACAGCCGAAAATCCATGAGAAAAAAAATTGAGAAGGTTCAAAGGGTAGTGAAGACTACGCTAAATTTTAAAACAGTAGTTTAGACGAATTTAATTTTTGCTGGTGAACAATATTGAGGAATTCTTTTCGGGTTCTAAACCAGGTTAATTCTGTCGTATTGATCGACGTTTCGGGAAAAAGACCTTTCTTCCATTTTCAAGGCGTGTTACCAGATGAATGCCCTTTTTCACTCTCCTTGGATACACTCCTTCAAGAGTGAAATTGGACGTCGTTCAATTAAACGCCATAAAAATGTAATTTAACACGCCTGGAAATTGAAATGTCTTCTCTTTTCAAGGCGTGTTACCTAATAAATGCTCATTTTCACTCTCCTTGGAAGAAATAAATGTCCAATTTCACACTCCTTCAAGTGTGAAATTGGACATTCATTCAGTGGCGCGCCTTGAAAATGAAATACAAGTCGTTTCCCGAAACGTAGGCCAATATTACTGTATTAACCTGTTGTAGAACCCGAGAAGAATTCCTCAGTAGTTTAGAGTTTATAGAGGCTAAGATAAAATCAAAACAAATTTACCACCGACGTTCAACTTACATTACGAACCTGAAGTATGTTATTGCAAATAATATTCATCAAGGCAAACATCCTGCCTCTTTTGCTTCAACTAAGTAATCGTCTCTTCCTCCCATTTTATGTGACCAGTATCTTTCCACTGTCATGGGTTTTATGAATCCTTCACCCTGTTATGCTACTTCTATTATTAACTGTAACACTTTCTTATCTTATGTATTCTTTCTTAAAAATATTCTTTCCTTGCAAGCCATCATATGTATTCCATCGTTCACTTTCCTCACCGACTACGAACTCCTCATCCTTTAACTAACTCTGATCTTGATCACCTCAGCCTTTTATGTATATTAGCATAGAAAGGTCTTTTTCTGCCATTCCGTTTGTTCTCCGTAAATACTGCAACTACAGTGATAAATGAGGTATTATTTTAAACGTTAAATCATCGGCTTCTGACGAAAAATATTATTTCAATCTCAAATTTTACTATTTCAGAAGAATAAACGATTTTTCATTTTACATTGCGGAGATATTTGAATTTTCAATTCCGACTTTTCCCACAATTACGGACTTAAGTCTTCGGCATATGCATATTTGAAATTTCTATGAAAAAACTTAGACGGTATTCGTACCCTCACGATCTACCCTCTTTTTCACGTAACCTTCTCTTGGCGTACTCATAATTTAATCCCGAAAAATATTCTGCACGAAAAAATTCACTGTCGCCATTTTTGTGCGGAGATTACGATTACAATTTTCCAGGTAATTATTTGACCTAGATGAACGAAATTTTAAGGGCTTTACTATTACCTAGTAGGGTAACTTTTCAATGATAATCATTCAGCTTTATTTAATCATGAACTAGTAATATCAATAGCAATCTCCTTGGATACACTTTATTCGCTAAAAACGTTTTTGTTGAACAAGGTATGGGACGGAAAGTGATAAAGAAAATTACAGTCATTATGTGTAATAAGATAAAATTTAAATCACGCGAATCTAATAAATAGATTTGAAGTTATGATCAATTCAAATTTGCATACGAAGGATCCCTTTTGCAGACCTATTATTGTAGTTACGGGGAACAGAGGTCTTTTTCTATCGTTCCGTTTATACTGCTTTAATACTACACCTACAGTGATAAATGAGATATCATTTTAAACGTTGAATAACTGTCTTCTGGCCAAAAACACAATCTCAATCTCAAATTTCATTATTTACCCATTTATTTGATTTAAAGTTACGATTTTTCCCAGTCAAATACTCGCGCAGGGTATACCGACTCCACACATATTTTGTATTGCAGAATTCAAAAAAAGGTTTAAAAATCCGTTAAATCTATAAATAATCCAACTAAATGTAGCAAAATCAGGCAAAAATATTAAAAATAAAATCTTAGAAGTATGACAATGTTAAACGCTCTTTAAGAGAGATACAATGTGTCAGAAACTTAAAAGATAACGTGTATCACGAATAAATAAAAATATCGTGTTGAAAGTGAGAATAAATGTAAATTATTTGAGAATAATGCTAAAAAAAATCTAAGAAACTTTAAAGATAGCTTTAAAAGCTGCAATTTAAATATTTCAGACATGATTTTTTTTTAATTCTCGAATCATCGGATACAGCTCTTGTTGGCCATCTTATACCGGGGTGCACAACAAATGTAACAATTAAACGCATACGAACAACCATGCCCTACCGGGTAACCTACCCAGGTGGGACTCGAACCCGCGACCTCTTGTTTGATAGGCGAGGACGTTGCCCCGCCGCATGTCATTTGAAATGGATTAAATCGCTTTGGCATATATATTTAATGCAACGCATTACGCGTTAACGTCTGGTTGCTCCGATTGACTCCATTGTTTTAAGGGTATAAAAATTCATGAATTAATATATTAAAGTAAAACCACCAGAATGAATCAAGCCACGTAGAAAAATTGAACGAAAGAGTCAAATACAACAATTCTTTTCTCACGCAATGATACAAATTTCGACGACAAATGTGGAGTTTGCGTAACTTCTAAAGTAAAAGAAAACAGGAATGCGCATAATTTCTTAATGAGCATCAAATAGTCAATAATGATGGGTAAAAATCTCGCAAAATTCCCTCATATTGAGTCCCCGATTTCTTTACTTTTGCATTGTATTCATACCTTTCAAGACGCTAGTGGCGTGCCTATTGTGGGCATTGATAGCTATAATTGCTGATTCTGAGGAGCAACAGATTTTTTGGAGGACAAGGAGGATGCCCACTCATTGTTATATTCACCAAAGTAACGGCAGCAAATCTCTTGGAAACCTCTGCTATGATTAAGCAAATATCCCTCTTTACCGTTCGTAATGAACATACTTAATTGCAAAGAGCGAAAGAAATGAGGTCCGCGCGGAATTCAGTACTAATCTTAATTCTTAAGGTTAATATAAATGGGATGAAACTATTCTCAAATATCAATTTCACAATGTTTCCAAAAAAAATCCTTTGTTAGTGCCCTGCATATGGTTTAACAAATGTATCCTGAAAATATCGTCGGAAATGTTGGATGATGAGTCAGTTAATCAGTCAGTCAGTACGTTGCATAATACAAGAGAAGAAGATAAAAAAATTGAACTCAGGCAGCACATGAGTGCGTATTTATTACATTTTGATTGACACAAGGAATATGGGCAAATATATATATATTTAATATTTCCTACGGAATGCCCTATTTAAGCTAGAAATTGGTTTGAAAATGAGAATGACTAGGTTTCAAATCAAAATTTTAACATTAACCCGTGACAATTTGAGGGTAAATTATTTAAAAAATAGATTATTACCAAAAAATAGCTATTTTTCCAGGTAAAATGAAGAAGTTTTTTTATAAATTTAAATCTACGTCAATAATGAAAACATATTCTGGAAATCGGTGGTAAAAATGTTTGAGATGTTTCTGAACATATGCATGCTAAGACATCCTGAAGGATACGCACCACATCCGGAAAATGTTAAACACCGCCACACTATCACTTTTATCATAAAAAGACTAGGATTAACGTAAAGAAAGTAAAATTTCCGATGAAATGCTGCAATAGTTTCTAGAGCCAGTGGCTATTACGAGGACTACAACTCATGAATACATCTTCAATTTGCGCAACACGAAAAATCCTTACCTATCATAAATTGCCGATACTAAGGTCAATTTCCTTACCTATATTTAATCACTCACATATTTGCTTCAGAAGTTACCTTCGTCAAAAGAAGTTTTGGAAAAATTGGCAGTTCTGTCTGCTCAGGCATATCTACCCAGACTCAGAGAAACTAAAATTTGAATAAAATACATGAGATACAGCAATATTTGTGGCTGAATGTATTTTTTATGCCTCCCAAAGGAAATACCGTTTATTTTTTCCAGCTACCGCTAAATATCGTCGTCATTCCGCGTCAAAACTTCTCCGAGTTAGAAGGGCACGGCAATTGGAATAAATAGTATACGTTTAAAAAAAAGTTCTCGTTATTTTTTGGGTGCATGCAAGCGACACGTTATTCTCTACTCATCCCAAAAAAATCGGAGATATCGCTCCGAAATCCCTGTTGACTTAGGACGGACTCGGGGATATTCGGTGTGTGTTTTTTTTTCCACGTTCTGATGGGTTTATCGCATCCCCGCGGAGGAGTACAAAAGCTGGTCCAACCGTGCTGCCCTCTACACTTCCGCTCCACCAGGCCCTTTCGCTGCTCTGTTTACCCGCTTGCTTTTAAGCAAACTGTGTGCGAATAAATTACGGCCGACGTACGCATATTTTCCTCGGCAGCACGGCAATATCTTGGAACAGTTCGCCGCAACCCGGTCTTTTTTCAATGCGTGTTCTAGCGTACGTTTCGAAATGTTGAGGCAATAACACTTCGCTTTCGACAGACAAGTTATTCATTCAAAATTAATGGGTGAGTTTTCGTGCACATTCTTATTAGCATATTGGAATACACATGCTTGCGCATATAAGGTAGAACAGGTTGTTGCCAAACATATTATGCAAGGATTGTTTTTAAAAATAAACAAACCGTTAATGAGCATTCATAGAGTAATTTGAAGTTTGCTCTTATTGGTCCTGCATGATGTGTTTATATCCCAGTAAAAACCAATTTTCGTTGAAGGATGTCCGAAATATAAAGATATTTAATAGCAGCGTACGTGTACCTAAATATTTATCCCCTTGGAACGAAGTGATTTTGCGTGATATTTAAATCACCAGTGAATCGTGTTGCTGAGGTAGTGGACTCAGTGGCTGTAGTAGACTCAGCTCAGCAAGCAATCTTCACAAGTAATCATCTCTGCGCGCAAAATGAACTATTTTAAGAATGCGGCCTCAAAGTTCTCGCAAGAATATTTCTTCATTTTCCAAAGTAATGTTTTCAAAAAATTTTTTTAAATATCACTTGTAACTATCCAATTTAATTTCATAATATGTACATGAATGAAGAGTTTTGTTGACTTTAATATGTAGCCCACCAAAGGATACATATGCCAAACTTCTCGAGGTCTACCCAAAGACGATTCGGTCGATTGTAGCCTATACTATCCTCAATATCCATTAGGATTCATAAATAAATTAGTTATCTCCTGAAATTAATTCATGGCAGCTACTTCAGTCCGGGACTCTGCGGTAACTTCAGCGAAGAAGTTGTATTTTAAATGGCTCTGACTTTGAACAGTTCCTACAAAGCAGGCAACGGAATTTTCTCAAATATTTTTTTTAAAGGCATAAAGTAAGTGACTGCATGTCGCCAATATGTATCTACCGCAGCAATATTTTATCTGCTTGCTTTAAAATGTTAATTCACGTAACTAATTTAAGAATCTATTTTTTATTTCCGTTGAATGATTTTTTCCGCTTCCGCACTTACGTACATCCTCGGATGTCTAAGATCACAAACCATTAACAGAACTTCACCAATGCTAAAAAAATTCTTAAAAAAACAGAATATATCTAAAAGAGTCATAAAAGGATATCCTTTCTCCGATATCTATTTGCAATAAACAATCAGAATGGTTTATTTAGATGGCTTTCTAAAATTAACGTGACAACATCGGTAAAATAACAATCCTTTCTCATATGCCCGGAAAGAATCTTATTTTAATCGCCGTCATATTACGACTTCTTCATTCTGAATCTTCCAAGGAAACATCCTCAATTCATACCTCTATCCTCAATACACATCTACCCTATTCATGACTGAAAAATAGGTTCAATTAATGTTGAACTTCTTTTACGATCCATCAAAATATTTATCTATAATCAGGTGCAGCTCTATTTCATTATTTATACTGCATAACCCGATTTTATTTCAATAGTTATATGCACTACCGAATAATATTTCATTAGTTATACAGTACTCCATCATATATGTCCTTCATATTAGCATTTTAACGTTTACTCATGCTTACTGGATACAAAAGCGATGATAAATGGTAAAAAGAACATGAAGAATTCGATATAATTCCTCAAAACTCAGCATTTCCTAATCCATATTATTTTTTTACCGATAACAAAAGAAAAATGTCTCTCATTGCCGATTGACTTAGAGAAAAATTCAAAATGAAGAGCACTAAATAATTATGGGAATTACAATAAAGCTAAGTATTCAATCAAAATTTTACATTGGACTACATTTCGCAAATAAACCACGCACTCACTCAATGTTTAATGATTCAATCGTAAGGTTCGTTTGGATGGCTGAGGGTAAGCTTACCACAGGCTAAGCCACAGGAGCTATTACTCCCAAAATTCATTGAGAGTGGTTCCTTTTTCTGCATCTCCACTCAATGCGAAGATTTATTTCGGGGGTGTTTTCATGTCGTGCCCTTTTGTACCGGACGTCGCGTCATAGCCGACGCGGGGGGAGGGAACTGACCACTGAGGTAGCAACTGTCGGATGCATTCAGGCCCGGCCTGAAACCCGGCTTAGCGAGGCCTTGGGGCCATTCCTAGGCAATTAAGCCCGACCCTCCCACTCATTTATGATAATCCTCACTGCAGATATCTGTCGTGAAATTGCTACACTGTCAATGGTTTTGGAATAGGCTAAAATTGTAATCGGGGAGCTCAGTCGCTCAGTCAGCTTAGCGCTCTACAAACTAGACCAAGATTCAATACTTTTCTTCTTGCTTTCAAATGTTATTTCACGTAAATAATTTAGGAATATATTTTTTAGATCCGTATCCTAACCCGCGTCCCCCGAGTACATGCGGCCCGCCGGCTAATCCCTTGCGACCCCTGGAGGCTAAAGAAAAGAAAAAGTTGTATCGCGAAACAAATATCGACACACTGGTCGACAATAAACAATGTCAACAATCGCATCGATTGATTGAAGTTTTTTAACTAATAAAGAGTATGGCACTATGAAATTATATGGCTTTTTTATTTTATTGATAAGGTAATTATGTGACTTGGAGTATTGTGGATCCTACACACGATGTGAAATCGATTTTTGACACTTGCATCAAAAAAAGTTGAGGACACTTGAACTAGACTATCACACACCCTCTCAAATACATATTTTATTATAACCACTGCCACTCGCTTTTTGCTAATTAAATAATGCTACAGGCCAAAATTATGCATGATGAAATCAACGATTCCATGAATCGTTCGATTGGAAATCTAAAATGATTTGGTAATCACATTAAATCATACCATTTTGAACGTAGGTACCATTTTAAGCTTGCTTAATTCAGCGCAACTTTCGTTTACCTGGTATAAGCACCACGTAAAACCGTCTTTACCCCATAAGCGTACGCTTCCAGGAGAGGTAAAAGGATTCGCGACCCCAGGCACTGGGCACTTTTTCCCTTTCCCTGAATTCAGAGACAGACCGAAGGGTACGAATGTCAAAGCACAAGGTCTGATCACATCTGAATCCTTTGGCTCACAGCTGAATTGCATCGGAGGAGTTTGAGGGGAGCGACGCCAATTCACCTTCACGGTCGTTCCCGACCCAACCCGAGCCCTGCAGCGAGCTACCGCAGGCATAAATGCCCCCGCGGGAGACAACGGCCAAAAAGGTGAGGACAACGTTGCGGCCTCATTATGAACGGATGAACACACTTCCCTCCCGTAGGCATCCGTGGTCGGGAAACGCAAGAATGCACCATTCACATGCTCTTATTAAAACTCCTCGTTACCGGATCACCATCTCGTTGCCACATGCCTAGAAAGAGTTACTGGCCGCGGGCCATGCACTTCAGGAGAAAGACATCGCATCAATACCAATTCCGTAGTTCCAGTGAATGTCCTTTTACTGCTCGGGGTCACAGTCGATACATTTTCCAGGGAACACAAAGGCAAACATTAATGGTCATGAGCATAAATGATTGCACATACATGATACCAGGAGTAATCAGGGTAAGCCATCTGACAATTATCAACGTCGAATTACACGCAAACAGCTCTTTTACACACCGCAAGGCTTCAAAGGCAGAGTTCCAGAAAAAGAAAGAGGTCTCTGCCTAATGCGGTTAAGGGAAACGCCCGCCGGTAACACTGACCAAAAATGTTCGCTTTATCTTCGAGACCGAGGTATGCATGTGCCCTCTTATTTATGTTGACCTTTTTGCACACGTTTTCTCAAAAATGTTCACCTCTTGTCCATATTATCGACACAATCATATAAAAGAATTTTAATCCACTCCCCATTGTTAAATTAGCTTGGTATTTTGCACACTTTCATATGACATTATGATATTCAATAATATGACATTTGAATTTTTTCCATTAAGTTGTAATCAATAAACTACATTCCCATATGAAAGAATGGCTTTAAATTTTCTAAATGTATGACGTTAGGTTATTGGTATAAATTTCTTTAATTGCTCTGAATTTATTATATTATAAACCACTAAAAAGTATAAAATAAAAGTAAAATACAAAAATATTAAAGAAAAACATCCTTTTCCTAAAAACAGTTTAAAATACACAAAAAGGTAAAAAAAATAAGCTTTTCATTACTCGTAGAAGTAGGTATGGGTGCATAATGCGGTAAAATAATACGCCCACGGGAACCGCTGTCCTAAAAAATTTCCTCCGTAAAAAGTTTAGGCAGTAATTTTGCGTGCCATCCTTTCTAACCTATCAGGCTCTCTACACTCATTTCTATTTATAAGATTATTTTATTACATCTATATTCTCATTTGTAGTTATAAATTTCTGTATTTATAAAAAGTTTTTTAAATCTTATTTCGTGTTTATTTGTTTCTAATGAACTAATTACATTTTTATTTCCTTTCGTTTACGCAAGTGCTTATGACGAAAAAGGGGGTATGCCAGAAAAGGGATACATGTCAGCATGATTTGAGAAAAGGTGATACAGAAGTAAAGTTTAAAGATTTATGATCAGAAGAGCTACAAAGGATGCAGCACTTGTACAAGTCGCAAAAAATTAAGAAGACTAACTTTCTACATGCACATTAAGAGAGTTGCCAATTGCAGACTCTGAAAGGATTTTTGAAATATTTATTCAATCATTATCACCTAACCCCTCATTTATAAAGTGAATCGACCAACAGGTTATTTTTGATCGGTGAGGGTAGAGCTCACCCCGGACTTTGCTACAAGTATGCGAACGACACTAATTCAGGGTTAATGGTACAGTTACTTTCCATATGCCACACTTAGATGATTAATGCGTTTGAGAGAGTAGAGGCACGTTTAACCTACTAATGGAGGTGAATTTTGAATTATACAAGGTACTTAACACTTTTAGTGCTAATGACTTAATATTACGTTCTCGCGTAACGTCGTAGAACTGCGGGTAATATTACGTTACTCGCAGTTCTACGAAGTCTCGCGAGAACGTAATGTAACGTCTGTTTGAGTTTGATCGTCATTTATATTCACACCGAAATATTACGGTCGGATATTTTCCTAGAATTGCTCTTTGGACGAATAAGAGCATAGAAAATACACTAGATGGTAGAGTCTCAGTTTTACTTTATCCTTCTATGTAGTGCTGTAAAGTCACAAAAAATTCTAACTCTGTGGAGGAATGTCCAGCACTGGAGTTAGGAATTGGATATTAAGTGTTTTAACCACAATAGTTTTGTTTTAACCCTAATAGTTTTAACCACAAAATCGAATGAATAATAGAATAAAAAGTTTTCAGACATCTTCAAACGCAATATGGTATCATTTCAGCATCATATGAGACAAGGTAATTTAAAAGAAAAGTATAACCGGTACCAAGGATGCAAAACTTGAACAGTTCTCAAAAAAATAAGGAGACCATCGTTCTACATACAACTAAGAGAGGAGCAAAATACAAAATTTGGTTCACCCAAGTAATTATAGCTTCGGCGATATGAACTCCCATTGACTTGATCCACATACTTGTTGCTTGAAAGCACGAAGAAATGGATAGCATGAGGAACTCGCCTTCCACCTTCAAAGGAGAGTGAAAGAGAACCACGTCTTTTTTTCAATTCTCAGGCAGGTGGTCTGCGGCTAGCAATATTGCCCGGATTGCTAACTATCATGCTTTTTTATGCCCATCAGCGTCCGTTTATTTCCTCGCCTGTTAGAGGGGAAACGAGAGAAAAGTAGATTGCGTGACCACTCGCTCATATTAATCAGTTTGAAGGGTTCTCCGGCAGAGATTTATCTCCGGTCTTTATTTCAATTTTATCACACCCGAATCTTTTCTTTCTCTTACTTTTTCCCTTTGCGTTTCTATTTTCACCTATTTCTCTCTCTTACTCTCTGAAGAATCGACGCGTCACAGTTTTTTGACCACGGACATGAGTTATCACTCCACTCAAAGAACGCTCTTCTCTCTCCTAATATCTTCTTGGACTCGTACCTAGTTATTTTGCTGCCTGATGGCCACTCTTTTTCGCATTCTGTATCCGTAATTACCCGTGAATATTCTCTTGAAATGACCGAAAAAATCACCCCAGTGAACTTGGCTGCCAAGGACACTGAAAAGTAGTTGGAGCATTAGGAAAATAGGACTCGTTCAATACTTCTTTCAATTACTTCACGAATGATCCCAATGAATCAATACACTCATACATTGGGCAACTTTTTTAATGCAATTCTTTCTTGGTAATCTCTTCTTTTCATTTGTAATTCTGTAGTTTAGATCACAGCGCTAAAATCCTAAAGTAAATTCTTACGTAAACCTAAGCCTCAAAATTCTCAATTCAATAAAATATTGGCCATACAGGTAAAAGCATGTTCACTGATGGTAATGTCAACCTTCCTAGCATTAATGGACTCGTACAACGCATATCAGGAAATACAGCCCTATTTGCGCACGACAGCAATTTAAATCAACCTCAGCCCTCACTAACCACGGATTAAAATTTAACCTTCCTTATTAAAAACACGTAACACGACCCTATGCATTCACCATTTCCGAATTCTTTGTGAAAAAGATAGTGTTGGACGAGATACGACAAAAAGTAATAGAATCAACGACCTCTATAATCGTTTGAGACCCTAGGAAAATTGTCGAAACACAAAATTTTCTATCTACTACAGTGATGCCAACTGCTTCCATTCCTCAACTTTTTGGGGGCATTTGAGGGTGAAATCCCGATGGTAATGAGGAATTTGAACATCGAGGAAAAGCTAATAAATGGCATTATAGTCATTGCGGCAGCCATTAGTCCCCATCTTGAGACATTCAGAAAGCCTGGGAGCCAAAAAAAATGCTGGATATTCCTAGGACAGTGGCGTAGCTATAGAGGGGAGGGGTCCGGACTCCCCCGAAATATAAAAACAAAATCACTTCGCTTCATCGTAAAAGAAAACAAAATATTAAAAAAATCAAGAGTTTACAAATGATTCCTTTGAAAAACGAAGTTTTTTTCGATTGCGAAAAGTGTTAAAATTAGTTTAAAACCCTCTACTTAGTACCCTGTCTTTCAAACATCTCCCTGATTTTGAACCCACCCCCAAAAAAAATTCCTGGCTAGGCCAAGGTTCTAGTGTTCAATTCAAGTAGGTTATATATCACCGAAAAAAACGATTCTTAAGGAACATGCGGCAGACAAAAATTGTAAGAACTGATGAGTGACCAGAAATTTCCGGGGGGTGTAGAGGGGTAAGTGAGCGTAAGCGAGTAATGTCCTAAGATTTCTCGCATTCTCGTCTCGTTCTTCGCTTTAGTTCTCTTTTTAAAAGTTCCAATGACTCACCGCTCTCCAAGTCCCGGAACAGAACACATAATAAATGACCTTAGTATTATTCGTGACTCTTTGCATGGCACGGATACACACTGAGATAACAAATTCCTCTTGGCAAACAGAAGGAACTTGGTTCCCTTATCTCCTCCAATCAGGTTATAGGGGTGTGGGAAAGTGAAACGTAGCTTATTTGATCCGAAGGCTGTGAGCTGAGGCCAATCATTTTTATTTACACTTTATGTTTGCACGGGCGTGCAATGCACTTTATCCCTAATTGAGCACATCTCCCATGTGTTGCATTCGCAAATAAAAATTTTCAATGGATGATATCAAGACGGCATATGTACTTATGGCTAGAAAGTGTATGCATTGGTAAAAGAATGGAATTAGAGCAATGTTTACGTTGCGGTAGCATCAAACGTGTCTACTTATCATTGTCGATAACTGGTCTCCTACGCAGCGAACGGTATTTATACACGGGATTTGAGAGGCGTCAATTGAGGATAAGTTTAAGACAATTTCCGATAAATTTTATTTAAAACACTTCGTAAATTTCGATAGTCCATAAGATGGGCACTATTCAACTAGTAGCAAGAATCCCAAATATTTAATTATGAATCCTATGTATGCAATGATTACCGATTGTACATTGAAGAAAAATTAGAATTATTCAATTCCCATGCTTTAATTCTTTCAAAAAATCCAAAGAAGACAAAACTCGATCCATGTGAAGATTCCACTATTGCCTTTTTACTGAATGGACACTAAGTACATGGATCTCATAACTAAAAACATCACGCAGAAATAAACTCGGCGGGAGTAAAAATTAGTCGTATTAAAGGAGATGAAGCTAATAGATTTCAATTTTTGGCGATATTTATATTATTTAGAGACTAATGATAATTACGGGAGAAAATGCTTGGGCTGTACATATAATTTTTCATTCTCGCAGGTCAGAACAGGGACAGAACTCTGCTCCCAGCTGCTTATTATCTCATCGCTATTGATATGTAAATTCAGATGGAAAGACATCATCACTAATTGCCTTGCATTAAGACGGCAATATGTTCATATGCAAACTCTTGAGGCTACGGCCTTAAATGGCTAAGGCCTATCCATAACTGGCAAAGGGAATGTAGCCTTTCGTTAACTAGAGCATTTGACCTAAGATCCTTTCAACCAAGCTGCTGAAAAAAGAAGTGATTACCGCTACTAGCATTAGTTCCCTTTCATACAACAGAAAACGGTCGACGAATGGCCAAATCGAGAGAAAGATTTCCATTCTTAAATACCAAGGCGTATCGTGATTATTCTTTTGGTGTACACTCGGGTAAAATCATTAAAAAAACACCATAAATGAATTATTACAGAACATATATGTTCCCGTAATAAGTAGTTGTAGTAGTAGTTCCCGCAGTATTGTAATACCTTACATCTGCATTATCATCAAATACATCAACTCTTAGTTCAAATGTATCTTGGCAATATTTCTAGTTGCTACCATATTTACTTTAACAATCGTATTTACATCTAACAATTAAAGGTTTAAACAGCTGGGAGTAAAAATCATTGGAACAGTCATAAATATCCTGTAACTATGAATTTGAATTTTGAGTTCAATCCGGTTAATACTACGGCTTTTACCCATGATTACATAATCACCGATATTTTATCAATCCCTCAGAGAAGTTCATTTCAGGATATGGGAATAGAGGTGCATGATAACTCCAACCCAGAGGTCTGTGTTAATCAAGACATCCCAATTTCGCGTCAATGGGTAAGAGGATAAAAACAAATTGAGCGCGAAACTAGTCTCTCCTGATTACATCCTTGCTGAAATGCCCAGGAGCGCGATTCTCAAGTAACAGCGAATATCGTGGACCAATCTACAATCTCACATCAGCAATTCTCGCTCGAGTCCTTCACAGCTGAGTTTACTCCTCAAAACGACCTTTCATGAAAAGGAAGAAAATCCATTGGACATGTCCCGGGCTTGGCTGTGAAAGCAACTCCAACGATACGCCTCCGTCCGCCCGAATGAGTAAACTGAAAGCCAGAGAATTTGCTAAATAAGTTTTTCAGCGTCGTGTCTCCACATACGTAACCATGTCTTCCCCACAGAATGAACACTCTGCGTGTATCACATGCTTCCTCATAGTCAAGCTAAATGGAAAACGCTAGACGTAAAGCTGTAATTCCACAAACTTGATCCAATATCACTTCTTGTGAAGTGCAAAGGGTGTAAATAAAGAAAGATGCTTAGCTATGTAAATGAAGCAGGATAACTTCGAACAATATAGTGAAATGTAAAATAACATACGCTGTGGTGATAGAAATAATTTTGAACCCATTCTGACAAAATAAATTCTATTTTTTTCGAATTCTTATACAAATATATGGAGTGTTAGTGAGAAAAGGATATGGCTTATGATGGATACAACTACAACGAACTACTCTTGGAAATATAGCATCAAGAGAAGCAACATAAGTATAACGCAGCTGAATTGAGCTAATGAATGCCACGGAAAAGATCCAGTTTTCCTGGAAATCGCAGAGGATTCTTTAATAAAATGTAGCAGTACTTTGCTGACAAATGTATGCAATTAATATAATTATCTACGATAATTCTGCAAAAATACAATTTTCTCATCCTATAATGAATTTTTTTGTGCGTATATAATTTTCAGCCCGTAGTTATATCTTGGTATAGTAGTGTTGGGCTTGATTTTTGCTTCAATTTTTGTTGCCCGAACCCATGTGAAACTAGGCTTTGGTAATGAAACAAATTCATCGGTTACCTGTAAAAATGATACTGCTCAGGAGAGGGATAAAGAAGATTTTTTACCTTGAAAGTTTCGGGTCGTTTCGTAACGAAGGGGTCGAAGTTTCTTAATATTTTGGAGACTCAGAGTCAAGGGCAGTTATCTCAAATCAGAGTTGAGGGATTAATTTGACACTCTCACGAGTTGACCCAGATTGCGAATTATCAGATCGTACCTATGATTTCAAAACATGCAAAATATTACGTTCGTGCGTCCCTTTGTTCCCACATGAGATCCAACGAGCTCACTTAACTTTTTTGCGCTTTTTTTTTCTTTTTCTTAGTCCTCCGAAACTTTTCTTTAACTTGCACTAAACTTACCTACTCTTTGATTTTCTACTATTTTTCCTTTTTTCATTTCAATATAGGGTTCTTTCGCGAAACAGAACGTTCAATATAAAACTTGATGCCACAACTAAGCATGCATGACTACTACGACAATGCATGACTTTCAATATTATCACTTAAATCCTACCAGCTTAAAATAGAAAATATAAGATATAAATATAATAAGATATACGATATGTGTATAAAAATAAAAAGAGTAAAGTAATATAAAAAATTGGCACATCGACAACCAGCAAAAGTGTTAAAACTAATTGCATAAAATTAATTTAGAAGGCAATGTCAATTCTAGCTCTTCTAATGCAATTATTATTAATTAGCTCATACGAGACATCACGATGAGATCTACGTTAAAGTGAGCAGAAAATTCCGGAGACGAAGAGACGAAGAAGTGCGGTAAAAATTGAGGAATTCCCGCTGAGAAAAACTGCGAGAAGAAAAAACTTAAGGCTGGGAGACGTGCAATGAAAGTGCAATTAACCAGTACGAAGAAAAGACAAATCGAAGGCGATGAATGGGTAAGAAAAAAGAATGGGATGATGCCGGACGAGATCAGTTTTAGAGGAAAGCCAAGTAAGATATATTCCTTCCTTTTTTATTTATTTATTTATTTATTTTAATTTCACTAAAGAAAAGTGGCCTTAAGATTAGTGCTACCAACCAGAGAGTTCTAGTCGAGACTGCAAGTGAAACATATACACACCTCCGAAAGAATATCTTAAAATGCGGCCTTATGCTGTAAGAACTTTGACGCTCTTTTTAACCCAAAGAAATAATCTGTTTCCACAGACATTTTATTTGACCGATCTAAATTTCGGCAAGTTAAATGCCTAAACCAAGATAGTTAATAGTAACGGAAATTACTTGCCGAAAGCAAGGTAGTTGCAATAAAAGTATGCTGAAATTAAAAATGATTTCTCGCATAATAATGAACATCCTACAGTTCCATGAGTTACAGCAACTTTCAAAACTTTTTTCGAAGTTGGCCAATGGGTTCGTTTTCGCCAAGAGTTCTACTCCGAATCTTATGGTTGATTCTTTCAAACCAGTGTTGGGGGGGCGAAAACCTGCGGAATGGTTTAAATATTCTTGAACATGAATATTCATTCTTTTCTTGACAAATCAATAACAGTCTGTATAGCACAAATAGGCACACAAATCGAGGAGATTAATTTTATAGATTTGAGGATAGTTAACAGTTCAGATTGGGCTAGAAGGGAGGATAGAGACTCGTCAGCATCAAGCTACTTCACGTAAAATCCGATAAGTATTTTTATTAAACACCAAATACAATGATCGGAATGCTGTGCTTTCGTTAAAGTACCACACACACAGCGTTTAATGAGGGGTGAGCAGTTCTTTGAAAAATCATGTGGCCAACGGGATTCCAATTCGGGCACTCGGGATGGGTTTCCACCCAAATCATAAAATTATGCTGAAAAGCTGAAAATAAATCTGCCAATAGGACCATAGTGTGGTACACCAAGAACCCTTTCTGTAAGTTAAGATACAGAAATCTTTCCTCTATTGCTTTAGCCGTATTTGGGTATCTCTAATGCTCAGACCACTAATGACCCTACCGACTAGAATATACTCTTTTCCTGAATGAGATTGGTAGTTGAATGAATTGTCAGATTTATACTGCGAAGATATTTATTTTAAGACAACGAATATATTTATTCTAAGTTTCATCATATTTCACATAATTTTGAAAAAGAACATAATCATGGCCACTTCTAAACCACTGGTTACGGACAGTAGTATTAGTATGCGGCAGTATGCGGATTTGAATCTTTATCCTGAAACTAAATTTGGCCCTCAAAATACCAATTCCTAAAAAGAATTTGCTATTGAATCCTTTCTCTCCAACTCAGTCAAACGTTTCCTCATTTTTTCTTTCTACCGACAGTTTTATTGATGCTACGAATAAGCTCTCAGCATCTCCCCGTATCGTAAAATATTTTGAAAAGCTGATAATTAATCTGCCAATAGGACCTCAGTGTCACACACCTGGAATCCTTTCTGTGTGACTAGTAACTGATAAATTTCTAACTCATTGCAGCTGTATTTTTAAATCAGTAGAGCATATTTAGACTCATAACGCCTAATTTTCACGAAATATCTTGATTGAAAAAAATACTTAATATTCCTAATTTATGAATTTCACACACTTTCTCATTAAAAAAAAAATAGTAGAGTGCTGAAAGAAATAATACCTAATAAATTTGAGGTACACATGGAAACGCTTCGGGTGCTGCGAGCGGCCCTTGCTGTTTGCATCGAAAACGTAGCTTCTTAGGATCGCAAAAATTTCAAAAGAATCCGTTTATAAATTTGATATTTTTCGAAGTTTGAGATGTTACGCTCATGCAATTTCCGATGTTCCAGCCTGTCATGTCCGAGCTGGATGCAACGCAATGAGATTTTTATTCAAAATGAAAAGAGGGTGTCTAGATTATAAATAACACCTAATGAACCGCCAATTTTATCTGTCCATTCGTCCTACCTCTTCATCACGCAGCATGAGGGTGAATTACATTACAAGAAAGAACCTCGAGTAATCCGTGCATAAGATTACCACTAGGCAGTCACGCTTAGAGACAATTTTTTAACCAGACAAGAAATGTTGGAGATACCAATGCTGAAGTATTAGAATCAAGTTACAAAGGGAATTCCCTTGCCTTTAGTTTCGGAGGGTCGATTTTGGTCGAGTTAATAAACGATAAGGAAAAAAAACATTGCGTTCGCCATCTTCCTTTCATACATATCGCCATTATCATTTCCTTCCCCATGAAGAATACGCTATGCCAAGATAAAAATTTAGATGAAGAATAAAATGAAGTTAAAAAAATGTCTTTTATTTGAATTTATTAGCCAATTTCATATTTACTCTTAAGATTGGAGCAGTAATACACTCAAGATTCTCCTAAAAAGGACAGCATTTTTCTTGCAGCAATTACTTTTGCGCTCACATATTAGGAAAAATTCGAAGCAGTTTTGAATTGACTCATACAACCCACCAGTCACCAATCGATCAATAAAAATGGGGAATAACTTCGAACGCAATTTCTGTTGACTAGTTTTTGAGCTGCTTAAGGGTAAAATGTTGGTTTTAAAACTGTAGTTAGTTTTTTCCTACCTCGTCAATTTATTCCACTACACCTAGTGTGATTGCGATCGCTCTCTGCTAGATTGAGCGTCGATCACAAGAGGCGTTATTGCTCTCCAACTGGCTGATATTAACCGCATGCGACTGTTATGTTAAATAAAAACTTTTGGGCTATGTCACCGCGTCAATTTTTGGGTGGCCCCAATGTTTCCCGACCGATGCTGGTCGCTTTCTCAAGGGAATCTCTTGAGAGAAAGAGATCAAGAAAATGACCAGCATCGGTGGGGAAACGTAGGGGCCACCCAAAAATTAACGCGACGACGTAGACCAAAAATATTTATTTAACATGACGAGTACCCGTGAAAGTACTAACGAAGAATTACGACTGTTGCCGGTTGAATGCCGGACGCATTATAAGGTAGGTGACAGGTGAGTAGTCGTCTAGTTATGCAGGAGATACTATTGTTAGACGCAGGCACGTCGTCCGAAATTTGCTTCATATGAAGCTTCAGTGATGAGCGGGTTGCATACACTGATATTTTTCTGTCAATTCACAAGTATCGGTAAGTCTTTCATTCATCGGTAATCATTCTGTATTAGAGATAATATAAGGTAATATTTCCGTTTAATTCATTCGCATGCAAATTTTTTATAACATATGTCACAAAAAGAGAATATCCTGTTGCTTAATCGGTTAATGTGATAGATAAGAACTGAGGTTATTCTCTTATCCAAAGGCCAAAAGTTAGTCAAAAACAAGTCTCAGATCTAAAACCACATATTGTTTGTTCCCCAAGGGAGTTACAACTAAATTTCTATTTCGATTCAGATTATTGGGTGTTTATACCAACTTGTTTCTATGAATGTGAAGTAAAGCCTGCGCTTATTATACTTTTATATTTATCTAAGTTTCAGTTGTTGCACTCACGCAATTTTCAGAGTTCAAACTTGTCATGCCCTAACTAAATGAACCAAGGAGTTGCAGATAAAATGAGTTAAGTATGTTTAGATCAAATATAATAAATACCAAATGAAACACCAACCTCATTCGTCCCCTCTTTTTACCCCACTTCTGCACAGCGAGAGGTTGAATTACATCACAAGAAAGAAGTAATCCGTGAATAAGATTATCACCCGGCAGTCACGCTCGGAAGAAATCCTAATCAGACGAGAAATGCTGGAGATACAAATGCTGAAGTAATGTAATGGATTTTCAAAGGTATTTTCCTTGTCTTGCCTTTAATTTCCTTGAGTCGATATTGGTCGAGTCAATGTATGAAAAGGTAATAAATCCGCAATCACCTTATTTCATTTCCCATGAAGATTACGCCATTCCAAGATAATCTAAATGTTAGTGAATAGTAAATAATGCTCTTTACTTGAAACTCCTAGCCAGTTTCATATTTATTATTTATATTAGAGCAGTAATACACCTACGATTCTCCTAAAAACGCGCAGAATTTTTCTTGTAGCAATTAATTTTCTGCTTAAATATTAGATAAATTTCAAATTAGTCTTTTGACTTAGCTCAAACAACTCACAATTGATCAAGCCATCAATAATTAGAACTACATTTTTTCTCATATATATATTATTTGGTTTTTATACCAACTTATTTTTAGGGATAAGAAATAAAGTCTGATCTTAATATAATTTTATATTTATCAAAGTGTGAGATGCTACGCTCACGCAGTTTTTCAGTTTCCACCTCGTCATATCCGAACTGAATACACCTACGTGATGTAGACAAAATGAAAGGGGGGTGTCTAGATCATAGATAGTACCTAATGAACCGCCAACCACATCCGTCCATTCTTTCTACCATATCCCCGTAGCGAGAGGGCGAATTCTTTCGTGGGGTTGGCGTGCGGTGATACATGTTTTATACGCAAGGAAAGAGATATCCCTCTCAGCAGTTTGCGTGTTACGCGATTGTTCCTTGAGTGAAGGATTAGGAAAATTACCCCTCAGAATGCGGCTTCCATAAAAGGAAATGGTGGCCTTTCTTCGTACACAACACCCGGAAGGTTCTCCCTTTCCACAGATAAGTGATACACGGAGAAAGTAAAGAGAAGGGTTTTACATTTTCCAAGCCAAAAGGAATACCTACTAGCGCATAGAACAGTCCTTCAACTTCGAAGAAAGATTTTTCTTTCAGATAATTACGTGCTGTAATTCTCAAATTCCGCTTAGTATCCATGTAGACCAGCCAGATAAATGCGTTGGGTCAGCTATTAGCATATTAATTGATTTATCGACACGGTGACACTTAACATTATATTTCCAAAAGTTATTTTTCACTCAGTTATTTTGTCTATTTCAAGAGACGAGCGATTCAAATAAAAATTGAAATTCACGCATAAAATTGACTGGCATAAAATCGAAATCGTTTCGTCACCACAAGAATACTACAATAATTACGCAATAATTGCGAATTTCAATCTTATTATGATGATTTCTTCTTTAATTATACTGTATTTCATCCAACATTATGTCGTTTATTAACAAATTTCTTTGATAACTTAAATATTACTTGGTCAATAAATGCTTCGTTAAGCGTTGATTAGACTGGTATGGTATTAGGAAGAGGCAACCGACAGCTGAGGTCGTTAGTACCATGAAGGAAGGGTAAGTAAAGAAGCGTGGAGGGAAACCCGGCGTCGGCTTTAGCCTGCTCTCAACGAAAGGCGCCAAGGGAACCACGGATTAGCGTCCCATCCGACGGAGGGAGTGTTGCGCTCGTAATGTCCTCCACACAACATTCAAGCAGGGATCGGTCAGTCTCTGAAAATTCTCTGCCACCGCCGGGATTTGAACTCGAGCCCACGAGGTGAGAAGCCAACACTACACATTACACTAACCCAATCTCCTTGAATTGACTGATAAGCATTTAATCCTTCCGCTCTTACTTATAACCTTACAACTTCTTATCATATATTTACTTCATAGATTGAAAAGCAAGGGTTACTTGGGTGCGTCGAATGAGCATAAGTTCAGGGAAATCAATAAAACCATGACATGAAGCACTGCCGCCACGTTTATTCCGATAGAATTTCTAATAAATTGTTTTTCTATAATGTCACTACGTTTTCAGCACATTTCGGCAAAACACAACAAAACAGCAGCTTCCATTTCAATACTACCACGGGAAATTTATTGTTAACATTTTTCGCGTCAATGATACCGCGATGCAGGTCCTTGAAAAAAATCATTCATACCATAGATTCTGTGGCATTACCGCAGGATATGTGCCTTCAAATATACGCAGAGCACTATTTATTCATATATTTGATGAAGACTTATGACCTGTTCGCAAAGCCATGATAAGTGGAATATTGCTGCAACAATATGACATCGAGCAGAACTTTCAGCAGAAAACTTAGTGAATGTTTCGAAATTTACTTTTTTCGGAAAACGGACGAAAAATAAATGCCTATAGTTATTTAAAGAGCCCAAAGTCCTAAATGTAAATTCCGGGCGGCGACCGAAGTTCTCACAGAGACAGTATCACAAACATTTTACATTCAGTAAGAAATTGTTTCAAAATTATGAAACAAAAAAGTAGAAAAGCATAATCATTGCTAATCTAATTGCACTAGTCTAAGCTGTGATTTATTTTTTTATGAATTTTGTGTTCTTTTAACCAATATTCAAAGGGCTTACAAGCAATTATTCTCCGATCATGTCAGATGAAACTGAAGCTGGTGAATTAATTTCTACTGCACTTAAGTTATTAAGCGATATTAAAAGGTCATGGTTCCTTGATGATGAAAAGGTTCCTAATGATAGTATGTCTTTCCGCGTTATACAGCAAACAATTTGAATTTGCTGAGCAATTTCACCCTGAAATTCTTCCTTTGCATTACACGTATGTTATTATTACATGCCTTTATGAATGATGGCAGCATATTTGTTCAGTAGTAACTACGTGATTGAGCTATTGAAATACGTAAAACCAACGATAGTGGTTTCATCGAAACAACGAATCGTATTGAGTTCGAAATTTATTTTCTTGAGCAATTTAAGCCAATGAATATTTATGAAAGCTTCATTTCATACATTTGACATTGTGCATATTGGCAAGCTGAGCCATTGAAATTTCAGGCAGCTGTAATTGGAAAATAGAGAAACTTATAAGCATTCTCCGATAATTCTTAGGATCACAAATTTACCAGCCAAATTCTCTCTCGTATTCCTAAATATAGGTGTGCTTATTTTTATAATAATATAGCATTTCAACTTCCCACATAAGGCTTTCTTTCCTCCAATCTCGGTTTACCTCCAGGAGAGGCTTACAGTTACACGGCAATTTTTCAAATTTTCCGATGTTTACCAGGATTGTCGAGCAAAAAATGATGCGTTTTTCGAGCCCACACCAATAAATCATCAACTGTATCGACGTGTTTTGCTGTAACATCATACCTCACTCCTATACTCAACATCTTATGTTACTCACGAAGAAAAAGTACTCACCAATGCTTTAAATATTTCAGTATACCAACATCGCACCACTTGAAAATTTCGTTGTAGCCATTATTCAATACAGTCGCTAAGATATAATTACATTCCTAGCATACATTACATAGGTAATTGTACGTTTCCGAAATGATATCTTACTTTCCCGCACACATAACGAAGAGTTACCTACTATGGCACAATCCAAGGGAGAGAGGGTATAGTTTATTCTCTTTTGATGTGAATCACCGATCGGTAACCAAACATGGCATAGTTGAAACGTATTTTTATTGAAAACCGAGATCGTATTTAGTAATTATAATAACACAACTGACTTTGAGAATTGGAGAATTGGGGTTCAAAATTTTCATAAAGGAAAAAATATTTGCCATTACCGGGACTTGAGGAAAATGATTCCTTTGAGGAATTTTAGCACTGAACTTACCCTAATAAGTGACTCCGTTGAGGAAGGCCGATAACTAGTCTGCAGTGATTTCCTTGAATCATTCGAGAAATAGAGATAAAAAATACGATACTGGGTGATGGAAATAAGCATTTTTTTAAAATACCTTAGAAATGCACCTTAAAAACGAAAAAAAATAATGCATAAATAAAAAGGAAAACAAATTAAAAATAAATAAAAATAAGGACGATTACACCAGATCAAATAAAGCTGAAGACCAAGTAAGAACTTAGAAAAGACCGTGACTGAAGAAGACTATTTGATAGGATAAGAAACACAAGCGGAATCAGCCGATAAGACCAAAATCAAAATCATAAATAGAATCACATAGTCTCAATTGCATCAATGCTATTTTGTATTACGATCTCATGTATTAAACGAGGATTTTTATTTATGTAAGACTACGCGAACGATTCGAAGCCTTCTTTTTCGTTGGTATTCAACACAGTCACCGGTTTTAAAACCTAAAGCCTCCAATCTGTTCGCCAGGAAAGCTTACGATACTATTTTCATAATGGTATGGTATTTGGAGGAGGCGACCGATAGCTTAGGTCATTTGCGCCATGACGGAAGGATATGGAAGGGTATGGAAGGAAGGGTGGAGAGAAACCCGGCGTCGGCATTAGCCTGCTCTTAACGAAAGGCGCCAAGGGGACAACGGCTTTACGTCCCATCCGACGGACGGAATGTTGCGCTTGAAATGTTCTCCACATAACATTCAAGCAGGGATCGGGCAGTCTCCGAAAATTCTCTGCCTTCGCCGGGATTTGAACCCGAGTCCATAGGGTGGGAAGCCAACACTCTAGGCACCACACTAACCCGATCCCCTATTTTCATTATGTTACTTAAAGCTGATTGTCTTTCCTTTTCAGCGACTACTCTCCTCAATACATGGGAATGAAACAGAAAAGGAGATTGAGGTGTACTCTGCTTTGAGTATTAATTAACAGCAAGCAATTAGTGATTGCTCTATTTTTCTATTTTTATTTTACATTGTAAATCATCAGGTACATTCTTCTAGTGCTTCTTATAACAGCGAATAAACTTCCCTCGGTGATAAAATACTGGTAAGAAAACCCCAAGAAAATAAATTTCCTAGTCCGAATCAGTGTTTTTGACTATTTTTTAAGTTGAATTTCTCAGGAAAGTCGGTGTACGGTTGGAAACGAAGTCTGCTGGCCCGAAAAGTCCTCCATTACGCTACTCTTTGTGGGGAAAAATTCAACGAATAAACAAGGCTCGCCAGTCTCCTCGATCGACTTTTCACTCAAAAGACGCCGGAAAAATCCGCAGAAAGAGGCGCGAACAATCCATCACGGTGGGCTTCAAAACAAAATAATACTTATAAAAGCGAATAGAACTTCCCTAGAAAAGAAAGTGGTAAGAAAATTTCGATGACAATAAATGCCCATGTCCCAAATTGTGCCTTCGATCATTTGTGAAACTGGATTTCGAAGAAAAGTCGGTGAACAGTTGGACACGAGCGAACAGTCTGCTTGCCCGAAAAGTCCTCCACTACACTCTTCTCTGTGGAGCGAAACCCGACGATTCGAGAACAAGACCCGCCCGTCTCCTCGGTCGAATTTTCACTCAGAAGACGCCGGAGAAATCCACACAAGAGGCGCGAGCAATCTAGCACGGTGGGCTTCAAAACACAAAAATCCCCGAAAAACCGTCGCGCCGGGACCCACCGGTGAAAATACTAATTAGCCTCACTTTGTCCCTTACCCACCTTTCAGTTTTCTTGGGAAAGCAAACACTACTGGGCAAACACACTTGGAAAGGGAGCACGGGAATTCCTGACCTCACGCTCCAAAGCATATCGATTGAGTCACGCTTGCGTTTATAAAATAAATAAGTACCCCCAGTGGTCTTTTCTTCCTTCGCCGGTCTTTCTTCCGTCATTTCTCGCAATCTTCCCGCTCCGTCCACGGCGGATAAAGCTCAAGCGCATGAGTGACTGGGAACCTCGAGTAATCCGCGTATAAGATTATCACTAAGCAGTCACGCTTGGAGATCATTCCTTAAGCAGACAAGAACTGTTGGAGATACTAATTCTGAAGAAATGGAATCGATTGTATGATATTCGCCACGATATCTTTTAAGTTGCTATATATATTAGTTAAATGAGACATTGCAATATTTATTCGAACACAGGGCGTTTCGTTTTTACAGCCACAAATGATAATGTTGAAATAGGATTTGATGATTTCCCGGATAAATATGTGGGTAAAACTCTCTCTGGATTCCCAACTGGTAAAATATTCCTTTTAGCCAACGTTTCCAGGTCCAACTCGGGGCTCTTTCTTAGGGCTCCTAAAAATTAGCTCCGAGTCTGAACCCGAAAAGTTGGCTAAAATGGAAAATTAAACCCGGTGAGAATCCCGAGAATGAATTTATAATGTTGTTGTGACAACGAAACGCGTCATGCTAGAATAAATCCTGTGGAAATATTGCTATGTCCCATTTAACTACCGATAGAATCAAGTTTCAAAGGTAGTTTTCCTTGGCTTGCCTTTAGTAGCCAAGGGTCGATTTTGACCGAGTCAATGAACAAGAAGGAAAGGAATCTGCAATCACCATATTTCATTTCCCACGTAGAATACGTTACGTCAAGATCAAAATGCAGATATAAGTGAATAGCGAATAATGATCTTTATTTAAATTTACTAGACGTTTCATGTTTAATCCGTACATTAGAGCACTAACACACCTAAGAATATCCTAAAAACGGACGGCATTTTACCAGCAGCTATTACTTCTATGTTTAGATATTCGGTAAATTTCAATGTCAATCTTTTCATTAAGCTCATATGACCCATCACCCGTCCAATCTATCAAAAATTATATCTAAATTTCTACTCTGATTCAGATAATTGGGTGTTTATATCCAATTGTTTCTGGAGTTGTGAAGTAAAGCCCGAGTTTCACATTCTAGAACACACTAACAACGAAAGGAAATTATGCGGTTACCTTGGTAAAATTCTCACTGTAATGGTTATTACCATACAGGGTGTTCGGTCAGCCCACGGCCTAAAGTCACACGAGAAAGCAATTTACGATTGATTCACTATATTAATCAATTGGAAATAAATGGATTTTAATTGAAAATAAATGAATGAAAAACTATTACAAAAATGAGCACAAAATTAAAGGTAATAATACACATTCTATGGACAAACGCAACAGTCCTTTGTTGAAATCTTTTCTTAATAATAACATGTACGGTAAAAGGTTGCTGAAGTATGTTGTACCTCATACCTTTAATTGTATGCCAAAGGCTTTATGTAATCTCAAATCGTTGGCCGACATTAAAAGAAAAGTGAAAGATTGGTTAATAAGTTATATTGTAAACTTGTAATTTCCTTATTTAAATCTGAAATACTATACTCTCAATGTGCCACATGTTGAATAACTGGAACCTTCTGACAAGCCATATGGCTTTGAGGGACCAACTATGTATATGCAAATAAAGGCAATAAAATAAAATAAAAATACGCTTTGTTAGGTGCACTTACTCAATCACTCACTGAAAATTATTTAATTTGGCACGACACGGGTTTCGTTACATGGTTACATCTTCAGATAGGATGCTAACAGCGGAGTCATGGTGCCGGAACGCGATGGAACGCAGTTCCGGCACTGGTTAGCAAGAGACGTAATAGCCAAATAACACTATTATCAATTTTGTCGCCTCAAAATTTCTAATTTATACAGTCGTACCCAAAACAAAAACATTAGTAAGAATGGGTAATTAATGACTTATAAAAAAACACACAGAGTAATATTTCACTTCGAAAGAAAGTTAAGGAAAGTGAGTTTTGACACTGCTTTTTGCCATGATGTCAATGGATGCGAAGATTACAAAATTATTTTATTAGCCCGATTGAAATATTTGCAGTGCATCTAACAAAGTTTTATTCTTTTATGTTCCATAATGGAGAGGTTTCACATAGATAAGCATGAACTTAATACTAATGCTATCAACTTTTAGATTAAGTGACGATGCAGAAAACATCCATTGAAGTTTTTCGTAATTGTGAGCTAAGTTATCCGTTTATCAAGAGCCAGGGTAAGCCGTTTCCTCGCACAAATCTAACTCCAACCATCAGAGTAGGATTGTGCCATCGTAGCCTCGGGATGCTGGAGCCGTCGACGGCACGGTATTTTCGCCCCAGCAAGCATCCTTTCTGTCGCAAAACCTTCAAAATCGTATCCCTATTTAAATAATAAATGTATGCAATGGGATCGTAATGGAATAAATTATTTTAAAACACGAAATCGGTGAAACTGTGATCCACCTGACAGTAACTTCCATTTTCTCTATTTTGTTGATTTAAAATAAATACAACGGCTAAAACTCATATAAAATCATATAAACTCTGATATAATTTCCAGGAATCCAGCAAAAACAACAGTTCGGATCCAAAATACATAGTTATTCGCCCTTCAACTGGCGTAAATGAGTTCTATACCATTATTTCGCGTGGCTATTTAAACAATCAAACAAAAAACTCTTTCACTCAGTCTATCTCCCTCGGATGGAAGTATTCTCTTTCCCCTCACTGCATGTTAATATATGTAATGTCTATTATGCTTCTAATTTTAATTTAGTATCGCGCATTTCTACTAAGATCTTCCTAAATTACCTCGCACGTACTTTCAAAACCTATGTATGATATTTCATCTCATATCATGATTGTGGTCACATTCTCCGAAATAAAACATAGCAGAAACCATCCACTTTTAAGCCTCTCGCAAAGAAATTTCAAGCGTGCTTGATAGTATAAAGAATTAATAGTGAAATATGGCTCAGGTGGTCAATTTTGATCTATAATATGAGTGCATTCATCCTAATACAACCGGCAAGAGGGTTGAAGCAACGTTCTCTACGTTTCACCGCTTGAAAACGTTGAAAAAGGCGTTTTAACGCGGAAACCGGTGATGTTTAGTAAAAGAGCCAGAAAATGTCAAACATTTCATTCCATTATGATCAATAATCTTCTTGAAACAATATTTTTAGTGAGAGATGGAATTGTTAATTATTTCTTAAAACATATATTCATTTTTACACAGAACTTATTATTGAACAATATCATTCATTGGTTTTCTAATATACTTGATGGATTTTTTTCTACAATTGTTGAAACGATATACCCTAATTGAAATAACTCAGGATACATTCAAGAAATCAAGTCAAAGAATCCGTGATCTGTGCAGAAAACTTCAATGAAGGTATAGTATGTCGCTCTCTTTGTTTTATATTATGGATTTAAATTTTCTACCGGATTGAAAGATAAAAAGTTTATTATAAAAAAATTTAATCCGAAATCCACTCGGGATAGAAAACATTTGCCGTAAATTTATCTATTGATTATAAAGCATGATATTAATACTTGAACGCTAAGTGCTCTGAAAATTGAGTGACGCCTTATCTTGCCGAACGGGATAAAGAAAAAGTTCCATATGACTTATTATCGCGGAGTACCGTCTTAGTGAGATAGTATATAAACTTTATTCAACATAGACCGCCATAAGCCTTAGAATGTACTAATTTTTGGACAGAAAAATTTTGCCTTCTATCCGGAGTGAACACTTATGGTGTTGTTCGAATCGAGTTCCCACTGTGATCCGCTACGTATGATAGCGCTCTCTGACCCTCTGGGAACGCAATCTCTACGGTTCTCAGGCGGCATTGTTTTCATAAATACACAATGTAAAATGTTAACCATTAATTAATATTCAAATTTATAAAAAAGTCAGAAAAGAAAGACAAAAATGCTTCTTATAAATAGGAACTGTGATTTGCCTTCCGAATTCTCGGCATCTCATGCGTATATTTTTAAGACATGAGTTCATACAACATCAATCGAACAAATTCTTGATCTAAACACCAAAATTTTATAGCAATTTGAGATGGATTCAACCTGTATAACAATGCTCAGCTGAACTACAAATCTCTTATTTATTTTAAAGAACTAAACATTGACATTCGCCATTTTTCAAATTGAAAATATTGAAAAAAGAAACATTGAAAAAAGGACAAACGACAAGCTTCCGCTAAATGATATACCTATTATTATTGTTTGGAAGGACACTCGTATTTAGTCAAATTTTAAGTACACACTCAGGTGAAGTAAAATGGATTGAATAAAAATATAAATAACGGTGTTATGCCGACAAAGAATTTTCAACCACAAACGCATTGATTTAACCAACGATTCGTTCCCGCAATCCTATAAAATATCCACTTACTGTGATGGTGTATAACAATAAAGTGCAATGAGTGAGAGATAAGAGTGAAAAAATGAAAAGTGATCGAAAAAACTATACCAAGAAAATTGTTGCCAAATGAAGCAACGAAACTTTCCTCACCTTTGCTCGGGACCTTTTCCGGGTACGTGGTCGTCTAGTTGAAGTCCCCTGGAGCTTCCTTCCTTAGCAGTTTAGGCTTCCCTTTCAATAAAGGGTCGAAATTAAAGGTCAACTGAGAGTTATAAGAAAGAAATACTACAGTTTACCGGAAGAAAATGCTTAGTAAATTTATGGAAAAAAATTTTAGATCAGCTGTTGCGATTAAATGTAACGATAGAAGCTACTCCTACCAGTAGGATGACGAAAATAAGCAATACTTTTTAGAAATAAACTGAAATCGAAGACCGTGCCCAAAAGTTTGAATGAGGGCGTCCGGAATCGAAAAGTCTTGGACGATTTCTTCCAATTATTAAATTTCCCTTAATCTGAGATGAGAACAATTCTGATGAATTAAATGAAAACCTCCAGAAAATAAATTTCCAGGGAAGAAATTACTGAATCTTTTTCCAACTTGCTTCCCAAGAGCGCGCGCGAAGTTCGTCGGAGAATTTTGTTAGCTGCGAGAAAAGATGCGTTCTGCCCGCGTCTGTCGTTGAAGTTTCCCTGGGCCGTGTCACTCCGTTAACCCCGCGCGACCAAGACTGCCGCTAGGATATCGCACACCGTCCCGGAGAGGCTGGCGCTTTTCATATCCCCTCTCCCCTCTCGCGCCAAAACTCCATCCCCTCCACCGCCACACGCCGTGCCGGGATCACGGGGGAGGGGAGAGCCAATGGGAAGCCCCGGCTGCGGTGGCGTCACGAGGCGGGCGGGATGAAATCCTTCCCGATTGGTCCGAAGAGTTTGGCGCGGAGGAGAAACCTTCTGGAGGGGATGGCGCCTTGAAGAAGTGGTGGTGGTGGAGGAAGATGTTTCCTCCGTGGACCCCTGTTTTTCTCCAAAAACCCTGCTCTACCCTACCACCCGTTGGAAAGGGGAACTCCTCCTCCTCCTACTTCTTCCCCCTGTTCCGTCTATGGGACTATTGCCACCCACGCGGTTCCATTCACGGCCGGCCTTCTTTCATCCCTAACCTTTCACCCACCCTCCCGACTACTCTTCCAGCCTCAACCCCGTTAACCCATTCCATTAATACTCCCACGCAGTTTCAGGGGCCGTCACCAGCCCCTCCACACACACATCGGAGGTCCGTCCAAAACGCAGAAGACACACACACACGTATTCAACTCTGGTGGGGGTAAAAATGCTCTCTCGCTATATTTCTCTCCTCGCCACCCACACGCATGACTCCGTCGACTTTCGACGCAAGCGATGATTTACGGCCGTGGGAATTATTTGTTGGTCGGATTCCACGTGTTTTCGTCCGTTTGCTCGCTCTCCTCTATTTTTTGCCTGCTCTGCCAGTCACGTCAGGATGGACACGGATATGATTTGTACCACGTCCAGCTCCTCGTGTCGTTTAGCTCCTTAATGTTGACGAAGGGCGAATTTTGTCGTGTGATAGGTGATACGCATAACCGCTTCTGCAAACGCTCAACTCGTCCAGATATTCATAATGCTCGAAGCACAGTGAAGCACGTGTCATTAATATCGTTGGTACATTAAAAGACCGTGGGATTCAAATTTAGTGACTAATGTTTCCCTTTGGATTGTTAACTGGCATTAGCGGGTGATTAGTAAGTTCCAAATAACGAGAAAATTCAGCTACAACCACGTTTAATCATGGAGTAACGGAAATTGAGGCATTGCCTTCTTTTATATTATTCAGGGGGTGATTGGACTAATAAAATGTTTACGATAAAGGCATGGATTAATAACTCGAGATTAAAATTCCCAAGGATGAAGTAACCTAGACACAGTTGGACACAATTCACTTCTTGGTGGAATGTGCTGATATTGATAAATGCATTTTTTTAATCAATAGATCTAACAACATTAAGCATTATTAACATCATTGCATAAAAATCTTCGATGAATATGTCCCAGCATGAATGCAACCATATATTTTGATCAATATTATTTTAGTTCAACTCATCTCCGCTAGGGTTGGGAGGCATAATATATGATAGGGGAGCGTCGGCCACAATGAGATAAAATTCAATTTATCATTTTTCATAATTTCTCCAATTGATATAATGTTTAACTATCTTTTCAGCTGATAACTTCACTATTTTTTGCACTTTCTTCCCTGCTTACGATGCTGTAATGTAAATTTGAATGGCTCTAAAGTTATTTTACAAAAATCCTTGGAAGCGTTTCAATATGGCCCAATGTCGGACCAAAATGAGGTATGGTGATTAACATTAGAATAATACATTTTAATAGCTATTTTTTGTAAATTTCACATATGAAGGAAGTTTATTTTACAATTAAACCTCTTTTACATTAGAAATGGTTATTGGTTTTCTAGGATGGTGTAAATGTCACCTTTAAGAAGCTAATCAATTTTTGCAAATTTCCAGTTAGGAAAATATTAGTTACGTACAGCTTCAATGGATCTTGTCAACACTAATAATTTTTATGTTTGGCAATGTTTTTGGTTTTATTTATTAGCTTTCATCTTAAAGTTTTAAATTTTAAATACAGTTCAATTCCATGGGCCACATTGAGACACCTGAAATCTATCTAATATTGGCCCAAGCCAAAGTGTCTCATCGTGGCCCAATGTGTAGCCTTTGATTGTTTCCATCATACAACTTGTTTCAAGAGTAATAAAGTCAATTTAAATATGTCACAATTGAAACACTGTTTAATACTTTACTATGAAAAATCAAAATACGTATCTTAACTGAATGGTAATTGACAGTGAAAAACATTTTAAATTTTGCACTATGAAAAATATTAAAGTACATCAATCTGCAATATAGTGATGTCAGCCATGCGCAAAGTGGGAATTGTTGATAATGAGTTTTATGCTATTCCAAAACGATAGTACCACATTTCACACAACTCCAAAGCTAAATATGCTCACTGTCTCAAAGTGGCCCATATCTTATTGTGGCTACTCACTCTCCCCTACATGAATTCTTATTACCAAAAGTCAACAGAAATACGTTCCAATTTCATATTGTATAGCTAATTTATTTTTTTAATTGTTAATTCCGGATCACACACTTATAAATAGATAGGAGAGAGGAATGGAGAGCTGCGTCAAACCAATCTTTGGTACGTTGACTAATGATGATGATGATGAGACAACAGTTTTTAGGAGAAGTATTCAAACCTTATACATTTCTTTTCATATGAACCAATTTTTAGGAGTTCCCTAAGCCCAAAATTCAATAAAAAGTTTTAATTATCTTTTTAAAAACATCATACAACAGTGACACCACCTTCATTCCATTTCGGAATTATTATGTTACTTTAATTTTTATGTTCACTATTGGAAGTATGTATTTCTATATATTTCTATATCTGGTATAATAAGTATGTGCAAAGAGAAAATAGGTATTTAACATGACATTTCTGCCATTTCCAAACTTCTTCTCAGCAATCACTTTCAACACTCAAATTTACTACAGCACGTTTCTAATATAAATATAAATGTTTAATATTTGAATCAATGACTTCCGCGTATTCTTTTCGGTTTGAAATATATTTCTTGATTTGAGCTTATTAATACCCCGCCATGAATTCTAAGAGTCGATAGCCAATGCGATTTCATCTAATTTATCGTTTAGAAAATGTCTGTACACATTATCCTCTTTCAAATTAATTCATCTGGCAAATCTAGGAGCTTGGATGAGCTATCTGCTTTTTGATGATATTTTCTTAACAAAAGGGCATAACCGTTCATGAAAAGGTATATTTGTGGCCAGAGAACTTTTCCGTGACACTAAAATGTAAAAAAAATAATAAAAATAAATACTTTTATCCCTATATAAGAGATGCGTGAGGCAGTAAAAATAGTTAACGTGCAGATAAAATACCTAGATTGATGAGACCAAAGGATTTTCTATTCGAGCAATTAATAATACTTATGAGAAATGTGTATACGCATCCAGAGTCGTCCGTCAGCCTATCCAACTTTCCCGAAAGTGGGAAGAGCATTAACGGCAAAGAAAAAAAAAGCAATAAATTACAATTACACGCTAGCCTGATTCAAGGTCTCATCTTCGGATACGCATGAAGAAATCCGCTCTTACTTGCATCAACATTTTTTTGAGAAATGACCATGCAGTTTGCTCTGATGTAATCATCACGTCATAGGGGCCATAAAATTCTAGGGAGAGGCAGCGGCGGTCGCAATATTCTTCTTCAGAGCACGCTTATAAATCTACTAATAATTTATTTTTTCCATGAATTTTATGATATTTCTTTCATGACAATGCCTTAAATGCTAAAGACCTATCCAATGAAATACTCCTACCATTTTCACTTCTCATTCCCACTTGCACCTTTCTTAATAACCGCCTACTACACCAACCTTGATTTCGTCTTACTCCCAGCGGAAGATTTAGGAAATGCCATAAGGGGTATAATTAGACAAAATCGGAAGACGCAATGGCTTGAAATTCAAAATAACAAACTTCGGGAAATTAAGCCCGCAATAACTGCGTGGCAGACCTCTGTAAGAAATGTCCGCAGGGAGGAGGTGGTTTTATCACGCTTAAGAATTGGCCACTGCTTATTAACCCATTCATACCTCTTCGCCGAAGAGAGAATGCAGCCCCAATGCTTAAATTGCGACTGTCCACTAACAGTGCGACATATCCTGACGGACTGTGCAAGATATCGGACTGCACGGACGAATCATAAGCTCGGAGATAACCTAGCTGAGGTACTAGGAGACACTCCCGTGAACATTTCCCGACTGATAGCATTCCTACACTCAACTCGACTTTTCAATAAAATATAAATGATACCTCTTGTAAATTATTGACACGTTAATTTCAGAACGGGCCTAATCCCCTTTATCAATTCCAGTCAGTGAGTGGTGCAAAATGGCCATAGCCGCCGACGCACCCTAAAAAAGAAACACTACTACTACTCGTCTTTCTCTCTCCCAGAGATAACCCCTTTTCTACACCATTTCGTCTACCTATCTTTCCTGGATCTCTCGATGTCCTTGAGATCATTAAAAAGGCAGCTTCGAAAACCCACCTTTTCCGGAATCTTTAATATTTATCCTTGTTTTAGTTTTTTTATAGTTTTCTATTTATTAAAGCTTTAAAATTTTAGTTAAATTTTCGATGAAAAGGCCACATCGGCTGTTATTGAATAGGTAAATAAATAAATTAACTTTCTTGAAAATTTCACGGATGATTTTTAAGGAAGATGGATGTGCACACGTGGAGGAACCATCATCCACAAACTCAGCAGAGAAATCCTATTTACGAAATCATTGATGAAGAATTCAAACAACCATTTAATTTTTTAATGAAACAAATAAAGTGAGAAAATTCAAATTTCAATTAGATACATTTTAATGGCTGTATTTTCACATTATTACAAATTCCATGAGAGAATTGTTACTATATTAGTGAGATAACTGACGATTTTCGGAAACTTTATGATTAAATTTTGAAGAACCAAAAATGCAATAATTACTACGGGTGAGATTTTCTCCAAATTCATTATTATCATCTTAAATACAGAAATCTTTATCTTATTACTACATAAACATCCAAATTAGATAGATAAAGAGAACTCCAAGATATTATATATGATATATCATTTCACCACTGTAAAACATACGGAAATAGGAATCTCAACTTGAGGTGTTTGCGAGACTCTCAAACCTATGAGTATGAAATAAGGATATTGTTATGTAATATTACTCAAATATTATCAAAAATGTCTTGCAGCGGTGCATAGTACAGAAAAATTCTTTGTTACAAACTCTAATGCTTTTTATTTCATGAAAAACCTCCCTTTATTCCTATGTCACCTTATCTTTTAACAATCTCGAATAAAAAGAGAAGGGCAATTTTTTGGAAATTTGGTCCTTTTTGAGGCTCTTCATCTAAGTAACGGATGATGTTTACGTATGTAAAACGACTTACCATTTCTTGCTCACCAATGATTTGTGAGTATTTTTCCAAAGTTCCAATATAACTAAAAAAGCTATTTGGACTTTCTCCGCTTCGAAGAAAATACAAGAATCCAACTCTATAAAAAAAACTCGATGGCTAAATCCATTTTCTTCAATACCAGTTAGAGATAACGTTGACGCGTCAACACAACGACAGGGGACATGCTAACCGTGAAAATATTGATGTAAAGAATGTTCATGCACAAAATTATCTACCAATTCTTAATGATATAAAAATACCACTTAAAATCGAAAAAGTTTTCATGAAATGAATCCGATACACTCCACTGATTTTTTCAGGAATTCAATTTCACAATTAGCAGTAAGTTCGAGTCAAACCATACCAAACACTCCCTATATTATGGAGATGATTAAATGATATTATTACTACTAGGGCCAAAAGTTAAGCTGAATAAAATTATTGAATTACTTGAATCCAGTTATAATTACAAGTATTCACTTTCACTACGCATATCATATTCACACCTGGCAACATTTCTCAAAGTTAATTTCTTCTCCGCTTAAAGATTGATCTTTGAGGATGATTTGGCAGTCAGTATTCATATTTGGAGCACCGATCCCTTCATTACAAATGCAGGAAGCGTACCGGATGGCCGGTGGATTAAGCTACTTTTTTACATTTCGAATTTGTCAATTTTTCAGTCGATTAATGGTCTCGTACTTTTCCTTTTCTATCCGATCGATGACTTCCATTGCAAGTAGGGGTGGTTTGAAAAGAAAAATTAGGCGATCGGAAAACGTGAGGGTACTCTTAAATACAACATCATCCTGATTATTACGCATAACTTTCTCATTTCTCGCTGATATATACTCACCATGGCCGACGGTTTCTGGCTTGGGGGGTACAGGGGGACTTTATCTCACATTCAAACAGGAGTTTAGCGGTCCTCCAAAGTACTAGCATGCATAAACGACGTGAAAATTCATTTCATAGGTCAAGGGTCCTCCAAAATATTACCATGCCGTGAAACTTAATTTCATATTAGTGAATTTTATTAACACTACCTCATGGATACCATTAAAAAGATAGTTTAATTTCTCACAACTATGTTTAAGAACAGTCGACTCACAAAATTGGTTGAGGGATTGAACCAGGGGCGGATTCAGCTACAAATTTGGGGGGGGGTTCCTGACCTGGGTCCAGGGAGAATGGAATACCCGCCAGGAGAGAGGGACGTATTTACAATAGGGACTGCTACGCTCTACGATAAATATAACTCAATATTCTCTCACTTTTGACTCTTGTAGCCATGCATTTGCACACGCAATCCCTTTTAAATCAATCACGCAATCCCAATTAAAAATTAATACATTTGATAAAATTTATGGAGGGGTTACGACCAATGTGACTCCCCTCTCTGAATCCGCCAATTGATTCAACTGATTAATATTTCGGTATAACTTCCCGATGCATTGCATTCTTCCATTGCAAATGTCTCGATCTAACAATGCTAGTTCTTCATCCTAATCTCTACCGTATTTTCACCCAGATTTCCTTTCTCCAAAGTGTACCTTAATTACGCTAACTCCCGTCAGATTCATCCTTCTTTGTCGTTAATTTTAATCACAGATTTTTTTGACAATTCCCATTCTTTTTCGATTCTCTGGCCACTTGATCATCGTTTTTTACAAAGCCTTACTTTGGTTTCCTTTCTGGCGTTCTCAACTCGTTCTTCTATGAAAGCTATAATGTGGTCCGTTATCCATAATTTTCCTGATTGCAACTGCTTTGCTTTACTGTTGCTGTTCTGCTGCTTCCATGATGGCCTTCCAGAGGTTACTCCATCCCTCCCATTAACTTTATATGAAATCCTTTGCTATCTCCATTTGATCATAGATGGCAGCTGCGAATTCTCTTCTGATAACCTCTCATCCGAAAGGCTTTGCTCCCAGTATTCATTCTTGCATCACCTCTCCGATCCTCTAGTATCTGATCCGATACTACTCCATTAGATTGCGATCACAGATGATATTCGTACCGGTGTAAGTCTTGCATTGCTTCACCTCATACTTATACCTCCATCCAAATAGGATATCAGCAATCTGGGATTTATGTTGACTCCTGTCTACAACATTTCACATACTGCCCAATAATGTTGCATGAAAAGGTTAATTGACATCTCAAATTATAACCCATGACACAATGCCACTAGTGTGGTGAAGTCTAATTGAGGCCTGTCTAACACTCTCCAAGCGTATCAATTAAAGAAAGGTTGCACGGGCGTTCCACAGGGTATTCTGCTCCATGCCTCCCGAAATTTCGAAAAGTGACTGGCCTTTCGTCCTAAAGTCGCCCAATCATCACGTTTTGCTTCCCAAAAGCTCTTCCAATGTGCCCCCAAACTTTCCACTCTACAACTATGACATTCCAATCCCGTCAAATATATAATATCCCCAGATAAATCCTTCCCTTAAGGCACTTAGCAACTTCCGCAGAAATGATAGATTGATACTCAACCGATGCCAACGTAAGCCTCTCATAATACTAGCCACGTCATACATGAAAGTGTTATCAAGGTGGTCACATATACATGGTGGACACCTCTAAGCCCATGATATTACTCCTCAGGTGACTTTTTCAATTTCATAAACAATTCGAACATCTAAATCTTACATTTTATGCATCTTTACGGAGGATAAATGTTTTATTAAATGTAGTTAACTAAAGATCTATAAACAAATTAAGCTAAATTAAATAGATAAAAATAATAATTTCAAGAGCTAGAACCATATAAATAACACACTGGGAAAAGGATGCTCAAATGCCGACGATATGGCAGAAAGTGGATCAGGAAAAATCAAAATTTGAAGTATGATCTTAGGTTTTCCCGGCGTATCAGTTGCAGAAAAGTTTCTGCATCAAAATTTGACTTCTACAGAAAATATGATTCTTCCCGACCTTGTAGAAATATTCTCTGGGACACAATAAAATTCGAGAAACTATAAAAATACATGAATTTCGCTGACTTCTCAGCTTTTTTTAGAAGATATACAATCCTGATTATGTTTTTGATAAGTAGACCGAAAAATCGGCGTAAAAAAATAGTTAGTTTGGAATCGGGTGGTATCGGCAGCACCCACTTTAACCTCAAGGAAATGGAATGCAGATTTCGATGACGTAGTGAGCTGAACGAGGCGCCTATCTAGGAGAGGAGAAATACGAGGAGCAGAGGGGGGGGTCTTTTACGTCACTCCCCCGCAGCGATCCCCCCCCTAGTTCCACCCCAACCTCAGCCCACACTCTTATGCCCTTCCCAGAATGCTTGCTGCACCATCGACTGATGCTCTGGACAATGGTAGCTTTCGGAGACGGTGCTTAAAAATACACAAAGACATACGTGACATATATATTCATACAAATGCATGTGCACATATGTGTGTCGTGAATGGAAAGGTCAGACATGCGTGGCTCATGCTGTCCCGAATCTCTCGCTGTTATTTTTTTCCTGCGCCCGCATAATAGACGGCGAGTGTAATAAAATTATAGAAACATGCCTACGCGCTTAGACCCGAAAAAATTACTTTAAACATCATTATGAAACGCGTCAGTCTCGGATAAGTGTTAAAATATTTTTTAAATAGACATTTCATTTAGTACCTCCTCGAGCGTTAGCAAAGTGATAATGCACGGAGTACGAATTTTTGGAAAATAGTGGGCACCAAGAAATATAATATTCAACGTAAACGATTACATAATCTTAAATCATTAGATGCCTTTACATTTCCGTATTATCACAGTTTCCATTGCTCCAAGTAGGATACAACGCACATTATGCAGTTATCATGAAAGTGAATACTGAACTTTGGACTGAATGCCGATTATCTAAATATTTTGCAGCCATTACGTAGGATTTGTTTTTTCATTCTAATTCCTGATGCATTGGTCTCCATTACTAACATGCATTTATAGCATAAAGTTGAGCCAGTATTCACGATCATCAAACATAATAATATTATAACATATATAAGTAGAATACTATAATAAATAAAAAGGGGAGTTATGGAGGGCTAAAGTATAGAGCCAAATGGCCAAAATCGAATATTTTTTTAATCGCAATTTTTCGCGATGTTTCACCACCTAAAAATAATTTTTTCAATACGCCAGCCAAAAGGTACCTGATACAGTACACCTCCAGAAAACGCTTTTTCTTTTTGGCCCTCTCAAACATATTTTGTAGAAACATGCGTTAGAAATTTTCAAATCAACGCCATATCTTCTTGTCCCGCTTAAAGTTATTGAAAACAATTGGAAATCTGCTCCATTAAATTGGTTTCAAATGCCGCAAACCACATTAAAAAATATGCCTTCTTGACCGAGCTATTAAAAAAAGAGTGAAAATCGTATTTTCGATCTAGCCGGCCCTGGTGGGCCTCTAGCGGGCTGGAAATGTGGGGAGGTTTGTCGTATTTGATCCCAAATCGCATACCCCAAGTAAGGGAAAAATCCCGGAGGGGGGACTTTTCACCCTCTTATCCGGCTATGCCCTTTCCATTTTCTATTTTATCGATTAATATGAAAAATAATTACATTCCACGATCTTACATCCTCCGCAAATTTCACCCGCCTGCATGCATGAATGAGATAGGGAAATGCGTATATTTCTTCCGGGGACCGACCACCGCCGTTTGGCGCGGAGGAATGGCGGCGATTGCCGGGCGCTCAAAAAAATAATTTGGGAAAATTTCGGAATTAAAAATATCACTTTATATTACGAAACTTAGCTAAAAATTGAAAACTACAGTGTACCGTGTGCACGGTACGCTTAAAGGCATGGTTTTTTGAGCTACATAGCCTAATTTTGAAGCGCCAGCTCTCAAATCGATATTTATCGATTGTCCTATCTCGACCATGTTATTTCGATAATGCTAATAACTCGGAATCTATTCGACACACGAAAATTCCGAGATAGCCAAAAAATCAGGCTAAAAATTAGTAACAACGTATTAGGCGGCGAACGACCAACTACTTTTGCAAGTGGGTCAAAAAAAATTCCAAAGTTCGTCCATAAGAAAAGCATTGTCGATTTTTTAAAATTATTTCGAAAGTGATCGAGAGAGATACACGAAAAACTAAGGTATCTAAAATTCGACCAAAAAATCTAGTTTGCGTCAGTGAGAGCCGATTGTCCTTAGACACTTTTTAACGTCGTAATTAAGGAATTAATTTTAGTTCACAACACCCGGAAACACCCGGTCCACATTTTAGCAAATCAAATTCCGTTATCATGGTTGCAAGAGATCTGATCAAAGCTCTTAATTAAACCTCTACCAAGATTTAAAAAGGTTGGAGATACACCACGAGTTCTAATATAAGGTATAAATCATATTCTACCAGCAAAAAATGTTAATAAAAGTCAATTTATTGTTAATGAATTTTCATTATAAGAGATTAAAGTTAAAGTATAACCTATAAAAGCTCCTACCAAAGTTACTGATAAAGCTAAAGTTTTAAGAAAGAAAGGCAAACAAATTATATAAGGTGTAGGAAAGATAATTCAAGAAATCATTCTACCACCGAAAACCCCTATAAAAACTATACCTAGTATACCCTTTAATATATTTCATCTTTCGTCACTCAAGGAGAGAAAAGCTAAAGATAATGTGGTGAATAAGGTTAATTTTGAGAGTGAGTAAACTAATTTTTAAGAAAGAAGAGGAAAACTTACATAAAAAGGAGGACAAAAAAATTCTGTGGTCTACTTTTGTTATAACGGCGTAAAATATCAAATATATTGTAATAAAACTATTAAATAGATCATGAATATAATAGCAATTTCACCCTTATTTCTATAATTGTCTTCATTTATTTGTTCTTCACTTACTTATTATCCACCATATTCATTTCTATTGTACACCAATCACTTCTTTATAATCTACCATACTTGGCCACGGTGTGAATGATTGACTCTCCAATGCTAAATATTTGATTAAGAGCGATGTAACACGGGCCAAATGAAGGACATTCTAGAGTGGAATATTACAAATTTATTTTTATTGTGATCACTAAATGGTTGCAACAACTGACGCCTAAGGTGGTTAATTGTTTTCTAAATTATTGCGGCACTATTAGAAGAGAAAATAAAGCCATTCACTTTTCTCCACCTATTCATGAAAAGCATCGAGATAAAGAATACCAACAGCCGCGCAACCTGCAAATGAAACAAATAAATAATATTTATGGGACCTGAACAAATTTTATTAAAATCCAAAAAAGTAATATTAGTATAAAACATGTAATTAAAAGAAAAATATTTTTCGGAACAAATAATTTTAAAAAGTAATGAAGCGCTGTTATAATTTTCTTGAAATTTTGGTTTCATCACCTCTTCGGTGTTATACTTGAACGACCACGGCTTGCCCCCCTATAGGTTTCATCCTGGGTACACCCTTGTTATGGGATAAATGAATTCATATACAATAGATATACGTATCTACATCCCACCTTTCCCCGATTACGGTGGTTAAGTAAATGATCTAAACTATCTCCCATGCTCCAAATGTGTATCAGGTATTTACCTTAAACTATAGTAAAAAATCTGCTTGTGTTCAACTTTTTGGACCAATATCAGCAAGCAGGTAGCATCGTTCCACCCGGACAATATGTATTTTCCCTCAATGACCAAAGTTGTCGGCTGTTGCCCCGTGAAACTTTCATACCCGAGTCGGACACTGTCACAAAGGCATTTCCAGTTCGTCACACAGCAACTGAACATCTCGTTTCCCAGGCCAAAGGTCACACGCTTTTGATCGTCACGCCTCTCTCATGGCCTTAGGCTGAGATTTGTCCGTATTCCTCGATCGGTTTGATACCTCTACCCCCACTTGGAGAAAAATCCTCCGCGAAGCCCCACGCCTCAGTTATGAATAAGGTAGTAATGCTCGATCTCTGAATCTAGTTGTCCCTCCGCCTCAGCAATAAAAGTAACTGCAACATCGAACACCCTCGATACATGTCAACCCTTAGCGAAAAAACTGTTGAAATTTCAATAGTTAATTGGGACTACTGTTGAATCCAACAGTAACTGTTGAATCCGACAGTAACTGCTGAATTCATCAACAACTATTAGATTTATCAGCTACAGTTACAGTTAACAGTTACTTTTAGTTTTAACAATTACTTTTAGTTTTAACAGTTATTTTTAGTTTTAACAGTTACTTTTAGTTTTAACAGTTACTTTTAGTTTTAACAGTTACTTTTAGTTTTAACAGTTACTTTTAGTTTTAACAGTTACTTTTAGTGCGAAAAATCCACAGAGGAAAAATCATTCGCCTTGACCGGGATTTTTCCTCTGTGGATTTTTCGCACTATTTGTGCATTGCGGGTGACTCCGTAAAAAGTTATCACCGTGGCTAGTCCCGGTATACTTAAATAAGTTACTTTTGGTTTTAACAGTTGCTTTTAGTTTTAACAGTTACTTTTAGTTTTAACAGTTACTTTTAGTTTTAACAGTTACTGTTAGTTTTTACAGTTACTTTTAGTTTTAACAGTTCCTTTTAGTTTTAACAGTTACTTTTAGTTTTAACAGTTACTTTTAGTTTTAACAGTTACTTATAGTTTTAACAGTTACTTATAGTTTTAACAGTTACTGTTAGTTTTAACAGTGGTCCCAATTTATTGTTAAATTCAACAGCTACTGTTGGATTCAGCAGTTACTGTTGTATTCAACAGTTACTGTTGTATTCAACAGTAGTCCCAATTAACTGTTGAAATTTCAACAGTATTTTCGCTAAGGGAAGTATGACCCACGGAAACACATCGTCGCGCCTTACAGGCCTGATTGCATGATAAATTAACTCGTGTGAACTCTGGTACATTTGATTTTAACGGATTGAAGCTTATTTGAACGCATGAAGTTAATTCAAACAAATTCCGTAACTGTTCATGTAATCCTACAAATTACAATGTTGATAAGGTAACTTTTTGTGTTAATTTTCGCGCTCGTGCATTCAACTGTTAACTTGTAATGCGTGTTAATGAACCGTATATCCATGCCTTTCATGTAATATTTAACCATGGCCCTTATATAACTTATATAAGAGCCATGGTTAAATATATGGGCCCGTATATAATGGCCATGGATTTAACACTTTCTCGGCGAATGGAATGAATACACTTCTCGGTGTGTAGTACCTAATAATTATTATAAGTTTTCAGGAGAGGAAAACCTGTGGTGAAGACTAATAAAAAAACGAACAAATACTATAGAAGAGTAAACTGAAAGGCATTCGTGGTACCTGAGTGACGATTAGGTAGAATTTCCAACGTTTCAAGACTCCTATGCTTGTGGTGAAAAGAGAGCGTAATACACCATTAAATGGCATATGGAGGAAGACAAGATTCGTTGAACAAATCATTTTGTAAACAGCCAGACTATCTAATGTATGCGCCTAAAATTGATTATTTTGATATTTATAAAAATTACCACTATGAATTGCGAGAAAGCTGTTTAATATCCCGGAAATATGTACCGTATTCTTTTATGTACCAATGAAAGAATGAGATGAAATTTTTGACTACATCAACGGTTCACAAGTTGCTAAGTCTTCCACAGACAAATTATTGTATGATGAGAGGTGCGAAACTATGACGATATTTCAATTCTATTACCAAGAACGAATAGAACTTAATAAAGTTTATTCCTTAGTGTCAATTTACATCGTAGCAGAACCCCTAACGTGTTTAAGGCACTATAATAGCCAAATTGTCACGGTACTAATGTCAATGTAACAATTTGCGTGCTATGGCCCGTGTAATATTATTGCACGTGAAATCCTTTGAATTTTCCTACGGGTATGATACTACGCCATCCTTCTAAGTTTGCCATTTTAACTAAGTTCTTAACCTCTAAATTAACAGTGGAAAAAACAAAAGCGAAATTCATTCTTTAAAATTATATCAAATACCTCTTCCTCTCCTAGATTAGTTGTTAAGAAGTAACATAACAGTATTGAAAATTGCCAGCACACCAGCGTCTATATATAAGTACTAGAGTCGGCACTCTAACTGTATAAACCTTTTTTAAATAAATCGTCAGAGGCTATATTTCTTACAAAAGGACCATTTACTCCGGGGGATTGGAGGAAGTGGAGCGGAAGTAAGTGGTGCGGGATAGTGCTCTAAGGGGGCGGAACGGATTACTGATGCTAAGAAATACGTCAAAACAAGCGAAATGTTGGTCCTAAAACATATAAACTTTCATTTCCTAATGAGAGTAAAATAAAAGTACTCAAAAATTAACAAAAAAGTAGTACTTCCAATGCAATAAGTGTTCTCAGCCAGAGAATATTAACCCTTTCTAACCCAGAGCTGATTTAGGGAAAAATCAATTTTCAAGGTTTTTCATTCTGAAAACTTGAAAATTTTCACTCAATTATAATTTTCGTGGCAGCTTAATATTTCTTCATTAAAATTTACTCAACAAAATAATGGGTAGTTTAGATATATCCTAAAAAGAGCTGAAAGTTTAAACATTTTTAATGTTGCTTAAAAGCAACATTGGGTTATAAAGGGTTGAAGCTTCGGTCCTCAGTACTTAGGGTCCTTTAAGCACGGGACCCCGTTATTTTAAAATAAAAAAAATTTAGCAAATGAAAACAAACTTCATTCACTCAGGTCATTTTGAGAGCAGGAAAACATACCTTTCCCAATTTTTTTAAAAATAAGGGCCGGTCCACCGGGCAGGCCGACAAATTAAAATATTTCCAAAATTAGCGCAGACTGCATGAAGATTGAGATGTATCAGCTGCGAATTGAAGTACGATTATGAGACTTATTTTCGCCCGTAGAAATAAATCAAAGTGCGTGATATAGATTCATTTAGTGCGGTTTTGAGAGAGGCTTCTCCTCAACTTTGAATCTGAACCATACGATTCCCAACCACTAATTTTTTTATATCAAACACATTATTAGAATTTTTTATTGTGACCCCGAATAAAAATACAGAACGATTAAATTCTTATCCATCAAAATTTAAGGAATATTTGGGAATGGTTCTAGGCTTCCACATAGGATACTATGCAGATTTATTTCTGGGTATTTCATCAGCATCGAAGGAATGGTCCCCGACGCGTAACGGAAGCTCACTCCGGTTCCGTCTTCAGGGATTAAGCGAACTCTACGGAGATTAACTTCTCGGGTTTCCATGCTGGTCAAGGGTATTATCTCCGACAAGTTCCGGCAGCTCACTCCGCTACCGTCTTCAGGTTTGGGGACAGGGGTGCCGTAACATGTCGGAGATAATGCCTTTACCCCATTTGGACGGTGCTTGAAAGAAGTTCAATCTAATTTCTTTAGGCCTACATACCTCTCCTTCGATCGGAAGTGACTCTCGATGTTTTTTTGTTTTCAAGGATCAGCAAGCCAACAGATTTTATTTCCAAATTTTCAATTTCATAAGGACAAAAATTTTGTGTTCCGAAGTACTGACACAAATACAATTTAGCTATCTAACAGTTTTGAATGAATTAATTTCAAGCATTCCAAAATAGTTTTCGAAGAGAGATTCTTGAATTTCAGCTAGAGGTTCAGAAGATATTTAAATTCTCCAAGTTCAAGAATTTGACCATACCCTTGGTTGAATAATTCATTCATTTAGTGCTACCAATCCCTTTCCAAGAACTTTAATTTTTCCGGCAGCCAGGCATTCATTACAGCGACCACTTGTAAAATAAAGTACGCAAACAAATACCTCGAAATTTACAAATATATCTAACTGTACTTAATATAAAATTCATCGAAATAGAGCCCATAAAATAAACGACCAAAACCCAGGAATGCGGTTTGATCCCCTATGATAATTATACCATTGTGCTAAGTTATAAATAATATAGCTGAGAAATTATTGCCTAAAAACCATTTCTCAGCCCCATTTTAATTATTGGAGTTTACTCTACTCTCTGAATAGGAATTACACTAAAATAGCAATTTCATACGATTCATGTTTATCTTGCCAGCTGATAGCTCACGAGGGATAGTAGCTCAAGAGCAATAACAATTTGCTACCAAAAGCGCTGCTATTTAAATATGGATTTATAAAAGTACGACTTCGATTATGATTCATTTTAGCATGATGATCACGATACCGATTAGTATTCATCTATCATTTGGGCGGACTGTGTAAATGTGATCGAGTGGTCTGCTGACAAGGCTTAGTTTAGGCTAGGTTTTCCTAGTGACCTGTGATGACAAGCGAAGTGGAGCCAAGATTTCCTGAGAAATATGCATTGCAATTGCTATTATATATGCTCACTAAAAAAATATAATCTTGAAAATCGTTTTTGACAAGCCCTGAACAGGAAATTTCCTAAACAGGTTTTACGCTTTATTCATGTCTAATGCTACAGAATACAATGTAAAAATCCATTGTGCACTGGCAGCCTAAACATACAGCGGCAGAAATAAACTGTTTGATGAAATTTAATTGAAAACTGACATCGGCATCATCAGCCTTGAAAATGTTGGGAAAGTCCCCCAAAAGAAACATCGTCCAACATCGTGCAGAAAATTAAGTCTACCGATTGGAATCAATATTCAATGCAATACATTAGAACTTCACGAAACTAATCAAAGAGGTCACATACAAACAAATATTTTATTCACACCCGGTTGGAAGCCCGAAAAGAATTCTTTCAAGTTATTACCGGGAAAAAATCAGAGCCTCGAAAGGAGGTTACACTGTTTGTGTCGTTTGCATAAATTGGACGGACCATTTTTTTATTCTCTCTCCTTGGTAGTGGGAGACGGAATTATTTATTTCCTCGACCACGGCATCGGATCTCCGCGATCAAGCCGCAGGCACTGCGATCAGTGGACTCAGGCATTTGAGCATAAAAATGGATAGAGTTGAAGCGAGTGGGTGGGTGATATGATATCTGAACCAATCCGTGCGATTGCTTTCTGGCCTCGGTATCTTTTACGCCCGAGTTCCTCGGTCTCATCTCGTGAGTCTACGACGAAAAAAATTTCCCATTGCCAAACATTTCTCAGTTCTCCTTGACTCCCACTCAGGTCGTCTGAGTGTAGATCTGTAGAGCCGATAAGCGTAAATGCAAAATTGCTTCCATTATAATAGGTATATACGACGAAACGCATGGTTTATATGATGGCGAAGATATAGCATATTATTCCCGGATTCCACGTCTTCATTTCAGCATAGCTTTCAGGCCAACGAAAAGTGAAGGCTTTCAAAAAAGTAATAATATTCATCGAGGAATTTTGACGTTAGATTCGGTATGAAGGATTAAGGTGTCCACTTTGACAATATTTGATTTGTTCTTAAAACTCGTGAGGTGAAATTTCAGCAGGCTATTCACATATATGCCATCAATAATATATTACCTGCTATACCTGGATTCTACGTCTTCATTGCAGCATGGCTGTCAGGTCAACGAAAAGTGAACCTTTCCAATAAAATTTCAAACAAGTTTTATTGACCCGTATTTAAATTAACTGGATTTGATATGAGGAATTGGGGTGCCCACCTCTAGCATATTTGATTTGTTTCGAAAATTCGTAAGATGAAATTTCTACAAGCTCAATACAAATATATTTTCAGTAGCAACCCCGGAAATTATTGGAGTACCTACCCATAATTATCACGTAAATCGAAGTAGCAGGTTGTAAATCTATCTGTAAGCAGTAATTTTCATCACAATCAAAAACTTTTAATCGCACAGTAACATGTAATTTGTATACATACACTCCAGTATAACGTCAGGTGAGGTTGAAGATCAAAATTTACCAATCCCTTAATCGCGAAGGGATGTGGTTGCTTGGTGGGAAAATCCACATGAATCCATAGATATCCGATAATAAATCATCAAATTCATACATTTGAATTAATATTTAAAATATAATACACATCTAAACCAGAGTATCAGTTAAAGTTACATTCAACTGGTACTCTGGAAAAAATATTGAAAATTTAAATCCAAATATAGATCGGGAGGTCATATCACAAGATGTATTATCGTAGTTTGAGAAGAAAAATGCCCAAAAACAGTAATTTTATTCATCAATAAAAATGTAAGAAGCGTGAACGACCAAGTTCATTGCAGCATCGTGAACGTTGTTTGATCCTTTCACAGGAATACAAAATTTTCCCTCAATATTCCCCTGTGCAATCCTTATCATCTCTGTCGTTTACTCCGACCATAGTGCTTTGACCGCCGTCCTCCTTAGCTTCCCTCAATATGGCTTTCCTCTCAGGATTATGCATGAAACTTCATTCCCCAAGAGAACATCTCCTATCCTGAACCCGTACACTCAGAAAGGTATATATCTCAGCAAGCTATGAGAGCAATTTTATCATGCATCCTTTTGCAACCCATATACTTCCCAATCGGAATTCTTCGGAGGTCACATCATACGTAACCGATCAAAGATCTTGGATATTGTGCTCCGAAATGGTGAAAGAACCACCAAGGGACATGTTTTTGTTGGGTAATTTGAAAGTCACCTCAATGCCATTTCTCCTTGCGCCAAAATTGAGAACTAACTTTAAATCGGCACATCGATTTTACCCGTCAACTTCTCTGAACAGCTATTATATACACGCGCACGAGTTTTTATCTTCAAACATGTAACTGATACTTACATGTTTTTCTTATCTTTATGAGAGTTTTGCTCATCTGCTAGAACAAATTAATCAAAATCTCTCACAATAATTCGCAAACTCTTAGCTGTTAAAGAGGCTGACACTATTTTGCTGAACAGTTAAATCACTCGCATTATACATTGATTCCACGCCATTATGTAATGTATTCACTGATTTTAATGATAGCTGGTAATAACTACGAGTTACTACAATAATGACCGTTTTGAGCTTATCGTGTAATTTACATATTCATATACGTCATTTACGCAACGAATTAGGGCAGTATACTTCAGAACAAAGGTAAAAGAGAAGATAATTCCATGAATCATCAAGACGACATCATTAAGATAGTTTAATCGTATCCAGAACTCCTTTAAAAACTATGGTTCTCCTTTAAAAATTATAGCATTAATTTTTAGAGGAATATCGAAGTGAACGAGTACATTGTGCTCCAAAATAAGAATGAATTTCCCCATTACCATAAAAGTCGAACGCCTGCACTGGCTTTAATAACCAAAGTATTATGCATATTTAGCACAATATTATGCGGTAATCACCCGCTGAGGATTGATGGTGGTGGTGATCGACTGCACAGAGTCTATCCAGGGGAAATTTTCTTCAAAATCATGCAAGATCCTATGAAAAGTGTGGACATATCATTATAAATATTTAAAAAAATATATATGAGATGTATACCGATAAGGATATTTAATAATTTTCCTATTTTTTCTTTCTCTGTGATAATATTTCACGGCTTTAAAGCAATTATCATTAATACGAAAAGACTATTCCGGCTAGCGAGGGGATTAACGGTCTCCTTTTTAAATGCATATAACTTGAAATATAACTTAAAATGAAAATTATATGACTAGAATGCTAAAAGATTTTCCCACAATTGTCAAAACGAAATCCAAAGTAACAAAATTATATATAGCGATTATGGTAGGTGACCGCTCTTTCAATATTACTGATAAACTGACACTGATTAACTACTGCACTGTCAGCGCGCATTGAATTTTATTGAGATGAGCAGAATGTATGTCTCCATCATTCGTGAAAATTAATAATGTTTTTTTTAAGTCACATATTCAAAGAGAATTGTTTCCATTTAAATTAATGCTAAAGGTGTGGGGTAGCCACCTTGGATATTTTCAGTAAGCTAGCAATGCACCATATACTTCTTCAAATTTTTCCGCATTTGCGATTTAATAAACAACCCTGGACGTGTGAAGTAATTTATATCGATGCCTCAGCGAAGCTCTCGAAAAGTCAATCATGGAATTGGGAAAAGTCACATTTTGGAATACTGCGGGGCATATTTTTAAGATTTTGTTTTACAATTTGATCTTCAAAAGCATTTTAAGTCGCACGCCTCAATAGATGAAAATTTTTACTGCATCGATTTACTCCTTAAGGGTTTAAAAAGGCAAAATGAAATGAGAATTCACATAAAGCAAATGGATCACTCTCACTTCCTTTCTTCCATTCAGCTTTTCATGTCATGCTAACAACGTCTTAAATTGTGATGAATAAGTAACGTAAGACCAGTATCAGGACTTGGTCGGAGTAATATCACCAACTCAATGTTCCCAAAGGAATAATGATCCGAAATAACTACGTAAAGTAATTACCTTCCACGATTATGGTTTCATTTACAATCGACAACATCTCTTAAAAAATATTTTCTCTTTGCCAGCAACACGTGCCTCAAATCAATATCCCATCTTTCTTAGCACTCCACCACAAATTGAAATATCAACAAGCATAGCCGACAGCAAAAAGACAGAGCCGATACGCTATGGCGACGTTGGACAGTCAAGTGATGGCTATGTTAATACACAATTGTAGAAATAACTCAATCGTTTTCCCACTGGAACTTCATCCAAAGCCAAACTACCCAAAGTACAGAAAGAAATTATATCATATCAGGAGATATGGTATATATTTTTAAAGTTGTGACTTACAGATTGATATCGACATACATTTAAATTTGAACGCCTCTATTTAAATGCATATAGCTTGGAAAATAATATGGCAACGGGTTTTTAAAGATTTTTTCACAATTGACGTACTCCTAAGTAACACCAAAATATCTAGCGATTATGTTAAGTCACTGCTATGATTTTACTTACAAGACTGGTTTCAATAGAATGTGTACCTGAAGACAAAGGTAAATACAACTCAGTCAGCCACACTATTAGGCATGACGGCCTGGTGAAGACAATAGTTGAAGGACAGGTGGAAGGGAAGAGGGGTAAGGGAAACCAAATGAGTTACATATGACAAGTTATAGAAGATGCAAAAGAGAAGAAATACGTCACTATGAAAAGGCTAGCGGATAGGAGAGAGGAATGGAGAGATACGCCAAACCAATCTTAGAACTGCCATAGGTGGCTGTGGAACTGCAGACCAATAATGACGATGATGACGACAAATGTACCAAATTATTACACAAAATTTACTGAAGCTGATCGTTTAGGTAAAAATCAAGAACCCGCGGAAAATTGCCGGTAATTTTTAATTGGCCAATACATTAAAATTCCACCAGATTGAGCCTGAAGCAACTCTCAACATTTGGTTAATTTACATGAAGGAATATGCAAAGAGAATGATTACGTCGCCATGAAAAGGCTAGTGGATAGGAGAGAGTAATGGAGAGCTGCTTCAAATCAATCATAGAATTGTTGACTAATGATGATGATTATGATGATAAAGGTACCAAATTATAATACAAAATTTACTGAAACTGGTCGCGGAAATAAAATTAAAGAATAAAAAAAATTTCCAGTAGGTAATTCTTAATTTAACATTTATGTTAAAATTCCACAAAAACAATAGATTAAGCCCGATGTAACCGTCCATATTTGGTGGAGTTATATTCCCGTATATCTCACCTCGAAATCACTAAATCCGAATGGTTCCTCGGAATAGAAAACAAACATGTTTCATCGCCCAAACGTCATATGGTTCTATGGCATTCCTCACAGATGGCATAGCTTTCTTCAAGCGCACCGTTCCCTCTCTCATTAGCGGATAATTAAACTTCATCAGTCGGCTGCACGCATCTATGCCGGAGCGGGGTAAGAATTGATATGGATGCCCTCGGGCCAACGTCAGTGTCCGACAAACACAAAGGAATATCAATGCGGCCATTAATTTGGATGTAGTCCCGCGGCCACGCGACGGACACAGGAAAATAACAAGTGAATTACCAGCGCTGGAATGGACCCAGGGCAATGGAGAAATATGACCATTGAAGTTCACGGATTCACAGAAATGCATTTAAACCGGGTACGTATGAATAGAAAGTCAGAATCAACATGAATTGGTGCCTTTGACACGAGCGTGTCCAGAAAATGTATCTGGGGTATTTAAAAGAATATTTTATTCAACATCACGAAATTTCAAAGAGAGTTCTCTTTCAAGTACGACGAAAAAGCATTGAATAAATGTATTTCTAATAGGTAAAGGATTATTTTGAAAAAATAATTTTAGGAATAAACATGATTTTATTATTACCGGTCTAACTTCGCCTCGGAAATCCATTTTCGTTATGCGAAGAGTTTTGAGTTTTGACCCCAAAACTCCACCCCTACGCCAAAACTTTTTTGATTGTTTGGAGTTACTTATCTCGCACTAAGGTCAATTGACTTCATTTCTGGAGGAGAGTAATATCTCACAAACGTTTTCTCAAGTATTCCCTGTTCCTGGATGCATGTTCATAGCTTCAACTCTCATTTCTTTTTCTCCGCCATTTCATACAGAGGGGCCAACACACTATAGCAAAAACCACATCTGCCTCCGTCTCACTAACTTAATCGCCGCTAAAAACCAAACGAGGCTTACTTAATCAACATTTAAAAATAAAAGATTCAATACAATAGAAAGCTTCAATGATCCAAAATGTCTTTCAAGCATGAAAAATCTAAAATACGCGTACTTTACTCAATGATTTACTGCTACAATCGTGATTTCTTTCAACTTTTTCAAATCATTTCTTGATAGCGCTGACTGACGACTCTCATGTAAACAATTTTTATTTCTTTGTCCCAGACTTCCTGTCAATTATAATTAAGGTTTGATGACAGATAAGTTAGCATGTGCATTTGAGTGGATACGTGATTGCATTCATTTATTTTGATATTTGTTTTTATTTCATTACTTGATGAATGACCTCTGTAATGATACTACTTTTTCTAAAGCAGCCCAAAGCAGGATCATGAATCGCAAGCGCTGATATTTTTATGAGATCCTTCGATTTCTAAGTCATTTAATAAATATTAACTACTACAGCCTCGTGGTTAAAAAAATACAACTTAATGAGGATCAAATACATGGAAAATATGCATTACTTTCTACCAAGATTACAACATTGATAAATGTATAAACTCCCTTGGGTGGTTACAATGCATTCAAGGTAATAATTCATTGCGCAGTCTCTTAAAAAATATTGCATGTTTTATTAGTAACATATACATTTAATGGTATTTACGGTAGAGATTAGAGGAAAAAGTGACGGTTTTCGAGATATTTTCTAAACGAAAGTTCACTATCGGTATATTTCCGCTTTCAATCCAGAGAGAAATTGGGAGATATATCTACTTTCTGTCCGACCAACAATTAGCCATTAACGGCAAAAATACGTCATTAATCTATCATCAAAAGTATTAAGAGCCGTTAATGATACCATGGGAGAGGAAAGAGGGTGAAAAGGTTCATATATCGGAAACTGGGTGAGGAAGCGACTTGGCGCACACTAAACAGCATGATTTGCTGTTTTTGGTGCCTTGTCCCTCGTACAAGGCGGTGAGCGACGATGTTTGCCAAATCCCGAGCTGAAAGCTTCAAGAACCGTCTCGCTTTAAACATTCCCGGCTCTTATCTTTTCATGCCAATCAAGTCACAAGTAAAAACGCAAGGAAATTTCCAACAGTCAAAACCTAATAAAAAAAACTACTCTTGAAAGCTTCAGCTTTTAAAGTTAATTACAGCTGGTATCTACTGCGAATTTTAAATTATCAAATTGTATTGACTTCCCTAACCAGACAACATTTTTCTATGATATAAGTAAACATATACCACCCCTTTAGTGTCTTTACTACTGGGGCAGTTGGTTCCAACATCAACTCAGACCATTTGCGAAATAATGTCCACATTTTCACCAGAAAATTTTTTCTCATAACATGGTTTCTATCTATTAAGTTCGAATTCGTATGCGCAGCGCGACTCTTCACGCGTGTGATATTAGTGGTCCAAAGGAAAGACCTCATGACATCTCACGAAAAACCTTTGATTTGGGAACCCATATTTTACTGGTCAGTGCATTCACTATTTTCTGGATCAAAGATAAAATCTACGAACAATTGACAACAGATGTCTTCCATTGTGGCTTAGGGGATATTATTTTGGAACCGCATTATATCGGTCTGATAGAAAATGAGTCAAGAGAGGCGTATAACCTAAAGTATAGGGTTAGGATTACGTAATTTTACCTTGAAAAATGAAGTTACATAAAAAATCTGTCCATGAAACAACATTCCCAATACACGTCAAAGCACCTACCATATAGAATACTATTTTCACCGCGCTCCTGGCCTGTTTAGGTGGCATGCGTGGTAGTATATAGGTATATTTACATTAGTGCTAACCTTTTGCGATTTGATTTAAGAGAATTGCTATCTATAACAAGAAATTGTTCCAAACACCAGTTAAGTAATTGTTAGGTTACAAAAATATCACATAATTTATGGTATATGTACTTTAGGCGAATAGGTTGGTATACGGAGTAGAATACTCTCAATGGTTTCATAACTCTTGGCAGTAAATCTCCAAAAGATTTTCCATCTATATCCAGCTCCGAACTCATGCATCTTGAGTTCACTTAGATGAATATTTTTACCGCAATTTTCGCAATGTGTAAAATACTCGTTCCAGAGACAAATGGTTCGCAAACGGAAATGTCTCTAAAGCATGATCAGCTCAAAAAATATTACGGTTTTTGCCTCCATTCTTATTAATCCTTGAAAACGTTTCATTCACGAATTGGGTTGCGCCCGACTGAAACCTCACCTCCGGGGAATTTTATAAAATTGTGACGCTCTAAAAGCCTCTTAATGTGTTCCCTGGCTTTCGGGTCACAAGCGAGGTAGGTAACGATTATTTTCCTTGATCGCGGAATTTGCGCATTTATAAAGTTTCTTAAGTCCTTCAATTGCCAAGCGATCGAGAATATTTTTTCCAACTGCGTCGTATTCTCGAATGCAGAGAGTAATTTAAGTTCTAAAAATACGGAATGTCAATCGATGGCGTTCACTTTATGCCATGGAAGGAAACCTATTTATATTTGGTAATTGCCATCGGAATAGAAGTCACAGTGCCAAACAGCACTGCCAATCCCAATTCATGGACGAACTCGAAATAGGAAATGAATTTCTCATATATTAGCTAAAACTTTAGGCCACAATACAAGTACCTACAAACAGCATAGTGTCTTCTAAGCAAGTTATCTTCACCTATCAGAAACTTAGCAATGAAAATGACCACTCTTAAATATGCGTCGAACGTTTCAATCACATAATAAATCATTTTACACGATGACTTATGCTATCGAACTTTTGATTTCTCCATTTAATCTTCTATAGTTTTTTTTTATTTTCCTGATCAATAACTTTTAATTAAGCTATTTATTTTAGCTTTCCTTAATAAACTTTAACCAAATCTGAATAACTGCTGATAAATGACATCGACACTTTAAAATCAAGTTAAATTGCACATTTTCTCATAATTTATGTATTAACAAAAAGCATTAAATAATTCTCTTTCACATCGAAAACTCTTTTATGAGTGTTGATTCTGCAAATGTATGACATCGCAAATATTTAGGGGAAAACCATTTAACCTGATCCAGATATGAGCGAATTAATGGACAGAAATACCGACATCGAGCATTAAGAAGAGAAAATAGGCTGACACCCTTCCCCAGTAATCCTCCCTAAGATACCTCTAATCGATCAAGACAACACACTTAGCATGAAAATTGCCTCTAAATTACACGTCTGGGAGAGATGATCTCACGAAGGAATCACATTATTCTGCGCAGGCACGTTAAAACTGTTTCGGTTATATAACTTATCCACTTGAAAATAGTCCACCCCAAACAGCCAGTAAAAAATACAAATATTTTGGAGTGCATTTGTTAGTGTTGTGTTGTTTGCGTTAGCAGAAATTTATGGATAAATATTAAGAACATTGTTCAGGCAGACATTTTTCGAAGAAATACTAATAGTAGATTAAGTATTTTATGCTATTTTCTATTGTTTTTTCTTTTGTTCATTTTAAATAAACTATTTCTTTTCCTTTACATTGTCGATATGTAGATAAAGTTGCCTAGTCAATGGACACACATGTGCAATTTTCTAGTAAACTCAGATAGTGGAATTGCATTCCATAATCAAACATTCCTGTAATACCCATTCCTCGATTGAACGGTAGTAATCACAGGAGGATAAATTATATATTAAATTTGTTAGGTATTCTACGAAAACTTGAAAATAGTTCACCCTTTGCGACAGACTGTGTGGAATGCAGGGCTTGGGCAGAAAAATAATACTATACATAAATGACGTTCAAAACTTAAATAAAAAACAGCAGCTAGGGTAATTAAATGAAGAATAAACCAGCACTGCGAACTTACCATTTCCTATGATTCCCTCACGCATGGCCTCCAGGAAATAATTTCTTCAGCCGGCCGGGGCACCGCTTCCTCTGAGATAATCAGACCGTAGCACTACGCAGGTATTTTTTGTAGCTTCTTTTATTTCCGTGGTATTCTCCTCCAAGATTCAATTCCTAAATAGCATGAAATAATTGAGAGGGTTACATGAGAAATAGTAATTAATAAATCCATTAAAAATATTATTATCTAAACAAAATACTACTGTACTTCTCCATTAGGTATTTTACTTGCGCTGTTAACATATGTGTATATATATAATCTTACATTCCACAGTAATTTATAGTGATGAAGGTTACATGACCTTTTCAATTAATAATACGCATGTCTTGTAATTTTGAAATCAGGACAGTGAAAAGTAAATCAATCGTCTTGACAACGTTACACACTTTTATAAACTCATCTCCATGGCTAGGGAATTTACAACTATAAACACATGTTGCTCAAACTCATTCAACAGTAAACCAAACTTTTTTACAAGATGCGTAAATGTATGTGCGTGATGTTGGCGAGAGGATTATTTTACTTCGCCAAAATAACAACACTGTAATAATTAACAAATTATTTATTTAAAAAATGGGACTACTTAATTATTTGATTACATTGTTCAACCTTACAGAATCACCTTTAATATCTGTAACCTTGCGCTGATTATGATTTGCCAGGCATCATTGAAAAAACCAGCTAGCTTATATTTTGTTCATGCATGTTTTTCTGCGCATTGTAAGGGGCTCAGGTGCTTCCTGGAGGACCTAGTACCTTTCTAGATCTCATAAAATTTAGTACGATACCATTTCAATAGCATTTCTTGTCGCTCAAATCAGTGGCGTAGCCAGGGGAGGGGTCCCCCCCTTCCGAAATATAAAAACACAATTATTTTCCTTGATAAAAGAAGTTTTTTTCGAGTTTCGAAGTGTTACAATTAGTTTAAAAACCATTGCTAGGTACCCCGTTTTTCAAACATTTTTCCCCATGGTTTTGGACCTCCCGAACAAAATTCCTGGCTACGCCACTGACAGACATTACAGATTCAGCCTCCCAGGAATCGTAATGAATATTCACCACTCACGATTGGTTTACGAGGCCCGTCCGATGGTACATGCCTCAGTATTGTCGGTGAAGTCCATATAAGCAAGAAAGAATATTTTCACCTAATTTAGTCGACACAGCCTATTAAATTTTTACATGGGATGAATGTACCAATAACTAATACAGCAGATGAGTTTTGGTGATGTTTTCTGAGTTTGATGAGTTTTTGAAGACAAAAATGAGCTCACATACACCAAGGATGAAATTCGCCATAAAAAAATCAATTGACTTTACTAGGAATCGAACACGAACATTATATCGATACCCTGGATTGCCAGTCAGGTATCCTACCAACCACTCCACCGGACCTTATTTTTTTGCAAAGCGTATCTCAGACTCGGCTAACTAAATATGTCGTTGTCGTGTTCACACTGTGGCACACGTCATGGAGATCGTGCTTACTAAACCACTGTCGGAGAATAAACCCTTCTTAGTCGCCATGTCGTCGTCGTCTTAGTATACCATGACGGACGGTTTTCAAAGCACTGCATAGAACAAGTGAATTTCTACGCAGTCACTCGAAAACAGTGGTGCCGACTCCTTGGGGCCTGAGGGGGCCCGAGCCCCCTCAAAGATTCGTTTGGGGGGCGGAGCCCCCTCAATAATTCAAGAAAACAATTAAGTGATATTATGCTTTGTGAAATCACAAAAAATATATTGGTATTTTTAATTTCCCATGTTTGACGATAGTTACCACTTCAAATACATTCAATTATGTGTTAAAACAAATCATTAAAAGGTAGTAAGCAGGTTAACTGAAAACATGTGGTGTTAATCATGATAGTGTTTCGGTGCTGCGACACACCTCGAATTTAACCTCTTCCCGGGGCAAGACCCCCAATATTTTTTATAAGTCGGCGTCCCTGCTCGAAAAGGTTCAAAGTTATTAAGGATGGAATTCGCCATGAAAATGAGCTCACCTGTCGGTCGCCTCCTCCAAAAACTTTAACATCTCCCACGCCGAGACTCACATATGGAGGTATAATAGGATAGTTGAGGTTAGAACCAGGGGTGGATCCAGAATTTTTTCGGGGGGGGGGGGGGGGCACATGGATCTGACAGGCAAACGGTCTTATCATAATTGAGATTAAAATCAACGTACAATTTTCTCTTTACGAAAATGGTGTAACTGTTGTCTCATGACTGCAATCATTTGCCCCCAAAAGCCTTAGAAATCCAGCCAATGCACGAAATCTAAAGATGAAATTGAAACTTTAAGTTTCATTAATTTTACTATAGAGGCTTATGTTTAGGTAGCTGTATAAAATTATGACATCAATATGAGACTATCATTATTTCCTTGATTTGTGGACGGCATTTGTAGTTTACGCATCGATTTACTGAATGTTGCCTTACTGCCAAAAAAAAGTCTTGCCCTATGTTTCTTTGATATCTACCCTCGTGAACCGTGATGCAACGAGAATCTTAAAATATAAAACATTTCATAGCGGTTATTTCAAGTTACCTACAGCTTTTCGAAACAAATAAGTGAGAACTCTGCTAGCAAATTTAGCACAGAAAGCAAATAAAAGCCCGTTCCTCCGTTCACTTCAATAGAGCATCCATTTAAAAAGTATTTCTAAGTTTTTAACTACAAGCGAACTTTTAGTTCATCCACTTTATTTACTTACAAAGTAAGTAATAACTTCTTTTGACGCGCGGAAATATTTAATGAAAATGTCATCATCGTTGCGAACGGATTACACATATCCCGCGCCTTCCTTCTTTCCAGATGAAATCGACGTCTTTCTTTTATGTATCTAGCCAATGCTCGTTGAATCCGTATGTGCTCCCTAGCAATATTCATATAATTCTTGAAACAATCACTATACAATCGATGACACTTCGTAAATTTCTTTTATAACTCCTTAGGCGAGCGATGTTATTTCGTATGTCGTAAGACATATCTATGTCTCGAGGCCGTAGTTATAGCCGATTTTGACTTATAGCCCGGCCATGCGATTAGTGGAATAACCCGGCTGGACCTAAAGTGGGCAACAATAGTCCATCACTATGGAGCCATACATTGATTTGCGAACGTGAGATACACGCCAAATGTGAGACGTAAATATAGAAATTTGGTTATCTTAATTCGTCAAACTCTTCCGGTACATTCTCGTCCACATTATACATTGTTGAAGTAAATTTTGCGCGAAAAGCCATCCTCGTGACTGGGCCTTTCACTTGAGAAGGATTACCATGGTTACCGGTTGGATCGGTGTTTATATACCTAATTTTTCGCCTTTATTGTTTGAGGGCGGCGTGGTCTTGGTTCTTCGGCCCAGTGGATATCGGAGGATTTCAGGCAGGTGGGAGTTCCCTGAAGTCTTCCGGCCCCCACGGGGACGTGCTCCAGGGAATTCACAACTTGTGGAACCACGTCGCCCTCCCCCTTTTCATTTCTTATTTCATATTCATTTCTTATCATTGAAAACAAGTTTAGACTTTTTCAATACGGAGGTCAGCGGATCGAGCCCCACCGAAAACTATTTTTTTTCTCACCTTTTTCTCATTAAAATATTAATGAAAAGTCATGGCAGACAAGCATATTTTTCAATGAAACCTAAATACAGTGTTTATCGCAAAATATTATTCGAGATCATGACTGATGCGTTTAAGCCAGTAACGAATTTAAAGTACAATCGGTGCATCAGTTTTTCATATCTTAACACATTGTGGTCCGTTCACGTAAAATTACGTGTTTCCTCATCCAGCGGTAGTGGTCCGGTTACGCATTTTTGCGTGTTTTTGTCTTATGATTTGTCACTTCCCTCAACGGAATTATTTTGGACCCAGTTATTCTTCTTGCGAAGAATAAATAAAAACATAAGCATTAAAAATATATGTTCATCATAAAAACGCTTACATGCTCATACAACAAACATGCATTAGTTCTCGAGTTGTGTGAGTTTAATGGTATACTTGTAGCTTCTGCATAAAAATTTAAAAAATGGCCCGCCTCCGCGGCTAGTCAAATGCAAAGTGCATCGGACCAAGAAGTGTTAAGACAGTTATCCATAGTTGTTTCTCTATGCGTATTTAGTGATTTAACTACTGTCAATATCCGTTGATCGTGGTATCGATGATGAGGTTTGGTTATTTTTTCCTATTATTTCACCTTGGTATCGCGGTATCCAAGAATGTTATTTCTTAGTGAAAGCTCTCGCTGGCCATCACGGCTGTATTTTGAGTTTTCGGGCGCAATGCTCGAGCTGGTCATTTTTGCGGAAGTGAATAGGCAGGTCAGTATTTCTAAGTATTTTTAAATATGTATTTGAAATACATTTTTATTTTTTATTTGGTATTTTAAATACGCGACCTGAATGTATCTCGTATTTCAAATGTAAAGTCTTGAGGAAAGCGCACTAAGCGATAATATATGTATGTGGCCGATCGAGGAGAACGGACAAAAATGACACTTAGAAAAACACAGAAACACGTAAAGAAGGACACTCACAAAAATTTTCGCAGACGTTTCAGCGGGTTGACCCGCTATCTTCGGTGCCGAAGGTGAAATTCTGCAGGCAGGGGAAATTCCTCCAGTAGCCTTCCTTTCACTGGCCACAATTTCCTCCTTTCTCTCACCCCACCTACAAATCTCACATGCCTGGAATTTCAGGCCTTAAGAAACCTCTCCACCAACAAAGACATCATCATAACCTCAGCGGATAAAGGCTCAACGGCAGTCGTTCTCGACAAAGAGAAATATGTGGCGGAAGGTTTAAGGCAACCGAACTGACCCGACTTCCTATTCTCCCCTCCCTAATGATCCCAATCCGCAATATCAAAAAGAAATCTTCTCCTTTCTTAAAAATTTTGGCCCCGCAGAAGGACTCAGCCCCTCCGACATTAATCTTCTGTCACCTGCCGATTTCAACACTCCACAATTCTATCTTCTCCCCAAAATACACAAACCCAATAACCCAGGCCGCCCCATTGTGTCTAGCCGCAATTCCCCAACCGAAAAAATATCAGCCCTTCTAGATCACTACTTGTCACCACCCTTCCATCTTTCATAAAAGACTCCTATCATTTCCTAAGCATACTTAACCCCTATCCCTACCGGTACCAATCTCCTAATGGCGACAATTGACGTCGTTTCACTATATGCTTCTATTCCCCACCACGAAGGCCTCAATGCCCTCAACTACTTTCTTGCCCAACGCCCTCAGCCTCACTCTCCCTCCACCAACTGCATCATCCAATAAGCTGAACTAATTCTCAACAAAAAAGCCTTCAACTTCAACGACACTATCTATCTACAAAAGCGAGGAGTCCCGATGGGAACCAGAATCGCCCCAGCGTACGCAAACCTCTACATGGGTCACCTGGAAAGCTCTTTTTTAAATTCCTAAACCCTTGAGCCTCTCCTGTGAGTCCGATTCATCGACGACATTTTTTTACAATGGGCCCATGGGCGCGATTCGCTTGACACATTCATTGCATCCTTCAACTCCACCTCATCCGTTTCTTTCACTTCATCAATTTCTGCTTCCTCCCTTAACTTCCTTGACATAAACATCCGCCTTGAAAACAATACCTTCAGCACCTCCATCCACAAAAAACCCACCAACCATGAACAATACCTACACTACACCAGTTGCCATTCACCTCACACCAAACACGCAATCCCCTACTCCCTCTCATTCCGTGCCCATCGCATCTGCAACAATTCATCTCTTCAAAGAGCCACACAGAACCTCCACCATGCTCTCCTCAAACGAGAGTATCCAGAACCCCTGTTTAAAAAGAAAATACTCTCTCCCTCCGAACAGTACACCCCACACTCCAAAAAAGAACGAACTAGGAAACTTAATCTCACCACCACATTCTTCCCTGGCACTCAAAAAATTAAAAAAATATTAAAAGATCTGTACCCCATCATCAGCAAAAACAAAACCACAGCTGCTCTTCTTCCATCCTGCCCCTCCATTGCCTACAGAAGAGCACCTAACTTAGGTAATATTTTAAAATCCACCCGCCCCCTCCTTCGGCACACACTCCCCCCACTTTCCTCCCTGACTCCATGCAACCGCCCCCGTTGCAAGTGCTGCCCCCTGCTACGCCCCACCACTTCACCTGTCATCAATAGATCCTCCTCCACACCGTCTTTTAGTTCCTTCAACGTTGTCTACAGGCTGTTTTGTCATTTTAGCCCCTCGTACAACATAGGAGAATGTACCACACCCATATCCATCCGAATGAATAACCACAGGCACTCCTGCAAAACTCCCCCTTTCATTAACCCATCCCCATTCACACTGCCTCACACAACAGTTCTTTCGACCAATGTTTTTCCCTAACTTTCATTGAAGTTCTGCCAGAGAGGGCAACTATCATCGAGGTGAGAACGAGGGAGATGGCCCACATCTGGGTTGAAAAGGCGTTTGAAACGCCCGGGCTAAACATTGCCCATCAACAGCCAAAGCAAACCCTATCCTCCCTTCCCCCCTCTCCCCTTCCCCTTGTTCCACCCCCACTACTTCACCAAGGAGGGCCACTGGAGGAATTTCCCCCGCCTGCAGCAGTTCACCTTCGGCACCGAAGATAGCGGGTCAACCCGCTGAAACGTCTGCGAAAATTTTTGTGAGTGTCCTTCTTTACGTGTTTCTGTGTTTTTCTAAGTGTCATTTTTGTCCGTTCTCCTCGATCGGCCACTTGTATTTCAAATACATATTTTTGGTATTTTCCCATTCTAAAATAAAAAATACGTTTGTGAAATACTTATGAAGTAGCTCTGATAACACTTCTGTAACATTATGCTTCAGAGATTACTTCGTTTTCGTTAGAATCGTTTTCTTCGTGCATGAAACTATCCTGAATATGCCAAGGCAGGTTATATTTTTTTAAGATTTCTTAGTTTCCATACAAACGTATAATGTATTTAAAATACTATTTTGTAGTTCGTTTTTCAAATACTCAGGTCTGTGGTATTTCGTATTTTACATTTCAAATAACTTTGGAGCAGTAATTTGAATTTTCATTTTCAAATGCTCCTCGGCCTGTATCTTGCTCAACCCTGTGAATAGAGCTTTTCAATGGAGTAAAGTTACAGCCGCTAATAGAAGCATATGATGTAAAAAGGTTGCAATCGTGGTCTGGCCAGGTAGGCTGGTCGGCAATCAATGAGGGCCCCCAAAACAAAAAAATCTTGCCGATCGATTCACGATTTTTAGCTAGCTTACAGCAATTAATTTTGCCGCTTCGCTTTGCTCCACACCGCGCTATTTCACACTGCACCGCTAGTGGGAGAACCGGGAGAACTTTGCATGGGAGGAAAGGTGTTGCAAAGGACACTGGTAGGTTGGAGTTGCAACTGTAGGGGTGCGGATTTTTTTTACAATTCTAAACTCTCCGGTGGGGAATCGCGGTCAGAAAAATGCATATTAGAGCGCGAGACGGCGATACGAAATGATAATATGCGTTGACACTACAACTTTTATAAACACGTTTTCTAAATCAATCACTTTGGAGCATTCACCTTCTTCAAAATAGATACCCCCAGTCCAGTGACGTCACACAGTGGGCTGAAATCGAAGAAAGCTGGACAAAACCTCGAAATCGATTTTTTTGAGTGCGAAAATTGAAATTTCGAACAGTTGTTGTCAATACATTATTGCACTTTTTGATGCGAACCGTTTTTCATTGGTAAATTTTTTAAAGAAATTATTTGGCCTCAAAGTTGAACAAATTTCGCAAAAATTGCCCTCATTGATTTTTTTCGAAATATAGCATGTTAAAACTAATGCCACACCTTCTGTAGTAATTCAATAGAAACAAAAATTTACAATATTATTATGCGGTTTATTATTGTTAATTCTTGGCAACTTTTACGACTCATTTGAATTATTTGTGGCCGATACGATACAAAATGGTGGACCCTGTTTTTCGTCGAAATTTTGTGTTTCTGTGGGATTGTAAAAAAAGGATCACCGAGTTACCTGGAGATATTTGCACCGCATATACAGCAAAACCTATAGAGTATGATACCAAAAGGATAATTGCGACCACCTGCGACGCCGAAATTAAGATCGATTTTTCGAACGTGCAGCACAGTTCGGAGCTTGCTGCTGGCCACGGGGATTACCGTACTCGACGGACGTTGGAAAGTGAATCTTTTAGCAAGTGATTTGTATCAAGTGATTTGCGCCAATCGCACTGTATTGTAGTCTGCGTGCGTTGCCTAGCATGCGTTTTGTTTGATTCGTCATCGTGTTACTTGCGTTCGTATCGTGCCAAGCTGAGAGCGGTTTGTATCAGCTATGGCTCTTTCAAGTGCTGTTTGGCAGTATTTAAGCATGAAAATAAGCAATAATAAAACCTTCGCTGTGCTGAAAACTTCTGAAAGCGTCACAAGAGCCTAACTTACAGTGGATCAACAAAATCTTTGATCATTCATCTGAGGAAAGTGCACCGGATTGAGATTTCTAGATTATTTAAAAGAGATTGCGGCAAACAGTGAAGAAATAAGGAAATGAAAAAAAATGAACCTGGCTAGTGATTCTGATGCAGCAACATCTGAAGTTCCCTCACCTCCGCCAACACTACGATTAGATGGGGTAAGGAAGTTTAACTCGTATAATAACTTCCGTGCGATGTACTCTTGACAATATCTTTTATGGGATACATTCCGCGTTTATTTAAATAGTATATTATGGGAGCGAAACGCCTATGAAGCCCTCATTAAATTTTATGAGGAGCAAAGGTGTGAAGTCAGCTCCCCAGACTACCACATGAAGCAGAAGAGAAGTTGGGCACTGCAAGAAATTGCTTCAAAGCCGTTGTCTGTTAGTGAAATTATTATTATAATTGTCTCAGTCACGCTTTATGTTATTCCTTTGCCGATCATTCGGGTCGAGGAAGTTATTGAAGACAATTCAAGCTTTCTACAGCACTGTGAAAGACCTATCAACTCGATTCAAGATATGCTGAATGCATTCTTGAAAGTCCGTCTTGAATGGTCTTGAATCTCATTATAGCGTTCAAGAAGACTTTTTTCAAGTTACTCGTTCAAGACATCTCGAGTAGCATGAAAAATGCTCAAACAATGATTTGATACCAATGTAGAGCGTAACCTCGGCGACGAGAATTCGATGCGACAAGTAAGACATTTCAGAGATATTTGTCTAATTCTGCAGGATTTTTATCTATTCAGGCTGGCTTCTCTCTATCTCTTGCACGCGAGTGAAATGATTTACGCATTAATTTTAACTGTCACTCGACCCAGGTTTTTAAACATAGCGTCATCTGCGGGTGGTTTACATAGATTCAATACAATATATATTCCAAAGGTTGTGGGCAAAGGAGACGAACGTAGAGGCGTAGAGAGTGCGGTGATAGTGGGAGAGGGAGAGAGAGAGTTCTGCCGCTGCCTCCTCTACCAATACGCCATGGAATATTCAGGGTGTCCCATTTATCTTGACTACCCGAAATAACTTTTTTTCCAGATGTAAATTCAAAAATGTGGCAAGCAAATGTTCATTAGCCGTCAGGGGGACATTAATCAGCATCATTGCCTTCCTTGTAGCTTTGTTATTTACAAAGATATGAACAGGGGTACGTCTTTTTTAAATGGCACCCTATACTTTTTATTCGGCAATTCATTTCCTCTCTTAAAGACTTATTTAAAAAAATGTAGCACAGTTGACCATTAACATAACCATAGTGTTATGAAAAATGACTGACTCAATAGTGCAGGTACGGGGGTATTAGAACTACTCCACCAGTAATTCATAAAAAATATAGGGTGCCATTTAAAAAGGACATACCGCTGTTCATATCTTTTTAAATAACAAAGCTACAAGGAAGGCAATCATGCTAATTAATGTCCCCCTGACGGCTGATGAACATTTGCTTGACACATTTTTGATTTTCCCTCTGGACAAAAAGTTATTTCGGGTGGTCAAGATAAATGGGACACCCTGTATATTGTATTGAAATCTTGCCATATGACCTGAAAGGGATTTTATTAATCGAAACCCCGCTCGTGTGACATTAAAAATCATACGTGAAATTTGCAAGTTTTTTTCACTTGCACCATTGAAAGATTTCACAAAATTAACATTGATACAGCTTGATTTGTTAAGCTAACTGTGCTTAGCTATTGTTTCAGACAAAAGCATCACTCTCATCACTACTACTCGTAGGGGGTACTTTTTTCCGCTCCGTGACGAATCGCTCGTCTAAAGCTTAGGCTATCTTTAAATTTTCTGAGCATGCAGAACAGACCTTTCGCAATACATGAAAGTTTCACGAATTTTAAAATTTTACGTTTGAGGAAATACTGAAGAAATGTTTTTACGCTTAATAAACAGTCAAATGTGCGAATTGGTTATTTCCAGAATATGATGAAATTTTCAAAATGAATGCTTAAGTTTTCATTCGAGTTATTCGTCGTGAAGAAAAGACCGGTTGAGCGAGGGTGATGCGTCCCACGATGAAGGATCGATAACTATTATTACTATTATTATTATATTATAATAATATAATTATAATTATATTATAATAATATAATTGAAGAGGGGTCCAAGATCAATGCAAGGTTGGGTCAAGTTTTTTTTTATAAGGTCGCTCCATCATGTTTCACATTTACCCCTTGAAACCGAACTAACTTAACAACTGATTTTTATAACTTTATCCATATATTTTTTTATTTTACAACTAATTAAGACATATTATGAAATAAAACCCGTATAGAAATTTTTAAATGCGTTTTCAAGCATGTTCCCAAATTGGAACACGCCACAAAAGTTTGCTTTAGCTTGAATAATAAACATACACTTGACCAAAAAACTAAGTTTAAAAGCGTAATGCGTTTTGATCTTTTGAATAGATGAGCATTTGTTGCTGGAGAGCGAGTGTGGAGAAAAATGTCGAATAAACCGCATACTCACTACAGAGGTGATGAAAATAAACAATTTTTAAAAGGTATAATTAACGACCAATGTACACACGAGTCATGCGGTTCTCTTTACAAATACTTCCATACTTTATTTACATAACAAAAGCTATAAAATTAATCGCAGATACGAAATATAATGTCCATGAATTTTTATAAATCTGTTACCAAATGGGAAAATTGTACTGTACCGGTTAAATTCGTAATAATAATTAAACAGAGTGGTCGATATTTAGGTCGAAATCCCACTATTTTTAACTACATATTTTTTTAACCAAGCACTCAGATTGTCCTGTAGCCGGATGTTCTGTACAGCTCATGACTTGGAATGCTTTACCTGCCAGAGATCGCGATGCATCCAAGGCTTCCGGCAACAAAGCAAATTCGCGGCCAATCCGAGTGCTTGGCTCGATGTTTATGAAGTTTAACAAGGGTGCGCTTTCGACCAAGACATCATCAGTAATTTCGGATCCTGCTGGCGTCAGCTATCCAGAGTCAAAATTTTGTGACACAATTTTTTTCCACCCAGCACATATGACGGTGTATCTCACTATGCCGCGCCTACGTTCTCACACATGATTAATTAAACTAATTGATGCTCCGCTACTTAGCTGCTGCGTTGTTTTCATATCGAGGGTCTGTCATTCGCCATCTATACGCTCATGAATATTGTTCAAAACATGAATTAGTATGATGAATATGATACAGCGACAATTAAAGGATGAAGACATAATTTTATTCGGAAATACATATTTTCTGCGAGTTAAACTCAGTGAAAATTTCTAAGTGGTACAGCTTTAATTTTTACTTCCTTGGTGTACTTCCTACTTGAAGAATAAGGCTAGCAAAATTTTGAGTGGTAGAGAAGGGTGATGACTGATGAGCGTGAGAAAATTGCGTGTTAAAAATCAGCAGGTGGTGTCTAGCGGAGGAAATGGGTCAAGGCAGCCGTGCTACCAGCTGTGTGATACTCTCATTTTTCATTCAGAGCCCCTCTTAAACCTGTGGTACTGTATGGCAGCTAAATCTTTCTGGATATCTCGCGAAACGAGTTAGACAAGAAATTTTAATTCACAGGAGTTTGTCATTTGCCCCACGAGGAAGACGCAAGGGAAATACCCAAAGTAGACTAGGCACTTAATCGTGTAAAAAATCCACAGAGACAGTTTCTGATAGCCTCATTTCATCGCATATACGTGTCATACACTCTTTTGAAATGTGCTGTTTTGTATTCTTTTTCATTTTTATTTCATATTAAATTACTACTTCCTTACCCTTTACCTACCTACCCTTTACCTGACAAATTATTCTATGCTAATTGCGGTAGTAGATGAAATAAACTTTAATTTAAGTATCATAAAAGTTAATATTTGTAGATGCAGCATGCTCTTCCGAATACCATACAAAAATAAGGAATATATAATAAATGAGTCCAATGACGACATATTATTGGTTTTGCTTTTAGGTTGGTGATCACAGCTTGAAAAGGATTAGACTGGATTACATTTATTTGAAAATAAGCACCTTAAGTCCGGAGCAGTAGTAGGAATAAGAATATGCAATAGAAAAGCGTACAAAATTACACGAAAAACTTAAACCACTGTCATTTTCGGTGGATAGCTTGCATATGCAAAGAGTAATTTAATAGCTTTGCTCAACTCTATTACTATGCATTATTTCTGCATAGCTAAAACATTTTTCATAGTACATTCATCGAAGGCCAGCTAACTTGAAATAATTAAGCTGTTATTGATTCAAATAATAAAATATAACTCATATCATGCAGGGAAATTTCCTTACTCTTAAGGATACGCTTGATAGCGGATTTACATCAATTAATCAGGTTTGTCCTCTGAAATGATGAGTTCTCAGATTTTTCAGCAATTCAACGTCTGATGGCGTAATTTTATAAAATATTAAGTGAGACTATGATATGACTGCTTGAGTAGCTTTCCATTAATCATATATAATCACCGACTATTCTTCAACTTGAACAGAATGTAGTGTTTTCAATATACAGAAATAATGATTCCCATTTTATGTCATTCCGAATTTATCAGAAAACATAAGTGCAGCCTGAGTAAAGTCGCTTGTAATTCATTGCCCTTAAACTCCTTTGGATACACTATTTTTATATGAGCAACGAAACACCACACTCCTCTTCCTTTCTCATTCTTAGGATTTCACTTTTAATAACTACGGAGTCAAAACGGAGAGAAAAGCCTTATTCGCATTAGCTGATAGATTTGTTGTTTTGCGAACACTTTGATACAAACCGATTCTTTCAATAAAACTTAACTTCATTAAACAACCGTTGAATACACACGTAATGTTAGAATTAAAAAAATGTTTCGTCTTGACCAGTTTAAACAATAATGTATTCTTCCCAGAGGGTTTTCGGTATTTTTAAACTGATATTTAAGCATCTTTTCTTTAAGCCAAAGTTTCGGCCATAATTAAAACCATCATCGAGGATAAAAGGACTTCTTACATATACTTGTTAGTGCAGGTAGAGAGGGGAGAAAACCCATCTGTACTAATTCTTTTAACATACAATAGGGTAGTTTCCTTCATCAAAGAAAACGAAAGGCATTGATTGCGATTCGTTACCCACCATTAGTGTATTCATAATACACAAATTATTTGGTTTTTGAAATACCGGTTTAGACGAATGGCAAGGGTCAAATTTTATCCTCATTTGAAAAAGGCCAGATTGGCGCCCATGCGATACCACTCCACGTGACGTCACAGGGACCTAGTTTCTACACGAGAGGATAGAAGTTATACATCGTCTGAGGTTACCAATGCATGCATGAGGCACAGAGCTCAGGGAAACATGTCTTAATAATCACCCATTAAAACTGGCTAAGGTCGGAAAGTTTTCTTCGTTTGATAAGGTATTAATAAACCTTTTTTAAGCCAAGCGCTACCAGCCAGCAAGGTACTCAGCTACCCGCTAGCATCCTGCGTCCTATCAGCGCTCAGAACCTCGATCAAGGTCACCTCACAAGGCGGGAGGGGGGACCAGAAATGCGTCACACGGACTTTTTCCCATCATTCCTACTTACGCGTCGCGTTTTCGCGCGCTTGAAAATTTTCACTTTTCATTTAATCGCGAAAAATAGATATCGTCATTTAAAAATCTAAAAGCGTGAAATGCGTACTCCAGGAGTAATAATCTTTCGATTTAGGCAATAAAAAAATAATACGAAACCACCCTATTATAGCCCTAACAATGGTTTCAACAATATTAAATCACTGGGGTAAATAAAATATACTCACGGATTATTCCCTGAGAGCAAAGAAAATGATGTAGAAAAAGAACTTATGAACTCATTTTAAAAATATTTTCCGTACGAAACTCGATACGCCAGAACCAACTTAGTTGAGGAGAGATGGGAGTGCAACCCACATTACCCTTTGGCCTATACCTCTGACTGCATGTTCGAAGAGACTTTAGCCGGATCACGTGACGGCACGAACATTGTATCCCTCCGAAAAGATACCCCATTAAACGGGTTGTACACGAGGGGATGCTATGTGAAAACAAAAAAGAAACGATGCCACGCGTGAGATAAAGGTGTCATGGCGACGAATGATCGTTCGCAACAACTCCCGAGACGTCGTTCCCTTCTCGGGAGTCTTAAAAGCGAGGAAAGTGGGAGATGTATGTATGTGAGGGCGAAACGCAGCAAGCTCCCACGTGGCAGAGGGTCCCTCGGGAAATAGAAGCGATCTAGGCTGGATAGAGACGGCAGCGCGCCCCGAGAATGCGGAGAATGGAGTTCTATATCTCAAAGTGGCGGACTCATAAAAAAAGAAGGATAAAAGCGCACACAGAAGGATCTTGAGAAACGCTCCGCAGTTTAGAAAGATAAAGTCTGAGAGCGAGACTGTAGAAAAATGAGGTCGGAATATGTACTGCATATTTTGGCCTGCGACTTGAATTCTAAAATAGTTTGCCCACCAGCATGATTCCTGCTTCGTGAGAAAAGAAGTTTTTTCCCTGATAACATTTCCTCATCGTACCATTTCATCCTGGAATAAAGTGATACATTAAAGGTTGATCATATTTTTCTACGAAGATATATGATTATTCCGTATGTGAGAACACAAAAAGATTAACTGAAGGTTTGTACTACGAATTTCAACCAAAAATTAGTGCAAGATACATTCGGTTCAATATTTTATGCATGTGTGTCAATCATTATCTAAAGTACTTCTCTTGATTATTTACATTCTAAAAGAGGACAATACTAAAATCTTGCAATACGGTGGTTTCCTATTTTTTGCCTAAATCGTAAGGCAATTACTCCTAGAGTAAGTATTTCACACTTTTAGATTTTTAAATGACGATATCTATTTTTCGCGATTAAATGAAATGTGAAAATTTTCAAGCGCACGAAAACGCGACTGCTAAGTATGAATGCTGGGAAAACCCCGTGTGACGTCGTTCTGGTACCCGCTGCTGTAAGTGAAGTGACTTTGGGGCGAGGCTTTGAGAGCTGATACGATGCAGGATGCTCGCAGGTAGCAGAGTACCCTGCTAGCAGGTAGCGCTTGGCTTAAATAAGGATTATTAATACCTTATCAAACGAAGAAAACTTTCCGACCATAGGCAGTTTTAATAGGTGATTATAAAAGACGTTTCCCTGAGCTCTGTGCCTCATGCATGCATCGGTAATCTCAGTAAACGATGTAAAACTCCTGACTACTCGTACAGAAACTAGGTCCCTGTGACGTCACGTGGAGTGGCATCGCATGGGCGCCAATCTGGCCTTTTCATATGAGGATAAAATTGACCATTATCATTCGTCTAAACTGGGATTTATGAAACCAAATAATTTGTATATAATGAATACACTAATGGTGGGTAACGATTCTGAATCAATGCCTTTCATTTTCTTTGATGAAGGAAACTACCCTATAGAGTCGAAATTCACGTAGATAAGTTTTTAGCCTTAATTTTGTGTCTGGTATATTCAAACCAAAACTCAAAGCAAACAAAGACATTAGTTGGGAGTAAATTTATTGATTAGCACTTATAATTCATTTTATATCTAAGAAGAGAAGGCGTGAAAAAGAAAGCATGATACTTGGTCAGAGAGTAGTTAAAAAAAAACTTCAGAATAATCCGATCGATCAACCTGATGACGCCGGTTGAAATACCGGAGAAACTGTCGTCACAAAGAAAATCCACGCGGTGAAACCCAGAAACATGGAGACATCATTGAGAGTAATCCATCCCAATCAACTGGAAGGTAAATAATTTCTGGTGCATGAGAACAAGTTTTGCTTCGATGACACCGAAAACTAGTCTCCTACTCACAGAAATGTTTTCTTTTCGACACAAATTCCCGAAATAGATATCGACCCAACGCAGTACGTGAAAAGGCAATGGGGTCTACAACGAGTCTTCTATTATGCAGATTGTGAATCTCATAGAAAATACTCAATAAAAGGATGAAAACTCAACAGTTAATGTTTTCGCCTCTTTAGTCTTGGAACTCTATTATTAAAAATCAATTATGAACAAGATCCGCGCCGGAGAGATCATCGGCATGGATGCCCTGCCACACGCCGCAAAATATCTGACGCCGCCATCGAAAGTTTTTACTGTCGGTACATGTTTCTTGCTCAAAGCATTGACAATCCCTTAAGAGTCCATGCTCACTATTTGCTGAAATATTCGGTCATGATCGTTGTTACGTTAAAATAAATTATCGCAATCGAACACAGAGAGTATTAGGGTTCAGGGCGAACCCTTCGAGGATACAACGCACCGGGGCCGGGAACCAAGCCCGTGGCTTATACGCCCGATTACCCGGGGAGGGGCTGGAGAGGGAGGAAATAGGAAGGAGGCGCCGCCGCGATAGGAGCCCGACGACGCCTCCTGGGAGTGGATAGGGAAGAAAGGGAAGGGACGAGGAATCCCGCACCGTCACAAAGGCGGGCGGTCCTACTATTAGCGAAACCAAGCATAAGCAATTAATGTTCTAACGACCTTGGAGGATTATTCTATGAGGAAGAATAATCCTACGATCAAATCACAATCGAACACAGTAAACCTTTTTTTCTATCATTATGGGAAGTCTTCGTGCAAATATGCCTCGAATATCTTTTCCCATGGAAAAATTATTGTCGATCGCCACGATTCCGCAGTGCAACTAGCTTAGTCGAAAATAACATTTTACAAGTGTAAAACATCCATTCCCCTGCACTTCTGCGGGTAATTAATAAGATTACATCCGATGGAAATCTTACGATAGCGGACCGGTCGCAATAATAATATAAAAGTATGTTCACGACGATATATTATTCCCACGATATGACTATATGGGCAGTTTAATATACCTACACAGTAGTATGACGAACGATCGCAAAACTCCCACGACAATCAAGAAATAATTGTTGCATTTTCATTCTATAAATCACAGGCGATATAAGGAATGGAATATTTGATTATATACGTACACTGTTTGAGACTAAGTCCGAAAATGGTCAAACCAAGATGGCGAACTGACTTAAAACTCGAAAACAGCGCCTCCCGTGCATTTAAAACCTCCTAGGTGTTGCCAGACCTCATACACTTGTACCATCCCAATTAATCTATTATCGCATTTTCAGCGATCAGCCTTTGGAATGATATCCACCAAATTATTCGGAGTAAAAAATATATGATGAGGATCAAATGGATTTACCGAGTAAGTAATGAGGAGGTCCTAAGAAGAGTGGGAGAGAAGAGTAGCCTCATGAAAACCTTGAGAAGAAGACGGAACAAGCTTATAGGCCATATTTTGAGACATGACGGCCTGAAAACAGTGGCGGATACATATCGGGGACGCAGGGGACTCGCCCCCCTCCCACCCTTGGGGGGCTGTCTGGATTGCCGAACACTGCAAAACCACAATTGTAACTTTTTTATATCATAAAATAGCATTGTCTTTTATATTCGCATAATCAGTTTGGATAAAACTATCTTAAATTTTGAGTTATACTTAATTATTTTTCATTTCTATCAAAGAATAGGTAGCTCAAATTATCTTTTGCGCCCCCCCCCCCCCACGTTTTTTCTGTATCCGTTACTGGCTGATGAAGACAGTAGTTGAGAAACAAGTAAATGGCAATAGCAGAAAAGGAGACCTCGAACAAAATTTATGGAACAGGAAAAGAAGGATGTGAAAGAGAAGAAATACGAAGTGCGAAAATATTAGTTGATAGGATAATTGAGTAGAGAGCTGCGTCATACCAATATTAGGATTGTTGACCAGTGATGACGAAACACAAATAGCCTACGCGCAAATCAGCTATAGAATAATTTCAAATCCCTAATGAACATGTCGCATTTATGCAACACAAAACTTGATTTAAAATGCAAAAGGAAGGTATAAAATTCTTTATGCAGTATATTCGTATTATGCTAAATAATGAAATATAAGACCACTATGAAAAATATTAAGAAACCTATTTACGTACGTTGACTAAAATTTTCTGATCCAAAACGAGAACAGATATAAGCACCAAAAATCATTCTTTGCATTACGTCAGGTAACAGATGACGGGCGTGAAGAAGAAGAAAATTGAAGGATGAACGAAACTGAGACATTCCGGTATGGAGAGGCATTGCATCTCCATCAGTTAGAGGAGCGATGACCACTGGTGATGGATGAATAGATCGCGTCCGAGCCCGTATCCCAACGGCCCTTTCCATCATCTATCCCTCAACGTCAGACATGCACTAGGAATCACCAAAACCTTCCCCAAAAAAATATGGCAACAAAAAAACGCAGATTTAGCAAATGCAATGAAAGATTCTGATAAGACTCCAAATGCAGGGTGGGTAAAAATTATGTCAAGAAAGTTTGACCTTGGATAGCTAATGCCAGCAGGGACCAAAATTGCTAATGATGTTTAGGTCGAAAACGCACAAGTTTTAAACTACAGAAACTTTTACCCAAACGCTCCGATTCACCGTGAGTTTGCCCTGTTGCCTTGGATGCATCGCGATCTCCCGCAGGCAAAGCATTCGAGCATAAGTTATCCAAAACATCCGGCAACAGGGAAAAATCTTTGTAATTTAAAAATGGTGCGTTTTCAAACGACATCATTAGTGATTTTGGTTCCTACTGAGTACTGGCATCAGCTATCTAGGGTTAAAATTTCGTGACGTAATTTTTCTCCACCCTGCTTATAGGTGATATGAAATAAGAGTGAGTAACGAAAGGTGCACAAATATTCCCCGTGCATTTGGGTTGTGACGATAGTTATGCAATAAAGCTTTTGGATTATAGAGAAATCGAAATATAAAAGTATAAACCTGAAACGACAAGAGAAATTTTATTGGTATCGTTTATTCCTTTAAAATCAAAAAGAAATAAAACCTTAACCCTTTAAAGACCGAACTAGCTCACCAACTAATTTTTTATTATTTTTTCGCATATCCTATTTATTTTATAACTTAATAAGAGATGTTATTAAATAAAACCCGAACAAAAATTTTAGTATTTTGTAGCGTGTTTCCAAATGGGAACACGCCACAAAATGTTGCCATTGCTTGAAAAATAAATATACACTTGACCAAAAAACTAAGTTTAACAACGTAATGCGCATTGATCTTTTGAATAAATGACCATTTGTCCCTGTAGTGCGAGTATAGGGGAAGATATCGAATAAACTGCATACTCACTAAAGGGGTGATGAAAATGACCAATTTTGAAAAGGCATAACCAACGACCAATGTATACACAAGTCATGTGATTCACTTTAAAAAAATAATTTTATAATTAACTTACATAACAAAAGCTATGAAATTAATCACAGATACGAAATGTCCATGAATTTTTATAAATCTGTTCCTAACTGGGAATATTGGACTGTAAAACAGTTATTTAAACAGGCATTTCAGGCAAATCAGATTTAAAAATACTCTTTATTTAGCCTGAGAAAATATAAAATGCATATGTAAAAACATATAAGAGCTAAGATTACTCTATCATTGAGGTTCAGTCGTATCACATAGTAGTAACACCTTCGTATTGCGATTTGTCGTGCTTCGTGAGTGAGAAAAAAATCTCCTTGTTCTAACTATCCTAGAGAATTTTTCTTTGTCGTAGGAGGTCACATTCTTACACGACTGTTCGAAAAGGAGGAATCCTTGGCAGATCTTTCACAGCCACAGGAGCAAGGAGTTAACACTCTGTACGCTCCATTCAAGGTTACCATGGCATTCTTCGAACTCACAACGCGAGGCACAATAAAAAAATGTGACGCCAAACCTCCCACGACATTTTCCGACACCGAAAAGAAGATTCGGTCGCGGAATGTTTCTTTCGTTATTGCAGGTCTCGTCTCCTTCCTTCTGTCAGGCAAAAGTATGTCTATTTGTACATTTGAGGTTTTTCTGCAGGGGTGGAATTTTAGATATGCCATTTTACTTTCGGAGGCGTTCATCAAACGGAAGAAATCCTCACGAGATTTCCTTGCCACGTCGCTGCACACCACTGACCGTAAACCCGTAACGTTTACAGCATACTTGAGCTATTATCAATAAAAGACATATTCTTACTTCCACAATATATTTATAAAAAATAACTACCGGCTTCGGCTGTTACACAATTATCAATTAAATTTTATATTATTTATAATCAAGATATTTTCTGCATTTGATAACGGTGTAACAGCCGAAAACGGTCGGTATTTTTTAAAATATATATTGTGGCAGTAGCAAAGTGTCTTTTATTGATAATGTGGAGACCTTCCATCACGTACAAGATTCAAGTTTCGATTTAATACTTCAGCTAATATATACCTTCTATAAAAGGTTAACCTGAATTCGAGACAACAATTCCTCGACCTCCTGTGTAAGTAATCCTTATCTGCAATTCTCGCACCATTTTGCGGAGATGGCGGGTAGTAGACACTAATTGCAAGTTTTTTTTTCCGGACCTGGGGGTTAAAATAAAAAAATGAAAATCATGCTTGGCTATACCGGACATAACTCCTCAACGAGTTTTCTACAATGAATAAATACTGCACGGCGCGACGTCACTCTTCATTTCTTTGCCATATAAGTTCTAATAAATAAACATAAAACGGTGAAGTGTTAATATCCCCCTCTTTATTTTCCAAATATTCACTAGGAATAGCTAAGTATTCCATTAACTCAAACGACATTTTATAAAATGATGGCATATGTTAAATAAAACTATGTCTAAAGTCCTTATTTATACTCTTCTAAGTTGCACCTTGTTATAAGAAAGATTTGGCCCCTAAAATAATAAGAGACTTGAAGACGCGGATTGATGAAGACCTACGTACCTTCTCATGACGGGTCATCTGTGAAATATCTACACTGAATACTCTGGTGAAACATTTTAAGGATTCATTCTAAGCCCTTTAGTTAATAATGACGTCATTATAAATATATTCTCGCGTGAATCTATCCGAAATAATAATAAAATATTTTTAAAATTGCCGACTTCTCATATTTTGTCTTGGCTTCGCTCGAAGTACTTCGGGGGCATAGATTCCAGTGAGAGCATGGAGTAGTTAATGCTAACAGCAGCGAAGCGAGCAGTTTCGCCTCTATTTCTCTGAGCGTACGTAACAACATGCGCGTTATCAGCTACGAAGGAAATAACATCCTCCAGCACCTCATTGTTTCTGCTCCGTTAACAATGCATGGATACCATCACACAGCCGAACCCGCGCCGCGCCGTACACATTTAGGGCTAGCGCAGTCTAGAGAGCTCATCTTTACCTCCATAACAACACGGGATTTGATACTCTTCAGATTGTTTTCTACGCTATATCCAAAACTTGCATTTAACCTTGGCTTAAGCCGCGTTTGCTTACCAGCACCTTCCTCAACGCTGTTCACCCTTTACTACAATAGTCCTTACATCTTCCTAGTTAATTTTTGTATCTCTACAACAGCACGCAGTTACATTTGGAAGTTAGGGAAAGGGTTGTGTATTAGAGGCCTCGCGAGCTATGGCTTGTCCCACATTTGTACTACCTGTCGATAACCATGTTTATACTGTGAATGGTATTACAATAAAGGCAACCGACCAAAGGAAGTACCTGGGAGTTACGATAACCTCGAACCTCTCGTGGGGAGCACGCATAAGGAGTATTTGCGGCATAGCACTAAAGATTTTAGGATTCGTCAAGCGTGTTGTGGGAATATTTTCTGATGAGGAAGTAAAAGAAAGGTGCTATTCCGCTCTCGTCCGACCGCACCTTGAATATGCCGCGAGCATATGGGATCCAGTGCAACTAGACTGAATCCGCGAAGTGAATAAAATACAAAGGAAGGCTGCGCGGTTCGTCAAAAACTGCTACGGGCGTACAGACAGCGTTACTCAGAGGTTAAGCGAATTAGCCGCTGAAGACTCGGAGGCTGTGCGCTAGGTTAAGATTGCTTCAACATTTGAGAATAGGTATCTTAAAGAGCGACACGGAGAACCGCAATATTAGATATTAGAGCCGCAATATATTTCCAGGTACGATAGAAGCAATAAATTAAGAAAGATATTTAGATATGGGAATTCGTTTTTCCCCCGAACCATAAAGGACTTTAATAAATGCTGATTTCATTTTTATGTGTATATACAGCAAACGGCTGGTGTAAACGGCTGCCAGAGGCCTTTAGGCGGCTTGCGGGGTGGTATTTTGACCTGAAACATAATTTCCCAGAAAATCATCTCCAAGTGTTTTTTTTTATTCCCATACGAGTGCAATGGATTACAATAAAACTCCATTTTTATTGTCACAAAATTTGGTGATCGCAGTGATAGAAACTAGATAATTTTTTTCTGTAATTATTTTCATTGATATCTATAGCAATATAGCACCTTTTATCCCCTCGGATCTATCGTGATAATTAAATATTCTGGGAAAATAAGAGATTGGAAATCGTCCAAGACATAGGTCGGAGAAAGAAAAAGTGTTTGGCTCGATCACCAGCCCATGAAATTTTTTCTCAAGGATATTCATGCCAATTAATGTCATGTCTTATTAGGCACATTACCTCATCATAAGTGATTGCAGCCTAAAACCTTCAGGGCGCCAGACGTAGAATTATTATTAACTAGAAATTAGCACTACTGAGGTCCGAGAAAGGTACAGAGAGCAGGAACTCATTTTTCGATACAGACGTCGGGTATATACGATTCTAACAAAGAAATGAAAGTGGGTAGTGGGGGTCCAAAAAATAAATTATCAAACACGGAAAACAACCTGTTACGATATTTGACCCACCATTCCCTAAGCCGCGCCATTCGAAATTCCCACTCTCGGACTTCGGGACACGCTATCTTCGAGTTGGCAGATGAGGACTAAGCCCACAGTCACGAGGTTAAATTTGCAAGAGAGGTTTATACCTGCCTGAAACTATATAAAGATTAGTCCACACCACATGCAACGATATCGGTCTGGGAGACTTGGTAAAAAACATCTCTTGGGTTGGTACACATGCATTCAAATTTAAGAGGCGCCAAAGTTGGCCGACATGATGGGATCGCATTAAGAACAGGGGTTTACGCAGTAAGCAAAGTATGCGGTCACATAGGGCGTCAAGCAAAAGGGGCGCCTAAGCGCTGATTTTTAAGCCCCAAAAATATCACATTCAACATATAAGAGCAAGCACGTTATAAGTTTGCGATGATATTTAAGTTTCGACCTTAATTCCTAAAATATCTGTATTTATTTATTCTAAAATGTACCCAGGGAGAATTCCTACTACCCATCGAGTTAGTTTTGAGGGGAAATGTTGTTCGCTTACACCAGAAAAATGTCTATAGCTTTAGGCATGCTTAGAACTGGCCCTGATTAAAAAGAGGTCGCTCACTCTGACTATAAAGTCGAATTTAGCAAAAAATCTGTAGATAAAAGCAGGGGCGCAGCTAGTAATTAAGACTAGGGTGGTTTCAGGCACAACTAATACTGGGGGGTATGGAGTACCCATCAAGGTAAGCAGGAGGTGCAGGGGCCCTCCCCAGAAATTTTTTAACATAAATTGTTCAAAATATTTTTGTGTTACGGCTGTGCGAATTTTTTGATGTTTTGTTTGCGAGTCACCCGTCCTCCCAATAATATTAGTTAAAAGATTTGTCACATTAAGATAATTTTATAAAAAATTCTCTAAGCTCTGGGGGGGGGGGGTTATCCCCCTTAAACCCCCCACTCGGTGCGCCACTGGATGGAAGAGCAAAGTAAGTTACGACGAAAAAACGATTTCCTTGTTTAGCCACTCTCTCATAGATTGAGAACGAAAAAAAACAGGGAAGGTAACAGCGATTTTTCACGAATTAGTGACGTCATAAGAGTTTTGGTTCGTGAAAAAAACGGGGAAGGTACCGCTCACTTTTCACGAATTGGTGACGTCATAAGAGTATCGATTTATGAAAAAAATGGGGATGGTACCGCTATTTTATTTTAAATTGGTGAAGTCATATGATTTTCGGTTCATGAAAAAAATGGGGAGGGTACCGCCCATTTTCCACGAATTGGTAACGTCATAAGAATTTCTCTAATGCAATCAGTAAGTTCTCACACTCATATTGACAATTGAGGGGAGAGATAAAAGCCCTCCGTGTAGCATACCAAGATAACGTCTTCCATCCAAAGGATCAAAATTTTTACACCACCCACACTCACACCTTTTCCACAGTGAGGCCTTATTTCAACCGTCCGCTTGGTTTAAATTAAACGATTCGTTTCCACCTCCCACTCAACCTAGCACCAGCCTTGATCCCCGAAGAAGAAAACTATTTCGTTTGCTAGTTGCATTGTTTTTATATCTTATAACCGTACCCCTTTGTCTCTGGGGAATCCCGTTGAGACCTTCAATCCTTGAGAAGTCGCTCTTTTGTCTTTTTTTCTCCCGGTCTGCTAAAGGTCCTGCGCGCTCTCTCGCCTAAAGCCTTGCCATTTATTCGGTCTCATCCGACGGACGCGAAGCAAAAAAAAAAAGAACGTCAGTTAGTACCCTCAATTACCGCGAGGGGGCGTAACTTTTTATTTCATTCTCGTCTTCCTCAGGGCTCCTTCGTGGGAATAAGGTTTTCTTACCATCCAAAAGCGCACTGTAAGGGGAGGAGGTAGACGGGGTAATGGCGGACCCTGTCACGGGTAGAACTACGCTAGGGAGCGGAAAAATTCCTTTAGCTGAATTGTATTTAGTTCAATTTATTTAAGTATAGTTTCTAAAGTAATATACAGCATATAATTATATAATATTATATATTATTAATATAAGTACTATATTAAAAATATTACCAATTATATTAATTTTATAAACACATCACTCTTGTTCCTAACTCCGAGAAAGGTGTTAGTGCCACCGAAATTTAGTCGTGTGAGTCTATAAATTTAGTTTGTTAAACTAAAAAAAATTAACTAAAAAGTTGACCAAGTTAAAGAAATTAACTACTTATTTCATAATAGTTTGATAAATTAAACATATTGCAACAATGAGACTTAGCAACCATAAACAAATAGAACGACATTCAGCAGCCCTGAGGATGAGCCCAGAGTCGGGACTCGAAACGTTGGCCAATATGGATAATTTAACCCGATGGAAATCCTGAGATGAGTTTGCCCACAACTAACTTATGAAATGAATAAAATAAATACTAATTAATGATTTGACTAAGTCTAGATTCTGTAATTATGTTAACATGGTAATTTAACAATTAATTTATTAAATAAAAATCGAAAATTATCTTCACAAAATATCATATTTCGTGGCAGGAGAGGGACAGTTTATTTGCCGTCTGCGTGGGGTGGGAGACAACAATGTTACGCCATCGGTGTACCCCTACCACTTCGTCCCAAGCTGTCTCCTCATCCGGGGCCGTTTTCGGGAGATCGCTAAAGCGGTCGGATTAAACTCCGCACGAGAATTCGCTCCGTCTCAAACAGCCGGCAACGATGGTGCACGCAAAACCTCGTTCATTTTTATTCCCTTAATGAGGCTCGAATCTATTTTTCTCCCCGCGAATGCGCCCGCATTTGTTTGGGTCCAAGTGTGCGTTATTTTTTTTTCTTCCCTCTCTCTCTCAGACCGACGGATGAGAAGATGTAGTCTCGTGGTTTCAGAATTTAATTACGCTCCATTCTTTGCGTGTATCCCCTAAGAATTTTCTTTTTGACCTTTTCAATCTCGAGCCCTCTGCGTACAGCAATTGGATTGGAGGAATTGAAAAGAAAAGGAACGAAATGATATGATCAAGAATCCTTTTTATAATAATTTTCCCCTTTATTAGTTCGTAGAAACTGCTTTAAATGGGTTTTAAACTATATCTCCGGCTCCGAGGAGCTTCAAATGTTATTTGCCGTAATAAAATTAAAATTTTTAGTCCTCACTAAAATCAAATTACTCCGTCGACGTAAACGAATGATACGTAATGCGTAATGACACTATTTTCTATCGATTCTTCATTATTTTCAATGTTTTGTGGCATTATACGGTTTATCGTAAATAATTAGTTGCAAATAAGTTGTGATAAATTTCTTTTTAGGAAAATGGATGGTATCGTATTAATAGAAACTAAAATAGATATATTACGCAAACGATATCCTCTTATTTTAAGCAGAAAGTTTTGAGTTATTGCGGCAACTTTTGAGTTCAGCATCCAACAATCGATGTGGGTCAAACAGCATGTCTATTGATCCGTTGCCAGGAAACGATCCCTCACTGATAGGCATCCGCGACCCTCATCTCTCACAAGAGAAAAAAAAGGCTTCCACTTTAAGCTACTGTCTAAAGATCGATGGCTGTCATTCAGCTCCCCTGACTGCGGATGACTTCAATCGAACTCATCCGCTGGCTAGCACGAACATCTTTGGTAGTCACGTAGCCCAAAAGACTGCTAAGTGTCGAAAAACCGAATTTTCTTTCCTCAGAAAAGTCTGGAATGCTAAAACATCGGTCGATAAATTAATGTGATAATGAATTCCAATTATTATACTTCCTTCTACAATATAAGGCATAATACAACTAGAAATCAATTTGTAGTTGTAATATGCCTACTTTATAAGTATAAATAAGAAATCGATCAGCTATTTTCCACTCGCAATATTCTCTAGAGCCTGATACTTTCAAAGTTGTCAAAACCATTTTCTCAAACGTACAACGGTACATGAGAAGACGGATGGATCATATATACTCTCTTTCTAAGGATGCAATAGTAAAGAGTGACGAGATTGATATGGGAAGATCCTGTCAGCAAATTGACAAAATTACTTCTTGAGATATTTAATTTGAATTAGCAAATTGAAGGGCCGTCAAAAGTAAGGGGGTAGGAGAAGGACATAGTAAATTATGAAAATACATATTTTATATAGATTTACTACGGTTAAAAAAGAATGAACATAAATAACTACTTAAAGCAACATCTGTAGCGATTTTCAAGTAATTGGAGTCATCAATTCCTAAACAGAACAATTCCATTGTGCAAAGTACTAAAACAGACCGCTTCATCTCAGGCTTTCGTAGTTTCGAAGAAGTGCACAGCAGTTTGTATCAATATAAAACAAAATGAATTAATTTTTTGGAATTAATGGCTTCAATTTCTTACACATCGCCACCCATACATTTTAAGAGTACTTTATACACGTATTTTCATATCTTATCTTGACTTTCTCAAGCCCTCATACTTCGTCTTTTCCTTTAAATTAATATTTTACGCCATGTAATAGTATTCCATTCATTAAAAATAAAAGCAAAGGCTTTGGTATCCCAAAATATGCACACAATTGTTCATCTCAAATTCATGCCAAGTGAACATCATGCAAATTTTGACCTCAATTCTGTAGATGATTCTTATAATGATGTTCTCAATATTACTGCTCCTCAGTTTTTTTCGATTGTGACAACCCTAGTTAGTTGATCATGATTTGTTCGCCGTGGAAAATAGAGTTCAAAGTTTCAAAAAAAATGCTCGCATCGTTTTTTTTTCCTCGACTATAATCTAATTTGAATTCATGCAAAACTTTTGAAGCACAGACATAGAAGAAAACCGCACACTGTTAGCAGGAAGGTGTCTTTCATTATTTACTAGTTATTTCGTTATTATTCGATGTTTTTGTATGCTGTATTATGAATGAGTTACATAAACATGTTTTCAAAAACCAATTTTGATCGGGTAATTGTGACTTCAATTATCTTAACGCTCCAATCAACAACGCCAAATTTATAAATCACTGACTCAGGGAACTAATAGTGGAAGTTTTCGTCATCAATTTCCACTTAAGTCAACCATACGCGACTTCCACGAGTTTTTGAAAAGTAGAGTAACTTCAACATAGAAATAATAATGGTGTGAGTGGAATCTATCACAAAAATATGATTCAAGGACATTTTTATTGCCGAATACTTCTTCATAAATTTCTGACACAACGAGGAAGGAGCCCTTTGAAAGCTGATTTATAGCGTCCCGGTTAGCCTTATCCGCCATGATACAATCATCAACTTAACACGAGGATGGTTCAAATCTGCTGTAAAAGATATAGTTCAGGATAACACACACCTAAACTATTGGCTTTAAGCAGTGGCGTAGCCAGGTATTTCTTTCGGGGGGGTTCCAAAAACCATGAGGATCCAGGAGAAAATTTTTGAAAACCAGGTTATGAATTAGAGGATTTAAAACTGATTTTAACACTTTTCATAAACGAAAAACTTCATTTTTCATATAAATCTTTTCTAAATTCATGATTTTTCAATATTTTTGTTTTCTTTTATGACGAAACGAAGTACTTGTGTCTTTATATTTCAGGGTAGGGGGTATGGACACCCCTCTCGCAGCGCCACTGGCCCTAAGTAGAAAAATTCGTTGACTTTGGTTATAATTTTCAGCAAAATATTTCAAATGTAACTTGAAACCGCTCCTAAGTCAACAGACACGCTAATATTGTCAATTTGTAACTCCCCCGTAGCCGAATTTCCTCGACCTACTGCCCTCTCTATTCGCGAAGAGCTCCAATTCATCGGCATGTGGCATCGCAGCTTCTCCCTGCACGTCAACTCAGATCGGAGCCGCTATAAACTTTAATGACATCGCTCTCAACTTGGAATGAAAGGTGGGTACTTTGGGGACACTTGACCCCGACAAGCAAAATCCAATCGCCTTGGAGGCTTTCCTATATATGATCGATTTCACGCGCCATTCAGCTTTAGCGCACTGTAAACTTCATACCCTTCAGATCTATCGATTACAGTAATCGCGCCAACCATGTATGACAGGCTCTGAAAGCCCCATTAACTACTATTTTAAGGTTGGAGAACGGGAGAGGGGAGTCAGGAGTAGCGCTTTTGGATCAAGTGTAAAATGAGCCCAGGAATCAATACGTCAAGCAGCCGCGTCTTTGCTTTTTCTTACGCGATCAGAATGCGAAATGACGTACAATAGCTAGCGAGGTGAACGGGGAAAATACCGATTATTTTCAATATTTATGAATAGGTATTTTTCAAAATTTTCACGTTGAAATAGGTAAATATCCGAAAGATGAATCTTACGCGCTCATAATACGGAATGACGTACAATAGCTGGCGAGATTAACGCTTAAAATACCCCTAAGAACACTTTTGAATGGGTATTTAGAAAAGTTTTCATGTTAAAATGGGTAAATACCCAAAGACAATTTTTCTTACGCGCTCGAAATGCGGAATGACGTACAGTGGCGGAAAAAATTAAAGCAAAGCGCGTTGGCGTCTGAGGGCGGCCAGTTCAGGAACAACTTTTCTTCAAAAATGTTGCCTTTGTAATGCTCTCATACAACCGGGAGTTTTAAAAGCTATATTTCCCTCATACCGGGAAATAATCATGCCCGTTGCATTATGACAAGGCGCAAAAGATCCAGCTACGAATTCTTCGCCATATTCTCCGAAGTATGCTTCGCCCTCGACTCACCTAGAATGGAATCTACTCTCGTCGGGACATCAGTGGACACAGCTGACATATTGGGCATTGAGACTGCCTACGATCCCAATCGTTCCAATGATGTAGGGGGTAAAGTATCATGCTACGAATCAGAGTTTCCACGGATCAAGTCCCAGTGACGGATGACTTGATACTGCACACACACACTTTAAACATTTTTCTGATCTTAAAACTTCGCAACACCTATCACCAGGTCCATAGGATGTTGAATGGCTATTGAATTCTTACGCACTTATTCATTTGTTGAAATTAAACTACTATGTTGCACGACCATTCGGGCAGTAGACTGTGGAGTGAATTTTGACTACCATTTCCGCGTCGTCCAACCCAGCTTCAAGGCCCCTAACATTAGCTGTATGTGCAATGTGTCACGGCCTATTACTTCTCCCACATTTCAAGGGAAAATTCCTCGGAAGTTCTGTAGAGCTGAGCGAAGGCAGAACATATGTCGATATCGAGCCGCCCAAACTCAGTAGTTCTCAATCGGGAAATTTTGGGCGTCTGCGTATGTATTTCATCAGAAACATTGAGCAAATGATTAAGTTAACAGAGGTTAGACCTACCCTAAAATTTTCCAACAAAATGAGAATTACGCATACATTTTTAAAATAATTCATCATTACCATGGAACTAATGTTATTTTGAATTCATAGAAATATTGGACTGTTCGCGTTTTCCGCTGTTTATGTAATCCCCACTTTGAACCTTTCATTACTTTTAGCACTCAACATCGGTTTAGGAATAGAATAGATCTCACAATCAATTATACGAGGTAATTTCGCGTAAGAAATGCGGTTGTAAGACATTTATGTTAAGTTGCATACTACTTTTTAAAATTCCCTTATCCCATAGGCAGATCCATAGGCACGGGGGCACCCCCCCCCCCCACCCCCCCCCCCCCAGACCCTCAAAAATATGCAAGATTTTTAATATGGTCCCATTATCATTGCGTTCGTTTTGTATTACGAGATATCCTTGTGCCCCCCCCCCTGAACAAAATCCTGGATACGGCCTTGCTTGTGCCCCCCCCCAGAAATAAATCCTGGATCCGCCCCTGCCTAATCCGATATCGATTTTTGTCGCAGTAAGTTCAAAAGACTACCCAACCAAGTCCCTCGAAACCTTCGTGCAATGCTGTGATTCTATGTTTAGATTAGTATTCCATGAGCCAAATTGCAATGGAAATGAATATTTAGGCGAGTGATATGAATATCTTTGACACATGCTAGTGGTAAAAGTTTTCCCTGGAGCTGGGCTGGAACTAGAAGTTCTGTGAGGGGAGCAACAATCAGTTTATCTCCCTCCCTCTACTGATTACCCGCCCACTTGCTCCCTCCCTTACCCCACCAATAAAATATAACACATCCCTGAGCTTTTTTTGCGATACAGTAGTTAAAATTACACATAATTCATAGGCGAATTTAGGGGGGGACATAGGGGCATGTGCCCTCCCATCCCCCAGACGCTTGAAAAATAGACAAGATTTTTAATACAAATATTAATTTATTTTATATTTTAACATAAAATTTGTTAATATTTACATATTTATAACTTTTATATTAAAATTAAGAGTATGTTTTGCAGAGAATTGTTGCATGTATTTTTAATCCCAAATATGAGAAGACCGTTTACCTGTGAGACCCCTTGTTCCCCCCCCCCCCCCCCCCAGAAAAATATCCTGGATCCGCCCTTAACACCCTGTTTATTATTAAGAATTTTCATCAATATTATTGTGTAATAATTTATAAATTAGTAATTATTGTTAAATAATTAAATTACAAAAATTAAATAACTTTGTTCAATAAAGTTTTCAAATTTTGCTGCTCACTGAAATCTGCCGCCTGGGGAAGTGCCCCCTGTGCCCCACCCTAGTTCCATGCCTGCCCTGGAGTATGGTTTTTGATGTTATATCCCCACATCTATGAATTAATTCACAAACCTGGGGATAACTCCGTCTATTCTAAATCGTTTTGTCATCATACCACTAACACCTGCAAATATTCCTTGTTCATTAGAAGTCAAGCCTCACGAGAAATAATTACCCCCATGTTAGGAACTTGCGATAGCCATAGGTAAATATTTTGTTCAATTATTAGTTTTCTTTGCACAGCCAATAACTCGAGGAGTGAGGTAAAATAAGCGCTCATGATAGGTAAGAAACAGCATCAATAGAAGTCCCAAGATGACCTGAGGCATCATAATGGTTTTAGTCTCCTTTCTCTTGACAATTTTATGGGCTTCCCATCATCTGGCTTTATGCTATAAAAAATCGACAGCAAGAATTTCCTTCCACAAGATGCCACCCTCAGCATCAAAATTAAATCGTTTCCTGCAACTGCAACGGACTGAAAAATACCAGTGATTTTCTGAAGTGGAGCTATGTACATATTAATTAAATGGAATTTTTTCCTTCCTCTACTCTTCTGAATGTTTTTGCTGCAACTTACCCAATGCTTCCACTCAAAGATAGTTTTGACAGGTGAGGGTTGAGTTCATTCTGAACTAGTCCTAGCGTGAATTATTTTCATTCGGGACATAAGGACCATTTTCTTTCCCTGGGCCACCTCATGCAGCGAGAATTTAATCTGTTGGTCCAGAAGCTTAACCCAGGGGTACCCTAACCCTTAAGGGTAGTTTCCTTCATCAAAGAAAAGGAAAGGCATTGATTGCGATTCGTTACCCACCATTAGTGTATTCATTATATACAAATTATTTGGTTTTAGAAATACCGGTTTAGACGAATGGCAATGGTCAATTTTATCCTCACATGAAAAACGCCAGATTGGCGCCCATGCGATGCCACTCCACGTGACGTCACAGGGACCTTTTTCTATACGAGTAGATAGGAGTTCTACATTGTCTGAGATTACCAATGCATGCATGAGGCACAGAGCTCAGGGAAACATCTCTTAATAATCACCTATTAAAACTGCCTATAGTCGGAAAGTTTCCTTCGTTTGATAAGGTATTAATAATCCTTATTTAAGCCAAGCGCTACCAGCTAGCAGGGTACTCTGATACCTGCTAGCATCCTGCGTCGTATAAGCGCTCAAAGCCTCACCCCAAGGTCACCTCACTTGCGGCAGCGGGAACCAGAATGACGTCACACGGAGTTTTCCCGGCATTCATACTTAGCCGTAGCGTTTTCGCGCACTTGAAAATTTTCACTTTTCATTTAATCGCGAAAAATAGATATCGTCATTTTAAAATCTAAAAGCGTGAAATACGTACACCAGGAGTAATAATCTTTCGATTTAGACAATTAAAAAATAATAGGAAACCACCCTATTGGACGCAGGGTATTACGACTGATAGTCCACAAACTAACAACTAGGCTATTACGCTTCTATGCCAACAGATGATTTAGAACTTACAGGACTGATATACAATCTAACCTTTCAAAAAATTCACTACAAGGTACGACATTAGCCAAATACATTGAGTTCAATCAACTGAAAATGCCCACACCTTCTACAAATATGGTGAGGCAAGTAATAAATTTTCTTGCATAAGAATAGGCCCACATCATTCCTTCAGAGATCCAACCTGAAAGTTTGATGTGAATGGGTAAGGGTAAAGTAGGTACAGCCAAAAGTGAGGGGGAACTATTCTTCTGGACAGGCCACCTCACAATTCAAAGATTTTTTTATGCAGGGTGCCCAAATATATTACCCTGGATAAGAACCTGGGGCCCTATAGTCAGCACCCGCATTCTATAATTAAACACAATAAAAGGGTTCAATTTTTTGGAAAACCACGGACTAAGCAGCAATGAACCTTGTCAGAGAAGTCCTCCAGGATTTTCGGAAACTGAGGACAATGGCAATCTATGCCTTCATGATGCTATGCAGTTGCCAATTCATACCTTCCATTGGCAGAATATTTGAGATACCATCAACACTAGTATTCACTGGGAAAATCTACATACATCTCTTCCTTTTAAGAGGCACCCACAAGTGCATAATATTGTGAAAGCTTAGTGCATGAACGATGTTATGATATGGCCATCTTATTGATTTTAGCACTTGGTGGATTTGAAGGATCCTGTTTCAAGTTTGGGACAAGGTGAGAAAGATAGAAAGATTTACCATGAGTCATATTTGCCCACATAGTTGACAGCTAAACAGCAATGCTACCAAACTGTCCAGAATAAGCTATATGCTCATCAATCCAAACCAACCTTTGGGTTTAATCATCAAGTAAAAAACTTTTTGGTGAGAGTGGTATGGGCTTAAATAAACACAAATATAAATAGATAGGAGTTAAAAACATATATTTATAGTAATGCCAATGCTCACCTTGGTCTCTGATTTTGGCTACTTTTATCCTCTTCTTCGTCCAAAAAGAAGTATAAGATAATGAGGATCAATGATGCCATGGGAATTCCAGAAATATTAATACCACACATGTTCTCCTCCTCAGGTGGACGTCACCAATGACCTCCTTGCAGAGCCTAAGAGGTCAAAGAAGGAGGAAGAATGAATTGACTGTGACTATTGAATTGATGGGGTAAGAAACAAAGTTGGCTGGAAGTTGGTGAGAGGAGAGGAATACGAAAGCAAACTGAAGAGGGTGGATGAGGGAGTCAAAAACCAGCAAAACCACTCATTATCATAAAAAAATGAACATTAAAATCAAATTCAATATATATATAGTGGTATAATCAAAAATATGGGTCAACCGTAACGATGCACAACTCTACTCAAGAGAAATACCCAAAATTCATGAACACTCACATATGAGTGATCACAACACATAAAACACATTATGCAAACGAAAAAGAGGTAGAACAGTCTGGCCAAGGTCATCGCCAGAAAAAATAGGTTTTTTTGACAAATTTTGAGGTTTTTTTATGGGGATTGGGTACATTACCGGTGGCGTTCATTTGGAGATGGAAGACTTAAGGCTGTATTCCTGAGCACAGAATAGGAACAAGGGGGCTAAGATTGGAGTAACCTCCCAGCAGTAATGGGTGTCCGAAATAAATTACCATTCTATCTAGTGTAAATTGGATACCTACGCATCTAGAGCTCCCTCTAACCCCTCTTTGTAACCCCCAGACCCTCTTAACTTGCTATGGACTTGAATGCAGGATACATATGTGGATATTGGATAAAAAAGAAAATGAATCATGCCCATATATGAGTATATACTATAGTTATGCTGCAAAAAAGTAGGAAAAAAGTTGACTTAATCGCAAAACATGTTCAATGTAAAGTTCCTTTAAGATTGATACATAAATTAATCCAGTAGTCAGCAACTTATCCAGCACTCTTTCTCTAAGTTGTTACATCTTCAAAAATGTTTAAAAGTAAAAAAATAATGATTTTACAATGATCACAGAATTGTTTCTAGAGCCACATGCAGTCTACGGCAGATGCATTTATATGAAGGGGTAAAGGAGTATGTACCTACTGAGAAAATGCAGCCATGTTGAGCTGGCAAAAATTCAGATGTTATTATACTACTGCATTGATGAGACGATGGTACTTCTCACATACATATCATCCTCTCTAATTGTATTATAAGCACATGTAAATAAATCATGAAGCATCCAGATTGTAATGATGCATAAATAATCACAGAGCCTAACACCACCCTGTCCCATGAGTGAAACCCTACATTCCAATAGTTTACCGTCAGCAAATTTGAGTCATCTTCAAATCCCAGCATATCCTATTCTGTCACATAAAAAAATTATGCAGCATCTTAAAGGAAAAGAATATTTAAATTCAATTGATACAGTTTTATTAATACATTTGAGTAAAATACAAATTTAATCTATCATTTTTTGTATCAAAAAATAAATTAATTCACCCTCAACATTTACAAACTACTTTTCCATAAATATGACTTTGTACATATTCTAAATCCTTCCTATTACTTCATGGTACTTCTTATACACAACCAACACCTACAGAGTGTAAATGTTTTCATGGTGAATTGCAGCGAAAGAATGACAATAAAATTCACAGATAATGAAAAGAATCGATCTGTGTTTGATGCCAGTGAGAAACACGGAAGATTATAAGATGAGGTAGAGGAACACTTAGAGAACAGTTTAAAATATCACCACAGAGCTTTTAACTTGTGAAAATATTGGCCTGCAGATAAATAGAAAACAATGTTTAATTCAGGCTAACTTATGGACAAATATGATCAAGTTTGAAAGTTCTTTCTTATTCAAGGAAAACTTAAAAATGTACCAGCTTTTTACAGCAGGTATATATTCAACACACATGTCTACAAAGCAAAATTTTTCATATTTTCAACATAACCATGAATAACTGCATATTTTTAACTCCACGTATGGTGATTAAATTATAGGTACACTGTTATGACTAAATTAAATTTAATAAGTTAGCATCAGATTCTTGATACTTACTCTCTTGTGATTGAGCAAAAATGATACAAAAGTTAAGATGCGAAAACCTTCCCAAGAGATAATTCCATGAATGGAAGCAAACAGCTGAGAGAGTGAATTTACTTTCCAAAAAGTGTTTGAAATATTTTTACTTAGACCCATAACTATAAAACCTTCTCATTCAACACCTTCATTTAAAGCATAATCTCAACAAGGTTTGAACAGATAATATTGTGAGATATTTTATATGAGTGAGTCGTATATTTATAATAAAAGCATTTATAAAACTTTCTAAACCTTTCCTCTTTGCTTTGTTTGTCATTTAAAAAAATCATCACAATACCTAATGAAAGTGAAAAATGCCCAATTAATGAACAAAATTGTATGGAACAAGGTATTCAATGAACATTGCTCAATGATCCCATCCCATTTATGTACAAATACATAATGACATAATTTATCCTCTGCCTAGAATGCTTTCAAAAGCTTTCATAAGAGGACAAAATCTTCTTTGCTACGATGGAATGTCCAATCAATGGTTTTGATGTGATGTTAACTCAAACTCCCATAAATGACAAGTTCTCTTCACAAAAATTTTACCTACTTCAGTCCAAAGCATTCCACCGTTAAGACTTTTATTTCTACATCCCATTCCACTTTAACATTGATTTTCCAGAGAAATTCCTCTCCTCCTCATTCCTGGAAAATTACTCATTACCATTTGTATTTCTTCATCCCAAAAATCATCAAATGTTACTTGAATGATAATACAAATATTAAATGCCTCACCACAAATTGAAATATGAGAGAAGAAACATGGCAACCACTTTGAAGAATACACATCCATAAATGTAAATTTATTACTCGCAAGGTATCTGCATAGTATAATAAAATCACTACTTTAAATTCCATGATTACTCCATATAGACCAGTTGGGACCCATCAAACAATAGTCAAGATAACTTAACTAAAATGTTTTATGGCCAAATAGATATGCCTCAGTAGTAGTTAGATGTGTAAATATTAAAATACGCAGTTTGCAGAATAACCTTATGCATCTTCATTCCATTGAAATTTCCCATTATCGTACTTTCCATTAACAAAACAAAAAATAATGCTGTTTTTACAAGCTGCATCAAAATATGCCTGATACAACACATGTATAAAATGGAGAAATAAGTTCAGCATTACTTCAAATTTAATAACTAGTAGCAAACAAAGGTGTAAGAATAATAGCAACATATTTGGTACCACATTCTCTGACCTTACACAAGGTAATTTGATTTTTTATCACCTCACATGCTCGGTCAGTTGTATATTAATTCTTAAATGCCAAGCAATTTAAGAATTAATTAATTAAACAAGAAAATTTAGAGGCTAAATTAAATCATGAAAACATTTCTTCAGAATGTCCGTGTTGTTCATTAGGGTGTTGTACTCATACCAATATCATCTTCATGGATACCTCTTCTCAGCATTATCATTTATAAAGTTTAATCCACCCAGTCACAAGAAAATTGGAGCATAAGTGAGGAGGGTAGCATTAATGAAGGAAAAATTATCAGCTGCCGTGAACTTTTACTCATCAAACGGCTCTTGCTACGTACATGTGTGATTCAAAATATTGACCGCAACATCAATGCAGCATGAACTTGCACTCACTTGATAGCCTACCAAAAATAACTGCGAAGTTGATACCTCGTCCCTTCCAAAATGAAAGAAAACTGGATCTTGTGATGGCTGCACTTTGGGGAAGAAATACCTCTTCGATGAGGTAAACAAGCCTAATCAATACACAAACTGCACCTCCATCCCAACACTCATCAGCAGCTGTGAGCATCAAAAAACATTCCCTGAGCATTTGAAACTTATATAAAAATGCACAGGCGAGACTTGAAGGTAGGGCAAAAGGCCCATCCATTCCAAGTGATAGCACGATGGCTGCAGAGGATGGGGAAGAGGACCATTTTAAAGCTTCATCAGACCAGCTGAAAGTCTTGCCTGGCCCGTCCTCCACTTGAGTGAGGCAAAGAGACAGGCACTGGCCCTGGCACAGATATGACGTTTGTAATCCAAGAATGCAGTGGCACCAGCTACCTCACATCAGGGAAATGCGTGACTGCAAGTCTATATAGTTTTCACTAACCCTTGACAAGGATTGAACCAATATGGCTTGGCTAAAGATTGTTCACGCTGATGATTTGGTTGATCCAGCCAATAAATGAGGACACTTTTACGTAAACACCGGGAACATCTTGCCGACCACAACCGAATCCCCAAGACACTAATCCAGCCAATTCATAAAATCCATCATCTTCACATACCAGAGGCCCTCCTCCATCGCCCTGTGGAATGAAAATTGAGAAATGTACAGCTATAACAGATATAATAAAATACCAGAAAAATATAATTGCAACGCTGAAGCCTGGTTTTATAATATTAACCAGATATCATAAAATCAGACTTCAGTCATTATATAGCATTCATTAAAGTAAATCTTACCTTGCAGGAATTATTTGCATTAAAGAAGACACCATACACACATTTTCAATCTTGCAGGATTAATTATATAGAAGCATAAAAGATTACATCAGGCACCATGCAAGTGCAGCGGTAGGAAAAAGATGTGTATTTAGTTTGTAGATATTCCCCAACTTCAACGCCATGTCCACATCATACCATAAGAATAATTGCATGCAGATCCATAGGGAAACAAGATGTATTTAACAAAAATACATGCAAGCTTTGAATTAAGGAGACAAAAATCACCAAATACTAGCCAAACCTGCTTATTTTTTTGAAGACTGCTGCAGGATAAAGTTTCTCCATGGGTGTAAGCAAATTTTTGCTGGGAAAATAATGTTAGTTATTCAGAGTAAAAAAATAGCAGATTAGTTTATTTTCACCAAGAGATGAAAAGAGTCGAAAGGGTTGAGAAAAATCTATAGCCAGCATTAGCCTACTCCTGCAAAGATTCCATCATCACTCATTTCAAAACAAATTATTTTTGCGTACTTTGATAAAAACTTTTGATTTCATGAATGATATCCATTAATGTTCAAAAGCTAAATGAGGATATGGATGAAGACAAGATGATTCTGGTATTTTTAAATAAAAACATTTCCAAGCTTTATGACCCAACTATAGCATCATTGTTATGCAATTTTATCCAACTTCTATTGTGGTACTAATTTGCTAAAAACTCAAAAAGTATTTTATTTCTTTCTCACGGCAATTCTTGTATATCTCCTAAAGTAGTATTGTGACAAGCCTATGTTATGTTTTTTATCAATATTCTCTTGGCATATTAATATAATCATAAGTGTAACATAGCAATAAAACTTTTTCTATCCATATAGTACAATTAGATAAGCACATTTTGGAATCTTCATGGGAAATAAACTTTGCACGATTCTCCATAGAGCCTCCTTATTGAGAGTTATGAGGGGAACCATACCTAAATCTCCCATCCAAAGATGAAGAACTGCACTCAAAAAATCGTCCACCTAAGGATTAAGAATTCTTTGAAAAATGTCTACCACAGCCATAATGTGAACCCAGACCCTTAGGGAATAAGGCCAAAACAAGAGCTACCACTCCCCAGTGTAACACGAACATGTATAATTGATTAGAGCACCTGGCCAGCAATAGGGAAGTTCTGGGTTTGAGTTCCAGTCAGGCTGCATTTTTACCCTCTGATTTCTGGAATTTTCCATCGACCACAACACAGTTGACATTGTACTTTCTCTGCCTTGTGTTCCTACCCTTTTCTTTCCTATCATTTGAACTTATTTGAATATATATACATATATATTTTTCTTGTGTTTATTTCTTAATCCTATCACTGATAGGTTGCAGGAAGTTATTGATGTCACTGGCTCCTGCCATCCAATGACCATAGAACTACAATGCACTCCCCTAACCCAAACCATCCAGCAACAGCAACAACTTTTGCAACCACCTGTATCCCAATTAAATATTAGTGTCTATATGGAACAGTAGCAAAAAAGCAGAATCATGCAATCAGTAGCAGTGCAACCCAAGTCATCATGCACCGAACAGATTAAGTTTCCAGCGAATAAATTCACTTTGTCACAAAGTTAAAAATGCATTTACACAAAAAAACCTTTTAGAGATCGAGGAGTAATGAATTTGAATACATATTTGATTGGAGGAAAACAATAAATAAATATTTACTGATGATATGTCAGAATAAAATGGTTTGACAAAGGATATACATACTATTTAAATAATTACAAAAATACACAAGTACGTAATTTGTTCAATCATACAACATTAAAATCAGCTCTCATCATGGGTTATTGGGTAGAGCTCTTCAAGGGTTTCCACAGCCAAAAATACAGTTCTCCATCACCTACCTCCACAAGGATAAGCTTCTGATATCTACCGTATCAGAACGGTTAACAAGAAAAATGAAAGCTAATGCATATTTACACTGTAAAATTCACCAAAAAAAACAATCAAGCAAATTAATACAAAATGAAAAATATAAGCCCCTTCACTACAGGAATTAAGAATTCGTTGCTGAGCAATAACTCCAGAATATCCTTTACGGATACATGCAATGGGAGGATGCCTCTTGAGTTACAGAAAAAGTCAGCTTTTCCATATCTGCTGAAGAATCAAAATGTCAGTAGAGACGATGAATCAAATGCAGCTGGAAACATCTTTTCTCCACTTCCATAACAAAATTTCTCCCCCGACTTCAAGCCCTTTACTCCGAACTATCAGTAATAATTCAATCAAGCAATCTAACTGTACTAAATTCTTGGGTTTAACTCTAAATGAAAATCTTGACTGGCAATTCCACGTTGATAATCTGAACAAAAAAATTTCATCTGGTATCTTCATGATTCGTAAACTTGCCCCCACCACCTCTGTGGAGATCTTAAAGCTAGTTTACTTTGCTAAAATTCACTCCTACCTGTCTTATGGTGTGATATTTTGGGGCAACACCAGTGCTGCCACAAGGGCCTTCTCCATGCAAAAGAGATCTTTGAAGGCAATTGCTGCTGTTTCCATCAGATCTCCAGGAAAGCCACTGTTTCTTAAATTCAAGATAATGACACTACCATGTCTGTTTATTTTTTATTGTGCACTATTTGTCAAAATGTATCCTGATTTGTTCTGTCCGAGCTCTACCATTCATGATTATTTCACTCGGCGCAGAAATGATGTTCACCTGAGAAGGCAACCCTGTGCCTTATCTAGAAAGGGAACTCATCACTCAGCTTCCCTTATTTTTAATAAATTACCACCGCATGTAAAAACTCAGTCCAACATTGCAACCTTCAAGCGCGAATTGAGAAGGCTGCTTTTATCCAAAGCCTATTACAATCTAGACGAATATATGTGTGATAATGTATAATTGATCTGTGTCGTTTTTTGTGTGTTTGGTATCTCTTTTTATCTGTAATATTCTCTTGACCATGTTCTATGTTCTATTCCTTGGACCAACAGAACAATAAAAAAAAAAAAAAAAACAGGCATAAACTCACCATGCTAATTCACCACAAAAATGCCTTTATGCCAACATTTTCTGATTTTACACACTAAGGTCAGCAGCGCATGTGTAAACTCAAGAATAATTAAACTGCATAATTCATCTTGCATAACAATTTTCAAATCTGACAAGTTCGTACAAAATACTTATCCAACAGTAACAGCAGAGCAAGGACTCCAAGCTTAAGGTCATGTTTGTATGAACTATGCACCTCCATAAGCAGAGACAAGATGCAATCGCAAATAAATGGATTGAGTTAGAACAAGCACTATTTATCACATGGTTCATGCAATCCCTCTTAGTTTGGCTGTATACCCAAAGCAATGTCAATATGGATAGTATTCACATATATACACATGCATTTTATAGCTAAGATTGAAAATATACCTTTTTGTCGGTTCAAGCAAAATAAATTTGAAAAAAAAATTCAATTTCCTACCTGGCAAGCATCATTCCCTTCTTCTCCTCCAGCACAAAATGAACTAGCTGGAAGAATAAATATCTTCTCTGTCACAGCATTTATCTTACGTATGCATTCTGCATCATTCACAATAGGAATAACAGCTTCTCGTACCCTCAATGGTATTGGCCCAGCTGAAAAGAAATTCATACATTTATAACATTCTATTGAAATATCCATAAAACATCTCATGAAAATAAGAGCATTTAGGATTCATGTTGCCTCACTAATTTAAAAACTTGGCCCACAGTTACCTAAATATTTGTAGCTCCTAACTTAATTATATGTACTACTCAATATTAAGTCAATAGTCTTAGGCAGACACATTTCCTACCTTCTCCCATGTATCCATAGCCAGTGACCGTGCATCTTTTCCCTGCTGCTTGACTGACACCTCGGGCTGGCAAGCAAACTAGACACACTCCCCCTCCTGCTGCCTCCTGATTTCCAGAACCTCTCCCAACTTCTCCTCCACGCAGTTCTGCCTGCCCATGAAGTTTCAATAGTGCAACATCATTGTCAAGGGTCTGGCTGTTATGGTTATGATGAATATATGTGGTAGCAACACGAAGAGTTTGAGCCCCTGGACTGCCATATTTCCTTGTCAGGTCATGATCACCAACCCTCACATAAATGGCATCACCGGATCTCACAATGCTGAAATAAAGAGTACAAACTCAATTCTCATTCTTTACCTATTTTTGATGATAAAGGTTAGAGCACGGACTTTGATAAGGGCTCATGAAAGTTCTATCCGCCTTATTGTCTCCCCAGCAACTTACTTAATTATACTTATTAGTGATAATTAATTATAATAGTTTTTTAATAAGTCATTTCTCAAGCTTTGGAAAATGCATATGGGTGCTCAAAAAGTCCTCCTGAGTAATGGAAGGTCTAAAATAACTTGGGTTCAGAAGTTGTTGTTGAAATTACTTTCGTAAACGGTCAAAGCATACAGATGCATGTGGTGCTCTTTTCACCCATGAAAATTGAAAATAAATTGGAAATATAAGCATTTTCCTGTCAGATTTCCCATGTCAAAAGTGATTTCCTAAGACAACTGTCCATACTATCATCTAAAGGACGATCATTGCAAAGGTGAAAATAACATAGACAAGTTTTAACTCAGTGGTAATAGGAAGGTTCACATCCCTGAGTAAGAGAGAAACCAGAAATTGGTATTAGCCTGTTCTTAAAATATGGTGCCCATGGGACCACTGCCAAACCTATTGCACTCCTATGTTGAACATAGCTTTACATGATATTTAACTATGTAATTCCATGCTTTTGGTTCCCAAGGGGAAAAGGTTAATCTACCAGTAGAAAAATTCACAATTCAATAGGGAGTGCTGTCCATAAAGGACACAACCCATGGTTGAGTTAATGTGCTCTACATAATCTCCACCACCACTAGAATTTAAACATGGGCCCTAGGAATAGGAATGTCATCACACCAATCCAATCCCCAACAACAGCTAACTTGTAGGGAGTAAAATCACTTACTTGGTGACACAGTGAGCAGCTGTAAGGACCCACTGAGTTCCAATCAGAGCTCCGCCACACAAGTATTGGTTGAGAGAGTTGATGAGGGCAGCCTGCCAGCACCACTCCCCGGGATCCGCATCCTCCCCGCCCACGACCCTGCCTTTCCTCCAGCTGCGGTGCGCACGACTCTCATTCAAGAATGCAAGGGCTTCAGCGCCAACAAGGGAAGGGGACACCCCGGTCACACTTTCTGCCTGCGTCATCATGTCAGGAAGCTGGGGCTTGGCCGATTCCACCGCGCCCTCTGGTATGGTGTTGCCTGCGAGTGACGGTGGGGTGACCGAATTCTCCTGCTCCATGATGTTGGCATGTGAGGTGTCATTGGCATTGGCAATGGGGTGATCCAGCTCTCGACTCCTTCTCAAGCTGTTGACTCCACCCTTCACTCCACATATGTACTTGCTGTGTGCAACTGGGCTGCGTAGAGGAGTCTGCTGTGATGTGGCCTGGGTTGGTGGAATACGGTGGGAGGTTGATGGAACACCAGGGGGCAAGTGTGGGGGGTGCCCTGACTGACCAGAAGTCATCACAGAATGGTGTACGCCTGATAATGAAAGGCAATTAAGTTTGTGTAAAAAAATATATGTATATACAGATTAGGCTCTATTTATTTCATCAAGCACTAAGATATAACATATGAAATACAAAATTTTTATATATTATTGAAATATGCATATCAAAGACTTCCATATTGAATCACCTCACTCTGGACAATGTAAATATGAAGAAAATACCTATTAAACCAACAATAAAAATCCTTCAGAGTCAGTCCTTCCTTCAGTAACCTACATCCAGGATTAGGTTAATGCAGCTCAGAACTCAACCCTCAATTCTCACCAAGCAGTATCATTTTTACGTTATTAAAGTAAGTTAATACCTTATTTTATTCCTCTTTTATTAGACCAAAAACATGCATGATAAACATATATTAACAAAATCATATCTCATGAAAAAACAATCATATCCGAGTGCACTTCATAACAAAAAAATTCACATGAGCTAAGAATTGTCAGTGAAGAATTTGATTTTAGGCAACAAAAAAGCGGCTAGTGTGCAAAAATAGTTTTTCTATAAAAATTCATTTTATGCTCAAAAAATGTATGCTGGCAACCATAATTTTATTCCAATAGCCAATTTCATTCCAAATCCTAATTTATCTTAAATCCCAATGATTCATTTCAAAAAATTCCTCTGAACCTGAGAAAAAATAGGAGTATGATTGAGTGGTAAGTAACAGAGGGTGAAACTTCAATGAATAAACATAGGATCTAGCTGGAGATGCTAAAAAATGAATCTATGTTATTTTCCCAAAGCCTGAGTGGTACTTTTATGAAGGAATTTTTGCCAGGATAAGATAATTTAAATAGAGTTGTAAGTGTCCATTCACTTGATTTACCTGCTTGAGATGGGGGCCTGTGATATGATCCTGGTCCATAACCTGCACCATGATGGGGTGGATATGGCCCATGATAAGAGTCATTGAAAGACGTTGAAGGGCCCGAGTATGATGGGTGAGGAGGAGGCATTGTTGGAGGCTGCTGAGATCCACTTGTCTCGCCCAGTCTCTCCCTGATCTGACTCTTGGGTGCACAGCACTGAGTGCCAGACTTTCGACATTTGAAGACATCCGTCATTTCAGCATTTCCTAAAAACACAATACAGAGGGGAAATAAAATTTTCATCATTAATTATATTTTTGAACAAATGTGTTGGTATTTGATAATCAATGCGTCAATGTGTTTCTTAGTCATTTGAATTTGCCTGCATTGATTCATGTTCGGCATTTGTTTTTTTTTTTAGCACTGTCTTTTTTTTATGTTGTCTACTTCCGTATTCCCAACATGTTGTGATGCGTTTTAGCTCAGTAAATGAAGTGATGAGTATATCCTGGTGTATCTTTAATTTAGCGTGTCTATAATTATTCCCTACCTCGCTCTAAGAAAATGTTCACAAGGAAAAAGTGAGAAAAGCAGTACAAAGCAATGGCAGAGCAATAAAAATGGTAAAAGACAAAATGTCATGACCCCCCTTCTTATGGGGGTTTTAAAAAGAATCATTCATAATTGATTCCTGGTCAAAACATAGGACTCCACCAATAATAGAAAAAAGGGTAGCCAGAATAATTCTAGAGCAGAATAGATGTCAAATGATTCAAGCTGAACCCCCTTGGCTAAGCAACAGAATGAGTAAGATGTAAATAAACCCTTTCCTACCTAATGTACCCTCATTTCATAACAGTTTCATACTTTTAATGCATAAGCAATAGCAAAGGGCTAATTTTTCATGGATTCAATAGAAGCACCTCATCGACAAGGTTTTAGGAATAAATGCAACACTCTTCAGTCCATGTTCTTTAAATAATTCGAAAGGGCAATATTTTTTTCATTGAGGAATAAAGTAGTATCGCCAGGATCATTATTCAAATTGGTATAAATGATGAAGAGGAACTTGCTACGTATGCATATTCTTTTCTTTGGGATCCCTCACCCTCAATTTTTCACATGAATTTACCTATTTATCTCCCAAGATGAGATGATCCACACATATGTTATGCTGTCCTTGTATTCTCATAATATATTTTAGTGCACACATCACTTGTTAACTAAAATTGAAGTTTTCCTCCCCCAATAATAGTCCCTATTTTTAATTTATGGTTCAAGTCCTGATGGCTGCCATAAGGACATACATTGAAATTTAAATCGTCCCCAGAAAATATTGGAAGATAATAAAATCCAAATGCCAATTATTCAAATCATAAGCCAGGGTAAAAATGTATATTTAACTCAGGGTCCTCAAAAAATAATCTATCATCTAGTGTGAGAGTAACTTACAGAAACAAGTGATAACAGTAAACTCGTTATTACGAAGTTCACGGAACCAGAAAACCGGAAATTCGTAATAACAAACTTCGTAAGAGCGTTTCTTTCAGGAATCCTCACATAAAAGCATACCTTGACAAAATTCCTTGTTTCATTAATCTCCCGTACTTATAGTTGTGCTCAGAAAAGCTTATCATGTCCATGCTTCACGCGATTAAATTATGCATAAATAATGTAAGTCCTTGATATACTAAGAAGATGCATTCCGGGACCTTGTTCGTAAGTTTCCAAATCTATGCAAGTCATCGAAAAGTGTGGTTATCCTGCAGAATGTAACACTGCATTACAATTTTGTGCTGACTCACAATTGTGACTAACTGATCTAGCTGCACAAGACACGCGCTGGAGCTGAAAAAAATTTGCTGTCAGTGGGAAGGAAGAACGCTGAAATGTTCCTGACTTCACAACGGATTAACTGATACACATTTTGTTCAGACTGTACCCATTGCGGGAGTTCATTTACGCCACGCTGCGTCGCATCGGCCAACTCCATAGGTGCCAAATTCGAAATTTTAGGCACGTGTGAATTTTTCGTTTGTTTGCATCTCAGAAAGTCGAATGTTTGTCAAAAAAGGACTCATCACACAGCCAATTTATGACCTGTAATGAGTGGGTCACCATGTTTGAACAGGGATGAAGCTTATTGAATAATGTTCCGTGGTTACTGACAGGGCTGGCCCTAGCAGGTGCGGGGCTAGGGGCGATCCTTCAGTGCGGGGCCCTTCACTTAAAATATTAAACTCTATGCCCCATCTACAAACTCAAGCATTTTGAATCGCTACCACTCTCTGGCTAAGTATGTGTTCCCCTCCCAAATTCAGACTTCGTAATTACGCCGTTATGATACCATCATGCAGTTGAATTCAAAATAGTATAATACAAACAAATTTTATAATTATATTTGTTCATTAAATTATAACGTAAAATAAACATTAAAAGCGCGCTTTTTTAATAGGTACGTATTTTTATAAGTTAGATTATGAAAATTAATTAGTTGTAAGCCCATAAAAAATTACTGCATTATTACCCTGTTCCTTTTTCATAATATTATTTTTTGTCTAGCAGGGACTTAACAATACAGTAATAGTTGAAATTGCGTTTTCAAAACTATCGTATATTTTAATTTTTTTTTCGCGAACGCGGGGCCCAGGGCGGTTGCCCTGCCCTAAGGCCGGTCCTGGTTACTGAAGTATCTACTCACGGAAACAAGTGAACGACAAGTAGGGGACAATGCAGGATCCTGGACACTCGGGCCGGTCATCCTTGGGGGCAGGTGTTGTGGAGGTTGTCTTGGGAGGAGGTGGTCGAGTGGTAAAGAGAGCACCCAGTGGCCCCAAGACATCAACGGCAGCACTTAGGGCACCACCACCCCCTCCTCCTCCTCCTCCTGATGAGGACTGCACTGGTTTCTTAGACGCTTGACGCGTGTTGTCGCAGCAAACTGATCCCTGGCCACAATTTGATGTTTTTCGGATGAGTATGGATGGTCTCTCGCAGAAAGCAGCCATAATATTCAGCAAACAGAAACCTGGGCAACGCTGTGAACAGGAAAAAATGAATGAGTTGAGAGATTATGAGACAAGACAAATTATCATGTCCTTATACGCCTAGACAATGAAGTTACACTTAATATGACTTTGTCAGATTCTCCATGACAATTAAAACCATTAAACAAAGACACAAAATCACCATTTTTGCTGACCCTGGGTAAGGTTCAGCAGCAGTGGTCTATGAATCTGTCCAATCTGATGATATGATTAATGCTGTCAAGTTCTTGCAACCTTTTCCCAAAATTAGGGTGGGGGAGGTATGCAAAATATAATAAGATGACTTAAAAAATGTTCATCATTACCGACAATTTATCTCACAATGGCTGCAGAAGTTAAAACCTTAGAGAGGCACACAAAGTAGCAGCAACCAAAAGCTTCATCACCAATCTGAGACATTGGCAGAAATAGGAAAAGACAATAAATATCATAGTCATAGATTCTTGACGTGAAATAGCCATTTTTTCAAAAAGTCATGAAATGTTTTGCCGTGGAATTTATGTCATAAAATAGGCAAAACTTGGGCATAAAATTCATAGGCATAGGTGGGTTATGGATACGGAAGATGATGACTAAAATTTAGCATGATGGAGAGTAATAAAATTTATAAGAAATGTCATTTGGTACAAACCTTGCCGCATTATCATTCCTAAAGGACAGTGCTTGTAAAAAAAGAATAGGACAGCACGCAAAGAGTTTGGCAGAAAATGAGAGAAAGATAGGAAGTACTATGAACTATAGGATATAGTCAATTGCTTCAGGCTTAACTTTGTGAAAATCCACTGTGAACAATTAAAAAGGCATGGTACTTTTTCACAAAATTTATTTAAGATGACCGGTTTCGTAGCAGAGGCGACATCTTCAGGTACAGAAATCGTTCTTTCATAGTTATTTTGTTGTTTATTTGGTTGCTATTACGTGTTGGTAGGGGATGGTTGCGTTGGCAAAAAAAAGAAAAAAAAAAGGGTTGCATTGGGGAAAAGGGAAGAAGGATGGACTGCTTGGAGGAGTTGGAGATAAGAAAGCACATCAGGAATGGAATTTTAGCAAATGAGAATATTTTTGTCAACCATTCCTACCTCTTGGAAATTCCCCTGAAGTTGAGTAATGCTCCAACCCAAACGCAACCCTCCCCTACCAACTCGTAATAGCAAACAAATAAACAACAAAATAACCGTGAAAGAACGAGTTCTGTACCTGAAGATGTCGCCTCTGCTACGAAACTGGTCATCTTAAATAAATTTTGTGAAAAAGTACCATGCCATTTTAATTGTTTACAATAGATTTTCACGAAGTTAAGCCTAAAACAGCCTTGACTATATCCTATAGTTCATAGTACTTCCTATCTTTCTCTCATTTTCTGCCTAATATCGCTTTGCATGCTGTCCTATTCTTTTTTTTACAAGCACTGTCCTTTAGGAATGATAGTGCGGCAAGGCTTGCACCAAATGACATTTCTTATACATTTTATTGCTCTCCTTCTGCTCTTATAAAGTGCTTTCGATAAGAATTCCTCTCTCCATCATGCTAAATTTTAGTCTTAAATAAGTTGTGTGGAAAAGTACCACACCTTGTTCATTGTTTACAGGATGTACGACTAAATGAAATTGAAAGCAGCCGTTAGTAACAGAAAAAAGTTGTTGCATCAACAAGGCATCCTCTGGATACATGTTCATAAGTAAAGAACACATGTTAGTTAACACATTCAGTGCCGCTTCAGTCATTATGACCGAAGGATGAGCCTTTCTTTTGGCCACTCATGGCATACCGTCGGTCACAGCTACTTAGGTGCCACTCATTTGATGTGACCGACATGGCATGCGCAGCCGAATGCACACGAAAACTCAAATGGAAAGGATCCAAGCATTAAAATGAAATATAAAAGAAAAACACGTTGGCACAATGGTTGAATTCGTCTAAAGGTTCATGGCAAGGAACTTGTTCAATGAAACATTGCAATATTTTTCAGGATTTACAACCCATTTCATTGCCATGACAGCATTATCAAGCTGTTTTAACAACGAAACATGTCGTGTTTGAGTAAATCCTGTAGCAATATTGCAATATCTCATTTAACTTGCATTAAGAACTTCCACCACATTTTACTGCATTTCACACAAGAAAAAGAATACATCGATGAGTATTAAAATTTTTGTTTTTCCAATAGTTATAGACTCGAATGTGCATCCTCTGGCATTCTGCAAACACATGATGGAGCGACAGTGGCATCTTTTAGGTTGAAATTGTAAAATCGACTAAGAGAACTTTTCCAGTAGGCTGGAAGGGAACCAGATGGATTGTACTCACTGGCAGTGACTTCTCAGTGGTCGTCGTGGGGGCAGCAGTGGTGGTAGAGCTTGGTGTTTCTGTCGTTGTTGGAACAGTCTTCTCCTCAGAGGGAGGTGCGGGAATCGGCTTCGATGGAGGAGGTGGGGGAGGGGGTGGGTTGGTGACACAACAACTGCCGTCTCCAGGGCAATCGGCATCCGAGTCCACTTCATCGCAGAAGAGGGCAAACAGCCCAGACACGCATTCTCCTCGGCAGGGAGTCCTCAGCGAAGGAGAGGGAGGAGAGGCGGCTGGAGGTGGGGGGCGAATTGTCGATGGGTTGCTTGGGGATGAGACAGATGATGCCAGCGAGCCAGGAGGCTTCCTTGATGGTGGGATTATCTGAAATAGTGAGTTCTTTGAATCAGTATCTAAGGAAATGTGAACTGGGAGTAGATAAGGTGAAAACAGTTTTGTAAGGTGAAGTGGCATAGAAAGCAAGTGCTTCAAGTTACAGAAAATTGGAATTTATAGAAAACATTGAGTAAAGCCTTTGTAATGTTGAGGTTTAAATCCATCTTCAATTCACAAAAAAAAACTTGTGCTCTAATGTAAGAGTGATAAATGCTTGACTACATATATTCTTGCAATGAACCTAAAACAATCAGGTACAATAAGCACAAATAATGGACAAATAAATAACTGCAATCACTCTGCAAGCCAAGCAAAAACCTTTTGTTTTCTTCTAAGATGATGTGCAAATATGTAATCATTTTTGCACTCCAGGCATTTTTAAAACCATCACAACCTTAATTTTTAACTTCATGAGATTGGACAGCTCTTAGGCATAGATACAACAGTTTCATGGGAACAAAAGACCATTTATAGCTGATTATTATCCACTTTTATACCAATTTTTCCATTTATTCTAGCAAACATTTGTGTGAATACTCAGTTAATCCAATAAATAATGCAATTTATTACATATTAATCTAAAATTTAACTCCCAAATCAGGTAATAATAAAAAGCAAAAAGCTCTCACAGACAATTTAAAAAGGATATGAATTAAACACTAGTGCTGTGTGATCATTAAGGAATAGAATAAAACTGATGTATGAAACAAGATACATTCTTCTCCATTACAGTCACATGCATTACTTTAAAAAGATAACATGAATTTAAAAAATACATAAGTCCAAACAGGCATAGGATTTTTAAAATTTTTATTGAATTGATTGCTCACTGAATCACTATCAGCAGTCGTAACAGTTTTATCGCCACTTGCACTAGGGCCCTCCTTGGAAATGCAACACCTCAGACCAGCTTTACACAGAGGTGGAGGTCCAGATTGCTGTGTATTTGAGCCGGCAGGTAGAGCAGGGGGACCAAGAGTTGCTTCACAGTAATCCGCTATCCTCTCTGCCACACAAACACCAGGGCATACCCCTCGCACATCTGGAAGAACAAATCATGATTTTAAGCAACACCTGATGTAGCACTGTAAATGCAAGTACATATCTTCATTGCGACAAAATTAAATCTTAAAAGTTACGGCATGATAATAGTCTATAAAATGAAGTCAAGTTTCATTCTCCTAGGATTATTCACACAGTGCAATGCCTTATTGCAATTATTGCAATGCCTTGCAAGATAGCTTTCATCGCCTATGCTCATAGGCAGATTTAGGGGAGGGCATTGGGGAATGTGCCCCTCCCAGAGGCTTCAAAAATAGACAAGATTTTTAATATGGTCCTATTATTATTAATGTCTTCTGTTTTGTGTTACAAAGTATGGAGATGAAGAGTATATTTACTAAAGTAATTGCTGTATGTTGTTCTTAATCTCAAATTTAAGTGGACCATTTTGCCTTTCAGACCCACGTGCCCACCTTCAGAAAAAAATCCTGAATCCAATCTTGGCTATGCTTACTTAATGTTTCAACCCCTCACAACAACTATTTTTATAGGTGTGAATAGAGCCAATGAGGTACACATCTACACTGAGGAAGTCAATGAAAGCCCCAAAGCTATGAAATATAGGGGAGCAGGCAAAATATACAATATCATTATTATGGAGGCTTACCCGGTGATTAAATTGATGATTGGTTTCCGAGTTAATTCTATGTCGACTCATTTCTGGTGGACGACAGTTTTGGGTGCATTCCAGCTCCTGCCTTCGGGTCCAAAAACGGAAGCTGGAATGCACCCGAAACTGCCCTTAGCAAAAAAACTGTTGACATTTCAACAGTTACTTGGGACCACTGTCGAATGCAACAGTAACTGCTGAATCCAACAGTAACGCTGAACTCATCAATAACTGTTGGATTTATCAGTTACTGTTAGAAGTAACAGTTACTGTTCGTTTTTACAGTTACTATTAGTTTTAACAGTGGTCCCCATTTACTGTTGAATTCAACAGTGGTCCCAATTAACTGTTGAAATTTCAACAGTTTTTTCGCTAAGGGTGTCATCCACCAAAAATGAGTCGACGTGGAATTAACCCGGAAACCAATTAACATGTAATATCATTGATATGATAATTCAAGAATTGAATGCAGAGATTGACATGGCTTTGCATACAATATTGTAGAATGAGTATTTCATAGAATGAGAATATGTTACACCGGAGGACAAGGCCGTAGCCAGGGGGATGGGGGGTCATGGGGGATTGATCCCCCCCTGAAATGAAAAAAATTAAATAGATACTTTATGCTCGCTTGGTGCTCATACGACGATATTATATAGCGGCGCAGGGACATCTAGTAGTCCAATGCGACTTAAGTCAATAATTATCTCAGCGAATTTGTAGGTGCAGAGTGTAGTTGTAGTGCAGTGTGTGAAATAATAGTGCTGTGAATTAGTAGAGAGGTGAGTGACTTATAAGCCTCCTGAGGGACCGCAGAATTGACATCGACACCGAGGAGTTGCAGGTCGCTGCAAAAAAAAGCTATAGCCTAAATTCAATTTTATAATAATATTTTCATATTTTACTTTAAGGGTTTATAATAAACTTGCATATTTAACCGTATACGCTATTTTATTTATCTTATAAAAATAATTTTAGGTTTGTCTGCTATTCCATAAACCCCCCCGAAAATATTTTCTGGCTACGGCCTTGCCTAAGGACAAGGGTGAAAGGGCTCCTCAGCTTCTGAGAGTCTATTTATGCCACTTGGTTGAACTCACTGTAAACTAGATCATTGCCATAAGGCTATTGGGCTAGGGTACCCAGGATTTGAACTTTCGACTCTCTTGGTGTACGAGCCAAATTAATATACCCCACATATATTGCTGAAGTCTCAATATTCCCCACACAATTATGCACTTGAGCAATGCATACTGATTCAGTGGCTCAAACTTGGTGAGGAAAAACAGCAAAATACACCCTAGGTAAATTTTTAAGACTTATATTCAAATAGTTCATGCTAGCAGTTTTATCCAGCATGAATTTAGCATTTAAATGGTTATCTGGTAATTCTGATGAATTACCATCAAACATTGCTCAGGCATCTTTCCGAAATATTTAGGAAAAAGAGATTTTAAAAAATAAAGAAAACTTCCTACCTTCCTTGTTTGCTGGTCCTGATTCAGGTTTCCCCGAAGATTCCATAGGCTGAAAGTAATTTAATAGGAATATTGTAAAAACATGCAATATTCAGTAGTGAAATACTGAAATATAATGCAGAATGAAAGAAATAATGCATTAAATTAGTCAGATGAGGACAAATAATAAGGAAAGCCTAATACATATAAAGGGTGTTTCAGGAGGAATATAGGAGGTGGTATGGGAGACAACTCATCCCCATAAGTACTCTGGTGGAGCTCTTAGTTTCGAGCGCCACCACAAAGGACAGCTAATCTCAATTCAATTCCTTTAACACAAATCATCAGCTTTACAAGCTAATCAAATGTTGCAATTGATGAAATATTTTATAAATATGGATAAAAATAAGAAAATATCTTCAAATAACAGTTATTTCCCCAATAAAACCGTTTCCACATCAACTAGAATGCAGTCGAGAGTTGACCCAAGTTGGGAACACAGAGTTGTCCCAAGAGGGGAAAAAGGATAGGATGAGGGGAAGAGGAAAATGTTGCTAGGTCAGAGAGGATAGGCCAGACAGATAAATAAAAGGCTGTTGAGAAGAAAGGGTATGGAATGCATTAAGAGAAATTTATGTGGCACAAAGAAAAGGTCTTTATGGTTATTTATATTTAAATCGCAACACATACAGGGTGGAGAACATTTGTGTCAAGAAATTTTAACCCTAGATAGCTGATGCCAGTACGAACCAAAATTACCAATGATGTTTAGGTCGAAAATGCTTATTAAAATTGTCAAATAACAGAAACTTTGAGCCAAGTGCTGCAATTGGCAGCGAATTTGCCCTGTTGCCAATTGCTCTGGACGACTCATAACTTTGAATACTTTGCCTGCCAGAGATGGCGATCTATCCAAGGAATCTGGCACACCATTTATTTATCCAATGAAATGATCTCTGGATTTTTTCCTCATAGAAAAATTTTACAATTTTGTTGGTAAATTAAGTAATGGTTTCGCTGGTAGTGGGCCCCATCGTCCGTCATGGTGGCACGAGTTTTCCCTATCCCCTGTCTTCTATCCCTATCCTTTCCCTGGAGGCATCGACGGGCTCCTATTGCGGGGGCCCCTCCCTACTTTCTTCCATTCCATTCCCCCCCCCCCCCCCCGGGTGTCCGGGCGTATCAGTTGAATTACTGGGTCCCGGCTCCAGAGTGTTGCATCCTTCAAAGGGCCCCTTGGGCCCTCATTCGATGGCATCAGCAATCTAGGGTTAAAATTTTGTAACACAATGTTTCTCCACCCTGTAAAGCAATGCAATGCTGTGCAGTGCAAATAGGGGATGGTAATGGGCCTCACAAAAATGATCGAGTGCCAAGGTTTCCAAACCACTCAAACTTCTTCCCACTCTCTGATATGGGGTCCCATTAGTTCCAGGTCAGTCAACTGTAAAGCTTTCTCGTTAGATCTCCTCATCTAATTAAGTTACACAAAATTTACTTTTTATGATTAACCCTCTTAGTGCCAGCCTATTTTTCCCAATATGCTGAAGGATACCAGGGCTTTTTTTGCAAATGTGTAGGTTTGCACTTAAAACTTTATATAAAGCCAAATGTGCATTTTCAGAAACGAATTCTTTTTCATTTGCTCTCATTATTTTCAGGTATGTTATAGCATGACAGATACAAAAATATAGTTACAAAAGCTACATGATGCAAAAATATACAAGTTGTGACTGTACAAAAAAAAACTGCTGACACCATGAGGGTTAAGGGGTAAAGGTCTCTGTTGTCATTCAAGATTTACGGGATTTTTAATGGGGAACTATTATTTTAAACTTTGTACAATTTTTTTTTTATTACACCCAACCCCACCCAAAAAAAAAACTGATTTTAAGTTTCCTCAAAATACTACATATTTTTTATCTCTGACAAACTTAAAGTGACATTGATATATTTTACAAAACTTGCCAAAGCCTACATTTGACTATCCCTCCCTTACCGGTTTTCTAGATGGAGAAGGAGCTGCAGTTGAAGATGTAGGCTTGGGAGGTGCAGCCGTGCTTGTCATAGAGGTGTTTTTTCCATTGCTTGGGGGTGGACCTTCAATACAGCATCTCATCGATGGTGATGGGCAAGCTACATGATCCAGTACCTGAAAAAGGCAAATACAGTTTCAATAATTATCAATGCTTATGCTAAAGCACAAGCTTTATCAAAATAGGGTGGTTTCCTATTATTTTTTTATTGCCTAAATCGAAAGATTATTACTCCTGGAGTACGTATTTCACGTTTTTAGATTTTTAAATGACGATATCTATTTTTCGCGATCAAATGAAAAGTGAAAAATTTCAAGTGCCCGAAAATGCGACGCGTAAGTAGGAATGAAGGGAAAAAGTCCGTGCGATGCATTTCTGGTTCCCCCTCCCGCCTGGTAGGTGACCTTGATCGAGGCTCTGACCGCTGATAGGACGCAGGATGCTAACGGGTAGCTGAGTACCTTCCTGTCTGGTAGCGCATGGCTTAAAAAAGGTTTATTAATACCTTATCAAGCGAAGAAAACTTTCCGACCTTAGCCAGTTTTAATAGGTGATTATTAAGACATGTTTCCCTGAGCTCTGTGCCTCATGCATGCATTGGTAGCCTCTGACGATGCATAACTCCTATCCTCTCATGTAGAAACTAGGTCCCTGTGACGTCACGTGGAGTGGAATCGCATGGGCGCCAATCTGGCCTTTTTCAAATGAGGATAAAATTTGACCCTTGCCATTCGTCTAAACCGGTATTTCAAAAACCAAATAATTTGTATATTATGAATACACTAATGGTGGGTAACGAATCGCCATCAATGCCTTTTGTTTTCTTTGATGAAGGAAACTACCCTATTGAAGCATGAAAAACTCAGAAGAGCGATCAACCAAGGGAAGTAGTCTCCTTCCAAACAAATGCTCCTTACTATTTCGTAACAGAAGCTACAAATATTGATCTCCATTATAGTATAGAAAAATACAATGTACAAGGAATAAATCATGGATAAGGAATATTACCTGATGAAAAGCGTGAGGTAGAAACATAAAAAAGCAAAGTATGAATCTCAGTTCAAGAAAAAATCAATCCAACTGAATTTTCTGCCTGTGGGTCTCTTTCTCTTCTAGGTCTGCCTCCAGTCTTCCTACAAATTCACTTTTTTATATTTTGCAGTGAAGTTGCATCAATTCCTGCATCACATTTAAAATACACAAAATTTGCAACAATTTAGGCATTTCTGTGGTAGATTCCCACTATAGCTTAAAAAATAACTCACATCAAAGAGACAAACTAATAGAATTCTGGACAATCTCAGCAACTCAAAAAAAAATAAGCACTTTTGAAGCAGCATGCCTGTCAAATGCAAATCCAATAATGCTATGCAGTGATATCACTCATTCAGTGCTTCAACACCAAGACTGGTGAGGATAAGAGCTCACCTCAAACTAAGCTATGTATATGCATGTGAATTTCACATTCAGGGCAGGGGGGCAGGTTCATCCCCCTGGGCCAACTCACACTTTGAGGATTTTGGTTGAGTGTGCCCTATGGCTTACCCAGGATTTAAACCCACTCCTTGATCAGCTGCCAAGTGCACTACCCAATAGGTTAATAAAATCCATGTATGAATAAGGATCATAAAAATATAAGTCTTTAGAAAAATCCATGCTCACTTTAAAAAATTAATTTGCCTCTTCTCCATGTGAGAAAAATATTTTCCCAGTGGTCATTCAAGATTTAATGGATTCTTTCACGGGTAACTTTTAGTGTAAGCCTTGTTCAAAAGTTTTTAAACTACACTCTACCAACAAAATATAACCGATTTGAAGTTTCCTCAATAAACTATGTATTTTTTTATCTCTGACAAACTTAAAGTAGAATTGATTTATTTTACAAATCAAACATTCAATGAAGGGTTTCCATCAGAGCAGTGGTGTAACTAGAAATACGCTTTGAGTTGAGGGGGGGGGGTGGTTGGAGGGACCTGGGGGATGAGCCCTCCCAAGAAACCCCCGGGGAACATTTTTGAAACATGACATGCCTCTAAATACATTTTGCAACATCTTAGCACTTAGAATTTTTATAAAGCAGATGCAGTCATAATATGTCAATACCAGGCATTAGTTTTGAATAATATTTTTATTTCTCAGAGGCTTTGTGGTGGGTGATTTATCCCCCTCAATCCCCCCCATAGTTATGCCACTGCATCAGAGGTACCATCCTAAGCAAGCCCAAACCACAAGAGCAGATTCCAACCACTTAGACCAGGCAGAATGTAATAGGTATGTGAAACTCACTAAATCAATTCTGTACACTCAAATGCATTTAAGTTCTTTAGCCTTGCCTCTAAAATGCCATCAGTTGGACATCACAGAGCAATGATTTATTCCCCAGGCTTTGATCTTGGACAATCTAGGCCTGCTACTACTTTCAGTTACCATCTGATTGCATCTCAGGTATTTATTATTTTATTATAAAATAACTATTATTATTTTCAAATAAATTTTACTCTGTCCAAAATCTGTCAAATCTTATATGTCCCTCAAACTGCATTAAACAAATCTTTTTGAAAGAATATAAAGTATCCACCATCTAGTGAGCACTTACCTGTGTACAGATTAGCGTGGCTAAGGCATGAACACAAACTCCTGGACATTCTTTGCTTTCAGCAGTTGTTGTGATGGTATCAAGTAGACCTGGAAATAAAAGAAAAACTCATTACTTTTCACAATCTATCAAGTAAAATGCCTAAGACAGAATTCAACAATAGAGAAATCCATGAATAGTTTTGACCACTACCTAACTCCCCAATGGTGGAGGCCAGCAAAAAACATGCAGCATAGCATATCATGAACTGTCAGAAAATCGATTTTATTCATTAAAAAATAATGACCATAAGTTTAAAGCACAGTAAAATACAGAGAGACTGAAACAATTTATCGCGAAAGAATGAATAGTGAAGGCAGGAACTTGCATTAGTTAATTTTAGAAGCAATGAAAACAAATAAAGTAAGCAGAACAAAAGAGAAAAATAATTTTACATACTCTATTTAGAATGTTTTTGCTGCTTAATTGTATAAAACACATCGTCCTAGACTTACAAAAAAATCGTCACAGACCTCCCAAATTGACAAAAAAATCATTTCAAAAAAGAAAATGGTTGAAACTTAATTTAATTTTTTTTAAAGCGCGCACAATACAGCAGCACATTACTGAACTTGAAAAGTTCAGCAAACAGCAGTGTTTGCGGTGGAAATTGTGATTAAAGTAATCATCATTTTATATCCGATAGAAAAATCAGCAGTGAAAGCGACAATGTGTTGCAGTAGGCAAAGAATTCCGCCCACAGCAGTCTCGAAACCATCAACTTCAAGAGCAAGTAGCGGAAATACATGATACGGCGTGGCAACTAAAATTTGCTATTAATACGTTTCATTCCAATCAAAGAATAGCGCATCCCTTGATTTCAGTTTAACAAAATTTCTCTTCCGGGATAACGGCTTTACATAAAAATCTACCAGACTATATCGTGCGTTATAATAAAACATCAGTAACGGATGCAGAAAAAACTCAAGGGGAGCGCAAAAGATATTTTCAGCTACCTATAGATACTTTTATCGCAATTAAAAATAATCAAATTACATGCTAAGTTTAAGATAGTTTTATTTAAACTGACTATACGCATATGCAATGCTATCTTATGATATAAAAATGTTAGAATTCTGGTTCTGCAATGTTCGACAATGCGGGAAGCCCCGCAAGGGGGGGCGCGCGCCCCCTGCAACCCTCATATGTATCCGCCACTGTTAAAAAAGAACTCTATAATAGGGAAATTCAGATGCAAGAAAACTTCCCTTTCTTCAGCAATTGCTAAATTCAGCAACTCAATTAATTATTCGGCTTCCATTCAATAATTGATATTTTAAAATTATCTGTCAGTGCAAATTATTGTTGGCATTTCATAAGACAAACCGATTCGATGTATCAGTGCTTCGACGGCCGCTCTTTCGAACTTAACGCAGTATTTAAGGCTTAAATTTCATTTCCCGTTGTGAGGGAGCACTACAATTGATAAATATTTTCCATCGTAGAAATAATGCGGCTATTTTGATATATAATTTACATTTTAATAGCTTAAAATACGCCTTTTAAAAATGTGTGCCCTATGAGGTGCCCCTTAAGGGGCACCATAATTATCTTCCGAGTTTAAAAATATTCACCTCTCGACCCCCAATTTTGTCGAAATGTCTCTAAAACATGCGTAAGTAAAATTTTATTCAAATCAAAACAGGCAGTAAAACAGCATATATGGGTGCTGAATAGGTGCTGTTGGTACTGTGCACGATTTAATAGTTAATAGTTAATAGTTTATTTACTGACGGGAAAACCACCCAATTACAAAAATGCACAAATTAGCACAAGATTGAAACATTTCCAATGCTCCCAAAAATACAGGAACAATCGCACAAACTTGCTGCAAAAACCAACAATAGAAAAAAAACAAACACAGCAGTCAAGAATAACAGATTGAACAGTCACACAGTGGAAACTCTCAAACAGTGGAAACAGATACTATCACCATACACAAGAACAAATCATCCAAGTCATTGCACAAACAAAGGCAGCTTCCTCCTTAAATTCTTTGGATTTAAATTAAAAAGGTCAATGTTACTACATTTGTAGTTAATGCTCCGCATAGTTCTGTTAAGGGTGAGTGGAAGGCGTAATTTCTATTAGAATGAGGGAGTGAAAACATGAATGTTTGCCTAGTGTTTAAAATGGGGACATGGAAAGGGATCATTTCTACCAGATGAACAGAGTCAATGTCTCCATGCAGTAGACGGTGAAGGAATGTTATGTCCAGGTGTAATCGACGGGTTGCCAAAGGTAACAGATTAAGAAGGGATAGTGTTAAGTCATAAATAATAGGGAGGATGTTAAATCTGTAGGATACTAATCTAATGAATCTGCATTGCACACTCTCAATAGCTTTGATGTGAATGTTATAGAACGGGGACCATACAATAGAGGCATACTCAAGAATAGGGCGGATTAAAGTGCAATAGAGGATCTTATAAGTATGAATATTATCAAAATCTCTTGAAATTCTGAATATGAAACCCATTGTTTTAGTAGCTTTTATGACTATGGATTGGATATGATACTGAAATGTCAGGGATGAATCAAATGTAACACCTAAGTCACATATTCTACTAACTCTAGAGATAGTAGCATTATTTAAGCTATAGTCGTACATAATTGGAGACTTAATTTTATGAAAGGTTATTACATTACATTTTAATGCGTTTAGTGCCATGAGGTTATCATTACACCATTTTTCAAATTTGTAGAGACAATTTTGCAATTTGTTACAATCCTCAAGTGATCGGATGCAGCCATAAATTTTTAAATCATCAGCATATAGTAAGTACTTGAATGGATGCAGGGGGAAGTTGATATCATTAATATACATTAGGAACAGAAGTGGCCCCAAATGCGACCCTTGTGGTACACCAGAATTGGCAGTGAAGACAGAGGACAGAACTCCGCTCACTTTAACATACAAGTTCCTATCATGTAGGTAACTTTCAACCCAGGCTAGGAGTTGACCACTTATGCCATATGCTTTTAGTTTAGCAATTAGAATTTTATGATTAATTTTATCAAATGCCTTTGAAAAATCTGTATAGATTGAATCAACCTGAGAGTGCTGGGACATGGAATTTATTATGTATTCTTGATATATTAGGAGGTTAGTTACAGTGGAACGACCTGGCCGAAATCCATGTTGCTCTTCCACTATCAGCGAGTTTAAGTCAGGAGCTATTTTGTCTACAATTATGCTCTCAAGAACTTTGGTTATTACAGACTGAATTATAATTGGTCTGTAGTTCGACACATCAGTTTTATCTCCACTTTTGAAGATGGGTACAACATAACTGGTCTTTAATGCACTTGGGACTGTGCCACTTTCCAGGGATTTATTAAACAATATGAACAAAGGATAGGCTAATGAATGACGACAACTTTTTAGGACGATTGCAGGAATGTTATCAGGGCCAGTACCATTTCACAACCAATTCGACAACCTACCTAACTAGAACTTCAGCTTGGAAAGTTGCCGATTACCTGCATACCCACTTCAGCAATGCTATAATTCCTATCACACAATGGAATGTGAATGCATATTAATACAATGATGGCTGGTTGGTGACGGAACGCGTAGTACAGGCCAGTTATCCTGATTACATCCCTGGTATCCCTGGAATCTAATTTAAACCGGAAAATTTTCAACCCCGTACATGGAGCAGATTAATGTCACACTTTGACGAGTTTAAGGGCCTTAGAAAGCAAATAAAATCGAGGCAAAAGCATTCCGAGATAATGAATACATTTAGGAGAGTTCCCCTTATTTTAGATTAAATACTTCTTTTATCAGCGGAAAATTCGAGCAAAAGTTTGGAATCATGCAAATATGCGGCCACTAAAAATAGACGTCATAAGAATGATACTTTCTCAGCGTGTAGTGAATCCGGTAAAAGAGTAACTCATCAAAAGTTCCATGAAGTGCAGAGTGTGGAAGCAACGTGACTGCGCATTTGAAGAGGAAAGTAGGTCAAAATATGGTCTTCCTGGTGAGATGACTAATGGTAATAACTAAGAAGACAATTTACAGGCAGTATTCACCAGTCGATGGTAAAATTCACTTAATCCTTCGGTGACTGTGCGGGGTAACTCAGTTACCCCAAATTATGTTAATGTTGTGTAATTTTTTCCCCCTCTTTGATATTTTTTGTATTTGAGCTCAACCAATCTATCGTTATTTAGGTGACGAATGATTTTTACACTTAAATTGTTTTTAAAAACTTCAATTTTTATTGGTGGGGTAACTGAGTTACCCCGCACAGCCGTTGGCGGGAAAAAACTTGTATACTATGTGAGTGCAGGGATAAAAGTTGAATGCAATAAATTTTATCGTATTATAACTTAAATAACGCCTCTATTCTACATGATGGCACCTTTTGTACTTGTTTTATTCATGGCATGTTAGTCAACGTTACAGTAGCAACAATACAATAGCAAAGTATGAAAGATTCCTGCTATTTCGCACAAAAATAATTGTAAAAACCTAAATTTTGCCTAAAATTTATTTACAAATTATACAAAACAAGATATTATATCATTAAAAAAGGGTCATGGAGCTCAATTACAGGAAAGACTAAAATACAGCACATTATTTTTTTATTATAAATGGGGTTCCTCAGATACCCCACATTCATTCGCGAAAGTTTTCTAGGCACAGTCACGCAAAGGCTAACTACACTCGCTGGAAATTTTATGACCTTCAGATCCTTAAACTTTCACCAAGATTGTGGATGCAGGATAAAATTTGAACTCCATGCTCACGAAACTAAACATAAATAAAACGTGCCATGTTAAAATCGAATTTTCAACCAGTTTATAATTACGTGGATGACACTTAAAAAAGTAGAAAAACGCCAAATTTCTTCAAACATACTCGCACACAGCAAAAAATGACCACAAACATCGGACCCGTGAGTCAAAGTAAGGAGTTTGAAACGCAAACACCACAGGAGACCATTCAACAAATTAATTTTAACAAATTAACATTAAACACAGTAATTTCATTTTAACGCAGATCTCTCATTCTCTGGTCCGAAAAATGTAGGATCTTTCAACAAAAAAAATTATGGTTCCTTGAGTGTATTTCTTACCCTTTGGAAGGAATAATGATTTCATTTAGGAATCGGATCGGAATTAAAAAGATCGGAAGAGTAAAAAAAAATACTAATGCCTTGAATGAACATTGAATGCCTTGAATGAAGATGAATATATGGAACAGGTTAAAGAGAAGAAATACGTAGGTGTGAAAAGATTAGCTGTTAGGAGAATTAAGTGGAGAAGTGATCCAATCGTCAACCAATCTTTGGATTGTTGACCAGTGATGATGATGACGATGATATGGATCCTTGTCAACGTTTGTCGGCGTCTCAACTTTAAAAATCTTGCTTCAGTATTTTCTTATATTTTAAATGATTTATGTTAGTATACATTCAAAAATCGATGCAAATATTAACGAAGTTGAGATTACACTCGATATTCTCTGAAAGGCTTCTGCTCGTGTTTAAAAACTTCATTGTCGCCAAAACTATGGATCGGAATTAAAAAGATCGGAAGAGTAAAAAAAATACTAATGCCTTAATTTCACTAAACTCTCAATAGTAGCAATTTTTTGGAGTTAACTTTTAGTTAAATAAAAACAAATTGCAATTGATAAATGAAAGCTAGAAAAGACAATGAATTAAGTATTCTGAGGAGATGATTTTTATACTGTGGTAAATATTATTGCTTGCGGAAAAAGTTTGACCATATTTGGTGGACTAATAATTTATCTATAGAAATATCTCATAAAAATAAAGGAAAAAGTGAAGTGTGCCCTTATAGGATAGTTAAAAGAGGAGAGGCAACTAATGTGATGCGAGACATAAATAAAACAATCGTAATTAATTTTATTCCCTATTTATCTGGCATATTTAAGTAGAGTCAAGCATTGGGAGAGATAGAAAAGAAATAACTGTTTTTGCGGACAGGCTGGTTAAAACTTAGGCTTGAAAAAAGCAATGGATTAGGAAGGTAAATACTTCCTCTAATAACGGCACATGATGAGTCTGCAGAGTTTTCAAAATCCCCACTTTCACTGCAGAGGGTATGAACGGAAATGACACGGAATTGGGTGAGAATGCGCACATTTCCCGTTGGCTTTCAAAGGATGTAAATGTTTTCCCATAACGCATTGCCGTGTGGCCTATATCGCAGGAAAGTGAGAGCGAGGAGCAAGTGCTGGAAAGAATTCATCTGCTGTCGATCAAAGAAATCTTAAAAAGCTACATCAGCAGATATGATCGGGACTTGAGAAAGGAAACGGTGTAAACGGAATTGCAAAGTTGAAACTGCCAGACATTCATGAGTGAATTATGAGCAAGGGCTTCATAAGCCCATTATAAGTCAAACCTAACTAAGTTATTTGAAGTATTAAATGGCAAAAACGTTTCCAAAATCTACAGGAAAAATATCATTCACGCTATCTCGAACCAGGATTTAAGCTACCTTCCCCTAATTATTCACTTATTATCCTTACTATTTCCTTATTACTGCGGAAAATAAAGTCCACCGCTGGCTGGTCCGAAATGGTTACCCAAATCAACAAATGAATTAGTTTCGTTAGAATTTATGCTATATTTCACATGCTTCCATTTAGGCCGGCACGTTTGGCGTAGTTATCATTGCCGTTTCATACTATGAATCCTATTTGCCATGTTGTCACGGCCGGGTGAACTCTTTCGCTGACTTCGCCAGACAATGGACTGTCCCTTTTCGTCGTTTATATCCCTTTAGTGCGGTCGCGTGATGTCGTCGCCTCTTCTCTCTCTCTTGGCCGTTACATTGCTACGCATTTCCACAATCTCTCCTTCGGTCGCTTCCTCTTAGGAGGCGTGATTCGGAGTGAGTCACGGGCGAGGGAAAGGAAGAAAGACATTAAGCACGCGCGGCACGGGCGTGACTCGTGCATTCTTCAGAAGCTCGTCTCCATTTCGGGGATCGTCATATTGTCTCGCCAACCCTTTCCTTTTCCTCACGTTGGAACCAAATCGGTTCCGCTTCCTGGTTTTTGTCGAGCGAAAGAATCGAATACCTTAGCTGTCGCTGTTGGTTGAACCAAGCGTGGTCAACGACTCCCGGAGTTCTCATGTCTCTCTCCTTACATCGCCTGGAGAGGTCCCTGGACGAATTACAATCCACGCCCGCCTCTTCCCTTGTGCGAAATGAAATACCGTTGTGAGGCCGCAACGGAGGTGAAGGTAGGATATGAGTTGGAAAAAAGGAACCCTTGTAGGTAAAACTAAGCATATTGTTTGGAAGATTTCAGAGTTTACCCAGGAAGCCGTTTTCAATATTTACCAGTATCTCCATTTTTAAAATTGGGAAAAAAATTCTGAGAAAAAATAATCGTATAATCGTATTTTCTACTGTGCTACTCTTTCCACACTGAAAATTTAGGATGATAGTCTACATTAAGAAAAACAATGCGTGGGGAAACGAAAAAATACGACCGTGCGACTGGTCTTTTTTCACGAGTAACTCATTAAACACTAAAGCTATCTTTTTGAAAATTTCACGGCACATTCGTGTTGTGTGGATCCTTGGAAGTGATCCTGGGAAGCACGATCACCAGCGACGGGAGAAGCGAGAAAGAAATTATCAGCAGAATAGTCTGAGCGAATAGATCATTCCAGCAAAAGAAAGACCTGCTTGCAGCGGGAAACTTAAATATGGAATTAAAGAAACAAATCATAAGAACCTACACTTGGAGTATGCTCCTAAACGGAAGTGAAGCATGGACATATGACAGCGGCGGAGAAAGCAAGGATAGAGGCCTTAGAAATGTGGTGCTACAGAAGAATGATGAAGACCAAATGGATCGACCGAGTTAGTAATGAGGAAGTCCTAAGAAGGGTAGGAGAGAAGAGAAGCCTCATGAATACCTTAATATGAAGATGGAACAACCTATAGGCCACTTCTTGAGACATTATGAAAACAATCACCGAGGGAAAAGTGGATGGCAAGAACGAAAAAGGAAGATTTCGAACAAAATATATGGAACAGGTTAAAGAGAAGAAATACGTAGGTGTGAAAAGATTAGCTGTTAGGAGAATTAAGTGGAGAAGTGATCCAATCGTCAACCAATCTTTGGATTGTTGACCAGTGATGATGATGACGACGATATGGATCCTTGCCAACGTTTGTCGGCGTCTCAACTTTAAAAATCTTGCTTCAGTATTTTCTTAAATTTCAAATGCTTTAAGTTAGTATACATTCAAAAATCGATGCAAATATTAACGAAGTTGAGATTACACTCGATATTCTCTGAAAGGCTTCTGCTCGTGTTTAAAAACTTCATTGTCGCCAAAACTATGGAGTTCCACATTTTTACCGTTTTGCAATCATCGCGTAAAATTCTAGGAACTTTCGTTCCATCATTAAAACAAAATGGACCACCGGCTTCGCGGTTATAATAATCACATAAATCACAGTTTTGGGAGATGGTCAATGGGAACGTTGAGCGTTCGACAAAGGGAACAGAATACCGACGCGTCGCGACGTAAGGAAATAGAAACCATATTAGAGGAAAGATAATTTAAATGAATGTAGCAGAGGAATTTCAGTGTAAAGCCTCATGATCCACTAGATACTTTCAAGTAAATATTAAAATTGTATAATATATGTACGGAGATGACTAATGCTGACGTTAAAAAAGCCCCGGCGTATATTAGTTAGAGAAATAACAAACACGGAATCCACCAAATAATGAGTATAGCTGGGTCAACACCCTCCATTCTCCTCTCTCTAAATGACCTTCATTTCCAAAAGTAAAACCAATTGCTGCACCTTTCCTTTCCCTTGTCATTTATCCTTGAGAATAATTGTTTCTTCGGAACTAAAAGCCGATTTCGGCAGATACCTCCCGGGTGGTCAAGGAGTATCTCTCATCAACAATGAAGGCATTTTTGGTTAGAGGTCATCACTATCCTCCGTCAGCCTTTCTTTATCTCATAAGGCAAGGAAGTTAAGCAGTGCTTCTAGGATAAACAAATGTCTCCCAGTTCGTTATAGAGTCTCCCATTGTGGGTGCTTTTGCTGGCAATTCTGACACTAAGCTTCACCTTAAACGAATCTAAGAGTAGTAGAATTTTTTTTTCTCCCGAAGTATAATATCAAACTTAAAGCGTGTTTTATGGGCAAATATGCGAGAAAAATGCGTACCTTAGAGTATGTTTTTCTACACAGTAATTGTTGCAGTACTTCAAGAAGATATTAATTACTGAAACGGAAAAAATTCTAAATGATAATCAAACGACTACACATATTCTCTTTGACTTTCAAAAAGTTGAGAGTGAAAGGATACCCAAATGTGCGCCCTAAGGTTGGTTTGATAGGTGCGGATAGAGCTCACCCACTTTTGAGTCGTTAACATGTATCTATATACTATAAAACCCACTTCCGGCCATTGACTGACTAATTCATACCAATTTTTGGAGACGAGATACGAGAAAAAGTCATAGAATCGTAGCCCTGTAAAATTGTCTGAAACCCAAAAAAAATTAGCGAAGCACTAAATTTTCTATCGCTGAGTATTACAGTGTAGCCAACTGCCTTGATGCCTCTCCTCATTCTATGTAGATAAATATTGCAAGAACTTGCACAATGTAAGCGAGAATTTTACGTAAAAAGGGTCGTGAGGTAGGGCAGGAGCTAATTCTTAAGAGCCACATGCTATTAACCACGAGTTATTGATTTATCACAGATGACCAAGGAAAAGACAAACAAATTCTCCAACCCAGTATGCGAGCGAAGTTCATTAACTTGATGGATTCCACCCAACAGTTGAGCAGTGGCATAAGCAGTGAAGAATTTTGTGCGTTAAAATTTAACCATTATTAATATTTTGATTGCGGCCTTACTTAATTGCGAATTCCTCAAGGGAATACTTCGACATAAATGTAACAGTGTATCATGCAATTTCTTGCTATGGATATATGTAGCACCATCCATTTTTAGCACACTTTACATTTACAAAAATAAGCGCATTTATCAGAGTGGCGATCATATTATATTAACTCCTTCAGTTAATCTGAATAACATTACATACCCTGCATATTTATCACTCCATATTTCAGCTAAATTTGCTGGTCAACGGTGAAAAAATAAGTGTCAGTGTTTCTCCATTGAAAATCAAAAATATAATGCCAGTAGAAAATACGGGTGTTTAAACACTGTTTCTTAAAACATTACGAGTCAAGTAAAAAGTTATAATAAGGAGTAAAACAATACCTAAATTAACAAAGTATTTGATAGAACGCAAATTTTTTAAAATATATATACAATTTTTGAAAAAGAAATAAAGGAGAATTTTATGGGACACCGAAGGCGACCAATTATGTTGGTAACGGGTGAAAGAAATTCCCCTTTGGAGTGGTTTTTTGTCATGATAGCGAGCTAAGACCGCAAATTAGAGAATTAGCATAAAAACAAAGCAAATGAATAATTCGTCGCCCTACTTGGATGGCGGCTGAGTTACATTCCACGGATTAATGACCCGAGGTGATGACGAATAATGAGTAACTGTAGTCACACTACTTGAGGCGGACAATTGTGCAGGGAAGATTGGAGACGGGGAATTTTCCGTCGCCGTGAGGAATGCCTTCCCCTGACTTGAGCGCCAGGAGAGAGGGGCTTGCATGGCGCAGGTTCAGCATCATTAACGGGGAATTAACGAGGTCCCATAACTACTGCGCAATGCTAAGCAAATATTTTCCCGCATTTGGAAATAGGTCTGAACTATGTATTAACACATATTACACTTCTTTCACAGACGGCATTCATCACTGAAAGGAAACACAATTCGGGCCACGTAACAAGATAACTGATCAATGAATTTCTTTTGAAATCAAATTTTTAGAGCCAAATACAACGTCATTTTCATATCACTAAATTCATTTTTCTTTATGTAAAAGATTAATAAGTTGTAACCTCAAATATATCACTCGAATGATCCAATCCGTACGCCGGTCTAGAAGAGTGAGGGTAAATATCACCCCAGACTATGTTTGAGTAGTAGGAATTTCGTAGATAAGGGGGGCAGATATTTTCCCTGATGCACCTCGCATTTCCAAGAGTTGATTTTGGAGTGAAAACTGGTGGTCAAACGCTCTACTTACAAGGCTACCACTCTCGGATAAAAAATGTTAATAACTAAATAAATTATAAACTTCAGGCTTAACTGCATGAAACCATTCCATTGAGGAAAATGAAAAAATAAACTTTGTTAGATTCTCTTACATTTCTGGAAAAAGCACGACCCGGGTTTCATAAGATAGTTACATCTTCAGATCACACGTATGATTATGCTATGAAACCCGGAACATGCACTTTTAAATATGTTAGCGAACCTAACTAAATCAATTTATGTTAAAGCGCCACCGTTTTATTTTTATTATGACACAGGCTTAGGCAGATTACCTCTGAGTATGGCATTTAATGAGATATTGTTCATTGATGCCTATACGCAAGTCTGGGTAGGTGTGAATGGAAGATAAATGTAGAGACTATACCCGCATTCTTAGTCGACCCTGTAGGGCCAACCGACCCTGGATACGTCATCAGCCCCTACATAAACCTATCTCGCCCTACATACGCCACATCGAGCCCTACATATAGCCGTTTTTGGAACTAAACGGGCCCTACTTGATGTAGGGTACCCGAACCAGCCCTACACCCAACAAAAAATTCGCGGCCAAATATCGTCTGCTGATCACTTCGATTGATGAATTTCTACGCTGTAATGCTTATTAAGCGGGACGAGCTCACACGGACTATTTTAAAATGTACAGAAACACAGCAGAAAGGTAATGATACTACCACATTATAGCCAATAAGTTAAATAAATTATAAAATTGACCGAACTAACAAGAACAATATAGCGGTTTACATTCGCCTTGCTTCTACGAATATATAAAAATATATTTCACGTTTGGCACTACGTCCTTCGTCCAGAGGATCATGCAGGGAGGGTGGATCCTGCTGGAACGCGGATGTACGCCCACTCATGAATAAATCAGAAGGCCTCTTACTCGGGTGATCGAACGGAAGAAAGGACGTTGTCTGAGGGGAGAGGGCAATGCTGGGGTCCTCGCTACCGAGCTATTTCCGTCGCATACCGCACGACCGGATGGCGGCGCTCCGTCCGAACGCATTGCCTCCACTGGCCCGCTGGCCTAGTGACGAGACCCCTACATATTACGGCAATCTGATGAGTTGTAAATCATTTACATCAATCTAAATTGAATGCATTACCATCATTAATCTTACAAATGATAATTGGGTCGTTTATTCAGGGAAGAAAAGATGAGTGTCGACGAATGTAGAAATAATTTCCTCTCTCAGCCATTTTCGCAATACTTTTATACGCATGAAAAAATTCGAAAGTTACTGCCCTGTAATAACGAATTGGGGACGTCATTAGGTATTAGTGACGTCATTACATATCCGGTCCATTGAATCATTCAGGGAAAACCATTAATTGAGAGATAAAAAATCGCTCGCTAGAGTGCGGTTAGCAACGAACCAAACGAGACGGATGCGCGAGGCAAAGGGGTGGCGGAGAAGCGTTGAGACACTCGACGACAGTTAGTGACGTCATCAAATTGAATGTGAAAGGGGAGAGGCCCTCGATTTTTGTCGCAAATAGCCCGAGAAGCCGGAGAAGGATCAAGACACTGAAAAATGCAGGTTAATTTCTTGTTCAAACTCTATCAACATCGACGAAATAAATAACTAGTAAATGAGCCGATTGTACAAAATGGAACGCTGTTATTGCATGCAATAACTAACCAGTTCTTCAGCCAGTAGAACTGAAAAGGCGAGCATTTCATTTGGAAAATATCTCAAAATCGCTGAGAAAAAATAATACCAGACATAATTATTTTGGCGATCCAAGGAAAATTTTCACTGAACCTATGTTGAAGAGCTAAATCAATTGAAATAGCTCTTTAACTTCTCGCTTTTGAACATTGCAACGCATTGTATTGAAGTTCTACGGTGTTCACGATGGCCTTAGGCGATGCTAGCTTGGTAATGAAATCATTTGTTTTCAAATATCTCATGAGGGCAAAGAAGAAGTGGTTCTGTTCATCGATACTTTAAGTCAGCAACGACTAAAACAATTATTTAAGTAAAATCGTCAAATTTGAAAACTAAGATAATTAAAATGCATTGATGCCTTAAGATTTACTCCTCCTCGGTAAAATAAATTTATATACAACCTGTTGAAATTCAACGGGTTGCGAAGACTGAATGGATTTACGTATACTGAAGAAATGATTTACTGTTTTAAGAAGGTTTTGATAAATTTTTTACCAAGAATTATCCCACCACCTATAATATGCCTACATCATATAATTAAGTAATTTATTACAAATATTCGGTATCTAGGAAAATATCTTGCCTCTATTCCTAAAATGTATCAATCGCATTCTCTTCCTCCACCTTCATGTGATCTGCACCTTGAAAACGAAGTTCATAGAAACAATTGGCTGCGGCTCTCCTTTCCCTGCGAAATGATATAATTTTTTCACCATATTAAGAGTGGAAAATATTCAAAAGAGCTAAATAAATAAGGTACGCACAGAATTCAACGCTAGTCTTATGAGAGTCTAAAAGTTAACATAAATAGGGTGAAAACCACCCCAAAAATTGTATCGTACATCACAAAAATCCTATCTTAATGCGCCTATACATGACACAATGCATATATCCTGAAGATTCCGTGGCAGTATCTTCAGCAGTTTGGGCTTTTCAATCAAGCCTCCTTTACATGAGAGATAAAACACTTAAAAATCACTTAAGCTCATGAAAATGGCTTATATGACAATGTCCTTCGTAGGAATTGGTGATGAAATTTTTAATAAAAATTATTAAACGACGAACTAAATTTTCAACTACGCCTCATTTTCCACCGCCCAAGTCTTTCTTTAGGACCTCGCTTTGATAGCCCCTCCGTCTAGCGTTATAATTGCGATGGCGACTTCTCATCAACAGCCCATACTACGCTAGCAAGCACTTTCCTCGAGAAGATAGCGCACGGTCATTCCAGTGTTTATCCACCGGGCGCGGCGCGTCGAGGCCAAAAAAGAACAGCTTCGTAAGCTACCAACATAAAGATTAATAAGCAATCTTTTGGGCATCACTTATCACTCAAAATTTCTTAGCTAGCAAAGCAACCTAGATATAGCTAATTACGAGGGACACACTGCGTTTCAAAGGTCTTCGTATCATATTCTGCAAGGCAAGCAGCTAAAAAATAAGACGAAATGGGATGACCCATGAAGGTTTGGATAAATTTGTCTTTGTAGATCCAGGATTTCTATGCACGAACTAACGCATACATCGTGTCGATGGGGCCAAAGCAACATAATAAACCGCGTATCAAATAAAATATAACAAGTATTTCCACAAATTATGATAACCTTCTTCAATGCGGACAAACTCAGCCCGAAACTGTCCACATACGACCCTATCATCCAACAGTTAACAAATTCAATTTTGTATTGTAGCGATGGAGAATGATGAAGGTTACATGGATCACCCTAGTGAGCGATGTAGAAGTCCAAAGTAGAGTAGGAGAGATAGGAAACTTACGGAAACTTTAAGAAGTCGGAAGAACTGAACTGTGCACATCTTGAGGCACGGTTGCCTGATGAAGGCAATCATTGAGAAACAATTGGATTGCAAGAACAGAAGCAAAACCTCGGATTAAAGATATGTAACAGCTAAGAAGGATGTAGAAGACGTTTCCTGGCCATCGAATCTCCGCGAGAAACACGAAACCTTTTCCTAGAAGCAACCAAAAATACCCTTTTTATATTTTCTTTTGAAGAAACGCTTATTTAAGCCTTTTTTAGGCAAAATATATGAGCTGATACAATATATTTTGCTTGAAATCATGAGTAATAAAATAAACGCGGTAGTAGAATAGTACAAAGATCTGGTATAAATAACAGTCTAATGAAAAAGGTGTTAAGTAGCCTTCAACGATGAAAAATTGTGTTATTCGTGAAAAAATGTGGAAAACAAGGATGATCTCATATTTGATGTAATGTAACCGCTAGGTACATACATGGTACGACTCAGTCGGTTGTTTGCATTTTCACACGGTTGTGGTAATTGGCTTGAGCTCGAAGAAAACTCTGCGTGATTTCCATGTGTCGTTTTATTTTCCACAGGGATGTCATATGGAATACGCGCAGACTTACTGACTCCAACTTATTTATTTAGGCTATAATTACAGATCCATATATGCCCTGGACGTAGGAGGAAATGACTTGCAGTTATTTCGCAATTTTTTGACGGTTATTTGTTGACCATGAAGCCATTTTTTATTCTTTCCCACGGATAAGTATCATTAAAGAGTGTTTGTTGCAGTCTATAAACAGTTACTTGCCACTTAAACTACGTCTGTGCCACTATTGCCTGCATTGGTCGCCACAGCTGGCCATTTTTAGCGGGAGAAAGGTCATTACCAGTGATATCATGGTGCCGAAACGCCGTTCCGGCATTGGTTAACAAAAGACGTAATAGTCAAATAACACTTTTATCAATTTTGTTGCCTCAAAATTTTTAATACATACATTCGTTGCCAACAAATTGCAATAAATTGTCAATAATAACTTTTAATGAAAAAAACACACAGAGTAATATTTCACTCCTAAAAAAGTTAAGGGAAGTGCGTTCCGGCCATGCATGCGTTCCAGTGCGTTCCATGTTAATTTTGCCATGACGTCACAGGTCACTACGCTACCAAAAGAAGACCAAATAAAATATTAATACTATAGAAAACTTCATTACTACTACGCAGAGTACACAGTACTAAACTGGGATAAATAGCAATGAAAATAATGTAAATTAACAATTGATAATTTAATGCCTCATAATTCATCCCTTCGTCGAAAACGTTCCCTGAAGTAAATTTTTGGGGATAATGAAAATTCTTGACTTACTGTGAAAGGCACGCGTCACCATGCTTCAACAAAATTCCAAATGAATTTCTGATCTAAACCTTAAACCGATATTTCGAAGTAGCTCCAAAAGCTGTACACCCAGGATTACTATGTACGAAGTAATGCATACATCGTGTCGAAGGGCCAAAGCAACATAATAAACCGCGTATAAAATAAAATATAACAATTATTAAAAATATGATAAGTAGCAGATGACGAATACAACACTCATCCCATGATAAACACCATAGATCTACATTTTCAGCCATACCTATATTCTATCTCGCAAGCCTCCTCAATAAGAGAGGCGAGGGATATTAGGACCGTTAACCTGGGAGAATGATTAAGGTACGTGTCGCGAGTTTTTCGATTGTGGTCCAAGTTTTATGTAGTTCCTCATAAATCTGGAAAAGCTAATTCCCATGTTTGACGACGTATCTCTTTTATTTTATCGTTTCTGTCGGACCGTGGAAATACAGTGCGGTTCAAAAGAATTCCTCCGAGTCACTAATATGATTCACCCCACGGGAGTACAGTTACCTGGGATGAAAGAAACATAACAGACATAAAGTTCCTAGACCTAAGTTAAGATGGCATTTATGGCAAAAAGGCCACCAATCTGCTCCAATGTCCCTATAATGGAGACAATGAAGTATGGGAAAATATTTTTGTGGGCAGTGACCCTCTAGGAATCTGAAACATGGATCATAGAAAAACCATTGGAAAAGCTAATCAGAAAAGAACAGAAACCTTCGGAACCCGATGCCGGCGGCGCGGCGGGTGTTGAAGATCAAATTGACGGATAAGGGTAAGACATGAGATGGTGTACCGAATAATAGGAGAAGAAAATGAAATTTTTAGCACAGTATCTAACGATTTTATCGTTGGATTATTCTTCCTCATAGAATGATCCTCCAAGATCGTTAGAACATTAATGGCTTGCCGGGTTTCGCTTATAGTAGGGCCCTCTTCGCTTCTATAGCGTTGAGGTGTTTTTCCCCGTCCCATTCCTTCCGCACCTATCCTATCCCAGAGGCGTCGACGGGCTCCTATCGCGGCGGCGCCTCTTTCCTTTTCCCTTCCTCTCCAGCCCCTCCCCGGGTGATCGGGCGTATAAGCCACTGGCTTGGTTCCCGGCCCCGGTGTGTTGTCTCCTTGAAGGGTTCCCCTTGAACCCTCAATCCATTTTTTAGCACAGTGATCTACGGAAAATCGTAGAAATTTCCTTCCCCATAGGAAATTTTTTTCTTTTCTGTAGAAATATTAAATCATGGTTTTGCTAGTAGTGGGCACTGTCGTTTCCATAGTGGCGCGGGTATTCCCTTCCAAACCTATCCCTTCCTTGGAGGTGTCGTCGGGCTCTCATCGCGGCGATGCCTCCTATCACGGGCTCCTATCGCGGCGGCGCCTCCATCCTTTTTCCTTCCCATTCCAATCTCCTCCCGGGATGTGCGGGCGAATCAGTTGTATTACTGGGTCCCGGCCGCAGCGGTGCGTTGTAACATTCAAAGAACCCCCCTTGGGTTCTCATCCTCTGTCGAGCTGAGTATTCCGAAGAAGGATCCGAAAGAGATATCTTATGGCAGTCTATCCACCGATAATATGATGGAAAATTGAAGGAGAAATTCCCCATACAAGTGCTAGCATTAGGTAACTGTGTGAGTCAGGGAAAGAAGGAAAATAGGCAGAAGAACATCAAGTAACTGAAGGAAATTGCTTCGATAAGGGAAAAATGGAGGAATAAAGTACCCATTTTTTACAATTAAAACACACTTCCGACCACTTACTGATAAAAATTTTTAGATTGAACGAGACGAGATATGACAAGTCATTGAATTAGCCCCATCTAAAATCAACTGAAACTCATGGTAAATTTACGAAACGTTGAATTTTCTTCCTATTACAGTATTGCCAACTGCCTCCATATCTCATCTTTTTGGGGCGTTTGGGGATCAAATAATCGATGTTAATGAGGACTGTGAACATCGCGGAGAAGTTTCTTAATGGAACCAAAGTCATTGTGGCAGCCAGTAGTCCATACCGCGTAAAGTCAGAAAGGATGGAAGCGAAGAACTATCAGGTATTCCTAGGATTCAATTTAAGTAGGTTAGATATCATAAAAAAAGCGATGCTCAACCGATTTGCGCCCACCGTAACCATATGACTACATCCTACCATTCTAAGAATATAAGACTTTTGAGAAAACTCGAACTCTGTCGAACTGTCACAAATATAGAAGCTTGCAATAACTTAATCCCATTAAGAAATTAAGAAAAGACTGACAAAAATTGTAAGGACTGTCAGATTGACCAGAAAATACCGCAGGTCGAGTAAGCGAGTACCAATGTTAGGAATGTCACGGACGCTGAAAGAGGTGGCTGGAGTGAGGGCTGAGAGCGGTGGGTGGGCGCCACCCTATAGGCGCCATACGAGAGATCTATACGCATGACTAAGTATGGAAAAACATACTCTTCGGTCGGGCTGGGTTCCGCCGCTATCCTAAAGCACCTACGTGGAACGCGTCACGTATGGTCCAAGCATTCTCTTCCACCTAAAGGAGGAGTTATACCACATCCGAAAAGCCGCAACAATGGTCGGAAGCTTATGGGAGCAGAGTTCATCAGGTATCATCCACTTTAGAAGGTGGAGAATGACAGGCCAATGTAGGAATGCTTAGAATTCCATGGATACTTCACAAAAAAATGAACAGGCACAGGGAAGAAGACGTGGGAAGGAGAATAATATCTATAGCATGGACTTGTGGAGGCCGACAAAGGAACTTAAAACGACCTTTCCGTTAGATATAAACTTAAAACTAAGCTACACAAAATTCATAACGAGCACAAAAATTCACCACTTTTAATTGGTACTCAACTATTTGGCGCCTGGGCAATTACAACTTATTAAAAATTTAGATACCAGTACATTGATAAACGAACAAATAAAAATATTGCATACTAATTACATTAGTCAATTACTATCGTTTTCATTAACCCATCGCATTTCAAATTATATTTTGAATTGTCACATAATCTTAGCAAAAATCATTTTTTTGCCAAAACGATATTTATATTCAAACATTAATCACAATTTTCGCAGGTCTAGTCAAGTATCGCCATAAAAACCTGAGTAAAAATGCAGATTTTCATCCTCAACTTCTACAAAATGTAAAATGGAAATACTATTTCTTGACCACCTGTCGAAGACGTATAATTAGAGAAGAATATTTCTCGAATTTTCACTGAAATGACATGATAAAGTACAAAAAAACCAATGGTATTCTCCAAACTTTAATATATGTCTCCACCACAAACCATGGCTTCAGCACTATGTCACTTTCAAGGCTTACCATTTGTTGTTAATTTTTAATTATGGACATATCGCATTTTCACCACGCCGAGCCAGGAACAATTTCATACTAAAATGATATTACTTAACATCTCGATACAACCTCCATAATTTCATACTGACAATGAGTAGTGAGTGGCCTGCAGACTTCCACGGGCTTGGGGACCGCTGGTGAGGTGGAAGAGAAAGGGAAGCACGGAAAAAGAGAGTGAAATAGGATGAGGCTCCATTGGGGAAAGGGGAAGGGGGGACGTCACGAAAGAGAAGAGGCCCTTCTTCCTAACTGCGGAGGGGAGGGATTGGGTTGGCCGCGGGGTGTGGAAGGGGAGTGTGAATGGAAGAAGGGGTGAGGAGGCGAAAGGAGAGTAGTGCCGCCGTAAGGTTCAGCGACCTCCAGAGGTCGTCCTTCTGCCGCATTCCAGGCGCACGTCAACAGTCGTTATATAGCAGGCATAAGGAGGGAGTGGGAAGGTTGTGGACGAGGATGTGAGGCCTTGGTTGAGAATGCCAGAGGTGAATGTGGGTGATGAGCGGGGGAGAAGAGAGGGTGGGTAGTTCATTTAATGCGGGCCAGGGGGGCTTAACTAATAATTCAATAAACGGTAAGACTCCATCACGTCTCAATATATGGCCTATAAGGTATTCGTCTCCTTATCAACGTTATCTACATCTACATACTACCTGGCGAGCAACCTCTAGTGCAACGATCTTCAACCCGCGACCAGCAGGCTGATTTCTTGCGGCCCCTAGAGGCTAATAAAATATTGCATCGCGAAACAAATATCGGCACACTGGTCAAAAATAGACAATGTCAACAATTGCATTGATTGCTCGAATTTTTTTGACGAATAAAGATTATTGCATATTAACCCTCTTCGCTGTGGCACACTACGGAAACCTAACCGTCACATGCGGCGAAAGCGCTAAGCGCATAGCAGGCAGGAAGAAAAGGTACGTTCACAACAGGTAAGGGTTAAATAAAGATTATGAGCGGGGGCGGAAAAGGTATGTAGTTCATTTAATGCAGACCGGGAGAGCTTAACTAATAATTCCGTTAGCAGTAAGACGTACAAATAAATCATTACCGATCAACAAGCCAAAGATTGATCTGACGTAGCTCTCCACTCAATTTTCCTATCGGCTAATCTTTCCACACCTACGTATTTCTTCTCTTTTACATCCTTATTCACCTGTTCCATGGATGTGTAGTTTATTTAATGCAGGCCAAGGGAACTAAACTAACAATTCAACTAGCAGTAAGAAGAACAGAAGAATTATCATCATATCTGTTCAACAATCCTAAGAATGGTCTGACGCAGCTCTCCACCCAATTCTCCTATCAGATAATCTTTTCACATCTATATATTTCTTTTTTATACATCCTTCTTTACCTATCTCATATATTTTTAATTAATAACATTAAAATTAGGGATGAGTCGATTCCAAATGTCGATTCTCGATTCCACCGATTCCCGGGCACGGAATCGGAATCGAGAATCGATCGCCTAAAGTCGATTCCGATTCCATCGATTCCAGGAAGATAAATGTTTTGAGCATAGACTATAAGTTTGGGGCATAAATGCTGCCACACACCTAAGCGGCCGCGGTGTCAGCCTTGCCCGCGCGGAGGATACGCCCCGCACGCGGGTGCTGCGACGAACATACCTAAGCGGCCTCGGAAACATGAAAATGTCGGCAAGAGCGACAAACCGACGAACCCTGAAATACCTCGTGTTCATGAGTAACTCTAAGAGAAAAAAAAAATTGGAAACCACGGGATCGGGAAGCAAGGCATGCGTTTTCCGTCCTTTTATTAACCGCTGGTCACGGCAAATCAAATTGTTACGATTATGAATCACATTCGGAGAATTCATCTGGACCACCAATTTTAAAGTATAATTGATCGAAATATATTTTTTTACTTTCGAATGATATTTGAAGTCTGATGATAATAAAAACGTGCAGAGAGCGAGTTTTTCTGTGAAAAAAGTTTCTTATAAATACGCGCTGAGAGCGGTTTTTTTTATATAAGTAACTTTTTGACTAACACGCGCCTGCGTCAATAATAAAAAAAATTAGACACATTCGCGTTTGTATAGCCCAGTTTCATCAATGCAGCCCTTGAGGAAGTTTATACTTGCTTGGCATAAGCCGCCGCGGCCTCCGGGCGGACTCGACAGGTTGCGTTCGGCCGCCACCGCGCACCCGCCAGGCTGCTCTGGTATGTATCGACGCCATGAACGCTACATTATTGTTTAGCCACCGCGGCCAAACGAGAATGTAGCCACCGCGGCTTTTGTTATTTTTAGGGATGGTCGGATCGGATACCTCGGATCCAAATACCCGCGGATATTGCCCTTCATCGGATCCAAAGTCGCGGAAGACATCGGATCTGGATCCGAAATTTTAAATAATAGCTTCAGTGAATGCAACGCCCCATAAGAGTGGAAATATATCCGATTCTCTCTTCGAATGCGCCGACGCATGCGATTCTTGTCCTACTCATGAACTGTTTTGTTTGAAAGCTCTCGCAGAGGTTGCAAGTAGAATTTCAGCCGTGGCCAGGATTTTCAGCATTTCAAAAGTAACTATGTCGCAGATTTCAGAAAACCACCCTCGGCCGTCCATCAGCCCGTGCCTCTGTTGTTTTTTTTTTCGCATCCGAAATCACACGGACCAAAAATCATTGTCTTCTAAGGAAAATATCAAATCACACGAAAACAATTGAAGCGTGTTTCATCCATACCTCGTGTCACCAACTGACCTTTTTTGGCCTACCTGCTTCAATTCTCCGTTTCTAGACTACAAATGCTAGGAGAGTGACTTTCTGGGAAAGTGTTAAAATTAGTTTAAAACCCATTATTTAGTGCCCGGTTTTTTCAACAATTTTCCCCCTGGTTTTGGATCCCCCCCCCAATTGAAATTCCTGGCTACGCCACTGCTCCTTCCCCTCCACCTCTCCTTTACACGCTTTTGCTGCCCACTCCTTCCTCATGCTGAGCGGTTGAGCACCTCGTCGCACGTGACGTTAATACCGTTTTAAATACTTTTAATTGTGTAGCTGATTGCGCAGTTGCAATTTAATTTAATGATGCACCGATAAAAATGTCTTTCATTGTGTATAAACATTTTCATTAACAGGAGAACCAATGAATGCAGTGTGCGTGCACTATGGCGTAAATTATTGCGAGGATGTGCTAAGTCCACCTCACCATACTGAAGCATTTTCGGATGAAACACAAGTCCGTATGCGATGAGAAAGTAAAATTCGGGGGAAACGCGTGTGAGGAAAATTTGAATTCAGTCGATAGCAGGGGGTTAGCCAGGAATTTTGTTAAGGGGGGGTCCAAAACCAGGGGGGAAAATTTTTAAACAACAGGGTACAAAGGAGAGGTTTTCAAACTAATTTTAACGCCCTTCATATTAGAAAAAATTTCATTTTTTTGCATTTTTGTAAATTCGTGATTTTTAATATTTTGTTTCCTTTTATGAAGGAAAGTAATTGTGTTTCTATAATTTGGGGGGGTCCTCTCGCTACGCTACTGGTGAGTGGTTCATCCTAAGATTTTTCCTATTTTCATTTCCAAACCCAAGCGTAACAGTTTAGGCCCTGAATATGTAAAGATGTTTTTAAAAAACAACTTGAAAGCCCATATAATAATTTTTAATTGATAAAAATATTAAAATGTGTATGAAAATCTAAAAAGCATTCCATTGATTGTATGCACCCACAATAAACTTGAATAATGACTTTGTGAAATCGCAGGAATTTGAAAATGCATTTGGATTAAAAAATATCCAATTCGAAAGATCTGGCTCCAAAAACCCTGGATCTGTCCATCCCTAGTTATTTTATTCCATTCAATTATTAAATTTTAATGACAGCAATACCACAGATAAATCAAAATCCCACCTGCTATAAGGAGTAAGAATCGATGGAATCGGAATCGAGAATCGGGAATCGATTTGAAGGAATCGGAATTGGAATCGGAATCGAAAAAAAGTGGAATCGACTCATCCCTAATTAAAATTATACAGTTAAATTAACATACACAATTATAACTTGCTTTCACACCCTATCCATCTACTTGTCCCTTAACGGCTGTCTTTATCAGGCCATTATCTATCAAGATAGGTAGTTTATTTAATGCAGGCTAGAAGAAATTAATTATCAGTTCAATCAGCAGTAAGACGTGTAAAAAGGATCATTATCATCACTTGCCAACAATCCTAAGATTGGTTTGGCGCAGCTGCCCACTCATTAATACAACCGGCACCGTAGGATTTATATGTTCAATATGCGTGCATAATATTTCAGTTAATTATGTAGAAAATTAAGCTCATCACCATCTTCATCATCATCACTGTCAAAAATCCTACGATTGGTTTGACACAGCTCTCCACTCAATCCTCCTATCGGATTTTTTTCACATTTAAATTTTCACATTTAAATATTTCCTATTTTCACATTTAAATATTTCTTCTCTTTTACATTATTCTTTAAATGTTCCATACATTTTATTCGCGGTCTCCTTTCCCATCCTTGCCATCAACTTGTCCCTCGACGATTGTTTTCATCAGGACATCACGTATTAATGTATAGCCTATCAGGTTTTATTCGCCTCCTTATCAACGTTATCTACACATACATACTACCCGGCGAGCAACCTCTAGAGCAACGGTCTCCAACCCGCGGCCCGCAGGCTGATTTCTTGCGGTCCTTAGAGGCTAAATAAAATATTGCATCGCGTACCAAATATCGACCCACTATTCAAAAATGAACAATATCAACTATCGCATTGATTGATCGAATTTTTTGACAAATAAAGATTATTTCATTTTGGAATTATATGTTTATTTTTTAAATGTTATTGATGTAGTGGTAAAGTGACGTGGAGCATTGAGGCCCTCCGGACGATGTGTAATCGATTTTTGGCCCTTAGATTAAAAAAGGTTGATGACCCCTGCTCTATAGTGTTTACTAAGGGGTGATCAATACCAGCATGCAGGAGGATCACCACACGTTCATCAAATATGCACACCACATGTCAAAGAAAGACTATGCGTATTAGCAAATTAAGAGCCCATATTCATACAAAGGCAAAACTTGCCAACGGTTAGTGATTCCTAAAATAAATCCGTGCAAGGTTAGTACAGCGGTAAAATACATACATGCAATGAGGTATCCTTGCAAGTGACACCATTAATTTTATTAATCGAAACATCATTGCTACCCCCATTGTTAGAGGAATGAAAGACATTTTAAATCTCTCTGTTTTGCAATCTATTTATTTTTCTCGTGTTTGCGTCTACCGTAGTTTGAAATATTCTCACGACACTTCCCTTCGACTCTTCTTCGCGCTTTCTCCGACATGGAGGTCGCAAAATCATGGTTCTATTTTTTATTAGTCTCCCCGGAATTCATTTCGCATTTATTCTTTAAAAAGAAAATAAATCACGGAATGAATCCCAGGAAAAAAACACTACTTCATGCGCAGAAACAGATTATTTTATTACGAGTATATAGTACTGCTTTTATAAAGTATTTCTCACTACAGCCACATATGAGAGTGTACCTCAGTGGTGTAACTATGGGGGGATGACGGGATAGATCCCACCCCCCCCCCCCCCCAAAGCCTCTGCGAAATAAAAAAGTTATTCAAAACTAACAATTGTCTTGTTTTGAACTTAAATAACTGAATCTGCTTAAAATTAAATTTTTAGAGCCAAAGTGATGTAAAATGTATATCCAGGCATGTCATTTTTCAAAAATTTTGCCGAAAAAGTTGCCTGGTGGGTGGAGTAGCCACCCCAGGCCATCCCAAATCCTCCCCCAAAGCATATTTCTAGTTACGCCACAAGATTACCCATACAATTGTTGGTTTACTTTTAACAGCATCAAGTAGACATAGTTTTTTTTACAACTTCTCAGTTATATTTTTATAATTTGTATTTTCATTTAGCACAGTTCCTGACATGAGAGAGTTTAGATTCTATTTTTTTCAACTCTATTTCTCCATGTAATGTTTCTTTCATTCCTATAGTAGCGGAATGAAAAGTAGCTCGGAGAAAGAATTTCACTGCACAATGAAGTAGAAAATACACCATAAAAGCAAAGAGATTTTTAAATACTGCAGCATCAGCTGTAACACCCAGACATATAACAGTAAATTATCAGTAGGTATATTTAAATGAAGGTTCGCAGATGCTCAGTTTTATTTTGAAATTCAGTGTTACATAAGTTCGGGGGAATAATATTTCCTTAGGCATGCAAAATTCATCCATGTATTCTACGGTTTCAAGATGGATTTATAATTGCTGATGTAATCACCTCCACCACGTTAAGCGATGAGAGGAAATTTCGGAAGAGAGAAATTAGGTCAAGTGAAAACGAAATTGACCACGGAATTGCGATCATCCCTTTTATTTTCATCGCCGCATAGTAAAATAAATCCTGACAGTAGCAAACCTGACAGACAACATACCATAGCCATAGTAGCAGCCTCAATCTATGCAATCACGTAGCCTTAAAATAGTTAATTTTTACATTTCAGCCTAGTCAAGCATAAGGAATTAAATTATAGAAATAAGAAAATTAAACCTTCAATAACATAGAAGAGCTCCGAATATTTTTACAGACGATAGGGAACTGGAGGAGTCATTACTCCCTTTGATATCACTTAAAGATGACGTTGGGGCTGTAACGACAGCTTCCCATAAACTAGGAAGCCATTTATTACACCGTTACTATTGTACATAAATAAAAGGACACAATGAATAGGAATAGCTACCATAATCATAAAAAACACATTGCTTAAAATAGGTTAAGTACGTTAGCAATTAATCCATGGAGTGTATATGATGAAAGTTTTTCATATTTCTAAAAGTAAATTGTTATTGATAATTTACAGATATTGTACCCATAACGTGATCTCTATGATAAAACACTCGCAAAAAATGCAAAATATAAGCTTCAATAACTGCAATAATACTTAATAGCAAAAAATAGCGTCAATAATCTGGGGATAACATTATTGATAGTAAATTGAATGGTACTAAATTTAAGGTATAGATAAAATTATACCTCAAATGAACCGAATATAAATATAAAATTCGAGGAATCAAGCGAGATGGAGTGGAATTGATTCATAATGAAAGATAATTTGCAATTTTCCACAAAAATTTTTGTAGAAAATTGCAAATTATCTTTCATTACGAACATAAATACATAAGATGAGTGTGTAAGCTAACTAAATAATAATTCATGAACAGATTAGAAAGTGAAGACTTTTTTAATATCTATTGAAATTACCTTCGGTACACATCCATGAACCAAGAATTGTCTTCTCTACATGTCAGTTTCACGACGTTGGATCTTAACACTTCTGATTGAAAAGAGCAGGTACAGGTCCTGTAATATGCATGACTTAGCGTACTGTGTGTTCTAAGAAAATAACTTTTCAAAATTCAGCGATGAATCTAAAACGTTCGCCAAAATTATGTAGCAATAAAATGCAGCCTCGATAAGAAAATAATTTCGGCCATATGCACTCTCGCAGAATGAATTCCGTCACGTGCAAAATCGTCTCACGCCGCCGGATTACCGTTCCTTTGAAAGGAACGCGCAAAAAAAAGTTGAACCGCAACTTGATGGTGCAACAGAGAGGACGTTTTTGGGAATTGCCGACAAGAGTGGTGCAGTCAAAGGGCCTTCCGACCAATTCAGTTGGATTCGCGGAATGTGTAACACTACTCACAGGTGGCAAGAAAGTCGATCACCTGTGGAGCGAAAGAGATGATATCTTTGATTTTTTGCATTTCTACCCTTCTTAGGACTGGACAGAGGTCGCCATTTCATAAACCTGAGTTTATCGATTGTTGTGCGTCTACAGTTTTCTAAGTACATTACAATTATTTCTCAGAACCCACAGGTCAACAAACGCCGTATTTAATTCGCCAAACAAGAGATAATTTTGAAATCTACAGTTTTTATGATTGATACTCTATATTGCTCGAATTACTTCCGCATCCTTCCACATTACAGGTATAGAAATTTCACTTTTTTAGCCAAGTCTAAAGCGTATCATACATGATGTCCCCCAATGTAATTAGTGCGATACTATTAGCTACACTAAATGGACGAGAGCGATTCAATACCGAAGGTAATAGACAGAATAAACTAGACTCAATGGCTATTTACTTTCATTTGAATATATGTGCTTCAGAATTACCGAGCTTATATTGCTAGAGAGACTATGGAAGATTGTTGGATGGCTAGTGCACCTGAACCCATTCTTCTGGGCATGAAAAAACAAGTAGGAAGCACTTAAGTGAATCAGTGACCTTCCTTTTTATTGAGGGACGAATGTTCACAACATAAAAATCCAATCCATGCACCAACAGTGAGTCTCTAGTGTTCTCTGATTAGTCTCTGATCTCCTGCAGTCTTGAGGACCATGCTTTGAGATTGGTTTCTCCAATGAATGAGTTCTCGCTCTTTAAACCTATCTTTTCTTATCACTTCCCTCTCTCAATATCCCTTCTACGAACAAAATCCCACTCCGTTTCAATAACACTTCCAAGCTCAATCATAGGCATTCATGCATCACCTCTAAAGACAGTGTAAACCAAAACACCTAAATATATGACTTATGTACATGTATGTACCTACATCGCATTCCACCGCGCTGTCAGTACACATGCAAAAATATTTATTTTTCCGTCTAATATTAAAGTGTTTGCGCAGCTGTTACCATAATTTATCACATTATACGATTCAATTTCATTCCTTTTACACCATAATAGAATGCGCCGAAATACCTCGTGTGATAGGGCCTTATATTATATTATCGATTTATATATGGTTCACCATTTGAGCTACCCGATTTTCGGTAAGAGGGAGGAGAATATCAATACATAGATTAATTATATCAATTAACGGCCGATTAAAGACCAATGATGGCTCATTTGGCATGGAGGACCAAACATATTGATTGTTTCTAACGTAATGCCGAGAATCAAATAATTGGTTAAGTTTCTAGCGATTAAGAAATTAAAAATAATGATGAATTAGCGATTCATAATTTTCCTGACAAAGGCAAAAATGGTGGAAATACCCAATTAGGAGATTTGGATAATTTGGATAATCTAAGTTTATACATCAAAGAATTTTAATCGCATTCACTCATCATGATACTTAATTGTAATTAATAAAATTACATTCAGAAACTTAATAATTAGACGAACTCCATGATTCATTACCCAATTTTAACTCAAATTGAATTTTTTTCTGTACCGTCCAAACGATGAATGTTTCACATTTTCCAGTGAAAAACGATACAATGCTACATACAACTTCTATTTTCATTGGTATTCCTAAGAGCGTCTTTACTGAAGATTATCTTCAATGGCATTAGTATTTCATATTATCTTTAGATCAAAAACTTTGACAAATCCATTAAATAGAAAAAGAAAATAGGTAACACCCATAATACAATCTTCGATACACGATGGAAAATGTGCACTAATGACTATCTACAACTATAAAATACAATTCATTAGAACGATGAATGGAAACAAAAAATAACTATAGCCAAATATATAAAAATAGCGCCAAGTTAACAAACAGTCGGGTTAATCTCACATTCTTTGGTGAATAGATAAGTTGAATGAAGCATAAAATATTTGAGTATAGTTGATGTAGTGAAATTCGATGAATTTTTTTCCCCAAAACCAACTTTCTATACACTATATTGGGCCTTTAAGACTACGATATCCGATAAAACATGAAGTTTTCTACGAAAATTTACAGTTTCTTTATGTAATAGATGCATAATGACATTGGCAGTTGGAAGACTTTAAAATAATCTTGATTACTTGAAGGATGCTCGTTTCTGGAGATACATTTGGTTGTGCTCTCAACCACTTGCCATTTATGGTCCGAAGATATCGCGTTATTACTCGGAAATCGGTCCCGTCCCACCCCCAATGGAAAATGCATTCTCACTGCGACTCAGCCTGGCTGGTTCCCACCGCGATGAAGGCAATCCATCATCCCCTGAGGAAGGAAGAGACGTAATCCCAACCGTCGCCGAAAATTCCTCAAATGTCTCCCATGAACGCAGAATACCGTCAAGGTTGAAGCCCCCTTGGCGATACGGGAAGAATCAGCTATAACGGCTGTGAAAGTCGCCGCCAGCTCGAGCTTCGAAGAAGTCCTTGTAACTGCTCCATAGAAATTTTGAGCATCATTTTAAACTAAAAGGGTGAAAACACAGAGTTCGCGAAACTTCTCTAATGTCAGTAGACTTCGGCGGATAAAGTACTTCATTCAAAGTACAACTGACGAGATTCTCGCGATTCTAATGACGAGAATTCTCGCCGTACCTATAAGGCCGTTTTACACGGTACACGGAATTGCGCAGTCTGACATAAGTGTGAAGGCGCAATCAAAATTGCGTCGTGTAAAGCGGTGAATTGCTAGAACACATGCGAGAATGCGTGGATGCGAGACGGCAAAATAGCCCCTGTTCTAATTTCGTTCATGCATTCGCGCAATTCTACGCCATTTTAGAAATTAATGCAGCTCTAACCTGCGCAATTCCGTGTGCCGTGTAAAACGGCCTTAACAAATATTGCACTAAAGGATTCTCAAGTTCCCCGATATAATTGCTGTCGTTCCGCGCGCATTAAATCAGATTGCAAAACTCGCCATTCGCGGCGCTACCTGTCATCGATATCCACTTTTCACGAGGAAGAATACGGCAGTAATATGTAACTTAGCTAATAAATCATATAAACGTCACATTCAACGCATACGAAACGATTGATTATCAACCAAAAAAAGACCACTCCCACTTCTCATCACATTACACTGAACGAGTCACCGCTGCACAGTGGCGCCGCCGAATAAAATGCGCGCGAAACGACAGCAGATATAACGCGTTACCGCCATGTTCTTGGGCGTTCCTTCTTACTTAGTGATTCCGTACATCGATGCATACCTCTGGTGGTGAATGCGGAATTAGACCGAGATATTTATTCAAATGACTAAAATTTTCCATGATCGTCGGTCCATGTTTGTCAATATTAATGGATTTAAAGGGTAACCCACGTCAATACTTTTGAATGGCCAACGTTTCCTCTCCTATGTCGAGGATCTAATCAGGGAAAATGATCGCGTCCCCTTCATTGATCATCAAATTACAGGTGATGGGTTCTGGCAGAGAATCCCCTCAACCAGCCCCTCTCTGGATCCGCCAATGGGTGACTTTAAAGCGGGGCTGCACTGTTAAGGTGTCCTTAAACATTTTCGGAATCCCTACCTACTGTATTGACCCTCTGATACCTAACTCAATCCGGTGGCTGAATAGGGCAGGGGTGCAGCTAAGAATTAATGCTAGGGGGTGTTTTAGGGCGCAAATAATACTTAGGGGTATTGGGGCATTCCCACCAGGGTAAGCAGGAGTTGCGGGGGGCCCTCCTCCAGAAAAATTTTAAGAATAATGGTTCTAAATGGCGAAGTTTACGGCTTTCTGAGGGATATTTGATTAATCCTAACACTATGCTATAAGTAATACTGATCCAATCAAGTAAAATGGATTAAACTTAAAAAATTTCTCTGAGCTCTGGGGGGGTTTTTCCCCCAAAACCCCCCACCCCTCGCTGCGCCACTGGAAGAGGGTGATTGGTGGGGGGTAGGAGCAGAAGACTGTCTCGACGTCCCTCGATGGTCCGGCCTGCGGGCGATGGGGTGGGGTTGAGGGGGAGGAAAACAGTTGACGGTCGTTCCAAGCCTCCCTTGCCCGTCCCCTATTCCTCCCGCGTCTCCTGATCGGCTGCCCTCGTTCAATTTCGCATTCTTCCCTCCTCCAACCCCACGCGAGGCACAGCTATCCCACGGGGAGCGAGAGGCTTCTCCCCCATTGACGTCCTATCGCCCGACAACCCCTCTCTCCCACCCCCCAGCAGCAGCAGCATGCAGCATTATGTCGGTCAGCAGTGTGCCGCATCCGCTATGCACTCGTCCTCATAGTCCATCCAGACTTCCCTTACCCCGCTCCAAACAACCGAGACGACAACTACCCACTACTACTAGTCCATATTCCTGCACTTAAAGTGCCGGATGCGAATCACTCGGCGTGGGGCGGATGCATCGACTCCTTTCGTGCGGAGTTTCTCATGATTGATCACGCTTGCAATAAAATTTTCGGGCTCGCGTGAATACGAAGTTTTGTGAAAGTGATGCTCTTTCCTCATGCTCGGTGTCCTACCGGGTCAACCTCACGACCGTCACTGAGAGATACTATACAAGATGAAATGCCGGCCACAGAGGACTAACGTAAAGAAATTCTCGTATCTCAACAGGACGATTACGGAATGGAATAGACTCCCTGCAGAACTGTTTAAGCCCTACCCTAACAACGTAAGGATTTTCAAGAAGAGGTGTAAAGGATTTATATTGGAAAATTAATATCATTGCATTTTAAATATTCACTATCTAGTTTCATTTTGGTGATGTATTTTTCATTTAAAATATTTTTGTTTTTTTTATTTTGTATAAACTGTTACCACCTGGCAAATAGCCAACTTGTAACTTGTACAATATAATAATAATACTATTAATATACAATACTAGCAGGCCAACCGGCGTTGCTGGAGAAGGATGATACCCGGATAAGAGGGAAACTTTGAACTTGGAATTCATGATCATTTAGGATTATCATGTTTTTCTATTTGAGCGTGTCAAGAGGTGTGATTAGCCGGCAGAATGTCCAACTGCAGAAATTGTGTGAGGTGATGAAACAACGGTAATGGGAAAACGGCTTAAAGGACGCGACGGACGCAACCAAAAGTAGCACTACTGGGTTTGGGAGCATGAGATGCACCTATGTACTAACTTCGGTCGCAATCCGTGAAGCCGTGTGGAAATGCATAGCGGAAAGACAAACAGACATCCTCTTTTATATAAATAGATGGTTTGTTCAGTATGATCTCTTATATTGTTTTGTGATTCGAAGCCATTATTACGTTAACTCGGTAATACGAGTGTTAAACTTGTGTTTTCCATTTTTCTCGAATGTATGCAACAGCTGATCATCTATATTTTTAAAAGCATCTCTAATTTACATTCAAGACTCTCATTCTCAGCAAAACTCTCATTCAAAACTCTCTCTCATTTGCGATTTTTGCTTCTAGGGGGGGCAGCTGCCCCCTCCTGCCCCTCGCTGGGTACACCCATGTGTACTCAAGTACCATCAGACTTATTTTATAGGAAGTTCGCGTGAATACATTAACCAAATTATTTAATATTACATTAAAAGATATCTAGATAAAAAACGGCCTTTTAAATGGAAAAAAATAATTTTGTAGTTCAGTGGAACGAAAATATTTAATCAATTATAAATTATTTATCGGACTACATATCAAGAAAGCTGATATGAACTCACTGTTCAATAGATATTCTTTCCTCCAACGCTACAAGTAAGACAAAACGGCTAAAAAAACACGTCGATCACTCAGGGGGATTTAAGATAAAAATAGAACAGGAAATGCCGATGAGAGCATCAGGCAAAGCGGAAGAAACGGGCTCCATGACCTTAATTGAGGGACTAATTGATTTTGGTATTTTCGAGGAGGCGGCTCAAATGAAATAAAAACCTGATTCGCATTTAACTAGACGGATTCATCAACTGCGACGTGAAAATGGGCGCTAAATGTCCAGAACGAAGGCAAAGTTCCTCAAACGTCCCCTCCAGAGTTAAGAGAAGGCGCTCACCCTTACGATGTTAATTGATAGCGTCACGACACATTAAAATTTGACTTCAGGTATTACTCCACTCAATATAACGCCAAATCTGGCAATGAAGTCTCTATTTTAATAAGGAATGGCCTATTCAGTCCCCAATCATATTACATGATAGACCTATTTTTTTATCAATTCCTGATCTAAGAGTGTCTCCAAGTGCTAATCGCCGCTTATATCTTATTCTATACATTCTGCGCCTTAACATACTCAGCTGTTTTCTACCTCTCTCTTGAATCTCAGGTATGTTTGACGACGAAAGACTCCAGTTTTAGTGTTATTCTACTATGACTGGCATTAAGAAAGGTGAGAACTCTTTATTGATACTATTTTACTTGATTTCATTAACATGACCTTATAAGACATCAATACCATGTTTACATGCAATTAATTTCTTTTTGCATAAAACTCTGTTCTTGTTATTGTTGCATTATACTTATTCCGTATCAAAGGTAATAAGTAAATTATTGCCAAATGATTTTTGATAAAAAATTAACAATATTTTAAGCGGATTAATATTTTTTCAGTTCTATTTCTGCAGAAAAATGAGGCAAACGTAAATTTTCTGCTGAAAATACACTTTCAGGTCTGAAGGGGTTAGAGGTTGTGTCATGGAAGGTTATTCGGGATTTCTATCAGGTCAGTACTTCATCACAGCCGACGTTTCAATGAACTAATGTCCTGGTGACGATGGACGAGTCGCCATCAGGGCATTAGTTCGATTAGGACGATCTCTGACTCGTTCATCGAAACGTCGGCCGAGATGGAGAACCTGACCTGATAGAAATCTCAAATAACCTTCAACGATACAATACGCAGGTCAAGCCTGCGATCAATAAAGGCTGTGTATTAGGTTCATGTACATTGACATGCTACCCAACAAGCGGGGAGAATATTGTGGGAGTTAAGACACCAGCCATGAACCTTTAAAAAAAGGAGCACATATCATGAAAGTTTGAGTGGGCCCTGAGAGAATTTTGGTGGAATATATATATATTTTTTAATTGTCACCCTTAAGCGCTCGTGGAAGAATCCCAATATCTTGCCACTCACCAACGTTATCTCCTAATCAATTCTTTCCTTTTGAGCTATAAATATAATTAATTTCCAAAAACCGTCCTCTCCGAGCCATTCAAACACGCATATTGTCAATTACTCAAACAATCAAAATCTAGTGCGTAGCCTCCGAGTTTCTAGCGGTTCACATCCTAATACTTTAGAAATCTGAGTAAAATTCTCGGCTCACCCCCAACAGTTGCTCAAAAGAATTCTTGTGAGTAGAATCAACGTAGAGTTAACTTTGTTATATTTTTGGAAATTTACAGTCATTTTTCATTCCCTTCGAATCAAGGAGAAAAATATATATTTCCTAGAGAAATTTCTGTAGACATCAAGAGAAAGAAAATAGATACAAGTGATAAATATTTAATATTTTTCATTCTTTCCAAGAAGTAATTTTTGTTTTACGTAAACTAAAAAGTGGATCAAGTTGAGCCAGCACTTACTAATTTCTAAAAAGAAGAATTAAAAATTAAATAGAATTAAATTTAATTTCTCAATATCCTATTCTAATTTCAGTAGGTAAGTTTAACGTCAAGATGAAACTCTAAATAATTGAACCTATATTATTATCGCTTAAAGAAGTTATGGGACTACAGTAAAAAACTTAACAGTAGCAACTTAAGCTACTACAACCGAGATTTAAACACAAGATTGGCCACCCATTTAAACAAATCTATCGTTGACGTATATATCATTCCAAGTACTTCATAATATTAAAAGTTGCTGTTAAACATAGGGCAATTAATAGTAACTACATGAAAGACGCTTTGTAAATTGAATGCTCTTCCTTGAAAAAGTTAAAAAAAAAAGAATAGGGCACGAGTATTTTGTGTCAAGAAACTTAGGAGGCGCTATGTGATAGGGGCAAAAAAAATGAGCCATACATGGTACAATGACTCATTGATCCACGAAGTCATCCGATTACTCTCATTGCATAATATTTGCATTGCACAGGTTCGTCAGGAAATCAGGGGTTTTTACGGAAATATCTGGTCAATTTTCAACACATCACGAATTTAATTTTTTGCCCAACAAAGATAATTGCGTTTGAAAATTGAAACAGCAATTGGCCAAGCACTCATAAATTCTTCTCAGATTTATTTTCTTGATACTTCCATTTTACCGAGGAAGTACCGAGTACTTTGACAATCTGCAAAAAGACTGCAAATCGTGATTTTTATTTCACTCACTCAATGTTTCAACCCAGTGGTGGTTTTTTTAGGTGAGGGTAGAGCTCGCCCCGGACTATCCACAGACGTGTGAATTTAACACATTCAGGGTAGGGCATAACACACATTCCTAACAGGAACCTAATACAAATTCCTTTCCCTGAGCCATATCGCACTTCGAGGATTTTGATTGAGGTGTCAAAGGCTCCAAGTATTAGACCCGGTATCCCTATATCAGCTGCCACGTGCTCTACCTACTACGCTAGCACGCTCCCCAATTTCTATTTACGCGCAAATTTTCTCATAAACCTACGCATCTTTTAATTAGGAGGAATTTTGACTCATAGAACACCCTCAAAATGTATTTTACTCTCATTTTTCATCCTATTCCTCTAAAATTTCGCAAATTTGTGTAAAATTACTGATACTATGATAAAAAAAGAAATTTTGGCAATGACTTGAATAAATTTTTATGATGTATATATTACCTAGAAGGAACGCTATGAGTCATTTTGACCTATCACAAGTCCTCCCAATTACCTCACACTGATACCAGGTTTTCTCTGTATACCTTTATGCACACCCAGGGTATTTATTTATGGATCAAATAACAGGTCAGGAGACATAAATATTGGTGTCTGAAGCCTTTTAATTCCATTTCAATGTCATACCCAGATTATATGGATTGTATTGATTTGCGGGTATTTATTTACGGGTCAAATAACACGTCCGAATACATAGATACGGATATCTAAAACCTTTTAATTCCATTTCAATATTATCCCCGATCATTTGGATTATATCGCTCTGCGGATTGCCTAGGTGACAATAAATACCCCATATCTTGGGTTCAACTAAAAATTGCATTTGTCACAGAAATTTTATTGATAGCAAGTTATTTACCCTAAATCATGGCCTAATTCGCTCTGCATCACGAACATATGCCGAAGAATTGGAAATATTGATGACAGAAATGCGCACGAAGCTAGACAACTTACTGGGTCAAAATTAAAAGTGGCAAACTCCCGTATAAATAGTGTTCAAACTTACGAGGAGGAGTTGTTCTTAAAATACTAATACTATGGAAAGGTCATGTGGGTCCAGCACTCCTGATAGGAAGTGCTCTTGAAGCAGAATTTTTGGAAAAGAGAAAAAAGAGATACTCGGGGAAGAATAGTATGTTTAAGAGACTGAAAAATCAGAGCGGCCTCTTTTTACAACGGCTCTCCATACCAATTCATCTCTTCACTTTCCATGGGGACTAGATGCGACCGATTACTCCAACCCCACAGCATCACTCTAAACAATACAACTTAAATATCTAGATAGCTTTGGAATTTTTCTCATATTTCCCTCTCGACAAGCGCTCCATATACTTGAGTTTCTCAGCAGAATTTGAATGTTATCGTGGGAAGAGAGGCTGCAAAAATATAGAACACACGCACGAAAAGACCTCATATTTCAAGCGAAATTTTCACTTCCATGGAGTTTTCTGCCCTTCGACCTAAAAATGTTTGCCTAGCGACGAAGAGCTTTGATCTCTCGACTGATTTTTCTCCAGCTACTCCGATTGGGTACCGGCGAATGACACTCTCTGTTATCCATATATAAAATGAATGGAATAACGTGAAGAGGATTATTAAAACGTGGGGTGGATTAGGCAGCGGAACTAAACGGTAGGGAAAGCTGCATAAGGTTGATACAACATTCTTATTTGAGTAAATCATTCTTTTAGGCCCTGTTACTATCGTCGGGGAGTAGACAAAATTAGCCAATGAAGTAATTACATCGTTATCACTATCTTGGGCAGTTCATAAATGGCACGCACGCCGCGGGGGTTGGTCTATCGAATAAACATTTAGAATATTGTATTCCGCAATCCACATTTAAAAATTGCGAAAAATATAGCATTATTTACGTAACTGATAATTTGAAAAATAAGCCACGGTACATATACCCAATGATCATCATTGCTACTGCATGCTATGCTTGCTAAGAATATCATGCAGTAGCAATGATGGATTGGATTACTAATCATGAAATAACGTTCCTAGGATTTCAGCTGTACTGATCACCGTCATCTAACATTAGGTGGTGATTGAAACTATTTGGTGTCATCACTATATGTTATCAACTATCTTTCCTTTCAAAAGCGAAAGCATGGACATTCTGTAGGAAAAACTAAGATTAACTGCTTCTTTTCCATCAACTAATTTATTCTTTTAGTGTATTTTATTTGTTTTCTAGATCCATGCGTGCTTCATTTTTGCAAGACAGAGGATTATTTTCCTCATCAGTGCCTACATAGCGCTTTTTTACCTATGTCGGTACATGATTCTTTCACCATGTGAAAGATAAACTTTTATCGATTCTTAATTAACAAACATATACATAACGTTTGGTAGGAGATAAAGTATATTCGTACAAGCAGGTATGTATGTACTTTTTTCATAATCGCATTTAATTATGTTAATGAAATCGCTTTTTGTTTTCTTTTAAGGATTGATTTTAAGGCGTTCCTAACTTGTTTACTCAAGTACAGCCCCAAAATAAGTTTAGAGAAGTTTTGGAATAAATTATTTCAATTTTCCAAGATTATAAAATTTATTACGACCAATGTTTCAACTTTCCTATCTTCAAGACGTAGCAACATTGAATTCTAGGGCGTAAAAAAATTTATAAATAAGATGAAGCAACATTGAAATCTAGGTCGTAATAATTTTTACTATCGTAGAACGATTGCATGTATGTACTTCAATAAGAAAAATTCCACTCCATTATGCTCGAGTCTTAGGAGTTTAGGATAGAAAGACGGTCAATGTGTTTCATGCTCGCACGACCACAAGGACTTCCCGCACAACGAGTTTAGGAGAGTCACTCCCCTTCACCACCCCAAAGACACCCAGCCCCAACACTCCCATGCAAACTTAACGGAAAATGTTATATCAACTAGACTAGGGTGGCTGAAAAGACTTTGAAAATGAAAAAAATAAGAAAACATAGCATGCAGCCCAGCGAGAGAGAGTTAGCGCTTATACTTAGGTGAGTGTGTGTTGGGAGGGAAGAGGGTTGACGCATAAAAAATAACACGAGGAGTTGGCCGTGCATTAATGTCGACGGTGAGCACGAAAATGATCGCGCTCCCGGTTGATATTTAGTGCGCTTAGCTGAAGAAGAAGGGCGTGAGAGAGTGAAAAAAGGAAAAAGTCGAGGAGGTGGAAGAGGGTGAAGGAACTGCGAGCGAGACCGCAACGAACTGGACGCGTGCAATAAAATGAATTGAGCCACGCATGAGCGAGAAGACAAACCGAGAGGACGTGGACTTGCCAACGGGGGGGGGGGGTGGGAGGCAAATATCTCATATCTCAGGGAGGAAGGATATTTCTACTCTCTTAATAGTCAGTAATAAGAGAATAATAGCTCAAGTTAAGAAGTGTTTACAATAACTGGATAATACCAAAATAGAATTCCATAATAAAAAAGTGCCTACGTTTTAATGCGGACTAATGTGCTAAAAAGATCAGTTAGTAATTATCTTTTACTTTAATGATTATCAGTGGCGGATCTATCGGGGGGCTAAGTGGGCTATAGCCCCCCTTGGGTATCCATTTACAATAGATAGAATTGTAATTTTTTTGGACCCCCAATACTGCTGGTAGATTAACCCCCACTCGGCCACCCCCTTGTCCCTATTCTGGATCCGCCACTGATGATTATTATGATTTATTTCGCACATTAGATATGAGTGGGTGAGAAGCCAAGGGGCACAAGTGATTTCTGTTTTCTACACAGAGCTAGGTACAGAAATTAGGAATAGAAAACAATACAGATCAATTATATATTTATTAGTGCATTCCATTTTCCACTCGATGTCAGCACAGAAATGAGACACACTCGAATCCCTTGGCAACCAAGTTTTTGCATATTTCATCGAAAAATTAACTGTACCTAACTCTGTTTATAAAAAAAATCACTTGTACCCCTTGGCTTCTCAATTCTCATCCCCTCATACGTGGTTCCACCGAGTGAAGCCTACAGAATGGTAGCTATAGCGACGTCAACTCACTGTCTAAGGCGAATAAGCTTACTCTCCGTCTATTCCTTCCGTTTTAACGACAATTTCAGTGACTTTTCCTCTATTTCAACCACTTATGGACACATAACTAAGCGCAAGTGACACAAACATGTCTCTTCACCTTTCGACTACCCGTTTGAAGAATTCAAGCGCTAAAATACTCATTACATACATCATACGGACTGTTATTTTGAACTTAAGCAACGTGTTTATGCAATTCGTCAGACATTCTAAAATATAATCAGAGAATAGAATTGTTTATCGTGGTCTTTCCTTGGTGAAATACCTACGCCCAAAATTTAGATGAGATAATTAGAACATATGCTGGATATCCTAACAATAGGCGAAAAAAACAAAGCAAGCGGATGCTTTCAAATGTAGACAATCATCTGCGTCTGATAATCAAATTGATGCAATATTCCTAAAAAAAAAGACCACTAATCAGGTATAACGATACAAGATGGGAAGATACAATAACCATGGTGTTAAGCTAAGATGGAGTTAGACATGGTAGAGTACTTACAATTGTTTCTTTATTGCATCACAGAATGAATAAGAAATTCACTCATGAACACTCCAGTACAGTTAGGATTCAAACTGAAACCCAACGGGTAGGCATAAAGTCCCTAGCAGATTGGAGAGGCAAATATTTCAGCGATGAAACACATCAGTACTTAGTGTATAGAGATATTATCTTTGGGAGAGAGGTGGAAGATCAAGCTACTGTCTGTAAAAAGAAAGCAAGACACCCGATGTAGAATAAACTGCTGACATTTTACGTGGGGAGATCGGGTTAGTGTGGTTGCTATAGTGCCGGCTTCCCACCCCTTGGGCTTGGGTTTAAATCCCAGCAGTGGCAAAGAATTTTCAGAGAATCCCCGATCCCTGCTTGAATGATATGTGGAGGACAGTACAAGTGCCACACTCCGTCCGTTAGATTGGACATCAAGCCGTGGTTCCTTTGGCGCCATTCATTAAGAGCAGGCTACTGCCGACGCCGGGTGGCTCTCCATCCTTCATAACATACCCTTCCCTCATCAAATGACCTCAGCTGTCGGTCGCATCCTCCAAATACCATACCATTTAACGTGTATAGTCTAAGTGCCTGCATTACTTACATTCTATGCCACAGAACAGTACCAATCAATTCACAATTGACCCATTGGTTTAGAAGTTAGCAGATATTTGCGTTTTTTTACTAAATATCCATCAATTTTAGTGGAAATAATTTTTTTTCTAAAGACTGTTAATAATAGATCTGGATTTCTAATATCAAAATTACAATTTATTGGAACGAAAGCTACGGGAATGCCCAGCGCTCAATGTTGGGCGTCCTGATTTAAAGCGCAAAAAAACAGATACTTTTTTGAGAAAAAATTAAGTATGGGAAATGGCTAAGAAGCCGAATTTAAAAAAAATAAATGATCCAACGTAGAAATAAATTTTCAATCGTATGCTTTTTTTGCATTGAATTTGAATACTTCGTTTAGACGATAAAGCTTCTCAAATTCAGGTGTGTTGCTTTTTTTTCAATAGCATTTAGTCAATCACTTTTAAACGAAGACACACCATGACATTTGATTTTTGGGATAAATTTCGAGCAAAATATATCAATGAAGTACGGTACTAACCGTGGATGGACAAGAAGTACAGCGATAGCTCTACACGTTTGGTAGTTAATAGCCCTATTGCTAAAACATTTCCTTATTTCGGAGGTAGCCCCCTGACCTTCCCCATTATATATGCGCCCCTGAACCACGTTGACGAATGCCTGTCCGATGGCTTATTTTCGCGGAAGGATTTTGTATTTATACAATATTATATAATATATTCCAAAAGAATACCACTATGCAAGTCCTGCAACGCAGTACGAGATGATAAAATTACGATGTGTTAAGCTAAGATGAAGTTAAGCTTGGTAGAGAACTGCCCATCTTCATGTGTTTCTTCATTGCATCATAGAAGGAATAAGAAATTCACCCATAAGAATTTAGCACAGCTAGGGATCAAACCAAAGCGCAGCAGGAAAGCTTAAAAAGCCATTTCTCTCTTATGCAATTCCACCACGATGCACCTCAAATTTATTTTCAATTTATTTTCCAATAATCATTAGAAAAGAATACTTCATGAGAGAACATTAAGACCTTTAATTTTAGTGGATCTAAGACCCGTGCAAAAAAATAATGGCCACTCAACATATTCCCGGACTTTCCCAAACATCTCGGCATCGATCAAAATTTTGAAATCAAAGAACGAATGTAGAGATAAAACAACTTTTTTTGTAAATTTTCTGTCATTTTCGTTGACACCCCAAAGTCAATGAAATTCTACAGAGTTTCCCGACATTCCTGGTTTTTCAAAAGGGCGGCTGCCCCGAAGGATGAGTATTCCCAATGACCAACTGTCGAGGGGGCGGTTCAGCGATGCCACAACGGAGGACTGAGGAGGCCTCAGCAGGCCGGTGGAGAAAGAAGAGGCCGCCAAGGCTGGGACGGGTTTTACTCCGAGAGATGATGATGTACCCAAACGGCCCGACGGCGCGCGGCGGTGGTCCTGGGCATCAAAAGCCATCGGCGTGTTTGTGCCGCCTGCTATTTCGGATAAAAGGGCGGGGGGGGGGGAGAAATGAAAGAGGGGGGTTGGGTGGGGGAGGGGAAGAAGCGTAGTATACGCTATAAGCAGAGGTGGGGGGAGAAGGGAGGGGAGGGAATGGGTAATTTACCGTTATGAGTAGCGATCCGGGAGATCTTGCACTCCTTCACCCAGCGCGATTTCCAGCGACCCACACCAGGAAGCGCTGGCTACGCTCCCGTGCCCCCCTCCCCCTCAAAGAGCACCTCTTCCTCCTCCCCCACCCATCTCCCTCTCACCTGACTGGTTGGTCGCCGGTTGGTTATATTACTCGCGCTCATGAAGACGAAATCTATTTCGAAGTAAACACATCGTCTTCCCACAGAAGCAATAGCGGATCCAGGATAGGGAAATGCGGGGGCTAAGTAAGGGGTAATCTCCCAGGAGTAGTGGGGGTCCGAACAAAAATTACCATTCTATCTAGTGTAAATTGGATATCCAAGGGGGGCTATATCCCCCTTAGATCCGCCACTGCACAAAAGCGTATCTGAGGACACTAGATCCCAAGGGTACATATTCAATTTCGATAATTTTGGAGATAATTGCAGATAAAGTTTGGTGCGGTACACAATTTTTTTGCACCAAAGTGATACAAGTGAATCACTGATAAGTATATAAATTAAAAGCAATGAATCAATACGAATATATTCAATGAGTCCTCACTTCTCTCCTTCCCGAGGAAGACCGAGAAACGGTCGAAAATTTAATCTAACCGTGAGTGTTTACTTTTTTGTGCCTTCGTTTTTGTGGCCTCACTTGTCATCAAACAAGTAAGCGAAAATGCAGTGCTTCACCTTTATCCCTTTGTTACAACAATATCGTGTATTCTACCAACCATTATATGCACTCATCACCAAAATATTAGAAACTGCTCTTATACTTCTAGGGTCCTCGTGTAAGGGAGGGTGAAGGGGCAGGGAAGAGGAAACTAAAATATTAAGTACCGCACTCTAGAATTAGCTTAATAAATCATACACGAAGGCATGGCCACGGTTTGCAGTGATACTCCGTCATACACATAATTCGTTTACCGTCCATTGGGGTAATTTTGGCCCAGGGACGGAAAAACACTCGCAGTTCTGTATTTTGCCCTTTACATTGAGATATCGACTTAGTTCTTGCGTCAGTCGATTAGTGGCAGTAATGAAACTTCTTCTGAAGAAGGTTAATTAAATTTTTGATTAATATTAGGAGGAATTTTGAACGTTTACGGTTTATATATTCATTGATTCATTGCAATAAAATATGATTTTACCTAGTATAAAAGGTGTTTTTTATTTTTCATTTTTACCTGAATAAAATAAATTTACAAGTTAAAATCAAGGATACTTGAAAACAGAATACTAATAAATATTTTGTAAGGGTACACTTGTTCCAACTTATGTTTCAGAGCTATATTTGAATGTTTTTATTATACTGGGCTAAAGTTACCCCAATTGAAGGTAACTTTGCTCCAAATTAAAAAAAAATCCAGTTTTTAAAATGTCAGAGGTTTAGAAACAGCCTACATTAAAGTTACATGATCTTCAATTGATTAAAACCACTTCAATTGCATTGCTAATGCATTTCAAAATTAGATAAGTTTGTTTGTTTCCAAGAAATTATGAGAAGTTGGGCCAAAATATTCCCGCTTACAATTATCATGGATTTTCCTTACGTAAAATAAGTTAAACTTACCTTAAATTGATCTTGGCCCTCCCTCCAATAATCGAATGATCATCTATTGTTACTGTAGGGCACCGTTAGCCCGAGTTAGAGATAGAGCGAAGCAAGTCTAATGGGCCGAAATCGCCTAATTGATTTTTACGAATATTCCTGAAGTGTCCAGACAGGCGCAATTGCCTCTCGTCGCCGGAGTTACGCTCTGCATTGGTGCCAAGCCAATGTCTCGAGTTTTTGATAGCAATCCTCCAAAGTGTGACAGTTAGGGAGGCCCAATCCGAAATGAGGAACTATATACGCCAATGTAGAATTTTAGTTTTTTGATTCAACTATTTTGGTAGTGTAGAGCTTTGAGGAATCACTCAAAACTAATATTCAACCAAATATTTATAAAGCTGACTGCAATATAATTTTAGGAGCAATTTTGTGATCTTCTGAGAATATTATTGTCTGTGACAGTAACTTTAAAACAGCCAAAAAGAGATGTTACTGGAAGCCCGGTTAAATATCCGTTTAAACGGAGAAGTACATTAGGTTGGAAAGCTCACTGGAAGTCTAATCGTAAGTATTTTATGGCTGAGAATGGATTGTCTGGACCTGAAGAAAATTTTGGAGGATTGGACACAACAATCCCTCTCAAAAATTACAGCCACCTCATTAAAAAGAAGTGACAATGGTCACACATACATTTGATTGGTAATTTTAATAAACGATATATCTGCTTCTACCAATATAATGGCCCGGAAACCACAAGGTACCGAAATAAAAACACAATAAATGAATAGCCAATGTCTCACAAAAATGGCATGAAATGAAGTTTTGTCAATATCGGTAATTTAAGCAAGATACTGTCATCAAAGTGTGAATTGAAACATTGAATGTAAGAGAGTGATATCTCTATGAATTTCGCCAAAAAAAATATAAAATCGATCTACACTTAGATCTGTAATTTTTGGGATTTCATAGATTCCTTAAACATAAAAAATGAGTCTACTATCAACCTGGTATTAAATTAACTTCAACAAATTTATCACGAGTCAAGATCACGTTGCGAGTGTCGTGGTACCCTAAGCATGGCGGCTACATGGGTACGGTATGCTAAAAAATTACCGTAGTAATTATAATAAATAGCATTTCACTATTTTATGCACCCCAAATCTTTTCTTTAAAAAATGGACAATAAAATTAAATGTTCATTATTTTTAAGCGCACAGCGACCAACACATCGCTCTGCGACTTGGCTTTCGCTAAGTTAAGTCATAATGGAGAGACTTGCGAGTATTCACGACCATCTATTTCAAACGATAATGTAAGCCAAAACTACATCGTAATGAGGGCCTCAATTCTTCCTTTCGATATATCAAACTTTAGTTTAACAGTATCAAGACCGGAAATCAACGTTGGATTTGGGATTCAAATACCACACGCGGCTACGCTACTGCATTCAGATGCAAGGAAGACAGGGATACAACCGCTATTCTGGGTATTAGCTCACATTCTTCGTCTTGAGTCCTTCAACCTCCCTCGCGCTCATTACCTTTCAAGAACAGTGTAGTAACGGCGAGCCCTAGTCAGTCCCTTGACCATGACACCTGCGAAGAGAAGGCGCGAACGCAGAGACGCGGCCACTGGTGACGACGATACAGAATGCACTACACGGAACTATTCATTCGATGCATACCACCCCACTGCATTTATTGGAACCGCCTAAGAAGACAGCTACGAGATCGGAATTGATATTTAATGCATCCACTAACTGTAGCGGGAAGAAGACCACTATAATCGCTTTTAGGGTTCGGAATCGAGCTATAGAAAATACGAATATTGAAAAGTAAGGTGTCCAACAACGTCATTTCCTAACGCGAGTCGCTAGACAAAATATGACTACAGCACTGAATTCCTTGGTTCATTAGCCAAAGTGTAGAACTACCCACTTGACCTTAGGCCGCTCAGACGCTGCTTAGCAGTCGTTTAGGATGGAGAGCACTCTTAGCTCGCCCGCCAGGTGCGAACTACGCTGAGTAATTCGATTTTTGGAAGCAAAAAAGGTTTCTCCGATAGAAATTTGTCGCCAGTTAGTGGGACTGTACGGTAAGATATGTATGGACATCGAATACGTGCGAAAATGGTGCCGGGAATCTTCTGATGGACAGGCAAAGTTCCACGATGAACAGCGGACGGGGAGGCCATATTTTCCCGGAATCAACAACGGCTCGAATTGACGAGATAGTGTGCAATAACCACAGAATAACCCTCCATGAGATAAAGTAAGATCTTCATGACGAGTGTGGATACTTCTCCGTGCAGAATGCTGTGTCGGAGGTCCTCGGTTACAACAAGATGTCTGCCGGGTGGGCTCCTAAGCAGCTCACCAATGAAAACATGAAAAAGCGCGTCTACTTGTGTCACATCAAGCGATAGCCCTACTCAATTAATTCGGTGGGGATATCATCGACCTCACTCCTTACAGCCCGAAGTTGCCCCGAGCGACTAAAACCTTCCTCCCGATTTCAAAAAGCTCAATTGGGGACCGAAGTGCAAGTTAGACATGTAAGTGCAAGAAGCAGTCGTCGGTTGGCTTCGCGACGCGGCGGGAGAGTGCTACGACGCCGCGCCGGTATTAAAATGATGCAAATATCACATGGATGCAAAAAGTAATCGATCATCAAGGCTACTATTTAGAAAAATAGCTAAATAATCAGCCTTTCCAATTATGTGAGCAAAGTTGAGAATAAATTTATTTTCTATTTTTAAAAAAGTAGTAGATATTACTTTTCAATACGCCCTCGTATATGTAACCAAAGAGACAAAGCTGAAACCAAGTAAACACTTAATTGTAACGAAGCTAAAAACAGTTTTACAAAAAACATAAAATTTAATTCGCTGTCTCGAGCGTGACTGCATGGAATCGACTTAACATGATGAAAACTAAAGCTTTTTGACTCCACAGAAATTAATTTATGTGGAATTCAAAAGTTTTACTTATTATTAAATTAAAATGTGCGGAACATAGAAATATTAGTACACCACAGACTCTGATGAAAAAAAACCGAAAATTTACTTTTAACAATTCTTACTAAGTTACAGCCCACAAAATTAATACTATATAGCGAACAACACTAGAACACTACACAGGTAATAACAAGAAGAAAATTGAGAAATAAAAATAAGCTTTTTCTGCCCCAGAAACAATAGCTCAAATATGGCACAAGTTTACAACAACACGTTTCGCAAAAACTAAAAACAAGCACTAGACGCATAGAATTGAGATTGCTTCCTTGATATTATACGATGAAAATGAGATAATACAGAAATTCAGGATGAGTTTTTTTCCCGTCACTTCGAGGGATCTCACCACGTATTGCTTGAAGAACGGAGTCCATCTCCTATTATTGCGAGGTATCTAGAAGAATAATGCCACTCCACGCCTCCTCGCAAACAGTAATTAGGAAAACTCCAAAAAAGAAACAGTTAAGTGCCACGCGGAGATTCTTCCACGACCGGGAATGCATAATTGCACGCTCTCGTGAATATAGGTCTTCGCTAAAAATTTCCGCAAGAAATATTTGATGCTCATCACGCTTCGGCGAGTGTTGCGGAAATACGGTACCTAGCCGTAAATTCACACGTGCGAGACTCTTTGAAGAGGATATCCCGAGCAGCTCTACGCAGTGAAGAGGGGACAAAAAATTACAACCTCCAGCGATCATGATCAAACACATGAAGTCTTAAATGAGATCTAAACGCATTCATGTAGAGAGCAATATAAATCGAAGTTCAACGACACCACGGCAGCGCACTTTCACTCACATCATCGTTGGCCCGGAGGTTCCGTTCACAGTTTTGGAGTCGTAAATATTTCACGTGAATTTTAATCGGCCACGTAACGGGCTGTAACGTTTGTCCATCGTCTTATTTAATCGAGCTAACTTGACTCTATAAATACATGAATTTATAATGAGGCCGTACGGGATGGTTATCAAAGAAGAAAAGTCCTGCATACCTGCAACATTCCTTACTAATGAAATCGATGAAAAAAGTTTTTCGGCAACGCCATTTAACACATCACCAGAGCAGAGATTAACCATTAAGTTCTTTATGTTGTGAAACGCTTAAGAATAAAGCTATCAATGTATGCTGCATAACAGAAAAATGTTTGCAGCAAAGAGGAGATACAAACGTAACTACTTCATGGTTGAGTTTGTATTTTTTTCTCAAATATTCCACGAAATATAGACTTACGCTAGCAAATAGATAAGTTTCCTGTAAACATTTCAATGCATTTAATATTTCCATATATTTTTAGTAGTCCCTAAAAAATGTGAAAAAACGCAAATACTAAGGCGTTATAATGCGCAAACCAGCCCCAAGGGAAGAGTGCAAACATACCCCATCTAATTTTTCTTCTTAATTCTAACTAACATGATGGTAAGTAATGCTACCGTTGATTTTAGAGTACAACACGATAAATAATTAATCACTTCTTCAAATGAATGAGCAATGAGTACAGATTAAAAGTCATTATTTACTCATTTGCTGTGCTAAATGCAATAAAATATTTAGTTTCTTCGCTGAAAAACGTAAATCTTCAACACAAACAAAGGCGCTTACGAGTAGGGGTTGAAACAGCTGAAAAAAGCCTAACAGAAAGCAGTATGAAGATGGTAATACGATAAACCTCACGCATTTTAAACAATGACCAGTGTGTAAACGTATCGCCTGTGTAAAACATTAACATTACTCGAAGAAAATCCTATTTAATTCTGGCCCCATGCGAGAGAGTTTTAGAGAAAATGTTCTACCGTGAGTTTGTAGCTGGGTAAACACTGCAATTATTGGAGAATATTAAGCCTGAATCACACGATCATTTTTTTTCGTCGCGAAAGTGATCACTATCGCGACTACTGCGCAAAATGATCGTCGGCGGCAATTGTTTTTCGCGATCGCGATGTGGATTCCCATCGCTAATTTTCATCACTCGTCCGGTCGCTTTTTCCGTCGCTAAAACCGTCACTAAAACCCCATATCAGCCAATCGGAACGCATTCCCCTATGGAGCGATTGCAGCGCAATGTTTGACAATTGTGGGAAGGACATAAATAAACAAACACGCTATATAATTTTGTGATGTGGGTCCTATGACAACGAGCTGTGATATTGGAAATGATGCGAAAAGCGACGGCGGGAGTGACCGTGTGATTCAGAAAAATGATCACAAGAGCGATTGCTTTTCGCGACGGGAAAAGTGATTTCGATAGTGATCACTTTCGCGACGAAAAAAAATGATCGTGTGATTCTGGCTTTAGAGACAGCGAATTCCGAACCTAGAAAAACTCCCAGCTCTTGTAATACATAAACATGTCAGGTTCACGATTGATGTCGTAACACGCCACGCAGCTAAAGCGGCGGCAGGCGGTACGTATATGTAGGTTCGAATTTAATAAACTGGCCGGAATACATTATCCTTATATAAGTTTTAAAAAACTTTTGGGCTTTGTCGCTGCGTGAACTTTCGAGTGACCCCTACGTCTCCCGACCGATGCTGGTCGCTTTTTGAAGGGAAGCCCAAAGTATACGCGAAAGTTTTAAGGAAGTATCCTTATATAACCAATGTATTATCCTTTCACCCAGTATTCATGAAAAAAATTGCACGAAAGCCAAGACTCAAATATGAGAAAAGGATAAGGCAAGAGAGGGAATGGAGCGATTGGTATAAACATGCCTATCTAAACTACACCAATCCATGATAAAAAAGAAGCACAAAATATTACAACGTTCAAACAGTCAAAACTTAGACGGCTTACAAGAACACCGCTCTTTGGACGAAGAGAATAAAATTAATTACAAGAGAGCTTTATGAGAAAAAATATTGTGGCCAATGTCGCGAATCGCATCAGGAGTATTGAAAATTAGAATAAATTATCAGAGATATTCGAAAACTGCAAGACTGAGTGTTGAAGATGATCCTCAAGAAAAAATGGACGGATTGTAGGAGAGATGTACAGTAGAGTAGACGTAAAAGAATTGAACACCGAAGTATCTCAAAGAACACGGTGTATTGGTGACATTTCAAGAAATAACAACTCGTTGTAAGAGGAAAGTATGGTGAAAGAAAAAAAAACAAAATTTCCCACGAAGACGATTGAGAAATAAATATCTCGGCTTAGCCATGAAGTAATTGAGAGAAATTATCCAAGAGAAGTAAAAAGAAAACAGGCTTGAGTGTTGATGGAGGCTTCCTCAAAGTGGTGCAGTATGCACAGATAGGTTTTCGGGTTGTCCTCCGCATCGATTCATTTTCGTCGCGACATTTCCGTCGGCGTTGCAGTAGTTGCAGCCTTAAATTGAAAAAGAATCTTCAAAGTGGTGGAAGGGCTCCTTATTAGTAATGATAATATTTCCTGAATTATTCACAAATTATTTTTTTTATTAAGATCGGTTTCTGCTATCAAGCCATTATGAAGTACATAAATACATGTGCACAACATGTGTGTATGTGTTTATGTACTTGACAATGGTTTGATAGCCGACAATGGTTGTAATTTTTTTAGATGAATTGTGGAAGTTACGAATTGTTATCATTGGTAATCTGAAGACGTCTATTGAAAAATGTGAAATCATCGTCACGAAGATGAATCGACGCGAAGGACTATCCAGAAACCTAGTTGTGTGATCTGGCTTGTGTTTAGAAAAAATACAACAAACTCTAAAAAGGTATAACAGATATTTAGAGCAAATAACTAACACAATTTTACCGCCAGAGAAAACGAGAGCGCATTCCCGCGACGATGACAGTGTTGGTGTCCATAGGGATTGAGATCTCGATATCCCCACGGGCACGTTTTCTCCTTCACCACACCTCGATTGTGATGTGTTACGCAACCTGATCAAATAGGGAGTTCAAGATGTTAAGATGAAAACGGAATCAGTAAAGACGCATCGAGAAACAACGGTCAGGGGCGGATTCAGCATCAAATGTGGGGGGGGGGGGGGGGGGTCATGACATGGGTCCGGGGAGTATGGAATACCCCTCCGCATCGTCCTCCCGAGTGAGATTTTTAAAATAACCACTTTTTACCCATTTTGGAGCCTAAAATTTCGTTATCATTCCTAAAAACAGACAAAATTTTAAAAATTTAGACATTTAAGGGTACAAAAACTATAAAACTCACAAAAATTTAAAAATTTGGTTAAAATTTGCGAGGAGACATGACCCCTGTCATCCCACCCACCTGGTTCCGCCACTGACGGCGGTTGTAGGCAAAAGGAAGATTTCACGAGTCTACTTCAAGGTAGGTTATATAGAGGCCCAAACCGTTATCTTACGTACTTCGTCGATAAGACAGCTTATTGCAATGGAAACTTCTTTTATGAAACGGCTTTATCCAGCTAGTTGAGGTGTCAATACATTTGAGTGTATAGTTGAGGTGTCCCTTTTCGTGTAATCAAAGATATTTGACTTAAACGGCATTACGCACTTTCAACAACTCAACAATTCGTCCAGGGACAAGTATACTTAAGTTTTATTTTTTGCGCGATTTGTAAGGTATAAGGTTCATGAAATCAGATTTTTTTCAAAATGATACATTTAATCATCAATAACATTTCCCGAACGCTGAGGCTTATTTATTTAAGATTTATCGCCATAAGATGCTCTAGGGAAATGCGGATTTTAAATTTTCAATTTCCCGGAAGAAATGGCATGGCCCATTTTTTGCGGCCATCCATAGAAGAAGCAAAATTAAGCATAAATTAAACCAAATATGCAAGCATATACTGATGAAATTAAAAAACACGAACTGCCTACCTCTTTGCGTTAAAAAATGTATCCAGAATGTATCCATTTATCGTTATTGTCGGACCTCGAAATATAGCACAGTTCCAAAATGATATTTTCTGTGTCATCTCTGCCCTCAATGTCTTCAAACATTTAAGCCTAGAACGTCCTCTTCGAATCTAAAGAGGTCATCGTCGTCAGGGAATGATACCCTGATAAATATGGACGCCACTTTCATTGAAACGTCGCCGTGATGGAGAACCTGACCCGGTGGAAATCCTTGATAACCTTCTACGAAGCATACAATGAAATTTTCATTACAGTGGCATATAAATGGTGCTAAAGAGTATTATGTTAGATAAACGAGGGAGAGGAAGGAAGATAAATAGGAATTTAGATAGAATGAAAAGGAGTAAACCTCACAGTGAATCGAAGAGGTAAGTGCTTGAAGCAAGGAGAGGCTCCCAGAATTCTTTTGAAGTACTCCATTGAAACGCTACCTTAAACGGCAGAATATTTTAATAATAACTAGCAGACCACCCGGAGTTCCTCGGTACCATGAGGAGAGAGAAACTTTGAACTTCATGAAAATGATTACATGGCAGGATTTCTTGATTAAGTAACAAATCTGGTATGATTATGGTATACACAATTACACATGTAGCAGAAAACAAAGGAAAAAATGATTTTCCTATATCGCGGGATCAGCTTAAACCTCCTCTATAACATTGAACATTATGTGTATCGATGTGTGCGAAGATCAAAAATATCGTGTGAACGCATACCCTAGAAAAAGGTTTGCACCGAGAGGATTAAGTGTATTTAAGTATTAAGCGTAGAAGTTAAGTGTATAATCCTTTGAATTGTGTTTTCCCTTAGAGTGTCAAGAGGTGTGCCTACCCGGCAGGATGTCAAACCAGAAAAATTGCATGACGTAACGTAACAAACGATAGTGAAAAGACGACGAAAAGGACGAGTTGGACACCACCAGCAGTAACACTAAGGGCTTTGGGAGTATGAGATGCACCTACGTACTAACTTTGGTTGCAATCCTCACAGTCGTATATAAATGCATACCGGACAAACAAACAGGCACCCTCTTTTATATAGGTTCACGGATAATGGCATACACTTCGTTTCTCGAGTCGCCTTAAAGAAGCAACCACGCATTGCGTGGGAAGGTAGGTTTCTCTGGTATCCTTCAATTCTTTTACCCCTCTCCTCTTTCCCTCAACCGCAACCTCTCCTCTCTCCTGTCCCTCCTCGACCTTCACCTCCAAAGGGCGGCTCTCTCAAGGGGCTTCTTCCCCCCCTTCTTATCCCTCCCCTTTCACCCCCCTCCCACTCACCTCAACGCACCCCCTCCAACAACACCGGTTCCCGTAAAATGCAATCAACAACTCCCACTTCCTCCCCGCCCGGCTCTCTTCAACCACTCATACCCTACTGCGCGCTTGTTTGATGGGCCATCCAGATATGCCGGCCAAAAATAATCCGTGTGCACCTATGCAGTATGAAAGATGGTCAAAGCTAACAACGACCATTGGGGATTGCCGACGGTCAGTTCGTCGATTTTCAATGGCAAATTCTCCTAATAACCTCGCATTATACGTCACAAAGCGCTAAGACTCCAATACCTTTAATTAATAAATTGACGACATTGGTGACGACGGGGTAAAGCCGGTCACCAAAGAGATCGCGGGTTCGAGCACCGCCTTGGTAGGTTGCCCCTATCCAAGGCATGTGCACGTGTAATTGTTGAAATTTTTAATAAACCTCGATGTAAAAGGCCAATCTGTGCTCTTTTCAATGTTTTGGTAATAAATAAATATAAACCTACCAATTTTATGGTGAAGACTGGTTTTCGAATATTGAGTCGAGGGCGAGCTTACTGAAATATTATTTGCCTACAAACAACATGAGTCTCTACCGAGAAATATATTGAAATAAAGGTTCAGTTGAATTAACGAATTATCTTCCACGAAGCTTGCTCCTAAAATAATAGCGGCATTGCCATTGATAAGCTTCAGATTACTCGGGGGAGCTTTAACTGAAACGATGAAGTGTGGAAAGTGACAACAGTTCAACGAGATTAAATGCAAAAAAAACTGAAATGATAGAGACAATATGATTCAAAGCATTCGCTGAAAAAAAAGGTATCAATAATGCAATCGGTACACTCTACCGGGTACAGCAAATAATTGTTAGAAATAGTAATTCATTAAAGGATGAATGACCAGAGGAAATTTGAAATTTACGAGTGGAGAAGAAGGAAGTTTTGCAGCCCAGGAAGAGAAAGAGAATATTGTAAGGAAGAGAGTTCAGAAGAGCTAACATTGCATAAATGCTAATAAGGCGTCTGAGAAAACACAAACCCATTAAAACAGTCATTCTGACGAATGAATAAAAACTAATGACGAATAAAAACTAGCCTTATGGTGCCATTACTAGCAGTTTGAGCGAGCTTTTAAAATTATCGTTTTTACTGTATCTCTACATCTACCACATTTAAAACATAAGTCTTAAGTAGGAGTAACAAGTTTTCCTGGAATATGTACTAGAACACAAGAAATAAAAATAACCTTAAATTAAGAGGCATAACATTTAAAAATTCGTGCAAAAACAAGCTTTATTGGCCAGTGGCTACTGAGGTTGATTAAGAATAAACTAGTAACATATCGATTATGCTGACAATCATAATACGCTCATAAACATGAATTCCTCATATAATTCTAAACATGCTGACAGCTTTAGACCGTAATGTATCACACAAATCGAATTCCTAACTTCTACGCCAGAAGTCAGGAATAAAATTTTATGAGCTAATTGTAAGAATCATTTATGTAATTTTATATTCAAGGCCAAAAATACAGGCTGATAAAGCCAAGGAAAAAAATCCGTCTCTGACTCGATCATAAATTAAAATCCACCAATTTTGTAACAATTTCTTTCAACAACTGAACTATAGAGGCATTTGAGTAACCAGTTAGCGTTTATGAATATAGAGAACAAAAGTACTCCTTTTTTCCAGTTCAACAATGCGACATTGCATTAGATGTGGTTGCAATCCCACAGGATAAGGCTAAAAAAGAGAACCTTTCAACTCGATTTTCCACGAAGTAAGCGCAAGAGGCATGTCCATAATCAATGGCCAAATTATGTTTGTGCCTACATGAGAATGATAATTTCAGATTTAATTTTTACAATTAATTGCGCTACCAAAATTCCATGGTCTTCTCCATATAATTTCTTTCTCCATCTAATATAATCTCCATCAATTCCTTAAAAAAATCCTTCTGAAATACTCTAATAAATTGGATTTATTTATGAAACACTGTTCGTGTTATTCCTCAGAGAAGTTGCAAGGAATGGACAAATGTTGCTGAAATACTTTTGCGGCAAAAGATGATGATGTAAATAATACTTTTCACATATAGTTCGTACACGAGTGCAAAGTTATTTCTTGCCACTACAAAGCTAACTCACGTATTCTGAATTTTATTCAACTCATTACCAGCGTATTCAAAATCCTAAGTGAGATCAACAAGGTGTGACACTGTGTTGCGAAACGGCGAAGTTCGTTCTTACTCGCGAAATGTCTCCAGCGTCATTCGCCGCTGACTTTAAGGTTGCCGGTTCATCAAAACAAGCCACCTTCTAACTGCTCCCCCACCCCACACCTCCTTCTCACTAGCCTCAATTCCCCCTTCATCACCGCAACCGCGAGTCACCGCTATCCATTGTTCCTAGAAATCGCCTCGCGGTCACCATACTGCCTCAAATGAAGATCATACCGCGGCACGGAATGCAGCGAGAGGCGGCAATGGGGAGTCAAACCGCCTCACTAATAACAAATCCCAAAGCCAACCTCTCTCTCCCATCAATCACGCTATCCGCGATGCTTTCTCTCCCAATTCGTATCGTGCGAAAGATAGCCATCTTTCGGGGAAGAACAGTCATTTTGGAGATGGGCATGACCTCGTGGGCGTATCGACGTATCCTAATTGGAAGAACGTAAACCTTCTTAAATAAGAGAGTCTTGGTTTCAAATCCTAGGTGAAGCATAAAGAGGCTTTCTAAAAATGAAGACGTCGTGATAAATAATAGGACGTCTGGGGACAGTATTCCACCTAAATTGAAGGTGTCAATTTTGTCTTGAGGTGCTGAGGTCGATTTATAGGAATTTTTTTCATCTTCTCCTGGTTAACGAAATGCAACTTCTAAGCAATTTACGTAAAATATACCTAAAAACAAAAACAAACTGAAACTAATCCACCATAAGATGAGTAAAATTTGCATTACAACAGCTCAACTATCGTTTCAAGGTTTGGGTACGGCAACTTAAGAGCAGATTTGAGTTTCCTCGACTATGGGTCTAAGGATATAGGCTTCAGGTCCCTAAGAATATTCAATTTACTCCCACTAAATAAATAATCTATTGGCGTCATTTCTGGCTGCGATCACATCTGAAAAAAATTAAATTTTAACCAGGGAAATCAGTGGACCCTCTACTAGTCGCAAATCTACACTGCAATGGCTTAGTACGAGGAGAGGCCCACCACAGGTATCAAATCAACCCCCGTGTAGACACAATAAGTGCGAGGGAACATTTACTTAGAAACAAATATACAAATATACAGCACGGTATCGCAGGAACATTCCAAAATTAGCTTCGACTCTGTGAATGACTAATATCCTGCTGCGCAAACGTATTTTTTACGAGAAGACACGTCGTCATCAAAACTTTAGGGAGTATAAAGTGTGTCTACACCTATATCATATTATCGGCTCATTGCATTGTTGTCCCAGCCAGGGTGAATTTCTATGGACCGTGGAGAAAATGCAGTTAAACTCCCACTAACTTACAAATCTTACGTGTACTCGAGAACATTTCCTCACACACCAATACCAACCAAAATATTGGAATTTTACTGTATTTCAGTTCAAGCTTATTAGTTTTAATTAATCTTTCCATAACCATTATGCCTCTTGATGGTAACAAAAGAAAGTGAAGGATTCAAACGAGTATATCCCACTTTTTGCTTTGCGCCTGTTAAAGTTGAATTTTTCGATCAAATTAAAAATTACATTGAACCATGCGACCACACACGCAGGGTATTCTGCGAATATACTTTCGATTCACAATTATCCTAGTAATAATTCGGCAGCTTCGCCGTTCAAAGTTAATAACTCCGCAAAATAATAATTACAATTTAACCCATCCCTATTACCGACAAGACTAACTTCCTTTAAAACCCTGGAGTTACAAAAATAACCATGTATTTCAGTGCCCGTGGAAGAAAGAAAGATAACTAAGCATGTTACATGCCGACGAATACTTCATTAACGTTCTGTTCCCCCTATACAAATTACCTTCCTAAGTTTGAAATCCAATCAGAAAAAAACTACGGTCATTTTCTGTCACTGGGCAGCACCCATTCTTAAGCGATCAAATATTTAAATTGGATACTGTCCCCAAATTTTAACTTGGATTTAAGCTCTATTGGATATGTGTTACTTAGACTTTAGATAGAAAAAGTTATATTCTATAATGTTGAGAATAATTACTATGATTCAAATTCTTCACATGTTGCAAATAGCATTGAGCGCATCCTTTTCTACCTGTTGTAGCAATTTCATCGCCAGAAGCAATTAAATGGATGGGAAAGGTATCACGCTAGATTTTACAAGGCACGCATGAGTTCCCAAGGGGTAACTTCAACCTCTGAATTAACTTCTGGGTATATCTGTTGATTTTACAGTCAAGGAACAAACATCACTTTAAGAACTCAAATAATGCCAAGAAGATTTCACAACATGTCGTAGATTTAAAAGGGAATCGTGTTGCAAAATAAATTTTTTAATGTTAAATTTTCGTATTCCGGCTATACTACCACTCGAACTCATTTCCAAGCCTAATTACCCACCCATATTTTCTTTATAAAACCATGTCATTCAGAATGATAAACAAGTTTCCTGTCTCAAAATTAAAACGAATGAACCCTTGACATAAATAATTATTCACCTTCAAAGCATAAAATATAGTATTGAAAGCATAAAAAAACAGAACTCGTATTTTTTTAGGATACCACCGCATAATACCCAAAAGTGAAGCCATTTGGGATCCATTATAAATGTCTACATTCATGTGATATTTCCTGACGATGAGTTGCGAATTTTTGAGCTCGGAACTGGTAAACATAAAATATTACTCTTCCAGAAGATGAATTAACTAGATAAGCATATCATTGCCAACTGTTACGAGTTAAAAGTGGATGAATGTATGTATTCACGATATTAAGAATCCCAATGAACTATCATAATTATTCGTTTTGCTATTGGACCCTTACTACAGCCACAACGCAAACAAAAATCAACGAAGTCTTTCAAAGATCATAGATGTTCAATTGGAGTTCTTTCATCGGAAAAAGGTCGAGGACTGGCTTCAAAACGCTCAATGCATCCACTTGCAGGATGAGACTCGGAATCGAGGCCAGACGTGAATGATAGTTCGCGGAAATACTTTCCCCGCATGACCGTTAGGGGGACTCAAGTCTTTTAAACTTATCCTCTGTATCAATGCTAAGTTCTCGTATCCGAATTCAATCTCCTTCATTTTTTGGATCACAGCGTACTTTAATTGAGGACGAAAATCATTTGCGGAAAATTACGCTCCGTTAACTCACACTCAGCTAATTTAAATTAAGTAAGAGCATAAGTAGAGCAATACATGACTTAGTTGCCGAATAATAGACTCCAAAATATTTATGCCGATCCATTGAATTCAAAATTACTTTTTATTGTCATACTCTATTGGAGTTAGAAACATGTGTCTCACTTCCTTCCATATTAATTATTTAGAATAGAAATATCATTCTTCAAGTGAAATCAATTACTATCAGCAAACAAATTAAAATTAGATTGCTATTTATACAGTTCAAAATTATCCGAATTCGAGAATATATCATCGCAATCACTATTACAATTCAACTAATCACCCGGTTAAATGGGGCCATTAATAAATTGACTCACATTGAGGAGTACCTTAGGCCAAGTTAAACATACTTAGCGATGAAGAAGTGTTCTTTAAAAATGACGAAACAAGTCCTATCAAAATAAGTAGAGTACAGATAGTAAGTTATGAGCGGTGAATTCAAAAGGATTTTAAAAATATTTAACGCGATTATTAAAATATTCTGAGGGCACGTGTTTTAAAAAATGCATTCAAGACAAAATAATGAAGATCGACAGTGCATAAGAACATTTACGGCGTTACAATGATCTTTTCAAGGTTAGAAAATAAATTTAAATGTCTCAGCAAAAATTTTATCATAAAACTTAAAGCAGTTGCACCAACTTCAAAATAAAGTACAAATTTACTTCTATGACCCAAGGAAATGTCTAAGAAAAATTTGCTGCCTCAGAAATTTTTATTAAAATATTGCAAAATGTTTCAATAGCCCGGAAGAGTTGGAATAAAGAGAGTCACGCCAGGTGAGTAATATCCTTCACAATGGGATAAGATATCACTGAACACAGAGGCCGGAAATCGCACAATTTGGCTGCAATCTTGTTTGCAAGCGGCTAAGGAGCACTCGCCGGCACTATTTCCCGTTAATATTTTCCAAAGATTGTATTACCCGGAAAGGCAACAAACACAAAAGCAAAAGGAAGCTCTCGGATATTTGACTCACAGATTGCCCGCTATTATGGCTAGGATTTTGACTTTCTCCTTGCATGCGATTATATTATAGCATTTCCTTCTGTAAGAGAAAACACTCACTACCTGGGTTTAAACCGTAACAATGCCGGTCAAAAGTGGTAAGTCAAACTCGCCACGCCAAAACACAACTTGGGAGAGGAATGACTTCTTCTTTGTCTTTTCACGTGGCAAGTCTAACCTTCCCCTCTCCCAACCAGCCTATCCCACGAATTTTTACGTATACTAACATGCCTTCGTGGCCAAAGACCTCATGGATGACACTCAAGGACATGGCACGCGCCAGCCTTAAATTCTTCTGTGGAATGGATAGGAGGATGTGACAGTTCAGGAGTTCGAACGGACTCCAATATTTCCTTAAATTACCGCGACAATCAACCAAAATTTAGCGTTCTATTGGAAAAATTAAACAACTTAGGGAATCACTCAAGTGATTCTAATCTCCTTCTGTCGGTAGAGAAATTGGTAAAAGAATTCTACAAAATCTTCTTGGCAATGGATGGAATGGAGCGCATCTATGAGCAAACACCGAGTGGAAAATAAAATGCAATACTAAACATCGAGTACATCGAGTTATCCCGTTTTCTTTACCTAATTTCTATGCCTAACTTTGGTTAGAAAAACAAATAACTTGTACCCCTCGGCTACTCAACCCCTATGTAATCAGGCAAACTAGCCTGTGATCCGCCTTCTGTCACCAGCCAGTCATCGGAGCATTAGTATGCCATTACAGTGTGATAGGAATTCTACCATTGCTAAAGTAGGTATGAACGTAATCTCCGACTTTCCGAGCTGAAATTTTAGTTAGTTAGCTACTACAATTCGTTGTGAAATGATGTAAAATACAAATAGTACATACTCAACGCCCATAGTTGATGTTAGAACTGCCTGTTCCGATTTCATTAAAATTTTGCAGTAGCATATTTTAGAGACATTCTGACAAAATTGGGAATCGAGAGCTAATAATTTTGAACTCAGAAAATAAGGGGCACCATATAGGTAATAAAACCGACCCGCCTCCCACACTTTATATTTTTAATATAGCTTCATGAAAGAGCAATGTCACTTTTCTAGATGGGCTGCTGCCAAATTTTCTAATAAAAATATAAACTATACATCTAATTTCTGTGCCTAACACAGGCTAGAAAAAAGTCACTTGCACTCAAAACAATACATTTCATGTTATAAACCATCCACTATCAGATACAACCCCATAACCATCCCTGTCGCCGGTATATCCTGATATGAATGAAAATAAAACACATCTATTTTATCATATTGCCTAAGTAGAAAGGTAGATTTAAGATTTTCAAAAGGCTCAGACTTTTTGAAATGTTGTCACAGCCGTTTTACTGACAAATACGGACGTTAAACACATATATAAGGGGGCGTCCATTAACAACGTAAGGAGATTTTGGCGATTTTTGGATCCCCCCTCCCTCCTTAGTGAGACATGGTGAGATTTACCTCAACCCCCTCCTCCCCACCTCTAACCTCTGAGATTGTCCAAAATGCGTATTTTCAGTGTAAATACGTTAATCTATGCTTCAATGCGTAGGATTCACGAAAAATAATTTTTTTCATTATTTTTATTTAAGATTAGCTAGGACTAGTATTTAAGATCACTGTTACTTACACTTTCATGGGGAAAAAATAAGTGATACTTGCCAGGGCCCCTCTTCTCACCCACGTGAGATTGAGTAAGAATCGGATTTATCCCCTAAACGCACAACGCAATTAATCTCGCCCTAGCTTAGACCCCTTGGCTTCTCAACCCCTCAATCAGTATGTACTAAAACTATGAAAGCTGGAACTAGTTTACCCACAGTAAACTTTCGATGAAAACACGGAAAATAGAGTATATTAGAATGACCTTATGCGCGCCGCGACTGTGGAGAAGTTTCATTGAGAGTATTTTTAAGAGGAAGAGAGGTAGGTTAAGTTCACTGACCGGATAGGAAACTGGAGGCCAAGGATCCTCCGCCGTCGTCCTCGTCTGCCTGACCCCTGACCCCGCCGCCGAGAAACAGCGGCCAAATCAAGCACGCCACAAACAGCTGAACGCCAACCGACCTCCAGTTGGCCTTCATCTTCCCCACACTCAACAACAAAATCAACAAAGCAGTGCAATCCCTCCTTCCGTCAAACCTCCTGGGGGGGCACACAAAAGTCGAGTCTCTCTTCGCCTCTTCGGTTAAACGCCTCAGACCTTGGAAGATCAATAGACCGAGTCAAATGGAGAGCACTTGCCTCCCGTGTCCACGTCGTCGACGAACAGAAATAAAATAACAAACACTTCCGCCCACCCTATCTCTCTCCCTCTCTGTCTTGGGTCCTTGACTACGTTTCCTTATACGAAACGGAGAACCACATACTCCTCGAGGAAAAGAGAGATTCGTGTCCAGCGTGTGTTGGCCCCACCAAGGCAGTTGGAAGACTCCTCCGGGGTGATGTGTCCCGGCCTCACCAGTGAGGCACGCCGGCGGTAGAAACCGGAGGGGGGGGGCTGAGTCAAGAGGGGGGCAGGAGGTAGAATAATGAGAGATGCGGACGTTCGAAACGAAGAGCTACGAGGGATTACGAGGACGTCGTCCGTATCCAAGCCACGGTTCTCTGCTCGGAAGGCCCACCTCACTCGCGAGACTACCCTCGCAACGTTGGGTGACGATTAACTCCTCTCCACCACGCACACACCGAAAGAACCTTGGAATAACCATTCGGCGAGGGAGGTAACGGTAACCACATAGGCTCCAAACACATAGCGGTCTCCTCCCTGCCTTACCCTCCTTTCCCCTCCTCCCCTCTCCCCCTCCCACGAGTGCCTCACTTCAGCAGAGCCTCCCGAAGAGGCGAGGCAGGTTGCTGAGCTGGGGAGAATGAGAGGCCGTGTCGCCAGCGACCCCTGCGAGCGTTGAAGTCTCCCGCCGGGGTGGTGGTGCTATCCCGCTTCCGTCAACAACCATCGAAAGGAGGCGGCGGCTATCGCACACAAAAGAGAAACGAAAACAGCATTTGTTCCCGGGGCTATATGTCCCTTTTCAAAAGTTTGCGGTTGCTATTCAACTAAAAAAAAAAACTTCTGAGGCCGTTTTACACGGGGCGCGTCATTGCGCCATCTGACGTGAGTACGAAGGCGCGATCAAAATTGCATCGTGTATCACCCAGCGGGAGTGTCCAGGGGGCAACTGCCCCCCCCCCCCTCTAGAAGCGAAAATACGTTTAGTTCAAAAGAAAAGTTATGAACAAATTTTCCTTTTGAAGAAAACGGAAAAAAATTTAAAAAAATAAATTAAATATTAATATAAGACAAGGAACTAAAATAAAAATCATTATTTTTTCAAGCAAATAATTATAAAACCTCATAAATTGCTGTCAGAATTTCCTTAAAATTTTGGTTTCATTAACTTTTTCTGTGCAAAAAAGTTACAACTTGAACGACCACGGCTATTTTTGCCCCCCACCCCATTTATTTTTGATTCTGGCTACGCCCATGTCATGTATAGCAGTGCATTGCTGGAACACATGCGTGGATGCGAGACTGCAATATAGCCCCTGCTCTAATCCCGAGCTCTCATTCTCGCAATTTCAAATGTTTTCAGTGCTAACCTGCGCGATGAATTTCCCCGTGTAAAACGGTCTTTAAGGCCTTTTTACACGAGACACGTCATTTCGCATGTTATATATGCATTAAATTCTCGTTATGGCGTGCAATTGCGCGGATGCACGAGCGAACGAATGCGGACAATTGCGCGGATGAACGGGGGCTATTTTTCCATCTCACGTTCATGCATTCTTGTATGCATTCGAGCAATACACCGCTTCACACGACGCAATTTTGGCTGCGCCTTCTAACTCACGTGAGATTGTGATATCACGTTCGTCGTATAAAACGGCCTTTATAAAACTACGGAATGAAGAAAATAAAATCGGACCCTTACAATTAAATAAAACAAAAGTGTGCAAAATAATTATAACGATTCTGCAAGTATACATCTGCATGCACCAATGCTTTTTAGGTTGTAAATTGGATTACGTGTTACCAATTAATGCCAGACAGCATGCTTATTTCCACGCATTAAACGTTCTCTTAGAAACACATTATTAAAGTCTGGCAAGATGCAAGAAAACTGGTACATTTTTAATGAAAAACCTAGGTAAAAATAACGCTATGCATGTAACGATAACGATATGCAAGGAGTCAACGGCTTTTGCGTCCAAAATGATTATGATATCACAAACCATTTTTCATGCAACAACCTGCGTATTGTGAAATGTGACACCAATAAATAATATAATAGCTACCGTGCAAGCAAAAAATATTGGACGTGAAATTTATTTGGTTGAAACGCACTGTTAAATCTCATAAAAATATTTTAAAAAAACTTAAAATTATCAAAAAAAGAAGTTGCTTTCTGAAAGTACTTTATGGTCCAGTAATTTAACTTTTTCAGGGCCTCTATCATTTAATCTATTTTTACAGACATAGAAAGCAACAAAATATCCAAAAGTAGTTGTTTCGTCGAGAAGAGAACTCATTATAATCACTTTATTCTAACTTCCTTGAAACTTGTCGTACAAATATGACTAAATTACGGTAAAATTCGCAAGCTTCTTTCATGTAGCGCTTGTATATTTTAAGTCAAACTTTGGTCCGCATTCATCATCATGTCTTACAGGTCGATATGACGAGCAGGGTGAGTTTCTAGTTCTAGCGATTATACCGGATTTGGACGAAACGAAGATGGAGACGAACTGACCACCCCTGACCTATATCGAAATCGGAAATACCATGCGAACCTTTTTCGCTGAGAAGGCTGGGGTAACTATCCTTCCGTACCGGGCATTAACAGCTTGATGGAGACGACGAAGAAATTATATAATGTGAACCAAGTGGGTCTTCCTTCCATTCTCTTCGTCGGAATGTTCCATTTCCGGGGTTTGATACCCACCGTCTGCCATTGGTAGAATCATAATTCAAAAACCGAATGCATAGCAAAGGATACCCGTAGGATAAAACACTTATATTTGGTAATAACGGAGGATTTCATAATACCAGCAAATACAGGAAATATTTCGCCTCGTCATCCGGAAGTATTTGACAAAACTTCAGGGATGGGTTTTACCAAATTTAGACTTTCATTACCATCTTTGGGCACCAAGGTGAATTCAGAACACCAGAATTAATTTGAAAGTCATCGGACAAAAACGTGAGTAGTAGTGCTAATACAAAAATACTCGGATAAATAAACAAATGAGAAGAGGAAAAGCGCCCGTCAGTTGAATTCGGTTCTATTCAATGAGATGTTCACTGAGACAGAGATACACCCAAGTAGTTGCCATTGAATTTTTCAAGGAAATGATATACTCAACTGGCAACCAATTAATTTATATATTTTTGCACAAGTAATCCTGCATGTACCTAAGCATAACACGAAGGCACTAAAGAAAATCCAATTTTTAGCCTCAATGCACCGCTTGGAAACAAAGTAAATCATGCATATGCATGACCCGATGGCGATCTTTAGAACTCTTCACTAAGTCTATTCGAGGGGAAAGCACGAAATCTTTCTTTAAAGTAAATTATCTTACATATAAATTAACTTTATAACCCTTAGGTTTACAGCCGAGTAAGAAACAAATTCATTGCAATCGATTAAATTATTATAAAAAAGGATCAATTTCCGAGAAAATACAAAATCTTAACTTATCATATACTCGCAGTTTGCACTTAGTAATGTTGAGCAGACAGAAATCTACAAAGAGGAAGTTTGGTCTCAAAATCTTTGAAATAATAGTCCGGCTGACTTTTCCTAAATGTATTCCCAAGAACTATGAGAGCTGGAAAGGGAACAGTTGAAAAGAACGACATGTCAAGGGGAACACAGAAATAATTATTTCCAACAAAAACAGGTTTAATTATTTTTAATGTGTCAACAATACATTTTGACCTTAAAAACAAGAAATTCGATAAAGGTAACGCTGGATTAATAAAATCTAGGAAAATATTTTTAGTTACAATTTTGAGGGAAATAGAGTACTCCATTTTATATTTTTTCCAAAATGGGGCCAAAAAATGCGTCCCTATAGGCACAAAGTATTCAAACGAAGATTGAGGCAGTGGTAGTAAGCTTCGTCCATCACTTAACTTAGCGTAATTTAGTGCGGTATCGAAAAAGAACAGGAGAAGAGATTCTGCTAGTCCGCTAAAATCGGTATTATTTCGTTTTGCCGTCGACAGTTTCTTTTAGTTGTAAACAAGTGCAAGGAAGACAACGATGCTTATAGATGTTACCAGAATCTAAATAAGGTCTTTCAAAATGCAATTTATGACTGAGAGACGTAGTCCTGCAATCGGACTGTAGGATTTGACGACAGTGTCATCTCTAGGTAATTCATGCGACATTGGTAGTAAAAATATTCCGTGACAAGCCGGCTCCCCTTATTCCTGCGGGGCAAATTGGTCACTGACGATTAAAAGTTGCACACCATGATACGATGAGTGCAAAATAGAGATTGAAAACTCAGTAGTCTTCTGACTAAACTCAAGAAAATGTTTGGAGATTCACGATCCTATCTTCATCAGACTCGGCGTCGGAAGCATATAGTTCCATATTAATGCGTGATCTGAGCTATGATTGGCATTACGCCTCCGCATTGCATTGTGCAATGGCTGTAAAATTCTATAGCGGTGGAAGTGCCCAGAGGTAAATTTTACGGCCAGCGTCCATGAAAATGGCATCCACAGCGCACTTACGTTCTTGACGACTGAATTAGAGCTCAAAGCGTCAAGTTGAGCAAAGCAAGGACGAAACATTGATCATTTATCTTAATATTGAGAATAATTTTGGGAAATTTACGTAATAAATACAGTCAACTGCAGCAGATATGGCTTCATTACTGAATTATTTTAGGTTTTAGTTCCATAGAATTGAAAGAATTTTGAGCATCAAATGGTACAACATACATTGCAATATAATATGACTTTTCCCAGAAAAAATGTTGTTTGGTTTTCATTTTTTTTACCGAATAAAATAAATTTAACTTGAAACGATGTATACTAAGAGACATTTTGCATGGGGTACCTTAGCTCCAACCTATAGTTTAGAACTAGAATTGTATGCTTTTATTAGATTAGGCCAACGTTGCCTCAATTCAAGATAACTTTTGCGCGACTTTAAAAAAATCCCGGTTGTTAAAATTGTTAGAGGTTCAAAAACCGCTTTACATTGAAGGTACTCGATCTATCGATCATTTTAACCACTTCATGCACAGTTTTTATTAATTTTAAAATTAGACAAGTTCGTTTGCTTTCAAAAAATCACGAAAATTCGGGCCAAAGTTACCCCATTCGACGGTGCGAGGGAACTCAACGTCAGGCGTCGTGGCGTGGATTGGTTGATGGTGCCAGCTACGCACATTTCTCGTTAGTGAAACATTTCACTTATTATAAGTTACACCGAGTTATGTCGCGGTGAACGGGTCTTTATTCCACCACCTTTCAGTGAGAGAAATGGAGAGGAAGAGGGTATGTTGGAGGAGAAAGGGAAGAGAGACGACAAAGATAGAGAGAGGCCTAAGATCGAAAACTCCCGGGCGTCCATACATGTAACCGCCACGCCCCCGGCTCACAGGCAGATTATGCATACCGCGCCGCACCTTTTCCCCCACCTACCCGCCTCTCCCCACCCCACGCGTCAACGCCTTGGACACTGCCGCCCCTCCCTTCTGCCCCTCCCCATCCGTCCACGCTTGGTGGTCGTGGATGAGGAAGGCCTATTCGGTGACCACCTTCCTGTTGAGAGGAAAGTGATGCGGTACGTAGGTCGTTGGGGGGTCGATGACCCAACCGCCCCCTCCCCACGCCTCATGCGCGCACCTCGCCTTCCCCCACCCCTGGGCCATCGCCCACTCCTCACTACTGTTCTAGCTTACGTTTTCTCCTCCCCTCGTGGGCCTCAAAGAAGACTCCACCTCATTGGTGAGGAGGCATCAGGTCCATCCGAACTGTATCATGGTGGCAAACAATTTCAGGAAAAAAATCTAGGGTTGCTCCAAGTTATATCAAGAAAGGAAAGAAATTCCTTAGGTTACCAGCCATAAGGTAATATACCAGCATAAAAGGTTCATCGTACAAGCTCCCCGGATCTAAAAAAAAATATTAATACAACGGAAATAAAATATGAATACAATTTAAAAATACAACAGCGGAAAGTAGGTAAATGAAATAAGGGGAACCAGAGAAAGCCTTTTCTTGGTTACTACATAAAACACAACTGAATAATGATCATGATGATTTCACTACAAAACACGAAGATAGAGACCGAAATAGTACATATTTTAAATACTCATGATATAGATACGAAGCTATCGCATTTGAAAAGATATCGATATCAGAGGCGTCGGTAAATATCCGCTTCCGTCACACACTTCTAGAAATTGTTTCCGAGAACATTTTGCATTTCAGCAAAAATTAGGTGCCACATTTTCATTGTGCAATTTCCACAACAATGTGAATTTTTCCTAAAAAAATTAAAAAGGTAGACCATAACCTGCACTTCACGTGATATAAATTTTGTGGTGATACGTTCATTAAAAGGCAATGGAAAAAATGTCCATATGGTGTGAGATGGAAGCGAAGACCTTACCTGACGCAAACCATGCTTTCCTTACAATATCTATTACATACGTGTGTAGAGACACATTTGTAGCCCCAGGATCTATTTTCCTCGAAGAGCACTTAAAAGTGCACCCCCACACAACGCAGTGGTTCACCATTCTTCTTCTAAAAGCCACCAGAAGCAAGAAAAACAGCCTCTCTAATACACAGGTTTCAATGGCACACGAGTAGCGGATGGTGATGGCAAGATGGCTATTAGCGCAAAATTTTTCTGCCGGCCGGCTCCAGTGCCACCGTTAGGAAAACATAGGCTCTGCCAATCTAGAAGTATATTTCTGTGCCCTAAACCATCCGTAATCCGATCCATTCATTATAATGCTCACTCAATCGGTGGTTTGACATGTTTTACGTCCATCGATAATGATTTCCTCTGAATCTCTGTCGTATAGAACCCTGGGAGCGCCAAAAAGAATCTATCCACCATTAGATCCCGGAATCTTTTCGTAGCAAAGGACTCTTGGCCAAAGTAACAAAAGAGGGCTGCGTGGTTCGTCAAAAACTTCTACGGGCGTACTGACAACGTTGTTACTCTAGATTTTGAGGGAATTAGGCTGGAAGCCGCTGGAGACTCGGATGCTGCACGCTAGGCTTACTTTCCTTGAACAATTGAGAATAGATATCTTTCAGAGCGACACGAAGAACATTATATTTGAGCCCCATTATATTTCCAGGTCCGACAGGAGCGATAAATTAAGAGAGATATTTAGCCGAACGGATAGTTATGGGAATTCGTTTTCCGCCGAACCAGAAAGGACTTAAATAAATTTTAATCGTAATTTCGCATTTCCTTTTTATGCGTAAACGGCTGGTGCCCTAGTACCCCCTACCACTCGCCTTTTAGGCGGCTTGCGAGGTACTACGTACAATGTAGATGTAGATGAAGACAACTTTTAAAAACTGGGTGATGCGTGCCTACGGTTAAGGATTGGGAGCTCTAATTAAAATACGCTTTTGGCGAATTCCATATAATATGCAGTTTTCTCACTATGCAGTTTTCTGAATCGGAGATTCGAGTTAAATCGCTACATATCGCTGGTGGGACAAGGAATGGAAATCACACCCTGCCATTAATGGATAATAGTCACGCACCGAAGTCTTCCCATCCATCCATTCTTGTCGTTCAAAAGAAATGTGCGCATTTTGCCAATAATCCTGGCATTGCTTGCCGACCGATCATGCTGTAGGTATGCTAAACGCTATAGATATCTCTGGGAATTAGATAAAAACGATTTTTTTTGTACTGCGCTCAAATACATTAATGATAACAGTACGAGAAAGGGATGCATGGCATTTTTATTTACCTAAATATATAATAATAATGCCTAAAATAAAATCCACCGCCAAAATCATCGGAACTATAAAAAGGTAAGAAAATGGGTAAGGCGAGAAATAAGGTAGGTCTAATTGTAAGTTAGATAGGGAATCAAAAACTTAAAACTCAAAACGATAAAATAGAGACTTTGCCGGGAATTCATAGAAACTATTATTTCCAACTGAGAAGTTGCAAGTACTCATAGCAGTATCTTGGATAAGAGGCAGAAAACTGCATGCAATGAAGTAAGGTAAAATTTAAGTAACGCAGCATATTTCATTCGACAAAAGAAATAATTTTTATGCAATTTGTAAATAATATTTGCCCCGGTTTTGCACTCCCTCAGAAGAAAAAATTTTGAGGGGTTTCCCTACATGAGATAAAGTTCGGGAGAGTGCAATGAAAATAAGAGAACGATGTGAATCTCACGAACTATGCAGTACGATCTCATACTTCCAATCGCATTTCTCAATACCAACTAAATAACTGCCCTTCTCAGCCATGAATAAAAAGCAATCGCAAACTTCGCCGTTCACGATAAAAGGCCCCAAATCTTTTTGTCGACTTCGGCAAGCTATATTTTCTTATAAAGTAATAGCAAAATTAAGCGTCGCCACTGAATTGCGTAGTACTCCTCCACAGGAGGCGAAACATTTATTCATTCTTCTTATAGGAAATTTCATTCATCTACATGCAAAGAAAAGCCATTCCCGCTAAGAAATTTTGATACATCCTTTTAAAGCGCTTTTTTATGTCAGTGATACTTACTAATGTATAATTAAAAATTAGGAATGGTCCTTAATTTGTAATTCAAAGAACTCTATATCAATTTCCCTAGCAGGAAAAGTTATCCACGAGATGTTAGAAGCATGGGAACGTTTGGAAATTGTATATCGATCATCTATTTTTACTGAACTGTAAAATTACTAAATCAAGCAAGAATTGCAATGCTCATTGATTGGTATTTAACTCGACAGTCATTTAACTCCATACAATTTTTAGCGGGTTCGGCAACGCGTAAATTTAAACAGATTTTTAAGGTTTTATGACGAAATTCACGACTTTTTCCAGAATAGACGAAACTAACGTCTTTTTCACGGTTTTAGGGTTTTCGCATTTGAGTGGGAGCCCTGAATTTTCAAGGCCAAAATCAATAATTTGCAAGTTCTCATTTATTGAGATTAAGTAAAGGGTGTGGGGGGTGTTAAAGAAGGTAGATGGTGCGGAAAAGTGGGGGTGGAGCGGGAGTAGGGTGTTACGTAATTCTGGCTGGGAAGTCACCTCATTTTTAGAGTCAAGGACAGGGTTCGTCGGAAGAAGAAAAGGCTATGGACATAAACGGGGAGAGAAACAGGAATACAAAACCATTGAAAAGGTTTACAGTTGGGTCATTGTAGGCTTTCTAATTCTCCGATTGCACGAAAAATCCAGTTTATTTCCATTTCTTCTGTGCGGAGTACTTCAGGGGTACAGAATGAAGTCATTTATGCGTCATTAGTGGTATGAAATTTCATGACGATCATTCAATATATTATTGGAAAACAGAGGCATTTACCTCGTGCCTAAACAAAGATAGAATTTCTCAAATAACCGAGAGAAGAAAACCTGCTTCAGCTTACGCAGTGCAGACCTTCAAGTATAAGATATTCAAACAGCGTTCAGAAATGCGTTTCATCTATTTTCCAAGATTATATTCTACTGAAAAAATGGAAGAAAAAATTGGATATAAAAGTACATTTATCAGAATGAGACGAATCGTATATAAAGATGGAAAATGCATGAAGCACAACATTTCTTTTCCCCCTGCACGCCATTTCTCCAGTTGAAGTAAAATATCAGAATAAAAAAATATATAGAATGATTTCAGTTACTTTCTCAAGGACTCCTCCATTATTTCTTGGTTTATCCATACTTATTCACACATACATCCATACTATACTCCATTATTTTTTTACCTCCTCATGAAGTAAAAACTTTCTCGAAAATTGCTACTCACCAAAAATATTGTTAAGCCCGCCTCGAGAGCATTCCGATATGTAATGCACCCAAGGACTTAGCCTCGAGAAGGAGTCTGAGGCTCAACATAAAGGTAATCGTCAAAAACTTAGGCTGATGCCTAATCTTACTACATAGGCAGAACATACGAGGGAAATGGATACAAATTTTGAGGATATCAGGAATATTAAAGAATTACCAATTAAGTCATTTGCGAATAGGAAAGGGTTGATGAAAGGATAGCTTGGTAAGACTGTTAGCCAAACGTAACGGAGGGACGCAGCTAGGTTTCCAGGTTGACCTCCGCATCGATTCGTCTTCGTGACGACAGTTTCACATGCATTGCAGAAGGCGTCTTCAGTTTTGAAGTATCGGATTCAAGCGTTATTTGTGTTAAAGTTTCTACCTTCAACAAGGAAGACAGGTATTTGCTCTACAACGCTTGAAAGATACTCACAAATCAACCAATCAGGACTAACCTGGCCAAAACCGAGGCCAGTATAAGAAGGCTAAAGCTTGCATTCCACACTTCATACCTGAACGCCGTCGAAACTGATGTCACGCTTTCGTTACTTTTGGGATACTATAAAAAGTGATATACACCAAATATTTTAAATTACATTAATGGAATAATTTTAAGTAATGGAAGGTTACATGGGATTACCACCGGGTCAGGTTCTCCAACTCCATCTCGCCCATCGAAACGTCGGCCGAGATGGAGTTGGAGAACCTGACCCGGTGGAAATCCCGTGTAACCTTCCACAATTCTATACCCGGGAAAGCCCACGATCATTCTTCCATTTTAAGTTACTTCTTACATATGGTTTCTATTATTGCTATTAATTATTATTTCCATATTCCTTTATAGTGCCACAGGACAACCTCGTGATGGATGAAAAAAATTATATTGAGTTTTGGCCTCTAATCCCGAAAAATCGAATTCAAGCTACGGTGGTATCGGAGAGTTTTTTTAAGAAACGTGATCCCGGCTTCGATTATAAACGGATGGCCCTTCAAAGGCAGAAGTCCGTCCGTCAAATGGGATTAAAATTCAGGATCGTCGAGGTGCCTTTCATGAAAAACAGGAGAGGGTTTACCTTCATCTCTCGTGGCGCTGATGACCAAAGCTATCGGTCGAAAACTCTTAAAACCATAACACACGAGAAAATTGAGGAAAGAACGAATTTAAAAAACGTAATCCAGACAACTTCTTCGAAATGTTTTCAGCCCCCTACACTACTGATAATTGCGAATTCTTCTTATACGGTGTGATCCGTCAAGGTCACTTCCAAGCGTGAGAAGGACGATAGGTTTGATTCTCAACGAAAGCATGACGTAGGCGGCGAGGAAGATTGCCCACCCCAGGGCACAAGGAAACGGTAATACACTACGTAGAGGGATATATTTCAAGGAAGGGGAAGATGAAGACGGAGACACTTTAGCTAAATTAGTTCAACTCTAACGTAATTCGTCGCGTGTTTCTGAAGGAAATACATTATTGAGGTTTGAAAAAAATGCCTTACATTGTCAGAATTAGTAAGGGATGCGCACGGAAGTAGGAGAAGCGAATTAATTGTTTAATTACTTATACTACAGAGGTCATCACTATTGCTCCATGGTAAGAACTCAACAAGGTCATTGGAATGGCGAGGATCACAGTGTGCTTATTCTTCGAAATTCAACAGCTCTAATTTGCAACAGTAAAATTATCCAGTTAAACGTCTGTTCAAATTCAAACTCTCATTTTCACTGATTAATAATAAAAACAAGCTACCATAAAACAACGAGAAAGAAAAATAGTTATTCTCGCAATCAAAAAATATGCTCCGAAGCTACCACCTAGATCAGTCTAAAAAAAAACACTCTGAGGGATTAACTTTGTGCTGATTCATCGTAGAGCTTCACTTTTGACCGCGGCCTGATGATTTGAAGGTTATATTTCAGTGAAAGTGAACAGAGTTGCGTTTGCAGTGGTTAAGAAACCAAATTTTCAAAGCTACCAAAGAAATACAAAGAAGACAAGGGACTTGCAAATTATTTAACAATAATCTACGGCGATTTTCCTTTACTAAAATTTATGATTGGAAGATAAAATCATATACAATATCAATATTTCGACTGCCCTATTGATATACAAACCCATTTTCCAACACTAAAAATTGACAATGACGGAAAAAGCGTAAAATTTGATGACGATGGCCTAGATCGGGATGCCCACATATGTACTTGGAAATATGTTTGATCAGAAGGCAAGTTACACTTGTATAGTAAAAAATATTGACAGCGTAACCGGCATTAGTGTCATGTACTTCATATTTACATGAAAAATTAGTTATTTTTAATATCTTAGAGATGTACTGAAAAACTTAAGCATAAAGGCGACAGTTTCAATGAACTGAAGAAAACCAAGCCCAGTATGGATGAAAAGCTTGAAAAAGAAATCACCGACACAATTCAACGAGGAAAAATAAATCACGCGAGAAAAAAAAATATGTCCTAATTTTCCTAATTCATGCTTTTTTCTAAATATATTCAAACATCTGACGCATGTCTCTCCATTATTTCTCGGTTACTCAACAAGGACCAGAACGTTCGTCGAAAATTGTTTAGCAGGAACAATCACAAAAAGCAAATGGATGAATAGGTTTCATATTCCTTGAAAAAAATCTTTTCACCCACATTATTATCAAAATACTTATGCGGCGTGCATCTACAGACTCCTACTCAGCGCCTTAGGTAACTGCTACCTGAAAAAAATTAGACACCACTACCACACCAGACAATGAGCATGTTGGGAGAAAAAGGCCGTAAGTGGAAGGATAGAGTGAAGGTGATGTTTCTGGGAGCTAAGAAAAGTGAAGCCCGGGTGAAATATCTATCAACATCAAACTGTAAAAGGCCCCAGCTTATTCATTCTTATTTCAAATTATAAAATTAGAGAGATAGTCTCTAGAAAAGATAGATTTAGAATGTTTTTTCCACGATCGCTTAGAAACTATAATACAATGGTGGCGTTTGGACTTAGAAATAGTTTACTTCACTGGTAGTGTAGCTTACTAGTTTATACTTTATTTCTTAACACGTGTATCTATTTTTTTCTAACAGCATGTTTTGTATGTTTTAGATTCATAGACATGTTGCCTTCTTAAATAGGATAAGGAATAACCCCATAGCTTCAGCTGATGTGTAGTGTACATGTTGCGTTGGGCATGTTCTTGGTAATAAATTTTAAAACTCTGGTGATGGTTCACCCCCTGCCAAACACCTCAGCAGGTTGCTTGCAGGGTAATATGTAGATGTAGATTTTCTTCATCTCCCATTAAATTTTATCTACTTGGCAACATCTTCACGTTCACCATCATTCAATCACATCATCTTAGTCTCCTTCTCGTCACTCTGCGATGCTGATACGCAACCGCAATGATTTAGCGTGATAGCTACGTCATGGACCTTGCCTCGATTCCTAGCATTAACGACACCTGGCCTTGAGGGTCGACTTCCGAAAGACTAGTTATTGAAGCTTATCAATCCATTTTATCCATGTTTTCAGTGAAGATATTTTGGGCTGGGCTTTCTACGTTCATTCATGTAGAGTGGACACAATCACGTGGACTACCAATCGTCTGGCTCCAACCCTTTCAAAAATGTGGTATGAGTGGCGATACGGGGAATAACTTCAGCTACATCCTCCAGTCGATGTCTAAAGGTCACGAGAACGTACAAGCTTCATATCACCGCGATAAGGTTGTGTCCCTAGGTGAAGGACGAGCCTCTAAAGAACCATAAATCAAATGAAAGTTGACTTATTGGAGGGAGGATGCTTGAAAAACAGCATCTTTTCTTCGTTATGCAACGAATCAAAATAAAATTTAAGCGACAGCTTGTATTACACTGGGGGCAGGAAAGGTAAGCAAAGTAATTCTTACCACGTTCAACCTCAATACGCAAATAGAAAATGACGTCAAAAATATGAGAAGATGAGTAGTTACAAGGCCACAAGGCATTCAAAAAGGCGTCTTTTTTCGTGATGAATAGACCGTTTCAAAGTGATTCTGTCATTTTGAATTTCCATGGTGAATAAAGTAGACTATTTTCAACATTTGTCTGCATTTTGAATTTGAAAAATTTTCCAAGGTATTTTTTCAGATTCCAAATTTTTATATATTTGATAATGGCAACTTTTGCCTCAGGTTTACTCTATATTCCCTGATATTATTAAAACGATAGCCTAGCCTAAGTTTAAACGAGTAATAAGCAACAAAATAATACACATCTAGAAAGGTTTATGAGGAGTGATGCGTCCATTTATAAGTGGCGCGAGAAACGAAGTATGCCATGAGAAGAAATTCCTCTGGACCGGGAATCGAACCACGGACCTTAGGCTTTCCGGGCCACTGCACAGACCAATGCGCTATCTAGGTTCCTGAATTCCCTTGGCATATGCACCAGTTTTCTCATGGAAATTGATGTATATTTCACCGTTCACGCGGCAGGCTTCCAAATATTACACGAAGTATAAGTCGTTAAAGCGTAAATGTACTCTTCTCATTGTGATTCAGCCGCAAAATATAAGCTTTTCGTTCTGCTTTTTCTGGAAACAAATACTGAAAATTCGCATTTTTACATATGCTCTTCTGGCAGTACATGTCTAAGTATAAGAAAAAGGTTAGGTTACTTACTTTGAAGATATTTCATATTGAGACGAAAAAACCGATTAACAAAAATAAAATGTAGGCAAGTCTTCGTCCTGCTAATAGAGTAATAAGCATATGAATACTGAAATGTCAAAATTGAGGTTAAAATCAAATCATCTATTGGTGGATGTATGAAAATGGCGCTGCGGCCGAATCAAATATCAGGAAAGAGTATTCACTTAAAATTTTGAGAATAAATCATCAACATTATGCTTGACCTAATTTTAATTTCAATCTCAAAGGATATCGCCTATCACAGGAAAGCTTTTCTTTTCTAATAATATCCGCGATAAGATTTTTGTTTTGGATCGTGCAGCCACGCATCTATCTCCTTAAGCAAATGAAACTTAGGAATGCACCGTAGAAGTTGACGATTCAGATGACTGAACGCTCACTGATGCTCGGAGCGCAGAGCCGAAAATACTTTGACAGCTGAGCAGAAAGGCCATATAAGCTTTGAAGATAGGTAGGAAGGTGCCGACGTGAGCAAAAAGCTAAAAGCCCTCCGCTATCACATTTTTTCCTTTCTCTCAACCATCCTCGTCTCAAGATATTCCCACTCTTTCTACGTAAGGTAAGGGCGTTGAAGGTAGGTAGGTACCGACGCGATCAAAAGGCTTGAAGTCCTCAGCTTCAACATTTTTTATCTCTGTCTCTCTACCATCCTCGTCCCAAGATATTCGTACGCAAGCTATGCGGCGTAAGAAGTTAGTTAGGGGAGAGGGAGAAATATGCTAGGTTAGTCGGGGAAGGAAAGACATAAGAGAGAGAGAGAGAGAAGTAGTGGTGATGGAAGGAAGGAAAGGGGTGGGGAGAAGGTAGAGAGGTTGAAAAAAAGGCGGGGGATGAGTTAAAGTGGAGTGTGGAGGGGTGGGGTGCGAGAGGGGGGTGGGAAAACCCCCGTTATTTCACCTCCAGACGTCTCTTAGTCAGTCATTGAAGTGTGCAATCGTCAGTGGCGAGGCGGTGGGATGGGGAGGAGGCAAAGCGCTCAGTGATACGAAAACCACCCACCAAACCACCACACAAGGGAGCGGACTCGGGTTTAGGGGGCAGAATACCCTGCCGTACCCTACATCTACATTACACCCTGAAAGGCACCTCCAGGGTGTTTGGTATGGGGTGATCAATCACCAGCACGCAAAAGGATTCCCACATGCATACCACACGGACATAAAAACGTAATATTCAACTAATCAGTGATTAAATTGGAAGGGTTTTTTAGATAAACTTGGATAATTTAAAATAAAATTGAAAGAAGGGTTCATTAGTGAAAATTTGAACTTGTAACCTCTTTAAATAACCTGCAATTTACAAATTATATTAAATTACCCTATTTAGGTTTCTAAGTACCTACCTAAAACTCTTTGTGGCATGGTATTGTAGTTTTTATGTTTATGTAGTTGAAACTTGAAATTTAAATGTTATGCTTTCAATTCTCCAAAATGTATGATGAATGGAACCTTCTGATAAGCCTTATAGCTTAGAGGGACCAAGTTCTATATGCATATAAATGCAAATAAATATATTTTTTAATGTTAAATACCTATATTATATTATAAGTGAGGGAGGAGCATATCCCAAACTTAGTCACAACCCTCCAATACAATAAATTTAGGGTAGAGTGTGAAGGTACTTTTCTTGAGCCATCACAGACGTCGAAGATTATTATTTCGGGGTGTCTGAACACTATACTCAGGACTCTGTAGGAAAGAGTAACAGTCATCCCTCCTCTTTCCTTAGAATATTTCCGGCTGTTTTTGGGAATCGTCTCCCAAAGGAATGAGTGCTGCATGACTGGTCTGGAATCACCCCGTGCCACTCACACTGGCAGTGGCTTGCACGGTACCTCATATATCAACATAATTCCCTGCGAGCCACCTCTAGGGTGTTTGGCAGCTGGTGATCAATCTCCAGCATGCAAGAGGGTTCCCACATGCACACCGCGCGGTCCGGGGTCCGGACCTCCTCCCCCCGAAATAAAAAAGCACAATTATTTTCCTTAATAAAAGAAAACGAATTATTGAAAAATCATGAATTTACAAAGTATTCTATTAACAAATGAAGATTTTTCGATCGTGAAAAATTTTAAAATTAGTTTAAAACCCATTACTTCTTACCCTATTTTTTTTCAATTTTCCCCCCTGTTTGGGACCCCTCCCCCCACGAACGAAATTCCTGGCTACGCCACTGGTTGTTAGGAATACAGAGAAAATTCGGAAACATGCATTTAGGAATACATAATTTAGTACGCTACATTTCAAGTCCACTAACCTATTTGCAAATTCTAATGATACCGTTATAGTATTCTTATTGATCTTATATTACATTATTATATTCCTATCGATCGAGGAAAAAACGACACTTTGAATCTATATTTTCTAGAGTCTATCTCCCTCATTTTATTTATATGATCTGATCTACCGTAATATGTTGGTGTTCATAAGATACGGCTTTCTTTTTCTGCAAACGCAGATGAAGACGATACCTTCGTATACGTCTGCCTCAAAATCGGTGTTCAGACTTCGGTGTCATGATGGAAAGTTCGATTTCGCTTAAATTCGAAAATTGAGTTTTATATGCCAAAGACGAGAAAATCGAGATCGAGATTTGATACTTGAGTTTCGATTCAAACTCGATTTTTCAACTGCCATCTTGGCCATATTGTTCATTCTCGGCAACGTCACTACCGGCCTATGATAACTTCATCCGTTCCACATGAAAGACTTATCTAAAAGGCCGGTAAAATTGGAGAGAACTGTTTCGATCATCAAGAAAACATCGCAATCACTTAATTTATCTTGAAATTTTTACTAAATCCGAATAATTCCAAGCGGTGATCTCAAAGCTTTAACTTGCGTGCATTTGTTAATTTTTACTCCAAATAATTCCCACGCTTTTATTCTAAATATATGCCATGGGATTTTTTTCTACAGCTCAGATTTGTATGTCGAGTGTTTTCCGAATGCATAATTAACCTGTTTTTGTACAAACCGTATTTAAAAAAAAAGAACTGCCGGTTTTTTCCATTAACAGATTCTGGTTCAAATTTAGATTTTTGGTGAAAAGCCGTGCTTTCCATTTCGATTAAAATTCGATTGCTCGAAAAATCGATTTCGACCAAAATTTTTCCATTTGTACTTCAGTGTCCCCACCCCAGTCTTTCGAAGGCTGAGTCTACCATCGTTTTGGAACTCCTGAAGACAATGACAGATTCAGCCTTCGAAACTTTAGGACCAATAACCCAAATCCACACCTTGTGGAAAACCCTAGAATTATTCCTTCACAAAATATACGCAGGGAAAAACTCAAATTTCACAGATTTTAGTTGATCCCAAAATCTCTTTACTGGTCTTCCTCTCATTCTTCGTCCACCTGAGTTCACTTTTAAAACTTTCTTCATCTTACCTTCATCTTCTTTTCTCAGCACCAAATCATCTTTTCCTCCTGCCTCTTATTTCACCGATAATATCGCTACTCCTAACAGTTTTTTCTGATCCCCATATTGAATTTTTTTATCCACCTCCCTTGTTAATAATTTGGTCCACAAATCATATGTAAAAACTTATTTTATAATACTATCAATTATTTCTTCTCTTTCTTATTTAGTATCAACGTCCCTGACTCATAGATCGGTATTTGGCAGATTATTGTTTCATATATTCTTATTTTTGTTTCCTGAGATAGAGATTTGAAGAGATTAGGCTACGACTTGAGTGTAGGCATCTGTTTCCTAAGTTGAGTCTATTTTGTACATAATTTTTTTCTATATTATCAAGCGAAATAATTTCTCCTGAGTATTTAAAGAGATATAAATTTAAGATAAAATTGCATATAAATTTAACAACGACCTATTCCCCCTAGAACCCACGACGTCATTTATTCCGAATACTTAAAACAATATGGTCATTATATCACTTCTATCCTCTTGCTCGTCAAAAAATCGTATTACCGAAAAAACCTTCTATAGGTCGCCATTCTACACTATTCCCACCACTCCTCAGAAAATGCCCCTCGCATTAACTGCCTGTCAAAAATGTAATATACCGACTCTCTAAAAGATTTTAGAAGAAATAAATTTACTGATTGGCCTAGGGCTTTATCCCTTAAGAACAGAACAATATGCCTTCTTTTGAGCAACATAGGTAGAAAGATCAGCAATTTGGAACTAACATACAGAAAAATAAAATACAAATTTAAAAAAATTCAAAATTAAAAGGCTAAATGCGGAGTATGAAGAAAATCATTTAGCAAAATCATTCATCTGCATTCCATTTATCACGTAAATAATAGAATAACTGCATAAAAATGCTATTATTATATATGAAAGGAACTACTACACGCAATTACTGTAATATGAACAGTAATAACAACACTTAATGGTCAGAAAGTAACATATTATGATATTTCACGTTATAACCAGCAATAGATACACAGTTTTTAATGTTTTTGGGCAGCTTGTTCCAGAGATGACACGCTGTGATCGAGTATGAATTTTGTAACTTCGTTGCACGATGACTAGGAAAATAAAGATACCCAGGATCATGTTATCAATAACAGACACTTCGTTGCTCCCATAATACATAATAATTTTCGACCGGTTTCGGCTGTTACACCATTATCAAGTACAGAAAATATAACTTGTACTTGATAATGGTGTAATTTGTAATTGATAATGGTGTAACAGACGAAACCGATAGAAAATTAATTTTGAATATATTGTGGAGGTAACAAAGAGTCTGTTATTGATAATATGGAGCCATTCCATCACGTACAAGCTTAAAGTTTCGATTCAATCCTCGATCATATCGAGTGCACAGTAAAATCCGAGGAAATGTTTGCTTCTTTTGAGGAATGCTTTCCGTTCTTCTTTTGCATTGCTAGATGCACTACTACCATTTCAAACCGAATTAATAACCAAAGTTATTTCAAGTATCCATTTTTTTGCCACCATCCTATCCCTGTACACACTGATTTTCATCGCCAATATCGCCATGACTCTTGCTTTTCTGCTTCAATAGTGTAAGCCATTCCTAATTCAACAAGAAAACATGTGTTAGCCCTGGCTGAACACGAATAGTAAAACTCTAGGTGAACATGATTCCCACATCGCGCATTGAAATAGCACCCTCCCCTGAGAACAATCAATCTCTCCTGGGATCAGACAGACAATGAAAAATCTCTGCCACCAACTAGATAGGAACCCGATCTCACGGTGTGGGAAGCGAACATATGAGCCACTGACTACCCAATCTACCTCATAATTTAGTTATTGACTAACACCAGGGGTTAGTTAATGTTAGTTAGTTAGATGGGGTAGTTATTGACTAACACCATGGGTTAGTCAATAACTACCTTCCAATTAACTCTACCTTCCAATTGTTCTGTGTTTACAGCAGTGCTCTCAACGTAACACTAAATAAGGCTTCGGATTTGATATAATCATTACCGTACCGGTGATACTGATCAGGCATGAATTGGGTTTCCATGATAGTTAAGAGTACGCATCACTAACATCAATTATTCGCATCTCCCTCCCGTCCGCTTGCCTCCGACAATCGCCTTCATCAAGCCATCATATCCATGATGTGACTTATCAAATTGTCCCGTCTTCGTCTTTTTCAGGAGTTAAAAAAACTTCTTTTTTCACCCAACCTTCTTCGCGCTGTCTCATTAATAACTCGCTCGATTCAATTTTTCTCCATCATTCTTCGGTTGCACCATATTTTGAATGCTTCGACTCTTCTGCTGCTGTCAACGTCCATGCCTCGCTGCCAAAGAGAATATCCTCAATAAGCAGCATCTATTGAATTATTTCCTAACTTCTTTAGGCTTGTATAATCAGCTGTAATGGATTCATCTTTATGTAAAATGCCCTCTTCACCTGTGCTATTCAATTTACAATTTCTTTCTAGATGTGCCCATCGCTAATGAATCGGCTTCCTTGGCAGAAAAAATTTCACATCATTAATCTTTTGTTCTCAAAGTTTAACTGCGGTCCAGGCTTCTTTCATTGTTAAATAGTAATATTTTAGTCTTTTTCAAGCCCTTCTTTCCCTCGGCTAAGACTGCTGCGTCGTCAGCATATCGCACCATACTAATTCTTTCTTAGCGAATGTTGACTACTTAGTCTTCTCTATGATTCCATAAATGATTCGATGTAAGCTTTAAAATTTACGGGGTAGAGTGCACCCTACACACCCTTTCTTACCCCCTTACCCTATCCTAGCTTCTTCACAATTGAACACTTCTTAGGTCATTTTAGAGCATTCCAATTTCTTTCAGGATCCTAAGCACTGAATTCCAATTCACGTTATAAATGGCCTTCTCCAAATAGAGAAATTTTATCATCATCGATTAAGTTTTTTTTCCATTCTTATCTCTACAAGCAGCGCCCTTGGGGCCAACATTGCTGCCATTTGTGCCCTTGCATTCCTGAATCCTAATTCGTCCTCATCCACCAACCCATCTGCTCTTCTATCTATTCTTCGGCAAATAATTCTTGCCAGTGCATTTGACGCATGTGCCGTCAGGCATATATATGTTTTGAAAATCTTCACAATCCTCTGCTCTTTTGTTTGGGAATAGAAAAAGAATGATAACATAACTAATAACTTCAGGCTTTACTTTGTGAAACCTCTCCATACTGGAAGTAAGGAACCTTACAAAGTTTTATTTCCTTACTTCCAAGAATGATAATATTCTTCTTGAACTCACTTGGTATATCTGCTGTTAAATTTTCACACGACTTCGCAGATCATTTTGTAGAGCTGGGTTAATTTCTGGGTTAAATTTTGTACAGTTGGGTCAAACCTCTCTCCTGATTTTTTTGTGAGTTCTGTAGGAATATTACATATTTCTGATACCTAATCCCTTCGCAGGTCTTTTCTTACAACGTCAAATTTCGATCTTAAGATGCTGGCTAATATGAAATCATTTTACTCTACACTTTCCCCTTCGGTTATTTTTGCTCTGAGTTCGCTCCCATTGCATAACTCTTCCAACTATTCTTTCCAGCTCTTCACTCTGTCGGCGTTTACATTCAGAATATTTTCATTCATGTCCCTTCTAGTAGCATTGTATCATGTATTACGTTCCTTGAAATGGTAACTCAGATTTCTATAGGCAGCATCTACTATTCCATGGGAGTGATTATTTTTTACATCTTTGGATATGCTCTTCATTCACGTTTCTCTAGTTCCCCTTGCTTTTCGACAACACTCGTTCCTTATTCGTTTGAAACACGTCTGATCTTCTTCCTTTTCATTCTTCTATTTTCTTCTTCCTTCAATGAGGTTTTAGACTTCGTCCGTGATCCATGATTTTTTCTTGATAACTCTTCTTCTCTTCAGAAGCTTTTCTATGGCATTCTGTAGTCCATTTGAAATATTTTTCCAGCTTTCTTCCATGGTTTTCTCCGTAGTTTCTTCTCCTATTTCGTTTTCCACTGCTTCTTTAAGTGCACGCTAACGCTGTGACTCCATTTTTTCCATTTGCCAAGCGTTCTTCACTGCTTTCTTCAATTTATTGACATTAATAAAGCATTTCGTCATCTTTTTATTATGGCTTCTGTCGACATCTGCCCGTGGGTAGGTTTTGCAGTACTTTGCCTGGCTTCTAAACCTCTGCTACACTAAAATGTAATGTAGTGGAAACCTTCTTTTGCCACGAGGCATTTTCCACTTTTTCCACGTTCCAAGCATTTTTTCGGCAACCACTAACTTTTGTTCTGCGCAGAATTCCGGGAGCATTTCCTCTCTTTCATTTAGATTTCATAATTCATTTTCTCCAGCTACTATTCCATTCTGGCCTACCCTGACGACAGCGTGCCTAACCCCGAAGATATAAATATTTGCTTCCCCTCCTACCTCCATGATTTCTTCCGCGATATCCTTGTGTAAGTCTTCTACCTCTTTATCTTCGTAGTACGACCCTGCCATGAAAACTTGAACCACTAAGGTACTCAACGGTAAAGTCTCTAACTACCATATGTATCCTTTGATTGTACTGCAGGAATCTTTTCAAATACATTTCGGTGCACTTTCTGAGCATGATATCAACTCCACAATTGCCGTTGAGAGATCCTCAACGGATAATCAAAAACCTTCCACTCCGAAATTCTCCTTCATCAGGATCGTCACTTCATTTCACGGGTTCCTATCACGTCGAGGTTTAGTTTTCGCATATACACCTTAACCCTTACCTGCATGAATTTCAAAATAAGAGCAAAAGATTTTTTTTCTTTACAAAATGTGACCACAAAAGCTTCAATTACTACATTTTAATAACTGTTTCTCCTATTTTTTTATTTTTAAGGAAGTTTTTGAAAATGAATCACATATGATAAATTTTGATTAAAGACAACTTCCACATAAAATTAATACGTAACACAGACTTGACAGATTTCCTCCAAAGGTTTTTTTTCGCACACTCATTGAAAACTTCTCATTGGGGCCCGTGCCTTTACTGATCACATATATAGATATAACTCGGGTAAATCCATTTACCCGTTTCTAACGAGGGGAGCTGACTTCCTTCAAAATAATTAGAAGCAGATCACCTTTGGCACCTACTGACTGCTTTGAGAACCACATAATATAACGACAGGGTGCATCACATCTGATACACCATGCGTTAGAGAGGAAGAATGGATCCCTTCAAAAATAATCGGCAAGGAGTGTAGCGTATCATATGTGGTACAAAATGCAGTAATGGGTTAAGGTTCTCTTGCCTTCCGCAAGCCCAAACTGATCTCATGTTCCATATTCCTATCCTCAGAAGTATGCCACCTTTGACCGATTAACTCTCTCTGGTGGTCCCTGCCCCGAGATTCGAATGGGAGATTATTTTACCTCCATTTATTAATATTTTAATCGAGAGAATACCATTATTTTTTGCAAATTAATTATTGGAGTAGCTACGATTCCTCGGGATATAATGCGGTGGTTTCCCCTTGACTTTCACTTCATATTTAAATGTTACCTCGCGTGCAGTGGCAAGAGTGTCGCTGGACTGATCACCGTGGTCTCCACTTTCACCCTTATAATGATGAGTTGCAGCCCTCTCCTCCAAGTAACGAGAAGCGTAATTGTTGGCAGCCTTTCGTCGCCAAGTCACGGTATCTTTACAGGCTTTTGAGCATAATTTAAATGACCATTCTCATCCAGGGATATCACCATACCACAGTGGAATACCGTACTTTTTGTCCACGACTGCTTATTCAACGAGTAAACTTGCTTCTCTCGCGGCTAACCTCACTACATAGAGGCCGACCCGCCATCCGCTACCCGGTGTACACACACGGTGGCATTAAGCTTACCAATGCATCGTAGTGTCGCCAATAAATTGAAGGAATAGAATTGCTCAAAGGCATGAATGTCAAACCTTATTTTAGCAGGGCTCAAACTGATTCACGCACATAGTATCTGCCATCTTGTCAGAGGATTTTCCCGCAATTATTAACGCAAACTTTGGCTTTGCAATCATCGAGCCATCAATCTAGCGACTGAAGTTTAAGTATTTCAGTCTCAATTATGCATTTATCGTAATTACTGTACAGATTCAAATAATACACTAATGAAGCTCAAAAAGCAGCTCCAAAGCAATAAAAGAGAAAGGAATTTATGATGGTCATTGGCAATACTTTCCGCAGAGGTAGCGCACTTCCTTAATGCATTAATTCATTAGAGAGATGGAAAACTTGATGTTTTGTTGTAAGTATTTTCTTTCATATTCATCCTCTCGTTCATATTTTTTATTTAAGAGAAAGATGACTTCTAAGGAGAACTTTTTCATTATTTTTTCAATCCAAAGCTTGGATTCACTAATGCGCAATAGTTTTTGCACAGACAAATAAGTTTTTTATGTCATCAGAAATCCCAAGGAAAGTAAGGGAAATAGAACTACGAGTGAAGAAATCTCATCATTTCATGCCGTGGTAAGGTTTCCATGAGGATAGCGGGAGGAGTAAATGACAGGTACTAAAAATGGGAAAATATAGGTCTTGTCATTTTTCTAACTATAATTGTTCCAAAAAAAAGTATGAGCAAGAGACCAATGCCACCTGAAAATGGTTCGTATGCCTTCCAAATACTGATCGCTGTTGTATTTAATGCTGCGGTTTCAGTTTTTTCTGAGAACAGGTAAATCTTTTTGGAAACAATAATAATAATACGTCTTTATTGGGCGAGACTGGGACTAGAAAGTAGGGAAAAGGATCAATTGAAAGATGAAAAATTAAAAAAATTATGCGGAAAGGGTTGCGTGAAAATAAGTTACCAAAAGAGTGGAAGTGACACACCTTCCGAAAAGATAAAAAAATCTTGCTGGGTAGAATAAGGAGGAAAGTTACTAATAGGTTACTTTAGTTACTTTAGGAATAAAGTTACTTTAGGAATAAAGTTACTTTAGGAATAAAGTTACTTTAGGAATAAAGTTACTTTAGGAATAAAGTTACTTTAGGAATAAAGTTACTTTAGGAATAAAGTTACTTTAGGAATAAAGTTACTTTAGGAATAAAGTTACTTTAGGAATAAAGTTACTTTAGGAATAAAGTTACTTTAGGAATAAAGTTACTTTAGGAATAAAGTTACTTTAGGAATAAAGTTACTTTAGGAATAAAAATGGTAAAATTGCAATTCAATTGACTGCAGTCTTGTGGAAAGAAGAAGGAATACCTCCAATAAAATTAAATGAGTTTTTCTCAATGGAGTAACAAGAGATGAGGTTTTGAGAATGATGATAACCTGAGGTGAAAAGCTCAAGACACAATAATAGAAAGAGCGTCACAAGATATTTAATTAATGGAGGCAAAGGAATGGATGACGTCGTTCTCCTCCCCTACGGAGTTGATTGAAAAGAGCTCGTGGAAAAATCAAGATTTTGGACACCCATGGCTACTAATGCAGTGATTTTCATAAATTTGGCTTGTGGTATTGATTAATAACCGCACCACCACGTACAAGTTTCGTATACCACGAATCAGTATATATTATTTTGAGCGGTTTCATTTGGGCAGCATTTGGCTTTGCAGGGTTCTATTTTTAACCTTCCAGATGCAGAAAAAGAGGTATGAGTTCACTGGTGAAAAAGATGCCTATCATCAAATCGGCACGGATTTCAAATTTATGTACTCATCATGCAGAGCTTAAAAACCAAACCGACCAGTCGGATCAGTAGTGGTGAAGAGGAGTACAATAATAAAGTCATTAGGTCGAGTTTAAGAACAGAATCGATTAATAAGCTTATGTGGAGAAGTGACTTATGCCACTTGCCTCCCATTTTCACGGAGTGAAGGTGAAAACAATAGTATTCGACGAATTTATTCCAGTACCGTTGGCGGAATGTTATCGTATACAGTATTACACTGAAATATGTGTACATTTGGATAGATTCAAACAACTTGATCAAAACAACTTAATTATATACTTCTAGTTGCTACGGCGCCAATTCCCATTAGAGTAATTAAATACGGCCTAGATTCTCGCCGTTCAAAATTAAATGAGAAAGTACGGCAAACCAATCTTAGCTTTAAGTATTTAAAATTGCAAAAAGAATTATTAGAGCGCCGAATCTATAAATATCATATTTCAAAGAAAAATGCGATTTTCTCCAAAAATGAAAACCTTTAGCGAAATATTCTGCGGAAATATCCCTGAAAAGAAATTAAAATATTTCAAAATTTCGAAGCGTCAGTACTGAATGTTTTTCGGGTTAAAAACTCCATTGTCACCATTGGTGGATGCACCAAATGATTGGGTTCCATGATTGGCTGAGGTGGAAGTGACTTTCAAATAGAGAAATTAACTTAATTACACCCATCCTAACTGAGTATTTTTAGAATTTTATTCAAATTCGTAATTTGTAGCGCTGACAAGGAGCTCTCTCACTAGAAGCCTGGGTACGGCCTACATCTCCATGATACTCCATGAGTATTTGAAGGAAATACCCAACTATATCTGGCCCAAATAAAGGTCGAGGAGAGTCCATTGCCTATATATAAATAAAGTTCCTTGCCTCTCACTATATCCAGATTAGAAAGACTTGCCCAGCTACCTCATGGGATATTCCTCCTCTTCGGTAGGCGGAGGCGAGAAGTTAATTCCTTGAATGTTATCTTATACAGTATCACACTGAATTGGGTGTACATTTGGATAGATTCAAACAACTTGATCAAAACAACTTCATTTGGCTAATAGAGGGTAAAGAACTCAAAAAATCCGTCGTTTGGTTAAGAAAAAAAACCTACAGTGGCATGACGCTATTTAAGATCATATACGTATAAGATCATAAGTTGAGAAAATCTCAAATTCCATGAAAGTAAATAATAGTAAGTTAAATAGTTTTGTCAATCGAGAGACATAAAAACTATCCGGAGTCATCTAAAATGAATTTCAGGATAGACCGCGGTTTTTGCAGTAATTAAAGGCATGCATCATGAATTGGTCTAGGTAATAATAAGTCAAACTACGCCAAGTTAAGCTATTGTTGCCTGCTCGTGATGACACGACCCGAAGGCTGATTTGGACAAGTGACGGTAAAGCCCACCCCGTATGAGGCCATAGACGAGTGCAAATAAAATTTGTGAATGGAATCCTTCCTCCCGTCGTTTATCTCATCATCAATTTGACTTCTTCTAGGTTTAGGCACGTACATATATTCTTTCAGAATGTGTACAACATTGGTTTTATTCGTTTACGCAGAATAGATATTACTGAATTTTTTATCAAAGTTTTCGTATAAACCCACTCATATTTATTCTATTAAAACTGTTTTCGACGCTTCAATATGATATTACGGAATAATAACTAGATTTTAATCATCCCAAATTAATGCCAGAATAAGCTTAAATTTTATAATATTAATAATCAGCCGTTAATTCCCACTGCATCTCGCCACCACTGAATTTAATTTTTCAATGTCACCATGTAAAAAGTCTAATGGCAATAGCTAGGAGAGAAAACACTTATCCTCTACCAATATCATCTCTTGTAAACTCTTGGTTAACTCTCTGTTCCATGTTCTAGTCTTAAACTTATGATGTCACCCAACTTCATACTTTTTAGTACTATCATTAAAACCTTCTTCATAGTATTTCCAATGTTCATCATTGAGATGCGGTATAACCAGCAGGAAGTAGCATCTCTCTTCATTATCATGTCATATCTGTCTTATCATTGTTCATTATCATGTCATATCTCTGTATTCAGAGTACCTTCGAATTATATGCGTGTTTCTCATAGGTTAAGACACAAATTTTCTAAAAAGTATTTGCTGCACAGTGAAGTTTGAAGCTAACGTATTTATCATAAGTGTACTTCATTCAACTCCTCATTGCTTATTCAATTCAACATTTTGATTTGGTGGGAGTGGGACGTCTTCCAAAAGAAATGTGGCGCCTCGTAATGACTGGGGTCACGCCTCTTTTGCGCCACAAATGCAACAGCAATGTATAAATAAGCTACTGACTGGACTGAGAAGAAATCAAAGCGCGCAGCAGTGCCACAGAAGTTCCGGCCTATAGGTGTAGCATGTGGGCGAAACATTTCCCGCCGATATTGCCCCAACATTAAATCCCGCAACAGTTTGAACCATAATAAAATCAGTACAAATGCAAATACAAGAAGTGGATAGACAAGTGAATTTCAGGTGAAAGACTATAAAATTGCTGATTTTTGAGGGGCCACTACACCACTTTTTCACATATCCAGAAAACTTGGCCATGTAAACAATATCACTCACTCAGAGATACAACCCGACGGTTGGTTTGATTAGTTGAGGTTAGAGCTTTATCCTGGACAAGGCCACGGATGTATGAACTTCACAAATTCGAGTTAGGGGGCCAGTTCTTTTCACTGGGCCACCACGCTGTACTACCCACCTTATTGGGATACATTTAGAATTTATACTTCACAATCATGAGTATGAAGTGAAATTTACCAATTGTAACCCAATATAATTAGCTCTGAAAATGTATTCATGTTCAGCTCCATTCACGAGAGATTTAAACAACGTGTTCTTTTGGGTTGTAACGTTTAATGGCGAAATATGTTAGCTCCCACAATAATTATGACTGAGTAAAAATGTTTATTTTTTTCAAAATGAGAAGTGTTGTAATTCAATTTCTCCCAAAAGCAGCTCTGGGTTAGAAAGGGTTCAATATGAGGATATGAAAGAATGTTCATACCTGCCGCTTTCCTAGTCCGCGCCGACATTCCCACAGTTAGTAATACCAATACACCGTAGACGGCGCTCCAGCACAAGACATTGGGCAAAGTTCCTTTCCTCTTCGATAGGTGCCACTACCATGTTCGTCCCGCGAAGGCCATTGAAAACTGAAATACAGGTTGTAGAAAATCTTTATTTAAACAAGGTTTTACCATCCACCGCCAGGTCTAGTGTCGCTTCTCATGCTCCGCAAATCAATTGATATATTTATATTTTTTTCACCAGTTATAATTCACTTATTCATAAAAATATATTTCCTCTAAAATTTCTCACGACGTCACTCATAAAGGCTCATTACCGGACATATAATGACTTCTGAATCAAAATACACAAAAATTGTAGATATTGAAGCAGGAGCAATAAAAATGCTGTAAATCAAAATAATGAGAATTACAACACATTCTATTTGTTACTAGAAAATCTCTATTTGTCACGCGAAAGGTGATAATGTTTTCCCCCATGTATAATTATTCTCCTCCATTCGCCTTTAAAAGTTATTGCCGCCATAAGAACTGATGGTAAACTTTAGGCCATGTGCTCCTAACATTGGGCACTCACGCACCCAGAGAAACGGCGTGAAAAAGCAAATTGCAGCTATAAAACTATTTTTCTTATACGTCGAATTGTTTATGAAGTCTAAGTGAAATTTTCTTAATTCATCTTCATTAGTTTGCTTTCCAAAGCTGACGTAAAGTAAATTTTGAGAATGTTAAAACTCCTCCGAAAAATTCTTTCTTGAGATAACATTTTTTACTATCTTTATTCGCTCTGAAATAAAAATATAGCCAGAAAAATGCACGGTCACAACGCAATCAGATTGGGATATACGGAACTTCTGGCGTGGTTATGAAATTCTCAAAAAGGTTTTCAATCACTTCTTGTGGGAGAAAAAATTTTTAAGGGTGAATGGAGGAGAATAAGTATACTTGGAGGAAAACATTATCACCTTTCGAGTAGTGAACAACCCTCCACTTGCTATGAATATCAGGGCAGGTATCGAAAATATTTGCTAACATGCTCGAAAAGTAACCGCAATACATAGATTCATTCATGAGTTATCCAATGCTTTGAATAAATAAAGGCATTATTCACAGAAAAAGTTTTACAAGCAGCCAAATGAAATGATTTAATAAATCGGCAAATAAGAAGACGAGCTCGAAGCTTTGGAATCCTCCTAAATGTACTAGGGAATAATATTATCTTTCACATTCCCTCCTCAGCACTTAAAAATGTCATCCAATAACGAAGACGGAATTTGCGTCAGGTAGATTAACGCAGAAAACTATAAATATTGGAAACTATGCAACGCGAAGGAGATCGAAATATAATTTTTTCCAACAACCTTATGCAGATTTTATCAAATAGAATATAGGCTAACCACATTTTATACATCATTGGACTCCATTACGTAAAATAAGTTACCTACATAAATCCATTACCTACGTAAAGTAAGATGTCCAGACTGACAGCCTAATTCGTCAACGTATATCCCAACCTTATTGCGATGTAACCATGGGGTTTTCAGACCACACTTTCACTTCAAATCAAATAAAGATAGTAGAAAATATTATCTCGAGAAAGAATTTTTCGGGGTGGTGTAAATATTCTCAAAATTTGCTTTAACTTCAGCTTAGGAAAGCAAACTACTGATTATAAAGGAGAGAACTTTTCACTTGTACATAAACAATGCGATGCACAAGAAAAATAATTTAATAGCAATAATTTTCTTTTTTACGCCGTTTCTCTGATAATATTTGGGAGATAATCGCAGTCGCTACTATGTTACACTACGCCGATAGCATTTTGTTCACAGTACTGCCGATAATATCTTGAAGGGATGACAAATGTCCTAGAAATTGAATTGAGGAGTCACCACTCACAGAAAAAACAAAATCAAGGTTTCTTTTCAAATAAACATGCAGTTGGCAAAGGGACTCATGGAATTTTCATCGCCTGAATGTTAGAGAGTGGTAGTAAAAGGGGGCCCTGAACAATTTATCTTAGTATAGGCTACAAGCGATGAAGATCTGGGTTAGAAGAACGCGGAATGTGCGGTTGATGAGTAAAATAAAAAAAGACGCACTGAATGTAATTTGCAAGGAGACAATACCATTGGAACAGATAAGTAACACATAAAGAAAGCGGTTGAAGTAATTAATAAGGGAGAGTGATCCAAAATTTTCGTGTTTCAGGATGGGCGCGGATTTCAGCACACAGGAGAAGAAAGAAAATTCCGATACTTTGAAAGTGAAATATAGGAATGGTACTTTCCGTTATCAAGAACAGGTACAAGATCATACATATCATAGGTAGGTAGAGAGAAAGTACAACATTCAACTAAATCTGTCGTAAAATGTATTTTTGTTAAAATAGCTACCAATTAAATTTAAGGTTTTTAAGTTAATATGTGAGCCTTACAATGTTTATTCTTTTATTTTCCATAACGCAAAGGTTTCATACATTTAAGCCTAAAGTTATAAGTTACAAATCGAATTAATATTAAGACAAAAATAATGATTTCAACGTAGCATTTTTTCGCTTAAGCTTTCAGTTGAATTTTCTCGGTTAATAGCTAATGCATTATTAAAATGAATGCACTTCCTCTGAAAATTTTCCATACAAGGGTTACAAACAGAGAATCCCGCGTGGTAAGCCTCAGTAATAGGGATGGGTAAAGCAGAGATATGAGGAGGACTATACCCAATGGGGAAGAACGTGGGGGTGACGAGAAACCTCTAATTGGCTAGAGATTTGTCAGCTAAGGATGGGATGAGATTTAATGCCGGCGAAAGGATTGAGGGGTTTGGGTTGGCCACAGGTCACGGACATTATGCGCGCGCAGAGAAGCATTGCCGGAAGAAAAAAAATTAAGTTGTCGTTTTTCGTAGACTATATAGCTTGGAAGATGCGAACAAAACTTCAGGCCAGTTTGTTTTGTAGTTGAAGTTGGTTGAAGTGACTAGACAGCCTAAGGAAGTGGAGACGAAATACTTTCGCCGCTGAGACAGAATCAAGAGAAGGGATTCCAGTTGCTACTCCACGAAAACCAACGATAAACGTGAGTGGGCAGGAATTTTTTCTGAACATCCTCGTTGTTTCACAAAAGGGTTTCGTGCTATTTTGAATTGAACTTCAACGTTTCTTTTTTTGTTTTTATCCGTCTCGCTTGGTCCCATGGACCATGGTTTCGCCAACATCTTTGGCGAGGAGGTGGAAATACTCCAATTTCTGAAATAGAGAAGTGGTTGAAATTTCTTGTGAAATCTTTGCGTAGTCTAAATTACTGCTAAAATTCCCTCATATTCACCCCCATTCTACTCGTATTGTATGAAAACATTTTCATTTTTTTCATAAATTCCTTCATTACAGTGCTCACTTACCGATTTTATGAGATTTCTTGCAAGATAATTTTCTAACAAGGCGATTGTGTCTTATGTAATTATTATTTTAGTTTCATTAAGGAAACTGTAATCACAGAGTAAAAGATTGATAAAATTCGCGATTGGGAAAAAATCATTTCAAAATACTGAATTTGACTCTTCCCATTCATCCATTTAAATATAACAGTAGTATTGTCGTACATAGTACAAGCTACCTTAATCTTCGAAATTAATATATAGCACAATTCAATAACAAATAATTATTAAGTATAAAGGTTAACATACCGTTGTAGTAGGAGGCGGCGATTGGTGAAAATGGTACGCCTCTTTTTATTATTTTTAAACTGATAGATACTGATTTCGCTGTAAGTAAATCAAATGCTAGTAACCTTTTGTATTTCATATCTTTTGTTGCATTATTCAATGTCTCTCCACCCGGTTTCAATTGGCCCCCAATTCAGCTTACTTAACTACATAAACAAATACCTCAAATAAAAGCTCTCACTAATGGTTAACGTGTTAAAAAAATATGTATCCCTTTCCAGCATATGACAGAAGCTTAAGGCTACAATCTTAAATTATTTTCATGGAGCTGGTTCAACGATTCGTTAAAATGCTTTCAAACACTAAGTTTCAATAAATAAGAGATACATTTTACGAAACAGCTTCTTTAGTACTTCCCAAACGGATGTTCCAATGAAGGGGAAAGAACAAACGGATAAACGAAAGAGACTGATCAGCCAGTGGCGCTTTGCCCATAAGGACTCTCGGACGCCGCCCCTCCCAAAGATTTGAAAAAGGAAACAAAAATTAAATGTCCATCAATTATAATTATACATCTAATTAACCCAAGTGTTTTTTCAATCGCATACATCGAAAATGTGGGAAAAACACGAAAAAATAGCGCGAGAAGTTCGCATTTGTAGCCGCGGGGCGCTGGCCAGAACGTCCCAATCCATCACCATGCAGGTATATGAGGAGTGGTAGTGGTGGGGGCTGCTGGTGCTATGACGTGTCTAAGCGTATGCCTTAGGGAAGTCATGGGACGCCGCCCGATCATGCACAGAGCTACGTATCTAGTGAGTTGATATCGCCGCGCTGGCCGGCTACTGAATAATCTTGGTGTGGCAGTGTTGCAGAATACCTTGTTTTAGTGACCAGTTGACTTATTGTGTCAATTGTTTTAATGTAAATAGTGCTAGTTGTAGTTGAGTTAATCGAGTTAGTGATTGTTAGTGTTTTAGTGTTAGTGATTGTTTTGTGTATTAGTGAGTCATAATGGTCTCTAGATTGCCTTAAAAACTCACTAAAATACACAAAATATTAAAACATTTTGACCCCCTCCCCGGTGGGGAATGCCCCTCCCAGAATTTGACTACAAGCCGCCACTGTGATCAGCCGTTTATGACGCTTTCCCATGCAACATCATAATTGGTTTCTAAGTAATATTTTCTCTATATTTGTGCGCCAATTAAATATGAGAATTAGTTATTTCAAGGTGACAGAACACCGATGAAAATTCAAAGGGTGAGAAAGGCAGAGAATATTTTGAGGAAATTGGATATAGATAGAGAAGTGATAGGCAGTTAATCAACGTTTTTATACATCTCAGTCCTCCTCTGTCTCCTTACCGAGGAAGACCGAGAAACGGTCGAAAATTTGAATCTACACGTGTTAGTGATTATTTTATTCCTAAGCCTACGAAATAATTCTTGAGCCAATTTGTACCAATTTGTTAGCCTGAGCATGGAAGATTGGTGAAACGTCCTGAGTGGAGCAGTAGTTATTCTAATTACAAGAGAAATTGGCAGCACTGAATTACTTAGCTCAGCTTTGTCAAGTATTCCCCTATTTAGCATATTATACTTTAAAAAAAAGAATATTTCGGAATCCTTTATTTCACTGGGAGCTCTCTCATTGATAATTCAGTCCTTCTCTTCATAGGAGACGAGAAAGCTTTACAATAATGACGATGTATTAAAAGAAAATTGGCATATGAGTGAAATTCTCATGTTCTTAAATCAATGAGCGAACATATTTAGACAATCCATATACATTGTACATAATAAGAGATCGTTGAAGGCTATACTTTGTTCTAATATATGTGAATTTTCATATTGAAATTACTTATCATAAGTAATGTAAAGTAAATAGGGCTAGTTGTATTTGAGTTCACCGAGTTAGTGATTGTTAGTGTTTTAGTATTAGGGATTGGTTTGTGTATTAGTGAGTCATAATGGTCTCTAGATTGCCTTAAAAACTCGCTAAAATACACAAAATATTAAAACATAGTATTATTTAAATTAATCGATCTAATTTTTTATACGAGTTTTGGACAGAGGTCTTTAAAATCTGAGTTTAAGTTATAACTTTTACGTAAAGATTGGCGCATAAGACCATTATATCTGTTTTTAAAAACCTTTACCTTTCCTCCACCACCTTCATTCCTTCTAGCTATATTCTTACAACGCTTATTGCTTTAGGGGAGTTTCAACTGTAATATAAATCTTAATTATTAGAATATGTAATCACATTCAAATGCTCGACCATTTAAAATATCTAGAATAATATCTATCAACAATATTGAGAATGCATTTATCAACCTAATGTTTGATCACATCGTCTATTTTTTTCCAGGTCTAAAAAATGGACAAGGAGGGCAGAGACAATAGGGCGAATCAACTAAACCCAAATAATCCCCAACATCGTAAGTACATCTGCACTAACCGCTTTAATACTTCCTACACAAATTGTGGGGATAGGATATGGAAGCGCTAAATCTAAAAGAGTGGGGAGGGTAATTTCGGTACTTTGAGTCATAAATGCTCAAATAAAATTCATTCACCTTCCGAGTAAGGTTTCTAATCTAAATAAAGTAACAGTCATTTTTTCTAAACTTGGTCAAACACTCATCTAAAAAAAGCCGGAATAGTCGTAGCAGGCTTACGATTTTTCATCAGCTTCATTAGGGACCCTTGAAAATAGTTTTCTTCCATAAATGACATCCATCCGTGTAAGGATATATCAAGCACGGAAAATTAAATGTTTGCATTTTTTAATTTAAAATTTTGAAGCTCTTTCACGCTTCAGCTGACTGTCTTCACCAGATGAGAAGTGCATATTATAATTAAAATGAAAATAACGTGATTTCACTTCTATTAAATTTCCAAATTACTCACAACTATTAAGGTGGCGTGCTTAAGTTTTATTCTAATCATGATTGTCGTGATACAGCGTATTGTAAATCTTTCTTTTCAAGAACCGTTGAGGAAAGCAAGTTTCGCAAAAAAAACTCAAAACACTTTCAATTCAATTACTAGTACAAGGTATCCGTCATTGAGAATTCACCATCTGCTATATAGTGTATCCGATAATGAATCGCTGTAATATAGTATTCGGCGCGTTTATTTTATGTAAGTACCGATTTGCATCATAAATTTACCCAGTTAACTTTCTGTGACAATTCTATTTTTACTTGAAATCCACGCTTTAAGGCACTTATCGAATATTAAGTCTCATATCGAACAATAAGCTTTTGTATACCCACGTCACAGAAAATTGCCGCCTGATTTAACAGACACTGCAAAACTATCGCTTGTGCGATGTCGAATGCCACCATCTCATGGATTGCAGTTTTTGATGCAGGTGTAATGCAGGCTAACCATGTTCACTGCCTGTGACAATTTGGCTTAACGATAATACTGTTCATCATTACAACTTAGCAGGAATGTCAAGATATATGGGGTGCCCCATTTATCTTGACCACCAGAAATAACTTTTTGTCCAGATGTAAATTCAAAAATGTGTCAAGCAAATGTTCATTAGCCGTCAGGGGGCATTAATCAGCATGATTGCCTTCCTTGTAGCTTTGTTATTTACAAAGATATGAACAGCGGTATGTCTTTTTTAAAGGGCACCCTATATTTTTTATTCGGAACTTCATTTCCTCTCCTAAATACTTATTCAAAAATTAGCACAGTGGACCATTAACATAAACACAACGTTATGAAAAAGTAAGAAACTCGTCCACTGACTGTGGACGAGTTTCTTATGACCGGTGTGCATTTTACTATGTTTTCATTTGTTCACCGTCAACATCAGTAAGTGGAGTAGTTCCAATACCCGCGTACCTGCACTAAGCGCTAGAGAGTCAGTCATTTTTCATTACACTGAGTCTTTAGGAGAGGAAATGAATTGCCGAATAAAAATATAGAGTGCCATTTAAAAAAGACATACCGCTGTTCGTGTCTTTGTAAATAACAAAGCTACAAGGAAGGCAATGATGCTGATTAATGTCCCCCTGACGGCTAATGAACATTTGCTTGACACATTTTGAATTTGCAGGACAAAAAGTTATTTCGGGTGGTCAAGATAAATGGGACACCCTGTACATGACAATGCCCTTCCACCTGCAGCCAATTGAACTCAAGATCTCATTCCATCATTCGGTTGGAAATAATTTGATCATCCTCCATACAGTCCCAACCTATATCGCCAAATTACTGCCACGTTTTTTTACATCTGAAGAAACACCCACGAAGTCAGCGCCGCAATAATGACGAAAGCGTAAAAACGACAGTTTTGCAGTGGCTGTCAACTCAGGTCTATGCCGCCGGTATAAAAAAGCTTGTTGTTTGATACAAGTGCCTTAATATTAACGAAAGTAAAGACGAAAAAGAGTTTAAAGTGTGGGCTTTGTTTTAATACATATTTCAAAACTGTACTTTTAAAACGCGTCTCGTATGATATGGCATTAAAACAATAACAATGCTTTGAAGATATCCAAGTGATAAAGAGGACAAGGTATTAACCTACCGATAATGCTTTCCAGGGCTAAATATTTTTCCCATCTCATGCTTATCACGTTTCCGCAATGACTCGAGCATAGAGTTAAGTAAAATGTCACGCCCTATTTTCTATGAAGCATTTTATTTTCTGAAATGCCTGGGACTACGGACGAGTTTTTCTTTTATAAAATAAATTGCACCAAGAAACGAAATAAATGTCCTTTTCATGAGAATTTTAAAATACGCCCATTGCATCGTTTTTCTTCGACTCACAGCCAAAATAAATAACATTCTCCTTGCAAAAATAGCTATTATGGACACTAAATTTGAAACAGCAATTTTTATTCAGCTTGTCACGGCTTAGTGGCACAAAAAAGTGTCTGTTGCTGGTAAAATAAAAAAGTAGGAAAAATATAGTCGCGGTCGCATCTCCTTTATTTAAGCGTATTTATGCTCATAGTTGATTAAATGAGGCATCAAGACCCTTTACCTATTAAAGTCTAATATGATAATTGAAGTATAATCTTTCAGATAAATTGGATTGTTATATATGTATTAACAGCTCATTTTTATATTGTTAATAGCAAACGTTTGTGTGGACAATTGAAATAGTTACGATTAATTTAGTTTTGGCTACATAATTTGTTTCTTGTTAATGCATTCACTGCATTTAAAGTTGATTTTCATCTGTACAAGGAAACAAAAATTAGTTATAGCTGGAAATTGTTACAGGCGCTGGGGTGTGTAAGAATCTAGAACTTTAATCTGATTTGATCAATAAAATGGGTAACCAGTGGCTTTGGGTTTTTGATTTCATATTCCCTGCAATACGAACACTTTATTGAGCTAAGTATTGTTCTTTCCTATATTTTTTTTAATATCGAGATTTAGAATTTAGCGTCATGCGAGCAAATCTTTTCACAGCATATTTTTCTATTCAATTCTAATTTTCTAAGACATCTAAACTTAAAAATCACACTTTTCCGAGAAGTATGTAGACTAATTATTTTTTCAATTTTTTACAGCCGATAATAACCAGGCCTTCAAAGATAACCATGCAAACCAACTGAATCCCAAAGACCGTAACTATCAAGGGAAGAAGTGAAGAAGAAAAATGACTTTAATTAAGAAGTCATAACTTGTGAAAGATCACAAGACAAGGATGTAGAACTAGAAATAAAAATTATAAAATAAGAAAACTCGTATCATTGAAATAACTTTAAAAATATAAGCATATTGTACCCCAACACTTAATCACTAAGTAGGCAGCTTGTGAGTCACCTCAACCGTAATCTGTTATCTACAACGAGCTCAATGTGTTTTTTGACTCTTGAATTGCAAATATTCATGGAAATAATATCAAGATGTGTTCCAGAGAGGATACAGTAAGTAAGAAATAGTGTGGAGCCTTACCATAATGTTCCCTTATACCTCTACCATGAATTAGCAAAAACAAAAACCAACGAGATTCTCACTACTCAATGAAACGGCATTCGAACTTGAATACTCTTACTTGTAAAAATGAAATCACCGCATGAATACTGCCAAAAAAAGCAACATAGGCGAACTCAATAATTGTTGAGAACGAAATGGTCGTGCATAAAAAATAGCCCATGAAAGACATTTAAAATGATAGCTCTTTATTCAATAATTCAATGAGTATGAAAAGCAGAAATTCCAGTAACTTCAAGTTTCTGAAAAATGGAATATCATTATATCTGACTTCAAAATATCCTTCCATCGGCCCTTTTCCTCTAAAAATATTTTCAAACTATTCCTAAAATTCCACCAAAACAATTCACCACTCTCTAATCCGTAATCCCCCTTCTTACTTATATTTAAACATTTCATTTCTTGTTTTTTATTTATTGCATTATCTTGAAGCTGTTATTTATTTATTTATCGAGGAAAGCCAATGTTAAAAGCCTCTGGATCGTTTTTGGTGGTGAAATGAATTTTAAAGAATAATTAAATTTCTTGCAAGGGGAATCGTATAACACGTGAGACTTTTAGGGGATTCAGGGGATCAAGCCGATTCTCAACCAATCTCACGCGTGGGAAGTGTCATGTAATTTTTTTCCGCAAGAAACGGTGCAAAATGTGATCATAGATTACGATCTTAGTACTAGTCTAAGTCTAGTAGATACTAGTCTAATTAATCTTATATAAAATAATTGAACACATTATTACTAATGTATTCAACGCATTGAAGCATAGATTAACGTATTTACACTGCAAATACGCATTTTCAACAATCTCACGTGAGGTTAGGGGGACGGGGTCGAGCCAAATCCTACGATATCCCACTAAGGGGGGAGAGGAGGCCCAAAGATCGCCCAAATCATCTCACGAAACTAATGGACGCGATTGAGATGATGAAGGTCAATTGAGAGGGTGAGAAGCCAAGGGGTATATGAGATTTATTTTCTAAACTGAATTAGGCACAGAAGTTGATAGAAGAAATAAACAAGTACTAGGAAGCAAAGAGACACGGTCAAAGGTAGGAAATAAGGGTTTTAGACGAAACTAACACTGGGTAGCCTGAGAGGTATAGATTACCCGCCAGGGTAAACGAAAGGTGAAGGGTCCCTCCTTCAAATAAATGTTACGATAAATGGTTCAAAGTGGTGAGTTTTACGGCTTTCTGAGGGATAGTTTATAAATCCTTACATTTTTCTATAGGTAATATTGATCCAATTAACTAAAATGGATTTAAATTAAAAATTTCTCTGAGCCTTGGAGGACGGGGGGGTTTATCTCACAAAAAACCCTCGGTGCGCCACTGCCATGGGACATGAGTGAGTCTCTGTTCTGTGCTGACATCGAGAAGAAAATCAAATGCACTACTAAACATCAAGTTGATCTCGATTGCTTTCTTTACCTACTTTCTGTGCCTAACTCTATATAGAACAAGAAAACACTAGTATCTCTTGGCTTCTCACCTCTTCAATCAAGACAACTTGTTGGAGTTTTTCGCAAAAAACTAAAGTATGCTCACAAGCTGTGGCGGATCTAGAGAGCGACTAGGGGAACTATAGCCCTTCCCCTGGGGTATCCAATTCACACGAGATAAAATGGTAATTTGGTTCCGTTGCCAAAAATGTTCAGGAGAGGAGAGCTCCGAAAACCCAAAAATTATTGGATAACTCCTTGCGCCGCGGCACTGACCTTTATAGGCCGCTACTAATCTTTTATAATCTATACAATATGTAAAAGTTTGTTTGTCTATCCACTATGCGCTTCCGTACGGGGGCAAGGACGGATTGCGACCAAAGTTAGCTCATAGGTGCATCTCACACTCCAAAACCCCGTAGTGCTACTTTAGGTTTTTGTCGTTTTCTCATTACCGTTTGTTACGACACGTAACGTAATTTCTGCAGTTTGCCATCCTGCCGGGTAGCCACACCTCTTGACAAGATAGAAGAAAATTGAATATCATTATATCTGGTTATATAAGATTAAAAATTCTGCTATGCGACCATGAATTCCAAATTCTCTGAGTACTATCCTTCCCGAGCAACGCCAGGTGGCCTGCTAGCAAGGAATACAAACGTAACGTATGGATACATGCGCATTACGGAAACCAACTTTGAGGTAAAATTACTAAGAATGGACACAAGCGTTCGTTTTATAAGCTTCATTCTTTGGAAAATTAGTTATGAGACAAAAGCAAGAAAATTAGCGTTATTGCAAGCCTCGAAAGTCTCAAATTTTTTTTAACCTCCCGGACCCCCACTATTGCCGGGAGGTTACCCCTAGACCTCCAACCTATCCTAGACACGCCACTCTTAAACCTATCATAGACACGCCACTGCATAAAAGTCCACATTTATAAACCGAAGACCCCATCAAGGACTATGGTTGCGCATTTTCAATTACCGTAAACCGTAAAAAAAATTTTGCCATTTTTTTCTTTTTCAACTGCTTTCTTATAAGTTTAAATACGATACTGTTTTAAAATCATCATAAACCATTAGTCTTGGTCTCTACTTTCAAAATGTGTGAAAAAATTATGACTTTATTAAAAGCTTATACGTTAAAACAATTAAAAAGAGTTGGCAAGGATTTCCTGGAAATGGGACAATATTACCGACTGAGTTAGAACCAGAGGAAATCTCGATAAAATAATGGATAATTTTTTTGAAGACTCTTTAGTGTGAAGAAAGGTACGTAAAGATACTCAAAACATTAAAATTGGAATGTTAAAAATTCACAAACTAAAATATGAAACGAAAAATTTTATATTTTCGTCAGAAAAGGTAAATATGCCACGGTTTTCATTGTAAGGAGAGACAATTATATCTCCTATGTAATGAAAACATAGGCGCCCCTCTTGGTTAGTTCGGGAACTTGGTAGGGCGTCGAACATAATATTTTTCAAAAACCTGGCAAAACTGTCCCACTTGGCAAAGTTGTCCCTATTTACAGTACCCAATGTGACCAAAGGCACTAAATGGCACCAAAGCTTCTTCAGCGCTCATTTAAACTCTTCAGCTGGTGTGATTCAATAACACACCTCCATCCATGGTCTACAGATTAGAGCGTCCGGTTCGGCTGTCTAAATTTTCGTCCGAGTTTGTCGGTTGGAGGAGGGAGCGGTAAACGCGTGAAGAGCAAGATCTCTGGAGAAAGTGCAAGGGTGGGAATTCCCATGAGCGATTACTCATTCCATTTTTCCGTTCCATTAACACCTGATGCGTAGACGTCTTGACCAAAAGTTAGAGCGTCGCGGGATTAAATCCGGATCCCGGCATCTCCGTCGAAAATCGTCAAGGAGCAATCCTCTATATTATTTTTACTGTATAGATACCTTTTTCTCCACTTATACCCAGCCAAACTCTACAAATGAGGTACCAAAATGCACAGAATTCGTCAGAGAACATGCAACGGCATATCTTACTTCCTAAATATTGCTATTGTTTCCCAAAATTGGTTTTAAAAAATGGCCCTTGATATTTCTCTTAGGGGATGAGGCGATTCGCCATCTTGACGTCACGCACTTGCTCCATGGTGCAGAGCAAACCTTTATTTCAGGATATTTAATTGATACCAATTTAGTTTCAGATACATATTATTATATTTTTTGCCATATAACGCGCTTTCAACATTATATTTTTTGCAATATAACGCCATTAAGGTTTCCTATGCGATGACTATTAACAAGGCTCAGGGTTAGACTTTGCAAAGAGCTGCCTTATTCCTGCCTGACCCTGTATTCTCTCATGGCCAACTTTATATAGCATTCTCTAGGGTAAGATCTTTTCAAAATATTTTGTAAATATTAAGGAAAACATTAAACAAGTATTAACAGAGGATAGTGTAATTACTTCCAATTTTGTGTTTAAAGAGGTCTTCTGACCTCAATTGGTACATGAACATTCCAATTAAATTTGTACATAAGACCCTGCCTTTTTCCTACATTTTAACATTAGAAACGCACCTATCCCTCTGTGGAGCTGTATTGAAAAGAGCGGGGGAAGCCCGCTGGGAGCGGGCGCATCACGCTCGTTTCCTAAATACCATAACTTCACAATGAGAGGGGGGGCCCGAAAATACCCGGACCTAAATCGCTGCGCGCGTCACTCTTGTAGTTTGGGAATATCCCACCGCATGGGTGAATTCCAGGGATGGCAAGTGAAACGAGACGAAAATGTTTAGTTTCGATTCGGAGGGTAACGAAAATACGAGGCCTATGTTAACAAAGTTTCTTTCCCGCAAGAAATTCAAATCAACAAGGTGTTTAGTTTCCACCCGGGACGGGACTTTACTCCCGGGAGGAAAACTAAATTAATCGAAACTATGTTGCTCCTAGTTAAATTTCGATACCAGAAGTTGAGTGGACGGGGATAAAAGAGAATAGTTTCGGCTCATTACGTTTGACGTACGCGTAGAGAGGTTAAAACATTGAGCTTGAAAATCGAATGGCCAGTTTTCTTTCACCGTTCTCCTATTAGCAATAAAAATATGATTACTCCATGCATCTAATGGTGGTAGGCCGAACCTCTAATTTCAAAATATTCTTCCCTGGACTCTTTTCCCCAAACAATATTTTCAAATCCTTCCTAAAATTCCTTCAAAACAATTCACCACTCTTTAACCCATAATCCCCCTTCTTATATTTAATTTATTGCATTCTCTTTAAGCTGTTAGTTATTTATTGAGGACAATATAAGAGAGAATAGTTTCGACTCATTACGTTTGACGCACGTGTAGAGGGTTAAAACATTGAGCTTAAAAATCGAATGGCCAGTTTGTGTTCACCGTTCTCCTATTAGTAATAAAGATATGAGTACCACATGCCTTAAGGCTTTCGTTTAATTAAGTTCAAATATTAATACTGTAACGATACCCCAGCCTCCACGCTCGCCAGATATGGTTCCTTTCGTCTTTTCTCTATCTCCAAAAATATACAGAACCTTAAAGAGCCGTCGCTTTACAAGCAGAGAGGGCATGAAAAACGAATCGCTGAAAGAGCTTAGGGATATCCCAAAGATCGAGTTTCAGAAGTGTTTCGAGGATAGGAAGAAGCGCAATCCAGTGCATAATATCTCATTTTTGAGGGCGAAAATGTTAATTTAGACGAATAATAAACAATTATTTCATAAAAACGAAAATTTCCGTAATTTTCTCAACACATACCTCGTATAACACGCATCCAGTCGCTCCAAAATTTTTGCAAGGAAACAATGCATAAAGGCCGTTTTACCCGGGACAAGCAATTTCGAAGATAAGAACTGCATTAATTTCTCATTATGGCGTGAAATTGCACGAACGCACGAATGTAATTAGAACAGGTTCAATTTTGCCATTTCGAGTCCATGCATTCTCCCGTGCGTTCTAACATTTCACCGCTTTACACGACGCAATTTTGACTGCGCCTTCGTAAACGTCATCGTCATTAGTCAAAAATCTTAAGATTTGTTTGACCCAGCTCTCCACTCCTCTCTCCCAATTTCCTAGCGACGTACTTCTTCCCTTTTACACCATTTATAACCTGTACTATGTGACTCATTCGGGGCCGTCCCTTCCCCTCCTTTCCTTCCACTTGTCCTCCTACGATTGTTTTCATAAAGCCATCATGTCTCATAATGTGGCCTACTAAGTAGTCCCATCGTCTACTCAAGGTTTTTAGAAGGCATCTCTTTTCTCCCACTCTTCCTATCACTACCTATTTACTTACACAGTCAATCCATTTTATTTTCATTATTCTTCGGTCTTCACCGCGTTTCGAATGCCTCCACTCTTGACTTCTCTGCTGCAATTACGTGCCTTGCGTAAAACGGCCTCAACGCCCGCGTTATGATTGAGAATTTTGGGTGGATGTTATTTCCGTTATGTTCCTCAGCTTTCGCTTCGTCCCCTCCGTCATCGGCTCTTCGTTTTCCTCCACACTCGCCTCCAACGTTTATTCTAGAAGCTCCCCTCCATTACAAACACCCGAAACCCGCACTTTCCCTGTCACGTTTCCGTGTCTCCAAGCTTTCGCTTTCTCTCGTGCGCGTTACGTGCGTGTCCCTCCACACGGACGTGCGGCTAAGCCACATTCCCACCACCGGAGTGCTGACTGACTGACCCGCAGCACCACAAACACCAAACACCCCGCCTTGACGCGTGTTAGTTGCATTAACGCCACTACACGGAGAGAAAAATTTGTTGTAGATAACTTACCAAACTTTTCGCAAAGAAATTTGTTTTCCGGCTTAGTAGTGACAGAAGAATTCACTGCTGCATTGGCAATTTGGCGTCCTCTTGACTTCTATACAGCTACACGAGCCAAAGCCATGTGTTCGCAGTCCAACCACATTGGCCCCGGTTACAATTCCGATTTGGTCCTCCAGAAGTCAGGCTTGTTGAGGTAGCAAATCCTTTTTATCAGCATTCAGTAGCTGGTTTAGTAAGTGTTTTGAAAATGTAACATACGATCATAGAGTTTGTACTACTATGGGAGGCTCTTATTAGGTAGCAGTAGCAGCCTTGATTTGCACCCGGTTCCCGCGCATTAAGTTGCACTCCAACTTTAGTCACTGAGAATCGGTGTCAATGGATTTGGCGTCAAATTCCCTTTCGAACTGCATGGTCCCGTGGTTACGGAATTCTACTCCGATACTAATATTCCACGATCGTGTCCCATCTGCGGTACTTTCTTTCATAATTTCTCTCTAATCTTTGAAATACGAACTGTTATTCATAATTGTTTTCATGATTTTCAATAAACATTTTGTTCCCGTGCGAGGAAATTCCTTTTTTGCACATGAAGCATCGGGTTTTTCCCATTTTTTCACGCGGAAGCTTCCTTTGAATTATTTCATTTCCGTGTCGCAAAACGGCGCATTTTAAAGATACAAGTGTACTTGGTTTCCTTTTACGTTTCAATATTGTATTGTGGATTCATTCTTAAAATTTAATCCTACAGGCGCCGCTATTTATTGCGACCGGCGGGAATCAATTTAACTGCGTGAGTGGAGAAATCCTAGGTACAATATTTATCCACAAGAATTTTGCGGCGCTGGTATTCGCTACGTGCGTGTCCCTCCACTCGGACGTGCGGCTATTCCACTTTCCCTTCCACTGGAATGCAGACTGACTGACCTACAGCACACAGAATTACTAACACCCCGCGTGGATGCGTGTTGCTTTCGTTGCAGCCACTTCCCATTCAGTACCAGTGGTAAACCAGCTATACGGAGGCATGGTCTACTCTGTTCTTTCCCGATAAAACAGTAAAACTCAGCACATCGGCGAGAAGGGCCGTGAAGGAAATAATAATTGTTGTAGTACAATAATAATTTATATCTTAATCTACATAATCCCATGCAAGTCACCTCTAGGGTGTTTGGCAAAGGGTGACTACTTACCAAAATGCAGCGTGCAATAGCTTTTCCACGTGCACACTAAATAGGTATTCGGTGGAGGGGAGCGACAGCTGAGGCCATTTGCGCCATGAGGGAAGGGTATGTAAGGAAGGGTGGAGAGAAACCCGGTGTCGGCATTAGCCTGCTCTTAACAAAAGGCGCCAAGGGGACCTCGGCTTAACGTCCCATCCGACGAACGGAGTGTTCTACTTGAAATGCCCTTCACACAATATTCAAGCGGGGTCGGGGATTCCCTGAAAAATCTCTGCCACCGCCGGGATTTAAACCCGAGTCCGCCAGGTGGGAAGCCAACACTCTAGCCACCACAAAGACCCGATCCCCACACACTATACGGTCACAAAAATATACAATTATGAAAATAATGCCAACACATTTATGAAAATGCTGTGAGCTCCCACCAAGCGTGTATTGCACCATGAAAACCGTGACTATAACACTAAGTCACTTACACAGAAAGCTAAACTTTGCCGATCGTTAGCAATTAATGTAATTATATACATACATGCATGGTTAGAATAATACAAAGAGACTATAGTGAAGAAATTAAGGTCAAGCAACACTCAAGGTGCGATATCCAGCAGCAAAAATCCTTCAAAGCGAGACAGATAGCGTCAAATACAGTAATTTGAGTGTTTTCTGCAATCTATCGGGATTAGGATCAATTAGGCATGCATTCGTAACGACAAAAATAAAGCTATGGTAGAATTTTTAAAGGATGCAATGTATTAAAATCGGGTCGGTACTAACAATATCTTAGCTTAAAATTGGCTCACTACTTCTTAGATTCAGAAGAATTAAAAATGATTGGTTTAATATAGGCTTCAATAACGAAATATTACAAGCAAATTCCTATGAAAAAATAATTCATGCAGAATATTAGCACTAGAATACAGGTTTAAAACATGCTTACGAGGAATTATAAACAGAGACTTCCGATTATTATAGTACATACAAAATTTTAACTCAAATAACGTAAAACGATCATTATGAAACTCGTTAATTCGACAATGAGCGCTTGGGGATCGTTGCACACATTAAAACTGATTGGGACAAAATCTTATGATATAAATTACTCCATTGACAAAAACACCATTACATACGCTTAACGGTGTGGAAACATGGACACTTCGGAAGGAGGACGAGAGAAGACTGGAGGCTTTCGAGAAGTGGGTGTGGAGAAGAATGAAGAAAGTGGACGGAAAGGTAGAGGAACGACGAAGTAGTGTACATGGTGGGTGAGGAGAGACAGCTTCTGGATGATATACGAAGGGGACAGAAGGTATGGATGGAGCGAGTTCTTAGTGAGGAGGGGATGTTGAAAACAGTGATGGAGGGTAGAATGTTGAGTAAACGAGAGAGAGGAAGGAAAAGAATAGAATTTTTAGATATAATGAAAGAAAATAGGCCTTATTCTGAACTGAATAGGGAAGTACACGCAGGAAGGGGAGACTGCCAGACTATGGTACTCCATGCAAACCTACGTTGACAAGGAACAGCCATCTAATTACAGGCCGATATCTTTAACGTCCATCTCTTGCAAAGTCCTTGAACACATCGTAGTCAGCTCGGTAATGAAACACCTAGACGCGCAAAACTATTTAATGGGAACTCAACATGGATTCAGGAAAAGCAGATCGTGCGAAACTCAGTGAGCGCTTTTCGCCCACGATATTTTAGTCTCCGGGGAAGACAACATTCCAGTAGACGCGATTTTTCTTGATTTCAAAAAGGCATTTGATAAAGTACCCCACGGAAAGTTAATAATAAAACTGAAATCTTATGGTCTAGACGAAGATGTCATTTCCTGGATTAGAGAATTTTTGAGCGACCGCGTCCAAAGAGTAGTATTAGACGGTGCAGTCTCCAATGAGGTTAGAGTCACTTCTGGCGTTCCTCAGGGTAGTGTCATTGGCCCACTCCTATTCCTTCTTTATATAAACGACATTGGCGAAGTAGTGCAGAGTAAGTTACGATTATTTGCAGACGACGCTGTAGTTTACAGAGAAATCCGTTTCAGCAAAGATATAGATGAACTAACGAATGACCTTGCTGCTATCCAAGCTTGGTGCGATGCTTGGCAGTTAGAATTAAATTTGGAAAAATGCGTCGTAATGAATTTCTGGAAGAAGAATAACTCCCTACAGCGTAACTATATCATTCGGGGCACGCAGTTAAAGGCAGTTGAATCCGTGAAATATCTAGGGGTTAGACTCAATAATGATCTATCGTGGAATAAACATATTCGAGAAATAACCGGTCAAGCTAATCGTAAAATGGGTTTTGTTAAAAGAATATTAGGAAAGTGCGACGACAAAGTGAGAGAAATTAGCTACTTTTCCCTCGTTAGGCCACATCTGGAATACGCTGCCAGTGTTTGGGACCCTCATGAAAAAGACTTAATAACAGAGTTAGAACGCGTGCAAAGAAGAGCTGCCAGGTATGTGAAAGGCCGTTACGATAGTCTTGTTACTGTAACTGACCTCTTAGATAAACTCGGATGGGAATCTCTGTCGGACCGTAGATTGAAAAATAGACTAAACCTTTTAGATAAATTCAAGAGCAGTGTCTTTTCTGACGAAGTTAACCATATCTTGCGGACGCCAACGTACTACGGAAGATCAGATCATATAAATAAAATAAGAGAGATACATTGCAGAACAGACAGATTCCGAATGTCATTTTTTCCACGATCAATAAGAGATTATAACGGAAGCAATAGAACTCGTAAATAGATTGCATGACTTGTAGTGTAGCCTACTAACCTATGTAAAACTTAATGCATGTTTCTGAATTTCTATTCTATATTCTATTTCTAACAGCATATAGTAGTATAGTTTGTTATTATGCGGGACGTTTTTTGGACGGTGTGGTGTGCATGTGGGAGTCCAAATGCATGCTGCATGCTGGTGATTGATCACCCCCTGCCAAACACCCTAAAGGTGGCTCGCAGGGTATTATGTAGATGTAGATGTATTTTGTTGAATGGTTAAATGTCCTATCTTCTCTTACGGCTGGTGTGAATACTCTAGCCATGTTGCTTAGTCAGTTAAGTCAGCACAGTGACTGACGTATATAGCTAAAAGAAAAAGCTACGTTTTAGACTATATCAAACCCAAAATTATTTTACGAGGTGAAGTGAAATAGCGGCTTGCGGGGTAATATGGAGAAGTTGACGTTGCTCCGGAAATGCACCAATGCTCAGGAAATCCTTTGGTAGAAGTATCCATTGCAAGGGCCACCCAGAATAAATTCTTCAGCTGAGGAAGGTATAAACGACTGTCGGGAAATTCCCCATGATACAAACAAGAAAAAAATGGGGTCGCCTCAGGTAGACGAAAGGGAAACTAAAAAGGGTCTGGGAAGGGGTTCTGAGAAAGAATGAAAAAACCCGGATCTAGCGGCTGGGAGGAGCTTATTGAAATCCTAGACTGGCATTCCTCAGAGCTGCGTCAAGTCAAGGTCACGGACGAAAAGGTTCAGACAGCTTCGAGCATCCGCTATTTCGTGCCTATGCTAGGTAGTTGTAGCTCTTATCGCATTTTACAGTATTCAAGCATTTGATCCATCGTCAGTCTTCGATTTGTATAACTTCCAGTGGTGCCAATTAGGTGAAGTAATGATGGCAGAAATGAGACTCAATTATCATACAATTGAAATACTTATGCGCAAAACTGTCTTTTATTCGTATGTTTCGACCGCATTGGCACTCATGAATTACCCCAATGGCGATTGAAATGATGAAATAATCGAGTCACTAACCTAAAATTCTTCAGAAACATCACTATACAATGGATATAAGAGAATAAAGAACGTCCTATTTATCTATTAGACCTATTTATCTATCAAGTTTCCTTCAGAACCGTCAGCAAGTGCGATTGTGGCTTGGAAATGCAGCTTCATATTTTATTTGTGAGACAATCATGGCGATGCCTGCCATTTCATACGAATTATTACGTTTGGATTAAAATTTCATGAAAATGATGAAAAGATGCGCATTAAGATATAAGATAACCGTATTCATTCACTCCAAAAGTGATTCCATCCAAAGGGGGGAGCGGATAAGTGAGAGTAGAATACAACCCAGAATAGATGAATCTCTTCTCTCTACGTGATCTTAAGGCCTGTTTACACGGTACATCAGTTCGTACAATCTAATGTCTTCATGCACGAACGCAAAAATGAACACCAAAATGCACCATTTAACCACCCAACTAGTGCGAACGCATGAACAGAAAATAGAACCTGTTATAATTTGATACATCCATTCGTACATGTTCCGTTCCGGTCCATCAAAATCGTACAAGCAATCAGACATTAACTCGCACGTGTGTATGTATAGTGTAAAGAAGCCTTTACTCCTTGGGCCATGTGCAACACATCAAAAGGCAACATTTTTCAGCCGCATCAGTATATTCCCTTCGTATCGATCTATTTTCTGTCCCCGTTTGTTTTGCTCTCATTTCTTAATCATCATTTCTTCATTTGGTCCCATCAATTCAGAAGTATCCTTATTTTTTCATGATTTCCATGCGGCACCTCTGTCGGCAGACATTCCTCCTATTTACTAAGAATATCTCACTCACCCAACCGATGATTTAACCCGTAGGTATATATAGTATACTGAGAATATACAGGTTAGAATTGAGTTCTTAACCAAAGTGGTGTGATACCAAACATTCGCACGTTCCTCTCAATACTAGGTGAGATGAAACCCAAAAGAAGCCGGAGATAACCTTGGAAAAGAGGAGGGATTATTGTTCCTAAGAATCCTGGGTTAAGTTTTCAGAATAAATTTTTATTTTAGATAATCTAAATTTTAGCTTTTACCTGAAGATAAAAGCACCAAATGAAGGAATTTCCAGCAGTAAAATCATTTGAAATGAGCGGGAGTCGAAGTTAAATGATTTTTTACTTTGAATGCCAATATCTCCCTTTGGGGTTATTGTCTTTGCAAAATTACGCGTGATGAGTACCACCCCCCAATAACAATATTCAAAGTTCGCGGTGGCACAAGGGAAGTAATTTCACCCCCTATCCTGCATTTGTGGTATTATAGGGGTGTAACTATGGCTGAGATAAGACAAAACTTGGTCAAAGCTCCACCCCTCACTTACCTTCGAATTGATTTATTAATTAGGTGCATGTTACGATACCACTTATCATAGCGTAGCTCGTGTAAGTTTTTGCGGAATTTTGATTAAAATTCCTAGGGTTATATATTAGAAATTATAAAAGATACGAAATCCTGAATAATCAGGAAGACGGGATATCCTTACGAAAGGTGACGGAATTTAGCTGTGAGATGGAGTGCATGGAAATCATGAAGGGAAATAGCCTACGTCCCAAGGACTGTTTACACGATACATTAGCGCGTTCATTTTCGTGTGGTACGTTACATTCAGACAAATTGATGTCTAAATCTATGAACATGAGGGTTAACTCCAAAATACTCACTGTAACTTGAGTGAATGCAAGAAAATAATATAGAACATTTTCTAATTTCATTCATGTATTTGTAAATGCTCTGTTCCAGTCCACAAAAATCATTCATGCAATCAGACATTAACTCATACATGTTATTATATCGTGTATACAAGTCATAAGATAATGGAGGCTATGTTAAGACGGATATATGAGGGAACGTAGTAACAGAAAGAAAATCGATCCTGGTGGATGGGATTTGCTGAAGTGGTAAAAATATTGCCTTCTATGTGTTCTTACAAGTGAGAGCAAGCAGAAAAAAAATATTCCTGAACATAAAATCTGGTAGTGCTTATTATATGCCATGCTCAAAAATAATGGCCATCTTCCTGCCAACCTAACAGAATAAAGTTCTCTAATGAGAGGGAGGAGAGAAACCCAGAGAAGAGACCGTGGCCTTGGAACAAAATGAAAAAAGAAAACTTGAAACGTGACGACCTTTCCGGAAGTGTGACAGCATATGGCGTGGAATGAATACTCCTTATTCGAGAGCTTCCACTTCCTAGACGAGCGAATGAGAACAATGGCTAATGCCACCTCGATAAAATGTATCACGTCATTTATTTAAAAAGAAAACAACAAAATCCACTTCTCAGACTGGATACATGTTTAATCCAGGTCTTGGTAATAAAGAAATCTAATAATAACATGCTTCTGTTTATTTATATGTAAGTAAAGTAATTTTATGAAATGTTAAATAAGTTCAATAGCCCTAAATAGATACCGATAGGTATATTGCAAATGTTAATCTCCAATGGAACTGAAAGGAAACAGCGCCGTTACTGTGAGTGACTCCGTACGCAATCACGGAAAATTTTGCTAAGATGGCAACACAAAAGGAAAAAATTCGCATTCAAAGTCAAAAATCATTTCACTTCGACTCCCGATCAATTCAAATGATTTTACTTCAGCAAATTTCTTCTATTGGCGTTTATATCAGAAAGTAAAAGCTGCAATTCAGCTATCTAATTTAATATCTAAAACGGCTTTTTCTTTCAATACACTGTGATGATTATTTCTTAAACTGGACGATTAAATCCAAAAAATATACCAAATCTCTTCTGATAAATGTCCTTTTAGTTTTTAGATTGTCTAAATAGACTGTTCATTATTCTGGTGTCGACATCAAAAGTTATCGTGAAATCGAAGCTTAAATTTCACGCAAACGCAAAACTTTACGCCAAGAAAAAGAGCACGAGCGATGATGAGACTGATTAGAGAAATTTTTGGGAGATAAATTCATTTTTTTCTTAGTGCTCCAAATATAATTCCAGTCATTTTAACCTCCTCGGCCAATGTATGTTGTGTACAATACATCGTCATTTGCATTATTTCACCACCTGGCTAAGAGAAATGTCGTTATTGCGACCAGTTCAGTGCGTCATATTAGTGATACTGTGACATATGACAGCAACATACAGAAGCATGATTCACAGTAGTCGCTAATGTTGTTTGCTAACATCTAATTAACCAGAAATATGTAGATATGTCCCGGGACAGAGTTGGTTAAGGAAGTACAAAAAAGCTATGAAATCTAAATAAAGGTTACGCAAGACTTGTACCTAAAATAATTACCTCTAATCTACAAAAGGCAATTACGCTTACTAAGGGGAGTTTACATACGAAAATTCAAGGAGAAAACTCGAGATTTTGACCCTTTCAATTAATTAGGTTCTAAAAATAATGTCGGTCGAGAATGAGACTAAGCACAATTTTCAGCTAGACGCCTACTTCAAAGTAGACTTTCCCAGCAGTTCATGGAGAATATATGGATTAGTTATTTTGGAATAAAATATTTACCTAATTTTATCAAAAATAAAGCAGCTGTGAGAATTCAACTGACTTTTTTTCATTGCCGTGGTTGCTATCAAAACTTTTTCAAATCGATAAAGCGAATTATAAGAGAAGATATTGGTTCTAAACTCACTTTCAGCTGCTACAAGCTTAAATCATTCCTCCGTAAAACAGCTCTGCCATGGACAGCAGTGTTAGTTCCATCATCAGCTTTTTTAACAACTTATTTCGAGAGTCAACCGTAGATTTTGATAATTTAATATAAATTTGTGAACTGCGTTACTTCTGTAAGAGCGTATCAAGAATTTGCATTGCCTTACTAACCTGATATCTTAATCTGACTGTCCTCGATTCCGTGCATAACTAGGAATTGCATCGATTTTGTTCGATGTAAGAACGGAGAGAATTATCATGCAAGACATTTGTTCGGGAAATATCCTTTAAGTTTGAGCTTTATTGCCCCCAAACACCCCATTACTTCGACCTTCATAGCACTAAAACAGAAATAATTGCAACACGGCATTCGTCACCATTTTTGGAGGAAACCCGCAAGACAATTTGACCAAATCCTAGGTTCTGTATTTTTCACGTGCATATATAGCTAAGGTGGCCATAAATGTTTTGGCCTAGACCGGGACCTCTCAGTACCGCGGGGACGGGTTCCCAGAGAAGTCCAAAAACCTCAAGTCTTACTCAATGGAAATAGGTTTGTAAAATAAAAACTAAGAATTTTTTTATTTTCGTTATTTGAATTTTTCTCCTTCAATGACAAATTTAATTTAATTTCGTTTTGGTTAGGCTGTCAGTGATTAATTAATCTGTTGTTACGAAAACATAATTCCTGCACGAAATTCAAACGAAATTCCTGCATAGTTTTTGCACGAAACCGGGGCATTGTGGAGAATTTTCAGAAACTGATGTGAGGCCCTAAAAAGCGGTAAAATGGTGACTGTCTCCGCCAAACCTGGACGTATGGCCACTTTATAAATGCCCCTTAAGCTAACAGCGCGCTACGTGAAGAGGGTGAGTTCTGCCATCATACACTACCTCGTTGAAAGATATCTTCAAGATAATATTTTTTCAAAACAGAGTCGTTCCGGATTTCACCGGCTAAGTCCTCTCGATCTCTCAAACGCTTTTCCCTTCGTCGTCCGCTTGATTTGTAGTAACATAATTGAGGTTAATAATCGAAGCCAGACGCGAGGACGGAAGGTGCGCAACAGCTGAGTCCAAAGAAGTGAAATTGGTCCGTGCAATGAGAGAAACGGAGGGCAAGGGGAAAGGCGACTAAGATGAAGGGGAACCGCAGCTCAGCTACTTGAGTAGCTTCCACCGGTTAGTAATTCATGCACAGAATAACTTGGATATAACGTCATTTGAGGGACCACACAATAATTGACGCTATATCAGAGTGACATTTTAAAAGGGTCACTTAATTAATTAATCAATGACGTAGAAGAAATAAAAGGTCACGATTTTTCATGAAATTCATACTTTAATGAGATTATTGGTGTAAATACGACTAAATTCATAAGGGAAAGTATTGTACTATTTAAATTTTATGCAAAAAAGTCATAAAAACGGAGTGTTTTTTCATGCAAATAATACAGTATTACGTGAAAGTATAGGCACAATAAAGTATGTTAGCAAAATTTCAAATATTACTTGAAGGTTTAAATGAATTAATACTACTAAAAGAAATGTCTAATTTTCTTTTGAACAGTCCTTTGCTGCTGGAGCCGGATTTTGTTGACGTTATATACGACTTTTTGTAATCTATTTACGATAAATCCGAGGATTTATCAATGCTTACACTTTACGTTTGCTGGGACTTAGGAACGAATGACGTTATATCCGTGTTGACGCTACGGCCGAGGCCGTAATAACCAAGTTGCACTGTAGTATTCACTTTGCAAAATTCAGACTATATTTCACTCGACCCTCTTGGTTATATAACCAGCCTTACTCCCCAAACACATTGTAAACGCTGCACTTTTTATCGTTACAACTCACCACTAATCTGGCCGCCCTGCTTTGTACTCTACTAATTTCAGCAATGAGTCCTCTTCGCGACAATTGAAACATCACAAAATACAACAATCGTATTATACCCGTCATCTTAATGAGGATTTTTGGTCTGGAGGTTAGTCCGAGAAACCTTAAAGAAGATTTCAAAATATGCTCTTCTGCGAGTTCCTCATTGACTAACTGACACTAAAAATAGGATTCCGGTGCCATATTTTCCCGATATTACATTCGTAATTAAGCATTTTTATATTGGTCCTTACCGTTACACTTGTCTAAGATTACAGACTTATTTTATATTTGATAGTTCACGTGTATATTCCATAGTTTATCTTAGCAGATTAACACTAGAATATTTACGTTTCTATAAAACAAAGATATAACGTTCGCTATTGAGAATGATGATAGAGAGCTAAATGTGAAACATAAGTATGTAAAATGAATTAACTTAGGCCTAAATTCAGCCTATATTTTGCTTTACCCCCTTCATTAGATAATCAGCTTTCAGCTACACGCTGCACTTTTTATCGTTACAACTCATCTCTAATCTGGCCACCCTGCTCTATACTTAATTAATGCAAGCTATCAGTCCTACCAGATTTGAGTCCCACACGCTAGCATCATACTTTAAGTGAGGTCTTACTCGAGTCAAGAATCTTCTCTGTATCACTTTTTTATCGAATTCTGTGAGGATTCTTGTTACACATCCCAGTTCATGGTATAAAAAAAAACAAATGAGTAAGACTAGCCGGAGTTAATTACATGCTTTTTCTTAACTTCTTTCGCCTGTTTGATCGAAGGAATCTCGTGATTGATTTATAAACCACTTACCATTGTTGGATCGGCTTGAAATTTTCATTACATATCATAAAAATATAGCATTGCATTCGTACACTATTCCTAAGTCTTCAGGGGGAGTATGAGCCACAATTTTTGACGATTAAAATTTGCTAACTGATCGCTGAGCTTCAGGGTAACTATGAATGATTTCATTCTTCATCACATCAGCAGATGTCATCAGGCGCAACGTCTCCCTAGCGAACAGAATATTACAAATTGGAATCCTGAATGAGTCGGTTCAGAAGTCGGAATTAGATGTTCACTTTACGCTTCGTGCATCGAAGAAGGCTTCACTATTTCGCACTTTATACGCACTTGTATATATGGGAGTATTTGGTATTCTTATAAGACTGACTTTTATGGCATAAAATTATCGTAATAATATTACAATGGGTTAAATATTAATTCAAAATTCACAATAGTATTCTAATCTGCAAACAAGAAGATGAAAATTAAAAAAATATTTAAAAAACACTCTTTTCCCAAAAACAAAATTAAATGCATTAAATTGTAATATATGATAATTTCATCACTCGGAGATTAAGGCGTGGGTGTTAATCCTAACTCACCTATCAGGCTCTCCTACTCATTTTTTATAAACCTTACTAGCATTTATGGAATAAGCCTATTTTTAAAATCTTATTTTATCCATTTATTTTATTATTTACCTCATCGCTGGTCAATAGTCCTCAAATTGGTTTGACGCAGCTATCCATTCAATTGTCCTATAAGCTAATCTTTTCTCACTTACGTATTTCTTCTACCTCACATCGTTCTTTCTCTCTTCCATATATTTTGTTCTAGGCCTTTCTTTTCCGTTCTTGCCATTCACTTGTCCCTCGACGATTGTCTTCTTCAGACGATCACGTATCAAGATGTGGCCTATAAGGTTTTTCCGCCTTCTTATTAAGGTTTTCATGAGGCTTCTCCTCTCACCTACTCTTTTTAGGACTTCCTCACCACTAACTCGGTCGTTTCATTTCATCCTCATCACTACATTTCGAAGGCCTCTCTCCTTGCTTTCTCCTCTGCTGTAATTGTCCATGCCTCACTTCCATATAGGAGCAGCTATTTACCTAATCACTGGTCAACAATCCTAGAATTGGTTTGGCGCAGCTATCCACTCAATCTATCAGAATCTTCTATCAGATAATCTTTTCACACCTACGCACTTCTTCTCTTTTAAGTACTTCTTTTCCTCTTCGTTATATTTCATTCGAGGTCTCCCTTTTCCGTCTTCTTGTCAAGTTTTTCACGAGACTTCTCTCCTGTCCTACACTTGTTAGGTTTACCTCATTACTTACTCATTATTTACCTAATGAATAATTTTGGTAGTCCAAAGATAATAACTAAACGTTACTGAAAATAAAGAATGGGTAACTATATTTTGAACGATCAATTTAAATTTCTGCTTCTTCTAGAATCGTTCACTGCGTGTCGACTGCTCCTATCCTCAAAGTAGTACATATTTCAAATTAACATTCCATTCAGGCGTATCTGAAATTTCTTCCATAAAATCGTATGTCAATATGTACCCGTACCTCGAAAAGTCAGTCCAGATTGCCAAGAAATAGCTTTGTGGACTTTTATTCTGACGTACGATTTTATGGACGAAATTTCAGCTACGATTATATGCGAATTCTTCTCGGACTGTACACCAGGTTAAGTGTCTGAATGACCAAATTCACACTGACACGCCTTTCAATTTGGATATTCAGACATTGAGAATGGAAGACAAGTCGTTTTACGAATTGTCGGCCATTATGTCTGAATTAACCTGGTGTAGAACCCGAGAAGAATTTCTAAATATCATTTACCGGGAAAAATTTAAGTCGTTTAAGATTATATGACTCAAATTTTACACATACGATTTTCTGGACTGGGAAATCAAGATACGCCTTATTGGAATGATTTATTGAGACACTACTTTGCGGCTATGAGCGGTCGATGTGTGTATAATATGCCTCTGCTCTGCTAGGGGCGGATTCAGCATCAATTTTTGGGAGTGAAGACCTGGATACAGGGAGTGCGGAATACCCCCCAGGAGAAGGGTCGTTCTCCCGAGAAAAAATTTAAAATATCCATTTTTTTTACGCATTTTGGAGCCTAAAATTTCGTTTCCATACTTAAAAACAGACGAAATTGAACAATTTCATCTACATCTACATACCACCCCGCAAGCCGCCTAAAAGGCGTGTGGCAGTGGGTGTTGTGACACCAGCCGTTTACTGATTAAAAAATGAAGTGCTCTGACGAAGTTGGGGCCAGCGTTTATTAAAGTACTGTAAGGTTCGGGGGAAAAACGAATTCCCATATCTATCCGTTCGGCAAAACATCTCTCTTAATTTATCGCTTCTATCGGACCTGGAAATATAGAGTGGCTCTATTATTATGTTCTCTATGTCGCCCTTAAAGATATCCATTCTCAATTGTCCAAGCCATCTAACCCTAGCGCGCAGCCTCCGAGTCTCCAACGTCTCCCAGCCTAATTCGCTTAACATTTTCGTAACGCTGTCTGTACGCCCGTTGCAGTTTTTGACGAAACTCGCAGCCTTCCTTTGTATTTCATTCACTTCGCGGATTAAGTCTTTCTGCACCGGATCCCATACGCTCGCTGCATATTCAAAGTGCCGTCGGACGAGTGCGAAATAGCACCTTTCGTTTACTTTGAGACATTTAATGATGCAAAAATTACTAGAATAATAAAAATTAAAAATGTTTGGTAAAATTTGGGGGGGGGGGTATCATGACCCCCGTTACTCCCCCCATGGATTCGCCACTGCGCCCTGCTGTATGCGCGCTGCTGCATTCATTTGCTCGTATCGCTCGCGAGTGGGGCTCGCGTGAACGTCTCGAAGAGTGTTGCGGAGGAGGAGGAGGTCAAGTTATCTCTTTTAGAGCCTCTTTATGTGGGTCACGGAGGCGTGCGCACCTTTGCTGCTCGCACTGGAGCAGGAGGAGGTGGGGGAGGCAGCATATGGAAAGGGGACGGTGGGATGAGGGATTTTGGAAAAGGGATGGGGTGGGGGAAAGGGAGTGTGTGTCGGAAGTGACGAGGGAGAGTGGGAACAATTCGGGGAAGTGAAGAAAATCACGAGATCCGAAAATAAGTCGAGAGAAAATTACTTTACAATGACGGAGTAAGGAACAAAAACACTGCACTTGGGCATTTGAAATTTGCCTGTGATTTTATAGATTTTTCGTATTCAGATTTTTAAAGAAAAGGTAAAACTCGCGTATAACGATGTCGCATGTAACAAAATTCCGTCTATAACGAGGTGAGCTCCCGGTCCTTTTGACTTTCCTATGATCGCCAATATTAATTTCCCCGCATGGAGCATCATCATCATCATCATTAGTCAACAATCCTGATATTGGTTTGACGCAGCTCTCCATTTCTCTCTCTCTCCTATCCACTAATCTCTGCATAGCTACATATTTATTCTCTTTTACATCCTTTATAACCTGTCCTATATAACTCATTCGGGGCCGTCCCTTGCCCTTTTTCCCTTCCACTTGTCCTTCAACCATTGTCTTCATCAGACCATCGTGCCTCAAAATGTGGCCAACTAAGTTGTCCCTTCTGCTTAATGTTTTTAGGAGGCTTCTCTTTTCTCCTACTCTCCTTAGCACTTCCTGGTTACTCACACGGTCAATCCATTTTATCTTCATCATTCTTCGGTAGCACCACATTTCGAATGCTTCCACTCTTGACTTCTCTGCTGCTGTCAACGTCCAAGCCTCGCTTCCCCGCATGGAACGAGTTCTAATTATACAAAATCCCCGCTAATAAGAACTATTCTTCATTCACTTAAGGAATTATTTACTCTTTTATAAAGAACTTACGGCCACCTTCGCTACTTAACCGCCCCTTACCTAATTATTAGTTATTCCCATGTGAGGCCATCAACACCTAGTTCTACTATTGATCTTAAAATCCTTTTAAGATCAATAGTAGAACTTTACAGCCGTTTGACTTGTATCGATTGGCCTGGAGATGACAGGTTTGGAACAGGGACTCCTAATGGGAATTAAGCTGCAGAGAAAGAAGAAGAAAAAATAATATATGCATCTCGTTCATTGCAAAATAAAATTTGATACGCTTCTGGATTATTAAAATTAATAATTATGTTTAACTAGAGAACTTGTTTGAAAGAAAGCATAATAAATAGCTTTAAAATAGTGCGAGACATAATCCCATTCCTATCACGACGAGGGTCAGAACTAACGAACAGCAGTCTGTTCAGCATCGTGGCTTTGAAATTCCCCTGTAGCTATAGAGATTTTTCACATAATACTTTGCAGAGGACAATATATATTTTTTTCGTCCATTACGAGATAAAATTTGTATGGAATTTTGGAAGATAAAAATTAAGAATCATTTTTAAACTGGACAAATTGGATGAAAATGAGCAAAAAAGCATAATAAACATTTTTTTAATATTTTTAAATCCCATAACCAACCATTCTTAGATTAAGCAACGTCATGCTGGAACAAGGAAACAAGGTTGTATTTCAGCCAGACTTTAATATTAATATCCATGATATAAAATGATTATAACGTTAAAAAAACTGATGGAATTAACTTTATTCATTAATAACCAGGGGCATGAAGGAAAAGAAACAATTTCCACATTACAAAAAATTCCAACAAAATTATAATCCCCGTAATATAAAGGATGCTAAAAAAATGCGAAAACGCAAGGGATATTAGGTTTTGCAACTGGCCGATATTTTAGGATATTTTATACGCAACAGGATCCTACAAAACAAATAATGCCGCGAAATTTTCACAGTGGCCTGTTTTTGCTGTGCTCTTCAGACTGACGTCGATAAAAAATTGGAAATTTCTTGTCAAAGTTTTTTTTAATGACACTCGGGAAATCACTAGTTAAAGGAGAAATGTTCAGCGCTGACCCCACTCAGACTTTAACGCACGCTTTAATGGCATCCACAGTTAAACCATCCATTAGAAGTCGCAAATACATGAGATACAACTGATTTACCGCACCTTACAAGGAATTCGGTCGCACTTGCAATGTCAAACGTCTAAGTTTTCCACCTACTCCAGATATAATGAAGTTATGAAGATGAGGACCGAATGGATCGACCCAGTAAGTAATGAGAAAGTCTTAAGGAGAGTAGCAGATAAGAGAAGCATCATGAAAACCTTAAAAAAGAAGACGCAACTATTTTATTTTGAGACATGATTGCCTGATGTAGACAATCGTCGAGGAACAAGTAGATAGCATGAACGGAAAAAGGAGACATCGAACAAAACATATGGAGCAGGCAAAGAAGGACGTGAAAGAGAAGCAATGCGTAGGTGTAAAAAGATTAGCAGAAGTGGAGAGCTGCGTCAAACCAATCTTAGGATTGTTGAACGGTGATGATGATGATGAAGATAGTGTTGAGCCTAATTTTTGGAAAAATTAATTTTAATATTATGCACAACTATTGAACATTTTAATGCTGCAGTGCCGGTTTTATAATTGGTTTCAATCCCTCCACTTAAATTAAAATGCCATAGCCATATCTGCGTCGAAATTTGGCATCATTAATCCGCTTAGTACCGCTGGCCGATATAACGGCTTTTACTTCTCAGCGGAAAAGTGCCACGAACCGAAATATCGGCACTGAGAAAGCTAATTGCTCAAATTATACTGCTACTAAACTCTTAAATAAAAAAATCAGGCTAAACTGTACGGAAAAATTAAAAAATAAGAGTAAAATGTAACAAAAACATCATCTTGATGTACATAAAAATGGAAAAACAGCAATTGCTTCTCGAAGATGCTATATTATATTTAAATACCTCTGGTATTTCTCGCCAGAGCTACTCAAAGTCGGTGACACTAAAAGGACTTTTAAAAAATAGCCGGAGACAGAAAAGGAGTGGAGCGATAGGCCTACAGGGAACAGGGCTGGGCAGTATTTCAATTCAATACAATTTTAAAATATGTATTTGAAATACTTTTTTAATTTTTAATTGGTTTTTGAAATGCATGCCCTGAATTTATCTCGTATTTTGTATTTCAAATGCAGATTTATGGTATTTTTCCATTATAAAATAAAAAATACGCTTGTAAAATACTTTATAAGTAGTTCTGATAACCCTTCTGTGACATTATGCTTCAGAAATTACTCCGCTTCCGTTAGAGTCGTTTCCTTCATGTTTGCAACTATCCACAACGTGCCAGGGCAGGTTCTTTTTTTTACGATCTCTTAGTTTCCATATAAATGTACCTTATATTTTAAAACGTATGTGAAATACTATTTTGCTGTTTGTGTTTCACATACCCAAGTCAAAGGCATTTTGTATTTTGCATTCCAAATACATTTGGAGCAGTATTTTGTAATTCAAATACCTATCGGTCTTTAAATTGCCAAGCCCTGACAAGGAACAGCAGAAATTTTCACTACGGGAGTTCTGGGACTTCTACGTGGGAAGCGTGAGGCACCTGCCGATCCTCTTCAAACTATTTTGCCCCACAGGGAAGACCATCATCCCGGGAGGTTCCCACCACACAGGCGATCGCAAATAGACAAGAAGGAGAGCGGTGACCACGGCGATCAATCAAGAGAGGAAATATCCCAAAGTGATGGATTGCGGTGTCTTTCTTTACAACTGTCAATCCGGATCCTCCACTCCAAATATTGGAGCGTTGAAAAAAAAAACCTCACGGGCCATCCCCCGATATTTCAGCTCCCCTTCCTCTTGCTGACCAGATTCTCGACCGCGAAGATCCCGGACCACCGGAGGGTGCATGAGCCCTACCGCATGGGGGGTCTATTGGGAACTGGGCGTCCACCCATAAGCTTGTCATGAACATTTATAAGAAATTTTCCCGAGCCTCCACGACAGCATCGCGTACTTTTCCAACAACTTCACCCGTCACAGTCTTGATTTGATCTGAATATTTCGTCAAAAATGGTGCCGACGCTGAAATGAGATCAAATCATTCTATAAGGTTATTTTATCTTTGTATTTATTCCCATACCACCGAAAACGGCTCATTTGGCCTTTTAAATCGGGTGCTAAACATATTCAACAATTATACGCGCACGAAAAGCCATGCCCTGGATAAGGGCAACCTACCCCGGCGGGAATCTAACCCGCAACTTCTTGTTTGGCAGGCGAGAACTTTACCCCGCTGCCACCGAAGCCGTCAAAATTTATGAAGATGGCAGGATCGAACTCAGTACCTGTCACGTGTAAGGCGAACGCTCTACCCCTAAACTACATTCCCAGATATAGTTGAATTTAAGGACCGGTTTTATACATAATATCAGGTAAGCGTTCACCAAAACAAGACAAAGCCGTAACAGTCATTTAATGGTTGGCATTCACAGCAAAGAAAATTTTTTCCAAATGAAGCTGTTATAGTAGTGATCTTAAATTGACAACTTAGAAAAATTAGGTTTCCATGCTTCCCAAAATATTAACTAGGCATTATAATTAGCTCTAAGTTTACTTCTAAGGTTTAAAAAGAGACTACATGATTTGTTCGCCGCTTATATTTAAAAAAAAATGATCCAATTTAGGAACTCTTTGACTCAAAATGTACGAATTTGTGACAAAAATATTATTAGAAAAAGCCCCAGGTTCGTGCGACGACGGATAGCCATACCAGAGGCGCTGGGCCAAATGCACTTATTGTGAATTTTGAGGCTTTCGACCCGGATAAACATGACATTTAAGAGACCTTTGGGCAACAATTTTAACCTTTTTGTCGTATCTCTTCCTCTTCATACAGAAAAGCTGCCTCAAAGGCGCCCGCCTCACGCCCCCCGCCTCCTCTAGTCACGGCTATCCGTCGTCGCATGAACCTGGGGATTTTTGTATACTTCTTTTCCTACCAATGCGCACGTTCTGAGATTACGGATGCTTAAATTGGATCGTTGTTTAAATATAGGCGCCGGCCTACTGCATCGTGATAAAAATCACGAGGAGGGGAATATTTTATGTTTTGGCCCAAAAATTGTTTTTTTTTACTTATTTTATGGTAAACGGGATGGATTTCAAGCAAATAATTTAGATTATCCTTTTATATTGACAAGAAATCGACATATTACCGTAATCTTTGTGTGAACCCAAACATGAGGACCATGAATCACACTTTGGTATTTTGGTAAATTTCACGGAACACCAATTGATAAAAACCATCTCGTTTCCTGCAAGTGCTAAGAGACAGCATAATATATCGTGCATAGTTTTTCGATATGAAAACTTCGCCCTTACAGCACATAGTGGTGGACGACGTATGCAAGATCGGAGAAAACTGATATCGCCAGTTGCTCGCCCGGAGTAGATTTCTAGCAGAAAGTTGCCTGGCACACGCAAGAAATGACTGCTTGTTGACCTTTTATGGAGAACTCGCGCAATCTTGCCACCTCTGGAAACTCACCGAGGAGCTGACTTCTTAAAAGCGTCGACCGAGTTGTGGAGGAGATCGGAATCAGTATCGCGTATACTAGTGTACCACACCTTTGATGCCGGGTTTGGAAATGTACTCTGAATTTTCATTGCAACAAATCTATCCTATTGGTAATTGATAACCCATTTTTTTCCTTGGAAAAAATCCCAAATCGTCCCCAATACATAATTTGAAATTACTGAAATCTATAATATTTAAATGCATACCATGCGATTCAAATGCGGAGTAAATGCTATTTTTGTACAATCATTGCATTCGATTACATAAGTGTATCTAAAAGTTGATGTACTAATTGTGTATAGGCAAATTTGTAACGATTAATACAACTCTTGCACCACTCGATAGATACATGAAGGAAGGAGTGCAAAAGGAATGAAGGAGTTCGAAATGTTCGAACAAAGTAGCTATAACCAACTTGGATTTAGATTGATTGGAACAAAAGCAAAGAGGATAGATTCATACAAATTTATTACGCAGGGTTACATTTTAAATGATAAACGTACGCACTTGCATAAGAATGATTCCAGCGAAGTGTTATATACCAACACGTAATGGCTATTGCATGATTGCACTATCCTACTGATAACATTACCTTTTCAGAGTTATTACACGGAAATTATGTTTCATTGCACTAAAGTCTTTCACCATAAAAAATATATACTTACTCATGATTCCCACTCTACCACTGAGCAAAGAGTTTTTAACTTGATCCTAGTAAATATGCCTGGAGCTAATCCCCTGGATTACACTTTTTTGTGAAAATGGCATTGGAGATTCCAAAAAAGCAATACTTAAACAATGAGGTAAAAATCCAAATAATTCTCTCAAAATGCAGCAGTTAGATAACTAATGACGACCATGATAGCGCTTAGCTAAATGATCCGGCCAGACCTCTTCGTTGACGTGATTCGGGTTGAATTAATGGGGATATTGGGGATCGGACGATATTATCATTAATATTAATCAATGAAGGAAATATTAATTCAAATGCAATACAGAAGATATATCTTTTTATAAAATCCACATATTGCCCATTTAAATTTTTTATCTCTTTATAAGCGTAGAATAAACTTACTTTCGCTGAATTTCATAAGTACATAGCATTACAACCCCAGGATTGGTGTGTACTTCAGCCTTCCGTATCCCTATTCCAAGCGATCATAGCAATCATGACATCACTAAATAAAAAAATTTTTTAATTTTTTTATTTAGTGATGTCATAGTGAATATTTTTAAAACCATTTTAATGCGCTAAAGGTGATTTCCAAATATTGGAAGGTAAAAAAAAAACATTGGGCGCAATGAATATCACCATTTCCTTCCTAAGTAAGTTTTTCGGTTCATTCTCAAGTGACTTCTGCTTAGTGGACTTTCATTCAAACAGCACTAGTCCCCAATATCAAAATATATTCTAAAAATCGAGCTCCATTAATTTCCAAGTTATAATTTTGCCAGCGGCAAACTTTTGGTTTAGTTACTGGCCGTCGTTCGCGGCAAAAAAATCAGTATTATGGGAGGAATAAGTACTTTTAAAGTCTTTCGTTAGGACATCTTCAACAATAAGTGTTTCAGAAACTTCTCTGATTTATGTAATGAATTAGATATTCAAGGTTGCTGCTTCACCCAGTAACACCAGCTCAATCGATTAACCACGTGCTTTATTAAGCCAAAATTATTATAGTGAGAAAAATTACCGCTGTCATAAAACCTTAGTACCTACCATTCAGGGCGCTGCGCTGGTATGTATTTCCAAACAGCCTGAGGACTGACTTCGAATGGTAGGATAAATAAAGCCTCGGCAAGCAAAAAACGGCATTAAAATTCGCGTCCAGTGAGACGGCATGACAAAATACATCCAGCAGATAGGGAATCCATAAAAGGCCAATGGTCTGTATAAATAATAGTGACGGTAGGAGTTCTTTGTTTATCATAATTTCCAAACCCGGCATCAAAGGCGTGGAACTATAATATACGCGAAATTGATTAGGATCTTGTACAAAAAAGATGGATACAAAATTACATTTAAATATTGTACTGTTCGAAATTCATGCTGAGATCGATAAAACTTCGCCACCTATTCCAGACAGGTTAACAAGGAGGGGAAAATGCCACATCTACCTGTGCTATTTAGCAGCGCTTCGATCTAGCCTATTCTGTCAATGCTTCAACCCCCGCACACCAAAAAAAAGAACTAATACCTTGCATTCACCTCCAGACACGACTCCTGAACATGAAAAAATAGGCCCTGGCTCCAAAAAAAAACACTCCTTCTCACAGGACTTAGCGCTCAACAGTGCACCCGGGAAGCATTTTTTTTGGCTTCGCAGGGAGATGTGATCCCTTTCTCGAGCATTAAAAAAATAATAAAAACGGAAGCAACACGAAATGAAGAGGGGGATGGGGAAGGGAGAGAGTTTGAGGTGAAAGGGAGAAAGGAGGACGAAACGGAGGGGGGGACCCTTGTTGTGTGTACGGCCGTTGAGGAGCTGGGGAGGGGGATAGAGCGGGAGGGGCTCATGGGAGGACCGGGGGGAGAGAAGAGGGAAAGGCCCAAGGCTCCCAAGGACTCCTCGGCACACTCCACAGCGGAGAGTCGGAAAGAAACGAGGCGGAGACTTGAACGACCGACCTTCCCTTCGGCGGCAGCGGCCCTCTTTCGGCGGAGACTTCAACGGGTGTTTTGTTGAGTGCATCCACGTTCCCTCTGGATCGGGCGCGCGGCAATACATTCGGCAGATTGGCTGCACGGGATTTCCAAGTGAGAAAGTTCACCCGAGGTATACAATATACAGTACGAAAAATCCTCCTTTACTTCGTGGACGACCGAGACGGGGAGAAATTGAGTTTTTGCACGCCGCAACTACTGAAGAAAAGTGAAACAACTAATTGGTGAAAACCACTCCGTCCCGTGACACTATTGTGAAGTGAACTTACTCTTCGATGGTGTATTGAGCTGTGACTTCTGAAGGATTAATGTTTGAGGAGAGCAGTAGGCACCAGCCACAGGAATTCTGCTCGATGTCAGGTAAGATATTATTACATTATTTTGAGGGAAAGATGGCTATGGGTACGTATTTCAAGACAAAACTCGCATTACGCTATCGAAGCTCTACGCTAGCATTACGCTAGCTCGAAAATTTGTTCAGTGTTTTACATGGGAATTTTAACCTATTACAACAATTCTCAAAGGACAAGTGTCGAAGTATTGTGGTAGATACTTGATTCCCTCTCAACTTTCAGATATATATTTAGTGCTCTCATGTGAGGGTTAATATTGTCTAATCGGAAATTAACCCTTTTTTTAATAAAATTTACAGCAAGGATATGCGTAAATTATTACTCATAAACGCATGTACTCTCCAGATGCAATATCAGTACAAGTAGATCAATGATATTTTACAGAAACTTTGAATTCAAAAAATTATACTAAAGGATCTATTAATAGAACAACGGTAGTTTTCTAATGATTTCACAAGTAGCGACATGCTTTCTAAAAAGTTCTACCAAATTGATTAAAAACCATTTTTTGAACGTTAATTTCATAACTTTATCGTTTAAATTTCCGATTGAGAAGGTAGCGTAGACCAGTTGGATCAAAGGCAAGAGACTGCATGTTGTGATAGAATGACATGCATCTAATCCAAAGAGGGCGGCTTGACCCACCCATCCTAAGGTGGGTGCGATCATACCACAAACTCAGTAATATACTTTGCTACGCTTTCACTGCACTTTTTTTCAATCTAATTCCAACTCAGTTGAATATTTTCGGGTTAGAAACCCATATATCTCATCTTCAATATACGTCACGGCTCTCAAGCTAATTTCATTCTTTTTTACGCCTCTCTTGACTACGTGACTATATTTATTGTGAAATATTTTCGTTGATTTTTATGCATTAATACGTGAAAAATTGTAAAAAGTCATATAAAAAGAGTAGATTTTAAAATAAATAACTTTGTAAAACACTTAAATGAATATATTTTATTTAATATCTACCAGTGAATTACTAAAAATCATAACAAAATAATATGATATTTTTTTCATATTTCTTGAGAAATATCCGTCAGTGAAGGGGTTAAACAAATAGGTTATTTAGATATACATCGTTTTGATCGATTCGATTCTCCGTCTTCCACGAATAAAGAAAACCTAACTGAGTTCTTTCGTGCTCAGGATATCATGATAAGTCTTCCATCATACTACCATTATATTTAACACACCAAATTAGGGGAGAAAATTTATTGGAAAAGACGATATTAATAATATCATTTTTATTACTTAAATTTGATCCAAAACAGGAGAAGAGAGAAAAGAGTATATATGGTAACATAGGTAAAACATTCGCCGATTATAGTATCTAGCGAAATTCTAATAGAAATTAAGGTAAATTTACATTGCAAAGGTGACTTCTACTGTACGTGGCTACGTGGAATATAATTTCTCTTTTCAATAAATTATCTTTAAAATAACAGAAATTTGAGAACGAGAACGCCACAGTAATCACCGCCACAGGCAAGTGAAAGTTTTTCCGCCTTCCCTCACCAAAACAGGGGCGTACTGGTAGAATAACTACTTAAGTCAAGAGAAAAGCTATTTTGTAGATTAAGTTTTGTAGATTAGATGTAAATAGAGGATTACTTTTTTCACCATCCTATCCAACCACAAATATTTCTCCTCCCCTTGAGGGGAGGGAAAGGTATACCTACAACAACAGATTCTGCTAATTCAGAATGCACGATAAAGACTGGGAAAAGAATACGTCCTATTTTCATACCACAGTTTTCTAGTATGCTCTTTCTTATGATTGTAATGATTTCAACGCGCTGAGAAAAACCAACATAATTCCCTGGCGCGAGTTGTCTTCGAAATGTATAGGAAAACAATAGTTCACGACTGAGATAAGTGCTTCAATATTCAAAATAGCCACGAAAAGTTCATATATGATGCGTTTACCTAATCCTACTTAGTAAAAATATTTCGTAGTTAGGTCTCCTCATACTCAACGCGCAACCTGAGTTTGACGGAAATAACCCTTGCAAGTATTTATAAGGGGAGCAGGGTAACCTTCGGTCACCCCCAAATAAATTCCTCGAAGAGCGAGGTGGCCCAGGGAGAGGAAATGGCTTTACCATGAATTCGTGAAATTCACTACGGTTTAATTTTGGCTTCAAAACGACTTTCCGCTGTTGTTTTAAAATTTATATCTGGGCTTGTATTTTTATTTTATTTATTTTATTTTAATCTCAAACAACCGGATACAGCTCCTATTGGCCATTTTACACCGGGGTGTTCAACAAATGTAACAAGTAAACGTACACAAACGGCCATGCCCTGGACCAAGGAAACCTACCCAGGCGGGACTCGAACCCGCGACCTCTTGTTTGGCAGAATAAAACGTTACCCCGCCACCATCGAGGCCGGCAAAATGCAATGTATGCTAAAATGATTAATTATATGTTACTTCTAAGAAAATTCCATTTTTAATTCAATTTTTTTTTTGTTTAAGACAAAGTCAAAAATATAGACACGTCAGTGCCATAAATTAACTCCGTGCAAACGTAAAATTAGGCGATTTTTTCATGAACTTTTCAACTCAACCTAGGGAAAACTACACCACGCACTGCATCTACAATAAGTTGCAGAAATCAATGGAGACCCTTAAAATGGCTTTGGCGCATTTTTAGAGCGGATATTTTGTTGTTTATTAACGACAATGTTTAAAAATTATGTAGTCCAGCAGTTTACCCGGAAAGAAAAAAAATTAATCTGATAGAAACACTTTCTAAAATATTTTCATTTTTCTATGATCCATAAATTATAAATATATTATTATTTGTTATTTTTAATTTATATTATTTTTGTGTTTCTGTGTAGGATACTTCCAACCTTCCTTCCAACCAACCTTCGGATAGAATAACTGAGCAAGTGACGAACATACAACAGCGTTTTACAATAGCTTAGCTCACAAACCAATTAGTTTACATACCGTTCATAAGAATAGAGACCGTTTATATCCCTGCCAGCTCCACATTTCCTTCCCCGACTTTTCCTGCAAATTCAAACTTTCTGGCTTAACGAACTTTCGTTCGACCTACAAGCAGCAGTCACCTTGAAAAATTGTGTTCTTTCTAAAGAAAGAGAGTTGGAGAAAATCTTTGCAGGACTATAAAATCAGCATTCCAGAGATAGTAGCGTAGGACGATGGATAGCGATTGCGGCTTTCATCTTCGAGACCCCTTCCCGCCAAGACCTCTGTGGCCGCCTTAACGGTATTTTGCCGCCTCCAACACGGGCCGCTCGAAAACTTTCGATTCCCGCAAGAAAGGTGCGATACCATCGAGACAGTGCCAGCCGAGCACGACGCCAAAGCACTTCAATGGGGATCATTCCATTTCACCAGAAGTTTGATTACTTCAGGCAATGCAAGTACAAGACGGAAAGATTAAACATATGAAAATAGCAGACAATAGGGTGGTTTCCTATTATTTTTTTATTTCCTAAATCGAAATATTATTACTCCTGGAGTACGCATTTCACGCTTTTAGATTTTTAATAGACGATATCTATTTTTCGCGATTAAATGAAAAGTGAACATTTTCAAGCGCGCGAAAAGGCGACGGTTAACTGTGAATGCTGGGAAAAGCCCGTGTGACGTCAGTCTGGTTCCAGCTTTCGCCGTGTGAGGTGACCTTGGGGCGAGGATGTGTACGCCGCCGCAATGCAGGCTGCTAGCAGGTAGCAGAGTACCCTGCTAGCAGGCAGCGCTTGGCTTAAATAAGGATTATTATTCCCCTATCAAACGAAGGAAACTTTCCGACCATTGGCAGTTTTAATAGGTGATTATTAAGACATGTTTCCCTGAGCTCTGTGCCTCATACATGCATTGGTTATCTCAGACGATGTAAAACTCCTATCTACTCGTATAGAAACTAGGTCCCTGTGACGTCACGTGGAGTGGCATCGCATGGGCGACAATCTGGCCTTTTTCAAATGAGGATAAAATTGACCCTTGCCATTCGTCTAAACCGGTTTTTCTAAAACCAAATAATTTGTATATTATGAATACACTAATGGTGGGTAACGAGTCGCAATCAATGACTTCCGTTTTCTTTGATGAAGGAAACTACCCTATTGTCGCGAGCGCAAAAAAATATCTCTATTAACGAAAGTTTACTTCCAGTTGTACAGGACTAACATGAAAGGAAGTTCCGGTTTCATGAATTCATAGGCAGATAATTGGGATAGGATAGCAGAAATAAAGAGTTTTTTATTCCGTCAAGAAGAATTGTCAAACGAAGGAAACTTTCCGACCATTGGCAGTTTTAATAGGTGATTATTAAGACATGTTTCTCTGATCTCTGTGCCTCATGCATGCATTGGTAATCTCAGACGATGTAAAACTCCTATCTACTCGTATAGAAACTAGGTCCCTGTGACGTCACGTGGGGTGGCATCGCATTGGCCTTTTTCAAATGAGGATAAAATTGACCCTTGCCATTCCTCTAAACCGGTATTTCTAAAACCAAATAATTTTTATATTATGAATATACTAATGGTGGGTAATGATTCGCAATCGATGCCTTTTGTTTTCTTTGATGAAGGTAACTACCCTATTCCTGCACATATCACTCACTCAGGGATTCAACCCGACGGATGGTTTGGTTAGGTGAGGATAAAGCTCACCCTGGGATTTCCACAGACAATTCCTCTCAGTCTCACTTCGAGGATTTTGATTTGGGGTGTCCGAAGGCTTCATCTGGGATCTGAACCCGGGACCATTCGATCAGAAGCCATGTGCTCTACCCACTAGGCTACCACGCACGTACAATAAAACAGAAAAATAAGATTGAATATGTAAACTAAAATATGTACCCGATCACTAATCCTATTCGTGAGATGTTAGACCTAAAAGGGAGTAAAAAAAAGTAGTAGCGTGAAGAGACGATATGATTAACCCATTATAACCCAGTGTTGCTTCCAAGTAACATCAAAAATGTATAAATTTCCTCTGTATTTTGGAAATACCTAAACTACGCATTGTTTTGTGGTGTAAATAGTAGTAAAGAAATATTTTGCGGCCACAATAATTATGGTTGATAGCAAAATTTTCAAGTTTTCAAGATGAAAAATATTGGAATTTGATTTCTCCCAGAAGCATCTCTGGGTTAGAAATGGTTAAGAATATAAAGTAATGAATACAGGAAATAAAGATTGTAAGGATTATGACGAAAAGAAGTACGGAAACGCAATAGGATTCGCTATTAGGAGAATTAACCTCAGGTATGCGCCAATTAAATCCAAGGATAGTTGAACAATGGTAATTTGCAATTCTTTGGACGAAAGTGAGGAAAAAATTGGCATGTTACAATGACTAGTGTATATTCATTCGTCATATCGTTATTTAAAGTTGAGGCCGTCTTATAGGGTTTATATGTCTCATGTGAATTTGATAAAATTATCTCAGATATAATCACCTGTCGCGGCAGATGCAAAACAATGTTTCATGCAGTATACAAAACGAAATAAGGCTTTTACAATAAAATTAAAAATATTATTACCCAATGAATAGCACGCGATCTTAATGGCTCTTTAGAGAAGAAAAATATTTTATTGGGCGACTGACATCTATAGAAATATTGTTCAATTATTTCTAAATTTCTTTTAAAAAAGAGTCATGTTTCTGAATTAGATTCCATTAATGTAAAAGCAGTCCCATTAATAATGTGTCATTTCAATATCTAATTTTAGACAATAAAACTGGTGTGATTTTGATAAAATTTAAGGTACACTTCAGAAAAGGTCTTATGTTTTGTTTAGTGTTTCAACTTTATGAACATTACTAATCAACTTAGGGAAATCAACATTGTTTCGATGTTTACCTCTACACCCCATATTAACGATTCAAAGCCAAACATTCGCCTAGTGCGATTTAAATATTGAACATTCTAGGTAGTTTGAATTTCTATTGTTTTTGAAAGTAACATGTGATTTCACAGATTTCTGGACGCATAAAAATCAAAGGAAAAAGCTCTCATAATTGCAAAGAGCCAACCGTGACCCGAGTGAGGTCATAGAGGTGGCTTACAGAGAATTATTTTTAGCCCTATCTCCAACCTTTCTTAATATTGAATTCCTAGAAATTTTTATCGTTGAATTTAGGGCTTAAGAACAAACTCCAGCGTGTTCACAGGGCAGTGCATCATGATGAGGAGGGGATGCCTGAATGCTTGCAGTATACGTACCATAAATATTTGACATCCGTAGAGTAACTCAACCTGGGTATAGGTAGATGAGTCTTAACACTAAACAGGATTTCGTCAAGTATCACAGTTATAATTGGATATTTTGAACAATTTTTAAACTTATTTCTTATTTCTTTTATACATAGCAATTTCTTTTCTCTTCCCTCGGCCACCCATAGTTAAGGACTGAAAACCATTTTCAATTTATTCATTTTTTTTCCTTTCTCTTAACAAATTCCATATTTTTTCAACTTTATAAAAGAAATGCATTACTTACGTCTCTATTTTTCTATAAAAATAGGTTGAGCAGTGACGGCTAATGAACAATAGAAGTGTGTATTAACACCCTAATAGCCGTAAATAGCCTGTATAAACTAAAAAAGAGGCTTAGTGTCTACTAAAGAGTATTTCCTATTTTTGTGGTGCTTTCATTCTTAGCATTGACCTCAGGAATAAATAGACTGAAATACCTGCAGTTAGATTCATATCGCTAACAACGCTTTTCGTTTACAATGATTTTATAACGACTACCCAATCAATCCATTATATCCGAGATTGACTGATCAGGTAAAGAGGCGTTTAGAAAAAGGTGACGTGTCGGTTTAAGAAACTAGCAAACTGTAATATGCAAAAGAAGCTCCATGATGAGACACCAGGCAAAGACCCCGCACCCACGCACCAAAACTCGTTGAGCAGAGAAAAAATAGGTCAAGAAATGAATCATTAGGAATTCTCCGGCGTCTCAGCCACACGGAGACTTTATGACCGCCAGCCGCAACGGTGGATCGTATTTCAAAACAGTCGGCTATATCGGAACACTACAAGTAAAATGCTAGTACGAACATAAAAGATAAGAGGTCATTACATATGCGTCCAACCGGTCCTCATATTCGCCTTCTCGGGCCAGCTTCCAACAGTTTCCAAGAGTTTTTTTTACATTTTTAAGCACCCGGCCAGACACCAAAGGTAACTCCTCCAATCACCTTCAGATTAATAGTACAGTCTTAAGCATTAAAGTGAGTTGCGAGTTTTTTCCATATTTAACTAGGAAGGATTTTCGGTAACGGTGCAATGATCAGAATGGGATTCGAGAAATGCAGCTAGAAAACTACAAGAATCAGCGCCAACACCTCAACAATTCAGCGAATGTATCGCATAATATATTACGCTACAGTCCGTTTCATCGCAAGAATATTTCAGAGATATTCAAAGGAGGATGTATTTCCAAGTTTTACACAAACCACAGTCGTTTCACATAGATACTTATTTGGAATCCCGCTCATGTGCGCTTAATTCATTTTATTTGTAAATGTAGGAAATAAAATTGAATGCTTCTTTTAATATAATGATAGTGGAAATGATGAGCACAGAAACTTATAAGTTTTTTTTAATAAAAACCTGATGATAAGGATCCTCTAAAATCCCTGGACGTGCAATAAAATATTTTATGTGGACCTACTTATTATTGTCGCTCATTATTTCCATTGCTAAGCAAGAAGCGATCCTTGCCGCTAAGTACGACAACAGGTGCCAACTTGAAATAACTGAATGATTTATGTCTATTTTACCAAGTGAATTTTACCATATTTGGCCAATCGGCTGAATTAGATGAAACTCAGAGGATTAAATTCATTATTAATAGTTCCCAAAGGGATTCAAATGAACACATGTTGCTTTAAACACAATAAGCTCATGGAAAAACGAGGCGAATATTTTGGGAAAGCTCATGATATTTGCAGCGTATTCCGATAAATACCACTAATTACAGAGTCAACACTCATTCTGGAACAACATAGGAGTATGAAAGATAGCCGCGGTTAAATGCACACACTCAATTATGCATGTGCTTAAACCGAATCTACACTCAATTTTGCAATCCGTAAGTGCATATTTACGGAACAATAGTTACGTTTTTTGCGCGATTCGCGAGCTCGCTGAGTGCACACAACCTTTCACTTCCGAATGCTAATGGAGTGCTGAGTATATTCACGCAGGAAGCTCGTGATCTCACTTTTAAAAAAAGACAGATGGCGGACTGAAAGTGGCCATAACGCTCATGCGTTGCCGTGGGGTGTAAGTGGGTCGGGAGAAAATAATTTGTGCTCCTTCTCACACCAAACCCGAGGAAACAATCTCTTAAACACCACAAAATATGACACTGAAAGAATGGGAGGGACCGCTTCTGATTTATTTTTAGATGGTGTGAGTAACTTGACACGGGTCTACCTTCTACGTTCTGGCCCACGCAAGAGGAACGTACGAGGATATTACTGAAATGCACTGGCATCTCCTGGACGCATAGCAAATGGACCGATACCTACGTAAAAGATTCGGGTCAGTTATAAGAAATGGGATTTTGATATTTTTTGGGCTGTACAAAAAGACCCAACACATTTACATTCCATTCCTCACAATTTTACACACATCGTTTCGAGTCGAAGGCCATCCACGGTAACAAAAGAGACAACCTTTTAACGAAGTTAATAACACTAAGTCAATCATGTCAGTAGCATCTTATGGTTTTTCGTTCTATTTAAATCAAGAAGACTAGGACCTCTTCATCAAAAATGACCTAAAATACGACGAATGCAGCACCAACATGCATCAAGGAAAGATCTACATAATTATTTTGACATAGAAATATAGATAATAAATTTTTCCATGGACAACATGAACTAACTCTTTTTTAATTATGGTATTCCAAATATGGGCTTCTTGATTGAATAACTATTGCTTATACCAGTTATTTTTTTAATAAATCGACCCGGGTTTCGATGAATAATCATCATCACCAGCAGTAAATTATTAAAAAAGAAACTCTTTGTTGCCATGAAGACAACTCTAACCCGGATGGTTGTCCGTGAGAGTTTCATCAACATCATTCACCCGAAAACCTTAAGTCATTCATAAACAATCGTATTTGTATATAACATAATAAATACCATGAAGTTTCCTCGGGTCACCAATCAATGTATTTAAAGAGAGGGATTTAAAACTGATGACAACATATGTTACGTATTTTTATACTAATTTTAACAAGACCGTTAGAATGAAAAAATACCCAAACGATTAAAAACTTGCTCTTCCCACAAATCGTTTAAAATATATGTTTTTTGATAGTTTCAATGCTCTATTGAAACATTAGCAATGGCTGAACCCAACGATATTTAAAACTATGTCGATCCCGTCAATAATTTATACTCTTTAGATAATGTGGAAAAAAGTACAAAAAGAATGATTACCAAGAGTAGCCTAACCACCTCGGCCTAAGAAAAACTGACAAAGTCAAGAAGCACTTGGAGTTGTCCCTCGGTAGCACACGTGATGCGCTTCTCCCTTTCGAATACATAGGTACTTGAAAACCTTTCACTTGCGATTCCCTAACTCTATTTGCCATCTTCTTAATGTTGTCACTCCTAATTGAGTGTGTTATTCAATAGGAGGAAAGAGAAGTACGTAATATTTTCAGGAATGTGCCCGGTGATCACGTGGATTGGATGGGTAATGTATTGTTGAATTACAAGTTCTCCTGAAGAGAATATTGTATTCTTTTAAAACGAGCGCAAATTTCTTTCTAACGGTGGCATAAATATAAATTTTACAATACGAATTTAAGTATACCGGGACTAGCCACGGTGATAACTTTTACGGGAGTCACCCGCAATGCACAATTGTGCGAAAAATCCACAGAGAAAAAATCATTCGCCTCGACCGGGATCCGAACCCGGATCCCTCGATTTCCGGCCGAGTGCTTTAGCCAGTTAAGCTACGTTTAAAAAGCATTTATTGCTTACTTTGGCACAGTACAATATATAAAAATTTACATATTTACATATTTTTTAAATATGCTTTAAAATCACTTACAGTTATACAAATATTTAGAATAGTTATATGGCACACCTTTATACATGCATTTTTATAAATATTTATATAAAAAAGAGAGTGAAGATATACATAGGCAGCACTATATAATAAGAAAAAGAAAGAGAGAAATGAGCCAAAGCAGAGATCACTTACATTTTTTTTTTAATTAAAAAACATTTTGCAACCACTCCTTCTGTTCCTTTGTAATATTTACAGTTTTGTTTAGAAATCTCACTTTTTCAATTAAACTATACCTGATGTCTCCTCTATAGTGTTTGCTAAAAACATAAGCAGCCACAAGTTCAGTTAAAATCTTTTTCTTCGTGCATGGGAAGAGTTGGAAATTCAATTTTAATAGATCCTCATCGTTAATTCTTCCCGTGCCGAAAGCATCGAATTCTTTATATATGTTTTTCAACGTTTGCCAAAATACATCGTGCTTTTCTTGACAACCAAGAACAGTGTGCGGTATGTCGTCATGCCTCCCACAATCCGGACACTCGTCCTCTGCTCGTAGACCTAGTCTCTTTCTCATGGCATTAGTCACCAGGCAGTCCGAACATATGCTGAACATTATGCCCGCCTCCCTCGCACCACTTCCCAGCCTGGAGTAATTTTCCCAGGTTCTGCTTGACCTTGTGTAAGGAGTCGCTTCCAGCTCCTCCTTTAGCACGCGCTCGTATATTTGTTTAGTGGACTGCAGAGTATTGTTAAATGCATATTTGTCCCCGAAATTATTTGCTTCGTGCACGATTTTCTTAAAGTACCTCAGCCCCCTTGTTTTTTCCATGGAGTTAACCAATAAACGTTTTCTTTCGTTATCATCTGCGTGTAAGATCTTAGCGATATTTTTAATAGCTATTATCCGTGCCTTTATTGCTGTGTTGATTAGGTTTAGACCACCCAGTTTTGGGGGCGCGTATAGCCTTTTCCTTGCAACTTTTTGAAGGAAGCCGCTCCAAATAAATTTGTTCGTCATCTTTATAACGCTAGCGTTTACTCTTTCAGGCATTGGCCAGACGTGAGCCACATACCATAGGTTTGGGAATAGAACTTCGTTGAGTAGTTTTATTTTTGATGTAATCTGCGTGTTGTATTCCGCATAGCCAAATATGGTTTTCCGAATTTTTGCGGTTGCCATGTCCCAATTTTTATTAATGGTGGCGGCAAGGTCTTTCTCCCACCATAGCCCTAATATATTTTGGCCATCGACTTTGTTCCAACCTTTTGTATCAGAAAACTCTATCCCTTTAACATGGATGAGAGCAGATTTGGACATGTTAATTCTCATGCCTATTGAGGTGTATTTTTCCATTATTCCACTTATTCTGTCTAGTTCTAAATTATTTTTTACAAAGACAGTGATATCATCGGCATATATACAGGATGCGTAACTTTTTCCACACCTCCTGATTCCGATGCTGTGTTTCAAGTCTATTATAAGTGGCTCCATTGCCAAAGAAAACAGCAACATAGACAACGGACACCCCTGTCGGACTGAGTTTTTAATCATAAAATGATCGGATAATTTGTTCCCTATTTTAATTTGAGATGTAATCTCATGATAAAGCGTTTTAATCATGCTTATAATTCCTTCTGGAAAATGTTTTTCTCTCATAATCTTAAAAATCCATTCTGTTCTGATGTTGTCAAAAGCCTTTTCTAGGTCAATAGTTAAAATATATAGTGAGTTTTCCTCTTCTGGCATGCTACTTAGAATAATGTCCCGGATTAAAATACAAGCGTCAATTGAGGATTTCCCTTCTCCCACTCCAAACTGATTCTCTAGGCCTGCGCCATTCATTATCATGGTCATTTTTTGGACGACAATATGGGCTAATATCTTATAGTCTGTATTTAACAGAGAGATTGGCCGAAATTCAGTAAGGTGCTTCGCGTTTCTCTTTTTGGGAACCAGTGTGATTAATGCATTTTTCATCCGCTCACACATTTCCCCATTTTTTAAGATGGCGTTAAAGACTGCACATAGAATAGGTTTCATTTGTTCCCAAAATGTGAGATAGAACTCATTAGGCAGACCGTCCTCCCCTGGAGCCTTTCCCTTTTTCAGCTTTAGCTTCACATCGTCTATTTCGTTTACTGTGATCGTTGCCTCGAAGCTCTTCGTGTTTTCGGGGTTGAGCTTGGGGAGGGGGGGGATAGGCGGCCCATCTCCGTCTTCCCATACCCCGTACTGATTATAAAGTCGACTGTAAAAGCTCGTCGCCTCCTCGAGCCGCTTTTCGGAGTCAACTAGCCCTCCCACTTCACCTCCACTCGCATTTTTTATTAATATCCGTATTTGTTCCAAAGTCAGAGCTTCTGATTCACTCGTATCGTACCCTCTCTCCCATTCCCTCGGGGCAAGCTTTTCCACCTCCCGTCTGTAAATTTCTTTTTTTAGTTCTTTAATTTCGAAATTTACACTGGGTGTCCTGCAATTTGAATCTATCAGCTGTTGAAGCACCTCTCTATAAAATGCTATTCCTTCATTTTTCTCTCTATAATAATCACTAGTTAGTTTTTTAAGTTTTTTTATAATACCTGCTTTAAATATCTGTTCCCACCAGGTTAAAATGTCTTTTTCGCTAAGAGCGTGGTTTGAGAGCCTTAATATTTCATATTCAACCTTTTTACAGAATGTTACATCTTTTAGTAAGTTGGTATTTACGCGCCAAATTTGTTCCTTCTTATTGTATGTCCTCTGTGTAACAAGGTCCAGTTTAATTTTAATGTGAATTGCGTGGTGATCTGAAATGGCAATAGGGGTCGTACTATATTGAATTAAATCATTTTTTAGTTTCTGTGATATAAATATGTAGTCGATTCTGGTTTTCGAGTGTGTACCTATTCTGGTAAATTGTAATCTGTTTTGAGCTGTATTTTTACCGGTGTCTATTGCGTCCATATTGCTGACTAGAATTTTAAATGTCTTGTTTATTGGGTATCGTATTTGCGTATTGTTTGCCGAGCTGTCCTCCCTCCTATATATAGCGTTGAAATCTCCCCCCATTATAGCCTTGTCCTTGAAAAGGCATGCGTAAGGCAGAATTTCGCTTGCCAGGAACTCTCGCATGTCCTTCCACATCCCACCTCCTGCAGGGGCATATACGTTAATAAAGTGCGTGTCCCCGATTTGCAGTGCAGTTATCCTCCCGGAGGCATGACGACGCACATTTGTTACCTCTAAAGACTTTTTAGTTAAAATTGCTGTACCTAGAGAGGAGCCATCAGTATTGCCAAATATACAATAATGTTTGCTCTGCCAAGCAGTCGATTCTTTGTATTCTTGGATGAAGATGACGTCTGCTTTTAGATCATTGTACATAAAATTCTTAATAACATTGATTTTTAAGTTATTCGTAATACTGGCCACATTCAGTGACGCCACCGTTATCTCTCGTTTACTTGGAGAGGTACTCATTGTTGTATTTGAAAAAAGTTCTTTCTAATGTTGGGGAAACAAATAGAAACCGTTTGCATGACAGCTTCGGTATTTAAAGAAAAATATTCAAGAGAAAAAATGTTCAAATTTATAAAGTAAGGAATGAAAGTAAAGTCTGGCCCTCGGCATGGTTCATATAAAACAACTCTGATTATCAAAGCAAGGGTTATTTGACAATTTAAATGCATAGTTATAATCAAAGCAAAGCAAGAGCTATTTAAATTAATTAACGTTAGATTTACAAAGACTTTGGAGGAATTATTATCCATAATTTTTTATTTTTTTTTAATTGGACGATTTTTTTATTCCTTTTTGTGCTCACCACCCTGGATTCTGATGCCTCGTTTTCTAAGCCTGTCATTCCACTTCTTTTTCTTTTTCTGTGTGAGGTCCTTCCCAAATAGTTTTTTCGCGACTGCGGCTGCAGTTCTATTCGTTTCGTCATCCTCTGAGGGGGTGAGGGCCGCGTTATCACTAGAGCCCATCTCCTCGTCGTCTCGCTGCGACCACAGCCTGCTTGGACCTGGTTGTGTAAGAAAGGAAGAAAACACTCCCTCCCCTCCCACCCCCCCAACGGCCGAGGACGTTTTTTCTTCTTCCAGCACTTTCATATTGTCATCACAACCTCCCTCCCTCAAATCCATGATTTCGGTCGAAACCACAGTGCCTGAGGCATTCATTAAAACATTTCCTCCCTCCCCTTCACTTATGATTTCCACAATTTTACTATCGGGTTTTCCCCCCTTCACTACAACATTTCTCTCCAACACTACTGCTTCTTCCGTGTCCGTCTCGGTTGAGGAAACAAGCACATTGCTGTCGTTGTTTATGCCGTTGGATATATTTTTCTTACGTTGCCTATTTCTCTTTTTCTCCTTTTTCTTCACTTCCACCCCCTCTGTTGCACTCACAGCACTTTCGCCGTTATTTTGCGAAACATTGCCCCCACTTTCAACCGATTTGGGCGTCTCCTCCGCCACGTGTACTACCCCCCCGTCTTCTACTGGGATGTCCATCCTCTCCTCGTCGTTCTCATCTTCTCCCCCCCCGCCAGAATTTTTAAGTGCATTAGCGTATGACGGTCCCGCCTTCGTTTTGGGGCACTGTAGCCTCAAATGATCTTCACTCCCGCATCTTGAGCACGTTAACTTTTGCCCGTCGTAATGAATGACAGCGCGTTCACCTTCAATACTAATGACACTTGGTATATTTTCAGTGAGGGACATCTTAACGGTCCTAGTGCCCGTCAAAGTGCCCTGGTGTAACCCATCGCCGGCCCACCTATTTTCCACATACGCGAATATTTTTCCATATTTGGACAATGCAGCTTCCACTTGCTCACGTGACACCTCGAAGGGTAGTTGACACACTTTAACGTACGTATATCTCTCGGAAATAGACTCGCACCACCAAGAGAACCTTTGGGGGCCCTTGGTCGGGAACTGGAATTTTTCACCCGCTTTCACCATAATCCTTTCGAAGGTAGTCTCTTGCTTGACTTTGACGAAGATCGACTTCCTTGCCGGACCCAGCCTGATTCCGTATATTTCCTCTGTCTTCAGCCCGAGGTCTCCACCGAGCAGTTGGTGGACCTCAAGGACTGATGGCGCCTCACTCACACTCTCTATGTTGACACGGAGAGTGTTCTTCTTCTCAACTGGCATTGTGACGGCTCGCTCTGCGTACACCGACACGAAACACTGTCCGCACACCCCTGGTACAGGGGTGCGAACCCACAAAAAACAAAGCTTTTGCCTTCAACCGAAAGGCAAAGCACTCCACCGGGAACGCAAAAACCACGTTCCCGGCGATCAAGGGCTCGATCGCCGGGAAAAAAAACCTCGGTCGCTGACTCACAGATAGCTCCGAAACACGTCCACTCCGTCCGAGCTACCGAGGCGTCATTCTTCCCTGTGGAAATTTGTGAACTATACCGGACTATATCGAGGCGAATGATTTTTTCTCTGTGGATTTTTTCGCACAATTTTACAATAGATAAAAAAGTGAGCTCTCCGGCCTCAAGGTCAACTGGGAAACGAAAAAACTCCAATGGCCGAAACAGGGTTTTTTAAATAAATAAATACATAAATTTTACTCCTGCAGTTATCTCAGGAGGCCACTCTATCATGATACTTGGTGACACTATTTGCACGATTTCATCATTATATCTGGGTTTTTTTCCTGAGTTCTGGTATAACCGATCAAGTAACGATCAGAGATAAAGAAAGTCAGGCAAAAAAGTAAACGGGTTCGAGCCATGGTATGACAAAATTCAATTGTCTCAACGTAAGATCAGCGGAAATTTTTAACATAACCATGAAAATTCAATATCAATCATTTAATATCACTAGATCAATTAAAAAAACATTCCTTCAGCTTGTGAAAGATGCTGGAAAATGTTGACCTTCGGCTGTACAATAAATAGAGCCAAGTGATTTATACCACAATTTTTCAATGCGCAACACACATCAACGTAAAATCACAATAATGGAAAAGATCTGTAGTCACAGCAAACTTCAAGGCAATGATCTAAAAAATTGATACTATGGAGCTCTTAAATTATTACCTTTCTGTAACATATGTAAACTACTGAACAGTTTTGTATACTGATGACAAGTCAAGCTGAGTGACTAGTGAGTAAAAATTCAGAACAAGAACACGCGGAATATGCATCGTGAAGTTATTTCGTAACTTGAAACAGTGAAGCCTTTCACTTCCAATTTGCTTACCTTTTACGAGAGTTATTAAGCGGCATAAAAACCAGATGATTGGCCGGAGAAGGTGGTTTTTCCATTAAGCACCATCCCTTTCATCTGCTACTCGCTATTCCGTTCCTTAAGAAGAAAATGCGAAACTCCTCGGGGACAAGACATCATGTGAGTATTAAGAAGCAAAATATTGAAACAGAAAAAGCCATATATGGGCGACCAACTAGTTTTCCATCCAGCTCGTCGCTTCTATGTTACATACGCACCTCCACTCGGTCTGAGGAGCCAAATCGTGTGATTGTATTAAAGTGAACTAATGAAAACTGATGAAAATGGCAATCACTTTGAATAAATATTCTAATTAAGTCAGGAACTAAAATATCTAGATATTAATATTTGAATTCAACAACTCACTAGGCAACTTCATCAACAGAGTCAGTAGTAGGATTTTTGGTTTTGTGACGAGGTCTATATTTAGTACACGTTGAAATTTATTACAATAAACATTTTCCAGGTCATAAGAAGTGATAAGAAATGTCAGGATATGATATTAATTGATCTGACCCGCTTTAAATCAATAATGAACAGCAAAAACTTCAACCGTACCCATTGACATTAATTTAAAGTAATATTTGGGTATTTTAAACATCCCAATGGCTTTAAATTAACCATTTTCATTCTTTACTATTGGTATAACTTACATCTATAAGTGACCAATGGCAAGTCCTGTGGATGAAGGAACGTTGGACAAAAATTACATTTTTAAGTTCAATTGCTAGCATTATGTAAAATCTTTGTTTGAAACATTATCAGACTTATTACAATTATTATTAGGCTTTCTATCTTCTTCATCAAATGATAATTAATTAAATATTTCGCTGCTGTTAACGTCAATTAGTTCATATAATACTTCTCGATGCTAATCATCACCGATGGATAAAATGTAAAGACTGAACGAAGAGCGAAAGATGTAAATGATAGATAAGATGGCTTCCTTTATGAGTTGAATGTGCAACCCAAATTTATGGGAGACCTCCACTTTGTTGAACGGTAATATATCAACATCAGAATGCCGGCAGGTCTCATGAAATGATGTTTTAAAACTTTACGGCGACGTGGCAAGCGTGTGGATGCAATATGGTCTCATTCACTTTTACACGTGGAAAACAGATATAATGGTGATAAAAAACAATCACCAGAAAGTAAAATTCATAAATATTGCTACGAATGACTCTTATTATGCAATCGCAAGGGGGTGCAAAATTTTCTGAATTTAAGAAAAAATACACTAATTTATTAAAAGTTTACACATTATTCATACACATATCGAATAGATAGTAAATTCTACCAACCCATTTGATTACATTTTATCGCTGACATATGTTCGCAAAATCACTCCGTTTGCCTATACCCTTCTCTAATGGCGTGTGTTTACATAAAAAAAGTTCTTTTCTCGAGAGAAATCACAGTGGCAGTTCAGCCAGTTTAACCTTTCTAACCCAGAGCTGCTCCTGGGAGAAATTAAATTTCAAGACTTCTCATTTTAAAAATGTGAACCTTTTCTACTCAATCATAATTACAGTGGCAGCTACATATTTGGCCATTGAACTTTACAGCGCAAAAGATCACACTTCAAATTTTCAATTTATATGGTGAAAAGATCACTGGAAAACAATAAAATGCGGACTGAGACATGCAACTGATTCGATACATCTGAACTGATATCCGAGCCAGTATATGCGAAGGAAAACCTGGGACGTTTTCACAGAGTTTCAGAATGAGGAAACAATTGACAATCGTAGGGCGCTGGGATGAGAAGTAGCGGAAGTTCGCACGCCCGGGTGAAACATTGGCGAGAACGATGGGCTAGAGACGGAATCTTGAGGAAGGCTCAAATGGTAGGCATTCAAGGATGCACGCCCTATAAAAGCCATTCTCCGAATGCTTCGCGGTCCACATTCGCAAACCCATTCACATAATCTGTAAATTGTTTTCTGTTTGCGCTGGGGGTACCCATATTTGCATCTACATGTTTCCCCATTGAATAAAATACACAAGATTATTTATCACACATTCTACGATCGCCTGACATGTTCTTCTGACATCATATCCTTCTTTTCTTCGTCGTCTCAGCGCACTCTCTGTCTTCCTACCGCTTGCGCCTACTGGTTTTCCTTTTAGAACTTGTTTAATAATTGGACACTTTTTCATTCATTCATTCTTCACTTCTTCTATGGACGTGGACCAGCCATCTTAATCTCCCGCTTCTGATGTTTTCCACGACATTTTGGTCTTTGTAAAACTCTCTTCTCTAAACTAATCCCTTAACTAATTCTTCTAAACTTTTCCAACTACTTCTCTAACAAAACAAACTAAATTCTCGATTTTTCTCCTTCTTTCACGGGACAGAATATTCGTCGCAAAACATTGTTTCCAAACGTTTACGAACATTTGTGGATAAAAAAAATAAAGGGTCAATCGCCCAAACCACCTTGGACGTGAGGGAGCAGCACTGGCGTGGCCAGGAATTTCGTTCCGGGGGGGGGATCCAAAACTAGGGGAGGAAATTTTTGAAAAACCGGGCACTAAGTAATGGGTTTAAACTAATTTTAACACTTTTCATTATCGAAAACACTTAATTTGTTATAGAAACATTTTGTAAATTCCAGATTTTTCAATATTTTGTTTTCTTTTATGAATGACAATAATTGTGTTTTCATATTTCGGGGGGGGGGGGGGCTCCGGACCACCCCCCCTGGCTACGCCACTGGGGAGGAGGGAGAAATATAGAAGAGAGGGTGAGGAGTCCCAAGTACGATAAGAGAAACCTCCCCTTTCACCGAAAATGCTTCGCTCCCCTCACATGGGCAAGCGGCGAGCGTTCGCCCTCCGAGACCACCACCCTTTGGACACACTTCCGCACCTTTCAACGAGTGCGTGGCCTCGATTCGAGACGGTAGGTCAGTGATATATACGATACAGAGCCGGCGCCAAGAGAAAGGCAACAGACCCTTCCCCCCCCCCCCCTCATAGCACCTCGTCCCAGCATTAACAACACTGAGATAACATCAAGGACGCCAATCTCGCTGGATGATGAAAAAATATCCGTAATGGGGCAGTTTATGGCGTCTGGAACGAGGTTTCAGGAGGCGACGGGGGGCTGGGTCGTTGGGAAACGAGCAGTTGGTCGCCTATGCTCCGATGGGTTTGGAAATGGGAGTCGACGCCGGGGATTTTACTCTAGCGTCTCTTAGCCAATGAAATGAAGCTTGAAATGGAATTAATGGCTTTATTTATGCTTTGAGAAATCCATTAGAGCAAAAACCATATGTTAAGGTAACATTCTGCTCAAAATACAATAATTAGGAAATAAGCATATCATAAGCACTAGCGTAATTGAATGGAAATATTTTAAAACATGAAATTAATCAGCAAAAAGATTCTTACATTTTAAAAGAACACTGCTAATGTTTTAAATATTCGTGCAATTTCCTCTTAAATGATTCCAGGAAGGAGGTGCATTTTATTGAGGGGGAAATGAATGCCAAAACTTGGATGCTATAATCGGGAAGAAATTCATATACTGGTTCGTACAGACTTGGGGTATGTGGAGAAAGTTTACATTGGCTCGAGTAAAAGTAGTTCTGAGGGTGCATAGGTTATAGAGGTATTCAGGTATATGAGTGTGAAAGAGGGAGAAGAAGAAAGAACCAAGGAAGTAGTTCCTTGAGGAGCCAAGAGGTAGACACTTTAAGGCAACAAAGTACTCTGAAACATGATCATAGAATCGAATCGATCGAGACTGAATATAAATCTAATGTAGCGCTGTTCATTAATCGCTGTATACGAAATTCGAGAACAGTTGTTAAATCGTAACACACAAGTATATAATAGCCCATGATTTGAAAAATCAATGAGGGAACTTATAAGTGAAATTCTTGCGTAAATTTTTATTTTGAATTTTCAATAATTAGAGAATTATATTTCCCATGATGCACATTTCCAATGCATGCTGGTTCCATTTTAAGTTAGCTGAAAGAGTGATGCCAAGGTATCGAAAAGCTTTTTTTAATTAACGATGCTCGTGTGAACGCGAATAGGCGGATGATTATCATTATCGATGCTATTAAAAAGTCTTGAATTTCCGAAAATGATTGCTTAAGTTTTGGGCTTAAAATTTACTTTATCCGATGACTAAAGTAAAATATAAACCTCGATGGCCCCGCAGGTAGACGAACTCTTCGATTGGACGCTTTTGATTGGCAGCGATAGCCCACAATAGATAGCGGACAAAAGAGGGTCTTCTAATTTAGTGGAATATTTGAGTAAGTAGAAAAGGAGCGCTCAAGGTGGCTTCGCAGTGAGAAAAAAGCGGAGAATACTGAAGCCCCCAGCTACAAAAAAATTGAGGAAATTAAAAAAATAGCGTCTTCTTCTTCGTAAGTGTTAAGTTATTAATATTCGGTGGTGGCGGAGTGAAGCTCTCGCCTGCCAAACCGAAGGTCGCGGGTTCGAATTCCGCGTGGATAGGCGGTCCCTGTTTAGAGCATGGTTGTTTCTGATCATCATTAGTTGTTTTTTCTTAGTTTCCCCAGCCGTAAACTCCTTTAATGCGCTTCTTTCTAACTAAAGGCTATGGGGCTATGAAGGTAAATGGATTAAAAAATGGAAACAAAATTTTAAATAGAAAAAAATGTAAACAAAGTCTCCGCTACAAGTAAAACGATGCTATTATCGAAACGCGATTCATTGAAAGGAAATAATTTTGCGGGGGGTTCATTTGGAGGGAAGATAGTTGACAAATAAACTATATATAACAAAAATTTCGGGAAGTTTTGGTACCCCTTGACCACCTTTGAATATATGAGGATATTCTATTTTCCTAATTATGCATTGAAGTGTTCGCGATATGTCACAGAATAGCCTCTCTAGGTGAAACTATGCTTCCGGAATGGCACCTTTCGGGGATCTGGTTGGTGTGGTGGCTAGAGTGCTGGCCTTCCACCCGGCGGGCTCTGGTTCAAATCCCGGCAGTGGCAGAGAATTTCAAGAGATTGCCCGATCACTGCTCGAGTGTTGTGTGGAGGACATTTCAAGCGCAACACTTCGTCCATCGGATGGGACGTTTAGCAGTGGTCCCCTTGGCACCTTTCGTTAAGAGCAGGGTAATGCCAACGCCGGGTTTCTTTCCACCCTTCCCTCCATACCCTTCCCTCAGGGCGCTAAGGACCTCATCTGTCGGTCGCCTCCTCCAAATACCATACCAATGGTACCTTTCACATTTGTAAATGACCTTCCACTTACCCTACCATCCTTGCATTTTTCCGTAAACTATAACTTTGAACTATCCTGAATTTTGACACGGTCAAAAACGTTATTGGTCACTCATGGTTCAGATGCTATTGGTCAATCTTCGGTTATTCGTCAGTCATTTAGTGGTCAATTGTTTGACGTAACAGTCACGGTGTCTGTGGGCGCCGATGTTAATGCCAGTGGACCATTACTACTGAAGCACTTCGCTATCCATCCGTGGAATTACCCGTAGCTCATCTCCCCACCGAAACATGGACATAAACTCAACTTCGGACTGTTCTAGACGAGAAAATTCTTTTTTTAATAGTTTTTCACCGAATGGATTCTATCGTGATTTTAAATACAATGAACTTCGACAAAATATACATCATATACCTATGTATAAGTCTCTTTGTAGGCGTATCTTGGTTTCCGGGTTGTCCGCCGCGTCGATTCATCTTCATGACGGCAGTCTCGCCGGCATAGGCATCTTAAGGGTCAAAGTCAAATCTGAAGAAGTCTACGCTTCATAATCTCAAAACTTAAATGTGCGTGTAATTGTAAATTTTTACCATTAATTCAATCATGTATTCTGAATAGGTTAAGTGGAATTTTTTATACTACTCAAATGTGTACATTGAGTGTTTTTCGAATGAACAATAATCATTATTTTGTACGAATTGTATTTTTTCAAGAAACGTCGACGTTTACGATTAATCCATCTCAGGGTTGAAATTTCGATTTTCGTTGAAACATTATGCTTTTCATTTCGATTAAAAATCGATTGCTCCAAAAATCGACATTTATCCATCACAGTTTCCTGCTGTCCACCGAATTATTTTAATAACTTGCAATACCGAGTCTGAGCAAACGAATCCAATTCGCCGCCGACCCTCCAATGAGTTTTGAGCAATTACAGGCTTCTAACATTAATTCGGGAGTAGTGCTTGTATTATAAACAGTCACGGCCACATAATGTAGAAAGGAATTTACCAATACACCGGCATTGCGTAAAAGCAAACGGAATAAAAATAAAATTTACAAGTATTTCGGAGTATCCTACAGGGATTCCATAACAGAATGGTGCGGTTTTGAACATTGATTAAATGAGAAAATAATTTCTTACCGCAAATTCTTTTGAATTTTTTTAATTTGTCGATTCAAATAGTGTTTTTTATATATTTAATGCATCTCTAAACGCACGCCCTTTTTCGCACGACAAGAGAAAAACTCAGCGTCGGCATTAGCTTACTCCTAACGAAAGGCGCCAAAAGGACCACAGTTCAACGTCTCATCCGACGGATTTGACTTGACTTTTCGTTTCATTTAACGGAAGGAGAGCTGCACTTGTAATGCCCCCCTCAAGGCACTCAAGCAGCATCCTTTGAAAAATCTCTGCCACCCTACCCCTACTTTCATCCTATGAATTACTGAAACCGCACCATTCTATCATGTTAACCTCATATAACTGGAATTAAACTTCCGATAATAGGTTATCTTTAGCACTCGCGACAATTCTTCTTGACGGAATAAAAGACTCTTTATTTCTGCCATCCTATCCCAACTATCTGCCTATGAATTGCTGAAACCGGACCTTCCTTTCATGTTAATCCTGTACAACTGGAAATAAACTTTCGGTAATAGATACTTTTTTGGCGCTCGCGACAATAGGGTAGTTTCCTTCATCAAAGAAAACGGAAGGCATTGATTGCGACTCGTTACCCACCATTAGTGTATTCATGATATACAAATTATTTGGTTTTAGAAATACCGGTTTAGACGAATGGCAAGGGTCAATTTTTTCCCGATCCCGTGGTTTCCAATTTTTTTCTCTGAGAGTTGCTCATGAACACGCCCCATTTCAGGGTTCGTCGGTTTGTCGCTCTTTCTGACATTTTCATGTTTCCGAGGCCGCTTAAGTATGTTCGCCGCAGCACCCGCGTGCCGGGCATATCCTCTGAGCGGGCAAGGCTGACACCGTGGCCGCTTAGGTGTGTAGCGCCCTTAATGCCCCAAGCTTATCGTCTATGCTCAAAACATTTATTTTCCTGGAATCGTCATTTGAAAAAGGCCAGATTGGCGCTCATGCGATGCCACTCCACGTGACGTCACAGGACCTAGTTTCTATATGAGTAGATAGGAGTTTTACATCGTCTGAGATAACCAATGCATGCATGAGGCGCAGAGATCAGAGAAACATGTCTTAATAATCACCTATTAAAACTGGCTAATGTCGGAAAGTTTTCTTCGTTTGATAAGGTATTAATAACCCTTATTTAAGCTAAGCGCTACCAGCTAGCATGGTACTCTGCTACCTGCTAGCATGCTGCGTCGTATCAGCGCGACCCAAGGTCACCTCACTTGCGGCAGCGGGAACCAGAACGACGTCACACGGAGATTTCCCGGCATTCATACTTAGCCGTCGCGTTTTCGCGCGCTTGAAAATTTTCACTTTTCATTTAATCGCGAAAAATAGATATCGTCATTTAAAAATCTAAAAGCGTGAAATGCGTACTCCAGGAGTAATAATCTTTCGATTTAAGCAATAAAAATAATAGGACACCACCCTATTCTTCACGAGGGAACAAAACTCTCTTTATCGGAGGTTTTAAGAGCTGCAAGGCGGAAACGAGCTATCATATTGCGCTCTCAGGGTGCTAACATGCTACCTTTCTATATCCGGTGGTCAGAGTCACGCATGAGATCGCTCATCCTCAACTAAGAAAAAGAGTAACCGACAGGTTCCATTGGAGACGCGTTCAAGAAATAAGATCACTTCGGATCGCTCCTAAACACCGAGTACACTGAGAATACCAGCAGGCATTTCCCAGATGGAATAGAATAGGCAAAGGAAGGGACAGGGGAAGCTATAGAGCTTCCTAAGAGCGCCACCAGTGAGCGCAACTATAGATTTAGATTTTGTAACTAACCCAGCAGAGTGCACCAACTACAACTTTGGTTCTCCCACCCAAACTACCTTGACTAGACGCGTTTGGAGTGACACTCCTTGCCTTTGGTTCTCACATCTAAATAATTAGTTCTGACGTCGTCTAGCATATCCAAACCTCCACGACCAAAGGGGTTTAGGGTGTATCACCCAAACCTGTTTTCTCAATGTAGGAAGAAGAAAATCCCCCTCAAATTTCACAAAACCTATCTCTAAATAAGCTTCGTACATACGACGCAAAAACCAACTAGGATTCCTCGATAAAAAATCACATATTCTGTATCAAATTGAATACTTAGCTCTAAAATGCCGGACCACTTCAGATTCTAGTAGCTAAAACCATATAGTCACTGGATCTTATTGAGATATGTAGGTGACTTATAAAAATAACCTCATCTTACATTTCTGTCTTCTAAGTTCAGAGTGAAAGTCAATTTATTCCCCAAGTTGGTGTACGTACTGAATTAAGCATAAGCGCTATTCTAAATACGTATTAAGAGGAAAAAATTGTGCATGCCGAATGCACCGTTGACCTCCGCCAGGCAAAATAGTGCACTTAATTGAAGAAAGAAGAGAAAAAAACGGTCTAATGGAAGTACAATCTTAGATGCGGATATTGTGATCGTCTTTGCAAAACATTATTTCTACCAGGAGAAGAAATCCCATGAAAGTATGAAACCCGTGACTAAGCGCTCAGCGTCTTTCGGAAATATCTGGAACGTGCTTTATTTTATGTTTGAGCATACAAAATCTTAGGTGTTTGAGTAAATTATTAATTGAATAGGAAACGTTAACGATACTCAGATATTTACCACAAATTAATTTAGTATGCATGATAATAGGAAATTTAAAATTCTAATATTCAAATTCGAAATGAAAGAGCCAGATATGGAAATATATTTTATCCAAACTTACATCGTCTGGTAGTGTATCGATCCCGAAGGTTAATAGGTGAAGGTGAGAGTAGAGCTCCCACTTATCTAACCAACAGGCGAGTGAAATTCACTCAATCGGGGTAGATTAGGGGAAGCCACCATGATTTATGTCTTCATGTCCCAAAATCGTTTCTCGTTTCTCATATACTCGTTTAAAATACGCCCTAATCTCCGCCAATACCTATTTTTTCACTTAAACTCCACAAAACTAACAAGAATTTTTTTCTATGACTTTTCAGGTCGTCTACTCGCACTGCCAATGAACTGGATGACCGACTTGGACAACTTCTTCCGCTGAAAGCCAACGTGCACTGAAGTGATCCTGAAAGCGACAGAGACGGACCAGTGATTCTCATCACTCATAGGGCCTTTAGACTTCTAGAAGGTGGACTCGCCTGTCTTCCCGCATCCCATTTCTTATATTTTCCAAGACGGACATTTGCAGCTATACCTAACCCGGGGGAGCTGCTCGTATACATAAAATTGATTGTAAATAAACAAAAACATTGGGAAACAATAGGGAGATGATACTCAATCAGCAAGAACGCATATATTTGATAGCTTTATAATCAACCTAGGTGCTTATAATTATCACTAAATAAAAAAGTGAGTGAATACCTCAAAGAAATTAGCTAAAGAAGACCGCCGTTTTCAATCGCATTCCATTACGGCCAACGTGTCTTCATATCTTCGACGAGCACACGATAAATGGATTCCAACTACGATTTGAGAGAAATAAAGCAATGAGCTAGAAGTGCATCTTCGTAGTTTTGATTTGGTGACAGAACACTAAGAAATATTTTTTGAAACTTTTTTCTTCAAGAGTGTTGTGAGATCATTCGAACATTTGGATCGCTGGTACGGATACAGCCCAAGATGGGGATCCGGAAGCTTTGGGGTGAGTGAAAAAAATCATTTGTAACTTGTCTATATATAAGAGATTCTTGGTCAATAATGGCTTAAAGTTAAAACATGGTGAAAGAGGAATTTAAAATATGAAAAAATGTGCTTTTAAATTTTAAATCACCATATAATAACAGCATTGACACAGCCACAATATTTTTGGAACGTAAAATTTATCTCAAGAAGGTTACGCAAAATATAAATTAAAATTGGTCAAATTTGAGATGTTAGCCATTTACTATGATTTTCAGTCGTTCAAAAAGTAAGCAAAATAAAATCCGTTCATCTACGAGCAACTCGTAAAAGAATATTTGTTCAATATTCTGGTGAATCACTCGTGGTATTTAAGGATAGAAAATTTTTGCAACATCTATGCAATAAAAATGCTTCAAAAGATAGTTGATAGTAGTTTTACTCAGTTAACGACCCAAAAACGATCAATGCACAAAGGATAGTTAAAAGATAATTGAAATGGATATAATGATGAAGTAGCCATAAATCAAACAGGAAATATTTGTGTGCAGTCAATAAATCACAGATAAGTCAATTTGAATCTATATCATTTCTTCGTTCCTACTGATTCATTACTTCAATTATGTATATCAGAGATTTATATGGATATAAGAAAGATATCGGCAACCAAGTCCTGTTTTCATAACAGCAATGCAGAAAATAAATCTCCATGCTTTTAAAAAGTAAGTTGAAACATGGCATTCGTCCCACAACACGAGTGAAAGCTAGAATGAAGTAAGGCAGATGACGAATTTTATCTTCCATTGTTAGAAAGAGCCATAAAAAAATGTATTAATGTGCCATAAAAAGTTTTATGCAAGGAGAGGAGATAAATCTGACTGTCCAAATATCCGCTTTTCTACAAATTTAATTAAAGAATTAAATAAGGAAATATTTCATCATATTCAATCCTTTACAATTTCTTCTTGCTTGCTCAGCTATCCTGGGAGGCGACCAATCAAGGTATTTATTACGTCCTTGAGCGCAAGTCAGTATGGAAAGACACTAGCATCCGAATTAATTAGTCAATGACCTCAATGAAATCTCGGAACCGTATGTTTGATTTTCGGAGCAATGTTACAGCAAGTTCAATCATTAAACCGAGTGCCTAGAGTGACGTCAGCATAAACATTCATCAATCCGATGGCAGGATTCCAGAAGATTTCACTCCATTCATTATCCAGGCAAGGTCTAGGTTTATTCAAATTCGTTCAGTCCCTTTTTCAGCCGCTAAATTCACTCTATTTCGCTTATACTACGCCAATATCTGAAAAACTGAAGGTAAATAGGAAGAATATTGCGATAACAGCCACAAACACTCACCTTTACTCCATAAATTAACATCTCGGAAGCGAAAAATGCAATGCTGATGTAATAATAACTGTTTTGCGTAAAATATGAGTGTGCAGCATAACCCTTGAGAGAGGCACGAAGTCCTAAACAATTTCTAACCAATTTTAACATAGAAAACCAATCCTTAAAAAAAAACGATCATTAAAGTACCGTTAGAAGGGTTAACTATAATATCTAAAAGGAAATAAATATTTTAACTTCTCCTAAACTTAGGAATGCAGTTTTAAATGAAATTCACAATAAATTATGACGTGAGACAGCCAATTTTTAAGAACGATGGTAATAAAATCGTTAGAAGCATGACTTTTTGGAAGTTCGCTATATCCATGCATCCATGATCCGTTCAGCACTCAACAACCAACCATGGTTTCAACACATTGTGCCATTTTCAAGGTTACCTTAAAAGGTTGAATTAAAAAGTGTGGACATTACCATATGTGTTCTTCATCATGAACGATGGTAAATTTAAGAACATTCATGAAAAATTAACTTGGGTTCGACGTGGAGCCTCATGAGAGGACTGAACACCACTGAAACCTTATACGTTACGTGAAACCGATCGATCCCTATCGAATATCCTAAGCGGCATGATTCGATACATCTCCCTATCTCGAAACTAAGATAGCAGAAAAAAGCTCATCTATCGAACGGCTCTCATCTGAAAGCGGGAGTGGCATCGCTTGGTTTTGCTCAGTGCCCACGGAAACTCCCTCAAACACGGCGATAACCTTGAAAGTCGTGAGGAAGCCGTATCAAGAGAGAAAGTAGGATGATTCCGGTCCCGGATAATTAAACTTTGGGCTAGAGGGCATCGCTGCGGAGGCGAAACGCTTTTTCGCATCAGTTGAGTGACCACGCTTGAGAAAAAACCGAAAGACTTGAGTTTGAGTTTCCACCGAAAAACTAGCATCGAAGAGCAAATAAAAGAAATTCCCTTTTAAGGAATTTGCGTGAAAACTAAAATGCGAAATAGAAGCATGCTTTATCGTAACATCATACTACATTTTTTAATGAAAACTTCTTCCGCACGCATGCACGATTTTTTAAATGACAACAAGGAAATATGAAATGAAAGGGCTAATTTTTATGATCGCTGGTAAATTTTGGAATCTTCACTAAAATAGCATTAACTTCCGCTCCACGAGGAGCATAATAAGAAGATAAGACGTCATACTTAACTGACACCTTTTTTATTTTAAATATTCTTTTCTGATAGTACTTAATTGACTGACGATAAGGAATTGGGCTTTCCACCTTTTTTTTCTAAAATTTGCGATCGAAAATCAAAATTTTTACATATACTCACGGCGACGAGGTACCTACTTAGAATAAGAAAAACTTTTGAAAAACTAGAATAAAAATGTTGCAGCAAAAACTGAAGCAAACTTTACTGCATATTGAAAAATCAGAATAAAAATAAACGGAGGGACATTGCCATACTGCTTGTTGAGTTGTTGGTAAATAACTATTGTAATTGGAGTAAATTTGAAATTTATTTGTAAGAAATTGAGGCCAGGGTCGGGGGATAAAATTTGAATAAGTGTTATTTTTTAAATTGCAGCTTTGAATAATCTACATTCTCTGAACAAGGATTATTACACCAATGGTCGTTATTAATGAAAAAACCATTCTAAAATACTTGCATAGTCTCTGCTCAAAGTTGATCAGTCGCTATAGAAGCTAGAAGCTATACACGGAGCAATGGTTTTTGGAAGTTGAGTAGAGCATGAAAGAGGACAGGCCCTATTCACAATAGGAAAATAAGTAAACAAGAATAATTGTAACATAATTTATAAACGTGGCACGTGTATCAAGGAATAAATTTTTTAAGCAAATCCGATTTTTTTACCGTTGAAATTTCATAATGTAAGAGTAAAATAAAAAAGAGTAAATATCTCATTTTATAAAGCTTTAGTCGATGAATTTATGCATACATATTTTATGCATCACATGACAATGGCGAACAATGTGTACTTGGCTCAAAAATATTAAGAGGCAAACTTAAACACCATGAATAAAATTAGTACTCCAAGATTCATAGCAAATTTAAATACTTTTAGCGAAAGTATTGAGTGGAGCAAAATTGGCACGAAATGTATTCCATTGTCGTCATAACAGTTCCAGACTCGATATTTGAAAATTCCCAAGTGTCTGAAACTCCATCCTTCAGCTATTTCGCATCCGCGAGGCTGAATCCTAGAACTCTCCACGCGAGGATATTCGATAAATGCTCAGTGCCTCACTGCCTTCAGAATGGTCGTGTCGCATTTCACTGCAGCTAGACTCGCGCGAAATCTCCAGCGCCGACGTTTCCATCAGATGAGCACATCTCTTAACTTTCACCCGCATTGCGGCCGCTAGCAAAAGGCGCGCTTTCTTTAGGTCACTTGATCATCATGATACGAAATCCAAGGACACAATACACAGTCACCCTCCGCTTTCATACATCACTTCCTCCCATTAAGGATGGGTCAAGGATCTTTTTTTCCTTTTTCTCAAAAACATAGCAAAACCTCTAAAACACCGCCACTTTTTGTTCCTGGAAAAAATACCGTATTAGGGAGTGGTCGCCTAAGAGGGCATTTCGGGGTATGTAAATTACAAAATAAAAATGAGCATTTCCAATACATGGGTTATATCTTATTTTTAACGACCTTTGTTTACATATTCGGTTAACCGTTATATTTATTTCTTTAAAAAACTGGCGACTGTATTTATTTTAGTCGGCGAAATTTCCATTCCATCAAAATATATTGTGTACAACTTTGCAGCTTTTCGTATGATTCCACCGTAATGACATTGTGCTACTTAACGAATTTTGGTATAAGTATTTAAACTACATGAGTGAACCAATTCCCTCCTTTACGCTCAACTCGGTTGTTTCAATTTCGGTTTCATCTTCTCCACTCTCACATTCATCTACATCTAAGTGTGTTGAAGGGTGATGTGGTGATCGGAAGATACTCTGCGTGGCGGGAAAGGATGCGTGACGCTACTTTTCCCGCCCTGTTATGCGCGGGTCCAAGGACCATTTCTTAGAATTCGGACCATGCACTGGGGTCACACACCCCCCCCCCCCCTCCGCTCCTACCCCCTTCCTACCACCCGTAACCCCCAGGAACTAGATATATAGGGCAGAAAATCTGTCCCGCGGAGAGTTTTTAGGCAGTACAGTAGTGAGTGCGGTGTGTTAGTGCTTGGTATGAACGAGTTCGTCGTTCGGGGACTTCTGCGATTCTCCTCCGGGGACTCTTCGGGACCTTGACGCGGGAGCTGCGGTAGATCTCGAACGACGACTCGTGTGGCACTCGAACCGGGTACGACCAGGACCCCGACCATCAGCATCGCCTCTCCTTACTCGCCGCCACGTAAATTCGATACCCCAGACTTCCACCTCCGTGCGCGCCAGTCTCAATTCCCCCCGGGCAAGTGTAAGGACTGAAGAGCAAACACCAATAAAAGCAGTACGCTGTTATGTAAAGCTGCTGCCACTTCGGTCGCATTTTAATCGGCTTTCAAAAATGTCCGCGGCGCGGTGATGAGTGAAATGCGTTCCGCTTTCTTCCTATATTTAGCAGTGTAATATTTGGATCTGCGAGGAACAGGACTGAAAAGTTATGAATTTGATAGATCACGTAATCATGTAAATATATTTCGTTTAACATCCATTATTATTACATCTTATTTCCTGGTGAAGCTCGGATCACTTTGTCCGTCAGCGACGCGAGTGGCAACTTCTGTAAACCCATTTAAATTCGCGGTAGGTGACAGCACATTTAGAGGCCGACTTGAGGATCCTCTTTTGTAATATTAAAGGTTTAAGGTTTGACTTCTTTTTTCGTATAATGCCTGGAATTTTTCTTAGTTTTGAGATATAGTGGAGATGGCCGTTCGGAGTTGCTTAGGGTCTCTGAGTAATGGTCATTTTATGCCAGTATGATTGTGGGATTCATTCCTGTCCGGGAAAACTGGCCGCTTGGAGAGTTTTTACTGAATGTACGTGAATAAATTTTGAAAAGCAAGCAAAACTTACATTGCCACCATGAGTGCACCAACCGGGGGAGGAAGGGAGACAGGCGGGCTGTGGAAACGAAACCCTTGGGCGGGCTCGCGGGGATACACTCCTGGGGCAGGGACTGTAAGCGCGAGCTTTTCTCCTCTGCACCGAGAAGGGGAAGGACGGGAAGGCACAAGGAAGGAGGCGCCGCCGCGGTGAGAGCCCGACGACGCGACGCCTCCAGGGAGGGGATAGGGAAGGAAGGGAAGGGACGAGGAATCCCGCACCGTCACAAAGGCGGGCGGGCCCTACTAACAGCGAAATAAAATGAAACGCAATTAATATTCTACCAATCCTAGTGGATTTTCCTATGAGGAAGAAAAATCCATCGATCGAATCGGTAGATAGACAGGCCGGTATTGCAACATTTGATTTTGGGGTTAGCATCCCCCGTAAATCAGATATGTGGATACCCAGGATCCAGGATCATATCTAAGGGAGCAGCCATGGTCTAGGGGTGGGCAAGGCATGGTCTTGGGGAGGGGGAAAAACAAGTTGTGACATTGGTTTATGAGATTATTTCCTTGAAAAAATAGTTTTATTTTAGTTACATATCTTATACTAATACATATCATTTTTCGTGGGTTTAAAGAAAATGTATTGAATGCGCTTTCGTTTCAATTCAGCACTGATTTTGCTTAAAGACTTTTGCGATTATTGCTTCTGGGGGGGGGGGGGCAGCTGCCCCTCGCTGGGTACGCCCATATGTGGATATATGAAGAAGCTCTTTCCCGGTATAGATGAGCAATACATTTTCTCGGAATTTCGCTCATATTAAAAACTTCATCGCCGCCAACGTTTCAAAGAGCGCTCCGCTCATCGCCTTCAGGGAAATCTGATGCAGGGATCTACATCTATATACTAACCCGCAAGCCGCCTAAAAAGGCGTGTGGCAGGGGGTGATAGAACACCAGCCATTTACATATAAAAAGGTAATGCTCTAACGAATTTAGGACTAGCATTTACTTACGTCCTTTATGGGTCGAAGGAAAACCGATTTCCCATGTCTATCCTTTCGGCAAAATATCTGTCCTAATTTATCAGATGTATTCAACGGTGTTCGGCGAACTTCTATCTTCTGTCGGACCTGGAAATGTAGTGGGGCTCTGGTTTTATGTTCTCCATGTCGCTCTTAAAGATATCCCTTCTCAATTGTTCGAACACTCTAACCCAAGCGCGCAACCTCCGAGACTCCAGCGGCTCCCAGCCTAATTCGCTTAACATCTGCGTAATGCTGCCTCTACGCCCGTAGCAGTTTTTGACGAACCGCGCGGCCTTCCTGGCTCAGCGGGATCAAACAACCGGACTACTCTACGATATGCTTTGGGTTCAAGCCGAATGCAATTGGTGGATGCGCTTCATGATTGACATCCATGATCTGAGGTGGAACCCTTGGCCTCGGTTAAAAATTTTTCTTTTAGTCAGTCGAATTCCAATTTCCTCCTTCACCTCCCAGTTCCAAAAGCGAAAATGGAGTTTTTAACCCGAGCGGAATCCCGAGAAAAATTCATTGCAGAGATATGGATCACATTTTAATGGAATCTTCCCGATACGCAAAATTATTTGCGTCGTGTATAATCGTAGGTTTTCCCGTCTTATCAGGTGCAGGAAAGTTTCTCGAGTTTTCCACCGGTTGATGTTCTCCATATTTCCTCAAGTTTCAAGTAGCTATGCATTCAGAAGATCCCCTGAGGATGATCGGCGAGCCGCTGCTCGAAACGTAGGGAGAATTGGAGAACATTCTCCGGTGGAAAAAACGAGAATTTTTCCTTACTTTCGTCTTCATCCCAAGCAACTGCGCTCTTTTTTTTAGAACTGTGTGCAGAAGTATATTTAGAGATGATGAAACTACCTCCCATTGAAAAATAAATCTGAGAAAATTTTTATCTAGCCACATATATGATCCAAGGGCGCAACAACGGGGGTGGCGTGGAGAAATTGGCCCTCCCTCCCCAAGCTCATGATTTTACCCACCTCCTAACCATTCCCCTACCTCTCCCAAAGGGAGAGAGATTGCTGCGCCCCTGTTTGCCACATCACAATTTTCATTTAAATCGGCATAGCTGAAAGCTCTTTTGAAAACTGACGGTCGTGATGATGTGCAGTAATGTAACAACATCACCCATAATACAGGATAAGTTTAAGCATTAATTAAGTAAGAGTTAATAAAACTCGGAGAAATGCTTTTTCGAAAAATTCATTCAAAACAATCAAGGTGGATTAAAATGGCATAGCCGTTGGTTCAAATAGATGGAGATAGTGTTAATTGGAAAATTAATGATTTTACTTTACCCTTTTCTCTGAAGGATAGTTTCTATTTTGGAATCCCGAGCACATTACATGCTCAAGCAATATTTTTTTTACAATATTCTGGCAAGTTTAAAATAGGTATCTGTCTTCAATGTAGTAGCGACCTTATTTACTTCATCATGGCCAGATTTCAAAATATAAGTGTGCCTCGTGCGTTGAAATATGTTCAGTGCACCATAACTGAACTAAGAGGGTTAAACTGATTGCACTCCCGAGTAAAATTCTGCTTTGAACTACCATACCACTCTGCGTTCTCTCTCTGCGTTAAAGCTACCATAGTACTCAATCACTAAGTCAGTAGGTTGTCTCTGTATTCCTTACATTTTAAGAGCGTCATAAAGGGTCGAAAAAAGGTGGTCCATCAATCCGCACGTCTACATTCTGCAAATGTCCAGAAGCTGGTTGCTTTGTTTTGTGAAAAGAATTCTCAGGAATTGCAAGGACTAAGCAAGATAACCGGATTGCATTTCCCTCGTGAGACCTCAGAGTACGCTTCCGGTATAAGGAATCCTCATGAGATAGGCTAAATGGAGCTCGAGCGTAAGCAGTAGGATTTTAGTTTCATCAGTTATGCATAGTAAATGCTTCGACCAGCAAGCAAACTACTTTTTTCACAAACAATCACGATGATCTCTGCGGTCAAGGTAGCTTTGGGCACTGTGCGGAAAACAGGCGGCCGTATCAACCGAGGTAGGTAAATAGGATAGTTTCCTTCATCAAGGAAAACGAAAGGCATTGATTGCGATTCGTTACCCACCATTAGTGTAATCATATTTTAAAAATTATTTTGTTTTAGAAATCCCAGTTTAGACGAATGGCAATGGCCAATTTTATCCTCATTTGAAAAAGGCCAGATTGGCGCCCATGCGATGCCACTCCACGTGACGTCACAGGGACCTGGTATCTATACGAGTAGATAGGAGTTTTACATCGTCTGAGACTACCAATGCATGCATGAGGCACAGAGCTCAGGGTAACATGTCTTAATAATCACCTATTAAAACTGGCTAAGGTCGGAAAGTTTTCTTCGTTTGATAAGGTATTAACAATTCTTATTTAAGCCAAGCGCTACCAGCCAGCAGGGTACTCTGCTACCTGCTAGCATCCTGCGTTGTATCAGCGCTCAAAGCCTCACCCCAAGGTCACCTCACTTGAGGCAGCGGGAACCAGAACGACGTCACACTAGGTTTTCCCAGCATTCATACTTAGCCGTCGCGTTTTCGCGCGCTTGAAAATTTTTACTTTTCATTTGATCGCGAAAAATAGGTATCGTTATTTAAAAATCTAAAAGCGTGAAATACCTACTCCAGGAGTAATAATCTTTCGATTTAGGTAATAAAATAATAATAGGAAACCACCCTATTGTGCGGAGTACGTTTGAGTCGAGCCAGCAAACTCTCCACCTTTTCCGAGGTTCGAACCCGGGCTCCAGGGTGAAAGTAAGAAATTCATGCCGCGATAACGACCGATTCTCATATCTGGCTTGGAGGTGTCCGTTTTCCCGGTCCTTCCCTTCAAGAGGAGATAGGTATTCATGGTGTCCATTCCAAGCTATCCGCTTCTCCCTTCCCCACTTCCGACTTGCTTTCCCCCGCAAGTTTCTCGGTCTATATCCCACGTCGCAAGGTCCCCCCTCCCTTCAACACTCACTCCCACCAGCAAACCCTTTTCACATCCACGCCCCGCTCGCCCAAACACACCCTACTCCGTGGATCCTCTGATGGTATTCGAGACTCAAATCAACGCAGGCAGCGCTGAAGACGCTGACGTATTTTGCCAATATGGTCGACGCCATTATAGCGACGTGGTGTGATGATAGCGTTGATGTAACGAAAGGAATCGACGAGCCACTGCGAAAATTAAAGTAGGAATTGTTAAGGGAGAATTGTCTTGATTTTTAGGAGGCATTTCGATATCAAGGGGCAACAAAAAATAGCAACAAAGATTCAGGAAGTAATAAACAATTCCTGAAATATATTCTACAAGCTCACAGTGATTACTCAAGGGATTTCTTGTGACCATAAAGGCGTTACTCTGATAAAAAGACACTGTTATTTATCAGGGTACAAAAATAAAAACTGTTATACGTTAGTTACCTTAAACACCTTGAATCTACAAACCATTGTCACAGTAAATGATGAATTGTAGCAATGAATAGCAACTAAAAGACATTATACATAAATGTGAATGTATGAAATATATTATTTACGATATTATGATAGCTTAACACCAAAAAAATGGGACGAAAAATCATAAAATACCCAACAATACCAATTATTTGTAAACGTAGTTTCCTGAGGAGCACTACTTCCGAAACCGGCCTATAGTTGGCGACTCACTCGCCTGGATTCTCGAGTAGGTACACGACGAGGAAAAACTGCTCTCCATCCGTCCGAGAGCGTACACGTGCGTGCGAGGCGAAAGCCGGTGTTGTGGCCGCTGCGAAAGCAGAGCGTTTTTGCCGACCGCAAAGTCCGCATCACTCCGAGCAGGGTCTTCTATTTCGTCTCGGTAGGGTCACAGTCTAGTGCGGCGAACCCATCTCCTCCCACTGAGGGCTTCCCAGTACTCGAGGTTATTCTGATGGCAATTTTGAAACTTATAAATCATGACAATGAATATAATTTGCGTCCCTATATCTTTATCCACCTCATCACCATGGGCGAATTTCACCCAGTAAAACTGGAGGTATTCCATATTATTCCCCGCGGCGCTCTCCTTGAAAATTTGTTTAAATTAGCTTCTGAAAACAGCATTTTTAGTGCTATATAAGGCTAAAATTTATTTTACCCTTGACATTTTTGTTTTCATTGTACTTGGATCTACAAGTTTCGTACTTTTCTTGGACAAATTACCATTACTAGGCTCCTCTTGGCCTCCCTATTTAAGTAGTCTGCCTAAAACTCCCGCCATTTAAGTAGTCTGACCTTTAATTCTTCTCAGTAAAACCTGTGTTGATTGTAATCTTGTATGAATAGACTAACCATTCGGACCGCAGATTTTAGTATACTTTTATTTACGATAATGCGGTTATAATCAGAAAGATTTTGCTTTCCCGGAATAAATATTCTTCCTTTTTCTCACAGGGAACAAAAAAATAATCAGATAATTTCCAATCAGACAGAAAACGACTTTATTATTCACAACCCTTAAAAAAGTTTGCGGCTGAAGAGCTCAACAGCGGTCAGACATTTCGAGCGCTCAGAGGAAAACTAACAGAGACATGTCATTGAAACTAGAGTCATGTTGCTAAAATATTCTCGCCGCATTTTACAATCACTAAATAGTCCTCCAAGGCAAGGGTAGGAAGTTGCATCATGAATCATAGACATCACAATCTCGACATCACAATCTTTGGCATCGAGAATTATGTAATAAATCCTTCCCTCACCAAACTTTAATCATTACCACAAGTATTATTTGCGATTTAAGCCATTTACCTACATCCATATGAATTTCGATATACGTTCCAGATTAAGTTTATTTCAATAAGTTATGGGTTATGGTTTCACTGTCATGCTTTTAACCTGCATTAATTTCCGTTTTGCATTGATGAATTTTTCGGTTCTAATAATACATTTCATGGCCGACCATTGAAAGAGAAAACACGAGTTAGAAATCTTGAGAACGCAGAACTAGTCTTCGATCTTTTTCATGAAATCAGACGCGATTATCATCCGTAGTGATTGGTCTGCTAGGATTAAACACTGAAAAATTGTAAATAAATAGGGTAAATATAGCATAGAATGATGTTTCAGGAGTTATTTGCTGCTTTTAAAGGCCGTTTTACACGGTAAACGGAATTGCGCAATCTGACGTGCGTGCGAAGGCACAATCAAAATTGCGTCGTGTAAAGCGGTGAATTTCTAGAACATATGCGAGAATGCGTGGATGCGAGACGGCAAAATAGCCCCTGTTCTAATTTCGTTCATGCATTCGCGCAGTTCCACGCCATTTTAGAAATTAATGCAGCTCTAACTTGCGCAATTCCGTGCCCCGTGTAAAACGGCCTTAAGACAATATGATCAGGGGCGCGATTCTGTCTCCATGTCACGTTCTTTTTGATTCTACGGGACCTTAGAAAATGAAGGGTTGAAAACTAACAACTATTTACGCCGACCCTGAACTTCCATTCTGATCACACTATGAATAAGCTCAGAAAATGCAAGCAGATAGCGAAATTCGCAAAACAGAACCGCTCGGGCGGTTGTGATTCGTTATTTTAGGATAGGATTAGGCTTTATGGTGTTATTTAGAATTGCGCAACAGCTCTCGTTGCTAAATTACATAATTTTATAAAATTATTTTCAACAATACCATAATTTAGAGCTTGTAAAATCATTCAAACTAACAAACATACTGTTCTATAAAAAAATCTTCCAAAGATCTTGTCAACGTTAATGATGCTCGTTCGGTAAACATGGAAGCTGCACGCAGGCGTACTCTTTGATGCTTTGAAAACATCATCTATGATACAAGCGCTCCGGTAATTGAAATTTTGTAATGAGAATGGCATAGCAATTTGGAATGAGAGATGGCATAGCAATTACTCAATTTCGCCAAGTTAACGCAGCCATCAACTCAATCCTAGGTGATGAGGTATCATTTTAAATTTCACGGAAAAGGTTAATTGAGGAATGGTGATTGATTTTATCGTTAAAATCACGATCGCCACCAAGATTTCGACTTAAAATCAACGGCTCTAACGGTGGAAATATAAACTAGGACGATGAATTTATGAATGCATGATACTCAAGCAGAAGTGAAGCGGGGATCCTTTTACGGAAAGTGTTTTGAACAGAATAATGATGTCTGTGAAATTGAACAGCACTAAATTATTACCTCTGAGACTCTCTTGACGTGATGCATTGCAACAGGCGGCGATGGTTGGCATTACCGAGCAAAGATAGAGGCATATGGGCGTTATTTCAGTGGGCGGTAGTTAAATCAGGGTGGTGGCTTGTTTCCCCTAAGGTCGCAGGTTATAATGTTCCCTTGGGCGTAGGTACTTGTCTCACGTCAACGACATATCACTCAGATCTCGAGACATGAACACATTTACTAAACCACCATACATACTAATTTAAATATACAAGTACCTAGCCACGGTGATAGCTTTACGGAGTCACCCGCAATGCTCGAATTGTGCGAAAAATCCAAAGAGAAAAAAATCATTCGCCTTAACTGGGATTCGATTCCGGATCTCCCGATTTTCGGACGATTGCATTAGCCAATTAAGCTACCGAAATTTCAGGACTACACCGGGGGCATGGACTGCTCAGCATATGATGCTACAAGCAGTCCAAATCGAGTGTTCAAGAGTATAGTCAAGAGCGAACACCTCTTTGTGTTCAAAGTTCGGTCTTTGCTCCTCGGCTGTAGTGCTGTGCGCATGGATTGGACTGCTTGCCGCACCATACGCTCAGCAATCCATACCACATTGTCCGGTGTAGTCCTCAAATTTCCACATTGAAGAATGACACCTCGGTAGCTTAACTGGCTAATGCGCTCGACCGGAAATCGGAGGATTCGGTCGAATCCCGGTCAAGGCAAATGATTTTTTCTCTGTGGATACTTCGCACATTATATATATAGAACATTAACGGAACCATTACATATACATTCATTAAACCAAAAACGCTGATAATGCTAAATGACGGACAGATTTGTGGGACTTTAACTCGTTGATATAAATAAACACTCGGAGACAAGAAAAATGTTACGATGCGTCATTCTCAGTTAAGGTTACGGTTTTATCATGTTGCGGTTAAAGGTAACGAGACATTGTAAAACCGGTATTATGAGGCACTCATTTCATCCTCTGGAAGAAGTTAGGTTGCAGCAGCATGGGACAGGCTTAAGGGAGCTATTGAAAGGCTTTTTAGAATGCAGGTTTTCGTAGGAGGGAGCCGAAAACGGCCTAAATGAGCATATCATCATACGTCAACAATCCTAAGATTGACTTGACGAAGCTCTCAATTCCGCTTTCCTATCCGCTAGCCTTTTCGTAGAGATTCAGTTCCTCTTTTATACATCCTCTACAGACTGTTTCAGGAGGAATTTGCCACACTTCAGGATGTGGTAGGAGAAACGATTTTAAGCATTTTTTGTCCATACCGCAACTCCTTAGTTACTGAGCTATGGTAACGAAAACATTTTTTCAGATGCACTTTGCAGTTACCGTGAAAAAGATTTTTCTTAGGTATCCAGCCTTTTCAACATTTTTTTAGTACTCCGGATGTTTAAGGGCACTGAATTATTAAGGTTGGACGAAAATGAGCGATTATAATTGTCTGAAACAAATTTATCTCAAAATGGATAAGATTGCGAAATCGTACTGTTGATACCCGCTCAAAGCTCTCGTTTAATTAAGCTTATAGATATGTTGCGCGAAACCCCTGGCTAGTCCCGGTATACTTAAATTCAAAGATATATTATTTCCGATAATTATAATCGCATATTTTTGAGCCACCATAAATATTTAATGTCCGGTGAAAATCCGAAGTAATTAATGAAATGCCGGAAAGGCTGAATATCTAAGAAAAATCGTTTTCGCGGTAGATGCATCCAAAGTGCATCAAGAGCAAATTTATCCGAAAGCCTCCTATCATGTGCATCCAAAAAAATGTTTACGTTGCCATTGCTCAGTAACTAAGGAGTTGCTACCCCATATTTCTGGAAAAAAGGGCTTAATATCATCTCTCCTACCACCTTCTGATGTATTGCAGATTCATCCAAAAAACACCCTGTAAAACCTGTCTTAAGTAGCACCTTCGGGGCCGTCCCTTGCCCTTCTTACCTTCCACCTGCCCTTCTGCAATTGCTTTCATTGGACCATCACGCATGAAAATGTGACCAACTAAGTTGTCTGGTCTGATAAAGGTTTTTGGCCGAGCATAACGTTTAGAATTTAAACCAATTGATATGCTTTCCGCATCTACGCCTTCGTCTATGAGCTTCGCTGAGAGCTTGGAAACTCGCGCTCGGTGATCCCATTTGCGGCATGCATAGATGTCATTGAGGCGTGGGTGAAAATAGGTAGTCCGGGGAAAGTTGGCGAGGGACCGGAGGAAAGGATGTTTCGCGATAACGCTTGCTGCCGGCGAGAGTGGGAGAAAAGCCTAAGGAACTCACCGCGAATTTAGATCTCTACAGCACTCTCCCCTATCTTCCAACACTCTCAAGGTCAACCGTGGACAAGGTGATCTAGACAATTAGTCTCACAAAGCGAGCGAAAATGCAGTGCAAAAATAGCAAAACTGGTTTCTCGAGGTATATATTTCACTCAAGAGTGCCATGGCGAAGAATAACAAGATAGATTTATCTTTATTCGAGCGAGAAACTATACGAACTCCAGGGCTAGTAGCTGAGAACGAACTAGTTGGTAAGACTGCAGCCCGCCAAGACGCAGCTGATTCTAATCTAACGATGGCAATAAACAACGTTTCGTGTATTAAGTGTAGCCGCATATGATAAGTACTCCAGTTTCAATGTTTACTCCATTTTTCGTACATGCAAATCAGATACTACGACAAAATGTAAATAGGTCAGTAGGCTTGTTCAGTCGGCAATTTTTGCCATAGACTTTTGGACGGGTTAAATCATCTACGAGTTCCGATATCAATTTTGCCATCAAAGCTTTGGCAGGGTATCGGTGGAAGTTGATTTTTTTCAGATGAAAATGTTGGCCTTTGATTGTAGACGGCCATCCATAGAATCAATTACTAAGGATTATTCCGTATCATTGGCATTTTTCAATTTCCGGTCGTGGGCGGCAAGGTACTTAAATATTATATTGTTACATTAGAAAACCTCTCTTGAAGAATGATGAAGATAAAATGGATCAATGGAGTAAGCAATAAAGAAGTTCTGAGAAGAGTGGAAGAAAAGAGAGAGCTCTTCTTTAAATCTTCAGTAGAACACGGGACAACTTAGTTGGCTACATTATGGGACATGATGGTCTGATGAAGAAATTCGTAAAAGAGCAGAATGAAAGATGGGCAAGGGACGAATGAGTTACATAGGAGAGGTTTCAAAGAAGGTAAAAGACAATAAATATATCACTATTAAATGGCTAGCGGTCAGGAGAGAGGAATAGAGAGCTGCGTCAAACCAATATAAGGATTGTTAACTTATGATGAGGATGACCTTCAGATAGCCATTGATTTCTATAGATCACTGAGAATCTACAATCATCGACAAGAAAATATATTAGTCGTTTCCCAACAAAGGTGTCTCGAATGACCAGAACTATTCCTGAATACATCAATTAATCCGTCAAAGACGTTGTCAGTGCTCATACTGTTTGCGGCTGAGAGCGCGTATTTCATAGAGAAGTATCAACTATTAGGGTAGCCATTACCAAAAAAGTTCTTTTTGCGAATAAATAAGTTAAAAGTTCAAATAACGAAAGTGTATCAGTAATATCAAAGAGATTTTAAACGAAGGAATGAGGATTGTTTTCTAAACGTGGCAAAAATATTTTTCGATCCTTCAATCAACCAAACTATGGGTTTTTTCTTGGAGGTTTTTCGGGACTAACAGCCCCCGAGAAATATAAAGAAATTATTGTAAACAACAGTTATTGAGAGAAAACTCAAAACCATGGAAATGATACCCAACACACAACTCACCTGAAAAAAAAATTTGATGGTCAGAAGTGCATTTATAAACTGGCTTTTACGATATAACAGTACAAGTGCGTAATGATTCTAGATTCATAATCATATTCTCACACTGCGTAAGAAATGTTTCCATAAATTTACAACTTATGAAAATCAGTGTTTACCTCTTCGAAGTCAAGGAGTAATACTAATTATTCACAAATATTTACCATGCTATATGATAGAAATTATTCATTAGTTACATTTGCGGAGAAAACTGTAAATAGTGTTCAAAAATCTAATCGATAACACCTTTCTATTTCAGGTTTATCATGGATTGTTGCAATTTGCTTTGGAGTTTTAACACCAGCATCTAGTGGAGAAAATATTCAGGACCAGCCAGCACACCGGGAAAAGAGACAAAGTAAGTGTTATGGATTATGAAAAGTACAAAAAATCGGGCCAAATATTATGTTCCTATTCGTACTCTCTTGGATATTATTTTATGCCGTTGTAGTAACATATACATCAACAATTTTATGATAAAGTCGTAACTATGAAAAGCAAGTTCGACAAGCGTGTGAAAGCTTTGTAGGAGATTCAAACTTGATTATATCAGACTGATTGTCAACGAGTTGACTTTGTGGAATTCCATAGATAGTAATCATTGAAACAGCTGTAGTAATTTTACACAATTTTTTGACAGCTCTTGAAAATGATGCGTTAGTATTGAAACCGGTCGAGTAAAATTAAAAAACTGTGTAAAATTACTCCAGCTGTTTCAATTATTACTATTGATTATATCAACTCGATCCCGAAAATAGGGCTTTTACGGAATAGGTAATACGAAACAAATTTATGAAGTAGAACATGAAAAAATAACTAGACAATACATCCTTAATCATCACAATCCCTTATTAAGGATATACAGGTACTCAATTACCCAGGTAAAAAGAAATATAAAGGAGGAAAACTGATGGTTTATTTTCCATGAGCCAAAAATTCCCGATTAGGAGGTGCCACAGATGTTCTATTGACAGTAATACAAGTTATAGCGACTGTAACTTTCCGAAAATTGGTAATTGCGTCTTATTCATTGTTTTTCGCAGCAATAGGCTGAAACAGTAAATTTTGTTTCGTTTTAGTCATTAATACCATGAAAAATTACTCGTCTCACTCCTTCCTACCAAGTTCTCCACCCATTCGAATCGTGGAGAGTTCATCGATAGGGAAATTTATTGCTCCAAATCAGTGGTTACCGACTGGTGGTCCGTGGACCACAATTATCCCGCGGGGGCCCCAGTCGTGGTCAGCACGACTAATAAAACGTTGACCGACAAATGGCTATCTTGAACGATATTCATGAGCCACAAGAAATTCTTGAAATGTTAAAAAAAAAGCTCTGAATTTTAATATGACCAAGGCACCGAGGAGGAGCTGCAAACGATGAGGTTGTATTTGAGTAGGAGTACAATACATGATCTACTTTTAAGGCCGAGCGGTCCGCAACGTGCAACGGGTAGCGAGCGACTGTTCTCAAACAATGGACTGCAATATGAGGCTTTAGGTCTCTAATCTTCAATAAAATTTCATATTACTGAATATCCGTGAGCCAAATGTTCTAAAAATTAAGGCTACTATTTGTTTACTTTTTTTAAATTAAATTTATTGGTTAAGATAGAGGAGGATGCTTTGGAAAACTTAAGCGTCCCTCGAAAAAAATTTTTAATTCCATGATCTGCGATGATTTTACTATCGCGAACGTTTATGATGCTGTATTCACACATAGAAAAAAGGAAAATAGCAGAAGAACTGTGAGTGTTTCTAGGGCTTCCCATCGGGTTAGACGTTCCATTTCTGCCGACGTTTCGATGAAATACTTTCTCATTGTCCTTAGAACCCTGTCATCAACCGGCATACCCAGAATTGGAGTGCCTAACCGGGTGAGAAGCCCTAGAAATATTCACAGCCACCATTCGCCGGGAAATAATCAAATTCTTCTTACCAAAAGGACGATAAAAATCTACAGAACTTTAATGCGATCGCTATGCGAAAATTGCGAATACTTGGGTACATTTTCAATTACCAAGCGATGCATTGATAATAGGTATTTGAAAGGACGCTATAAATCAATTGATTCTCTTACTGAGTGGACATTGCCTAGGATTAATTTCATATTCAGAAATTCGTCCGTATATAGAGATACTCGAAAAATTGCGAAATTATTTCATGTTCCATAAGTCTAAGAGTTATAAAAGAAAAGAATTTCCGGAAGAAATTAAGAGCATTTTTCACGCTTATCGGTATAACTAATAATACAAAGTAAATGTTTAAAAATCAGACATGTGAACCGTGGCGAAAGTTTGTTTCGGGATGGCTTAGGTGAAAGAAACAATACATGAAACGGAGCACGAAAAAAACTTGGATACAGAATGGGTTCGAAAAGAAACGTGTAACCGAACCGTATTTTGAAACTTAACCACTTGAATGGATAAATGTAATCACTAGAGACGCCTTAAAGTCACGAATAATCTGTCTCTCCGTTACCAATATGTCTCCTTCACATTACTAAACCAGGTCTACTAACTCGCGCGTTGCTCCGTTGGAGATACAATACCTTTTGATGGTTACTCAATCATTTAATTGGAAAAATGAGAGTTAAAACTAATTTTAGCAGAGTTAATGTTTTAAAACAATTCTGAAACTGCATGTTTATCAGTCACTTACGGTTGTAGTAAGCAAAAGCGCAGAATTTGGAACGAAGGCACTTCTATATAACAAATTTTAATGTAGTTGCAGCATGGCCTGATCATGACCTTGTCTATTCGGTTAAAAAAAATCACCTCTAAACATCCAAAAATAATGGACGACTAATCAACTCTTTGGATACCCAGGATGAGAAATAAAACAAGAGCAGAGGTATCAGTAAATTATATCCGGCAATCAAAGAAAATTAGAACGATTTTCTGATTAAACACATTATTCATCAAAAACAATACCCCGAGTATAGAATATATACGAAGCTCCCCCGACTTTCAGGAGAAGGGAAACTAAAGAGAAAGGAAATAGAAGGGAACTCAACGAATGAGAAAAAATAAGCAGTGATTGTATGCTTCATTGCACTGGTCTTGGCAGCGGCCGAGCAGAGTCTGGAGGTTACCAAAGTCCCCTTACAGACAATATTAAGACGCAAATCATTCTATCCCTTCCGACGCGTGGGAGAACTTCGCTGTAGGAATAATGACAACACCTCCACTTGTACCTCCACCTCCGTTTGACACGAATGACTCACCGCGATATCGTACTTCACGTTCCACCATTAGTATAGCTAGGCAAACTATGATCTTTTCTTAGCCGTATTAGGAGCATTAATGATGCCAATGCGACGCACTAGGGAAAATGAACAAGATCCAACAATCCAGAAATAAGAATGCGTCAGATGATATGGATTCATTGAAAGAAGACTATACCCAATGTCATGTAATTAAGCGAAAAAGGAGAGTGTCAGATCATTACGCCTCCTAACGATCACTCACGGTATGACGCTACCTCCTGATGCCACCTCAGCAGGGGCGCAGCTAAGAATTAAGGCTAGGGGGGTTTTAGGCGCAACTAATACTTACGGATGTGGGGGTATTGCATACCCTCCAGGGTAAGTGGGAGTTGCGGACGCCCTCATCCAGAAAAATTTTAAGATTAATGGTTCTAAATGGCGAGTTTTACGGCTTTCTGAGGGATATTTGATTAATCCTAACACTATTCTATAAGTAATACTAATCCACTAAGTAAAATGGATTAAACTTAAAAATTCCTCCGAGCTCTTGGAGGGGGAGGGGGGTTTATCCCCCAAACTTCCCCCCCTCGCTACGCCACTGCACCTCAGTATACTCGATCCATACCCGTTATTACAACCCAAGGGCCTTCAACCCGCGGCCCGCCAGCTATTTTCTTGTGGCACCTAGAGGCTAAAGAAAATTTTATATCAGGAACTAAATGTCGACCCACTAGTCAAAAATGGCATTGATTTATTTCAACTTTTAACCAATAAAGGTTATTGCAATTTTACATTATACGTTATTTTTTTTATTGATGTGGTGGTAAAGCAACGTGGAGTATTGTGGCTATCCGGACGATGTGAAATCGATTTTTAGACCTTCTATTCAAAAAGGGTTGAAAGACCATTTTATAACCGATAAAATATCTTTACTTTTGTCTACTAAATGTTCTTTCGTGGCCTCCATTTTCATCACTTAAGCTTGTAGATAATTTCATGCATTGAAGCTGTGATGAATACAAAATTAATTTAATAAAACCTCAGATATAAAATAAAAAATGCTCCCCTCAAGTGCAATTATACAACACTTTTTGAGAAGTATATTATCAAAGACTATGCATTGTACCAGGAAATGATGTCTGATTTCAGTAAATGGAGAAATCAAGTATGCCTAACGTTGCACTGTTCGGATCGATTAGCTTAACGTCTTAGCTGCACTCATGCGACAAAAATATGTTCGAATGCACTAATCCCGTCACTCAAAGTGATACTTCCTGTTTTCATGTCACAATAATATTTCAAGGAGGTGTATTAGGCATTTTCTTTGAAAATGTTCTGATGAATTCAACGAGAGTTAGAAGAGAAATACTCAGAGACAATGGAGAAGGTAGTTGTCGAAACTTCGGTCGTAAAGAAATATCTCCAAATGAGAGCCGACGGATTTTCAATTCATTTGGGATGTCGATTAATTTTTAATAAAATATGAGCAAAATAAAACTGAAACGAAAGGATAGAAAGTTTAACCGTTCGAGTCAAGTGCCACTACACATTAAAATCGAACTTAGGGCATGAAAATAATGCGTTAAATACAACTTAAGAATCAAATTTCCTAAAATTAGCACTGCCAGTTGTTTTAAGAAAAGAATTATTATTTGATAGCATCTACCCCAACAATATTACGAACACTATGAACATCCACAAAATACATTGACTCCCTCCACTTCCTTTTGCTTTTATCAATGTCGAGCTATTGCTAGGTCTGCCAAAATATCTCCGAGAACGCCTTTTAAATAATTTCTTTCAAATTACGGCGAAAGGAAATTGAGACACTTTAAAGAAACTCCGTAAAGCTCTCAAGTTAGGAGCATTGTATGATAATCCCTCGTTTACTTCAGGTTTTTCTTAGCAAAACAATGAAAGGAGAGAAATGATTCAACACTAGTTACGTAAAACGTACAAAAGCATCAATAATTCTATTTAATATCTATAGATATCATCCGCTATTTTAACAGTTCCACAGTATGAAGTCTTACATAAAGAATGGCTTCAGTAAAATCTCTACTTAGTTTTAAGGAATTCCTAATAATAGTGTTTGAAAATTCAAAAGGTATTTATTCCGAAGTTCAACAAAATTATTTTAATGAACTTCCGAAGAATATTTGGCTGGAAATAATTGATGCTCAATAAATTGGTCAAAACGAAATGTCGAACGTGCTCCACCTAATATGAACATTAATTGACTTTGTTATTTAGAATTCTTTTCGCAAAAAAATACGCGAGGAAGAAATTATCGTCACGCATCACGTATATCAATCGTAATGGGTCGAAACTATTCCCTCTTACCCCTCTCCACTCAACTTCTGGGATCGAATCTTAACTATGAGCAAAGGATTTTAATTTGTTTCGATTAATTTAGTTTCGCTCGTAAAACATTTTCGTTTCGTTTCACTTGCCATCCCTGATTTCATTTTTAAAAATTCTATGGAAAAAAAAGCTACGCCCAGAAATATTTGGCCAATGATACCGAAGAGAACACAAAGCCCAGAAATATTTGGCCCACGGTACCGAAGAGAACACAAAGCTTCTCGATGGGACTTGGTTTATGGGTGGAATACATTTGCAGCTGGAGCGGTAAAGAAAGAAAGGCGTGGAGGATCGTCAGGCGGAAGCAAAGGCGACGACGAAGGGTGAGCCCACGCGACTCGGGTTAGATGGGGCGTGGGGGCGGTCGGAGTCCCATTGACCCAGCTCTCTCGAGCGAGAGGCCGCCTTTTGCCTACAGGATCCAAATATCTGTCTCATTATGTGTCGCCCTCCACCACCGACGATTGACCTCTCCAACCAGGGGAAGATGGAAGGGCGCCCCAGAGAGATCCCCTCGGTTTAAATATGCACAGGGGAAAAATAATATTGGCAAACTCATTTAGAACTGCGAGGTATTCCATTTTAAGGTTTCTTGGCTGGATAACCATTATTTATGCCAATTCGTTTTTTAATAAAGCGATCCGGGTTTCAATGAAGAATCATCATCATCAGGGGTAAATTATTACCTATTTAAATATATCATTATTGTAACCTCAGTTACGCAGCGGAAGAAGAGATGAATTATAAAACGGACGCAAGAATAGGGGAAAATGATGGGTAAATATATTCGTTTATGGGAGTGTTTTCATAGTGATTAAAAATGTAATTCCTCTATTAATTTTCAGCAGTTAGGAAATTAAAAATAATAATAATAATAACTTCAGCGATGGTTTTCAGTGACCAAAAGAGTTTCAGTGACCAAAATACCAGTCTTTTTCTGAATCACATGGTCATTCCAACCGTCCCTTTTTTCCATCGCTTTTACGGTCAATTTCCAAATATGCAACTCATTGGCGGATCTACGGGGAGAGATAAAGGGGCTATAGCAGCCCCCACCCTAAATTGGGTCGAAACACACACAAGTTAAAATCGAAGTATTTAGGGGTTACCACTTTGCATAAAAGTGTTTAGTTATATTTTCCTACATATTTACTTACTTTAACAAAGTGAAATACAAATTAGCTCTAAACTTATGGCTTATTCTACATACTTTTGGTACATTAAAATCCAGAGGTGGATCCAGAGAGGGGCTAGAAGGGGCTATACCCCCCTAGGTTAGGTATTTAATTTACACTAGATAGAATCGTAATCTTAGCCCCCCCCCCCCCCCTTTGTCCCTATCCTGGATCCGCCACTGATGCAACTGTCATTCATTAAAAAGCCAACCGTGGCGTCACAACTGCTGTTAGCGGCCGTGCGTTCTGATTGGATGAAGGACGGTGCCATCGATGGTTTCAGAGACGGAAAAAGGAACGTACCGAGGACCCTATGGGAAAAGTGTTGGGATTTCCTTCCCTCGAGCCATCGTGGAAAAATGATTGCGAGAAACGGTCATTATTTTCGCCCTCATTGGAGAGATCGCTGGAACTATTGCTCGGAAGGGACGTAAAAAATGATCGCGCGATTCAGGCTTTAGGATATTAAATATAAATAGAGGGGAGTCTTGGGGTAAGACTCAGGGTAAACATATGAAAGAGCGTGTATCGGTATCTGCGAGTGAGAGAGTGACGTAGCCATGGGGGGTGTCTGGGCCCACCTCCCTCCCCCCCCCCTCCCCCCCCCGAAATATAAAAACACAAGTATTTTCCTTCATAAAAGAAAAATATACGGAAAAATCATGAATTTTTAAAATATTTCTGTAACAAATAAAGATTTTTCGGCCATGAAAAGTGTTAAAATTAATGCAAAACCCTCTACTAAGTACCCTATTTTTAAAAAATTTTCCCCCCTGATTTTGGACCCCTCCCCATCTCCCGAACGAAGTTCCTGGCTATGCCACTGGAGCGAGACGAGGATTTAAATGTCAACATCCGAGATCAAGTGAGTGAGATCCGCGTCGGTGCTCTTCATCCTAGCAACTCAGTACAAGGGCCTATTGTTATCCTGCGAGTTATACATTACAGTTATATCCTGCGAGTTATAGGCGTTTATACGGTAGGTACTTTCCGTCGCTAATATCTCGAAAAGTATTGAGCCTTGGCTGCTGAAACAAAAACTACACCTCATGGGCAGTGTAGCGTAGCGTAGCCAGGAATTTTGTTCGGGGAAGGTCCAAAATCAGGAGCGAAAATTTTTTAAAAACGGGGTACTAAGTTGAGGGTTTTAAACTAATTTTTATACTTTTCCTAATCAAAAAAACTTCATTTTTCAAATAAATATTTTTTAAATTCATTATTTATCAATATTTGGTTTTCTTTTGTGATGCTAAGTTATATATCCGTACTTTTGTACTTCGGTAATCCGTAATTTTGTATTCGTACTTATATATTTCGGGGGGTCCGGACCCCCCGTACCCTCCCCCTCGCTACACCACAGTTCACTACGCTTCTGCACTGGGTAACCATTTCCTATCACCTAGCAAAATTTGAACGAGATCTGCTGACACATGAGGAACTGGGAGGGACGGAAGAAATTATCGTCTGATTAAAGCTTAGTAGTGAATATAAAATGAGCACTCACTGCGACTACATGGTATTAAAGTAACGAAGACAACTATGGAAGTTCCAACCTCTCAATATTTCGATACTATTGTGGAAAATGTGAAAAGGTTGTCGAGCCTTAAAATATCATTTAAATCCATATATCTACATTCCCTTCGTTGTGAATGTAAAATTTCACTCCCACGGCATAGATGATTTGGTCGCGAGAGGTCATGGGAACGCAAACGCCACCATGTCAAAGCTGCGGCGGTACACACATCACGGGAAGAGTCGCGTGAGTTAAGATGTTTACTCATGCTGTGGGACATCTGTACACTGGCATCTGAGACCAAAGCCATGATGCGCGCGCAGTTTCAGGTGCGACAGTTCCCTCGTAAAACACAAGCAGCGTGAAACCCGATCCCATATCACATGAATGCGTGATTTCCCCGAGAATTATTACTTAGCGGGAGACGGGAAGGTCTTCAAACAACAACAGAAAACTCGTATTCAGACTTGGTCGCTGTGGAATGTTGTTTTTGAGCGCTGTAACAAGAAAAATTAATGTTCTAAAGATTAGCAATGAACTGCCGCTAACCTAACATGAATCGTAATATTTCAAATATTTTATATCCTGGTGAGAATTGCCCTTATCTTACCTTAAAGACTGCCGGCGAGTTTATGATGCCAGTTTTGCATTTATAGAGGTGAAATTCTACGCGAAAAAAAAGAATGAGAGATGCCGTTTAAAGTTCCGCTTCGATTCTCGCGAATAATAGAGAAGCAGGTCATAAGAATGAGAATTTAAATAAATGAATAAAATTGGCGTTTCATATGATATAATTTTACTTGAACTTTATACAACGCCAATGCATAGAACGTGATCCATGTATCCTCAAAACGGACTGATCGTTACTTCGCAATGTCCGGCACAAAATCCGAAAGGTTAAATTAAGCCTAATAATATAAGTTAACAGGCTAGGAATGGATTTCTATCAAGTATACCTTCTATGAACACAACACGAAAAGTAACGATGAGATTATATTAATGTGGACTTAAAATCACAGCACATCCTGCATCTAATTGTAAGTATCTTAGTCTCGTAAATCTATAAAGGGAAAGTATACAATAAATATCTTACTTTTAAATCTAAATAAGAAGGAGATTTTAGGCCCAGCGCAAAATAAAGATGAATTTGATGTCATTGGATTATTGTTAATGAAGTTGGATGTAAATCAGGCATTACTGCTTACTTGACAACATAACTACATCGAGTTCCCGCATATTCCTCCAAATATTATTACGTGTGTCGGATAAGGTACGAGACTCAGTGGAGGGATTCAAAAGCGAAATAAAGAATAGGATCAAATTCCGATTCAATGATCTTTCAACCGTGAATCTCCATTTTTTCCTAGACCCCGAATGGCGAATCGCTTTTGACGATCAATCGCTTATTTTCATAAAATTACAGAGCATACTCGAGACTCACATGCCAGCCCATCCACTACGATAAATGTATCGAATACTTTTCAACAGTAGAATATAAAATGCATTTTCATCTAAATATGTTTTTTTTGTATTCACAGTTATTTAATATTTATTTTAATATTTTACGAGACAAAAAAGCAAACTGGGGTTAAAAGGTGTTTATTTTCCCCGAAACTTTTTATATCACGACGCGAAAAGTTCTATTTCGTCACTATAATAGAACCACACTGTAGTCTTTCGCGACGCCTAGTTTCAGCGTATACGTCAGGGTATAGGTCGCGTCAGTAGAGATTTTGTGACATTAATTTCATCTCCTGTCCGGGATACGCTCTAAGGTCGAGAGGTGATTATTTTGGCCGATATACAAGTACATACTGGTGGCTCGCTGAAGTTTTTCCTGCCTATGATTCTGATTGGCTGGTGGTTTAAGCGAACGTTTCCACACGGAGGGATGATTGTATTCTTCTCCTCTAAGAAGTTATTCTCTATTAAGAAGAACTTTTGTAATGAAAAGTCAAATTACGCGACTGTAATTGAAGTTCACCTTAGAATTGCACATGACACCAACCTAGCTCTGCGTGCCACGCATATGATGGTTCGCAACCCCCGGCCTAGATGGTAAAATATTTGCGAAGCTAACAAATGTATGCTGTCTATTCATATTAATTCTGCGTATCAATTTTCATCTATCATCCTCTATGCTCGTAGGGGTGTAGCCCCGAGTACAAGTTGTCCCGAGGCGTATCCGCCTCGACAGCACCCCCGCTGCCAAGGCAACCCAACAAACGAGAGTCATTACAGGAGTTCGCATGCAAGAAAAGACCAGGCTCAGCATAAATTCCATCAAAAATGGTCGGAACACGACCTGACCTCCACTAAAACAAACTTGGATACTGAGCGTTATGACCCAGATATTATGACATTCCCAACGAGGAAATAAGGATATGCGAACTCATAAAGATATAAGTAGCGACCATAAATATAATACGCATTCACTGCAAAGGTAAATTCACTTGACTAGGTCTCATTCCGGATTTTTCATCATTTGCGATGATCAGGTAATATTAGCAGCTCAAGGTAATCATTTGTTTTTAAACCGTTTGGCTAAGCGATGAGAAATAATGCGAAATATCTCCAAGAGATACTAGCCTGGCTTATATGAAATAAAGCAGACATACCACTGCTCGCAATAAATCAAATTATGGTCCATGATAATTAAAAGTCATTCACTAATTCAAAAATAGTAGATCTAATATTCTACGTCACAAATAATAGTATTAGCCAAATGTGATATTATAATTTAAGGCAGAACAAATGACAGACGGTTAAAGTATATGAAGTTATGCTTTCTAAAATATACCCGTCATCACATCGAAGCGCTCGTAATTAATGTCGGATAAAAAATTGAGGGAAAAATTGATGATATGGAAATTAATTTTTATTATAAAATGCGTATACATTCCTGCAAACAATAATGATCGAACGTAAAAATCTATCTCCAGGTGAAACAAAACCTCATTTAACATTATCTAACACTCTCAAGAAGCAAAAAGTTATTATTAATAGGATATTTATGATAACAATAGAACATCATTAAGGTGTTTAATCTACCAGTGAGTTTTCGAGGCAGGTGCATAGAAAAAATTCAATAATCACGTCTTTTATTCGAGAAATTACCTGGCGTAAACTTGTGTCCTTATACTTCCTTCAGTAAAATATCTTTGCTTGAGAACCGGTTCAACTACTGATAGAAATTTATTCACCGGGATGAATGAAATAAAATTAAATTGTTAAAATACAGTTAAGATAACCTGATGGTGATTTCTTAATCGAGATGAATTTGAAAAACTGTATTTTTCACAACGCGATTGAGGAGTGGATGAATAACATATCCACAACCGGAGGAAATGCAGTGGTCCGCACCGCTTCTGCATAGATGTCCTCATATCTGAAGCGAGACAAATACTAATGCAGCATCCGCGATTTATTTAATTCCTCCAAAAATTCTCCCGCAGGCAGGATAGATTAGCCTGTCGTGCCCCATGTCTGTTACTCAAGTATGCCATTCAAAGCACCATCACCCACTGCGCATTTACATGGGTTGACTAAAGTCCCCCTTCCGAATTGCATGGGGAAATAAGTTTTAATTTTAAACCAATATATATATTCGAGATAATATACCAAGATCTTAGTATGCAGCAGAAGAGAAGAAGTCAAGACCAACATTAAAATAGGGAGGCAAAAACTGATAGAGGTGGATGAATTCTGTTATTTGGGAAGCAAGATAACTAGTGATGGGAGAAGCAAGAAAGAAATTATCAGCAGAATAGCCCAAGCGAAGAGAGCATTCCACCAAAAGAGAGACCTGCTTACAGCGGGAAACTTAAATATAGAAGTAAAGAAACAATTCATAAGAACCTACATCTGGAGTATGCTCCTATACGGAAGTGAGGCATGGACAATGACCGCAGCGGAGAAAGCAAGGATAGAGGCCTTTGAAATGTGGTGCTACAGAAGAATGATGGAAATCAAATGGATCGACCGAGTTAGTAACGAGGAAGTCCTAAGAAGAGTAGGAGAGAAGAGAAGCCTCATGAAAACCTTAATAAGAAGACGGAACAACCTTAAACGCCACATCTTGAGACATGATGGCCTGATGAAGACAATCGTCGAAGGACAGGTGGAAAGCAAGAATGGAAAAGGAAGACCCCGAACAAAATATATGGAACAAGTAAAGAGAGATGTGAAAGAGAAGAAATACGTAGGTGTGAAAAGATTAGCTGATAGGAGAACTGAGTGGAGAGCTGCGTCAAACCAATCCTAGGATTGTTGACCAGTGATGATGATGATGATAATCTATCGAATTCATTACTTTTCGTTGCTATGCGTCGCGAATGGAAATATTCCATTGCAAACATTGCGAATACGCTGATCGCTCTGCCTTCATCGCCGCGCTGCGTGCAAATCGAGCGAAGTTGCAGCACAAATCAAGGTTCTACAAGAAGGACGGAAATTCCTCTCCTCGCTTTGTCATTCCCATTTGCAAAGATGCGTGCTCGGCGCAAACCCAAATATTGTCTCGCAACTAATGAACACCATCTGTATTCAGTATAATAATATGCGGAAATAGCGATACAGTTTCTTTCCAATAAAGTTACGCTACGACTACCCAAATCCCAGAAAGTTTTATAACCACAATTTTCGAAAAAAAATTCAAAACCTTGTGGTTTTATCAACGATATCACTCTATGTGAAAAATCAAAATGATGGCACAAAGTATTTTTTTTTAATTAAATATTCTATTTTCAAATTAGTATGTACCTCATTCAACTTTGAGCCGACCGGTGTGCCTCTTTCGTTCAACTAACGTATTTCTCCTTCCAAAATGAAGTTAAATTCAATAATATAACAAAAATTACCATGGTTCTAAGACACAATTTTGAAGATTGCTATTACTTGACACCAGTTTGAGTCCAAGCGGCGTATAAATTATCATTTTTAATCTATCTTTCTTCAACGTATTTTCAAGCATACTCATAAAATTCTAGGGAATATTTCATTTTTACATAAGATTTCATGTAAACATTTAATGAAAATACAACATTTTTGAAGGACAACCAATCTGGTACAATTGTTAAGGTCTACTTTGAAGTTTCACGAAAAAATCTTATCACCTACTTCATTGATGAAATATTGCAAGCCCCACTGCACATTACGTGAGCTATTGGACGTTATAGGACATTAGCGGATTCTGTGGGGTATCAGCGAGGACAAATAGCGAGGATCCGGAGATGCTGGGAGTAGTATAAGGGGGACAAGCTCTCGTGACAGGGCCTGAGTTGTCGCCGGGGTGTACCGTAAAAGTGAACGGCCGAGGGCAGGGTGGTGGTTTTGCGGGGCACGGAATAAAAACAATTGCTCGTAAATTCGCTGAGACGAGTGAGGTGGTGGGCGGAAAGAGTTTAACCAATGGACACGTGACCCCGGGAAGAATGAGAGAAGGGTAGCGGAGTTGCAGAAAAAAAACAGAATGGTACAACAGCGAGAGAGAGAAGAGGGTTGAGGACATGCATCCACCATTTCCAGCATGGATCGTACAAGCATGCGGTATAGATTAGAGGTGAGTAGCGATGGAAAAATGTCGGTAAAAATCGATTTGCCTAGCAATCGATTTTTCATGAAAATTCAAAGCTCGACTTTTCAACGAAAATAGAATTTTTAACCTAAAGGTCGATTAATCGAAAAAATGGCGGTACTTTTTTAATACAGTTTTTACAAAAATATGTTCATTATACTTTCGAAAAACACATTTGAGATGTAGGTATAATATCCAAAAAAATCTACTTAGAATACATGCGTGATTTCTTAGAAGTAAAAATTAACAAATGCACGCACATTTAAGTTTTGGGATCGCCGATATTTACAATTCGTTTTCATAAATTTTTTTGATAGATCAACTGATTGAGATGCTTTCTTAAGGTGCGACCGAGAGCGCGATTTCCAATTTTACCGGCCTTTGATAGAGATCGAAGTCGAAAAATCGAGTTTAGATCGAAAGTTGAACATCAGGGATCTATCTCGATTTCCTCGGTCTTTGGCATTAATAACTCGATTTTCGATTTTAATCGAAATCGATTTTTCCATTACTTGAGGTGAGCGCCGCCGATACTAAATACGCTAGTCCACGCCGCGTCTCCTATCCCACGTCTGATTGTGATAGCCCGGAATATACTCATGCATATGATATTTATTTACTCGATATAAAATGTTGACACTGCCCTCCTAAATTCTTGGAGATCAACTTTTAGTGACCATTGGATACCGTAAAATCCATCGGGATAAAATAGCAAAGATAAACAAAGATGGTGGAGGAAACAGGAGCTTAAGGGCCATATTCCAGAACTTTACTGAATATTGAGTCCTTACTCTGCCTCGGTGTTAAGCAGCGTGAGATCTCAAACTTGAGTTGAGTTTGAGTTAGAGTTCGTATTTTAGAAACTAACTTCAACTCAACTCACTCGAGCTAGATTAATTTTTGGAAAATTTACAAAGTATAATGCATTAATTGTTCACCAGAAAATAACAATCTAGCAACGTTCTAGAATACGGCCCTATGATGAAAAACGGTTGAGATCCGCGAATCCGCTGATGGTGAAGAGGAACCTAAAGGTGTCTAAAGGCGATGATAAGTAAGAAATCGTTGATTGAGCGATTTAAAATATCTAAAATGAATCTCCGTCCGAATCACACCCGAAGAATGTAAGCAACGCGTTGACGTGAGGCGAATGAGAAAGGAAAAATGCAAATTTGGGTTATACTTCATCCGAGAGAACGCTGTTCCACAGTATAAAAAAAATAATCTCATAATATACGGGACCGCCTCGATGCGTCAACTTCTATGAATTCGAAAGATGTTCTCTTGAGCGAGCTTATTCTTTTGTTTACGAATTGGGTCGATGCTAGCAGCGTGTGTACGTATACTGTCTGTAATGCTCATGAAATAATGGAAAAAATTCCTCATGATTCCTAATGCCACATATTTGCCCGCGATGAATTGGGTGGTCGTGCGGTATGAGGTTAATGATCTGGAACGATCCGGAACAATTACGCGCGATTTGTCCACGCCAACGAGCCAAAGAAACCTGTTTGATCAATACACGGGGGTCGTCGCGTATTAAAAACACTGCATTCCAGAAGGCCACACAACCATGCGCCCTCAGCTCGATTGGAGGTTAAAGGTTTAGCAAGAATAATGATTGTTTTCTTCTCAATCCATCACAAAAATCGTATCAGCGAAATGGCGTGGCTGACCCACTTCAACAAACAGATATGGAAGACCCCTACAATTGGAATTCACAGTGATGGAACGTAACTTCTCCATGAATTTCGGTCAGAAAAATATAAATACATACTGAAGTTTGATGAAGAGTTGATTAACAAAATGTAAAACTAAGCCATGTCATAAATCTGCATTGAAAACAATCCGACATTTTCTCATATTTCTTACATTCAACTGTGCGTCGCGTCTACGTAGAGCATTTGTGTCGCATTACCAGCTAGGGATGCGAGCAGGTGGTAAATATCTGTAGGGGGCACCACTGGTTTCGAGAGCGGAGTGAAGTGTGGCCGGAGTGGCGGTGCTTGGGTAGGACAAACCACGCCCACTTTGACCAAAACATTGACAATCCCATAAGGGCCAATGTTTTCTATTTGATGAAATTTTGGTCATAAATCGTTAATACTTTAATATAACTTATGGAACGCACAATGTAAACCTGGTTTTTCTTAATTCATCGGTAGGCTTCACGAAATTATGACTCTAACTTCTTTTCCCACGGAAAAATTATTATCAATCTCCACAGTTACGTTCTACAACCAGCTCAGCTGAAAATAAAACTTTACGAGTGTAATTGCCATTTCCCTGCACTTATGCTGGATTTTAATTTTATTATAGCCAACGGAAATCTAACAATTACAGTAATAAAGTAAATTTTCAAGGATATTTCCACCAGTAAAGTGGCTAACAGATACAGAGTATATACATTAATAGAAGTATCGTGAATGATGACAAATATCCTATGAAAATAACCAGCGAAATATTAATGATTATTGTAACATTTTTCACTTAATTTAGTTCATTTTTGTGACAAAACTTAGACACCTAAAAATATCAGTCGGAGACTGACAATGAGTCCGAAAATTGTCAAACTAAGTGGCGGAACATTGACCACACTAAAAACTCGGAAACAGCGCCTCCAGAGATTTACAACCTCCTCGAAGGAATCAAAGATAAAAACAAAACAACAATGAAACGGATGGATTAAAGGCGTGGAGGAGTAATAAGCGTCTATTTTTAAATCTGAAATACGCTGACGAGTCACAGTAAAGACGTCTATGAAATAATTAATAAACCCTCGGTATTCAATTCAAAACCATAGCAAATATTTTATTGGGGAAGAGACATTATTCGAAGGTCAGAGATTATCTAATACGTCACGTACTTCAAACACCATTTCATCAATCACCAATCACATACAACAAACACTTCCATTCAAAGAAATTCGGAGCTGGTTGCAGAGGTAGTCCAAAGTTACGGCAAACAATGAGTTTTATTCTGACAAATATTTCTCGGGTTTGCATCCAGGTTAAAGCTTTTAACAACCAACTCCCGAGCATCACATTTACCATGGAGGTAGAAGAGAATGGGTGACTTCCTTTCCTGGACATCCTAATACATAGGAAAGAAGATGGGAGCCTAGGTCATTCCGTTTATAGGAAGCCAACGCATACTGACCTGTATCTCAACGGACAGAGCCACCACCATCCATCGCAGAAGGCCGCTGTATTATCTACCTTGGTCCATAGATCCAAGTTAATATCAGATAATACAAGCATCTCAGCCGAGTTAGACCACCTTAAGACAACATTTTTACGGAATGGCTATGGAAAACAAGAGATTTTTAAGGCCCTAAGCAGACTCAACATAAAACAAAAGAGTTGCCTGGATGAGCCGCCTGAAAAATCGCTATCAACAGCCTTAATCCCATATGTGTCAACCATATCTGGTAAGATCCACCGCATTCTACGACGGTATAACATCAAAACTGTCCATCTGCCACCACCTAAATTAAGGCACCGCTTGGTTAGGGTGAAAGATCCGATTGGGTTGAAGACACCAGGGGTTTATGGAATACCTTGTGGATGTGGTAAAATGTATGTGGGGGAGACAGGCCGAACGATTGAGACGAGGCTGAAAGAACATCGGAGATTTTTCAGATTAGCGCAACCAGAAAAGTCGGCCGTGGCGGAACACAGCATTAATGAAGACCATGTTATTAAATGGGACGACACCAAAATCCTTTGCCATGCTCAACGTTACTGGGACCGCGTAGTTAAGGAAGCAATAGAGATCCGCCTCAATCCCAAAAATTTCAATCGGGACACCGGCTTTCATCTAAGCACTACATGGAGACCTGTATTCAGCTGTATGAAAAACATAAGGGTTAAACGTGAAGAATTTCAAAAGACCTACAGCCAATCGGACGACACCTGAGCCGTATTGTTGTTTCCGTAAACGGTCGATCCTGTTCAGTGTGAAATTGAACTTCATTCAAGTAACACAGCCTTGAGGATGGAAGACAAGTCGTCTTCCGAAACGTCGGCTTACATAAAAGCTTTAACCTGGATGCAAACCCGAGAAATATTTGTCAGAAGTATTCACCAGGAAAAACTTAAATCGTTTAATGAGTTTTATTGTTCTATGAATACGCAAACAGCATGTACTTACCGATTATGGATTGTGTTTACCCAATGAAAAGTGGAATTTTAATTAATATCGGTATTAAATGCGCGGTACTCGGTAACATAGAGTAAGAGACTTAGTAGAGATACTTACTCTATGTTACCGAGTGAAACTAATGTCGGCTCTCTTCTTAGTAGTCTCTTAAGTGACTAATGACGGCTTGAAACTCGGGATACAGACGCCACATCAATCGAAATTCGGAAGACGACCATGGACATTAGAGGGTCGGGGTGTTTACTACTGCTTTTATCCTCGCAAAATCGCAATGGAAATAATGATTTCCTCGCCAGTTTTCCGCAGCCTTGGCCAAGTTCTACATCATTCCTGCAATAATGAGAAATGTCAACAGTCGATAAACTGTTTGCGAAATGTGAACATTTAAATAAAGCTTAGAAATCGGTTGCAAGGGGAATCGGGAGATAACAAGTAATGATAGGCCGTGTTGGAAATTGGAAGATCTCAATTATGGTACAGTAGAACCGCGCTATGTGCTGAGTGTGAGTGATAATAGGGTGGTTTCCTATTATTTTCTTATTGCCTAAATCGAAAGATTATTACTCCTGGAGTACGCATTTCGGGCTTTTAGATTTTTAAATGACGATATCCATTTTTCGCGATTAAATGAAAAGTGAAAATTTTCGAGCGCGCGAAAACGCGACGGCTAAGTATGAATACTGGGAAAAGCCCGTGTGACGTCATTCTGGTTCCCGCTTCCGCACTGTGAGGTGACCTTGGGGCGAGGATATTGTGCGCCACTGCGATGCTGGCTGCTAGCAGGTAGCAGAGTACCCTGCTAGCTGGTAGCGCTTGGCTTAAATAAGGATTATTAATGCCTTATCAAACGAAGGAAACTTTCAAACTTCAGACAGTTTTAATAGGTGATTATTAAGAGATGTTTCCCTGAAGTCTGTGCCTCATGCATCCATTGGTAATCTCAGACGATGTAAAACTCCTATCTACTCGTATAGAAACTAGGTCCCTGTGACGTCACGTTGAGTGGCATCGTATGGGCGCCAATCTGGCCTTTTTCGAATCCGGTTAAAATTGACCATTGCCATTCGTCTAAACTGGGAATTCTAAAACCAAATAATTTGTATATTATGAATACACTTACGGTGGATAACGAATCGCAATCAATGCCTTTCGTTTTCTTTGATGAAGGAAACTACCCTATTGCAATTAAATTCCCAAAGAATGATTGTTGCTGTTCTGGAAGACACGGCAGAGTAATATGCGACGCAGAAAAACTCAGTCAGTCATTGAGGCTGCGTCTGCAGTGCCAAAAATAGACCAGAAGGAGCGGGAGGAAGAGGATGCGCTGAAGATACACGAAGTGTGTGAGGATCTTAATGTGTCGCCGCAGGTGGCCAGACGTAGGTTCTGAGACAAAGGATACTGTAGAATCTCTTCCGCTCCATCCCTAAACACAGCTGACCCAAGCAGGAGATAACATAACCTAATCTCGTGAAGAGGATTCATTTAGATCGTCTGCCGCCCACAAGAGAGTACGCTGATGACGCGAGCTCAGATTGGACGGCTTAATTGAGCTCTTCCAAGCCTTTATGACTGAGTCAAGCGGGTGCGAGAACCCTCCCCTCTACGTTAACGCCGAGGCTGAGAAAATAAGGCACTCCGAGTCGTAAAACGAGGGAAGAGACTGAATGGGCGATTGAGATAAACTGAAGAGATGGAGAAAGGGTCGTTGAGAAAACGAAAACAATACGTACTTTAAGTAAGCAATGCGAGTAATGACTCGTGGTTTGCAGTAGGTAAAGGTATTGGTTGACCGCGATCATCTGTGAAGCCAAAAAATAAAAAAAGCTATAGATTAGTTAAAAATTCAACGGGTTGGTTGTTTAAATATACAACTCATTGGAATTTTGCATTCCACTGCATAGTTTCCTAATAATGAAGGAAGAGCGATCGATAGATTAACGAAAAAGAATTAAATGCAACTAGTCATAGCTGAGATTGAGAAAGGATCGTTTACGAAACGAAAACAATGCCTACTTCAAGTGAGCAATACTAGTTACGACCCATCGTATATAGCAGGTAGAGAATTGGATGAGCGTGATCATCTGCGAGGTCAGGAAAGTAAAAAACAACAGGTAGGCTAAAAATACTAATGGATGGTTGGATAAAAGTCCAACGCATTGCAATTGACCTCCATACCATAGTATCCCTAGTAATGAAGGAAGAACGACCGATAGATTTATGAAAAGTTAATGCAGTAAATGCAACTAGTCATGGAAATATATTCTTTCAATCGATGTGGATTGCAGGGGATGCAGCGATTGCAATGGTGTATACGTGGGACAGTTAGGAAGAAGTTTTGAAATCAGGAAGAAAGGACATTTAAGTGCTGAAGATGAAAAAAGTAATTTTGCTAAACACTTAATATGCAACCGCCATAGGAGCGATTTTTAAAATGAATATTCTAAAATTTTGCAATGACCGCCGTGAATTGGACTCTAGGGAGCAGTTAGAAATTTTAAAAATTATTGAAAGTCAGGACAGTACTCTTATCAATGAATATCTCTATCCATCCTTTTCCCCTATTCTGGCGTTCGTTTTAAAATTCATAAAGTAGCTAGGTAACAATAATAAGATAAGTAAATCATAATTTTCGCCTGAAGATGATGACAATGCATCGAAACACGTAGCGCGGTTCTACTGTACGATAATTGAGCTCTTCCATTTTCCGACACTACCTATCATTACTTGCTATCTCCCGATTCCCCTTGCATCGATTTCTATGCTTTATTTAAATGCTCACATTATGTAAAATGTTTATCGATTATCGATATTTCTCATTATTGCGGGAATGATGTAGAACTTGGCCAAGACTACGGAAAATTGGCGAGGAAATCATTATTTCCATTGTGATTTTGCGAGGATGTAAAAAAGAAGTGGTATAAGTAATTATTGAATGAAATAAAATAACTTTGTTTTATTCCACACTTTATTTTAAATAGCACGACCCGGGTTTCAAGATCTAGTGTTATCATCAGGTACAATTTTTAAATAAAGTGTGGAAAAAAACAAAGTTATTTTATTTCATTCAATAATGAAGCAATTCCACAAAATAACGCCTGAGACGGTGTCTTATAGTATAAGTAGTTGTGTGATATCCAGGAAAACTTAAAATGGAATGCCACAAAGTTAATCAAGAGTTAGTAGATTTTGGACCCATAAGTCCCCCATCACCCTTTCAACGCATAACATATCCGATCCAGGTGAGCCGTTTCACCTTCCCGCACAAAATCACCCCCGGAACAACAGGACGCTGCGCACCCAAGCACCCTTCTCCCACCCCCCAACGACTGATTGAAGCCCGTTCGGACGGTCGAGAACTAGACGATCGCAAATGGGACGAGCACGAAGATAAGGCCGTGTTCTTCGAAACCGTGGAGAAAAATAAAGGAATACAGATTCCCGTTAAAACGCAGGCAGGCGGTCGTAACATGCACACTTTTCCCCCGTTCCAAGCGACACCCATGGCCGGGGAGGTACCTACGCATAAATTTCCGGCCGCGAAAATGTTTCAAGGCCCTGAAATTCACGAGATCGCCATGGGAATCGGTTCTTCTCGGAGTCTTCCCCATTGGGAATTGTCTCGATACTTCCTCCGTACCATGGATATGAACTCTTTGTCCCAACATTCCCTCGGTCTTGAGCGCCGTATGGAAATGTGGCATAAGGAAAGGCCGGAAGGTAGGAGGTAGGGTTAGGTTGGAATAAAGATGTTGCGCCCCTATATAGGGCAAAAAATACGTATTACCAATTGAGACCGTGAATTCAAAACAGCAAAAGTGCATTCCGCAAAGTTTTGAGACAGACCATATCAGCTCCTCCGTTCTCCGCATATTTTACCTGCCTCGGTAGATTAAAATGTCCGTTTTCCACACAGCGCCCAAAGATGTCTTGACCGCGACTTTCCGTATTCTGAAAATTACCCCTAATCCAAATTTCCAAACCGAGAGCTTCCGAACTTCTTAGAATCCGAAGAAGATATTAGAAACCGAAGATTTAAACTTGAAGAAGTGGAATTTTTCCACACTGAAATAAAAACTTGCAGTTTTTCACGATTATAAAATTTATTCCGACCTAAGTTTCAATGTTACTACATAATATTAAAGGTAAAAATGGTGTTTAGGGCATTCACACTAACTTTGAGATATAGTTTCGCTTGTACTGCCATGCTAGCGTTTCGAATAAAATCCGAAGATCCAAGCGTGATAAGGTGGAATTTTTCCGTTACGTAAATCTTGTTTAAAACTTACGCTATTATCTTGAAACTGCAAATAACGCAGATTGAATTCTTTTCAAAATAGGCCCCTATATCTAAAACAAAAATGTCACCTCGGAGTAAATTATGGGATTAAATTTTCATTGATGACGTACAGGCATATTTGTATATATGTGCTTCATTCGGTGTGACCTGAACATTTTCCAGGTGTAGTCCAAGTTTTCGATTAGTGATAATTCACGAAAAATCTAGTCGATTGAGAGTAAAGCATGTTCATATTTCTCGATGTTAATGGTTTCAATTACAAAAGATAATTGTAGGTTAAGGCTTTTTGCATCTAAGTACGTTTACTTATTGGTTTAGAGACACATGTATCATGATTTCCTCAGCAATGAAACTGGTAGGCTTCCGGAAATAATTTTTTTTTACGGTAACGAACTCTAGATTGCTAAATTTAAATTATTATTCGCCGTGAAAGGAAATTCAGAAGACTGGGAGTACATGAATGAATGAAGATAGGGTAGGTTCGATAAAAACTGAGATTCAACATGGTCCGACGGATGAAGAACGAGATTTCCAATTATTTGTTGGCGGAAGAGTTAATTGCATGCATCGGGTTGAGGAGACATGTGCGATCTAGCTTTTACCTTCCATTATCCGTGACTGGTAGGAATGCACCGACCTATTTTATAAGAATTGACGGTGCAAAATGTTTAGACGCAACACGCCGCAATGAAAATGGTAACTCATGCGCAACGCATGCCCCGTGTATGCCTTGGATTTTTCCTTTCGCCTAAAACGCGCATGGCAACCGTTGGGCTCCCTTCTGGGAATGGCGAAACTGTTGGGATTCCATCACGAGTCTAATTCCTATTTACACCTAAATGCTGCACCCCAAGCCGCCTCTATAAACGTGTGGAAGTGTAAGGGCGCCAGCCGTAACCCTTAGCGAGAATAATAAAAATCGGAGCGTGTTATGAGAGGATGCAGTGGCGCAGCGAGGGGGGGTTTGTGGGATAAACCCCCCGCCCCCCATTGCTTAGAGAAATCTTTAAGTTTAATCCATTTTACTTAATGGAGTAGTAGGTATTACTTATGGAATAGTGCTAGGATTAATCAAATATCCCTCAGAAATCCGCAAAACTCGCAATTTTTGAACCATTAGGTAATCTTAAAAGTTTTCTGGAGAAGGGCCCCCGTAACTCCCACTTACCCTGGCGGGTATGCAATACCCCCAACACCTCCAAGTATTAGTTGCACCTAAAATCCCCCCCAGCCTTAGTTCTTAGATGCGCCCCAGAGAGGATGGACTGCCTCAGTACGAAAAATATCCTTTAATCTTCGGGGGAAAAAGTAATGAGGAAAGCTAAACGCATGGTATGGTCATGAATGTTACAATAGAGGATCCTCAAGTGTGCCTTTAATGTGTTGTCACCCACCGAACATCTAAATAGGTTACAGAAGTAGCAACTCGCGTCACTGGCGGAAAAAACGATCAGAGTTTCATGGGTAAATAAGGTATATATATGGGTGATGAAGTTGTTTCGGGTTTTCCAACGGGTGAGGCTCTCCATCTCTGCCGACGTTTCGATGGCCTAGTCGTCCATCGTCATCACGGAGAGCCTCACCCGACGGGAAACCCGAAACAACTTCAACATCATCATACGTCGGGAAAGCGTCAGATTTTTCTTATGATTAGGGGTGTCAAACGAAATTCAACGCAATTTTTTTTAGTGGAACGCATTGCACTCAACACCGCGCCACGGAGTTTTTAGGAACCCGATTAAAATGCGACAGAAGTGGCAGCAGAAATCAATCTCCTATGGAATGGTATTGTGACTTCTCTATGCAGTCCCCTAGGGTATGGTATTTGGAGGAGGCGACCGAAAGCTTGCGCCATTGGGGAAGGGTATGGAAGAAATGGCGGTGACAAACCCGGCGTTGTCATTAGCCTGCTCTTAACGAAAGGCACCAAGAGGACCACGGCTTCACCACAGAATAGGGTCCTACGGGCCCTATTTTGTGACTTAACGTACGAACTGATGGACGGAGTGTTGGGCTCGAAAAGTCCTTCGCACAGCATTCAAGTAGGGATCGCGCAGTCTGAAAATTCTCTGCAACCGCCGGGATTTGAAGCCGAGCCCACACGGTGGGAATTCAACACTCTAGCCACCACACCAACCCAATCCCCGAAAGATTTCCGTTTCGGGAAAAATCCATCTTATATCATAGTTTCTCTCGGACTTGGAAAGTTAGAGCAATGGAAATGATGCAATTTCAGATTTGCGCCTAGTAAGAGCTATGATAAAGATATTGAATTACTGAGAAAAGAAAGAAGAATGAATCATAAACGATAACACAAGGTATTAACCTGCCACACTATCCACTAATTTTTATCACAGTAATTCAGTTTGGGATGGTGGATGAAGATTGACGCCACTTCAATTTGCCAGCTGGAAACATCTCTCTGATCTCTGTTAGGCCGTACATACTTCCACTTAATGACATCAACATCTAAATCACCGATCGTTTATCCTCCCTCTTTCTGGTTTAACCAGCACTCAACTCTCGGTGAACGACCCGCAACGTCTCCTTACCTCCAATCATTTCCTCCCGATCCAATAATCTTTCCTATTTTATATCTCTCAAATCAACTCCCTATCCCCTGCAGTAATTCCTAACACTCACTCGTATGTCTTCCAAGAAGCAAATCGAAATTTATCCACACCCATACTTCCAAGTATTTGATGCATTCCCATCCTCTACCATGATATTCAGTGTTTAGTTCGTAGATTATACTAGACCACATATTAGATCCCTAACTAGACGGAAAGCACAATTTTCTCAAGGATGCACCAATGCCTCTCCTGAGAGAAAGCCTCTTCCGCCAGCATTATTCGTATAATATTTCATAGATCATCTATACCGCCCGGGGACATATATATATATTAATGCCCGGGGACAATTTCCCCATTACATGCTATTATCGTACATCACTCCATTGTTAATCACACTACAGGAACCGGAGCTTCCTTGGCTCCTCGATTAAGTATGTCATGGGGTCTGTGAGGTGGGAAGGGAAATATCTGTTAATAAATTCACTTCAATTTTTAAAATACGTAACAATTTACAGTACCTAGAGCTTATTAGCTGCATATGTCGCCAGAAAAATATATATCCTGTAGAGGCACTTTACAGAGTGTGATTTATGCCTGGAAGTTACATATGACAGACAGTGTCCATGGGGCTAGTAAGGTTAAGAGGACACATCCTCCCGGTTGAAAGGTCTTTCCTAATTCCTTCTTCCTACTTATTACTCGTACAAAACGAATTCTACAATATTGAAAGTGGCATGGTATATAAATTGGACCCTGTCGACATTTAGCTGGTTCTCAAATTTAAAAATTGTGTCGCTAATTTATCAGATGTCATTGTTTTATACGTGAGACGCAGGAATTCACAGGGCTATCGTAAAATAATGGTGCGTTTTTTTACAAGGTTTCAATGAAAAAAAAATCACTAGCTGTTTCATTTTTTTTCAAATTTTTCGGCTCGAGGAGTTTTTTTTAAATGTTTTATAAATTTTAATATCGGGACCCTTAGTCGCTCTACAAGAGAGTAACGCGGCGTCGACATTAGCCTACTCCTAGCGGAAAGCGCCAAGGAGATGACGGCTTATCGTCCCATCCGACGGACGGAGTGATGCACTTGAAATGCCCTCCTCTAGGCACTCAAGCAGGGATCGTAAAGCATCTGAAAAATCTCTCTAATGCCCTGATGAAGGTATAAATATAAACCGAAACGTTGGCAACAAATGCATTCCAATGTTTTCAAGATTTATCATTAACTGTAGAGGTAAAACAAAACTCAAGATATTTTTTAGACAGCGAGGCCACTTTTTCCCCGCCAGTGCCATTAAATGGAAGAATGGTTGGACACACTAGCACTACTTTTGCTTCGTCATTTCACGGATCACGAGCCGGGAGAGGGCGTTCAGTAACTCGACCTTCTTCAATCAGCTGTGCAACAAGCGTGGTTACTGAAATACTACCCTCCCATGACCAGTGATGGAAAATCGCCAGTCGATCCTTGATCTTCGAGTTTCGATCAAAACTTAAATTTTCGACTCCGATCATTGGGAATTTCGTTGGATCTCAACAGCGCCACAACCGCCCTATGATAACGCCATTCGTCCCGATTGAAAGACTTTCATCAACGACCGGTAAAATTGTAAAGCACGCTCTCGATCATCAAGATAGCATCGCAATCTGTTGATCTTCCTGAAAGAAATTTAGAGGAGCTGAATTGCTCCAAGCGGAAATCCCAAAACTTTAATTTCCGTGCATTTTTAAATTTTTATTAGCCATAATTCACGTTCAGTTCGAAGTAGATTTTTTGGGATATTTTTCTACTCTTTAGATGCGTGTATTTTTTGAGTTATCGAGGGTGTAGTAAACACGTTTTAGTACAATCTGTATTTAAAAAATAGAACCGTCGATTTTTTCGATTAATCGGTCTTTGGGTTCAAATTTCGATTTTTGTTGAAAAGTAGAGCTTTTCTTTTCGATTAAAATCGATTGCTGGAAAAATCGAATTAAACAGGCATTTTTCCATCACTACTTACGACCGCGAAATATCCCTTAGCGGATGATTTATGCCAGCCTGCCTAAGATGCAAATCTAAGGTGGCATTCCAATAACATTAGCTAATGATTTAAACACGTATTGAGTCACTGCCGGTTTTTATTTAATAACTGCTCGTTGCCCTCTTCTTACCTCGCGCGAAACTCCGAGAGATCAGTAAACAAAGTTTACGTTGTACACTTTCACGATACAAAAAAGTTTACATTGTTCTTCGAACTTTCGCTCTCACAATGATGTGTCAGCAAACACTGACACCAAAGAAAGTGGGAAAGCAAGCAAAAAAAATTACCGTACGTTTCTCTCCCATTTAGGAACGATTCTACCAGAAACAACGCGTCATATGCTCGTATACGACAATTTGGTACCATATTTCCCATTAAAATCAGAACAACTATGCTATTTCCTATATTTGCATCGTATTATAGTTAAAGATAATTTGTATACATACAAGGCTCACCAATTTTTTCAATGTCCCATGCGGACCAAAATCTTACTCCTTCGTTTTATCGTAAGTCCTTCAAATAAAAGATTTTTGTGAGCTTTCAAGTGAAATTACCTTTTATGTTCAAGGTCCTTTAAGAATATACCGAAGAATTCATGTTTCTTGCCTCTCAAAAAGATATGTTTCTTGCCATGTTTAAATGGTTCACCCTGAAACATTTATTTTAAATATCCTCTACCCGTATCCAGCCTGGGTTTTACTTTATTAAACGTTTCTCGCCTTTCTATTTATGAAGCAACCTGCTGGGTATTTTATGGAAGGGTAAGTTAGGAAGGATGGAGAGAAATCCGGCATTAGCCTGCTCTTAACGAAAGGCGCCTGGGGAACCACGGCTTAACGTCCCATCCGCCGGACGGAGTAGCACGCTTGAAATGTCTTCCACACAACACTCAAGCAGGGATCGGGCAGTCTCTGAAAAGTCTCTGCCACCGCCGGGGTCTGAACCCGAGCCATCGGGGTGGGGTGAGGGCCAACAAATTAGCCACCACACCGACCCGATCCCCTATAACCTGCTAATCTTAAAGAGTCATCTTAAATGAATCCCCTTGTAAAGTAAAACTACAGACACATAAACACAACATCCAAGTTAAGTGAAATCAAGCTATACTTCTTTTTATATAAAGTACAATCGGCTCTTCTTTTACTACACGAATGGAGGTCTCCTCATAATAGTAAAGGGCTCCAAAGTTATCCAATAACGGCTTTACCTACCTACCTGCCGCTAAAATGACATTAATGTCAATACTTGATTTCAACCATTCAGTTACATTGATTTGTGACACTTCTCCAAGCATTCCTGAAGCCATGAATTCGCATCTCACTAGCGTGTTTTCAATTCAATGTCAACAGGGGGGATACAGGATTTTTTTCTGGGGGAACACAAGGGTCTGACAGGTCTTCTCATATTTGAGATTAAAAACAAAATACAACAATGACTGTAGAAAATATTCTCTTTGATATGAAATTTATTAATATTAAATTAAATGATAGACGCTCGGTAATACACAAAATAAAACGAACGTATTGATAACCGTATTAAAAATCTGGTCTATTTTTCAATCGTCTGGGGGGCACGACCCCCTGTGGACCTCGCCTAAATCAGCTTATGAATTTCAGCATTGAACTGCCCATATTATCAATAAAGTATTGTCATGAGTTGGCCGATTTATTTCATCCTTATGGCGCACCTTCATCTGTTTGTCGTCAAAATAATAATTAGTCTTATTTTCCCCTATTATTCTACGTTCTAGCATTGCAACAAAACCAGTTAGCAATGATCAGCTTTTCAAATACAATTTTTCACAAATAAAAAGAGGAAATGTAATTTCTTCAAATCTAGTCGGAGGAGGGTACTTAATTTGTAATATTTAAAAATCTTTGCGAAGATAGCAATCTCGCTTGTTTCAGATTAATTTTGATGTTGTTTGTCGACAGACCTATCCCACCCGCACATCCCTGAAGGCATCAACATATGAAATACGAACGACAAATTTTCCGTAACAAATATCTACGATAAATTTTTCCAAAGACAACTTGTCTCTCCGCATTAAAAACTAGTAAGTATTTTAATATATAGGATGTGAGCTATACTCTATCATTTCTTATCACAGCTCCTTTTAACTAGAAAACTAAAACTAAAACTGGATATCTGTGACGAATATGACCATTCTTCGGAGATACCCAGCATTCACGCAATCTCAAACGATACCAATATCAATAAAATCAATGGATACCCTGTCTCGTAAAGCGATAAATTTAGAGCCATCAGCGAAAATAAAAGTAAAAGCGGAATAGTTGAGGAATTTTTAAATTCTCAAATATTTTTGCAAGGAGTCAATATATTTCATAATTATTCGATTAACTTTCTTACCAAATTCCATTTATTATTATCCAACATAAAATTTTTATATTTTTAACTATAATAAAGCTTCAAAATGTATACGATACTATTTTCAATAATGATAAATTCACTTGCATTTAACAATATTGAAATAAGCGTCAAGTGAAAAGTAATGAAGATACGCAAAGATGGCTTATGTAAGCGCAATTTGAATAATTAATTAATTAATTATTATAACGTGACGTAACAATTAACGTAAAGCAATTAAGACTGATGCAGAAAATAAATTTCTTTTCACTGCTCCCAATATAAACGAGAGTGGCGTAATGCTTATGTAATCATGTCCCAGCATTAACACGACGTTAATTACTACAGTGAATTGAACATGAATGAGTGGAAGACACTACCCATTAAAGCGCGAGTTTTAATTATAAATCCCATGAATATGAATACTGCACATCGAAGTCTATTAGGCAAATTAATTTTTTTACTCTGTACCCTTGCGTAGCTGTCTTCTTCAAACGCATGAAATGACAAACTCACATAATATTTTGAGCTAGTTAACTTAGATAAAGATGGATTTCGACGGAGATACATGAAGTAAACTGTCTTCTCATGAGGTTTCGCGCAAAAACGAATTTCCAGTCATTTTCATGAAAATTGAAAAGGGAAAATACGTTCTTCATATTGTACTTCATACATTGACGTCCAAAAAGAAGGGTTACCTTGCCTTGCCCCTTGGGTCATCCCATTTGCACTAGATAGAATTTTAATTTTTTTCGGACCCCACTTTCGGACCCCCCCCCCCCTTGTCCCCATTCTGGATCCGCCACTGCAGCTTGCCATATTTTTCGGAATTTGCATTTGAAAATCCATATTTTTACAATTGATTTCATAGTTACTTGTCTGAAGTAATAGGGGGCTCAATAGATTTGCACATGAAAAATTCCCTGAGATTTCCAGGTTTTCCAGACATTCTTTATTTTCCCAGTGGAGATATTGATTCTTTTACGTAAATTATAAGAGAATTTTTTATATGTATCTTGAATGATTTGCTCTAATGATCATTTTTTAACTTGCATATTAGGTAGAAATAGGCATAAAATTGGTACAATACGAAACTAAAAAATAGTCTTAGAGAAAATCATATCGCTACCCTTCTCTAGGCTATCCCTATCGCTACCCAGATTTAAATGTCACGCTGGCGCTCGGGAACAAGGATAAGTATCAGCCAGATTGGGCTATTAAGAGTATAAATCAAAAGAATAACAGCTAAAAATTGAAGGAATAAAATTTTTCGGGGTGATCGCCTAAGTTGGATTACAATAAATTAAATAAAAAATATCGAGAATCCAGAATTTCCAAAAGCATTTTATTTGTAAGAAGGAATGCAAAATAAAGCAACAGCGCGAAGGAAAGGCTTCGCAACTTGCAGATATAGGCATGTTCCTTATGCCGCCAATAACATGACAGCCTGGCAACTGAAACGCGAAGTAACAGGGACAAATCTACGGTCTATTACCATTTCATTTCGCTTAAACAATAGATGAAGACGCTACAGATACTCCCACTGAATATCAATGCTAAGACGAAAGCGTTATTCTACAAGGAGGCGGAAAAACAAGTATCCTATGGAGAAACCGTTTTGATATTCAGCTCTGCATCCGTTATAATAGCAGCGTTCTGAAATTATTTCCTGCAGAGGTGGGAGGAGCCTGCGACCAACTCAACCTTCTGCCGATGACAGCTAGGCCAGCGCACCCATAATGCCATTCGGTGGGTTTCCGTCGCCCAGAATAATATGCATCCATTTTTTTTTCTTTTCGTCGCTGCTCTCTCGCGCGCGCGAGTTGGAAACGCCAAAAGGAATGGGCCAAGATCCGGCAATGTCTCAATGTCTTTCAGCCGGATCTACTCCTAAAGGTCGTCCGCGAACAGTGCAGAGCCCCACTCCACTACGCCTGCATAACACCGTCCTCTTCCTATCGAGAGAGCCGACTCGGAATGGGAAATGGGGTGTTCCGAGAATGAAGGAGAGACCGAATGGAAGAAAAAAAAATTATACAAAAGGGCCAAATGAAGCACCGCATTAGTCACCCTTTCTCTGCCTTGACTCGCAAGCATCCTCTGGCGCTCCTATTTAGAAACTGGGACCTGGAGACAAACGTCGATGCAAGGGGGAACCGACACTCGCCAGGTGTCGAAACATATAGGCGCCGGGTTAGTCTCACGACATGCCCGCTTCGATATGAATCCATCGAAAACATCGGACAATCCACGACCGCAGATACATGACAGCGGGCGACACCTTCGGCGCTATCTGAAATGCGATACCGTTGTCGCCACGCGATACGCTAAAACATGAGGGAAGTCGACCCAAATCGACAGAATCCATCGCTGTCCTAATATCTTTCAGAAGGTTTTCGTTGACATGGTAGTCTAGAAGACACGTCAACACGTCGCAATTTTTAGCACAGGAGAACGAATTCTAACTTCCATTCGTATCTGGGCAACCTTATAAGCCATATCTTGAGGCATGATGGCCTGATGAAGACATTCGTTGGGGGGTAAGTAAATTTCTTGATCGGAAAAGGAAGACCTCGAACTAAATAAATGGAACAGGTACAGAAGGATGTGAAAGAGAAAAAATACGTAGGTGTGAAAAGATTAGCTGATGGGAGGATTGAGTGGAAAGCTGCGTCAAACCAATCTTAGGATTGTTGACTAGCTATGATTATGATGATGCGTATCTGAATGTTATGGAAACAGCAGGCAAGTAGAGCGAGTTTTATTCTACGACGATTCAAATACAAAATCCCAAGATAATTCATTCAAACATTTGTGAATGCATTCCTCCATTTAAGCAGTAAAATTATCTTTAAACAAACGACCAATCAAGAATTTAAAATATTATCGTACATCGTCAAATGACCTTTACCTTCGATAATTACATAGAAAAATCATCACGTTGTACGCAGGTTAATCAAGAACAGAACTTATTTCGAGTCAGTTCCTCAATCCTTGTAGACATTTGCGATGAAAGTAACATGAGTAGATTACTCGCATGCAAATTTCCCTCCATTACCATAGACCAATGAGTAGTATCGCACTGCAATTAATTTTATTTCATAGCAATTCTTACGCGTTTCATCAGCACGGACGATAATGACTAAAATAATTGTTCTATCCTAAGGAGGGTACAAAATCGGAGAGGAGTAAGAGAAAATTTACACTTCAGTAGGCACGTATGATCTCAGATGGTAAACGCAATTAAAATTATCTCTCTCCTCATCCCGAGAAACTTTGAATTTTTCAATCGAATAAGATGATAGTTACACGCCGTGAAAATGCTATATACACTATTTTTTATATTTTTCCTTGTAAATATAAAATGTCAATAATTAATTTAAATTCCACGAATATATTGTACGGATAGATATGAAGTAATAAAATTGACAAGATAAGGTTGGATGTGATAAGACTCAACTTAGGCCTCATTAACAGTAGAGGTTGGCTTAATTGGGTTTAATGCTAAATAAAAATACAAGTCACTATTGAAGTCCTGAGAGGTTAAAACGTTATGCTTAGTGAACTCTATTCATCTCAAACAAAAGTTTTCGAATTGACAGCTGAAAGAAATCCTTGCACATTTGGATTCAGGAGCGGCATTGAATCCGTTTACATGATGGCACTGTTAGCTATCTCGCATTGAAACTCATCTCAGTTCGAACTTTTCAAAAGCAAGCTCCTTGACACAATCATTACTTCTGGTCCAGAAAATATCATGTGAACAATAGAGTGAAGGATATTCATCCATCTTTGGAATACAAACTATAGCGTTCAAATTTAGGGCGCGCGTAACACTGGAAACATATCGTCTTTTATTCATAGCAGAACCGTCCACGCATCGCATGAATAGCCTTTCTTCCTCCGTCGACCACTGAGGGATCCTTTTAAATTTACCATCGACATCACGTTCTCAACAGACGAATGCACAAAAAAATCTTGGCCGCACAACATGGTGATGCGTGGATAGATGCTCCCAAAAGGTACACAGGTCTTTGCTAGCAGCAAAATCTAGGAAAGGTGAAGTTTTTACAATTAAAAAATACTAAAATGTATTGCATCTACAATTATAGCCACAAAAAATGGAATAAACACATGCGGCTTCTGTTTCGGCACGCGAACGGACGAGGAAATGAAGGCCCCCAGCGTAGTGAGTCATAATATTAGAGCCCCACCATATTTCCAAGTCCGACAGAAGCGATAAATTAAGAGAGATGTTTTACCGAACGGATAGATATGGGAATTCGTTTTTCCCCCGAACCCTAAAAGGACTTTAATAAATGCTAGTCGCCATTTCGTTGGAGCATGGAGGAAATGCTCTTTTTATGTGTAAATGGCTGGTGTTCTAACACTCCCTGCCACACGTCTTTTAGGCGGCTTTGCAGGGTAGTATGTAGATTTAGATATCTAATTCTCTGCGCTAATTCTTTCCCGACTCAAGACTGATAATAAAAAAGCACAAGCCATTCGAAAGACACAGCCATGAAAAGGTTGATTTAAGTATAGTATAGTTTAGTCAGTAGCCCATGGACAGATTTTAAGCTCTAGCATAAATAAAAATACTGAAGGAAATGACCACAAACTATAAATGTTGACCAAAACCCTGAAGAGCCCTTGCACTTTGAAAATAAGGACTTGTTAACCCACCATTCTTTTTTATTTACTTTTTTGTCCCAAGTTAGGAATACTTCCCATTACTTCGGAGACCTTTGCTTTTTATTGTTTGCATTATTTTAAACTGAAATCCTCTAACATGGGACACTGTAGTAGGTTTTTTTATTTACATTTGATTGTAACATTGGAAAAAATCTAATAAATCAACATTACTCTTTTTGAATGCAGTATGATCATGCAACAATGGATACCACCCTGAGAACTTAAGCTGTTTACATCATGGCAGCGGACATTTAAAAGTAAAAAGTTCCCTTTGGTCCCAAGTTAGATCCCTATCCCAAGCATGGGCTACACAGTGTAACGAATTATCTATCATTTAGGGAAATTTTAACATGCGAGCAGTGGCGGTTGGTTGCAATATATCCAGGGTGTGCATTAAGGTAGTATTCACCATAAGGTAGGATTTTTCTGAGTGAGAAATAACGTGCAGTTCTGCCCCAAATTATTTTTTCACTGACTTCATAATTGACTGAATCGGAAGGATAACTTTGGATAACCATTTGAAGAGTAAGTTTCCTTTTATCATGTTGTAGAACTATCTTGAAGCATAGCATGGTTGCACTGCAGCGAAAACAACTTATTACTTCGTTACGGTATCACAAAACGCACGATTCATTAAAGTGGTTTTCCGCTATCACTTCGTACCGTTTTAATCCCTCTCATTACTTAGTACGTTATACCCCACCGAAAGTCAAAGCAATTCAAAAATATATTCAAGCACACATATAAACGAAGCATTCCGTCGTCTGCGACTTCCAAAACAAATCATGTGGTCAGAAACGGCATTATCGTTAGAATCGAAATACATTATCGATAGTCGCACCAGTGTGCATCACTTCTGCGAAGAAAATTCGCATTCATTCACCGTGTAAAGCGGCACCGGCGAATGAATTTAATTCGAATGAACATTTGAATGAAAATTCACCCTGTAAAGCGGCCTTTAGAGAAGATACACGGTGATGAAAAAGAGCATGAAGTTGAAATGAAGGTTGCTAAATGGCACTGAATGCATTGACGGACTAGGATCCTGAGCGCAGGTAGTGTAGGTAGCAGCTACTTTACCAGCGAGTTTCTCACCAAATACGTCGTGTTGAGTCTGCTCCCAGCACCCATTTGAGCATGCCATGCTCCTCCGCTTACCTCGTCCCGCCCAAGCACCAACAAGCGATCGCGTAGACCAGGGGTCTCCAATTTACAAGGCCACGAGGGCCACATTCCAAGTTCCGAATCGCCCCGCGGGCCGGATAGCAAATTTGGCGATGACTGAAGTATTCGATACCAACGTCTACTGAAGTATCCGGTATTTCTTGTTTACGCACAGTTGAAGGCGATTTTGACGTGCAGTAAAGCGCTTTAATGCTCCTAGCGGCGTCTCAGAGTTAAACGAGCGAGAATCGCGCGCTACTTGAAACGAGTGCGCTAGCCGGATGAGAGCCCTTCGAGGGCCGGATCCGGCCCGCGGGCCGTATTTTGGAGACCCCTAGCGTAGACCTAATATACGTCCAGCGCGATGCCATGGGACCGCACACTTATAGAGCGGTGAATCCGCCAACGTGATAACTCTAGCGTTTTAAGCTACATATCCTATCTATTTTTTGACAGGATTTTTATCTTTCTCGTTGTAAAGGAATACATAGTTTTCTCTTATAATTCTTAATACATAGTTTTGGGTGTGCACTTGCTAACATCCGTATATGCACGCGCTGCCACTGCATGCAAGGTCGTTTACTTTTAAAATCAGTTCTTAGCTCATTTGGAGTAAGTCATTTCATTTCTTCTCACAACAGCGGCATTAATTTTTACGGTTAACATATTTTTACTTTCGGTACTAATAATTTATTGCACTACCCACACGATATGTATAAAATATGGATACCTACTTCTGCTGGGTAAATGCTCATTCGATATCCAACTCGACCGCTAATTATTTTACGTCAAACACGGAAGATGATCAACCGAAAGGACCCAGGGAGCATAATTTACCTCTTGCGACCAGAGTAATTACTACCTCAAACATTTGCATCTGCATATACGACTTCCGTTTCGACGTGCGCACGGAAGAGATATGATAAAGAAAAAAATGCGCACGTTTTGATAGCCATCTCGCGGCGAAGAAAGCGGAGAATGACCACCGGGAGGGGGGCAGGATGGGAGAGGAGGGGTTCCCCGGGTTGATTTATCGTTCGCGTTCCTCCTCCCATATCTTCAACCATTCCTCCTCACTTGCAAGTTGCTGAGGGCATACGCACACAACAACATAGTTTCTCACAAGACAAGTGGTTTAAAAATCGGACGACCTCGATTTCCCTGCTACCCAGCCGAACATCAACCCACCTCTTTCCCTGCGGACGGACCAATACGTAACTAAATAACTGTTCACCACTCAAAAGTCGCCTTGGGCAAGGACGTATCTGGCGCCTGGGTGGATACGAAAAAAAACAACACACACACACATGGATACTCTCCCATCGCAGCCGGACTCTCGAATCATACGGTTGGGAAGAGCGATGGACGAAAAGAAAGAGGTGGTGGGCTGGGATACGAGCTCTTAGAACGTTGACCTCAAATGAAGGAAGACGTAAACAACGGACTTTTTTTTCTCTATCTTCAACGCGTGAATAGAAGGGGCTTTGGCTAGGATTTTTCTACATCTCTCTCCCTTTTAGTATTTAATTTAAATTGTCTTTAATTTTTTTATTGTTTTTAATTAATGAACGGAAGACTGCTAGTATCAAAGATATATTTTACACGTTTTACCTATTTATTAAACTACTTCATTCGTTTAAATATCCTTATTTATAAACTATTTATTTATCTATTTTTTACTCGTTACATATGAGTCAAACAGGTTGCTGTTGGAGAATTGTTGAAAAATGATTAACTAGGCTTGACTACATCATACCGTCAGTGCCGGAGGAATTAATTGTAATGAATTTGGACCTACTATACAAAAAACACTTATCCTGCGTGATAAAATGCCTGATGCAACTTTATAAAAGAGTCCGGGCCTAGGGGTGAAGAAAAGGCCAGATTGTGGCCTCGCCTGGGTCTGGAAAAATAAATCTCAAGTCAATTTCCTCTCTCTCTCTCTCGCCACAAACTTACTGCCAAATCTCTTCCTAGACCGCTAATTAATAGATACAGCGTTTGTTGCATCCCTACCTTGAAGAAGGAGAACATCACAAAGGGGCTATGGGGGGTGGGGGGGTGTTGGAGTTACCGTGGCGCCAAGGAGATTACGCCACGCGATAAGGCGTGCGAGAGAGAGACTTGACTCGGGAAAGCATCCTCATTCGCCTCGATTTCGAAAGGGGAAATTTGTTAGGCTCCATGACTCGTGCAGGGCCGAAAATTTCAAACAAGGTCACCAAGAGAGTAACATAATGATTGGTTTTCTTCGAGTGTAAATAACCTCCTCATCGTTTCATACCAAAGGCACACTAGAGTAAATTAATTTCCAAGAATTAGCAATAGTTATCTATGATGCCGGGTTCCAGTCCCGCCTGGGCAAGGTTTTTTTAAATGTGTTGTTGAAATATATTAAAATGATCGTAATTGGGTGGAACCTGTGATCATTACGGACATTATTATTTTTATTTCCAGTCCTAAGTTAAGCCTCAATCACAAGATCATTTTTTTTCCGTCACCCAGAATGATAGCTCAAGCGATAGCTTTTTACGGACCGAATGAGTGATCGCCCGACCCATCATTTTCTGAATCACAAGTTCATTCCCACCGACCTTTTTTCCATCGCCTGTTCATCACTTTCCGTACTTACAACTGTCATTCAATTAAATGCAAAGTGTGGTATTACAATAATCGTTAGCGGCCTGCATTCTGATTGGCTGAAGGACGATGCAAGCTATGGTTTCGGCGACGGAAAAAAGGACGAGCCGAGTGATGAAAGAAAGAGGTGGTAATCCCATCCCTCAAGACATCGCGAACAATTATCATGATAAATGGTCATTTTTCCACTATCACAGGAGCTGCCCTCCAAGGGGATGGTAAAAGATGATCGTGTGATTCAGGCTTTAGGCATGAGTTTCGTGTAGTAAGCTGGATATAAACGTCAAGTGGACACCCATTCCCCTTGACTTCTGCTCCGAAGGCAACCGATTCGAAGTTATTTTTCCAACGGAGGGGAATATTGAACCCTTTTTAAACTCCCAAACTAACAGGTCGATCACACGCAGTGTATTAATCACTTTTCCTTCGTTTCCAGGACATGTCAGTCCATGAACTTATGCCAAACGGAGCAAATAATACGACGCTTCTTTTGACTCGCCAGAATCAGAAAAATTCACACAACTGCAGCATTATTAGCAGAAGAATTAATTAAAAAGCAGAAAGTTTGAAATCATTAGTTTAGGGCGAAATATTGCAATATTTGAGTTCACATTCTAGCAAGGCGAATTATATTTTTAATCCCCACAACGCCTACAGAAAGGCTTAAAAACCTTTTGTTCCTTTAATGCTGCCTATCTTAATTTTCATAACTAGTAATTATTTTAATACTTAACAGCCATTTTGGAAATATTTCCACAGAAAATATGTCATAAAGACTGAAAAAAGGTACACAGAATCACCAATTTAGGACAGGTATCTCACAGATAGATGCAAAAAAGACACTACCAACGCTAGCTTGCGGCCATTTAACAAGGGTTTCTAGTTGGAGATAGTATGAGTACTCATGCTTGAGTAACCTATTAAAATTGCATGTACCATACGAGGTGTGTTCAAAAAATATCGCGACTTTTGTTTTTTTTCAAAAATTATTTATTTATTCATGAATATCTATGAGTTCTTGCCACAGGGTAGAACGGTCAATAAGGAATATTACCTGCAAGTTATGCGCAATTTGCGCGAAGCAATCCGCCGGAAACGCCCGGATTTGTGGAAGAACAAAAATTGGCTTTTGCACCACGATAACGCCCCTGCTCACACATCGTTGCTTGTGCGCGACTTTTTGGCCAAAAACAACACACTAATGATGCCGCAGCCACCGTCTTCCCCAGATCTGGCCCCCTGTGACTTTTTCTTGTTCCCTAAACTGAAGATACCCATGAAAGGACGACGTTACGCTACGATTGACGAGATAAAGACGGCATCGAAGGAGGAGCTGAACAAGATAAAAAAAAATGATTTTTTGAAGTGCTTCGAAGATTGGAAAAACCGTTGGCACAAGTGTATAATATCTCATGGGGATTACTTTGAAGGGGACAAAATAGATATTCATGAATAATAAATAATTTTTGAAAAAACACAAAAGTCGCGATATTTTTTGAACACACCTCGTAATGTGGAATAAACATATATTATTATTATTATTATATATTACAAACAGTGATCAAAACTGATCAGGTACCCCGGTTTAGAACATTCACAGCGCATCAAGCGGCATCGTGATAAAATGGGAAAATGGTGAAATTACGGTAGCTAATTACGAAAGTTATCAAGGAAATAAGACAACGGTAATTCACTAATACAAAGTATAAATGGATTGACGTTAATCAGGGAATAAATATAACCAGACAGCAGAGAATGAATGAAAACCGAAATAGTCCAGAAAATGAAATATTATGGCAGGTCATGAGTGTTTCGGCCAGTGAGACTACATCTAAGATTCGCAACATTTTACAAGAGTACCCGTTAAAAAGACCGTAACTCCATAATTGACCCAATAAGTTGGCCCACTCTCTCGCAGCATATTAAAATGCCGCCCTAGGTTTGAAAATAACTTAGCTTCCCTGTCTTTGATTCAACACAGCACCCAGATCAACCCAAAGGGTGCACTTATTGGAGGATTTAGATTTCACAGACAGAGCAAATTTCTCGCAGCTTTCATTTCTTTGAGCGATAAATATACTTAGGAAACGCCGACCGAGTAAAGTACTCAAACGAATGAGGTTTTCTTAATTCGTGGTCCAACTAAATTAAAGCTTACATTTTTAATTTAATGAAAAAGAGAGATGGGAATTTAAAATTTTACAATTTGCAACAATATATACGACACATTTCGACGTGGTCGTAAAGCGTCGTACATCTATAAATATAAAAGAAAACGTCTGTTTGCCTGTACGAAATGCGTTTCCATACGGCTGCATGGATTGTTAGTACGTAGGTGTATCTCATGCTTTCAAAGCCCGTAGTGCTACTTAGGATGTGTCTGATGCGTCCTTTGCGTCTTTTGTCATAACCGTTTATTACGTCACGACACACAACTTGTGGTTGGACAACCTGCCGGGAAGGCACACATTTTGATATGGTCCTAGTGAAAACATAACTCAAAAGATTCTACTCTTCTCTATTAATCCTCTCGGTGCAAATCTTTTGTTGGTATATGCGTTTAATGCGCCCGCCGTTTTTGGTCTACGCACGCACATAATGATCAATGTTCAAGGGCGGGGTGTAAGCTGATCCCGTACGCGATATACGGAAATCGTTTTTCCATTGTCTGCTGAATAACGTCTTCAACCCACTGTCATATTTCATTTATGAGTCAACCGTAGGATGCAAATGGGGGGGGGGGGTAAAAATGGGGGTCGAGGTAAAAATCCTTTTACGTGATCGTGAATACTCAAGTTTCCTACTTCACTGGGTACTATCCTTCCCGAGCAACGCCGGATGGCCTGCTAGTTATTAAATAAATTTGTGTAACAAATTCCATGTCTTCTTTTTTCATTAAATCAGGATTTCAGGTTCCCACTACACTCCTCCTGCCTTAGTTGCTTACATTTTTAAATTTCACGGCGCGTTGATTTGGGAAATTTGAACTTGGGACGGAAATAGTGCCATTACGTATTCAGTCCCGTCACGATGGAAAGAAAGGTTTCAGGACACCAGCATGCTTGGCTAGGTTCTAAGTATGCGACAGGGATTTCTCGGGTCACCGGATCCCAAATTGGGTGTCGTAATGAGGATTAGGTACGCTTCAACCGTCGTATATCGAGTGACTGATGGGAGGATAAACTGCGGACCGCTGTGCAATTTCCATTTAATGGCTAGGTCTGCTCCCCCTCTCTACCGCACAATTCTCCGCAACGATTCCCATTCTCCCCAATTACCCACTTTCCAAAATGTTACAAATGATCTCAGCTGTCACGTGCACCCGATGGAAACCGCCTCTCGTCCTCCCCGGCGAAGATTTGAGCAAACAAGATTTAACCTCAGTTTTCACTGGGCAACGCATCTTCGTTTTTGCATCGCGGCGCGAGAAATTTTTATTCTCTCATGCATTTTTTCCGCGCAGATCGGTGAAACGGGTCCTGGATAATTTTTTGACCACATCGCGAGGGACTTTTTCCCATCACGTCATTCAATGAGGTTTACCTCTTCAAACACCTATTTTTTCCCCAAATTTCTTCGAATAATAGCCACGTTTGATTCGGTGTTATCTCCTTCCTAAACTTCATAGTATGCTATAATTACTGTTTATTTCAGAGGCTGGTGAATCTTTCATAGAAATTTTTTTCTATGCATCTACCTAACACTAATATCGTTAGTTTCCTTATCGTCTTCCGATAATAGTCACGTTTGATTCGGCGCTTTCCCCTACTAAAACCTAATCGTACACAATGGTATAATTATATTCAGAGACTTAATAAATATTCCACAGCAATTCGTTCCCACGAATTCAACAGTAATCGAGGTTTTTATAAATTGTTTGATACGTTAACAAAGAATTCTTTAGCAAAATTCTCATTATGAAATACAAAAATAGCAATTTACCATCAAATTACCAAAAATTTCATTACCAAATGTGTTGCACGTTTATTACGCTTACTTTACACTGTAAAAATTTGTAAGCACACAATATACGATACAGTCTAAGAAAAATACCTTTTCCAACCCATAGATGATGCTACACCATCAACAAGTAGGTACATGCTGATGAAGTATCCTCTGTAGATAGGTACGCACGTTCACTTTTAAAGCTGAGAAAAACATCGCTATGCAGGTCACTAGGAAGATGAAACTTTATGAAGTATATTTCGTTTGGGAAGAAAGCAATATTACGTGTTTATTTATAAGCTGCTGAGTGAATGGCGTCGAATTTCACATTAATACTTAGGAAAAAAATATCAGGAGAGAGAATAGAGCTACGAACCTTAGAAGTTACAGTGCATAACGTAGTCCACTACGTAGTCGAGAATGCTACATTCTAGAGGAAAAACGACACCGAAAGCCATAAAACCCTTGCAATTGCCACGAAAATCATGAATCTTGGATAGAATATATCTCTCAATCACTGCTTCAAATTAAAGGTAAATTTGGATGGGCAAGGGTATAACAAACCATGGGACTATCCTTGGGCGGGCGAATTTCATAAATTGAGAGTAGAAACCCAGCTTCTTTACTGTGCCGCCCCTCACTTCGAATATTTTAATTAGAGGTTCATCACAATCTATTCTTCTACATTTGGGCTTAACACGGGATTCATACTCAAGACCCTTCGATCAGCAGCAAAGCACTCTAACAACTAGTCCACTAATCTCCCCACACGTTAGCACAGCGGCACGGAAATCCTGGATCAACCTTTCGATGCGTTAAATGAGAGTTGGGCAGAGTTTTCAAAAATCAAATATAAATAGTTTCTTTAAAAAAGTTTCCTTCATACAACATCTTTCAAACTACTTTTTTCAAAAAAGTATAATAATAATATTTATTACCTCTGACTGCAGTACTCCTAAAAGTACCAATTTACATTTACTTCATTCGACTAAATAATATTTTTGAGTGGTTCAGGGCATTTTTATTGTGACGGACCAAAAGACAACCCTGTACTAAATCAAAAATACTAGTCAAGTAGCAACCAGTGTACAGGAATAGTCCAAACCCGTCATCTCTCACTGCCTAGATCAAGTTGGAAACGGAAGAACGTAGACAAATGGGTTAGGAGTAAAGTGTTACAGAAGTGCCTCCTCCTTGCCTCCTTCTCTCTTGTTGCTTTCATCCCATGGTATAACCTACTTTTTCTCAGCTCTACCGGGCTCTATAGACTTTTCCAACAGTGAGTAACAAATTCCAAAACTTTATTTATCTAAAGAAGATTCTGTTCGTCTACATATGAACATTTCTCTATTCGTGGGTAATAGAGGTATCCTAAATAATGTCAACATAGTACCATACAGTGGCCATATGACCATATAGTATATAGCAGAAAATAAAAAAATGATGAAGATTTGAAGAAGAAAATGTGGCGAATACAGAAATTATTGCGACATAGATATAAAGATTTCTGAGTAAGACGTAGAAATAACCCTCGGTAAAAAATTAATTTTCAGCTTTCGAGTACATTTTAGTACATAGCTACAGCTATATCAGCTAATTTCACCGCACTAGAACCGCAGAATCATATGATAAAACACATTATTACGCTCTATACCAAACTTCTACTATTAAACGGCTATGTTAAGCTAGTTCTATTTGCAAGAGCTGGAAAAAAAGTGGAGATATCAAGCCCTTCCTTACTTCCTCAAAATAATTCGTCGTTTCAGTACAATTCAACTAGATGACTTGATTTTCAATTCAGTTTCAATGCAACTAGGTGATTTTTTCAAGCGCGTCTTACGGCATAATAACAATGAGTATTAGACATGAAAGGACATACCGAGCATTTTGGTGATAAAAAACAGAAAAGCAAACATAAATTTCTCAGTATTTTCCATGGAAAAATTTTCTCTCAACCGGGAATGAAACCATGGACCATGGAATTTTGTACTTCCTTCATATATCCAAGGGTCCATGATTCGATCCCCGGTCAAGGTGTATTTTTATCGAGGCAATTAGTGTAAATTTCACCACCGTTCACACGACAGGTCCGAAATATTCCACAAAATATTCCCAAGAACGTAAAAAAATACTCACTATTGTAGCACCTTCAGAGACATGAGAAGTATCGACAACACAAAGCCGAAAATTTCGTCAGACAAGGGCGAGAGGATAAAACATAGATGTTTAAGAGGCGGGAACCATTATCAATGAAGTGCTACTCCCAGAAAAATTATTTACGTATAAAAAACATTTAGAGGTTACATCGCTTGGATAAAAGCTAGCCGTGCTTTTAAAGCTATTTAAAGTTTCCTAGGCTGCTACATTTAAAAATAGCTTTTAAACCGGGATATGCTTTCATTACGTGAAGGTGCTATTACACTGCGAAAAAGCCAGCAATTAATTGCTAGTAATTGGGGCAATTAAAGAAAGGTGAACGGGAAAGGGTGCGCAGATATTGGCCGTTAGCAATGGTTAGCATGTGACAGTCGGCGCCAAGGGGCTTACGCTTAGGCATGACGTGTGAAGGGTTATAAATATGTCTAGAGCGTAAACACAGGTTTCCTTCGACAAAAATGCAGATTGAGGTGGGATAATGAATTCTCATACCCTTAGAAATCCATCACTAAACGTGATGAATGATACGCATTCAGTATAACTAAGCTAACTCATACCAAACTTATCATATTTTCTGAAGATTCTTTTAATGAAATTCAGTCAGTTAAATTATATATTCTTATAATAAGCTCATTCTTTGAAAGAATAGATAAAAATTGACGTATTTTTTAATGAATCTAAGTAGGCCGTGGATGTAAACATTTTTTTTCACTGATCCTCTTCTTAGATGACCGGAGTATAATCTAGGATCAACTATCCTCTCCTTTAGTTCCATTAGAAACCTTCACTCTATTTTCAAACAAGATTTTCATTTTACCGCTACGACACTCATATCGTAGACAAAAAGTAGCAAAGATGAGAATTTTTTTTCGACAGTAAATAACTTAGTATATTATACACTATACTTTTATACGTAACATGCATTTCATCGTTCATGTATTTCATGCGGAAGTCACAAACTTATGATTCCTTCTTTCCTAAATTACTTATTTCCACAAAATGAGGTCTACATCAGCTTCTTAAATTCGATAATATAAAAAATCTGAAGGTTAATAATATCCGTAATATCACCCTATGCATACGCGCCGTAGTTTTAATTCAAATCTTGCAAATCAAAACGGTAAATTGTATCACTGACTGGTGTGCACATGATGAAACGTGTCCCGGAAAAAGGGAGTGTTCAGAATGCAATTACGATTAGGAATGAAATCTCCATGAAAGGTAATGCGGTTGCATCAGTAATTTATACGTTTCGCTCCAATACTTTATTTTTAAAAATGGAATACGAACTTGAAAACTGATTAGAACCGGGCAAAAAGCCCGCATGATTAGTCCAATACACAAAAATAAACCAGGAATACGTTTATCAGAGTTCTGCTCGCGCCAGGCACGGAAAACTTGCCTTTCACTAAATGGATTCCAATAAAGCCTTATTTTATGTTTTTTTCCTCAAATCACGATATTAAATCGAGGTCACTATAGAAGTTTGTGCGAGAAACGAATTAAATGTCATTTTCGTTAAAATTGCAAATTATACTCTTTTCACTGCACTCATCTATTTTCGGTCACAAAATTCATACTTCCCTCACCATATTTTCTGGAAGTTTAATTCGAAAATCCGCATTTTCACAGAGTTCCTAATAATAGTAATTCCCTAATCATTGTACAAATGCTGATTACTGTGAGAATATAGAATATTTTGACATAAAACTTTTTCGCCATGCCATAACAAACAAAATACAACTACAATTAAGGAAAACCGCTGCACCTTACCACTTTTTTTACTCTTAGCAAATGCGTGCAGTAATTTATTACATTATCTACAAGAACATAGAGATATAGTTGACTCAAATAGGTGAAAAAATTGTTTTAAGTAAAATATAAGGAGTGACTTATCCGCATTCTAGGCTCCCTGATTTTGCTTTTTAACCTCAATATACGCAATCTTTTATGGCAATGAGATTTTTTAAGAAAATATGCGACAGGTCTTTGTATTGAATCGCGAAGTTGCGAACCTATCTCCTCAAAGCCAAACAGACATTTGCAAAATATTTTATTGAAGGAATACGCAGTACTTTTCCAATTTAAAGGCCACTGATTCACCAGTCCATCAGACGGAATGGATCAGTTACCAATGGAAATACATAATGCACAAAGCGTACGCCACGCACATCATTACACTCCTCCGAATTTCCAGTAATCAAATGACCAGATCACACGCCGAGCAGAGTTACTAGCTCTATTGGTAGCCCTCTAGCTCTGGTATTTGACGCAACGGTAAAAAATATACTACTTTACATAGGCAAGGGATATAAACTACACTAATAGAAAGAAAATGATGAATTCTGCTACTACTCCGTATGGTGGATGAAACTCAACAAAAAAATTGGCATCGCTTGACTCAGCTACGGCTTGAGTTAGGAAATACTTAGACGGGATTTCTTTCAGTCGATGGAAACGAGAAGCTCAAGGGATAACTTGATGATTAGAGGCACTCTTTCCGAAGGCGTCAAACAAAAAACTTCCGCATTTGTGAAGAACAAAATGTTTTTTTTATACCTGGAGAGTGTGAAAAATAATTTAATTCCGCAAATATTTCAAATTTTTTCTGATTCCCAAAATATATTTTAACTACTTGGTGGAATCCCTCCTTGCCAATTCATATAGTGACTATCATGCATAAATAATATTTATCATTTATCTCTTTCGCAACCATTGATGATTAATTCACTTTCTTTCTATTTATAGGTAAGTGTAATTCCAGATCCTAGTCGAGTCGATTCCAGAGTCGTAGTTGAGAATTTTCTCCGCAGCGGAGTTAATGCAAACTGTAAGTAATATTATGCATTCACCAATGAAGAGTTCTCTCAAACATAGGAGGGAATAAAATATTAATAAATTTATAGTCTTCGAAGAAATCAATCTGAAAGGCAGATATAAGTCATGCGATCTTCTTTTCTTCCATGCCACTGCTAGCTAAATAACATACCTATTTTAAGCTTTTAGTGACTTTTAGGATTCTTCATTACTGATATGACCACGAAAATATTTGTACTATTATATTAAATATAAATTGCGAAAAAGCGGAGAAATGGTTAAATCATAAGATGGAAGATGCTACATTTTAACTCATGAATTTCAATGGAGCAATATGTTGTATGCGAACGCATGTTATGAGTTTTTTCACCTAGCCATGTATTCTCTCATTCTGTATTGGTGAAATAACTAATAACATGCGTTCTCAATTTCCATAATATCGCTATGTCCAGTCCATTATTATATATACAGTAGTTCATACAGTTTTCATGCGAAGATAATTCATCATTCACTGTCGTTATTTTCCCAACCTTAGTGTATTCTGAGGTAGGGGCCACGCTTAAGATAACGCCTTACTCCCTTTTCACAAGCCGGATTCATTATTTAATTCCGACGAATTACTCCATTAAAACTCACGTCAAATCGTCTTAAAATTTTCAGAGTACATAGAAAAGCCACTAGTCAACATCTTTCTGTATCACAGGAGTTAAAATGAATAAAAACTTAGCTGATTCCATATTATATTTCATTCTCTCCGACGATAGTTTCGTTACAGAGTAGCATTATCAAGGTTAATCTTAGATAATGTTACTGTGCAACGAAACCATGGTCGGGAAGAATAAAACATCATTTGGAAACAGCAAAGTTCAAGTTCCTTCAACTCCTAAGATAAAGGATTTCGGCCAAGTCACACCCGCTAATATTACTTATTTTTCTGTTACTTAAATATAAAAATATTACATCAGATAAGATGCCGAGGTAAACTTTTCAGTTTTGGGACACGAGAAATGTTTACCATGTTTCATTCATTAATTATGATTTTTTTATTAATTATTATTTTATTTATTAATTTTTTTAAATTTTCATTTCAAGTACCTTGAAAATGACAAAAAAGAAAAGTCTTGAGGCCTGTTTACACGATACATTAACACGCGCGAGTTAATGTCTGTTTGCATGAATGATTTTTGTGGACCGGAACGGAACATGTACGAATGCATGAACCAAATTAGAACAGGTTCTATTTTCTGTGCATGGATTCGCACAAGTTGGGTGGTTGCACGGTGCATTTTGGCGTTCATTCTCGCGTTCATACATTGAGACATTAACCCGTGCGTGTTAATTTAGCGCGTAAACAGGCCTTTAAACCAGCGAGTCTTCGCAAGAACACACGGATCGTGCGGGATTGATGTGTCCTTTTGAATCCAAACCTCCAACGCGGAGAGAGAAATACGATACATGGGCGATCCTTCCACGCGCACACCGTCCCCTTATACTCCAGGCAACAACGGGGGCGTCAACCAACCCGTTCGCCTTTTCGTCGAAAAGCACTTCCGATTATTCCAACGTCCTCTTCACGACTCCCTCCACTCTCTCTCTCTCTCTCTCCTCCCTCCCTACCTCTTCATCTCACAATCGAGGTTTTTAACGTTTTGCCCCCAACACAGTCAGTCGCGTGCCCTATATGCATTCACGAACTCCGCGGCCCGGCGGCCGGATGTCCTTCATCTGGTTTTTTTTTTTCTCTCCCCCCCCCCTTCCTCCCTCCCTTCGATATTTGTGTGAGCTCATCCAAGCCCCCCTGCAGGTGGGAGCCCCCATCTCAACTCTGCATTGTTCGATTGTTGGATGCAGAAGAAAATCATCCCAAAGCACAAAAGGCCCATTGGTTTTATTCGAATTTCAGATTAAACTTAGTCACTAACCAGACAACTTAGTCATTAACCAGTCAGCAAGGTCATTAACCAGGAATCGTCAGTACAAAAATTCCGAACCAATTCCAATGGTTTTATTCGAATTTTAGATTAAACTTAGTTATTAACCGTGAAACGTAAACCAATATTTTACCAAGTAGCCTCCTTATTTTTTAGGCGAAAGATGATTGACCCGTATACGATTTTACCACCTCTAGCGATGCGGAATAACTTCCTGAAAACTTCGCTAACACATGCGGTTCACAGACCTATTTATATCTCTGATAATCAAATAAAAATAATATTGAAATTTAATGTATTGTATTTAACGAAAAAATAAACCTAAATAAAAATGCTCGATCGTTCGATGCAGTAGGAAATCATTCCCAGGCACAAAAGGTCTCAACCAATTCCATTGGTTTCATTCGAATTTCGGATTAAACTTAGGCATTAACCGGGCAATGTAAACCAAGATTTTAATCAAGGAGCATTCTTATATTTAAGGCGAAAGATGATTGCCCCATACGGTTTTACCATCTGCAGCGACGTGAAAAAAAAACTACCCGCAGGAAACCTGTGCAAACAGATGTAGTTCTCATTGTCAGACTTATTTGTATCCATGACAATAAAATAAAAATAATACGTAAATTTAAAGTTAAGCATGATCAAAGTCTCTAAATGTACTGTTTCCATCGAAAAATAAAATGATGAAAACAATGATGGCTAAGTGAATGGTCTAATGGCATTCGAAAATGATAATAAATTAGAATCATTTATAAGCTGACCCATTTCATAAAGAAAAGAGGACGTGAATGTAAGATAGCGATATTTAGGAGTTCTCGAAGAGCCACGGTCTCCAAACACAGAGACAAGGTGATGAGGAATTGCACTAATATATTTCTAAACTGTAAGATGTAATTTCTGTCAAAATATTCTGTTCAGGTATGGGTTTCAATGTATCAGAAACATAATGTAAGTTAACACAAGTTTGGAGGCGTTTTTAAATTACTTGATTCCTTTTACATTCCTTAATTGAAACAGGGGACATCAGGCTAAATTAAGAGAAAGAAAAAATCGATAACGGTACCCGAAACGCTAAAACAAAACCAAAGCCCTTAAAACAAAACTCTTACAAAATATAAATGAACTTTTAAGTATAACTTATCAGAAAATCACTATGAACCGTCTTTAGGCCTCACAAAAATTTATAAGAGCGAATCCGGCATAACGGTGGCAACCGGAGTTGTCTAAAATATCGGCTACATACTCAAAATGGGACGTCATATTTCGGATCAAATCAACCGCAGAATGATGGCGGTATTTGGCGGGAAAAAGGATGAAATGGAAGAACCAAAGATACTAACCACAACCACGCAGACAGGTCTGTCTTTTGTCAATCGCTACCCAATCCTAATTTTTAAAACAAATGGATCCCAGCACTTCCTTTTCATTTTCAACGAACCCATCGGACCTCATAACCAAAATTAAATCCATTGAGAAATTTTGATGATGATGATGAAAAATTAATAAATTATGTTGACGATAAAAGTGATAAATTTCTTCAAGAATCCACCAACCTCAATATAAACGAATGAAAGGGTGCTGATTTCAGAAGGCAGGCATAGTATCTACATAATATCACTTTTTTTAAATATGCCAACGCCGACTTTATTTTTTGAACTCTTATTTGGCCACCCAATTATACCCTTCCCAGCGTTGCAAGCAATAAGTGAGGACAAGGCAAAAAGCAGAGCAAAAACCTCTAACATCCCTCCTCTCAGCTTCTCTATTCTCATAAACACGCACTCTTACCTATATTTTCTAATGGATAAAACAATGAGGTGCCCTTATTTCACTCATTCGATCAAGAACTTTACGCATCGCATCAAGCTTTCAAGACAAATTCTTTTGACCTATTCATTCAGGCTACACCCTTGTTCAGTAATGCATTACTATACCACTCAACCTCTCCATGTCACGTTTTCATGCTACAATCAGTTCCATAAAGGGAAGTGGAGAAGATAAAATTCTCAAACAAAAATCCCAATACAACGTCAATTTGTGCTTCAATCTTACGTTTGGTTAGATGAATGAGGGTGGATTTTCCCGCCCTTAATGCATCACCACTTTAATAGGCACATTCAGGATCCCATTCCATTCACTCGGCATCTCTGATTTACCACTACATTCTAAAAAGAAGAAAAATCGCATAAAAGTAAAAATGCAATATCGCATTTTGATAACAATTAATAATTTTCTTTGGGGTGCTGAAATAATTCTTTTTTTATTTTCTTTTGTATTTTACACGGAACTACGGGACAGATAACCTTGAACTCTAACCACTAGAAGCCTATGAATATGAATTATTCAAATCTGTAAGAGACCATACATTGATAGTCACTCATGTTTATAAAACATAGGGTGCTCTATACAGTAGGTCACATGATAGAGTAAATTTACTCTACCGTCACATACATACATACATACCACTAGAGATCAATTTTTTAGATAAAAATATCATGATAAAAGTAGATAAATGGTCTGTCTGCAAACCAAAATTTTTTTATGCTAATGACGAGGCATAACATACGTTGACAGCGCAAAATACCTGCTTGAGGTCATCGCGCTGTCAGGAGTCTTCAAATAATTCAAACTTGGTAAGCAGTCCTGACACACGTTGATGCCAGCGGCCTGGAATAGTTGGGAGCAAGGCAGACCAAGAGGGTTCCCGCAGTGCGACCACCTTTCCACCGCTGTGTATCCATCTCAGTCAATCATCTCTTCTAGGCCAGGCCTTTCATGAGTACATGTTGTCCAATTTCCATTGGCATCATCAATGTCAGCACACTTGTTTTTTCCCAACACCTAAAAATATTAATGGTTTTGAAAGCGCAAGTAAATGTAGAGTAGGTTTAAAAAAAATAATTGACAAGTAATTCGGGTAATAAATCGATCTCCTTTCCGTATGAACGAGCGATTTCAAATTTAATGTCCACAATGTTCTGAGACCAATTTCATGAAGATACGCAGCTTAACTATAAAAGAAATAATTATAACTCACCCTTCACATTTAACTACTCTTTGGACAATGTATGCGTTTAATTGTACACAAACACTGGATGTTTCAGGAGGAATCTGGAATAATTTAGGAGGTGATAGGGGACAGGGGTGGATTCAGGATTTTTTTCTGAGGGGAGGGCACAAGGGTCTGACAGGTCTTCTCAAATTTGAGATTAAAAACAAAATACAAAAATTACCGTAGAAATTTTTCTCTTTATTTTGATGTGAAAGTTATTAATATTGAATGAAATTATTGATCCCCCGTAATACACAAAATAAATCGAATGTGATGATAACCGAATTAAAAATATTGACTATTTTTAAAGCGCCTGGGTGGGTATTTGCCCCGTTCCTCCCCTCCCCCCCACCCCCCAAATCCGCCTATGATAGGAGAGATGATTTTAAACATTATTCCTCTATAAAAATGGGGTCGCAACTCCTTAGTTGCTGAACGACTGCAACGCGAACATTTGGTTGATGCAGTTTGCAGTTGCCATGAAAACGGTTTCTCTAGGGTATCCAGCTTTTTCGACATTTTATTTAATACTCTGGATTTTAAGGTCATAAAATAATTAAGGTTGGATGAAAACAAGCGATTATAATTGTCTGAAATAATTAATCTAAAATAATTAATACCACTGGCCGTATGTGTTTCACCCGTAAGATATCCCGAGTAATGGTGACCATTAAGTATTTTACCAACTCAGCAATCGATAGTTGGATCCCGTTAGCGGTGTAACTCTAATCTACAGGTTGGTGTGGTGGCTATAAAGTTGACTTTCCGCCCTATAGTCTAGGTTTCAAATCCCGGCAGTGGCGTATATTTTCAGAGGCTTTCCGATCCCTACTTTGCTTGTGGAGGGCACATAAGTAAAGCACTCCGACCGTCGGGTGGGAGGTTAAGCCGTGTTCCACTAGGCGCCTTCCTGTAATAGCAGACCAAAGCCGACGCCGGGTTTGTTTCCGTCCATTCTTACCTACCCTTCCCTACGGTGTAAATGACCTCAGCTGTCGATCGCTTCTTCCTAATGCCATACCATACGATTAATCAGTAACGTATAACGGAAGTCGCGAATCTGCGAGTCTGAAAGTTTTACCTAAAAAAACCAAATGGATTTTACTTCAAACAATGTGTGTTACGTTTGATGCTTCCTATCCCTCTGATACATTGAGGTTCATTTTTTCGAGTTCCATACTCAAGGACCCGTATCGGCATTCGCCTAACGTGATTGTGTTTCTACAAGAATTCAATGAATGTACACGAACAGGGGCGGATACAGCATCAAATATTGTGGGGGGGGGGTTAAAATCGGGGTACGGGGAGTATGGAACACCCCTCAAGAGATAGGAGTGTTTCCCTATGTAAAATGTAAAAAACTACATTTTTCGTGCATTTTGGAGCCTAAAATTTCATTTATATGCTTAACAACAGGTGAAATTGAACAATTTATATTTAAACAGATATTTAATGATACAAACACTTTTGAATGATATAGAAATAATAATTATGATAAAATTTGGAGGGGGTCACGACCTCTGTGCCCCCCCCCCCCCCCCCCCCCCCGTATATCTGCCTCTGTAAACGGAGATAGGGTGAGAAATTCAGAATGTTACCCTTCTGGACATGAACAGCGGCGTACAGTGCGGTGGGCACATCCCAGCTCGAACACTTCGCATCAGTGTGTGACTCGAAATTTCGGCCACTCTCCCACCACACAACAACATTCAAATGAACGACCTTCACGCCTTCCCCACAGGGGCGCCCCCATTAATATCCCCCACCCCTCGCCCCAACCCCACCCCATCCCTTCCAGAACTTGGGGCCCGCAACAACACACACACTCTTGCCACCAACCACCTCCCCACCTCCAGCGACTCCACCAGGCACACAACAACTACTCCCTTCAGACGATGCAGCCGGAGAAGAAGAAGGCGGCGCAGATGCCCCCGAGGGTCGTCATATTTTCCTTCGCGGCATCCTCCCCGCTGACCCAGAGGGGAGAAAAAAGGAGGAGTAGAGAAGGCGGATGACGCATCGCAAGGTTGAAATGGGTCCCAGGCGAGTTTAACGCGCAGAGGGATGGGGCTTGAGGAGGTTCTACGGCGACTGGGCGATACAAAACAAATACGTAAGGCTAACGCTTCGAGAATAAAGTTGAATGAATCACAGCTTTAATAATAGTCACCAAGAATATTAAAATAGAGGATCCTTAAGTCGGCCTCTGAATGTGTTGTCACCCACCGCGCATCCCACCCTTTATAGCCCAATGTTGCTTCTAAGCAACATCAAAAATGTTTAAACTTTAAGCTCTACTGAGGAATTATCTAAACTACCTATTATTTTGTAGTGAAAATTTTAATGGCGAAATATTTAGCTGCCGGGATAATTATCATTCAGTGTAAAATTTTCAAGTTTTCAAACTGAGAAATCTTGAAATGTGGTTTCTTCCAGAATCAGCTCTGGGTTGGAAAGGGTTAACCTCTTCAGTGGTACGCCCGGAAAAGTTCCGGGCCTTGCCCCACTGCCCAAAACGTTCTACCCCGGAAGATTTCCGTGGTAAACTTAGAATCTAGTTCGTTCACTCCCGAAACCTTTCCGGGGCAATGGTACTATTATGCTTGTAGTTTATATGTTGCCCATTAGATGTCTCACTCTTATTAGGAAGCTTATACCACCTAGCGGTGTTTTTGGGTATTGTTTAGTGATATGTATAGTATGGTGTGCACTGTGCAGTGTAACCCTGAACGATGGCAAAAAGCAAAGAAAAGAAACTTCGCCTTGATGAAATTTGTTCTTTCTTAGAAAGAGAAGATGACTCAGAAAGTGAATATAGCCCATCTGAAAGTCAATCTGACCTAGAGTGTAGTAGCAGCGATGATTACGAGTCATATGAGGAACTATCTGACGCGGAGAGTCCAGACATTTTGCCGCAAAATGTTTCCCCAGGTACACAAGAACGTAATTTCCAGTGGACTCAATATGACATTGACCAAGCAGAAGATGGGTATGGGAAACCAATATTTGCTGGTGTTGCAGGTGTGTGTGTTCCACTTAGTTCAGATGTTTCTCCTCTGCAATGCTTCGAACTTTTCTTCACTGATGAGTTCGTGCACCATGTTGTCGTCGAGACAAATAGATATGCCAATAAGTGCCGCGAGGATGCTCTAAATTCAGACGTTGGTTCCAATGCGAGGATAAGGTTGTGGAATGATACATGTGAGAATGAAATTAGACTTTTTATTGCATTGATTTTGGCAATGGGTATTATTAGCAAGCCCGAATTGAAGCTATATTGGACCAGAGACTACATACTTCAGACTCCTATTTTTTACGAAACGTTTTCTCTGAAAAGGTTTCAGTTGATTCTGCGTTACCTGCACTTTGTCAATGATGAAGATACGGGCAACACTGATCGCCTCAGGAAAATTAGGCCACTGCTGGAAATGCTTCGATTATCTTTTAGAAAAACCTATTTGCCGGAACAAAATATTTCGGTAGATGAAAGCCTTATGCTATTCAAAGGAAGGTCACTGATGAAACAATATATTCCTCTAAAGAGATCAAGGTTTGGTATAAAAATATTTTTCATTTGTGAATCTCAATCAGGATATGCCTGGGACTTTTTCATTTACACTGGTCAAGGGGAGGAAAGGCGGGGTGATGAAAGTGCTTCGCGGAAACTAATAAGCCATGCTTCTGTTACTAAACTTGTGATGTGTCCCCAACTTATTGCGAAAGGATATGTTATATTCATGGACCGGTGGTTCTCAAGTCCAAATCTATTCCAAGAGCTGCAATCTCATGGTTTCGGAGCCTGTGGAACAGTTGACTTGCGAAGAAAGGAAATGCCGAAAGAACTGCAGACAGCAAAATTGAAGAAAGGTGACGTACTATGTTACACATCAGGAGTTTATTCTGCAATAAAATGGCGTGACAAAAAAGATGTGACAATGTTATCCACGTATCACAGGGGAAAAATATGTGAGACAGGAAAAGTAGACAGGAAAACCAAAGAAGCAGTGAAGAAACCAGACGCCGTGATAGAGTATAATGCTAATATGGGAGGAGTGGATCGATTGGACCAAAAAATAAAACCGTACGAGTGCCTCAGAAAAAGTCTCCGATGGTACAGGAAGCTATTCTTTCATTTGATGGACATTAGCATTGTAAATGCTCATATTGTGCATGGAAAAAGTGGCAGAGAAAAATGCACTCTCCTACAGTTTAGGCATAAAGTCATTCATGGACTTCTAGAGAAGTATGCCATGGAAAGAAAAGTGGCCAAAGGAGGAAGACCCTCGAAAACTGACCCACCTGTTCGTCTTACTGAAAGACATTTCCCAACGCATATACCAGCCACAGAAAAGAAGAAGTTTCCCAGTAGAGTATGCCGAGTTTGTCCCGGAAGGAAAGAAACTAGGTGGGAATGCAAACAGTGCGGGAATATTCCATTGCATCCCGAACACTGCTTTGAAATGTATCACACAAAAAGAAAGTATTAGATTTTGTTTGAAATAGCATTAACATTATTTGTTTAAATTGGGTATGCTTATATTAATTTACATCATGGGGCACAGTATGATCATACTTTAAATACCTGTAATGTGCTTAATACTATATTAAATATATTTTTGTAAGACGTATTTACTTTTTCAATCCATTTTTAAGCTAAACATTATAAAAACCCGCCCTGGGGGTACAACTTGGGGAAAATTTAAACACCACTGAAGGGGTTAAATCGGTTTACGAAAGTCACCACTCGCGTCGCTGACGGACAAATTGATCCGAGTTTCACGGGGAAATAAGTTAAAATAATGTATGTTAACCGAAATTAATATACCATGATGATATATACCAAATTCATAACTTTTCACTGCTATTCCTCGGAATTTCAAACATAATAATGCAAAATATTGGGAAAAGATGAATCGCATTACACTCATCACCACACCGCGGACATTTCGACAGACAACTTCTCAGGTTTTTTGACATCAGACTCGGTTGATGATCGCAATTTCGTAGAAGTGAACGAGAAATACTAGTAAAATTAGATAATGCAATATTTCCATTGGATTTTATTTCAACATGACTCATTTCATTGTTACAAACAACGCTATCAAGCGTTTGTAACAACGAATCAAGTCGAGTTAAAATAAAATCCAGTGGAAGTATTGCAATGTCTAATTTTACTAGTATTACGAACTTCCACCACATCGTGCCTCACGTCATACTAGATGAACGAGAAATACTGTTTAAATATCGCTTTGGGAGGACGAAGTTGAAACGTAGTGATATATAACCAATGAAATCTGTGGAAACGAGAAGGCTTGACGCAAAGGAGACTGTTTGCTAGGGATAGCAAATACATATCATTTAAAATAATAAGCTACCCTAATGCCATGAATGATCTTATTCTTCGAAAATAATTTGTTAAAAACGGATAGGCTATTGTTTATCTGTACCTAACTTAATTGTTTAGGTCACTTAATTGCATAGCATGAAATTACAGTCCGCATAAACCATACCGTAGACTTACCTACTGAAGAGAGGGGAGCTGTAGCGGCCAGAGACCTTGTCTTCTCACCTCAAAGTCACGGGTTCTTATCCAGGGTGAAACCCTGTAACACCCCGAACAAAAACCACTCGATGTGCGAAATGGCCCAGGGAAAATAAAGTGGCTCCCATACGTTGAATGTGTGAAGATATACACAGCTTAGCCTGGGCTTAGCTCTACCCCTACCTATCATAACCACCCTTCGGGTTAATTCACTGAGAATGAGTCAGTGAGGAGATCGGTTTGGTGTGGTGGCTAGCGTGCTGGCTTCCCACCCAGTCGTACCAGGTTTATATCCCGATAGTGGGAGAAATATTTCAGAGGGAGTCCGATCGCTTGCACTTCAAGTGCAGCACTCCGTCCGTAGGATGGGACGTTAAGCCGCGGTCCCCTTGCAAGGCCTTGGCGCCTTTCGTGAAGAGAATGCTAATGCCGACGCTGGTTTTCTCTCCTACCTTCCTTCCATACCCTTCACTCATGGCGCTAATGACCGTGGCTGTCGGTCGCCTCCTCCAAATACCATACCATAAGTCAGTGATACTAATGGGAGAAATTGGACAACTTAGATTTAGGGATTAACTGAGGGCCTTTCCTCGACCCCTTTTAAGCGCAGAAAACATACATAGTTGAGATAAAATCAAGTGGGAAGCGTGATATCAGTTTTGAAGATTTCAAGACTTGTATCGGGAATAGCTAGCTCTCTTACAGTGACAGTGACAGCTTTCTTACAGCATAACATTTTTTAAGATAACCTCTTACAGCAGTGCTGCTATTTTATAATGGCCAGGAAACAATACATACATTTGAGGACATACAAGCAATATAACAAGGAGAAACAACAATCAAATTTACAAAAAAGGCTACGAAAATCGGCAGGAACAAGCTATTTAGGTGACAGGTAGGAGAGTGAAAGGCTTATGAAGGATTACCCACCCCCGAAATATAAAAACACAATTTATTTCCTTCAGAAAAGAAAACAAAATATTGAAAAATCATGAAATAACAAAAGATTTCTTCGAAAAGTGAAGTTTTTTAGATAATGAAAAGTGTTTAAAAAATTTAAAACCCTCTGCTTAATACCCTTTTTTTCAAAAATTTTCCACCCTGGTTTTGGGCCCCCGTCTCTCCCGAACGAAACTCCTGGCTACCCCACCGGCTGTGAGTCTATGGATAGTGAAATTAGGGATAGAGAGAGAGGAGAGAATAGAATTAGTGGGCATGTTGCGTAAATACGGTTATCTATTTATGACCATTTTAGCAAAGAAATTGATGATACAGTCCAGGAATGAGTGACTAGAATTGAGGGGGTGAGCATCAAGGGCTACAAGTGATTTTTTATTCTATACAGAGTTCGGCACATAAAATAGATAAATGAAAAGAACGAGATCAAGTGGATACTTAGTAGTAAATTAGATTTTCAACTCAATGTGAGCGCAGAACAAAGAATTCACTAATTTTTTTTTATATTTCCTCAATCAATTTCGAAAACTAGCAATGTTTAGAAAAAATAATCACTGGTATCCTTTGGCTTCTCACCCCGTCAATTGATTCATTCTTGGAAGTGCTTCTTTGTATGTAGCTGGGTCTGATTTCACTTCCCTTTGCCGATGGGCAAGGAGAGGCGGAAATCTGTTTAGGCTGCCCCTGTTCTTTTCGCCGCCGACGACCCATGCCGCCTGATTTCCCTCCAAAGACTTCACCCACGAGGACCGGATGCGAGCCAAACGTAGCATCTCTCCCTGCCGACCTCAGGACCTCCCTGCACCTCAGCAACCCGTCCACTCTTCCCCCCATGACGTCCCACTATCATCTTCCGCATGATCGGAAGACATACCAAACGTAAATGGCAACGTCACTCACTCGTTGGCAAGTTTTGCCATTCCATGAATGTGGAAGTGTGTTTTTTTGGTGTTCGTAACATGTTTATGACTGAGTAGTGTGCATGTGGGAATCCTCTTGCATACTGCAAGATATTATTTGATCACCTTCTGCCTAAACACGCTAGAGGTTGCTCGTAAGATGTTATGTAGATGTAACGATGTAGAACTTATCACCAATACCAACTAAGAAAAGTAATAGTAATTAAGAATTTAAGAGGCATAATAGTAATGAATAACGGGGTAATTCTGTCCCTTAAAGTAGAAGTAACTTACACAACTGAGTATGTCACAGTGTTCAACTAAATACATCCATATTACTTTCATCATCATAAATCAACAATCCTAAAAGACTGATTTGCTACAGCTCTCCATTCTGCTTCCCTATCGGGTAGAATTTATGCCTGCCATATTTGATGGAAGGAGATGAGTTTTCAGGCTGCCATCGTAAATGACTATTTATACCTCGCATTTGACCGTACCTACTCCAGCGAAATAATGCGAGAAAGAATGCCTATGCTTCTCTCGAAAGTGTCGAACACATACTTTTCTCCAGACTTCTATACTTGTGGTCTCTCTGAAAACCAAATAACAATCAACTTAAGATTAACCCTACCGTGACTGTGCCTTGAAAACTTACGCGAGCGACTGTATGGGGTATCTTAGGTACTCCATTTATAATTCATACATTATTCGTTATATTTTAATATTTCCTGTAATTCAACCCTGTGGCTCTTTTTAATCATATAATATATAGTTTTGAATAATTTATAAATACGTTATATATCAGAGGAGCAATGGACAGGCGCGAGGTCACAATACTGGTACTATTTGACCTATCTAAAGCCTTCGACATGGTAAACCACGAAATACTACTCTGTAAGCTTATTAAGTACAATCTCTCTTCGAGTACTGTAAAATGGTTTCGGTCTTACTTAAGCAACCGTACTCAATCAGTCATCGGAACAAACAACACCAGATCCAACTGGACATATAACCGCAGAGGGGTAATCCAAGGTTTAGTCTTAAGCCCCCTGCTATTTTCCTTGTTTATAAATGACCTTCCTGAGGTTCTAATGCATTGTAAATACCATCTCTACGCGGATGACTTCCAGATTTATTGTCATACGGCAGTATCAGATCTATCTTCCACCATAACATTAATCAATAATGATATCCAAAGAATAGCTTCCTGGATGAGGAAAAACCAACTGCAACTCAATGAAAAAAAAACTAAAGCTATTATATTTGGTCCTAGACATCTTATTACTCAAATTGATGAATCCGCTCTTGGAAAAATTCAATTAGAAAATCGTGTAATACCGTACGAAGAAACGGTTAAAAACCTTGGTATAATATTTGATAAGGAACTCAAGTGGAAAAAACAAGTCCATGTCACAAAACAGAAATGTCTGAGCATACTACATCAATTGTATAGAACCAAGAACATAGTTCCGCCCAAAATTCGAACCACCTTGGTTCAGTCACTAATTTTTCCTCACCTTGACTACTGCTCCTCTCTGTTTACTAATCTCTGCGAAGAAAGTAACAACAAATTGCAAGTAACAATGAACTCTTCAATGCGCTACATTTATGACCTAAAAAAATGGGATAGGATATCTGATACTTACGTTCGATTACGTTGGTTGAAACTAAAACAGCGTCGTTTATACCATGTGATCCTGCTTGCCTATAAAATTTTATCCACTCGTAATCCCGTTTACCTAGCTGCTAGATTTACCTGGAAAAAAGATCTACATGCAGTACCCACTAGGAATCACTCCGTAGATCTTCACATCCCTCAACATAGCACACTTCACGTAACTAAATCCTTCACAATAATCGCCTCTAGAGTATGGAACTCCCTACCATCCAAAATTAGAAATACTAAATCCATACATGCCTTCAAAACCCAGGTGTACGATATCTTATTAAATAACCCTAAAATGCTGTCTGTCTAAAACTGATTGAAGTAAAATTAAAACGGTGTTTAATCGAATGGCTCTAACATATGGTTGCAGAAAATTGAGTGTAAAATTATGTTAAATTTGAGTGTCATACTAAGTTGTTATTTACTTTTTTTGTTTTTTTTTTAAATACTGTTTGTCTGACACTATTGTTATATTGAATTATCGCCTTGATTTCTTGCGATGGTTGGTCAGTTACTCCGCAGTATGATGTTTTCCCTTATGTTGCTGTTGTTTTGCCGTATTGTCTGTGTGCTGACGGCGGTTTACAACGAGTAAATGTTATGTATTTCTTTTCATTTTTTGTTTTTCTTTATGAATATGATGTCACCAAGGAGGGGAAACTAAAGTATCTCCATTTTGGAAACTGTTTCTCCTTTCGTTGGTATTGTGTTTGCCTAATTGTCTGCAAGTTGGCGGCTGTCCGCAACAAGTGTATCTTATGTGTTTCTTTTTATTTTTTTTTCTTTTCTTTTGGGAATGTAATATCATGCTTAACATGTGAAAGTTGTGCAATGGTTTTCTCATGGGCCACAGGCCCACGAAATAAACGAATTTATTATTATTATTATTATTATTATAGGCTACGCTTAGGTTTTTACATTGATTTTGTGCGAAATGGCAGGAATATGTCATATTTTGATATTGTAATTGTACATTGACTAACATCCTATGAAAAAACAAGTACAAAAGGTGCCATCATGTAGAATATTGGCGTTATTGATGCTATAATATAATGAAATTTATTGCATTCGACTTTTATCCTTGCACTCATATAAGAAACAAGTCTTTTTTCTTCCTGCCAACAGCGCGGGGTAACTGATTTACCCCACCAATAAAAATTGAAGTTTTCAAAAACAATTTAAATGTTTAAAAAAATCATTTGTCGCCAAAATAAAGACTAAGTGATTGAGCTCAAAAACAAAAAATATCAAAGGGACAAAGTAAAAAAATTATACAGCATTAACATAATCTGGGGTAAATGAATTACCCCGCACAGTCACGGAAGGGTTAAAATCAGTCTCAAAGGATGAGACGAGTTTATCCTGAGCTAGAATCAATATTTTCTGTACTCCACCGCTACATCCACGGCGGATAAAACTGATATTCCATGAGGACTGCATAACCAATTCCATATCACGATACTTCATTTTTAAAGGCTTATTAAGTGTTAACAAGAGTAACTGAGTACCTACAACTTGTAGGCAAGATTTGCATCAAAATTTCCTGAAATCTTAATATGAAAAAAAATCCCTCTAGAACTAGTAGAATAGAATTTCATCAACGCGTCACGCGAATTTACCAGAGTTCGGGACATCCGCAATAGTAACTGGTCACCCCATTAGTTAGCTGGTGAAAATCAAGCCCGAGCGAAATCGTCTTTTGGGCTCGTCATTCCTGGAACACTTACTTCAAACAAGATTTACTTGGTCGACGTGATTGTGAAAGGAGGGATCCGTAATTCCTTGAATTATGGGTTTATGATGAGACGACGTTCTTCGTTTCTCGTAGGCTCCAGCTGAGTCCCAAACGACTGGACACTAGCGTTAAGTATTTTTTCTCGAGGAGAAATTTGACCGTATATTTTATTATGCTAAATTCCATGCGTAAAATTTTTGAAATCCATGAATTGTTGAATGAAGTAAAGAGGAATGAATCAAGCTGGCATGGAGTAGTACTTTGACGAATTACTTCCCATTTTAATGGTTTTCGTTCGATTCCCGGCGGTGACCTCAACCTATATCTTCACATGAGAGAATTCCCCCTTGGATACAAGAGAGATCACCCAAGTACACATATAGATAGAATTAAATACTTGTAAAATTATTATACAACTGATTTAAATACAGTCTCAATGAAAGACTGAACCACGTTAATGAGTGCAAATTACTTCACAGCGAAAAGTAGCAGAAGGGATATAAGAAATTATACAACTCAAAAAGCACGCTTTCAGCAAAAAAGAGCAAAAATTAGCATTCACGCATGTAACAGCATTGCTCATCTAAGAAATAAACCACATATTTTTTTCAAAAACTGTAATATGGCTTTCACGTTACCACCAATAAAAACATCAATGTTGGTTAAGATCTTAGGTTCAACGGAACTTTCGTTTGCAATTGCAATGGGATGATTTACATGATAAAAAATATGAAAGCATATGCGAGTTGCTCGAAATTTTAGGCATATTAGTTATGTCGACGTCGCTCCATCAAGGGCAGAGATTGATTTTTTTATCCAAGATGATTGCAATACACATGTTTTCTAATAATTAAGCCACATCCGGCTCATAATATAAATTAATTACACACAAAGAAGTAACGATAACTCAACACTTGTATCGAGAACCTTGATTTGGTCTGTAAATTTATCCAGGTATTTTCAGCATAAATTCAACATTTTCCTTGTATTTTTAATGCATCCTTGTTGATTAAAACCCGTTAGAAGAATAAACCCCTCGTTGGCCACGAGAAATTTGTCCAATAAGGGAATCTTGTATTATGTTTCCCTACGGTAGAGGATTCGAAAAGATATTTCCTATTAGTTTTTTTCTCGCGATGCATTACAAAAGGGCATAATGAAGCGGGATATTTTGCAGCTTGGACTGATTTTCTTACCTACTGCCTGCATTGCTCTCCCGCAAAGAATTCGACCTTTTTATTTGAATCGAGGCCATGAATCACGGTCCAAATTTCTCGAAAGACACAGCAAACAATGACCTCCGAGCAGCCTTTCCGTGAACCTTTTGGAAAAGCAGAAAAGCACTCGAGCGGGCCAATTCGTGTGCCCAAAAACTCTCCCAAGCATGTGACAACCCACAACCGAAGTGCTACCCTTTCTCAGCGATGTCTTTCATACAGCGCGCCTAATATTTCTCACCAACTTCATCTCATTGCGTCGTCTCACTCTAATTTTTTTTGTGAATAAAACTTGTTTCTATGGCATCTGAACTCTAGCAAGTGATGGTATTGAATTTAGGTAACTACAATTGGTTATATTAAATAACCAATTTAATTAATAACCAATTAATATTACATGCCAGCGTGATTCATTCGTATTTACTTTACTCAATAATTAATTGTTTTTAAAAAAATTTACGCATGGAATTTACCGAAATAAAATATACGGCCAAATTTCTCCTTGAGGAAAAAACTTAGCGTTAGTGTCCAGTCGTTTGGAACTCACAAGAAATATAGAGTAGGATGAATTTTACGATTTTGAGCAATAAAACACTAAAATCAATTAAGTTTAAATAAAATAACATGGCTCAGCAGGGAAACGCTCAAGACAAACAATGGCTAGTGTAACAGCTTTATTTTCTTCGTGAAAATAAAACTTGTTTCTATGGAATCTGATGTATCAAGCGTGTGATGGCATGGAATTTAGAGTAGGATAAATACGATTTTGAGCAATAAAAAGCTTAATATCTTGGACGTTTAAAGAAAAAAATAGTCTCCCGAGAAATGCCCCATAAAAACAACGGCTAGGTTGACAGCTTTGATTTCCTCAAGGCCTAAGAAGCTATTCGGGCAGAATACCGGTTACTGCACCACATTGTGGCCGACGTTTCGACACCCTAATGCAAAGTCTTCCTCAGGGTGGAGTGTGTTTGGACAGCAAGAGGTTACCGGGAAAGCCTTCGAGTTTATTCCAAGCAATCTATGTTTTGAAAATAATTAATCAAGTAATCTCAAGCCCTCTGTAAGGCCCGCGCGAATAATATATCACCTTGTTAAAATGCCTGTTTGGAACTAAATATCCGAATTATGCGAGCAACTCAGGTATGGAAACATTTAAAAAAGGCTTTTTTTCAAAATCAGTGTATAATGCACTTAGAGGCTAAAAAAATTATCTTTTCATCACTCGGAGAATAATACGTGGGTGCTGATTAAGTTCACTGGAAATGAGTGTAGAAGATACGTGAGGATTAGCACGAAATATTTATTTATATACCTAATCAGCAGTTTTTGGAAAAGTGTTTAGTTTATTCTCTTCATTTAATTTTTTAATTTTTAGTAGTGAATCGTATTATCGATTAAACCAGAGTTGATAAAGAAGGCAAAAAGTTTCTAACCAACGCCATCTGAGAAAATTCAAAACTAGCTTTCATTATGGAGATATTTTTTATTAATCAGAGCACAATGGAACAATATTTAAAATGTCGGATTGATGAATATTGCATTGTCATTAGAAGCAAGGTAATGTTCAAATTTGAGCTATATGCTCTCTCTTAACTTGTTCCCTCAGTTAGTCTGTTTCATCGATGGAATCTTATGATTGATTTTGAATCCACTTCCCATCGTCCGATCGGCTTTTAATTTTGCACACTACCTTGCTTCTAACAACAATACAATATTCATTAATTCGACATTTGAAATGTTTTCCATTGTGCTCTATGTAATTAAAAATACTTCTTCATTGAAAAATAGTTTTAATTCCAGGGTTAAAATTTCGTGGCACAATTTTTCTCCAACATCTATAGTTCCACGTTCCAGTTCTTTAGTGGGGGAAAACTGATCGTGACGTCCAGCTTAAGTCGTTTCCTAACTTGCCAAACGGTGTTAACTTCACTCCGTTGTGGATGATAGGCGTGCAGGGATCTGGGAAAGGCGGAGGAATGAGTTGGTTGTTTGAAGAGGGCGTGCATTCCTTCGGCAAGGCGGGATCCTCCCAGTTACGCGTATACTGACGACCGGGTCTGTTCGCGCGCACGAATCTCTCCCAGCGGAATGCAGCCGGGAGGGACGTTGGAGAGGGTGGCGGAGGTGGATAGCGGGATTGGCCGCGGGGCTTCGTGGGCGGCTTACGGCAGGAGTGTGTGTGCGTTAAGCGCCACATACAGACGATTTCTACTCCATTTTCTCCCTTGTTTTAACTCTCAAAATCCTGATACCATCCACTCTGAGAAGGTAAATTATAGGTCAACGTCAGAGGAGCCTGATATAATAAGGGTAATAGGTAATCCCATCAGGATTACAAGTAATACCACCCTAGTAACCAAGACCGTAACTAGGAAAAAATTTCGTGGGATAGAAGAGTGGCTATTTTATTTTTACAATCTCAATTTTCTAAACGACTATGTCCTTTTGTCGATTTAACGTCATTACTTTAAAAAATAGTAGGCAATTAATAGTTCTTGGTAAAATATTTCACCCTTATTCTGTCCTGAATTTTTGATTAAACGTTCATCAGCCCAGGGTAAATTCGCGTAAAAGAAAAACTCTTACCCAGGTAACTCGTTTTTTGTCAAAGAATTAAATTCTCACTCGGTTTGCTGCATCTGAACATGCCAAAGGTAATGGGTATTTCCAGCCAATAGGATTCAGTATTTTGATGAAAGAGGGCCTACATCAATAACTTATGGAGAGCTCGTTACTTTACTGATAGCAATACTAAAAAATAGCTTGCTTGAGTGCAAAAACATTAGTCGTGATCATCACATATTGGACGATAAATTTTCAAAGCTTAGCTTTCTTTTTAATACGCACGGGATAAACTTCGAAAGCATAAAACTCAATTACATATAGTTGACATCTAATTTTCTATTCCTTATTTTCTATTCTAGTATTAATACATGTAGGCATACTCGAAGAATTATGTAGTTGCACCAGCTGTATACCGACTATTGATAGGAATTTACTTCGTGGCAAAACAAAATTGTCCTTAATTTTTACGTCCCTTGCCCCAAAAAGTGAGCGCGTGTTGTTTTACCGGATGCTCTCCTAAGTTTTCCCTTGATCGCTCACGCGACTCAATCGTGGTTTTTTAGCTTTAAAACAAATATTAATATTTAAACAGAGATTCAGAATGGTCGAGTTAAAATGCGAGCCAAAAAAAAGTATGTACTTATAGCACATATATCAGTCAGTTTCGCACGATGTGCACCATTCAAGTCGCCACAAAATTTTTGATTTCTGTCGAAAATTGATGCGGCGAAAGAGGTGATTTAGTCTGCATTAGTACAAAAATGTATGGCATTCGTGTACCTTTGCAACTTTAATAGGACTGTGCGATAAATCAGTAAAAAGTGATATACCTAATTCAATATATTATTCGGTTTATTTTGCAATAAACATTAGCAAAGTAGATAAATCTTAGTTTTTTTTAGTCTTACGTGTTTTTCTTCCAGTAAATTTCTTGATATTAGATATATTCCTAGCCTCCTCTATGGGATTCACTTGATCGATCATGTAGTCTACACCTAATAATAAATCAGAATATTTTGATTTCAATTACGAGATTTTAATCACTATATTATTAAGCAGTAAAGTATTACCGATCATAAATACAACACACTAATCACTCACTTAATCAAACTAATTCCATGTAAGTGATTCATTGTCTCAGGCGTGACTTCGCGGAATCCACTTTAATTAATTAAATGTAAAAAACTTGGTAATTCCACAAAACTTTAATACTTTCAGGATAGGACTTTCTGGAATTCGCTTGCATAGTGAAATTTAAATAAAAAACCTTTTTAATTCCACATAAATAATATACTGTACGATCTAATTTTTGACAAGGCACGTCATCATCTGGTGAAACCTAGCTCGCACAGTATTAAATTTATGTGGAATTAAAAAGGTTTTTTATTTACATTTCACTATGCGAGCGAATTTCAGAAAGTCCTATTCATTTTTATAATAATAAATATGTAATGAACACAGGTGTCCCAGTAACGATCATTATGATATATATGGACAACACATATAAAAATACCCATGCCCAGGCGGAACTCGCACCCGCGACCATCGGTTTGGCAGGCGACAACGCCGCCATCGAGGCTGGCGATCATTACTTGTCATGCACCTATCATCAAGCATTCTTCATGAGAGTTTTGCCAGTCTTAATTATCAACTGAATGCGGTGGTGTATCTCATCTCATATTTGGAGAGGCGTCCACTAGCCTCGCTTAGACTGGAATGCCGTCGCTTTGCTGATTTGTCCAAGAAACCGAACCCCCGACCCCATGTCCTTATTTTGGGGAATTCTGCGGTGTGGAGCGGATCCTGCTCCTCTCCGTATTTCTCTTTTTATCTCTCTCCCTCTCTCTCTCTCGTCTTTTTACGAGGAGTTCCCTAATGTTGCCTCCTCGAACCTTGCTTGCGCCATACGCCCTGCCGGCGTCCTGATTTCCCCGCGGGGGCGTCCTCGTCGTCCCCGGCTTCGAGTCATGGAGCTCTCGGCATCCATGAGTCACGCCCGTCAACTCCTTTTTCCTCGTTGATAACGCTAATAAAAAAGGAAAAGCGGCGATGGCTGGAGAACACTGGCCGCGTGCCCCCAGTCAATGTGGCAATCGAGGTGGCTCTTGTCGTGTCCGGGAAGTTGTGTGGGGGGAGGGGTGTTAGAGGAGGGAGGGGTTGTGAGGTCCGCTCACGCATCGCGTGCTTCACACCTCAAATTGTAACTCGTGTTGGTTCAAGCTTCACCACTTTTATAGTTCCGATCTGCCACCATAGGCAGAAAACGTCTCTTAAGAGAGTAAAATTTGCAGATTCCGGCGTAATTCGGTCGAAATCTTTGATATTTAACATAATGAAAGTACTCATTGAAGACTAAAATTCTGTAGAAACTTACAGAGCTAGTTTATCTTCATGAAGTACTTTCATTATGCTAAATATCAAATATTTCCACCGAAAAAAAACTTTTTACATTTCCACAGATTTTTTTATCGGTCATCATCACTACTGGTCAACAATACTAAGATTGGTTTCCACTCAATTCCCCTATCAGCTAATCTTTTCAAAACTAATTATTTTTTCTCTTTCGCATCTTTCTTTATCTCTTCCATATATTTTTTTCTAGGCCTTCCTTTTCCGTTCTTGTCATTCACTTGTCCCTCGACGATTGTCTTCATCGGACGATCACATATCAAGATGTGGCCTAAAAGGTTTTTCCGCCTTCTTATTACGGTTTTTATGAGGCTTCTCTTCTCGCCTAATCTTCTTAGGGCTTCCTCATTACTAACTCGGTCGATTAATTTGATCCTCATCATTCTTCAATAGCACCACATTTCGAATGCCGCTATCCTAACTTTATCCGCTGCTGTCATTGTCCATGCCTCACTTGCATATAGGAGCATACTCCAATGTAGATTCTTATAAACTGTTTCTTTACTTCTACACTTAAGTTTCCCGCTGTTGGCAAGTCTCTCTTTTGGTGGATTGCTCTCTTTGCTAAGGCTATTCTGCTGAAAATTTCTTTCTTGCTTCTCCGGTCGATTTTTATTGGTACGACGCGTCGTGCCAATGAAAAATTCTTTGGAAATTCACGAAACTTTTTACCTTCGTTCAGTATGAATTTTCACCGAAAACGAAAGCCGAAACTATCGATTTCATGAAAATACTTGTCTATTATTTCACTTCTTTATTTCGACCGATCAAGGTTTCGGCACATAATGCGATTTTTAAGGTCAAGTCCTCATAGCAAAAAGTGAAAATGGCATTATGTGCCGAAACCTGGGTCGGTCGCAATAAAGAAGTGTGGAAATAGACATGCTCTTTCACAATGCTTAATGTCTTTACAGGGCTTTCACAGGTGAGGAAAATCAACTCTGATGGTTGGATAAGAAGATTAGATGTTTGCAAGCTGTCGGGTAAACTGTAGGTTGCATGCAGTGCCTGCGAAGGAAAAATGTTTTGGAATGTAGACTACAAAAAACCAGTCGTCTCACGACTAACTCAACACGCACAAGAGGACTACATTTCACAGAGAGGTTGAAATCGTTAAAAATATAAATAATAATTCAAAAGATACATTTTATGCAACATTTTCTCATATGGTAAACTCTTTATTCAGAGCAATAATTTCGGTTAGACAACAATCCAATATGATTTAGTAAAAACTCTGCACGTCGATATTACAATCTCTATCATTTTCATTATCATTGAAAAAACGTATTATATATTTTTCATTTTCATTCATTTATTCATTTTAGTATTTTGCTGAATTCTTTGATTTTTCTTAATTTTAAGCCTAATTTGACTTTATACTTTAGTCCGTTTATAAGGGACAACGTGATATGTGTATTGCTTGGAAATTCATTAAAAGACACTATATTAACTTCATTTCATTAACTTAAATTTTAATATGAACTTCATTTAGCACGTTTAGTATTTACAGGGCTCTCAATGCCTTCACTAATATTTCCTTCCTATACACATTTAATTTTTAATTCTGAAACGGACTTTTTTCAACTAAACCTAATCTAAACTAATCCTTTTCAGTAAATTCAGGTTTTCCACACTGAACGTGAATTCTCAGTTATGGAATCGACTTGCTTCTTTGAAGCTTACCTCATTCACTCACTCCACTTTCACCTATCAAAACTTAATTTTTACTTTTTCACCACATAACATTCTTTTCCCAGTGTTCCTCACAATTCAACTTGCAACGAGCAATGTTCATAGTTTACAATTTCAAATTTGATAAAGATTGTATCGGCAAAACATGAGGGAAAAACAACGACCCACGAACTTTTGGGTCGTTAGGGCGTTCTCTGATAGTTTAAATGTTAACCCCATATCGAAACATAATTCATTGAAAACGTAACCTTTAGTGAGCTCGCTAAAGTTTTTTTATTAATCCATAACGGACAGAATCCGAAGTATATCGCCGATATATTTTAAGTCCACACACAATTAATTATAAAAAGTGAGAGCACACTGAACGTTGACATGCAGGAGAAAGCGAGATCAATGGCCAAGGAAATCAATGACCCAGAGTATGCACAGGCATCTTATGACTGTTCGCACGCTTATTCGACCGCAGTAACCACCGCACGATTGCGGGGAACTTCCAGCGATTGCATTTACGAACGCACAGCAACAAAGGTAAGACAGGTGGGCGCATTTCCGATTCAACGGTGATGAGAAGCATAAGAAGGAAAGAGGGAGACCAGGCCACAAGCCTGAGAGAAATCAGAATCCAGTCAATCAACGCACTTTCAACTAGCAGGCATCAATCTACTAGGGTTCAATTTCAAAAGCTCACGTCGGTCAAGCCTCCCGAGTATTTTCCCTCACTTCCTATACCTAATTAACTTTCGCAGTTGAACACACACACTTACCACAAGAAACTTCATCATATTGGAGCGAAATGAGAAAAGAAACTATCGCTCTTAATAAGTTAAATTCGCCGAAGACTAACTGCTAGACACATATGAAATTGTTTCAGGCTTGACGTGGTACAGACTATGGTTTCGACACAATTGGTCATTTTCAAGGAAAAAAAAACTGAAAATGAAGGAGTGTCGAAAGTATGGTCGGCAATGGAATTATATATAAAAGTGTGGAAATTACAATTTTTGTTTATGTTTTACAATGCTAAAGGCACATTTAATTCTTGCCAATACCATAGAGTAAGTATATATACTCTATGCCAATACTAAGCATCATGCTTTAATCAGTAAGTTCGGATTTTACGGTACCTTGGTGCAATTGAGGTAGACGAATCTACTTATTTTTGCTCACAGGTGGGTATTTTTTACACAAGGGATGGAGGGATAAAGAAATTTGGCGATACATATACGGTAGGATGGAGAAAGAAGATAGCGATAATTTTTTGTAATATGTATGCAGCTTCGTGAAATCATAGAACCCCTTAAAATAGCAGCAGGTTAGGAAAGAAACAGATCAAAATTGCGTTGCGCTTGAAACAATTAGTACTTAAGTGCAGGGCTCATGTCTTGACATCTAAGTTTTTTCCATTTAATTAAATCATAAATAGCATGAAATACTTGCTTATAATGTTGCCATTATTTTACCAGATTGATTACAGTTTTATTTTAATAAATAATGTAAAGAGAGACAAAGTACGAAAGCAAATGTGGGAGGGTTTACATATGATATATTTACATATACATAATTTTTCCATTAATACGAGGAATCCATTCAAAAGTGGCTCTAAAAAATTTACACAATAATTGAACGCCGCCTAACGTTAATAAAATACCTTTTTCAACCAGAGGAACTTTAAATTGGAGAACCATTAAATCCACGATATAATCACCTTTACATTAATGACTCTGCAAACTCTAATGGACAACAAAGGCTGCGCTCTAAACTCTAGCGAGACCGGGGGTGGATCTAGCATCAAATTTGCGGTGTAGGCAAGGCCGTAGCCAGGGGGGGGGATCAAGGGGATTGATCCCCCCCCGAAATGCAAAAAATTACATGGATACTTTATACTCGCTTGGTGCTCACACGACGATATTATATAGCGGCGCAGGAACATCTAGTAGTCCAATGCGACTAAAGTCAATAATTATCTAAGCGAATTTGTAGGTGCAGTGTGTGTAGTTGTAGTGTAGTGTGTGAAATAATAGTGCTGTGAATTAGTAGAGAGGTGAGTGACTTACGAGCCTCCTGAGGGACCGCAGAATTGACATCGACACCGAGGAGTTAATTCATTTGGTCGCTGCAAAAAAAGGTACAAGGCTAAATTAATAATATTTTTATATTTTCCTTTAAGGATTTATAATAATTATGTATATTTAACTGTATACGCTATTTTATTTATCTTATAAAAATAATTTTATGTTTGTCTACTATTCCATAAACCCACCCCCGAAAATATTTTCTGGCTACGGCCTTGGGTGTAGGGTTAAGACCAGGGTCCGGAAGTATCGAATTCCCCCGGGAGAGGGGGTGTTTTTACAGTAGGGAGTGCTACGCACTACGATAAATACAACTCCAACTTATCTCACGTTTTGGATTTCTAATAAAGCATTTGCACATATGCCCCCTTTACTCCTTTACAAGGATGCAAATTCTATTAAACTAATAAAAATTTTATAAAATATTGGTGGTCATGACCCCCCTAAATCCGCCTATGAGCGAGATGCTCTCTGCCCTTAATAATAATTTGAACTTAAAAAAATATGAAATACATAACTGAACTAAAGAAACAGTTGGCACCGTTGAAAAAATATCCAGCCAATGTTACACATCCTTCCCAGCCAACGAGGTAAAAATTAGGAAATTTCTTACCGTGGACCCAGTTTTTCTATACGATATTACTAACTTCTCCCCCATCACCGAGTACATCCGGAAGAGACTGGCCTCTCGGGAGATGATTCAGCGAAGAGGATAAGTAACGAAGGCATGAAGGAATAGGCAACGGTGGGAAGGTTGATCTTTGCCCTGATTCACCGAAATGGGGGGATTGTGACCACATGAATCACTCAATCCACGGCGAGGATGAATGCGTATTGGATTCACTCCATTAAAGAAAGCCGGAGAATTTGTGCCGATTCACCCACGAGCAAAGGGAAGAATTTGGACTAATTTAACGGTGCTGCGTGGCTAATTTATTGGGTTCAAATTACCACTAATAGCATTAAATGACCATCGAGATCACCGATGCGTGATAGCTGGCAAATATCATTCATACTGATTTAATTGTACACGGGAGTATATTTTTCCACTCTTGCGTTTTATTAATAATTGAAGGTAAAATATTTCAAGCAAGTCTGAACTATAACCTCGACTTTACCACACTGGTCACTACGCGAAAAAAGACCTTTAAAAGGAACAGGGCGAAACTTTACATTAAGGTCTCCTCTTCTGCTCCGCGAATATACGAGAATAAAATGCTTTAAGATATCTTCAACCTCCAAAAAATTAAATCCAACTGGATTACAATTATCCACAGCAATATTAGCATAAAATATTTTAAAAAGCGTTTGGCATCAACATTTTATTGTCAATATCAATTCATTGCATTAGCAAATGACCATTAAAAGATTTGATCCATTATAATACTTGAAATGACGTATTTCCATTCAACCTCCAATAATCAACTGTGGTCGTCTCAAAATATTAGTTAGTAAAGACCAGACGAATCCAACGTATAATACACCACTAGAGCCTTAACTTCAATTTTCAGGCATAAAAAAAACTACGCATCTCGCCAAGTCATTTCTCAACACGGTTGCCTACTTTTACGCCTTTGAGGGCGTCCATTACTTACGTGTGGTGATTTTGGCGATTTTTGAATGCCCCCTCCCCTCTTACAGTGATATCGATAGATTTGTCTCGACCCTTTCCCTCTAACCTCACGCGAGATTGTTCACAATATGTACTTTCAGTGTAAATGCGTTCATATGAGCTTCATTACGGTGGATTTATAAAAAAAACTTGTTTAGTTATTTTATTTAAGATTATTTAACACTAGTATTTAAGATTACTAAGATCGTAATTTTACATTGTTTCTTTCGGAAAAAGATACATGATACTTACGAGGACCCCCCTCTCCCCCGCATGAGATTGGTTAAGAATCGGCTAGACCCCCTCCACCCTGTAAACCCTCGTACTCTTCCGACCGCACCTTGAATATGCAGCAAGCATATGGGATCCCGTGCAGAACGACTTAACCCGTAAACTGAATAAAATACAAAAGAAGGCTGCGCGGTTTGTCAAAACTGATACGGGCGTACTAACAGCGTTACCCAGATGTTAAGCGAGTTAGGCAGGGAGCCGCTGCAGGCTGTGCGCTAGGCTTAGATGGTTTGGACAATTAAGAATAGATATCTTTAAGAGCGACACAGTGCCCTAAACCATCCGTAATCCGATCCGCACATTCTAATGCTCACTCACTCGGTGGTTCGACCCGTTTTACGTTCACCGATAATGATTTCCTCTGAACCTCTGTCGCATAGAACCCTGGGAGTGCCCAAAGAATCCATCCACCATTAGATCCCGGAATCTTTTCGTAGCAAAGGACTCTTGGCCAAAGTAACAAGAGAGGGCTGTGCGGTTCGTCAAAAACTACTACGGGCGTACTGACAACGTTGTTACTCCAGATGTTAAGCGAATTAGGCTGGGAGCCGCTGGAGACTTGGATGCTGCGGGCTAGGCTAACTTTCATTGAACAATTGAGAATAAATATCTTTAAGAGCGACAAGAAGAACATTATGTTTGAGCCCCACTATATTTCCAGGTCCGACAGAAGCGATAAATTATGAGAAATATTTACCCGAACGGATCCTTATGGGAATTCGTTTTGCCCCCGAACCACAAAGGTCTTTAATAGATGCTAATCGTAATTTCGCATTTCCTTTTTATGTGTAAACGGCTGGTGTCCTAACACCCCTCTGCCACAGGCCTTTTAGACGGCTTGCGGGGTAGTGTGTAGATGTAGATACGTAGATGTAAACGCCTCACGTAATTAATGGATGCCCCCTTTTCGGTCACATCTCACACGCATCCTCTAAGACTTTCTTCGCCGCGTGACACCAGTGGCGCCACAGAGTCATTTAAAATCACAAGTCTATCCCTTTCTCGCGCTCACATTTTAATTTTCTTCTTCCTTTCCCAATCCCAGCGGCTTCCCAGAAAAAAGAAGCCTCAAGGCAGCCATCGAAATTTACCTGTCGCTATGAATTATGGAGGAGAGGACCTGTTCCATTAAGAGACTGAAATGCGATAGCGGCCGGAGTAACTCACCTATGAAAGAAGCTAAGGCGATTGAGAAGTTTCCACCGGTCACCTGTGCGAAATGATGGGTCGAATTATAGGCGCCAAGGCTAATGCAATGGCCTGTCATGAGTGAATTTAAAAATCAAATCCGGGAAACGGAAGAAAATAATTTTCAGAACTAAAATCAACTAGTTTTATGGCCCCACTGGGTGTAGGATGCCAGAAATATACCGTATTTACTCGTAGAAGCTGCGCGCCTTTTTTCTGGAAATGCCGGTGAAAAAAGGGGACGCGCGGCTTACACGAATCCTTCATATTTTCATGAAAACCGCGCATCATTTCCTCTCAAATACCCATCGTTTATTTCTCCAGAGTTTTGCATTGACGTGCATAGCTATGTGAATAGGTAAGTCGATACCTCCACTGCAATAAACCGAATCAAATCCGCAAATCTAGGAGCCCAACAAACCGAATCCGCTGAGATGGCAGTATCCGGAGCATAAACGCTCACCTCCAAGCTTGGATAATAGGAGATAAGCGTTTATGCTCCGGACACTGATAGCTGAGCGGATTCGAATTGTTGGGCTACTAGATGAGCGGGTTTTATTCGGTGGGCGATTGTTGAGCGTTTATTGCAGTGGAGGTATCGAAGTATGATAGTAGTAGTAGTAGTAGGCGTAGTATTGCACTTGTAAACAGTCGTCTATCTAATTGTAAGTCTGGGCGTGCAACGGTACTTGAAGAAAGGAAACATCACGTTAAAAAAGCACTACCGGTGTGTACAATGTACATCGTGTTAAATACGACATACTTTAGGACCAATGCATGTTTAAATCTCTTTTTACATTGTAACCTGTAAGCTGCCGTAAAGGAAAGTGGCGTCTTGAGTCTTTTCAAAGTCGTAATCGGAGTTTTCTTCGGCATCTTCGGCAAAATGTATCACGTAATACGTAGCCACTTCAGTGTAAACATTAAAGCTACATTGAAAACAAAGTATTAATTTCATAGCGGCCATTTATTACCATACGCGCTTTTCTTTACACGAGGGTGCGGCTTATACGAGTAAATATGATAGATACGAAACGCCATTTTAATATTTGATGCTAATATTGTTGAAGACAATTGCCATCCCATTAGACTTAAAGGTTTTGAGATTGAGGATTTCTTTAATTATTTTCTTTACGTGCATTCGTGGAACAGAAGAAGAGACCTTGATTTAAAGTATCGACCTGCTACCTTTCAAGCTCCAGTTACCCCGAGCATACTACAGCTGAGTTTATTGTTCAAACCTCGGTGAAAAAAATTCTACCTTAAAAGCTAAATAAAATATAAGAGTGAAAAAATTATACTCCCGCGCATAATAAAATGCGTAATAATGACTCAGGCCAGCAATCACGCCTCGGTGATCTCGATAGTCATTTAATGTTCTAAGTAGAAATTTTACCCAACATATGTAATAATTCCCACCCAATAACCAAATTTAACCCAATATAAGCCCCCCTCCTACAAAACTGGGCCTCAATATAAAATTATTTCGGAAAAATTTGGTTTTTACTGTTCCAAACTTTTAACTAATGAAGTTTTTAACTGATGAACTAAATAAAGTAAGTTATTTTAATTGCTGTTTAAAAGTTCTTCTTCAAGATGCCATGGAAGATTTAGTCGACCACGAACTTAAGTGAAAGGAAAACGAAGTTAATTAGCAAAAATGGAGAGCATTCAAAGGCACATTCATGTGGATAGTATCCTTTCGGATATTAATGAATAAAACGGGGCTCTCGAAATGCTGAGAGTTTCTACTAGTTCTCCCGATACATTGGAGTCCGTTGACTGATTCACTAGTAGACGCCGGCGCCTCTCAACCACAAGAGTAGAATAAATTTGCATACTAAAGTGACCTCGACACTCGGACGTAGTCGACAATGGAGTATCTGGTACCGAAAGGAAAGAGGATTACATCATTAGATCAGCGTTACCTCACTTTTAATTTCCAAGATCAGCGTATCAAAAACATAAGTCGTCATTTAGCATAACAGATTGGTGAACAAAACTTTTTCTTTAGTCACTTTTTTAGTATTCCACACAAATTACACAATAAATAATTATTTTTTATTATTAATAAACTGATTTTTTTCAAAAACCTCTTTCACGTGATTTTCTTCCCAGTATTTTACAGCTCAGTCCCAAATAGATCCTTGAAAAAAAACGGGCAGCAGAGGGCCCATAATACCTAAAGAAAATTGACAACTTACGGCATATCACGTCGGCTCTGATTCGTAAATAAAAATGGGAGAAATCAAACTGTAATACATGACGTAAGTTATAAAATGAACACTGTTCGAGAATATTAACAATTAAGAGCAAAATAAGTTATATAAACACAAAAAATAAGCCGCTGCCTTTTTCTTAGCCAAATGATAATACTTGGTTTTCCTGCATACATAATTATGTATAATGAAATATAATTACGCTTAATTATATAATTATGCATCAATAGAAAAAATTTTATTTACCATGTTTTCCACTATATCGCACCGAAAACAGCTGTGTTCACTTTCATGGGAAATTTTCCATGGAGTGCAGGGACTTTTTAGCACTTTTTCTCGGAGTAATCAAATTCCAAGAATTCTCATTTTATAAATGCGAAAATTTTCATCTCAATCATAAATATCGTGGCAGCTACATATTTCGCCATTAAACTTTACAGCACAAAAGTTAGCGTAGCTCAGATCTGAGCTAAGACCAGCCAGGTTACGTCATATTATGTAATAGTGAACGTGACTTCACCTCCATACCTTGCTGGCAATCGGGAGATCCGGGTTCGAATCCCTGCTGGGCGAAATGATTTTTTCGAGGCGAATTTCATCCTTGGAGTATATATACATCTCATTAAGTTGTACTGCTTGATTAAGTTATGGTAATGGAGCGCTGGATCTACGATGCGTCCCGCACAACACTATACCTGACCGGTAATCGTGAGATCCGAATTCGACTTCCGCCAGATCAAAATTATTTTTCACGGAGATTTTCATCCTTGGCATTTATACAATACACTACACATTACCTCCCCATGATCTCATTTGAAATAACTTAAAAATTACCAGATTTCAGGCGAAAGCTTGAATATCAATTAATTTAAATGATAAATAAATTATTTTTTTTTTAATTTCATGTGGATATCAGAGAAATATACCAAATAGATATAGCATGGTGGTTAGAGATGCAAATTTACAGACAGTTAATTACGAAATCTGTTTATTTTTAAGTGATCTCGAATGAGATAACCGGGAGGTAATAAGGGTTAAGTTGTACATCAGCATCTACATAATACCCCGCAAGCCGCCTGAAAAGCGTGTGGCAGGGGGTGTTAGAAGACCAGCCGTTTACAGCTATAAAAATGAAGTGCTCTAAGGAAAATAACGACTAGCATTTATTGAAATCCTTTATGGTTCGGGGGAAAAACTAATTCCTACATCTATCCGTTCGGCAAAACATCTCTCTTAATTTATCGCTTCTATCGGACCTGGAAATATTGTGTGGCTCCAATACTATAGTGTTGGATCCACGATGTGTCCCGTCAAACATCGAATCTCTAACTACCCCTTGGTCCTCCTCCCAGAATTTTCGTCCGGCACCCATCTGCCCCTCACTCAATCAGACGAATAAAGGAAAAAAGGAGCGGGAACTTTCGGAGAGCTATCCGTGGGCTGAAAGAGAGAGTTGCATGGGGGAGAGGAGGAGGGGAAAACTTGAGGCGAATGAAAAAGTGGCCCAGTGACACAGATCGCGGGAGAAGAGGACGAGTAAGAGGAGGGATGAGGGAAGCCTTTGAAGACGCCTGTGCGAGTGGAAGGGGGAGGGGGGGAACGATCCGTCCCCCATCTCAGGTACACAACCATCCACCCACGCCCGAAAGCCCAAAACAAAAGCACATAGCCTCCTACCGCCCCACCCCGAACGCGCGAGGCAGCCACGCCATGAAATCTGACTACGGTCTCGACGGGTGTCATTTACAAATCTCTCGCTTCCACTGCACTCGTGTTACTAAGGCAGGAGGATGATGGGTAACGGGGTTTTGGAAATCAGTGGAGGTGATCCATCGCCCAGGGTACATTAAAGCATTACAGTCGAAGACGCTGTCCAGTGGTATAACAAGATGTGCGCACAACATGGAAACATCACACATCAATAAAACTCTTAACTCATCAATGGAAAACACAGTGACGGCTTGCCCATAAGGACTCTCGGACGGCGCCCCTCCAAAAGATTTGAAAAAGGAATAAATACCAATTCAATTATAATTATACTTCTAATTAACCAAAGTGTTTTTTGTCAATCGCATACATCGAAAATGTAGGAAAAAGACGCAAAAATAGTGCGAGAAGTTCGCATTTGTAGCCGCGGGGCGCTGGCCAGAACGTCCCAATCCATCACCATGCAGTTAAATGAAGAGTGGTAGTGGTGGGGGTTGCTGGTGCTATGACGCGTCTAAGCTTGTGCCTTATGGAAGTCTTGGGACGCCGCCCGAGCATGCGCAGAGCGACGTATCTAGTGAGCTGACATCGCCACTACGGCTGGCGGCATTATAATCTGGCGTCTACTTGGTGCTCCAGTGTTGCAGAATACATTGTCTTGGTTTACATTTTATTATTATAAATATTTACATTATATTATCTTAAATTAATCAAATTTAATACCTAGATAGCCTTAAAAACTCATTAAAATACACAAAACATTTAAAAATTTTGACCCCCTGGTGAAGTGTGACCCCCCCGAGCATTTGACTCACGAGCCGCCACTGGGTAAACAATATTCAGATTGTTTTGAGGCAGCTCTGCACTTAAGTCTACTATTGTCAAATCTTTTCACACATACGTATTTCTTCTCTTTCGCATCCTTCTTTACCTGTTACATACATATTTTTCGAGGTCTTCCGTTTCAGTTCTCGCCAGAATTTAACACGATCTTGGGAAACTTTGAGGTATTCCATCACAAAATTTATTCAGTGAGGACACACATAGTACTACACCACATAAATAAAGTAAAACCCCCCACCCTTACTATCCCCCTCCCTTCCTTCCGCCTCCACCACTCCGTTCCTCCTCCCCACCTCTTTGCCTTCCACCTACCCTACTTACTTACAATTGGGTATTTCACGAATTACGTTATGTGGATTTGTAACAATCTGATTATGACGCTAAGTCGTTGAAACCCGGGTCGTGTTCAAGTTTTACTTTATTTATGTGGTGTAGTAAAAGTTTCCTCACTGAATAAATTCAGTTCTCGCCATCTACTAGTTCCTCGACGATTGCCTTCATTAGGCCATCATGTGTCATGATGCTGCCTATTAGGTTGCTCCGCCTTCTCATCAAGTTTTTCATGGGGCTTCTGTTCTCTCCGACTCTTTTCAGGACTTCATCACAACTAAATCGGTCAATCCATTTGATACTCTTCATTCTTCTGTAGTACCACATTTCGAATCCCTCTTTTCTTAAAGGAAAAGTTAAATTAAATGTATTTTAGCTCAAATCTTGATAGGCCTTCTCCATCGTAGGCGTAACATTCAATGGATAGAAAATTTTTAATCGAAATTAAGAACAAATATGCACTAAATCAGCTTCTCAGCAAACTACCCAGTGATGGCAAGGTCGCATGGGTGGGAGATCACGTGAAATGGTGATTTTTTCAATCTTTGATCGCATGCACAGAAGCCGTAAATCGCTAATCCTGGTGTTAACCATATATCGCATCTAAATAATTTATCTCAGAGCGAGCTCCAATTCCAATACAAGGGGGTTGAAATAAACTGGAGGTGTTCCCGATGACGTTATGCGAGGTCAAATGTTCGCTATCCTGGTATGACATTTTTTCTGTACCTGTTCACCCAGGGCCTGCTTCGCTATTGCCGTAGCGCAGTGATTGACCACGATGGGTTTAAGAAAAGAAGGTATAGGAGGAGAGTGGAGTATGTTTCTCTACCAGAGGGATGGACAATGCTAGCAGCGAAGAAACTAAGGGTAAAGGCTTTCGAAATGTGGTGCAATAGAAGAATGATGAGGATCAAATGGATCGACCGAATTAGTCATGAGGAAGTCCTAAGAAATGCAAGAGAGAGGAGAAGACTCATGAAAATCTTTAAAATTCGACGGAACAAAGTTTAGGACATATCTTGAAAAATAAGCGCCTGGAGAAGACAATATTCGAGGAACAAGTACAAGGGGACTGCATAGAGAATTCCATCCCATAGAAGGCTGATTTCTGTAGCCACTTCGGTCGCATTTTAGTTGGTTTTAACAAACGTCCGCAGCGCGGTGATGAGTGCAATGTGTTCCGATGTTTTTCAATATTTTGCATTATTATATTTGTAACTGCAAAGAAAAGCATTGAAAAGTTATGGTTTTGATTTTTTTTTCATTATCATGTATACAAATTTTGGTTTACACACTTAATTTAAGCTTATTTCCCCGTGAAACTCAGATCAAATTGTTCTTCAGCGACGCGAGTGGCGACTTTATAGTGTGTGTGCCGTAGGGTGGCGCACGAGCCCGCCGGCTGAGTCGGTCCCATGTACAGTTTTTATGGTCGGTCCTTTCCTAACCCCGGCGCTCGCAGCTCGCGGACCGACTCAGGTAGCAGACGGGCCCGTGCGCCACACTACGGTATACAGACTACAGTAAACCCATTTAAATGCGCGGTGATTAATAGCACATTTATAGGCCGACTTGAGGATCCTATTTTTCACATTCGTGGGACAAGTAGATGGCACGAACGGAAAAGGAAGGCCTCGAACAAAATATATTGAACAGGTAGAGAAGAATTTGAAACAGAAGATACAAATAAGTGTGAAAATATTACATGATAGGAGAATGGAGTGGAGACCTGCGTCAAACCAATCTTAGGATTATTGATCAGTGATGAGATATTCTATCAGTGCCTGAGTTGAAGAATGAATGACGGGAGTGCATAAAATAACGCAGTTGTAATGAGACAATTAAAAATTATTTGTCAATGCAAGCGTGGAACGCACCTCCCCAAACACCGCAATTAACATAACGCTCGAATGCAATTCTCATTTCAAACGACTCGACTCTCAATTTGCCGCCTCAATGACTTTTTCAACCGCTTCCCTCGAATCCAAAATGGAGTAAAAGTAACAAGGAAAATTTCACATTTAGTCCCTCATGAATCTGCACTTCTTAATTTTTAATCAGACGTCCCTGATGATAACCTAACACAAACGTTAAATTGGCCACATTTTTCAAATCTTATGGCCACAACCAACTTTAATTTAACACAACAGGTTAACGTATTTTCTAATCGTGATAAACGTAAAATATTTCCCAATACTTAAAGATAAAAGGTGCAAGCCAACGATTTCTAATCGTGTTTCTACAATTGAAAGGTAAAATTCATTTTGAAACTAATTTTGCCAAGAACGATCATATTTAAGCGATTGCAAAATACGCAGAACTAGGATCGCTTCGCAGGCGCACCAGGCGAAGTTACAACCCTAAATTTGCGAATAACTAGTTCAGTTCAGGGTGCGCTGTACCATCATCAATCATACCGACAATCGGGTACAAGGAAAAGAGGGAAGTGTCTTTTCCTATATTTTCCTTTTTGTAATATATTTATCACTTATAAGTTTTGAAGCGAAATGATTTTTGCTCATCGTACGCAAAGTCGAATGCAGAAGTACCGCAGCGAATTCAGCGGCGACTTTTGCCTCAGGTCGGAAATGGAAGTTACGTATTCTCTTTAGTCTCCGAACGAGGAAAGTTAAAACATCATTCATGTATTCCATTATATCTTAATTATTGTATTATTTAAGAGAATTAATCACAAGATTATGAAGCATTACGTTTGCATCACGTACCTGAGATAAAAACCATTACAAAGGCTAAATTTAATCTGTATTCGCAAATCACCCAATCCGTTGAAGAATACTTCCTAACATTAACGCTGCATTCCTTTATCATGAGGCATATCGAACAAAAATATAGATAAGACTTATCGCATTTTTAACTGAAAACACACTATCTATCACAATTAAGCATGTTCTGATAACACTCTTCAGACGATTAGATTCACGGCATCGTTCTCGTGCAACGAATCAGGAAACATCTGCATGAAAACCACTCAACATCGTGACTCGTGGCTCAGTGTTAAAGTATCCCTTTATAAATCGGATAAATCATAACTGCGGTTCATATTCTACTGAGACCTGCATTTCCACAATGATAGAAAAGAGTAGTTGCATGCTCCTCCTATCCAGCTGCAGATCGAGGGTAGGGACAAGGAGGGGAGGGCTATGTGGGTCGCATCTCCTGTATATATTCGACAACTGAACAAAATTACCATTTATCTAGTATAAATTGAATACCCAAGGTGGAGCTATATCCCTCCCCCCCCCCCCTAGCTCCTCTAAAATATCAATATCAGGTAGGTATACATATTCTACGGCATCTACTCTTCAGTCTTACAATCCGAATGTAAGTTACGATTTTAAGGACGATTGGGACTGTCTTTTGCTCACTGTGATGTTTTAAATGATAGAAAAAAAAATATATATATATATCGCCCGCATTTCTTCACTAATTATTAAACACCGCCCATTAACTCTTCAGCTCATCATCAAAGCATTAACTTGTCGTTTGTAATCCGATTTTATTTATTTCAGTTAGCCTATTACAGATATGTCGTAAGAAAAACCCAGGTCATTGTAATTCTTATAGAAGAAGCCGACCGTTTTAACCAACAAGTAATATATCATTCAGAGGTTCACCTTAAAATGGCGTAGCCAGGTATTTTGTCCGGGGGGGTCCAAAACCAAGGGGGAGAATATTTGAAAAACAGGGATCTAAGTAATGGGTTTTAAACTAATTTAAAGACTTTTAACAATCGAAAAAACTTAATTTTTAAAAATATTTTGCTAATTCATGATTTTTTTATTTCGTTTTCTTTTGTGAAGGAAAATAATTGTGTTTTCATACTTCGGAAGGGGGGGGGGTTTGGACCCCCGGCTCCCCCCCCCTGGCTACGCCACTGTCACCTTACTTGAAATGTTAATCGTCAGATGTCACATCGCAAACTAGTTGGGTGTGACCAAAATGACAGCCTTAACCTCCCTCCTCTGAAACATCTCGGGTTTGCAATTAAATTGAATTTGCGACGATGTTTTTCAAAAAGACCATTTCATGATACCTATGATTGGTATTTATGTACAAAGTGGCACGAACTCAGCCAGGAATTAAGGTTTGGGGGGAATTAAGGTTTAGGGCGCAATTAATACTGGGGGGCCTGGGGGGCATGTAATAGCTGCCAGAGTAAGCGGGAGCTGCGGGGGCCCTCCCCCATAAAAAGTTTAAGATAAATGGTTCCAAATGGTGAGTTTTATGGCTGTCTGAGGAATATTTTATTAATCCTTACACTATTCTAAACGTAATATTAATCTAATTAAGCGAAATAGATTAAACTTAAAAATTTCTCTGAGCTCTGGGGTGGGTTGTTTCCCCCAAAACGCCCCTGCAAAGTGGAATAATAGCTGATTATCTACACGTGTAAACACTACAATTTCGCAGCGTTTTGGTGTCTTTTATGTACGCAATTTGGTGTCTTGTAACTTCGAAAGTAATGGTTGTACAAATTTGCAGTTTGATATTTTTCAGGGCTAACGAAGGTCACATAAATTTCCAATTTAAAGGAGAGGGTCGGATTGAAAATGTAATTTTATTCCGCCGACGTAGGATTGCCACTTTGGCAACCGAATGCATTTTAAATACTTCGCATGCAATTTAAATCCTCTTAAAACTTTCCACTGCAATTAAATTCTCCCGATCCCCATGTGTTAATATCAACGGAACTCCGGATATTACTGCACTGCGCCGAAACGATTGAAAAATCTCGAAAGTCATGAGGAGAGAGGAAGTGGAAGGAGTCACTGGCTGACAGGGGGTGTGAGGATGTACGGGAAGGGTTTGAGGGTGAGATAGTGGGCGTTAAAGACGGAGTGTGAGAGTCGGGGCGTGACCACAGCGCGAGCGAAGGCGGCGAAGATGGCGTGTGGATCCGTTACAATTGCTATTCATAGACGGCACGCGGGCGGTATATTAACTCGGGCGCCAAAACCTCTCATCACCATGACAAAAGTCCGCGCGGATGGACGCGAAAAAAGGCAGCTACTTTCGTGAACGAAATCAGAAAATATAAAGGCCCCTCTTTCCGACGCACTCATTAAATGGAGTAACCTTTTCCCCAATGTCATCCTAACTGCAATCAGGAGAGACGGTCAAAAAACAACGTAATTATAGAGGGTCAAGACAGGTCTCACTACCTGGGTGCAGGGGTCAAACCTGGACAAATAAACACAAGCTCTTGGTCCTTAAACTTTCCTTTAAAATTAGTATGAAAAACACATTTATGAATGTACCAAGGTATACCTACAGTATGGGATATATGAATGCATATTTCCTTTTTTCATTAACATCGCAGAAACTTTATTGAAAATAATAAAAAAATAAGCACATGTTCGTGTACGTCGGAGTAACCGTCAGATCGAAGCTTAAGAACGTCAAAGGCATATTTTAGGTGTTCATAGCATAAAAATTGCTTCAAATGTTATCAAAGTACAAAAAACTACATTTTTAGTGATGCATACTTTTCGTACGGATAGTATTAAACTCGATGCAAGAGAAAATCATCAAAAAATCCTTTTGCAAATACGAATTTAGCCAAAATAATCTTCTGTGGACTCCTCGGCTAGGGCTTAACCACTCACTTGGTATCATGATACTTTTTCCAATACATTCCCAGTTATAGCAAATTATGCTAACAACCTCTTGAATAGGACAGCCTCTCCTGCAGCCTGCATCTATACGCTTTGCAAAAGTCCTGTACAATCCTTTCTAAGATATATTTATGGAATGAGTTCAAGAGAGAACTGTAACGATGACATTTTCTAGCTACCGGGATACATAAGATGTCGATCAATGCTTTCGGAATTGCGGATATCGACCTCGAATACCGCAACGTCCTTGCCCGGACGATTTCCGATCTGAAGGCTGCTGACGCTACTAAAGGCGCCTCAAGGTGTAGGAAGATTGGAGCACGTAACATGCATGGCGGAATGTACCGGGCACTTAGGCTCTTTTCCATCGTTCCACCGAGGCCGCGAGGCGAAAATCATCTTCAATACATCCCACACAAAGACCCTTGAGATCGGGAATTGCACGCGGAAGCGAGGAGTTTCGCTTCAATTACAGATATTTCCCCTCCATAAGGCTCATCCATGTTTTTCGCGGGGCTTCGAGGATTCATAGCGTCATTCCTTCGTATCTAGCGCAGCGATCGAATCGGAGGCAGATACTTAACTTCGTCGATGAGTTAGATAACCATCCCATCTTCATCATTCAAACCCATCTTCAAAACTTAAACGCAGGAAAACTGTATCCCGACTTGGATGCATTCCGCAAAGTTTCGTAAAAACAAAGAAACCCGAGAAGAAAACAAACCCATTTCAGTAGAGGAATGTGCTGACCCTCCAGCCATGATTGTCCTATAATGCCCGGTCCTCATTTGGCGAAAATATCAATCAATTATTTTGTTCCAATTTATTATTTATTCATTTTATTTTTTATTTGCTTCGTTTTATTTTTGTATTTGATGCCATTATTCCGGAATTCTGCAAAACAGCAGAAATAGTTTCAAAATTTAAAATATATGGCATAAAAATTTTTTCAAAAATGACACGGTAAATTTCCTTCCTTATACTTCTAATATTTTTGTTTCAGCTTTCTTCTTATTTTCCACTTTTCCTATCTCACTTCTCCTTTTTTTGCAAAAACAAGTTTTTGTTATGATCTCTACCTTTCTCCTTTCTTCTAATGATCCCACCGAGCATTGCATTTTGGTGGCCATTTTCTTTAACTAAACCCCAAATTTAATTTTAAACGAACGGATAATGAAAAATAGAAAAAAAGTTAGGGTTTCGACATTTTTTCTAGAGTCTTAGACGATTTTTGAGGGGGTCGATTCTATGACTTTTTGTCGTATCTCGTCTCGTTCACCCTAAATGAGTTTGTGTGAGTGAGTCAGAAAGAGGCAGGAAGTGGAATATAGTACATGGACATAAACATTAATTAAATAATAAGAAATTTTCTATAATTGCCGACGTCTGATTTTAAAAATCTTTTAAATACCTTTACACATATACTATTAAATAAGAGGTCAAGAGAAGAAAAAACTCACTTTATCTCATAGAGTTTAATGTTGGCATGGTTCTACCTAGACCATTTCTCACCCAGAGCTGCTTAAGAGAGAAGTTGAATTTCAAGACTTCTCTTTTTTTTATTAAAAATTTACCCTCAATAGTTGTTGTGGCAGGTACATATTTCGCCATTGAACTTTACAGCACAAAATAACACGTAGTTTTAATCTATCCTGAATTGAGCGGAAAATGTACTTATATTTTTGATGTTACTTAGAAGCAAAATTGGGATAAAATGGGTGAAATACCCTAAGTAAGCTAGTTTTAAGTCAGGAAATTTTCTCGAATTAGCAGTCGAGTGGTAGTGATACATCGTCTTGAGTCGTGAGGGCTTTGGAATGTAGTGTGTTTGGCCGAGGCCACCTCTGGACGGGGAGGCCGTGTTCTGGGTGGGTGGGGAGGGGGTTCCGAAGACGACCCTGACCTCCACAGCGAGCACAATGAAGAGAATTCTTCCTGACACGCTCCGCTTACTCAAATCCGTCTCGCGCATCGCGCACCGTCCATTTTCCTTTTCCGGTCCCTTCCTTCCTCTTCGAAACGCTCTACGAAAAATGCTCTCCCGGCGGCATTTGACGGGCGGTCTAACGCCCCCGCGGCGGCCCTATTCTACGGGTGACGGCCAACACACCCTGCTCTGGGGCGGATGACCCACTTCCTTGCGGCGATGGGAAATGGTCTCCAGGGAATTTGCATATAATCCGATTTGGGCACAACGGACGAGTGAATGCCAAACAGTGTCCTCCCTCTCACCTATAGAGTGTCTTAATTAGGACTGCACGTTTGGTAAAGCATACAGGGATAACACTCGAATAGGCATCTAATTATTTTTTTTTACTTTTCCAGGATTTCCTGACTATTCATAATAGAAATCTGTTTGGCAGTGAACTTTTCTCAGGTCTCACACCGGACTTGGTCCTCCATATCTCCTCCCGACATTTCCTTGTGAAACTCCCTAATTGTCCTCAGGGATTCAGGAATCCAACGCCATTCCGTTCGTGACTCGGGGTTTTAATGCAAATTCCGTGATTAGGAGCGGTTTCCCTCTCAGCGTCTTCTGATTGGCCACCTGTCTCCTCAGATTCGGAAACGTTTCAAGGAGATATGGAGGGCCGTTTGGTTTACATTCATGCTTTATTTCAAAAGGACTGAATTGACAACAATTTTTGTCATCATCTGGGTGGCAGACGTAACTTCCACTGGGTCAATTCTGTATAGATTACACACATTCTGTACTAATTTCCAGTTCTCCTTCCCTAATTTAAATTTGATATAATTCAAGATAATATATATTCGCATTTCAGCATGATAAAAAGCATCACCCAATGCTAAAATACATTATTCGCAAAGCTAATTGAAAAATTTTGGTAAAATGAAATTAAACTGGTATCGAATACCATTTAAATAAAATTAAGGGAGTGGATGCTTATATATTGTACATATACCTTTACGAAAGAAGATGATAAAAATCAGCATTTAGCGTATATGACTTTTCCAGATTTCTTTTTCATTTTCCCAGGCATTCCAGATCTCGTAAAGTTTTATAAAAGAGTATCCACCCTTTATAAATAATAGATTTAGATGCTAAACATAAATTTTATGAAGCAACTTTATCAAGGGAAACATAAGGCTTAGCGGTTAACATCCCTTGTTAAACATAAAAACCACCAGAAGTTAAAACTTAATCATATTATCTACGGACTCCTTATCACTCTTCTCCCAGTTTCATCAGGTGCCAATGTTTCCCTAATTGTGTTAGCGGGGAAGTAAAATTGTGTTGACTAAGAAGGGTAAAATAGGTACGAGAAATTTAATGGTGACTATTAAATTACGCTAGACTCGTATACATTTGCACTTGAATTCCTCCAACTTCGGCGAAGCTGATCAATCTTAGAAGTACCTCCTAAGTCAGTGTCGCGCAATTTTTTCTTATATTTTTCCTTCCCAAAAGTAAAAACATACTTTATCACTTTGCTATTTTTTTATCTCGTGATTAACTTCTCATTATGAGAAAATATTGAACAATAATAATAACCAAAATAAAGGTACGCACGCCACATATTTTATAAACAAATAGTTAAAAAATAAAAAATAAAAACTTCATAAAAAACTACATTTTTTATTTAAAAAAGTAGATACGAATAATTATGTCGCTATTTTTTAACGCTAATTATAGTTGTATACACAAATTCAAACAATGCGGGTATGCATCGTAAAAATATACCAAATGCGCTGAAGGACAGATAATACAGCACATTTTTTCGTACGGCGATGAAACCACTCCTTAGACTGGAATTATTCCTTTAGGTACCGTTGAGAGGATCCTTCAAGTGTGTTATGTACCAACTACTGACCCTCTAGCTTCAATTAGCACCGTCCGGCAAAAATTAGCCAAACACATAACAGCGGTTTCAGTACCGCTAAAAGTCACCAGGGCTGCACCTAACTTAGTTACTCAATACAAAGTGTGTTCTGCAATAACGATGACAGTTCTGAGACTCACAGCTTGGGTATCTCCAGGTTCATAATACAACACTGTTAATGAATTAATAATAATAAAAATTCAGATAATAAAAATGACTGATTAATTAGACTTGATTTCTTTACATTACTTTAGCAAAACTTTACAAAACTTTAGCAAAATAAGAAACCCCGAAGGTTGCTCCCCACTTCTCATAATTTGAATACGCCATTAGAGATCTGGCTCATTAACTAGTTCATGGAGACTATTTCATTGAGTGAAGGATTCGCTCACGAGATTTTAAATAACAACGAACCACCACGCGAGCCCCATGCACCCGCTATAGGAGTGGCATGAGCTCGTGATGTCATCTACTTATCAGCAAAATTTGAATCCTTATCGGATTATCACAAAAGGCTAACGATTTTTCGTCGCGAACAGCTGGAGAAGTATGCGTCGGATCGTAAAACGGAAAAATATGTCTCTCAAAAATTTTCAAACTCTTATCACAACCGACAGTAAAATAAAATTGATAAAAGAGCCAACTGTCACATTCACAGAGTATCTCGATGCACCTTGACCACGTCTCCAACCGGCCCTGAGTAGTGTGATTCACTCTATTTTAAATTACATCATTGATATGTCCAAAATTTAATAAATGAATGGTGCAGAGTTGTGACTTTAGCATCGTATTGGCGTTCTCGGTTAATTTTCTCTTAATTCCAACTTCCTTGGAGTAAACACCAACGAATTTATTCATAAAGACCATTTCAATGTCATCATTAGCTATGGATTAAATTTAAAAATCTATAACTAACACGCTCATTTTACTCACAAGGAAAATAAATTCCTTTGCTGAAAGCGTAGCCGTAGAAGGTATGTCAGTAATATAAGTTGCAGAGCAGTATGTCAGTAATAGGAGTTTTTTATTAATTTCATTATACTGCGCTTAATGGAAAAAATAGTGACATTGTTCTGTGAATATCTTGTTATGAAGTTACAGATTAAATCCTTTTCCATGCACCTCGACATTGAAAAACAATAGAAAAGGTTGTAAATGTAAGGGTTAATGTTATTTTCCATCCATGGCTGCATAGCTATTGGTATTTATCGTGAATAAAAGAAAAAGCATAGTCTACACACCTGAAAGTTCCCCACTCACTCAGATAAGACAAGCAATAAAGATGGTGCACCAGAAAAAAATAACACAAAAATGCGCTCTTCCCAAACTTTCAATTGTACATTTTGATAGGCCTCTTGAAAAAGAGAAAACTTCCGTAAGGCATGAGGACGTTTGAACATCGAAGTTGTCCGAACATTGCAACCATAATTCCGCAGTTGGTTTTCAGGTTAGAGTATTTCTTTCCGCATTCCATGCTTTTTATTTTTACGCCAATGGATGAATAGCATGTGCATTTCCAGGTACAAGTACAGATTTTATATCGCTCCGTCACCAATATTTGTCCGAATTTCAATTTTGGAAAATTTTACCTCAGAATTTTCTCTGATGAAAAATTCTTCATATTTGAGGTACAGGAACATTTTGGACTAGGTCCCTCCATACACTCTGCGCAGTTAAAGATGAAACCGTAAGTTTAAAATGAGTGATACGTGATAAAAAGGACAAAATACGACGGGTAAAGAGGAAGTGATGCTTCCTCGTTATCATTTTCCTTATTCCTGAATATGGCAACAACATGTTGGGATATGACCAAAAAAATTATCATTGGATTGATTATTAAAATTACTATCCCCTCATTCCACCATGTTTAGTGCCAGTAATTCACTCAGTGGCCTTGTATATTCAAGTAAATTCTGCAAAAATATGAACATATATACGACAAAAATGGCGTCTAAGAACACGACGCGAACTTCTTAAGTGGAAATCGCCCTTATTCCATTTCATCCCCATCTCCTTACATTTCCTTTCTGAGAATATGACTCGACCGTCGCTCACGCGGAGTGAAAGCCATTGGAAGTTGTTCGGTGCTGGATCGCGTGAAATGCATTCCTTCTAGCAGAATAAGTACGCCAGGTGTTGCTCTGATAAGGATCCGGGTCTGCTTTCGTCTTAATTGACCTACCTATATATACCTCCATACACATACCATATTAATACACCTGTGAAGCATGAGATGGAGACAACCATCGGCACTTAAGATAACAGGGTATCTCAGCATTGCATCGAAATCTCACCTTCAATGAGAAGGATAATATCTGATAAGGCCCTAAAGGTGTGACATTGGAGGCCGGAAAGTTTAAAGAATTTGAACCAACACACACCGAAAGAGGATCCATCCTCATGTAGCAGCAACTACAAAAAGTAGAAAACCAACGAAAATACGAATTTTATAATGAGGTGGTATATTGAATGGTTTGCATTAAGCATGACAAAAGTGTTAGGCACAATTCCACAATTCTTTACACAGGCACAAACTGCGAATTACCGAATCATATCCTTATTATTATTATCATATCCTTTCATGGAGGCTCCCTCCATGAAAGTTCCTCCAATTACCTCTTCCGTAACAACTACAACGATAATTTGTAGATCATTGGTACAGAAAATTTTATAAATAACAGAACCTAGCAAGTCTCATACTTGTTATGACAACACCATCATTAGAAAATCATTAGAAAATAGAAAATAGGCGCACCAGGTTAATAAGCGCGGCAGTCTCGCGCCAGGCAAAAAGAACTAACACAAATCCCAGCCCAAACCATTGATTCTCCGAACCGCTGATCGAATGCATGTTAATAATCACTTCCTTCCTCATTTTTACCACCCGATACCCTTCCTATATAAAAGCAAAATTGTGACTCTAAATCTAGAGCTAAACAGGGTATTTCAAGTGGAGTCCGCAATACTTCAGGAGATTGTAGGAGAGACAATTTTAAGCATTTTTTGTCCAAAAACAACATCAACAAAAATTCCAAAATGGGTGAGTTTACGTAATTGTATTGTTGATACTCGATAAAAGCTGGGCTGAGCTCGAGCCTCACCGATTCCATCAAACTAACCCTCAAGTCTAAAGATCAAGTCTAACACTGATCTAAAGTGCTAACACTATAAACAGTTACATAGGAACGTGAATTTTACAGCTGCGCTTAAAAAATTTTGGCTGCGGAAATGGAATCTCCAACCGTTAAATAATAAAAATATATACTATGTCTGATGTATTTTCTAAGTACCCCTTTTTTAAAAATAAAATAGAGCATTATTTGCAGTGAGCCCGGCAGGTGACACAAAATCTGTTTCAAGTGAGGTACGCGGACCTTTTTGAAAAACTTCCTTTTTCTTTTGGGTGGATTGCGATTGTTTTTTGTTTATGTGCATTATGTTTAAAAGTTTTCTTTAAAAAGTTTTTTATAAGAATATTCACTTGACTTTGAAGTGAAAGCGTTTAGTTTTTATTTTTGGAATATCGGTATGGATACCATTATCATCTATAATTCATTAATTTTACTATCATATTCTCGCTAGTACATTATTTTTGTATTGTTAATGTTATCTGTTTTAAGTATAATTATATCAGGGTTATTTTTTCATTTTATTTTTATGAAGTAGATTGATCATATTAGACAATTTATAATTTTGCTTTTCTTTTTTACTAAAGCTAGTTTTTAGATTTTTGCATTGAACTCTAGTTTTGTTTCTAAAGGTGAATTATTCAGTTCAGAAATAAAATCAGAAGAGCTAATCGTGATGGTGCGGAAATTTATTCAAAGAAACATTTGCGATACAATCCATAAATAGCTCAGCGTGTTATACGAAATCTGTTTTATAGCAAGGGGTGCGAACTTTTTTTTTAAAAACATCCTAATAATAATAATGTCATCTATTTTCGTGAGCACCATGCCCATGACAAATTAACGGTACAACTTTTTACGTTTTTATAATTGATACATTCATAAAAGAATAAATATATAATTAAAAATTCAAACAAATGCACCCTGTGCGGACTGCCGATAGCATGAAGACAATTCGATTAAACAATATTTAAAACAAAAGACAAAAGTGAAATCAACTGCTTATGGCGTGACTTGATGGAACGTAGAGATATTCATGGTGAAGCAAAAACTCAATATTGTTCCACAAACTTTTATTTGCTATCGACTACTTTTACTAGATTTGCTATTTGTATTGATAATGACGCTATAGCCGTCGCAACAAGTCGACAGCAGATAAAAGTTTGTGGAACAGAACGGGGTTTTTGCTTCACCATGAAAAGAGGAAAGATCACGCCGTGAGACAGCAGACTAACTACAAAAAAATAAGGCGATAATTATTTATGAAAATAGTGTCAAACAAACAATACGTTGTAATACACAAAAGCTCAATTAATCATTCATTCACATGCTTGTCAATAAAAAAAATTAATTAACCAATGCATGAGCACAAACAAGAGGACTTCAAAAGGGCGTTATTGCGATCGTAGCTAGTAGCCCGTATGCGTTATGTTTAAATTTCTTGATGTTTGTAACGCTTCTAAGTTGGACTGAAAGAGAGTCCCAAATTTTAGAGGCGGTCACTGAGAACGATTTATAAGGCGTGCGATGTTGTGGCTCCTTGGCTCTTCTGGGGCAGAAGAAAGTGAGATGGCGATAAACAAAGCGAAATGAAGGAGATTCGCGAGAGCGAGAGAACGCGACGGAAAGTGAGTGTTTCGCCGTTCCGCTGATACCACGGTCAAGGCCTGACGTTGACCAGCGCGGCGCGGATCACGGCGCGGCAGCCGAAATGGACAGAGGAGAAATGGACAAGGTGTCCGCCATAACCCACTTCCCTCCCCACCCAACTGCTTTCGTTTTCCGTTTGGCGAGTTTTCACCGGCCACCGGGCTTGACCTTAATTTCCAAGGGACCCCAAACTTTTTCCACCGCTGGAAAAGTCGCTTGCACTTTCCGATGTTCCCTTGGTTTATGAATAAAACAGAGATGAATTTATTAAAATACGGTTCAGGCTCCTCTTTGGGGGATATTTTTTGTTTGGACGCTAAAAGAAAGAAATAATGCTTTCTTAAAAGGTTATTCTACGAATCTACACTCAATATTATGGCAGTGACACGTAGTTTCTATGCCGCTTGATTTAATTATCTTATGCGTACCGGGTACTTAAATTCCTGGGAACGCCGAGATTGGAAATATGTGCCTATTAGGGTGCAATGCCTTTGTTTTAAACATGGTTAAAAGGCTAATGTTTAGAATACAACTTTATCCAATCAAACGTTATGATGCATCAATTTATTATGAATAACGAACAACAACTGAAAACGTACTGACAACTACGTATTGTATGCTTTAAAATTGTTTAGGTTGACGTGCCTAAATGACGAGAATCTTCGTCATCATTCCGGAACGTTCGGGAAAAGAAATGACGAGAATTCTCGCCCTCCGTACGCAACGTGTTAAGCGATAAATAACTAACATATATATATTATAAATCCGACGCACTCCACAATGAGTGGGAAGAAAGGAAAAGATTGTACTTTTGAAATCGTCCTTTCTAAATAAATAGCGATTGTCTAATACTTCATTCGCGGAAACATGTAATATTTTCAATAATAGTTATAACAATAACCACAGCTCAGAGTAGAGAAATCTCGAGTCTATCTTGGTTAAAAAATCGCATGAAAATTGACCTCCTCTACTATCATTTCCAACTTTTCATTGGCCTCGATAAAGTGCACCCATCCAAAATATAGGACGAAGGAGTTAAAAGGATTTTGGGCGGACGAAACGATGTAAAGCATCAACATTTTATTTCTATTTCGTTAATAATAACAATAAAATAGGAAAAAGAGATTCATATCATTCTCTCGACCGATCCCCAGCAGTTCAGTGGCCTTTTTTTTCAAATATGCCATCAAATAGTTGTAACTCTAACCTATATAGGGATCGATATGACCAAACAGGTAGGGCGTTGGGATTCTTATTACCCCACGTTTGAACACTACCGAACACAGTATCAATGCTGTGCGCGGTTTCCGAGGGAAAGGAATCAGTCCCCCAGCCCTGAATATGAGGCGTTTAAAATGTGCTCTTTGCTTAGTCCCGGGTGAGCTTTACCCTCATCTTTTCAAACCAATATTCTGGAAGAAGTACTTACTTAAGAAGTACTTGAATAAATATGAACATTTTAGAGCTTGCTCTTCATGCTGATTTCATTTATGCATGTAAGCAATAAAGAAATAAATTTTCTGCGGCAAAATCATTTGATTCTACAGGAATTCGAACCCGAATTCCTCGATTTCCGGTCCGGTGTGCCACTTCGGGTCTGACCCCGGTCATATCAAATGCTAGCTTCAAGGGAAATTTTTTTCTTCTACGCTTATCCTCGCACATATGTGCGTGACTGTGTACCAAGTGCCTAAATTATGAATTAATTTTTAAAAAATTACCATAAAGTTAACTATTCAGAAGCTTTGAACGCAGGCTTTCGCAGCGAGGGGCATCGTTGTTAACGGCTTTCGGGAGCAGTTGCGTGTTGCGCTTAGTCGTGCGAGCTTTCGCGTCCATTGCAGGCCATATAATCAGGCGATGAAGTACATACTTTAAAATTACTATTCAGTACTTAAAAATTTAATGAGTTGAAATGAGGACAGGTGACTCACGGTAACATCTCGTAGAGTAGATCCTTAAGGAAATTGGCTGGGAAGACTAATAAGTCAGAACGAAAAATTAGTTGAAGCAGCACCAACGAGCACCGAAATCACCAGGAAGTGAAAGTCTTCTAGCGATTCTGAAGTCATTGCTGACACTACTTACTACTGTTCATGATTGAGCTCGATACGATTCAACCTAAACTTCGCGGCACGCGGTCAAACGCGGTGACAAAATTCTCCGCCGCCGTCTGGAAAACCCTCTTACGATGAACCGATTGCGACAGCACGAAAAGGCACAGATTAAATCCTTACAATGTGGGAAAATCCAACTCACCCAGTGGCGCCGACTCCATGGGGCCTGAGGGGGCCCGAGCCCCCTCAAAGATTCGTTTGGGGGGGCGGAGCCCCCTCAATAATTCAAGAAAATAATTAAGTTATATTATGCTTTGTGAAATCACAAAAATATATTGGTAATTTATATTTCCCATGTTTGACGATAGTTACCTTTTAAAATAAATTCAACAATGTGTGTTGAAACAAATAATTATAAGGTTAAGTAGGTTAACTGAATCAAGTGGTGTAAATAATGCTAGTGTTTCGGTGCTGCGACACACTTTGAATATAACCTCTTCCCGGGGCAAGACCTCCGATATGGGCCCCCCCAATATTTTTTATAAGTCGGCGCCCCTGAACTCACCCACTACCTCTTCGCATCCGAGTGTACAAGTGAAAACAGGTGCGCTTCCTATGCCATTATGTCGTAAGCGAGATAGAAAATCACGACAAAGGGCGCTGACCATAACAACAAATAATACTGTTGAAGTTTTATACTTTTCTAACGGCGATTTCACTGTTCTGTAAAAAAAATAGTTCAAAAAATTCCCGGCTACTATTTAGGGTGTTTCTGGCTAATTTTGGGTCGTTGAATCCGAAAATGACCTCCGTTTTTTTCTATCACCCTCCATTTTTACGCAACCCCTAAATTGGGGAAAACAACCCCTTATCTAAACTTATCGCTTTTCAAGGGACTTTTACTAATGTTATCTGCTAATTGAAAAAAACTGACGTTTTAAGGCTATCAGGGTCAAGAGAGAGACAAACTTCACTGGAGTTGAAAAGATTTAGGGGGTGAAAATTGAAAAAAACTAAAAAAACACTAACATTACCATTTTTCTTCGTTTTTTATGACATATGATCTGGTAGTTAACGAAGAAAAATGGTTATTTTAGTGTTTTTTTAAGTTTTTTTTCAATTGTCACCCCCTAAATCTTTTCCACTCCAGTGAAGTTTGTCTCTCTCTTGACCCTGATAGCCTTAAAACGTCAGTTTTTTTTCAATTAGAAGCAGATAACATTAGGAAAAGTCCCTTGAAAAGCGATAAGTTTAGATAAGGGGTTGTTTTCCCCAATTTAGGGGTTGCGTAAAAGTAGAGGGTAATAGGAAAAAACGGAGGTCATATTCGGATTCAGCGACCTAAAATTAGCCAGAAACACCCAATATTGTAGCCGGGCATTTTTTGAACTATTTTTTTGCAGAACAGTGTTTTTACTGTAAAACTGATATTTTTCAGAGTTAAATCAATATCTAAACTTTAACAATTGTTTTTTTTCAAAAACCTCGTTATTTTGTTCAAATTACAGTTTTTATTGTCTCACTCCTTCAAAGAACTTTCCCTCTTACTTTTCTCCCCAAAACTCCCCCTATTCTTTTTATCAACATTTCCCTGACGACAGAAAATAACAGTATTTTAATATCAAACGTTATAAAACATCTAATAACAAATACACCTAATTTTGGCGTGAGATCTCATGTCTATTTCGCTCAATATAAGTTGCTGAGCCAACTTCATAATTTTTCTATGCATTGAAAGAGATTATAATTTCCACTTTTATACCAAAGTGGAAATTTTAAAAATGATACTTTGTAAGATCCACCTTACGAATTTCAAGTGAACTTTACCAAGTATTATTTTTAATTTTACACATTGGATTGATTAAGCATAGTTCAACCTGAAGTAACCAGTTATATAAAGTCAACTAATTCGTTGTGAACAACGATATGGGTTCGAATCCCGGTCAAGGTAAATGATTTTCTGTCTGGTGAATTTTTGCACCTTATGAGCGTTTGCGGGAGGCTCCGTAAACGTGCGATACTATCTAGTCCGCGGTTATTTCCTTAAATAGCTGTGTACACTTGCTAAAAAGTAATAGGATATTAAAAGTCACACACATTTAATCACGTCACATATTATAACAATCATAATTAGCAATTACATACAAAGATGAATTTCTGATAAACTAAATTTATCCCTATCATATATTATGTGGTTTATTCCCAGATCCTAATTAATTAATCCTCGATAATTTTGAGAAAATTGTGAAACAATTATAATCATGACATTCAGCAAATGTGAGCAAGGACTGCTTCCGTACATGTGCAATTTAATTTGCCCAAAATATAAAAGTATCGAAAATTACTAACTTAGTTTTTTACATGCTGTTTAAGAGATATTAAAAAAACTTACAAAGCGACGATTCTAGAAGTGAAAAAAATGCAGATAATATACAAATTATTTGGTTTTAAAGATCCCAGTTTAGACGATTATTAATGGTAAATTTTATCCTCATTTGAAAAGGGCCAGATTGGCGCCCATGCGATGCCACTCCACGTGATGTCACAAGGACCTAGTTTCTATACGAGTAGATAGGAGTTTTACATCGTCTGAGGTTACCTATGCATGCATGAGGCACAGAGCTCAGGGAAACATGTCTTAATAATCACCTATTACAACTGGCTAAGGTCGGAAAGTTTCCTTCGTTTGATAAGGTATTAATAATCCTTATTTAAGCCATGCGCTACCAGCTAGCATGGTGCTCTACTACCTGCTAGCATCCTGCGTCCAGTGGCGGCTCGTGAGTCAAATGCTGGGGGGGGCGCAATCCACCGGGGGTCATAGTTTTTTAATATTTCGTGTATTTTATTAAGTTTTTACGGCAATCTAGGAATAAAATTTTGTGATGCCATATGTTCCGTTTATTTCAACAAAAATACCTTGTTTTCCTAATAAAGCTTGATTAATAAATACTAAATGCAGAAGACTCTCGGTCATACGGATCGGCTTTGTCCGGACTCTTGATTATACTAATCAATGATCTTGAAGAATAAAAATATATTTGCTGCGATATTTTGCATATACAAACGAAAATACGTAACTTTAGGTTTTAGCGCCTAAATTCTTCGTGCGGATATGCCCGCAATACACTTATGTTGTTCATTTTGCAATCATAATGCGTTATTTGTCAAATCTATTCAACATTTGCAAAGATTTAGGTAGCAATGACACTTGTAACACCTGAGGAGGGAGGGGAGTGTCACTGACTTCCACTAGGTAACAAACACTACTAGAATGCGCGCGCTTTGCTATTGCAGATGTAAACTTTGATTTCGGTGTACGCGTTGCTTCTTGAATACAGTATGATTTAAAATCAATAATTAAACATTTCTCACACATTTTTAACAAAATCTGAAATACTCACATGCCTTTAGTTATATTGTAGAAGTCCATCCTTCTTTCCTTTTGTCCAGCGAAGTGATCAATTACACGTTCGTTGAAATCAGCGCCGGACAACAATTTCTTTCCGATTGAACACATGGTAAGGGCACTAGTCTATAAATAAACAAGGGACGACACAAAATGAGCCGACGAAAAATACGACCAAAAAGAACAAGGTGCCTGTACACAGATTTGGGGACATTTTTTCCCTATATTTCCCTATAGCAAAAACGAGCACTGTTGCTTAATTCAAAATTGTCTTCTTGAATGTACATACAGCACTAAGAAACTTCTTAATCGGCAATTAAGCACAGTTAACTCCTCAAAAATGATGTCTGAACTCATTTCACTCCGTTCTTTCCGAGAGTCTTGCCGTTACTATAAGGAAGACTCAAGGGATAGAAGTCGTGGTCCACTAATGCTGATTCAGCTGAGGGACGAATTTAAGGTCAGCAAAGGCATTCAAGCAGACGTCACGGACCATCTCCTTGAGTCTAAGATTCATATGTGGTAAACACACGAAACGCCAACGGTTCGCACTTGGAATAACCATGTCTTCGAAATCATTGCCATGATATAATAGAATATAAATTCTAGATCGTAAAAGAAGACGACTCTGAACCACAGATAGGAGCTGTAAGGATCTCCGCACTGATATGAACTCTTCGAAGCCACTTAAATCAGACCCAAGTGGACATTTTCCGTCAGACAGCTACCGCTCTGCCGCTGAGGAATTAGGTGAACATGAACTAATAGAACAAGGATGGCTAGAAAAATGATGACCCTACACACAAAAGGTGCATTGTACGCGGAACTTCTTGACATTCATTGAATAACTCCATTTAAAGTCATGTATTACGGGTAAAATCATGTTTAATCCTTCACCCTATCACGCACGCACCTATTTCTTAAATTATTAATCAGTGGGGAATGTTAACTGATTTTCCTAATACTGCAGGTCTTTTGATAAATTTATCTGAAAAATAGGTACCGCATTTCTAAACATCGGGAAGATATGAATACATTGTTCAGGCCTAAACATTATAATATTAGTTTCCCCAAGGTTCTTGAAATTCGTAATCATAATAGAACTGTGGCAAATATTCGGGAATAGTTTTCCTACATCAATACGGCCTTTAACTGGTTGATTTTATGTGTTCCGGAATCCAAACACCAAAAAAAACGCAAGCATAATGGGATAATTTATTTTCTGTAGCAATACCTACCAGTAATTAAAAATTAAAATCGTATAACTACACCCAGTACAGTGACCATTCTGATTCCGTACGTCCCTTTTCTGTGGCAGCACCAAGTAGACGCCAGATTGTACGCCCGCCGGCCTGCGCAGCGATGTCAACTCACACGTCGCTCTGCGCATTTTCGGACGACGTCCCTAGAGTTCCATAAGACACAACGTTAGACGCGTCATAGCACCAGCGGCCCCCACCACTACCACTCTCCATATAACTGCATGGGGATGGATTGGGACGTTCTGGCCAGCGCCCCACGGCTACAAATACGAACTTCTCGCGCTATTTCTTTTCGTGTTTTTCCAACACTTTCGATGTAAGGGACTGAAAAAATACTTTGATTAATTAGATATATAATTATAAATTCATGGATATTTATTTTTTTTTACTTTTTCAAATATTTGGGAGGGGCGGCGTCCGAGAGTCCTTATGGGCAAGCCGCCACTGCCTGCGTCGGATCAGCGCTCAAAGCCTCGCCCCAAGGTCACCTCACTTGCGGCAGCGGGAACCAGAACGACGTCACACAGAGATTTCCCAGCATTCATACTTAGCCGTCGCGTTTTCGCGCGCTTGAAATTTTTACCTTTCCATTTAATCGCGTAAAATAGATATCGTCTTTTAAAAATCTAAAAGCGTGAAATACTTACTCCAGGAGTAATAATCTTTCAATTTAGGTAATAAAAAAATAATAAGAAACCACCCTATTCCAAGATCCTTAATGACTTTTTGATTTTACGTGGTATTTCTTTCGTGTAAAATAATCATAGAGATGAAAATGTACCTGAAAGGGCTACACGATGGTCAGTGCTCTGTCTTTAAGTTTCTCCTCAAAGTTTTGCTAGTGACTGGTGAGAGAAATGACTTGATAGCTTCAAACAAAGCTTAATGGAATTTTATTGCTTTTAAAGTAGTATCGTAAATCTTTCATAATCCTTGATTTGCGATTCAAGGGCAGGATTTCGGATCGACGTTTTTTGCAGGTTATAAATAATTTTGTGAACTCACGTAAAAAGGATATGCGCAGTACGTGACTGAGTTCTAAAGAGTCCGAACAGAAGCTGATTTTCGGCCTAGTACTGCATCAAATTTGTTGGAATGCCTCCATAGAACCAATATGACCAAAATTCCACCTACTGGCAGACTTAAGGCACTCCTAAACGTACTTTTCGCATGCAGACAGTGAAGAGTCTTCAGTTTTATAGATATGAAAAAACAATATCTTATTCCAATCATATCGCTGAGTAGATATGATTGGAATAACATTAACATCAGACCTTACTCACATCAAACTAGATATGGCAATGATATAACGATACCATGCCTATGTTTAATGCACCCATATTTGTAAATATAACGTTTCTCATCTAAGAATATTGGCTGGAACGAGTGAATGTGTCTTACATGACTAACAAATAGTTACCGGTATGACGTCTTCCAAAAAGCATTTTTATTCAGAAAAGCATTATTTTTTCTTATAGAAGAATAAATGCTTATAAAAACTGTGACACAACGCAATCAGAGTGAAGAGTCCTCTAAATATTTTTATTCATTTTCCCTGGCTAACTCATGTTCTGTAACGAAATGCATGCATCGCGTACTCCTTACTCAAATTCCTTATCGTTCGCATCTCTTGATTTGGTGCCGATACATTTTCAGATTAAAACTTATCGGTATAGAAAAGGACCCAATTTAGGGGCCAGCGTCATAAATTTTGTGCAATTCTCGTCGTTCATTCCATAGGACCCGTACTCTAAAAATAAATCATTAACATTCTTCCTCGCTAACTTAGAACAAGAAAGTTCTAAATGAAAAAAAATCTAAATACTTAATATCAGTATAACAGGAGAGAAATACCTTCACGGGATACATAATTTCATTCACAAAAAATTACATGGAATACAAAATATGATCCTATTCAGATCATGAAAAGACAAATGAAAAAAGTAACCGTAAATATTTCTTATCCTCAAAATAAAGGTACCTATATCCATGATTTGTGCAGGTTATAAACCTAGAAACTGACCAAGAGTAACTATAACACTTTATGCTTCTCGAAATAGAGGTTTTTGAATGACAATGAATCTCGTTAAAATAGGCTGAGCACTAGAAAGCATTCCAAATTATCATGAGCGGTAGTTAAGAATAGCAAAATAAATTAAGAAATAGGGCATTTTTTACGGATGGAACTACAGTCAGTATGCAAGAAGATAAGCATCCTTCCGGATTATTCCAGGGCAAATTATAAAGAATGACTGGCGAGAACTCAAATGCAGAAAACAATAGCTTCGTGAGACATGACGATGCGTTACCGTGCAACCTTGACCCTTGCGACTGACTACACGAAAAAATTTTTCTACCCAAGACTCCACTCGTCCTAGTTATAGAAGGCAAGGCACATATCCTGTTACTTACTTGATACCGAGACCGAAAACATAAGTGGCACTAGTGGCAGCCTAGGCATTGTATACACAAACAATGAGGTGGAGTGAAGGCCTATTGGGTAGGAAGAGCGAGAAGAGCGTTTTGATGGAGACCGAAGGGTTCCAGTTTTAAGTCCTGGCTAAGTCTTTTATAAATTAGCCAAATGATTAGATCATCTTGGCATTTAAACCTACGACCTAGGAAACGCTGATTCATGAGCCCTTTCGGTTAGAACTAATGAGTAGATGCAAAAAGATTTTCACTTTTGAAATAATTTATTTTTATTCAAATTAATTACGAAAACCTGTGTTCTAATGAAAAAATAACGCTTTTTATGTTTTAAGCCGTGCAACGACAAATAAATTTCATTTAGCACATTACTGAAAACAAATGAGACACGATACACGATTATGGACGAATTTCATGAGTGTTCACGTTCAGCCGCGAGTAAATAATTCGAAGAGCCTTGTTATGTTATAGCTTTCCTGAATTATACTCTAAAAATTATATTCTAACTGTAATAGAGCAAATCTCGCGAAGCAATTCTCAAAGACATCTGCCACCCAGTGTTACAGTTCTTCGCTGCCAAGGTAACCCGTTTAGAAAGTTAAAATTGTCGCCATGTATTGTTTTGCAGAATTCACGCCTAGGTATCACTACATTAATCACTTTCCGCTCATTGAATATTTAATTTAAAGCATGCTATTGATTGTCGCAGTCAATTAAAGCTTAAGTTTTATTACCGTACCCTCAGGGACAAAATATAACTGAATTACAACTAACACAATAAATTATGCGCATTTTAACATCGCACAGTAAATAAGATCATTTTTAGACTGCATGAAATTATCATCATCTTATAATGCCTATGATGTGAGGTTTAGGATGCTATAAAAACTTATAAATCCAGAAATATGGTTATTTCTTAAAGACGATGTTCCAACTAGCTGTGTAGCTCATGCTTATATCGACATAAATTGCATCTACGAAGTTCTATTTCCGTTTTCTCCGACTACATTTCGAGTGCTTTCTCGCACTGGTTGCACAACGACTCTAAGTTGCTAATAAAATTAAAGGCTTTGTAAATTCCAGCTTTTTCAATGTCGACAAAAACCAATGAAGATTTAATATTAATCGGCCAGGGTACTTATGATGATGTCCATTCCATCGTTAGTGAGCTCATTAATACTAACAACATTATAAAGGCTAAAAAATAAATAAGGAAGTGTGGAAGGGATACATAAATTTTTATTTTACGAAAAGAGCAATCACGGTAAATGAAGCGAAAAAATTACGTAACATGAATGTAAAACCCAATTGAAATCACAATCCTAAGGCCGGCTTCTGCAGTATATTTTAATCGCAAAGTAAAAGCAGTCATATAAAGGTTGCAGACGTATGCAAAGTTGATTTCTCTGGAATTCAACGATTTTTTACTTATAGACCAAATATTCTCATGTTCCCAATGAGCAAATGAAAACTTATCGATTTTGACCCAATCACTTGATTTAAACAAAAGCCGCCACATTTATTTCGTAAGAGATCCCTCCTGGTCGTCGCCCCACCAAATTCAAACGGCATCTAAGGTCTTCACCGATTGGCAGACTTTTTGACCGCCAAATGATCTAATCCATCGGTTCAACTATCGCAACCCCGACAAAAATATAAGGCGGTGCCAGTTGACAAAGGGAACTCAAAAGGAAAATACTACAGTGAGGCGAAAATTATTACATTGGTGAAAAAAATAATCATTAGCTTCATTAAATTTTTCCCTTTCTGTGTTTTTATATGGGACTTAAAATCATATAATCATGCAGGGCATCCACCTTTATTCCCACCAAAATCAAATTTCAGTTTCTATTCGACTTGGGGAGACCTAGTCTACCTACGGTTTCATGAATAGAATGAAGAGTAAAAGGTTAAACTGAAGGAGGAAATTAAAAGTAGTAAAGGGGACCAGCTTGTGAGATTATGTTCCAGGTAAACCAACGATAACTGGTAGTTCAAACCGCACCCGAAATGTTAAGGCGATACATTCAAATGTTACCTCCACATGAACGCCTCCTGAAACGCCTATCCCCAACGTAATAATAATAATATCGTTTATTTTCGTAGGCACTGGGGCCCATGAGAAAATATTAGTACAGCTTTCTACATTTCACATTGAGATAGATAAATAAAAGAAAAAAGTAAATAAATATATATACATATACAGTCAAATGCGAACAGTGCATATCGCCTAGTGCATGAAAAAAACAATACAATATTTTCGACAAAAAAAATAAATAATCTCACTTAGATATAACACACTAATTACAAAATTTAAGGTGACAAACAAAAGAAATATGAACAAGAGATATGAACATAAGAAAGTGAATATAAACAAGAAATATAAACATAAGAAAGTGAATATAAACAAGAAATATGAACATAAGAAAGTGAATATAAACAAGAAATATGAACATAAGAAAGTGAATATAAACAAAAGAAATTTAACTTGGGGATAAGGAGGCATTCTTCAGAAACCTATAAGTGCTGTGTTTAGACCTATTGATATTTGTACTGCTTCTTATTTGGGCTGGGAGAGAGTTCCATATTCGTGAGGCGGTTACTATGAATGATTTGTTCATATGTATGAATGATTTGTTAATAACCTCCAGAGAGAAATTCTATCTAAGGCGTTGATCGTCTCATTGTCCTCGGATGATTTTGGTTCGATTCTCATTCAAGGAGACTTTTCCCGTGGCAATTTATGTGAATTACATGATCCATGATAAACTACAAACAAAAAATGGGAATTTTCACACTTTAACCACTTTAACTAAATATAATTCCACTGCCGACCATGGTATTTCATTTTCAATGAACACTGCATAGAGCATCGAAAAAATTATCCACAGTTTTGTTATATAGTTAAGCGTGGAAATTACTATTTCTTGCTTATATTTTATGATGGATATATCGCATTTCCACCACGTTAAACCTGAAACGATTTCGTGCGTGGATAAGATGAGTTATTGAACGAAAATTGAAGAAATTTCTCCCGAATTTCTTTAGTGAGAGTTTGATACCCAGGGGAATATTTCTATGATTAGCAGTGGAAGTGACCTAAAAAAAAGCGTGGAGAAAAAACGGGGGGATTCCCCAGCCGTTGAGGTCGTGCGCGTGCGGTGGTCATTATTGCGTGCGCTATCCGAGAGAGGAGTCCACGTCTCACTCTCGCTTTCCTCCGCCTCCCCTACCGCTCCCTTCTCCACACAAACACATACAAAACCCCTTCCCCTCTCCCAACTCCACCGACTCCGTCCTGGGCACCAGAAGAAAGCTAGCCGCGAGAGATTTCTCCCGGATGCTAAGGAGTCAGCCCACGGTTGGGGGAAATCCATCAGATTTCCTCACGGAACCCCCGGCGTGTGTCATCTCGTATAATATCGTGATGAGTTCGAGAGAAATATAACACTCCTGTTTGCCAGGGACGGCAAGTGAAACGAAACGAAAATGTTTAATTTCGACCCGGAGCGAAACTAAATTAAGAGGCCTGGGTTTAGTTTCGTTCCCGCTCGAAATTAAAATCACTAAGGAGTTTTGTTTCGACCCGGAACGAAACTTTACTCCCGGGAACGAAACTAAATTAATCGAAACTCCGCTGCTCATAGTTAACTTTCGACCCCAGAAGTTGAGTGTTGGGGGATAAGAGGGAATAGTTTCGACCCATCACGTTTGACATGCGTGTTGAGAGGTTAAAACATTGAGCTTAAAAATCGAATGGCTAGTTTCCGTTCACCATTCTCCTGTTAGTGGTAAAAATATGAGTGCCTCGTGCATCTAATGGCGATAGGCCGAACCTCTACTTCATTCAACCATACTTCGTACTCGGTGTGTGGGTCAAAACTAAACTGTTTGAAGGTGAAGCACGTGATCCCTCCGGTGCGAAACATTATCTGTGTTTCGTTTCGTCCCTGAGTTTTAGTTTAGTTTCAACCCGAAGTAGTTTTGACTCCAATATCGTTTCCACCATGAGTTTAGCTCCCCGGGTTTAAATCCATTTCGTTTCTACATTTCACTTTCGGGAACGAAACTATTGAATTTTACTGGTTCTGACTTTCGTTTTGTTTCGCTTGTCATCCCTGCTGTTTACTAGCGTCTTAAGAAGACGCATCACTCCTACTCGACGGGTCTTTTTGGTGACGTATTCTTCGTTTGTGACGTATTGCGACTTAGTTGCCACATTATGATACATAATGGCATGATGAAAACAATCGTAGAATTACGAGTGGGAGGGAAGAAGAAGACTGCAGGATTGATAAAAGGATCTGAGGGAGAATTTAGGTCTAAGAGCAATATGTTCACACGAAGGAAGCCGGTGATCCAATGGTCCAAAGTAATGAGTGCACGTCGTAATCATCACTTTTTTTAGGAGCTACAGTTTTCACAGTCTTAGGATTAGGATTACATTAAGATGATGGTAAACTGAAAAAATGTTTGTTCCGAACATAGAAGCGGAAATTAAAAAAAGGACTGCTTCATCATTATCTGCATCTTTCCATTAAATTTCGCTTTCAATTAATTCATTCATTCTTACATCGAATACCAGTGCAGTTGAATGTTTTCTTTAGCAATTTCACGTGAATTTCATCCACTTTCAGGCAATAGTTTCGATATGACACATTCCCATTTTCACAAGAAGGGAACCGTCACCGCCATTTAACGAGGATAATTATTAAAAGGCAGCACATTTACACTCCAATTAAACATTCGCTGTGTCTTTAATGTCACAGTTCACTTCTATATGTATAAACTACCCTGCAAGCCGCCTCAATCGGTGTGTGGCGTCGGTGTTAGGACACCAACTGTTAATAAAAAAAAGGAAATACTCCAACGATATCAAGCCCAGAAATATTAAAGTAGTTTACTATAGGTGAAAAATAGGAAATCATGACTTTTATCGAGGACTGCCACCAAGTTATTCATTCATAGCCAATAATTTGCGACGAAGAACTCTATAGGTAACGATTGAAACAATTTTCCATTTAAATTTAACCCTATTACTTGCGAAAGGGTGGAATTTCTCAATCAGGAATTCACAATTTCATGAGCACGGAAAAGCACATACTTATAGGAGCTCTAGTGTTAGCTAATTAGAGTATTTCCTGCCCAAAAGATTAGAGTATTGCTTATTAAAACACAAATACTTATAAATAGACACATAGTAAAAATACATATTATTGTACAAATTAAACTATTTCTTACAGATCTAGCAGAGAAAACATACAACCATTCATCAAGATAGCTCAATAAACAGAAAATTCATGATGCCTCGATGAATTTATATTTGCAGGTTTAGTGAATTTGACGCGATTGAGAGGTAATGCACCAAATCGTAGTAGATAAAAATAAGTTTCGGCAACACCCATTTCCATGAAAAAAATTTTGCAAACCGACTTCCCGAAAAATTTACTAAGGTGCCGTATTCAATCAACGTTTATGACTAATTCCTCAGAAGAATAAAAAAGAAACGCCTCCGGGAGGTCTCAAATCACGCATCATTTGGTTAACCGAACGCGCGAGCTTCTTGTAGCACGGAGAGCGCGTAGATAAAATACCTTAAAAACAAAATAAAAATGAGGAGTCCATTAATATTCCCTTCATGCACAAGCTTTCGTATTCACGTAGTCGAGATATCGCTGGTTCCCGCCACTGAGCTGAAGGTAGCTCTCAAGCTCTGAGGGATAATATTAATCATCCGAATTTCACTCATGACTTTCTTTTTACAAGACATCAAACTGAGTCACTAAGGAAAGGGGACTGTATAGTGGAGGCCCAATTCCATCCCATAGATGGTTAATTTCGGTTGCCACTTCGGTCGCATTTTAATCGGCTTTCAAAAATGTCCGCGACGTGGTGATGAATGCAATGCGATCCACTTTCCCCAATATTTTGCAATATGTTTCTGCATGGAAGCGAGGCTCGGACGTTGACAGCAGCGGAGAAGTCAAGAGTGGAAGCATTCGAAATGTGGTGCTACCGAAGAATGATGAAGATAAAATGTATCGACCGTGTAAGTAACGAGGAATTGCTAAGAAGGGTGGGAGAAAAGAGAAGTCTTCTGAGAATCTTAAGCAGAAGACGGAACAACTTAGTTGGCCACATTTTGAGGCATGATGGTCTCATAAAGGCAATCGTTGAAGGACAAGTGGAAGGGAAGAAGGGCAAGGGACGGCCCCGAATGGGAATAGGACAGGTTATGAAGGATGTAAAAGAGAAGAAATATGTCGCTATGAAAAGGTTAGCCGATAGGGGAGAGGAGTGGAGAGCTAGGATTTTTGTCTTAGACGTCTTATTTCGTTGACTAATGATGATGATGATGATGATGATGATAGTCTCTTCAAATGTAAGAAATAGCATTGTAGGGTTATGAATTTCATAAATCACACCATCGTCAATGAAAACTTCGGTTGACATCCCTAATTATACCTATTTCCCCGTGAAACTCGGATCAATTTGTCCGTCAGCGACGCGAGCGGCGACTTCTCTAAACCCATTTAAATGCGCGGTGGTTGACATCACATTTAGAGGCTGACTTGGGGATCTCCTTTTTTAATATTCATGCACTTAGGGAACAAGAACATAGCTACACCTTATGGTTTGACAAAGGATCCATATTTCAATGTGGCTTTCTATACCTACCTCAGAAAATGCAAGTTAAGAAGACTCGTCACTCCCTTTGAAAGGGTCTTACTTTTTTATACTAAATAAACCTTACGACGTAATCTTAAAAGTTTCAGGTTGTACAGGACATGCAACGAAGAAATAATTTTCGGGTTTCCCACCGGGTGTGGCTTTGAGTAGCGTAGAGTTGAGTAGAGTAGTAGTAAATTTCAGACACAGACAGCCATGAGCGAGGGCCTTATCCTGAATAATCGATTTGATAGCGTAAAGCTTTGTGGCTTTGTTACTGACTGAGTTAATTGTTTTGTTTTAGTGTTTATTATTAGGGTTCATTTTTGTATCAAAAGAAGCAATTCATATTCCTAAATGATAATTTTGTTGCCTTTACTTCTGTTGTTAACAATTCCAAAGACAATTTCCCATATTTGTCTCGTGAGTGGCTTACACCTCGTAATTTGATACAATGTTCCAAAGGAGTTCACACATTATATAATGAATGAATTTATATAAAGTTTTGAATAATCAATGAGTAACGAAAAAACGACCGGTAAAGAGGGAATAACGCGTCCTCTTTATGTAACTGCATGATTTCTTTTCCGCCATTTTTTCGGGGTAATTACATGGGGAATTACAATGGAAGGAGGGAATAACAGACTGTGAGGAAAATTCGGCACAGTGATACATATAGCCGTACCTACTATTTTATCACCTGGTAAGGTATTTGGCGGAGGCGATCAACACGGAAAGTTATTTTCGCCATGGGAGGAAACTGAAGAAAGAGGACATCCATTAATGACGTGAGGCGTTTAGGGGGGGGGATGGGGTCAAGCCGAATCTCACCCAATCTCACGTGGGGGAGAGGGTGGTCCTGGCAAGTATCACGTAATTTTTTTGTCCGAAAGAAACAGTGCATAATAGGGTGGTTTCCTATTATTTTTTTAATGCCTACATCGAAAGACTATTACTCCTGGAGTACGCATTTCACGCATTTAGATTTTTAAATGACGATATCTATTTTTCGCGATTAAATGAAAGCTGAAAAATTTCAAGCGCGTGAAAACGTTACGGCTAAGTATGAATGATGGGAAAAGCCCGTGTGACGTCATTCTTGTTCCCGTTGCCGCCGAGTTAGGTGACCTTGGGGTGAGAATATGTGCGCCGCTGAGATGCTGGCTGCTAGCAGGTAGCAGAGTACCCTGCTAGCAGGTAGCGCTTGGCATAAAAAAGGATTATTAATACCTAATCAAACGCAGGAAATTTTCCGACCATAGGCAGTTTTAATTGGCGATTATTAAAAGATGTTTCCCTGAGCTATGTGCCTCATGCATGCATGGTAATCTCAAACGATGTAAAACTCCTATCTACTCGTATAGAAACTAGGTCCCAGTGACGTCACGTGGAGTGGCATCGCATGTGCGCCAATCTGGCCTTTTTCAAATGCGGTTGAAATTGACCATTAATATTCGTCTAAACTGGGAATACTAAGACCAAATAATTTGTATATTATGAATACACTAATGGTGGGTAACGAATCACAATCAATGCCTTTTATTTTCTTTGATGAAGGAAACTACCCTACTGCGATCTTAGCAATCTTAAATACTGGTCTTAACCAACCTTAAATAAAAATAAACCATAAATAACAGATCCAACGCATTTTAAACTTATTTACTCGGAAAATACGCATTTTGAACAATCTCACGTGAGATTAGAGGGAGGAGGGAGGGGTTCGAGCCAAATCTCACGATATCTAACCAGGGGGGATCTTTTATTCGGCAAATTAAACAAGGAATTGAAGGACTTGAATAATTAAGACTCACCACTCTCTCCACTTGAAAAGCTCCGAGAGTAATCAAGCAGTTATCACTCTTTCATCACGAAGTTTCAAAGAGCCGCGATGACTTTCCGCGGGAAAGGACGGTGTGTTTCAGTTGCGCTAATGATAACCTGGAACGAGTGAGAAAACTGATGAGCGATCATTACAGACTTCAGAAAATCACTTTCGACCGCTGCCCCCGATTTCAACCACGACTCCTCTCAAAGTATTCCGCTCCGTTCCGAGAAAGTGTTCTCATTTTCTCTTTTTTCGGCCTCCTTGCAAATCAAAATCACAACAAACAACTCGCATTTTGGATGGTCTCTACTGGTTAGGCACGCGAAGGACATGGCTGAAATGAAACTAATCTGGGACCTATCACAATGTTTCTGTTGATGTGTAACCGGCTTCTGTATCTGTAATCTGTATCATGGGTATGGTCCATGCATGAATACAGTATCTTCATGAAATTTCCTACAAAACTGATTTAGCTCCAATTTATTTTAATGATAAGGTTTAAATTAAATATTGACCGCAGTGGCGTAGCCAGTATGAGGTCCGGGGTTCCAGACACCCTCCTCCCCCCACGAAATATATAAGCACAATTACTTTCTTTCATAAAACAAACGAAAATATTGAAAAATCATGAATTTACAAAACATTTCTTTGACAAATGAAGTTTTCTCGATTATGAAAAGTTTTAACATTAGTTTAAAACCCATTACACAGTACCCTGTTTTTTTTATTCCCCCCCCCCCCCCCTTGGTTATGGACCCCCATTTCCTCATTTCCGTGGTGTGCCGTGATTCCCCACTTATATTCGCCGTTTATGTGCCTCGACATAGAAATAATATAGAACTAATTTAAGAGATATCCTTTAGGCAACAAATGATGTAAAGTAGTTATGCTAAGGCAGTTCATCCTTAAAAAATTTGGAAGAACTGAGACGAAAAAATTACCATTCCAACTTCATAGTGTTAAAATTTATGAGTTACAATACTAGAATGAATAGTCACAGAAAAATGTAAAAACTACTCCAGATAAAAAATTATTTATATAAATATTGCCTTAAATATAAGGAAAATTCAGTACAAATTGCCTGACATTCGATGCACAATATGCCGGTTGTCCACCTACAAATTCACTCGTTGTCGATTGGAAAGCAATTCTTGGAGGTATAACCCGGGAAATGCTTTTCACCCACTTACCTCTGACTTTCACCCGTGAATTTTGATTGAATTAAGTGCAGATCATTTCTTGGAAGTTGGGCATCTCTAACTTTCATAATACCAACGGATTCTTGGAAACATTCGATTTTTACCACGTCTACTATGCATACACAGCAAGGTAGACGAGTAGAGGTGAGCTCTTAATTGTCTCCAAGTGAATGTTTCTTATGCTAGGAATTAATAAGAAACCATACTACACAAATGGTTTCCTACCATTGAAAATATCGAATAAAAAACTACCCAGGAAATATCTTCTTCGATTTTTAACTCTAAGCCACCGTTGTGTATGTATGCAAGGTGTGATCGTCCTTACGTGGGTCACAAATAAATCTAATACAGGCATTTAATGCTCATTGAAGATTTTTATCCAGTTGTTTCAATAAATCGCCACATAAGAGGGTGTATTGAAAAGTAAGGTCTCCAACGATGCCACTTCCGAACGCGAGTCGCTAGGCAAAATATTACTATACCACTGCATTCCTTGGTTCCTTCGCCAAAGTGTAGGACCACCCCTGTGACCTTAGGCCTCTCAGTCGCTGCGTAGAAGTCGTTTAAGGCCGTTTTACACGGTACACGGAATTGTTCAAGCTGACGTACGTGCGAAGGCGCAATCAAAATTGCGTCGTGTAAAGCGGTGAATTGCTAGAACACATGCGAGAATGCGTGAATGCGAGATGGCAAAATAGCCCCTGTTCTAACTTCGTTCATGCATTCGCGCAATTCCACGCCATTTTATAAATAAATGCAGCTCTAACCTGCGCAATTCCGTGCCCCGTGTAAAACGGCCTTTAGAATGGAGAGCTCTCATAGCTCGCCCGCCAGATGCGATCACTCAGCCATTCGATTTTTGGATGCAAAAAAAAGTTTCTCCGATTGAAATTTGTCACCAGTTAGTGGGAGTGTACAGTGAGAAATGCATGGGCATCAAATACGTGCAGAATGGTGCCGAGAGTTTTGTGATGGACGGGAAAACGTCCACGGTGAGCAGCGGTCGGGGAGACCGAATTTGCCAGAATCAACGGTGGCTCGAATCGAAGAGATGGTGCGCCATAACTGGATAATAACTCCTCATGAGATAAAGTAAGGTCTTGATGACGAGTGTGGCTACTTATCCGTGCAGAATATTGTGTCGAAGGCCCTCGGTTACAACAAGATGACCACCTGTTGGGTTCCTAGGCAGCTCACCGATGAACACAAAAAAAGCGCGTCCACATGTGTCACATCAAACGATAACCCAGTTCAGTTGGGATAACATGGACCTCAGTCCTTACAGCCCGAAAGTTGCCCTGAGTGACTACCACCCTTTTCCTGCTTTCAAAAAACTCATTTGGTGACAAAAATTAAAGTCAGACAAGTAAGTTCAAGACGCAGTCGTTAGGTGGCTTCGCGACACGGCGGAAGAGTGGTACTACGTCGGTATTAAAAAGCTGGTTACAAGGATGCAAAAAATTATTGATCATCAACGCAACTATGCAGAAAAATAGCTAAATGATCAGCCTTTACAATGATGTATGCAAAGTTGAGAATAAATTGATTTTCTGATTTTATAAAATAGACCTTACTATTCAATACGCCCTTGTAATAACGAGCAGTAATTATAATTATCTGTGAAAAAATCTAAGTGGCCACTATCTTTCAAGTATTGACATTGGGAGTTTTCATAGCACCGAATCCTCTCCTGACTGCGCCTCTAATCTCATGTTTCCTCTGCTCTCTGTATTTTTCAGTTTCCTTCGGCTCCGCACCATCATGGTCGTCTCCGTCAGCGCCCTACTACCACAGGCCCGCACCTCCTTCGGGCTCTCCGAGATACCAGAGCCCCTGGGGCGGTGCGGTTAGGTTTGGGGGCGGCGGGGGACAGCGATTCGGGGGCGGAGGCTTCGGAGGTCGTGGGGCCGGTGGAGGCGGCGGGGGTGGCCGCGCAGGAGGCTGGGGATGGCCGGGTGAATTCGAACCCTCTGGCCGCCACGGGAGGACGGCCGACGGACCGCTGCTGGCCCGCGAAGAGGACGTTGGCGGAGGAATAGGACCTGCCCCAGGATCCGGAGCTGCTGTTGAGTCTGGGAGACTCCTCTCCTCCGATTCCATCGCCACCATCTCGGAGACGCTTGGTGCAATCAACACGGTCGGGAGGTGAGACATCACAGCGGCAGTGTGCCGAATTTATTTATTCACCAGCAGGTAACCCGGAGTTGCTCGGGAAGGATTATACCCAGAGAAATGGGAAATATGGAACTTGGAATTCAGAGCAGTGCGAGTGCAGTCCGATGTTGCGAGGTAAAATTTCGGGGAAATGACATTTGCCTTTATCATCATCTATATCAGCGTCGTACCAGTAAGGCTCATAGAGACCTTTGACCATGGAACGGAGTTCTTCTTCCTCATTAAGACATTTCCCTATAATTAAAACTAGCAGGCCACCTAGCGTTTCTCGGGAAGGATAGAAGCCAGATAAATGGGAAACTTGGAATTCATGGTCACATGGCATGATTTTTAGGTGAAGGAAGAAAGCAGGTAATATAATGGTATACATATGTAACGGCAAACAATGGATATTACGATTTCCGTATACCGCGAATGGCATCAGCTTATGCCCCACTACACAACATTGATCATTATGTGTGTCCGTACGTGAGCGAACCAAAAACGTCACGTGAACGCATGTCTCAGCAAAATGTTTTGCACCATGAGGAGTTTATCTTTCCCTTTGAGCGTGTCAAGGGGTTGGCCTACCCGGCAGGATGTCAAACCACAAAAATTATATTACATGACGTAACAAACGGTAACGAGAAAACGGGATCTAGGAGCTTGAGATGCACCAACTTAATAATTTTGGTTTCAATCCGCGCATACAAATGAAAATGCATAGCGGAAAGACAAAGAGAGGTCCTCTTTTACAAATATTTCTAGTCTCCAATTATCCACCAGATGAGCTGTCAACCTACACGCATGAAATTGGGTACACAAAAGTCAAAACTCGAGACGATGACGTTAGCGCGACCCAGGGGGATTTGGGGTATGAACCCCTAACCCCCTCAAGAGCTCAGAGAATTTTTTTAAGTTAAATCCATTATACTTGATTGGATAAATATTACTTATTGAACAGTGAAAGGATTGATAAAATATCCCTCGGAAAGCCGTACAACTCACCAATTTGAACCATTTACCTTAAAATTTATCTGGAGGAGAGCCCCCGCACCTCCCGTTTAGCCTGGCGGGTATTCCAAATCCAGCAGTATTAGTTGTGCCTAAAACTCCCTCTAGCCTTAATTCTTAGCTACGCCTGGAGCCACCTAAATCTCTCATCAAAATATTCTCTAATAAGGGTTGTTAACCGAAGTTTATAATTTAACGACGTAATATGTTGCAGTATCTGTTGAAGTCACAACTTAAAAACGCATTCAACGCGAGTTCAAATATGCTATTGGAAAGAAATGGATGGCTCTGCGCTCATCGCCGCGTTGTCAACGTTTTGGAATACCGATAAAAAAGCGCGCGAAGTGGCACGATAAGTCAAGCTTATACCTGCAATTCGCAAACCCGCGTTCAAAGACATCACATGAGGGGGCATCCATTAATTACGTGAGGCGTTTAGGGGGGAGGGGATCAAGCCGATTCTCTACCAATCTCACGTGGGGTAGAGGGGGGTCTTGGCAAGTATCACGTAATTTTTTCCACAAGAAACAGTGTGAAATTGCGAAAAAATAAGTTGAATTGAGCAAAACGTGTTTGTGTACTAAAATATGACTAAATTCTACATAATAATATTTAATAAATCCAACGCAATGAAGCATATAATAACGTATTTACACAGAACATACGCGTTATGAACAACCTAACGTGAGATGTGAGGGAGAGGAGGGTGGAGGTCAAGCCAAATCACACGATATTTCACTAAGGAGGGTAAGAGGGGTCAAAAAATCTCCAAAATCACCTCACGTAATTAATGGACTAACCCTAAAAGGCAGAGAAACGGATTAATTATTTTATTCGTTTTAAAGATTCCTCAAATTCGTGCAGGTTGAGAAATTAACACTTGAGCACTCTCACGTGACTATCTTGAATGAAATGAAGTCAAGATTGCGGAGAAAAGTTATGCAACAATAATAATATAAACTCTATGACCCCAAATAGCATAACTTGTTAATGCCATGTCCAGACAGTATTCTACATAGTAATTCCCTCATATGACAGGAATGCTATTATCCGTAGCTCCAGAGGTTATTCTTGAACTCTAGAAATATTAACAATTCAACAAATTGAAATACGTCAGCTAAGTAGGTAATTACTGCATGAACAGATGTTCTTAATACTTACAGTTAGAAGACCAAAAACTTTTATCAATATCCCTCATGGAAATTATAATCATTGTAAAACGTTAAGATATAATTACATTTATTACGATATGAGCGTAAGTACATATTAATTATGACACATGGCACAATTAAGACCTTTGGAAAAGGAGTTGGAATATTACATGGAGCATAACGTGAAAAGGTCTGTATTCTGTGGTAATACTCCGTACATGACGTGGAAAAATAACTAATCACAAAGTCTCAAAAAATTATGTTCAGTTGATGATATGTCTACGAGGGAAGAGTCAATGAAACTGCGTAACGTTATCATAGTAACCTAGTTCAGGGCAGCAATATACAGTTGACATATGAATTTTGGCAGGTGAGCACCTTAAGAAGAACCCAAGAGGTTTGAGAAGACAACTTTACAATTTTGTTTTACTATTTAGCATTGGCTATCTACGAATTCTTCTCCTTAATTATCAGAAACAGTTTTACATTGCAGTCTGCAGGCTTCGTTAGGGCTTATAAAAACTACGAAAATCTCTGATAGCTATGCCAGGTTTCAATGGTTGCAACGATATATTTTAAAAGCAAAGTTTTAATTTAAGCGGGAAAAAATATGAGGATGACTGTCATTAAAACAATTTTAACTCAAATTCTCACTGCGAGAGAGGTGGAAAATCAACCACCAAAGGAACACAAGACTTTAACAAGAAATTAACGCAAAAGTTTTGAAAAGGTTTTCAACTTCAGAAACGAGAAAAATTCACTAAATAACCATCATGACGCTTAATTCAAAATAATATCCTAACTCATAAGATAAAGGAATGTGCATATTCTTTGGTCCTCTTATATGGCCTCATGAGTTCAATCATGTATACGACTATTCTTATGAAAATATAGAAAAGTACCCAAAAATGAACTATGATGATTTTTCTCCACGCAATTTTTCGCAAAAGTAAGTAGTTCATTGCTCTATCCCCGAGTCCAAGAGCATTTTTATCGATATTTTTTTCAAGGGTTACAATTGTATAACAATACTAAAAATTCCTCCTTTGCGACAAGACACCACAGTGCTTAGCCTTCACGTGAAAGTACATTAAATACATTACAACGGTGCAAAAACCACTCGCAACTTTACAGTCCGCTAGATGGATGGATATTGAATAATGTATATGCTATTTTTACCCACTGTAAAAAATTCTAAAGTTTTCATTTTATCTGTCGCAACTTTGTTTAGCTTCTTTCAAAGGGCGTTATTTTCGACGAAATACCGTTGTTTTCAGCCTTCAATAAAATTTTTAGTAGCATTAAAACTAATTCAATTTCTTCCCAGGTCGTCTGATTCGACAAAATTACCTCCAAATACCACAATAGATGATTGGCCCCATTGCCCTATGATTCCCATGGTTACAAAGAGACCGCGCGAGCAAATTTTCCGGGGTCGTAACGACTTGACTTGCGTAAAGAACAGGGCCAGAATATTACGGTCACCCGAATCGCTTGCGGCAACAAATTTTCTTCCAGGCATTCAGAGAACTACAAAAAAATAATGACGACGTCGGTCCAGACGTTTCCCAAGAAAGGTCATTTGCCGGAATTGGCCTTCTATTAGTCGACACATGCGAGTGGGTCACTTTCGCTTGCCTTTCGCGTGCCCAGACCACGGGTTCGGGCGGTAGGTCGATGCACCAGCTGTGGAGGGCGAGGAACACGGGGTGGGAAATGGAGGTAGGGGCTTGGGAAACCAACAGTCTGGTTGGGATAGCAAAGGCCAGACGATTTTTATTTCACTGACGGGGCGCATAAATCTTATGTCACCAAGGCACATTGGAGTAAAATACCTCCACATATGGCCAAATCGGCGCAAATGTAAACCGCATTCCGAATTATAAACCCGAAATTTTGTCCTAAAAATGGTGAAGACTACCAGCAACCTACTTTCCCAACATTACGAAATCGAGACTGGAAAGTTTACCTCAGCCATGAAGTAAAACTTAAGTGTTTTGAGAGAGCTTTTGTAACAATTTTTAGGAAGAAAATTCTTTCGAAAAGTTAAAAACGAGCGTTCCATTTGTGACGCTGAGGGAATTTTTTTAGCCACAGGGATAACAGAGAAAAGTATTGTGACTCCTGTTAATTAGAAATTCGTACGTAGGTTCATTCGTATAAGGATATGTGGGGCTCTACCTACATTTTAAGGATTCAACAAAAATCAATACGAAAGACGATGTTGGACTTATGACAGAAAGATGGATAGAAAAATCCTATGTAAGCGTTAAAAAAATATATAACTCGATAGTTCGAACATTCAATTTTAATCATGGATATTGGAATTACCTTGCATAGCGAGGTCCACTGCCTCCGAGTCTTACGTAATTACTTTTTATGCTATTTAGTTCCCATAACACTGAATTTTATGATACCGCACAGGTTGAATGAAATGCATGTGGAACTAGCAATTATTCAACGTCAGCCATCAAGGCAGTAAAGAGCAATGCACGTTGTAGATTGTCACAGCACGCTATACAGGAAGTTTCAGGAGGAATCGGCAATACTTCAGGAGGAGGTAGGCGAGACAATTTTAAGCATTTTTTGTCCTCATAAGCATGGTGTTGCAACTCCTTAATTACTGATCTATGGAAACGCAAACATTTTTTAATACACTTTGCAGTAACCACGAAGGCGGTTTTTCTTGGGTATACAGGCTTTTCGACATTTTTTATAACTCTGGACTTTTAAGGCCATTAAATAATTCAGTTTGGACGAAAATTTGGTATTATAATTGCCAGAAAAAATTAATTCCAAATTTTTGAGATTGCACAATCCTAGTATTCATACTTATTCTAAGCTCTCGTTTAATTAAGCTCAAAAGTAGGGACTAAGGAAAATTATTCCCAAAGTAAAAATAAGGTGGTCATTTTCAAAAATTGAGAAAGATGAACTTTTAACTTGAAATCTCATCACAAATAGGAGAAATAATATTTTTCTCTCATCTACGATCATAGCCAATGAGTGAGTACAGAGTTATTCTCGAATTTTCAACTATTAAGGTTAGCAATTTTTATGCATATGAGTCAAGTTCATGAAATACACATTCAGTGGCGGGGCATTATGGGGGGGCATTACGGCATAGATGCCCCAAATCCTCAGAGAAATAAAAATGTTATTTAAAACTATTGTCCAGTCTTGAAATTTAATAACTGCATCTGCTTAAAGTTAAATTTTTGGAGCCAAAATGATGTAAAATGTATATCCAGGTATGTCATTTTTCAAAAATTTCACCGGACCCCCCTATGCCTGGGGGGGGAGGGGTCGCCCCCCAGGCCATACCTTAACCCTCCCCAAAGCATATTCCTAGTTTCGCCACTGTACACATGAATATAGCTCAGAAATTATGGAATAACGTTACGTTGATGGTAACATCTTTAAAACCCAAGGCCGTTGCTTATTACATAGAGGGACTCCTCACTTTAGGCGTTTATCCTTCATGATATTCGATGGAATTCTATCTATTCTTCATCATATTCATCATCATCATAAGTCAACAATCCCAACATTGATATGACGCAGCTCTCCATTCTTCTTTCCTATCCGCTAGCCATTTTACAGCGACGTATTTATTCCCTTTCACATCCTTTATAACCCTTTGTCCTATGCAATTGCCTCCGGGCCGTTCCTTGCCTTTCTTCCCTTCCACCTGTCCTTCTACGATCGTCTTCATCAAGCCACCAGTCTACAGCCACTACTCATAATGTGGCCAACAAAATTGTTCCATCTTTTCCTTAAGGATTTTAGAATACTACTCTTTTTTATCACTCTTCTTAGCTCTTCCTTATTACTTACTCGGTCAATCTATTTCATCTTTATCGTTCATCGGTAGCACCAAAATGATCTATACTTCATCTCTAAAAAATAAAAGAATAACTACCCAGTTTCGATAATCAACCACTGTTGTTATTTTTTTGTTATCAAGTCACCTCGTTTGCTAATTAATAATAATATCAGGCACTGTAAAGCTATTTTTTTATATTTTGTGAACAAGTAAAATTAATAAATGTGTAGGTTTTTTGGGAAATAATGAAAAAGAAAATCCATAAGAATTGGACTTATAACGAAATTAAAATCATGTCAGCAAATACCTTCACTAAAAGATGGTATTTATCTTATTAATTACGATACCTAACCGCGCATTTACTCAAATGGGATGATTTACCTCGGCTCACCTCAATTTTCATGCTTCGAGATCATTCAGTGAAGTGAATAAGATTTTCACTCGCTCTGAACGACGAGTGAAAACGGACTCTGATACAATGAGAGAAAATGAGGTTAGTAAAAGCCATGAGAAGTTGAATAGGAATTCATTATTTAGGTTGGCGTAGGCGCTTGAAGCTACATCACAATAACCGGTGCATTCTCCGCCACGAAGGTGACAAAACCGGTATCTCACCAGCAGTCGCTAGGAGACTATCCAATATTATGCAAACAACTCACGTTAAAAGTCAATTTTTTTCCGCAGAGATAACGTGGAACAGCGTATTGAATGATGCACAAAATTTCATACTTTATTACTCCACTTAATTGTAATTTCACAAATCCTACTACACGTGTCTCGATTGGCTTACAAAATTATAGTATTAAAATATGGTAGTACCTAATTGTGATTGGGAGTCAATCGAAACACGTGTAGTAGTTTGTGATATTACAATTAAGTGGACAGTAAGATATTTTTGGGTATCATTCACGTTTAAAGCCTAACTCATTACATAAATAACCTTGGCTCATTGTTTTCTTGTCGAATTTAAACTACCATAATCTAACACTTCAAGTTTACTATGTATTTCTACGAAAAAAATGCAATTTTTTCTTTATTAGAATTCGAGAACTTTTTTCCATCAATGCATCGTATCAGGAGAAAAGGAAGGGCGGTATAGGTTGAAACTAAAGAGGCAAATCGTGTTCCGTGGATCATGTATGGATACTTCAATCATTCACATGAAATATATGTCGTACCAATGAATATACCCGGGAATCTTAAAATAAAAATATCATAAAACACTAGTACCCAGAAATGGTTCTGGTTGTGGGATTTAATAGAATTTTTCTGCCAATGCTAGAGCACTTCTGAGGAAGCTTATTAACAAACACTATTTTATACGATAAAAATTAATATTATTCATCATATGATAGGTAAAACAATATCTTTAACAATAATTTTAAGTAATAGCCCTGATGTATTCCTCGGATAAAATCAATTTGATTAAATCTCGATCAATAACTCATTTTGACTCTATAGAGAGGATCTACAACCGACGACAGCTCACCACGCCACACATTAATGATAGAAGTGAAATTATGCCACACCTACACGTGCATCTCCACACTACACTCATTTATTCACGAATGCGCGCCATATGTGAATACCTAAAAACCACTCATCACAATTGATATGTATCTACTTCGAATATATACAAGAAACCACCTCTGTTGATATTGCATAACTAACGTGCTATACAGATATGATTCACAAATTGGTTTTGAATGCATTAGGACAATTTCAGTCGTCCCCAAGCTCAATATTTAAAGCGAAGCTGATGATTACGTGTTTTTGCGCATAGCACCGGTAAATACAGTATCCAAGATCATTATTTAATATTACCGCGAAAATGGCACATACGGCAAATGAAACAAAAAGAGGTTGAGTCCGTTCAAAGGGCAAGTTTTATTTCTCTTCATACTTACAATCATCGTTAAATACCTATTCGCTAAGATTCATGAGAAATTCACTGCATCTTCCTCTACCAGCCTAATAAAGTTGCTAGTCACGTCGAAAAATGAAAGTGCGACAACAAGTAACACCTTCTTATGGTACCTGAAATATGTAACCTCATTCGGTTGTTTGCCATGCTTATTTTCATGGAATTAAGTAATCAGTACCTCGTTACGGTATAACGTAGCTTTTTAAGTCACCACTGAAAGTTAAGCAAAGGAAGTTGATAGGCTTTACTTTCACCGTGTCACCTTGATGCCTTTTTTCAATTCTTCCTCTTTTTTCAGTACCCTTTCGAACCTTGTCAAGGCATATCGTAACTTCTTAAATCAACACTGCAAGATAAAAAGAGGTGTTAGATTTTACTTTCACTACGTGTCACCTTGATGCTTTAGCTGCAATTCTATTGCATGCAATAGGGTAGTTTCCTTCATCAAAGAAAACGAAAGGCATTAATTGCGATTCGTTACCCACCATTGGTGTATTCATAATATACAAATTATTTCGTTTTAGAAATACCGGTTTAGACGAATGGCAATGGTCCATTTTTATCCTCATTTGATAAGGGCCAGATTGGCGCCCATGCGATGCCACTCCACGTGACGTCACAGGGACCTAGTTTCTATACGAGAAGATAGGAGTTATACATCGTCTGAGGTTACCAATGCATGCATGAGGCGCAGAGCTCAGGGAAACATGTCTTAATAATCACTTATTAAAACTGGCTAAGGTCGGAAAGTTTTCTTCATTTGATAAGGTATTAATAATCCTTATTTAAGCCAAGCGCTACCAGCCAGCAGGGTACTCAGCTACCCGCTAGCAGCCTGCGTCGTATCAGCGCTCAACTCGCCTCAAGGTCACCTCACAGGGCGGCAGCGTGAACCAGAAATACGTCACACGGAGAGATTTCATGGCATTCATACTTACGCGTCGCGTTTTCGCGCGCTTGAAAATTTTCACTTTTCATTTAATCGCAAAAAATAGATATCGTCATTTAAAAAATCTAAAAGCCTGAAATACGTACTCCAGGAGTAATAATCTTTCGATTTAGGCTATAAAAAAATAATAGGAAACCACCCTATTGTTTCCTATCACACATCATCATGGAAAATTGAAAGTGAAAAAAGTCCATGAATAATAAAATCCGTGAGTCCCCGATTTTACTTGCTTTAGCTACATCAGCGAGTGACGTAAATGGGTTAAGGGCCGCATGTGGTCGCTACCTTGGTGGCAATGACTTCTCACACCTGCTTGTGGAGTTCGCCCATAAATAACTCACCGGTGGTATTTAGTTTTCAATCGATACTGGCTGTATTATTGGAAATTAAACATGCTTATTTCACATAATTATGTACTGAGATGGTAAGATGCCAAAAACTACATAACATGAGTCTTTGAAATCTTACGCTGATTTGGGCGCCAGGGATGATTAGCTGCAAATACTACATATCACTTCCGGAAATTAAGTTATGGAGAAAGAACGAGCGGGCATCGAATACGCATAAATAGAAACGAAGTTGGCGGAATGGAATCAGCAAATACACAGAAATGCATGCAGCTATAGAATTTATCGGCCTGATGCGTCCCAACCAGGCTTACTTCGGCAGGAAAAAGAGAAAAGTTATCCGTCTTCATATTTTTCCGTCTCTTAAAAAAATAAGAACCTAGAGAAATAAAAATGCCAAATATAAAATGTGGTTCCAAGACCGAAATCAAGACCGAAAAAACAAATGTTCTCGAATTTTATAGCACACATGGTTTTTCTACTGTAGCAAATCCAAATTAGAATTTTCTTATATTAGATTGTTCATCGAAGTCTTTGACCTATTAATATTCTCAAATAACTAATATCTTCTCATTTGAGGCCGTAGTGAAGTAATTGCAGAGCAGCTATTGGCCCATTGATACTGGCCCAATTTAAGCATTCGGATACCCTAGCAAAAATCATAGCAATGCGAAGAGGACCAAGGAAACGAACTAGTCCCCCTACCTGAATGCGTGAAATCTTCACGTCTGCGGCTTGGATTGGATTGATAGCTTATTCAACTTAAGCTCTTATTCAAACCAACCATTCGGATGAAGTACTGACTGAGTGAAAAAGCGGTGGCTTCGTTAGTCATTCACTGGATCACGACTGCATAGTGATCTAAATGCGAGGAATATAACGAGATAGATTCATACAGTTCGGTCAGTGCGCGTAGTGGCTTTCTAGGCACGTACATACAGGGTGTGTCCTGAAAGTAGTAGGACTGAGTCGAGAACAAAAAATGTATTTCTCATATAGGTACATCGCTTCAAAAATCTTCAAAGTAGCCCCCTTGGGCATCGACACAACGCTGCCAGCGAGTTTTCCACGCAGCATACGCTTCCTGGAAGGCTGACTTCGGGATGTCCTTTACAGCACGCGTCACGGCCTTTTGGAGAGCTTCCACCGACCCGTGGTGACGCCCTTTCAGGGGGGTCTTGAGCTTGGGGAAGAGAAAGAAGTCCGGGGGGGCGATATCTGGGCTGTAGGGTGGGTTGCCACGCCGTGTTTCGCCAGGTAGTCAACGACAATGAACGCGGTGTGGGCCGGCGCATTGTCATGATGAAGGATCCACGAAGCGGCGATGGCTGGTCCGACGCGGAAGATGCGTTTTCGCAGTCTTCCCAGTACTTGCACGTAAAAAGCTGCATTAACGGTTTGCCCTGGTGGCTCAAACTCACTGTGGATGACACCTTTCGAATCGAAGAAGCACATGAGCATGGGTTTTTGCTTCGATTTGGGCATGCGAGCTTTTTTGGGTTTCGGCGATGTCGCTGTGTGCCATTCTTCACTTTTCCGCTTCGTTTCTGGGTCGTATTCAAATGTTGAGCGGTTGATCTGCTCATGGCACTATCCCCGTAAGCTGCCTTGATGAGTTCATGGGTCTCCTTGCCGCTTTTCTCGAGTTTAACGCAGAATTTCACTGCGTAACGCTGCTCCACTAAACGTTCCATGACGCACCGTGACGAGGTCACTTGACAGAGGTCTGGAAGAAATACGATTCACACTCCGCAAGAGCTCAGAGCCGACTGCCGCGCGTTCGCAGCGCTTTGTTAGAGTCCCTTCCACCAATTACAACCCAGAAAACTCCCGTCAGACCGTCCGTGTGTGTGGGAAAAAATCAGTCCTACTACTTTCAGGACACACCCTGTACTTTCCCCTCGCGTGATATACGGTGTCTGTCTCGTGCATAGTAAGACAGCAGAATGCTATAGAGTCCTGTGCGATACGAAAGCGCAAAATTTCAGCGTTTAAGAATACAATGTGAACCATATTAAATGGAAGGCTGGAAAATGGGAAATTTAAAAGGCTGAACTTCGTTCGCACTTAAAAAACAAATAAGAATTTACCTAATGAAGTCAAAAGTAAGTATTGATTACAAAACTAATATGTTCTCGAATTTTATAAAATCAAGACCGTAAAAACAAATGTTTTCCTCCGATTTTGTGTGGCATACTTGTTCACGCGGTTGTACACGCATGCTAGGTTATACGTACATAAGGTTATATCCTCGATAGTGCTTTTCTTTCGTACGAACGGCGATCATGTGTTGAACGTCATTCTTTGCTTTCCACTTCACACACTTTTCGTAGCATTGAAGATGCAGGTTCGTCGAATCCTTCGATGGCATCAGTGAGTTGTTTTAGAGAGAAAATTTTATTCCTCTCTTCCATCAATTCAATTCCTTCTCCTGGGATCGTTTCTTCCCCCCCTATCCCCCCATGAACTAATATCTTTCCACTATGAAGCTTTCCTTTCTTACAATTACTTCGAGTCTTTTCTTCTCTTCCATTACCTAAGAAACCCTCCGCCATATCTTCTTCTCAGTTGTACCTTCATCTTTTATGCGGTTTTCTCCAAGTCCTTCCTTACTCAAAGTGATGCATCCTTTTCCTCCCAAAGATAATTGATGAACTGTGAAATGTTTTGCATTATAATTACAAGCTACTGCCCGGGAATCGTCCATTATATTTTTCGTAGCTATATTGTTTTGAAGACACTCTTTTATGATTACCTACCGTATCCTTTTCGATATTTTGAAATGCTTCTTCGTTACTTCTGTATTAGTTATCTTTGCCTAAATTTTAGTTCAGTGCAACGAAATCGCTAGTATATATACAAAATCTCCCATTAAAACTGTTATAGTGCCCTATTTTTCGAATTCTTAGTAATACAGGTTTTGTTTCAGGCATCCTTAGTAGTTCCATATTTTTATATTTAATTTTACTAACTTTAATCCCTCGTTGCAAACTTCAAAAAATATAAGATTTAATGAATTACGTGTTCATACGTCAAATATTACAAAGAATCAGCACACGCTGAAGCAATAAAAGCGGATAAAACTAAAGTTCCATTACACGATGACCACAAGTAGAGGTTACTTGAATTATTTACATGGATATGCAACTAACCAGACGTTCTTTATTCTTCAGGTACTTGGTAAACATGACGAGAAGTGGAGACACCTCTGTGATATACAGCCCGCCTCCGACGCCGACAGAAGACTTGCCAGCTGCCATCTACACCATCAGCAAGAACGTTCTGGGTAGAAATGTCACGGATACTATAGGCGAGTTTATAGGGAAGTGTAATGAGGATGTGTCTATACATTGGAACTCATTGCAGCTCATTGGGAAAGATGATGGTTTTCGGGTGAATAGAGTTCACCGAGTAATTTGCCAGATGTAATACAATAATAGATTAATTACAATCTGAGCCAATTGTAATTCATATTGGGTTAAATGACGTTAGAGCTCAACCCAACCTCAGCAATAACCGTACCAGAGTGGTCACTGCAATTTCAAACTAAAATTCCTAGACTCGCTCAGAATTTTCCCGCTATTTCAGCAACTTTCAAGGCTCATTCATGTTTATAGAAGATAAAAGTGAAAATTACGTGTAGTTGAATATAAACCAAAAATCTAATTGAGTTAATTCGCAATATATTAACGAATGTTTACAGCAATGAAATGCATACTTCCAAAAAGGCATTCCAGGAATAGGATATATGTATACAATTATCAGAAGATGTAGGTACCAATATTTATGAGGATGTAGAAAACTCGCCATCAGACTTTCTCAACAAATATGAATTTTACATATTCTAATTTTCTCTGTTATTCCAACTTTTTTCACATAATATGAAAGTCCATGGCTCTTCTGAAGAGTGGCCATCCTGCGAATGAATTTCAATATTCATGGTATTGCCTGCCTCTGAGATACCTCTTGCTGCGGGATTATGTTTGATGATGTCCTTATGTCTCATCAGGGATTTGAAGTACCCAAGCACTATGCAGAAAGCCACCAAGCTTCTCTCACGTTATCGTTGAAAGTAAAGTCAACATGGTTTACATTCACAACTCATTTTCTCAAAACATGCATCGTTCAATTCTGTGCGCTTAAGCTCACAATTCTCCATTGATTTCTAAATTAAGCTTTCGCTTTCACTCCCTGGAGCGCTTCAATTCGAAGAGTCGTTATGATAGATTCAATACGTAAAGGGTATAATGCTCAATTACAAAAATTTCACCCACTCTAATCAGTTATTTCCTTGTGCCACCAGGTAACACGAGTATTATAAGTAGGCGACCGACAGCTAAGGTCATACGCCACGAGGGATGGGTAGAGAGGGAAGGGTGGAGAGAAACCCGGCTTTGGCATTAGCCTACTCCTAACGAAAGACGCCAAGGGTACCACGGCTTAACGTCCCATCTGACGGATGGAGTACTGCACTTGATGTTCCCTCCACATGGCAGTCAAAAAGACATCGGGTAGCCTCTTAAAAATATCTGTCACCGCTGGGATTTGAATTCGGATCATCTGGGTGGGAAGCCAAGGAAGTGAAGGTGTTTTGGATATACAACCAGATGCCTTGGGCCACCAGCCGATACCTCTCCCCATTAGGCCATCACAACAACATCACGTTTTATAATCAAACCTAAATCCTATTCAAAGCAGGTTTAGAGAAAACTTAACGAAAAATTAAATTAAACGCTGAATTAAAAATAAGGGTCAAAGCTGTTGAGGTATTCATAAGAAAACTAAACGTACACTGGACGCCCTCGATCACTCTTAACAGAACTATTAGCAAACTACCCCAATACCCCATGCACTCAATTTAAATTTAGTAGTTTTCCTTAGCTGCCTTTTCCGCGGCTTAATTCTCCTTTCTCTTACTGATAAGCATGTTATTTGTCACTACGAGATGTATTCTTCCATGGCTCAGATAAAGTTTACAAAACATGAAAGAGATTTCTACGACACTGCTCACACAAGATATTTCACGATTGAATCAAAAAACGACCAAGCCTTATTCTAATCGAATGTTTACCCTGATTTCACGTTATTATTCTATGACCGCCGCCACTGACCTTAGAGTAATGTAATCTTATGTTACGTGGTGCCAACTGTTAATTTATCGCTATTTTTTTCTATTAAGTACAACATAATCCCGGCATTTACAATAAAAATGGCTGATGTGCCAATTGTAATTCTAATAAGCTGCTGTTTTTCTCTACGAGGCAAAATGTTTCTATTTGGCGCACCAAAAATATTCACAATCAAAACATATAACCATTCTTCATGATCCCATATCATAACCGATTTCGTGTAAATGTCCATATGGACTAATTAACGGGCAAAATTGAGGGTGATAGGACAAAATAAAACTTTTCTTCCAAGAATGAAAGGCTTACATTTTCGATTGGTTTAAAAGTGACCGTTTCCCACATCCAGTGACTAAAGTAAAAAATTATTTAAAAATATTTGTGGGGGATTGTGTTGGTGCGGCAGCTAGAGTGTTGGCTTTATAACTCTTGGGGCTTGGGTTCAAATCCCGGCCGTGGCTGATAATTTTCAGGGACTGCCCGATCCCTGCTTGAATGTTATGTGGAGGACATTTCAAGCGCAACACACCGTCCGTCGGATGTGACGATAACCCGTAGTCTCTTTGGCGCCTTTCGTTAAGAGCTGACTAATGCCAACGCCAGATTATGTAGTGGCTAAAAAGATGTGCTTCGTTTAACCCTGTGTACTAAAAATTCGCAAATCTCCCGGAATTGCCAGTCAATGTTCTCGCGTCCTCTTTACAGCTCCGTTCGTGAGGAGCGCCATTCCTACGCTCGGCAAGGTGGTGGTGCCGCCTCCGACCAGTTCCTCCACGGCTTACCAGCAGTACCAAACAGTAAGCAGTGGGGGCAGCATCAGCGCGAATAGCCACCTGCCGCGGCCGTGCAAGACGCCAGACGGCAGAGCTGGGAACTGTGATGACCTGAGCGACTGCCCTCAGCTGCTCCTCGACTTCGCGGGCCTACGCGAGTCCATCTGCTTCAAGAGCCTCTTCTCCCCAGGGGTTTGCTGCCCTCGACCAGGCGCCGAGAGGTGCGACCACACACAAAAACTGATCCGAAATTAACAATAGCCACAAGACTAAAGTTTCATATCGATGGCTAAGTTACAGCAACACGTATCTCAAAAATAGAAACTTTTCAGGAGAGCAAAAAAAACGATTAATGTCTTTCAATTGCACACTGAAATTAAAAACCAAATGTATATCCAACTGAAAAAGAAGCGTTGATTTGTAAATTAAGAGTTGTTCTTTGCTTGTATTATATTATTTAATGTTATTACACTTTGTTTAAGACACCTGTCTCAAACAGGCCGAATCTGAGATACGTGTTGTTAGAACTTAGCCATCGATATACAATGCGATCCGTAGTCAGGCATGATCTCCGGGGTTACTCCGTCGCTTCCCGTTTGAATGGAGTTTCAAAACATTATAAGTAATGCTTAGGCCAATCACAAATTTGAAGAATAATATACACCGCAGCAATTTTATGCGGATTCCAATTCATCTCAATCAGGGGCGGATTATGTATCAAATTTGGGGGAGAGGGGTCATGGCCTTGGTCCGAGGAGTATAGAAAACCTCCCTTAGAGAGGAGCGTTCTTCCCTGTAATTTCTTAAAGTATTAGGTACAGGGAGAATTTTTCATTTTTTAAATCTGGATATACACTCCTACTCCTTCACAAGGATAAAAAAAACTATTAAACTAATATAAAAAAATTAAATTTGATCAAATTTGGGGTGACCCCCCAAATCCGCCACTGGCCTCAATTAATTTCTATAAGTAATTCATTTTCGAATAGGTATATATTTTGAACTATTCTATTTTTTTCCTACGCGTTTCCCTGCCTAGCGGCGTAATCGGAGTAGGTATTATATATATGATTCATCTTTGTTTACATCAAGAGAAATAGATTATTCGCATAGTTGCGGGTAATATTATAGCATAAAATATTTTAAAAAGAAATGTTTAATTAGCGTAAAAATAATAATAATACATTATGAATTACTAATAAGAATTTAAATTCAATGATAAAATACTACCCACACAAGGACAACAATTACTTGCTGTTGTTGTAAACAAAATGATTCATGTAATTACGGGAGGATGCCCCTAGGCGGAGATACGAATAAAATTGAAGGAGAACACAAGATTAATTCTAAACTGAAAGTCATCTACTTCTGCAAATGAACCCCTAAATATTCAAGAGGCCTCAAAAGGCTATAATATTTTTGCTCTTTCATGAGGTTAGAAAAACCCGTATTACGTACAAGAAGCTCATGGATCGATCAGACTTTAATTTTTTCTGGATTTTTCCCCCGATTTGTGATATTCATTTCTCAAGTGAAAGTTGATTTCCGAAATTTTCCGTCCAAAATCTTCCTGTCCAACAGAATTTCCAAGGAGTGTTGAAAAACTAATGCCGGAGATCATTCCTTCTTTTTTCAGGGCTATCGCACTTACCTATTAGAATTTGAATTACTTTTAGGTTTATAATTTTCTTCCAAGTGATCGCATTAAAATAGTAAAATTACACGGGGATAAGTGAAACCGTATGTCTCTTTTCATGGCTAGACCGGTGACGACTACCACCACCACGACTACAAGGAGACCTGTAATCTTAGCGACAGCTCCAACGACCACGAGGAGGCCTCCGGTAACGAACCCACCAGCCCCAATCTCGCCACAGATATACGGACCAGAAGGTAAAGATGGAAAATAATTCTACTAGCGAGGTATGAATGCATCTAATTTAAACAGCGACATCGACTCAAAAAGTAAATTAATGATAGTAACACTTATGAATACGGTAAAACTACGGTATTTCTAATGTAAAGCGTTGACATCTCGCGACTCTAAAAAATACCTTAGGCTCCCGAGCATTAATGATAATTCATAAATTTTAAATTTTAGGTCAGAAGTTTGCAAACTTGTTAATTAATTATAAACCAAAAATTAGGCATTTATATCATAACTGTCCAAGAAAGGAGTTCTATCTTTCCATGCCTGAGTACACTGGATTAACTAGCTCCCCCCATATGGCTCAGAGAAATACAAAAATATTTTAAACTATTTTCTAGTTTTGTCATATAATAAGTGCATCTGCTTAAATTGTCAAAATGATGTAAAATGTATTTCCAGGCATGTCGATTTTTTTTTAATGTCTGACCCCCCGGACCTGGGACTCGGTTGCCTGGGGGAATCGCCCCCCCAGGCCCCCTATCTCTCCCCAAAGCATATTCCTAGCTACGCCACTGCCTGAGAATAAATATGAGTTACTTTCAGTGGAGCACCTCCAAGGTTGATTTCCTATATTGATGAACATCCAATAATTGGCCTCTTAGGTTTCCATGGATTCACAAAGTTTACCTTCTTGGAAATTGAATTTAAGATAGGATTATCGAATGAAATAAAATAACTTTGTTTTATTCCACACTTTATTTTAAATAGCACGACCCGGGTTTCAACATCAAGTGTTATCATCTGGTACAATTAGATGGGTGGCATGCTCTTAAATAGGTAATCGCGGGTGGAAGGGGGGGGGCGAAAAAGGGGCGGGTGGGCAGGAACATTGATGAGGGGTAAAGCTGTTTTTTGAAGAAAGGAGTGGGGGGTGCCTTGGGCTGGCTTGCATGGGATAAACGACAAGGAAAAAAAGATAAAGGGAGGAGGGGTTCTCAAAGGTTTAAAAGACATGAGGGAATCAAGGTTGAGGGTCGTCGGGGGATGGTAGAGTGACGTTAAGTAATGGTGACTGGGAGGGGAACGTATGGTCATACCAAAGTTTAGTTTTATTTTATTTCATTCAATAATGAAGCAATTCCACAAAATAACGCCTGAGACCGTGTCTTATATTTTAAGATAGGACTTCACATTTCAAAGTTTTTAGTGCATAAATATGTGAATTAAAGTGCACTCCGAATTTGGAATTGGGAAGGAAATTGCAAGGAACACTACAGATAGTAAAGTTCCCAAAACTGCCCGTAAAAATAAACGTTCTGGTAATTATTCCTCCTTAATCACAACGCATCGCCCGAAGTTGACTCCCGAGGAGAGAATGGCAATTGGATCAGGTTCCTTAGCGCACCACGCAGATACACCATCGAGGCTCAAAAAACACTTTTAACGCCCCATTCCACAAGATGGGGTAGGAAGGGAAGGAACATAAACAAATATTTGTGATGATAATAAAAAAAATATAATAGCATGAATGTTAAGTAGATTCATAAAACTTTTATCAAGTGGAAAGACCGCTTCACACATGCGTAGAAAGTAATTTATTGTAGTTATATGCTGGGAAAAACATTCAAAATGGCAATTTTGATAAATGTTTCTTCAGTGAAAGACTACGTTACTGTACCTAAAAAGAAATGCAAATGCGGATAATATGACAAACATTGATCCTAAAAACTAGCTCTTGATGGACTCGGATGGTTTGGAGTTTTCCATGCGGTTTTCAACGATACTAAATGACATTAATCCCTCGTCCAAAAGATGCCAACGGTCTGGAAGACTGCGGATTGACCTACGGGATGTCATCGTTCCGGATCGTCGGTGGATCTGAGGCCCTTCCAGGTCGGTGGCCGTGGGTGGCCGCCATATTCCTGCACGGGCCGAGGAGGACGGAGTTCTGGTGCGGAGGCACACTGGTCGGTAGGAGACATGTTTTAACGGCGGCGCATTGCACCCGAGACACGCGACAAAGACCGTAAGTATTTTGGGATGGTGGTTAAAAAAAAAAGAAATGCCAAAGGGAAACGAGCGAAATATTCGCCAAAAATAGAACAATCCGTAAAAAAAACTTGAAACATTCTGGAATAAATCCATTTGTTCCCTCCTCCGCCTTAATAGCTTAATTGAGAAGGTGAGACGCCTAGAAGGGGTACACGTGATTTTTTTACAGAGTTAGTTAAAAAAATTGATACATGAAATACACAAAAACTTGGTGATCGAGGGATACGAGTGAGTCTCTTTTCTGAGCTGTCATCGAATGGAAAATCAAATGTACAGATCTAGTTGATCTCGTTTGTTCTCTTTATTTAATTTCTGTGCCTAACTCTGTTTCAAAAAAAAAATAACACTTGTATCCCTCGGCTTCTCACTCCCTCAATTAGAGTCCGGAGTCAGATTCGCCCACAAACCCCACTCCATTAAAGACTTCATTTCCCATCTAATATCTGATTTCAATGGAGCAAAACCATTCAGACCTGTTAGAATTTACATAAAGTTCAGTTACCGGACGGGTAGTGTACCTATATTCCAAGCGAAGTCTCATTTTCGCCGCCTACGGAGACGATGATTATGTGTACAGCAATGAATGCCCTTGCCAATTACAAGTCAAATATTTCATATAATTTTAGTTGCGATATCATGCTTCCATTAAGTAACAAGCTCCTTTGATTGAATTGGTATTGATAGCGTAATCAATATTTAAATATCAAAATACTCAGGGTTATCAACAGCAACGACATATCCTCATGGGTACAAAATCATATTTAGGAGTATTTCCTTCAATCAAAAGTGCTAGATCCTTGTCAGCTGTTACGATAAAAAGGCGTGATTGCGACATCTTTCAACAATACTTGAACATATTACGTCAGTAAATATTCTAACACTTACTCAATTTCCACTTTAGATCAAAAATCCATACGTTATTTATGAACTCATGACGAAATCAGGTTCGATTCATAAGTACTTGCTCCTAATAGGGGACATCATCTTGCATTCATATTCAGCGCGTTATGGTTCATTAGGCAGAAAGCGGAATATTCCTTACTCATATGAGAGCCATCGTGAAGGTCAAAGTAGAGAAGTGAACACTCATATAAGATGACCCCGGAACAGCAAGACGGGAAGGCTGCTCGTCCTTCGCGACTCTAAAGCGATGTCAGAGAACAACATCTCTGCCGCATTCCAAAACACGCTTTCTGCCACGTTGGTCCCGAAAAGATCACTCACTACCAATCAAGAGAAATTCTGTACATCAGAATAAACTGCTTTAATGATCTAAATACAAAACCAATACGTAATTTACTGAAATTATCATTAGCTAAAACAACTGCAATGATGAAAGATGCAACAATATATTTCATAGGAAGGGGGGGGGGGGACTGATCTTTGCCAAAATTGAAATAAACATATGCAATTTTTCACGATTTTAATTGCGAGTGTTTATTTAAATTATAATCGTAGAAATCTGCACGTATTTATTTCAATGCGGAAAAATTCCACTCCGTCACGCTTGGATATTCGGATTTTATATGATCTTAGCCCCCCTGACGAAACTTCTAGCTCCATCCCGAACCGATTATGATGACAACCGATTGGAATAATTGTGATCGATGTCCCTCCAATACCTCTCTGCACCTGGAGAAATTGTGCAGGGAGTGTCCAAAGACTTAGACCGGGACTCTTTGGTCCGTAACCAAACGATCTACCCGTCAATCAAACCCCCTCTACCGCACTTTGGTGAAGGAAAAATATCGGTTAAAATCAATTCTTCGAGCAATCGATTTATAATCGAATTGGTAAGCTCTACAAATGTCTAATTGGTACAAAAATACTGAATGTTAGAAAAGATCGAATGCAATATTTTGAAGAAATGCGTGGAAAACGTGTTTATTATTCATGCGAAACATGTACATTATTTATACATTTGAATAGTAGAAAAAATCCCAAAAAATCTAATTGGATTACATGATTGAATGTTTCGATAATAATTTATAAATATGCAAGCACATTTGTTGGAATATCTGCTTGGAACTATTCGGCCCCATAAAATTTTTAAGAATGATCACCCGATTAAGATACTTTCTTAATGAATAACGGCTATGATAATAAGTCTTTCACTCGGGACGGATGACGTTATCATAGGCTGGTAGTCTGCTGCTGCTTGCACACGCTGCTGAGGTCAAACGAAATCGTCAAGATCGAAGTAGAAAAGTCGAGTTTGGATCGAACCTCGAAGATGGCTCGATCTCAATTTCATCGATCTTTGATTATTAAAACTCGATATTCGATTTTAATCGAAATCGATTTTTTCCATCATTGCCCGCACTATCGCGTCATGTATTTGGGTAGAAGTTTTTCAAAGTCTGCATTTCATGAATTTTGTCATATGTGGTGACATTACATGCTTTTCATTTTCAGGTTCAACGCGAAACAGTTCACCGTTCGACTCGGCGACCTCGACCTCAAGCGGGACGACGAGCCATCCGCCCCCGAGACCTTCGGCGTCATCGAGGTGAGGGCGCACCCAAGATTCTCCCGGGTGGGCTTCTACAACGACATCGCCGTGCTGGTGCTGGACCGGGTGGTCGGAGGGAACGCCCTCAGACGAAACGGAGAGGCCGGAGGCTCCGAGGAAGAAGAGGCCGACAACGAGGCCAGGAGAGCCGCCAAAGGAGAGGACGACTACGGAGAGGCTCAAGAGGAGGAGGCGGTGGAGGCCCTTGTGAGGCAAGTGGGACTTGAGGAGACTGCAACGTCCGGAGCCATACGCTTCGCCGAGGACGACCCTAAAGCGTACCCATACGATTTCGAAGACTCCGAGGAACAGGACTTGGCCCACGGCGAGCGGGAGAGACTCAGACGGTATGGAGCCAGCGTTGGGGAGCGACAGGACCTCGGCTGGAGGCCCATGAGGGCCTTCAGGAGGGCCCGGAAATTCTGGCCCGATGACAGAGAAGACACGGAGCAGCCCGCCTCCAGTGGAATCAAGTTCAAGCGCCACGCTCAGAAGGATGAGGAGACCAAGAGTTCGGAAGGATCTTCTACCACTACAAGCCCACTGAGTTCCCGACTGGAGGTCCTGGCCGACGCGCCGAGTCCCGGAACGAGCAGGCAGGGCCGCCAGGACTCTTCAGCGAGCCTCAACAACTCTACCCAGGCCAACAACACTTCCCAGGGTAGAGGTAACAGATATGGCGAGGTGGCGTTCGAGCTATCAGTGGGTACGGGTACGGATACCGTAGTGTTCAGCCGGGCCCTGAGGATCAGGCCGAAATCCTTAAACGGAACGCAAGCCAGGGGGAGATCTCTGAGCTCCACGAACACGACATCGGCGAGCCGAAGGAAGAGGGAAGCATCCGAGGAAGAAGAAGAGCTCCCTCAAAAATTTGGAAGTCCTTACAATGGATACCTCACCCTGAGGCCGTCAAAGGCATCCTTGGGGAAAGAATCCAATGGTAGAAAAGCTAAGTCTATGGATAGTAAGAAGGAAGTTGAGGAGTTGAGGAAGGTGCTCCTGGCGGAAGAGAGTGGGGAAAAGGTGGTGGAAGATCCTTTCAACTCGTTCCGGGACGAAAAGCCCGCGGGAGAAGCCTCGAAGAGCTCCGAATCGAGAGAGTCGGAAGAAGAGGGAAAAGAGGTGGAGAGTGAGTCATCGGAGGAGGTGGCCACCAAAGAGGAGAGGATCGACAGGGTCGCGAGGATGTTCAGGGGTGACGAGGATCCATCCCTTGCCGGGAGGAACAGGAGGAGGGCGGGGATCAGGGGTGAGGGAAGGGGTGTCAGCGCAAGGAGGTGGTCCAGGTACATCGCCCCCATCTGTCTCCCGTCCGCAAGGTTCAAGGATGAAACGTTCGTCGGGGAGAGGCCTACTGTCGTCGGCTGGGGAACGACATACTACGGTGAGTGAGACCATAATTTCTGGGAGGGTTCTTGGATTTAAAAAAAAAGTTAAAGAGAGGTGCTTCTTTGCACTCATCAGGCTGCACCTCGAATATGAGCAAATCATATGGGAACCAGCAAAGAATGATAAAACCCGTGATATAAATAAAATACTAAATAAATACAAAAACGTTCACGAACGAACAGGGCATTTTGCGATTTGACATTTATTGGGCTAGGAGCCGCTACAGACTCGGACACTACCCGCGAGTATTAGATTACTTGAGATCTTAATTACATGTATAATGTAGATCGACCGGAGAACATCATCTCTGAAACGAATTAAATTATCACATCCTATAGAAACGAAAAAAATAAGAGCAATTTGCCGAACGGATTGGTGTAGGAGTTTGTTTTCCCCCGTGCAAAAAATATTTTATTAAATGCTAGGTCGCAGTCGGCCAGACAAATCACTCCAACGCGCGCCTATTTTTTTTTTTTGTATTATCTCACAGGTTAACGGCAGTTGTCCTAATAACTCCCGCTGCACGCCCTTTGAGGAAGACTTGCAGCGTAGTATGAAGATATAGGTTTAAATAAGCTGGCAGAATATTCTATGAATATTCATTCAAGCCGTAAATTTATTTGCGAAACTAACTATTGCAAGAACCTGCCGAAGAATTAAAGTTGACGGGAAATGATTCTCAAGATAGCGAAAATCGATTGCTCTTTACTAATTGTAAGTATTGGAAAATAAACTTTGAACACAAGAAATCGTAGCACATATATCTCAAGATTTCCTGCAAGTTACTTCCAAACTCAATTTTTAATTGCTTTCTGATGACGACTGTAACAGGTATGAATAATTTTTAGCACAAGTATTTACTCATTTATGAAAGGCCAACCGACAAAGGAATGAAACAAGTCTAAGAAAATGGTTTTCTATAATCTGTGGGGACCACCGATTTATGCGGAAAGTTGATTTAATATTAAGGGCTGTTTCTTTAATTAAATTACATTACAAATAGGTAGATGCCTAGAAGTAATAAAAATATAAATGCTTAAAATACACATTGGTGACACTGAAGTAACACACACCGCAATAATACACTACAATGACACAATAAAAGTGATCTTATCCTTAAATAAGCTGTGTATTTGCGTCTAAATAATTTTTAGGATTTAAGAAAGGGTTCGAAAATTTCAACAGACAGCCGATTCCAATCAAGAATTTAATTAATCCCCTGTTTAAAAAGTAGTACTTAGCTGTGTTTGCCTTAAATTATTAATTCTGTTTTATATGAGTATCATATTGACTTATACAGTTTGGTTATTTCTATTTACCATCTTTTAGCTCACCCCAACCCTTGTCACCTATGACAATCCTGGAGATTTCACTCAATCTATTAGCTTTCCTTTTTGTTTGGACATTGTCCCATTCCAAGACTTTAATCATATCCATCACGTTGTCGGTTTTCTTGAGACGTCCTAATACGTATCTTGCGGCCTTCCTTAGTGCCTTTTCATTCTTTTAAACCTTATTTCATGCATGCGTATATAATTTACCATTAATATTTCACGTAACATACATCATTTGACGATCTTCTAAACCCGTTTTTTAAATTATTTTATAAACTGAAATATTTCCTTCCCCAATTGTTCCCTGTGAGTTTTCAGGTTTTACGTCGATTTTTAATGAGGGCGTCGATTCTTTTCAGGTGGTAAAGAAAGTACGGTCCAGCGTCAAGTAGATCTACCAGTGTGGCGCAATGAGGATTGTAACCGGGCATACTTCCAGCCTATCACGGGAGCCTTCATCTGTGCAGGACTATCGGAAGGAGGGAAAGATGCTTGCCAGGTGAAAATACCACCGAGGGTTTCATTTCTTATCCTGTTTCAAACAACCATCTAGACTCGTCTTCATCAAATAATTACCTGCCTACTAATTCCAATTCACGCGGTTACTATTAAGCAGGGGCGCAGCTAGGAATTAAGGGTGGGGGGGGGGTTTATGCGCAACTAAAACTGGGGGGTCTAGGGAATGCGCGCCAGGGTAAGCGGGAGGTGCTGGGGACCTCCCCCAGAAACTTTTTTTAAGGTAAATGTTGAGTTTTGCTTCTTTCTGGAGGATATTGTAGTAATCTTTACACTGTTCTGCCAGTAATGTCAATCCAATTAGGTATGTTAAATTAATTAAACTTAAAATTTTCTCTGAGCTCTGGGGGGAGTTTTATCCCCCCACTAGCTGTGCCACTGCTAATAAGTAATTACGTCATAGTGAGAACGCTATATTTTTATGTGTATAGTAAGAGTTATATTCAAAGAGCATAACTGATTTTTCGACGCCTTTGTTCATTTAGGGAGATAGCGGCGGTCCTCTTATGCTGAAGAAGGGTGGCAGATGGATTCAAATCGGTGTGGTGTCTTTCGGTAATAAGTGTGGAGAGGCTGGCTACCCCGGTGTCTACACGAGAGTCACTCATTACTTGGATTGGATCAAACAAAACACAGCCGACTGAGATGGTAGAAACCTGGAATCCTGAGAAAAGGATAACGAATGGTAATGGGTGAGTAAAATGAAGCAATATCATCTTCATAATGGTTCAAAGAATTATCAACAGTAACTTATGCCATTGAATAAAGCCAGTCAAAAATGACAACTGTGAACCTTCTATGCCACAGAGATTAAAAGATATTATTTTACGGTTACTTACTCTCCAGACATCGTGCATACGATCTCTTCATCAAAATTACCGATAAAATATCAAGTTCCGAGAAGCGAAAGAAACATCTTATAACATTTACATCGAAAAAGTAGATGGGTAAAAATTGCACCCCTGAACTTGATCACACAATACAGTAAATTATATAGTTAGAAGTTATTGAGACCAGTAGTCACCTACTAAGTTAATTCTTTCGTCGTAAATGATACCTTTCCCATTATCTCATCGCGATCGTAGCGTTTGGACGGAATATGAAGTGTAATTTATTTCCTCTTCCCCTTAAAAAATAAACAGTAGTCATATTATTTCAACGCCTAAAAGCTTAATACTAGTGCAATAAAATATTTTTAACCTAATACTCTGAGTATAATGCCATTTTATAGACGAATTACAGATGCCATGAAGTGAGATTAACTTTTTTTTTTATTTGAATGATATCGCAGAACTTCACTCACTCACCTACACAGTGATTTAACCTGAAGCTTGGTTTAGTTAGGTGAAGGTAAAGCTCACCCAGAACTATGCCAAAGGCATGTGAACGCTACACATTCAGGGTAGGGCTCCTTTCCATGATCCAAATCGTACTTAAGAATTTAGATTTTGGTCGTGCGAAAGCTTCATTCGGGATTTGAACGCTGGACCTCCCGATCAATAGACACGTACTCTACCCTCGACGCCACCACGTCCCAACTACAGATCTTACACATAGTATTTTTCTACTTTTTTCGTATAAACCAACCAACCCAAAGCTACAAACACAAGTCATACAAGATTTTTTTCTTTCAGGATTGGGAGGCGTGGAGGAAAGCGAAGGAAAGGAATGCCCGCTTTGAATTTGAAGAACGTTAGCAAGTGAGAAAGAAGCTTTAAGACAAGAGTCCAGAAGAAGAATGGCAATGCTAGCTGAGAGCATGATTAAAAGTTACCGTTCCCCATACAGAAAATTTTATGACATTAATTTCGGTGGCAATCGTTCAGTCAAAGATAAGGGATATTCCACTCACGTAGCTGAAGTGCCACTATCACGAATGAGTGGACCCCCACCCGTCTAAATGTATCCAACGAATTCAAATCTTGGTGTTTGGTGCTGAAAGGGCCAATGTCAAAAATTTACACTTTTGTAATTATACCTCGATAGCACTTAAATCTTCGGAACTATGAATTGTAAAATAATAAAGTAATAATTTTCTGCAAATTCCAAGTCGGTAACTTTTTTAGCTTCGGTTTAAAATAAGTTTGAATTTTCCATTATAACTTCGGACTGTTCTCCTGAAATGGCAGGGATTTATGACATTGGCCCTAATAGCACCAATCCACGGAAATATTTTTTAGCCCACTAGTATATACCCTTACACGGCCCTATCTAAACAACTATCCGACAAACATACCATTTTAATTTATCACTCAAAACATTACATTTTTGATACTTTACAGTAAAATAATGTGTTTTGCATTGCAAGTTTTGCCTAACAAAAATACCTGTTTTTTTATACTGATGAAGTGTCAGCAAGCTGCTGTGATTGAAGAATGGTGAGAAAATTTGTTGCCATGTAACGAATGACATGATTCTGTTTTATTGAACGGATTCAAATGACCAGTGATGAATATTGACTGTATGTGTTTTAACTATTAAGTGGATGTGAATGAATATGAGCATATTTTATTTTGTCTGTAATGTAATGTACATAATTTATAAATATATATATATTGTAATATTTGACCCTATCCATGTCATTTCAAATCAACAAGTAAGTTAATTCGTATAGTATATCTCAGAGAGGTTATGTCATGCTAACAAGCAGGCAATATTAGTCAACCCACCTCGCAGATAATTTTCGTAGAAGGAAAACTTAAAAATAATTTCAAAAAACATAAAATATTTACAATGCCGAAATGAGCCGATGCATCAATAGTCATAACTAAATTACAATCAAGAAAAATATTTAGTGCTGTATAATAATTAAACGTATAAACATGAATGATAATTAAATTGTAGTGATACATTTATGAACACCAAAGAGGGTAAAAATAAAATACAAACTGAATAGAAACCATAATACAAACTTCCTCAACCGAACCAAGCACTTTACTGTTGGTCTGTTTAAATAAACAAACATATCGATACTTTGGTAACTAAAATCGGATTGAAAGTCTATAGATATTTCATCTACACTAATAACGTAATTATTAACAAGATTTTAAATGACCGTTTTGAAAGAAGATCCAAGTTCATTCGGATACTATCATTTAAATTCGAAGGGTGTTTAATGAGAGATGCCCTAACATAAGTTAATACTGTACTATTAGTGGCAATAAATTAGTTGCAGCAAGTTGCGGCAAAGAAATTAAGCGATGCAGCAAGCGTCTTCAGATTTGAAACTTCCGACCTCTAGACACCTACTGCAACGCTGACGAAACTGTCGTCACGAAGATGAATCAACGCGAAGAACAATCCAGAAACCTAGCTGCGCTTACATCAACAAAGGTAAAGGTGTAATTACTGATTGATAATTAATGGAAAAAAACATAGGTATGCAACTAAACAAAACGTTTGATTTTTGTTTCTTTGGTAAGGAATTGTTTGGCATAGGCTTCATAGATGGGCTATGGAGTGAAACACTTTGCACTTTCCACATAAATATACAACTTACAACTTTCCACATAAATATACAACTTACAACTTTCCACATAAATAAAAACACTTTGCACATATTTATTAAATTACGGTCGACATGTTTCGCTGCACTGCAGCATTAACTAGGCTAAACCAAGAAATTAACCATACCAATATAAATACAAAAATTTACACTGAGAAATTGGGGATGGAAGGTGGGGTGGAAAGGAGGGTTGGAAATTTAAAACTGACCGTCGGTCTGGAGTGAGGTAGGGGAGGGGGGGATGGTGACTATTTTCAGGTGCTCGGAGGGTTTTTTTTCCATTAGCTGAGGGAGGTCAAGGATCGGAGAATGGAAGGGAAAAAATTTTTCCCACCCTCCACCCCTCCTTTCCACACCACATTCCACCCCCAATTTCTCAAATGGTTGCGAGTGTGCAATTTGTGTATATATATTGGTATGGTTAATTTCTTGGTTTAGTCTTGATAACGCTGCAGTGCAGCGAAACATGTCGACTGTAGTTAAATAAATTTTTATGTGGAAAGTTCAAAGTGTTTCCCTTCATATCCCATAATGGATCTCCACAAAGTATCTGCCTCATCCATCCAATTCATCTCCATAGATGGGATAATTTTGATTATTCGGAAGGCAAACCTCATATTATACAATGACTAAGTGAGAAATGGTGGTTGTGGTATTATCAGGATACAGTTTAGTTGATATCCCGCATTCTTAGGTGAGCATGAGACTAAAAGTTTTGTGGAAAATACGCATAGTAACGGCAGGGCTTCAATATTTAAATGTCATAACCTAGCATCTACTCTAACATTAACTAACTATAAATATTAGTTAATTGTGAACAGAAAGCTTCACAACGGAAATGACATTTAATAATTGAAAGATATGGGACACCTAAGGCGATTTTGCCACGACAAATCTATAAAACAATGTTTCACGAACGGAACACTTAGTTGGATAACTCGAGTTTTAGATCAGAAAAACATATAAGCCATAAAATTAAAGGTTTTATGAATCAATAAGAACGGAATCAAATGTAGGCCTATGATAGTGCGAGATAGATACCAAGTTTTTCCATTATGTCGGACGGTGGAATTTTAATTAAGTTACTCATACAAAAACTGATAGCCAATTAAGCTTTGTACTACACATATATTTAAAAATATTTATTTTGTGAGACATTCAAACGGAATTCCAATTTATATGCAATAAAACTGTTGCAATTTTCTCAGCTCTCATGCATAAATTTTGAATTAATACATTCAGAGCAAGTGAATCGCATGTAGACAGCGAAATGGTACAAACGAACAGCACACACATCGGTCAGTTTCTTCTGGCGGAGAATCGAGCCACGTTCATCCACTTCAAAAGAAATTCACCAAACGATATAAAAGATGATGATAAAATTTTGGCAATATAAAAAGTCTTTCAATCCAGCTTTTCGAAGCCATATTGATCATCTAAAATGAAGATCCCGATTGTAACCCAAGACCCATTCCAGTAAAGTATAATAAGCATAAAGTGTTAAAGTGTTTTTGAATAAGTAAGGAAAGGAGTTATTATCTGTAAAACACTAGTGAGTGAGATTATGTATTTTCGTAAACACATATGGCATCGAATGAAGGCAAACTGATGAGTGGGAGTTTTCGGAAATAAAAATATTGGATAAGAGCAGAAAATAATTATAGAAATTTACTACACTTTCAGAATTATTTCGATAATTTGCATAAAAAATCCGTATTTTCTCCTGCGTGAATAAATGGATGTCACGGAATGCTTTAACGCAACAATTTTCAATTTCTTTTTCCCTGCGATGCTAGCATTTTCATTCGCTGATGACCGCATGAGAAGTAAGACAGGAAAACGGGAAAAAGTATTAGCTGCACAATTTTACTTTGTAGTTTGGCTATTCACTCCATGTTTTCAAAATATCCATCCACTCCGTAACTACGAGCTCGCAGAGACTCTGTAATTCGTAACAAAGAAGTAAATGCGCGCCCTCTCACTTTGAGAAAAAGTAATAAATCCTATTGGAAACTCGACGACAGCTCCCTAGAGGATCGAGTACATCAGACAATCGCGTGCTCCTAACAGATAAATCAACTGTGGACTATATGCGGGCGAACAAGGTAGAGAAACTTGGCAAGAGGCTCCTTGAACCTAATTTTAAGCCTACCTTGCCACCACGGCTCACGAAATTTCGGGAGGGACTCAAGACCCCCCGGGAGAAAAAAACTGAAGTCCCGATCTCGGCCCATCCAATCAAGGTCACTTTATTTGATGGCGAAGGAAGATGAGGAATGGCGGGAGGATTTTTGACTATCGTTGGAGGAAAAGAAGTGAGGATGACGGGATCTCTTTCTTCTTCGGTCAGAACACGTTCCTCGGGCACTACCTATTAGATCATCCAAAGGCAACCACTTGGTTCCTCACGAATGGATACGTAAGTCCTTTTAACGGCGAAATAACGAGTGCGATTCGGGATATTCGTGGATGCACTGCTAATAGCACGGTTGATGTAAGATCCGTTAAGGCCCACACGGACCAATCTCTGTCACTGTAATGCGATTCTCTGATTATTTACGACCTGCCCTACGCGGGCAATAACCTCGCATTTCGAAGTTAGCTCGAGAGAAATCTGGTGCACAATTTGGCCATCAAGCCACGCATCGCATACGATCGTATGAGCGACCTGCGCATAAAGCCAACGGTGCATTTCGAAATATCCGGAGAAACTCGCACAATAATAGCGAAAAGATCGCAAATTTGACAAAAATGCATGAAAATCGAAAAAATTGTCAATTTTTGGAATAAATAAGAAGCAAAATAAAATGAATACCAGTCTATGAATAAACAGCAGTACTTCATCAGAGAGGTATGATCAAGGGCCCCGAAAACGCCTCGCTATCCCAATATCCCTGCCTTAAAGGAATAATATTGAAATCAGAAATTTAACCAGAGAAATATAAAATGACAATCGAGTGTTAAGTAAAAAGGATGATCAGAAACAGTCTAGTGTGTCCATTTACCATAAATTTATAGCGCTCGACAGGTATTACTCTCTCATTAAAATCTGTTGTTAATTTATTTCATCGTTTGTTTGTTTGTTTGACTAATGTTTCACTAAAACGAAAAAAAACATCTTACTCGCCCAGAGGATTGTGAATTGCCCTTGATTTTGGGTTTCTCTGGGTACTTATCTCACTGCAGCCTATCTCTTAACTAATGAATACGAGGAGCACAGCAATAACTCGCGAAAAATATAAAAACCCACTGAGTGAGATGTCAATTATGCAGCGCCAGCACAGTACCTATCGGGAGTTTGAAGAAGTATAGCTATATACATTTACGAAACGAATATGCTATATATACGTAACATATACCTTATGACATTTGAAATGAATATTTAACGCACAAATAATCATCAAACGTATATTCTTACCTAGTTATTGCATAGGGGTTAAACAGTATTTTAACAAAAGCGGATTTTTCTAAGAAATAGAAAACATTCGATTGTTAAAACACTTCTGCAATTACTTATTTTTTACACTGATTTAATAAAATACCGCGGTGAGCATAAACCATATATTTCTCTATTAATATACTAGCACAATAATCCTACTAATTTTTCTTGTCATGACAAAACTCCAAGTTCCGAGGTGATTCTTTCTTCAAATGCAAATAACCCCGAACACCACAGTAGCGATTCCTGACTCTTGTTCTGTTTATAATGGCAATACATCTGCCGTTGATTTTTAAAACAACCGCAGAGTTTTCAGGCACAAGAGGCAGTGTCAGCGTTTCAGCTTCAACACAATGAAAAAAAACTATGTCAGAAGGCAGGCAAAAAGTTTAATTAGTATTAAAAACATATCAGGGTTTGACTTATTGTGCCAACACCTGACGCAAACTAAGTAAATGGGACTTCCCAAAGATTAAAATTTACCTATCTCTCTTGACATTCGAGCCGTAAACAATTAATTTACATCCGCACGGTTCTATATCGTTATCTTCCATTTCAAAATAATACGCTCGATCGTAAAGAAAGGCAATTGAGATTGGAGCCCAGTCAAGGTAAAAAAAAATCCTATTCCATAACCAGGAGTGCCCAACCATGTTAATCTCGGTTACCCATCTAGCTATATTGCTATCGACAAATGATTCTACATGCTCAGCAATTCGCCAAAGAGATATTTTACAGAATAGTAACACTTCCACATTATGGCCAAATTACAACCGAAGGACATTTCCACAAGGTACTATTTTATTTTCATTATTTCCTTCTAGAGTAAAACTATTCGACATTGACACCTACAATGACAGGTATTCCACATCAATACATTCATTTCTCTTCCGGATCCGCATTATTAAAAAAAAGCCAATTGTGTTCATAAGCCTGTTTTATAGAGTGAGCTCATGCGCTAGATATATACCACCAACAAAATGAAAAAAATAACGGATTTAAAATGAACCACAGTGCCTTATGATAAGATCGATAATAAAAGCAATATTCTAATGAAAGTTTAAATCAAAGTGGTGTCTCACATTTAACAGAACGTGGTGTGCCCTCACATTGAAGACTGGCTAAAGCAATGCTGCGATCGTATTACTGATACTCGTACAAAGTTCTCGTTTAATTAAGCTCAAAGATTTGTTTCAGACAATTATAATCGGATATTTTCATCCAACCTTAATTACTTAATGCCCTTGAAAATCCAGAGTATTAAATAAAATGACCAAAAGGCTGGATACCAGTGGAAAAGTTTTCTTGGTAAAAGCATTCAAATATATGTTTTCGTTTCCATAGCACTGTAATGAAGGAGTTGCGACCCCATGTTTATGGACAAAAACGCTTAAAATTGTCTTCTCTACTGTCTTTCACTGAAGTACTGCAGATTCCTCTTGAGACAGCATGAATCGTGAAATTAAGTAATTCTCTAGCTGTGTACAGATGGCCGAGTTTCGGTCGAATGAATCTGGGGTTCCTGCAAATGGGTAGGGGAAAGACATTTTGAGTTTTGTGATGCGTGAAAAATTTATGGTTAGCGCTTAATTTATAGTTCAATTAATACAGGTCACGCAGCCTCAGTACAATCTACTTAAAAGAAACGGGGCCGCTCTGCAGGCACTGAAAATACGAGTTCACATACAAACTCTTGGAGACGCTTGACTGCGATGTGTCATACTTTGTAAGTCACCTCACACAATGGTTGCGTATTGTAAGATTTATGTGGGTGGTAACCTCTCTTTTTCTTGGAGTGACTAGTTATTGAGTTCTAGTTAAGAGTTCCATGTTCCTGGTAGTGAGGCCTATGCCGAGTTCGTCATGATTTGCGCTAGGCAAACCGACCATTGAGGAACAGTCAGCTGTTCTACTTTACTGTTAGGTAATTTTCATGTCAGATATTTACCCATTTACATCTTGATATAATTCAGGTCATGAGTCCTGGGCGTTTATTCATGAAGGACTCGATTGTCCAGACTCACTATCCAAGCTCACTTAACCAAAGTAACTATTACTTTGGTTGGTACTATCGGACTTATCCAAGCTCACTTATCTTTTTTCAAGGTAGAATGCGTTATATCGTAATGGAAGATAAAAATCTAAATCCATGCGGCTGGAAATTAATTGTTCTCGGCTCGAATGCCAGAGGAGATAGGATAATTTTAATCTTTGGGAAGCCCCATTTTCTCAGCTTGCGTCAGGTTTTGTCACAAGAAGTAAAATCCTGATGCGTTTTCTGTGCTTAAGAAACTTCTTGCCTATCTTTTGTAATAATTATTTCATTATGTTGAAAGCTGAAACGCTAACCCGGCTGGTCGATTCATTTAATGTTCAAGTAGTCCGCTCAGTATTCCAACTGTAAAATAGTAGTATAAACTCTGATTTGAATAAAGGTGGAGGATGTTGTCAAGGCGAATCAAGGAAATTTTCAGACAGGCGAAGGATCTTACTCATTTGAATGCTCTTTCATAATTCATTATGAGGATTTTGATATCAGCAGTAATTCGTAAGCTTGAACATTTTGTTCTTATTGTAAAAAATTGGGCTTTATTCCATCTGAACCAAGTGTCATTCATTATTATTGCGCACTAATAACTGATTTTTATATCTACTAGCATGGAAATGAGAGGATGCATGGTATTCATCGTAATACTGAATATATGATGTTTAATCATTTATTGTTCTGTCACGCATTTCTAATTTAGTTCTACACACCTTGGAGAGGAATAAAGGTCTCCATTATTTTATTGCAGCATCACCGCGTATTATTCTCGCGCAGTCTGGGATATAATGATTCCAAAGATAAGCCTTCCAGGAAATATGCGCTATTCTTCACCTCACATCTCTAGATCATGAGCTTCATATCCTCTGGAGTTTATGGTCGAATGAGTCTCTTGATGATTCATAATTACTATTTTTTAATATATTCTTCGTTCCTTTACTAAAATGTGCATAAACGTGCTGATCCCGTTGTTGGTTCGTGCTAATAGATTTTGAGATAATTCCTGTAGCGAACTCTGACGAAAGCAGTCGATGGGTATTATATGCGAACCTTCGGGCGTGAAGTGGTTTCCCTCGATAGGCGACGCTATAGGGAAGTCCGGGAATGGGCGATGATGCCACTGCATTCTCGATTGTGACTATAATACCCAAGTATCGACAAAGGTCGCTGCCCACTTCATGCATTCCCCTCACCTGTACAGGTGAACTGCTATCGGCTAAAAATCCATTCTCTATTAGGTCACTATCTTCAGGGAATTCTTTAGATGACGCGAGGGAGTTAGCTTCAATCAAAGCTTCGGTAAATTTAATATTGTCGTCCCCGTACCAATTTAAGTTTTCGTGTTTCCGATTCAGGGGGGTTGTTTTATTTTTTTCTAGTGTTTTCACGCCGTTTACTTTAGTTATAAATAGTTTCTGCTTTACTGAAGTCTTGGTGATTTATATATCCCAACATTAATCTCATGGTGAAAAAGGTGGTAAGCAATGTAAAAAAATAGCTTGTTTAGCGCGAAGCGCAAATAAGTTTCTTCGGTGCAAGTGTCATTCATTTTTGTTTGCATATATAACACTTCGACAAAGCGCTTCAGTAGCGAATCGGTTTTTAATTGACTATTTATTCACCCTGATAACTGTATAATTATGGTTTTTGATAGACGTGTTTTTAATAGATTATGACAGTATTTTTACTCTCAGATGAATTAGAGTTGACATTTTTTACCACGTCGGAAATTCAGATGAAGTACTAAGCAGTAAAGCGACAGGATTAAAGTTTCAAATTTATTAGATTTCAATTTGCATCAGTGTAATCAGTCATCAGCCGCAACCAAGGGGGTACAAGGCTTCTTGGGTTCCAAGAGAATAGAAAATGCAAAAATTATGTACGAATGTAGCTACTTAGGCGTTGCAAAATCAGTTTTTCACTCCATTGATAGTGGAAATTGTCGTTAGGGTGTGATAATACGCTGAGGAACAGCTATTGCCAATTAAGTTTCAGTTTGTGAACTTATGGTTCAATTGAGTCATCTATCAACTTTACCAATGATAATTTTCAGTGCTTCTAATTACTTCAGGTCGTAATACAATGTTCTATCATGCATTTGATTTTTCCCGGCATATGATGCCGAAGCAGTCTTCACGAGTTCTCCACGGCGAAGTGATCTTGCTATTGCCACGTTTTTATACACCGAGGACGATATCAGAGTTGGGTGTCGAAACGTCGGAAGCTGTCGTCTCACTTAAATCGGTGGACTATCCGCGAATACTTCATCAGGATGGCGTTCCCTTCGCATTCTTCATAATGTATCCTCCGGAAGCACGAGGAAAACTAATAGCCCTGTAATATTTGCCATTATTTGGTATTCGTATTCAATTTCAAATAGTTATTTGTATTTTTTTCTTCTTGTCTTGACCCCTATTATCCCTAGAACGACGGACTGGGTCCAATGGACCCAGTTGGTAGTTTTGAAAGTTTATAATTATGTCAAAAATGCACGAAACAGATTTTGACGCCGTGAGTTTTCCTAAATGTATGTCCTCTAAAATATAGCAAGAAATAACGAAAATGGGCTCATTACATTTTATAGTATACTACAAAGTTACATAGTGGACGGACTGGGTCCATTGGACCCAGTCGACTATTTTCAATGCTATGGGTAATTCATTTCAACTTATCAGCAATTTTCTTATTTACTTTGTAGTTTTGGGAGATTCAATGCTTATTTAGTTATAAACAAAGTAGTAGGCGATACTTATAACCAATTAGTGGGCAATTTTTATGGATTTGCTTGAAGCCTTTCATATGCTCTTACAATGTCACATTTAGAGTGATACGGTCACAAACATGTATCCACATCGTTTCGTAATGGGTAGTTTTTGCAACTTACTCTGGTTTGACGCATAGACAGTGTAAATTATCTACATTCAGTCCCATAATCTGTCAGCTTTATATGTGAGACTGCTCTAGCATCTAGCATCTGAGGTGCTTTCGTGGTGGTCAGTCAGAAGTTACGCTCGCAAGCTGGAGTGGTCTTGCTGCCTGCGGACATTTGCTTTTATTCCAACTATCTAACTGAAGACATTGAAGAATTTTAACTCCATAATTACATTTTGATACCGTACATGGTAAGTAAAAACCTCTACGGATTATATAAAAGATGATAATCTTTCATTCTAATGTACTATTTCAGTATCTACCACATTTACGAAATCGTTTACTCTTCAGATGGATTAGTTAGATGAAGAATGATTTTCATCTACTATGATATACAGCAATTTCATTATTCCTATCTTTACAGGATGCTTAGTGGTACCAAATTTTGTGTTATGTGGTATTGATGTGACTGAATTCATAGAGTGACAATTGATACACTGTGTAGTTGAGGAACTAAGAAATCGGCGTCGCCCGGCGATATTACAGTCAAAATAACTATCAAGATATTTTTGAGGTAATAATAAAAAGCATTGTTTATAATTATTGTAAAAATTAGCTATTCTAGTAAAATGATTGAGCTCTTAGAATTGCTTGATGATATCAGAAACATAATATGAGACAGTGCTTCGCTAATTTTTTCCTCAATTCACAACAAAGGAGTAGCACAAACAATGTTATATTCCTTTCATATCTAAGTAAAGTGTGGAAGAAAAAATTGATAAATTTCATTGTCACTTTATTCACAGGCTTGCTTATAGTGACACACATTTAGATTGCATTCATCTAAAGATTGTAGAAGGACATGTTAGGCATCTAATCATACAGCGCTGACAGGAAGAGGGTAGTGGTGACTCCGGTGGAGGTGAAGCCTAAAATTTTGAAAAAGAATGGAGAGGAACTGAACCTTGGGCGATTTTTTCTTCATCTTGCTGAGAAGATGATAAAAATACGAAAATGGGGAATTCCTATCGGGATAAATTTTTTATTTCATGCAATCTGAAAGAGGTGTGATAAACAAAACCTCATTCCACTAAAAAGGGTAGAATGCGAAGGCGTAATATTTTGCGTCATATCCTGAGTGCCGTGCGGAATTTTTATTCTGTCTTCTGCTCTTTTGCTAATTTTGCGTCCAAAAATCTTTGATGTTGTTTGAAAATAGACCACCAAAGACGCACAGTTTTTCAAGCTTTGCAGAATGAAGAAAATGACTCTGAAATAAATAAGACTCTGGGACTGCTAGTATTATCATTTTTACAAGTCAAAAATGAAAATGTTTCACAACTTTGGAGTAAACTAAACGGGTGACCAATATTCAACAGTATTATAGAGTCAAAATAATACTGCAGGTTATTCGATTTGATAATGCGACAGGAATGAGGAAAAGCAGAGGCGAAGATAAGTTGCAGACTATTAGAGAGATATTTGATGGGCGAAATGAATATTTGAAATATGCATCCGTGCCAAGGTTCTGCATGACAATTGACGAACAGTTATTGATGTTCCCTGGGCGCTGTACCTTTAGAGAGTTTGTTTCATCAAAACCAGGAAAGTATGGAATTAAAATTTTGAATAAAATTCAAATTTTGGCTGCAAGTGGTAGTAGTGATTCATACAAGTGGAATATCCAAGTATACACAGGCAGAGACTCTAATAAAAGTCAAGAGGTCAATCAAGGGAAAATATTAGTTACAGGCATGGTTGTGGGACTAATCAGCCAGAAACATAATATGTGAAAGTAGACCGCCTACTATTCAAAGGTTTAGCGATTGTAGAGATCATGAGGTAAAATAAACGAGGGATTCCACCCGAGCTCACGTCTGTAAATGCCATACAGCCTACAGGGTTTCCTAACAAAGTAGAATCTCATGAATCTCATGGAATCCAAAATAAAACCAAACATAGGAAGAATTTACATCGTGAAAAAGAAAATGTGACACAGTCCTTGACAACCTTAGCAACCAAGGAAAATAAGTGTCGTAAGTGAAACTACAATTAAGATAGAAATACATGAGCATCCCCATCACGATGTGCACAAAAAATATGCCAAGAGCATTCAAAAATTCTATGCAATCAGTGCTTGTAGTAGCATAACACTTTTTAATAACATTTGTAAATGCATCATACATTTGTTTCATTTAATTTGTTCCATGACTTATGTATCATTGACAAATAATCCATGTTGTAATTTGTGTAAATGTAATTGTGCTAATGAACTTACATGAAAATGGTAAAAGTGGAGTGATATTTCTGGTAGAAGGAATAATATTATGCTTCGCTGCAGTAATGTCTTCAAACAAAATAACTAAATATTAATAAAGAGGTGAAGAAATATGTTGGGGAAGTAAATAAGATGGAAACCATCACCAAACTTAGCCTAAATTCATCATAAACTAGTAATATTGTGGAAAAAATGTTTGAGGGTCCATTGGACCCAGTCAGGCCACTACGCGATAATTTTTTTTCAGTCTTCCTAGGGTTATATAATGATCTTAAGTTCTTGAAGTTTAGGCCAAATAATTCAAAAGTCATTTGCTTACGTTTCGATTTATTTTAAACCATCCTCAATCTAAGTCAAATTTATTTAATGGAAATTGACGGTAACTAAGTTAGATAATAACTTAGGGACTATAAATAATCAATCCTGGGAAAATAAGGTATTTCAAAATTCTTGTGTCTTCCCTCTTTTTACTTATTATTTTTTCATTATATTATTGTATAAAAATATATTGCTTGCAACCTTTTATTTATGTACCAATATTGTACAATCATTCTTTCATTTAAAGCCCTTAGAATGGTATAAAATAAACCGAAACGTAAGCAAATCACTTTTGAATTATTTGGCCTTGACTCCAAGAAATTAAGATCATTAAAGTTATTTGTGTTTTTTTTTCTTTCACGAGGCTATGCATTATAATCCGGTCTTCATTCGGACATTATTTGATCGATAGAGCCGATATTCTCCATAGAATAGACTATTTACTCTGACTGACTAACTACTACATAAGGGTTGGGACGGATGTGAGTTCCATTCTCGGCGTTGCTTGCACCTTTTCAAGGAAAGCCTGGTTCTCGGTAAATCTCGGTGCCCATTGGATCCACCCCCAGGTGTGAATAATGACTTTCCTGGAATATGGACCTCGGCTCCGTGATATTCTTTCTTTGCAGTGGCTGACAATATTCAGTGGAGTTTAATATGGCTTAGTTATGCGGTCATTAGCCAGCAGCTGTCAATTCGATTTCACCAACGATTCTAGACTAATAGATATTAGTAAAGCATTGGGAATGAATATAGCGAATTTAGTTCTTCTCATTGCAACTTGTTTAATTCAGTTCTTCGAATTTCAGAAACATTACATTTCTCCTGGGAAAGCTGATACAATCTCACCCATTTTGAGTTCAATTGTTTCAGACAAATATAATCGCATATTTTTTGTCCAATCTTAAATTTTTAATGCTTTTGAAAATTCAGAGTATTACGTAAAATGTCGACAAGGCTGGATCTTAAGAAAAACCGTTTTCATGGTAACTGCACAGTGCATTTAAAATATTTTGCGTTGCCATAGCTCAGTAACTATGGAGTTGCGACCCCATATTTACGGAAATAAAAGCTTAAAATTGTCTCCCTTTCCACCTCCTGAAGTATTGCAAATTCCTTCTGAAAAAAAACCTGCATAAACGAAATTGAGGGAGCATGTAAAATCGCCGTAGACGTCATCGGATAACAACGGCAATTAACAAAATGATATTAGTGACACCATAATGACCGATGCATTAAGATGAAAGGAAATACCAACTGATCACGTTGATGATATCAGCACTAAAAGAATAAAATTCAATGAGGAAGATTTTAAGGGGACTGGAACGAACAAGAATATTGAATAATCAAATTAAAATTAAAACAAAATCATTTCGGGCTCTAAGGTTCAGAGCGGGAGGAAAGCGGTTTAATAAGCATCCTAAACACAAAGTCGGTCGTAAAATTTAAAGTCGCGAAATGTGAATTCACGCCTGAAAAGTTTTTCCTATACCACCACGAAACACTATAGGTAGTTTATGGCCATTCTATCTTGGTATTATGGTGGGGATTGTATAAAAAAATTCCCAACACCCTTCAATTTTATAGAGAACTCATCCACATCCGTTTTATTGCCCGTATCATGAACTGCTTTTTGGAGAGCTTCAAAGAAAAATTGAGTAAGATGAACACTGGATCACATCATGCTAGCATCAAATTCGCTTTATTGTTTAAGACTTGCGTCATTAACCGTTTTATGGAACTGGCTGTTTTGCCTCGGAAAGAGTATTTTGATTCCGCAAGGTTAAGTTACACGTTAAGTCCGTCACTATAGGTCGCTGATGCCCTTCTCGGAGCGGATAACGCCCTAAATGCAACACGAAATCCCTATAGCAGAACAATCACGTCATCAATCAGGTTTATCATAGAGAAAATATCGACAGGGAGCAAAGGTAAGAGTAATGCAGAGAGTTTCGGATGCTTTGCAACGGATTTAAAGAAAGGAGAAACAATTCCCAAAATTATATCTAGTCGAGACAAAAATATGACTACAGTATTTTAATTCTTCAAAATGATATCCCATCCCTTAGTACCACAGGGATATCCGTATGCATTCAAATGAATAGTCATAGAATATGAATAGTCAATACACAATGTCTTTTATTAGCAAGTTACAACATCAACAAGAGCCAGCGGGCAGGCAAGTACGCCACAGCATAATTTGTATCGTAGGAGTGGTTGTTCTCAGCTGTAAAGGGGTGGACGAATGTTGCTGAATGTAGCCGAAAATCTTTCAATTTTACCGCCGCACATAACATTTTATCGTGAGAATCCAAATCATTGAAAATAAAGGATAGGTAAAAAATAAGTATATATAGGAGTAAAGTGAATATAAACGTTTAATTACGGTCTTAATAGATGACTGAAACAGTTCGAAGAGCTAAAATATCTTGAGGTAGGGAGATTCAAAAATGACTTCCGACCAAGGAGAATGTTCCTACGTTTTCAAAAAAGGTTTTCGTAAATTGAGTCCTCCCTTTACACGTATACAGTAATATTAATGCGTTAAATTCCATCCACCCCTCCCGCCTTCGAAGGAAAGATAGCCACCCAACAGAGGGTGGCGAAAATCCCAGACGCGGAAACAATTTGGCAGTGGTATGCGATGGAAGGTTAACAGGGCAGACATTTCAAATCCGGGTAGCGGGCGGCCAAGGGTCCCTCTCCAAGCGGACGAGACATCCGGAAGGTCGTTGCGGACTTGAGAACGGACGAATACGACGAGTGGGTACGAATGGCAGTCTCAAAGATGTCCCCAGAGGTAAACCGAGCCTCCCACCCAGTCCATAAATCAGCAATTCCTCCCCGACACCATGGAGCCAGTCTCCATGTTCTCGCCTTATCGCCCGGCACCCCAGCACGCGGATCGAACGGGATGATAGCCACACGCCTTCGGAAAACTATGCGCATATCATCTTACGCAGGGTATCACGGAAGAAAACGCATGCCTCGAAACCTGGCCAGGGCAACGAGGAAGAATCCGAATTAACTGTATTTCATCTAAATTGTGTCATAATGAAATTCCTGAGAGAAAGGGCATTACGTTCCTCGATTTTGCGCCGTTACACGATACTCACATCATATAACCGCCTGGGAAGCCGAATTACCATCGATGGACGAAACAAAAAAAAATAGTCAGTAGAATAGCGCAGGTGAAGAGGGCTTTCTGCAAAAAGAAGAACTTTCTTAAAGTTGAGAGTATAAGCATAGAAGTAAGGAAATATTTCATCAAATGCCACATATGGAGCATGTTCCTCAATAGAAGCGTGACTTGGACGTTGACAGCAACAGAGAAGTCAAGAGCTGAAGCATTCAAAATGCGATGCTACCGAAGAATGATAACAGTGAAATGGATTCACCGAGCGAGTACTGCGGAAATACTAAGAAGAGTGGAGGAAAGAGAAGCCTTCTAAAAACTTTAAGTAGAGGACGGTGCAACTTAGTTGGCCACATTATGAGGCATGACGGCCTGGTGAGAACAATAGTAGAAAGATAGGATATAAAGGATGTAAAATAGAATAAATATGCAAATGTGAAAAGGTTAGAGTATAGGAGAGCGGAATGGGAAGCTGTGTCAAACAAATCCCAGGATAATTCACGATTATTGATGATGATAATGATGCTCAGAATTACTTACACTTATGGTCAAAACTCTAAAATTAGTTCGCGATGTAAATAGAAAAAATAAAAATAGAATAATAGCATCAAGAAAAATCATATGCCAGAAGTTTCTCAGTGAAATAAAGAGGAGTTCCATTCCAAGGCAGAAATGTACTCCAATAAGGTCGATTTTCCATTCATTTTTGAAGACGTAGAGCCATTAATTTTAAGAAACGAAGATATCTTTCCTCCAAAATTTTTAAGGACACCTTTATACACGCAGAAACCATTCAGTTTAGTTAAAATAGCAGTTGAAGAGTTAGTACAATATTTTCCCAATAGGCTCAGATGAATGACTGCGATTTATACATAATATTTGCATAATAGGGTGGTTTCCTTTTATTTTTTTATTGCCAAAATCGAAAGATCTTGGGGCGAGGCTTTGAGCGCTGATACGACGCAGGATGTTAGCAGGTAGCAGAGTACCCAGCTAGCTGGTAGCGCTTGGCTTAAATAAGGATTGTATTAATACCTTATCAAACGAGGAAAACTTTCCGACCTTAGCCAGTTTTAATTGGTGATTATGAAGACATGTTTCCCTGAGCTCTGTGCCTCATGCATGCATTGGTAACCTCAGACGATATATAACTCCTATCCTCTCGTGTAGAAACTAGGTCCCTGTGATGTCACGTGCAGTGGAATCGCATGGGCGCCAATCTGGCCTTTTTCAAATGAGGATAAAAATTGACCGTTGCCATTCGTCTAAACTGGTATTTCAAAAACCAAATAATTTGTGTATTATGAATACACTAATGGTGGGTAACGAATCGCAATCAATGCCTTTCGTTTTCTTTGATGAAGGAAACTACCCTATTGGCCAAATGAATATATTTCTCATCTTCCACAGCACGGCATAGCGCAAGTAATTTTGTACGCAGTCATGCGTACGGGTACTAAGTTAAATGCACCAAGGATGTTAATCGCTTTTAAGAAATCATTTGGCATAGCCGAGATTTGAACCCGATCTCCCGATACACTACAACTAAACGGCTGAGCTGTTCAATATAATTTCACCGCATTACTTTAAAAATACTTTTGAAGTAATAAGTGCACGCAAATTGAGGAATGTTGATCATCTTTTTAGGTATTTTAAACATTTTTGTTCATCATCATGGTGAATGTCCTCCAGTTAAATTATCTCAAAAAAATAAAAAAGTAATGAAAAAACTGTATTATAAACGCATTTGTAATGGAACCGAGATCGAAAGTCACATAGGCACGAAATGGCATGGAAAAAAATAAATCTCAACCGTCGCAAAATAATGCCATCAATAATCAAGAATGCGGAATAATATAATCTGAAAGCCCATAAGGCATCGACGAATTTTTATGCACGTGGACCTGGTGCCTCTGCAATACATACGGATTATCAAACTGAGAATTTGGAACCATAAAGCGCTCAATCATTCTCTAGGATAATCGAATCTGAAAGATATTTGGGAGGCAAACATCTCCCAGGGTTACTATTACCTACACGCAAAAGCATAATAATGACACACTCCGATTAAGCTTTTATCCTTGACCGCAATACCTGCTCCCCAAGTTTAATGATTCACGATCTAGTCGGAATGTCCGATGTGATTAAAACTAGGGTGTATCTTCCAGCGAAGCCGAATGAGACAAGCCTCGACCTTTAGAAGGTAGAACGTCGGTCCAAGGGAAGCAAATGAATAAGCAATGAATACACCCGCCCAAGCGAATAAGACAATAGAGAAAGTTACGAAAGAGATCAAAGACAGGCCGTCATTGGTCCATAAATCAAGGCACTGATTGGAGAAGCTTTAAACGATGGGTTATAAACAACCGGCAGAGGATTGTGAATAGAATTTGCCAATACTGACACTGACTGCAAAATACCGTCACCAATCATGACAACTTTCCTCATGAATTATTTACGTACAAGTTTATCCTCCAATTCGGTTTTTCGATACTCAATTCAGTTGCAATAAATCCCTCGCTTCTCCAATCATTGTCCTGATCTTGCATTTACAAAATTGAAGAATGATAAGCAGCGGAGCAATTCTATTGATTTATAAGGTTCTTCATTTTGCTAATATACGTTGCAGGTAACCTTCCCTCAGATCTTTTACAAATATTTTACGTTGATGTAAATACGAAATTTATCTTTTTCAACGAAGGATGCCTACATCTCTGTCCTCCGCTGCAGCATACGCAAATATTATATGGAAAATTTGTTACCATGCATGATGGGGAAAAAACTATTTTAGTTAATTACGAGGCCGCAACGCGTTGCTATCACCTCATGTGTTCCCCTTAAATAAGAAGCGAGACTTCCTTGTTTTTACATAGAGATACCATATGATAATCTTATGCTATGAAAAAATAAAATGCTTTCTCAATATCTCTAGGGACCACAATGTCCTTGAACTTTCATTTTTTTCAATTTAATCTTTATTTTATCTTATGAGCATGAACATGGATGCGGAGAGAGAACCAAGACCTTTTGGAATAGCTTTCACCCCGCATTACGCAGAAAAATGACTAGCAGGTGAAAAATAGTTTATGGCACGATACTTCACTCCGTTGGTTTTCATATCCACGAAGAAAAGCGACTTTTCAAGAAATGGTGACTAGAAACGTGGACAAACCTTTTCGAGGGATAAAATTTATTCGTCCTACCTTGGAAGGAATGGAATTTTAATACGACAGCCGATGGTAAAGCATCACGGAAGCATGACAAAGAGGGATGATGTCACCTCGTCCTCCAAAGTGACATCCATAGTTCAAGAAGGAACTTGGATGACGAGAGGTAACCCCCAAGGAGCAGAATTCTTTCTAAATTCATACGGCTACAATCCAAAGAGTTTTCTCGTCTCCTATTTTTTCCATGAAGTTAAATAAATATAGAAAAGAAAAATTGCACTGAAGGATATTCACATGATAGACTATGAAGGAAATAAATATCCCTTCCTGTAATAAAGACGTTTTGAAACCGGCAGATAAAATACCTACTTTTGTATACATACACATGAAGATACAATGGAATGATGAATGACGACTCCTGGGAATTCACAGTGAAATGTTAGGTACGCACATCCACTCAAAATATCAAAAGAGCTCTCCCAAGAGGGAAGTCGCTATAATTCAGTCATTTCTGAGATTTCCCATTCGACTTTCTCCATATTTTTTTAGGACAATAAGAATATTTCAACGATATAAAAAGCGTGAAAAAATGCCACAAAGGAAATATGAACACAATTAAAATTTTCAAATTACACTAATCTGTAGTACAATTTAATTTGCACTTTTTTATCAATTACATATGATAATATAATTTCGTAGTGATACGAGGACCACTACATAAACTTAGCAATTTTTTACATAAATTTTGATAAAACGACACATTAAGGTAATTTACATTATTCGAGTAAGAACAATGTTTCCTTGAAAGCCACGATTTCAGGAATGTAATGAAACCTGAGAGGCATTATTCTTCATAAGAATCCATCGCAAACTTGAATTACGAGTGCTGATGAAAGAAGCAATAACAACAAGCAAAAGTGCTAGCAATGACACGATCACTACATCGGAATAAGAGAATTAAATATCTACCAACAAAAAGTTTAATTAATAGACCATACCATTCGATTCACATAATTAGGATACAAAGCCGTAAGCACCTCGTCATGTGAGGAGTAAGTGTGTTTTTCAGTGTAATTAAAAAGTTAATTGCTTTCGTTTCTCTAGTCTCATGTCTCTAGTCTCTAGTTTCTCTACTGTCTTGAGTTTCACGCTTCACTTTATTGCACCACGATACTGAAAGATAAAGTTCACCTTGAACGTTCCTCACTAATAATTTATTTTTTACTATGGTTTCAGCAATTACTTATGTGAACCTTGAAAAAGACATGCCTAACAGTCGAAACTATGATTGGAATTAGTGTGGAACGTACAAAGCGAATTTTATTTCCCAACATTCCTAGTGTTACGTTTCCCTGAAAAGCAAACGGCTGATGAGAAGCAAGCAGCGTAGCTCGGATTTTGAAATGAGGGGGTATACCGGAGATTTCGGGACCGGTTGGTATATAGGAAACACCTCTGAGCGGAGGGGGTACGGGGGTCCTACTCCGGAAAATTTTGGGATTTTTTATGCTAAAAACATGATTTTAAGGACTCAAAAACAGTAATTTTGTACGAGTATTTATTTATTGAGGCAATCTTACTCGTTTTTGGCGCGTCTTTTAAAGGCTTAAGGGGAGGGGGGGGGTGTAATCCACGAAACCCCTCCCCAGCGGGGTCCCCGTGGCTACGCCACTGCGAGAACCAACTAGCCCGGAATTGCCATATCTATCAGACCGCAAATTAAGCATTAAGTGATACATGAATAAAAAGGCAAAGAGGAACGAAAAATGACACAGAAAAATTGTCTTTGAGGCCAGATTTTAAATGGAAACCTAGACGTCAATAATTTGGCGTCCCGACCAGTTCTTGAAATGGACTGCAATCGATTGTGGGCAAGGAATGACTAGACTTAATTTTTCCTTTGCTCTTAGCTGAGCGTCATAATTCACTTTACAGTCGGGCTTTGCATCCGCAAGTGAATCATCGGTGAGTAAAAATATCCACGGCGCGAATTCTGACACGTATAGGTGCAAAACCTTTATGTAAATAATTGGTACGAAGAAAACTGAATTATTTCTCTGCTTCTCAGTATGTCAGCCACTCCGAAAGTAAACTATGAGGGGAAAATTCAAACGTCTGATTTTTTTCCCTAACCATCAGTTCAACACCAAACAAGTTCTTTTACTGCGCATTTAACTCCGAAAAACCGCAAGCGACCCTCGATGGAGAAGACATAAAAATAAAGACATATTCCATTCCTCCGCAAAGTACTGCCTGCACGTAATTCGGCCCTAGGCTAAAAGGCCCGAGATGAAAAGGATACGAACAGCACTTCGAATTCTTCGTAAACCGGCTTCTTAAAGCATTTAGATCATTTAAAACCAGAATTAAAGGTGGGAGTGATGCTCAAGAGTCTCCAGCTGGTGCAAAGTGCGAAATCAGAGATCGCAGAGATGGAACGTAGCCAAGGCAGTAAATAGTATAAATTGAAAAATTACGTTCAGTCGTCCGTTTATATGCGGAAATACAGCTCTTCATAAGACTGAGTAATAGCCTCGCACAAGCATTATAAAAGACCAAGTTCCTCAGAATCCAAGTGCTATAGTAATGAAGAGTTTCTCAGCTGAGAAAAAAATCCTATCACGTCGCGAAAATTTCGAAATGTGCTAAAGACTCTTGCTGTCACCTTCAATGTTATGAAGGTCCCACTCCGTCAACATCATAATGTGATTACAAGGAAAACAAACGTGTCACAGCGTTACGAGCGAAGATCACAACATCGATCCGAATATTCATTCTATTTTTGTCCGCATAGGAATGCAAACGCATTACGCCTTCGACTATGATCGACTACGGCTACTCAGAGGAAATCGTATCTGCAAGAGGTGAGAATTGGTGAAGTATCAAATAGAGATACATAATGCATTATTATCGTAAGTATTATTGCATAAGTATAATGCATTATTTCAAATGTTTCACCTAAGTGATCTGTAAAATTTACGAAAAAGTTAGACAAGGGTTAATTAAAGTTGAGAGGAGTTAGCAGGAGCGCAAAAACCTATTGCCAGTTGACAGTATTATCAAGAGTAGGAGAAGATGGAGAATTATCCAGGAAACCTGCATATTTTTAAATTACGTAACTCATTCAAGCAATTACTTCATTACGTTATCACAAATGACATATCATTTACATCTAATCGCCCTCTCCTATAAACGGTAATCTTAATGAGGTCGTTCACAACGGACACTACAACGAACTTAAATTCATGGATTCTGAAGTTGGATAACTACCTGGTGTGCGATACGGCAAAAATCCTCTCCGTTCAGCCGCCGAGTTATTCATTAAATGAGAAAAAAATTATTGCTGCGGTCTAACAATTGATCCCAGATTTGGCTTAAAGATGGGATTACAATTTTAAATGACGCTCTGATTTACGAAAATGTTTAAGTTTACACGTTACAATAAAAAAGGATTCAGTGCTCATCAATGTTTCTGTTTCTAAAACCACTTCACTCGCACAAAATAGCGATCATCGAAGCCGCGAGCGAGCAGTTAGTAGTATCAACTGCGGAGAGCCGGGGTCCATGTCTTGGATAGGGAAGGAAGAGAAATGCTGCCTATTGGATAGGAGCATTGTGTGATTGCAGCAACTTCCTCTGACCCTACCGGTGAAAAAGGTTGAGATCTTCGATGTTTCGCCACCGTCAACTCGAGAATTAGGAGGAAAATAAAATAAAAATATTTGAAATTTTTGAATCTCATTCTCTGAATTTTACAGCCAGCAGTTCTAACACAGAACTATGAAATGCCTTGACATTATTGCTAAAATGAGTAACCGCGGCTAAAATCTAGAAATATATAAGCAACCACGTATCTTATAGCTAAATAAATAAACGTTAACATAACTTAACGTATCACAGCGATTAAATTCAATATAAATGTCACTTAACACTGTATTTTAATCTTAATCTTATTGTTCATCCACTTCAAGATGGCTCTCCTCTTAACAATCTCTTATTTATCTCTCATCACCATAGCATCAAATCCGCAAAATAAAATCAAAATAAAAATAAACATGCTCACAGACAAATAAAACAAACAACAAATGAACTCAAAAACAGAAAACAAACTACACATATACAAAAGTGATTCCGGTCATAAAGACACATGCATCAAACTTTACCAGTAGAAAAAATGTACGGAGAATTTTGAACACCCAAAAAAATGCCCGTAATCTTCTTTGGTGAAACACATGACCTAAAATTCCGTTTCGTCAACCGTCAAGGAGAATATTTAATGAGCTGAGTCACCTACGCCCACGTCACCCACGAAGTATAAACACTCGGTGAGACGAAGGGGCATACTAATTCTCGCGCTGGATTCGACGAAAGTGAAAGTGTTAACGTTGGGGGAGAGACGGAGTTCCGAAACAGTTCCAAGACGGACTCGCGAAAACGCATCACGAGAACACCGGTGTAGCCTCTTTCTCCAGATAAAATCTCATGATGGTCGAAAGAATCTTCACCAAAACTATAGCCTCTTCGCAAAATCTATATACTAGAAACGCTGAACCAAACATTCAGAAAAGCTACGCTAAAAAACCATCTGGACTACATTGACGTAGATATTACAAAAAGGACTTCGAAATTTTGATTTTCCTCATGGGAGGAAAGCTCAGAGGGAAATGGCCAGACGCAAACTGTCTACAACTACATAATACCCTGCTAGCCACCTATAGGGTGTTTGGCAGGGGCAGATCAATCTCCAGCATGCAGCGTGCAATAGGATTCCCACATGCACACCACACCGTCCAAAAAAACGTTACGCATACTAATAAATTATACTCCCTCATTCATGCTACTATTACCATACTATTATTCATTGAGTCTACGTAGATAATCACAAAAAGTAGTGAAATAGGGAACAAGCACCACACCCTTCCACTTGGAGAGTTTAGCTCACGGCCTTAAGAAATTCAACCAAAATATATCCACAGAAAGTCGGGTTCGCACGGCGATGTTTGTCAGTCAGGTTTATACTCAGAACATATCTGAAAAGCTCTTTTTCGTGGTGAATAAATTTTTTTATATGTTATCAACGGAGTAGGTCCGACCACATCTTAGCTTATAACCTAAAAATGAGCAGAGAAATACTGTACCGTAGAAACCATGAAATTGCGCAATCGAAAACACAATAAAGATAAGTTTTTTAAGCATAGTATTCGAGCGGATACTCTTACGGAAACATCATTTTCCTTGACCTAAACTTTTCTATATGAAAGTATAGATGTTACTTGCTAAAGCTTAATGAATTTATTGACTCAGACGGAGAGTTAAGAAATACTGGTTACATATTTGATAGCGTGAATTATGTTTCGGGTAAACTCAACGGTACACCATTTCCAGCTTATTTAAAATGTTTTTATGTTGAAAATAATGGATAGCACTGTTTAGGAAACGGAATCCAAAGATCAGGTATTAGCACATGCAAAGATAAATATTGGAGAAACATGGAATATGAGGTTACATAGATATTTGAAATGAAAATTTTTAAAGTTTTTCAAAAAGGATTCAGCAGTATCTTAGTGGGAGGAGCGGCTGAAGTTCCGAATATGGAAGGAATTCAGAAAGCCGACGAAAAAAATATTAGTATGGGAGAAGAGGGTGGAAAAAGATAATTTCTGATTTCACGATAAAAAATCAGGGAAGAGTGCCACATGGAAGTCAATAAACAGTGAGTAGTACACAAGAGACGTAAAACAAACAACAATAGACTTCGTTTCCTGGGTTGTTTTCCACCCAACGAGCAAATCCAATGTGAATCGCAAAATACAACCGCTTCCGCAAGTCTCTAATACGGATTTTCAGACAATAGGAGCCTTGCAATTGAAATACAATGCCACGCGTTTGCAGAGGACCATAGCTTTTCCTAGCTCTTGAGTCCAAGCCAATTCGCTCGCTGATGCATCGAGATGAAAATTAGCTCGGACTTCGCTTACGATTACGTCAAATAACCTTGGCGAAAGCATGACATGTCCAATTGAATGAAGCTATGAGAATAAAAAGTCGATCGCATGTTCGATAACATGGCGATGATAACCAGCAAATTTAATACAAGGAAGATGACATAACAGCAAATTTTATCAAGCAGCACATCGAGAAAGTTTCCGAAGAATTGGAACCACATATTCATAATAAATATAGAGGACAATAGTAAATATAAGAAGAAATATTAAATGTAAATGTAAGATAATAAAGGAAAAGAAGCAGACAAAGGACCACAAAAAAGGCCGTACTTGTCATGCAAAATGGAGGAAATATTTTTAACAGACACACATAGCGCTTCAACACGAAGTTTGGTTTGAATAGGCGAGGGTAGAGAACAGTTTCTTTCCCTGGGTCAACTCGGAAATGGAGGGGTTAACTGGGTGGGTTTACTAAATTGAATTGTAATATGCAATAACTATACAAATACGGGTAGCGTGAGGGCGCAGAAGGTGGGGGAGAGAGAGGGCGGTTAACCCTTAGCCCAACTTTCTGGCATAGGTTTTAAATACTTATTTATGTTTTTACTGCGTGAACATCATTGAAATGATTAGCCCACATACACGAGGTGTGTTCAGAAAATAATGGGGGGTAAATAATGGGCTTGTTTACCACTTTTATATTAATGTCAATTCGGATAGTTTAAAAAGATAAGAGAGAGAGCCGTATTTGTCCGTAAATCTAATGAATTCTTTCGAAGAACTGCGATGTTTGGTATGATTGAACGACCCTTTTCGCAATAGCTTATAGTTAATGAACTGGAACTCTCACGACGCGAAGTCATCAACTCTTAAAAAAGGGCGCCATACTTTGCGCTATTTATTTTAATTATTAAGGGAATAGCTGAATGAGGAAGATTCAATTATTCATGATTGTAAGTTATGTTTACCTTTCATCTGACAAATTATTTCGAATAATTTCGATTTTGGGTAAGAGTGATCGGCATGCTGGCGTCTTCAGGTCAGAAGTGCTTGCAGGATGGCTGGAGAAACTGTCTTCAACTATGGACAGCTCAACGCGGAGGAACGCCCGAAAGCCGAGACTCTTATGAAGAAACGCCGCGGAAACCTCAGATCAAACCAAGGATTAAATTTTCCATGAAAAAATCATTTGGCTCAGCCGACATTTGAACCCAGATCTCCCGATCGCAGGTCAGGTATAGTACCAGCTATACCACCATGCCATCTTCTTCCAAGGCGAATCTATTCCCACCCGTGGTGAGAGGCCTCCATGAGCCATGCTGGTACGCCACTGATATAGACGATGATAAAGACAAATGCCCCGAAATTTAACCTCGCAACAACGGACTGCACTCGCTCTGCATTCTATAAAAAAATAGCCGCGGCCTTGGAAGACCATTTGCGGCGCGCGTGTCTCGCCCATGCATCCGCTTTGATGGTCGGCCGTTCATAAAGTGCGGCGATGGGCTGTCCCCTTGTTCGCCCGGCAGTGGGAGATCGACTCGGCGGATGAGAATAGCAGGGCGGTGAGTCAGCCCCAGTTTTCCTACTCGGTTCCCCGGCCTGCAAGCGCCCCTACCTTATGGAGTCTTAGATTGGTTGGGGGATTGCACGTGCTGTAAGCTGTGTAATTCCATGAAAACTAGGATATTAAAATATTCACGCTAATCCCTACAATTGTTCATATGTTCTCGGAGCACCATAATCGCAATTGTAAATACATATTCATTCGCAGAGGGCGAAAGACAGGGAGGACAGCACGACACAAAACGGGCAATAGTGAACATCTACATAATACCCCGCAAGCCGCCTAAAAGGCGTGTGGCAGGGGGTGTTAGGACATCAGCCGAAAGAAAAGAAGTGCTCTAATGAATTTACGACTAGCATTTATTAAATTCCTTCATGGTTCGGGGGAAAAACGAATTCCCATATCTATCCGTTCAGCAAAACATCTCTCTTAATTTATCGCTTCTGTCGGACCTGGAAATACAGTGTGGCTCTAATATTATGTTCTCCGCGTCGATCATAAAGATATCCATTCTCAATTTTTCAAGAAATCTAAGCCTAGCGCGCAGCCTCCGAGTCTCCAGCGGCTCCCAGCCTAATTGGCATAACAAAAGTGGATGGGGGCTATGTTTTGGGCAGAGCCAAGCCCCCCAACTTATATGATAATTTTTCCGAAAAAAAAAACGAAATCTATAGAAATGCTAAAACACTTAACCTAAGATAGTACTTAAAATACTGTTTTCATGGGCTAATTTAAACAAATTCCCCCATCCTAAGGGGTTATGGGATACTCCCCGTTTCACTGGGGATTATTCCACAGCCCTCGACCCCCGGTAGGATTGCTCTCAAAATGACACTTAACTCCGGCCATGTGTGGAAGGTGGTAGAAGCCGAAAATCATAGGGTGAAAATGTGGTTTCAATTGGACCCAAAACCTGCCGATGTCGCGTCCGATGCTCCACCTGTTACACTTCAAGGTCAATAAGGATTATTATGATTTAGGCGGTAAAAAATCTCTCGGAGGATATTTTGAACCCAAAGTGAAAAAAAACATTTTCAACGCTAGAGAAAGTCGTAAAGATTACTCTTGCGGTCTATTAGAAAAGCATCAGGTAGGAACCTATTACTTCATTCCTGTCACTTACAATTGATATATAATCTGTCATTCATTTTAAGCAAAAGTATTCTTATTGGCTCAATGAAAATACGAACGCAAACACATTTATGGAGTTGTATTAGTACATTTAATGAGTTACTGGCAACAATTCCATGAGAAAATTTAAATAGCTCAAAAGTATAAACTCATAAGATGGGGAAAAAATATATCCCTTCCAAATGATATATCCCTTGTACCAATTTCCCCTTCACTCACTTGATGTTAACGGCTTCCCATTCCAGAGTAATGAACCGGACAAAAGGATGTTTATTAAAGATATTTTCCGATTTTTGTCACAACATCAGCGAAAGTGAATAGATGAGAACCCCTTCAAAAGTAGAAATGAGAAGCACGGGGCTTTTGCATCTTTTTTCATATCAGCAAGGCGATGAGAAAACCAAAAAGATTGAAAACGGATTCTTAGTTTTACAACTAATCCTTTGGGGCGAGCCTCGTTCTCTTTTCTCACTTAAAATCCTATCCTTCGAGAAATAAAAAATCGCATGATTAAAACGATGGAGTTGCAGAAATGCGTACCACGAGCTACACTCAAGCGTGTAAATTAATCATTAAATGAAGCTAATCTGCTTAATAAGGATTTGAATGAGGCCCTCTCCGCAGGTCCATCGAGTTTTGCAAATTCGCAAATTATACATAAAATTGCCACTAGAAAATATTCCTCTCGAAATTAAGCCACAAACCTAGGCATTAACCTCCTCGGTCCAGGCTAATTGTGCACAATATATCGACGTTTGATTTCTTTCCCTACTAAGTGAACTGTCGTTATTGCTACTAATTCAGTACTTCCTGACATATAAGAGCATCATGCATTAAAAATAACGATAGACATGTCCCGGGACTGAGAAGTTTAAGAGACTAGCGTGGCGTGTTGATTTGTGCACTAACCCGGATATCCAATGGTTCGAGGTTACAGCCTCAGTCCAGGTGAACTTTTTCCCTTATGAATTTCAACACATTTGAGTCACAGCAATTAATATGAATTTCGACACAGTTCATGCAGAAAGCTCGATATAAATCACATTTACGGCTTTGGCGCAGATATATTAGGTTCACTGCAGCCAGTGACCTCTGAGGATCCCTATCTCTGAGTTGCGATCCCCTCGGGACCCAGAGTGAATTTTAAAACAAAAAGTACCGTGACGATCGGAAAAATTACCACGAAAATTAACCAACCTGAATGACGCAATCAGCGGTGAAAAAAGCTCAGCGCAATGGACCGGAAAGCCAAACGCCCGCGGTTCGATTCCCGGTGAATAGGATATATCTCCTTCACAATAATTCTTCGTTAAAACTTTCGCGGGTACTCGTCATGTTGGTGGTCGCTTTCTCACAGAAACTTCAGCATCGGTCGGGAAACGTTGGGGCCACCCAAAAATTGACGCGGCGACATAGCTCAAAAGTTTTTATTTAACTTCACAATAATTGTCTGTAATAATTTAATTATTAATGTAAATTTCACCATAGTTCGCAAAACAAGTACAAACTTATCACATTTTAATTTTTAATGTAATTCGTTAAGCAATGATTGCCTAAAAAAAGTTTGTATAGGTACTAACGTAAACCTGAGTCAACCTAATTCCGTGGCCAGAACTAACAATCGTCATTTTAAAACAGCGAATAACTTGCACAGTCGCCTGAACGAATGGAATGATTAAGTTGAGCAACTAATTGACGAAATCGAACGAAAGAAAGAAAATACAAGGATATGACATCGTAATACCAATCAACGTTAAAAGTAAAAACACTACCGAAAATAGACCATTATCTAAAACAGCCGAAAAAAAAACTAGTTGCGAAGATACATTTCCACCCATCTTGAAATGACATTTGGATTTCCTGCCTTCGGACTGAACGAATAGAGATTAAATACACTATGTTCTATGCCATTCAGACTAATCATAGACGATGAATTCAGACGATTGTGCACGAGGCACAGACGTGTAAAATCAACCCAGCCTCAGCCATTAGAGCGAGGGGTAGTCGTTTTAGATCCGGGTTTGAATGCAGGTCAAGAATACATTTTTTTCGAGATGTATTCCCCCTCTCGAGAGCAATCTCGCATGGAATTTCGCGTTTGTAACGCGCCGCTGCAATATTACTTAAGCTTCGCATATTGTGAACTTCATCGAAACAAAAATGCCTGGCCCATAATGGGATTCCTATCTGAGTGCCTTTAACCAGAGATTTTCTCGCGTGATCTTATCGCGCACTTCACTTCCACAGAAAATAATATGTTAGAATATGAAGCACAGCAACCACAACAGATTATAATTCTCAAACTTGTGTTGAGATCGCTATCAGACGATCTTTGACTTCACGGACAGACCAGCAGCTCTTCGAAAAGTTCTACGGGATGTCCCTAATCGATCAAGTCCACTGTATCAAAGATAGTCATATAAACCCACAATCAAGAAACAATATCACAATTATAGTCCCATATTTTCTTCAGCATGAACATTTTTTGTTATATGCGATCCTTAGAGGAAATCGAAATAATTCAAAAGTAAATATATTCGCATTCAATCGCTAAGATTTCAACTAGTAAGAGCAAATCTATCAGTAAACCACTTAAGTACTAATGATGAAATGCTTCGCTGAAAATCCAAATACCGTTGGTTCTCAGAAGATCTAGAGGAAAAAAAACTAACGGCTTCGTAAGTGGCCATTCTTCATTCTAAAAACGTTCGAAATCATATTTCATCACCGCCATTCATTATGAATGGTTGATTTAACAAAATTACGGCTCACACACTACAATTTACAACCTAGGTAATCCTCTAATTTTATCTTTCTATATCCCACAACTTGATTCACCGGAAAGACGTCTTTCTCTAATCCGAAGAAGGATAGAAAAAATAACGCCACTTTACATTCACTCGTATCTGAGAAAGCGGATGTAATTAGAACAACGTACTTATTTCAATCAGTTGCCTCATGTTCTCCGGAGGACGGGAGAGCCCAGTTACGACACTGTTTCCCTTGTAGAGATACGATGAATGGGAAAAACTAATACTAATAGTCTTAAATTACGATATCTTATAACAGACCCTATAACTGGAAAGCTTAATCAGAGAAGTAGGAATAACACGGTCTCTGGCGATCATTATGCTTCGTCATTAGCAATATCAGATTGTCTCAATTTCACTCTCGTTTTAAATGTTAACTTCCGGAATCAGATAGTTACTCCAATTGTCATATTTTAAACCTACCAAAAGTTCATATGTTGCAGAGGGAAAATAAATTCATTTGGACCGGAAATCATATGCTTTCATGTGTGTTTCCATGTAACTGCCAAAGCGACTGATTTGAAAGATTAATGTATCCGAAAGGTTTCAGGCTTTAATAGGTTAGCACCATAACTTATTTACTAATTCATTAAGAAGGTGATTAACTAAGAATATTAGTTGAGCAAATAAGACGGAAGTAGGTTTGAATGGAATGAAAGAAAAATTAAGAATCATCCAATGAAAGGAGGGACAGAAAAGAGGGCATAAACCTAGCATTAGCATTAGCATACCATTTAAGATGACTATCAGGGGTAATAAAATGTAAGAATTTGTCGAAAAGACAGGGATAGGCATTGCATCAAAGGATAAATAAAATGGAATTCGAAAGAAAATGATGATGAGAAAATGCAACTCCTCCTTGACAATAACTTTTCTGAAAGAGTTAGCACAAAAATTTTCCTTCAAAAAGCATTTAATAATTGCGATAAAATTAGTTTTATTTAAGAAATTTATTAATTGTATCCTTAAATTATCTCTTTCTAGCCATATATACAAAGCCGCTTTCTGTGGGAAACCAAAAACTTGTTGTATAACACGATATTTTGTTTTATAACATAATGTTACATCTAACTTTTTACACGGATTATAATATGATATTCTTTAACCGGTACTTCTTTTCCATGTTTTGAAATAAATTCTATGGGTATGCTAATGATGATTCAATGATTTGGAACGCTAAAGCACTTGGCAACAGAGCAAAACACGTTTCAAGATTGCCACTGAAAACAGAATGACTTATCTAATATTTGAGTATCGAAAATCCGCCGATTGCAAAGGGATGTAGATGTCACCTATGCGATAAAAAAGTCTACTATCATGAATATTGGGATTATTTAGCGAAAACAAACGGCGTTATATGTAAATGGCCTTAAATACAAGCGGCCTTAAATATAAATACAGCGTAAACAAACGGCCTTATACATAAAATAATTATAAAAAGATTACATTAGCAGATTAAATTCCACAGGGGCTTCAAAATCGTGACGGTAACTTTTACATTAGACCATTTTACGCTAAATCAGGAATGAAGACAAAAAAATACACATGAAGATTACGTAGGGACAGTCATGACATGTTCATAACACGTTGCACAAACGCAAGGGCCAAATAAAAAATATTTTAACAAGCTCCAACTGACTTGAATGTTAGGTACAGATTATAAAAAACTTTTATCTTCTCCGTGCCCAATATTTGACCAGTTTGAAACCCTTCCTCAGATCTGTCAGATGTACTGTTCAAGGTTCAATTTTAGAAAAACGGCTATCCATTTGGCCTTCATCACAGTGAATGATATGTTCCCAACTCACCTCCCATCTTAAATTCACCACAGTCGAGGCATCAAAATTGGTGATGAAGCGCTTTTCCCTCGAACGGTTAAGGAAGCACCTACTCCATCACCGTGAAGAAATAAAACCACAGCCATGACGCGGGCTCGAGTCAATATCACTGGTCGGGGTCGGTCAAAAAATTATTGCAAGGCTATCCGAAGGAAAGGAAGAGCCTAAGGAAAAAAAGTCAGTGCCTCCCAGATTCTCTCATCTGAATTAATGAATTAAAATTCGAAACTAGAATGTTATTTCAACACAGTTCTCTTCCCTATTCCTTGCAATTATTTAACAGCAGTTCTCCCCTATCCCTCCACACATTTTACATCTAATTCACTTCCTTTTTTTACTACCCAACCTATTTTCCCTCAGTCTCTGTTAAATACTAACTTTTCCTCCTATTTACCGTATTTTAAGTCTTCAACGAGTTTTGTACGTACCACATTTAAGAAATTTATTAATTGTATCTTTAACTGATCTCTTTATAGATATATATACAAAGCCGCTTCCTGTGGGAAACCAAAAACTTGTTGTATAACACGATATTTTGTTTTATAACACAATGTTACATGTAACTTGTTACACGGATTTGTAACTTTTTCTTCAGCACCTTCAGGGAAGTGTGTACGCTTTTGGTACTATCTTCTACATGGTCTAATCCGCATAGCGCTACTCGACTAACAAATGCTTGCGCGCAGTCTCTTCCCTTCATCCTTCCCTTGGTATTTCAATTTTATATCAAATCTGGCTTTTTTCATCAAACATAATTTATTTCTCAAATGCTGGTGTAATATATAGCCATGTAACTTCCCTTGAGGAAGAAGTATTCCTTCCACTCACTCGAGCACCAACCCTTATAGCTATTTGTCCGTCTGCGGCACCTCTACCCGCGCACAAGGAAATAACTTTTTCTACCGATCACACTATGCACATATGTTGTCCAATTACGGATGCATATTTCTGGGATGGCAGGGTATCCTCGTCAAAGAATATAGCTTCGTGGCAATAATCTCTTTCGGACCGAGAGATTACAAACGGAATAGGGTAGTTTCCTTCATCAAAGAAAACGAAAGGCATTGATTGCGATTCGTTACCCACCATTAGTGTATTCATAATACACAAATTATTTGGTTTTTGAAATACCGGTTTAGACGAATGGCAAGTGTCAAATTTTATCCTAATTTGAAAAAGGCCAGATTGGCGCCCATGCGATTCCACTCCGCATAACGTCACAGGGATCTAGTTTCTACACGAGAGGATAGGAGTTATACATCGTCTGAGGTTACCAATGCATGCATGAGGCACAGAGCTCAGGGAAACATGACTTAATAATCACCTATTAAAACTGGCTAAGTTCGGAAAGTTTTCTTCGTTTGATAGGGTATTAATAAACCTTTTTTAAGCCACGCGCTACCATCCAGCAAGGTACTCAGCTATCCGCTAGCATCCTGCGACGTATCAGCGCTAAGCCTCGCCTCAAGGTCACCTCACCGGGCGGGAGGGGGAACCAGAAATACGACGCGACGTACGGAGATATTTCCCGGCATTCATACTTAAGCGTTGCGTTTTCGCGCGCTTGAAAATTTTCACTTTTCATTTAATCGCTAAAAATAGATGTTGTCATTTAAAAATCTAAAAGCGTGAAATACGTACTCCAGGAGTAATAATCTTTCGATTAAAGCAATAAAAGAATAATAGGAAACCACCCTATTCTCAACCACACCATATGAGATACAAGATTTTAAATGTCTACTCCGTGAATTGACAAGCATAGAAATGAATAAGAATAAAAATTCCGTTGAAAGTATCATCATCATTAGTCAACAATCCTAAGATTGGTTTGACGCAGCTCTCCATTTCTCTCTCCTATCCGCTAATCTCTTCATAGCTACATATTTATTCTCTTTTACATCCTTTATAACCTGTCCTATATAACTCATTCGGGGCCGTCCCTTGCCCTTTTTCCCTTCCACTTGTCCTTCAACGATTGTCTTCATCAGACCATCGTGCCTCAAAATGTGGCCAACTAAGTTGTCCCTTCTTCTGCTTAATGTTTTTAGGAGGCTTCTCTTTTCTCCTACTCTCCTTAGCACTTCCTGGTTACTCACACGGTTAATCCATTTTATCTTCATCATTCTTCGGTAGCACCACATTTCGAATGCTTCCACTCTTGACTTCTCTGCTACTGTCAACGTCCAAGCCTCGCTTCCATAGAGAAACATACTCCATATGTAGCATCTGATGAATTGTTTCCTTACTTCTATGCTGGTATTTTCAGCTGTAAGAAGATTCTTCTTTTTGTAGAAAGCCCTCTTCCCCTGCGCTATTCTACTGTGTATTTCTTTCTTGCTCCGTCCATCGCTGGTAATTCGGCTTCCCAGGTAAGAGAACTCGTTCACCTCTTCAAGCTTATGCTGTCCTAGGTTAATGTTTGTTTTAGCCTCCTCTCTTTTGCTGCAAACTAATATCTTAGTCTTATTTTTGTTGATTTTCAGCTGATATCTGGCCATTGTCCTTTCCATGTTTGTCAACGTCTTCTTCAAATCCTTCTCTGTCTCGGCTATGACTGCTATGTCGTCAGCAAATCGCAGCATACTAATTTTTTCTGCGTGGATATTGACACCCGAAGCTTTCTGCTTGATTTCGTTGAAATTATAAATGGGTATTTAAATGGACTTAAGGAACTAACCGACAAATTCCACCAATTAAGAAATAACAACAGGATATAATAATTGATGTTAAAACGACTATTTGATCAGGATTAAAGGAAATAAATGGAATGTGAATAAAATGGAGAGCTGTATCAAACCAATTTTTGAAATGATAACTAAACGATATTTCTGAACTCACTCCACGTTCTTAGAGGGCTTGATTAATCCACTCCTTCTGTCTCCTACTTATACCATCCAGTTTTTTTCCTCTAAAACGATATATACAAAACTTAAACTTGAAAAAAGACACTTCTTTCTCAATTACTAGGTGTTTTACATATTTTGAACATTCAGGAAAAACTACTGATAACTAAGCTGTGAATACAAGGGGTCAGGGGCTACATTTTATCCCCATTTCGGTGCCTTAAAAACTTATCTTCAGATTGCAGGTAGAGGTTAATTACAATTTTACGCCATTTTTTCTATCTAGTCTATCACCGAGTTAAAATCAACCAGATACTAGCGAAAGTACAGGATCTCATATATATCACAAATCTTATTGGGATGCGATTTCCTTTCGCCGCCTTGCGCTTCAGAGGAAATGCTGGTGCGTAGAAAAGCACTCTTCGCGAGAGAGTGATGGCTTTTGTTCATGAATTGCATCCGGGATTGAACTAGGTTGCAAGTATAAGCCTTCTGGGATGCCACGAAGCGATTGTCTCGAAAGGGAAGATTTATTTCAGTCTACAATATGCCAAGTGGGGCCAATACGAAGGAGAACGTGAAGCATCGCAGAGTCACATTGCAAATTCAGCTGGAGATAAAATACGGTACACTTCTGAATTCTCGATTTCCATAATCAGGGTTCATACCAACCACTTTCAATTTCCCCGACTTTTCCCTGATTTCCAGACCGATTTATTTTTGATTTACCTGACCTTATATAAATTGTAAAGCAGTCGTAGATAGGGATATAGGAGAAAGGTGCAGCACACTACATTGTGAAATGAAATTTATTCATTTTAGAGGTGTAATTCGAAACGAAATTGAAATTCAAAAACAAAATGTAAAATGCAAGCAGTCTTTGATTAAAAATTTGAGCTTATTAAACATCACACAAAAAACGAAACGTATCTATCCTTGGCTTGTCATTATTGCAGCAATCTGGGCATCCTTAGCACTTATTGTAGCACGCATTAATTGATGCGCCGCAGGCGCGTTTCAGCTGTCCCGGTGAACCAGTTCACCCAAACCAGCCAGTTGACGATGGAATAATTTTGTGCGCAAGTGTTTATGTTGTGGGGGTAGTGTTCTGTTTGTGTGAGCAAAAACTTATAACTAATAATTGAGGTGAATTTACAATACTTTGTAATGAATACATAGAAGAATTTTGATTACATAGAATTATAGGTTTAGGTTACATAGAAACATATTTTTGGATTTAATAGAATATATTTCGTTATTATTATTATAATTTTAATGGTTATTTTTTAAATGTATTTATTTTTTACCTCTTTTTTATTATTCATTTCTTTGAATATTAGTTTTTATTATTATTATTTTATATTTTGTATTTTTCATTAAGTTTTTACCTTATTTATTATTATTTTTTGTTTGCATTATTATTATTTTTCACATATTATTTGAAATTTAAACATACATAATACCTTCTAACATTGAAAAATGTATAATACCTTTTAATGATGATAACTATTTCTACAAGAAGGAAAGGCATAGGACAGACTCATAGACGAGTGATTTGCCGAGGCAGTTAGTATGTGGTGGGGATTGTTGGATCATAATCCCAGATGTCTGTAAGCAGTGTGTTTTGGGTTGCCCCGAGCCTGGACTTCAAGTTATTGGCTAATTTTGTGATGAACTGGTTTATTGTGGAAAGATTGTGTGCTGTAAGTACCACAGATATTCTGACTAGTCTGGGTAGGTTGAGGAGTAGACGTAGGGATTTATTTTGGAATAACTAGAGAGAATAAATATATATAGTTTATATTACATCGGTTAGTATAAAATTAGAATCAGTTCACACGTTCGCTTATGAGTTGAATCTCCCTTCCCGGGCTCAGATTACATTTGGACCCCCCTGTAGGTCACAAGTGTACTTCATTCTACGCGCTGTGACTCCCCGGTGAGTCACGCGTAGTTCACTAGTATACCATTTGAAATCGAGTGTAGCATTGGTTGAGACGTATACAACGAGACAAGAGGCATGATACCTACAACATCTTAAAAGTTTAGTAGAAATGATGATACAATGGGAAATGGCTCTTTCTTGAATAATGTTGGCCAGGATTACAAAATTATTTAGCCGCCACGATCTTCAGATCAGCCAAATTTAGCCAATCAGCCAATTACCTCGTCTTTATCTCATTCTCTCTTTTGTCCTGAACGCATACCAAACGTAATGCCCAACTCACCACTCGAGCGCAGCAATGCTCAACGAATCCAACTAATATATTCACCTCTATTTTATTACGGCAGACACCCGCAGCAATGTTCCGCCCAATCAACTAATATTTTCACCTTGATGCTGCGCCGCTGGAGTTTTTTCTGACGATAAACTAATTTCCCTTCCTTCGAGTCCTGATCTATACTTTTCTTATTTCCATGACCGGTGTGAAGCCTGATAAAGTTTTAAAAGGAATTCAAAGCAATTTATCATTGAATTACAACGATTAATTTCGTTTCGCTCCCGTTTTCTCCACTCAGATCTCACAATCAATTAGCGCGAGGCAGTAATATTACTATGAGTCACATAAAAAACCTAAAGAATGAAAATGTAAAGAGGGAAAATGGAAATTCCACAGATGCCGCTCGTACTTAATAATTCAAAGAGATTTTGAGATTTTAGTTTTTTTAAGATTTTTTATCATTGCCGTACCTTTTTTTTTTATTTTTTGAGGCAGTTTCCCTAAAGTGAGCTAATACTCTATGTCGCGATGTTGCAATGTTACTTAAATAACTATGACAAATCCTACCGAACTCCAAGAACGAAAAGCAAGGAAAGGATGAAAAAAATGCACAAGCCCAATGAAACAATGTGTTTAAGTCAAAAAAAGAGGTAGCACAATGACGGAAAAGTATATGCAATTTAAATACACGAAAAAAAGACAAGACGAGCTGGAATTGTGATCTGGAAAGTCTGTTCTGTTACATCATGATAAAAAATCTCATAAATCAATGATGAATCATCACACGTTGCCGTGAAAATCTTAAGAGTTAGGGATGAATTCATTATAATTCCATCAATGTCACTATGCAAGACAACAAAAGAAGCGAAAAATATTTAACCATCAAAGAAGAAGTCCTCCAGACTTAATTTCGTCAACTTGTCCTGGTTACATTATTCATAAATCACTGGGTGGAAATTTCGAATCATTCTACCTTACCAGCACTCCCAGCCGGTATATTATAACCCCTGTAACATCAATTAAAATTCACTTACATTTTCAAGTAGTAGATATTTATTTGTAGACCTAGAAGGAATCCAGCAGGTTACCTAGTGAAATTGAGCCACTTCAACAAACCTTATGTAGAGGCTACATATACTAAATAATAGCACACTTACAATAAAAATTATGTGGCGAAAAGATAATAGGTGCGGGTAGCATACGTGGAGATTTTCAAGGAGAGGGCATTAATTAATAACGTGTTAGCAATCCCATAAAAGCAGGAAAAGCCATTCTGAATATGATTCATAGTCAATATTGTATCCAGGGGGGAAAAATTTCATTATCAATGTGACGCATTAAAATACCTCTCAGTGTCTAAGATAATTGTAAACCGTCGAGGCACCCCAAACAATCGCTCCACGTTCAAATATCTAGAAACTAAAGGCCGTTTTACACGGGGCACGTACTTGCACAATCTGACGTGTGTGCGAAGGCGCAGTCAAAATTGCGTCGTGTAAAGCGATGAATTGCTAGAACACATGCGAGAATGGATGGGCGTGGGATGGAAAAATAGCCCCTGTTCTAATTTCGTTCATGCATTCGCGCAATTCCACGCCATTTTAGAAAGTCATGCAGTGCTAACCTGCGCAATTCCGTGCCCCGTGTAAAACGGCCTTAATGCCACAATGTAAAATTGCTAATAATTCATTTTACGCAACTGAGGAGCCCAGGCTACTCATTTTTTGGTGGGAACTATTACCACAGCACCCCCATGGGCCATCACTGCGTAGCCAACGACCATCAAATCTGGCAATAAAAAAACAATGTATCATAGACGGAAGAAATGCTTAAATGAAGGCATGAGGACCTCAAAAATGCCTTTTCATCGTCAGCATCACGAGTGACAATCGTAAAATGGAAAGGTCGAGGATTATGCAGATCATATGCATTCATAAATTATGGTGCCTATTTACGCATGGCCTGGCTAAAACTCATTCATAAATATTTCACTATTGGCTATTGGCTGACCCACATCATTGGGTGAGAAAGATCAAAGCCGTCGAAGCAACCCAAACAATAGCTTCAGATACAGCTACCCAGATCCTAACACCACAAAGTATCCTCGCTAATAATTCATTTTATGCAACTGAAGCGCACAGTCTACTCATGTCGGTACGAAATATTACCACAGAATCCCCATGGACCATCACTGTGTACTCGACGATCGTCAAATCCGACAGTAAAAAGAAAACAATTTATCATAATGGGAAGAGAAACTTAAATGAAAGCATGAGGACCTCACGAACAGCGACAGATCCAGAGAGGGGCTACCTAGATATCCAATTTAGAGTAGATAAAATGGTAATTTTGTTCAGTTGTAGAATATATAGAGGAGAGCCCCCTATCTCCTCCCTTGTCCCTACCCTGGATCCGCAGCAGCTCACGAAGGTCTTTTCATCGTCGGCATCACGAGCGACAATCGTTAAAATGGAAAGTTCGAGGGTTATGCAGATGCCGGCGGAATTAACCCACCTCGCCATGCCGCCCGCCCATCCGAAGGGTGAAGAAAGAACGCGGAGGCTGCGTCGGGCGAAGCGGAGGTGATCGGTGGGAGGAGTGATGAAGTCCCAATGTGACGTCACCGCCGTGTGTCTTCTCCCCCCCCCGCCCACGCCGTTTGTCTTCCCGCCGAGGTGCAAAACGCTTGGCCCGAGAACAGTCTCCTCCAGACGCGCGACCGGGAGACATCAACGGGGGAATAAGCAAGGCTCGTGAAGACATCAATACACACACGCATCATTACACGGATCTCCGCTCGCAGCCAGTATCTTAAGAGTCATCCAACACCCCAGCGGAAGATATAGAGAGGAATACAACCCGGAAATTAATGTAGTGCATCGCGGGAGCACCAATCCGCGACTAATATTAGTCATTACCAGTCCCGGAACAGCAAAATGAGGATGACCTCTAGTGCGGCGTCGAGGTGGAAGTTCGCCGCAGTGCTCCTGTGTTCGATCCTGTGTCACGTCGCCGCGCAGCAGGACAATTCTTTTCTTGGGGAGGTAGGTCACATATGTATATATCAAATGTTCAGGCCTCACTTGGTTGAACCACATATTTAGAGTACTAAATAATCACTAAGAAATGTTGCACAAAACTTTTATTGTTCCGACCCTGGGTTTCAACTAATACTATATATAATCATTATCAAAGGATAATTTATTATAACCTTGATAACGACTATACAGAGTATTAGTTGAAATTCAGGGTCGGAACAATAAAAGTTTTTGTGAAACATTACTAAGTGATTCATTTTGCACTACAGGTAGGTCACAGTTTGCGATCATTTTGGCATTACGTTACTAACACATTTTGAATACAGACCGGGGAATCGAGTTTGAACCGGAACTACGATTTTAAAAATCCGCCTAAGACGAGCGCTTACGGAGTAATTATGTGAACAGCTTCGCGCTCGAGCACTGGTAATGTCCTTTCATTGCGCAAGGTCGCCGGGATACATAACGAGTCATAACTGTCCATCAAAGATAACATCTTCTATAGTAATCAATGTTCTATATTTTCAATCACGCTCATTTGCCGTAAGCTATAAAATGCAATTAATGGGTGCGAGAAAAAATAAGTAATCGGATTGTATTCCACTAGAGCCACTAAAATAATACCTATGAAATAATAACATTTGTCAGAGTATTAATTCAAAATCTAAAGTCAAATGTGTTAAAGAAAAAAGTGTAAACTGTCTCTGCAAATTAAAAAACATATGCCTAAAAATAAATTTATCCAAAAGGAACTCTTACTAACCGCAGCATTTAGGATGGCTACATTAATAATTAAAGATAAATCAACATCTATTTGATTAAAAAAAAACTCAAAAATTCAAAGTAGGGAATAACATTATTTTTATCTAGGAATGTAGGAAACCGTGTATAACCACTCCTCTCACCATACACATAAAAAACCATAGTTATCCAATTCCAAATGTCCCCCCTTTGAGTATCCAATTTACACTATATAGAATCGTAATTATTTCCGACCCCACAACTGCTGGAATTGTAACCCCCCTCCCCGTCGCTATCCTGGATCCACCACTGGACCCAACCCGAGTGAAAAATTTTGTCTTCGATAAGGAAACAAATATCAAAATTCAAAACCAATCTTATCGATTTACCCGTCATTAATATATGATAAATGGTAGGGAATCTTTGTTCTTTGGGTCTTTGGTTCTTTGAATTTGTTAGAGTAATACATGAATGAATCAATTCCTCTCCAGCGCTTCAGGTCTTTTCACTGTCTGTGACTTCACGGATAGTGATGATCGACATAACTGAACGTAGGAGAAAAAATCCTACTACCCGGATGATGATACGTGTTTATACAGCTAATTGTTTGGGATAAAACTTAATACATCATTACACAACAATTAATTCCAAAATGAGTACAGGTGTTGGGCTTGGATTATATTAGAGTTAGCTTTAAGTGCATTCCGACTGGCTTGTATCCTGTTCCCCGCATGGATCACCTTACAAAAGGAGTCTTTTCAGACACCGCCAGGCATGAAATAGTACCCGAGAAAACTAGTGTATCAGAAATAAGAAAATAGTATTTCAGGTAGAATGAATCCATTCACCAAGCCCAATTCCTATTTTCTTAAATAAAAAATTATTTTGGCAAGGTAACTTTTATCAACAATAATTTTTTCTAATAAATGGGTCATTTACTTAGACTTGAGCTCGCAATTCGTTAGAAGAATTCGGTGGGTTGATGGGATAGATGAGTTAGGACGAAATAAATCTTCCTCTTTTAGGCATTTTCCCGTATATTTAAAAAATGAAAAAACGAGACATATCCGGTTCATTTATTCGTTCGGTGAGAAGTTTTTATCGAGAGATGTAATCGATCACAAGAGTGTGAACAACAACGAACCACGCGAGGTCCAAGTACAAGGCCGAGGAGTAGCGGTGAACCGCTCGGCAAGATACGTCATCAACTTATCCGCGAAAGGGTTAATGCCTTCGATTTTTCACCGCGAACTACTAGGAAAATAGGTGAAGGATCGAAAAACCGGAACAATAAAGGTCTCTTCGTTTTGCAATCTCAATAGTATTTGACAGTTAAAATCATTGGTGTACGAGACCATTGAATAAACTTTGGTATATTAATGAAGTGATATACTAGACTTAATCATGCGATAGTAATAAACATCTTGGAAAGCGAAACAGATCGACCAAGCCAAGAAAAAAAAACAATGCATACTACAAATAAAACCAGTGCAAATTCAGGTATGAGGCGAATCTTTGACAGATAAAAAACGTAAATACTTGGAAAAAAAACACAGATTATTCTCACTGCATCACGGGACGAATATCACAGTCATCTTCATTCACACACGTCGTCGAAAAATTTCCCGCTATGATGACTCTAGATTTTCGCGATGTACACTTCGGAAAGCTAAGCGCTAATGACTCCTCTATAATAGGGTAGTTTCCTTCATCAAAGAAAACGAAAGGCATTGATTTCGATTCGTTACCCACCATTAGTGTATTCATAATATACAAATTATTTGGTTTTATAATTTCCAGTTTAGACGAATGGCAATGGTCAATTTTAACTGCATTTGAAAAAGCCCAGATTGGCGTCCATGATATGCCACCACGTGACGTCACAGGGACCTAGTTTCTATACGAGTAGATAGGAGTTTTACATAGTCTGGGATTACCAATGCATGCATGAGGCACAGAGCTCAGGAAGACGTCTCTTAATAATCACCTATTAAAACTGCCTATGGTCGGAAAGTTTCCTTCGTTTGATAAGGTATTAATGATCCCCATTTAAGCCAAACACTACCTGCTAGCAGCCAGCATCGCAGCGGCGCACAATATTCTCGCCCCAAGGTCACCTCACGCGGAGGAAGCGGGAACCAGAATGACGCCACACGGGGTTTTCCCAGCATCCATACTTAGCCGTCGCGTTTTCGCGCGCTTGAAAATTTTCACTTTTAATTTAATCGCGAAAAATAGATATCGTCATTTAAAAATCTATAAGCGTGAAATGCGTACTCCAGCAGTAATAATCTTTCGATTTAAGCAATAAAAAAATAATAGGAAACCACCCTATTCATAGAGCATAGCTCACGAGTGTTTCACTGTTAGTTAAGGCTTTTTTCGGCATCTCTAGGATACATTTTCGACAACTAAAAAACAGAATTCGTTCTAGAATACTGAATGTATTTGCGCATGTTTATATATTCCATATGACTACACCCTACCATTATCAGCATGTGAGGCTCTTGATGAAAAACTACGCTAAATTATGTTTTCAAATTGCTATAAACGTGCTCCTAAATGTTTTTTGGCCTAATCTAAATTTTTAAGTCCGGTTAAACGACACATTGACCAATGACATAATCTGTTGTCTCGAGCGTGGCTTCACAGAATCGACTTAACATTTTTAAATGTAAAAACAAGCTATAATTCCACATATATTTAATACTGTGCGACCTAGGTTTCGATGTGGCACGTCAGCATCTAGTGCATTTGCATCCAAGGCCGAGAATAAAGAGACATACAAATTCATTTTTTTATTCCAATAAAAAAACACCAACCGTCTCAGGTGTGCGTAATGGGGATTGGGGAGGGGAATTCCCAGGGGCGACGCATCCCACCTCCTTGGCCAAACCTCACCCCTCGGAATTCCCCTCTTCCACTCCTTATCCCACACCTCAAACCGTTGGAGTTTTTTTTTTTGGAATTTTCAAAATTTAGTGTGTGACTATTTATTCTCGGTCTTCGATGCAAATGCACCAGATAATGACGTTCCACGTCGAAACCTAGGTCACACAGTATTACATTTACGTGGAATTAAAAAGTATTTCGCATTTCACGATGCATTTACCCGTTCAAGAACGTGACTGAGCATATACTAGGATGAATGCATGGAATTAAAAACGGGCTAATTCATGGAATTGCATTTGTGTTTTTTGCAATTTGCTATTTCAGGTGTTTATTCAGTGAAATGTTAATGGTGAATGTGTTTATGGATCAACCCACGCGGATAAATGTACCGTGTAAACACGCCTTAAAAGCAGGACTTCTTCCCTTAAGATATCATCGTTTCAGAACCAATGCATGCTAACGGAACCATTTTCAAAAAGCAAAATTAAATTGAAATTTGCTCAAGAGCACCTGATACGATCTTAATAATGAAAAACAGAAAATAATACTCAAATACGTCATACCTCTTCGGAATTTTATTTCCGTTTTCCTCTTCAATGAACCAACGTCCTTGCTCACCACTCTTTCCTCGCAGTCAGTTCGTTCGATGAATCCAAGGAGGGGGTTGAATTACGCTTTCACCATGAATCCAAAATATTTACCGCCCAAAATTCTGAAAGGAAACCCTTTGTTAGCAAATCGAGTAACATGAGGTCAACTGCGGTATAAGGTACTAGTTATAAGCCTACGAAGTATCCATCTACTTTTCCGTAATGATCTTGTAAATCAACGTTCGATGGAACGTGGACAACGCAGAACAGTCCCTAAGAATGAAATATAAGCGATAAAAGATTATACAAAGCACTCATAAATTTTGCAGATGGAGCTACGATATGGTAGCGTGAAGCAAGAGGTGGTCGGAATATTTGCATTATCTAGAAATAGGAATAGTGCTTGCGGTGACGGACTTATTATTAGGAAATGTAAACTATTGCCTATGTGCTCACGGTGGCCAGCATCAACGTAAGGGTACGGTATAGAATTAGGGTGCTGACAGAGAAAAGATGAATAAATGGGGGTAAAATTTGCGATAAACATGCGTGATAAAAATGGATAACTAAGAATAATTTAAATTTAGCGATGTTAATGCCATGAGGTATCTATGTATTTGTATATTTCCCCGTTACGGCTACGAGGGTTCATCGCCCACTCCGTGGATTCCACAGTTCAGTTTTAGAATGAAAAAAACTGAGCTAAAGTAATGCGATATGACCGTCAACAAATTATTTCTATTTACAACTGAGAACTAATATAATCCCTGACAATGAATAAAAATTAATTATTTGCGAACACGCCCTTTTAGCTTGGATGAGGAATGTGATTCGTAGCAGTGAACTCCGGCGATCCGTAGTTTAAAAAGGGAACTAGCTTAAAAATTCCATTTATACAACCTCTGAAGAATAGTGTGATGACGTTTTTTGGCATTTAGTTTGCTCAGATGAACTGACACGAGAATAATTAACATTAGCCAGGAATCTAATTGCAGGCTAGGATTTCTTGGGCCAATAATCAGATCACAACGTTACCAAACATACTAAACTCTAAAGATAATTTTTGATGCTAGATGTCGTGCCGTTGCGGTGAACTGTTGCAACCTACTGCTCGCGAGCCGCATGCGGCTCTTTCGATGTCAAATTGCGGCCTTCAAATTCCATACGCATAAAAATACTAATTATATTATTTTCCTTTTAAAACTCAAAAAAAATATTGCAAGCATGATAAAAATAGCATGAATGTAGGAAGGAGAGAGAGGATAAAGCGTCCTTAAAATAAATACACTGCCGGTTGTGTTAGCAAGCACTATCGAAATGTAGCTGCGCGGCTCTTCTGTCTCAACAGGCTGCCGACCTCTGCGTTCGGGTGATCGAAAAAGAATGAAAGTGCTCAAATTTTGCATTCCGCCCCCTAATTAGATGACAAGTAGCCATGAAACTATTTCCGCGAAGTTTTAGATCAATCGGTTGCTAACAGCCATGCCATACGTTGTTTTATTTTTTTGGCGTAACGCCCTTGAATCCTGTAGACAACACGGATGGGAATTTTTTTCCTTTCCGGGAATACCCAATATGTGATCTGGGACTTGGTGCCATGCCTATCCGATTAAATTTAAAGGGCGTTATGCCGAATCATAAAACTCCGTGGGGCACGACTTCTAGTGCTTCATCAAACTGAAACTTGGCAAAAATAGTTTTCTATATAGCTATTTGCCTTCGAATTAGCGGGCGGGAAAAAACGAAGCTCTATGGGAGTTTAATAAGCGAAAGGTAGCAATTAACCCTATCGTTCTCGAAAAGGAAAGCAAAAGCTACGCCGCTTTTGATAGCATTTGCGCAAAATATCTATCTCAAATATACATCGATACAAGATCTTAAGAGGGGGGGGAGGAAAAAGGATGGGTGACCCTGTATCCGCTCCAGCACAGCGGTTCGCCTCTCAGTGGCCGCGAGTTTTAATTCCTCAATTACTATAAAATTAATTTTTCTGGTACAAATCTCACCTGCGTAGGCTTTTCACCGCATAGGGCATAGCTGTATATTTTTCTCAAGCGTTAACTGGAAGATACCCAACAGGTAAATATGCTCACTGAAATCAAGACGCACATATGAACACTTGTTTTACCAACCAACGAGCTTAGATAGCCTCAGCAGTCTATCCATTCATTCCCCAAAAACATAACCATCAAACCAAAACGACGTACATTGGGCTGAAATCGAAAAACTCTGGCCAAAACTAAAAATGATTTTTTTTTACTTTTAATTCGGGACAAAACGAAAATATTTTCTAGTAATAGAATAATCATCAAACGCATTACTGAAAGAATTTATTTCTTAGTAATAATTTCTTTAACGTGGTAAACTTCGTTTAAATTTATATCAAATTTTTAACTCTTTTTAGAAGAAAAAAGGGAAATGAAATTTATGATCTAAAAAATCCGACCCAACCCCATTTCACATTGACGGAACTGGTCGCCGCCATCTCCCAATATTCAAAAGGTTGGCTAATTAACACCACTCTTAATTATCCCGGCCGGCAAACAAATTGACACCGATACCTAATCCCATCCATTCACGTTTAGCCCACCGTGAAATAACCTTGGTGTGAGTTCCGGATCCATGACTGAAAATAACTTGGAAAAACCACTCTCACGTATCCACGCACGGTGACTTCATTCACGTTTCCATGGATATCTGACCCAGCCATATTCAGCTGAGAAGGCCGCGAGCCTACTTCGCATAACTTCAGGTGAATGCAAGGGACTATATCGAGGAGGCCCCAGGCCGTTCCGTAGGCGCTTGATTTAGGTTATCACTTCAAGCGCATTTCAATCGATTATCAAAAATATCCACTGCGTTCCTCGATACTTTATTTCACTTTATCTACATCTACGAGGAACCGTGCAAGTCACCACCAGGGTGTGTGGCACGGGGTGATTCCACACCAGGCATACACAACTCATTCTAGTCATAATCAGAAACGCGCTCGCTCGCCGCATACAGGCCAAACACGCAGGTCAACGACAGAAGCTAGCAGAGTGCTAGGGATACGAACATGCTACAATGCAAATAAAACTACTAGTTCGTAAAAGAAAACGGCAAGGTAGTGTAGTAACGTTTTTTATTCCGTTTGGACATTTTACTAATATTAAATTTCATAATCACGAAGGAGCTATAGCGTAACTATGGGGGGAATGAGGGGATAGATCCCCCCCCCCCCCAAAGCCTCAGAGAAATAAAAATATATTTAAAAATACTGTCTAGTTTTGACATATAGTAACTACACCTGCTTAAAGTTCAATTTTTAGTGCCAAAATGATGTAAAATGTACTTCCAGACATGCTATTTTTATATTTTTACCAGATTTGATCTGGGGGAGGGGTCGCCACCCCAGGCCATCCCACCCCTCTCTCCCCGCCCCCTCCCCCACCCCCCAAGACATATTCCTACCTACACCACTGCGAAGGAGTATAAGTAACATGATTATATATCGATGTTTAGAATATGATATTTTTAATCGCGAGGAATAGTAATGAATATGAATGTCGGTTAACAGCCCTATTAGAGTAAATATAGAATATTTCTCCGAGACATTCGGATCACTTTTTCCGCCAGCGACGCGACTGGCGACTTTGGTAAACCCATTTAAATACGCGGTATGTGACAACACGAAGAGGCCGACAGGAGAATCATGTAATGTAACATTTGCGGGCGAATGTTTTGACAAAAAATCAGAGTAAACGTATACAATAGCGATTTTCGGCTTCTCTGCATATGACCACGATTGAAATGGCTAGTTCAGAAATCAAAAGAGAAACCTGTGAGTAGGTAGATATGAATTGAAATGAGAAAACATTTCTCTGGACCGGGAATGGAACCACGGACCTTTGGCTTTCCGGGCCTCTCCGCAGACCACTACGCTATCCAGGTTCCTCAATTCGCATGGCAATTGTCGTGATTCAGAAATCTGGAGAGGGTAGCGGCCTGGCGAGTATAAGGTCTGGGGTTCGGTTCTCCACACAAGGAAATTTTTCTCATGGCAATTCATGTATATTTCACCGCCATTCCCGTGGCAGGCTTCCAATTACTACGAATCTATTGGGTCTTATTAGCTGACTAAGACGATAGAATCTGTTTTCGCGATTTTTTATTCCGTTTGGACATTTTACTGACATTTAATTTAATAATCATAAAGGAGAAGTTTCCGGATTTTAAGAAAATCTTTTCATACGTACTATTTCGTTGGCTAACTTTCTTTCATTCCCCATCATGATAGGTATTGAAGTAAAGGTTCAAATATTGGCGCGGGTGCCGGTTACTACGAAGCCACCTCGAGCGCCCTTGAATACATTTATCTGAGCGCGATCGTGAAGCGTAAACATGGGGTTCCCACCACCCGGGCCGAATATACTATCAATTAACGGTGTGTCATTCACCGCGAAAGGTTGGTAGCCATCCATAGGGAAGAGTTCCGATGCGGGAAGTAGGATTCGCAACCCGCGGAGTACGGTGGAATTCCCCGCGAATATAACTACATGCCGCGAAGGATGGAAACATGGGCTAGATTACCCTTTTTAAAAATAACAATAGTTATGGAAAAGTCGGGGGTTAGAGGACCGAATCCTCCCCACCTACCCTCCCTCCAACACGCTATAGAGGGCAAAACATGAAACTCTTCGATCTTCACGATGGAAATGCAGTAAAAATATATCTATTTTACCTATACCCTGGATATAAGAGTATGTCTGTTTGTCTGTCCGCTACGCACTACTATACGGCAGCATGGATTACACCCAAAATTAGTGCGTAGGTGCATCTCATGCTCCCGAAGTCTTTAGTGCTACTTCTGGTTGTGTCCGACGCGTTCTTTGTTTCGTTGTCTCGTTACCATTTTTTACGTCACATCATACAATCTGCGATTGGATATCCTCCTGGGTAGACACACCTCTTGACACAATGAAAGGGAAAACATAACTCAAAGGATACTAAACTCTCCCATTAATCTTCTCAGAGCAAATCTTTTCGCTGGGGTTTGCGCTCATACGACGTTTTTGGTCTAAGAACGTACGGACACACAAAATAACGATCAATGTTGTGGAGCGGGGTATAGCCAGATACCGTGCGCGGCATACGGAAATACAGGGTAGGGTAGTTTCCTTCATCAAAGAAAACGAAAGGCATCGATTGCGAATCCTTACCCACCATTAGTGTATTCACAATGTACAAATTATTTGGTTTTAGAAATACTGATTTAGACGAATGGGAATGGTCAATTTTATCCTCATTTGAAAAAGGCCATTTGGCGCCCATGCGATGCCACTCCACGTGACGTCATAGGGACCTAGTTTCTATACGAGTAGATAGGAGTTTTACATCGTCTGAGATTACCAATGCAAGCATGAGGCACAGAGCTCAGAGAAACATTTCTTAATAAAGACCCATTACAACTGCCTAAGGTAGGAAAGTTTCCTTCGTTTGATAAGGTATTAATAATACCTTATCAAACGCTACCAGCTAGCAGGGTACTCTACTACCTGCTGGCATCCTGTGTCGTATCAGCGCTCAAAGCCTCGCCCCAAGGTCACCTCACTTGCGGCAGCGGGAACTATAACGACGTCACACGGAGTTTTCCCATCATTCCTACTTAGCCGTCGCGTTTTCGCGCGCTTGAAAATTTTCACTTATCATTTAATCGCGAAAAATAGATATCGTCATTTAAGAATCTAAAAGCGTGAAATACGTACTCCAGGAGTAATAATCTTTCGATTTAGGCAATAAAAAAATAATAGAAACCATCCTATTGTTCTATCCATTGTTTACTGTTCACCGTCTTACTTGAATTTTGAGACAACCGTGGGATACATTGGTGGGGTTCCAAGTTCCCCACTCCTTTGGGTACTATCCATCCCGAGCAACGCCGGGTGGCCTGCTAGAACATCTACATATATCAAAGAGGATTTGTCTGCATGCGTTTGTCTGTCCGCCATGAGTTTCCATACGGCTGCACGGATTGCGACCCAAATTAGTACAAAGGGGCATCTCATGCTCCAAAAGCCCATAGAGCTACTTCTGGTTCACGCCCCTTTCTCATTAGTTTCTTACAACATGGCATACAACTTCTGTTGTTGTACATCCTGAAGGGTAGGCACGCCTCTTGACGAGCTCAAAGGGAAACATAACTCAAAGGATTCTACAGTTAACATTCTTTTATGTAATGCTCTTGGCAAAAACCTTTCTGCTGGTATTGCTATGCGGTAGTATGCTAGACATGCTAGTTCTGGGTGAACCCTACAAAGGATATAACACACCGGGGCCGGGAACCAAGCCCATGGCTTATACGTCCGACCACCCAGGGAGGGGCTGGAGAGGAAGGAAAAAGGAAAAGAGGCACCGCCGCGATAGGAGCCCATCGACACCTCTGGGAAGGGAAAGGGACAGGACAAGGGAAAGACACCTCAACGCTATAGAAGCGAAGAGGGCCCTACTATTAGCGAAACCAAGCATACGCAATTAATGTGCCAGCGATTTTAGTGGGTTTTCCTATGAGGAAGAAAAGTCCATCGATCAAATCGCTAGATAGTATGCTAGACAGTGGTATGTGTTCATAAGACGTTTCTGGTCTCCTCATGCACGGACTACTGACACAAAATAATCAACGTTGAGGAGTGGGGTAAGAGCTGATCCCATGTGCAGCATATGGAAATCGTTTTTTCCATTATTTGCTGTTAGATATGTATAACATCACAAGTCTAGTCCAGGGGGGAATACTCAAAGGGGTATTTTGGGCCTGCCCCGAAATTCTTAGGAAAGTTTCAAACAAATCTATCTTTTTATTCCCTTGAGTAGGCACAGTTGCCAGAAAATATATCTATCTATTTGCACTAAGTGGTACCCTCCAAAATTTCTATTTCAGCTAGTGCAAGATTCAACGCAAATGGTGAGGAACCCAACTGAGGCTTTGGTAGCCTTCCTCCCCCTCTTCCATGCATTCACCAGAATTCTCAACAACTTATTATTTTATGAAATCAATTTCACTTCCTGATCTAAATTCTTCATTATCCTTTCCATTAATTAGCTAAATTCTGCAACCTTCATTTTACTCACCAAATTATATACCGTTCAGATCTCTACCATTTAAACAGAAAGGTATGCCATGCTTTCTTTTCAAACCACATTTTACATTATCAGTTCACAAGAATGTACGTATATCCCAATTTATTATATTTATCATATATTAATGGCAACATATTCACAGTTCATACAAGATAACTTGGACGATGCACAGTAATTCATTGCACAGGCAAGCATGATGCAACTCTGATGATAGGGGAGGCAGCACATGCCATAATTAATGCCAAGTGAGAGCAGCTTTCTCTTGACAGATTTAATATTTGACAACCAAACCAAATACACAAATTTAGCACAAATGGCAAGGCAATCCGACACACCTAAAATGTTGTCCCTATTCTTTTATTTTTTATCACCATAGGTCACGTTAATGCAAATGAGCTATAAAATTATGGAATTTAGATTCCAATGAGGTTAACCACTTACATACAATGATTTTGATCATTTACAGAAATAATCACATATCATTATTAACAACTCTACCACTAATGTAGATATAAAATAATGACAATAAATTCCTGAGGATAGCCTAGCTTGTAAATAGATACTATTCAACTAACCTGAAGCATCATTGAGTGCCAGTTGTATGCTCTTGGTCTACATCTCCATTCACACACTGCTGCTCTAATGTTTCCTTTAAGAAGCAGTACAGATCTTACTTCCTGATTTCTTTTTCAAAATCATGCAACACAAGCTACAAACATTCCGAGAAAATTTTTGATAAATACTTGACCTCACTGATGAAAAAATCTCATATCTCCAATAAATAATAACATTTGAAAAAGCAAATCCATGGAAAAAAGGCCACATGACAAATCTCATTTTGAGAACATAATTAAAGAAGTAAAGTTATTGCTTTGTTTTGGTAATGGACTTGACATTCTGTATGTGCCAGACCTACAAAAATTTAACATTAAAGAAAAATATTTTCACCTATAGGAAAAATGCTTAACAATACATCATGAACACACAAGCCAAGTTAAATAAAACTATAACTAACGAATAATATTTTTTAATCATAATAAATTAAACCTTGCTTTGCTGAGGGAAATAAAATTGCATCCTAGGCAAGAAAATATGACTAAACAATCACAAATAAAAGTATATGTATACATACTTGTACTTTCTGCATATCCAATTCATCTCTTTTTGTTTTTCACACACACAAAATGACAGCGGTTTGTTCATAATTTACGAAGGCATTAAATTGAAATTATTGCTGGTAAAAATGACATGTGATGTAATTAAAACTCATGGAAGAGGCGATATTTTGGAAAGATTAATTGTATTGCAAACCATCAATGGATTGATTACTAATCAGGTTAAAATAAAACAAATTTAACCCTGACAGCTTGAACGACAGCAGAGGATTCAGCTGGAACAACAGGAGATTCAAGGGCAACTCCAAGACCTTGCACTCCGCCATCAGGCTGCCAAGGATTCAAGAAATGAAGAAAGAGTGATACTCCTTGAAGGTGCCAGGGAGAAACTGTTGAACAAATTGCAAGAGCTGCAGGAAGAGTTACAAAGAATGCTCCATGGCCCAAGGCTGCCAATTAGATCACAAAACGTGAGAAGACCAGCAGCCCCAAAGACAACAACTACCACTAGTACAACACCCCAAACAACAACTCCGACTGTACGAAATCAAGTAGATTTTCAACCACAGGAGGAAGTATTTCAGATACCAGAATTTCCAATACAGGTAAAGGATCCCATCCAATTGGAGGAAGTTGAGCAAAAGAAGGAAAAAGCTGACCAAGTACAGACTAAAGAGCCAATTGTAGAGGCTGACAAAAACTTTGACAAAACCAATGAGACTGATGACCAAAACCTTGTTGCTGTGTCCTCAACATCTCCACCAACTGCAGTCCCTAAACTAAGAATTAGAGTGCTGAAGGACAAAACAAGGCAGAGGCAAAGACAGAGGAAGCAATTGCTGAGCCCACAATTTCTAGATCCGGGATCCTTTCTGGGTGTCCTGCCACCACGTCAGCGATTCCTCCAGACACCAAATACATTTGGTTTTGCCACATTTGATGGCAGAATTGTACCGCTAGATCAATCTTTTCAGTCATTCAGCCCTGTTCAGGAGACACCACAGTCATTTCAGCAAGTGTTTCATACATTTAGCCAGCCAGACAGATTTCTGGGACAGGATCAACAGTCAAATAGTCGGGCAGCAATCACGTTCGTTAGGGTGCCACAAACATTCAATCATGCAACACAGTCTTTTGGTTCACAACCTACAAGCCAAGCTCCAGTACCTGAAGACCTGGGGAAGCCACCATTCCCTCAATCTTCAGGGTCTTTTGGCATAGTTCCTCAGGGATTCAATTCAACTCTTCAGGCACAGGAAAGGCCATCACAAGAATTGGGTCCCACATCTCAGCCATCAAGGCCTAAACCGCAATCATTCAGACGGAGACCACAAGCACCCACATTTAGTGGTCAAAGGCAGACATTTTCCCAAGATTTTAGCTCATCTGGCCAAACACCAAAGACATTTGCTCAATCATCCCAGTCATTTGGGCAATCATCTCAATCATTTCAACAGGGGACAAAGCCATCAAGACAGGGGGGCCAGGGACAGCAATCATTCTCCCAAGGAATAGGGTCATTCAGTCAATCATCTTTTCATTCATTTGGACAATCATCTCAGTCATCTGGTCAAGTACCATCATTTCTACAAGAAACAGTTCAATTTTTTGAACCATTTCCGACGGTAGGGTCATTTGAGGTGGAGCAACAACCAGTTGAAATACAGGTGGGGACTGCATAAGGTTGGTGACCAGTATGAATGAGTGAATGACTGAATGTAAATGTGAGAGAAATTTTCATCTTCATTAAGTCTTTAACTAACATAGCTCATATGTATGATGTAAAAAGCAATTCATCTCATCAAAACTATATCATAACACAAATTTATTAAAAGCTCTGGTTTCAATTCAACTTCAGTTTTTTTTATTTAGATGCAGATGCCTGTGCCACCTTCGCCTCTTTACTAAAAGCATTCTCATCTCTCCATTCATTAAATACATTAATTAATGTCTGAGGAGTAAAATAAATAAAATGTACAATGACTCACCATATTTTTTTCTCATTCAGCTCTAGATAAATAAATCAGCAACTATATCTTGCACACTGTCAGTATATGGTAACCAATACTAAAACTCATTTCTGGTGATTGCCTCATATCTTCCCTCAAATTTACTCAACAATCATCTAAGTGCAATCTATGTACTCGTATTCTTTAGGGGTGTTATCTTCAGGAACTAGTAGAAACAACTCCTATATGCTTTAGATGCCGCAATGGGTGGTGGATATTACAAATGTAAGATCTGGGTTTTATTCCTAGACTACATCAACATCTTTTTAGCAAATGATTTTATACATACTTACTTTTCCTCCTTCTTTATTATCAATAATTTCTCATGTAAATTTAATTTAAAATGCAAATATGATTTATCAATTGATCAAATGTCATAAAAAACAATGAATATACAATAAACTCCAACAGACTTCATACAATTTTAGTAAGGCATTAAATGATTCTTTTTTATGCATTAACACAAAAAATGTTCCAATAGGTTGCTGCACCTCCTCCATCATGTAACACAGTTGATGGTGTTCCTGGAGATTGTAGACCATTGGTACAGTGTCTAACATTTTACTTAGAGATAAATACTCTAAGTAGGAGTCGCTGCCCCTTGGGAGTAGGATCTGATGGCTCTCAAAGGCTGGGCGTGTGCTGTCCGTTAAGGGGGCCATTGGAAGTGCAATTTGGTAAGAATGATTTCTTTTGAAAATTCAACATCACATATGTGGATCTCACAGAAAGAACTCTTTAGCGCTAGAAGGGTAAATGTGTCATATGTACTAGTAGCCACCACTTACTAAATTTTCCTAAACTTCCTATATTAAAGGCTACAATAAAGTTTTTGCTGTACCACCTCAATTTTTCCTGACTTTATATTATTTTTGACTATGTATATTAAATAATTTTCAGCAAAAAAATGCAGATTCTAACAACCATACATGTACCTTAAAGGTCAACACATGTTAAAATGACGAGTATAAAGTACTGCTGTTCCTGGTTATTCATCCTTATTCAAATCACATGTCTTCCTTATTCAGTATCTAACCTTTCAGGTGATTCTTGCTGCAAATAACTGAATTTCCTGCCTCGTAGACCCTTTTTGAAAGAGTAGCACATGTTTTTTTCCAGATGCCAAATACATTGGCACATCAAATTTCCCTGGCTCAGAACTATTCCCTCTCTTTGTTTTGTTATGACGTAGTAACTTGACTCATTTTCTACCCTCTCATCAATATGAATGCCTCCAAAGCCGGATCCAGAATTTTTTTCTATCAGACAAGGGCCTAACAGGCATTATCTTATACTTGAGATTAAAAACAACATATACAAAGCAATTATATGCAAATTATTCTCTTTATTTTAATATGTAAGTTATTAATATGAAATTAAATGATTAAGGCTCAATAATATAAAAAAAAAACAAATGTAATGAAAACCGTATTAAAAATCTTGTCTATTTTTTTTAAGCATTTGGGAGGGGCATGTGTCACAGACCCCTCCTCCCTCACCCCTTAAAGCTTCCTATAAATCCACCTCATATGACAGGATTTTGCCTGATTGCGAGAACATTATTTTAAAATATGCGAGACAAAATAAATAACTATCTGTTCAATGAATCAGTAATCATATATTAAGTGGGTCAGAAAACCAATTTAAAATATAAAACAGAAGAACGTTTGTACGTGAACATATCCAAAAAAAAAAACACTTTGTGATGCCTGAAAAAAAAGCATTACTCAATTAAATGTAAAAATTAATAATGTATTGTAAATCAAAAATTTGAGATCTAAAATGAATGTAAGAGTACCTAAGCATTATATTATCAATGGATATGTTAAAAAAGGTACATATTTACAATATAAAGTACCCATGAAAAGGATTGTTATTGGTCCTCAAGGTAGCTGACCAAAACAGGTCCTTCTCGTGTCAAACATAAATTACAGCAAATATTATATGTATTCAAGTATCAAATTTTCCTTAACTACATATTATTTCTTTGGGTCAAACAGAGCAACCTTTAGATAGACGCAACCAAGGAGTTCTGTTACCTCCTCCACCTCCAAGGGTAGTGATCCCACAATTCACTCAGCAACAACTTTCCAGCGCAGCAAATGATGCTCTCAGAAAGCTTCAAGAAAGAGTCCAAGCAACAGCATTCATCTTCTCACAGGTACAGCTCTACATACCTTTCATTAACTGATTACTTTTAGGCATAACTTGACGGAAATTCAAAGAACTACTGAGTTAATGAATTTCCACAGTATTTTCATGAATATAGATTGATGAAAAATTTCTCGGGATTCCCACCAGGTATTTTCATGAATATACCTAGCGCGTAGGGTGCTTGGTCCAATGTTCAATAATAATCCTACTACCTCTCAGGTTATTTTAGAGGGAGGGGATGGAATATTGTGCGCTTAAACCAGAAAAATGTCTGAATATTGTCCTCCCCCAAGGTATATTCCGAGTCGCTAGAGTGGAAAAATATTAAGGTGTTCAGACAATCAAGATTCTAAGAGATAAGTAAAATAAAACTATAAATGCATACCAGTGATTGAATTTCCCCTTAGGGAGTATTTGTACCACCAGTCCAAACAGCACCCTCTCCAGTTGGAACACATCAGGAGCGCTTCTTTGCTCTGACACCAGGAGGAAACACAGTCAAAAAGGCAGAGGATGGGCAGAAAAATGTGGAAGCATCAATCAGCCTGGTGGAGCAGTAAGTGACTAAATTAACTTACTAAATTATATAAAAATACATCTTCCTAAAATACATCATTTAAAATTTTCATTACATTTTTACATCCAAAATTGAGAGAAAATTAAAAATTACATCAATGCTTTAATAAATTCTAATGAATTCAATATCTCACTCTCATTTGAATAGAGTTAATGAACAGTATTGGCTAGTGATTGGGTGAAAGTATCATAAAAAAATTTAATGATTTATCTCTGAGTGATTCATACTTGTATTAATGGAATCAAAGACTTTAACTAAACCATAGTACCTAAGAAATAATTTTAACATTAGAACCAATGACTTTGGCTCCATGACTTTTGCAAATAAAAATTTTCTCAGCTTCATATTTATTCCATTCCTTGTTATTTAAGATTTTTTCCGCAAATTAGAATTATTTTCAGATCCAACCACCCCTTTCAAAAAATGTACTATAATGAGATCACAAAATTTTACTTTCGAGCCCTACTAATGATATAATCTTAAGTACAAATATATATGGCTAAATTAGAGCATTGGCGGATACAGATGGGGGTGCACCCCCCCTTGCGTGTCCACCTGTATTGCCAAACATTGCAGAACCATAATTGTGACTTTTATATATCATGGGATGGCATTGTCTTGTATATGTGAATAATCACTTTCATTAAAAATTTCTGAAGCTCTGCATGTGACTTTATTATTTTTTTTTTTTTAAGATCAAAGTAAAGGTAACTCAAGATACCTTTTGTGCAGCCTCCTCAAGTTTTCTCTGTATCCGCTACTGAAGTAGAGATGTGTCCATGGGAAGAATCAGATTTATAGAAGTGTACCACAAGTATATTATTTTCCTTCCCTCATTTCTTTAAGGTTTAACCTGACTCCCGATCAAGGAACATTTGCATTGCCAACATTCAGCTTACTGAGCACCATAATTGGGGATGCCTGCCCAAGGAGACCCCAGTGTCCCGGCTTGGATTCAGAACTTCGATTCACAAAATACAGGTAAATATGTACTATAAACAGAATTACATTCTTACCCTTTCCCCAATGTCCATGAAATATGTATGAACCAATGGTGAAGATTTCCATGGTAAATACAGAAACTACGTGAAAGGATATCCAATAGCCAGATCAACTCCTTCATCTGCTATAAGCCATTAGTCTTATGACTGGGATACAGGAAGAAACTATGGTTCCCAGTCATTAAGTTTTACCTACCCTAATGACTAAGAACTATAGTTTTCCTTCACCTAGCCTCTTTTTTTCCTCTATTCATCACCTTTGTCTTAACCCAAACTTTGCCAAAGGGTATCTTAGGTTTGCATATGTCATCAAGAAGATAACTTCATCATAACGTACTGAAACCTAAATGTAGCGACTGAATAACACCAATTATGAGAATAAATAGGGGCATGGAAAAACTATGTAAATCCCTTCATCCTGCTTCTTTCACAAAGCAAAGCCTAAAACCATCCAGTAATAGAGGAGGCGAAGATTTTAATATGTCCGAAGTTTGGAAAACTATGCACAATACGCTTGAAAGAGATCATTTCAATCAAATTTCAAAATCAAGGACCAATTGGTTTGTGCAGGGGCGCAGCTAGGAATTAAGGCTAGGGGGGGTTTCAGGCGCAACTAATACTGGGGTGCTTGGGGTATTGCATACCCGCCAGGGTTAGCTGGAGGAGCGGAGGCCTTCCACCGGAAAAAATTAAGATAAATGGTTCAAAATGGTGATTTTTACGGCCTTTGAGGGATATTTAATTAATTCTCACACTATTCTATAAGCAATATTTATCCAATTAAGTAAAATAGATTTAGCCTAAAAATTTCTGTGAGCTCTGGGGGGGGTTTTATCCCCTCGCTGCACCACTGGGTTTGTGTCCACGAATGATTATACCTAGTCTCATATGCATTGAAACTGTAGGTAATACCACTGAGTTCAACAGCAGGCCAGCCCACGCTTTACTACAATCATCTAATTTTAAAAATTAAATACGTCCACAGGAGTGCAGATGGAACATGCAACAACCTAAGAAATGGAGAATGGGGTAGTGCCAACATTGCTTTGCAAAGGATACTACCACCCAAGTATGGTGATGGTAAGTCAAAACTGTTTGTATATAGGAGCATATCATTTGATTTGTGGTTGAAAACATTTCGCACGAATGAAAATGGGCAACATAAACTAGCAGAGTCAACATTTTCCTCTCTCTGTTATTCAACAGGTGTCAATGCTCCAAGAGTAGCAGATGGATTCTCAGTTTCAGAAGCAAACCGGGATGGAGGTTCTGATGGACTTCCAGGAGCAAGGGTTGTCAGCACCCAATTTGCAGCTGCTTCATCACCTAATGCCCACTCTTCCCATGAACACACCCTAATTTTGATGCAATGGGGGCAGTTCCTGGACCACGACCTCACTCACACGCCTATTTCACGAGGTAAAGTGCCCACCCAAAATTAATTGTTGTCAGAGGAATAAATACAATTAAATGGATTTTTTCTCAAATGGGATTCGCAAAAGCAACCATTTGATTTTTTACATCAGCATTGACATCCAAAAATTGCCATTTGTGCTCCGGTAAACTGGCTTCATTCTGCCAGTCATTGATGAGTAAGTTTCTTATGAGTAAGTATGTTGGTAATCTATGAATAACTGCAAAGGGCAGAGTATGTTAGCCTGACTATATTTCAACATATATTTTAAATTATTGTAACCTCACATACGAAAGCCTAGTGACTGCCTTTGACAAAACTGTGAATAATGAAACCATTTGAATTTTTTTATTAGCGGAATTATTGATTTAATCCTTGTGGAAATGGCACAATTCGCATGTATCCAGAAAGAGAACGTACAAGTAAAAAAAGAAACCTGACCACAGCTACATCAACCCAAGGCTGTAGCTACGATCAAGAGGAGACAAACGGCGATATTTCCGACCACAACCGCAGTTAAGGTTACTTAATAAAAAGCGCGAGTTACATTTCTACTAGATGACATCATGAGATACTGATGGCGAGATTATTCAGACGTTGACGACATTGGCGCCATAATCATGGCGGACAAACAAATACATACGTTACTCTAATACATAAGTTACTCTAAAACTGTATCAAGAGAGTCAAGTACTAGAGAAATTAAGTTAAAATTGAGAATTTTAAATTAACGAAAAATATAAAAACTCGGTATTTGAAACGAACGCGGAACATGAAATGAATGTAGCATTTTCAGTACGTGTGGAAGTTAGGACACATTACTGATCACATAACGCGATCTTACTTCGGTACTATATGTCTTTGGTATACCTTGGAGATAAGTTGATAACGTCATTTACTGCCGGTAATCCTCTTTTCCGCTACCCAGTGAGAAATGGTTGGTGGAATCCACGTGGAACCCACGTGGAGAATTAACGTGGATACCACGTGTTTTTGGTCGTGGAATCAACGTGGAACCCACGTGGAAATTTGGTGGAAAAATTAAAACAGCAGTTGGTGCTGTCCTAAAACCATTAAAACCTCAACCACTCTATATCTAAACCTTCTATATATGTGTCTACGATTTTTCATGTGCTCTCATGGCTGCCTTTCCACGAATTATATAAAAATAGAATGTGCGATACATTTTCACATAACTAGCGTGGTTTCAGGATGATAAATGACGCAATGTCACCAGAGAGTTAAGTTCCACAAATTAGAAATTCTGTTTAACATTTTATGATAATCACCACAAATCCACTTGAAATCAACGTGGATTCCACGTGGGTCCAACCACTCAATATCCACCACCACCAAATATCCACCACTCAACGTGGATTCCACGTTGATTCCACCACCCATTTCTCACTGGGTATATTTCCCTGATTTGATTTTCTTCGCCAATTACAACCTCCCTTTCCTTTGTCCATTCAGAGCGCTCTTATTGGCTCCTTCAAATGACGACCATAAGCGGAATTTTCAAATCCATCAACGCTGCGTACCACTCTCAACGACCGCAATTATGAGAGCAATGGGGGAGAAAAATTGCTATCACGATGCAACTTCGATGCTAAATTATCATAATTACACACAAAAAATGAATTCCTATCATCTATTGAATGTAAACCTTTTCTAAATAGTCACAGCCATTAGGACTTCAAAATTTACGGCAATCGCAAAAAAATGAAATGCGGAAATTGAGATGTGGCATAATAGACTTGTAAACATAAAATATTTATTGATAATTTTAATTATATTGCTATTACTACCAATAATACATCAATTATTATTACGCACAGCACAGAAAATTTTTCAGCATGAAATTTGAATCATGATTCCATTAAAAAATTCTTATTTCTTACCAATGATGATGTGTTTTTACCCCTGATAATACAAATTATGTCACGATTTTAACTTTTTTCGGAGTTCTTACATTTGTCGACTGATATTGGCTATTGTAAATTTACCATGAATATAAAAAATAAATCAACAAACATCTAATCGCCTGCCAACAAGCATTACTGGTAAGCAAAAATCCTAGGAAAACACACGTCGATATAACAATATGTGATTTCCATTGGAAACATTATGAGTGTGGCAGAACCAAACACCAGTAGCACCAGGACTTTGCCAAAATCTGCCTTTCTGCAACCCTCAATATTACTTCTGATAAGATTTCAGGTTAATTAAACCTCTTTTACCCATTCAAAGTCCTCAATGACTCACTCAGTGATTCAACTCAAAAGTTGGTCTGTATATAGAGGGTAAATTTCACACCAGACTTAGCCGCAGGCATGCGTACATTTACTACATGAATAAAAATATACTTTAGCCGCAAGTTCAATGACTCCTTCCATTATATTTCTGGCTAAAAATTAGTGAAAAATGGTATTGATGCCAAGGGATACAATGTTTGGAAGGTCTGTGTTCATTGCATGTCACAGTTGGAGAAATTTTGGAGGTTAAATTTTTTATATACAGGTAACAGTGGTGGAATATCTTGCTGCCGCAATGGGATGGCTATACCCTTCTCTTCAAACCTCCGTCACCCAGACTGTTATCCAATACCAATTCCTGGAGATGATGGCTTCTTCAAGCAGTTTCGGGAAAAATGCATGGAATTTGTGAGGTCTCTTCCAGCCCCAAGACCACAGTGTAACTTTGGTCCAAGAGAGCAGGTACAGCTACCAATTTGATTACTACACTCTTTTATCAACTAATCCTCAGCAAAATAAAAAGTAAGACTTTTTGAGCGATACCTACCTCTTTCTAATCATCAACTTAATTCCATCAACTCAATATGTGTCAAACTTAACCCTTAAAAAATACTCCCCAATGTCACACATTTAATAAATGTATGCAACCATAATTAAAATGTTTTCCAACACTTGCCTCCTCCATTCAAGATGATCAGGATCATAACTATGGGGGGCAAACCATGGTCTAGGGGAGGGAAGCCATGGGATTTATGAGATTATTTCCTTGAAAAAATAATTTTATTTTAGTTAAGGTAAGGTGGGGTAAGTGACACCCCTAAATAGCATATATCAATTTTAACTAGCTTAGGAAAATGTTCTAGGCTTGCTAAAAATATGAGATTCAATGCATAATATATATGTGAATCACTGAAAAAGATAATTAGATTAATAATCCTCTCTTTGTAAAGTGGTAATTTTTATACATTTTTTCTTACAATCTTGTTAAGGGATCGCACTTACCCCGTACATGGGGTAAGTGCGTCCCATGGCGGATGTGCAATATATTTCCATATTACGCAGCACATGGGGTAAGTGCGATTTGCCCAGAAATTCAGATGTACATTGCTTTTCAAAGTACCAAAATATGTTTAACCATTTGTGAGAAATCAACTTTTATCTAAGGTAATGTAAGTACATTTTTTGCATTCTTTGGTTAATTATGACACAATATGGAATTGTTGTTAAATGTGTTTTTTTAATGATAGTAACAGTACTCGACTGCTACACATTAATTCAATGGTGTATTAAATTAAAAAATAGCTAGTGTGCATAAAAGCTGAATAAATAATAATAAAAATAGTATAAATCTTGCATATGACAACAAATCTGAATACAAACCAGATTGTAATGAACTAAGAATTGCATCTCTAATGTAACCTATGTTATTAATATAAAAAAGCTAAATGAAGAAAAACTCATGGTCTTCAACCAATTGAACATTGAATATTTATTTGTTTATTTTAAGTCATACCGAGAAAGATAAGCAAAACGTTAGCTTTCCTCCACAGCCGACAGAGGGCTTGGGTAATATTTTTACAGCGTCTTCCCAAGGTATTTCACTGGAATCCTCATTCTGTGGATAGGTGAAACTAATTTCAGTACCAAAGGATGTCCTCTGAAAGCAAACCACGGGATCACCTGATTCATTAACTCCAGAATTTTCCCTTCATAGTGAGCAACTGACTTTTTGCTGCTGAATCTCGCCAGATTCCAATATTCACTTTGAATGTTAGTCACCAAATTTGTTAAGCTTTTTTGACTCATGCATTCGACATTTCGACTCAGGCATTAATACCATGTCATCTACATCCTCCTCGTCAGAAGATATGATATCCAATGCCCTATCATAATCAATCAACAAACTTAAGAAAGCTATCTTTATCAAGTAAACCTTCAAAATAAAAGTTGATGTGAGGACTTTAACTAAAAGACCTAATTTTATAAACCTCAGTGTTTTGCAACATTTATACAAGGAAGTTTAATGCAGGAACTGCCTGACAGAAATTAAAAGTTTAATGCAAGAACTGTTAGATAGAAACTAAAAATTTAATCCATACTACAACCTCGTAGCCTGGGGTAAGTGCGACAGGCAACGGGGTCGCACTTGCCCCGGAAGGTAGGAATGAATGGTTACGACGGTGAAAGTGTAACCCCCCATCTAAACTAAATGTAATGACCTAAGATCCAAAATTTAAAGTAAAGCAAGGAAAACCAATCCATGAAGAAGAGAAAACAAGATATAGTTCTTACCTAACACCTCCAATGCATTGATTCAGAGGGAACTGCGGAATAGCCTCTCCTCACAACCAACTAAGACTACGAGATGAACAGACGGGTATGTTTCCTAAGCATGTGGAACAAGAACTTAAGGGATAAGTATTACAAAGTCGTTGCCTCTGGTTCCATTATAATGTATGGAATATGTTGCACTACCACCACTAGCTTCAAGAATGGAAATACGATCTTCCTAAAGGGAGGTCGCACTTACCCCACCTTACCTTACATATCTTATACTAATATGTATCATTTTTCGTGGGTTTAAAGAAAATTTTTTGAATATTTTCGTTTCAATTCAGTACTGATTTAGCTTAAAGACTTTTGCGATTTTTGCTTCTAAGGGGGGGCAGCTGCCCCCTCCTGCCCCTTGTTGCTACGCCCATGGATGGAGCACATGAATTGGTTCATTTAACTAGTTATTGTTTATCTATAACCACATTATTAAAAAACTCTTTATTCTTTCAGATGAACCAAGTTACTGGCTACATTGATGCATCCAATGTGTATGGCTCAAGTTCGTCTTCTCAGAGAAATCTAAGAGCATTATCAGGAGGCCGTTTAAAAGTACAACCATCTAATCCTTCCCAGGAAGTAAAGCAGCAAAGTAGGAGAGACAAAGGCCTTCTACCGGGCAGCCGCGATCAATGCACTGATGAATTTGATGAGAAAGAATGTTTTGATGCTGGTTAGTGAGATTTGCATATGCATTCATCATTTAATGCTGAAATTTCTGGCTCTTTTCTTCAGTTTTTAAGCTTTGACGAAAAAATTTTCTCATTGAAGGCATAAATTAACTATAGTGATAGCACCAAAGTGATCAAGCTAGTTATAACTAGCTTGATCACTTTGGTGTTTTCTTATTTATCATTTGCCAACATTTGGATATCACATGTTCAACCTTTTCACATTTTTTTGAACACACAGGTGATGTCCGAGCCAATGAGCAGCCTGAATTGGCACTTATGCACACTTTGTGGGTCAGAGAGCACAATCGCATTGCTGATGCACTGTCTGAAATGCATACCAATTGGTCTGATGAACAGTTATTCCAAGAATCTAGGAGAATAGTTGCAGCAGAAATGCAACATATAACATACAATGAATTCCTTCCAATTATATTAGGTAAATAATTAATTTATAGCAAGAATTATCTCATGCCAGCGTTTTAACATTATAGTTCATGACATTATTTCTATACAGGAAAGGAGTACATGGACAAATTCCAACTGACTCCATTAGTGACCAGTGGAGGAAACCATACTCACTTATATGATGCAGACCTAAATGCTGGAATAACAAATGTATTCGCAACAGCAGCATTCCGTTTTGGTCACTCTTTAATTCAAGGAAATATACAGTAAGTTCTTTCAGCTTTCTGAAAATAGTGAATAAGTTTCCAACCCAACAAGTCTGTCTAAGATCTCACTATTTACATCAGTATGTAGTTCTTACGGCAGGGCCATATTGTTTCATCCTTTCTCAAGCGATTGAAGTTATAAAGGTAAGCCTATATATATCACCCTTGGATTTTTGAAACTTTTTCTATCAAATGTAAAAGAGAAAGCAAACTTTAAACTGAAAAAATACTAAATATATGTTTTCATTAAGCTGAAAATATATACCTACATAATTAGACATTCATGATATCATTTTATTTCAAGGCCTCAATTTAAAATTTACAATTTTAACTGTGAATATGTATTGCCCGGGAGGTAGCGGTGAGATGCATCGCCTTATTTATTGTTCTGTGTCAATTTAGTAGGCAATTTTATGTTTTTGTAAGGCATCCAATGGGTTGAGAAGTTAATGGATATCATTTTCATTTGCAGGAGCTTTACCAAATTTGGCACGGTGAAACAATCCCTCCAGTTGTCCAAAAACCAATTCTCACCATTTACTCTTTATGAGGAGGGAGCAGTGGATGACTTTGTGAGAGGCCTCTCAACACAAACTTGTCAACGCTTTGATCGATTCTTCACTCCTGAGGTATCGATGAAATAAACCAAGGTTACCTCCTCAAAATAAATCCTGTGCTGATGCATAAAATATAAAGTCTCTACTATATATTTTACGCATCAGTATTAACTGAATTTAAAATTTTACTGTAAAAACCTTTGTTTACTGGTAAACAGCTATAGCTTCAAGTACGTCACTTGAGTGTGAACTTTTAAACTGCCATTGGAGGTCAAAGAGAGCTGGAAAATTATAGTATAACTTTCACATGCTCTTGAAATTCTGAATAATAAAAATCAAACATATATTATCACTGAAAAGTCTTCAACCCTTATCCTGACAAAGTGGATGAATGAAAACTTATCATAACTAACGCCTCTGAATTTCAATGACTTCATTACGAAATGTTTAACGAGGGAAATCCAAAGGTTTCCTGGGCCCAATTCATATACGTTGGTTGTCCTTTCATAGACCTAACGGTATAGATAAGTGCTCCCTTGCAAAAATATTTTCTATAGAAATTTGATGTTTTTGGTCTATTAGATAAAATAATAAACATAATTAACATGATATCTACTCTTTCAGTTAACCAATCACTTATTCCAAGGAGATCTACCCTTTGGCTTGGACTTGGTTGCCCTAAACATTCAGAGGGGCAGGGACCATGGTATTGCCCCCTATGCAGAGTGGAGAGAAGTCTGCGGATACAAGAAGCCAACTAGATGGGAGGACCTTCTAGAAGTCATGGAAAGAGAGGTTAGGCAAAAAATAGAACACTAAACTCAATGAATTTCCAACTACATGCTTACAAAATGTTTTAAAATTTAATCACAACTAATAAGTAAATATGTTCCAGTACATAATGCACAATTCAATAATGGGTTATGCATTGCAGAACCTGTTTGAAGGCTACTGACTCACGTATCTGAAATATTTACTGACATTATTTTATCTATGTTACTCTCTATGTCTTAACTCATGAAGAGGACATTGTTTAAAACAAAGATAAATAGACTGGGAGTTAAACTAGACGTATTAATATTTTTGTCTCACATAGAAGACAGCACATTGATGTGGTCTGTAACATGCTGCAACCTAATGGGCGAATCTAAATCTACTCACAAATTTGTAATTGGGATATCCTGGCTGTTTTACTATGTGACCGTTCATACCAACATTCGTATTTTTTTCTCTCGTGTCGGACATTGGTAAAAGTCTCGGAAAAATTTTTTAAAAATAGAAATATGATGGTAGAGTGCATGGAATTTTTTAGACCCATCAGAAGTGATTTTGAAACCCTTCATACTGTAAGTCGCCAAGACCCTCTCGTCATTGTCGACCGGGGATCGATTAGGAAAATCGCACAGAAAAATGGAAGAACTCATGTCCTGAACAATCACACTTTATTCTTACTTCAGTTGTGTACACACGCCGACTACCCAGCATACTGTTGCCTTCCTCTGGTCAGCGTTTCCATCATTCTCTCGGGTGCATAGCAGGATCACATTCTTAAGCAAGATGTCTTACCTTACGTGGCCATGCGAGCACTTTCTGTAGCCGAAGGGGTTGGGTGGTGGGGGATAGCGGGAACCGAAAGGAAAGTAGTTATCACTGTCTTTAAATGGATTGGAATCTAAAGGAAATGAGGCAAGGATGACGATAGTCGCCTCTTGCAATACTCTATGGAAGCATCGTCCCATATAGAGTACAATATTTCCAATGCCACATGTTTCCTGTTAGCGTTCAAAGTAAACAAATGAATGGGACTGCATGCTCATGGCTTGTGTTTGTTTTTCAAAGATTTTACGCAAGTTTACATCCTAACTTAGTGAAAAATGTTATTCATAAACTATGACAATTTATCGGATGAACGAAAGTTTCAAAGGTGGTGATAATTACTCACCAAGTAAAAAAAAAATTATTCAGCCTCCTTCCCCTATTTTCCTATTCTAATATTTGCAGAAAAAAAATTGAAATTTGAGAAAAAATTATGATACAGGATGAAAAAGAATAATAAAAAAGCCAGAATTATCTTGCTCACTGTACGTTGAAAGTTGGCTTTATTACAGATAAAATAGTGAAAAAAATATCCCTCTTCCTTTACAGTAAGATCACATTTTTCACTGAAAAGAAGAAAGGGTCAAAATTTACTCCTATCTACTTGGGCTGCAATTCAGTATTAATCACTTAAAGACTTTGGAAATCATTAGACCACATTACTGGTGCTATTGTTGCCAATATCCCACTTTGAGGACGATCTGTATCTTTAGTACCATTAGTGCTGCAGAAGTCAGATGCAACACAAAATATCACAAAAATGTGGCTGGTTCTAAAAATATAAGTTTCAAAATTTAAGGATCAAAATCCAAAATACAGTAGCGAATGTGTTAAAAGGAAATATACCTTCAGGTCCATTAACAGACCTGAATAAGTTTCAATAAGATTTAAAACAGATTAGACTCTAGAACATTGCTTTCGATAAGGTATGGAATGGAAGACAGCCTGAGTAGTATTTCTTATCAACTGTGAAAAATGTAGTGCAAAATAATAATCTTAATATTAACGAGGGATTCCACATGGGACAATCTTCAATGACAAAAAAGCAAAGCCATATGAAAATTTTGATCCCAATTGTATATTAACCGCTCCTAAACCTGAGTGAAAAAATTCTCTTTAAATTTGTAACTACAAGGTTGTTCTACAGAGATGCTCCGATGCCCATGAATAGCTTGGAAACATGTATGCAATATAAAGTCAAATGTCACTAATTGTGTTTATCCCTCACACTCGGAGATATTTTGAAAAACTTATTTAATTCTTAATAATTAGAAGGGCTAAATTTTAGTTACGTTTCTGTTATGCCCCATTAAAAATATAAATTTGGCCCTGGAGCAGCTTTATGAAATATTAAACTAATATATTCCATTTTCCATTAATTCCAGACTGTTGAGGTTCTAAGAGGGGTCTATAACACAGTGTCTGAGATAGATCTTTTCATTGGTGGAGTGGGCGAGCGTGGGGGCCTGGGTGGTTCATCATCGCTACTGGGACCAACATTTGCCTGCCTAGTTGGAGACCAGTTTGCACGTCTGAGAAGAGGAGATCGATTTTATTATGAGGAGGGAGACCAACCATCCTCCTTCAATGATCGTAAGTCCCATTTAATAAATTCCTTTCAAATGATCAAATATCATCGTCATAAGCATATATTTTCATGATACATATGTACTAATACTCCTTTTTTTATGTAACAGCAGGCAGTGGTGCAGCGAGGGGGGGTTTTGGGGGACAAAACCCCCCCAGAGCTAAGAGAAATTTTTAAATTTAATCCATTTTACTTAATGGATTGATATTACCTATAGAATAGTGTTAGGATTAATCAAATACCCCTCAGAAAGCCGTAAAACTCGCCATTTTGAACCATTAATCTTAAAAAAAATTTCTGGAGGGCCCCCACAACTCCCACTTACCCTGGCGGGTATGCAATACCCCCACACCCCAAAGTATTAGTTGCGCCTAAAACCCCCCTAGCCTTAATTCTTAGCTGCACCCCTGACAGCAGGAAACATTGTATGGAAAACTTTGGAAAATTTCACATTATTATGAGACATGCAACCAGTTATGTGGACAAGTCCACATCAGCACGACTTGAAATTAGAAAAAAAGGGTGACGATCTGGACTCTTTGACAAAACCGTCTTGGAACAATTAAATTATGTGAAATTTTACAAATTTTCATTTTCACAATGAAAAAAGAATAAAATTACAGACAGCTTACCTTGAAAGTTCAATGGCAGGAAGTACTTGACGCAATTGCCACCACTAAAAGATTTCATTTCAATTTGTTGACAGTGGAACATATCCATGGGCCCCTCATCCCCTCTAGAAGCAAAAGTAAATTTAGATCAAAACGAAAGTTAACCCTTAACCAGTGACGTGCGGTCTGAGAGACAGCTGCATTTCTAAAATTATGTCTTAAAATTTAACGTTCCTTTTATTAATTTCTGTAAATTTGCAATTGAAATCGATTAGCGGTCTGTGAGACCGTACGTCACTTACTAAGAATGCATCAAGAAAAGGAATAAGCGGGATAAATTTCATGGCTACTTACTACTTAGCCTTCCAACTTTAACATTTAAGGCCTTTTTTGAATCTGGCGAAATATTGATACACAAATATAATAATTATAACTCAAGTGTTTTTGGCATCAGTTTTTTGGTCCTGCTTCAGATCACAATTTTTTATGACAAATTGTTTCGTATTGGGAGTGTAAAAATGTTAATATAAGTTTTAAAATAGATAAGCATTCAAAGAAAAATTAAACAGAACAATAAAAATGGCGTAGCAATATTTTATGAATTTTTAATTTATTGCGGTCTCCCAGACCGCACGCCACTGGTAGTGTAACAAGAATTGCACGTCACTGGTTATGGGTTAAGTGAAATTTTTCTTTAAATCCAAGAAAAGAGATGTTAGTATAAAACACGTAATTAGAATAAAAATATATTTTTTCGAGCAAATAATTTTAAAAACCAATAAAGAGCTGTTACATATTGTTTTGAAATATTGATTTCCTTAACCTTCACTGAGTTACAACGTGAAAGACTTGCCCCCCTATAGTTTTGATCCTAGGCACGCCCTTAAACATATCCATTGACCTACCTCTTCATTTTATGCAAACAGGAGAGAATGCAGATCACTGTGTTCATTTATTAACATCATAAATGAAGTATAAATTTAATTATAAAAAACAATTGAAAACAAAACCATATAGTATGCATAATGTTCCACAAGCTATGCCACTTTTTATGCCATATGTATATGTCATATATATGCCACTTTTATGTACATATGTCTATATTTGTGACTGTCCCCAATTAAAATTTACATCACACTCGTAACAACTGAAGAGGCTGAGTATTTGCATACAATCAAAATGTAAAGAGATATGGGGCAAGCTTTTAAAAATTAAATCAAATTCCTATGAATTCAAGATTTGATTGGTTCTGATCTAATGATTGGATATGAAATTCAATTGCATTAATGGAAGGGAAAAAAATTGAACCTAACAAAATTTCACAGACTTCCGCAAACTATAATTTCGTGCTTCATAAGTTTGTGGAATTATTGCCATTTTCATGGTAATTCACAAAGTTATGCTTACGACCATCAAGTGAATCCAAGGACCTTGAATCATCATCACCTATCACCATTTTCAATGCACGAGAATGGATGCATAAATTAAAAATAATTTTAATCCACTAAGCATGATGCCCTCAATGCCATAGTTTCCCAGAAAATAAGTACATATGTGCATTATGAAGTAAAGTATTGCAATTACCCAAATATGGTTACTTATATGTTATGGCAAGATTATCTGTAGATAAATTCTCCAGTTTATGGGCGTACCCAGCGACAGGCAAGAGGGGGCAGTTGCCCCCCTTGGAAGCAAATGTCGCAAATGTTTCTAAGGAAAATGATATTTTTTTCAAGTAAATAATTTAAAAAACTAATAAAGAGCTGTTACAGTTTCCTTAAAATGTTGGTTTCATTCGTCTTTTCCATGCTTCAATCTTACCTACAACTTGAACAACCATGGCTTGCCCCCGCCCCCTAGTTTTGATCCTGGGTACGCTCTTGCTCCAGTTAACCATACAATTGCCCCTAATTATTAAAAATGTGAAGTAATTTTTGTCAGGTGTACTAAGTATCACAAGAATATAATTATATATTATTTTCCAGGTCAATTGGAACAACTAAGGAAAGCTAGTTTGGCAAGAATTCTCTGTGACAACTCAGATGATGTAGCAGTAATGCAGCCATTGGCATTTTACAAAGCAACATTTCTGTAAGTTTCGAGCGGCAAATTATGATATTTTGTACTTGGCTCTATTGATTGGACTTATCATAAAACTTCAAATTTAATAACAATATTTAATGCAAAAAAATCTAATTGCATAAATGTTGAGGAAACTAACACATCTCCAATGCAAGTCCCTCTCTCATCAAAACAATAATTACAGCTTCCTAATTTTTGTCTTCTCAACCCAAATGCCTTTGCACTTATAATTAGTCTTAAAACTAACACAGCATGGGCACCACACACCCTATAACTTTGAAATTCCCAGTCTAAAAGATGCATCAAGTTTACAACCCCCATCTTTCTTCTGAATTATGCTCCTCCCTTCTCTAGCAAACACATTTCAAATCCAAACATCAATGACAAGGAAATATATTGGGTCAGCCTACACCCACAAATGTTGCATAACCACCTTAATTTCACATGGTGCTAATTTCAATAACTCTCAATTTCACACACCTAAACAGAGATAAATTGTGATGTACCTATATAAACTCATTCTCCACAAATATTATATTCTTCGCATATCTTCCGCCTATGTACACAATTTTTCCTTCCAAAAGAAAGAGCTAAAAGACTCCCTTAATCAAAATGTTCTTTTCCTGAAAATTCTCATCTGAATATCCACATTACCTCTACTGCCTGCAGTGTTTCTACTTCATTCCGACAGGTATTCAGCAATGTTAAAGTAAAAAAGGAATATAAATGTTCATATTTATAACTATTCATGACAACCGAATATTTTTTCATTAATGTATACATACCTTTTGAGTATTCTGGTGCCACACTATTCCCACCAGAAAAAAGGATATGTTCATAGGCAATTAACTAAAATTGATTTTTAACTGCATTTTAAAGGTGCTCAAGGTATTGAACACTGAAAAGTAATGAATGATGATAAAAGATGGATATGCCAAGAAAATATTAGCCACGAAAGGCCACTAAAAAAAATAATTTATTTACAGAAACCAGCGTGTACCTTGTGAGAGCAGTGCCATTCCCAGAGTTGACCTCAGAGCTTGGGCTCAAGAAATCCCTGCAGCTGCATAACACTCTTCACTTCATCTCATCTCAACCTCGATCTGTTTAACTCCAATTCTTTCTGATACAAACAGGTTTAGAACAAAGTTAATAAAAGACTGATTAATAAGAAATAATAAATCTATAGTGGCCCAAAATGCATTATTTATATTATTCATTAAAACTCATCTCCTACCCGAGAAGCACTTCCAGTATTTCAATCCAAAAGGCATCATCAAAACCAGTGGCAGATCTATGGAGGGATGGGCTAAGGGGGCTATGAACTCCCCTTGGGTATCCAATTTACACTAGAGATAATGGTAATTTTGTTCAGCCCCCATTACTACTGGTAGGTTACCCCCCTCTTAGCCCTCCCCTTGTCCCTATCCTGGATCCGCCACTGATCACAATCACAATCCAAACACTTATAAATGAATATTTTGTCATAATTTGGGTCCAGTTGGATTCAAACTAAATTATGTACCAGAATGCCATTACTTTTAGCCTTACAACACCTCAACCTACATAAGACTCTGCCTCCAAAAGGCACCTTATAGGCGCCTTTTGGAGGCACCCACAAGGGCGTACCCAGGATCAAAACTAGGGGGGGGCAAGCCATGGTTGTTCAAGTTGTAGGTAAGATTGAAGAATGGAAAAGGTGAATGAAACCAACATTGTAAGGAATCTGTAACAGCTTTTTATTAGTTTTTTAAATTATTTGCTTAAAAAAATATTATTTTCCTTAAAGACATTTGCGTCTTTTGCTTCCAAGGGGGGCAGCTGCCCCTCGCTGGGTATGCCCATGGGCACCCACAAGGCACATAAAAGGTGCCTTGACCTTCTAGCCTAAATGCGCTTTATAGGCACCTAAAAAAGGCGCGTTAAAAAGGTGACTTAAAGGCACATGTAAAAGTCTAACTTTTACAATACCTTCAGAGGTTGTACAATGAAATGACATTTCTCAACCCATTTTCAGTACATACCAGCTATGCTAGTTTCAATTTCTAAGATTGAATTATTTTTCAAGGGTTCATTTCCTATAAAGAAAACTATATAAGAAAACTATAAGTGAAAATTAAGTTCCTCCAAATGACATACCTGAAATCTTAATTAATCTGGTAATTTCACTGACACTAGTTCTCAATCTTGCCTTCATGTGGACCACTTACCACTTCATTGACCCCTTGACTCTGAAACAATTAGGCAATATATCACTATTATATCAACTAAAATATAGTTCTATATGCAGCCAAAGACATAAGCAAATAAAAAGAATTTTTTATCTAAATAACAAATTAAAGTTAATCCAGACAAGATTTCTTTGGACATTGATTTCTAAGCCACTTCCCAATTGTATCTGCAGATTTTTTGCCGACTGTAGCAAAGGGAAAATCTTAAAAATATCCACAGCGTGTAGGTACCTAGGGAATAAAAAATGAAATTTCCAAATAAGATCTTTGAATGCTTCTGTCAAAGTTACCATGAAAATTTAATAGTGATTATGAAAATAGAATAACTAGCCCAAGTAGTAAATGGAAAAACTTACCTTAGATGACTTTAAAAGTTTCTGTAGATTTCAAGCCTTTCTTATTTGCACTGCCTTGAATGTTATACATATTAAACAGAAAACCCTAAAGGCAACACTTTTCTCTTTGGGGACGACACATTTCGTCCCAGTCGTCACCTCCAACTCTGCTGAAATATTCCACCTGCATTGGAAATACATTCCAACATTATATGCACATTAATAAATAGGAATGGGGGGCACAGTGAAATACTATAAAATAGGTTTTCCTTCGTTATCCAACCTTTTTGAAATTTCATTTAATACCTTGAGGACAGGATCTTTAAGGACATTAAATAATTAAGGTTAGGCAAAAATGAATGATTATATTTGCCCGAAACAATCTGAAAATGATTGAAATTCAGCCATGCTATTGTTAATAGTCACTCCAAGCTCTGGTTTAATTAATTTTAAAGATTGACTGATTAAAAATATGCACTTCCTTCATTGATGATCTGCTCCAATTTTGAACTGAAGAATTCGCATACAGAACATGCAAATGTATGTCAATGAATCTCTGTTTTGGTTAAAACTCCTCCCAAATGTTTTAAGAGATATATGTATTGGTATTTTTATTATTTGATATCATTTAAAGATTAATTAGCTGATAGCATAAAAATTTTAATGGTGGTATAAGTTTGGCCATGGGATGGGGATACAATGATTTTCTAGTTCAGAAATCATGCTTGGGTCTTTAGGCATAGGCAGTTGAATTGTCTCTTGGCACACATGGCATCCAAAAGCAACGCGCAAAGGTCGATTTAGGGGAAGAATGGAGAAGACTTCGCCTATCACTTGAACTGATTTCTGAAAACCAGTACAGTATGAGTGCTTCCAACTTTGCAATAGCCAGTCAAAATAAGTTGTCTTTCAAAAGTATTAACTCACAGCAAAATAATCATGGTTATCCTCATTCTTAAAGCATGATTTCCACTCCTTAAGGCATGATTCCCAGTCACTGGAGTCTTGTGATGCCCTATATCCACTTGGGGGGAACAGCCTCTACAGAATTGTCTTCAATGAAGTGGACGATACTGTACCTACTTCAAAACCTTTAGAATATATGTATAAGTTCACTTTGAGTAAAATGACGTGTAAGGTTAATAGGAATCAGGACTTTAAAATAAAAAACAATGATGCAAATTCCATTAATGAAATGTCCTCAAACTTCATGCAATATTCAAAATGTCAATAAGTGCAATTAAACAATTTAAACTTACTTTTCGATGAGACTCCATTTCTAGGTACCTTTTTACGAAATTGCGAACCTCAGTCTCGGTCCTGGCAGTTACAAAATGAACTTTATTATGAAGTTCCAGGCATAAGCGACGGCATTTAGGTGGATATTCACTACACTAAGTTTTAATAATCGCGTCACCTTTAAGTTCTTCTCGTGTTCTGTGCCCAAGGCGTCAATTCTGGTTCTTTATTCAGTTTATATGCAACATCATATAATAAGCTTCCTTTCTGTGGAGCCATGGTGACCCACTCATAACCGCTCGTAAATTGGATGTACAGATTTCCTTCACACATTCGATTTATGAATTTTCAGAGATACGAGCATTCAAAATTTTCAAATTTCGAATTTGGCGCCTTTCGAATTGGCCGATGCAATGCAGTGTGGCGTTGGGGAACTCTCACTGTGGGCACAATCTGAACAAAGTATCATTGAATCCGCTTGGAATTTAGGAGCTGTTCAGCGTTTTGCCTGTTCTCCGTCACCGCAGGGAGCCATTTTTTTGGCTCCGGCTGCGTCGCACGCCCAGCCAGATCAGTTCGTCACAATTGTGAGTTACCCCATGTGTGTAATGCAGTGTTGCGTTCTGCAGGGTAGCCGTACTCCTCGATTCCTTGCACACAGTCCGGCTGGCGAGAGTTGTCTGTTGACAGCACAATAGGAGGGGTGGATAACCCTGCGCCATCAGGGTTTACAGCCAATCGCTGTTCCCCAGACGCACCTCATACCCTCGCCTAGTCATACAACGTCGTCAAATGCATAAGGAGCAACGAAATAAACATGAGCACCAAAACAAGCTTTCTTTGAATCACCAAAACAAGTGATTCTTCCTCTGGGTCCTTCACACTCGTAGTCCCTTCCAGCTCTTTACATTGCAGAACCCTTTGTAGGCTTCTCCCTTTCTCACCTGGCAACATTGCCCCCTACCCCGACCTAGACCATTCTGCGTGTCATCGGACAACTCTCAGCAGCCGCACTGTAGGTTTATCAACTTAGGAACAAGGTTTTGGAACATCTAGTTCGTATATCGGACTTACTGTATTTGGGAAGATATCAACCCTTGATTGCATCATGCCGCATTCTTCTGTTGAGAGACTGAAACGAATTTTCCTGTTTATGTATATTTCTGTTTAATTTAATTGCGTTTATTAAATACGGTTACAAACATACGAACTTCTATATTACGAACCTCCAGTTTTTTGGTTCCGCAAACTTTGTAATAACGAGAGTCTACTGTATATGTCGTGTATATTCATGATCTATGTTGAACTTTCATCAGTTAAGTCACCCGTAGACTCAAAATAGGCAGATTTTACAAGTCCATCTAGGTCATCATACAAAAGGTAATGGTGCGGCTATCTGCACCATATTACACCAAAACATGCAGTGCATCCGCAACAAAGTGCCGATTCTGAACGCGCTTTTGTGTGGTCAAGACATCACGGTGCTTTGTGTAAGTGAACACTGGTGCAACAACGACGAAATGCAATCTTTTGTGTTTGAGGGGTACTCTCTGGCTGACTATTTCTGCCGAACAGAATACAAAAATGGGGGGGTGTGCATTTTTGTGAATAGTAAATATAGTTATAAGGCCTCGGCTTTTAAAAAAGTAATCGGTAAAGAGAGATGCTTAGAAATTGCAGCAGTCGAAATAACTATCGACCCAAGTACAGGAAATGTGCTGATTATGTGCCTATACAGACCTCCTGGTGGTAATAGTGACGAATTCTTTGAAAGATTTGAGCAATTATTACACTTAAGTGTTGGTAAGAAAAAGAAAGTGTTAATTTGTGGGGATTTTAATATTGAAATGTCCTCACACAATGCCAATTCCACCAAACTCAGAGAACTTATGGGTCTTTATGGGTTAAATTCTCTGATAAACTCACCGACCAGAGAAACAGCCACTACATCAAAAAATATCGATCTGGTTATCACTAATTTGCAACTGACAGAAAATGAACACTCAAAGGTTATAAATCTAGGAATTTCAGACCATTATGCTCAAATGATACGTATCCCCAAGGAAAAGGATGTAATCTACAAGAGGTACAAAAGGTTCTACCCAAAAGATAGAGTAAATGCCTTCTGTGATAAATTATGTGAAACTTCCTGGGACAAATTACTCAACATGAAGTGTATACAGGACATGTACATGTATTTCATTAGTAATGTAAAGCTCATCTTTGAGGAATTCTTTCCCAGAAAATTAGTGCCAATGAAGTGTCATGAGAGTAACAAGGGTTGGGTGACAGATGAAATAAGGGCTGCTAGCGTTAATTTTAGGGAATTATGTCAATTAAGAAAAGGGCAGAAGGGCTACGACCTCAATAGTAACTACTTTCAGAGTTACAAAAAAGCATACAGGGACCTTATAGTTCAAACCAAGAAAGCTTACTACAGCAGACTTATCAGTCAAGCTGAAAATGTGACCAAAACATCATGGCGAATAGTAAGAAAGGCAACAAACTCTAAGGTAAACAGGAGTGGAAATTTAACAATAAAAAATGGGGAAGGGATAAACTTGGCCGATCCTATGCAAGTGGCAGTTTTTGCCAATAAGTACCTCGCAACTGTACCCCTACAATTACATAGCTCAATAATAAGTAGTGACAGATTCAGTACGGGGCACTGTCAACACATGTGCTCCTCTATGGTCCTCTTTCCGGTAACAGAAAATGAGGTATTGATGTGCATAAATAGCCTGAAAGACAAACCATCAGTTGGGATAGACGATATTCCTTCCTTCATCCTAAAAAAATGCTCTAAAGCTATAATTAAGCCCTTAGCTTTCATAATAAATGAGTCCTTTAATAAGGGTGAGTTTCCAAACTATTTAAAAATAGCTAAAATAAAACTGATCCACAAAAAAGGTGATGTGGACAACATAGGAAATTACCGGCCAGTATCCTTGCTGACTAATATATCTAAAATTTTTGAGCTAATGATAAGAGACAGGATTATGAACTTTGTCGTCCAATCCAAATTATTAAACATGGAACAGTTTGGATTCCAAAAGGGGAGAAGCACCAATGATGCGATTGCATGCTTTCTGAAAAAAATCATGACCTCATGGGACAGGAATGAATTCTCGGTGGGTATATTCAATGACCTTTCTCGTGCATTTGACACAGTAGATCACAAAATCCTTCTCATTAAATGTGAGCACTATGGGATCAGGGGAATCGTTCATAAATGGTTGCAATCATATCTAGAGGATAGGCAACAGATGGTAGAGGTTGAGGGTACAGGCATCAACAACATTGTTACAAACTACTTATCTCCCATAGAAATAATAAATGTAGGGGTACCACAGGGCAGTATTTTGGGGCCCCTCTTATTCTTACTATACATCAATGATTTGCCGAGGTTTATTAAAAACAATGATATAGTGTTATATGCTGATGATACATCTCTAGCAATGAGCCACAGGGATCCTGAGCTGCTGCAAACGAAGCTGGAGAGTTCACTACTACTCCTAGAAAAGTGGTTCAACCTTAATAAACTTTCTGTAAATGTTAAGAAAACGAATTACATTCAATTTAAAAAAAAGAGGGAAGTGCCTCAGTTAGAGGTATTCTTAAATGGTCAGCCCATAGAGAGGGTAAATAGCACCAAGTTTCTAGGTCTAGCTATTGATGATTCCCTAAATTGGGAGACCCATACCAATGCCCTATGCTCAACCCTGGCTAAAAGTGGATATGTTCTGAGAAATCTGGTAGATATTGTTGATTTAAATGTTCTAAAAATGGTATATTATGGTTATTTTGAATCCCATTTGTCCTATGGAATTATTTTCTGGGGATCGTCGCCTGGATTTCGTAGAGTTTTCGCAACACAAAGAAAAAGTATAAGGTATATACTAGCAAAGATACCCCCGTGGAAATCTTGCAAACCCTATTTCAGGGAATTAAAACTCCTAACGTTACCATCTATGTATATATACCACTTGTGTATGCATGTCAAAGATAATATAAAAGATCTCACTACCAATGCTCAAGTGCACGGACACTCCACTCGCCATAGTGGAGATGTACATATGTACTGCCACGCCACGGCAATGTACAATAAGAGCCCTTTTCACATGGCTATCAAGGTTTATAATGCTCTGCCGTCAACCATAAAAAAAGCTTCTACAAGGGCAATTTTCAAATCTAATCTTAAACTCTTTCTAGTCAACAAAGGCTATTATAGCACAACTCAGTTTCTAGAGGAATCTGCCTACCACAGAAGTGTCTGATTCTGACTTTGATTGTGTATGTATTTATTTTTGTGTATGACATGTCCTATATTTTACAATGTAAAGTCCTGGGACCAATAAAATTATTATTATTATCACATTTCGTGTGCTCTCAGGGATAATACCAATCCCTAACAACCTAAAAGGTTTCCTTGATAACATTATCCTGTAAGGTATGTAATCGCAGTATATGTCGTCTATATTTATGGACCAGTGGCGTAACTAGGAATATGCTTTGGGGGAGGAGATGAAATGGCCTGGGGGGGTGACCCCCCGAGCAACCAAGGGGGGTCCATGAAAATTTTTGAAAAATTACATGCCTTGAAATACATTTCACATCATTTTGGCACTTAAAATTTAACTTTGAGCAGATGCTGTTATTATTTGTCAAAACTATATGATAGCTTTAAATACGAGGGATGTTTTTTTAAAGGAAGGTTACTAATGAAACAATATATGTATTCCTCTAAAGAGATCAAGGTTCGGTATAAAAATATTTTTTATACGTGAATCTCAATCGGGATATCGGGTTTTCCTGAAAGATATTTGAAGTATTTCCAGTAGAGGCCTAATTTTCCTGAGACGATCAGTGTTGTCTGCATCTTCATCATTGACAAAGTGCAGGTAATGCATTATCAACTAAAATCTTTTCAGAGAAAAACTTTCGTAAAAAGTAGAAGTCTAAGTACCTATGTAGTCTCTGGTCTGATATAGCTTCAGTTCAGGCTTGCTAATAAAGCCCTTTGCCAAAATCAATGCCATAAAAAGTCTAATTTCATTATCACTGGAGATGGGTCGCTTCCAGTTCTGCTAGTTGTTGACTATGGAACTGGTATCGAGAACCGATCGCATAAAGTCGGTACAATGGAACCGGCTCGGTGTGGTGGCAAGAATTTGAATTTGACACCCAAAGCCGAAATGGTTTACAGCATATTCAAAGCCAAAAAGTGAAAAAATGATTTAAAAACGCTTTTATTACTTTCCAATTGCATGGAGTCCACAATTTTTTCTTTTGAAAGTTGCTTGCTAACACGTGCATTTAAGGATTCGTCAGCTTGTCGATCTTGCCAACATCATAACATTTCCGTAGCCGCGGCCGCTTTCAAACGAGCTGGCTTTTTGCCTGCCGCCGTCCATAGCACTTAGCAATTCTTTCAACTTACCATAGTTCTCTTTGTCAAACAAGTCGATTCGTACCGTTGGCGGCATGGTGCCCATTACAATCCCGGCCCAGCGATGCGACGCCTACGGCGTGAAATACACACAATGCTACATTGAGGCCGCTTTCATAAGATACGACTTTTTGCTTTCACGTGAAATTCAGGCGATTTCAGACAATACGGCTCTCTGCAACCCGTGGGCCGTGAACGGCAGCCAGCAGAAATTAGTTTCGTCTGAAAGTGGTCTTACGATAGAATTATATATACATACAGTAATCCTCCGACAAACGAGCAAGATACGTTCCGAGAGCTTGTTTGTACGTTGATAACCTATGCAAGGCATCGAAAAGAGTGGCTATCCTGCAGAATGCAACACTATACTTGATAATGACCTCTATGGTCGAAACATGTCGTACGGACGAAATAAATCTGTGGAAAGCAACGAAGTCTCCTTTTCATTTTCGTGTATGAATTCCACAAAGTTGAGCCGAAAACCATTGAATGTATTACAGTTTAGCGTTAGCTCAGTTTATCCCAAGTGTCGCTGCACCGGCGTGTTGAGCAGTTTATTGTTGAGGTTATAAAAACTGACAGTGAAGCATCAGAATAAGTTGTCAATTAAAAGCAACAATTTAAGCTACATTACAGAAATCAGAATATATTTTGAACTGACTCACAAGTTACAACAAATTAACGAATGATGTTGCCAGACGCTGGGGGAGTTTCACGATTGATCCTGCTGCTTTACTATCCAAGCAGTAAGCAAAATGTGCTCCTAGCATATTTTGTGCGGCCCTTCAAAATCTACATCGACCACTACTGTCATTATTTAAAGCCAATTCAGCACTACGGGCAACATTTCTGCCAAAAAAAAAGGAATATAAAGGGGAAAAATGTTGAATTTTTAAAATTAAAATCTGGAGAAAGAAACAGTGACTGCCTGATGTAATGTGACAGTTTGGTCGATCGCACTTTCCTTAACATGTGATATAAAACTTTTACTGGGCAAATAAAATTATGGAGACGATCTTTAGTTTTTTTACAGAGCTTTCCTGCCAATTTACATATTTAGTGAAATTACTTTCATTCACTTCTTGTGGTTGTTCATTTAAATTTGCTATTAATTCAGATAATAAGAGTTCATCCTTTGAACCGAGTATTGAGAACTGATGGGGGAGAACCAGACCGGTACCGAGAACTAAAAATTTAGGCACCTAACTCATCCTTAATTATCACATACATACATCATTCCACAACCTAATCCTTGCATTGGAACAAACGCCTGAATTTAGAGCATCCTCACGGCACTTATTGTCATATCTCTTTGTCTTCACTACAACATGGTTCAGAAAATCATCAGTGAAAAAAGTTCGAAACATTGCTGAGGAGAAACATCGGAACTAAGTGGAACACAAACACCTGCAACACCAGTAAATATTGGTTTCCCAAACCCATCTTCTACTTGGTCAACGTCATATTTAGTCCACTGGAAATGATTTTCTTGAGTACCTGGGGAAACATTTTGCGGCAAGATGTCTGAACTCTCAGCATCAGATAGTTCCTCACATGATTCATAATCATTGCTGCTTCTACACTCTAGGTCAGATTCACTTTCAAATGAGCTATACTCACTTCATGAGTCATCTTCTATTTCTAAGAAGGAACAAATTTCATCTATGTGAAATTTCTTTGCTTTACTTTTGGCCATCGTACACTGCACACCATACTATACGTATCACTAAAGAATACCCAAAAACTCCACTAGGGGGTTATAAGCTTCTTAACGCGTTGCGTACGGATGGCGATAATTCTTGTCATATTTTTCCCGAACGTTCCGGACGGATGACAAAGATTCTCGTCATTTAGGCGCGTCAACCTACACAATTTGAAAGCATACAATACGTATTCGCTTGCGATACACTTAAAATTGTTTAGGTTGACACGCCTAAATGATGTGAATCTTCGTCATCGTCCGGTACGTTCGGGAAAAAAATTACAAGAATTCTCGCCATCCGTACACAATGTGTTAATAAGAGTGTGACATCTATTGGGCAACATATAAACTACTAGCATAATAGTACCATTGCCCCTGAAAGGTTTCAGGAGTGAACGAACTAGACAACAGGTTTATCACGGAAATCTTCCAGGGTAGAACGTTTGGGGCAAAAGGGCAAGGCCAGGAACTTTTCCGGGTGTACCACTAAAGAGGTTAAAGTGAATGAAAGAATCAAGACTTTATATATTATACATTTTAATAATCTTACCTTCTTCAAAAAGTAATACACAAGAAACTTCATGCCAGAACATTGGGCATGACGGGTAATGCATACATTTAAAAATTTGTATGTACTTCAGATCAGTTAAATCCCAATGTGCATATTAATCAAAATATTTTTTTGTCATTAAAGCTATCCCTCCCATGGGCAAGACCATGAAAATAAGTTTTAAATGCATTAAATCTACATGCAATGGCTACTAGAAGTAGTCCTCTTACACAGGCTCAAAGTGATGGGTTTGAATCCAGCTTTTAGATATGACATATTGTACTGCCAGACATGGTCTGCGAGAAAACATGAGATGTTGAGCATAATAATGTAGGTAATGAGGGATGACGAGAAGATGAAAGTTTCAGTAAGCAAGTCTTGGAATGATAATGAGAAAACACCAAGTCGAAAATCTTGGCAGCCACCAAAAAAAACACACCAATATTGAGTTCATTCACGCCACTGAGTGATGAACCACACGTAATATACAGCCTACTCATTTTTTCACATTATTCAAGCATCATCCAAATTTAAACAAGTCACAAATGAACTGCAAACATAAAAATATCATCAATCTGTCAATGATTCACTATTAAGCATTTTCTCGAGAATACCGAAGGGCATTCCACAATGCTTTCTGTCCAAATGACTACCACAACTCCAGCTGTCTTGAAGAAACCAGTAGACGGAAATCTTTTGACTACATCTACCACCTAATCAAACTGGGCACACCACAGATCAAGAGCTGAAGCTACTTGAATGGAAATGATCAGTTAAACCACTTATAAAGTCAGAATTATATCTGATAACACTGGTATTTGCACAAAACCATTCAAAATATTATGGTTTATCAATATTTACGGATCGGTCCCATATTTTTATAAGAGTCAAATCGATCACCAACCCCACTATATCCAGAGCCACCACTGTATGCTGATGAGCCTCCCATAACTCCCATACCAACACCAGACGGTGGGTACATGGCTGAGGAAGATGAAACTCCACCCCCACCTGACGACCCATGGCCCACAACTCCTATTGGACCACCACTTCCACTCACCCACCTGAAACATGAAAATAAGCATCTTATAATGAAGAATGAAACAAACAAAAAAACAGATTTTAATGACAACATAAGTTCCAATAGAAAAAAAACTTCTTAAAAGCCATAAATAATGCACATCCAGTCTTTAACATACACCATTTTTAAGGGACATATCATCAATATGGACTACTCCCATCTTCACTTAGAATTAATGGACTAAGATTCAAGTAAAACAAGGTCGTATCTCAGCTTCCCTCAAACCAATCCTCATTTGGGGTCAAAGGAAAAAAAGTCAATTTCCATCAGATAGCTACAGAAGTAACAGGTACCAACAATACTCTTGTACCAAATTCACCAGCCATAATTCACCAAAAACTCCACATTTCAATATTCTATTCACAACTTCCAAACAACAATTTCCAATGCTAGATAATTAAACATTAATGGAATGAACAGGCCTTGGAATTTGATAATAACATTGTCCACTAATTTTGAGCGAGTAGAATGAGGGAGGTTTGAGTTGAAATGAAACTTCTAGAAGACATCCATATTTGGTGAGTTCAGTATTGATAACTATGATTAAATGTCAACATTCTCTATCTAATAATGTACAGTAGAGTACTGATTATCTGTGGCAATGGAGGGTAAGTTGAATTGGATGACCAAAAGCAAAAATTATCTTATGTTTCAGAAAACTTTCCACATTGGTTTTAGAACTATGTTATCTCAGCAGGTTTCGCACCTGTTCCATTGAAATATGTATTAATTTCCTTACAATATGTATAATTTTGCCCCAACGTTCATTAAATTTATTCTATAAAACATTTTATGAGCTTCAGAAAACCCCTTCTAGTATTTTCACAGGGACATTCAATAAATGTTTGAATAGACTCCCAAAAATGTAAACAGCAGACACTAAAAAAATGTCAATTGATAAAAAATCAGTTATTAGACCTATTTTAATTAGTATAATGCACCCCTCTTTTAATTCACCTTTACATATTCAACCAGACGTATTAAGTCATTCAGAAGGCTAATCCCATTGAAAAGATTTCAATCTTTCCTATATAGAGGTAGAAAATGTAATTGTAAGTCTAATGCCCCCTCCCTCTAGTTCAAGGAAAAAACTTCCCAAAATACAAGACTGCCCTTTGCAAATATTTTCTGCAGTAGGAAAACTTTTTGTGGGCAAATTGTAGCAAACTTGGTCCCTGCCTACAAGCGCAAACATGAGTGGTGGAGGGGAGTGGATTTACACTCGTAATATGACCCCGATAAATGCTGGATAATTAGAGCTCTTCTGTACTCAAAGACAAGGATTAAAAGATAAATATTTAATAGTAGCTAAATGTTGACCTCACTACATACAAATTAGTAGAAAATAAATAACATGCAAATGAAACAAGATACCAATCCACACGCAAAGTAATGTGCAGAAGTGAAATGATAGCAGTTCAAGTGAAGATGGTAAGGTAAGCTGAGTTAATTAGGAATTGCCAGAGTCAAAAGCATTTTTAAATTACAGAGAGCGACAATAATCTTTTTGTCAAAAATCTGGAGTCTATAATGTGGATTCACTCTCAGGAAAATAATAAGTACACTATTACTTAGATGCAGTACTTAATAGAATTAGTTTTTATAGTTTGAACAGTCTCTGTGTTCAAGACATTGTACTGCCTTCTAACGTTCCGCTTGAAAATCCAGACTGCATGATAATCTCAAGTGAGTCTGGTTACTATTGCTCTAGATTATTGACGCTCTACAGTACACAATAAAAAGTACCTCTCATCCAGTATACACTGAGCAACTTCAAAAATCAATATAATCATCAAGCCAAGAAAACTTGAAAAAATGTGGTATGATATACCTAATTTTGTTTGATGGCAAAGAATTTGCCAATTTAACATTTGAAATATATATTGAAATATAATTGTTCCAATACTTCACAAGGAGGGAATTGAGAAATATAGTGTAGGAACGAAATATGAATATGGCTAGCCACCATACAGCTTCCACGAGATAAATATCATGTTACCTTCCTAAAACTCTGGGCTTGAGAGCTGCTTCATTGTTTGATAAAAGTTGAAAGTTTTTTCAAAGGAAATTCCAAAGAAGCAAGAAATTCTGCATAGTACACATTTCATTATACTTTGGTGGTCAGAGAAGTGAAAGGGTTGTGGAAAAGAATGTGCTCAGATAAAAAGCAATGCACCCTGTAATTATGTACAAAGCTTTTAAGAGTTAAATCTATCACCACAGCTGATTCATTCAACAAGGGATGTATGCCATACTCCAAAGGTTTCTTTTAATACCTTTCACACTTAAATACCTTTTCCTTAACAAATTAAAACAGCCTGAGCAACCATGCTAGCAGAAACCCAACATGGCCTCCCATTCATACATACTATGAAAATCAGATATTAAAATTTCACAGTTATAACACAACTGAGCCCCACCTGTCCTTCCCTCTGGTGTGTAGGGAAGGAAAGCCACAATTCTTGGGGCCACAGACATCGTGAGAAGTGGTGGAGGAGGAGGGTTGAGGTGAGGCAGCGGCATGAGCCGCAGAGGAGAAGGTCGGGGTTGAATTGTAGGTGACATTCACGAGGTGACGCTGTCTGGGCTTGCCCTTGACCCCAATGCCGTCTCTGTGGGGTGACAAGGCACATAAGGCTCGAAAACTGACATAGTATACAATGAGAGCAAGGTATACAGAAACTTTCTGAAAGCATATTAACACACAAGAAAACAATCTTTAACTGAAATGCCCTAGAAATTTAGTACGTTCCCAACAAAAATATGTACAACACCCTTCATAGATTTGGTATATAAGGAAATGCTGCTTTAATAAATTGCAAATATTGTCTACAAGTTGACAATATGGATCTAATTACATGTACCGTTCCATCAGCAACTTGGTTCTGACATCTGACCCTGATTTTTTACTCTACGACATGCCAAAAAAGATAGCGCAGGCGAGCATTCTAAAAGCACCTTGCAGAGCAAAATTTACAATGCAGCCCCCTTATAACGAATTGATGAGAGAAGAGCTTTCAAAGACTAATTTTCCCATAAATTTGATCTTCAGGGAGCATGTCATGATCAGTACTGGTAACAATAATTTAACCAGAAGAGAGGGACAAAAATTCAATTTAATAACATAAGGTGAGCAAGAAATTCTGTAAGACCATCTTGAGTGCTTTCAGAAATCATGCAATCAGCTCTCTTCTATTTAAAGGCAGCATTTTTTTGCTGTAACTCCATTCCACAAATTCAATTCAAAATTCTGAAGTTAACACTCCATAAAGAATTATTCTGAATTACTCAAAAACAACAAATTGATCTCGTACAACTTTCAACCAGAAAATGAATTCCTAAGAACATTTCTGCTCCATTCAGTTCACCAAAATCCCATTGGAAGTACACTTCACAAGATACCAAATATTACCACAAAATCATTCCCATAAGTACATGAGTGCCTAAATATAACCTCATCGCCCATTTAATGGAAATCAGAAGGTTACTACACTGCTTCACCACCACTTAAAACCTGGAATTCATCTGCTGACTAATTATGGCTGCCGGATCCAGCATTCCATCTCTTGATACAAGATGGGGTTAGCAATGATCAAGATGAGTACTTGGGGCATTTCAGTTTGATCTCACTGGGAGTTTTAATTACCCAGGGAGCAACACATCCCACACCAATCAATTGCGTTATGAGTGAGCTGCAGTGCTTCCTTTGTTCATCATCATTCACTAGCCATAACTTCCCCATTGGCTGCGGACACTTCCAAAGAAATGGTGGTGAGTGATACCTGAGGTTCTTACCCTTAGCAGCTCTGGCGAGCGCTCCTGGGCAACCCATTCCAGTGGTGGATTTGAGGGCTAGAATGAGGTGGCATCTACTTTGAATGAGGCACATCAGGATAACCAGGTGGAGGATGTAAGATGCCAGGAAACTTGTGGTAGGTAGTCAGAGTTAAGGCTTTGGAGGAAAGGTTTAGGAAAAGGCAGCAGAGCACACCTACATCAAGTGGATTTTTTGGCTGAACTACTCAAGGAACCACCACCAACTTCATTATGGCAATTTGCCTCCATTTTCTCTCGTTTCACCCTTCCAGCACGGCATCCTCGACGAATTTTTTTCTTCTCTTTAGATGTCCTGCTTTGAATGGTGAAAGAAATAGGTCAAGGCACAGTTTTCTCATGCCTTTGCATCACGGAAGCCACTCCTTAATAGGGCCCTCAAAAGGTTATGCAACAATGCTGTAATTGCACCATTCAAAGTCAATTATTCCCACCCAAAATCAAAACTTCAACTGAAGAGGAAAAATAGCCTCAAAAATCACCCCTGTTAAAGCAAAATAACACGCTTCACTCCACCCAAATACCTACTTCAAACAACTGTGATGCAACTCCCACCTTGAAGAGTCAATGTCAATTTTAAACAGATTTTAATGCACTTAAGCTCATCAGCATTTTATAGAAAATTATCACAAAAAAAAAATAGGCTTAAAAAAATAAAATTTCCCTCCAATGATACCTGACACAAAAAAGTGCAAATACAGCATAGCTGAGAATTATATAAAGGCGCTCTTCCTCAATGCCTATTCGGTCACTTTGGAGGCAGCCAAAATTACCACACTATAAAAAAGATACAAAACACTGGTAAACAGCACTCAAGGAAAGCCAAATAATGGAGCCAACATGAGCGTAATCACGCTTCATATTGACAGATTAAAAAAATATGACAATCATGAGCGATTACTCATTAGTGACTACAAGTAAACCCATTGCCAGTAAAATAGGAGCCCAACAAACATTACGAAAAAAGATACCGCTCTTCTTCATTCATATCATTGACAGAGGGCTAATGGAACAATTAATCAAAGCACAAAAAATCAAAGTAATCTCAGGTGAGAGGAAAACAAATGGTAGCTTTTAAATTACGTGATTCTAATACATGCTCCAGAAACATTATTACAGCGGAATGATTGTACCAACAAATTGCTCAAAGGGAAGGGTCAGTTTGGTTCTACAGTTCTTAGTTCCTCCACTTCTTGAAGTTAAAATTAGAACCGATGTCAAAAAGAGTAGGTACCAAAACAATTGGTCCTAAAACCAGTTTGAAACCAGCTCACTTGTTAAGAGTGGGGGCTTCTCAATAACACAGTGAAATAACACGGTCAGGCATATAAAAAAATCTTTCAAATGAATCTAAATCAAATCATATGAAACAAAGACCATATGATTCATGCCACAAAATATAACTTTAATACGATTCATGAAAAACTTTCTTTTTTCTCTGATTGACAGATGTCATATAACAATCTCAATCAAGTGAGGAAGGGAGCCCCAATGATTTTTCTTCATAATTACATTATGACACGCACACACACTGCCCCAGAGGCCGTGTGTAATTTTTGACCTCTTAATTTATTATCACGCCATTTTGACCTTCAGAGGTCAAAAAAACAACAATATGGTTATATAAAAGGCACAACTGACTTGGACACCATTTAAAACCCACGGTTCCATACTTTGATCGTCATGATGGCTCTACATTTACCTCTATGACCTTTGAACTCTGTGTTATCCTTGGAGGTCATTTAGTGGATAAGACAGGTATTTGGACAATACCAATGACTTGGGAACCCTTTAACTATTTCCTGCCTGTGCCTACAATAGGAAAACATTTTCTGAGCTATGAGTAGCATGAGAATATTTTAAACCTCTTCATACAGAGCTCTTTTTTGGGGTGGAGTTACCCTGCTATTTTCGTCCCTCAAATTTGGGACCCAGCTCAACGTGGCACCCGTCCCTTACCCCGGCCACTGGACTACACCCTCTTACCCTACCATATCACCAATCCAGAGTAAATTTACAGCATTACCACTGCTTTTTCAACCAAAAATTGTATTTTATTTTCTATAATTTACTCTTCTCAAAGAATTACTTACATTTTTGCAAGTATTGTGGAATTTTAAACTGATTTCTAGTGTTACTAACAACAAAGTTTTAAATAAAAGGTAACAAGTCCGGAAGTCCATTATTTTTAACAGTAAAATTTTGTTTAAAAATTTCTTACGCACAGAACAAAATGAAGAATTCATTTCAAAGTATAAAAAATTGTAGTATGCAACAAAATACATCATTGAAAAAACTATTGACAACTTCGCAACGGATTCCTGGGGTGAGGATGATTCCAAATTTTGGTTTGGACCTGCGTTATGAGGTCAAAATTGAAAATTTTGCTTACACTCAACAAAACATAGGACCTTACCCCATAAGCAAGCCAATTTTCATGAATATTTCTCGAGGCGAAGTTACTAAATTAAGAGGTCATGAATGACAACCTCTGGGACAGTACACAACCTCTGTTTAATACAGAAAATTTTGATACTTGTGCTGAACTGTGTCAATTCAACACCTGATTTAACTGACCGAATTTATGGCAAAATTCTGTAGACTGAATGAGATGGCAATAGATTTGGTATTGATCCAAATCTATCGCAACGATATTACCAAATCCATAAAAATTGGTGGATACTTCTTATTGATAACACTCCATACCTAGCTAATATCACTCAATCACTACATAATTGTCAGCAGCCATAATTGCTCCAGCATAAAAATGATCATCATCAGTACCACTATCTAACCTCAAACTGTAACAATTTTTAACTGACACAATGATTCTGAGATGTAAATATTGCCACACTTAAGCAACACTACAGGTCAAATACCAAGTAATGAAGCCATGAAAAATAATTCTGTCACAAAACAAGAGTAGATGTCTGAAGAGGAGAGAACACGAAAAATTTAACAATAGATCATGTTACAGAAAAAGAATGGGGGTGCTGCGTACTTATGTAGGTAAACCAACTATATATAGTATTATCCAGAGGCAGTGTAATCTATCAATATTACAGTCTCTCAATTGAAGTTTGAATAGGGTGGTTTCCTATTATTTTTTTATTGCCTAAATCAAAAGATTATTACTCCTGGAGTACGTATTTCACGCTTTTAGATTTTTAAATGACGATATCTATTTTTCGCAATTAAATGAAAAGTGAAAATTTTCAAGTGCGCGAAATGCGACGGGGAAGTATGAATGCCAGGAAATCTCCGCGTGACGTAGTTCTGGTTCCCGCTGCCGCAAGTGAGGTGACCTTGGGGCGAGGCTCTGAGCGCTGATACAACACAGGATACTAGCAGGTAGCAGAGTACCATGCTAGCTGGTAGCACTTGGCTTACATAAGGATTATTAATACCTTATCAAACGGAGAAAACTTTCCGCCCTTAGCCAGTTTTAATAGATTATTATCAAGACATGTTTCCCTGAGCTCTGTGCTTAATGCATGCATTGGTAACCTCAGACGATGTAAAACTCCTATCTACTCGTATAGAAACTAGGTCCCTATGACATCACGTGGAGTGCGCCAATCTGGCCTTTTTCAAATGAAGATAAAATTGACCCTTGCCATTCGTCTAAACCGGTATTTCTAAAACCAAATAATTTGTATATTATGAATACACTAATGGTGGGTAACAAATCGCAATCACTGCCTTTAGTTTTCTTTGATGAAGGAAACTACCATATTTAGCACTAAAAAATAATGTAGCTTGGATAAAGAAAATGACAGCCTCAAAAAAAAATATTCAGGCCCATTGATATATTTGGGCTATTTTTAATTCATAAGAAAATATTCAAAATGATCAGAGGGTAAATGAAATACAGTAGACTCTCGTTATTATGAAGTTCACGGGACCGAAAAACCAGGGAATCGTAATAATGAACTTTGTTTGAACGTTTCTTTTAGGAATCGTTGAAAAAAAAGTATATTATAAATGTGATTAAATTACGCGAAAATATAAATATAAACAGGAAAATTCATATCAGTTTCTCAACAGAGCGGTTATGAGTGGGCCACAATGACTCCACAGGAAGGAAGCTTATTATATGATGTTGCATGTAAACTGAATAAAGAACCATAATTGATTTTCTTGGGCACAGTACATGAGAAGAACTTAAACATGGCACGATTATTAAAACTTGGTGTAGTGAATATCCACCTAAATGCCGTTGCTTATGCCTGGAACTTCATAATTAAGTTCATTGGGTAACCACCAGGACCGAGACTGAGGTTCGTAATTTTGTAATAACATTTCTTTTACTCTAGTATGGATAGGCTTTTTCGTCGGGACCAGCGGTTTGCTTTGTGATAATGTGGACTTCGTAATAACTTAGTTCGTATTAACGAGAGTCTACTGTAATTGTGGTGCATGAAATGGCCTTTATTGCAACAGAAAATGCTGTCAAACTGAAAACTGTAGCAGCTGTAATAATCCACTTTCTAAATTACAAGAATATGGGAATAGGGCAGCTGCCAACTTCATTTTGCAAGTTTTCAAATTGAACCTCACTATTTGAGAAAGTGAGGCACAGAGTGCACTTGCTTAAACAATCATTAACTCAATAACCATGAAAAGGTTATAGAGATGATGTACCTTAAGAACTGCTTAAGAAGCAATAGCTGGCCACAGCATAATGGGAAGGAATGTATCAGACTTTCTTCAAATAAGTCAACTAACTAAAATTTCCATTTTTGTCATCAGTGTCTTGGTCAATAAATGTACATTGTGATAAGTATTTTCCACAGGAATGGCATACAAGTCACAGCTGTTTATCAGCAGCTTAACATTTTCCAACTAAGGTAGTCCACACTCCAAACAGCAGAAATGTTAATTAATCAGCCCAGAGCTCTAAACAATGTTTGAGTGAAATCTGAAAGCAATATTTAAGGCCAATTCTCAAGGGTGTTAAATAAGGAGAGAATGAAACCGTACCACTTATTGAGGGCAGTTCGGATTATTCCAAATGGGAATTTTCCAAAGTAGCACTGGCATTGCTTAGAAAAAAAACACTTAATAGGAAGACTGTTACCTTAATCAATTTTCAGATGTCTTAAGCCCTAAATTTTGGGGAAATAATGTTTCCAAAACATTTGACAAATCAACTTGATATAAGAGGTATTTGCTCCTGATTCATTAGTTTATGAAAAAACCAAAAAGACAGGAAAAATATCCACTGAGTTACTTTAAATCTTTGGGTTCCTGGTCTGCAGTATTCTAGGGTAAAGTCTGGTTAATCACTTGCTCTTCATGCAAAAATACAAGTTTGAGAGAAAATCAATCATTAATGCATAAAAAAGAGTAAGTTTTCCTTCCGAAACATGCAAAGAAACCTACCTATCTGAACCCCATGCTCCATCAGACTTTCTATCACCCACAGGAATGCCACTTGAGGAAGAACCAGTGACAACAGCCCAGGATCCTCCCCCACCAGTTCCACTGACAACACCAAGGCCTCCTGATCCACTTCCTCCGCCTACTCCACTACCACCAAAGGACTTTCCAGACCCAGACATTCCACCTCCACCAGATCGCCAAGTATCACCTGAGTGGTCAGAGTAACGCCCATCCCCTGAAGAAGAAAATGTTGAAGTGAGTGAAACGTACTCCATAAAGATAAATAATCATATTAATACACTAAAACTAATTCAACAACTGTGTATTCCCCGGGCTCATTAAATACAATCAGAAACTGGAAATTCAGGACTATAAGGATAAAAGTTCTGTTTTATCACATCATGTTGCAGCCGTAATAATCCATTACCTAAATTACAAGGTCATGGGAATAGGGCAGCTGCCACATTGATTTAGCAAGTTTTCAAATTGAACCTCATCATTAACATAAATGAGGCACAGAGTGCACTTGCATTGTTTGATTCTTAAAACGCTGCGTGTTGCACCACAAGGGCTTCTATAATTTCCACCTACAGAGGTGTTAGCCATCAGGGAAGAAAGCATTGAAGGTGTGATACATTAAATTGTGGTGGCAGCAAGGGAGGAAACTCCAAAGGAGGGGAATGTGAAGATAAGGCATGCTAAAAAGAAAGGAAGAAAGCACCCGCATGTTTAGAGAAAGGAGAGCAAAAGAAGTGAGGGAGACTTAATTTAAAAGACTAATCTAATGTGAGTATTCAATTAATAGCGTATCACTTACTGAAAATTAGCGTAACACTTATTGAGCATAGTAAAATTTGAGCAATCAGTAAATAAATGTTGAAATGGGATAACCTAATGGGATTGTGGTGATGTCCTTTCCCCTGATTTTTGTTCTCTTTATTTGCCATGATCATTATTACTGAAAAACTAGCATAACATGCCATGTACACTACAAAGAATATTTTCCCAGCTTAGACCACTAGCAAACAAATATATAATACTTAAAAATTGTGTCAATATCTTTCCATGCATATTGAAAATGGTTTATTGTACCTTACAATCATGAATCCATGAATTGGTTACCTTTAAAACTCCATAGAGAAAAAAGTGATCCAAAATGTATGCCACACAGAAGATGCAAGACCACATGAAGAACAATGCGCTGTGACAACCTGATAGCCCCTCACACCTACCTTCATTGTTACATTGTCACAGCGCAAAGCCACCATATCAAAGGCAATTGCTGACCACTGTAGGTCAGTGTTGCTTTAATACGGGTGAAATGGGTCAGTGACCAGTATCATTGATAAAACAGTACGAAGCTGTATCGTCCTTTCCTTCTAAGTCAATAGCTTTATGTGTATTTAAAGCCAAATTATTTCTACAACTAGTCAATTTTGCTTTCATTGTTTGAAGTGAGATAGAATTACATTCATTAGTTAACAGTTAATTGTTGGTAATACAAACAATGATCACATTCATGAACCCAATGTCACAACCCAATCAAATTATATTACCTCACCCAAAACTACACAGCAAATCAGACACGGTGCCAATACTGCACAAGATAGATCATTGATGATGGAAGTATTAGAGCAACTTCTCCAAGAGATGCTACTTGCCTAGCTTTGACTAATATATCTCAGAATATAGATTATATACTCGTATGAGAGCCACCATATTTACCAAAGATGAGGTCTGTGTACTACAAAATACAATGAAAGACCCACTTCAATGAGCATGTCAGCTCAGCTCAATCAGAATTGAATCTGCACCAGGGGATTACTTTTTTTCTTTCAAGAAACAATATCTATGGTAACAATTAGAAAACAATGATTAAAAGTAATAATGACATCATTTGCTAGCCCTGATAAAGCACATTCTAATAACCAAACAAACAAAAGCTAATATCAATTGAAAATTCCTGAATTAGCACTGCATTCACACAGTGCAATCAAGAGTGAACAAAATTTTTCCGAAGACAAATTTAACTAGCTAGCAACAGGACATCATCAGACATCAACATTCAAAATATAAAGCGTCACAATCCCCTTGGTTCACAATACCTTTTCCAGATTCTGAATGGTGGTGTGCATGATGGCTGCCACTGCTGCCATGGTAACGTTCCCTAGAATGGTGATGTAACCTTTCACTAGGCACACCAGCTGAAGACCCTCCCCGGCTAGGATTTCCATCTCTGTGATGATGATTGGACGGAACAGCGTCTCTCAAATCCCTGCCACCACTACTGCTAACAACATTTGAACTGTTACCACTTCGATCATACCTAATAGAAAAAGCCATTGATTATCAGTAATATGAACACAAGAAATTTCATCTTTGATTTCAGCTCATTGATATGATTAGCAATCAAATGACATGCAATAATAAAACATGTAATACATGCTAACGAGCGATGAGAAAATCACACTGCATCACTCTTAGTCCAGATTTACATTATTAGCGAATTTCATTCTGAAGGATATTTGCTCCATTGAGCAGGCAGCAATAATCCCAGCTTAGTTTAGTGGAAAAACACAGAAAATATTCCCCTGGCTGAGAAGTCCAAGCCTTAGCAATGAGGAAAGTTCAGTCAGACAAGAGAAGAAACAGGGGCCCCTGATACCCACGCAATGACTAATTTATGCAATTGTTTTTATGATTTGATAAGACTATGTAGCACTGAACTGTTTCACAACTTAAGCTCCACCCATGATGTTCTACTACTGATCTGATTAAATCCTAATACCAACTGAAATATCAAATTCAACCAGCATACAAATTCATCAAAGAAGTAAAGTAGGAGGGCTTTTTGCATGGAATAATGCCCCATCTTAGCATTCTACCACTTATTATACAAACATACTCTCAATAATTGAACATTTAGCTTCTACACAGACTCTACCTCAATGCTAAAGCCAGACCATACGATTATGCTGGTTACTTTGTCTTCATAGAATGCCTCTCTCCCCCTCTTATACATCAAAAATTAAAAAAAGATACTCTCACTCACATGTGAGCACAGAAAGATGTATTCCCTTTGAAGCATGACACTCAGTGGATGCTTTAGCAGTTATGGATAACACTTTCATATATTGAATCCACTTAAGGCTTTTCTTCAGACAACAAAACTTCAAAAAAGAAATATTTCAACACGAGAACTAGTAAACCCAGAATGTAGAGGACCCCCTCAATCAGAATGACAAAAAGAGACTAACTGAGATTGATTAACCAGGGAGAAAGTAATGTGCATTGTAAATAATAAAAACATGATGATAGCAATTCGAGAGCAGGTAGCTATATTACAGTCCTTACCCTCACATAAATATTCCACAATTTGTTTTCATAGCCAATAAAGGCATAGATTATCTAGTCCAAGGGCATTCCTCTTCCACTCGTCTTTTTCCTCCGTAGTATACGCATTATGGCATGGTGTTCTGACCCCACCCCTACAGAGCCTCAAAACTTCCTACTAGTCTCCTTTATATCGCCTGTCTTGATGATTCGTAACATATCCAGCCAATATTTAGTTGCTATTGCTGGCCTAATAGAAATTCATTACTCCTAATATCCCTGAAATGTATTCAATTTTTCTCACAGAATTCAAATTTAACCACTGTGACCATTGGCCCTCTACATGATCATATTCATGGAGTGAAATTATTGTTTGACTGGTCCGTAACTGCAACTGAAAGAGATAACTATTTCGGAAGGGTCAACTGTTACCTCAGCAAGGGTGGTTAAATGTACCTTTTCCTACCTTCACATCCCCTCTTATAAACAAAATATAGTATCTCCCCAGGTCGTCTCCCAAAATAGAAAAAATAAATTCTACAGTCGACTCCCATCTTTATTTCTCTTGAGTAATTTGCCACTCTAATACCTTGGGAAATATTCAGTGCCCTTCAAAGATTGATAATTCATTGGGAACTCTATACCCTCAACTCAATGTTTGTTTTAGAAAAAAATTATGCCAGGTTGAGGGTATAGGTTCCCAATGAATTATCAATCTTTGAAGGGCATTGAATCTTTCCCACGGTATTAGAGTGGCAAATTATTCAAGAGAAATAAAGATTGGAGTCGACTGTAGAATTTCTCTTTTCTATTTTGGGAGAAGACGCCCGAGGAAATGACCTAGATAAGGCATTGCAGGCAAAACAAGGTCAAAACATGCATAATCATTAACAGTGAGGCAGCCTGGTTGAAATCAAATTAAAGCAAAAAATTGACAAAAATAATAATAAATACCAGAAAGCCATAGACATCAACGAAGTCTAAAATCATGTAGCAGTTGGTACAATCCATTTCCTTGAAATATAGGGAATGGGGATAGTACAACTGCCAAATAATTTTGCAAGCTTTCAAAGTGACCTCAAGAGTACATACATTTGGTCACAAGGTGCAGCTTGCTTGGCATAGCTGGATATTTATGAAATAATTTTTTTGCATTTCAAGGACAGAATGAAAACTTGAGGGAAAAAAAATACAGCACAGGTTCTAAGTAACATGACGAAGCAATTGCAAAGACCGTCATTACTTAAGTTCAAAAACAGAATTACAATTATGTTGGTTAAAATGGCAAAATCTACATACAAAGAATCTCATTTCAACACTAACCTCTCTTCTTTTCCACGGCTTACAGGGACATCAGCTTCTCTTCGATGTATTTCTGACCTTCCAGTCTCTCTTCGGTCATAGTATCCATCTGCATTACCACTCCTTCGTACATTACGGTCATAATTGTTAGAGCTGCTAGTTGAATTGGAGCTCCCAGTTGAACTTGGGATTATCTTAGAGTAAGGTGGTACTGGAGCATTACTTCCTCCACTTCCTCTTCTATATTCACCCTCACGACGGTAATCTCTCTTGGAATCATAATCAGCAGGACGTCTAAAATTAAACCAACACAACCAGTTCCATTTTCTGAGCTGACGAAGCATTTACTATACTCATTAATATCACTGATAGCTCAAGCAGTCCCACCACACACATCCAATCATTGAGCTTCAGAGATACATTGGTGCCCAGCTATTTAAATAATGAAAGATAGCTAATACCAAATAACTAGTATGACCAAAAACTAACCCAGGAAAACATATAAATTTTGAATAAAAAAAAACATTTAATGAATTACTTAAAAAGCCTCACATTTTTCACTTTCAATAATCAAATACATAGAAATACATAAAAATTTTAAATCTTTAAGAAAAAGGAGAACTGTAGCTACATTGGCATTGACTCATGTACAGCAAAACCTAGTTCTAACATGGGTCCAGAGGACTAGGAGTTAATATACATCCTAAATATCAGCAACCAGTTACCACAGGAAACTTCTAGGGAAATCCTCCAAGGAAAAACCTCAAAAATATATTTTACCTCAAATTCGTCAGATGATAGCTTGATTATTTAAGTGCTTGCTTGAAGAAGTGTTGTTGCAACACAAAAAATGTGACCTTTCAACTACAATGAAAATGTGGGTTGGAATTACATTCAGGGATATGAGTTACCAACCAGTAGAAATTGAAATTATGTTTCCACTTCCGGGGACAAGGTGAGACTCAAGGTGTACCCAAAACAATGGTTTAGTGAAATGCATCACAAGCTGTTTTTACTGTATTTTCACGATAGGGTGTGTCTGTGTCTGGATGGAAATGGGTAAAAATAAACACTGGAGTAAACAGATAGCAGGTTTCTGGGGTTGAAGTTTGAAAGTAAATAATAAAAAAATCCCTATTAACTATTATTTAGGGCAAACAATAGTCGTCTCTGCTTCATTAGAAGTGGGCAGAGTCTACACACAGATGAATTCAATGGCTACGAAAGATTTTATCACAAAATTGTTATTTTTGACAAGCAAAATAATTTCACTAAAAGAGGTACAGAGTAATAGACATGATATATTTTTTAAATAATAAATTTATGACCTGAATTCCTAGCTCCTGCAGTTACGAAAAAGTAATTTAAAATGTCAACTTTCAAATTCATGCAGGAAACAAAACTCCTGTTGTATTCAAAGTCTAAGTTTTGCCTAACGCACTGCACATAAGAACTTGAGCACGACTATTCAAAACTATACACTTCACCTAAGCCCATAAGATGGATCAATACTGTGGAACTCACAGCACATGAAACACTGTCTGATAGAGGAGTACGAAAGATATCTTGTCTTTCACAAGCTATCTGGATGAAACTGAAGTTAATGCTAGTGAAAAAGCTAATATGGCTGATAAAAAGGAGACCCCCCCCCCCCCATCCCCATTTATCAAAGAATGTGTTTAATACAGATTAATGTCTTCTCATTCTCATGTCATATTGAAGATTAAGTCTCATTAAGCATGTTGGTTTAGTGAGTTAGGTTATTCTCCAAAAATTATTGTTAGTGAACTTCGTTGCTACCAACTTTTTAATATGGCAGTAATACAATTCATTTCAGTCTAATTACTTTTCGTGACTATAAAATGCAATCAAATATACATTTCTTAGTGTAACTCTGGAAAGACTGTAATTGATAATAAAAATTAAAAAATATAAATACATTATCACTAAATAATTTTGTGCTCATATTTCTTGAGATGCCTCATCTTTGACCATGGTTAAATAATGCAAATAATATTTTAGTTTTTGTGTACTGCATTTTTATGTTAGCATTTTTATTCATCAACTTTTCCACCACGCCTGGTTCAATACTCACCTTGTGTACCATATCTACTGTTATATCTCCCAGCTAATTTAACAGCGCCACTTATATCTAGTAATCACCTACAATTGTCAATATTACATCAAACTGCTGATTGCCAAAAATTGCCCCAACTTTAATGTCACCCATTTAGTATACTAACTTTTACATGTCACTTGAGATGGGCTTTTGCAATACATAGAACATAGTATACTTTCTGCATACATAAAATACCCAGTAATGATGTGATCCTACGAACTCCATTAGACACCACTCCATTAAATTGTAATATTTTTACAATTCTAGTGATTCAATTTTTGTGCAGAACTCTTTCCACTGGTTGAATATGCAGTCTTGAACGAAAAAAAAATGGGAACTACAGTCGGATCCGGATTTAACGTCTTCACATTTAACGTTTTTCCGCATTTAGCGTTTATTTTTTAAGGGTCCCGATTCATTCCCTATTAGGGCAATGTAAAAATAATCCGTATTTAGTGTTTCCGCATTTTGCGTTTTTCCGCATTTATGGTCGTAAAAATTTTTCCCGCACAAGATTGTTTTGCCCGATTTAACGTTTTTTCATGACGGCTCATGCAAATGATTATCCAAATCTTCGAATTTCTGCTCATCAACAAGAAGAGTCTCATGAAAGTTTACCAAGAGTCAATAGAATCTACCGGGGAACGCTTCTTCAACTGCTTTCTTCCGCGAATGCAGCGCTGGGTCGACCTTCAACTCGCAAGCTAGGTGATTTGTCTTCTCGTAATGTTTCGCTCCCCTTCTGATCCAAACACCACCAGACACTTTTTGTATCAGATCCGATCTAATGGAGCAAATTCATCCCTTTTTAACCTCTAACTACCTTATCCTTCACTTCGTGAACTTCGATGATACGTGACGACTGATGACACGAGTTATACTCCGAGGGCCGCCACAATGATGGTTTCCGCGTAATGTTTTCAATTGACGGCTTATGCCCCTTTCAACTCTACTTTCTACGGGTAGTCCATTGTTAGCCCAATATTTTTCCAGTCGGCTACTTTCTCTTTTCAAAAGAGGCCCGATATCATTTGCGCAGTTCACTAGAAGATTCTTTTTATAATCCATTCCAAGGTCAGTTTCCACGGAGGAACAGCGAAAGAACCGAGGAAGTGTTTCCTCTGTCATGATCGTGAGTGAAAGCATTCTTTCCTAACGGAACAACATTATTTTACATCGTAATTTAGATATCCCGGAGCCCATATACCGACATGCGGCTGGTTGATATCGCTGCCGATTCAAAGATATTTATCTGGTGCTATTTTATGTCAAACGCGAATGAAAATCGGAGTTTTGACGAACTATCACGGTCCATGACTCTAAATAAATCGCTCATGCTGGAAAAAAATCACCGCATAATCACGGTAAAATAGATGAGCGCGGAAAAATACGAAAATCTAGCATGAATCCCTTGGTGGTTGACTGCGACATCATAACTCGGACGAAATTGCCAAACTCCGGAGGCACTGAGAATTTTTCAGATGAAATCCAGTTCTATTGAAGATTAAAACTTTTCACTTAACAGAGTTTAGCTAATCGTTATTCAAGGTCCAACCAAATTTTATTAAAAGCTGCCGAGAAACGGTGAGTCGGTGTCAAGGTGATCAGCGCGCCGCGTACCTAAGCAACTTCTCCCGGCTCCATTCGTCCTGTATGAGGCCGCGGATATGACAACGAATCTGGTGTTATCATCGAGTTGAATCACCATCGACTTGTACGCATACTAGAAAAAAGATTCTCCATTTTTGGATGACCTCGAAATCCAAAATGTGCGCACAGGAGGCTCATAAATCGCTCCTTTCGCCGAGGCAACAGTAAACGTTAAATTGACAAAATTCCAGTAAATCTCCCTTTTCCTAGATATTCGGTAGTTTAGAATTCGGGATTAGCGATCTTCTGCTGTCCCTTTATTTCACTCATCTTCATTGATGCAATGATCATTTTTTCGAGAACCTACTTACACCTTTTTTATTATATAAGAAATGCTATAGTCACCTACATGTCACTTTTACAGAAAAAAATTTATATTTTCTACAAGGCCACTGAAATATGCGTAAAATGGAATCACTAATTTCCATAATAATATTCCCTGTGGGAATGCTTTTAAGTTGATGAATATTATAATTTTCTTAAAATATTTCATTGAAACAATTGTCATCTTCTCATTACTTATTTCTACTACCCATTTTTTTAGCTGATTCCTGAAAAGTATTATCCAACCTTAATTCGGCAAATAACATTTAATCAATGAATTTGTTGCTGCATGCAGCAACTTATAGTTACTTAAAATAATATTTTTTATTCATAAAAAGCCATTCCAATCATTACAGACCCTAAAACCTGAAAAAAAGGCAGGTCCTCATTTAGTGTTTTTCCGCATTTAGTGTTTTAAATTTTGTCCCCCCTAAAAAACCTTAAATCAGGATTACTGTATATGCTAAGAAATCCTCAAAGAGCCAAGAGTGTCTTCTCTCAGGTGGACTACTTACGGTGGTGGTGCATCATCGTAACGAGCTGTAGGGGGTGCATCGAATCTCCTCTCCACAGGTGGTGCAGGGCGCTTAGCTGCTCCTGCAGGTCCTCTTTCTTCAAAATAAGGATCCCTTCGTTCATCAACTGCTGGACGCTTCACAGGCCTCCTTGGTGGGGGAGGCAAAGGTTCTTCAAAGTGAACGTTATCAGTGAACCTAAAACCAAGCAAACTACTGACAAACACAAAATATTTTCTGTCTACTGAAATGACTAAATGCAGCTTGGTAAATTGGGCAACTGTCAACTACAGCCGCTAAGTTAGGATTAAGGATACCCACTACAGTGAGGGAAATCATATCAAAGTGAAAAATGATTGTCATTACCTGTACCTTCACAAATTTAGGTATATTTAAGTATCCAATCACATTATATTCGCGACAAACCACTTACTCCACAAAATCCTGGATAAATTGGTCCTAATTAATTTAAAAATAACAAATTCAAATTTCATGCAGTAAGCACTTCAGTCACGCACTGCCTTTAGCTTGTTACATCTTAACTGAAATAAACTCCACGAACCAGTTTAAGAATTTACAAATGACAAAGCGAGAAAAAAAATGATACCTCATCTGCTGCCTCCTGAGCTCTTCCCGTTCACGTTCAAGCTTCTCTCTTTCCAGTCTTTGCCTTTCCCTTTCCATCCTTAATGATTCTCTTTCTATCCTTTCTCTATCTTGGCGAAGCTTCTCTCTTTCCCTATAGTATTAAGAATAAAATTAATGACAAAAAATATTGAAAGTGGCATAATTAAGTCAAATAGGAAGAGTATTCAAAGAGAAGGGATAAAATCATTTTGTTTTCCATGATATCAGGAATATCAATGGCAAAAACATAGCACCAGAGCTTATTGACATGTTATGGATCACAATGACAATATTAGTTTGATATCAGTCAGAATGAGGACAATTTGGAGCTTTTACCATAAGGATGATGTACATAAGCTTCTTTCAGCAGAATTTGAGTAAGGCAACTGCATTCATCAAATTTTCTTAAAAGTTTGGTTAGCTAAGTACTATCTGCATATACTGCAGCTTAAAACAGGTTGACTCAAAAATACTTAATATAAAAGTCAAAAATAAAAAAACTGACATCACTGGGACCTCACATCTGGCTGCACTCATTCCTCAAGCTGACAACATTTTAGGTAGCATGGCATCAGATGGTTCACAATTACAGGCGGTCCTCAACTTTCGCACACTCAACTTTCATACAATTCATTTTCGTTCATTCCATATTGACACCTACTTGACTTTGATACTTTACTTTGGTACGCTAAATTCGACTTTCAAACACCTGTAATTTTTTTAAATTCCCCCATGTTTACTGCACATCCCAGCATTCAACTGTTTCATATCGAAGTATATGCAGAAAATAAGAACGTATACAATCAAGAGCAGTGTTGACTTTAATCAAGATGATTTTTTGTAGATAGACACAGCTTGCTATAGGCTCCTGAATCAAGAGAAGAAGAAAGCTGTAGTTAAGCCTTCATTGGAGAGATTTTTCAAAAAAGTTGACTTGACGTCATCACACAGCTTTCAATAAAATTAATAAATTAAAGTGCTTCTTTCTAATAATGTTTTCCCATTTGAGTGCTCTTTAATTCTTGTATGACAATTTCACCTTCAGCAACAATATTGCACGTAATATCATCCAAATTCCATGTGTCTTTTTTGAATAACATGAGAAATATACACGATCCCCAGATACACTATGATGAAATGTCACCCAAAGAAAGCGAGGTGTAAAAATTTAAAGGTATGAAGAATGAGGGTTCGACAATTGCATTTCATTATGCTTCTGGATATATCTTTTTATTCAAGATGGACATTACAAGAGGAATGTAACTTAAAACACTGAGAGGAAGTGTCACTTAGTACCCGCAGCCGAATTCTTTTTTTTAAACTTATATTTACATTTTCTGCATATTTTCAAAAGAAATTGTATGATGTGAGGAATTTTATTAATTTATTAATAAAAATCAGTTAATAAAAATAAAATCCGTGCCAAAAATAAGGTTTTATTATGTATATTTCGCTCTTTTGGAATGTAACCCCTAATTAGTATGGAACTCAGTGGTTCGACTTCCATACATTCGACTTTCATACTTGTTTTAAGGAATGCATTGTGCGCGAAAGTTGTGGACCGCCTGTAGTCTTATATTTAGGCTCAATGAACCACTCATGGGACAGACGATGGGATCCTGACACAATTATAGGGACAAATATCACAAAGATTTTGCAGTTAATTTAGATAGAACTAATTATCTTGTCGAGATTGACAGCATTAAAATACAGTAAAGCATATTTTGATGTGTAAAAAATATCAAAGATAACTGAACCAATGAAAGAAAACAAACCTTTCAAGCCTCAAAGCTTCCTCTCGCTGCCTTTTCTCAATTTCACGAGCTCGTGCCATCTCTTCTCGAAGTCTCCTATCCTCTTCACGTCGCCTTCTATCCTCCTCACGCAACTCTCTTGCTTTCTCCCTCAAACGCTGTTTTTCCCTCACATCCTGAAAAAATTGTACAATAAATAAGTCCGCAAAGCCAACAGAAAACTTAAATATAACTCTAATTCTAATGTACTTTATCTAAGATTCTATTCTAGTTTTTCAGCGAAATTACTACAAAAATGTAACCCCTCTCCCACTCAATCCATCAAAGACAATTCCCAAACTACAAACATTCAAGTCTCGTCAAACTAAAAGCACAACACAATTATGTATTAAAGATAAATTCTCAATGGCTTTAAGAAATTCTGGAGAAATTTCATGCAAATATGGAAAAGTAGTCCTACACTATAATGCCCACAGCAACAACCAATTGGATGCAAAAGTACTAGTCTTCAAGGCACAATAATGATAACAGTAGACTCTCCTTAACATGATGAACATCTTCACAAAATTTTGATAACTTCCTTGTTAAGGTCACGATCCCATTACAAGGTATGATAACATATAGTAAAATACTACAAAATCTTCAATGCCATAAAATTACAAACCAATTTGTGGCCCAAAACTGCAAAATATTTTAACTAAATTATAATTCTGTGAGCACACTGGGATACATCTGCTTCGCAGCAAATCACAAAGCATTGCCATACATCCCACGACCAAGGATTCTAGACCTTCCATGAAAATAATCGGCAGTTGACAAAAGAAATTACACTGGGATGAGGGGTCTAAATAGCTAAGAGAATAGAGATGGGAACTCAAGGATATGATGTATGATATTGTCTATTTTTTTATTTTTTCAGATGTTTCACTAGATATGAATTCAATGTGATTTTCTAATCACACATTTGAATACATCTTACAATATATTAGTCACTTGACCACCATTCATATCAACAAGCCTTAAATTATTCTAAATTTATACTTAAAAAATAATTAGCAATATAATGTTAAAAATTGTGTTTAACTACTGAGTATTTGTCAGATAATTAAACAGGAAATTTCCAAGTTTTTGATGCTACTCAAGAAGAGAAAATGTCTAACAAAGTTCCTAAACACTAACAATTAACTTTTTGGTCCGATGAACTTCGCAGTCATGAGAGCCTACTGCACGAGCATCACATTAAATCAACAAAAAATTAACTTTGATGAATGGGAAAATAATTTATAAAATAAAAGTTTGTAATGATTAATGTGTATGGCAAAGTATGAGAAGGTCCCGAAATCAGGCCCAAAGAAGGAACATATAGCCATTCATATCCAAACAAATACAAGAAATGTTACTTCCGAATGTTTTGATTTAAAAACTTTATCGCAACTGCACAATTACGATTCATTGGTGCCTAAATGACTGGTTGCCATCCAACATACTGTAGGAATACAAGCAGATATCAACTAACCCGAATTTGTAAAAATGTAAGTACCCCTCCAGGTCCAGATGCTGGCCCACCAGACAAATTTCGCTGACCCCGTGACTCCGAATCCAAAGACACCACAGAGAGGTGGCCCCTTGATTCAGGAGGAACTGGCTTTGTGCGATACGGACTTCGACTTCTAGTGCGTGACTGAGATGAGTGAGGGCGATAACGACTTCCAGCACCACTGCCCAAGCTGCCACCTCGCTTTCCCCTTTCACTGCCCTTTCTCTCACGGGAAACTTCTCTGCTCTTACTCTTCTCACTTCCACGGTGTCCTTCCCTTTTCACATCAGAAGTTTTGCCAGGTGTTCCCTTTTCTTTCGAGGTTGTATCATCCTTCCCTGCTACAAAGAGAAATATAAACAAATATGTAGCATTCAATTACATCTCCCAACTAAACAGTTTTAATGGACTTCACTCCAAGGATTTAGGTAATCCTTGAGAAGTTGTTCCACGTAAATTACTGGAGGAAGATTACAAATTTGTCAGCTTTTTCATGGCGAACTTCATCCTTTGGTGTATTTTCAGTTACTTGATTAAATCACCATTTCAGAAGGCAAAAAATCATACTAAGCCCCTAACCCCACCGTATCATTTATAGAATATCTGGAAGCATATTTCAATCAACAAGCTACACCTTCATCTTACCAGCTTTCTTTTCTTCTTTCTTCTTCTCATCTGTAGGGGACGATGTTTTCTCTGCCACCCCATTGCCTTTCTTTTCATGTCTCTTCTTTTCGTCTGTTTTCTTTACTGTCACTTTACTGCTTTTCTTAGGAGGACCAGTTGAATCACCTTTTGCCTGATAAGGTTAAATTTGTATTACTTTCAGCTCAAAATTCTAAATATAATGTTCACAATTCTTAGTTGATGACACAGTGATTAAGTGATAAACTTTCGAAACATTACCCTTTCCACTGAAATCATTCTTCCATGAAGTTCTGTGCGGTGAAGATGCTGAATGCAACGGCTGGCATCATCACTTGTTGCCATTGTCACATACCCATAGCAGCGCGCACCAGGAGTGCGAGCATTTGTCACTACCTTGGCACCAATAACCTACAAAGCAAAAATTTGTCTATTAGCAACTTGTTCCTCGAGACCAGCATGCGTACAAAATTTATTAACACAATTGAACCATACTAGAACAAGTTCAGCCTATTCCCCCACCGAAACGAGATATTGCAGAAGCACTGTCAATTGATTTATGATTAGTATGTACAAAACATGGTTAATACAGTTCCTCTGGAGTCAGCATGGGCCATTGTGAAAGATTCAATCTTAGGAAAACATTCACTATTAGTGCTCAGCTGAGGTAATTGCTAGCAATCTGTCACAAATGAAATTAATATGCATAGTTTTATACATTCAAGTATAATCCAATTCCAAAATGTCACCACCAAGTTAAAATAACGACATTGCAGTACAGTAAAAAAATTACCATGCTATGTGAACAATTCACAAATTTTGGAATGTGGAGAGATGGGATAAAATATGAAAGCAGTATCACCGATCCATTCAGATGCTACTTAAACTAGGAAAAATATTTATCAACAACACCTCATTGGAATACAAAGAGAAAACCTCCACAAAGAAGAGATAATTACCTTGCCATACTTGGAAAACACCTGCTTCAAATCTGTAGCACGAGTTGATGATGACAATCCACTAACCCACAGGTTTCTGCAGCTAACTGCAGTGCCTGCCCCAGCAGCATTCTTAGCAGTTTTCTTGTCACCTGATGATAAGAGGTAGCATTGGATACCATTAAATAACCACTACAACTGGCATTGCTTATCAAAATATAAGTAAATTGTAAAAGCAGATTCAACCATCTAAATCAAAGGAAGGTAGCTATAAAATGAATTCTGGTTCATTACTGAGGATACACCATGATCTAACTTACCAACATGGAAAGGAGGGTGAAGAAGGAATTCACAAGGATATATGGGGATCACAGCCAATCCGTGCATACACGAAAAAAATAACTTGGATGGGTGGATATTTTAGGTGATTCCTGGCCTTAGGTTCACTAAGCTCTTGTGGGTGGGGATTGATAGTCCCTAATTTTACATTGATGCATATCTTCCATAATCATTATATAGTTACCTGGTCTCATTCTAAAATCATTCCCTATGAAACAGTTAACTTAATACGATAAAATAAAAGTACTCTCTTCATGAATCGAACAATTTTAACCTTGGACATCCTAGGTAGCCCTAGGGTTATGACCCCTAAACTACAAAAAAAAAAAAAAAAAAAAAAAAATGAAGAATTACATATATACACTAAGGCAATTAATTACCTTTATCATCTTTGGTTGGTGACTTGGAGTCCTTGGATGCTGCTCCACTGTCAAAAAAAAATGGAATGCGCATATTATTCTAAGTGAAGGATTGAATTCAAAGATTATTAAAGATCAGCAATATTATTTGCCCATTGTGTAGCAAAATGTATATATAATATTTCCATTTAAACGAATTTTAACGATGAACATAAGATTTTTGATGAACTATCCCTGCAAGTAGCAGCATGCACTTCATTTACTAATACGGACTCCCAGATCTGCAATCACCCTCACCACACCAGAAGTATCCTTTTCATTTGACACAATGTGAGAGCGCTTATTTTCCCATACTCAGTTCTTCCAGCAGAAATCAAATAACTAAGCATGCCTCTCGTAGCTCAATCACACTATCCATGTCCTCGGTCAGCTCTAATTTAATGCGTAAACCAGGATGGTATTTGAAACAAATTAACTTTAAATAAATTATTCAACACAGTGTTCCACGGATGAATTACATTAAATGACAGTCTTCCCTTCCTTGAACAATGAAATGTGCTTTTTCATTTCATCCGCTGCATTAAAATTGTAGGAATGTCTTGCAGCTCAAGGAATAGAAGTCTGCAATTATTATTAGGTTAGTTGATCATGACAACCAACAAACCTGCTTCACGAGGTTAGATCAACCCTGTTCATTTTTAAAGTGGGTTTTTATTCCCTACTTCCATCCTCCCCAATCTACAGCTGGTCCCAGTTTCCAACAGGTAATTTGGCGAAAACAACTTATAATGATGAAGGCTTCTCTTTTCTCCAATTCAACGCAACTGGCAGTTGAAGATGTAGCTCTCACTGTACTAGCTACAATTTCCACAATGTTAAGCAATTGAATTGCATATTCAGCATTTACGTGTCAGTGATTCATCAGGGAATATTTTGAGGGTAGAAATAGATTTAAAATCTTTAGATTCATAATTTAATTTCTTGCCACTGCTTTACAACTGCACGCATTGACCCTCATCCTGAGACATTACTGCCCCCAAAAATGATCGGTCAAAGACATGGTGCCATTGCAAGGACAGAAAATGGGAGACAAGAATCATGAGCGATGACGAGTCAACATCCAAACCAACCTCTTCCCTTTGTCTGTCCCCGCCCTCTCCTCCTTCCTGCTATTCCCTGACTTCCCATCTTCATCGCCCTCTCCACCCTCCCCTCCATCACCACCCTCCATCCTGTCCGACGAGGCAGCAGCTGATGGGGAGACTGAGAGCCCACCATCCCCCTGAGACCGTTTCTCTTCATCATCCTTAGCTCTGGCGGCACCACCATCCTCTTCGCCCTCTCCTTTGCGGCCCCGCCTCTCCTTCACCCTCCCCTCATGGTCCTCTTCAATGTCTTTGGCATCTGAGGCTGCTGCTGATCCCGCACCGGAGGCCCCACCACCAGAGCCGCCATCTCCTGCTGCTCCCCAGGATGACGCTGCATCTGTCTTCGACTCCAAAGACTTCGGCCCACCGGCCCTGCCACTATCCCGACCCCCGTTTGCATCTACCGCAGCAGCAAGCAGACATGGAGTGCACCGAGGTTGGGAAGAAAAAGGTGGGACGAGTCATTAGCCTCATTCACCCCCAGTATGAGCAAAGGGTGGCAGAGCCCTCCACGGGCCCCGCTGGAGAGTGAATGGCTATGACGGCTCTCATGCTGGCAAGCTGTTCGCTCACTGAAAGAGTGGATGGTGTGAATCCTCCTCTCACGTGCCGACGGGTGGGACAGCCCCGACTTACCTAAGCCCACAGAAAGGGCTTTGAGGGTGGTCCCTGAAGGATGAGATGAATCCGAAGAGGTACCATTGCCAAGGAGTGCGAGAGCTCACTAGAAAGGGAGATTTTAATCACCCCTTCACCAAACTTAAACCTTCTCCCCAAAGCAAGGGATGACAGGAACTCTTCAAGCTTCCTTGGTAGCTGAGAAGATCAAAGAGCCATCAAGGTAGATGACTGGTCAGGATGTCACCATGGCTGTGATGCTTCTAATACATAGCAGCAGGAAACCGACAGGATCTCTGAAGGAGGCACAGCACACCAGCTTGGAGAACAGCAGCATCTTCTCATAATGATGGTTGCTTGAAGAGCCTGCACGCTAACCTCAGCCAGAAAGAAATACATCCATCCACACAACCAAACACACAAATACTTTATAGATCTTTCCATCAAAATATATAAAAAAAACACCAGAAACAGGATACCAAAAAATAGAGCACCACAGGCAGGGTCTGGATAAAAAGGATAAAATACACTCCTTAAAAATATACTACTTCTCCCATTGATGAGTTAAGAATCAAACATGAGTATTTCATAAGATATCATTAGTTTGTGCTGTTTCCACAATTGCAATGAAAATTGAGAGCTTCTAAAAACTCTTAACCACAGTTTACGACTATGAAGGTCTTTCTTGAATTAAACATTAATCCGCGTATTTATTAAGAAAAGCACAAAATAATTGCCGGTGATTATAACAACAAAAAAATGTGAACATCTCTGGAGAAGCAGCAGGTAAGAAATATCATGTTCTATAAAGAGCACATACAAGAAAAGACAACTGAATGTGCCAAAAATGAAGAGAGCGAGGCAAACCATGTATGAAAACTTATGACTGAAGACACTTGCATGAGAAATTAAACACGATTTACAGTCATACTACTAAAAAAATCGATCAAGAATTCTACACAGCCATATCGAGAAAAACATGTCAAAGGGCTTTCTATAAAGACTTCAAAGATTCATTTATTTACAAAAAATAAACCTTTCCCCAGTAATAACCGACAAGGGTTAAATAAATATCAAAAGAAACTAGAAAGTAATAGAGACAATAGTATCAACTAGCGACCTATTAGCAGAAAAAAATTTAGTCAAAATATAGACATCCCAAAAATGAAGAGACATGGGATTTACACTGTCTGTGTTCCTGAGTAGTGATACTTACAAAACATGACTTGAATTACGTCTCAGATAAAGAGAAGACATCAAAACCAACTATGTAAATGTGGACATAAACGAGGCCAACAATCGATACCACCAATTGTCTGAAAGTGGGAAATTCTAAAAAGGAAGTGTGATGGAAGAAAAATTAAGAGTTTAAAAAAATGTGTAGTTATAAATTATAATGATAAATCCTCAAAAAGGAAAGAAAATAGTAGATATAACAGGCTTGTGGAACACTAGCATCTCCCTCCTTTTTCATGAAGACCAATATCAACTATGCAAGCTGGTTAGAAACATCAGACAACTGAATAGCAGAGCAAAATCAGTCCTAAATTCCATAGACATTGACTAAACACACCATTTGATATTAAGATTAATTTTCATCATTTTTCTAATTTAACACACAAAAAGAGGGCATAGGCACACAATGACCTACTAAACTGAATAGGTGTTCGGACTGCTTGAAATAAATCGTTCTTAATCAAATGATATATGTGATCCTAGAATTGTGCTTCCTCTTAGTGTTTGAGAAACTCGTAGAAGATCTAGAGAACACAGCCATAAATAAAACAGCACCATACAAGCTCAATAAAGACATCCCCAAACATTACTTCTTAAGTTCATTCTAACACAAACATCAAACCTATCAAAAGTTAAGAGTAAAGTCGATGATATACAAAGGTTGAATCAAAATAAATTTCAAAAGCAAATACAATTTAAAAGCTCTATTTGTTTACGTGGTGGGAAATGGATGCCACACATAACTCATCCAACCGTTAATCCAGACCCTGACCTTAGGACAAACTTAAGGGTATTTGCACTGTAAAATTAACTTTCAAAAAAAAAGGGGGAATGCAACTGTAATAATAAAATCAAAAGTGGCAGCATTCACACAGTCCCACATCATTCAAGAAAATAATCTTCTTTCTGCAAGATTGTAAGCAGGTTCTACTTAGGAAATTTGTGGTTAAGAAAGAAACTGATCAATGCAGAGCAATCATGTGCATATTCAGCCAAATACCACTACTCGGATAAATTTTTAAGTAAGGTAATTTGTAAGGACAGTCATCACAGTAATTAATAACACGTCAAATTAAAGATCTAAACCAGTAGTTGCATAAAGTAAGTAAAATCAAGAGCCATTTACAAAGTTTAACAGCACATGGGCAAAATAAAAGTTTCCTATTAAAATGAATGGAAACTAAGGGTCAATTACACCCATGGAATGGGAAATCAGAAGGTATATCTTCAGAGTCTGTTACTACTGCTTCTTCAGTTGCTGTATCATTTAATCGATGATGATGCAGGTGAACATATGATGAACAGAACAATTCAGCCAGTAAGACACTTTCACTTCAGGATTGCCTTGAGGTTTCCGTAGGGAGTAATGAATATAAAAACTGAAGACACTGCCTTTTGCTGCCAGAACACAGCACGAATCACTAATACTTGATGCCTCTTCTTCATGGATTACAAATAACAGGTCCTTTTTTTCAGGAGTTAAACATCTTTAATGATAAACCTAGTTATGAAAATCATTACTACGAAAATATTTACTGACACTCCTGAAAACATCCGCCGGATAAAACAATCACTGAGCAATAATAGCTTCTCAGATTTAGTTCACAGTTTAAATTTTGTATTAAATGCCATAAATCCGAATATATTTCAAGCACAGTTAGGCCTAAGCACAATATTTCAAGATGACATTCGAACTTGCACACTAAAAAGGCTCTTGATTTTACAAAATAGCCATAGGTAATGAAATAAGCAATATAATAAGATGAAACAGTAGATCCATACTTTACCTTTACTGTCCTTTCCATGACAACTGCTTTCCTCCTGAAATAAAAAAATTTCCACATAAGAATAGTGTAGCATAATATATTGCAATAACAGGGTTCCCACTCATGTAATTAAACAAAATTATAATATTCACATTTTTCCCCCTGTTTTTCATGGTCTAAACGTTGTCAAATTCACCGTCTGTTGACAAGCCATTTCAGGCAGAAATATTGATTATGCAACAATCATGTACATTGGAACGTGTCTGTGCATGACTGACCTAGAAACATGAACGACATATCGAATTTTCTTTTGATCTGTCAATCGCAGTTCTACAATTAAAGTTGAGAGATTCTTTAAGGTTTCATGACAAAATTCACGGATTTTTCCAGGTTTTTTCACTGTAGACGAAATGAACAGCTTATTCTCGTTTGAGTGGGAGCCATGACTAACTAACATGTAAGTCTAACTCACTAAATGTACCACATAAATAACCTATCAAAAGTTAAGAGTAAAGTCGATGATATACAAAGGTTGAATCAAAATAAATTTCAAAAACAAACTAAATATAAAGAATTGCCTCTGCAACTGCTTGGTGCAGTGTCTGGAATATTGTTTCTACCATAAAACCACCATATCAATCATGGATGATCCCAGACCCATGCTCAAATTGCTATACATAGCAGGTCGCCCAGCCACGGACAATAGATTTTTAAAAAATAAGTGCCAACACTTGCTTTACAATATTTTATTTGAAAATTTGCAAGAAAATATGCAAGTTAAGGCAAATTTGAGTACTACTACGTGAAACAGCACTAATAAAAAGGATAAGTTGTCACATAAGGTGAATATGGGAATTCAGGGCCTTCATCATTCACCTTTAGATATGACGACCACTCAATATAGCAAGTTATTTTCTGGGGAATATGAGTACCCATTAAATGAGCTTCCACTGAACATAAGATGCACTGTAAAATAATAGAAAAGAGAAGCAAACTTCTTTAATATTATTTACTTGAAATTTACAGGAAGTTCTAAAACTTTACTCTTTCCTCAGAATAGGTTCAATGCCAAGTACGACAAAATGGAAAATAAAAAAACATGTTCAGTATTCCAAATCTTACTTTTTTGGATTTGGAAAAGCTATGGTATTGCTAATCTCAACGTAGCTGAAATATGAATACAATAAAACCCCTCTTTTACACTTTTGAGGGTGTAACGTTTTACTATTATTTTCTGTTTAATGTGTCACAATATTGTTATTACACTGTTTAACACGTTTTATAATTTAAAACTCTGAAGCAAAAACACATCCGCACATCGTGACGATTACAATCCAACTCCCCTTCTCCCGTTCACAACAATCTCTGTCTCCTTTACACTCCATCCCGAGCCATACACAACAATTGCCTCCCTCCACCTCAATAGTTAATTTAATTTATATGTTTAAAAAAACATGGCGGTTTGTTTACATTAGCCCCATTGGAAAAGAAAATGGAATAACATGTTATTTTCTTTTTCAAAGCCTTCAAAACTCAACTTCTTTTTTTAGACAAAGCAACTATAAACAATTTGGTTATCACATCCCATATTCCTATATTTCCTATCCCAAGAATCAACAATCAAATAATCTCCTTGCGGCAAACTCCGTATCTTTCATTTCTCATCGATACTGTCCCTCCAAGAGAACCACCTTCGCAGTCCAGAATCCCTCAGCATCAGTCAAGATCCCTAGTCTGATTCGCACCTTATCAAGCTGCCCACGAGAGGATATGACAATATTTGATTGGTACATTTCATCGTATTTTTTATAGAGAGAACAACATCTTTTCATTACAAAGTGCTTTTTGAAATGACATTTTACCCAATCCTTGATTTTTAAAATGGCCAAAAGGTAATTTCAATTTCTGAGGTTTAGAAGAGTACATGGGTATTGAAGTTACGCATGCTATATTTTAAAAATATTTTTAAACTTTTCGTGCAAGGATCGTCGTTTTGGTAGAGTGCATTGCCGCTGGAAACTAGTACAATCAGATAATTGTTATAACCTTACCTGATTTACCTGTTGAAGAATTTAGGACGAATAAGAAAAGTTAATGTAATTCAAAGGTCCTCCGATTGCTAATGTTCCAAAATGTATCACCGATTTCCATTTCGTTTTTCATACGGTTGTAATGTGCTTTCCACCATGTTCCTTTTGGCGACCTAGCGTAAATGGTGGACTTCATAAAATTTCATAAGTGTAAATCAGGGGAGGGCATAACACAGTGGAAATATGTAAATCTTCAGGACTTGATGAAAATGTCGCAAACTTTAAGGAAAGCGTAAATTGCAGGGGCATATAAGTGAGGTTTTCCTGAATAACCTTTGACAATGGCTAATGTTTAGCCAGGCCTACACGAAGCTGTCAATCATATAATTTGACCTTCTGGCCAAATATTTTACACTAAAATGGACTAGCAATTGCTAAAATGGACCCATACAAATTACACATGAATTCTTGCAAGCCCACGCAATAACCATAAATATACACTAGAATGGAATAAAATTTGAAAAACACGGACAATTAATCTATTACCTCTTCAGCAAGAAGCTTCTCCTCTTCTTCCCCAATTGTCAAATTAATAGAATCTTCATTATCCACAGCATTGCTCTCAGATACAGCCTTTTCTGGCACTGGCTCTGGTTCTTTCACATTACTTCTTGAGGCTTCATGACCCTTCACAGAAAAGAAAGCATTATTTTAAACTTTACACACATTAAACAAGAACAATGTTGGGTCATAACAAATCAAATAAACCACACAATGAGAGCTACCTGATCGGATTGCAGGGTCATCCCATGCCAAATCAACCACGATATTTTGAAAATGACACCCATGGACTCTCATACAATGATTTTTTTTCACTAGCTACTACCACCAATTTCACCAGCATATACCAATATTTTTCCTTTCACACTCAAAGTTTTCCAGATCAGAAGGGTAAAATTTTGGAAAGTTTGCTGCGAAAGGGCAGTATTTGGATTCAACTCCCTTGGGATTGCGAGGCTAAAAGCAAAATTCATAGCTCAGAAACTAATTGACATATCACCATGAAATCTTTCCCCATATAAATACAAAATTAAAAGAAATATAATACAGCAGACACCCGATTATCTGGCTGTGGTTTATCCGGGTTGCGGATTATCCGTGCTTGATTTTCACTCTCGCTCAATTTTTTCCATGATCTTAATAGAAAAATAAAATCAGATGCAAAATCATCGGAATTACTGCATTAATGCTAGGATACCAGGCTTAGCTAGCTGCATTCACGGTAGCACCGTGTTCCTGTTTTCCAAGCCTCGCAGTGTGCAACCATGCCACTTGATCAAAGATACACATCCCCCAGCAGTTGCAACCCGGGCAACTTGTGGGAGACACGACTACGTGGCGTGATGCCTGACAGTGTAGTTTCCGACGTCGCGCAGTGGTTTTGAAGCATTCATGCAAACCACTTTCCTATACCAGTGATCACAGCCTCCAATGTGTGGTTTTCGAAACCAGGCCTTACACAGAGCATTAATAATACGAGTACAACCATGTTATTGCTGCTAAAAAGATAGCGAACAGAATACCTGCATAAATAATAATATATCGTTTTTTTTAGATAAATTATGAACATAGCAAGACATTTAAGTGAAAGTTTGGGTTATCCCTGTTTTCTGATAATTCGTGCTGTCTCTGCCCATCATTAGCCCAGATAATCGGGAGTGTACTGTATTTGCTGCAAGAAAAGAGAAAAATCCTTAGGGGTTATCCGCACACACTATTTACAGCAGTTTCTGTGACCTGAATAATTGAGATTTAAATACATATGATATTACCACAGAACGATAATCTACATGGGAAATCAACAAGGTATTACCTAGTTTAAATCTGTAATTTTATTTGTGTCGTATGTCAACATTTTGAAAATGAATCTTTGACATTTTCAGGAGGTTTCAAGACTTTAGAATCTTAGAACTACCAGTTATGATACTTTTTGTTTTACTTGAGTTAACAATTAGTACATTTTCTGAGGCCCTTGTATCAACCCTTAGGGCATACCGCATTAGACAGTAAGTAATTTTGAGCAATCAATTTATGTCCAGTTTTAAAAAAAGGCCAGTGCAAATAAAAGATCAGAGAATTCAAAAGTGACTCCCCAAACCAACTTCACACACACAGCCATCAAACCAACTCATCAAAAAACTTACATTTTCATTAGCTTCATTTTCCGTAGATTTGCCTTTTACAGGTGAACCTGTGTCTTGATTAGATTGCTTAGTATCATCTTTTGATACATCAGAAGCCTTTTCACTCTCCATAGACTTTTCATTTTCCTCAATTGCATTGTCTGAGTCTTTCTTGTTCTCTAAACCATTATTGTTGTTTTCCATCTCATCACCATCCCCAGCATCAAGGCTCATGTCATGATTTTCATCAGCATTGCTTTGAGTTTCAGATTCATTATCATGGCCACTTCTATCTGTAAAACAAAAAAACATACATCACACTCATGGAGTAATTTGGTCCGATGCACGTGGATATTTTTTGAAGGTTTACTTTTGCTGAAGCTGTGACAATTTCCTCTTTATGGCCCACTTTTCAAGAGGCAGTTGTTACATAAAGAGAAATAACACCCAACTGACAGCACAGCACTTCCCAAATCACACCAGAAGGATATCACTTGGCAAACCTCTACAGTGAATGTTATTGTTAACCTTTTAACACATTCAATGCGGGCCCGATTTTCATGAATGCCATCAGATTTGGCCGATAAAATAAGAAAGAAACATAGAGAATGCTTTTCGTGCCATAACTTCCGTTTAAATACTGCTATTTTCAAACGGTGCACACAGGTCAAAAGAGGGAAGCTTACTGAAGGCTATGCACATGATCGGAAGACTCGAAAGTGGATATTAGTCACTTACGGAGGCGGAGAAAAGCCAACCGGTAGAGCACGTCAATGTGCTCCGTATCACGGAGCTCCATGCTCCATATCTCGGCTTCGACGGGACAACGTTAAAATATTGATGCGTAGATTCCAAAAACTTTTACATAAAGTGATAACTCAAATAGTTTCAGAGACATAGTCTGGGACAAATACGTCCCTATGGACGGCAAGGATAAAACTCTTTCAGAACAAAAAAACCATACATGCTGATTATGGTATGTTTTATTCCTATATATTCATACATAGCTCAAGAATATTTTCTAAAAGGTATTCTTTAAATCTCATTTAAGATCTTAAAATTCCATGCATATGGTTACGTATGGTAAGTCCATAAATAAATAAAAATAATAATTAAATAAATATGACAGAAAATATTTCATTTCTTTTAGAGCATCCGTCAAAGTCGATCATAATAAAATTTTACTGTGTATTGTTTCAATTACTATTATTAACACATTCAACGCGGATGATATTTTCGCCATAACCTCCAATGACGGATGGTTGATTTTCCTTTATAACCGTGGTGTTGGAAGTTATACAACAGAATTTGCATTTTTTTTTGTTTCTATTTCTCGCAATTTGTAAAAAACGTTAATGACATACATGTATGCACCCGTCACCAGTAATTGACAATTCACGCAACCCGCATTACACACATGCAATTTTACTTGTATGAAGGAGCAAACTTTTCATATTTCCGTTTATAATACTTCTTCTACCGTTGATGCCTTAGGGTAATGACGAAAATATCTTGGAATTAGTCTTTACGTGTAATTTTTTTGTTTCAAAGGCCGTAGATTTAATTTTTTCAAGTCACAGAAGTAGAACACACAATGAACGGCAAGAAAAATATAAATTTGTGGTATGAACATTTTTTTAATCAAAGCAAATCTGTGTTACCTCTGAGTTTTTGCAAAATTGAAACATTTCAATAAAAATTCTTACAAATTTTTATGATATATTAGAAAGCAAGGCCTAAGACAGAGCCCTGGTTGACCTTCACATTCTGGGCAAATCGTAGTCACTGTCCTACGGATGCCTTCACGGTTAGCAGAGAAATGAAGAGCCTGCATGATTCCTAAAAACCTATCACGGCACATTTTCTCCCTGAATATCGGTACTCGCACTAACTCTGACCTACAATCGTTAGAAATCATGTTAACCCTAATTGCGCCCATGTGGAGAAGAAGGCCCAGCCAAATCTCCCTGCCCAACGGCTTCCAACCCATTATGCCCTTAGTGAACGATTTCGGAAGAAAATGCTTTCTGCATTTTTCTCCGTCTACGTAAGGATTATTTCAAAGAAAATATAATTTGCAAGTTGAAATAATCCCTGGGAGTGCTGTTGGTAGGGAGGGACTCTAACCTTGAGCCTTAAAAATTATCCAGCAAAATAGTACAATTTGTGTAGTGGAGTGTTGCATATGTGATTAATATGTTAGTTCTTATGAAAAGTAAGACTATCTGTACCTAACACTAGAACATATTAATGACCTACAAAATGAAAACGCCATAATGAATAGAGGACAAGTAATTGATGTGGAGCAATGATTGAGAAAGTATGCCGTAAAATTAGGAAAAAAAAACCCAAAATATGTGAAAAAAAAAGTAATTTGCAAAAATAATTTTAAAAATTATTAATTAAGTATAAAATACGACCTTGTGGACCGCTTGGAAACATTTTGAAATAAAATAGTGATTTTTGAGATGGGAATACACGTTATTAACAAAAACTAAGTCTGATTATAATTCTTGTGGTTGCACATAAGATATGAATAAATTAAAAAATAAGATAAAAATTAGTGATGGGTCGGTTCGATTCCTCGATTCTTCGATTCCTCGATTCTCGGCCAAGAACCGGAATCGAAAAGGAGTACTTGCCAAGGTGAAAAATCGATTCCGATTCCAGAAGTACTTCAAACCACCAAATATACGACCGCGTTTCCATAAGTCATTTGAATTTTCGCGCCTCGTAATCGTGATAACAAAACACATATCTTCCTGGGATGTACGAGTACTCGAAAATTCAAGTCGAGTCGAGTAGTTGGTACTCGACTCGAGCGTTTCGAGTAGCATTACGAATGTCGAGTCGAGTAGTTAAGGTTATAGAGCTTTCGAGTATAGTAGGTCCAGCGATCTGCCGACAGGAAGCGCTATCATGAAACTCGTGTCATAATGCAGTTTTTAAAGCCGATAAGTCATCCTAATGCCTTGGCCTGGTAGTTTCAGCTTGCCGAATGCACTATAGTTGTCGACATGGGCGCCGAATACCTTTACAGGAGCCACGGCGGCCGATCGTCTTCCCACCCAGCGCGCACTGGTCCGAAATCGGAAAAAGCTGGAATGAAGTCCAAAATGACCTTTTTGGGGATAGAGACTTGAAACTTAGCGTAAATACTCATAAATTATTACCAGATATAGATTTATATGCCGTTTTACATAAATACGACCCTTTAGTGAGATACAGTGGCCCAAACATGACCAATTTTTCAATGCCACGCGAGATATCGTTTTTCCTCAAAAAATCTTTGAATTTATCCTGGTGGTTTTGCGTTGGTATGAGTTTAATGGAATAAAAAAACGCAATATTCCTTTGACCTGGTGCTTTTCCTATATTTTCAATGACTTTTGAAGATTTTGGCTCTCATCTGTCTGGTTTTACAACGCAAAATGGCTGACCCGTTTTTCACGTGAAATTTGACATAAAGTAGACATTATCTTTCGTTTACGAAAAATATAACTCGGAAAATTTGAACCACAATACAAAGTAGAGATTTCTAAAGATTACTAAGTATAAATCTTGGAAAAAAGTTTGCGACGAAGGAAATAAGAGCGATATTTCAATCGCGCGTCAAGGCTGACCTACACGCCGCGGACCTCTGAGGCTCGGTAACTGAGGCCGATTTTTCAAGTTTTTTAAAACATTAGTCTTGAAAATCGTCATGTAAAGCATGGATAATCGTCTTACTTGACTTAAAACACTAAACTGAGGATGTTAAAAAGGATTATGTATAGATCGACTAGGCCATTTAGCGCATTACTCGAAAGAAAATACTAAGGATTGGATATTTTTCGGTACCATTCCACGCATAAGAAATATGGCTCGGGTATTGAAGTAAAGTGAAGAAATTAAGTCAGCATGCTTAAGAGAGAGAAAAATGAACTGTTTACACGAAAGGCAACAACTGATACCCTTTTTCCCTTTCCACCTTCACCGAGGTGAGTCGCACGGAGGGGGGAGTTTTCATATTAAAAGGCATCTTTTAGCCTTTTTTATTACTGCGTCCGTCCGATGTGATATTCATTTGTAGCGTTTAGTTTCTTTCTTGAACTTAAAAAAAGCAAGAGATTTTAACGCTGATTAAATGACGTGAGAAGTATAGAATTTTTTTGGCTCTACAAAACTAAAGTTTAGTTCTATAGTTCGTTCGCTTCGTCCATTTGAATTCCATGAAGATTCAAGGTTCAAATAAATCGTTGATATAATTTTTAATAAAAATTCCAAAGTCATATATATATTAATATATGTATGGCTTTGGAATAATACATATATAATAACCATCAACGATACTCCTTATATTTTTTTCTTACCTTAGGCTAGACATTCATCTTAGAAAATTGGAGTAGAATATATTGTAGTATGCATTGTTGTATTGCCTGGTTCAGAAATTATCATACTCGACTCGATACTTGCGAGTAATTTTAAACTCGACTCGAGATCAAAAAGTGCTACTTGGAAATCCCTTTTATATTCCAAAGGAGCAAATGCAGACTAGGGAGCCTGTGACAGGTATATAGTCAAGATACAGTGATGCATTTGGAAAAGTACCCAAAGTCACCATAGCAAACACTGTTGAAGCTGAAGTGGAAGCTTATTTATCATAGATGAATGCACCACCAAATTCCTTCCCTGGGAAATACTGAAAGACTTGTATCTCCTACCCAAGGCTGAAAGTATTAGCGAAGAGGTTTCTTGCCATACCGCCATCCACTGTGTTCAGTGAAAGAATTTAGTTCTGCAGGAAAAATATGTGATGTAAAATGCAACAGGCTTTATCCTAGGATATCCTAGACTATCCTAAAAAGCAAAGCATCTTCACTCTGTCAGCTGACAGAGTGAAGATGCTTTGCTTTCTGAGCAAAAATTTAAAGTCTGTAAAAGGAGACTAAATTTGTGAGACATTATTGATAATGATAAGATATTATCAATAAAAGATAGATATTAAAGGAGATACTTTTATTTTAAATTTAAACATGAGTGCTAATATTCTAAAGTAATACCTATCATGTAACATCACTTTTCAGGTATGTTCTGTTTTGAAATTTAGCTATTATACTTTAATTACATAGTGATTATATGAAAGATGCTTTTGTTTGACTGACTCTTTCACAGAGTAATATTTTTTAACGTGGTTTTCTTGTTGCCTGGAATTAAGTGATATTTTTCTTGGAGACTATGGCATCAGAATCGATGGAATCGGTATCGGTAGAATCGGAATCGAAATGTCAGAATCGGAATCGGGATCGGAATCGATAAAATTTTGGAATCGACCCATCACTAATAAAAATACTATTTCAAGGGAATAAATAATGGTTAAATGCCGTAGGTATTACTTAAAATGCCTCTGAGTTTATCTATTCATTTCCGCAATTTCGTTTACGAAACTAAGGACATAAATACATGAGTAAAAAAATACAGACCAATACTGTACATAATGTAATGCAGTGTTGCATACGCGATAAATATGTTATTTTTTTATGAAAAGGAAGAAAATCTGCAATTAACTCCAAGACTATGAATAACTCAGAAAATGAAATAAAAGCGAAATGAATAGAGGATTGGTAATTGACATAGAGAAACGAATGAGAAAATATGCCGTAAAAGTAGGAAAAAGACCCAAAAAAATCACCCAGGATAAACGTAATTAGCAATAATAAAAAAAGTTCCTAGAAAAAGATATTCAAATATAACATAATTAACTGAAGCACCGCACTAAGATCATTTTTTTTATAATGTAGTGAGTATAAAACGGGGATAAATATCTTTAATAAAAATTTAGTCTAATCATAATTTTTGTGACAGCACATAAAATATGAATAAATCAAAAAGGAAGGTAAAAAAAGTAAATTTAAAAAAATAATTCATTTGTAAGACATGATGGGATATTTACGATAAGAATAATGTAAAAGAGGTGAAGGAAATGAAAAGAAAAATCTCAACCTGCCAAATTGTTCCAAAAATAGCACTAAAGTAAACAAAAAAACATTAAAAATGAAGGAACACGTAGAACTAGAAACGGACACTTCTGCAATGGTGTAAGGTCACTCCCGAACTGCAGGAGGGTGAAAAAGTAATGCCAGGCACGCTCGGAGCACCCTAGTGACCAGTGGAAAAAAGAACTCCCGAAGACATACATTTATGTCTTCCGCCTGAGTGGAAAAGCCTTCATGTTATATATATATATATGTCATCCGCACTGAAAGTGTAAAGAAATATACTTAATCCATAAAAAATTAATAATAATAAATTATGTCAAAAATGCATAATGCAAAATGTAATTCTTTTCATGTGACTGATGTCCTACGAACGGTGATAACAATAAGTTATGCATCTAGACATTTTCAATAACTTCTTTTCAGGCTATGATGCTAGCATGCTGTTCCTACTGCTAGAGACAGGAGCCGCTAAAACACCTCTCTTCTTTCTAGAATAGTTTCGGATAAGAAACCTTGCTAAGATATACTAGTATTAGAGAGGCAAAGTGATCTTATGCTCAGGATTCATGCATTCATATGGCTTCATGTAAACTCTGTTGTTTACAACAATACCCAACAGGTCAAAAAATATTCGTGAGTAGAGCTTAATCTTTGCCTTTCTGTCAATGTTATCTATGATATTTTTTGGTCTATGAGAATGACCCCACCCATGAACATGTTATAAGCTATTATTATCTGTACACAAAGAATTTGGATATCTTTGGACTTCTCCCCCAACCCTCAAAAAAATTACTAATGGCAGGATTACTAATTTAGGGGTACCTTTCGTTCTGCATTCAGGGTTCCCACTCTTCCTAAATAATGAAATGTACAGGTTTTCCAGGTTTTCACGGTCTCTATGTCATCAAATTCACGGTCCGTTAATAAGCCAACAATAAAACAATCACTGGCCATATATTAACTAAAAAGTAACGTACGCGATAATGGCGTGAATGTAAACGCAGCAATGAAAAGTGATATCTGTTATGACATCTCCTATCGTTTACAAAATTCAGGGCCGACCTAAGGCCCAACACATCTGCACTTTTGCCCCGACGCCAAATACCATGGCCTCCTTTAATATGCGAATGCCTTTAGGACCTTCTTCCGCCTGGACATCGGGAGGTCCTTTTTTAATTCCTCGCCGAGAGATTGTTTTTGCGCACATTGTTATAACCGCGCAGTGACCAAATTTCCCTTACCGAATCTTCCCGAGATCGCAGAAAATATTAAAACTGTTTTTAGAATGTAATAAATCAAATAATCAATTTCATATAATTATTACGCACTTGGTTTGAAATATCTAAAGACCAAATAAATACCTGCTGAACACATTATTTTCACTTCCACGTTATTATTCACATAAGCTCAAACGAGGTGAGCGCAGTCTATTAAGAGCTATTGCCATAAATTGAAAGCCTATTTGCCGTAGAAATGTTTCCTTAAGTAAAATTCCAATGGCAAACTCATATTTCGAAGCATATGGCATGTGCCCTCATTTTGTGTAGGAACCAAACTTCGAGTTACAAATCAGAGTTTTCGTAAATGGTTCATTATGGGTCTATTAGAAATGCAAGTTATTTCATTTTTTACTTTTTCGAATATAAAATCCACCCCAAGCTATCATTGACATTGAAACACTCAAGACAAAATAACAGACTTCCAACATTAAAATGGAAAATCAATATAGTACGGACCGTAGTATGGACCAAATACTTCACTTCGAATACATATTCGTGTGCAGATAAATGCGTAAACTACGAGTCTGCGCGTGCCTGAGTGTGAAACGTGATTAACATATCAAATTTGATCAGTCGATCGTAGTTCTACAATCAGGATTGAGATATTTTTAAGGTTTTATGATGGAATTCACGGCTATTTCCAGGTTTTTTCACAGTAGACTAAATTCACGGCTTATTCACGGTTTTAAGGTTTTCACGCTTGAGTGGGAACCCTAGCATTGGCCACATGGTTATGCATTCAGTTACTGCTCCCGAACTGTTTCACTCATTGGAAAGATCATCAAATATTCGAATACTGCAAGGATGTGGGCTTCCTCTGATATCAGTTTAGTTTCTTTATGCCGAATGATGGCTCCGCAATGATGCATCAAAGTTGAAAAAGGATCAAAATTTACATTAAAATAATAGTAAAAAATGGCATAACCGCGGGCCCCTGGCTGAATGCATACCATCAATACACCAACATTAAAAAAATTAGTTTCACCACTTCTCATTCCATGTTCATCCTGGATGAACCCACAAGATGGAACTCCATTTTCAAATGATGAGGTGTCTTCCAGAACAGAAGCAAGCCATAACATTAGCTGCCTCTAACCTGAGTTTTAATGTAGACATAACTCCACCACAGTGGGATGCTATCAAGCAATTGATTGATGTTCTGGATGTTTTTGAAGGAGCAACAGTTCTTGCAAGTGGAAGTGCAGTCGCAGTTTCGTAAGTTATCCCCCTTGTGAATAGCATTATTAATTTCCTAGAAACTAAAAAGTTTTCGCATAATCATCAACAAGGTTTGATTAATGATTTGCTGTTTTCCATTGAAAGTTGGTACGATTTTTTGGAAAAAGAACAATTATTCACTTTTGCCACAATTCTTGATGTACGATTCAAAATCAGTGATTTCAAAGATTCAGATAAAGTTGAGATGATAAATCAATTGGATGATAAGTCTGTCTAAACAAAGTCACCCAACAAAAATAGACACCTTAGGAAAAGTGCAACCAAAATAGCTGATGAAATACAAGAAAAATCAATGTGGGGAATTTACTCAAAATGAAAAAATTGATTTTTAAAATGTATTTAATATACACCTTTTTATTTATACATTCATCAAGTGAAATAGAAGAAAAGCGTACGTTTAATATGCTTAAGCGCAATTCTAGTATTCGAGGTATTCGAATATTCAAGTAATGATTTAATATTCAAATTCGATACTCGAGTTCAAACATCAAATTCCTGCTTTGAAAACAGCATTTTTAGTGAAGTTCATAACAATGTGGAAACAACAATACCTAAAAAATATCCAAAAAAAGAATTTAGAACTATAAGCCAATAACCTATTCTTCAATAGAACCAATTCTTATTATCATAGACCTTCTCATTTAATTTTGAGACAATTTCAAAAATTTGGAACATATATCTCCCTGACGCTCGAGGGTAAACCCACCAGAGAACACTTGCATCACTTCTAACAAGGCTGTGGCATCATTATAACAGACTTATTTTAAAAATTTACCTTCAATTCTGAGAAAAATTTACAAAGCTCAAAATGAATCAATATCAGTTACCGCATTCAAGGAAGTAAATTTATACACGTAATATCATTCCTAACAACAAAAAAACAATGCATTTAAAAAATAACAGTGGTTAGCATGATTGTGGCATCTATTACAAAAAAATACACTATCCAAGTAAATAAATTTCTAAACATTATAAGATACTAAAAAATGATGACCCACAACATTAGTAGAGAGTGATGAGATACATTCTTTGCCTGACATTTCTTTGTGCACTCCCAGCCCTGGGCTAATTTTTAGTGTTTCAGCCAGGTCAATGGAGGTCATTCCTTTTTAAAAACCATTAAAAATCATTTTTAAAGCAAAAATTTTTATGCAATCCAGCGGAAGTTTTTCAAGAAAAGGTAAATTGTTTTTTTTTAAATCTGGTGTAATCCTATCATCCAACAAAACAAGTCCAACACTGGCAAAATTAATTATTTCAATCTCATTTCTCTGAACACATTTACAACACACTTCACTGGTAAGTTACAACACTACAGTATGAACTTCATAACTGATGTAAAAACAACTCAACGACGTCAACACTGAAATGCGAGCAGTAATTAGGTAATTTCACAAGAATTTAATTTATGGACGACGTTAAAAACTTGTGTCATCATCATGAGGCACTTCATGATTTCAAAACTAAGTGATGAATTAATTTGGAATTGCTGCATCTAAGACTACTTCACAATAACATCCCCTAACACACATCCTGGCCAAGTCACAACAAGTCAATGGTCTAGAATTCATAGGAGGCTATGTGAATATGCAAAGTTTCTGGTCAGTTCCATATTTAAGATAAAAATTGCTACATTTTGGCAAAAGAGTTTTCTCATGACATCTAGGAAAACTGTCATGTTAAAACAATCACCCCTGATAAAAACAAAAGCTGCAACTTATACATTGCACAATACATCACCCCACCTTCCACTACCAGAATCAAAGGCTTTCTTTAACTGATTGGCCAACGGTAAAAAAGCCAACTGCCAACTTATGATGGATATACTACACAAAATTAGTACAAATACTTGTTATTTGCAGAGAATCGCAGTTCTATTAAATAGATAAAATCATAGCAATTCAGTTTAACTGGCAGAAATTATATTTTACTCAAATACCTTTATTTGAGTGAAAAATTCAAAGAGTGAATTTGAAGTGAAATTGCCAATGAGACAAACAGCTGTTTTGAGTACTTGACTAACCTTTAATGCACCTATATTTCAACAATTTAAAGAAATATTTTGCTAAAGATTGTGATGGCAATGTAATAATATTTTGCTGTCATGAAAAAAATAAATAAAATACAGATGATTTAACAATTGTACTACCATTTCACCTACAAAGTAAAATGAGGGAAAAAGTCATACCTACTAGAAAAGTAACAAGAAAGATGACAATGCCTAAACAAAGGTCTCCCTTCAGGGTCCATTCAATCAACCCCAAATTGAGGGTTAAACACACGAATGTGGGTTTTAACACAACTTGGTATATTTCATCCCATATTCATTTTCAGTTATAGCCTCTCAAACCTTGGGATACTTCTTAATCACTTCCAATCTCAGTTTATGCTTATCAATGTGCACTGTTTGCCTTAAAAAATCCTTTTCACCTGTTTATCATCGACTCCTCCGAAATTTTTCAGCTAATACTTCAAGGAAGTGAGAACAATATAAAAGATTATATTTTACAATTACCTTCTTTTAGGAAAAATCCCTTAAGGCCGCTATACATGGTGTATGACCATGCAAATGATCATGAGATCGTTCACAGGATCATGCAAGCAAAATAGAACATCATCTAATTTTCACTGAATGATCATGTGCATGATGGTTCATTCACAAATTTTTCCGCTGTACAAATGATTTCATTTGCATGATGATTCACCATGTACAGCAGACTTTATCATAGGCCATGACTTTCCAATTTTTTTTATTTACCTGCCTCCTTGAGTTGAATATTCCTTCATTATACTTTTTTAAAAAATCATTCGTGCATGGTAATGAATATTACTAACATTTATTAAAGTCATGAGAAATATTTCTTTCCATTTTTTATCCATTTAAATGGTGATTGAGCTTGAAAATTAAAGAGGCCCAGATATTTTTCAATTTTTGATATGTCACCGTCAACCTGAGCTATTCTCAGCCAAAAAATTGGTTGCTTTAATCTTTTCACAGGTAAGCGATTGATACACATTCTTGTCAAGTCACTTCTCAGCCACTTCATTCCTTCAGATACATATAGTTCCTAGTTGCATACGCCCATATGTGCGACCACCAATTTAACAAATTAATGAAATGGGCCTCTAAAATTAGATAGATAACATCCAAACACCTGGGCACCAGCATTTATTTTGACACAATTATTTTTTAATCATACAAGTTTTTACAGGGACAATGAAAAAGCCATTAATTTTGTCTCTAAAGATAGCCATCTGGTGAGATGGGGATTCTTAGTTCACTATGTTTTTGCCCAAAAAAGTTCACAATAGAAATTTTAAGAATGTTTTATTGGGCTAAAAATACAAGTAATGGGCTACAGTCATTTTCTTCCATAATTCTCTCACCCTAGTGGTTAGAGCGATACATTTTCAAAGGAAACAATCCACGAACAAGCGAGACAATTTTGAGTCAAACAGTGCACCTTGAGACGCGTAAATTGAGATTGAGATAAAGTTGAGAAGCCTACCAAAGTGTGAGAGGCTGCATCTGAAAAAATACAGCACGTGCTCCCGTGACCCCCATAAATCACCATGATCACCTGATTAGGCATCGAAAACGTCTTCCAAGCATAGGTTGACAGGTACAATAACATAGCTATGCACTTTGATGTATATATTTCATTTCAAAGGCAAAAACCATTACATAAATATATGCATGCAAAGATGGTTTTAAGTACTGACGTACTGTTAACATTTCCAACGCTCTTTCTGATTAACAAGCCCAATGATGAAGTGCATAATTTACTTCGGCGTCCCCAGCTTCAAACTTCATGAGCACCGAAGGGGCAAAGGGCACTTATATGGCCGATTCGCACGTAATTTTAAGTTTCACTCGTGTACGTAGGTGGCCAATCATAAAGTTCATCCTTATCTAAAGCCATCAGCCTATTCACGTTTACAGAACGACACCTAAGATGTGAACTATAATTTTGTAGCAACAATTATTAGCAATTAAAATAAAAAAATATGAATAATTGATGAAAATATATTGATTAGCTGTACAGTCGGCGTCGAAATACTAATAGAATGAAAGATGCTCAATATATATTCCGAGAAATAATGAATGAATCTGAGTGGGAATCGGAGAAAGACACGACATGCAATACTCCTAACAATTAGAGAATGTTCTCAATGCGGTAGCCAGGACTCCCCTACAACTAATATCTCCACTCGGGAATAGGAATCTTGCCTTGAGAGTCGCAAAACCACAACCGCCCTCTGATTAAACGATTGAATAGGCAAGGAACAAAAATTTAACAAGGAAGTGAAATTTTCGAGCGGCCACTATGTACCCTCGCCCACGCCGACTACCCAAACACTAAGGCTGGAACTGGGTACCATAAGACATGAGGACAAATTGCATAATACTCACTTCCAATAGACCTCCTGGATGGTTTCTTCTCTGATAAATCGAACAGGTATTCTTCAGGATCATGACCTTCATCCACAAGAACCTAGCATTAAATTAATATAAGTTCACATAAACATGGCGTCCCTGGAGAACTCCCTTCGTCAATAAATAACCGAATAAATGTTTCACAGGAGCACTCACCTTCTGCAATCTTTCGATTAGCACAGCCTTAACTCCATTTTTATCTAAACCACGATTTTCTAGCTCTGCTCTCAAATCAATTACTCGTAAATCCGCCAACTTCTTCTTCTCAGATTCCGTCGCCATTCCGAACAAATTATCTGAAATGCAAGCATAAAATGTCGTAGTTCGCGAGATTGAACGAGACGAGATTTCCTCCCTTGCCTATTCCCCGCTATTTTCGCTAATGTTTTCAGTTTTTCGTACATCGAGGTTGCAAAGTTACCCTGGTTCAGAATTAAAATGAAAAAAATCTCTTATCCGTTTATTAACTGCTTAAAAGGTAGATATTCTATAGATTTCCAATTATGTACTATTCTTCCATGGGCGCCAAAGTTTGAATGAGCGCATTGGAAATTGAACTATCTTCGCTTCACTGCTGTGAATTCACGTCCCAATGAAAAATATGTGCGCAATTTCTATGTTGGATGTGTACAATGTACAAATTTTATATGCGTTTGTATGGCACCCATGAAATGTGTACATTTTATATGCATTTGTGTGGCACCTATAAAATGTGTACATACTGTACAATATACACTTTTAGTTAAATTTGTGAATAGTTGAATAGCCAGTATAAATGGTGTATATTGTTTATAATGCACACGTTATATAGAAATACGTAGATATTTGGAGCACGGTATGCAATTTACCCAAGTCATTTAATGTACACGAATTTGTACATAAGTCTGTTTAAAAACTTTATCAAAAACTTCCATGATAATGATAAAATTGGAAGCTTGCTATAAAGTGTTGATAATATGTATTTAATCAGCATATTAGTGATATATCAATGCAATGGAATTTGATATAATTATCTTAATATGTGATCCACCACAGTAAATTGAACAAAATATACAAAAACGGATGAGGCTATATTTTACTTTAGATGACAGAGATTATATCTTTTTGGAGTCATGTGATGCCTCCCGTGTGTTGTTACCCTTATAAAAATAAACTCCATGCAGTGGCCCAGCAAGGCAGGGGTTTTGGGGGATTCACCTCTCAGCCCACCCCTCCCCGGAGCTCAGAGAACATTTTTAATTTTAATCCGTTTTACTTAATTGGATTAATATTACTCGCAGAATAGTGTAAAGATTGATAAAAATATCCTTCCGAAAGCTGTAAAACTCACCAAAACCCTCCATAGCCTTCTTGTGCCCCTGACTCCGTGGAGGGCATCTACCATCCAAGAATCAGGGCCCACTGGGGGGCCCTGGACCACTAACCAAACCAGGACCAGTGGACCACCCACCAAGCATGAGCCTTATACAGTAGAGGAAGTGAACAGGGTTGATTTCTTCAATTAATTCTTTTGGCCTTTTCATTGTGAATGAACACTATCATTTATTCCCAAACTTTCTCTTGTGCACATCTGGAACCTCACTAAAAATACCACAAAGGAATGTGTACTTCAATATATGTATAGCAAAGACAAATCGCCCAATCCTGCCAAAGTTTCTTCCAAAATTCAACAGCTTGAGGTTTTTACTCAAGGGGAGTATGCCTATCATTCCGCATAACTTCCATACTGTGTAGTAAATGATCAGGATCAAATGGATCGATCGAGTAAGTAGTGAGGAAGTCGTAAGAAGAGTATGAGAGAAGAGAAGACTTGTGAAAACCTTGACAAGAAGACGGAAGAACCTCATAGATCATATATTGAAACAATGGCCTGATGAAGACATAAGTCGAAGGACAAGTAGATGGCAAGAACAGAAAAGGAAGGTGTGAAATATGGAGGTGTGAAAAGATTAGTTGAAAGAAGAAATGAGTGTAGAGCTGCATCAAACCAATCTTCCGTTTGTTGACTAGTGATGATGATGATCAGATATTTCAGCATCTTTTGATGATACCATAATTCTGAGGGATGCCTCCTTCCTAGGCATTACCCAAGATAGTAGAATAACTTGGCATAGTCATAATTCTAGCCTATGTAGAAAACTCTGCTCAGTATGCTTTAGAGTTCGTTCTATTTGGCTATCAATAATGAAGTACGTGCTAATGTCAATTTACTGTGATGAGTTTTAAACCTGTGTCATTCGATTTAGGGGACCTTACCTTGTGCTCATATTGATGTAACATCCAAAATAGACTAATTTCCAAAAGCACCCCTTAGGACTGCATGTCACCCTCTCTTTAAAAAAATTATATTATAAGCTTTCTCAAGACATAAAGAGAGTAAAAGAAAATGCCAATTTTTTAAATTTAAAGTAAAAGAATTTTTTGTGGCACATTAATTTTATTGTATTGATATATTTTTGAATCTTCAGCCATGTTTTGTATGGATAATATGTAATATAATGGTACTTTGACTTGCTACTTATTTGGAACATGTATTTAACTAGATTCTGAGGCAAACAAAAGCTACATATCATCATCATGACGAAGTGAAAGTGATAGGAGGTTTTTAGATGAAATAGACACACATCTGTGACGTGTTATCCGATCAGCACTTCAGTTGCCAAATTACATACTGAGAAATAACCTACTTATTATTTGAATTACTGAAGTTTAAGAGGTATGGTACCTAGGTCTAGGTTTATCACTTCTGTTATCCAACTATAGGCTGCTTAGGACAGAAATGTTATCTATTTTCCTGTTATGTTGAGGATTTATGGACTGCAAGCATTCCATCTATTTACATCAATGAAACTTTAATTAAAGCTAATTTTCAGGAATTTCTTGCAAGAGCATGTTTCCATGCATCACCAGTGAAATATATGTTACCCGTATCAGGGATAACATTTTTTATACCTTGAATGAATGTCAATGTAGAATTCAGTTATGGTAAATTAAATACAAAGGGGTGAGGAGATTTTAAAGGCCAATTTAATACTTCTCTGAAATGCAAATACTGGAGAGGACTACTATGCTAATCCAAAGTAATTACCTCTTCTTCATTTGTATACGTAGAGGTGGCTACAGTAAGCTGTTTCACCTGATGCATAACTCAAAAAATTGTTTATCCACAGAATCACAAAGAAGCCTTTGATCAATCATTGACATATCTTTACGGCATTAAAATGGATTTTTAAATTCTAATTCTTCATAGTAGGTAGCTATAAATAATATTATTTTTTAATTAATTTTTTAATTTTTTTGCAACTTCATTTTCATTGACCCGCATTACATAAGAAACTATGTCATTGCATTGGGGCTTACAAGAAAATAAAGATAGTAGGTCGGAGAAGCCAAGGTGAAGAGTAGGCACAGTGAATGCTTAACTTAAAAACTAGAAAATAAAATTAAAACTTAATTTCACCACAAAACTCAGCCTTGCCTTCATGTGTGATTTCCTTTCTTAACAAAGTTAAACATAGGCAGAAGTAGTGATGGGGTGCCTTAATTTCACCACAAAACTCAGCCTTGCCTTCATGTGTGATTTCCTTTCTTAACAAAGTTAAACATAGGCAGAAGTAGTGATGGGGTGCCTTGTAACAAGTTCACAAAGAAAATACTGTTCAACTTGAATTATTAAAAGGACTATTGGAATGTATATGCATAATTTTTTGGGTGACCTGAGTGGATTTCCAAAAGCAAAATTTCCTCACCTAGGTAATTATGTAACCTCATTTCCATTCTCATCCTCCTCCTCAAGACTGATATCGAATAACATATTTCAGGACCAGACAAGCAAGAAAGAAAATTAGAAAAAATATCAAGATTCAAATCTGTTCTAAGAAAATGAAACTCCAAATTAGTTTTTTAAACACTTTCCTAAAAAAATATATTCATAATTATCATTACAATACAGATATACAATTCACACATCCAGTCTAAGCTGATTGATATTCCCAATGTGGGCTTTTTTTTCAATGCTTCCAGTGAACATTTACAAATGACAAGTATATTTAATGATAATATAGGAATAATGTATGTTGTTACAAAGACTATTCGACACAGCACAACGACAAAATCAATGTTACTGCCATTTTCACGGATTTAGTTTTTATAGAAGAAAATTTTGTACAAGTTAAATGAGAAACATAAAAATATGCATCAACAGAGGCGAAGAGAAAGTTGCAAGTCATTTTTACATGCTTTTCCAGTCATTCATAACAGTCTTACTGTGTAAATGAAAATGACACCATCCTTTAAGAACCCAAGTCTCTTAGCACATTCAGAGCAAAATTAAGAGAGGTTAAACACTTGCACATACAACATCCTAGACCAAAAAATTCCTTCCATTATATTTCCTATTGTTTACAACTGGGATATTACGGAGATGAAATACTGTAGCTGGCTGCAACCTTTCACAGTCCAAGCAAGATATTATGCACAAGAACATGGAATATCTGCCCCAAAATTTACCCCCTTCAGTCACTGCTTGTCTGAATTTGATTAGCACAAATGGTTGACTCGCAATGTTGAGATGCAATGCATACAGTATAAAATGCTATGCACTTTATTTTTGGAAAATAGATTAAGTTACCATGTTTATCTCTCACCACTACAACTGACCTCTTTGAATTATACGGCTTGAAAAATCTCTCCGATAGGACTGAAGCCCATGAATTTAAACCCGTAATTACAACCTTCTACTCACTGTCAAACTCATTAGGTTTGAAAGAGATTAGGTCCTTCAAAAGCTTTAAATTATTGTTCATACATTCTGACCCATTATATACTGAGCAGAGCAATACTGTATATGAATTTAGGCTCATATTCTGCCAACCATTCTAATTAGAACATGTTACTGTATTAAAAGTCTTTAAGGATGAACTTCCTTTCAAGATTAAAAATCAGTAGAGAGCGCAATTAATAGATGTTTTTCACAAAAATCACCTCTAAACATTTGTCTGGTGCCCCATACTAAATGCCACACAAAATCAAATGGTGATGTAACAATTAATTGTTTCTACATGAAAAACAAGTCATACAGCATACTTATTAAGAAGTTAACAGTTGACATTACTCTTTAAAACCTAAGGATGCACACCAATGTATACAGTCACATTAAGAAATTTTGTCCCTCCACACACTAACTTAACACAGTATACCACCTTATATTCTCATGCTAACATAAGTTTCTCTTGATTTGACAAGCATTTATTCTAGTATGTCTTAGTAGAAGGCAAGAGCAACAGACCATGAGCTTTTAAGGCAATATTTGGCACTGTAATACTTAATTTGCAACAGGAGCATTAACAATGAGAGCCATATTACATCTAACTATTAGGTAATTATAGTGAAAATAGAAAAATAAAGTGAATTACTCATTGCAAAAATAATTAGGAGGAAATGAATGAAATAGAGAGCAATGCCACTGTCAAGAACAAAAATGAATGCTAAAATAATCACATATGACTTTTATGCCCAAAACTCATAAATTGCCGATGAATCAAAGGAACAATGGGGCTAAAGCTTACATTTTGAATACCATTCCTGAATATTTAATAATTAATATCTTACATTTGGTCGCTATATAAATACCTTGCAATACTGTTCAAAAAAATAGGCTACAAACCTGCTTTCGCAGAAAAAAATAGGTAGTCAATGAGAAACAAGCAAATGCAATGAAGGGATAAAAAATTAGATGCTACTGACTAATTCAAGTATCACGTTCTACCATATGGAAAATTAAGGAAGACAACAAAAAGATCAGCTAAAATGGCAATGGAACTAATTACCATCATAAAAATCTATCTGAATCATGTTAATTACAACCAGTATACTTACAAATGAATTAATCACATGCAACATAATTTTACTGAAAGATTTCTTTAAAGTGCAACACAATGTAAATTTGCATACCACACTACACTGGCCAAGTCAGATAAATCAAGAGCCATTACATGACAAACTTTACAGTGTACGTGGACTCTTTAACATATGTGTAGTTATAACCACTGCCTTTGGTTAAAATGCATTTAGTTGATGAAATAGTGTGTGATGACAAGAATATTCACTGATTTTGTTTTCAAGGGAGGCTTGAAGTTTACATATGTTGCAGTGTGCAAGAAAACAACAGCAGAAACACCAACACATGAGAGTCAATACTAAATTTCATAATATTATAATCACCAGTACACACTTGATGTGGATTACATGGTCTTACCAAAGGACTGCAACAATCAGCACAGTTATTATGAGGTATAACTTGGTTATGGGTATGAAAATGTTGCATGAAAATTAATGATGGAAAAAATTTTCGGCTACCTTATGCTACTTTACTATTGGTGTTTAATACCCAACCTCTTTAATTTTGACATGCACGCTTCATTTTACTATTCTAAAATTCAAAGATGAGTTCTGAGAGACACACAACCGACAAACACTGGATAATAAATCAAAGGGACCATGGCCACACACGATTTAATTCATAGCAGCCATTGTTCCCTATGCAATAATGATGAATAATATAAATCCATTGGCATTGATTACTTATGAGGTTTGCATGTTATTCATTATCTCTTTACATCCTAACATATAAAATTGAATTTGGCAAAGAACCTTTTTTAGAGAAGGGCAAATTTAACAAAATACTTTGCAACACTCAATTACCTGAATCTGCCAACAATTACAGTCTTTTTACACCACTTACTTAAAAAAAACTTGGCCACTACACTGGGATAGAAAAGTGCATTAACGATAGCACTATACAAAAGATGAATTGAAACTTATATTTTAAAAAAATTTGAACAGCCAATTTTAGCCTACAAGATCATTCACACGATTGCATTGATATTCCATTTTTTTCAGATTAATGGTACATGCACTTTCTGGGAAGGCTATTGGTTGGTTAACCAAACTTATTTGTGTCAAAATAATATCCTTACCAATCAAAGAGTTACCGTTAGATCACTCTCTGGTGAAACAGAATTTACCTCATGCCTCACATGCAACATATATATATCATCTCCACTCACTTAATCTTCACGGAGAGGCTATAACTTAAGAACTTGGGCCATAAAATTTCTATTTTGTCTCCCCACATAAAACAAGGAGGACAATGTATGAGTTATTGTATAGACACAAATTATGTCTCAGTTACATAGAAATTTAAATGAGAGGTAAATGATTACCAATTACATGATACATGAGTACTTCTAAGCGAAATGGTGACACAGAAATGTTCCAAGGAAGAGGCTTTAGGTAGAAAATCCAGAAAAGCATTAGTTTGATGTCATTACAATATTGTACATTTAGTCACTTCACAACATTGTTGAAAGTTGATATCAAATGAAGAGGGTAATCCAAGGATACTTAAACACGAAAGTGTATGAGTATATTGATTGCTACTGTACTGGTAAAAAAATGAAAAAAGCAGAAATGACTCAAAAAATTATTATAAATTATTTTACAGGCTCACATAAAATATCGATATTAATGGAGTAAAAAAAATGCATGAAGTTTTGACAGTTTTCATTCTTTTACAAAATAGCCACACATGCACACTAGTACATTAACTCACGAGCTTTTCCATAAAATGCTGCATTTACTTGAATAATAAGTATGTATTGCAAAGGCTTGACCATTTAAGTAATGTTGCACTTTTACTTTACTAATATTACATGTACAAAAATAGGACTTCCTAATGTTACAAAACTCAACACAGCAATCATGAGGATGATGAAGACGTACAAAGATACAGGAAGTTACTACTCCATGCTATATTTACGTTCCAATTCTTTGTAATACAAAATTAATTGGCAAGTATATCAAAATTAGTTAAGTTTATCATCACGTGCATCTAATTGAAAGTTAATTCTACAATTTGTGCAATAAATAGCTAGCAATACGGTATTTAATAGGCAAAAAGTGACTCACATTCTCAAAAATTTACTTTAATATTTTTTTTACCCTTTAAAATATTTAAAAATGCAATGAAAAAAGTTATTTGCCACCAAATTTACAGATCTATACAGAAGACAAATATTTGTTCAGTCTTGGCCAACACTGACTCAAAATGTGGAATAATACTTTTAATTAGAGCATGCAATTTATACACAAATTACATATGACCCACAAAGAGTCATCCCTTACATAAATAAATATGTATCTATATAGATCCACGCGGTCATAACTCTGGCTTTGGATAACCATCGCTTTACCTAAAACTGCATGACAATAATATTGTCCTATGATGCCCGATGAGCCATTCTGCATTTCACTTATGATATGAGAACCAAAATAAACTAAAAATCAAAGTTTTTACCAGCAAAAACATTAATAATGATTAGTCTACAGAAATTAAATTTCAGTTTTACATGATAGAAGAGAGACCACTTTTGCCATATACGGCATAAGTTTGAAACCATTTCCAGTTTTCGGTTTATGAACAGAATATTCGACTATAACACAAATTAATGGCTTTTTTAAATCATTAAATTTTCATACTTCACCAAAGTCAACAGTGGATAAAATGGACACTCTTCAACTTGGGCTTCAATTTAACTCGGCATCAGCTTTTACTTGAATGGTATCAGGTAGAGAAAAAACAAAATTGGCATACTCTGTCATTGAGGGATGGCTATAGACACTATATGCGGCAATACCTGTACATGAGTCACAGTAATGAAATATGAATACCTGGATTAAAAACGATTTGGATCTTCAGGCATTATAGAGTGACAAGTCAGCAGTGTACGTACAGAAAAACATGGAATCTGATGGTCAGTCCACATCTCCCAACTGGTTCATTATGTTTAAGAGGTGTTACGTATAACTTCTTGAGTTGTTATTACTTTCACAGTATTCCAACCTACACAAAAGTCAACTTAACAGCAATATTGATTGCACTTGAACTAAGAGACCAAGTCATGCAGAATTAAGATCAAACATTAACAATATACAAATCACTTAGCACTTTCCTTCATTTTCGCATTGTAACATCAGCAGACAGCACAAAAGCGTTGGCTACTTAATGGCCCTAGTCGAGGTGACGAGGTCATTTCAATTCTCCGGCCACTACAGTGATTATCCAATGAGGTAGCTAAGCACAACTGCCAAATCCCAGATGGTCCACCAAAATATCAATTCCACCACATTAAAATGACCATCACAGGGATGCTGCAAGAATATTTAACTGTCTTAGGTACAAGGATCAGGTTTTCCACAATCTTAAATGGATCCCTTTCACCCTCAAGCACAAGAATAGACACGGAATGGAAAGTATCATTCATTACTCACATACTAACACTCATACTCACATATGCTACACAGGCTTTGACATAAGCCTTAGAGAATGCCCAAAACATCTCATCAACTGTGGTCTTTTCAAGCCACATTTAGCAAGTTTTTTTTTTTGCACTTTCACTAGGATGAAATAGTTAACACACACATAAAATTGATAGTGAAGAACAAACTCTTTCACAACAACCTGCAGATCAACTGCAGCCAGTGACAGTGAAAACAATATTTTGCAACTGGCCCGGCTAGGATCCCATTTCTGACACTGCTGCATCTGATTCTGCTGCCGCTGCTGCCAACATGAGCATCTGGTGCTGCTGAGAAGTCAAGTGGGTCGCTGATGGTGACGGGTGTGGTACAGATGTGGTGACCACTGTTGGTGGAGCAACCATGCCAGGGGTAGGAGAAGCAAAGAGGCTCGCCGCATCTACTATTCCACCACTTCCAAAGAGATCCAATGCATCTACTGGCCCAGAAACAACCTAATTAATGAGAAAAAAACTTGTGTAAAAAAAAGTTTAAGGATACACTCTAATACAATAATGAATCTGCTCCAGGAATAAGAAAACAAGGTTATATATTTCAAGATGTAGAAATATTACACTCTGAATACTGAATTATAAAAACAAACACATGCACACGAAATGGCAGCTACCTCACTTTCTGAAGATATAATTGTATCATCGTGCAAATTAAATATAGCCAAAATATCCATGCATTCAAAAATTATTATGCAAATTGCAGTCCACGACTCTTCAAAAATGACTAAATATGTAGTAGAAAATAATTACAGAATAATTACGGCAGTAGGAAATTAAGTATGGAAAATTCCTTGTTCTATAACACTAGTGAAACTGATTGACTCTGATCAACAGTGATGTTTCTTAGCAAACATCCAGATACTCCATCCACATAACTTTTTCCATAAATGACTTAATACAGTACACTCCCGATTATCCGGGCTCACAATGGGGAGTGGCGGCACAAATAATTGGAAAACATGGATAACCTAAACTTTGACTTAAATGTATTGCAGTGCTCATCATTTACCTAAAACAAACAATATTTTATCATTTATGCAGTTATTCTGTTATTTAGGAGTGCTTCCCGGACTCATTGAGAGCTTTCTTCGCCAATTCGCGGTCTTTTTAGCAGCGATAACATGGTTGTACTCGTATTTTTAATGCTCTATGTAAGGCCTGGTTTCGAAAACCACACATTGGAGGCTGTGATCACGGATACAGAAAAGTGGTTAGCAGGAATGCTTCAAAACCACTGCGCGACGTCGGAAACTACACTCTCAGGCACCACGCCACGTAGTCGCGTCTCGCACAAGTTGCCCGGATTGCAACTGCTGCGCGATGTGTATCCGTGATCAAGTAGCGTGGTTGCACACTGCAAGGCTTGGAAAACAGGAACACGGTCCTCCCGTGAATGCAGCTAGTGTGTGATCGCTTCTGTTTTACGAAGGGGATTCTAACGGAAATAATAAGCCAGGGGTATCCTAGCATTAATGCCATAATTCCGATGATTTTGTGTCCGATTAAAAAAAATAAAGATCGCGGAAAAAATTGAGTGAGAGTGAAAATCGAGCACGGATAATCCTCAACCCGGATAAACCTCAGCCAGATAATTGGGAGTCTGCTGTAATTGGTTGCATTCCATGGGAGGGAGCAGTCAGAGCATGGAAGCTGATTGCTATATAGAATACTATCTGTCTCCCAAATGAGTGAGTGTTAAGGCTTTCAAATTATTTATCAACACACCATTTGACCTCTTGTATGACGACTTGAATTGATTTGAGTCCCCACTAATCAGCAACAAAGCCAAGGCTAGTAGTAGCCATAAAGGCAACTACAAGAAATGATGGACCATTTGCACTGAGTGGCTATGGAGCTGTCCCATTCAGGGGGGAAATTTAGCGGTTAATGTCGGAGCACACTAAGTGTTCACTCCTAATAAATGAACCCATTGTAGCGCTGTTCAGAATTAGAATATGACAACATGCATATTTCCTGCAAAGGAATCCCTGCCAAAAATCCAAGCAGGCATGCAGCAGTTCATTCTACATGCTCACACATATGACATGATGAATTTCATTTACATTATGATCTATCACCTGATGTTCCTGGGGCCTCTTGATTCCTGTGGCCACCTCCACCTCAACTGCCATCTGGTTGCCTCCAATGAAGTGCTCGAACGACTGCGGCACCTGGTTCATCGGGACAAAATGATTCTGCTGCTGTAGGAGATGCTGTTTCTGGACCGACACGAGTTGGGAGGGTGGGGCAGGATTGTCTACTATGTACCCATTGGGATACCCGGGGGTCATTGAGTATGCTATCTGAGATGGGACAAATGAGGATGCCACAAGGCCAGCCTGTGGCTGCAACACTCCATCACCACCATTGAAAGCCAAGAGGTTGGAGGGGGCTGTGGAGGACGCAGACGGCTGGGAGGACGTTGCCAACACTGTGGAGTGAGTAGGAGTGGGGTGGGCAGTGGGAGTGGTGACCGTATGGTGGTGGGTGTTGGTGCTTTGGATTGCAGTGATGTATGCTCCGGGGCCAGCAACCGGAGCCATCTGCCAGGGAGCAAAAGCAACCACATGCAGATAGGTCAATAGGAAAAGGGCTATGCTCTATTTTAAATTATCATAGATTTTAAGAAGTTAATTTTGCATGCAAAATGATACTTGATTGATCAAGAGTGCAAAGAAAATCAGTAGAGTCAAAAAGGAAGAGCAAAATAATGACATAAGCTTTGAACATTCTTCTTAAACATAACAAAAAAATGAAATATTCCTGTCCTTTTCAGAATAAACCAATTAAAATTGATTCTAGAGTTAACTTGAAATTAATTGAAATAATAGGAAAAAAATAGCCAATTAAGGCGTTCAATTCTAACAAGTAAATAGATGCCCATGTTATGTACCAAATGCATACATATTTAGAAAAAAATGTAGTTAGGTAAATTAATGGGCATTGAAAACTAAGCCAAACCTCAAAGTTATTTCAGGTCATTCATCCAAAAATAGTACGTAAACTTATCCCATCGAAGTGGAGAACCAAAAGAATTGAGTTGGAGTGGTTAAGAGGAACATTTTCAGGACACACAAATTCAATTTATCATTATCAGATGAATAAAAGACATTAAATTTGCAACATGAGATATCTTAAATAGGACAGTATGTAGTCAACTCATTTTTGAAAGGATTCAGAAGACTGGCTTAGTAGAAGCAGGTCTCTTGGGTTCTCTCACATATTGTTTGGTCGGTGCATTCTACATGCATCAAAGATGTTCCAGTTTTCTTATATTCAGTCCACTTTGACATCAAAAAGATATCTGGAGTACTTTTGAAACATGATGTCAACCACAGCAAAATAACACGCAGAAATACCTCAAAGACTAGCTTCTCCATTAGTTCACTTCCAACTCAATTAAACAATTTCAAAAGCATACTACTACAGAATTATTCATTAAGATTCCACTTTGATGCTATTTAAATTAAATGTAACATTTAGATAGCATTCTAACACCATAAAATTCTATTTTATCAACACCAAATGGCAGTCCAAAAAAGTCGTATTCACAAATATAAGGAATTACTCATTACATACAGCAGATAGAGGCAAATTACTATTTGAGGTAGACCATCTTTCCCTGCTATATTCTAGGAATAGTATGGACATTTGTTTCATGCAATTTACAGCAACTATGTACAGGAGAACACAGACTATTTTATAATGAAAAGGCAGTTACCATATTTGTCCTAATATAGTCCCCCTCTGAATATAGTCCCACCCCCTTATTTGAGGATTCAGTTTTGGGGAAAAAATTAATAAATGCGTAGGAGTATAGTCGTCCATCCTTTACTTTAACCACGGGCATTTTTGGAAAAAAAGGTTTTAAAAAGGTTTTCATTATTCAGAAAAATATGTACCATATTTGAGGTAAGGGAACTCAGGTGCTTAATTACAAAATGTGGAGTATACAAAATATTTCAATTTCATGATGTCAATGTGGCCCTCATATCAAAGTTCTACTTAGTTACCAATAATACCCTGACCTCTCCTTCAAGCATATCGCTTGCTGCTTGATTTAAATTGATTGCATCAATATGCCATTAACCACAAGAGGTTTCCATAGTATCCCAAAATAGATTTTGTTCACAGCAAATCTATGTAAATCATCTGAATTAACAACACACCTATATTTGAAACATTAATGGTTGAATGAAGAAAATGACCGAGGGAAAAGAGAATGACAAGAGCAGAAAATGAAGTAATTTGATAAAATAAATGGAACAGGTAATGAAGGATATGAAAAAGAAGAAATATGTAGGTGTGGAAAAATTAGCTGACAGGAGAATTAAGAATATAAACCAATATAAGTATCGTTGACTAAAGATAATGAAAATTTGAATCTTATTCTAAACTGAATAATTAATTAACACTGTGAATTCATTATTTTAGAGTAAGTCTAGCATTGATCATATAGAACCACAACAAAAATAAAGTATGGACATTGCATTGAATTTACCTAACATATTTTCTCTTGAGATTTGAATACCGTATAAGCTTGTGTAAGAGGCGCACACGTGTAAGAGGCGCACCCCTATTTTGAGGATCGAAGCTATAAAGGAAAAAAAATTTGCGACATTTTTTTTATCCTATCGTGCGGTGTTGCAGACGTATGCCTGGAATTTCGACAGTTATCGAAATGTCCTCTTTCAGTACTATTTGAAAGAGGAAATTTTGATAACTGCGGCGGCATAAGAGGGAGTAGAAAGAGTTCCGATCCTCTCTTTGCATACGCCATCGCTCTACGTTTCTTGTCCTGCTCACGAACAATTTTGTTTAAAAGCTCTCGCAGGAGTATTGCAATAGAATTGCAGCCGTGGAAAATTTTAAGGCAAAACACGACAGGCAAATGGCATGAGCTTTCCCAAGAGATTGAACAACAATCGGGGCAATCTCAGCGCCGTAGGATAATAACCACGTCGTAGATTTAAGGCCCCTTGCACACGCACCGATTTTGGACGGCCGGTAAAATATCGGCCGTCCACATTCCAATAGTGAACAATGGGAGAGCATTGGAGCTTGCACACATACCGACCACACGCCGGCACCGGCAAAATGCCGGTTAGCTGCCGGCTATTGTCACTGTGGATCGCCGACGCCGGCTCAAAAACTTAGCAACGTATCGTTTGACCGGTAAAAATCCGGCGTGTGTGCAAGCATCGCTTCGCCGGTAAAATATCGGCCAATATTTTACCGGCCGTCCAAAATCGGTGTGTGTGCAAGGGGCCTAACGGAACTACACTCGGCTCTCCATCAGCTAATGCCTCTGCCGTTTTTTTCCTTTCCGAGACTCCGCAGGAAAATATCAAGTTACAGGGGAACAATGGAAACATGTTTCATCCCTACCCCATTCCACCAACTGACCTTTTTCGGTCTACCAGGTTCAATTCCCCGAGTTTCTGGAGGCCAAATGCTACGTGAGTCACCTTCTGAGCTCGAAGATATCTCGATATCTTTCAGCAATTGTATGACACGCACGAGGTTCTAAAAAGAATTAGACCTAACGCGACGTATATCTTACAGCATTTAAGTTTTTTGAGCTCTATTTGATTGACACAAAGATTTATAGCTAAAATAAGGCTACTAATATTCAACATAGTCCAAACAGCACGATTTCGGAAGAAACAAGCGTAGCATAAGCGCATTCAAACAAGACGAGACGGACTGGAAACTCAGGCAACGCAAACTGCGTATATCACATTGCTGCGCCTTCGCCCCTTCGCTTTAAAGGCAACGACGTCACATGCAAGATCGGACGTGTTCTTCCCTTGCTCCTTCGCTAGTAGCTTTAAATACGGAGGGGAGGGAGCCCTCTTCCCCTCGACCTCTCCTTCAGCGCTCTTCACTTATAAGCATTTCCGATTTCTTCTATCCACCATTAAGTCCAACAATGAGCACACTCGTTCGAATTTTTTCAACCGCAGGTTTTGACACCAATATTACTATATGCAGTATAAATGCTGCGGGATGCCCACTCGTGGCAATAAATTTAGCGCGCGCTCCGGAGCGAATCACCCCGCGCGATCTTTTCAATGTTCACCTCTGGGGTACCGACGTGACGACGCGATGCTTGCAAGAAATTCAAACAGGAGCATTTTAAAAATACGTCACTAAGGGAGAAACTCCCCTGCCTGCCGCTTGATTTTGACCCAGGGTTTCAGATGACTGACTCACGCTGAAAACCAAGGCCACTCAGTTCCCCTTGAACTTGCAACCGGTGAAGGGGAGGGGGGAAGATAAGAAGTTTGTGTAAGAGGCGCACCCCCTTTTTCGGCTGCAATATCTGGGAAAAAAGGTGCGCCTCTTACACGCGCTTATACGGTAATTGAAACAATTCACCCTGGGCAAAATGAGGCATACTAGCAAATACATAATAGTAAATATAAGTCCTCAAACTAGTCATACAGGCATTAATGGGAGGGTTCTTCTGAAATAATTAAGATTAATGAAGGTCTCTCATAATGCTGCATTTCAATGATTTGCAAGTAATCGCCAGTTTTTCAGGGCTGTGCCTGGTATAACTTGATTTTTGGAATTGATCCAAGTTCATGGCTTAACTTATTGTTGCTGTGGGAAGACTAAACCCCTAAATGGCAGTATACTTAACTAAACATAGCAACACAGATAAAAAAATCGAATTTGATGAAGCAAGCATGAAATTTGGTGCAGTTGTTCCTACGAAAAACCTATGCATTTTTGTGCACCCTTATTCTCTCTCCATAGGGGTTAGATGTAGGATGGTAAATGGAGTAGGAAGAGAATAATAAAAAAAATAAATAAGACTTTCAACCCGTGCTTGTGTATGGTATCACTTAGATACCAAACAATACCAGTGGTGATGATATTCAAATTTTACTCCACGCACCGTAAGTTGCTTAAATGACACCATCTATGAAGATAATGGATGTTTTGGCAAGGCCCAGTTTTAATGCGAATCATTGAGAGTGAGAAGTTTCGTTAAATATATTTCTGGGATCATCACAAGCCCTCATAAACTCAAAAATAAATTTTAGCAGCTATTTGGGCCATTTTATCACACTTCATCGTGGAATTTGGATTATTTTCCTTGAACTGAAATAGCAATTTTCATCATGCATGCGCCTGTGAAAATACCTTAACAATAAATAAAGTATTCTTTCTCATCAATCCAATCACTTGTAAATAAAAATCAAAAGTTTCTGTTTGTTGCGTCTACCTTGCAAAGAGGAAGTTATTTCTGCATTGCACTGAAGGTGGATTGGATATCCTCATGAAATTAAGGAGCCAAGTGCAATTTTGCTCTAAAGATGCCTGCACTTAAATTTATAAATAGTCTCATCAATGACTGTCAGTGAATTTCAAAAATGTAAAAACTAATAACCAATTTTTCAAATAACAAATTTTTCCATGAGAATTAATTTAGAAATATGCGAATTGGTGTTTCAGTAGCTCTAAGCTGTAGGTTTAATTATTTAAGTAAATATTCCAGTAAAATTCAGTTATGTTAATTAATTACATGATTGCAGATCTATTACACCACTAGTATTTAGTGATTACAATAGTTTGGCAATGATTTCTTTATAAAGTGCGTGAGCTTCGAAAAATGCATAATGTATAAAATAACCATCTGGCTAACAGAAATTGTGAAGTAACTTGGGTACAAAGGTCACTGTCAAAATTGCTACAGTACTCAAGCAAAGCATAAAGAAGTACATGGTACTTGTTTTGCTGGTGAAAAAATAAATTGGAAAATATCCTTTTCCCCATCAAACTCTCTGTGTCTGCTATGCTTTCCATGGACTCTCCATGCTTCCATCTAATGGACTATTTCAGAGGCAACAATAAGGCGTACCAGTGTTAATAAATCTGGTATAGGAAGGTTTATACGCATGACCTGGGTAGAAAGTGCCCATCTTTTGTCCCCTCTTGTAAGCCTCTTATTATGGTCTTCCTCTGATGCTATTTGCCTGAGCATAAAGGCCTGATTACACCATACATTAACTCGTAAAATTTTATGTCTCAATGCATGAATGATTTTGGTGGACCGGAAAACGGAAAATGTATGAATGCATGAACCAAATAAGAACAGGTTCTATTTTCTGAACATATATGCATTCACACAAATTGGATGGTTTCACAGTGCATTTTTGGATTCTTTCACACATTCATACATTTAGACATAACTCACACATGTTAATGTACTGTGTAACCAGTTGTGGATCTAAGGGGGCTAAAGCCCTCGCTTGGGTATCCAATTTACACTAGATGGAATTTTAATTTTTTCGGACCCCCACTTAGGCCCCCATTGTCCCTATTCTGGATCCGCCACTGCGTGTAACCAGGCCTTTACACCAGTCAATTTTAAGCATGCACAATTAGTATGGCATGGTAGAGCCAATGAAATAATGATCAGTTCTTAGTGATAAAGATTCTAATAAACCAAGAATCAAATCACAGAATTGACCAAATAAAGCATGCCACTTTCTAGTACAATGTACAATTTAAGGATGTCCTTCAAATAAAGGGAAAATAATTAACCTTATCACATACATACTGGAATGAAAGTCTAGCAAAGTAAACAGGTCTAGATCTTCCACAAACAAGGAGAAAGTTGTGGCAGGCTCTTGGTTAAAGGAAAACCTATATCTTTTGGATCAAAGCACTACGGCATAGATTCCACACGGATTCATTCAAACGCACTTTTTTGGACTACCTACTTTAAAAAATGTACATATCACAGAATAACAATTAATAAAAAATGTTGTTCCACAGCAGCTATCTATCATTAGTCACTCAACAGTGCTTACAGGAAGCAGAATTTAAAAGTGCATATACTAAAGCCAATAAGCAAAGAACAATTCAGATTTGTCTATGGAGGAATATCTGAAATAAATCTCTAAGTAACTTAGTGAAATAGCAAATAAAAAGCTGTTGACATATTCTCACTTGTCATTAACAGTAAACCAAAATTAAAACTAAAATATTTCCAACAACTTGATACATAATTGAGTGAAGTCAAATACCAGCTGATCAGGCCTGGATCTGACATTCCAAATGCACGTCATCAATTTAATTGAAAGGCCATTACATTCCTTCTTAGACAAAACTGGTTCAGGTAGGAAATAATACTTTTCCCAAAAGCCTATGACATTAGTGCAAAGATATTAATAAAAAAAACTACTTTCAAATTCATAAAACAGTATGTACTCCGCAAAAATTCATCACAATATTAAACCCATGCACACTAAGGTGCATGGGTTTAATATTGTGATGAATTTTTGCAGAACCCATGCACCATACACACCAATGCAAAGCATCTTCGGTGAAATTATGGTATGGAGGTTCAGAAGTTTTTGTTTGGAAAATTAATGATTGGGGTGATGGAACACTAGGAATGTAACATCAGGTTATAGAATTCCCTTCCTTCCGTACATAATATATTAAAGAAGTTAAAACAAATCACAGGTGAACTAACATAATTTTACAACCAAAACCATTAATATGATAGAATAAATATGGGGAAACTAATTTCATTGGGAAAAAATTCACTAACACCAAGTTGCAAAGAAAATCATCATATCCTTTTGCCTCACAAACCTAAAAATTAAGAGTGAAGTTCAATAAAAATTGCATAGTTTAATTGCAATATTTTCTCATTCATCAATACATGAAACCCTTGTAAAGATGTTGATACGATATGTCAATTACAATTAGAAAACAAACTTTTAATAAAGCACCTTACTAAGTGAAGATAAAAAAATGGGAGTGCTACCAGAATTTATGCCACGAGGAGTTAAATAAGGAATATTTGAATTACCGACTAAATGATTCAGTACTCACAGTAATTGATCCGTGTATCCCCGGAGACAGTGAACAATAAACTCACAATGAATGATGGTATTGAGGTAATTTTAAAAGGTTGACAGCAACTATTACAAATGATAGCCATAACTCCATTCATGATAATGTGACATACTATCTACATTTACGGTGAAGCCACAACCTAATACACTAGATTTGTATTGATTAAGTATTTAATAAACGCATATAATTAGAATCTTCAAATGTCAGGCAAAATATCATAAATGAAGCTGCATGTAAAAACTTATCTACTAAGCACATAGGTTGGATCACATTTAGCAGCATAGTATGCAGGAAATAATAATACCTACACAAAATATTTTTTCCATTTGATTGAAAAAGAAACCATAATTATGTAGAGGACAAGGGCATTTAACCCATAGCTAATTGCAGATAACTAATAATAGAAGTCGACAGTTACAGTAAAACTTCCATTTTATGCCCTTTGATTTCACATTAAGTCTTGTTTTTATGCAGCGCCACTCCAGTCTGACGGAAAGCATAGAGCATTGCAATGGTAAAATTTTGATTTTACATCTTTTTTTGATTTTATGCAGTTTTTTGATTCTGCACAGCATAACCTCATCCCCAGTGAGCCCACTAATCTTGATTTTATGCAGGTTTCTTTTGAATCACGGCAGAAAAACCTCAGTAATTAATAAAATTCTGATTTATTTAAGTATACCGGGAGTAGCCACGGTGATAACTTTTTACGGAGTCACCCGCAATGCACAAATAGTGCGAAAAATTTCCACAGCGGAGAATGACGCCTCAGTAGCTTAACTGGCTAAAGCACTCGGCCGGAAATCGAGGGATCCGGGTTCGAATCCCGGTCAAGGCGAATGATTTTTCCTCTGTGGATTTTTCGCAAAATTCTGATCACTATTTCATCGACATATTGTCAAGTTTCTCAACCAATGGGGTGCTCTCATAAAATTAAAAAGTTAATTTTTTTACAAGTTTAGATAAGTAAGTTAAAATTATTAACGTATGCAAAATATGACTTCATAATTCTCTTCAATATTCTTGTTGCTAGAGAGCTTCAAAGTTCGCAAAAATTACTAAATTCTTTCCCGCTACAAAAACGCCCTGTGACGTCAAATTGCGAGTAAGCAGACTCGCTCCATGGCAATAACAAAACAGTAACGACGATAAAAAACATCTACGACGATATTGATTAATAATGTGAAGGGTGTGTGAAAAAATGATGTGAATAGTTTAAAAGTTTTTATGGTACTTGTATTGCGCAATGGTTGACTCCAACTTCGTAAAGATGCATTCTGGGAACATTCTGAAGGTTCATGGCCGCTTATTTCTTCTCCATTAATGATGATTTCTCGGCGCGGAGTTGAGAAATTGAAATGTAACATAAATTAAATCAATAATCTCGTTCGCTAGTAACCTACAGCTTGGTTTGTCTCTCATTTAACTACTGTCATTTGCTCATTGCTTTTAATGTGTACTTGGTACAATATTGGAATATGTGAAGTTAACGTTTTGGAGAAATACAATGGATCATATTTTACGCCGATTTACTAAGTATTCATAAGGTCTGGAAGAGAGACATACGATGTTTCAGCAGTTTTTTAGGCTCAAGTGTTAATAAATTTAAGCATTTGCACTGTTGGGGCTAAGGTGACACCAGAACATTAAGTGAGAACAATAATCTCACACTGTGGAAATCGCCGTGGATGAGGAGGATGAAAAAGTAACAAACGCTTTCTGTCAAGATTGTGCTGGATCTTCCAGTATGCATACATTCTTTAAGCCTATCAAATATTCAGGATAAATATTTCACATGAATGATGATGGAATTAGCATTAGTTAGAGAAGAACTGCTTTCACTGTAATTTTCAGTGCGAACGATATTTTTTTATCGCATAATCATCCATTTTCAGTGGAATTCCCCATTATACATGCCTACAGTCAGGTCAATTTTACATGCATGCATGATTTATTTTGTAATCAAAACATGGGTATCACATTACAATGTGCGTCAAACAAAGCTAGACTGATAACAGTGACGGTGCCATTTACATACCATGTTCCCATGTAATTTCTTCATATGCTCCACGTAGTAATTGCGTATGATCCTGGATGCACCTATTGCTACACTATGTCGTCAGGGCTCAATAGGTTATCGGAGCCCCGCAATAGTTCATATCATCTCCTCTAGATGGAAATGACGTAAGAAGCTTTCAAGGCAATCTAAGCTTTTCTTTCGACTTTCGTCCATCAACTGGAGTGCCTAGGGAATGATGCGGCTCTACATGGTGTTCATGTTCAGGGTTGGAATATCCCGACTGGAGTAATATGAAGAAGGTTCTTCATTCATCTCAATGATTAGCAAAAATTAATACAGGAATGATTGATAGGACATCGTGCTGTTGAGTGTGAAACTGAAAACATCGTGAATCTAAGTATTACTTCCCTCCTGCGGCGTCTTGGTATTTTTTCAGCCTCCGTTACATAGGCGAATATCGCTCTTGGTTCAAATTAGCCATAACAGGATATTGGAACCACAAATATATGGTAATCGCCGTCCATGTGTAACTACTTTTGATTAAGACAGAGGATTGACAGAGATGACAAAACAATCACGAAAGGCCCTTATAAACAGTGATAGCACTTGTTGCTCTTTCTTTGTTTTACCCTCCTCATAGCTCAGACCTCTTGATAGATGACTATTCTAGATCGAAGATGCAGCCGTGATGCGACTTATCGATCACTGATTATTGCCACAAATCGAGAACATATAGAGGAGAAAACTTTGATTTGCACGTGAACAGTTTAGTATTTTGATTGCCTCATATTATTTTTGATCAGTCTGCAGAGTTTATAAACTGAAAACCCGTATTTACAATTATAATCGAAGCAGTTGGTAGTCCAATTATTCATACAACTGTGTTGTTGGTGCATTTTCTTGATTGATAAGTAAAAGGAGGAGGTAGATTTAGTAAAGGACAATACTAATTCATGGTAAAAAGAAATTGTTGCTATATATCCCCATGAATTAGAGCTTTATAGAAGTATAACACCAAGAATTCTAATATCAATATGCAAGTGTTATCCTAAAAAGTATACTCCTCCTCAAAACCAACTCTTGATTTTACAAACTTCGATTTTACACAGTGCCCATATTTTGGTCCCTCCAACTACGTAAAATCAAAGTTTTACTGTAGTTTTCTTTACTTGAGAATGTGTTATATATGGCTTATACCTGATACTTACTATGGTTCATTGCCAACAACTGAGTTTTAAAATACAACCACTCACTAGCCACTAGTGAACCTTTACACAGTTAATTTCGAATGAATGCTGAGAGTGAAAATTCCTCAACAGAAAAATCATTTTTCTTCTTTGGTTTGAATGAGCAATTTAAACAGCTTAGGTCTTGTCTTGAGGCAGCCACAATTTATGCACAACCATATTCCCAAATGGCATTTCATACTTGGAGGCCATCAAAAATCAGCACCTCAAAAAGAGCACTGGGCACTAATTGGTGGAATCCTTGCTTGAGAGGAGGTCAAAGAAAAGAAACTCTTCCTCAGCGAAATTTTAGCATGTGGTGTGCAACAGTGGGAGACTTTATAAAGGTTCACTGCAGGCTAATACATGGTTTTTTCTTAAAGTTGTAGTTATCTATAGGTGAGCACACTAGGATGGCTTTAAAATATTTACACACTCGTTTAAAAACTCAATGTAAAACTAAGAATGTATCTTTGCCAAGGTGGTGGAACTGTTCTTTACTATAATTGATAAATATATATTCGACTTCAGTATCAATTAATGGACATTGAAATAAAGCAAAAGTTGAGTAGTACTTTTATCTCACTTGAATCTGGAAAATTCGAGACTAGCATAGCCCTAGTCATAGATAACACAAATAGTATATTGGTATATTGAGCCAAGACAGTTTCATAGAGAAGGAACTACACGAAACATAATGAAGATACACTTTTGTATGTTCCACAAGAGTTTTTAATACCGACCCAGGTTTCGGCAGTACACACTGTCATTATCATTACCTTGATAATGACAGTGTGTACTGCCGAAACCTGGGTCGGTATTAAAAACTCTTGTGGAACATACAAAAGTGTATCTTCATTATGTTTCCTGTCAAAAAGTTCCACCAAATATCGCCTTCCAACCTTAAGCTGATCAAGGAACTACACATATTCATTTAGCATACATCCTCCAATGTATCAATAAGACTGATCAAAGTTAGATCGATCTATGAATGTACTTTAAACTCATCAATGTCAAAGATAGTGTGCTAACCCCAACAATCATCCAGTTTATCAACGCCCATATAATACTAAACGTATGCCCTTTTATAAAAAGTTTATAAACATTTTCAGTGGTGCATTGATCAAAGTGACTAAAAATGAAATTTATAAGCCATCCTTTAAGTTAGAATAATTCTCCACTTGATGAAATGATGAAATTACGGCCTACTGCATTACCAGAGTATGTACATAGAAAACACAAAGCAAGAAAAGTCAAGGGGCGTAACTAGCATTGTAAAATAATATATCATGTTACAGCATTACCATTGAATTTCTGCCAAAATCAGTACGAAAAGACTGAAATCAAAATAAAAGTTCAACCAGATGCCAAGCTACTCAACTGAATATACCCAGTTTGATCTATATGAACTGTTTTCATTTAAGATTATGGAAAATCATATTTTATTTCATACAATCAACTCACTAACCTGTCCGACTGATGCATCCAGGTGAGAAGAGTGATGCAGCAGATCATAGGTTGAAGCATGGACGGCTGATATTGCAGCATTTTGAGAGTTTTGTGAGCAGAATAATGGAGCAATGCCACCTTCGTTTGTCGTCCCATTGACAATATGCATTCCTGGAACTAAACCAGTTACCCCATTCGCTGAATCCCCCAGCATGGCCACACCTCCTATCACTCCATTTCCAGCAATGGTGGTCCCTCCAGGAAGTCCAGCCATACTTGGAATGGTACCACACATACTGTTCTCAGGCATTCGCCCTTGTGATGTCACCACCATTTGGGAAAGAGGAATTCCAACAACACCATTGCCTACACCACCTAAAACAAAGACACAATACAGTTGAGACATGTAATAAGAAAACATACAGTAAGTCATCAACATACGAACAAGATGCATTCCGAAACCTTGTTCAAAAGTTGAAACTAAGCAAGGCATCAAAAAGTGTAAGTATCCTGCAGAATACAACACTGCATCAAAATTTTGAGTTAACTCACGAGGTTGAGAAACTGATCTTGCTGTATGTGCACCGGCTGCAGCCAAAAACATTTCACTACCAGTGGGAAGGAAAAAATGTGCGAAATGTTGAACAGTTCCTGACTTCACAACGGTGTCATTGATACTTCGTTTAAGACTTTGACCAAAAGGCGAATTTCTCTATGCCACACCGTGTTGCTGTCAGCCTACACCAAAGGTGCCAAATTAAAAATTTTGGGCACGCTTCAATTTTTTAAATGCTATTATCACTGAAAGTTTTTAAGTCGAATGTTCGTTATAAAGGACTTGCTGTATATCACATCCACCAACCACCCTCAAATGCATCAAATCCCTTAGATTTGAAGATACAAAGATTCAAATGTGGATTCGATGACATACGAACCAGATCAGTAAGGGTAATAAATAAAAAATCTTTCTTACAGTTAAAATGTGAATGAGTTGTACATTAATGCTTCCCATTATTTTATCTGTATATAAAATCCAGTAGGGCAATTTAAAATAGCTTACTCTACATAGGAAATAATATAACTTCAAAGTCACTACTGCTTACATAGAGACAATGAGCTTAATGGGATTTACTGGAATCAGAATTTGAAATTGTTCATGGAATTCTTATTGGCGTTTTCTGAAATTGTTTCTCTTATGGTCTATGCAAGAGCCACAAATAGTGATTCCTGTTGGAAAATAAGGAGAGGTATCACTCACCTAACTCATGATTTATTTCTTCCTGGAGGTGAACACAGTAAGTCCTTAACATGTATCCAATGATATAAATAGGGAAAAGTTGTTTTCTAACTCAGTTCAGTTTTTTGCTAATACAGTAGACTCTCATTAATACAAACAACGTTATTATGAATTTCTCATTATTACAAAGCAATTCTTTGGTCCTGACGAAAAGGCCTATCCAATCTATAGTAAAAGAAAAGTTATTACAAAATTGTCATTATTACAAAATTACGAACCTCAGTCCCGGTCCCGGCGGTTACAAAATTAACTTTATTACGAAGTTCCACAAATAAGCAATGGCATTTAAGTGGATATACACTTCACTAAGCGCCATGTTTAAGTTCTTCTCATGTACTGTGCCAAAGGGCATCAATTTTGTTTTTTTCTTCAGTAGAAGATACTTCAATAAGCACGCAACCTCATTTAATAAGCTTCATTCCTGGGGAATCATGGTGACCCACTCATTAACACTCCTAAATTGGATGTACAGTTCGTCCTCTTCCTACGCACGTTGAATTTATGAACTTTCGGAGATACAAACATTTAAAAATATCAAGTGTGCCCGAAATTTCAAATTTGGCAACTTTGGAGTTTATCAATGCAACACGACATGGTGTAAAGGAAGTCGCACTTTGGGCAAAATCTAAAAAAAGTATCATTTAATCTGATGTTAAGTCAGGAACTGTTCAGTTCAACCCATTCTTTCTTTCCTCGGTCAGTGATTTTTTTTGGCTCAGGCTACGTTGCAAACTATATCAGTTCATCACAATCGTGAGTCAATGCATGATTGTGATGCAGTTTTGCATTCTGCAGGATAACCACTCTCCTCGATGCCTTGTGTAGGTTTATCATTCTATGAGCAAGGTCTCGGAACGCATCTTTCTCGTATATAGAGGACTTTCGCATAATTTAATCGCATACATTATACACTTGACTCCTAAGATTGTAATTGCGGGAGATTGAAGAGACAAGAAATTTTGATGAAATATGTTTATTTTTTTGTTTCGATGATTCCTAAAAGAAACATTCATACGAACTTCGTTATTACAACCTCCGATTTTTCGGTCCCGTGAACTTTGTAATAAAGAGAGTCTACGGTAGTACCAATAGTATTACCTAAATTAGAACTTTGCTACAGTGCAACCTCGATAAAACGAGACCCCATGGTGCTAAAATAAACACTCGCTAAAGCGAATTGTCGTTTTACCAGAGGTGGAGCAAATAATTGTTGCTTAAATTACACACATAGCAAAAGACTATGCAAAAGACCATTTGTTGTGAGGCCCTCCCAGTACACAGCCTCAAGACTGTGCCACAGGCTCACTGCCAGGACTTGGGTCTGCCTATTTCTGGGAATTTGCAACCTGGGAGTTAGATTAGGACCAGTGTGCAATGGAGCCACCAGGCAGTGCCACCCATGTTGCACCAACCAAATTTTATTTTTACTTTTAGTTGTTAAATGCCATTTTGAAGTGATGTGAGTCGTGAGAAGTGAAGTGATGAGTGGGGTAGTGTAATACAGGTGACACGTATGTCTCATACAAAATTGCATGCCAACAGGTTTTTTCTGATCATTAGTGGTGGGCCAAGTTGTGGATGGTCAGTCATATTGCATGCCGCCACCAAGTGTATCAAGAGTGGGTCTTGCTTGCCCATGCGTTAAACGAGTTTCGTCCAGGGCAGCATTACCCACCAGTGTGTCTCACTTGGCTTCCAGTCACATCAAATAGGCTACCATGAACACACCATGTTTTATGTCTCTAATTTATCACTTAGCTTTATGGCAACGACTGCACAATGAAGTAATACAGTAAATTTGCCGTGGCACAGGGAGGAAGTCAGGTTTGACCTACCCATGAGTCCCGTTGCGGCAACCGTGTTAAGTGACAATTGGGAATCAGTTTTCAATAAAAATAAATGGGATATTAATAATAATAAAAAAATAATGAAGATATTAAACTATAAATTTATAGAAAAATCAATCAGTTTCAAATGATTTCTTACTTGTAGGATGTCCTCCACTGGTGGCAATCTGATGGAGAGTATGCTCATCTAAGATGGAATCGAGATCTAGTCCAGCTGTGGCAGATCCTCCATCAGCACCAACAACTTCAGTGGCTCCAACAATAGGCCCACCACCAACAACCACAACACCAGCTCCATTGCTGGCCCCAGCACCACCTTGCCTTGATAATTTTTCCAGAGATTTTACATCTTTGTCCACAGCTTCCAGAGCACGCTCAAGTTCCTCGGTCTCTTCTCGCGTGGGTTCATACTCTCCATTCTTACCTTCTTTAGACAAAAAAGGAAATTATACATTGTTGTAGATAAAGAATAAGCATAATACAAACAGAAGCATAATATATGCAGAAGCAACTCCGTGATCAGATATAAATGGTACTGATATGGTGTATGAAATAAAATTTTTGGATGGTTTGAAAGTTGGGAATAATGCCCAAAAATCATTGCTTTATGCAAGGTAATGAGTTGCTGATACTAACTTCATGAATACACATATGTTTATAAAATTCTTTGAGAGCCCACTTCATTTACATGTTCTCAAAATGACTACAGAATTGCTCATATTTCCAAAGCACTACGTGAAACAAGTAACTTTGTCCTCAGTTACACACCTTTGGCAAACCTTAATATACATAATATCAAATATTTTGTCACCCCATACTTGAGAAACGTTGACGAACAATTTTTTGAAACATTGAAATACAACAATACTAGGAAATGGTTTCATACAATTTGATTGCAATTAATTGTCCTAGCTTTAAATGTACAAAAAATTCATGTCAACCGTTCCTGTATTCATTTTTGCAACTCATTGAGATGAATGAAGAATGTAACTTCGTACTACTCCAGTCGGGATTTTCTAACGCTGAAAATGAACACTATATACAGCCGCATCATTTCCTAGGCGCACCGGCGAAGGAGAAAGTCGACCTTGGATTGCCTCGAAAGCCTCTTACGTCATTACCACCAAGCGGATGGCGATATGAACTGTTGCGGGGCTACGATGACCTTGGGGCTCCAACTTTGCAATCATACGCGATTACCATACGGAATATATAAAGTAATTACGTGGGAACATGATTTGGAGGAACATGGTTTGTAAATGGTAAGCTCCGTCGCTGTCATCAGTCTAGCTTTGTTCAATGCTCATTGTAATGCGATACCTATGTTTTGATTCAGTCTATTGAACCTTACTGTAGGCACGCGTTATTACTTGAGAAACTAGATAATAAGTAGATGAATTTGAGTTCAGATTTATCTTCAATACTGATTATGAGTTTGTTCTGCGCAAAGTCAAAAGACGACAGCGTAAAATCAAAATTAGCGGCCTTCTTGGGGCTAGGGTTATGCTGCGCAAAATAAAAAAACTGCATAAAATCAAGAAAAGACATAAAATCGAAGTTACGTCATTGCAATTCCTTGTGCTTCCCGGCCAGACTTGAGTGTCGCTGCGTAAAAACGAGACTTGATGTAAAATCAAAGTGCGTTAAATCGAAGTTTTACTGTTTATATTTCATAAGTCCCTATAGTACCTCACCCCACTTTAAGTCAAGGGGAATCCAAAGCTTTCACTGATAGGCTAAGATTTTAATGTCCAATTGATCAATTATAATTGTTATAGAATAACATCAACTAACATACACCGTGAGAACCCATAAAATGTAGAGAAAAATCAAGGTTTTGCATTTCTGTTGTGACATAATTACTAATTCAGCATGTACTTAATTTTGCATTATATTTTAACATGCATTGTTAATGAGCCATTAATACATCCCACACACCTCTATTTTGTATCTCTTTCCTACTTGGCAAATCCAAGCAACGCATACACTTTGATACTACAAACATTTACTACTCACCTATGAAAAGGTCATTGAATGCCTCTGGTGGTATCTGATTCAGAACATTGGTGAGATCATGCTCTTCGAGCAGCCTTGATGCTTGGTTGCCAAGCTCTTCAGATGGATCGAGTAGGGGCAGTCCATCAACCTCCTCCTCAACCACCTCCACCTCCACCCTATGGTTCCTGCTCGTCACTCCAAGGACAGATGCTATCGCCTCCTCCTCGACCACACCATCCACTCCACCAACTTCATCTGCCCCGTCCACCTCCTCCACATCATCGTCGACTGCTGCCAAGCTCTCGGCAGCGGCAGCCAATGTTGCCTCCTCAATGTCTCCCCCATCATCTTCCCCATCGTCCTCTTCCTCCTCTTCATCCTCGTCATCCTCATCTGGACAAGCTCCAGAGAGAGCAGACGCAACTTCCTCATCGTCATCCAAATCACCTGCAGGAAGACAAAAACATAGCATGCCTCAGTCGTGGCTAGGGACATGAAAAAGGTGGGGTTATTTTACAGCCAAAAGTGGTGATATTTTTTCACAAAAATGGTGTTATTTTTCCCTGAAAGTGGAAGCTACTATTCAATTAATACTGATCAATTAATTACTATTAGTACATATATCCATCTGCACTATACAAGTGTTCAGTATAATGGAGAGATAATTCACTTTAAGCACATAACCAACTGAACAGTGAAAGCAAACAAGCACCCATATGAGTGATCGCATCACTCCACATTTGATAGAGTGAGTGAGAAGTGCTCCAATACTTCATTCAAGCATCCTAAGTTTCACTTCCGCCTTGCGCAGCCAATACTGGCATTCTTTTCAATAATAGCAATCGAATGTTTATGACTGCATGTTTAAAGATAAATTTGAAGGAGAAAGGTTTCACAAATAAAATTAATTGATAATGACCAATAAATTTCAATATTATTATAATCTCAAAACAAAAAAATAACAAACCATGAATTACCACTCACTCACTCAATAGGTTAATATCTTATTACAATTGACATTGGTTATTTTAAAATTTGACTGGGAAGTTGAAAACAGACACTTAACGAGATTCTTCTTAAGCAAAAATGCTATAATCCAGGCCATCCTTAAAATCTAGCTCATTGCTCTGCTCCTATTTTCTCTGACCAAGGACCACTTGGGTACTTTTAGCAAGAGAGGTATGCAATTTTACTGATGCATCATCTGGAGTGAAGGGTAGAAAGATTGCTCCCAAGGAGCAAGTGAGTTGCACTCCCACAGCTATGTAGCATTAAAACTCGACCTTATTTGAATTTTGCAATCCTGTAGAGATTTAACATTAACAGTAAAAAGCTAGTGCTTGGTTATGCCCAACAGGTGACTCATACTTTGCAGCCCAGATGACAGCAATGATTACTGACCCACACTTTGGAAATTAGGAAGCACCTTACGATTTAAACTATAATCACTGTTATTGAATATTAAAATATTTAATAAATATGAAAAAATAAAATGATCCACTCATATTTATGCAACAATAATTATTCTTTCAAATATTTCAAAGCCATTATTTATACGAGAGAGCTTTAAACTGTAAAAATTGTAAATATTCCAATCACTTCATTTATTTGTATCTATTATTATTTATTTTTATTATTTTTTTATGACTTCCAATGCCATTGGTACATATGTGATCTCTAGGAACAATAAAAATTATTATTATTAGGTATTTCAACAAAAAAATACATGCATCAGAATCAGTGGGTTCATCAAAACCATACCTTGTTCAGCATCATCGTCTTCATCTGCTTTATGCCTCACTCGTGATGCTCCCAAAACTCCAGACAACAACATTGACGCTGCATGCCTATTTCCCTCCTTAGAAGCATCGTCATCCAATGTTTCCCTCCTCGAAGGAGACAAACTGTTTGATTTCCCTAAGAGAAACAAAGACAATCATGATGAATTGTTTGCGTTAGGCACAACTTTTAGGAATAGGCTTCACAATTCAAATAAATGAATGCAAAAACCAAGCTATTGCACATAAAATTTATAAGTGACTGCTTTTGACTTTGAAGATGATTGAGGAAGGAAAATATTTTAAGTTATGCCTGAGGATGACCTTGTAAAAACCGGCTGCAAATAAATTTCATGAGGAATAACAAAGCCATCGCTTTCACATTCATAATAAATTTACGCCACAATAGAAGACAGATATTAAAAAATAACGGGCTTCCTGCATTTAAATTTTACATTATGAAACAAATATTTAAGCTATTTATTTTATTTCTTTGCCTGCGGACTGCTTCAAATGGAAGTAATATCGCACCTGAATGTCCAGCACATTGTAGAGCTGTTGCTTACAGAAACACACAAGGTTTCTGCTGAATTATCCATATTTTACAAGAGTTTTTCGCCTTCTTCCCAAAACCCTCACAAATAATGTCTGGGTTTTATAAACTGTGGTGTGGGAGACCCTACTGACAGTAATATAGAGTGAATTACTCCCCCTACTACAGCTCTAGAGGTCATTAGAATGCTCAAGCCTTTCCACCACAGTAAGGTGGGCTAAAAATTATAACACTTTTTCATAGCCATGGTCATTTTTTCAGCCCCACAAAATTCAATCCAGGGTCCTTAGAACTATGGCCTATTCGGGTTCCCTAATCAAAGTTTAGCGTGTGATTATAAACTTTGCTGTGATCTTATGGAGATCAGAAAACATCATTCACTCACTGATTTAACCTGATGGTTGGTTTGGATTGGCAAGGTTAGAGTTCTCCCACACTGAGTGAATATAACACATTTAGGGTTGGGGGTTGGTTCCTTTCCCTGGTAAACCTTGTGTCCTTCAAGGATATTGACTTGGGGCACCTGAAGGCTTCCCCAGGATTTGAAACCAGCAACCCTAGACCAGTAAACAAGCGCTTAACCCACTTGGTTACTACACTTCCCCATTTGTACATAAATTTCCCTAAAGTAGCCCCTGAGTTCCTATGTAGTGCTCAATCAACTTCAACATTCAGAGAAGCTGAAAATATGCCATGTAATTGCCTGCTCCTGAGTTAAGCAAGGTTTCTGAAAGAAGAGGGATTTGATAATTTTCCGGGGTAAATGAGCTTTTTCACAGGAAGTGAGCACTCCAGCTATCGCATTTCCCCATCACTGTGATCGCTCTGTAGACGTTCAATAAGTGCACTTGGTCATTAATCGGAATAGTTTTTACTAGGGATGGATGGATCCAGGATTTTTTTTTATTCCGGATCAGGTCCAGGTCCTTGATTTTCGGAGCCAGATCTTTGGATATTTTCGGATCCAAATGCATTTTCAAATTCCTGCTATAAAAGAAAGTAATTATTCAAGTTTCTTCTGGGTATATACAATCAAAGGAATGCTTTTTAGATTCTCTAGACATTTTAATATTTTTACTGATTAAAAATCATTTTTATAAGCTTTCAAATTGATTTTTGAAAACCATAAAATCCTTACACGCTCAGAATCTAAACTGTTACGCTTGCGTTTGGAAATGAAAATAATCTTCGGATAAACCATTGACTGATTTTAATATTCCTCACAGAAGTTTCCCCCAAATTTTGTCACTTTCTCATCACATATTTCTTGTGTTTCACTCGCAAATGCTTCAGTTGTGGTGAGGTGGATTTTGTAGTTCCTCGTGATAGTTTCATGTCACAATGCATGCACATGGTTCTCCTCATGTCAATAAAAATGAAAGAAAAATGTCACTGAAAGACATTTTTATCAGTATATCATTAAATTAAATTGCAACTTCACAATCTGCAACACAATTAATGATATTTAGAACAACATTAGCATCAAGAATGACGAGTTACAAGAACAGAACGAGGTGACCGCTCAGCATAAGGATAGGGTGTACAGCAGAAGGGGGTAAAGGATAGGTGGAGGGGCAGGAGCGTGATCTACCTGTCTTTCAAGCAATGAGGCTATGAATGAGAGGGTCAAGTACGAACATTTACAAGTACTTGCCATTTTGTGACATCGCTGCCTTCAAAGTGAAGCCAGGCGACCTATGTGATTTATACAGTTGGCATTTCCAGGCTGTATCTTCTTGTTTAACGGTACTGATTCCACGCCTGTTTCTTTGAAAATTGTGCTGTTTGGACAATGTTGAATATTGGTATAATGTTGTAGTAACTAAGAAATCTTTGTTTCGATCAATTCCAGCTATTAAAAAAAAACGTAAATATGTTAGGAATGCAACGCATTTGGTCTCATTCTTTTTTAAATATTGTACACGTCATCCAATTGCCGAAAACTATCGAGACATCTTCGAGTCCAGTAAGTCCCTCACCTAACATTTGTTCTCCAGAAACAGAGAATTGAAGCAGGTAAAATGAAAAAGGTCAGTGGGTGAGATGGGATAGGGATGAAACACGCTTCGATCTGACCATCCCTGGCTTTTACACCACAACATGCTTGAGAACACGTCAAAGATTGTTGGGATTTCAAATAACCTCGCTTGATTAACAGAGATGAGTTGTTATGAATTATAAAGCCCTAGCATGGTGCTCAGCCAACTACTTCTAGACAGGGAGGGTAACGCTATGCTATGCAGTGGTCCAATCCTGTGATTATCAGTGTTATTGACAGAATGTATAGGAAAAAAAATATAAAATGTATGATGAGCAATAGTTGATAGAAAAATTAAGATTTTTTTACTGAGCAAACCAAGTTTTTAAATGTAAAAATAGTAATATAAATAAATTCCCAGATCGATAAATATATCTGCCTGATAAATCAAAATATCTCACTTCTTTCTGGATAAATATATATGCCTAAATGATGCAAATGTTCGACTTTCTACACCATAAAAACCAGAAAAAGGTGTGATTTTCAATGCACATAATACATACAGTGTGTCCTCGTTTAACGTCGTCCCGTTTAACGGTGTTTCACGATAACGTTGTCCAAAAATTGAAACCCTTGATCATTTAACGTTGTTATTGCTTCGCGATAACGTTGTTCAAATTATGCGCGACGAAAAAAAAATGAATGGCGAATAGGACGCAAGCGCATCTGATGTATAGTAAATATTACTATATTAATGCGATTGGTAATTTTCGTTCGACAGAAAAGGTTGGCGTGGGTAGCGTATGTTAAATATGCATCTAAGCGAATAATTATCGCTTAATTTACCCATTATCCGTGTATTTTTCTGATGCCAACCAAAAAAAATGTCCACGAAGAAGTGTGGCTATTCTGGTGGTTCTTCAGACGTGACGAAAAAACGGCGATATTAGAACAAAAACTAGGTATAATTAAAAGAATTGAAGAAGGTGCAACTGCTGGAGAGATCGGTCAAGTTTTAAGTTTGCAGGTCGAGTTTTTACAATTAAAATTTCTTCTGTTACTGAAAATATCAATGTTTCGCCATTAAAATACTTTCTTTTTAGTTTTTATATTTCATTTAATAATGCCTACTTCCCAACCTTTTCGTTATGGAAATTCGTTTCGTTTCGAATGAATCGTAATCATGCTGAAGTTAATGATCGGTAATGAATATTTCTCGCGATTTCCGCCGTGTTAAAGAATTCATATCATCACGAAAATTGACTCGCCCTTCATCCTCGTGCTTCCGTGTGTCAGATTCAGATTTTTTTCATTTTGGCCTGATTCAGGTGTCTCCCGATTGGTCATGAAGTCTGCTTAAAGTTACGGCTCCGATAATTGGCCTCCTTGGATTCTCGCCCGGGAAATTCTGGATTCTTTACGAAGAAATGGATTGCTAGGAACCAATTTAAATTTTTTACATTGTTTCTTATGGGAAACACTGCATCGTTTAACATTGTTTCGCTTAACGTCGAGTTTTTCAGGAACGAATCAACAACGTTAAACGAGGACTCACTGTATTGTGTAAGAGTTATACAGAGAATTTTTTTCAGGGATCTTCAGCACTTGCCATAACAGACTTCCACAGTATTTTCCAACAGAATTTCTCATATAGTCTCACTCCTCTTGTGCCTTACCACAAAACAAACACAGGGGACTTTAACCCTTTGAGTGCCATGGGTTTTTTGATTGGTACTCCCAGAAGTGCCATGGGTATTTTGCTAATTTTGTAGACCTTTATTAAAAACTTAATAATTTGCTTATTTATTAATGTTTTTGCACAATTCTTTTTGTATTTGGCAGTGAATTCATTCATCTAAATCATAATAAAAAAATATTGGCAGTTTTGTTTCGTAATGCTCAATTGTTGTTGTTAAATTTTAAATTTAACGAGATTGAATTATTTAATTTTTCACTTTTGACCCAAAAATGGACATACAAAATCCTTTTAATATGAACCAAACAAAAATAAATATGAAATACCATTGTTTTTCTATAAAATAGTCACATAATCGCAAAGAAAATTGCTCAAATTCTCAGTAAATATCTTTTTTATTTTTCCAATGATAGTTGCATAAAATTCAGGGGTAATTGAATCGTATTTCTTGAAAACATCTTTCCAAACCAAGGGATTGAGAGAGAATTAGCGGACCAGTCCGAAAAAATGTATGTCTTCTAGTGATTTGATTTCCATAAACACCGTAATAAAAGACCTCATTTCCTTCACTCTAACTGGACACAATTTTTGCATTCTCGAATTCGGTGAGAGTCTATTATGTGAAGCCTAAACCTGTTTAGACCTAAAAGAGTACCTGTTGGCCTCCTTTACAACCATGTTCCAGAATGTGATGGCAAAGAAGAGGTTGAATTACACAATTGGAGGAGAGTTTGGTGGCGGTAGACGTTTGGGCCCCGGTTTTTCAAGAATTCAAAATTTGGAGTCTGGGGTAAATCACAATTGCCCTGAACTTCAACGAATTCTGGAGTGTGTTCACAGCTTCCACTTCCACTGTAAAGTTCATCAGAACTATTACTATCATCACTAAAGTCAATTATTACCGGTGTATTCTTAGCAAAGAGTATCACACTTTCATCTGAGTCTGATAACATTCCCCTTCACTCTTGTTTCGACGAGAATGGGCGCTGTCCCCACTTCGCACAGAACCGTTGTCATGATCACTTAGCTAATTTATATATTCAACTAATCTGTCATCGTCAACACCAGACGCTAACTCAGTTCTCGACGTTGACACTATTTACTAAACCATAAGGCTACTTCAATTTCGAAGAGGTAAATTGCGACTACAATCCCGCTCGTCGCAGGATGAAACTGGCCACGCAAACAAAACTGTGAGCTTTACATATGTGGGGTAATTTCATTGAGTAAATGACAGAAAAAGACGGCACACAACGAATTCTTTTGAGCTTTACACATGTGGGGTAATTTCATTGAGTAAATGACAGCAAAAGACGGCACACAACGAATTCTTTTCAGCTTTACATATGTGGGGTAATTTCATTGAGTAAATGACAGCTAAATACGGCACACAACGAATTCTTTTATGTTCACCGTCATCATATTTCAATTACTACTGCCTTTGATACCATGAAAACGAGGTTGGAAATCGGAGTCAAATTGACGACCCGGTGCACCGGGTCGACAATGTGACTCCGATTTCCAACCTCCGCGGTGCCCCAGTTGACCGGTACACAAGCTGTGATTGATTGCACGGTATCAATTACATACTTAGTACCTTACCTTCTCTCTTTCGGTGCTAAATATAAAAAACATGATTGAAATGGCACATTCAGCAACAAATTATATCTTTCGAAGTAATAGAGCATAGATAAAAACCTCATGTCTTCCAATAACGATCATATATCGCTCGCGCTCTGAAAAAAATAAGACGCGCTTCGCAGTGGATAAAATGTTTCAAATAAGTTAAAAGGAAATAGGAACTAGCCAAAAATAACACCACTGATAGATATACAAAGTACAAGGTATATTAAATGAAAGCCAGTTGATTTTAGGCGACAAACAATGCGGCTTATGAAGTGTAATACCAGGAAGCTGTTTCGTAAGAACCAAAAATGGCGCTCAGAAATTTCCATCTGTCATATGGTCACAAAAATTTACAAATATGTTGATAATTGCAATTAAAAATTCAAATTATAATGCAACATGGTAAAAAATAAACTGTTCTGGTGTTATATGCTATAAAAAGTATCAATTGAATGAAAAAAACATTGTTTTAACAGGGTTCATTGTCAACAACGATATATCGTCGTTGGCACTTCTGGCATATTCTGCAAACGACGATATATCGTTGCGTGGCACTCAAAGGGTTAAACACTCGAAAATATTGATACAAAAAAGATCATTGTTTCAATACTGTAGTTTGATCAAAAATACTATTTCAAAAATTGAATTCAATTATCAACAAGAAATCACGGACTGCTGTTGAATTTCCAATAAAATGCATTATGAAAATCTTACCTAATTCAGTTCTTCTCGCTGAGACTAACAAAGGTGATGAATACTGGGTAGTTCTCTCATGTTCCTCCTTCACAATATGATCTTCCTGCTCAACAGATGCAACTGGCACAGATGCAGAGCGACGTTTCTTTTTACCTCTCTTACTAGGGCGTGTCATTGCAGATGGCTTTGCTTTCTTTCTTGCTCGCTTAGGCTTGATTTCAGCACACATTCGATCATAGTTGTCCTGAAAGAATTACATTTTATAAGACAAAAACATTTAGCAAAACTACAAGTACACATTATAAGTTACCAATTTCCCAAAACCTAACATTTTTTGGACCTAAACATTAAACCCTCGAACTTCCTCAAGCACAAAGGTAATACATATATCCCTGCATGGCAAAGCAAATAGGCCTAAAGCCTAAGTTCGTTACCCATTCTTCAATCATGCAATTGCACTTTTGTCTTTCCTTGTACTCAAAACCAAGAATGTGGTCCATTACCTTGCAATCATTTAATTAATTGGAATTTAAAACTTAGCCAGGCATGTTCTACCAGCACATAATTCAATTAAAAGAGCTGATCCAGACATAAACAATTCCAGTAATGCTAAAAACAAAATCAGTAACATCTTGATGGTATAACATCATAAACAACTGCATAATGTTGTATGGAGAACATCAAGAATTTATAATAAAATCCACAAAATGTTAACTTCAGTTTTATTACCATCATTTGTCAGGATGGAATCACTATTAATGTTATTAAATTGTTATCTGTGAGAATATTCTTCAATAAATACTTGCACATTAGACTTTAAGGTATAAAAAAAATTATCATAAAATATGCATTCGTATTAGTCACTAGAATTACCTCGAAATTTCAAAATGTAAACAAATATATTGCCCTATTTTATTTAAAATGAAATTTCAGAACTAGGAACTGCCAACTAGAACCAGAAAAATGTGGGACCACCGCATCTTTGATTAAAGACAACAACTTTAAGGACTCAAAAAATTGAGGCAAATTAAACTTAAAAAATGGCTATCTAATCAGATAAAACTTACCCTCTTCCTAGCATGCTCAGGACACAGTGGTGTATCCCGGGAAACATCAAAAACAGGGGCACAACACTGAGTGTTATCAGCAAATTTGGCAGTGCAATGTTCAAAAAGAAGCTGATCCACATTGTACATGACGTGACGAGGACAATGCCTGGTGCAGGGCAGTGCAGGTGACCCACAATAGGAATTGGCCTTTGAAGAGCCACCAGCCTTGGGTTTCTTCTCTTCCTCACCGCTCTCACCACCATCAGATTCACCAGTGTCCACACAACGATAAGCACAGGTCCGCGTAACCAGCATTGTTAATTTTGACCTGATAAAAAGAAGATATCAACAAAAGATATTCATTTACTTAAAACCATACAGAAACATATAAAGACTTCAGCACACACAGTACAAATGAAAATATTTTCTAACAAAAGTTAAACGTTGATTACTCAGAAATCATTGGCTTTTATTATTGAATGACAAATGATTATGAGGTGACATTATTAATTTATTTGCTGAAAAAAAAAAAAGAACAACTGCCGGCCTTGGTGGGGTCGGGGTAAAGTCCTGGCCCTGGGTAAGTTTCCCTTATCCAGGGCATAGTTGTTTGTACACGTGCAATTGTTGAAATGCTTATAATTCCCCGATGTAAAAGGCCAATGTTTGCTGTTTTCGGTGGAATGGAAATAAATTAAAAAAAGAAACTTACAAACATTTAATATATAAAAAGACATGCCTGTTTCGATGCCTTGTGTGAGGCCGGTTGACCCCCTTCTTTCCTCCAATTAACCGCAGACCATCACGCAGGAGGGCACCAGTCCGATTAGGGCCACTCTTCCGTACTGCAGAGATGACAGCTCTGACCATATGTTCCTGCCATGCTTCACCTTCAACAGGAATATTTTCTTCCACACCAGGTTCAACCTTAAGTAATAAAATAATTACATTCTGTTCAATAGTTTCTTCAGATACCTCCTCATTTGTGAGGATATGTGAGGAGCAGCAGATATCTGTACAAAGATACCACAAAATATGTCTTTAGTTTGAGCTTTCTTTAGATCAAAAATAAACAGTAGATAAAACTCAAATTTCAGCATTTTAATTTAATTCAAACTTAATACCCCAGTTATTTAAGTGAACGACTGCAAGATACTGCACATATGTTGTCTACAGCATAAATCATGTGGTCCTTATCTCATGTAATTTCAACTCAAAAACTGAAACTTTAACATATATAGAATGCCATTTCTTACAAAGCCTTCAATTTCAAAGAGTGAACTGATTTCACACTATTTTCATGCCAACTATTTGCGCACTGATTCTTTTTGACATCAGTTCCAGTCCCAACTTCAGCAACTGGTGGTTTCAGGTGGAACAGGTAAATGAGTAATGGCTCATTGGCCATCACCAATAAAAATATTTAAGATGCAAATGACAGTAAAGCATTCAATGAACAAAAAGATGTATGATGAAGGTTGTTCGTATTAATGAGAGACTACTGTACTCAACAGAGTTTGAAGTTCAAATTCGAGAACATGTCACTTGTAAACTTGGCTTAAAGCTACAACTCAAACTCAATGATTGCTACATGACCATTTCCAGTCTTTTTCCTGAATTTGGATAATTTTTCAGTATATTCCTGACTTTTCAAGGTTTCTCCTGATATTGGTTATCACATTCAACCGATGACAATGTGCATCCATATTACATTGCTAAGACAACAAAGGACGTGCATTTTCTTCACTGAAAGACCTAATTTATGCTGCAGAAAAAATCATGCATTCTTAAGGATAGCAACGAATATTTCCTGGGTTGGATAGGTTTATTTCAATAATTTTCTGGTTTCATGACTTGCAGACACCCTAATAAAACATAAAGGTAAAATTTTTCCAACACTAATACAGGGAAAACAAACTCATAATGCATTTATCTAAGTTGCAGCAACAAAGAAATTTTACCTTCAATTTGACTCCTGGTTCCAACTTAGGAGAAAAAATTTCAGCCTTGATTTCTGCCCTCCTCCGACTTCGACCCAGAAGAGAGCACGCACCACCAATCTGTCCACATCTCCTTCGAAGATCTTCACGCATTCGTAATAGCCTCTGGTCTCGCAGACTCAAAGGAACTTTGACGGTGGCTTCCTCTGCCTTCTGCTTTTCACTTGAATGAGATCCCTGTTAGAAAAGTAATTAAGCATCAGCTACAGAAATGAGAGAACACAGACCATAAAATATATTTTATATTAACGCTTCCATGACAGCCAATTGCATTGCTACCATTTTACTGTTCAAAGAAAAAATTAAACTGTTCAAAGTAAAATGAGAGTAACTCTTTTTGTCTGGCAGTAACTTCAATGAGCTTAGGATTATCTCATCTCTGAGCAATATAAATCCCACATTAACTAAGACAGACATAACACAAACTACAAAATGAACTACACACTCAGAAAAAATTTACTTCTCTCACAAATGCTTATCAATGCTAAATATTTTTTATCATTAAATATAACCTTTGGTTAAAAAGGGGTCTGGAATGAATTTTCTGAGTACCTGAGATATTGATACTTAACATACACTTCTCATGATGACACCACCAAGAAACAAGGCTTCTGCTGAGCTCTAACACAAATGCATTTATCTTTCTGGTTCACTAAAAGGTTTAATTTCATGGTGTTGGTGACAAATTTGTGGGAATCACTGTCCCAATCTTCTAGTTAAAGATGCCAGCTTACTATTTTGGCCCTCCCAGCATAGGACTTCTTCTGACAATACTGGGAGCAACTTCATTTTTGATGCGTTTCTGGATTCTCCTTCATATGTAGTCCATTTGGTAGTGCACAACTGCTGAGCTGCTAGTTCAAGCCATATCCGTAGCTTCTATCACTATAACCCTAACCACATAAATCTTCATATCATGTTCTGGGTCATGATTCCATATGGGAGTCAACTGATATTTTCTGTTATTTGCTGGCCTTCATTGTTCTTTCATGCATAACTTCAATGATCAGCAAGTCTCAGGAATGTAGTTTTCACAACAGAAACATAGCACCATGTTACCTCCTTCCCTTAGGCTGTGTTGGAGTTTGACTTTATCAAGGGTATTACATCACTTATTTCTTATGCCCACTTGAACCTGATGGTGATGACATTCTTCTTCTTTGTACATGCTATCCTTTCACAAGCTCCTACAATCCAAGGATTGGCAGCCAGATTTTTTTGTTTTATGTTTTCACTTTCACATGAGCCCATATTACAGCTAAATTCTATAAATTTCTAACTCTTGGAAGAAAAGCTCATTTATGAATGATTGAACACTTTCCCCATGAAAATTACTAATGAATTTTACTTGAGCTCTCTACCTTGGACATTTTGCCTCAAAATCCCAAATTATCAACATTCCAAAAATCTGTATAACATCACCGATTATTATGCTGAGTGAAAATGCAGGTATCACAAATTTGCCTAACATGGGTTTTCGCTATATCACAACAGGGTGTCAGAGATTGCTCTCTCTCGGTTCAAGCAATTTTCTTTCTTTATCTCAGCTGATGAGCCAGTTAAAACTATTACGTCACCTCTTATTGAACAAGGAAAAAACAAAGAAGAAAGAATACAATTTACCTTAACATATTCATGATTCAGCTAAAGAAAATAACCACTTTGATTTTTGATCACCAATATCAACTGAATTGAAGTCCATGGATATAAAATCTCCCACAGAAAAGTTAGCCAATGGCACATATAGTTTAAATTATACCACCTGAAATACACCTCTCACTCAGCAGGAAATTTACTATTCACAATACTTTTTAGGAACATATCTAAAGTGTTAAGGGAGAGATACCAGAGTATAATTTTTTTGACTAAATAAGTTTCAGGGTAAAAAAAGAGAAGAAACTCCAAGTTTGCAGTGGATATAACCATAGAGGTATCTGGAGGGGGCATAAGCGCTCTGAGGTGAAGCCAGGCATAACCAGGCATAACGGTACTTTTGCGCATTTAGCCATCATGCAGAGCCCCGCTTCGTCGATTTGCCGTAAGCTTACACATTAAGAAAATATTGTTTTTTTCTGAAACCAGTGGCTACAGAGGTCATATAGAGGTACGTAAATATTTATTAGTGTGTTTATTTTTATGGATATTATTATCTACATCCGGAAACATTCCGTTTGGCAGATGTATGCTATTTAAACTTTGCATTCGCAGATGGTTTGCTGCTCGGCTTACGGGTGCGATAATCGCACGGAAAGAAGGAAAACAGGTCTTACTTTCCACCGGTGAGTAAAATATAGAATAAAATATTTAAAAAAATGCAATATTGCGTGAGATGTTCGCTACACCTGATACATATTGAATTTGTTACCTACAATGTGGTCGTGTTTGGGGTGCCCATTGTTACAAAGATGATGCGGGCAGTTAACAATGTCAATTTTCTCATAAGTCCAGCTTCTGCCCTTTGTAATTACCTTAAGGTATCACCGGACACTCTTAATTACATTATTTGATTGTTATTCTCTGCATATGTTAAACTTTACGGGGCAGAAAGTGGTAATTATTTTTAGTACCTTAATTTAAAAAGATTATCGATAGTAATATTTTTTGGAATTGGTGTATTCATAAAAATAATGCTTATTGTAGAGGAAATTTTTCCATTTATACCTATTCACTTTCGCAGCCCTCCTTTCTACTTTTTTCAGGATATCCTTGGAAGTTTGCTGGTCCTTCTATTAAGCCATTTCCGAAAACCTTTCACCATTTACTTTCCTATGATGAATCATGAAGAGTGGCAGTTGCTCACTGGAAAAATTATGAATTGCAATCGCCTTATCTGTTTGCATTTCGGTTTTGCATTTATGGCCTCACCCATGCATTGTGTATGTTTACACATTTGCTGTTGATCTGCCAAAGTTGAATCTTGTACTTGAACAATGTGAAAATTTTTTGTGTCGTGAATTAATCTTTTTGTAATTTGCCCATTAAATGAATTTTTATGCTTGATTTTGTTTTTCTTTGAAAATCATAATATTTCGACCTTTTCGTCAAGTTAAATTTAGAGGCACGGACTCAGACGAGTTCACTCGCGTGCAAAGGGGCATTACTTGATGTAGTATGGATATTTTCCAGGGGCTTGGGTAGTAAAAATAAAATAATTTGTATCTAAAACGTATTGATTTGGTAATCTTTCGTCCGTCAATCTTAGTTGAGCATGGTCAACTGCGGACGTATGCACTCGTAGTGGACTAACTTGCATTACGAGAGGTAGCACCGCTCTTTTTAGGGGGTTTTGACCGTGAAAATGGAATTATATGAAACAAAGTTGTGAGTTATTTCTGCGTAATGTCGTAAAAATTATTTTAACTTCGGGTTTGGTCAATATTTCTATCGTACAGGAGCAGTTCATGACGAGTTCAATGGTGACTACTATGTTCGTAGAAGAAACGACGGTTGCATGGCAACATATTCAATCGATCTTTAATTTCCGGATTAAGATTCACAAAGTTGAAATTAATGCAATTTTCGAATTGCCAACCATTGTTTTGCTAGTAATATTCAGTCAATTATGCTTGACTAAACACCTCATTGTCCGTTGATTATTGTCTTCCTGCAGGTCACAAGGGCTCTGATCCAGCATAAATTTATTCTTTAGGCATGTATTACTATTTATTTTCATCTTACCTTTCGCGAAAAATGCCTAAAGGCATTATTTAATGAGTCAAAAGCAAAAATTGGTCGTTGCCCCGTAAGACTCTGTGTTAAAGCGGGGCCCGGCATCATGGCTAAATGCGCAATTTGGCCACGCCCCCCTGGCTTCACTTCCCGCTATTGGAAAGGATAAGGCGCGCCCCCTCCAGTAACCTCTATGGATATAACCATGACACCTCCCTTATGATACAGAACTACTTACCTTCATATCCATAGGGCAAGGAATTTTTCCGAATCCTCTTGCCTTCCATTCGTCATATGCAACACCTCTTGCTCCAACATCAGCAAGAGAAGCAGGGTGATTTATTGGGCCATGGTACCTTCGCTCATCAAAGCATCGAGATTCAGATGAGGAACTGGTCCTAGCCAAAAGAGCTTTAACTTTTGCCCTTGGCTTGAGGTCATGGTGGGAGTGATAGGATGAGTTGAGGCTTGGGGAGAGTCGTGATGAAGAGGAAACATGGTAATCGAATGGTGGAGTAAACCAATGACGTTGATAAAAACCACATTCAGGCTCACTATCACTGCCCTCAGTCTCAGAAGATTCAAAACCTAAGTTGGAAAAAATTGCAAAAGGTATTATAGACCTTACAAAAGAAAAGTTACCTTCTTAAAATATACACTAGTCATTCCTACAAAATAACAGAACAAAAGGGTTTTAATTCTTTGGATATCTCATTATTTACATCAAAGACTTAAGCTATTCATTTTTTTCCTCACCTAATGGATACAAGTCCTGCTTATAAAGGCGCATTCCTTCCCATACGTCTTGAACATTCCTGAGGGCATCTGTTGAAAGGGATTTTACCAACTCCACAACACTTCTGCCCCCTTTACATCTTCTTGAGGGTATTGTGATAACATTGGTGGAATTACTGGATAGTGTAGTCCCCTCTGAAGGATTCGTTCCTCCAGGTGGTTGGGCTTGGATTGGGTGTGGCTTACTCGAGGGAGCTCGATAAGTTATTGGCCGATGACTGGAACGAGAGCGTCGTGGGGTTGATGTGGTGGTACCAGGAGATCCAGGGCTAGGAGGGGGAAGCAGCTCAGTCTTCACACGACTTCCTCTAGGAGACTGCTGCAAAGTCAACAGAATGAATTACGAATACACATCCTCCAGTATAGTTTTGATTGTTTTAAAGGCACTGCAACTCCAATTTTTTACCTTGAAAAATCAAAGGAAGCAAGAAAAGAACTGCAAAATACTTCAATTTCTCCCAATTAAAGATACTATTAATTTGCATAACTAAAGGAAACCAAAGAATAAAGCTTCAATGCAACGACACTGAAGCCTATATTTCACACATCTTAAGAAGACACTAAGAAAAAGAGCAAATTCTAGGAAGAAGTAAAATAAAGGAACACAGTTCGAATGAGATATGAGCTGAGACCTGGTAAAATTAGTTATTAGGGACAACCTATTTAATAGTGTTGATGTTGTTAAATAATCTGGAGCAATAAATGCATCTAATTCTTTGCTCAAGGTATTGATCAAATTGTTTAACAAGGAAAGAAAGAAATACAAGTTGTAAGAGAAGAAGTCCATTTCTGAATCATTTATAAGAATTAAGTTAAAAAAGAAGAACTTTGTGCTTTCACATTAATATTTATTCATGACCATGGTTTCAACGTTAGACGTCATCACCAGGTAAATAAGAGTGGTGACGTTAGTCACCTGATGATGACATCTAACGTTGAAACCATGGTCGTGAATAAATATTAATGTGAAAGCACAAAGTTCTTCTTTTTTAATTTAATTATGAATCGCTTTCACCAAGTTACGCCTCAAACAATCAATTTCATTTATAAGAAGCCCCTAGCAGCAGAGAAACTTAGGAGCAAACTAATAAAGTTGCAGTTCCAAACATTTGAAGTTAAGGAAACAGTGAAAATCTCGTGGAAAATCACTTGTGATGTCTATAAGGGAATTAGTAAAATTCTGCTAAAAAAGAGTAATATCAGCAAATTTCAAACCCCACCCCTCTTCCTCCCACCTGCGGCACCTCTCTATCCTGCCCCCACCTCCTCAACCAGGCAGCACCTATCCCACTCTTATCTACCCCATCCCCTTGGAATGCTCTCTGAATGTGGAAGTGCATGGTTCATCTCTACCAGCAACGGGGGTAAGTTTCTAATTGGAGAGAGGCTGGAGAAGTATTTTTATTATCGGGGAAATGAAGAGGAAAACTTGGTTATCCACATACATTTTAATAGCTAAGACACGTGTTTTGTCATTTCTTGACATATTTTTAGTCTGTTCTTGCTCCCGTGAGACTTGGCGGATTAGCATGCCCTCTCACTCAGTTCACACCAAGATACGGCTGGGCTACCTGCCTCGCCAATTCCGTAATCGACCCTAATCATTTTAGCTAAATTAGGAAGCACGAATCGTGTGTTGGGGAAAACTAAACGAAACACCAACTTTTTTAAATCCATTATTTTACGTTCATGGGATTAATAAATTGGAAATCTGCTTAATAATTGAAAAGATTGAACCTGATGCAATTCTGAAATTATAGCTTATTTTTGGTTTTTCTGACCCACTATAAACATGATCAACAAACTTAAATGATGCTTGAAATAATCGTTTTTTGGGCTGATTATTTTCTAAATATCGTGTAGATTTAAAATTTAGCAATGTTGGTTTCTTATGTGAACTCTTGAAAATTATACCTCAATATCTTGCCCTTGTTTAGTATTCACATTTTATTCTTCACCGCATTTAAAATGATGCTATGTAAAGCTGATGTAAAAAAAGGATTTTTTATTTTTAGCACTAGAAATAGGCGTGCTATAAACGGAAATAAATATTAGCGTGGAAGGGAGCTAAATAAAAAAATTAAATAATGATCGAATTAAATTTCTCTAGGTTGTCTGTCCGGGTAAGGCGCTCTATCTACCTCGCAGCTGAAGATTCGATTGAAGACTTCTCCTTCGTCATCAATGACGTTGATACCTACTGGGTGTATGGTGCTACGATAATAAAATTCTCTATCTAATTCCTGCAGACTTTCAATAGAAATTAGTTCAGGGTTCCCACTCTACCTAAATAATGAAATTCACGGTTTTTTCCAGGTTTTCACGGTTTTTCTTCCCAGTTTTCACGGTTTTTTTCATGTTTTCACGGTCTCAATGTTGTCAAATTCATGGCGAAGTGATTGGTTGTGAGACGGATCATATAGGCCAAAAATAGTCAATTATTTGTAATGTTCCTGTCTTATACATATATTTTTCACGTAATTTAGGCCATGTGTAAAGCATGAACATTGTTGCGTTAATTGTCAGCAGCACGCCCGCCTGAGCCTCGGCTTCATCCCACTTCTTGTTTTTGACTGGTAGCTTGCTCTACCCCCACCCCTAATGTCATGTGCTAGCGGACAGCCCGAGGTGTTCTCCAATATTCACGGGCTTCTATCCCGGATGCTTTTCTTCATATTCAATTATTTTAAGTCCATCTTTTAAAGTACTCACTTATTTTTTCGGAAGGGCGATGGTCCGAAGACCGAAAAAATAAAACTAAAAAAATGAAACCTTACTTTATTAAACCCACACGAAAAACACCCGCTAGTTTGTAGTTAACCCACCCTGGAAAGTACGGAACCACTCATGCGAGGTGAAGTTCGGAACTGATGCTATCGCATATGTCTTACGCAAACATACTGCAGAGGGTGAAACATAAACATATGACTGCGCCATGAAATTTTTTGTTCTAAAGAGAGGGCAACTTACCCATTCTTTTCTAATTATCGTAGCGCCAGATGAGTAGATGAATTCTGATTGTTAGTAGGGAGAAACAAATATCCTGAGAAGATTCCACGGTAACTCTTACAAGTGAGACTTATAGTATAACACGAAAATTGATAACTGATAATAACCTGATATCCTGTTTTCGGAAAAATGCCACATTAACTGCCGAGAAGCTCAGCTACGAGGATATCGAGTTTGACCAGAAATCATCATTGTATATTTCCAACTATTTTCTTGTTTCAAGTTCTTAAATAACGTTATAAATACATCGTGTTTGGACTCATTCTTTTTTAAATTACGTGCACTTTACAAATATTTCATTCTAATAAAAGTATAATGCCAATTGCCGAAATTCATTGTAAGACACCTTTTAGGCTAATAGGTGATTCATGCAGCAGTTGACCTCCAGAAACTGGGAACTTTGAAGCAGTTATGCTGAAAAAGGTCAGAGGGTGAGAAAAGGGGGGGGGGGGGGGGCGCGAAACACGTTTCCATTGTTCTCGTGTAACTTTATATTTTTTTTTGAAGCTAAGGTCTTCGTAATACGATCCCTGCGCAAGCTGAGACTTTTTTTTAATTTCGGAGAAGAGGAAAGCTTCAGAGGGGAAGAGGAAAGCTTCAGAGGGGAAGAGGCGAGTTCTGAGTGGAGGGGGATAGCGGATCTTGGGAAATGCGATAATGTAACTATTCCACGGCACTCAGCTTCTCCCTATAGTAATTCAATCTCTTGGGGGTGTCTGTCTTTATTAGCCACAAACAACACGATGCATACACTTCGTCTCATTTTCGTCAAACGATGGATGCAGAAAAATTATACGACGGGACCGCAAGGAACTTTATTTGGGACCAGGAATGGCGAACGATGAATGCGGGAAAACGAACAATGCGGGTACAATAGATCGGGGTTTCACTGTATAATGCACTTAGTTTTAAATATATAAAGACAAAATAAATACCTGCTGAAACACGTTATTTTCACTTTTACTTCATTATTATCATAAATTCAAACGAGGTGAGCGTAGTCTATTGAGAGCTATTGCCATAGATTGAAAGCCTATTTGCCGTAGAAATGTTTCCTTAAGTAAAATTCCAATGGCAAACTCATATTTCAAAGCATATGGCATGTGCCCTAATTTTGTGTGGGAACCGAACTTCGAGTTACAAATCAGATAATTTTGGTAAATGGTTCATTCTGGGTCCATTAGAAATGCAAGTTATTTCATTCGTCCTTTTTCGAATACAAGTCTATCCCAAGCCATCACTGAAATTGAAAAGCTTAAACAAAATAACAGACTTCCGCCATTAAAATGGAAAATATTGGTCAATGTGTCGTCATATAGTACGGACCAATTACTACACTTCGAATATTCGTGTGTAGATAAATGCATAGACTAAAGTCTATGCGTGCCTAACCATGAAACATGATTAACATATCGAATTTGATCAGGCTGTCGTAGTATTATTATCAATATTGAGATATTTTTAAGGTTTCATGGTGAAATTCACGGCTAATTCACGGTTTTAAGGTTTTCACGGTTGAGTGGGAACCCCGTAGTTGTTTGCTTTGTCCTTTACACAATACTTATTTTACGACACGGCACGGCATAATGGCACGACTAATTTTTATCGCTAACATAAAAAAATCTTTTCCCTATATTAATGATACTTTGCATAGTTTTCAATACGATGGAGAAAGAAACAGGAAAACTAAATGAGGTTAAGGTACACGTTTTGGGTATCATTTTTGGGAATTCACGAAAGTGAACCAAAACTTCACCTAAGTATGTTGAGAAATGATAAAGCATGAGTTGTAGGAAAAAATGAATGTGAATAATAATTTTTCTCTCTTCACTTCCCAGATAATCGAAGATGCTTCTCCAGCTTTTCTCCAGTAGGAACCTTGTTAATGTCGGCATAAAAGAAGAAAGACTTATTATATAAACATGGCATCTCACTCCCAACATCCCAGCCTTGATGACAAATAAAAAGTCTTCCATTTTAACATTCGCAAAGATGATGGAGTACGGCAGCCAGACGGAGAGCCCGAAAAGAATTTACTTCAAATATTCGCTGGTAGAAAATCATATGCTATGTAATTTATGATCGTAACTGAATCATAATGAAAATGACTAATTAAAAAGATTGGTAATTCTCCTGACAATACAGAAGGAACTACAAATATTAACCAACGAAGGTTATTTTGGAAACGGGCTAAGACCCTTGTTTTTTTTTTACTTGTCACAAAGTGATAGAGGGCATCAAAAATGGCAGTTAGGTGGGCTGCCATTATAATTTCGTAGGTGCTGGAAACAAATATCTATCTTATGCATGGATAATAGTTGCTATTCGCTACTGACCACAAAATTCTCAGATTAAATTCTTGTACAAAAAATTTCAAGGTGTTATTTGATTACGTTTTCTGAAATGGACGGGAATTCCTTTGGTTCTATGATCGTTGATATTTAAAAATAAAGAATGGGAAGTCTAGGGCCATGTGATTTTTAACGACCTTTAACAGCATAAAATCAGTAAGAAAGGATATTTTTCAAATTCTATCTTGAATAACCACTGAAAACATTAAACAATATCACTAAAGACAGAAAAAGGGTGGTGCGAACAAAAGCAAACATTTCTTCGCAACTTATTAAAAATTTTCGAAACTACAAAACTCGATATTATAAAGTGCCTATTTTCTAGTCCCGCTGACTTTGTATAATCGAGACTGTAGTTCGTTCAAATAGCTACATATTTTCAATCTCCACACCTCAACCCACGTATGTCTTCCCTCTACATTTAAATACCCTGGTATGCAACGTGTTAAAACATAAAACTTGTTACTGTAAGAGTGCCTGCTTGCTGTTCTCGCATCATCTAGGTTTTACTCTTGGTGTAACGGTAGATCTGGATGTAGCGTCAAGTTTAGGTATGGATATAATACCCAACACTGCAAACAACTTGCAACCTCTAGGCGTGCGACCCGGTCTTCGTGGGAAGTTGCACAGGTATTGTGAAATGCTGCAGCCATTTTCAGCCAATAAGAAGACACTCCGAGAGGGTCACGAGACGATGTGGTACATGGCTGGGCGGGCGAAGGGACTTGGGGAGTCTCGTGCTGTGTGTCTGAGGGAAACAATCTATCTGTGGTGTCCGAGAATTAAAAGTGTTAAACCAGACGTCCAACTTGTTATCTTACTGTACCTCCTCTGAACCTGGCCCTTCTGTAAACTTACAACACTAAATTTGGGGAAGAGATTGTTAGTTATCTTGCAATCTTCAACAAGATTTGCCAGCATGACAATACATTTAACAACTATTAAATTATGACCAACTTCCACAGTCTGGTGCACTGGAGAAGACTTGTTTCACATGATGATATGCACCTAACCATGAGTTGGGGTCTTTAATTGAGAATTTTCTTCTGTGAGTTCATTATTATTTATTACTTATATTTTTTTCCTGACCCAACTTGATAAAATTCAAAGCTCAAGAAACTACATCTATCATGAAGTACATTAGCAATCAAGGAAGTCAAACACTCCATCTACGTACCTGTGAAACCTCGGTTGCCCCCTTGACAGAGCCATGTCTTCGGGGGCTGGAATGATCACTCCGCGCTATCGTGCTCATTAGCTGCTCCTCCAGTAAACTACGATCTTTCCTCAGGGTTGCTGCTGTCGCTGCAGCGGTCGCTGAGGTTGTGGCTGCCGAGAGTGCTACAAGTTGCGGGGATGAGTTACTGAGGGAAAAAACACGAGTTGGAGACTTGACCGACATGGGATGAGACACTGGCGTCACAGAAGTTACTGCACTGGGGGGTGATGACAGGGAACTGGATCCGTGGAAAGGAAGACGTCTTGCTGGACCAGAGGTGGCCACAGCGCCCAGTGCCGTATTACTGGGACGCCTGTGCACCACAGGTTGCGTGCTTTGCCGGGAGTGACTCCCCGATGGAGAGTTCGAAGGGCGTGCAGTGTGCATGAGATGCGGTCTGGGCCGAGATGCAGGGTGGAGGGGTGGGGGGTCTGGAGCAGATGACGTTTTGTGGTGCGGTGATGACGATGAGGATGATGACGAGTGAGATGGCGATGATTCCGATGTCTCCTCCGACCTTTTCGAGAGGGGGGGCCTGAACTTTCGGTGGTGTTTCCCTAAAACCTTGTCAGCGGCTATCTTGGCCGCAAGCCTGTTCATAGTCTCTGAGCTAGATTCAGCTGACAGTGAGATGCCATCATTGTGAGCCAATGGGATTGACAAGGATGGCCGAATGCTCGCAGGGACGATGGATCGGTGTCCGTTTGAACCACTGTCCACTGAATGATGCTTCACTGGTTTCAGCTTCCTAGCAGCTATACTTGCGGGGCTTACTCGACACGGCTGCACCAGAGCTCTACCATACTTCATACTGTCACCACTGGATTTCAAACGATTCGCATCACCAAAGTTCACCACCTTCCCAATTGGTTCAGGCTCACTGAATGCATACGGATCATAATCCATTTGGTCTGAAAATGAAGAAGAGGAACATTTGAAAAAATTGATTATATTATAATCCCATAAACTACAAAATCTGCAGAATATTTTAAGCTTCATATTTATTTTCTGCTTCTGATATTAAAAAAGTGGAACTTCAGATTACAGATCTGATGAAAAAATTAATAGCTTTTTCTGATGATAGAAAAGCTATTACGGATTTAAACATTGATTCGTGTAGATTTTTTTCGGAATTTAAAATTATTGAATAAAAATATGAGATACTACTTCATTGCAACAACAAGTATTCAAAAACCCAGGTTAGCCGAAAATATATGAATGACCAATTTTCAATTCAAATGATGGGGAGAAACCAACCAGCTGTGCTATCCCCTTCGTCCTCCTCCACTGCTTCCTCGCCCATTTCAATCATTGCCTCCATAGCCTCAGCCTCTTCATCTATGCTCACACCATGTTGGCCCCCGCCTGTTTTCAAAAGGGCTTTCAGCCTATCTGAGAACTTTAGCTTGCCAACATCGCTGGTCAGGGATGATGGGAGAATGATGGTTGTGTGACCAGACGGGAGGTTGGACCCCTTCCAAATCCGATGTGGTTCCTCGCCACTCTTCTCCTTCCCTCCAACTCCTTTCTCCTTCTTACTAGGCTGTCGGACCTTCTTTGGAAGCATGCCGGCCACCTGCATGTGGCTGTTGCAATACCTTCAATGAAAGAAATAGCCAAGAGATCAGAAGGATGCCATATTTCATAGACAAAACTCATCCAAATACTAATACCATCTACCTGGATAAACAAATCAGAATGAATACACTAGCATTTTCCACTAATTAATTGGTCACCACATATTTCTTAAGCTGTGATACTACCATCGCAAAAGAAATTAACTATTGCAAAACTGAACATGCATTAATTCCATTCATTATACTTCATATTTCAGTGACTGTAATTAGGCTAATTCCTCTATATCATGCTAGAAAGAAATGCTTCTTAATCAAAATGGACCACAGGATATATTCAACCATGGCAGGTATGAATGAGCATTTTTGTTTCCTACATTAACAGTGGTTGAATCAGTAGGGAGGCATACCGTAAACAGCTAGAATAAAAATAAAGTAAAAATAAATATGAAAGCATACTCTCATAAAACTAAACAGCGGTATTGTATTCCTAGTCAGGTTGCTTAGTACACTACAATTCTGAATGAAGCACGGAGTGAACCGTGAGCCACAGCAATTGCTGTGCATCACGGAATTTTCAAGAGCAATAATAAGAACCAGAGAGTGTAAAACTGGAACAGGGTCTCAAAATGTAAATATCACTAATTGGAACGGCACTAATCTGAGAGTGGGTGTATGGAATTGAGCAGATTTGATTCAATTTACACCTCATCTGAAGAAATTCAGCATCTATCATGAATAGTTTATTTTTGAGGGGTTCATTTGAAGGGGCTTCACAAACTATAGTGCCCCATTATCATACAATAGGGAATGGAAAGGGGGAACCCCTGGAACTTTCCATCCAGGTATGACCTTGAGACTGATTCAACAAAGAGCTGAGAATTTTTTTATCATAGTTATGAGACACGATAATAGTTTTCCTTAATACCTACATATTTACTGACAAAATAATACTTGCCAGAATGAATAAGAATGCCTGTGCGGCACCGTAAGACAAGAAAAATATTTTCAACTATAGTAATTCATATCTATTACACAAGAAATAAGTATGATCAAATGTGTACTACTATGCATCACTTCCACACTAACTGTGGAAGTAAATTATAAGGCACATTTAAAAACATAGATAACCTCTTGAAACATTGATATCATCTCAGTGGAAAAATTTAAGAAACATCAAATTAAAAAAAAAAGATTTATTCACTTGAACCCCAGAACTTATTTTCACAATTTAATTAAGTTGGTGAAAGATGAAAAATTAAATAAACAGATTATTTTAATTAATTGACTTTTTAACATGCTTAGCTGTAGAGATCATATTTAACTTACCAAGTTATCTCACAAAAAGATGTAATTGAGAGCCAATTATCTGAGGTAATGGAGGGAGAAGTCTAATTGAATGACAGAAAAACATAAATTATTATTTTATGAGCATTGTCCTAGTACTTTGGATCTAGGTTTAGATATCATTCCTTCCAGGAATCTTTTGGGTCTATTCTACAAAAATGAAAATTTTCATACTATTCAGCTGTCGGACCAAATAGTTCTAAATGTTTTTCTCAAAAACGTAAGACTATTATCTGTTCATTTTATCTCTGCGGGTCAGCTTTCGTGAGATCCCGGACACTATCGGAGGGCCTCGCTGAAGGGGGAGGGGTAGTACCGAGAGAGAGAGAGAGAGAGCAGGAGCGACCTTAACGTTGCCAAATGTACACACGCGCCCTAGTGTCCCACTGAAAAGGTGTGACTCATACGTGGCCACAGATATTTTGGGCCCGGCGGCGAAACAATGCATACAATGTATAGCTACTTATTTAGAGGGGATTGAGGATAATCCCATCTCAGAAGCCAGGATATTGTCCGCTAAATGCGAGACCGCTGGTGAAAGGCATACATAAGCGTAACATTCTGATAAACGGGGATTGCACGGGAATTCGTGAGGATGAGGATGCAAAAAGAATGGAGAAAAGTAGCACGACGGGTATTTTATTACATAATTTATTTTGTACTTATTGCTGGAGTGGTGTGGCTCATAAATCAACCTCCTCGTCTTCCCTCCCGTCAGTGTCTTAATTTTCGGAGTCACTTTCGGAACCTTCAGTAAACACGCTTGGATGTTAATCTTTTAAATCAGAGGTATACAAAACTATATAGGTTGTAATACCCAAAAGTAAATACAGAGTTGAGGAAAAGGGTTAGGGTTTGTTAAGAAAGGGATCGGAAAAGTACTGAGAGGGAATAGGTGGAGGGAGGGAGTCGGTGCTGATGGGAATGTAAAAGGTGAATAAAAATTTTCTGGAAAGCCGATGGAAAAGGATTGAAGTGGAAGAATAAGGAACAGTAAGTTATACATTGGATTTAAATGGAAGAATCGATGAGCACCAAGAGATCGCACGAGATTTGGCAACACAGCTAGCAGATTCACGAAGTTGACGCGACGGAGGTCTGAGAGCGACTGAAATTCCGAAGTGCAAGGCCACGCCTACTGTCTGCTGATTGGAAGAGGGAAAGTCACGTGTAGATAAACTTTCCCTCCTCTCACCCCAACTCGGTTAAGCCACACCAGCTCACCCGCAAAGATAAAGTGAACAGACCTTAACTGTAGATGAAAGATATATCCTACACAGATTCCTCTCAAATAAATTATCAACCCCATGATTCAACCTAACATTTCAACATTGTAACATAATTTTCAAGTTGTCAATCACCCTCCTTTTCTGCCCATATAGCAACGGATTAGTGAGAGGTGGGGGAGAGGAGGTTTAGGGTAGCAGTTTGCAGTAGGAGGATGAACAAAGATTAAGGTCGAGGAAAGGGGAGTGGTTCAGTTTATCCAGTTATAAATATAATAATATTATCCATCAATTACCTTGAACACGAACATGCTCTACTAGTTCACAGAACATCGAGGGTGAAAAATGATTTCAGACATGGAATGTGCCTCTTTTCTTCATTCTGGCTCAAATTAACTGCAGAGCACTATGCATTTCGAATCATGACCATAAAAATATTATTCTTATTGCAATTCATTAGAGCCTACGGCAAAAGGAAATATTTGCATAGTTTTTTAATTTCCAAGCCATATTGCATGGAGCTGACCTATGAATTCATATCATCTGGGTCCGATGACTACACTCCCAAGCCATAGCTAACCAGAGCATATCATTTTTCAGGAGTGATACAATTTCTTCCCTGGAGTCCAGAGTTCTGCAAGCCTTATGAGCTCATCAGCCCAGTCTCAATGTTAACAAGTCAAAGTGAGACAAAAATCCAAACTCATGCCTCCATGGCAATACAATTTTCAAACGTAATTGCACCAGATTTGAGGCATACTCACATAGCATGGCTTTTCTAATTATAGGTGCCATGCACTGTAGCTGCCAATGCTAAAATCTACCTTGTCATGCCAGCCTCCCTAATGTTCCCCATAAATGTTGCTCAGCTTCTGAGAACTGTCCCTTATGTCACACTTACCCTACAGGAGAACGGACTCACATCCTTTCATCGTAAAATAATCACCAAATTCACAGGTAAGTATTCTCCATTTTGGTACTTAATTCACTATTCGTAGAATATGAAACTAGAAATTGACATTCTTCATACAGAATAGATCATGGGAAGTTAGAAACATAACTGGCCACTCCCATTAGATATCCTTGAGTGCAGCATTCCATCACACCATTTATCCAACAAGCTAATTGAGTATGTATGTATGTACTGATCCAGGAATCTGAAGACTCCACCACATTTCCCTGAAGTGGTAAAATTCAAGGTTTTCGTCAGCTATTGGCTCATTCACCAACTTATTTAAATTTGTAATTGTTACAATTTAAAAAATAAAGAGACATTTTTATTTCTTTATCCATCGCCTAGCTATCTGTCCCACAGCTACTAGTGGAAAAAAATTGAAGGCCTTCTACCTTTTACAGATACGTTGATGACATCATGAAATATTGCCAAGCAGTTCCCCGCTTCTTCACCACTCATCAACCTCATACATCTGCCGCACTTGGTTCCCTGTTGCTTACACTCTTGGAAGTGATTCATTCCTTTCATGAACTATTCCCCCTGAACAATGCACCAGAACTATAATAACCTAAAAAATTCAGGAAAAGTGGGCGGCAATGTGTATATTCTTTACTTTAAAACTTTGAGAAGATAACTGAGAAAGGAAAATATTTTCTTCGTCTTTCACTTTCATACAACAGCCTATTTAGAGCCTATATATTAGATATTTCATATTATATTATAAAGTATTAGATATTTCACATTGGCAGTGTTTCTATAAAAATTTATCAGACAAAAAGTGAATACCTAAGCAATGTGAATGTGCTCTCTGAGGGTACTCAAATGCATCGTATGCAGAGACTACAAAATTCCTTCATTACATACTTTTGATTACATGAATTATTTACCTACTACAGAGAAACCTTATGTGAGGATTAATGCAGCAAAACCTTTTATACAGGAACACTGAATCATATTTATGCTGAACATAGCAGCTGAATGTGAGACTTAACTGGAGTAGTAGAGGGCAGGGAAAAAATGGGGGTAAGATAGGGTAGGTAGGACAAAGAGAGGGAGAAGTTATAATGATATGAGAAGGATAACATGATCATCAGTTGATCAAAATTCAGATTATTGGCTCTCTTAATATACGTTGGGTGAGAGGTTAAAATTGATTACTTCTGGTTTATATCTAAGTTCTTTGACTGCTCAATTCACAATCCAACAGTTAAGGGATACACAAGGAAACATAATTAGTTGTTAGTAATGTTAAACTATGACAATACTCTAGTAATGCCTCTACAAAAACCTTTTAAATGTAATGTGAGAGAAAACTTCATACCCACGGTCTTCATGGGAGGGGATTGGGTTCGTGCATTTCTTGAATTTGGCAATAAAGGAGCACTGTTTGAAGGGTGCAGAGCCGTCTTCCAGAATATGCCTAAATGGAAAAACCAATCAAATGATAAAATAATAAATTATGTACACATATATACATGCAACCAAGAGGGTTAAACATTTGAAAATTCCTGTCAAGAATGCTCACCATGTTACTACAATCAACCATCAAAAACCAATTCCTATCAAAACAGTTAACTCACAATTATCCAGGTTAAAATTATGGGGTTTCCAGGTTATCCGCACTATTTTATATTCCCTTCAACAATAATTTCATTGGCGGAATCCATTAAAATATTTAGTAGGTATCTAAAATGAAGTTTACTCACAGTGAATTTACCACAACAATCACTTGACGTGACACATATTTCATTCTACAGAATAATTACAACATAAAAATTGCTTTATCTATACTTTTATCTTAGCAGTGTTTCTTAATTATCAGTGCTGCATCAATTCACTCATTGGCATGGATAATTGGAAGTTCACTGTATTCAAATCTCACATAATTAATTTTTAACACAAAGAACTTTAACAACAAACGACACCATTTATATAATGGCAAGATCTCTGTGTAAGCATCACAAGTTAAAAATAGTAAGGACAGGTAAAAAATCAAGTATGTATTAAATGAAAATTAGTTAAGTTAAACTTCTTCAACCATTATTATAACTAGCAATTACATGATACAAATATGGTTTACCGAAAAAGTAGGAACAACACGTCAAATACTTAACAATGACAAAGAGGAATGAAGGCAGTACTCAGAAATCAGGTTTATAAGGTGCTAAGTATAAACTTGTATTCTAATCTCATTCATGAAAGATGGAGTCTCCTCTCTAGAACCCATTGGTTCAAATATAGATAATGAAAATAGCAAGATAAAGAATGAACGCCGACAACCAGGGAATGATGTACAGGAGAATATTGCTATAAGATTAGAAACACCAACAAAATCAATGAAAATACATACATACAACATATAAGCATAGAAGGAGGAAGAAGTACAAATATAAGAAGGTATGCCTTCTCAAAACATGAAGTAAATGCCGAATGCCCTAATATCCGAACAAAACTTAGAACATAATTATGTATTGCAATAAGACATGCATACAAAATAATTAGAAATTATTCACCACATCAAAAATAGCAAATGAAATATATATTGCATAGGGTATATGGGGGTGAAATTCACCAAAATATTTCCACAACAGGGTACATTTAAACACCCATTTATGAGAACTATTCACTCACAGATTACCACTAACGGTATTAAAAAAAAATTCTGAAAACAAATTTGTACACAGGATTTAGCACTAATAGATGAATGCAACACTAAAAGTTGCACTCAGAATTGCTTCACTCTTTTACCCAGTGAGCTCGGTTTAAATAGGTGAGGACAGAGCTCACCAACAACTTAGTCAAGGGTTTGAGAATTTCAGGATAGAGGGTTAGTTTTTTCCCCATGGCCACCTTGCCTTACGAAGATTTTTTTGAGGATGTCCTAAGACTTCACCCTGGGTTTGAACCTGAAACCCTATGATCGTCAGCCAAGTGCTGTACTTACTATGCTTCCACACTCCCCTTTGCACTAAACCTGTGATCAGATGAACCATAGACACCTATATCGAGTGACTACAAATACCTAATTTGAAGGTTGATTAAGAACCAGACCTGAAGGAAGAACAGACCAAAAAGAGGAACCAATCCATACTTCATACTTTTCAATGGTTTCTTAACACAAGGGGTCACTTGAACCATTCTTAAAATCTACATTTCTACCAGAAATTTGATACATTGGCATCAATATAATCCAAATATTTAACTGCTAATCTTTGCAACACTAAATCCTAGTACCTAGTCCTTCAAGGGGAATGCACTCCGCTAAATTTGACTCCAGGCACATATAACCTCTGGACACCCATACATACAGGAATGTATTCTGAATTATAATTTTTACAGCCCATTGTTATGGTAAGCATAAGCTCTAAAGGGAAATAAAGTGATATTCCTTGTCACTCTGTATGAATGTCATAAACAGTGGCCTTGTTCTTTTGCGATATCAAATATCCTAAAAATCTTCTAATTTTTATCCCCTCGTCCTAAATCACATTAACCCACTGATATATGCATCTCTATAGTGCTTGCAGAATTTCTGAGCATTGGAGAATTTCCCCAAGCCTAGTAACCTATGGTCGACGAACTCTGATTGACTGCCTGTTTCCAATCCTGTTTACTGGTTCTTGACTCAGCGCACGCAGGGTACAAACCTTCGAAAGTGGCAGTACAAAATAATTACCGAAAGCGAACGCCTCTTTTAAAAGCTAATTATCATTAACGCAAACGTTTTTATCACAGGAAAAGAATAAAGAATTCATCAAGCTATATAAAATTTAATGAATGGCCATACATCCAAAAAAAAAAGAACATTGTTCTGGATGACATGAGGAAGTGCCTCTCCCTGAAATTAATGAAAATATCCACCTATGTTTTTAAGAGATAGATGAATCGAAGTGTGCAATATAGTTGAGGCCATAGACATACTGTAATGTACAATCACTTCTACTTTACATGAAAAATCGGGTATGAAAATAATCTTGGCAAAATGAGTGTCATGTTTGCTCTCACAAGGAGACATCGCCAAAGTGATGTTCGGGATCTGGATGCGGATGTTATTTTCTAAAACCATATAGGTAAGATAGAAAAAGTGTCACGGCTTTCTTCCACATAGGCCCGGGTTCGAGAGACATTCGCATGTAAAGATTTCGCGCAGCATGACAGCCCTTGAGTAAGCGCTCCCTCTCATCTGCGGCCGTGGCTGTGCGGTCTAAGGCACAATTCGGAGTTTCGTTTAAAATTCATAAATTGATATTAAATTAAAAAATTCGCGAACTAACTAAATAAAACGAATGGGGATAAAATGTAACAGTGATTTCAAAAATTAGAAGAGAGAAAAAATAATGCCGACACTGGGACTCGAACCCGAGGTACCAAGTACAGGTTAGGGGATTCACAAATGAAAAAACGACTACGTTTTCTTCCACTAATTTATTTTGACGGTACAACATGTTTTGACCTTGAGCGGTCATTTACGAGTACCGCTCAAGGTCGAAACATGTTGTACCGTCAAAATAAATCAGTGGAAGAAAACATAGTCGTTTTTTTCATTTGTGAACTTCAACTTCCACAAAGTTGAGCCTGACACCATTGAACGTGTTAGGGGATTAACGCCTTAGACCGCACAGTCACAGCCGTGTTGTATAGGATTGGTTGATGGTAGAAATGGAGAAAAGTATTCTCATTTGAAACAGAAAATATTCCTCTTTCAATAAGACAATGCACACCTGTGCAGTTGCAATGGCCAAAATTATGGAATGAAAGCTCCAAAAATTATAAAATTCACCTGGTTTGGCCCCAAGAGACTTTTAATTATTTCTCAACTTGAAGAAATGGGTAGGCGGGCAAATATTTACATCTAAGGAGGTTGCAATCGCCCAACATAATGCCAAATTTTAAGGAAATTCCTAAAATTTTAGTCTTTGGATGGCTTGTAACGCTAAAAACATTTTTAAGGTGAAAGAAGACTATGTATGTTGAGAAAAAATGACTCAATTTCATTTGACTTTCAACTTTTTCCTAAAAACTTATTGAATGACCCTCATATCATGGCTTTGTTTAAGAAGTTTGTCTAACTAGATTGTTTCTGTAATATTTTTTATGTGCAACACTACCAAAATGTCGGTATTATGAATATGCTTGCTGTTATAAATAGCTAAGTAAATTTTAAAGTAGAATTTACACAGGAAAAAATATCAGTAAATCTTGAGGATTTGTTTGTTAAAACAAGTCTACAAGGGGAAACATATAACCAATCGTGCAAAAATTGGCATCTGCCACAATATAAAGCATCAAAAGGGACAAAAATCCTACTTCACTTCCTCACTTAATTTAGGGTTACACACTATCTCTGGCCATTAGGAGATACCAAAAATATATTATTCTTGGGATATTAAATGGGCACCTATAACTCATGAAAAATCAGTCTGGAAACGGTTGAAATTTTTTTTTTTGCTATTTCTGAATTTCCTGACATCAGATATTCATTAAAAAATTGAGGCCTTTGCAGCCATGCAAACTGCACTATTACCACATTTTTCGCCTATTTCTATGGCTTTCAAGGAGTTCGGCTAATGAGCAATCACATTAAAACCTTGTGCGGAGCCAAATCAACCAACACTTTCCTTTTACTTATTTCTTACATTTGCCTCCAAATATATCTGTGAAAAAAGGAGTTTATTTCTTCACCATTCTGAAATAGGTGATAAGGGAGGAGCTTTGATCATTTCAACAGAATTTTACGATCACAATAATGTCTAGGGCCTTTTCTAAGGAGAGACTGGTTTGACAGATGCGTTTCCTTTCGAAAACAAGCCTTCATCAATAAATAAACTTTTCTCAGGCTTTGCGCTCTTCGATTTTCTTACCTGCACGGCAACCCGAGAAATGTTTATTCATTCTATTCCCTGGGAAAGTGATAAACAATACAATAGTGATCACCACATAAAATGTTTACTTAGGCACGATGTTTAAAGAAAAAGACCCAAAAAGTCTCTCACAGATGTTGTTGACAAATGTTTTAACAGATGAAATTAGGGAAGATTTATATTTAAAACTACAAGTCTCACTTTTACAAGCAGTAAATTTTTCCCCGCAATCTAAAATTGAAACTCAGGTACAGGTAGTGATTACTGAAGGGTCATTCCATGTCATTTCAACCAATTTTTGGGGTCCCCACATAGGACATTTAAGATTTTGATAATTTTCTCCCTCTATCTATCACATGAACTGGAAATGTAACTACAGGCTGTTGGCTTTCCACTCCCAAGATCTTGAGATCATTTTTTGTGATTTCATGCGTGGTATGACAGTTAATTTCACCATTAGTAATGTCACACAAATGACATTATGAGGTGAATGAACTGAGAAGAAATCTACACCACACATCATGGTAGGAAGTCATTAAGTATGAGTGAGTTTCTGTTGTTTTACGTACAAAAACAAAATATATTGGTGAGTCACTTTAAGTCATGGAAGCAACTTTGAGTTTTTTCGTTTCCGTTCAAGAGGAAAGTTACACATGTCATATAAAAATCATCAGACCTCTGCAAGTTACCCCTTATGTTATTAGAAGTTGAAAAAGTGGTATTTTTCAACTAAAATTCAGTGGACTTTTCAGTAATTGAATCAAAAAATGTCCCCCAAATTATTTCAAACTACATACCCATTTAAAGAAAATATTATGATCAACATTACCACCAATTTTGATGGATGTATTTATATGTGGTTTTTCATGCACATGAAAATGTCACTGGTAAGGGAAATTTGTAGAAACAGCCATGTTTGATTATTTATAACACGGAAATTTTATTTGTAACATAATTTTTTTAAACCAGAGTTACCTGACAGCAGTATATGAGTGTTTCAGTACTGTAGCTTGCTTACTTCTGCTTTTATAATAAAAAATAATGGTTGATTGATTAAGCCAGAAGGCATAATTTTATTGTGACTTGGTACACACAGACAATCCTATCATAGAAAGTATTGATATCTGGGCCAAAATATTTGAAATTTTTCTTAGCTAAGGTTGTAACTTTTCTACAGAGAGAAACTTATCAAAATCTGAGACAGTGAGTGCAGTGAATTGATTGAGTTAATGCGGAATGACCCAGGAAGCAATCAAGCATTCAATTAAATTACTTTAAAAACAGTAATTGAAACAAATAAAATGCAAGAGTTATCTTGAGTGGTCAATCTATTAGAATTCTTTGAGTGATTGGAAATCAATGACCGAAAGAAATGATTATATAACCTCACATTTCTTGAGAAAAATTATTATGAGAAAGTTGAAAAGTTCCATATTATATGGTTGAGCGTCAATTCAAAAATAGAAACCTTCAGTAATCAAAGGATTTAAGAGAAAATGCCTTAACTCAGACAAAACTGAAGCATGGAGACAAATATTATGTGAGCGACATGGTTGGACAAAATGCATTTTCCCTTCCATGAAAGTCTCACACACTAGGCAATGGAATCAAATTATTATGGATGATGGCATTACGCTTTTAACGGCATTTAAAGATCATAAATTATTGGAATGATTAAAAATTGAAATTAAAGAGCAATGGCCTTATTCACTACACAAAAAAAACTTATGTAAAGATATTCAAGAAATTGAAGGAATAAATTAAATTTTTAAGGCATATGTAGGATTAGTTAGGGTTAATGAAGGTAAAGCAAAATCAGACTGATATGGATTACATGGTCTCAATGATGTTCAAGGTCATATGGATTCTCAAACATTTTGCTTTGGTGAACTAGGACTATGCAAGAAGATTATATAAGCTGTTGATTATATCGACTATGAAAGCTGAGGAAATTCTTATGACATTCAATAGAATTAAAATCTATCAAGTATTTTTCAATGCTGCCAGGGCGAAGAAATCAAGTAGGTAAAATCAAACTTGACCAGGGTTCACATAAAATCTAAATGCATCTTTCCATTCAACTAAGGCTGCCACAGCTAATTAGTAAGATTTTAAGACCTACAGTGGACACTCGTTAATAAGAGCAATGTTATTAAGAAGTTCTCGTTATTACGAAGCAAATCGTTGGTACCGACATAAAGGCTCATCCAATCTATAATAAAATAAACGTTATTACGAAATTATGAATCTCAGTCCCGGCGGTTACAAAATGAACTTTATTATGAAGTTCCACGAATATGTAATGGCATTTAGGTGGATATACACTGTCATAATCATTGAGATACACAAAAGTTCTCCTTGTGTACTGTGCCCAAGAGCATCAATTATGGTTCTTTCTTCAGAAGGAGACACTTCAGTACGTGCGAAACATCATATAATAAGCTTCATTCCTGTGGAATCATGGTGACCCACTCATACAAAAATTAGGAAATTTCATTCATGCCCAAAATTTTAAATTTGGCACCTTTTGAGTTGACAGTTGCGATGGGGTGTGATGTAAGGGAGCTTCCACTTTGGGCATAACCTGAACAAAGCATCATTGAATCCGGCGTTAAGTCAGGAACTTTTCATCGTTTCGCCTGTTCTTTCTTCCTGCAGACAGTGATTTTTTTCGGCTCTGGCTACGTCACACGCCCAGCTAGGTCAGTTCATCACAATCATGAGTTAACGCACAATTCTGATAGTGTTGCATTCTGCAGGATTAGTGCAATCCTTGATGCCTTGCATAGGTTTATCAACTTATGAGTCAGGTCTCGAGGAATGCAATTTGTTCGTATATTGAGGCCTTACTGTATTCAGGAAGATATCAACCCTAAATTGCATCATGCCGCATTCTTCTATTAAGAAAATGAAACAAATGCGCTTTTTTTTTTGTATTTGCGCATCATTTAATGCAGATATTATACACTTGACTCTGACGCTATCTTGCAGTGTGACTACAAGTTCAGGAGATTGAAGAGACAGGATATTTAGACATTTTTTTTCAAACGATTCCTGAAAGAAATGTTCATTAAGAACTTCCTTGAAATGAACCTCTGGTTTTTTTGGTCCCATGAACTTCATAATATTGAGACCTAATGAATACACGTTGATGCGTAGTGAAACAAATGCGCATCGACCTGAAGACACCGGTTGGAATACCGGAGAAACTGTCGTCACAAAGAAAATCCACGCGGTGAAACCCAGAAACATGGAGACATCTACTGAAAACACCTTCAGTACATTCTGAAGACCTATCCATTGACAGAAACACGATTAAATGTAACTACTTGAATCCACTATTTTATTCATGAAGTCTATAGATATAGAAAACCAATTTTTGTAACAAAATATTCTAATGATTTCCCAATTCAATTTGAATTGACCATTAAAATAGCCATATAATTCACGACAAATGCAGTCACAAATGCATGGAGAAAAAATTCTCTTTCGGTAATATGTACCAAATTCTTCGTAAATTGTCACATGTAATTGACATGTTATTTGTAATATGTACCTCCGATCACCCTAAATTCCAAATGTTCGGATTTTCAATTATTTTTTTTATTACAACAGGTCATTCGAATAAATAATGTAAAGACAAAATAGTCACAAAAAATTGACACTTCAAGGAGGGAGCCAGAAGACTCACAACCTTGACAGGCTATAGCACCACTGAAAATCATCTCAATAGTTGCATAATATTAAGAAAGATATGGAAATGTGAGTAAGTACAAAAACCTACCATATCAAGTTCCAAGCAATAGTTCACCATATCTACAATATTTTAGAGACTAATTCAATAATGATTGAATTTATATGCTCCGTCACATTCACTGAATGAAGTATTGCTGACTCCCTACTATATGTACGCTTCTATGAGCTCCATCAATTCTTCAACAGATTCACAACAAGACGCCTGAAGATAATTTGGATTCATCAAATCCCCTTACTCTGATTAAAGATTTTCTTGATTTCAAAGAAATTTTATCAATTTTGAGAGTAATTACTTCATGCATGTTTCCAGAGACTATTTTGCTCTCAAAAATAGCAAATCACTTCATAATCCAAAGCTGGAAAACATTACAGAGAAATTTGTAAATAAGAAAATTAGTAAAAAAAACAGAAATACCGGAAGGTAAACATCTTAAATAAGGGGATGTCACAAATGACACCATTTTCTGACATTTAAACATTTCTTGCCACATTATGCTATCTTAAACTACCTTTTCAATGAGGGCACCTAATTCCATGTATATATAAGTCACTCAGGGTAAAATTATATTATTAATCACAAACAATTTCACTTGAGGATATTGCCCCCTAAGCTTAAGATAATAGAAATAAGTTAGCAGTCATGGACATATGAATTACTAAACAATTGTGGGCACAAAAGAAAGCTACTTTCAATAAACACATAATACCGATACTTAGGACAATAAGCCACAGCAATAAGACCATTAAGATAAAGGTAACTACGATAATGACACATTAATATGGTCTAAATATGTATCAAGGGTACATTTTTCCTACCTTGCAATCAAATGAATATTTGTAGAGGAGAATTCAGACGCTTAATAACCAGACAAACTACCGGAGACGCCAGAACATATAAATGAAACGTACTTAAATACAGCGACATTTTCACAGGATTCGCAGATAATGATTGTGAATACTAGCATAAGCCAATTAAAGGTTTTATAACATGACGAATAACTTATGATGTTTTCACGGAACATACTTCTACGCTACAATCTAATCAAAACACTTATGTGGGAAACACAAACAATGATTGTACCATAACGGTTTAAATGACATCGCTAGTACAGAAAATCGGAAAAGAAAATCATGTGAAAATTAATCTTACACAAGAGAGCCCACTTGCGAAAATTCTTGCCACAAAGTGAATGCTTTCTGTATTAATATAACAATAAATAATTGCTTGTAAACAATTGTGATACCGTTTTACTCGAGCCAAGAATAAAGTAAGCAACACTGTTTGGCAGAGTTATCATTTTAAAGACAACAGGCATTTACATCAACAATAACAAATACCACCAATGCATATCACATCAATGTCATTGTCATACTCAACACCAATGCGCTGAAATAAACTTACCTTATGCAAAATGCGTATCCATTCAGTCGCCGTTGTTTACAAATCTTTTTAGAATACGAACACAAAGGTTTATTATCTACTGGACTAAAATGGATATGCTTGCCCTCAAACATGATGAAGTTGAAGTTTGTTGACAAACATGAGTTCTTAGGAGAAAAATTCTAGAAATAAATAAGCACAGAAACGTTAGACGAGTAAAATCACCGTCATATAAACAAATTAAGCATTAGAATTATCACATTTTGACAGCATGTATCAAGTAAACAAAGACAAAAACAACAATTCTTACCTAAAGGGAAGTAAACGCTTCATCACTGCAATAGCAAAGTCTAATGTTTTACTGTCTTAAATGCACAAAAATATATCTATTTCATCCAAAAACTACGGCTTATAACCAGAATGTTGACAGTTCCAGGTAAAATAAAACAACATTATCAAAGTATAGTATATGGGCATGGCCACAAGTAATTACCGCTGTCTTCCGCGCTCACTCACTTATTTCACACACAATTACGCATAATATTATTTTTGGATCATATTTCTCTAGCAATTCACTCAACACACCGACAAGGAAGACGATATTACATGTTTTTACACACAAAAGCTTTAACACCGTCTTGATACATTTTGACTGTCAACTGTTAAGTGACAATATTGAATATATTTATTAATATCAGGAGTATTAACAACATTCTAGCATTGTAAAGCGCAGGAAATTGAAATAAATATTTCTTTAGGCCATTTCAACGCACATCACTGCATGAATATTGAAAATAAGGCTCCTGTTATCGATAAAATACCACAAATATCTCGCGCAGATGACAGTGCCCCCTGGTGACAAATTATTTATTCCAATCTGTCAGTGTGATTCCTGAAATACGACAATAACATTTTTAATTTATGTAAATAATCCACATTGTGCTATATAAATATTTTTATCTTCAATTATAATTTTTATTAACTATAATTTAGCGCTTCATTTCAGTGCCTACGATTACAGCTATGCTATCTAGCCAGACAGGTTTGCTTACTTTACATGGTGTAATTTACTCACATATAAAAGCATATGGGGCGTCGAAGCTGTTATTATTAATTTAGAATTATTTTTTAGGCACTGTATCTAAATAAGACCCTAATTTTTCATAAAGAATGGTTAAACCCCATGATTTTTGCTATATAAATTTGTAGCAAAATGGCCGATGCGCAAGGATCCTTGCCCGCATTCATGATTGATACCATACTGTGGTAGGTGTGACGGCCGTGCACAGAAAAATCGCGAAAATATTTTGAAGCCGTGAATAAAAGTATGACATTGTCAGGCATAATCTTTCCTCGACTTCCTTCCCATTTTTAATCATAATATTCCAAAACACACCAAACGCTGTCTGAGTTCGTTCGAAAGAGAATGTTATAGAATGGAAGCGAGTACTTTAAGTCCCTTCTCTGAACTAAGCCTACCGTAACAATTTTAGAAGCAATATTTTCTATTTTTCAGGATGTCAACATTTATGCACAGCTTCACATTCAACATTTAGGCGTGAAATTGTGGGAACTACATTCTTACGATACCCATGGTTTATGACAGTTGAAAGACATAACTCGTACCCAAGAACTGCAAGTAGACGTCATATAAAAGTGCGGTCGATGGTAACACACAGATAATAAATCAGCTTAAATTACGTTAAAGTGTTGGGTTAATCACGTTTGTACTATGCTTTTGGTTAAAATTTGTGTATAGTGGCGTGTTTGTATTCAAGATTCAAACACCTCTGGTACTCAAATCGCGTTCATTAGGCCCAATTGATCTTCAGTCAGGTATTAAAATTATTTTGTGGTTGTCATGTGTTGGAATTTTTGTATTACTGAAGGATTTCAAAGATTCTATATTTTTGATCGAAATTCTACTGTCTTTACTTAAGCAGAAAGCTTTCTCATTATTTCATTGACTTTGTTTTTGTCCCTCTTCAGTGGAGTGCAAATGTTCACAAGTTGTCGATGGTGAAACTTTTCCATTATGCCTCAAGATGTTGTGCCTAACTTGGCGGTCAAACCTCCAAAAAGTAAACGAATTAACATACCGCGTTCTCAAAACAATCATGAAGATGTACAACCCGTTAATTACCTCAACCAGAGACCTGAGACTGAGGGCGAGCCAATCTTACCTCCTTTAGTCAGGTAGTTTGATATTGATTGACCAATTATTTTGACTGTTAATTGTTTTATACATATAAGTCTGATCCCAATAGCTGTGTCTATTCAGGTTTGTGTATGTTAAATGTATGCCTGTGATGTGTATTACAGGAATCGTCTCCAGGAGCTTTTTCTGCAGATTGAAAAAGAAGTTGAAGGCCTTTACTTTGAAAATATAGCATGTAAGCACTTTTGCCTGCTTTCATTGTGTATCTTATTTCTGTATTTCTTGATTGATGTTTGCTAATGCATTTATATTTTACATCTTTTTAGTGCAAGAAAAGATAGACAACCTTAATGAGCGTCTTGAAAGAGAATCTTTTGTGAGTGATAAACAAAGCTGTGACTATGCCGATTTTGATGCCAATTTCACAAAGAGTATATCCAAGCAGAAATGTGAGTTAACCTGAAGTTATAGTTGGTGATGGGTCAACACTACCGTCAAGCCAGCCAATGTTATCCCATTGACAGACGAAATGGGGGAAGAATCCTGGCATCTGCATATTTCGCTCATCATATCACTGCCCCCCATTGATGCCTCATACCCTGATTTTTCCTATGCAGCGTTGTCACATGGATGTGCATCAACATAAACACCTAGAATTATCCTTTCTGTCCTAATTGCGTTCCATGCCCTTTCTTCGGCAAAGCTTTTTTTTATCTATGGCACTTTCCTTTCTGACCTTTGACCTTGCCGTTTACCCCTCTCTCAATCCTTCTGCCTGCCATGGGACAACAATGACAGGATTGACTAATTATTCCTTTTTGCATGTTGTGATGAAGGTAATCATTTCTTATTTTAAAGGCCGTTTTACACGGTACACGGAATTGCGCAGTCTGACGTACGTGTGAAGGCGCAATCAAAATTGCGTCGTGTAAATCGGTGAATTGCTAGAACACATGCGAGAATGTGTGGATGCGAGACGGCAAAATAGCCCCTGTTCTAATTTCGTTCATGCATTTGCGCAATTCCATGCCATTTTAGAAATTAATGCAGCTCTAACCTGCGCAATTCCGTGTACCGTGTAAAACGGCCTTAAGAATTTGTTATTTCTACCGCTTTGTAGAAGTTTTTTGTGGTTAATAATTGTTGTTTATTCAATGTCATGCATAAAATTACACTATTATCTTTAACTGACTTGTTTACCTGTCCTTCAACTGCTTTTTGGGGTTGGACAAAAATAGCATTGAGCTCTCACCAAGGAATATCACACCTTAGTAACGAAAGGAGAGAGTTATGTCATTACTGACTTCATCAGCAGCTTCTCTGAAAAATGTAAAGCTACCTGGAAACTTTAATGTGAAAACTCTTTAATATCACGTTTACTCCTGGACTCAAATAGGCGTACTTCAAGGAGACAATAGCTCAAAATGTAGCAGGAACCAAAAATGGTTGTAGATTCAAACACACCCATGACCATGAAGTGGCCTTTTTCAGCAAGCTGAAGGGAAAGCACTTTCAGCTGGAGTTTGTAAGTGCTGTAGTTGTTCTTCAATGCACTACTCCAGGCCACTTGGATGAATATGGCCAAGATACAATTACATTCTACCTATGTGTTCCCTCTCACCAGACATACTCGGGGCAACCAAACTCACTGAAAATTACACCATAAATCTTTGTGGGATGGGTTCGTGACAGCATACATCTCGAGGTTTCCTAGGATTTGATGGGGCTGAGTGTTAGGGTGATGAAAGGAAGAAAGAAATAGTTACAATGGTGATTTGGCTAGATTTGATAGAGATGACTCCACAGAAAATAAGAATCCACTCATGATTATAAAACAAAAATTCATCTATCCTGAGCTCGTTTACGTTAACATAAAATACCTGATACCCCCTTAAAAACTGATGAAAGATTATGGCAGATGTGATAATTGATAAAACAAATGGAAAAGAAATTTCAATGTGATTAAGTGCTTTTATGAGGTCAATAAGTTAGCTTGCTGATTGATCATAATAGAGCAGTTGAATTAATGTTATTTAATATTTGTTGTGGTAGGTAATTATTAGTCCTTTCTTCAATACACAGAGCATATGCAATTTTATTAAGCTGCTGGAAACATGGTCTTAATGTCATTTCTTAAGTCACTAGCTAATAGCTGTGAGGAAAAACTGGATTTGGGTCTGAGATGATATTATTACATGAACACTTAACATTCGACATGGATCTGCAACAGGCCAGGCATTGGATTATAAAATTGGTCCTTCGCTGAAAATTCCATGTGCCTGGCACAGCACACATCACCTCAAAGGTCAGTGGTTTCAACAGAGAAAGGAGCCTGTAATCATGGACTCAGGGCTTCTTCTAAAGCTTAGTGCTTCCAGCTGGGCAAAGTTGTTAATTAATGCAACGGTTCCTGATAACCATTTCTGTCTGTCTCCTTCTTCACCATTTTATGTGTGTGGGACATGGGAGCAATGGTGTTGCAATGAAGGGGAACTAGAAGGATGGGACACTCTCAGAGAATTTCCAATACATGGGATAGAACTATGGTCTAAAATCCCCTGCTTCACTTCGGGACATCAACAACTAGGCTCATTCGGGCAACCCTGCTCCTCACTTATTATGTGTCTCGCATTCACACACCCATCACTCCTCTAGATGTGACAGGAGTTAAAAGGAAAAATATAAAGTGTGATGGAGTGACTAGGAAAAGAAGAGAAAAGAATGGGTTACGGCAACAGCCATTACAATATAAATATGAGAACTATTCTATCCAGAATTGAGGGACTGCCATGTTTTCATATTCTTTTAATTCCATTTCTATCCTTTTCATTGTTTGCTCTTTTCAGTACACTTTCCTGTATATTCCTCCAGCATGAAAGAGATCTCTTGCATTGTTGTGGGTCCTGTTTTATTCTACTTTTTCTGTACCATATACATTTAAACTGAATGTTTTATTTTTAGTTGACCTTTTAGCTTCATATTTGTCCTGTAACTAATCGCCAGCTTTTAAGTCCACCTTTTAGTGGTGTTGGTCCAAGCAAAATTGATGCTCATAGTTAGTTTTGATTACACTGAATATCTTCCTATTGATTTTTATGCTGGTGTTACTAAATAATAGCTTGGTGTGTATTTTACTATTCTAGCTGGTGCATGTTCTCATTTCTTCATTTAGCTGTGTCACATTCCACCTCATCGCAGAAAGTGAAGACAAGTGCACACCGTCTAAGAGCTCACACAAGCAAGATCGTCTCCAGCTTCAAAGGCCCTTCAGTTAGTGCATCCTTGGTGCGCCCATTTGCTGGACACAGGGATGGGGTATGGGAAGTTTCAGTGTCTCGACTGGGACACCCATTGATTGCCACAGCCTCTGCAGGTGAGCCAACTCTATGTGAATTAATTAGTGGACTCAATTTTTATTTTCTAAAAATTGAAATTGGAAGATTCAGTTTTTCCAAAACTTGCGATGGTGGGAGGAGGGGGGTGGCCTCACTTCCTTGTCCACCTTATAATCTGCCACTAACTAACCACCTCTTGGGATGAATGGTGGTGGGGAAAGTTGAATTGCTTACGTGGAGCACTGATTAAAAAATTACTCGTATTCTATCTCGAATGATCTAGAGTCAAATGAAATTTGGGTAGAACTTAAATGACTACAAGTGAAATTATATGAAGAGAAACACATTTTTCTTCCACAGAGCTGTATTTATAGAAAAAATGGTCTGTGCAGCAGGTATCAAGGCATTCTTGCATATTTTTCGTATTTCCCCGCTCTCCACTACTTTATCTTAAGACGACAAATTAAGAACCATTGACCATCGCCTGTGATGTTTTATTCATTGTGAATAGTAGAATTTTCTTCTGGATGATAAATAAGTCATCTAAACTTCATTCTCTTCTGATGGTTGAATGCAGCAGCTCTTTTGAATATTTTTTTCTATCCAATTCCTAATAGCACTCTTCATGTTTGCGATATCTATAGTACAATGTGACATTATGTTTATCTGCAGAGAAAATATTCACCAATCAAAGAAATGTCGGTAGAAATCTTGGCCAGGATTCCTCTACGGAGTTTGACTTTGGAACGAATCAAAGAAAGATTGTAATGGTGGAATGAGCAATAGGTAATTGCCACGTTTGATCAAAAAAGCATGAGATTTCAGTGAGATATAAGAGGAGCTATTGAGGAGTGAAATGAGCAAGGGAGGGCTCCTCAAAGGAACGTGGGGAGGAGAGCGTTTATCAGAATTTTAGAGAAAGATATGAGGAAGGGTGTAGTTTTTCTGTCATTCAAAAGGGGAAGGTTATTGAATAATAGGCATTAAGGTATACAGTAAACTCTTGATTTTACGAAGTCAGTGGGACCGGAAAATTGGCACTTCGTAAAATCGAGTTTCGTAAATTCAAACCTTTTTCATAAGTCACGAAAAAAATGTTCGCTTATGTTTCTTCCGCCATTTTTTGTCTTTAGTGGTCTTATTTAAATGTTTTCGGTGGTTATTCTCGGTATAATTCATAGAAAAGGCTTTTTGCTATCGATTTATGATGTGAAAAATCGTTAAATAATTATACCACCATAAAATTCCCATTTCTTGTTCATACTTCAACATCAACGATCGCTAAAGAAATTCCCGACCAGTTTAGAAAACGTAATCAAATAATGAATTGCAATGTTTATTATAAGAATTAACAGTAATAAATTTGTGGTTAGGAGCCAATAGCTACTATTAAGTATGCAAAAGATAGATATTTGTTTCTGACACCCACAGAATTTTAGCGGCAGCCGGCCTAACCGCCATTTATGTCGCCCTCTATCGCTCAGTGACGAGAAAAAAAGAAAAACAAGGGTCTTAGCCCGTTTCCAAAATAACCTTCGTAAGTTAATATTTCGAGTTACTTCGTATTTTCAGCAGAATGTGCTCTATTTTCACTGAGATTCAATTACGATCATAAATAACGTAGGATGTGATTATCTTCTGGCGAATATTTGAAGTAAATTCTGTTTGAGTTCTCCGTCCGACTACTGTGTTCCATCATCTTCGCAGACGTTGCCATAAAAGACTTAATTCTTCATCAGGACTGTATTCTTCATACCGGGTGTGAGGTGACCTGTTCATATAGTATGTATCTCTCCTTTTATGCCGACAGGAGCAAGGTTCCAACCGGAAAACGACAGGAGAAACATCTTACAGTATCGGAGAAATATAGATATTATCCACATTGATTGTTTTCCCACAAGAGACGTTTTATCATTTCTCAACGTGGTTTTAAGTATTGGTTCGCTAGCGTGAATTCCCAGAAAATGACACGCAAAAACCTGTACCGTCACCTCATTTAGTTTTCGTGTTCCTTTCTCCGCCGTATTGAAAGTTAGGCAAAGGATCATTGACACAGAGAAAAGATTTTCTTAGTTTTAGCACTAAAAAATAGTCGCGCCATAATCGTAAATAAATATAGTGTGGAAAGAGCAAAGAAATTAATTTCAATTGAAAAGTCAGCTGAGAAGAAGAGAGACAATTATAAGCGCGGCACCATTTTCCCGATAGTGGAAGATACTTCTTCCGCCTCTCTCCGGTTAATAACTTCCCCCCGTTGCAGGTAAAGATGAACCATGCCCTTCTCCACAATCGGGGAACGTTCCCAGTGGGTAGGGTGAATAAGAGTGGGATGGGGATTGCCTGAGGGAAGAAGTGTGGTCAGCACAAGGACTGGTGAAGGGGGCAGGACAAAGAAGGGTGGGGAAATGGCCTTCAGCTCTGCCTCAGTCTACTTTTGGGGGCCGTATTTTTTTGCGACGCACACAAGCTCAGTCTCCTTAGGGAGGGAGTGAATGGGAAATGCTGGGGAAGGAGGGGTTTGGGATGAGTAAGGTGGGTGTCAGCAAGATCAGCCAAAGGCGGCAGGAGGGAAGGGACGGCTTTGGAAAGACAGAACCCCAGCATGGGAGAACAGGGAAGCGCGTGAGAAGAAAGTTCATAGTTAGACTTGGAAGTGCGTCTTCATTACGAGAAGCCTAAAATATAAATTGGCGGTAAATAGAGCCCAGTACTTAAGATATTTAAGTTGTTCATTCACAAAGGCCAATATATACACGAAAAGATATTATGGCGCGGATTGCATGTATCAACGTCCATTTCGGGATGTTATTAATTTCTGTTCCTATTTATAAAAGTAGCAAATAGATTTGAAAGAATGATAATCATGAATAAAAATATCTAAATCGATATCCAAACGCACATGAGCAAAATAGATGAATGTATACATACCGATCCATCGCAAGTAATACCGCTCAAGCTTCTTCCGGTATAGGACTTAAAAAATCCTGGATAATGCCTTGGTCCAAGGGCTGGGACTTGCTAGTCGAGTTCGGGGGTAAAAAGAGGACTCGAACATTAGCCAATTTTAGATCTTCCACGTATTTCTGAACGGTGGCATTATCCATTATTAAAACAATTTTGCTGTTCTCTCCAGCAATTTTTCTCTGTAGACGTATAACCGTTTGCAGGAAAATTTCTCGGGTCATCCAGCTGTTTTTATTTGCATGGTAAAAAACGGGGAGGGCTTCCAATTTTACATGTTTTAAGCACCGTGGCCTTTCAAATTTCCCAATGACAACGGGCTTATTTTGTCCGTGCCCGTTTGGTTGACGCACAGCTCCACAGTAACACGCACTTTACTCTTTTTCCCCCCACGGCACCTTTGCCCTTTGAAACCCAGGGTTGCGTCAGGTAATGCATTAAAAAATAGCCCAGTTTCAGGGGCCAGCGAGGGTGAGCTCGTCGAGGAAAGGGTCCCGGATTAGGGACCCTTCGAAGTTCTTCGGCGAAAAGTAGTCAAGTAGTCTTCGAAGTACGTTCACAGCAGTGCAAAGGGTTAATTAGGGGTGTACGAAATACTCCGCTCGACCTTCCTGACATGTTAAACTACGAATTATTGTCGATGCTATGTTTACGAACAGGCACGTAAATAGGGGCATAATGTCAGCCGCGATATTTTAACTGAACTCCTACTCCCCCTAAATTCCCACAGTGAGGTTTTTGGCGACCCATTTCTCTCCAAAGTTGCATTATCATTTACGATTTCGCACTTTTGATGGACCACAGTTGGAAGCGCTGCTTTTTTTAGCTACTTACGCCGGCGTAACTAGTTTTGTTGACAAATTTTTCGCCGTAGTTCGTATAAACGAATGCCATTTGCTCCTAGGGACCGAGCCGAGGTTCGTAAATTCAAAAAAATTCGTATAATCGAAACTTCGTATAATCGAATAGCGCCATGTATTTAGCACAGGCTTTTCACCGGGACCGCAATATCACTTCGTATAATCGAAAACTTCGTAAAATCCTGCTTCGTAAAATCAAGAGTTTACTGTATCTATTTTTCGTGATTTAATGAAAAGTGAAAAATTTCAAGTGCGCGAAAGCGCGACGGCTAAGTATGAATGCTGGGGAAAGCCGGTGTGAGGTCATTCTGGTTCCCGCTGTTGCCGTGTGAGGTGACCTTGGGGCGAGGATATATGCGCCGCTGCGATGTAGGCTGCTAGCAGATGGCAGAGTACCCTGCTAGCAGGTGGCAGAGTACCCTGCTAGCAGGTAGGGCTTGGCTTAAATAAGGATTATTAACACCCTATCAAACGAAGGAAACTCTCCGACCATAGGCAGTTTTAACCCGCGGTAGCACGCGCTTTTATTGTGACGCGGTAGCACGCGGGGTGGGGAAAAGACCGACTGGTTGTATACGGCTAAATAAACACTAATAAGAACTATATAAACCATTTATTTGACAGGTTCTGTTGAAAAACTGTTTAACATAAGAATTATATGCATTTTAAGATAACAACATATAGAACATAAAAGAAAATTTTCTGATTACGAGAAAAACATTGCTAGTTACAACTCACAATCAGTCATCAACTCCGTCAGCATTTTGGGAACATGATATGCAGTTGAAAACACAGTGCTCCCGGCAAATGAGATTTTTACACGTATTGCATGCTGTCTTTGTTTTTCTATTTTTTTTAGATGGGCAGTAAGCACATCGGCCATCAGCATGGCATCTCATGTTATCGCCTCTCTCAGGTAAACCCAATATTTCCCGTAACCGGAGTCGCACAGATAATTTGATATTTTGCTGTTTCTCCCTTTTCAGCATGTAATCTCTAGTCAAATGTTTAACAAGAGTATTCAAATACTTCCTCCTACTGACCGATTTCCCGGAGTTTGCTTTGTAAATAACAATGCCATTGATCGCGCCAATGTTCAACTAGGTAAAAAATATTGTTAGCGGCCATCGGCATGATATGCGAGAGACACTGTAATTGGACTGTAAACGGTCTGATACGTCTACACCACCTTTTGTGGAGTTGTAATACATTACAATTTCAGGTTTATTTGTTTGAGGATCCACAATGTCATCTCGATGCATTGTTGACAAGAGCAATACAACTTTGTTAGGTTTAGGTTTGTATGACACTAGCGTCATTTCTTTTTGAAAACCAAAAATACTATTTCCAACTATTCTATCTTTCGACTTAGCGATAAACATGGGTGGAATCTCTGCCTTATTTTTTCTTATCATTCCTACTGTTGTTAGACCATTTTTTAGAAGATGAAGTGCTAACAGGTAGTACATGAACCAGTTATCAAGGGTGACATTTTTTCCAGTGTTATAAATATACTGAACCAGTCTTTTTACTACTGAGTGTGGCTTGTAATCAATTTTATCTGGTCCCTGGTTTTGTTTTCCAACGTACACTTCCATATTACCGGTGTAAAATGTTTTCGCATCACAACAGGCAAATATTTTTATCCCATACTTAGACGGCTTGTTCGGCATGTAAACACGGAAACTGCATCTACCCCGGAATTGTGGAAGCATCTCATCTACTGTAACTGCTTCACTCATACTATAATTATTCCGGCAATTACTGACAAAAGTTTCGAATATGTCCCTAATTGGGGAAAACTTGTCTTTTTTCTTCAATTCATTTCTTTCGTCAATGTTATCAAATCTCAATATTCTCTGCAAAAATTTGAATCTATTTACACTCATTACAAGTCTAAAATATTCTATTCCTGTTCCATCAGCTCTCCACAGATCAAAAATATTTTTATGGTTGGACTTTTGCACCCCAGCTAAATACAACAATCCCAAAAGGGCCTTCAGTTCCATTAGGTCTGTTTCCTTGGCATCCCTTTGACGCAGAAATCTACCCTGCTTACTTCGAATTTTTATGTTTGTGAAGGATACAATATCTGATATTATTTTATCTGGAAAAAAAATTGCCAAGAACCCAAAATATCCGATACATTTCCTGCGTTACCCACAGGTCCAGGTAGACGTTTCAGCAAATTGCATCGCTCAACTCTGCATCTTTTTGATGACTTCACAGCAGACCACTCACACTGTTTTTTCCCATGAAGGAAGAATCTCTTGTCGCGGGCGCATGCTCATCCTCACTTTCCTCAGAAAATGACTCGTGGTCGGACTGGTAAATGGTGCTGTCGCATTCCTCTTCGTCGCTCTCACTCAAATCTGCAAATTCCTCTTCACTCGCCCTGTCAAGCATTTCCAGTATATACAGTGGAACCTCGATCTGTCGTTTTTCAAGGGGATGGATGAAAAAAACGATGAATGCAGGAAAACGATCAATGCGGGAAAGGTTGTCCGGGTTGCCTATGTCCCAGGAAACGCTGGATTTTTGCGAATTATGATATTCATTAATGGATTCAAACAAGATTTTAGCTGATTACGGGAGTATTATTACTTTATCGAAACACTTAGGTTATATTGTTGATTCAACTAATCTCTCTTTCAAATATCCTAACGGAACAAGCCACCTTGCTATAAAATGTTTGCACTCCACTCGGAATTTTCACTGCTATTATGCATTTCTGTCTGATGTAAAAATTCTTATCCATCAAATGCCATTTCAAGTACACGTATTTACGAGAGAAATGTGCGTGTTATGCCTCAAACCACTGATTTCGCCGTGGCAGTGATTGGTTATGAGATGGATCAAGAAGGCCAAAAATAGTTTATTATCTGAAATGTTCCTTTCTAGCAATTAAATTTTTAATATGATTGAGGCAATGTGGCGTTAATTGTCAGCGGCACGCCCACCTGATCCTCGGCTTCATGCCACTTCTTGTTTTCACCAGGGATCTCGCTCTACCCCCGCCCCTGCCGTCCTGTGCTACCGGACATATCGAGGCATTCTGCAATATTCACGTATTTCTAGCCCGGATTCTTTTCTTCATCATCAATTATTTTCAGTCCATCTTTTAAAGTTCTCACTTGTGTCTTCGGAAGGGCCATGGTCCGAAAACGAATAAGAATAAAACTAATGAAAATGAAACCGGACTCCATTGAACCCACACGGAAAACACTCGCTAGTTTTAAGTCAACCCACCCCGGAAAGTACGGAACCACTCGTACGAGGTGAAGTTCGGCACTAATGCTATCGCGTACGGTGTAAGCAGAGCTTACTGCAGAGGGTGAAGCATGACCATATGACTGCGCAATGAAATTTTTTATCCTATAGAGAAGGCAACTTACCTTCTCATTTCTAACTATAAGTAGCATAGCTCTAGATGAGCAGATGAATTCAGATTGCTAGTAGAGAAAAACAAAATATCCTGAGAAGAGATCGCTTCGTTAGCAACTCAGACAAGTGAGACTTGTAGCATAACTCATAAATTGTAGCCAGACGCCCTGTTTCGAAAAAAAATCGAAACAACTGCCGTGAAGCTCACTATAGAAGATATTCGCCAGAAATCACCATCGTATTATTCCAACTATTTCCTTGCTTAAAATCCTTAAATAACGTTAGAAATACGTCGTGTTTAGTATCATTCTTTACTGAATTACGCGCACATCACTAATATCTCAATCTAATAAAATTATGATACCAATTACCGAAATTCATTTTTAGACACCTTTTGGGCTAATTGGTGATTCATGCAGCAGTTGACCTCCACCTTTGAAGCGAGTTGGCTAAAAAAAAGTCAGCGGTCGAGAAAGGGGGAGGCGTGAAAAAGGTTTCTTCTGTTCTCGAGTAACTTGATATTTTCTTTTGAAGCTAAGGTCGTCGTAATACGATCCCTGCTCGAGCTGGGACCTTTTTTTATTTCGGAGAAGAGGAAAGCTTCAACCGGGGGGAGGCGAGTCCTGAATGGAGGGGGATACCGGATCTTTGGAAATGCGCTAATGTAACTATCCCACGGCACTCTGCTTCTCCCTATCGCATTTCAATCTCCTGGGGAAGATTCAAACTATGTGTCTGTCGTTATTAGCCATAAATAACACGTTGTAAACACTTCGTCTCATTTTTATCAAACGATGAATGTGAGAAAATTATTCGACGGGACCGCGATCTTCAAATGATCGATGCGGGAAAACGATACTTCGGGGAACGATGGATGCGGGAAAAAATTACATTGTCTTTATGGAACTTAATTTGGAACCAGGAGCGGCGAACGATAAATGCGGGAAAACGATGAATGCGGGAACGATAAATCGGGGTTCCATTGTAATGTCTATCAGGCTCACTCATGGTCGGGAGTCGTATGCCCGGGGTTTTAATTCCTTATTGAAAAAGAGAGGTATTTATGGCATATTTATGAACACATAGCAATAGATATGACACTACAATTGTGGCATTCACCAGCTCTGCGAATGTAAATTTACAATTACTTACAGTTGTAATTACTTTGGCGAGGTTCACTGGTACGAGGGCGTTGGACACAAGTAGCGATCACCAAATGGAACTAGCGTAGGCTTCCCTCACGAGTTCTTTTTAGACTGAATCGGAGAGAAATATATACCCAAAGGTCGAACCAAGAGAGGTATACTCACCCATACCGAAGTCATCCTCTCCTGCGACATTGTAATGGGCAAAAAAATGTAGCGAAACAGCAATGAAAACTGAGAGATTGATCGAGTCGAGTCTCAAAAACTGCGCAAGCAGGCATTGTAACGCGAAGGCACGCGCTGGCGGGGATTCGACCGTAATGGAGTAAAATGCAATACAAAGATTCTTTTTCATATTTAAGGACTGTAACTTGAAAAGGGCTCAGAGATAGTAGATTAGATTAAGTGTGGAACAGAGGGGCCCGCAGTGTGCCGAATAGGAAATTTTTTTTCCAACGGGCGGGGAATCCCCGCCCACGCGTGCCATCGCGGGTTAATAGGTGATTATTGAGAGATGTTTCCCTGAGCTCTGTGCCTCATGCATGCATTGGTATTCTCAGACGATATAAAACTCCTATCTACTCATATAGAAACTAGGCCCCTGTGACGTCACGTGGAGTGGCATCGTATGGGTGCCAATCTGACCTTTTTCAAATGCGGTTAAAAATGACCATTGCCATTTCACCAAACTGGGATTTCTAAAACCAAATAATTTATATATTATGAATACACTAATGGTGGGTAGTGAATCGCAATCAATGCCTTTCGTTTTATTTGATGAAGGAAACTACCCTATTGTCATAATGGCCTCAGTGACTTATCGACTGCTATATTTTTTACTCTGGGTAAACAACTCGCCCCAGTTAACTTCCATTGTTGTGTTATCTATATCGTATTGATAGAGAAATTAGAGATGAACAGGTAATTCTGTATGATTCCAACTATTCATTTTATATTTTCAGTCTTAAAGGGTAGTGCTTTTTTAAGCAAAATTGCTGCGGAAAGCTGCCAGTATGACCTAATCTGTTGCTATCAACTTAAATTATAGCACTCCAAAGCTAAAATTGGCTAGATGTTTGGCCAAACTATGGAGCCCTTTGGAGAAATTGTAATCCACAGGAATTAATATTGGCAATTCTTTAGTTTTGGCGTACAACTTAATGAAGAGGTTAATCATAAATGTGAATTGATGAGGAAAGCAATAATAAAAATTTATTTATTTGCCAAACGACAAGTATTGTACATACATTGTATATGGCACGTCATGAATGCAAAATCAAGTTACAGTGCAACCCCGATATAATGACACCCCACGGTGCACTAATAAACACTCGCTATAGCGAATTGTCGCTTTACCGGAGGTGGAGCAAATAATAGCCAATTTACCTGTTGCGAACAGATATACAGGAACAGGAGTGGTGCGGCGGCAGATAAACATCTATCCGATAAACGTAAGCGTAAATCCAGACGAAAGGCGATGTTTTTTTGCATCACTAAATTTCCTTACTCAAATAACGACTAACTATTCAAACAATTTATAAGCGCCGCACTGAATAAAAATCATGCAAAGCATTGTTTCGTCAATCATTACATTTATCGAACGACAGTTTACCACATAATTTTGAGACTGAGCACTCCATTACCTTCATTTCTAACAGATCGCTAGCAATTACAGAGGTTAAGGAGTCTTGATGAAAGTCTTCCGGCGGTGAAACCCTCGCTATAGCGAGAGCCAACACCGAAAGGGTCTCGTAAAAACGAATTTTTTAACACGCTTATTATAGGGTCAATTGACGGTGCATCGGCTATCTCTCGTAATAGCGGGGGTGTTGCTATAGCCCGTACTCGCTTTAACGAGGTTCCACTGTATACAGTCGGATCCGGATTTAACGTCTTCGCATTTAACGTTTTTCCGCATTTAGAGTTTATTTTTTTGGGTCCCGATTCATTCCCTACTAGGACAATGTAAAAATTATCCGTATTTAGTGTTTCCGCATTTTGCGTTTTTCCGCATTTATGGTCGTAAAAATTTGTCCCGCTCAAGATTTTTTTTGCCCGATTTAACGTTTTTTCATGACGGTACATCCAAATCTTCGAATTTATGCTCATCAACAAGAACAGTCTCATGAAAGTTTACAAAGAGTCGATAGAATCTACCGGGGAACGCTTCTTCAACTGCTTTCTTCCTCGAGCGCAGCGCTGCGACCTTCAACTCGCAAGCTGGGTGATTTGTCTTCTCGTAATGTTTCGCTCCCCTTCTCATCCAAACACCAGGCACTTTTTGTATCAGATCCGATCTAATGGAGCAAAGTCATCCCTTAATAACCTCGAACGACCTTATCCTTCACTTCTTGAACTTGACTTCGATGATACGTGACGACTGATGACACGAGTTATCCTCCGAGGGCCGCTACAATAATGGTTTTCTCGTTATGTTTTCAATTGATGGCTTATGCCCCTTTCAACTCTACTCCCTACGGGCAGGCGATTATTAGCCCAAAATTTTTTCAGTCGGGTACTTTCTCTGTTCAAAAGAGGAGGCCCAATATCTATTGCGCAGTTCACTAGAAGATTCTTTTTATAATTCATTCCAAGGTCAGTTTCCACGGAGGAACAGCGAAAGAACAGAGGAAGTGTTTCCCCTGTCATGACCGTGAGTGAGAGCATTCTTTCCCTACGGAACAACATTATTTTACATCGTAATTTAGATATCCCGGAGCCAATTTATCGACATGCGGCTGGTTGATATCGCTGTCGATTCAAAAATATTTATCCGGTGCTAATTTATGTCAAAAGAGAATGACAATCGGAATTTTGACGAACTATCACGGTCCATGACTCTAAATAAATCGCTCATGCTGGAAAAAAATCACCGCATACTCACGGTAGAAAAATGAGCGCGGAAAAATACGAAAATCCGGCAGGTATCCCTTGGTGGTTGACTTCGACGTCATAACCCTGACGAAATTGCCGAATTCCAGAGGCACTGACAATTTTTCGGATGATATCCAGTTCTGTTGAAGATTAAACCTTTTCACTTAACAGAGTTTAGCTAATCGTTATTCAAGGCCCAACCAAATTTTATTAAAAGCTGCCGAGAAACAAGGCGAGACAAGGTGATCAGCGCACCGCGTAAGCAACTTCTCCCGGCTCCATTCGACCTGCATAAGGCCGCGGATATATGACAACGAATCTGGTGTTATCATCGAGTTGAATCACCATCGACTTGTACGCATACTAGAAATAAGATTCTACTTTTTTGGATGACCTCGAAATCCAAAATGTGCGCATAGGAGGCTTTTTAAAGGCTCATAAATCCCTTGTTTCGCCGAGGCAACAGAAAACGTTAAGTTGGCAAAATTCCAGAAAACCTCCCTTTTACTAGATATTCGGTAGTTGAGGATTCGGGATTAGCGATCTTCTGCTGTCCCTTTATTTCACTCATTCCTCATGATTTTTCGAGTACCTACTTACACCTTTTCTTATTATATTAGAAATGCTCTAGTCACCTACATGTCACTTTTAGAGAAAAAATTCTAAATTTCATCGAGACCACTGAAATATGCATAAAAATGGAATCACTAATGTCCATAATAATAATCCCTGTGGGAATGCTTTTAAGTTGATGTTTATTAGAATTTTAAAAAAATATTTCATTAAAACAATTGTCATCCTCTCATTACTTATTTTTGCTACCCATTTTTTTAGCTGATTCCTGAAAAGTATTATCCAACCTTCATAGGGCAGAGAACATTTTATTAAAGAATTTTTTGCTGCATTCAGCACCTTATAGTTACTTAAAATAATATTTTTTTTTCATAAAAAGCCATTCCAGTCATTACAGACCGTGAAACCTGAAAAAAATGGCAGGTCCTCGTTTAGTGTTTTTCCGCATTTAGTGTTTTAAATTTTGTCCCCGCTGAAAAACCTTAAATCAGGATTCTACTGTATACAAAATGGGAGTTTAAATTCAAAGGCAGTTATAAAGATAAATATTCATCAACGGAGTAGAAACATGTGGATAATAAAAAGTTTTTACTCTTAGTTTTGAAAGTCGACAAGCTCATAGGAGCTTTTAGGTTCTTCGGAAGCTTGTTATAAAGTCTTAGATTTATTGTTCTAAAGCCACAGATAGCTTTCTTAGTACGTACAAATGGGACATGCAAGTCTCACTGCTGCCTAATACCCTGGTTATGAATATCCGAGTTTAGCGCAAAGTCCTTAAAGTTTGACTTGGCATATAATAAAACAGAAAGTATGTAGACACAGGGAATAGGTAGCACGCAAAGACATTTAAACAAAGGGCAACATGGGGTTCTACATGGTTTGTTTGCAATCAAACGTATAGCTCTTTTTTGGATTTTAAAAATGGTCACTGCATGGGGTGAAGAGCCCCAGTGTAGAATGTAGTGTAGAACAATCACTTCAATTAGCAATGCATAGATTGAAAATTACATGGTGTTAGCTGCAGAATTTGATGGTAAATGATAACAATTGTTTATCATCAATATAGGTATAGTTTTTGTGGTGAATATAACAAGATAGAGAAATTAGCTTAACTTGCATCGAATAACTGTCCGAATACTTGGATGCCCCTGTGAAGATGCAACCCACATATCACCTCAGTGTAGAGAAACCCCCTACATTGAACTCATCATTTTTCCAGTTGAGGCTTTACTGTACTGTTATGTGCATAGGATACTTGAGAAACTATTTTTGTTGATCAGTTTTTTGCCTGTCAATCAACTCTTGTTGATATGGTTATTCCATTCCATTTGGCCTGTTACTCCTCTCTATTTATGTATGCATCTTCCTGCTGTCAGCATGTTTCAATCTAGCAATTAAGTGATAGTATTGAGTCAAACTGTATCTGAAATTCAGAATAGTGGGATAAATAACCAGTGAAGCAGGAAAAAGTTCGAAATCAGGTGAAAGTATTCATTGAATTGATAATTATGATTGTTTTTAATTTTTTGTGGAAAAATTCACCACAGGTATCTTGAGACTGGCTATATATGACAGTTATATGTGTTTATTATAGTATATACTACAATTTGATTTATTTCTTTGTGCCTAACCTTCATTAAAATTTTATTCTTGTAGATCATACTGCATGCATTTGGAGTGTTGACTCAGGGCGATGCCTGCTACAGTATGTTGGTCACTCTGGCTCTGTGAACTCGGTTCGGTTCCATCCATCAAGAGATTTGGTGCTAACAGCTGGAGGTGATGGTACTGCTCACATCTGGCAGGCTGCCGTCACTTGGGATTTGCCATCGGTATGTACAGTGCAACCTCATTAATACAAGACCGCACGGTGCTCAAAGGAACGCTTGCTATAGGGAAGTGTCGCTTTACCGGAGGTGGAGCAAATAATAACAAAAAACCTATTGTTAATACTTACATAAGAACAGGATTGGTGTGGCGACGGACGAATTTTTATCTGATTAACTTAAGCATAAATCCAGATGAAAGGCGATGTTTTTATGCATCACTAAATTTCTTTACCTTAATGGCAAACTAGCTATTCAATTAAAAGTGCCATACTGGATAAAAATCATGCAGAACATTGGTTTGTCAATCATTATCCCAATGCACAACTGACAAAGCCACTTTTCTTTGTACTTAGTGCTTTTATGTGATCGATATATTATTTGTCTATTTTCTGCTGATAATTCATACAAATACTGATAAAACTGTATCGCGTTATTTAATGCCTGAAATTCTTCTGTTGCTGTATGTTTATTGTACCTGTACATTTCATGGAAGTTAAGTGAAATAAAATATCACATTTGTTTCTGCAGATAAAAACAGTAGAAGGTGGTAAAACGATCCTGTCTTGGAAGACTATTACTATTGTCCAATGTAATATCTTCATTATCCACAAAAAATTTGCTAAGCTTGCATGATGATGTGATTAAAATTGCCTTTGTTTAAAAAAAGTAGTTCCATTGTGAGTGTTACGTACGTGATGTCATCGAAATAATACACCGTTTATCCATGGCGCTGCAATAAAAACAACTAGAATTAAAATTATTAATGCAAGAAAAGATATTAACTTGATATTATTTCACGAAAAATTTAATGCAGATATTATGCTGATGTCACTTAAGTAAAACAAAAGCAAAATGCAATAAATTGCGACTAATACAGCATGCATGGGTATAAGATGGCAACAAAATGAAAAAGCATACGCATCTGATGGACCCTAAGGCCACACAAAACTTAAAAGTGTGAACATATTTATTTAACATTCTCAATAATGACGGCAAAAAATGAAAAAGAATGCAGAATTTTTTAAAATTAAATAAACTACAAATGTAGCATCAGCGTTTCACATATGTCATTGCTAACAGCGCATTACCTGCCTTGTGAAACATCATTGCAAGAAACACCCAGTATTGCAAGGGTTTTGTCGGACAGTAGGCTCTAAGAGTTCCGTTTCGTCTGCACTATATCATGAGGGGAATATTTCTTAAGATATTGAGGATTAAAGTCCTTTCTTCTACGGCTTCAGGTTTACACCTCGGGCATCACCAGCAATAATGAAGGGAGATAACATTTTCGTGCTTGAAATTAGTATAACCAAACTTCCGAACACTTGAAGTTCTCGATTCTCAATCTATCACTGAAATACTCGGCTTTAGCATTAAGCATAGCCCCTTTCTCAGTAGTTCCTGCAGATTGAAGTGGGCACAATCACCCAAACAAAGCTCCTTCTAACTCTTCATGTTCTGCATTCCTCGGGAACTGTTGCTGTGATGGTTTGCCCTCCTGCACCACTGCAGACCTAATTTTCTCTTTGATTTTTTAAATTGTGAAATAGAAGGATAAATTAATTGCAACACTCTGGGATGGCTCTATTATTTTCAAGTTTCTTGCTTTGACGTGTTTTGCATTTTTTTGTCATGGTGTCTACATTCAAATGCTCTCCATTCAAGCAACTCACGGACGTGCAGGTATGCTGTCCACTGATTTCTGCCACCTGAGGAACAAAAGAAGATTGAGCAATGGCGAATGTTAATGCCACAATATTTTCTCCAAAATACCTCCTTATTTATCAAACGACTGTTTGCCACATGAATTTGAGACTGAGCACTCCATTTTAACTTCATTTAACAGATCACTAGCAATTACAAAGATTAGGGACTCTTGGTAAAGGTTTTCCGGCGATGGAAACTCTCGCTAAAGTGTGTGCCAGCACCAAAAGGGCCTTGTGCAATCAAATTTTTTTACATGCTAATCAAAGGGTCAATCGACGGTGCTTCGGCTATCTCTCGTAATGGCGGGGAATTTGCAATAGCCCGTACTCGCTTTAACGTGTTTCCGCCTTATTCTTTTTGAATATTTTCCTAACTTATTGTCTAGTTTCAGCAAATAATGCTATATCGCCCATCAGTGACTCTTAACTTCCTCAGCAATCCACATAACCCAGAAATTGTGTTTTGTTCGTGTTGATTGTCTTTGAAAAGAAGTGGAATTAAAGTAAAATAACTTTTTTTAAACACACTTTTTCCAAAAATGGTATTACACTTTTAGAGCATTATTAAATGTATTATTAAATTCTTAAAAGCTCCAAAAAGTGAAAAATAAGCTTTTCGCCACTTGGAGGACAAAGCATGGGTGCTAATTTAATTTATTAGAAATGAGTGTAGAAAAGCCTGATATGCGAGGAAGGATTGGCACGCAATATTAATATCTAAACCTAATCCTCACCCATGTTTTATTCTGCAATTAATGAAAATCTTATTTTTTACCTTTTAGTGCATTTTATACTGTTTTTGGAAAAGTGTGTTTCGTAAAATTATTTTTTATTTTAATTTTATTTTCTAATTTTAGTGGGGAATCATGTAATCCATTAAACTGTAGCTCTTCAATCAATCGATAGAGAGCTTAATTTTAAACTAGAGTCCACTTATGTCTCCTATGGGGGTCAATAGTACAGAGAAAACCTCAGTGACATTTGACCCGCTCATGACCCGTGGAGGTCAACAAGTTGTTGATACAGTATGTGAAATTAGTATGGGAGCTCTGAGTTTTTAAAGTTGAAGAGAAATCCCTAATTGTTTTTTTTTTAATTTGTTACCATTTTAATTGTTTAATTAAGTTAAGATTTTCTTCCTGGCAGAAACCAGCTACTCAGTCATCAGAAGATGAGGTGGACTCATCAGAAAAAGAAGATTATGGAGAGGATTGTGAAGGACTTTGTGGCAGTGGTGGAGGAGGTAGGAATGGAATTTATTAATCTGCTTTTGGTGATGCATGCGAGGCTTTAGACTTGTATTCTTCATCCTTTTCTCTTGCTTATAATGATGCTAAACCTGGAGTCTTCAACCCTCTTATATTAATGTTTGTATTCTACGGAACCGTTTTCTGTGTGAAAGATATCATTAGATGAAATTGCATACTATAATGTTAAATTTTTTGGGAAATGTGCAACAGACTAGGATCGATTGTAAGAAATCACTCAGATACAGCATTATTCCTTAGAACCTCCATAAATTGTTCCAATATTGACTCTTTTCCTGCATTATCATTCTCCATAACCGGTCCTGAGCAAAGTTCCACTCATATTAATTATCAATTTCCTCATCCATCATTTCCCAAAAGGTCGTTTTCCTGCATTGATTGTTTCCGAATCATGGTCCTCACACAGCAATTCCCACATGCATCTTTATAAAAAGGTGAAGGAAATAATAAACATCAATGTAGCATTTTAGTGTCACATTCTCTGGCCGTTAATCACCTTAGGATGCAGGGGAAATTACTACCACACATTTCCTCGAATGAGTGCATAATTTACTATTTCAAGATAATGTTTTTTCAAAAGTAGGTGAAAAAACATTTGAGACACAATAATGTGTCTTGTTTAGTTAACTTTTACTTATACTACCATATAAAGTTAACTAACCATGATGTATTATAATGGAATACCACACAATTAAAAATGATTTAGTGAATTTTAGTTTTAGTTGTTATTATTTTAAATCTCCTTTTGCAGAGAATAATTTGTTCTTAATTTGTTTAGCAGGTGGAACGGGAGGAATTTCCGACGCACCCACTCTGAGAACCCCTCTTGTGGAATTGAGGGGTCACTGGCAACATGGCACTAGTGGGATGATGCTTGGAAGTGGAGCTCAGGGCCCGGGTGTTGTGGTTTCTGCTGCTGATTGGCTCCCAGGTGGTGATCAAGTCGTGACGGCATCATGGGATCGTACTGCCTGCCTGTATGATGCTTGCTCTGGGGAAGTCATCCAAACCCTTGCAGGTCGGTGAAATAGGTGGTGAGAAAAATGGCTTCCTATGGCACATCAAGGGTTCTTTTAAGTGTGAATTACACGATTATTTGTTTCATCCTCCTTAGTGCTCACTTATGTGATGGCTTTTCTGGGCTGGAAAAGCAAGTGCTCGAGACATCACTTTTTTGAATCACACAGTCATTATTTCCCGTACACTTTCCATCACTCAGTCCGTCACTTTTCGGTGTTCTCACAGCTAGTCGTTCATGTTTACGTCATTCCCACGATTGCCAAATGTAGTGCCGCAGTCGCTCTATGTGACCATGCATTCTGATTGGCTGATATATGGTTTTAGTAACTGTTTCAGCAATGGAAAAAGCGACGTGCTGAGTGATAAAAAGTTATGGGAATCCTCATCACTGGTACCATCAGAAAAACCATCGTGCACAAGGATCATTTCGTAATGGTCACTAGAGTGATCTTTGGAGTGAGGATTCGAAATTGATGAAAAAAATGATCGTGTGAATCAGGCTTTACTTAATTTTCCCCATATCTGCAGTTGCAACCACAGAATGGTTTGTAAATTAGTGTCACCTTGTAAGATTGGAGTTTTGTAAACCCAGAGGTTCAGCTAGAATAGATTTTGGTTTCATTATGCTTGGAAAATGGAAGCCTGGAAGTGGTTTGAGATCTCTGTTGATTTGAATGTAATTTTAGAATATTGAGGAACCATTTCTAGGAATGGAGTACAGTTTGTCATATCAAAAGGTATGTGTCTGGAAATATTTTTATTAAAAATGAAGACAAAGCTAAGCCAAGGCTTTATAGTTGGTCAATGATTTAATTAAATCCTGTATTTCACTTATATTTTTAATGAAAATCATTATTTTAAGCTTGTACTATGTATTAGTGAGGCTTTTGGTGTTACGAAGTTCACTGGACCAAAAAGTCAGAGGTTCTCACAAAAGAACTTCATGTAAACATTTCTTTTCATAAAAATTAGCAAAAATATGACATTTTATTTAGATTGTTCATCAAATTCTTTGCTGTTTTTAGTTTCTTTAGGTTATGATATTATTTACTCAGTAGTGTCGATGAAGAAGAAATAATGTTAGACTTGTCATATAACATGATCCCATAAGGAGCTGGCATATGCCTAACCAAACCATGCATGTCCCTCACCATAACTAACCCATACCACAGCTGTTCTCCAAAAATAGGCGTTGTCCTCATTATCGCTAGTCGAAACATGTATTAGCTAGTCTTATTGAAATTCATACACACTATTGATTCATTACTCATATTCATTGAGGTACAGTTTTTACTTCTAGTTGAGCACAAATATGTGTGATTGCGATTGTATCAATTATTTTTGTTTCAGGTCATGATCAGGAGCTGAGCAATGTCACTTGTCATCCTTCCCAACGATTGTGTGTCACTTCATCCCGAGATACTACCTTTAGACTTTGGGACTTCAGAGAACCTGTACATTCAGTATCTGTTTTCCAAGGGCATACTGAGTATGTGTTCATTTAGCGATGTAATTTATTACTGAAAGGGCTATAGTTGTTATTTATTGAAAGTGTGATATTTTTAGTGATAGGTTGGAAGTACCCCTGGCCTTTGGAGACCTCGCTAACTGTAGTGGGATCATGATATAATACAATTCAAGGGACCCAAAATGCAATGAATTAGTTAGCATGATATTATATATTTAACCAAATTTTTCATCACGCCGTTACTTGTGAATTAACCTATTTGCGTACAGAAAACAGGTTTATATAATGCAAATTTTTCTAAGCAATCAAGCGACCAATGTTTTAAAAGTGCATTTGTTTCTACATAAGCAAATGAACAATGAGTATAGATGTTGCTTCTACTTATATACCCACGAGTGCACGTAAAAGGTGCTTAATGTCATTAAAGGCTTATTATTGGGTTGCAGAGCAAGCCCCTCTCACAGCATTTGTCCACATCGGTTGCCTTTCGATGGAGTGTGGTTAAAAAAATGTGTTTATGTTTCTGTTTTATTTGTTAAGGGAGGGGTATGAGTGCCATACATGGCTGTTCAAACACTTTCGATACTCTAAATACATGGCTAGAGGAAGAACTCTGTTGGCTCCACGTGGTAGAGAGGACACAGTTTGGTCTGGGCAGGTTCAGTCCTGCACTTACTGTTCCTATTAGCATTTAATAACAATGTTGCACACAAAGCAATGGAAACATAGAATACATTGTTGTCAATTTGGACTCAACAGTGGCAATGAGAATTAAGTAGGGAACACGAAACAAATTTCTATGTAATAGAGTCAATTTTTTGGGTAGAATTTCACTTTCTATCCTTATTCACCTTGTCATGTCAGATGAAGTGAATTACGCCTTCTCCTGCAAGGCTGATGACAGTTGATTGATTGATGACTGTTGGAGTGACTGCAGAGCCCACTCCAGCAATAACTATAGGCCCAGCAGAATACAGTGAACTCACATTATTTTTAATTGCTGGTTTCTAGATCATTTCATTTATATTTTATTACTTTATGTTTGTGGGTGAGCTTTCCTGAGACCCCGGACACTCTCACGGGGCTTGGTCAAAGGGGTGGTGGTAGTACCAAGAGAGAAAGAGAGAGGAACGAACTTAACGTTGCCAAATGTACATAATCACCCTACTTCGTTACTGAAAACTTGTGAGTTATGGGTGGCCACAGGTATTTTGGTCCCGGTGCCGAGACAACATACCTACTCATTTGGAAGGTATTGGGGATAATCTGATATAAAAATATTATAATTAAGCCTATGACATTGTCAGCTACCGAGCTGAATGAGACACCGTTGGTGAAAGGCATACTTAGACCCATGGTGAAAGGCATACTTAGACCCATATAAGGAGAACGCGTTAGGCTTGACAACTCTGCTCCATGAGGAGATTCGCGATGTTCACTCGGTGGAGGTCTGAGAGCAAATGAGGCCACGCCTACTTTTTGCTGATTGGCCAAGGGAAAGTCACCTGTGGAGGAACTTTCCCTCCCCTCACCTCCACTTGTTTTTGCTACACCAGCTCACCCACAAAGATAAAATGAACAGAGTATAGATATTGCACAAGCATGTTAGAGGTGGCTCCTTGGACTCTACTACATGCTGTCAGAAGCATAGCTCGAGGTTGGAACAATGTTTCCAAGGAAACAATTAAAAACTGCTGAGATCAACAGGTTATGGGGAGATAGGAGACAATATTGCCTAGTCCTCCATCATTACAGTATGTACTTGCCAATGAACTTGTACAGTTCAATCAAGTTTGCCCAATAAATCAAGCTGTTACATCAATTACTTACAATGAGATGGATGAAAACAAGGCTACAAATGAAGAAACAGTGAGTGCAGGATTGAACATTACACCAGCTTTGGAGCTCGAGGAAAAGAGTGATGTAATGGATGATATTGATGCAGTCCCGTAGTGATATTAATGAAGCCTTCAGGCATTTGCAAAGTTTTTGTTACGCTCATTCAGAGAATAGTGAAGGTTATATTGGAAACATTAATGGTTTAGAGGCAGTTGTGAATATAATATTTGAGAAGGGTTTGCTACTCAGTAAAATCAAAGATATTTTTTGCCCAAAATGAGTCATTTAATAAAAAAGACATTTTTTCTATGAAATTAGAGCGTTATAAAAGTGTATAACTATGTGTTCTAACGATAAAGTGCAAGTGTTATCCTAGCTGGTATACTCTTCCTCAATACCAAATCTTGATTTTACACTCTTTGATTTTACACAGTGCCCATATTTTGGTCGCTCCAACTGTGTAAAATCAGAGTTTTATTGTATATTGTTTTTTATTTTTTCAAATGGTATAGCTATATTATTACAATTTCAAACTACAATTGTTTATTTAGACATTGTTGTTAAACCCTGCTTTGAAAAGGACTGTTGCATATTGATAAGTCATGCAGTCATCTATGGATCTATTGATGATAAAACCAAAGTTTATGAATAAAGAAGGCTTAAGAGAAAGTCAGAAAACAATTCAAATTAAAGAGCAGTGACCGCAAATTGAATGGGGAGGCGGCTGAATAAATATGGGTCCTTGAAATGCAGTCAGGCAGTCATGTGTTAACTAATATTGCAAATTGCCTTCTAATCAGTTGTAACCCAGTTCTCCAAGGCTCACAATGTCATAGAAATTAAATGTATTCAGCCTATGAAACTTCTATTTATTTCGATACTTAGACATTAAACTATAATTAATATTGTAAGTTTGTTCCTTAGATGAAATAGGATATAAAAAGCAAATGCAATGAATTTCTTTCTCAAATGGAAAATATTTGTTATCAATTTGTTGTATGTTTTCATTTGTTGATTGGTTTCAATTTATTATTATATTAAGACATTTAAATGATTGCTGTGCTCGAAACTTGTTATAAAGATGTTCAAATCAGATGTAACAATCTGTGAACAAAAAATTATATACTTATTATTATTAATAGGAAAATACATAGGTTTTTTAGGTGGTGGTTCAAATTTTTACATTTTGTTGAAAGCTTCGGAAATGTTAATTTTGTTTTATTTTCCATGATCAGAATGGTGACGTGTGCAGTGTTTGCTAAAGAGGACAAGTTGGTGTCAGGATCAGATGATAGAAGTGCTAAAGTGTGGGATATGCGCAACATGCGCTCACCTTTAGCCACTGTTCGATCTGACTCAGCTGTTAATCGCCTATCCGTATCACCATCATCTGGCCTCATTGCCATACCTCATGACAATCGACAAGTAAGTACATAGTAATGTACAAGGTGCGCAACATAATTTAACTTATTAAATCCCATTGTATCGATAAGAAAGTTTTTACTTGTTTTTTATAATGTAAGCACATAACTTGGGTTCAGTTTCACACAATTTTGAAGACCAAGCCAGGTAGGTGACGTCCCCCTTTCTCCAGTAAACCATTTCTGGCGTTTTTCATGGCTGTTACCAGCATATCAGGGGGCATGCTAGCAAATTCATCCCGAATGTTGGTATTCAAAGCTTGCCGGGTCCTTGGACTGTGCACATTAATATGAGATATAAAAAATGTCATTGAAAAAAATCACAAGGGGCCAAATCGGGGGAGAGGGCTGGCCACTCCAAATCGCCCCAAGTTGAGATGAAGCGCTCGGGGAAGTGTTCCTTCAAAACAGCCATCTATGCTCTTGAAGTGTGAGCCGACTGAACGACGCATGATGGCGATTGAATTTTGCAGAAACAAAACTTCATAGTCACGCTTCTCGAACGAGACCACTGATGCTCTACTACAACATCAACCGACTGAATGACGCCCATTTTAAAAATGGAAATTATGTTATTTAAGTATACCGGGACTAGCCACGGTGACAACTTTTACGGAGTCACCCGCAATGCACAAATTGTGCGAAAAATCCACAGAAGAAAAATCATTCACCTTCACCGGGATTCGAACCTGGATCCCTCGATTTCCTGCCGAGTGCTTTAGCCAGTTAAGCTACCGAGGCGTCATTCATGGCACCACAGCCGGGCTTTGCTCTCCGGCTGTAGTGCCATGCACACGACCTAGACTGCTAGTCGCATAATATGCTCAGCAGTCCATACCACCTTGTCCGGTATAGTCCACAAATTTCCACAGGGGAGAATGACGCCTTGGTAGCTTAACTGGCTAAAGCACTCGGCCGGAAATCGAGGGATCCTGGTTCGAATCTCGGTCAAGGCGAATGATTTTTCCTCTGTGGATTTTTTGCACAAGGAAATTATGTTACTGAACCCTGTACTAACCATAATAATGCAGTGTGTATGTTGTCTAGTGTATTTGTCTGAAGATTATTTCAGCTCTCATATCGAAGATATAGTAGATAAATATTATCTTGGAGTCATTGGATCCAAAACATTTAGGAAAATATGAAGTTCATCTTGTTTTTTGTGTGGTTTACTTGTTTAGACTTGTTGAAATCGGTTTCTGTTGCTTTCCAAGTAATTCATAGTCTCTAATTTTGATTGTGTATTGCTTCATGGTCAAAGGTTGAATAGGGAAGTTAAGTCTCATAGCCTCAACGATGAAACGGTGGATGTAATTTTTACACGGCCATCACGCTCCAATGGTTTTATGCTCCCACTCCCCCCCCCCTCCTACAGTCATCCCACTCCCACCTACCAACTATCAATTCCCTATGGTCATCTTCCCCCTTCAATTATATATGAGGGCAGGGGCGGATCCAGGATTTTTTTCTAGGGGGAGGGGGCACTTGGGTCTCACAATCTCCTCATACTTGAGATTAAAGACCAGATACAACAATTACTGTACAAAATATTCTCTTTATTTTAGCATTAAAGTTATTAATATGAAATTACATGATTGAGGCTCTGTAATACACAAAAGAATATGAAAGTTATGATAACTGTATAAAAAAATTGGTCTACTTTTTAAGCATCTGTGGGGGGCACGTGTCCCCCCTGTAAATCTGGCTATGTAAAATTTCTGCAACATATATATTCTATTAATCCAATAGATCTGGAAAGAAAGATTACTTCTTTTTTGACTTGCTCTTTTGTACCGTTAACAGTGCATACTATGCTTACTTAGCTCAACTGTCAAAAGAGCTCCTTGTACTGGTAGATTTTTGTTTCCATCAAGAATACTTGCCTCAAATAAGTGGAGAAATTGTCCTGTATCTGTAATTTTTAGGAGCAAGCACAGCATCGTACCACAAGAGTACAACTTAAACTTCATAAGGTACAAATAAATTTCAATGCGTGTGATAGAGATTTTTAAATGGTGGCTAAATAAAGTAAATTAAATTGATAAATGTTCAATCTGGCAACCTTATTGCGTTAAAAGTTGTGTCAGTTGCTGTGTCCTTAAATTTTTTGCTGTATCACTGTGGGATTAAGAATCTGTGTGCATTATTAAATGACAATTTTCAATTGTACAAGAGTACTCAGTGAAAATCTGCTTTGTTTAATGTGATCTTTGTAATCTCTTTAGGTAAGGCTGTTTGACTTGAATGGACAACGAATAGCACGTCTTCCCAGAAATAGCAGACAGGTAAGTGCTTTGTTTGATGTAGCTTGCAGCTCTTTGCGATTTAGTATAATATGAGACCAAATGTGGCATCAACGACTAGGTACTTTCAACTCCTCCTTATTTTCGTGTGTCTAACTGTCGTGATCTTATCCATTTCGTCAGACACGCTAATTACGTTTTGGATAAAGCTAATTACGTTTTCGAGCTTTTTCTGTCGGCTGTAGCTTTTAATTTTGGCTGCTGATATTATTTTATTTTGCTACCCTAATAAAAGATTCTCATTCAGGAAATAATTCATGGTACTAATACCCACCTCTTCAATTCAAATTTTTTTCCGTCTAAGGAAAATTTTTATCATTCAATTTGTTATCATTCCTTATATTCTTAAAGAAGAAGAATTAAAATTAACCCAAAACATACTTCCTTGCTTAGGTGAAAATATTATCATGCTTTTTTTCAGTTTATTGATTGGTTTGCACCATTAATTTCTGTGGACAATTAGTGTGTTTCGCTTACTATGAAAAAGTCGACGCCCTATGATCACAATGAAAACAATAAAATATATAGCCGTCACGAAGCCCCGAACCCTGGTCCCCTGGGTGGTAGCTTGAAATGCTACCACTACCCCACCTGATCCGACTGATGAGTGGTGTGATATTATAGTACTATACATGGCTTATGAACATTAATTAATTACAGCCAAACTAAGGCCCATTCAACGGAACCACTACTAGTTCAGGGATGTGTTCACCATTCCGAAGGCCATAAAAAATGCGGCATTGAAAAAGGCGGAGCAAGTGTCGTGGTCTCCCCTTGTAAGCATAAAAAGCAAAACCCAAAAATGTAAACGATACACAAAAGTACAAAAAATACTAAGAGGCCCTCACAATTCAATTATTATTATTATTATTAGTTTTTTTTAGCCCTGTCATTAAAATCTGACCATCAATTGGGAAGGGCTCCAATATTTCGTCTGGTTAACCATTCCAATCATCATGTGGGAAGGAAAATTTTAAAGTTATGGGTGAATATTTTTTTTACTCTATTTTCCAGGGCCACAGAAGAATGGTGTGCTCAGTAGCTTGGGCTGATGAATCTCTTCCTTCATTTTCTCCCCCATGGTGTTGCAATTTCTTCTCCTGTGGATTCGACCGCATGGTGCTTGGTTGGTCGATTCAGCCATGCAAGGACTGATATCCCTCCTGAAAATTCCTCATGCACTGAATCACTTTCATTGTTTCATTTTTGGGACATGCTTAGCCAGTATGGATGCATATAGACAGTACCTGAGTATAAAAGCAACTTAGCTGGAGTTACACCTCTTCTGCACTCTGAGAGTGTTATTGAAATTAACACTGAAATGGCGGTATAAATGGGAAAAAAAAGGTTCATCCGCAATCCGGGCAGTAAATTAACCTTTAAATTTTCCTCAGGTTAGCATAAATTGTTTCTTATGAAGCACAGAAGATTCAGCAAATATGTATGCACATTATACTTAATTATTAAACTTCAATTTCTTTATTCAAGGTATGAATTCATGGTTTTAAGATGTGTCTTTCATAATAAGAAAATCTTGAACACTAGCACAAGTAATTTCTGAGCAATTTTTAAGAATTTCATGACTGTCACGTAAATTTACACCCAATAAATATAAACATATTTTTTAAACTAATTGCCTTGGAGGTTATGGGAGAGTTGCGTCGATAGATTCAAATCAGAAAAAGCTTGTAAAGTGGTAGGTGTAGTATTTATGATGATGTGTGAAATTGAGTCTGCTTCTTCTAACAATGTTGAAAAATCAGGAAAATGGGTTACGTAGTTATTTTTATGTGACTTGATGTGGCTATTACATGTATAATGACTATGCCTTGCTTTGCTTGGTCATTGAATATTTTGACCATTATTACTGTAATGCATTATTTTCATGCATGAATTAATATTTGCTCATGAAAATATATGCTGTGGGTGCTTAAGATAAGCCAGACCTCAAAATTATATATTCTTAAGGGTGGAAAGGGATTCTCAGACGGCTTTATACTGATGTCTGGAATAATTATTTCAGAGTTATTCATATTTAAAATGAATACATAAGAATTGGTCCCCAATATAGTGTTACTCCATTATTTTATTTAGTTAACATGAACGATTTTGGCCTTTGGTTTAGCAATTTTTCAAGATTATGAATTAATAAATGAAACAGCATCTTTTCATGCCCATATTATTTCATTTGCATCTACTGTATTTTGGGGTAACATTTGAAATTATTTAATTGCCTAGTTGATACTGATATCCTTTATGCAAATGTAATCCAGCTTAATAATTGATTTATGACCATTGTTGGCGGTTCAATGTATTGTAATTACCTCCCAGTTATGTGGAAATGTTTTATGTCTTACGGATGTTTTAGGTAAATCCAGAATTATTTTTGTATAAATTTCCGTTTTCAGTAAGGCTTCAAGGCATTCATTTTATTTTCATAGTAAATCTTGGATCTGGTTTGTGTTGGGTACTTTTGTAGTTCAGCTGTATTAAACCTTTCATCCTGATATTATTGAAAACATTTTTTTACATGCATTGCATTACATTGGCTATGAAATAATGTGTCCAAAGTGAAAATTTTCAGAGTTGTAGGAGTTCAATTGACTAAAGAAACGGGTACTAGAATATTCACACATGTTATTTTGCTTAATTATCCAAGTAAGTTAATCACAAATGGGGATGTAGTTTCCGTAACCTTGAGTTTTTATTTTACTTACTGGAGAAGTCTTGAAGTCCCCTTCAGACTTTAGTAGTATTAGGTACAGTACTGTGAATTGAAACCTCGGTTGTGAGATAAAGACTTTTTTGATTTTACCAAGAGTACTTTTATTAATGTGATTTTTATGTTCAATTGACTTGAGTTATTATTTTGACCACCTGTACCATCTTGGCACTAATGTTTCATTTGTATTATGAGGGTTTCCTTCTTTATTTGTGTGTTGTCAGAACGATGTGTTAACTGTGGGGTTATTATTATTATTATTCGTTGTTTGGAATGCTTTTCCTTGTTATTTCTAGTTTATGAAAAGGAAAAACTTCAATTAGTTGCAATTGTTACATACAGGCCAGTTTTTTTTTAAGTTTTGGAGTTTGTTTGAGTTGACGTTTTACCTAAAACAGGTAAGATTGTTCATAATTATAAATTAGCTATGCCCTGACTTTGAATGATTATTTTTCCATTGTTGTGGCTTGAAGCCTTATGTATCAGATGTGCTATAAGCTCTTATTTACTAAATGTTCATGAGTACCTATGATAAACTTGACTTTGACTCGTAAACTCCAGATGTTTCTGATAGTTATAGTGTAGAATTTCAGAGTTGCAGTTTGACTTAATATTTGTAATATGTTCTTGTTTTGTAGCTAGCTAGCTGTACCTGTAATTGAGTTGATGTTGTTGTTAAGTTAAAAGGTATAACTTTGAATTAACCTTTTAATTGTATATTTTTATAGTAAGTTTTCTTAACGGTTTCTCTTGACTAAGGTGTCTCATGGAATCTGTATCTTATTTAGAGTGATATGCTAGGACAAAATAAATTCGTTCTTTTTTTCCCTAACTTTTGTTGCTGTCCTCTGTAACTTAATATTGCTTTGATTTTTCCTGATATGAAGTTTTCTTCGTACTGAAGCTTTGGAAATTTATCTCCTGTTTTGTCATTGACTTTCATAGCGTCTGCATACGATTATTAGCTTATTATTCCGATTCTACTTGAGACATTCATTTTTTCATAAGTTTAGAGTCCTTTTTTTTTGCTAAGTTTGCCCATCTTTTCTCCTTGGTATGCAATTTCTCGTAGAGAGATACCTTAGTCATGTTGCGTCTGGTATAATATCTTTCTCTTTCTTATCTGTAAGATGCAGTATTTAAATTTTGAAAATCTTCGAATGATGTACAAAGTTGATTCAAAAACTTGTCTTTAATTTATTTTGGTATTTTTTATTTGTGTGCTGCTTGTGTTGTTTTTTGCCGTTTCTAAGTGTGTTTGTACTTATTTAAAATTCTCAATTGTTATGAAGTCACTGATTTTGTGAATGGATGGATAATCTTAAAATATGAGTGTGTGGTGATCAAATCAAAAATAATGAAATCGCTGTGGTGAATTATCTCAGTGTACTTGGTTTTATGATTTGCATAATGCCTTGTGGCTGCAACAAATTCTAAAATCTTTTTGCAGATATATCTCATATATTCCTTCCAGAGTTAGCACAAGTGGTATGCATATAGACTGTCGCAAGCACATTGAAGCTTTCCAATATGCCAGAAGCTATATCTGAATTGAATTTATTCATTTAGCCAAATGTCACTCTTTCATTTATATATTATAAGAAATATCTATCTATGTTTGTATGGTTACAGTAATTTGTATCGCACAAATGGCATTATCTATTTAAATTTTAGGAGCCTAAAACTCTGTAAATACATTATTAATCAAAGAGTACACCAGAAAATTTCTTTTCTTTGGTTATTTGGAGGATATTGAAAAGTGTTTCTGTTTCTTTGTTTATTTTTTGGGTGATGGTAAGCATTTTAAATTATTGTGTGGTAAATTTAATTTTGGTGTTACAATTCTATAAGTAAATATTTTATGGCTGTTAAAGAAAGGGTAATGTGTGCAATGCATATATCTGGGATTGATTGCCAGTTTGAGTCCTGCATGTTTCATAATTTTTTCATCACAACAATGCTTGCTTTGTCAAAGTTAATAGGATCAGTGCTCCTATTGTACTGCATTCTATTAAGCTTAAGGCTTGCCATTTAGAGTGTTTAAAGTGACAGCAATCATCAGCAGTTGTATTTCCCTTTTTCTTCCTTTATAAGAATGGAGACTGATGTATATGTTATGTTGCATAACTGATAGCAATACTAAAGAGTGATGTATGGTTCATATAATAAGTAAACAGATGTATTTTTGTGTTGAGGGAATTTAATGGATCTTCCTCTTGTGTGATTGGTGTCTTGAAATATACACAGCATAATTTATTCATGCTGTTAGTGAGGCCATTGGAGATATTGTGGCCTCAAGAGTGAATCAAGGCCTCACTGTTTTATGCTTCACTCGTGATAGGTACCCATGTTTTAGATATATGTGGGCTCTGCAAAAAAAATCCATCCTGTCAAGCATAGATTCCTATCTTAAAGAGTTAATGAGCCAGTAATTTTTGTAAATAATGTTTGTTGAATTTGGTTTGGAAGTCATTTATTAGATGATTTTAATAAATTCCGAGAGCAAATATGTTGCCTTATTTTGTTGACCCTTTAACAGCACCTAATGGAAAGGAATCCTAAGTTTGAATCTAATGGTTACTACTATAAAGGCCGTTTTACACGAGGCACGTACTTGCACAATCTGATGTGTGTTGAAAGTGCGGTCTAAGTTACATCGTGTAAAGCAGTGAATTGCTAGAACACGAGAATGCGTGGACGTGAGATGGAAAAATAGCCCCTATTATAATTTCGTTCATGCATTCGCTCAATTCCACACCATTTTAGAAACTAATGCAGTCCTAACCAGAGCAATTCCGTGCCCCGTGTAAAACAACCTTAAGAATAATCTGCTTCTGCCTGTTTTGGTGGCAGTGATAATTCATTTTGTTTTATTTGTCCAAAGATTTGAGGTATACAAAGTGTATAAAAATACAGGACACGTAAATTTTATACTTAATATATTTAATGCCTAAAGGGGTATGCAGGGCAGGACAGGATGGCGGAGCTGAATGGGGTGAGCGATTTTTAAGTGTGAAAAAAGGTGCTGCGCAAGCGGCAATAACTATGTATCACTTATTGGTCCAGATTGGTGTTGCTTATAAGTGTTGTTGTGTTGCATACCCCGTTCTACCCCGCCACCCCTATTCCGCCCTGGGTTCCACTGTATATTAAATTTACAGTGTGTCTGAGTTAAAGGTAAATTTTGTGGCCTCCTGCCTCGTACCCACGATGGCCAGTGCTGAGAGTGGCAAGGAGCTAATTGTTGGAATGGAGTGGAAGTAGTCCGCTGGCATTAAATGCAAAATAAATTGCAGTTCGCCGACGGAAGATAGAGCGACACTTCAGTAACGGATGCTCACCACATCACAGTGGCATAGGGAGGGAGAGGACTAGGGGGTCTGGACCCCCCCAAAATATAAAAACACAATTACTTTGCTTCATAAAAGAAAACATAATACTGAAGAATGAATTTACTAAAGAATTCTTTGAAAACTGAAGTTTTTTGATTATGAAAAGTGTAAAAATTAGTTTAAAACCCCCTTCTTACCACCCTGTTTTTCAAAAATTTTCCCCCCTGGTTTTGGACCTCGCCTCCCCCAAACAATAGGGTAGTTTCCTTCATCAAAGAAAACGAAAGGCATTGATTGCGATTCGTTACCCACCATTAGTGTATTCATAATACACAAATTATTTGGTTTTTGAAATACCGGTTTAGATGAATGGCAAGGGTCAAATTTTATCCTCATTTGAAAAAGGCCAGATTGGCGCCCATGCGATTCCACTCCACGTGACGTCACAGGGACCTAGTTTCTACACAAGAGGATAGGAGTTATACATCGTCTGAGGTTACCAATGCATGCATGAGGCACAGAGCTCAGGGAAACATGTCTTAATAATCACCTATTAAAACTGGCTAAGGTCGGAAAGTTTTCTTCGTTTGATAAGGTATTAATAAACCTTTTTTAAGCCAAGCGCTACCAGCCAGCAAGGTACTCAGCTACCCGCTAGCATCCTGCGTCCTATCAGCGCTCAGAGCCTCGATCAAGGTCACCTCACAAGGCTGGAGGGGGAACCAGAAATGCGTCGCACGGACTTTTTCCCATCATTCCTACTTAAGCGTCGCGTTTTCGCGCGCTTGAAATTTTTCACTTTTCATTTGATCGCGAAAAATAGGTATCGTCATTTAAAAATCTAAAAGCGTGAAATACGTACTCCAGGAGTAATAATCTTTCGTTTTAGACAATAAAAAAATAATAGGAAACCACCCTATTCCTGGCTACCCTACTGATTGGCAGGAAAGCAATTATGGAGTCGAAGTGGTCCAATGGCATTGAATTTAAACAAAAAATTCTGCATAAGGTGTACATACGTTGTGAGATTAGCAAAATTTGTGCTTGCATGACATGATGCATGCTTTCGAAAATGCATTGCATATTTTTTGTTCAATGCAGAATTACTGAAAACCACTTGTATCCTTGTGTAGCATTTATAATCTCTCTAATATTTCTTAACTCATACAGGTCTTTCTCTACTAAATCATTCAATGCCATTAAATTTTCTACAAATTTTTACAGCTAAACTACACTATATTTTGTGTTGTTAATTGTAGTCAAGAAATATTCAGCAGCCACGATAATTATGATTGATTGCAAAATTTCCAAGTTTTCATAATGAAAAATCTTGAAATTTGAATTCTCCCAAAAGTACTCACGCTGACCCTCCTATCAGTGGCTAAATCCGATACCCATCTCACTTGTACGTTATTATTTTAGAAACATTTAGAGTTAGAAAGGGTTAATCTTTAGGAAAATAAGGAAATTGAAACAAGGTAAACCGTCTTCATGTTTTGTAGACGAAAAAAGCTACGGATTAATGAGTGTTTGTTGCATCAAGTCTTAATGTTTGATTTATCAGAAAGGGATTTTAAGATGAGATTTGACCAGGCATAAGGTATGGCCGAATGACAGTGAATTCAAATCAAGTTTCTCGGAAAACAATCTTTATAGCAAAAAATATTGTTTACAGGACAAGAATATACTCAGTATAACATGTAAAGGAACTTTAATTTGCAACTTCAAATTTTAAAGTTTTGTTGTGCTGCTGGTTTCAGAGTAGGTACCATGATTGGGAACCACTCCATTAGTCTGCTCTGGCTGGAATGCTAAGTTTTGAACTCCTTGCTGGTTGTCCCTTTTCTTCACTCTGAAAAGACCGAGAGTAATGGAAACTAGTCAGAATACATTTTCAGCGCCAATATTCATTATATTGAATAAGTACTTGAATGTAGAGGAAAAACTTTGTGGTAACCAATGATGTCCAAGATAGGAGGCTAACAGAATTAACCAAAATCTTGTTGACTTTATGTTAAACCCTTGATAATCCTAGCCATCCCTTTGAATTTTTACGTAATGTCGATAGTAATTTGTAAAACATTTTACATGTTAAATGAATCTTTATATTGCTTTTCATGCAGTGCTTAACTGATCTGGAAGGTTGGTTTTTTTAGGTAAGAGTACACAACTCACGCTGAACCAGACTTGTTTTGGGGTATCCAAATGCTGTGCCTATATGTGATTGAGGACCCTCCTATCAGTGGCTAAATCCTATATCCATCTCACATGTACGTTTTTATTTTAGAAACATAATTTCAACCCATAATTGGCATTAGTTATCTTCCAATACCATTTGTTTCAGAACTTATTTTGGACCAACCAAATTTAAGCCTGCTTCAGACTTGATGGAAACAAGTTGGAACTGTGCATGCAGGGACGCCGACTTACAAAAAATATTGGGGGGGCCCAAACCGGGGATCTTTCCCCGGGAAATTTTATAAGTAGTGAGTTTTAAGTTTTTTAAACATTTTCGAAGAGTCATATGATCAACATTAGAACAATGAGAACTCTAATCTCGATATCTGGACACTCCGGGGAAAATCGACAAGCCTGACACTTTTTTCCTCACACCAATAACGAATTATTGAGGGGGCTCGGGCCCCCTCAAGCCCCATGGAGTCGGCGCCACTGTGCGCATGAGAAAGGTCAAAAATAGTATCCTTAATTGAATCTGCTAAACTGAAGTTACAAGGATTACGTTAAAAATTACATAGCATATTGGCACTACTCTAACCCTTTCACTATTAATGACGAAAATGTGCGGCAAGACGTTTCTTGACCTGGGAGACGAAAGCCGAAAATTTTCATCAGAGATTTTTCTATGCAGGTGAACAAATGCCGAAAATATACGTTTCCTTGCTCTCGCCCCTTCTATGATCGTCGCGAGTAGGCGAAGTCTTAGTTTCGGGACTCAACAAAGTGGGACTTAGGCCTTACCCTCGAAATTCGGGAGCAGGTGCCTGACCTCTCCTCTTATACATTGCCAATCTTTGTGGTAAGGGACCCCAGTCATTTAATTGTTCATTCAGTCAGTTTTCGAAATAAATATTTACTCCTTTCTAAAAAATATAAATTAAGAATTGTATTCTTTGTCTTTTGAGCAGTGTATATAATTTTTAAATGAAATTCTATGATAAGTATTAACTTATATCTCAATTTCAGTACATAAAGATATTAGCATGGAAATTGTTGCTGCATTAAATGCGTTAATATTGATGGTAGAGCTTCATTCGCCATTTGACAATTCTCAGAATAAAACAAGGAATTCAAATCGAAGTCTTCAATTTACGTACAAGCAACAATTATCCATATAGCTAATTCACATAAACAAAGCATGATTGACCGCATAACAATGCTGCTGGTAGGGTTATAAACCTGGAAAGGAGGAAGCCCAACTACCCTTGGAGTCCGAGATAATGCAGAGTCCACGCTAGGAAGGGTCAAATAAGGTTGGTGCTGAGAGTGAGTGATTATCAGCTAGACCCTTCTTAATGAATGTCCCGCAAAAGTGATCCGTACAGAGGGGATGGAAGAGCCTCTCGGGGCTCAGTACAAAAGGCATGCCAAGGCGAGAACTCCACCGTCTCGAAAGGGTTAGGATGTGCTGGATTGAGGTGTAATTTGGGATAAAGGAAGCTGATTGATTTAATTATAATACATGTTCCACCAATCATAAATTAGAATTAGGTGTTGCTATCTCAGGTTTCTCAACTGGAGTTGGAAACTACAAAGCCAAAACGGCTGCTTGCAACAGGAAAGCCCTGATGTGAATGCTTCATACAAAATAAACATTCTATTGCTCCTTTTGGTGCCTGAACGCTGCCATAGCTACTAACTCATGCCTAAAGAAATTTGATTAATTTTAAAGCAGAATAATTAAGATATAAAGGAAAACATGACATATATTTTGAAACATTCTGATCAGAAAGCAGTATAATGTTAGATTTCTGAGTGAGCATACAATCTAAGAATTAACCAATGATTGGTTTTTAGAAATTATTTCATGCAATAACTTCTCACCTGCTCTCCTAAACAGCTCTAGGGTTTGCATAGAAAGAAACATTGGTATTAAAATATTTTTACCAATCCTAGACAAGAAAAAGGAGATCAGCGTTCCACTGGGTAAAACATTTATTTATACAGATATCGAGTGGTATAACTGTGGGGAGGTGATAGATCCCCCCATGAAAAAATTGTATAAACCTGTATAAAATGTTTTTTTGCACAACTTCATGTACGATTTGGCATGGGTAGGAATACTTTTATTACTTAAATTTTGTATGAGCATATTTTAGAGGCATTTTAACAAAATTTGGGGGTGAGAGCTCAAAATTTTCAAAGTTGCAAAATAGGGGACAACCCAATGTATCTACTTACATAGTTGTGGTAGTATGAATTAATTCATAATATTATAGTTAGTAATTAGGACATTCAAGAAATATCAAAGGAAAAGAGGCCTAAGCTACGTTATTATTAATTTCTTATCATACCCTTAATTTTCAAGTTATGTACTTCAAATATGGGGATTTGTTGGAATTGTACAGTAAATGAAAAATAACCATACCCAGGTACTTCGGTGTCACTGCTAACTTCCATACCACAGATACCAGTTCCACCCATGCAGAGCTCTGCTCCTCCCCTAAATACCTCTGCTTCTTGGGCTGTATTAGGGAGGGTTCTTCCCAGGGTTTCTGGAAGACACAGGCTTAGGGAACCTCCAATTATACCAATGAATCCTAGTGCAATGAACGGAATTATCATGCTGAAATTCCCCTGCAAAGAGAATGAATATGATGGGTCAATTCATGAAGCCTTCAATACATGAAGCAATAGTTGAGATAGTTGGTGTTAGCAATGGATTTAACAGACGTAGGGACAGTGGCATAACATATGAGGGGGACATATCCCCCCCCCCCCAAAGCCTCAGAGAAATAAAATAATGAATTAAAACTATTGTATAGTTTAATTATGAGTGAAACCCAAATTTTAAGAGCCAAAATAATGTAAAATGTATTTCCATGCATGTCATTTTTCAAAAATTTTCCTGGAGGCAAGCCGGACCCCGTTGCCTGGGTGAGGGGGGGATTGCTTATCCCCCCAAACATATTCCTATATGAATAACTATGTATAGTTATGCCACTGCATAGGGTTAAATTTTCTAGCTAGGTAACAACATAAGTTCTCAATGGTGATTTAAGGAGATTTTATAGAATATGTATTTAAGTGCTTCCTGGCAGTCCACTTGGTTAATTATTGTTAACAACAGAACAGCCAAGTGGTCAGAGTATGACAACTATTTTCCATAAATATTTATGAAGCACTCCTTTGATTCCTCTTCAATTTATAATTTTTTACTCAAGGAATTTATTTATCAAGAATCAATGTTTTCTCCAGGTATGTATTTACCTTTTTCACAAATAATGATCTTGAGTAAATTACTCCTATGTGCAAATTAAAGGTGACAAAAGATAATACATGACATAGGTATATACCAATCATTTCAGAAAAGGCATATTTCAGATGACATATTGACTCTCTATCTTCAAAAAAGTCAAGTTCACTGAAGAGACAATGGTCATCTGAAAATCCATAGCCTCTCTGTACCTTTGACTCACCAAGTACACAATGAGAGGTGATGCAAGGGTGGCAAAATGCCCGGCAATATGTACAAGGTTGACCCCTTGCCCCCTAAGCTGTGTAGGGAGGACCTCCACACAATACTGCAGTCCTGTGTTCATAGCCATTGTGACACAGAACCTGCCACCAGCAGCAAAACCGAGAACTGCCCACTTAGCCCAGCCTTGATCTGTCCGCAAAAAAGAATTAGAATGTGATTAGTAACTTTGTTTGATGATATAAGAGTAGTTTTGATTCAGACATTATCAATAGACAGCAATTTAACAATTTTAATCTGTTTCACAAAGGAATTTGCTACACTTAAACCAAAATGGATTAAACCACAGACACATTCGGTGTAGCCTGTCCTCTTACTTCTCCAGGGCCTTGTAAAATCCCTACTCTAAACTTTCTCTGACAATATCAATGAAGGTTGTTTATTTTGTGCAATTTCAATTATGTAAAATTCTCATGCGATTATTAGAACTTGAATTGTTTTTAAACATGTCACAGTATTCAAATTAACTTCACATTGTTGATGGAGACTTTTGCGGGGTGGTACAGCATGCGTAGCAAGGTTTCCGGGTTCCCACCACCACCCTCAGCAGAAGAGAGCCACCTTTAGCACTCTTTACCAACGTGCTTTTTCGATTTGCGACGGAGACTCCATTGAGAACGAGAAACGCCTCATCATCAATGCCTTCAAGAAAAATGACTTCTCTGTCAACACTATTGTCAACATGGTCGCGAAGGAAGAGAAGAAGCACAAACAACTTGCCCAAAAAACGACCGCCGAAAAAACGGAGAGGGATATAGAAGAGAAGAAAATCTTCAATTATGCCGTAATTCCCTATGTAGCCGGGACATCCGAAAAAATAGCAAGAATTCTGGGGAAACATAATATAGTGACACGTTTTAACTGTGTCACGAAGACGTCCAACCTCCTATGCAAGGCCAAGGATCGCGTGCCCATGAATACCCAAAGCGGAATATACAAAGTTAAGTGCTCTTGCGGAGACTCATACATCGGCCAAACATCAAGAGCCATGAAAATCAGAATGCAAGAACACCTAAGGGCCACCAAAAATAGACAGTTTCGGTTATCCGCCATCGCCGAGCACGTATGGGAAGGACCAACACACAATGTGGACTTCGAAAGCGCAAGAATCATCGCTAGAGAAAAACATTACTTTCCACGACTCATACGAGAGGCAATAGAAATCGCGAAAACATCCACTTTCAACAGGGAGGACAGCTATTCGCTCTCAAACACATGGAAGAGACTCTTACCCACGGACCAATCAGAATGCACCTAGCCCAAACCAAGGCCTATATAAGACGGGCAAAAACCTGCATCCGATACTTCGTACCTGAAGACGCTAGCTGCAACGCCAGCGAAACTGTCGTCTTGAAGATGAATCGACGCGGAGGTCAACCCGGAAACCTTGCTACGCATAACTTCACATTGGTTACTAATGTTATTCCTTAATTGCATTATGCATTTAAATTATAGATAATAACTAGAGATAGCCTTTTTTGTCTCTTTTTCCTGTTTTGAAGGGCGTAATACTTAGTCCTAACTGGCATGCATACCCTTTTTGTGGATCACTTAGAAGAAAAAACTTCAATTGCTTAGTTATTATGTTCCCCACTTACCCAGAGGCAGTGTAGCAACCAAAAGGGAAAAGACCCCACTGGCTCCAAGGCTGAAAAGGTACGTCAATCTCCTCCCAGCTTTGGGGTGTTCCAGGGCATAGATAGTGAGCATGTCACCTGGAAATTCCAGGAGTCCCATCAAGGAGAAGCACAGGTACAGTGACATGTATGCTTTAAGATTCTCCAGATTCCGAACGTGGCCATCATAGCAAACTGTCAAGCTCATCCTAGTCACACCTCAGCAAAGAAAAGGAGGGACTGGTTGATATATTATTAGAAAATTAAGATTAACTGCAGAATTGTACATCATGCATTGATAAAAAAGGCCTCCGTACATTAAACATTTATCATAGCAAATACTTTAAACTTGCTCAACCGCACGGTCAACTTCTTTCTTGCTGTAGCCAACCATCGAATCCCCACACTTAGATATTATGCCCATGACTCTATCCTTTCCTCCCTCGAGATTTCCAACACAACTAACTGCCGTGTCTTATCTGAACAGATATTCCTGCATAGAATCTTAACCCTTTGCGGTCCAACGTTGAGGCTTGTTGTAGCATCAGGTCTAACTTCGAGTTGACGGCAAATCAGGTAATCTCTTGAAACATTGCCCTTGTATAAATCGTTACGCCTTGATGTCGAGCTCAACTTGAAGTAAGACCTGATGCCATGACAAGCCTCGCACTTTTAGCACTAAACTTGTCGAGTCAGCCTCGATTTTGGATCGCCAAGGGTTAAGCGGATCTCTCCGGACCAACGAAAATCACCCTCTTCTCCGTTTTCATGTTCCTCCTCACCCCTTACATAATAACTCTCTGTTTCACATCCTGCAATTCCATCTTTCAATCTCTCAATGCTCTCCTTTCGACCAAATCCCCTCCTTCTTTGACTCCCTGGCTTCAAAAATTCCTTCCATGAACCTCTTTTCCTCTATCACCATTTTTAAATCCTTCCTAAAATGCCACTTCAACAATTCACCACTGTGTAACCCATAATCCCCCTGTAAGATGTAAAAGCCTTAGTGCCATTTTTAGTGTTGAAATAAGTAAACAAATACATATCTCCTCTAGCCCCTCAATATAGCCTAAGTGCATCACGCACGAGGGTGGGTAATTATCAACTTTCAAGGATACAAGAATAAGGGGATAATATAATCAGAGAAGTGATGCATACCAACAGCAATGACTGATCACCAAGGGTTTAATTATTAGACATATTCCAATGATCAAATCTATACCCTATATTTTCCTGTTTCTTTACTGAAACTGGAGAGAGTCAAGAGTGCTTCTTAAATTTGACGTCAAATGATTTAACCTAGTGGCTTAAAAAGTCAGTGATTTGTTGGCTTGCTAAATCTGGTCTTCTGCTCAAGAGCCTGCAAATCACCATGCTCTATTTATTGTAATTTAAAATATTCATAAAGTATAAATTGTACTGCCTTTTTGACATTGATATGTACTTAATAATCTATTAATGCAAAAAAATGTTAAAGAGGCTCCTTTTTAGGATTCTAAAGCGATATAAAAACTGAAATTTTAGAATTACAACAATTCAGAGATACTACATCTGAACCAATGGATTTAGTTTATAATAATTGTATATCATTCTTGCATACAGTTTTGTTGATATATGCAATCTTCCCGCTAGATTAAGTGTACGGCATATGTATTATAATATACCAAAGTAAGACACCTTCATCCAACACTCACCATTGTATTATTAGCAATATCACTCTCCTTCTCAGGGTGGGATATTTGAATATTTCAAGAAGGTTGTGTTTCTCTTGACTTTTTTCTTTCTCAGCAAAGTCCCTTGCATAATCCTAGAGTGTCAAGTTCGTGAAATCAATACTTCATACAGTTTCACTAACTTCAGTAGAAAATTCAAAACTTTTATCAAGACAAATGAACAGGCTCTTGAACCAAGCAAGTCTAAACAACATATTCTATACAATGGAAACATTATGCATGCATTAAAATTTAAATTATGGCTTTTGCTAATTGTTATATTATATGTAAAACATTTACAGAAATTTAAAGACTTGTTTTAAATGAATATGTATTCAGCATTGAAATACTTATTCAAATCATTAAAAAGATTAAATGTACCACATAAATTAGGATTTAGGACACATAGTGGATTACCTACCCTGAATTCTTCATATACTTTCTCATCTACCTCCCGTTTGTTCAGTCTTGCACAGTGCCTAAGAATATCCTCAGCTTTGTCCACTTTGCCCTTTGATAGTAACCAACGACCAGATTCAGGGATAATCCTTTAGAAAGAAAGTCATTAGAATGTTTTAATCTCTCACAGTTACTTAAAGTACACAGATAAACGGTAAATACGAAGAAATATAATGTAGCCACAGTGGGTCACCTATGAATCAACCGAAAAAATTGGGAATTCACATACGCACACATTTTATGTTTTAAGGATGAGGTAAGAACCCTCCAATAGGTCTCTTGATTAAAATAGCGAGAACTAATTAAGCAATCAGGTTGTCTACAAATTCAATACATTTTAAACCCATTATGTACATACATTTTAAATACACAAATTCTCCAAATATAGCCCTGTAACTAATGTCAAGTCCCTCCCAAAAAGCTTTGCCACTGGTATACAAAAACTGCTTTCAAAAGAAAAGTATAAAGCCATCTCTCAAATGGATCAATAGTGTCTGAATTTATTTTAGGACAGCAAATTTGGTTCCTCTATACTGGGCATAGTGTCTACTCATGATCCCATTGAGGTCCCTTCTTTCATTCCACTTCTATTATTGCATCCAGCCTACCACTACTCACCATGCTCCAGTGAAATACCAATGACTTTAAAATCAGTGGACATGAGGGGGACTTTTGCGAGGCAATCTGTATCTTTCTCCACATACATGAAGTAACTTTGGCAGTTCAGTCAGTGGTGCTTGGGCTCTCTATGCATTTCGATAAAGGTAATTTTTTCTCAAGTGTAACACAGGGATCAGGGCCGGAACCAAGAGTTTGGTGAGGGGTGGCAAAGATCAGATTGCCACCCCCCATTCTTCCATTCCCCACCACTAAAATAATTAATACATACATCGGCAAGCAATATTTTTCAGATGCGATAGTTGAAAATACACAATGTTTCTTTTCTACTAAGAAGTTTGATTAATATTACTGTTTAATAATTTATCAATTAATAATTTTTGTGAAATAATTAGATTAGAAAATTTTTAAAAATAAAATTTTCAAATTTTGCCACTCCCTAAATCTGTCGCCCGGGGCACGAGCCCCCTTTGCCCTGCTCTAGTTCCAGGCCTGCCAGGGGTGGTTCTATGCAGTTACGGATCCAGGATAGGGACAAGGAGGGAGCTACTTGGGGGGGTGTGGAATAACCTCCCAGCAGTAGTGGAGGTCTGAACAAAATTACCATTCCTCCTAGTGTAAGCTGGATACCCCAGGGGGGAGGGCTATAGCCCCCCTATTCCCTCTCTGGATCTGTAATTGGTTCTATGCCTTGTCAAGGTAGGGCTGCCAGGTGTTTGAAATATCCCTCTCGAAAGAAACAAGGTCGGGGGGCATCTAATTTGAAGCCATTTTATCTAGTTCAAATTAAGATCTGATGAGAGTAATGCTAAAGCACCTCTTATTCCTCCCTTTATAACTTGTCCTAATGTAGTGATAAGCTTTTTGGTTTTAAATTATGGTTTATGAAAAAAAAACAGTGGAGCTTACATTAACTGAGGAGGAAGTCCACATAGATAATTGAAAGAGATGAATAATAAATTAATGATCACTTTCTTTTTGACATGTTGCATATGGATGGCAAGAATTCTCATCATTTTTTAAAGATTTTTTAATTAAAAAATTATTAATTTTTAAAATTTTTTTAATGGTGATGTGACAAAGATTCATGTCATTTAGGCACATCAACTTAAACAATTTTAAAGCATAAGTACCATAGGTATTTGGAACTATGTTTTCAGTAGTTGTTCATTACTTATTTAGAATGGAAGTACAGCAGACTCCTGATTATCTGGCTGTGGTATATCCGTGTTGCGAATTATCCGTGCATGATTTTAACTCTCGCTCAATATTTTCCGTGATCTTTATTAAAAAATAAATACGACGCAAAATTACCCGATTTACGGCATTTGAATGTTAGGACACACCGGGCTTATTATTTCTATTAGAATCCCCATCAGTAAATGGAAGCGATTGCGCGCTAGCTCCATTCACTCCATGTTCCTGTTTTCCAAGCCTTGCAGTGATCACGGATACACGTCCCGCAGCAGTTGCAACCCGGGCAACTTGTGTGAGATGCGACTACGTGGCGAGGTGCCTGAAAGTGTTGTTTCCGACGTCGCGCAGTGGTTTTGCAGCATTCATGCAAACCACTTTTCTGTATCCGTGATCATGCAGCCGCGGATGCGTGGTTTTCAAAACCAGTTCTTATATGGAGCTGTAATAATACCAGTAAAACCTTGTTATCGCCGCTAAAAAGATCGCATTCTGGCGAAGAAAGCTCTCAATGAGTCCGGGAAGCACACTAAAATAACATAATAAGTGCATAAATAGTGCATTATTTGTTTTACGCAAATTATGAGTATTACAAGACATTAAAGTGAAAGTTTGTGCTATCTGTGTTTTCCGATTATTCGTGCCGTCTCTCCCCATCATTACCCTCGATAATCGGGAGTGTGCTGTATCATAAAGTTTGATTAGGTAAAGTTATATACTAAAAATTAGGCTTAAAACTACGTTTAAATACCCCAATACGCGATGTGTAAATGTTTACCTTGGATGCTGTCTCTACATTAAATTGCAGTAAAGGGGAAATAGGAAGGACAGAAAAAGGAGAGAAGCGGAGTATTTACGGGGACTGGTTAGGAAAGTGATCAGCAGGTAATACAATGCATGGTTCACAGAGCATTAGGTAATCAGGGCCCTTCTCGAACTAGTTTCAAAAATTTGGCTTCAATTCACTTTTTAAAGCCCAATTTGATAAATATTCTTTGAGAGTCCCCAGAATCCACACTGTATTTATGGATTAAATACCCAGAAGAGCTCTCAATTAGACCCACTGTAAAGGTCCACTTAAGGGGCCTAGAGACGCCAATTGCAGCACTAAAAGTGTAATTAATTTATTTTCACTTCATCAACATACCATGGTCCTACGAGACAAATGAAAGCACTTGGTATGCATATAACATATCCTAATATTCTCCAGTTCCAAAGTCCATATCCCAGCCATGGTAAGACAGCAAGTCCAGTCGTCAGGAATAGAGCGATGGGAAGGTTGGCCACAAGTGAGCGTTTGTTGGGCTTCACGTATTCTACCACTGGAAAATCAAAATAATGATATCAGGATTTTAAGCAACTTTCAGACCATAGTGTTAATTTTAGAAAAATAGCTGGAAATGAGATGAGACTTATTTCGCCACGAGTTTTGCTATGGATTTTCTTCACATAGTAACACAAATACAGACTTGACAGTAGGAAGCAAATTTTACTTAAGATAATTATAGACAGCAATCAATCATAAAAATTTGTGGTTCTCGCCTAAGGATGACAGAGGGAAATAACTGACCTATCATAGTGCAAAACATGTAATTAATGCTTTTTCCAGATGGACTACCATGGCACTATGTAGATATAGAGATTCATTGTTGATATAACTGCTGGAGGTAGCATAAAAAATTGATATTTTGTTTCAATATTATTCTGGTAACAAAAAAAATGGACATTATCCAGAAGTTTGGGGATTGTTTTCATTATCAGCTGAAAAAATCCATGGAAATAAATTTATTCACCTCCGAACAACATTAAACAACTGAAAATTTGATGATAAGCAGGGGTGCCGACTTACAAAAAATATTGGGGGGGCTCAAACCGGAAACCTTGCCCCGGTAAATTTTTTAAGTAGTGAATTTCAAGTTTTTTGAGCATTTTAGAAGAGTCATATGATCACCATTAGAACCCTGATCACTTGAATCTCGATATCTGGACACACTGGGGAAAATCGACAAGTCTGACACATTTTTTCCTCACATCTGTAACGAATTTTTGGGGGGCTCGGGCCCCCTCAGGCCCCATGGAGTCGGCGCCACTGCTGATAAGTGAAAATGTAATGTTCCCCATCATTGCAATTATTGCTTATGTTAAGGGAATGTAGGTGATGTTAGCATGCTGCAGATTACAAAACATCACCATTCGCAAGGCATACAGTTAAGTGCCAAACACACAGTTCTCCACAGGTTTTTTAGCCAGTATATTGATATAGGGCCCAGATTTAGACATGACTTTATATATTTATACTAATGACTTACAAAAATAAGCAATCCAGAATCTGGCTAAATTGGTTGAACCAACTCCCAAGTAGCATTGACCGTTGGGCCTCGGTTGGGGAACCGTAGTCACGGTTGGCTCATTGTGGGTGGATATGCCTACCAAATTCCACTGTTAGCCCAACGCAGATATTGTTCGTCGGCCCAACGAAACGGTTTATGCTGTTGGCCCAACGGAAATCCCCAACGATGGCCCTACGAAATGGATTATCATTGGGCCACCGTTGGGACAGCGTAACATTATAGTACGATTGCATAAGTTGCAGGATACGGTTCACATGGTTCCCTAGCAACCTAACAACCAAAACTTGTTTGGTTGTTAGGGATTGCTTTTATATGTTAATCATTCACTATGTCTTTGTGATAGCAGTTAAATAAAATAAGTCGAGTGCTTCTAACAAAAATAAGTCATTGACCTCATTTGGTAAGTCTTACAAAACTGGCATTCCTAAAATCATGTTACCTTAAATAGATAGTTTCGTGGAATTTTAAACTTTTCATCATTAATTTAGATAGATCGATATGTATATTTTTTTCAGATTGTGGCATATCTAGTATCAGTGGAAGTTTTAATGAAAACAGTGTTTCAATGGACGAAGTGAGTGATTTAGTCCCCTCTGAAGAGAATGAGATTGAATTTGTATGAGTAAACCTAAATAACATCTGCACAATTATTATTTTATGGAAAATGCATCAACTATTATACTCAATCAGTGTTTCGGTTATTCCTATTAATATCCCTAAATCTTGCACTTCTTAATCCAATTAAGTAAAATGGACTAAACTTAAAAATTTCGTTACCGAAGACCAGAGAATAGGAATTGTGAAGGCGATTGAATCAAATAACTCAGGGGTGTACATCTTGCAGTGTGACATGTTTGAAATTAAGGAGGATTTCTTTGAATTACCTCTTAGAAGTGGTACCATTGGTATATTTGTAGCAAAAAAATTAGTACCTGCATGCAAATTGCAGTCCACCCAGATTTTATCTAAGTGTGTTTTGTTGCCCTACAAAGAAGATGGACAGTTTTTGTGTGTGCCATATTGTAATATGGAAAGGTGCTGTTGAAATTTCCTAATTTTGTCCTAATAAAAATTGTCCTAATTTGTGAAAATAAAAGTTGGGGACCTTCTGAACTGATATTGATTTTTTGTTTTCCACTTTTAACCACTGTAACCTTACTTTGTCCTATAGCATTGATTGTTAATGTATTTAATTTCATTTTGATTTATAGGGAGTTAAAGGTAAAGATTCTATCTACCGGTATCGTATCAAGTGAGGAGGTAAATTAATTAAACTCTCATTCTATAAAAATGAGAAATGCCAGTAAAATATAGCTTTTGTTGGGAAACGGATGGCAGAATTTAAAAGGGCCAACGGCGTATCGTTGGAGAGGGGTTGGCCTCTGGTTGGGAATACGAAGGCCCGACTGTAATGCTCTGTTGGCCCATCGTTGGGGAATCGTTGGTTGGGATACGGTTGGCGAGGTGGCCAAATCATACCATGGGCCAACCGCTGTGTCCCACCATCTGCCAACAGAGGGCCAACCAAAAATGTTACTTGGGCTGTGAGTACCAATAGATTAAGTTAAAGGTGATTGCAACTACAGATCCTCTCCTGTAAGAATATTTGATATTTCTTTTAAAGAATTATTCTGCCTGCTCCCAATGAAAACAAATAGTTCTAATCAGAAAAACTAGGGTCGCAAATGGATATGTAAATTATAAATTTAAAAGGTGCAAAATCTGGGTACACAAAAATGGACAAATGAAAAAAAACATTCATCAGGTGAGAATTTTACCCCTCCTTTTTAATCATAATCATGCATGCATTTCCGCATTAAAAATATGTTGACAAGATGCCATACTTACTTATTATGTACATGGCCATGAAGCAATTATAATAAGTCAGTCCGACAACAAATCGGGCTATCACAAAGGTAAGGAAGGAGTTTGAAAGACTGGTAAATATACCTCCTGCCAATGCAACTAAATTGCTGACAAACTAGGGGTAAATTTTTCCACCGCAGCAACAGTTCATGAAAAAGAGAAGGAAAAAATATATATAGAACAAATGTCTTAATATAATACCAATAGAATAAGACAAAATACATAATTTACTTCCAGCTAATAATTGACATTGTATGTAGAAAAATTCTTAAATTTTTTATGATGAAATTACAAGCTTTATTGTCATACGAATTTGTGCAAAGAGGAAACAAGGTCAGGACATCATTGCCTGATCGTTTGGACATGATTGAAATTTGAAAATTAGACGATAATTTTTAGAACATGAATAGATCACGCGCACTAAAAATGAGATGCACTGCAGGTGCAAAAAATTAGCTGTTTATTCACTTGCCACATTATGAAACAATCTATAATGCTGTTGTCTACTTACAGGTCAATAATTTGTACAGGAATTTTGGAATCATATTAAACAGTGCTCGCATATTATTAATTACACACATTTTTAGATAAAATGAGAGAGTCCATACACGACCCGGTGCAACTAAAAATTATCCCATTCAGCAGTCAGGTATAATTGAGGGATTTTTGTATGTTACCAGAATAATCTCAATATGTATTTGCAGATCATTCTTGGGGCACTCCAGGGATATCCAAGGAATATTCTCTGGGGATTCCTGGGATATCCCTTAGGGTGGATGCATCGCATATTTCAGGAATATCCCCATGATATTTTGAGGTAATTGAGAATATTCATAGAATATTCCAGTTTTTTATATGTTTTTATAATTTTTTATTATATATTATGTTTTTATATTATGCGTTTATTTATATTTTGAATGAATGAATGAACGCTTGTGTATTCTCTGGATTTGCCCATAAGAGTATACACAAACTACAACAATTTTTGGACAAAAACAATAAAAAATTTATTTATAACATAAAACTATCTTTGACACTATACAAACAAATTCACCTGGCACATAACTATGCATTTGCAACAAAAAGCAAAAAATACATCGAAAGCAAGAAATAAACTCAGGCAATCAACGAGAACAAACAGGACTGAACAAGGGGAAGAGAAAAATCAGAAAAAAAACTTCAAATAACTTGTAATTACACACCATAAAAATAAATATATATTATTTACTGACGTATAGTATTGTCATCATATTCATAGGATATTCTTCAGCTGAGTGGGCATTGATAAAATATACTCAATCAAAATGTTTGGACACCTCATTTTCGTTGGAAACAATAGGATGAGAGGAGTAATAGGGGTTGGAGAAATTGCAGGGGGTTTGGTGAGGGATCAGGACAAGGAAGAGGCAATTATGGAGGATTTGGAAGCCTTGGGGGAGGGGTGAGGACTGGAAGGACCCCGACCAGGTGGTTTTTCCATCATACTGTCTGTCCCTGAAGGACTCTTTAAAAATTATAGTAGCTATTATAAATTGGGCAATTCTTCTTACCAACACAGGTCTCCTTCCAAAATGGTCACCAAGAGCACCAAATATCAGGGATCCTATCACAGACCCAACAAAAAATATTGACTGAGCTAAATTTGGTCGCCAGGCATCATCACACACCCAGTCTAACTGAAAAAGATAGGAAATAAAAATTAGTTGTTTTCAAGAGGTGAATTTCACTGCTTACGAGCTCATGAAAAAAATTATAGATCTGTTAAACAACTTACCAATCCTGTACTGAATTACAGAAAAATATATGAAGTAGTATAATTCTTTATTTCACAACACTCAATCGCTTAGTTACACTTTGTTACCTCCACTGCACAAACGCTCAACAATCACCCACCGAATCAAATCCGCTCATCTAAGAGCCCGAGTAGTACAAGGTGAGCGGATTTGATTTGTGGGCGATTGTTGGACATTTGCGCAGTGGATGTATCAAATTTACTTGTTGAACTAATAGAAAAATAAAGGAAAGATACATGTTGAAACTGAAAGTAACATTTTCAGTGAGCCATTTAAATAAATAATCATAAAATGTAGCAAAATCTAAATTAATTTGAATGAGAAATAAGAGGCCTTAGGGGTACAGAACAGATATGACTTTTCCATCAACTTTCAATTCATGTGTGTATGTCATTTCGTCCTGTCATAATTTCGAATGTTCTATCAAAGCTTTAAGTAATAGGCCATTAAAAATAGTACTGCTGTTGCCCTCATATATGTCTTCTTGTTGCCTATCTTAGGGGTTTAAATCTTGAATCGTCCGAAGAGATCTTCAACCATTAGCATTGCAGTTGCATCACTGGTTCACCCTTGAGAACTTTTCACTTAGGAGTAGGAATATTCCAACTTCCTTGACTTTCGAAGAGACGGCCCCATAGGATGAGGGGCCGCTTTGACCAGCGTATGCTGCAGTACGTTACTGTCCGGGACACATTTAAGGGGGTTTCCAGCTACGCTAAATAAGAATAGTGTCGGAAGATTGCGTAAATGTACATCCTCATGCAGCTGAAAGCCAAAAGTAAATTTACACATAGATAGGATAACTTACAACCAACTGGACTCACAATTCATGGCAGCCCATCGGTATCGGTAAACAATACCGGTACATAGTTTACGCTTAAGAAACACCCCCAAATATTTTATTCCTCCCAATTTTTCGTGCCCCAACTTGCGCCACACAACCCTTTGTAAGAGGCCTTGCCCTAGTTAGCTTCATTTTCATGGACATGTTCAGCATTAAACTTTGGACGACATGTCCAAAAGCTGTTTCTCATTAGACCATAGTTTATAGACCAAACACCCGAAGGAACTGGAAGGAACCACCGCTTATTTCGACCGTAAGATCTTCTGGCTATCCACGGATCTCCCCTCCTCTTCTTGTCCTCTCTTGTTAAACTAAACAAGGACGTCGACCGACATGTGACGGACTGCTACAAGAAAGGAACAACTTGTTCCAAGTGGTACAGTCGGTGATCGTCATTCGTCAAATGATTGAGATCTCGTTAGTTCATACTTTCAAAAGCAGCTTTAAAGTCTATTTCTACTTCGTGTTGGCGTATTCGGATCGGCAATTTTTATTCCTCAACGGTATACTTGCGTTCATGCCGCTGTTGGAAGGAGATTACTAGCAAGATGGCCCAGTCAAAAAGGGCGTTTAGCAGTTTACGAATGTGGGTTTTGTTTGTGACACCTAAGATCTCACTAGAGGTTTCTGTCGGAGAAAGGCGCTTGTTGAATCTGACTCTTTCCTAATCTGCGAATTTCAGCATGATATCACGTGTTACCTGAGGTGATTCCATACTGACATCTCAGAAGAAAAAATCGTGACATACCATCGGTAGGAATTGCCTAAAAGAAACAACGGTCTTCATCATCTGACAAGGTAAAGGCATGCACACCATTTTTCCATAATCCATTTGAAACATCCTTGTTTGGGCTGTAACTTAATGGGTGTCTTATCGATAGTGTCAAACATAAATTTTAATCTTAGAAATCTCTCGAAACCTAGATCGCATGTCTGATTCATTCAATATCTTTTGTGTTTAGCCTTGCTTAGCGCCATTAATAGCAGGGCCGGCCCTAGCAGGTGCGGGGCTAGGGGCGAACCTACAGTGCGGGGCCCTTCACTTAAAATATTAAACTCTATACCCCATCTACAAACTCGAGCATTTTGAATCCCTACCACTCTCTGGCTAAGTATGTGTTCCCCTCCCTAATTCAGACTTCGTAACTACGCCGTTATGATACCTTGATTCAAAACTATCGTATATTTTAATTTTTTTTCACGAACGCGGGGCCCCCCAAAGCCCCCCGGGCCCCCCCGGGGCGGTCGCCCCGCCCTAAGGCCGGCCCTGATTAATAGGCACTGTTTTATGTTTTTTTTTGCGTATTTCTCATTCAGAGCTTGTCGCTTGAAGTAACGGTATTCACCTCGATGGTAAGATCGCTGAAATATTAAGAGTGAGGTAACTTAGTTTTTGTGGACTATGTAATCTATAAACAATGGGGAAGACGGCCAAAATCGGAGGCCATCTGAGCAAATAAAATTGCTGATAAGTGAGGAATGGAGGGCTATCATTGCTAGAGCTAGCCTGGTAGCCTTTGTAATTCAAGTACCTAGTAGTGAGATAATTCCTGTGCATCAAGATAGCCTACTAGAAGTCAGTCTAACAGCCCCGTATAAAAAAACGGCCTGAGGTCGCCACCTTAAGGAGACAGCCATAATTTCATATCTTTTATCCCTGTTTGAGATTTATTTATTATCTATTTATTGATTATGTGATAGAATATGACATATTTTATCACATAATTAATAATTTTGTATAGTAATGTAATTTAACGAATTATCTAACGTAATATAGGGGATTTATCCCTTATTGATAATGGTTAAATAACAATGCATCATAGGTGTATTATTAGGGAAATGAGCGCTAGCAAGAGACAAGGAAGACCATGGAAAACGATGGATTTTTTTCGTCTTACCGAGGATGACTTCACTTTTTAAGTATGAACGGTGGTACCAGCGTTACCACGTAAGGCATGTATAGCAGGGCGCACATCCACAATGATGATGGCCAGGAGCGTAGCCAGGAATTTCGTTCCGGGGGGGGTTCAAAACCAGGGGGGAAAATTTTTGAAAAACAGGGTACATACTAAGTAATGGGTTTTTAGCCAATTTTAACACTTTTCATAATCGAAAACACTTCGTTTTTTATTGTGTTTTTATATTTCGGGGGGGGGGGGGGGGGGTCCGAACCCCCTGGACCTCCCCCCTGGCTACGCCACTGATGATGGCGCACTTCCTCTCGCAAAGAAAAATTTTCCCCACTCACTCGCGTGCCGGCTTATAATTCAGGATTAAAATTCGATAGTGTTTCCCTATGAGGACCCGATCCACTGTTCAACACTTGACGTTTAACGTTCATTTATTGGGATAAAATTCCGGTACGCATATAAGTTACTTTAAGTGGATAAAAATGTCCCGAAAAAATTGTGATTTCCTTCCCACTAATTTTTTCTCAAAAGCATAACTTGCGTGGGATATGGGCTACCTTCGACGTAGGCAGCGCAGCGTATGGGAGGGGGTGAGGGTGCTTAACAGAAGGGTTCCCCAAAATATTTAGAGATGGGGTATTATATTAGACGAACCCCTTACGAAATCGTTTTTAGAATATGGGCTTTGCTAGGCCTGGGTGATATTAAAAATTCAATGTCAGACTACGATAATATAATTAATAAAATTAATAATGGGCGATTAATTTTCTAATATAAAGGCGATAACTATCTTCGTAATGGACCCGATAGAAGTATCGCGTTAAAAATTCGTGATATTTGAACCGATACCGATAAAATAACACTATATTCATTTATATTGTATGGTATTGTGTATTGGGATATCGTTTTTTATCAAAATTGGGGTATTCAAAACTCACAAAGAGGTCCCCAATGTATCTAAATATCGCGATATTTTCGAAATTTCGATATATCGCGCAGGCTCAGCCTTACCTGGGGTGTTGGAACCGCAGCAAAAGGCAGCGCATGCGTTTTTTTTCGCCTTAATAACGCAAAAAATTGCGAAATATCGGCTGAAGAGCAAAATATTTTTTTTATTGAAGAGTAACCTCCAGAAAAGTTTACCTTCTAGCCAAGGAGTGGCTAATAAAAATTATATTGCGGGTTACTTAAGAGATGTATCATTACTCCATTGGTCGGATATTTTTTAATAATTGAATGCCTAAACTATGTATTTTGATTAATGCTTTTTATTTTGTTCGTTAAATAATAAATAATTTTTTTAAAAGTGTTAACAATGTCGCGCCCTGGAAAAATGTTCAAGGCAAGTGGGCTGCAGATTGGTCACCCCTTCTCTAGCCGGTCACTGTGCAAACTCGAAAAAAGCTATCCGTACGCGATTATGTGGATACTATTGCGGTATTTTTTTTTTAATCACTCGTTCATTTCATTCTTCATCATTCAAAAATATCATTCAAAATTACAGTAGAAATCGGGTTTTTATGACGGGTTGAGTTCCTGAGTCTAGGAGCCGCTCAGATTTACTTGTCAAACCGTGATCTAGTCAGTCGAATCCATATACGCCTTTTAATTGATATGTGGAGAGTATTTCAAGTCATTACTGCGTCCGCGGTGTGAATGTTTCATTTTTGGTCCACTTTGCGCGCCTCATTGAGGGAGGCTGTGGCGGTTTCTAGTTTTTTTTCTGCCATAAATTGCCTACTCTCCATAACCCTTCAGAATTTTCTGTTTCCTCGATACACAGATGCTATGATGACTAGATATTGCTGCCATCTTTATCTAGATAATTATATATGGTCCACGCAATGAGCGTTATGGTTATGCAATAAGCGTAAGTCTTTATGATAATCGATCTAAAACAATGATGGAGTGAAAATTAAATAAATTATTGCCAGACGACAAAGTTGCAGCATATTCAAATGTAACCGGGGATGTGGCATGCTCTGCGCGGAATAATTATGAAGAGTTGAGAAAAAATTAGTAATAATAATAATCGTCCTTCTTCATTCAATTAAGTGATTTTAAAGCCAATAATTCCTCTTTTTCAATAAATTTGCCTGGAATTTAGGGTACGTCCACAATGCAGGCGGTGATAAATCTAACCCTGGTGGTATTCGAACTCGCGATCTTTCATTCGGCCCGCGAAATATTTACCTTGCCTCCACCGAGATCGAAAAAATTCATCTCTACAATTTCATTATGCCAAAATTTATTCAATAATCTCTTCAAATTGTTGGATCCTTGTCTTTTATACTACAAAGGTATGCCTTTTCATTTGTCTTGTGTGTTAGTCTGCAAAATAGTACAACAGTTCATCTCCAACATTTCGAAAATCATATCCTCAGGATTTGAAACTTAATTATGGATATCGGAGCCAAAAATAAACCATTTGATATTTGACCAATAATGGTATATATATATAGAAGATTGCATTCAGTTTCTGATAATACAGTTTTACGTTAAGCCATATATTGCATATATGCGTAGATATTTTTAAATAATTAAGGGAAAGTAGGAGGACATTAAATCGAACATTTTTCTGCACAATAAAACAATCATAATTTTTGAGTAATGATATTCCCATCCCAGCAGGGACAGAAAAAATGTTTCCCGTGCTGGTATAGCTTCCGTGGCACATGTCTGCCTCACGTCTTGCATAAACACCAGGGGATTTTGTCAGTCGTTTGTAGTCCCATCATCTTTTTTTTAAAAAAAAGAAGAGAGCTCTGGAGGTTGGTGATTGTTTTTATAATCAGTGATAATATTTCCAATAGAGTGTTAAGAAAATTCTTTGAATCAAGTAATTACTATCTTTCTAGTAGAACTCCTTCTTTGGAACCTCTTTACGAGTTTAAAAAAATGTGATGGTCCTATCTCCTTCCTGAATCGGAAGTAAAACGGGATTGTGTATATCAATGGAGTTGGTGAAAAAGAAAGTGATGCAAAATATTTTAATGACTATTTACAGGGACTTTTGTTGCGATATGCAGTGGAGTTCCCTATTGTCTATTACAACCTATTGATCCGTTAGGGCTCTTATTAGCAGACAGCTAGACTTCTCTCGCGTGGAGGAATCTGAGTTCAAATATTGGTTAACGAAAGATGCTATGGAGGAATTTAACTCTTACCCATTTTTATGCCGATTATATAATTTCTTAAGTCTATGCACCCCTTTTGGAACTTACAACAGTTCAGGATCATCATTATCCAGGGAAAAGGTTGAAGCGCCTACACGGGATTCGAAACTGCAACCCTCGAAATGGTTAATCTCCTCTGCCGATTGAGGCTGACCTTCTCATCAGATTTTGCAGACTTACTTATACAGGATCGAATTGGAGCGTAGATAGGCTATGGTTGAGGTAGCAGGTAGGTCTACGTTGAAAATTTCGCATATCACCCCGGCATCCTGTGTACCTTCCCCTATTGAATTTTCCTCTTTGTTTCGCAATTAGGCAATTATTTCTTTTCAAGTCTATTAAATACGTATACCAAGTATGAGCTCTGTGCCGCGAATCATTCTTCGGAGTCGTAAAAATATTCTTTTAGCGTGACTTCTCTTGCTCCGATTTATTACAGTGTGAAACTTTGTAAGGTTAACTTTTGTATTTAAATAGGCACGACCCGGGTTTCGTAACGTCTCATGTGGAGAGGTTTCACATAGTCAAGCCTGAAGTTATCAGTTATTAAATTGTGCTTGTTTGGAGAAGTTCGCTGACATAGTTACACTGATGTGGAGGACTTATCTTTTGTTGGAGATTGTGAGGTCTAGATCCATTTCATGGTTTCAAAGAATCGTGTGCTTCACCATTAAATTTCATAGAGGCTCGGTAGAGACCTCAGGCTTGTCGTTTCGAGACAAAAAGCCAGTTTATACGTGATGCATGAAGGATGATGATCTCTCATGACAAGCTAATGAGTATATTAAAATTACATTAAAAATTATTGCTTAGGCATTCAGTTTTAAACTGGCTGGTTTCTGTGTAAAAGTAATTGGTTCAGAGAAGATTATCACGGAGTTTCTTGATAGTTTTTGAGACTCTTTTCGCGTTCACTCTGCCCCTTTGTTCTGCTCGCACCTCGATATGATCATCACGTTATTTATTTCAGTTCGCACCTTGATCGTAGTGCCGTCATCTTTTCCAAAAAAAGAAAAGACGACTGAAGGCTGGTTATTTCTTTTATACTTCCTGATATTTTCAATGTAGGGTTAAGATTATTTGGAGAATTCTGGTTCGTGGGTTACTTCGAATCAAGTTATCCAGCCATCTGTATGCCGTATAATGTGCGTCCTCTTCTAGCTAAACTGTTTTTTGGAATCTCGTTACACCTTAAAAAATGAAAAAGGAGATGGGTAACCTATTTATTCAAAAGTTAGCAATTCTATACTTACATTTTAAATTCTGCCTTAAGTAACTCCCCCAAAAAATGAAAACGATAATTTTATTTTTAATTGTTCAAATACGTCTAAAGACTAGCTATCATGTAAAATATTGAAGAATTGTTTATTTTCCTCATTCGCCAACATATCTCCTTAATTATTGAGTAATTTCTTTTCTGGTTAATTTAGTCTTTCTAGTTAGAGGTTCGTCAAAGCACATGGTTTCAAGTAGATTTTCGTTTAAAGATGTTTCTATCAATAAAATTTTCTCAAAGGAAAATTTGCGAGAGAATAAGTGTATGGAAATTGAAACTGCAACATAAATTCAGGTTATTAATGGCTGCGTATCGCACCAGGAGGAATTACACTTTACCTTTGCTAGTAGGAAGAATAATAGGCATCCTGCAAGGACAAGACGTACACACCCACCATCATGACTCTTGATTCGTTTCTTGTTAAGAATAGCCGTTCCCAAGAAAATATAGCGTTAAGAAATCGTTTTTCTTATCGTGTGGGATGATTTCGGTAAAAAAATCAGAATTTATAATGATTATAAACTATTTATTATTTATGAGGCTATTCATTATGCCGTTTACTAAACCGTAAAATTGTTTAGCGGGTCTAGCTGTCGGATGGGACGATCAATCGTGGCCCATAATCACTAATTAATTATGGTGTTGTGCTTTTCTCTTCTCCTATCTTTCAAATTAATTTTCATACGTTTCAGATACCTGCCAATTACTGCGCCTGAACTGTTAGGTAATGAATATACGGGGATGTGGGAATCGCGCTACCACATAGGTACTACAAATACTCCAGCTCAGTTATGAGTGGGTGATGAAGCAATCATCCTTCAATTTATCCCCTCGACTTTCGGCCCTTTGAATCTGATAGAAGCTTAAAAATTATTTGAAATTGTTTGCAATAGAATGTAAAGTAAATCTATTTACCCTCTATTTCTGGAGGAATATAACTTTACATTTACCGCTAGGAGGAAGAATAGGCTTTCTCCAAGGACAAGACGTTCACACCCAACATCATGGCTCCTGATTTGTTTCGTGGTAAGCATAGTTCTTCCCAAGAATATACGGCATTAAGAAATCGTTTTCTTATCAGATTTTTGATGACTGTAAGTTAATACCGATGAAGAGACTATGTGACTTCCACAGTTCATTAAACATTTAACGACTTCACCTTTGCGACTTTTTTACATTGTACTTGAAAATGGCTTAATAGCCAAAACCGGTCGTTCTATGATAAATAAACTGTGGATGTCACAAAGTCTCTTCATTGCTATTATGGAACTCTTTCACCACGTAGCAGCTTCCAATTTTGATTATATGATTAAAAAATATTCATTAGGCTATTTATTATGTCGTGAAACCATACAATTGTTCAGCGACTCTACCTGTCGGATGGGACGAACAATCGCGGCCCCTGATTGGAATAGAAAGAAGTGGTTTTTTTCAAGACTCACCTCTGATACTATTGTTCCGTAGTCCCTAGTGAGATCGTACTCCCAACCGTGGCGGCAGGATGTCGTCGGCCAGTCCTCCCGGCTTTCGGAAAGATTCACGCCCGTCATCATCTGCAAAAATCATGAAATTTATTTATTAATACATTATTTATTTTAATGTTCGTATGGAATTTTAGGTAGGTAAAATGATAATGATTATGCTAGCCCATTTCATAATATTTGAGTGTTTGTAAGGATAATGGTTTTTCACGCTCAAGTTTATAACCAATCTTGAAGTTGTTGATGGAGGCTTCAACGGAGTGGTGCAGTAGACGCAGCTTGGCTTCCGAGTCGTTAGTTTGTTGTTGCTTTTTTCGAGCCTGGAAAAAACTCTTCCATAAACCGACCAATCAGGACGCACCTGGCCAATACCAAAGCGTATAAAAGACAGGAAAAAACTTGCATCCGACACTTCAAACCTGAAGACGACTGCTACAACGCCGGTGAAACTGTCGTCACGAAGATGACGCGGAGGACGACCCGCAAGCCAAGCTGCGCCAATCTTGAACTTCTGTCTTTTCTTAAGTCTCCTCCTCGCCAGAGAATTATTGATGAGACAATTGCTTCTGGGGTTTTCAGAAAACTCTAACAAAACGTTTGGCGAAAGCTTAATAGAATAATAGCGGCAAGTAGGGAGAAGGTGATTGTTATCTCTTAGAAATAAAGAAATTAGACTTTAAGTCCATATTTTGGCCTACCCTTGGTAGAATGAGTTATATGCTGGCGGTTATGTGCTTTTTTACTCTTATTAAGGTGGAAAGTTCTAGTGGACTTCATCAGCAGACGAATTTTACGGGAGAAGCATAACCGAGAAAACATATCGCTCTTTACTGGTTAGCAAAGGTCAGCTTAGAGCCCCCTCAGAGTCAAGATGGGATCAATATCTCGAAAAGTGAATTTTTTAATGGAAATATTATGCAAATGATTACGTATTGTGAGTACTCGGTAACGAGCTCGTGGCTGATGACGCGAACGGCTTTCCCGTAGGTGGATTTCCTCAAGTGCAATTCATCCTTGGGGCCGCTACCCACAGTCTTAAGGCCTTTCCCCGCACCTGATTCCATGCCAAGGACACTAATTCCAGTCGTCACCTGCAAGCCTGTTTTCAGACGTTCGCCGCTTCTCGTGCTCTATGAAGCTGTTACTATCGCTAAATCCGAAACCGCGGAAAAATGTGCCAACGGTGGTTATGCTGAAGTTCATGGTCAAGAGATGCTCAAGTGGAAGGCCTTCGTGTTCTGCATGGCATCATAAATTACTCTCACCAGAAGATCTTTCGAGGGATCGGGTTGGTGTGGAGGCTAGAGTGTTTCCTTTCCACCCCGTGGGCTCGGGTTCAAATCCCGACGTTGGCAGAGAATTTTCATAAACTGTCCGATCCCTGCTTGAATGTTGTGTGGAGGACATTTCAAACACAACACTCCGTCCGTCGGATGGGACGTTAAGTCGTGGTCCACTTGGCGCCTTTCGTCAAGAGCAGGCTAATGACGACGCGACGCCGGGTTTCTCCATACTCTCCCTTCGGTACCCTTCCCTCATAGCGTAAATCCACTCAGCATGTCGGTCACCTCCTCCAAATACCATACTATACTAAATGAATCCTCTCCTCACCATGCCCAACCCATATGTCTCTCATGGAGTAAATGAAGTGCCTCTTCATAAGTCTGAATGAATTTCCTCCGCAAATACTTAAATATTGTCCACGGGAGTTCGGGGTGCTATTTCTGAACATATATCATATAGTCCAGGAAATGAAGCTCATAAAAGTGAAAAACCTTGCAATTTTTTCAAACTGAATCGATTTGCACCTAAATTTGGGATTAGACAAATTATACCCCCCACTTCAAAATCTATATTATGCCGAAGGGCGCTTTTTATTTTTTAGGGGTGAAAACTACCCCTAAAAGCTGGAACTTAAAAAATTATTTTTTAAAGCTAAATACGTGTAAAATTTAGTTTAAATTATACGTACAATTATATTTTTATGTGTGGAAAATAATTTTAAGGTGTTTCAACCCATAATAATCAACCCTTATTGGGGGTTAATGTAAAAAAGAATTTTCAAACTGAATCGATTCGCATAAAAATTTGTGTTTATACTAATCATACCTCTTTTAAATTTTTTTTTCAAACCGAATCGATTTGCATAAATATTTGGGATTAGACTAGTCATACCCCCTTCTTCAAAATCTATACTATGCGGAAGGGCGCCTTTTATTTTTTAGGGGTGAAAACTACCCCTAAAAGCTGAAACTTAAAAAATTATTTTTTAAAGCTAAATACGAGTAAAATTTAGTTTAAATTATTTGTATAATTATTTTTTTTGTTTGGAAAATAATTTTAGGCGTTTCAACCCATAATAATCAACCCTTATTGGGGGTTAATGTAAAAAAAATTATTTACCCTAAAAATAAAAATTATTTATCACATTGTATCTTCTTATTCACTTTCTTACTCCTTTTATTCTGTATTCTCTTTTTTCTCTCATGATTTTAATCACAGCACAGAAAAGATATAACAATTGGATAAACAGAACAAACTTCGTCATGGTGACATAAACAAATAAATGCACATTTATGTAGACATTACATGAAACACAATCAAACCGAGACTGTATGGCTTCCAGTCTTCCCACCACATGCATGCTCACAGGTCACTGTGAGCGAGAGCACACATACTCACATCTATATATACATCTTATGGGTATGTGTGTTTATTTTGTAGCAAATTTGAGTGTATCGTTAGCTTCTAACGTAAAGTACACAAAGTATATGCTGATTATGAGGAATGTTATGCTCTGAATTGTGGATTTCGAATTTTTCGAAAATAAATTTGATTAGTATTTCAAACATAGCTCCTTTATTTTTTATGATAGCAAGTTCATTTAAATTGTATTTTGTAGGGTTTTTACTGACTACAAGTTCATGTGAATAAAATTTTTTTCGAGTCATTAATTTTGAAAGGGGAGGGATTTAAGGGTTTAAATAAGGTGGAGCTCCCTTGGAAATAGAGGTTTTAATTATCAATATCTCACCAAATATTTATTGTATAGAAAATTAAAACACACCAAAATATTTTAAAATATAGAAGATAAACTTTATTACTCTTGCATTTTTTTCATATCTCCAGTTTTTTTGGAGTTATTTTGAAAAAAGAGCATTTTTAACGAAATTGTAGAAAATGACTTTTCACTTTTTCCTCCATTTTTTCAATATTTAGCGTTGTAAATTTAAAAAACTTCTAGGATCAATTAAGAATACTTAAATAAAGAGAAATACTGAAGGGCATTGATCAATTTTGTCTAGTGTGGTAATAAGGAGTTGTTTTCACTAATTTTTTCGTACAAAAAAGTAGGGACTGATCTTATTTTTAATCATAACTCGCTCAAATTTCATGGTAAAAAATATTTTTTCTCATTATAAGAAAGTTTTTTAAAAACACTTTTAAACAACTTACATAATATTTCCTCGAAAATTACATTTTTCCCGCTATTTGGTATTGAATCTTTCAAATTTAGCGTATGACAAACAATAGATAACCATCAACAAGTTGTAGCTCGGTCCGAATTGGTCATAAAGGAAATATAAAATAAGATTTTTATTTAATTTTTTACAAGCTACAGTTTTGTTATTCACAATTTCCTAATAAAATTAATACTTTTCAAGTTATTTGCCTATAATCGATTAAAATCGTTGATTTTTTCGTCAAAAAACTGTTACTTTCAATCGCAAATAACTCGAAAAATATTAATTTTACGCAAACAATGGTAGGAACATTTTATTCTTAGAATTTATTTTTCTATCGATTCCTGTGGTCAAAATATAATTAAAATTTTCCACCCCCGAGATGGGGTGGAAACCACCCCCAGGGTAAAAGCGCCCGTCGGCATGATATAGATTTTGATTCTTGGTATATGCCCTACTTATTGTGAAAATTTCAAGAAAATCGATTCAGTTTGAAAAAATTGCAAGCCAAAACGCTTCATTTCCTGGACTAATATGCCAGTTCACTGAATTAAATATTCAATCTGCGACACAGCCGTGTACATTGTTCTTAACCTTTTTGCCATTCCAGAGAAATAAGGTGAACAGTATTAAAATAATTTTCAATGAATATTCAAAGAAATAATAAAATAAATAAAATAATAAATTATCATTTTACTACTCCTATCTTGCTCCATATCTGAACAACAAACTGGACAAGCAACGATAATCGGAGCATTCTCCTCGTTATCAGTATAGTTAAGTGGTGTTAAAAATTAAATTTGAGATAAAATTGATGATAAAAAGCAAGTAGCCGGGAATCTTGGGATAATAATGAGGTGGTTGCCAGAGTGACCGATCCCTGCTGGAATGATGTGTGGAGGACTTATCTAGCTCATCACTCCGTCCGATGGATGGGACGTTAAATCGTGGTTGCCTTGTCGCCTTTCGTCGAGAGCAGGCTACTGCCGACGCCGGGTTTCTCTACACCCATCCTTCCATACCCTTCCCTCATGGCACAAATTACCTCAGCTGTCGGTCACCTCCTACAAATACCATACCTAGAAATAAAAGTCAACTTAAAAAAATACAATCTTGAATCTTGAGCCGACAACTAAAATTCAGTGGAATAGAAGCTGGCTTAAGCTCGGTAAATATGTGTTCCCGATAGTATAGTCAGTTATCACGGAGTGAACACATTATCGTAAACAAGCCCGAAATGTGCGCAAATAAAATAAGTAACATTTACTCTACATTCCTAAAAGCTTTTGATAGAAATGGGTTTAGTTTTTTTGCACCAAGAAAAGATTTACATTTGATACATCAGTGACATCAACAACCGGACATTTAGGTTGACTACCGCTAAAACCTCCTAAGGATTAATTGCGAAGCCTAAACGAAAACCCTACAGGTGACTATGTAACTATGTGACCAGGACCTAACCGTTGAATCGGGCACAAAGCCGAAATATCATCGGTGCATTCTTTTCAGAGCAGGCTCAGGACAATACTGGGTTTATCTCCTCCCGTTCTAATCTACTCTTCCTGTGGGGCGTAAATAACCGTAACTATCGGTCGCGTCCTAAAAATATCAAATGTTAACTAGATCACTGTTAAAGAATGGAATTTTCATACATATAAACTTTTTAACCCGTACATAACACTGCGGACCGTAGAATCGGGCACTATGACGAGATTCCCTTGGTGCAGTTTATTCATAGCAAGCTCAGGACAACGCCAGGTTTCTCTCCACCTGTCCTCATCTGCTCTTCCAACATGGCATAAATAATCATAGCTGTCAAAAGGCCCGGAACCTGGGCGGGGCAGAGTGGGCACGGGCTCCGCGCGGCATATTTCAGGGGGCGGCAAAATATGAAAAGTTTATTTAAAAAAGTTATTTAATTTTTCTAATGAAATTTTTTAACAGTAAATATCAATTTATCAATTATTTAAGAATAATGTGAATAAAGCTTCATATTAGCAAACATGCGGTGCGTAATTTCTACTACAGCATCTCAAAATAATATGTTAAGGAGGTTTTATACTTTAGGGATGGGGGAGGTGGGAGCGAGGGGAGGTCAGGTGATGGGGGGCGGAAAACTAATCTTTGCCCCACTGAGAAAACTCCTAGTTCCGGCCCTGGCTTTCATTCAAAGCAATGCCATTATCAACAAGGAAAAAAGAGAAAACCTAACACACTACCGACAAAGCTTCAATATTGCTCACACGATTAAAAACATCTATTAATGTCGATGATTCCCGAGGTTTAATACTTTGGTTGTGAAGTATATAGCATTTTAATTAAACGAAATTTTCAGGTAAAAAGTCAAATCTATTGGATTTGGCTTCTGGGGCATTCAATGCAGGTATATATATTTAATCTGAAATGACTGTTACAAGGTTAAAAATTAATAGCTCTAGAGTAAGCTTGCATATTTACCATAAAGTTAAGAACAGTACAACATATCTTAGCACAAAATTTACTGCTCGATCGCACTTTTCTCTCAAATCTTCCTTAGTTTTATACACGAGAAGATAAGAAGGCATATGGGTTAGAGGGAGCTGCGAGAGGGAGCTCTATAGAGCCCGCGAGTCCTTACTGGCGACAAGTGGGCCCGAAAAATATGGCTCTCCCTGTTAGGAGCAAATTCCTCCCTTTTTTGATGCTTTTACGAGCTCTTTTTGCATGCCATCCTCTAATTTTTTTAACCTGAATAAATTATGATGATGACATCCTTTAAATCCGAAATTTAACCTTACTCTTTCAATTGCTAGGTTTAATCCATTTTTCAATTGCCAGGTGTCAGATTTTTTTAAAATTTTGATTGCTATGTTTCGGAAATTGTTGGGAACGACAATTCATCGATGCAAAACGTGACCACAGCTCTTCGGTATCGAACCTTAATGCGACACTGCCTGCAATTAAGCCTGTAATTTTCGACCAATCACTATGCGAAGACTTTTCGCGAGGTGGGTGAATCAAGAAGAAAAGATTATGAAATGTCTAGGGAAAACGATAAACGGTCACAATAAGCGAGCAAGAAGCTGCTAAAGAACGCACCGGTAGGTTTTGAAGAAAGTAATGGAAAATGGAGAATATGGAGACAATTGATTGGTATTGTTTTTGCACCCTTCTCTTAGTGCTTGTTTGATAAGTATCTAAGACGTCCACGGTAATGTACCTAAACGCGCGAATGTATGTTGAAGTCACTCAGTAGTGCATGAACTAAAAATCCTGGATCTGAGAGTTTGGGCTTCACGTTTTAATTATTTTTTCTCTCACGTTACGCGCATTTTCCGGCTAAGATTTCCGCTGCTTGCACGAATGGGAGTACACAACGCCTTTCATTAGGAGTAGGCTAATGCCGACTTCGGGTTTCTCTCCGCCCTTCCGTCATGGCGCGAATGGCCTTAGCTGTTGGTCGTATCCATATACCATACCATACGAGAAGATCTCTCGGGTTTTACTCCGGGATATGTCATACTCGTTATCCTACGTTTCGACAGGCTGCTCCGCCATCCTTGTCAAGGTTCCAGGAATCCCTGTGTCAGTCATGTCAATCAACAAGCAATCTAAATTACATATATTCCTAGATCCGTATAATGACGGGCGAAACGGTCGTCGAGACATTGGTATAATCCATGAAGAACCTAAGCCAGTCTAAAACCTGAGAGAACGTATATATATTGTTAGCTGGGGACAAAATAGGCATGGTAATAACCCCTCTGTTTAGTGTGAAGGCATATGCTGTGTGTTGAGGTTTAATATTCACGCCTTTCAGATTTCTCATCCCTGTAGACAATGGTTCTGGGACGATAGTTTCGTCGGCGTATTTCGGCTTTTCGTCTCTTTGTTCGTTGATTTAATATACTACAGAAGTTGTATGATTAAATGTTCAAAGATGCGACTACATAAAAGAAAGCAAGTACAAAAAAAATAATACAATGTTTAAAAAATAACTATGAAAAATATGTTTTTATTATTCCATGTAAATTAAATAAAATTGTATTAGATGTAAGTTTCCGTTCACACAAACCCAACACTACACACACAACACATTCAAAGGCGCAAGATAAATAATCTGTTGTGAACTGGCTGGTTAAGGTATATGGCTCATCGGCACAGCTGAATCGCGCCTGCGGCGCGTCAAATAGTGAGTTGAGATGCGACTACCGGGTTAGCAATGACAATATTTATCCGGAACAGATTGAAAAATGGAGGTGGTTACCGGCCTCAGAAAGCTCAAGTGCTGCAAGCCAATTTTTATTGTATTTGAATCGTTTTTTGTTCATGGAAAATGATTGAACAGATTTTTTTGCAGTTTCAACTTCCATAAATTTATTCCTTCGCAAATATTCCTTTGAGAAGGTTATATTGATGCAAAATTCTTTTGATCAAAAATCTACGTTGACTGTGATTAGTAAAAAGGAATTTGGATTGTCAGCTTTATATTATTTGGCTGGGGTTATTCTAGACGAACTTTCCACTGGAGTAAAAACATTGTAAATCCCGCAATAGGATGAGGACCTTGATTTTGAATATTTATTATATTTTAATTCTTTACTTATACCCATTGCTCATCACTTTCAAAGGTGTCTTCATCTTGATAGTAAATAATGTAATAATGGAAACGTGAATTAATATTTGAATTTGCGCTACATTTTGTTTGTAATCGCTCACGATGAAGTTTTTCTGAAGTAAAACCAAGGGTACCAGTGGACGGGGTTTTATCTCTTGTGGTTGTTGAGTCATTAGGTCGATCAGCAGAGCGAATTAAGAACTTCCAGATTCCAATTATGGCTATCTTTTCAATAATGCTGGCAGAGTTTGATTTAAATTCTCTTCAAAGGAAGGGAAAGTTACTTCGGGCGCTACGCAATGAAAATATCTGATTTCTAATATTTCTGGTGGTTATAACATTAATTTTTGAAAAAATTTCCCACTCACTATAGTTTATTCTTCGATACAGTTCTTTATGGTTACAGTGAGTGTCAGTAACTTGGCCAATGTATCGGATGTAGGACGTGTGTAACTGTTCAGACGAGGTGTCTAAGCCAAGTAACGATGGGAGAACAAGTTATAAGAATCCGTCCTTCATCTCAATAGGCAGCATATAAGAGTACGCTTCATAGTTAAAGTAATGTTCTAAAACGGTGGTTCGAAAATATGCGGGTGTTAAAGTACTGTTGCCCTAAGTGTTTATTTATTTAGCGTGATCATGAGCTTATCGAAGCTTCTTGCTACATGGTTGTTTGAAAATACTTACGCAGAGAAAATTAGTACGACTTAATTCGTGTATTTCTATGATTCGAGTACTTTTAAACGGGTTCTGTTGCTTTATCAGAAAATTATGCGAATTTTGCCTAACTAGCCACACTTCACCTTCAGATTTTTAGTCATTGCATAAACTGATACAGGCTTACGTGGGTGAATGATGATATCCCAACGATGATATGCAGTTTGATTGCTGTACACAATGCCAGCTACGTCACACCATCCTTCTAGTATAAGTCTTCATGTCACCGGATGTTTTGCCTGCAAGGACTCAGATATGGAGATAATGTGGTTTGAAAGTTTTATGCTCACCTTTGAGTGGCGCTGCAAGATAACTTCAATGAGTTTACTTTCGGAAAGACCCTCTTGTCTTCGAAGAGAGTAAACTCTTGTCGCTAGTTCACGCTTTGATGACCCTGCGTTCCCATATTAATGAGAATCAAAATATGACACCCAAGTGAACCATGTTTCTTTACCATGGTCGTAAGGGAATGGAAATATACTTTCGGAAAGCGCCTATCGCCAATTGAAAAGATTTACTTTCATTCGGGGAGTGTTCGTAGTTACTGGGTGCGGCCTCTCACTGCTTGGGTGCATTCATTAATTACGTGAGACGTTTAGAGGGTAGGAGTTCAACCCGATTTTCACCCAATCTCACGTGGGGGAGAGGGGCGTCCAGCCAAATATCACGTACCCGACGATTTGATCTTTGGATTTTTCTCTTTTATAGCAAAATCTTCCAAAATCGTTGGCTTATTGCATTATGGTTTCGTTAGTGGTGAGCCCTGGTCGCTCCCATAGCGGCGAGGGTATTCCCTAACCAAAATTTTCCGATTCCTATCATAGCACTGCGCCATAGCCGGAGAGCAAAGCCCGAACTTTGAACATTAAGAGGTGTTCGCTCTTGACTAATTTAAGTAAACCGGGACTAGCCAGGGTGAACACTTTACGGAGTTACCCGAAATGCACAAATTGCTAGAATTTTCGTCCTGAACATTTACCTAGCCATGAACAATGTGATAAAAGACGAATTTATAGATCTAAAAAAATGAATAGCGTCGATCTATATAATTCAACGTTACATTTTTTAACCTAATCTGAGTTAATGGTCAACGGTCCACTGGAAGTGCTTAACATCCTTCAGGGAAGCTGATTCGTGGCTGATATATGCGGTTTGTTTTAAATCGGTGAGCACCCTTCATTGAAAGCAGCGATAGTGTGGGAACTACTACACACTGCTATACTCAAAATTGGTGGTCGTTTAATATTTCACTATGATTTATGCATATGGTTTTCATGCATTGACATTTACGGTATTTTATATGGAAGCTTTTGGAGATAATTATGAGACTTTTTATAATTTTAAAAGTTTCTCCAATTTGCGTGAAATGAAGCCAGTATGTTTGATACAAGAATCCTACAGTAAGTCATTAGAATTTCCAATAGATTGCTCTTTTAGTACAAAAAATTTATTTTTCCTAGTAAGCAGCAGTCGTGACTAGTTAACCGCTAGAGTTGAAGCTGTATCCATGCCAAAGTTTCATTTTTGTTGCCGATTCAGATGACAACTTTCATTTGTTCATAAAAATAGAAAAAAAGTGAGTTTTGTGCGGTGATGAAACACTTAATTTTGAAAGGGTTAACGCTCAAAGAAATCAAAGCTAAGTTACGTGAAGTTCATGGGAAATCTGCTCCTGTGTTTGAAACTGTTTAAAATTGGGAAAATTAATTTAAACTTGGTCATGTATAAAAAAAATGAACATCATTCCGGACACCCTGTGGAAGTGTCTACCCCGGAAATAATTGACAAAATTCACGATATTGTCTTAAGTGATAGACAAATCAAAGTGCGCGATATAATTGAGGCCACAGGCCAAAGGTTTGCATCGAACGAGTTGGTCATCACCCAAACAAATGCCTATTTTTATGAGATTCCCAAATTCCTCTTTTTGAACGGCTTCAAGTATTTAGAAAAATGCGTGGAAGAATTTATAGAGCTGTAAGGAGACTACGTTGAAAAAAAACGAAGTAATATGTTTTTCTACCTTATTCTAAAGATTTATTGAACGATATTTATTATTTCTTTACGACAGGTTTTATTTTTTCGCCATCTACTACTACTCATGCAATGATAGTGGCTGCCAAAATTGATTCTTTCATCTTCCGTTTTATTAGCGTGTGAGGCTTCTCGGCCGGTAACTTTATGATTTAACTAGTCTCTCGATTCACACTGTAATTACCTCCGTGAAGTTGACGTCATACACTCTGCACCGACTGTACTGATAGCCGCCGTCTCGGTGCTCCAACGGTATCGAGATGTTCTTCCTCTCCTCCATATCCAAGTCCATCAACTCGGGGACCTTACACCAGTGCTCCGGAGTAAGTGCCAAGAAACTGCCAAGAGAGAAGGAATGACTTAGATAAAGAGACTTAAACTTTCTAGCATATCTGTGCCGTGAATCGAAGCTAAAGCTATAGAATTTTCTAATACATAGGTATTAGGTACAACAATTCATGCAATAGGATTGAATTATAACGAAAGATTTAAAGCTGAATGATTATATTTGTTCTAAAAGATTTTATGATATGCCTTTGCTGATGATATTGCCTTAAGTAACGATAGTGAAAATTGGGACATTGTAAAAAACAATATGCAAATTGATTTGGTTAATCTTAGGAATTGGTTAGAAGCAAATAAATTAAAAATGAATGTAAATAAAACTAAATACATTTGCTACAATATTTGTAACAGGTATATAATTGACTGGGATTTATATTACCACTCAAAGGATTGTCACATGTATGAGTTTTCGGATTGTTTGCTCGTACAGCGGGTGTCTAGTTTCAAGTATCTGGGAATAATCCTGGATGAGTGTTTAAAATGGCGTCAACATGTTGAAAATGTTGCAAATAGTATGAGGCAAACTATATCAAATTTTTATTTCATCCGTAACAAATGCCCAACATATTTTTTGAAACTCATTTATAACGCCCTAGTAAATACCAGGCTAAACTACGGTGTGTTTAGTTGGGGTGCAGCTTATAAAAATTCTATAAGATCCATTGTTGTATTGCAAAAAAGGCTTATTAGAGTAATTTTTAAAAAAGAGCCTTTCCTTTATTTTATAGTATAGGCTTGCTTCCCTTGAGACATCTTTTCATTTACAAGGTTTTACGTCGATTTTTCATGAGAAGTGGAAATACGGGGTTATTATTATACAACCATCCTTCCTTCACCCTACGAAGATCACGTACTACTTTACCTAGGACTAACCTTACGCTGTATAAACGTTGTTTCTTGTTTATAGGGCCAAAAGTGTACAACTTATTACCCGTATCATGTCTGAAAGCAAAAAATAATAACGTAATTATGAAAAATATTCAGTCTTGGCTGTTTAGAATGCAAAGTGTGGAGGATTTTTTTCTATGATGTAATACCATGTAATATATGTACGTACTTGTTTCAATTCAAATGTTGTGCTTGCTTCAATTCAAATGTTTATATGTCAGCATGACCCTATGCAAATGACGGTAGCCAAAAAACAGGTTGTCCTTAATGGCTACCTAAAGTTACTCCGTTTTATGTATTAATTCTATTCTGTACTTTTATTTTTTGGAGTAATAAAAAAATATTATTATTATAAAAAAAAAAGAATTGAGTGGAGAGCCCCGTCAAACCAATTTTAGGATCGATGAATGATGAATAAATGGAATAGGTAAAGAAGGATGGGAAAGAAAAGGAATACGTAGGTGTGAAAAGATTAGCTGATATGAAAATTGAGGGAACAAATGCATCAAACCAATCTTAGGATTGTTGACTAGTGATGAATGATGATTATGACATATGGTTATGTTATTTAATCCTAAGTGAAATGCCGTGATATTCAGCCCCTTATCAATGGCAGAAATGAATGAATTATCCTCCAATGCAGTATGATTCAAATTTTTCTATCGTGTGGGTAAGTTCCTTACGATACTCCACCATTTATCTAGCTTTTGTGTTGGAAGCCGCTTACCCAAGAATGACTCGCATGGATTCGGAACCCGTGGGAAATGTAAAAAGTCTCTCAACGCTACATTAAATCGGTGAAGAGAGACGTTAGGTTTTACAAAGAAAAGGTGAAATTCAGTAGTGTACGAGTCATTCATCTCATTTATGGAAATTGCATTAAAAAATTTAATCTAATTAGGTGAAAACGAGTTTCTGATGGCGTTTTTCATATTCTGGCCACATATTTTACTATCCAATAAATAGTATGTTGGACCGAACTGTGTTCTGACATATCCATTTTTTCTTTTTGCAGCTACGGCCCTCACTATTTTAACTCTGCGAGCAGGGGTCTGTGTTTAATATCCTCCTTTGATAATCTTTCCGAACAAATTAAAACGTTTACATTATCAGTGATGGCAAAGTGTAATAAATAACTAACATATTACAAAAATATTGTAGTTTCTGTTTAGTGATGCGTATAAACTCAGTAATACGACCTCAGAATTATTTTTTTCTCTCCAATGTTTTCCAACTGTTCCCACCGGTTCACGGTTCATAGGTATTCCCTTCCTTTTTTTCTTTTGCTATGGAATATAACGAAATCTTTGTATAATTTGATCTGTGTATAATTTTGATCATACCTCCTTTCCGTTATTTTAATGGATCACTAAAAGTAGCAATATTAATATTGAAACAGTCCGGTAAGGTATTCCTAAGCGAGAATCCGTGTCTGCCAGCGGTGTTAAGGCTTATGAAGTAGGCAGGCAAAATACCCGACTCTTATAGGTGTTATCTGAGCAATAGAAAGAGCTAATATGGTACAGGCTTAGGCAGTGTAGAATGGATGCACGTTGAAAAGCGTTTGCCGAATGTCCCATCTTGCAAATCGCTTGATTATTGATCGTGCCGAGTGGTAGTGAAAACTTAAAAGACAGTTGTAAATCCTTTTATTTTCAAATATTTCGTTGTAGATTCGCTGTGGATAAAAGTGAGTGACATTGCGCATGTAATATTATTGCTCTTAATTGCTATCGGGTGAAATTATTATTAAAAGCGTACTAGAAGTAACTATGACGGACATTGAGTTACGTGATGATATTATGATGATATGATTTTATGAATAATGCATATCAGTAAAATAATCAGTATCTCCTTAGAAGATATTATATTACAGATGGGAGATTAGGTTTACTACATTTGATAGATATTGCAGTTATCACTAAAAATTTATTCGATATACATTTCATTTCTCGTAATTTTTTCGAAAGTATGACCATGGATAGTGGTAAATGAAAAATTATAATGCCATGTTTCTGTTATCATGAAATTATGAATGTGCTGATGAAATTAGGTCGTTGTGGCTATTCCTAGTTATTAAGATGACTAAAGATAATTTGAATGAACAGATAATTATTTGTAGCAAAAATTTTTCCACAAGAGGCAGTGCATGTGCCTTGGAAATATATTCCGCGGAATATGTGAAGGTATTAGGATATAATGTCACTCAGTTGTATTCCGGAAAGGTTGTTCTTATTAACGACCTATGTTAACACTTAACAAGTCATTATCAAAGTAATGGCTAGTAATTAGTAGACCATGACAGTCACTTGCATAGAGTTGAAATCCTTGTCGATATTTTGAAAACCTTATGTGGAGCATTATTACGTGAATTATCGCTCTGTGGTTCCATAAATTGAAGCGTTACAGGATTTAGTATGTGAAGCATAATCTCCTCATTAAACAGTCCTAGTGTTATCGGTGCTATTAGCTTGTATTCATGGACTTGAAAGGCAAATGTAGTAATATTAGTGCTACAGCACTAATCTACTTCTTAGTGAAACACTTAAAACAAAGGAAACGCATTGGGATAAAAAATGTTAGAATTTCTCTACGGCTGATACCGGCCGGCACTCGATTTCCATCGCTTGCCTTTTTTGAGTGCTGAAGAGATAGGTTTGACCTTGCGGAAAAAGGAATCAGCCCGGAATATCTATTAAATCTAGCATGGTTGTTCAAATCGATATTTTTTTGCGGAGGCGATGTGAAGTCTGATGGTCATGATAAATGGGACAAGTGTTCAAGATACGCGGTGGTGTGTTCGTAGTAAAAAGTTTCTCCGTATGAAAAGTCAATTATTTCGATTTTAATATAGTCAACATTTGATATTTTTCGTAGGCGTCCGACAGCTATGGTTATTTACGCCATGTAGGAAAAGTAAAATAAGACGAGTGGAGATAAGGATGGTATTGCGCTGAGCCTGCCCTGAGAAAATGTTCAAAGGGGTTCTCGGCTTAGTGACCACGTTTGGTGTCCCGGTCACATTGCACAGGATTTGATTATAGCTAAGAAATTACTTCTGAAAGGAGTTAGCGGCAATTTTACCTAAAGTCCCGGACGTTAATGCCGCTGAAATATCAAGTGCAAATATTTTCTTGAACAAAAAACTTTATCCTTATATCCCTCAACCCTATATATGCCTAAGAAGGTAGATAAATTAAAAATTACTTATTTTATTTGCGTACATTTAGGACTTTCATTTGAGAATATATATATTCGCTGTGTAGTAATTAACTATGCCATCGGGAACACAAATTTGGAGAGCTTAAGCAGCTTGTATATATCTGAATTTTAGTGGTCGGCTCAAGATTGTCCTAACCATAATTAAATAAAAAGTTGCGATTTTCCACGACTATAAACTTTTATTCTGACCTACGTTTCGAATTTACGATATCATCTTCAGCGTACGAAATGGTTGCAGTTCCAATGGTACCTCGAAGATGAGAGAAGTAACATCGAAACCTACGTCGGAATAAAAGTTTATAATCGTGGAAAATTGAAAGTGTTTATTACAATATGGAAAAATTATACTCTCCATTACGCTTGGTTATTCTGATTATAGAGTCCTAACTCTTTTCTTGAGTCGGCTTACGTAGATTGAATAAACAGAAATTATGTAGTAAAGTGAATCTTTTCTCGCTGTGAACTCCCATTCGTGCAATCAGCGGAAATCTTAGCCGGAACATGCGCGTGACGTGAGAGATAAAATTCTTCAAAAGTGAAGCCCAAACTCTTAGATCCGATATTTTTAGTTCATGCACTACTGAGTGACTTCAACATACCTTCGCGCATTTAGGTACATTACCGTTGACGTCTTAAATACTAATCAAACAAGCACTAAGAGAAGGGTGCAAAGACAATACCAATCAATTGTCTCCACATTCTCCATTTTCCATTACTTTCTTCAAAACCTACCGGTGCATTCTTTAGCAGCTTCTTGTTCGCTTATTGTGACCGTTTATTGTTTTCCCTAGACAGTTGATACTCTTTTCATCTTGATTCACCTACCTCGCGAAAAGTCTTCGCATAGTGATTGGTCGAAAATTACAGGCTTAATTGCAGGCAGTGACGCATTATTGTTCGATACCGAAGAGCTGTGGTCATGTTTTGCAACGACGAATTGTCGTTCCCAACAATTTCCTAAACCTAGCAATTAAAATTTTAAAAAATCTGACACCTGGCAATTGAAAAAGAATTAAACCTAGCAATTGAAAGAGTAAGGTTAAATTTCGGATTTAAAGGATGTCATCATCATAATTGATTTAGGTTAAAAAAATTAAGAGGATGGCATGCAAAAAGAGCTCGTAAAAGCATCAAAAAGGGAGGAGTTTGCTCCTAACAGGGAGAGCCATATTGCCCACTTTTCCTGAGGACTCGCAGGCTCTACAGAGCTCCCTCTCGCAGCTCCCTCCAACCCATAAGACCTCTTATCTTCTCGTGTATAAAACTAAGGAAGATTTGAGAGAAAAGTGCGATCGAGCAGTAAATTTTGTGCTAAGATATGTTGTACTGTTCTTAACTTTATGGTAAATATGCAAGCTTACTCCAGAGCTATTAATTTTCAACCTTGTAACAGTCATTTCAGATTAAATATATATACCTGCATTGAATGCCCCAGAAGCCAAATCCAATAGATTTGACTTTTTACCTGAAAATTTCGTTTAATTAAAATGCTATACACTTCACAACCAAAGTATTAAACCTCGGGAATCATCGACATTAATAGATGTTTTTAATCGTGTGAGCAATATTGAAGCTTTGTCGGTAGTGTGTTAGGTTTTCTCTTTTTTCCTTGTTGATAATGGCATTGCTTTGAATGAAAGCCAGGGCCGGAACTAGGAGTTTTCTCAGTGGGGCAAAGATTAGTTTTCCGCCCCCCATCACCTGACCTCCCCTCGCTCCCACCTCCCCCATCCCTAAAGTATAAAACCTCCTTAACATATTATTTTGAGATGCTGTAGTAGAAATTACGCACCGCATGTTTGCTAATATGAAGCTTTATTCACATTATTCTTAAATAATTGATAAATTAATATTTACTGTTAAAAAATTTCATTAGAAAAATTAAATAACTTTTTTAAATAAACTTTTCATATTTTGCCGCCCCCTGAAATATGCCGCGCGGAGCCCGTGCCCACTCTGCCCCGCCCAGGTTCCGGGCCTTTTGACAGCTATGATTATTTATGCCATGTTGGAAGAGCAGATGAGGACAGGTGGAGAGAAACCTGGCGTTGTCCTGAGCTTGCTATGAATAAACTGCACCAAGGGAATCTCGTCATAGTGCCCGATTCTACGGTCCGCAGTGTTATGTACGGGTTAAAAAGTTTATATGTAGGAAAATTCCATTCTTTAACAGTGATCTAGTTAACATTATATATTTTTAGGACGCGACCGATAGTTACGGTTATTTACGCCCCACAGGAAGAGTAGATAAGAACGGGAGGAGATAAACCCAGTATTGTCCTGAGCCTGCTCTGAAAAGAATGCACCGATGATATTTCGGCTTTGTGCCCGATTCAACGGTTAGGTCCTGGTCACATAGTTACGTAGTCGCATTTAGGGTTTTATTTTAGGTATTATAGGCTTAGTAATTAATCCTGAGGAGGAGTTAGCGGTAATTAACCTAAATGTCCGGTTGTTGATATAACTTAAGTATCAGATGTAAATATTGTTTTGGTGCAAAAAAACTTAACTCAATCCATCTAAGCTTTTAGGAATGTACTGTAGAAGGCAGTAGAATTGCGCAGGCGAGGAGGGTTTTCTTCAAAAAGAAGAATCTTCTTACAGCTGAGAGTACAAATATAGAAGTAAGGAAACATTTCATCAGATGCTACTTATGGATTATGTTTCTCTATGGAAGCGAGGCTTGGAGGTTGACAGCAGCAGAGAAGTCAGCAGTGGAAGTATTCAAAATGCGGTGCTACCGAAGAATGATGAAGATAAAATGGATCGACCATGTAAGTAACGCGGAAGTGCTAAGAGGAGTGGGAGATAAGAGAAGTCTTCTGAGAATCTTAAGCAGAAGACGGAACAACTTAGTTGGCCACATGATGACCTGATGAAAACAATCGTAGAAGGACAGGTGTAAGGGAAGAGGGAGTAAGGGATGGCCCCGAATGTGTTATTTAAGACAGCCCACCAGGACACTCTAGCCACCACACCAACCCGATCCCCATAGGCTTTTATTTGAAACTTTCAAGGAGCATATCATGGCTACAAGTAATCGCCGTCTATTGAATTATCGACTTGATTCAACCAACTATAGAGCGTATAAAATTCCGGATTTTTTAAAATTACCGTCTATTTTTTTGTTTTTAGGGCCATATTTTTCCATAAAAATCATTACCAATAATGAACTCAAAGTTGTCAAGTCTCAGGGTGTATCTTATTGTTCATTTGCTTATCAGGAGCATAATCAAGTTCATTCTTCACCATTGACTAATATGAGAATGTATGAAATTTGTAGCAATGGCTGAAATGCTATTCTATTACAGCTGCTTACCTTCATTGACGCTGACAACTTTTTCTAAGAAGAGAATGTAGTCATCGCGTTCCCAATGATCAGTTATTTTTAGTAGGGATATGGAACGAGTGAATTAATAAATCATCATCATAATCATGATTCAACAATCCAAAGATTGGTTTAATTCAGCTCTCCATTCCTCTCTCCTATCCGCTTGTCTTTTCATAGCGGCGTATTTATTCTCTTTTACATCCTTTACAACCTGTCCTATGTAACTCATTCGGGGCCGTCTCTTGCCCTTCTTCCCTTCCACTTTTCCTTCTACGATTGTTTTCATCAGGTTTTTATGAATGTAGGTACAGTAAATGTTACTTTTTTCTTAGCGCACACTTTGGGCTTGCTTATGATAATTTATTCGCTCTGTAATAACCGACTATGCCATCGGGAACACAAATTTTCCGAGATTAATCAGAGAATTAATCGATGGTGACGTGAATTGTGCGATGGAATTTTCTTCCTGTGAATAGTATGTCTCGAGGTCTGAACGGCATTTGATGACATTGACCGCGTTAGGGCTCATACCGTTGACATTGGCAGCCTTGGTGACACACCCCGCTCTCATCGCCGCTAATGGGGTGTATTGTGCGTTCGCCAGTGTAAACATTCGTCTAGGCCTGTGTTTCACAACCGTTTTTTAATACCTTAAGCTCAGCAATCCCCACGCTCTTCCTCTAACGTGACCTCAATGCATGTTTCTGCCTGTTTGAGAGACACTATCCACGCTTAAGCCAGTCACTGGTTAATTTATCACTACTACGGAGATAGCTCGAAAAATGACAGCCACTTCCGTAAATCACGTTCACCGTGGTCACATTTTTCCGTAGCCTTAATTGCAGGCGTCAAGAGTCGATATACTCGAAATTAGAATTATCGCCAGCCAATAGAATATACTATACTTCGTCGTCAATTTTCTGAGAGTTTTTAAATAGATATATATTCATGTTGCTATTGTGAATAATTTAGTGTCAACATGTGTGGTTAGTATGTACCTGCATCTCGTTGTCTTTTTGGCTGGTATCTCGTAAATGTTTTGAAGTTAATCATTTAGCGGGATCTGAATTATGATTTAAATTTGGCTTTCTTATGCGATAGCGACTTTATATACCTACTTGAAATTGCGTTAATAATCAAATATTGAGACTGAGTGTTTTTTTGGTGGATAGTTTTTAAAATACATATAAATTGAACTCAAATGTTACACGCTCATCTCTAGACATTCTTCATTGCTGTTTTTCGCATTTCGAGGTCAGCCCCATCATCAATGGAATTGAAAAGAAGGATTGGAACGAATCGTGTCTTCATAGGGTATAAGTGCTGAGTGAAATGTGGGATAAAGATTGATGGGGGTGTTGGTATTGAAATTGTCCTGCATGTGCACAGCCCTGGAGGATATTGCTATAATGTGAATTTTGAAGCTCTAAAAACCTTCAATTACAGCATTGAACAATGGCGCACCCGTAAATATTAATCCGCCCAGTGGAGGCCTTGCTGCTACCTTGCTGTTACGATTGTTGGTAGGATTGTCAATTGAAGTTTAGTTTCAGCAGTATAGAGAATACCCTCTTCGCTTGGGCTATTCTGCTGATAATTTCTTTCCTGCTTCTCCCATCGCTAGTTATCCTGCTTCCCAAATAATAGAATTCATCCCCCTCTTCCAGTTTTTGTTTCCCTATTTAAATGTTAGTTTTGACCTCTTCTCTTCTGCTGCATACTAAACCTATACTAGGGTTATTTTATGGAGGTTACCCTTGCACTGAGTGGGAAATCGCCGCGAATACCAACAGTCAGTCATGAAAGCTTGTGAGGGCCAAAGGGACCATCTATAGCTTTTTGTATTAAGATTTTCACAGCTTCTTTTATCAATGTTGGTGGTTGCTTTCGGGAAATGCTGCGTAGGTAACATTATCCGCTCGACGTTTCACTACTCCTACTGGGTGCTGAGAGAGCTTTTCAAGAGAAAGCTGGAAGCGTTTTTTCTCTTGAAAACGCTCCCAGTTGTAGGAGTGAAACGTCGAGCAGATAATTCAGCAGCATTCCCCGAAAGCAACCACCAACATTGATAAAAGAAGCTGTGAAAATCTTCATACAAAAAGCTATAGAGGGTCCCTTTGGCCCTCACATGCTTTCATGACTGACTGTTGGTATTCGCGGCGATTTCCCACTCAGTGCAAGGATCACCTCTAGAAAATAACCCTAGTATAGATTTAGTATGCAGCAGAAGAGAAGAGATCAAAACTAACATTTAAATATGGAAACAAAAACTGGAAGAGGGGGATGAATTCTATTATTTGGGAAGCAGGATAACTAGCGATGGAAGAAGAAAGAAAGAAATTATCAGCAGAATAGCCCAAGCGAAGAGGGCATTACACCGAAAGAAATATTTACTTACAGTAGGAAATTTAAAGATAGATTAAAGGAAATTTATCAGAGCTTGTTTCCTTCATCAAAGAAAACGAAAGTGATTGATTGCGATTCATTACCCAACATTAAGGTATTCATAATATACAAATTATTTGGTTTTAGAATTCCCAGTTTACACGAATGGCAATGGTCAATTTTAACTGCATTTGAAAAAGGCCAGATTGGCGCCCATGCGATACCACTCCACTTAACGTCACAGGGACCTAAATGCTATACGAGCAGTCAGGAGTTTTACATCGTCTGAGATTACCAATGCATGTATGTGGCAAAGAGCTCAGGGAAACATCTCTTAATAATAATTACCTATTTATCACCATAATATTATTACTGCTTGATGTTGGAAAGTTTCCTTCGTTTGATAGGGTATTAATTATCCTTATTTAAGCCCAACGCTACCTGCTAGCAGTCTGCATCGTATCGACGCTCATAGCCTCGCACCAAGGTGGCCTCACACGGCGGCAGAGGGAATCAGAATGACGTCACACGGGCTTTTCCCAGCATTCATACTTAGCTGTCGCGTTTTTGCGCGCTTGAAAATTTTCATTTTTCATTTAATCGCGAAAAATGGATATCGTCATTTAAAAATCTGAAAGCGTGAAATACGTACTCCAGGAGTAATAATCTTTCTATCTAGGCAATTAAAAAATAGGAAACCACCCTATTGGAGTATGCTTCACTACGAAAGTGATGCATGAACAATTACAGCAGCGGATAAGTCGAGGGTAGAGGCCTTCGATAAATGGAGATACAGATGAGTGATGAGGATAAAATTCATCGACCGAGTTAATAATGAGGAAGTCCTAAGAAGAGTGTTAGAGGATAGAAGCCTCATGTAAGCCTTGACAAGAAGACGGAACAACCTTATAGGTTATATATTGAGACGTGATGGCAAGTACGGTAAAGTAAGGCCTCGAATGAAATGTGTATATGGAAGAGTTTAAGAAGGACGTGAAGGAGAAGACATACGTAGGTGTGAAAACATAATCTCATAGGAGAATTGAGTGGAAAGCTGCGTGTGCCAATCTTAGGATTGTTGACCAGTTATGATGATAGGTTGAACCATGACTTTGAATTGTCTATATCTTCCTCTCAAATTCCTCGTAAGCGCTGCAGAAGATAATGGGATGCTTCCCACTCCCGCGTCACAGCTGAAAAACGTGGACTCGTCTGTTTCCCTTTTCATTGGAGTTGAATTTTTCGAATTTATGGATAGACATTTTCAAAGCTGATGCTAAGGAATCTCCCTCACCCATTCTTGCTTACGGGGGCACAAAACTTGAGTCTTTCTCAGTTTTCACTTGTTAAGCGATCTATTTCCGACGCGAAGTTAGGTTTCTGAAGTACACAGTTCAAGTCCAAGGATTCACCCTCTCGGGAAAAAGTAAATCTTGCGTGTTCGAAATTTGATATTTCGACGATGATTTCAACACCGTTGATTGCCACTTGATTTTTCTGTACACTTTTTACTCCTTAGCTTGTTGAGCTGGAATGCTTCGTTGTTCAAATTGGACCTATTCGGGAGTGCTTCAAAAATGGGCGCATTAGATCTTTATTTTGCCCTGATTGCAGTACAGATTTTTTGAAATTGAATTTTTACTACCAAAGTGAATTCAGGTGGCCTTTCAGTAAGCGCTTCAGTTAGAATACAGACTGTCCCGCAGGTCGTGTATCATTTTTGACCTTTGAATATTTATGAAAATGTGGGTCCAAACCAAAAATTTGAATTTGCCTTTTGTGGATCATGAAGGAGTTCCACCATGTTACGCCACCCACCATCGCGTTTGCCTTTATTGGATTTCAATGTTGAAAAAGTCTGAATTTTGTGGATTTCGTTGTCAGATCCACCAGGCGTCTTCAGGTCAAGGTCACTTCGACCTGAAGACGCCTGGAGGAATCCTGGCGAAACTGTCGTCACCTCTTACAACGAAACGCGGCGATAACCCGGAAAATGGAGAGATCCACAAATTCTATACGCCACGGAAGACTCCGAGACAACAAGTCTGAATTTTATTGACCAAGATGTCAATTCTTAGGTATTCGGTAACTTAAGTCATCATTGTGAGGTCAGAAGGTTAAAGTTGTAAAATATAGCTTATACTCAACAAAACTTAGGACCTTTCCCCATAAGTATGCCAATTTTCATGAATGTTGCTCGATGCGAAATTACTAAAATTAGAGGTAAAAAATGACACACGACCTGTGGAACAGTCCGCACAATTATCAGTTGTATCTTCTATTTCCAATAAAATTAGGTGATTTTTGTGCCTTAATATTTGGCGATTTAATCTCGTTTCTTAGTTGATTCGGTAATGCAAAAATTAAAGCACCTTTATTTATTATTTAATCGATTGAGAAATGATAAAAAATGTACGCCGTGGAAAATCAGTCTTTGGAACGAGACTTTTCTATAATTTCATGTATGTTTATGGTAATAGCATTACGTTATACCTGAATAATCCATCTATCCTTTCCATCCAAGCTATCAAACTATCCACTCCCTTTCTGTAAACTATAAGATTTTGCCTCGAAAGCTACTAGACGAATTGCGCATATGCATGAAACAAAAATATGCTGTCAACATAACTTAGTGATTAAAGGTTCTGAACAAATGAATCAATATGAAGACCAATAATGTTACATATAGAATAAGTTTTCTTCGGGTTGTGTACACGTGAGTAAACCAGACTAGGATGGAATTGAATCCCTGATTCCATAATTAATATCCAAAGACTTATACATGAATATATCGTATTGGAACTTATAGTATATTAGTAAAACTGCTTGGATTCCTTGCTTGAAGTTTAATGGCGGAGGAAAACATACAGCCGACGGAATATCTTGTGAACCGTAACTGCCAATATTTTTCCATTGAATGAGAAAAAGTTGGCAAGAACCGAGGAAGTTTAAAATAAAATGAAGGCGACATATCCCCTGGCTCTCAAAGCTAACATTTACCTTCTTTATCAACGCAATGTTTGGTTTTGGATGAGCGATAAGTGGACAGCGAGGTAATATAGGCACTGTATTGAATAGTTTCAGGCGCGATGTGGTGAAGAGTGTCGAAACCATGGTCGGTAGTGAAGTCAAATATTTAAGTATAAAAATTACCATCTGTTGCTTATATTTTATCATAAATAGAGAAATTGATTTTTTAAATGGCGAATTACACCTTTACAAAGAAATATATATTTTCACCTGTTTGTGTGACTACGTTCAAAGTTACTTGCTCTATGCAATGCTTTGGACGTTGTACCTACTCGTTTAGAACTCATGCTATCACTTTGAAATTTCAGGCTGTAAAGAACACACACTTTTCAGTACGTGCTTGTTTCTCAAATTTTAAAGTTAAATCTTGGTATCTTTTCAGATGCATTTGTTTAATATTTGAATGGTAAGAAAATGTTGACAATAGTCTATTATAAATGCCATGGCAAAAGTTGACGACTTAAGTTTTAAACAATAAATACGTCACAAAAAATAACAGTATTCGCCTGGTTGAGAGGAACTCATTCATCCCACTAAGTATGGGTGTGTTGAGATTGCGAACCGTGTAATTCATTTTCCGCGACGTTATTCACATGGAATTAATTTCATTCAAATTTCTCACTGAAATGCTGAAATCTGTAACCCAACGCGTGAACCACCTTTCCGTCTCTTTCATGACATATTGCACTGTCCAGTTTTATTTAAGGTCAATAATTCCTTGCTATACCTTTATAAAGATATTACCATTCGACAATAGGGTGGTTTCCTATTATTTTTTTATTGCTTAAATCGAAAGATTATTACTCCTGGAGTACGCATTTCACGCTTTTAGATTTTTAAATGACAACATCTATTTTTCGCGATTAAATGAAAAGTGAAAATTTTCAAGCGCGCGAAAACGCGACGCTTAAGCATGAATGCCGGGAAATATCTCCGTACGTCGTATTTCTGGTTCCCCCTCCCGCCCGGTGAGGTGACCTTGAGGCGAGGCTTAGCGCTGATACGTCGCAGGATGCTAGCGGATAGCTGAGTACCTTGCTGAATGGTAGCGCTTGGCTTAAAAAAGGTTTATTAACACCTTATCAAACGAAGAAAACTTTCCGAACTTAGCCAGTTTTAATAGGTGATTATTAAGACATGTTTCCCTGAGCTCTGTGCCTCATGCATGCATTGGTAACCTCAGACGATGTATAACTCCTATCCTCTCGTGTAGAAACTAGGTCCCTGTGACGTCATGCGGAGTGGAATCGCATGGGCGCCAATCTGGCCTTTTTCAAATGAGGATAAAATTTGACCCTTAGCATTCGTCTAAACCGGTATTTCAAAAACCAAATAATTATTGTATTATGAATACACTAATGGTGGGTAACGAATCGCAATCAATGCCTTTCGTTTTCTTTGATGAAGGAAACTACCCTATTTGGGTGACATTTTTTCGTATTTCAGTTTGGATAAGGTTATTCATACCCTACTCCGACGTTTTAATTTGTGACGCCCATCGTCATCAGGGATCCAATAATCAGAGCATATTCCCCCTGAGCTCCTTGGAGAATTCTTCCATTAGATTTTTTATTACAAGCTGTTGATTCTGAGTGGTTGGCATCGCGATCGGAATTTATGGCGGCTGAAATTTATATCTCGAAACCCAAATGAGCCCTAACAGTGATATGTCGGAATGAAAAGTGTTAAAACACTCCAGGCGCAATTCAGCCTCTCGGAATTGACCATTCGTGATGTCTACCTGCTGCTTGCTGATTAGAGATAAAAGCACACCTAAAAAAATCGAGAATGCCTATCTCTCTCTATTTATTTATATAGAATATACATAGAATTTTCTCCCTGCTCGCGCTCTCGACACCGAAATTTTGAATGAGTTAATGGTTTATTGACGCTCTGGGAAACTCATATGACCAAAACACTTAAGTACGTTTAACATTCTGATCAAAATGCAATCAATGTGAAATAAGCATTACATAAAAACAAGAGTAATTGAAGACAAAGAATCGAACGGAAATCAAGTTAATCAACGCCCAGATTCTTACATTTCAAAACAACAATGCTAAGGTTTTAAATATCCTGTTAAAATATTCTGGGGTGGAGGAGCATTTTATTGTGGGTTCTTCTGACGGATACTGTAGCCCTGAGGGTGAATAGGTTGTAGAGGTATTCTGGCATAAGATTATGAAACCTTAAGGGGGAACATCTAGAAATTGCAGTTTCTCATCATTTACTAAGGCACAAATTCCGCATGGCTTTCAACCTAATGCCACTCTCCGAAGGCTGCTTGTAAATTGTGAGGATCCGATAGATCAATTACACTGATGTAGAGCGTATTTGTTAAAATGCAGCGATTGCAATGGTGTCTACATGGGGCAGATAGGAAGAAGCTTCGGTGTCAGGAAGAAAGAGCATTGAATTCTCACAGAAATAACAAAGATGACAGAAGTAATTTTGATAAACACTTAATATATAACTGCCATAGGAGTGATTTTAAAATAAATATTTGAAAATTATGCAAAGACTCCCGCTAATTAAATTCTAGAGAGTAGTTAAACATTTTAAAAATTATGGAAAACCAGGACAACACTCATAAACGAATATCTTTAACCATCCTTTTTCCATATTCTGGCTTCCGTTTCAAAATTCATTTCTTCCTCCGTTAGGTAACTAGGTTACGATAATAAGATAAATAGATAATAATTTACGCCTGATGATCATGATTACTCGTGGAAATCCGTGCTTGTTTATGTAAAAATAGAAGTGGTGTAAGTAAAAGTTATCCAACTAATAAACCTTATAATGGAATACCAAACAGTTAAAAATGAGGTAGTAAATTTTGATCAAGAAATTCAACTAGAATGTTTCGCCGTTAAAAAAAAGTCAAATGGTGCACTCTCTCACCTGTGTCCGAAGTAGACAGCCGTCAGGACGAGGTTGAAGGGCAGGGCGAAGAATATCAGCCTCTTCTGGTAGGTGCCGAACCCGCCCACGTGCTTGAGCATCTCGTCGAAGTCCTTGCACGGGGGTTCAGGGGGCCGGGGTTCCGGCGCCTCCATCGCCATCTCTTCCTTGATTTCCTTGACACCCCCCATGCTTGAACAGGAGGGGCAGTTCTGTCGGCCAACGGAGTGGGAAAATTGGCAAAACACGTCTGGGGTTAGAATGGAAGTGAATCACCTCGATTGGGGCTTATTAAAATGATGCACACGCAATACTATCGGTGGGTGAGAAACTTCTCAAGTGAGATCTATGGGATAATACTATTGAATCAGGCGCACGGTACACTTGGTAATAATGAGTGGGAGACGTGTTTGCGTCCCTTGAGGCCGATTCATCAAACAAGTGAGACTAAGCACGCGGCGTTCGGTCCTAGTCAACCTGGGCGGAGATTCAAGCTTATTTTCTCCTCCAAAAAAACTATGAAATCTGAGATAATACTATGGAATCAGACGCACGGTACACTGGCCAAAACTGTGTAGGATGGACGTGTTTGAGTGCCTTATTGCCGATTCATCAAACAAGTGAGACTTAGCACGAGTCGTCCCGGTCCTAGTCGACCCGAACGTAGAATCTAGCTTATTTTCTCCTCCAAAAAACAAGATTGAGTCCCTTTTAATATTTAATTTTCGCTATGGACTGAGGAATCCGCGCGTTCCCTCGGGCTGCACTTCGAAATGTTGGTCCGACACGAACGCTCCCCGCTCCGTTTCCTTGGAGAAAGAGGGAGAAGACGACGACAACGAAGTTGTTGATGAAGCAGCTGAGTTGAGGAGTGCTCGTCCTTCCATACCGGCTGTCGCTGGAGTTATGCCGTCTCGGCGGAGGTCGGGTTTCTTCTTATATCCCCCGTCTCTTCCGCCCTTTCCCCTCGCACGCGCGGAAGCCCGCTACACCCCGCCAAACGTCTCCGATCCCCTTATAACAGCACTCTCACTCGTACAGCGCAAACAGTAATTACCCCCGCGAATGGGCGCAGGCATGCACAGGCAAACAATCAGATCACGTCTGTGCTGAAACCGCCCTTTTTTTTGGGCTTTTTCTTCTCCACCGGGACCTCCGGCGTGGCGTGCGTTGTTATTACTTGCCCCCGTTCTCTTGTTGATCACTCTTCTGTATCTTTCCTGTCAATCTCAATTCTTCCGCTCTTGCTTGGTCCTCGAGAGATCCCTTGGTAGGCTTCCTTAATTTCCTCCCCGGTTGGTGGAAAAGATTGGGGATGGTCTCCCCGCTGTGCTAGTCCTTCCAGTACGAGATGAGGTCGAGGTACTCCAGGGTTACCTGCGGAGGAGGAGTAAATATTTGATCAGGCATCTTTCAGAAATTGTGGCAAGGTTGTGCGTGCTCTGGATTGTATTGTGTGGGGTGGTGAGGTTTGAGGGAAATATGCCCATTTTTCTCCTAAAGAAAGCGATGATTCCCCAGCGGCGAGTAGGGGGATGATTGATCACCTGAGGCCCCATAGGGATAGAAATTTAGGTTTTTTTGCAAACTACTTTTATTTAAACTTTATATTGGTTATGGTAGGTTTTATGGAGCATTTTGAAAATTACCCTATCCGGTCCCTCTTTCCAAACTGGAAGTTCCCTTCTCAATTTAAATAAAATAAGGCTTATTCCCTTTCATTACATATATAAATCCAATTCTCTTCCTGCCCCTTCCCGCTTCCCTAACATTCTTCCCACTTCCCTAACATTCTTCCCACTCACGCGGTTAATAGCATCCTATTTCCGTTTACTACTCACTACATCCAGACCCTTTGTCTGCGTCATAACTCTTCTGGAAGTTTCCTCTCTTCGCCCACCATGTCTAGCACTTCGTTGTGTGTATTCCTCTCCTTACTTATGATCTTCTCCATTCTCATCCGCAACCACATCTCGGTCGCCTGCAGTCTTTTATCGCCCAATTTCAGTTTCCGTGTTTCTTTACCGTCTTTTATGCTGCACTACAAATAGAACTTCACACTAGCTTTTTCTTAAAAATTTCATAAGCAGCAATTTATTTCTATTTTTAATGAATTTTTAATCTCGCAGACTTAACAGATATTATCCTCTCGAACAATTGGCGAGGAGAAAAATCATTAGCATCGATACCCTAGGTGGCGAAAAACCTTTCTGAACAGTATTAGAACTCGGCCTTTCGATTCGCAGCGGAGGATTTAACTCCTCTGCCATTCAGTAGTAGGGTCGTCAAGTATATCAGGAATGGGTAAAAAATATTTTTCCTGGAATAAAATCCCAAAATTAGTCATTCTGTTGAACTACCTGAGAACTGTAAAAATATGAAAGCATTTGCTGATGGTATGCTTCTTATCGCACTAATTAGAAAGAGCATGTTCCGGAGTAACTAAGTAGAGAATGGTACGGCATCTTGGGGCCTGATTATGTAGCTAGTGAGGTGCTTACATTTGGCACTGTATTTTATTTATTCTATGTATTTATTTATTTATTATATCTGGTGAAAATTGAGGTATACTTGCCCCTTACAGCTTAATTAGAGAGTAAGGTCCGTTGATATGACAATATAGGTGGCTGTTGATAAAAATATTATGAGATAAAATGCTTAAAAATTTCCGTCAAATAAACACGAAAAAATGTCTCATATAATCATAGATCAAATGATATAAAGATCTCCCCAGAAATGTTTTTCGTAAGGACGTTTACCCGACGACTGATCTTGGGCGAGGTCTTGAGAATTAAATTCATTGATACTTCAAGAAACGGTTGACCGATGAATTAACTGTAATTCGCATGGTAATGTGATTGAAATGAGAAAATAATCCAGTGTACTGAACGATGAAAATTGTTATGACGAAAAAAGTAATCGACCTGGGAAATGAGTCGTAATGATCCTATTCGAATGCAAATGAGTCGTTATGTCAAATGCGATAAAATCAATTTTAATTTATGATTATTGTCATGGAGATATATTAGGAATTAATTATAAGGATGTTTTCCGTGAAAAGATTGGGGAATTGGGGACTTAGCGAAGAGAATGAATAAACGAGGAAAATAATAAGTGTTCACTTTTTTGAAAGTAAAGACAATTACACTGCCGCATAGCATAGCGCTAAGAGACCTAAGATAGATTACGTTCACTTAAACCGTTATTCATGCGGCACTTTTAACACTGAGACAATGCATCTTAAAGAGTTTGATTAGAATATTCTGTAAAGGTAAGGAAAGCTGGAATGCATTATACCTCTACCTTGCTGCCATAAAAAGTATAACTCGGCAACTCTCTGCATTCGATAGACATTTAATATAATACACATATTTTCCTCGTTTTTTAGGTTCAATTCTGTCGTCATATTTATTTGAGTGATCAATTCCTATATTTAACCCTGATCTATACATTTTTCATCGTTTCAGTGTAATTTTTGTTCACCTTTGAATTACTCCTATTTACCTTTGCATCATGCCAACGCACTCGAGAGGCGGGCGCCATCTCGTTTTTATTTGAGTGATTAATCATTTGCCAATTTTAGGGGTTATAGAGGCGTATTTATAGGCATTCCTATATTTTTTCTCTTGTCTGTACATTTTTTATCACTCCCGTTTAATTGTTTTTCATGTCTGAACTAGTCCTTTTAGCCATTTCAACAAGCCAATACACACGAGAGGCTGGTTCCAACACGTTTTTACAGGTAAATGTAGTTTCAGGGACCGTTGAAACTAGGTTAATTAGCACGTATGCCGTCTTCCTGGGCGGGATTGTGCCGTAATAGCCCTCTCGAAGGATATCGACCGGAACCGAGGACATAATGGTCCTATTATCATCAATCACCTCGCTTATCACAGTCGCGGTCGCTAATGTTATCGTCAGGCACAGGCATTAGGTGATTGTTGTGGTATACTTTCTTCCATCTGCGAAATGGGTCGGGGGTCAGAATTTGGACTGTTGCAATCATGGAGAAAGAGGGACTCTGGCTAGGAATATGGAAAATCTATTTTGAAATAAAATGCAGGCGATGAGAAAAGAAATCATTGTATTATATTAATTGAATGAATTATAAAAACTCAACGCGGGTAGTGAATTTTTTTACCCTTAGCTAACGCTTAGGTAAGGCTCCAGCGGATTAGGGCGTATAAAATGAGAATATTTTGATCATGCGGATGGGGATTGCTGGGGGACTTGCAAGAGAAATCATTATGAATTGCAACATTAATATCGATTACCGTAGCACTTAATAGCATATGTTACAGTAAATCGGAATCAAAGGTAGTGAAAATAACCTGGATAATGTATTTTGTACTCTTATCGACCCCTTTAAGTAATTTAGACGCATAAATATTGTAAACTAATGATTAATTCGGAGACGATTGTTTTCATTCGTTATTAAATATTTTTTCCAACACCCTTTGGAAACACCCCATTTAGAATTCGGGTTTTATTTACTTAATTGTAATATATAATTTATTTAAGTACCATGCGTACTCTTTTGGCTCAATTTCCTGGCTGTAATAAAATTGTGGATATGAAGAATGTTGAACTGAATTTAATGCAGTTTCAAATTCGCGGAAACTCGGTGCCTCTACTAATAAGCTTTATGCAATTTTGGTATCCTAGTAAACTGTCATAATTATAAACTGTGTGAATACATCTATCTGTTGATAAAACTCGATAGAACGTGATGGAATTCCAAATTAGAGGAAGCTTGGTAATACTGTACATTTTTTTTATTATCTCTCTAAGTGTTTTCCTGGGTCGTTGGCTTGGTTGATACGGTACTGTTTAAATTGGTTGGAAATGAATTGCAAAAAAGGGCGGTTTAAGAGTATAATGGAATCAATATAATCAGGAAAATTTTGATCAGTCATTTGACAATTAGGATATGGTCGAAAGAAAATGAACACAGCCATATTTCAATTGTTAATTCATGCATAATCCCGAGAAAGTACTTCTTCTATGGAGTTTGAGCTGAAGAGAAAACTTTTTGGATCAAATCAATTACGTTTCTTCCTAGCATTGCCATCAATACATTTGTGACCGTCGTAGTTCCGCTCTCTCTCTGGAGGCTGAGGTCAGCGGTTGGATCGACTCTCATGGTCACGAGTAAAAGACTGCTCGAGAGAGCCTTCTGACCCCTCTCATGGCAGCAGTAGCCCCATGCGCGAGTCCCTCAATTTTTATGTGTTCCGTATGTTGAGCTCTGCGAAAGCTTCTGTGCATCATACCCCATTGAAATTGCGTATTCAGCCGTGATTAAATTTTGAAATAAAAAGTAGTTGCGCTTTTTTACGATTATTTAATGCGTACGACGCGTTTCGACTCACGACGCCATCATCCTGCCTTACACCAGATGATGGTTTATGAGCCGAAACGCGTCGTACGTATTATATAATTGTGGAAGAGTGAATCTACCTTTTATTTCAATATGTGGAACTTCAATTTTATCCCGCCTGAATCGGTTGAACCTGTTTTAAAAAAATGTGTGGATGGTTTTTAAGAAATAGAATGTGTCAAAATGTTATATATGAATTCGCAAAAGGGGAAGAAAGAGATTGGAATACAACAAAAAATGGACAAGAACACTGGTGAAGTTGAAAATATGACTTATGGGTCGAAAAGTGCGTCTCTGGGGTTTAGATTCAAAGTTTATGTTAACGCCTTCGCTGGCGGCGGGGTTAAGCCCTCGCCTACCAAACCGAAAGGTCGCGGGTTCGACTCCCGCTTGGGTAGATTGCCCCTATTCAGCGCATGGGTGTTTATGATCGTCGTACGTTTTTGTTTGTTGGACTTCACCGCTGTAAAGGCTAATTCAATGCGCTCGTTTCGGGGCGTTGAAGATAAATAAATACGTAAAAAGCGCGAATATTTGGGATAAAACATTTTACGCCCTGACTGCCGCATTTTCACTCTCTGATTTTCTGCTTTTATTATCTCCCACTTCCCCGTTGTCCCATTCCATTTTCGTTTGATGGCTTACTATCCATTTCCCTCCCCGTTTGTGAAATTAATTGTGCTTATTTCAGTGCTTTTGGTGTGTTATTAATTGATTGCTCATTGAAAAATTAATGGATTACTCATTGAAAAAAATGGAATATTCTATGTACCCGTATGACACTGCGTGCGTCAAGATTATTTGTCGGTATTCAAAACGCGAGAAGTGGACAATTGGATGGCAGTGGTATTGCTTTATACAAGCCTAGATTATTTATGGCGCTGCCTTCCTTGCCCACTGGTTTAATTCTGAGGCTTTTCCCCCAATATCAGTTTTCCTCCTCTGAAGTTTCTCGACTCGGCCGGTGCGATCGAACCAAAAGAAGGAGGAAAGTTGGCTGTTCTTGGAAATGGATATACGTATACCCTTGAAGCTAAGGAAGAGTATATTTTCCATTGTCACGACCATTTCCGATGCATAAATTGTTCTCACTCAATACATTCCTGAAAGTTTTACGTCTTCTCTTTTACGTATATACGTTATGGATTCGACATGAATTAGTAATGACTTTAAGTTGCTTTTAAATGTCGATGAAAATATAATGGCACCTTGGAATAAATTGCTCAGGATCTCTTAATCCCCTTTATGTGTGCTGTAAGCTTGCCAATAACTTTCGCATACATTTACTCCGAGAGTAATTTTCCTCATAAAACAACGTTATTATCATTACCTCCCTCTATGTGAATCCATTTTCGTTTAAATGAGAACACTTCATCTGTAACTATGCCATTCAAGGTGAATGATTTTTCCCCAGTAGAATTTTCACACTTTCCGTACTTTCTTAGGCGACGTAATTGTGTTGAGCTCTTCAACTCGAGGACAGAATTTGGAGTAATTATTGCAGATGGCCGGAATGTGAGAGACGATAATTCTGATGACACTTACCATTAAATGCTCATGTCATACAAGGGGAGACATGAGGAAGAGGAGATTACAATGGGGTGGCATCGAGTAATAATATTCCACCAGCGTTTGTGGTGAATGTGAGAGATAATCGTTTTGCGGCCATTCCGCGATGGATGATGGAAAAAAAAGGTAACGGAAGAACATGGTTGCCATTGGTAAAAAGCGTCGCAAAGAAGGGGGTATGTTACGCTGATGGGAGTCAAATAGAGTCAACAGAAAGAAGCGGAAAGGCCGAAGGAAAATTGAAGTTGAGAAATGAGAATGGAGTTGATGGAGGAATGGGAAAGGCATAAAAGTCATTATTCTGGTAAACGCTCACTTTTTATATTCTTCTTCTGATGATATATTCAGGCAAGCTCTAAGTTTTAATAGGTTGGAGGCGTTTATTATAATTATTTCTTTTATATGCATGAATTACTTTGATAAAAAATTCCCCTGGACCGGGAATGGAACCATGGATCATTAGCTTTCCGGACCTCTGCGCAGACCACTTCAACATCCATGTTCCTCAGCTCCAACAGCAATGGTTCTAGATCTTACCAAATCACTGAGGCTAATGGCACTAGATGTTACCAGAGGTGCGTGGTTCCATTCCCGTTCCAGGGGAATTTTTTTCATGGCATTTCATTCACCGCCGTTTACGCGGCAAACTTCGAAATATTACTTATTTTTATTCTATATATATTTACGGAAATGTTTTCCAACGCACAATATATGCTTGTGCTTGCATGCGGTAGATAGATTACTTGTTTATGTGAAGAAAAAACTTTCTGTGTTACCTTCAACTAACAAGCATAGTAAAATTACCGTTTTCGCCCATCAAGCGTTATAATACAATGAATTTGAAAATTTCCAGATTTATCCATGTTAATGAGATATCAGTGGAAAATATGATTTTTATTTGTTGGGTGGCATTTATTGGTAATTTCTTTTACTAGTGTCGAGAATTTTTTCTTTTGATGCAAAAATTATTCTTCAAAGGGCTGGTTGAAGTGGATAAAATTAAGTTTAAATGAGCAAATTTCACCTCCCTCTATGACAATCAACGCGAATTATTTATCCTATATAGAATTTCTCGCTTTACGGGCACTAGTGGGTGACTCCGTTAATGCACACCCCTAGGAAGTCTGTCCAAGGCTAGACAGGTCTATTCGCGGTTATTACTTTGAATATAACTCAACTTCTCTTAGTTCCATATAACCAGATTATTATAACGACCGGTATCGCCTATTACAATGGATAAAGATATGCTGTAAGTGCCTCATTATGAAATAACTAATACAGAGTTATGAGGTTCAATGACGAAGACAGGTCGTAATGGTCAATAATTTTTCGTACAACTTTGCATTTGTTATTTGTTTACACGTTGATGAGCAAAGGGATACCAAGTAGGGAAGGAACTATATTCTCCATGTGAAGTTCCGCGAGTCTCCCAGAACTGCTCTTTACTTCTTTTACTTTCACAACCGCATCTCTATATGATATCACCCGATTGCCAGAATAAATCATGGAAGACGTTGTCAAATCACACTTCAGATGCCAAAGGCTGTTGAAATGCTACATATATAAGCTGCATTTATAAATAATTCTTGCGACACCTTGTGGAACTAATCCAAGAGAATATATTAAAGCTTAATAAAAATCCAGCCGGAAAACTCACGCATTCTACGGGGAAGTCCGGTGTAAAATTTCCTTGCCTCTCTCTGCCTAGGGTACTGCATAGAGGAGGCCCAATTCCATCCCATAGAAGGGTGATTTGTGTTGCCACTTCGGTCGCATTTTTTATCGGTTTTAAAAATTGTCCGCGGCGCGGTGATGAGTGCAATGCGATCCACTTTTTTTCCAATATTTTGCAGTACAATGTTCGTAATTGCGAGGAATCGCATTGAGCTTATATGAATTTGATGGATTATATCATCATGTATATAAATTTCGGTTAAAATCGCTGATTATACCTTATTTTCCCATGAAACTCGGATCAATTTGTTCGTCAGCGACGCGAGTGGCGACTTTTGTAAACCCACTTAAATGCGCGGTGGTTGACAACACGTTTAGAGGCCGACTTGGGGATCCTATTTTGTAATATACGCGCTCTGTGCCTTAAGGTATTGCGAAAAACAGGTCGAATGCATGGTGTTGTGGTAGCAGCAAAGTACTGCCCTTTCTAATGGATTTTCTTCACGGGTATCATCTTTCGGAGTCAACTATAATTGAGTCATGGATCGTTAACTCCATATCGCTCTCAAATCGTTTGGAACTTCATGCAGAGACACTCTCTGCAACTAAGTGGAAGGCTATTTAAAAATGGCACTCATGACATTGCAAGGGGGAGCTATCCACGCAGTTACGTCAGCAAGTTTCTGGCGACAGAATAGTAATGTTGAATGAAGAGTAAAATCACGATGCCAAGGTGTTACCCTCACTTTAGGGAGTTAATTCCGCGTTGTAATTTCTACTTTCTATTTCCCTGCATGGCTGACTTCAGGAAAAAAGTTTTAAACTACGTGAAACATTGTGCAACATTATTACGAAAAGCTTAATGAGCTAATAAGTATAGTTGTAAGCCATAAGTCTATTTTTCCGCGTATCAATCTTGGCTGTCTGAAGTCGGCAATCCTTGTTTTTCTGAATAAATCCTATCTATCTATAATTTGGTAAATTTTTAGTGCAAGCAATGTGATTAAATACTGTTGTAAGATGGGGGAATAATTTTTTCCTTAAAATCCTATGTCAGATCGCCTCAAATGTGATAAGAATTTTCTAAAGTACATATACAAATTTATCCCTCCGTTACTTACCATTCTTTTAAATAGATTTAATTAACCTAATATAGTTATGCTTAAACAGTTAAAAGCTTTGCATTTCAGCATTAGTCCATATATGCTGATTGATTGCGTGGCTTTAATGCGTCATCTGTCATTACCAAGTGGCATTCTACCTCACTGGAGTCAACGAAATGAGATGATTGCAATTTCTCATTTCAAATGAGTGTAGGTAATTTACATTTTATGAGATTTTTTTCACTAGCACCAATACATCTTGCCAAATTATTCCTCAAGGACTGTGCTTAATTAAAAGTTATAAAGCGTTTCCTGCCCAAGTGTCGCTGTAAGTGAGTAAATAGCACATAATTCTGTGGAATCCAATTGTCATGTCGTTCCGATCTAATTAAGTAAGGATCACTTCATAAATCGCTGGTAGAATGCATTAATACCCTTTACTGGATGAGAGGAAAAAAATGACCTTTTTGATGACCTTTTTGTCTTCCTTATAATCCCTGTAGTAACTTAGAAGCTTTGGAAGCGGATTATGAATCGAAAACGGATATACAGTCAAACTCGCATATCACGATCACGCATGTAACGAAATCCCGCATATAACTAGGTGAGTTTCCTGTAATGTGGACTTTCCTACGGTTGCTAACGTTAATTTCCCCGTGGGTAACGAGTTTGAATGATACGAAATTCCCGCTATTACGAACTATTCTTTGGTCCCTTGTGGAGTATTTCCTCTTTTATAAAGAAATAACGGCCATCTTCGCTACTTAAACTTTCCTTACCTTATCACAAGTTTTTTTGCGTTTGGCTTTTACTACATAGTTCTAATGTTGATCTTAAAATCCTTTCCTTTACAGCTGTTTGATGGAAAGGGTGAGATGATGGTTAAATGTTAGGGATTTGTTGCTTAAATTAAGTCGATATACGGGGTATTAGCCGGCAATCCTGTGTTGGGCAAAATCCTTTACTATGGATATAACGAAATAGAACGATGGTCCCCTGACATTCATTACGAGTGAGTTTTACCGTATTGTCTTACTTTGATGGAAGTGCAATAGTTCATTGTCGAGGTCTTAGTGAGTGTATGTTATCTAAGGGTTCAACCTCCGCCAAAATGTTTGGCTGCTAAGTCTGACATGAGTAGAGCCCCTCCACTTGGACCTCCCCCCGAAATTTGCTTCCTCCATAAATGAATAGCCCCATCGAAAAATGCTTCTAGCTACGGGCTTGTTCAGTGTTGTGATGGAAAAATGTCGGTCGAAATCTATTTTTCGAGCAATGGATTATTAATCGAAATGAAAATCTAGGCTTTTCAACGAAAATCAAAATTTTAACCAAAAGATTGAGTAATCGAAAGAATCGACGGTTCTTTAAAAATTTATTTATACAAAAGAATGTTTGTTATTCGTACAAAACTGCTGCTTACAAAGACGCTGCTGATATCAATATGACACTAAAATTACATATGTGAGTGATAGAAAAAAATCTTCTTAGAATACATTCTACTAGTTATCAAAATTTACAAATGCACTCTTATTTATGTTTGGGATCACCGATTGGAACCAAACGGCTTCACTAAAATTTTCTAGAAAGATCAGCTGATTACGATGCTTTCTTGATGATCGAGGGCGTGCTTTTCCGACATTACCGGCCCTAGAGAGGTCTTCAACATGGGACAGATGACGTCATCATAGGCCGGTAAAGACGCTGCTGATATCAAACGAAATGGTCAAGTTGAAAAATCGAGTTTGGATCAAAACTCAAAGATCATAGCTCGATCTCGATTTCCTCGATCTTTGGTTATTGAAAATCGATTTTTGATTTTAAACGCAATAGATTTTTCCATGTCCAGTGTACGTCAGCTGAGAATCTTAAGACCTTATGTCAACGCTATCTAGGCCGGTATTCTGAAATAAGACAACGTTTTAAAAATAGTCTGTTTTACCTTTGAGCTTCATTTGATGTTAAATTTGTCTTTTCATAAGAGCAAAATTTTTGCATGCTATATTTTTTTTAATATTTGGCCATGCTGGCTGCCAAGACCATAAATAGATATTATTTCTACGGTGAATATAGTTTCATGTCAAAATTTAGTTAGGATATTTTTTTCTAACTCACGGTCTAAGGTAACAGCATGCGATATCAGTAGCTGTACGACTAGTTGGTAATCCTATGATGTTAATCCGATTCTGATGGTAGATGTTCATTTTAAATTCCCTATTAATCAATCGGTGACATGTCATTAGTAGGAATAGTGCAGGTTTCTTACGTTGGGCATGAAAGGGAATAGCGTGACTACGATAATTTGCTTGTACCAAATTAGAAATCGACCAAGATGACTTAGCACTACTAGAAGGTGTTCTAGCAGCGCTCCGTGAACGCAAAAAGTAAAGTTGTGGGTATTTTTAAGAGTTTCGAAGCAGGGAATATATTATTTGGAGATGAATTTTTTTAGTATATTGGGTTCTATTTACTTATCTTGGAATATATCCTATGAAAAATTTTCTTTTTGAGAGGGTATCGCGTAAGAAAAAGCAAAGTCTAAAAGTTTTCGACAGAAAATGTGTTAGAAAGAAGGCATGGCTCCCATCAGCAGTGTCGTAAACATTAGTTCTCGCTTAACATTTACGTTCTCACTGCAATATCCGTTTTAACTCCCAGAAAGTTGATAAAATATAAAATTTTATGTCTTGATTAAAGCTTTCGCGATTTTCTTAAATAATACCTCCACCTTTCTCTTGAAGAAGTGACCAACAGTCGGTCACGAAACGTCCGGGAAAAAACCGATATACCACGCAGGATATACCGGCAAGTAACTCTTTAAAATGGAATTTTGTTTATAAATTTATTTGATATAAATTCAGTAAAAGTAATGTAAAATTTTGTTTTTATAAATTATGTTAATGTTTATGTTGAATAATGTTTGTTTATTATGTGATTAAACACGGGGCCGATATATTTTGAGCGTCTAAGGGTTATTTATCTAAATCGCATAAGGGTTAACTATATCAAAATGAGAGAGGGATGATTTTAAGAAAAATTTAATCGTTAATAAACATCACGCAATGCGAAAAAATTCACAAAATAATTTCCTCTGACGTTGACCGTCCTGGTGCAGGTGAAATCATGAGAATTATCTCTGAGGTTACAATTATTTTTCATAAATGAGATTCAGTAAATATTGAAAATATTGTACATGATGTGCCATTAAAATTTCGTAGCGTAAAATCATGATGATAGCGTTTGTTTAGAAAAAGTAATGGGCTAAGTAATTGAGGCAAAATACGACCGGCTGAGCGGGAGTGATTCGTCCACGGAAGAAATGCGTATTTATTTTCTTGACTAGTAGGCAGGCCACCCGGCGTTGTTCGAGGAGGACAGTACCTAGAGAAGTAAGAAATTTGGAACTTGATTAATGTCTACGTGGAAGGATTTTTAGCTAAAGGAACAAAACAGTAATGATGATGGTATACTCATTAAACAGCAAGCAATGGAAAAACGATTTCCTTACTCCGAGCACGGGTGCAGCTTATAGCCCTTTCTATAACATTGATCCTTATGTGTTTCTGTACGTGCGAGGATCAAAAATGTCATGTGAACGCACACTGCAGCAAAAAGATTTGCACCGTGAAGATTAATTGGCGAGTCTAACAGTATGTGTTAAGTTTTCCCTTTGTTCGTGTCAAGAGGTGTGCCTATTCTACAGGATGCCCAACCACAAAAGTTGTGTAACGTGACGTAATAAACGGTAATGAGAAAATTACGCAAATGACGCACCGGACACAGCCAGAAGTAGCACTACGGGCTTTGGGAGCATGAGATACACCTACGCACTAACTTTGGTTGTAATCCGTGTCGTAGTATGGAAATGCGTAGCGGACAGACAAACAGGCATCCTCTTTTATATGTATAGATAATATTTACCGCAGGGAGGTGGTGGATTATTTCGCTGCCTCTCCTCAGCTTCTCCGCCGTCACCAGAGCCAGTGGAGAGAATCCCCTCGCCTCGCTCCTAATTGGACTCGCCTAGGGTTAACTCGCCGGGGTCGAAGAGAGCGCTTCGGTCGAGAAACAGGCTGCGGCCAATGGGGCACGGATGTCCTCTCACTCGTACGTACTGTTTGCTGGCGAGTCAGTGTTCTATTGGGACGACTTCATCGGAAGGGGGCGGGAAATGGAAAAGAACTCATGCGCGTGACCTAGCCAAGAGAAGTTTCCGCTACCCTGGACCCGTCACGGAATCGATCCCCACTTGTTCGGTTAACCTCCCCAAGTGCCGTGCAAGGCACTTGTGGGGCGAGTGGCATGGGGTGATTCCTCGCCGTGCATGCCAAGGTCAAACTTTGTACCTTTCTCTGCCAGCTGTCGGGAGAAAATCGCCTTGTAATGAGACTAGAATGGTGAACTTTGTGAAACATGCTCGCATGCAATGTGTTGGTTAGTGTTAGTTTGGGGATGTATTGAGAGAGGGAAAACTAATTAAAATTAGTTAGGGACAGTGGAATAAAAGTAATTGGATTAATTTTAATGATTTCTTACTTTTTACGAAACGTGATTTTTAGTTTTTTTATTCCTTGTGGAGAAAGAGGAATCGTTACTTTCGTTGTAAACGTTACTCGCTCGTAATCGAAGTACTTATTGGTTTGAAAGAGGAAGAATTTTCTTTTTGAAAAAGTGATCAAATGTTTCTTGTTTTTAAAATTCCTTTTTCCGTCCGATGACAGAAATTTCCTCCTCGCTTCCGCTTCGCTTCGGAATCAAAATGGCACACGTCTCGAATGGGTTCTGAAATAGGGACCTACCAATGGGATTTGCGGCCACTCTGGCATAATGGTCTCGCTTGGGCCGGAGCGCGGAGATGTGCCCTTTACCACTTACGTCCCAGAGTCTTTTCATGACGTGTCGGACTCGGGACGAATGTGGTGAGGGTGTATGTAGCGCCTGGGCTCCGCTGACGTAACGAATTGCTTATGTCTGACACTGGAGAGCGCCCGCGATAACGAGGCCTTCGAGAGAAAGAAGGAAGCTGGGGTAAAGCGTGAATTCGCCCTGAGGTGAAGAGAAGGTGAGCCTATAACGTCGCCTCTTTTCCTTCTTATGCAATTTTTCCGCAGAAACGAGGAAAACTTGGATTTATTTTCTCGTAATGCGGTCTGAAAACCTCGATTACCTCCGTGCGACTTCGATCGACTCGTCAACTCTTTCATTCTTCCTATGGAAAACCTCCCTCAAAAATAATTCTACGATTTCTTTCAATCTCATCCTTAAAAATAAGTAATAGTACGACTCGGTGGAAATCCTTTATCATAGGAGTTGAAGGAATAAAAATGCAAATCATGTGGAAAAAGCAAAGTTTTTACTCATTTGCTTCCTGCTCATGGTAAAAATCCATGGCCAATGCTTTGGCTTAAAGCTGTATTTACTCAGAAAGCTTGAAAAAGTTAATAGTATTCTATTCGAATGGATGAAGAATTAAAAATATATTTTGTCAATTTAAGTTGTAGTAGCATATAAATATGAAAATACCCCATGTAATGGTTAATTGTTCTTAAAATTGTTTTCCTTAAGAAATTTCACTTGGCAATCAAAAAATTTTTTGAAGATTAGGAGTAATTATTTTTAATGATAGATGTTTTACTTTTGGTATTTGGCTGTATTTGCTGTTGAGGTTAAGTATAATATAATGGCAACGTTTTTGGTACGAGGTTGTTCCAGACACGCTTGCATTTATGAATCCGATGCATGTAATAGTTCTGTTGGGTTTAGAGAACGAATATAATTTCTAGACTGTATAATTGGGGTCATATTTGATAAGGGAGATATAGAAGTGATGTACCTAATGATGCCTCTCCCTGATTTTATGTCCTCATGGTTGAAATAGTGAATGTAGTTCACAGATTTGTGACCCCTGAAAATCACGAGATCAAATTATGTTACAGAATTGTATAATTGAAGATACTAGTGATACGAGAGATATATATATCGGCATTGCATATCGTATGTTATCGCTCTCTGATTTTTGTATCGCTATGATAAGATAATGAATGTAATACACAAGTTTGCGAGCTAGAAAATGCAAGAGATAAAACCCACTTCCAAATGAATGAAATAAAACCCACTTCCGAACACCGACTGACTTTCTCTCATGCGGAGTGAACGACATGAGATACAACAAAAAAAATCGAATCGACACCGTCTAAACTTCTGAATCCCTAGGTGAAATTGTCGAAACGCTAAATTTTCTATTTCCTTTCCATTACAGAGTTGCCTACTGCCTCAATGCCATTACTTACTTTTTGGGGACATTTGGGGGACAAAAAAATGGATGGTAATGAGGAATTGGAAATTCGCGGAAAAGCTTGTTTATGTCACCAAAGTCATTTTGGCAGCCATTAATTCAGACCTTGTAACAGTCAGAAAGCCTGGAAGCCAAGAACTGTTTGATATTCCTAGGATACTATTTAAGTAGGTTTGGGATCACCGAAAAAAACGATCCTCAAAAAACGAACGGCAGACAAAAATTGTGAGAACTGGCAGAGTGACCGGAAAAAGCTGCGGGCTTTTTCCTGGAGGTTCTGTGAGGGCAGAGACCCCTCAGCGGGAGGGAGCGAGTCCATAATTATATGTAATTGATATAGTCTTTTTTGGCACTAAGGATTCATGTTTTTTTCGCAAGATAACCGTACTTACGTACTTTCGATAGATAGTAGTACTTATAAATAGTATAAGTACACTAATAGAGATAGTTGCCAGGACCTTCATCAGAATTACGCAGCTGTCCTATTGTATGCATGTTTGATCATGAGCTTGTTTAGTTACACTTTGTTAGGCTATTTCCAAGCGTTCACTATTTATACCATGACATCCGAGTTTTCATTTTTTAAATTAATGTCTAAATTACCCCCATTCAGGGTGACCGTGTGACCGTAAAAGAGGAAAATCGTTTTGTCCATTATTGCACGAGAGGAAATTTGTGCCAGTCATGTGGAAAAGTATTCACTCACGGCTTCAGCAGTGTTATCAGTGATGAATATTCACTTTTCGTTCATTAAAAATATCGAATGATCACTCACTTTGTACCAATTTAGGAGCGAAGATCGTTACAATTGGAATTTAAATGTTTTCGTTCATCCTTTTCACATATCGCTGATTCCCATGAAAGAAACTAAATTCTTTCCTATGGAATTAAAGACAACCGCAACGAAAAAGACTTCCCAAAAGACAACTGACTTCTGTCGACGACTAATTGGATAGCTTTACGAGGGAAATTGGTCGGTTAAAAGAGAACAGCTGTGAAACATAAACTCGATTCTTCATGGAGACCTGTGGAACACTCGCTCTGTTTTTTTCCCCTATAACTGACCTTGCCCAACGAGAGAATCGAAATGTAGGTCAGTCATTACTCATCGTTCCCTTGATTCCTAATACCATCAATTTCCAGGTGAATTAAGTGAATTAGTCTCTTATCTCGAGCTTAAGGAAAGATCCACTTGCGTTAACAGTGACACCGATTGGTATGTTCCGTTGCTCATGCTACTTGCTGCCTTGTTGCAGGTAATATTAACCATCGTAATTCGTACTCTCGTATTAATTTTTCAAGGTATCTTAGTCTCCCTGCTACCTGTATGCTAATTTTGTACGCATAATCCCTTGATAGAGATTTTCGGCGTACATTTATTTTGCTGACTTCCATATGTTTTTTTTAGACTAGCAGGTATAGTGGTGATCTGGAGATGGTAAATCTGATATCCTAAAAAATAGTCATCCACTATAAAAGAAGAATTTGTGATTCGTAAGAAATGTTTGTGTAGGTACTGAGAAGATTTTTGTGAAAGTTTTCGCAGAAGTTAGAGCGAAATTTTAGATAATCCGCATGCTGTGCCATTTACTCTTAATCTGGACTATATTATGATTTGAAAATTTGCCTTACTTTTCTTATTAATATATTTTTTACCTCGCTCTGTGGCTAATGTTAATGTTTTCTGTAGTTTTATCTCTAAAGAAATCATAAGCCTTTGTCCTCAAAATGATTTGAAAACGCCAGATAGCGTAAATATTTAAAATGTACCGTTGCTACCGCGCGATAAAAAGTATTCATTTTGATTACGATCTCTCTAGTAATTGAATATTAATAAAGTCAATATTTCCTTTAAAAGTAGCTTAAAACTGGTTTATAATTGACATAATAAATGCTATAAAAGAGAGATCCTGGAAAAACTGCATAAAGATATCACTATACCCTGATCTGATAAATTATACTCAGAATAATTGATGTCATAATATACTGTCTGCCCATGACCTGTTTACGGAGAACTTAATTTAAAAGACTTTTCTCGATATTTTATTAATATAGCACGCTATCAAGCTAATGGTGTCTGTAGAAAGATCTAGGTAATGGATAAAAGTGAGGGAAAGAGACATGTTGAAATCATTGAAGAAAATATAATGAAGCATGTGCTAGGACTCGGAAAAGATCATTTGCAGTTGCGTAAAATAACTTTGAAGGATCGTAATAGAAGGTTAAATGTGAGGATGATCGCTGGAAAGGGGGAAAACACAACGCGCTTAATATCTTATCTTAAAATCCTGCAGTAGCAAGGGAAAAGTCTTTTTGGAAATATTTGCTGGCATGCTCTGTAATATAAATCAATTGTTAGTTGCGGTAATCCAGCTTCAGTATTAGGCTTGTAATAATATAGGAGAACATAAAAAATTTTATTTTACCATGTAAGTAAAGATTCTTGATTAATTTCTATTAAAAACAAGATCGCGGAAAAAGGGTAAAATGAGATCAAAATAAAAAATTATATTAAATAAGAATTACTAAGAATTATCACTTGGCCGTTAAAAATTCAGACGATTCAATAAAAGTCCGAAGTCGTTTAAATGAGTGAGGTGCCGTGCGCAGCAGAGATGGTGATTTTTGTTCACATCAGATGATCGTGTCAACACTACAGATTCTAAACTTTTTTTCTTGAGCAAACAATAAGATTTCGTCCAATGTAGCTGCTATCTGTTTTTGATTGCTCTGAAAAGCAACTTCCCACTTATATCACTCACCTTATATATCCGCTTTGCCATTTTGACGTTGGTACACCGGTTCCTACTGCAGACGACGGTCTTCGATATAGGATTTCAGGTCGCATTACTGATTATTTCGACACATACTTCCTTCTACATTCCATCTCTTATGATATGTGACACTGTGATTGATCTTCCGATTTTCTATTACTCTCAAGATATTCCATAAATTTTCTTCTCGCCGTTTTTTTTATTGTGACTAGCGAAAAAGCCAACAATACCGATAGAATTCATCATATCACACATGGAATTTCCTTCAATCACCGTGAGTATATTTGGTCGTCATTATGAAAAACACGACAATCTCATCAAGTAATTTTCATTCATTGCGTGTTTCTCTGACCAAAACGCGCCTTTCACCCTACACGACTTGAAGGAAACGGAAATTGTATGTGATGGAGGTGATGCATCTTAAATGAATCGGTGTTGGATATAATGAATTATTACACAATCGAGGAAAATTGTACGATTCTAAATTCTTGTTAAATGTCATTTTGTGTGTGGGCATTGTTACTGTTTGTCGGAAATACTAAGAATTAAGTTGGAGGAGAAATAAGCCGACTGAAAGAAATAGTGAGGGTACAATGGGATGTTGCAATCATTCTACAGGGAAGGATATGGAGCAAATGGGGAATGGGAACCAGGACACCGCACCGTTCCTTGCTCGTGAATGATTATTACACTCGGAAAGTGCACATGCACATTGCCTTGTAATTCAAGGACTGGGATACCGACTCCAGAATTATCCTATAGGTAATATGAAAAGGTGATGCAATTAGAATTGATTTTTATTTTTGAAGGCATAAGAATCATGTACTCCAGGGATGAAATTCGCCATGAAAAAATCAATTCGGCTGAACTGGGATACGAACCCGGATCTCCCGCTTGCCTGTCAGCAACGCTACCAAGAACACCACCAAGCCATCTACTTCCATGGTGAACCTTAGACTCCAATAGCTTGAAAGGTGATGGCTTGGTGGCACAATTGGTAGCAAGCTGGGCAGGCGATTGGAAGATCCGGGTTCGAATCCGGGCTGCTTCTTTAAATTTCAAAAAAATGCAAATTTTATAGTTTTACGTTGGGAGGACCAGCAATCCTGCCGGGGGTTCAGGGGCTATGGAACACCCCCCAGTTAAATGAGGGGCATTCCATAGTCACTAAGTGTTCCTGGTAAATTAAAAAAAATAGCATCTTAAAAAAGTATTTTAAGTACTTACTATCTAAGACTAAAATTTATTTAATCTTTTGATGTTTTTGTTTTCATTGCACTTGAATGGGTAGGCTTCGTTCTTTTATCCGACAAATTACCATCGAAGTTGGGGCGGAGAGGAAGCTCCTCCTGGACCCCCAAAAACTGCGCCCATGGCCCTACTCCCGAAATTTTCAAATTTTAAACACGAGCAAATGTAGACAAGTGCCTTTTTTATGCACTCATAAAATTTCATGATGATGGTAAAGTTTTAAACGAGCAACGCTTAAGAGGACTCATACTTTCCTCTTAACCGATTATATTTTGTCCTTTTTTGGAGAGGTATTACTGATTTAAAGCTTACGATATCATCTTGAAAATTTCGGTGTGTATTGACCTTTGTCAGCATTCTCTTGTTTATCAACTTAAAAGAAATGCAAAGGAGAAATTACTAAGTTAAAATATTTACGTAAAGCATACGTTTTTAAGTAACGCACGCGTTGTCCCGTCAAGCGGGCTATGAGCGTCCTTCCAACGAAGAAATACCAGTTGAGAGGGAGTGATGGAATCTCTAACTCATTCTCTTCGTAGAAAACCTTTAATGGCCATGATTTCCTCCCAGTCGGAGCTCATTCACAATTTCACGGAACGGCATTCTGCTGTCACAGCATTCCACCTGGCACCCCGCGCTATTCTTCCCACTCGACAAAAAACTTGGAATCTGTAACAACCCTCGCCCCCCTTTCCTTCTTCCCCGATCAATCTCGTCCCTAATTAATCGACTGCGATCCAGCGAGGCTGATGATGCCTTCGCCGATGACGTAGAGGGCGTGGGATGAAAAGAAAAAAATGAAACGAAGACGCCGCCCCTCAGTCGCTCCCAGACCGGCCGACGGCGCTAGGTTTGGCGCCCCGAATCCTGGCGGCGCCGCCGCTGGGGCCATGATGGTTGCTTTGTGGGGGCGGGACTATGGGGAAGGGAAGGGGTATCTGGAAGGTTTGATTAGTTTAGGGTATGGGTGTGTTGGAATTCCTTGGGGACGTGCTCTGTTGTACGAGGGGGGGTCCGAAACGTAACAACGCGTTGAACGATATGAGAGGGGAACGCATTGCGTCCTCTAGGAAGCATAGGTTTAGTGCGATCGATGGGGGAGCAGAACAGTGGAGTTTTGTGGGGGGGGGGGGACTCAGGAGGAAACTGGACCCCCATCTTAACCATTATAACCCAATATTGCCTCGAAGTAACAGTGAAAATATATACATTTTCAGCTCTATTCAGGAAAGATTTAAACTACGTTTTCTTTTGTGCTGTAGCGTTTACTGGCGGAATATGTTGTTGCCACAATAATTATGAATGAAGAGAAACTTTTCACATTTTAAAAATCAGAAATCTTTAAATTTAATTTGTCCTAGAAGAAGCTTTGGATTAGAAAGGGTTAAATGGTAATTTATCCGAAAAAAAGTACGAAAACCTTTCATTCAAGTGTAAGGAAAACAAAAATATCAAAAGTTAAAATAAATTTTAGTGTTAGATGGTGCTTAAAATGCTGTTTTCGGTGGCTAATTTAAACAAATTTTTCAGGGGAGGGCCCCGGCGACCCTCGCTTAAATTGGGGCATTTCATAGCCCCTTAACCGCCTGCAGCATTGCTGCCCCTCCTAAAATAAAACCTTAACTCCCCTATGAAAGATAGGCCTGGGCGATATTTTCTATTCAATATCTTATACGATATTTTAAAAATTTTTTTTCATTGCGGTTGTGATAATAATATTAGAACGTAAACTATGTAACTATTTTCCTATCGACCCCGATAAAAATATCACGAAAAAATTTCGCGTTATATCACTCGTTAAAAAATCGGCTCCCGATAAAATATCGCGATTTATAGGGCCGCGTCGGATGGTGTACCGAGTCATCGTATTTTCATCGAATGATTTATCGTGAAATCGTATTAAGAGGTGAGTTTTAATCGGATACTATATCTTATGTTGATATTTTTATTGGGCGCGATATTTTTATTTTTTCTATCGTGCGATGTGTCACGACTTTTATCCCACAGCCAATGATCAAAATTAGACTGCCAACGGATAAATTATCAATAGTCAAAGCTCAATGTCGGTCTCTCAATATATATTGATATGGTTGTATTCAGCGATATTTTGATACATCGCCCCCTCTGGAGCATGACGCTACGTCGTGTGGCCCGGAGGCGACTTCCGGCCTGTCATTCACTTTTATCTCATCTTATCGCCGGGACTGTTGAAGAATTGTGTTACCTAGCTGAATTCCGCAAAGGCGGAGAGCAGAATAAGCTAGAGATGAGTGGATTCCACTTTTTCTTTCGATTCAGATTCTTTCAAATCGATTCCCGATTCTCGGTTCCTATTCCATCGATCTGTATTCATACGAACAGGTGGGATATCGATTCGTCTGTAGCATTGCAGAGCATTAAAATTTAAGAATCAAATGGAATAAAATAGCATAGACAATTAAGTGGCCCAAAAAGTATATTTATTAAAAATAGCGAAATTATGTTATTGATGTATGCCCTCGGATTTAATGAAATTATAAACAATTTAACTGTTTCAGACATAAATTGCTAATTTAATAATGTACAGTGCACAATGTCATAGGTGTGTGGTGACCTTTATGCCCCAATGGTTAAAGTCTATTTTCAAAATATTTATCTTCCTAGAATCGATGGAATCGGAATAGACTTTGGGCGATCGCTTCTCGATTCCGATTTCGTGCTCGAGAATCTGAATCGACATTTGGAATCGACTCATTCCTAAAATACACACATGTTATTCAAATACTTTGGTTACTGAATGTACAGTGCATGCTAAAATTGTACATAAATACCTTCCATTCTATCGTGGAAAATATCTCTTTAGGGTTTAAATTCGCTAATTTCGCATGTACAGCAAGCTTTTATCCATGAACCATGCTATGCAGGTGATTTTTCTAAGAAGCAGAATATTTCACAGGACTAGCCGTTCGTCCTTAGAACCTTGAACTTCACTGGTGTATTCGCGGCAATAGTAAAAAAATAGGCTAGTAGAACTTGTAGCGGCAGCATTCTTTCGTTCGCATGTCCAGCGGCAATGAATTTTTATGAGTGACCTCGTTCGTGGGCCGGGCAAATGAATTTTCATCACTGTGAGACGGAAACCGTGGCTTTTTTCCGAGTTATTCTCGTTTGCTTTTGCCATTAACTGGGCCGGGGAAACCGTGAATTGTGAAGAGGAACGGAGATTGCTTTACGTAATCCACTCTGGTTAGTTGGTGGCCAATTCTATTTAAGAGAAATCTTGAAAGAAGGACTAAATTCCATTATTTCTAGTTCGCACGGGCAAGTTGAATTGATTGGCGATACCTCCACTGCATAAACGCTCAACAGTCGCCAACCGAATCAAATCCGCTTATCTAGTAGCCCTAGTGGTACTAGATGAGCGGATTAGGTTCGGTGGGTGATTGTTTAGCGTTTGTGGAGTGGATGTATCGTTTAGATCTGCTTTGGCGTATTACTATGTTCACCACGATTGCAAATCGGAGAATGACTACACGCAAAGTGCTTAGTGCTTCAATGCTAGGTGTTAAGCCCGCTTCCACGCCGTTGAAGACTCATTACTTGCTATTAAGCATATACCTACCTTGGAGTGTTTGAAAAGAGCAGGCCTTTTGGGTTTTCTCCCTTTTTTCTCATATTAAAAAGGGATATCTGAATTTTCTCATACTAGAGCTTTTTCTCATATTAGAAAGGGAGAAGAGAGAATTAACAACTGATTTGCACACCTAAACAAGAGTATCAAGCTTAATTTCGTTGAGATTCATGACATCTATAACAAAGTTGAAAATATTGGTAGTTTCCCCACAAAATGTATTAAATAGACTACTTAACAAAACAAACCATCGGCAGCCCTACCGACCGAGGTTCCAGTGTCATAAAAATACGCCGGCGTCGTAAAAATAGTAAGGAACTCTCTGTCTCTGTCTCTGAGTAATGCTGTGCTTAGTTGGTGGGACATATTATGCATAGATGGAAATAGAAATTAATGTGTTATTACACTAAATTGTTTCTTGAGTCTCCTAGGCTACCTTTAAGACGTGAGTCGCCTTCGAACTTATGAAAAAGGATAAAATGGACTAGGTTATATAAAAAAATGCAGTACAGAAAGTACATCGCACAACGACGCAAAGCCAAAATGTACCAAAATGAAAACATATAATCATGAATATTTCTTCGTAATATGAAGTTCCGTTCACATTTCATTTGTTCGACTTAGCGCTTTGAATACAAATCAATTGGACTCTCCTTTTTCCAAGTTATGAAAAAATCTCAATTTTTTCTAGTTTCATGCGTGTCCATCTATACGTATAAGCCATTTTTCATGTGGATTAAACGATTAATTACTCATATTTCTTAAAGGGAATACATATAGAGTTAAAATTTATGAATAAGCGTCCTCAAATTCACCAATTATTTCCAATTTTTGCGTCCTTTGACTTAAATTATTCCATATTCAAAATGAATAGGAGAGGATCGGGTTACACACAGTCCTTTTTTGAGTTTAATTATCGTGGAATGACGCTATTGTTATTTCTTCATCGCTGACTAGCTGATGAGATGGCCGCAAACGAATGTGTGGAGGTATCTCAAAGATGCCACACAGTCAATAATCAGCTAACGAGCGAGAGGGTGGTGTGTGTTCAAGGAACGAACCCCTGGGATTAGGGTTTGGGGCAGTACCCTAAGGTGAGAAGGGTAGCCTGCTGTCCGTGGGAACCCGAGTGGTACAGGTTGCTCCAATGTTGCTAGCGTTGATTGTTCTATGGTTTTAATCTTTTTTAAAGGCGTTATAAATACCCAATAGCTTTCTTTCTATTATCAATATTTGTATCCTTGGGGGTGTGTGTTCGACAACGACTGGGATTATTCTGATAGATTTTTATCACGATGAGTTGATTCCGAGTTCCGAGTGGGAAATGGATCGTGATCTGGAATGAGTCTTCGAAAGGAAAAATGTCAAAGACAGTAAAGTTTAATCGCGTTGCCAGCCACTCGGAATAACCCGCTCGTAACGACTGAATAAGTGCTGATTAAAATAATCGACATTCAACATGGGTAAATAATGTTAATTTATTCCTTAATAACGGAGACATTTGTATCAAGATCAATAACTTATGTTGCCTTCATTTTGACTTTTGAAATTTCTCTTCAGGAGATAGGAGTTCCATGTTGTGTTGAGTTATGCTAAAAACTAGCCGTGGCCTGGCTTGGACACCGTGGCATCACGTGTTCGGACGCTAGCTCGGGCATGAATATTGCATTTACATGTTTGTCAAGGGTAATTGAGTTTAATGATATGACGACATCGTTTGGAGCTACGTAATGATACTAATGCGAAGCTATTACATAAGTACTTAATCAACTAGGCTTCTGTAAAGGAAAATGATCAGAAATTCCTAAATTTAATCGTTATTTAAAATTTTATGGTCCCATAATATGTACTAGATACTCTCGAGGTCTTCCGCTGCTTCTCAGTACCAGAATTCGATTGAATAAAGGAAATCATTAATTTATGAAGGAAAAATTATAGCAAATTGAGGGATTAATTTATAAGAAAGGAGTGGTTGAAAGAGTTCATCATTCAAGAAAGAAGATGGTGAGGGTTGGAATTTTATTGGTATGTAGGAACCCCTCAAATTTAAATTTCCTTGCAGACATAATCGATTCACTTAAGGGCCGTTTTTACTATGCCTGGTTGAGTTTTTTTCGGAGCATAAAAATCAAAAGTTAACTATGTATTTCACTTTACGTCACCTATTAAACTAACCGTTATCCTGAACTACTTTTCAATATTATAACTTTCAAATCATTTAAAGCTAAAGTTATGATAGTATCATGTTCCGGTTAACAATAACTAGACAATATGACACCGGCCCTAAGTGTATCTTCTCCATCATCATCCCCTATCTTTAATTTCAAGTCTTGCTATCTTGGAACGATGCTGGAATACTATTTAAAATTTGTGAGGGAAATGCAATTTTCAATTATTCGATCGATTATGTAAATTACGTGGTGAATGATCTTGAAAGTTTAGAAATTTTTAAGATAGACGTGGAGACTCTATCCAGGGAATTTCTTTCGCTACTCCTTAGGATCAAATTTGATGAAGGAAGAGAAACCTTGAACTTTGCGGTAAAAATCAATTGTTCGACTTTTTACGCCTGGCGAGGGCCGACACGTGCTCTACGAGTTCTGCATACGGTAAGCACTCGCGTCTAAGGATACCATTGAAGTAAAATAATTCGACGGATTGGTACTCCACTAATTTATGAGAAAGGTGTTCTTCGAGCCCTCTATGGAAATCCACGTTATGAGCGTTCGCGTCACGTATTCATTTATTTAGATTTAATTTTTTTGGAAATTTAATGTTTTAGTGGTACGAAAGAAATTCAGTTTTTTTTATAAAGAGCTGCTTATAGCACAGCTGTCAACGGTTGAAATGCACTTGGAGCCGATATAAATCTACGCTAGACGTGGCTAATGATGTTATGCAACTAAGCAACAAAATTTTCTGAGGTTTATGTCCCAAAAATTATGAATAGTCGGGTATATACGACGCAAACTATAGTCAATCCGTAGTGGACAATCCTCTTATTTGTAGATACAGAATTAGGCATAACATTGCGGGTCACATTAGTTTTTCGTAGGTGCCTTAAACGTTATCTCCTTCGATGCGCCCTTCAGCTTCAGAATACTGCAGTGAAATAGATTAATGGGGTCGACAATTGATCTTAGGCTAGAGCTGAGTTACCTCACCAACTTCACACGTTGCTCTCCGTCAAAAAGTTAATAGCCCCAATGAATCACCGCCAGCTTTTCGAGATATAGGCTAGATACACAAAAATTGCTGAGAAGGGGTCTATTTATTTTTTGAACTCTCTCTTATTCGGATACAAAAAATTAGTTTATGAGCTTACTGGGACAAGTGGTGCCTGGTTTGATTTTGAGTCTTAGAAAAAATGAAAGGGATTACGAGAGACCCTGCGTCTATACGTGTTGGTAGAATATCAGAGGTAACCAACGACTAACCCTTCGCAACTTTTATGTGGGCGCTTCTTCATGTGGTCGCTGGAGCGTTATGACTTTAGGTACACCATCATTTTCTTACGCAGAGGAATAAAACCTGAAGTAAGGAATATATCTCAGTGAGAACTATGTAAAATAGCTTAAATATCGTGATTTATGGAAACATGTATTGGGATCACGTCCTAATAGGTGAGAATTTTGCGAAGTCTTTAATGTCTCCACCTGTGTACAATTCTACTAGGTGGTGTAAGTCTCGGGAAAATAGGGTAAATGAAGAGACCCTAGTAGTATGTGCCAGAATATCCTCCTCTGGGGCTGATTTACTAAATACTCGTGGTGAATGTGAGTTATTACTCATGCTCCTAAAAAAGTGCACTTCCATCTAGTTGCGAAAGTCGTCAAGGTGATAAATTTATTAACTAAGTATGTAAAATAGCCACAACTGTTTCGATTTAACTTTGAATCCTTGAAATTTGAAGCTACTAGTAGAATTGAAGTAGTATTGTTACCATTCCACACATTCTCCCATCCATGCCTTTAAGACTCTTTCAGTCATTTATGTGTTTATTTACCATTGACGAGTGTTGTGTCTTCTCAAGAGGGAATGAAATTTAACTAACAATAAGGGTATAAAATAATGCTGCATTGATGGCTCAGGGGAGGTAACTTGGGTGCATCACCGTGTATATACAAAAAATCCTGAAATACCTGGATATATACAATTTAAACAATAACCATTCCTCTATATGGACCAAACCTGTCAATAAGGTGGCATGAGGTAGAGAAATGTGTGCTGCAAAAGAGTAATTTCCAGAGGCGCGGGTATCGTCATGAATTACTGTAATTCATTCCACCAAAAGTGATAAGAAGCCCGTTTGTAGATAAGCTATGCTATATATATTAAGAATTCTTATAATCAACGCATTACGTGCTCAAAAAAGACCACAGCTCGTTTCGAAAGCTCTTAGAATAATACATTAACTCCTGTTGGGTATTTGCAGACCGCTGGCAAATACAGGGTGGGGCAGAGTGAACTCCCTGTGGAGAAACTCCCTGATTTGAGGAGTCCATTCTGCCCCACCCTGTACTTATACTAAAACTGCCCTATCTCCAGGATATCTGTCTAGAGGTTATCGGAATCCTGGCCCAAGGGAGTATCAATACGTGGAAGGAATTGTGCAGTGAAACGAGAGATTACTCGGAATGGTTTTCCCTCCGTTGAACAAAGCGTGCCTCCATGGGATGGGAGTTGTAAAGAATGATTATCGCTTTCGTGTTTATGGCAGCAAAATTTTTACGCTAAGACGTGTGTTCCATTTGACTCATATTCTTGTGGTTTCAGTGCTTTCCCTGAAAAGACTACTTGAGTTGAGCTTGTTGAGCGTTTCCTGAACGACTGAAAAGTCTGCAGTCTAGCCACCGCAATTAATGTTCAGTTGAAATAAACTACTCTTTGCTGATAGAAATATTTCCAAGCACTACTTCAATTTGTCGAAGCTCAGTGTGGAGTCGCAGCATTGCCCCTAGGCACGAGAACATCCCCTTGTGTCACGTGCTTGAAGGGACACAACGCTTCCTTCTGTTCGTGGAACGTAATGCAAAAAAGATGTTCTTCTGTGAATTTTATGCGAAGACGTGACGTAACCCCAGCTAAGGAAAATACTTGGAATTACACTCTCCTCGCAACGAACGACGCTGTAAGTTTGGAGTGTGTATCTCATTACATTTCCTTCGCTAGCTGAGCGAGGGAATTGAGTGCAGAAATTTCACGTTGGTTCGTAGACTTCAAAGATTTCTAATAATAACCGTATTTAATCGCACGATTTAAACGCGGAAGAATATTCAAGTGTCATTTTCGCTGAGGTTTAAAGCTAATAGTAGTATTTGGCATAATATTTACAATGGTACAGCTATAGGTTAACCATTTAGGGGTAACGAAAAGTTTTCTGGTAGAATTTTGTTGATGATTCTGTGGTTGAAATTCAGCTTGTATTCGGAGGAGATAGCTGTCGCGCTTATGCTTATTACTTACTGTGCTTATGCGTATTACTTGGTGATTACAGAATTTTATCATCAGGTATTATGAGGATGAATTATTTTCTTCAGTTTCAGTTAGGTGTGGTGGTGGATTCTCTTCTTTCCTTTTCTTACTGTAATAATTCGTTTTATTTATTTTATTTTTTCTCTGCTTGCGATATAGTTACTAGAGAGATAAACGCATTGTTTTCTTCTTATTTGCTAGATCGATAAAATAAATTATTCTTAACTTTGCTTAGGAATGAAAGTACATCGCGGCGTCGAGGATATTTCCCAGATGTTTGAAAGGCCAGTAGTATCCCTGCGTCCTTCAACCAATTAAATTAGTATTTTTTATGTGTCTTATATAAGTTATTTTTGCATATTTCACCATTAATACATTTTTTATATCTTTTTAGTGCAAAACATTCATGATAACGGCCGTGATTTTTTTCAAATCACTTAAAAATACTTCAACAAAAAGAATCTTCTCCTTACAGCTGAGAATGTAAGCATTGAAGTAAGGAAAAAATTCATCAGATACTACATGAGATGCATGTTTCTCCATGAAAGCCAGGATTGGGTTTTGACAGCAGCAGAGTAATCAAGAGTGGAAGAATTGAAATGCGGTGCTAACCAAGAACGATGAAGATAAAGCCAGAATCACACGATCATTTTTTTTCGTCGCGAAAGTGATCACTATCGCGATTACTGCGCAAAATGATCGTCGGCGGCAATTGTTTTTCGCGATCGCGATGAGGATTCCCATCGCTATTTTTCATCACTCGTCCGGTCGCTTTTTCCGTCGCTAAAACCGTCACTAAAACCCGATATCAGCCAATCGGAACACATTCCCATATGGAGCGATTGCAGCGCAACGTTTGACAATTGTGGGAACGACATAAATAAATATACACGCTGTATATTTCCGTGATGTGGGTCCTATGACAACGAGCTGTGATATTGGAAATGATGCGAAAAGCGACGGCGGGAGTGACCGTGTGATTCAGAAAAATGATCACAAGAGCGATTGCTTTTCGCGACGGGAAAAGTGATCTCGATAGTGATTACTTTCGCGACGAAAAAAAATGATCGTGTGATTCAGGCTTAAGATGGATCTGCCGAGAAAGTAAAGAGGAAGTGCTAAGAAGAGTGGGAGGAAAGAGAAATATTCTAAAAACCTTAAGGAGAAGACCTCAGGAAGAATTTAGTTGGCCACATAATGAGACATAATGGCCGGATGACTGGAAAGGTGGAAGAGAAGAAGAGCATGGGACGGCCCCGAATGCGTTACGTGGAACAGGCCATAACGGATGTAAAATAAGTGAAATACGTCGCTATGAAAAGGCTAGCGGATGGGAGAGCGGAATGGAGAGCTGCGTCAACCTAATATTAGGATTTGTAAAAACTCTTCTCGGGATACCGCGCGGGTAAGATTATATGGGCGCTGTCATATAATCTTACCCGCGCGGTATCTAGAGAAGAGTTTTTACATGTTGTTCGCCGGGAAAGTGTAAAGTTTTACATAATATTAGGCTTGTTAATTAATGATGATGACTTAAAAGTACGAGATGTCTCGTAATTATAAAATTTGATTTCAACAAAAAGAGCAAAAAAGTCGAAATACAAAGCTTGAAAATAATAAATCCGAGAACTCGGCATTTATAATGAGAAGAATAAGAGAAGATGAAAGTAATAGGGTGGCATTCGTGCTTTCCAGTAGTGGAGTCTGTGACGATTATTCAAGGTCGTGTGTATCAGGGTCGAAATAATTCCTTTGTTTTTATTTTAAACGCGCGCTGCTTTGGATTCGATCGAAATCTAACAATAATCTTCCTGGCAAAGACAATCTATGATGACATAATGCGATATTTCACTGCTGATGGGTCTCCGTTTCGGTTCTGGCGCGTATCATGTTTCTTGATCGTAAATCATGTTTATCTCTGCCAAGGTCAAGTATTATTGGAATTGGAAAAATCAATTCAAATCAGACTAAGGTCGCATAAAACTAAAAAAAAACATCTTTTTCCTCCTATTATGATACTCCTAAAAATGAAAATTTTTCTTGAATAATTTTCTCTAAGAAGTGGCGTAGATTTTCTTATGAATGCGATTCTTTCTTGAATTTTGCCTGAAGGGGGATTTATGAGCTATTCTCCGTCGTGCCTATAGGTAAATGTATGTACAGCTGCCCCTGATGCCTTTCGTTTAGGGTGTTTCTCCACATGCCGTCTCCTATAAGAAAAAAATCGAGTATCTACCAACTACTCCTACACTTCATGGCGAAGATGACTTCGGATAAAAAACAGTCGCCTCAAAAAATATTTAGTCAAGCATGATTATTTGACGTGAAAATAACCTTTTTAGAGCGTACGAAATAGAAACATTTAAAGGATTTAATCGATATGTATCCCATTTAGTTTCCCTCGTGCACTGTTATAAAAATTAAATTAAGACTTCGTAGTCATCTCCGATTCCTCGCGCAGGAATTGGTTCTTTCCTATTATACCTTCTCCAAAACTTAATGTATTCCCCGAACTCTTTTATCACCCCACATCTCTATGGAAAAAGTGGCAACATTCGATTTAAAGCTATTAGTTGAAAAAAAAACTTTTATTTTAATTTTTAACGAAGTATAATACATTTTATAAGAAAAGCTATTAATATTTTAGTATTTTATGCACCTAACGATCGTTACATAATTATGATCAGTTTTTGATGCTATTAACTCAAAATTCATCTCTATTAAACTCAAAACTCTTCATGCATAGTCTTTTTGTTTGATCTGTGCAGTGGATTTTACAAATCCTAAGGCAATACGTCGCACCTGTATGTCTCTTCGATTTTCAGAGGATGGAGGTTTCTCATATTTCTTGCATTTTTGTTGTTTATTATAGGTTGATTTAATAGTAGCTTTGGTTGAGATAGTAGTTATGAATAGAAAAGTAATTATTAGGGAAATGATATTTAAGAGTGTTGGCGAATGATTGACGAAGAATCTCATTTTGAGCGTCGCTCCTTACGTGTTGGAACGGCGCCGAGGAAGGAGGATGGATTGGTAGAGGCTGGAGGCTTGCGAGATGTGAGCATTGCGGTGACGAACAGGGAGAAAAAGTAACGAGGAAGTGCAGGAGATTGTGCTTCAGGAAAGAAAACTTTCCGAGATGATGATGGAGGAGAGAAGGTGTGGATGTAATGAAGACTACGGGGAAAGATTACGCTGAAAACCGTGATGGAGGAAATGTGTTGGGTGAGCGAGGAAGGGAAATTGGGTAATAACGTCAGCTAAACGCAAAAAAAGTAAAATTATCCTCCACATTTTTAAAGCGAAATTAAGTTTGAACTGGAAGGGCTCCATATTATCAATGAAAACACTTCCACAATTTGTTCAAAAAATGACTACCGGTTTTGGCTATCAACCAATCCCGAACCATACGTATAGGACTTTAATAAATGCTATTAGCAATTCTGTTTGAGCATTTGCTTTTCATATGTAAACGGATGGTGTCCCAACACGCCCTATTACGCGGCTTGCGGGGTAGTAAGTTGGTACCTATAGTATTGTTAAATGGCTGGTTGTGGTCAACGTGGTTTACAGAAACGCGACAAATTTTGATATTCCTTTTAAAAATCACTTCTGAAATTAGATCGTGAGCTATGCTGGTTGGCTAGCTGGATGTATTCCTCTCTGGTTCTCCAGCGCGTCAAATGGCCCTTGGCAACATTTGGCCCGGTGAATAATTTCTTCAAAAATCGCTAATACTACTTTTAGATCAAGTGGTATAATCAGACGCGATCTTTTATTCTTGGCTTCGCCAGTGGCCGGACAGCCAGAGTAATGGGGACCTTACGATGGGTGAAGGTCACGGCGACTGATGACACACGTGCGTGTTTCGGGCGCACGAAAACAAAATCGCGGTTGGGCACGCCCCCTGGCGCCATCGATTCCGCGTGCGGTGACGCGACGCGGCGCCCGAGTTTCTTTCGTTTTTCTCTTCCTCGCCGTGAAATGTATCGAGCGCGGGAAGAGAGTGGAGGGTGAGAAAGAGGTAAAGGAGGGCACGGGGTTATGGTTTATGGGACCCTGAGTGGGAGGATGCTAATGAAGGCACCAGGAAGGAGACTCCGGCTCTCTTCAGTCACTCAGTGCCGCCATTCGGATTAAGTGCTGCCGCACCTTCTCATCTCGTCTTTTTCTCACGCTTTTTCTTAACTTGCATAGTCTGTTAGTCTGTTTCATCGATGGAATCTTGTAATCGATTTTTAACCCACTTCTCATTGTCGGATAGACTTTTAATTTTGCACATTACTTCTAATGACAGTGCAATAATCATTAATTCGGCGTTTGAATTTTTGTCCCATCGTGTTCTATTTAATAAGCTCAATGTCCATGCGGAAAAAGTTTTAAATTTTCTCAGTAGATGGTGTTAGTGTCCACTAGAACTCAAGAGTTCTCTGGATTGCACTCTCAACATTATTTGTTCAATACAGCACTCCCATTATTTCATGGCAATCCTGGGGATTCTCTTAGAACTTTTAACGCTGAAAATTGTCGGAGAATACGAGTTCAAGCCCATGTAATTCCTAAATTTTGTTTTTCAAATTTTAACTTTTTTTCATTTTTCACAATCAGTTATTTTTTTAAATAAAAATTTAAAAAAAGATTTGACAAATACTCGCTTTTTCCAAGAACAGTATAAGATGATAGCATACATTTTTAACAAGTAATACGTCAGAAAATCGAGTCTAATATGATCCGTCGAGCGGGAGTGATGCGTCCTCGTAAATTCCCGTGGCTTGCAGTGATTTAAGACCTTAAATTCTGTTAAGAGCGTCTACTTATTCAAAACAACGTACAGTGGCGTAAATTAAGTTGGCGCGCCATTTTCTCAACAAAACTCGATTTATTTTCCAGCCGATGCCAAGGGAGATGCTGCCCTTGATGCTGCCAAGATGATGCCCATCGATAGTCCCGAAAACTATCACGTCACATACACTATATTTTCGGTTGATGCGCAGTCTCAGTTGGATTTGATATAATATTACATCACTACATGGTCTGAGCCATAATAAACCTTGTTACGCTAAGTTTTTTTTTAACGTGGTGGACTCATGCTGGTGACTTTTCAGTAAATAGGGACATCTATTCGTAGTAGGACGTTTTCAAACATTTTCGGTAAGTTTTTCGTGCTTATAATTAGCTGAACACTTTCAAAATAAAAAGCAGTGCTTTTTGTCATTTTATCATCTCTTGTTTGTAAAGAATATTTCATTCTTTTTCCATAATTTCCATTATTATGCTTATAATTCTCCTCTTTACGTAATTTTTCTTAAAATTCGTATAAAATCTAGCAACAACTTACGAGATAGGGTCTGAGGGATCGGGTCTAAACGTGATAATATAAGTGTAAAATAATTTTTTCGATTCGGAAAATATTTCAATCTCCCGAAAAACTTGAAAAAAAATAAGCTCAGAAAGCATATGGTGAACTGCGATGCGACATGTCGTCCAGTAGCTTCACAGTTTTTTTCTGTGATCCAGTTGCCGTTGATTGTGACGAGGGAATTGCAATGGTTGAGTGTCTTTCAGCGGTCACATATGTTCACGCAGAATAGCCCAGAGGGATTTCAAAACCCCCATCGGCTCAATTAATAATAGACTGGCCTTTCCTCAATACTGGGACTTCCCCTCTCAGATGTGCCACATTGTCGTCATAATTTTTGCTCTGCGTTTGTTTCTATGGAAGCAATTCCGCAAACGTTCTCGTTGGATTCTAGCCAACAAATTTAATCCCCGCAATGAAAAGAATTATTAAATAGATTGCCACTAGCTTTGACGTTTGAAATAACGTAATGGCTCTGACTCGCGGAAAAATGTATTTGAATTCATGAAAAATAATGCCATCTTGTTGCAAAAAGTCTAAATTATGCAAAAAAAATACCAATGCATTCAATAACTCCTGAATTTTTTAAATTAATCACCACTAAGCAATAAGTATGTACATTATTTCTACCTGAAATAATTAATGACAATCGGTACGTACGTAATCCAAACTACATATATTACTTTTGATGTCTTGAGCAGGGGTCGTGACTATAGTTAGGAGTCTTACCAGCAACCGACGCGGTAACACCGGAATAATGGAGACATTGGAACCTCGACACCGCGGAAACGTACGTAGTCACATTAGTAAGGAGTTGTTATTTGGGAGTCAATAATTTTCGGTCTTGCACTTCTGAAATGTGCGCAGCATTTAATAACTTAAATACTATCTCTCATCTTAAAATTGCGTAGCATTTAAAAAATACAAGAATGGCTAATTAAGATGCAGCTTTCGAAATGATTCCCTGATTTATTGGGCAGTTGATCAAATTCGCGCTTGAATATGCATATACTGGTCTAAAATAAATAGCTGTAATTAAAGATTACGTGATCAGTTCATTGTGATCCTACTGGCAATAAGATGATTGAGGGATGCTACCAACTCAGTTTGGTTCCTTTCGTAAAAAAGATTTATCCAGATTCAGAAGCTGAAACATTTTGGAATTTAAATTTGAGATGTATTAATTAAAATAGACCTAGCTTTCTACAATTGCCAAAATAATTCAATGTCAAATTGTAGAGAGAATAGTAGAGAAATTAAATAATTAGTTTATTCCATTATCTTTTAATATGACCTACTGGTTTCGACCAATGCTGGTCATCAGGAATTCCAGACTCATACCTATAGTGATGAGAATATATTTTCTAATGCTACTGAGTTAGGTGAGCGGAGGTATGAGAGATAATTAACAATAGCAATCGGAAGAAATAAGGAAATGTTATGTCACCCTACCCTCAATCTCCAATAATTTTACTACACTTGCATAGAATCGTTTAGTACCAGATTCCGAGCAACTGTATTTTGTATCTTTAGTTAACAATCCATCTGATACCAATGTGTTGTTGGAATCAACGTATCATTGCTTCTGAGAATATTTTTCACACTGTTGGAACTACCCATTGAAATATTTATTGATTCATTTTCAGCTTATTTTCCCGGATAACCATATTTTGTTCTTGTCCTCGTCACTGAACTCCTTTTTTCTTTTCCTCCCCCTATCAAGGCCAAGGTCTTGTAAATTGATCGAGCTCAGGGGTGTTTGACTCTTGAGTCTTGCTTCGCTTTGGGAAGTGCTCAAGCTTTTTCTCAGACTCCGTTCCGGCGAGTGAAAAATAACTCCTAAGCCTTCGTAATCGTCGAATAACCTAGGCGTCAACCCTAATCTCGTAAGTTGTTCGACAATGGCCCATGGAATAACTGTCAAGAGTGGAAAAATCCCTTCGTAGACTTTGAAATACGGAAACTCACGCGGGGGAAAATGGGTCGAGGAAGCAAATTGCAAGTTTTTGACTGTACAATTTGTATTCTTCATGCCTTTCTCTCTGCTGAAGCCATATGATACTCAAAAACAAAAATCTTCTATGTTCTCTATTATGTAGGGTAGTTACTAGCCCCTTATCTGGATGCAAGGATTTCCTGAAGGGAAGAAATAGATGTAAACATCTAGGAGTGATGTTCAGGAGGGATTTGTAATGCGGACCTCATATCGAAAGAACAACTATCAAAGCTGAGAGTTAAATTTTTTTGTGAGATCCTTTTGGGGAGGAGATTTTGCAAAACTAAAGATTTCGCGTATGAAACGTTTGTTAGTACTATCTTCTAAATTGATAGAGCTTATTAGAGATGTTTGACTCCACTTAGCCCTCGGCGAATATTGGTGTCCTTCCCAATTAATACTCGGATTTTTATGATGAGGCTGGAAAAATTGAATCGAAAGGGCCTTTTTGTATTTTTTATTGAGAATTTCATATTTTGTAATATGACTTTATATGAGTATATTTGTGTGCCGTATGTTACCATCCGATCACATGGTCGACTTCTAGCGATTTGTTTAATTATAATGAAACCCTTTGGCTTAGCCTGGTGGTGATCTGGGGTGGGATCTACTCTTTCGTACCGGAAAAAATTCGGATTGAAACATTCTCGAGTGAGTGATATCTCTCATTAATTTTTGGCGATAGTATGCGCATCAAACTAGGGACGCAAAGTCCATTTTTGCGATTTTTGGAAGCCCTTATTCTCGTTCTCTTAAGTATTTACTTTGTTATTTTTATTTTCAGGAGTTCGTCCTTGGGAACAGCGAGGCACCGCGGGAAATAGATTACAGTGGTGAATTGAAGTCATCAATGCGACTCAGACCAAGAAATGCTGCTGGTGTTATGGTGACGTAGCCTTCGACCCTAAATTCGCAAAGAACACCCATTGAAATATTTTTATATTTTCTGTGTTGATGTTGCTGTTATTTTGGGAATATTTTCCGAAGGTACTTCAAGGTTCTTGTTCTGCGCACTCCATCTAGTTCTAGTTTTATATTTTCTATCGAGGCGTGGTAAGGTTAGAATCGCAGATAACCAATCACCGCTTTCCACTCCAGAGCGTAATAGCAAACTCATTCTTTTTCAGTTTCTAGTGAGATCGGGTTTTATCAACTGATGCAGTAGTCCGTATGAAAGGCCTTGTATTTAATGGAAACTGGAGCGTGTTTGATAATGAATAGCCAGTCATACTTCTAAGGGATCATAGCAATCAGTGTTGACTAAGATCCTTGAATGTAAAAACAAACTTAGGTTCATCTTTATTATATAAATATAACATTTCTTAAGTGTATTTACTCGTGAATTTACTTAAATGTTTTGCGTATGTGATGATAGGTTCGGAAAATAGACCTGTGAGCGATTTTCAGCTAAAATATATAATTATCTTCTACTTGCAACCACACCTTCAAAATCTGGGTCCAAGGACGTTAAGCGTTAATGGCGTGATTTATAAACTATATACTCTTGGTTTTGCGAAGACAATAAGGGTCGCGCCTTCGGAAACGGCATTATTCAATTAGAAGTAATTACAGGTCATAATTATTTTATTAGAGTAATTGCAATAATTGAAGCGACTTTTCCTAGTGGAATACCGTATACGTTAAATCATGTTGTAACGAGCACGAACATTACGGTATTATTTAACAAATTTTAGATTTCAGCAAATTTTTCAGGTGAACTCAAATACTCCATTCGACAAATATATGAAATCGTTTATGTGATGATAATGTATCTGATAGGCGTAGCAGTTCGCGAAAGAAAGAGAATAGATGGAAGATGAATATTTTATTGCTATTTCCATTAGCGTTTGAAAGTGGGACATTGTCCGGTACGGGTTGGTATTAATTTGGTAATTATTTACTTTTTCGCGTATGTTTCCATATTTTATGGGCCCGAATTCATGACTTTTATCATTAAATTTCTTTGCAAATTGTATTTTTTCAAAAGCAATCACAGTTGAAAAGACTACTGAAAAAGTTTCTGGGCTTTTTAGACTTAATCTTTTAATTAGTTGTTCGCGTAACGTATGTTTTACAAGTTACTAGTAAAGTCGTAAGTAGAATTAATTGAATTTCATAAAATTCCTATAACGTTTCAGCAATGTAAATGCAGTAGGTGTGTTTTTCTCATTTTTACTTATATTGATTGTTAAAACGTAGTGTCACTATTTATTGGTTTAAAAATTCGTATTGAAAAATAAGATAATTAAAGTATTCTATCGATAAAAGTAGGTTTGAATGGAGTATTTGGGAAGTATTCTAGCAGTCTCTCCTCCCTTCAAGGTCCGCCCTCTTCAACGCATTAAGCCCTACTCCCTTTCGTTCTGCGTAAAAACCCTATTCTCCTCCTTCCTATCCCTCGTTTACCTAACATTCTACCTTCTAACTCTGTTTTGAACGTCCCCTCCCCGCTAAGTACTCGCTCCATCCATACCCTCTGTTTCCTCCGTATATCATCTAGAAGCTGCCTCTCCTCACCCACCATGTCAAGCAATTCGTCGTTCCTCCTCCTTTTCGTCCACTCTGCCTTCTCCATTCTTCTCCACACCCATATCTCGAACGCCTCCAGCCTTCTCTCTTCCTCCTTCCTAAGTGTCCTTGTTTTCACATCACAAAGTGCTACACTCACCATACCGCACACGTAAAGCGCTACGCTCTTGTAGAATCTGAGTTTTTCCCGGCGTATGCTCTGCAGGAATATTTCTCGGGTTTCCCACCGGGTGTCGTATCGGGTTGTAGTTCCCAACGTTTCCATGACTAAGTCCGTCATCGTCATCAGGGGTTAATGTTGAGCCAAGTTTTGCTCCAAGGGGTTAATGTTGAGCCAAACTTGGCTCAACATTAACCCCTGATGACGATGACGGACTTAGTCATGGAAACGTCGGGAACTACAACCCGATACGACACCCGGTGGGAAACCCGAGAAATATTCCTGCGCTACGCTCTTGATTAGACTCTTCACTAACCTATTTTTTAAACTCTTACATAACGGTCCTCTCATAATGGCCTACCGTGTCATGAACGCCTCATTTGCTAACGCATTCTCTTCCTGATCTCCTTTCGGTGTATCTGTTTTGCTCTAATGTGCTGTTCAAATCGTCGAATTACAAATTGTTGAATTAGAAATAAGATAGTAGGTCATTATTCAGTTCTTTTGCTAACTGAATATTACTGATCTACGTACTTCATGTGTCGCTTCTCACGCTATATTGTATAATCCGTTCCGAAGGCCTCATGACCTCCGTGATCTCGGCTCCTCGCGTGAGGACCCTCCATATCGCGTCGAGAGGTCGTTTTCGGTCGATCCCATGCCCTCCAAGGCCTATCCAGGCTATTTCAGGAGAAGCCTGAGAAGTGGAGCTCCCGTGATAACACTCGCCCGACCTTACCTAATGCGAACTCATATTATATGTATATAGGTGTATTTCCATTCAAAAAATATTCACGGGCGCGCATTAACTTCTTTTTTTTATCTGGCTCAGCTCCACGATTTATGGAGATAGAAGTTCCACCTTTGATAAGGAAATGGGGTTTGTTTGGGATATGTCATGAAGGTCAAGAGAAAAATGATGGCCTTGACCCAATTTAGACATCGTACACGTCGTTGGAAACTTGCTGCGAAGATTGTGAGATCGATATAAAGTACCTTTTTCGTGGCGCTGCCAGATCCGAATTATTCCAGTCCAATTTTCTACAATCTTTTAATGGTTTATCTATAATCACACTCCTCATGTCTCAATTTTACTTTCACTGGACTGAAACAGTCGTTAATTTTATGAGTACCTGGAAAGTAACGGAACTTTTTGGACTTATTCTTTTTATTAATTATTCTCATTAAGTGCGTTATAAAAGTTACTAATTTAGTTATTGCTAGAGAAAAGTTAGTTCATAAAAAGTTCGCAAATGCTCCATCGGTATCGTTGCGACAGGATTTATTTTTCAATTCTTAGCATCAATTTCCTTAAGCGTAGAGCAGGTATTGTTAAGAAAATTGTATTGACAAACAAGAAAGTAGCTCATGTGTACTCACAATCAGTACCACAATTAAAGCAATATCTCCAAGGCTTAAGATTTTTTCAAATTATGCATAATTTTAATTTCAAATCCTATAGCTCTTATGAAAATATCCAGCTATATATTGTGCAGTATCATCAACTTAGAGGCTACCTAAAGTTTCCTTAGAATGTTCGAATGAAATCTTGCTTTCTTAAATATGTTGCGTTGGGAAGCAATAAATTTATTTTATAAATATGTGTAGTATTAATTATTTCTTTGGTACTGCTCGAATGTTGACAAATAATATTCCTGCATTTATTTTATCGCCTAGTAATGTGGAGAGTATCTGTGCGTTTATAAGCTAAAGTCATGTCGATAATGCTCGTATATTGCGTCACAAAAATGTAATGGAGTTTTCCTTTTAAGAACCTTCGCTTCAAGATGACAAGCAAGAATGACAAATGTCGTTCATTGTGAATTCGCTAGCGACCAACTTCTACTGTGACCGAGTGAGATAAAAAAAAACCCACGCGTAAACAAACATTTCCATGATAGGAGAGAGATATCCTTCCGGTTTTCGTGACGCAAAAGGTGACGGTGGAAATGCTACCCGCCCCGCGACGTTTTATCCAGAGATGTTTTTTCCCCTCGTTGGTATCAATTATTTGGGTCACAGCCAATCCGGAGGGTTAAGATGAAGGCCTAGGACACCACGAAGGCTGGGCAGTCCAACCTTCCTGGATTTCTGGCATTCCATTGCACATATGTGCCCTGAAATACAAACACGGCCGAGCTGTGTCTTCGTCAGCGGCATCATCTAAATATATTTGGCTGCTATTGTTTACTTGAAGCGCATCATGGGCTCGCCAACCTTGACCTAATTCTGTAAGCTCCATTCAATTCACAAATTTAAATTATTTTTGACAGAATTTATGGTCGGAAAAGTCCCAATTAAATATTCCCTAGTTTCATTTTAGTTCACGTTTTGGAGTACCCCATGATGTTGTTGCTGTTTACCGCCATTTTATGAAAAAATGTTGGCGTTGAATTTAATTAGAATCTAGAACGCCATTTCGCGAGCTCCGCCTTTCGAGTGATTTTTGCGAATTACATTTTTCTAAACTGATGAGAGACGAAGTGTTTACTCCAGACCTTAGGGTCAATAGGTACAGGATAAATTTGGCGTTCCTGTCACAGATGTTCTCGTCAGATATTATTAAATCACATATGGGTAAGCTAAGGAAATAATTCATCAGATGTTACATATGGAGCATGTTTCTCTATGGGAGCGGGAATAAGGTACTCACCGCGGATATGTTCCGTGAATTTTTGTCAAGGGGATATATAATATGTGCGCCATTTTCTGTAGGTGGCGGTGATGAAATTGACTTAACAGTCTGTGCGCGAGGCCGGCAGCAGGACCTTCCACGGCTATATAAGCCGGTTATTTTTGAGGATCGTCGTCGTAGTGCTGTGAACTATCACGGTATGCCAAGAATGATAAAAGCGCGTGGGATCTTCGCTGGGAAAACTTTGTGTATTCGGCGCATTGACGTGTCGCGAATTTCAGCGGGAGGCATGGACAAAGTTGAAAGTAGATGGCTTATAAGTTTTTACCACGTTAGTGCTTTGAGAGAGTAGCACCCGCACCTTGAGCACATTCACACTGCTTGAGCACCAGCGAAGGGAACTTCTGTCCAATTTTTTATACCACTTTATGAAGTACTGTTTTTGAAATATGTCAGACTTAGCTTATCCATATGCTTCAATAATATCTGACGAGATCCGAGACAAGGACACCAAAATTAGCCTGTGCTTATAGGCCCTAAGGTTTGGGGGCTACAGCTCATCTCTCATCCTTTTAGAAAGATGTAATTAATAGTCATCTTTGAGAGAATTATGCGTCGGTCTGACCATATGTAGAGGAAGTCCAAAATAAGTTGTTCATTGTGGTGATGCCACGTGAATTTTATTCAAGAGGATTATACATCTTAGGTGCCGTAGGTGGCTGTGATAAAATTGAACCAATAGTCAGTGTCCGCGGTGCTATTAACTATCTTGGTATGCAAAGAATGATAACAGCGCTTGGGCGTTTCGGTGGGAAAACTTTTTGAGTTCGGCGCAATGACGTGTCGCGAATTTCAACGGGAGTGGTGTGGCTTCTCAGCGAGGCGGAAATCGGGGAGGAAGCTTCTTCGGTCACGTGAGCTCTTTTTATTTCGCCGTGTTGGTACACACTCGTTTGGCGGTCGTGGGGAACTCCGCCAGACTACGTCCGAATGCCGCTTGCCATTTTGGCTGCAAGTCTATTTGGCAAACACCTGAAGCCCTCACGGAGTTTTCCTCGTGGGATAGGAAATGTGGGACGAGCGTATTGCTTAGCGCGAGTGAAATCATAGCCAGCTGGGTTAAGGTTGTGGGTCTTAATTTAACCCCCTGTAGTAATTTAGGTTACGTAAACAGTTCAAATAAGTAATTCATCGAAACGGCGACAAGGATGGGGATGAAAGATCTAACCCGAATGAAAACCCGAGAACTGTTTACGTTAGCCATTCGCCGGGAGAAAGTTAAAATTTTTAGTAATTTGGATTGTTTCTTGGTGCTGTCATCTCCGACTCAAGTCGTCCAAAATACCGGAGGCCACCGTCATCTTATACTGCAAAAACTAGAGTTCATTAACTTTAGAGGGTCAGCTCACATTGGTCATCAACTGTAGAGGGTCAGGAAGTGTCAGTTGAGTTCTTTTAATTTTTAAAATAGCAAAAAAATATTATCTCCTCTTTGACAGAATTTTAGATTGTGTGCGTAAAATTTTCAATGGTTTTCGTGTCGCTATCTTTTTGGTCCTTCACGAGATAAAATTGCTGTGATCCAGTGACATTTGAGAGCTAAGTATCCTCAGAGGATAAGTAAAATAAATGCAACTGCGAATCTGTAAAACAAAATACATCCCCAACCAAAGCCATCGTCTATAATTCACTGCGTCCCTTCTGAATGAATTTTAATTATTACGGAAAAATTTCTACGAGTCTATCATAGATCGGATGGTTGCATAACTAGGTATATTCAGTTTTTTCTTCTCTTGACCTCAATTTAACGTTGATTAGTTTCTGATTTAGATACATGAATATGATTTGATTAATTCTATTTGATTATGAATAAACAAATAATTTTCATTGCAAAAAAGCCCTGATGAAGGCATAAAAATACGCGAAACGTTGGCCAAAAATTTTGAATTTAATTGTTAAAAACCTACACTCCAAGGCACTAATCAAAGGTATGGTATTATACGCGTAAAGTCACTTAATATTAAGTAAGCATGCATCGAAAAAGGGACAAAAAACAAGGATACTGCTTAAGTTAAAATAAGATAAATTTTGTATACCCTCTTCATTTATGTCATTGTTTCACTTGGGAAATAAGTATACGCTTCAATGTCAGATATAAATCCCGTTAACCATTTAATGCGCAGCTTGATAATTTTTTATCGCAGTATAGTAATTATTAGCTTCTTTTTCAGAAGACCAAGGTTAGAGCTACATCGGAGGTAGGGATTTTCGCACAGGAATAACGACTCTGACGTGATTAAAATTGTTAAAGTGTATCGTTCCCTCGGCTGAAAATCCATTTATCTTTTTATACCCTTGCTAAGTATTCAGCCCTTAAGAAGATGCATCCCTTGAGCTCGAGCGGGTTGTTTTGGTGACGTTGGACTGACGAAGTAAGTCCTGATGCAATATTTTTCATGTACATCATTTTTGAAAATGTCGAGATAATTTTTTAAGGAAATTTTAAGATGATAACGTATGTTTTGAATGAACAATAATTCAATGAAATAGACAAAAATATGACTAATAGAGAGGGGGTAATGCGTCATCTTAACCTTCACGAATACCTAATTCAGGCCAATTCTTCTCGTTACGGTTATATTTTCGTCGAATAAAATGCTTTATTGATGTTCTGTCGATAGCTATTTGAACACAGCACAGCTAAGAGGTGGAGGAATTTTTCTGGTTCTTCAACCTGTTCAAACATCGAATGTTCTGGCGTTACGAGGGCTAATTCTGCCACCGAGGTCAGTGTTTTTGATCAGTGGGTATTTTTAGTTCTTCATCTTCCTTGACAATGGTGAAAATCAGTCGTTAACATTGGCGGAAACCAGAACTCTTCGTTCTTCACTCATGAAGAATAAACTTGCATGAGTCTTCAGCAATCACAATTGGAGGAGTTTCAGCGTTGTCTTTGAATTAGGCCATGAGCTAATGATCCATTTATCTTCGGCCCCTTCTGCTGAGAACGTGGTTGCAATGATGTGTTAATTTTTAGTGGTGTGATTTTTAGAACTCTCTTTTGTCCATAGCCTGCTAATTGTGACTTTGAAGGGAATATTATGCCAGGCGCTAAAATTCAGTAGCTGGAAAACCATACCGACCTGGGCTCAAATCACGTTCTCATAAGTTCGCGTTAAGAAATTCCACCGGTTGGCGCTTCTACAGGGTGTCCGACACTAACATTGTATAATTCAAACTTCCATACCATGGCTAAAGGTAACTTACCCGGGCGGGAATCGAACCCGCGACCTTCTGTTTGGTAGCCGAGGACTTTACCCCACCACCTCCGGGGCCAAGACCAAGTTCTATCCCGCCCACGGTGTACGTTTGGTGAACTCTTGTTTGAGTTCAGGCGAAGGCGAATGATTTTTCCTACGTGTATTTTTACGCTTTACGGGTGATGGTTACGTTGTCAAATAGGCAGTATATTGATAAAGTGAGCAAATATGCATAAATATGCGGTAGTTCGTGAACACAACTTCGTGGAACAGAAATGTTTCCCCAAGGAAATGTGGGTTAAACTGATCCGTCAAAAAGGGGCTGACAAGGTTTGATGTTTGGGGATAAAGCTGGCTCCGACCCACCGGAACACTGAAGGGATCCATTACTCGGGGACCCAAAATAGAAAGCATCAAGAAGTCTGCGCTATCGATTCCCCGTTTTTTTGTGCGGGAGCGATTGTTCCTATGCTATTGGACGCCCTAGCTTTAGGATTGGGTCACATGAGGTACTTAGATATCGTTTTTGTGCGTGGAAGAATCCAAACTCTTTAATGCTCTCTTGGGTGCGAGAGGGTGCACAAGGTAAGAGACGTAATCTACATCTCATATTTAAGATGCTAAGTATGGAAATAATAATAATCGATTTATAATGATTTGATAAATCGTTTGGATTGAAACTGCTATTCAATTAGACGGTCGATCATTTGTAAGTTGTAAAACTGATGACTACATGTCTTACTCGGTAAAAATGCACCGTATTCTTGTTGAATGGACTTAATAGTTTCCAAAAAACATTATTTCTTACCGCTAAACTCATTTAACCTCTCTGTGACACAGTCATAGGGCATGACTTTAATGTGTAAATTTCGATTATTTCATCATTATTACTGGGAAAGGAACATACCCTATGTTTTTACTAGAAAAGCATTCGCGTGTTTTTATATTTACAGAATTTACTGTCAAATTAAATTTGAAATCATTGAAATAACGAAATAAATACACAGCGAATACTTTTAATTAATTTCAGTCAATTTTTATTTTATGTGGATGATATATTTGACTTGACTGCCAAATAAACCCATTTTTGATGTTATACAAAGTTTGAGCGTGGTTTCATTAAGAATAAGTTTATTTAAAGTGGAGAAAAATTGTGTCACGAAATTCTTACCCTGGATAGTTGTTGTCAGTAGGAACCAAAATTACGAATGATGTATAGGTCCAAAGCGCACCGTTTTTTAACTACAGAAACTTTATGCCAAGCGTTCCGATTTGCCGCGAATTCTCCTTGTTCCCGGCTATTCTGTACAACTTATGAGTTAGAATGCTCTTCCTGGTGGAGATCGCGATGTATCCAAGGTATCCGGCAACAGGGTAAACTCGCGGCCAATCGGAGCGCTTGGCTCAAGTTTTCTGTAATTTAATAATGGTACGTTTTCGGCCTAAAAATAATTGATAATTTTGGTTATTGCTGACATTAGCTATACAGGGTTTAAATTCCTTGACACAATCTTTCTCCACCCTGTATATCTGTAGTCATAAGTGAAATTATTTTAAACAAAAAAGAAAGGATGGAATTCATTTATCACCAGGAACAGGCTTCACTTTCTTTGCCTTCACTACCATGAAACATTATTGTCTTCGGTCAATGAGAAAATGAATCTCTCGAATTGTTTGCTCTTGGTTTTTGATCACTCAATTATTCCTTATTTTTACTCGCTACGGGTAGGATTGATTGTTTTATAAGTTCATCGCTATGTCTGCGCAATGATCATGGCGATTAGTCCATGCAACATTTTTTCATTTCCACTGCATGTACTTCGTGTTGAATGTGATGCTATTATGTATCAACATGAAACTATTTTCTCTTAAAAATGCGATGATGCGAAAAACCTCGTCTCAAGTTCATGTACCTGTAAACAAGATTAGTTAGATAGCCAATTTGTCCTCAGAAATAAAAATTAGTAGGAATGACGATGACAGCGTTCTGGTGGGTCTAGACATCTGTAAAAGACTTTGCTTATAATAGAAACGCGTAAAAAGTTCTGAAAGATTAATGAAATACCAAGAGTAATGGATTTGGTATGCATATAAGCGGCTTGTATATTGTATTAATCCGAAGCGAAAACGATTTTGTGAAACTTTTGTTCTGAGACAAATTATTACCCACGCCTTTTCATACTGGTAGTCTACTATTTACTATCTCGTAGAAAGAAAGAATATTATTTAAGAAAGACTTGCTTACGTTCAAGCTATTTCAAGTTCTCCATGCTTGGAGTGATTCGAACGATTCGTTTATGAGTGCGCATGGAATCCTTTGAAGGTTGCCCTATTTGTCAAGCTGATAGTGCATAATGGTCACTGAAGCGAAGTGAGTGGCTGTAAACGCCAGCAAAAATCTTATCTCTTTATGTATCTCTGTTTCAAATACTGGGTGATATCATTTGACCAAGTTATCGGCAACCTGGGAGCTTCATATTAGGTTTTACATCACGCTCTATGAATCCGTGTGACGACTCATTTTCTCTCACTTGCGTGACTGCATGCGAAGCAGATATTGTTGTCTTTGCAAACGTGCGGAGCGAACTCACGTTTGGCCTGCGAGGAAGTCATACAGTTGGCTATGTCTTTACGAGTGTGATCGATAGTTATAATCTATTATGCGGGCTCTTCTGCTCCTAAGGTTTCCCCGGCGACCGATTATTATTTTACTCGACTGTAACCTTGAGCTCTCTAAGATTATTTCTTGCGGAAGGTGAGCTTTGTTGTATTATTGGTAAGAAGGTGACCGACCAGGAAAAACTTATACTCGCTAGTGACCTTATTTCGCCCAGTTCTGAGAAAGGCCTGCTGTAACACGATACCTCAGATTTTCTTAATTCTGTCAATTCAATTGTGAAGCTGTCTTAAGCTTTGACCTAATTACTACTTTATACACACGGAAAAAGAAAACTAAAACGGTAGCAATCCGTTTTGCAGCGTAATTAAAATATTGCAGTTGAAGCTTAACTCTCATAAGTTCAATCCACTTCTATGTTATGGACTGGAGATTAGTGGTTGGATGTTATTGAGCAGTACTTTATAACGTTCCATTTGATCATTTTACTTCCACAAAAAAGTCTAAATATATCCGTTTTGGAGATTGGAATCCAGTTGGAGTAATTATGAGGGCACGAACAAAATGCCCCTGAAAAGCTACAGCAAGTTTCCCGAAAATATAAAATACACAGAGAAATTCAACCAATTTAAAAAAGGGTAAATTTGTGATTGATGAAGTAGTGTCACTTCGATGTAAATGAATTTCTGTGAAATTGATTCTGGTGGCTTATAATTTATATGTTGTTACTATTACTAGAAACTGGGCCAAAGGCCCAGTGTAGCGCTTACGCCCTTTTGTGTATAATACCATTGTACCATGTTGTAATAAGTGTAATCAAGCGTTTTGTCATATTTTTATACATTGTAACAAAGGATTTAAGTGTTATTTGATTGCCATAGGTTCTCTTTTTAATTGACTTGTCCTATACTGATACTATACTAGCCTCGGGACCAATAAATATTATTATAATGAGGAACCACACGTCTTATTGGTGTGTTGAATGGAGCCCAATGCTAAGTTTTCGACGTCATTACTTTGATTGTTCACACGCGAATAATATTATTCTCGGAATCAGGTTGCAACCCTAAATATCCGCCAATTTGCTGTAAAAATATTCATGTAGCTCTTTCCACCTTTTAATTTACATTGTTTGAGATAAAATAGCTCAATAGGCTCGTATTCTCGGATTTAGGAAGGATAACTCACACGCATAAGAAGCCTTAACGCATCTACAGTAATTAGGGGATAGTTGCTCTTCAAAAGTTTTTAATTATCATAAATAGAATTTTTTCATAATCCGGAGGTTGACTGTCCGCCTGGGTGGAAAGATATAATTTGAATTTTGAAACTAGCGTATATAATTACAGAGAAGACTTATGATGACATATTTGGCCTACACTTGGCCAATAGCAATAAGAACATGGAGATAGCGGGTAAATAGCTAAATGAAAACGGCTAATTGTGCACAGAATAGAAAAGAAAGTGAAAGCATAAGAAATACATGCAAAGGGGAAAATAATTAAGGAGTAGTAATTGGTAAGGAAGTGCAGGTGACGTTCTCGTTAAAATTGATAAAGTTAAAAATGTATAGTGAAAATTGCAAGGGACAAGTTACGAACCGCAAAAGGAATGTAGGCGGGCCTAAAAAAATATGAAGGGTTCGTAATTCAAAAATAGGTCTGGAATGTGAAGTCAGAGAAAAAAAACCTGCTACAGTCTAAGGTAAGAATATATGTAAGAGAAAATGAAAATTTTATATTACCATAATAATATATGAACAAGTAATAGTAATTTTCACACTTTAATGTATAACTCCACTACCGACCATGGTTTCGACTCTCTATATCGTTTTCAAGGTATGACAGACTTTCGAAAATGATACAGTGTGTCGAAACCATGGCTGGTAGCGGAGGTAGATATTAAAGTGTGGAAATAACCTTATGTTGTCTATATTTTATATCGCATTTCCACCACGTAAGCCTGAAACGAATTCATATTTTACATGAAACAACAAAATATTATATTGAATGCACTACCCCGGTTTTCATACACTAAGCAGTCATTATCGATATCAAGGTCAAGTATCTTGATATTTGGTGATGGCAGATATTTACTGCCTATCCGATTCTTATTTATTTTATTTCGCATTATGAGTAGTTACCGCATTCGTTTCAGTGGTTAATCGCACTTTATTCGGGAATGAAATACACATTTTCTCCATTACCAAGTAATGGGCAATACTTTCCGATTGGCTTAAGTATTTTTTATCTTCGTTTTATTTTTTAATAAAATTTATAAATAGTGATTTATGATTTTTAGCGTAGTTACTTTGCAGTCTGTGTGTCTATGTATTTATGTAGGCTCCAAAGGAGTCTAAATACGTAGACTCTTAGTCTGTAAAGTTACTGCAAGGAGGTAAAGTTACCACTACATTTATTTATGTATGTATTTCCTATGGAGTTTCCTAGAGCCAATAAAATGTATTTATTAAAAAAAACTGGAGTATATAAATACAAGAATGAACTTCTGATTACTGACATACTAGATATTACCTGACCGTCGAATTTAGTATCTAACGATCTGATCGGTGGGTCATTCTTCTTCATAGAATGATCTTCCAAGGTCGTGAGAATATTAATGGCTTTGCCTGGTTTCGCTCATAGTAGGACCCTCTTCGCTTCTATAGCGTTGAGGTGTTTTCCCCGTCCCGTTCCTTCCGCTCCTATCCCTTCCCAGAGGCGTCGTCGGGCTCCTATCTCGGCGTCGCCTCTTTCCTTTTCCCTTCCTCTCCAGCCCCTCCCCGGGTGATCGGGCGTATAAGCAACGGGCTTGGTTCCCGTTCCCGGTGCGTTGTATCCCAGAAGGGTTCGCCCTGAACCCTCATACTAGGTCGAATTTATTATGCGGGCTAGAGGGATGATCCTGAATTCTTCATCACATCATCATTTTTATCATTGTATCATATTTACTATTCTGATGATGGAAAGTTTCAGTGATAAATTTTCAAGAAACGTAAAAATAAATATGATGGTTTATCGGTGATTTCCGCTGCCCTTATTTTCTGTTATTTTCGCGAGCCCAAGTGTTCACAGCTCCCGTTGCATTGAAGGCTTTACAATAACTCGTTGGAACTTTTGCTATCATTGGCTAAATCACTTCTGCAGGGACGGTGAAAGGGACGAGCTCAATGATGAATAAAGCTACAGTGATTCATGCATCTGAAGCCGTCTCAGAAATTGTTCTCGTCGAACTTTGACATTTAGGTGAACATTGGGTTATTCAAAATGAACTGAAAACATGCTCGTATTACTCTGGCCTAAGGGTTTTCCGCCGTAAACCCAAATTGCTTGAAATGGTGGTACGAAAAGCTCTTGTCAACATTAAAAAATATTCTCTTATATTGTGTTCAACGGGTTGTTGCCCAAAAATTAGACATTCTACGCTGTATTTTCTGGAGAATTCTTTTAATGGTATAAAAACGACAAAGGTAAATTGTTGTATCTAATGATTTACTGTGAATAGAAATAGCAGATTATAGTTGAAATATAAATGCCATTTTGACGAAATATGTATATATGTTGCGGAGAATTACTCATAGATCCATAATAAAAATCAAAGCGGGCACTTCCTTCTACTTCTGACGTATGACTAGAGTATTTCCGAAACCGAACTCAAAATAAATAGATTACTGGAAATAAAATGGCGCCACATTCGCCACAGACATCTGTAGTCTACCATTATTTCGCTTTGTAGCGTGTAAAAGCAGGAAAACATACTACATGTCCTCTAAAAATGGGCGAGTCCTGATCGGAGAACTCTCAAAGCTCCCGCCTTTCGATAATGAAAACAAAACTCCCTTCCCTCCCCCGCTTGCGGACGTGGAACAAAAGAGTGGCGGTATCCGCCGCATCACTTACCCGAGTCCCTCTCGGAGGCTGCGCGGTCTCTTCCCAACTCTTTCTCTCCTCCCGTTATCTTCGCCTTCTCCCGGAGATAAGCCGAGCGAGGCGCTGCGGCACTGCGGCTTCTCCACTCCGTCGACAGCCGGGGAAGCGCGCTGAAGCTCGTAAGAGGCTAGCGTTGGCCGGCTGCGGCTCACATCACAGACGAAAGAGAATTCTGACTATTTCGTGCTCCGCGGTCGAACCCGCTTTCGCTATCTGTACACCGACAGCCACACGAGCGGGAACTTCTGAAAAACGTGGTCGGAAGATGAGTGGAATGGAAGTTTCTTTTTTTATTTAGTGTGCTTGTGAGTCCAGCTGGTCGCGGACTAAATCCACCTCAGGGAGAGAGGAGGCGGTTGCGGCGTGCTGCGCCACGTTTGATGGGGGAGTGGGGATGTTTTTCAGGGAACGCAAGGGAGGGGGGATGAAAGGGGGGTTGGAGGTGGGGGTTGTGCAGGGAGGGGAGGTTGGGGCGGCGTCGCGCCGTGTCGGCGGCGGCCAGGCGATAGTTCCTCGACGCGTCGCGGCGCCCTTCTAGCACCGCTTTCTAGGATACGATTCTATTGTCATAGGTTGGTTAGCTAGAGATGCGTAGGTAATCGAACTTTTATTTGAGGTAAATTTTATTGTCTAAGTAATTTACCGATTAAGGTAGGCTGATTTGGCGATTTTTTGGACCCCCCTTCCCCCTTAGTGAGATATCGTGAGATTTGTCTAATCTAACGTGAGATTGTTCAAAATGTGTATTTTCATTGTAAATACGTTATTATATGCTTTATCGCGTTGGATTAATTAAATATTATTGTGTATAATTTAGTCATATTCAAATAGAGAAACACATTTTTCTCGAAATTTTACACTGCTTCTTGCCAGGCCAAAAAATGCGTGTTACTTGCCAGGACCCCCACTCTCCCCCACGTGAGAGAGTCTCCGGGTGATAATCGGCTTGACCCCCTCTCTCCCTAAACACCTCACGTAATTAATGAATGCTCCCTTAGCCATAGATTTGAGTAGATTATCGTACTTTTTCTGATGAGGTAAATTTAAGAACTTAAATATTATCCTATCAATATTCACGCACTACCTGAAAGAGCAGTAGTTATCGAAACCCGGAAGCACACGCTCATTTTTACTGTCCCTCAGAATGATAACTCCTACGATAGGTTTTCAGGGACCAAAAGAGTGATCATTCGAGCCATAATTTTCTGAATCACACAGTCATTCCCACCGTCCCTTTTTCCATCACTCATTCCGCCAAGAAAGATCAGAGGCTTTCCCGGCGTATGATGATGTTGAAGTTGTTTCGGGTTTCCCACCGGGTGAGGCTCTCCATCTCTGCCGAGGCTTTGATGGCCGTGTCGTCCATCGTCATTAAGGCTGAAGCCCTGATGCCGATGGACGCTGAAGCCCTGATGCTCAAGCCCTGGTGACGATGGAATACACGGCCATCGAAACGTAGGCAGAGATACCTCACCCGGTGGGAAACCCGAAACAAATTCAACAACAACGCTCATTCCGTCACTTTCCGTATTTTCAATTGTCATTCAATTAAAAGCCAAGCTGGCATTACAATCTGATTAGCTGAAGGATGGTGCCAGCGACGGAAAAAGGGATGTGGCGAGCAATGGAAAAAAGGATGGAATTTCCATCCCTCTAACCATCGTGGAAAATGATCTCGTGAAACGGTAATTTTGTTTCGCCATCATTGGAGCGATCGCTGGAGCTGTCCCTCCGAAGGGATGGAAATAAATATCGCGTGATTCAGGGTTAAGTTGAGTTGCTACCGCCAGGGATAAAGGGTAAAGTAGAGAGAAGTGTAGATAGGTGTCATAATTACGATCTGCATCCCCTGTATTCCAAAAAGCTAACTATGGTTACTCCACCATTCGATGAGAAGGGAACAAACAGTATATAATAATTAAAGTCCTAGTGCTACGTCTTTGCCATAGGTGTATATTTTAGTTTGAACCGTGAGATATATTTGAGGGATTAATTAAAAACGAGAAAAAGCGATAAAAGCAAGGAAAATATGCAGGCAGTTATTTCATTCCGATAAACAAGTATTTATCGTAATGAACAACCGTCAGTAGACACTTTTTAGAAAGTTAACAAGGGAAGTTTATTATTCCGCCACCCATCCGCTCTGGGAATGGATGTTTCTCGGTGTTCAAACTGAGTTCGACGTAGCCACTGTAACTAACACATTTGTAGCTATAGATCAGAGTTAAAGAAATGTAAGACATGAGCCTTATCAAGGCCGTAACCTGGAACATTTTTCTGGGAGTTAAACTTGGAGAATAAAATGAATAGTGATTATAGATTGAAGTCGAAAATCGAATTTTGAATGCCAAGGATCGAGGAAACCGACATCAACCTTGATCTTCGAGTTTCGATCAAAAATCGATTTTTTAAAACTTCGATCTCGAACATTTCGTCAGCAGCGTCACTACTGGCCTGTGATAACGTCATCAGTCCCATGCGTAAGACTTTTTTCTGAAAACGGTAGAATTGGATAGCACGCCCTCGAAAATTAAGAAAGTATCTCATTCATATGATATTTCTAAAAATTTTATTGAAATCGAATGGTTCCAAGCGGTGATCGCAAAACTTTAATATAAATGAATTTGTTACGTTTTACTGCTAATAATTCATGCATGTAATTTAAGAAGATTTTGTGGGAATGTTTATTCTTCATCTCAAATGTTTATTTTGGGTGTATTTCGAATGCACAATAAAGATGATATTGTACGAGATTTTCATTCCGTTTAAAAATCAATTGCTCGAAAAATCGATTTTAATCAATATTTTTCCATTGGTATTTAATTCCAAATCGGTTTGATTGCCGATAAACATTCATCCACGCTATTCAACAGGAAAGCTTTAACTCTTCCACCACGACCAAGGTTACGTCTTTCAAATCAATCTCAATTTCACGGCCTTCTGAAAATCTCTTCCAAAATTCTCGCGACCTACTGTCTATAATTTAGATTCTTCATTCACTTTTTTATCACGTTCAGAAAGCGTATTTGAATAATTTGTTAACGTATCAATGTTGACTGGGGTGAAAGATCGATAAAAAAATGGTCATATATTGAAATATTTTGGGAGGTTGGAGAATAATATCGATTTAATAAATTAAGTGTTGAAAATAAACTCTCATGAGCCTCCATTCTCGTACAGCAATCGCAATGTGTAATCATTTTTTCCCGTTGATCTAGACAAGGGGTAGCCAAAATTTCAAACCCGCATGCCGCATTATGTATCTAAAAGCAGTTTAACGGCCGACTACCAACACGAGGCCCATATCAAAAACAATAAGCATAGATTGAATCTCATACTATCCGTTCACGTTAGCGGTGGCTGATCTTGGTAGGATGCATTTAAATGTCCATAATTTTACATTCATAAATTAGTCATCAAATTTTCGAACTCTGGGTATTTTACTTGCGAGCCATTATAGTGGTAAACCTCTACACTGACCGTCTCAATTCTCTCGCAGACTTGGTATCCAGAACATAGATTCGAAAGGATGAGAACAGATGGCAGAATTATGCATGAGAGGAAAGAAATAATAGAGATATGGATAGAATATTTGGAGGATCTGTATAGAGGAGGTAGATTAAGCGGGTTGCCATTAAAAAAAAAACAGAAAAAGTAAGTACCTTGAGACAACTAATGTCTGCTATCGGTCCGAGGAAACATTGACATCGTTTGTATGAGTCATATCTTAGGCAGAAGAAACCGGTGTTGGCTGGTCCGACGAGAAAGTTCTGTTATTGGGGAGGCTGTATAGGGCTCTCTACAAAGGTCGGGATAGAAAGCAGTCTCATTAATGCAGGACGTGAAGAGGAAAGTTTTGTCTTCATTAATTAGACAAGGCGTATTGCATTTTGCGCAGGAAGAGATGTACGGGATCGTATCCGTAGTCGTGTATTACTCATCATACAAGTGTATATACCTGCATCAGCTTATGAGGAAAAAGTTGTTGACAGGGTGTATGAGAAGATTGAAAATTTATGAGATGAGGAAAAAGGCTGCTGTGGGGTGATTATGGGAGACTGGAATGTTGTTGTCGGAGAAGGTAAATGGGGATATGTGATTTTGGAAGTAATAAATGAAAGAGGAGAAAGATCAGTGGAATTTTTCAGAAAGATATAAGTGTTTATAGCAATAAGTGGTTTAAAAAACATAGAAGGAGGAGGTATACAGGGATTTCTCCTACAGAAGATAGTTATCACATTGATTATTTCTTGATTTATTGTCACAAAGGTATAAAAATGTATAAAGAGTTGCTAGGAGCTGATATTAATAGGTTCCCAATAAGGATGGAAGTTCAAATTCCATTTAAGAGAGTGGAGAAAGCCAAAGTAGACAAGAAATGGAACCAGGAAAAGATGTAGGAAATGGGTAAGGTAGAGACAGGGGCGAAATTAGGGGGGGGGGGCAGGTTAAAGGGTCATGACCCACATAAAATTTTACCATGTATTCAATTTTTATTAGTTCAATAGTTTTTGAACCCTCATATGCCTGCAATTGTTCATTTTCATCTGTTGTTTAGAATAAAAATTAAATTTCAGGCACCAAATGCGCAGAAATTGGTATTTTAAAAAAATGTACGCGGGAGAACTCCCCTCTCTCCCGGGGGACATTCTATACTCCCAGGACCCAGATCATGACCTCCTCCCCAAATGTGATACTGAATCCGCCCCTGGGTATAGATAGGGGTAAACCTGTCGAGAGCAATTACAGAAGATCAGAAGGAAGAGGAGGTATATGAAGAAAGTTGAATAAAGATAAAAAATGCTTTAATAAGAGAAGCACTAAAAGAAATTGGATACTAAAAAGGAGTCAAAGCAAAGAATTCCTGGGTAACAGAGAGGGTGTCGAAGAAGATGGAAGTAAAAAGGAATGGGACCAAGAAAGAGAAATGTATGCAATGAAATGAATAGTGGAGGCTGATACTTTGTGGAAGATATGATGGAATGATATTTTGCACTTTTCCACATAAATATTTATTTAAAACGAAACATGTATCACTGCACTGTGTCATCATCAGGACTAACATCGAAGTTACCTTTGCCAGAGTACATAGTCACGTATCCCCACACCCTCTTTACGTGGCTATTTATTCTGACAGATAGCTAGTACTCCTTTCAGCTAGTACTTACAAATATAATAAGTGTTTAAATGTATCTGGAGAGCCTATTTGACCTAGTTAGAGTCAAGCTATCCTAATGCTAAATTATCGCAGGTATTATGGTCCCTTATTGTTTGCGGAAAAAAAGACATCTTGATTCTATCGGTTCTGCAGTCTATTTCTCTAAACTTAACCTTGTGATCGTTTTTATCATAATACTAAGGCTATGTAAGATTTAACACTTTCCCGGCGAACAACATGTAAAAACTCTTCTCGGGATACCGCGCGGGTAAGATTATATGAGAGCGCCGACGTTTCGGGTACCGACTCGCTACCCATTCTCACGGCTACTACCGTAGTATAGTAGCCGGTACCCTAAACGTCGGCGCTCTCATATAATCTTACCCGTGCGGTATCCCGAGAAGAGTTTTTACAATACTAAGGCCATCTCAAAATATCAAAAACATCAGGTAAAAATAATTCTACTTTAAATTTCCTCAAAAGGAATAAACCTAAAATTTTCCGTTCGATGGGTTAGACTTTCCCATTCTAAATTCCTAATTTTTCAGTTGCACATTAGGCAAGAATGAAAGAAATAGAATAGAAGCCTATGAAATGTGGATGTAGAGAAGGATGAAAAAAGTAAGATAGTTAGGTAAGATGAGAAATGGGACGGTTCTGCGCAAAGTAAAAAAAAAGAAAAATTGCTTTTAAAAGAAATAAGGAAAAAGAAAGGAAACTGGTTGGGCCATGTGATGAGGGGGAATCGTGTAATAAATGTGAGACTAGAGGGGCCAGTTGAAGGAGAAAAAAATGATAAGATGGTCGAGAATTAAAACACAAACATGCTTAACACGTATTTAGTGAAAAGTAAGGCAAATACAACAGAAAAAATAGTTGGTGGTCTTGTCGCAGATAGAATTCGATGATCGTAGTTCTCTAGGATTGATTTTGACACATGATTAATTCGTGTACTCTTCTACGTTGAATAGTCATTGTGTGTTAACACTGATTGGGGCTCCAATTAATCTTTATCGGTATTTTATTACGATGGATGTCATTCAGATAATTTGCAAATTTTCTCTTTGTCCAGAGATGACAAATGCAAGATCAAAGATTAACACAATAGAGTAAATTTCAGACACGAATTTTTTTTAAAGCGCAGTCTTTGCGTAGAAAATTACGAGAAAACGAGAAAAGCTCTGACCAGGAGAAGCAAATATTATTTATGGTTGAATTATTTTTCTAGACAAACGAAGTGAACCCGTTGACTCCTGATTACTTCCTTTCCGCCAGCCCCGGATCCAGGACAAGGCCAAGGGTTTACTGGCAGGACTTGGGGGTTACCTCCCAGCTAGTGAAAACTGGGATGCATAAAGGGCGTCTGTAGCCCCTTTCAGGCTCCGCCACTGCTTTCCGTTAAACATTCTACTCCCCGGGTATAGGTATTGACAAGTCAATGAATTCAGGGGTATTTGTGACAATATGTGACAGATTTGATGCGGGTAACTCTTTGTGCTAACATGATTTTTTTCTTAGCTGTGACCGAGTCAGCGGAAAGTCATTGGCGAAAGTCAATTCGATACATTGGTGAAATAGTTTTACGTTGCCATTGCCCTTTAGGATGACGCAAAACGTCAGCATTCCTAGGAAATTGGTTAATATTGAAGATTCATGGCTGTCAGGAACAGGTTTTGCCGAGAGGACTTGGCTCGCACACCTCTCCTCCTGTTTTCTACTTCTTTTTTTAGGTCACTTGGGTTTGGGGGAGGAAGTAAGGGAGTTTGACGTTACCTGTGAAGCACCCCGACTCGATGCGAGAAGCGGCACCGAGGCCAACGAATTCATTTGCACACCAAACCTTGAGAGTGTCGGACACGAAATTTACCGCCGTAATCCAATAGGAGCCCAATATGTATCATTTATTTACTTATCTAACAATTCAAAGGGGTCTAATGAGGGGCGTATATAACGGGGAACCTAGGGTTGAAGGTAATGAGAAAAAGAAAAAAGAACAAGTAACACAGTACGAATAACTTCAGAACAAATCGTGCGCTAGTGGGTGGCCGTGGCATGCAGTCACATATATAATTTTTTTCGAATTTACTTATAATAAACTATCATGGGGTGTCCTTTTTTAAATGAGTTACTATAACCTAACGTTTAACCTGGCGACTCCCTTCTGTTAGCGATCAATCATCTGCAGTTATTGATAAACAGGGAACGCGTGCTAGATAGCCCGATAGGTCAGTGGGGTCGAAATCGCCGAGCTGAATTTGACGAATATTCATGAAGTTTCCCGTTTGGCGCGATCGCCTCTCGTCTCCGTAGTTACGCTCTACAGCCGGGCCTAACCGATCGTGTAGTGTCACTTATGGTAGTTCGCTCAGAGAGAATAATTTGGAAGGGGCCTACACCTCCCCCCGAAATAAGAATCCATACTTATACGCCTCTGGGTCTATAGATGTATGAAAATTGTTATTGTATATTCAAACAAACTTCAGTGGATTCAAATCGGGCTCGGCGCACAGGTATGATTTCACGTAATATTTTCTTTTAGTATTAAAAAATTCAACTATTAAAATTAGATATAATAAACCATGGACTAAAGAGTGAAAGAGGGATTAGGCTTTAGGCACTGTAGGCCTTGGGAAGAAAGAAAAAGCTGCGGTGAGCGAGAAGGAAGGAAAACGAGGAAATGTACGTCTTAGTTGGCGAGGAGAGAAAGCATCGATGGAAAACCACAAGGAAGCTGATTTGGCGATCGAAACCAGAAATACGGCTTATGGAGATGGTGAAATCTGTAATAGGAGGTATCGCTGGCCTCGGTGGCGGCGGGGTAACGTCCTCGCCTGCCAAACAAGAGATCGCGGGTTCGAGTCCCGCCTGGGTAGGTTTCCCGTGTCCAGGTTTCAATGTTTTAAACTAACGTATGATTAGTTTATCAAATGCTGTAACTTGATGAAGTGGTAGTCGGTACGTAGGTATAATATATCGTTCCATTATCCGGATAATCAAGAAGCCAGCGTTTAAACAGCCTTTACTCTACGTCTAAGGAAGAGCTAACCTATTTTCGGAGCAAAAGTCGGTCAAACTTTAGTGTTCTTTTTTATAGCTTAGCGAAGGCCTAATATTTACTATGAAGAGAGTTTACAGGATGCTAGAAGAATAATGGGTGGCATGTTTGCGTGGAAAGAGCGGGGTAAATTCAAGCTCCAGAGAATGATGCGTTCATAAAGAACTCTTTCGGAAGGAGCCAACTTTTTGGTGTGCATGGGATGCTCTCAGTATGGCGTGCTGATAAGTTTCTTCCAACTTCTCCACCCACTTCGAGGGCTCGGGTTAGTTCACGAGAATCGATACATTGTCCCGCTTCGTCGCGGGTCCTTCTTTTGCGAGGAAACCGTGATGAAGTATTCCGCACGTTAGAGGGTGTGGCCCAAATGACCCAAATTTTTGATAGTCTGGAGATAAATTGTCCCGTCGGTTGACGTAATTTTCTCTCTCGCGGAAGTTGCTGTTGTGATAGGATGTGATAGGTGGGAGCAAAGAGAGCACGCATCTGTGCTTCTGGACAGATAGCGTAATGAGGAAAAGTGATCGTTTTTTAAATATTTATTCAATTTATTCATGCAGTAAACTCATGGGAGTGAATGGATAAAAATTACACTTATACATTTCAATCAATATTGAATAACCGACCCGGAGTTCACCTTCTTTGTAGGCGTTATCAAGGCACAAGTAACAGGTTGGGAGAAAAGTGAAGTCTTCAAAAAACCTTGCGGAGAAGATGGGACAGCTTATTTGGCCACATAATGAGAATTGATTTTCATGCAGCATGTAGATATAGACGATGGCCAGATTAAAACAATGGTAGGAGGACAGGTGGAAGGGAAGAAAGCATTGGACGGCCCCGAATGAGTAACATTGGACAGACTATAAAGTATAAGAAGAAATACGCCGCGCTGAAAAGAATAAAGAATATGAGAGAGGAATGGTGAGCTGCGTCAAATTGCTGCGGATTGTTCAATAATGATGATGAAATGAAAGGTTGCAAGCTCTTAAATTTTTTTTTGGCAGAACCTGTAAGAAAAATCACGCGAGTGACTCCATCCCTGTGGCACTCTATACAGAAAGGAAAGATAGGAAACTAGACTTCCATGAAATCAAAGATGCCTAAATTGACTCAAATTTAAACCTATTAAACGAATATTTATTCACTAACTCATATTTAACTGTGTGTTGTTCCATTTTAAGGTTTCTTACTATTACGTATAGCACTCCTTTTTTAAACAAAGGGACCAGGGTTTAGAAGAATAACCATCATTATCAGGCCTAAATTATTATGTATTTATGTTATTACTGTAACGTTTATTACGGCACGGAAAAAAATTCATCCGTTTCAAAATTCATCTCATCTTCCGTTATGTAACTAAGGTTACAGTAATAAGAGAAATAGATAATAATTTGCGCATGATGATGATTATTATCGAACGAAAACCGGGTCGCTTTATTAAAGAAAAAGTGGTATAAGTAATGGTTATTTAACCAAGAAACCGAATTTTTATTTTCGTATGACTTCCCTTTCTTATCCATAGTCCTTTCTTCTGCCAATGCATCCCGTTCTTCACCTTAAGAAACCTGCTTTTGTAGCAATCCACCCTCCCCGCCCCCATCACCCCTTTCACTCCTACACCCAACTGCCTAAAGTGTGTTCAAGAGCTTGCGACCTGTTATTTGATCCTTGATAATGCTTGCGGAATAGGTGAAACCGGGGTCGTTTATTAAATATTTGTGGAATAAGGGCCGTAGTCCAGAATCTTACTCAATCTTTAGTCCTCACTTGACCTCGGTTATTCAGATCCCAGACTCAAGTTGAGCTTGAGTGAGAGTTGGTGTTTTATTAACTAACTTCAACTCCACTCACTTGAGCTGGATTAATTGTGGTATATTTTACAAAATAATACATTTACTCAAACGATTTTTATTTATGATCTCCTGCTCATCAATACCAAGCATGACTGGAATACAATATCAATTGTGGAAGTATTTTTACGAGTGATATTACATTTCAAAAACGTGAAGCGATGGCGGTTGACATCTTTGAAACTGGCGACTCAATTTGAGTTGAGACTCGAGTGAGGTCTTCTAATACCAACATGGCGACCGAGTCGAGTTTAAATTAGGATTTAGACGTGAGAGTTACGTTCTGGAATAAGGCCCCAAATCTTGAGCCCAAACTCTACCCTCACTCTCAAAAACTCAAGATGAGTTCATCTACATCTACGCACTACCCCGCAAGCCGAATAAAAAGGCATGTGGCAGGGTGTTTTAGGACACCAGCCGTTTGCATATAGAAAGAAAATGTTCAAACAAATTACGACAGGAATTTATTAAAGTCCTTATGGTTCGCGGGAAAAACCAATTCCCATACCTATCCGTTCGGCAAAATATATCTTAATTCATCGCTTCTGTCGGACCTTGAATTATAGTGGGGTTCATGTATGATGTTCTCCGTGTCACTCTAAAAGATATCCATTCTCATTTCTCAATCAATCTGAGTCTAGCGCGCAGATTCCTTGTCTCTAGTGGCTCCCAGTCTAATTCGCTTAACTTCTGTGTAGCGCTTTCTGTACGCCTGTAGTCGTTTTTTTACGAATCGCGCAGCTTTCCTTTGTGTTTTATTCAGTTGACGGATTAAGACTTGTGACAATGAGGGATGCTAAATAATGGGTTTGTGTAACGAATTTTATGATTTTGATGAAATAATCTGAAAATTTTTCATTTTCAATGTTATTCCTCGCTGATGGAACTACTATGCGTCAATGTTAGGAATACCTTATTGGACCGCTCTCTTCTTATCAACGTGCTGCGGGCATTTTCAAAAACCGGTTTAGGCAATCTGACAGGTCAGCCTCGGTGGTCGAGGGTTCGAGTCCCGCAAGAGTAGCTTGCCTCTATCCAGGACATGATTCTTCGTGCACGTGTAATTATTAAAGTTGTTTAACACCCCAATGTAAACTGGCCAATCTATGCTGTATTCGGTGGTATGAGAATAAAAATAAATAATGAAAAGCGAGCGAAGTCGAAACATAATTCAAGCCTCCTCGGATTGAAGCCTCCCACGTATAATGCCTCTTTGGGAGAGCATTGCTCTGAGAATTAAGTTAATTGTCCATATGGATCCTAATAATTCACTGTCACACTCACAAAATAATCTGAATTACATCTCTTCGGTTGGGGGCTATTCCACCTAGGTCTCCCCCAAACCGAAAAAATTGGCTATATTAGTGAAAACTGGTGAACTATTTGAAGTAGTAAGAGCTCATTTATGCATGGAATTTTCAGCATATGAAACCACGCTTGAGTCATTTTTAGATTGATTGTTTGAGGCGTAACTTGGTGAAAGCCTGGTATAAAAGGATGTGATGGACCTCTGTAGAGTTCACCTGATGATGACGTCTAACGTTGAAACCATGGTCGTGAATAAATATTAATGTGAAAGCACGAAGTTCTTCTTTTTTAATTTAATTTAATCATTTTTAGATTTTTTAAAGTTTCTGTCATCACCGTTTGAGTGGTAATGTCTGATAAAATAAACGATTGGGCCATGATTTTTCTTTATTAATGGTCCTTTGTATGAATGCTTTCAGAATCCTATTTACTTATTACAAATTGAGTAAGCTGGGAGGTTTTGGTTCATTCCTAGATCTTATTGAAGGAAATATTAGCAATTTTCCACGATTCTTGAATTTATTACCTTGAAGATGAAGAAGTAACATTGAAACTTAGGTCGTAATAAGTTCTGTAATCGTGGAAAATTGCACGTATTTATTCCAATTAAGAAAAAATTCACTCCATCACGCTTGAATCTTCCGAAGTCATTCATTCCTAGATCTGCCGCTGACCGAATGTGCAATTTCATGACTTCATTGAGCAATTCACGATTCCGTTGTACAGATTTCAATGGATGAGGAAATTTCTTTAGTGTATCGGTGAGGAATTCGGTGGAGATGTGAGTAAATGAATGAACAGCTAATTCGAATTTCCACGCGCACGATTTCCAGTTGGACTTAGGAATTTGTTTCTACAAAGGAATACTGCGCGTTTCGTCAGAAATTGCTACGGGCGTACAGACACCGTTACGCAGATGTTAAGCGAATTAGGCTGGGAGCCGCTGGAGACTCGGAGGCTGCGCGCTAGGCTTAGATTGCTTGAACAATTGTGAATGGGTATCTTTATGAGCGACACGGAGAACATAATATTAGAGCCACACTATATTTCCAGGTTCGATAGAAGCGATAAATTAAGAGAGATGTTTTGCCGAACGGATAGATATGGGAATTCGTTTTTTCCCCGAACCATAATGGACTTTAATTAATGCTAGTCCCAAATTTGTAGAGCACTTCATTTTTTATGCGTAGACGGCTGGTGTCCTAACAACCCCTGCCACACGTCTTTAGGCGGCTTGCGGGGTATTATGTAGATGGACTTACGGACTATGTGATAACGACGCGCTCTCTCGACAATCGTCGCGTCGGCGCTCAAAACTTCGGGTAGCGTAATTAGGAATATGCTTTGAGGGAGTGGGATGGGATAACACGCAACGGGGGATCCGGTCGGTACGAATATACGGTGTTTTACGAATTAGAACTTCACTGAGAATTGAACGTGAAAGTTAATTTTGGTTTTGAATTTGCTCAGTTATGTCAATCACATGCCTCGAACGGATTAAAAAAATTAAAAAGGTACCAGACAGAGGCGTAGTCAGGATTTTGTAATGGGTTGGGGGTTTACCTTTAAAAGATTTTTTGGCCGGGGTGTTAGGAAAACATCCCGGGGCAAAGGAGGGTCCGCGGAAAATTTTTGGGATTTTTGATTTTGAAAACGTGATTTTTGTGCCCCAAAAACAGTGATTATGTACGACTATTTATTAAAATTTAGTATTTAATATATATAAAATAAAGTAATAAAGGCTCAAGGGGGGGATTGTGACCCGTGCCTACTCCACTGGTACCAGACATATAGTATACTTTCATACCTACTTAATACCCGGGAGATAGCAGGCAGCAATGTGCGAAGTTTGGGCACTCGCAGTCAGGAAAGAGTTGATTTAGGGGTAATTTGCGGAATACGCTGTCTCCGACAGGGCAGCTTTGGGCACTGTGCAGAAAACGCATGTTCTTATCTACCGAGACAAGTAAAATGTGCGGAGTACGGATCAACAGGACGGGAAATTCGTCGCAGGAAAAGAAAAGGGGTAGAAAATGGAAGCTCTGCGTACAGTAGGTACTAGAGACAACTTAAAATATCTTTGCGACTGAAAGGCAGGCCCAAGTTTTTTTTTTGGGTTGAAGGCGGAAAGCACGTGACTTCCTGAATACTAACCAAAATGTGCCAGGCGGAGCTCAGCCACCGGGAAATTTAATTGCTTTGAGACCTCCGTGGTGTATGCCACGCGGGTAAGTTATCTGTGTTGCCAAGTGGGGAGAGAGTTTTTGACAGTCTTTCTTTTCCATTCATTGACAACGTCTTTTAAGAAAACTTGGCAACACATGCATCTCTTTCTCCCCATCCCACGTCCCTAGTACCGCGGGTCCCACTTCCTGCCGCGACGCCGCTCATAACAATCCGAGCTCGCACGATTGGGCCATTTGCAAAGGTATTTGAAAAGGATCATAGCGAAAACGAAACCGTATTATCATTGATTCGCTGAAAGATGGACATCAACAGCGGCATACTGGACGCTACCGATGAAAACAACCCCCACCTTCAAAACTGATCTTGATTAGCTACAATATCCACTAAGATAAATGAGGAACAACAAAGATGATTATTTTCAATCTTCACATTTCACAGAAAATATATTCGGATTATAAAATGGAGATCTAATTACTGTGACATTTTAGTTACATATGCCATATGTATGTATAAGTGTCCTTTCCAAAGAAATTAGTGAGACCCAAGAAATTTTCCACTTGAGCAAATTGCTTACATGCGGAAAGTTAGTCCAGTAGGAAATAAACTTAGTACGAAAGAAAAAGAAGTGATGAGCAACATAGTGGTTGCTCCTCATTTCTTTTTCTTTTGTGAGCGAGCTCATGCTAAGCACATTCTAATCGTATGCTATAAGTTAAAGAGGAATGGCCGAAGCAATCATGACTTGGTCTTCTTAGGCGTGTTTTTCCGAAATCCGCCTGATTTTTCGAAAAATTCATAACATTAGAGCTCTGGCGACAGTGATTAACATTATAGTAAAGTTATAAACAATCTCAAAATGGGTGGGATTGCGCTAGCTCTCGTTCAATTAAGCTCAAAGGTTCAGACAATTGTAATCGCATTGTTTCATTATGATCGCACTTTTTCGTCCAATATTAATTATATAACGTCCTTAATTAAGATTGAGAGTACTAAATAAAATGTCGAAAAGGCTGGATACCCAAGAAAACCCGTTTTCATGGTAATTGCAAAGTGGATAAAAAAAAATGTTTGCGTCGCAATAGTTCAGTGACTAAGGAGTTGCGACCCCATGTTTATAGGACAAAAAATGCTTAAAATAGTCTCCCCAACCACCTCCCGTAGTAAGTATTGCAGATTCCTTGTGAAACTCCCTGCTTTTGCTTCCTACTCGAACCCACGGAAAAACCATAACGATGGGTACGTGTGGTTCTCGGTGTGGCCATGAATCGCTCACACCACCGAACATTCCCGGAATCTCGTCGAGGGGGGCAATCACACATGCACTTTTTTCATCCGCGCGCGTCCCAATGGCGGCGGCAGCCTGCGGCGGCTCTGCAGAGCTTTGCCATCGATCCGTGGGCTTAGCAAGTGGGTCAGATGGAAATGGAAGTGCTTAGGGTGCATGTGTACAGTACTTATGTACGCTTGACTTCGGTAGTACAAAAGGTTATGGTTTGCGCGGAACGAAGATCAAAATCGGTTGACATTCGTGAAGTGCACGAGATTTCTGACAATGTTCGTCAGAGATGTGTATCACGGCGTGACCTTGAGTTAGAAGGATCACCTCCTTCATCGATTCTCTTTAATTTCTGATTCTGGCCGAGTTGGAAAGCTAATTAAACCCGTATATTCGCGTTATATCGATCCGTCTCCTACTTCTTAAGCTATTCTCGGCGGAAAATAAACATTCTTCGCCCTTTCCCGTACAACTGTGTGCAAATACCGTGTGTTACCGAATAAAATGTGAAACTGAATTAATTAGTAATTTAGAATAGGAAAGTCTTACCTATCGAAGGGAAAATTTTAAATTAAATCTTTCGCGGAGATTTCAAGAAGAATACTTTTAGTCTATTGTTCTAAATATTTCGAGAGAGCCTAATTATTATGGTAGAAACGATCGCGAGGATAAGATTAGGGAAATAGACTGCCGAAACGATAGATTTAAGAATTCGTTTTTTTCCGCGTGCAATGAGGGATCACACTACCTGCGGTAGTTTAGGACTTCGCGTGTTGCGTCGCAGCCAGACCGAATCTCATCACCATTTTGTTATCACATTTGATTGCAGGAATAAATTGATATCCCCGAGGAAGACCCACTCATTGAAGCAGTCTGCACAACAGTGTGAAGCCTATTGTCTCAGCTAGCGGACACGAAGTGAAAATTATTGCAAGTTTGCTTTGAGTTTTTAAGTTAAGGAGTCTAATTAAGTTCTCTCCATAGTTTCCGGGTAGGCTGCGTCGAAGTTAATTTCCGATGACGTTTCGTAGCCTATGCTGGCCACATCTTCAGACCTGATCTGGAAGTGTGGCCAGCGTAGCCTACGAAGCGTCATCGGAAATCAACTTCAACGTAGCTAACCTTGAAGATATGGAGAGAACTGTAGTCCAGCGCTGCGAAACCCTCAAGCAGCAAGTCTAATTAAGTTTTAAGTTAAGGAGTTTAATGCATCTTTGGCAAGTCATGAAATGGCTACGTGAAAGGGTCCCTGATGGCAAACTACCTATACTGCAAATACTTCTGCTTCGAGCTCGAGCGTCTCAAAACTTTTCTTAACTTCCCGAACACCGTTTACTACTGATAGGTTATCCCTTCTATGCCCCCCGCATTTAGCACCTCCTTTGTCCTTATCCTGAATCCGCGGCGGCTTCGTTACTATGCTGCCAATAAAATAATACTAGACGCATAAATATATGCTGCATTTCCATTCAGACACGATAGAGAATTCGCATGAATCATACTCTCCTTGTAGTGCTGATAAGTTGAATTGACGTTTATGGAGAAGCAGTGTTTCTTTTATTGTCTCTTTTATATTTGAAAACTTTGAAAAAAATTGAAAGCGATTTGGAAAAAAAACGTATTAGTCGTACTCGTTTCCTTTTGGTTCATTTATATTTGTAATTACGACGCCAATCTCCCAGTTGATTTACGAAGTAAATAATGCTTAACCTTTAAGCTAATTATGAATTATTTTCTTCTGAAAACTTAGCCGTCATATTTGATTTAAAAAAAAAACTGGTAAATGTGGATAACTTATTTTTCAGGTGCTCATTTTTTTAATTGTTTCGGTGTGCCTCCGATGAAATTATGTGAAATAGTCTGCAAAAAAATTGCTTTCACTCGCGTATAGTAATGGTTCTTCGTGTAAGGTTTGAATTACTTCCTTTTATAGGCGCAAAACTTAAAGCTTTTAAATGTCGGTCAAAACGACGCCATTTTGCGCGTGCGTGCTGAAATATTTAGAACATTTTTTGATTTATATAATCTTTGGCTACAGGTATATGTCATACCTACCGATAGCCTGAATTCAAATTAATTTAACATTCATTCCTAATATTGACGAAAAATAATTTTCGGAACGTCGCGTCACAATTTGTTATAAACCAGACGGGTTCACTTCTCTCCGCTGAATGATTAACTCTTCTCCTATTCAAAATATATGCCTATAAAAATGCAGTTATAAGTTAAAAATTTAGAAAATCTGTAATAGTAATCTGATGACTAGAATAAAATATATACCACATTTCGAACACGGCTCTCACATCTTTGCAGATATGCAGGATATTATTCGGTTCAAGTCCTAAACTCCTGGGCTTGAAATTCGAAATTCTAATCGCATTGTCTAATAAAGGCACCAAATTTATGATATGACTTGCCTTACGAAGTAGCGCAATCGATCATTGTGAGCTATCCAGGAGGAAAATTATTTTGACCTTCAATTCCTGCGCAATAATCCCGCAGCATTACACGTGGCTTTGACATCATAAAGGAAGTGAAGGATGCATTCCGTTTTATTTTCAAAAGTTGGTGGCCAGGTCATCAGTGACTGCTTTCTAAAAAGGCTAATAAAAACATGAACAAATTAGTGATGTGTATAGTCTTGTTCTAGACATTAGCACACAGCAGCGGATCCAGGATAGGGACATGGGGGGGGGGGGGGGGCTAATTATGGGGTAAACTCCCAGAAGTATTGCGTGTCCGAACACAAATTGCCATTCTATCTAGTGTAGTCCCCCCCCCCCCCCCATAGATCCACCACTGTTAGCACACACGTATACATTGGTAATCTATTTTAAGTGACTCACTTCCGTTTCTTCGAAAGTTTTAAATGAATATAAATTAAATGTCGTTTTGTATATTAAATTTCCAAAATATCAAGGAATGCATTCCAAATCACACGTAACAGTATCCAATTTATTGGCGTGACATGGACGGCACAAAAGCAACATGAAAATAAAAGAAACCTAAATCATCACAGACAATGCTGCAATAGTGCTTCGATGAAACTACATAGGATAACAACGGTCACTATAACAGTAAACCGTCACACTAAATAAACCAGAAGCCGCTAAAGACCGCACTGGTTTTCCCTCTAAATCCAACTAAAAAGGGCAACTTACCTTTTTGCCCGAAATTTAACCTCATTTCTTCGATTACTAGGTGCAGTTCGTTGGTAGTCGTTGGAGACAACAATTCGTCGATGCAATAAATGACCACAACTCGTCGATAGCGAACAGTACAGCGAAGATGCCTGCAAGTTAAGGCTGACATTTTTGACCAATCGCAATGCGAAGATATTTCGTGTGGTAGTTGAAAGGAAAACTCACTCAAAAAGGAAATAGAACGCTTACTAATGGTAATATTCTTAGGAAATGAAGGTACATGTAGGTAATAAGATGTTTGTAAGGCAGTTAAATAATTGTAATTGTGTGTCAGTCTGTATATGCTAGAATCAACTCACTGAAGAAAAGGTATAATGGCGCGCATGTAACTTTATCAGCTCTCGGAAAAAAACGAATGACAGCAATGAAGAAAACCTACGGATATCATAATCGGAGTCGACGGCCATGGTGGATAAAAGAGTACAGATTATTTAAAACATATATGATAATGTACGTTTATTTTCTTGATTCAAATTAACGAATAAATATGCGATGGACTAGTTGCTTTCGTTGCACAAGACTTTTCTATACATCTATTGTACACAGCCAATACACATTATGATAATGAAATTGCTTTTTAGTATTGAGTAATACACCAATAAAATAAATTTCCGTAAATACATCATTATTTTTGGTTATTTACATGTGTATAACCGGCACACATGAAATTTTCAAGTTCGCTTCCAAAACTTTATTGAGTAGTTACATTGCTCATTAGAACGTTGTGCAATCCTCGTGATTTAAATTCAATTATCAATAGTTTTAATGATTTATTTCAGTCCTTGCGGAATATTTCTTGTTTTGAAAACAGCTTTTAACAGAAACTCTCGCAATTCATCGTAGGACGGCCTTCGACGGTCAAAAAAACAACGTTCACGGGAAAGGTTTCTATCGGATGACGTTTAGTTATAGAATATGAAAGGATCCGTCTTTCTCTGGGAAATTCGGAAATTTAACTAAATGGAATTGTAATGTTTAATTTAGGTAAGTTGATGTATCAAAATATGAAGGAAAACATTATAATTTCCATTTATTTTTGGAAAATAAAACAGAGAAATAGGAAATGGAAAATAGTAAACCTAAAGCAATACCGACTAAGTTTCCATAGTGGTTATATCATGAGTAAGATCTATAAACAGTTATAATTCCCGTGACTTAATACCATGGGTGTGAAGTGTATAGCATTATAGCTTGGAAAAATATTCTATAGGAAAGGAAAATCTGTTGGATTAGGCTTTTGGGGATTTCAGTTTGGGTATACATTGGCCAACGGAATGTAACTTAAAAATACTTCCCCAGCGTTATTTATACAACTAAATGAAGATGTCTGTTTGTCTGTCCGCTATGCATTTCCATCAAGTAAATAGGATTACAGCCAAAGTTAGTACGTATGTGCATATCATGCTCTCAAAGCCAGTAATGCTACTTATTGTTGTGTCCGACGCGTTCTTGGCGTAATTTTCTCATAACCGTTTGTTACACCGCGTCATACAACTTGTGTGGTTGTATATCCTGCCGGCTAGGACGCCTTAAGACCCTCAAAGAGGAAACGCAACTCAAAGGATTTAACATTTAAATATTAATCCTCTCGGAGCAATTCTATTTCTTTATTATGCGTTCACTTTTTGGCCTACGCACGTACTGACACACACCAATCTATGTTGTGAACAAGATACAAGCTGACCCCGTAAGCGTTATGTTACACGGATACTTTTTCCATTGTTTGATGTTACGTGTGCAACCATCATCAAACGTGCTTTGTTCCTTTACTTAAAAATCCTGCCATGTGACCATGAATTCCAAGTTTCTCAATTCCCTGGGTACTATCCTTCCCGAGCAACGCCTTATGTACTTGCTAGTTAGTTATTAATATTGTTAATGGTATCCAATTATCTCTCAAAGGTGGCGAAACGCCGTTCCGCCCAAAATTAAGGACTGGCTCAGTTTGTCTCCAGGAGAAAGACTCCGCGTTCATCTTCCGAACAGCTGTATTTGATTCACCTACAATTGCGTCACCCCGTAAACGTGTGTGAAAGCGCCCGTGACCTTCCCACCACGCCATTTGAAAACGACATCCCTCGTATCGCCCGGCACGCAAGGAAGACCGCTCCGCTAAGGTCCGCCACAGATGCTGTAGTGGTTGGTCAATGACAGACAATATTTAAAATCTGGGGGAATACATAAAGAAAACCCACTCTTCCCTGTGGAAGCTTGAATCATGCTGCCATTTCAAACGATTTTTAATCGGTTTTTACTATTTTAGAAATCTGCGCAGCCTAGCGATGGGCACCTATTTCCAGTGAAGATTTTGCATTCGCGATGAAAATAATTGATACGGTTTTTACTTTATATTTAGGTCAAAATGACTGTGGTTGTGAAGTGTACTGTATGATTACTCATGTAGCAAACCAGATCAAACCAAATATTCAAGAAAAAAGGAAAATCTGACGGATTAAGCTTTTTGTGCTTTCGGCTTAGGTAAATACCTAAACCTAAAATGACTGTTATCAGGTAAATATAATAGCGCACGTAAAAATTGACAAAACTTACTATCAATTTCAACAGGTTATATAATATATTAGAACAAAATTTACCGCTCGATGGCACTTCCATCTCACAACTGCTTCCATTGAATACGCGTCAATCTCTTCGTTTCCTGTGCCGAAGGCAGTGAACTCCGGGTAGCAGATTGCAAGAGCCCAAGGTAGCCGGCCTCGGCCTCTTGCAACTTGCAATCTCCTCCTTGGGTATTCGTCTTCTGCTTTTGGGAATTTTTATTTGGTACTTTATTTTTAGTTTTATTTTCATTTCCAATTTCTTTCGCAGAAATATTTTTACACATGCATGTAAATGTTTTAATTTATCCTTATCACCCTAGTCTAAATTGTTCGGCCTTAATTCTTCGATTATTGTTTTAACCATAGATGTCCAACTCCACGCTAAACTTCTTTGACAGTTAAGAGTTTTACTACTGTAAGTTCAGATGGCAGCAGGATCGGCATCTGCCGCCAAATTTAAATCACTAAAACACGACCTCCCTTCCCATTCCATTATTTCAAGTTATTTGCTTCAACTCAAAATGCCCGCAAACTCGTACGCACAAAATAACTGATTCTCAGGAGCGAATGGGTAGTTTCATATCATTTTTATTTGGAGGAAAGAGCCATCAAGGCCTCAGGGCGGTAGGTTATTGTTTATCTTAGGTTATTGCACATAAATTAAAATCGAATATAAAAAGACAAAAATAATATTTATTGTCAATAAGTACATTATTCATGAGAATAACAAACTTAGCCGAATAGTTCTGTGCTACATATTTTTTTCATGATGAAGTTCTGAAGAATGATTCATCAACTCCTGGATAAAGAAAGAATAGCAAGAAACACAATCAGAGTACATCACTTGTAATGTTTCAGAAATTAAAGGAAAATTACACCTCCCTATGAAAAACGCAAGAAAGTTATGAGAAATGCTAGGACTTTTAAACAAAATTAGCTAAGTGAATTGGCCATAACTGAGTATTGCACTGTTAAACAATTTTTAGACGATATCCACAAAAATCAGTTATGTAAGACAAACATGGAAGCAGACGCGTAACTATAGGGGGGGAAGGGGGATAGATCCCCCCCAAAGCCTCAGGGAAACAAAAAGAAATTGTCTAGTTTTGACATTTAATAACTGCGTCTGCTTAAAGTCAATTTTTTAGTGCAAAAATTATGTGAAATGTATTTCCAGGCATGCTATTTTTAAAAAAATTTCCCCAACGAAGGTGGGGAATCGCCACCCCGGGCTATCCCCTCCCCCCAAAGCGTAGTCCTAGTTACGCCTCTGAATGGCAGCATGGATGATGCGATGATTCAAAACTTTCTAAGGAACTAGAAATACAGCTCAGTAATTTCTTAGAAGAAAATTATCTCAGACTGTTGCAAAGAGTATTTCAATACCAGGTTAAAATTAAAGAAAGATTCACATGACACCAACACAAAAATTCATAAAGTTAACTTCACTAAAAAAACAATTTGGTGTAGATAAGTGAAAAATAAAGGCAATAATTAAAAATGATTTAACTTAATTAAATAGATTTAAACAGTAATTCTAATACATAGTAACTTCAAACCACCGAGTTTGGATGTTTGGAGCAAGCACATAGAAGCATAAAAACAATGTGACGAGCGAAGGATGGAAGTTAACTAAGCATAGTAAAAATTATGCATTCCTTTTTCGAGATCCTTGGAATTTAATAATAATCGCTTCAAGCAGATGAACTACATTTGGAGTGATCATTCTTAACAGTCCTGTACTTACTCCACGGGAAAGATATGTCTTTATCAATTGAGAGGAAATAAACTGAAATGTCACTGTTTTTCTAAAGAGTTGGATTAAGTTACACAAATTTAAACATCCAACAACTACGTTTTTGAGAAGTATTTCACAACACATGACAGCAGATGCAATAAAAATGAATGTGACTTACCTGGCTACTTGTCGAGGAAAACAGAAAAACTTACAGCCCTTGGAAGGGCAGTCCTTAACTGCGCAACAGTAACGTATTTCTTACGATACTCCAAATTTTGAAATTCTATTACGATGCAATACACGCTGGCAAATGCCGACATTCTTCTATTTCACTACAGAACTCCGAAACAACAACACAGTTCACTTGAGAGGACGCGGAAGTCATCTTCATTTGTTTTCCTAATTGCACTTCGACCGAAAATAAAAATAATTAGAAATAGGCATTTAGTTATCATAAGGAAAGGCAATATAGCGTAAATTGGAAATTCATGGCTGAATTATGCATTTTTATGGCTACAAATATTATATTTAGCAACAACTAGAAGAATAGGTGTCGCAAATGCTTGCGAAATTATTTCCCCTATCCTGTTGAACTTCCCTGGTTTTAACTTTGTCCCGAACCACCATTTACAGTTCATAAAGCAATTTCACATCGTGCTGTTCAACAAATATAAGAATTACTCGGACAACCATGCGCTGGATAGGAAAAGCTACTCAGGCGGGACTCGAACCCGCGACCTCTTCTTTGGATGGCGAGGACTGTGTCCACCGCCACCGAGGTCGACCGGCAATTTATCAGAAATCGTTGGAAACGACAATCCGTCGATGCAAAACTTGCGAAACAAAAAAAAAAGAAGAAAGCCAACTCTTCCCTGTACAAGCTTGATTTATGCTGGCATTTCCATTGATTTTTAATCGGTTTTTTCTTCCTACAAATGTCCGCAACGTAGCGATGGGCGTAGAGCTATCTATCTATTCCCAATGGAGAATTTGCATTCGCGATGAACACAATTGAAAAGGCTTTTACTTTTTATTGAGGTCAAAATTACTTTGGTTGCGAAGTGTCTACAAAATGATAACTTAGCAAATATTCAAGAAAAACTGTTGGACTGGGCTTTTGGGGAATTCAGTGTAGGTAAATAGTTAAGCCCGAATGACTGTTATTAGGTAAAAATAATAGCGCAAGTAAAAATTGGCAATATTCACGATCAAGATAAGTAAATGGCGACATATCATAGAACAAAAGTTACTGCTCGATGGCACTTTCCTCTCACAACTGCGTCCAGTGAATACGCGTGGATATCATCATTCTCATCGGTGGAGGGTGAACGCTTAGCGGCTGATTCCGCGAGTCCGAGAATGCCGGCCTTGGCCTCTCGAAATTTTCTTCTCAGCGTTGACTGTCTTCTAAAACAAACTTTTGATGATTTTATTTTTTTTCGCCTAAATGTGTAGAAATATGTTATATATATCTTTTGCTTAACTCCGAGGAAGGTGGTAATGCCACCGAAAACTATCAAACCCTTAAGCCTCTCCTGTGGGTCCGCTTCATCGACGATATTTTTTTACTATGGGCCCATGGGCGTGATTCGCTAGACACATTCATTGCATCTCTCAACTTCACCTCATCCGTTTCTTTCACTTCATCAATTTCTGCTTCCTCCCTTACCTTCCTTGACATAAACATCCGCCTTGAAAACAATACCTTCAGCACCTCCATCCACAAAAAACCCACCAACCATGAACAATACCTGCACTACACCAGTTGCCATCCACCTCACACCAAACACGCAATCCCCTACTCCCTATCAGTCCGTGCCCATCGCATCTGCAACAATTCACCATCTCTTCAAAGAGCCACACAGAACCTCCATCATGCTCTCCTCAAACGAGAGTATCCAGAACCCCTGCTTAAAAAGAAAATACTCTCTCCCTCCGAACAGTACACCCCACGCACCAAAAAAGAACAAACCAGGAAACTTGAGAAACTCCTCCGATACGGCTATGAAGTTTTGTGTGTATGTTCAGTAGGACTGAGAATAGGTTGTAAACCAATGTTGATTATTCTTCTGGGCCCATGAGGCCCTGTAATGGGCCCTGAGTCATTTCCATACGAAATACGTGTTTCATTTCTATTTGAGTCGTATACCACATCTCTACAAAGAACCGTTGCACGAGAATTTTATATATTATAAGTAATCTCAAGTTAAACTTTCTAGGCACTTTAAAATCTGCACGGTTGTATTTTTGAACGAACCTTTTAAATAATAAAAACAATCCGCAAGTTTATTTCGCTTCATTAATCCAAAACCTTGGTATTCTCTCCTTTTCTGGTACCGTAAAATATCATATGTTATTATATAATTAATTTTTTAGCTTCTGTTTTACTCTTTCCTTCAAGCTGTCCCTTCCTACCGATTTTAGTATTCAATTTGAGTGAAGAAGATATACGTACTCTTTTCTGTCGGAAATCTGTCAGCTTCATCACCACCTGCAAGCACAAGTAGCGCTTGTGACTCTTTTTCTAAAATTTGGTATCCAAATGCAATGCTCACGAATAAAATAGATAATGGATAATGGGAAATTAGGCAAACAGGATGCTTTGCTATCTCACTGTGAGTTATTGTAACACTGCAAAAATACTTATTTTCAGTAAAAGAAAACATAGAAAATACAATGATTCATACTAGTGATAGACACCTATCAATTATTACCCAGACGGCACAAGAAGTTTTCGTACCTAAATACGAGGGTGGACAATCAAGATACAAAAATCGCGCTTAGGAAGTTACTTAGAAGGTTTTGTTTCTTTATTTCCTTTAATGACGAAAAAAGATGCAAGAGGACTGGCAAATTCATATGCATCGATAAAATTGTATCTCATCGATAAAACTGTACTCGGTCTGGGACTATATTCTTTCGCGGGTGGTGCCATCTGGTGCCATCGTGCCATATCCTCCTAGAAAGATCACATCATCACATGCCTTCACAAGCCGTTGGAGATGGCATGGCTTACGTCACGTCTCACCACATTTCAGGGATTTTTGTGGTTAAGTTTGTGAAAAATAGAGTGTCTGGTAATGGTGAAGTTTCCCTTATTCTTTAATTTCATTCTCTGGGCTTCAGAAACGTGTTTGTGAGATATTTTTGTTAAAAATGCCTTCCGTGTGTGTAATGTCGGGATGTAATGGAAACTCCGGGACATGGCTCAAGTTGTTAGCTTTCCAAAAGATCCTGAGTTGAAGAAGAAGTGCAGTTGGGCGATAAGAAGAAAACATTTCACCCCTACGAAAAGCTGTGAGGTATGTACTCTTTCTCGCTGTAATTATTTGGATGTAATTTTAAGTTAGTAGTGGCTTCGGGATGTTGATGCATCAACATCCCGAACTATTCAGTACTGAAGTACTATAGTACTATTCAGTACTAAAAATGGTGATTCAAAATATTGTAGCAGCAATTCTTTAGAAAATTCTTGCATTTTAGTTGTCTTTTTTGTATTAATTCATTCGGTAAACGTGTGGTTAAAGGAGAAACTAGGAATAAGCTGCCAAGTTTATAGGATCGAATATTGCTTCTTAGCTTGCCCTATGGTGTATTACACGTCGGCTTTCATCATTTCAAATTATCTTATGCTATAGTTTAAAACAATAAAAATATCAGGCATACAAATATTTACTATATTTACGAGCCTATAGTAATTTGATTTCTCATGCAGAAATACCAAAAATTGGAAATGATTTGACCTAATAAGTTACATGGTATTTTATTATTTATTAATTTTAGGTGTGTGAGCTTCACATCGCACCTTGTGATATCAGAAAATAATCTGTGGCCTTGGACGAGAAGACGAGGAGAAAATTCTTGCTGAATTGAAGGTGCCCAGATTGGAGGAAGGTACCATTGCTTCACTGTTACCTGTCGCCAAGAAGACAGACATTGTGGCAGAAGTGACATACGATCCACACTCGTATTTGTGGATGTGGATTTGATTTGTGCAAGTTGGTGCAGTGATAGTGGACGTTCATCGGAGAAAGTATTGACGATAGTTTGTATGTATCGACCAGTCCTCTTTTAAATAATTTTCTATTCGAAAGAGAATAAGAGTAATTGTTTCGCTAAATTAGATGTGGGATAGAAGAGAAAATTGGAAATATTATTGTGGTTGACAATAGAAAATACATAATATATGTATTGTATTTCTGTGGGTTTTTTCTTTCCTGCCTCTTTAAAATTTCTTGCGGTGGTGACTTCATGCAAAGTAAGTATAAAATCGGAGGTGTGATCTAAGAGATAACATGTTTTATTTTACAAGTGTTTATGCTGGTGATTTGGCAGGACTTTCATATTTTTAATAGGTTGATACATTTACTGCAGTGACCTAGGGACTTTTACTCATACCAAATAATTTTTCAAATACATTAGCGCCTGATATGGGTAAGTTTTAGTAGCTGAGACTGAACTATACGTTAATTTTTGCTTGCATTTTGATGAATTCGATCATACTATTAGCAGATGTGTCAGCAATCCTGTTTCATCGGCAATTTTTATTTAAAAATTTTATTTCGTCAGGCTTTAGGGTAATCTTATTAATGCTCGTGGGCTATGTGATGTCTTATTTAGTGTCAAAATTAATAAGAATTTACTCTCATTAACATCTCAAGGTTTCCAAGTAAGTACGAGCCACTTAACAATGCTGGATGCTGGGGGTGCGTGAATTAGCCGTGAGAATCTCATTTTTCGCAGAGTTATTTAAGTGGCCGAGTAAGTTTTGTAAGTTCTCAATGGGTAAATAATACTATATCATGAATTCTAATTACAATGAAAAACTCACAACCGACAAAAACTTTGTAGGTCGTGAGTCTTTCATGGTAATTAGAATTCATGATATGGTGTTATTTACCTATTGAGAACTTACAATTCATAATGATTCGTATCAAGGTTCTCGCTACGGTCGGTAGCTATCGATTGTGTTGCGTTCGATACATTTTTCGATCGTGCGAGTTACGATATATCTAATTTCGACCTAATCGATTGAGATTAGCCTGAGTGCCGTGTTCCTGCGCGCTTCGTATCCAATCGTACGTGCTTAGTAGCGGACATTCACATGCTGCGTACGCGCTTCGTCGACAGGCCGCGAACGGAAAATATCCATTGACGAAAAGCGACGGAGCGGCATAGTATCCCCTTAGTCAATGGGTACTATGTACATACGAATTAGATACTGAGGGTTCTGTGCCGTCTGGGTACATGCTTCAAATAATATGAAACTTTTGACATCTTAATACAAGCAAATAAATATGTGCTTTCCTGGAGATCTTATTGTCACATGCTTGCAATCCGTTGCCCCGATGGCCTTCGGGTAGCTCCAAATGTCATTATACGATGTACGATAGTCCAAGATTGTCTGCAGGCTGATTGGCATAATAATTACTGATGTAAGCTCGGTTTAAAGCACCAATGGCGCACCTAACCCTGTGGACGAATCTATGAGCAGTTGATTGGCAAAATCCGGCGGCGGAGTTACGTCTTCGCCTGCCAATCTGGCATTAAAAACGAAATGTTTTATTATGATTGCTGCTAGCTCCAGACCGGCTGCGGTCATGTTATTCATCGACGAATTGTCGTTTCCAACAATTTGACAAGAATTTCACTTTCAATTAGTAATGGAATAGCTAAGGAAAATAGTTGGGTAAAAAGGAGACATTATATATATATATATATATATATATATATATATAATGTAGGTGTATAATGTATGTGTATAATGTATAATAATATATATATATATATATATATATATATATAATGCCATGGTAGTTTTCGGTGGCATTACCACCTTCCTCGGAGTTAAGCAAAAGATATAAATAACATATTTCTACACATTTAGGCGAAAAAAAATAAAATCATCAAAAGTTTGTTTTAGAAGACAGTCAACGCTGAGAAGAAAATTTCGAGAGGCCAAGGCCGGCATTCTCGGACTCGCGGAATCAGCCGCTAAGCGTTCACCCTCCACCGATGAGAATGATGATATCCACGCGTATTCACTGGACGCAGTTGTGAGAGGAAAGTGCCATCGAGCAGTAACTTTTGTTCTATGATATGTCGCCATTTACTTATCTTGATCGTGAATATTGCCAATTTTTACTTGCGCTATTATTTTTACCTAATAACAGTCATTCGGGCTTAACTATTTACCTACACTGAATTCCCCAAAAGCCCAGTCCAACAGTTTTTCTTGAATATTTGCTAAGTTATCATTTTGTAGACACTTCGCAACCAAAGTAATTTTGACCTCAATAAAAAGTAAAAGCCTTTTCAATTGTGTTCATCGCGAATGCAAATTCTCCATTGGGAATAGATAGATAGCTCTACGCCCATCGCTACGTTGCGGACATTTGTAGGAAGAAAAAACCGATTAAAAATCAATGGAAATGCCAGCATAAATCAAGCTTGTACAGGGAAGAGTTGGCTTTCTTCTTTTTTTTTTTGTTTCGCAAGTTTTGCATCGACGGATTGTCGTTTCCAACGATTTCTGATAAATTGCCGGTCGACCTCGGTGGCGGTGGACACAGTCCTCGCCATCCAAAGAAGAGGTCGCGGGTTCGAGTCCCGCCTGAGTAGCTTTTCCTATCCAGCGCATGGTTGTCCGAGTAATTCTTATATTTGTTGAACAGCACGATGTGAAATTGCTTTATGAACTGTAAATGGTGGTTCGGGACAAAGTTAAAACAATAATCGAAGAATTAAAGCCGAACAATTTAGGCTAGGATGAAAATGATAAATTAAAACATTTACATGCATGTGTAAAAATATTTCTGCGAAAGAAATTGGAATTGAAAATAAAACTAAAAATAAAGTACCAAATAAAATTTCCTAAAAAGCAGCAGACCGTAAACCAAGGGGGCGACAAAACTGCGATATATCGTATGGAAAACCTCTTTTGTTTTGATTTTTCCGGAGCCCCAGTGGTCCAACGGCCTACCCAACATAGAGGCGCTGGTGTAGCCTGTTTTTTTCATAGATCTTTTATATAGGATCTTTTATATAGAATAACCATAGATCTGTATAAAAGATCTATGGTTTTTCTGAGCAGTAACGAACTGGGGGCTGCCATATTGAATCTCGCTGTAAACAAACGTGATATTGAGGCTTATTGATAGTCATTAGTGTTAACTGCAGACTTTTTTTATTGCTTACAGTGTCCCTTACGATTTTGGAATGTGCTCGATGAAGGATACGAGTCTCAATGATCTTGGTTATTGCTAAATTGCATGGGTATGAAATGTATTTGGTGATGAAAGTGTGAGTAATTCTGTTTCCTTCATTATTCCATTTTGATTTCAACCTGTGATTAGCTAACCTTTTCTCATGTTTTCAAAATTTTATGGTGTCTTGTATTCCTTATATTTCAATATGTTTTTCATTGTACTTGCAGTTTTTCTAGTGTTCAAACTACTCATTTATCGCTTGTGCTATTCTTAGGTTTGTTTAATGCTAATCATTTTGTTGGTTATGTATGTAATTTGCTATTTCAACTCTGTCCTTTCAACTGTTTAATTGTCATTAATTGAGCATTATTCATTAAGTGTTCTACGATGTTTACATTTCTTAAAACTTTAATCTCTTTCCCTTTGAAGTAAGAACTTAATTTCTACTACATTGGTATAAAATATTCTTCACTTTTCTTGTTTTCTACTTTTGGGATACTTTCTTTCGTATAAGTGATGGATATTAACTTACAAGAACCTTTCATTTTAAGACTCCTCTGCCGACATATGCTATCTTAATGGGTACTCGTCATGAACTACTTCCTACGAAATAATGTCCTTCTCCTTTCATAATTAAATAATTATCTTCCATGAAATGATATTCAAAATTGCATGCTTATTTCTAGTGAAGTAATGTTATGGTCTATGGTTTCAGGATTAGCATTATTTTCCCTGTCCCAGAGGTGTTGCAAGATACATCTACCTCAAGGAATACTGGGTCACCCTCTTTGTCTGTAACTGTGGAGTGTTTACTTAAGTAATGGAATCTTTCTCCTATTACGCAAAGGCTGCTATCTCATGTTGTAATTGATATTTGTTGCTTGTGCATCTCATGTGCTTGTAGAATTGTTAACTTCCACAGATTTCATCTCTAGTATGTCATATTGAAATTGTTATTGTTGTATTTCTTTTACCAGTTATTGTATCAATAAATACCAATGTCCACTGAAGTAAGTTTCCGAGATCATTATTCTTACCAACCACCAGATCGCCAGTTGACTTTGTACATGAATCTTGTATTATGGTTACTAGTTAAGCAACCTGGGGAAGTTCATCAGGAAGATTTTCCTACATTCATTGCTTTTAAGTTTCTCGCAATCGCAGTAGCATTATTAAGCCTGAATAGCACGCCCTATCGTGACGCGTAAAAGAACAGGCGCCGAGATGTCCATTCAAATTTCGCGGCAGCCTTGGACCACTGGCATAGATGGCACTGATGTATCAAAACCTATACGCATTATCCTTATGGGTATGTCGCCCCCTTGCCGTAAACACCCAAGGAAAAGATTGCAAGAGGCCGAGGCCGGCTATCTCGTGCCCTCGGAACCTGCTTCTCGCGTTCACTTCCTACTAGAGATGGGTCAAAAAGAACCGAACTGCCAAAACGAACTGTTCACTGAAATGAACCGGTTCGAAAATGAACCGTTCTCTAAAACACCCTGTTCACTGTTCATGTCGGCACTGCACAATTGCGGCATACTCGGTACAGTAGGTATGATCATCAAGAGGCATTTTGAACTGCAGCTTACTCGAGCAAGTGCGTTGTGGGTACAACAGATGGCGGTTACGACGGAGGCCATCCAAGGCCGCCGAAGTGCGTCGTAGACGACCGAGCCCCTCCCCTTCTTTCTCTACTATTCCCATCCGTCGACGAAAACGAACAGTTCGCCACTGAACAGTTCGTTCTAACTAATATTTGAACTGATATTTAAAATATCAGTTCATTCGAACCGTTCGTTCTAACTAATATTTGAACTGATATTTAAAATATCAGTTCATTCGAACCGTTCGACATAACTAATATTTGAACTGATATTTAAAATATCAGTTCTTTCAAACCGTTCGAAATATTAGATTAAATATTAGTTTCCTCGGGGCGTTCAGTTGGGATATCGCGTTCATTTTGATTTCGTTTTTTGAACATTTGTGGATTTGTGGATGCATCTCCAAAAATATTGTTTAAAACGCGATTCATGAACTTAGGAAACGATTGAACTCATGATTGTGGAACATTTTTTTTGGTCCCTTTACCAAGATGATCTTTGGACTTAGTTTTTGGCGCCTACGATGAAATTTTTTAATGTGGATGCATCTCCAAAAATATTGTTTAAAACGCGATTCTTGCTCGAAATTACCATAACACTCTCCACAAGCCTTACGATACCACACTAAGCTTTCATGTACTCTAAACGCATGATAAACAATATTTTCTACCGAATGACCCTACCTGTTCACTATGAACCGATATTTTGAACGGTTCTTTTTACTGAACAGGATCAAAGTGAACGGTTCATAAAAATGAACAGTTTAACCCACCTCTACTTCCTACTGCAGGAGATAAGAGGATATCGACGCGTATTCAATGGAAGCAGTTGTGAGATGGAAGTGCCATCGAGCGGTAAATTTTGTTCTAATATATTATGTAACCTGTTGAAATTGATGGTAAGTGTTGTCAATTTTTGCGTGCGCTATTATTTCACCTGATAACAGTCATTTTAGGTTTACGTTTTTACCTCAGCCGAAAGCACCAAAAGCTTAATCCGTCAGATTTTCCTTTTTTCTTGAATATTTGGTTTGATTTGGTTTGCTACATAAGTTATCATACTGTACACTTCACAACCACAGTCATTTTGACCTAAATGTAAAGTAAAAACCGTATCAATTATTTTCATCGCGAATGCAAAATCTTCACTGGGAATAGATAGATAGCTTGATGCCCATCGCTAGGCTGCGCAGATTTCTAAAATAGTAAAAACCGATTAAAAATCGTTAGAAATGGCAGCATGAATCAAGCTTCAACAGGGAAGAGTGGGCTTTCTTTATGTATTCCCCCAGATTTTAAATATTATCCAACCATTACAGCATCCGTAGCGGACATTAGCGGAACGGTCTTCGTTGCGTACCGGGCGATACGAGCGATGTCGTTTTCAGATGGCGTGGTGGGAAGGTCACGGGCGCTTGCACACACGTTTGCGGGATGACGCAATTCTAGGTGAATCGAATACAGCTGTTCGGAAGATGAACGCGGAGTCTTACTCCTGGAGACAAACTAAGCCAGTCCTTAATTTTGGGCGGAACGGCGATTCACCACCTGTGAGAGATAATTGGATACCATTAACAATATCAATAACTAACTAGCAAGTACATCAGGCGTTGCTCGGGAAGGATAGTACCCTGGGGTATGAGAAACTCGGAATTCATAGTCACATGGCAGGATTTTTAAGTAAAGGAACAAAGCACGTATGATGATGGTTGCACACGTAACATCAAACAATGGAAAAAATATGCGTGTAACATAACCCGTACGGGATCAGCTTGTATCGTTTTGAATTCCGCTTCACAACATAGATTGCTGTGTGCCATAGAACGGTGCCTAACTGTCTAGTTATGAAGGAGATACTTTGCTGAGATACTGGCACGTAGTCCGAAATTTGATTCGTAAGTTAGCTTTTGTATTACACGAGTTGCCTACACGTATATTTCTTTTGTCAATTTACGCGCATCTGTACCAGTGTATGCATTTAATCTTTCTGTGTGGACCGTATATAACGTATGATTTCCCTTTAAATTCTTTCATTTGCAAATTTTGTGTTGTGAAAAAAAGAGGATGTCTTATAGCTTGAAAACTTGACGTTATATATGAAAACTGCGGTAATTTTCTTATACAGAGGCCAAATGTTAGTGACAAACAAGTAGCGGCTCTAAGGCAACAAAATGGTCTTTCCCCAGTGTAATCTGTAATTCCATACCTATGTAAGTAAAAAGTTTGAAAAATGTGATCGTTTTTTATAATTGGTTAAAACATAATTATTTATTTATTTTCAACTTCCCCGTAAACAGCACATGGAGGCCTTTACAACGGAGGAATTAATAAAGCACGATTCAAACATCCATGCCCTGGGTAGGGACCACCTACCCAGGCGGGATTCGAACTCGCGACTAACGGCTTGGCTGGCGAGGAATTTACCCCACCGCCACCGAGGGTGGCACTTTTCATTTTTAAGTTTTACAAAATCGGAAGTTACAGAAAGGAGTGGTTATATCTGAAAATCATATAACTTCATACTACGAAAAGTATAAAAACACACTAATAAACACGGTGTGTCATTGTTCAACCCTCTTGGTATAAGGAATGAATCTCTTGAGTTCAACGGGGAACACAGAGTCTTAACCGTATCCTAGTTACTGTTGATTTTGCACAGGAACGAGTCATGTGTGTTTATTTGCCATTGATTCATATCGTTTAGGGCGAGTGATTGACTGTCTTGCCAGGAGATACACTTTTTTTTTGACATTTTGTCTCTTAGCTAGCGGCGATTTTTGTCTAATGCCAATGTTTTATTAGCGTAAGTTTATTGTGCCTCGTTTTTCCATGCACTGTTCTCTGTTAACTTTAATGCTCGCTATTTCTGTAACTGTATTTGAACTCGTATTTCCCAATTTCGCCCTCTTACCTTCGCCAACTGTTGTCCATGGTTGACGTTACGTCATGTGCTAACTTGATTACGTTCACTACTGACTGTCATCCCTGAGACTTGCAAACAATTGCAAAAAATGCTAAACAGAAGGGGGCATCCATTAATTACGTGAGGCGTTGAGGGGGAGGAGGGGATCAAGCAAATTGTCGCCCAATCTCACGCGGGGGCGGTCCTGGCAAGTATCACGTAATTTTTTATTTCCGAAAGAAGCAGATTAATATTGCGAGATAACTGGATTGAATTGAGCGATTCTCTATTTCTCCTGTACTGAATTAGAATGAATATTCTTTTACGAATTTCAGTTTAGTTATCATTTTAGTGTTTTATGGTTCCTTGTTTTCACTGAGATTCTACACTACGAACCTAGTAACCTTAAATGCTGAACTAATATTAATTGAAAATAATTACACATATTGTTTTTTATAAGCCCAACCCATTGAAGTATATATTAACATGCATACACTGAAAATACGCATTTTGAACAATATCACGTGAGATTAGGGGCAGAAGTGGAGGGTGTGAAGCCAAATTTCACGATATCTCACCAAGAGGGAAGAAGGGATCCACATACCACAAAATCACCTTACGTAAATAATGAACGCCCCCTAACTTGATTACGTTCACTACTGACTTTCATTCCTTGAGAATTACAAAAAATGTAAAAAAATGGCTATACACAGAACACAGAAAAAATTAACATTACCTCACAACTTTCCCGTGAAAAGCACATCTTTACTGTAATTGGACTGATTGGGCTGATAGTGGTAATGCGAGAAGTTTGTAAACTTTAATCAACTTGTAAATTCGCATCCGATAGTTTTTTTGTCATACCTGTCATCATATATGCGCGTAAATCACAAGTACTTGTTCCGAATCCTAATTGAGTGACGTTTCACTGTACCCGCGAAATTCTTTTATGGTGTTTATATGTTTACTTCATTTATAGTTGAAACTTATTGATTTTATTGGAGCTTGCGTCGTTGATCTAAGATAAACACGGTCTCTGAATGACTGAATCGGACTTAATATTTCATTAATGAGAATAATGCAATTTATAGTTCTGAGTATTTATACTGGAGGAGTTAGCTGTACCTACGTAGAGAAAATGGGGAAAATGTATGAAATATTTTCAGCGTGTTAATAAGTTTCATTGAATAGACAATTTTCTCACGAGTCGAAATATATAAGCCAAAACTCTCCCATTCATTCACAAACGCCAATAAATGCTGAATAAAAGTTCTGGAATATCGCTTGCAGTCACGTGACCTGAAACGCCTTATGTCGTCATCGCAAGGTACTCTATTCACTACGCTAAAGGATTAGAGGCTCGATTGAAATACATCGAAGTAAATAATCACCGCAGAGCTTTGTAGTAATAAGAAGAGAAGAAATACGTAGGTGTGAAGAGATTAGCCGATTGTAAAAATGAGTGGAAAGCTGCATCAAACGAAACATTGGATTGTTGACCCTGTGATGATGTTATCGTGCGCAAATTATTCGCGTTTATTAAAATTGGAGCAACCCCACGCTAATAACCCGTTAATTTGGCCAGGTTCCGCATATATTTTTACTGTGAGCGCCGCAATGACCTAATTATTTTTCAAGATGAACACAAAATTATGGGAATAGACTCTATTATTGGGAAATCCAAAAATGCATTCTCCCCGAGCACGATGAAAGGTAGTGAATAGAATTCACCGCAATATGAAAAATGGTCTTTCTACAAGCTGATAGATTTATGCATTTTGTAAATTGCATAAATCTATTTGTAACTAATAATACGGCTGGCAGTAATCAATGGTCTTAGGAACTTAGATTTTTCTTTCATGGCCTAATATTGTGATGCATGTCTATCATGGCCTAAGTACTGTCGTCGATAGGGGAATGAATGGTTCATACCTGGTGAGAGCTGCACTGTCATCTAATTGTACGTTCCATCTAATTATGCGTGCAATTGTGGTAGTCCTTGACTTGTAGTAAGATGCGTGAAATATGATTTGATGCATTTCCGGCGAATTATGTGGGTAAACTGTTCTCGGGATTCCCACCGGGTTAATTCTTTCATAACGACCAACGTTTCAAGCTCCGTATCGGCGCTCATCGTCAGGGCTGAATGTTGATTTATTTAATTTGATTAAATAAATCAACATTTAGCGCTGATAATGAGCGCCGAGACGGAGCTTAAAGCGTTGGCCGTTATGAAGGAATTAACCCGGTGGGAATGCCGAGAACAGTTTACCTAGTAAGATGCGTGTTGGGAAGAAATATTCATCCCCAGCCATACAACCTAGGGGTGTTTCATGGTCGTAGATGTGGATCAAGGTGCGTCTAATAGGCACCTATTATACGCACCTTGGATGTGGAAAGGTAATGGACTCTCATATGTGCCCCTACGCAGGGGCGGTCTGGCCAGGTCGGCTGGTCGGCGATCGCCGAGGGCCCCGAGCTTAGTGGGCCCCCACAACGATCGCGTCTATCGTGTAGCGTATATGAAATAAGTAATAGAAAAGACTCAGATTACTTGAACCAATTTTTTGCAATTATAATATTCTACGTTTTCAAAAGTTGCTTCATTTACAACATATACATTGTCAGTGTAATATAGTTATATCCAAAATAGATAAAAAAAGGTATTAAAAGATAAAGGAGAACCCGATGTGTTTTCGAAAGGGTTATTCAAAAAAGTTATTTTAGAGGTATCTTTAAATTTTTGTGCAGTTTCAAGGATCAAATTTACTAAATATATAATTAAACCATTATGCATTATTAAATTTTATAAGCTGTGAAATTTTCACATTTCATAGTATTTCTTCTTACGAATAGACTGTTTTTTATTTAATTGTTTATTAACCTTTATCTAGTGTTTAAGAGCCAAAATAGCCTCAAAATCAATTTCCGGGCATGCAATTTCCTAAAATTTATCGGGTGAGGACCCCCGCATCACTCGGAAAAGAGGGCCCCATCATGAGCCCCAGCCGAGGGCCCCCAATCACATCAGATCGCCCCCGCTCCTCCGGCTGATTTACTACAGCTTTCCTTTAAGCCAGCCTTAACGTATGCACGACTCATTTCAAGGCAAGGACGAACAAGAAAGAGGCGTCCCTAGCGATCGTCAAACCTTTCCCCACGGAAGCACGCTGCGGCGAAGGTGGCACACACAGAAATAGAACGCGTTTAGGGTGGGGAAAGGTTCGCGGATGTGACGACCGGGACCTAAATAATCTGGTTGCATCAGCTTGTAAAGCCTCTGAAATTCACGTTAGGAGAGATGTTCTCCAACGAAGATGCGGGAGGACAGGGCGCGGGAAAGATATTGCAGTGGGGGGCTCTTATCAGATCTGAAATCGCAGTTAATTAAAAGAATTCGGTAAATGAGAAAAACGCGAAATTTGACACCGACTCTTCATGAGTTGGTGACGTCATTAGCTGAATACGGTATGGTACTTCGAGGAGGCGACCGACGCCTGAGGTAATTTGTGCCATGAAGAAAGGTTAAGTAAGGAAGGATGGAGAGAAACCCGGCATCAGCAATAATATGCTCTTAACGAAAGGCGACAATGGGACCACGGCTTACCGTCCGACGGAAGGAGAGTTGCGCTTGAAATTTCCTCCGCTCAACCAAGGGGACTGGATAGAGGGGGCCCAATTACATCCTATAGGAGGCTGATTTTAGATGCTACTTCGGTCGCAATTTAATCGGCTTTCAAAAACGTCCGCGGCTCGGTGATGAGTGCAATGCGATCCACTTTTTGCCAATATTTTTTAGCATAATTTTTGTAATTGCGAATAATAGAATTGAAAAGTTATGAACTTGATATATCACATCATCATGTGTATACATTTCGGTTAGTACCCCTAATTATACCTTATTTCCCCGTGAAACTTGGATCACTCTGCCTGTCAGCATCGTAAGTGGCTACTTTTGTAAACCCATTTAAATGCGCGGTGGGTGACAACACATTTAGAGGCAGAGTAAAGGATATTTTTTGTAATATTCGTGCGCACATCATGCAAGCAGAAATCGGGCAGTCACTGAAAATTCTCTACTACCGCCGCGCCGGGATTTGAGCCCAAGCTCACTGGGTGAGAAGCCAGCTCGCTAGTCAACCCACCAACCCGGCCCCCCAGCTTCATTACTCATTGGCGGAAGTTATCGCACTCCGGATGGTAAATAATAGGGAAGCACGGTAAATCAATGTGGGTTGAGAAAAAGCTGAATAGCGGTGGCTAGCTTGGCAGGAGCGTGCGGCATCAACAATTTATCTGCGTGCGGGTCAAGACTATCGTTTGAATTTATTTTCTATAATACCATTTCGCAGAACGGGATGGGAAGTATGTCATCTAGGTTACTCAGAAATGAAATTAAAATATGCGCTAGGTGCCGAAAATCCTTTTCTAATTTCTATATATGAACCGTTGAATATCGCATTGCAAACGCTGTATTAAGGACGAACTTAGTAAATCGATGGCTTTCCGGCCCAATGTATCCTGCCGGAATTAACCCATTATAACCAAATGCTGCTTCTAAGCAACATCAAAATTGTATAAATTATCAGCTCTATTTCAGAAATATCTAAACTACGTATTATTTTGTGGTGTAAAGCCTAATTAAGAAATATTTAGCTCCCATAATAATCATGATTGAGTGCAAAATTTTCAAGCTTTCGAGATGAAAAAACTTGAAATTTGATTTCTCCCTGAAGTACCTCTGGGTTAGAAAGGGTTAAAAGTAAAAACTAGAACGGCACCATTGATGATAAATTGTTTATAACCTAGAATGCTTACTTATTTATCGTGATTTTATTTTTTGCCCTGTAAAATTTATGGTACTTACGTGTTTATTTTTTTACCTATTTTTATGCGAATGTTTAATTATTATAGAAAATATGGATGATGTAACGTTTTTACTTCACGAAGTACCGCCTGACGAGTCCATTAGCTCAGGCAGACTCCATGCCCTTGTGTTTAACCCTAATAGTACTTTTGTCTCTCGCGAAAAGTGCCAGACGCCTGCTTTTCAATATTAATTTTTTAGCGTTGTATATGTTGTTTGAATTCTTAGTGAACTTACAATCAGTAGCACAAATCGTCAAATTATGTCAAAAAGTTGAAAACACATATTTCATAGTTTTCCTTGAGTTTTTGAATGTTTACCTTCCCGTGCATTTGAGGCATAATTTTTTTTTTCAAAACTTTTGCCAAATCAACAAAAATGCCTCGAAAATCGTGGAAAATCGATTGGCACTAAAGGGTGAAAGGTAACTGGTCTGTATAAACTCTATTTTTTTCTTGGATTTTGAGTGAAATTGACGAATAAGAAAAGTACTAAATAATAGTAGTAATGATGTAGGATTTCGAATCACACGATAATGCAAATCTTGCACTTGCTATTGTGTTCGCGAGTGTGGTTGGATTTGTGCCCGGCCAAGGATCGTGTGACATTTCAGGCTTAGGCGGGAGCAATCACTCCACGCCATTGGGCGCACGTTTCCCCCCCCCCCCCGCAAAGAGACGCAGTCGCCCCAGCAAACATCGCTGTTTGAGATAAGACGAATCGCGGAGCGTCAATCACGTTGCGTTGATTCCCACCTTTGAGAGTGACGGCCGGCCTAAGGGATTTGTCGGAAGGCCCTCACCCCATAATTAGTGGAACGGGCAATGCAATTCCGCAGCGTAATTGCGGGCCATAACTCTGCTCCAAAAATTTATAGATGCTCGAAATTACCCCGTTTTATCTTTAGGCGATCTTCTAGTGTGACACCTGTTCTCTGGTCGACACATTGTTGCAGACCAAACATTACAATACGTTCGATTATTTTTGGCATCTCACTTTCCGGCGCGCGTTGGCTTTGTTTACCATTTACTTTATCCGAAATAAGTTTTTTGTAAACCTGTGGGAGGGTGCTCCATAAAACGCCATAAATAGACGAAATCATTTCATCGCGGTTCAATGGCTGTAATGACCTCTCTATACCTCTCCAAGGTGGGCAAGAGGCATTCATTGGAACTTCATAAGTTCTTAAGGAAAAGTCAGCCATTAAAATTAGTACTAAATTAGTACTAAATGTAGTGTGTTTCTTTATATGAAAAATCCATAATTCTGAGCCAATTTCTAATGTCTTCTATTCTTAGGTCTTATAATAACTTAATCTGAAAAAAATCTAAATTACCCTGATGATGCGCAGCATATTTATTTAAAGCAATACTGAGAGCAGGTTGCTAATTGAGGAAGAAATTAATCCTTTGCGTTTTCCACGATAGCAATGAAGTCCCAACTTGGTGCAGCTGATGAGTCATACTGTCAAAATGAGCAAAAATTAGGATTTATAAAACAAAAAGGTGCTGCGGATGCTAATATATGGTTCTGAAGTGTGCGATTTTAGAATAAAATGATAAAAGAAGCTCGTAAAATTTGAAAACAAAGGATATTCGATTATAAGAAGGAGAAACATGGAGAATAAGAAAAAACAATGAGTCAGGAGTATTGCATGAAGAACTGAATAACATCAGAAGGAGGAGATTAAAATGGTTGGGCCACGTCCACAGAAGAAGTGAAGAGACGATGATGAAACAAGTTCTGAAAAGGAAACCAGAAGGTACAAGACCGGTAGGAAAACCGAGAATGCGATGGAACGACGCAATAAAGAAGGATATGAGGAAGATGGGTGCCCACCAGATATAGCAGGCGATCGCAGAATGTGGAGGCGTCTAGTTGGTGAAGCCAAAGACAATCTATGTTTCCAATGGTCTCAAGAGAGAGTCAGGAGATGTCACGAAGCAACTATTTATTAGTATTTTATGAGTACTGATTTCAATTGTCAATCATGAAGGAGATTCATGCGCTTTTGACTCTAAGGTACAAACGAGAGTCACTGTAGAATCACTAAAAACGGGGCAAGATACTCTAAAATCTCTTCGGAGCGTCGGTAATGAAAATATCAAATTGAGAGAGTAATTTGTGGAGATGATTGAGTGATATGAATCATATTTATTTATTGCCACTCCGCTGAAAACAGCGCTATTTGGCCATTTACGTTGCCGTTTTTGTTAACATTTCACAATTAAACGCACACGATCATTCAAGACCTGGATAAGGGCAACCTACCTAGGCGGGACTCGAACCCGCGACCTTCGGATTGGTTGGCGAGGACTTAACCCATTCGCCACCGAGGCCGGAAAAGGTAATTCATATAAATTTAGACGGTCTTCTTGTGATAAAATTGCATTAGCATGTCTGTCAAAACATTCCGTTTACGTGTGGAACTGATTTACGATGTACAAATGGACTGGCTGATAAGCCTTGGCTGGGCATCGTTGTTCATATATGACCGGGCTAATCATGTCTGGTTAGCGTTAACCTTGACATGCAACAGCCATTACTTTTAAAATGTGAAAGTTTAGAATTCATGATAAAGTAAAGTAGTAAGGAATAACTGTAAGTTAAGGTTCTCCCAATTAGGTTGTCGCTCTTCGAAAAATGTTTATTATTCATTAAAGAAAACCGTCCCACAGAATCCATACGTCCTAGATAGTAGGTTGACATATGGAGGAAGTGATCGACAGGCTAGGTCATTTGCACCGTTGGGAAGGGTAGGGAAAAGAGATTAGAGAAAAACCTGGCGTCAGCGTTAGCCGGGTAGTACCGAAAGCTATCAAGGTAACCGCGGCCAGCGGGCGGAGTGGTGTATTTAAAGTGCCCTCCACTAACCTTTCAAGCAGAGATTTCAGCATGCACATGATAATACGATCTTCTATATTATTTCTACTGTATAGATACCTTTTTCTCAACTTATACGCACCAAACTCTACAAATGAGGTACCAAAATGCACATAATTTATCAGAGAACATGCGACGGCATATCTTACTTCCTAAATATTGCTATTGTTTCCTAAAATTGGTTTTTAAATAATAATAAAAAAACTGGTAAATATTCCTGACGTTAACGGCGCACAAACCGATACATTTGTTCATTTGCAACAATATCTCGCATTATGTATGATTTAACACTTTCCCGGCGAACAACATGTAAAAACTTTTCTCGGGATACCGCGCGGATTCGCGCTTTTTTCATATAATCTTACCCGCGCGGTATCCCGAGAAATGTTTTCAAACATCTCGCATTCTTTAAATAACTTTTATCAAAATGCGGCTGATTCCACATTCAAGTCTCCTGTTGATACGTAAGTATAAGTCATCATGTGAGTTAAACAGAGGGTAGTGTAATTACTTCCAATGTTGTTTTCAAAGAGGTCCTCTGGCCTCAATTTGTACATGAACATTCCAATTAAATTTGTACATAAGACCCTGCCTTTTTTTCTACATTTTAAAATTAGAAACGCGCCTATCCCTCTGTGGACCTGCGTTGAAAAGTGCGGGGGAAGCTTGCTGGGAGCGGGCTCAGAACGCTCGTATATATATAATGTAACTTGCACTGAAAGCTGACCGTAATATTCTAAAAGATATTCTGAAAGATAGACTAAGCATCAGCAATGAGAAAATAACATTGATAAAGTAACTTGTGGATATGATTGATTGAAATTAATAATATAAATTAACACGGTCTTCTTGTGATCATTGAACTAGCAGTCTGTCAAAGCATTCCGTTTCAGAAGAAATTTTTTGTTATTCAATGATATGCACTGTATTACGATTGTTTTCTGAAGGTCTTCCCAAAAACCAGACAATATTTACTATGGGGTCACCTAAAGCTCTAAAATTGGTTTTGTATCCATTATATTTTAAAAATTTTGAGGAGCAATATATATATTATTATTATCAAAAGTTGCCCCCCAGGTGCATTTCATGGTTATATAATAAATAATAATAAAAGCCACACGTACACATTCATTCACAGGTGTGCTGCCACCAAGCATACTTTGCGGAAGGCAACGCAAAACTTAACAATGCAATGGCACATATGCAATGCACTTACACAGTAAGCTAAATGTGTTAACGACATTTAATTGAAATGTCTATTCATTCAAGTTTAGATTGAAACAAAGGGATTACCACAAATATGGGATAAATTTTGATAAATATCGGCTACCAGGATTTGAACTCTTAAGGGTGGGAATGCAGCACTCTTAGCCACCATATCAACCTAACATTTTGTATGTTTCGTTTACCCTTAAGTAGTAGAGTGAGATAAAGTGACGTCACTACTCGCTCGGGTCATATTGACCCAGAATTCAAACATTTAAAGTGATAATGGTCACATAATTGGAAATAAATATGAGTTTTAGAAATGAGCACCTGAAAATATTTATTGCACTTTATATTGTTTTTCCATAAGATGCAGCGGTTTAATTCATGGTTATACAGAGAGTTTTCAATTACTGTCTTGGTATATCAAACTGTATCACAAACGCTCTCGACGAGTGGTCGAGCGGTATTTTTCAAGACGCAAAGACTCGCGTTGGGTCAAAACGTCAAGCTATGATACACGTACCCGGGCATGAATGGCATGGAAATACATTATGAGATTACCTGAGACGCAAATTGCTAAAATATCTAACCGAATGTAAGTTTTATTCGCAAAAAATATATAACCGACGCGAATTCTTAACCCTAAATCACTATACCTTGGTAATTTTTACGACGCGCCGAATCAAGATTCCAAAGTTTTGGAAAATGCATTTTGTAATAAAAAATTACGTATTTTATGGTTTTTTAAATATTATTCTCCAGCACCAAGCATAATTTTTTCGTTTTAAATCATAGTAAAAATAATTAATAAAAACACTTTCAATTAAGGACTAAAAAATATAAATTAGCTATAATAAAACTTTAAGTCAATTGGTTCAAAGGACAAAAATAACCTGATTTGAAGGAAAAAAATAGCCTCGTCTAAATGATGATGGTTTGATGACCACGTGTCTCTATGCCAGGTTTAGTAATATAGGGTTACGGTTTAAACAAAAATATTTTGAACCCCATAATGATGTCATAAGAGCCTTAGTCGCGATTTTCTTGGCTTGGTGCTAAATAGCTTTTGATGGAATCTCCAGAAGAAACATGCCTGGTATAGTTGGTTGTTTCGGTAGAGGCGGTGTTTCTCCTCCATTCGCCGCCACCTTGATTGATGCTTTGGTGACGCGCGTTCGTGTCGCAACGCGGAAGCCTTCCCGGTGGTTCTTCTTGCGTAGAATACGATGACGGATCTGACGCAATCGAACAATTTTCTGCCCCATTAACTCTTTCAAATCGATATATTTTATTTTTTACTTTCTCTCAAAGCTCGGCTTTCTTATATCTGTCGTGAGCATGTGCAAGCGTAGGTAATAGTTAATTTTTAATTCCCTGTTGAAGGGTATTATTTTTTTATATCACACGAATGCGAAATTCAAGTTTTCGCAGCATGAAAAGGAGTGAACTGATGCATAGCGACACTCGGTGTGATCACCCTTTTCGTATTTATTTGCTTCCCTTTCAGCATATGAACCACATTAAAATGCTTATTTTTTGGAAGTGTGTCGTGTATGTATAAATGGAAAGGAAGAGAAATAGCATCTAACAAGCTTGAGTATTCTAATAGAGCCATCGGTTAAAATGTGATATTAGTCTTTTCATATTTAATCATCATTATCATTCTCGCTTTCAGATTAAGTTCTCTTTGGGGACCCCCTGACCAAATTGCTATGTTTTCGCCGCGTTTGTTATCCAACATCAGTCAAACGTTCAACGAAAGTTATGTGAATTTGAAAAAATAACAGTATTTAAAAAACCTTATATATTCATAGTACAATACAGTGAAATATTTTTGGCCAAAAATAAAAAAATGAAGGATAGCACAAATCCTCACCGATTCTCCGAGTGAATGCAAAACGCAATTGAAAAGTTGCTAGTGATGATTCCTATTGATCTTATGTGGTAGCAAATGATAAGTTTGCAAATTATCGTAACAAAGCATGTACAATTTGTTAAAAATGTATATATTGCCGTTTTCGAATAATACGCCAATCGCAAAAGCCTTTCGGAGCTGCAGATTTTAATTTTCTCTGCCAGCGTTGGAATCGTTCTTTAATATCAGAACTGCATGAGCTAAGACATTAAGTTCCTCCTCATGGTTTTAAATTTCTACCTTTCTCTAAACCAAATTTTCTTTTTTTTACTAGTGGATATGAATGAAAATTTTCATGCAATGTTGTCAGAAAATGCTTAGGACAATCATTTGCTTTCTTGGAACATAGAAATAGGTGTAACGCCCACTTTTAAGTACACATCGAGTTAATTTTTTGATCTTAGCTGTCTTTCGAGTAACATCCTTACGGTAGATATTTCATGCGACATTTATACTACTATCCAGTCACCATATTGAGTTACCGTTGTCCGAAGCGCCAACATTTTGAGCAAATCCCTAACAGCTAATTTGATAAACACGACATTTCATGTCATAATTACAATCACTTTTGGGTGATGAAATCTTAACTCTGGTTCCTAGGGACCCGCGACATTGATTTTCTTACATCTCTGCATTCTTTCGGATTCTCACCGCAGAATATGTGTCAACACGATATTTGAGCCTCAAGGTCACTGGTTTATTACTAAATGTGATAAATTACGCGGGTACTGTATTTTTTTCTATTACAATCAACAAATAGGATTAGGGTATCGGCTGTTCGCATAGTGACTCAAGACCTTAAAGACGTATGTAATGATACTCCAATAATGAGTTACCTAACCGACGAAAATTGTCGTCGCTCCGTCGTTATATACGCCTCGAAAAAGCGCAAGTTTGTAATTTTCTGTAATTTATTTCATAATTAAGAGACTTGTCAAAATATGGCTGTAAAAATGATACTCAAATTTGGACATGAACTGGGAAAATTTCAACCCAAATTCATGAAAGTGCACTATCTAAGAATATTCTTCGTCTCTTTTATTTTCGTCCTATTTTTGTAATCTTTCTAATGAAATCATTTATTTCCCTATGGGACACTGACGTGATCGTTTTGATGGCTTCCGTAATGCGTTACGTATGGCTGTAGCTTTTTATCAAGAGCAATATCCACGTGACATATCCCTCGGTGCGATGGCTTCAAATAAAATGTGTATTATTTGCTTCTATTTTTACGTTAGTCGTCATTAATCAATTTTATCCCGTGCCGTTAGTTATACTCTGGTAATGTTCATTGGGGATCATTATCCACTATCTTGCCATTACTGTTAACCTATTTTTACATACCTGCTTCGTTATTACTTTCAATGTGTGCATCTTTGTCGTCTATATACTTTAAAACAATTAATCAAAAAACTTTTTTAATACGTGATTTAAAATTCGCTATATTATGGATAAGAAACTTGTCAAAATATGGCTTAAAAAACGGTTCTCAGTTTTGGACACATGTCAGAAAAATTTTAGCCTAAATTTTTGGAAGTGCGCTGTCTAAAAATTTGCTTGCTCTTTTTTTCGTGCTGTTTTTTTTTTCTTCTCTTTCTTAATAATCCAATTCCCAGTTGATGGAACGAACACGAGATGGATGCAAAAAATAATCGATGCATTACTAATCGATAGAATACCCTCACCCACTTAATTTCTCTCCATTGACTGCATTAACCTAGAAAAAACCGCAGACGAGTTATCATGGACGAGAGGTTGAAATAATTTCTAATTTCTTTTATATGTGGAATGTTTATCGACAATTTACTCTAACTGGAGCAATCCACACAAATGTTTGCTAGCAATGTGGTCTCAGATTAAATCATCTAAGTGCCATTTTGGAAATAAGTCTCTCTTGTGATGGCAAAAATAATGGATTAATAGCCGTGCTATCCATAGAGACTTTAGAATTACCTGCTGTGGCAGGAACATTATGAAAAAAACTGAGGATCCTGCTAGATATATCCATTAAACTCTTGCAAACGCTAGGTAAATTACGAAAAATAATCGATGCAATAATAAGTTTTAAATGTCCAAACATTAATGCACACCTTCACGAATCCGATGACTAGTGTTGCGAATAGCGGCGCAAGACTTGTCCTGATGCCAGCAGAAGGATGGCATTTCCACCTCTCGGTGGCGCGGGAAATTATATGCTCACTCCTATTCTGGGAGTGCGCGCGGGATACAAAGACCCTGGACGCAGCGTGACTCCGAGCAAATGTGGCTGTAAAAATGAAACTCAGTTTTGGAAGTACACTGTTTATGAATATTCTTGGTCTCTTTTCTTTCTTTTCGTGATGTTTTTGTAATCATTTTTATGCGAGGATTTATTTCCCTTTGGGACACGGGCGTGATCATTTTGATGGCTTCCGTAATGCGTTAAGTGTTGCTGTAGATTTTTATCAAGAACGGTATCCGCGTAACACGATTTATCTCTCAGTGAAACGGCTTCAAATAAAGTGTATCGTTAGCTTATATTTTTACGTAAAAAATAAATAAAACTAAAGAACCAAAGCTATTATTAAGGCTGTTTTACACAGTGAACGCAATTTCCCTGGTTGGAACTGCATTAATTTCTCATTATGGCGTGCAATCGAGCGAATGCACTAACGAAATTGTAACAGGGACTATTTTGCTATCCCACGTCCATGCATTCTAGCAATTCACCGCTTTTCAAGACGCAATTTTGGTTGCACCCTCGCACACACTTCAGATTTTGTAATCACATTCCCTGTGTAAAACGGCCTTTACTTTTAGCTAATGCGAATAAGGTACAAATGGAAAAATCCCAGAACACGCGTTCCGCGATGGATCTCATTCGCTAATTCGGACGATTGCGTTTGTTTACATGGCACCTATTTCGATTTCAAGTCATATAACCATCAAATTTAATGCCCACGAAGAAGAAGTATCAGGATGTTCATAAAATGCATATAGGTAAACATTTAATTTGTATTTTTTCCATTTCCCATATTTCAATTAAAATAAAAATAAATTCGTCGCTTAATATTTTTTGGCAGGTCTTCTTTAGCGGGTAGTGAATCTTAATTTAAGGAACCAAAAGGGGAGGTAAGATTAAACGAGCTGTAAGTCTTTTCATAGTCACAGAATTTGAGATACCATTGAGATTAAACCATTGACATGGACAACTTAAAGATAGAGATAACGAGATTAATTGTTCCATATAGTCTTTGATATGGATGATGGTGTTCGTTGGGGATGAAATAGGAGATGATTTTGGAGAAACTGCTTAGCAAACGAATCGAGGTAGTTCGGTGGCTAAATTGGCTTCCTACCCCGTGTGCCTGGTTTTATACACGAATTTTGGGTTCAGCAGCGATGATTTTGACGAATTAAGAGCGTATGGAAATATATATTTTTTTTTCACAAAATAAAACGTCTACTAACTTCTGTACCCGATGACTGCTAATTTCCGGGTTCTCCAGCCGCGTCTGTCGTTTATGGTTGACTACAGTTTCGGAAGCCATCCTGCTTCCGTCTTCAGGTAGGTCGAAGGTGAGAAGTTTTCATTTTTTGCCGTGTTATATAGCATTGGCCGATCTCCTCCTGCGCGGATTGGTCAGAACTCTCTTCCAAACGTTGCTGATTGGGTAGCCGTTGTCCCTGTTAATATTTTGTCTTTTGTGAATTTCAATTGAAAGAAAAGCAATTGAAATTCACAAAAGACAAAATATTAACAGGGACAACGGCTACCCAATCAGCAACGTTTGGAAGAGAGTTCTGACCAATCAGCGCACAGGAGGAGATCGGCCAGTGCTATATAACACGGCAAAAAATGAAAACTTCTCACCTTCGACCTACCTGAAGACGGAAGCAGGATGGCTTCCGAAACTGTAGTCAACCATAAACGACAGACGCGGCTGGAGAACCCGGAAATTAGCAGTCATCGTGAACAACGCCGCGGAAACCTACGCACGAATTTAGCTTCTGTACCCCTTATTATGACGGTTATTATTGCTACGCATGCCACGGGCCACATTTCTAACCTATTAGAGAATTACAGCAAGTGTGTATCTTTTTCGAGTTCCCAGTTGTCATAAGCTACATTGTTATACTATATTTCTTTTAAGTGGATTCCTGTCTTCATCGCTGCATAAATATCTTTGTTGCCGGTGGCACGGGAGGGGGTTTCAGGTTTACAACCCCACCCCCCTTGAGTCTTTATTACTTTATTTTACATACATGTATTATACAATTTATTTTAATAAATACTCTTACAAAATTACTTTTTTGAGTCCTAAAATCACGTCGCAATAAAGTAACATAAATAATAACTCTATTTGATAAGATTCCGTATTAATGTCTTTAAATATGTTTTGTCTGTCAAAAGTATTTTTTTAGTTTAATAAATAAGCTTGAAAATTCAAGGAAAAGCAATGCAAAATAGTCTCGTACACAACTGCCCCAGCATAGCGTCCGCTATATCGGATGGGCTGTATTTTTAAAACCATATTTTTTTATAAAAAGGTGCAGAAATATGTTAAAATAAACCTTTGAAGCTAGGATAAATATTTTGTTTTTTAAATTTAGCATATATAACTTTATGCACTAATCGACTAAAATGGACGGATTTATCCTCCAAATCCTTCTAATGCGGTGCTGTTTCCTTAATATTTCTGATTTTTCGAACACATTTCCTATGCCAGTCCGGCCTAAGCTACCCTAGATTTTTGTTGGCCAAATTTTCTTATCTCTTGCCATATGGGGTGCAGCTTTAGCTAATATGATATTTTGCGCTATGCTCATAATCCAAGCCATGTGTTCCTAGAAGTTCTGTTTTTTTCTGATGCTACGTTTTATTTGCACTTTTCCTATTGAGATCAATCTCACTTTCACTCTGCAATTTTCATTTAGAGTCAGTGCATGCTAATTGAAGGCAACTCTAGATATTTTTATCTCGACATTGCATAGAATGGAAGTTCCCACGCTCTATGTGCTTGTTTATCCGGTAGTAAATGATAATAAATATGGATTTATTGGTGGAGTAAACGACCTAAAATTGCCCGATTATAGGTGAGTATGCTTCTACGCCTTTTGACTAATTACTTGTATAAACCAAGACGTAAACTCAAGAATAAAGGTGTACAGTGTTTGCATGCTGACTACCGTATTGATATGAATCATAATCACTTTGAACTTAAGGCGATTTGCCATCTCACCTCCTGATTGTGAGATCTGCTTCGGCTTAGCGTGGTTAGATTCGGTAGTATGAATAAGGATAGGAATGGATTGGCGGAAGAAAATCTGTCATTGGCATAGTTCATTTGTCTTTCGCTTTAAATATGAATTTTTGCATTTGTCGAGGTGAATAAAATTTAGTGCCAGGAAACTCGAGTGGTGTCAGAAGTTCGGAAGACTTCTTCCTTATGACAACCCGTTGAAAACTTGGGAACATTACGCCAGAAAAAGACAAATTGACCCATATTATATTTTTGTAAATAACTCCAAATGAGCTGTAAATTCATGTATATCGACTGCTCCTAGCCGCTAAGTAGTATCCCGAAAATATCATTCCATCCAGGCATATCTGGAATTTCTATTCCATAAAATTGTATGTGTAAAACCTGAGTGCGATTTTTAAGTGCGAAAATAAGCGGTAATAACTATATCTAGTCCTGATTGGTATTGCTTATAAGTTAAGCAACAACAATCTGGACTAGTTATAGTTATTGCCACTTGCGAAGAACCTTTTTTCGCACGTAAAAAAATCGCTTACCCCTTTCCGCCTCCCCACCCTGTTCCGTGCAACACCCCGGAACCACCCCGAAATTGCATCTGCAATTTCGTCTGCTGGAATTCAAGTCCACGATGCCACTTCTCGGCCACTAGTTCATTTTCGTTTTATGAACTCGATTTTCATTAATTTTTTTCATTTAGAAATATTTTATGTTTTTATAAATATTTTATGAAAATGAAGCTTTTTCATGATATATATTTTTTTAAATAAGTGGAGATTTAGATCCCAAAAAGAAAATTAAATTCTAGGTATAGATATCGCTATCTGGACTGTTTTATCGAGATTCGGCTCTGTGGACTGGTATTCTGACATACGATTTTATGGACGAAATTTCAGATACGATTATATAACTCAAATTTGACACCCACGATTTTCTGGACTATAAATTCAAGATACGTCTGATTGGAATAATTGTTTTTCAATACTGCTTTAATACGAGGGGCGGTCAATATGGCTTTGTAGCCCGTAAATTAAGTTTTTAGATGGGCTACCGAATGCGTGGGGAAAATAAAATTCGCGAAAAAAAATACTCAGAAATGCATTTCTACGGCATTTGTTTTCGTTTCGACTCTACTCGCACTCGCCGTCGCGACGTTTCGTGCAGGATTTGAAACGAGCGAAAACCCACTCTTTTTGGTATTTCATTCACGTCGAAGATCTTACGAGACCCATTGCCCCGAGGTGTGGTGAGATCGTTAGGGTGGGAGCATCCTATGCAAGCGTTTTCCTATCTCCAAATCTTCAGGAGGAAAAAAAAAACGCTTTGTCTCCCAGAAACATATTCTCGGTTATTTTTGACGGGACATCCAGCAAAAAAAAAAGTTTAGCTTATCCCCGACACGAGTAGTGAGTATTATTTATCCCCGTATTTCGAAAACCTTATACGTCTAAATCCCTCCGGAAAACAATTTAGGTTTTGGCTCCTCCGTTTCCATAGCGGCTCGGGAGATAAGACCGTCCCTGCGCTCGCCTCCATGGCCTGAGGCGTGATGAACATCGACGCAAGCCAAGATGCTCAATGGAATGGATAGAAGCGCCGCGGCTTAAGAATAGGATTTGGGCTCACGTGAACGGGATTTCGTGAGACCCGTTGGCTACACTGAGTAATGAACGTGGCGCGTTGGATTTGAGAGATCTGTCGCGTGTTGTTTGTAGGGGATTTGGTGCCTCAGCTTTTTGGAGGTAAAAATCGATGGATTGAACCTCCTTTGCATACACCTAGGAACAACCCTTATTGAGTAATATGTTTCTTGATTCATGCTTTATTTTCATCTTATTAACATCGGATGGAACTTTTAAGTAAGATGTGATTATTTTTTGGCGTAATAGAACATTCTACAGGTTCTCCAATGGTGTCTATTACTACAAGGAATGCAAAAAAATGTTGTGTTTTAGTATCCCACGATGGAGGGTGCAAATTTTTTAAATCATTCAGTCCACTTACAGCTTCTGTCGCATATCCTGCCGATGGCCACTTATTTTTTTTACTATATTGAACTTGCTATCAATCAATGCTATTGTTATTGTGTAATGATGTGTGTAATGGTGAAAAATTGGCAGAAATATTGCAAGATATGAAGAAGATATTGCGGAATATGCGATTGTCTGTCATCATATGAGCGCTAAATATTTAGTGAGAATTTCTGAGAGCGGAGAAAAATGAGCTCTCCTGCTGATGGGTTGTTTAATTTATTATCCCTCTAGAAAGTTAGAAAAACATATTCGATAACAATAAAATGTCGTTCAGCGTTTTGAAAAATATGCGTTTTGCTTTGTGAGTTTAGTTGTATATCATATTGCCAAAATTCGGTTGATGACTGACCGAAGCAAATAATGTCAATCTTCAAAACAGACAATTGTCAAATTTTCACTACCTATGTTATTAATTGTTAATACATGCCTTAAAAATCAGAATTTTGTTTTAAGATATTTAATTGTCGGATAATAATCGGAAAATTGAGACAGGTAAAACAATACATTAATTTTTTCGCTAGCAGGTGTTTAGGGGCAGACGGACTAGAAACTGCTGGTCTTATCGGAATGTCTTTTATATGAACTTTTGGTTAACCGTAAAATCTTGGGACGGAAGGATTCATTTGGAAAAGAAGAAATACTTGCGACCGATTGAACAGTCCTTCACAAGATTTTATCTCTTTTCTGCACTCCAGTTAAAATTTTGGCGTCGGATCGGAACGAAGGACTACTATTTTATTTGCTTTTATGAACTCCTCACATTTATTGATGTAACTGGTTTCTTACATCAGAACCAGGTTTACACCGGGCTTAAACCTCCATCATTGCCAACTTTTCGTTAGGTAGCTAATCTAACGAAGCGTCAACATTACGTCTGCATTTCGTGAGATAGCGTATCTTACTCAAGGCTAACATTAGAATAGGGAAATAAGAACTAAGAAATCAAATGTGAAACAACCCTAGAGGTTACCTACCGGAGAACCTCCATGGAAACAACTATGTTATTGAGGGAGCGGGATAACTAATGATGGGAGAAGTAAGAAAGAAAGTATCAGCAGAATAGCCCGGACGAAGAGAGAATTTCACCGAAAGAAAGATCTAATTACAACGGGAACTTTAAACATAGAAGTAAGGAATGAATTTATCAGAAATTATATTTGGATGTGCGGAGCAAGTTATGCATGGACAATTACAGCAGCAGAGAAATCGAGGGTAGAGGCCTTCGATATGTGGTACTACAGAAGAATGATGAGGATCAAATAAATTGACCGAGTAAGTAATGAGGAAATCCTAAGAAGAGTAGGAAAAAGGAGAAGCCTCATGAAAACCGTGATATGATGACGAAACAACCTTATAGGCCATATCTTGGGCCTGGTGAAGACAATCGTCGATGGAGAAGTAGATAGCGATAACGGAAAAATAAGACCTCGAACGAGATGTATGGAACAGGTAAAGAAGGATGAGAAAGAGAAGAAATACTTAGGTGTGAAAAGATTAGCTGATAGGATAATTGAGTGGAGAGCTGCGTCAAACCAATCTCAGGATGTTGACCAGTGATGATCATGACTCATCTAATGGTAAGTCGGCAATCATGAAGGTTTTAGCCCAGACTTAAACCATCAAGAATTATACCTTGGTACTATTTCAACGGATACCGAAAATCATCCGTAACTCATATTTGGTGAACGAGCTCGTCTTAATTCCGCCAGATGACTCCGCATTGGCGACATTGAAACTCCTCCCGGACAAGGATCACGGCAGATTGAGGAGAATACGTGGGAGGACACGATGAACTTGGAAGAATATACATCTCGTCTCCTTCTCCATAGATTGAGTGTGGGTTGGGTTGCAGCCTCCCGTGCGTAAGGGATGTAAGTCGTCTTTTATCTCCTGTCTCGGCGAGGAAACTTCGCAGGAGACGCGAAAAAAATTAGGTTCAATAAGGAACGAGAAGTTCTGAGATCGATATCCTTAGAGGAAGGAGAAAATCATATAGGTTATATTTGATCGAAGCTTTGACTACAGTATTCGTCCTTTACCATAAAAATGTTGTGTATTTGGTTATATGGTTAGTGTTTTTAATTATGCGTAGATATTAGAGGGTTTCTGCCCGACATTTGATGTTTGGATCTGTGGATCTGTGGCTACAACCCTTGATTAAACCATCATCATTGGTCAACAAACCTACTATTAGTTTAATGTAGCTCTCCTCTCAACTATCCTGGCAGCTAATCCTTTTACACATTCATATATCATCTCTTTCAAATCCATATTTTCCTATTCTATTTATATTTTATTCGAAGTCATCCTTTTCCATTCTTGCCATCTACTTATCGCTCTACGATTGACTTTATCGGGCCATCAAATCTCAAGATGTTGCCCTTTAAGATGTTTTCCTCGTCTCGCCTGGGTTTCCATGAGGACTCTCATCTATTCTAATTGTCTAAGTACATTACTTACCCGGTCGATACATTTGATCTTCATCATTCTTCTTTTGCACCACATTTGGGGAGCCTCCACCCTCGATTACTCCGCTGCAGTCATTGTCCTTGCCTCACTTCCGTAGGGAAGTACATATACTTACTCCAAGTGTAAGTTCTGATGAAGTATTTCTTTACTTCTATACTTATATTTCGTGCTGGAAGTAGATCTTTCTTTTGGTGGAATGTGCTCGTCGTCTGGGCTATTCTGTTGATTATTTCTTTCTTCATTCGCCTCTAGTTATACTACGTCCCAAATAACGGTATTCATTCGCCTCTTCCAGTTTTTGTTTCCCTTTTTGAATGTTAGTATTGACTTTTCTTCAGCTGCATACTAAAATATTAGTTTTCTTCTTGCTCGTTTTAAGTTGATATGTACCCATTACCCTACTCGTAATCGCCAAAAACTTCTTTTGACCCTTCTGTGACTCTGCCATGATGGCATCGGCAAATAGTATCATGCTAATTTTTCTCCATGGATGTTAACATCTGAGGCTATTCCTTGGTTTTCCTAAATGGATTTCTTGATGTAATACTTGGAAATTCCTGGTGACATGGCACAACCTTGTCTCGTTCCTTGTCTCAACCAATTCTTCCTTCTTTTGACAGCTTGTTCCTGATTTTATCACCCCTACTTGGGTTTTATATTAACTCTAGAATATTACCCTGTCATTATAAGGAACTCCAATTTCTTCTGCGATTGTAAGCAATTGCTATTACCGATCCGAAATTTTGTATATAATGTAAAGAAAGTTATGGTGCAAAAATCCGCTGTATATGATGAGAACCGACGCTTCTTGTCCACAGTTCATAAAATCACTGAGAACGAGGGCTTATACGTCAGTGATCGAAGTACGAGTATAATCTTTGTTTCCTTTTTTGTCATTGTCTTTACCTATACATCCTAAAAGTTTTGCTTGCTTGCAAACCTGTTACTTTAATAATAGATATATAATAGATAATAGTTACTTAATAGATATATTTGGCAAATTGGATGTAATGCCATTTACATTAATTTAGACATTAGGGATAAAAAAGCCAATTTTATGTGTTCAAAAGTAATATCGCCATTTTTTTCTAGTGATTACCTCCTCTTGCCTCCACTGATAAACCTTTCTAATGATGTGATCGCGCTCATATTTCACATGAACAAAGGGCTATTGATAGTTTACTTCGCACTCTTTAGAAATGTTTTTTTTACGCTTGTCCTTTAATTTTTATGAAAACTTATGCAACAACAATGCTGTTAAAAACTAAAAAAGAACTCTGTTGTATGGCGCTTCAAATTTTACTACATGTACCTTTATGCACTGCAACCAAATGTAGTTAAATAATGGACAAGTGAGTGATAATGGTTTGGATATAGATCGGAGAGTTATGTTGGTAAACGAGTGAAACTTAAAAAGCACTATCATTGTCACGTGTTTGATAGTGTTACAGGAAAAATGATGAGTGGTTGGTCGGAGATGACTTCGCGCTAATCACTTACGCTGATTTATGAGTAAAATTGCTGTGTACCGCACGTCGCGACGTCGACTCCCACGCGTAGGAGCTGATGTTTCTTTGGTCCGTCGCCGCTACACTCCACCGTTCCATATCTGGCAGCTATTGCGACGTCCCCGAGGGAAAATGGCAATCGATATCTCAAATTTCAAGTTCGGGCGACTCATCTAAATGTGATTGACGGGGTCCACTTGACTACGACGGGTTTTCCCATGGTAACGACCGTCAATCTGTGATAAGGTAATAGATTCCGGGCCCACTCCTGAAGTTGAGGAGCTAATTCAATGAGCTGAAAGGTAAGGGAGTATGGATCCTTTATAATCAATCTGTGCTACACTACTCTTTATGACTTGAGCTGTTTAGCACATTTTGGACGGATGAAGAGTAATGGACTCTAGAAAATAAGGATGCGGCATTTTATTTATTTTCTTCGATTTATGAAAGAAATAATAACTTAAGCAAAAAAAATTATTTAAGGATTATGGTTAAGTCATCGGTGACGCATATTTGATGAAATAAGATTTTTTAAATCTATTTTTTGTTAGAATGTAACCAAGGAGCAATCGGGATGACCACTCATCTAGAAAACCTGAAAAGACACTGAGGAAATTTTAATTTGACATTGGAGTTGCTTCTTTCATTAACTGATGCATGGTGTACAGTAGCAGAAGTGTACCTTCTCCATACAAGCCAAATGATCTCCATGAAAGCTGACTCAAGATTCTCGACCCGAGAGTCCAGGTTCCCAGGTTTACTAATACTTTTCAAGGAAATCGTCATTCCTCCTAATTGATCAGTCGACTGTGTCACTCCACGTCTCAGAAACATGGACCATAGGAGAATCTAATCAGAAAACAATAGAAGGCTTCGAGACGTGGTGCTGAAGATCAAATGGTCCAATAAGGTGAGAAAGGGGATTTTCCTTAGGGTAGGAGAAGAAAGGGAACAATGAAGTACAATGAACCAGAGAAGGGCCCGAAGGATTGGCCATGACGATAGTCAGTGCTATTGCGTTGGGAATATATGAATGGAAATATAGAAGTGAAATCCCCCGAAATATTTAGACAGTTACTATGTAGAAAGTCTAATGCATTTCAGTCAAAATCCGATTTCGTGTGCGTCTTAACAGAGTCACTGTTAAATTGATGTAGATAGTGCCATAGGAATGTGCTAAAGTGAGGTCGATAGTTAATGCCATGCAGCGGGAAATAGATGCAATCTTTAGGCAGAAGGGGGTCCATTACCAATTTCCGTGAGGATAGGGACGCAATATCCACTAATATACCATATTATCGGTATTTTTGGAAGAAGATGGAATATTCCAGACGTGTGTTAATTTTTTTGACTCCGTGATCATAACATGCTGTGATGGATAATCCGGTATGACCCAGCCGATAGTGCCTGCAATTTCTTTCAGTTTCGGATGAAATTGCTTCCTTATCTTCCTTATTTGTCCTCACGTCGTTTGAGTAAATGCCAGAAACTTCCCTATTGGGCTAAGATCACCATTTATCCTGTCAGCAATTCTAGGTGAATGTGTCATTACTTCGTGTGAATCCAAAACAAATTCGGCGGACTCCATCAAACATTGTGACATTCTGTTACTCAGGTGTCACTATGATATCTGCTCTTTCGCCGAAAGCATACCTCATATTGTATTTTCACGATTGCGAAAATAAGGTCACTTCCCACCTCTATATAGGATGATCGCTCATAATTTGTGTTCGATTTTCCTTCACCACCCACTGTAGCGTACCTGCCCAAAGAGCAATCAACATCCTAACAACATCCAGACAACATTGTCAGCTTTAGCATATGGCATACGTGCAAATTCTATGTTAATCCAATTAACGTTGCTGGATATCTGTCAAATATCGAAAAAAAAACGCCAAACAACGTTGCGGCGATGTCAGACAGTGGACATGGAGGTCCATATTACAACATCTCTCACAATTAGATATCTCCACAACATCTAATGAATCGATAATGGGTGAGCTTACTATGGTTTTGGGTAATCCCCAGGCATGCAAACAAAACATTTGTGTTCTTAAATTCTATAGAGAACACATTCAACCTATGAATACTGTTTGGAACAACAATTTTGTAATGTCACGGATATTACAACTTGTGTATCTAAGAAACGCTAGTTTTACAACTCGTCGTGGATGTTACAAATAGTCTATGTAACATTTTCAAAATATCCATCGTGTAATAACCGTGTGTTTTGCATATATCAACCATATTTAGATATCAAATTTATTTATTTATTTATTTATTTTATTAACCCCGAAAACAACACGGATTGGCCTTTACATCTGTGGGATAGAACATAACGACGATAGACGATAACTGACATCCATGCCCTGGGCAGGGGTAATTAACCCAGGCGGCACTTCAGCTTGGCAGGCGAGGATTCTAACCCGCCGCCACCGATGCCGGCGTCAGCCTCGGCAATGGATATTGTCTGCTGCATGGGTCATTGTATGAGGTCTTGCGGCCAAATCTTACGGAGGTCCGATAGACGGAGTGCATTTCATTGTCATTAAACATTATCTAACGATTTGATCGTTGGATTATTCTTCCTCATAGAATAATCCTCCAAGGTCGTTAGTATATTAATTGCGTTTGCTTGGTTTCGCTTATAGTAGGGCACGCCCGCCTTGTGACGGTGCGGGAATCCTCGTCACTTCCCTTCCTTCCCCGTCCTTTCCCTGGAGGCGTCGTCGGGCTCCCATCGCGGCGGCGCCTCCTTTCCTTGTTCCTTCCGTCCTTCCCCTTCTGGTGGCAGAGGAGAAAAGCTAATCGCTTATAGTCCCTGCCCCAGGAGTGTATCCCGCGAACCCGACCCAAGGGTTTCGTTCCTATTGTCATTAAACATTCAAAATAGGCTCTTTAAATTGTCAAACGGTCATCGGCCGATAAAAATATGTTCTCTTGATATTTATTTAATGGAAATTACAGTTAAAATGCGAAATATTATGCAGCGTCTTGTCACGATACTTGTCTAAATATGCGCAAAATCCGGTTTAGTTTACGTCGTAAGAGATATAAAGTGAAGCGTGGAAGACCAGTGTTGCGGAGTGCTCATAGCGTTTGGACAGGGGCAGCGAGTGACGTCAGCTGAGCTCACGCCCCTATCCGAGAAACGGAGTTATATTTTACCTACGATAGTTATAAATCAACATTCATGAAATATTGAAAAAATAGAAATTATGAACTGGTGTGTAGCGGAGAAATACGGAGCCGTAGATAAAATAAGATAGAAAAATATAAATTTATTACAATCAGTTGAAAACATATTTTAGTTAAGGAGCCCTTACAGCCCAGACAATTATGTAAAATACTCGGTCATTCATAACTCAGAGTAAATTCCTTGGATAAAATCCGAAAAACACCCTGGTATTAATGACCTACGAGTAATTATGAACCTGTGTGTCTGGATTTTAGATCTGTGATGAAAAATTTAACTGCATATTTCTTGGTATAATGAGTTATCAGGTTGGAAATTTTCTGCATCCATATTAGCTGGTAAAAATAAAATCATTTTTTTAAATTGACAACGTGTTCCAACAGATTCCTCCCTGGAAGTATCTTGCTAAATTTTTATGACCGTCATTGTATCATTTTTCAAAATAGGATTCAATAAAAATACTGTAAGATTAAGATATTGCATACCTATTTAATTATTCAAACCATGATCGAGTTTCGCGTTTCGTGAGATATTGTTCATGCATTGGAATCCATTTTTCCTTCATGAAACAACCATTAAACTTTAGGCAGTATTCGTTGACAGGCGTTTTAGAAGTAATATTTGTAATTTTAACTTTTAGAAGAGGTTGAATACTATCGTGGATGATCTAAAACTCTCGAAGGAATCCTCTAGAAAATCTACCTCATGGGAATGTTATTTTTTTAGCACCAAGTGATGAGTGTAATTGGTACTATTTTCTTTCGAAAGCATAAAAATGCCCATCTCACCTTTTTATATTTTATCTCACTTTGGTCAGTGCGGCGTAGCTCTTCTCGGAATATCAGCCGAGATTTTCTCCTTTTTATCCTTGGATGAACTGGAGACGTGTTCCAAGCTTAAGGCTCAGTTCAGAAGGACTTTGTGAGAGGATAGGATTTTTTCCTTGCGTCGAGTGCAGGAAAGGCGGCATAGGTAAGATTGGATGGAATATATACCTCCAATAGCCCGTCGGATTCCTCTTCCTAATCTCCAATTCTTTCCAGCTGCTTCGCAGACTCCTTACGGGTGATAAACATATTGACGTCACCTCTCCGCGAAGTGTTATTTCCACCCACCGGCGGGTGCGAAGTCTTTCATGCGTCACCATACATATATTACGTCGGCGTATTGCCTCAAATATCCGCTTCCGACCTAGTCTACAGAAACTGTGGGTGGGATGTAGGTAAGATTAGCATGACGCCCTGTGTCTTGACTACCCTACTGATCGAGTTCAACTGAATTGAGTTTTGATCATAACCGTGGTCCATTTCATATCTTTCGTCAAGAGTAGGTTAATTGTGACAATAGGCTCTTAATTAAAAACGGGTTAAATTACGCCACAAATAAAGTGCCATTGAAACGTTCTAAATTTGAATCGAGAATTCAAGTCCTTTGAGAAGGAGAAACAAAATTCCCAGGAAACGAAAACATCCATATAACAAAGTACCGTACCTAAAGAAGTATATGGAAACTATTGGGGCATACTATCAAACGTGAGGTAAATCTTCTTGAATGTGTCTGCCTGGTCAACGTGGTAATACTGTACCCTCTTATTCTCATGTACTCAATTTGTGCAGGAGAAGCTTGAAAATAATGAAGACACGTTCAGAAAACCACGTTAAGGGAATCGGAAGAATACTTTTATAACTTGGCGCTTTCAGCGACCTTAGCTACATTTTGAGATCCATTTGCGTCCATATAAATATGTATACTCTTAAGCTGCGTTAACACGGAGTAGCATGTTATATAGACGAGTTATATATGGCATGTTTTACGAAAAATTTACAAATCCGTGTCACATGTTACATATAACATTATACTCGCACGAATCGGGAAACCAAAAACTTGTAGTATTACACGAATTTTTGTTTTGTAACACGAATTTTTGTTTTATTACACGAATTTTTTAATAACACGATTTTTTGTTTTACAACACAATGTTGCATTAAATATGTTACACGGATTTGTAACTTTTTCGTAAAAAATGATATATGTAACTTGTTCACATAACATGTTACTCAGTTTAAACGCAGCTTAAACAGTCTCAGCGGATAGGTTTATGGGATATGCACCTCGTGTTTTCAACTTCATAAACGGTAGTTTCTCCGGTATTTAACTAGCTTCTTAAGGTTGACACTTCATCGACCTGAAGAAGCCGGATACATTGCCGGCGAAACTATCGTCTACGAAGATGGACACATACGGTGCATATCTAAAAAAAAACCTCTCCGCTGAATCTTCACCACACCGCGAAAGACTATTGAATGACCTTAATAATCTTGTGGGAATAATGAGTGAAATACCGAGCTACAGTTCAAAGACTTCCAGATGAAACTATAATATTAACTTGACGGATTTCAGAATGTCTTTGTAAAAAATACATAGTATAAAAATACGTTCAACACAGTATAATTAATAAGATCGTGTGTGATATTGATTTACTGCTTTCTAAATAACGTATATGGGTATCACCGTCTGTTTGGAATCAAAATGCTGACAGAATGAGTAGACAAGTGCACTTACTCAAAATGGATGGAAGTCCTTGCCAGCACTACTGCTCTGCTGTTTTCTTGTTTTATGACGAATGTATTTCTTTCTCCGACGATTTCGTTCTCGTTTTCTGGCAGATGAAGCCAAAATTAAGCAGGTCCCTTGTGATATACGTATTGTACTCCTAAATCTCCTGGCTTTAATTCGCGAACAAATATATCTGCACTTAAATCCGTCAATTGTTCTGTTATGTATCCATTGTTATTGTATTCATTACTAAGCAGACAACAGTATGTCTGAACGTAATTAATGGCTTGTGTATAATATAGTACCATAGCAACTTTGAGAGGTACGTCGGGGTTTTCGAATATATTTATCTCGCACAATTTGAGGACTTATTGTTAGACGAATTCACTGAACTGAAAACAATAGAGTGCACGTGCACAGCACACGGAACAGTTGAAGTCTTAACTGAAACCCGTGCGTGTCCTCCAAACGTTGTTGACTCCCGAGTATTTAAAGGAAAAAATGCGCAAAATTCGATTCTAATGAATTTGAAGTTCAATTATTGTCATATGGAATCCAATTAATATATCTTCCTATTCGAAATTGCATAAAAATTATTAGCGGTGAAAAAATTTCTAATTTGCCTGATTCCCAAAAAAAAAAATTTTGGTGCATTGTCAGGAATTCACTTTGTGGGGTATCAGTATTCCAATGTTTATAGTTCATTAGGTGAATTCCGTAATGGATTTTAATTTCTCGCATATCAAATAGGCGTGCTTAAAATAACATATTTTCATTGTTGACAGGCTTTCTTGCTATAGGGTAATTAGCTATAGTGTTGACTTTTGAATATCATCACAATCAGTCGTCGCACAACTATTAATTTTACATTTTGCCCTATCCTCGACAGATTTTCAGATCATTCTCTTCGATTACCTTAGGATGATTCTTGCCATAGTCTTGCCATTTTCCCAATGAAAGACTAATAATTTACATAAATTAACATAATATCTCTACCTCTAATATATCCGCTTATTTTTTTCCACGCGCATTTTCTCCATTAACTCATTATTCACCGTTCGTAATACTCTTTATCAGAAGGCCGTTCTCATTCATTTTCTCCTTCCCTAATTCTTCTCAGCAGTAATAACCTTAGAACAATTATTGTACTCCTATTTAAATGCTCAAAATTATTTTCCAGATCCACGTTAAAACTGGAGATATCAGTAAGATCGAAATCGTACATAAATTTTTAAAGATATGCATTACATTTGATGCAATTCAAATATTTTTCACCAAATTATTTGCCTGATCCACGTTTAAACTTGAAATGGCAGTTGGCTCAAACTCGTGTATTTATTTTTAAATGTAATCCTTACTTTTGATGCCACTCAAATATTTTTCACCACATCTCTGTCTCCTTATTCACAAACAATATTAAAACCGTAATCAACATTTAAGTAAACTCCTTCCTTGTTTGGGATTTTTCATCTGCTATGTCCTAATTTATTATTGTTGATTCCTTTTCAATGTGCTTTCTCGTTGCACTTTCTCAAATAGAAAAGACCACCCGGAAAACTCTCACGTGATTTCAGTGGCGTAGCTAGGAATATGCTTTGGGGGTATGGGATGACCTAGGGTGGTGACTCCCTTATCCCTGCCTTCTCAGCTATCCCCATTCCAAATTTCACCTATGTACTTATATTGGTGACGTAGATAGGGCGATTCGTGTATTTCTTACGGGGACCTATTACAAAAAGATATAAATTCATATTGATATATCTTCATTACGAAAAATTACTCATCTAAATAATTTATTTGTGTGCATAATTCATTCCTTTCCTAACATATTTTTAAAATTTTTATACCGGACCCCCAAGCAATGGGGGTCCGGGAAAACTTTTGAAAAATGTCTTGCCTTTATTTATTATTTTACATTTTTTTCGCACTAAAAATTTAACATTAAGCTGATGCAGTTATTAAATTTCAAAACGAGACAATAGTTTTGAATAACTTTTTTTATTTATCAGAGGCTTTGGGGGGGGGGATGTTCCCCCTTATCCCCCCTATAGTCACGCCACTACTTGAGTTCAATTGTACCATGATCCACCCAAAATCAGAACCTTGGTCTCAGCGCTATCTCAAGCATTAGCTTTGCTCTTGTCATCTATTCGCCTATTTTTTGAAGACCGATAGAGATAGCTCTAATCCAGTCTCAAATTACATGCACCGGTATAGACATAACCGTCTCTATCGATCTTTTTGGTGCACTCTTAATAAGAACCCTATAATAGGCTTTTCAGTATATTGATCTGTATACCTACATCCAGTCTTCTCATAGATAATTGTATGTAGTTTTTTCAACTAGCATTTGAAAATAAAAAAATTAAGAAGGATAAAATGTATTCCAAATAAAGTCATTCGTAAAAATAAGCGTAGGTAAGCGTAAAAATCAACTTATTTTTGCAAAATTAGTTTAGCAGTGGTCACAAAAGTCTGGATATATATCATTTCCAACAACATCGATCATAATGAGTACCATCACCGGCGCAGATCGGGAACTTGCCGGTCTTGAATATTATGAGAAATAGCTAATGTTGAAAAAGCAGAGTTCAAATAAGCTTATGATCGAGAAATTTATTAAACCCAGTTTCTATTTAAAAAAAACTCTTGATCAATCATGAAAATTATTTCGGAAATGAACATATGGCCAATTTTATATTAATTTTGGGCGTACATTATTCATGAATAAGCTTAATTTTGAGTATTGTTACAAATGCTGATATAACCCGATGGCTATGAGGTTTCTGCGAGGAGTAGTTCACTGCTTTATTCCGCTTTCGGGATTGCTACCGCGCCTTTGTTTTTCAGGCAACGTTTCTCTTTAGAGTTCGGCATCCAACAATAGAAGACGGCTGTGCAAGGATCATAGGCAGCCGATCGCTCTAGGGTAGCGGTCACCCTACGCGTGACTTACCGAAGCCTCCTTCGTGGCCGTGTCCCGCTACGCTAAGGAACGAGGACTTCGTGAGGCATACCTTCGTTCGCAATAGGGTGGTTTCCTATAATTTTTTAATTGTCTAAATCGAAAGATTATTACTCCTGAAGTACGCATTTCACGCTTTTAGATTTTTGAATGACGATATCTATTTTTCGCGATAAAAAGAAAAGTGAAAATTTTCAAGCGCGCGAAAACACGACGGCTAAGTATGAATTCTGGTAAAAGCCCATGTGACGTCATTGTGGTTCCCGCTGCCGCCGTGTGAGGTGACCTTGGGGCGAGGCTATGAGCGCCGCTAGGATGCAGGCTGCTGGCAGGTAGCAAAATACCCAGCCAGCAGGTAGCGCTTGGCTTAAATGAGGATTATTATTACCCTATCAAACGAAGGAAACTTGTCGACCTTAGGCAATTTTAATAAATGATTATTAAGAGATGTTTCCCTGAACTCTGTTCCTCATGCATGCATTGGTAATCTCAGACAATGTAAGACTCCTGACTACTGGTATAGCATCTAGGTCCCTGTGACGTCACGTGGAGTGGCATCGCATGGGCGCCAATCTGGCCTTTTTCAAATGAGGTTAAAATTGACCATTAATATTCGTCTAAACTGGGATTTCCAAAACCAAATTTATTGTATATTATGAATACACTAATGGTGGTTAACGAATCGCAATATATGCCTTTCGTTTTCTTTATTGAAGGAAACTACCCTGTTCCAAAATTCATTCTCACCTACTCCATGGGGCACTTAGTCCTAGTTGACATTTAGCCGCACCAACATCCAATCACCTCTTTCTGCCCGTAGCTTCCTGTTCTGAAATTCCAACCAGGGGCGATCTGGGGTGATTGAGGGCCCTCGGCTGGGCCTCATGATGGGGCCCTCCTTACCGAGGGATTCGGGGGTTTTAGGTAATTGCATTCCCGGAAATGGATTTCGACGCTATTCTTAAAAACTATGTAACGGTAAAAAAATAGTAAAAGATTAAGAAAAAAATTAAATGAAAAGTGAGAATTTCACAGAAAATAATGTTAAATGATGTATTATGGTTCTGATATATTTAGGGATTTTTTTTTCCTTGAAACTGCACTGAAATCTTAAAACCTCTGAAATAACCTTTTCGTACAACCTTTTCAAGAAAAGCATAAGGCTCTCTTTTTTCTTATGACATCTTTATTTATTTTTCATATGATCTTTTTATGCTTAGCATGTTGTAAATAAAGCAACTAATGAAAACTTATTATTTTCTAATTGCAGAAAAAACTTTGGTTGAAGCAATCTGAGTCTTTTTTTATTACACCTTTCGTATACCCTTCACGATAGACACGGGCTTTGTGGGGAGCCCCCTCGGCAATGGCCGACCAGCCGCCCTAGCCATACTCTCCCTTCCTCCAACCTCCAAATCAAATTTTAGTTGATCCCACCATCTCTTTCGTGTTTTTCCTCTCGGTTTTCGTCCATCTGGGTTTGCATTTTGAACCTCCTCCATCTTACATCCGTCTTCTTTTCTCAGCACATGGCCTAACCATCTTTTTCTTCTTCCTCTAATTTCACAAATAGTATCGTTACTCCTATAGTTTTCTCTGATCTCTTTATTACATTTTCTTCTCCACTTTCCTAGGTCATAAGCTGGTCCATAAATCTTAAGTGAAACAAAATTTATTTTCGGAGACCCTTTTTTTTATTCCTCCTTTGCGAGTCAAATATAATCTACGCAGTGCGCACCAAACATATGCAACCGCTGAGTCTTGGGTCCTAAGCGCGTCTGGAAGATTTTCCAGAAAAATTGGGGTAACCATTTCCAAGGATGCATTCCATGACACCTTCTCATTCATTCCTGTTGTATCTTCACTGGTTTAAAAAACTTCCGCTGTCCTCATTTCTCCATAAACGCAATTTTTTTTAGGAAAGGACGTTTCATTTTTGAGAGATGGGTTAGAAAACCAATAGGGACTGTGTCCGTATTAGAGAAAGTTGTTGCTCAACAACGTGTACGTGTCCGTAAGTGCGAGTGCCCGTTCGCGAGAGGTTCTATCCCCATGATTAGCCTATCCTTCAGCCGGGGTTTGAATTCTGTCCGTAATTCAAAGGTGTCCGTAAGTCACAGATGTCCGTGACCTTAGGTTTCACAGTGTATCAAATCGATACCTCCACTGCACAAACGCTCAACAATCGCCCGCCGAATCAAATCCGCTCATCTAGGAGCCCAACAATACGAATGCGCTCAGTAGTCGGAGCAAAAACGCTCATCGCCGAAGCTTGGAGAATTGGAGGCATGCGTTCTCCCATAGTCGTACAAAATTATGTCCATGGACTTCCATAAAAAAACCAAAACTTTTAAATCAAAACTAAACGGGCATATTATTTTATGCACCCGTTTGCTAATTTTAGTGACAAATTAGGAAAGAAAAAATATATTCTTCAAATTTAGTGTCCACAGGCTATAATTCGTCATGCCCGTGGACAGTCCCGCATAAATATTCGAATAGATGTTTAATGTATTAACAACCTTTACTGAATAATTTAATATAAATACCATCATTAAACAAGGTAAAACAAAACAAAAATTCCAAAATAGTCTTTTTGGGTTGCTTGTATTTCATAATATTTATTATAAAATAAAAAAAAACATTGTCCTACCCAAAAAAGCGATATCCGTGGACACACAGGCAAATGGGACAATTTTTCATAGGAGATGTTGGCAGCCCTGAACAACCAGTGTGCAGAGAAGGAGATTTTGAACTGTATTCGGTTGTTTTACTTTATACTTAGTTTAGTGGGTGTTTTAACGCTGGGAGAAAAATTTTAGTTCAGTTTTTTTAACTAAGCCAAGGTCATCAGTCATGTCTGTGGACAAGTAAAAAGTAGTAACAGTAAAATCTTTTACTAATTACAATTGAGATGTCTTTTACAGCTATAAGGTGCAAGTTCAATTTTGTAAGGACGGTAAGGACAGAAACCTATCTTATTGTCAGTCCCAGCAATAACTTGATTTAGAGGAAATCGTCATGTCCGTGGACAACATGTTCGTGAAATCTGCAGTAGGTATATAGACATGACAGATGGTAACGGACATAATGATACACCATGACTTTTTACAGAATGTCCAATGACAAATAATTTTTTTTCTCATGAGTAAACACAATATTCCTCTTCTTCTACGTCCGTGGGCGTATACATCATGTCCGTAGATAGCACGAAAGTGAAAATAAAAAAAACGTGTAAATATTGCTAACGAACTCTGCCACTTGCGTCATTAAATTGTATAATTGACAAACTGTAAGTACACAATTTTGGTTCTTTGAAGACAATCGTCGAGGGACAAGACCTCGAACAAAATATATGGAACAAGTAAAGAAGGATGTGAAAGAGAAGAAATATGTAGGTGTGAAAAGATTAGCTGATAGGAGAACTGAGTGGAGAGCAGCGTCAAACCAATCCTAGCATTGTTGACGAGTGATGATGATAAAAAAATTAATGTTTTAAAATTTTGCGTGTAGAAAATATGTACGTTTTTTGGATATGGACCCGTTCATGCTCTGGTTACTGCCAGCTGAGCGCATTCGTATTTTTGGGCTCCTAGATGATCGGATTTGATTCGGTGGGCGATTGTTGAGCGTTTGTGCAGTGAAGGTATCGAAATTTGACCAGAGGTTTCTCTGTTTGTCTTATTGGAGCAGTCATCATACCCTCAAAGTCTCCTTTCTTTCTTTACCTCCGCCGTCCTAATTACCTCACCGGTGAATTGAACGGTGCTTTGCGTTTGTGCGATATATTCAAGTGAAAATATTATTGAGAGTATGAGCGGTTTTATGAGAATGAGGTACAGTTTTTCTTTATTTTCTGAAGTATTTTAACCCTTCATAGATTTTTCGCCTAATACGCCTTACGCCTAATTTTTTTCGCGGCATATGACCTGAAATTGCTGGCTTATAATTTGATAGTATCCCTTTGAAGTTTAATATCTCCGCGTGTTTGCATGACAGTCATATATTTATTTATAATATGTATTTAATATATTTTTAAATTAATGTGTCGCTCCTTATTTACATTATTTATTTACTTTACTTTACTTACCTACCTACTTTACTCACCTACTTTACTTACCGTTCCGTATTTATCCAGTAATATGCAAAAAATCCAAGAAAACACCGGTTAATCAAATGTTTACTCATTCATTCTACGCACACTACATAACAAACATCATCCAATTCAGACAGCATCAAAACTCACATTATTTCCTATCAAAATCCGAATTGGGAGAACATTTGGCGAATGGTATGATTTTAAATTTTATCATTACGTTCCCATGCCGCTATAATTATATTGGGCCAGATTAAAAGCCATTGTATGTGTTTTTGCTAAGAGGAAAACTTAATTATAAAACTGCTTTTTTGCAGCCTTTTTCATCTTCCGTAGTGTTAAACTGTCGAGTGCATACAATGAATTCAATTGATAGCTTTTCATAACGCTATTATGCATATAACGACACCACCGAAAGGAAAAATATTCCGTCGTAGAACAGTAACGGATACAGAAAAAACTGAAGAGGGGGCACAACAGATATCTTGAGCTACCTATACTTTTATCGTAATGAAAAATAATCAAGTGACAAGTAAAATTTAAGATATTTTATAATTAAACTAATTGTACGCATATATAAGACAGTGATATCTTATGATATAAAAAAGTTACAGTTGTGATTCTGCAATGTTCGGCAATGCGGGCAGCCCCGCAAGGGGGGGGGGGGGGCGGGCCCATGCCCCCCATATGTATTCGCCACTGTCGTAGAATGATTTTGAACGTTTCTGCTGTCGATCACAAAATCTGGCATTCATCGAAATCGATATGTGGTAAAATTTGTCATCATCATCATTAGTCAACAATCCTAATATTGGTTTGACGCAGCTCTCCATTCCTCTCTCCTTTCCGCTAACCTTTTTATAGCGACGTATTTCTTCTCTTTTACATCCTTTATAACCTGTCCTATATAACACATTCTGGGCCGTCCCTTGCCCCTCTTCCCTTAAGCTTGTCCTGCTACGATTGTTTTAATCAGGCCATCATGCCTCATAATGTGGCCAACTAAGATGTTCCGTCTTCTGCTTAAGATTCTCAGAAGACTTCTCTTTTCTCCCACTCTTCTTAGCAATTCCTCGTTACTTACACGGTCGATCCATTTTATCTTCATCATTCTTCGGTAGCACCACGTATCGAAAACTTCCACCACTGACTTCTCTGCTGCTGTCAACGGCAAAGCCTCACTTGCATAGAGTAACAGTAAAACCAAAGTAATGTAATGAAATAGCAATTTTCCTCTACCAAGAGTACATTTGAATGAAAATATTACTACATTCGGAAAAATGTTGAAGATTAATGCTGAATGTAAAGGATTCAGACATATTGCGTAGGAATGAAGTGTGATTACTTATCATATTTTTTAATGAAAGGGAAGTACTCACCATTATTTAGAAAATAAAAAACATGCGGTCGGGATAATTATACATCGCGGAACTTCGATGAAACTCATTTCATCGGTTTTTTGTCCTTTCAACCAATGTCCTTTGGGAGGGCAAGTGGGGGGTTACTTGTCAGCAGTAGTGGGACCATCCTACCAATTAAAATAATACCCTTTGGTTCCTCAAGAAAATAAGTCTATTTAATGAAATTTAAGTTTACTCACCCATACAACGAAGTCAAAGTGTACAGTGGCTATCTTTTTTATTCTATTTGTATTGAAATATCTGAATTAAATGATTTAGTAGCGGTGCGAAATGACCTAGCCGTCGACGCACCCTAAACCACTAGTAGTGGGGGTCCGAACATAATTACCATTCTATCTAGTGTAAATTGGATACCCAAGGGGGGAGGGGCTATTGCCACCATAGATCCGCCACTCTTGAATGCCGTATAGAATAACCAGGTTAGCAATTTCAATAGTCATTTGAAGGGAAAAAGCAGAAAGTTTTGAAAAAGCCTAACAACACTTCTCATTTCCCTTCATTCGCTTATAACTTTAAACATACTATACAAAGCCAAATATTAACATTGTCATATTGTTTTCATTATTCCCATTTCAGCCAGAGGAAATTTACATAAGATGCAATGGAAATCTCTAAAAATTTTGCAGTTGTTTTCTCGAATGCAAAATAAGTCATGATTTAGCCCAATAAAGCACAAGCTTATTTTTTTCGACGTAAAATAAAATAGGTAAATCAGAGCAGGAAGAGAAAGTGTGCTGTAAATATAATTATAATGAAATAATTATTTTACTATTTTATTGTCTGCCAAATAATTGGTAATTATCATAATTATTATTTGATAATAATTATTTTATGGTAAAAATTATATTTTCTTATCGAAAAAGAAGAATTTTAAATGATGGTTTTTTTGGATTAAAATTATTAATGTTTTTTTTCGGGAAAATATGTTCGTGATTTCTTAGTTGGTGGTGATACGAGTTGAACAGCATATGCGAAATTGAAAATGATAACCCGAGTGTGTAATCCGAACGCGCACAGGTCTGAGGTAGCGACCGCGGTCATCGCCGCGGGGAATGCTGCTCCGCGATTGGTCCGACTGGAGGCGGGGCCCCGCCCACCTGGACCCCACCCCCCACGCCCCCGCGATCTAGGGGAACCATTATAAATGGCGGGAACGAGAGGACTGCATTCTTGCTGAACACACCTGAGGACACTTCGGAGGCAACAAACAACAGGACTGACCGCACTTGGTGAGTGTAATGTGCCAATCTGCAATTTTCTTCGCTATTATATTTCGTTCATGAAGTATTTTTGAGACTATAGTACATTGGAGGAATCTGTAATACTTTCATGTCTGCGGAGCGCATATTCAAATTGACGGAGAATACCTTTGATGTTGGTGACTCGAATATGTCAATCTACAGTTTTCGTCGCTTTTATATTCTGTCAATAAAATATTTGTGTCGCTACATGGTAGGAATCTGTGATGTTTTCATGTCGGCGGAGCGCATATTCAAATTGACGGGGCTACCTCGGCTGTTGGTGTATGGAATATGTCAATTTAGAATTTTAGTCGCTATTACAAAGCCTTAATAAAATATTTGTGAGCACTGAGAGAATTGTAGGAATCTATAACATTTTCACATCTGCGAAGCGCGTATTCAAATATACGGGGCTAACTTTACTGTTAGAGACTGGAAAATGTTAATCTGCAATTTTCGTCGCTTTTGTATTTCGTTCATAAAATGTTTGTGAGCCTATAGTGCGTGGTAGGAATCTGTAATATTTTCATATCTGCGGAGCGCATATACAAATTGACGGGGCTACCTATGTAACCTTGAAGACCGTATCCCCCAAGCACTTCGTGAGAGTTAGAATCCGGCTCGCATCGCCCTCGTAGTGCCCTAAACTTCAGAAATGTACGCTCTCAATTGGTAACCCAATCATTCTACAAACCCTATCTATTAATTTAGACACTCAATTCCATTTAATTGTATTCATTTTATTGAATTTATAGCCGTCATTCTGTTTTCGATATTTCCGAAGTTCCTGTTTTTTATGGTCGTTTATCGGCCAAGTGGCTTTTTCTGGTAAAATTATTCATTAGTGTGGGCTAATAAGCTATAGCGTACAGTCGCAAGAAACGAGGTAAGAAACCCAAAATTAGAATAAAGCCTCTGCCAAATAATGACTAAAATCCTGTAGAAACATTTATCTACTTGTTGTATTCTTAGGAATTAAAATCCTCAGCAGAGTTATCTATTTTTTTACGGTCAATTTTTGATAAAGAAGTGATTTTTGCTGTGATAAATACTCTCTGCTATCTCGAATTTCATTATTTGCTATTTTTTTTGCTATAAAGAGGAATGGAGTTGTTTTACCGTGAAAATTGTCCGTGAAATATAATGGAATTTTTTCTCTCGCAATGTTTTAGAAGCTATTTGTCTGCATTAATTTTATATTTTCCTATTGTCGCATTCGTATTCATTAAGACGAGATGCTGTGACATCTTCGTTTGTTTGACTACCTTGAAGGATGAAATGATCAAGTATTACATTAGCTTTCAGTTAGCCATTCGTTCAGAGATAATAAGAGATCGTTCAAGAGAATTCGTTCAGAGATAATTCTTTCTAGACTCAATACCAGTGCTTTTATTTATTTGGAGATTTTTTTTTACTGAAAGATTGTCTTGGCTAACTTTATTCTTCGTTTGACTCAGAAGAGAAGTAACAACTGTTCTTTTCAGGTATCGATTTCCAATTTGCATCTTTTATGCATGGGGGATAACTTTCCCCATTTACGTAAGTAATTCGCGTATTTGTTTTCCTTGATTCCCGTGCACCTGCCCCGCGAAACTTTTCATCAGATTATCATACCTCTTGATGTGGTCAGATAATTCTTCCCAGGATTTTAATGAGACTTCTCTTTGCACTTACTTTTCCTCGGACTTCCTCATTGCTTATACGTTTCATTTTTCATGCATTTCATCTTTCACATTTCTTTATTACTGGATTTTTAAAGCTTTCACTTGTTGCTTCTCTGCTGCTGTCAACATTCTTGCGTCCCTGCAATTAAAATAATATTATACCTTAGATGTAACACATGATGCATTTTTTCCTTACTTTTATGCTTGTATTCTCTGCTACTAATAGTATTTTTCTTGCTGTACCCTCTTAGCCTCGGCTCTTATAATAACGATTTATTTACTGCATCACCTACCGCTAGTTAGTCGCAAACGAATTTAATTTTAACTTTACTAAGTTCTAATGCCTTTAAAAAAATATTATTAGCACTACAACAATGTGTAACGCTACGATTCTGATAGGCAGTACATATAGGAATTTTAATTTTCTCATCAGCATTTCATTAACATACTTTTCAAGTAAACGCTCAGATCAGTGGCGCAGCGAGGGGGGGGGGAGAGGGGGTGATAAAACCTCCCCCAGAGCTCAGAGAATTTTTTAAGTTTAATCCATTTTACTTAATTGAATTAGTATTACTTAAAGAATAATGTTAGGATTAATGAAATTTCCCCCAGAAAGCCGTAAAACTCACCATTTTGAACCATTAATCTTAAAAAATTTCTGGAAAAGGGCCCCCGCAACTCCCGCTACCCTGGCGGGTATGCAATACCCCCCTCTTAAGTATTTGTTGCGCCTAAAACCCCCCCTACCCTTAATCCTTAGCTGCGCCCCTGGCTCAGACTACTTATTATATATGAATATTGCTTAGGATTTTCACATTGTGGCTCCAGAAATAGAATGACTTTTGGAAGGCAATAGTTCCTTGGCAACTGTGTCGTGGGAAGTAAAGGTAACCGAATGGGATCTGGTGACTATTTTTGAGGTAGTGCGTGTATCATGGAAAAGGTCTAGGAGTCATTGGAGCAAATCTCTTTGTAAAAGGGAATGGAGGAATACAGTCGGTAGTTATGTTCTGCGGGAATCTGTGGGAAATCATTCAATTTGCTTCAGATGCGGAGAGATATGCTCGACTCGCCGGAGATTGAATATAAATCTTACGCATGAATTCATTCATCTCTGTTACTTAAGATTTTGCTCAAAAGTTTGGTCATTAAACACTGAATGGCAGTAATCAAGATAGGAAAACACTCAACTAGAGATAGGTGCTTCCTTACATTAGCAGGCGGTAGGTTTCTCTGTAGCTTTAACTGATTAAATTTTGCTTTCATAAGTATAATTTTTCTAATTTTACTTGCAATATTTGAAACATGTTTGTTCCTAGTTAGGTGTTTACTCGTTGTGATACCGAGGTTAGATACTGAGTTGGAATAAGGTATAAAGGTGTTTCCAAGTTTAGCTTTCGTTACGATTTCCAGTTTGATTGATATTAAAAGGGCTTTCCATTCGACTTTCATCACTCAGTCTTGGATTGTTCTAACAGTTATTTTCTACCCCATTAGAAATTGCTTCAATGTCTGAGTAAACTCCTGAGATTGCTTCCGCTAGATCTTTGGGAGATCGGAGTGAGTACAAATGAATTCTTCGACTTCAAAGCTCTGTTTTTGAAGGGTATGAGCTACAGAGCTGTGACCTCATAAAATGACTGGTTCCTTGTCTTTTTTTTCTTGAAAAAAGTCAGAAATATTCAATATATCCTCAAATATCATATTTAGCTGAATAATGAGTAGAACGGGAAATAATTAAATTCTTCCCTCATTTAATGTAATGATCACTTATCATTTTTCTGTAACCTTAATGATTATTTTGATTTTTAATTTGGAAACTATTAATATTTTTTATATTTTACTCCCATTAATTTTCTTTCTAATGTTTGTGTAAGTTTAATGATGTTTTCAATTACCTTATTACTAAAAAAAACACAATATTTCTGAATTCACTAACATTTTTTCCTTGATTCATGAAAATATTTGTGATTTATGAGTCACATTCGGGAAAGTCTTATTTTTTTCGGATTGATAGCCAGTGGTTCCAAGGAAATTGGAACACACGCGAATCATTAGTGTGGGAGTAAAAGATATCCCCCCAATTACGAGGCCTGCTCTTTGTCGAGAGTATGGGCGCACCATATGCGGACGATAGTGCGAGTCAATATTTGCAACGTCATGGCTAGATGACCAACTCGTAAATCTCAATCCTCTTCCGTTTGCCGAGGGATTAACTTATTGAGGCGATCGGGAGACAAGAGGGGCAAGGCAGATGGGGTGCGATATTCACACCGGTTTTATAATCGTGCGGTTCAACTACACTTGCTTGATCGATTCTATTGAGTGTAATCATCAAAACGACCGGGGTTGCAACAGTCTGGGCTGAGTCTCAGGGTTTTACGGAGAACCGTGTGAGTGAGGCCCCGTTTAATCTGAAGCACGGAATCACAAGGATATGCAGGGAGGATAAAAATTGTGTCGCGAAATTTTAATCCTGGATAACTGATGCCAGGAGGAATCAAAATTACGGATGATGTCATGGTCGAAAACACACCATCTTTAAACTACAAAAACTTTGAGTCAAACGCTCCGATTGGCCGCGAGTCTGCCCCGTTGCCGGGTGCTCAGGACCAGGGGTGGCGAGTGAAACGAAACGAAAATGTTTCGTTTCGACCCGAAGGGATACGAAAATACGAGGCCTAAGTTTAATTTAGTTCCCGTACCAAATTAAAGTAACCTAGGAGTTTAGTTTCGACGCGGGACGAAACTTAACTCCAAGAAACGAAACTAAATTAATCTAAACTCCTCTGCTCATTGTTGAGTCTCGATCCCAGAAGTTGAGTGGAGGTGGATTAAAGGGAATAGTTTCGACCCATTACGTGTGACATAGGTTGATTGATAAACATTGAGCTTAAAAATCGAATGGCCAGTTTTCGTTCACCGCTCTCCTCTTACAATTAGTGGTAAAAATATGAGTGCCCACTGCATCTAATGGCGTTAGGCCGAACCTCTACTGCATTCAACCATACTTCGTACTCGGTGTGTGGGTCGAAACTAAACCGTTCGAAGGTGAAGTACGTGGTCCCACCGGAGCGAAACATTATCTGCTTTTCGTTTCGTCTCAGAGTTTTTCGACCCGAAGTAGTTTTGACTCCGATTTCGTGTCGACCCTGAGTTTAGCTCCCCTGGTTTAAATCCATTTGGTTTCGTTTCTATATTTCGCTCCTAGGAACGAAACTATTGAAATTTAACTGGTTTTGACTTTCGTTTAGTTTTTGTTGCATCCCTTCTCATGACTTCGAATGCTTTGCCGGCTTTGTATCCAAGGCATCCGGCAACAGGTTAAACTCGCGGCCAATCGGAGCGCTTGGCTCAAAGTTTCTGTTGTTTAAAAATGGTGCGCTTTCGACATTAACGTCATCAGGAATTTTGGTTCCTGCTGGAATCGGCTATCGAGGGTTAAAATTTCGTGGTATAATTTTTCTCCACCCTGCATAGGCTGTACATAATTTGTCTCAATTGCAAGACAGCGCGGATTCATAGCAGGGGCAGTCTATAACAGGGGGCAGCGTTTTTTTTAACGAAAGTGATGTTAGTGTCTCGACAGAATTTGACAGTAAAAAGTTCCTTTTTTATAGTTGTTACTGGTCTCCATCCGGGCTAAAATCAGTCAGCATGCACTCGAAGATTTACTTACAATTAGTAGTTAACTGCATTTATAACATAAGTGTTAACCGATGGCATGATATGTGCTTACGTCGTTGAGACAATGAGAAAATAATGTTACAAATACGAGAATTCCTTTAAAATGCGGAAGGGTTGGCAACCCTAACCTCCACTAAAAAACTTAATAATCTAATGAAAAGGTGCAATTTTCCTCTAAATAATGCTTCATGATTGTAACTCAAGGTACTTATGTGAATTTGGTGTAACTGTTCCATCATGCACCGTTGAATAGTTATAGAATTCCATCTACGCAAGTTGTAATATTCTTCTTGCTTGATGGTGTTAATTTCAAATTAAAGTTTAATTCGACATGGGCTTCAGCATTAATTCATCATCGTCAGGTCGATGGTGATAATGTATTAACATTAAAATGCGGGTTTAAGTAAACTTTGAGTATTATACCTTCTAAGAGTGTTCACAATTTATTTTTACTATACTAGTACGTTAGAATTGCCATAGTGGTCCCTAGACTCAACTCGTGCATCGAAAAAAAAAAGAAATTTTGGTGTGCGACTATTATTTTTTACATTTCAGGCGCAATGTCATTACTGATTTTATTCACCACAAATTTGCACATTTCTTTTTCTCTACGCGACGAAAAGATGCAGCTGAATTTCAAAGCCTATGAATTAGGGATGGGCGAATGGTAGTTTTTCATCTCGAGTAGAGTATCGAATCGAGTATGGTAATTTCTGAACCAGGCTATACAACTATGCATGCTCCAAAATATTCTCATTTTACTCAAATACGCTAAAAGACGGCACCACCTATGTCTTCAAAGCCCGGAAAAAATAGGTTTTGTCCGCTAAAATCTTAAAGTTAAGTATTTTTTCCATGAAAATTTTAAAATTTTTACATATTCTCTCGGCGTTTAGTAAAGAAAGTAGGGTAGGTAATAAAATTCTCGGATGAGAAAGTATGAATGAATGAATCAGCGCGCGGCATCATCCATTCATACTTTCTGCCTCATTCATCCGATCGTGAAGGGTCGGAATACGGTCAGCCGCTGCGGTACTATATCAGTTGATTACTACGTAAACAGCGAGCTGAAACTCCCAGGCCAAGGCTTAGAACGACTTATCGACTTTAAGAACGATTTTATTACACGAATTTAATGATAGCGTCTCTTGTCGATAGTTTTCTGAATTAACCAGCTTCGACACCTTTATTACCGAAATTATTAGACTCGACTTCGTAATGCTATTCGAAACACTCGAGTCGAGTACCAACTACTCGAGTCGACTCGAAATTTCGAGTACTCGCACATCCCTACTATGAATAGTAATATTGACTCTCCTTCTCATGCATTAATTTATAGCTATACTTTTTTGACAGATTCTGTTTCCAGTAATCCTTGACTGTTCTTTTAATTCACGAATATAATAAAAACGTGGGTTGTTTGGTGAGATTTGCATGCCACCAACATAGAAAAAGAAAAATAATAAGAAACAATCGAGTTTATAGATAGAAAAAGAAGGCCTGCTTTGAACTTTTGTTACATCAAAACACGCTAAATTTGTTGCGATAAATAAATTTACTAATATCGTATGATTTATTTAATTTATTATCAATCTGTCAATTCGTTTCAGGTATATCTACGGAAACTCTCATCCAAGGAAACAACACAGAGCGATGAACCAATCGACCACTCTGATATCATGTAAGTATTGACTAGACCTCCGCTCGTATAATTAAACGTATAGTAATTATTCTTCCAAGAATTAAGTTTCGTACAGTCAGAGCCGGCCTTAGGGCGGGGCGACCGGGGCGAACGCCCCGGGCCCCGCGCTTTGGGGGGCCCCGCGTTCGTGAAAAAAAATTAAAATGTACGATAGTTTTGAAAACGCAATTTCAACTATTAATGTATTGTTAAGTCCGTGCTAGACAAAAAATAATATTATGAAAAAGGAATAATTACGGCGTAATTACGAAGTCTGAATTTGGGAGGGGAACACATACTTAGCCTGAGAATGGTAGGGACTCCCAATGCTCGAATTTGTAGATGGGGTATAGAGTTTAATATTTTAAGTGAAGGGCCCCGCACTGAAGGTTCGCCCATAGCCCCGCACCTGCTAGGGCCGGTCCTGCGTACAGTATTATATATCTGCAAAGTATGCGTAGAAATATCAGTATGCATGTTGATCTTAAGGTAATGACTGCTATAGTGGTAGTGATGCATATCACCTCAAGTCACGATGTATGTATACAATTAACTTAATTGTCAATCCTGAGGAGGTGTGGCGAAGTATGTGCATCATTTTCTACGAACACTTGCTCATTTTATTGTAACTGAAGATATTTAATGGTCTTTCGCTTGGCATGCCAGTAAATACTTTTCATTATTAATTCCTAAAGTTCCTTATAACCTCATTTTTCACCATTTTGTAATGCAGTACTCTCAAAATTCCGCACATATATGGATAAACCAATGATATGGTTTTCGCATTCCAAGACGTATTGTAAAACTAGAACGGACCTCGGTACAATCAAAGCATGGTGCACTTCATGCAATTGATATTCTTTGTCTTCGATAAGTAAATAGATTAAGTTAAGAATAGCAAGAAGATTTTTCCATTTTTATGACGGAAAGAAGTACCTAATGCGTTTTTTCACGCCAAAATGTGATAAACGCAGCAAATGGTGTCGGCGTATAATATATTTTCGTGTGAAAGTACAAGGTTTTGTAGTGTCTCTGTCAATGCTAAATTTAATATGCCGTTAGGCGTATTTTCGCGTTTATGTTTGCTTGGAAAGTCTTATAATAACTGTGTACACTTTCGAAACCACTTCCGACCGCTGACTCACTGTGACTCATACAAATGTTTGGGGTGTACGAGACAAAATATACGACAAAAAGTTGAGGAATCGACCCCCTCTAAAATCGTCTGAAACTGGATAAAATTTCGGTTAATTTTTACTGGAATAGTTGAATGATACGCGATAGCTAATGCAAGATTCCTATATAGGAATTACTTATTATTCTCTCGGCAAAAGTCTCGTAAGCCAATTTTTCTTGCCTCGGGTTCGATCAAGGGAGCCGTTGAATGCATTTCGATTCCGCGCCGGGGCCTGTCATCACATTCAGTGCGGCGGAAAATGAAGCATCGCCCCCTCAAAAATTTTTATCTCCACTCACGTGCATTACTTCCCCTCCTCCTTCGGAGTCAACGAAAACTTTCAGCTTCCGGAGAGATTTTCAATGTTTTGCGTGCCTGGTTTTCCTTGCCACGACGTAGGTAGAATGACTTGATCTCTGCCTGCACCACATAGGACGCCAAGTACATATATCGTGGTCTCTTCGAGCGTCGCGTCATGTTAAAATATTCTCGTGTCCGCAACTGACAATGAGTGCAGGAAAAGTTCCCCTTCTTGGGGCACAAATTTCTTGAAGATGGCGCATCATTCCCGTTCGAATGGTCTTTTGGTGACGTGTTACAAGTTTAAAACTAAGGCTATCCTACGGGTATATTTCTTTCGGGATTCCCACCGGGTAACAAAAATCAATTTCTGCCGATATTTCGGGTTTCGGCACGGCGCTCATCCTTAGGTCTGCTGCATGGCCTTTTATTTACACGTAATTTTAATAAAACAACATATGCATGTAAATAATGATGAATCGCCTTTCGCCTTGTCCACTTTAATGATGAATCTTCCGCCGGAAATTCCTTGAGAGTTTGATTGGAACATAAAACAAAATCGATGTTGACTGGGCAAAAACTGTGAGTCTGGCTACTGATGGAGCATCTCAAATCGTTGGTAAAAAAGCTGGTGTAGCAACAAAGTTAAAGGAAAAACTACAAGCTATGAATGATTCAGACCAACAAATTCACAGTATTCACTGTATAATTCACAGGGAAGTGCTTTGCAGTAAAATATTATAGATGGACCGCGTCATGGATGCTGTATTTAAGACAGTGAACTTCATGCGTGCGCGAGGTCTGAACCACAGACAGTTTAACAGCTTATTGGAAGAAATTAACCTTCATCATATCATTCATATCACACAGATGTTCGCTGGTTAAGCAGAGGAGCTGTACTGAAGCGTTTTTATCAGTTACCTACGAAGTGAAATACAGATGTTTTTGTATGACAAAGGAAGGGATGTGCAGGAACTAAATGACGATGAATGGGTTCAAGATCTGGCTTTCATGGTAGATATAACAGAACACTTGAATTGCCTGAATATAAAGCTGCTAGGGCGCAATAAATTTGTGACCGATCTACATGAAACCATTTGTGCATTCGAATGAAACTTGTTCTCTTTGCACGTCAGCTAGCTGATTGTAATGCTACACATTCTCCAACGCCGAAGTCCCTGCAAGACGCACCTGAATTACCTGCTGAAATTAACACCGAAAAATACGGTGAACAAATTTTTGAAGTTAGTTATCGAGATCCAAGAAAGATTTGCAGCCTTTAAAAACCTTGAGAATATTCTTCTCTATCTTCCGGAACATTTATCAAATTTCACATCTCACCTTAAAAATTTGGCCTCAGAAAACTAAATGGAAGGAAAATTTAGGGTTTGTAAACCACTATTACGACTTCGAAGTAAACGGAGTCCTAAAACGTCGTTTGTAAGCATTTACCGTGAGTCTACAGAAAATGCAAGGACTAAAACTCTGTATGTATTGGATTAATTTTACTTTAATAACGGCTCTTAATAACCAGAATCGTCATCAATGGCAGAGGACTTCGTATCCCTATACTTCGCGGTACCCTCTGGGCTCCGTCCTCGTAGACTATGAAGATTCCAAGTACCGCAATTATTATCTTAAAATGTTTTAAATAACTTAAAATGAAATAGGAACATGCCAAAAATAATACCACTGATAAAAATACAAAGTAGGGAATATTACACGAAAATCTATTGATTTTAGGCGATCAAACAGTGCAGCTTATGAAGTACTACACCAAGAAGCTGTTTCGTAAGAATAAATAATGGCGCTCAGAATGTCATATGGTCATAGAATTTACAAATATGTTGATCATTACAATTAACAATTAAAATTACAATGCAACGTGGTAAAAAACAAACCATTCTGGTATTACGTACAATGTATGATATTAATTGAATAAAAAATAACATTGTTTTAACAGACGTTATAATAAACGCCGATATATCGTTAGGTGGCACTCAAATGTGCTCCAAATTGGTAGTGCTTTTGATATTTTATTTAATTATTTTATTTTATTCTCAACCCACCGGATACAGCTCCTATTGGCCATTTTATACCGGGATATTCAATAAATGTAACAATTAAACGTACACGAACAACCATGCCCTGGACCGGGGAAACCTACCCAGGCGGGACTCGAACCCGCGACCTCTTGTTTGGCAGGCGAGGACGTTACCCCGCCGCCACCGAGGCCAGTTATATTGATTATTTTTCCGTTTACCTGGTGTTTGAAAATACATTGATGTCACCCCTTTCTCTCTCTCCTCAGGGGTGGCGCTGTTCGCGGTCCTGTTCGCCTTCTGCCTCTCCGACACGTCCTCGGCCTGCGACTCGTGCGGCCGGGAGTGTGCTTCTGCCTGCGGCACCCGCTCCTTCCGCACCTGCTGCTTCAACTACCTCCGCAAGCGCTCACCCCCACCCATGGAAATAGTAAGTGGAGTACTTCAGGGGCGCGGCTAGAAATTAAGGCTAGGGGGGATTTCAGGCGCAACTAATACTGGGGTGCTTGGGGTATTGCATACCCGCCAGGGTTAGCGGGAGGTGCGGAGGCCTTCCGCTGGAAAAAAAATTAAGATAAATGGTTCAAAATGGTGATTTTTATGGCCTTCTGAGGGATATTTTATTAAACCTCAACCTTTTCTATAAGCAATATTAATCCAACTAGGTAAAATAGATTTAACTTAAAAATTTCTGTGAGCTCTGAGGGGGGTTTTATCCCCCAAAACCTCCCCCACTCGCTGCGCCACTGGAGTACTTACCCGCAGTAGTGGACGCATAAGACAGTCTGCAATGGCGAACAGGCTTTTCAAGGGGACTGCATAGAGGAGGCCCAATTTCACCCTAGAGAAGGCTGATATCCGTTGCCACTTCGGTCACATTTTAATCAACTTTCAAAAATGTCCGCGGCGCGGTGACGAGTGCCGGCGATTCGATTCGGACGAGTCGCACGAAGATGGAGACTAACGAATCATCTGTAGAAATTAGCCTATTCCCTACTTAATCGATGACCCTCCATCCAGAACTCATGTCTGCAACCTCCTCAGCCAGGAACGTAGCGGGGGTGGGGAAGTCAGACCGCTCCTCCTCCCCGAAGTACAATAACAAAATTCCTTTGTTTTATCATAAACGAAAATAAAATACTGAAAAATCATGAATTTACACAAGATTTAAATGTATTTGCAAAATGAAGTTTTTTTCGTTTATGAAAAGTGTTAAAAATTAGTTGAAAACCCTCTACTCAGTACCCTGTTTTCAAAAATTTTCCTCCCCCCCCCCAGGTTTTGGACCGTCGCCCCCTCTCAAACAAAATTCCTGGTTGTGCCACTGTCCTCAGTTCGCCAGACATTGTTGAACTTGGTGTAAGAGTGAAAGTACTGTTGAAAGTGGCGCCTTTTCACGGCAGTAGGGCGGCCAGGAATTTTTGGGGGGCCAAAACCAGGGGGAAAAACAGGGTACGAAGTAGAGAGTTCTTAAACTAATTTTAACACCTATCATTACCAAAAAAATCTTCATTGTTTAAAGAAATCTTATTTAATTTCATGATTTTTCATTATTTTTTTCTTCTATGAAGGAAAGTAATTGTGTTTTTTATATTTCGGGGGGAGGGGAGAGTCCGGACCCCCTGGACCTCCCCCCTCGCTGCATCACTGTTTTACGGCATATGTTTTCTGCATATAGGCTCTCCAGGTTTCCACTGCATCAATTTGTACATTTCTGCCAATGTTTTGATGGCTGAGTCGTCAACATCATTCTGTCTAAGCATTGTCAGTGGCAGTGGTGCAGCAAGGGGGGTTTTGGGGGATAAACCCCCCGAGCTTAGAGAAATTTTTAAGTTTAATACATTTTTTTAAATTTTACTTAATTGGATTCGTATTACTTACAGAATAATGTAAGGATAATAAAGTATCCTTCAGAAGCCGTGAAACTCACTATTTTGAACCATTTATCTTAAAAAATTTCCCGAAGGGGCTCCCGCACCTCCTGCTTACCCTAGCGGGTGAATATCCTCCAGACCTCCCAGTATTAGTTGCGCCTAACATTCCCCCTAGCTTTAATTCCTAGCTGCGCCCCTGGGCAGTGCTGCTAGTAATATGAGAGTAATCCTGCGTCATATTTCCCCAATATTTTCAATGTAATTAGTCACCGATTTGTTTTATTTGGGAAAGTGTTCGTGGTTTCAATTCATTTTGCAGTGGCCAAAGTTATGCAACCCGAACAACAAGCACACAGTAGCGAAATTTCGGATATTCTGAAAATTTTCACCAAATTTCAGTATTCAGTAAATATGTATGCTCACACTGAAGCAAATTTCATTGCAGATAAGATATTGTCAATAATTTCCAAACCCTTTCCAATCAAACTAATTACTTTGAGTATAACCCAATTTTAATCTCGTATGGAAAGGAAAATTATTTTAAATTAGAATTGCTCGAAATGAAGGATGTTGAGTTATCAATTTGTCAAAGACAAATTTTTTTCAAGGAAAAATTCAATTGTATGAAAGGCATGCTTTGAATAAACAAAATCTATTTTTAATATGCCATAATTTAATTAAATTCTGGGATTAAACTATGAAAGTGTTATTCCTGGGCACATAGCTAAGTATTTGCTGTAAAACTGGGACAAATACTTATAGAAGCATATTATCAATGGAACTTTTAAATTAGGAAATATGAATTTATTTTAATATTATTTGCCTGAAATACTTATATTCTTCATTTTGAAATACAGTTTCTATATAGTTATGTCAGACATTACCATCAGTTTTTCTTTGTATGTAAACAGGCGCCACAACAACAATCAGCTCTTCCCTTAGGTCTTTTGGATGATTACGGCATGAGTGTTATCCCACAAGCCAGGAGACGTCTTCTGCCGGAGAGGTCATGGTTATCCCCGAGGAGTCAACAACATGTTTATCCTGACCAAAGTGCCGAGGATGATGGATTGGAGAGAATGGAAAACCTCTAACTTAACATCGGTAGTATTTGAATACGAAGTGGCCAAAGAAAACTATGGATCCACCAGTGGATATCATTGTCTAGGCTGCGGTAGCAAAAGTAACAATGCCCCATTTAATATATTATTCATGTCACACCAGAGCATTGTCTATAACACAGGGGAGTGAATTTATGAAGCTGGAAGAAACCAGGACTGAAATACTCTTGGATTTCTGAGGAAAAAAATGTTATTCTCAATGTCATAGGGGAAACAGTGCGTCATGGACATCCTTTCCATTCCACCCTGAAAAGCATAGTGTCAGTGATTAAAGATGATCTGATAGTTGCTTTTTAATGTTTATAGACATAAAATTGTCATTAAGTCTCTTAGAACTTAATGAAGTGAATACAAAGGAGCTCATGGAACAAAATATTATGCACCAGTCCAATAAAAGCCATTCAAACAAAATGATATTTTTGTTTACATATATGAATATATATTTATGTATCCCAAATCATCCATTTAAAGGTAATTCATTCAAAATAATATTCCTTATCTGTCAATATTATTTTGTAAACTAACACCTGTGCCCGTCCATTCTTGAATTATGTAAATTTATTTTAAAATAAATAACAACTTACCTTATAAAACTTGCTGTGATTTTGCTGAGACATTGTGCGCTGAGAATTATTTTTTAAATATCTCATGCATAATTGAATGGCTAATTTTATTAATGTTTCCTTTGTGGAATGACACCGTTAAAACAGCTTAAATATTCAGCCAGTCTCATTTATTATTGTTTTTTCTGCTATTCTTGCACTTATATACATGAATTTGGTGTCTCTGTATTTATGCTTATGGGTGGTAGAAGTGTGGTAGTATTGAATGTTATGATCATGTCTATTCATGGTCTACATCGCACTTACTTCGGTTTAACCTTTTCCTTACTATACACGTATATATACGTGTGGACGTTTCCTGACCAGGGAGACAACGGCCGTATATTTACGTGTAAGATTTTCCTAGCCAGGAAAACGAAAGCCGTATATTTACGTTTTCTAGCTCTCCCCCTTTTAGGATGGTCACGGGTGTATGTCGTCTTTGTCTCGGGACCCAACCCTGCGGGGTTTAGGATTTACCCTCAAAATCCGGGAGCAGGTACCCGGACCCCTCGTCGTTTATAATCCCTCTTCGCGGTAAGGGACAGCGGTCATACAATTGCTTATCCTGTCAGGTTTCGAAATAAATATTTGTTCATTTCTCAAGAAAAATAAACTAAGAATTGAATTATTTGTCTTTTGAGCAGCGTTTACAATTTTTAAACGAAATTCTACGATAAATATTAACTTATGTCTCGAGTTATGTATTAAAATCAACATGGAAATTGTTGCTGCATTAAATGCGTTAATATTGGCCTTAGAACTGCATTTAAAATTTGACAATGCTCAGAAAAAAATGAGGAATTCAATTCAAAATCTGCAATTTATGTGCAAGCAACAATTATCCATTTGCTAAATATATATAAGCTATACATAAGTTGACCGCGAACCAATGCAGGAGGGAGGGAGCACAACTACTCTTGGAGTCGGAGATAATGCGAAGTCTCAGCGTGGAGGGTCGAAAAAGGTTCAGCGAGACCCTTCTTAAGAAATGCCCTCCAAAAATGCTCCGTACCACGAGAAAGATGAGTCTCTTGGGGCTCAGTACAGCAGTCATGCTAAGACGAAAACTCTGCCGTCTCGAAAGGGTTAAGTTACCTGTGGACTTGAAATAGACAGATTTTAAACGTCTACATTTTTTTATGCTCTCAGGGCTGCTTTTCCACGAATTCCATGAGTTAGAAATAGAATGTATGATGCCTTTTCATGTAATTAGTGTGGTTTCAGGATGATAAGTGATGCAATGTCACTAGAGAGTTATGTTCCTCGAATTAGAAATTCCGTTAAATATTTTATACGAATCACTATAGATCCACTTGAAGTCAACGTGGATTCCACTGGGATATGAGTGTGCTCATGGGTGAAACAAATTTTCGGTTCATGTTAGCACCTAAGAGGGAGGAGGGAAGGACACTCTGACAATATGATCTTATCAAAAACAGACGTGCTAGCCCAACAGTGCTTCCAAATGTAAAGTATGTTCTTGGTTACATTGACTTAATGACAGATTAATCATCATCAGTAAATTTACATCTCTCCCCTCCATCCCCTGATTTTCTTCAATCTAGCCCTTCCCAAGTAACATTTTTGGTTGGCCCTCTGTTGGTAGATGGTGGGACACAGCGGTTGGCCCATGGTATGATTTGGCCACCTCGCCAACCATATCCCAACCAACGATTCCCCAACGATGGGCCAACAGAGCATTACAGTCGGGCCTTCGTATTCCCAACCCAAGGCCAACAAATCTCCAACCGTTGGCCCTTTTAAATTCTGCCATCCGTTTCCCAACAAAAGCTATATTTTACTGGCATTTCTCATTTTTATAGAATGAGAGTTAAATTAATTTACCTTCTCACTTGATACGATACCGGTAGATAGAATCTTTACCTTTAACTCCCTATAAATCAAAATGAAATTAAATACATTAACAATCAATGCTATAGGACAAAGTAAGTTACAGTGGTTAAAAGTGGAAAACAAAATATCAATATCAGTTCAGAAGGTCCCCAACTTTTATTTTCGCAAATTAGGACAATTTTTATTAGGACAAAATTTAGAATTTCAACAGCACCTTTCCATATTACAATATGGCACACACAAAAACTGTCCATCTTCTTTGTAGGGCAACAAAACACACTTGATAAAATCTGGGTGGACTGCAATTTGCATCCAGGTACTAATTTTTTCACTACAAATATACCAATGGTACCACTTCTAAGAGGTAATTCAAAGAAATCCTCCTTAATTTCAAACATGTCACACTGCAAGATGTACACCCCTGAGTTATTTATTCCTATTCTCTGGTCTTCGGTAACGAAATCTTTAAGTTTAGTCCATTTTACTTAATTGGATTAATAAGTGCAAGATTTAGGGATATTAATAGGAATCACAGAAACACTGATTGAGTGAAATGGTTGATGCATTTTCCATAAAATAATAGTAGTGCAGATGTTATTTAGGTTTACTCATACAAATTCAATCTCATTCTCTTCAGAGAGGACTAAATCACTCACTTTGTCCATTGAAACACTGTTTTCATTAAAACTTCCACTTATACTAGATATGCCACAATCTGAAAAAAATATACATATCGATCTATCTAAATTAATGATGAAAAGTTTAAAATTCCAGAAACTATCTGTTTAAGGTAACATGATTTTAGGAATGCCAGTTTTGTAAGACTTACCAAATGAGGTCAATGACTTATTTTTGTTAGAAGCACTCGACTTATTTTATTTAACTGCTATCACAAAGACATAGTGAATGATTAACATATAAAAGCAATCCCTAACAACCAAACAAGTTTTGGTTGTTAGGTTGCTAGGGAACCATCAGAACCATGTGAACCGTATCCTGCAACGTATGCAATCGCAGTATAATGGTATGATGTCCCAACGGTGGCCCAATGATAATCCATTTCGTAGGGCCATCGTTGGGGATTTCCGTTGGGCCAACAGCATAAACTGTTTCGTTGGGCCAACGAACAATATCTGCGTTGGGCCAACAGTGGAATTTGGTTGGCATATCCACCCACAATGAGCCAACCGTGACTACGGTTCCCCAACAGAGGCCCAACGGTCAATGTTACTTGGGTTAACTCTTTCCTGTTCCAATTTACATAAGTATTTGTGAAAGATGGAGAAATTGGAAGTAACCTATATGCAGGCATATCATAATGTACCTACCCAATTTTAGGGTAGCTATAAAATAGATGTGTAGAGCTACATATGTGGTTTTCATCTAAGATGGGTAACAAGGACCTGCAAAGTCAATGCCAATATTCTTTTATATGCTACCTCTGATGTTAGTGAGATGCAAACCATATTAAAAATTAGGTTTTGTATGTATGATGGGGAAAGAGGAAGAGTGAAATATAAGGTAATGAAAAACGGTATTATAAAGAATGAAAGTAGATGAGCATCAATTTAGCCGGAGATAGCTCACCAAAATGCGAATTTGTTTCAGAAATAGCAAAAGAATGCACTTAGGATTACATTAAACCCATGCTATTATATTACGAAAGCAAAAGAAGAAATGGCACTATGATTCAGAAAAGCACAAAAGAAAATAATATTGAAAGACCATAGGTATAGTATGTTTGTTGCATATTAATTGTGAGGCATCTTTTTCGACTGAACTGAGGTAAGCACGTACTTACAAGTATCATTTAGTGACAACTTTGAATTATTTTTAAGCATCTGAAAGAAAACCATTCACCTATGGCTCAATTTGTGGACAGGTGATAATGATATCTAATAATAATGATATTTTATTCACGGGCAAGGAGCCATATTGCAAAATATTAAGTAAAAATGAAAGAGATACAAAATAAAATTAAGAGTAAGAAACAAAATGTATATCACTCTTATAACTAGTCTTTGCTCTCCAAATTTTGAAAAGATTTACTGAAGAATCTAAAAAAATCACACTTTTCATAGATGGCAGTCACGGATTTCTCATACTAATGGATGTGAACTCAGAGGATGTGAACCGGAGACTAATGGATTTTTCTTCCACTTTTGACGGACTTAATTTTCAATTATTTTAAGAATAAATTTATGAAGTCGTTTAGTAAGTATTGAAATCATTTAAAAATTCTCGAATGGTGAATAAATTTGAGTATGCTTTCATGAACAAAGCGCATGTTTTAATAAATTCGAAATTCCCTCTATGAGAAACAATTGATTGCCAAAAAACAAAATACGAAAAAGTTGAAGAGCTGAAGATGCCGCAGCTTGTGCTGTGTATGGAATTAGTTTTCTGTTTTTCATCGGCAATTGCTTGACTGTATTTTTTACATACGTGCATCAGAATTTTATGGAAATATTTTAGTTTTTTCGATTCGAAACCAGATAAGAATCTCGGTGAACGTCTGTTTTTCACTTCGAAATCATGAGGCGATACAGCAGGAATGTACTGTTTGATAGACTTCACAAAGGTGTTGTGTATACCTGCATGGGCCTTACTATTTATGGTTTCTACCTTTTTGGTATACGAGTGCAACATTACTGGACTGTTATCAGGCCTGAACGTCAGCTACGAGAAGCGAAGTTGAAGGAACAGCTATTACGTGAAGGGAAAGAGTTGCAAGATCCTGCGCAGGAGTTAACAACGTAGAACTAACACTGATATTTGGAGTGAATGTAAGGATTATAGCAAAGTAAATTTAGTAAAGGATTGATAATCTGCGGTTGTGTTGTCAATTTCTCTTTGTGCATTTCAGTTAGACTGGAGAGCTGTATTCAGCCAACCAAGACTATTTGCGGCATCGTATATGATTTGTTATATCCTGTAATGGGCATTTGTAAATAAAATTAATGCAATAATAAAATCATGGCGGTATCAATTTATTATGGTGAGTCGGGTGCCGAGTAAACTCTGCTCGTGCCTGAAATGATGATGTACATCCAGCGTAAATCTTAATTCATTGGTGACTTTATGCGATACCTAAATGAGACATCGGGATGGCAATGAGATTCCTGTCGGTCATTAAAATATTTCCCATGAGCATAAAAAAATGTGTAATGTGCATTATATTTCCTTACAATGCAAGTCCTGCCGGTTAACTGCAATCACAACAGGTAAATTTGTACTTATCTACCGTGTACATAGAGTCTGCAATAATCACATTATTTATTGTCATGATAACGCATCGGGAAATAAATCCTGAAATATATTCCCTGTCCATAAATTTTGCATACTAATAGTATAAATTACGTCCCTGCCCGTGCCGCCGAAGTTCGCCTGTATTGCAGATGGCAGCATCGTCCAAGCTCAAGTGACATCGGAGCTTCCGCGCTTCTGTCGCCACCCCGTTCACTACAGGAGGCCATTTTCCTTAGAGTTTGATTTAAGCTCCGAGGTTGGTTGATGTTGGGGATCAATTACTTCTGAGTAGTCGCCATCTTCGCTATATCAATCTTAGTAACTGGAATTTATAATCGGAGGTAATTTAACATAATGTATTTTATCGTGTTCCATTTGGGTTTTGGCATCATTTGACGTGCATGGAGTTGGAGCGCTACAGTACCTACCTGCTGGTTTCTTTGCAGGTGCATCAGACATGGCAGCGTTGAAGAAAGTTGTTCTCAAGAGCACAACTATGATGTCATTGAACGAACGGTGAGATTTTGTTGGAGGATTCAACTGTAATAATTCATGAAACCATTTACGGCCACAATAAGCATGGAAGTCACGTGCGTTGAGCATTACAAGGGCCATCAGTATTATCCACCATGAAAGTGACAACTGCAACATTCCAAGGGGATAATATGAAATGAATCGCTAATTATCTTCGTGCCTAAGATGGAATCTTGGCATGAGATATCGGATTTCAAGCCTTGCTCCGCGCTAGTGTTTTTTGGCTTCGACTTCTAAAGAATGGAAGTTTGTGGTGTTTGCAAGATAATGGCTGACCAGTGACACTATTATTCGATGAAATTTTGCGCATGCGATTTAGACGTAGGCGTTTTAAAGTATTTTAGTGCTTTAACGGGTGATCTAATGATGGGAGTGCGGTTTTTGTGGAAGTGTCATTCGAGGCCCATGTTTGAAACATTTTTTCAACTCTCCGAATTTATTTCACCGTATACACAATGGGTACACGTGTGCTTTTTTAAGATTCCCTTTTGCGCCTAAACTCGAGTATTTCACTCGTCAACTCGCGTATTCATCGCGCGCGGGGTAAATTAGGATAGAAGTGTAGATGAACTCGACAGATGGAAAACTTAATGCGTCATAATTCGAATAAGTGTTTGAGATCTTTTTGATCGTGAGCCTTCCGCAGCTTCCCGCGTGCGCTAAGCAATGTTGCAATTATATTTGTTACCTACTGAGGATCAGTAATTTTCCGTACTAGACCGGTATGTAGTAGAATTGTAGCATATTTTTAAATGTCTCAATGTTATTCCGCAGCAATCCTTTTCCGTTATCGATTCGTTCTGCAGTATCTTCGAAGTGGATCGGATTTCTACTTCCAAATTATGGTTAATTGTTCACTTTTATCGAAAGTAAACCTGGTTTCCTAAGAGTTATCGGTGTGCAAAAGTTCTAGTAATTACAGTTCATTAATTATGTACGTAGTTTTATCCAATAGTTCTCTTAAGAAAGTTGTCGACGTAATGGTGTACCCCTTTTCAGCTTGGGGATGAGTCTTGCCCGAATGTAATAGTATTTTTCATTCATCGCCAAGTTGGAGCGAGCTAGAGGGTGGGTGTAACCCCACATATTGTTGGGAGTATCTTCAATGTTCTCATCCAATGGTCCCCTCCCCCCGCAGTGCATTCCATGTCCAAAAGGAACCCTTTCCTAGGAAATTTTTCTAGATGCGGCATAAATTCTCCATTGTAACTGCCTTGCTGGTAGTAATGTCTTCTGCTAATTCATTTACAGTTGTTATTTCCAAAATTCACATTCATAATTTTTTTTGTCAGTCTCAATTCGCAACAAGATGATGCTGTCCTGTTTCAGCCACTTTTAGGCACAACATGTTCGCACAGAACTAAAAAATCAGAATACAATTGTAGCAGTTGCTAAAATATTTTAACTCCCTTTGTGTAGGAATTATCACCCATAAAATCTGTCGTAGTTTTTGCTGATGATTACTTGTGGCGGAGCAATTTCTTCTGAGGACTTAGTCCTTAAATGAAAGAGCCTTTTCTGGCTGCCTTCAGCGTATGTCATAAGGGCTGTGGTTGTGCTGTAGTCTGTGCTTAACTGACCGATGAGAAGTGTGAGTCATGTAGCATGCATCAGCTAGTGGGGCAGCTGTATTCTTATTCTGGTAACGACATCCAAACATGTTGGATGTATGCAGTGGATGAGCATGGCAGATTAGTGGTCTAGCTGTCTACAAAATTTTGGCTCCTCAAAATCATGCAGACTGGCAATTTGGGCTGGCTTTAGTGTTGCATTAAAGAACTGGCCAAGTCTTTGCTTATCTCTGTTCAGATAATTTAATTTAATTATACATGCTTTAATTAATCATATTTTTTCTAATATAGTCTGCGTTAAATTAAAAACTCTCTCCTTCTAACTTTCAAGGCTGACAGTAGCTGATGTTTTTAGCTTAAACAATCTTGCCGTGGTCTACTTTAAATTTTTCCTTCATGATTTTCTCCGGTGTATTTTCTCATTGTAGCATGAGTGCTAGCTTGAGCGCCCATTTTATTTTCAATATTGCATCTTAGGATTATGCCCAAATAAAGCACTGTTTCGATCAGTTGTAATGAAAAGTAGATGTGCTGAAACAATGCAAATTCGTGTATGACAATGCTTATGTTATTCATTTTGTATATTTACGAAAATTGTTCATATGTGACTCAAAAATTATTCACGCATTGGGGAAAAAACATCGCACTTAAATAGCGTCAATCTTTAATAGGGTGATAGGTCTCATGCCATTTTATTCATTTAGGGACAGTGTATTTTTTACAGCGTTAGAGACCTCCATCTCACCAACTGATATGGGGTACTTGGTGTGAAGTTGTAAAAATATTCCTGTGAAAAGTCAGTAAAATTTCTGAAATTTTCATTGAAAAATCAGAAAACTTTTAATGTGAACAGCGTACGAAACTTGCTCTGCAAATTACCGAGTCATGAATTCTAGAAAATAAGTTTTGCAATCTTTGCTGTTGTATGGAGAGCTAAGGGTAGAAAGTTTTAACTCATCAGTGTCACATTCCTACCATCGGGGCTATATGTTGAAACTTTTTCAGACTAGTCCAACATCAAAGTACATATGAAATTTTTGTCTTTCTGAAGATGACCGAATTATCCGTGAGTGTTTAGTGTGTGTGACGTTAGGTTATGCTCTATGGTTTTTGGTATCAGTAGTAAGTCTATGATTTTCTTCGGCTCAGTTTTTTTGTGTACCATCATCCTTTGTTTTGGATAAAAATGTCTAATCACTGCATGATATTATTAGTACATTACCCTAAAATGAATTTTTTGATGCTGACAAATTGAGAAATGGGCATATGACAAGAAGGTAGAATAAAATTAGCTCTTATGTTTGCAAACGGGAATCATGCCAAACTGATAACTCTTTTTGTTAATCCTTGAAATATTTCTGCTATCTGCTGTATTGAGGAAGACCCACATTACATGAATGGCCTTTCTCTATAAAGAAGTTCAAGATTAGTTTGTGGACAAGGGTAATGCATTTCTAAAAGCATAAGTAGTGTCCTCCTCTTTCCTAAGTTATTGTGTAAAAATTCTCGTTTTTTTAGTATGTATGCAGGAAATTAGTCTCACTGCTAGATATATATTTGTAAGCAGTATTGGCTTTTTTAATCAATTGCAATGGTTTTTCCTCATAAAATGAATTAAATTCTAGCTGTCAAATTAATCAGCAGTTTATCTCGTTGTATGGAAGTAATTTTGTTTATGGAGGTATTATATTTAATAATTATTTCTCGACTTGAGTATTTAATAATCTATTAGAATTCAGTCAATAATGGGGAACTTGCATGGGTCGTTGATTGCTCTAAAAACTATTTTGAATAAGTAAAATGGATACATTAGCTCGCAAAAATACCTTAAGTTTCTCCATTCATCATCAAAAGGAATAAAAAAATTGACTTTAAAATCGAGAAAAATTTCTATGAGCCGACCACTGGGCGAAGACACCCGAGCGTTGCCGAGGCCAGGCGTGACGTCATAGGTGCCTAAACAGCTGTAGGGAGTTGGGAAATATGCTTAGTGCATGCTGTAAAGTTTGTTTTGAGGGAGTATTTAGCCGCTCATCGTCACTTTATTTTGTTCTGTTATTCTTGGGCAAGGTTTCCTATTGCTATTGTGCCACAATTATCACTTGGGATGTTAATAATGCGACATCTGGATGATGAAGTACAAGCGTTTCACTTCGTATGTTTTAGTTATCAGAAAAATGGATGATATGTTGCCGCTCGTTCGAATAGTACACCTGAAATTCATCTACATCTACATAATACCCTGCAAGCCGCTTAAAAGGCGTGTGGCAGGGGGTGTTAAGACACCAGCCTTTTTTTAGGACACCAAAAATTTATGCCATGACCCTCATGGAATTTGTTATGACAAATTATTGCTATATGTTGGTAGTAAATCGAGACCTATAAGAAACTTTTAATACTGGAGGATAACGATCGTAAGCTTACGAGCTGTACTGTTGACTGCGGTAACACCGTATCAGCGGAGAAGGTAGTCCTATCCGTCCTACGGTACGAATTCACAGCAAAACAGTCTGCACACAATCCACATGTGAGATCACGAATCGGTTCCATTGCCAACACAAACACAAGCTACAACCTATTTCAATAGTATAGCCATATAGTAAATCCATTAACAATATACTAGCATATACCATAAAAATATATTGGGTATAGGCGTATGCAATTATCAAAAACTGGAAGTCACTACCATTCTTGTATTCATCATGTACAACTTACATTAACAGAGCTCATTTTGATGAAAACAACAATTTATTCACGGATTTAAAGCCTTAAATTATACCATGCAAGTGACATAAGTGACTTTTCTCACTACTATTTGTTGAAATAATAGAATAACAAACTTCACACACAGTTTTGATTTTTATAACTTGATCGTGAAATGTAATATCTATGGTGAACAATGGAGGTTAACACTGCACTGACAATTTTTACACTACTGGTAGACATTTATTGATAGCGTAATAGCACTTTTTACAATTCAAACACGATGGGACGCTGATAACTCTTGGCCAATATTTTTCAACTTTGTCAAACTTTGTGCATTACAGCCACTGGCACTGTGATTATTAGCAGTAGCTTAGCGGGAGATGTCACGTTGAAAATGTTCCTAGATGTCTCCAATCAGCGAACAAAAGTTGCATTGACTGGAATTCACCTTATAATACAAGCGCAGACAGTCCTAAACGAAGAATTCTCCGATACCTCCGAATAAATGGATAAAGTTATTGTATATAAAAGCATAGTGGACATTAGTAAACATCAAAATTGTTCTAATTACATACTTAAATGAATGATATGCTGTCGATAACATCAACTTACAGTTAACGTATCCCCCTTCCAACGGCTGTGGCTCAGACTCCTACAAGGATGCTATTTAGGTATTATAAAATTTTTGGTTTAACTGCTCCAGTTTTATAGTTTATGCCCTTACTCAGATATAAATATTATAAATAATACAAAATATGAGGGCTTCCGAGCCTCTATCGTCGGATATTTAGCGTTTAATAGAAAATAATCAATACATCTCACAAACGAAGCTCTCACAACTGCTGGCAACTATTACAAACAATCACAACAATTGCTTCATGTGATGTTTAGGCACCTATGACGTCATTCAGGCTTTGTTGGCAGTGGCTTGGGGGGCTGAGGGAGTTTTTCCCCGCGCTTTAAAATTCGTTATATTTATCATTGAATATCTCGTGAAGGAAAACTCAGATTTACATGAATGGTTTTCCTTGTTGAATTCAGAAAATAATTTTCTGTCTGCCTGTGAAATAAAAAAAAATCATGCAAGTTCCCCATTGAATTTAAGGTGGCATGTAACTTTTTAATGGGCGGAGATCAGGCCAGCAATACCATTTGAGAGATACATTTATGGAGTATCAAACAAAGTAGCCAATTTCTGGAGGCATCAGATGGAAGAAGGTTGTACTTTTTGGAAATGGGGCCTAATCAGCATTATGAGGTGTGTCACATTCCATGTAAGCATAACTTGACGAGTTGTTTACTTTTGTCTTTTGTTATTACTTACTCTCACTGAGAGCAGAATCATGATACAGGATATGTTCATAGTGGCTTTCATAACGGCAGTTGTATTGTGGTCCAAGCCTAATGACTTAATCTAGCAAGGTTCATTAATTGCGCCAAAATCTAGTTCTGCTCAAAGATTGAATGATTGATATGGAAATATGCTCCTGAATGGTGGCCAATATTCATCGGTTTATGATGGGAAGCCAATATTTTGAAATGTATTTGGTTATCTTTTAAAAAAATTCCGTAAGTTTTAATGGAATAGCAGACTGAAAACCCTCTCAGTGATATAATCTATAGTTTGGTTTGGATAGGGTGCAATAGAGCGTATTTCAGACTATGTCATAGTCCTCTGAATAACACATTCAGGGAAGGGGTGTGAGATACTTCACATAGCCCAGCTTGTGGGAGGATATTAGGGAGTTCAGAAGGCTTCACCCAGTTTTTGAATCAACGACCCGTGAGTTAGTGGCTAAGTGCTCTTCCCATTAGGCTGCTAAGCTCCATACCAAATCCTTAATTTTTATTGGAAAAACTTTATTCTCTGGGTCAAGGAATGGTTTTTTTTATAGATAACAAATGCTGAAGTGCAAGGTTCTATCAGTTAAGATTAATTTGGATGTATTTGAAATGAATTTACTATCAAGCTCTGTCAAGGTGATCCCAATTTTGCCTTAGTTATCATACTTATTCATACATATGGCATTTATTGAAGCCAGTTGATCATGAAAATATGTCCTTATAAATACCCCTCAACAATGCAGCCATTTTTATCACTAAGGCCTAAACATTGGAAAAAGGTGTCAAAATTGTGATGCTTAGATGTTGAAAGTTATTCATTCTAAGAGCCCTTACTCATTCTGAAAAAGCCTGATCATAGAATTGTCAGAGCAAAGTATTGGATGGAATCCGACAATGCAAAGGCAATTGATTGGACTGAATGTTGAATGAAAAGATCAGGATGGATGGACACAATCTGATGAAAGTGTCTTTATAATGGACAGCTGATGTCCATCTGCTTAGCAAAGCAGGTTCTAATGGGCTCTGAACTTTCGAGGCCTTGTTTCATTCAGTGGGCACTGATGAAAGTGAACTAAGCACACCTGTGACAAAACTGATGGCTCTGTGATAATAATTTGTCACTATAGGTGACTTATAAATGAATGAAAAAGCATCTAGTAATTGTTTGCCTAATAAGAATCATTACCCCTTGGTACAATAAGTGAGGCTCACGCTGGCACTAGAGATTGTTGGAATGTTTGAGCTCATTGTTTGCTCGCCCAAAAAAAATGCTGGCCGTCTTATGATTTCAGAAATAACCACAGCTCATAGTCGCCAAAATATATAAAACTTCCATGCTAATTAAAATATTTGTTCTTTGATAAATTAATGCATCTTATAAATGCATGTCAGTGCACCAATCAGTGTACATTTAATGATGATGGGTTTCACCAGAATGGAGAGTGGCTTCCCATTTGGTGAGAGACCAAAGTGATTGAATGTAATTTAAGATGCATTATCTTAATATGATTCTTAAAATCCTCTGGCTGGATGGAATTCTGAATATATGGCGTGGCTTGGTGCTATGGATCTGAAAACCCCTGGATGATGCCTGTGATTGACATTGCGGTGCACAGATTCACTTACCTGCGCCAGCCGACAGTGGCCTCAACATCAGGAGGCACTGCACTATCAGTCCCTGCTGCTATGCCTAGCTTGACGTCTACCAGGGATATGACCACAACCCACATGCAGCATTTAAGGCCCTCCTCTCAGCAGTCAAATTTCATACGCCGTCAGCAAAGTCCTCAGCAATATCGCCAGCAACAATACAATGCTTTACGTAGAAGGCAGCCAGGAATGGGCCGTCGAAGTCTTGACACTCTATCTGGAGCCTATGGTTATGAAGACGAAGATGACAGTATGCTAAGCATCAGCCCTAGAAGCATGGAATCTCCATTGAGGGGCATTAGGAGTCGCACAGAGTCCATCTTGCCTGCATCAGCACGAAATAGAAGACTTGCTGCTCAGATGGAGAGACGTCCGGCTGTTGTTGCTGCTTTGAAGCTGAAAAAGGTCAGTGCATGTTTCATTTTGAAGACCTTTTATCAATAGCTGCAAGCATGTTCAAAAATTAATGATCACTTCATGTCTTGTTCGTGTTTTCAAACACTGTTCATGTGTAGTGGTGATTACTTCTGGCAATTTTGTCTGGAATAAAATCTAGTTCAGCTGTTAATGAACCAAGTATTGGCATTTAGCTTTGAGATTTAGTTTAAATAGCAGGTAATTTCTCTTCTTGATATGTTACTAAAACTTAGAGATGATTAGGCTAGACAGGAAGTATGTTGGAAAATGGCTAATTATTATACTATAGGACATCTTTTCGAGGTTGCATGAAAGTCTGATTTCTGTGGTGAATAATCTCTTCAAGCTCATAAAAGTATTTCCCCCCCCATCGCTATATCAGAGTAATAATAATAATATATTTATTTGCCCAGCGATTGAGTTACAAGGTTTGCACACAATATAAGGCACGTCAAGAATAATAATAGTAGAAACTATTTACAAAGAAGACAGCATTCCAACAAAGCAAAAATTAGCATTGATCAAAAATACACATAAAAAGGGATCAGCGAAAACCACATTGCCATTATAATTCAGCTTATTAAACAAAAGAATCTTTCAACTGTCTTTAAGAGTTACAAGATATTTACACAGTATAAGGCATGTCAAGGATAATGATATTAGAAACTATTCACAAAGTGGACAGCATTCCCAACAAAACAGTAATTAACATTAATCAAAAGTAAACATTACAAGGGATCAGCTAAAAACTCATTGACATTATAATATAGCTTAATAAGCATAAGATCTTTCACTTGTCTTTTAAAAGATTTGTCATTCAGCGATTTAAAAGATAATGGTAGATGATTGTGTGGTTGAATTCCCATCCTTCTCAATCCATGTAAACATTTTGTGGTCCTGGCATAATCTACGTGCAAGTCATTATGACTTCTTGTGAATTTCTCTTCTCATGGTCTACTGTGCATGATTGTATAGGAATATCTTCATTTTGCCAGTTAGCGTTTCTATTGGTCCCTTGGATATTAGTGTACTGTTATTTTATGATCTACATCATATTAATTATGCTTTCGTGCATGTATTAAGTCATTTTTTGTCTGATGGATATGATTGAATGTTGCTTTTCTGCCCCATTGCTAGTCTCTTTCCTAATTCAGGGTTCATAGTGGTCAGGGACGTTAAGGTAATAAAAATCGGGACTTGATGTTAGGGAAAAACTTTTTATAAATATTTACTGTTTTATTACTGTATCAATGCCTTCCCTGGCACAGGAAAATACAATGGGATTTGTGGATAATAATGAAGTCCCATAATCCTCTTACGGCGATTTAATTATTTTAAAGGCAATTATGCTTGTTCTACCACTTCGAGCTAGGCGATGATGTTCTAGGCCACTTTTAGCCAATTCTACAAGTTCACTTGATGCAACGGTTACTTGAGGAATTTATGCGTTGGGGCAAATGCAAATATGCAGTACAGTGGAACCTTGATCTATCGTTTTTCACAGAGATGGACAAAAAAACGATGAATGAGGAAAACGATCAATGCAGGAATGTCTGACTAGGTTGCCAACGTAGCAAAATATGCAGGATTTTGACAAGTAATTGTGATATTCTTTTAAGGATTCATACAGGAATTTAGCTTTATACAAGAGTGTTTGAATTATATGGAAACACTTGTATTGTTGATTCAACTAATATCTCTTTCAAATATCCTAAGGGAACACACCGTCTCCCAAAAAAATGTTTTCATGCCATCTCAGCATTTACACTGCTATGATGGATTTCTGTCTAATGTAAAAATTCGTATCTATCAAACGCCATTTCAGTGACAGGCGCACTTGATACTCTGCTTCATCCAAATTCTTATTTACTACAGGTAGCTCACTCTACCCCAGCTCTATCAACCATCATATGCTAGCAGAAAACCCTGAGGCATTTTGCAATATTCATGCACTCCTCCCCCAGATTCTTTTCTTCTTCTTCATTTATTTTCAGTCCGTCTTAAAAAGTTCTCACCTGCTTCTTCTTGAAAGGGCTATGGTCCCAAGATGAGTAAAAGTGAAACTAATAAAAATGAAAACTTACTTTATTAAACCCAAACAGAAAACACGCGATGGCTCACTCCATCGTAGGTCAGAACATCATCTCTTTAGGAATCAAAACTCCATTTTGTCTATCTTGGGCGAAGGCCCTTATTTGACGCTCTAGTATTTGTTGCTTATTGAAGTACGGGTGTGGTTCTGCAGCATTGCCATTTGGTGTCAATTCTCAACGTAGAAAATTTTTGGTCTCCAGGTGGTAAGATATTTCTGTCTGAGACTGTCCTTGCTGTATTTTTATTCGAAATTCCTCTATGAGTGCTTTGCCATTGATTCACGAAACTAAATTTTAGGTGGGATGTATCCACCTTCCTTAGAGTTAGAGAGAAGACTGTAGGTATAGGATGAAAGAGAGCTGAGGGAGGGAGAAAGAGTGGGCTGAGGTGATTTAAGGGATTATCTGTTGATATTCAAGCTGGGAGGAAGAAATGCTTTAAACAGCCATATATAAGTTAATTCCATGGAATTGAGTTTAAGTGGGTGGTCTGTGGGGATGAGGGAGGCCAAAACTGAAACATTGTAACAATCGTTGAAATGACATTGGTGAGTGGTTGCATGTTTTGCTACTGGGAGGGAAGCAAAGTGGGGGAAAGTGCATGATGCCCTGTGGTTGTTGATTCTTAGGTTAAGGGTAGTGGAGGATTTATCCATAAAAAAAGGAGGGACAGTGTTTACATTGAATGAGGGACTGGGGTTAGGAGGAGGGATGGAAATTGGGCATGTCTTGTAAATCCCTTGGTACTTAAAGATGAGATATCATGGCTTTTGCTTTCATTTCAATGCATATATGGTTTCTTCATCTGATTGTATGGTTTACATCCACAGAGGAGTGTGCGCCAGAGGCTGGGGCAGCCATTTGCTCCCAGCATTAAGGATAGGCTGACTCTGGGCAGTTTGCGAGGAGCTGGTACTGGGCGTGGGAGGCGTGGGCTGAGGGCCAGGGCTGCTGCAAGGGGATTGGCTGGCAGGGGATTAGGACGTGGCAGAGGAAGTCAAGGCATGGCTAATCGTCGTGGTAATCTAAGTGAGTGGAATTAGAGCAAGCTCCATTTTCATTGTATATTTCTTTCAGTTAATTGTTTAACATAATAAAAATTCTCTTGTATTTATTGAGAGATATGGTGTATCTTTTTTAATTATATGTGCTGACATGCAAAATTAGCAGTTGTGATAACACTAAATCAGGGGCTTTCCCGAGGATACATGAATATAATTTTTCTTTTGAATTTCATCAATTTAAATGCGATATTATCTATCATTCTTCTGTGCTTGCTGTTTTGAAGTGTATGTAAGTTATTTTTTGTGGTAAACTGAGAACCTATGTAGTTCATTTTCTACTTTTCAATTACATGTGGTGAAAAAAATAATTTACTGTTAGAATCTAGGTTTGCGAGCAATTCTAGTTGTTCTGTGAGTTTGAATTCACTGCATAAGTAACTTCTTCCCCAAAACATAACTTTTATATGCAGTTCCAATTTTTTAATAAAGATAACCATGAATGATTAATATTAGTTGAGAAAGAGAGCTGAAAAACTCTAGAGATGAATTGGTAATGACTGTTACAAAATTCAGTTTATGAATCTAAAATAATAATGGTGTACAAATTTAAAAAATGGCTTTCCTGTCAGCTGGATAACGCAGTAGCACATTATGTAAAAGAGTGATTAGCAGAATAGATGATGCAAAGATTCCTTCAAATTAAATTCACAAAGTACAAAATTTAAAGATTGCTACAATTTCTATGTTTAATACAAATGGATCCATTCCTGTTTTTTATTTCAATCAAACTCAGGAGCTGGTGAGTTACCCATCTGTTTGTAATTTGAGTGTGGGGATAAAAGTTTAATGCAATAAATTTTATTATACTATAACTTCAATAACGGTCATATTCTACTTGATGGCACATTTTGTGCTTGTTTTTTCATAGCATGTAAGTCAATGTACAGTTACATTAACTAAAATGAAAGACTCCTGCCATTTTGAATAAAATCAATGTAAAAACCTAAATGAAGCTTACAATGTATTTTTAAATTATGCAAAACAAGGTATAAAATCTTTAAGAAAAGAGCTGTGGTGTTGAATTACAGGAAAGACTGAAATACAAATCATAATTTATGAACTATAAATGGGGTACTTGAGATACCCCACATAGTTGTTCGTGGAAGTTTTCGAGATACAGTCACGGAAGGGTTAAAAATAACACTCCCTTTTGTATTTTGCTAGTTTTATGAATTGTTTTTTTTTCTAATTCACTTGATTTAAGCAGTTTTGGAAACTAATTGGGTCGTTGTACTGTTTCAAAATTTTTGTGCTAAGATCACGGAAAAAAATTCCTTTTATTAAATCATATTTGTTTTCACGTAGTAATGTGCAATTTGAGGCTAAGGGTTCCATCTTCTTTGAAATTTTGGTTTTATTGTTTGCGATTACATTTAGCCTCTCATGGGGTATTTCAAGTTCCGATGTAAAGATGCCTAGTGGTTTATTGAAATAAATGTAATTTCTATATTGTGAGTTATAAATAGTATTTTATTTACATTGGATGGTTGGTAGGTGCAGTTCACCTATTCACTGTCTCATTTATTCTTTGCCAAAGAATTATTATTTAACCCTAGAGAATACTTACAGGCCGATCCCAAAGCTTGGTATCGCTGAACAGAAATAATGACAGTGGATTGGGAGCGTCATCACAAAATTCCAGACAAGGTTTTCGGCGGCCATTTGCAAGGGGTAAGTTGATTTAAAAATTTAAGTGTGGTGATGAATTTTTACGAATGTAATTCAAAATGTGGAAGTTCTAGGGATCTGTCATCTAAAATTGATTAAGAAAACTTCCTTAAAGGCGAGGCATAAAGTTTATGTTAAAATCATAGGCTCAACCCTATTTTGATTGCCATTCTTCACCGTTGCTTCCATTTGAAATCCTTTTAACTTTCCTCACCCTTTGCCTTCTTGTATGTTAGAAAATAGCCTGAGTGTGACAGTCAGGGTTTTACATACTGATTCTCAATTCAAAACAGCTGAACTAAACTCTCCTGCTACCCAAGTAGTCAAATTTAATTTGTTCTTATACTATGGTTTTCCTTTCTATTACTGTTCGTCAGTTGAATGATTTATGCTTAATAGTTTTCATATTCTTGGTCCATAGTCTTAGTCATGGTACCCAATGAAAGCATAGATCTAGGAATGCATTGTATATTTCAATTGCTAAATCTGTAGATCAGTGCTATCTTTTTATTTATTACATCACTATACCCTTCCGTCATGTATTGAGAGATTCAGCTTGGTAGGAACGTAGCCCATTCATTATGAAGCCAAGTACAGCAGACTCCAGCTTTTTGGGCTGCAGTGTATCCGGGTTGCAAATGAGGAACTTGCATGGGTCGTAGATTGCTCTAAAAACTATTTTGAATGAGTCAAATGGATACATTAGCTCGCAAAAATACCTTCAGTTTCTCCATTCAACATCAAAAGAAATAAAAAAATTGCATTTAAAATCGAGAAAAATTTCTCTGAGCCGACCACTGCGCGAAGACACCCGAGCGTTGCCGAGGCCAGGCGTGACGTCATAGGTGCCTAAACAACCGTAGGGAGTTGGGAAATACGCTGAGCGCATGGTGTAAAATTTGTTTTGAGGGAGTATTTAGCCGCTCATCGTCACTTTATTTTGTTCTGTTATTCTTTGGCAAGTTTTCCTATTGCTATTGTGCCACGATTATTACTTGGGATATTAATAATGCGACATCGGGATGATGAAGTACAAGCGTTTCACTTCGTATGTTTTAGTTATCAGAAAAATGGATGATAACGTTGCCACTCGTTCGAATAGTACACCTGAAATCCATCTACATAATACCCCGCATGCCGCCTAAAAGGCGTGTGGCATGGGGTGTTAGGACACCAGCTTTTTTTTTAGGACACCAAAAATTGATGCCACGACCCTCATAGAATTTGTTATGACAAATTATTTCTATACGTCGGCGGCAAATCGCTCGTTATGATGGAAATATTCGTTGAAATAATGGAATAACAAACTTCACACAGTTTTTATTTCAATAGCTTGATCGTGAAATGTCATATCTACGGTGAGCAACGGAGGTTAACACGCCACTGACAATTTTTACACTACTGTTAGACATTTATCGATAGCGTAATAGCACTTTTCACAATTCAATCACGATGGAACACTGATAACTCTTGGCCGATATTTTTCAACCTTGTCAAACTTTGTGCATTACAACCACTGGCACTGTGATTATTAGCAGTAGCTTAACGGGAGATGTCACGTTGAAAATAACACTATTTTGGCACAAAAATGTTCCTAGATGTCTCCAATCAGCGAGCAAAAGTTGCATTGACTGGAACTCACCCCATAATAGAAGCAAAGACAGTCCTAAACGACGAATTCCCCGGTACCTACGAATAAACGGATGAAGTTATTGCATATTAAAGCTAAGCGGACATTAGTAAACATCAAAATCGTTCCAATTACATACTTAAATGAATGATATGCCGCCGATAACATCAACTTACAATTAACGTATCCCCCTTCCAATGGCCGTGGCTCAGACTCCTACAACGATGTTATTTAGGTATCATGAAATCTTTGGTTTAACTGCTCCAGTTTTATATTTTATGCCCTTACTCGGATATTAATATTATAAATAATGCAAAATAATCAACACGTCTAACAAACGAAGCTCTCACAACTGCTGGCAACTATTACAAACAATCACAACCATAGCTTCGCGTGATGTTTAGGCACCTTTGACGTCATCGAGGCTTCGTCGGCAGTGGCTTGGGGGGTGAGGGAGTTTTTCCCGCGCTTTAAAATTCATTATATTAATCGTTGAATATCTCGCGAAGGAAAACTCAGATATACATGCGGTTTTCTTTGTTGTATTCAGAAAATAATTTTCTGTCCGCCTGTGAAATAAAAAAAATTCATTCAAGTTCCCCATTATCCGTGCATGATTTTTACTCTCGCTCAATTTTTTCCGCGATATGTATAAAATAATAATATTGGATTCAAAATCATCAGAATTACTGCATTGATGCTAGGATAAACAGGGCTTATTATTTCCGCTAGAATCCTCTTTGTAAAAGGGAAACAATTGTGCTCTAGCTGCATTCACGGGAGCACCGTTCCTGTTTTCCAAGCCTCGCAATGCACGACCGCGCTCCGCAAAAACGATCGCGAACTGGCGAAGAAAGCTCTCATTGAGTGCGGGAAGCACTCTAAAATAACAGATTAACTGCATAAATAATAATATATTGTATGATTTATGTAAATTATGAGCATTGCAAGACATGTAAGTGAAGTAGTGACGAGTTCTCGGGATCGCCACCGGGTCAGGAACTCCATAACTACCAGTTATGGAAGACCTGACCCGGTGGCGATCCTGAGAACTCTTCACTGAGTCTATTCGCCGGGAAAGCACGAAATCTTTCATTTAAGTGAACGTTTGGGTTATCCATGTTTTCCGATTATTCTTGCCATCTCTCCCCATCGTTAGCCCAGATAATCGGGAGTGTACTGCATGTGAAAGCCAACTCATAATCTCTTCCTTGGTTATCTTAAAGCCTGAATCACATGATCATTTTTTTCCTTCACTTTCGAGTGTTCAATCCAGCTATCACTCTAGCGATCACTCCGAAAGGATCTTCATGCGCGAATGTTTTTCCCAATGGCTCCAGTGATGATTTCCATCACTTGACTCATCACTTTCTGTCGCTGAAATTGTCATTGAAACCACTTATCAGCCCCTCAGAACCAATGGCCGTATAGAACGATTGCAGCTCAGGGTTTGACAATGGTGAGAATGGGATAGGTAAACATGAACGACTAGCTGAGAGAAAGATGAGAAGTGGCGGAAATAATAACCAAGTGTTCCCTCTTCCGGCCCCGAAAAGCATTCGCTTGAGTTAGTATGAAGCAGGACGGATCATGTGATTCAGGCTTAAGCTTTGGTTTGTGGCATTGTTGAACTTGGTTCTTAACACTGATGCTTGGTTGTATACATCTACCTTTTACATCCCCTGTATGATTGTTCGTCTGTGGTTCAATCAAATTTAGTAGTAGTTTTTCTTATTGCACTCCTAAGTGAAACTTATTTCCTATCAGCTGGAGCACGAAGAGGAGCTGGTGCTCTGCGGGCAGCTGTTACCAGCCCGGTTCGATTTTCTGCTGGCAGAGGTCGAGCTTCGTGGAGAGGTTCTGCTTTCAGGTATGTAAGAGGGCCGAAATATTTTCATCTCATTATTTCATTTTAGTGACCATTAGGAAACCTTTTTGGTAAACATTTGATGTATCCTCATATCCTGGATTACTTATGTATTGCAATGTTGAGAGTACACATTCCCTTGATGATATATTTTTTTAGTAAAGCTGTGTCCTTTAGGTTGTCCTCTGTGGAGGTTCTGCATGGAGGAAAACCATTGAATTTCTGAAACTTTCTTCGGTTTTCTGTCAGGAAAACCTGAAAATCAAAGAAAGAAACTGAATGCTATAGGTTTAATCAGTAATTAATTATTTTATTATAATGTTAGAATTGCTAGAAAAATATGCACTCCTTAAGTTTCACAAATCAATTGTTAGTTACAAGCACTCAACCATCTCAGAGGGAGTGAGTTTCCCTTGGCTTTGTCTCATTAAGTCATCATGAAAGTGGAGACAGACCAAAGAATAATGAGCTTTTAGTAAAATCTTGAAATGGAGACATTTTGGGTGTTGGAAGTCTGTTCATTTACCTGAAAATATTTTACCTACTTCAGATTAAAATATACCAAGCTTTGGAGGGTAGAATATAACTGCAGTAGAATTTTGATAGAGCGGAATTTAAAGGACCCGAAATTTTTCCCAAGTGAAGTTGTGATGCATGCCTACATGAAAATAGCCTAAGGAATGAAGAAGACACTGAGCTTGCCGGCTAGGCAATCATTCATGCTGTCTTGACCCTGGTTTGCTGCTACTATGAGTAGTTTTGAGACAGTCGAATTAGATCGCAGTGGCGACTGAAGGTAAATTTTAATGACTACAAATGCGTGCCACCTTCCACGCCAATGTTATCTACGGTGCAAATTGATCAACAGCAATTGAAACCAGAGTTTCAATTGCTGTTGATCAATTGACCTTAATGAGGAACGTAAGAAGGATTAAGTAATCCATGAATGGGTAAATTTTGGGTAGGCAAGGAGTGGCACCTTAAGCTAGTTATTTGTTTTGGAGCGTAGGTTCAGGTGAGTGTTCTTTTCAGAGTCATTACCCATAAGCACACTTTCCCATCCATTGATCCCCATTCTCTGCAACTTTCTGTGCTCTACATGAAAACTCACTTAGGCTTGACCTTTTTTTGTAATTGTGAAATTCCGTAATAAAGACATTTCATAGAAGATCACATGTAGATTTCATCAGGATTGTCGAAAAGTTGGTAATTGTAAAATTTTGTTATTTGTGTGTTCATAATATAATGGCTCTACTGAAAAAAGTATTTGAGTGGTGTGTCTTATCAGGGTTCATTTTCAAGTAAATTTTAATATTTTTGTTTCCTGAACTGTGCATAGTTTATATTCCTGTGCTGAGAATTCTCCTGTTGTTCTATTGGGTGAGTGTTATGTATTTGACCTTCAAGCATGCATTCCCACACATACCACCCTTATGCTCATACTTTTGGTTTGGGTCAAGAGATTAACCAAGTTTGAAGAGTTAAAGAATTAAGTTTATCTGTGCAAGAATTTCAAGCTTTCAAGAAATCTCATTTAAGGAGGCTATACCTTTACCTCATGGAGTGACCTCTGGGAATTGCTTAGTTTATCAAGTACTAACCAAATGTTATATGTTGATTGAGAAGATTACTTTGGCTTAAGGAATCTATAGCACATTTGTGATCGGACCCATATGGTGTTTTTGTGGTTTTTGGCTCAGTGTTTTTTATAATTTCATTGGAATCGTAGGTCAAGGCGTGGGGTGTCTGCTCGTGGTGCTCAGAGAGGTGGCACTAGGGGTGTGCGCAGGGGCGTGAGGGGAACACGTGGCCGAGGTAGGGGTACCAGCACCAGCCAACCAACACGAGAAGAGCTGGATCACCAATTGGATGAATACATGGCGAGCACTCGGTCACACCTGGATAAAGAACTTGACCAGTATATGAACCAGGCTACTGGGGAAGGTGGAGAGAATTGGGAATGAATTTGACAAGGATGAGATGGTTCTCCATTGAATGCAAATGGAATGATTGTGGTACTGTCTCAAATGCTCTTTTGATCTAATTCAGCGTTTGAAGATGTGATTCTTGAGTGTGTACGAGATAAAAAGATGTGAATGGAATGATAAAAATTAATACCGTAAAAGTATTTATTTGTCATCGGCCATTGATGACCACAAAGCAGTGAGAAGAAATTGTTTTTATTGACCATTTTATATCAGTTTTACTGCCAGGCTGAGTGAAAGCTGATATGATTTTTACCTGTGCAACACTTAGGATTTTAATGTCACAGAATTTGATTATTTTTTGTTAGTTTAGTCTTTTGAGGAGTGATGTCTACTTGTGTGTTTTGTTTTATATCAATTGTTATTTTCATTCACAATTATACTAATTTAAAGTCAATCCATAGGTTGTGTACATTTTTAGTGGCCATAAATGTATGTAATGAAGAATTTATTGTATACTTCTTGTGATATGTTCAAAAGTAATATTTGGTGTTTAAACTGCATCTTAGCAGTGTTGATGAGAGTAACTATGATGTAAGAAATAGTTAAGAATATTCATTTTTATGGGCTCTTTCATATGTGCACATCTTGAAGAATTCATATTGTTAAATTATGTGTAGGAAATGGAAAGAATCCATTTTTAATGAAGGCAACTCCTGATTTTAACCATTGTTAGTGATGATACTGGTTCCTTGTTCATCATTCAATTGTACAACATACTTGTTGTAATTCGAAGACATACTGACATCTGCAACATTTGCACTGTAATTATTTGACAGTTCCTTCTATTTTGTGTAAATGGCACTGCCATGCCATGTATTTAATAAATAATTTTAAATACAAAATGTGATTTTTTTACATAAATAGCTGTAGAGAGAACTCTTACTGTTATCAGTCTATGCAACACGAATTAAGGTTTATCATACAGTTCTTGAACGTGATTCACCCTGTGGTAAACACAAAATCAGGCAACAGTATAAATTGATCAGTTGCCCATGAAATGAATGGCACGAGTAATTTCAATCATTCACTGTTCATACATTTTTTTTCACCCTCATTGTATGGGAATGGGTGAAACAGTGAATCCCTTCACAGAAAGAACTTGAACTTTGAATGCATTTGTGGTGAAATCAGTTTCTTATGACTGATTCTATCCAGTCAAGGAATGCAGTGACCCGGGTGTAGACTCCTGGATATCCTGGCTCGGCACAACGGAATCCATAGGAAACAACCCCAATGACGTAATACTGGTCTCCTCTTGGCCACATGAGAGGACCTCCGGAATCGCCCTGCCAAAAAGAAAGCCAAAGTCATTTTATGTTTGCTAATTCTCATAAAAGTAAATGCCTTCATACTGGTCACTCTTATGAAAAGTTCGTAAATTAGTAATTCACTGTAAAAATCATTTAAGAGGTTTTCAGAAACTGGATTCTGAGGGTATTTTTATGTCCTCAGCAAAACAGTCAGGTTGTATCTGAGTAAACTGTAAAGCTCTAAATGAAATAATGCATGACATAAATTATGTTGGAGAATTGAGGTAGTGGATTCTGTTCGGGTCCTCTAGATCATTTGAGCATATATACTGAATCATCTTAAGTACAAATCTTGCTGTATCATCAGAGATGGTAACTAAGGATGCTACTAATGGCCGTATGTGGTTTGTGTGTAGGTACATACTTAGAGTACCAACAGGAAACCAGAGTATTACTTATTCAGTGGAGGGGATGAATTCACCATCTTACAGTAGGTAACAATGGAATATAGACTAGGTTTTTACTTCTTACCTGGCATGCATCCTTTCCACCTCTTGCAAATCCTGCACACAACACATTGTCATCTATCACTGTTGTCCTGTTAGAGGAAGAACAAAATAATGGTTAACTACATCACTGAAGGTACATACTTAAATTTTACGGTTGTGCATACACGTAACCAGTGCTTACTTTCTAAAATTTTGGGTACTGGAACGCATTCCAGCACTTCAAACCCGTATGATTTTCAAGTATAAGCTGTCGTGATTAGGCTTCCAATTTTTTAAAACTTAAAATGAAAGGAAACTTACAATGAGGAATCATTTTTTACCAAATATTAAATAAATGATGAAATTTTTTGACACAACCCAATTTTCCCGGAGAGTAGCCGGAATTCCATTCCAGTGTGTTCCCCCTGGAATTTAGCACTGTATGTTGCCCTCAGAACTTCTATTTCTTACATTAACACTCCTTGAAATGAGAATGTTACTTTTGTAGAGGAAAAGTTGATGGTATCATATGCTCAACTGTTATAAAAAGTCAATCAATGAAGAAAAGTGATTACTTATTGAATGACATCAATATCTTTCTGGTTGCATCTGTGTATGTTGTTGTGTTTATGTAATGACATGCAGATGCAACCTAAAATTGTTGATATCATCCATTCATCGAAATATGATATACCTACATAAGAGAATATTTCTCTCAGTAACTGTTGTATCTTGATTGTAATCTCGAGTATGAGGAGATCATTTGCCTGTCAGACCCCCAGAAAAATATCCTGGACCCACCCCTGATTACCATCGATATGAAAAAACACCAAATGGCAATAACAGTGGAATATTTTGAAGCAAATGGTAAACTTGCCAAACAGTTTGTGGAGGTCAGGGTTTCTTGCCTGTGTTATGTTTCATAAATATTTTGATGTGTTCAATGTTCATCTGTTCAAGGTCCTGACTAGAACTCTGACTACTACTTAATAAATGACTTTTAAACAAAACTGTATAGCTTTAAATGTAGTAGCTTATGAAAGCAGAAAGCAATGGCATTATTAAATTTTCAAAACTTGATTTGTAAAGTACATTTGTAATTACATAGTCAAAAATTCCCTGGTGTAGTAGTGATGAATTACATTTACTTTTCCTCATTTCTTTTCTAACAACTAGTTGTGGTTCCCTGAGATGCTTTTTAACAAAGTATAAATTATGAAGTTCTATCCTTTACAATTCTATTTTGAACATCTCTCATCATAGTAATAACTCAACAAACAAGTGCAATACGGTGGTTTCCTATTATTTTTTTATTGCCTAAATCGAAAGATTATTACTTTCTGGAGTACATACATATTTCACGCTTTTAGATTTTTAAGTTATGATATCTATTTTTTGCTATTAAATGAAAAGTGAAAATTTTCAAGTGCATGAAAACGTGACAGCTTAGTATGAATGCTGGGAAAAGCCTGTGTGATGTGTGGCTGTTACTGTGTGAGGCTATGAACGCCGCTATGATGCAGGCTGCTTGCTGCCAAGCATGGCAGTAGCGTAGAGTACCCTGCTAGCAGGTAGCGCTTGGCTTAAATAAGGATTATTAATACCCTATCAAATGAAGAAAACTTTCCGACCATAGGCAATTTTAATAGGTGATTATTAAAAAATGTTTCCCTGAGCTATTTGCTTCATGAATGCATTCGTAATCTCAGACGATGTGAAACTCCTCTCTACTCGTATAGAATCTAGGTCCCTGAGATGTCACGTGGAGTGGCATCGCATGGGTGCCAATCTGGCCTTTTTCAAATGAGGTTAAAATTTACCGTTAAACATTCGTTTAAACTGGGATTTCTAAAACCAAATAATTTGTATATTATGAATGCACTAATGGCGGGTAACGAATCGCAATCAATGCCTTTCGTTTTCTTTGATGAAGGAAACTACCATTTTAGTAGTGATACTTAAATTAATGAAAATAATAAAGAGATCGAACTTGTCTGTGGATGTTAAAAGGTTTTCTTAAGGCCTATGGAATTCTCTTTTTATCCTTTTCAAATGGTTACCCAAAATTTATCAGTACTACGTATACATATTCATTTTATTACCCAAGTTCAGTATTACTTACTTGAAATTTGAGTAGGCATCTTTGCACCGAGATGGTTCCACCACTGGCAACTGCAGTTCCTTCAGAGTTGGGCTTGATGGACCATCTATATGACAAAAAAAAATTTAAAATAGGGATAGAAGTGGTGGTTGTATGTTTATCTTTGTAACTGTTGTTTTTTTATCTTAATAAATACATATAAATATTACTAGGGTTATTTGCTGTTTCCCATTGGCACATGAAAGATTGGAATAAGGGAACTGCATAAATTATTTGTACACTTCAGTCAAGTGCAGGAAATGTATGCCATTTCTTCTGGTAAACAATACAAATTTGCTTATAAAATTACAGTTCATTTAGTATTCTGGATATTTACTTATGACATAGAATTTAGATTTTCCATCCTGATGGAATCAATAGCCCAATCAGATGAAAGAAATAGCTGATCTTTTTGTTTTAATTTCATTAGCAATTTTTATGTTTTTTTTATTACCATATCACTTTTCATACATTTTTGAGGTGGGGAAGTATAGGTTAGGATGTATAGAAGAGTGTTTGGATTGAGGGACAGGCTGGGAAACAGATGAGCAGATAATCCTACAAATCATCAATGAAATAACAGATAATCATCAAGTAACTGATAATTGAGGTTCTACTGTACATACTGTATAATGTATAGTGGAAGGTCATGGTGATAATATGGTACTCATAGCAGTTTCACAACTAGCCGTGGACGTGGTTGTTCATTTTAAATGGACATCAACTTGAAAACTATGGTGATTGCTAAATTATTAAAAGAGCATACATTTTTCAACATCCCCGTATGTTTTTGCTTTGTGTTGCCTTTTTTTATAATCTGAAGATATTGCTGAAAATAATTTGTTTTTAATTATAAAGTACTTACTGAATCTTACAGCTCCCCAGCCTGCCACAAAAGGGTAATTCCTTGCAAATGTCTTAGATCGTAGCTCTTGGGAATCAGGCAGGCATATTGGATGGATTGCCACTGTAAAATACAAAAGTATATATAGTGAGTATATAATGGAAAATTTTGGTTTTTACCATAGGCATTGGTGCATTGATGTAACTAACAATTTATACATGCTTATTAATGCTTAATGTTTCCTCTAATTCTGAAATATCATAAGTTTTATTGCACACAAATTTTCTAATCAGTGGGCCACCCCCTTTTTTGATAATTATTTTGAATTTGAGCATCAGTTTTTTAAATAACTAATTCAGTTTTTTTGTGGTCATAAGTTTTCTTATGTATAATCATAGAGTAAGTTTTACATTTCAAATTTTATGTTAGAAGAGAACATTGAAATTATCATCGGACTCCATCATTATCGGACCCTAATTCGTGCTCTCCAAGCCGAACAAAGTACCTGTAAAGCACCATAAGTTCATACATATGCATTTTATTCAGATTATGCTGATTCTCCATTTTCTGGTTATGTGAGATTAAAAATAAGCCATGGTCGTACTTCAGATTTTATTATGTAACTAGTATGAAGTCTCTAAATATTTACAAAAGTCAATGGTGAAATAAATGTATGAAATTGATTATGTACTTACTAGTTGACCTCACTGGGTACTGAAGAGTTAGGATGGCAATGTCATTTTGGTATGATGTTGGATTGTAATTGGGATGCATAGTTTTTCCAACAATTGATACATCAATTGGAGAGGCTCCATCATTATCGGACCCTAATTCGTGCTCTCCAAGCCGAACAAAGTACCTGTAAAGCACCATAAGTTCATATATTACGATTCCCTTCAAACTGGTGCACAGAAGAGAAGGAAACTGCACCTCCTTTGACCACATTAGGGCACCCCATTTGATTCAATAACCCTTACCCACTCTTACTGATGACTTAGTAGTAGGGATGTGCGAATAGTATCCGCGAATACTCGAATACCTCGAATACTAGAAAGTATTCGATATTCGAGATCTCGAATAGTTATGCCAAAGGTGCCGTCTCGAATACCTCGAATACTTTGAATTTCGCGTCATGCACTGTCGCTCGCACGTCGTTGGTAGTTTACTCGGAAAAATGAGGAGAACTCGAGTCGTTTAGTGCATGCAGCGCCGTTTTAGGCAAGCTGACGAACTACATCAAATTCGCGGGTTAGAGCAGTGAAAAGAGTTCGACGTGGGGAACCGAAATTGATCGGGTGAAAAAAATCCGAAAATCCCAGGTGTCCCCCATCAGGAGAACCTCAGGGCCGTGAGATTGTGACATTGGCGCATTTCCCACGATCTGCTATTCCCTCCATTCAGCATTAACCCCACCCAATCTGACGATTTCCTCTTCTCCGAAATCAAACATAAGGTCCCAGCTCGTGCAGGGATCGTATTACGAAGACCTTAGCTTCGAAAAAATATGAATTTACCGGAAAATAATGGAATCGCGTTTCACCATTCCCTCTTTCTCTCTCACTGACCATTTTCCCGCATCCATCTTTTGATAAAAATAAGACGAGGTGTTTGCTATGTGTCCTTTGTGGCTAATAACGACAGGCACTTATTTTGAATCTTCCTCAGGCGATGAAACCACCATAGTGAGAAACTCAGTGCCGTGGGATAGTGAAATTGGCGCATTTCCCACGATCCGCTATCCCCCTCCATTCAGCGTTTGCCCCACCCCCTCCGACGATTTCCTCTTCTCCGAAATCAAACAAAAGGTCCCGGCTCGCGCAGGGATCGTATTACGAAGACCTCAGCTTCGAAAAAATATCAAGTTACACGAGAACAATAAAACGCCCCCCTCTACTCACCCACTGGCCTTTTTCTGCTTACCTGCTTCGAAGTTCCCCATTTCTGGAGGTCAACTGCTGCATGAGTCATCTACTAGCCCAAAAGTTGTCTAACAATGACTTTCGGCAATTGATATTACACTTTTATTGGATTGAAATATTAGTAATATGCGCGTAATTTAAGAAAGATTAAGACCAAACACGCCATTTTTCTGACTTTATTTAAGCATTTTACGCAGGAAAATAAATGCCGGAAAGACGAAGAAATACGACGGAGGCTTAGCATTTTGGCGTAATGCTCAAATAGGGTGCTTACCCATTATTTTTTTATTGCCTAAATCGAAATATTAATACTCCTGGAGTACGTATTTCACGCTTTTAGATTTTTAAATGACGATATCTATTTTTCGCGATTAAATGAAAAAAGAACATTTTCAAGCGCGCGAAAACGCGACGGGTAAGTATGAATGCCGGGAAAAACTCCGCGTGACGTCGTTCTGCTTCCCGCTGCCGCGAGTGAGGTGACCTTGGGGCGAGGCTCTGAGCGCTAATACGACGCAGGATGCTAGCAGGTAGCCGAGTACCATGCTAGCTGGTAGCGCTTGGCTAAAATAAGGATTATTAATACCTTATCAAGCGAAGAAAACTTTCCGACCTTAGCCAGTTTTAATAAGTGGTTATTAAAACATGTTTCCCTGAGCTTTGTGCCTCATGCATGCATTGGTAACCTCAGACTATGTAAAACTCCTATCCTCTCGTGTCGAAACTTGGTCCCTGTGATGTCACGTGAAGTGGCATCGCATGGGCGCCAATCTGGCCTTTTTCAAATGAGGATAAAATTGGCCATTGCCATTGGTCTAAACCGGTATTTCTAGAACCAAATAATTTGTATATTATGAATACACCAATGGTGGGTAACAAATCACAAGCAATGCCTTTCGTTTTCTTTAAAGAAAGAAACTACCCTATTGTTTACTTAAAATTAAAATATTCCATTAATCAGCCAAATTCCTGTTTGAATCCTTTAAAGGCAATTACAATTACTCGCCAAAATCTTGGGTTTCGTGCTGCATGGGCGACCTAGTCAAACATTTTCACATTCATCGTTTAGTATTCGAGGTATTCGAAATTCGAGGTATTCGAAATTCGAGGTATTCGAATATTCGAGCAATGATTTGATATTCGAATTCGATATTCGAATTCGAGAAATCTACTATTCGACCCAACCCTACTTAGTAGTCATAGCAGAGATAGAGAGAGACCTGAAGAAAATTTTATTTGACAATGGCTTGGTATAAGCTGAAAATCAATTACAAGAAAACAAAAGTATTGGTCTACAGTGGAAGAGAAGAGGCAAAGACCAATCTGCTGAAACTAGAAAAATCATAATAATAATAATAATCTTTATTGGCCCCGTTGGTTTGGATTACAAACATAAGGCAGGTCAAATTATAAATTAAGATACATAGTTCAAAGGTAAATTGGGTACATAATCATGTATAAATTTACAGAAAAAAAAAGAAATAACACGGGTTTTGTACAAAATGGATTAAGGAGATAGTTTACTTACGATAAATATTCTAATACTTTACCATACTTTACTAAATACCATAAACTTGAGGAGGTGAGGGAGATCTACTACTTGTGTAGCAAAGTGACCGAAGATGGGAAATAATAGAAGAGCCCAAGCAAATAGAGCATTCCTTAAAAAAGGAGTCTTCGTACGGCTGAAAATGTATGTATTAAAGACAGGAAGCAATTTATTAGGACTTATAATTGGGGCTTTTATATATTATATTTATATGTTATTTTATAAGTAATATTATTTATATATTATGAATGTTAGGTAAAGGAGGGAGAGGAAAGAAAAGAATAGGATTTTTAGGTAAAATGAAAGGGAGGAAATTGTGAATTGAGGAGGGGTGAGAAAGATGGAAGGGGAGGCTACTGGAATTCTTCTTAAGTACTCAATGGAAACCTACCTAAATGGTAGAATACTTTAATGATAACATTTGGGGCATGCCTCTTTATAGTAATGAGGCAAGGAAGATGACAGCATTGGAGAAATCAGGGTTGGAAGCTTTTGAAATGTAGAGCTATAGAAGGATCATGAAGGTCAAGTGGATAGGTCTTTTGAGTAATGTGGGTTCTAAGAAAATTAGGAGAGAAGTCTTTGAAAACCTTGGGTATAGGGTAAGAAAAATGAATTGGCCACATCATGAGACATGAGGATCCAATGATAATTATCATAGAAGTACTGGTGGATGAGAGGAATGGTAGAATTAGACTGTGGATGAGATTCATAGATTGGCGTATGATGAAGGATTTAAGAAAGAAAGCAGAAGAATTTTGAAGGTGTTTAAAGTTAGGGCAATGGGAGAGCTGTCTTAAACCAATCAAAAATGGTGATGATGGCTCTTATTATCATTAGCATAAAATATAATTTCCTCTTTTCTCTTGCTTGGCTGTTGGCATTGCTTCAAAAGATACATTTTTTACTGATAAGCGGTGGTGTGACTCGTGTTATGTTACCCAGGGCAGTCCTTGAGTTGGGGACTCCAAGGCCCACTGTGCTACTGGCAGCAGACTGCCGTTTTGCCCTTAAGTGGACCTAGTTCACATCCCACTTCTCTCCACCCCTCCTCCTCCTAGCTAAGCCACTGCATATAATAAGAAAGTAAATTGGCTACTGGCTGTTATTTTCAGATTTTACTGGTGAACAGAAGAATTGTTATCCATCCTTTTGATGTATATTTGACCAGTGGCACAGCGAGGGGGGTTTTGGGGGATAAAACGTCCCCCCCCCAGGGCTCAGGCAAATGTATAAGTTTAATCTATTTTATTTAATTGGATTACTATTAATTATATAATGGTGTAAAGATTAATAAAATATCCCTCAGAAGGCCGCAAAACTCACCATTTAGAACCATTTATATTAATTTTTTTCCGGCGGAAGGCCTCCGCACCTCCCCCTAACCCTGGCGGGTATGCAATACCCCAAGCACCCCAGTATTAGTTGCGCCTGAAACCCCCCCTATCCTTTATTCCTAGCTGCGCCCCTGTATTTGACTGCTCTTTACTGCAGCCTGAAATTCTAAAATAGTCTCGTCAAGAATTTAATTTTTGCTAATCTTTTAATATGGAATCTTATTCCTGTCTCTTATCGTTGAGAGCCATTGTTTTATAGTCTCTTTCAGTGACTAGGCTTTGCAATTATGTTTTTCAAATGTGGTTTATAATAGCTAGCATTGAAATCTTGATTGATAATAATGAAGTAGAGTAAATAACAGTTTACATCATCACTCACAGGTCTTTTCTTCGGTGCACACAATGCCCAGCAGTAAGAATATGGCGATTGGAAATGAGTGCTCCTCCACAAAGAAATCTTGGGCCAGCATTAGCGTCCCTCAGGTTTCTATACGCCAAAGCTGCTAGCCAAGGCCAGGCTCCTGTTGGGTTCAAGAAACAAAAGTAAAAAATCAAAGTTATAAATGTGATAGGAACTTATGCTGTCCAAAAGCCAGTGTGTCTGCTGTTTACTCCAAATGCAAAAGGATTAAGTTCAGGAAGATATCTTTCCTTTCTTGCTAGGGTTCCATCATCATTGAGCACAAATAAGGGATGTTGTCATATATCCCTATGCAGCAGAAAATGCACAAAGTTGTGAATGAGGTAACACCGTTTGTTTTCATTTTTATTTAATTTTCTCATGTTCTTCAGTTTTTTTTTACAGTTTCTGGTAATCTATGAATGAAGGTGATATACAAAATGGTCTTTGCTTTCAAATGTCATAAAATTGTGATAGAAATAGTATAATAATGGACTAATGAAATTTTTTGGCCTATATTTTTTCATGAGGTTAGACAAATTTTACATTCTCAGTAATAATGCATCCATTTCTAACGTCTATTGAGAATTCAGGTATCAACACTGTCCTACTAGATTAAAAAAGACAAGTTTTTATCTCATTAATAACTTTTCTGTCTACGCTGAATACTTATTATTATTTTTACAATTGAATTTTTTATGGTGTTATCTTTCTAGCTCTTTTCATTTACACATGTTGGAGAATCTTCTATTTTGAATGCTATCCTCCATTTCCTATCTGCCCACATTGATTATTACTTTAGTATTGGTAAGTACCTTTATTAATTCATTTGATCTTCTGTGATCAGCACTGCTTCATACCAACATCCACTTCAGTATTTTATTCAATTTTTGTCCTCTTATCCTTGTTTTCATATCAATGTTTCAGAGAAATTTTACATTTTCTTCTGAAATAAGCGTCTTCTCTGCAGTTATTTAACCCTTATTGTGAAGCCTACTAATAAACATCATAAATTCAGATTATGCACAAATGAGCATCTACACCCAGGAGTGACCTCTGATGATGGCACCTAGTGTTTCAAATTATTACTGCTCTCACATTTCAATTTCTGAGATTGGTTCATGATTTGGCTTGACAGTGAGCAATTTTAAGGAATGTGATTTGTGATAAGTGTACGTAAAGAACCTTTTTTTTGTATGTAATAGGTCCCATATGATACAGACCATAGATATTTGTTACATACCTTCTTATTTTTACCCTTTGACTGTGGGAGTACATGATTTTAGCTACCAGCCTGGACCCCCTCCCCCGATATATAAAAACACAAATAATTACTTCGCTTCATAAAAGATTAAAAAATATCGAAAAATTATTAATTTACAAAATATTTCTTTGAAAAATGAAGTTTTTTTTATTATGAGACATATAAAAATTAGTTTAAAATCCTCTATTAAGTACCCTGTATTACAAAAATTACCACCCTTGTTTTGGACCCCACCTGAAAAAAATTTCTGGCTACGCCACTGGAACTAAGAAATATATTTCCCTCTAGCCTGGCCGAATGTCTTCATTGGATTGAACCCTTATAATATGGGGTAATCCTTCCTTCTTTCTTGTGAATGGATGGGTACTTGTTGTGGCCATATCAGCAGTGTGGAGAGGGAAGGAAACACTAAGAAATGGTAAAGACAATGATAGGAAATGCTGGGAAGCACCCCCTGCCGTGAGGGCAGGCCAGGGATAGTTAGGTAAGTCCCTTTAGCGATCCCTACTGTGAGGGAAAGTGCACTTGGGCACTACCCAGTTAGCAATAAAAATTTTGGGAAACTGCCATTGGGAGTAGAGCAATGGTCAAATGTTTAAAAACGTTTTTCCCTTGATCAGTGTACAAAACATTTAAAAACGTCCCCACAGTCAAAGGTTTAATAATTATAATTTGGTTTTTGCTTAAGATTTACTATTTTTGTTTACTGCTGTTTACTCCAAATGCAAAAGGATTAAGTTCAGGAAGATATCTTTCCTTTCTTGCTAGGGTTCCATCATCATTGAGCACGAATAAGGGCTGGTTTCACATATGTATATCTATGTAGCAGAAAATGCACGAAGATGTGAATGAGGTAATACCTCTTTTCCGTGGCAATGAGCAACTATGTTTCAACTGTATTTTATGTTTTCTATACTGCTGTGAGTAATACCTCTTTTCCATGGCAATGAGCAACTATTTTTTTGTGTGAATAGTGCTAAAAACAAGAAATATCCTTAGTATTGATTCAAGGTAATTCATGTGCATATTGTGGTCTTCTGATGGAGCTATTGTCTCTGTTGGAAGATTTAATCTGGAAGATCTACTTTCCTATGCATCATGCATCGATGAGATATGAATTGAAACACTTTGCACTTTCCACATAAAAATTTATTAAATATTATATAAAACTGACTGACCAGACCAACGGTCAGTTTAAAGTTCCCAACCCTCCTTTCCACCCCACCTTCCACCCCCATTTCTCAAATGTTTGCGAGTGTGCAATTTGTGTATATATATTGGTATGGTTAATTTCTTGGTTTAGTCTTGATAATGCTGCAGTGCAGTGAAACATGTCGACTCAAGTGTAATAAATTTTTATGTGGAAAGTGCAAAGTGTTTCACTTCATATCTCATAATGGATCTCCACAAAGTATCTGCCTTATCCATCCAATTCATCATGCATCGATATTTTCACTTACCTAGCTGAGCATCGGCTCCTCCCACAACTCTGAAGTGCGTGAAGTTGCTGAATCCACATTGGATTTCATTTTCTTCTTCAAATCCTGAAAGGAAATATAAGGGATTTTAAGTGTGTTTTTATGGACCGATGTCAACGGATGTCAGCGGATCAAGTCATTTTTTAGCTGCTGCACTCACTGTCTCCAATTACCGGGGTGAATTTTGGCTGCAGAATACATTACTAGTAATGTTTTTATGGTATTCAATGTACTTCTATGGGTTTGGCTTGAAACACCTGAATATTTATTCTAACACATACTTTTGTTCAAGAGATCCAGGGTTGCTGAAAAGTCACTAGATCAGGATTATTTTGCCATCTGGCATCAGGCATTTTTGCATCATAGTTAGTTGTGAATGTGAGGGTAAGTCCCCCCATGGACGTACCCAGTGGGGGGCTGGAGGGAACAGCTTCCCCCCATCCGCCCTTTGGGAAAGCAAAAATCGCAAGTCTTTTAGGAAAATCAGGACTGGATTGAAACAAAAGTTTTCAATAAATTTTCTTTAAACCCACGAAAAATGATATTAGTATAAGACGTGCAACTTAAATAAAAATATTTTTTTTTTCAAGGGAATAATTTTTAAAACTGACTAAGGGCTGATGCAATTTCCTTCAAATGTTGGTTTAATTCTCATATTCCATGCTAAAATATTACAACTTGAATGACCGTGGCTTGCCCATCCCACCTCTAGTTTTGATCCTGGGTATGCCCTAGAGTCACCCTCCTGTGGAAATACTAGTGAGAAAATTCCACTGAGAAAAGGCAACTGTCCTGACCTGGATTTGAGCATAATGTGGGTAGAATTTGATTTTTGTTTTGGTCCCAGCGATTGATTTTTGCCATGACCTGGGTCTGAGGGAGTATGGAATATCCCCCTGAAGAGAGGGACGTTTTTACCCTAGGGAGTGCTATGCTCTACAAGAAATTCAACTCAAAATTCTCTCATGTTCAGTACTTTTAGCCATTCATTGGCATATAAACTCCCTTTACTGCTTTACAATGATTAAAAAAGTATTAAACTAATAAATTTAAAAATATTTAATGAAATTTGGAGGGTGGGGTCACGGTCCCTGTGACACCCCTACCTAAATCCGCCCCTGATTTCAGGGTCATGCCCCTTGAGGCCAATGGATGAGAAGGGTTTTCCAGGACCCTGACCCGTTTCTTGACTGACCTTGATTGGGGATCAGCGGCAGGGGAGTCGTAGTGGTGGTGGTCGTGGTAGATGAGGTGGTTGTCGTGGTCCCTGGAGTGGACGACGCTGCCACTCGAGGGTCTGGGCAGCACACCTTGGGCTCGAGGCCGTCGTATCCGCAGATGGCTCTCCTCAGGTACGCGGACTCCCCGCTGCGGAGCAGGCGCACCATTGGGGGACACGTCCTGAGGACAAGGCACGTCCCACTCTCATCGGAGGGCGTAGTGCAGACAGAAGGCGACGGCTCTTCCTCGCGGATCAAGTGGCTGCTCTGGTACGCTGTCAAAGATTTAAAATATCAGGGTTTGATATCAGAAGTGGTATCGGCGATGCCATCAGTTGACCTGATGACGTTAGCTTTAGATGCTCCACAAGAAGGGAGATTTCCGCGTTGTGCGATGAAGTTCTTCATTTCCGGTTACTACCGCATCGGTTGCTGTGGCGATGACAACAGTTTCGCTGACACTACTGCTAGAGTCTTCCGGGCGAAGGGCCCTGTGGCCGCCAGTTCTTGCAGTTGTTCTCCCCAAGAACTGGCGGCCACAGGGCCCTTCGCCCGGAAGACTCTAGCAGTAGTGTCAGCGAAACTGTTGTCATCGCCACAGCCACGGTTACGGAGCTCTTTGTAATGAGGGCGAAAATTGTGAACCAGCACTTGAAAACGCTGACACTAGTAGCGGCGCATTTATGGCTATTAAGGCTTGTGGGGTTTTAGGCGCAAGTAATACTGGGGGTCTGGGGTTATAGAATTCCCGACAGGTAAGCGGAGGTGCAGGGTCCCTCTCCCACAAAAATTTTAAGGTGAATGGTTCAAAATAGTGAGTTTTAAGCAGTGACGTCATGGCAAAATTAACAGTGCCGGAACGCACTTTTCTTAACTTTTTTAGAAGTGAAATGTTACTTTGTATGTTTTTTTTATTAAAAGTCATTATTTACGTTTTCTTACTATTTTTTGGTTACGAATGTATAAATAGAAATCTTGAGGCAGCAGAATTGATAAATGTGTTACTTGACTATGTCTTTTGTTAACCAGTGCCGGAACGGCGTATTCTGGAGCGTTCCGGCACCATGACACCCCTGGTTTTAATGCTTTCTGAGGGGTATTTTGTTAATCACTACACTATTCAATAAGTAATATTAATAAAATTAATCCAATTAAGTAAAATGGATTTAAGTTATAAAATTCTCTGGGCTTTAAGGGGGGGAGGTTTATCTCCCAAATCCCCCCTAGCTGCGCCACTGGATAGTAGTGCCATCAAAACTGATATCATTGCCACAGCAACGGACGCGGTAGTAACCGGAAATGAAGAATTTCAGAATTTGCTCCGTGTCTACAAAGGAGCTACACTAACAATTAGCATCATTTCGTTGAAATCGCAGATATTGCGTTGACATTGGGGGTTGTTGGACTCTTGGGGAATGTAGGCATTGGGACAAGCAACCAGGGCGGGCTCGTGGTGTTACACTCTTGAGGTACTACGGGAACCAAGTCCGAGACTTTTCCGTCCGCACTCCTCGGGAGGGTTGCGGAGAGGAAGAAAAAGGGAATGAAGCGCCGCCGCCGCGATAGGAGACCGACGACGCCTCCAGGTTAGGAATTGGAAAGAAAGGGTTTGGGATGGATGAATCCCGCGACGTCATTAAGGCGACATGGTCTACAATTAGCGAAACCAATCTTTGCTGTTCCTACAGAAATGAAAGAATATTCTATAATTAAGAATACTCCTCTGATTTTTTCCCGTTGATGGGGAGTGTAGGCAATGCGCAATATGTATTCAGGTATTTAATGAAGAAGTTTAGTCCACTGAAGCATTAGTTTTACGTTCGTTTTTAACATGGGACCCCATGTCTTGGAGTAAATTTGGTTCGCCAGCTATCGATGAATCTCTGACTTTTTATTGCTATTTTTATTAGCGTCAGCAAAAAATTTATTTCTCTTGGATTTGGGCCGAATACCTTCCTACTCCATCATTATGGATCCATCTCTACGCGAGATAGCCCTCGGACTACTCTGGCGAGGAGGAGGAATCGCTCTTTCCTATTCACTGATTCGAGATGATGGTTTAAGGCTACGTCGAGTTTTATCTTCATGAAAGCTAATTGTTAGAACTCAATTAGCTAACCAGGCGACGGGGACTTTTCTCCGTGTGTTGAAACCCTTCCATTTGGCTAGATTATTTATTCTTAAGGTTAAAAGTTGTAAAATTAAAATCACGACTTTAATTGGCTCACCTCAAACTTCTTAATTTTTTTCTCGCTGGAAATTTTTGAGAATTTTGAGAGAGTCACGCTTGGCACTACTTTGAAAGGAAAGAGCCGCGAGAGATTGAAAAAAATCTGAGAAAGGGAAAATTAACGCCAAGTGTTCCAATTAACTCAAGATTTCCATTGTCGTCCCAACCTTTTACCCCTGTAGGTTTGCTGGGCTCGTAGACACGCAGCTGAAAATCGATAGCCCAACCCTCTCCCTCCACATGAAGTAAATTCTGCGCTTCCCTCTATTAATTCCACGAACTAAATTCATAGGAGTGGCTTTGCCATGGAATATGGGTCACGGAGTGTTTTTCTTTTTGTACTTGCCTACTTAACCTCACTTGTCTCGCCCGATAACAGAGAGGTCACGATTGCGAACAATGGGTCGTGTGCGGAAGTACTTCTCGTTGACCGCCAAGAAACTTCTATCAATCAACTGCAACGGATTTGAATATGATAACGTGTACTAGTATGGTATCATTTCTAATGTTTGAGTTTCTGTACAGATTCTTAAATAATAAAGCCCCCATATACAACCAGCTATGACTCCCATGCATCGCTATAAGTTCCGCTGCATTTGCCTCCGAGTTTTTTTCCGTATATTTACTACAGCGTGGGATAATTATTTTTACTTTTGATAATGATTTTAATTTTGAATGTAAGAAATCCAGTCGTATTTTACCATGCGCTTTCAGCATTCAATTCTTTTAGCATTCAATCGAGATTTGTGCCTAGTGTAACTACCTTTATTAAATTAAACTAAAATTTACGTGATTTTAATGTCCCTTGCTTCCTTAAAAAAGGTAAGTGGATGTGTAAATTACTTTCTGAATCATTTCCTACTTATTTCATGAAGTATCCTTTAACGATGGTGCTGTGTGCTGTATTTGATTCACAGAGTTTTATTTTGTGAGGCAATACTTACGTGATAATTTTAATTTCTGGCGAAACGAAAAATTATGGGCACCTTCACCACATTTAAGCATTGCCGATTGTGAAAAATGTGGATTTGACCACGTTTTTAAGAAGTCATCTGCTATTCTGCTTGTTTGTCCTTCCGGGTACATTCTTGATACTCAAAATAACCCACTTCCCGATTAGCCATCGACTTAAAATTTCCAGCACCGATCAGGACCAGATGACAATGCATTTGAACGCTATTTCATGGTAGCATGAACCAACATTTTCGACAATAACATTTCTATTCATAGCTCGGCTGCACCATAAGTGTTGACGATTTAATTCTTCGCAACTAAATAAGGTACCCTCTGACGCAACGGATAAAACGTCTTACAGGAACTGCATAGATTTCAAGATCTTAATTCAAAATATTTATCTAAAATATTATTATAATTTTACAACTAAAAATCCAAGTATATTATGATAAACTTATGTCATTCCAGTCTCAAATCAAAGCGAATGCGCTCATCGTTTTTTTATTTTGTACATGTAATATTTTATCGGTAAAATTTAATTTACTTTGTTTACGCAGGACATTTGGCCAAGGCAGGGTGGTTTATTTTCATCGTATTAGTTCGAATATAAACGTGGGTTCATAAGGGAACTATGTAATTAATAATATACTCCCGTTTTTTGATCCGTGATCACCCGTCTAGATATAAATGCAGTGAAAATTCGACTGCCTTTACCCTATTGTCGATGAGTTGATGACGTCACGTGCTCTCGTTTCTTCTCTCGCGTAATTGTATGTTTCAATAAGCTTCTCATCTGGTTCATTGTTGCAAACACTTTTGTGAGCGATTCCTTTCCCTTTGAACTAGTTCTAGGTTCTATCTGAACTAGTTAGTGAACCGGAGCTAATGGCCTCACCAAATTTTGAAAAGTCGGCGGCAACTTTCCCGTTTTTTTAAGACTTTGAGAAAATGTGTGAATAAGGAAGGATTTTTTTCGTCGTTACTCATCTTTTTCTTTCATTTATCGTATTCTTTTAACGAATACGATAAATGAAAGACTTACGTTACGTTGGGTCTGAGTGAACGCCGCTGCAAGTGCTGTCGCTTGTTTGTTCAATACGGGGGTTTATGATTGTTACTCTTGGGGGGCTGTGCCTCCCTAGCCCCCAGTCACACTTATCATTTCTTATAATTTTTGTCTGCAGTTTTTTCTTTTGGGATCGTTTTTATTCGTTGATATTGAAGTTACTTTAATTGAATCCTAGGGATACCAAACAGTTCTTTGCTTTTAGGCTTTCTGGCTGTTACAAGATGTGGACTATTGGCTGCCACAATGACTTTGGTGTCATTAACGAGCTCCTCCGAGATTTGCAAATTTTCATTACTATCGATTTTTTGGACAATTTTTCCTAGAGTTTCAGACGATTTTAGAGGAGGTAAATTCTATGACTTTTTGTCGTACCTTGACTCGTTCGCCCGAAGCATTTGTATGAGTTAGTAAGTGGTCCGAAGACGGTTTTATACTATAGGTGTCAGGACACGTTGGAAATAATAATAAAAAAAGGCATGACAAACTTAATTTCCTGTGCATGCTTTCAAGAATCCATCGGTTTTTCCCGCAGTATGCGAGGAGAGTTCCGCTGATGTGACCCCTTGAGAGTGAATAATAGTGCTCCTCATGATGTGATCGTGCTCTCATTGAGATGCGGCTGACATCTATTCCGTGAATCGCACGGTCAATTCACGGCCAGAATGTGGACGGTTGAAGAATTGTCCTCACCTTAGCTGGTACCTGTGATGTTGGTTCGCAGTGACCGTGATTCATCATTCGAATGTTTACCTCTCGCCCGAGCTGGTTGAAATGTTGTCCTTGGTTGGACAGAAAGGACAACTCTATCGAGGGTCGCCTCTATAGTTACGCAGTATTTCACTGCCCTGAGTCTGTGAATTATACTTTTTTCTGCTCACTCGCTGACCCGTCGCCGTGGAGAATCGTCGGATGCGCGGTGAATTGGTAAGCGTGCTCGTTCAACCGTGAATTGGCGGCTTTAAAGCCAATGGGAAATAATGTGGTTGAAACTCAAGAGTAAAATTTGATAATGTAGGCCTTGAAAATTTTTTTGCCAACTTTTTGGTATATTTATACACCTTCATCAGGCCTTAAAAAGAAACTTAATACATAATTTTGATAAATTAAGGTTATAAAAATTTTTTTGAATGATAAAATAAAAAGAGAAAAAATATCAGCTGCATATTAAGAAAAACGAAGGGACTAGAATTATTTCACCTTTTTCTCGTTTTTTTTTTTTTGTGGGAAGCCATTTATTTAACCCGAAAATTGGTGGTGTAATAAAAACAGATGGTATGAGGGTTCGTTTTTGTGGCGGGAAACAATTATCAATTGCTTAAAATTTACCGCCTGGTAAAGGGTATACCTACTTCTTCTTGCGATGGTTTTTGTCATCCATAGTTGTGTTTGAAAATATTTAGCGCGGCGACTGTATTTGGAATGATTTGAATTCTACTTCTCCTTGCTATGGTATTTATTATTTTATCCATTGTTGTGTTTGAAAATATTTTTGCGCGGCGATCATATTTGAAATGTATTCTGGAATATTTTGGATTCTGCTTCACTTACGACGCGTTCCTTTTCGTCGTCAACCTCAAAATGTCATTGTATCCGATGGAACTAGGCCAGACTAGGAAATTGCAGCACTCAGCTAAGAAAATCGATCTAAGGCATTTATGCGCGTAAAGATGCCGCCTTGTCAACGCAGACCTTTTGTTACACCCTCGATTATCTTCACTCTCTGCACGAATTTTCAGGTCGAGTGATTTTTTCTTTTAAAAGGAAAATATCAAGTTAGTATTTAGCCACATTTATACTGAATGAGATTGTAATACAGGCACTGTTTAAATACATGAGTTCTTAAAATAATGGATATTTGACTGCTATGGCAATGTAAGCCGATGTGCCACCCAGAAAGTGGTATAATGTGTATGGCATTGGTCATTTCTCATAAATTTATCGCTACAAAATGAGATGGTCAAGGGATTAGGATCGAAATTAATTGGTTGAACCAGGGCTGTCCCTTTGGTGGATGCCGACGGGCCGCACGAAAATGTAATCATCCTGTTTGACATATTATAACTGAAAAGTGGAAGCAATTAAACCTAGTGTAAAACTATTTGTACCTCCTTGTTCGAATTCTTTTCAATTTTGCCTTAAATAATTATAATAAGTTCCTAGTAGCATCCTACGTCTTCTCCGGTAGGAAGATGGTCGTTTACCAAGTATCGAATGGTACTAACTTAATTTCCGTTCAATAAAGTCTTGATTGTCCAAGTGTTTGCTGTGAAACTTTATTTGCCACGCTTCCAAATCCATTCTCCAGTCTTTACGTTTAATTTTTATCCTTTCAATTTACCAGATTGTTTTTATAACAGCACGTAATGTTTAAAGGCTAAAATTAAAATTATGTTTGGTTGATGTAATTTGGAACATCAGATCTGATTCCGCAATATTTGTGCCGTTGTTGTAGTTTGGTCCTGCAGTTATCATTCTTTATTCTTTTAAGTACATTAGGGCCCGTTTACACGATACATCACAACCTACGAGTAAATGTCTGATTCCATGAGCGATTTTGGTGGAACGGAACATGTGCGAATGCATGTATCAAATTAAAACAGGTTCTATTTTCTAATCATGCTTTTCCACAAGTTGGGTAGTTACTCGGTGCATTTTGGCGTTCATTCTCGTCTTCATGCATTTAGACATTAACTCGTGCGAGCTAATGTACCGAGTAAACAGGCATTCAAGGCCTGTTTACACGGCAAATTAACATGCACAAGTTAATGTCCAAATGCATGAGCGATTTTGGTGGACCGGAACGGAAATTGTACGAATGTATTAAACACATTAGAAAAGGCTCTATTTTCTGTACATGCATTCGCAAGAGTTAGGTGGTCACTCTGTGCATTACTGAGTTGATTCACGCGTTCGTGAATTTAGACATTAACTCGTACGGGTTGATGTTCCGTGCTACTGTGCCTTAATATTCAAGACCATTTCTTATTCGTCAAATATGAATATTGCCGCATTATCATGAAAATTATTGACAGAAAAAATGGACTTCGCGAAGCCGGGTGGGAAAAAATTGCAAAGGAGGCGTAGGGAGTAAGAAGGACGGATTAAAACACCAGTCACTGTATACGATTTATTTAAAGTATCGAGATTTATGTCATTTTGAAGAAAATTGCCCTTGAGTCCCGTATAGTGTCGACGTCCTCGTAACACATAATGCAGGTTTTTTCTTTCTCTTTCTATTCCAATTTAATTCGCTGGAAATATTTCAATCTTCTGGAAAAAGTGGAGATAGTGAACGTAACGAGATCAATAGTTGTAGATCAATTACGAATCATTTTCTGATTTTTCTCGTTGTGGTTACGGATTATACGTCTTAGTAATTTGACTGGGGACTCTGAAGAGAGAACTGATAGGAGTCCGATGTCTGTGGCTATGGATGCTTGTCGTGTCTTAGTTGGCGATGGCTCTGGTTTCCCTTCATTTGTTTATTGTGGAAAATTGAAGTAATATTCATCCCTGTTTGAATCTTACGATTGGTTTGGATAAGTGAGGGCAGAGCTCACCCCAAACTATGTTCACGCTCTGTGAGGATGTCGCACATTATAGGTAGGGGGTCCAAATTCTTTTCCTGGTTCTTACTGATAGGATTTTTTTAGGGCGTTCGCAGGTTTCATCCAAGATAAAATATAAACAACAAATGGTAATTTACACATCAAAATAAATAACTTCATTATCGATCATGGTTTCGACACACTGTAATTTTGAAGTTGATGAAACAGACACTCCCACAAATATTTACACCGAGCCAAGAGAGGAGGAGGGGGTTTATAGTGTGTCGAAACCATGGTCGGTTGTGGAGTTCTGCATTAAAGTATGGAAATTACCATTTGTTGTTCATGTTTTGCTATGGATGTATCGCATTTCACGAGAAGCCTGCAACGATTTCATACGTTTCACCCGGGATTTGAATCAAGAACCCTTCGGTCGGCAGCCAATGACTTAACCTTATCTGCTACAACGCTCCCCAATCGAGATTTTAAGGTTGGATTTATACTGAAATTGAAGGTTTAATTAAGGCTTTAGGCGGCATCTAAATATGAAACACGGTCAGAAGCCAAGCGCTCTACCCAGTAAGCCACCACGCTCCCCATGGACGTATTAAAGTCTGCAAAAAAAGAATTTCTGGAAAGGGGTAAAGAAATACTATCTCGGCCTCGGGTAGCTGTTTATAAATGGCGACCAGAAGACCTAGACCTAACATCTCATTCGACAGACAGAGTACTGCTTTTGCATTTGCCTTCGCGCAGTAATTCACTTCGAGATTGTTTTCATCTATCCTGAGCTCAAAATGTCTAAACAAGTCATGCGAATAGAAACAATAAAGCTCTTATGCTCCTAAGCAGCATCGTAAATGTTTTAATTAGTTGGGGTGGCGTAATACGTATAGACTTCAAGTCACTTCTAATGCCATTTCGTAAACATTCGTTTCTGGACGGAGAAACAGCGATTGCCGCTCGATACATGACGGATCTCCTGTCTACTACGTGCATCTCTTTAGCGATGATTTTTCTCAGGAGTTACATCATTTGTTTCCTTCCCATTCTTTCTCGTTTGGTATTTCACGCCGTTTGAACTTACGCTTTACACCCAAGACAAGGTCACTCAAGTCCTATTGCGAAGAATTCAATATTTTATTTTTTCTTTTTCTTTCTACTATGAGCTCTTGCGTAATCCGCCAGTGGGGCCCAAAAGTGAGGAATAACTCCTTTGTCCTTGGCCTTGACGAGCATTATTACTCGCGAAATCGTCGCTGGTTGTCGGCAGCTTTCTTTGCGTTTCGTGCGAATGCGTTGTTATAACGTTAATTCTCGCATTCAATTCAGCTTAAAGCATTGTTACTGTAACGCCCAGTTTTCAGAAGTCTTCCATTTCTAACAAAGTGCTCTCTTCTGCGGCAATTTAAACTAATTTCCCTGCGCCCGATGATAGAGTTATATATTTGAATTAATTTATCTATTCACCAATCGAAGTATTTTTTTATATCATAAGATGCTTTAATTTTACGGTACCAATAAGTTTATGGGCGATTGTTTTAACTATCTCAGTGGAACCAACCAGGGTCAACGATAATGTTGCTTTTCCAGATAGTTGGATTAGATCTTTAGATTTGAAGTGACCCAATAGCGGAAACTAACTTTAAAAGACGATGAATTTGCATAATTTATGTCCCAGTTAGAAATTACTTCGTTAAGGCAGTGAATATCACATGGCACCAGAGATCCCTGCTTGAGTACCTTGAGGAGGGCTCTTCAAGTTCAGCACTCCGTCTGACGGATGGGTCGTTGAGCCGTGGCCACCACGCGTGGTCCCCTTGGTGCCTTTCGTTTGGAGTTGGCTAATGTCGACGCTGGGTTTCTCTTTAGTCGAGTGAATAAGGGGGCTCGTACTGAAATTTATTCATTATGTAAAACTAAAGTTAGAGATGACAAATTCGAAAAATTAAAAATACATAAACTGTGAGCATTTCTGGGTAAACTCTTCTCGGGATTGCCTCCGGGTTAAATTATCCATATTAGCCTACGTTTCGAACTCTGACTCGGGGCTCATCCTCAGGGCTGCGGCCTATATGAATAATTTGGATAGTTTAACCCGGTGGGAATCCCGAGAAAAGTTTACCCACATTATTTGCCGGGAAAACATCAAATCATATTCTGAGTGATTCTGTTTTCACGCAAGCCATCTTCAAAACCGCACCATTCTTTTATGATAACCCTTTCTTTTGGGAGATTCACGTTCTTATTTTCAGCATACTCGATGTTGGCGCTGCGGCGAGGACTTAGCATCGGCGTCGACCCCCACCTCTGAGCCACATTATAGAAAAGAGTTTCCGGCGAAGCAATGTCCATGGGGAAGAGAGCTATGCTTTTTGCGCTTTACGTCCATTCAGAAATTATATACCTCGTTGGCATCCTGCACGCCTCTCTGGCGATGTCTCCTTGTTAGCATTCATGATAATTCCTCTCAGATTATTGTTCATGCGAGCGGAATACAAATCACCGCCACTCTTGTTACCTACACGCTCTTTGGGCATGATCTAGAAGGTAGTTACTCATGGATATTTTTAGTAGCAGCGTCCACTTCATTTGCCCAGTGTGAATTTTAACCACTTCCATTTCATTCCACTGTTGTGAATTGATTGTTTGAGGCGTAACTAGGTGAAAGAGATTCATTATTAAAATTAAAAAGAAGCACAAAGTTCTTCTTTTTAATTTTAACCCTTAAATGGAGCTAAAATTATAAAATCTGATTACGAGCTACACTCGTCATTGCGCGATTTGGCATCGGTAGTTCAAATTCGCTGAAATTACGAGATTAGCAAAGGGTTTATGACTATACTCACGTTGCCGGCTGTATCGGTATGGTCTCTGCGAATGTGATCCGTAAAATAGAACTGCCAGGATGATGATTTGCAGGAGTTTATTGGTAGGTTCCATGGTGAGCCTGGTGTGAGAAAAATAGTTTGGGAAAGTTAGTCGAGATATTCTTTAAAGCCCAGTAGTAATGGCAATTACTGGACGTTATTTCTTAAATAGCCTTTAAATCAAACTAACACCATAGTTTTAAGTAATTGGAAGCAATAAAATTTTATGGCCATATTGATACCAGCATAGACAGAACTGAAAAATTCAGTCATTGAACTAATTGTACGTTAAATAACATCGTAATTGAACCGAACTAAGTATTATGCTTTCATTTTCCACCATAAGTAGACAATACGATTGGGCGGTGAATGAAAATTTAAAATTCAATAGGGAATGAAATGATAAATAGAACCTTATTTCGTGCAAAGAAATTTTCATAAATAAAATTTACCAAAATCATGCTTCGGAGTTGAAAATCATGACTGATGAACAGGTATTATTAACTAGGCAAGAAAGATGCTCGGAATTGGGAAACGATTTTTAAGGAAGTGAGTGCACAGTGATAAAATCAACGGTTCTCAACTTCCGTAAATGGATGCAAGAAGGAGGCATAATTAAGGTTGCTAGAATTTTACTAAGAATTTGAATAAGTATTAAAATTTTCATCCTAGTTAAGTTGGGTTGAATACATTTGTGAGTTTGGTTAATTTTAAACGTATAGTTACGTCCAACTGGCACTAAGAAATGAGAATATCAAAGGATTAGGATTTGGCTTTTTGTAATTGTAGTTATTGCTTAAAGGCGAGCGAAATTTGTGATTGTTTTAATGCTCAACAAAATTGAATTCGTGCACTTCTGATCCGTTCGCACATTTTGGGAGCTTGCGTGGTAATGTAAAGACATGCATGGTTGTAATTACAATGAGACAACCCTGATCGCGCCCTCCCGGAATGCGGATTCCAATTTACGTGATAAGCAAATCGATACTTTGCCTACTTTGAACGCGGTATCATGCTTGACTCTTTACGTTCTTTCCGTGGGAAGACCAATACCAATATTGGTATTAGATCTGAAAAAATGCTTTGAGCTTCCTATACCGCAGATTCCATAAACTCATTAACATGATATAACTTGTTGGAAGGTTCTCGAGTGCAAAAGTGAAAGAGCGTCACTACTTCGCAGTCATAAGGCTACCCTTCAAATAAACGGAAAGCTTTTGGGATCCGTCGGAGAAATATTTAATCCTTGAAGTGCATATAATACACAGGAAAGCGGCGCGATTCGTCAAAAACTTCTTCGAAAGACAAAGAACCGAGAGCGTTATTAGGAGGTTTCACACGAATTAGGCTGGAAGTCACGGAAGACTTGGAGATCCGTGATAAACTTTGATAGCTTGAGCAATAGGGTGGTTTCCTTCATCGAAGAAAACGAAAGGCATTGATTGCGATTCGTTACCCACCATTAGTGTATTCATAATACACAAATTATTTGGTTTTTGAAATACCGGTTTAGACGAATGGCGAGGGCCAAATTTTATCCTCATTTGAAAAAGGCCAGATTGGCGCCCATGCGATGCCACTCCACGTGACGTCACAGGGACCTAGTTTCTACACGAGAGGATAGGAGTTATACATCGTCTGAGGTTACCAATGCATGCAAGTGGCACAGAGCTCAGGGGAACATTTCTTAATAATCACCCATTAAAACTGCCTATGGTCGGAAAGTTTTCTTCGTTTGATAAGGTATTAATAAACCTTTTTTAAGCCAAGCGCTACCAGATAGCATGGTACTCAGCTCGCCGCTAGCATCCTGCGTCGTATCAGCGCTCAGAGCCTCTCCAAGGTCACCTTACAAGGCGGGATGGGGAACCAGAAATGCGTCACACGGACTTTTTTCCCATCATTCCTACTTACGCGTCGCGTTTTCGCGCGCTTGAAAATTTTCACTTTTCATTTAATCGCGAAAAATAGATATCGTCATTTAAAAATCTAAAAGCGTTAAATACGTACTCCAGGAGTAATAATCTTTCGATTTAGGCAATAAAAAAATAATAGGAAACCACCCTATTAAGAACAGATATATTTCAAGGCCTGTTTACACGGTGCACTAACCCGTGCGAGTTTATGCCTAAATGTATGAACGAGTGAATGGACACGAAAATGCACCGTGTAACCACTCCACTTGTGCAAATGCATGAACAGAAATTAGAACCTGTTCTAATTTGGTTCATTCACACGGACCATTTAGTGCTTTACACCAGAGGCGTTGGAGGTGCGGCAACACCCATTTCCTCTGTGGATGAATGCTTCACGGCAGTGGCGAATCCAGGATAGGGGCAGGGGGGGAGGGTTAAGAATACGATTCTATCTATTGTATTTTGAATACCCAAGGGGGGGGGGGGCGTATAGCTCCTCCTAGCCATCCAACGATTTGATCGCTGGGTTTTTCTCTTTAATAGGAAAATCCTCCAAAATCGTTGGCACATTAATGGCTGATGTCGGGTTTCGCTAGTCAGTGGGCCCTTTCCGCTTCTATAGCGGTAAGGTGTTTTACCCCGTCCCATCCCTTCCAAACCTTTCCCTACCGCAGAGGCGTTGACGGGCTCCTATCGCGGCGCCTCTTTCCTTGTTCCTTCCCATCCAAACCCCTCCCCGGGTGATCGGGCGTATCAGTTGAATTTCTGCGTCCCGGCCCCTGTGTGTTATATCCTCGATGTGGGTCCCCTGAGCCCGCACATCTAGCTCCTTCTAGCCCCTCCCTGGATATACCTCTGGATTGTAATATACCAAAAGTATGTTAAATAGGCCCTAAGTTTAGGGCTAATTTGTATTTATATCCGTGAAGGAAGGTAAATATGTAGGAAAACATAACTAAACACTTTTGTGCAAAGTGGTAACCGCCAAATAGTTCGATTTTATCTAGTGTGTGTTTCGACCCAATGGGGGAGAGGGGCTATAGTCCCCCCCCCCACCGTAGATCCGCCACTGTCCATGCGTGTGTAGGACAAAACGTCGTGTGAACGCATACCCCAGCAAAAAGGTCCCCCCCAGCCCCTCTCTCGTTCTACCACTGGATCGTCACATACCAAAAGCGTCTAAAATAGACCCTAAATTTAGAGCTGATTTGTATTTCCATTCGTTAAAGTAGGTATATGTGTGTATATCGGAAAATATAACTAAATACTTTTCTTCAAAATGGCAACCTCCAAAACTTTCGATTTTATCTAGTGTTAGTTTCGACTCAATAGCCCCCTTAGCCACAGGAATTAGACATAGATCCGCCACTGCTTCACGGGATTCCCAAAAGGTGAGCTGCTCTATCAGAGCCGACGTGTCAGAGGTTAACTCTGCCATCATTCTCAGGGCGATGAGTGAGTTTCAGTCATTTCGATCAACGCCCTGAGGACGATGTCAGCAGTGGCGCAGCGAGGGGGGGGGGGGTTTGGGGGATAAAACCCCCCCCCAGAGCTCAGAAATTTTTTTAAGTTTAATCCATTTTACTTAATTGGATTAGTATTACTTATAGAATAGTGTTAGGATTAATCAAATATCCCTCAGAAAGCCGTAAAACTCACCATTTTGAACCATTAATCTTAAAAAAAAAAAAAAAACTCCCGCTTACCCTGGCGGGTATGCAATACCCCCACACCCCAAAGTATTATAGTTGCGCCTGAACCACCCCCAAATCTTAATTCTTAGCTGCGCCCCTGGATGGCTGAGTTAGCTGTTGAAACGTTGGCTCTGGTAGAAAATCTGACCCGGTGGGAAACCCGTGGAGCATTCGTCCACATCGTACGCCAGGAAAGCACCAAGCTTTACACTCATTTCCTCTGTCGGTACAATTCTGCGCGAGTTGATCTCCCTTGTGTTGTTTTGCATTCCCTGCACGCCTGCCGGGAAAACGAGGACCACGATTGCAGAAGGCGCGGAGGTGTTTCAATATCCCAGAAATCGATGTTTTCCATCTACATCGTCCGTTTCGAAAATCCCTTTTCATTTATGCCGTTCGCACTTCCTATTCGTATGCGATTTTAAATCCATCGCCGCCTTTCAAAGAAGAACGATCGCGGTGAGAATTTAACTCACGTTTCCATCAAAATTTCACGTGACCTCGTGAAATTCCCGAAAAGCACGGTTCAACGGCAGAATTCACCCGAAATCTGATCATTTTCTTGACATGGAGAGGTTTTTTTAAAGACTTGTTTCAAAGGAAAAAGTCCAGTCATCAATCCTTACGGAAGTCAGTCGGTAGATTAAGGATAAATATGTGCCATTAAAAAAGCCTTAGTGAGCGGAAGAGGATCATGGGGTTCAAATACCCCCTCCGAAGTGCTTGGAAGGTACGATTTTTGGAGTGCTCTGTTTAAGTGATCCCCGAGATATACCCCCTCTCCAAGGATGTCCCCACGGAATTTACTTCTGGGTACGGGCATGGCCCCTAAATATAAAATTTAATGAATTTCAATGGAATGACTTAAATTAGGCAGCTAGAAAAGGGATGGAACAATTTGTAAACATTTTCCGTTCACGAGTTTTTTCCAAATCAAATCCATGTATGATAAATTAAGGTGCACGTGATACCAAATCGTTTACCAAAGATTTTACAGAAATAAAGAAAGCTTTATTGGATAATTTCATTAAAGGTTATTTTAATGTGGTAAAAATGGGACGAATTTGTATTTAAAACTTTTTGCGACTGACGACAGACTGACGCGCTAAAAACTTAGTTTATAAAGATGACGCTTTGAATTAGGCCGTCTACACCATGATCTTATACGGAGAGATCACATCATCAACGTCACGAAAATCGTCGAACCTTCAAGGAAAATAACTGTTAAATGACGCTTTGAATTGGGCCACGAACACAATTTTTTTAAAATTTAAGTATACCGGGACTAGCCTCGGTGATAACTTTACAGAGTCACCCGCAATGCACAAATTGTGCGAAAATTCCACAGAGAAAAAAATCATTCGCCTTGACCGGGATTCGATTTCTCTCCAGCAGTGGCGAAGTGCGTACGACTTGGACTGCAAGTCGTGTTATGAACACTGGTTTACTTAGAGTCCCACTACCGGTAGAATTTATTTAAATACAGAATTTACCGTTAATTGAAGATCTATACGCAAAGCACAAGATTTATCAGATAATTGGTATTAAAAGTAGTAAAGCAGAAGATACTTGGGGAGAAATGGGTCGCTACTCTACCAACGTCACGCAGCACAGCCCTTGCCTGTAATTTTCCGAAAGTGATTATTTGAGCAACATAACCGTATTTATTTTAACATAGTCAATAACTAAATCCCTCTTTTCCAGGCAGAAATCAATGTCAAAATCGGTATTTTAAGCAGTCCACGCCATCTTGTACGCCATGGTTCACTGATTTCCATTGATTTAAAAAACGCCACCATAGCTGAACTGGCTGAAGCCCTACACCGAAAATCAGGAGATTCAGCTTCGAATCCCGGACATGGCGAATGATTTTTTTTCTCTGTAAAAAATTTCGCTCCAAAATCTTATAAATACATATGTGTACCTGGGTGTGGGAGTAATCCGATGATCGAGGAACGACTCACTCTGTCCCGCCCTCACTCCGTAAGAAAAGTGACTTGCTGCCCGGTGGCAGAGGTAGGTTAAGTATCGGCGAAAAAAATCCTCACCCCCTCCCCTCTAACATCTCACGTTCGGGTAGGCGTGAGTGGGGATTCGAGCGGTTTGTTGAGTTATTGTGATGTAGACGGTTCGAGTGGGGGGGTGTTACTGGATTTCCCGCGGCCGTGGAGGTCGCGACCGTGAATGATTCGCACATGGGCGGTAGGAGGCGGCGGTCGAGGGGGTCCTCCACCGCCCCGGGCAGGTCCACGGAACCACGCGTGCATTTTCGCGGAAGGCCGTCTCGTTCGCGTCACCGGAGTCTTCACTTCCCCTGCGGCGGCGGTCAGCGCCGGCCTGCCCGCCTCCGGCCAATTCGCCGTGTGGTTTAGAGGTGGATGTGGTCCTTCCCTCTCTCTTTTTTTCCCATGCGACCGCCGAAAATGAAAGTGGTAAAAGATGAGGCATTGCGGCCGCAGTGAATCATATCGCTCCAAGGATCTTACGCGAGCGAATGAAATATCTTCCTTTATGAGGCTGCCTGGTTTGTTTTTAGAATTTTTGGAATGGTGTGAGTGAGATGTGGTTTGGATCTTCCAGCGATCTTCAACTTTAATGGATCAACATAAGGGAGAGTTTTTAAAAAGTGAATTTTTGCTCATGTATTGTAAGCTTTGCGGAATGTGGTGCTCGGGAATTACTGTTTTTTTAGTAGTTTCTGATAGCTGGAGTATCCAAAGGGGTTGTAAAAAAATGTGCGATTCCGGCGATAGGTCTACTACCATCGCTTATTTTATCGTGCCTATCAGGATCTCTTGGTCCCACGTATATTTAAGCATCAATAGATATTTTTAGTGTGTGAGATGCAAAATATTTATTTATTGAATTACATGAGTGAGATGTGGGTGGGATCATTCAGTGATGCTCACCTTTAATGCGATAATAAAAGAAAAAGGCTTTGTGTAATGAATTGTTGCACTTGTATTGGCAGCTGTGCGTAAGTGCAGCACTCAAGCATTACTATTATTTTTAGTAGTTTCTGACTGCTGGAGTATCCAAAGGGGCTAAAAAATAGTGTGATACCAGCGATCCAGCGATAGGCTTATCGTCGCTTATCTTATAGTGTCTTTAAGGAGTATAGAATAGGCATTCAAAGCAAGAGAATGCCGCGATTCAGTTGAAGAAAGTCTATTTAATATGAATAATTAAACTTTTCTTTGTCTTTGAGCACTTTTTGAGTGAGAATGAATGGTTCTAAAGTACGGATATGGGATATCTTTGGTTATGAACCATTATATATATTTTTAATGGACTATCTCCTAAGAATAATTCCTAAATTCCGGAAAATTAAAAAATAAAATACACTACAATTAATGTGTAGTTCCCTAAAAATCAATCGATTCAGGTGTGATCGAAGGGAATTTCGACGCATTGAAATAAAAGGTTGATCCACTTTTCCACAATTATTTAATGCTTGTGACGCGTTTCGGCTCACAGAGCCATCATCAGGAGTAGTGTACCAGGTGATGGTGCTGTCAGCCGGAACGTGTCGTACGCATGAAAATAACTGTAGAAAAGAGAAACTACCTTTTATTTCAGGATGTATTACCCTTGGTTATGAGAGCAATAGCTCTAGTTAGAGATCAATGAGTGGAAGTATTGGTCAAAGTTTACTCGCGTTTTTCAGCGCGCAGTTTGGCACATGGAAGGGAAATATTTACGAGCGGTCGCGAATTTTATTTCCTGTTTCCGTGAAATTTTGGAAGGCAACGCGGAAAGCTAGACGACTCGGGGTCATAGATCTTTCATATAGGTAGATGGCGCATGACGTCACGTAAGCGTGGTCAACATAAGCTTGTCGTGTATCACGTGACTCGGGTCAGCATCGTGGTGAATACGCGTAGTGCCTTCGGTTGCGATGAGAGATTTCTGAAAGGAATTTGTGTTTCTTTTCACTGCTAAGTTTGTTCCTGTTAAAATTAATGCCGTATTAGCCATGGATATATTTATTACTGAGTTACGATACGTGTAACGCATTGCATGCGCTATTTAATTAGAAAATAAAAAGTATTCAGGGTAGCTCAAGAATCCGGCAAGTAACGGAACAAGGATATTTTCCGTGTTTTGACGATGGAAGTACTCACTAAGTATTCACAGCTATTACTTCCCTATTTCTACATTTAAGGGACCATATCCTGGAGCAAGATTTTGAAGAAAATCAGACAAATAACTTAGTTCGTGAAATAATATTCGAATACCTAATGATCAATCAAGAATAAGAACAAGTAAGATTTATTTTCTATCTATTTTCAACGCATTCGGCTACCTGTACAAAATGTATTTTACAGAATCTGTATGGCTTCCAATTCCAATGGCATGTAACTGTAAAGACTATTTTTAGGCTACATTATGCCTATTTGAGTGTGAGCTGAGGCTGAGCCCTTAATCAGTTCTTCAGGTTCCTCTTTTTTTCTATTGTCCTATGCTAACTGAATCTCGTTTAGACTGTATGGTTTCTGATTGCTATTCTGTTATTTCTAAACCTTTTTTTTCTTGTAGATTTTGTTTAATGGATGCTGTCTATCCTTATTTTGGAATTATATGAAATTGATATTTAGGGGAACACGGGGCGGAACGTGGTGGCGGGTCGGAACGGGGTAAGCGATTTTTTTAAACGCGAAAAAAGGTGCTGCGCAAGCGGCAATAACTATATCTAGCCCAGATTGGTGTTCCTTATATGTTTAACAACAACAGTTTGGACTAGTTATATTTACTCCTGCTTTATTTCGCTCTTAAAATCGCTTGCCCCGTTCCGCCCCGCCACCCCGTTCCGCACTAGGTTCCCCTATGTTTTACCAAATATGTGGACAGCACCTCCAGGGGACGTATATCGTTAAAGGTTTTTTAATAAACAAGAATTTCTTACTAGTATATGTTGAAGCATATTTAATCATTTTATGCGCACAGACTTACGTACGAGAGATGTTCGCGTATAAAATTTCATAAAATCAATGCTGGCACTGTGACTATTGCGGGTACTTTTGTTAATTAACATTCTTAGGATCTTAAGCTATATTTTCATCAATTTGCCCTGAGTAACGAGAGATAATTACCAGATATGAGGAATAATCAGCTGGTTACAGCTCCTAATGTTCTTCTCTGGCTTTGAAAGTCATGCAACATTGGAGATGCCTTTCCTTAGAATTGCCTTTTATCCATTCATGAAGCCCATGGTTAGTTAACAATGACATTCTATTAATAGCTTATTATTGAAAAAAGATAGTACCTATCATTTGTGTAGGATTACTTATTAATGTACTGGATTGGTGGTTGATAGTCATAGTCTATGATTGTGTATACATTCTTTTTCAAACCGAGTAATCTACCTCTGTGTTATTGCTAACTGCTGTCAAATTTATTTACGTATAAAAACGGAGCCTTTGGACGCAGGTGATGCTCTGTAAAGGACACAAACGAAAACAAGCATGTATTCCTACAGGCTGCTTCAGTTGCGCGTAATTGGGGAAACTAGTTCTTAAAACTGAATTGATGTGAACTCTATTTTGCAATCAGGTCCATATATAATACAACAAAACGTAAATAAAAATAAATAGCAAAATAGACACGTACTTCCCTAGCGCTGTAAGTAAAAGTAACATGTCTTTTACCGGAGCGGGAACGATATTCACAACAGAGAATTCAAACGCCGCCATTAATTTTGACCCGAACCACGTGACTCCGAGAGCGAAAGGGGGGTATGTTGGCTACGCGCTCCGGCCGTAAGGGGCGAGGGGAAAGCGCCATCTACTGTATAAAAGATCTATGCTCGGGGTACGTGGCTACTCTGCATTTCAACACTTTTTTTTTCGAAGCGTGGGCTTTCTCTTTTCTGGGATTTCCCGGGATCTGGCCTTCCGCCTACAAAGGCCGTCCTCCACCATACTAATTCATTCAATCCCTGGTTCCCTGTTGTGGAGGACACTTCCCGGTGTCCTATTACATCCGCAGTCTTCTAGAGCGACGCATCCCCTAAATATTGCTACGGAAAAGTTCTCCATTAACATTGGTCCAGGAATTAGAATAGCTCATATATGGACGATTCCTACGACACTTCCTCTTCTTTGTATTTGTAATGGAATCATTCGAGAAGGAGTAATCATGTTTTCCTCGTCGAGTCTAGGTTATAAAAGGCTGATCGATATAGTTTGAAGAAGTAATTGAAGCTTTCCTTTGTTGAAGGCCATGGCTTTTGAGAATACTTGCGAAACTGAAGGAGAAGGAAATACGGATTTTGGATTAAATGAAGCAAGACTGGAGGAATGTGGAGCCCAAGGATAAAACAACTGGGAATAATAGAGGCTCGCAGAGGAGTGCGCGACCTAAAAAACTTGAAATTAGTGGGATGGTAATGAAATTGCTGTAATAGTCTTTAAGTTCCATATGAGTGCTCAATTTCTTCGTCTCTGAGCAATGTTGCTGTTTGGCTTTTAATTCTTATTTTTTATGCTTTATGAAGGCTCTAGTGATTCTTTTACGACGGGGGAAACTTTTCAGCAATTGGTATCATAGTCTTTCCTTTATATCTCCATCACCAAGTGCTTCATCGCTTGGCGTCAATGGCAACTATGTAGTTAGTTAGTGGAAATCAATAAAGCGTTATCATGCGCATATCAATGAGTAAACACGCAATTGAGGTAGCTGCTTGAAACAGGTCCATCACAAATGCTTCCCGTGTTGGAAGATGTTGAACAAACATAGATATGAGTGAGCCATTTTTCAATACCAGCACCTGAGCCTGTTTGCTACTACTTTTCAGTTTTCTTGTGCCCTTCATTCGTCCTGATAGAATGTAAAGTGACATTACTCTCACGTTTCGCCTGAGGTAACCAGTGACTTGCTTCTAGTCTGATTCTAGCCATCGCCACCAAGGCCACGTGTGCTGTGATTGGTGCAATTATATTTTTTCCCGAGAGAATCTGATTGATTGCCTCTGTAGTTTGTGTCTGATGCTTGTCACAGCTTCCGTATTTATGGAGTGTTAAAATAAAACTCACGCGTTTCATTTTAATGACTCTCGATTTTTATGTTTGAGAAAAACAATTTGCCAAGTTTATATTCACAGAACTGCGGACATAAATTTGTTGTATTCTTGTTTCCAAATACAGATTCCAGCTCTAGAGGCCGCATGGTATTATGGAAAGTCGCTTGTTTTGGAAAAATCTCCAAGAACAGAACCCAAATGAAGAAATATCCTGAGTTTTGTTCGGTTGATTGGCATAGGAAGCACTTTAAACTAATTTTTACATACAGGTGAACCTGCAGGTTGTATTTTCCCAAAAGAAAGATCTATATATGCAATCCTTTTACTTGCTAGTCGCCTATTTTGTGGATTTGCCCGTAGCATTTGATCTTATCTTCAAAATAGGCATCTCTAGTCTACAATCGTTCTTTTTGAGCATTTATATAGTGGTTTTATAGCATATATATAAGGTAAAGGCCATTTTACCCGGGGCTCGTCATTACGCAGGTTAGCACTGAAAACATTTGAAATTGCGAGAATGCAAGCATGGAATTAGAGCGGAGCAATTTGCCGTCTCGCATCCACCCATTCTCGCATATGTGCTAGCAATTCACCGCTTTGCTCGACGCAATTTTATTGCGCCTTCGCACGTACGTCCGATTGCGCTATTACGTGCCCCATGTAAAACGGCCGTAAGAAACACGTTCTACGAATTTTTCTATGAAAATATTCTTACTTTTTCGCTCTTAGAACTATCATTAGTTTCTTAATCGAGTAAATAATGAAACAATACTGCGAACTAATTCTCTATTTTTATCCTGTTTTACATAACCGTGTCTATTAATTCATACTTCGGAACCGAACAATTGTTATACAGCTTTTGCTCTTGAATAAAAAGTACAAAGTCGTCGTAGAGATAACTTGACACAGGTAATGTACGGGGCTATGTAAATGCCCCTTTTAGTGTAGTAGTATCCAAAACAAGATAACTTATGTCGTCGTGTATATTGGATAAAACTCATTCCCACCAAACAGGGTGGATGGCTAGAATATCAGTTGGATGGCTAGATGGCTTTGTAGGTAGGGATTCGGTCTCTGAATTTTTAACCGAAAGGTTAAAATTACTTTCCTTCATGAAATTTTTCGAGAATCCTTTTCTAAGAAAAAGATCGTTGGTACCTAAAAGTTTGGATCTTAGTGCGTGAAGACTGGCTGCCCTACTCTCAGTGTATGCCGATAATCACTTGTGCATCAGGGATTAATGAATTGCATTTTGCATGTAATGCACAATTCTGCCTCTTCTTCGTGAGTAATTGCAACTAGTTGACCCTGTTCCGTTTCAGGTCAAGAACAGCTTGCAATCTCCTGTGGAATTATCGATCATCAATCAAGCTGAAGGTATGCGTTGCACTGAACGAGATGTACGTACCGGAGCGTTTAGATGCTCTTCGTCATAAGTAGGTGAAACTGCTTAGCCTTTTCTTTCTCATTGCGTCAATCTTCTGTAAATGTTATAATCATTCGTTACACGCTTGTATTATGCTGAATTCTCAAGCCTTCTGGCGTATTAAATGACAGCAAAACTTTTTCTTGCCAGTAAACTGTAGCTCTTGTCTTATTAATTTCGAAGTTTGGTCGCTCTGTGTTAATGCATAATTATTGAAATGAATTATGATGCATCGTGCCAATCGTATTACGTTTTTGTTGTGTGGACATCGGCAATCTTCTTCGCACCAAGGAGCAGTGTCGTCATTGCTATGACATTGGCCTCGTTTAAGCCATTTGAGTATTGGAATTATATAAATTATTTTATCACAGCAGGAAGTAAAAGTTTTAAATACTGCATGCATTCTTGAAAAGCTCAAGATTGTTCCGGATATTTTTAATGATTGAATCGCCACATTTAAATGGATTGTTTTACAGACTATCATTATTCATTATTTTTTAATTAATTTTTGATTACTTGATTCTTATGTCATTAAGAATTCGTGATTACTTTAGGTAACCCCTTTGTCCATTATTCAAGGTTTACTCTATAGGCTCAAAAACCACTTCTCCAGTGCAAAGTACTTGCGAAGCAAGGAAATTCAGTAGAATCTGACCCCAACTTGTTCGCCAAGTAACGATAGCGCGATGGGTTGAATACCGAGAAAATGTAGAAGCTCCCACTTTCCTGCATTGATTTTGCGTGTCTGTAGTCACGAATTCAGCATTAAAAAATGCCATATTATTCTTCAGACTAAATTATTTTTTCGCTCAAAATGGTGAAGCATAATAGGCCCTAGGTGACCTAGAAAATGTCTCATTAATTGTAAGTGCGAAGTACGATAAGAATGTACGAATTGGGGTATGATAAAATAATTAATGGGATTAGGTAATCAAAACTCAATTTTCGCCTCTCTGACTATCGCGAATGTAGGTTATATTACAAAATTATACATTTAAATATATTTACATTAAAAGCACCAATGACGCTATTTATGATTTCTTTCTATCTTTTCGTAGGCTCAGATGAAAAACCAAATGGTCGATGATGGATTTAGTCATTTTCCATTTCGAGGAAGCCGTGTTTCCTCTCTCATCTATTTTCACATGGCTGAGGCGTCATATGGGTTCATTCGGGCTTTTCCATGTCACGGGAAATAGCATATTGGACGGGTTACCCGAAAACAACGTACGAGAAGTGCGTATTACACCAAGAAGGCGTGCTCTTCCGGAAAGCTAATCTCAAAATAGCATACCGGAATCGTGGCTCTTCAAAACAAGTGCTATGTGAGACGAATACCGCACTTCCGTATTCTCGTGTGATTAAGAAAAAGCTAGTACGGAACTCATACTGAATAAAAGCAACAGCGACTTTCGGCACCTGCATGTGGAAACTAGATGAATCATGAACATGAAAGAACAACTGATGAATCTTTTGTCTAACATAATGGATATTATTTCTTGTCATGATGTTCATTTCGATTATAAAGTCTATATTCATAAAATTTAACGCTCACGAGGAAGGGGAATCGCAAGAATTTCATTAAAATATTATTGTAAGTTGCTCATTTTATAACTTTCTATTTCTATACCACCGAAATCAGCTCTATACGGCCTTCTACATCGGATTTATTAAAATGTTAACAGTTTTAACGTACACAAATAGCCATGCCCTCGTTAGGGGTAATATGTTCAATCGGGACTCGAACCCGCCTGTTTGGCAGGCGAGGACTTCACCCCGGCGCCACCGAGGCCTGCATATCCTTTTTCTCATAATCATCGTGATCTTGAGGTTTCATTGTTGAACTCGTATTTAATCCTTAGCAGCCACTGTAAGAGTTCTAGTACATAATCACGCCGATATTGGAAAAGATATCAATTTTAAACGATAATACGGTGGCTGGAGCTAATGATTCGCTCGAAGTCCTCGTAAATATCGCGTCTCTTTTTATCTCCATGGCACAGTTGGAAACTTTTTGAGGGAGAGCTCATGCTCTGAGGTTTTGCGGTCAGGTGATTGACATCATGTGGTTAATGCGTAGGTTGCATTAGAATGGGATCACCGCCGAGGTTTGTCACTGGATTATCCAAGTGATTCTGGCGACACTAATTATAAATCATTTACTCAAACAACGCACTTGCGTAAAAATAATGATTTTGCGTTTGCTGATTTAAGAGACATGAAAATTGTTGGTGGTGGTTCTCGGGTATTGCTGTGTAGGTAGCGTTTTCACTCAACGTTTCACTCCTCTTACTGGGAGCCTTATCAAGAGAATGGGAGGAAACCGTTCTCGTCCCGAGCTTATAAACATTGATAAAAGAAGCTGTGAAAATCTTCATACGAAGACATGAAAATTATCTGAGTAGATATACTACTCATGGTTCTTTAAATATTGTAATTTTTGCGATGTATTTCAAAGATTTTGGTTTGTACGGTCTCGCTCCGTATTTTCATGGAAGCTGATAAAAGTGCTGTATTTTTGTAAGTTTGTCTTTCTTTTAATCGCTTATTGTTGTATTTGCAATGTAAAATGCATTCATTCGCTGACAGTGCCTTATGCTGAGTATAGCCTTAAAACTTCTCTACCATTGTGGCGCCAGACTTCCTTTCTTTTCCATAATTCAACAATGAACCCCCTTCTTCATCGAAAACCCCTTCATAACTAAAAACTTTACCATGCCAAAAGTAATTTGAAAATTTCAAAATACAGAAAATTCTTACGAAATCACGACACAGTAACGTAAAAAACAATCAGACTTTATAGCACTGTGTTAAATCATGATGTATGTACCCTTATCTCAAGAAATATTTGTCGTATACGCATGATAAAATAGTAGTCAGAACATAACGTCCATAGCGTAATTATGCTTGAATCCGCGACTCCTACTTGCTCTATGAAAGTTTCGCAACTTCCTCCTAAGACTGAGCTATAATACATTCTGGGATCCGGTTTACTATCTAGAATTAGAATACTATGCTTGACGACATTGCGCGTCCAAGGACATTCGCTCGGAGTGGGTCAGTGTGAGACTTAGCTATTATTTTGCCTTTCTTTATTGATTTGTCTATCTTTATATTGTTTCCAAAATAATTTGTTTTGTTTGTAGCATTAAAAAAACACTTCCACTATGAGTTGTAATTTAAAGTTAAGTTGCTATGCCAAAAAAGGTTAGAATGAAACTATTAATTTTACTAAAATCATTGCACGACACAAAGTATATCAGAGTATGAGATGTCTGCAATAATTCGAGAAATCATTTGTAGGGTTAATTACGATGTTTATCCCAATTTATGTCTTATATTTCCGATGCGTGAATGAATGAATCCTTATTACGATATGGGGCGATGAAAAGTTGTCGTTGGCATTACTTACGAGTAATATGATATTTATCCGTATTTGACCTTTTAGGAATGACCTCGCAATTCTGGAATAAGATTTTTGAAATGGGCTTTGTTTGTTAGGAGTTTATTTTATTAAGTTGAATTACTTTATTTTTTGGAGAGGAGGAGATGGAAACTTTTTTTCAATTCATTGATTACTTCTATTATCTGCAACACATTGCGCTCTGGAGAGCTGTCATTGGGTACCGTTTTTGTCTTACGGTGACGAAATATCGATTGATTTGTCTCACGCTCTACTCTTAGATCATCTATATTATTGTAGGCAATTTTTATAAGTGTTTGCCTGTATCGGTTTGCCTACTATCGCCGCAAAAAAAGATAGAACGCTGACCTTTAAGCATTTGTGTAAAATCCTGCCGAAGCTCCATAGAGTCATGCCATATATCATTTTAGTCATTGTTTATTCGACTACAGCAGACTCAATTAATATTGTTTGAACGTAATCGTTCAGCTTCTACGGTTGAAAAAGTGAAGAAGAACATGCGAAAAACTATGAGAACGGCGAAACGGTCTTCTTTTTCTCGTCATGGGCAATATATTTATTTGGTGCATTTCATTATATTTTTTGTAGATAGAACCATCTTCGCATAACAAAATAGGTTTTTAAAATTAAATTTTACCCATTCTTTGATTTTTCAAATTTGGTGCATTTCGTTGAATTTTTTATAGATTTTATATAGATCTTCGCATAACAAAGTAGGTTTTTAAAATTAAATTTTACCCATTCCTTGATTTTTCAAATGCCCGAAAGGTAGATTTCAATATTCGAGTTATAGAGAAGAAAATGAATATCGCAATTACGTATGCTACACGTAAAAAAATTCTAAAATTTTCATGTTAGGAAATGTTTATATCGTTTCTATTATACATAAAATAAGCCACAAAAACGAAAATTGCCCGGCGGCAATGCACTCTACCAAAACCACGATTCGGGATCCCCCAAAGGAGTTCGACAATATGGCGCCATTTTCAATGGCACAATTCGCAAGGGTTGGATAAGTATAATGGAGAATTAAGAATTTTATTTACATGTGATCCCTCTTACCACATCATTATGGCTTCGAATTGTGTCATAAATAAATTCCTTCGTTCGTTAGTTCTGCCTAAAACGAGTGGAAACGTAATTTTTGGGAGAGATTTGTAAGGAGGAAATGTTTTATGACAATAATACGCTTGGAATGTTTTGTGTGGCAATTACTCATTACATTTTGCTGCTATTGTTAACTGATGGCGCTAAAAATTCCAATGATCCTTTAATTTGTTCGCTGTAACTTTTCAAATTAAAAAAAATACTTTTGTCAGTTTTTTGGTCAAGAATTCCTTTGGCATAGAATATATTTCTTTGCGGCTTAGTATCTTCCCGGGGGGGGGGGGAGGGTGGGCGGGGTCATGAAGTTGGTCTGCTATTGAAAGATCTCGAAATTAATCCTCGCGACCTTTATTAATACCGCGCTGAGTTTTATTCTGAGCTATGAGGCCCTAATGTCTCGGAGAATTTATTTGACACTTAATACTTCTTGCTGTCATTTGCCCCTCCGCGACGGGTCCCAGTTATTCACAGAGTCTTCTGGAATTTACCGGCGACCACCATGAAACTTCAGGAATGTTGTGCAGTTTACTTGTCGTGAAAATCATGATTCAATTACTTCCTTCAATTCCTGTATCGTATCCTATACAGCTATTGACCGCAGGTTCTTTATTCATCATTTTACCTCGATCAAGCGAGCGATGGTCTCTTGCGGGGTCATATTTTTATCAAATTTGTTCGCATAGCACTTATTGTTAGATTGTTTAGAGGTCTGCGCAATGGCCCGGAAAGCCTAAGGTTCGTGATTCAAATTTCATTCTTGGGGAGTTTTTTCTCGTGCTAATTCATATAAATTTCACTGCTGTACACACGGTAGGATTGAAATAATAAACATCTACACAATGATGCTTACTCAAATCTTAAAATGGCTATTTTATTTGAATTTTCAAATAAGTCTTAAGATGCTAGAAAGTATTATATTACTAGACTTTTAGAATTTTATTAGTCAATTTTGTGGTATTTCAATAAAATGTATGAATAGCGTGATCACTCCTGAGATAATCCTGCTATGATACTCTTATTTAACTAAAACAATTATTTTTTAGTTTTATTTCAAGAAAGCCATGTTATTTGCTGTTTTAAATAGCAATATTGTCATCCAATTAAGTTTTTTATGGAACTTCTTGTATTTTTCATAGGAATTGTTTAAAATTCCAAAATATTCCTTCGCGAGATTTTTTTGTTCTTCCATTTGTTAGATTTAATATTTTAGCCACTTTATATATTTTCCTTGCAGAAATCCCAACCGGCTTAGCGGGCAAAGAATATCAGTCAGCTGTAGTTTTGTAGCTGTTTTGGTATTTATTAACGGGCGTTTACCTGTTTCTCGCGTAAATGACCGGGTATTCATGATATTATTAGCGTCAGCCCTTGCAGGATTTTTATAGAGTTTATGTGGTACTAAGATCAAGAATGACTACATATAGACTATAAATTTTCGTTCGTAGGACTTTCTTTCCCACTTTTTTGATCGAAAAAATGTCATCCGTGAATTATACTAGTCCCTCGGGAAGTATCTACCTTTAAAACGCGCTTGGCTCTTCATCTCGCCGCAATATTTGTGGAGCTTTTCCATCAAGAGTTATGATCATCGGGTATGTCATAAGCACACCCGACGATATTTACGGATTTTGGGTATTAACCTGGGAGAATTCCCAGGTCCATGTAATAGTATTATGAATTTATTCCACATTAAATTATCTGTTATTCCAGAACTCGACATGCATTTGAAAAAATCTCTCTGCTGGAATATAGATGCCTCTTTGAGAAGGACAACCGTTAAGAGAACGCCCGGCGCGCCGGCATAAATATTATGGGAGGTATACAATATACATTCATATTTTCGGGTACCGAGAATCGGTTTTAAATGCCTTTCGCCCGAGAGAACGATAGAGGGAAAAAATTTCTTGCCGGCCTCGGTGGCGGCGGGGTAACGCCCTCGCCTGCCAAACAAGAGGTCGCGGGTTCGAGTCCCGCCTGGGTTGGTTTCCCCTGTCCAGGGCATGGTTGTTCGTGTACGTTTAAATGTTAAATTTGTTGAATACCCGGATATAAAATGGCCAATATGAGCGGTATTCGGTGGTTTGAGATTAAAGTAAAATATAAGGAGGTAATGGTTGTGTTGCAGCAAAAATATAAGGTTATGTCACCACTTAAGCTAGAAAAGTATAATATCTATTGGTATGGCATTTCGAGGAGGCGACCGACATTTGCGCCATGTGGGAAGATATGTGAGAATGGATGGAGAGAAACCCAGCGTCGCCTTTAGCCTGAGCTTAACGAAGGGCGCAAAGGGGATCACGGCTTAACGTCCCATCTGACGGACGGAGTGTTATGATTGAAATGTCTTGCTTCCAACACTCAAGCAGGCATCGTGCAGTCTATTAAAATTCTCTACCACCGGCGGGATTTGAACTCGAGCTCACGGGATGAGAAGTCAACACTCTAGCCACCACACCAACCCGATCCTTCAATGATATTATTTAGTTGTGAATTTATTATGATACATATTAACAAAATTAATAATGCATTTGTTGACAATGATGCGTGTGGTATGAAGCAATTAGAAAGTAATAGCAAAATGACCATTCCTCATCTTGAAATACATTTTATTCACTTTTGGGGATATTTATTCCCGGATATTTCATATTCATTCACGAGATTAGAAAAAAGAACGCACGGTAGAGGAGCCGGTCATCAACTGTTACGCTGCCAAGCGTGGCGAGAGAAGGCATTCTCGGATTTTTCCCTTTCGTGGCAAGGTAAACAACGTTGGCATGTGGTTTTTCGCTCCAGCTCTTCCTTGGCGGGCTCTCAATTCGCACGGGACAAATAAGGTGCCAAGGTGTTGGTGACTCGCCCGTCTCTCTCCACTTTCGCGTCACTTGCCACCTGAAGTTGGAGCTATTTGTAGTCTGTCTGACCTCAAAATGGCGCGCTCTCCGGTGTAAGGAATATCCCTCTCTTGTACGCGAGATGAGGGAAGGTGATTTATGATTTGGCGGAATTCTCAAAGGTTCGGTATGTTTTGGCTGGAGGTGGGCTAGAGTTGAGATAGCGTGTTTGTGTGCGGTTTGATAGCGAGATCGCAGGGTCGTGCCAAGCGGGAGGTGTACTCGCAATTCCACAGGCGTCTCCATTCGCGAAGGTCATACTTCGTCTACGGCAATAACCTCCCCAATATTTCCGCGAGTGGCGGAATCGATATGTAATATAAGACTTTAATCAATGTATGGAATCTCTTAAGGATATAGAGTGTATTTTCAGACTCAATCTGGTGAAACTCGAAAATAGTTACACAATAAAGTGGCAGTTTGCAGCGAAGTAAATTATGATTTTTTTTATAATAAAATTTCCAGTTTCCTATTAAAGTAAAGGGGGGAATGTGGGTACCCATTTTGAGATTTACGATATAAGTTACAATAACTCTTCAACTAATCTGAAAATTGAAAGAAAGCATGCTGTGATATTTGGTAAATATATTATGTTGTTATTTATATTATTGGCCTACTATTTGATGAGCTAAAAAATTGTTTGCAATAAATAATCTTCGAGAAAATTTCCAATTGTGCTGGTAATATGGGCACCATACCAAAATATGTCGAATTTTATGATACTATATACGGTATGGTACGAGCTTAGTAAGATCTAAAGATTTGAAAGTTAAAGAGAATGCATATTAATGAATGAATACATTTTTATTCAATATTTTTCCAGATTTTGGAGCCAAATATGAAGCCATGGTCATTTTATTAACGATTTGTTTTTCTTTGGGTACAGTATTATCCATATAAAAACTCATACAAGGGGGAGCGCTGTCATTATATTTTTCTAAAACCCTTACATAATGCCTTGCTTTGTTTCAGTTATTTAATGAATCGATGTTCGGACCACCTGTAGTGATAGTGATCTTTAGATGCAGGAGATGGATAGAAAGTGGGAAATACTGATCTTTTTTCTTCTCAAAGTCATATGAGCAACGGTAATAACAGAACTTTTGGTAAGCGGGTGATTTTCGCCGGTGCACTTCTGTCCTCCTCCCACGCAATCAAGAAAGGTTTTCCATATATGGCTATGAAATCAGTTTCTCTCCGCAACCCTTTTGGTGCGAGAAAAAAGCGAAGGTAGTGAAACTGAAATTGCGACGGCTGCAGCTGTATAAGTGCGTAAGTCTCGTATGTTAATGATGCTAGCTATAGTTTTTGAGCTAAATGAGATCGCAGATGTCTTCTACTTGTGCAAAAAAAAAATATTGGAAACAAACTGAAATTGGATGAGATAGGTTTTGTCAGGTTTCTTTTCGCTTTTATCTTTTACTACGGACAATACTTCGCCAGCGCGCTACAGCGTTCCGGCTAGCTTCTACATCTCCACTCTAGGAACACCTTAGCAGACCTGAAGAAGTTAGCAGGAACTCTGGTGAAATACTATCCGAAGTAATGGACACAAGCGGAAGAAAATCCGAAAAACCTATCTCATCCACTGAGAGTCTTCATAGAAGCCCTTGTCATTAATTTTGAAATGCTTAAAATGTCATTGCTTGACATCACATCTGCCAGTCCAAAGTATCAATTTTTAAACGCATTAAAAGTATTAAGACAGAGATTTTGTTGAATGCATTTCCTTTGCGTTGACTTAAATTGCATGACATGTTAGCGTACACTATTCAAACTTAAGCTCTTCGGAACCTGTGTTTAGCGGCTATCTTGGCCGCTCAGGAAAACGGCTGTACACGCCCACCTCTCAAATCACGCCAATAATCACGGTTTTTTTTCAAGTGTTGGTGAGCCATAAGCTACGTGGGCTACCAAAGGTTTCGTGACCTGCCGAAATTCGCAGGCGATGTTATGACGTGGTACTAGCCTTGACACACTTTGAGGATGGAGTTCGGCGAGGGAGGGGTAGAGGGTCGTTGGTGAGGGGGTAGAGGGGAAAGTTTTTAGGTATGATGGCCCGGGAGGATGTGATATAATCTCTCCTCTCTTCGCATGTCCCCGGGCTAGACGGGTTGGAAGAATCGCATGTCCTGGAGACTGAATTGCACATTCATCTTTCATAAACAAGTCCTTTCTAGTGATGGAAAACTCGATTCCTCTTAAAATCGAATTTTATTCCCTGCCACGGACTTTTAGACGAATTCGCCCTTTGCGCCGATGTGTTATTCTATTTTCTTTTGTTTTAATACTTGGATCCTTTCCGTTTGAGTTTTTGTGTGCATTCGTCTACGCACGCCGCGTGGGTCACACCATATACGCGTCGCCGAGGTAGCTGTGACCGACGGCGTGCTATGAGCGGTCAAAAGAAAAGCTCGTGAAATCGCTCCTAATTCTTCGGTCATATGACCGAAACGGCGTGGAGATGAAGTGCATATTTCGGTCATCATGACCGACGCGGTGCTCAACGTGGTAAATGCCAAAGATCAAGGAACTCGACGTCAAGCCTTGATCTTCGAGTTTCGATCAAAACTCGACATTTCTTTTGATCTCAGCAGCGTCACAATGGGCCTATGATAGCGCCATCCGTCCCGCGTGAAAGACTTTTATCAAAGGTCGGTAAAATCGGAAAGAAGGTTCTCGATCATCAAGAAAGCATGGCAATCAGTTGATCTCTCTATAATAGTTAGTGAAGCGAGATGCTTCCAAGCAGCGATCCCAAAACTTTAATGTGCGTGAATTTGTAAATTTATACTACTAATAATTCACGCAGGTATTATTAGTAAATTTTTTGGGATTTTTTTCACTAAGTATATCTAAATGTGTATTTTGAGTGTTTTTGGAATGCTTCATATCCATGTTTTTTGTACAAACTGTATTTAAAAAACAAGTATAGATTTTTTCGATAAATCCATCTTTCGGTTCAAATTTCGATTTTTGTTGAGAAGTCGAGCTTATGATTTATATAATAGATCGATTGCTCGAAAAATCGATTTTGTTCGATATTTTTCCATCACTAGTCGTATCATGTGACAATTTTAGTCAACTAGATGGCTATCTTTAATAAGAGCGTCAAAATTTATTGTAATTCTCCTCCTCCTCTTCTGAATGTGTACTTAATTATTGAGCGTTTTCAATATCATCAGTATCAGTGGCGGATTTAAGGGGATGATCATAGGGATCGTGGACCCAAAACATTTTTTTCAAAAATGTTTAATTTTTATTAGTTTAATAGTTTTTGTATCGTGTGTATGTAAATGCATGGATAAAAGTCCCAAGAGTGAGAGAAGCTTTATTTGTATTTATCTTAGTGAACACCCCTCTCTCCCGGGGGGTTTCCAGGACGCAGGTCATAACTCCCCCCTTTGATGCTGAATCCGCTCGAACCAATCGATTTTACCAACTTCAAATTCAATCCATGTGCTAATAGGCTTATATTCCTCAGTATAGAGCTAAAATAAGTGCTTATTATTGGTGAGTGTGGTAGCCTTTTGCCGTAGAGGGTTGAGCTGTTGACAGGAGGTGGCTCAGAGACAGGAACTGGACCCCCTACCCTGAGTGTGTTAATTTTATACGCCAGTAGCTTGGTCTGGAGTGATATCTACACTCGCCGACTCAAAACAACCTTCGGGTTTAATTATTAAGTGAGTTGTCTGCTTTATTGCGTGAGTCAATATTCTCAAAGTAATGAGCTTTTCCATTTAAAAATTATGGAGTTGTGAACAATGACTCTAGCAATGAAATTTTTCAAGACCCTTGAAGAATGATCCCGTAAATACGAAGTAATTTTTTTTCGGGAAGTGTGATTGGAGCTCATTAGGTCGGAATTGGGTGACGGCATAAAACTTATAAAATTAAAATATCTCTTGAGAAAATAGAGCTGGAGAAAATATGAATTTTAAACTTTAATAATTGCCTAGATAACTGTTTTGAAAAATAATGTGCCGAGTATTCTCGACCGATTGCAAGGGTAACGTGTTTTTTCAACTAGATGACTGAATGATTATTTTCCTTCTGCCCTCGTTTTGCGTATCTTAAGCTGCCGGAGGTGAATCTCTTATTTCTCTAAAAAATAAGCATCAAGGAATTGTTTTTAAAATAGGTCACCCGAGTCACGAAAGGCCCTGATTCACGGAGAGAATGGCGTCAATAATTCTTGACCGTGAAAAAATTGAAACACAAATCAAAACTTTTCGGAATCATCCGATATTCTATTTTACGAATCTCATCTTGCGATCAATGTGCCTATCGATCTTATTCCTTTTATATCATAGATACTTCCAGAATGGTGTGAGATTTATTGTTCAGAAATCAAAAGCTTAATTCACGTGATTATACGAAGTTCGAAAATTCCATCGAGGAAAAGTCTTTCAAATTCGGAATATCCGAATTCGCATTCTAGTAAAGGCTATGGAATTTCCTCTGTGGAATTGTCTCACGTTGGTTTTTGGAGGAGGTGATCGACAGATAAGGTCTTTTTTGCCATAATGGAGGATAGCGGAGGAAGGGTGGAGAGAAACCCGGCGTCGGCATTAGTCAGCTCTTAACGAAAGGCGCCAAAGGGACCACGGATTCAAGTCACATCCGACGGACGGAGCGCTGTACTTGAAATGCCCCCCCACTAGGCACCCGAGCAGGGATGGGGCAATCTCTGAAAAATCTTTGCCACCGCTGGACATTAAACTCTGCCCCCCTGGGTGGGAGACCAACACTTTACCCACCATACCAACCCGAACCTTGTAAATTCGTTTAATGTTTTGTGCAATTTCTTGAGACTGCATAAAAGTACGGCGCTGGATTGTCCGCGGTTATCCCTTGAATGAATTATTTGAATAAGTTTTACATAATTTTGATATCATTAGACTTGGATTTGCGTGTACGCGTACCATAAATACAGTTGTTTTTATCATCATCTCTGCAGAGTAGAGGGTTGAGGATAAACGGTTTCCCCTCTCGTATGATCTGGGGATTCCTATGAAGAATTCTCACCCAGAAATTCCCGTTGTCCTACTGCTTCGGGCGTATTTTCGGGAACGCTATTCAATTTTCATCGTTTTATGTTCCGCTCAGACTTTACCTTAAAACTAGCCTACTTTCATGGCAATTGACTAGTCGTGGTGGTAATATTTTATTGAAGAATGTATAACGTCGAACATTAGCTGCACTCTGGACGTGTATTTTAGAGGTAAATTTGAAATTCATCATCGATGGTTGCATTCGGGATTAAATATGCTTTTTTTTCTCTAAAAGGAAGAGAAACAAGTATAGGTGAGTATAATGAATTGTCATCGTGAAGTTCTCTGACGCTAATCGGCAGAGAATAACTTAGGTGATGACTTCAACGCGTCAAAGGATGTACGTGAGGATTTTTTTGTTAAAATATAATGGAATTTCATTTGGAAATGATTTTCTCTATCGTCATCCAAGTTATGGGACCGTAGTAATAGGTATTACTTGTCCTACTCTTATTGTATCCCCGCAAGCTTTTACCTTTGTCATGGCGTTATTTTTCATGTAGCTAATGTTTAAAAATCGAATCTGAGAAGCGTCGCTCAAGCTAAACCACTAGTTTGCCTTGCCCCGGGATTAACACAATACCCAAGGAGAGAGAGAGGGGTTATTGTTTTGCTGGATTATATCAGAGAGATGTGGGGAGATATCTTTGACGTATCTAAAGGCTAAGGACATGGTGACACGGTTAGAAGTCGGTTCTCTGGGGCAAAAAAAGGATGTGGAATTAGGCCAGTGGACTGCCTTTTGATTGTATTTTCTATAATGTCGCGATTCCCCGAAAAATTAAGGGTTGCTGGAAAACTATTTATGAACCGTTAGCTGTACCCTGGATTCGTTGTTTTTGTGGATGACCTCTGTCTATACCTCCCACGTCATGTGTCTCAGTCATTTTTTGCCCACGATCTTGGTTAAAAGAAAAGGTTTATACAGATTTTGAGACTGAGTCGAACGTATGTATTCCAGACTCTAATTTTCATACGGTACCATAGTTTTGGTATGTGCAGTCTATTTAAGGGAACATCACATCTTAAGTTCCACGAGTCATATCATCCAGTGTACGTCGTATTGGCGTCTACTGGTTTGGTATGTGGCTATTTATTAGGGATGTTGCAATTTAGCTTTATTAAAAAAATTTAATGGTAATCAACATACCTCATTATCGTAAATATAAATAAGATTATATTGGTTATCGGAATTTCAATTCCATGGAAAGTCATTCCATGCATTACTCGCGCTCCCGAATAGTATTTTATCTGCTTGCGGTTTGAGGATATGGGTTTTCAAGGGCTTAAAAAAAGTATAAATTGTGAGTTATGAGTATTGCAGTTGGTGGAAGAGATGGCTAATTCAAAACCAATGTCTTCCTATTTCCGTGATTGCCAATCTGAGATTTATGATCGACCAATAATATATCACAGTGGGGTCACGCTGTTGTGAACGGAATTTTCTGACGATCGCTCGCTTGCTGTGTGAGGAAAATGAGCCTCGGGGACTCGATTACTAAGTGGGTAATCGTGGGGAAAGTGCTCTTGTGTATTCCGGGAGGGAAACCAAGGCGGAGGGTGCATGCATGCAATTCGGGTAATGAATGCGCTCAGCGTAGGAGGAATCGATCCCGAGTTGGCCTACCTATCTGGAATGCATCACGTTTCTTTTGCTCTCGCCTCAACCTACTTCTGTCATTTTGAATTGCGATCAGTCGTGTCGTGTTGCGGAGTCGTAAAATTTTCCAAAGACCATTTAGTTCAATAAATAACTAAGAGTATAAGTGTCTACGTGTGTATGAAAATGAATGTATAATTTTGATGTATTAACAACATTAAGAGTTATACGAGGGTCGTTCAATAAGTCTGTGGAAAAAGGCATAAAAAATCATATTGATTCAATTTTTTATATTTTTCATTATAGTCTTCTTTCAGCCCCATAAAATTTTGTAAGCTTTTTTCCGTGCATTTTAAGCCGAACAAAAAGTAGAATTTTGGAATCTCCTCAAATTAGGCATTGGTTTGGGCGATGAACTCCTCCTTAGATGTAAATCTTTTTCCGCAAAGCCATTTCTTCCAGTAGTGAAATTCGAAAAAGTCACCAGAAGCAATATCTGGTGAATATATGAATTTTGTAATAATTGAAACTTCAATTCCTTAATTTTGACCATTGCAAATGAACGGGTGTGCAATCGTGTATTGACTTGTTGAAGAAAAAACTTTTTTTGTCTCAAATCAGGACTTTTTTCTTGATTTCTACCATCAAGAGGTCTAATAAAGATGCATAATACTCTCATGTTATCATATTTTTATTTTCCAAGTAATCAATGCAGATTATTCCGCATACATGCCAAAATATCGTTGACATGACGTGACCATATTTGCCTCATTCGCCTGCTATGATGCCCGTTTATCTTCAAAATTCCATTGTTTGACCTGTTATTTTGTCTCTATAGTGAAGTGATGAACCCATATTTGATCAAAATTAATGAATTGATGCGAAAAATCCTCAGGATTGCGAAGGAAAAGCGCCAGAACAGCCTTTGAGTTGACCACACGATTGCGGTTATTCTCCAATATGAGAAAATGCGGCAACAATCTTTCCGAAATTTTTTTCACTCTAAAATTTTTGTGCAAACTTAAAGAAATTGTGCATCATGATATGCTTGTGGCCTTACCTATATCGTGCAATTTGATTCGTCTAGCAATTAAAACCATATCGTGGATTTTGTCAACCACTTTGGGGGGCAGACACTTCTACAGAGCGTCTAGAACAATGTTAATTTTTTTTGGTTGCAAGGCCACGTTTGTTTGGTCACTGCAAAAACTCAATTTTATCCATTTTTATGAACAAAGAAAGTTGTCAACAATCGGCTACAACAATGAAACTTTGGGATGGATACAGCCGAAACAGCCGTCTAATCACGAGTGTAACTTTGTAGTCTACATTAATTTTTGATACCAAGAGAGCAATTTCTTGGAGATTCTAAGGGCTTATTGAACGACCCTCGGAGCAAAAGTTTTTAAGAATAATTTATCACAAAATCAAAAAAGAAGCAATTTCTGCTGTAACTTAACAAAAAGGAAGAAAATAGAATTAAGAAACTAGATTTTTGCTTTTATATAAAAATATTATCCATTTAATCATTGTATGATCATCCACTCTATCCATTTTATTATTATACAAAAATTATATCCATTTTCATTTCAAACCCAGATGAAGGTTTAAAAATAAACCGAAAGGATGGAAAACGCTGCATTTCAATTTTTTCAAGAACTGCTCTCCAATGTAATGATTTACTATTAAAAATAGAAAACAATAAAATGAAAAAAACTCATTAAAAAACAAGTTTCGAGTTTAGGAGACAACCATGAACCTTCCAGTGGCGTCGCTTGTGTTTCAAAATAATTGAATGCCGCAAGGTATTACCACTCCGGATAAATAGACACTCGAAAAAATACTAACCTGCTAAACTAAAGGGTAAATAGAAGTTCTCGCGTATGGATTACTAACGAAAATATAACCAGGTATTATCTATTGCCTTGGGAGGGAAAGCACTGTAGGTTATTAAATATTTTCGCTGAGGCAGTTATTAAGTGAAAGACGTCGTTATCGAAAAAAATAAGGGGAAATTTCTCCGAGCCCCCTTGCAGTTCGCATTTGATCATTGAACCACAAAAATCTAGTTAGAGAACGATCGCTGCTGATAATATTATATGTATATAAATTACTCAGGTGAAGAGTAACTAGTAAGAAGTATCCTGCCCTCTGGGAAATTACACGATTTATTCATCGTGTATTTTTGAACATTTCTGAGGAAAGAATTTCTGAAAAGCCTCTGTTTTAGGAGATAATCATGGAATAGCCAGTGTTATAGTTTTAAAAAGTCACTGACAAGGACTTTATTTACGAAAACTCCTCAGAGGAATTATCATCCACCCTAATAAGTAAGGACGCAATGTGGTAGAGTCTCGAATTTATTTCTTTTCATATTCGTAGCACTGAAATGTCGAAGCCTTGGGGAGACTTACCCAGTACCAGACTCCTAAGGTTTTTTAAAAATAATATTTTTGCAAAAATCAATGTTTGCAAAATGCTGTGGTTAAATTAATGGGATTATCAAATAAAAAAGGTTTAGTTTTTGTAGTGGTCCAGAAACGCTTGCCTAGTACCGGACACTTAAAGATCACGTTGATTACATTGGTTATCATGATGAAAATCATTTTACACAAGTATATAAGTTTCTTAATTAGTAAATAAAGTTCATTTTTATTAGTATTTCTTCATACTTGTTGAAAAAGAGGTCTGCTTGTGGTTTGCTTAAATCGAAAGCTCGTTGAATACAGTTTTTGTCGCAACGAAAGATGGGGATGGCGGCTTAAAAAATCATAATAAAACTCATCTCCTGCAGTCTTCTTTTCTTCATTGAATTGGTGTGGATTTGCTTGGCTTTCAGCTAACTCAAAAGCAAATCTTAGAAACTCTCTCTTGTTTATAGGCATTATCTTCTTGTCTAGATATATTAAATGCTCTGCTAATTTGGTGTTTAGATCTTCAGAGAATGCCTTCTTAATGTGACCCATATGTGGCTTCATATTCACGTCCCCACCTCTTAGCTGCTCTATTCTGTGTACTAGCGTACTCTTTAGGACAGAAATGGAGTGAAACTTGTCTAATAGTAATTTTATTTTCCAGTACTTGCTTTACTGCCATTTTCATAGAGTCCTCTTACCAAATACTTTTTTTTCTCCGTAGTCATCGTGTGCGATGTGCTTGGAAACAAGAAAATAAGGTTTAGTGAGCCAACACACTATAGTGATAGTGCTGGGCAATTCACGAATGTCCGATATTGGGCAAAAGTGGTGGGGAGATGATTTAACGTTACCCTAGCAAACTAATGTTTATAATTAAATATAAATTACTTCAATGCATTGTCTGTTTAAGTAGCATTGACACAATCTATAAGAAAACAAAATCTTCTGATCATATTTCACAGTTTTGAAGCTTAAAAATTAGGTCGGCCGGCAGTCTACGGGACAAAAACACATACCTTACTCACTGCTAGTGCAAAACTGGCAGGAAATGGCTGCCTAGTGCGCAGTGACTTTGGGTCGCATAGCTCTTTCAGGGCCTGGGTGCGTGACCGAGCTATCTAACTTATTTTTTCTGAAACACACACTGTCCGGTACTGGGCAGTGTCCAGTATTGGGCAAGTCTTTCCTACTGAATAGGGCTCCAGGCTAGAATACTTGGCATGTAATTTGGATATCCTGGTTCGATTCCAGGTCAGATGGATAAGTTTTCTCTTTGGAAATTTCGTATTTTAGCGCAAATGTATGTCATATTACAAGTTTGAGAGCAAGCATTCTATTCGCCAATCCTCTTGCGGATACCATAGAGTAAATATATTACATATACTTATTATATATACTTAGTCTATGCTGATACCCATGAAACCAAAATAAATACTGTTGTAAGAATTTTTATTACATAACTAAAATTATATTGAAACTTAGGATCGCCACTTTTTCTGGCCAAGTTGCGCCCGATAAAAAATTATTTTCAATCGTTTTATACATATTTCATGTCCCTAAATGTAGAATTGTATTGATTTCTCTGTCCTCTGGGACTGCATGATGGTTCTTCACAAACTAAGGGATTATACTACTTATTTCAAATAAAAATTTCGACCTAAGCCCATATAATCTCCGCGGATGGATGGAGTCCTCGCCGATCTTATACCGCAGTTTTAAATCCTATTCGTTGAGGGAGAACCCCTAGCTGTTGGATGTTGTGATTTGTTTGTATATGCGTATTGTTCGAGGAAACTCGAAAGTCTAAGGCACGCTCAATAAATAAAGACGAAGGATTGTGGTGGCCTAGTGTGGGATGAGCGTATCTCAATACGGCTGCTGATTGCAGGGTCTCGATTTCAAATCCCTCTTGGAAGTGCGAGGTTGCCCAGGGATGGGAACTGGACCTCCACCCTGAAAGTGTGAATGTCACACACTCGTGGTTTGATGTAAGGTCTCTAACCTACCTAACCTAACCTCACCAATCCAAAACAACCTCGAGAGTGAATCATTATGCCAGGTAAGTTATGTGAGTAAATTATGCCTAGTATTTATAATAGTATTTTATTGTTCGGGGGCAAAACTTTCATAGGTATATGTTCCCATACCTACCCGTTCGGCAAAATCTCTCTCAATTTCAGCGCTAATCTTCCGGGTATACGTCGCGTCTGCTGACTATTCATGTCACGAAACTACAAATGCTGAAGGCTACAATATAATGTCTCTCAATTTATCGTTTCTGTCAGCCCTGGAAATATCGTGGGGTTATAATTATGTTCTCCATGTCGCTCTTTAAGATATCTATTCTCAAGTTATTATAATACCGTCCACATCGTCTTGATCTGAATAACATCCTTCCTGAGAATATAATGTCAAGGCATCGCCGTCTCGTCCGTGGGCCGTGTTCCCCTCGGCGCAGGCCTTGGTGACGCGAGTAAACCTCAGACGGAGCGTGTAGAGAATGAATGAAAGCGAGTGACGTCATGTGGTGTTACCCCGGCAACAGAGTTTTTCTCCTTTTTCACCTTCTTTCCATTTCTGTCACCCCTCTACCAATCCTTGTCCCCGACCATCTTGATGCAAGGCCAGAAGCGTGTGGGCTGCCCATTTCTCTCCTTGGTTATTTTCGAAGTAAAAGACTTTCCTCAACTTTTTATCCGGCTCTACTGAGTTTATTCCTCGTTTCTCATCCGCACAGACGGGAAATATCTCAATATATATCGTTCCCGGCGGCTCTTCCTCTATATGCGGAGGAAATATGTGTTAGCTGCTTATGGGGAACGTCTTATTTCATGTTACGTGCCTGGTAGCCACGTGTTTCTTCTATGATACGAGATACGTACGTTTTACTTCATGCTATCTGTGGGTACGCAGTGGGTTATTAACCACAGAATGGCGTATTAGGGTAATATCGGTTTATAATTGGCAATATATTCATCTCATGACGGGTAATAAAAGAGGTTAAAAGAAATCTTGAATCCTCTAAAGTCATTCTCTGTCTAACAATATTTTTTTTTGAGGTATACCGCGGAGATTTCCGTCTTATTTTTTATCGTATTCGGTCAAAAATCGAGAGATTTGTGTGAGGTAGCTCTTCTCTCAACTATCATAACCTTTTCATGCTTATTTGTTTCTTCTCTTTTAGTATTAATGGATATGTTACGAATAAGAATTAAAATTTTAAGCTTTTATTTTCAAATAAAATTTAATAATTTATTTTGCAGCACAAAATTCTCAATACTGCGATATCTTGTGTGGTTTTCATCACCAATGTCTTTTTAAGTCTTCGTTGGGCAGCGTAGTCGCGTAGTTTTTGGAGCACTAGTTTGTTGACCTATAACCTCCGCGTCAAAATTCTTGACTGGATAGGTAGTATCCACTCTATAATCGCACGGAAGGGATGATATTTCTTCTACGTACCTTCAAAATCAACTCAACTCGAGGAAAACATAACCTTCAAGTTTATCCCTCACCATAAACTTTAATAAGCGGTTTGATACAAGGAAAGAATATATTTGATTCATCACGGAATACCTTCATGGAAGCATATTTCACTGTATGCATTTGTTATTTTTGTTTCCTCGACAATATTGGATTGAAACTCATCTTATACTCTATCCATGAGGATTTTATTGCATCTCTGCTTTAGTTGACGTATTTGCGTGTGCTGTTTGTACATTTTAAAATCTGTTGGAGTAATACTGTGGGTTTAGAATAGAAAATAACATGGCTGAAAATGAAAAAAAACTGCTGTGGGAGTTTTGATTTTTCCTTCATGGAACCGCCTCAAAATATTAGTGTGTGTATGATACACTTTACTTAATAATTATTGGAATGTGGATTTTAATATTCATCTCCGAAGACCGGCATTATTAGCAGATGTATCCAATAAGGAGTTAGTCTTGAGCAATAAGTTTTTTACGAGCGCCATGGAATTTTCCTCGTAACTAAGTTTACCGCGCCTGGAAGAGTATGCCAATAAAATTTGATCGGCCAATCGATGAGGCGGTAGTCCCTCTCCAGAATCACAAGCCACAGCGGTTGAGTCATTGACCGCACGCGTGAGCTGTGTTTCTCCCTTAGCTACCGAAGGTCTCCTGAGAGGTCATTTCGTTGCTTTTCTTCCCCATTCGCATCCGTTTTGTCAGTTCGTTGGTGCGATTTCAACTCAGCTTTATATACACCAAGGATGAAATTGACAACGAAAATGTCATTTGGTCTAGCCTGAATTCGAACCTGGATCTCCCGATCTCAGTCTGGATTCGAATCCCGGTTAAGCCAAATGATTCTTTCATGGAGAATATCTTCCTTGTTGTATATAACTTTGCATCCTTGCTCGAGGCTGCGTACAAATTTACATGTTCACAGCAGTCCTCAGCGTCATTTCACCGCAGCTTTTAAATCTCTCGTTTCCCATAGCACCGTCACGGAATTGTTTATCTGCTATCGAATCTAGTTATCCCTTGATCAAGTAAACATTAGATGTGTCACTAGGGAAAAATACTGGTCCCTAAATAAAACTCCCACGAGGAACTCCCGCTGGACCAGTAGCGTCACATACTTCATGAGTTGCGCTGATTGTGAGAGATGAAGAGAGACGATAAATATTTGGCTTAATTTATGGGAAATATAGACTCTATACTGGTATCACTAGTAGTTTACCAGAAATATATTGCATTTCCTTTAATTGCTAATCTTTTAATTTCGCTTGACCATGGTTGATTAAGCTACAAGAGCTGAGATAAAAAATTCATTGGAATAGTTGATTAGTATACTATGCTTTAAACATTAGATAAGGTTTATTGTACTAGAAGAATAATTAACATTTGTAAAGAAAGCATTAAAGAATTTAATTAATTTGTTATTTAACTGTAAGTGTCATTGCAGTATTTCTAACCACGAACTGTTGCTTTTTTGGGAAGGATTGCCTGAAGAATGTTGAGACTTCAGGGCTGTAGAATATTTGAGACTTCAGATCTGATGAAGTGGAAGCGCTAGTGGAACTGTAGGAAATGGAGACAACTTTACCGCTAAAATGCGAACAATTTCGAGGATGCTGTAAAAAGCAAAACTAGTCGTAATAAAAGTCATTAGGATTTGAAGTCCTAAATTGTTTTTTTTAGAAGCTGAAGTTCCTCAATAAAGTTAGAAGTTGAGGTTCTCCACTTGTGAAATTTTTCTTACGACTGGTTTCGATGATCCTGTAAAAAAGCGCAAAGATCAGTAAAAAAAATTGTAGAAGGTAAATTTCCTATTTTTTCATACTATGTCCCGAAGAAAAGTTAAGCAAATAGTCGTTTTCATTAAGAATACGCCTTAAACACGATCTAGTGCTAGATTTTTGAGTTTCGTCTCATGCACATCCACGCGAATGAGTAATTTAGCTTCGAAGTATCAATAATATCAACTCTATCGTTTGTTTCCCCTAATTTTTCCGGGATCGGGTTGGTGCGTTGGCTAGAGTGTTGGCTTCCTACCCCGTGGGTTCGGGTTCAAATCCCGTCGGTGGCAGAGAATTTTCAGAGACTGCTTGAATGTTGTGTGGAGGACATATCAAGCACAACATATCATCTGTCGGATGGGACGTTAAGCCGTGGTCACCGACTATTGCCGACGCTGGGTTTTTCTCCATCCTTCTCTCATGGCGCAAATGGCTTCAGCTGTCGGTCGCCTCCTGCAAATGCCATACCGTACTTGATTTTTCCTATTGAGTTAATCTTTCCTCTCTGGCCTTTGCTCTCAAGCTCCCTGTGCCCTTTAACGTTACACAAATTAACGACATCGTATTGAGATAAAATTTCATATTTGAGTGCACATGGCATAGGGAAAAACATATGGAGATTGCTGAGAAAACAGTGATTTTTGTCCAAATGAAGGACACCATAGGGGAAGCGCAGTTTTCTTCGTTTAGTGTGTGATGAATATCTTTTACCTGTCGAAGCCGGAGATTATTTCGTACACTTCTCTCATCATCCAACATCAGTTTGCTAGCCAATTATAACCCAATGTTGCTTCTAAGAAACAACAAAAATGTATATATTTCAGCTCTATTCAGGAAAGATTTAAATTACGTGTCCTTCTCTGCTGTAAAGTTTATTGGCAAAATATGTAGCTGCCACAATAGTTATTATTGAATAGAAAATCTTCATATTTAAAAAAATGAGAAGTCTTGAAATTTAATTTCTCCCAGAAGCAGCTCTGGGTTAGAAAGGTTAAGCGTTCTTGTGTATTCTTCTCCTCATATGCCCTCGGGTGTCCCCATAAACTCAGGCGAGCGTTGAATCTATGCCCAAATTCAGCGGGGCAATATTTTATTGCTCGCGGGCGTACGCGTCGCGTCGAGGACATACGAGTTGATAGATAGTGGTGGAGTCGCCCTCATCCGCCGGAAATTTGCCTTTTACTTAGTTTTTTTTTCTGCAGACAAAATTTGCGACAGAAATGCACCCTTTGCAGTGCAGGGAGACTTTCTGGCATCGCTCTTTGCGATACGGAATGCCGTCCTCGAAATCGTGCTAGCATTAGTAATTGGTTGCATTAATGAGTTCCTATCATATTTTACGAGTGTTGATCTGTATCAAAAAATATTTTAATGTATGTTTTTTTCTGCTTATGTTTTGGCCATATTTCAGATTTTAAGGATTTGAATTTATCATCCCTGGGGGCAGGGCCTGAACTACGAGTTTTGTTAGAGGGGTCAAAGGTCAGTTTGCCTCCTCCCTCCCCTTGTTCCCCCGAACTCCTTCACTCCTTTAATACATCCAAAAGCAATTTTTTGAGATGCGGTAGTGGAAATTACATTCCTTATGTTTGCTTTTAAGAGGTTTTATTAGTATAGTATGGTTTCATAATTTATACATTAATAATTATTTGTAATAATTTTATCAGAAAATTTTTTTAAATCAAAAATTTCAAATTTTCTAGCCCCATGAAATCTGCCGCCCGGAGAACGTGCCCCCACTGCCTCGCCCTAATTCTGGGACCAGTCTGGGGAAAACATTTTTGTACTCAATTTGTTCTTAACAAACTTAAAAGGTGTGTTAGTCTAACTAGGAAAGAATTATCCGTGTTGGTTCCGGAAGTCATTATGAAAATATTGGACTAAATTAACGCGGACTAGCTGCGACACTGCTTTAAGGAGTCACCCGCAAGTGCACACACCATGTGAAAATTCCACCGAAGCACATTAGCTTCCACATTAGCTTTTCTCTCATTAAATAGGTACATATAAATCCGCGCCGAGGTGATTCGGGGATCCAGTGTCCCAGTCAGATCAAATTATTTTTTCCTCCTCCCTGTACCAGAATCCTTGTGCTCATCCTCCGCACAATCCTCACAAATTTAGCAAAAGCACAAATTTAGGTGGATCGAGTACGATCCCTAGAACTGGCTAATGAAGTCATTGATCACATTTTGTATGCCTTTCAGTAATTTTAAAAATATGTATATTTTGATCGCAATAATGAATTAGGCCATTTCCATGTTCAATATGTTATTTACACTGCGTATCCAGTAAGCGGCTAGTACAACCTTAAGGGAGATAATGTAGCCCGACCATCAACAACTGTTATTATTTTGAATTCTGACGCTCCATTTTAGCACCTAGTGTATAAATTATTTTAAGTTTTTTAACACTCGAAAAATCTGTAAGAATAATCAAGAATAGTGTTTAATTTTTAGCATCCAGTGATTAATAAATGTCAGGTTTCTTCCAGCTCTTGAACAAATTTGTACCATTAATAAAGAACAGTATACTTGAGTAAAATTGTAGAATAGAGCATACCTATAACTTCTAAGTTATGAGCTGCTAATTAGTGATTAAAACTGGAAAATTTGAATAATATTATTGAATAATCTGAGATGCCATTTCATAAACTAAATATTGAGTTTCTTCTGATCAAGTCCCTTCTGATGACTAGGTTGTGTCCTCAAATATTTTGTCTATCAAGAAATTTCGATTAAATTTCCCGTAAATAAAATACTCTAGCTGCCTTTGTTGCTATGTGAATATATCATCTTCATATATATATTTAATCTTGTGGAAAACTGCAGTGGTATTAATGCATATTGTTCAATTCAACTCAATATTTTTGTAAACTTTCTATTTCATATTTTATATTTAAACACGATAAAAGTAAACGAAAATATTTCTCCAGCGTATAACTCAATCCTGTTTTGAATGAATTCTATGAATAGGCTATCAACATAGAGGTGACCCACGAATGACTTCATTCCTTTGTTTACCTGAGCAATATGTAAAATCAAGCTAAGGTTGAAAGCAAGAATGTTAATGAGGAACGGATGCTTTCAAGATCTCACTCAAGTTTCTTATGCGGGTGTTTATTTTCTTGAAGCTTTGCCAAACGCCTTAACTTGGAAGACCGTGTCTGAATGGTGGATTGGATGAAACTCAATAAAGAATTTTAGTATTCTTGGTGAACCATTGGCTACTTGAAGCGAGGAGGTAAGCGATTTATATCCTCTCCTTCATCCATTAGATCTTGAATACGCTGAAACCTACCACTCGGCCACCTCCAGCCATCAATCACAGGCAGCCACTTTTCCTTGGAACTGAACATATTTCTTATATGATCAATGCAAATCCAAGCATTTTCATTTTTTCGACCGACGGCCAATCCTTCAACGACCACCTTCAGCCCGAATTTCGATCAAATACGTTGGTTATTAGTGGTGTTGTTAGGATGGCGGACAGTGAATGCAGTACCGTATGCAAAGCGAAGAGGAGGAAATACAACGCAATTCAACTAGCCCTTCCCCGAGATCAGGGTCGCTTGACCTCACATCAGAATAATTTAGAATCACACCGTGGGTATATGCATTTTTAGCGAAGAAAGAAGGACAAATATGATGGATTCAGCTAAAACACATCCACTTCCGACATGGATTCCTCATTCTATGAATATTCTGAGCAGGAACTTCCACCGCAATTGAGTATATGAATCACAATTTACATCTCACTCAAGGGAATCTGATTCCTAGAATACAAGGCCAGAATTACAGGAATATGTGAAGAAAAATATTACTCATTTTGAATATAAAATGAAACTGTACATGTTAGTAGTGTTGTTATGTTGATGCATGTAGTGTTGTTATGAGAAAACATAATAGTAATGAAAAGCACTAGTGGGTGGAGAATTTTTTTTCCATCGATATGTAATCCTCTAAGTGACGCGTAAGGAAACCACTTATTAGGCTTTTAAATTGCGCATGAAATTATATTCTAAAAGTGAAATCAGATCTGGAAGTAAGGTTTTGGTGGTTCCCTGTCGAAATTAAATACAAGTTAATGTGGATGAAATTTCTACCTTACGTGTACATGCGCATTTAGTAATTATCACATCGCCGTGCATAGTACGTTGTTTATTTCTTCACATTAATTCTTTTGTTTGTATCCCCTTCAACTTAAATTGTACCTCTCTGGCAATGGAAATATCTAACATTTTAGTAATGAATCTCTAGTGACATTATTTCATTGAGTGTCGTTCTATGGTTATCTCATCTGTTTTAATTTCAAAATTTCCTCTTTATCTATTTTCATGTGTATGAGCGTAAGTAAAAAACTTACCCGAATGCAGCCTAGGGGCTTATTTAAAAAAGAAGAATGGCTGAAAATCTTGAGAATTCATTTGACGTCTTTCCCTCCTGATCTCATTCTGACTTTCTTAACGTCATCCTTTCCTCTTGATGCACCTTTACAGTTTCATTTTCTGATCAAAATGTGTTATATCTTTCTTCACATATTTATTTTTCTCCACTTGTAAATTTCTAAAACCTTGCTTTATAAATTCATCCGTTACGTTGTACTGTAGCCAGTGGCGGATCCAGGATAGGGACAAGGGGGGGCTAAGTGGGGGTTAAAATTCCAGTAGTAGTGGGGGTCGGAAAAATTACCACTGTCTAGTGTAAATTGGATACTCAACGGGGGGGGCTATACCCCCCTTAGCCCCCCCCCCATAGATCCACCACTGGCTATAGCATATGCTTTGAAATTTAATTTTCATACAAATGCGTTTGAATCGAAACATTTGTTTGTAAAAGAGTAAAACCGAAAACAAAAAGAAATTCGAGGGCTTTTAGCATCTGATATTTTTTGAGAAATCATGCATAGATGCATTACATAAGCGAGATCTCAGTCCATCATGATCAAGTATAGTCAAATCCATATGCTTATTTACCTAGACGTGAAAGACTTTACCTAGACTTGAAAGAAAATTGATTTCTCAGTATCTTTTATTCTATCTCCTTGCCAAGAAATAGAATCCAAGCCTATGGCTCCAGGTATATTGGCTTATGCCGCACCATTTTGTGGAGTTTCTCGCCTTAAGTAATCATTTTCCTTAAATTAAGATATCTTTTATGTCATTTAAATTACTGATTTCTCTTTTACATTGACAAATTATTTAGATTCCACGGATTTTAATAAGATTGGAATGAATCACATCTGTTATGCATTTATATTCTTGCTCAGCCGTTGACCTAATTGGTGTTACCTTTCTTCCAGGTTGAGAATACGCTGAAAACGCACAGGAAGAATATAACGAGTTACTCCATAGTTCTCGCTTCGTTGAAGATTTATTCCCTTTATTTTCAATGCCGTTCTAGGAAAAGGCTAGCTAGTTCCGGCAAAAGAAGTGAAGGTAAATATCATAGCATGTTATCCTTGACAGGTTATGGATAGTGAATGAATGCATTGCGGTGTAGTTTTGATGCAATTTAAAACCATTTATAGTCCACCATTGACGTAGAGATGGACGGTTTCCCGATGTTAAATCATTGGGAAAGGTTAAAAAAAAAAGTTCGCAGAATCATTGAGGGGAATCACCTGATAATTCCATATTGTCCGACGACGTGGTTTGTATGCTATTCTTTCGGTGAGGGTTACTCAACAGTTAGTGATCTTCTGATGGTGTTACGTAATCGACTTTCTAGCCTTTCATTTTTGCTCGAACTACTCATGAGTGTCCAGCTCAACCTCTCCAAGGAGGAAAGAGACAAGTTCTGCGCGTCTGGAGAATGACCAGCGAGATATGGAATTTCCCTCAGCAATATCCTAAGCGTCGAAACATCGTCGTAATTTTCAATATTGTCCTCATATAATGAACCTGTCTGCGTGATGTTGATCTTGAAATCTCATGTGAGAGTTTGAACTTAAGTTTATCACAAAGAGATAAAGATTATTCGATCGAAGTGTCGGTGTCAGCAATGAAAGCAATGTAACTTTTCAACCTTCTAAATCACCTAAAAAAATAAATCGCGAAAATTAAGTTCGGTATATTTATGCATAAAAATGATACAACAGTATGTAAACTTAGCGTAGTTTTTTAGACCCTGTTAATGTGAATAATATCTATCAAATCAATCCTACTACGTTTTTATACGTCCAGGCGATGGTCCTCAGAGAGCAGAGAGGGCAGGCCTCTTGAATAATTGGATGTGGCCTACGCATTTCAATCCAAATCTGATGGATAGGGGCAGAAATAGGATGCCTTGCCTCTCCCTGGGGGAGGGGACCATACCTAAGTTAGGTTTGCCTGCAGCGCTCCTTCAATAATTACTAAATCTTATTCACTTGTCAACGGCTAGGTTTTGATAACTTTTCCTCAATGAATAGCCATCCAGCTGGATATACGCAATTAGTTTTCCATTGCATTATTCGTAGTTCGTGTGTCATCGTCATCATAAAAAATTAGACCGTTCACATCCCTAAGATTGGTTTGACGCAGCCCTCCTCTCAATTTTCCTATCAGCTAATCTTTTTATACCTACCTATTTCTTATCTTTTACATCCTTCTTTAACTATTTCATATATTTTATATATTTCATTACAGGTATTTTTTTCCTAATCTTGCCATATACTTGTCCCTCAATGATTGTCTTCATCAGGCCATCATGTCTCAAGATATAGTTTGTATGTTGGCAACAGTTTTCCAGGGAATTAGGTCATTTAATTCCCAATAGCTTGAGGATTATTAGCCTCGTCTCCGCCGATTCATGCTTACTGAGATGAGTAGGATAACCTTCTTCGGATGAGTATGGAGATCTGAGGATCATTAGGGAGTGAATTGTGTTTGAAGGACAGATTACAAGACATTTATTTACTCTCTAAATGCCAACAATACTTGTTCGCTACTAGCGGGTGGCATTTTATCCGTCACAAGACTGTGTGGCGCCTCTTAAATTCATTTATGATGGGTTTTTAACTGCTTAAGATGTAGCTTTCCAGAAGATGATACTTAAACGTATGCTCCATAATGCCACGCACTCTTGGAGTAATTGATAAATGCTAGGGAGAGATTATAGACTTATCATGAGGTGAAGAATATGAAACCAGAAAAAGAATTAAATCATCGTGTATTTTAATAGCGGAAACTCGTGTTTCTGGGTAATTACTGTGAACGCATACTTTGAAAGGTCCCTTTTAATGTTTCCTTCAAAATTTATTTTTGCATTGCAGGTGCTAAAACATTTTCTCAGGTTTATTTAGAACTTTTTGGCATTTTTATTCCGTCTCCCGGCTAAAATATCTGTGCTTGGAATTTATTCTGTTTCTGAAAATGGCAAATTTTTGGTTGATATGAGGCATTAATTATAATTAAATTATTAGTATAATTATAATTAAATGGTAAATTTAAGTGTAATTAGAGATATGTTGGCCGGTAGAAATTACTTTGTGCGGGAGATAGAATACATAAGAAGTGGCATGCATACTGCCTTTTCTTCAGTTCACGGTCCTGCCGCATTTGGCAAATTAAGTCCGCAAGCAGTTGGAGTACCTATCTTAGATAATTTCTAACATAATAGCATTGTGATTTTTGTGTAAATATAGCTGAGTGAAATAAGCTCTTAAAATCGTTTCAACATGGTTTTGCTCTTCTAAACAAACCACTACGGCGATGGTTCCGCATGTACCACTCTTCCACCCATGACAACCGCATTTTAGAGACGAAACTTCCGGCGTCAAAATCGTTTGCTGAGGGATGTCGTAAACTTTATATATGAACTTTACAAGATAATATCCTTTCATTATTATGACATAAATACGAGATTTTTTATCGCGGATTAAATGATTGCCTTGGTAACGGTGGTAAGTCTCTGAGGTAAACAAATGCCGAGCAGTTATATAATTTTATACTTCTTGGTGCTTTTTCCATCAAATTAATATGATTTGGTGTGCACAAGGCAATAAAATTGCTATTACATAATTATCAGGTGATTTAACTAATTGGACTCTCTGCATTGCCTGAAAGGAATCCATGCAAAAGTTATGGCGCTACGAGAATATACGCACGTGCTGTTACTTTCGCCTTTGTACCAATAGGTGTAATTGCTAGGTGTAATCTCTGGTAAGTTTAAAGCATGCGCCTCTGGAATCCATAATTCTTAGTAATCGCTTTTAATATAACATCGCAAATTGTATAAATCGGATTCACAATTAAAACTCACGTCTCCAGAAGAGGCAAACTTACGCAGCAATGTCGTAGCATACGGTTAGGAAGAAAATTTATTGAAAAACGATCCATTAGAGCTGGCATTTACAATTTTAGCGCGATTCTATTACGTTGCGACTTTTTCCGTCGTCTTATATGTGAAATTTTAGCTAAAAATATATGATCATGAAGATGTTTGTTCGGGTTAAAAATTTTGTGACTCATATATCTAGGAAATGACTCATTTATCCATTGGACAAAAAATAATGTTTCAAACGTCAAAAAGTTTTCATGGGATGTCCACTATCGACACACGTCTCATGGGTCGCGCTGCATCGGCCCAATTCCGCACAATCAGACCTTGAATGGGCTCCTCCGGGAAAATAACTTTGTATCGTCATTGGTCTGGGACTGATTAATCTTGGAGCCAACTGCCTCGATGGTAAATTGTATAAAAGGGTGTATCTGTTTACCTACGAGGTGTGTTGAGATAATAACTGGATCTAAATTTTTAAATTTCTCTCCAGTTTGGAGAGCCCGACTGTAAATTTTTTTATTATCCTGGTGTAATGCCCCCGAATTATGATAAAATTTTCAACTGTGTTCATTGTTTGCCTGTGGCAGCCGCTAAGTTTAGACGTGTTCTTATGGGCACAGCGATCTTCGGCTCACATTTCATTGCTCGTACGTGAATTTTTGGCGAAAGAAAGTCCCCATATAGGCCAGATATGGCTCCATGAGACTTTTTCCTATTTGAAAAAATAAGGAAAACCTTAAAGGGCTGTCGTTTTACTAGCATTGATAACATTAAAAGATATCGCCGACAGAGCTAAAGGCTCAGCCAAAGATCGAATTTAAGAAGTGCTTCGAGGATTGGAAGCAGCGCTGGTACAAGTGCGCAAAATTTAAGGTGGACTATTTTGAAGGTGACAACAGTAATTCAGACGAATAAATAAATATTTATTTTAAAGAAACTAAAATTCTTGTTATTTTTTGGATACGGTCGCTGTCTATGATTAAAGTTTTTAAAATTAAGACAGCTTAAATACTTCGAATGCGAATGTTTGCATAAACACATACAGTGATTTTATATGAAATTATATATGATTGAAAATTATTATAATTGTATGAGATTTAATAGGGAAAGGCTACAGTACTTCTTTCGTTTTTCTTTTAAAATGTATCTTTTACTTTATGCGGTTCGATGTGGTGGAAGTTCTTCAGATTACTTTAATAAGACAGCAAGATTTCCACAGGATTTATTTCAATGCTACATTTTACCTGTATCAAATTAAGCTAATTTAAATGAAACTGATAAAGTTGTTGTAACAACGAAACGCTTCGTGTTAAAATAAATCCTGTGAAATATTGCATTGTCTCATTTAAATAATTTTTTCAAAGGATTTTAAAAAGAAACGCGAAGGGATGTGCGGCTCCATTTCAAATGCGTTCACTTGTGCAAGAAGTTTATGGAGTGAGAAATTACCCTGCCTCACCACATTGCCCAACTCTTAGCTGTTGTTGACTGATGGTCTTCCCCCCTCGTATTCCTCCTCTTGTTGGATCGTCCTAATGGCACTCCTAGTCTTCGTGTGCCTCTCGGTGGGAGAGCATCCAGAAGAACGCTGCTTACTCCGAGGAAAGAGTCATATCGGACGCAATGCGAACAAAACCCGCGGAGGGAGATTTTTTGCTTCCTCTTCTTGCTCTACTGGTCCCCGGGAAAAAATCAATGCGCTCTTTATGTAACGCGGACATGCATCCTATAGTGAAGTGGCCGTTTGAATGATTCAGAGCGCAGGAGATGGCTGCGGTTTTCGGCGGGGAAGGAGCGGGCTGGAGGGTACTTCGAAGTGCATCGCGGTGAAAAGGACCCGCATTGCACACATTTGCTAGGCCAATATCGGATGTCGTTTTGGGGAGCGTGGTGGAACGCATTTTAATTACATTAGGGTGTAATTATACAATATAACTATTAGTAACATGCGCCAATGTTAATCGTCATCGCACTACAAGATGAAGGACAATTTAGTAGTCCCCCACTGTAGATCTAAAAGTACTAAATAATTTTGTGTAATAAAACTGATTTTTTATTATGCTACCCAAAAAGGCCAGATTTGTTAGCCTGTCAAGATTTACAACGATTAATTATTTATCGCTGGCTCTTGTCTAAAACATTTTTATTCTTTACAGGAATTTGTTGATAGTGTCTTCACCGAGATCAAATTTAATTACCAGATTCCGATTTTATGACGATGACTATTGAAGTTATATCTGTTAAATATCAAATAAAATATTATTAGTACTGATATTACTATTATCGATCTTAAATCGGCATAAGTGGTGTATGGCGCAAGCCTCTGAAAAGGTTTTCAGGTTTTTAATTATCTATGACCAATTTGTTTGTTAATACCTCATCGTCCGTCTAGGAATATGTTTGAGAAAACGAGCTGGTATTAGCTATTGGTAACGAAAATTTTTCCCATTTAGCACATCCCATAATAGTTTAAGAGTAAAAGTTTTTAAGATCTGTTTCTTTAATTTATAAAGCCAAGTTTTACCATTTTTAACTGTTATCTTCATCATTGGTCAACAATTGTAGGAATAGTTTGACAAAGCTCTGAACTCGGTTCTTCTTTAAGCTTGCATTTTAATGCTGAAGTGTATCTCTGCCCTTATTTATTTACCTTCATATTTTCTGTTTTTCATCTAAACCTTGGTGTACATATATTAAATGTTGGACGAGCAATGAAAAATATTACCCTAGGCAAATACGTTCTCTTGGAGGAAAATTTGCATGAATCGTATGCTTAGGAAAGTCAGTATTTTTTTTAAGTCAACGGCGATTTCAAAGAGGTGATCGAATATCTGGCCTTAATGTGAAGAATTTAATCATAAAAACTTTTTGTTATACCAAGAGGTGGAAGCTCGCTTATTTAAATTGCTTTAATATCTTTCTTTGGCCAATTCAGTAAAATTCTCTTCAATTGTTCTCGTTTATGGATCGGCCTTGTTTTGAACAAACTAATAAGTTTTACTCCAATCGTTACGATTAAAAAATCGTTTTCACTATGTATTTCAATACATATTCAGGATGTGGGAAGTAGACTTCCTGCTGTGCATAAAATTGGCTCAGCAATTCGTTATCTTTGTTTTTGGCCTTGGCCTACAGAGTGAATGAATTGAAAACTTTGTTTCGAATACATTAAAATTAATGAATTGGCTCTTCGCCAGATATCTTGGGCGCATAGTTTTTCTTTAGCTTTTCTTCTGTTGAAATCAACCAGCAATAAATACGTTAGTGAGCATTACAAGGGTGGGTTATGTTAACTGGGGATCTTGAAAATTTTGAATAATGATAATCAATGTCGAATTTAATTTTGTATCCTATTCTTGCGAGCGTATCGTAAAAAACTGTGTCAGTATAATATTAATGATTTGAATACAATTACATTCTTTGTATGTTTTCTTTACATGCAGCTACTGTAAAAAATATAGAGGATTTTTGTTTCCGATCGGAATTTTCCAGCAAAGCTCAAATAATTATAAAAGGAAACAATTATATATATAAGTATATTAATGTGAAAAATTAAAGATAGGTTATCGACTCTAATCCAAAACGAAGCGTAAAAAAGGCTGTAGCATATTTGGAGGTTAGACTTAAGTAAATTTACAACAAAGATAAAGCAAATTTCTGATGTCGCATTTAGCATTCGAATTTTGCAGATTTGAACATTTCGTGTCTTATGGCAGCCTGACTCTCTGGCGAACGGAATCGATTTCTGCTTGATTCGAGTCTATGTGGAAGCATTAGCATAGATGAAGAGACCACCGTATAAAATTAAATTTTTTTTAATTTTTCCTTAATAAGCCCAAATTAGAGCTTCTTTAGGAAATTCGGAACAATTTCCGTTAACAGCCGTATTAATACCTTAACTCTCGTGAAATTCGGGTCTCTCTGCCCTTCAAATACGCATGTGGCGACTTTTAAAAACGCACGTTAGGGGATCGCATATCTTGAAGCCGACTGGAGAATCCTTTTTCGGAGTGGTGTAACTAGGAGTATGCTTTGGGGAGACATGGGTGAGGGGCCCGGGGGATAGACCTCACCCCAGGCAACGGGTGGCCAGGGCATGTCATTTTTCCAAAATTGAAACACATTTTATATAATTTTGGGCAATGATCTTTAAGTAGTTACAGTAGATTCCGGCTAATTGGGACATATCGGGACTTGTGCATTATGCCCCAATTAAGCGGCTGCCCCAATTAGGAGAACTCTCTCGTATATGGGCATAAAAAAACTTTGTAATGAAAGAAATAAGACTAAAGAACGTTTATAATGCAACCTAAGTTTATTAAACTATTAATTTGATTAATAAATCAGCGAGTTTAGTTAAATTATTATCATTTTTAAGAATTATAACAATTTAGTTAAAATTATTTTTCACAGCCTCGGGCGACGCCGAATGAATATCTTTTACTTAGTCCTATTAAAGAAAAGTCCTATCCTCTTGCGGATAGTATAACAACAAGAGCTTTCAAAATAGGACAAAAATAGGAACATTTGTGAAAAATAAGAGCAAATCAAAGGGGGGAAAAATAGTATGTATTATGAAAACAAATAATTTTAATTTCGTCGCTAGTATAGAGTCTATGTTGCCAACTCATGGCCCAATAAAGCGGAGAATACTCTGGGATATTCCTCTATTGGGTTTTGTTCTTCAAGATCTGCCCCAAGTAACCGGTGGACCCATTAAGCGGAATCTACTGTATTATAAATCAAAACTAGACAATAGTTTTAAATATTTTTTTTTAATTTCTGTGAGACTTTGGGGGGGATCTATTCCTCTCATCCCCACCCCAATAGTTACGGCACTGCTCTGTTGTAATATTCGTGACCACAGACACGAGAATATAATGTAGCGCAGAACTTCCTATCGCGCCGCCTTGTGTCTATTTATCTTCCTAACTTTTCAAGAAGACCGATTTGACCTTATAAAAGGAAAACAAATTATCGCATGCTATTCTTATTTAAATATTTTTCCGAAAAATATTGATAATTTTAGCCATTAAATTGTTAGATAAATATTACTGGTCATTTATTGGGCATAGTTTAAACTTGCATTATTTGCTTAGTATTAATGTTTGAAAATATGAATTTGGAAATAGAGGCCATTAAATCATTGCGTAACATAATCTCTCGGACTTCCATAATGCCAGAATTTAATACTCATCTCTTTTGGACTACCTCATTTCGTCTTTATTGACTCAACTTTCGCATTTTGGCCTTCAACTTAGCACAGCTGTTTTGCCTGAAGTCGAGATAGTAAAGGTGTTGTATGTGAGTTTGTAATTGATGGGTAGATATTAATTATATGTCAACTTCGTGACTTCACATTACCGATAGTTAATCATGATATCCATCGCAGCGGCATGGGAAAATTTTGTGATGCAAACAAAGGAGTATTTGTACGCTTGAGGCTCGAAATGTTTCCAGCCATTCTCATATTTACCTCTCAAAATTACTCAACGACCTTCAAGTCGCCCCCATCGTTTTTGCTCCAACATTTCCTGGCGAATCATCTTCTAGTCTGAGTGGAATATTGTGAATTAGTAGGGGCTATTTATGTCACTCTCTTTACCCGAAACATGTATGTAGGCATGTAGTCCCTTCTTATCAATTTTAGTGCCATTAAGTGGCGTATTTATCTTTTTAATGAAGATTTCGATAGACGTGGAAATTAGTAAAGCTTTGCGTTAATATAATTTTTTAAACTTCAATTGGCTCAATATATTAAGCGATACAAAGAACCAATTAATTGATATGGGGAAAATGTCATCCCATCTCCATTCATCCGGCATTTTATCAGTTTTGAAGACAACAATTTGAGTTGACAGGAATCACTCTCTTCATCGCCGTAAAAGGTGAACATTGATTGAGTGGATTCAAAAATATTTGGTGCTGTATCTTCTCGGATGTATGTACGGCAGTGAATCGTTCTCTCACACGTATACATTTAAGCATGTTGAACATTGCATTTTCCCTTCTTTTCCCATATAATTCGGAAAAACAATGGGTGCGATATTTTACTTGCGTCAGCTAGCGATTTATGCTCTCAGATTAGCGCAGGAAATCTTGAATTTTGATGCCTCTTAATGTTCGAAGAAAATGTTCATTCTCTCTGGCCTTCCAATTACAACTGGGGAATGGAATTTAAATTATTATTTTTAGTTGATATTCTGTCGACCTATAGACCGAAAGGAAATGATTACTTTTTAATCTTTTTTCTTTCTGTCTTCTTAACTTCATCATTTTTCTCTTACTGCTCCTCTTTGTTATATAATACGCACCTTTTTTTCTTTTGTTTTAATTTCCTGAAATCGCTTTAAGCATGCATGAATTCGCAATCCATTTTCTCATCGCATTTGTATGACTCACCTTTAATACCGAAGCATTTATGAAAGAAATGAGTGGAAGAATTAAATTAAGTCCGAAATACATGTAAGTCAGGTATGTACAGCAGCTTCAGAGTGCAAAATTTTATATTTTGTTTCCTAAATAGCGATTATAACCATTTAAATGAGCTGTTCGAATATTAAATTAGTTTTATGTAGAAATGAAGGCTTCAGTGAATGAATTCTCGCCACTCATTTTAACATTAAGTCAATTAATATACCCTTGGCAGTAGTGGGAGGTTTGCTTATGGAAGGGTTATAATAATGTAATAAGGCTTTGTCAGCGTAACAGAATTAATTAACATGTTATGATTTAATTACATTGTCTAGAACTCGTTTTTTATTTCATTGCATCTTGCCTATTTTAGCTCTGTTACATTCTTTAAAACATTTGGCTGACTAAAAATCTCAAATTCTGTGGACTAAGTTGAAAGGACCCTCATGTATTGGGGTTGAAGACTATTCCCAGCATTTTACCTCGCTATACGTGCTCGATTTTCACCTGTGTTCTCGCAGGCCTTATTCTTATTGCATTGAAGCAGATAGAGGGACCGTTGCTCCTTTGACCTACCGCAGACAATGAGCCCCGGATTAGGGGCGGTTAATCATTGATTGCTCGTCGAACTCCCCAGGCCCTTTGCATGAAGCTGGAGAGATCAGCTTTGTCCTCGCCCTAATCCTAATTTGAAAATCCAGCGTTTTCCTCGCACCGCGTCACAGCCGATGGAAGTGCATCGAAATTCGGTGGATAGGTATCGTGCATGCTCTCGTTGGTATCTATCGAAATCGTAGGTGTGAGAAATCAGACGCTGCTGTTTTGCCCGTTGGTCTATACGCTGTAATTTTTGCATGTTCATGAAAATTTATGCTTAAAGCGATGCATGAAAGATAAGAGTACATTTAATTTTGTATTATACTACAGCCATTATTAAATAAAAAATTAAGAAATACTCAAATGAGAGATGAACTGGGTGTCCAGGCAATCACTGATAAATTACAATGCTACGAACACAGATGGAAGGAACATATACTTCGAATGCCATATGAAAGAATTCCAAAACAAGCAATGAAATATCAACCAATTGACAAGAGTGGTATTGAAAGACCAAGAAAGAGATGGTAATGTGGAGCCGGAAAAGGTTTAGTAGTCTAATCCTGGAAGGAAGAAGAAGAAGACTATGGCCATTTCATTTGTATCACATGAATAATCCTTTTTCACTGTCAATTTTTACTATAAGGAAGGCAACCATTAACCATCTTATTGATGAGAAATGTAGACGGGCGAGTGAGGCTTTTGTGACTGTATTTTACGATTTAAGACTCCTCAAAAGTGTTTGGCAGCAGGTATATGCTCCCAATCGAGTACGTTGTTTTGCTTTTACTTTTCCAATCTTATGGAGTTGTAAGAGCAATTAAATATAGGATTTGAACAATTTTAACCACTTTTATTGAGAATTGTTAATTTCTGTTGAAACCGAACCTTATTTACATTCTAATTGTTGTTAATTTTTAGGAATATCACAAATAGTGTCGCCTAATTATAGATGCGAATGTATTTTAGTGTTATTAGGACGAAGGCTTTCTCGATGTCTTGCATGCCGCTCAATTAGCCGCGAATGAGCATCAATATAGAGTAAACAGTCCCGTTTACCACCGCCACCACCAAATTAATCATGATCGATACTGATTTCATTTCATTCAGAAATTCCACAAGACAGAGATTGCTACAGCTTTGACGATTGAAGGAGGATTTCCAATTTTTCTGATGGGAATCTGTATGCTGTCAATTTGAATAATGGTTCTTATTCGTTGGTAAGGGAGTATAGTTTTCCACAGGGTAGATCTTTGGGCTCTCGATCGAACGGGTGCGGGGTTCATATCTGGGGGGAAGACCTCGAACATCCTCAAATAAAATTTTTTTGAGATCGACATGGCCTAGGGAAAGGAACTTGCTCCCTACCTTTGTATATGGGAAAATTAAACCGCCCTTGGCATAGTCCGGGGTGAGCTCCACCCTCGCCTATCACGATGAAACTCCATTTTGTATCTGTGATTGCTAGTGAGTGAACCTCTGTTCATCAATTTTTAAAACTTCCCTCTGTTAACATAAGAACTATCCTCTGAAGAGTCCCGTGAAATGAATGGGCTGTTTATATTTTATACCCGATTCGTGTCCGTGTTGATTAATATGATCCGAATGCTCTATAAATCCTTTTTTATATCTCAAATCTCCCACACATCTTTCCAGGGTATTTAGGCCCGTAAAAAGCTCGAGTCATGTTATTTTCCTTGCTTTATGTATATGCCTATGGGTAATAATTAGGAGAAGAGAGCACTTTTTACCAGAGAAATTAAGGAAATAAGAAGTACTGAAGATTATTCCGACTACTGGAGAATTCTCGGTGAAGCATTGGAGGTCGAATAGGATCTGGTTCATTCCACCGAGATTGATTGTTGCGCAAGAGGGTAGTGGCCAATGGCCATTCGTGTGCACTCGGCTATAGGAATTTCCGGCGGCGGATTCATCATCAATGGACAAGGCAAAGGCGTTTGTTGCCGAAATGTGCTTGAGGTACGCTCGGGGCAATGGCGATGTATCCGATTATAAAGAAGTGTACTCTAACGAGGGTGCGTGATGGTTAATTTGGCCTCTTGAAGGAAAATATTCGCCTCCTTTTATTTCTTCTGAGTATAGTTACTCGGACCATTTTCGGTTCAAGCCAAATAAAGTCATTAATTCATATTCAATACATTTGACAAGGAACGTAATAATTGTATTGAATATGCAATGCAGACTTAATTTGTTTTCTTGTTCTTAGGTTATTCCATGTTCCATCAGTTTGAAGTTGCCTTTCGAATTCTAAAAAATATTCTCTACTTAACCATCGAAAATAATGTGATCCCTTCTTCTTCTCAGATGCCGTCTCGCTTCTCTTTACCTTGTAAATAGTAAGTCCAAGGCTTCCTTTCAGTTCTTCCTTGAATAAATGATGAGCTCTAACTATCTCTATTCTCCTAAATGTCCTCCAAAAACTCGTATTAGCCATGAAAAATCTTACGCTACGCTTGCATTGAAATCAAGCTTGATAATCTAGATAAAACTAGGTTTTAAAACATTCTATGCTAGATAGCCCTCTTATCTCCGTAGGAATGCTGAATAGACTCCAATTACTCGAACGTATATAGAAAAGAAATATGAGAGGACAATCTGAGATGTGTTATCCGAATAAATGTGGAGCCAGGAGGTGGCAGGATTTTTCCCCTAATAAATGAGGAAGGGCGCATGAGAAAGCCTTATGATGGGCATATTTTTAGATAGATATCTCTACGGATTAACTGAATACCGCTGAAATAATGGCGAATGTAATGATTTGTTTGGGAACTACTCAGTTCTCGGATGAAAAAGTAAATTCGATGGATGAGGCGCGGCGTCCGGAGGTAATTTTTTCGGCGTGCGGCGAAAGTACGAGTTATATCAAATTCTATGCGAAGTATTTTCTTTCATGAAAAAATACACTAACTCCCGAAACCGTACATTTTATTAGTCTTTTCTGATCATCATCTGCTTATTAATATTAGCAAGTATTTTCTATAAGACTTTATACGGTATACAAATAAAATAATGACATCAATCTACCCCTTAACGTTTTAAACGCGGGAAGTAACAAAAAAATCGGGGAAACTCAGCAGCCACTGATGCAGTGCAACCGCGCGGAAAATTTCTTTTTGGAGTTCTCACTTCATTTGCCAAGCATTTGCCGAATAAAAACTAGAATCATTTTTCCTGGCTAAACCCATCATTTTGAAAAACCTAATGTAAATAGATGGTGTTTAAAGACAAAAATTAACCTAACGCCTGAAATGACTGAAAGTTGTCTGTAAATTTCTCGATTTTTCGGGCACACTCTAGCCTCCTTATAATTTTGCTGTTAACTGAGAAACAATGATGATGCAGCCCTGTCCTGCGTTATTACATTAATTAAAATGGAGTGAATCCGTTGATTACATATACATCCAGAGTAATCTCCAACCTTTACTTCATAGTGAAAAAATATGATTGGTATAATTTAAGAGTTTGATTGCTAGATTGATTGATAAAATCAATTGTTTTTTTACCTTTCTAAGCATCTTGTGTTTTTAATTGGAGGGAGAAGAATCGTAGTGGCGGTAAAGATGCCGCAATTTTAACGGGGAAAGGCGTACTAAAATCTGGAGGTGTTAAAGCACCAGGCAATGGACACTTGCCTTCCTTTTATATTTTATATCTTTATATAGTATTATTCCTCGCACTCCCTTCTCCTGTTATAATTGGATGGTAGTTATTTTGACGAAATTGGAGAGGATTAGGCATGTTGGCCTACTGGTAACCGCCCTGTATTTTGAGGCGAGGAGTTTTTGTTTCAAGCCTTGCCTTGGGAAAATAAAGACTTTTACTTTTTTAATTTTAATATTTTCTGATTTGTTAAAAAAAATTCAGAAGTTTTAGTGAAGAATAAGGAGGAATAAGGATGAAAGAATAAGAATACCGGTAAATACCCAATACGGTAACGGTGTTGCTCAGGGTGAGCGGCATCTAGCGCCGTATATTTTGTATGAAAGATTTCCGTGTGACGTGAGGCTGATCAGCATGTGGCCAGGGATGGTATATTGACAATGTCAGGAAAAGTTTTGAATTCATACGAACCCTGAAATCACTGTGGAGTAATCTATGTGTATAATAATTTGTGTAGTCTGTGTATACAATTTTTTTGACATGAGGTGCACTATGTACCATAAGGTACGTTGTGAAACAATTCAGACTGGAAGAAAACTTTTTGTTACGATATACTCGCGTCCGGCAAGAGGCCAGAATTTTTTTTCGTGTGTGTGGTTTCGCCCAATGCGGTCCAGCGTAAGTTGTGACAACTTCCCGTTTCTCGCTTTTGGGTGCTGATAGTAAACAAATTCCGTTGGCCTAGAAACCGCTTAATCGTGAGCATCACCATGCGTGAGTGAATTTTGTGTCCCCTCGGTTCGGCATAATTTTGGGAATCCTGAAACTATTTTTGGTATGCTGAAACCGTCCTTAGACCTATGCTCCGAAACTGTAAAAAGCCGATGGTGGCGGTAGGCCAATGGTCTGTATGGCGCATACTGGTCCTTGATGATGAAATCTTCAATTCCAAGAGTTGAAGAGTTCAAAAATGAGATTGATAATTGAATATGCATGGGTACTTTGTATATTCTGGGAGAGTTACGCATTCATTTGCTGCAAATTCGGCGTCGGCGCCGCGGTCGTGGTCATGAAATGGTGTGGGCCAATTTTTAATGAAGGGCGAATAATGTGTACAGAAAACTGGTACACAAGTGTTGAAATATCCAACAAATTGCTGGCTCAAAAAAATCATTTGATGAGAACTTAAAAAAATAAAACAAGAGGCATACCCTAAAAGACAAGACCCAAAAATGTCGCACGAGGGAGAAATTGTAATGATAGAGAATGGAATTAGAATAACCGTACTGAGGTGGAGGTGCGAGGAGAACATTGTAATGCTTTCCATAAATTAATTTTGAGGTTTCTTGAAGAAACGGCATTAAGATTACCAAACCGAAAATAGTATTTGACCACAATGAGGCCAAATCATCAGTGGACGTGTCGGATCTAATGGCATTTTATTCTTCACCGCTAAGAAGAGCCATATAGGGGTACATAAATTTGGCTGTTGAGTTGATATTATTAACATCCATAGTAAATGCCTGTATTCTGTACGAAGGTACTGTACTTCTCAGCCTTTTGCATCCATTTCCTGTGGCTCGTTGTCAATGACCCTCTATTTATCGATTCTTCCCGTCATGGATCAGGTTTTCTAAATAACTTGATGAACTAGAACTTTAATTGGACTAATTTTCGGCGTCTACGGCGCACAAATCTAGCTGTCTCTGATTTTCGGAAGGAAGTGGGTTGGTTGGTGGTTTTCCCTACAAAATGTAAGGTAAGACTTACCTTGAAATCATCACCCCTTGTTCACGAATTCGTTATCCTTTTGGACGTTATCCTCCGCGTCTGACGAGTCCTGCACCAGGAAGTCTCCGGAGATGTCAGCTCTTTTATCCTTTCACCGTTGTGGAAATGTCAGCTCTTTTATCTGAATATGTTGATGCGGACTCCGCGGAAGGTCCGCCGACGCTTGAGGCGAATAAACACTGGCGCCTCCGCCGAGCAGCTGACGACTGATTCGTGGACACGGACAGTCTCTCTCTTCGCGGTCTGCAGCGGCCTTCCTCTCTTCCCCTTCGGAGCTTGATATCCTACACAGCACGTCCCACACTCCCTCCTCACTATGACTTTGGTTTCTCCTCTCGCAAGCCCGATGTCGTCTTCGGTTGTCCCTCTTGGAGTTGCCCCCTTGACGGCGGTGGCACAACGTATGATGTCGGAAGGCCTCGCGCACTCTTTTTGAGCAAGGGATCACCCTCTCTCCTCCTCTAGTTATACCTCCACGCGCGCCTTCCCCTGCCCTTCGCTCTGAGTTCTTTCCCTCATGCTTCTCGTCCTTCTGTTCTCCTACTCCTCCCTCCGGAGGAACGGTGGGAAATTCTCGGAACGATTTAATCCATCACCTCCTTCCTCTAGCCGTCGGCGTATATTCGAGGCGCTCTACCATTTCATACTGATCCGGAAGGGTCGTGACGGTTTTCATTGGAAAAGTCGTAGTATATCATGAGGGTTTAATAGGCAGAGCGATTTTCGTTTTCTTGGTATGTCGGCTTGCATTAGATATAAGATCGTAGGCTTTCCCGGCAATACTACCCTTTTCAATTTACAGTGAGGACTTTTCCATTTTTTCTTGCCGTAAATCCTAAAAATAAAGCAGAATGGAGAGCTGCGTCATACTTATCTTACAATTAGTATTATTGACTAATGATGGTGATTAGTATTATGCTAGCATTCCGCGACGAAATATGCTGATCTAGCGGTAGTGATGTGTCTCCCTAAGTTCAGTTTCCATGGAATATTTTTTGCATTACCCCTGCCTGTGTCCCATCCCCATTTTGAAAACCCTTATCTATTTACAGTAAGGCTTGTTCCCTTTTTTCTATCCATTTATCTTAATTAATAATTATAGTTAGATAAAGTTTGTTGATATAAAACTAGGCAACCGGTGAAGAGGACGCGTCACTCCCGCTTGACCGGTTGTATTTGATCTTTTTCTTTACGTATTGATCTTTAAAGGTCATGCTGTTATATTGAAATTGTCTCGGTAGATAGAGTCGAGGAGTACTCTCTGATAGAGTATAGGGTAGTAGGGATGGTCGGATCGGATATCTCGGATCCAAATGTCCGCGGATATTGCCCTTCATCGGATACATCGGATCCAAAGTCGCGGAAGACATCGGATCTGGATCCGAAATTTTAAATAATAGCCTCAGTGAATGCCACGCCCCATAAGGCTGGAAAGAGTTCCGATTCTCTCTTCAAATGTGCCATCCCTAATAGTTACCCTTGTCGGCATTTTCCTGCCTTAAGCACGAAAAGTTTAGATTGGAGAAAATACCGAGTAAAATTTTAAAATTTTAGGTATGTCTGCTAGTACTACATTGAAATAGGCAACCAGTTAAGAGAACGCGTCATCCCCATTTGACCGGTTGCATTTAGTTTTTTTCTCGAATTATTATTCGTTGCTGTTAAACTGACATTGTCATGGTAAATAGAGCATACCCTTGTCAACATTTTCGTGCCTCGAATACAGAAATTTTAAATTCGAGAAAATACCGGGTAAAATTTTATGTAAGTATATCCGAGTATGAGATAAAGCTTGTTATTTTTGAACTAGGCAACCGGTTGAGAGGACGCATCACCCCCGCTTGACCGGTTTTATTTGATATTTTTCTCGACGTAAAACGCATGCTGCTAAATTGAAAGTGTGATGGTACATAGAGTATACACGGTATATGTACTTCTGTCAAAAATTTTCTGCCTCAAATACAAAAAATTTACATTAGAGAAAATATCTGATTAAATGTTCAAATTTTAGCTAAAGGCAAATTGAAATGTGGCCTTTTATATCAACCTTTAAAATTTCAAGATGATCAGTATGAAGCTGGAAATCTTCATATTTCTCATATTTAGGTGAAGGAATCTTCCTCGACTTTGGTCAAATTTTATATAAAAACAGTATGGTGTTGTACATTGGATTGTCTTTTGTTGGTCAAAGCCGTGGGGATTTTATGCCGTGATTTAAAATTATTAACTACTGCAAATTTTAAACAGGTGATAACATTTATTATTATCATAATGGACCAATGCCGTTGTAACTATAGTCAAGAACGGTGAGTTCATGGTTAGGGAAGGGTACTTTCTTTCTGTTCCTCATTAAATATTCATTTATAAATCAAGAAGGCAGAACGTGGTAGCTTGCATAGCTATGGCTCTAAAGCTGTGATAATCCATGAGAAAGATAGATTGTTGTCTGTTAACAGAGGCTCCTATCTACATAATTGGTTATCCTTACCTTTCAGCATTACCCGTGACATTGAGAAATATACCGCGACCTTATTGACGCCATATTAATAAAATAGTTTGTTATTTAGTGGCACTAATTAAATATAAGCTGTTTTAAGTTATCAAATGTGTAATGAATTGATTTTTGAAGAGTAGTCAACACCGTTTTTACGCATAGCATAACCAGTATTTTCTATTGAAATTGTATTCTACGATGACAATGTGACTATTTTTTAAGTAATAAGGATAATATCTGAAATTATCATGTGTTGGGGGATATTGAAGTGGCTGCTCTCATGGAGCCCTCAATCTGCCTTTTCTTCAGCTTTCTAGTTGTCATTTTTTGTACAGAAATTACTTACAGAAAAGACATTAGCTTAGCGTTGCCGTTAATCAAGGTGTTTGTTCTCGATTAGTCTTTACGGATCCAAGACGGATTTTGAAAACACTATTAATTGACGTTTTCTCGATAGTTAAAGCATTCTCGCAAGTTGAAGCTCTCCTTTCGAATTTTAATAGGTTTGAAGAGTTTTTTTGGTGAGCATCTCAGAGTGATTAATTAAATATTTATTGAGGCTTCCGATAGCTGGGGGGGCATGGGGAAATTAAGAACCGGTGTATAGGCTGGTAAGGGAAAGATGAACAGTCTTCTTACGAGAAAAATGAACAGTATTCACAACATATCTTTAACTAGTGGAAATGAAGAAAGATGGTAAAAAATTCTGGATCACCATGACCTCCCACGCAACTGAAGAGTGTCATTGCCTCACACTACAGCCTTGTCGAAATTCTCCAAGTTATTACGGCTTTGAATTTGGTCGATTACGATGGTCGAAGTTTAATTCAAGGGCGGCTTAAGTTTCGGTTTAGAATCCGGTAACGTGAAGGAAAAACATTCAGAGCAAATTCCTTTGGGGTCTGTAGGATTTATTCTGAAAATTTTAAGAATCAATTCGCTCTTGACGGAGTTCGCCACCACAATGTCCATGGAAAATGTACAAATTCGTCCAATCATATCGTAACTTCAAGGAAATTCATACAGCCTTTACATAGGGGTTCATGATAGCACTAAACAATCAAACGTGCACAGACATCCATGCCCTGGTTAAGGGTAACTTACCCAGACGGGACTCGAACCCGTGACCTTTAATTTGGCTGGCGAGGACTTTACCCCGCTGCCACCGAGGCCGGCGAATTATTTATTGTAATTATTGAAGAAATGTAAATTAATGTCATTATTGAAGAAATTACTTAAAATTATTGATGACAAAATAAAATTATCCACGAACCGTTCTGGGGAAAACTTAACACATTTTACAGCCATTATCACAACTTATTTATAGGTCACCTTATAGTTTCTGAAGGCATAAGTCATTTGATTTTTGTTGAAGTGCAGTATGCTAACTTTCAGATGTTCTATCTCTTAAATGATTCTCTCTTATTCAGTAAAATTGCAGAATAAGATACTTATTGTAAGCTAAGAGAAAATCGAAATATGTTTGATTCTACTCTTTTTGAGAGAATCAGTGAAGGGAATTACCATTCTTTCCATGAATATGTCTAGGCTTTAATATTTCAACTGCAAGTATCATTTACTTAATTCAGTTGCTGATTGATAATTATTCAGGAAGCTCGTTTTAATATAAATCGAGATACATGAATCATGAGCTGTTTAATTTTAGGACTCTGATGTGCATGAAATACTGTTTGAGAAAATATGCTTACTATCTTGTACCCCTGTGTGTAATTGTGTTTGAGGGATTCATCGTAGAATTGTTATTCGAATGATAAGAACTATTAAGTCAATGATGTATCTGAGGCAGAAATTTCGAGGGGGTGCATGTTTCGCGTGCGTTTATTCTTGTGCCGTTGCTGAAAATAGTAGGCCAAATGTTTCGAAAAGTAGGCTTTAAAAAATATTTCCTCTTGTTTCCGGATACTCGTCATTCTTTCCGCTGTTTGGGAACTTGACCCCACCCCCCTGCTACGCTGTTCGCTCAGCGAAGTGTAGATAGCAGAATATGTGGGGAAGGGGAAGTCGGGGACCGCTTGCCTAAATTTGCCGCTATCGCATCACTCAAAACATATCAAGGTCCCCAGCGTTTCACGATCTGTGCACTTTTTTTTTGCAACGTATTCCATTTCGTTCGCGATGCCGCTGGGTTCTATTCAGCTTGTAACTCCAATTCTATTCTCTTGGCCTAAGTTTGATGCTATGGGGGTGTATTGGGGTGTATTGTAGTTGTACATCAGATGTTCACTAGTGCAGTGTTAAAAGTATAAATGGGGAAGTAATCGAAGAGAGAAGTATCGGTGGATTATATTCAATATTTCTTATTATATTTAATATGAAGCTCTTTAAATGGCGATGCCCTAATTCACATGAGTGGTATTTTGATTATTTTCATAACCCAATATTATTTTTGATTCGCTGAAAATTCCCGTAATTTTAGTAGCTATATCAGTATTATATTTGCTAAGTCAGTGTTATTTGATATGCCAGTATAATTATTATTGAAGTCAATCTGATTGTTTCTTTGATTTTCGTATACTTTATAAGTTCGTATAACTCAGTTGTCTGACCATTAGGCTTTGAACCTAATGGTAATGGTAATATTCGGATGATTCCTTTTTTTACGGCCTACGCTTTCCAACCTGGAGGTCTGACGGAGATAAATGTATGAAACAAGAATTAAATGCCTTCTAATCCTTTGATATTTTGAATTCTTTGAAGACTAGATTTTCGTGGTGAAGTTTGAAAAAAACTGGACTTTGTGAACAATATTTAAGACAAATTGGGTATTTCCTTTATCGTACCAGTCATTGGAATCTCTGGACCGTTAAGAGAATTTTGTTTGGTTGATTGCTTGCTGAAGTAAATTTTTATCTCTTATATTCTAGTTTTGGTTGATAAGAGATGTAAATATACAGATCTGTGAGCTGAGACTACTAAAAGTCCAAAATAGATTGCAATGGCGCCCTTATCACTCAGAGAATAAGCTGAATGTATGAACCGTATTTTTTTTAGCGAATCAGAGAAGGAAATAAACATCCTTTCCTTGAATAATTTAAGGCTTCAGAAATATAACCTCATGTTATTCATATGTCATTCACCTGTAGATTGATGATTATTCACTGAGCGCGTTTTAATATTCACGCATTATTTGATATAACTATTTGCATCATTTCGGGCTAAAAAACGATTATGCATTTTGATTTCGCGTATTTTTCAGAGTTACTCTGCCAAACTTAAGTTTTGATTGAAGATATAAGTCAGTAAGTTCAGTAATATGTTGGTTCTATTGAAATTGGGAGTTTTTTTCCTGAAAATTATTTTTAAGATTAGTTACTTCATGTTGTATGCAAAATTTGTCCATCGGGAAATTGATACAAGTTCACTATTTGAATTTAATCAACAGTACTTATAATTTTTTGTGATCAAAAACAACGTTGGTTGTAGTAAACCTATGAATGAAAAAATTTTATTTTAACATAAGACGTTTTATTAAACTTTTCATTGGTTCCTGGAAAATTGGATAGTTGTCGCGCATGTGTAATGCTGCAAGGTTTGGTGATGGAGGAATTGCCTATGTTTAAGGAAAACGTTGCAAAACTTTTTTCTCACTATTAACGAGTTATGTGAGAGTTGTTGGAGATGCTTTTCAGTATTTGTTTACTGAGTCACCTTTTCGCCCTCGAAACTATAGTCTTTTTCTCGAAATAACTTGACAAATACGCTTTGCTTCCGGCTGACATTTCTTAGAAGCTTAGATACGCTGAGCGAAACCACTCGTCTGTTGAAAGTCCCCAGGTGAGTAATATGGCGGCCATTTTTTGCATCAGCAATTAATCCTGTCTCTGCTAAGTGTTGCGTTCATCAACTCAATCGTCTTAAGCTTGACGCTCGGAAACAATGGGGCTTGCCAGTGAATTCAGTATTTTTGTTAAGTGAAGGGGGTACATTCCGTCTTGCAGAGGCCAACAAATTTCCGATTAGAGTTGCGTGGGAGAGCTATATTTTATGCATTTCTTTTGAAGTGGGAATGAGTTTTGATTTTTTAGGTTTATGCGGCTTGAAAACTGCAGCAAAAAGTTTTTAGCTGCATTCCGCCCATTCTTTTAGTGACCCTGAAAAGGAATAATGCAATTTTATACTCTTCTATTACTTCTATACATCTGTTTCTTCTATTACTTCTGTACATTAGCATAAAAGATTTTTCCTTTTTAAAATTTCAAACCATTCGTATAAATTATCTTTCCCTCCGAGAGATAGTCGAAGCTTTCGCTGATTCTCCTGGAGAATTAAAATTTTTTTCGCATAGACCTCCATTTCCGTTCTAATAATCGGTTTATCTCTATTTCTTGCTAAGCTTGTGCCTTGCTTCGCTACTGAAGTATTTAAACGAAAGAAAGTACTCCCCTGGCTATGGTATTATTCATCATATGCAGCTAGTCATTTCGCTAGCTTTGATGGCGATTATAAGTGGATATAGACCAGTGGTATTTGAATTGATAGGGGGAAATGATATCATGAATGCATTGTCATTGTATACATATATTACTTTCAATATTAATTATATTAATAATCATACATATGTTATTTATCAATTAAAAACAGGCATATAGTACCATAACACATAAATGAATTCTTATCATTTTTGTCAAGTCAGAAAATTATTTTCCCCTTCGTGACAGATGTCGTTCATTAACGAATTATTTTAATTATAACGTCGGACTGAAGTCCTTTTAAGGTCCAATGTAAGGCTATAGATTGGCAATATGTTGCCTATCTATAGCCTTACATTGATTAATGTATTACCTTAATATAACGGGGTAGAGCTTTAATGACGTGCCTATAAAATTTGAGATACCCAAAATTTTGATATTTACTCAGATCATAGTTTAATGCTTCGGAGCAGTGGCGTAACTATGGGGGGGAAGAGAGGATAGATCCCCCCCCCCCAAAGGCTCAGGTAAATTAAAAAAATACTTAAAAACTATCGTCTAGTTTTGACATATCATAACTGAATCTGGTATAAGTTCAATTATTAGTGCCAAAATTATGTAAAATGTATCTTTAGGCGTGTCATTTTTAAAAAAATTTAACAAATTTTGCCTGGGGGGAGGGGTCGCTTCCCCAGGCCATCCCATCCCCCACGAGGAATATTCCTAGCTATGCCACTACTCCAGAGTGCTGCTTTAATGATGTCGTGTTTTCACCAGACCAATTTTTGCATCGATACAAAGCCCTGAGGGCGATAGCAACATCAGCCATATTAACGCCAACTACGGCCAGTCAATAATGATAACTCAAGCTGTACATCGGGAAAATCCCAAGTCTTACAAATACTTGGGTAAAAAAGTGCGAGAAAATTTACCCTCCCCATTTGTTATGTGCCCGACTCACATCACTCACAAGGATATAGGAATGATTACAAAAGACCAATGCATCCGTAAAAGCCTCTGTTGCTTGTGTGAGACAGGAAGTTTTGCTTTCATTCTTCAAAGGCGCGAGCTGGAAATGGGATACCAAGGTCGTGTTCACCGCAACTAATTACTCTTCAGTGATACGTTGAATGGAGAGGCGAAGTGATTCGCGTCACTTAAAACTTGTCGAGAGCTTCGTTTTCACCCACGTGAAGCCCAAAGGTTTGCCATTTGATTTGAGGTGCTGGGTCTGAGGTTGAAAATGGATGATGAACGACGTGCGTTCATATAACTCTATTGATATTGGGAAAGGGAACTTAAATCAAACGTTAGCAATATTCTAATGGGATGGTTTTCGATTGTCATTAATTTGTTTGTACCAATCCGTTACTACTGGTTCTACTGCTGAACGATTATACATAGATTATATCTTTGGGAAATTCAAGATCAATGCAAGTTCAGGAAAAGTAAATTTAAATTCGTTGTATCTATTAGTTGGTAGTAGTAGCTATCGAAGTACTCATAGTACAAAATATCATATGGTGTCCTAATTTAAAGATTTTAGGCACTTTAAGATAGATATAACCTACTATGATAGCCTCAGCAGCTGGCGGTAGGCAGCCATAATACTAAAAATCTTCCTTATTTCGAGGGGGACCGGTCCATATGCCACCCTCCTTATCAACCAAGCCGCGCCTAATGCTACAGTCCTAGAATTTTGGTATGCGGCTGACTTCGATTCTTCCTATCCCTTCTTTTCCTAAAGGTTCTTTTTCCCCACATCACCATTCGTTCGCCCTAAGCGCTTGTCTCTTGACCTTCCTTGAGGTTTAGTGATTCATTCCCTCCATTATGTGTCCCTTGTAACATCCATTCCTCATTTGACGGAAGACCTAATGTGCACTAAGTTTGGTGTTCCCTATGGTCTTAATCCTTTATGAAACTGTATTACATTTTTTCTCTCTCTATCCATCTGTTCGATCTTCCAACTCATCTTGCTGGATAGTTTATGCTTTTTATCTCTAGAGTGCCACTATTTACCTAATTTCTTCTCCATTTTTTACTTTGTTCGACGGAAGTAGTTCCTAATTGGCTGCAAGAAAATGGAAATAACTTTTTCGTGTGAATTATTATTGAGTCAGTTTACGCAAAGTTTCCACTTTAGGCGCAAGTCACTCTGGCTTATTGTTTTATTGGTACATGAGGTAAGAGCTCACTACAAGAGCTGCTAAGATGTTATCGTATAAACCGTCTTTGTGTTACGGGCCGATATATCGGCTTTTGTTCCACGGGCGAAAAATGTCACCAACCTTTATGTATCTGCTCGAGTGTAGACCGGATTTAAAATCATCATGGGTCAATACAATTGGTTATATCCTTTATTCAGAATATTTATAACCTACAAATAATTCCTTTTTAGTAAAATAAAACAATGGCATTAGATTTATATCTAAAATAGTAACTTCACATTTCGTGTTTTCATGAATGACAACAAAATTCTTAAATTTACGTAGGTACATACTTTTCGCTAGCGTCATCAAGTTTCGGTGGCACTAATTGTAAGAGGGTTAAATGCGTAAAGGAGGGTATAAAAATGGAAAGTTTAGCAATATCTTACTCTGGGTTATCTTTGCTTACCTTCATAGTAAACAATGTAAGTAAGAGCGCTGAAGATGGCTACACATGCTGAGGCCGACACTGAAACCTCTTAACACGTCAAATTCTATATTATTATGGAAAATGAATAATTGTACAATTCTTATTTGGCTGATTTACACTCAGTGTGCAAAAAATTCAAATTGTATCACTAATTTTCTGACTAGAAGTGCAAACCTGCCTGTTCCGAAACCTGGTCGACTATGCTGTACTACAAGTCGTTACCATGTCGCCTATCGTTGTGGCGCTGTTGCCTGTCATAGTGTTGCACCTGTTGCTATTTGCTTGGGCTTGGAAGTACCCAGCGAGGGTCAGGAGGGGGCAGCTGCCCCCTCCAGAAGCAAAAATCGCAAATGTCTTTAAGAAAAATAATATTTTTTCAATAATATAATTTGAAAACTAATAAAGAGCTGTTACAGTTTCCTTAAAATGTTGGTTTCATTCACCTTTTCCATGTTAAATCTTACCAGTAACTTGAACAACCATGGCTTCCCCCTAGTTTTGATCCTGGGTACGCCCTTGTGGGCTTTGCAAAGGAGATCCACTGTAGTGGGGAGACAGGAATTAACTGCGGCTCGCCATTGTTTGTCTCCCGTTTTGTGGGTAGGCTGTTTTTGGTTCGTTTTTGCATGTTTTTTGCCCGCACCTTTACGCAATGGTTCATAGCCTAATCTTCGAAAATCTTCACAGAGCGTCGAAGCCGAATCTTTGGACGTGTTGAAATATGCGTTCATAGATTCGGTTTCGAACGCACCGAACCCCATCCCTGAAACACTTGGTACGACTGAGTGTGATTATGCAGAATGCAGACAGACAGACTCGCTACAAATTTAATACATGTGTAGATAAAGTTCGTCGTAATCAGTAATCGCTCTCCGTCAATTTTTCTATTTAACGACCACTGCATTTCCTTCGGTTTTATTACGAAAATCAATTGAGAAGTGGAGTAATTAGTCAAAAATCAAAGAGAAAACCAGTCGCAGAAGAGATATTTCGCTCGGAATAGGGTGGTTTCCTATTATTTTTTATTGCCTAAATCGAAAGATTATTACTCCTGGAGTACGCATTTCACGCTCTTAGATTTTCGAATGACGATATCTATTTTTCGCGATTAAACGAAAAGTGAAAGATTTCAAGCGCGCGAAAACGCGACGGCTAAGTAGGAATGATGGGAAAAGTCCGTGTGACGTCATTCTGGTTCCCGCTGCGGCCGAGTGAGGTGACTTTGAGGCGAGGCTTGAGCGCTGATACGACGCGACGCAGGTTGCTAGCAGGCAGCGCTTGGCTTAACACGTTGCGTAAGAATGGCGAGAATTCTCGTCATTTTTTTCTCGAACGTTCCGGACGGATGACAAAAATTCTTGTCATTTAGGCACGTCAACCTAAAAAATTTTAAAGCGCATAATAAGTATTCGTTAGTACGTTTTCAGTTGTCGTTCGTTATTCATAATGAAGTAAGGAATATTATTCCCCTATCAAACGAAGGAAACTTTCCGAACTTAGGTATTTTTAATGTGTGATTATTAAGAGATGTTTCCCTGAGCTCTGTGCCTCAGGTATGCATTAGTGATCTCAGACAATGAGAACCTACTATCTACTCGTATAGAAACCAGGTCCCTGTGACGTCACGTGGAGTGGAATCGCATGGGCGCCAATCTGGCCTTTTTCAAATGAGGTTAAAATTAACCGTTGCCATTCGTCTAAAGCGTTATTTCTAATGCCAAATAATTTGTATATTATGAATACACTAATGGTGGGTAACGAATCGCGATCAATGACTTTCGTTTTCCTTGATGAAGGAAACTACCCTATTGTCGTCACGCAAGGGGTCACCCCACCAACATCCGCTTACGTGGTTATTTCAAGGCCACCTTCTTGGTGGAAGCCCACATACTATAACGAGCACATAAATTCGATTGGCGCCTTCACAACGGAACTGCCTCATCGGTGAACGAGTTCGAACTGAGATTCCGTACAGTCACGGAAGTCGAGCCATCCGAAGGTGTGGAAATTTTCCCCATGAGGAATTTTTGGCGTCGGGACAATTTTCGCGTATACCATATGCAGATCGCGCCTCTCTGCCTGTGCGAAGAGAACCCTGTGGGAGTCACGAAGGGGAGCACTTGGAGTCACGAAGCGTTCTTCCGTGCAGTGGTGACGTCACTCAGGGAAGCGCTTTCATCTCTGATCCCTACGGCGCGGTGGGACACGTCAAAGTCAAAGCAAGTGGGTGCTTCGACTGTTTGCCGTCGGCATGATTTTTCATTCTCCTCATACACTTGTCGTCTGATTCGTATCCCGGATTGTGTTGCTCAGAATTTTTGATGCGCGTGGATGAACCGATTGGTCGCAAATAAAGCCTATGGAAATTTTCATGAGCACTGTGATGATGCCAGTTTTCTTCTCGCTACGGAAGGGGACGGCGATAGACAACATTGCCTGTTTCAGTATGCTATAAAACCCACTCCCGAACACTGATTGACTAATTCATAAAAATGTTTTGGGTGAGCGGGACGAGATATAGATATAATAAAAAGTCATAGAATCGATCCCCTATGAAATCGTCTGAAACCGTCGGAAAATTTGTCGAAACGCTAAATTTTCTATCTATAACAGTGTTGCAAACTGCCTCTACTATTTGGGGGTCAAAACATCGATTTTTCAAAATTGTCATTTTTCGAATCTGAACCACGTGATATGTCGAGAAATCAATTTTCAGACAGATCGGAGCACTTTTAATTTTGGCCAAATCGTAAAAATTTACTATTCCGTTAATTATTATATTATCTCAACAATGTTATCTCGAGATATGGTTTTGCATCATACAGTTCAGGAAAAATTGTAAGAACTGGCAGTGACCAAAATAGGCCGCAGGCCTTTTCCGTGGGGTTATGGGAGCGAGCTCATCTCAAGGAATCGGAAGATAGACTAAGATTATGTACTGCAACCATACATTCCTCCCATGCGTGTTGCTTAGGTTCCTTGTTCTATCTTGTGTCCTTCTTTATCTACCCGAAATACTTATCCCTTTGTCTTCCACGAGATGCGAGATGCATATCCTTAACTTTTCTCTCCATCACATTCCTCTCATAATCGCTATGTTTAGTAGCATGGCCCAACCACCAAGTGTTTTTTGGGCGTATGGTGCAATGGAATGAATTTTACGGATTGGAGCTTTTTAGTGTATGTAAAACTACAAGAATCCCTATCTATCGCCCAAACGAAGTCAATCACGATGAATCAAAAAAGGAAAGAGAATGGCAGGTTCCACAAACCGGTCCAGTATTTATTAAATTGTGGACCTGCCATTGTCTTTCCTTTTTTGATTCATCATGAAGGAGTTCCATCATGTTTCGCCTGACACGATTGAAGTCAATCACTTTCCATTGAATAAAAAACATTAGAAAGAGTGTTAATTTGTTCCTCGGATAACAGTTTGTAAAAAATCAACTGCCCTCAGCATTTTGTGCTTATTTTTTCCCAAAAAAGTTCCCTTTTTTCGCGTAACAGCAAATGGTTGCTTAACTTTAAGTGCTTCATATTCTCGTATTATCATTTGGGTGTGATGAAGCTAGCAATATACTTCACTTAATTTTTAAAGTGGGAGAAAAATATAAATATGGTCATTGGCTGGAAAACCAAGATATTTCTTTGAACTTTAACTTGAAGTGATGCTCTTTTGCGGTTTAGCATTTCTGATCAGAAAATTATTGCCCATTACTTGCTTGAATTTCACTCAATATAGCTAATCCAGTTTATGATTATATCGGTGGTATAATTTTTATTCTTCTACCGCTCGTTATCTGATTCCTATCCTGAATTATGTTGCCCTGACATTATGATACGAGTGGGCGAATCGATTCATTGTAAATATTGAAGTTACGAGCCAGCCTCGTCGGAATTTTTCCTCTCACAACGGAATGGGACGGCAGGAGAAACTAGTACCCATTTACTGTCTATAAAGAAAAAACAAGACACCCTAGTTCGAGAAGCTCTACTGTCCAAACGTAGTTAAAAATTTCAATCCCATAAAAATCATTGGAGATACGTTTCATTTCCACTTTGGATTGCATGCCGTAATCCTCTGTCCATAGTATTTTATTATTTTTGATTTTTTAAATGTACCCTTTATTGAGCGTCAAATCAAATTTCCCAACTTTGAGCGCTTTATGATGCCGTAATTTAGCGCTTTTTAACCATAAAATTCATTTCCACGACTTACTTGGTGTCGCGATAAGTCAGAACCACTGTAGGATTCTACCCCCCTCGGTATGATTTGTATGTTCCTTTCACTCGGCATCTCGTTCATATCCCGAATGAGGCTGTCAGGAATACATGATGCATGTGAATGAGCTGATTCGTCGTAAACAGAGCTTATGGCAGCTTTCATGATCAGTGTACGTTATACATATCTATGACATGAAAAAATTTGAAAGCAATGCAGCATAATGCTATTATTTTATGTTTTAATCATTTATGATTGCATGATTTAGATCGAAACCGTACGCAGTTCTAAGTGTGTGAAAGCCGCGCATTACTGGTACCAGCTGACAATTACTATAAATGATTTTTTTCCGTGCAACTTCCAAAATTCTTGAGTTACAAATGTTATTTTCCATTTACCTGGAATTTATATTGAAAATGGGTGGTTTGTAGAGTTAATATTCTGATATTTTGTGTTTCAAGAAATTTAAAATGAACCCTTTGAAAAAGGACAGCTTTTTTTCCCTCGGAATACGGAAAAGGGCGATGACAGATACCAGTAAATACTTGCAGAAGAAGGGGTTCAGTAGCTCCGATTATCTAGATATTGCTAAAGTTGACCTTTAACCGGAAGTGATGTTCAGTACCAGTGTGGAGGTTTTGATCAGATTATGAATTTCCGCGGCATGCATGAATGTCGCTCAGAGTCGAGAAAGTGCACGATTCAGCCCTCAATATGATTTTTATTATTTTATGAGTCAACTGATTCGTATTCTGAATTGTAATTCTCGTAATTTATGAAGTGAGATGTGAACTTATTAGTCTTAAAGAAGTATTATTATGAGCAGTGCACCGATTCAGTGCACATGGATTGGATTTTCCGCTCATCCACGTGTAATGGAAGGGGGTGGATCTATTAAAATATGGAGCTCCATTAGCAAAAATAACGTTTATTATTTCGAACTCAACTAATCGAAACAGGTATTGGAGGACGACTGGGTAAAAAAATGTGCTCTAAAAACTTCATTGTTTTACAAAACAAATGAAAAAACACCACAAACCAGCGCTCAAATCAAAATCCTAACACAAGACATAACAGAAATGTAATGAATGAGTCAATTAAAAAGGACAATATTTGCTCATTCCAACGAAGCATGTAAAAGGAGGAAAAGAGGCAAATAAAGTTGGAATTTTCAAGATACTTCTGGTCTTGAACTATGACAGGGAATAATGATCGTAGGCTTTCCTGGCGTATTGAATTGTGGAAGGCTACACGGGATTTCCACCGGGTCAGGTTCTCCAACTCCATCTCGGCCGACGTTTCGATGGGCGAGTTGTCCATCGTCTTCAGGGCATGTCAAGTCTTGAAAATCGTCCTCCTTATATATGGAAGACGGCGGTATCAACCGGGGCAGGTGTTCTGTGATTGGTCGAGAGCTTCCCGCCTCTTTCCTCGTTCTTCACGGATGCTCCTCAGCACTGGTTTCCGTGAGGCGCTCAGACTGTAGCCAGTGTCACGATAAATGGTGGTGTTAAGACGAATTTCAATGGCCTCCCTTGTCAGTCTTTCCCAAAATTTCTCTATACGACAAAGGACCTTGGTCTTCTCCCAACAGATGGCGTGGTCGGAGGTAATGCTGTGTTCGGCCACGGCCGATTTTTCAGGCTGCCCGAGTCTGAAATGTCTTTGGTGTTCTTTCAACCTCGTTTCTACCGTCCTCCCTGTCTCTCCCGCGTACACCAGAAGACGATGGACAACTCGCCCATCGAAACGTCGGCCGAGATGGAGTTGGAGAACCTGACCCGGTGGAAATCCCGTGTAGCCTTCCACTATGACAGGGAATGATGTACACTCGCAGCCTTTTCGTGTGGCGTTGAGTCTCCGCTACTTACTTTAAGAGGACGCATCACTCCCACTCGTCTGTCTATTCTCACATCTAATAATTCATTACCAACTTGAGTTATCACATTGCAGTATATCTCTATTCTAAACCAGCATCACCTGGCCACACTGCAGAGCATCATTTACCTAATCTCCCTCGCACTCGGCATCTCGGAGAAGGTCAATGTTGGCACACCAAACGCAAAAGGAAGGCAGTCATCTCTGAGTGGTGATCTTTCTGCAACAACTGATAAGCGGACATAAATCGGATAAAGCCCCATGAAGACTACTGTTTATTTCATTAGTTTATGTGAGAATGACGTAGATGATTCAATTACTCACAGTTTGTCAGTTTTGAGGAGATTGTTTTCGAAATAATTGTAAAATTCTATTCATTTGTTTATAAAACCCCATCAGAATTTACTTGTAGGACAAATTTTAATATTGACATCTCTATTTCCATATATATGTAAACTTTTTAGGGTAATTCTCCCATAATCTCGTACAAAATTATGTCCATGGAATGCTAATAGAAAAAAACAATAATATTAAAAAACTAAACTGCTTACTATTTCATGTACTCTTTTTCTACTTTTAGTGGCAAATCAGCAAATTAAAAAATTATATTTCCCAAATTTAATGTCTACAGACAATGATTACAGTCATGTAATAGTAGTCATGTCCGTGGACAGTCCCGCAACGATTTTCAAAGAGGTGTTTATTGTATTATCAATCATTACTAAATAATTTATAATAAAATGTATCATTAAACAAGTTACAATAATATTGGCATTCCCAAATAGTCCTTTAGGTTGATTTTTTCATAATATTTATTATAAAATAAAAAAATTTGTCCTACCCAAAAAAGTTATGTAGGTGGACACACAGATACAAGAGAAAATTATTCAGAGGAGATGGTGGCAGCCCTGAACAACCAGTGTGTAGAGAAGGAGATTATCAGCTATATTGGGTTGTTTGAATTTGTACTTGCTTTATTGAATGTTTCATTTCTGGAAGAAAAATGTTAAGTTCTTTTTGTTGAAAGAGCCAAGATCATCAGTTATTTCCGTGGACAAGTAAAATGAGGTAACTCTGCACCTTTTATTAATAACAATTGAGATTTCTTTTACGGCTATAAGATGCAAGCTCAATGTAGTAAGGACAGTCTCCTAACCTATTGCCAATCCGTACTATATCTCAATTTAGAGGAAATCAACATGTCCGAGGAAGTCATGTTCGTGGACAATATGTCCGTGAACTCGGCAGTCGACGGACATGACAGATGGTAACGGGCATGATGATACACTATGACTAGTTACAGAATGTCCACTGGCAAATAACACTAACTTCTCGTGAGTAAACACTTACTATTCCTCTTCTGTCGTGCCTACAGACATATATATCATATTCGTAGACAGATGAGTCCGCAGACAACAAAAAATAAAAAAACAGTGTAAATATTACTAACGATCTCTGCCACTTACGTAATTAAATTGTATGAATGACAAACATTAATTAGACAATTTTAGTTCATATGTAAACAAAAATTAATTCTTTAAATTTTGCCTGTAGAAAGTGTACGTTTTTGGGAGGATGACCTTTTATATTTAAAATACAGACAAATGGTTACAAATGTCTATTTGCAATGAAAATTGCTAGATGATAATTCAGTTACAAATTACAATAAGTTAAGATAAGTAGGTTCGTACAAGTAATTCGTCGCGAAAAATCACAAAATGCGACCATTGGATAGGGAGCGATGCATCCACTTATTGTCTTCTTTGATAACTGTACCCGAGCTATTCAATTCTGTTTCCACATGCCCTACATTGTTGTATTTGTATACTTCGGTTTGTATCTTCTCAGAGAGCACTTTCTATCGGACAAATATTTACTGCGCTTCTTTCAACTGGGAAGAATTCAGGGGAGAAGAATATCTATCCCCCAACTCAAAGAGAAGGGCCTTTTTGTTGAGGTTAGGCATTGATAGCATCGAAACCAAGGGTCATCTTCCGACGAAGCGTCGAATTTAATCGCAGGGACACTATTTTTGGTGGTTAGGAAAAAATGCAAAATTTGTCGACTTAAAAATATAAAATTCTTCATTTAGCCTCAGATTAATTATTAATAAGGGCGATTCGTATGTGACCAGTATTAAAAAGGAAAATAACTGATCCACTATCTTACTCACTCTGAACTCACTGTGCGTGGAAAGGTCGTTGATAAATTATCACATCGCTGATTATTAATGACGAAGGAAAGAAGAATGTTAGAGAAATGAAGGACCTAGCTTGAGAAAGAAAGAAATGGCAGAATACAATATACTATTCTTAGGATTGGAGAACTTTAGATTACGCGTACAAAAAGTCTAGCGTTCAAATTAGAAAATGAAAAAAGATTATGCAGGGAATGGGAACCACATCTAATGATGGTTTTCAGTTAGAAAGGATTCCTAAGACACAACTTGAATGAAAGAGTTAGAAATATCCAAGAGTTTTGTTGAGACGAATGAATGGGCTACCTCAGATGTGCTTTTCTTTTCGACGTTATCTTTGTGGTTGAAGCCCGAAATATGTAAATGTCGCTTCTGATATAAATGAAAAAGTACGGTTAATTACGAAAGATACGGTTTCCGGCCTAATTCGATAGATTTCCTTGGTATATTTCTGCACTTCTTTATATCTACCGACCCAGGAATCGGCACAAAATGCCATTTTCAAGGCTCCTTGTCCCAAAGAAGTGTGATATTAGAAAAGTGCTTTCATTGTGTTAAATGTTTAATTATCTCTACTTCTACCAACTACATTTTGGACCGAAATTTGACAATTATTTCTAAAATAATCTCCTGAAAACTGAAGAATCGAATAATCCCTATCATCTGATGAAATAATCAGCATCTTCCTCTTGTGGCACTATCCTCCCATCCCTCAATGTCAAATCCCAAAATGTCAAAGTCAATCAGCATCCTCCCATGTGGCACTATCCGAATTAATGTCCTCCTTATCTGTCGTTGCAGAAAGGTCACTACTCAGAGATATCTGCCTGCCCTTTCGTGTTTGGTGTGCCAAAATTGACCTTCCCTGCGATGCCGAGTGCGAGGGTGTTGGTGACGAATGATGCTGTGTGGTGTGGCCATGTGATGCTGGTCCTTGAGGTCTCACGAGGAGTGTTTATATTTTTTGTCACCCGGGAAACCCCACGTATTGTGACAGTGACATTCGATCGATGGACAGTTTACTTTGGGGCGTCGGCCGTTAATTTGCGCTGCCTCTGGCCGATTCGGATGGGCGATAAACGTGTCCCCGTTTGTATTCAGCTCCCGTCTCAATCCCCCCTTTGCAAGATCGTGTGGGGGAAGTTTGGTGGGCGTAATGAGGGAAGCAAGAAGGTGTGGGGGTAGTGTCAAACCCGTCGACCTTTCGGTCTTAGGATCGATTTTGAGGGCAAGCGTTGATTATTCTATTATATCGATCAAATGGTTGGACCACTGAACTCGATAACATCATCAAAATTAGTAAACAATACTAAAGGCCGTTTTACACGAAGCACGTAATTGCACAATCTGGCGTGCGTTCGAAGACCGAGTCAAAATTGCGTCGTGTAAAGCGGTGAATTGCTGGAACGCATGCGAGAACGCGTGGACGTGAGGTGGCAAAATAGCCCGTTCTAATTTCATTTATGCATTCGCGGGATTGCACGACATTATGAGAAATCAATGCAGTTCTTTCCTGCGCAATTACGTGCCCCGTGTAAAGCGGCCTTAAGATTGGTTTGACGCAGCTCTCCATTTCTCTCTCCTATCCGCTAGCCTTTCCATAGCGACGTATTTCTTCTGTTTTACATCCTATATAACCTCTCCTATGTAACTCAACCGGGGCCGTCCCTTGCCCTTCTTCCGTTCCACCTGTCCTTCGATTGTTTTCATCCGGCCATCATGTCTCATTATGTGACCAACTAAGTTGTCCCATCATCTTTTTAGAAGACTTTGTTTTCCTTCAACTCCCTCATTACTTACACGGTGAACTCGATGATAACGGAATGATGATACCCTTTATTCGAGAAAAGCCAAGAAACAGTGCATTTGGCCATCTTGGGAAGGATATCGAGCATTGCAATCCATTTAAATTCTTATAATAACAATGTAAATTTTTCCACTCATACAAAATTACAGTGCAAAAGCAGTGGATATATAGGTGCTCCATAAGAACCTGTTTTGGGGCTACCATCATGCATTGTTCCAATAATACTGGCACTATTAACATATGATACAAACTTTCTTTGATTCAATGATTTCAGTGATTACTTTTATTTTCTTATCCTTTGTGCAATTAGTTTTAATAATCCAGTTATTACAAATACATAGAAAACTAGCACACATGAAAGCTAACTTGCTTTCAGAAACGAACAGCAATTACATGCACTCAAAATGCACGGGAAATCACGAAAATCCGAATTTTATTCTCAGCTCTCAAAATCGGGGAGAGAATGCGGCTTGGAAAATGAATTGCTGGCATCCTACACAGCAGTTTAAGGACCTCAAAATACGCTATTCTCTCTTACAAGTTTTGCGCAGTTTCCTATTTGAAATACATAGATCTCGGCATGTTGGAAAGTTCTGGCTTCATCTGATCCCATGTGCGGCGTAAAGCGATTATTATTTCATTGTTTTGGGTTCAATGTCGTTGATCAATGAGTGGTGTAGTGGTTTAAAGTTTACTCGTAGAGCGTTTGAATACTGATCTTAGAATTCGTTCTGGGGTGTGTGAAGCCACAATTCGGTCCCCTTATTTGCACCAGTACTCTTTTACTGAGGTAGATTTCATTTAAAGGAGATATATAACATTAAATGAATATAATTAATGAAAAAATAAAATCCAATGCATGGTTGCATTGGATTAAATTTACGAAAATATTAAAAAGGTAATATGAATGATTTAGTATTTGTTTAATTGCATCTTGACCAATTTTGATTTTGAAAATTTCTCTCGAAAAGTGTCAGTAGAATACATCTTTGAGAGGGAGAATCTATATTTCTCACAAAAGCTTAAGCTATCAACTGCGCAGAATAGAGGTGAAATACATAGGAAGGGTAAGGGAAGGAAAGAAAGGGAGTAGCGAAACCATGGCATACAGGATGGACAATATAGTGTATCAACGAGGGACTGGGATTCAGATTTGCATAAAATTTTCGACTCCTAGCGGCATTCAAATTCAATCAAAACCACATAAAAATTTTCATAGTGTGGAAGGAAAAAAGCACTAGCCTACCGCTGCTACTCTCTCACCCGCGACAGCCAGTTTTTGCACGCTTTTTCGAAATTTGCTTCTTCTGTTTGACTGTACACAATCAAACAGACTGTACTATATTGACCATGCTTCTAAGCGCTTCTTCTTGTCTTTTTCTGTTCAATGGAACCTTGTAATTGATTTTTAAACCACTTCCCATTTTCAGATCGGCATGAAATTTTGCACATTTGTTTTATTTATGGTAATACAATACTCAATGTTCGCAAATTAGATTTTTTCAATTTTTCTCTATTTAATAAAGTAAATTTCCATGTAGAAAACAGTTTTAAATATCATCAATAGATGGTGTTAGTTTCCTCTACCCAGTGTATTCCGAAATTTTGTTTTTAACACATTAATTTTATTTAGATTTCGCAATCAGTTATTAGTAAAAATAATACTATATACGATTATTTTGAGCTTCAAAGTTTTTAGATTTAAGACCAAGAAGTATGCGAGAAACAAAAATAGAATAGATGATTCACCACTAAAATTAAGAAAATTAGAATAAAATAAAGCAAGTATGCTTTATCCAAGAACAGTATGAAACGCACGCATTAATAAGTAAAAACTAAGCTCTTAATCATTCGGAGAATAAAACTTAGCTGCCAATCCCTAGCTACTTACTGACAATCCTTATTATAGTTATAGTTGACGTATTTGCGAAAGCCCAATCAAAATTGCGTCGTGTAAAGCGGTGAATTGCTAGAACTCGTGCGAAAATGCGTAGATGCGAGACGGCATAATAGCCCCTGCTCTAATGCTAAGCTCGCATTCTCGCAATTTCAACATGTTTTCAGTGCTAACCGGGGTGTTAACCTCAAACGAAAATACCCATTTAAGTAGATGATAACGGTGAGTTTTGGCTAATAATTCACATTGGTGAAAAAATTTCTGCAATAGGTGCATTACATTTTCTTCAGTGCTCCGTTGAAATTTGTGCGCCTTTGAAACGGCCAGTTTCGGCGGGAAGTCAGGCTCGAATGGCTGTGACGTCACACACAGCTACTTCGCTGACTGCACGCTTTCGGTGAACGCCGTTATCCGAGCCGTGCTTGAATTTGTGGATGCCGTGGTGAGAAATGCCTTCGGATTGTGGTTTTGTGAGGGCTAATTCTAATACTGTGCCTAATATGAGTGCTCCGATGCTCATTTTTCATCATTAATAAATAGAGGGCAAGGCAATAAAAATATCTAAATACGCAGTAATGACATTTTTAGCGCTCCGGAAATTCAAGGAGTCAAGCAGGCAAGTTAGGAGTCAATGCATATTAATTATGATAGCACTGTTAAATATGTTAATCGTACTGATGAGTATATTTTGCATCAAATACTTAATTTTGTTACGATTTACTCAACCTTGGCTTCCATTTTTATTCGAATTATCCCCTAGTAAACGCTGAATGGCTCTCCAGACATTTCATATTATATCTTAAGTATTGTTGAGAGCAAAAGAGCGTATCCTCCGTCTATTTCATCTATTACAACGATATTGTAAGTGTTTTCTTTCCCTTTTTAAGCAACTTATGGACCCAATACTTGAACGCACGTGACACAAATATGTTCCCACTCCTCTCCAAAACCCGCTTGATGAATTCAAGCGCCCATCGACTCGTTATATCATAAATCCATGTCACGCAATGCTCGTTTTTTTAGTTATAAAGGCTTTTGATAATTTATAGCCTATAAAAACTTAGGTGACATTAGGGAACTAATACCGTAAAATAATCACCTTCGTTCGTCTCAGATTTGTATGAATCATGATATGGAATGGCGAATTATTGTAAATATTTATTATTGTGAATGTTACTATAAGGCCCCTTGCACACGCACCGATTTTGGATGGCCGGTACAATACCGGCCGATATTTTACCGGTGAAGCGCTGCTTGCACACACGCCGGATTTTCACAGGTCAAAAGATAAGTTGCTTTGTTGTTGAGCTGGCGCAGGGGATCCGCAGTGGCATTGGCCGGTAGCTAACCGACTTTTTACCGGTGCCGGTACGCGGTCGGTCAGTGTGCAAGCTCCCATACCCTTCCATTGTTCACCATTGGAATGTTGACGGCCGTCCAAAATCGGCGTGTGCTATGGGTCTAAGGGTTGATAACTATTTCAGCGCTGCCAGAAAAGAATATGGCGATTCAGCAGTTTGCTATATCCAACTTAAAAGAGAATAATATATACACTATGAAAGAGAGAGTTTGTCCTGAGCACAAAATCAGAAGAAACCATAGGAAAAATAATTTTTGTCACTTATTCTTCCGCCATACCCAGCGGAACAAAATTTACAAATTCATTTGGTTCACAAGGTACTAAATACTTGATAGCATTACATTTTTATATTATTATACTCACTCCATGTCAAAGCTTGATTTATTGGATCAGAGGGATTTTGAATTTGAATTTCAAAACATTCAATTATATACTGTACATTGCTGTAATTTGCTTAAAAGACAAAGGTAGATCAAATTTGTTATGCTTCGGAAAAAATATTCAATTTTTTAAGCGATGTGAAATAAGAGGTAAAATTGTGTGGATAGTAGAAGAAACTCTTGTCTTACTGATTTGTAATTGGTCTCCTAACCTCTTTAAGTTGTCATTTAATTTAATTTTGATGATGGTGATGAAAATGTCTCTGGTGGCAATCTTAAATATTCCAGAGGGCAAATCAACGACGTACATTGGATCATTAGGTATTTCTAAGTACCTCTTGGGGTAACTTCATTATTAAGTCAGTTATATTATTGTTTTCACCAACTCCAAAACTCTCGGCTGAGAATGTGCTCGAGAATATTTCATCAATAAACATTATGTTTGGTTACTGTATGGCAATATCTAGTGTATTAAATCTAAGACTAAGTTAGGATCAATTAACTTCGGTGTTCATTGAATAGTAGCATAAACATTGTTCTTAATCTTCATAAATTATTTCCCTTCAAATAACTTAAATTAAAATTGTTTTCGTCCGTTCGACTTATTTTGGAAGACCGCAGGTAAAACAATAAATCACGTTAACTGACGTTGTAATGCTGGCATTTAGTATAAATTTAACAGTAACATTAAAATAATCTTCATAGCAATAATAAGATGTCTTGCCGTTGATGTTTTTGGTCATCTCGCATTGCTGTAGTTAACCATTTCCTTCGCACACGAGAATTAAGAGGCACAGCAATAAAACGTTTTCCCGGATTTCTTATTGTGGTAGAATTACAAAGCGGTAGAAAGCAATATAGTATATACACCTTCTTCCTAATTTCCTCCATTTTCACCCTCGTTGTGTCTTCTCTGACGCAGGGTCACAGGTTTTTCGACGGGGTTGACGGGTTCCGCGAGAAGTTCGCTGTGTGTGACGTCAGCATGCCTTCGGCAACCATCGTGCGCTCTCGGAGCGTTTGAGCCGGCCCTCGGATTCCACACTTTTCGCTTACCCTTTTTGGGATTGAATTTTTGAATAGAAAAGCGCTGAAACTGCCGCCGGTATCCTCTCGGTGTGCACTTTCACTTAAGATAGTAAAAAAAAATTGGTGAACAACCCTATTACGAGCTCCGTGTAAAGGCCGCCATACACCGTGAATGATCATGCGAATGATCATGCTGAATGATCATGCGAATGACCATGCTGAATGATCATGCGAATGAAATCATTCGCCGTGTATAGTGGCCTTAAAACGGTCTTAATAAACCTAATCTGCGCCCATGTCTCCGAGTGATGCTTTTATTAATTTTTTTAAACTTTTAAGTGTAAGTATTGAATGCCGTTTTTGGTATGAGCGTTTTTTGTGATAAATTGCGTTTAAAAAAATCTTTTTCATTGTTTTGGAATATATAATCTCTCACAATTAGTCCCAAAATTGTCGTCTACGGTGTTCCCTAAGTTTTCGCTATGACTGTGACTCCTCTCGCCGCGAAAAGCGTCATGAGCGACGCCCGTGCTGACTACGCGGCGTGACATGTTCTATCGTTCAGATTTTCGGTCACGTAGGTGATTTCGTTTTGTGATGTCCTCTCGTCAAAGGACGGGAAATGAGTCAGGTACAGATAAATGTGGAGTGGGAAAGAATGAGCAATTGACCTTGAACATTCTTTGGTTATATGTCCATTTAGTCACGTCATTGGGATAGGTGCAGCGATCAAGTTGACCAAAGACAAATCATGATGAAGAAAGGTGGTAGCTCGTATCACACGGCATAAGATATAGCACAAATGCTGGGTTCAAGCAATCGCTAATAAATTGGATTTCCAGTAACTTATGAGATAAAAATATTGTTCTTGTTAGCACACTGAAGCATGCTGACCAGCAATAATTATAGGCGTGTATCGAACTGTCTTAGGTAATTGAAGTTACTTGAAGACATGGTATGCACTATTTTATACTTGCTCTCAGGAAGTAGGGATGGTAATCAGAACAAAGCGAAAGCATATACCAGTGAATTTTGGATAGTTTTCTCTCCAGAGAGAAAAGTGGAAAGGGGCCGAAATAAAATGGAATTTGTGGACCAAAACTTGTAGTCGAAACGGAGTTAAAATACGTTAGGGCCGCAACAAACATCGGAATAATTCAGGGAATTAAGGAATTCTTCTCAATGTAAGATGAAGCCCAGTTTTATTTAAAGTAATCGTAAAAAATACCTCGGACCAGCCAAGGGTAAACTTTATGGAGTCCCTTGCCAGTGCAGAGAAAGTATCAACATTCCACAGTTGAAAAATATATTTGCTTCACCTGCAATCGAACTGGGACACACCAAATTTGCACCAATTACTCATAAAACTTACTCCCTCCCTGCTTCTGATCATGATGTGATCAATTTAGATGTAAACGCTATAAAAGCGTAATGACTAGAAAAAAATTATGCTTGATTATTTTTCCTTCTTTCCTGATTACCAGTCCTTACCTCTAATTCCTTGTGCAGGTCTATGCGGTTTAATCAACATTCAGCAGAGAGGTTTTCGGGATATGCACCGCGTGTATCCATATTCGTAGACGACAGCTTCGCCGGCACTGCAGCTGGCTTCTTCAGGCCGATGAAAAGGATGAGGTGAGGTGATTTCACGTCTTCGAACTGAAGAAGCCGGCTGCAAATACCGGCGAAACTGTCGTCTATTAAGGTGGACACACGCGGTGGATATCCCGAAAAACTCTCCGCTGAACCTTAACTCTAAATTGGCAAAGTCAGTTTTTTTCGGAAATATTCTCCAGTGAGAACTTGATTGGTTTAGGACCGTTTCGGATGGACGCGGACGCGCTACGCGCGCGGCGATCGGTCGCCGTTGTTCACATAGGCGCGGACGAAATCTGTCCGCGTCTGGCACGATGTCAGCTGTGTGTAGCTTGCCAAGGTAGAAGAGCGTCATACTTCCAAGTGAAATTCAAGAAATTGCTGTATACCAGGTTAGAAAAAACGGAAGAAAATGGGGTCTTGGGTGCACCCCATTGTGGCACGTAGAACATAAAAAGCCGCTTTAGTGACCGTATTTACTGAACTACGCGCTGATGAATGTAATTTTTAAAAATTTTCTTCTCAGCAAAGTGTCAATATCATAATGGATGGCGAAAATACGCACTCGCTCTGTTATCTCCAGGCTCGTTCTATTTCTACTGACAAATCTACTTGGTCCGCATCAGCCGTCCGCGTTCGTGTGTGAGCACAAACTGTGGCTCGTACGCGCGCGGATGATCCACGGGGCGGAGGGGCCACGTGGATGGCTCGCACTCACATCTACATCTACATAATACCCCGCAAGCCGCCTAAAAGGCGTGTGGCAGGGGGTGTTAGGGCACCAGCCGTTTACAGCAAAAAAAAATTTAAGTCCTCAAACGAAGTTGGGGCTACCGTTTATTAAGGCCTTTATGGTTCGGGGGAAAAACGAATTCGCATATCTATCATTTCGGCAAAACATCTCTCTTAATTTATCACTTCTATCGGACCTGGAAATATAGTGTGGCTCTAATATTATGTTCTCTGTATCGCTCTTAAAGATATCCATTCTCAATTGTTCAAGCAATCTAAGCCTAGCGCGCAGCCTCCGAGTCTCCAAAGGCTCCCAGCCTAATTCGCTTAACATCTGGGTAACACTGTCTGTACGCCCGTTGCAGTTTTTGACGAAACGCGCAGCCTTCCTTTGAATTTTATTCAGTTCGCGGATTAAGTCTTTCTGCACCGGATCCCATATGCTCGCTGCATATTCAAGGTGCGGTCGGACGAGAGCGAAATAGCACCTTTCTTTTACTTTCTCATCCGAAAATCTTCCCACAATACGCTTGACGAATCCTAATTTCTTCAGGGCTATGCCGCAAATATTCTTTATATGTGTTCCCCACGTGAGGTTCGAGGTTATCGTAACTCCCAGGTACTTCACTTCGTCTGTTGCCTTTATGTTAATGCCATCCACTGCATAAACATGGTTAGAGTTGGACGAATTCCGCAAGAAATGTAACGCCATGCATTTTCTCAGATTAAGTTCGAGTCCCCACTCTTGGCTCCACAAATGAACGTTGTTTAAGTCAGATGATAGAATTTCATAGTCAGAGTGATCACTAATTTCGCGATAGATGACAGCGTCGTCAGCAAATAAACGTATTTTACTGCTAATGCGGGAGCAGAGATCATTAATGTATATAATGAACAACAGGGGGCCGATTACGCTTCCTTGTGGAACACCTGATGTAACGATTACAACATCGGAGCTAATTCCGTCAAGAACAAATTTTTGTTTACGATCTCTGAGAAAGTCGCGTATCCAGTTTAAAACTGTCTCATTTAATCCGCATGACTGTAATTTGTATAAAAGTTTGTTGTGGGGTACAGTGTCGAAAGCTTTCTTAAAATCTAGAAATAGTGCGTCAACTTGTCTTTTCGATTCACCAGATTTTATAACGTCGTGAAGTAAGAGCGCGAGCTGTGTTTCGCATGATCTACCCTTTCGGAATCCGTGCTGACAGTCATGGAGGAAGTTACGTCTGTCCAAGAAAGTCATGATATTGCTAACGACGATATGCTCAAGTATCTTGCCTATAATCGATGTTAATGAAATCGGACGGTAGTTGCCTGGGTCATGTCTGTTTCCCTTTTTGAATATGGGTGTAACGCTTGCAATTTTCCAGTCTGGCGGTAACTTCCCTTCGGAGAGTGACTTCTTGAATATGATCTCTAAGTAAGGTGCGATCTGTGGAGCTAACTCCTTGAGGACACGCGCGGGGTTTTCCTCCGGACCCGGAGATTTACTATTCTTAATCGATTGCAGTTGTTTAGTTATCCCATCACGTTGTATAGATATTTCTTCCATCGATTCCTCAGTATATGGGACGTCTAAATTGAACTGAGTATCGTCAGTAGTGTATACACTTTCGAAGTGGGAATTTAAAGTGTTAGCTTTGTCAATATTTTCGGTGACAAGTTTACCATCTTAATCAAATAACGAATCTACGGTTGAATGTTTTCCCTGAAGCTCTCTCGCGTACGACCAAAAGGATTTCGGATTTTCTTCGAGTAATTCTCCGAGTACTTTTTTCCTAAACTTTCGCATTGCAGTTCGCATTGATTTCTTGGTCATTGAGCGTTGTGCAGCGTAACTTTCTTTAGCTTCAAGTTCCTTCTATTTATTACGTGACGTGATGGATTTTCTGTACAAGTTATATAGTTTTCTCTGTTTCCTAAGTACCCTTCTGACATCGTTATTGTACCAGCGAGGTTCTTTATTATCACATTTCAGTTTTTGCGGAATATGTTCATTGATTCCTTGGCGCAGAATTTCTAGGAAGTGTTTCCATTTCACATCTGTGCTTTGGTCCTTTTATGTGACTACGAATTTTTGTAGTAGTTATTAAGCATCTCGCCAAATTGAGTGAAGTTGCATTTATCAAATAAGTAAATTTTGCGTTTTGGTTTTACGGCTGACACTACATCAATTTTTAACGTTGCAAATATTACTCTGTGATCGCTTATACCGTCAATAATATCGAGTTGTTTTATCAACTTAGGATGGCTTACTGCTAGAAGGTCTAATATCTTATTTCCTCTCGTAGGTTTGTCAACTACTTGGGCTAGAGATTGATTTGCAAGCATGTTGAGTAATACCTCGCTGATTTCTCTATTCCTTGAATTCGTTTTTACGGTGTAAGTATCCCAGTTTATGGATGGAAGATTAAAATCACCCCCGATTACTATTACACTATTACTGTCTCTCTGAGTAAATGCAGATATTTGATTTTCTAGAAGGTACAAAATATCGACTTCGGAGTTCGGCGGTCTATAAAAAGAGCAAACATGGATACTCCTTTTGTTTCGTTGTTTAATTGTACACCATACGCTTTCTATTTCGTTGTCAATTATTTCGTGGGCGGCGCTGTGCCTGTAAGCTTGTAAGTCACGTGTACGCTTCCAATAACTTCACTGGAACTTTATCCGCGCGCGGACTGCGGACTGTCCGCGTCCATGTGAAACGGGCCTTAGTTTATGATCAAAATGTGCATTGGTCCATTTCTATTATGCAGACTGTGGTATCTCGAAGCCTGTATCTATTGAATATGTATCTATTGGTCTTCGAGGTAAGAAATATACCCTAAAGTATTAAGGGCCTTGAGTCTCACTTTCGAGCGTAAAGAATTCAGGTTGCTTGCGACGGGAATTTCACAATGACTGGTAAACATAAACTCTCTCTGTCTATCCCTCAAAATTACCTCATCCTCTTCAGTGAGCCAACATGTGCACATCAAGCACATTCCTTGAAGATGCCTTCATCTTCTTTTCCGATTTCTCAGAAGACCTGCTCTTTCATTATAATTCCAATCCTTGCTTGAATGTCGTTTGAAGAGCGTTTTGTATTAGCGATCATTGTCATTGCATCCCAGGTGCTTCTATCATAGGGTTGATAGTATGACCTTCCCGGGGTAGGTGTCATGGATTACGATGCCTCCATGATTTGAGTTCTATTTTCTAAGTTCTATCTTGAGGAATAGTGAATTGTCTCTTCAGTTTCTGTAGTCTTTCTCCATTTGAGTTTTGTAAGGGTCTTTGGTTTCATCAGTATCTTTGAAAAATTTCCAAACGCTTATAATTAAATTGCCAAAAAGAATAAAAAATAAAGATAAAATATGATAAGAAAGAGAAAACATTTAAGGGCTGATAAGTTGAACATGATACCCAATCCATCCAACTCTCGCGTGTCCAAATGTGGCAGCAGATGCGTAACATTGTGCACGTTTGATCGGCAAAGTTTTTTGCCTCAATCCCGAAGATTGGTTTCTTGGAAATTACAATAGGGTGGTTTCCTATTATTTTTTTATTGCCTAAATCGAAAGATTATTACTCCTGGAGTACGTATTTCACGCTTTTAGATTTTTAAATGACGATATCTATTTTTCGCGATTAAATGAGAAGTGAAAAATTTCAAGCGCACGAAAACGCGACGGCTAAGTATGAATGCTGGGAAAACTCCGTGTGACGTCGTTCTGGTTCCCGCTGCCGAAAGAGAGGTGACCTTGGGGCGAGGCTTTGAGCACTGATACGACGCAGGTTGCTAGCTGGTAGCCGAGTACTGCTAGCTAGCTGGTAGCGCTTGGCTTAAATAAGGATTATTATTCCCCTATCAAACGAATGAAACTTTCCGAACTTAGGTATTTTTAATGTGTGATTATTAAGAGATGTTTCCCTGAGCTCGGTGTCTTATGCAAGAATTAGTAATCTCAGACAATGAGAACCTCCTATCCACTCGTATAGAAACTATGTCCCTGTGACGTCAGGTGGAGTGGCATCGCATGGGCGCCAATCTGGCCTTTTTCAAATGAGGATAAAATTGCCCATTGCCATTCGTCTAAACCGGTATTTCTAAAACGAAATAATTTGTATATTTTGAATACACTAATGGTGGGTAACGAATCGCAATCAATGCCTTTCGTATTCTTTGATGAAGGATACTACCCTATTTGACACAAGCTAACTCAGTCATTCAACTCAAAGGTTGATTTGGATATTTAAGGGTTGAGCTCACCGCGTACTAAGCCACAGACTGGTATTTCCACTCGTTCAGGGTTGGATTCCACCTCGATCTTCGAGTATTATATTTGGGGGTGTCCGAAGGCTTCGATCGGGATTTGAACCTGGGACCCTTCAATCAGAAGCCGAGATATCTCGCCTGCTAGACCACAACGCTCCTCAAATCTTCACTTTCAATGCCTAAAATTGCCTAATATTTATAAATATGTATATACTGATTAATTTTTGAGTACCTACTATAAAGACGATGGAAAAATGGAGTTTTCCCGTAAAGTCAGAAAACTTTTTGGGGAATTTTTTGGGAAGCACTAAGTAATCTTTTTTATTTGGAAACTCTCTTTAACTCAACAATTTTTTGCTTGTTAGTTTTCCTTTTAGTGTGAAATATTGCTTAATTATGTTGGTAGGATTCAATGATTATTTAATGCGACATATTGTCACTCTCTTGTACCTTAATGTCATTTTGCATACAGTTGCAAAATGTGAAAAATTAAAAAAGAGAATTTGTATGCATGAGGCCTCATTTAAAGTATATCGTAAGAAACCCGGAAAAATTAGGGCTAATTCATCTGCCCTGAGGACGAACCCTGAGTCCAAGATTCAAACGTCTGCCATGGAGAACCCCAGAAGTATTCCTTCAACTTTTTCGCCGGGAAAGCTTACGGTATTTCATAAACACTGTATTGCTATGGAGGGGAGAAACATTTATTTATGTTACTACGTTTAGCGGAACTAAATTTCCTGGCGGTTTATGAAATTACTGACGGAATTTTGGCCGAAATTATATTTGATATTAATGATACTGAAAGCAAAATATTTTTCTGAGTCATTTCTCTATATTATGCGGATTCTGCCGTAAACATCTCAGTGGGAAATATCACGGAAAATTTTGAATTTCATAGATTGCGCAGAGGAAATATTCCAAATTTCATTATTTCGTTGACTGTATTGTTCACGCTGGAATTGTTGCAGAATTATTTGGTTTTACCTTTGTATGCATGCTAATCTTGCGTGGCTGGACATATTTTATCGTCACTGAACTCTTTTCATATTGTTCCTTAGAAATCACCTTTGAAATTCTGTTTCCCTCGGTATCGCATTGAGAAATATTGTTTTTTGGTTGTTCAGATTAACCAAATATCCGTGACTATCCGTTTTATGTACCTCAGTGTAACATATAGAGTGGAAGACAAATTTGAACTTAAAATCCGTACCAAATACCTTTGAGATGGCTTGGTGAGTATTATTTTGATAAAAATCTCGCCATGATATATTGCCCTCCCCAGTTTCGTGTAAACCCTGAAGAGAAATCACAGTGAGTCACTAGCTAAGCGAGAAAGCGATTTATCATGACCTCTGCATTAGGGTGGTTTCCTATTATTTTTTTATTGCCTAAATCGAAAGATTATTACTCTTGGAGTACGTATTTCACGCTTTTAGATTTTTAAATGACGATATCTATTTTTCGCGATTAAATTAAAAGTGATAATTTTTAAGCGCGCGAAAACGCGACGCGTAAGTATGAATGCCGGGAAATCTCTCCGCGTGACGTATTTCTGGTTCCCGTTGCCGCCCTGCGAGGTGACCTTGAGGCGAGGCTTATCGCTGATACGACGCAGGCTGCTAGCGGGTAGCCTAGTACCCTGCTGGCTGGTAGCACTTGGCTTAAATAAGGATTATTAATACCTTATCAAACGAGGAAAACTTTCCGACCTTAGCCAGTTTTAATAAGTGATTGTTAAGACATGTTCCCCTGAGCTCTGCGCCTCATGCATGCATTGGTAACCTCAGACGATGTATAACTCCTATCTTCTCCTATAGAAACTCGGTCCCTGTGACGTCACGTGGAGTGGCATTGCATGGGCGCCAATCTGGCCCTTTTCAAATGAGGATAAAAATGGACCATTGCCATTCGTCTAACCCGGTATTTCTAAAACAAAATAATTTGTATATTATGAATACAGTAATGGTGGGTAACGAATCGCAATCAATGCCTTTCGTTTTCTTTGATGAAGGAAACCATCTTATTATAAGGGGGTTTAATAATAAAACCATGAACCAAAGTACGAAGTAGTATTTCTTGAATTATCATGATACTATTTTTAGTAACTCCCAAAACCACATATTTACTCTGATTTTTCGTCAAACGAACCTCAATTTGTGAAACCTCTATCGAAAGCCCGTTTTTATTATGGGGTGGAGACATGTTTATTATTCAAGACTCACGAGGTCTACACCTCTGTATGTATGGCGATAGCTTTCAGAATTTTTTGTCAAGCGAGGATGAAACATCAGTCATATCTTTGACTCAACTCTCATGCTCCGCAACTTTCAATCAGCGACCCAACTCTTGAATCGTTGAGTGTCCTCTTGGTGAAAATATTCTGTGCCACAAACGCGCCGGAAATCACGTCTCGATGTCGGGTGCATTTCCTACCCGACTGGCTCACGTCTGTTCAGCCCAGGCTATGCGTTGCAAAATTATGTCCTCCGAATTTGAAGGTTAAATAATCTCAATGACTGCTCTTTCTATTTTAAAACTAAGTGACTCAAATTGAACTGCCTGTGAACTCTGTGTTCACTAATGGAATTCAAAAAGCTCAGCAATAAATATCAATTTTGGTCTTAGCTCATGAAACTGAATTTTCAGGTTATTTTAGGTGATTATTTGGGATGAATGTATTATATTTGCGGCTCCATTGCATTTTAACGGATCTATATCATAATTTCCTTTGTACTTGTTGTAGCTAAGGGCTGCAGTGAACAGCGTGTTTTTTTTTATCGCTGACCAGTAGTGTTTCATGGCGAGTGTACTCACCAATCACCAAGTGATTATTTTCTGAGTAAACCATACTGTTATTATAGTATTTCCTTTTTTATGGAAGTTTTCAACTACTTTTCTCGTTCAAGAGGCTTTTCAGCGAATTTAATTTTCTCTACCTCTTATATTCGTTGATTTTCAACGACTATTCGTCGAAAAATTACTTCACCCAAGTATTACGAACAATACCATAGACTCTTATTTTATTTTTAAACAAAATAATTCAAATAGAAGCTTATTCATGCCTGCATTTACTGATTTAATGTAAAAAATTGTACAGTTAATATTAATTTATCTGTATAATTTCTGCATTTTCTTCTGGTTCACAACGCGTCCGTTGGCTTTTGTTGACAACAGTTTAGCTTACATTACGTTGAGCGATTTCAAGTCGAAGGACCTTAAGGCGCTGTCTGTCGAAACTGTTGTCAACAATAGCCATCATCATCTGATCAACGTTGAGAAAATCTTCGAACCTACGATTTTTTCTACAGGTTTATAAAATTAATTTTTTAAGATTTTTTTTTGTATTGGATGATTGCATCACATATTCAGCCTTGTAACATCAATATGGATTCAGATCTCGTTTGTGCATATGTATTTTCTGTAGCTAAAGACTGTAGTTGAGGACGAGATCGACCGTTTCCTTGCTGGCCTTAAGCGTTCCATAGCGCTCAATCCTCCGTCACTTTCGCTGCATATCTCCCGCTCACGCGCGTAATCAAACACGGTGATTCACTCCCGAGATTTATTCCTCGTTCACGTCACGGAGTGGCCGTGGTGGGCGCGATCATTGAGGACGAGGTCATTGCCAGCGACAACCAAGCCTATCGTCTCGCAAGCTGTGCTCATAGGCGACTCAAATATCGAGTACTCACCCGGGCTTGCACCGATAGGTTGAACCCAGTAGCTATTGCACCTGGTCTAACGAGGCCCCAGAGCCCTCAAACCAGCAAACCCCTAGCTGATGGTTGATTTTATTTTTCACTTATATTATGTAATTGTCTTGGCGGAAATTTAAATGCAATTTTTGCCAACATTTGGATGTATTTATACACCTTCATTAGGTTTTGCAATGAAAATGATTAACCGTGAACTGTAATAGCTAGCATCAATTAACATTCTAAAAAGGTGTTTCAAAATTCTAGCCTCTTTTTTGTAAAGTTACAACTAAATTAATTTTTTAATTTTGTTATTGTAAAAATTGCTATAACTTTTTATGCTGTTTATGCATCAAAATTATTCACTCGTTTTCAATCCCAGCCGTGGTGAAGGTGTATAAATATACCGAATTGTTGGAAAAAATTACATTAAAATGTTTCGAAGATCTACACTCCTAGGTAATAATAAAATAATTAATTTAGAGGTCTAGAGAAAGAATAAAAACTCAATTAGTACTAATGCTATGAAAGGCTGTAGCTCATTATTATTTTTCCCGTTACTATTGCGAGAAATTTCCTATGATAGCTAGAATGATCATTCATTATGTGTGCAGGGCTTAAATGAAGAAATTGATTAAATACATGCTAAAGTAGGAAAATAATAGTATTTTACCATACACATTCAATTACTTGACCAACCAAGGTTTCGATATCATAAACTTTGTTATTAGCTCTAGGTTTCCATAGCTAGGTTGGTCAAGTAATTGAAATTTCGTGGGAAATTACTCTTGTTATACATTTCAACTACTGGGGTTACCTATGCGTAATCCAATTCATTCGCCTTGACCGGGAATCCAACCCGGATACTTCGATTTTCCGGCCTAGTGCTTTAGCCAGTTAAGCTAACGAGGCAGCAATCCTCTCTGTAAAATTTATTCCGCACTCGGCTAGAAAATCGAAGGACCCGGGTTCGAATCCCGGTCAAGGCGAGTGATCTTTAGTCTGTGGAATTTTGCACATTTGTGCAATTCGGGTGAGTTATCAGCCTGGCTTGTCTCGGTGTAGTAGAAACTGTAATAGCTACTTAAACATGACGGTCTGAGGTGACATTTTGCAAGAACCCTCATCGTATTTTTTCTGCTGCTTGCCAGCCGAATCACAAACTGCACTCATTGTAGTCTCAAATTTTCATTATTCACAGAAGCCGGCAGTTGTGGTGAGAATGTAAAAGATATGAGTGACTAAGAAGGAAATGATTGACGAATCCCGACTTGGTGCACGCGAAAACGTTTACTGTACTGATAAATGTATAATTGCTAGCTCTATGTAACTTCGCCACTTCACTCATAGAAGTGGCGAAGTGTTCATAGCTGTTACTTTGGTGAATTCTCCCAATCAGCAGGAAAAATCCATGAAGATATCCTTTCCAACTTAGTGAATGTCATTTTCATAAAAAAATCTAAAAATATTCTAATTTTTCCTCATCGACTGACGGCCACAAAAAGTAGGCTTTCCTTGTTACATTTTCTTGAAATTGTATTTAAAAATCCGCATATTTAAGTTCTTATCACGACACTTGTGTGAGCATATGAATAAATATTGATTGATTTAAGAGTACTTATAAGTCACAAAAAATATTTGTTTAAAGTAACTTAGTCGCGGTAATACCTCCTTAAGTGCATCCAAGTGTAACTTCGCTTGCGTTGTATTACGATTATAAAGCTTGCTCAGCATGTGTAGCCGTATTCCTCTATCACCTCAGTGGTCCATATCGATCGAGTACGTTGACACTGCAGTACAATACACTTGGGGGTCACATCGCGTTGTGACGTTTCAAAGGATTGAGGAGGGACTTCTGCCGAAGACTCTGCAATACACTCCTTCCTGTACCCTAAAACTCAAATACTGATGATTAATCCAAGAAGAAAGGAAGCTATTCCAATTTATAACATGTTTTGGCATAGGTTGCAGTTATTGAATATTTAAGGAGAGCGCGTCGGCTGAGATAATTTTGCACCTCTTTCTAACCAAATTTAAAGAGTATTGCAAATTATTTCCCTCAATTTAAAAGGGTTTAACGATAATATTGCAAGCTTATGAAACAAAAGCAAATTATTTTTACTACATTTTTTAATTAAACTATTGCTATATTTCATTGGTTAGGCTAGGAATGAGACAAATGTAAGACAGTGTTGTGTCATCGGAATTATCTCTTAGGATGCCTTATTCGTAGGTGTGGTAGCGTATGTTTTTATTTTCCTTATCGCTGCAAAACTTTTCAGCGCCAAGTTAGAGATTTTCGAAACAGTTCATACGAAATATCGGTACCTCAATACAATGGCGATTGAAAAGTCCTCCATCACTACCATTGAAAGTCGCTAGATGAAGTAAATTTTGTCTCTAGTTTGTTTCATTGTAACAAAGGCGGTGTAAAATTTAATGCAATAAATTCCTTCCTGTACCCAAAAGCACTACCATTGAAAGTCGCTAGATGAAGTAAATTTTGTCTCTAGTTTGTTTCATTGTAACAAAGGCGGTGTAAAATTTAATGCAATAAATTCCTTCCTGTACCCAAAAGCTCAAATATCAATAATTAATTCATGAAGAAAAGAAGATATTACACTATATAATGGCATTTTTGCAGACATTGAATGTTTAAAGAGAGCCTGTCGGCTAGGACAATGATGTACCTCTTTCTAACCTAATTCAAAGAGTATCAGTGATGGCTATATCTGTTAAGGGTGTATCCATCGGGTGTCATGTTATACAAGGTAAATTGGCCTCCAGAAGTTTAGCATGTTTGATTATTTTGACGGTTTGGTTAATATATCATTATGATTATAAGACGCCGAAGCAAAGGCTTAATCAAGCAAATATTATTTCCGGGCGTTCTGTTTCCTTGTTGGGTATGCCTCAGCGCGTCCCCCAATAGACTGCTCTTCGTAATCACCTCCCTTTTGACCAGTTTCTAGAACTGTCACTGGCGTATAGCATAATATTTTTCTCATCTTATATCATATATATCCTCTCTTGGGATAAAATAACTTGAAATTCATCATACCGCCATCATTGTCTTTATGTACTTCCTGATTTTATGTTACCACCCGACATTATGGTCGACTTTTAACAATTTATGTAATAATAATAATAATAATTGTTATTATTTTTATTATTAAACACTCATTTTTCTCTAACGGAATAGCATGCAAAATTAATGATTTAGCTACAAATTAATGTCGTTCATTGTTGTGTAGTCAGATGAAACTGTCATATGATGGTCTTCCGTTTCTTTCTTTCCACGTAATTGATTTTCAAAATTTTACTTTAATTGAAATAAAAATGCCACTTCTTCCTCAGTGAAATTATTCCATAGTTGTTACCTCCCTTGAAATAGCGTATTGCAGCGCTTAAAACAATGGAGTAGTCATCTTTGTTGGAGTCCTTGAATAGAAGGCCCTACCGACATTGCCCTTCATTGTGTGCTTGAATATCACAATATGGTGTCTTATTAGCACGTGAACGCTAATCAGTGCCTCTAATCATTTTTCCCTATAATGGAATCTCTTGCGCGTGGAGTCTATGGCGATTCAAAGACCTTGGTGTAAATTGAATTTGAGTGTAATTGAACGTGAACGTTTACCATAAAACTCGAAAAACTATTTTTGAGTATTAGCATTGTTTCCAAATTTCCAGATTATTTTTCACCAATTGTCGATTATTTTGATTGATTGTCGTTTATTATTGTTATTAAAATAATCTGTAGAGCGTTAAAGATTTACATGCAACAAGACCGAAATTATTGTATTTTTAAGGGATTGGTAAAATTTTATGTTTTAAAGCATTCGATTGAATTGTTTTGGTCTTCTTTATAAGAAATTTATGAAGTATTCGAGTATAAATAGTCGAAATAAGACTTCCTACTTACTTAAAAAAAAAACCTGAACATGTGCCATGAAATTGCAGATCAAATCTCACGTTATCATGGCTCCTGCTGATGAGAACCACTTGAAAGGAGTTTTATAGATTCATCTATCAATCGCTGTTAATTTCCCCGTTTGCGACGAGAACCGAAGTTAAATTTTTAACGGTCATTCGCGTATGATTTTTGGGATCAAAATGAAAAAAAATCATGATATTATTATGGATTGAATTTGAATCTTGAGTGTAGGTCTTACATCAATAAAAAATAGATGTACTTCGGGAGTGCCGACATAGGGATAGCGTGTATACTGTGTATTATGTATACAGAATATACATAATTATACATATATGTAGTAGCGGTGACGGTGTCGCGAGTCCAATGTCATTTACCCATCTACAAAAGTGCTCAACAGCATAAGAAGTTTTTACTTCAAAATTGCAAAAAGGGATGTCAAAATTCTTGCATCTTCTTTCTGCTAATTTACAACTGAATGTTTCTTTTATATTATATTTTTGTAAAACATATTTTTGCAAGAGTAAATGATGTTTATGTATCAAAACTATGTGCTCATTTTCATTTCAAACCCTGATAAAGTCTAACGGAAAACCGAAAAGTCGGAAAAAGTTACATTTCAATTTTAAACCTCACATTCCAAAATGCAAATTTAATAATTGATATAGCGATCAGGAAAAGGAGAAATTACAACATTTTATATTTTTTCTCAAATATTACTCAAATAATTGTACACATTTTTAGCGGTTTAGACATTACTTAAGCAAACTATCTTGACAGCATATTTTGTGATATTATTGGCGGAAAAACTCCTAGGCAATGAGAAACGATTTATATTCGCAATATTTTAAGACGTAAAATATGTGTATGAATAAATTTGGAAGTATACCTAAGCAGCATTGAAATGATTGAATGAATTATTGAATATCATGGAAATTGTGGGGCACGTTTAGTTTCTTGAAAAAAGTGACATAAAGAAGTAGTAAAGGCACCCATGGTTACGATATGAAAATTATAAGCCATCAACCTTGGTGGTGAACAGTTCTTTCCTTATGGGAGAGTCTTCAGTGCACATGCGTGGTCGTAGCAGGTACTCATAATGTCAGTTTTACTGCTGACATCCGTTTTAGTCCAGGGTCTCCCATTATCAATTCGTGTAGCTATGCCTGTGGATATAATTTCTAAGGCACCCTCGCATTACCGCCTTATTGATTTTTGTCATTCGTACCCGACTTCCCATATGCTTTGAAAGCGGCTGATTTTTTCCATCATGCACGTTTCAACGTCAATGCACGCAACTTACTTCGACGGAACCCCTTCGGTATTGTTGAAATGCGGAAATGAAGGCGACCCACAATTCGAGGAATCCAAATGAGTCGTTAAACTTGCGTATTGCGGCTTCAGTTGCAATATCCCCTTCTTCCAAGAATTATTGCCACTGATATTCTCGGATTATACCCCGGTTTTATTTCTAGGATCTACGAGGGTATAAAATTGAGATCAATACACGTAACTGTTTTACCGCCTGTTGATTTATTCTCTTATGATGAAGGCTTCTGTACTAGCCAAAGGTTTTACTAGCGATTACGCTGACTGGCCTACTTTTTAAAACTAGTTGTGTGCAATTTCAAACGGAAATTGATATCATTTTCATCAAATGGTGCAAATATCCCAGCCCTTTAACTAACTCAGCATAATGTATCTATGTAATTGCAAAATTTCAAGCACTAAAGTTTTTAGTACAAACAATTTTTTTATGAGTAGTATATTGGCGGTTATAACTAATAAAATTTACTTGAAATAGATGTTACATAGGATATGAGGATAAGGTCCTCAGAAAATGAATGTTGGTAACCGGCAAAAGAAAACTTGAAGCTCTTGCTATTGGATGGGGATTCCATGTGTAGGGATTGTTATCCCAGATTTTGAAGGAGTCATCAGAGTTTATGGAAATATAGCTGAATTCCGTGTGGATAACGAAAGGCCGTTTAACGTGAAGGACTTAAATGTACGATCTGATCCATGCGCGAGTTAATGACGCAGTCCGTGTGATAATTGGTACACTAAAAAGCGGTCCAATTATTCTTGGAAAAAATCAAGGAGGTGTGTTTCGCGTCATCTCCCGGCAGCTACCACGTGCTCATCCGCACGCCTTGAATGACGATATGGCATTTGGGAGAGGGGTATAATTTGAAGCGGGAGGTGGGGAGGTTTTTGAGGAAGGGGAAGAAGAAGGTGGGTGTGTCCTTCTGGATGCAGTGACCGGAGGCGGTTTTCGTCTCGCCCACGCTGACGTAGTTACGTGACGCGTTTAGCGACTCATTGCGAAATTGTCCTCTCGGGAGCAGTGGCGGATACGTATGGGGGGCGCCCACTCCCCCCTTGCGGGACCGTCCGCATTGCCGAACATTGCAGAACCACAATAGTAACTTTTTTTGAAATCATAGGATGGTATATACATATTATCAGTTTAAGTAAAACTTTCTTAAACTTTGTATGTGACTTCATTATTTGTCATTGCAACAAAAGTAAAGGTAAATCAAGATATCTTTTGCGTTGAGTTTTTTCTGTATCCGCTACTGACTTGGGAGAGGACGATGTTGCAACGGAGTACTTACCGGAGCGTTTCTGATGGACGCCAGTAAAAAATGAACCCCTTAAGGCAAAAGTGGTGTAAATCCAATTTTTGCAGTTTTAAATTAGCGATAACATTTCATTTTTACACTATTTTGGAGGGGATCGAGTTACTTTCGCGGCTAGAGTGTAGGCTTCCCTCTCCGTGAGCTCGGGTTTAAATCTCGACGGTGGCAGAGAATTATAATATACTGCCCGATGTCTGCTTGAGTGTCGTGTGGAGGACATTTCAGGAGTAACACTCCGTCCGTCGGATGGGAAGTTAAGCCGTTGTCCTCTTGGAGCCTTTCGTTAAGAGCAGGCTAATGCCGACGCCGGATTTCCCTCCCGTCCTCCTTCCATACCCTTCAGCCATGGCGAAAATGACCTCAGCTGCCAGTCGCCACCTCAAAATATCATACCATACTATAGCATTTTATTTTGGGAAAAATATTTTTGCTTCGTAACATGATGCATTTCTTCATTCTTCTGAAATTCTAAGATTGGCATGCTTCAGACCATGCCATTTTTCCTTTCCCGTACCAGTTACTTTTAGCGCTACTACATTTCAAAATTAAGTATATTATAGCTTAAATTGTTTAAGTCACACCAGTTGTACCTTAATGGGATAAAATATAAACAGGATAAAAATGTATGTTTTTAAGAAAGCTATTTAAAACGCGCTAATGCTTTGTCAAGTAAAATAATCCTGTTCATTTTCACGAGAAAAGTGAAAACAGAATGGACTCTTGTGGGCTAACGGAGACATATGATCTGGGCGCAGATGGTTACTAAGATGAATCGATCGAAATGTCAATAAAACAATTTTATCAGTCAGGGGGAAAGATAAAAATTTACAACCGATAAAAAAGTTGACACCAGTGGTTCCAGGAATCGGCAGTGGTTAGAATCACGTTAAGGATAGGTCTGCTAAGAATTTCCTCTCTATATTTTCTGCTCTACGGCTCACATTCGTTTCATTGTAGGCCTGTATTTTAAAGGTCTTCAGTCTACATTGGCCACTAATTACCACTAATCATGCCTGTTGTCTTAACGTTTTAATTTGTTATATGAAATGTAACAAAATACAGTAAATGGATGGATTGGATTATTCTCATACCCATGACATGACGGAAGGTACTTGGAGACATGGTACCCGAAAAAAAATATGGCACGCAAAATATGACATTGAGATTCTACTAAAAGAGGGTGCCATGAAAAAGTATATAAGTTGTCATAGTAATATTACAACAGCTTATAATAGCAATATTATAAGCTGCTTTAATATTACAGTTCTATGGTAAAAATTTCGTTCGACTTCTTTCATCTTTCGTTTCTTCATTCATCTCAAAGAGAAAAAAATAGAAAGAAGGAGTATCAGGGGGTATACTAAATATCGTGCAAACATTAATTTGCACTTGATCTCTCTTTGACCGGTACGAAGTACATCGTACGTTAGATTGTTGTATAGCAATCTGATTTGAGGATAGGGATTGGGGATAATTTTTTTGTCACTCATTGTCATCATTCATCATGTTTGATCATGCATAATTTAAAAAAAATGATTAATGTTTTAGATTATATGTTACATTCTACCAGGGATACATTTTTAAAAATTATTTTACGACAAACCTTGCCTCTTTAATAGCTATTTCATTGTATTCAGTGCTCTTCCACAAATAACTTTTTCATTCTGATATTTCTTTCTTTCGTTTGTAATGAAATATCAATATCAAAGTCATACCGTGGAACAGAATCCATAATGGCTGATATTTTTATTTCTTTTGACATTTTTTAATATTTGGAAATAACGAAAGTGAACTGAGAGGGAGACGGCAGAAGTGAGACGCATATCGCTCGCTGTCACCCACATCTTTCCTCGAAGAGAGAATAATCCTATGATTTCCGCATGTTCAGCGATTAAGAATTAACCTCGCTGGCCGATTTCCCTTTCCAATGATGCGTCTATTGATTCGTAGCAAGTGATTAACCCTGCGGTCAACGCCAGCGCTGGACGAGTCCAGTTTTTGAGCCAAGGTTGTTGGCACACGGTTTCTTTAAAGCTTTTATGACACGTGAAAAAATATCACGATTGTATCTATAAGAGGGCCTATAATGGCCAATTTGATGCTTCAATTTTATTTTACATAATTACTTGATGTGACTCTGGACAACTTACTTAGTATTAAATATGTATTTATCATTTTTATTTATTTTTAATAATTCGTACATCCAAATGCCTGACGACGTTTCGAAAAATATTTTGCCTCCCTCAGGGTTCAAAATTAGAAGACATACTTAATATTAGCGTCCCTGTTAATTTTGTAAATTGGACTCTTTATTTTATTCGATGAATTTTCAGCCACAGCTGATACATATTAAAAGCTAAACAAACTCTAGTCGATTATTTTTAACGTCCCATTAAATTTTCCTTACTTAATATTTCTGAGGGCCCAGGTAAGTGTATAGATTTAATTGATTCTATCAATATGGATTTTTACTTGAGGTTAAATTACAGTAAATCTGGCATTTTCAACATCATATGTTGTCCATGATATTCACATAGATATCAACAGATATATTAAAGAGATAAATTTAACCTGTAATTTTAATGGCGTTCAAATTATAACATACCTACTTTTTATTGTATTCTAAATCCACCCCGGCATCACTTGAAATGCTTAAATTTGTTTATGGGCGCATGGCGTAATATTACACATAACATATTGATTTCCTGATGGAAATCTATTCTTATACCGAGGGGAATGAGATTTATGCAATTAATTATTTCAAGCAAGTAGCTTAAGTCAAGAAATTTAAAATCGTTAATTGACATCTTAATGAATCACAGCATAAAATTCCATGTATCTAACATTGTAAATGAAAATGATACCGATATCCTTATGGTGTGGCATGAGATCATATTTTTAGTATAATTATCGTGATTTAAATTTTAATTACTTCATTATCATTTAATTCTGCCGAAAAAATGAACCTTGATATTACATGCAATGGTACGGTACACGAACTAATATAAGCACATATCTATGTTTTCTTGTAATTGATTTTTATGTTTTACTCCTATTACTTTCGTTAAAATACTTACGTTGACGCGTTCTGTAGATTTTCCTCGATTGCCGCTAAGATAGCAATACCATTAGGGGAACGCGCAATCTATATTCAACCTCCATTCACTTTGATGCCTTGGTCTTTTCATTGCGTCCTCCATGCACCATGTTGAAGGGTGCTGGCTATAAATCACACCCTTGTCGGTCCCTTTCGTAAATTTTTCCTATAAATTTCTTCCTTCTTGCGTGCGTACTGTGGCCACCTAGTCTAGGTAGACCTGGAATGTGATTCTTCTGTCATTGCAGTTCGAGCCAAGTTCCGCGCTTCCTATGAAAGAAAAAGTTAATATTTTTCATTTTGAAGTGAATAGGGTGATTTCCTATTATTTTTTTATTGCCTAAATCGAAAGATTATTATTCCTGGAGTACGCATTTCACGCTCTTAGATTTTCGAATGACGATATCTATTTTTCGCGATTAAACGAAAAGTGAAAATTTTCAAGCGCGTGAAAACGCGGCGGCTAAGTAGAATGATGGGAAAAAGTCGGTGTGACGTATTTCTAGTTCCCGCTGCCGCCCTGTGAGGTGACCATGAGGCGAAGCTTGAGCGCTGATACGACGCAGGCTGCTAGCAGGTAGCAGAGTACCCTGCTAGCAGGTAGCGCACGGTTTAGATAAGGATTATTAATACCTTATCAAACGAAGGAAACTTTCCGACTATAGGCAGTTTTAATAGGTGATTATTAAGACATGTTTCCCTGAAGTCTGTGCCTCATGCGTGCATTGGTATGTGTGTGACCCCGTTTATTTTCTTGGTGTAAAACCCTAATGCATGCTTTTCATTCTTGTCGGTAATCCTCACGCGATCGTTGTACAAGTCAGAGTAAGTTAGCACGAAAGAACTTAAGCGTGCGGCGAACGAGGCGTAGGACCGTCTCTTGGTCTCACAGTCATTTGTCTGTAATTCAGTTGAGGGGACAAGTCCTTTGGATCGTCACTTCCGCTTATTTTGCGATGAAATAAATCTCCACTGACCGTCCTCAACTTTCGGGGCTGTATTATAATGGGAAAGATCTTACTTTGCCGTAGTGCAACTTTCGGGGATGTATATATAATGGGATTTGCAATAGTGCAAATTTTAATAATAAAAGGATCCGCATTTTCTCGTTTGTAAATCCTTAGAGTTATACATATAAAGATTTGTGAAGTTTTCAAAGCTCGCTTCATTTGCCATGTTTATAATGTTCGTAATTTCCACTAATTGTAAGTATCGACGTCGTCCATTAATTTGGTGCTCTTCCAATAAGGGGCGGCGGAAAATGGTTATTATTCACCTGCACGGGACTAAGGAAAGTCCTTTACGTCAGTATTTGGTCTTGTCCAGTTACAATATTGCTACGTTGATTTGCATTCCTACTTTTTTCAGTGAGATAGAACGGCACTCTCATGATGCTAGTAACTTCAAATCGATCTGGAAATTTCAGGATTTCTTTCGGTTGATTTTGAAGAAATTATTTCATTAGCAAATGTTTGGTTTTGGTCTACATATGCAGGTAAATGTAACGTTGACCAGTTGCCTCATTTAAGTTCTGCTCCTAGCTCTGTTGAGCCACTCCGTCAGCTCGGTTCCTTTTTTCGTTTCGACAATCGACCATTAAGCGGATACTATGCTATTACAGATAAAGAAAATCAAGTTTTATCTAGAGCCGGTTTCATAATATGTGATTAAAGCTAACCATAAGATGATATAGCCTTTAACTTTACCGAGAGGCAGGACGGGAAGTTGGAGTTTTGTTGGGAGGTTGCGGGGGGGGGGGGGGGGGGGAGGGGGGGAAGGAGGAAGATCAGTTCTGCAGCCCAACCTCTCATGATCCCCCTTTAAAATGTAATTAAGTTGAAATTACACACCGTATTTTTGCTATTAAGAAGTTAATTAATATGAATGGTAAATAATTTATAAATTAAAAATTATTATTAAATAATTTATTGAGGACAATTTAATATAACTCATTTAAATAACTTTTAAGATTTTGCCACCTCCTGAACTTGCCGCCCGGGGTTCGTGCCCTCCCTGCCCTGCCTAAGGGCCTGCCAAAAGGTGGCCTTAATAATAAAGTTATAATAACTAATGAAGTTCTGGTTAGCTTCTGTATAAGAGCAGGCTTCAAGCTAACCAAAACCATCAACCACCGCTACGTAAAGTTGAAGGCTTCGCATTATGGTTACCGCTAATTAGGCATTATTAAAATAAGCCATAGTATGTAGTTTTGGTCCTGTTTCCATCTCTTGAGGAGACGGTGGAGTCTGCCGTCAGCTGGCTCCCTCCTTCGGGACGAAATCGACACACGACCCGTCGACCTTGCCATGCGTCCAGTGACACTCGCGGCGCGCACTTGTGTCTCCTCCTCCCAAAGAGCCCTCCTTGTGCGGAGGAGACGCGAAGGGGATGTGAGCGGGGGGTGGGGGGGGGGGGGAGAGAGCGAGTCCGTGCGGAAGCAGCGCATCTCCGAAATCGACCTCTCGTCTCGAAGAAACAGCGGAACCTCTATGCAATGCCCCGTAATCCTCATTGCCTGTGGCTTCCACTATGCTTGTTTTAACGCGTTGATCTCACATTATTTGTCGCGCCGTAAGCCCGCTGGCGCTGTCCCGGTGAACCAGGTTCACCCCAACCAAGCCAGTTAACAATTTGATTATTTATCACGCGCTAAGGCTTCACTTGATGGGACCACATTTCTAATGTGCGAAATAAATATGTTCCACAAAAAAAACTTTTACTGCTTCGACCCAGGGTTACGACTAGAATACAATCATTATCAAGCTGACCTTGTTACTTGCCGAAACCCTGGATCGGATAAATAAATGTTTTTAGTGTAGCATCACTACGTGATTTATTTCGCTCATTAAATATGTTTCTTATTGTGCGCATACCGTATAATTATCATTGTGCGATACATATTTGTCTATGTTGTATATGTAGTGTTACTATGCTTGTGTCGGGAGAAACTGAAAATCAATAATTTGGACAGGAATCGGAAAAACAGTAATTTTTTAACATTCAAACAAAAATCAGCTATTTCATAGTAAATATTTATTATTATTTTTTTGGTCTTTTTTGAAGCTACAAGAAGAAAAGACTCATAGACGATTAATTTGTTGAGGCAATTTGTATATAGTTGGAATTGACGGGTGCTAATTCTAAACGTCTGTAATTGAAGTGTTATGGTATTCCCCGAGCCTGGACTTGAAATTTGCGTACGGCAGTTTTTAAATACCTCGTAACCCTCTCTTCCGGTAGGTTCTAAACCTGAAAAATTTATATTTGCACCCTTCTCTTTAAAAAAAACCTTAGTTTCTAATTGTTTAATTATTTTAAGGTGAATTTTTTGTACTAACTCAGGTATGATGTATCTTTATAATTCGAAACGAATTTTTTATGCCGTGTTCATGAAAATATCAAATTGGACTTCATCAACCTATTTCTCCTAATTAAACTCCTAATTGGACTTCATCAACTTATGTCAACAAACCTTTACCATTACCAAGTCATTAAGTCACTAAGTTATGTCAACAACCCTTTCACCCCTAAAATTTCTGAAAACGCATTTGGTTCTCCGCCTTTTTTACGCTGGCTCTAATGGAACTACTTTTCGAAACATTAGAAAAATGCGCTTGGGAAAAAAACCGATATCTTTTTCGTAAAAGCATAATTATTATTTATATATTCTACCAATTAAGGTAAGTTTCCATGGAGTATTTAAGTAGTATTCTGGCAGCCTCCCTTCTCTTCATGTGCTTCCTAGTTAAATTTACTATAAGGCTTACTCCCTTTCATTCTATCTAAAAATCCTATTCTTCCTTCCAATCCCTCATCTACCTTACATTCTACCCTCCAAAACTGCTTTCAACATCCCCTCCCTGCTCAGCACTCGCTCCATCCATACCTTCTGTCTCCTACGAATCTCATCTGGATGTTGCCTCTCCTCACCCGCCATATCCAGCACTTCGTCGTTCCTCCTCCTCTCCGTTCACTTCACCTTCTCCATTCTTCTCCAGACCCACAACTCGAACGCCTGCAGTCTTCTTCGTCCCTTCCTAAGTGTCTCTGTTTCTGCAACGTAAAGAGCTACCCTCCAGATCAGACTCTTCACCAGCCTTTTCTTTGAACTCTTACATAACGATCCTCTCACAAGCTCCTTCCTGTTCATGAATGCCTCGTTAAAAGCATTAAAATCACAATGTACAGTAAAATGCAGGCACAGAACTGTATTACTTTCTAAATTATTATGTACCGCATTAATGATTGAATTAAAATCACTATATAGTTAAATAATTAGGCGGCATACTCATCACGTTCCCCAATTCCTTCACAGCGTTCAAACCTCTTCATAGGTGGAGAGGTGATAAGTCTCGAAAGCTTGTAATGTGTAATAATCTGTGTTCCACTTTCAACATTCCGGTAACATGGCATGTTGAAAAAAATCTGCCCCACCTAAATTTAATCTTGTATCCACCACTAATTGGAGACGCTTGTTATGTAACTGGGGCTGCTTATATAACCTATTATGCAACATCCTATTTGTCTATAAACTTTATTCAATTACCTATTTTGATTCATTCCATACCTTAATTTCTCAAAAACACGATCTGCTTTGCGAGTTAATTTTATCTCTCTCTCGGAAATATACTGGGATTACCCATCATTCTCCAACCGCTGTAGAAATCGCGGAATGGAAACAAGGCATTTCTCTTCTCCAAGAATGTAAGGGCGCCAACGATGATTCAGGGAGATCGCGACAAACTCTCTTGGTGCCAAGGCGATACCTTACCCGGCTCTATCTTACACAAAGTCACTACACGACCTCGCCGCGATCCGAACCCCGTTATGTCCAACCGGACATCCTTCGCCCTCTCATGCTCGCCAATTCACCGAGTAGAGTTCGCAGTAAAAGGGCTATTCTGATGCGCTTGGAATTCCTATTTTCATCGTAATGGATAGCTCCCACGCGATTTTAAGTCACTTACTATCCACAATGGTATGAGACGTTATTTGAACGAGTGGGCCGGCCACTAAGGTCATTTGCGTCATCAGGTTCGGGAGTAAAATGAACAATTCAGTTTTTTCCCCAATGTATGGTTTGCAGGAAGACTTCTCGGATTTGAACCGTATTACTTAGCTTTTAGCAAATAAATGCTATCCCGTCGATCTTGCCATGTGTGTAGTGACACTCGCGACACTCAGAGGTACCTATTGGTAACCAACGAAATTAACACTCATTGTCAGTGGAAAACCCGTGAAATCATCGTGCAGGTAGGGTGGTAGGTGGAGGGATACCCAAAGTCTAATTTGGCTTGCTCGCCGTGTGTATGCCCTTTCGTACTAATGCTTAATCCCTAACTTGGAATTACTCAGAATCGCCGAAATGTTCATAAAGAGGGGACATCACTTCCGGTCGCTTACACTCACTCACAATCGGTGCTTTGGTGCTAAGGGTTGTTTTGGATAGCAGAGGGTAGAGCTAACGAGCGTGTGAATTGCACGCATTCACGGTGGGAGGGCCAGGTCCTTACCCTGGGACACGTTGGCGAAATCCAGGGCTTATTATTCTCATGGATTTAAGCCTGGACCCTTCGGCCAAACTGCTGGACATACTGGGCCACCACGCCTCCCCGTTTATTTTGTCGCACAGTAGTTTGTCCATGAGAAAATGCAGCTATGGAATTACAAAAGTAGAAGGAACCTGTATACGAAACAGGAGTAAAAATTACACTGGCATTTTTTAACACCAAATAAATGACAAACATGTATAAATAATATCAGGATAACCAACGCACATTCAGACGATGGTTAAAGGCTACCGAGGTACGAGCCTTTGTTACGACAAAGGTTTTGTGGACGGGGCTTTATTGTGAGCTATTATTTCCCGCAGGAAAAAAGATTTTCACTATAGGAGTAAATGAATCGGAACTCTAATTGCGTCACGAACTCATGAAAAGGGGGCAGCAAATTTTGCTTTTCGGTAGCCCTTAACCATCGTCTGTATGGTTCCCAAGATATAATTTACATATATTTGTTATTAATTAAGTTTTAAAAAAAGTGCGTCGTAATTTCAATTCTTTTTGCGTATGTATGTTCCTTCAACTATTGTGGCTCCTTGGCTGCACTTCTGTTGTGAACAAACTATCGTGTGACCAATTGCTTTTCTACTAGTTTTATTCATCCAGTATTACCGGAAGTACCCCTTCGCTTCCGACAGATGTGACGTGTTTCCATTGTTTTCATCCTGAGTGGTATGCTTCTGTCAACTCGCCTGTGACATGCATGTAAGTATATTGTAGAGGGTCTACCTATAGTACATAGCCTATTAGCCAATAATAGTACGTATTTAACAGTACGGCTGCCAAAAAACAAAGGAATTATTATAATTTCACAAGTTATACACGTTTAAAAATGGTTATTTTTATAAATATACATTAAAAGTTGTGTGAACGGGAGAACGGATACCCGCGCGGCATGAGTTCGTGACGTCAACTTATTAGCGGAAAAGTTATGGCTGTCGATTTTTTGCAACTAATATCTCGAGGAGTAGACGTCGGATCGAGAAGCAGAATAATTCGGGCCTATTTATTGATCAAACTCGATAACAAAAGGCAATTAAACATTTGGTGAATGAGTACTTTAAAAGCTGCCGTCGCAATTTTGAGCAACATAAAAAAAATTAGGTTATTTTTCTTTATTTTTAGTCGCCGCTGTGGAATATAAATCAATCAACTCAATCGGACACGAGTGAATCATGGGAAGAGTGGATTCAATCTTATTCAGCGCGTTGTTTTCCCCTCAAACGTCCTAATCCTAGTTTAGAATTTAATGGCGGTAGCTTCGGGGTTACAATCGCTACGTGAAGTGCGAAATAAAGGTTACAGAATGAGTATTCAACATTGAATATATTTCTTAATTTTATGCAGCCCAAAAGCAGAAAGTCAATTACAAAGGACTCAAAATGGTAATTGGTAAATGAGTGGATTTGAAAAGATTCATGGTAACATTTTGAGCGGAGTCGTCTTATTTATTTTATTTGTGCCTGAGTCATTATGGTTTCTTATTTAATCTACCATTTGGTTATTTTTCAAGTCAAGAATACATGAATTTTTTTGTGTTATATTCAATCCGGCTTTGGTTTATAACTCCATTTGCCTTTGTTTACGAAGGTACACACATTTGTTATGTTATGTGTCTTTTGATTTAGGCCCACCGTGCGGCGCGGCAAAGTGAAAAGTCTGCTAAATTTAAGTGTATCTTAGAGTGAAAATGAATCAGATGTGGTGAAATTAGACGATTACTCTCTTTGAAATCATTGTCTGTGATGAAATAAAATTTGTTTTATTGAAATATAAGCAATTTTCTCCTCAATAACTTAATATCAGTCAATTTAATAAGGTAAATGCAATTCATCCAATAAAAGGAAGCCAAAATTTCAGTAAATGTGTTGTAGTCTTTCCGATTTGGGTGGCCCGCCTATTATGTTGATGGACGCGGTGTTCGAATCCGGTCAATTTCATGTCGTAAGTTTTATTATGGCTTTTGACTACAATTTATTCGTCCTTTACCTTAAAATTATGTTGTTTTAATTTCTCGATGGAGAACTAGTTAAAGCCAATCGCTATGACTAATATATCGGGATCTTCTAAAATAAAATAATAACAGCTCAAAAATAGTGAAGTTAAAAGATAGCGTAAAAATAATGCCAAAATAATATTCACTCGATCAAAATCAATAGGAAATACTAATTTTTTTTCCAATTTGGGTGAAATAACGACGTTATTAATTTTTTGCCAGCTTTTCTTTCGAATTCGGACGACCGTGCGGCGTCGCACTGGCCTGTATAATCGGAAAACTGTAATTAAAAATTGAACTAAAAAAACTCGATTTAAAAATTGCATGCCCTTAAAAAATAAAAAATAAAAATGAAAATATTTTCATTTTTTAATTTCTTGGTAATAATATAAGTTAATCTTATTTTTTGTATTTGTACCCAGGTCATTATGGTTCCTTATTTACTGTGCCATTTCGTTATTTTTTAAGTTAAGAATACATGAGTTTTTTGTGTTGTATACAATCCGGATTGGTGTATAACTCTATTTGCATATGTTTCCAAAGATACACACGCATTATTATGTAATGAAATGGGAAGAAATTATGTATAGATATTTCAAAAAATGAAAAGTTTGTCTGTTTTTATAATTACCGATGTGCCTATAAACTATATTATAATTTTTGTTTTTACGGTTATTTCCCGAGCAATAAATACTTTTTGTATACCTCTATTTATGTAACCCTCATCCGCAAATCCTTGCACTCCAAGGCGCTTTCATGAATGAATCTTTCCCTCGTCTAATTCGCTTATCAAATTTCACCCTCTCTTCCTTGAAAATAAGTCTTTCTCACTCGGGAACTTGGCAAGGACTTTCTTTCGTCACGTAGACTCGTGGGTGAATTCCTTTCCACATTTTTCGACGAGAGCATCCCTCAGTCGGATGACACATTCGTTTAACCGGGGAGGATGAAAAGCTCGAAAGAGCCGGAAACACGAAACGCTGGATCTTGCAAGGGCGAGATAGACATTCCGAAACCGTCTCCCGATAAGGTTCCATCTGCTTTCGGATTGCGCAACAGTATTCTCTCCAAGACTGCAGGATGACAAGTGCATTCTTCCTCCAGAAACTCTCTCTCCTCCGCTTTCGGACAAGGTCCACTTGATTCCTGCTCCCGTGAAACTCCGTAACCCAGAAGCGCTCAAGGGCAGTTGGCCCACCGTGTGGGGATTTCCCCCTTACGGTATCACGCCCTTTGTAATGGACCTTCATCTTTTGTCAAGTAAATGATGATGATGCCGAATCATTTAAATAGAAATGATCAGTCATTCCACTAGTACCTGCTGTGAGCAGTTGTTCCTGAGCTCGTCCATGCGTTTGTCCAATAATTGAATTTGAACGTCAATTAGATTTAGCTTACCACCACATTGATACACAAAGATATCGTTCTGTCTACTTAATTTTAATTTCACAAGCTCTACTACACGTGTAGTATTTAAGGAAGATTGCAACCCACAAACCAAAAGACAATAAAAAACAACATACGAGTTGTAATGTTTCTTAACTATGTTTCTGTGTTTCCTCTCCCATCCCCATTCTTATTTCGAATCATTCCCCTCCCACTACTTCATCATCTAAATCTACATCTACATACTAACACGCAAGCCGCCTAAAAGACGTGTGGCAGGGGGTTATAGGACATAAGCTATTAGCATATCGAAAGGAAATGCTCTAACGAAATTACGACTGGAATTTATTAAAGTCCTCTATGGTTCGGGGGAAAAAGGAATTCGCATATCTATCCGTTCGGCAATACATCTCTCTTAATTTATCGCTTCTGTCGGACCTGTAAATATAGTGGGGCTTTAATATTATGTTCTCCATGTCGCTCTTAAAGATATCCATTCACAATAGTTCAAACAATCTAAGCCTAGCGCGCAGCCTCCGAGACTCGGCTCCCAGCCTAATTCGCTTAACATCTGGGTAACGCCGTCTGTACGCCCGTAGCAGTTTTTGACGAACCGCACAACCTGCCTGTGTATTTTATTCAGTTCGTGGATTAAGTATTTCTGCACCAGATCCCATACGCTCGCTGCATATTCAGCGACGAGTGCGAAATGACACCTTTCTTTTACTTACTCATCCGAAAATCTTCCCACAATACACTTGACGAATCCTAATTTCTTCAGGGCTATGCCGCAAATATTCATTTCATGTGTTCCCCATGAAGGGTTCGAGGTTATTGTAACTCCTAGGTACTTCACTTCGTCTTTTGCCTTTATGTCTGTTACCATCCACAGCATAAACATGGTTATAATTGGACGAACTCTGCAAAAAATGCATTTGCTCAAGTCGAGTCCCTACTCTTGGCTCCACAGATAAACGTTGGTGTTAAATCCGATGATAGAATTTCATTGTCAGAGTGATCACTAATTTCGCGATAGATGACAGCGTCGTCAGCAAATAAACGTATTTTACTGCTAATTCGGGAGCAGAGGTCATTAATGTATATAATGAACAAAAGCGGGACGATTACGCTTCTTTGTGGAACACCCGATGTCACTTTAACTTCATCAGAGCTAATTCAGTCAAGAACTACTGTTTGTTTGCGATAATTCAGAAAGTCGTCTAGTCGTCCAGTTTACCACTGTTTCGTTTTACCCGCATGACTGTAATTTGTATAAAAGTTTATTGTGGGGTAGTGTCGAAAGCTTTCTTAAAATCTAGAAAAATGCATCAACTTGTCTTTTCGATTCACCAGATTTAATAACGCCGTGAAGTAAGAGCGCGAGCTGTGTTTCGCATGATGTACCTTTTCGGAATCCGTGCTGTCAGCCATGGAGGAAGTGCCGAAAGTCATGATATTGCTAACGACGATATGCGCACGTATCTTGCCTGATATCGATGTTAATGAGATAGGACGATTGTTGCCTTAGTCATGGGTGAACATTCTTAATGAAGAAATATGCTAATGTATTCTTAATAATGTGACTTATACATAAGAATAAACTGCAACTGATGATGTGTGAGATGGCGAAACGCTTAGTGTAAATAAAAAAAATTATAGTAAAAAAGTACTACGTTTTTCAACCGTAAAACCAAGTTCACGGTTGTCTAATAATATTCTTACTTTTATCGCCAGGAGTTACTTTTTCTCTTCTAGTAGGTATTTTCAAACTTTTTGATTTTTTTGATTAAGAGATAAAGCTATCTAGAACTGATGATTTCCTAAAATTATATTGTATTTTGCTATCGAAGCTTATCACATTTAAGTTAGCATTCAGGAATATTCAGAGGAAATTTTGTTAAAAATTGAAGCCGGATTTAAGGTCGCTACCCAAGGGTAATCTAGCACATTAAGGGTCCCTTTTTATAGTTTTGAGCCGTTGAAATTTTCATCTCGTAAAAATTAATTTTATCGCGGAAAGTTAGATGAAATAAGGCATCAATTATTTCTTTAAATGTATGTAAAGACGGACGTAAAGAGCACCAGCCAATAATATTTTTTAAACTAATGAAAATGAATCAAAATATAACGTCTACCCTGTTTTGGCTGACTCTAATAGGGTGGTTTCCTATTATTTTTTATTGCCTTAATCGAAAGATTATTACTCCTGGAGTACGTATTTCGCGCTTTTAGATTTTTAAATGACAACATCTATTTTTCGCGATTAAATGAAAAGTGAAAATTTTCAAGCGCGCGAAAACGCGACGCTTAAGTATGAATGTCGGGAAATATCTCCGTACGTCGTATTTCTGGTTCCCCCTCCCGCCCGGTGAGATGACCTTGAGGCGAGGCTTAGCTCTGATACGTCGCAGGATGCTAGCGGATAGCTGAGTACCTTGCTGAACGGTAGCGCTTGGCTTAAAAAAGGTTTATTAATACCTTATCAAACGAAGAAAACTTTCCGACATTAGCCAGTTTTAATAGGTGATTATTAAGACATGTTTCCCTGAGCTCTGTGCCTCATGCTTGCATTGGTAACCTCAGACGATGCATAACTCCTATCCTCTCGTGTAGAAACTAGGTCCCTGTGACGTCATGCGGAGTGGAATCGCATGGGCGCCAATCTGGCCTTTTTCAAATGAGGATAAAATTTGACCCTTGCCATTCGTCTAAACCGGTATTTCAAAAACCAAATAATTTGTGTATTATGAATACACTAATGGTGGGTAACGAATCGCAATCAATGCCTTTCGTTTTCTTTGATGAAGGAAACTACCCTATTGGTGGAAAATAGAAAGCACTACTGATATTCTGGAAAAATAAAGTACTTGTCATTATCATGGGTAAAATTTTCATTAGCAATATAAAAACAACTTGCAGAAAATTAGCCGAGCACTCCATTTCTCTCATAATATCAAAATATCATTGCAAGAATGCCTTAGGACCTAGGAATGGAGAAAGAGGAGTTTTATTTGCTGGGAATCTCTGATTCAAAAAATATCAAATGAACTTTGTGGCGTGGAGTTTTGTAATTGCATTGGAAGGGTTATCAAGCCATCAAGCCTGTGGGGGATAGACCCGTCATTCTTGCCCTAACCAGCTACTATAAATTATCCTTTCAGGCACGAAAGTATTATTTGCTTTAGCCCCTCTCCTATGACCGTGTTAACCAATCGTTTTCAACCCTTGTAATCGGTAGGGGTTTGCTGTTTTATCCTTTGCATCTGATTGTGAGCATAAAACTGATTTTCATTCCAGGTTCCCTTGCTATATTAAGGCTACGAGGCGGACTTTTTCCAGTTTAGTGTTCGATTTTAGAGAAAGTTGCGACTTGTTAGTATTTCTTGATAAAAGCTCTCGTGACTGATGATGATTAAAGAGTGACATACAGGTTTATGCCGCGTGGTATATCGGATTGGATATATACCGCGAAGTATTATTTCCCGACGTTTCTTGACCGACTGCTGGTCACAAAGCGTTGGGGCAAATTCCGATACACCAACTATGTCACTCTTTTATCAACTTGTAAGTATTTACAAATCATCATTCCCCTGTGAGTTTCTGAAATTGATTACTCTCATTGATTCTACGATCGCGTTATCGAGGGCGTTGTCATCGTCGAGCGGACCTTTAGGATTTTCAAATCCATCCGAAAATTGCTTCATATGGTTTTTATTAACATGGAACCTAACCTTGCGGGTCTGTTAAATACGAGTTTCGAGTTAAATACGATGCGAGAAAAGTAATTGAAATTTTTTTACGATTTGACCCCGGTAGCCGAAGCTCCGAGGATCGATACTCGGCCGAAGTGGTTATTTTTTCTGGCTATAATTCGCATCCATTTCATTGCCGTGACCACGAATGATCCAAATTCTTCGCTAGTACAAGTATGAACTACGTATAACTAATGAACATGTTGTTGTGAATATGGATATGTGGCCCGGAGTGAAGTTAATTCCAGCAACCCGAGGAGAGCCTTTTATTGATGATTAGTAGGACTGACGCGATAAAACTAATCTTTCCTGTGCTGGTACCATTTTGATCGAGCTTCTCTAAAAATGCCTGCTTACACAGTACACATCGAGCTTCTCTAAAAATGCTTGCTTACACAGTACATTACCAGGTAGGAGTCAATGTGTGTTTGCATGAACGTTTTTGGTGGATCGAAACGGAGCATGTGCGAATGCATGAATCTAATTAGAGCAGGTTATATTTTCTGTTTATGCGTTTGCACAAATTGGATGGTTACACGGTACATTTTCGCGTTAAATCGCGCGTTCATACATTTAAATATTGACTCGTACGGGTAAATCACCGTGTAAACCTGCCGCAAGGCCTTCAAGTTAGATTCATCTGGCCCGCAATTGTCTTTTGTGAAGCCAGTCGATTGAATGCATGTATGAAATAGGTAAAAAGTAGTCATCGGTTAACGTTTACTGGTGGCTACTTTATTTTACTCAGAGTTATTGATTAATATAGTATTTGTAGCAACAACACCAAACCTTACGGGTCTGTTATTGCATTTTTTACTTATTAATAATTTTCAATGAATGAATACTCAATAATTCTTCTTAATTTCAATGTATAATTTATATAATGACATTATTAAAAATAACAGCAAAGGCAATCCCATCTTTATAATCTTTATAGCAATCGGATTGTAAGAGATAGTCCTGGATTGAGCTAAGCTCTATCGACCAGTATAAATATTGAAGGAGCTTAACTTCGTGAATAATTTAATAAAGTATGAGATTATAGTTTGGCTTTAATGAAGACTAACCCAGTTTTTCATTAATAACCAGTGGGTTCATCGGCGTGGGGGAATCAATTCGCCCGCGAAAACAAAAAGCAGTCGAAAATTATAAAATCGTAATTTTAGCCCGAAATCCCGAAGTGGCGTTGTTGCGCAGCAATTCCATCTGATCGTCCGGTTACGCACGGATTTCGTTGGGATATTGTTATGAAGTGATTGACGTCCAGTGCTTTTAGTATTTTTATTGCAAATAGTGCTTTGTACTAGTGAATTCATCTTTCAGAAACGAACGCTAAACTTGCTACTGCACAGGGAATGTTCTGGTTTGCTTGCCAAAATATTAAATAGTTGTAACAATGCCACCAAAGCAGAGGAAGATTGCAATCATGGGTTACAGATCAGTTGGTGAGAACCTTGGGTGACATTCATGATGGTAAATTCATTCTTGAAACAATTACCAATACTTAACTCCTATTTACAGGGAAGTCGTCGTTGAGTATTCAGTACGTCGAAGGACAATTTGTGGATTCATACGATCCGACCATTGAAAACAGTACGTAACAAACATTCCGTTATCATATTTCCGTTTTGTTTGTTTGTTAATATATCTGTAATTTGTCGGATAAGTGATAACGATGTGCAATTTTCTAGTGATTTTCCTTATGGATTGCTTTGAAACCAATTTTGACCAACTGCATTCATCCTCGTAGAGGCATGATCATTGGTTTCAATCTTATTTTGGCAATGGCTGTGACTCCTTTCGATTAAAGAATATAATTTATCCCGTGGTTTTCGTCTTCCTAATTTTAAAAGATACGCAGCAGAACATTTACGGAATAGGATTTTGGTGCTCGTTTTATGTTGATATGTAATCGTTTCATTGCCCTTTTTGCAGCATTTACAAAGACCGTAAGATTCCGTGGGGATGAATATGAGGTTCGCCTTGTGGACACCGCTGGTCAGGATGAATATTCTATATTTCCTGCGCAGTACTCGATGGACATTCATGGCTATGTGCTAGTCTATTCAATTACATCACCCAAATCGTTTGAAGTGGTGCAGATTATACACGATAAGCTGTTGGACATGACTGGTAAAGTTCAGTGAGTACAGACTTTTTCCTCAGGAATCTTGAAGATATGAATTAATGAAATTGACGCGAGCCCTATCGTTGTTACCTTAACATTAAAGCTAAAGCTGTTTTTCATGTGAAGAAAGTTAACGTCAGCCTGTCATGGTGTGTTTTGGGTCCCCAATTCTGTAATTATATACGGTATACTCGATTAAATATTTTCACATCAGAGATAATGGGGAAGTGATTGCAACGCCATGTTTCTGTGGTGGCATCTAATGCTTGACACACTGAAATCCATTATGCCCGTTTCAAGTTTTTAACGTTTCTGTTTCAGCGTGCCAGTTGTCTTAGTAGGTAATAAAACAGATCTCCACATTGAGAGAATGATTAGTACAGAAGAAGGTAAAAGGTTGGCTGATAGCTGGAAAGCTGTCTTTCTAGAGACATCTGCTAAACAAAACGAGGTGAGTCAATTTGAGGTGTAAGAATCTATTTTGACTGTGTTATAATCCTCAAAGATATTCCATTCAAAGAATAGGAGTTGAATAATTATTTCTGATTTATCAATTACATTACAGTGAATTAATAAGTTCATTGGTAATAATATTTTAGTTGAAATGCAAGAATGAAACGAGCACTGAAACCTTTGTAATCATTGATGTATATTCTATGTTTCTATTCAAGGAAATAACATCATACACATTTTGACCAATATTGCTCTCTTACAAATCAGATTACGGAATCTGGGTAGTATATCCATTATTTCATATAGGAAATAACATGGCCTAACAGAAATAAACTAAGCTTTATTGTACAGAAACCTTCAAAATTAATCTCTTTACAAGCACTTCCCTGGTTTCCAAGTAATGGCCATGGTTGATGGTGGAGGTGTGTTGATCGTGAGTGACCGACATTCATGAGCTGGAACTTGTTCTCAAATGACCAAGGATCTTTCTCTCACAAACATATTTAGAGCTCTTCTTCACCATTCATGGTGTGAATGAACAAACTGCTCTAGGTGTTAGTGGCAGCTCGTAGCTTTGGAATCAACTGCACCCTGTCGTGAATGATTTTACGCATGATATCGAATGTGAATGTTCATCACTCGGGAATGATTATTCCCATTATGGTAGTGCTGCAGGAGGAATAGTTTCTAGTTTCTTCATTTAATTTTAATTGGTCAAATTAATTTGTGGTTGGTTCGTATTACTTTTACAAATTCTATGCTGTCATTGTGTAGAATATTAAACATAATGGCATTGTGACTCATTTCTTTTTAAAGTGAAGGTAATGCTTTTGTTCTTAAAATCCATTGGATAGGGAGCGTGTGTAAGAGTGTGTTTGAAGTGTTGGCTAATGGTTTTATTTATGTTATTGGCTATAATTTCTTTTCTAAAGTAATTCAGGTAATTATGTAATGAAGCTTTCCCCTCTCTCTCACCCAGTCAAAGCTCTGCAGTCAAATAACCTTCCCTCCATTCCTTCACTCCTATATACATATTGCCTTTCAGTGACTGATCTATGTACCCAATACATACATAGTTGATTGTGTCTGAATCACTTAAAGATCTCATTGATACCCATTGAACCATTTCCAATAGTTTCTCTTACATATTCTGTCTTTGGAAGAAGTAATTGACTGTGTTACTTTGTCCTTCCCCTACTGTTATAATTTTTATAAAAAAGTTTCACCATCATGATTCCAGTGACCATGTTGAATACTTCCGGCTCCGTCATTCCTTTGGTTAAACTTAAGCTAGATAACTTCCCAGACAGCACATTGCAAGTAATGGAGATAAACTGGAAAGATAACATATGGAAGCTACTTATTTGTTAGCAGCTTAGACTATTCTTAATGGGTTCCTTACGGCCACACTGACAAATGTCCAGAGTAATGACAGGATGGAGGCCTCCTATTCAGTTTTCAGAATTTTAAAACCTCCCTTGATGTTGTTGCTTTTGCAATATTTCATAGAATTCATGAAGGTAGTTATGTAGATGAATTATGTTTCCATTTTTGACTTTCTACAAATTGCATTTTAAGACCTTAATTTCAAAATCATTTGCATTCATAAACTGATGACTAGAAGCCACAATCGTGGACAAGCAACATGTTTTTATACAAATAGATGTGCATCCTATATATTGTACTGGTCCCATCACACGATCCCTGCTGATATGCTGGATTTTCCCTGGGATTTCTTATAGGATGAATGATCCGGATTCCCATACACAACTGAGTTTGCTAGTCGGCTGACTCGGCTTGAAGAAACTGGGCTGTCGACTAACGAGTGGTGCCCCTGGAACCAGACTTTTAATTGAATCAAAAGAGCTTGGATAGGGTTGACCGGGGTTCCGCGATAATCGCGTTGACTTCTTTAGTAATGCCCTCCAAGGATGGGATATTAACGATGTTAGCCTTTGAATCATGAACACTCTTGTGATTTCTGCGATAACATTTAATAAACTCCAAGATTTATGGACCTACGTCGTCACCTACAACACTCACTTCACACATGCACACGGCTTCTCCTCCAAAACCCTCAAAATCACACGTTGTCTCCTCAAATACCCTTTTAAAACACACCGTCTCCTAAACAAAATACACTAATTGTAAGCCACACGCCGTCTCATAAAAATGCACTTTCACACCAACGGCTTCACCTCTAAGCACAATTGGGAAATTTACTGGTTTGATTCTGATTTTTTTTAATGTTCATTGAAAAAAAAATTGAGCAAATTGTAATTATTGGTGAAATGAATAAGAAAAATACTGTGACTTCAATAATTAGTCCCACTGCTTCTGCAGAATTGGTAAAACCACAAAACAGGATAGCTCAGAGTTTCTGATCAACGTTGTTCGACACAGGAAATTTGGGGGAGGGAGTAACATGTGGTGGCAAGGATTCATACGAGCGTTCTCCAGGCGAAGTCTCTTCCAAGGAAATTAATTCCGTATGCAGAGTTGGGCAAAATTAAGGGAAAATTACTGAAACTCACGCCAGCCCATCAGCACCTCGTTGATTGTTGGAAGGACCCCTGATGTCAGGCCTTGTTTTCCTTGTGTTGTAGACTCTTATCCCAGTTCCTCCTTTTTTCCTGCCCGTAGGTCGAACAGTTGATTTCACCTGGCTTTCGTTGCTTGCAAATGGTAGTTGGCCAAGTATGGACTACGAGCAGTGTGGTGGGCAGCACCGCAGCTAACTCGTATCAGCTTAGGTGGCAGACAGCACAGTAAAACTGATGACATGAGAGATAGAGAGAGACCCTCTTACCCCGTAGGCAAGGGTAATATCACCTTGTTCCCTACCCACAGTGCCCTACTTCCATGATCGTCTGCTATTTTGCAATTCATTTGTCGAACCGGGCTATTCGAACGGTTGTAGTACACTAGTCACTTTCTTTTCACCGGTTTTCTCACTTCACTCAATTACATACATTACACAATACACTTCATAATACAAAAAAAATAATATACTTCTTAACAAAAAATAATAAAAACAAGTATAATGATATATTTTCATCCAACTTTTTAAATGGGCGCTATCGCTCCCATCCTTCGAGTGGCGACGAAAAAGAAAACTTTGTGATGGCTAGTAAAGTGGTATCAAAAAAAGAACGAGCCATCACAATATATATGGCAGAAAGAAGAATCAATAATCAACTGTTTAGTCATCAAGTTAATTTGGAAGAAGCTAAAATAAATAAATGTTAGATCTTGTATGAAGTAAGTTCTTCCATGCTCACAAGGTTTAAGTTTTGGCTGTATGATCATAATCAAAACAAGTAAACCAGTACCTAAACCTACTTACTTCAACTGAAGTGGTGTAAGGAATACTGTGCCCAGCTATCATATGATAGGTTGTATGTTCAATTCTGGATCGCTGGCACAATTGTAATATCTAATGGGTACTATTTTGAAGGCAACAACATTAATGTACACTAACCAAGAAATATTTTTTAAACTATAATTCCTGTTATTTTCTGAACTCACCTCATATGTAGCTGATGCACCAATAGATTGCTCTACAGGTACAAGATAGGAAATATATGATGGTATAATTGTCGCCTTTTGCAAAGTATGATACCTTACTAAAGATTGCTTATTTACGGCTTGTTCCAATTATCTACTCAAAATCCACGAAGATAACTCGGGTCTTAACGAACTCATCAGCTGTTAAATTGTTTGTTTTTAAAGATTATCATAAAACCCAGTAGCGTCATATGGCTACAGGGTTTGTTGCAAGTTCTACTGAGCATAATGCAAAAATATTTATGAGGAATCTTTACTATGCTCAACATCATTACAGAAAAATGAACGATTTCTGAATCAGAAATACCGTATTTCTCCGAATATAGTCCCCCTTTGAATATAGTCCCCCCCCTAATTTTGAGACTTCAGTTTTGGGAAAAGTTAAAAAAATGCATTTGATTATTGTCCCCCCCCTTTACTTTTACCTTTGGCATTTTTGGAAAAAAGGGGGGACTATATTAAGACATATATGGTACTTAAGGCTATGACGGGTTAAGATCATATGAAACATCATGATGAAACCATATAAATGAAGCTATTCTTTTCTTTCTTTCCAGTCGGTGACGGATATTTTTCACACAGTTCTCACGGAGATTGAGCGGGCTAATGGAAATGTACAAGAGAAAAGTAACTGTGTCATTTCATGAGGGGTTAAACTGCCTCCTCGTACGAGACGTCAGCCCAACTCACAAGCGTAAACACACAAACATATGCTCCACTTATGTATGTATCTGAATGTGTTTGGGGCGGATATCTCATTATCTCTGAGTTTGTCTGCACTAAGAATCAATTGAGAGTGTGGCAGCAGCTGCAGCAATTGTTGAAACGTTTGAAATGGACAGCCTCTTTCTGGTTTTTGAATCCCCCTAAACTGTTTCCATTCTTCCCTGCTTATCACGGTTACACACACAAATCTTTGATCTATAGTATCTAACAAGATTTTACCAATGGGATTTTATTTGTGTATTTCCTCCCCAGTGATTAGATTCTGATGCTTTTGACTGTATATGATTTTCTGCTGGGATGCATAAAATGTCAATCTATCATATGATGTTCATATCTTCATGATAGTTTTGATTATCAAGGAGTCTTAGCCTTAGCCTTTTGAAAAAAATTCAAATCAAATGTTTCTAAATGTGCTTTAGGTAAAAGATGGTGCCCTTTCAAATATTTGTAGTTTATTTTATGGCTAACGTTAGCTTTATAACTCGATTGCATTTGGTATATAAGTTATGAACACATTTTAGTGATTATGATTGAGTTACGATGTTAATTTCATTTCCATGTGTGTGTAAATAGTTTGAAGGTCCTTTTTAATATGGTACCTTTGGCTCTGTGGGAGAAATGTGAGGTCGTGGATGTATGAATAATGAGCAAAGTTACTCCTATTGCTCATTTCAAATCTCATTAATGGAAAGAGCCTTTACACAATGGTCAGAACTAATTTTGCACGTGTTTTTTCTTGTAGCCAGTGGAATTTTAAGCAATGGTACGATTATTCTTTATTTTTCTATGTCATAAAGTTCATTTTCTGGGTGATAGATGTGTAACTTAATTTGGTCTCATGCGTTCTAAATTTCTTCCCTTGATACACACCACTGTGGGTCATTGTAAGGAGGGCTCATTTTGTTCAAGGAATTTTTGTAACTAGGGTCAGGAGCAAATGCTTGGTTTTACCTGATATTTTTAGAAGTTCATGTTCAACTCATATTTAGAGGGAGCAGCCTGTGTTCGAAAGATGTCAGTGCATTAGCAAAGTATTGTTAGATTTTCTACAAGGTTCTTTTTAACCACTACAAATTTTGCTATAGTATTTGTTAAAGGTGTACATATTCTAATACAAAATGAACATATTTATTTCATCGCTGATGTTTATGAGTTTTGGTGGACCCATTGTAGATGTGTTACGGTAGCTCTGACTTAAAACATGGTATACTTTTCACATTATTATTAATTGATCACATGATATGTGTACTCCTCAAAATTGTTGTATTGTATCTTTTGACCTTTTTCTTATTGGGATTCCTTGGTTGTTGTTTTACCTTTGATGTGTGTTTAAGATGGCTTTGCTTGGTAAGATTTTGTTGGCTGCTTTTGATGGGATAGAATGTGTCTTGACCAATTTCTTTTCTTTTGGGACCAGATGAGTTACAGTTGTGCGTTAATGCTAATATGATGATGGAAGGTTAAGAATTCTTAAGTAAGGTCTACCTCTTGAAGCTGGTTTCTTTGGTCAGTACTTCCAGTTGTTCAATGCCAGTGTATAATGTAAGCCATTATAATTTTGGCACTACATTTCTTTTTAATGTAATAGGCTCATAATTTTCTCCTTTCCGCTTTATGGTCTTAATATTGCCTCCTAATATTTTAAAGCCTTTTTCCATCAAATTAAGTCCTCCTCCAACATGTCAGTTTTTATATTATAAAATATATTGTCAATTATGGCTAAAGTGGCTGTTTTTATTGCTGTTGCTCAGAAAACTTTTAGCATGCGAGCTATCTGATTGTTTGGTTTTATATCCAGGAGTTGCGAATGTTTGAGGAATATGTCCTCAGATCATGCTGTTTTACTTAAGTGTGTCTCCATTGTCATCAATCCCCTATTTTTTATGGATTCTTTATAAATTCTTCATCAACCCAATCAAGGCTCAAGAAAAAGGATACTTTCCTTTTTCTCTCCTAATATTCTTCATGTGTTGTCAGAGTGAGAATGCTATTGGTCCTATGTCCTGTAATCATTTTAATTGAAAGTGCAGCTGTAATCAAATGTATGAAGTCTGAAAAATGAGGTATAAATTGTCACTAATGACTTATAGTGGAATAAGAATAAAAAAATAGTTTGTTAAAATTCTGTTTTTTTTATTTTCATTTGAATGGAAATGGCAGTGTGCTTTCTATAACAAATGAGTGAAGGAATTCTTTAAGTCTGGAAGCTTTTCTCCTCTTGTTATACTCATAAGGCAAAAGTTCCACGTGACTACTTTTTTCTGATGTGCTGTTTAATGTGGAATGGCAGCTGAAATGAATTGAGAAACTAGGAAGGGCTACCATTTGGTGGCATCCACACTGACTGTAGGACAACATTTATTTTGAGCTCTTCAATATTTGTTATGGTGAGAGCTGCCCATCAGAAATACCATTTGACTTTAAGTTAATGCTGCAATAGAAATTTCGTCTCGCTGATTTTGTTCTCCGGAATCATTAAGGTTATTCTGTTGAAGATAATATTCTAAATAAAAATATTAGGAAAACAGTCATGTTTGTGGAGGGTATTCTTATTGATATGAGGCGTGTTTATGTATTGGACTTAAGCAATTTTTTTTGACATGACCTCTCAAATATAATTTTGGCATTCCAGTGCAAATATATGAATTAAATAAATAAAATTCAGAATATATTTGAAAGATATATGGGGCAGAAAAAAGATGAGTTAGAAGCAAAGGAAAATTGACATTGATATTCACGGCAGTTGAGAAGAAAACATTAATGAAGAAAATTAGTTAGAAGCTTATCCAAAATTGGAGTAAATAGCATGTAAAAGAAAGTTGCTAATGGCATAGCCAACCAGCTTCAAAACTGAAACAAACATGGCAGGCTTATGAGGCATGCACATGGAAAAAAGTACTCTTGCAGGTGCTTAAGGCTTAATAGAATATTATGAATAGTGGCACGTAGGACTTGGAATGGTGCCCCGCCACAGATTTGAAAGACAGAGCAGCATTTTCTCCTCCAAATTACTCTCCATTAAAACTTGGGCACAAAAAAGTGTTCTAGTACACCTATGAAGTGTAGAACACATTTGATATTTTCTTAATCGATTCAGTTTAAAATTTTTAAGTAAAAGGATTTGTTTGAATAGTTCTGGTGACGCATTTCTTCAGCCTGCCAAATTCACTTAGAGGTGCTCCAACATTATCCAACTTATCTGATATCATTGAATGTGCTCATTTTCATATAAATTCAGGCTTTAATGAAATTGTTTGAATTGATACCTCAAATATATTGGTGTCACTGTTTTGTATGCTAGCTGCCTAAGTTGTAAATCTTGCCTCCTGAAATTCAGACTTATTAGTTTCAGGCTAGATTCATTTCTATGTTGCTTTGTTTTTCTGTGATAGTAATTTTCACATCGATCATCTGGTCAAAAATGTATGGTTGGATTGTGAGGGTCTTCAACATGACCAGCTCAGCATGCGATAATGGAGTCGAGCTCAGAGACAGACCTGCTGGGAAAAGGCCTCTCCATAATCACATTAGTGTACTGATAACATACTTTACAAAATTTTCCTAAGTACATACCTTTGTATCAGCTATCCCATAAAAATTTTGCAGTCTACATGTTTCAAGTACCTGTACCCTGTAAATTAATCTGCCAGGCCAACTTTTCTTATGAAAATCTCATTGTGAAATACAGTTGGTCCTTTTGGGTGGTCTTCATTTGTTTCCCTGCTAGTCATCACTTATGCCAGTAAATCCCTGCTCCCTCGACTTCTCTTGGTTATGCTCGGCAACTCTTGGTAGGACAGGTTAGGAAAGCTTGACCAAACGATTATGCATAGTCAATTCAGCATTTGCCAACCAGTAGAGGCAGCACCTGACGGCAAACCTGAGAATGCTGTTAGCTCTGTGCAGCACATAGAGGAAGAGACAGGGGTGAGGGCAATTCAGACCTTTAAAGTACTGGTACGACACCGCAGCTCTTCAGTTTACCCACTCTCTACTTCGTTATACTAAGGCATTGCATGGTGACTATCTTTTTTCAAACTTTTGGGTGACTCCTGGCATAGGCGGATCCAGGGGGGGGGGGGCACGTGCCCCCCCAGACCCTCAAAAATATGCAAGATTTTTAATACGGTCCCATTATCATTGCATTCGTTTTGTATTACGAGGTATCCTTGTGCCCCACCCAGAACAAAATCCTGGATACGGCCTTGCTTGTGCCCCTCCCAGAAAAAAATCCTGGATCCGCCCCTGACTCCTGGGTCAGTATCGCACAAGTGAAAAGTGGCAGTATCCACATCTCCCCCTCTTGGGTAGACTAAATATCATGGCATCAAATTTAAGTTGTCTATTGAAAGGAGATTCCCGTTTCCAAGGTTATTTAGCTACAGTAATTGCTAAGGATTAAATATTCGAATAACTTACTACTATAGATAGCCATGAGTATGTTTGTGTACAGGTTAGACTTGGCTAGCTACCAAATGATTTAATGTGAGAAGCTATTGCAATTTGTCATATCAGCTGATATCAACAGAACTACCATTTGTTCCTTAACCAAGGGATTCAATTATGCTGTATCTCTGAATTAAACACTTTTTCTTTAGCACCTCTTGTTTTATCCTGCTATTATGGTCATTTGCTTGCTCTTACAATTACACATTATGGCCTGAAATTCACTCATTTTTCTCTATTCATATTACATATCTCCTTCATGCCCACATCTCTAAGGACTCCATCCAATTTTCATCCTCCTCCCTCTCCTTTCCAAAAAATAGTGCCTTTCATATCCGAGTCCTTAGTATTAGTCCTTGGTACTGTAGCTAAATAATCTTGGAAACGGGATTTTAATGTTGGGTGTAAAGAAGGATCTGATTGGTGTGTATAACTTTTTTGTGTGTGGAAACATGGGTAGAATAAGGAAGGAGGATTAGAATACCCGGAGTCATTCAAAGTGAGGGTCCTGAGTGTAAAAGACTCAGAAGGTGATATGGAGAGTAAAAAAAAAGTTAACATGGTGGGTGAGAAGAAACTGCTAGAACAGATTATATGTGTGAGAGGTGTGGATGGATCAAGTAAAACGTGGCGAGGGAAAACCATGATTAAGAGAAAAATATTGAATAAGCATGAAATAGAATGGACCAAGATAGGTGAACAGAATGAAAGGTAACAGGACTGCAGCAATAGGTGTACTCTATAAGGAAATTGGTGCTGATGCTGAATGAAATAGGAAACTCGATACCAAAAGTAAGATACTCTGGGGCAACTATTATAATATTTCATGTAAACTTACCTTCCATCATTAATTACCTGGGATGAATTTTGTTTCCCTCATGGTGAAAACAATAAATATTTTGAATTGCATTGTTTTATTAAAAAATGACAATATGCAAGTATATTTATTACAATATTTATGGAGGTGTAAATAGTTTCCATTCCTGTGAATCAAAATAAAACTTATGGGGTTTTCCTTTTCTGTTTGGCCTGCCTTAAAGCACAGAAATACTGAATCAACAAAAACCAGATACACAGAGAAATTGAAAAATTACAATTTGTTTTGACTTGGAAATGAAACTGGATACCAGCCAATAGTTTCACAGATTAACGATAAAACATTTGATAAAATGCTAGCCATAATCAATGGATAATGGGCAGGAGATCTGAGGAAATATGAGCTTATTACTTAGATGAACAAGAGAGCACCAAATCTGGAATTAACTGTGAAATGAGCTCTGGAAATAACACACATAACTTCCAAGTCATTCTGGTTCTGGCAACTGATATGCCAATAAAAAAAAAGAAAACAATAATAAACATACACTGTTTCTTCATCTTGCCTTCAACCCTCAACTAAGGACTGCGAGTAAAAAAATAATAGAAAATTACAAAATAATAATTTCATGATCAGCTTCAGAGGCAACCTTCAACCTTTTGCTTTTTGATATATCATCTGTTCCATTATCACCAAGCATACTCTTGCGCTTCAAGGCACCTAGCACATGCTCCTCTTCCGAGTCGGACACTGTTACTGCATCACCAATGCATGTCAAGTCATCATCATCATCATTCTCTTCTGGAAAAATAATTTTTTAAAATGTCAGAATAAATATCAACATCAAGCATGCAAATTAGGGATGAGTCGATTCCAAATGTCGATTCTCGATTCCACCGATTCTCGGGCACGGAATCGGAATCGAGAATCGATCGCCTAAAGTCGATTCCGATTCCATCGATTCCAGGAAGATAAATGTTTTGAGCATAGACTATAAGTTTGGGGCATAAAGGCCGCTACACACCCAAGCGGCCGCGGTGTCAGCCTTGCCCGCGCGGAGAATACGCCCGGCTCGCGGGTGCTGCGACGAACATACCTAAGCGGCCTCGGAAACGTGAAAATGTCGGCAAGAGCGACAAACCGACGAACCCTGAAATGGTGCGTGATCATGAGCAACTCTAAGAGAAAAAAAAATTGGAAACCTCGGGATCGGGAAGCAATGCATGCGTTTTCCGTTCTTTTATTAGCCGCTGGTCACGGCAAATCAAAGTATTGCGATGAATCACATTCGGAGAATTCATCTCGACCACCAATTTTAAAGTATAATAGATCGAAATATATTTTTTTTATTTTCGAATGATATTTGAAGTCTGATGATAATAAAAACGTGCAGAGAGCGAGTTTTCCTGTGAAAAAAGTTTCTTATAAATACGCGCTGAGAGCGGGTTTTTTATATACGTAACTTTTTGAGACTAGCACGCGTCTGCGTCAATAATAAAAAAAATTAGACACATTCGCGTTTGTATAGCCCAGTTTCATCAATGCAACCCTTGAGGAAGTTGATACTTGCTTGGCATAAGCCGCCGCGGCCTCCGGGCGGACTCGACAGGTTGCGTTCGGCCGCCACCGCGCACCCGCCAGGCTGCTCTGGTATGTATGGACGCAATGAACGCTACATTATTTGTTTACCACCGCGGCCAAACGAGAATGTAGCCACCGCGGCTATTGTTATTTTTAGGGATGGTCGGATCGGATACCTCGGATCCAAATATCCGCGGATATTGCCCTTCATCGGATACATCGGATCCAAAGTCGCGGAAGACATCGGATCTGGATCCGAAATTTTAAATAATAGCTTCAGTGAATGCAACGCCCCATCAGGGTGGAAAGAGTTCCGATTCTCTCTTCGAATGCGTCGTCGCATGCGATTCTTGTCCTACTCATGAACCATTTTGTTTGAAAGCTCTCGCAGATGTTGCGAGTAGAATTTCAGCCGTGGCCAGGATTTTCAAGCCAGAAAATAAAAAAGGCAAAATACGACTGGCACATAGTGTGACTCTTCCCAAGAGATTGAACAATCATCGGAGGAATCTCAGCGCCGTAGGATAATAACCACGTCAAAAGTAACTACGTCGCAGATTTCAGAAAACCAGCCTCGGCCGTCCATCAGCCCGTGCCTCTGTTGTTTTTTTTCGTATCCGAAATCACACGGACCAAAAATCATTGTCTTCTAAGGAGAATATCAAATCACATGAAAAAAATTGAAGCGTGTTTCATCCCTAACTCGTCTCACCAACTGACCTTTTTTGGCCTTCCAGCTTCAATTCTCCGTTTCTAGACGACAAATGCTAGGAGAGTGACTTTCTGGGCCCGAAGATATCTTGATAGCTTCGACAATTAGATGATATGCACGAGATTTATAAAAGAATGAGACCAAACGAGACGCATTCCTGACGATATTTATGTTTATTTTTCAGCTCTAATTGATTGCTACTCAGTTTTCTATCTACAATTACACTTTACTGATATGCAACATTTTCAAAACAGCATGATTTTCAATGAAACAAGCGCAGCATTAACCCCTCAAACAATTAGAGACGGATTGGAAACGCCAACTACATATACCACGTAGCGCGCTTCGCTTTGAAGGCAACGACGTCACTGAAGCAAGATCTAACTTCTTCGTCCAACTCCCTCATTTGTAGCCTCGTTGTTTGAAATACGGAGGGAGCGTGCTCCTTTCTCTCCACCTCTCCTTTACGCGCTCCTTCCCAGTGGCGTAGCCATGGGGAGGGTCCGGACCCCACCCCCCGAAATATAAAAACACAGTTATTGTCCTTCGCAAAAGAAAACAAAATATCGAAAAATCAGGAATTTACAAAAATTTTCTTTAACAAATTAAGTTTTTCGATCATAAAAAGTGTTAAAATTAGTTTAAAACCCATTATTTAGTGCCCGGTTTTTTTATAAAATTACGCACTGTGGCGTAAATTATCGCGAGGATGTGCTAAATCCACCTCTCAATACTGAAGCATTTTCGGATGAAACACAAGTCCGTATGCGATGAGAAAGTAAAATTCGTGGGAAACGTGAGTGAGGAAAATTTGAATTCAGTCGATGGCAGGGGGGTAGCCAAGAATTTTGTTGAGGGGGGATCCAAAACCAGGGGGGGAAATTTTTAAACAACAGGGTACAAAGGAGAGGGTTTCAAACTAATTTTAACGCCCTCCATAATGGAAAATACTTCACTTTTCAAAGATTCATTTTTTTCATTTGTAAATTCATGATTTTTAAATATTTTGTTTCCTTTTATGAAGGAAAGTAATTGTGTTTTTATATTTTGGGGGGGTCCTCACGCTACGCCACTGGTCAGTGGTTCATCCTAAGAATTTTCCTATTTTCATTTCCAAACCCAAGCGTAACAGTTTAGGCCCTGAGTATGTAAAGATGTAAGATTTCACTTTTTCCCGGCGTATGATGGCGGTGAATTCTTCTCGGGTTTCCATCCGGGTGAGCTCCATCTCCATCGCTGCCGACGTTTCGATAGAATCCTTTTCTATCGTCATCAGGGCCGATGATGCCAGTAGGAAAGTGCCAGGTTTACATATCCTCGGTCGTTATGTTGGGTCGTTCTGATTGGCGGAGAAAGAGTGCGCTTTTCCCGCCACTTTCAAAATCGGGTTCCATGCCTTACTTAAGTTGAAACCCTCGTCTCTGTTGAAGTTTTTCTTGGAGAGTCGTATTTCAATTGCCTCCTTGGTGAGACGATCCCAGTAACCGCTGGAGTGGCAGAGCATTTTGGTGTTTTCCCAGCGAATCGCGTGGTCGAGATTGATGGCGTGCTCCGCAACCGCCGATTTCGATGGTTGGCACAGCCGGAGATGACGCTTATGCTCTTTGATTCGGGTCTCGATCGTTCTTCCCGTTTCACCGATATACTCCTCACCACACTCGCATGGTATGCTGTAGACACCAGGCAATTTCAGTCCTGCCGGGTCTTTGGCACGGACTAAGACTTGTCTTAGTTTTTTGTGAGGCAGATGCACTGTCCGTATGTTGTGTTTATGAAGAATGCGCGAAATCTTGCCGGATACCGTAGAGACGTACGGCAGGTATGCGTTGGCCACCGGTTTCCGCTCTTCTTCATGTGTCTTCCTTTTTCCTTCAAAGGCCCTTTTCAGGGCCATGGAGATTTCCCTCGAGCTATAACCATTTCCACGGAATGTCTTCTTCAGATGTCCGAGTTCTGCAGGAAGGCTTTGTTGGTCGGAAATGACTTTGGCTCTATGTAATAAAGATGAAAGAACCGCTGATCGTTGTGCTGGATGGTGGTGACTTCTTGCGTTTAAGTATAAGTCGGTGTGAGTCGACTTTCTATAAACCTTATGGCTCAAACTCCCATCTTCTTTCCTTTGCACCAATATGTCAAGGAATGGCAATCTTCCTTCTTTCTCTGATTCCATAGTGAATTGGATGTTCGGATGTTGGCTGTTCATGTGGTCCAAAAAAGGCTTCAGGGTGTCAACCCCATGTGGCCAGATGACAAAGGTATCGTCCACGTAGCGATAAATGTATTTTGGCCGGAGGGGAGCCGAGTTGAGTGCATGCTCCTCAAAATCTTCCATGAAGAAATTGGCGATGGCCGGAGAAAGTGGGGATCCCATGGCCACGCCGTCCTTCTGTTCATAGTAACAGTTGTCGAAGGTGAAGTAAGTCGAAGTAAGCGCGTGGTGAAAGAGCTTCACTGTGTTGGCTTCGAATTTCTTTTCTAGGAGAGACAGAGTTTCATGGAGTGGCACTCTGGTGAATAATGACACTACGTCCAGGCTGATCATGATGTCCGATGGATTAAGATAGATGCCCTCTAGGATTTTGACGAAGTCAGCGGAATTTTTCACGTGATGTCCACAATTTCCGACGTGGGGCGCTAGAATGCCTGTGAGATGTCTGGCAAGATTATAGGTTGGCGAGCCAATGGCGCTAACGATCGGTCGTAGCGGGATACCATCCTTATGGATCTTCGGTAGACCATACATCCGTGGTGGAGCTGGTGCCGGTGGCCGCAAGTTCCGTGAAATATCCTCGGGGATGTTTGATTTCTTGATGAATTAAATAGTCCGTTTCGTTATTGATTCAGTGGGGTCCCGTGGCAAAATCCGGTACGCCGCATCGTCCAGAAGGTCTAACATTTTCCTGCGGTAGTCTTCCGTTTTCATAATGACGGTCGCGTTTCCCTTGTCTGCCGGCAAAATGGTGATGTCTTTGTTCCTTGTGAGTCTCCGAAGGGCAGAGAGTTCACTTGGCTTAAGATTAGCCTTGGGCGGTTTGGCCTTTTTTGGAAACGTCGGCAGCGATGGAGATGGAGCTCACCCGGATGGAAACCCAAGAAGAATTCACCGCTATGTAAAGATGTTTTTAAAAAACAACTTGAAAGCCCATAAAATAATTTTTAATTTATAAAAATATTAAAATGTGTATGAAAATCTAAAAAGCATTCCATTGATTGTATGCACCCACAATAAACTTGAATAATGACTTTGTTTAATGGTAGGAATTTGAAAATGCATTTGGATTCGAAAATATCCGATTCGAAAGATCTGGCTCCAAAAATCCTGGATCCGTCCATCCCTAGTTATTTTATTCCATTCAATTCTTAAATTTTAATGACAGCAATGCTACAGATATATCAAATTCCCACCTGTTAGAAGGAATAAGAATCGATGGAATCGGAATCGAGAATCGGGAATCGATTTGAAGGAATCGAAATTGGAATCGGAATCGAAAAAAAGTGGAATCGACTCATCCCTAATGCAAATAAATTTGAATCAAGTGTTTTCCCATAACTGCATACAAAAATATGTTCGTATTATTCTAGAATAAATTCCAGAAATCCAAAAAAGCTAGAGGAATGAAATATAATGATTGGGTAAATGCCTTTCACCCCTGTTTCCACCATTCTAAACATAAAAATTGCTGTTTCCCAGCTTGATGATGGACCAGAAGTGAGATAAAGTAGATTGGGTACAGGGTTTTGCCAAATTTTGGAAAGGCTGTCATCTATGCAGCTAAGATGGTATAAATTCATATTGCCAAATGTGCCCTTTCTCTAGGAAAATAAGTCAAAAATTACAAAATTCAAATTCAACAAGAATGTAAGTGTGAGTACGGTGAGAAGGAAATTTTGGTGATTCAAAGTGTAAGGAAACATTCAATGTGCAAAACAGTCAGCATAAAATAACAATGAAACATACAACTTAAGTAAATTAGTTCTAGTAAAAGATAGAAGTAGGTAACCTAGATGCTAACGTAAAGCTTTTAACTAAGCTGCCACAAACTAAGTGAGAAGAACAAGATACACAAGGCTGATTCCCATATACATATTCATAGCCACAGAAATACATTTTCCAGGCGCAACTCATCTAGAAGGCTATTGATATTGGATACTATGTACCTCAGTGTACATGTATTTGACCTCATACAACCCTTGGAGGCCATTAAATTTAGGAGATGGACCCACTAGGATACCTTTAGACTGAGCATACTTTAATAACTTAATATCAGCCCATTGTTCATTACCACAGTGCAGATCTTACCCTGCTGACCTTTATCTATATAACCACATAATCAATCATTGGAGGTCACTCAGTTGGCAATAAGGATCTAATAAGAAAAGTTCTGTTCCCCATTTTTATACAAATCATTCCAAGCTTATAACAAAGGTCCCTAATAGGGTAGTTTCCTTCATCAAAGAAAACGATAGGCATTGATTGCGATTCGTTACCCACCATTAGTGTATTCATAATACACAAATTATTTGGTTTTTGAAATACCCGTTTAGACGAATGGCAAGGGTCAAATTTTATCCTCATTTGAAAAAGGCCAGATTGGCGCCCATGCAATTCCACTCCGCATGACGTCACAGGGACCTAGTTTCTATAGGAGAAGATAGGAGTTATACATCGTCTGAGGTTACCAATGCATGCATGAGGCACAGAGCTCAGAGAAACATGTCTTAATAATCACCTATTAAAACTGGCTAAGTTCGGAAAGTTTTCTTCGTTTGATAAGGCATTAATAAACCTTTTTAAAGCCAAGCGCTACCATCCAGCAAGGTACTCAGCTATCCGCTAGCATCCTGCGACGTATCAGCGCTAAGCCTCGCCTCAAGGTCACCTCACCGGGCGGGAGGGGGAACCAGAAATGCGTCACACGGACTTTTTTCCCATCATTCCTACTTAAGCGTCTCGTTTTCGCGCGCTTGAAAATTTTCACTTTTCATTTAATCGCGAAAAATAGATGTTGTCATTTAAAAATCTAAAAGCGTGAAATACCTACTCCAGGAGTAATAATCTTTCGATTAAAGCAATAAAAAAATAATAGGAAACCACCCTATTGTGAATTTATACTTAAATAAATAAATATATTTATTAAATAACCCTAAATCCTCAATTCGACACATCTCGACCCAGCCATTAATGAAGCATAGTATGATAATGAATGCACAGAATTTAAATTTTAAAGAGAACAATATTATTAGGTTTAAAATACTATATACAATGGATACAATATGAAATATAATTTTTGACATTCAAATTGATCAAAGCCTATTCAGAACTTACCTGTCTTTTTGGTGGTATTATCAAGCTCTTTAGGCTTCAAAGCATCTGGGTCACTGGTAATCACAAACTCTGGATCATCTCGGCCCATTTCTCTGAAGAAAAATTTGCATGATTAAAAAAAAATAATTTATGATGTTGCTCCAAGATAATTACTCATGACGATCAAAGCCAATAACTTAGTGCAACAAATATTCTAAAAAAAGAATGTACATATGTACATAGTCAAGATTTACTTCACTTGCTCACCTATGACTAACAGTAATTGTAAGATCATAATTTTGCAGAAAGTCATCACAATCCAGGAGAGCTCCATCAGTTACACCACATTCCTGAAAGAAAAAGTTCTATATTAGAATGTATTTGCTCAAGCGTTTTTAAGTAATATACAGACAAAATCATGAAAAACGCAAAGGAAAATGAGTTATTGAAATTAAAAGTTGAGAAAGTTAACAGAAAACCCCATAGAAATTATAAGAGAATCAAACCAAATTGACTAAATTTAATGAGATTCAAATCAAAATAACAGATCAATAAGTAAGCAGTATTGCAGAGTGTTATTCAGAAATTGTTAAGAATTTCAGTTTCAACATGACTAGAGTGAAAGGTAATTACAAATAAGAGAATGAAAACAAAATGAGTAAATGCTTCCATTATTTCCATGCATGAAAAAGTGTAGGCCTATGATGCAACTTGAAAATGAATCCAACACTTTGAAGTACATCAATTCTCTAAGTATCACAGCTTCCTCTTTCTCAGGAGAATAAAATCATGCCATATTTAAATCAAGTTTATTTGAATAATTCACACACTTCCAAATAGCACTCTTTATCTATAATCCCTTAATTAGTCACAATGCAAGACTGAGCAAAGAATAATTCATACATTATTAAATATTTTAATAAATATATTGATAAACAAACTTATGCTTTAACCGCAGAATGCAGGACTGGAGCCCCTAGAATGGGTGTCTTTTTGACACCCATCCGATTGTTTACTGATGGAGGGATTTTCTTTATGGAAAAGTCTGTTTTATGGCTGCTTTTGCAGGTGTGGCAAACTGTTTCTTTTGTTATTAATTATGTAATTTGTTACAATAAATACTGAAGAAAATTGGTATGACTCTAACAAAGCCTTAACTGCAAGGAATATCCAGAGACCTTGGCACTTTTTTAAGACTGTGCATTTTGCATACTTTTTCTCAGAGTTACTCAAAACAGTTTTTGGGGTTTTCAGAGGTAAATAATTATGTACTAACACTGAATAGAAATATACAGCAGCATTTTTAATATAAATTCCTTTACGTAAAGTTCCCATGTGCATTTCACATAAAGAGCATTACTTAATTTCCAACGATAATTACTTACACGAAAGGAAACTTACCGCAAGAGTCTTTGATTTGTTCTCATTCAATTCCTCATCCTCACTAGAAATGAGAACTGAGTCCTTGCCATGAATCATCATATCAGGTGCCACCATATGCAAGCCTTTCTTCAAAACCAATTCTTCAAAAGCACCCACAGTCATTTTGTTAACATCCACACACAAGGTAACCTGAATATGAAAGTTCAAGTCCTCCATTAGGTAATCAGAAAAATATAAAAATGAAACTAACTTAAAAAGAGAGACGTTGGTAAAAATTCTAATTGCAGGTAAAGGAAAAAGAAGGATAAGCTGAAAATTTGAAAAAAATGGTAAGTAAAATATTACCGTGTGCTTTGGAGAACAAATGTAACACTTCTCATTTGGCTTATTGAGAACCTGTTCCGACACCAACACTCTCTTCCTAGGATTTGGCTGCAAACGGAGGTACACCTGTAAAATTTTAATTAGAGAATCACAGTAAAATAAAACTTGGTATTACACAATACAGTAGGAATTTCAACACTCATGGAGTCATGCATGTAAAGCACTATTTTAATACACTTATTTTTACAGAATCATCATGTCCCATAAAAAAACTCAAAGAATCCCTAATTCATGATTTTGGCAGGAGGAATTCACATTCATCATTGGAAAGGATGGATACTTCAGTCTTCTTCTATGACTATCACAGTGTAATATGAATGCTTACCGATTTGCAGTCCTCAATTTTGTTCCGTAAGATTTTTAATGCATGCAGCACTATTACACCAGCAATTATAGCATTACTGGTGGCAATGGCAGGAATGATGTTCCCTGCCATAGCTACAAGAGATAATAGATAAAGGTTAAATATGTATATCACAAAAGATCCGATTTGAAAAAATATGAATTTGATGAAGATAGAATCAATACTTACACTTGACATCAAAACGACAAGTCTGAGAGATTCCAAAAATGTGAGCTCTAATATTGGCACAAGCTGTAACAAAATCCATTGCCACATCATCATCTTTGTCCCATATCAGATTGCCATTCTCCCCTTCTTTCTGAAATAGAAATTTTTCTTATAGAAAAACAAGCAATAAAATATTCAGCTTTGTAGTTAATAATAGAAATAGATTTCTTGGTTAGAATACTTTTTCTTACACCACTTCTTTTTTTACGTAGAGCGACCTGGGTTTCAAGAATAATCATCATGAACAGGCATAAATTACTATGTATTTATTTATAATTGTAACTTAGTTACCTAATGGAGAATGAAATAATTTTGAAATGTACACCAGAATAATACCTAATATGTAATAATAATGTGGTCTTTATTACAAGTGAGTTTAGGAGTAGATAATTCTTTCTTAAAATTTACTTGTTTGACAATCACATACATCCATGCCCTCGATGGTGGTAAATCCACCCCAGCAGGATTCGAACCCGCGACCTCTAGCTTGGCAATCGGGGACGTTACCCCAGTGCCACCGAGGCTGGCAGAATAGGGGGAAAGGTTGGTTAAAGATTCGTTCATGAGAGTGTTGTCCTGGATGCTAAAATTTTTTGAAATTTCTAACTGTAACAATGAGTCAGTGAATATCAACAACATTCTTCAAAATTACAGTGATCCACTGGATTAAATGGATAGTTTCCAAGTGTCACTTGCCCATAGCCTTCCAAACCTCCCAACAATCTTGACCTTAACCATAAGAATATGTTTCCCCTCACCACTATTCCCTCAACACCTGCCTAATCTTCTACAACTTGCCCCTCTTACATTTTCCACATCTCCAACTTTGAACATAGGAGCTTGTTACTTGCCATCCCATACCTTGATAATGCATAAAAAGTGTACAAAACTTGGAATGGTCAATTAAATATTACATACATATATATGTATATAGTGCACTGACAGTTTTGTTCATTGTGACAATGGTGTTCATTAGAACACATACCTATATGACATTTCATTTACAATGCCTTAAATGGCAAGTTCCGATCCTCAGAAATATGTACTGCCTTTCTTTTCACTCCAAATTCCCACCCGCTCTATCTGTAATAACCACCTACTACACCAACCTAAATTCGGTCTTTCTCTCTCTCAGAGATCACGTTTTTACAGGCTCCCTACCTCTTTCAATACAATTTTGACTACTCACCCTTCCCTGGATCTTTCAATGCCCATCAGATCATTCAAGAGGCAGCTTCGAAAAGCCATCTTCTGAATCCCTTTTTTTTCTTTTTTTATATCCTTTTTATAGTTTTTTAAAATAATTTATATTTGTAAAAGCTGCAGATTTTATGTTTTCTATTCAATGTAAAGGCTGTTTTGGCTGTTTTTGAATAATTCAATAAATAAATAAAGAAATTTAGTACACAGTAAATTGGTATTTTTAAAACTTTGAAATGCTCAAAATTTACAAATACAGTTGGGTTATGATTTATGTACAATGGGAATTTCTTCAAATTTTTATCAGTCTACCAACCCCTAAAAAATTACTCCCATAACAATCTGACTAGAGGTACCAGAGCACATTTCAATTTGCATTGTTTAAAGAGGTGAAGTGCTTGAACAAATGCGAGAATGCATGAACATGAGGTGACAAAATAGCTCGTTCTAATATCATTCATACATTGGCACAATCGCACATAAGGTTAAGAAAAACTGTGTACAATATGCACCTAAAAGCAAAAGCATTTTTGCACCATATGCGTGAGCACTACCACACTAACCTCAAGTTGCTTTTTCAAACTGTTGACAGAATCACCAAAAATATCAGCACACTCAGCAATGCTCCATATTCTTTGGTCTTTCAGACCAGCTGACACCTCGGATCGACTACTACCTGGAACTAAAACAACATTCAATAAGTACATTTAGGACTAGCGATAGTTCTTCAAACAGAAAGATACTCTTAGGCTCCATCTCGTGGAGATTCAATGCTTTTCATGGTGTCACACACTTCCTTGGGATTTAAAAGTATGCTTACATGTCAGATTGCAACAGTGGCTGAGGTTGGAAACAAAATATTGACAAACTTTCAAAATTTCAAAAAAAAAAAAAAAAAAAATGCATAATGAAAATTTAAAAATAAAAATAGCTCGCAGAATCGAACATAATGAATACAGGTACTGAGAAGGGGGAAAAGGAAGGGGCTTGCTCTATTTACAAAGGAGTGGGCTGCAGAATCCTTTCTACCATTGAGTTGATTATCTCAAGAATACTTCCTAATTTCTGCTAGCGAAAATAAGTCTACAAGGCCACAAATGCTCTCAAGAATTCTTATGAGAAATAACTCTCAATTACAGTTAAAGTCTAGTAAGTACACCAGACTCCCAATTATCTGGCTGCGGTATATCCGAGTTACGGATTATCCGTGCATGATTTTCACTCTTGCTCAATATTTTCCGCGATCTTTATAAAAAATAAAATCGGACACAAAATCATTGGAATAGTAACTGCATTAATGCTAGGATACACCAGGCTTTTTATTTCTGTTAGATTCCCCTTCGTAAAACGAAAGCAATCGCGGCGTGCTAGCTGCATTCATGGGAGCATCGTATTCCCATTTTCCAAGCCTCGCAGTGTAAGACCGCTCTCCGTGATCACGGATACACTTCCCGCAGCAGTTGCGACCCGGGCAACTTGTGTGAGACACAACTATGTGGCGTGGTGCTGGACAGTGTAGTTTCCGACGTCGAGCAGTGGTTTTGAAGCATTCGTGCAAACCACTTTTCCGTACTCGTGATCACACAGCCACGGAAGTATGGTTTTCCAAACCAGGCCTTACATGGAGCATTATTAATGCAAGTACAACCATGTTAACGCTGCTAAAAAGATCGCAAACTGGCGAAGAAAGCTCTCAATGAGTCCGGGAAGCACTCTAAAATAACAGAATAACTGCATAATTAATAATAATATATTGTTTGTTTTACATAAATTATGAACATTACAAGACATGTAAGTGAAAGTTTGGGTTATCCGTGTTTTCTGATTATTCGTGCCGTCTCTCCCCATCATTAGCCCGCATAATACGGGAGTGTACGGTACCTAAATTAGTCACTTCAGAGGATTTAATATTGTTGAAATATCGATGCAGGGGAAGAAAATAGAAGATAACATTCACGGACTAGATTCAGGGGTTTGCCCCTTGACAAATGCAATATTTTAGCAATAATAATAAGATGCCTTTATTTGGGCGAGGTTGAGACTAAGAAGTCTCTTCTTCCACCTAACCACTCGATAGCGTCAATGCAAACCTATTTTGAAAAATGGTAGATAAACGTTTACAATACAAAAGATATACAATATACACTATTTGTGAAAGTCAAAAATATAAACAAGTATGCGTGAAAATTTTGTGTAAAAAATATTTCTGTTTGTGGGAAAAAAACATAAGGATAATGGTAGGCCCCACATGATATAACTGCTCATTTTTGTCGAAATGTGCCCACCAAATAAACAGATTTTGTCATTATAGGGCCCTCCTACTCCAAAGGGTGCTCGATGGATGGTGCTCGCTCATTTCACACAATCATTCAAGGAATCTTTCATGCAAAATTAGAATATGCTCCAATTTCATTTTCATTCCCAGTGTAAAATGGCCTTAGTGCAGAACTAAATCAATAGGTTAAAAAATGCTAAATTAAAGAAAGGCAGCAGATATAAAATATGTTCAACTGGCTTTTCAGCACTTCAAATTTCAGGGTGATTAGCCACAGGAATCAAAGTGGTTAAAAGCCAAAATTGGTGGAAAATATGTAAATCTCACCTGCATCTGGAAGATTATCCCATGTTAGTGGTGTGGGAGGTCGCCTCTTCTCCCAAAGGTGATGAAGGGAGAGCAAATATTTTATATCGTCATGGAACAATTTGTGAAAGAGAAGCTTCACATTGTAGCCACAAGAACGGGCCCATTCCCGGGTGGATTTCCGTTCCACAACAGGCTTTGAATCAGACGATTCTGATGCATTCTCTTCATTTTTCTCTTGTACTTTATCCAATGCTCTTTGACCAGCATCCCCTACACAAGGATAAAACAAATGAATCAACTGTCAGATTCAAACAGGTAGGAAAGTCGCTAGGGGAATTAGGGAGTTTGTGGACAATAAAAGAGCTGAATGACAGTGAATAGAGAGAAAAACCTGGGAGGGGAAGTCAATCCATTACTCTTCGTTAATTCCAAGGAAAGGAAAAACAAGGGATAAGAGTTCTACGAGGTGGCCAACACCATTAGGATGAGATAACCACCTTCGTTAGAGACAATAAACATAAAGGATTTTCACAGATATACAGTTTTTCACTCTAGATCAAAAATGGATTATACTGAAATGACCCAAAAGAGGAACAATTTCCTTTGGCAGTATATATTCTTCCTACTAGTTCAGTATGTGGAAACATGGAAGCTTGATTTCCAGAACTAAGAAATCTTTTGGCAAATAACTCAACATTCCTGGCATAAAGAATTTTAGTTATTGGCTCAAGGGGGAAGAGAATAATTTATATTAGATCAAACACCATACATTTAGAGATAAGTCAATGGTAATTATGATATATGTCTTCCATCTTTGACTGATTTCACACTGCCTATCTTCAGAGTACTTCAAAATTTTCACTGAGAATCCATGTAATTCAAGCTGCTTCCCTCAGACTCGTCACTCATTTTCCAACTATACAGAATAAAGCACTACGTGAAATCTATAAATCGCTCCATAGTTGTTGCAGGAACACACCCTGACTGTATATGTTGATGCAGCTCCGCATAGCGAGTGTGGAAGAAGTGTCCTCTCATGAAAGTTAGCAACATTCGTAGCAAAAGTTAGCATTTAGAGTACAAACGGCGAACTTTCATAAACTTGCGACGCTTCAATTAAAATTACTTGGAACGTGTTAAAAATGAACATGCAGAGCTCTTCTTAATATCAATTGAATGCGTACAATGACACGATTCTAGTATCATCAATACCTCAAACACCATAATGGTAATGTGAAATTATGCTTATGGTAAACTCATGGATATTATTTACAAATTACAATTAGTCGCATTAGTTAAGTTTCCACCACTCCATATACCAACTTGATTAACTTGATACCTATTTACTTAGAACACAAGATGAGAACAAAATCTATATCATCTACCAAAACATACAAATACTTACCAACAGCTTCTGGATCTTCTGTATCAGGAGAAACATCTTCATCAGGGTCATCTTCACCAAACAATTGACTGCAAAAAAAGACAGTGGTAAAAATGTTTTGATGAATTTAACGGCAAGCTTCTATGGCTATTGGCAACAGGAATCAAAGTAGCTGACATCTGGTGGCCAATTTCAGAAATGAGACGTGGAGGATCGGCCGGTTTGTTTACTAATGCTACAGCCTAGCGGTGTGCGAAACGGATGTGTTTTCAGCAATTTTGTGAAGCGAATACTGATGTATATGGTAAATCTCAGTTGTGAATAATGGATGAAGTAATTTTCTCCACATCTGACGTTTTGGAGTTCAATAGAGACATCAAGAGGTCCCTCGTTGAGGGCTATGAGGTGGAATGCTGTAACCTGTCATGGTTGAAGCACTGTTGGAGTATTTGGTTCTTGCAATGGGCTTTAGCATACAAACAAGCGTTATTAATGGCATGTCACACGAGAAACAAGCTTTTCAGAAGAAAATTGGCGCTTCTTTTTCCGTTTTCGTGTGTATTGTTTGACGATTTTATCAACCATCTATTACAAGAGATATATCATTATTAAAATCATCAAACAATATGATAGGCATCTACTCGCATAAGCCATCCGTCCTCAATAATCTATTCTTCTTAAGGGAATTCGACGTCGGTGTGGTCGTGAGTGGAATTCCCCTTGCATTGGCGTTTTGACTGCTATGTGGAGTCACTCGACTCTCACCGGCTAGCGAAGATTGATGGGGAAGTGGCGAGACGGGTCGCGCGAGGGTCTCCGTGCCTCGGCCCCAGAATTTTGGCCATTTGGGCAAAGCGACTCGAGAAATCCTTTAACCCAACGAAGCGCGCAGGCCTTAGAAACGTCGGGGTTTCGCACCGCATCGTATTCGGAAGAGCAGGGCCTAGTTATTGAATGAGAAAGAGACAGATGTTTTAAGGGCCGACCCAGTTTTGACGGGCCCCCGGGCGGAAGATGTCCCGGCGATCGTGGGGGGGATCGCCTGGGAAAAGTTTGTGCGACTTTGGGAGAAATTACTTGTCTCAAGCAGACTTAGTCCCGGCAATTGGTGGGTAGTCGGCCGGGAATATTCATATAATTCTCAGTTGTCGCGATTCGAATCATTTCCCCAACCTTAACTTTCCTGGCTTATTGGATATCTGAAAATTCATTGATAGTTATTGCAAGTTTGTTCAACCTTCTTTCCGTCTGCATCTCATCCTCTGACACCTCCATACTTACGCGAACAATTTTTAAGTAGGCATTAAATGATACAATGAAGGTGCCATGCCTTCATATGTTTCTCTATGACCCATTCTTGTTTTTTTCTTAAATAAAACTAGCATGCTAGCTCACTCTTGCCCATTCTCATGACGTGCTCCCACTTCTTTCCCAAATTAGGGGTGTTGCGGAATCTATGTAGAGAGATAGCTTTTGTCTCACACTGGTCGGTGCAATCATAAACACCGCACATTTTGTTGCTCATGAACTTCTCCTTCTAAGTTTTTCATCATAATGCCATTGATATTCGGCTAAACGGTATAGTGCTGGCTGGCTAACGTTTCACACGAACAAGCATACTAATGCATCCGATCCTCCATATTCGGCCATGACACCTAATTTAGTGCTGTCACCTGGATTCCCTTCCAGATGCAATTGTCAATAAGAACAATGACGCTTTCAATAAGAACATAAAACTCGGGTATTCGCAGGTTATCGTTCCACACAAACAAACGTACTAAAGTGGGCGATCCTCCCTATTCGGCCATGACACCTAACTTAGTGCTGCCACCTGGATTTCCTTCCAGTTGCCATATACAGGTATTCCTGGCTTAGCACTAGAGATGTCTGAAAAGTGTCGCAGTAAGCGAAATTCATGTCAAAGGAGATGTTTACAGCCGGTGAGAAAGATACTTCAAGAAAAGCTCAAAAATTATCATTTGGTATTTTTTAGTGTACCCTCCCCAGAAATTCCTCCGAACTTATCCACAGAACTTCTCCTGCTAAGGACTTTTCGCACTAAGATTTTTCATGCACAGGATTTTCGCCAAAGGCCCTTCGACTCAAAGGCTTGGAGAGACTAAGTCTTGGAACTCTTGTCTCTGAACTGTGCCATCCGAACCATCCATACCTGGAGATCAACACTTATATAGCAAATATGGCAGAATACCTACTCCTGGCAATCTCGGGGAAGTGGGTGCTGAGACATAAGAATGCAGTTTGGAGTGAGAAGTACTCCACTTTGTCCTATAACAACTCTCTCTCACTCCAACACCTCATCCTTCTATGTTTTTCCCCTACTTGAATTCCAACGGCTTGCCTCAACCAGCTATCACACTACTTGGCTATGTCTCCAACCCAGGAGATAGAGGAGAGGAAACCCGGCGGTACGCTGTTCTCTCCCAACCCCGGCTTGGATGACGAGACGTTTTCCAGAGGTTCCAGTCAACACGGGCACCTACCGGGAGTTTTACACCAATGCAGCTAACTTGGACATCGCCAAATCCCCCCCCACTCCTTTGCAAAATCCTCCCCTCCACTCTGACACTGCTCGGCAGTCTGCCAACCCTCTTCTCTTCTCGATGCTCACAGTGAACACATCGGTCAGTTGAGAGAGTGATTAAAAAAAATAAATTTTTGGTGCAGGCAGGCAAACAAAGCTTTGCACTTAGTTTTTGGTAACGTTTTTTTATGAGATTATCAGTTATCATCGCTGTTTTCTGTAATAATTTTGATTTTGAATATTTCTACTTGTAATAGATTTTGACTGAAAATGACTTGTAATTTTGTGACAATTGTTTCTTTGAGTACTGATTTTTCTTGTTTATGGAGTCTTTCCCTCATCCACCTAGTGACAGACGATCGGAGTTCTCTGTGTCTGGGGCTTATGTTCAGAATCTGGAAGATTTAAAGTCGTAACGCCACAATCACTTGAAAAAATGTAAATAAATTATTGCATAAAGTCTGTAAATGATTTTAGAGGGAATTGTAAGCACAAATAACAGCCCCATTGCAATGGGCACAAAGAATTAAAACCTGTAACCGAAGTACATTTGATCATCAAAACTTCATCTATATCCTTATGTATGTGTATTGAGACTTTTCTTCTTATTTTCCTTATTTTATGTACATACGTAGTATTAAATGAATCTTTAGCAACTTATCGGTAAACCATGGCAAAACTTTTCGATTACGGTTCAAGATTGTTAGAACTGACGAAAGACATGGAAAAGCTCAATTTAATATTTTCTAACACTCATTCAAATGAGATTTCAACTGAAAATTCTATGCCCGGGTGAATTATTTCTTTAGAAGTTGGAATTCATGAAACTGAGGGTTCAATTATCTCCTACATCAGAAATATACAAAATTATAAATAGACATTTTCGATTGATAAAGTCGTTGAAAAAGATTCAATTGGAACCATATTTCATTTTAAAAACCATTTCAATTTAAAAAGAGCCAAATTTAAATGGAATGTGTCAATTGAATATTTTTCATTAGGATGTGTCCAAAAGAATATTTCAAAATAAAAATGTTTTAGAGGGTCCAATGTTAGAATAGAAGCTCAGCAGGATTGTATTCACTTACTTGAACAAGTGCTTGCCCCAGACGATGCAGTGAATAGGTTCTGATGGTGTGTTCCTTATGGTGCAACTTGGGAAATTCTTCTGACTAGGTTTAGTGACACACTCATAGCATTCAGTGAGTCCTTTTTTGATAACCTGTCCATAGAAAGATATACATCAAAAGTTTGTAAGAGGTTTTGCATAACTTTTAGACAAATTCAAGAGCGAAAAAAAGAGTTGATGCCATCCAAAAAATAAGAAACTGTTTCCCGAAAGGGTATACGATATGTTAGAATACATTATCTTTAAATTTAAGGGTAAGATCGTCCAGTAGACTACAAAAGGTAGATACAAAAAAGGGTTACCGAAAAACAGATCTCCATGAAACGAACCAAGGAAGCCAGGGTATAAAAGACAAACGCTTACGGGGAAATTATAAAAGCCAAGAATTAAATGAGCCAGCTGGCCTTTTCCAAGTCCTAAAATGACTCTTCCACTGATGTCTTCTGATGGAGACAAGTGGTTACGAAAAATCGTTCACAATGAATGAGGCATTCACTTTAAAACTTGAAAATGCGATAATTTAGACATGAGTACAGAGAGAAGATGAGGAAATGTCCTTAAACCTCCTTTACACTGAAATTACCTCCACTTGGCCACTATATCCGGCAGTCCCACTTTCAATGAGTGGAACGTCAGCTGCAAGGCACATCCTGTTTACATGATTTCTGGCGGCTCGGTTATCCAATGCATTCATAACAAGCGAAAATTGCTTGAAAAAATTGACGTTGTATGTGGTGCTGAGGGAAGACGAAGGCGAATTAAGTATAGAAGTACCAATCTAATTTACTTAGGGTAGAAAAATTGTACTGCAATGGTATTTACCTTGTAATACTGTCATGATAAGCCTTTATGTTCGCAGTGGGGTTGAAGAGCAATGCACTTTCTCTGGCAACAGATGCCTTCGATTTTCCGACGTGGACTTTTTGAAATAAGAACTGCCTATTTAGGTTGCTCACGTCGATCGTATCCAAATCTATCTGAGATGATAAAAAATTAAGCATATATAGGAAACATAATTGACTAGAAGTGATGTTTCAATGAAGCGGGAATTAACCGGTAACAAATGAAGTACAACTCCAGCTGTACTTACTATCTCTATGTTCTTGAATCCCGTTAAAACTAAATTTTTTAGAAGCTCACAGCCAATACCTCCGGCACCTACAACCAATACTTTCCCACCCTCTGCTTTTTCCTTTAGTTCAGTTTCCACGAGATCAAAGGTACAAGCCATATTGGCTGCCGGGCACTCTCAATACCACTCAAAACCACACAACACAAATACGGCTGCCCGCGGCTGCCGCTGCTGAAAGCCAACTTTTTTCTAAAAGTCACAGCGCTTTCAGCGCCAAGAACCTGAACCCGCGCGTAACAATCAAGCAACGACACGCGCCTTCAATCAGGCCGGTGATTTCAATATGTTCCTTACTAAACATCAAATGCATAATATGTAGTGTTGAGTGCAGAGCTGGTCATTATTATTGCTACAATGGCTTCCTGGGTTTTCAGAGGCTATTCTGCGAAGAGAACATTCAACATTGACCGGTTGATATTCTCTAATAAGTTATCAATTTCTCATGTGCAATGTAAATATTTATCTCTCGCAGCTTTTGAGAGACCGTTATGTAGGCGATCATTTTGCCACAACGTACTTAAACGAAATTTCAGAGATCATTCGCAGTTATCATCCCGTAGAATTCATTCTGAGACGTCACCGATCAATGCGAAGACCACTGTTGCCAAGGACGTTATCTTATTCAAATACGAAAACCCCCGATTTTTTAAGTTTTTGAATGCATTTGCTCTTTGTCAATTCTTGTTCTGGAGTTACCTTAGTCATTTTTGTTTTACTAAACTTCGTGATGCTCCCGTAGTCCGTGAAAATGACGATTTACCGTGGTGGAGGCGTATCAACATGGGGGAAAACAAATTCAAGAACTCCCTAGCTGTGTTTTGCTTCATCATAGGTTAGTAATTTTAAAATTTGGTGAACATATTCAAGTGTTTGTACTATTTTGTATCACCTATTTTTTATTCTCACAGGGTATGGAATTTTAGGAGCTAGCTGGATGTTCACTTTGAAATCTGTAAGATACCTGATTTTAAGGAAAGGAGGGAAGAGTGTATCCTTCGTTACTTATGCGCCGCTTGGGCAGAACCGTATAATGACTGTTGGTTTAGAGAATGTAAGTTGAAACATTTATTTATTCAATTAATAAAGTAGTTTTTTCCCGTTCTTACTGACTCTCTACCTTTCCAGGTTAGTGCAGGAGAAAGTCGGAAAAATGCAAGGGTTCAATTGCCAATCAAAGTAAGAGGCCACTTGATGTATTACATGCTTGATATGAGAGGTGAATTCAAGAATGGAGTGTTGTTTGACAGTACTGCTGGATTGAAACGTGCGTTTTAGCTGCGTTTATTACTGACCAGGATGGGTACTTAGTGTCAGTACTTCACCTGAAGATCAATGATGTCAAATTTCGTCTGCAACGATGAAAGAGTTCAACACATCATACGATTTGTGCTTGGTTTTACTGTCACTCTATAAAAACTGGTGGGTACAGTGTTTGTGAGAATCTAATTGTAGAAAGAAATAAGAGTGATGTTTGGTAACCTCGTTAGTCTTTGTTTCTTATGATAATTTTCCCTATATCCAATACATTGAAATACTCACTGTTTCTGGAGATTTAGAGTTCGAAAGGGAAAATTGGGGAGGGAGTGGGGCTCACCTTGATGAAGTGGTGCAAGATAATGCAATGAATGATTAACCCTTTCCATCCTAACCCCTTGGAAACTGGCTGCAGGTGATTCCTCATCTCACGAGAAAGTTAAATACCCTCCTTCCCTTTGGTAGACCTATCTTACGGAATGATCCTAATGATGTACCTTCAGAGTCATCGAATCTGACAATGACTATTTAAATTATTTTTTTTTTGCATCAATATGTTTAACATGTTATACATAACATTTGAGGGCAATTTAATCCATGAATTCCAATTTGTTATTTTGTCAATACCGGAGAGAAAACAATTTTTTGCTAATGTAGATAGTGTAATTTGCATCTCTGTAGTTGCATAACATCCAGTCTGGTGAGTTCGTTCTTCTCTTTATGATAGGATATTCCCATTTCTTTTACTCCATTGAGCTTTGTTAGTGTATATTGCTGTGAAGGTGAAGTTTCAACTGCTTTAAAACGTATTTTGTGCCCTAGTAATTTGGTTAGTTTAAAATTCAACAGAATCCCTTCTATGTGAAGCCGTGTTTTGTGTCACCGATTGGAAAATTTTCTTTTAATTATTCACAACACCCACATTAAACAAAAAGGCTAATCAGTAATTCCATATTGTTTTGTGATTATTCCTAGGTACTATCTGTTATCAGGGGTGATCTGGGATGATAGGGGGCCCTCAGCTGGGGCTCAAGATGGGGCCCTCCTTACCGAAGGGGGGATGGGAAGGTCTTCCCCAGAAGTGGATTTTGACGTTATTCTGGCTCTTAAAAACTAGATAAAATTTAATAAAAAAATACCAATTTTGAAGGAAAAAATATTATGACAAGTGAGAATTTCATAGCTTATAAAATTTTAACATTGTATTATGCTTCTATTATCTATATAGTGAATCATTTCATTGAAACTTGCACTGACAATTAAATATTTGAAAAAATCTGAAATAGCCCTTTCAAAAAAGGTTAGGTTCTCTTTTATCTTCTGACACCTTTATTTTATTTATTTTTTTACGTAATCTTTTCCCACTGGCTATGTTTTAAATAAAGCAACTAATGAAAACGTAGCATTTTATTCATGCAATTTAAATAACTTTTGTTCAAGTAATCAGTCTTTTTTTAGTACACCTTTCAAACGCTTCACAATGGACACTTTCAAACGCTTCGATCTAACGATATCATTAGATAGATATCCAAGTTTTAACATCTGTGATATTATAAATTGTTATTCCAAATGGTATAGAGGGCAATAAGGTGGTTTCCCATTTTTTTTTTCCTAAATTGAGAAATTATTACTCCTGGAGTATGTATTTCACGCTATTTGATTTTTAAGTGACGATATCTATTTTTGCGATAAAATGAAAAGTGAAAAATTTCAAGTGCACGAAAATGCGATGGGTAAGTATGAATGCTGGGAAAAGCCTGTGTGATGCCATTATGGTTTCGGCTGCTGCTGTGTGAGGCCACCTTAGTGCAAGGCTATGATCTCCGCTATGATGCAGGCTGCTAGCAGGTAGCAGAGTACCCTGTTAGCTGGTAGCTCCTCGCTTAAATAAGGATTATTAATACCCTATCAAACGAAGGAAACTTTCTGACCATAGGCAATTTTAATAGGTGATTATCAAGAGATGTTTCCCTAAGCTCTGTGCCTCAAACATGCATTGGTAATCTCAGACGATATAAAACTCCTATCTACTCGTATAGAAACTAGGTCCCTGTCACGTGGAGTGGCATCGCATGGGTGCCAATCTGGCCTTTTTCAAATGAGGTTAAAATTGACTATTAACATTCGTCTAAACTGGGATTTCTAAAACCAAATAATTTGCATATTATGAATACATTAATGGTGGGTTACGAATTGCAATCAATGCCTTTCATTTTCTTTGATGAAGAAAACTACCCCATTTTAATATTCTGTGTAGAATTGAAGAGAACAAATGTTTTGTATGTCTGAGGATTACCAAAAACCATTATAAGTATGTACATGCATTTTCTTCTGATTAATTATTGTGAAGATTCCTAAGAGATGTGTAATATTTCAAACCCTGCCGCGTGAACGGCGGTGAAATATACAAGAATTGCCATGAGAAAAAATTCCCCTGGACCGGGAATCGAACCACGGACCTTTGGCTTTCCAGGCCAATGCGCAGACCACTACGCTATCCAGGTTCTTTAATCCCCATGGCAATTATACCGAGGCTCGCGAGGGCCTAACTTCTAGTGCCATGAGCCTCGGTATAATTGCCATGGGAATTAAAGAACCTGGATAGCGTAGTGGTCTGCGCATTGGCCCGGAAAGCCAAAGGTCCGTGGTTCGATTCCCGGTCCAGGGGAATTTTTTCTCATGGCAATTCTCGTATACCTAAGAGATGTTGTAATATGGACCTCCTTGTCCGCTGTTGGACATCACCGCTACATTGTTTGGTTGGATATTTGACAGATATCCATGCGGTGTTAGTAGGATTTTCATGTATATTGCAGGGATATGTCATATGTTAACGCCAACAATGTTTTGGGATATTGATTCTACTTGGGGAGGTATTCCTTATCCAATGAGATGGCCGGTTTTTTTTAACTCTTATGGGCTGAGCTGAATCATTCATTTAGGGTAGCATCTCTTGTCACTTCTTGATTATTTTTTGACTCCTGAATTTTTCCCTTATAAGGATTGCCACAGTACATCTCTCAGGAGACAACTAGCAAAGGGGTACCTATAATCTGACTGAGAAGCTTACATCCTTGTTTTAGCCACTATGCAAAAAGTACATGACTGTTAAATGCAAGTTGGTTTGAATTTGAAAAGTAATTTTTAAGTGATATCTTCAGAATTTCCAAGCAAGGAATGCATGAAGAATATCAATAATTCCTGTATGAGTGCATAAATGAATGGGATATTGTACAAATATTATTTTTTTCAAAATGGGGGATCGGGTTGGTGTGGTGGCTAGAGTGTTGGCTTTCCACCCGATGGATTCTGGTTCAAATCCTGTCGGCGGCTGGGATTTTCAGAGATTGTCCGATCCCTGCAAGAAAGTTGTGTGGAGGACAATTGAAGTGCAACACTCCGTCTGTCGGACGGGACGTTAAACCATGGTCCCCTTGGCACCTTTCGTCAAGGGCAGGCTTATGCCGATGCCAGGTTTCTCTCCACCCTTCCTTCCATTCCCTTCCCTCATGGCACAAATGACCTTAGTTGTCGATCGCCTCCTTGAAATGCCATACCTTTTTTCTAAAATATAGTGTAAACAAATGCAGCCAAAGCTCTAAAATTAGAAATACTTATTCTACTCTAAAATGAATAACTATGGCTATAAAAATAGTAATGGTCAATGACTTTAAATTTCAGGAGGAAACAAAATTAATAACTTATTTGGATTAGCTTCACATGCAAGAAAAAAAATTTATCAATATAGGTAACCCGCACAACACCCAAGCCCACGTGGATTGGTCTCCGTGGGCATTTGATCCTACAATCAGCCTGTTTTTTTTTTGGACAAATTTCTAATTTAGAGCTTTAGCTGCATTTGCTTATTCTACCTAATCATAAAAAATTCTATAGAATATTCCATTTATAAACGCACTCGTATTGGAATTATTGACATTGTTCATGCATCCCGCTCTTGAAAATTCTTAAGATGTTCCTCAAAATATTTGTCTTTTTAAATTATAACCAAGTTGCATTCAAAAGATGAGTGCTTTTTCTCTAGTGGCTAAAATAAGATTGTAGATTCTTGGTCAGAGTGTTGGAATCCCTTGGCTAGTCATCTCATCACCTCCTGAGTGATATGTCATGGGCAGTTCTCATTAGGGAAAAAAATTCAGGATGTGTGAAGCCCCCTAAACTTTCCCTCTGGCTAAGTGCCTTGTATGAAGTAAAGTCTAATCCAGATGGAAGCCTGAAAGTGCTTCATCCAAGCAGGACACTGGAGACAGTGAAAAAGCATTATGTACATTTTAGTGCTAGAATGCAGTTCATAACTTGGCTTGTCAAGGGTCTTCCGGACAACAGACACCTAAGTGTTTTCCCTTTGGCTTCCCACCGCGTGGGCTTGGGTTCAAACTCTGGCTGTGGCAGAAAATTTTCAGATACTGCCTGATCTTTGCTTAGATGTTGAGTGGAAATTTCAAGCACAACACTGTCTTAAGAGCAGGCTTATTTCCTTCAATCCCTAAAGAAATTGGCTTTCTATACTGATAGTTTCACAGTGTAACAGCTAAAGAACTGAGGAGGATGTCATACTTTTGTAAAGATGAGACAAAACAGCTTTCATAAATAAAAATATGTATTTCTTTATTAAATACTTATGTGAAAATTCTATATACAGTATCTACACTACTTTCTCTCACAGGTCATCTAAAATTAGATGAAAATAGGGATATCAGGTGGTTTCCATTGCAAGACCATCCTCTAGTTTGTTTCTTGCCTGTCTTCTTGGTACAAACAATGCTGTTCAATATTATGCTGGCCAGTCCAACACTCAAAAATCCATTCCTTTTGAAAGAAGACAGGATAACGACCACCATTCATCATGGCTCTTGCACTTGCAATTGTTAAGTACATCAATGCAAGCTTATTATCAGGCAAATAAATAAATAAAAGCAAGTTTGGTGCAGACAACCTATGTCTTGCAGCTATTACCAAGATTACACAGCAATAATATGTATGTAGTAAAATATTTTTAAATCTTAAAATTTTGTGATAGGTGAAAAATCATGAAATAATTCATTAACCAAAGTGCATTCTGAGTAAGCATTAGTTCAAGATGATGTCCCCATTAGCAAATAGATTTTAATTTAAGAACTTTACTGCCCAATATTGTGGAAATCTACAGTAATAATAAAGCAGGGCCACCTTTCCGACTATGCATTACAAGGAATGTTTCTTCACTGAACACTAAAATTGGCTTTTCCATGGCACTGATTTAATTTAAAAGATAAAAAAGCACCTCAAATCTTAGCAGTTGATCGGTGAGAATTTCTGGGTACATACAAATTGAAATAAAAATAAAATTCGAATTTCAACTAGCTTACTTAAACTCAAAGATAAAAACATTAGACAAATGGGACATCAATTATTCAAAGAATCGATAGTTGATTGTTTTGACAAGCTTAATACATAAGCCACTAGGATATACAATGATAATAGAATACATTTTCTCCAACTTATGGTGTATGAATTGTTGATGTAGATGCCCCAGTGTCTTTTTTTTGAAATTTTAAACTGTTAAGAGAGATTTATTCACAAGAAACTATAGAAACTTTCTGCATCATGTGTAATGAGCCACCAACTCGATAAATTCATCTTATCATTGTCACTCTCTTCTTCTCATTAGTTGATCAGTTCACATGTGAGAGTTATTTGTTCTCATTACAATCTGGGATACAAAACCAATCTGGAAACTCAGTAATTTTTTCTTGAAAACACTGAGAAATATCTTGCTGGATGCAAGCAACAAGAAATTAAAGTAATAACTTCCACAATTAGAATATTTTAAGCTTTAAGATTAATATCTCATTTAAAGTAGCTTTTCATAATAATCATCACAGCCATGATCAAACAGAATCATCTGAAAAGGAAAAAAAATGGAAATGATAAATGTCAAATACGGTTTTGCCCACATCTTCAATAATGAGTGAGATCTCAGCGGATGAATTATATTAGCAGTTAATTGGCTTTCCTACTTAAAGTGCACAGATTTATACTACAGCCAATCAATTTCACATCAGATACTTATCTCTTACATTTAAAGTTTGTGCTCTTACACCTTTCTTCGTTTTTCAAGAACTAAATTGTGAAGAACTATCAGAGCTTTCATGTGCTACTTAAATGCTAAGGATGGAATCCCCTATACAGCTTCTTACCTTGTGAATACCAGGTGATTTATTGGTCAGAACATTCATTCTGGTCATAGGAATGACCTACTTCATATTAATTATAGCAAGCAGTTGCTTACCTAGACACTTTTGATGGGGGAGGGTGTTGCCATCTCCCTGATCTTTTGCAAAATAGTGTTACCAAATTGATATAGCCCTCTAATACCCCCATAACGTCAATACATCATAAAAATTAGTAATTTAACTTACCATGATACCACCACTTAGTTTTCTTTGGGTTTTTATTGCATGTCTTCACATAAAGAGTATTATCGGGAGGCCTTTTCTGAGAAAAAGAGAACGTAGAATTAATTTTTACAAAAATTAATAATTGCATACATTTGCAATAAGAACAGATGGATGTAACGCTACTGTGAATGCAGTGAGCTACTGACCCTGACTCTATCAAAAACACTGCTTCTAAGATATTTTCATAGCAAAGGAACAATAAAAACAGTTTGAAATTGCTGTGATGTTCACAGTTAATTATACCGACCCAACCAGTTAATATACCTAACCTCCCCTCCCACTTAGTTCGGCTGAATGCCAAGCTACAGTACTGAGACTAGTGAAGACACTGCAACATGAACTCAGGAGCTTCCAGGCAGTTTAGGAAGTGATGCTGTTGAACATTCACTACCCAGCCTTAATTTGATGAGAAGCTATTTCCAATGTCCCCCAAAATGAAAAAAATGGCATGGAATGCAGCACTTAGTGAGCAGCTAACTAAAGACCTAGGCAGCAGAATTTTAATCTATGAGTATATCAAAGCATGTCCTTACCAATGACAGGTGCCTTAACTAAAGCCGTAGTTACAAGAAGAAATAGTTAATAATATCCGACCTATTAGAATTATATCTATGTAACAAACAGCTGACAAATCATCGAACCTCATCAGCTGGCCTAATAGTAGCCTAGTATCAAAAAGCAATTCACATTTATTATAAAAAAACAAGCTGCCCCAAATATTATGAACTTTAATATCCCTTAGAAATTTATTATTTCTCCAAAAATTTTATTTTATGGCACAACTAATGCCATACATCCCCATTGGATAGCCTTGCAAATGAACATCTGATATCTAATTCTATATTGAGAGATGAGACATGGTTTGCTAGAAACTTACACCGTCTCATAAGGAGGGAGTGAAATAATAGCATTTCTGGTAATAATTGAATAACCCCTTACACTCATTCTGCTTACTCCTAATGAAAATTAAAAACACTTGTAGCATTTACCTTCTCTTTACAACTACTGAGCATTGACACTATACTCAAACAGACAGACTGGACGGAGAGGGCAGGAGACCAATCCTCTGTAAGGATTGATAGGCAGATATGTCCATTACTGTAAACATGTGGATGGATAGGAATATTTCCCCCAATGAATGTAACCTAAAACAAAAAAATATATTAATAATGAAAGTTAAATGCTGTTGGGGTGTGAAGAATTATTAGACCCTTAGTAACAACTCATTTAATTCTTCTCTCTGTATTATATTTTTTAATATTTTTGAAACTTTCACCATTTTGAACAGAAATAGGATGTATTGACATCTGAATATTTTTATATTTAGATGTTAAATATACAAGAGATTACACATATCTAGAAGAATGGCTAAGAAAAACCTTGTACATATATACAGGAAAATTCATGTCTATCATAAAATATGATATGCATTACTATAAGGAAAAAAACATACATCACCTTTCAATAGTAGACTTATTTTGCTAACCTCATACATCAGAGTTGCTACTTAAATGTAAATCTGAAATCCCCCAATTTTCCCCGACAATTTTCTGGACAACTTGATTATGCATATTTTACTGAATATTTTACCAAAACACAAAATTAACACAAATTTAATAAAATATTGCAACACAAATGAATTTTAAGAGTTGTTGAGCATCATTTGAATGTAAAAGTGGGAATCAGCTTTTCTAAAAATGAACATGTAACTTTGCCTAACGAGGAGAGGAAAAATCACTATTTGACTTTTACATCAAAAATATTCTTTCCTGATAGTTACAACAAATACACTTTTTCCAAACTTACGCCACTTGCCCAGAAATTCCATGACTTCACAGACAGAATGAATTTTCATGACTTTCCCAGAATTTTCAGGTTTTCCATGAGAGTCGCCACCCAGTTTATTTGACCAACATGGAAGTTAGCTGTATGCACATAGTTCTAGTGGCAAAGATTTCAAGCTTCAATATGTTTAGGAAAGAAGCTAATCATTGATCACTAAAGTGCATCTTCATTACAAAAGTCAAAGCCTAAAAAATTCATTTACCTCTGGGGAATCAAAAGGATATTTTGATCCAAATTTGAACTGCAATTGGAACTTTTCACCCTCGTACAGCGTTCCAGCTGCTCCCTCCATATGAACGATCCACCTGCAAGGATATTTAAAGGCTCAACTTCAAATAGTCACTAATGAAACCAAGTGTGAAAATCTGACACTAACACTCAGCAGACATTTTCATGCCGGCAGATGATACTTACAGTGAGAGATCTTGCCCAGTTAGATCAGAGTCAACAGTAACACCTGGAGGAGGCTCCTTAACCAATGACATCAACTCCTTCTGTAGCCGCCTCTGAAAGTTTTCAACAATGATCAGAATGGATAACCCAGGACCAAAAGGTCTAATTTACTTACACTGCAAAGGAAGCAATTTTCTAGTATCTTTTGGTCACCCACACTGAATAATACATAGTTACATGCGGGTAATTGCTACCTTATTAAAATATTATGAGATTTGAAAATTTCATGACTGATATTATTTCAATGATTGTTGACGAGAGCTTTGAAATTCAGCACACATGACACCATTTTGGGTGATATATATTTAGCTATCAATCACAACATTTCTGCAATTTTTACAAGGTCGCCAATATCATCACCATAATCTTTCTTTGGCACCCAATGCACAGTTTTGCAGAACAAAAACCCTGATTTATTTTATTCAGAAGCACTATTTAATTGAAAGCTGCCAACTGTAATACAAGGAAATGAATGAAACCATGGAACAACTTTACTTTCCTTTCCCTTTCATTTATTGAAATTCTTTTAAGGAGTTTGATGGTGATTGAAAAATTTGTGCTGGATATGTATGACTTTCTTCCATGCACAAGTGAACATTATTATTCCACTACTGATATTAATTACATATAAATTATATTTTTTAAAGACATAGCAATAAACTTTTCTTTCAATGATATTGGTGAAGAAATAATTGTACGGCCCTAATCCAGCAAAATACATGGACAAGTCATTAGAAGCAGACGATATAAGCATTATAATATGATAAGAAAGTAATCAATAAATTTTATTGGAAAGTAATTGATCTTGTAATCAATTCAATTTTGGCTAAAGCTACTGTCACTGAGCCCAATTTTATTCATTAATCATGGAACATTGAAGTAAAGCCTGTTTGACAGCATGTGGCTGATATCGATTTTGACCAATTGAAGTCTATCTTCATGAAAGGCTCGCTATGGGGGATTAGTGAAAACTCTGTTTTCTCACGCTAACTTGTTGCAAACCTGTCACCAATTCTGCTGAACATGGTAAATACATAGAAAACTTTTCACTTCGATGATTAAGAATCCACTCGAGGTGATCTCAGACAGTGCCTTGCTACGATAGTTATGGCGTTACTTCTATTTTCTTGCACTTTCAGTTTTTCTGCTCGCTACTTATACCTTTTTTTTTTTGCAATATTTAAAAATTACATTATGCAAAGAATTTGCTGTGATTGAATAAATTGAAGGTCATTTTCAGATTCAGCGCTCAAAGACATAAATGGCTTGAAGATAAAAATTCAAAACAAATGCCAATTTTCAAATGGTGCTGGAGCTCAAACAATTTAAAGAGAAAAATATCTAAGGGATAAAATTTATGGAAACTTTTATCCAGCTTAATTTCAATGGAGAAGTTAGTAGTGAAATGGGGATCAGGTTGGTGTGGTGGCATGAGTGCTGACTTCACACCTCATAGCCCTGGGTTCAAATTCCTGCATGGGCAGAGAATTTTCAGAGACTGCACAAGTGGAGGAAACTTTATGTGCAACACTCTGTCCGTCAGATGGGACATTGAGCTTAGGTCATAACTCACAAACTTCACATGTCATTAGAAAATTAAAATCTATTCACTAAAGCAAGCCTGCTCAATGGTGGGTACATATGATAGGCTATGATGTTCAAGGAAAACCATACACAACAAAATTTTACAGCCACTATTACTCGTAGCATTCGAAATCCAGCTACATGAATGCACAATTGAAAGATGATGTAAGCAACATGTAAATAATATTAAACAGAGAAAATATTGGCTTTCAAGTGAAAAAAAAACAAGACAGCAGATGTAAATTGACAAGATAACTCATTCGGTTTCCTTCGGCTTAAAAAAGGTACATAGCAATAAGTCTAGAAAGTTATGAAATTTATCATGAATATTTAAAACCAGAAAATACATTCTGTAAGTTAAAAGAAATACGCGAATAAATTGTTTCCACTTCAATATGGCGAATCTGTAGATATTAAATTAGCCAATATTTATATTTAAAATATATCTCACACATGAAATCCTGCCGCAGTGCGCTTCACCAAATATCTACAATAGAATCCGCAGTTATTTGTCAGTCGATTACTAGAAATATTAAGAAACGGCAGATAAAATTGCGAAAAAATCGTACCTCCCGACGCGAATGATCCAGGCAAGGTTTAGTCTCCGCCGGTTTCATCTTCTTGGCATAAAGAAGAAATTATAACGCTTCTGGGGAAATTTTGAGCTTTCACACATTTCTTGGGGCAGCTTTAAGACAAATTTTTGAGGAAGTTGACTCATACAATGACACCTTTCAAAGGCTGCAAAGACAAATGCTTACGGTGCTTATTTCAAACCAACGATACGGAGAGGAAGGGGTAAGTTTAGAGAAGAAATCAATTCCGTGAAGAACTTGCTGTCCACTTGACCGACTGACGTATATTCTCTAAAGGTGTCGCTTCTTGTACCAACAAGTTAAATATCTTAGCGATAAATCCGATTCTTTCTAGAGCACCCTGAGCACATCACACCGCCCGACTCCATTACGGAATCGATCCAACAGAGTTGCCTCTTCACAAAAGGGCCATAGTTTACACGATCACGGGTGATTTAATTTGGGTTGTTATGAGATTAAAGAGGGTTCCCAATAGTTGCATAGGGTTATATCCGTCCCTAAGTAAGATTAGAGGAACTCATGGAAACTGTTAGTTAACAACAATGCTTGCTAAAAAAATAATAACTATGGAGCATCAGAAAATTGCGAGACGGTATACACTAAAAACTTAGAAAATAGGTAATGGTCATATTTTCTTAAAAACGAAATTCTGTTGATTTTATTGCCTTCTGGGGATTAACGTCTCTTTCCCAACTGATAAGGGGGGCATAAAAAACCCAGTAATTTCCCAATTTAATATTTAATTTATTTTATTTACTGGGAATCGATCATAAGTATCGAGTCAAGGAGCATTGTCTTCTCAAAAAGTAAACACTACAAAATATAGAAAAAAATTCACAAGCCCTTTTTGAATTCATTACATAGTGTTTGGATGTAAGGCATACAATATGAGGCCAAAACAAGGGCCACATAAAATTTGCAATTATTGACTATATCATCAGTTTTCATCCCAAATACATAAAAGTCACGCGTTAACCACATACGACAGAAAATTCGGCATTTTCCCTCAATTGTCAAATCCTGAGTGGATTGCAAATCATTACTCCTTTGTTTAGAGGGGAGTTGGGAACACTCAAAATTCGGAAAACAAGAACAGTGGTTACATTGCTCTGATTATTTATACTTTCATACAAAATGCGCAACATGCAATCATGTCTAAGGCTATAGTTAAATTACAAAAACGCCTGAGATAGCACTGCGGTGTTAAGTTATTTACCTGAGACGGTGCCATAGAAGACATCTTTACATTCGGGATGACAAATAACGATTAATGGTCGATGGGTCGATTGATGGGAGATAGATCGATAGCTATCGGAAGAACGTGTATTGCGACCGGCGGCGACCGGCTGTCTTCTTGATTGGATGAAAGAGAATCGTATCGTAATAATCTATGGTGGATGAAGGTTGTTGACAGAAATTGTCAGATGTTTTGATGGAAAAAAATATCTGTGAGCTCGTGGAAGTATGTGCCTGATATAATTTCATCTTTTTGGTATTTAAAGGCGAGGATATTTTCCAAGTTTAAGTATGGACTTGGTTACACGTTTCATGAGTGAATTGTGAAGGTATTCCGGTAAGAACCGGTCACTTCTTTTCATCAAAGCCATAGTATTTGATATAAATATTATAAGATGAAAATAGCCGTGGAAGGATGTGCTCATGGGGAGCTGGAGAAAATATACGAGTCAATTGATCATCTACAGAAGAAGGAGGGTATACAAGTAGATCTGCTGATATGTTGTGGCGATTTTCAGTCTACTAGGAACTTGCAAGACTTGAAGTGCATGGCAGTGCCTCTTAAATATCAAGAAATGTGTACCTTCTACAAGTAAGTATCCTTAAAGTGTGGACTTAGTTTGTTTTATGGGATGCCCTAGACATTAAAATTATTTTCGTAGGTACTACTCTGGCGAAAAAACCGCTCCAATGTTAACCATTTTTGTCGGTGGAAACCATGAAGCTAGCAATTATCTGCAAGAGTTGCCCTATGGCGGTTGGGTAGCTCCAAACATTTATTATATGGGATATGCAGGAGTAATTAATATAGCGGGAGTAAGAATAGCTGGTATATCAGGAATATACAAGGGCAAAGATTACTATAAAGGTCACTATGAGAAACCGCCATACTCGGAAGAATCCAAAAGATCAGCTTATCACATTAGAAATGTGGAAGTATTCAGAGTAAGACAGGTATGTAGTCCAATTTGTAGCTGGTTTATCACTTTGTTCTCTTATACATATGAGAGATGGCATTTACTTTTATTGTTTTTGAAAACAGATGCAGCAGCCAATAGACGTATTTTTATCGCATGATTGGCCCACTGGTGTTTATAAATATGGAGACACTGCCAGACTCCTCCAGAGGAAACCATTTTTTACGTAAGTATGCACCGTACAGTAGTTAGTAATGTGTTCCTACATGTTAAGAAGCAACTTTTGATTTGAGAGTCGAGTTGCAAGGTTTGGTCACTTTAACGTGTACATGTTTATTTTGTTGCATATAATATCCCACAAAGCCTACTCAATGCATAGATATTTCCGATTTCATGTAGGCCAAACTTAAGAAATAGCGTTTAATTTATGTGAACTGAAGTCCGAGGAAAACAACTCGTGATACATGCTCTAATTTAATCATACCTTCCAACAAACAATCATAAATTGAAAAAAATGTCAAATCTCACTCTTAACTTTACCTCATTAGCCTATAGTATTGGTGTTATGTTACCTTTTGTCTGAACTGGAACAAACCTGTCAGTTAAACTCACCATGATAATGGTGCAGTGATGATGAAAAGCCAATGCTGCAAAAATTTCCTTGTGAATTTAATCATTGTAACAAAAGCCTCGATGAGATTTCATGCTAAGAAAGAAGTCAGTATATTGTCATTACTTGATTATTGTATGTGTTTTGTAATAGTCATGCATCATCCCTTTTCTGTTGATTCTTTTTTCCCTTAAACAAAGAAAACTTCCTCTTGTCAGTTCCCCTATTCCTATTTCATGATGTTGCCATCTTTATATTTCATGATGCTGATAAAGTTGGCAAGTGCAATATTTAGCCTAATTTCCACACAGGGAATTAAATGTAAGTGTTTTAGGTTTGCTGCTGTGAGAACACTAATTTACTGGATGGCATATGAACAAATGTCTATTTAAATCCAACTATATGTGATTATAATCTAAAAATTTAAAGTACATACTATGTAGGTTCTTGCTCCCTCATAAGTCCCACCTGGATGTTTAAGAAGTGTTTTAATTAGATAAAATACTCTATGCGATTGATTTAGTTTTGCCATTGCAATTGAAACCATGTTGTTTGGTGAAACTTTGTAATTTTACTCATAATTTTTATATCTACCAGTTTCATTTTTGAACATGTGTCATTATATGAAATAACTTCAGGCTTTACTCTATGGTTTTTGTCTAATGAACAGTGACGATGCTTTCATTTTATTCTGCATGTTGCAAGAGGCATTTCCCTTGGGTTCTGATTATAGATTATGCTTTACTTTTTGTTAATCTACATTGTAATATTATTGGTTCTGCTTGGTATCCTATTAATTTGTTATTCTTTCCTCCATATTAAATTAATGAAGAAAGTCTCTAATTTTTCATTAAACACATTTGCCGGGGTGTTGATTCACCCTTCATAGATTCTGAGTGTATTAGAACCCACCATTAGGTCAGACCTAGGTTGTTCTTCTAGGCTATGATTAAAGGTACTGCATCACTTGGAGGACTTCAACCAATAGGAGTGGCTTAAGGAGAAGTGAGGGGGTGCAGGACCATTGTTCAGGCCAAAGGTGGATTAGTGAAGATAGCAATGCCCTGTAATTTCTGAAAAAATAAAAGATGGGAATCTTTAAGGTGGCTTCCCTGTGAAAGTTTTTATTTCTCCAGGGTAACAAATGATACTCAAAAAAAGAATTGATGAATATCTAAAAGCCTCTTGTCTAAACATATCAGACCTCAGAGGGATTATTGATGAGAGGTATTGCTCTCCAGAAAGGTGATGCTAAACATTATCAACCACCTCACCCCAAAAGCAACCTTAATCCACCTCCGGTTTAGGCCCACTGCAGCAGAGGAGCATGCTAGAGGCCCTTAACATGTTGACCGCCATGATGTTTTTAGTAGATATGTCCTGTGACGCCATTAGTGTATTCATTCCGTTAACTATTCCCGGATCATAAAACATTAAATGTGATATTTGTACTTTACTTTAAAATACATATTTATATTCTGACGCCACAACGATCATGGCCCATACGTTAGCAAGAGATTCCGGTCACTCCGGCATCAGAAATCCACTTTGAAGCAGGTGCTTGGAGGCCGGTCAGTATGACCGGCATGGCGTGACAGGAGCCACTCGACTCCGGTCATTATGACCGGCATGGCGGTCAACGTGTCAATTGTGAGACCATCCAAGCATAGTGCCTTTAGAATACGACATTGGCACGTACATGGATGGTGCCTACCCCATTTAGTTTCAAATCATTCAAAATCCATTGTTAGATGACCTCTGCAGTGGGGTTGTGTTGCTCACTATATGCATTGTATAAGAAATAGCCTGCTGACAGGTTTGCTCTGATCATTATTGGTGGCCTGAGTTGCGGATGGCCGACAATTTTGAATGTCACCATCCAGCCTAGTGAGAGTGTGACCAGGTTTCTTGGATGAATATCTATTGCTTAATAATAATAAAAAAATAATGATAATGATAATCAAGAATAGTATGTAATGGACTAGTAGATACAGTACACTCTCGATTATCTGGGCTAATGATGGCGAGATATGGCACGAATAATCGGAAATCGGAACTTCCACTTACACGTCTTGTAATGGTCTTAATTTACGTAAAACAAACAATATATTGTTATTCATGCAGTTATTCTGTTATTTAAGAGTGCTTCTCGGACTCATTGAGAGCTTTCTTCGCCAGTTTGCGATCTTTTTAGCGGCAATAATATGGTTGTACTCGTATTATTGATGCTCCATGTAAGGCCTGGTTTGGAAAACCACACATCCGTGGCTGCGTGATCACGGATACAGAGAAGTGGTTTGCACGAATGCTTCAAAACCACTGCTCGACGCCGGAAACTACACTCTCAGGCACCACGCCACGTAGACGCGTGAAACAGGAACACAGTGCTCCCGTGAATGCAGCTAGTGCATGATTGCTTCCGTTTTACGAAGGGGATTCTAACGGAAATCCAGGTGTATCCTAGCATTAATGCCGTAATTCCGATGATTTTGCATCCGTTATTTAAAAATAAAGATCACAGAAAAAATTGAGCGAGATTGAAAATCATGCACAGATAATCCGCAACTCGGATGAACCGCAGCCAGATAATCGGGAGTCTGCTATATTTATATGGATAAATGCAGCAGACTCCCGATTTAAATTAATCATATTTAATACATAACCTAATTTTATATTTACTTTATATTCCTTTAAAAAAAGATAAGTATGTATCTTTAGAGTACTCATCCAAGAAACCTTTAAATGGAATACCACATAGTGAAAAATGAGTTTTGAAGTGAAAAAAAAAAGTGGCCTCGATGGTGGTGGGGTAAAGTCCGCACCTGCCAAACCATAGGTCGTGGGTCGTGGTTCCTATCCAGGGCATGGATGTTTGTGTAGTTCTTTGTTCATCCTCCATTTTAAAAGCCTTTATGTTGTTTTTTGGGGACGTTGGAAATAAATAAATGTAAATTTTGAGAGTATGACCCACTGTTGGGTCACCACCAGCCTTAGGAGCAATGAGTTTCTTCTTGGGTGGCATAACCACCGTTGGATCATGTATAACCGCCAGTCATAACACAGATGCAGGAAGAGGCACCAAGTTATACGGCTGCCTTCTCTTTTGGCCGAAGAGTGACAACCAGAAAATAAAAAGAAAAAAATTGCTATCCCTTAGGTCATAGGTTGCATTTTGCCCACTTGTGGCTTTTGCAGAAGCATTTGTTGAGAATGATGCGTAATTTTCCTTTATCTCATTTTGGAAAATTGCAGTGCATTTTGTAAAGCTGTGTACTTGTTACAGTCCTTGTGTTCTCCTATAAGTGGTGTTAATTTCGGCTTCTTCTTTGATCAAGTTTACTGTTTATGTTGAGCGTCTGTAATGTAGTGTATGCATTATTATTGCCCGGAGTGGTGAAGAATTTATTTTGACCTTGTCTCTATTTGATGGTGACTTTCTTTCTTTGGCAGAGATGAAGTAATTACCAATCGTCTTGGTAGTGGACCTTATGAAGAACTTCTGAAATTCTTGAAACCCTCATTTTGGTTTGCTGCTCATCTGCATGTAAAATTTGCTGCTGTTGTTCCACACCCTGAGGTAATTCAAAGTAGAGTGCTGCTGCTTTTGCATACCATTATTTAATTTTTTTTGTTATTTTATCCCATTAAAACAAGGAGACTGGTTTTATATAATTTTTTATATCTAAGACTGATAGAATTGTTTTACAGAAAACTCCCTATCAACTGGGCTAATAAACTTGATTGTTTCTGGCTTTACTTTGTGAAAATCCATTCTTAATAATAAAACGTTATTGTACTTTTCCACACGATTTAATTAATACGACCGGTTTCGTCGCAGAGGCGACATCATCAGGTACAGAATCCTTTATAATAACAGTTATTTTGTTCTTGTTTATCTGGTTGCTATTACGTTGGTAGGGGAGGGTTGCGTTGGGGTTGGAGCGTCACTCAGCTTCAGGGGAATCTCCAAGAGCGGGGAATAGTTTACAAAAATATTTAAAAAAACTGGGCTAATGATGGGGAGAAGCAGCACGAATAATCGAAAAGCACAGATAATTCAAACTTTCACTTTCATTTCTTGTAATGTTCATAATTTACCTAAATCGAACAATGTATTATTATTAGTGATGGGTCGGTTCGATTCCTCGATTCTTCGATTCTCGGCCAAGAACCGGAATCGAAAACGAGTACTTGCCAAGGTGAAAAATCGATTCCGATTCCAGTAGTACTTCAAACCACAAAATATACGACCGCGTTTCCAAAATTCATTTGAATTTTCGCGCCTCGTAATCGTGATAACAAAACACATATCTTCCTGGGATGTGCGAGTACTCGAAAATTCAAGTCGAGTCGAGTAGTTGGTACTCGACTCGAGCGTTTCGAGTAGCATTACGAATGTCGAGTCGAGTAGTTAAGGTTATGAGCTTTCGAGTGTAGTAGGCCCAGCGATCTGCCGACAGGAAGTGCTATCATGAAACTCGCGTTATAATGCAGTTTTTAAAGCCGATAAGTCATCCTAATGCCTTGGCCTGGTAGTTTCAGCTAGCCGAATACACTAGTTGTCGACATGGGCGCCGAATGCCTTTACGGCAGCCGCGGCGGCCGATCGTCTTCCTGATCTCTGCATTTTTCCAGGGTTTTCTTCCGCGTCAGGTTGTTGGTTGATTGACAACAGTTTCGCTGGCTGTCCAGCCAGCGTCTTCAGGTCGAAGGTGTCGGCTGTTGGTTTCTGCCTCGCTTATATACTGTAGGCTGGATGGGAGCTGCACTGTGATTGGCTGTCGGACTGGGTGCTTCTCTCTGATTGGCTCTCTCTTTGATGACTCTTTTCCAGGCGCTGTGAAGGAAGTATCCATCTTCTCTATTGAAATTCAAAGGTGTTTTCTCAAATTTTATGTCGTGGCCAGGTTCCGAAGTTGTGGCTGAGATATGTGGACGACACGTTCGTCATCTGGCCGCATGGTGTACAAGAATTACAAGGGTTCCTTCGACACCTGAACTCACAACATCATGGAATCCAATTTACTATGGACATGGAGAAGGAGCAGTCATTAAATTTTCTGGATGTCCTCGTGACCAAAAAAGACAACGGGAGACTCGGCCATGCTGTCTACAGAAAGCTTACGCACACCGACCGATACCTAAATGCAGCATCTCACCATCATCCCAGTCAGAAGGCCTCACTAGTGGCTACATTAATTAACAGAGCGTATAATATCTCCGACGATATCTCCCTCTCCACGGAGATAAAGCACCTCACTACGGCACTGCAGAGAAATGGCTATAGGAGAGAATTGGTCCTTAAAAGGACCACGAAGGAAGAGGAAAAGCGACGCAAGGCCACCATTGAAAACCAAAGTGATGACGTTGGAGAAGAAGAATCGTCAAAGAAGCTATACGTCACCATCCCTTTCATTGCTGGAACGTCAGAGAGGATCGCCAGAATATTAAAAAAGCATGACGTGGTCACCAGATACAACTGTGTGACCAAGATAAGAGACTTCCTCCCCGGGCCCAAGGATATCATTCCCCAAGAACTGTATGAGGGGGTTTACAAGGTGCCCTGCTCCTGCGGAAAATCCTACATAGGGGAAACTTGATGCTCCATGCATGTGAGGATTAAAGAGCATCAAAGGGCGACCAATAACAAGCAGTTTCAGCTCTCTGCCATCGCTGAACATGCATGGTCGGAACCTGGCCACGACATAAAATTTGAGGAGAAGAAACTTTTAGTTAAGGAGTGCCGATACTTCCCTAGACAAATCAGGGAAGCGATAGAAATTCAAAAAACACCTTTGAATTTCAATAGAGAAGATGGATACTTCCTTCACAGCGCCTGGAAAAGAGTCATCAAAGAGAGAGCCAATCAGAGAGAAGCACCCAGTCAGACAGCCAATCACAGTGCAGCTCCCATCCAGCCTACAGTACAGCCAGCGAAACTGTTGTCAATCAACCAACAACCTGACGCGGAAGAAAACCCTGGAAAAATGCAGAGATCAGACCATCGCCGCGGAAACCTACGCTCTAACACGATCGTCTTCCTAACGCGCACTGGTCCGAAATCGGAAAAAGCTGGAATGAAGTCCAAAGAAGAATGACCTTTTTGGGGATAGAGACTTGAAACTTAGCGTAAATACTCATAAATTATTACCAGATATAGATTTATATGCCGTTTTACATAAATACGACCCTTAAGTGAGATACAGTGGCCCAAACATGACCAATTTTTCAATGCCACGCGAGATATCGTTTTTCCTCAAAAAATCTTTGAATTTATCCAGGTGGTTTTGCGTTGGTATGAGTTTAATGGGATAAAAAAACGCAATATTCCTTTGACCTGGTGCTTTTCTTATATTTTCAATAACATTTGAAGATTTTGGCTCTCATCTGTCTGGTTTTACAACGCAAAATGGCCGACCCGTTTTTCACGTGAAATTTGACATAAAGTAGACATTATCTTTGGTTTACGAAAAATATAACTCGGAAAATTTGAAGCACAATATAAAGTAGAGATTTTTAAATATTACTAAGTAGAAATCTTGGAAAAAAGTTTGCGGCGAAGGAAACAAGAGCGATTTTTCAATCGCGCGTCAAGGCTGACCTACACGCCGCGGACCTCTGAGGCTCGGTAACTGAGGCCGATTTTTCAAGTTTTTTAAAACATTAGTCTTGAAAATCGTCATGTAATGCATGGATAATCGTCTTAATTGACTTAAAACACTAAAATGAGTATGTTAAAAAGGATTATGTATAGATCGACTAGGCCATTTAGCGCATTACTCGAAAGAAAATACTAAGGATTGGATATTTTTCGGAACCATCCCACGCATAAGAAATATGGCACGGGTATTGAAGTAAAGTGAAGAAATTAAGTCACCATGCTTAAGAGAGAGAAAAATGAACAGTTTCCACGAAAGGCAACAACTGATACCCTTTTTCCCTTTCCACCTTCGCCGAGGTGAGTCGCGAGGAAGGGGGAGTTTTCATATCACAAGGCATCTTTTAGCCTTTTTTATTACTGCGTCCGTCCGATGTGATATTCATTTGTAGCGTTTAGTTTCTTTCTTGAACTTAAAAAAAGCAAGAGGTTTTAACGCTGATTAAATGATGTGAGAAGTATAGAATTTTTTTGGCTCTACAAAACTAAACTTTAGTTCTATTGTTCGTTCGCTTCGTCCACTTGAATTCCATGAAGATTCAAGGTCCAAATAAATCGTTGATATAATTTTTAATAAAAATTCCAAAGGTTCCAAAATCTTGCAATTTTGGTAGGAAAGTACTTGCCCAGTCACACAAGTGTGTAGCGAAAGCCAATTTTCTGCAGGCAGTAATACTGTAACATGGAGATGTCAAAACCTGCTGGCTGAGCATGTAGAATAATTGGATTTTCTGCTTGAGAATTTGAAAGGGCCAAATATTACACTATTCATATACTTAGTATGTAATCTTTATTATAGCTGCGAAAATTACTATACTCAGGGCTCTCCCTTGTACTTTGGATACATATATATTGTCGACATATTACTTGGGGTTAATTAATTTCAATTTTAACAGTTGAAGACAGATAGAACAGTTGAAGACACATTAATTTTCATTCATCTCCTACTTCTGGCAATAACCATCAACGATCCTCATTATATTTTCCTTCTTACATTAGGTTAGACATTCATCATAGAAAATTGGAGTAGAATTTATTGTAGTATGCATTGCTGTATTGCCTGGTTCAGAAATTATCATACTCGACTTGATACTTGTGAGTAATTTTCAACTCGACTCGAGATCAAATAGTGCTACTTGGAAATCCCTTTTATATTCCAAAGGAGCAAATGCAGACTAGGGAGCCTGTGACAGGTATATAGTATCTTGCAAGATACAGTGATGCATTTGGAAAGTACCCAAAGTCACCATAGCAAACACTGTTGAAGCTGAAGTGGAAGCTTATTTATCATAGATGAATGCACCACCAAATTCCTTCCCTGGGAAATACTGGAAGACTTGTGTCTCCTACCCTAGGCTGAAAGTATTAGCGAAGAGGTTTCTTGCCATACCACCATCCACTGTGTTCAGTGAAAGACATTTAGTTCTGCAGGAAAAATATGTGATGTAAAATGCAACAGGCTTTATCCTAGGATATCCTAGGCTATCCTAGAAAGCAAAGCATCTTCACTCTGTCAGCTGACAGAGTGAAGATGCTTTGCTTTCTGAGAAAAAATTTAAAGTCTGTAAAAGGAGAAAAAATTTGTGAGACATTATTGATAATGATAAGATATTATCAATAAAAGATAGATATTAAAGGAGATACTTTTATTTTAAATTTAAACATGAGTGCTAATACTCTAAAGTAATACTTATCATGTAACATCACTTTTCAGGTACCTATGTTCTGTTTTGAAATTTAGCTATTATATTTTAATTACATAGTGATGATATGAAAGATGCTTTTGTTTGACTGACTCTTTCACAGAGTAATATTTTTAAAAGTGGTTTTCTTGTTGCCTGGAATTAAGTGATATTTTTCTTGGAGCCTATGGCATCAGAATCGATGGAATCGGTATCGGTAGAATCGGAATCGAAATGTCAGAATCGGAATCGGGATCGGAATCGATAAAATTTTGGAATCGACCCATCACTAATTATTATTTTTGCACATGTTCTATTATTTTAGATTGCTTCCCAGACTCATCGAGAGCTTTCTTCAGCAAACTGAAATCTTTTTGAGCTACGAAAAAGTGATTGTACTCGTAATCCTACCGCTCCATTTAAGACCCGACTTCCAAATCCACACATTCTTTGTGCCGTGATCACAGATTCAGAATGCATGTTCAGTTTGCATGATTGCTTCAAAATCACTACGCGATGTCAACACTGTACTGTCAGGCACCATTCCAAGGAGTCGTGTCTCGCACAAGTTGCCTGGGCGGCAACTATCAATGGTTAATGATTGACTGATCTTGAAATTCTAATGGAAAAAGTAAGCCGGGTGTAGCCTGGTATGAAAATGCAATCATCTCAGTGCTTTTAAGTCCCATTTTATTTTTTGTAAAGATTGCAGAAAACATCATGGGAGGGTGAAACTCATGCACGGATAATCCACAGCCGGATAATAGGGAGCCTGGTTTACTTTCCTTTCTGTCTCGCATAGGACATTCATCATGGCTAAAGTTCAAATAGCATCCTTGGCTATTCGTACTTGAGATCGTTAAATTATACCTATTGGTGTCATAGTGTTCTCTATTGCATTGCCAATGTTGCAGTGTGTTGCATTTTATTAGACAGCTTGGCTTGATGTTTGAACTATTTGGTTGCTGTTATCACTTATGTGCAGGGGCGGATCCAGGATTTCTTTCTGGGGGGGGCACAAGCAAGGCCATATCCAGGATTTTGTTCAGGGGGGGGCACAAGGATACCTCGTCATACAAAACGAACGAAAAGATAATGGGACCGTATTAAAAATCTAGCATATTTTTAAGAGTCTGGGGGGGGCACGTGCCCCCGTGCCCCCCCCCTGGATCCGCCTATGCGTATGTGCATGCTTATGGCATTGGTAACTTGTTTTATTTGCTAGCATTATCCACGTTAAAATATAGTTATATTAAAAAAAAGTATACCATAAAAATTCTTATGTTTTGGTGAGCTCATGCAATATTTTGATCAAAACTCTTGTGTAAACTATAACAGGGTTTTCTTGCCAGTTTCTGAACTACTTGGCTGAAAATGCGTGAATGGTAGGAATTCTTAATGGTCTAGGAGTGGTTCAGGATTTAATACATACCTCAAAATGTGAACCATCACCACCTGCATTTGCCTTAGCAATCTGCTTCATTTGTTTTCAAAATTTTAATTTTGATTTGAGTATGTATTTTTAAACCACTGAATGTATAAACCACTCTCTGAAGTAAATTCTCTTTGGAAGGGTATTGGTCCATCGGATAATCATTAGAGGATTGTCGTTTTGCAGTTCTTAGATGAGTCTGTCTTTGAAAAAAGGAATCTTAGAATTTGGACTTTTAGAAAAGGTTTGCATGGACTTCAATTCAATTGATTAATATTGATGTGTGGGAACTTCTCGGTAACAATGTGGTCACTTTTTTTCTTGACCACTATATTGGAAATGCTGTCAGTTTACATGATTTTATGGCCAAAAGTGTGAGTTCAGTTATATCTATTTATAGCTTCCTAATATTATAAATGGTCAAAATCTTTACAGAGTCTTATGAATTATTGTTATGAATTGGCATTGGAATAAGTCTTTGATTTTATTGTGAAGTTTTTCAATATATACGTCTCCTTGATTATATTGAGCTAACCATACAAAAAATTGATAAAATTTTCTCTTAATCTATATTCCATGATGTATGAAATTTCCTTATCAATGGCTAAGTTCTAACAGCACATATCTAAAATTTGGCTGCTTTGAGATAGGTAAATCTTAAAAAAGTGTAATAACATTAAAAAAAATAAAATTCAAGCAAATAACAACTCTTTGTTTGCAAATGAATGCTTCTTTTCCAGTTTTACGAACTTTAGGTTTTTAATTTCAGTGTATGTACAAGTAAAAAAAATTAATCGTTTTTTTGCTCTCCTGAAAAGTTGCTATTTTTGAGATACATGTTGTTAGAACTTACCCATTGTTATGCTTCTTTCTGTTGCTTCATGTGCTGTGATTTATTTAATGGCTTAACTTTTTACTTGCTAGGAAAATGGGGGTCCTGCCACTAAGTTGACTAAATTTTTAGCTCTTGATAAGTGTCTTCCCAGAAGACAGTTTTTACAGGTAATCTCTTTTTTTTCTCATTATGATGATTATTATTATTAATGCTATGAAGTTAGATAATCAGTTCTGAAACTTTCAATGTTATTACATTATTTTCATGACTGCAGATGAATACATTGAATGATGTGTCAATGCTTGATGGGAATTATTCCCATGGTTTTCAAGATGATATTTTCAATAAAACTCTCTTTATAAATGTACGGAGATACATATGTGAATTTCTTCATTTTAGCTTTTACAATTGTTTGTAATTGTAAATGACACTCAAGCCTCCAATGGGAAATTATGGATATTTAACTTTTCTGTGCTTTCTTAATATTTAATAATGTGAAAGCATCATACAAAATTGTGCCTGCTCAGGAATTTAAAATTAACATAATTTTGGCACTACTTTGGGAAATCTGTTAAACTGAATACACATGCTATAATTATTTTTTCAATGATTTTTCCTTAGATAGTCGAAATTCCTCACGATGAGACAAAATCAATAAGTCTTGAATACGACTTAGAGTGGCTGACTATTTTATCCTTGACTAATCATCTTACCAGTGTTAAAAAGTGTGCTAACTATATGCCAGGGAAAGGTCATGACAGTAGGTAAATTGAGAACGCAATGAAATTTGAGGTATAAGTATGTTTACATCACCAAAAGTTTTTTGTAAATATCTATCTCCCTATTTTTTACATTCAAACAGGTGGAATTTTACCCCAACGGATGAAGAAAAGAATGATGTATTGCTTCGAATGGAAAGCAACCTTGCCATTCCCAAAAATTTTGCGCAGACGGTCCCCCCTTACAACCCAGAAACTGATGGTTCTCCTCTGGAATCAAATGTCTGCCAGCCTAAACCTCAAGTAAACCCTCAAACAACAGAGTTCTGCAGGTATATTTTTATCCTTGTCCCAAAACATCCTGTGACTCTTCATACTTGAATATACTACCTTCTGTGGATGTACCCTGGATTAATTCTGAAATGGGCACCAGCATATAGTGGAGCCTACATACAGAAAATACAGGGTGGTCGGAAATTTACTGATATGCCACTATGTACGTTTTAGAGTATGTTATTCTCAACCACAAATTACTTAAAAAACATTTGCTCATTCGCACCATTTCCGAGCTATTTGCGATCGACGTTAGCCAATCAGAGCACAGCACAGGTGAATACAAACATCATTTGAGAGGTGGTGTTGTCGAACCGAAAGTGGTTTTTAAGTACTAGCCAGACATAGTGAAAAGATTGAATTTTAATCTTGAACTTATTCGAACATCTTTACAGTTTTGTCTGGCAGTGCTATTTGCTAAATGAATATTCGCAGCGTATTAGGTAACTGAGTACCGATGGTGTTCCATTCTGTTTTTAATCACTTTTTAAGAGGAACAGCGTTTGACTGCTAATTCTCCATCAGGTTCGTTTGAGACTGAATTTTGCAAACACTGTTGATGATAGCTCATTCGTTGAGATTTAAAATGATGATAATCACCTACCGGGTTCCAGTGCACTGGTTGTGGCATTTTATGTAGGTGTCTCAGTTGCGCAAGCATCAAGAAGCGAGACTCCCAGTCCGAAGATTGTTGGTTTGAATGGCACTTGATATTGGAATTGGTTAGAGAGTAAAATTCAATCTTTTCGTTTTGTCGGGCTGGTACTTCAAAACCACTTTCGAATTGACAACATTGCCTCTCTAAGGACGTTTGTATTCGCTGACTCTGCACTCTGATTGGCTAACTTCAATCGCGAAAACCTTGGAAATGGTGCAACTGAAAAATTTTTTTTAGGTAACTTGTTGTTAAGAATAACTTACTCTATAACGTCCTCGTATCAGTGAATTTCTCACTGTCCTCTATAATGAAGTAGAGTGGACTGGAAATTTACTTCATTTTAACTGAAATTTGATGTGTGTAGGCCCACACTAGGGTGTTGCTTATTTTTTATTTTTTCTCGGATTTTTGATTTCTACCTCTTAAAATATGCTATGGGGTCCAGAATGGATATCCTAAAAATTTCAGCTCAATTGTTTAACATTTAGAGGTCGCTCAAGGAGCATAAATGCAGTAACATTAAATTTTCCCGATTTTTTTAAGTAACATAATTTTCAGGGGTAACGCACGATTTTGCAGCCCTATAGGGCCAAAATTCGCTCCATTTTAACGTCCGCTCAACAGTTTTCCAGGAATACAATACTTTTCCGCGAGCTATAGCAGCGCGTCACACCCCTGACGGCGAGCTGGTCGCTCGCAGGCCGCATTCACAGTCAGCGACCGTCATTGCCTTATGCCCCTCGCGCCTTCCCTAGCAAAAGTCGGCTTAAGAAAGGAGGAGTCGAATACTATGTTGGCGTTTTTCATACCGAGTGTTTGTTGTAGTTGATCCTTTAAAATAACTACATCACTGCTCTTCGAACCTAATTAATGATAAAAAAAAGAACTTCTCATGTTAAGAATCCAAAAAAAAAAATATGATTGACTGAGAACCTAAGATATGAAAGTAGTTAGTTAACTCTATTTGCGCTTGTCGAATCAATTGAAAATGCTTTATTATGTTCGCTAATCTCTACTCTTAAACGCAGTCGTGAACAATCTCAACAGTGGCCCGGCCACTGGCAGTTCCGGTGAGTTATGGAACCATTAATGTTGTTTTTAATTCATCCATCGGCAATGAGATTTATAGAACCATTTAATGACATAATATGCAAAATAATATCTGCTTAATTGATTCAACGAATTAGTAAATATTTCCTTTAGAAGACAGTAACCCCTGTTACCACAACATAGTAGCAACAAGAACCGTTGCCGCTCCTCTCGTGCTAATGCCAAATGCATCAAAGATCAGTGCAGTTTGGGGTGTACTTAGGATTTTCCTACCCATCTATCTTCTCTTCTATCTACTCATCATATCTTCTCTTCCTCTCCACTCGATGCGCCGACTTCTCTTACTCCTCACTCTCTATTAAGTGCTAGATAAGGATCTCATTATTTGGCAAGCCAAAGGCGCGTTATAGCTGTCCCGGTAAACCAAGTCCACCCCAATCAGCCAGTTTACAATGCAATTCATATAATGTGCATTTGTCTATGATGTGGGAGATTAGTTTTTTGGTGCTAGCAGAAACTTGAAAGTAATAATTGGAAGGAAGTTTTTCAGAAAGAAAAATATTTTGAAAACTCTCTAACAATAAGTGCTAACTTAGTATCTTTTGAAGCAGGTATCCTGGTCGCCTCTGTATCTCCAATTTTTCATTCAATTCCATGCCATTCTTTAGCTGTTGCATAGGTCGCCGTCAAAAATAAATTTTGAATTATTACAGCTCACTGCACAGTGTCTCTATTTTATATATTCCACGTATTTCTTGAATAATTTGAATTCTCGACATAATGGTCCGGAATGGAACCACGAACCTCATCGTTAGTCTCGTATTTGCACACATTCCCTGTTTCAGGGTTAAGTGGTGGTGATAGAACACCTGCAGCATTTCGCGAAGCAAAGGCAGCTTATTTTTCGCGAAACAAGCGGCTATAGCTGCTGGGACACCGATTAGGAATACTTCAATAGACTTGCGCGCGATAAACAACATTGTTTTTATCAATAGCGTCTCGACTCCGAAAATTTCCTCCACGCCATTCAAAAACCAACTGCGATGAGGTTAAAGGGGGTGTGAAACACGCAAACTCGGGTAAGAAAACATACACATAGTTGTCTCTAAACATCATTCTCCATGGTTCCATCTATTCTGCTTAATCTCAACGAAAGTCTCATGAATTTATAACAATGTAAAACAATACAGGTAACTCCTCCCTTCTTCCACCGACTCTCGTTAGGGAAGGCGCGACGGGTGCATATTACGCACTGCGTAAGGCAATGACGGTCGATGACAGTGAATGAGGCCTGCGAGCGACCAGCTCGCCTTCAGGGGTGTGTCGCGCTGCTGTAGCTCGCGGAAAAGTATTGTATTCCTGGAAAACTGTTGAGCGGACGTTAAAATGGAGCGAATTTTGGCCCTATAGGGCTGCAAAATCGTGCGTTACACCTGAAAATGATGTTACTTAAAAAAATCGGGAAAATTTAATGTTATTGCATTTATGCTCCTTGAGCGACCTCTAAATGTTAAATAATTGAGCTGAAATTTTTAGGATATCCATTCTGGACCCCATAGCATATTTTAAGAGGTAGAAATAAAAAATCCGAGAAAAAATAAAAAATAAGCAACACCCTAGCCCACACCTGTGAACTTTGCATTGAACTGCAAACCTTAGAAGAAGGCGCAAGTGTCAACTGAAGGGGATTGTAACACAGAATCAAGGGTTTGTAACACTAGGAGAGGAAGGAAGTGGGCTGAAAGGAAGAGCCACCCCTGCCCTCGACTGTGGGAAAAGCAACATAAAGGTGGTCATGAAATAGGAAGAGGGATGTTGGACGTGTGGAGTTTTTTTTTATGGGTCACTTAAATATAGGATCGCAATATCCACTTTTTTGAGTGGCAGATTGTTTTTTATGAGCTCCTTAAGTCACATGCTCTCTACATTTATCAATTTTGTCCTGATTTTTTATTCTACCTGATAATGTGCTGAATGAAAAATTGTACTTTTTGCGTTATAGATGAATTCATCTTATTGTCTATGCTCATGAAAATTTCTAATTGTGTATTTAACCTAAAAACTTTTTTCTTGCTTATTGCCCTCCATACTGATTGTTATAACAAGACTGTCTATGCGATTGCAAATTCAGATAACGCAGTATAAAATATTGAAGAAAACCGATAAGACTGACAAACATGGGAAGGGTTGACGGTGGAGTTGGGGAAGAGTGGCTTGCGAGAGGGGGTGGGAGTTGGTTGGAGCATTGTTAAGTTGAGGGTTTTGCTCAGCCCATGGTGGAAGTGTGAGTTATTCTGTTCTTTTAGTCTGAGAAGGTGAGTTGTGGTGCTCATGGTAGATTTCTATTTGAGCATTCAAGGACAAAAATAATAGGATATTGTTAGATCTTTCAGCGTCTTAAAATGAATGTGGCATTTGCCTTAATGCTTCATTACACCTCCAAAGAGTGCAAAAAATCATTGGAGGAAAAAATCATTCGCTTTGACCGGAATTCCCCGATTTCCGGTCGAGTGGTTTAGCCAGTTAAGCTACCGAGGCATCATTCTCCTCTGTGGAAATTTCAGGACTATACCGGACAAGGTGGTATGGACTGCTGAGCATATGATGCCACAAGCAGTCCAAATTGTGCACTCAGTGCCTCAGCCGGAGAGCAAAGCCTGAACTTTGACCACATACAGGCAGTTACTCTGCAATAATGTAATAATTAAAAAAAAAATTTGATGATAAAACTTGAAAGGTTGAAAATGTAAATAATATCTTGCCAATCAACTTCATTATAAACGGGACTCCTTTCAGTATGCCATTGCTATAAGTAGGATTTTTTACATTGCATAAGGACCTTTTTTTGTTGGGGAACAGCTTTCACTTTTTTCTGTTTTGTGATTTTGTGTTTGAGTTTCAGAATGACTCCTGAAATATTAGTTGTTGCTAAAAATTTTCTTTTTCTCTTGGTGGGCTGTGTGTGTTGTATTGCTTGAGTCGTAATGCTACAGTGCTCGACAACTTTCGTTCTACATTTCTAGATGCTTTGATATCTTCATAGGCCTCTTTGTTGAGGTGTCTCATTAAACTTAGAACTCCACAGTGAGTGATGACCATAGCTCAGTAATTATTCAAATGTATTTTTGAAATATGTAGTCCCTCAGCTGTAATGATCAGTACTTTTTTGGTAGATGTGTGCTAACAATAGAGTTTTAGAAGTGCAGTATGGGATAATTTCCAGGCAAATGTTCTCATTGTAATTGCATGGGTCTTGATGTGTCTTGAGAAATGTCACTTGAGTTGCTTGTATAACTGAAAATTTTCAAGGTTATTGTATTATTTCATTTGATGGTAATCTGGAGGCTTGTTTCTTTGAAACTGCTTGAAAAAGTATCAACCTCATGAATTTTTCTCATTTTTAGGCGGCTTGGAATTGATGATCCAATGGCACTACTGCTTGCCACAATGAACGAAGGATCAGATGATGGATTTGGGACTCCACGCCATCAAAGAGGAAGTTGGAATGATCAGTCAAATTACTTGGATAGTTCCAACGAACTCTCATTTTGCTCTGTCAATGAGGATGAGGATTTGAATACTGATGATCAAAAACCTACTGGTGGGACCGTGGGAAGAAGTTTATCCTTCTCTCCTCCAACCCTTGGCAGGCTCTCTCTACCTACCCCTCGTAATGACGAAACATCCACTTGTGAGGAAGAGGGGTCATTTGCCACTACTAATAGCTCAGGTAAGCATCAGGTGTTCTCTTGAACAGTGTTTGTTCTTCTTGTTTTTATTGAATGGAGGTCATATCTATTACAGTACCAGTATTTAAAATGAATAGCAGGGTTTTAACACTTTACAATATTTATTAAACTTCACTTACAGCTATAGGCAATTCATCAAATGAAAGAGCAACGTTCAAGCAGTTATGTTTTTTGGCAACAATGCACATTGATATCTCCACTGCACAAACGCTCAACAATCGCCCACCGAATCAAATCCGCTCATCTAGTAGCCCTAGTATGTAGTATTAGGTGGGCGGATTTGATTCGGTGGGCAATTTTTGAGCGTTTGTGCAATGGAGGAATGGACATGTGCCCCCAATCTTTTTGCCTCCATCCATTAGAAAACGCCAGTAAAGGTGGTGACTAGAGAAAAGGGAGTTTTTTGTGTTTTACAATTTCCAAGGACATAATCTGTGGTTACTGTGCCAGGTGGCGTCCAAGTTGGGTTGTCATCCAGGTTATAATTCCTCTATTACCAGCTGAACTTTTAATTAAGAAAAGGGATTGAAGTAGCTGTTGCTATGATTACTTGAGAGACAATAATCAGCATTTTGGAAGAACGCACACGTTGTCTTGATGTGTGCCTTGCGACAAATTGGAATCACATTGAACATTTGTAGGCTGTTATGTTTTACTATTTTACCTAAAACCACACTATTCATTTTGAAACACCTGGTATAATCCTTGAAGTAGTTCAAGAAATGAAGTGTTTGTGACTGATCGTAGCCATTGTTGCTTCACTTCAGAGAACTCAATGCTTTGTATTTAATTATCTTTATCTCATTTCAGTGGATATCAGTGATACTACGCTCATGAAGGTTTTTAATGTGGATGAAAAAGAAGTTGAACCAGATGGCAACCAAGAGGAAACAGCTCATGATGCAGAAGAAACGAAACCATTAGGTCCTAAAAAATTTAAGAGGAGGAATGAATCTCTCTATGCAGAACCAGAAGAGGATCTGCCTTGAATTAATCAATTCTATTCCGTTTTACTTGTGCAATTTAATAGGTATATCAGATTTAAATAACAAGTCAAATATTTTTCCAAGGTATATATACGAGCACTCCAAATGAATGTCTATGGATATTCTTTTTCAATTAGTTATTCATTCTGCTGCTCTGATGTGGTTTTAAATGAGATTCGTTGCATCAGAGTAAGAGCGTGGGATAGCTTTTATTTTTCTATGTTCTTTTTGTTAAAGGATATGCTTAGAATGATGAATGACTCTTGTGGATGGTTTCCTTGTGAAACCATTATTTTGAAATCATGGACGTAAGGAACAGGACATGAACCATAAGGACATTTTTATAAGAGGAAAGGAAGTGCCTTAAAAATGGCTCTCACAATAATGTTTTTTTTTTGGAAATGGATGCCACTAAGTTTCCAGCTCCTGTTAAATTTGAGAATGTACTAGCTTTCAACTGGTACAGTACTTAGTCACCAATGTTGAGAGTTGAATGAGTAACTCTAAATACAAATCATTAAAAGTGAAAGAAATCTGAAGTGGATGTCAATGTGAGTATGTACTTGAAAAACAATCATTTGTGTACATAATTTGACTTCATTTTGTGTTGAGCATAATGTGATTATGTGTGTTATATCTGATGCATCAGGTATTGTGATTTAGTTTGTTTGAGAATTTTATCATAGTGGGTAATTTTATTTTTTGTGGATATATTTTTCGTTATTAAACGTCGGCTTCGATTAAGTTCAGTATGGAATGGTTCTCAACGGTTGAATACTTACATGTGTGATGACTAATAAGCTTAATGGAATTCAAAGCGCCTTTCAGCAAAGTGACTACTAAGCTTAACTGTTTGGTCATTGTACCATTAATGGTGTCAAAATTCAAACTTTATAAATCATTTTATTTGAAGACATTTAACTCCTTTTCATTTGTTTGTTATTATTATAATGACTTAAATAACCTTTAATGTCGTCGTCCATGTAGGCTTAGGATTAGTGGCTGTCTTTATTGTGTGACCAATCAGTATTATGTAATACCAGGGAAAAAAGCATACTTAGTGAATTTTGTGGTAAATTTATTTTGGTTGTGGCTTCAGATGGAAGTAATATGTCATCTTCAGGTGCAAAATGCACATTTCCGTCAACTTTTATTGAAAGAGTTGGTGTGTTAACTGAAAGTAATGAGGGATAGAGATGGGGAAATGTGCAAGAATGTTGCTGATTGGACATGGTAGGTGGGTTGGGGAATTAGGAAGGAGGGTAATGAAAAATTTCTCGGGATTCCCACCGGGTGTGGTATTGGGTTAATTCTCCCAACGTTTCAATGGCTGTCTGCCATCATCTTCAGGGGTTTACCCTTAAAATCCCTAAATGGTTTCATTAAGAGTAAACCCCTGAAGACGATGGCAGACTCGGCCATTGAAATGTTGGGAGAATTAACCAAAAACCACACCCGAAGGGAATCCCGAGAAATTTTTCATCAATCTATACGCTGGGAAAACCTAAAATTTTACAAGGGAAGGAGGGTAGCCAGGAATTCACTACATTCATGCCCATCATCAGTTTTTCATCACCTCATTTCTATCATCACTACCACTACCTAGAGTCTGGTAAATGAAGAAGAGAGATGCCTCTTTTTTTTACTAATTTATTCAACAAGGCATGATGCGTTTTGACTGTCAAGTCATTCTCAAATTTAATTTGAAGTCGTTAAGATCAGGAGCTGTATTTATATAGTTCAGATGAGGGTGGAGAAGGTTGAGGAAGGGAGGGATGAATCATTTGGTAGAGTACATGGGGAATGGGATGGCAAGGAGCGGAGTTAAAGAAATTTGTGGAAAATTACTGTCTCTCTTATTAATTAATCAGGATGTTATTCTACTTTATCTTGCCTACCTCTGTAAATTTAATTCAGAGAGTCATTGCGTATTCCTTTAAAGAGAAACCTGGCATTGGGAGAGGCAGGGTTTTTGTCAGAAAAGAATCAGTTCATTTCTCTTCTACATTCGCACGTTCACTTTTACCAAGTTTAACGAAATGGGGAAGAATGGAAGGGAAGCACGCAGATGCACGCACCCATCGATTAATTCATTGGTCCTGTTTTGGGTATGCTCAATAATCTTCTTTGCGTCATAGACTTCTAATCTTTGTTCCTCTCTCTGTAAGTGTTGACTTATGGTAGAACAAACACAGAATGATCGAGAAATTAATTTTCATTGGAAAAAATTCTTCAAGCAAAAATGGGTAAAATTGGCAGCTCTGCGTAAAATTTAATCACATAGTTGAAACTGAGATTGAAATCACGGTTTCATATCAGAATCCAATTCACTTGTGTACCAGGGATGAGTAATGCTGCATAGCAACTGTGGTGGTTGAACCTGAGCAGCAAGTGCTTGAGGCATATTGTCTTGTTCTTTACCTTAAAATCGAATGCTGAACTGTTGAAAATAACTAGCCTGCTGTTAAATTTATTTTACTTGTGAAACTGGTACTGGCAAAAGAGAAAACATGGTGAATAGACCCAAACTGAATAATGCACCATTTGTTTTCAGCCAAATGTTTACAGGTACATTTTTTTCTCTAAACAGCTGCTATGTAGCTGTTTATTATGGTGGTTCAATACTATAATTTGGAAATTTTCATTATTTTGGGTGAAAGGATAACTGTCTGAAATTTCCTATGTTAAACTAGGACCATCGATTTGATTTTGCTTTTGGACCGGCCAAAATTTTTTTATCAGTCAAAGGGATATTGAAACCAATATTTCCATTAAAATCTTTTCAGAATGTACTACTATGTGTTCCAAGATGGCGCCTAGTGGAACGTACGCAAATGTACTCGGCACCGGTAAAATATTGGTTAATAGTATAAAATGCGCTATCTGCCACAAAAAAGTAGTTAACGGCGTTAATTGCAAGTCCTGCAAGTCATCGTTCCACAATAATTGTGCCAATGTTCCGAATATTAACGTCTCAAGTTTTGAAAATACGTGGTCGTGTTTAGCTTGCTCATTGCACACCGTTCAAGACGAAAATGTCTCCCTTCTACGTAACCTCGCCTCTAAGGAAGCCCTGATCTCGCAACTCCTGCATGATATGAGTGTTCTACGGGAAAAAAACAAAAATCTAGAGATTCAGCTACATATCTTGAATAAGAATCAACATGCGAGCAGGCCCGTCGTCGCAGCCAAAAGTCCCGTGGAGATGGACGACGAGTGGATTCAACAGGGCAACTGGCGTGTGAACTCAACGAGGAAAACAGCTCCTTCTCCACCCTTGTTGCCGCTGCGTAACAAATTTGAATTGTTAAATCAACTCCCTGAAAACAGTGATGTGCAACATTGTGAAGACCATCTTGTTCCTGTACCCCCCAAAAATGTAAACAAGTGTCTTCATCGCGTAAAACGGAAGCTGAAATCTATTCTGCTGTATTCGGACAGCCATGGCCGTGGTATTTCGGCTAAAATTGCAGCAACCGAGGTTAGTAAAGTGTACAATACTTGTGGTGTAGTGATGCCGAACGCCGGGATCAAAGAGATCACGAACTCCTGTGAAAAGATCTCACATAACCTCACCAAAAATGACCACATAATCATCATGGCCGGCACGAACGATGTGTACCTCAATAAGGGTAAAGTTGTTGTTCACACCATGAGTAATCTGATGTCAAAGCTTTCAAATACCAACGTAATAATTGCCAACATTCCTCATCGCCATGACCTTCCTGCTACCTCATGTATCAATGTTGAGACTAAAAAGGTAAATGAGGATCTGCTAAAACTTAGTACCAACTTCGATCATGTAACAATGATTGATACAAATAGCCTTGACCGTTCATTCTACACTCGTCATGGTCTTCATTTGAACAGTAAAGGGAAAAATCATCTGTGCTCAGAAATAATTAAGTGTGTTTTGTGACTAGGGAATCCCAACTTGGGGATCACAAGAAGTGCTCCTCTTGAACCAACAGCTGGTAAGGAACTCATTAATCTTGCTGTCCTGAATGTACAATGTCTCCGAAATAAAATAACTAAATTAGAACTATTTCTCAACTCAGTAAATTGTGATATTCTGTGTATCAGTGAGCATTGGCTTCATGTTGATGAAGGTAGCCTTTATCAGGTGGACGGTTTCAATCTTGCCTCAATTTTCTGTCGCTCTCATCATATACATGGTGGTGTGTGCATATTTTTATCAAAGAACCTTCAATTTAAAGTAATCGATACTACTAGGTACTGCATTGAACTGCACTTCGAAATCACAGCTGTTATTCTGTGTGTATACAATCTCATTGTTCTCTCCCTATATCGGTCACCTAATGGCGACCCTGAAAAGTTTCTTGAACAGCTTGAAAAGGTACTATGTCATTTAATGCAGTTTAATGCTAACATTGTAATTGGTGCTGATTTAAACATTGATATGAGATATTCCTCTAAGAGTAGCAGGCAACTGTCTAATCTCCTGAGATCTTTCAACCTCTATTGTGTAAACAGTGAACCTACGAGGAACAATTCATGTATTGATAATGTGATAACCACTCTTAATGTTCATGCATATAACCTTACTGTCATCGATCCTCTTGTTGCAGACCATATGGCCATACTCTTTCAGTTGATTGCAATTAACAATAGTCCACCTAGGGAATCCAGCACTAGGTACATAAGTCCAATCACCATTCACGGCCTTGAAGTCTTTAAAGGCCTGCTTGGTGGTGTGGATTGGACTAGCTTACTCTCACTCAACGACAGTCATTCAAATTTCTCTTTGTTCTTTGAAACCTTAATCTCCCTTTTTAATGAATCCTTTCCCAGAAAAGCTGTCCCAGTCCGAAAATTCTTTAAATCACGTGGCCACTCAAACAATCCCGAGGTCCAAATACGCAGGGAAAGTGTACTACATGCCTATCATGAGTACAAGCGACAACCCACTGAGGATTTGAAACAAGTGTATAAAAGATTGAATAAGGAGTATCATTTCGCAGCAATAAAAGCGAAACAAAATGCGAACATGGATTTCATTAATAGTGCCTCTAATAAATTCAAAGCTGCCTGGAATGTGATCAACAGGGAAAAAGGCACTTCTATAAACAGATCTCCTATTACAATTGATCCCGATACCTTCAACAATCACTTTGTCAATTCCGTGGACACCACATTATCAAAAATCACAAATAATAGGTGTGATGCCTTAGCACTACTCAATAAACACCTGATTTCCCCTCCTAAATTTCAGTGGCAATGGATTAGTACGAGGGATATTTTCAATGTAGTAAAAAAATTTAAAAACTCCACCAGTCGTGACATCAATGGGCTTTCCAATGATCTGATTAAGTCCATAATACATATTATAGCTCATCCTCTATCTATTATTATTAATGCCTGTTTTTCCACTGGATACTTCCCAGACTCCTTAAAATATTCTAAGGTCATACCTGTCTTCAAAAAAGGAGACACTACTCTTCCCAACAGCTATAGGCCCATCACCATTATATCAGTGATCGCTAAAATAATAGAAACTATTGCCTATACACAAATTCTAGTACACTTTGAGAAACACAATCTCTTCACCCCTTCCCAGTTTGGATTTCGCCCGGGGAAATCCACTGAATTGGCAGTTGAGTCAGTGGTAAAAAATTTATCAAGGGCATTTGAAGACAAGCAATGTGTCTCACTCACACTTTGTGATTTAACCTCTGCCTTTGACTGCGTCAATCATGCTACCCTCCTGCAAAAACTCCAATACTACGGCTTTCATAACAGTGAGCTGAAATTCATGACCTCTTACCTCACTGATCGAAAGCAGATGGTACAAGTAAATTGTAACCAATCTGATTTTCTTCCAGTGAAACATGGAGTTCCTCAGGGGTCCGTCCTTGGTCCTCTCTTGTTCCTTATTCTAATCAATGACCTACCTTACAATCTTTCTATGGACTGCATGATATATGCAGATGACACCACTCTGGTGCAGAAATGCAATACTCCTAGCCAAGTCAGACTTCTTACAAAAAAGGCAATAGAAGAATCTCAACTCTGGTTTACAGCCAATAACCTCTTTCTGAACAATGGTAAGACACAACATCTTACATGCTGTCTTAAAAGTACTGAGCTAAACAATGATCCTGTCAGGCTTCTAGGCTTCAATATTGACGCTAAATTGACATGGAATTCACATGTTTTCCTAGTCAGCAAAAAACTCTCTAGGGTTTTGTACTTATTGAGGAAACTTAAAACCTGTATCAATGTAAAGTACATGAGATTAGCCTATTTTGCTTTTTTTCATAGTATTCTTGCCTATGGTGTTCGACTCTGGGGACATGCAAAAGAAACCAAAGAAATTCTAAAACTGCAAAAAAAAGCAGTGAGGATTCTGAGTGGTGCTGGGCCCCGTGACCACTGCAGGCCAATTTTTAAAAACTTTCATATCCTCACCATCTACAGCCTCTTTGTGTTTCGCAGCATTATGCACATTAAAGATAACTTAGATACCTACCCCATTCGATCCACCATCCACTCTCATGACACTAGGGCTAAAAATAGCCTAAATACTAATTACTGTAGGCTGTTTAAGACCAACAACCAGTCTGATAATTTGGGAGTAAAATTATTTAATAAATTACCCAGCAAAGCCAGATCAGTGAGCATCACTAGACTGAAAAATGTGCTGGAAAAGTGGCTGTGCAATTATCCACTGTACTCTATTCATGAGTATTTTGAGCTGGACTTTTCTTCTCTTTTATTTTAAATGTAAATTTAAATGTAATCTTTGTAATGTATGTGTTTCTAATGTTTTAATGTTTTAATCTAATGTTTTAATCCAATGTACATGTTTTGTATGTTTCGTTGTATTGTATGTTTTCATAAATGTGTTGTATACAGCATCCGCGAGGGCCAATCCTCGCCGTGGATGAATAAAGATAAAGATACATTTTTATCTGTTTCTGTGATGATGAAGTAACATTGTGTTTCTTTAATCAGGAATTTACCAGTTATTTCAAACTGCTAACCAAGACGTTTTTCATCATTAAGGAATTGTATTAAAAGCATTGAGAATGCTGTGGTATCTTCCAATTGAGAAATACATTTTACTGTGATGAAAGAAAAGAATTATGTTTTTTTTAATGCTGTCATTAGAATGAGATGTGAAGTACTGTGTGGTTCATTTATAGCTACCTATGTTAGCTTATTACCAGGTTAATTGTCATTTTAGAGACAAAATACAAAGGTGGAATTGTTGCAATTGATTTCTTCGGATAAGTTTCCTTATGAGCTTGTTTCAACCTCATAGCAAGTAATTATTTATTTAACCTATGCATGGATCATTGCATTAGAAGTAATTGAGATAATTATGACCTGGGAAAGCTCTAAGTAGGAGGACTGCATGTTGGTACACTACACTTGGTTGAAAGAGCTTGAAAATACATAATGCAGCAGTACTTTTAGATCAATTTTCTCTTGCTCATCAGAATATTAGGTGGTTCAAACGTAGCTCCCGTGGTCTTTGTACCCTAACTAGTACATAAAGCCTTCATTCTTATTCATTTCAATTCTATATGGTCAAATTGCTCGTGAAGGTGTGTATTTTGTTTGGGTACACAAAAAGTTACAGGACATTGAAGAAATCACATTCATTCTGTGATGTGAACACAATTTTTTTAGGAATGCCATGTCACATTATGGGTACATAGTTTGCTTTAGTGTTTTAATTCTTTTGTTTGTCATGTCATCTTCATGAAATAAATTTTATTGCTGTGGAGATGCTAAGGAAAGGAATATGGTTTAAATGTAGAAGAAACGTGTTCTCTTACTGTTCCATCTTTTGTGATGGTCAGAATTTTGGAGATATCACTCTCCTGCCTCTGGGCTGCATGATTTTATTCTCAGGAGTGAGAAGCTTCTCCAAGCAAGGGTCGTGTCAGTGATCCTCTGCTCTGATATTAATTAATTAATTGAGAATTTTTAAACATTGAGTTTACCACACTCAGATCTGGAAATGTCTTGGAAATTCCTCTATTTTCAGAGAGCTACACACTTCCAAAACTTCCTTTTCATTTGTTTTGTTTGACTCATAATTGATCTTCATCTGGTGACACAGATGGTGATTTCGAATATTATCTCAAGTTTGTTTGCTGCAAGGAAGGCTATGATGTTGTTATTATATGCTCTAGAAGAGTTTGAAGTTGTATTTCGAAGGAGCAGGCTGGTAAAAATATGAACACCAAAGCAAAATTTTAAATATTTTTATTATTAGGGATTCTTGTCCTTCAATACTTTCAATGGAAGACTTTCTGGAAAGGTTTATTTCAATCTGGAAATAGTCATTTTCATGTTTTTTTCCTATTTTTGGTTGCATTGCATGCTAAAATAATTCATATAAATAATTAGGTTCTTAACAAACAGTATAACTTTTAGTTTTTAACAATGGGAAGTGAAAGTTACCTTTCAAATGATTTTATAACATGCTTAGAATTTTCACCTTTGTATTGACCTTACTTCACGAGTTAGTTGCTGAACTTCATAAGCTTACCACATTTGATTATTGGGGTGAGGATATTAAACATATTAGAAGACACAAAATAGTATTAACATCACCCCTGAAGAAGGTCGCATCAGTCATTACCTACCACTCGCTTGTGAACTTGCTACTTATAGAGATTACTCATAGCTAAAGGCACCAACTTGGTTCACATTCCTTTATAAAAGGATTGGTTATGTCATCACACTTCTTGTCCCTCAAAACCTACTTAGTTTAAAGCATATTAGTATCGGTCACTTTGTCTATCAGAGAATCTTGCAGGAGATGAAGCATCTCGTTTCCCATGAGTTGCAGGTGGAGGTCCCAACCTACTGCCTCCTGCATAACTGCTTCTTTCACTGTAAATATCATCTGGATGATGATATTTTTCATCCACCGTCACTGCTGGCGTTGTTGCTCTGTAATGAATTTCAGGGCCTGTTCCCCCTGCAGTTGTAGTGTTCCCAAAGGATTTCGTCCAGTAGTGCGTCCAGTGCATGTCCTCTGGCCTGAAATCCCTTGGGCTCTTAGATTCTCTGCACATCACCACGCAGTAGACGAGGGATCCAATCAGGGTTAAGAATCCAAATATCAGGAACACAATCCCAAGGATCCTGCAGTGGGAATAAAAAAGTGGTAATTTCAGCAAACCGTATTAACCAACTTTGCTATGATCAGACTTGATAACTTTTTGTTTATAAATTATTGCTCTCTGTGCCTCAAGTAAATGGAAACTAATATTAGTCATGTAAATGGTATCAAGTGGACCGAATTTGCGATTTACAAAATCTTGATTTTACTTCATCGACGTGGCAATTTCCCTTTTTCTGGCATTTCCCATCCCAAGGTTAAAGAATATATTTTCCATACTAATTTCTTTGGGTGAGGTTTCTATTTTAATTGTGGATTTCCCAAGCACCTCTTTCCTGTAGTGTAATAGTTATCCTAATTTCAATTTATAGTTAATACCCCATGCACCTCTTGAAACCGGACCAGCGAACCTCTTCCAATTTGAAACAGCCTACCCCGTTGCGCCATTACTCATTCGTTGGCCTGGTTAATACCTATCCACTTATCAGGCCCTTGACCAGTCCTGATATTTAACTTTTCACTGTTCTCTATTTCTCTCTCTCCTCACCTACTACAGCTTTTGTTCTCATTTGAGGGACATCAACATTTTTCTACCAAATCAATTCATTTTTGCCAGTATGAAAGGATTTTCTACGTGTGTCCATCGCTTAAGATTTTTTTTTTGGTATGATGAACGCAAGTGTTTGCGTGACATTTTTATTTTGGTGAATCATCTGAATTATAAACTGTGGCATCATGTGTTTGGGATTTGGCCCACTCTTACCTTTTATGTGTATACTTTGGGTGGACTGAGCAAGCACTATGGTATGGGGCCTTCAGTTTAAAAATTTAATTCAACCAATTGTGCTCAAGCAAAAGGAAGCAAGCCTGAGCACTTAGTCCAAGGTTCAATAATAATCCTACTAACTCGTAGGTTAATTTCAAGGGAGGCAGCTGGCATATTGTATGCTTTCTAGAAAAATGTGTAGAATTGGCTCTGTCTTAACATTAAAACTCACCTCTAGAATTGCGACCAACTCGTGTGTAGACTTTGACACTTGCTGATATTGTTTGGGAGTAAGGGTGTGAAAAGTGAAATTACATCCCCACCACAATGTTCAAGTCAATCCTGGCTGTGACATTTATTTTTGCAGGAATTTCAATTCGTACATGTGTGCTTTCAGGAGGGTCCTTTAAACTATGTACTTTACTTTTGTCATCTGAGAGGATATTATGTGGAACCTGCGGTGTATTTGGTGTTAGAGCTGGATAATGCAGACCTCACGTTTCTATCTTCTGTCAGTCTCATACAAATCATTCATAGTTTAAATCTCCTTAACTATTTGTTGTCTTAATTCTTCGTTTAAACATATTTTGTTTATTAAGCAATATTTGTTGTCTGTTCTTAATACTATGTTGATATTGTATTCATTAATATTTACTTTTTGTTCTTTTCACTGCGGATTGTAAATAATGATAGCATTAATGAAGAAGACCAAAATTAACTCACTAAGTAATGCAATGTTACTTGTCTTGCGTCCAGATCGTTTTTAGCTGCCCTGTCACGTAGCAAAACCCAATGCAAGTGGGACGACATTGATTACTCATCTGTCAATTTTTAGGAGGGGCATTTTATGCTTCTAGGAAATATCCGTAGTCATTTGGGAGATAATTAATGGCTATCAATATCATAATTAGTTAATTCCATCCCTCTAATATTTAATTCAAATGCTATATGTTTAACAGTGAGTTTTGTTCAAGACTTGAATAGGTAATATGTAATTATTGTGGTTATTTCAGTTTTTAGAGTGTCAGTAATCAATTTTTTTTGAAGTTGTAGGATATCAGTTTGCCCTTGCAGAATTCTGCTTTTCTTATTTTTATTTCTCAATCATTGAGTGTCGTATGAAATAGCCTTGATTTGTCAGGTAATAGTCACCTTCAATACCAATGCTGTAGTTGATTATTCTGTCCCTTGAGGAATACTCACCAAACAAATAAAGGCCTGAAGAATTGTATGACGATGACAAATCCTAGTGCAATGAGAATGAGTCCCAAATTGATGAGGAGTAATAGGCAGCACATTCCTTTTATGTTTGGGCAGAAGGGATTAGGGGCGGCCATTGCCTCCATTTTAAGGCCGGCACTTCTTCCACTCCGTGCACTTCGGCCACTCCGATGTGATACCACCGAAGGGGCCATGCTGTGAGCCCCATCTCGTCTTGAATGTCGACTAGCCCCTCCACCGGATCTGTAGCTGCGGTATGAGTACTGACTCTGAGGGTGACTGCGAACACTGGAAAAAGAAGTACATATTAGAAATAAAATTAGAAGTTCATTATAGGTAACCTGTACTAGTGATGCCCAGGCCATAATCTAGTCACTTTTAGATACTTATCAATTCTTAGAAAATTTTCCTGAGCTTTCAAGTGCGATAATGTGGCACCATGAACTTATAACATATCCTTTGTTTTTTCTTTAAATTTTCAACATGTAAACTGCTTAGGTAAGTCATGGACATGTTTTTGCCTCTCAGACATTTTTCTAAGAATTTATTAAAAAACCTTCAGGCATCGTTGATGATTATTCCTAATGTTTTAGGAGAATTAATAAGAAATATCAAGCTAGAAGTAAATGAGTAGTGCATGCCTTTTAAATTTCAATCAGTTTCTCAGATCACCTCAACAGTAGATGCATTGCTAAAAATTAAGGACTGCTCGGAAAGCTCTGCACACAACCATCTCTGTATTAACTGTATCTATGTCTATGATAGTGTAGATTAGTATTTGGAGGTTTTCAAACTCAAACTAGTTTTAAGGATATATGGGAATTAGTTGTTTTCTCATTCCAGTCATATCAAGAATGGCACAGGAAGTAGGATGTGGGCTATTGAGAGGGGTTACTCCCTTAAGACTGCATCATAGTTTAAAGTTTGGTGTCAAAGATAATTTGCCACTATGCAAGGCATATATATTCTGATTTCAATCCGCTCCAAATGAAAGCCGCGGTAGATGCAAGAGGTGCATTTAGGTATTATGTTTCTAGGCAATTAACTCATAAATAGCTCAATCATATAGCATCACATAAATATCAGTTATACTTAATTAAATTGGCGAAAGTTTGCACTCAGCTGTAATTAAGATAGTTAAGTTAAAGTAAATAATCATGAGAGCAAAGAAACCAGAAGCCATAGGTCCGTGGTTCAATTCCTGGTCCTAGTTAATTTTTCCTCTTGGCTAAGCATCTATTCAAGATACTGCTATTTATTCCCTGCCATTTTAACTGTGACTCTTTTAAACCAATCTTGTATGTGTAAGTTTTGCTGTGGCATTTACTCATAAACAATGCATTTTAGAAATGCATTAATTTAATTAATGCATTATTAGAAATAATCATAGCTAATTTTATGGGAATGATGCTTTTCTTATGAGGTTTACAATGAAATTTACTATTTAATTTTCTAGAATTACAATCTTCTGAAGATGCAAGTTTTAGTTGAAGTTGAAATGTATTAATCTCTGAGTTTCTGGGAATGCCTTCAAAGACATTGCAGTCAGATGTTTTGTAGTTGAAAAGACCTTCGAAGGATCCTGAAAATTTGCAAAGGTAAGCAAAAAACAATTATCCTTTCTATAGTAATGATATATTTCTCTATCAAAATTACTGAAGCCATATTTGATGTGTGATCTCTCTTATTCCGTATAAGGAGCAGACAAAAAGTATGTATGGATAGAGTGAGTACATAGCAGGGAGGGGATGTTGGAAACAGTGTTAGAGGGTAGAATGTTTGGTAAACTAGGGAGAGGAAGGAAAAGAATAAGATTTTTAGATAGAATGAAAGGGAGCAAGCCTTACTGTAAATTGAAAATGGAAGTACTTGAGGGAAGCACTTGTCTCTAGCTAGTACTATGCTAGGAAGGTAAGGCTGCCAGAATGGTTGAAAAGTACTCCATGGAAACATACCTTAATCAGCAGAATACTTTAATAATAATAAAGTGACTGTACAAAGCCTGTCATCTTCGCTGGAAAGGTTTCTCAGGTTTGCCACCGGGTAATTTGCTCCATGTCTCCCGGACGTTTCAAAGAGTAAATTCCTATTCAACCTCAGAGGATATTCTGATACAGAAGATTCCCTGAGGATGTCACCCTTGGAAACTTGTGGAGATATGAAGCCAATTACCTGGTGGAAAACCCAAGAAACTTTTCTGCATCAGATATGCTGGGGGAATCTAAGGACCTCATTCAGGGGCGCGGCTAGGAATTAAGTCTGGGGGGGGTTTAGATGCAACTAATACTGGGGTGTGTGGGGGTATGGAATACCCACCAGGATAAGCGATAGGTGCGAGATTGCGGAATTTTAAGGTAAACGAATCAAAATGGTAAGTTTTACGGTTTTCTGAGGGATATTTTTATAAATACTTACACTGGTCTATTAGTAATATCAATCCGATTAAGTAAAATGGATGAAACTTCAAAATTTCTCTGAGCTCTGGGAAGGGGGGAGTTTTACCCCCAAAACCCCCCTTGCTGCGCCACTGCCCTCATTAGATGAGGTAGACGGCGACGTCGCCAGCAATGAAACTGGCAGCGTAGGCCCTTATTAGACGAGGTAGCCAGGCGACGTTGCCAGTGACAGTAGCTGGCAACGCACTGGCTACCAAATCTAGTAGCCAGAATTTTTTCATATTGATGATAAAAATATTTGTCCTGCAATCTGACTGACAATGAGTGGCAGGGGCGCAGCTAGGAATTAAGGCTAGGGGGGTTTTAGGGTAACTAATACTTATGGGTGTGGGGGTATAGCATACCCACCAGGGTAAGCAGGAGTTGCGGGGGCCTTCCTCCAGAAAAAAATTAAGAATAATGGTTCAAAATGGCGAGTTTTTACGGCTTTCTAAGGGATATTTGATAAATCCTAACTCTATTCTGTGAGTAATACTGATCCAAATAAGTAAAATGGATAAAACTTAAAAATTTCACTGAGCTCTGGGGGGGGTTTTATCCCCCAAAACCCCCCCTTGCTGTGCCACTGATGAGTGGCGACTTGAGACTGGCGACCTAGGGTAATAAGCTCCATATGCTACAATGCAGCATTGCCAGTATGGGTAGCCAGTGGCGACCGGAGTGGTGACAGGGCTCAGTTGCCAGTCAGTCGTCAAAGTGTGGCTACATTGCTGGCTACCCTCGTGTAATAACATCCATAAGAATCAATGACCCATGACAATCTAGTTTCGTCGCTGGCGACGTCGCCTGGCTACCTCGTCTAATAAGGGCCTAATGGATGTTATTACACGATGGTAGCCAGCGACGTAGCCACACTTTGGTGACTGACTGGCTACCGAGCCCCATCACCACTCCGGTCGCCACTGGCTATCCATACTGGCAACGCTGCATTGCAGCATACGGAGCTTATTACACTAGGTCGCCAGTCTCACATCGTCACTCAGTCAGATTGCATGACAAATATTTTTATCAATACGAAAAAATTCTGGCTACATAACTGGCTACTAGATTTGGTAGCCAGTGCGTCGCCAGCTGCTACCGCTGGCGACGTCGCCTGGTTACCTCGTCTAATAAGGGCCTAAGGCCCTTATTAGACGAGGTAGCCAGGCGACGTCGCCAGCGACGGTAGCTGGCGACGCACTGGCTACCGAACCTAGTAGCCAGTTGTGTAGCCAATTCAGTAGCCAGAATTTTTCAGAAACAGCTACAACACCAACAAAAACATCTACACAGCTCAGGGACAAGTTCTGCGATTACTTCGTCAGTGAAGCAGGAGCTGTATCATGGCAAATGGGGAATATTTAAACAAAGGCACTAGTGCGTAACAGTTGGTAAATAACGTACGTGAATGTTGAGAAATGGTTTGAATTTCTTGATTTTGTATTTTTTTCATTTGAATATACGTGTACTTCTAAAAATGTCAATGATATTTTGTCAACTTAACATTTGGGGAAATTTTTAAAGTTGTCATGATTAGTATCACCAGAGAAATATTTAGCTTAGTGCGACATAAAACATAAAGAAATAAAATTAAATCATTTCAAGATTGTAAATTTATAACTGTAAATTATTTAGGCAATAACCAAACCTATTTTATCCTTACTTTTCAATTGTTGTTTTACAAAATAAGTTTATCACCCAGAAAATAATACTTTAAAAATATTTATCCACATTTTCAGCTGTTGTACAATTTTTAATGTGTGCCCTAAAATATATTTTTTCCGTCAACATACTATGGAGCTCCTTATTTATTCTGTTTAATAACTGTGTCTTAAATTTACCATACTTGAAACTAAGCTATTTAATATTACCTAAAGTGCCATATTTTCATTTAAAATTAAATTGCTTTTAGTGGACATATATGTACAATGATCAGCTATTTTTATAAGTTAGGCCTACAAGTTGTAACCTCACAATACCTACTGAGGGTGATCTTTTCAGCTCCCGTTCTCAAAATCATGTATGAAGGTGCATAAAATTTCATTCCACGCACACAATTTAACGTGTTTGTTACTGTACTCCTCTACACCACAGTTCCAAATACAAGGGTGTTTTTCGATTTCATTAATCAATTCTTCAGTGTTTAATTTTGTGTCGGCCTACTTCTGGCACTTTTTCGTGAGCTCTTCATGCTTTTTCTTTTGATCGTATTTCTGCGGCTCTTCTTTTTTCTTCTTCACTCCGCGTATCCCTTCGATTGAATCAGAAGATGTAGACATTTTCTCAACTGGAGTGGACAAACTGAACAACTCACCCACTCACAACAGAACACAACACAACCTTGAGCAGTACCTACCAAACGAGGTGTACTGACCGAGTAGCCTGGCGACCTCGTGTAATAAGCTCCGTATGCTACAACGCAGCGTCGCCAGTACGGGTAGCCAGTGGCGACCGGAGTGGCGACGGGGCTCGGTAGCCAGTCAGTCGCCAAAGTGTGGCTACGTCGCTGGCTACCCTCGTGTAATAAGGCCCATAAGAATCAATGACCCGCGACAAGCTGAGTAGCCAGTTTCGTCGCTGGCGACGTCGCCTGGCTACCTCGTCTAATAAGGGCCTAAGATCTTACGTCTGTCATCTGTACCCTCGGCTGTACCTGATCTCGGAAGGGGCCCTGTAAGCACCGTTGGCGTAGTAGTCCCCATCCCTCCTCACGCCCGCCTCCACGTCCCTGTGCTGCCTCTTGCCCCTCCTCCGCTCGTACTCCTCGTCCTCCTCCTCCGCGTCGTACTCCTCCCGGGCGTCCAGCCTCTCGTGCCTGCCCCCACCGCCGCCCCCGCCCCGATGGTGGCTGCCCCCGGCGCCGCCGTATCCCCTCGGACGGTATGGATCCCGTCCGGCCACCCGCTCATTTGCGATCATGTACTCGGAGATGGTGCGGTCGGAGGGCGCGCGCTGACTGCCGTTGTCGTCGTAGTCGGAGTCGCTGAGGCGTCGGCCCCTGTTCGTGTATCCCGCCTGGCCCCCTTGGGCGTGGACGGGTGCAGGGTAGTGGTCCTGGAGGGGCGGGCCCCTCGGGGCCAGGCCCTTGCGTCTAGGTGGGGCGACCACCATGGTGCACTTCTTCTCGGCTCCGGGCGGTTGGGGTCGTCGAGCGGGTTTTCGCTTGTCGGTTTCCTCCTGAGGTTCCCCTCCTTCGGTGGTTAAGTCATGGCAGTTTCGCTCCGGATGACTTCCCGGGAACTACTGCTGAAACGAGGAGAAAGAAGGAAAGTTTTCGGTTAAAAATTGATTATACTTTGAAAGCTGTTGATAAATCGAAGAAAATTGAAAATTGGGCCCGTTGCCTTTACCTGCACGTGCGGAGTTTTGGTGTTGGCAGGGGGAACCTTCCCCCCCCCTCCCCCAACATAAATGGTAATTTGTCCGAAAAAGTACGAAAACTGTGAAAATGTCAAAACATTTAGTCTTAGATAGTCCTTAAAATGCTGTTTTTAGAGACTAATTTAAACAAATTTTCCAGGGGAGGGCTCCGAAGACCCTCCCGTTTCTCTGGGGGGTAGGTGTTTTTGTGGTGGTATTAAATAGCCCCTAAACCCACTGTAGGATTGCTGGCCCTCCAACATAAAATTCTAAACTCCGCCCATGGGGTAAATGCGTTAACATATCCACCATTAAAATGTAACCGTGTATAAACTCAAAATAAAGTATGTCCAGGAAATCGCACCGTTCTAATTTCGTGCATTCATCCGAACATTTGAAGAGTCGTGTACTTGCGAGGGTAAATGCATCGCGTAAACACGGCTTTATCGATTAAATTAATCGGCACACTGTCCAACGTCTGGCCCATGGCCAGGCGAATTTTTCGGGGGTTTTTGACTCGAATTTGCAATTTATGAGGGAAATTTTGTAGATGGAAGGGAAAGATAACGCGAAAAATACTTCTTCGTCATTCAGGGATTTTCTCATCATTGCTCCTTGACAATCCAATAGGGACAAATTCCACGCCGTCTCTCTAGAATATTCAGATTTTTTAAAAATCATAAGTTACAAAACAACCCACCCACCCGCAGTTTTATTTTCGTCCTGTATCAAATGTAAGATGGAAAGTATGCGGTATATGTCCACTTAATGTTGACTAATACGTCTAGTTTTTACGCATTCATGTGACATAGGCGGATCCAGGGGGGGGGGCACGGGGGCACGTGCCCCCCCCTAGACCCTTAAAAATATGCTAGATTTTTAATACGGTCCCATTATCATTTCGTTCGTTTTGTATGACGAGGTATCCTTGTGCCCCCCCCCCCCCCCTGAACAAAATCCTGGATACGGTCTTGCTTGTGCCCCTCCCAGAGAGAAATCCTGGATCCGCCCCTGTCATGTGTCATCATCTGTGTATACTTTCATCAGGTATGAAAACTCCCATAACCCGAAACATGAAGAGTACCCGAAGATGGCGCATGTATTCGTCGATAGTAATTAGTTGTGCGCCTGAAAATTAAAGTGTGCATATAGTACATCTTTTGCAGCTTATATTTCACATCACTATGTTCCACAAGATATCGCCTCACTCCATTTTTTTCTTCCTATAGTTAACAAATTATTTCCCCTTCCAAATCTATTTCTTCAATGTTTAAAGATTCATTGTTCTAGTCGAATAAAAAATGAGTACAACGATATAATACACGACCCTATGGAGCTTCGGCAGAATTTCTTACAAATGCTTTAAATTCAATTCAATTCAAAGCTCTACCTTTTTTGCCGATAGTAGGTTACCGTCTTGTCATTCCCTTAATGAATGTGGGGCGGCAACTCGAAAATATATTCACAGTACTACTTTGGATTTCCCCTTCCTCGCTCTTATGTTAATGCCACTTTCATAGGTTTTTCTGCGAAATTCCGGAAAAATACAAAATGGAAGGACGCTATGACAATTCATTCACAGAAGATTAAGATACACCGCACCGATACAGACGAGCCTGTTAACGCGCTACGGTGATCTCATAGAAAGTGACAGGCGGCTCAGGAAGATAGGCTAGCGTGGGAATCTTCAGCGTTAGACAATAGAGAATGGAGGGAGGTTGGAAGCGGTTTGTTCCTGGTCCCGTATCAAGATAATCGTAGTGTATCTTCAGAAAACAGAATCGTGTTTTTCCATGTTGGGAGGGCCAAAATGTACAGATCTGTGTAAAACATTGCATAAGTTTTTTTATTATGTCATATGATTAAAGTGGAAAATAAAAAGTGACTTACCTATTATTACTGAGAATCATATGAATTACTCTAGACTTTAACTATAAGCAAACAAATATTTTTGTCATTATTTGATGATATCATCCTATAATACTACAATCGAGGTTTGTACGAAAAACTAAACATTTCCAATCGCAAGTGTCGAAAAATAATTTTTTACTTAATCATTTTTGCTGACGTAACCGACATAGAGTATTCAAACAACTTCATCATCATAATTATCACTAGTCAACAATCCTAAGAATGGTTTTTCGCAGCTCTTCGATATCCTAACAGCTAATCTTTCACACTATCGTATTTCTTCTCTTCCACATATTTCTCTACCTGTACCAAATATTTTGTTCGAGGTCTTCCTTTTGCGTTCTTGCCATCTACTCGTCCCTCGACGATTGTCTTCATCAGGCCATCATGTCTTAAGATGTGGCCTTTAAAGTTGTTCCGTCTTCTTATCATGGCTTTCATGAGGCCCTTCTTCTCTCGTACTCTTTTTAGGATTTCCTCAGTACTTACTCGGTCAATCCAATCTTCTATAGCACCACATTCCGAAGGCCTTTACGGCCTTGATATCTCCGCTGCTGTCATTGTCCACGCCTCACTTCCGTAGAGAAGGATACTGTAAATGTACGTTCATATAAAATGTTTCCCTACTTCTATGTTTAAATTACCTGCCGTAAGTAGATATTTCTTTTGGTGGAATGCTGTATTAGCCTGAGCTATTCTGCTGATAATTTCTTTCTTGCTTCTCCCATCGTTAGTTATCCTGCTTCCCAAATAACAGAATTCATCCACATCTTCCAGTTTTTGTTTCCCTCCTTTAATGTTCGCTTTCACTTCTTCATTCGGCCACCATGTCTCAAGATTTGGTATATGAGGTTGTTCCTTCTTCTTATCAACGTTTTCATGAGGCTTCCCTTTTCATTAGGCTTCCTACTCTTCTTGGGACTTCCTCACAAACATGCTTAATAGGATGTAAATATTTGGAACGGAATTTATTGAAAATTTGAGGAAATCTATTTTTTGCGTCCATCACGTGATTCGTGATACAAAAGTGGAGGAGCTTGGGTTTGGATTACTTGAACCAAAGTTTTTTGTAATTATAAAATTTTAGGTTTTCATTAGTTGCTTTATTTATTGCATTCTCAGCGTTAGGAGCTTGCATAAAAAATAGTAAAAGTTAAGGTGTCAGAGGATAAGAGAGAACCCTGATTATTTTGAATGGGTTATTCTTTAATGTCTTTTATTGACAGTGATTTCTTTTGATGTCACGCCGGTTTCAACGTACAAATTCATTGAATAGATAATGTAACTCTTATAAATAAGAACCATATTAAATTACTAAATTTTATATGCTGTGTAATTCTCACTTTTCAATTATTTTTTCTTTCGAAATGGCTATTTTTTGTTAACTTCCATCCAGTTTTTAAGAGCTAGAATAGCGTCAGAATCCATTTTCGGGCACGCAATTTTCTACAAATTTTCCAGGGGAGACCCCCCAATCCTCCGGTAAGGAGGGCCCCATCGTGAGCCTTAGACGAGAGCCCCCAATCACCCCAGACCGCCCCTGATCATTCGAAAATTTCATGAATATGGCGTACGAATTCGTTCCCCGGACTAACCTCCTTGAGTTACTTAATCCCGATCGGGCCTCGCCTCTCCGTGGGGTCGTTTCCCCTCCCCTCGTTCGCTTCGCCCACCCAACTTCCCCTCCCGTTCCTCCTGAACCCACCCTACCCCCACCCACGCGATTTTCATAACTTTCTGGGCCGCAACTTTCACAAGTGGACTCACTCACTCACTCGCCGCTATAGAAAAAGAAAGAACTCGAATTCAACTCGCTGCTCCAATAAATGGGCCGTATTAATTCGTGTCATACGCACCGGCTGCTCGTGTGGGAGAAAACTCTCGCTTTATCGTGCGCGTCAAAGCACGATTTTGGAGGCGATTATTTTTCTTTCACCCGTATCCGGTGACGGGAAAAGTTTGGCAAAATATAATCGAGCTCCATTAAAATAATGCTGTCATATTAATAATTAATTACATCTAAAAATCGCTCTTTGAAAAAGTAATCAGTAGGAGTACAATTGCCGTCATTTTTAATTACTTGCACATGATGGAATCAATTTTATCAAACTGGGAGAACGTGCAAAAGAGCATTTTAATTATTACTTAATGTTATTGGATGAAACAATAATTAAAATGTTTGCTTTAGGCACCTCAGGAATAAATGAGATTGTTCCCCAAACATTTTCACTTGTGTATTGGGTAATTGGAGCTGAAACAGCCTTTGATCATCGCGCATGGGATTCAAATTTTCGTTTTCGATTACTAATATATAGCGGTTACTCAAATATTACGATTTATCGCACGAGATCTGGAGTAGAGGTTGCAAATAAAAATTATTAAAAAAAAAGAATAAAAGTAAAAATTTCCAAAGATGTAATCGTTTACTGTAATTCCATTACTTTTACTTCGGTAAATCACATCACTTGCCGAATATTGTCAAGATAGAAGGGGTACGAAACGAGTATACTAGAGGGATTTGCCATATTGGGATACTGATACGTTGGTCATATTGCAAATAAGTTTATGGTAGGTATGTGATATCTGTGGGAATGAGTGCAGTACCCCCGAATGGAAATTTGAACTTTATAATTGAAATTATGTTTACTCAGTTCCTCTGAATCCTCCTCTCTTTTAATGTTTACAATATGCAACTCAGCATATAACATTTACATTCCATACCATGGAGAAAGGAAAAATAACTGGAGTACCGAGCGCGAGCTGACATAGGTATCTGTACTACTAGGCCCAAGTACTTATGTTCTTAATAACGGCGGGCATGTAAACTAAAGCATGCGGTTAAATTCCATGCAAAAATGCGTCGTATTTCACTCTCTCATATAGCATTTCTGCACCTATTTCGCGTACGGTGACTTCATTAAGTTGCAATGCCTAGTTTACGGTATTTTGTTAAATCTTTATCTGAATCTCCACATTACGTCTTTTTTTATTTCTAATCTCTCCTAGTTCTTAATATTTTATTTCCTCCTATCTTACCGTCCATCTCAATGTCGAGGATTAGCTGTTTCCATGGAAAAATACCCTAAGGATCGATGCAACTTGTTGATGGGTGGTACTAATTGGTATTTAAAGAGGGTGACCGAGAGGTGACTGTTGAGTTTATTTTCACTCTTCATGAAAGGAAGGGTGTAGAGAAATCCCGTGTTAGACTACTGCCGCCTGTGAAAAAATACTTGAGTGGACTACGACTTAGCGTCCTAAATGACGGACGGTTTGTTGTACTCGAGGTGTTCTCTCTCTCGAGGCAAGCTTGGATCAGGATTCCCCTAAAATATTCGTCATCGTCAGAATTAAAATTATGCCTGAGGAATATGGATTTTTTCTTACCGTATTTGTGGTTCACACGATTTAAATCTGAGATACATGAGGTTATTAAAGCATATTTTGAATTTTTTATGAAAGTGTAATGTACTTCTTCGTTAAAGAAAGTGACCAGTATCGGTCGGGAAATGTTGGGGCCACCCAAAAATTGACGCGGCGACATAGCCCAAAAGTTTTTATTTAACATGACACGTACTTCGTTTCTCGTATAAACCTCTCTATGGTGTCCTGTATGCCACCGTGGTGCGCTTGGTGCTAATCGGTAAGGAAATCATGGACCTCAAAATTAGCACCAGTGGTGCCCAGACTTCCCTCGATTACAACTTTCTGCTTATGCTTTACTTTCATTGTATCTACCGTCTGTATCAATTTCTGTGCTGTAAAGGGGAGATAGAGGAAAAAGATGAAACTCTAGAAGCGCTAATCAACTTCCGTTGCTTTGCAAGAGTCGGCGCGAGGAGAGAAGCGGGATGTTTCGCTCCGCGGAATCGCAAGCACGCGATCCGAGACTACGACAGCGTATAAGGAAATAAGGAAGAAAGTGAAAGTGGGCTTCGTCATAGTAGTTTGAAACCTCATGTTGAGATAAGGACGCTTTTCCCAGACTCAGAGCGGAGAGAACTGCTCCCCAGTTTTCATGAGAGTAGTTAAAAGAGGGAAATTAAAACAATTTTCAGTTTGAGATGTTATAGAATGGCATTAAATTGGGAACACCGTTTGACGTAATAGCTGTTGGCTTAAAGCCGTGGATTTCGGAAAGTGAATGAGATTGAGATTGTTTTTATGCATTTAAATACCTAGTGGCTTAATATTAAGGCGATAGGAGTATAAGGAAATATCAGCGCAAGAAAATCGCTACAAAGAATTTATTATTGTTACAATTTTTTTGGACTGGTCTCGCGGCTGCGCTCACGGTTCAATTTTGAGCTTTAAACTAAAACATTTTCTCTAGCTAAGAACTAATATCTATTAAGTAAATTTGTGCATTTTTAGTTAATATTAAAATTTTAAATCGTATCAGTTGTAACTGGGGCTCAAAAAATGGCGCAAGAACTCGGGAGCACAGCTATTGCGTGATAAAATTTGATCTGTGTTTAGTACAGACCCGTAACTTCATTAACGGTAAAAAAGATGCTGATGCGCCAAGTTAAGTACTCAAAATAAGTGTTGAGCAATTATTATAGAAAAAATGGCTATGAGACTAAATTTATTCATCCCCTTTGAGCAATTTCAGGCTTAAAAAATGTTATCGTTTATTTCTCCAAGCAAAATATTCACGGCCGCAATGAAAAGCTGAGGAAACTGACAAATCGTATAAGTTACCGAGGAATGAAAGTGCTAGGACTTTCACATTTATTCACTGGTTTCACTTGAGCTAATTTGGGGGCGTAACATGATGGCATTTCTTAACATTCTTTCATCTACGAAATCGCAGCGGATCCTTGTTCAAGTGTGTGAAAATCTTTGGATTTGGAGGACGTATTGTGAAAGTCCTGACCCTCTTCCCCCCTCAATTATCTTGGAATTGATTGAATACAGCCTTCCTCAACTTGGCTCGAGTTACACGAAATTTCTTGTCTTCTAACGCATCCTCACGACTCGCAGATAGCATTCATTGAGTATTTGTTCGGTGTGAAAGCACTCATCCGTCTCAAGCGCAATCGAGGACGTCCATCTAATGCAAATGTATAATAAATCAGCTGATGCGTGGCTTAGGTTCTTATTTTTTTAGAAACAAGAGTTTTATATATTAACTTAAAGGTTACCGCCTAAACTGGTCTTGATTTATACTATGCGGTCTTAATTTTTTATTTGTAGATAGTGGCTTATCAATAATAATTAATATATTTATTGCTTCTGAAACCTTGTAATGCGTAGTTAAGCGCCAAAAGGGGGCGTTTTGCCAGAGGGGACTTTAATCCATCTATTATACTCTTAACTTGAGACGAGAAACGAGAATTTATAGCTACTCAGAAACAGAAAAATAGATTTACCATAAGTTTGCTCATTTATTTTAAATTAAGGATTAAAGAATCATCAAATTTCTAATCTAATATGTCTGATATAATTGTTTCATTAGATAAAATGGCTTTGTTTTGAGAAATAATTGGAGCTGATTGCAAAAGCCAGATATTAAAAAAAATATTTTTTATAATTTTTAAATAGCAGAAGATTTTCGTACGATATAGTGTTTTCATACAAAAATTTATCTTTCACTTACATTAAAAAATATTTTTCATGCACACTATATAATCGTATGTGAGGTGATCAAATCCAAACTATTTGTTGATGAATTTAATTTATTGCCCACGGTTTGTTAATGACCGTAATTATCATCATAAACATGCACATTTCAAGATCTAAAAGAAACGTATTACTAATTTCACTACTACGGAATGGAGTGAAAACTAAGAATTTTTCGTTATTTTTTGCCTCTAGAGGAAAATAGTTTGCCGTAAGCCGCCCTTGAAATTCTTTACTGTACTAGCGTGACTTTCACACGGTTTGGAAGGAGAAGAAAGAATACATGACGGAATTTTGCTAATTTCACGTGGTCAATGACTCGACAAAAGCTTAAATGGTTCATTTGTGCCCATTCCCCCTCTCTATTTCGTATTTCTTTTGCCTTTCTTTTCTTGTACGCCCTTCTCTGTCTCTCAACTCTACCTCGACCTGATTGCAGAAAGTTTTCGAAAGCTGCAACTTCATTTGCCTACGCTGCTGTATTTGATGTCCATTTAAATGGAATACAGTCGAGTGGTGAAATTAATCAGTATTTAATTGAGTGCTTACTCACGACTTGGTTGATACCCAAAATGAGCTTATTAATGTTGTGGTGTAATTTAGCAAGAAGTATTAGTTTTTATAAGGCCTAAAGTAATGAATTAAACCCAAAAGTGATCGAATGTGACCATAGGTTGTCGTCAAAAGGAATTTTTTTCCTCTTTTCTGAAAATAAAAATGCCATACGTAAATGAAATCTGCCGCTATGAAAAAATTTAGTTTTTGCAACCCATACTACTCCTCGGATACCATACATGTTTTTTATTGCTGTGAGGGCACTCCGAAAATATTAAAATTTCCTGTGCCCTGATGGATTTTAGTAAGCAATTATGCAAATGGCATTGCTGGAAAAAATGACATAAATTTTCTTGCCTTCTTATTTCTTCTTTTTTGTTGATTTTATTTCAATTTTTGTGCCCACTTCCAATGTAATTACTTATTAATAAGCGAGCTCTCATATTTTTTGTTGCTCTTAACGAGCAAATGGGTTTAAGAACAATAAACATTTATTTTTTCTCCTCCTTTCTAACTATACCTGACCCCCCGAAGTCGACGAATGCTGCAACATTTTTCGCCCACGCCATTTCATTTGAAGGTTGATGACAAATACCACTGAGAGGGAAAGTGCCAAACACCGCACCACCCACTCGGGAAAACGCACAGGATTTTTCCCGATCGAGTTGCTTATTGAGGCGATGACCGCGTAGGTCTGAGATGCCAAGCATGCGAACAAGCTGCGTTGAGCGCGGTAAATGGTATTTGCCTTGACATCATGGGATGACGGTGACATCATAGTTCTTAGCAACCGAGGTACTACAACGTCCTGCATTGGACTTGTACCATTTCTAATACCTTAACCGGCTTTAATCGATACATTTCCATCGAACATTTCTTTAGATTTATCGAAAACTCATTTCGTCTAATTCTGCCTCTCTACGAACGGAATATAGCTCAAGGAAATATTAAGAATGAAATATAAGGTATGATAGAAATTTCGTATTGTCGGATTGCTATTTTATACACCAAGGAAAAGTAAAAAAAAAAAACATTTGGCTTAACGGGGATCCTGAATTTCGTTTTGAGAAGATGGTTTGATAGTTTAATTGGCTAAGACGCCTGACCGGTAACCGGGAAATCCAGGTTCGTATCCCGCTTAACTCCAACATTTTTTCTTAGAGAAATTCATCTTTGGTGAATAAAACTGTGCACCCGTGCCTATGGCTGCGCACCAAGTCACTTATTTCAGACAGTGCAAATTGCTGTTATGGTATATTGTGTGATGTTTTCTAATGGCTTCGCCTGTGAATATTTTAGCTTCTAAGTCAACATCTTACCCATGAATTTTATTCTAAGTGGCTTTGGGCCTCTGTTGAATTTGTTCGATTGAAGTTATTCGCCAATACCGCCAGAGGAGTCTTAAAAGAAAGCAATGCTGGAGAAAGTAGTTTTATCCCGAGGATACCATAAAGGAATACATGACTAGAGGAAAAGTGAATCGGGACGAAGTTTGCGTGGGTAAACGTGAGTAAAAGCTTTGCACGCCTATGCTATGCCTACGTGAAATTCGTGCGTCGAATTTCATGTACACGAACGTGCGCATTACTTAGCGATCTGGTGCAGGGGTACGTTATGAGGGACGTGAGGGTTCCAGTTATTTTTCTATTAGATATGGATAGAAGAATGCTGGAAGTGCGAATAAAATTTTGTGTCTATTGTGTCGAGAAAGAACAGATTATTTTATGGAAAATAACACTTTATTAATATAACTTACAAAATAACTGAAAGGTTCATACAGTGAAGAATGAAGTTATCAGTTATTTTAACGTCAAAGTAAATACCATAGGAGCACTCGACTTGGCTATGCAGAGACCAACACTGAAACTAAGCTACTTAGGAATAAATCGATATTATATTTAGGAAAATAAAAAAAGTAAGTTAGACTAACATTTGAAGATAGCAGCGATTCTGAGCATGATATGTTTTGTCACCTGGACAAAATTTACGTTTAATTAAGTGAAAGTTTCGCGCGGATTGTTAAGATTCAAATAATCTTATCCATGAAATCGGCGAATCAGAATTCTTTTTTTTTACGGAAAGGTCGGAGTGGGAGATGATTGCCTGATTTTCAATCAATCTTACCAGCATGCGTGGAATAGAATTGTCATTCTCTCAATCTTTGAGTTTTTACGTTTTGGCGTGGAAACTTGCTTACCTTTTACATATCATGTTTGTTTACCTTGCTCATTACCATGTTTGCCGGACCTTGCACCCAGGCCTAGTTTTGAAATCAGGTGATTCGGCTACTTTTGGATATTCGGTACTACATTTTGGTATCAGCCAAACTGCAATTTTATCCCTACCATTTCAGGTGTTAGACGTTTCAGCGGGTTCAATCCCAAGGGAAAAAAGCGATTTTCTATTAACGGCAGATTATCTCTCTTATACATATAATGTGTACGTTTGAGGAATGAGCCGCAAGTAAATTATCAAGCTTGTAAATAAGAAAATATAAATAGTGTTATCTCGTAGTAATTTTCTGTAGTTTGGTATTTCACGAAGATGTGATTGAGTTGATTTTAATTCATCGATAGTTCTCACAGCCATAGTATTTCTTTCTGCATTGAATGTGTTGGTATAACTTTGTTTGGAGGTACATGTGAAATGTTAATGGATTAGTGTTTTTAGTAGTTTGCGTCATGACTGTCTGATTATTTGGTTGGAATATGTGTGTAAATGCATCAATATTTGCCCATTTACTACGCCTTGGTCCACTTGGTTATGTGGCATAACCGGAAATTGAAAACCTATAAATTTCGTTTTCAGGTGGTACACTACAGAAATCAATTTTCCGGGGCTCTTCGTTAAATACATAAGTTAAATATCAATTTCTTGAATAAGTATATTCTTCTTGCAACACTTTTCAAGTAGCTCAGTTTTTTCATTAGATTTTTTTTCTGAATATTGAGTAAGTAAGCATTACCTCAGAGTAGGTGTGACTGAAACGGCATACATTCCCCATGGAGAGAAAAAATAGCTGCTAATGGTTCCGGTGATTTCAATTTACCCGAAATGTCCGAGTCATTTCTTACATACGGTAATTATAAAGTTTATAAAAAATCTTTTCTATACAGTTTGAGCCAATTTTAAAGGGCACTCGAAGGAATTTTTCTTTTTTTTCCTTATTGACATTTCGCTATCGTTGAGGATCACGCATTCACTTACAACATATTTTCATGGAAAGGTCTCTCAAATCAGTTTAGTCGTTGATGGTAGTTTGCTTCCATTCACCATTTCTAAGATCGTACTTCTTATCGATTTTTATGAGATTTTAGTGATGGTGATATCATGACTTTATCAAAATTCCCATCCTATAGTCTTCGCTACTCCTTTCCGGTTTACTCAACTCGCTTCTCATCACGGATTTCAACATCTCATTTCCTCTTCCAAACACTTTTCCGCAGGTACCTTTCTGTTGCCTAGCTGATTTTTGTCCCCTATCATTTTGTCTTCCCAACCTTACAAAAATGCCATCGTCTTTGCAAAGAATGCGTTCGTAACCCACAGTGGCGATCTTGAGGCAAGGAATTTATTAGTAATACTTCATGGAGAAGTAAACGTTTCCTGGAAAATTAAGTTTATGAAGTGTGCTTGGGCTTCCTTGAGGTTTATGAAAAAGTCTTTCATGGAATCGCTGGCGGCGATGGAGAATTCAACCCGTTCGGAAGACGGAGAACGCTTCATGATATTTTCCATAATATTTGAGGAGGAATATTTTTACTGGCGATAGTAAAAGCCTTTGAACATTCCAAACAAAAATCCTCGCAGTGTGAAAGGAACTGCCCCCCTTGCCTAGAACGAGTAAAATTCACACGCCTGTAGCTCAGTCTGAGGTGAGCCCTGCCATATTCAACTAATTTCCTTCGAGTGTCTTTTAAAATTGAGTCAAACTGTATAGCAACGTCAAAATAAGTTTTTAATATAAAATTTTGCATTTTCATTCGTAACTAATGAGTTGGAAATTTCAGGTAAATTGAAATCGCTCGACTAGACATTAGTACCAATTTTTTCTCTCCATGAGGAAAGTTTGCCATTTCAGTTACCACCTCCTCTGGTAATACCTACTCACTTAATCAATTATAGGGAAAAAGCCAAAGGAAATAACTAACCTACTTATAAAGTGTTGCGATGGAGAAGTAGGCCGGACAACGCTTCATGATATTTCACATAATATTTGAAGACGAATTCTTGTATTTGCGATAATAAAGGCCTTCGGATGAAACCTTGGGACACTCCAAACAAAAATCCTCGAGGTGCAAGGTTTACTAGGTAAAGAAACTGCCCCCCATTACCCTGCATTAGTGAAATTCACACACCCGTGGCTTAGTTTGGGGCGAGGTCTCCCGTATTTTAACAAAACCAACTTTCGGGTCGATTCATTCAGTGAATGAGTGATCACAAGGAATAAAATAGCCACGACAAAGTATAACCTCTGAACGGGTTCCTTTTCTTAATGAGGTGCTTAGGGTATTTGCCTGTGGTCGCCTGTAAAAAAAATTACACACGAGAGGACAATGCCTTTACATTTGAGCTATCATGGGATCTCTTTCCCAAGGTTTACAAAGGATAGCCGGTGTCTAAAAATGTAATTTCTACGAGTTCTTGAAGAAATTTTGTTCTTTAACTTTTCCTTAATCCACACCTATTTTAGATGGAGAAAAATTCCTAATGTCTCAAGATCTCGTGTCATTATATACGGCGGTCCATTGTCTACGTTGAGTTTTGATGGAGATAAGGAGTTTTGCTATCTTCATCTGTGCAGTCTATATCGTCTCTGATCACAAGATTTCTTTCTTTATAGCCGACTGCTTCAAATATCTCTTCACACCTTCCAAATTCTCTGGTATATTTCTTCCTCTTTCCCCTTTCTTCCACGGCTATCTATCTCGTTTTCGGTAGTACGTCGTCTTTTATTTCCGTTTTTATATCATACTCCCCTGAAGGTTCACACAGTTTCCTAAAATCCTCTTGTACTACGACTCTTACCCTAATGACTTTCCTTCATGCATTTAGTTCACTTTCATAGGCGCTTTCGTGTTTGTTAAAACCTTAACCTGAAGAAGTTTTCTTTATCATAGCCAAAACTATATTTTCCCTTAGATACGACGAAGGTTACTTGATCACTTTATTTCCAAAGTTTGAACTTGACTTTTTGGTATCTTTATTGAGAAAAGAAAGTAACACTGTTATGTTTTAACGTTTCTCCGTACCGATTGATTTGTCCTTTCATTTGAAAATCTATTCTCTTTTTCTGTAGAATGTGATAACTAGTCCTAAGTTTACTGTTTCCTTAAGATCTGTTTCATTATCTCCTTGATTGTTTGGCATTGCGATTCATTAAAGGATATCCTGGAATGTACCGTTTTTCTGTTTACGAGTAGGTGGAACTTTTAGTGTATACATATGTTGTGATGAAATAACATGCATAGTTAATCGACAAAAGCTGCGGTAGCAAGCACCGGATGTAATCCATTTACCAGTTTTTTATTCATAAGACATAATTGTCTGATGAAGACAATCGTCGAAGGACAAGTGGACGAGAAGAACGGCAGAGGAAGGCTTCGAATGTGTTACATAGGACAAGATAGGAAGGATATTAAAGAGTACGCGTACGGAAATATGAAAATATTTGATTATAGGAGGATAAAATGGATCAAATGGAAATGCGTCAAACTGATTCTAGGGTCTATAAATTAGATTATTATTAAGTCTCTTTTCACGTCCAGGGGTAGTATTTCTTTCATCGATAAGATCGTAAATTCCTATCGCCAAACTGAGTGTTATGAATGAAGATGGCTCTGAACAAACAATCTGATTCTCCCCACCTGTCGAACCCGCATATTTACAGTAACTTTGGAGTCATTGTATACATCGCTTGCGACACTATATACTGCCGAGGCCCTTGGTCGCGTAATGAACTGCAAAATCCCTCCGAGAATCGGGTAGTTGTGGTGGCTGAAATGTTGGCTTCCTACCATGTGGTTCCGGTCCCAAATATCGGCGGAGGCGAAGATTTTTCATACTGGCCAATCCCTAATTGAGAGCTTTGTTGAGGGAAATTGAAATGCAGAATACCGTCCGTCGGATAGGATGTTGAGCCGTGGTGACTTCGGCGTCTATCGCTTAGAGCAGGTTAATGCCCACACCGGCTTTTCTTTTCGCCATTCCCTTTCTACCCCTCTTAATGATGCAAATGATCACAGGTGGAGCACACCACCTGCAAATACCGACCTACCTAAAATCATGAATTCGACTATGATTCAAGAGATAACCATAATCCTTCTCCGCTTCATTTTATGAAGCCAAGGCATCAATACTACTGTAAGCGTTGAAATATCCGTCAGCTTCTTTTTCAACTTCCCATTCTACGTTTACATACAGACTTGAACCCTTTTAATTTATCGAAAGATCTTGAGCTATTGTCAAGTAGCAATAAAAACGTCACCTGTGTAAGGTTTGAATCTCAGAAACTTACAGTTCGGCATGCAATCAACCCGGCTACTGGCTTCGACTGGTACCTTAGTTCGTGTAAAATATTTATCCCAATACTATACAAAATATATCCTCTCTCCATCCTTGTAAAAGTGTTAACGATGGACCCAGAGCCAGTTTAAGTAACCCGTCTCTTCGCGTGAGATCATCTTTCGCGATGGAGGCATTGCTCCGACCAGAGCAATAGCTTTGCTCCAGGGCAAGAGATCGAAGTAAACTCTTGTTCACCTCCTGGACAAGTATTTATTTTATATTGATAAATTCGTTGATTCCTATCGCCAAACTGAGTATTTTGTATATCAAAGTGATAGCTTAAGAGTCATTGGCATATTTAGATTAGATCTTCAGGTCGAGCTAAGGTCAATGTAGGGCTAGGTAATTTTGTATTAAGAAACCCCGTCTTATATTATGTTTGAATAAATGTGATATTAATGAAATAAGTAAGTGCGAAAGTAACAGTAGATGAATTGATAATACCAAGGTATAAGTCGCTGGCGGTTGACAGCGTAAGCGCAAATAATTTTTATAATTCTCGGAGAGGATCAGGGGGTAGACTCTTGTCACCGTGGACCCACCCCCCCGAACACCCTGGTTCGAGTCATTGCACATCCTTTGTGACACTGCGTAATTCCGAGGCCCTTGGTCACGTTTTATACGGGATAAATTCCTCTCGTTCACCAGTGCAAAAGGGTGAAGCCATAGCCATCCAGAGGCTCTCGGTCCATCATTCACCCTTCTGTACTGGTAAAGAGTAGCTGACGGAGACTTCGACGCTTGCAGTGGTAGTGAGGCTGTGGGTTCATACAATGGAGTTGAGATGGACTATGCTAATACTCTCGGACGATTATCGAATTCGAAGTTTTAGGTAGGACGGTTATTGTAGGGGATTATACAGCGTAGGACATTTTAAATCAATGGTTTACGAGTTCAGTTTCTTCAATGATCACAAGATAAATTGAAAAGTAACTTTTTTGTATTTCACACAATATTTATTAAATACGCAACCGGTTTTGACCTTTTCAGGCCATTATCAAGAGGTAAACCTACACAAAGTTTACTTTTTCAAGAGATGAATCAAGAGATGAACACAGCAAAGTTTACTTTTTAATCTATCTAGGTCATTTGAAACATTGGCAAGGGTAGGAAAGGTATGGCGGAGAGAAAACCGGCGTCGGCATAGGGTTGCACTAAGCGAAAGACGCCGAAGTCACCACGTCTCCATCCCGCTGCTCATCTTTCGCGATGAAAGCAATGCTTGTTGGAGAGGGCCCGACGGGCAGCGACGGAGCCCCCAGGGCAGAAGTGCACTCTTTTTTTTAAATTTTTTAAGAAGGAGGAAAAAGGGATGGACTGCCGCAATCTTCCATGTTTTTGCTACGCTTCTCCCACTTTACGGCTTACGGAAGAGGCATTCCTGAGGTGACGGTGGAATTCTTCTGCTCTCCGTGAGTGAAATAGGAGGCGAAAAGAAGAGCGAATATGGACGGGAGGGCGGTGGGAAGCGGGAGGGGTTGGGGGAGGAAGGCTGTTTAGAGCCAGATGAGGAAGGGGAGAAGGGGAAAGCTCTCCCTCCCCCCAATTCCACCTCTCCTCTGCCTCTCTACTGGGTGTATCAACCGTTAACGGCAATAGCGTGTGTCGGAGCGAAAGGAGGAGGGTGATGGAGGAGCAGAGGGAGGTCAGGGTGGGGACCAAACAGTAAAGAGATCCGCATCTACATCATCTCAAGGGGCGCACTACCTTGGAGGAAAAAGTAACGCTGGAAAAGTTTAATAGTGGCGCATCCAGGATAGGGGCTAGGAGGGCGAAGAGTGGGGTAACCTGCCAGCAATAGTGGGGGTCCGAACAAAATTACCATTCTATTTAGTGTAAATTGGATATCCAAGAGGGGGTCTATTACCCCCCTAGCCCCACTCTGGGGCTACCTCTGGGTTGTAACATAGCAAAAGCGTGTAAAGTAGGCCCTAAGTTTAGACCTAATTTGTATTTCAATTCGTTAAAGTAGGTAAATATATCGGAAAATGTAACTAAATACTTTTGTAGAAAAGGACAGCCTCCAAAAATATCGTTTTTATCTAGTTTCGATCCAATTGGGGGGGGGGGGGGGGATTACTGAGTCCCTCCACCTATAGATACGCCAATGATAGCATCGATTGGTCCCCTCTTTTCGTGTGAAAACTTCGCATTGCGCCAGACTAGATAGCTTGAGCAATTAAGAACAGGTGTATTTCGGGCCTCAATGGTGGCGGGGCAAATTCCTTGCCTGCCATACAAGAGGTCGCGGGCTCGAGTCCTGCCTGGGCAGGTTACACCTATCCGGAGCACGGATGTTTGTGAACGTTTACTCGTTAAGTTAAAAACCCCGATGCAAAAGACCTATATTGTTGTTTTCGGTAGCAAAGGAGCAAATAAATAAGTTTCAGAACGGCAAGGAAAAAAATTATCTCAGAAGCGCACTATATTTTCGGGTCCCTCAGAAACAACATAATAACTGACAATATGATATATTTTACGGAACGAATATGTGTAGGAATTATTTTTCTCAGAACAATACAATAAAATTGGCGTCAGTGATTCATCTCGAAGTTTGGCTTGCATAGGTGAGGGTAGAGCCCAATCCAAACTGAGCCGTAGGCTTCTGAATGTCACCGATAGATTGTCGACGAGTTTTCTTTGTGGAAACTCATGGTAACAAGAGTAACATACTGGACAACTCTTGAAATTGACGTTTGTATAAACGTTGAAACCTTGGGGTAAAAAGTGTGAAAAATCACCTACTAAGGCTGTTTCTATCTTGTGAATGGCAAACAAGCACAGTAAAGGTGCGTTTACAACGTGTAACATGTTATATAAACCAAGTTACATATAATTTGTTTTACGAAAAAATTGCAAATCCGTGTAACATATTACATGTAACATGTTATACGGATTTGTAACTTTCTCGTAAAACATTTTATATGTAACTTGTTTTATATAAAATGTTACTCAGTGTAAACGCACCTTAAGAGGAGGTCAGTTTCTTTTACCATCGAGCACTTTAGGATTTTATTTGGGTATATCCGCAGGGTTCACCTGGGATTTGAACCCAGGACCTTTCGGTCTGCAGCTTAGCGCTCTACCCACTAGAGTTAGAAAATGAAGGCCTGAAATTAATGTTAGGTTGAACTAAGGTCGCCAAATATCTCAAAACGTGCGCCTATTTTTGTTTTCTCACACGGGTTTACGACTGATGTCCTGACATTTCCCGCTTGTAAGCAAGCCCGAATTGAGGGGCACTATCATAGACAATCGGAATAAATTTTGAATCCAAAACTGATCCACTGAAAATCCTACTGACCCATGCTTATCATGTCAGGGAATACATTAACCGATAATGCTTTTTAAACCAGCTCGATATGAAAGTAAACTTGACCGCCAAAGTCAGTGTTAAAATCATAGGGCGCAAAGACTTTTGAAGGCATTAACGCTTATTCGAATTTATTATATCTAGTGGAAATATTTCAAATAGAAAGGGATAAATTAGGAATCCCTTTGAGGTATTGACTGTCTTTGGATACCTCAACATTAATTACAATATGAATTGAAAAAAGTAAGGTGATACAGTTACACGAACATAATTACATGAAAGATAACAATTTGTTGTTCAGTCTAAACTTGTCGTGCAAACAAAAATAAATTTACTATTAATTGTACTATTAAAAAAATAATTAATTTGGAATTTCTACTCTAAATAACTATTTTGTTACTCTTTTCATAAAATATGATAAAGTATTGCAACCTCTAATACTATCTAACAGTTCAGGAAACAATTTTGGCCCTGCGTAGATAAATGAGCGCTTGGACAGGGTCAAATTCGGCTTGGGCAAATTATACATATTTGTAGATCTTAAGTTGTATTAATTGATTTTTGTTCCTTCTTTAGGTTTATTACCACTTCACAATTTCAGTACTTAGAAAACATAAAGAAGACTGAAATATTTGGCCATGCGTTTTGCCATTCCTGGAGACAGTTATGAAATGTGCTTATCTGATATTTTAGCTTATTTAGGGGCAGCAAGTGGACGATCGCAACAAATTTTGAATCCAAAACGCGCATTTAGTTGGTGCCCGTATTAGATCTTTCCGTGCATAGCCCCATATGCTTGCGGCTGGGCGGAACAGCGTTGAGGTTGCGAAGGGCGCGACCGCCGATCGCGGTTTGCGTGGGAGATGCTACGAAAGGGCTGGAGCTGGCTGAGCAGGAGTGGGAGGAGAAGAAAGGAAAGAGTGACGTATAGCGAGAATGCGAGTGGGAAGGACGCGAGAGAGTGAAGGTGAAGCTGTGGGCCGGGCCGATTTGAATTCGCCGCAGCTCCCGTTAAAGCCGTGATGGACTTTTAGGGAAGCGGGCTGTAGTTGATTAAGGAGTAAGGCAGGTTCGTCCGTTATAGCCGTGAGGATGTTTATTTACTTTTTTTAAGATCCGAAGAGGCGTGGGAAGTTGTATTGAAAGTAAGCGAGATAATTCAGTCATATCCCCCACTGACCCATGTTTATCAAGTCAGGGAAAATATTACCCGATAATGCTTTTTATTAGCTCTTTAGCCTTTTTTAGTTAGCAAGCGATTTTTAGACTAGCTCAATATGAAAGTTAACTTATCCACCAAAGTCAGTGTTAAAATCATAGGGCGCATAGACTTGTGCAATCATGAAAACTTATTCTAATTTATTATATCTACTGGAAATATTTGGGAATATATGTTGTCCTCGGGGGAGACAGTTGTGAAATGTGCTTATCTGTCATTCTTTTAAGAAAAAAAGAGGATCTAAACTAATCAAAGAAAAAGTATGAAGTCATGAATTTGATTTTAGATGAAGCATAGGAAATGGAAAGTAAAATAAATACTATCTATAAAACTTCCGTTCAGAGAAGCGAATCGATGTGAACTTTTTTTATTGAATTAACAGGAAAGATAGTGTCCGTCATCGGTGTTCGATGACTTTTATCGAAATGGGCTGTGGTTGATTAAGGAGTAATGCAGGTTCGTACGTTATAGCCGTGCGTGTGTATTTATTTACTTTTTTATGAGCTCTGAACAGTCGAGGTAGGCGTGGAAAGTTGCATTGAAAGTAAGTGAGGGAGATAATTCAGTCAAATCCCCCACTGACCCATGTTTTTTAAGTCAGGGAAAATATCACCCGATAATACTTTTTAAAACTAGTTCGGTATGAAAGTAAAATGAACCACCGAAGTCAGTTTTAAAAGCATGGTGCGCAAAGCTTCTGCAGATATGAAAGCTTCATCATCATCATTAGTCAACAATCCTAAGATTGGTTTGACGCAGCTCTCCATTTCTCTCTCCTATCCGCTAATCTCTTCATAGCTACATATTTATTCTCTTTTACATCCTTTATAACCTGTCCTATATAACTCATTCGGGGCCGTCCCTTGCCCTTTTTCCCTTCCACTTGTCCTTCAACGATTGTCTTCATCAGACCATCGTGCCTCAAAATGTGGCCAACAAAGTTGTCCCTTCTTCTGCTTAATGTTTTTAGGAGGCTTCTCTTTTCTCCTACTCTCCTTAGCACTTCTGAAAGCTTATTCGTATTTATTATACCTACTGATAACATTTGGGCTTTGGTGGAGAGTGTAGTAAAATGCGCTGATCTGTTATTCATTTTAGGAACAAAGAACGGAATTAACTTAAGTTATGGCAGAGTATGGTGTCATAAATTTGATTTTGAATGAAGCAGGAGGAAATTAAAAGTAAAATAAATACTGTTTATAAAACTTCAATTTATGTAGATAAGCGATCATTTTGAAATTGTGTAGGAAGAGAAATTTACAGGAAAAATCATCTACAGGTCGTCATCGGTGTTGAATAATCCTGGGATTGGATGAATTATTAGTTGGTGCTTTTGCGGCGCATAATGTTCTGTAACTGTTCTTGGGTTTGCTGCCGGTTCAATAACTCCATGACCTCCAACGTTTCGCCACCTAACTTGGGCACCGTCCTCAGGGCAATGAGACTCTCGCTGCCCTCGCTTCCCGAAAGACGGTTCCCGGAATGATATGGAGAAAATATGAATACAATTTTAAGGAATCTTAATGCTTTTTTACGGAATAATGATGCTAAGATAATGAAAGGAATGTGTGGTGATTGAATTCAACAATGGAAAAAGTGCTGATATCGAATCGGTTGAGTATTTACATTTTTAATCAAGTTTATTATGTACTTTGGAAACCCAATCTCTTACGAAAATGCTTTTAGATTTATTTCGTCGAGGACATACATCGGTAATGTTGTATATTTCACTGAATATGGCGTATTTATAAGACATTATATTGAATTAATTCAAGCAATGGTGTGGAGGTTACTGAACCTGAAACTGCGCTACATATCGGAAGCAGGCATTTTTGGATAGTATTGTCCTTCGCGTGACATGATCAGCATATTGTGGCCAATATTTATAGCTGATGAATGCATAATTTCCTGGTGAAGAATTATTGTTAATAGGAGGATGATTTTTGTATGGGAGTAAAATCATTGTTTTGAAGTTATAGGCTCGTTTTGCGACCTAGCATTGTGAATCCACGAAGTAGAAGATGCCCATTTGAAGTTAGGTCGTCGATTATTAATAGAATTGACACATGTTCCTTGAATTGTTGAATGCTCAAAATTCTAAGTTAATCAAAGGGTCAAGGGGATGATAATTTGGTTCATGATCTGCAGAAGCCGAATATCTCTAAGTAAGAAACGAGTTTTATGAGGTAGAGAGTTCTCTAATTTTATGGTTGTACAAGAATTTTCCCTACAGAATTTCGTCACTGTGAGAAAGAAATACGTGCTGTTTTGGGAATTGTGAGGTTTCTTTTGAGGAAAAGTTGGCTTTCTATGTTTTTAATCTTGTTATTTGATTTTAAAATGTAAAGAAACTCAGAATTTTCTCTTTAAATAAAAAAGAGCTTTCGTCTTTGGCAAAAGGGCAACGAAATGTCGGCACTTTTTTTTTAATTTCCGGCTGTTCCATCGTTTTCTTCGAAATGAAACTGATGTAATCCCCAGAATTGAGATTTTATTGAGGAAATAATGTCTTATAAATGAGCAATGCTAAATCGTATCCCCAGTCGGTCGAAAACCTGTTTTACGGTACTATTTTAGCAGCTGGATAGGGCTCATGAATACTGTCTAACGAACATTGACATCCTTGCCTCATTTGGAGATTGTAAATTTTTTATATTAATAATATTAATGCTTCTGGCATTATTCGTTTTGTTAATTACGAGTATTTGACACTGGAAGTGTTGGCGAAGAAAGTGTATATGTATTTTCTGGAGTTGTGATTTCTTTATCTGTGAATGGTGGTTCATATTCAAAATAAGAATGATATTTGAAATATGAGTTTAATTTTAATTGTGACATCGTGGCTTTGAACAATGTGCAACACCTTTTAAATTTACTGATGCTTCGCGCTGTACCGCAATGGATAGTCGCGCGGTTAACGACTGCTAATTTATGGCAACGCTGCATGCAACATTGCCCGGCGCACCTGTTCAGCATCCTTGTCATGGGTGCCCCGCAAGGGCACTGAAGTGCATAAATTCCAGAGAGGACAAATCTAGATAATTCGCATGCGAATAAAGATATAGCCTCGGTAATTATATTAGTATTTTTCATCTAACTGTCGAGGATCGTCAACAACAAAGTATTCAGTATTTCCTTTCCTGTGAATTTCTTTTTATTTGCTCAAAGTTTCTGCGTTCCATCTCGTCCAATTGCGTGCCATCCATAATTATTCCTCTCCTTCGATTTCCATCTTCCTAACCTTCCATGAGTCATCATTAGTCAACAATCCTAAGATTGGTTTGAGCACCTCCTCGTTACTTACACGGTCAATCCATTTTATCTTCACCAGTACCATTTGAAAACAACTCCAACTTCTTAAGTGTTCCAGCAATCCTTTCTCCTGTATCTATCAACAGGCATATGTATGTCATCTCAAGTGCTCTTAACGTCTTCACATTTAATTAACCTTCCATTTCTCTCCATGGCCAGGGTACAATCGGGAATTATTTATTCTCTTAAACCTGTGTTTATCTTCACAAATCCACGCTTTGGATGTGAAACTTTATCAAATATTTTCTTCAAATCCTATATGTCGTCAATCTTATCATAGGCTAGTTAATTGTGATGCTTGAATGTTAAAGTTTGTATGATTCATTTCCGTCGTCTCTGTGCCAAAACATTAAATTTTAAGTCTCTCCAGGTATCTATCGCTCCCCAAGTTAAAGCTAATCGTGCTGGAATCAATGATGCTTGGGATGCAGACACCCTTGGAACATTGATTTTAGGCTGAATATTTGTATTCTTACTTGCCATAGCGGCCAAGGGAGGTATTGGGTCATAATTGTTATTGGCAAAATAACAGGTAATGTTACCAAGGAAGAAGAATGACTCTTAATTGATCCATCGCAATGCCACGGGGTCCCGATTCACCAGTAGAGGATGATGCGTAAGCGAATGACGAACCGTGGGCTGGGATTACAGGGAAACGTCTATGACGACATCCTTCCCCAACTGTGGTGCACGACCAGTAAGCCTTGTCCGTAATCGCTCAGGAATGTCATCCGTTCGCAATGGAGCCCGCAGGAGGTACCATTGCATGGAAAAACATGCGAGAGCTAAATTATTCGCCACGTTACCGCACCGCCTGCCCACTATTTTTTTAACTTCATGAGTGGAATTGAGACGATTTCTTCAAAAATCGGGCTGAGATGAAAGGTTAAGTTGTATCAAATTGTACTCTACTAAGAATTTTTCATTGTAAGATAAATTCTAGGTAGAATCTTGAGAAACAAATCAATGTGAACATTTTGAAGATAAAACTATTCGCCTTGACATAGACTTATTGTACTACATCGCCTTCAAGGTACCACGTTGTACCTTTAAGATGATGTAGAAACATCGAAACCAAGGTCGGAATAAAAGTTTGTAATCGTTGAATATTGCAAGCGTTTATTACAATATGAAAAAATTCGCTCCATCGCGCTTGGTTCTTCCGATTTTATGGACTTATTCCGTTGACTATAATATCCCTAAATCGCAAAGTGGACTTAAGCCAATGTATAGAGCTTCTAAGATCAGAGTAATCGAAAATTTGACGAAGAATAAGTACAAGGGACTCACTAACGCATTAGTTTTTCTTATCGATTTCCTAACAAATTTCCTATCGATTTCAATTAAAATTCAGATAACTGTTACACAATCAAATTTTAGAATGATAGCTATGGTAATAATCTTCGAATGCAAACTATTTCGTAAATGACGTAGTGTTACCGTGAAATATATGCTGTTTAATATACGGAATACATACCCAATCGAGCATGAGCGTGTTTCGTTCTTAGAAAGCGGGACTATCTCGGAACGTATGGCAAGTCGACTTGCGAGGTCCGCTCTCTAGCGAACGCGAAAGAATACCCCATGATGCACCTCAAGGTCACCGGAGAAAAACGAAGTATGTAGGTTGATGGAAAAAACAACGTAAGAAAAACGCCCATCCCCAGACGATCGGCGCTGTATCACGCTCGCCGCCCCAGAAAATATCGAGTAACACAAGCCATCCGCACGGAGAATGAGATGAGTGTTGACATCACCCCAAGTTTGGCACGGGTTTTTCCTTTTTTGTTATTTTATCCATCCCTTAGCTTTTGCATCGAGTTTTACCCCGGCCGCCCAGCGTTTTCCAAGCTTGATAGGCGTAGGTTTTGGTGAGATTGAAAATTCAATATCCTCCAAAAAATCGGAATAAGTAAATTTTGAATATATAGTTTTATCGGGCCCGACTAAAGTATCGCGATGAAATTTCGAGATAACATATCGCATCTCGGTATATAACACCATTTATCTGATTATATTAATTTTTTCGTTTTAGAAACTTTAAATATAGACCCTCTTAAGTTTATAACTTATGTTGTCAGTTCATCTCTTTTATATTCTTATACCTATGTTATTTTAACTAAAATATATCCACCCTTCCCTATATTTCCCCCATAAAAAATTTATTATTTGTCCATTATGAGCTCTCTTGTATTGTATAATCCCATTATGTTATTAAAGGACAACAATAAATCATATTTTTATTATTATTATATAGGATGATGAGTAGGAATATCGGATTATTATCGATGGAATTTTACCGGGCAACGATTTTTAATCGGATGATATATCGCTATATTCGAAATTTTTATACACTTTATCAAACATGTACTTAATACGACTTGTATCGGACAGCCATACATTGCTAGTAGTCAAAACTAAATATCGAATTCACGATATATTTGAATCCCATGATATGTTCCGATATATCGCGGTGGCTTAGTTGGGGGTGCTGTGCTGACGTCGAGGCGGCTCGGTGTGACACAGGTCTTTGCCTTTAAAAGGGAAAAAGACACGCGTTCTGAATCTAGATTTGCCACATAGTTTCGGTGAGCTTGGAAAGAAGCGTAGGTATCAATATGCCACTGGGGCGAAGATGTCGCGGGAAATAAGTCTCGTGAATGCATTTATAGACTCTCTGCTGCTCGCGCATGATGAATATTAATAGCCTATCTTCTATCGCCTTTATGTTTAATTTATCATTCCCTTTTCCCGTGACTTCGGCTGAATTACCTACATTTTTTTATAAGGACTGTTCGCCTCGCAGTCGAGAGTTGACGACAGATGTTCCAGCGTCATTCATTATGTCGTGTTTTTCAATGAAGAGGGATTCCAGCGGTTAATAAAAATGACCAAGGTCGAATTGCGGATTGCTCAAGGTGCAATAAGTAGGAGTGCGTTGTTGAAGTAAACTTGCACACGCAATTCTTTGGTGGAGAGTTAAGTGGGAAAATGAGATAAAATCCAAGTTAGAGTGTGCGTATGATAGAGCAGGAACTGGTTGTTCGAGATGTATAAAATGATTTCTGGCCTTTTTTGTCCCCATCAAATGTATAAGAGACAGTAACAACCGTTACTGCGCCAGTTAAGGTTTTTACCCATTGATTGAATGCGAGATAATTTTGATTGGAGAGCAAGTTTCAATTTAAGAGACTGAAAAATGCCATTGCTCATGGATTTTAATCACGGTTTGACTTTCATTAGATTTTTTTCGCAAAATATTACTACGTTACTTTTTTTTATCAGTACTCTACCTCTTAATGATCAGAACATTGCACTTTGCATTAATGATATTTATTTTTGCATCCATGTTTTAATGATACTTTTTCTAATATGACTGAATTTGTTATAGAACCTCGTTAAATTTGATGTCATAAAATTTTCGGATGCTATAGGAAAGATATTTCACCAAATTATTTTTATTTCCTTGGGTTTTCATGAACTATTTGGAATCTTTGTCATGAACTTATTATTGGGCCTGAGGGAAGAATCTCCACAAACTCTTATTTACTTGAAGATAAATAAATGCCTTGGATATGCAATTTATCAATCTAACCTGCAATGGACGTTCTTGAAATTATAAATCTTGTAGTGAGATCCCTGAGATGCGAAAATCTCTTCGTACGAGCCTTGCTGAGGCTATGATTATTATTGGAGTTAAATTGGATATAAATAGGATTGATAAGTAAAGTGGATTCTACTCTAGAACACCATAGGAATGTATGAAATAACAATGCTATGAAATACTGAGTATTGTCCATGACGAGGATGACAAAAGTGAAGCACCGGCCTATTTCCATATCGGTTAAAAACTCGAAAGAAGTCAGCCCATCTATTTCTCTGTTCATTTCCTCCGATCCGAAGTTCTTTCAGTGACCATTTCTCGTCTAAATTATTGTATCGAGCCAATAAACAGAAGCGATTTTTGTTATTATAGTATCGACTCCCTCCTGCTTCGATGCCAAAAAACTGCGATTGACAGTCCTGTTCCATAATAACTACCATTACAATTGTATCCAGGGTGTTTCAGGAGGAATCTGAAATATTAAAGGAGGTGGGCGATCAATGTTGGGCGGAAAATGTGCGCTCTTTGTGCTTAATTAGACGAGAGCTTTGAAGGAGTATCGACAATACGATTGCGAAATCTCGCCCATTTGAGATGGTTTCAGACAATTATAATCGTACATGCTCGTTCAACATTAATTAATTAATGTCCTTAGAAATCCAGATTATTAAATATAATGTCGAAAAGGTGGGATACCCAGGAAAACCCGTTTTCATGATAACTGCAAGGTGCATTAAAATGTTTCCCTTGTCATAGCGCAGTAAGTAAGGAGTTGCGGCCCCGTTTTTATGGACAAAAATGCTTAAATTATCTCCCCTAACACCACCTTAAACACCTAGTATAATCTGTTGGGTGGAATTGTTGTTCATCACCAACATTTCGAAGGAAAATAGGATTTTCCATGAAGATTATGACAGAATTTGATCTTCTCCTGCTCATTAGCCTTCGTTAAGACTGAACACATCTTAAGAAAATAGACCTTTGCGAGGGACTTGTCACAAATTTTTGTTTGGGAATTTACTCTGTATCATGCTTTGCATGCAAAACATTTATGTCATTGACATAAGGTATTAATTTCCCCTTCTAATGTACTCCCCGTCACTGATTTCTTTCTCTCTCAGATCCATATCGACGTTTCCGCCTCGTGTGAAACCTACGTGTCCCGTCTTCGACATGGCCAGGATGGATACCCGAGGGTAGTGACGCCGGCTGGGTAAATTCTCATGCAATTGAATCTGCACGAATGGGTGTCAATCCATCCTCTGGGTTATTGCCTAGAAAGAGGCCATTTAATGAGTGATTTTAAGAGCGATAGCACTAATTAGTATTTTAAAAGGGTTATGTAATACATTTAAAAGGACTTCGATAAATGTACGAAGTTCACGCGACTTTAGCGTTGATGGATAAACTACATCTTCACCAATTTATACCGGGTAAAATGAGTTAGTAATTTCTTCAATGAAAAACATATTTTTATTTATTTTTGACTGATTCAATTTAAAAAAATAATTTTCAATTAGGTTTGATAAATACCCGGGTATTTTGTATCGTTCTCCGATGCCGATAAATCCCAATTATTTACTTTCACCGCGGAATATTTGGTACGAATACTTGGTTATTTATGGACAAGGTTTATTACCCGGGTAAATACCATTATATTTACACTGATAGAATGGGTATCCTGATTGATAAATATACGGGTATTTTAGATCACTCTCCGATGCCGATTAATCCCAAATATTTACTTTCACCGCGGTATTTTAGGTACGAATACCTAGGTATTCATAATTACGTTTTATTTAATAATTAAATACCCATGATATTTACCCTAATATTATGGGAATTTACCCTGATTGATGAATACACAGGTATTTTATATCACTCTATGATGCCGATCCACTCGTCGTAGTGGGTTCGACGTTTCCGCCTCGTTTGTATCCCACGTTCTGTGATCGTCGCGGGATGGTTGCCCCGGGCGGGCGAGGGGGGCGGCGAGGGCCCGGGGCTACCTGCAACCCCATCCGCCCGCCTCCATTCCGCCCGATCGCCCAGCAGCGTTTTCACCCACAAGCGAGCACGACTCCTTCACACTCCGCGCCACTCTCTCTCTCTCTCTATCTCCTTCTCTCTCTCTCTCTCCGACGAGGAAAGACCTTCACTTCCTATTTGGGAAGCGGGGAGGGACACGGTGCAGCCGCTGAAGAGGTGGGCCGCACTGCTCAGACACACTTTCCGTCGTCGCGAGGAACACGATTTCGTTTTCATTTACCATCGCCACGCAAAGAAAACTCCCTTGAAACAAGGTTTGATTCGTCACCAGGAAACTGCATTTGTTCTCAAGCATTGAAGTGGAAGTTGTTGTACCTGAGGAGGACGCATTGATGCGTCGAAATTAGTCGCTCGGTGAAGTTTAAGAAGTGGACATACAAGACAAATTGTTGATATTATTTCATTTCATTGTGTTCCAAAATATCTCGCCCCATACCGTTGTTTTCAATCATTCGTCACGACGTTATGTTCGAATCTGGCTCCATTCGGTCGATGTAAATGAACACCAATGTTATACTCAGTGCTGGATGGTTCCATACTGAAATGAAAACCATCTTTATCTATTTTCCATAATTTTTATTCTCTTTTTGATCATGTTTTCAGCACCTCGCGCCACCTTTGAGGCACGATTATTACCTTAAACTTCATGAAAACACGTTTTGACAGCTAAGCGTCACCTTCAATTTACTATTGAATAAAATACAACATCTGGTGCACATTTACACTAAATATGTACCACAGTGTCACTGACTTTAGTTGAATTTATCCATTGGTGGAGTTTGGTAACCACGAACATAATGGGTGCAATCACTGTGTACGATTTCTCACTTCGATTATTCACTCCAATCCATGTCGTCCTACACAAGTCGTCGTGTTCATCTTGTATCGATGCGAAAAACTTGCTGAAAACTCGATTTATTCGAAAAAGCTGGCGTCGTCGTGTCTAATCTCCTTTGCACCGAACTCTGTGGTCACGTAGTGGTTATAATCACCGTGGGCGTCGTTTTTATGGACTCACCTAAGACTCCTGCATGTTCCTCCCGCCTTCCCCTGGATGTGTATCCTTCGGTTTTCTTGCCGCGAAGTCCGTTGCGAGCGTTGAAATCACCATTCCTCGTAAGCGACCTCCTTAGCACTGAAGCGGTCGGGGCGGCCGACATCTTCCCCTCTTTCCCCCTCTCTCTGTGGTTCCCCTCCCCTCGTATTCCTCCCTCCTCATACTTCTCCCTTGCCCTAAGTCTCGAGGCCTCTCAGGTGTGCCAAAGCCACCACTTCTCCTCCAGAGCCCGCTCACTTCATAACATCCACCTTACCCCACCCTACGTCCTCCTCCTCCTCACAGACCGCCCCTTCAAGAACTCTCCTCCCCATCCCACTCAGCGTACTCGGAAGCATCCCGCCTCACACCTGTATCGGAGGGAAGAACAGCCTCTTCGCTGGCGTGACGTCACGGTTTCTGGCGCCTCACCCGCGAACATTCGGGTCGGTGATGGTTCACCGGCAGGAGGCTTTGTCTTCTTATTTTTTTTCTTATTGTTTTCAAACCGATAGCAAAATGTCGTTGTTCTCCTCGTGGGTTTTAACTCTTGGACAATGGAACCACCTGTGATGTTTAATTATGTGTACTGAGTAAATATCCAGCTGGTATGATATTTATAAATATAATTTTAACCATGCCCTAAGTAAATTTATTTATTTATTTATCAAATTGTCCACATACAGCATAGTTTGCCATTTTATAGTGGCACAGTATAACAAACTTAAAAAGTACAAGCACAATCAAACATAATAAATTTAAATAAATAACAATGCATTGAAAGTAAGCTTATTGAACTGAGGAGTTTCTATTAAGGTAGGAAAGAGCGCGGTTTGTGAAGGAGTGGTTTGGAAAGGAGAACGGGTCAATGTGATCTGTAAGGGAATTTATGAGGGAAGAGAGGCGGGAGAGGATGGAACGTTTGGTAAATACCTGAAACGAAGGAATTTATGGTTTAATGAGCTCTGGTTTTAATTATACGCTGTCGGTTATAAATGTAATGTCAGGTGATGCGATAATATTTATAATTAAAGAAGGCTTTATCTTGTCTTCTTATTTTTTCTTATCGTTTTCAAAACAATAGCAAAGTGTCGTTCTTCTTCTCGTGGGTTTTAGTTCTTGAACAATGAAACTATCTGATTTGTTTAATGATATGGACTGAGTAAAAACCCAGCTCGTATGGTAGTTATAAGTAGAATTTTAATCGTGCCCTAGGCAAATACCTGAAATGAGGTAATTTATGGTTTAATGAGGTCTGATTTCAGTTATAAGCTGGGGGTTATAAGTATCATGTAAAGTGAGGCGATAATTTTTCTAAATTAAGGAGGATTTGTATTGTCATCTTAATTTTTTTCTTATTGTTTTCAACCCAATGGCAAAATGTCGTTCTTTTCCTCGGACAAATAAACCACCTGTGCTGTTTAGTGATGTGGACTGAGTGAATATCCAGCTGGCATGGTATTTATAAATAGAGTTTTAATCATGCCACAGGTAAATAACTGAAAAGAGGGACATTATTATTTAATGAGCCTTAACTTCAACTATAGACTGGAATTTTAGTTAAATGAAACATTGAAATATTTCCACTGGTCAGGTTTTATTTCACTAATACTAAGAGCTTCCTCCGCATTGTGCCGCAAATCACACATACAAGATATAGGCTATAAAAGTAAGAATCATGTCAGGTGATGCGATTATCACAAAGGCTTTTATACGCACCATTTAGACCGCCTCTGAAAGGAATACTATGCCCTTTTTTTGCGAATTATATATTTCAAACGTGAATGGCATCCGCTCCCATGAAAATTCCTTTACATGCGACCCACATAGCTTTAACATCGCCACTATATTTTTTGGTTATTTATGGGGTCCATTATGGGTTATGGCTATTCTAAAAGTCATGATAAATACCATTTTGTCGTTCGTGGCTTTGCCTGATTGAGGAAGGCGTGTAGAACCCTTTAGGATACCCATCATTGTACAAAATACGGTAGAAATTTAAAATACAACATTTTAATTTTCTTTAGTGGATAGTATAAATTTACTTTTTCTTATCTTACTATCGGGTGTTATTTTTATCATGATGTAAATATTTTCGTCATTTAAAGTGTTTTTGAAACTATAATAAAAGAATTGTCTTGCAGAATTTAGCCTTCAATATATTTCCTCTATTTAATACCGTTATGTGTTGAGTTTTGAAAAATTCACGCGACTAATGGTAAATAAATAATTGAAATACATAAATTAGCCTAAGATTGTCGTAGAAAAATAATTTTGTTTCTCTCTAATTTTATTTATTTTGATGTGCTTTTCAAAATTAGGTGTTAAAATTTCGTCACCAAAACGAAGAATCTCACGCTTTTCAACGAATTTTCAAAACAAAAACCAAGATGGCAAGTTAGAAGATACTGGTTAATAATCCTCGCCGCAATTTTTTCTGGGTTGAAAAATTGTCCAAATTGCCAAGTTTGGAGACTTTCCCGTCTCATGATTGTTTTGTGAAATAGTAATTATTGTGCTCATAAAATGCTTCGTTTCAATTAAAAATTACTGTTTTTTGAATTAATATGTGATTATCAATCATTTTTTGATTTCGAGTGTGAATTTTGCTTGCATAGATCCATTGCCAAGGATATTTAAGAGATGTAAGCACTAATATGTCATTATATTACGGGTATGCTTAAGAAATAATAATTAAGGCTCATCAATTTAGCCCACGAGGCGATACGTTTAACGATGGAGCCAGAAAAGCTATCGGCATTGTTCCCTGCGTGTTAAACCGTCTGGCCTATTTCAAATCGCGATTTTATATCAACAACGCATGAAATGCATTGTATTCCGTCGAATTCCATGAATCAAGATACTGAGACAACTATAGAGCTACCTTTAAGGATTTCCGGCTTCGCGGCACCTCCAAGCTATTCGCTGGCCTTCGTTCGGCAAACAAAGCAAACTTATTATCTCCTGGAGTCAGTCCTTTAGTCTTCCACGCCCATTCAGCAGACTGTGTCGAGGGCGAGTCCCCGGCTTGCGATGCCACCCCGGCGAACAAGCAGAGGTGTGTCTGTCGCTCCATTCTTCCTCCGGCCACATCGGTCAATGCTGATAATGGAATTCTAACCCTTTGTTTAACTCCTCCGTGGGAATCCAACATGGACACCTTCTTCGTCCCTCGGGAACGGTAGATACCGCTGAAATAAATTGATATTGTGTTCACCGATTGAGATATTTTCTCGTTCATTTATTACTTTATTTGACCGATTATCTTCACCCATCCAAGGGATAGAAATCTATGTTATCCTTCTTATGCACGCAATATATATTTCTCTCTTCTGTTGTGACCTTTTTTTTCTCGGGGATTTTGGTGCTGAATTCTGTCTGTCCCTGCTACTGAAGTTTTTACTGCGCTCAGTATTTGTTGCCTAATCAGTCTAGAACATTCTTCACTTTAGATCAGCATATAATTAAATTTGGATGCAGGCATGAATCATAATTTCTTGTGCTTTAATTAATTATGCTCATTAATGCCTGAAATTTAATTAAAATTTATATTTAAGTTTGTGCTCAAAAATATTTCAGAAGTAAAGATCAATTGTATTCGTTTTTTGGTCTGATTATGTATTTCATTTTCCCTCTAAAAAAACGAAACGAAACTTTCCCACGAAACACTACCATTCCGTTATCAATTCAGTGTTACCATTCCTTTGTTTAAAAATCTACTGCTCTTAAAATACTTTTCACTCAATGGATCTTAAAAGGTTTGAATCCTTTTCTTAGACCTGCTCTGAAAACTGGTAATAAATTATTTTAATAATAGCTAAATTAGACTGCGGTTTGATTTCGTGGCATGGCGATTATTCTCGGCAGTCAGATATACATTCATTTTGGGAACGGGAAATTGTATATCGGTGTAGGCTGTGGCAACAGGAGACCCAGTGTCGAATGGAGTAACGAGATCGTTGATTATTTTCACTACTTGCCTCGGTAAACGAATGGAAATTGCTCAGAAAAAACCAAGAAATTAAAAGACCACCAAATCGTCTAAAATGTCCCTTGTATCTGGTTTTCCTTTCACTTTTCACAGTCCGCATCTCGACTTCCTCCGTTTTAAGTTCAACGTTTAAATGCTCGCCAATTGTCGGAAAGGCGTGCCCAAAGACTAATGCAATGGAAAGGACTGTGACTTGGCAGTTTAAATCAAGAATCGAAGTAGAACAGATCTTTGAGAAGTCTTAAGTGATATGAGAGTACGTCATTTTCTTCGTTTCTCGAGTCTTTCTGCATTAATTTTGATGTAATTCAACTACTAAATGCCAAGTACAAGTGGATACACTAATCGACTTAGCTTTCCTATTTTTAGTCTGTCATTACCAGGGACTATACTTTATACCATACAATGTAGAGTCAATTCTATATACTAATCAAATCGATGAGAGAAGAAGTTATGTTTGAAAAAAAGTAATTTCAGTGTGAGGAATACTAGAAACTATTTTTGCAGTTTAATTTATCATTAAATCATCGTTTTTAGCTACAACAATTATATTAATTTAGTTATGGACATGTGTTTATGTCAAGAGGTTAACAAGTTAAACTGTATGAATTGAAATGGCTGAATCTAAGCATTGGAATGCGCGAAAATTTGAGGGCGGATTTGGCCTTTTGAAAAAGCAGTTGTTTCCCGTAAAAATACTCAGGAACGCAGTTTTTCATGTATGTACTGTCTTAATTGTAAACTTTCAGTGAGTTTCGTGTAAATATTAATAAACGGAATTCCTCAGTTGAAAGTAATGGGCCATTTTTTCGAGTGTATAAAAATGACTGTTGACTGCTTCTCTGTTTGGAATTTAAGGAGCGCAAGGAAAGGAAAATTCGCCTTATCTGGGCATGCGGCATCACAATGCTGTTTACCTGTGCTATTGTGCTCGTATCTCAGCCTCTGTTTTCGCTTCGATCCGTGCCGGAAGCCCGATCATGTTTGGCATCACGTAAGGTTGAGTAATAGGAATACCTCCCTACCGCGCGCTCCGCCTGCACCTGTTCACGGAAAATCGATTAAATCGGTTCCCTGAATTTCAAATTCAATTTTTTAAATCTCCTCGCTTGTATTTTTGTTGAGGTTAGCCAACTACCCTACTCCATTGAAATTTCAGGCCAATAGCTATTAGTTACGCATCGTGAGGAGAACTGGAAATAATGTGGAGTTAATTGCGAGATCAATCCCCGCTTTCCGTTACTGGATGAAAACTGTTTTCCGTGCGCAATGCACACCAGAGCAAGTCCAAAACAAGTTCACCACCTGCAGAGATAAGTAAAAGAACTTGCTTGACACACTTTTGAAGTCTTCTATAATGTTTCCACTATGACTCCACGGTAAATCTTACGATGAAAAATTATTTAACATCAGTTTGAATTCTTGCATTTCGAGTTGGTAGCTTAACTTTTTGAAGGCTAATCACTCAAGAGATTGTTTTCTACAACTGTATACCCACGAATCGGAATATTACTTATCAGTTACACTAATTTAATGCAATATAGTCGTATATGGGTCTGAGATCGTAAAAAATAGATAATTGAAGTAAAATATGGACCATTTAAATTATCGATGTTGAACTATACTGATGAGAAATAAAATAATTGTGAAATCGAGAAATCCTTGCTTGAGGTTCAAAGGGATGATGTTCATTTTTGGAATTTTTACGTATCAATGCACATGCAGGTGCCTTAATGAAAGTTCACCACATGCTAGCCCGTATTGATTTGGTGAGACAAAGTATGTTGTGCTGTTTTACATCGTGGAATACTTTTGCAGTTTTTCGAGTTCTCTTTTATTAGCCAGGGTAAAGTTTTACATTATTTTCTCCCTGTTAACTAATACTCTCTTTTATGACTAATGTTGACTTATTTACGCTTTTGTATTACCTACTGTTTTCATCTAATTATCAGTTGTAAGGAAGACTTAGAATTTCATTTGCATAATCTATGATTATCTTCATGTTCTACATTTGAATACCTAGCAGTAGGTAATAAACATGTGGGGATTTGTATATCCTTATAAAATCAATTAATGAATTGTTCTTATGAATTCTTTGGATTATGGTGTTGGAATAATTTTATATGAGACGCATTTTAGCCATTAAAATTTGATATAATGGCTTATTTTTGTTAATATTGAGTCCGAATAAGACTAATTCCTTTCTACTTAATTTTCGTCTGATGCTTTCATTTAAATTACTCAACAAAAGGCGAGTAGAGTGCAATAAAAGATGACCTGGCGTGGGGAGACGAGCTACTTAAGATGCTCTGGGTCCATCGCTCGCACTTTTGCATGGGTGAAGGGGAGAAACTTTTGGTACGGTATGTAGAGGTGAATATTATACGCGAATTTATGTACCATTCGAAGCTAGTAGCCGGGTTGATTTAGCGCCGACCTGTATGTTTATAGCATTCAAACCTTACGCAGGGCTCGTCTGTTCTGCTATTTTCAATAGTTTTAGATCTTAAAGTGTGATATATTTCATAGGGGTTGTGCTCAAGTCTGTTTTTAAACGCAGAGTGAAAATGTAAAAGAGAAGTTAACGGAGACTTCAACGTATGCAGTGGTGTTGAAGCTGTGGCATTCTAGGTTGTTGTTGGTACTCTCGAATCATGGTCAAATTCATGGTTTTAGGCTGGTCGGTATTAGGAGGAGATGACCTACAGCTATAGTCAATTGATCCATAGGAAAGGAAGGGCGGATCGAAAACCAGCGTCGTCATCAGCATGCTCTTAATGATGTGTTTCGAGGATTGGAAGAAGTGCTGGCACAAGTGCATGATATCTAATGGAGACTATTTCGAATGTGACTCCAGTATTGTGGATGAATAAATAAATAATGAGAAAGCAAATAATATTCCCATTATTTTCTCAACATATTTCGTTACACCACCACTGGCTGGACCGTAGCGAATACGGATACCGCGAGTAAGGTGAAGTGCGATGATTTACTGAAAAAAAACTGGTAATTTTTTATTTCCCTTCCCGATACGGACAATTTTGGAAAACTGAAGCTTTATAGCATCAATCGTCTCATCAATTTTTTGTGAAATTTTTGGGAAATTCAATGAATAGCGGCGAACGTTATGAGGATTAAATTTTAAGTGATATAAAATACGGTACGGATGAATTGCTCGCGGCACCCAAAACAGACGAGGAGAAAGAAAGGCTCGATCGCAAATATTATTATGGTATCATGAATGAAAAGGGCGATGTGTACTAAGTAAAAGATAATAGGAATACTGGGAACATGACCATGAGCATCTGCCGGAAGAGGAAAAAAAAATAGATTAGAAAGGTTGAAGATGCACCTCAATTATCACTTCTTACGCTCCAACGAATTTTCATCTGTGTACGTGCGCGGATAAAAATTTGGAATAATTGAATGCAATCACATCTGTAGTAAGAATATTTTTTCTTGATCATAGAAAATATTATTACTCTTAGTCCTTAGTCATCTGGAGCTTTGCATGTTTTCACTTGATGTCTTACGGTGGCTGGTTGGTTGGCTGTCAATCAATCAATCAATCAATGACTGGCTGATCAGCTCTTAAGAGGACGCATCGCTGTCGCCCGACCGGCGTTCTTAGTGACACTATGCTCGTTAATAGCTTGATCTATCATCTTGAAATTATTAGGGTAAATAAAACTGGCAGTGCCAACCTGCCTGTTCCACAGCCAGGTTGAGACTGCTCCGCTACTTGCCTTGTCACCTATCGTTGTGGCTCTGTAGCCTGTCGTAGTGTTGCACCTGCTACTGGTTGCGATAGTTTTGTAAAAGAGAACCACTGCAGTGGGTCGACAGGAATTAATTGTGGTTTGCCACTGTTTGTCTCCCGTTTAGTGTACAGGATGCTTTTGGTCCGTTTTTGTCCGCAACTTTACGGAATGATGAGCTACAGAGCTGGAACCATGTCTAAAATGTGCGTGCGGAGATTTTGCGTCGAACACACCAAACTCCATCAATTAAGGGACTGAGATAGACCCTAAAGTGTGACTGCGCAAAATGCAGACAGGCTGACACGCTTCAAACTTAATGTATATAGATAGGCCCTTTCAAAAATTTTCTGCATCTTAATTAGAAAATATTGGCTTAGTATTAACTTTGATATTTAAGATTTGAGATATAGTTAAATGCTGAAAAAGGTCTATTAGATCTTCCCTGATCATTTCAAGGTATAGACGCAATTTTTAGGCAGGATATTCGCCAAAAAAACAAAATACGATCAAGAGGGAGGTAAGTAGACGTACTCTGAAGTACCCCTCTAACGTTTTAATCATTACGTTCTCTTTTCTGTGTCTGTTCAAGCATGACCTTTTTACCTTGGTCCCTGGTATATTTAAAGAACGTCTGGATGACACTTTCACTTCGCTGTCAATTTTATTTGACTTTTCCACATCCACATTTTTTTCCTCTCGAAAGTCTTTGAGTTTCCTATCTGCTTAGAAAGGTTAGCTACCTTGGACCAATAGTAACCTTATCTCGTCGGAACGGAATCGTTACTTTTCGTCATTGAAATCAGTCCTATTACTGTCTCTTCGCGTATGTTGGCTAACATGGTCCTAAATTTAATCGAAGAAGGAGCTTCTAATATAGCTACTTCTCCATTACTAAGAGACTCCCTGAGAGATTTCATATTTTCTTATGACCTTTTTACTCGGTTGGTGCTAATTTTGCTGGCCCTGAATGCACAGATTTTGAAAGTTCCTACTTAAGAATATTTCCGCCTTACGAAATCGAGAAATGAATGTGTCGAAAATGAATGTTTATGAAATTCGTATTTTCGATCCTTTTGAAGCTTTCATTTTGTGTTGAAAACTCAATTTCCCTCGGTATTATGCAACTAAAATACGTTTACAGCGTAGTTTATCGTTCGTAAATACATTAAAAATAAAAATTCATACTCTTAACCTGTTTCGAGGACATTACCGATGTCACCCTTGTAGCTTCTTGGATTTTTGATTGGCTACGCGTATTTCAGCACCCTGTTACCATTTTTTTCAGTGATGTTGGCTCTTAATATAAAAATAAAAAATAGTATGAATTATTTTTTGTTCGAATTATCTTAATTGCTTTTTTCGGCCTAAAATTTTTTATAACATTTTCTTGATAAAAATGTAAATCGATAATAAGTCTTAATCTTTTTTATTCATCATTAACTAGTTGACCACCCGGCGTGGCTGGGGAAGGATAGTACCCAGAGAAGTGGGAAACTCTGAACCCACCCCCCTAATATATCCCACGGTTGACTCAAAATTGAAGTAATACAGTGAGCGGACGATGCCGAACTGTAAACAATGGTAAAAACGGTTTCTGTATGCCGCCCTCGGGATCAGCTTTTACCCCGTTCCATAGTTCCACTGATCGTTGTGTATCCATACGTACGTAGATTAAAAAATTCGTGTGCACGCATACCCTAGCAACAAGATTTACCGAGAAGATTTATAGGCAAGTGTAGTATCCTATGAGTTATGTTTTCCCTTTGATCGTGTCAAGACATGTGCCTACCCAGCAGGATGCCCAACCGCAAAAATTGTATGATGCGATGTAACAAATAGTAATAAGAAAACGACCCGAAGGATGCATCAGACGCAACCGGAAGTAGCACTAAGGGATTTGAGAGCATGAGATGCACCTATGTACTGATTTTGGTTTCAATCCGTGCAGCCTTATGGAAACGCATAGCGGACAGACAAAGAGACAAACTCTTTTATTTTTATAGATTAGTTCAGCTACCAGGCTGTATGCATGTAAGAATAATTGAGCCTCAAAATTTCAGCAATTTTAATTGAATTTAATTTGTCGTGTTGAAAAATTTGAATTTCATGATGAAAGGGCCGATATATTTGGTATTTAAAGAAGGGTATTTGAAATTACAATTAAATTTTGATTTGAAAATAATTCTTGAGTAAGTCATATTTGTTTATCTGAAATATTTGAAATTTTCAAATATTTGAGTTTCAGAGTGAAAGAGTTGAATAGAGCCTCTTATTTTAAGAAGGTTATTTGAAATTATATTTGCATTATGTATTGAAAAAATAGTTGGAGTAATTCATAATTTGTACCTGAAATGCAATTTTTTTAGAGTAATTTGTATTTTGAATCAAATATACAATTGAAATCTAAATAACCAAGCTCTGATTTACACGAAAATTGTAAATATCCATTTGAAATGTTTCCAAATTGAATCTTAATTTACCAAATTGAATCTTATCCAAATATTTTAGAATCAAAGTAAATTCTTTGATGTGAAGCTAATAAAAATGAATAGATTGTTTCTGATTGAGTTCAAGAGTAAAATAACAGGATTATATATGACCTTCAAAAAAAAAAAAAATTACCCACAGTGTATGGATATACTTTATGAGTGTCGGTGATGGTGAAAATTCTCAAATAGGTCATTGTCAATTGACTTAACACATAAAAGAGCGATTGCCTGATTTCACATTTTGCTTCATTTTTCGATGTATTTAAATTCTCAAAATTGGAATATTTTTATTTTTTTGTATCAAAGAATCCCAACATGCTGGTGCATCCAATGGAACTCAGCTCGATTTGAGTCCATCCGATTTGGTATAATTTGCATATATATAATCTAGCTTTATGTAATACTTATTATTAATTTTCTTAGGACGTGATCACTGGTATTATTTCTGCTGATTATGATGAAAAAAGTGATTGAAAGAACATGGTACAGTAATTGTATGTACCTGAAAATGCATGCTAAACTCTGCATCTCCCATGAGATGAGCCAGCAAATCGCAATCTTGGTATCAAATCAATGATTTCGAGTTCACATCTTGGAATGGTGACATGATAGATTAAAAAATAAATGTTTCAACCTTTTCAGGTCATTATCAACTGGTAGCATAACCTCATATTTTCTGTAACTTCATAATAATGATCTGAATAGGTCGAAACCATTAGAGTTTTCAATAAATACTGTGTGGAATATAGCAATGTTTATTTTTGAGTCTTTCGCATATTTGGGTCAAGTAGTAGAGAAAACTCTTTTGTTAAGGTGAATTTATGATCGTCTCTTCTTAACTGTTTCCTCAAAGGAGAGAGAGTTTCCCTCATACGCCTCCGCTAAAAAAAATGGTCTTCATCTTCCTTATTTACGAATCATAATGGATGTTGGAGGGGAGGGGAGGAACACAAACGCACCCCTCAGAAAGTTTTTGAGAAAATAGAGAAACCGTGGCCATGGAAGTGATTTTCCATCAATGCACAATTGTGCGAAAAATCCACAGAGAAAAAATCATTCGCCTTGACCGGGATTCGAACCCGGATCCCTCGATTTCCGGCCGAGTGCTTTAGCCAGTTAAGCTACCGAGGCGTCATTCATCCCTGTGGAAATTATTTATTAGTTAATTATTTAATTGATTATTTAGTTATCACCGTGGCTAGTCCCGGTATACTTAAAATTCGATTTTCCATCATTTTAACAGTTATGTATATGATGCTTATGCATCGAGAATGCATTTCATGTCTGCTAATGTTTTTTTAATTCAACCTTTTGTCGGGTGCAATGGATTTAACAGGCTCAGCACGACTGTTTTTTCATTTCTCCGTTCCACTAGGCAGCATACACCCTTGAAGCTCATAGTAGCTGTTTCTTTTGATATGCTCTATGCAGCCTTTTACTTTTCACCTTTATGCCAACAGATCAGTGGTGGATTATTTAGCATGGTTAAAAAAAAATAATGACACAATAAAGCAAAATGAAAGCAGTTATCAAAATAAAAAACTCTGATCTTATGGAATGCACATGCTAAAATACATTACGTCCAGCTGTCCACAAGAGGACACGACAATATCATGATACATAATTGCCTAAAGAGTACGTCAAATCGCACCCTGCTGGATTGGTCTGGGCTGTATGATGGCATGTTAAGGGGTACTCGCCTAGAAAATAAGACATTATTTAAGTGTTCGTTTACATTAATAATGGTGCTTTAAACTTTAAAGGTGTACCACTGAGCCATGGTAAGAGTTAATAATATTTTTTCATGTCTGTGCCTGTGTCCTGAGCTCTCTGTTTCTCAATATATTATTTTTAAAGGTTATTAACTTCTTCTGGGTCTGTTTTGTTATGGCCTATGCCTTCACTATATAAATGAACTAGCTGTATTGTGACTATACTATATAAAAGAACTAGCTGTATTGTGACTGTGTAGCGTGTATATTCTTATTTTTATATTTCTTGACAGGAGTTAATTTTTCAATAATTTTGATAGGCTCCAGTTACATCTATAAGCTGCATTTTAGCTCATTTTTGTCTTTTCTTTATCAGATCTTCTTATGTGCGTATCTTCTCCTTCAATGTTTTTCTAAGGTCATTAAAAAATAGTGCCAATTTTGTATGGGTGTTGCATACCATCCAGGCCATAAGTTAAAACTTTGCTTAAGTTCATAAGGTAAAACTTTGTCTGTCCATGATCGATAATTGCTTTTGTCACTTCAATGGTATCATCCAGATTCAGATTTATATAAGGAACAGCACACGTGCTTTTTATTGGTAAATCGCACACAAAAACAATTGAGTCTATGCATAAGAGTGCAAAAAATAAGACATTCAAAAGAAAAACAACCAATGCCACATGCAGGCAGGAATTCTACGATATTTCTATAACACCTAGTGATTAGATACATTTCACTAACTTAGTTTTTGGGATAGCCTATTTGAAAGCATCTGCTACCGTTTCTTCGGAACTCAGTTACCATTTATCAATTTGTATTTTGAGCTGAGCACCACCAACAAAACAATGCCTCGCATCATTATGTTTGGTTCTCTGATGGTATCGCTGGTTTTCACTCAAATTCTGTGCAGAGATGTTATCAAAATACACAAAATTTACAATAAAATTATCCATGAAATAAATCTCATAATAATAATAATAATAACAACATATTCATCTTTTACTCCATAAAACATTATTTAAGTACAAATAATTCGAAGCTTTAGGCAGTCTACCTCACAGCCTCAAAACTACCTTCCCTAAATAAATACATAGATCCCATTACTGGTGATATTATACTACATGTATTGAAAATTTCCCAACATATATATTTGCACAATTTTACAATGCATCAAGCTATATTATATGTACACTTAACATTGTTAGTTACAATTTGGAATATAATATGAGTTCCAAATCAAATACAGTACTCCGATTTTATTTATGGTTAGTATCATTTCTTTAGCAGCTTAGGTTTTTAGGTTTTCTCTTTTGTAATCTGGAAATTTAAAATACTCTGGTATATCATCTAATAGTTTAGGTCCTAAGTAAACAAAGGACCTATTAAATAATGTTAGGTTTGGTTTTGGAGTAATTGCGCATCGCTTCCTACTTTTAAAATATTCATCACTTCCGGTACTAGTGGGAATATTGCAATTTTTATTATGTATACATTTATGCATGTTTCATAAAAGCAGGCCTTCTTTAGCTGCTTCATACATAAAGCAGGAATACCTCTGCGACCGATTGTGAACACTATCGACTCACCGACGTATAATTTGGCCCGCTATATATCCAGAGACATTCAGTCTTTTATTGGGAGTACCGAATCCTACGTTAAAAACTCAAGCCATTTCATCGAGCTACTAAAGGATTTAAGAACATCAGAGAATGATATTCTGGTCAGTTTTGACGTTGTGAGTCTTTTTACTAAAGTTCCGGTTAATGATTCAGTTCTGATTTTAAGGGAACTAACTCAGAAAGGGCTCCCTAATTATGTACCCGATCTCGCAGAATTATGCCTCAAAAACAGCTATCTACGCTACGACGGAGAAATATATTCCCAAGTAGAGGGAGCTGCTATGGGATCCCCTCTCTCTCCGGTCATAGCTAACCTCTTCATGGAGAAGTTTGAAGCCGATGCTCTTTCATCAAGTGAATATCAACCGGTATGCTGGCTCCGATACGTTGATGACACTTTTGTTATTTGCCCACACGGGAAAGAGTCTCTTGAATATTTCCATGAACACCTGAATAATATTCATGATAACATCAAGTTCACTAAAGAAATCGAAGAAGATGGCTCTTTACCGTTTCTTGATGTTCTAGTAAGTAAAAGGCAAGACGGAAGCTTGGGACATTCGGTCTTTAGGAAGAAGACCCACACAGATAGGTACCTACTTAAACGCGGCATCACACCATCACCCACGTCAGAAGTCCTGCGTTATCAAGACCTTAAGACATAGAGCCCTTGCCGTTTCTGATGAAGATAGCATGGAAAGTGAAATGGAACATCTTATTTCTATTTTAAAAGGAAACGGATATGCTAATTCATTCATTAGGAGAGCTTTAAGGGAAGTCAAGGCCCCGATGGAGAAAACAAAACCAAGTGCTTTTGCAGTTCTGCCTTACATATCAGGAACAACGGACCGGATTGCTCGCATCCTTGGAAAAGCCAACGTTGAAACCAGGTTTGGCACGTTGAGGAAGATCGTAGACCTACTTCCATCCGTCATTGATGCTATTCCCCCATTACAAATGGAAGGTATATATGAGATTCCGTGTTCATGTGGGTCTAGTTACATCGGACAGACCAAACGGAAGATAGTGACAAGGCTGAAAGAGCATGAAAGGGCGCTGAAGGCAAGGCAATGGGAAACTTCAGCTGTCGCCGATCATTTTATGTCGGGGCCAGGACACAAGATCCTCCTGGATGAGGCCAAAGCCATTGCAAGAAAATCTGCATATTATCCACGGCTTATTAGAGAGGCGATAGAAATTTCTAAACGACCTATGAATTTTAACAGGGATGATGGATATAATTTAAGCCATGTGTGGAAGAGATACATTTCGAAAATTTAATAACAATATTCCACTTTTCATCTTCCTTTTTATAGTAGATGTTTTAAAGAAGTTGGCTTTTATTTTATTTTTATTTACTTTTTTAAATACCTTGACAACAATGGACCAGTTTTTCCAACGGTATGATAGGTGTTTATATTTTCATTCTCCTGACGACGTTCCCAGTAGGTGGAACGAAACGTTGAGTTAAATATTAAGCACGCAGACGTACACCCGAAAATGAATTATAATAGTGCATCTAATCGCTGCGAAAACCTTAAAACTAAAATAATGGGCCATTTTCACAGAAAGTGCATCGAGGTATGTCACTGTGCACCTCTGCTTATTATTATTCTTGCCTGCTGAAAGCATTTGGTTGATAACCAATCTTCTCTGTTTTTTAAAAATCAATTTGTCTATTAAATTTTGGGAAAAACCATTTAGATTTTAGTTATTTGGCTGCATAGGGAGAGATAGCTAAAATTCCTAAACCACCTGTTAAACCAAAACTACTGTATTAAGTTCACTATGGAGATGGACGAGGGCTACTATATATTTTTAAATGCCCTGGTGGTAAATAATATGAAGTTGATGCTGAATGTGACTGAACCTAATTATGCTGTCATACTTTACAAAAAATTATTATTTTTAGATGTACTTGGCAGGAGCATGTAATACAGACATGTTATCACCAATTCACTTTAAATTTTTCCATGAAGGGGTGAGAGCAATGCCATTATTCACAGCCATCAGGCGTATCCGCTGGCCAAGCAGAAAGGCTTTTTGGTTTCAAATGGCCCCACTTAACAAATTTGATGATCTCTGGATAACCATTTGGCCTGGAAAAGTGTTTTGTCTGAAAACATTTCCATCAAGATTTCACCGTCAGGAAAGTACCCTGGAGAGTATAAAATACTGTTCCTAGAAGCACTACAGAAGGTCTTTGTAAGGCAATAGAATCTTGAGTGTTCTCAAGATTCTATTGCCTTACAAAGACCTCCAACTTAGAGTTCATTTAAAATATCTTTGCAACTGAGAGGAAGGCCCAAGTTTTTCTTGGGAAGAGGCTGGAGGGGACGTGACGTTCTGAAAGCTAACCACCAGTGAGAAATGGGTGGTGGAATCCACGTGGAACCCACGTGAAAATTACGTTGGAGATTAGGTGGAAATGTAACATAGATATAAGTGTTTTTGGTTGTGGAATCAAGGTGGAAATTTGGTGGAATCAATGTGGAAATTTGGTGGAATCAACGTGGAATCCACGTGGAAATTTGGTGGAAAAATTAAAACAGCAGTAGGTGCTGTCCTAAAACCATTAAAACCTTGACCACTCTATATCTAAACCAAATACCCAGCAGCTAATGTCCTTCCTTATACAATTCCAAACAAAATGCCTCTACTGAATAAGCAGGAAATTCAGAATTCTTCCCTAACCATGTGAAGATAGTTCTTCATGATGAAAGCAAATGTGCATGGCAATGCTTTGGTTCATCTCATGAATTTTTAAATTAAAAATATTGCATAGATGAGAAAAAGGATTGGCATAGCATAAAATATCTTGTAATAGCTTCCAGACATTTTGTAGGCATCTGAATGTTCCCTTTTCTGATATGTACAAGATATCTTGAGAAGATATTTTCTAGATAATCATATTTGAATTGGACCCACAGGGAAAATTCAGGATAAATGACTCGAATGTAATATTTCGGTATAAGATATGTTTATTTTTCAACTGACAGCCTGATGGTGGAGCAGGAGGTGATGGAATAACATCTTCTGGAAATTCTTCCTGAATATTGGAAACTCTCTTCCTTTCGCTTCTTTCTAATTAGGACTTCCTCCTCTGATTCTAAATTTGAAGTTTCCAAAGCAGCTTACAATTTATTTAATTTCTGAAAGGAGTAGTGCAACATTATCAATTAATGTTGATTCAGTGTCTTGCAGTATAGGTCTTGAGGAGTTTTCAATTCAAGTTTTTGCCTTCCTTCATCAAGTTTAAAGTATACTGGGACTAGCCGCGGTGATAACTTTTTCGCACGATTCCTTCATCAAGGCTATGAATGAATATGGGTAGGTACATAACTGTGATACATAAAAGGTTATGGCAATTTTTGTTACGATAGTAAAAATATTTTGTTGTAAATTAATGAAAAAGAAAAGACTAGAATTTTGACATACCTTTTATTCCACTGAATTGGATTTGTTTATTGATGGTAACTAAGCTGAGCAAGTTCGTAGTTACCTATCAATTTTGATTAATTAAATAATAATAAATTTTGCTTGAATTGTCGATGTCTGCTCTTTCATCTCAAAGATTTTAATTTTTTTGAAAAATGCATCATTTATTTAAATAATCTTTTTGTGAAATTACTTTCAGTACCTATCTAAAATTCCAGAAATTTAGAAGGCTAAGTAGTAATCATACTTTCATATAAAATAGATGTATTTCTAGACATCTAGTAGATATTAAAAATATCCAAGACATTGCAGACTTGCTCCAGATATCTAGAAGATATTTTGTGCTATGCAGGTGATATTTTGTGATGTGGGGAAGGAAATTTAAAATATTTATAAAATAGAACTATAAAATGAATGAATAGTTTAATAGTGAAGTTGCAGCAGGAGCTAGTGTAGTGGATATAAAAAAGTAAAATCTGCCTATTATACAAAAGCTTGATAACCCGCTGATTCTATTTTAAACATAATACTAATCCTGCCTTTCCATGAATTACATATAAATAGAATGTGTGATGCATTTTCACATAACTAGCATGGTTTCAGGATGATAAATGACGCAATGTCACCAGAGAGTTAAGTTCCACGAATTAGAAATTCCGTTAAATATTTTATACTAATCACCACACCACTTGAAATCAATGTGGATTCCACGTGGGTTCCACGTTGATTTGTGGTGGATTCAACGTTGATTTGTGGTGGATTCAACGTTAATTTGTGGTGGATTCCACAATCCACCATGATGCCACCACCCATTGCTCATTGGGATTGTGTATATTCATGGTCTACATCGCACTTTCATCGGTTTAAGTTACTTGTACACTGGAAATAGATATTTCATGTGTCTACGATTTATTGTGTGCTCTCATGGCTGCCTTTCCACAAATTATATAAAATAGAATGTGCGATACATTTTCACAAAACTAGCGTGGTTTCAGGATGATAAATGATGCAATGTCACCTGAGAGTTGAGTTCCACAAATAAGAAATTCTGTTAAACATTTTATGCTAATCACCACCAATCCACTTGAAATCAACGTGGATTCCACGTGGGTCCAACCACTCAATATCCACCACCACCATATAACCACGAGTCAACGTGGATTCCACATGGGTTCCACGTGGATTCCGCCACCCATTTCTCACTGGGAAAAATGCAATAGGGAGAGCCTAGCCTATGGGAAATTTAATCGCCTTTAGGCCTGCGTGTTATATGCTTTGTGAGTAAGTTAGTTGTGTTGCCTGGTGAGGGGAGGGTTTTTGATGAAGCTTCTCATTTCCATTCATGCAAAAAGCCAATTGAGAAAACATGGGAACGCCTGCCATTCCCTGTCCCCATCCATCATCCCTAGTGTCGCAGGTTCCACCTCATGCTGCGACACCGCTAAAAATATTTAGAGCTTGCATGAGTGAGCCAGTCACAAAGATATTTGAAAAGGATCATAGTGTGGGTGCCAAAAGTAAACGATGATAGTGTCTGCTGAATAGATTGATAGTGAGTTAGTTGCTAAATTGGGCAAAGATAGAGAGTACTCTAGATTGACTCACAGAAGAAATACCTTAGTGAGAAGAGGGCTACACATTCAGGGAGGGAGATCATCTATGCCATTGCAAAACTCAATGCATTTGACTGACATAATATTTGAAATTTGAAGATGCAGAGCTGATATCCCTAGAAAAACTCCTTTCCTAGATAATCGGGAGGCGGAACTCTTTAGATCCCTTTATGTGCCTGCAATGACTGCTATGTCATCGGCAAATAATGGCAAGCTAATTTCATCCTTGTGGATTTTCACTCTTGGTGTTTTTCTTTTGTATAATTTTTAGATTTTCTGATGATAAGGGATGGCCCCAAATGAGTTACATAGGACAGGTTATAAAGGATGTAAAAGAGAAGAAATACGTCACTATGAAAAGATTAGTGGATGGGAGAGAGGAATGGAGAGCTGTGACAAACCAATCTTAGGATTGTTGGCTAATGATGATAATGATGAACATTAAAAAGTACTGGGGACAGTACATCCTTGTTGCGCTCCTTTTCTTATTCTAGCTTCTTGCTGCTCAGTCCAGATTTGACCACAGATACTTGGTTTTATATAAATTATGGATTATTCTCTGGTTGGCATAGAACACTCCATGTGCTCTAGGAGATAGAGCATCGTATTCCAATCCACATATTAAAAAGCCCTCTCTGTGTCCACCGTATTTGTTGGTGTCAGTTTGTTCTCCTCTATTCTCTTCTCTGCAAGCATCCTAAGGGCCAATGTGGCTTCCCTAGCACCCTTGCTTTTCCTAAATCTGAATTGGTCTTCATCCAGAAACTCCTCTGCTTTCTGTTCAATTCTCCTGTTGATGATGCTAGTCAATATCCTCAAGGGGTGAGTTGTCAAGCTTATGGTTTTAAAATCCTTGCTTTTTTTAGCTCTCTACTTTCAGGGGATTAGTATATCGATGGTCCTACCAATCCAGATGCTTAGTTTATTATACGGTCCTTTATTGCTGTGTCAAATTTGGATCTAAAAATTTTGATGATCAACTTCTACTTTTTCTTTCGAAGAATTGGTTTGCAAATTTTCTCCAATAGTTCCTTATTTTTATGCGATGAAGTTGGCCTTCTTCAGTTTACGCAATCAAGAGACATGTATTACATTTTCCAGAATGTGTGTGTGGAGTTGCTGCAACTCTTCTGGATAATAAGCTGATGTTCTCGCCTAACAGCAAAAGGGGATAAGAGGAAGAAGAAGAAGTTCTCTGATAATAATTCTCCTGCCTTTCCCATGCTGTGTTACAATTGTTAATGTAAATTCTACCATGCCTGCAGTGTTATGAGTTAAGCTGCTATAACCACTAATGTCTCCACCTTCACCAACATGAAGGAGGGCTGTGCCCCCTCCCCCAGGTTTGAACACATAATTTGTGGCAGCCTCCTGTAGCAAAGGCTTCTTCATAGGCGTATCATTCCTATGGAGAGAATTTTATAGTATGAAAAAATTGGAATTCTATCACTGGAGAAGGTCAGGGTAAAAGAATAAACAGAGAATATAGATTAGGTAATGGAAATGAAAGAGGAGAATGATTACTCGAATTCTGCACAAAATACAGGAGAATGGTTGCTTATTTAAAAATCATAACCTAACCAAAGAAGACTGGCTTCTTCATGAACTTTGGTATCATTTAAATGGCCCACCTTATCCAAGGATTGACCATTAACCCCTCAGATTTTCATTGCTTTATGTCCAGGATTACTCATTGAATGAATTAAGTTGGGTTTTTATTGAAGCCAGTGTAACACCAGCGATGGCAATGGGTTTGTTTGAAGGGAGGAAGGGAACCAAGGGTAATGACAGACAGACAAACAGCGGATAGCGTTTATTGTCTTTACTCGATTACATCCCATGCATGACTGCCGTATGCCAACAGTACCTCGGTGTCTCGGCTTACCCCTACTGACATTCTCTGAAGCCCTCATTGGCTCCCGATGTCAACAGTACATCATGCATCTATGTACAAAGTTTGCTGCTGACTCTGAAGGTGAGAAGGAGGTACAGAAATACAAGTGAAAAGGGGGAAAGTGGCTGGGAGTGGATGGAAGAAGGAATGCCTATTTGCAGGCAGAGGTGCATCTCGGGGACAGGAAGGGAAAAGTTCAGGCAAAAAGCAATGAAAATGAAGTCAAAGGCTGGTCAGCAATATTAAACCAGTATATGTAGGTATGTACTACCATTAGTGGTTATGCATGGATGCCTTTTATCTCTAATTTAATTTATTTCATCAATGGATTAATTCCACGATTGAGAATTAAGAGATGATTAATTTTATTTAAAGTATTATTTCCATGTTTATCAAAATAAAAATGATTATTTGATTAGCTACATTTTGATAAATCTCATGGGAGGACACATTTTCCATGTAAATGTTAGCCTTTATCTATTGATTCTTGGATAAATTTAATTGGAATTATTCTTTTGTCAAAATACAATCTTTGATTCTAGCTTTTTTTTACAAGTCTGGCACAATTCCCCTCTTTTCCTGAAAGCACATATGCTTTACCCTACTGTCACATACCTGTCTTCTCCTTTCCTGTGTCTGAATCGTTACCAACCAAGCATCTTCAATTCAACTCTTTTACTTTTATTTTCTTTCAGCATAGTCTGCTCCACCAGTCCATCTTCAATGCATATTTCAGTTCCGCTGGCAAGTACCAATCATATGTAAAGGCTTCATCAACAGAGTGTGTAGGAAAAATATTCTCTATTACATGACATGATTTTTTTTAAAACATCAGATGGCTTACTGGAAACATTGCCGAGACGATGGCAAGATTGCAGCCGAAAATATAGCTAATCAAGAAACTCTATTGTGCCTCTATTGGATGGGGAACATTGGAAATTCAGCTAGGAAATTGAGATATAAGGTCTACTGAGATATAAGTTCATACTGCTCTACTAAAAAGTAAGCGATTTTGAGATTGGCCCTTTCAGCACCAAGCCACAGAATTTATTTCATAGCTCTACAACATGTGCTTTGATAGGCTTGCAATCATAATCTGGTACTGATTTGTGAATGAAAAACTTTGCTGTTTCTACAATTTGGAACTTTATTTTCCCTACTAGTTTTTCGATACACTGTATCATATTCATAGGACTAGCAGTACAAGTAGTGTCGTTGTGGGTTATATACCAAAAAGGGGGAAGAGTGGAAGGGGTGGGAAGGGGATAGGGGTGGAGTAGTGGAAGTGAGGGAATATGGAAAGCCCTAGGAAGGGGGGGAGAGGAAAGGGAAAGGAAGCGTACTAGCGTTAGGGTTAGCGTTATGGGAATTTTTCGGGTGCAAAATTGGGATGTCCAGGAGGGGGGAGTGGAATGGGAAAAGGTGGTCTTTAGTGATGGGCTCTTTCTTCTTGACTATTCTTAAAATTTCCAGTTGCTCCCTGATGTCCATTTGTAACCCTTTCTTCACACGGTGCAGCAACTCCAGGGTGAAATCCGCCAGATGTCCTTCTTCAATGAGGTGGGAGGCAAACTGGGACATCCCCGTTTTCTTGAAGTAGTCTCGTCTGTGTTCTTCGCCTCTAAGCTAGGTTAGGCTTCGGCTCTAAGCTGGCTAGGTTTCTCCCCGTTTGTCCCACATACTGGCGTCACAATCACTGCATTTTAGTTGGTAAACCCCACTATGGAGGGCTGGGTTTATGGAGTCTTTGATGGGTGGAAGCAAGCTTTTTAGATTCCTGTTATTGTAATAAGCCGGATGAATGTTCATTTCTTTGAGATTGGCCCTTTCAGCACCAACATCAACCCACAGAATTTATTTCACAGCTCTGCAACACGTGCTTTGATTGGATTGCAATCATTATATGGTACTTTATGATGATTGCAAGCCAATCGAACCCCATTTTGTAGAGCTGTGAAATAAATTCTGTGGCTTGGTGCTCAAAGGGACAATTAAAAAATCGCTTGCTCTTCAGTAGAGCAGTATGAACTTAATGGAAAATTCAACCTTATTTTCAATTGAAGCTAAAATAGTTATCTACTTGTAATTTTCAGAAAAATGTTTTAATTATAATCCCGTGAACTATTATGTTTTTTATATGTTTTTATTTTTGTAGATTTTTTTTAGCTTTCAATAATTTGTTGTAACAATGGCCCTAAAACTGCTATAACTTTCTTTTTTCCTATTTTTTTCAAACATTGACCCTTTTTACTCTGTATAGACCCCAATTTTTAAAGTAATATGGAGGTATAATGACACAAGTATTAATTTTTGACATTGGTCCTTTTAGCACAAAGCCGCGGAATTTAAGTGGGCAGTACTTTGTTTATCATTTCATTTATGAAAGTTACGCGGTGGGCGGAAATCGAAAAAAACTGGCCAAAACCCAATTTTTTTACCATTTTTTATTGATCCAAAAGTTACGTAGTATTGTTCTAGAATGCATAGATACCCAAATAAATTAACTCAATTTTATTTATTTATGTTCGTAATATGTATGTCATCCTTCAAAAAGTGAAAAAAATCGCGTAAGTCCAAAACTACATTTTTTGCAAAATATCTCAATGTTTGTTAACCTGGTGTTCGGACCTAACAAAAATATTGTACTATTGGCGAAAATATAACGCTAGTATATGTATATACTAGATAGTATTAAGCTATGATTCTTCGAATATATCACTTTCCAAACGAGCATCATACATGAATAAAAAATGAAATGCTTTCCGCTAAAATTTTAACTAAATCAGAGATAAACTTACTAATTTCCGCTTATCTCCGAGGAGGTATTTTCTTGAACAGTGAGAGAGATATTTATTCTATGTAGCGGGACAATAAAATCATGCGCAAAATTGCAACTTTCTAATTTTTTTGTGGTAAACCAATTCGAAGTCGGGCGGTTCTCGCGCCCAGTGACCGGCAATACACATGGTAGGCGCACGGGAACTTGGCGTGATATGCGTAGCAGTCCGTTTGAGAGACTGGATTTTCCCTAAATCTTGAGTGAATTGCATTCAAGTACGTATCATTTGCGGTGCCTTTATGGAATGTAACATCTTCTGACGGTTTTACCCTTTGATATTTGCTTGGATGCCACGTTCGGACTCCAATAAACCTAACGGTTCGTGCGCCTTTGTCCTCCGCGGCTGCCCCTTTACGTATCCAGATTTGTTCTTTTCCTTTGAAAATGTGCACATTTTTCCATTCAATAAATAGGAGTTTCCCATAATATAGCCGTCTTAGCTATTGTCTCGCTTATTTCTAGCCGAGTGCTCAACATCAGTCTCCCTTAAGCATTCCTTGTCGAAGTTTATGTCGAAGGACAGTGACAGTGTAGTTGCCCACTGGGTTGACATTAGTTCATAGGCGGGCCATAGGGAGATGAGGAGATCCTTACTTTGGGATGAGAGAGGGGAAAGGTTTTGTTCTATATAAGTGGAAGGGTCATATTCGTGCGATCATGCCCATACGAGTACAGCTAATTAAAATATATGCCATTAATTAAGAAATTTTCTAAGTTTTTAAAAGTTTCTTTGCATTTTATTACCGGGTATCGTATAAAAAATGTGAGTATTCGATCTGTGTGGTTTACCTCGACAATTTTAGACATGACTGGTGCAGAATCGGCTGGAAAAACTATTTAAATCACGACATTTATCGCCGAAATAGCGTAAAAAGAGGGTATGTGGTGCGGGTTGCCTACAATCAACCTAAATGGCCCTGGCACCACCGCAGGATGTCAACCTTCAGGAACAAATTTTTTTGTATGCTCATTTGGTACTTCGGGCTACATTTTGACATGTATCAAACTTTGAATTTCGAAAAAAAGTTGTTTGATGACCACCCCTATTGCCCAGTTTTGGATAAAACGAAAATGACTCACCATGATTTTCATAGTATGGTCTTGGCAAATAGAAGGGGATTCATGAAGCAGAAGAAATAATTCGTGTTAGAAGTTTCACCCAAAAAGGCTATTTTTGGGCGAGAAATTAAAAACTTTTCTCGTAGCCTTATTAAATTTTTCATCAATGTTTTCGAAATTGTGACGAGTTCTCCAGAGTGAATGATTTCTGAATTTGAATAAAATTTGGCTAAAAAAGTCATTAACACTTCCTGCCACTCTATTAAAATGTATTCGAGTTGGTAAAATTATTAATTGACAATCCTAAGATAGTGCAATGATAAATCCTTTTCTAGGAATTTCGAACGACCTTATTACCCACTTCTCAGTAATTTTGAGAATTGTATCGGCTGGAATTCTAGGAAGTGATACGATTTTCTCAGCTTACTGTCTTAAAACATCTAACTTGTACGAAAAACTTTATCTATGGTATCACATACCACCAACTTTTTAACAAACTTTAACAAATTTTTAATACATGGAGCGGGACCATTCTTTCTCTTGGGAAGATGCATTGGAAGCCCGGCCAAAGGATATAAGAAGATATCGCGAAAAAAATTCCAGAAAATTGTCTAGTATTGCAACAAAGGATGACCTTTTCCATTGGTTTCGGCTTACATTAGATTCTTTTATTTAATGTTCTGCTGGAGTTCACCGTAGAGTAATAAATTAACAGAGGACGTGAAAATCTTCTGGTGATGTAAGAAAATATTTTGAAAGATGTTTAAAGGTGAGGAATCTTCATTCGCTTACTCAAAATAGGAGTTTAAGCCATTGTTTATGAGGAATTAACAGTAAAAATATTCCTTAAGGTATTTTTTATATTATATCGCTTCAGTTATCAAAATTTCAAGTTTAAACACCCAACAGCAATTTTTAATCATTAACTACCCTTTACGCAGGTATTTGATGGCTTTAACGTTGTTATCTGTGGAAGAAAATCTATCTTTCCGTTGATATTACCGGGGAAAAAAATCAGCGCCCCTGGAATAGATGATTCCCGTATCACTTAGCCTTATTTTTTCATCGCTCTCCTTAACAAAATTGTGGAATAAATCATCCTAAATAAGTTTCTTTGCATCTTTAAAATACACAATATGCGAATTCCCATTAATTTAGCTAAAATTATGACTACAGCGAGTTTTGGCCAGCTTTATTCGATTTCCGTCCACTGCGGCGTTTTTTTCTCACCGCGAGAAAACAGCTACGTCCCACGGGTGACGTGAATACAAATATGTATAGGGTAGAGAAATGGTTGTGACTGAAAATAATAATAAACTTCCAGGGCGTTGTATACTCAAAATGCCTTCTCTAATCGCTCCAAATACATTATTCCTGCAAAAATTACCATCGAATTGTGATGAGCGGAACTGTGATTTTCCAATCACTTCGTTACCTGTGACTGCAACTCATCAGTAAATGTGATTCTTAACTGTGATTGCGATCACCGTGGAGAATCACTCTTAAAAGTCAGCCATGATTTGTGGCACTGCTATTCCTGTTACTTTGTCCAGTGCCAATGGATGACCTCTAGGCAAATGGAACGAATAAACTTATTGAAAATTCGAAAATCAGGCAAAATATTTTTTGAGGGAACAGTTCTGATTCTGAGTTTATATTGCGATAATTAAGTAAATTTTATATGGTAAAGGAATTGATAAGTGGAAACCATTAGCATCCCGTCGGCATTTTTTAAAAACATATTTTCAAACCATCATGATTCAAACCGTTAGCTGTGTATTTCGTAAAGAATGTCAAGAATTTCTTAAAATATGAATAAGACATTCTTTATTATACTGTTGGTAGTTGGTAGCAGCCGAAGCTATCGTCACCGTATTCACAGTTGCAGTGATTTCGAGTATTTGGTGACTAAGTCACTGGCAGTGATCGGCTACTTCTCTTCAAGCACAGTTAGTGATGCATCGCTCATCACTACCATCGAAGAGCCACGAAATTTTTAGCAAGTCTATAGACGACTCATGTCCGTAATAAAGCCAACTTTTTCTGGAGAGATATCGTGGAACACCATATCAAATGATAAACACACGATGCGATACGATATTGTTGTTTATCATTTCATTTATGCTAGTATGCGGAGTTGTTTCTCAGCGCAGGATAACAGCTACGTCTCACGAGCGGCTTAAATACATATTATATAGGGTAGAGAATTGTGAAAGGGGGGGGGGTGCGTTTGAGAGGTTCCTCTCACAGTCGCGTTAAGAGATCCCAGTCATTAGCAAACGGGACGCCGAAGACTGCAGAAGGGAGGGTGGGATTTGTTGGGCGGGAGAGATAGAGAGAGATGGCTTGGATGGATTGGGTTGCTTGGTGATCGAGTGCTTTTCGGTGGCGCCACCGCCGCCGCGGGTTTTCGGGCGGAGGGAATGTTGTGTGTGGGGGGTGGCGGGAGGTGTGCGAAGGAGATTGATTGCTCCTTCTCTTGAGAGACGGGGGAGACGCCCGTCTTTTCTTACTCCTCTCCACATCCTACCCTCCTTTTAACCTCCGGCGTCCTTAATACATACGTCCCTCCCCAAGGCCCACACCCAATACCCTCATCCACCTTTCCCTTTAGGCCCTGGCTCCTTCCTTCGCCTCCATCAACATCCTTATCTCTCTTTTTTCCGCTGTCATTCGAATATCAAAGTGTGGAAACAGTGCCAGGACTGTGGGCAAGATAGGGAGTTCAGTGACCGGGTAAACCGGGGTAATCGGGAATTGTGCATGAATTTTTATTCCTTGGAATTATGCATGAATTATTCATGAATGTTTGGTCCGACCTGGAATTTCAAAATCTTTTATTTCAATTTCATTTCGCACAAAATTTTGCCATTACAACACCCGTTTTCTGCCCAATTTTATGCACATGTATGCATTACAAAGTATTGATTACATTTTAGATTGCACATTATGAAAACATACATTGATATATTTTTAGGGGTCGGGTTGGTGTGGTGGCTAGAGTGTTGGATTACCATCCTGTGGGCTCGGGTTCAAATCCCGGCGTTTGCAGAGAATTTTCAGACTGCCCGATCCTGCTTGAATGTTGTGCGGAGGACATTTCAAGCGCAACAGTCCGTCCGTCGGATGGGACGTTAAGCCGTGTTCCCCTAGGCGCCTTTCGTTAAGAGCAGGTTAATGCCGACGCCGCGCGCCGGGTTACTCTCCAACCTTCCTTACCTACCCTTCCCTCATGGTGCAAATGGCCTCAGCTGTCGGTCGCCTCCTCTAAATACCACCATACCTTGATCTATGTAGCACTTTAAAATATGAAGAGTGTCTTGGGGGTACCAAGTGAGACATTCGTAAATTAAGTGTAAAATTTCTATTACTCTGTGTAAGAATTTAACTTAGGAACGTAAAATAATACATAATAACATTATATAATATTGTTTAAAAGTATTGAAGTAATTTTGAGCGTTTTAAAATTCTCATCAATCGCAGTGTTCACTTAAGATTAGCGTGGTATTTTTTAAAAATTTCCCTGGAATTATGCATGAACTTCTCTGCTTTGATTGGCTCGACACCCTGTAAGAGTAATTACGCTGGAAAATATATCACGTTTTCTCGTTGTCTTCCGTGGCGTTCTTGATTCGTCGATCCCTCCTTGTTCTGGGTTTTCATTACGTTGTTTGTCATAGGTTGGTGATAGTCAGAGTCCTCTAGACTGCATTCTCAACACTACTCCCTTATTTTTTTCTATTATATGGCAATATAGAGGACTCTGATGACAGTTTCACCGGGATTCCACCTGGCGTCTTCTGGTCGAAGTGCCAATGTCGGCATTTTCGCTCCCTCGTTCCGCGCTGATGGGCTGTGATTGGCCGGTTTCTGGAACACTCTCTTCCAAGCATTTGATAATATCCGTCTTCCTTGTTAACATTTCTTGGCGTTTTTGTGATTTTGATCGACTCCCTTATCTTTTCTCACTCCCCTCCACATCCTCCTCTCCTTATAACTTCCGGCGTCCTTCATACATACGTCCCTCCCCAAGGCCCTCACCCAATACTCTCATCCATCTTTTCCTTTAGGCCCTGGCTCCTTCTTCCTTTCTTCGTTTGTCGAGCAAAAACCTCACCTCTCTTTTTCCGCTGTCAATCGCTCATCAAAATATGGAAACGGTGTCAGGACTGTGGGTAAGATCAGTAATGCAGGAAAATATTTCACGTCGTTGGCTGCAATTCTGGGTGTTGCCATTGTAATGATTTACTCGAGTTGATTTTGCGCACGACTAATAACAATCAGCAGTTCGTTTGCAGGTTTCCGCGGCAACGAATGGATGACGTCTACATTTTCAGACCGCGTCCGAGTATGTTGTTGAATAATAGGGTGCCTCGCTAAAATGCAATATTTGCTCTGAGCTAAAGACATTGTATTTTCGGATACTGTTTCTTCCCACCGGGTGAAGGAAAAGACAAGAATGGAAACAGATATAAAACTAAAGGACTAGGAAAAACTTCTAGGTACTACTCGTACACTAAAATGACCCTTTTAGTTGCCTTTGAGGAGACAGTGTATGGCATAATTGGGGAACCTCCTACAATTGTGACTACCCTTGGCATTTTCAGACATAATTTCCACTTTTTTGGGTGGAAAAATTCTATTTAGCGTCCTTTGATGCATGTGTAGAGTAAAATGAGGCGGCGTGTTGCGGGTTGACTACCCCACAAAATTGCTTTCGGGGACACGATTGAAGGTCATTTTATCGATAATCAAACGCAATATAGCTGATATATTTGGTATAAAAATCAAATTAACTCCAGAGTCATACTCCATCGCAAAAAAGTGTGCTCGCTTAAACCAAATTTAAATTATAATAATTTTTATCGTTTTTCACTAAAAATTTCGAAATTTTAAGGCTAATTGGCGAACAAAAGATATTAATTGACTTGGAAAAAATCGTATTTGTAATATCCATCAGGGTACGTAACTTTTTCCGGATATTACGACTCTCTACTAAAAAAAAGTGGCAAAACGAGGCACTCTATTGAATAATAATCCACAACATACCCGGACGCAGCCGAAATGTGAAGTTAATAACTATCAGTTTACTGTGGCAGTTCTTGAGCGCAGTGAAACAATTTGACAACGGTCGTATCATTATATTTAAACCTTATGAATGTTGTCTGCATATCACTTGATCTCTTATATTTTTTAAAAATAACTATATTTCAGTGTGAAAAAGATGTTTTGCCACTTATAGGTAGAAATGGTATGTTGAATCAAATGTTATGACTAATCTTACCATTGCACGAAATAAAATATTTTGATAGGAAAAAATACTGAAATTGCAATAATCATCAAATGAAATTATTTAGCGTAGTTCCTGCCACCATTGAAAACGCTTTGAGGACATGATATTTGAAGAAAATACATACGTAAGGCCCACACCCAATGCCCTCATCAACCTTTCCCTTAAGGCCCCTAGTACTTCCTTTCTCAGTCTCCCTCAACATCCTTATCCCTCTTTTATCACTGTCAATCACATATAAAAATACGGAAAAATACTTTCACAGAATGAATAATCGCTTTTTCGGGTTTCCGCGCGGGTAGAAAACTCTAAGGGAGCCGGGGTCGGGTTTTGTGTCGTTATTCATAAATAGGTTAGCTAGCTTATGTAACCTTGAGGATAGGTAAAAAGATGGAACCCATAATATAAGCTGCCTCATATTTTCTTACCTGTACGGAAACCCGAGAAAATTTTACTAATTTTATTCGCCGGGAAAGTGTTAAATCAGACATTACTTTCACAGATGTTGTCATCCCTAAAGATTCTAATCACCATCTCTCGCACAAGCAGGCCGCTTTTCATGCGTTACTACATTGCCTACTTTCTATACCCCGCACACCTTATCCCTTAGGGGTTAGAAGATGGGACTTTCTAGTCCCAATCTCGCCCAATAAAGGCGAATTAGTATTATTTTTATTATTATTACACAGTCTTCGAAAAGGAGGTGAACACGTTCAAATTTATAGCGTCCCATAATGGATATGAAGAAAGAATGGTAGATTCACTGTTGGAACGAAAATTAAAGGAGAAGACTCTGTTATCAATGACAAACCTCTTCCGTATTCCACGGTCAGATGAAAAGTGGACAGAAATATCATTTTTAGGTCAACTATCCTACAATACTTCCACGGATTTTCACATACTACATTTCTTATCTCTCTTTTTTCGCTGTCAAGCGCTTGTTAAAATAATGAAACGGTTTGAGGACTGTGGGTAAGAGTGGGGATGCGGGAATATATTTCACGTTTATGGCTACAATGTCGGTTATTGCCATGGTAATGATTTACTCTAGTTGTTTCTACGCACGTCTCATCACCATCAGTTCATGATAGCAGTGTTCGAGTACATTAAAGCAATTTTACTATGGTCGTATCATATTATATATATTTTGTCATCTCTTGACGCTTTTTCATAATGAATAAGTTTAATTCTCACTGGAAAATGAGTTGAGAGTTTTGCGATTTTTAGGGAAAAATTATATTTTAAATCGGGTTTTATGACTAATCTTACTGGCGCACGAAATACAATATTTTGTTTGGAAAAAAATACTCAAGTCAGAGTAACTATCAAATGAAATTATTTATCATTGTCCTTGTCACATTGTGTTTGAAAACGTTTTAATGATATGATATCCGAAGAATATTGTATTTTCCCCCATGGAAATCATAACTAGAGACATCTACTTCTCTCATGAGAAATTAACTCAGAAACTAAGTTTTTTTTTGCAAATCGATAACTTCCTTCATGTCTAATAGGCATGGATGACAATTGCTTTATTTATGAAAAAAGGTGTGAAACAACCCATATTCTGTAATCGAATGCCTGAATGCGATTTTTCTCCTAAAGTGTGAGTTTTCGTAATAGTTCTGATGGGAAATTGTGGCCTTCAGTAACTTTTTCTGTAGCATGACCAGGGAAATGCTAACACTTCAGAATATCTGGAGGTGACTCTTGCTGATCTCAAAAGGTAATAAACAGATGTATACCGTGACATAATTACTTATGTTTCACTGATATGGTATGCAACCCTATAAAATCAAGATGTAGAAATACCTCCAGTATTGACAGTGTGATATAAAAGTTAAAAATACATTTTTAGTTAATGAATACGTTGTAAACAATGAAAGATAATGTGATTTCTGTATTCAAACAGCAATATAATCGAAGATGGCTACCCATGCAAGTCGTAAAACAACTTGTGACTACACTATATCCGTGGAATATTCTTATGTAAGGATGAAATAATAGCTAAGTTGAATAAGATGAATTGAGCTGATTGAATAAAGATTAAGATTGAATTTTTTAAAACAATTCTCATAACAGCGGGATTATATTTATTTAGTATCTTTACTATGGTGCTATTTCTTTACCAGCTGAGTCTTGACGTAGAATTTCCTCTAATTAAAACAATAATAAAAATAAGCTTCTCACGGAAAGTTTTTGAGAGTATGTCTATCATGCTAATTTTGTGATGTAAATGTTTTTTGTTCTAAAAATTTAAGCTTACCGTTATACTTTTATTGAAAATAATTTTAATTTAGTCGTCGAAACTCTATGGGCATTGCGATGGAATATTCTCGCTTTCCCGTCAGGAGGGAGGGACTCAAAACGATCATGATTCTAAGGAGGACCCAGGAAAACAGATATCCGGCATGCCTCTTGGCTGATATGCCATGCGATCGCGTGAGCGGATTTTATTTTATATAATCCGAGGCCTTGATTAAATATCTGCCCGCGCGGAAACCCATCTTCGTGGATACTAATTAGTTCAGATATTGATTTATCGAATCAGCGATGCTTCGTAGTATCTACTCAAGTATTTAGATCCAGCTCATGTGATAATGATCCCTACGATCTCTTCTGCAGTGTCTTCCTGATCGGGACACGGAGGGAGTTTTGCGGTGAGGCGTTGGGAAGGAGATTTATTAGTCGCGTAGCAACGGGGTCGCACACTACTGGTGGTAATTTGCTAGGGGCGCTTTAACTCCTGTCATTGAATAATATTTGGGAGAGGCTAGAGGTGAACCACTCGCTCATTTCTTTAACGAAACGGATCTTTATAATACATCTACATACTATTCCACAAAATGCATGAAAAAGTGTGTGGCAGGGGGTGTTCGGACACTAGCCGTTTACATATGAGGGAGTGAGAAGCCGAGGGGATACCAGTGATTCTTTCTAAACAGACTTAGGTACAGAAATTGATAGAAGAAATATACAAAAACTTGGTGAGCAAGGTTTACGAGTGAGACTCTATTCTGTGTTGACATCGAGTGAAAAATCAAATGCACTGCTAATTGTCTAGTTGATCTAGTTTGTTTTCTTTAGCTAATTTCTGTACCTAACTATGTTTAGAAAAAAAATCACTTATACCCCTTGGCTTCTAACCCCCTCTTATAAATACAAATACGAAAACAAAATTATGACCTACATTTATTTAAGTCCTGTATTTTTCGGGGGAAAAACGAATTACCATATCTAACCGTTCGAAAAAATATATCTTTTAATTTATCGCCCTTGTCGGACCTAGAAATGTAATGGGGCTCTAATATGATGTTCTCCGTGTCGCTCTTCAAGTTATCTTTTATCAGTTGTTGAAGCAATCAAAGCCTAGCGCGTAGCCTCCGAGGCTCTTGCAGCTCCCAGCCTCATTTGCTAAACGTAACGCCTTCTGTACGCCCGTGGCCGTTTTTGACCTGCCTGCGATAGTTTGGATCTCGAATAGCTTGACTTGGACTACGTAAAATAGGCTCTACATGTACGCCTAATAATTAATAATTAAGAACTAATAAATATTTGTAAATAATTGCTATGTGCATGAATTCCTTGGTATGTTATAACTCATGAATCACCTACTACTTTTTCTATTACTAACGAATATAGTTTTATTTGAGTGGTAGCATGTTCGTGTCCTTAGCACACTCCTAGTTTCTGGTCTGGCCGCGTGTCGTTGTCCGGCGTTCTTGGCCATTGTTCGGGAAGCGAGCGCGTTTCTGATTAAGGTTTGGATAACTGCTGCAAGCTTGGTGTGGAAACACCCCGTGCCACACACCCTGGTGATAGCTTGCACGGTACCTCATAGAAGTAGATATTTAAAAGTGAGGATATGTGGAATACAAGGGTAGTTTGCCTATCTTTAAATATAGATTGATACTGATCAATGTTTATGTAAACCCTTGGTCAGTTATAGTGGCCATATCACGGTTTCCTACCGAGGTATTTCGTTTAAGCCTTTATTATTTCCAATTAAATCCGTTAAAATTGTACACAATAGCATCTCGTTTAAAATTTCTGAATAAAGATGATTTTAGCTATAAGGATAACATTTCGTTTGTGGAATATGAACTGTGGAATATGAAGGTGGTTGCGTATATTTTTATATAGATTAACTCTGTTCAAGGTTAATATGAATTCTTTGTCATACTTACAGTGGCCTGACCACGATTTCCCATTCCTTCGGTTTCAGGTATAAGCCCTTTATTATTGCCATTTAAATCAGTTAAAATTGAACTTAGTATCATCATGTTTCATCTTTTTGAATGTAAATAAATTTAGTTTTAAGAATTAAATTTCGTGTATGTGAAATGTGAGTACCTTCATGTGGAATATAAGGGTGGTTGCTTATATTTAAATATAGATTAGGTGTTATAAAATCGTTTCAGGCTTGACCCGGTGGAACTATTTTATCGTGGATTAGCACGGTTCAGGATTCGTGTAAAGTTTTGGTCAATTACAGTGGCCTGATCATGGTTTCTTACCAATGGCATTTCCTACAAGCCTTTATAATTGTCAATGAAGTCAGTTAATATTTAACACAGTAGCATCACGTTTAAACTTTGTGACTTAAGATGATTTTCCCTTTAAAAATAAAATTGCGTGTTGATACATTCAAGTGCCTTCATGTGGAATGTAAGGGTGGGGATGTGCTTAAAACACGAAAATGGGAATTAATCAAAAGGGAAAATATTTTTCCGGGATCCTCCGTTCATGGAGTTCATCCCATTTCCCTTTTTCCTCCGAACCCTTTCAGTCCCTTGCCGCCCAAATCCTCGCCGTAAGAACTGGGTTAGGATATAGCATCGGCGAGATAGAATCAGAGGATCGCATTAAGAGGGAATTGGATCCGGATTTTGTTAGAGGATTTTGTCGAATGAGATTGAGAGGAGAGCGTGGCGATGCTATATATTTTGCCCCTTTTGTGCCGGAAGATCGGTTGATAAAATGAATTGGCTCGCGGAATTGGATAGGGCCAGGTTTATGAAACTAAGGAAAAGACTCTGCCCTCTTAAATTCGGCCTTTGATGCGAAGTTTACTTCTCCATTATGTAATGTGGCACGAAATGGCGTAAGTAACTTATGAGGGAAAATTCATGCAGGAAAAGCAATTTTTGGGTTCTTCATTGGATTGTTGGCGTAATTATTTCCATTGAAGGGTCAGAATGCTTTCTTTTGCGTGGAGAACGCTACCGGCATTTACCACTATAGACGGTTTGCAGGGGGAAAGTGGTAGGGGAGACTGGGGCACAGTGGGACAGTTTTAGCATTTCATTTTTATTTCCCACAGAATTATTGGTAAATGGAAAATTTTGGTACCATTGCTTGGAGAGTATATTTTAAAGCTTATAAAAAATCCTCAAGTAATACAATTACCGTAAAATAGTTGAAAAACTTAAGTTGCTTCTTTGATGAAAAGTGTCCCACTCTGCCCAGTGGTACAGTGCACGGGGCAGAGTGGGACAGGCTTGCATAAGTCAATAAAATACAAATTTTAAATTAATAGAGCGTACAAATTAATTTATTTACATTAATTGGTGAAATATATATATATGCAAGCGAACATATTAATCAAGAAAATTATTATTTAAGATGCATTAGCGGATAAAAAATATTATTTAGTTTAAAAATGTTACTTTCGGAAAATATGTTTTTAAAAATATTAAACAATCTCTAAATATTGTATTCGACATGACATTTTTATGAAGCTTGATATAATTAGGAAAATTGCATAAATATTCACAACATGAAAGTTACGAAAATTATAGCATAAAACATATTCTGACATTTATGCGAAGCTACATAACATTATGAAATAAGATTTTTGTGCATTATTTCTCGTGATATGACTTCTTTAATTTTAATACAATTGCTCTTTGACCGAGTAAATTGTTTAAATAAATCAATTGTCCCACTGTACCCCGTGTCCCACTGTGCCCCAGTCTCCCCTAACGGAGAAAATACGGGGTGCTTGAGGAGGTATCTGCAATACTCGAGGAAATGGTAGGGGAGACATTTTTAAGAATTTTTTGTCCATAAACATGGGGTCGGAACTCCTCAAATACTGAACTATGGCAACCAGGGATGGCAAGTGAAACGAAACGAAAATGTTTCGTTTCGACTCGAAGGGAAACGAAAATACGAGGCCTAAGTTAAGTTTCGTTCCCGCTCGAAATTAAAACCACCAAGGAGTTTAGTTCCGACGCAGGACGAAACTTTACTCCCGGGAACGAAACGAAATTAATCGAAACTCCGCTACTCATAGTTGAGTTTCGATCCCAGAAGTTGTGCGGAGGGGGATAAGAAGGAATATTTTCGACCCATTACATTTCACATGCGTGTAGAGAGGTTAAAACATCGAGCTTAAAAATCGAATGGCCGGTTTGCGTTCACCGCTCTCCCGTTAGTGGTAAAAATATGAGTGTCCCATGCATCTAAAGGCGGTAGGCCGAACCTCTAGGTATTTCATTCAACCACACTTCGAACTCGTTGTGTGGGTCGAAACTAAACTGTTCGAGGGTGAAGCACGTGGTCCCTTGGGTGCGAAAATTATCTGCCCCATGGTTTTACTTTAGTTTCGACCCGAAGTAGTTTTGACTCCGATTTCGTTTCGACCCAGAGTTTAGCTCGACCCAAGGTTTATATCAATTGCGTTTTGTTTCTACATTTCGCTCCCGGGAACGAAACTATTGAAATTTCACTTGTTTTGACTTTTGTTTCGTTTCACTTACCATTCCTGATGGCAGCACAAACATGTTGTAGATGCACTTAGCAGTTACCATTAAATCGGCTTTGCTAGGGTATGTGGCCTTTTCGACATTTAATCAACACTCAGGAATTTTAAGGGCATCAATGAATTAAGGTTGGACGAAAATGTGCGATTATAATTATCTGAAACAATTATTTTTTGAGCTTAATTAAACGGGAGCTTTTATCGAGTATCAACGATACGATTGAGCAGTCTCGCCTATGTTGAAGTTAATTGTTGCAGTTAACAATGATAATAATCACACAGGCATTTGGCATTAATTTTCGGTTTTATGTATATGTCTATGTATTAATCATATTTTAGTTTTGAACCAATCCACGTGGTTGCTCTGTTATTATGAAGGTTGATCGTGAGCAGCCCTAATGAAACGATCTGCGAGTATTCGCTTTTGAAGCGTTTAATCGATGAAGATAAAATGGCTGATTTAAGTTTTAGAAAAGGTGGGAGGCAATGGAGGCATATCTTTTATGTGCCCGAAGGATTCATCAGGAATTTAAACCCTGAACCTTCCGGTCACCTGCCAAAAGCTCTTTCACCTTCACCTTAAACTACCACGATCTGAAAACATATTTGTGAATAATAAGTGCGAGAGCGTTTGATTCCACCAAAATCTCTATTTACATACAAAAACACTTTTAAAAATGCCGTACAAGGCTTTTAGCGTATATTTCCAAAGCGCTTTAAGCCAAAGTGAATATTTTATTCCATTCACAACTATTTATTCTATTCTCAACTAAAATATAGACATAAAACATGAAAAAATATGATGATTAAAACGCAACAAAGCGTAATTGTATGTTGTACGTTGTATGTTGTATTAGGTAAAGCTACATTGTTTCCCTTACTAATTGCAACTTTACGGTGTCCGCGCTTCAGAACTATCGGCAGAATATTTTCAATTGAGCATCAAGTTATTCTTCGAAGCTGTTTTCTGACATTATTTCCTGGTATTTGGTGGCATTATTGCTTTCAATGTCTACTGAATTGTGATGCGAATATTTTTGTCTGTATTTTACTTGAGGGTAGAATAAATAGTTGTGTATGGAAGAAAATGTTCACACTGACTTAAAACCCTTAGGAAATAGTTGCTAAGAACCTTGCGCAACATGTTATTTTTAGCGTTTTCGTATGTAAATACGTAGAGCTTGTGATGGGTAAAAAGGTTGAGAAAATCTGTTTTCCTAGCATTGTTGTTTTTGCGTAAAGCATCGTGACAAAAATAGGGTTTTCTTCGGAAAAGAAGAGGCCCTTGATCCCGAGGCCCTATATCTTGAGATATTGATTTCATGCTCGGTTCTTTTCTGAGAAAAGGATGAAGATCATGAGATTAGAACGTGTTTCCCCCTCAAAAACTGTGTTTGCTTCCATCTGTAATCCTGTTTGATCAAAACTCATCGTAATTGGGTCACGTGAACGCAAAGTAAACTTACTCTGTTTTAAGTCTTTCCTTGGTCAATATTTTACCCAAATATTTAATACAAATTCTGCTCCTGGTAGCGACGTATTTAATTATGTATAGCTCAATGTTCGGTATTTTCTCGGGCTACGAACAAATATCCGGGTAAATACCTTTCCATCTGTTCCTTACCCACTGGAAATTCACCCGTCTTATATTTTCCCAGAAAAACAGTGTGAAAGAGGCAATAAAATAGCTAAGAATTATCGTGGAATGGACGTGTGCTTGGTAATTTATTCAATTCTGCGGACCGTTATCCGTGAAATTACAATAAGTAAATAGACTCAGAAAAAATATAGGCGAGTCAAAAAAGTCTTATAGGGTGAGGGGTTAATATAAGCCAACGATTTTTTTAGCCTCCCTGCGCCGCGGCGCACCGTTGATATTAAAACCCCATGCAATTTGCTCGCAAGGCAGCTCACGAGGGTGTACGAATATGCTGGCATTGTCACAAGTGCATGTAACTCGCAGGGCAAAATATGTAACTACTGCAGTGAAATCGGTCCGTGAAATGTCGTTAATTTCTCAGTGAAACATTCGGTTAGTCAGTAGCCCACATTTGGGACAGATTTTATGCTCTTGTGTAAATAAAAATACTGTAGGAAATACCCACGAACTTTGAAAATAAGGAATAGTTTACCCACCATAATTATTTTTTTTGTGTTCTCCCAAATTAGGAACTAGGAACACCTTTGTTTTCTAATGCTTCCACCATGTTAAAAAAAATACCCTAACTTTAGACACTATAGAAGGTTTTTTATTTACATTTAACGCTAATAAAACTTTCCGGCAAAAAACGCATGAACATTAGAATAAATCTAAGAAATCGACACCATTCTTTGAAGAGAGTATGATTATGCAACAATAGATATAGCCTGAGCACTCTCACTGTTTACATCATGGTAGCCAACCTGATAAAGTAAAAAGTCCCCTAATGTCCCGGGTTAGGTCCATGTCCCATGTATGTACTCACAATATCTCACGAATGGGGGAGAGGGGTCCAAAAATCGCCAACATCACTTCACCTTATTAATGGACGCTCCCTTACTTGGAACAACTTTGTGTTCTGATGCTTGTACCATGTCAAAACTAAAATTCCCTAATTAAAGACACTGTAGTAGATTGTTCTTTTTCATTTAACAGTCACAAAACTGGCTTGTAAAAAACACGTGAACTTAAGAAAAAGTCAAATAAATCAACACTACTCTTTGCAGACGGCATGGTTATTCAACAATAGATACCACCAAGGTGACTGCATAGAGGGGACCCAATTCCATTCCTCAGAAGGTTAATTTCTGTAGCCACTTTGGTCGCATTTTAATCGGCTTTCAAAAATGTCCGTGGCGTGGTGATGAGTGCAATGCGATCACTTTTTCTAATATTTTTTCAGTATAATATTTGTAATTGCGGGGAATATCATTTAAAAGTTATGAATTTGATGAATCACATCATCATGATTGTAAATTTTGGTAAACACCCCTAACAATACCTTATTTCCCCATGAAACTCAGGATCAATTTGTCGGTAAGCGACGCGAGTGGCGACTTTTGTAAACCCATTTCATAGCGCGGTTGGTAAACACACATTTAGGTACCTACTTAAAGATCCTCTTTTGTTGTATTCGTGGATACCACTCTGAGCTTTCACAGTGTTTACATATTGGTAGCCAACCTGAAAAAGTAAAATGTCCCCTGTTGTCCCAAGTTAGATCCCTGTCTGAAGTATTGGCTACTGACTGTACCGTGGAGAGTAAGAGATCCATTTTTCTGAAAAAGAAGGTGAAAAAATATCCAGTTTTCCGGACTTAATGCGTTATCTTAAAACTCTTTTTGACTCGGTCCACCTCGAAAGGGGATATGGTGAGGAATAAGCATGGAATAGGCTGACTTAGGGGATAAAGATAAGCAGGAAGAGAGGCTGTAGAAGTCGAGGAAAGGATTTGGGTCTCTTGGAAACCCTGGGGAAGGGAGGGATGATAATGGCCCATGAGGGTACGAGGATGTTGCTTGGGCGCTCTGGAGGCTTGGAGACGTTGACTTCCCGTGGAACTTCGTGGAGAAACTCGGTATAATTGACTGTGAAATATCTCTCGGTTGAAAGTTCCAAGTCGCGCTCATCAGATAATTCCCCTTGTCATGGGATTGTGACCGAACTCCTTGGCTTTATCTTTCTCAACCTTTAGGAAGCTTACGTGAACCTTCGTACATTAGTCATGATTACTAGTTGTGGAATGGGTCTCTTCTCGACTCCCTGAAGACGTCTGGAGTGTGCCTCTTTTGTGAGGATTTGCAGAAACTCGACCATCTCCTGGTCTAGTCTGCACCTCCTTGGGGAATGGGAGAATAATGGCCGTTTTAGTGGAATCGGCTGAATTAGTGGGCTAGAATTTGTTGTGATGATTATTCATCAGGATTATGAAGATTAAACTGATGGAATGAGAAGTAAAATACTTAGCCATTTCATGATTACAAAGTGGCCTACAAATGTATCTTAATTGAGTAGAATAAATTATTCAGAAAATGTCTTCAACTCACCGTATCACTCATCGCGCAGTTCTATGGATGAAGGACTAGCCTCGGCTTCAAAAACCCTTCTCAGTGGAATTCTGGTCGACATCAGCTTCAGTACATGTTGACCGTATATGAAATTACATACATTCATGTGGAATCACATTTTTTTTACTTTTCACTATGTTAAGTCGATTCCATGAAGTCACGCCCGAGACGACGAATTATATGACAGCGGTAGTGTATTTTTAGGAAATAGAAGTATGAACGCTGTGGATACTATCTTTTAAGTATTTTCTTGGAAATTTTTATGTTATTCTGAAAATAAGATGCATTTATCTTCTCATTTTTTGTGTGTCAAAGAATAAACATATTCTTAATTCCAATTGTGTTTTGGAAAATAAAAGAAATCGGGATACAATGTGCGAAATATGCATTACAGGTGACTACGTATAGTTATCTCCGTGGCTAGTCCCGGTATACTTAAATATATATGAATGACTTCGGTGACAATCGTGACCTGCATTGGGCTCATTAGATAAATTTAGCATCGAGAGGCTAAATGATGCTGGTTGCTTGAAGGGCAATTTGTGGTCAATATTTGTTCCCTAATATTCACAAAAATATTAAGGAGACGTGAATATACAAGTGATTCAAAATTATATCAACCCAGATTGAAGAATAATATGTCTCAAAAACCGCGATTCCATTTAAAAAGTGCTTCATGATTGTGTAGAAATGCATTTACCAAACCGCGCACTCATCGAAATCGTCTTTTGGGCCACATGCGTGCATTAATATTTGTGTCTTGGAACGTCTTCTTGCTCTCAAGCTCATAATTATGAACCCACTTAATGGTATTTTTTTACGAATCTTGTTGGTCATTTGATTATTTTTAGCATTTATTTCGGATTGCGAGCGCGTCGAATTGTTTAGGTCCAGCCATGAAGAGATACGGTTTTCATGCACAGGACTCAATATTGGTGCGCCGTTTCCCTTTTAGAGGTTCGTCCGAGCGGCGTGCGTGGATTGCTGTATCGATGCGTTCCCTATTATTTACGAAAATTTTGGTTAGATCTGCAGTGGAGGGGCTTTCGCAAACCTTTCCACCGTAAGTATGTTATGAAAATGAAAAAAAGGAATTTATATAAACTCTATGCTTTCCACCAACCGCTTTAATGGGTGAACATGAAAACATTCCCACTTCTTTTTTTGAGTCCTGGAAACCGATTCTCCCCCTCACATGGAAAAAAAGACTTTGGGAGATCACCTCATGAGCTCTTGACGTATTCTTATAAAAACTAGGATGGAAAATGTTTATCAGAGATTATTTTTTTTTAAACTTTGTATTTATTGAAAAAAAAACCTGACGTGTCGTATTCGCGCTGCGTTGTGGAATCAAATGTGAACCCTCATTTGTGCAGACAGGATTAGCAATAGGTGCCGTTAGCTTTAGGAGGGAATGAAAGGTATAGCGAGCATGGTAATGGGATTATTTTGATTGATTTTCATACTCAAAACTCCTACGTCAAGTCGGAGGCGCATATTCTAGTCATCCAGACTGTCAAAATAGCCGCAAATTGAATGTTTTGTGAAATGCTCTTAGCTGATTTTATCATCCGTATATTGGTGTGAATACGGTAGTGAACGAATGTGTTCGCATTATAATCCATCCTCTCCTTTTTTTTTCCAGATTTTTGGTACTTCTACCGGCATTTTACAAAGGGGGTAAATGCTTACTCGGTTCACAAGTGGTGTGCACGGACGACATGTGTTGATATTGATGTGGATCGGTATTCCACCGAGACGCGTCGTAGAGCGCGAGGGGGGTCCTTCATCAGTAGAAATGTGCGAAGAGTGATGCGGTGAGTTGAAGGCATTTTATTGTTAATTTATTCTATTCAATTAAGATATCTTTGCGCAGGTTCTGGAGTTCTTCATATGGCTCTCTTGTGGTGAATGGTACCAAACTAGTTTCGTTAAATCGTGCATTAAACTATGGGAAAATACTCTCGGTAGCTAAAACAATAATTATTAATAAACACCCTCGTATTTATGACTCGAAAATTATTTCATAATATTATAGACATTTTTACTGATTTTTCCCTGATTTAATTGGAGCAGTGATGTGTTGCAGAGTGCACTTAGCGAAATGTAGGTTGTATTGGTTCAGTCGAAATTTAATGTGTATGTGGCTAATTTATGGAGAGAACTTCGGCTGTCACGCTGCGGAAGTCCATTGCACTTGACAAAGTCGACTTTGTACTATTTCATGATGATTGCTCAATTACAACCCTAAGGGTCTCAACACTACAGTGCCATTTTTCTGGGACTGAAAACAGTTCTGAATTGATGAGACAGGATGGGTAAGAAAATCATTGTGAAATTTTACAAAATATACATTTATTCCAAGTGCAAATTTATTTGGAACAACAATGTAGCGAATTTATTTCTAGGGCCTGAAATTAGATATGAGAGTTATTTTATGCATCAAAGGCCTCGTTAACTTCTTTCTCATGGCCTCTCAGTATGAGGGATTGAAACTGTGTCACATCGATGGAAAAGTGTCAGTTTTCCTCCTGGTGCTATAGTGACTTCCCATACGCTGAGGTGGAGCGTATGCAATTCCTTGGGGGGAAAAGAGAAGAAATACGTAGGCGTATAAAGATTTTCTGGTAGGAATATTTGAGTGAATAGCTGCGTCATACCAATATTAGGATTTTTTACCGGTTCGTAAAGGGGTATTTGTAATGAATTAATATATTATTAATTTTAAAGGGCCAATTAAAATCAAAGCTTGTTTTGGCGCGATTGTTTTAGTCATAGTTAAAACAGTTGCACATAGTTTCATGATGAAATATGAACTACAAATGGTAATTTCTACCCTTTAATAAATAACTTCACTACCGATCATGGTTTCGACCCTCTATATATCCCGTCCTCCGACCTTGGCTCTGGGTAAAAATACATGGGAGAGTGTCAGTTCCATCACTTCGACAGTGACAGTGTGTCGAAACCTTAGTCAGTAGTGGATTCATATATTTAAGTGTGGAAATTACCATTTTTAATTTATATTTTATCATGTATATATAAATACACGTCTATCCTAAAAACGATTTCTCACGTAAATAGTTTGTTAATTTTTTTATCTTATTAATTACGTTAAGTTTTTTTATTTCTCTCGACCTCAATTTTTTTAGCGTCGATTAGTGTCATGGAGTGTAGGTGTTTTTAGTGTAATTCAAGGCATACACTACATGATATTAATCAACATTAACGGTGATGGCATTAAGGTGTGCACTCCACGGCATTAATCCACACTAATTTTGTTGTCATTAAATATTTTAACTACGATAAGGTTAATTGGGTTATAATGAATAATAACTACTGGTTCTACAGAATATCAATTGCTCCTCCAATCGCCCTCGTGGATGCTATTTTTTTCCAGGAATCCCATTTTTTCATTGACGAAAACTGATGCTCACTACGGCCACTTTGAGCAAGAACGCCGGCAGGCCAGCTGAGGGATGAATAGTATTGAACCGATCGTTTCCCTCTCCTCACCCGTCAAAGCATTTTCGTCCGGATTCCCCGAAGACATGACGTATCTTTCCGGTGCATTTTTTTGGGGCCCTGGAAAATTTTCTTCGCTTCTCCCCCTTTCATAGGAAAAAAAGCCGGCCTTGGGAGATCACCACATAAGCTTCTGACAAGTTCTTCAGAAAACTTGGATGACAAATGTATATCGGAGATTAATTTTTTTCTTATTCGTTGTATCGATGGAAAAAATTGACGTGTCGCATTGGCGCTGCGTTGTGGAATCAAATGTGAACCCTCTTTTGTGCCAAAAAGATTAGAACAAGTTTTTGTCAGCTGTAGGAGGGAATAAAAGAGATAGCGGGCAATAGAATTGACTTCTTTTTATTGCTATTCTTATTCAAAACTCTGGAGTAAAGTCCTATTCCAGTCATCAAGACTGTAAAAATAGCCGCAATTTGAATTTTTTTTGTAAAATGATCTGAGTTGCTATTGCTATCCGTGTATTGGTATGAATTGGATAAATAAATGAATTATCCGTACAACTTTGATGGACATATTGGGACTAAAGAGTGATTGAAAATGCTAAATGTAAAGTAGCCTACCCTCTTTTTTGTTATTGCATATTTAACTTTACTTTTTGAATATAGTGTGCGTTAACATGTATGATGGTTCTATTAATACTTGTATAGGTATTTATTTCTATATTGGCGCAATATCATTCTTAAACTGTTTGCAGCAAGCAGTCGGCTAGTTAAGATATTATATAGAGCTTACTCTTTTGCAATTTACGATCACTTATATAACTGTGAACCATTGTCTACTTCGACAATGGTTCATGGTTCTACATGGACTGAAGAAACATGTATGTACTGGAACGCAATTTTCTTCGATTAGAAAAACAATTTAAGAAAAGGAATTTTAATGGTTTAAGCTTGCTAATTAAATTGAAATTATACATTGCGGAATAATAATATTTAATGAATGAACCATTTAGAACGCCAAAAGACACAGTGAACTATCACCCTCAGGATTCAATGCCTTATCTATCACTTTCATCGTTACCTTGGCTACTTTCTGAACGGAATTAGAATTCGCATTCTAGAAGTTTGTGAATGATTGAATCTTTTTATAAACTTCGTTTAGATTTTTTCTTATCCTCCCCATCTAAATTGTAACCCGGTGTGTGTACGACTCAAATAGACTTGTATATGGTAGCTTAAAAACAAACGGAAGTGACAATGGCCACGCATCTCCACGCAGCGGCATTACGTGAGTGTTCTCTGGTTTTATTAACTGAGGGTGCGTCGCAAAAGTAGTTGCTACGACTCGTTTTACTTTACTATGGGAAAAATATTTTTCTTTCAAAGTTTCATAGCCAAAAGTGGACAAGAAATTTCATGTTCCCTACGTATCACTGTCTGTTTTTCAATAAGTTTGACGGTGGTACCCTTTTCAACATGGAACCTTTATTTGGGAAATTAGCTCATTGTCAACAGTGCTTTATTTATAAAATTGTAGGTTGAGGATAGATTATTTTCCTTAGCCTCTAGGGGCCGCATGCTGCCTCGGGTTAAAGACCCTTGCCCTAGACGTTCGCTTCTCTCCCGTTCGCTTTTCACTCGCTCGGCTTAATTTCCCTCATCAAACCAGCTACACGGATTAAAGCCCCTTTGGTACGAATTTGGCTTTCCTCAAAGAGCTCCACTTTACTAGGAAAGAACTTGGAATTGTCGGTCCCGATCCTTTGAATTAAGCATCGAAAAGAGACAGGAGGGTAATTAGGTGAATAAAGTGCCAGTGCAAATGTACTGCCTCACGAGAGTATTCATGGCGATCGCGGGGAGGATTCTCAAATCCGTCTCCGCTGCCTCGAGACGCCGGAAAGAGATGCGCCCATACTTGCCTTAGATGCAAAAGCTTTTAGTTCCCAACATCGCCGTCGTGGGAGGCATTGGCGTGCCGGCATGCGGAAGTGAGGAGCCTCACCCCTCTCATTTTTATTGCTTGCATCAGCCTTCTTCTCGCGAATGTGCTTTTCGTGGAAGGGCCTACTCTTTCGCATTGTATACGTTGAACGCTGCTTCCCATGGCTTCAATGATATTAAAAGATAGAAAAATATGTAAAATAAAAAAGATAAACACACGCTTTTCCAAAAACAGTACAAAATGCACTTAAAAGTTATTTATAAGCTTTTCATTATCCGGAGAATAACGCGTGGATACCATTTAGATTTATTTTAAATGAGTGTAGAAGGGCCTGAAAGGTGAGTAAAGATTGACTAACGATATCAATATGTAAACCTAATCAGCACCCACGATATTCTTCGTGTGATGAAAAGCTTATTTTTTTACTTTTTAGCCCATTTCACACTGCTTTTGGAAGGGAAGGCTAGTGAAACGAAACGAAAATGCTTCATTTCCACCCGGAACGAAACGAAATAATGAGGCCTAGGTTCAGTTTCTTTCCCGCACGAAATTAAAATCACCAATGAGTATAGTTTCGACCCGGGACGAATCTTTACTCCCGGGAATGAAGCTTAATTAATCGAAACTCCGCTCCTCATAGTTAAGTTTCGATCCCAAAATTTGAGTGGAGGGGGATAAGAGAATAATTTTGACCCATTACGTTTGACATACGTGTAGAGAGGTTAAAGAGTGTGAGAGCATGCTTTTGTGAAACCTCTCCATAATGGAAATAAAGAAGTAAAACTTAGTCAGGTTCACTATTATATTAATACGAGCATGACCCGGGTTTCGTAACGTAGTTACATCTTCAGGTGACTGACCTGAGGTGATCTTCAGGTGGAAGACCAGTCATCTGAAGATGTAACTACATAACGGAACCCGGGTCGTGCCCATATTAATATAGTGGTGAACCTGAATGACTTTTACTCCTTTATTTCCGACCATATTTTTGATAAATAATTATCCATGGTGATGAAAAAGAACCTCAATATACCTGCATGGTGTCCATTTTGTATTGATAAAATGACTTGATATGGTACCTGCGAGGCATATTGATCAAAATTGGATAGCGTTCCATTTGATCAATTTCAGTGATGTAACAGTCGAGGAAAAATTGGTGGCAAGAAAGGACATAATTCTGGAGCATAATATACTCACTCATTGCCATTTATCCATAGCTTTAGTGTGTTGGAGTAAAATGACTTTGTATGCGTATTTCTGACCATTCTCACGAGAGGCAGGTAGTTAGTAGCCGAGATTTGGCTCAACTTTGGCTCTTGCAGTGATACTTAGGCGAACCGGGCGGTAATTTCGCCTCACACGGCCAAGTTCGTTGAATAGTGGCCGTGCCGTTTTCAAATGTGAATACGTAATCGCCATGGCTCAGGAGTTAGCGTTTGTGCTGCTATCAAGGGTGATTATGTCTGCAACTTCGATTACGGTCGGCCTATATATTTTTGGAAGGAATCTAAGTTGTCCGGGGGTGATCTGTTACAGAATTCATAACAAGAATGTCGAGCTAGAAGAGTAATTTAGGTGAATCTACTGATCAAGAATCTGCTAGTATATCTGGCCTCATAGTTGGCGATGACTAAAAATAGGGGTAAGATAAATACAGTCAACATAAACAACACTTACTTGCTGAAAACCAGGGATGGTAATAGAAACTAAACGAAATTCAAAATCAGTAAAATGTCAATAGTTTCGTTCCCGGAAGTGAAATGTAGAAACGAAACGAAATTGATATAAACCTTGGGAGCTAAACTCAGGGCCGAAACGAAATTGGAGTAAAAAATACTTCGGGTCGAAACTTAAGTAAAACTATGGGGTTAAACGAAACGCAGATAATTTTTCGCACTGGAGGGTAGTTCCCGCGAACCCACCACGTGCTTCACCTTCGAACGTTTTAGTTTCGACCCACACACCGAGTACAAAGTATGGCTAAATAAAATAGAGATTCTCATAAATATCTTTCATGCTTTATGGGACACCAGAATTCCGATTTCCCTGGAAAAAATGTTTCTGTAATTGTAATGCAGTTGACCCTGAATTAATCATCGTAACTTTAACTAACTAACTAAACTGTGGGAGCAGTGCATGTGTTAATTTAAAAATAAAATATCCGGAATAAGGCCTAAGAAAAAGTATTTGTTGCTATCGTGCATTAGATTTTATGAAGTTGATGTTTTGATGAGGAGATGTAGCATACGATTTGGAAGCAATTCATTCTTTAGCTTTTCTGAAATTGAATTCTTTTGCTGCTATTATTTTGAAGGTCATTCCGAGTTCTTGAGTTCCAAACTTCCTATTTTCCGTGTAGCGGTAATCTTAGTCAATTCATTAAAGGTGGAATATACATATCTGCTGTGGCTTCATAAGGGACTTAATTTAAGCGGATCGTTCTAATTCCCCTAATTAATACCTGATTCCATATCGGGCCCTCATTTCCTGGTATTAATTTTACTTCTCCACGAATATTGCGACCCGAATGATCAACTGTTAATAGCAGGCCTCTTAATCGGTTGTTTCTGAAAAAGAGCAGCCATGATAAACCTTCGCTATTTGCTTACGATAAACATTTGAGACGTTTTGGTCGATCGAGAAATAATTGAAAATTAAGCCCCTTGATTACCAATGAAGCCTCTAATTCACTCGAAGCTTGTGCTGTAATAACTGAATGCGAGGTCAAGGGACAAACATTGCTTGTCCCACATTTCGCAAAAAATTTACGTTTCGTGATACTGAAATGATGTTTCACAATATCCATAAATGGAAGTCCATAACAGACGTCCATAATCATGTTAAATGATGAAAGGGTAGAAAGCAGACAAATGGTTAAGTAGCACCTCGCAGTCTCTTGGCGAGTGACTCTTAGAGGATTACTGTGAGAATAAGTTTAATAATTTTTATTTTAAAGAAAGATGAAAAATTTCAATAGCTTTAATTCAGTGTTTAAACCACCATCGAATTTCATCCGCATTATCTTTTTCTGAAGTTTTTGAGTACAGTATACTAATCTTTTTCACGACTCAGCGCAGTATCTTGATCTCGAAAACAATAGCCATTTGACCCAACTTGGAGGGAAGTAAATCGTTCAAATGTTTATTACCATGCAGCTATTACTGCAACTGGGAGTTTTCAAGAAGTGGCTTAAAATGCATCACTTTATTTGAGAATGTTTCCGAAAAAGGATAAAATATGTTCAATGGTTTCAGGCTCAACTTTGTGGAAGTTGAAGTTCACAAATGAAAAAACGACTTCGTTTTCTTCCACTAATTTATTTAATATTAAACTATTTGAGGATAAAATATTATCAAAATCTTGTATAAGGTATCAATTAGTCCAACCCGTTGAATAATCCCTATCTTTGGTGATCAAATCGTGTTCGAGACTCTCGCTAGTGAATATTTTGCCTACCATAGATTCATAGTGGGACTCAGACTGCTTATGCACTTGCTTTTTGTCGGAAACATTTACGGCTCCGTACTTCGGCTGTCTGACGCTATTGAATTTATCACAGAGTTCTCTCCGATAAACTGGAGGAATAACTCAAGTCGGCGACGATGCATCTGTTCCACATACTTTTTGGCACCAGACATCGTAATTTTGAAAGCAGGTTTACGCGTAACGCTTAACGTTAGGGTTACGATGAATATAAACCAATCCAGTTATCGGTTTCATGGAATCGGTGAAATAAAGGGTTTGTGTGTAACGCGGATGTAAATCTTGTCAGCGTGGAATTTTTAGTGGTTAGTTGAATAGCTTAAATACTCGTAGTTCGAATGTAATTAAATAGCTTAGCAAAATTGCTTAGTAGCTCCAATTCGAACATGAAGGGCTAATATTATCATGGCTTTCACTACCGCTATAATCATCTTTTACTTCATTCAAGTGCAATTAATTTGGAAAAAAATTGAAAGAGTTCTCACATTATGGAGTTGATGCTTTGATGAGGAGATGCATATGATTTGGTTGCAATCAATTCTTAAGATTTTCTGAAATTGAATTATTTTTTTTGATGCTATTATTCTTAAGCTCATTCCAAGTTTTTGAGTTATAAACTTTCTATTTTATTTCTATGGGTCAGGTTACGTCAGATTTGGAAATATTGTACTCAGTGATTCAAACCGAAAATTTGTTTGACTAGTTTTAGGCTAGGTATATAGATCACCGCAGTTTAAGCAATAGGCGTGCGATACTTCACATACAAGGGCGAAGGCCAGCTCATTTCCTTGGGCCACTTCGCTTTTCGAGGATTTTTGTTTGAGTTGTGTGAAGGATTGGCTATCCGGGCCATCATTGAAAGGGTGTTTATTTTCGGTGGATTTGGTCGGATGGAAAGAATATATCACTTTTACGATATTTACGGGGTCGGTTATTTTGGGTGCGACCTTAATGTAACACCACTCCCGAGGTCAATGTGTGGCTGCGTGTGAGGAATTTCTGGGAAATTTGAAATGATCATCGTTGTCACCAATCAACAATCCTAAGATTGGTTTGACGCAGCTCTCCACTCAATTATACAATTAGCTAGACGTATTTCTTATATTTTACATCCTTATTTCCCTGTTCAATATATTTTGTTCTAGGTCTTCCTTTTCCGGTCTAGCTATCCACTCGTCCCTCGACGATTGTCTTCATCAGGGCTGCATATCTCAAGACATGGCTTATAAGGTTGTTCCGTCTTCCCATTAAGGTTTGCACGAGGCTTCTCTTCTACTCTTCTTAGGACTTCCTCATTGCCAACTCGGTCGATCCATTTGATTCTCATCATTATTCTGTTGCACCACTTTCCGAAGACCTCTATCCTTGATTTCTCTGCTGCAATGAATGTTATTAAAACGGGTATAACACTACACTTAAAGAAATCATATGTAATCTAAGGTATAGATTTTTTCTTTATCTGTTGTCCTTATATAACCAAAATACAACATGGGGTTCTGAATGGGAATGAAAAATAGTCATCGAGCTGCCATGCCATCTTGATCCAATTCTAAAGAGAGAAAATATCAAGAATCCCTGGAGGAATGAAAATTTCAGAGTGTGTTTTGGTGAAGTGCACCGTTTTTAGCAGGAGTAATATCTGGTACTTCGGTAGAATTCTCCAAATTAAAAGTTATCCCCACGGAAAATTGGAAGCAATATAGCGTATTAATTCCACAAAATTCCCATTTCTAACGCTTTTTCGCATTTTATTTTATTTTGAACTGCTTGTGATGAAGTCGTTTTGCTGAGTTTGAAATCGTCATAGCCTTGTAATCTAGCGTTCGAAGTAGAAGAGCTGTGTGCCCAAGTGTGTCGTTGAGACGGAGTGGGATTGCTGCATTGCTCCGGCAATAGCACTGGAATTCACTTTAACGAATAGATACTTAGGCCAAGGAACATTTGTCGTTAAAATCAGTGCATAACCCCTCTGATTTATTTTGGGAAACAGTTTCAGTGATAGTCTGTTTTTAATCCATCCTATATCGTAATTCGTATTGCTGTATTCCTCTCTGTTAAGATTTATGGAGTCGTTGAAATACTAATTCATTTGCCAATATGGGTATATGGACTTTGGAGAATTAAATGAATTCATAGACTAATTAACAATGCTGGATATGGTGGTTTTAATTGCATAATTTCAGAATGAGTGCCCATTGTTGGGGTAAGAGATCGGTGCCGAAGTGTGTTTCGCTTATCATTCTGTTATTCGCAGAACTTTATTTCAGTTTTATTTATCATTATCCTTTTAATTATATTCTTCATAAATAAATTGACAGATTGCCATTGGTGTAGTAGTTTATTCACGACTAGTTTCAATTTTTAACAACTGAATTTACTGTTGAAATAAATTGTTGACAAAATATCGTACTACGGAAGTAGAAAATTACCCGTCTGTCCATCTATTACAAAGTGGAGCGGCTGCGACGGTTGGACAGAGATAAATTTTGTAATATTTTAGTTTGAAATTATCACCGGAATTTGATTTGCCATTTTACGTTACATAGATAAACTTTGATAGATCTATCAATGTCTCGGGCATTTGAATAAATGATTGGAGTGCTCCAGCCGTTCATTCCGGTTCTCTAGTCGATACGGGCTATTTAAAGATAACATAGGACGCCATTAGAAGAAGAAAAAAGAGCAGTCTTGGTGAGAGTCGCTGATTTCCTCGCATACTTGATGTTGTGACAGCTAATGGTAACAAATATTTTACATTCCTTGTAACTCAGCTCCTTAATAATTCCTCGCTTACTAAATTTTTATAAATTCAAATTGGTATTAAAGAAATTATTTCGGATGCATGCATTTACTGTGTTAAGTATTTCATCATTTAGCAGAAGATATTGAATACTGTATTTGATAAAGTTTAATAAATAAAATTGAAGTTCTAATTAATATTTGATAAAGTTTCATGGATTAACATAAATTTCCTTTGATTTTTATGATTAAATTATCTCGTAAGATTATTTATTTAATTATTTTAACAAAAAATATATTGTCTCGGAATGAGGCAATGAGATTTACCTATTAAGCAGCCCATAAAGCTAAGTGGTGGCACTAGGGTCTTTTAGTAGAAATTATGATAGTTGTTTTCATGCCATTAGTGCGAAATAAGTGGTTTGCAGACGGTTGGTACATGCTGATCCAGACAATGATATTAATTAATTATTAAGTTATGACACATTTCCCATATACTCAGCCATTCGGGCTATTCTATTTTTCATGTATACTCGAATAAATCAAGCCAACGCGTTCATCCGACATCGCACACATCAATGCACGTGTAGGAAGCAGAAATATTGTCGTCCCACGCGAATTTTAAATTCGAGTCCGCGCATCCACATGCATATATCTCCAGTATTCAGGGATAGTATAAAATTTGCTTCAATTCTCGGAAAAAGTCGATGAACAAATGGTCCCGTGTGAAATGCTAACCGTTTATATTTTTTTATTCAGGGAGAGAACTCGGATCCTTTTCAATGAAGCTTCTATATTCCGTCGGAAGTGGGAAAACTACCATTTGCTGGGAACTGGGAATCGTGCATTTTTTTCAGAGCGAACGAAATGTTTCTATGGGTATTATTTTTTAGGCTCGTCCCGCTCTTCTAGACAGGTAATATTTAGGTTGCGAATGACAGGAAAAGGAGGAATCTGCGAGTGAACATGGCGTTTGCGAATGCATGACGTACACACAATGTGTCAAACCCAATTCTGTTCGCACATTTTCTGTCCTTGGTGATGAATTACCACACTTGTTTTTCCTTCGCATGGAGTAGACATAGATAGGTGGGGTATATCTTCAAAATATTAATGAAATAACTTGTATATCTACTAATATAATTAAAATTTTTATTAGTGACATGAAAAATTATATTTTTGAATAGGATACGGCAGCAGTTACAATTAAATTGTAATTTCTGCCCTTTTTTTCTTTATTTTTCTGACAATTTAACTACTACTCCTTGCTTAAGCAATTGCACTTCAATTTAAGAAATTTATGTTTGTTAATGCTGCAGCTGTAGACGGAGGAAAAAAGGAGACGACCCCGAGATATCTTTCAGAACTTCACGTAAAAAATAATATATCTTTGCCTCAGGGGAGCTTGCGGCGGACGCGTGATACGACTAAATAGTTGAAATATTTGTCCGAGGGTTCTAAAATATCGTATTTACTTAAGAAAACGTTTTATCGGCTTCGAAAAACTCAACATTCAAAATAACTGCATTAAGAACCTATAGGCGCCTTTAGGCTCCTGAGGCACGGCTATCCGACGTCGCGCCGTACGGACCTTAAACTTTTGTATAATTTTTTGGCATCATTTCGCACATTTTGAGAACACGAATTTTTAAATCGGATCATTTGGAAAAAATAAGCGCCGGCCTAATGCCTCGCTTTATTTTCACAGAAGAGATAAATTAAGGATAAGAGTAGGAATTCATATTTTCTCCGAACAATATATCGCGATACTTCAACAAAACGAGGCAGATCTTCGTGTGCACATTTCCATTTCACTTGTTTACGGCTGGTGTCCGACACCCCCCGTCACAGGCCTATTGAGGCGGCCTATAGGGTAGTATATAAATGTAGATCGGACTGCCTATATTTCACCGATACTTTTTCTCCAAACCCATAGACTTTCCGCTGCATAAAATACGAATTGTAGCTTATCAAATATTTAAGTTAAAAGACATAGTACCTGTTAGCATAAAATTAATGATTTATTTCGCAAGGTGGAGAGTATATTAAGATATGGGATCGCTGTCTGGGTAATGGCGTCAAATACTCTGTTAAACACAGTTGTAAAGAACCAAAAGAGCATATTGAAGTCAATTGATACAGATGATTTGAACTATTTTTGTAATTTTGACCAAAAATCATTGTGTACTAAATATAATATATTAACTGTGAATAAAATGCTGAATTGACTCATTATTATAGAGAACTATTTCAAAAATGAGCACAAAATTAAATTTAATAATACACATTCTATGGACAAGCGCAACAGTCCTTTGTTGAAAACTCATCTTTATAATAACATGTATGATAAAAGGTTGCTGAAGTATGTTGTACCTCATACCTTCAATTGTATGCCAAAGGCTTTATGTAATCTCAAATCTTTGGCCGACATTAAAAGAAAAGTAAAAAGGTTGGTTGATAAGTAATATTGTAAACTTGTAATTTCTTTATTTTAATCTGAAATGTATAAAATATATTAAATTATCATAGTTTTGTTTAGAAGCCCCTAAAGTTGAAGTTGAAACTTGTAATATAAATGCTATACTCTCAATGTGCCACATGTTGTATTGAATAACTGGAACCTTCTGACAAGCCATATGGCTTAGAGCAGGGGTTCCCAAACTGGGGGGCGCGCCCCCCTGGGGGGGCGTTGAGAAAGTCCAGTGGGGGCGTGACACCCAAATGAAATATATAAAAAAATTACAAAAATAATTTCCTCAGATCTTTGAAATATAGTCTTCCTAAGTTTTCATAATTGTTTTAGTAAAGTTTCAATAAAGCTGTGAACTTTATCAAAGAAGGTTACAGTACTGGTTAAAGTACTTAAAAGTTTACCCCAGTGTTTCAGAGAAAGCTGTTCGGATGTACTTGCCTTTTTCAACAACATACATGTGCGAAAAAGCGTTTTCAACTCTTGTGGCGATCAAAACCAAGTACCGCAACAAACTTGATATCGAGAGTGACCTACGCTGTGCTTTGTCTGAAACTCAACCCAGGATCTGTCAACTTATCCAGAACATGCAAGCGCACCCATCTCACTAAATTACATTTTATGTTTTGTTTTTGTAAGTAGGTAGGCCTATTGTTTCACCTTCCTTAAATTGAAAATGTATCTGTGTTACAATGTTAAATTTAATATCAGTAATAATATTCGTTTTTCATGTATTACTTGTTTTAATTTTCATCATGCGTACAATTACTGAATCTTTCCATTCTGCGTTACCGCATTCAACAGTGAACAAAAAAATCTACCTACTCACCGTATCAAGTAGGCGTAGGAGTTGGTATGTACGGCACCGTGGAAATAGGGTATTGCAAAATGGAAAGCTGATCTGTGTAGCGGGGGGGCGTGGTACAAAAAAGTTTGGGAACCCCTGGCTTAGAGGGACCAAGTTTGTATATGCAAATAAAGTAAATTATTATTATTATTATTATAAACATATCTTTTATTGAGCCTCATAAAAGGTTGATTCTCAAGAATAAGAAGCACTAAAAAGTGCGTCAATTACCCAGAGCATTATCGTACCATCACTGACCGTGACCGAGATTTGGTGATGCTGGTCAATGCAAATGATTTTTAAGTTTTCTTGGATTTTACACTATTACTTATACCACTTCTTTTTTACATGGAGCGACCCAGGTTTCGATGAATTATCATCATCTTCAGGCGCAATTTCATAATTAATACCACAAAGTTAGTAATGAGTTAGTGTATTTTGGCAAATGATTTTTGCTCAATGGAATTTTCCTACTTTGCGTCCACTTCAGAGTGCCCACGTTAAGTCGAGATACTAGCTGGTGCACTATCTTTCCTTGATCTTTAAGCTCTAAATTTTTGGTCAATGATTAATTTCTGGTATGTATAAAGTACGTGTTTAAATTATGTGTTTAAGGTACGTGGTTTTTTTGGCAAAAATTCACCTATTCAGCGGATTCTTATGATTGCAAGAAGTATTCTTATTCGTGAAGTTAAGAAGTCCTAGCAGAAAATTATCATAATTTTAGTTGAAGGGAAGGAGGATGGCGTCGCAAAGGGGTTTATGGATACGCGCCGTGTGTACAAAGGCTGATCACTTATTATGTAAGGACGACCTCGTTTTCCTTTAAGTTGGAAGGTAGTTAGCCGAATTCTAGCCCTAGTTTAGACGCAAAATTGTATCTCATTTAAACTTTATTCTTCCCATTTCATTCAGTATTATAAATTCAAGTTTGGTTAAAAGATGGCGGTGGGAAGGAGATATTCATGGGGTGATCAATTGTGAAGTCGCTGAGTTTCGCAGACTGGGCCGAGAGTGAACTAGGACGACGATTTACATGTTGCGATCGACTATACGAATTGCGATGGCGTTTTCTCGTTCCCTGAAAGCGCAGTGTGTTGAAATTTGCTTGGGAAGTTGGGCCAAGGGAATTGGGGTAGATATGGCGAGCAATAGAAATGTCATAGCTGTGTTCAAACTCGACGTTGGGGGAAGCCTTGGTTAAACTACAAGCATAGAATATTTTCCTCCAATAAGTCTGTGGCCAGCGTAAGCCTGAAATGGGACCGAAGAAAATGTGTGGGACAGCAATTTTGTAAGTCTCGACGTCTTCATAGGTTCATGACGATTTTAACTCTGATTCTCTCTTTGAACGTATCCTTGAAGAATATAAATATTTTACCGAGCGCATTTTTCTATTCATCCTTATTTAGACTTCCACGGAAAAATATAATGCTGTTTCAATAATGTTGGAAAATTATTTTTTAATCATGATGCATCTACATTTAAGACATTTTTAAACAGAATAAAAATAAATACATAAATCATACTATTTTAATCGCAACTTTTTCTCGTTTTGTGAGCAGTTCATAAATGCTGGTGCCTCTAACATCTACATCTACATAATACCCTGCGAGCCACCTCTAGGGTGTTTGGCTGGGGGTGATCAATCACCAGCATGCAGCATGCAATCGGACTCCAACATGCACACCACACAGTACAAAAAACGTCACGCACACCAACAAACTACACTACTGTATGCTGTTAGAAACAATAATAAAATTAAGAAACATGCATTAATTTTTACAGAGGTTAGTTGGCTACACTTCAAGTCATCCAATCTACTTACGAGTTCCATTGCTGCCGTAATAATCTCTTATTGATCGTGGAAAAAATGACATTCGGAATCTGTCTGTTCTACAATCTATCTCTCTTATTTTATTTATATGATCTGATCTTCCGTAGTATGTTGGCGTCCGTAAGATATGGTGAACTACGTCAGAAAAGACACTGCTCTTGAATTTATCTAAAAGGTTTAGTCTATTTTTCAATCTACTTGACTCTTCGCAGAGGAAGAGTTTACGTGAAATATTAACTACGGTTCTCCGGCAAAAATTTTTTCGATCGAGCATTTTTATGATGTCAGTCTCATATGCAACGCGTGAGAGGGCGTAGGAAAAAATATATCGAGGTTAAAAATGTTTTGAAAATTATTGTTTAACCACGATGCATCTACATTTAATACATAAGTTTTTAATAATTTTTTGGAAAGTTATTCAATAAATATATATTAATCATAGTATTTTAATCGCTAATTTTTCTCCATTTGTGAGCCATTTATAGATGTTGATGCCTCTGAGATGACTCTTTGCAAAGGAATTCTTTGCGAGAAATATTAACGACGGTTCTCTAGATTCCAATACTTGTTTTTTTTTCGATCTGAATTTTTTTACGTTAATGTCAAATGCAATTCGTCAGAGAGCGTTGGAAAAAATATATTGATATTTAAAAGGTTTGAAAATTTTTATGTAATCACAATTCATCTACATTTAAGACATACATTTTAATTTTTGAGGATCAATAAATAAAACATATCATTTTAATCTCTAATTTTTCTCCTTTCCTGAACAGTTCATAAATGTTGATGCCTCAGAGATGACTATAAATGGAATATTTTACGTGAAATATTAACGGCAGTTCCCTAGCTTGTAGTGCGTTTTTTTTCGATCGGGCTTTTTTTGACGTCAGTCTCACATGTAACGCGTGAGGGAGCGTAGGTAGCTTCGTACGCTTCATACGCGAGACGCGTTGGCTGCCATGTGTGAGACACCCACTGGTGAAAAATAAAATGATGGAAAAAGACGAGCAAACAAAAGAGCTTGACATCCGCGTACGCGTTGTTTACGTTTGTTGTGGATGGAGCCATTCATGCGGAAAAACCTTCCTTTCATTTCGCCTTCCCCTCTGCTGCTGCGCTTTCGTTCGTCATCTTCTGTAAACAGCCGTGAGCATCTCGTCATCTACCTCGTCTGTGTGTGTAAGGTCTTTCGTCAAGTAAAATCGGCCGCCTGCTTTAAAGCGTATTCACGGGATCCTCGGTTTGGGGCTGTGTAGTTTTGGGGTGGTAAAGTTAATGCCTCAGGTATTGCGCAGGTTATAATGAATGACAGGATTCGAGAAATAACTGTTTTTGACGGATTGAACCTTTCATGCGTATATATTGGGTCATGGCAACAATTATTATCCAATAAGTAGGGATGTGCGAGTAATCGAAAATTCGAGTCGAGTCGAGTAGTTTCGGTTACAGAGCTGTCGAGGCCAGTAAGTTCAGAAATATGCCAACATGGGGGCTCATGAAAGTCGTGTAATAATATCGTTTTTAAAGTCGATAAGTCGTTCATATGCCTTTGCGTGGAAGTTGCAGCTTGATGTATACGTAGCAGTCAACCACTATAGTAAGCGCCAAATTCCTTTTCGTGAGCTGCGGTGGCCTACCGTCTTCCGACCCGACAACGTATTCGGAGTAATCTGAGGAGTCCGCTGCATCTCTCATACCTTCTTATGCGATACCTTTATACCCTACTCTACTTTCTTTACTCAAACGCCGAGAGAATACGCAAAAATAGTTAAGATTTCTATGAAAAAAATATGCCGATTTTTCACGGTGTTTGACGTCACAAGCGGTACCATGTTTTAGCCGTTTTAAGCTCTGCGTACGTCCGATGTTAATTTTCGTTTATTCTTGTTGCGTTGACTTTATATTTTGACCTTACAAATCATGAATTGGTAAAGTTGATTAAAAGAAGTGGGAAATAAAGAAAAACATTTTTATGGCCTACGAAACTGAAGCTAAGTTCTACAGTTCGTTCGCTTCGTCCATTTATTTTCCATGAAGATTAAAGATTCATTAAATTGCTTGTATAATTTTTATTAAAAATTCCCAAGGTTCCCAAATCTTGCAATTTTGGCAAGAAAGTACTTTTCCAGCCACACTGGCTTGTAGGAAAAGACAATTTTAGGGAGTAACACTTTATCATGGATACGTCAATACCTGCTGCCTTAGCATATAGAAAAACTGGTTATTCTGCATGAGAATTTGAATTGATCAAATATTTTATTAGGTATTCATTTACGTCTGTAATCTTAATGTGCAAATTACTTTACTCAGGGCTCTTCCTGGCAGTTTAGATACATATATTTATTAAATTGTAGGCGTATTACTGGAGGTTAATTCATATCAATTGTGCTAATGGACATAAGAATATGACACTGTTATAATTCACCTAATTCTGACATAATTACCATCAACGTTCCGTGTTATCTTTTCCTTTTTCACCAGCCTAAGTATTCAGAATAAAAAAATTACGTCGTTGACCTACACTCCAAGAAATATTTTAACATGTATTAAACGAGGTCAAGATAAGAAAAAAGAAATGATTGGAATAATGAGAATATGGTGGTGGATGCATTGTAATGCCTGGTCCAGAAATTACCATACTTGATTTGACTAGAGATGAAAAAGTACTACTCGCACATCCCGACCAACTAGATTTTTTTGAGGAGATTCCAGACTTCGCTTCATATAAAATTAATTGGTCCAGTCACCGATTCTTTTATTGTCGATTGTGATAGAGACTGAAAAATGAAGAAACCGATATTTTTCCTTTTTTCGATCAAATCGCCCTTTTCTCGAGTCGTACGCGGCGAAAATCGAATGCCATCCCTTACTAAGGTAAGTTGATGACGCTGAGCGATTTTGTCAAGCGATGCATTGATACGTAAGTACTTCTTCCATTCTTGCATCGTTTTCGCCTGGTTCATTGTTGTTTTCACTCTTGTGAGCGATACAATTAGCGGTTTGCACCACGAGCGGGTTAATGACCTGGACATATAATGACGTTAGAAACTCATGGAAAGTGAGGGGCAACTTTCAACTTTTGGTATATCCCTACGAGAGAATCGGAAAGTGTATATTTCAGCGCAGCTTTTCTTTCCTTCCCGTGCAATTAATTACTTGAATGAATTAGCGATTTTAGGTTAGTGTGGACGATATTATTTCAAATTTTTGGATCCTTTCCACTGTTATCCTTGACTTACTCATACTTCCCTTAAGCACCCAAATTCCATTACAAGGACCTGGCCTCAGTGGGTAATCGACTGGACGCAGAGCTGTTAAGGTATGCGTTTAATACCAAAATTACTTAATGGACACCTTAATTTTGGTTAGACCGACGGTAAAGAGGAAAATAGTAAAAATGAGTTTTTTTTTGGGACTGGGGAGATGGAGGACTTAAGATGCTAAAGTTAATACCGCAGGCATTGCACAGGTTACAATGGATTCGAAATATAGCTCGTTTTTGTGGGATTGATCCTTTAACGTATATTTATTAGGTCGCGGTCAACAATTATTATCCAATAATATTTTTCGAAGGGATTCTAGACCGCACTCCATTTGAAATCAATGGCTTCGTTCACCGATTCCTTATTTGTCGATTTTGATAGAGATTGAAAAATGATGAGAGCTGTATTTTTCCTTTTTCAAATTCCATCGTAATTCTTTTTTCCTTTTCACCGTACTTCTTTTTTGCTATTTTACAACTCAAGTTTCATTTTTGATTATGTTATTGTAATAAAACATTTTCGTTAGGTACCCTTAATTTTTATGCATAGACTTTTTGTTACTCATTTTCATTTCAAGCCCTTATGATGGTTTACAGATAAACCGAAACGCCGGCAAAAATTGTATTTAAAATTGAAGACCTGCACTCTAATATTCAAATTTAATGTGAAAAATTGTTACAAACTAAGGCTTGTCGTGATAGAGATGCATTTTTTCAATGGTATTTTCAATTTTGGGAGTCCTCTCAACTTTTTTTAAGATTCTTGGAGTGGAGGAGAAGTAGATTTTGGTAATCATTATGATATAATCTATGGTAGAATACATTGCTGGATGGCAATTCGTCATGGTAGTAAAATATACTTGAGTATTCAAAACTAGCTTAGATTCACAAACAGTTTTGAGTAAGCGGTTTGATGTATTGGTTTCAGGTAATACACTCCATATCCAAGCAGCTATGGACACAAGAACTCGAAACCTATGGTAGGCTTTTAACGAATAAGTTTTTATTTGAGTGAGTTTATGCTAGCAAATCATTATTAATTATTTGATGAAATATTGGTTGGTGTGTGTACTTTTGTGAATTTATGGAACCTCTCTATTTTGGATTCTATTATGTATTACTGAATATGGAATGTTAATAGATGACTCAATGGTTTACTTTCCGATGCAGAAAGTTTGTCGGCCCATTCATCATGAGGAGAGTAAAGGATGGTGGAACTCATTGAATGAATACCCGCTGCTACCATCTCGGAGGAATAAAGCACTACTTAGTGAGTAAACATTTTTGAATCCATATATTCGAATAAAAGCGTGAGTTGCCATATTAATTTTTTTAAATTTATTGCAATATTTCACTTCGATCTGCATGGATTTTTTTCGGTTTTTCTGGAATGCCTTATTTTTTTCTGTATATTATAGTTAAGATATAAAAATAACATATATATATTTAAAATAACAAGTATTCTAAATGAAGCTTATTGAATGGATTTTACTTGAGATTCTGTGAGCCAATAAACTGTATTTTAAGCCCGCGAAACGTATGAAACTAGAGAATAGCCACAAAGTCTTTCAAAAAGTTCTTAATCGAAGTCTATAATTACTTCTGATGCAATTGCACTTGTGTCTCTTCTTTTGCATTTTTAGCCTGAGATCAGTCTGAACAAAGTCATAAGTTTAGAGCTAAAACAATCTCCTTCGTCCAGTTAACTTATTGTGCACCTAAGGCTTATTTTATTTCTGGACGTGATTGCTGAAAGCGATTGCTTGGTTTTTGCATGGTAGTCTAAAATAGGACTTCAAGTCAATATACCTTCGTGATTAGTAGGAGAAACGTATTAAATTTTCAACCTTGAGAAACATTATATGTAGCTAAATTTGTAATCCTTCTATTTACTTGAGCCCTACTCGATAAAACATTTCATTGGAATTATCAATTTGTAATGTGCGTGGAAAGTATTAATTTGTAACTTTTATTGGAAAAGGATCTAATTTTAGAACCTGTATGTGCTTTGCGAGTCTGGAGCAATAAAATTGCATGTGAAACAATAGTTAAAAATGTATAAAGTATTTTTTATCCAAAATAGAAAAGCAACTGGCTTAAGTGGAATTCGTGAAAATGCGCGCTATCACCCCAGCTTTTCTTCTTCAATCTTAAAGCGGCCGTGCAAAATGGGCCCAAAAGAAAGAAGTTTGACGTTTTCCCGTCAAGATTGCCACCACTAAGGGTTTTGGAACGCTCTTGTGGAAGATGGTGAGAATGTGGGAAGAGGAGAGGGCGCTAAAAGGGAAAAGCTCGGGAAAGAATTAGGTGATGAAGAGTCAAGGGGGTGGCGGGGGGTGGGAGGAAGAGGGAGTACATGGAGGTAATGGTCGGACTCACGCGATGAAAACATGGTGTCGACATCGACTCTCTTGAGGTCTCTCCATCCCTCTCGCTCACGTCAAAAGCTTTTTCTTTCTCTCATATATGTTCCCCTTTCTCTCCGCCTTCATTCCCACCAATGTTGGGGCAATGTAGATTTCCGCAGCCTGTTGGCAGGCAGAATATTTATGCCAACAGTCTCACTGTAGAACTGGTGATAAATTTTCCAGATAGAGGATCAGAGGTTTTTAAATATTTTAGACAAATATTTAAAAACCAGTTTCGATTTAAAGCGCTTTTACCTCTCGAGATTAAGTTCTAGAAAACTAGAGGACAAAATTCAAATTTTGAATTCCAAAATTCGGGTATATATCCAAAATGAAGCAATGAGAACTATGAGAAGTAATGGAATATTTTTAATTTATTCATTTACCATAGGGAATCACTAAGAATATTTCTAAAAACTCTTGGCAGCGGCTATGGTGAAGTGGACTGTGTTTCATCAAAGAAGAATTTTTATTACTGCTTTCAATCAAATATGATGAATATTTGAAAAATTTCAAAACTAGAGAAAAAAATTCAATTTTTGAATTAAAAAATTTAGGCATATATCCAATATGTAGCAAAGAGAACTATAAGAAACAATGGATTATTTAAAAAAAATTTCATTTACCATAGGGAATCATCGAGAATATTGCTATGAACTCTTGGCTGCGGCTATGGTGAAGTGGACAATGTTTTATCTAAGAAGAATTTTTATTACTTCTTTCCATCAAATATGATGAATATTGGACAAATTTAAAAACTGGAGAACAAAATTCAACTTCAATATCAGCTCTTGAATACCGAAGGTTATAACTATATAAAGTTAACTAAAAATAATGTAATAATTCATTCATTCTCGGGAATCATGAGGAAGGTTGGTAAATACTCCTGGTTGCGCCAATGCTAAAATAGACACCGATTCATCAAAGAAGTATTTTAGGTACATATATGTCAATTATAAAATGCATTTATAAATACTCAATTTTTCAAGTCCAAGAGTATAATGTAAATGAAATTCGTTGTATTTTTGTGTGTTGTGGACTTGGATAACCTTCGGCCTCGTTTGTATTCAGTTAAGCGATAGGGATATTACTGTCCCTAGGGAGGTGCCATATGGAGCGGTAATTTCCAAGTTAGACGTATACACAAGTGGACAGCTATATTCTCTTTTTCTCTTAGAACATCCGATGGCCCCGTGGATCGGGAAAACGTTTCGAAACATAAAGCAAAAAGAATTTTCCCATTCTTTATCCTTTCCCGCCATTCCTTTTATATTTCTGATATTACCAGTGGCGAATCCATGATAGGGACATGGGGGAGTCTATGTGGAATAGGTTGTTAAAGTAGTAAAATTAAAAAATGCCTTTAAAATAATGATCTAAAAAAAATATATATATATATAATAAGGGGTCGTGAAGCATAAAGTTTGAATTTAAAATAATGTAAATATTAAAAAACAAGTAATTAAGTTTACTAATCAAACTAAAAATAGGGTGGTTTATTTTTTTTTATCGAGTACGTGTTTCACGCTTTTAGATTTTTAAATGACGATATCTATTTTTCGCGATAAATGAAAAGTGAAAATTGTCAAGCGCGAAACGCGACGGCTAAGTATGAATGCTGGGAAAAGTCCGTGTGACGTCATTCTGGTTCCGACTGCCGCCGTGTGAGCTAGAGCGCCGCTACGATGCAGGCTGTTAGCAGGTAGCAGAGTAGCCTGCTAGCAGGTAGCGCTTGGCTTTAATAAGGATTATAAATACCCTATCAAGCGAAGGACCAAAGGCAATTTTAATAAGTGATTATTAAGAGATGTGCCCCTGAGCTCTGGAGCGTGGAGTGACATCGCATAAGCGCCAATCTAGCCTTTTTCGAATGAGGATAATTGACAGTTAAGATTCGTCTAGACTGGGATTTCTAAAGCCAAATAATTTGTATATTATGAATACGCTGATGGTGGGTAACGAATCGTAATCAATGCCTTTCCTTTTCTTTGATGAAGGAAACTATCACGTATTAAAAATTCTATGATTTGAAAATTAAAGCTACTTCATACGACAACAGGTCTTAGTTTGCCAGGAAACCATAATGATTCTTTCTATTTAATTAATAGTTTTCTATTTTGGTCTCTGCAATACATCTATAAAAACATTTCTTTGAATCATAAAAAGAATGTCGAGGCACAGGTGAGAAATTGTTTTCATTATTAACCTACAAGTATCACCAATTTGAGTTTTAACATCCTTTAAGTCTTCTGACTCCACCAAAAGTGAGAAAACCCATCTTAATTTTGTGTTCAAAGACAAACGTTGCCCAAGAAAATGGATAGGCGTGGAGGAAGACCCAAATAACAGACTCTTTCACTACGAGACTCCGCAGAATCCTTCCCGTGAACTAATTTTCTTGCCTTTTGGACCAAAAGTAGTTAAATGGGAAGTGTGATCAAATCGTTGCAGGAACTGTTTTGTCATCCTTGTATGTCGATCCCATTGTGTAGGTAGTACCATCCCCGTGTCGCTCGACCCCGAATCTTTTTCAGTTCACCATCTCGAGGGAAGGAAATTCATGAGTGCTTATGGAGGTTGCAGTCCTACGTACCGTCGGTGAGGGAGTATCACCTCACAAAAAAGTGGGGTGGAAGAGGGTGGATTTCGGGGATGGTGGGACAGCCCTTCCATCAAGCGTGAAAGGCCAGGCGAGGAGTGAATCCGGCGGGGGTGGAAGGAAATGTTTGTGGCAGGGGAAGGGCAAGGGGTTGCTCGGATTCATTCCTCTTCCCCCCGCCCCTCTTTTTCCCTTTCATCTGTTTTTCCCCTTTCCTTTCCCCCTGCGTCGTGGATGGCGAATGTTCGTGTCAGGGTTGCCATACTGAGGGGATGAAATGTCGTCTGGCAGAACGATTCTTGCGTGCCGAAACGATTTTCACGACCACTCACCCTCACTCGCCTTAAACCCTAATCCGTAGCGAATAACACGGACTATACCGGAGACTTCTCATCTCAAGAGACGAACTGTTTTTCAAATTTATGAGTTCTTCACCGTGAAAAAAAATTTTGTAAAAATTCGCAGAATTCTTTACACGCTTGCGTGAAACCGGTCGCGCATAATAGATTCCGTGAAAATCCGCGAATTTTTAATTTCACCGTGACGAAGAAAGTTTTTCACGAATTTTTTGAGCTTGAAATTATTGATTTGAATGTGTTTTTGATATTTTTTAATCAGTTTTTAAGGGTCAAATACCATTAAATTTTTTCACATAAACTTATGCGTGGATAGCAATCAATTATTAGATAGATTGATATTATATTTATCCTGATTTTCATGTATTTTAAACAGAGACACTAATGCTGGCGATTGCTTTGATAAGAGCAAGCCTTATAGGCTGGCGGCGGTGAGAGTGTAAGATCGTAAGAGGAACAAGTATCCATGAACTTCTTTAACAATGAGTGGAATCAGATGAGAGAGGAATACATGCATTTTGGTTTCGTATGTGTTAGTTTACTATTTCATTCCGAATGCTGCAGGGGCCAGAATTGGAGCGTTACAAGTTTAACTTTTCATTTTTCGTGGAAGTTCCTAAAATGTGAAACAATGCAGAAGTAGTTGAGTTTTACTCATGGGGGAGTAACAAATTTTTATTGGTGCCTCTGTGTGCGCTACTTGCTGCCGGTTCTGCTGCACAATATACTTCTTTGTTCGTCGGTGCTATCTGTCTCTTTTGGCGAGGCGTCGGAAAACTTCTGGGTGCCATTTGGCTTGACTAATTTTTTTCTAATGGGTGAGTAGTAACGGCAATGAAATTAATATGAATAGCTATGAGACAACATTCCCCTGAACCGAGAATCGAACCAAGTGCCTTTGAATTTCCGGGCCATTGCGCGGAGAACTACGCTATTCAGGTTCCTGATTTCTCAGGGTTTCCATCCGATGCTCGTTGTACTAGGTATCATGACCTTTTGCGGCAGGATTTAAATATTACACATTGCTGCCACGTGCGGCTTAAGCGCACGTTTGAGGCTGTCAACCGGTGTGGCTTCATGGAATTCCATCCTCCCTCATGTTGCCATCTTTGATGAACCACAAGGATCTAAAATCTAGTACCATGAGCCTCGGTACAATTGCTTAGGGATATCAGGAATTTGGATTGAAAAGTGACGTGCGCAGTGTTCAGAAAAGCCAAAGATTCAGTCAAAGATCCGTGGTTCGATTCCAGATTCAGGGTAATTTCTTATCATGGTAATTTATGTGAATCCTTGATTGGTGTTTCGATTTTTATTGCTTTATCGCCAGAAATGCACCACGAGAATCATGCGTTATTTCCTTCACGAATCATTCATATAATTAATTGATTAATTATGGGAGATGCAGTGTCTGCGGAACTTAAAAATTGATTACTTTTTTCGAGGAAGATAATGTATTTAATTATTCTTTAACATTTGAATGTAGGTAATTTTGGAAGCTTTTGTTCATAGGCCGCCGTAAATGTAGCATTTCGGCATTACTTTTTTTGGAAAAGAATCAAATTTCACGAGCTGTGGTAAAATTAATTCATAAAACATGGTCCGAGTTTCGAGACTGTTTGTCTTTTTTTGATTATCACGTTACGAACCTTCCCTCTTAAAATCTCACACCATTTGGTGTGGAAGGAAAGAAACGATGGAAGGGTTAATTGAAAATCCATAATTTCAAGGGTGTTGGTGATTGCTGGTGAGCGAGTGCTGGTGAGAAGGTGTCGGAGAAGAAATTTATAATGGAGAGGCAGAGGTTAGATTCATCAGAGAACGAAGTTTTAGCCATTTTTCATTTGTACAAAGGATCATTTTCAGTTCGTGATGAGGTTCTTAGGTCTATGGGGTTAGACTTGTCCGTTGCCAATTGCTGAATGAAATGAAATTTCCCACATTTTTAAATCGTTATTTCATGAGACAATTTGTCAGATACCTCGTGAAATATATCGAAAAAGTGGAAAATTGAACTCAATTTACCATACTTAAGATGAACTTGTTCAATCCTACTTCAATATTTAGCAAAATTTACTTTAAGTTTCCTGGATATCAGACAATTACTTAAACCATTTATTTTTTTATCAGAGCGCGACCTGGGTTTCAATAAATTATCATCATCTTCAGGCGCAAATTCTTTCTTCTTCTAATTTGCGCCTGAAGATGATGATAATTCATTGCAACCCGGGTCCAGCTCTCATTAAAAATAAGTGGTATAAGTAATTGTCTGATATCCAGGAAACTTATAATGGAATACCACAAAGTTAAGCAAGAGTTAGTGAAAATTAACTTTATATTTTCGCACATAAATCTCGTATCATAGGAAGAGTCTTCTTCAGAGGGAGACAAATGAAATCCTTTAAATTATGTATTCCGAAATACATGGTAAAAACAGTATTTTTATTATTATTATACATTGCTGCAAGTAGGCTATTGCCTGGTGGCAGCATTAGATGTACAATAATTGCAAATTCTGAACAATACATAGAAACAGAATAGATATCCATGGTAAAAATAATACACTAATTTTATGGAAGCTTTTTATTTATTTTATGGATGATTTTTTATTACTTGGGAACAGCTCTAGTTCTCGATTAAGTACCCAAAGACCGTAGCGTACGCCACAATCTTAGCAACGACTTCATTCATATACGTGAAATAAAAATGGAGTTCCATACTAGGAATCGATAAAAAGTCTGAAAATACTGCTTTCCTTCCAATTTATCTTGATTGTTGCATTGTCTAGCCGTAAGCTCAATTCCGAGAATTTCTATCGCGTTCTTAATTAGTTTTTCTCAAGCTCTGGCCGGCGTATCTATTGCGATGAAATTCGAGGAGAGAAATGCTCGTGAACTTCTTGGAAGGAAAGTGATTAGCAGAAGGATAAGATTTCCTATTTTTCCGGGAATTTTCTTTTTGTACGCTTCGCCGTCGACAGCGGCTTCCACCCTCGTCCAGAAAAAAATTATCGCAGGAGGCGTCGACGGAAATTGCCCAGGTCTTTTTTTGTCTTTTCTAATTACCTGTATAGTTTTTTATGAGATACAGAAGATACTCCGCCTCCCTCATTCAGCGCCTTCAGCTCTTCTAATTTCTCTCTCTTATTCTCTCATGAAAAATATGTTCTTTCGGACTCCAGGCTTCAAGTGATCTCTTCTTCTCATTTTTAAATGAATATCATGGCAATACTTTTTTGAAGCAATGTTTTTTCTGTGCTTTCCACGTGCTTATCCACAGGTTTTTTTCAATAAGTGGAAATGAAAATTTACAGCTTGATTTTCTATCTTTTGATTATTCATATTGTACATGATGTAGTCTGCTGTCTCACCACTAGAACTTTCATCTCTTTTTCCATCAGTACTTCTTCATTAATAATACGGAATATTTCTAGCACTATTTTATCTTATGTATACCTATCATCCGATCTGCTGTGCTGAAAGTTCTAGCAGAAACCAACATTTTTATGTAATTCTTATAGTAACGATTGGGTAGTATTAGTGTTTTTAATTTACTCTTTATGCACAAAAATCTGAAGGGTATAAAGTGAAGTGAACCTTTCCTACGTACTCGCAGCCTCTCACATATGCTGCTACCTGTAATGTATTGATTTTCATGTTAATGCTATGAGGTAAAATTTTCATGGCTACTGGAATTCTACCATTTCCACTGTCTTTCCCGGCTATTTTATAGACCTCTATCATGTATCCATGATATTTTTTTCAAATTACGCGCCGTCGCGTTTTCTGCCGTTATAAAATTATATCAAATCCCTTTGGTAATCTCATTAACGTCTATGAAATCGCTATTGTAGTCAAGGGTCTTGGTTAACTTACGAGATCTACGCTATGCCCAAAAAGTGAGAGGCCATGGTTAGATACCTTGTTGAGGTAAATTTTTTCACAAATCAAGGTCAGTGAAAACAAATTGTAGTGGTCTTAAACGGCTGGAAGAACTAAAAAATAAACCCAAAGATAAATATGTATGCTCCATAAGATTATTTTCTTTGATTTTAAAATCGAAGGATGCCATGTATGATTGAATCATTATAACTGCTATCATCATGGGAAATAATACTGGGGAAATGGTAGAATCAAGGCTTTGTGTAGAATTTCGTAGCCTAATTGAAACCTCGTGAATATTTGTAAAGACTCTGAAATCAAAAAAGTTATTCCAAAACTCATAAAAAAATGGTCCATTTCCCTCACCCTTTGCTTGCATAAACGTTCTGCATTATAAATCACCCTTCTATCCGTCTGATTGTGTGGACCGGCACCGCAAACGCCGGCCAAACGCGCCTCAAAGAAATGGCGTTTGCATGGCGCACGGCACGTGGGGTGGTTCCTCGTTCCGCGCGAGTTTCGTGCGGTATGTTTGGGAAGGGGGAAGAGTGGGTACTTGTGGTGACTGAGAGATAAAAAAAAAGATATGATGAGTGGAAGGGGTGAGACGAAAGGATGAAAAATGGGGTACGTTCTCCAAATGGGAGGGAGGGGTGGTCATAAAGGAAGGTCGGGTCTGAGGAGAGAAAAGTGTCGCATTAAGGGGTAAGGTAGGGCGTCGATTAAAGTTTTAAAAGAGCCATTAAAGAGGGGCTGAAGTGTAGGAAGGGTCAGGGGAAGGTAATAGGGGAGGGGCTAAGAGTACTCGGGGACAAGGAAGCGGTAAGAGGGGTGGGGAGATTGGGGACGGAAAAACGTGGAAATTCATTTTGTGGTCGAAATGAAGACGCATCGCCCCTTTTTCCATTCAAAGCTCACTTTCCCACACTTCTCTCGCCCGTTTCTAAAATGTTATTTACTAATAGAGCTGTAGCTGTTGTTGATAGTGAAGATATTGTCGACTACTTCTTGGTTGAATCTTTGAACGAAGGGTTTTTATAAGGATTGATGATTGGAGCTCTAATTTTTTATTCGTAACATTTTTCGACAAATATACTCCAAGAGATTCCAAATTTTTTAGCGAAATAAATACATAAAAATATGCCGCATTTTTACCCTCTGATTTCTGTTTTTTTTTCCATGCACCACAGCACTGTTGCCCTCGTCCTTTTTTCTATTATACAGGGTAGGGCAGCATAACTTCCTTTTTTTTAAACCTAATTAAACGCATTGTATTAATCAGAAAATTTTTATTTGGTTTTTATAATGTAAGTGCAGACCTAAGGTTTTGTTTTTAATAGTCTTGAAGATCAAATCATGTAGATGACGTCCTCCATTCTTGATAAATTAAGGTTACCGATTTCTGGTAATTCCTATGACCTTTTTAAGCATAGCAGGCGTTATGTTGGCAATTTATTCCTGGATATTGTTCTTTAAATCTTGTAGGGTCCTTGGACGGTTCACATAAACATGGGATTCCAGAAAACCCCATAGAAAAAAATCACAAGGGGACAAATTGGGAGATCAGGCTGGCCACTCGAATTCGCTCCTGATTGAGGTAAGGTGTTCTGGGAGCTGTTCCCTCAGGACAGCCATCGATGCTCTTGCTGTGTTGCTGTTGAACCGTCTTGTTGGAACCAAATGCCCATTAAGTCCAACCTATTTAGCCGTGGGAAAAGAATTCTTGTAACATTCCTGCTGGGTTGCGCTCTGCTACGACACCAACCACTGAATGCCGCGCATTACAAAAAAGGAAATTATGCTGCCCCACCCTGTATATTCCTATCCATTTCTTTCCTTCTCTATGAATTTATTTGCATGTTTGCGCATGAGGCGTCGTGTGAATGAACGAAGTGGTGTATTGAAAATATTATGTACAAATAAATATAAAAATGAATTAATTATTTTTAGTTGACTTCGAATCAGTTATAATGATTACCATTGAACAGTTCCCCACGGTTTGGGGACTTGGAGACAAGGAAGCGGTAAAAGGGGTGGGGAGATTGGGGACGGAAAAATATGGAAATTCATTTTGTGGTCGAAATGAAGACGCATCGCCCATTTTTCCATTCAAAGCTCACTTTCTCGCTCTCCCCTCGCCCATGCTGCCAGCACGCTTTGTGAACTCACTTTATAATGTAAAGCAAAATGAGGCTCATCTACATTTTCATACTACCCCGCAAGCCACCTCAATAGACGTGTGGCGGGAATTCGGCACACCATTAACCGTGGAAAAGTGCAACTAACTTTTATTTCAATACGTCAAACTTTCATTACATCACGCCTCAATCGGTTGAATTTTATTTCAACAGTTGAATATTGGGATGATTCTGACAAATTTGGAATTTAAGTTTAAGTGCTTCATTTTCAGGGAAAGCTGTGACCTAAACCTTTACGTTAAACATTGTTAAACATTGGATGATCTCTCCATCTCTCGACGCGTTGTTTGCCTTAGAGTGACAACAGATTCGTCTGGATTCCACCAGGCGTCTTCAGGTCGAAGTGCCTATATTGCTGAGTGAGTTCTAGGGAGAAGTTGCGACATTGCGACCACAAAATGAATGTCCACGTTTTTCCGTACTCAAATATATCCACCCCATTCTACCGCTTCCTTGTCCCCAAGTTCCCAACTTTGCTGATAACAGCTTTTATTTGCTCTAATCGAATTTTTTATATTTTTTTTCGCAATGTTCTTCTCTTCTGTGATTCCCTTTTGTAATCTCACCCTGCCTAAATTTGCATACAGAACTCTGTTATTTTATGTTTGTCCCAAGTATTCACTTTTGAAGTCGATAAATCCTTTATAACTAATTCGTCATTTCTTTATAATGTTGCTCAATATGACAAAAAATGTTCCCTTATCACTGATTCAATATTTTTAATTCCCGATTTTTTGTATATGCCTTCGCTATTGTGTTCTTCCATTCTCCATGTAGTTTTAAGTATTGATCTGAAACATTTTCCTTCCTCTATGTATTTTTTTCTGTCGGTTTTACTAACTAATCCAATCCGTGATGGCATTGCGTATGCCATTGTAGGTCTTATATATGAGTTGTAAATAAATAATCTCACCTCTGGTGGCGTTTAATTGTTATTTAAAATCGGTGCTAAGTCGGCCTTTACACCAAGTGCCGATATCGGTATTTTCACCGCGCTTATGTAGCCCTCGTTCATCGCTGCTGCGTTGTGATTGGCCACATTCTCTCACTCCTGTGCCCTGATTGGCCGGTTTCTGAAACACTCTCTTCCAGGCACTTTTTAATTGGTACCCGTCGGCTCCTAACTGAATTTCTTGTTTTCTCTTGCCCTTCTGTGTTCCTGCAGGACAAAATTCGATTTTGGAATTCCAATGTTTAGGCATATAGCTATGAGAACTATAAATAATGCAACATTTAAAAAATATTAATTCAGTATCGGTAATCACTAAGAATACTGCGAAAAACTCCTGGTGCGGATATGGTGACAATGTGGACAATATTTCATCAAAGAAGTATGTTTGTTACTTCTTTCAATTAAATATGATGAATATTTGAAAAAGCTAAAAACTGGAGGGCGAAATTCAATTTTTCAATACCGAAGGTTAAACATATAACAATGAGAACTAAAAATAATGTCATAATTTTTTCAGAAATTCATTCATTCTCGGGAATCATTACGAATATTGCTAAAATAGACACCGGTTCATCAAAGAAGTATTTTCGTTACATATGTCAATTATGCAGGAGTGTCGCCACCAGTGAAGACCTCGGAGATGGGTGTGAGTAGGTGTTAAAGTAGCAGTCAGTATGCGTGCGGTGAACTACATAAGCGCGGCGAAAATGTTGATATTAATGTAATGAAAGAAAATGTAATAACGGCACTTCGGCCTTAAGACTTCCGGTGGACTCAAGGCGAAACTGATTTCACCCTTAGAAAAACAACGCGGCGACAACCATATTGATGGAGAGATCATCTAATCAAGAATGCCACGGAAAACTGGGAGATAACATTGTTGAAAAGTGAAAATGACTTTTATTTCAATATTGGAGGTAAAAAAAATAAAACTTTGTAAGGTTCACTATTATATTAACGTGGTTACATCTTCGGGTGACTGATCTTACATGCACCTTATATTTATAATACAATTTTGCCTGCTCTGCCGTACTGGCTTCCAAAATATACCTGATAACTTCAGTGAAGCCTGAATACAATGTATACAAACGTTATACAATCATATTTATTTCGCCAAAACTCTTACAGTTCATTTGTCCAAATTTTTTTGGAATAACAAATCAGTGTTCCAATCACCTATCCTAATGAAATCCATATCTAAAAGCTTCTACCGAGAAATAGTTGATAAAATCTCCACTATCAACAAAAAACTCAACTCTGGATGTAAATAGCACTTTAGGAAACGGTTTTACATTAATTTTTGCAATAAACAAGCACCATGAGAGAAAAAAGAATTTATCAAAATTGAAGATGATCGGGGCTGGTATTCCTCTTGTGCTCGAATTTTTCCCGGGAATCGGGTTGGTGTGGTGGCTGTAGTGCTTGCTTCCCATACCGTGGGCAGGGTTCAAATCCCGGTGGCGACAGAGAATTTTCAAAGACTGCCTGATTCCTGCTTGAATGATGTGTTGAGGATATTTCAAGCGCAACACTCTGTCCGTCGAATGGGACGTTAAGCCGCGATCCTCTTGGCTCCTTTCGTTAAGAGAAGGGTTATGGTGATGCCGGGTTTCTCTCCACCCTTCCAACCCTTCACTCATGTCGCAAATGTACTCGGCTGTCGGTCACCACCTCTAAACTACCCCCACCACCAAACACCACCACCTCAAAACCACCCATTAATCGGAAGACACGGAAAATTTTACTCTCTAAAGAATCTCAGGTGAAACAGAATTTAAAATGCGAATGAAAAGTAAAATGAATTAAAAAGAATATAATAAAAAGAATCTAAAATGCGATTGAGAACTAAAACAGTGCTAAATTACGTTGCCAGGCCATTTGCAACAAAATTGGATACCCATTGTTCCTGGTATACCTCCCGTTATCAGCGATCTCTCCCCCAAATCCTTTTATTGTGCACCTCGAGACTTCGGAAACTTCGGAAGACTATTTCTTCTCGACTACGAATTTTCGATTGCGACAGCTGCCCACTCACTCAAAGCTATTCTAATTTGCTCTTTTGGAAAGAGTCTTAAAGGAAGTTAAGTTCAGCAGAGGTTTTTCGTTTCCATTTCCATTCACAGACTTTAGATGGAATAGACTAAGAGCAGATTGGGAGTACCACCATCCTTCCTTTCGATTTATACTTGTTTGAATTTTCAGTGCTCAGGATTTCGGAATTAGCTATCGAAAAAGCTGAGAATAGTAATGGAAAAAATTCCCTCTATTTTCAACAGCTCTCGATCGTATTCGGATTTGAATCTGTTACCGCGTGCCTTCCTCTTCCACCAAGTACTAGTATATCGGACGTACTCTGTTTTATCGCGGTAATGAACCTAAAAAGAGTCTCTTTAAGATGTTTCAACCCGATTTAAAATACCTTTAACTTTAGCTACGGCGAAAAACAGGAAAGTATAAAAGATATATTTTATAAGGCTCTTTAACTTTTTATTTAAGGCTTTATGCTTTGAAAGGCTCCCTATATTCCACATCATAGCTTTTTTTATCAAAACGTATTGAAATCATATGAAAACCCCTAATTTATTGTTTTACCTAGATCAGTTTTGTGGAGAGGTAATTGATATCCATTGGTAAGGTGAATTGGCTAGCAATAGGGTAGTTTCCTTCATAATAGAAAACGGAATGCTTTGATTGCGATTCCTTACCCACCATTCATTGCATTGATAATATACAAATTATTTGGTTTTAGAAATCCCATTTTAGACGAATGGCTATGGTCAATTTTAACCTCATTTGAAAAAGGCCAGATCGGCGCCCATGCGATTCCACTCCACGTGACATCACAGGGACCTAGTTTCTATACGAATAGATAGGAGTTTTACAATATCTGAGATTACCAATGCATGCATGAGGCACATAGCTCAGGGAAACATCTCCTAATAATCACCCATTAAAATTACCTAAGTTCGGAAAGCTTCCATCGTTTGATAGGGTAATAATAATCATTATTTAAGCCAAGCCCTACCAGCTAGCAGGGTACTCTGCTACCTGCTAGCAGCCTGCGTCGTATCAGCGCTCAAGCCTCGCCTAAAGGTCACCTCACTTGCGGCAGCGGGAACCAGAAATACGTCACACGGACTTTTCCCATCATCCTACTTGTTAGCCGTCGCGTTTTCGCGCGCTTTAAGTTTTTCACTTTTCATTTAATCGCGAAAAATAGATATCGTCATTAGAAAATCTACAAGCGTGAAATACGTACTCCAGGAGTAATAATCTTTCGATTCAGGCAATAAAAAAATAAAAGGAAACCACCCTATTGGTTGCACTTACAAACCCTTTGAATTTGTTCTATTTAATTACGTATCTTGCTAAATCAATGCTTATTTTGGTCTTAGGCATAGCAAATTTATTTTATACTCAGATCGAATTTGTTTGACAAGGGGATTAATACAATAAAAATGGCTTAGTTGGTGACTGAATTTCGCCGGGTAGTATAGGAAATTACAGCAAACAGCCACGTAAAAAACCGAAATAATTATTCTCTCTCCTGGTGAGGTATTTTAAAAGCGAAGTTTCCAAATTATTCTGCTCCACGGAGACCTCAGTTTTTGTTTTAGCAGTAAAAGGTTCCCGAAAAAGTAGAAATAGACAATGGCCTTAAGCTCTATGCACATAGCGATGGTTCTACCGCAGCGGCAAACTATTTTTCATAGCCAGCGTCATTGTTGGCCAGGCGTACAAAATCATACCGTGTTTTCAACGAAATGGCATCCGCTGGGACGGGAATGAATCGCAAGGCTTTGAGTGGCAACTGGCTAGGGTTTGAACAAGCGTGTTTTCAAGCTATCCGAAAGCAAACTTCTGGCGTAATCTACGTCTTATTGTTTTTAAGTGATAGGTGGATTTAACGATGCACCTTTTCATTTGGTCTAAAATTGAGTATTTAAGTGATTAATATTGATCCATTTAATACTATGCTTACGATCAAAAATCGTTCTCCTACATGGTTTTATATTATTTATATTCAGTGAAATAATTTATCCGTAATATTATGAGCAAATAAATGATTAAAATATCAGTTTAATGGCAAAACGATTATGATTACATTTGAAAAAGATTTACCTTTTTCTCAATGCCACGTTTCGCTCAAGCAGCTCTCAGTCAACTTTAACATCATATGCATGATCAGGAGTATGTTTTCTAAACAAATTCCAGTGAGGGAAGACAGAATGTAAATTTTTTTCAGGGGTTAAAATTTTAAAGCGGTTGTATCAGTATGGTACCGTCAAACTCTCAATTCACCACTATAATTTAACTGGTAACAACGAACGCCTTCGTATGCATATAGGTTTCTAGAATATTATTTGCATCAGCAGTTGACCAGGATGAATCTATGTGATAAATTAAAATGTGCTTTGCGCCTGTGCGCTTAAATTGTGTGCTTTGAAAGATCTTTTATGGCATTTAATGGACTTTTAAAAAATTATTGAGACGTTTTATTTCTCGCTCTGCCTATCAAGGTGCTGATTTAATACCACTAGTGAACTTTACGAAGTGCGCTACTTTTCTTCGTTAAAAAAAAGAAGAGAAGAACAATTGAAACTGGGACACCAGCCTCAAAATGAGCCGTACTTGGCAACTTTCCTTGAATTGAGTTATGTGAGTAAAATGTTCTTACTTTATCGGATTCCCTTGAAAAATCTACTATTATCGGCATGGAAACGCTGGGACCACACGAACATAAATGTAGCGACATAGCCCAAATAATTTTTAACTACCATTAACTTCTTTATTTATTTATCTCAATTGGCCCCGAAAACAGCACAGTGAGGCCTTTACATCGGGAGTTATAACAGTAACAATAGATGATTATATATATATCCATGTCCTGGAAGGGGAAACTTACTGGTACTGGAAACCTATCTAGGCGGGACTCGAACCCGCGACCTTCAGTATTGGGTATGGTAGGCGAGGACTTATCCTCGCCGCCACCGAGGCCGACGTGGAATATGGAATAGTTTCAAGTTGTGTAGGATAAAGTTATCTATAACATTAAAACTGGTTGCATGACTGGAGAATTTATGATTTAATTCCGCCCGTTCATAATTTGACATTGACTGAGCAACTACGAGACAGCTGTAAAATAGCCTGTACAAGGCAACAGCGGTGCAAACTGAATCCAATCCCTCTTGTTTCTTCTTTTCGAAGGTGTTTTATTCGCATTGAATCCTGGAACGCTCTTTTTTCACTCTTTGACACCCTCCATGATCCGTGGTGGAATCATTGGCGGTTGGAAGAAATGTGTCCGTGCGTAAAACAAGGGAAACGAGATTATGCGTGCGCTCTCAATCGCTGACGCGGCTCCAATCCCCTTCAAAACGCAGGCAACGCAGAACTCGCCCGACACCATGTCGCGTAAAATATTAAGAAGGCCTGTCCTTTTTTTTTCTTTTAGATTTTTATTTCATGCTTTGCAATTTGCCTCGCTCCACCTGCGAGTTTGGAGATGGATTAGAACGGTTGTGTTCACTCAATCCTTCCAACTCCCCTGGAGCGAGGGATTTTTTTTGGAGAGCTCAGGCGAAATCTGTTGAACTTGTTTCAGGGAGAGAGGCAGTGGGTTTAGTTGTGCGCTCGCCGGGAAAAAAACAAGCGAAGAAGAATAAAATTAATACATATGTAAATTCCGTTCATGTCATTTAATGTAGTTTAAAAACCAAGAAGTTTCTTTCCTGTTCGGATGAGCAACGAGAAGGAAAATCATGTGCAAAAGAAATGAAATGAAATCATCCTCCGTTCATTTTTATGTGCCCATCTAAAAAGAATACTGTTTTTCTCGATTCATTGAATGCTTTTGCTTGATCCCTTCCATGGGAACTGCATATCAAGAAAAATCTGGTATTATGGAAATATGATGAGATAAGAAGGGAGAAAGCTTCCTTCGAAAGTCAAGTCTTGTACTTCAAGTCATTTAAAAACCCCGATAGCTCTCGTACAGTGAGTTCAAGAAACTGAAAGGTTAAGGGTATATCTGGCGATATAGCTAGCTTATGAAATAATTTACAGCTTGAAATTTGGCGGAGTGTTAACAAGTAGCTTTAAAAGTAATGATTATTCACTGAATTATTTGTTTTTGAAAGACATAATAAATTTCACGATTTGAAGACTGCAAATATATGATTTTCGTGGAAGTTAACCGGAAAGGGCCGTGAATTTTTTTGCCGATAATTGCGTGAGAAGTAAGAAACGGATCGAGGCACGTAAAAATACGGTGTCTTCATTTTTCAAACTCCATCGCCATTGACACTGAAACATAATTGAAGAGCAGGGCCGTTATCGCATCAGATGGAAAAATATCTCATGGAATGGAACCTTTTGCAATTCATGCGTGCCATCATTAGACGATCTTTAACCACTAGTCATTTTCATGAATACCGATGTCTAAAAAATAATGTTGGCACATTCGAATGGGTGAATGAGAATGAAACACATCTGCGGCCGTGGGAATATCACAAGAAATTTCACATCCTTTTAATCAAATCGATTGCAATATGCAACAAATTGCAAGGCCACAAACTCATTTTTCGAAAATGTAGGAGCTCTTCATGTATTTTGACCTCTTGAATTAGAAAATGACACTCAAAACATCGTATCACCCCGAAGTTTTGTATAAATTGCATAAATATGCATTTGCCACAAATGAAATATACTATGAGATATCCCGTAAAGTCTCTCATTATTATATTACTGTTTTTAGGAAATTAAATTTTAATTCCATTTATTTTTAACTTTTTGTCTTAAATTATTCGCATAAGCAATAAGCATAAGCAATGGCCATAGTTTTGATTTTGAGAACGCCGAAATTTTAGACCATGAGGTTATATTGAAAGAAAGACTTTTCAAGGAAATGGTTTACATTTCAAAAACAAAAAATTGTTGTAATAAAAAAACAGGCATCGATAACCTCAGTAAAATTTATTTTTATTTAATACATCAAAATTAATGGTAACCTAGGTTGTGGCAATACCTTAGACACAAAACATCAATAAATATGTTCAAAGTTTAGAGGTATATCAAATTTTATTGTATATTTCATTCTTTATATAGCCCTGAAGATGATTTAAAAAATAAATCGAAACGTTGGCTGAAACTTATTTTATAAATGACCTAAACTCCAAGAAATACTATATTATATATTTAAATTATTCGGAGACCACCCGCATGGAGGTCACACTGACTTCCTTTGTCACGGCTTGGCGCAGCGCATTTCAGTAAGCGTACATCGCTTGTTTGTATCGTACATATAGGTTCCTCCTTCACAGTCTCCTAATGAGATCTTTACGTACTATGTAGTTATTGTATAGAAATTATGTATTATATCTCTTAGATCTTGGAAAGAATTCGTTTTGGATTTTTATCATATGCATGTATCTCGTAACTGGAAACTCCAATGTGGGTTGGTATATAAAAACTAGAGAAAATCAAGATAAATACATAGTCATTAGTATAATCTGACTCTCACTAATGCCTCATGATTGGTTGAGAAACGTTGATTCCTGTCGATCCAGTTATAAAACTGAGTGACTCCTTTGCTTTGATTTTTAAGTTCATCTATTTGCATGATCACAATTTTGGATTCAGACGATCTCTTAAAACCTCTGAATTTATTCTGAAAATTTCACCCTTAGAATTTTTACAGGGGCATGCTGGACTTGGCTTAAATCATGTTGATAAAAATATACAGGTTTGAGAGAACATGAACTAGTGCTTGTATCAATTTCAGACGAATACAAAAGATTTTCGATGGAAGGCATCACAAAAAAGTTTTCTGCGCACAAAAGGTTTACCAATACTGCAATAATAGGTTTACCAACGTGGCACCTGGCACCCGATGAACAGTATATAAACTGGCCTACTTCATCCACTTGGCATCAGCCCTTTTGATGGAACGCAACTGGGGTTCCGAAACGTCGGCCAAATGGAGAGAGATAACCCGGCTAGAAGCACGAATATTTTTTTTGCTATGTTTGCCTGGAAAGCAATAGATCTTACTTATTTACCGATAGAACTTGATTAGATTTTACTGTCAGTTGAAATGACGTAAATTTCATACTTGCGTAAAATCTATGGGGGTATACTTTCAAGTTTTCTTGTAATTATGATCACCATATATTAAGTATTTCCAAGCCCAGTAAACTTAAAAGAAAACGGTGCTACGATTCAAAGTGAAAAGATAAAATTTTAATGGCGCAGAATTGCGTCTGCCTAATCGATGGTGATAACAATATGGAATTAATGCATAATGGAGAAGTAAAAATTGTTTGGTATGGCGGCCCTATTTTATCAATGGAAGCTTTTAGAGATTTTTTTCTTAAACCTTAGACGCTCATGTGCCGATATATCGACTTCAGGTTTTCGCCTTAAAATTCTGAAGGTGCCGATGTAACTGTCCCGTGTTTAATCCCATGTATAAATGTTTGTTTATTTTATTTTATTTTGAGTTACTTTCACTTTTATACTGGAGATTATATAAATTTTAATCTCTACTAACGAACTGGTATTCCTTCTACAGTATTAAGTGTTCTATGTGAACAAAAGAATATATATTTTCTGCTAAATGATTAATGTATGCTTGAAGCGGGAATTCAAACTTTCAGGGAGTGAAAATAGATATTGCCATGACAGCGAAAGGGTTATTAATAAGAACGGCAAGGCTCAATTGTCGAACACGCATACATATCTTCTCTTATAAAACTCAAATTTTCATTTCATATCCAGGAGAGAGCAAAACATCATGTAGTCTATAATCAAATGTGTTAAGAGAAATAAACATGTAACCCGTATAAATTTAAGTGCAAAAGACTCACTAGCCCGAGACAGTTTTTCAGATACAAGTGAAATTAAAAGTTCATTGGAAAAGTGGGGCATGGGGACAGAATGACTCAAAGGAGGTTTTAAATAATAATTTCCAACGAATTTTAAAGCCGTCGTTGACGTTCGTACGAGCTTTATAAACGTTAGGAGAACCTAAAGGAAAGGATCTCTGGGAGATGTTCAGATACACATTCATGATATGCAAAAGGGATTACTTTGAGAGACATCTGTGGCGGGAAAGGGAAATTATGTTTGGTGGAAACTTTACCGTTGGAGTTTCTTCTGGAGAAAAATGTTTCTTTTTGCTTTCCAAACCCATGTGTTATACCTTCTGTTTTCATTGCGTACACTGCTTCGGATCGATATGTGCGCTTCATGTAAAAATATGGAACATATACATAAATTTAACATGGAAGAGAGAAAATTTAGGCCAGCATTTTTGTGAAAGAAGAGAGATTGAGGCTAGTAAAATGACTTTATTTGGAAGTAACATTACATGGCGTAGAAATAGCTCGATAGATGTTAAGCTTCGACAGCCCAAGCTAAGGCGGCATTCATATAAAGGTTATCTAATTAACTCAATGAACCCCTGGAAGAGTATTTCAGAAGTGTGCTAAGTGGATGGGGTGATAAGAAACACAGAAATTGAAGGAAGTCCAAGTAGAAAGAATTTCTGAAATGCATGGTGGAGGTTGAAATCCATTGTAGGATATGAAGTGAATTACTTTTCACTTTTACTCATAAACATTTATTTAAAAAGGAGTCAACATGTTTAACTGCGCTGCAGCATCATCAGAGTGAGTCATGATATTCTGCAATGCAGTGAAACATATTGACTTGTTTCCTCATTGGTATTTATTTAAAAAGGAGTCAATAATTTTTACTGCCCTGAAGCATCGTAAAATTCCTGATGATACTGCAGTGCAGCGAAACCTGTTACCTTGTTTCTACATAAATATTTATTTAAAAAGGAGAAAACATGTTCCAATGCACTGTAGCATCAATAGAGTCTTCATGATACTGAAGCTCAGTTAAACACGTTGACTCCCTTTTGAATAAATATTTATGTTACAAAGTGCAAACTATTTTACTTCATATCCGAAAGAATCTGTTACAAATGCGAATGGATGGCCTTAAAAATTGAAGTGGATTAAGAAAGTATTAGCTCTGGAAGCCTGGTTTCTTCTGTAAAATATGTTAATTTACATAGTCAAAATTAGGATTGAATTAGCTCATTATGTCAAAATTTTCCTTTAACGTTCCATCTCGCTTGTCGCTTGGTTCGTAGAAGAAAGATGAGGAAGAGAGTATGAGGTTAGAGGTGGCCGGCGACGTGAAAAAATTACGAGGAAGCTGGGCTATGAAAGGAAGGTGTGAGAATCAGGTATGAAGTTGTGGTGCTCGAGCGGGGAATCACCCCAACCCCTTACCCTGTGGAAGGGGGGCAGGATTCTGCGGGCAGCTCGATGGCGAAGGATTCTGGGGTTGGGGGGGCGCACCACCCCCTCGGTTTCGGACTTCGGTAGATAGGGGGAGGATCTGTGGCCAGAGAAGGAAGAAGGAGGGGGAGTAGTATGGGGGGGGGGTCAGGTTTTAGGGGATTAAGCCTGGCAGTGAGGTCTGCCCTCTTGGAATCCCAGAGCAGGGTCCCCCGCTTCACCCCTTTGGGAGATAAGGAAAGGCGCCCCTGAATAATGAAATCGCTAACCCGTAGGTATGGGGTCGAGAATGTACACACAAGGGCCGAAAACCTTTTGAAATTTCAGCTCGCCTATTTGGGCTCCGGCTTTCCTCCCGCTTTCAAAGTTCTGGTGACATTTGCTGAACTTGCACTACCAAGTCGTAGGCGGGAATGGGCCTCTTGCGGGTACGTACCTGATTTTGGATTGCCGCGTCGATATCGTTGAGTAAGACCATTACGATGGTAATGGTCTTATATGACTAGTGGTTAAAGATCGTCTAATGATGGCACGCATTAATTGCAGAAGGTCCCATTCCATGATATATTTGTCTATCTGAAGCGATATGCTCTTCAATTATGTTTCAGTGTCAATGGTGATGGTTTGAAAAATAAAGAGACCGTATTTTTACGTGCCTCGATACGTTTCCTACTTCGCAAATCATTTTATCTATGAAACAATTATCCAGTGGTGTAATTTTTGTAATTTTTGTACTTTGAAAAATAGTATCACCCTACGTTGGTTTCAAACCTATTTTATCAATTTTTTATTTTACCCATCAACCATGAATAATTGAAATGGCTAGAAATATATACTTTAATATGTTTCGCACTTTTGAGACAAGATATTCTGTCAACGAATCTGATATTTGGATTGAGCTCCAAATGAGCGATTAGAGAAGAAAAATGAACAACGCTCCAAACTTTCAATGCGAAACTACATTTGAATGGACTGCAGGTTAAATCCTACTCCATGAAAGTGGGCGTTCCTTGTTGCATTTCATTTTCATTCAGGTACTAGTTACTTTGTTGGCTGTAAGTAAATTTTCTCCCTAAAGAGGAATACTCCCTCTTCTGGCGAGAAAGCTAGAATTTAAATCGCGTATTTTTATAGCAGCAGAGAAATTAGTGAAGCTCTGAGCGTTCTATTGGATCACCACTAATTTCATCATTTAGCTGAGAACAAGAAGTGCTGGTTGTTTATGACAGAATAATAAGTTTTAAGTGATTTTTTTTGTAATATTAGCAATATTTAATTTTGGGGGAGCATCGTGGTACAGTCGGTAGAGCGTCCATCTATCGATGCAAAGGGTTCTAATTTCAGCCTAGCCTTCAGGCGGCGTAGCAAAGAAACTCGCTGCCTGCGGAGACTTAGCCCAGCACTTGGCCCGAACGTATGGAACTCATGTGCCTTGGCTTAGTTTGGCATGATCTCACATGTTCCAAATACACTCAATATTTTGCGAATCCCTGGTAAATACTCGCTGAGTACTTAGAGTTTCATCTCGCGAAGACACTAGTGAATCCTTTTGCGTGTTTCGTATTAATTTTCCACTAGCCTTAGGTTATAATCCACTATTAAAGTTCTTATCTCATTAAATAGATATTATTCTATAAATCCTGCTTTTTCGTACCGTAATGGCTGCATTAAATGTATTTATTGAAGCAAAATGTTAAATCAAAACACCACCGGTTCAATCTTGTTTCGATTTCAGAGCTGCGCTTCGTTTCGGGTAAGGATTTTCATTCGTTTAATTTGAGCCTCCTTTCGTTCTACATTTCATATTGCTTAAAATAATCGTGTCACCGTGCGTTGACTTAAAACGTAGAATTTCTCATATCATTGTTTTTGCCATCAGTCATGAATGAATACCTACTGCATGAAATTAGACATTCCTTTTTGCTTTTCTATTTTGAATTAGGTACCTGTAGCCAGGTTAGTTTTACTTTTACATGAAAGGAACACTTCCTGTACAGCGAGATTTCAAAAATTAAAATACCTCACCTATATGACCCACTTCTTGTATTTGGGGAGTATCCGTTTTTTATCCATTAATTTGTGGTTAAGGATAGTGAGTGACCAAGAGCATCCAATTCTAAAGCTATACAGCTGATACTATCTGACGCAGACGCATTCATCTGCCACTATTGGGTAATTTCGGCTCACATGGAGTTTCCGATGCATCATAAATCATTGAACTTGAGTTTTTATATGTTATGCAGATTTTCGCATGGCCATGGTGATGATAACAACATGGTACATTTTACGCGGTGTTTGTCCCATTCTGCACCTTTTATCCCGAACAATTTTCTCTCGACTGTTCCACGGAATCATCTATGTACGTGTTTTTAAATTTGTTTTTGTTTCATCATAAAACTTTGTGCATCGGAAAACTGGAAAACTAGCTTTTATTTTCAGTTGCCGTAAATTCTTATTTTATTTGATGCGCACTCAAAATTTAGTCGTATCACTATGTTATGTCTCACTTTAATTTCCCGGATTTTCAATGGAGCATTCGGTGCTGGGAAATGATTACTTGCAGTTTAGGGGTGAGTGCCTGATCGTGCAAAGTTTTTTCTACTTCGCAGGCATCAATATTTTTTTTTGGTGGAGACGACCAGGACATGGAATTGTTCGCTGAATATCCTGGATTAGTCGGTATTGCATATTGATTGATAGTTTCTTCGAATGGCGAATGCGTGTTTCTATTCTTCGTCGACCTATATAGATACTTGGAATTAATCGACTGGCCCATTTGTAACATTTATATCCAGTTTTTTGTGTGTTTTTATCAGTAATTCCAATCAGCTTGAAACGTAAACAATGTTTTTCCATGAATAATAACTCGATTTTAACCTCTATGGTACATCGGTGATGGAAGTTACGAGATAATGGATTTTATATAGGCCTTTAAATAAAATTTGAACACCATGGTATCCAATTATTCTTGCCATAGATTTTTTAATTTAACAAGAGGCCGATGGAAAAATGCAAGCCAGGATAGCATTAATGTGGATATGTTTCTTAGAAAAGGAATTAAAAAGATAATTTAAAGCTTTCCAGTTTGGTATAAAGGAGTGTCAGCATTTCTGCGGCTCGATAAATTGCTGATCGCCTGTAGGAAATGGGAATGGGATGAGGCTGTAGGAAATACCCGTTGATTAGAATATATATCGGTGATTTTCGTGCATATTTATATCAAAGATGGTGATAAGGGGTGCGAATAAATCTTTAGCCGAAGGACGGCCGCTGTCAAACTTCATACGGTTGATGAGGATGATTGAAATATTTACCGCTATTTGTTCTTTCTAATATCCCGTACCAATCAATGAGAACTGATTCTCTTTTACAATCAATTTGCAATCGATGAATGGAGCGTGATTTCTTCAATGAAAATGCAATTAATGACTAAACGTTTTTGAGGGTAAAACTACTCGTGTTCTCTATAGGGAAACAGATGGGCGAACTTGAAGAGGAATTAAAAGTCAGTAAATATGAGCTCCGAAATGCTTGACAATATAAGTGCAAATCCGTAAATGTATATTTATATTGACTGTTTTTTTAACTGTTGCTGTTTTCTTAACTGTTCAAATGAACGAAAATAATGTGATGTAGTGTTTGAAGGTAATGGTGTTATTTCACGTCTGGTAAATCTTTTTCGGTATTTAAGGCTACTTCTTCTTCCATTTATGGATAAAAGCACGTAAACATAACATGGATAAAAGCGTATACTAAAAAGTTCACAGTCTGTCGTGTCCAATGAGAAAAGTTTGTTTTTAGCAAGTAGTTATTAGTGCCGTAGAAAAAGCACTTTCTTTATAAGCATTTTATTTCGGTCTACATGTTTTTAGCAAATAGTTATTAGTGCCGTAGAAAAAACGCTTTCTTTACAAGTATTTTATTTCGTTCTACATTTGTGTTAAGATCTAGAACGTATTTTATACCCCTTTTCAGTAAAATTACTTTTCTCCGAATTATGGAATCTGCCTTCATTAATTATGAATACAACGTTAAACTAGAGAGTTTTTATCGAGTATCGAATTTTTGAGGGGGCTCGGGCCCCCTCAGGCCCTATGGAGTCGGCGCCACTGAATCCTATGTTGGTGATCCTGCATGTATATATATTAAAAAAAGGTTTAAAGAACCGCACTTCGAGAAAAGATAAGAAACACCATAAAGACCCTCCGAAACAGCTGTCCAATTCGGTGAAATATTCTTTCCTGTACCAGGGGATAGGACATTGGAATGATCTTCGTAAGGTAGTTTTGAAACCCTTGCCGCTAAATATTTAGTCCTTTATGAGAAAGTTAAATAAGGTTGAATTGTAAGGCTCTTTTCATTTTGTATGTTTCAATATGTTGGATTAACGTTTATATTGTATCACTTGTTTAATTTATTATTTAATTATGTGTATCTATGTTCCCACCCGACTGTATGGTCGACTTGTAACTTCAATTTAATAATAATAAATCCATGAAAATAAAAATTACCGGATGAATACTCTCAAAAATCAATATCTCTGTAAAAGTTTAAAAATGTCCATTTACCCCACCCGTTAACCATTTCTTTTGCTTGATGTCTGATATTTTTTTTTCATCATCACGAATTGCAGTCGAGCACATTATTCGAAATGAAACATCGGAAAATGAAAATTAATATCTACCGAGTAGGAATGCGTAGCGCTCATATGTGGGCTCGGATAAATTGTTTTTTGATGCGTACGAGTGGAATTTCGCTTCCAGCCCTCATGGATCGCACCACAAGAGATTTCCAATTAAAGCAGGCTTACCGTGTATACATCAGTTTCTTCGGTATATATTTTTCACTTCAACTCACCTGCGGGACATGTAGTTAGCCGCTGCGTGGTATGGTCTGACTCAAGCACTTCTTCAGACGTTCTTTCATGCAGTATACTCAAAATAATGTAGCTATTCAATGGGAGGAAGTCACCCGTTTCGCATAAATTAAAAAAATGAGGATAATTTCAGCATAGGAAAAGTACTCATGGTATATTTAACGTTTTCGGGACCTAAAACGGTGGTTAAAAATCTCAGTGGCATTTTAAATTCCTTTTCGGATTTAGTATTGTTTAAGAAAGCCTTTGTATAATAAATATTTAAAAAGAACTGTTAAAGGCGTTTTAAGTCTGTGAGGCAAACCTTCGGATTACTCTAATTTGGATACTTTCCGCTATAGGAAATAAGAAAGCCATCGAAAGAGTGATAGATCTCAGCGTTTCAAGTGACTTTATATTATATTTAATTTATTGTATTTTCAATTTTGCAATGGCCTTAAAACGACTTAATGATAATAATGAATTAGTCGCTTGTAGATAGTTGGAGAATTGTGTCAGTTACGTTATAAATAAAGGTAACTGAAAATTTTAACCTTTTAGGTTTGACTAAATCATTCATCGTTTTCACTTTCTAGATGTACACTTATCTCCGATTGAAATTATGCATATCTTTTAAAAATAGTTGTGCTGAAGAAAAATATTGCATTAATGGTTTACCTTTTCTATATTAGCTAGTGCTTATTGGATGCATGAACTACGATTACAGTATTAGCTTTGATAGTGCTCTTTTCTAGAGTGGAGTATAAATTATATTTTTCTTCATTTATGCCCTAGATAGCGTTTCTTTCTAAATTAGAGCTGATGGGAAGTGGAAACGTATTCATTTCAGGATGTTTAAATGAGAATGTTTTCCTTTCAATGTTAAAAGTTCTAATTTGTTTTGCTAAGTGCCGGTAAATTACTCACTCGTTGTAATGAAAACATACTTTCTCCTTAGAAATTAAGGGCATGAAAAGTTGTTTAGTAATGTTTAATTAATCGCAAATAGAAATAACAGCGTAATCTAGAGAGATGTTCCACGATATTCGAGCAAAAGATACTGCGGTTCATAGTAATTAAGTTTTAATTTATGATATTTGCGGCTAATCGAAACCGTGCAAGCCTCTCAGCGTCTAGATTATTTGAACTCTTGATTTAAAGTCTAGACCGGATTATCCGTCCCTCGTAAACACGTCTCGATGCATGTCCCTGATAAATCTGGCCTAGAAAAATTGGCGTTCGATAAAAGCGGCTAATGAGATGTTCAGAAAAAATTCTATGTGCCGCAGAGTATTGGCCGGTAGTAAACTGGAATGAGGTGCATACGGAAATGGTACCACGTCCTTGTTGCTGTTATCGGAAGATTCCTCTGTTGCTCCTCATAAGACATACCTGTCATTATCCATATGATTACAGATCGGCGCAAGCTGGCTTTATCTTAAAAATTTGAAAACAATCAAGAGTGGGTAGTATTTTATATTTTATAAAAAATCAGCTCATTAGTATTAAATATGTAAAACGTATGTGATTTATGAGCTACATTTTGGAAAAAAAAATAATTGGGGATACTTCTGTCCTACTTCTGTGCGTTTCCAAACTTTCGGTACATGAAAGTAGTTTTGAAATGAAAGCTTGTTACTTTTTCACGCCGTGATATAAAATACAATGCTTACCGCGAAATAATGAATATTTGTACATTTTGTATATCCATACATAACAGGAACGAGGAGTCGGGAAAGACTTCAGGGGAATTTACGCATAATATAAGAGATTTAAGGCTCTCGCGTGTTTTGGTAGTAATTGGTGACTCCATTGCTATGAAAACCTAATTGTAAATTGATATTTGATTCCTGATTTAAATTATATTTGGTTTTGATAGTGCATTTGAAATATTAGTTTATTATCTGCTGTAATTTTATCTCTTTGTACTGCTGAAATGGAATTATTGAATTTTTTGCCACTTCGATTTTGTATTTTATTTTCATATATAAACCGTTGAAAAGCAAGAAAAACTCATTCATACGAAAGCCAAGTATGGCTTACTTTGGAGTGATGCATCTTAGTTGTGAGTGTAGTTTAAAACATAACACTCATTTCCCGTGTGCGGCTGATATTCATCCGTGGAACAATGAATATACTAATTGAGAACTCCAGTTCTAATTTACTCTACAGAACTCTATTTATCAACCTTTGTATTCGTTAAAGTGTGGAAGGTAAGGCCAGTTTCTAATTTAATGAAAACATAAGAATCACCGGTAAAATGGGCTAGTGTTAATCTTAAATCATAAAGTAACATAAACGCATATTAGTCACTGGGACAGAATTTATTTTGTAGAAAAATTACGCTTATGACTTGTAAAAGGATGCTGGTAAATTTATTACGTCTGAGTTAAATTTAATTGTCATCTTTAAAAATTTGTTATTTGTTGCGTTTTTTATATTCCTTTATAATTTTTCTGAATAACAAATGCCTAAATATAAGATCAATTCATTTTTCAATATTTAGGACAACTTGTTTACTTCGGTGGATAGAATCGTAGCGCATCGTAAGACTAATATCGTCCAACTGACGTGAATGTACTAATCACTTGTCACAATCCCTGGAAGGCTCACGTAATAGAGCCTATGTTGGTAAATTGGTTAGAGAAATGTTTGTTCTATGTTCACACCTCTCGCTAATCAGTTTTTGGTATCTATAAAAATTTATGTAAGGAAGAAAATTGGTGCAGTGCATGGGGATTAAAAATGCCTTAGCCCACTTGGCATAGTGTGAAGAGAAGAGTCGATAGAATAATCCGGTGAAGTCGTTGCTGTATGGTGCTTGTTGAGCTAAAACATTCTAGTGCTCGTCGCAGAGTGGTTGAGGGTATCACAAGGAGCAATTGAAAATTTATTGCAACGGATTTAGATATTTTGTTCACCATTTACTAATTATTACCAATTTAATCATACTCATCCCTTGGCTCATATTAGACGGAAAATCTCAAGAATTTCACTCCTTGTGGAATAATTGTATGCACAAAATGAAGTAGGGTACTTTCTTATGGATACTTTTTAAAAGAACTATCATATTACTCAATAAAGCGCAAGGAAAGCTTTTTTCCCTTTTCCAAGGATAAAACCTCGTACAGGGAGTCAAATAATGAGAACCAGGTGGAGCCTCAAGTGGAAGTAATAGGCTATAGTGGTTGAGCAGCCGGGTACACTATTGTCGTCTAGCTTAATAGGCAGTGCACAGTACAGCCTTCAAAGCCATTATCGCGTCGTGCGATAAAAAGCTTGTTTTTTTTTATAGAAAAAATTACGGGGGGAGTTGGTCATTAAATTCAATTTTAAAATTAAGGTGGGAGAATCAATTATCGGCAAGGGAATTTACACGGCTTTTTTCATTTTTTAAATGGACGACAATGTGTTTTTCTTGTAGTCGCAAAGAGCTTTGCGTCCAATTGGAACCACTGTACGGCCAAAACGCAGTTTTTGCTCAATCCCGTGATTACCGAATGAGATTAATATTGGTTTGGTCATAAAAATTTAGTTTTTTTTCGAAAAATAATTTTTAATTCATATTGTGATAGTGTAAAAGTTGAAAATCACCTCAATCTTTGAAATAATTTTGAGTAGAGGGGTAACACCATGATATTCTGAATTTTTATTGAGCGACTGGATATTTCGTATTTTGATGCTTTATGCATTAAAAATATAATAAATATAAAACTAAAAAACGTAAAACTTGTTGTAAAACCTGCAATGGTACTCAGCATAATTGATTTTCATTTGCGTTTGGTTTACCGTTTGAAGAAATTTAAATTAATCTTGCAATAGCAATTAGAGGTTAAATCAGATTTCATTATTCTTTCGCTTTAGAAATCTCTAAATAAATGGTGAAGAATTTGTTTATTCGGAACAGAAATCCTCCACTTTGCAATGGTAGACAAGTGATTAGACAATCTGGAAATTATAGAAATAAAGGAACACGAAAATCGGAGCACGATCCTGATGAATGGAAATCTATTCAATATTAAAAATGAAAGTGTTGTTTGCTTTGTTAAAAGGTTTAGGTTTGGCTGAATTCCATGAGCCCTTAGATTAAATGATCCACTTGACAGGGGAGTGGCATTTATTCCTATTATTTGTGTAAAGAATTGCAACATTTCCATTTTATCTTGAGACATGATGGCTTGATGAAGACTATCGTCGAGGGAAAAATAGATTCCGGAGAAAGCAAGGATAGAGGCCTTCGAAATGTGGTGCTACAGAAAAATGATGAAAATCAAATGGATCGACCGAGTTAGTAACGAGGATGTCCTAAGAAGAGTAGGAGAAAAGAGAAGCTTCATGAAAACCTTAATAAGAAGACGGAACAACCTTATAGGCCACATCTTGAGACATGATGGTCTGATGAAGACAATCATCGAGGGGCAAGTGGAAGGCAAGAACGGAAAAGGAAGACCTCGTACAAAATATATGGAACAAGTAAAGAGAGATGTGAAAGAGAAGAAATACGTAGGTAACGTAATGAAGATACACTTTTGTATGTTCCACAAGAGTTTTTAACACCGACCCAGGCTTCGGCAGTACACACTGTCATTATCAAGGTGTGACAGTGTGTACTGCCGAAACCTGGGTCGGTATTAAAAACTCTTGTGGAACATACAAAAGTGTATCTTCATTATGTTTCCTGTCAACAAGTTCCACCAAATATCGCCTTCCAATCTTAAGCAAATAGGTAGGTGTGAAAAGATTAGCTGATAGGAGAATAGAGTGGAGAGCTGCGTCAAACCAATCCTAGGATTGTTGACCAATGATGATGATGATGATGAAGAGTGGAAAAGGATAAACTCCAACAAAATACATGGAACAGGTAAATAAGGATGCGAAAGAGAAGAAATACGTAGGTGTGAAAAGATTAGCTGATAGGAGAACTGAGTGAAGAGCTGCATCAAACCAATCTTGGGTTGTTGAACAGTAATGATGAATGTCTCCATAGAATTTATTTTCGCACGATGCGTTTTGATGCTACAACAACATTTTCAAGTGCATCATATGTAGCTAAATTTTCCTTAAATATGTTTTACAGCTGCAAAAGAGAGGGTAAGAATAACTCCTCCTTGGGATCCAACGATCGTCCTGAAGATAGTTGGCGGAAATAGCGGTGTGAACGCAAGTCCTGACAGTAGTACCCGTAGTTCTGAACGCTGCCACTTTACGATGGTTTGGCGGTGCAAAACAGGAAGAGGAAGTTACAAGAGAAAGACGAAAAGTGAAGCTCCCATCGCTCCATGTTTTGCCATTTAGTTGTCCCAGAGAAGAAGAATATGGGCGGAAGAAGAGGTATATGTTAAATACATATTGAGCACATTAACATTTCTTAATCTTAACCCTGCAACCTCAACAGATTTGCCAACTGTCAGTTTCTCGTTCACTTTAGATTTCAGCCCAGGAGGGTAGTACAGATTTCACCTTCGTAGGGTGAATGCACCATAGTTCCTACGATCGCTGGAACAATCGTAATCTGAACGAGGCATAAGGAAGGGGTTTGGGTGTTGGGGAGTGGGAATATTGAAGGTAGTGGGAGAAAGGGCCGTTTTTTTAGGTACCTACTCGGGCGATGAAGGGGGGAAGAAAGGTTCCCAGGGTTAGGGTATCATGTGCGTCTTCACCTGTCTTCTTGAACGTTGCGGTCCCTCGTCGCGAGTCCTCCTTCCGGATGATGTTCGTCTCCTGGGTGTTGACCCCGTCTTCGATTGGTCTTCTACTGTGTGGGGGTGGTGGGAAGCGATGTTTGGGGCGAAAATATCCTTGAGCGATTGGTAGCCGTTGAAAATTTTGAAAAACCCTCGGATACCAAGGACGTTTTGAGGTCAACGGGGGAGTTTGGAATGTTAAGGCCCAGCCTCACATGTGGTGGAGATGGGGTTGGAAGGAAATGGTGTTTCAACTATATGTAAAACCAGTGGAGTAGGTACGAATTTGCTTTTGGGAGGAATGGGAGGTATGGGGTTGCCTGGAGGGGTCACCAGACAACGGGAGTCCGGGAAAATTTTTGAAAAGCGACTCATCTCAATGACTCAAATGACTCAGTGCCATGATATTAATATATGATCTTTGTCTTTAAGCAGATGGAGTTATTATGCGTCAAAACTAGACAATAGTTTTAAATGACTTTTTATATCTCTTAGGCGTTGGGGGATCCCCCCTCATCCCCCCCCCCATGGTTACGCAACCGGATAAAACTGTCGGTTTGAATACGCCTAGGTTCTTGAAATTATGTTGTGAGCAATGACGAGGGAGAATAGAATTGATTTTCATTCATTAGGGGCATATTGCGATTATTATGTTCGTGTTCTTTCATTACATTTCCAAATCGTCTAATGTTTTGCCTTTCGTTTTTACATCGACTAATTATTTTATCTTTTTATCGATCGTCAAAATGGAGGATTCCTATTTCGAATTACAAGCGTTTATGACACTTAAATGTGTGTGCTGTTTTTTCCACGTTGTGAAAATTGTTAACTTCATTTTAATATTGAATTTTCTTTAGAAATGATTTAGGGATTTTATATTACGTTCGTTATCAAAATTCGTCGTTGCTAATTAACCCGCCAGAAAAATTTCGTGGAACAAGAGAAAAATAGAGACATAAATGTAAGAATTTTGTAGCATTATATGGACAAACGCAATTTGAAAATACTGTTTTAGGCATCGATATAATGTTTTTTTTTACCTTACTAAAAAGGAATTATTTGTTGGATATTATATGCTAGTATATTGGATAAAGGAAAAAAATGTATTATCTTATTATGATATAAAATATGGGCTAAGTTCGAGTCGATTCATCGACTCGTGGCAATTTTTTTCTTTGGAGCTAAACCGATTTAGAAGCCTTTGGCATTGCTGGGGTTAATATTTAAACCAATATAATAATATAATAATCAATTATATACGATACAATCTTTTGTAAATACGGGGAATATGGGAATACCTTTTTCAAGGCAGAGTTAAATAATTCGAGTATCGTTGAGACAAATAATTAGTACGTAAAGAGGTGTAACTTCGTGATTTCCAAGAGCTTTATTGCACTTTCTAGTCCTTACTTAATACATTTATGTTCTTTGAACAAGTCATCGAAATAAGTATCTGGCTCGGAGTAAATATTTTCGTATGAGGTACTATGTCTGTCTCGAGTTCCTCTTCTACGACGGCCCAATTTTTGAAATCCATATCTTTCCACACTTTCTAGCTGTGCTGTGACCTATATAAAGCATCGTGGGAGTTGGGAGTTGACGTTGGGAGTGTTTAAAATTAGTAAATATGATCAAAATTCGTATCAAATAAATGTACCAAGTAGAGTGCTAGAACTATAATTCTCCTTCAAGTTGTTATAAGTATTAGTTTCATTTTTGAACATTAAATCCGTTGACCTATATTTTACTATTTTAGCCCATCGCATCATCATCGCATTTTTCAGAGTAAATAATACGTTGCTTTGTGTGGCGACAGCCATCCGTCCACTTGTATAAAATAATGCATTTTTTTAAATATGGCTCAATAGAGGTTTACAGTTATTGTAGAATTTTGCTGGATTATTTTTTTAGCGTAGATGAATGTATCATTGTTTTTACAGGCTCTCTAAAATTTAATCGTTTTTGTAGACTAATGTGTGGAAATCCGACGAAACGTTTTGTATTTCATTACCATTTTATAGCTTTATCAGTAAATATAGCATTGTCTGCTGTGAATCCAAGCACATTGTAATGAAAATATGTGCAACTTAATTATAATGCTAGAAGAGGAGGAAAGTCTTGATTGACCCCAAGCTATTACTACTTAAGAGAAGCAATACACTTCAGTCGTGTCTAATACTATTTCAGAAAAATACTATACATTACAGCGTGTTATTCAGGGGTCAGATCTTTAAAGAGGGTATATTGTTACCAGAAATTCAATTTTAAAACTTTTTCCTCCTTGGAGCCATATCTATCAAAACAACTCATTCACTCATTTTAAGCCTGATATAAGGGCTTTTTTCTTTCTCTTCACTTCTATGCTCAATGTCGATTCTGTATCTTGGAGTATAGGTCTTGAAAATTTTTAAATGCAAATTTTTGCCAACATTTCGGTATATTTACACACAATTATGAGGGCTATGAATGAATATAAGTGCATAATTTTCATACATAATAGTTCGAGTATCGAGTTCATTGAAAAAGATGTCTGTAAATAAGAATGTAAATAGTACTTTGTTTTAATATTGCACTATGACACTAGATATTTCCGCCATTTTAGGAAGCTTTAGTGACCAAGTCTCGCTCATTTCACCCTCGTTCACTCTAGGTGTGCTATTAAAGATTGAGTTCTTAATTGAGAGATTCTTGGCATTGTAGCCAAGGACACTTTCTAGCTGTGGAGTATGGTACCTCTTTAGAGTTCTCTTGTAAATTACACGCTGTAATGTATAGTATTTTTCTGAAATAGTATTGGACACGACTGAAGTGTATTGTTTCTCTTAAGTAGTAATATCTTGGGGTCAATTAACACCCAATCTCCCGATTATTGACTTCAAAGGTTGGATTGGTAAGGTGAAAATAGATCTTACCTCCTGGTACTAAGCCATAGCCGTGTGGTTTTACACATTCAGGGTCAGTACTTTTCCCCGCATCGTCTCGTGCTTCGAGGGAGCCTTCTAGGTGTGTGCAAAGGCCATCTATACATGTCATTTAACCCATAGTGCTACGGGCCGATAAATCGGCTTTTGCTCCATGAGCCAAAAGTGCCACGAGGCGATATATCGGCTCGAACGTAGACCGGATTTAAAATCGTTATAAGTTTTTTTTGTCCTCATAAAATCAAAATACATTTTGTTTCATCCTTTATCCTATTTATAGAATATTATTACCGACAATTTTAATTTAATTTTGGTAATCATAAAAATCTATGCATTGATATCTAATATAGTAACTTCATATTGTGCTTTTTCATAAATTGCTACAATTTTTAAAAATTTACATAGGCACTTTTTGCTAGAACCACGACATTTTAGTGGCACTAAAAGAGTTTATCTTATAGGCGAAGGACGGGCATGATTTTCACGCGTGATAAGAGACACAGATGATAATCGCTTGCTTAACATTGACATACCTTGTAGTGCCCTGGGCACTGATCACTAGGTAAAGAGGGCAGGGGAGAGTGAGGTGGAGGCTGTTGGAGGCACTGGCTCAAGGATATGGAGGCAGAGGGAGGAAGAGAGTGAAAGTGTGGAGGAACGCACGGGTGTGGAGGGGAAGACCGAGCCGAAGATGCGTTTGAGGAGGAGTGTGGAATCGAGAGCTCTGGTGGAGGAGGAGGAGTAGTGAGGTGAGGATGTGGAGTAGTAGGATTTGGAGGGGAAGGGAGAGAGAGGAGGGGAAGGCCTTGCGGGAAGGGAGGGCAGAAAAATAAGGGGGAAAATCAATAGATCTCTGGGTCCCGGAGACTGTCTCTCGTTTCCATTGAGGGAGGCAGTGCTGGAGCGGAGGCGTCGGCGGAGGTTTCCCCGGCCGAAGAGGCGGCACCGACCGGCTTCTCTTCTCTTCTCTCCCCCCTCTCTCTCTCTTCCTTTTCTCCCCATTTCACCTCCTCTGTCTCTGCACACATCTCCCTATCCCTCCTTTCCCTGCCCCGGCGGTTGGTTATCCTTTGACCCGGAAGGCTCTCTTGTGTGTATACGTAGGTGAGGAGAGGCGAGAGAGGGGTGAGGTTGTTTGGGGGAGGCAGAAGGGGTGGGGAAAAGGGTTGGTTTGTGTCACACTCCGCTCCGAAGGGCCACCACCACCGTTGACCCAATGACAGAGGCATCCTCGTGGCTGGAATCATTCTGTTTCGGACGAGAGGGGGGCGGGAAGGGTGGGGGCAAGGTTGCTGGCGCTCGCGCGGGGGCGTAGCCGTTTTATGGGAGCGTGTGGGGGTGTAGGGGGAGCGGGGGTAGTTTTTCTGGGGGAGGAAAAGGGGAGTTTGGCAAAAAAGGGGGTGATTTTCAGGGGAGGAATGATGTTTTCTGTTGAGGGGAACTCCCTGTGGGCTGTAATACCCCTCCATCCCCTCACACCGATTCCTTTCCCGTTCCCGCTGCCCCCACACTCCCGGGTTGGGGGTGGAGTTTGAGCGGGGAGGGGTTTGAGGGTGCAGGGAGGGGTTATCTGCGTGCTGTAGGGAGAGGAGAAGGGCACAGTCTCCTCCTGCGGACGGTGGACGCGGGGCGTGCTCGGTGCATGCTTCGCCTGGTTTCCCGCGCGGCGCCGTGGGGATACTCCCGCACGCGTGTGTGTCCCTCGTCGCTTTGAAGAGAGCCCGGCTGTTCCCACCAGCTGTAGTGTGCCTCCCCCGCGCTCCTCCTCCTCACTTTAACCCCTCGGAAAATTTGCATCCCGCTCCACGTCGTCCCCCGCTTTTATCATCAACCCCGGGGACGGATAAGCTTTGCTCCTTGCTCGTCCAGACGGAAGATATGAATCGCAGGGACCTCATTTTTAGACGCATCCCTGCGGGGTCGTGGAGAGTGAAGAGGCGGAAACGCTGCTAAGGATAGTTCCTCTGAAGCGAGGATGTGCAGCTGTAGATAAACTCTTAAAGGAGGGGACTGTTTTACTTTTTGTGTTTTTTTCTGGCACGTGCCTGATCGCGCTGATCCTCATTTTGAGACGGGACCGTCGAGGTTAGATAGGGCGGAAACGTTGCAAAAGAAATAATTTCCGAGAAGGATGTGTGGGTGGAAATAAACTTGGTGAAGGAAGAGACTTTCTCCCTCCGTGTTGTTTTCGTGGCGCGTGCTTGATCGCGCTCATCGTCCTCATTCCTTGCGCGGTCGTCGTGTCTTCTCATCCCATATGACTCTCCTTCGTCCTCGGATAGCTCATCCGCTCAGGATGTTGGCCTGGGCTCTGCTCCGCGGATGTCTACGGACGTTTGTGTCCTTGCGGCCGTGTCTGTTCATCTTCTTCCTGCTGAATCCCAACGTGTTCTTCGTCTAAATGGCACCAGGTGTGTTCAACCGACCGCCAACTTCACTTTTGTCGTATTTTTGAGGACGTTATTCGACCAGAACTGGAGTGTGCAGGAAGTCATTTTTTGGTACGACTTGCTTGATTGTTGCTGTTATTAATAAATGGTGCTGTTGCGTGTTTGCCATTCTCCTATTGCTTAGTGAATCTGTGTGACTTTAGGATCAAATTGTGTGTCAGTGCGGAGAATTGGAAGCCTTTTTGCGGAAAAATAAAAGTGAACGCGACTGAATGCTTGATTGATTAGGAAAAACGCTAAATTCTGGCGAGTTTTTTTTCTTGAGGATGTTCGAGATTGCTTCGCCGAAGGTGATTCAGGAAAACGGATCAATTGCCAATTAGGCCCATTAGGGCAGTATTTGCACGTTGGCTCCAGCTGACTGTCCACAGAAGATCTCAACATTCGAGTGCGCGCGTGTTGGAGCTGGATGCTGGAGGTCTCGAGAGAAAAGTGGGCGTTGACTGTATCGTATAATCCCAACCCCTATTCTGTTCCTCCCTTCCTGTGTTAACTCCACCCCCAGGCCAGACGCAACCAGGTCGCTCGCGAAGGGGTCAGTGTTTCTCCCTAGGACGAAGAGAGGGTGGGAGAAGCAGAGATCGGCTGCTTCATTGTGCTGTTAACAGGCACGATCCCTGTTCGCGTGTGGCCCTGATTCTGAAGAAGGGGTGGAATAGTCTGGGCCTGAAAAGTGCTCCGGCCAGCAGTCGTCGTCCGGTGGTGGCGGCTTCGCCCAGTGACCTCCAATCCTAGCCTCGCCCACCCTACCCCCTTCCTCTTTGGCAACTGTCCTGTGGCTTATTTTCCGCGAGTTCGCTCCGAGCGGGAGAAGAATCGCCATCTACCGTCACTCGCTAGAGGTGATGCTCGCTTGGTGATCCACCAGTCACCGCTCTACTGCCTATACCGAGGGATAAATAAACAATCCACGCAAACACATATATATCAAAGAATACGGGTCATTGGATAACCATTTTTTATACGCGATGAGTATAGATATGCTCCCCTAGATTTGCAGTTTTCATCGGGAGGAACCTTTCAAAAGTATTATAGTTGCCTAGAAAAGTTGCCGCTTTGTGAAAATGAGATCTGCCATGCCTCCTCTTGGGGAACGGTTAGATTTCCGGTGGTTTTTGATAACGTCGTTCTACTTGGGTGGGTTCTGGTGCTGGGGAGGACATTCTATATCAACGTGCAATTCGGAAGTGAACTGTGTAAGATGGCACTAGAGGTTTTTCACGGTGCTTTTGTAGCTGTGAACCGGAGGTACCGGTGAGACTGTGGGATTGGAGTCTTTTTGGTGAGTCTTTCATGATATTACTCTTTCCGTGCGGACAAATGCTGGTTTTGATTATTTTATATTGTCTATTCATAGTAAAGATTGAATTTTATCTAGAATATTCTTAGCAAAAGGATTTTTATCGGATAGAGCTAGAGTAATGTATTTATTTTGCTCATTTATATTGTATAGTGATAAAGGGAAATAAATGAACGGAGGATGAAGTGGCATGTCTATAATTTCTTGAAATGAGTTCAAGTAAATGAGGACGACTTGAAAGTTTCAGTGAAGTTAATTGTGAGGGAGGATTTATATAGCGGTTAAATGGGCGAATGCACCTCAATAATAGGTAAGAACTGATGAATTTTAATGAAAATTACCTAATAATTGTAGGTAAAAATTGATGATTGAGGGAATGAGCAGTAAAAACTTGATATTTTGAAAGTTTGATTAGGATAACTGACAATGCTGTGAGGGGATCTAATTAAGAATTTTTAGTGATAATACTCATGACTGACACGCAAAGATTTCGTCAAAAATACCAGAAAAGTGTTTAAGTATTCCACAAACCATAACCTTTTCCATAGGCTTCTGTTAACAACAAATTCTTTTATATTTTGTTCTGCGGGGGTTCACTTTAGAGTAAAAAAATTACTAGAGGACGTGAAAAATCTTCTGGTATTAGAAGAAAATATTTTGAAAGATGAGGAGTCTTCATCCTATGACTCAAAATAGGAGTTAAAGCCACGGTTTTGAAGCAATTACCAATAAAAATATTTCTTTATTTTTATTTCTTTATTTATCTATATTTATGATATAAGTTTAAAAACCTTTCGCAATTTTTAATCATTATTAACCAGTTTGGTTAGCTATTTGATAGCTTAAACGTTGTTATCAGTGAAAGAAATTCTTTTCGTTGGTATTGCCGTAGGAAAAAAAACAACAACAGCAAAAAAAAAACAACGACTTTCGCCTGGAATATATGCTTCCCGCATCTCTTACCTTATTTTAAACATTTTCATCGCCCTCACAAACAATATTGTGGAATAAATCATCCTAAATAAGTTTCTTTAAATATTTTAAACACATAATATGCAAACATTTTCATTAATATTGTTATAATTAAGGCTACAGCGAGTTTTAGCAAGCTTTTTTCGATTTCCGTCCACTGTGTGTCGTGAGCTCTACTGGTGGTTAGGAGTTGGCGAATCAGGTTGCCACTACTATTGAGTACAGTGGCATGAAAAATCCTAATAATTATAATAAAGTATTAGTATTTTATGAAATGAACATGTGCTTGCTTGTTCTTGTCTTCTTTCATATCAATTATCCATATTTTTTATTCAAGGCTTGATAAAATAATTTTCTGTGACTTATGTATCTCCACTCCATGGCCTTTCTTAGTGCTGTGTAATCACACTGTTTCACCCTCATAGGCGTAGAGTTTTAAACGATGTGTACTTTAGGAAGGGTCTATGGAAGGCTAGTGTTTTAAGTTTAAAGCTTCTTGAAATTTATTTGCTTCAGCATGAGAGAGAATGCACGTTGATAGTAAGTAAAATGGAAAAAAGATGCCGAGCAGTCGGTTGAGAATGGAATCGCAAATATTTGACGGTGAAGCGTGCGGAGGACGAATTAGATGTGGGGTGAGAACGTGCAGCGTGTTTCTGGCACGCGCTCGGTTTTTCAAAAGATTGGATAGTATGCGTGCAATATAACTTAAGTGGAAGTAGAATATTGCGAGAGAAATATATCGTTATTGCTACATGAATCAGTTCTACGCATGGAGAGGGGCGTGGTGGTCTAGTGAATAGGGCGAAGAACTATGGACCTTAAGGTCCTGAGTTGAAACCGGGGGATCCATTACATGTAAAATTGATGTTTATGCTTTTTGAAATATTCGTTTTACGTCGGAGAAGGCTCCAGGAAAATATCTTACTTCCTTATTTTGGATGTGTAATACTCATTAATGGTTTATTCACGGGTAAACTCTGCCCTCACCTCGAGTTAAAAAAAGAGGGTGATGGTTTTTCGAGCAAGGCATTCAAACGTTACAGTTTTTGATACAAAATATTGAACATCATGCATTAAGACTGCGGACCGATTTGGACATTGACGGGCCTCCCAATGACAATGCCACCTCAAACTCATCTCCATTCTATGCATAAAGGAGCATGGACTTCTTCATCACCAAGATAAGGTGTCTTTTCTGACCTTTTGTAATGTAAACGTTTCTCTTTCATCCTACTCTTTCCGGCTGAATATAAGTTGAAAGTGTAATACCCCCAGTGAATTCCAACATTACTTCAGAACCACCGCTAAATTTCACTTGAAACACAGCTCTAGAGTAAGTGTGTCTGTTATAATTTTATATGGGAGCCAAGACTTCATCCGGATTTTTGATATCTCCACATTTAGACAAAACTTTGTCCACCTAGAGGCAAGGGAAACATGAGTAAGGGATGAATAAGCTTTCGATTTTCTAAAGCTACTTACTAGCTCTACTATGCGTAAAGGTTGAAGTTGGGTTTCAGGCGTTCGGAGGATTTGTTGCAGTGAGGTAGAAAAGCTCAGAAAAAGCTTCATATACTTACCACTAAATATAGCATCAATACTACCTGATTTCGACGACGTGGCTGGAGCGATTGATCAGATGTAGAGAGAGGTTCAAGTTAGCAAAAGAAGTGTGAATTTTGGGTGGATGGTGGTAAGGATTTGAAATTTAATTGACATTGAAGAAGTTTATTTCCTTATTTATCATTTGAGTCATTTTGCGATCAGTATGTTACTTGAACCTAAAGAAACTACTACCCTACGCTTATAGCTAATTGAATAACGCTTGCTTTGGATCTTTACCCTTTCCAAAGTTATACATATGTTATATATTTGTTCATAAATACTGTAAGGAAGCTATATAGTATATCCCTAAAATCGTTCTTATCGGCTATATCAACTTCGTTCTCCGAAATGACCCCGTTCTTACCTTTTTCCTATGGGAATGTTTTTTCATCGGTGGTTTTTTTTTCATTTCGAAAAAGTAACGAAAAACTGTTGCAGCTAATTTTCTACTTTAAGTCTAATGTCAGTATTTTTGTGACCAGTTCATTATACTTAAATTACTCTTTATCGCTAATTGCTTGTAAAAATACTGATTTTATAAATATTCGACCAGATTAGGGGTAAACGAGCGATGATCTCTGCATAAATATTTTTTCTTTCTCTTCACCTCATTTTTAAGGTTGACGAGTGCATTGAAGTGAAGGCCATAAGGAATCAAATGCAAAATCTTGTCCAACGTTTCCGTTTATTTTTATACCTTATTCAAGGTTATGAATGAATGTTTTTACATTAATATGAAACACGATTGCATGAAAGGTTATTGCAATGTTTATTTTGCATCAATAAAATAAAAATAATTCTATTGTAAATTAATGAAAAAAAAGATAAATATTTTAACACTCTCTAACTAAAGAATATAAAATTATTTTCTATTATTTTTTATTAATTTACAATTGAAATCATATTATTTAAAATATTCATTATCGTAAAAAAACATTGTATTAACCTTTCATATAATTATGTATCAAATTAATGTAATCATATTCATTCATAGCCTTGAAGAAAGGTATAAAAATACTCTGAAACATAGGCCAAAAATTTTGCATTTATTTCTTGAAGACCTATGCTCCAAGACAAGAATCAGCGATAATATTATATATAATAATTAATAAAGTAATTGGGTATAAACGCGGCCCGCATGTATATAAGTACGTTTTAAACAGCTATCTCAGTTTCGTTCTTCTAAGTGGGAGTCCCCTCTTGCCCTCATCATTGGGAGAGCAGAATCTTCCGCTTGCGATCAGGGCAGATTGTTGCGTGGGTTGTGGCTGCCGCTTTGGGGCCTTCCCTTTCAGCGGCCGCCCGGGGTCTATGGGCACGGACTCCGCCGGGGAGAGAATGGAGCTGGCGGGTGTATGGAGCCCGAGCGCCCACGCTTTCTCCGGCTTTGCTACCTCCTTGTACATATATATCTCGCACGTCTTTTCTTCCCTCAGAGTTTACGTGTACAAGAGTGCTCAAGGCTGCTGCGCAGTAACCAAAAGATGAGGTTAACAATGATACTCCCAGATTCAACGCTATGTTGGAAAGTGCAAAAAGGTCATCATCATTAGCCAACAACCCTAAGATTGATGAAATAAGATTTGATGCTTTCCCGGCGAATAATGTGGGTAAACTCTTCATGGGATTCCCTTCGGGTTAAAATATTTATATTAAGGCATGGTTACACCGTACATTAGAATGTACAAGATTCTGTACATTTTTCTGAATGGTTTTCTGAACAGATTCTTGTACATTCTCATGGACAAGATCCGCGAGTAGGTGGTTACACGGTACATTTTTTCGGACATTTTTTCGTACATTTTAAATGCGCAACCAATTAATTCAACTTCAAATATAAACCAATGGGGAGCATGCAAACTTTTTTAAAAGTACTAGAACAATAAGATAATTACCTCAAATGTACTTGCCGAAAATTTCGCGGATGAATAATGTTTTATAGCTGAGATATGAGTCATTAAAAAAAATCTTCATCGACTGTTTGAAAACACGTGACGGAGCGTGCGCACGTTACATCACGGCACGGTATCCACTGATGACAGGCCTAGGAAGTGGATAGAAAAACTGTGTATGTGGGGCCTCAAACGCATATTTGGCGAATATAATTGCTGTTTTAACGTCAAACTTCGGATTTTGAATATTTTGGGTTGCCAAGGCGTTGTTGAAATAAATAAAGGCGATTGTTTGGGGAGCTTTGGAAAGATTAAATCCAAATAAGTTGATTGCAGATTCTGATCTACGTTACACACCTACATCATTTGATTAATGCAGTAAGTGTATTGCAGCATGGACCTTCAATAGAAAACGTGTGAAAACCATATAAATCGTGTATCCCATAAAACCATATAAAGTGCTCCGTCGTCTAGTACCTCTATTTACTCGCCGGAGAAGTTTTTTGCTTGTGTTCGAAAGGACAAAAATAAGAGGAATAAGTGGTTAATGATTCACAGAACGGAGTCAAATACATTATCTATATTGTCAACGGGATATCCTCAACGTAAGTACACTCTTAAATCAGGGTTACCGCAGGATTTTATCAAGTTACTTATTTCACTTTGTAAACAACTATAAATGTACCTATCATTCTACCCATTGTAGGATCAAATTATGAGGAAAGTGGCTGTTTACGAGAATAAATACTGATTACGATTAAACCACGGAGAAAAATAAGGAATGTAAGGGGCGGCCGGCCTCTCGTCGAAAGGAGCCCCTAACAAGGAATATACAAGAGTGTCTTTCGCCGATATCGTTCAAATTTTGTTGGAGAGTGGTGTTCCATTATAAAAGCACATTTTAAAATTTTCTCGTGCCCTTAGCCTTGTGATATAAAAAACAGGACATAATAAAGGCAGTTGAATTTTAGTCTTGAAAGCGAGTGTGTCGTGATTTCCCTCCATCCTTCTCCTCTGAATCGGCGCAAGCTACAGGAATATACTAAAGTATGAGGCTTTTGGCAAGGTAAATTCAATATTTATTACTGCGATGCCCATAGCGTTCGCTGCATGTCAACGCAACACCTAAAAATTCGACTCGTTTTGCAGTCGGTTTTGATTCAAAAACAGGAACTCGAGTAAATACAGCATAAATAGTACTTGAAACTTATTTCTTTGCCTATCACAGGCTTTTTTACGACCTTTTAACGATAATTTGGATCTCATTCTTGGACAATTCTCGCGGTTCATACATTAATGGCCTTTCCATCTGAACCTGCCTTTTACCCATCCCCTTTTCTTGTGTTCGATTCTTTCGCTACCCATATCCAATCAGTAAGATATCCAAGTCAAGCAAGATCATATCAAATCCAAATAACTATCGGGGCCGTACGTAAACAAAGAAGTCGCCTATACAAGCCAGATGAAATAAATGTCGTTTTCATAGTCTGCCACCAGGTGACTCTGAGTTCAAATTGTATGATTGTCTGAACGAAATTAGAGCAGGCGTTCAGAAATTCATACATTCTTACATTTTGCGTGGTTACACGGTGCATTTTCGCGTTCATTCTGAGATTCAGACATTCTCACATTTTCTTGTACATTCTCATGTACCGTGTAATCCAACGTTACGAGCTCCGAATCGGGGCTCATCCTCAGGACTGCTGAATGTCGTTTTATTTATTTTGTTTAGATAATTAGTATTATTATTTTTTTTCCTCTTCTATTCTTGACCTTGTTTAATTGGAGTTTAGGTGAATGTAAAACAAGTTATAGCCAACGTTTCGATTTATTTAAAATCATCCTCAAGGCTCTTAACTTTGTACATATTTATTGATGTTGTGTTGTGTTATTTCTTGAAGACCTATGCTCCAAGACAAGAATCAGCGATAAATAATTAATAAAGTAATTGGGTATAAACGCGGCCCGCATGTATATAAGTTCGTTTTAAACAGCTATCTCCGTTTCACACAATTGAAATTATGTTTAAAATATGTTATGAAATATGTTTATTACACAACATCAATAAATATGTACAAAGTTAAGAGCCCTGAGGATGATTTTAAATAAATCGAAACGTTGGCTATAACTTGTTTTACATTGACCTAAACTCCAAGAAATATCATAAAATTTATTTTGTTTGTTTTTTTGTGGTTTCTAAGTCTCATTGTTGCAATAAATTTTGTTTATAAAACTTTTAAAAAATGGCTAACAAGTATGATGAGTGGTGGTGAAGCTGTGAGCTGGCAGGCAAGAGTTAGTTACGTCGTAACTTTTCTGCGAGAGTGTTAAGAAAAGGGTAATATCAATCTTTCACTTCAAATAGCTCGAGGAGTGAAAAACGGATTGCAAAATAGAAAAATAGGGGTCTCTTTTTTCAAACACTACCACAAATGATAATGGTAAACATTGGTTAACTGGTGAAGTTAACTGGCCGTTTTACGTAATTTTGTGCTTGAAAAATTATTTTATCGAGCTGTCTTAAAACTATTGAACATAACCCTACCTTTCAATGTGCAAAGGTTTCTGCAAAATTTTACTTCCGACCGAGTTAATAAGTTTCCTCAATTACCCATACAATGAAAATTTATTTGAACTCACTGGTAATATTTATCATGATCTCAGCTCAGTATTTTCTGAGAAGAAAATTGTTTGACATTATAAATCTCATATTTTTGGTTAGTTAGTTGTAGATTTTATTTCATGAGCTACAACATGTAGGCGATTCGAGGAGCCTGTAAAAAATGGATTTCATTAATGTATCGCTGTGATGCAAAAAATGGGGTGAGCTCTACCCTCACCCATCCATAGCAACCACTGATTTAGAGTTGTAGGTGAAAGGAACCAGGGCCACCAAGCGCTCCCTCCGCTCCGGCACAGCTCATGCCATACATACATTTTTCGCCCGCCCCTCTCCTGCGCCGAATTCTTCTCACACCCTCATCCCGAATTTCGTCCTTCCCCATTCATACCGCGCAGCTCACTTTCCCGCTCACCGTCCAGTCGCTCCAACCCCTTCACCCAATATGGAAAAACCGTGCCTTGCGTAGCGATGCTGAGCTCGTTGATTTCACATCGGGCGGGATTTCAATGAATTGGTATTCACCCATCGGTTTTTGAAATACCCAAGTGTAGGTTTATATTTTTCTCATTAATAGCCCGAATATATATTTTATAATAAAGGTTTAGGTTGCTAATTGATCACAATGCAACTCTACTTGGACCTTTCATTTGGACATTCTTAATAATTTTTCGAACTTGAAAAGAATTATTATATCCGCTCCTGTGAAAATCTCCATTTTGGTGTAAAACCCATTCCGATTACCTCTCAACGCTCGACTACGGAGATATGTCTATTGCTAGTTATGTCTATGCATTTTATGAATATGTGTGTATTGGAGTGTACATTTAGGGTAGATACTTACGATTAACAAATACTCAGGCATTTTTCATCACTATGCCCTCCACGCGAAATTCGGTTCACAGAATTCTCTGGCCATTCAAAGGCTCAGGGGAAAACCCTTTTTTGTGGTCATCTCCCCGTCACTGCAGCCTTTTTTCCCATAATGGAAAATCCAGCCCAGTTTAATAATGTGGATCGCGTAAGTTCATAGTAGGCATTGGAAATTTCTTGCATACATTTAAGTAAAAAAAGGTGTCATTTCGTAAAAGTTTTTTATGTGGAATAGTATAAATATTGGCATGAATATTTTTATTTATCCGGGTATAAATCCGTAGCATGGTTAAATACCAACAATGCAGTTTTTCTGATTTATACAGGCTTTGCTCTGAATACATTTTGATATGTTTAGTCGACACGTTAGTCACTAAAAGACCATTGATTGCCTTCATGGGGAATTGTTAAGATGTACTTGCTTAAAATTTAGGCAACGGTCATCTGTTAATTAAATCTGCCATGATCTCAATCTCCTCATACGATATCTGTATTAATTTATTTCTCATCGGTAAATTTATGGGTCAGTCCATTTTGAATTTTGGACAATCGTGCACATGTCTAATCACATGCATATTCTGATCTCGTTCCAACTTCCTACTCTATATATGACTTTAGCACTATAAATACCATGGTACTTTTAAGGAGGTTGATTCGAGATACGATGCATATGTAAATATTATTAGAAATACTGTATATGCGCTTTTTTATCCTATCGACTGACAGCCGCCATAAGTAGGCTTTCCGCCGTCTATTGCATGGAAATCCTATTAGATAATAAAAATAGTCTTCTAAATTCTTCCGGCGATATTTGTCTAAGCATGCGAAAATAAATACAGGAATATACGTATTGCTTTAACGAAAACTGATTTGATGTTCTTCACGCCTTAAGAATCGTGATTAGAATAAAAGCTTCGCTCGTCACTCGGATATTTTTGAATTATTAGCTAATGGGTACTGTAATTTAAGTTAAAATACGTTAGTTGTATGGAAATGGCACTAGAGTATGAAAATAATGAAATAGAAGTAAAAAGTTTAACTCAGAATATCATGATTGAATTTCCCTCAGTTTCTCAGCACCATTAACTTTCTTATTTACCTCGTTGGAGGCCTTTTATCAACATATGGCTTTTTAAATAAAATTTGCGAAAAAAACGTTTGGTGGAATTGCGATATATTGTGATAAAATATTTAAAACTAATGGTAATTTCCTAATTTTAACATATAACTGTTACTGACCATGGCTTCGACGACACAAATTCTTTGAAAATGGCATAGATTGTGGAAGCCATGGTCAGTTGAGGAGTTTTATGCATTAAAGTGTGGAATTACGATTGTTGTTTATATTTTACTATGGGTACTGTGAAAACAATTCGTTATGAATTACGTAGTCGCGAGCCGACCTCCTTTCCTTTTAGGTATTTTCCCTGATGATTACTCGTGAGTGGATAACCTCCCGGCATGAAATTCTTCTCAACCACATTCCGAATTCCATCCTTTCCCATTCATAGGCTCCGCGCAATCCCCATTCGCTGCTCACCTCCAAGCCATTTCTGCGACCCCCATTCTCAATATGGAAAAACTCTCCGCCCTACCCACCCCTATATTCCGCCGGTTCATATATAGGAGCGCCCACAAAAATGGGGTGTTCCCCCCTGTGCTGCTCCCAGGCCGGAAGGGCGACGCGAAGGGAAGCGACGCGACGGTGCGCTGTCGGCGTAGCATGCCGCCTGTGGGCGAGGTGTGCTCACCGTAGGTCGATAGGCAGCGTTGGGATCGAATAAAAAAAAGAAACGCGTTAATATCGGATGGAATATTTTTGATACATAAAATATTTTTTTTAGCCAGCATGGGAGAAAGATCCGCGCGCGGGACTAAGGGTTCGTGCGGTAAACCACAGTGGGAAATAACGGCAACGGTGTCCGGGTTCTGCCTATTGCTCGCTGAGGTGGTAGGTTTATGTGTGCAGCAGTTGCTGTAGGCGATAGCTTGCACAGATAGTGGCATAACATAGGAATTCGTGACTAACGAGTACTGGGAGCGAGGGTGGAATGGAGGAAAATAATAATGGTGATTAGTGCCTTGGAGTATAGGTCTTGAAGAATTCAAGGGCAAATTTTTGCCAACGAGGGCAAATTTTTGCTAACGTTTTGGCGTACTTATGCAACTTTATCACGAATATCAATTAATATGAATATGGGTATGTTAAAGGCATCAAAGCATTAGGGGCATAAATATACCGATATTTTAGCAAAAATCTGCATTCAAATTCCAATTTTTCCTTGGAGAAATTAAAATTCCGAATTTAAATTTCTCCGAGGTATTGATTAACGTTAAACATAGAGGTCAAGAGAAAGAGAATATAACTCAATATGTGAAAATAATAGTTCCCGTTATCGTGTGACATGTGGTGAGGGACATTTAATATTCATATTTTAACTCATATTATAATGCATTATTCGCTCTACCATTTTTCACATATTAATGGGATACTTTTAAATATCATGAGCATTTCAGATTTGATTTTTTATGATGTGAAATTCATAGCTTAAGCTATTCATTTACAACCGAACCTTTCCTGGTGAACGCCTGGGTTTTTCTGATATATTAATTCCAGGGATATGATCCAGTTTTTTAAGTTGAAAGTGTTTTACCATTTAAATTTGATGGGAAGTTATTACATGGAGTTAATCATGGAAGTTATTTTGCATGTGCTCTTAAGAAATACTGTTATTTGTTAAGCCAATAAAATATTATTTTTCGTCTCTAGAGGGCTTTCACTTCAAGTATTACGATAAGGTGAGGGGCCGTTGACGCATAAGTTTTTAAGATTTCTTGCCAAAGCCATAATTTTGCATATCTTGCGTTCATTTGTGTCGTCATTGCGTTTATTTCCCTGCCTAATATTTGGGGAATTGATTAACAGGCTAGAATACTATAAGAATTAATATGCTATTTTGCATTTATGTGCTTTGCAATTATTTTTGGTCATATTAGCTGTCAGTGCTGTTTTTCGCATTTTTTTCTTGAAAAATTATATTATTAGCATATCTTAAAACTGTAAAACTTTATGGAGTCCTTCAAACTATTAAGGTTTCTGAAATATTGTGTCACTACTACTGTGGTGGTATTAATTTTCCACAATTTCTCTTCCAATGAAAATAAATTTTGCTTAACGGGCAATATTTATCATTATCACTGGTCAGTATATTCCGACGAATGATTATTCTTAGTACTCTTTATTTTTGATTACTTAGTTATTGATTTTATTTCATCGGATTCAACATGTCGGAAATACGGGGAATTAAAACAATTTCATTGATGTATTGCTGTGACGTGGAAAACCAATTCTATGGAAATTTTCCTTGAACGCATGTGTTCTCGTTGCTTGGTTGTGGCATATTTAAAAAAGTAGTTTTTGAAGTTTTAAGTGATATTGTCTTTCTTTCTCTTTTTTTTTGGTGGAAATTTAACCGTTCCTATGATAGGATCCATTGGTGTAGGGACAGCGCACGTTTTTACATGTGCAAGTAAGTCAAGCCACTGGCCTTTTATATCCGCTCCAGTAATTTCATGCCTCTTTAATTTATTCATTGCTGTTTGTATCTGAGTTAAGATAATTCATTGAAGATGGAAAAGTCTGGTGGAACAAATGGAAACTAACTATTTCGGGAAAAAATATTTGGACGACTCGGTGTCACAGTGGTTTCTTCCATAAAATGAGGCCTTTAAAATGTTCGAGACTTTTCTTTTCTCCCATCTACTAATTAGTGAGGTTAATTATAGTTGCTCGTTTTACTATAAAGTCCCCACGATTACTCTCTTAGCGCGGTCAGATGTCCTCGTTCCCTTTAGAGCACGCGTGTCGTAGGTTCGCCACCCACCATGCCCTAGTAATTATCATCCGCCAGACCCCAAAGTCGCCGGGCCGTGTCTGATGCCAACCCAGAGAAGATCTGGGAAATAAAGCGGGAAAGAGAGGGAATGTGGGGGTAGGTCGAATCAAGGGGTGGCTCTCGCGTCGTCATGACGACGGCTTCGGTCTGGGCTGCGGAACAGCAACTTTGAGGCATATTAAGGCACAGAATTTTCATGTATTCTTTCCCGCTGACGCTGCTTCTACTCTTACCCCGGATGATTCAGGAAAATTTATGGTTAATCTAGCAACGTAATTATTTTTAAGGCCCCTATATAATGAAATCTCAACCAATTTCTATCACTTGCGGCAATTTCATTGAAAAGTCAGTTTTTTTTTCTTCTGAATGACTCCTAAATGTCGAAACAGATTTGTAGTTTCCAATAAATCTCTGTGGAATGAAATGTTTTTTTAAATATGTTTGAATAGAAGGAGACTACTTTCATTTATGATTGTAAAATCAAATGCATATTTAAATTCGTGAATCCGTCCGATTCGTAGTTTGATATTATTTCTTAATGTACTACAGAGAATGGTTGGATATCATCTTTAAAATTTTAAAACTGATAGTAAAATGATGCCTTAAATCAATTTTAATATAAAAACTAATAATCTTCATTAGTCCTTAATTTTATACGAATGGAATGATCACTAAATAAAAGATCTCATCAACGCAAATCAAAAGATTTTATTGCTAGAATCAGATGATAATTAACGATCAACCTCATCACATCAAAAAGTGTGGTAGGTCCCGTGAAGTAGAAATTTATTAATCTTGACCAAATACGCACAACGTGCGTTCCTCTCTGTTAACGTTAACTTTCCTCTCTTTTTGCGGTAAGAAGACATAATTTTGTCGGATTGAGAACGATCTCAGGCGGGAAGAGATTAGAGAAGAATATCAGGTGTAAACTGTCCTGAAGGTTATCATAACCATTCATCGTTTTATCGGTCACTTGGAAAAGTGAGGAAGAGAGGTGACTGGCAGCGTGGCAGCGTGGAAGTCGACCCCCTTATAGCATCAGACGATTAGTATTAAAATAATAGATAGATGGCACTTTTCCAAAGGTTTTTCCACAGAAAACCTGTGGAAAAATGCCATCACTCTATTCTTTTAATTCATGATAAAATAGTTCTCGGAGTATAGGTCAATGTATGCGATGCAAAAAAATTTTAGCCAACGTTTCAGTTTATTTTAAACTATCATCAGGGCTTAGCTTTGCACATACTTATATTTATGATTTAATTATTCTTTTAATACTTACAGGATGTCAATCCACTATATTTTGCCTGCTTCTTTCACTTTCTGTTCATCAGACGATTATTTATTTTCCAAATAAACTCTTAATTTTCTTCAAATTAAGAGGTTTTTGGAAAAACTTAAGTTCTATTTTTTGTCTCACTCCTTCAAGCAAATTACCTCTTTCCTTTTCTTCCCAACAATACCCTTCAACTATCCTTATATCGACAACCATTTGACAACATTAAGTAGCAGTATTTAAATATCAAACGGTAACGATAGTTTAAAATTTCTCAACCAAATCAATTCAAAAAATTCCTTCCGCGACAATGAACAACTCCCCTACAACATAAAATGACGGTATTTACGTATCAAACTTTACACCCTCCACTCTCTGCTGGTGAAGTCGTTTGACCGGATTTTCCTTTGGACTGGGTAATGTGGAAAGGGGATGTGTGGAACATGCATTTTTTATTCTGCACCGCTCCGCAATTATTCACGGGTCGCGTGTGGGAAGTTGGCGCGTTTTTGCTCGCTCGGGGCTTATATCGCCGGTAAGAGGAAGTGGAGGTGTGTGTGTCCTGCCAGTGAAAGGGATTGATGCGCGGCTCCTATTTTAAATTAAGGTAAAACACCCCGGGTGACCCGCCATTGTTTTCCATTTCCGATTTCAATTCGCCGCATACCTACCTGTCCTTCCGCGAAATCTCCGGCCCTTTCCGGTGGCGGGCGTCGGAGGCGATGTTGATGATGGGTCGTCGTGCAAATTGGCTAAAAATGGCGCCGAAAATAATTCCTTCTTTCGCTGTTGAATCTCTTGGATTCCGTTTCCGGGGAAAAAATTATGTTTTTAAGATTTGAGATTTATGTGAAGATTTATGTTCAACTCTTGGTGACTAAACAGATGCAGTGATAACGATTAAAGGTGTCGGTAATTTTGGAAACTGGGGTATCTTTGACTCAACTTTTAATGTGGCTTTGACTCAACAATGTATACAAAGTGGTGAAATAAACCAACGGATGAAGTTCACCATGAAAAAATATTTGACTTAGCCGGGATTCGAACCCGGACCAAGCCATTTTCTCAGAGCGAACTTCTGGGTGGGTTCCTGCATTGCTTTGTAAGTAGTTAAATTATTGACGGATTATGCACTTTCAATTAAAGGCTATTCCTTAAGCTCTTACTGTTTTAACATTTAATATTTATTTTTGCAAACATTTGCGCGCAATTTTATTTTGAAATAGGGTAACTTTGGCTCAATCTAATAAAAGCATTCAAATATAGTTGTAAACCATAATGGGAGTAAAGATAAAGGAAGTAAAATAAAGGAAGGGCGTAGAAGAGTTACAGTTGCTCTAAATCAATATGTTTTTATCAAATGGAGGTGCATGATTTATGTTGCCAAAAGTTATTATTCATGCATAATGTTATAGATATTCTTTGATAGTGCAAGGGGCGGCTGTCGTCTTCCTTGCCTCATTTCCTTTCATCTCCAAAGTCAGCATTTCCTCCTCTCTCCGTTCCCACGTTCCTAACCACCCAACCCCCCACAACGTAAGACCTTATTGAATGTGATCTTCCCATACACCCGACCCAAGAACGGAAGCGCTGACGAGAGATTTGAGATGACAGAACGTTGGGCAGTCGGCGTGTGTACACAACTGAAGTAAGAATGAGGTGTGACTGTTCCCGACACGAGTTCTTCCATTTTTCTGTGCGATTTTTCCTATCGATCCCCGGGCGACGACGACGATGGGGACTTACAACAGCATTTTTTCCACTCACTCATTGATTCAACCCGGAGGTTGGCTTGTGTAGGTGATGGTGTATTTAACCTCAAGAAAAGTCAAAGCGTATCATATTATGTATTCAGTGTAGGCCGTCAATTCTTTACCGGGAGCCACCTCGTATCACGAGGATTTTTGCTTGAGGACTACTTAAGGTTTCACTCGACATTTAAATACAGAACCCTCGGACAAGTAAGTTGTCTAACGCTCTACCTCATGGGCCACTTCACTCCTTTAGAAAGTAGATGACATGTTATTAGTCTATGGGCGACGTTACTTTGAATTGTGGTGATCATGATGGGAGAAGTCTGATGAAAAAAGTAAACTAGAACCGTTCCCTGTCTACGCTGATGAACCTGATGATTTACAAAGTGATAAAATCACTTTTATGCTAACCTTAATTTACAGTGGCAAATAGCAATAATTAAAGATGGGGATATAATCACGGCGGCACATAGTGATTGTTACTAATCACCATTTCATTGCAACTCCTACTTAACATCTAGTCTCATCTGAGAGTAATTACAATTTGATTGGCTCTGCACGTTAATTTTTAGTACAGTGGTCAAACGAAAGAAATATCAGAAACACATAATGGATGAATTTTCAGCAATACAGAATATAAAGGTTCAGGTATTTTGAGTGTAAACAAAACCTTAGCACCTACAAGTGGAGATATATTTAAAATTTAGCAGCTCCACTTTGTGCCGTCTTAGTATCCAGTGTGGTAACTGATTTAAACTTAGGGTTCTCCTCGAGTGTGTTCTTACATGTTTTCGCCTTTTTTATCACCTCTTTTCAACCCAGATGTTTAGGAATATATTTTGCCAAAATAGATTTATTATATAGCTACAACTTCAGTGAAAACGATAGCCAAAGTTACTTGGATGGCATTTTAAAGGTATTTCAAGCAATCTCCATTTTGTAATTTGTTTCAAATGCGATGTTCAAAAAAATCAATTCAATTCCAAGCTCTTGCTTAAAGATGAATGGAAAAAATGTGATACTTCAATGCAGAAGAAAATAGCCTACCTTACCTACCTTAAGAAAATAGAATTGACCAATTTCACTTCCAGCCTGGAAGCCTTCAGTGTGATCGAATTTAATTTTCAACGAAAATAGTTCTTTTCAAATAACGATGCTGAATGTTCAATTCAAACTTTTTGGTGACCTGGTTTATTTGTCGCTCTTTTCCCTTTTCTTTCATTTGGGACGGATTTAAATATTACAGATATTGTCTGATAGTTTAACTGGATATAAGGTAATTGGAGTTTTCAATGAAATTAATGAACTTAATTGTAACCTCAGGCTTAGTTTTAGTGACCTTAACTTCGAGGTTGTGACCACATGCTCTGTAACGGCAGTGCCACAAAAAGATTCTACGTTTCGGTTGACATTTATGAATTTATTTCCCAACAACAAATGAATTTTTAATGGAATTTTCACGAAGAACAAGCATACCCGGTGAACTTAGGCTCATATTACAACGAAGGTTTTACCTCGAGAGTGTTATTAGTGTAATCGGACGTATGAGGGATCCTTCGATCGGCACGTAGAGAATGGCTTTGGTTAGATGGAGTAGCAGCGTCAAAATTTTGATGAACCAAGTTTTAAAGCTGTCAAGGTGAACCTTATATTTTTAACGCAGACTTATTGATGAGATTTCTGCATTATAAGCCAAAAGATAGTTGTTTGAATCAAAACTAGGTCATGCGTTGAAATGCTTAGAGGAGTCATATATAGTTGCAGCTCTCTTTTCAAATTAAATTTATAAAGCACGAAGGATTAAGGGAATGGGACCTGCTGCTTTTTCTCAGAAAAATGTACATATAATTGTAATTTGTGACGCATTTTTGTTATTTTCTTAATGACATTGAGTGTGACCAGTTGTTTTCAAATTTACATTCTTCTGCTAAAAGCCCATTTCCCTCCACCCAACGCTTTGTTGAAAGAGTTCCACTTCGGCCATGAACTAAATTATTTTGATACATATGCATAAAAAACCCTTTTAAAGCAATCAGCGTATAAAGTATCTTTGTTCTGTATTATTTTTCACGACAGCCAGACTTTCGTTTTTTTCATCCGTCCAGATTATATAATCCGTGTGTAATGTGTACGTAAATTATTTGTATCTGTGAGAGAAAAATAAATAGAAATAAAATAATAGCCAACGCGATAGATGCCGCCTGCTCCTCGAAAAAGAGAATTTGAGAATTGCTGCATTAATCATTGAACTTCTTGGGTTATCACCACTTGTCACCACTGCTTGCCACAGAATTAACATGATTAAGGCTAGAGCTAGAGCGCCTCGGTAAAAGCAACATGAATTTGATGAAAATTTGTTCACATATTCTATAAAAGACGCTCTCTTAATGATCCAAATAATAAGGGATTCCCAGCTGAGATATTTGACGGTAAAATTAGGATAATTTAACATGGGCTCTTATGGAGAAATACGGTTTTTTCGAGCTAAAGAAGAGGTTGATAACATGACGTTGTTGAGACATCTTTCATTAGATTCAAAATTTTGTGAAAAATCTTAATATGTACGGAGGAGTATAAGTCCATCGTAAAATAATAATAATAATAACGATATTAGCGAAAAACTGTCTGAAACTGGCAAGATCGAATGGTACCAACATCGCGAAACGATAACCTCTATACACCAACTTTGTCTAAGTAAAGCAAATTATTTAGCTTTCCGGATTTTATATACGTCTTACATATTTTTTGTTTATAAATAAAGATACCTACACCGGATTTACCGCTTAGATTTGGAATACATAGGCAAAGTGTGTATTCAGCAGTTCAGTGTCCAAGGTTCGAAGCAGTGTTGAAACTAGTCAAGTTTACGACTGTCAATGCCTTTCATAAAACCATTTTTGACGTTTACATTGTGCTGAGGCGCAAAATTGCACTCATATTTCATTCTTAATTATGTTTTCTTTTGTTCACATTTTTGGCGACTATTTTGCGTAAATAATAATAGGTAGCCCGAGCACAGCACTTGACTTCAGCCAATGCCGCTCTGGCTACTATAATTATTGGATTTCTTGGTTCAACTTCACGTGTCACCACTACTCTTTACGAAATTCATAGGCTTAAGTTTAAGAAATGTTTGTGTATTACAAATGGCCTAGGAATTGTGATGGGGACTGGCCGGTGAAATTAAGGACATTTATACTCTACAATGCTCCAGAGTAAGGTAATATAATGATAAATTATTAATATAGTTATTATTTAATAGCTGATAGTTAATCTATGATTTTTCATCAAGTCTTTATTTTCTTTTGACCTGGAAAAATACCCGAAAAAGTGATATTTCTTGTTTCTAGTTACCGCAATAAGCAATGATTAAAAAAAAAAGATTTTGGTGATTTATTCATCAGAGAATGATTTAAAATAGACAGTAGTAGGGCATATTATACACTTATATAGATGCAAAATTTAATCCTCTTGCTCCTGATAATCCAAAATCTGGACTTAAATTATCATGCTAGTTACTAATTAACAACGTTTAAATGAATGGAAATGGTATCTATTCAAAGAAAAAAATACTACACCTGATTTTAAGCTGGTTTTTTTTAACCAGGCACATATATACGTTGGGCGTTCGCTTTCTGCTACAAATACCGTGATGTTTTACATCCTGAATGAGGACTGAAAGTTATGTGTGGATAAATGCGTTTTAATTTCTTTAAGGTTAAATTTTTTCATTGCTAGGTGACTCCTTCCTTCATCTGCTAGGTCCTTTCCATGGATACATCCTGAGTTGTGGGCACAATAAGTGTCCCACATTACTTTCACGACGATTTGCGCTATTGACAAGCATTTCGCCGGTGATAATTGAGAAGTACTTTTGGGAGACCTTTCTGACTGCCTTCAGTCCATGCACGTATGCTTGGAGAGTAATATTCAGCGCTCCGAGTCTCCGTTGGGAAACTTTCGAGTATTTGACGTTAAGATGAAATTATAGGGGCTTAAGGGAGGTATTACTGCTATTTCCTCTCTCCATCGGAACTTCCACAGGGATTATTTCACCTTAATATCTCCCAGTTTTCGTTTTAATTCAGAATTCCGGTGTATTATTCCGAGCACAATTAATTCGCGCGATGAAAAGTCAATATTTTGGCATAGAATTTCGAAAAGCTGTGGGCGCGAAAATATTCCCAACGGAGCCAAATTCTGTTATTAAAAGTGGGATTAAGGAGATAGTCATTGAGGTACCAGAGCATGCAATTTAATTATGGAACTGGAAGGCGATTTAGGGGACATTTAAGGTAGATACAATAGGCTGTGTTTTATCGCTATAAATTCTGTTAAATTATATGGTGCATTCAGTGATGGAAGACAAGTAACGAGTACTGCATCCAATTTTAACATGAAATGAATTAACTCGAGAGGAGATTACAATTTATATTTTGCCGCAAAAATTGTATTTCTCTTCAGTGAGTCCTTTACTTGTAAATTTAAAACAAAAATTTTTCAAAACTGCTGCGAAACATTGAAGTTAATGACGCCGTAATAGTAAAATAATGGCTGCGTGAAAAGGGACAAAAGGGAAGTCCTTCGTAAATAACTAATAGGATTAAGAACTTCAATGTTTCAACGTCACTTGAACGAGGAGTACTCGTAATCATCAAGCCAGATGATAAAATTAAATTTTTTCAATTTTTAAGATTCTAGTGGTGAAGGAAATAAAATATTTGCTGACTGTGTTCATTTAGTTACAACTCCTGCTGAAATGAATGTCATCGATATCTGTCGCTGCTCTCATGGAGGCAGCATATTCCTACCCTCGTTCTCTTGCATGCTATTTGCGTATTGATACAAAGATGTGTTGACGCCCAAAAATGTTGAGAGAAAGGTTGCTTTTTCGATTATTTGTCTTTGATATATGAGAATATGGTTGAATTGTGGCTTAATTTTTCTCTGAAAACATACTTTCTCGCTCATCATCTCAAAAAATTGAGATATAGGTTCAAAATGAGCGGTTCAGTCGGGCCAGGCTTTGATTTGGTTAGTTCATTCTCACATCATCTTTCTTATTTTTTCCAGCCACTTATTTATCTTTTGTATTCCCTTAGATCGATATCAAGAATTCAGAATTGTCCCAGTGCGCCGTGGCTTGCAATGACAATGGAGGTTTATGGGGTGCATTCGGACGCATCACGCCTTCCATTGTTTCACGCCGTGCGCAGCTAGATTAACCCAGTTTGGTTCTTAGGCTGACTATTTCCATCCGTCGCGACGCGGCGCTGTTCACCAATAATATTCATAAGGACTCGAGGTTATTAATTCCAGTTTTTTAAGTGGTGACCATGTTAGCTTATAATCAACGACAAATGAATTAAAATAAACGCACAGCCCTGCATTTCCGCTGTTGAGCTCACGGGGTGCGTCGTGCCTTCCTCGCACGCCTAAAAGCCCTATCTTCCGCAAGTGACCTTACACTCGCATGAACAGCTATCCCCATGTAGGTACCGTATATTCCGGCGTATGAGACTCCTTTATTTTACAATTGAAATATAGATTTTGGGTAATGCTCCCTGAACCACTTCTAAATTATTATTACTTGAACATAGCTGCTCTTGCTGCTTTCATACAGTCAGTGCGTACAGCGGAGATGCAGGTGCAGCAGTTCTTGAGCTTCCCCCACCATTTGCAGCAACCGTAGTTTTTGTAGTCAACCAGAAAGCAGGGAAGTGTAAAAACCCGCAAACGTTTGAATTCGTTTACAAAATGTACAAATATTATCCAAATATTTTCATACATTTTGTGGACTCCTTGCCGTGGGAATATATAATTTAAATAGATAAATATTATATTTCCCTTATTTGGTAGTGCTAAATGCGAAGTTTTTACGACGACACAGAAGAGTAAAATTATATGGGAATTAGATTTGAGACCAGACACGGAGTATAAGACGACCTCCTACTTTTTACTGGGTTAAAAAGCCGTCTTACATGCCGGAGTATACCTATTCGCTCAACAGCAAAACAGTATTCAACTACACAACTTCAAGTACTATACTGTATTAACAATTAGAAATTATGTCCGTACGCTTAGCTTCGTTGCTTCGGTACTTTTTTTCATTTCTGCTTCATATTTTCATCGCGGCTATCCCCATCGCTCAGGACACCGAAGCATCTGTGATTTTTCTTACGGCTCTGGAATTTGTATGTATCACCAATGTCCAGCATTTCCCCTGACCTCTTTTAGACGCTTTCGGGTTATGGGATTTCTTATGATATATTTTCAGACTTGGTGTAAGAATATACAAACGCACCGCTTGTGGGCTGTACATTCCGTAAACATCCCATGAATAGAATGTAAACTGTGAACTTTGTGCAATCCATGCCATTCGTAAAAGTCGATGTTCCACACATAAAATTCTCATAAGTCAGATGTTCTGTTTGTTTACAGTTCCGGAATCTTTTATTTTATAAAAGAAGTAAACACACAATTCGAAGTTCTCTTTTTTATTATATATCTTTTGCCTGACTGGACGTAAAACTTTTATCGAAGGGGACGACAGCTGAGCAGGAAGGGAGGAGGCGTAAGTAAGGGTCGGTAATAATTCTCTAGGGCCAGTGAAACTTATTGAATGGGGTTCTAAGGTAGGGTGGATAGGAGGAAAAAATAGAAGTAATCGAAGGAAGGTATTCTTTTACAAAACGTACAAAAATTATCCAAATATTTTTCATATATTTTCAGTGCTCTTTGCTGTGGGGAGATACAATTTAAATTGATAAATACTATATTCTCTTCATTTGACAGTACAGGATGCAAAGTTTTTAGGATAACATGGAAGAAAAAACTGTATGGGAACTAGATTTGGGAAATTTTCGAAAAACCAGTGAATATCGCCATTGCTGGAGATTTCGAATGTTAGGCATGAACGGAAGGTCCTATCCGTTTTTATTTATTTTTCTACGTTTTGAATGTTTTAGGCAATAAAAATATTTTTCGTAGGACATCATCAAGGAGTAAAATTTTCATCTGTTTCATGCCAATATAATGCCTAGTTAAACACTAAGAGTATACTCATTGTCAGTGTAAAGGATATATTATATTTATTTATTTCTCCTTCTCATTGAACATGATGATGACAATTTTCATTTGTTTTTTGAAAGTTTCCCATATAGTTTTACTCCTCTGTTGTGTCGTCAAAACTTTGCATCCTTTACGGGGAATATGATTTTAATAAGCTATCCGTGCATTAGCCAGGCATGCTCGGAAAAAATATTACAATAAAATATTTAATAGAATGTAAAACTATTTAAAATTTTTATTTTAAGTATTCAATCGCCAGCGCTATTTCGCGACATGTCGCAGGTTTAGCAAAATTATGTCGTTCTTTGTTCTGTAAAATATTTCCGTAAAATCATAGACGTCTTGGAAAATAGTTCCGGAAAACTAAACGCGATGCAGAGTTTCTCACACGAATTTTTGGCACAATAATATTCTCTGGCTCAACCTTGGATGTGGTATACCTTCATATAATGAACGCGCTTTCGTAAGTAAGTAAGTGAGCAAGCTCGATAAAAAAAATATTTCTCCACCCTTTTCACGTCCATGCCAGCCCCGAGTTGTATGATTCAGGTGGCGATGAACCTTCATCATCCCTTCAGACGCTGACGGCGGCACGTCTTCCCTTTGACGCCTCCATTAACAACACTCCCGTCTGCCCTTTGGGCGGACGGCCACCCCTCCGAATACCATTTGCACCCTTTCCCCTCATTACCTAAAATGAACTCGGCGCTGCGCTTTTCTACCGTCACGCACTCCTGCTCCCAATTCGTATCGCGACGGGCGTGGGCAGCTTCCTTCTCATGGCGTCAGGTCAAGTGTTATGTGTCAGCCGGGTGAGGAATGTCTACTTGCAATTCATGCGTCTCGTCAAGAGTGAAGGTCTACGCCTCTTTGCTTTGCTTTGTGGGCTTTGCCTGAGCAGGTTTTTATGTTATAAGGTGCTCGGGGGTAACTGGGGCATAATTTTTCAATGTGATTGTACAACATCATTTTCAAATATTTTTTTGACAAATGCCACCTAAGAAAAAACAAGTAATATTTATCAACTATCATCATCATCATTTAACAACATCATGTGGCTTGAATGTAATTTCTACCAGTTCATAATTTAAAAAAAAATCATATTATTTTCACGTCTCCTATGGCCCCAGTTGCCCCACGACTTTGGTGTAGCTGGATCACCCCATGGTAAATCCCATTAGAGCACTTTCACAGCTATCTTGGGTAAATTGATTTATCTTAGTAATTTAAAATGATCAGAAAAAATAGTGGTTTTTGCAACTTCTTGAAAAATATGCCTCTTAGAGCCGTTGTATTGGGACAGTTACTGAGACCTCGAGGATTTTCCTTTCAAAACACACAATACAGGAATCATCTTACCATCAGCAGAAACAAAAAACAATGTTGCTGTGTTTTCTCTCCCAAAGGATCTTGTTTTGTGTTGGATATTCTGGCTAACAGCTTTCATAACACTGGTTTTGAGCAGACCGTGATAGGAGGAAGTCTCGTTACAGTTGAATATTTGGCCTGGATTCCCTTTGAAACCAAGTACCCGAAAAAGATCCGTTAATTTTTCAAAAAGTTATAAATGACCCAAGGATTAGTTAGGTCACAACGAAAGTGCTGATTGCTTTGAGGCATAGGATATGCGATTCCTTTTTCGAAATGAAAAAAAAAGTCTGGGACAGGCCGCTGATTTTTGAATCTGGTATCGAGTTTGTTCAATGTCATCAGTTGATTTGGCTAGTCTAGCATTCTTCAAAGTTTTCCTTGTATTTTCGCGCAATTATCTGCAGATGAGCGAAAAGGTTACGTTGACGGAATTTTAAAGCTATTGATGAACTAGAGATAACTGTCAGGGTATATGGGTCCATCATGACCTAGTTACCCCATTTAGTAAAATCTTTTTGGGTAACTGGAAGACCCCTATCACAAAACCTACAGGTAGTATGAAGGTCATAACAAAAATACATGAATAAAATCAACCTTCGTTTTTATCGTAAAGAAGTTAATAGTTTGAAATTTCTCACCACTTTAGAATGAAAACTAGAAAATCTCATTGAGACGAATTGTTGCCTTGAAAATGTATCCACACTAAAATTCCACAGTAGCCCAAACTCAAAAAATGGCTCCAAATGAGGTAAGGCATAAATATAAAATGGAGTGAATTTAGTTTTCGACGCGTGGAGCCAGGATTGAATTAGAAAAATTGCAGACCGCGTGATCCCTAATCTACATCTACATGGTATACCGTAGTCCGCCTAAAAGGATGTGTGGGAGGGGGTGTTAGGACACCAGCCGTTTACTCATGAAAAGGAAATGCGAAATTACGATTAGCATTCATTAAAGTCCTTTATGGTTCGGGGGAAAAACGATTTCCAAAATCTATCCGTTCGGCAGAATATTTCTCTTAAATTATCGCTTCTGTCGGACCTGGAAATATAGTGCGGCTCTAAAACTATGTTCTCCGTGTCACTCTTAAAGAATTCTATTCTCAATTGTTCAAGCAATCTAACACTAGCGCGCAGCCTCTGAGTCGCTAGCGGCTCCCAGTCTAATTCGCTTAACATCTGGGTAACGCTGTCTGTACGCCCGTCGCAGTTTTTGACGAACCGCGCAGTCTTCCTTTATATTTTTTCAGTTCACGGATTAATGTATCTGATTGGCTGATTCAGGCGATGGCGATTCTTTAGGTGCTGAATATATCGACCGATATTAATTTTCACCAAATTTAATATTCACAAAAAGGAGATGTTTCTCAATTAGAATAAAATATAGGTGTAAATAGCTTTTTTTGTCAAAATTAGGATTTTTTTCTGGAAATATAAGAGTTAATTGGAGAAAGCAACTTACTAGGGATTTCTTCGCAGTCTATGTTCCCGTTCGGACTGAGGCAGGTTCGACGGCTGAAATATTCCGCAATGGAGACCCACTGATGATTTCATTTCGAATATTAATGATAAAAATTACGGAAATTTGGCTTCGGTTGCCGGCCCCACGGGTCATGCCCACTCTGTCGCATCAAAATGAATTTACGTATTGCCATGTTGATATGTGCGCCTTTAATGCTTGCCGAAACTTCCAGGTATTTGTGAGTTTAATATATTTACCCTGTTATAAACTCGTTAATTCTACACCAGTGGATGTAACCCTTTTTGATGCTTAGCAGGTTTCTATCCCGGTTTGCTCAGGTCAAGTACCTAACTACACTTTCCTCACCGTCGACGGAAAACTATTGTAATACGAATCAGGGACTGTCGTTATTAATCTGCAGTGAAAGAACAAAAAACAAAGACTATGGTAGATTGTTGGTCGTAAATAGTCATCCATGCAAACCGTCTCTGCTAAACTTCGCTCGATATCTTCAAACTTTACGCTTTAAGCATTTTATTTATTTACAGTCATTCTGGAGTATGCTAATCTATATAGATAGACATTGACAATGTCGGGTGCGGAGAAATCAAGGGTAAAAGCATTTGAAATGCGGTGCTACAGAAAAATGATGAGGATCAAATGGATCGTCCAGGTTAATACTGAGGAAGTCTTAAAAAAGAGAAGGAGAGAAGAGAAGCCTCGTGAAAACCATAAGAGGACGGAACAACCTTAAAGGCCATATCTTGAGACACGATGGCTTGGTTCTTGTCACCTTCTTGTCGCGGGACAAGTAGGTGACAAGAACCGAAAAGGTAGAGCTCGAATAAAATGGAATGGGTAAAGAAGGCCGTGAAAAAGAAGAAATACGTATGTGTTTAAAGATTAGTTGATAGGAGGATTCAGAGCTGCGTCAGATCAATCTTAGGATTGTTGACCAGTGATGATGATGATTATTGGTATACAGATTTTCGCGTAAAACAAGGTTTATCAGCAATTTTTTTCCTTTTTCTATGATTTGGAAGCTCTGCGCTGCATCCAAATGCATAGTTAGATTGTGGAGGCCGCGTGATGTGGAGTATGTTGCGAAACGGGTGGACTAAAGTTAAGCTTACTTTTTATTTACGCGTGAGGCTTTTGTGGCTCCATCCTAGTGGCTACACGGCGGTCAAGCTTAATTGGCAAAAGCACCCTTACTGTAGATTGAAAGCATGCTCCTGCCGCAATGCCCCATGTCTCAAACTTCTTTCATGATGTGTTCACAATTTTACTTTCTTTTCGTTCTCTCTACCCATATCACCCTTCACCCTTACTGGATTCAGGATTCGTTTTATGAGTGATAAACGGAATGCTTGAGGCACTGTTTGGAAGCTAGGAAGATTTTTCCGAGTCATGGTTTTGTTTTGATTCAGTTTGTAAATTGTGCGTTTACCTACCATTATCCCGCTACGGTACGTGGAAATTTTGCGGACACATCTGGCATACATATTCATGGGTTATAGTCATTTTGAAACCGTGGTGAATTGATGACTAAATCGTAAACAATCATTTTAACGTCCATTCCTGTTTAAGGGGCATTGCCAAATGAGAAGGAGTAGTTAAATATGTGCATTTCATTTGGTACGTGCCGTTACTCGCTATAAATCCATACATTTTTTGTCGACCAAGCTGACTAAAAAAATTGGCTCGCGAGCGTATCGGTGATTTCAAAATAGAAAAGATTCCCTGGGTAAAAATATAGCGTAATACTGCTTCGCAAAATTATCCCTATTTCAGGATTACGTTTGTGTTGTATTTTTTTCACTCTGAAATAGATCAAAGCCATATTACAGCCAGAATATGATGTAACAAAGCCAGTGAATTACTTTTAAATCCATTTAGTATTATTCAATTCTTTTTTCTCTATTGTTTTAATGAAATTATTCACCGATATCTGTTCGCACACTTGTAAATTCCATAATATTAGTGACTATTAATCTAATGATGCTATCCATACTTGTGTTTTATCTCATATTATGAATCACGTCAAATCTCTTGTTGATTCTCCCTATTAGTCTACATCTGAGTCACCTTTTACCACAAATTACTCAGTAACCTACGACGCTTTTCGACCGTGAGGTAATTCTCAAGTACCTCAGTACGCAGTGTATTTGAGAAAGACCTAACAGTCGAAACGCGTCGAAGGTTACTTTAGGTAGGTTACTAGCGTTATACTTTACTCAATAAATTTGTGCTAAAATTTTTATATCTTTTTCACTATCTCAAGGTGTCATTTCACTATCACCTACCTGCCTCAGTGACATTTAAATTATGATATATTTGAATTCATTGAAAAACCCCCTTTATAATAAAAAATTATATAATTACATTATAAATAAATTAAAAATAAATTGTATAATAATAAACACTGTTAAAAAACTTCATTTTTTAACAGTGTTTATTATTATATAATTTAATTTTATAATAATTTATATAAAGTTATAAAAAATTACTTATACTTACATATAAAAAATTATATTCATCAGCGTGTAGTTCAGTAGATATGGTCACTGAAGCGGCTTTTAATGTTTTTCGTACCACAAAAGAATACATCCAAAAACTCCTTTGACGGGCACTTTTCTTCCGTTTTTTCTAACCTGGTATACAGCAATTGCTTGAATTACACTTGGCAGTATGACGTACTTCTACCTTGGTAAGCTGCACACACCTGACACAGAACCAGACTCGGACGGATTTCGTCTGCGCTTATGTGAACAACGGCGACCGCTCTCCGCGCCAGTGCCCGTAGCGCGGAACGCCGCTTCTTTATCACCTGGAAAAAAAATACTGGAAGCGCATTAAGAATTTCAAAAGACCTTCAGCCAATCGGTCAACACCTGAACCTTATTGTTGTGCTAGCGAAACGTTCGATTTGGTCCAGTGTGACATTGGACTTTCATCGAGTTACCTACACGCCTTGAAAATGGGAGACAAGTCGTCCTCCGAAACGTCGGCCTATACGACTAAGTTAACCTGGTTGAAAACCCGAGAAGAATTCATTCATCAATGATATTCACTAGGAGAAATTGAAACCGTGTTTCTTATTGAGTACATGACTTAAGTCAAGAAGGATGGGGAAAAAGAGCCATGTAAAGTGAAATTTCTAGCGTGGAACAGGGAGAAATCAGAGGTCTAAAGCAAACCCATTCTAGCGTTACTAAAGAGATAATAATATATTTTACTGCTTGGGAAAAATTCTTTTTATGAACAATTCTAAGGATTTAAAGCTCTTAAAAATCTGACCTAAAATTATTTTCAGGCAACTTTACTTAATTAAGTTATTAAGGTATATTTAAAGTAAGTATTGCAAGGAGTATTATTTATCTCGAATTGATAACTTTGGTTCGTTGGTGTTTACTTTAAAAGTTTCACTCAGTTTAGGAGATGAATTGTGATTTACAAAATTGAACTCGATAATTTTCCGAAATAACTGTTTTTTAAATGAGAGTTTCGTATCCTCAGCTATTTCTTTTACGTCATCTCCCCTTTCTCACTTTTTTGTCATGCATTGGAATGAAGTGCGTCCAACGTTCACCCTGGCTGAGGTGGCGTTTGCTGTCAGAGGAGGTTCTCTTAATCACGTGTCTCCATCCCTGCCCGCCTCGCCCAAACGCTGTTGTTTATTTTTTGGGAGCTACAGCGCTATGAATATCGCGTGCCTAGCGTTAATATTTCATCTCGCGGCGAATTAAAGGTGGGAGCACAGGCGGGAGAGTCCTAATTGGAGCATATGAGCCGGGTCCACGACCTCCAGCAGCGATTTGGAGTTGAAATTGTAATTGCACTGCCTCTTTTTTTCTTCTCGGTCTTTAGCACCCGTACCTGCGTTTCGTTTTACCATCCTTTACACTCCAACCCATGCGACCCAGGATAAAAGTGTTGGATGAAAAAAATCTCTCCTTTCCCGCTTTGATAAGAGTTTAGATAGGCTAATTTTTCTTCTCAAAATGCGGATTGCTGTGTATGAAAAACGTATGGAATACGGTAGATTTTTCTTAGCAGTTTGAAGTTTGAGGGATCACTTCGCTCAGTTTAAGTCTTATGACCTGAAATGAGCAAAGAGTTCAAAAGAGCACAAATTTATTTCGTTCATAGTAAACTTAAAACCTATCCGCATGACAATATGATCGACATTTAATGATTCACGAGTTAGGTTACAGTAGGGTTGCTTACGAGTTGAGGTTGAACGTCATTTTTTATCAATAAATATTTTTTCTAAGATACATTTTTATTTCATTCACCATCAGTATACCTTCGACCGATGAAACTATCAGCAATTTTGTACGTGTATAAAATCTTGATAAAAGCGCTTCTAGTGATGACAAATACGAGGGCCGTTTTTTTCAACCTCCGATAGCTAGTCTCTGCATTTCTCCAGGGTTTTCTTCCGCGTCAGGTTGTTGGTTGATTGACAACAGTTTCGCTGGCTGTCCTGCCAGCGTCTTCAGGTCGAAGGTGTCGGCTGTTGGTTTCTGCCTCGCTTATATACTGTAGGCTGGATGGGAGCTGCACTGTGATTGGCTGTCTGACTGGGTGCTTCTCTCTGATTGGCTCTCTCTTTGATGACTCTTTTCCATGCGCTGTGAAGGAAGTATCCGTCTTCTCTATTGAAATTCAAAGGTGCTTTTTTAAATAAATTATAATAAATGACATAACCAACAAAGAAAGAAATCCAAGCAACCAAATTGTAAATGAATAAAAACAACATCAGACTTGAAGGTAAATTTTGAATATGTATTTCCATGTATTTTAATGTATAACAACTGTAAAATTGCCTGTATTTAACTAATTTTGTATCATAAATTATCATTTTTATAGCCCTGAGGATGGACAAATATAATGTCCGAAACGTAGGCAAAGTTTGAAAAAATAAATAATATTTACATTTGACCCACATCTCGTGATATAAAAAAATATATATAAGGAGATACTATTTGGCTCCTTGGTAAATGCGTAAATATTTTTATTATACGTTGTTTAATTTCAAGTAATAGGCTTAACATATTTTTATTGAGGTAACAGACCGATTTTTTTACCAATTCATATTTAATTACTATAATTATTTTCAGTTTTATTGAGAATTAATTAATACTGTCATTCAAAAAACGTTAGTTTAGCAGAATTTCTGATTACTTGATTCTGCAATCAGAATTATCTTCGATAGTGTGCATGAAATATTAAATTGCTGAATCTAAATGAATGGAAAATTCCGTCATTTTAAATAATCACATTTAAACTTCATGTTGGAGGATTCGGCTGGTAATTACTTATTTTAAATCACCTGCGATATTTCACTATTTTGAATTCATGTTTATTTCGGAGATAGTTTAAAAGTGTGTTTCAATTTCCCCTGGTTTAAATTTTTCCCTTGAGTCTCCATGAGAATCGAGTTAAATTTTAATTTTCCAGTTATTAACGCCTTGTGTATCTCTAAAATTTAATTAATCCCATTATAGCTGGTATCGGACATACGGCAAAAACAGGTGTGGAGTCACCCTTCCTAGGCCACGTAAATTGTATATCTATTCTCCTGGAAATGAATTCATTTTTTAGAGAAATTAAAAACCAGAATACTGGGCTCGTTAATCTAGGCGTTGCATTTAAAAAAATAAAAGGTTAGGTACTGCGGTAAATGAAATTATATTGTAGCCTCGAATGCTTAAATTTATACCGTATGCGGAATGAATTTGTTTTTGAAAATGCTGTGCGATTACAATTATTTCATTTTAATTAATACAGGAAAGCTTCTTTTCAGTAACTCTGTATAACTAGCCACCTAAAAATATCATATTTATGAATTAGAATCCGTTATGGGAATTATTTCATGGATATTTTATGCATTAGAACCGTAGAAAAATCGAATGAATGTATTCATCAATGTGAGATATATGCCGGGTTTGATGTATTCTATGACACGTTCAAGTGTGCTTTGATATTATGTGAATAATTTTGTAATTCATGGAAAGAATTATGATGAATTATGTTCTGGGGTGTAATGCGCTGCTAATTTCAAAACTTTATGTCTATGTGGAGTTTTTTAGTTGCATTGTGTTCAAGTGCAAATGACCCTGTTGTCGACGCACCCCTAAAAACGCACGCATTGTGTTCAAGTGCTTCAGGGAGTGAATATGAGCCCTTTTTCCAAAATTGATTCTCATCCTTAAAATTAATTTTATAGGTCATAAGAGCTTCCTCAATCCTAGCATTTAAAAAAACATATTAAAAACCGCCAAATTGGTCTAGTTTCTTGCTGTCATAGGACGGGCTAAGAGCAATATGATGCCAAAATATTTTCATCAGCTGTTCGCGCTATTTCACGTGAAAGGTATAGTATTAAATTTTGCCCGAATATTTAGAATATACCGCTCAGCTGTCTTACAATTTCTCTGGCTGACCGGCCTTAAAAAACTAATAATTTACTCTTAAATATTAACAACTTAGGATGCAATAACCTGTGCATATAAAAAAACGGCCTTCCTGATTTTACAAACTTCGAGAGAGAATGTTTAGAGGTGTTAAACATCGTATACTACTGAAACAAGATTAAATACATAATTTGTATTTCACTTCAATCACAAATTATCACTTCGTTCACCACCCTGCTGTCATCGTCTATATCTCGCTACCACGAAGAAGCATGCTCCGTTGGTATCATCTGATGAATTGTTTCCCTACTTATATGCTTGTATTCTTGATTGTAGGTAGATTCTTTTTTTTTTAACGCCCTCTTCGCCTCTTTTACTGTCTATTTTATTCTGTGTTCTTCCATCGCAGGCTACTCGGTTTCCTCGGTAGCAAAATTCTTTCACCTCTTGAAGCTTTTTTCTTTGGGATCCACCTTAACTCATTTGGAGAAACTGCTAGTTTCTCCTCTGATTGATGGAAAGTACACTTGTCAGCGGCCACCCGGTGGCGGTGTCCTTGAGGTCTCAGCTAAGCGCTTCATGGTTGATTGAATAAATTATTTTAAACGACAGTTTAATGACACAAAACCGATGATTTATACGAGAGTTTTTCGAAGCTAGCTATTTTTTGCATGTTATCGTTCAGCCTTTTTATAATCGAAGAAGGCTATTTTAGTGAAATGATACAAAAATAACAACGTGATATTTTGAATAAAAGTAACAGAAGCAGGCGAGATATAGTGGAATGGCATCCTATAGGTATTGAAAGAAAGAGAGATGGATTTTTCCACAGGTTTATTATTGAAAGTACGACGCGCTTCGACTGTCTGCTAGATATATATTCAAAACGGATGGGTGACCGGTGGAAGGGAAGTTTAGGAAGGGTATGCGTCATTGGGTGGTGCGCTATCATCCAAAATAGGGTGGTTTACTATTATTTTTTTATTGCCTAAATCGAGTACGCATTTCACGCTCTTAGATTTTCGAATGACGATATTTATTTTTCGCGATTAAACGAAAAGTGAAAAATTTCAAGCGCGCGAAAACGCGACGGCTAAGTAGGAATGATGGGAAAAGCCCGTGTGACGTATTTCTGGTTCCAGCTGTCGGCGTGTGAGGTGACCTTGGGGCGAGGCTTGAGCGCTGATACGACGCAGGCTGCTAGCAGGTAGCTGAGTACCCTGCTAGCAGGTAGCGCTTGGCTTAAATATGGATTATTACTACCTTACCAAGCGAAGGAAACTTTCCGACCTTAGACAGTTTTAATAAGTTATTATTAAGAGATGTTTCCCTGAGCTCTGTGACTCAAGCATGCATTGGTAATCTCAGACGATGTAAAACTCCTATCTACTCGTATAGAAACTAGGTCCCTGTGACGTCACGTGGAGTGGAATCGCATGGGCGCCAATCTGGCCTTTTTCAAATGAGGTTAAAATTGACCGTTGCCATTCGTCTAAACTGGGATTTCTAAAAACCAAATAATTTGTATATTATGAATACATTAATGGTGGGTAAGGAATCGCAATCAATGCATTTCGTTTTCTTTGATGAAGGAAACTACCCGATTCTCATCGCTCATCGCGCCAAAAATCGTCATTGTACTTCATAATGACCTGACGGTCGAAAGGCGTCGTCGTGATTTCAATAATAAACCTGTGGAAAAGTGCCATCTCTCTGTTCTTTCAATAACTATGTGATACTTGATTGAAATATGTTTTAATTAGTGAGCGTTTAATACTAGATGTTTTATTTAACGGAAACGCCTGTCATTTAAGTTATTTTTCGAGTAAGTTATATAATTTCAACTTTTATTTTTATGTAATGATCGTTCAAATCCGCCCGTCAGTATTCGACATATGCTTTTGACGCGCATGGAATACGATGAATGTTTTGAACATACGAAAACAAATCTACTGATGCAGAAAAGTTTCTCTGCAGTCTTGCTGATCATCCTCATGGGATCTTCCGATTTCGGAAGATCCCCTGAGGATGATCAGCTAGTCGCGGATCGAAACGTCGGGAGACGTGGACGACATCAACCGGTGGAAAACCCGAGAAACTTTTCTGCAATTGATACGCCGGGAAAACCTAAGATCATACAAATCTACTGATATGTAAATGCGGTGAAATTGGGAGAGATTTTTTTAAAGTGCTAATGAGAAGCACATGGTGGAATTGCAATGTTTTTAAATGCCATTGTTGGTAAAAGAAGCCGAAAACTCTCAAGAACGACGTGGCTCAATTTGCAATACTTGATTATGAGCAGAAAGTGTAGTACCATCTCGTTCCTTGGCGGCCGTTGGTTTTGGGTAGTGTGATAGTTTTTTTTTTCAGATGCGAATAGTCCATAAACGAGAATTAATAGTTTCTCCGTCATTTATGGATATGATTTGAAATCGGGAGCTAAGGTAGAAACGCTTAAATTTTTTTTAGCTTAGATACTTTCTCAGCACTTCTCGGTTAAACTCTGAAATTATTTTCATTAGTTGTCCATGTTCTGGTTCGTATGAAGTGCTGGATATATTTGGACATTTGAGGTGATCTTTGATGCTTTGTTTATACCACTGTCTTGCTAATAAAAGCAACATTTATGAGAAAACAGTCAACAACTACTTTAGCCCTTAAACATCGAAGGAAACGGTTTAACTATTTCCCATAAGGTATAAAAAAAATCGCGATTCAATTTCGCGGAAAGATGGAAGCCGCAGTTTGGATATGTTTTTAAATCTTATTTTTTTCGAACGGTCAGTCTATCTCGAAAGTTCTCGTCCCACAAACAAGCCGGAGTCGTTTCATCTCTCTTTCATTATCCAGGAAGATCATCTACTTCTCTCCTTTTTTTAACCTCCAGATCGACCCCAGAGAACGGCATCCCTTAAAAAGGGGTGGTGGTGAGCGACGCGCGCGCGGTGGGAGGATAGGACTGCCTACTTACACATTGACTCGGCGAATTTACCCTTCCGGTCGGGATGGGGTCGATTTGAAACCCCTCTTCCACCACTCGTGGGTGAAGAGGGAGCCTAGTAAGCAGCGAGCCGCTCCGTTTCCCACGCTCGAACCGCGCCGTGTGCCCTCCTGCCCTTATAATTCCGTGCGGGAGAGATAGGTGGCGCCCGTCCGTTGCCGAGGTACCATCGACATCCTTCCGGATCGTTGAATCACGCCGTCGCTTCGCAACCAGGATGGGGGGACCCATGTGTGCGCTTACCTCACTTCCTCCCTTTATACCTCCTCTCCTTTCTCAGTGGTTTACTCGCTTCCCTTCGTCTCTAGGAAATTGAAATCTAGTGCATAGGACGCTGCTCCTAACACGAATCCTTCTAACATCGTTCAGAGTTGATAGGAATAGGACTGGATTTTATGCAAAACCCTCTAAAATCAAATAAACGGATGTTAATAGCGGTGCGCTAGGTGCGCTAGGGTGTTAATTGGTAGTGCTAAAACATCGGATGTAATAAACAATTCAACGATAAAAGGAATTTCAAAAGTTCTGGACTTGGATTACCTGCATTTATTTTTTTTGCAAACTCTTCGTTCTTAAAAGCCACGGAACCGCCACGCTATTGAATTTTTATCGAATAATAATGAGTTTCATACTTTGAAACCTAAACGATTACCAAAAATAAATCACAGACGGTGTTTAGGTGGAAAATATTTATTGAATTGGCAACCCGCAAAAATTCAATGTGATCCGATCAGCTATTACATCAATTTGAAAGTTTTTAGCTGAACATTTTTAAGCGTATTTATCAATAATAATGCTTTTATCCAAAACGAAAATTAAATCCCTTCCTTATTTATTTCCCACACCGGAACACAGAAAAAACTTGACCCTCCTATTTAGGAATAAAATTTTTTACAATTATTATCTTTATATTATTTATATTAAAAACTCTTTTATGGATTGTAGTCACGAGAGAGCTTACTACTCGCCGTAATGAACTAGCATAAAAATATTGCATTTTCTAATTTTCATGTTTTGTTCATGCCCGGGAAACCGAGGTTTTTTAAAATAAAAGATTAAATGGCAGTTACCTGTAGTGTGAGTTGTCGTGATGCTCGATATAAGACTTCTTTCTTCTTTAATTTTGTCAACGGCCTCCAAAATATATGTCGAACTCGTGAAATACAATCTATTTCTATATATGTGATCCAAATATGTTATAAGCATACTTGTAAAATTAACTCAGATAGTGTTATAGCCCTTCAAAAGCCTATATAAAGATAGTCACAGTCCTTAAATGTACATAATTATAGTATAGTAGTAGTAGTCCCATAGTATGTAGATAATTATACGTATACCACTTGTTGGTTGTAGCCTAATTAAAAGTCTTAAATGCGCTGCATTCGGGGAAATAAAGATACATAACAAGCGAATTTAGGAAATATCTTTCGGCGTTTATGTTAATCAAATGTACTCAGTCACAACTAGACTTTTTTATGCCACACTTATCGGGCGTATTTGAGTTTTGAGTGCTTTCTGATAGAAATAAAAAACGGAATAACGATTGAATTTAGCACTCATATTCGTCGCTGACCTGTTGGAAATCAATGGTTGGCCCATCGGCCAAATGATGATGTGGATACTATATTCATTTTTTTTTCTTTCTTTTTCGATTATTTTTGTGATTCACCTCGTTGAGGTAGCTGTTTATTCCTCATATCTCCCACTGTTGAAAGGAAATGAAAACTAGGGAATGGACGAAAAAGTAATTCTTCCAGTCTCCCTCGGAAACAATGATTCTTTTTACGGAGCGGAAGGAGAATAAAAAAATTCTCCGATGGAACAATGCGCGAGGGGACATTCATTTTTTTCATCGACGTTCATTTTGTCGAGGTAATTTTATTTCGTCGTTCGAATCCGTCGTATTTGTTTTCCTGCAAGGTTTTGTGGGACACGGGACTAATGGCCGAAAGGAGAAAGAGCGAGGAAGTGGTTATTTCTCTTCAATTTTTGGTATCAGAGTAGTGGGCTTTGTCGTTTGTTTTTTTTACCTCTCCGACTCTAAGGGCCTTCCTTTATTTTGCTTACGTATCCGAGCCACCATAACTCATTTAATTGGCTGTCGCTCGTGTAACTTCTGTGGAGTTTGTATGATGACGTTCATCCATTCCCTAGTCAAATGTCGTCAAGCAACCCTTCAAATGATGACTCCGAAGAGATCTCATTGGTCTGATGAGATCCCACGGCGGAATATGTATTGGCAGTGTCCGCAGAAATGAATTTGACTGAACACGGAACTTCGGTACTGAAAATTTTGCTGTTCTTCTGTGTTAAAAAAGGACATGATTTTTAGTGGCCAAATGTGTAGCTATTTTGGAGTGGCGAAAGTTGTAAAAGTTTTATGAAGCGGTAAAATCTCTGGTACTATTTCCCATTTCAAAGATTGGGTTCAATTCTTTTTTACCCTCCACCTTACTTTCCATGAGTTGTGGAAAATTTGAAAATAAGCATCTAACTTAGAATTCATTGTTGAAAGTAATAATATTCTTCATGCATTATATTTTCTTGTGCTCTTGATTTGATGTAATGTGAACGTATTTTAAAAGGCTTGGTCATTAGAATGATAATTGTGCTTTTAACACGAACACACTGTGACAGTTTTTAATTTAAATTTGCGTCGTAGTATTGAACAAAATTTGGTTAAATTAACGTATTCTTAACGTAGATCGTGATTCAACGCCTGTTAACATCTATTCAATACAGACATTTTTATGAATATTTTGAGGATTGGGAATTTTTCCTTCCTGTGTTTTCTACGAATTTTAATGTGTGTCGCAATCTAATTTCAGCGTTTTATTCACGTTTAATTTGTTCGTAACAGAAAGGCAGGAGATGGCACACCTCTGATGGTATAAGAGGCATTGAACCATATTTGCTTGGTATTACACATGGAGCTTTATGCTCTTTCGAAAGAGATGAAAATCATCACGGTAATTGCTGAGCTCCTCATAAACCGAGTGTGATGTTGGGACTAAAACTTTAACTAACGAGTCAACTAGCATTAGATGATAGTAGGCTGGCACCTTTGTGTACTATACGGCGATCGTAATTCTGTAGCTGTAGATATTGCAGAACCATAACTACCTACCGACCGGGATCGTTGATATAGCCCCAAAAAATTAGAGCACGATGCCCTATGCTCATAAAAAAGAGCAATCGATAGGGCTGTGCGCGGTATATGCGCGGAAACTGCGTCGCTTCAGATTACTGTCGATAACTACATGGAAAGTGATAATGTTGAACAAAATACATGTGTATATCCACATTTGAAGCTCGCAGATGACCTCTGATGTTAGATATCGACGGTGATAAATTTGAGGTTATCTAATCCTTTAAATACCTTGGAGCATTGATGACTTCGGGTAACTCAATAAGCGTAAAAGAGAGGATCACTGCTGGAAACAGAGCGTTCGTATAAAGTCATAAGCTATTGTCAAGTAGACTGTTAGGAATACTGAGTGTAAAATATATCAAACTTTAATAAGACCGATTTTCACTTACGGAAGTGAATGCTGGACATTATCAACAGCAGAGGCACACGCACAGAGCGTACGTCGCAAATTATAAACTGTTGAAAAGTAGGCTGGCCGGAAGAAATACTAAATATAAAATATAGAAAAATTTAACAAGGCCTGTTGTCACTTACGGAATGCTTAAAATTATCAACAACAGAGGCACACGCACTCTGATGTTTTGATAGAAGGATCCTGAGAAAAAAGTTTGGACCCATACAAGAAAATGGAGTTTTTCGAAGGCGATGAAATGAAGAACTGATGACCTCATAGAAGGTGAAGAGAGTGTGAGATTTGTCAAGTCACTGAGACTCAAGTGGGTGGGACATTCGATTAGAATGCGAGTGGAGAGAGTGGCCAAAAGAGTTTGGGAGGGAAAGTTATTCAATGCAAAAAGTAGAGGACGTCCACGCCTAAAAGGGTAAGACGGAATGAAAGCAGACCTGGCTGCTTCCAAGGTAAGAGGGTGGAGAAAAAAATCCTGTAAGAGAGAGGAATGAAGGAAGATTGTAATGGAGGCTTAAAGCTGACAAAAGGCTGTAGCGCCAAGGAAGATGAAGAAGGATTTAATGGAAACTAAAATAAGTATGTACAACTTATCAATTTTTCAACTGAAGGTCTTTTGGATCTCCCACGAGACATCTAAATTAAATGGAAATATAATTTTCACTTGTGATGAACACATTCACCGGTGTCCATCAATCATTTTTATCGATAGAATCAGCGACTTGGCGTTTTTTTCCCGTTACGGAAAGCCGGGGAAGTAGGTCACGTGACTTAAGAGTTTCTCAATCTTTTTTGCTTGCGTAGCAGCCAAGTTTCGATCTCTTCTGTCATATTTTTGACTGATTATTGCCTGAAAATATTATCTTATATGTATGCTTCGCACATTATTTGGCGGGTGTACTTAGTAATAATGTTTTTTTTTTCGCTGTATTGTCTGAATTTTAATCAGTTTTAATCCTTTGTGGACATGTTTTGCTAATGAGTGAACGTAGGAGAGATTTTTTCTTTGTGCTAACGTTAAGTGCTTACTGAAATAACTTAGGTTTAAACTATCAATGGCGTTTAATGAAGCGGAAAACTGCGAGGAACTGTGTGGCCCAATTTGTTGAAATTCTTGATTATGACCAGAAAGAGTGGTACCTATGTTTGCCTATTACATGCTTATCGTTAATGTTGGGCGATTCCGTATGTTTGTATGGTTCGCTCCCACATAGTTCATATGATGGAGTAAACCTACTCCAATAAATTTTTTCCTTCGTATTATAAAAACTCTATTATCATCCAGTGCATCATATACAATATCCTTGGCGTCACGTTATGAAAGGAAACTCCTAACGGCAAGGAATAATCCGTGTGTTTTTGGATCGTATTAGGGCAAGTGTTGTAGTTTTATTTTCGATCCGTTGTGGCAGATTCAAAGAATGGAACTCCGCGGAGTACACGAGCTCTCCCTCGTTATCTTCAGCATCTGTAGCTGAGGTTCAAAAGGAAGGAATCACCGGGAACTCCGAAGTACGTCCCAATTATCCACGAGGGTAAGGTCGAGAGGTAATGGGCCTCCCGCAACGTTCCACGTTCCACACAATAGGTACTGCTTCAAAACACCGAGTTACCGGATCACGTGGACGCATCAGCCTCTGGAGCAGTTCCCCTCCTGGGGATATTATCGCGGCCATCGGGCCACCATCTAAATGTAAAGCAGTTGTACGCGAGGTCCCCTGATCAACGGCTCCGAATGCGAGACAGCGTATCTGTGCTCTCTGTAGCAGAGCCTGGAGCGCTCTCTATAGCAGAGGAAATGGAGGTCATCTTAGTAAGGGGCATGAGGGAAGAATAACAATGTGAGAACTTTCATAATGAAAATCCCAATAAAAAAAGGGGCACTTTGACTCTTTCAATGTTGTTTTTAAGGAAGGAAGGAAGGCTTAGTGAATTAAATGTTTTATTGATGATCTGGGAAACCCATAAGAGAAAAAATCATAGTTTAAAATAACATTTCATAACAAAGAAAGAGCATTTTTATTAGGAAAAATCATATTATATTGCAATGAATCAATGTATTTTTAACCATTTCAAAATTCCTTAATCCATTCAATATTCCTTCTATTCTTTGCAACTTATATCCAAGCTAATTATGGAGTGACTCCATTCTTCAAGGAATGATTCAATTCTGCTAACTATCGACTGATGCAAGAGCTATGTCGATAACTCAAGGCAAATGGAAAAATATAGAACTATGAATCGTTTTACGTATCTGGGCCAAAGTTACCCTAGTGGAACGTACGTCGTTTTCCCATTACCGTTTGTTACTTCACGCCATGCAACTTCTTCGGTTGGACATCCTGAAGGATAGGCACAAATCTTGACTCACTCAAAGAGAAAACTAAAATCCTATATGATCATGAAAACAAAGTTTCCTGCTTTTCTGGGTACTATCCTTCCCGAGAATCGGTGGATGGCCTGCTAGTATATATAATATAGGGCTGTATCTTTCTTTTCCTTTCCGAACCACTGTTATGCAAGGAGAGATCTTTAAAAGTCTTCCTTCGCTGTTGTGAATTTTTTCGAATAATTTTTTTCGAGACATTTTTTCGAAATTTATTTTTCGCTTTCCTCCCTTCGTTTTTTTCTTTTCATATTTTCCGACCTCTCCCTCTCATGCATCCGCTTTATTCCATGTCCGCTTCCGTGAATCTTTTATTCTCGCCCTCTCCCTCATTCGATTCAACTTCTTCTTCCATTACCTCACACTACTCTCCTGGAGATCTCACCTTTTTCACTTCTTCCACGCACAAAAAACACACGTACGCAACGAAAAAATAACATGCAGTGCTCATACATTCACACAACCACGCACCATTCCCTCTGACGCTTCTTTCCCTCTTTTCTTCCCCGCTGTTTAGCATTCAACTCACCGAAGTCTTCTTGCGCTTAACTCCATTCCTCCTTCTCTGGCCTCCGCGTAGCCTTAGCAACCGACCTCGGATAGCGAGGGGAAGAGAGTGCTGGGGAGATGAGATGTAGTTTTTGTTATTATTATTATTACACGCTTTTTCATAACTTGCTTTTTTCTGTTTGTGTGTTTCATCGACGGAATCAAGTTTTCCTTCAAATAGAATCAAAATAAAATTTTTTGACAAATATTTTTTTTCCATAAACAGTATAAATTCACTATCATAAGTCCACAATCCTAAGACTGGTTAGACGCAGCTCTCCATTACTCTCTCCTATCCGCTAGCATTTTCATAGCAACGTATTTCTTCTCTTTTACGTGATGTATAATTGTCCTATCTAACTCATTCGAGGTCGTCACCACGCCCTTTTTCCCTTCCACCTGTCCTGCATAGATTCTGCGAATGCTAGACGGATGGCGATTCATTTGTTACCCACTTCCCATTGTCGAATCGGCATGAAATTTTGCACGCTTGCTTGAAATAATTCTTCATGACAATACAATATTCAGAAATCAGAAATTTTGTCCTTTCCTGCTCGAATTAATCAACTTATATTCAATGTGGAAAATAGTTTTAATATTTTCAATAGATGGCGTTAGTTTTATATTTTTGGCAGAATTTTTTAAAACAGCTCTGGTTAAATCGATTCCATGATTCACAACTAAAAATTAAAAAATAATATAGTTAAAAAAAATTCAAAATCAATCTTTCCAAAAACAGCATAAAATGAACAACAAAGTATAAAAATAGCTCATCATCACTCGGAAAATAAAGCGTGGGTGATGATTAGGTTTAGACATTAATAGTGCGTGTCAATACTTCTAACTTCACTCTTATAATTTTCTTATTCACTTGTGCTACACTCCTATCGTAGAATTGTGTCCAGCACTCACGATTCAACTCTCCGAGTCATTACAAGTAGGCATTGGAATCTGGAATATTCGATCTTATTTCATTCGAAACATTCTCTAAATCGAATTTTTTCTTGGGCCCTAGCATTTAGTATTCAAACAATAAAATATAAAAAAATCGTGGATAATTCGAATTTTATTTTGGATAGTTCGAATTTTTGGTGTGTCAAATTAAGATGTAAATTATAGTCTGCGACTCAAAATAATTGTGAATCCATCGGAAAATATGCTTTACCGACGCTATTGTCAAAAAATGATATCTTGTCTAAACGTATACGATTGCGAATTAAGTAAGTTGTTCATAGCAGTTTAGATGTTGTTGAGGGCATTTTAAGGTTAGAATAAAAGTGTTACTATAATTTAGCTCGTAGTTTTTTGAAATAAATATCTCTGTTTTAAGGTTACTTTAATCTTTTAATAGGCTTAATCAAAGAATTTATGTTTCAAGAGTGTCAATTTAATATAGGGTTTTCATTGGAAATATGAATTTTATTGTTTTTGACCCATTTATTAAGGACTTCTTTAAATCGAATTTTTGGATAATTCTAAGTTTTTAATTGGTCCCTTGATGTTCGAGTTATCCAAGTTCTACTGTATTTTGAAAAAATTTTTGAATTCTCAATTGTGGAAGCAATTGAAGTAGGGTGATACCGACAAATGATGAAGACAAAATGGATCGACTGAGAGGGTTATATGAGGAAGCGCTTAGAACAATCAGAGAAAAGAGAAGTCTTCTAAAAATTATAAGCAGAAGACGGGACAAATTAGTAGGCCACATTATGAGAAATGATGGCCTGATGTAAACAATCTTGGGAGGACAGATGGATGGGAATACCACTCTGAGGATGTGATATGAAACCTTGCTAGGCGTTACATTGACGAACCTTACCATATTTTGGAATCGGTTACTGAAGGAATTTCAGCTCACTCAATATGAGAAACAAGGCGTGAAAAGGCGTTTAATGTCTTGCAAAAGAACGTTGAAGAGCCATGCTAAATATGCTATTATTAGCGTTTTCTACAAATTCATTCAATGGAACAGAATATTACTACGAAGCCGGTTGCAAGAACTAATAATTTAAATAATAAAATATTCCAGCATTGCAACTGGGAAAAATAATGGGGGTTGAGCTGCAAATTACAGTTGTGTTAACAGTAGAGCTTATGTCACCATGTTACCTTGTGCAGGACTAAATTTGTTTTAAATTGTACCATTAAATAAGTATTGGGTTTCTTAGTTCATGAATTATGAAATAGTTCATTAAAAGGGAATTTAGTCCTCAAAGGGAATTTTCCGAGGCCTTACGGCCTTGAATTGAAAATAACATTCTTAATTAAAAGGCTATCTTTAATGCATCGGACATTAATGTGTGTTCATTAAAATTTCCATGCAGTAATTTAATAGGATGCTCTTCTGAGGGGAAGTGTGTACATATTAAATATTTATCGACAAAAATATAAAAATTGTATTCATAATGTGTTATACTAATGAATTTTTGTTTTCTTACATTTGGTTGCTTGCAGTTACCAAACACGTTTTAGGGGCGTTTAAAAAAAATATTGAATTTATCCTCTCAATGTTTACTTCTGCACTTGCACCAATATTTTCAAATGTATCTCATCTAGTTTGCTTGTTTACAAAAGCGTTATCACGATGAGTTTGACATTGAAATGACAAAGTAGTCGTATCGAGCGAGAAACAGGTCGTAATAGGAAAAAGTATTATTTATGGAATATTGGGATGGATATTCAACGAAAGTTAATGAAAAACCATCCACAAATGTAGAAGTAATGATTTATTAGTTGCAGTCAGTATATGCCTACAAAGAAATATCATAATGATATAATGGCCCCGTTAATATTTGCTAGCATATACAGGTATAAAGTCCCAGAGTTTTCACTTGGTCTATTCTGGCTGCGTTTTTCCTTGTAAGTATAATTTATCAGCGAAAAAAATATGATTCCAGGTAGAGGCTTTCTTTACGGTATTGGTCATTTATCTGTCCTCCAATTTCTATGTTTTAAGCTTAAATAGGGTACTCCATGCCATGCCAGTTTAGTATAGGGGTATTTGTTTATGTGTAGATATTAAATATTTTATCCGATTAGTTTATTTTGGCCTAATAGTAATAGTAATCAAAGAATGGTTGCTTTGTTTACAAGATAAGTGGCGTAATATTCGACCGTATAATGAAGAATGCCTTCGATCGTATTTTCATATAGGTGGCATATTCACTTAGTGATTCAACCCAGAGGTTGGTTTGCATGGGTTAGGTAGATCTCGTAGGCATGTGAGTTTCACATATTCTGAGTAGGGAGGCCAGTCCTATTCCTTAAGCCAAGTAGCTCCTCAAGGATTTTGTGTGTGGATGTCCAAAGGTTTCTCCGACGCTTTGAACCCAGGACTATTTGATCCGCAGCCATGTGCTCTACCCACTTGGCTACCATATTCCCAGGGTTGTCCAAGAAAGAAAATTTCAAGCATCATGGACTGCGGTTTTTTTAGTCGTGAAATTTTTGTTCTATAGCCGATCCTTCATTGGGTTCATTCATAACAAAAGGATATGAAACAAACTTTCAACACTAAAAAGAAACTGTAGCGACTTGTCGTTGAAAAATTTGGGGCATTTGGTTCAAATCTAGGTCAAGGCAAATGTGGGTTTCCCTTTGAGATTTTCGGCAATTCATTTCAATCACCTCATTTATCTCTTTCAAAAAGCAGCTCATTTCATTAATAATTCATTTTAAATTAAATTTTCATTATGATGTAAATATTTAAACTCTTAATCCATTCGTTAATCTAATAGGACTCATTTTGACAAATTTTGCACTCCTATCTTAGGAATTACCTTATCAAAGGACGACAGGAGTGATGGAAAAATTGAACATTTTTGAAAACTTTTAACCCTTCAATCTTGAAGGATGGTTTCGGGAAAGAAATTAAAATAATATATATTCAGGACGACTCTTTCTTCCATGTTACTACCTCGCATTGCACCACCACCTTTTACCCTCGCTTGGGCTGGAGACAGAATTGGAGGAAAAGAGGTGTAGGGTGGGTGATTGGAAGGGTATGGGATGAGTCCGCATAAAAAAGGAGTTCGGGAGGGGGACAATTGGGCCTCAGATTATCGATCGTCAATTGTCGAAGGGTAGGCGAAGTTTCCTTCCTCTGTCTCCTCCAACCCCTCACCCCTCACCCCTCCCCCCTCCTCCTCCAAAACCATTATGTTCTCCCTCTTTCCTTCGACTTGCATCATCTCTCATTATCATTTTCTCATTCTCCCTATTGGTGCGCAACGTTCATCCCCTCCCCGTTCCACTTCTTCACCTTGCCTCTTCCCCACTTGGTGCCTCGGAGTGAAGGAAAGTGTGCTCATTCTTCGAATCTCCCATCGAAGCCGTTGGGGGATTCGGCATCAAAGTGGGGGTTGGTTGGGGGATCAAGACCTGGGTCCAGGGAGTATGAAATAAGAATAACATTGATAAAGTAAATAAATGCCGTTTTTGAGTCTCTTTCATTCATTCGTCATTTTAATGATAAAATTAATGCCCCCAATTACAATAAAATAATATTAACATCGCCTATCCGTTTTGCCCCGTAAATCCAGTTCATATGAAGGGACAGGCGGAAGGACTGAATTCATTTTCATCAAAGGTTTTTTTTTCTCGGTTCCAACACTGGCGACTATAGGGGGTGGGTCCCAGGGGTCATTTTTAATTTTTATGAAAAATTTTATATGACATCAGGAGTAGTATTAGTCCAACATGAATGTGTTCTTACTGTACAGCAAGAGGAGTACCCTAAATGGGAGTCGTTGTAGTTATGCTATTAAATTAGATGACTGAATTATTTTAGGCCCCCACAAGACCAATTATTTTGGCCCTACTTTCGATCGTTCCCGTTAGGAGTGGTAGCTTTATGGGTTATCGATGGCACTGTGTTTAGATTTTAGTTACCTTAATTTCATATTGTTCATTAACTTTCACTCCGCCTCCTAGTCTCCTCTTTTGATTTTTTTTCATCTCCATAAAGCATATGTAAGTCAACAGTAACATGTATTAGCAAGTCAGTTAAACATACGAAAGTCTATTTATTCATCTCTTAATTGGCTTCATGTTCTTATTTCCGCTCTCGAGAAGGTCGAACAGGAAGAATAGGAAATATAAATTTGAAACTCTATTCCAAATGGAATGAGTTTTAACGTCCAAACAGTGAAATGTGTTTTATCCCCCCCAGCTGCTCAGCAATTGAGCTTTTTTTCTGTCTCTAGTCCATAATATCTATGCACATGCACATCTCTTCTCAGAGTTTAATATAAACATTTGCAGTTAGATAAAGTTAACATTCAGTCAAAAAGACAAGCAATTTATATTTGGAAAAAAACAATAATAGACCTGATGGCCTTCCGGGGGAACTAATCATAAGGTTGAGTAATTTTCTAGTTCCTTTTCTTAAACACTTGTTCAGGGTAATAATTAACAATGGTGATTTACCCGACGATTGGAAACAGTCATACATAGCTCCCATTAACGAAGCGGTTAAAAGGACCAAGTTATCTGGGGAGGAGGGATCATAATTATAAGATTAAGGCCCCAAGGCAGCTGTCAAATAAACTAAAATTTTCCTTCCTACATCGGGGGATAGAGGATTATTGGAATGGCTTGCCGGAGGAATTTTTTTGGAGCCCTTTCCAAATCACGCCACTATATTTATCAATAGGATAAACAAAATTGAACTTTGAGGGCTTTATAATCGTATACTTTTTTAATTTGGTGTTTCTTGCCTGTTTTACTTTGGTCTTAGTATAATTGTGTAAAAATAGATTTTGAGGGGAATGTAAATGTAGAAATTTATTGTTTTTTTGCTGATTTGGTGCTATGTGGACATGTATTGTGTGAAAAATGGTATTTTGAGGGCTTTTAAAATTTTTTTGGTACTTCGTATTTTCTTTTGTAATTTGGGTTGTGTCTTAATGTACTTCCTAAATTTATGTTACCACCCGACTTCATGGCCGACTTGTAACTAAATATTTTAATAATAATAATAAAACTTTGTAAGGTTCACTTTTGTATTTGAGTAAAAATAATTTTTAATTATTTAAATACAAAAGTGAACCTACCAAAGTTTTATTCTTCTTATTTCCAATATGGAGAGGTTTCACAAGGTCAAGCCTGAAGTTGTCAGTTATAATTTCTAATTGTTTCGATCCTTTTCATAGTAGAAAGTTTATACTTAATATAGGTCTCATGTGATAATGTTTGCCTACAATTGCACCAATGGATGACCGTGACTTAAAACGAATTCCCCTATTAACGAACTATGTTTTTGGACATGCATATTTTTTTCATTAAGTGCTTCAGATGTGCATGAAAATTCTATTCCTATCCAGATCTGAAGTTAAGCCAAACCAATTGCCTTATTTATGGGAGAATTAAAGCCTTTTTATGGAAGTTAGTAATCCTCATGTGCCCTATACTAAAATTAAAATAAAAGTGCTCGTATACATCTTATTTCTATTTTATGTCCTTAGCTTTCTTCGCTGTATTCGCTGTTCCACTGAAAACCTTTTGCGTCAGCGCAGGGACAAAGTTATTGGTACTAAAAGTCTAAATAGTGGAAAATTCTTGCATGTGAATGTTCCTTCCTAGCATAAATGATGTAGTTTATGCAGGCTTTTAGCTGGTGAATGAAATAATTTGCATTTCAAAGTATTAAACGAGGAAATACGAGGTAAATCTCCCATTTTTTCAGCCTCTCTTGGTCGTCGAGCGACGGTCTTGCATTGAAAAGAGCTTTTTGGATGCTTCACTCGCCCCGCCATTCTATTAAGCCTACTTTGCGGGCATATTTCAGGACCTAGCTTCAGGATCCAAAATTCGATTATTCGAGTGCGATAATATGACATTGAAGTTTCAGAAGGCCTTAAATAAGATATGCTAGCATTATTAGTTTTTTACACTTATTTATATATTTTTCGAATTATCTTTACCTGAAACGATTGGAGTTTACGTAGAATTAATTAACTTGTTTAGTAATTTAAGGGTAACGTAGAAGTAGCGTTTTAAATATATTGTTTGATACCAGTCTCAGGGAAAGTTTTGTGACTTAAGTCAAATTTCAGTAGATGGGAAAAGTTTTCTGCAAGATTCTTCTAATATTATATCTATCAAATCAACTTTGAGCTTTATAGTGGATATACATAACATAAAGAAACCCTTTCTTGAAGGAGCAGGTCTTCTTGGCAACACAAGTTCTCAGACGCTGAGTTAATCCCGGAAGAGCTGCATCTTTATGCGCAGCAACCTGCTGAATACTTTATAAGAAGACACCTTTTCTTGCGTAATAATTCATCTCGAAGTCTCATCTCATAGACTTTATGCCGAAGTACTGGCGTGCGAAGGTTACGTATTCAAAGTATGGGGAAGGGGAAAGTCATTTATCAGAGTCTTTCTGCTTCGGGGGTTTTGATTGGAAGTGTATTAAGGCTTTAGCCGGAACTCGAACTTGGGACCGTTAGAGCAGTATCCTGGCGTTCTACCCACGAGGCCATTACGCTCCCATTAGAAGTAAAACCATTTAAAAATCATCAACTCCCTTCAAGATGCACAAAGAAACCTTTCTTAACCTTTGTGCATCATGAAGGAGTTTCACCATGTTACGCCAACCACCATCGAACTCCCTTCAACTTAAATTAGTAAACTTAATTCAGTTTTATGACACTGCACATGCCCATTTCCCTTCACACTAGTATATTTTAGACCTTGGTGGCGGAGGGTTAAAGTATTTGCTCCCTAAGCGATGTTCGCAGGTTCGAATCCCGCCATTTCAGGATATTGGTGTTTGCGATTTTAAGTTGCTAATTGTTAAATATGCCGATGTAAAAGGCCGTCATGTGTTGTTTCAGGGAGGAAATGGAGGAAGAAATAGAGTGAGTAATTTAAGTAATAGTAGCGGGCGTGACTTGGTGGAACTACTTCATCGTAGGAATGGAACAAATAAAAACTTCGCTTTTTCCACATTTTTTGATTTATTGTGCCCGACCATGGTTTTGTTACAGCGCGACGCCTTGAAATTTTTACTCTGTTACGAAACCATGGTTGGACAGAATAAATCACCGTGTGGAAGAGGCAAAGTTTTTTTCCTTCAATTCCTACTTTATAACTTAAATAAATTCTCGAAGTCATAGTAATCTACACCTGAGATTTTTTTCCGTTCGTGCGGTTTCTAGGGCAACCTCCCGTGAGAGCAGCCCTTACTAATGGGTAGCTGGGAGTAACACACGAGGTGCTCGCGTTATGGCGAACCATGTAAAGCGAAGACCAAGCGAGGAAGGGTAGAGACTGGCCTGATGAGAACTCGCCACGGTGGCGAAGCGGCAGCAGCGCGCTCACAGGAAAGGCACTCAATCGCAGCTACCCTCGCGGTTGGAGCGGGATTGGTCTAATAGAAGACCAGGGACGACTCGGTCACATGTGATTGGTGGAGCGTAGGCTTCTGCAAGGGTAAAGGTGTCGTCGCCAGGTGGCAAAATGTTCACCCTTCCGAGCATCCACGTTGCTTGCGGCTTGTGACTTCTCGGTAGCGGTAAGGCAAGGCCAGAGATGTGGATGTGGAAACCGCAATATCTTATTGAGGTAAGCTATTTCCCTCAGTCGAATGACTCTCGCAGTCAAAGTTGGAAGGTGCAGAAGGATGACGGGGAGGCTTTGTTGAGATTTTGTTAAAATGGTGGATAGTTTGCCAGAGCAATCAATGTGGCAGCATAGATTCGATTTAGAATCAAACATCAGCTTTTAGATTTTTCGAAAAACTTTTCTTCGTAATATTTCATAGAAATATTTTCATTTACCCATCTACGAGATCTTTGCAAGTCATTAGTATAGTATGACCAGCAGAGTATTGTAGCCTTGGTCGTGAGATAAAAACTTTTCTGTGGAACACTGTTAGGTGAAATTAATTTCAAATACCGTAACCTATTCTGTACGGAAAATATAAGAATGTGCTGTATATCAATATGTTGTCACTCCATTGACCTAAATCAGATATCAGCAGTACTTATTTATTTTTTTCTAGTCCTAATATTTTGTTGGGGCAGGGTAGCGGGCGGTAGGTTAGGAAACTTAATGGTGTCCCAGGTTCAAATCCTAGATGAACCTTTGGGACCCCCACACAAAAGTGCGAGGTAGCTTGGGCAAAGGAACTAACACCCTGATAAATACCACTGTCTCTGTTTCGTTTTTTGTACTCTTTTTACATGTATCAATTCAATACGGCAAACAGGGGTTATTTCCCCGTGTTCTCGAAGCTTTGATACCGCTCTGTGATTCACTGCTTCTGTAGCCTATTTCGTTTCTCTTTTTTCAATTAATTTCTGGGGAGATTGTGGTGTTTTTACGCTCAAAATGCATCTTTTTAGTGTCAAAATCCATATTATGTACGTAGTAATGAAATACATATAATTTCAGCGGTTCATAGAGGTGAATCAATATTTACCTAATTTTTATCGGCATCGCCCAAAAAACACAGTTTGCAGAGTCGAGGCCCGTATGAGGCCCGCAGTGCGATGAGATTCGTTACTGAATATTTATGCCCGCGGGGAAAGTAAGGGGAGAATAAACCGAAGCTACCAGATATTAAGGGCTTGAGTGATGATTTTTATGCAAGGAAAAACTCTTTGATACATCTGCTCCTCGAAGAATCAGGTTATGCAGCCCGAATTGCTTTTCCTCTGACCGATGCATTTAGTTTATTATGGGTAATAGTTGTCGTATAATACGGGCATTTATATATTTACTTCAGTTACTCTGAGTTGAAACCAGGAATTTTACATCTTTATCCAAGCTTGGTGTGGGAGTGAGATTTATCACATGAAATGTGAGATTCGCAGAATTTACATTGAAAAAAAAGTACCCCAGTGATGGATGGTGACAGCAGAATTGAAATTTGATTGAACGCCTGGGGGGTCTCAGACCGCTCCTTTTACTCAAATCTTCCGCTCTCGAAATGCTAAAAAAAGTCGTTTAACATTCGAATCTCGCGATGTCTGTTTACTGGCGTCGGCATGTAATTAATGGCTCTAATGCGATGAAGAAATAATACATAAGCAGGGTTAAGTAAAATTGGATTTTCCCTGTGGAATTTATTCGTATCTTTGCATGGAAGTAATTGTTTCAAATGGTATTTTAAAGAGAGCAGAAGAAAGAAGATGAGGATGAAAAGGCAGGAGAATTCTGCGCGAAGAAGAGTATTCGGAATTTGATTAAGCCATAAAGCGTCACTTTGAAGTATGCTTAAGTGACAGTTTATTACGAGCTGGTTGATAATGAGAGATAATCATTTAGAAATGTAAAATACGTGCATTTTTATCATAAAAAAATTGATTTTATTCGTATCATGATTTTTTTACATGTATGTGCTAATTTTTAGAGCGTGGCATAGAAGTATTAAAATTTTCACGTAATCTTCCCTTAATTCTGTGCATATTGAGCTGTCTATTACTCAATTGCTATCTAATGATGTCGTTTTGATTCCTCAGTGAAGTCACACTAGCGTGGAAAGTAACATTGACGCATCCGTTTAACTTCGATATAATTAATTTTGAGCTTGATATTACAGTAATAGATGCCATATTTGACTGAATTACATCAAGCATGTACCTAGTAAGGCTATTTCCTACCAGTATTGAATATCGTATCATTCGATGAATAGGTTTAAGTTAATCTCTATTTATAGTTACAATATGTGATTATGACGGAGACTTTCACGATAATTGAATTGATGATTAGTTTCCGGGTTTATTCCGCGTCGACTCATTTTTGGCGGAGGACAGTTTCGGGCCGTCCAAATCCGAAGACGGGAGCTGGAACGCGCCCTAAACTGTCGTCCGCCAAAAATGAGTCGACGCGAAATAAACCCGGAAACTAACCATCGCTCGGTACAATACGTGTGAAATGCCTTCGTGGTGCCGTTTCTATCCCCAGGGTACGATATAGAAGATCGTTAGCGAGTGTGCATAGATATGCAAGGGTATGTGCATGGACCAATTGGCATTCACTTCTACTCTCGATGAATTTAGTGTGCATAAATCAGCAGCATGAACGCTAGCATCATACATTTAATTCTATATGGGTGAAATTTCAAACGCTTGAAGTTCAATTGATAGAATGCAGATGGAGACTATAAATATGCATACATTTGATGGTAACTGTCCAATCCACGCAGCTTTTTATATCATAATTTCTCTTTGTCATGTCATATTTATGGTAACTTCGAAATTCTTTGCTATGCGGTAAAGTATCTTATTAGACAGTTAAAATTCTCGTATGATATCTGAGGCGAGAAATTCGATGTATTTTGTACAAAATACTGCAGAGGAGTATGTGCTAACGCTTAAAACTTTTTGAGTAGCTTTTGATGGAAAGAACCACTACTCCACACAAACGAATTTCACTTTTCAATAGCAATTTATTTGAGGCACTGGAAAGGCTTTTGATTTAGCTCCCAATATATGTACTGCGTGAATACAGGTGTTATAGTGCCTCATCCTAGGATGAAAATTTGTGTCAAAAAATCGCGTTTGTGCTTTTTTTTACTCGCCGCTATAACAAGCACATAAAGGAGAAACTTTCCTGTGTGGAATCAAGCTCTGGGTTGAATTGCTCTATTGTCGGCTTTAGCTCCGATTATCGAGGACAATGCCACGGTGAACAATGTGGCTATTGTCCGTAATATCACGCTATAAGCGAGACTCAATTGCAATCCACGCGCCAAAGCCCGCACTAGCGCACCAAAATATGGAAGGGAGGTGAGAAATGATGATTATTGCAAACGCCTTTGAATGCTTCGTAATAGAATGGTGCCGCATGAGACCAACTTTTTTATTATGGAATTTCAGGAATAAACCAAACAATCGAGAAGGCCTTAGCGTATTGTTTCAAAATCTACCGAAGAGAAGTATTGGGGTTTTCTTCGAAATTTCGTTAAAAAGTTTTAAGCTAAAAATTTTTACGAACTTTTTAAAAAGCTAAACTAAAAATAAGTTTTAAGCTAAAACACAGCATGAAATACTAGAAATACAAAATTGAGATCAATAATGAATATGTTTCATTAAAACCATATGCACGATAGCATAGTAAAATATTTAGAAGATTGAATAATAAAAATATGCTAAATTTCCATAGATTCCACCTGCTTTGACGATTATGCCCACAACTTTAGGGAGAACAACACACAAGAGTGAATGGGTAACAGATGCACTAAAATTGTGGACGATAAATAATAACATCAAGCTCATAAGCTACAGCTAATAGTAGGATAATATATCAGCAGAGAAAATATCTTTAAGGAGCCATAGATGACTATAGTGGAGGGTTATAACATGTTCCAGATAGCCTTTTCCAAAGAATACAGTCCATCAAGATGCTTCGCATCCTAACGTCACCCGTAGGTGATACCAAAGCTACAAAGTACCTTATTTGCTACAGAATGAAATTTTTTCGATATCTTTTATTTTAAGTAAGAAAGTACGAAAATTAGTCATCAAAACTAAAATTATATCCTCATTTACGTACCTCTTCTCGGGACTAAAGGCTATAACAGTTGGTGTGGTCACAAAAATTCCAACTCACTGTGTTCTATTCGCAGGCATAATGAAGACTTCCCCGCTACCAAATAAACATGATATTCCATTATTTGACGCAAAAATAGGCAAGGAAATGTATCAAAAACATACCGTGACCCTAAGGTTACATTGTTAGATTCAATATGTTTACAAAACTGTGTTACCTATAGGCGAGGTGGGGCTTTGCCGGGTTAAATGGATATATTTTCCTGCTAGGAAAAAGGCTTAGAAGGAGAGGCTAACGTGTTCTCATTAGGATATTGGAAATAGCACCATAAACGCATTTCATGTTGACAGGTCATTACCAAGATTTTATTTCCTTTTAGTGCGAGCATAATTTTTTCAATAACTTAAAACTGTGAAACATCTTTACCGATGGAGACCACACTAAGTATCCTTATCAGCACTAGTGCCGTATTATTTTCCTACGTCTCCCTTCGCATTGTAGGTAATCCCTCTACAATTGACCCATGCAATTTTCTTGACTCTCACATCACACCGCATATCCCATATATTCTAATTCTTTCTCCATTACTCGTTTATAGTTCAGTTTTAGTATTTATCATCCTATTATAAACCACGCCTAATAATGTACTAAAATATTGCAGTATATTTTAAGCAGTCCTATTTTGTCTCATGGATCTTATTTTTTCTTTCCATCTCTCTCCCTACCTTTTCTCTGAACCCCTAAACAATTTTTCTACTCAAAGAGCTCAAAAACCTTTTTTTCACTCCAGTCTTCGTTCTTATTTGGGGAGGGTGGTAGCCTTGTGGGGAAAGTGCTTGACCGGCTCTTGACCGTCGACATCCAGTTTCATACCCGGAGTAAAGACTTCGCACTCTCCCAAAAAATAATTCTCGAAGTGCGAGTTAGCACAAGGAAAGGAACTATTACCCTCTCCCCACTCCGAATATGTGAAAATACATGCGCTTTCGGCTCGGTGTTAGTTAGTTAAGTGAGCTCTATCCTTATCTATCTCAAACAAACTTAGTGTCGGATTGATAAGTGAGTGATGTTTTTGTTTAGTGCGGAAAAAGTTCAACTCTTCCTTTTGAATGCTCTTTACATGTAGTATTTTAAACAATTCGAAGGATGTTCATACCTGCATAGGTGTATTCAGCAGTATTGTGGGGAAGACCTAAGAGTGAACCTAATGATGTGGTGACCTAGCTTTGAGACCGTTCATCCAGACTTGGCATCCCATCTTCTAGACGCTCGTTCTCACCGACGGAATTCCCTGTGGTCACAACGAGAGGATTCCCTCTTTAGACTCTGCCTCCTCTGTCACCAACGCTCACAGCAGTCCCGGAATTCCTTCACACTGCCTCTACCACCGCTTTTGAGGTCGTCAGCACCCTAGGAATCTCTCCATTCCTCTGTTAAGGTGGATCCTTATTAGAGAAGACTTGATTATTTAGGGTTTTGCAAAGATTGACTTATAACGCTCAGCCGTAAAAAAATGCAATTTTAATATTAAGAAATTCATTCCATAGGAGCCCCAACGTCTATCGAGTTCTTCATTAACGTGGCCTGATAATCCCAGTAGCTATCGCAATTAAGTAGGTTCCTTTCTCATCGTGTAGAAACTGCAGGTCTTCTACCCGGATAAAGTGTTTCAATAGCAAAAAAAAAATTTAGTAGCTTGTAGCCAAGCGTTCTCATAATGTAATTTAGGTACCATTCAATGAGCTGTGTTGTGTGCAGTTAACTTATCAAAAAATTGATCTAATCTGCAGTATGGATCATCATATATATTTTTCTTTGCGAAATTTATGCTGGTATGGTTTTATTTTTTCAAGTTAAGAAACATGAAAACCGTGTAAAGTTCCCCCTTTCATATAAACTGGAGGTTGTCCTATTCTGTAACAATTGGCAATTATATTGCACTTTAAGGAATAAAAGCAATCGTCAAAACCACTCATAATACCGAATTAAGATGCATACCTCTCTCTATGGTTACTTCTATCCCAAGAGGAGATGACTTTAGTGAATATCAGCCTACAAGATTTTTTATCTGCATTTATGATAAACTATCAACTTGATGGTTTGTTTGGGCGCCTATGTAATCGCATATTCAATTCATTCAGATGGATTAAAAATTACGTCGCCAGCCAGCAAGACTCTAAGGTCTGTTTGAATGAATTGGAAATGGGGGTTAAACGGCCAGTAGGAATGGGTTCTACAAAAAATTAATATATTACTAGGAAGAGATGGGTTGCAGAGGTTATTGTTTGAAAGATTTTCATGATGGAGATAAGCAAAACTTGGGAATTAAATTTTGTAAATTTTAAATGTAACACGACCCGGGTTATAATACTTAGTATCATCTTCAGGTTACTAAATATGATTCATTTAAGCGAAAATTTACAAAGTGAGTACAGGAAGAAAATCTTAATAACCATGCAACTACTTTCTTTTCCACAATTAGTGCTTGGATGTATTGATACAGATATTTTTCGCTTAGCTGGATGTAAAAAGGTGACAGGAACGGTGGGACTAGCCTCTTATCTTGAAAGCATGCATAAAATATTTATTTTAACCCACTTTCCAGATTTAGAAAACAGGTGATTTGGGTTAGGGTCGCCTTTTTAGGAAATGGAGCATCCATAAGTTTCAGCAGCGTCGGGTGTTGTGTTGAGAGAGTGTCCTTTTGGTCTTTTTAGCTCCTTATTTCACCCTTGCCCTGGATCTTCTGCAACCCCTCCCTCGCACTAATTCTTCTCCTCTCCCCTTTGTGTCCTTATTCCAAACCACCCCATCCACTCCCAGTCCCACAGTCTTACGTAAGAACCCTGTTCCATCTCACCTTGAACCGTTCCCTTCCTTTTTATCCCCGAGCATCCGCCAAGGACGAGATTTCTTTTGTTTTCTCCAGTCTTTTCCTCCCTCCTTTGTTCTCATCTCTTCCACATCTCGTATTCTTCCATCATCTTCCCCTTCACTGTCCCTGTGTCTATCTTCCATCCCCTCTCTCTCCGTTTTTTTTCTCCATCATGGAATTTAACGCTAATCCCAGCAGAAATTGAGTGGGCCTTAATTAGCTCCGCGCCGTCTGAAGGACACGGAGAAGAGCAGAATTAAAAAACAACGGCCCATCCCTCCATTTTTTTCTCCATAGCCACCCACCCACCTACTTCCCTTTACCTTGCTTGCTTGCTTGCCAGTTCGTGTTATTCGATCGGGATGGGAAAAATTAAAATTCTTTCGGTGTTCTCGTTTCTATACCGCTTCTGGTCTGCTCATCTTTATTTCTTTTCGTTGAGGGACTCTTATTTTATCTTGTTGATTCGACCCTACAGTCCCAAGAAATATTTTCGAATATGTTTGTTGTCGGCAGTGAAGTAAGAATAGGGAGACTAATTGACTTCTCGGCATGTGGCCAAGACTGAAGAATCTTAACCACTCCTCCAATTTGGATTTACAGGCAAAACTGCTGCATTTCTGATTCCATCAATTGCATCATTTGACTCGTTGTTTATGTTTGTTCAAGTTAAGTGGAAATTAAATTTAAACTTTAATTATAACTCAAAGTTTCAAAGTATTAATTATCAATAAAACAATTAAGAAGAATTAAAGAATTGAACACAATTTAAATTGAGGCTATTGTTAAGGTCAGAGACTTACAACCTTTTTCTTATCCCATAATTTTATCGATATTATTAAGAAGTCATTTGGTTCAAACATTTGGCAAATATTGTTTCAAATCGAGTGCGCTTGATCATTTGAGTTGATGAGAATATATTCATATATATATTTAAAATTATTTTTAACAGTTAAAAAAGTATAGATAGTAGAGAGTGATATTCCAGTTTGAAAATTAGTTAAAGGTAAAGAATAAACAATAAATGATAGCCATGACATAAAACAAAACGCCTTTTATATGGTGGTTGTTCAGTTTTACCATTAAAATCTGCCAAAAACCACTCACATTCAGCGTTTACGTTTAATTGTTAGCTCATTAGTTTTATGCTGTTTACGCATGGAGTGAATTGATTTTTTAAAGAAGTTGAAAAAAATGAACCCTTTAACCCACTGAACTTGTTACCATAGTCAAGAAATCAGGGTTTTTGACAGTCCATTTTTCTGCAAGGGAACCATGAGTCGAGGGTTTCTATTCATTTGTGTTGAAAAGTCATTGAAATAATGTTAAAATCAGAAAATTATCGTTGAGAATAGAGACTGTTATTACCAATTTAAACTCATCCCTAAGAACTGTATAACGTTCTTTCCTCCCATTTTCATGAGATGTGTAGCTTATTGTTCAAGATCACTACGCATTATCCGGTGAAAAACTGCAAAACTTGATACGTAAAATTGATGAAATTCATTTAATGTATTTCCTTATATAAAGTAGATAAAATGAGTAAGTTAGTGCGTTTAAACTTACGGATGAAAGAGAGTTATTTTACTCTGTAACTATTATTTTACAATTATTGCGTGCGAAAGTACTTTATTGTGACACAAATTTTTTATGCACTTTTCCAAAGACAGTGATCACCATATCCATTTTAGTCTTGGCTGTTACGATTCTCTAAAATTTCAGTTGTGTTTATTATGCCAAAAGGAATATTTGATCCATAAAGCCGAGGCGAGGGTGCGCATGGTTCGAGTAGGAACGGGCAAATTAGGATTATAATGCCCCGAGTAGCGGAGCAAAATGCTGGATGCCTCCAGGCATGCCAAGTTACGCGATTATCTGATTTCAAGGACGTCGTGGGAGACTGCAGCTGGGTGCAGCATTGTCTCGTTCCGCTCAATGAACACGAGGCGCCTCGGGGCTTGATGCGAGGTCGGGTCAGCCCTCGAAAGTAAAGCATCCATCCGTCGGGCTGTGCGAGAGAGAGATCTCATTTAGGCAATACGTTGTTCGTGGGTGCGGAGGCGGAAGAGAATGGTTGATCGAAAGGCCCTAAATCCCTGCGTATCTCGATGTTTTCTTTCCATTTCGTCCCAGAATGTTTATTTTTACTGTTTGAGGTAATTGGTTCTTATCCTTGCTCCACTGGCCTAAAACAACGAATCCGTTGGGAGATATATCACGTACCCTGGTGTTTATTGCTCATGGTGAATCACCAATAGTGTTTATAAACTGAGTATTTACGGATTACCTGATAATGATAATAATCCACGGTGGACATATTCCAGCAACTAGAGGCTAAACAATGAGAGTTTGCGTATAGGGATTGAAAAAGGGATGAATTAAATTGTCTCTTTTTATTCAAGTGAGAAAACATACTTTTGAAGACAATTATTGGTTCATTTGATGTAAAAAAATTAATTAAGGCCGTATCTGCAATTATAAACCTGCTAAGGATCGAAAAGGCTTGGAATACCTTATTTTGGGTATTTAAAAGTGAGGTATTTGAGTAACGACAGGTGTTAAGTCGTAATATGTAAGAGATTAAAGTCTAATTGATTTAAGTACCATATGTGGCTCAAAATTTGTATCCTTAAATCTCTGGGCTATCGTAATGTTTAGGTGATTCAAATATATGAAGGCTACGATAATATATCTAATATTGATTATCTCAGAAAAATGGAAATCAACTGTTATTATTGATTTTTAAAATTTATTTTTTTGTATTTTACTTACACTGAAATCCATGCAAGCACTATAAAATATTTCTAATTTTACGAAATGGCAAATTATTATGCACCGCTTTTAGTATCTGATTGGTAATCCGGGAAAATAAGTTATTTCAGCCACATCTATGACACCAATAACAGCTACACCAGGTCGGAAGTTGTGCATTAATTGAATTTTAAATAATATGGTTCCTTATATTTAGCTCGTTCGTTCGATTTTAACAACCGGAATGAGAGAATGGAAGATTTTGGGTTTCTCAGAAATGTTATAATGTAATAAATTCGTGGAATGGGGGTAAAAATAATTATTTTTCCGAATTAATAATGAAAAATCTTAAAATAAAACAATTCCTGTATTCCCATAAGTGACAGCCTTCATTATTAATTCGAATTCATTTTAATTTTCTCTCCTTCCATTTGATTCCTTTTCCCATCCCCTGCCAGTATCCAGCGAAGAAGTGCAAATTTGCCTTTTCTCAACTAAAAATGGTGGTCAATGTGCTGTAACCTGAAACGATCGTAATCAAAATCGTTAATTGATAATTTCAAGAAAAACTTTGTTAAATTCCACACAGTATTAAAAGAATCTTCCGATTTCGATCCTTTCAGGTCATTATTAAGAGGTGTGAGATCAAATCAATTGACAAATAGTTTAGTTTTGTATTCATATTAAGGTGATTTTAACAATAATTGGCCAAAACTGGTTTCCTCACGGGTCATTATTGCGAGTTTTTTCTTTTCGAATTGACCTAAAATTATCCACACTATATTTCACTCAAAATGTCTCATTAAACAAAAATCTGAAACTTTTAAGACTTGATCGAGCTTAAATTCATATTTTGCATCGATTTCATAGACTTGAGATTGGATATCTGTGACTGCATCAATGAATATTTCTCCCGTAGCTACCTGCAAACCCGAGAAATATTTCTCTATTCCTTGTGCTTAGTGAGATTTGCGAGAAATTCAAGAGTTTTGGAGGCTTGAAAACGTTTTCTTTCCCTAAGTCTCAATCCTCAATGGACCCCAAGATAAGAGGCCTTTGAGGCTAAAAAAAAGATTCCGGAAATTAATTTATTTTTCTGACGGAATTAGGCCATTTTTAGGTATGGAGTTTTGAGTGGCCAGAAAAGGACTTCAAACCTGAGTGAGAAAGCGCGAATAAGCTTCATGCTCGTGCGCAGTTACTCCTTCCGACGTATTGCGAGAAAGAAAAGCAGAAAAAAATAAAGATTCAGTTCAGCGTAATGTGGGGATTATAAAAAGCGATCTCGTGTTTACACTTTATAGTCCGTAACTAGGGCGCGCGCGAACCGTAGCCAGGGATTGATTGATGAATCGGCAGAAAATCGAACGGGTAGAAAGAGCAATTGATTGGTTTGAAGAATACTGGGGAATGAGGTCCTGTTCTTTCCCTCATCGTGCTGCTTTTCCTCATCGTGGTGATGGAGCTCTACCGCGTTCTTTGTGATCCACCATCTTGAAGCCTTATTTCTCTCCCTCTCTTATTGAACAGATCTTATTCGTGCATGGCGATACTCTACATACTCTGGACTAGGTTCTTCACATAAATGTAGATGTCAATGTGAATAACCGTTTTCATCATCCTTTACCTTAAAATTACACCTGCCATACTGTGACTAATGACTAATTTTTACCTGAACTTATAATATTGAAATTCACTGGAGACAACCAAGTAGGAAATAAAACTTTGTAAGGTTCACTATTACATTAATATGGGCACGATCCGGGTTTCGTAACGTAGTTACATCTTCAGGTGGTGATGTAACCTAACGGTGAAGCTACCTGAGAATGTAACTACGTTACGAAACCTGGGTCGTGCCCGTATTAATATAACAGTGAACCTTACAAAGTTTTATTCCTATATTTCCAATATGGAGAGGTTTCACAAAGTAAAGCCTGAAGTTATCAGTTATTCAGCCAAGTAGGCTGGGACTAGTGAAGAAATAAAAAAGATATTCTGTCTAGGCGAGGCGTAACCTTTTTCATCATAACCACTGGTCAACAATCCTAAGATTGGTTTGACACAGTGGCTCCACGTGGCCTCGACAATGGAACTAAGTATTTGGGTGCAGCGGACAGCTTCCAACTCATGTAAGAACTAAAATAAAAGGCTGATATACCTTGTTTCACGAGAAACTTTGCATATCAAGTTTTCGCAAATTGTTCTCGGGATCGCCACCGCATCAGGAACTGCATAATTGCCGACGTTTCGATGTCCGACTCGGCTATCGTACTCAGGGCTCTGTGTCGAGAGAGATTTTCCCCTGCTTATTTACAGTCACTCTCGTGGTCAGGTGACTGCTGATTGGTTGTCATCAGCGGCGCGCTCTGAATGGCTGGCGTGTTGGCGATGATTTTGCCTAGTCATTTTTATTGTTTTGAGCACAGGTTTCCTAGTGTTGCTCAATGCATATCCGGAATGTCTGTTCACTGTGTTTTTGGCCAGTCCAATTTCAATTGACTCTTTTGATAAGTCGCAAAAACCATTGGATCAGTAGAGCATCTTGGTATTGTCGAACTCAAGTGTATTTTTGCATTCCATCCAATGCTCTGCGATGGCTGACTTTTCGGGCAGCCCTAAGCGGAGGTGGCGCTTGTGCGCCTTGAGCCGCGTATCTATAGTGCGGTCCGTCTCACCAATGTATATCTTCCCGTACCCCCATGGGACTCGGTAAACGCTAGGTGTCTTCAGTCCTACCGGATCTTTGGCTTTAACGAGCCCGGATCTTCTATGGTGGCTTGTGGATGGCCTATCTGTTGAATCTCTTCAGAATTCTCGCCAATTTCCCCGACGCTGAAGAGATGTATGGAAGGCACGCCTTTGCAACGGGTTCATCTCTTTCTTCGTCTTCTCTCCCTGAGTTAGTCTTTGATGAGGACCTTTGATGATGCCTTTCTCTGGTCATATCCATTCTGCAGGAAGGTTTTTCTAAGGCGCTTCGGTTCTGGTGCCATGCTATCTTTGTCCGAGATGGATACGTTTCAGTGAATCAGACTGTTCATCGTCATCTTATCAACTAATCTTTTCACACGTACGTATTTCTTCTCTTTCATATCCTTATTTACCTGTCCCATATATTACATTCGAGGTCTTCTTTTTCCATTCTTGCTATCTACTTGCCCACCGACGATTATCTTCATCAGGCTTTCATATCTTAAGATATGGCCTATAAGGTTGTTTTACCTTCTTATCAGATTACCATGAAGCTTCTCTTCTCGCCGATTCTTCTTTGTACTTCCTCAATACTATTTCGTTCGATCCATTTGATCTCATTATTCTCCTGTAGCACCACATTTTGAAGGTCTCTACACTTTATTTATCCGCTGGTGTCATTAAATAACCATAAATAACTTTTTTACTGTACGTAAAATGGGACAAATCTCTCCTAAAAAAGGAAAATTCAGATAAGGGAGTTAAATCGAATGAAATTCCTTAATGGCCCGATGAGCCAAGACTTAAGGAAGCGCTCAGAAAACTGTAATTAATGCAATAACAGTGTGTTGAATGGCTGCAAAGGGTTTACTATTGTGATTCCTAGCAAACTGATATGAACTATATTCTCTTTATTATGATTTTTACCACCCACCTTCATCATTATTCTGCCTTTTTTCATTTAAGATATGTTGATTTTTGGGTAATTTTATCATCTCAAGTTCTTAAAATTTAATTGTAAAGTGCTTTTAAGATGAGGTGTTCAGCTTCAAAATTAGGTTTATTTCTCCATATTATGCTGGCGAGGTTTGAGCACGACTTAACATATTCGTTCATTTTATCTGTTTTCCCAAAAACCTGTGAAAATACTTAAGGTCAGTTTCACGATACAATGTACAGATGTTTGGGATTTTCCGATATTTATGCTTATCCGATGATATTAAGCAAACAAAGGTATTTCAATTTGCTCAAATATATCCGTAGCCTCAATATTTACTGACTTTCAGAGAAACTGCTTTCATTAATGGCCCATTGTATGCTACACATTTTAGTCGACTACACTGATTGGTAATCCGGGAAAATAGGTCGGTTCAGTGACAACTATTGCACCAATAACAACTATATGGGTTGGAAGGTAGTGTGAAGGTAGTACTGAATTTTGAAAACTAACGTTCCTTATATTTAGCTCCTTCGTTCGAGTGTAACAACAACCGGAATAAGAGAATGGATGATTTTAGGTTTGTCAGCAATGGTAAAATGTACTGTTTTCGTGGCATTTATTTACAAGTAATCATTTTTATGAACTGATAATGAAAAATCTCAAAAAACAAACTATTCATTCCCATAAGTGACTGCGTTCATTATTAATTAATTCATTACTATTTTCTCTCATTCTATTTTTCCCTTTCTCATCCCCTGCCAATATCCAAACAAATATATACACATGCGTACAAATTCGTCTCCTCTCTACTAAAAATGGTGCTCGATGTATTGTAACCTGAAACCATCTTAATTAAAAATCGTTACATGATGGATTTAAAAATTAACTTTGTTGTACTCCACTCAGTATTCATTAACAAAAATCTACTAGTTTCGACCTTTTCAGGTCATTATTAAGAGGTCTGAGATCAAATCGGTAGACAGACAGGATAGATATGTTCTTTTACCTCTTGATAATGACCTGAAAAGGTTTAAACAGGTAGATTAAAAAAATAAATACTATGTGGAATATAACAAAGTTTATTTTTCAATATATAATGTCACCATTCCACGAAGGGAACTCGTAAACCGTTGATTTCACAAAAGCATGGAGTATCACTAAGTAAGTTACTTTTATCATTAACGAGCGCTAAATACTTCCACTGAATCACACCTCAGATAAATGCATGTATGAATATTTGATCAATGCGCGGGCTGTCTACACTCTGCGAGCTTCCGAGCCCTTATTGAGCCACGGGTATAGTTAAATTTTATTACCATGTGATCTTTACCCTTGCTCTTATTGTAAAAAAAATATTCTTCCTTTCCGCTTAGTCACTGCGTTCATTGTTAATCATTTACCACAATTTTCTCTCTTTTTGATTAATATCCATTCCTTACCCCGCCCATATCCGCACAAGAAATGCGAAGGGTTGACTTCCCAACTAAAACTGGTGCTCGATGTCGTGTAACCTGAAACGGTCTGAATCAAAAGCGAACTATGAACGAATAAATAACTCAGTGAGCTCAAAATTCAGTCTCACTGAGTTAGCTATTTTCATCATTAGTGAGCGCTAAATACTTCCACTGAGTTACGTCTCAGGTGAATACCTTTTTGCATACTTGGTGGACGCGCGTACTTTCTACACTCTGCGAGCACCCTAGCTCTCATTGAGGAACCGTTTCCCCCCTCGCTCGACACTCCGTGAAGAAAGAGGTTGTTTTATGAAGGCTAGCTCGGTTATCTAGCACAGATATGCAGCTTTCCATTGCACCGCAGCGAGGGTTTATCCTCCGCACCCACCAGGGTGGCACCGCATATTCCGAGCGAGATATACTCGCGTGTTAAATGCCCCCGGCCTCGCCACCATCCAATTATTTATCATCTAGGCCGGAGGCGAGCATCTTTCGGTGGGGGTGGCGTGATTAAACCGCTTCAAGGGAACAGACAGGGGTGTGTTGGGGAGCGGGGATGGAGAACCAGGCCAGTTGACCCCCTCTAGTTCCATGAATTACCCCCAGAGGGTAGAGCGTAGCTGCTGCTGGAGAAGGGTGTGATAAAAACGGAATGCTTTGCGCAACGAGACAATGGAATGGGAATGAATGGGATGTTGCTCTCTCTTTCTCATTCCCTTCACATAGATTACACATCCATTCTCGCCTTTTCCCCCTCTTATTTAACAAAATAGGGAGATTTTTAGTAAGTGAGTTTTTTTTTATCTCCCGACGAGTTCGGCGGGTCGTTCACCTTTTGGCCGAGGTTAGGATTTTGGGATCCGTCCAGATTTTCCAGGGTTCCGCATCGCAAAATCTGCTGCTCGATGGACCAGTAACGTACAACGACTCCTCCTCCCCTGTCCTCTCTCTTCTTTCTTCCCTCAGCTATGCATTTCAGTAGTCGGCACGGAGCTTTCCAACGGTTCCCTGTACTTTCGCATGGGAATGGGATTTATATTTTTGCGTGCTCTCTCTTTTATTCCGATTGTGGCCCCAATTCTGTGGGGCGTGTGGTGCGGATTAAGATTAAGGCTCGTTGCTGCCCGTTCATTCATTTGCGCCGCAGCCATTTTGTGGACTCGGGAATGGACGGAATTAGATAAAGGCTTTAGTTTTTGACTGTCAAAGGAAGGTTAGTTCCTTGGTATCATTTTTTTGTGTGTAAAATATTGGGAATATATTGACGCACAGATGAGTTGTGGTTTTCTCAAAGTAAAGTCTATTTCAGAAACATGAGAAAAATTTGGATCGATAGTAATTTGATCCTGATGGCCTTCGTTTCAACACATTTTTCTCATCTTCTTAAGAAAATTCTAGTGACCGTTTTCAAGCAACAAGTGAGCCTTTTATTTTCAATTGATCCACAGAATCTTAGGTCGGAAGAATATAATATTGTTTTTATGGCTCGTTAAAACCCGTTCATTTTACACAAGGGATGAACTCCACAAAATCTTATTGGCAATCATTTTCTCTGTTCATAAAATGTTAAGATTAGTCCCATATTATAGCTGTTTACAATTTACCCACACTTAAAGAACTTAACACAATTCAAGTGAATGACGCTCGTGAAATTGTGTTTAATGCGTAATTGCGTTATTTTTTTAAGATTAATCAATTTATTTAACCTTCCAAACGAGGTCGTACAGAGTTAAGTGCCTTTTAAAAATATATAATGGATTTTTGGATCAATAGTAATTCGATATTGTGGTATTAATTTCAGACGGCCTTCATTTATACACGTTTTGTCATCACCAGAGATAATTCAAAGTGACCGTAAGCAAAAAACAATATTTATTACTTTATTTCAAGTGAGAGGTCACATAGTCGAATCTTAGGTTGAATAAATAAAGTGTAGTCCTCTATGGTTCGTCAAACTCTTAAATTTTGTCTGAGAGATAAATTGCACCGTATACTATTGAAAATTATTTCCTCTGTTCAGAAAACGAAGAGACTTGTCTCGAATTGTAGCTGGTCACAGTTAACCCAAGGTAATGTCATTATCCGAAGTAGATGAATTATGTTTTATTTTTTTACTGTGTTTATTTTTCAAGGTTTAGTCAATAAATTGAACCTTGACAGCCAGTATCCACTAAGTAAACTCCCGAAGTATTAAAGATTATGGTCGTTGTTATGCAATGCTCTCTACCTTCATACATCTTTAATTTCCATTTCTGTTACATATATACACTCTCCATGTGGAGTTAAATTGTACTAATTTGAGGCATCAATTTTCAAGTATTTATTTCACAAAACCAATCCCATTTCAGTGGTCGTACTAGCATTTTAGTATCATTGTAAGGAATTAAATGTCTTTACATAAGCCAGGTCAAGGCAACTACTATTTTTCAATTTCAATAGATCAGCATAAAGGGACTACCAATATTTTAAATGTCACTAGCGAGAAAGGAAAATATTTCCAAGATCGTCTCTCGAACGACAAAGATAAGTCAGCATGGAGAAGATAAAGGGAATTCTGAGGAGATAAGAGGCTCAGGAGCGACTCTCCCCGACGTTTTTATCCTCAGTCGCATTGGGGACTGAGTGATAAGGAGGATCCTGGAAGAAGGACGGAAGACATTAGAGTGAGATATCCACAAAAAGAAACTCGAAGTGACTTGTTTATGCTTGTAGGAGGACGATGTTTGGGGATCCAGATTTGATATCCTTTGACATTATCATTCACAAAGAAAGAATAAACAGAAAAAATCTTGAGTCGGAGAATTTCCGTGGAGAACGTTAAGGTATACCGCTACATGTTTAACTCATGACCTAGCTTTAGCTGTTCCCAAAATATGGAGGGCAGTATTTCATTAAAAATATTATTATTAAATATTAAAATATGCCCAATTACACGTATTATTAGGATAGTCATGTTATGACCAATTATTTATAGTGCCTATTAGAGTACTGTTATAAAGTAGTTGGATATTAAACTAGAAAATGGAGATGAAATAATATTCTTGAAGTCCATGAAATTACATTCATCGAGTTTTTAACCACATTTTCGTTGATATTAATCGGGGAAGGCGGGTACGAAATAGTTATCTGATTTTATTTTATTTATAAATAAACATAGCAACTTATGTAGCTGGGTTCAAAGTGAGCTATTCCCGTCGTCTTGACTCATAAACTGAAAAACTAGTATCAAATTATCGCTTTTGGAGGTTTTATGGACATTTACGTTGAAATTAAAAAAAAGACTCCATATGTAAGCTTTTGTATGGTAGCGCCTGAATTGAGTTAAGTTTCTTGAAACCGTGAACTTCACATACATTTAGAAAACTTTTCGGATTTAATCCGTAGAATAGCTTCCCATTGCTTAGCTATAACATGTACTTATATATTTATTGTAGGCTTATCAATCGTGTGTTAATTTTGATGTTTAATTTTAGGCACATAAATCCGTACGATTTTAATGAGATTTGGCACGTATATTAGAAAAGGTTGTAAGTTTCATTCGTTGTATATCAAATTGTATAATCCTGAAGTTTTGCCCTCATATTATGGGCCTAAACGCAATTTTGACTTTACCAAATGGGGTTTCCATGTGAAAATTTTGATATAGAAATATGGATTTATCCCATTAAATGCCAATTCCTAGGCTTTTCAGCGTTGAAAAAAACTATTGATCTACTTTTAATAGCAAAAACTCCAACCGTAACCGTTGTAATGTCACTTGGGTTGGCACCACAGAGGTCAAAGGGGTGGTAAATGAGATGGTTGGCTACTAAATTTCATCATAATCGCACAAATTTAAGTACCTAAAATCAGAGATCAAAACTAATGTAAGATAAATGGGACACTGTATATTGAGGGATGTGACCATTTGAAACTTGTAATGATTCTTGAATGCCATCATTGCTAGCCGTATCCGAAGGCTTGAACAAAGGTCCCCGGAAATCGATCAGATAATTTTAACCGATTAATTTGGCAAAACACCGTGTGCACGTTCGGATTTTATTTTTATTTTAGACTAAAAGAAATTTATATCTGTAGAATCCTGCCGTACGTGCTGCCCAAAGTACTGTGTTACAGCAGGTTCAAGCGCAGTGATCCGCGGTTTTGCCGTTAAGAAAAACTTAGGGGAGTTAAAAGTATTTACTCATCACGAAATATAGGTCTCACCTAATAATTCAACCCACGGCTTGTTTGGATAGATGAGGGTAGCGCTTGTAGCGGGATTGGGACAAGGGGGGGAGTCTAGGTGGGTGGCCTGGAGGTTTAGCATTTTGAGAATTTCGAGACCATTAAAAGCACTTTAACGTTGTCCGATTACTAATTTTCCAAAGAATTAAGTTTTTAAAACAAATATTTACGTAAAATTTCCATTTTACTTAAATTTACATATTACGTAAAATTTTCATTTTAGGTAGTGTAAAGTCCAAACCCAAGGTTTTTTTGTATTTTGTATTGTAAATTGGTACCGGAAGGTGGTATCCATTTTGTAATTGAAAAAAATGGTAAATTTGTGTAGATATTTTTTTATTTTTTTTTAACGGCGGCAAATCTAGGTTATGACACTTTCAAAAAGAAATTCAGACTTTTCACCACTTCGAAATGATTCACAAGGGGGGGATATGGCCCCCCTAATCTCTCTCTGGATCCGCCACAGGGTAGATCTCTCCCCTGACTGAGACGCGTAAATTTCACATTTACGGGGTTGGCATAATTTAAGGGGTGGTATGGATTGGCGTACGATTCAGAAGTACTTACTGGAAGGACTTCGAGGGCGGAGATTTCTATACGTCTTCCTAGCATCTTTCATTCAGTGTGCGCCGCCGTCACTTTGAGTTGATCAATAAAACCCTTTAATCCTTCTCCCTTAATATCCGATTGCTGCCGCGCCCTTTGCTCTGCCCTCCAAAAACCCCGAACCTCAAAACAGAATCTTCTTTACGTTTGTTCTCTTCACAATTCCAGATAATACTGTTATGTTAGGTATCGTACACTCGACGACCATTCGGATATAGATACTAGTGTGCTATACTCGGGCGTTTTTTAGTTTTTAAGTACTAGGATATTGACCCAGGTGTCATAGGAAGTGAATGCATGCATAGGTGTCAGTGAATCTAATTTTACTTTGCCCCGAATGGACTATCTTCTTGAATGCATCGTCAACAGGTAAATACATTTTGGCTGCTGAAATGGTGCGGTTTTTGAACATTGCTTAAATGAAAGCAGAATTGATTAAAGTCTATGTTTTTTTTATTTTTCGAATTTTCCATCTTAAATATTGCTTTTCATAATTAATAAATTTCAAAATGTCTCTCAGTCTTTGACAGAAGGAAAACCCGGCGTCGACATTAACCTACTGCTAAGGAAATGCTTCTAGGGCGACCACGGCTTAACGTCCCATTCGACGGTACTCAAGCAGGGATAGGGCAGCCTCTGAAAAATCTCTGCCAGCCTATTTATACTGTCTTTCTTTGTATTGCTAAAACCTCACCAGTATTTTATTATAACCACGGCGATGAGAAATGCAATCATGCCCGCTTCCATAAGCGTTGGACATCACACTTTAATTATCTTCTGCTCTTCATTGGCCAGTCGTTCGCTGAACTGGTCAGGCTTATCTCGGTTTCATATTCAATGGGGATGAAATTTCAATCTTGAGCATCGTGGAGTTTCAACAGAGATTGCAGACGCAGGGGTCGAGCTCCCGTGTATGCGTTCTTCCTGCGGGGCATCGGTGAAGCCCTTCCGTTCTAACGTATGGCGAGGGGGGGTTGTAATAGGGATGTGGAATTTGGCTGCATCCACCCAGCTCTCCATCTATGTCCTCGGAAGGGGGAGTGAAGATTAAAGCCAAATTCTTAGAAAAGTTTAACTTAACCTTCATGGCTTTTGTCACCCATACAAATAAGTGAAATTTACAACCAAGAAAGCTCGAACCGCTTACTAACTACGCAATTATAGTAAGCCTTTCCGCCATAATGTCCAGTTACAATGCCTTTCAGGGGATATTAACATTCCCTTATGTTTATCCGTCCACAATGACAAATCTCTCTGACAATCGATGACAATCTGTCCTCAACCACGAAACGTACCACGCGAAAAAAGCCAAACTTTTTGGCGTATGTGTTCATGACATCATAACTAAGGTTTAATACCAAAACAATATCATTCATGTCATTGAACTTAAAAACCAATAACTCAAAGGGTTGCAAAACTGGATTTCTTTTGGATAAGATAGTTACTACTATGCTCTTTGAAATATTTAATAATTATGGTTACGCATATCTTTTCTCAGCTTAATGTGAGCATAGCTTTTCTCAGCTTGGTCAAATTACTCTTTTTTTGAGCGATCTCCTTTTGGCGTTAATTAACGACAAATTAAGATGAATCACTAGAAGTGATTTATTATGAGCGAGGATTAATGGTCTTCAGGACCATTCTTTTTAAGGCAAATGAGTGGAACGTGCCACATTTTCTCTGCCATCGTCTTTCTTTGAGCTCTCTATCGTACGTAAATAAAAAAATTGAATATTCATCGATGTATTTATTTGATATTAAGTCTCTTTGTGGTTCAAAATATTTGCCTTTATAGAGAGTACTTGTGCGTTTGACGAGAGGATTAAGAAAATTGGATGAAAGGAAATTGAAAAGTAAACAGTAAAAATAGTACGAAAAAAATGTTAGAAATTCGGTGTAGAGTATAATTTAGGAAATTAATTAAGAGAAATCATTCCAGAGAGGAATAGCTATCCTTATAAATGCACTTTAAGGAAATATGCTTAAGTTGATTTTTAACGAGCGAATGGGAATTTTTTAAACTAAAACCATGATCTTCATACAGGTGAATAAATTATGGTTGAAACAATGTGAAACTTCATTCATATGGCCATCCTTTGAAAAAAGGTCTCAGCCACATATTTCGAGAGAAAGTTAAAAGAGTACATTTAAATGCAAAGAGGGGAATCTACTGCGCTGAACTCATCCTCAGCATATGTTTCACTTGGGAAAGTGTTCTTTGGGGGCCCCAATGGTTAGTTACAAGAATGGTATATATAAAACCATCTCGTTGAAAAAATACACGAAAATGTCAACTTTATTGTGATCTGTGAAACGGCGTACGAGTCAATTGATATCGGATATAAAAGCATTATATTTATGCAAGATGGTGTTTTAGATAATTCTTTTATTCCCATACCACAGAAAATACCACAAATGGACCTTTTACATCGCGGTTTATTCAACAAGTAAACAATAACACATTCGCGAGATGCCCTGGATAGGGGCAACCTACCCAGGCGGGACTCGAACTCGCAACCTCTCGTTTGGCTGTCGAGGGGTTTACTCCATCGCTACCGAGGTTCAAAGAAACTCTTACTTCCACCCTTGGCTGAATATTAAAGTAAAATTATTCCCCGGGTGGGAATCGAACTCACGACCTCAACGTTATGAGACTTACGTGCTGCCTACTGCGATACCGAGGCTTGAAAACAAATGCTTTCTTTAAATAATATATACCTAAGATAGTTTTTGAAACCTACAGCTCGTCAATCACCCTTCCCATTCCTATATTCTATCTCCATTTTGGAGGGATTGCTTTGTCCCGGCAACCATGTTCAACAATGACTTGTCGTTGTCACCCCCTGCATCCCCTGTCGAAAAACTCTCTGTTGCATTGTACACGGCCTTACACGGGGGAGTGTATGCGTGAGTGTTATCGTAACTTTGGTGAGGGTAGCGGTAACAAGGTTTTAGGGCCCGCACCGACTGCATAATGTAACCAGCTAAGCGTGTAGGTGTCAAGTCAACGGCAGTGTTGTGTCCCATTTACCCATCAAACGACATCAAAGCCATTTAGGTACATTTTGAGGGCAAGCGTTGCCTCTATCTTGTGCCAAAGCGTGCATAGACAAAAAGGTTATTGCATCAAATATATTTATCAATACTTGAATAGGTTATTTGGTGCTATTCAATCAAGCCTCAAGCGCGGCAGTTTGTCAAACCGTGTGTCTCGTACCCAAGTAGTAATATGGTGGCATTTTTAGTCATTCGCAGCTCCTTGACATTTCCAGGGCTGCAAAAATTTTATATATGCGTCTGAAAATGTCTGTCTGGCAAAGAAATGAATAATTGTGGCATGCTTGCATAGGCTACTTAGATTTAATTGGTAAAATGTTAAAAACTTATCTATATGCTACTGTCCAACAACTTGCCTTTTAATTCGTAATGAGCAGATCTCTTTATACTATTAACTGTCGTTCTCGATGAAAAACTGTTTGGAAAGACCTTTGTCCGTCATTTTGCTGCCTTAATGAAATTATCCTCTAATTTGATATTTTGCTAATGTATTATCTGACATGGGATGACTCACGTATGTAATTTGGAGAGTTAAAATATAGATTTTAGAAATGCGGGAAAATGTAGTTTTGGTAAACAACAAAATAAGATACCCTTAAACTGACTAAATATGATGAATTCAAATTCATCCCTTACGTAGATTATTACTACTATGTTAAACCCGTTGAATTTATTGCCATCGATATATATTCCTACAGGGACTTGAAAAATAGTATACGTATATTAGGGATATCTAGTGTTGAATTGGCGTAAAAATAATATACTTAATAGAATTTGACTAAAAGAATATTTTATGCATGTATCCTTTTTAAATGGACGTATAAAGGAACGATTCATGTATTTAATACGTTTTCATCATGATAAAGCACTTTTTCGATGCGTTATTGCTAGCTCCTTCTTCACATGACTAAAATAAACTCCATTATTTCGGTATTTTAGAGTCAACACAATATTGTTAAGGTATTTTGACTGATACAACAGCCTACTCCCATCCAAGAAAAACAGAGATAGCATTCGTATATCGATTGGCAGTAGAGTTGTTTAAAATAATGGAATCTATCAAAATCCTATTTGGGCATAGCAGCCAGCTACTTAGGAAGGAATTGATCGTTAATAATAATTCACAATCCCACAATCGTTAATAATAATTCTGGAAATAATCTTAAACCATGGGTGACGAAGAGATTAGTGAAAAAAATTGAAAGAAAAAAATATCTGTTGAAGAAACTTAGACGGCATCCATGCAATGACAGTCTAAGGAAGGAATTTGTTAAATATAGGAATGAATTAAGAAATGAACTAAGAGCAGCTTCTAGCAATTATTACTTACATAAATTTCAACAAGTTACCGGTAATCCTAAAGCTCAGTGGAATATATTCAAAGAGCTAACTGGTCAGTCACCAAGAGGTTCACAACCAATTTCTTTGGATATACAAGGTGGAATTATTACTGACCCAATTCTACTAGCTCGTTTATTTAGTGACTTTTTCATTGGTGCATCAGACAATAACCAACATAGTAATTCCAAAGGTATAAATAATAAAGTTAATGAATACTCTGGATATTCTTGCGTTCATTCCATGTATTTTGAGCCGATACTTCCAGATGAGATAATTAAGCTAGTGAAATCCCTTCCCTCGAATAAATCAGCTGGCTTTGATGAAATCACAAGCAAACTTTTAAATTTAATCATTGTTGAGTTAGCGCCTATTCTGGCGTACATTTTTAATTTAAGTATTACAACTGGTGTTTTTCCCGAAGTTCTAAAAAAAGCTGTAATCAAACCCCTTTATAAAAAGGGAGACAGGTTATTAATCCAGAATTATAGGCCTATTTCACTGCTGTCAATATTTTCTAAAATACTAGAAAAGCTTGTGAAAAACAGGTTGCTCAAATTTCTAGAAAAACACCACTTCCTCAGTAAAAACCAATTTGGTTTTTTATGTGGAAAGGGAACGGAGGATGCTTTAGAGAAATACTTAACTCATATTTATGAATCTATCAATAAAAACAAACGTACTGCCAGTCTGTTCATTGACATTACCAAAGCTTTTGATACAATCGACCATGGCATTTTAATGCATAAGCTTCATAGAGCTGGTATTCGAGGAACTCCACTAAAATGGTTCGAGAGCTATCTTTGTACACGAATGCAGTGTGTAAAAATTGGTAATGTATATAGTGATTATAAAGTGATAACAAGTGGGGTTCCCCAAGGATCTGTCTTGGGACCTATTCTTTTCCTAATTTATATTAATGACTTATGTAATCTTGAAGTTAAAGGGCACATCACTGCCTTTGCTGATGATATTGCCTTAAGTTACGATAGTGAAAATTGGGACATTGTAAAAAACAATATGCAAATTGATTTGGTTAATCTTAGGAGTTGGTTAGAAGCAAATAATTTAAAAATGAATGTAAATAAAACTAAATACATTTGCTACAATATTTGTAACAGGTATATAATTGACTGGGATTTGTACTACCACTCAAAGGATTGTCACATGTATGAGTGTTCGGATTGTTTGCCCTTACAGCGCGTGTCTAGTTTCAAGTATCTGGGAATAATCCTGGATGAGTGTTTAAAATGGCGTCAACATATTGAAAATGTTGCAAATAGTATGAGGCAAACTATATCAAATTTTTATTTCATCCGTAACAAATGCCCAACATATTTTTTGAAACTCATTTATAACGCCCTAGTAAATACCAGGCTAAACTACGGTGTGTTTAGTTGGGGTGCAGCTTATAAAAATTCTATAAGATCCATTGTTGTATTGCAAAAAAGGCTTATTAGAGTAATTTTAAAAAAGAGCCGTTTTGAAAGTTCCTTTCCTTTATTTTATAGTATAGGCTTGCTTCCCTTGAGACATCTTTTTATTTAGAAGGTTTTACGTCGTTTTTTCATGAGAAGTGGAAATACAGTTAAGGGGTTATTATTATACAACCATCCTTCCTTCACCCTACGAAGATCATGTATTGCTTTACCTAGGACTAACCTTACGTTGTATAAACGTTGTTTCTTGTTTATAGGGCCAAAAGTGTACAACTTATTACCCGTATCATGTCTAAAAACAAAAAATAATAATGTAATTATGAAAAATATTCAGTCTTGGCTGTTTAAAATGCAAAGTGTGGAGGATTTTTTTCTATGATGTAATTCCTTGTAATATATATGTACGTACTTGTTGCAATTCAAATGTTGTGCTTGCTTCAATTCAAATGTTGTTCTTGCTTCAATTCAAATGTTGTGCTTGCTTCAATTCAAATGTTGTGCTTACTTCAATTCAAATGTTTATATATCAGCATGACCCTATGCAAATGATGGTAGCCAAAAAACAGGTTGTCCTTAATGGCTACCTAAAGTTACTCCGTTTTCGGTAATTAATTCTATTCTGTACTTTTATTTTGTGGAGTAATAAACAATTATTATTATTATATTATTAATTAGTTATCCCAAGAAAGGGAGCTAAAGTAAGTTCATGCTTTGGGCATAATTCTTAATGTCATCATCACCATCATTAGCCAACAGTTCTAAGATTGGTTTGACGCACTCTCCATTTCTCTCTCCTATCCGCAAACCTCTTTATGGCGACGTATTTCTTCTTAAAAAAATTTCAAATTTCTTTTTCTACAAATACGTCGTCGTAATTCTTAAACCTACACATTTGTCTCTATGTAACACACGCTTAATGATTCTACAGGATTCAGAGATTTGTCGTGTACGGTCACTAAATCTTTTGTGAGGAGATTACCCGTGAACCCTGTTGTATCGTGAACATTTTATTTCCAAGTAGATTCAGGTGGTGAAATTCACTTAAAATAACCTTACATTACCACTGCTCTCAAGCTTTGTTTCGTGTAGGCGCTCAAATGTCGGCACATCAGAGTCCGTCAGAATATAGCCACCCACCATATAGCCACTCAAGCCTTAATGGCCTCGCTGTAGACACGGCGGGGAAACAAAAGAGGCAGCGAGAGCAAGCTCTCTTTCCCCATCCTTCGCAAAGCATCCTGATGACGTCCTAGTGGCTGTCTTTGCAGAGCGAAATGAGAATTTTCCAGTGAGCAACAAAACTAACGACACGTGCCTCCACTTGGTCAACATTTGCCTGCGAACGAGAGCTTTGACGACTTCTCTCAGTACGCAGTACGTACGAACGCCTGGGTGAGATTCCACATTCCCTAGTTTCTCAATTTGGTAATTTTTTAAATTCATGTTCTTGATTATATTGATATATTTGCAGGTTTACATCTTCAATAAACCATTTATTTATCTATCTGATCTATTGATCCCTCAAATTTGTAGAGAGGTACATCATAGATAGTACTTAGTATTTATTTCCCGCTGTTAGATTTCACTACCTAAATATTTTAAAGCATGTAAAATTATCGTAAGTTTTACATGAAAAGTTTTCAATTTTACAGATTTCAACTTTCTGAAATGAAAAGAGAAATTAATTTTTGTATCCTTTGTATTGTTGTATTCTATATTTTCTCTATGTATACACATTAAACTGGATCTTTTAGTTGTATTTCTTGATTATGCTTAATTTATTTCTTGATTATATATATATGTATCATTTTCGTTGTTTATCTATCAGTACCTGAAGGGCCAATGATTTCACGATAATATATGTGTTTTTAAAATTATTTATCTTAGGAAACCCACAGCTGAATTAATAACTGTTTTAATGTAGCTAAATACATTTAAATCATTTATTTTTAATAAAGGGAAATATTCTAATTGGGAAAACCTTAAACCTTGCTATTATAAAAAGCTGGATAAATTCGCAGTGTCCACGAAAAATCGACTCTTGACCCATTGATTCTTCGTTGATAATGATTTGCTTTGCTCTGGGTGTGTCACGACGAAAATGATTTAATTGATAACTTTTGCTTAACTTCGGGATAATTTTGTACCGAAGTTCATGGTAAATAGACTAACGTTCCCACTTTCCACATTAATTTCTGTTCTAAATTTTTCTAGAAATTAAATTCATTAACTAGAAGTACTCTTTCCATTAAAATTCCGTTAAAAGAATCGTAGTCTTTTTCTCCGTCTTTTAGCATCGTGGCTTACTTGGCATTTTTCACTTTTTCACCTGCTTACAGTCCATTTTTGGAAAATAGTTCACAAGACTGTTTTTGAAATGGACGTTAGATCTACTTTACCGCAGTTTCCATCCGTGGTATTTCATGGATTTGAATTCACTGTCATGTTGAGATCACTCAAAATAATCATTTTTGGAGGAGTCAGTTGAATATCCGCCATGGTATTATTTTTAAGAATCAGGATAGGTAATGTGACAATGGCTGTACTGTTCCTACTCCAAGTTAAATGAAGCCAAATATGAAGGTTTAAGAATTATGCCCAAACCATGCACCCGCTTGGGGTAATTCATGATGCGTCAATATGTGATCTAAAGTTAGAAGCTAGAAGCTATATGTAGATGGTTTATGGAGACACAATCTCACTGAGGTAGCTTGAGTGTGTGGATAAGTTTATGCCATTTCAAGGTGTTATCCGCGGTATAAAAATGACGTTGGAGCTTTTCCTATGGCCAGCTGTAATGACCTCTGAGCAGAATTCACACTAAAAATACGTATTTTTAGGCTCCATGAAATATGAGCAATTTCCCTAAAAATCTGGAAATCTTAGGGAATCAATTAATTGTTACTTAGTGGACCCCATATTTTATATGGATTTGTTGGCACTCACAACCATTTAAATGTTTCGTATACGATAGGTATATGAGACTTTAATTAACTCTGCATTAGGTTCTTTGCTTATCTTGCTCTAATATCTGAAAATGATTTCATCTTTGCCTGACCAGAAGACATTTTGATTTTACATCTTCGTTGATGTTGTCTTTGGATAGCGCCCAGTTTTTCCAGCGTGGAGAAGTTTTTGACGCAACCTATTTTCAATTTGAAAACTAGGAAAAATGAGGATGCTTATTAATAGTTCTTTATTCCGCGCTCTTAAAGTTTAAATCAAATTACATCTCAATGAGTTAGCGAGTGTGGCAGTTTTGTTGAGAGTTATCGACTCCCATGTTTCATTCGCAAGTGGCTTCTCCGACGCTAAATCCTCGTATGCCCCCAGCTATATACAGCAAATATATTCTTTCCTAGCCTTTTTCATTTCGCTCTTTCTTTTTCATTTTCTTGTATTTCGTTTTCGCCTCGAATACCTTTGTATTCAATATTTCAATTCTTCCTACCTTGCTCTTTCCAGTTACTTTTCCGTCTGTAATAACGCACTTTGAGGAAATACCAATCATTAGGTCATAAAAATATTAAACGTATTCATTTTTGACCGTTCATTTTCTACCCTTTAACAATTTTGTCAATTCCTCATATTGCCCGTCTATTTAACTCTTCTCATCGAGAAAAAGAACCGCGTAAGAACTTTTGTTGGGGGCAGAGTATTATTCCAAAGGAATTTTAACACTTTTTCTCTCCGTACTCTGAATAAGCTTGCATGCTATTCAAATGTGGAAATTTCTTTCAAATAAGTCTCTTCTCTTATGTTCAACAATGGTTTAAAACAGACAATTGCGAGATCTATCCTTAAAGGTATGCAACTCTCCAGATAGTTTTGATGTTGTATTGCATACGATTCAGGATGATTGGAATTTACGGCTGTAAAATTATTGCTTTGCTGATAATATAAGCAGCGGAGATCAACTTCTTCATCTTTTATCCTCTGTACTTGGTAGGAATATCGGTATCACAAAATAACCCGTTTTGTATGAATATCAAATGCATGACATTTTTTTATCACATGCCTATGTTCTATTGATGCGTTGGCATTTATTTAAACTCATCACCCCGAAAACAGCATTTTTAGGCATTTCATTGGGGGGCTGTAACAAATAACGACAGAGGATCACAAATATCCATCCCTGGGTAGGGGAAAGCTACTCAGGCTGGACTATGACCCACGATCTTCTCCTTGGGAGGCTAGGAAAGTAATCCGTCACCATTGAGGCCAGATGTATTCAACGGTGTTTGGCGAGACGTTATGGAACATATTGCAGTTATAAATGAAAGTGAAAAAACTTTGTGAATGTCAGTATTTATTCAAGTACGACAAATTTCAGCGATTCATTGCTATCATCAGGTACAAATGCATGGTTTGCGTCAAGAAGTCTTATACATGTACATGCGGAAAGGAGGGGGTATGGTTATGAGTTGGTGGGAGTGGGAGAGGGGTTGGGGGGTAAAGGATGGTGGAATGGAGTGCGGAGGCGGTTGGGATACGTAAGGAATTGGGGTTTGGTTGAAGGTTTTAGCGGGGGCAGGGCTAACAGCGGGGAATGACTAAGGAACTCAATGTCGTTCATGAGATTTACTTTGCGTTTCCTCCTTCTGGTGATTTCCCACTGCTCAATTGCGTCGAGCCGACGTCCTTTATTCTCGAAGACCAATATTTTTGGGGTGAAATTGCACGAATGGCCCTCGTTGATGAGATGAGCGGCTACCTGGGATTTAGTGTCTTTCTTTTCATAACATCTTCTATGTTCTGCTGCCCGTACTTTAAAATTGCGGCCTGTTTGACCTATATATTTTGCGTCACACGAGTCACAGCGTACACATTTATGTAACGATTTGTCGAATAAAGTTTTAAGTGTCACTGGGGAATAAAAACAGAATTTGAATCGGTCACTCGGGAAGCACTTAGAGACTTTGTAAGACTCTTTGCCTCCATATGGTAGAAGTCCTCCGTATCTATTCAAGCCGATTTCTTTGATGGCCTTCTTCATACGTGAATTCCGTAATATTCTCTCAACCAGATACCCATCGTAACCGTTAACCGAAGCAATGTGGTGGATGAGGTTCAGTTCTTTAACAAAGGACTCCCGTGAAAGAGGAATGCTCACAAGTATATTAATCATCGAGTGGAATGCTGCCATTTTGTGACTGAAGGCATGGCATGAATCAGACGGAATGACCGTATCTGTAGATGTCGGTTTTCTGAAGATATCCTTTCCTCTTATATGCATTTAAAGGTGAGTTTGAATATTGTTATCAGCCTGTTTAATCTTCCCCAATGTTTCATTAGAGCCTTTCTATGAGCTATAAAAATAAACTGTGGACAAGAGAACCAGAAGTCTCCTCAGAATTTGTGTCATTTCAACTCAGAAGCTTAAATCATATAATATTTTTCCCATATGCACTAGTCGAGGGCTTTCACATCTTTCGCAGACTATCATTGTTTCAGAGGCTTAAGCTAGCACTTGAGAAACCTCACGTCAACCGTGAGCATAAACTAAGGGAGCTGCAGAATTTCAAATTACCGCCCGAGGGTGAATAATTGTGGGAGTTAAATCGCTCTGTTGTTTAGCCTTGCGTGAAAATCCCAGATTCAAGTCTTGGGTACGTTGTTCATAAAAAATTCATAATCTTTCGGTATTCATCTTATTGTTTTTATACTATTTATAATGAAAATCTAGCTGAATAATGGACAAGAAACAAAGTTTGTGATCTGGAGCAAAATGCCTGTCCATCTAGAGTGTTAATGGTTTCCTCTTCTCCTTGCCCCAGCAGAAGAGAGAGAACGGTAGCTCGGTAAATTGCCTCGTAGCTACGTGTAATTTTCTAAATTTTGTAAGTGCTGGAATAGTATGCGTCTCACTGAATAAGAATTGGGATGGGGCGCATTGGTATTACTGTTGTTAAAATAAAACTTCATTCCGCCTTATGGCTTTTCGCTTACGAAACTTTGATCTTTTTGCGCAAATGATTTCTTTGCGTCCAAATTTTACTTTCAAAAAACGTTTATAGTGTTATTTTTCCACTTTCTTCCTCAATGAATAGTAGTGAAATTCATATAGTTTACCTATGTGATATTATTTTTTAGCCATTTCTTACCATTTGCTTTGACATTATTTGCTTAAGGTACTCATTGAATAATTGTTAATCAATCGACCTCTAACTGGTAGCTTATATTATTAAAATCCTTTTTACTTTTGAGAGAAATTTTCTGAGATTAGTTGTTAGCTAAATGTACGGAACTTAATGCCGAGTGATTTTTGGAACTACTGAGGGAATATCAGCAATGAACCTTTATAGAGTCACCCGCAAACGATAAGAAAGTTCACTGCAGTAAAAAAGTCTTTCACCTCAATGAAAGCTTGATCCAGGTCAATGCAAATCATTGCAGAACACTTTAACGAATCAATGACTCTTGGTCATTCAAGAAGCTGGTTGTTTAGTTGGTGAAATTACACATAGCGAATTCGGAGAATCCCAGTAAAGCCAGGGTAGATGAATTTTCACTATTCACCATAATTACTACATTTTACTTTCACTCTGTGAGTATCTTTTTAATGTGTGAAAATTATAAATACTTTTTAAAATCGTGCATCATTCTGAAGAAGATGCAATCATATATGTTCAATTGATATTTATTCGGTGAAATTTCTATCTATGGAGTCCATCATTTCTATATTTTCTGGTAGAAGCTTGAAAATCTTTCGATTTTATCCTGCAAGTGTAATCGTATAACGCCGTCTTTTTCCACAAGTAGAGGTAAGAATTTTATTCATACCCGGGGAATATTGGTCTCATGGGAAGGTATCGGGAGCAGGGCAAAACTGTGGCAGTAAGGTCAGCGTTTTATGGGGTGCGGATAATTTTATCTACTTACCTCTCAGGCTTGTACTACACTATCCATTTTTACGTGGAGAAATTTCCATGTTAAGAAATCGTTTATCAAGTGACAAGACTTGGAACTAACAACGATCGTTGCCTAGTTTCGCCTGGGTAGAGCTCAAGTTATTGATTAAATTGAATATGATGAGGATGATAGTATAATACATAACTCTCCATATAACTCTCCATAATCATTATATCGAATAAAATTTATATTGCTATGTGTTGTCTAGGCTTTACCTTCTTTTGTGGAACGATTTTTCGTATTCATCGGTTAATTTTTTCACTTTGCAATTACATGTATGGAGAACGTATCCATTTGGATGGATTCATTCAAATACTGTTTTCTTTTCTCACACCCTCGTCATTTAACTTGTATTAGATCCATTGTCTATGTAATTAACCATAAATTGAGTACTTTTATCCAACTTTAACTTCTCCCTTTTAACCATCTCTCTTTCCCTTCTATCGCTGCTCTTTCATTTCTAAAAGCTATTTGGTCTCTGACTCTGTTAATCCTCATCCAGAATCACATCCGATATGATTTAGACCAGCATTCATTCCGTTTCTAAATTTGGACTTAATTGGTGCAGCAGCTGCTAAGGGGAAATTAACAAAAAGCAATTGTAAACTAATCTTTACTGAAAAATTAATTTTAAGTTATTTTATATGTATTGTTAATGAAGATATTTCGGTATTAATATTAGTGTACATTGTGAAAATTGTATTTCATTTGACAGTTCGTATTATAAACGATATGAGGTGGCATATGCATATGGTTATTTTTTTGCATTAATTTCGTTTATTATGTATCTTATCCAGTTATAGCGGTAGGATTGATCCATAGCGCGGAAAATCATTGAGTCTGGTTGTGTACTCGAAGTTAAGCAATCATTTAATTCCTTAGGGTTCATAGCTGATCCTCGTGTAAGTCTCCTCAATGTGGGATCGAGGCTTGCGAATATAGGAGCGAGCCATTTTATGGAATAGTGTTCTCCATATTCCGTTGGGAAACCTCTGTCGAGTCGAGCACGTATCAACACGTGTACATACTCGGCCCGCCGAGCAGAATATGGAGGGAAATGGAGCGTAGAAGATTCACGCATAAGCACGCTAGTATTATTCAGGCGCGGTGCACCTGTGTTTGACATTAACATGAACCCAGTTGGGATAGTCGGGGACTCGGTGATCATGTACACGTGAAACCTGTGTTTAATTCACGCTTGCTTTGAACACGTGCTCCCGGGTATCCTGTTTTCACGTACACTGGAAGACATGTTAACCAGTGTTTCACTGTCTAAGGTCTTTGCGTCGCGGGAGTAACCAGAAGCACTCAGATATAATTCGTAATCAACGGTACTTACATTTTTACGAAACGCTTTTTACACCTATTGAAGATTTATATTTTGTAATCAACATATTCTTGAAAAATGTATTAATTTTACGAAATGTAATTATTTATCGTTATTTGGTAATAATTTTTGCTAATTTCCAATTAGAATGGCCCGAACGGATATAAAAAGTAAATATTTTCAAAATTTGTCTTTTTATCGCAATTGTATGTGTCATAGAATTACATTTACCAAGATTTGTCTTCCTGAGTGATATGTACTTGAAGTAATTTTAACTTGAAATTTTTAGCTTTTCAGAGAGCTTATATATCTTATGCCATTTTTTAAAAAGTATGTTTTATTAAAGGTTCGGAAATATATATTTCATCGGGACTTCTGGTAAGATAGATAGCTCTAGTAAAATTAAATATATCTATAAGTCCCTAAAAATAAAAGCACTAAGAATGATGTTTATAAAAATTTTAAAACACCATTATAATGGGTCTTTACTAACTGTTGTTAAAATTACATGCAATTACACGTTGAATCGCTTCAAAATGAAATTTCAACTCTTTAAGTTTCTGTTCCATATTTCTTGTCACATGCTTGCCTGAAATTAGAGAGAATTATAGGTAGCGATGAAAATGCTAATGCCATTTTAATAGTTAGAAACTAATAATACACGCAATGGTCATGATAAAACAAAAGCACATCACCAAAATGATTGAAATGACAACCGAAAATTATTGCTCCCATTATTGTCGACTTTGCGCGAATGGGAGACAATTATGTACATACCAGCGGCGGAAACTGTTAGTACAATTTTTATCTCTTTATATATTTTTACACCAACCATTTTTTGGCTTTTAACTGATTTTATTCAAATGTCATTATGAATTTTTAAAACAATACGTGAAAAATATTTAAGTAGAGTATTTGCCTTGAAACGCATAAGAATGGCGGAATTTCCTTCAAATCAAGCTTAGTCTGGCATTCGGCTAGCCCAACCTACGGAATTTCCATGAGATAGAACGGCATTGTTTGAGATATGAGCTCGGCTTGTTAATTGCTGGAATGGAATATCATCCGTCACAATTGAATCGGTTGGTACTAGTCGTTCTGAGTGGGAGATGTAATCAAAAGGGAAGAATCCGCCTTCGTGGCTGGGTGGGTGTAGTGATGCCAGAGTGATATAAGCCGGTATGCGGTGATTAGAAAGCGGTGTCTACTTCCTTCTCCTTGCGGAACCAGGCGGCTCATGAATTTTAGAGCGGTCGTCCTTGGGAGTGACATTAATGCAGAATATCTCTGGCTCTTCCTGGGCATAGAAGTTATCTGTTATTACTCCTCTCTATTTAATATAACAGATTGAACGAAGTTTGTTCTAGTAGCAGGTTGTTGCGCATCTCAAATATAAAGCTCAGTTAAATTGTTTGTATAAACGCCTGAGATTTTTATAAGTCATATTTCGCTTTTACTTTTAAAGCTGAATTAAAATCCGAGAAAAGTTGAAGAATTTTCTGATGAAATGCTAATTTTTGGTCCTTTAAGGTTGCTGGTCTCACTTTTTAATAACAGATGATTTGTGCATCTTTTTAGGTTTGCTAATGTTCAGGAGACAGTAAGTTATTCAACTTATGAAATGAAGATTCATGTAGCTAAGATTTTGTTGTACTGCTATCAGCTAATCATGGGTATCAGTTATTTTACAATTGTTCAGATAATTATGAATTTATTTTTACCAATAAGAGCATAGTATATTCGTACCACTAACATTTTTTTAATTTTTAAATACTGGCTGTCGCCGGAAAATACCCTTCCTTAGTAATACATAGCATACTCGTACCAACGCTTGATATCAGCCGTTATTGAGATTTCATGCGATTGGAGTGCACTTAGGAATATTATTTCAACTATTCGTATTTAATCATGTTTCTAAAACATTTTTTGCTTATAAAATGTGTTTTTCATGGCTTAAACGTGATTTCAAAGCTCTTATCACTAATTGAATTCCTTCACCATGCATGCGGCTGAGTCAACAGATGCGTCCCGGACAAACTCGTATCAGAGAATGAGAATTGAGTGAGCGGGGAAATAGGGAAAGAAGAGACAGAGGAAACATTTTAGTATTTGTATAAACATCTCCGTAAGGAATACTCAGCCAGTATTGGTGCATCTCTGCTTGCTTACTATACTATAGCTACGAATAAATAACTACCCGTGTCGTCTCACATCTTTTAGGCTATCGGCGGTGAGAGGCGAATCTAGAATAGCATAATATTTTTTTCTTTTTTTTCGTGGGCATTTAATTACCCTAAATTAAGCCACCCCATATTCAGCCGTGCACCGGTTCCATGATAATTGTACTTAAATATAATTGTTTACATAACCATTTATAGCTTTGTATATCCTTTTCTCAATATAATTTTATTTCACTAACAATACTTTTCTATTTTTCAGGTGAGTTTCCTTATGCCATTTATGTTCTGACGGTCGGTCCAGTTTTTCAGCAGATCGGTGAGTTCAAAATCCATCGATTATTGATTCATAAAAAATTATGAATGTTTCGGTTAAAATGATAATTTCTTCAAGGGAACTAAGATGACCTTTTCTCCGCTGTTTAATTCCCATTGAAAGTTATTCCTTCGTTACTTCTATTCCTGTTTTTGAATATAATTGAAGTCGCATACCCACTATTTCAAATGGTTAGTGTCCTTTATTAGGGTTTTGGTTCTCAGTTATGAAATTTCACAGATATTAACTAATTGAATCATAGTTTGTATAGTATCGGTATTGTAAATATGCCGCCGCAAAAAATAACTTAGAATTGCAAAACAGTTTGGTCAAGAATCTTATACTTAACACGAAAAAGTTGCGAAATATTTCCCTCATTTCACAGTCTACCAAATCATGCAAATTGAGGAACTACACCAGATAAATAATGACTGAACAAAATATTTTGGATTTTCGGAAATTTGTCTACTCAAACATTACAGGAAGAGCTGGATTTAAATTACTAGCTGGATTTATTGGGTCCGTAGGAAAATGCGGCACCCCATCCTATTTAAAGCGTACAATATTATAGCTTCATAATATTATATTTAGGTTTATGATGCTTTAATTATCATTGAAAGATATACCGTGTTAATTTTTGGGAAGGGAATTCGAGTTTTCGGAAAATTACCGCAAATATTATACCAACCAAGGAACACCGTAGCTGGTTAAGCTAAGAAAAGGGCGTGTAGCGATACCCTTCAATAATCGCATTCTAGGTGCCTCCAGCGCCCTTAGGCATCTGAGAAACCGCCCAATTTTTATTGCACACAAAAAATCCTTTTTACAATTTTTACGAACTTATTATAATGGCAATTAATATTCTGAAATACATGCCGGTCAAATGAAAAGTCTACGGAAAGTTAGAAAGGATTTTTTTTCTCTTATAATGTTTATCTCACATTTGCACAGGTTTATTTAACCTTAATATTTGAGGCTTATTTTTAATTTCAAATCTATACATCAACCTAATGTCTGTCATATGTTTAAAAAGGCTGAGTGAGAAAAAAGACCTTCCAAAAAACATACTGCTTTAGGTGCAATAAGTTAGCTTCTTTGCTGTGAAGTCGTTGAAATAATATCGGTAAAATCTTATCCTCAGTAGATCAGTAGGTTCATAAAACTATTATTTTCAGGGATTGTTACCACTTTGAAATCTGTGAAACAAACGAATTTCTGTCGTTGTTGTCGAAAGCGTTTCCTGATTAAAAAGACCTTCAATGAAATGTACTGCTTTGGATGTAATATTAAGGTGTAATAAGGTAGTCTCATTGATAGGAAGTCATTAAAATGTTATCAAGACGCTCCTGAGTTACAGTAAAATCTGATTCTAATTAAACAAGTAGGTTTATTAAACCATTAAGGTATATTACAGTAAAATCTGATCGTAATTGGACAAGTAGGTTTATTAAACCATTAAGGTATATTACCACTTTAAAACTGTAAAACTAACGAATGTCTGTCATGGTTGTCGAAAGCGTTTCCCGAGAAAAAGACCTGCGATAAAAAGTACTGCCTTCTGATGTAATATTTCGGTGAAATAAGGTAGTCTCACTGATGCTTCAATGTTATTGCGACGCACCTAAATTACAGTAACATCTGATTTTTAGTACATCGCGAGTCATTTATTTTTTGATAGCCTTCTTTCCGTTGAGCGAACTCGCATTGCGGCCGTTGCGATTCTCTTTATGGATCATGGCGCGGCTTTTCCTTCAGTGTTTATAGGTTTCCCGATCCTCCCTTATTCTCTTTTATTTCTCTTCGTCCGCCCTAAAAAGAGTGATGTGTTTTACGCGCTCCAACCCTCTCCTCCCGCAAGAATCCGTCCATCCTTCGCCTAATTCCCTTCCACGTTTCCCCACACACACGCGAACGGTCCGTCTCATTCCTTTACGAGAATCCTACCCCCTCTATCTCTCTCTCTCTCGGACGTACCCTGTCAGTAACCCCTCTTTTTTTTTTAGACTCGCAGGCAATCCCCTTTTGGGTTGCCATTCCACCAATCCTATTCCCTTCACGTCAACCCCCGGGGCCGTCTGGGGAATAGAGTGAGAAGGGGTTTCGAGGCCACACGCGGCATAGTGGGAGAGGTTTCCCATTCCGGGAAGGTTCCTCCTACTCTCCTCCCCTCCCTCCTACCACTCTTCACCGCCATCTACCTGCTCTAATTGAAATTTCGCATTTATCCCTGGGCTTTCCACCCGCCCGATCCACGATTAGGTTCCGAACCTCATGCTCCCAATGAATTCGTCCGACCCGTTCTCTACCGAGTGGATGTGGAATCACACGCGGCATCGATGTGTACATTCTGCCTTGCTATCTATCATTGCGCACTATCAATGCGAGTCGTATTAATAAGTTGAAATAAATGGTTAGTTGTGTTAAATAAATGCTTAATGTCACTTTTCCACATTTGTTTTAAGTGAATATATATTCTATATTCTAGTTCTATATGTCGAACGTCCATTATATCACGCCTGTATCGGTTGAATTGCCGGGGCCTTTAACACTTAGACGACATATGTCATTTCGACCCATCTTTCACGTTCTATATAAAATTTAATTACTCTGTAATTATCCTATTCTTCTTAACCCTCATATGGATTTACAAATTTAGTTACGTCGTTGGATTTTCGGCGCCGCAGCGGCGCCGCGTCATTTTTTGTTATTATCTCTCAAAGTCAGCGTGAATTTACAAGTTTTCTGATTGATAATGGTAAATACATCTATTATCTTATATCACACCGTGTTTTGCTATATTTGACCCATAATTGTGGAAGTTATAACAAACAATCTTGAACGCTGCATTCTTTTCCATTTGTTGCCGTAATGCTCTCTATTTCTGTTCCATTTGTCTGTTATTTTCGAATGAAAGTTTTAATTTCGTGTGTAATGGTTGTTTGAAATATTTGTTCTGATATGCTGTGCTGGAAAAACTCCGCTTTTAAATGTTTATATTGTTTATATTTTTATGAATCTAAATACCAAAAATGAGGACCGAATAAAATTCGTTTATGCCCATATGACATAATTTTCCTTCCCTGTGTCCACCCGTATGTTTTGTCTTTGCAGTGTATACAGTAGGATAAGTTATTAAGCGTTAATAATGAAACAAATAGGTCAAGTGAGAACAAACGAGTGTTACTTTCGTGATTTTTACAGGATTCTGGCGATCAAGGCAAATCTCGCGAATATTCTGGGAGCTTATAACCTGCAATTAAAAAAAAGTCCTATGTGGTTTGAAATATAACGAATATGGTATAATTACCGACGTATCCAACAACCCGACGCCGCTTTGGAGGTGGAGCTAGAAGTGCCGGCATTTTTTTCTGACCGCGGAGCCCCATTCCCTCACTGAGGACGTTTCCTTAGACATGGACGAGTAAATGTGATGCGTGGGAGTGCACCAGCTGAGGTTTTACTCCTGGATTGGTGGGAAATCCAAGAAAATAACTTCTTAGAAGTATGGGTTATAGGTGGTAGGGAAGAAGGAACAGGTGCCTATTTCCTTTCGTCCAGCTCTGCATGAGGGACGGATGGAAGAATTTTCTGGGGTGACAAAAATACCTTCAAGCTGGGAGGACTTCCCTCACCTTTTCTTTCGGTAGCGTTTCACTGACCCAAACATTGAGACCATTGAGACTATCCATACCTTCCCACTAAGCTTCCTTATTCGTCATTCACCGCCTTCTTCCCCCCGCCCACAAAAGTTATTGAACTTCTCTCCACCCTAATGACCAACCCGAGCTGGACCTTCTTGGAATGAAGGGAGGGCCACCGCGAGGCGTTTTGACAAGGCTTTTGTTCCCTGTCCCTCATGCAGCGATGGAAAGATAAAGAAAAAGCAGGCTATTGTATCTAATTGTCTCCTTACACTCCCAACCTTATTCGCGATAAGGGTTTTCTACTCTTACCTGGCCTAACGATCTGGGTATTCCCTGATCCTTGGCAGTCGACACACTACCACCCCTTCACCTCAAAACAACCTACCTGGCATTCCTTCTCCTTTCTCTTCCTCACTCACCCCTTCACGTTTGTAAAATCCCAATGAATAAAATATCTGTGCATTTGAGTACACAAAGAAACGAGAAATATATTTACAAATTTTCACTTCACGGTAAATTATCTATTCTCCTATTCATCATGAAAAGATTTTTACCACCTAAATACTGAAGTAATGGTCAGGAAAAAGAAATAATTTTCTATCACACAATTATTTCGGTAATTATCTTGATTTCACCCCAATGGTAAACTGTCACGTCATCGGTAATTATATAAACGCCAGCAATTTTGTATAGACTATCGTAGCCGCAAAGGAATATTTTAGAATGAGAGGTACAAGACATATAACAGTAACCGTGCGATGTGTTCTTCACGGTAGTCGGTGAAACCTCTGAATCTCCTGGCAAGTACAGTTGCTCATTCAACGAGAAATATTCACACGACGGTGAGAAAGCAATATTCTACGATTTCAGATAATACATTGTGTTAAAGTTTTCTTAGAATTGCTGATTAGTGTAATTCTAAACAGAGAAACACTGGAACTTACTCAAAGGTGACTATCACCATGGCAGGTATGTGGACGCGGAGCGGAGAAGGTGCCCAAGCAAAACTAAGACGGAAGCCATAGAAAAAACAACCTAGCTTAGCCATGGGTTTCTATGAATAATTCTTGCAAAACGATGAAGTTTTGTCAATGAACATTATGACGAGGCAAGCATAATGATTCTTAGCTATAAAAAAAGCACGATGGGTATTGTAATGTTTTCCTTTTGTTAAACAATTTCACTTGGTTTATAAGTTTTAAATATTAAATAATAGGATTATAAATAGATTATAGCATTTCATACCAAACATAATTGCTTTGACATTAGCGTTCCGAGTGCAGTCCCTGACGTAGCGACGAGGAAATAATCGGCCCTAGGAAATCTAAGTCGGAGGCCCAGGAAAAAACAACTTTAGCGATGAGTTTCTGTGAATAATTCTTGTAAAAAGATGAAGTTTTGTCAATGAACATTATAACGAGGGACATTATGATTCTTATCGAAAATAGAAAGCAAAATTTGTATAGTAATATTTTCCTTTTGTTTAACAATTACATTTTGTTTATAAAGTTTAGAAAATTAAATAATATGATTATAAATAGATTATAGCATTTCATACGAAACATAATTGCTCTTTCATTAACATTGAGAGTGCAGTCCCCGACGTAGCGACGAGGAAATGCTGAGCGCCGCAGCGGCGCCGTAAATCCAACGACGTAACTTTTTTCATTAGAGGCCAATAAAATGTAAACTATCAAAACTATGCAAACAAAATTTTAGACCTAGACGAAGAAAGCAGAAAAAATAGACTACTGAAAATTTCAAAATGATCCATTGGAATGGAAACTTTTTACACCACTTTAAAAACCACGAGCGCCGCTAAGGCGCAGCGAATCCATATGAGGGTTAATTTCGTGGATTTGTGCACTTTGACTTAAATTATATTAATATCGATTGATAATTTCGTATTTTTTTTCTGGCAGATCATTGTATAAGTGCCCTTTTTTTTTGCAAAAAATACGTCGATATATTTGTCTGATCCTCAACCTTTCACTGCCTGAATGGAAAAGTCACTCTGGTAAAACTTAATCATAATCATAATAATAATAATTTGTTTTATGCACTTTTTTTACTTCATTTTCATAATATTTTTTTGATTTAGCGAGGCACGCTTTTACACAGATTTGATCTGCTTTGGTATTTTTGTTGGTGTCTGACCCTTCCGGAAGTGATCCTGGTAAAAATACCCTCTGAAACTGAATATCCTCATGAGATCACATCCAGACAGAAATGGACAAAAGTAATCCTATTGAGGCGCGCATAAAGCCCCTTATTTACTGAATTATTGTTTCCCAGGAAATCGGAGCGATGAGTTACCCTGATTTTAATTTTTGCCAAGAAATATCATTCCTCATTAATGCAGTTTAGGTTTTTTCTTTCGAGAGGTTCTTTCTTTTTTCTAATGTGAAAGAAAGCCCTAAGTGAGTTTTATACATTTAATGAATTTGTCGTTTTGATGGCAAACGAGTGAGGATGAACGTTATAAATTATTATGAAAAACTTTAAGCCATTTAGCCTCCTCCGATGGGCGCTGTGTTCCTTAATCAGTTTTAATGGCAGACCCCTTTTTTGCTGGGGCTTTTTTGTCCAATTTCCCTTTCGGGTGATGAGCAGAGTACCAAATTCAGAACTTAGAAAATTCTAAATACAATCCTTATTATTAGAATATATGAAATTTACTAGGTAACGTTGTCACTGGTATAAATGCTGATCTACAACAGGTTTTAGGAGTTTTAGCTTGCTTGAAAGTACTGCCTTCGAATAATTTTGTTTGGTATTGTAGAGAAATTTCCAATATTAAATTCTCTTTACCTTAGCGCAACTGCCATGTGGTGAACTTGAAATTTCTTTAATTTTTCTAGAGCGTCATTTTTTCAAAAATGTTCGCTTTTTAATAGACAGAAATAGTAAATTATTAGTAAATTAATCAAGTATATACATTGTAGTTGGGAAGATGATGTTATGGATGTGATAGAAATTTTCATGTTTTTATTTGAAGAAACGTAACCAATCATGATGCTATTATAATTTTATGTCCAAAATATAACCTTTCCATTTTCTCTCTTCCAACTCTGTATTATACTCCGCCTTCCGATGTTCAGATCGATTTCCCGTACGTGAAAGGCAAACATTACAAAAAAGAGGAAAATCGAAAAACAAAAATATTTGATCACCTACTAAAAGTAAGAGAGAAGAGAATTTTTTGATGATAAGTGAGGTCTTTATAGTGTGATTTAAAAAAAAATGATTCATCAAATGCACCACTTTGGGATAGAAAGTCACAAACCCGATCCAATGAAAGTTTTCCCTATGTTAGGGTAAGCCATATGAACGAAGAGGGTGACCAGAGGCCAGCGAGAATAGCTCATAGTATGGTAAAGAAAAGGATGGAAGAGGAGTGCTTAAACTCGTCTGATGATTTTTTTCCTATAGTGTACTCCAGTTGCTGGAGCAGTCACAAACTAAGTTCCCGCTTGCCCTTTCACTTTACGACTTCGCTGGGCTTGGTCTTGGAGCGAAAATAACGATGTGGTTTTTCAGAAGGGGAAACATTCGTGGGGGAGGGGGAGTGAGATACGGAGGAAAGTAATGTGTATAAATAATGTTGCGATAAAACATCGGGGTCAACGGTAGACCGCGTGGCTTTAAGTAAGCAAATCCGTACACTTATTTTCCGTGGTTTGTGCGTGAATTGTGAATTCCCGTTTTTAATGCAGCGATGCATGTGGTATGAAGTAAAATCTTTCTATTCCTGTACTCTTGGGTAGATATTTTTTATTTAAAATTAGAGCTCAAAGGTGTCTTGGCCCTGTAATCTGAAAAAATACAAACTTATAGCATAGTGAGTGCAAAGATTCGGCCTGAAGAGGCTGACTGCAATATCAGCGAAACTGTTGTCAACAAAGCTAACGGACGCGGTGACAACCAGTGTTGGCAAAAGTACTGAGGAAAAGTAACTGGTATCCATTACTTTTACTTCGTAACAAAGTAATCAATTACAACTACAAAATACTGACCTTTCAAAGTAGGCTGGAAATTATGTATCAGTACAATTAGAGTCATAATTACAATTGCTATTGGATGATTGTCCAATCTAGTTACCACCTGGTAACTGTCGAATTGTGCTGTAATAGTGTGGAATAATTGAGTCATAGAAATTGCTAAAGTTGTAATTTCACTTGCGATACATGTAATTATAACTGTCGTAGCAACATAAAGGGGGATCATATCTTGTACCCATCATGAGTAGGCTACAACACTCGAATTACGGTACTCAGGGCTTCGAATTTATCAGTAGGCCTAAGTAAATAAATAATTTAAATCAATAAAGTAATCGTCGGTTACGAGGAAGTAACGATTACAAGGAGAGTACGATTTCTATTTCGCCGCAAAGAATAAATTACAAATAAAAATTACATTTCGTAAAAAGTAATCGTTACCTGTACAAACTACAGCAAAAGCAATCCTTTCAAGCAATCCCATCGCTTTTACACGATTAATTACCATCACTAGTATTAACCACAGGAAAACGCAGAAATTTCAGCTTAGTGATAAAGTATTTTTCTACAGCATTCAAAAAGCAAGTGTATTGTGCTTCCAGATGCAGTAGGTGTTACCACGAGAGCCACAATTTCGGTATTGCTTTAATTTGATTTTAGACAGAATACGTGCACTAATACGACGATAAAAGGGTGAGTTTTCTCGAATAAAAGTTAATAAATGAAACTTTTCATAGCATGGTTGTTAGCACCAGTAATTGTTGCTGTAATTGTTTATTTATCTTCTCTATTCACGCGAAGGAGCTACGGTTTGTAGTGTATATCTCGTATAGATAGGGGTAGACGTCGCGTCGCTAAATCTAGTTTACCTTCTATTCCGCAAGCCACTTAAATATGGGTTTTATATCTCGGAACCGGATAGTGTAAGTACCCGAGAATATTTATTCATGGCTAATTTTGTGGTTGAATACCCAAACGAAGTAAAAAACCTTGATAATTAGGGGATACGCGGCAATAATAACCCATGATAAAATTTATCTTAAATATTGCGGAGTTAGGTGAAGTGAATTTGCTAAAAATACTTTTAAAAATCTAAGTAAAATTAGAGTAAGCCTTTGTTTGCGAAAGAAATTTTGAAAAGTTTTTTTGATTTTTAAGTTTAAATTGTTTAAGAAAGTTTTTGTTCTTGAAAAATGTAGGTATAGTTTTAAAAACCAATCGCAGTCTCTTTTACTAACGTTCTATCTTATGTTCTCTAATACCTTATTATTCATGGTGAAAATTACCTGCTTATGCATTTATATAAATTTGAAAAATGTTAAATTTTTTCATATTATGTAAACTTCTTAGCGAAAACACTTTTTGCTAAAATACCTTTAAGACGCATAAAAGAGGTCGTAGTTAATTGCGTGTGAGATGTTTGTTCCAGTTTTACCATAATTACTTGCTTAATATTGTAATACTTTACCGTACTTATTTAAACAAAGTCATGCTTTTGAAGTTGCTGCTTTATTCCTTAAGCTATTTCGTAACTTCATCTACAAAAAAGTCCATTAAAAGTATTTGAAATTAGAAACAATGGCAATTAAAAGAAAATAGTGAAAGTGTCCAGATACCTGCCGGAACAGAATGGAACGAGAGATTTTAACACTTCCGTTCGGAATGTGTTAAAATCTATTTCTACTATGCAGTTACTTATTTTTTGCCCATGAATTCATAGCCTTGCTAAATGGGAAAGCACCGCATCAAACAAGTGACTTTGTACGCAGTCACGCGCACGGATGCAAAGTACACCAAGGATGAAGCCCGCCGTGAAAAAACAGAGGTTCGTTCAGAGATGGCTTGGTGATGTAATTGGATAACGCGCCAGACCGGGAATTGGGAGATCCATATTCTAATTCTGGCTAAGTCAAATATTATTTTAATGGATTGCTACGAGAAAAAATTCCCCTGGACCGGGAATTGAACCACGGACCTATGACTTTCCGGCAAAATGAAATATCATTCATATTTCGCGTATGTAATTTGTAATTGGAGCTTTTTAATTTATTCCTTTACCACCGATAACAGCTCTATATGGCCATTTACAACGGGGTTTTCAACATATTAACAATTTTAACGTGCGCAAACATCCATACCCTGTATAAGGGCAACCTACTCTGGCGGGACTTGAGCCCGCGACCTCTTGTTTAGTAGGCGAGGACTTGACCCCGCTTCTCCAAGACAGCCTATCTATTGTGCTTCCTTGGCATTCTTATTTCTCCTCCTCTAGGAAATGCCATTATAAATCTTTCCTTTAACCCCCCTCCAGGTATCCACCCTCATCTACCGCTCAGATGTCCCTCAAAACCCAGCGGAAGGCCCCAACCTCGCTCTTCTCATTTAATCCTGGCATTCTCATTACGGCTCCGAATTTTTGGGCCCGGAAGAGAAAGAGTGAGAAAAGAATTCGAGGGTGAGGATGGAAGAACCTCACACTTTTGCTTTTATCTCCCCCATAACCCACGGAGCTTAGTCTTGATTCTTTGAGGGAAAGTCAAGAAGTTTGGGAAAGGAATGAAAGGCATTACTTTGGCCTCATTTTGGGGAAGATATGCAAAGTTTCGGCGATGGTTTCGCTTTTTTCCGGTTGATGCGATGCGAAGAATCAATGGCACTTTAAGTCAAAAGCTACTGTTTTGAAAACTTTATTAAGTTTATATCTTAGCAGGAGGAGATTTTTAGCGGTGGAGAGTTTTAGAGATCTTTAATAACATTTAATATGAAAGATGAAGCCTTGGCAAGAAAGGAAGGACTTAAAATACTTGTCTTGATTACTTATAATTGCACCAGCTCATTCGAATAATTTTGCATACTGAGATTTACGATTAACTGTTTGCAGTGGTTTAAGTTACCGTCTGGGTAGGGTGGAATGATTTGAAATAGATTAAAACAAGTAAGGCTTTTTGTTTTTCTGTGAAATTTTGCCGAAAATGTGTATAAGCATATTGATTACAAAAACTGCAATTAATGGAAGTGAAAGCTAGTTAATTATGTAAAGGCAATAATTTCCTCACTTTTTATATCTTTGGGAAAGTACAATCAATTAATTATTCTTTCCTTCTCTCACCCTCTATGAGTGATTCCACCTGCAGGATGGTTGGAATTTGTATTTCAGCATTATTTTAAATCAATCCTTGAAAAATGCGTTTTTGCTCACGCATCGAGCTTTCTTGTGACAAAAGCTCCCGTCTTAATTCTTTGCAGACTGCCATGGCTTACTTACGCTTATACCCATACGGATTTGTAAAGTACTCCAATCTGAGATAATTCCGTCGGAAATATATATTTCACATTGATATGAACATAGTATCGTATTCCAACATTTAGTACCAAGCGAGTTTATCGATTTTATGAGTAAACTATTCGGTTCTCATGAGATGATGTAAAATATGTGATCGATTTTATCTCCAACCTCATTTTTGTTATACATTGAAGGTTGATTGAATTTCTCAATAATGGCGTAAACGTTATTTTTTCAGAAAACTATCCTAACTGAATGTTTATTGACTTTTAATCTTGGAATTTAGTAAAAAGTCGTATAAAATTTTCATTAGATGTGACGCAATTCGAACAATTTTTTTCCAAAGCTATGCATTCCAGTATTACCTTAAGAACCATAGTATGTACAATTTTCTTTCAAAGTATACTGCTCATGCAGCTACGTGTACACGTATCTAACGGAATTGCATTTTTCCTTAACGCAAGTAAAACAAAAATACTTATTGGTTGGAAAACGTTTCAAGTCAGCGTGTAAAATAATGTTATCATTACTATTGGTAAATAGATTTATTTTCCTTATTACGAAAATAGTTTTCATATCTGTTATTGTACCCTTGTGCAGCCCATTTCCCTTGCCATTTTTTAAATATTCCAATGAATTCATTTATTTGGGTATATCTTTTGTGGCATTGAAGCATAATTGTAAGCCCAAAGCATTATCAATGAGAATGAAGGGTAGATGCAACAACATTTCTGCTGGCGAAATCGCTTCTCGCTCGTTGACAGTGGAGAAGAAGATGCTGGGGTTTTTGATATTTTTTTTCAAATGAAGAAACCTCTTTCGTTAAGTTAGATAGAGTGTATCAGAGAAGACAGTTTACGCCAACGCCTCCCTCCTATCTAATCGCGAAGGAAGATCCATTAAATTAAGCAAAAATGATGAAGTTTGCACTGATAAAGCGTGAGGAAAAGTATGAGTGGCCGTATCATTCCGCTCAGATGCTAATGCTGTTTAACGCTCACAAGTTTCGAAGTCTGCTATTGTTCTCTGGCAACCTGTTTTCTCCCTTTCACTCCACTGTCACCTCTTCTCTCAGAGCACAATTGAGGAAGTTTATTGCCTCATGAATAAAGCCAGAAATCTGGCTTTTGTCAAGGTTCTCACGACGTGTGAGTAGCTTATGTCTGACTTCGAAGCACGGTTACAGTTATTATAATTAGGTGCACGAAGACGTATTGAACTCCTCTCCATTCTCGCAAAGACCTAGTCGCTCCCTTCAATATATTATTAGGGTAGGGGAACGTTGTAGTGCTATTTAACATATTGATAAAATCCTCGTTAATATTAGCATTTTATTTGTAAATAATGATCTTACAGTGCAGATGGGAGAGATAAGATCGCATCGAGTCTACAGCCAAAAGGTTAATATAAGCACAGTAGGATAATGATTCTTCAAAACTATATTTCATTTGATAGTAATATTCCATGCTTGGTATTCCGTTTCCTTTTATTCCATATTTAATTCATATTTCATAAAGTGTATATGCTGTACTCTTCCAACAGACATAATTAATTCCCAGTGTAGGCCATTATCTGTTCATCTTAACAGATTATTTCACTCTGTCTCAAGCCATTGTTGATTATTTTCGGAATAAGTATCTTTTCAGTTTTTTTAAATTATATCAATCGCTCGTTTGGCCATTGTACGATTACACTCGTGCATCAGATTCCCATCGTCAATTGAATTCTCTGGACGAATATCTCTTTTCTTGCATTTTCATTATTGTACTTCTACTTTTGTTATCATTTAGACGACCACCAAGGTATTTAAACTGTTAGAAGTGATATTTATCCCTCTATTTTTTTTTTTAAACATTTTCAACCTCCATTTATTATCTAAGTCGTTTTTCGTCGGCAACTTATATTTTCTGCAGGCTACGCGTCTCTTCTGTAAGTTGGATGCTGATTCTTGAATTTTTCGAATCTAACATAAGTAAAACATGTAGCATAGGTAAAAATGCATAATGGATGTTCTATATAAACAATGGTTGGATGATAGGGTATTCTCATCATTTCATCTGCTTAAAAAACTAAGTACTAATATTTGTAAGGGCCGTGTGAAATTTGTTTTGGTGGCCGTGAGATGCCCTACTTTCTGCTGCTACAATAGGTTTTACTTGCTATTGTATAAGTTCTTGCAATATCTTCAATACCTGTGCGTACCATGTATTGTATATGCGCTATTGATTTTGAAAATATGACTGCATTTGAGCATCTAACGGCCATATAGGGTGTAGTTGGTATGCCGCGGCGTCTCTAGTTTTATGCCGGTGCATCTGAGGCCTTGTTTACGTTTATCAGATTCACTGATGGTGATGGAAAGGATCCCTATCCTCTGCATTCGTCAGCCTGGAAGCCAACCGTGCTTCACTTATGGATATTGACCGCTGCTTCAGGCCAAAGATACCAAGGGAAAGTATGAAAAAGTACAAAGTTAATTGCAGATCGGCTCAAAACTTCACGGAAAGAAAAGCCATTTGAATCTGAACACTAGTGATACGCATCGTGAAATTAGTCATTATCCTTCTTTAAAATGATTCTTGATTCGAAAATTTCACCCTCATAGGCTAAAAATAAAAAAAAAAGGCTTTGAGATTCTCGTACTTTGGCACTTATTCACAAAAAATTGACCAACGATAATAATCAACCAAAATCAATTTAAAATAATGGTTATTCCTGATTTTCTATTAATATTTTTTACGAATTTAATTTGAGAAATATAATGAATAGAAAAGGACAAAATATTTTTATAAATTTGTTTCGTGAATTAGGTACATTAATATTCAGAATTTACATATACTACCGTAATACTCATGAGAATTAAAAAATGTGCACGTGTGCAAAAATATAGTTTGGCAATATTTAGTAATCCTCGGAAAAAATGAGGAATTCTTCCAAAACGCTAGACCCTAATTTCATTGAAAATAAAAAAATATACAAAGAAATATTCAACAGTTTGTACAGCTTAAGGAAGATGGACTTTCATATTCTATGTAGCCATATAATCTATCGGATAATGGTTTGAAATATATTCCTATAATATTGGTGCTTGTCAAAAAATCGTCACCACGCATACGGCGAGAAATAAATGGAAACATTAAAATTGGGTTTATTATTAAAGTTTTACTTGAAATGCCACATATAGTCACACTCTTCTATGGAAGCTGCAGAAGTATACTCATTTAGGTAGGTCAACACAAAGGACCATTACATGCTCGGAATCTCAAATGATCCTTTCTGGGCGAGCTGGTGGTAGGAGATTCTTGTTTAGATCCCTCTTCCTTGATTATTCCACGACATATGATGCGAGATGAACGAATATTCCATGAGTAGGGCATTGTTGAATAGTGTGTGCCAATTACTAGGATAAATACCCAAAATGTTTATAATTGTTATAATAAGGACGCTTCTCTGCATTAATTTTTTAAGGTTTGAAAGGATGGAATTCTCACCATGGCCCTCTTATGTAAAACATTGATTGTTCTCAGGGGATACTTTTAAGTCTTGGGGAATGCATTTGCTCAATACCGGCCTCTAATTAAAACGATTTTTCGGAAGTCCTTTTTTTCTTCTCTATAAAGGACTTATCATTCATTCATTAATACCCTTAGCCCCTTTGAAAATTCCTCAATTTTCAATTCGCATTTCTTTTCCATTGGCCGCTGCATTAAAGTAATTTGACCATCATGTAAGCGTGTTAATTTAAAGTTAATTTCGTGTACCTCTAAATTTTTTACTCGCATTTACTGGGATAAATTACTAGTTTATTTAACATGATACATAAAAAAACCATAGGTATTTACATGAATATGCCCTCCTCAGTGCGGACTACTCTTTAGGAGAAGTCCGTTAACCTTTAAAACCAGTAGCGAGGGCGAGCCAACGTTACGAACTGATAAAATAGTCATCTTTATCCAAGCCGTTTAAAGGCAGCTAAGAGAGGCCGGCCAATTGGTCTCAAAGGGTCATAAGGCGGACTAGTGGCTTCGTATAATAAGCGGCGCCCTGTAATTAATTGGATGCGGCGGCCAATGCTCTCAGCCCGCCCCTTGCAAGAAATATCTGCTCTGGGATCCGCCCAACGGTCCGTCGCCGTGGAGCGCGCGATAATGGAATCGAGTTCCTTTTTTTCCATTTTCCAAGTTTCGGGAAGTTTGCCGAGTGGTTTAATGGCGCATGCTGGAAGTTTTAGGGTGGGAAAAGTTTTTTTAAATCCTGTTCACGAGGTCACGGATTGGTTCTCACCTCCGGGATGCTTTAAACGGAGCCATTGTTTTGTTAGACTATGGTTCTCACAGAGTATTGATGTAAAATTCCTGGTTACTGACAGATATAGCTATATTTACGGGATATATCACCGTTTGAATAGCTACATATCAAAAATACAATGTGCTGAATGTTTTATGCGACAAACTTCAATGGAAAACCTGTAATGCACAAAAAAGGCAGTAGAGGCGGATTTTATTAACCAATGGTTGCATGGAATGACAAATTAATCTTGCGGAAGCATATTCTTGGTCTTTTGCGGTCCTTATATCTATATTATATGTATTGAAAGACTTTAAAAATATTGTACATGCTATTTGAGCTTCTGAATTTTCTCAACGTGGGTATTCCTCTAGTCCTTGGGCTAGTGGGTAAATAATATATGGGTATTTGCTTGCATTTTCTAATGGACCCATATCACTACTCCTTGGTGATACTTCGGCGGAACTACCGGAATTTCTATAATTTTATGTGTACAGTAGCTACTTTTTCACGCACATACTTCAGAAATATTCTGCATCGATTTTTTCACTAATGCTCGATTGCCACAGGAGAGATGGTCTTAATTCCTCTCGTTAATGTCACATCAAGGAAATCTAGTCAGTGATGTCATGGCAAAATTAGCAGTGTCGGAACGAACTTTCCTTAACTTTTTTTTGAAGAGAAATATTACTCTGTGTGTTTTTTCCAAGATATTATTTTCATTTTGTTACATTTTTTTTGTCTTGGGTACGAATATATATGTTAGAAATTTTGGAGCAACAAAATTGATAAAAGTGATATTTGATTGTTACGTCATTTGTTAACCTGTGCCGGAACGGCGCTCCGTCACCATGTCACCACTGAATCTAGGGATTGTATCAACGGGACTTCCAGGGTCCCCAAACACCAGCTAATTGAATGCCCGTGTGATCATGCTTATTGTAAGAGTTATGCAGTCTTGGCCATTTGATGAAATTTATATCATATGTGTAATTTTATACATTTTGATGAAATGGACACATTAAGTACTAAACTACATCTAGATGTAATTATTCATTGTAGGTTTGTGCAGTCAATGTGCCATGAAGTGCTTCTGTGAATCTGTGCAAGTAACATGGCAATTATTTTCTCTAATAGGAAGTATTTTCTAAATTTTTAATCATGAACAAATAAATTCTTTTTAAGATTATTTAAGTGCATTCGGCAAAGATCTCTCATAGAATACCGGTTGTTTAATGCAGAAAACAAGTAATTTTATGGGCTTGGTAACAAATTGTACAGTTGAGAAAAAATAAAAAGAATTACCTGCATTATGAAAATAAAACTGTTTGAATTTTTTTCTAGTCGTGGCTTTGTTTTTGTTGGTATTTATTTTCAATAAATCTACCCCGGAAATAATCCCTCTGATACTTAATTTATATTTTATTCAAATTTTACACCGTTTTAAATGCTCCAGTTGTGTAGCCAGAGCGTTTTGAGTATCGCATAATGCAGTTTACATAACGCTTTAAATGTAGAATTTAATTAAAAATATCAACTGCATTCGAAGAAGCTAGATGAAAATTTAAAACAAAATAATATCGCACAGCTGTAGATTAGCCGGTTAATTTTGGAAATGAGGCCTGAACAAATCACAAATTTACTTACATGCGTTTTATATAAAAACAAAGTCATAATGTAGCAAAAGATCTTAAATATCATTGATGACATTATATATTACCAACTTACAAAAAAGTATATTCACTCTATACCCAAGATTGTGGTGCATGCGTTAAGTCGAAATCTTATATTTTATGGATTTTAATCCAGTGTATAGGAGTATCTAGCTATATTCGGAATTAAATACTATCCTAGCGCCCGATTTCAAGTACGACTGACTTCTTTAGTGCGAATAATCCACCTCATCTCCATTGCGGTCAAACTCAGCGGTTCCCATTTTGTGCATCGCGGCCACTCTTAACAAAGGCCACGGGCGATAAAAAGAAGCAGCGGTTATCCTCTGATGCTGCAGCGGGGCGGGCGGCCTCTGAACCCTCCCCAGTCTGTCCCATTGACCTCCTTTGCCTCTGCATACACTCTTTTGTTTTACGTATTCTCCCCGCCAGCACTCTTCCGATGACGTTCTCACGATTTTCGGCGTCGAACTCTTTAGCAAGGATTTCCCACCTAGTTTTAGTCAACTTGATCAGTAATATCTCCGAGGGTTGTTTTTACTAATTATTAAAATGAAATTATTAGTTTTTTTCTGACTTCTATATAAAATATTAAATTTGACTCTTGAAGTGTAGGTATTTAAATTGAAATTCTATTTTTGACGACATTTCGGTTTATTTATGCAACATCATCACGTCTAGAAATGAAAATGAGGATATGATTTTGATAGCCTTGTAATTCTTCAACGTAACTCATTATTTTGTTTTCATATCAGCATTATATTGGGGTAACAAGGGAGGAATGGGACAGTGTCCCACTCCTTCCAAGCACTATTATTTTAAAAAGTTTTATTGTATAAGGCATTTTAATTTTTATAATTAGGTAATTATGACTTATAAGTGATCCAGAATGGTATCAGCTAAAAAATTCAGATATGGTACCAGTGCCAAATTGTACCATTCTGGAAGCTGTGAAGATGGTGTGTGATGAAGGAACAGTATGAGGGAGGTAGCAAGAGTAAAGAATTCATCAAAATCTGCATAATTAAGACATGCAGTGAAAGCATTTGCTTCCAAGGACAATGATAGTGTAATTTTTAGAAGTAATCTGATATTTGAAATGGTTTTCCTCTTTTGTACTACTCAGAGAAAGATTGTAGTAATGAATATGATAATGAATATAGTGTAGAATTCATGCGGCAAAGGGGAGCCATTTCTAAATTTTTCTCCTCAACATGACGACATTAGTTTCATGGAGGAAAAAGATATTTTTCTGAAAATGAATTCTCCAATTTTGTTTAAAGGCACTGAATGAGTGAAATCCGTATTTACATGTACTACTATTGCAATATAGCGTATAAATATGATAAATAATAACTACAATATCTACTATTTGTGTATTTTTAAGCAATCGTTTATTTTTTCGTACCATTTTTGCACATTTACATTAATGACCCATTCCTCCCACTTAACCGTTCCATTTCTCCCGGATTGAGGGATGACTGAAAAAATGTCACACGTTTAGAAAATGCTTATTTCCGCATTACTCACCCATTATAATTTCTCGAGAAACTTTTTAAGGAATTAAGAAAGGTCAAGGTAGGAAAGGAAAGCAAAAAAATTGAATTAGGCCGCTAATATTTTCACAAAAAATTGTATTCCAAAATGTGTTCCAATCCTCCCTATTCTCCTCCACTCATCTTATTTTCCCGCCCTGATGATAGATTATAAATGCGCCGAAACTTCAGCAAAAATTGCATTTTGATTTATATACTTACGCTCCAATATTCAAATTTATATTTGCTAGTTATTCATTGCCCGCTTAGGCATATGCCTGACGGATCGGTTCGCAGGCTATGTGACTAATTTCAAAATCCTCAGAGATCGAGTTGCAGTTTTCCGCGGCGTTGATTCGCGGCTGTATTTGTGAGTTTCTCCGCGTGGATCTTATTCTCGCGGTGAAGATGTATCGACCTGAGGACGGTGGTTAAAACAAAACTTAAACTGACTCCACTAAATTTGGGCGCATGCGTTGAAAGCCAGAGGCCATGGAGACATTCTCAGGGATCTCGAAAATTATCTAGGCGATAACGCTGATAAAGAGAGTTGTAGTTTTCTGCGGTGTTGATTTTCGGTATAAGAACCTACATTTGAAGTATGTTCGTATGCGGAAGTAAGGCACGGACAGTGACAGCAGCGGAGAGAGCAAGGATAGAGGCCTTAGAAATGTGGTGCTACAGAAGAATGATGAGGATCAAATGGATGGACCGAATTAGTAATGAGGAAGTCCTAAGAAGAGTAGAAGAGAAGAGAAGCCTCATGAAAACTTTAATAAGAAGACGGAACAACCTTATAGGCCACATCTTGAGACCTGATGGCCTGATTAAGACAATCGTCGAGAACTATTAGATGACGAGAACGGAAAAGGAAGATATCGAATGAAATATATTGAAGAGGTTAAGAAGGGTGTGAAAGAGAAGAAATACGCCGGTGTGGAAAGACTAGATGATAGGAGAATTGAGCGGAGAGCTGCGTCAAACTAGTATGTGGACTATTGACCTGTTACAATGATGATGATGAATAGAAGAGACATTCCCAGAGAACTGATGACTAATTTAGACTATGACGCATAACATGAGGAACCCAAAAATAGAGGTCAGGGATTGCACTATTTGAACTTCACCCCTTGCACCACTTCCATTTCAAGATAAATGTTTAGGTGAATCAAAAAATGATGTAGAAATTTGGGGAGTGTTTCAAGTTTCAAGCTTGATGCAGTGAAAATTTTCGTATTGAAATAAATACTTGAAAATTTTCACGATTATAAAAATTTGTTACGACATAGGTTTCAATGTTACTACATTTTCACCTTGAAGATGATGTACTTACATTGAAACCTTGGTCATAATCAATTTTATAATCGTGGAAAATTGGAATTATTTATTTTAATCTGGTTAGTATTCGGTGTAGAATGGTAAAAAGAGGTGGTAGATGATAGGGGTAGTAACGAGGGGAAAGCCGTAAGGAAAGGAGTGAAACTCCTAGCGGGTTGGATCTGTTGGCTCGTTAGTATGGCGGAGATTTGGCAATGTTAGGGCGCCCAGAAAACAGTCGGAGTGGAAGAATCCAAATCCGTGTCCTAACTCATTTTCCATTAGGAGGCATGGATTTGGGAGGCCAAATTTTGGGTAGCCAACCCAAAACGGAGTGTGAATTGAGGCATCCTAACGAAGGTGTTGCCCTCTGCTGGGCACGAAGCCAATAAAAAATAAATCTAAATTCGCTCCCTAATGCCGCCTAACGAATTGAGACACCCTTATACGATGGCATCGTGCCCAAATCCAGGGATTTGGGTACCCAACTAGCGAATTGTGACACAGCTTAAGTCGGGAGATGCACCAACAGCCTGTCACGAAATAGGCTACGGCAACTTGCCTTCCCTGCTTTTTATAGCTCCGGACCAATTATTGTTTGTGACAAAGGTATGAAATCTTTCCGACTGTATAGGGAATTGGCCTCTCATTCAACTTTCGGATCGATGACGGGCACGGATCCAGCCTTCCTGGGATTAGGCACACCAAGCGCCTCTAACCTGCCCGCTGGCGCCGATCCCAACTTGACCGTTATATCGCTTAGCTATCCGTTAAGCCACTGCACATGACATCGATTGTATCTCCGCGTACTGAATGCTTCATCCACAGTTAAACCTTTCTATGCACCTTCGGCATCGAGCAATCGCATACCTGAACTATGAGTCTATTTCACCAGTGAGATTTTGTCGGTATGCATGCTGAAATGAACGGAAAAAGTGGATAATCAGTTTGTAATATTGGAGTCGCTTTTGCTCGTTTTCTCTTCATATAGAAACACTAACTTTCTGCCTTAAGCAATAACTCTTTTCCTCTCATTTAATATGTGAAGTAATTTTTGAAAATATACTTAACTACGTCCTTTTTTGGTTATTTTGCCAGTTCGCATCGTTTTTGTCTGCCTTTTTTTTCTTGAGGTTTCTTGAAATGGCTTTTTCGATGGACTCGAACTTACTGAAATTGAATCCTAGGAATACCAAACAGGCTTGGATTCCAGGCTTTCTGACTGTTACAAAATGAGGACTAAAGGCTGCCACAGTAGGGTGGCCCAAAAAAAACTTTTTTTTTGAAAGTTTGTGGGGCGACTTCATTTTATGGTGCAATTTCATGTATAAACGACCCACAAAAAAATTCGGCTCGATTGCACAATATTTGACCCTGCCGAAACGCGTTTAAACATTTTCGGCTAGGATGTAAGGCATTTTGCCTACTTTACAGGGGCCATTTTCCGTTTTCTCCGGTATTTGCTGCAGAAATTGTTGTTAAATAGAATAAATACAATACTTGTTGATAAAAATTATTATTACAAATCAGTTATTTTATTATTAATTCGTTAAAAATGGTTTACATAAAATTTACAACCTTTTTTTTCCGTACTTATCGAACATTCTTCTGTGCTTCTGCACCACTAATAGCAAATGCTGTCTCTCACGTTCATTACAGGTAAGGTTTTTCTGTAACAGATATTTTTTGATGAGGGACACACCCCTTTCGGCGGTGTCATTGACGACTTTAATATGTTTTATAACATTAAATCCTTTCAGGTACCTTTCATCGAAAATCCAATCTTCGGGGTCTCTTGACAAAAAGCCTTGATCAATGCCCGTAATGTCGAAGAAACGTCGAGAATTAGAGGAAACGAAATCGCTCAATTCCAAATCCTTAATGCCACAATTGGGAGGAAGTTGCGCTCGAGGGCTGCAAACATGCACTTCCTTTAAAAAAGAGTTGACCATCGCCCTCTTACAAGGCAATGAAACATTGGGATCAAACAAAGATAAGCAAACTAATGTTTCTGATAAATACCATAAATGGTTGCAAAATTTTTTTAATGCTGCTTGGTAGTGTTTCTCTTCTCTACTAGCCAACGTTTTCAGAAGTTCAAGATCACGGGCTGGCGCACTAAATGCCACTGGACATGTGTACCAGGACTTAATGTACACGGAAGCTACAAAACAACATATTTGAAACACGTTGTCACTCTCTTTGGTTGAAAGGTTCAATTGCTTTCCAAACATCCATACTTTGAATGAATAGATTGCCTTTGCCATCCACCGCGACTTGCTGATGGAGCCAGGCTTCTTAAACTGATAGGCTGTGGTTCCTGGAACTGAACCACCCAAGAAAATAATAACCAACTCCAGAAGTTCCCTGTAGTCGTCACGCGGCTGAAATACCTGGAAATAAAGAAATAATGATCAATGAAGGTGGAAATAGATGTGGGTGTATAAAATGTGAGGTAGTTTCTTACCTTAAGTTGGTTGCAGCAAAATATAATGATTTCTTTTTTGTCGTTGATCTTCCGCAAACTACCCCGTGCTGTCGCTGCAGTGCGGTACCGCGCTGTAAGCATAGTAAAAATAAAAGTTTAGTTAATGTCCCTGCATACGTGGAAATATATTAGCAAGCGTTTCAAAATACCTTTGTCGATATTTTTCCAATTATCCTTTAGACAATCAACAAATGGTAAAGTTGCCTTCTTAGAAACACTTATCAATGAATCAAATACAGCAGCGAGGACTAGTTCAAGTATATGGTGTTTGCAAGCAAGCTCCAGCAGCTCTTTTCCCAGTTTTCGCTGAATATGAACACAGGCTCCATTTACTCGTCCACTATTCACGGTTGTGGTATCGAAGACGAGGCCTATAACTCGCTCCTGAAGTTCCCAACTTGTCAAATATTCAACCACTGCAGTAGCTTCCTGAATCCCAGTGCCCCTTTTCAATTCCGGAACGCCAAGAAGCTGCTCAACTCCTTCTCCAGATACCAAAATTGGCAACCGATCAGCATTGCCTTCTGCATCTAAAGGAAGGAACGAAACCGCAATAAATGGTCTGATGTGCCTACAGACTATGCAAGATATTGAAAATAAATAATGGATAGGACAAATAAATTACGATAAATACCTTCACTGCTGGGCATTAGCTTTCCATCCCAATGGACGACCAAAGGAACATCCGGAGTGAACTCTTGTTTAATCATAATTGCCATTTCCTCTCTACATTCCGACCTTTTTCGATGTAATTGTGAGCGGGAAGAAACTATCTGCACCTCCTTCTCAGCAAAACCCAAAGATTTCGCTGTGGCCTGAGCAACCGCTTTTATTAGCATGGATCCCCCACCGGAAGACGTCAGAGTTCGATCTAACGCAGCAGATACCATTGAGTCATTTACAATGTGAACCTTGCGCTTCTTAGGCTTGCTCGGTGTAAAGTCTGTAAAATGTGTAGTGCAACAAAAATTATATGACCTATATAAATAAAATTATTCATAAATTTTAGCTTGATAATTCATACATACAAAACTACATACCATCATCGGTGTCTTCAGCCGTGCTCGTATCGGAAGCCTCGGAAGAAACATGGTTTTTAAAGAGCTCATTCGTCTCCTTTGTACTTCGTTCTTTCGCCTTCTCCGCTGCAAGTTCCTTCTGATGATTCCTTTTACGATTGTTTTCCTGCATGGCGCACCATTCCTTATCGATGCCGCCCATATACCCAATGCGGTCACTTTGCATGCTCACGTAAAATTGGCGGTCATCATCTATTTTAATGAGCTCCATAGCTTTCTTATGACCAATGTCGAGCAGCCTGTCCAGCTTGGATGTAAATAATTGTCTCTTCATATCACTCTTCCTGCATTTGAGGCCCTTATCTTTTCCTAACCTCCTATATTCCCTATACACGTTTAATAGTTTCTTAATAGCATCACGGGCGTTTTGAGTTGGGATGTTTACTTCTGCCCAAAATTCCAGCAATGCGCTCCCCGTGTGTCTGGCGACGTCTTTGGATTTAGCAGTGCCCGGCGTGGAGTGCAGTCTAGCAAAGAAACTCTTCAAAACTTCTCGCAATGTAGGAAGTTTCCCATTTCTCGGCAAGTTTTCATCGAAACAGTCACCAACGAGCCAAATATTGGTATTCCTCCTAGTGATACGCCTATAACTCTTCTCAGCCATTTCGAAGTAAAATCACACAAACTCCTAGAAAAATAACTCAGAGACACACGGTTTCACCTCTGAAAACATGAACTGCTTTCACGAATGCTACCGCTTGTTTTGTCACTGGAGTCTTCAGGGGCGGGAGAGTCGCGCAACAATATAGCTGTGATCATGAAGTGCCGTTGTCTTCTTGCATCGTCGTAGGACAATGATGCCGCCTTGCAACATTGTTCTAATGAAGCATTGACTGAGTTTACTTTTGCCGCCAAACGATAACCGTGCTGCTTTGAACGCTTTCTTGATTACCTTTTTATCCAATTATAACGAGAATAAGCGAAATCTATCATGCCGTAGAAGGCTTTTTGTCAAGAGACCCCGAAGATTGGCTTTTCGATGAAAGGTACCTGAAAGGATTTAATGTTATAAAACATATTAAAGTCGTCAATGACACCGCCGAAAGGGGTGTGTCCCTCATCAAAAAATATGTTATAAGTACGGAAAAAAAAGGTTGTAAATTTTATGTAAACCATTTTTAACGAATTAATAATAAAATAACTGATTTGTAATAATAATTTTTATCAACAAGTATTGTATTTATTCTATTTAACAACAATTTCTGCAGCAAATACCGGAGAAAACGGAAAATAGCCCCTGTAAAGTAGGCAAAATGCCTTACATCCTAGCCGAAAATGTTTAAACGCGTTTCGGCAGGGTCAAATATTGTGCAATCGAGCCGAATTTTTTTGTGGGTCGTTTATACATGAAATTGCACCATAAAATGAAGTCGCCCCACAAACTTTCAAAAAAAAGTTTTTTTTGGGCCACCCTACTGCCACAGTCACTTTGGAGCCATTTAAAAGCTTCTCGGCTGTGTTCAAATTCCTCATTGCCATCGTACTTTCGACTCCAAAATAGCAAGAACAAGTAGAGGCATTAGACATTGTAATAGATAAAAAAATCGTGTTTCGACAATTTTCCTAGGCTTTCAGACGATTTTAGAGGGGGTAGATTCTATGACTATTTGTCAATCTCGTCTCGTTCACCACAAAAATTTCTATGATCAATCAGTCAATCAATCATTGGTTGGAAGTGGATTTTATACTTTATAGACTAATGTCCTTGGAACATGACCATGGGCGCCGAATTACCTTAAACTAATTCTACTGCTATTAAGGACGAATGTATGGTGCGTAATTGCATACCTAGGTTCTGGTAACTATGCTAAAAATAGAGATGTAACATTTTATTTTTGTGCACCTAAGCATAGGCAATGGAATTTATTGCTTTGAGCTATTCAGTTTTACTTATTATTTCAGATTTTTGTTGAATAATTTTCCTGAGAAATCGTAAGACGTATCAATTATCCGCATTAATGATGAATTTGGTTTCTGTACTGAGTGGTTTCTAATGGAGCCTGAATGCTTAGGATTAGACGGGAATGAGTAAAAGCCTCATATGAATTTATGGTTTCCTCCTAAAGTTTGAACATTGTTCAGTTCACAACTGCTCTAAATTTCTGCATTTAGCGATCATTCGCTGTGCTTTTGAGGGAAATGAAATTAAGATGCAATCCATCTACCTCTTTCGCTCATAATTAATTTTCAGAGCCTAAGGCGGCAAAATAAAAGTGCGTAATTCGTCAAGGAAACATCTTAAAGCCCGCGGATATCGGTGTGCAAACGGTGTCGTCGCAAAGACCAAATTGACCTCACACTTGCTTCGGTGAAAAAGTGAATAGTGCAGCCGGTTTGAACTTGTGTGGGCTTCGAATTACCCATTAAATCTCTTGCTTACTTCGTCGATTTTGGCTGTGGGTTTGTTGTCTGGTGTGAAAGGTGTTGTTTCAATAAAAGAGTCAGTGTATAATTGAAGATGGGGAATTAAAGTCGAAATCAATATTGTTGGCATTGGTGCCTTATCATGCAATTAATTTTATTCCTCCTAAAGCACATGCAAACAGATTTGTAATACAGTTTGAATTCCTGTTGATAGTGGATAATCAATCCTTTTCTAGTTGAATATTTAATTCAAAATAAAAACAGAATTTTCCGTTGATTTAACGGGGATTGAAATGCAACTTCTAGGATTCGTGCTTATCTGAAGGTAAAAATCATACGGTTTACTTTTTTACTAATAGTTTATTTCCGCTTAAAAATCTCTCAGTTTTCGGTTATTGATCCATTGAATCACGTCGGAATTACCGAATTGAGACTATCCAATTCAGGGGCTTGTTACCTATGAGTTATGAATTTATGGAATATTTTTATCTTTTATCCCACGTATTTGCTAGACACGTGCCTTAAATTCGTACGCATGAGGAGTATTACCTTACATCCTATCTTTTAATACGTTGGCAGCTATACGTCTGTGGTTGCAGTCAATAATTCTCATTTCCCAAGTTAGCTGGAAGAAGGTTGAATTGAAGGTTCGTCCCTTGAACTGGGAAGTTCTGTGTGGTTGAGAAAATTAGCTAAATGCCCTTAGGTCCCAAAATTAATTACTTAGGCGTGAGAGTGCCGTTCGCATGCTTCTTCTGGATGCTATCAATAAGGATCTTCAATTTAAGTTTCCTAAATTACACCCCGAACAGGAGGTAAGTTGGCATTTGGCTATTAGCTTTCTTCTCTGGTAAAAATGCATACTTAAAGGGAAAACACCTCGCATGTCCATGTCCTTCATCACATCTTTTAAAATTTCATGAAAATAATTTGTCATCATTGGAATTGTCATATTCGGAGTGAGACCGTTTCTTGGTAATGCCAATATTATTTCAAATGATAGATAAGGTAATAAAAAAAATGAGTCCACGTGGAAGTAACCTGGAAACCAACCGTCATGTATAAAGTAGAATAAGCGAGCGAAACTAAATGAGAATCAAAATAAATATTTTTAACTGTATATTTTTTTCAGTAAAGTTGCCAGTTATTATTTTACGATGATATAGCAGTATTGCATTCATAACTTTTGCGATTAACGACGGAAGCATTATTTTCCAGTTTTCCGAGGAATTTCATTCGCTTATCACGTTATGATCCACTTCATCGCTCAAATTTAACCGAACTTTCTCCTTGAGCTTGATAGATTATTATTTTCCAATTAATCCCTCGTTAAAGAACCAGGAATAAAGTTATTCATCTCACCTTGCATGTTAATACAATCAACTTGTTATGCGCCGTAGGATAACCTGTTGTTCCATCCTTAAATGTGGTCATGATAACTTAAAAATTTCCCAACTAGTTTCTAAATGAAAGCTAATCTGAAGTTAGTATTTAAAATTCAGTTTAAATATGTCGAATGTATTTTGCTTCTTCGCCTTGTACCTTTATCTTCAAGTGTGCGAAGTAATCTTTCGGTTCTCGAGTGAGCCAGATGGTGAACTCACTGAGGATTTTCTTCATGGCTGAGGGAATAGGAAAGGCACTCGTGGAATAGTGACCTAATTAGCTAGGAAGTAGAAATTTAAGAGCTCTCAAGGCGTTTCCGCTACGCCTGCTGCATTAGAACGGAAAGAGACTTCCTCCCCTCAGTAATTTGTTCATCTCCGACCCTGTCCCTGAGGGGAAGAACATCATTTACTTGGTGAGTGCTTGCGAGATCTACTGGTCATACTTAGCAATTGTAGTAATTGCCGACTTTTCCTGTAAGGAGCTTAAATTTTGCATTGGTAATCTATGATCCTTTTGTGAAATGTTGTTCATGTTAATCATCGCGACTAATTTATAAAACTAGTACGTACTTCATAGATGATTTTGCGTGCATTGTGTAGTATCAATTAACTGTGTTATTAGAATTTACTTATTTTTGGAATTCTATGTTTGAGTGTTATTTGAGTATTTTTAGTGTCTTTTTGTGCATGGAACAATTATATTAGCATGGAGAGATTGGAAAACTTTATTTTTTTCATAGCTTTTAAATTAATTGTTGGTAACGAGGGCTCTTATAATGTTTAAATAGACTTTAAATTGGTGTTTTTAAGAGATGAGGGCAATTTAAGCTGGGTAAATGTACTATTTACCACCGAATAAGCGACAAGCGAAATAATTCCACACATTCAGGTGCGAGGGGGCAGTTTATATTTATGGACTATATTTCAGTGCGAGTAGATTTGGTTTGAGGTTTCCAAGGACTTCACTCGGGATTTGAACTCAGAACTCCTCAATTTGTTGCTAGCGCTCTTTCCACTGGACAACTTTGCACTTTTTAAAAGGACAGTAGACTGTACCGCTCTATCCTATCCACTGCGTATTTTAATATGACCCTTAATGTTAGTATTTTATAGATCTCTGAAAGGATCAGGACTGATTTTCTAATGATAATGAGGTGACCTTCGCATTAACAGGAATTTATGATCGTTTTCCCAATTCCTCTGTTGACTTTGTTGCGGCTGTTTCTTATTTGCAGTGCTTCCTGAAAAATACATTATTTTAAAATATTAGTATTTCGCCCCGATTACCGAGTTCTTAACGTCAATATCGAGTCCTCGTGCAGCATATTAAGTGACTGTTAATTTATCTCGGCGACCTGAACATAGGTACTGCGACAATATGATAATTAACTCACGTGCTTATTGTTCGGCCTGTCCACCCTCGTATGGCTGGAATTTTCAACAAAATAACTGTAATAGTAATATCCAGGAATAAGGAGGGAACGGGCCAGAATTTTCCTCACGTACCACCGTTCCAATGCGTGAAGCTATACATTCATGTGAAATATTCCAGGATTTATCTCAGGCAAGGGAGAAGACACGTCGGCTTTGATTAAAAATCAATGCGTATGTAGCCACAAAAGCATTAGCAATTCATACATGAATCGCAACATTTTTATCAAATTAATTAGGAATGATATTTTAAGAAAGATGAGGTTGAAGTAGTATGTAGGTTATAGAATGCGACGATTGAGGCCATTTTGCATTACTTACTGTTAGGATAGTAAAGAAAAACAACAACGCTTACAAGCCTGGTCTTAAAGTAATATAGAACATTCAAATTAATTCCAATCATATTTTATTGGAAAGGTCAGTTGATAGTAAAAATCTGATGAGTCCAGTGACGTGTTCGGAGTTGTCTCCTAACACTTCGGCTAGGTTTATTTAAATATGTCTAACTTCTACCAATTGAAGCCTGAATCTCTTGAACTTACTTAAGCTAGGTTTCCCCTGAGGCTATGACTAATCCGTGTGATCCGATATCTTTTACAGTCCGTCCGGAGATATCGCACTGTTAGTGGACAATCGCAATCAACGCATCTGGGTTGACATTTCTCTTCTTTGGCTAGGAGTGAATGGGTTAGGATTATGACCTATCGACTAACGTGCTAAATTTATAGCGCCTGACTCCCCTTGCGTGACGGGAATCGAATCCGATTATTACTGTGAGCGTTCTTGCCTTGGGTGCCAGAAGCAATGATTGATCTCCAGCTGTAAATTCATATCACAAGAAAAAAGGCACGTGACCTCCTAGATTCTCAATTAAAGCGATTTTCTCACGGAGGTCTGCCGCGTAGAAAGGAGATATCCTTCTAGCAAACTATGCAAGTGCAATATTTTCTTATCTCTTGAATAGGTTTCTTATACTGTCATCTCTTCCGTCCCTCCTTTCTGCCTTATTTTTATATCTCTCTCTGCAGCTCATCTCCTTCCTCACCGGGGTCTTTTGCCACTCCATCTCCTCTTCATCTTCTGAGCTTCCAGTTCGCTTCCTGTCTTCATTTCCGTCCCCCACTCCTCCTTCACCCCCTCTCTTTAACCTCACCTTTGACCTCTCCTTCCCCAGCGCGGTACCAACCGCTCGAAGTACATACAGTATATGTTATCAGAGCAAGCATGGAAATTTCTTTGGCGAGGAATCTATAGTGCTGGAAATAAGTATAGTTCTCCCAATAATTATAATTTTTACTGAATAGAGAGAAAATTTCAATTCTAAAAAGATATTTTGTTTCCATATATTCTTATCTGATCAAAAAATAATCAGTAATCATAATTATAATATGATAAATTTTGCAAGGTGATGAATTATGCATTAATCTTTTAAACATGCTAAAACTTGGTTGAATTTTAATTGCATGCGTAAATAAATGCGTGGTGAGTAAAATAATTTTGACCGTTGCAGTACAGTGCGTATATGCATATTTAAATTAAAACATGGGGGGTTATAATAGATCTTTTTCAACCCATTCAATTCACAAGCTTAATATGAATTTTGTCATCGAAAAATCGTGCATTTTTAAAACTTTTATTCTATTACTTGATAAAGATTAATTGCCACTAATTTGCAGCGTGTTTTCAGGCTTGATATGTTGGAAATATAACATGTGGATGTTAGAAAATGGAACTTAACTTCAACAGTAATTACTAATATAATTTGTTATTTTGTGGAAAAGTGACTGGAAGAATGGATTGTCTTTTATTTTATAATTTCACGTAGAGGTTAAGTTATAAATGCATGTACGATGTTGGAGTACCAGGGCAGGAAATGTTCAAACTCATGAACCAAAATAGAACACGTTCTGTCTCACAGGCATTCGCATAAGTTCAATGGAAGAGTAAAATAATTTTTGTTATGCTGAATGCCAAAGAATTGATATTTAAAGTATAGCTAGGGGCTTCTAGGCACCAACCCCTGGCTCCTAGTGCTATTCGGGGCGAATCAGGGATGGTAAGTGGAACGAAACAAAAGTCAAAACCATTAAATTTTCAATAGTTTCGTCCCGGGAGCGAAATTTAGAAACGAAACGAAATGGATTTAAGCCCTGGGAGCTAAACTCAATCGAAATCGGAGTCAAAACTACTTCGGGTGGAAACTAAAGTAAAACTCTGGGACGAAACTAAACGCAGATAATATTTCGCACCGGAGGGACCACATGCTTCACCTTCGAGCGGTTTAGTTTCGACCCACACGCCGAGTACGAAGCATGGTTGAATGAAGTAGAGGTTCGGCCTACCGCCATTAGATGCATGGGACACTAAAATGTTTACCACAAACAGGAGAACGGTGAACGCAAACCGGCTATTCGATTCTTAAGCTCAATGTGTTAACCTCTCTTCACGTATGTCAAACGTAATGGGTCGAAACTATTCCCTCTTATCCCCCTCCACTCAACTTTTGGGATCGAAACTTAACTATGAGCAGCGGAGTTTCGATTAATTAATTTTCGTTCCTGGGAGTAAAGTTTCGTCCGGGTGGAAACTAAACTCCTTGGTGGTTTTAATTTCGTGCGGGAACGAAACTAAACCCAGGCCTCGTATTTTCTTGTCGCTCCGGGTCGAAACGAAACCTTTTTCGTTTCGCTTCACTTGCCATCCCTGGGGCGAACACACTCTTTTCTCCACCTACGTTGTGTCACTGTCCCTTTATCCTCCCATCACTCGACTATTTTCCCCCCTGCTACCTTCAATTCCCCTCTTCTACCTCTATCTCTCTCCCTCTCTTCGTCGCTTGGGCCTTTCTCAGCATCTCCTGCTCCTTTTCCGCTTGCTTTCATTTCCTTTCCCACTTCCTGCCACCTTCATCCCACCCCGTCAACACGTTCCATTCACCTTCATCTTAATCTCACCCAGAATGTAGCTCACCACTCTTGTCTCTGTCTACTACGGATACATTTTAAGTGACAACCGTAATATCGTCACCGCCTTATACTAATGTGGCAATGCATGAATGTTTGAATGCACACGAAAATTTATCATATCAAAATTCAACTTTTAAGATTGCAAGTGAGATAGAGCCTGTTTTGTTTTGTTTCGTACATGTTCCGTCTCTGATCTCCAATATCGTCCATACATTTTCACCGTAACCTCTACGTGTTAGTGAATTGTGTACCAGCCAGTATAGAGTATGGTCATATCTGCGTTGATTACTACAAAATTTAGCCGCGGATTTTAGGTGAACGACTGCCTAAGTTAGGCCTAGCATTTACTAAAATAGTTTTTTTTGGACAAACACGTGGCTATTCAATTGGCAGTGTAAATCTCTTACTCTTCCTTTCTTTCGGATTTGAAATCCTAGTCCGCGCAGAATTTTAAACGAACTTTACCTGCTTCTATCCGTCGCTGCCTAGCCTCAACTATCCATCCATGTCCTCTCCAACGTTATCACCTCCTCTTTCCTCCCTGTTATCGCAGCCGACTCGATTTCCCCCTTTCCTTAGCGACCCCTGGCTTAAACTTCCGTTCCCCTCACACCCGACCCATTCAGCTGAGTCATAATTCAACTCGTTTCCGTAAAAAATGATGCTCTTCGCTTTTACGGAAATGAAGGGAGAGGATTTTTTGGACCTCCTCCGGCACTCTCTCTCCCGTTCTTTTTCGCTCTCAACCTCGCTTCTCTCCTTCCTTTTCGTCATTCATGCTCAAATTAATATTTTAAGGGAAATAAATTATATGTATTAGGCGAGTTCAATAGCAAAATCTGATAAAATGGACGTTGTTAGAGTAAATTTTCCAGTTTATTTTCTAATCTCATTCGGCTACCTACCTCCACGGCTAAAATTTATCCCACCAAGGCTTGGTTACACTTGGTTAAACTTGGTTGACGCACAAGTTAATGTGGGAATGCATGAACGCGTGAACGCACTCAAAAATGCATAATATAACGATTCAACTAATATGAATACATGTGAGATAGAACCTGTTCTATTTTAGTTCATGCATTCGTACGTGTTCCGTGTCGGTCCACCGAAATCGTTCATTCATTTTCACCGAAACCTCTATGTGTTGATGCATTGTGTTGTCGGGCCTTGGAGTCTTCAAAAAATTAGTATTCTATCGAATTGGATGATGAAATCACTTTCTAAATCGCTTTGTCTTTCACTGCGGCGGCGGGGTAGGAACAACGTGATTGCTTTCGTACGAAAACTCTAGGAATTCGCATTACATGAAAGAAATATCTCAATGCATTCATGAGGCAATACTATTGATGTTCCAGGATATGCGTGGCATTTTCAAATATTTATAGTGCTGAGATACAAAGTTTCCTCGAGTGTTAAAAATGATAATTTGGTATAAACTGTGTTAAAGTCTTATACATGACTTAGTTCTCACGTATTTGTGTGAAATTAGCATTTTAAAATCAGTTTATTTTTTAAAATTCGTTTTCTAGCCCTATCAATTTTGATTTGCATTACTCTGTAACCAAATTTAGGAGCCTCAAATGTAACCGAAGAGAAGAAATTGATTTTCGAACTTTTATTGCTTTCTAGGCAGTGAAATGGAATTTTATTTCATAACTTAGACGTAAGAAAATCTTTCTGTGACAAAAAAAGTCACCATGTCATGTAAAATTCCTTATAACTTATTACTTGGGAAATAACGTAAAATGGCAGTAATGCAATCGATCTAGGTGATGTGATGATGAATTGACACCATTTATATTGGCAAATATTATGATTTCTATTCCTTCCGTAAAAGATTCCATTAGAAGCTAGTGAATCCTCAATTACTGGTTTTTGCTCCAAAGCTAAATAATAATGAGTCTGAAATTCCCCACGTGATGCATGAGAAGGTAGACTGTTATTTCTGGATATTGCCTTATTTACATTCGTGGAACTATGCCTGTTTTGCAATCGCAAAACATTTATTTATCACAAGTGCCTTTGAATTTTTTACTTTTTTTTATCGGTTCCAATTATGGCTGGATTGCATTCATTACCCAAATTCATTGCTATTGTAACTGATCTGAATTGATTGTTAGTATTTCTTAATATGTAATGAAATAAATGTCCCTGCTATTTATTACAATAGCTCTAATGGAATCATTACATTGGATCATTTGTACATTTATACCTACGACCAGCGGTGGTAATTAAAATATCTCTTCGGGTGAAGCAGCCTCTACCTCACAGTGGGATGCGTTTGAGTAGCGAAAAAGTGATTTTCACGTTTTAGATTCTCCGTTGATTTTCTTGTTTTTGCATGAAACAACTTAATGGTTTATTTAATTATTTATTTATTTAAAACAACTTAAACAGGTTAATAATTTTTATTACCGTCGCGTAACTGAGAAAACTTCATACTTATTGAAAGTTTCATTTAAAACTAATAAAGCACGGTATACCTCTCCGGAAGAAATTGATGTATTCACTTTTTGTGAATTAGTAATTTAAGGGAAGGGCTTGTTATATCTGATTACCTATTTCCATCGCTAATCCATGATTATATTTATAATGAAATATAGCACATCTCACGAGACATTTTGTTGATTTCAGGTTATCTTCCGCTCGGTTTTATCAACATTTTCGTCATCGTCACTCGAAATGAAATGATAAAAATGTATTACACAGCTACTTTCTGAGTGCTTCTGCTTTGGCGGTTCAATTTTAAGCTTCTTGAACGTAAACATGAAAGATAACATTGATTACTACAGTTTTTAAAAACTCTGCCCTAGTAATTGGGGAATTCGATTACCTACGCAACTGCAAACAATATTATGGCTATCCGAAAAGAATAAGTATCCGAAAAACATTGTGGTAATACATAATGCTATGCGATGCATGAAGTTCAACGAGGCATATGTTTTAGTAATATTCAAAGAATTGTGCTGTCGTCGTAACTAATGATTTCTGTGGGGTAGTTGTTTAATATAAAAATTATTATTAGTCTTCACTCACTCTTTTAATGAAGAAAACTTATTTAAGATAACGGGTTCACTGAACACTTCTCTAGGATTATGAATCTAAAATATATGCAGCTTCTTTTTTTCAAATCGTAATCGCCTCCGATAAGCATTTCCCCGGTTTCGTTCACATTAATTGCGTGTTTTATATCGCATTAGTGGCACAATGACTCGAGTTTGGTTGGATATTATTTCTTAGCGCATTCAAGTTTTTACAAATCCAAGAAGAATCATACACTCATCAAAACTCCAAGTCACTGCTATTCCCTGATTTATATTTAGTATTTTAAATATTAAAATACAGTGTGTCCCAAAAAGAATGACCCGATTTTAACTTGTAATAATATTGAAACAAATGTCACTAGGCAAGCGAAACAGCGCTAGATGTGATCGGCATTTTTTAGAGTTTTAGAAAAATCTGCTGAATGTCACTACGAGCGCTGATGTGGAGCGTACAACCCTTAGACCATTGGTCTAACACTTAGGTCTGACAATAAGGTGCAGCCAGTCTCGCTGAATATGGCGTACAGGACCGCGAGAATAGGCTTTACACTCTTGGCTTACTAGGTCCCCTCACATAACACCATGCGATTTTTTCCTTTTTGTGAATGTTAAACAGCGTGTTTACGTTCCTCCCTCACCTCGAGACATTGATGAACAAAAAACATGAATATCAGCTGCTGTAGCTTCAGTGACAGAAGACACCTTACACTCAGTTAGGGATGAATTCAGCTATCGGCTAGATGTCATCCGCGCAGCCAACGGAGGACATATTGAACATTTATGATGGTTTTTATAAACTTTTGTCTTTTGTGATTAATTTAGTATACAATATGTTTATGTTAAGCCCTTCTTACTAATAAATAATCTTATTTAAAATCGGGTCATTCTTTTTGGGACGCACTGTATTTTGTATTTTTCCAGAAAATTTAATTCACCGATTGAAGTTGTATTCGGTCAACTTCGTCGCAATTTTGCCGTATTTACTTTTAATGACTATTTGAACACGATCGAAAATTTGATGAAATTCATGTTATCAATCTTACTTTACTTCACGCGATCAGGCTTAGAGGAGAGTACGATGATAAAAATAAGGCTTTTAATTCTCTTCTGTCCTCTACTATGTTCCGCCGGTTCGGCTAAGTTTCTAGCTGTTTTCGTCTAATCGATATTTTATTCTTATTAATACTTAAATTTGATTAAAATTGAGATCTGATAGAAGAATTAACAGCAGCTATCCAAACTGTTATGCCCGATATGCTCTTGAGAGTGTGGAACAAGTGTTCTTATCGGGTTGATATCGCACGAGTGTCTGCAGGGGGTGAGTATTTTTGAATTAGTTTTCAAGTGAAAAACGTTTTTTAAAATACTCTTTACAATGATGTATAACACAAGTTTCTATTGTGTTTATCTGACTAATTTCAAGCTTTTAAAGTTTTAAATTACCCTCCAGTCCATCGTAGAGCTATCTTTCTCTTTTACGTTGCCTCAACAAATATAATTCAGCGCTTCGTTGCTCGTGATTGAATTTCTGTCCCCTCGTGCTGTATACTCATGGAAGCCTCTGAATTCAAGCCGTGTCAAACAGGCTAGGGGGAAGCGAGAGAATGGCTTGGAGGGGAGCTCCACTCTCTGCTCGCATCCGAAATATTTTCAAAGTTTGAGCCCAGGGAATGTGAACAGTTTGCGAAATCCGAGGAATCCGGTGGGTTTTGTGCCACTCGTGGCTTTGGGAGATGGGATGTGTTTTAGCGTCTGAAGTTCCGCGTATCCTCCATCTCCGATCCCTTCTTTGCTTGCGGATCAATAGATACGCGAACCTTGTTTTGACGCATGTTATACGATCGGAAACTATTCTGTTAACTCATCCTTCAAAGAATATAAGTTATTGAATGTGGGAAATATTCATGATTCGTCCTCAAATGTTCTTAAGAAAATAAAGAAATTGATTAAATTACTTAAAAGAGAAGGTGATGGTGCGCAATTCTTTGACTAAAGTCGAAGAAAAAATATTCTTTCTTCCTATTCTTCATTCGTCATCAAAATATTCGCAAGAAAATAAAGGAAATGAATAATTAGGATTAAAAGGAAGGTAATCATGCGCAATTCTATGCCTAAAGTCGAATAAAAAGTATCCATTAAGGGGAAATACCTCCTTATCTTCTTGAAACGCTCTTTATTACTCTTTCCATCTCCTATTTTTTAAAATTGCCATCCTTTTAAAATTTTCCCGTATTTTTTATGCTTCATTCATTTGATTTTCATAGAAAATTCTACTCTGCCTTTCTTCTACCTCTCTTTAAATGCCAAAATGAATTAAACGGCTCGATAAATGGAGGAGAAGAATACAATGACGCGCAAAATGCCTCAAAGGTCATATGGTATATCCTTGAGAGAAAATTAGCTGTTTTATTGTGGAAAATATTCTTGTTTCGTCCTCAAACGGTCTGAAGAAAGTAAAGGACATGATTGAGTTGGATAAAAAGAAAGGTAATGATACGTAATAATATGGCAAAAGTCAAAGAAAAAATATCAAGAAAAGATAATAATTCCATCAGAAGTGAGTTTCCTTATGCTTATTGCAATTTGAGGAAGAAATCAGCAAAATACTAGTAAGAATAATTACAAGAAATGAAAAGAGTAGGATCAGGAAAATAAATACTTGAAATCAGCAGATAGGTGAGTTTAACAGCAGTGAGGTGAGAAATTCCATTACTCCTGTCGGGTTTTCGCTAATTGAAATAATTTAATTTCAACAAGTAAATGTTTACTACATCTTCTCCAATGCCCAAACAATCATTGAAAACATAAAAAATGTTGGCACCATCACCTGATGTAAATAAAAGATGCCGTACTTGTTTCGTTAGGGGTCACTGCGCTATCTTACCACAATTCCTCAACAGCTATACGAAGTCCTTCCTGATTGACTGACACTTAATGGCCGAATTATTCAGTACAATGGTCGGGGTACCACGAAATTATTTTTGAATACTGAAATCTTCAATAAATATCCATAAAAAGGAACAATCAATGTTTTTATTTTTTATAGGCTACTATACTTTTTTATATCAAGGAAATGAATGTTCTTTATTGCTCTTTCCATCTCCTTTAATTTTATGATTATCTCACCCTTAACATTTATCCCATACTTCTTACGCTCCATTCCCTTGATTTTCATAGAAAATTCTACTTTGCCTGTTTTCCTTCCTTCATTTCATGCCAATATATTAATTAATCTACTCGATGAATGGAGGATAGGAATACCGGATGATTAAGAAAAAATACCACAATTTAAAAATCTACAACTCTGCGGAGAAAAAAAGTAGAGCTAAGCACTATCTGTCGGCGACTTGAGGAAGCTGTGAGTTCCAAAGTTCTAAAGTTTTAAAACTCCATAAAGTTTAATTTAGTTGCTCATCCGTTCGCTCAAAGCCCTGTTGACGTCATTCTATGATAATGCGCTTCATCATAGGTCTCCAAGAACCCCTGACCTCATCCCGTGTGATTTTGTCTTATGGCAATATGTTAAGAACTCTTTTTTGCTCGTTGGGTTGGGGGGGGGGGGGTCTGCCCCTCACACCCCCCGTAAAAGGCCTGCGGCCTGTTACGATCACTATGGAAGGTAAAACTATCGACATGGCACCCATCAGTTCGATAAAATAACTAAGATCAAACGCATAATAAACCCGACGTTGTGTGAGAATATGAAAGATTTTCCACAAGATTAACGTTATTCTGATTGAATATCATAAAATTAAGAGTTCAATGTAAGTTTCCTCCAAATAAATACAAAAAAGTGGAGAAGAAATGTGCCTGTATAGGATATTGAACACGGGCCCCCACGCGTAATAACAGGCTATCGACCAGGCTAATTGGTTACCATGATAAATATTAAAAACCCGTTTTTTATTATTTTTCACATTACTGTACCAAACTCTTGAAAAATGAATAAGGTGTGCGTGCAGTTCCCCTTCGTAAGCTTAAGAGAGGACGATAGACGCAATAGAATTGCTTAGGAATTCATTAACAAATTCTAGTGCAAATATTTGGTGGCCATTTTTTAAACTAATCCCCATGCTCAATTTTAAATCCATTGACTGATTAATAATAGGAAATTTAGTATTTTCACAATTTTTGCAATTCATTAACAAATTCTAGTGCAAATATTTGGTGGCCATTTTTTAAACTAATCCCCAAGCTCAATTTTAAATCCATAGGAAATTTAGGATAGATTTATAGGATAAATTTAGGAAAATAAATAATAGGAAATTTAGTATTTTCACAATTTTTGCTGAGGTTTAATGCAATTTTAGAGGGGGTCGCCACAACACTTATCTCGCCGTATCTCGTCTCGTTCACCGCAAAAATTTGTATGAATGAGTTAGTTTGTGGTCGGATGTGGGCTTTTTAGCATATAGTTATGGTGTTTCCACCACATCTACCGTTAACTTTTGAAGATCTGAAACAAGAATTAACAGCAGCTATCCAAACTGTTATGCCCGATATGCTCTTACGAGTGTCTGCAGGGGGTGAGTATTTTTGAATTAGTTTTCAAGTGAAAAACGTTTTTTAAAATACTCTTTACAATGATGTATAACACAAGTTTCTATTGTGTTTCTCTGCCTAATTTCAAACTTTTAAAGTTGAGGTAGTCTTTTTGTACTACCCTGTACAATGGTGTTTTTAAATGCCTCAAAAATCATATGGTGGACGTGTGCTTCAAGTGGAAAGCAAACATTTCAGAGGCATGCGTGATCTAATTGACATGTATTCGTGAATATGCTTTCTAGTTGCTGCTATGACGTGCATAGAAGCTATTTTTATCTACAGTGTTGAAAGAACGTTATTCTCATGTGCACTATGGCTTCTCTATTCTCAGATAACTCGAGGGATGCATTTAACGACAGTCCCTGTATTTTTTATGCGATGATTGCATAACTCCTTGAGTTAAAAAAATGAGTTCCTCATGATTTAAAAACCATTGTATTCTAGCCTTTGCCAGGGACTTCACCGAGTTTTTAAATGCTCTAATAGGGCCTAAAGTCAAACAAGGATAAGGAACTTCCCTTTGCTAGGAAAAAAAACGTTTTTTTAGTATTTAGACGAAAGGAATCCCAAAAAAGACACGGTCCTCCGAAATGTCAACTAGGAATCTTAACATCGTATAAAACCATCAAATAATTTACGAGTAATGTTCATTATATTATAGCCACATTCAACCAGCTTCGGCGTCTTTGGTCAAAAAGAATTATTCAATTACTAAATAATCTGTTATAAGTATGCGTGTCCGGAAATTCCGTATATGGTGATAAATGAAGTGCTGGTAACTGTAAATTATATATTGATAACGCATACATTTGGCATCAATAATTTGGAAAACTCATATTTTTTTGTGTTTTCAGTTATTTAACCAGAGGAAGAGATCGAAAATAAAATGAAAAACCACACCTTAAATTCGTGATACACTATCAATTTCGGCTGTAAAAATGAAATTTTACAGGAAGTAATTGGTACGATTTCCATTCTTTCATATTGATGAGTATATTGATAAATAGAGGTAGTTAGGTAAGGATTTATCCTTGCTACTTTTAAATTTATCTCTGTCATTTCCCCCGTCAAAAGACTATTAGTGACGCTATACTGCGTTTTTAGAAGTTTTTAAATCCTCATAAGGTGAAACGTATGACCGCAATATCCAAAAGCCTTATGAGTAAAATTTTCTTGGAAGTCGGGAAAGGCTTGGGCAGAACTTTCTCTTTTATGATGCCAACGGTTATTAGCGGAAGCCTAATGTCTGAATTTTTATGGGCTACTTTGCATCTGAAAAGTTTGAGCTAATTACCCAGTTTGCAAAGTATAATGATGCATTGCAGAGTTTTTGGTTTTGACTTTATGATTTACTCCTTTAACTCTCTATTGCTACTTATGCTAACCCTGCTTTGAGTCACTTATCTCTCTATGGTGACTTTATAATAATCAGTGGATTAGACAGAAGAAATATTTACAACCAAATAAGAAACGTCTACGGTAGGTAACCAGAAATGAAGGAAACCTTACAACTATGCAAGTCTTCGAGGTGAAGTTTCACCTGCCTACTGAAGGTCATGGTCAACACGGTAGTGTCATCATCTATTGTCATTTGTTCCATAATCCTTAGTGTACTGCCCAAAGTGAGTATTCCCGATGAATTTTACGTGGACAAACTAAATATTAAATTAAATTAATGAAGTGACTAGGACTACGCTATAAATAGATCAATAATACATACTTTTCGGAGTGACTTGAAACGGGGTGAATACTAAAAAATATATATTTTGTACTTTTGCTATATTTTTGCGGGGTGTTTGCCAAATTTCATTAGAGTGAACGAATGAACGATGGGAGGAAAGCTCCATTCTGTGGAAATTTGTGATTTAGAGCCGCGAAATGAAAGCTGAAGGAGGAAAATATTCAAGACATGGGGATCCTTGGGACTAAACGAGGTGGTTTGGAGATAAGAATAAGAAAGGGACGGGTAAGTCTTGTTTTTTCCGTAATGAGACAGACAGGGAGGCCGTTGCAGTAAGGATAATACGCATAGCCCAAGAAGAGTAGACGAGAAAAGGAGCTGGATTGATGTGCATGAGGAGGAAGAGAGGCGAAAGGATATCATGTGAATCCCTCTGGGAAAGTAGATTTAGCTGTTCCACGCCGAGTAATTTCTTCATCTCTCATTACACGCAATCTGCCTTGAGGCTGTTTCTCTCAGAGATCAAGACATTGCTGACATAGCCCGCGCGCTTCGGAGGAAATGAATGTCTCCAGCGCATCCTTGTTCCCTACGAGCGAGTTGGGTTTTGTTCATTTCTCTCGAGTTCCTTTTGACCCAGATGGAAGATATACTGTCTCGGTACACGTGTGAAATTGGGCTCATAACGCATTAATATGAGAACGTGTATGCTAGTGATCCGTGATTCTATCTCGGTTTACTATGGAAGTCGTTGGCTGTTGGAGACGAGGCATGGCTCTTTCGTAATAGGTAAACTGCAAGGATAAACTCTTAGGTGTAGAATATCATAATAGAAAACGTTCTAAAGCGATGAGTATTAGGAGAAATAGGGGAGGAAAAATATAATGTTAATGCCTCAGGTGAATTAGATTTGGGGGCTCCTCGTCAAATAATTTATTTATCTCTCATTTAAATTAATCTGCGGGTGGAACCATGCTGGAGGTTGCTGCACCCTTCATGTTTACGAGAATGATCTTTGATGTTCTCATGATTTCTATCGATATCATAGACTGCATGAGACCACTTCTTTCTTCCAATTGCCAGTTCTTTGAGGATTGCGAAACATTTTTTGATTTTGACTGGATGTGGGTTACCAATTTACGTATGAAAAAAGATCGGTCTCACTGTGGGATTTCGTGAAATACATTTTGATTTATTGTTAAGCGTTTGTGAATTTTCATGAGATTTGGGGGGAAATAAAGAAATGCTTAAAATAAAGATAGTTTGACAAGAGTACCAAAATATACATATTAGTGGCGATGATAAGTTTACAAAAATGTTATCAAAGTGCGAGTATACCCTTTAGTATTTGAGAAGCCTAATTGATTCTAAAAAAAATTAAATTACTAAAATTTTCACTTTTTTAATTTTTTCTTAGCATTTAAGTTAAATTTACCCTTTGTGCATGTGACGATTGCCTAAGTACAAGATAGAGTCCACATTTAAATGAATCCTTCGTGATTAACTCGCTTATGGCTGTGCGTATGTTTTTATTCACTCATTGCTTATTCACTTGAATAGCTACGAGCATGGTTGTTGAAGAGAGCATATTGTTTGAGGAGAGAAATAGGCGGTAGATGTTCAGGATTGAGCATATACTAAGTGGAGGGGGATGATAAATACCATAGTGAAGGGATGGATGCAGAGCAAGCGCGGGGGGGCGTTGTGAAAGAGCAGAAACTAGGTTAATAGACATAATGAAGAGTAATACCTCTTACTTCAAGCTCAGGAAAAAGTACAACAGGAACTACGAATTAGGGAAGAGTAGGAAGAGGTAGAAGGGGTTTAACCCTAGTTTATTAAACTTGGCTCAGAGTCACGTGGTCACTAAGCCTTCATCATTTTGACGACGCAGTTTTAAACCTTCTAATGAGGCTAACTTAAAATTGAATTTTAATGATACGCCAAGACGTTGAAGCTGTAAACCAATTAACGTAGACCGTCAATGTATATTTTAAAGTTTTGCCATATGTCTTTCATTGAATGTTTATTACTTTTTATTTATTCTTTTTCAATGATTTGTGACAAAAATGTATGTAAGGTGCTGGGAAAATATTTGAAATGCCATGAATTACGTCATTTTTTATTACAATGTGCATTTTCCAAAACTTTGGAATTTTAATTTGGCGCGTCGTGAAATTACGAAGGTTTAGTGCTCCAGGGTTTATAGTAGTATCGGTGAAGTTTGTGAGTTCAAAATATAACGCTAATATCAGTTTTTTGTAAAATATATTTAATCATTCGTCTTCGTTAATGTTTTCACATTCAAAATAGTCCCCATTACATATTTTGCACTTTTGCCAACGCTTCTTCCACTCCTCGAAATACTTCTCAAACTCCATCTTTGGGATAGCCTTTAACGATTTCTTTTGATGTTATGTAGCTTTTAAAAGGATGGCCCTTTAACGCTCTCTCTATTTTTGGAAATAGGAAAGTGTCGCACGGAGCCATGTCCGGCAAATGTGGAGGCTGGGGCATTTTTAAACTATTGCTTTTGAACAACATTCACGAAACAAGCAATGAAATGTGAGCCGAGAATCGCCGAGCTTAAAAAAACACGTCTAACTTTAGTGGCGGCCACAGACAAAGTAAACAACGGACACAGCTGAAACTTTTATCATTCCCTATGAACATGAATACCAAAATAATAAAGAAATGGCAATCGAAAACTCGCAAAATTCTCCAAACTCGCAAGCAATTTCAAAATTTAGTTCCCATTATTTTTTCAACTCACCTCGTTGTCTCTATATATGATATATCATGAAAGATAGAATACATTCTTTAGCACTGTTTGGCGGATTTTGACTTTTAAACCATCGTATTAAGGTCAAAAATTGAGCGTGCTAAATCCAGATCTTAAGTCAAATCTCTACCACAGTACGAGACATAAAGTCACTGCCCGCATAATGATAATTTCACACAAAAAGAGGAGTTTCTGTGCAGAGCTACGCCAAAATAAATGGTTGAAATTACATAATGTTTCATGTCTTGGGGATTATGGATGTTAAATTAAAGTATCTCCATGATATGATTTACTCTCAAAATCTAAGTAGTAATTATGCCACTTTGGAAATTTTCATTAGCAATGAAAATAATAAAGACATTTGTTTCACTGTCCAATAATGACACCAAAATGCATAGAAGATCAGTAAAATTAAGCACCCCTGAAGATACAATCTTGTGTACGGGTTGCCATTCAATGAAAATAAGGCAATTCATGGTAGTGAATTTTACAAAAAAGATTTGAACAAAAGTCGCTCATCTATGTCTCATCTTAATAACATGTGTCCATGTAATACCAATAAATTTAAATTTAACTTTGGAACCACAATATTTAATGTTCATTGGCTCATATTAACAGGAAATTAAAAGTTTTTAAACTATTTTTTTATGGAAACATGGATATTTTTCAAGGCAAGTTCAGGGCGTCTGAATGCATTTTGGGACGGTGGTTCGAAATAAATTCTGCTGATTGATTTTTTGCAACATTATTCTCAGGTCTTCCTGTCTCCTCTAAAGCTTTATGCTCCATCCTCTCGGATGTTTCGCTTGATCCCCTGGGAAAAGTCATCCCTTCGTGATCCTCCTGACGCCTCCCCTTCTATTTCTCGTTTGGAAGCCCTTCGCAAGTATACGGCCCCGAGCACGCGCTTTTACGATGTTGGATACTTTCGGGACTCTTTCTATTTTATTCCTTTGTTTGTGCAAATGTTCCTTTTAAAGGACAGCCGCGCCGCCACTTGTAAAGGACAGTCTTTCGACTTCCGCCTTTCTCGTTTGTCTGATGGCTGATCTGGTTCCGTTATCCTATGGGACATTTTCTGTTTATCGAGTGCTTCCAGGAAGACATTCGTCGTCTTCGTCCCCACTCGCCAACAATACTAAAATTGAACGAAGAATTGCCATGAGAAAACAATACCCCTGGCCCGCAAATCGAACCAATGACCTTAGCCTTTCCGGGCCGCGGCACAGACCATCACGCTTTCCAGGTTAGCGTAATTGCTTCTTGCTGGGGATCGGAAAATCTAAGGTCAACAGTTCGATTCCCAGTCCAGGAGATTACTTTTTCTCTTGGAAATTCTTCGTATATTTCACCTCCTTTCACGCAGCAGGCTTCGATATATTACAAAATCCTAATTTTGGTTTGACGCAGCTCTCCACTCAGTACTCCTATCAACTAATCCTGTTACACCGACGTATTTCTTTTCTTTCACATCCTCCTCTACCTTTTCAATGTATTTCAATCGAGGCATTCCTTTTCCGTTCTTGCCATATTATGAACTCTTGACGATTGTCTTCATCAGGCCTGACATTCGTCCTAGTGTGCATGAATACAATAAGTAAAAATTTCTCTGGACCGAGAATCGAACCACGGACCTTTGGATTTCCGCATCACCTAGCAGGCCAATACACTATCTAAGTCAGTAAGAATTCCGATGGCGATTGTGCCGAGGCTCACATTAATGGGAAAAGTTTCCAGCGTCTTTTAATGGATGGATTATATTATTATTTTATCACGAAACAAACACTGGCATTGCCAAGATATTAGAGAGGTTAGATTTTTTATGATAACCCGTTCTCATGAAAGTTGTTCGGTCGTGTTTGGTATGAAACAAGTGCAGAGTGGTATCAGTGTTTGTTTCAGTATGAATTTTGAGCGGTTTGCTATTGCGAGGCTTTACAAAGTAATTTATTCAACTGCCATATTCTTATTTTTCTCTCTGACCTTATAATCTTCTTAATATTTAGCCGCATTTTCTTTAATTTTCATCATATCCTCCTCTTTAATTTGTTCCTCATTTTTAATTAAAAGAGAGCAAAACTTATTTCCCTTAACGTTTTACAGTTTTTTCTTTATTCTATCAAGTTGAGAGAGAAACGCATCTGCTTACGGTAAGATCCGTTAGTTTAATTAAATCAAGGACATTCTGCTATTATTATTTCGTTATCAATTGCTCGGTGGACATTGATATTATCATCGAGAAACATAATTCATGATACATAAAACATGCTAAAACAATAAAACAATCCTGTTTCCGAAGTTTGAAAATTTTTCTTAGGAATTTAGTAAAATAAAAATCTAATATCCAATGCAAATGTTCTTTGCCGGTAAAATTTTTTCATAATTTAGGTATAATAAAATATAAAAAGATCGTATTTAAAATTATCTTAAGAATTAAGATGATAGAGTTTTTCGTGCGAACCTTTTTTTATTATTTGCATCAAGGTTAGATAAGAATGTAGGGAAACTTACTTAATACGCGGGAGGAGCTGTGGCAACGAAGAGGGTGGGCCGCAAGGTTGATTGTAAAAATGTACTAATCTTTTTTTAGCCATTTTCCTTTATGAGTGAAAAAAGTCTAGACGTCGCAAGATAACTTTAAACCTGAAGCCTTGTTTTCCCGCAATGTTCAGGAAAGAGAAAATCCATGAAAAGAACTTGGGTATTTAAAGCATTACCCAAATATTCACATCATAGAAAGCCATTTGTATCACCTCTTATGAATGAAGAAAAATGTTCACAATGTTTTTTTTTCAAAATCAGAGCAATTCTTTGCAAGAGCAAATTTAAGTTGAGCCAAGTTTTCAATATTTTCCTCGAAGGTAGGCAAAAATAAATCAGTTTCATCGTCCACTGTCTAATTATTTCCTATCTATTCGTAGTTTTTATTAATTATTTCTTTTGTATTGTTAGTGTTCGTTCATAGAGTATACCATCGCTTAAAGAAATCGTTTTGCATCGTTTTGGCGGATGAATTAATTATGTTGTAGTACTACGTTATGCGGTCTGCTTTTAAATTTACATTGAGAAAATGTCTATGTTTTGGAGCCTTTATTTTCATATGTGCAGTGAATTAGGATCTAAGCATGCTTTCTTCTAAGCTCTTCAGTATTCGTGCATGAAAATCGAGCAATCAACTTGAATTTTGCAAACAGAAAAAAAGAAACGTTTTTTTTCATCATAGGTGGAAATTTTTATCCACGAGAGTATTACTGGAATCTATATCCGTGCGCAAGTATTCTTAAGTTTCCTCTCCACTCCTGCCAAATATTTTTTACATCCATACCCACTCTTCGCCTGCATCAGTTATTTGGTTGAATAGCTTTGACAAGTATTATTATCAGGTGTTGCTAGGTTCATAATTCAATAAAAATTTGCCTCTTTTGACGCTGAGGAAATCAATTGGCTGGCTCTTTCTTGAGGAATTGATAAGAATTTGTTCCCTAACGGCAGCAACGCTCTCTGGAGACAATTTTCACTGCTAATCGTATTACAGTAATTCATTTCCTGGCACTTATTCATATATTTTCTCCACTCTGCTTCCCTGCGACGATGTTCTTCCCTTTTAACAGGCCTCTTCGCTTGCGCCAATTCCTTGACTGATCTCAAATTCCCTTTAAAGCCGTCCTTTAGTGGGCCGACATCTCGAGGGATCCAGCGGAGGATGAGACGCGGGGCTGAATGAGGAAAAGCCTCGGGAGTCTGGATCCAAGTCCTTTAAATAAGGAATGCACGGCGGTGTACCGCAAGGGCTTCACCAGAATCCGTTCTCATGCCATGCGCCTTCGACACGAGTGGAGGAGAGTGGGGGAGGATCAAGCCGATGTTGAGAAAGCACGGGGGATGCGCCAAATAGTTGATTTAGGAACAGTGCTGCCGTGGGTTTGTGCAGCGGAAGCATTTGAAGCTAGAGCAAACGAAGGGCATCTGTTTGATCAAAGAGGTCCAGGATTAGGTATTGGTTTTCACTCGACCGTTCATGAAATCGCTCCAAACGGCAATTATTTCCTAAAATGTAGATTGGTCCTCTGAAAAGCGTGAAAGAAGAATAATAATACTGAAATCATTGTGCATTGCTAAAGTTATTACTTTTTACCATCCTGTTACAAACGTAAATAAAAATCTATTCGTACAAAGTTAAGTAATTCTCATGGAATGCAACGACTAGATCGGTCTGAGGTGCATTTGGAAAAAATTACTTTAATCTGTGTTTTGATTTCAGTAAAGGAACATTGAATAAACATTGGTACCGGGTATTAAGTAGCTGTCAGTACAGATACTTATTTTATCAACTTTTTAGAAATGTTGATCACGTTTTATTTTAAAAGGATTTAACTATTTGCATTCTGAATTGTAGTAAAAACACATTTACTTCGGAAGGTATTCTTAAAGTGAGTAATATTCTTATGGAATGTCTTTAAATGAGTCTCTCATAGATTTGAATCTAAATATAGTTTACTATCTTCAAAAGTCAGTCCGAAGTGTTGGTGGCTACTCCACTGATTGGTTACTTGAACGTACTTACTATCAGTCAAGTTGTAAAAAATATGTCGATTTTATTTTTATCAACAGAGTATTTGTGTAGCTATAATTTATGCATAAATATTTTACCTTATGACTGCTCTTACCATTTACATCACATTTACCAAATATTGACTGAGTGAAGGTGCCTGAGTCTTATATTTATAGTACTTTTTATAGATAAAATGTTTTCATCGTTTATATCGTTATTATCGCCGGCCTCGGTGGCGGTGGGGTAAAGTCCTCAAAGTAAAAAAGTGCCTGCCAAACCGTAGGTCGTGGGTTCGAATCCCGCCTGGGTAGGTGATCCCTATCCAGGGCATGGATGTTTGTGTTGTACTTTGTTAATATTGGAAATCCTCGTTGTAAAAGGCCGTTATGTGCTGTTTACGAGGGATGTGATAAATAAATAAATAAATAAATATTTTGGATACAAATCTGTTGGCAAATTTGTAAGCTCTGAACTTCTATTTTATGTTGAAATTTTAATAATGGCTCTTTATCCTTGTTTCATTACAGAATTTACATGGGGACCCACACCACAAACAGCATGGATTATCGCAATCAGATTCAAGACCACGCCGGTGGTAAGTGACTTATAAATTACTCTGTAGGATCGTGAAAAGCAACGATTGTGATCGGAGAGAAATAAGGAACTGCTGTAATATATTTTTTGCGTCAATAAGTTTGATTTTTCAGGATTAGGATCGATGTAGGTATTCATAGTGCCAATGAAAAGGTATCGGACACACAACATAGTAGTTTTTATCAGAATTAAGAAGTAATTATCAAAATGATTGTAGCGCTCTGTATTTTGTGACAATAATTGATGTTGCGATTTTGCTCCTTATCCATATCATTTTAACCGACTTGATTTTACTAATAGCGGCTTCATAAATGGTCGATTCGCCCTACCAAACGGCATCTACCCGCTTTGTTATCTTATTTTGGAGGTCTATCTGATAGGATTTTTGATAAAACTCGTAAGTAATATTGCAGGTTGATATTCCAGATAGCCTTTCAAAGAAAATAATGCTGTAATGATCTGGAATGGTAGTGATGTAATGTATGATATTTTCTTTCCTGAAAGTTATTTCTGCGATTTTATTGTTTTATTTTTCTAATATGTTTTATAAAATGAATCTCATTGGCACCCTTGCAGACGCTGGCCGTTGTATCCTGTCATGTGTACAATGTTTAGTTCATAAATGTGTTGAGGGTAGCATAACTCATATGTTTTTCCTGGGTTTTTTAGTGTATAGACGTTCCAATTTTAATGCTTCATCAGTATTTTTAGAGATCACGAAAGAAAGAAAAATGCTTGCGATATCCTTAAACAATAAATTCCTTGATATTGTAAAAAATGGCTGTAAATCGTCTAAAATATTTTAATACACTATAAAATTCGTTCATTTTCCCGCATAATATTTTTACCTCTTTAAAAATCTCTTCAATCAGTTATGCCTCTAACAATACTTAGTCGTGATGATTCATATGTTCGGGGAAAATATGCTCGACGTGTCCCGAGCGATAGATTCCTTAAGTAGGCCATGAGGTGATTTACGACGCCGCCGGGCCCCATTGTCCCTCTGTAGAGCGTTCTCCGCTGTTAGGCCACAGGCGTACATTCTCCTCCGCCGTCTCTCCCTGAAAGATTTTCCATGTCCGGCCATTTCCATCATCCGGCTTTTATTCGAAGCCCAATCGATATGCTTTTTTTATATCCCTTTCCGATGTCCTCCATTAGTCCCCTCGATTGCGCAATGGCATCGTCTTATTAGTTTCGCGAGCCGTCATTTCCTCGGGAATGAAAGTATCCTGGCCAGAAACAAATTTGCGGCGTTACATGGTAGCGCAGCTAATAGCGGAGCTGGAGGTGGTCTGCCTCGTTTCGGCGCCCCATGGAAGCTGTGCTCGCTGTATAATGGTGAGCGGACGGCTCGGAGTGTACTTCGAAATAAAGCTTACCTTTTGGCCCGAGATAAAAGGATCTTAGGTAATGACTAAGGAATGGTTATTCCGACTTTAGATTTTTTTCGATACTTCCTATTAAAAAAATATCCTGAATTAATAATTGAATGAATTATACCGATTCAGGCCGGACATAGTTCGGCATATTGAAATAAAAGGTAGTCGCACTTTTCCAAAATTATAAGATTGTGGAGAAGTACAATTAACTTTTTTAGGAGTTTTTATGCTAGTGAATTTCACTTTGCATTTGATGGTTACCAGAACTAGCAAGGAGATATAATGATTATTTTAGCGTTCTTTATGTTGTAGCAAGAAATGAGATTACGATTTTTATATTTTTATTATAGAAATAAAATTATTGCGTCATTATTGAATCTTATTATTGATTTGAATAAACGAGTCTAAGATCCTAAATTATTCGAGTAAACCATAGGGTTTAAAAGTTGAGCATGCTTGTAATTTCGTCAAAAGTCGAAAATGAAGGGATATAGATGTGTAAAGTGGTGGTTATAATATTTATTGTTACATGTAGGAGGATATAAATATTCAAATTTTTATATTTGGCGAATAGAATGTGTGGTTCATATCCGTTATATTGTAGATAATTAATTTTACAAAACTGAAAACCATTTACTATATTCTATTGAAGCCATCGTGTGTGAATATTCGGTTACTGAGGGAAAGAACACCAGCTTTGGAATACAAATTTGGATGAATGCAAGACATATTACTGCCCCAAAAATTTTTGAGTTCATTCTGCGAAATTCGCGAGGAATCGCTTCCCCGTACACAAATGCGCACTAATTTACGGTCTGCTCTTCCTGGAACCAGTTCAGCTGGCTTGAAACTTCGACCCGTGACCTGAAACCAATGGTAAAGGGTGAGCTACGTCTAAGTTCCCGGAATTTTGGAGATCAGTTACCGGCACCCGATTGAGCGTTAAATCCATTTACCGGGCGTAATAGTATTTCTATCTCGAGTTTAATTTGGAGGGGGGGATTGCTCGAGAGAGCGGATCATCCTGGGGAGGTTTGGGAGGAAAGATTTCATTGCTTTACCGGTCTGAATCTATTTGCACTGGTGACCCTTGGCAATCCAGGTCTTCTCGGGATTCTGCCAATTCTCTTGTGCCGCTCCACCTTTTAGAAAGAGACTGGATAGCATCAAGCTGGCGTTATTAAATCATCAACTTGGGTCCCTTCCCGATTTTTCGCTTCCAATGAAATGTTTAATTTATTTATTGCTACTATTCTGGTTTTATTTTTTTCTTATGGGTTACCTGATTTTTACCTTCCCTGATATGTGAGCCGGATCAATTCTTAGTACCTTTTAAACGGGCATTTTCCTCGATATTTCTGTGATGCCTCGGTAAATAACCCAAAACTGCAAAGCAATTGAGAATGGGTTTATCATAAAATGGATTGAAGCAGACCATAGATTTTCTCGGAAAAAGTTTCATTCGATTTTTTATAAAAAATGGTACTTATGAGTGAAGTTACTTCATATGAAATTTAATTCTCGCATGCCAAACGTATTTTTAACATTTTTCCGCTTTTTATGATACATTAGATTATTTCACGGTAAAATTTTGAATACAATGAAGACAAATTCAATTGTGACAAATCTATCTCACATTTAAGAATTTTATATCGTCTTCTTGAAAATCACCTCGAGATGTCCACCTTCAATATTATGTGTTAATAATTTCATTTTTAGTTTCTTTTACATACCAGTGATATGCTCCTATTTAGTTTTTTCACTCTTATTATACTATTTGGTCTAATTCGAGTTTAATACCCTTTTCTTCAGTGATACAGTATAAACGTCAAACGTATTACCAAATGAAGAAAGATTTCGTGCATTCCCGGCGAATAGACTTAGTGAAGAGTTCTCGGTATAGCCACCGGGTCAGGAACTGCATAACTGCCGACGTTTCGATGCCCGACTCGGCCATCGTCCTCAGGGCTGTGAGGCCCTCTATCTGAGCCTGACCCGGTGGCGATCCCGAGAACTCTTCACTAAGTATTACCAAATACTATCAGACTGAATATCGATGTATCTGTCGTTCTCAGATTAATACCACTAAAAGTCCGTTTCGGTTTTATTTATTTATTGGTTCGGCTGTAAATGTTTTAAATAAAACATAACTTAAACGCTTAAGTTTATCATTGTTCCTCTGATTTTAAATTTTTGCGGACAATATTGTGTTTTCAAAACAAACTAGGGCACCAATTCCTCTCGCGGGAACTTTAAATGCGCGTAACAATATCTCCGGGAATTGGCTTAATTTTACCCATCGATCGATCGCGAATCCGTGTGGTGGGTTTTTAGGAAGCACATAGGGAGCCATTCCGTTGATATGCATGTGTTTTTCGCTGGCTGCGTGATGGGTGGTGGTTTCATAAAACCCTGCTGATATCGCCCCGGGAGACATCGTCGTGGGCGGTCGTCATAGCAAGCGTGGACCCAGACATTTTGGAAGCGGTCCAGGATGAGGGTAAGGAAGGAAACGATCGGGCAATCATTTTGTTGGACCGCTGTCAGGAAACCTTTCCTATAGGGGGTTCGTTAAGTGATGCCGTGATAAATATATTGGGCGAACGGTTACTGCCTCCTTTCTCCTTCCACATGGTCAATATGCTGCTGCAAGATGGGTTGGATTGGCGGTTGATACGTCGGCCGGATCGGCCCGGGGGCGTTTGATGTGATCACGTGCCATTCCTTTAAGCGGTCCACCGGGTTCCGTTGCCCTACGGTTAAGATTAGGTACTCTCCGGGGCCATTGTCCGTGCGAACCCCAAGGCTGCACTCACCGTCGGAAGGATACCTTTGGAGAGCCGTTTTTTTATTTGATTCCTTCGATATCAAGGCGTCTTTACAACGAGTTTCCAAAGAAGTTTTCCATTATATCGCAGAGCTATATCATGATACGTCTAATCTTTTCTTTATACTGAGGGTTCTTCGATTCCACGCTATTAGCCCAGTATAACTGGATATAAAAGACGACCTTTTCTGTTCGAGGTACTTCAGCCTTAAGGGTGAGACCCTTATGGGAGAATTTGAAAACTTACTTTGCCTATGAATCTTTTAAGCATTTGGGCGTATGCGGTTACATAATAATATTTTTGCTTTTAAACTATAAAACAGAGTTTTTTCATGTATGTGTTGGGTTCTGGAAAATTTCCTTATTAGGCAAAAACTTATTGCATAGACAAGATTTCACTTACTTTTACAGGTAGCGGCTTCCTATTTTCTATATTGTTGTTAAAATAAAATTTAACTGTATGACCGAAGGAAAATTAATAAGTAATTAAATTATTTATATTAGCTATATCTAACCCATTGTCATATTGATCAAGGTTTGGATTCCTTTTGGATGACAAGGTAAAGTTGTAAAACCATTCCTATTCTAATATAACAATATAAAAATAATTTTTTATGAAAGCACGTTTTTCTCACGGCAGTGTCACCAAAAACGTTCAATGTGAACACATTTGCTGTCGTGATTTTCTACCATTCCCATTCCTTTTAACCGTTTCCAGTCAAATGTTCCCTTTTGGGAACAAATTTATGAAAATTTATGAAAATTATATTTCGCATCTGTGATTATTTTTATAGCTTTTGTTATGTAAATAAATTTTAGATGTATTTTTTTATAGAATCCTATGACTTGTGTGTACATTTTTCGTTAATTATACCTTTTCAAAATTGTTTTTTTTATCACCTCTATAGTGAGTATGCGGTTTATTCGTTTTTTTCCCCCTACACTCTGAGTTCTGAGTTTCCTTGAAATTTCTACCTTCATAAGTCATGGAACGTGGCTTAACATTGAGTTGCAAGATTTAAAAAGGGAAGGACGACAAACCACAGGGGATGTAATGAAAATGACAACGGTTTGTACTGCATTTATTTTCTAAACAATTATATTCTAATTTCATATATTTCCTTAAAAATTTGTTGGAATGCATCGTTTGCAATGGCGATATTTGCAAATTTTGGCAAATTCCTAGTATATAATTGTAAAATATGAGCATAACATTATTTTCCCACTTACAACACACCCGAGTAATCACCTTACATCCAAACAATTAGCGTAACCTAAAAGCCGCAAATAGACCTAGTTTTTCCGCCACTAATTACAGACCACCCTGCAGAGTGACCCGTCCACCTCGTGATGAGCGGCTTATCTCTGATGCCGAGGGTAAATTCAGTAAAAACAAAACTTGGAGCTGAGGTCCTCGCTTTAATTAAAGAGGACGCGTAGAATTTTTTCTCTGATGAGTCGACTGGTGGCATGAGGCAAGAAAATGGGACATTCTTTCTCTTTCGGCCTCGGTAAGGAGATAACAAGGAAGAACCAGGATTTTGGGGTGCAAATGGGAGCTTTAATTTCGTGGAAGCTGGTAAGGGTTATGTAAATTACTCGGGTATGAGTTAGCATTAAAAATACTCGCAATTCTTATTTACCTCTGAATACACAGTATAGGTACAAGTTAGTTATAACTCGGACCGTGTTACGCTTACAAATATAGTGATGGTAGGTTAATAGACTCAGTGGTATATTGTCTGCGTTAAGTATTGAGTTTAGGGTATATACCCAAAATGAGGGTCCTTACAAGTAGTCATTGATTGGGATTAAGCTCTGAATAAAATTCTGTTTCAGATTTGGGTGATAAATTGATCACAAAAAGACAATTAAGAGAGTGTAATCTACCTTAAAAGTCTAAAGTAGAGTTCAATTATCCTTACAAAAATTTAAAAATTGCAAGCACTCCTATTCAAATGCTCAGTTAAGAACTTTGCAGTTAGTAATTAACCAAGATAGATTTCGATTAGATTTTAATTCACTTCTGCCTACTAGAATAAAATTGGAAATTGTTTTCAAAGTTATCGTGGTAAATTCCATGGGTTACATCTCTATTATGCATCATTACATCATTAGGAAATCATTATTAGACCAAAGCACTGCATGGAACCCCTGCGAATTACCCAGTCTTAAACTCGCCTTGTAAGAAGATAACTTGGTGGTCTGATGGGTAGTACCTGACCGGTAATCGGGAGATCTGAGTTCGTTTACCGCCTAACCCAAATGATTTTTTTCATGGCGAATTTCACCATTGGTGTATAAAACCATGATTAGGATAAGAATTCTGTGCCTAATATGTTCGTATAATGCCATAATAAGAAAGCTGTTTCTATTTTGGGGAGTTAGGAGAGGGCAATGAAGCAGCAGAGTTGTTGGGTAAAGGTGAGAGCAAATATTTTAAGGATGGGAGAAGAAGGAGCAGGTTGGTTGGGATGCATTTGCTCTGATAGGATGAGGTAAAGGATGACAACTAAGCAGGATGAATTTTTAGTGAACAAGGTAGTATAAAATGGAATTTACCAGGGTATTAGTTCATTTCCTTGGTACAATCCAGTATAATAGTATTAATTATTTCAAGAGCCTTAGCACTATTCAAGTGGTTAATTGGTCACGAAATGATAATAGCACCGATTTATTAAATATGAATGCCTGGTTTTGACACCCAGCTGTGTGCTATAATTGCTTGGATTATTTTTAATTCCACGAATAGGGATGAAATAAAAACGTTACCTTGGTAATAATTTATTTACAACGTATGTGATTGAGGGATAATGTTTGGAAATTGTTGATTAATTTGCTTTTAGAATACTTGAAGTAGTCGTGTGCGAATTTAAGTTTCAGTTTTTATGGAGTGAACATTGCTAAAGCCTAATTTGTGTTCTTGTAGAAAAATTTGAAATGGTCAATAGGCCGAATGGACTCTTTAACTATTCTTCGTTCTGTTCTGTTTCAACTTCATTGAAGTTAACTGTCCCGATGGCGAAGAAATCTCTAGCTTCATCTCCACCACATATTGTTGGTCTTTAAGGGTCATCGGCCTTCACATTTTTACGCACCCTACTCTCCTTCCCATTCCCCTCACTATTTTTCCATACAACTTCTCCCCCCACCTTGGCCATGGTACAAATACATATGCGAATTTTTGTTTCATCACCTTGAGAAAGATCTAAAAGTGTAAAAACCTTGATCGGTAGAGGAGCGCTCCTCCTGTAATGTGTCTCTGAGATGCTGATAGTTCACCAATCATTCAATAGTAAATATTCACTTTATTTTAACATAAAATATTATCTTTAAATTTAAAAAATAAGTCATATTACCAAACATTTCTCAAATAATACATCAAAATGGTGAAAAACTCATATAATAAAGATTTCCTTAAGTTTCTGAATGAATACCTTAGGTTTTTTTGAGACCTAATTTTTTCCAAACCTACTGCAAAATCAGCAAAAATGCCTCGGAATTTTAGCGTATAATCTAGAAAATTGGTTAGCTTTCAAAGGGTTGAAGTGTCGATATTATTATTGGTTTTAATTTTCATCATGATTGTATACTCCTCTTGGCAAATGAAGCAGTGTATTGTACTTAGGAAACGAGAGTTGTATAATATGGTTTAACAAGAGAATAGCGCCGGTGAGGGGAAGACAAAGGGAGCAGCTATGTTTTCGGGTGAAAATTGTGCTGGGGGAGTGAAAGGTTGGGAGTGCGGGAGGGCAGAGTATTTTCTCTCGGGGGAGGAGGAGCGATGCTCCCCGGGGAATGGAGTCGCACGCGCCGGGAGATGACAAGAATGCGTTCCTTGGAGATTGAAGTGCGCGGGGAGTTAAAAGCCCACTCACTCACTCTCTGTTTGGGTGGGTCCTCTCCTCTTACTCTGATGCTACTCGATCTTCGCATGCGTCCTCGACCCAAGACTCATTCTTCCGGGGATCCCTATCTCTCTCAAGGCTTTGACGCTTTTCTCCTCTGAGAATACTAGTGTGCTGTTAAAAATGTGACTACCAAGTTTATCCATTGCCTAACAGCCTTTGGTGCGTATTTAAAAAAATGTTTTTTATGCCAAAAATATTTTGCTTTAAAAATAGAAGGAGCAGACCCGTGATTTTAACGAGTAATCTCTACTTAATGAATCATAGTGCATAGGATTTTTTCCTGTCATCTTAATTTTGACTGACTTTTGATTATTTATTTTTTATGATACGCGTTCTGTTAAAATTATGATTTGGGTTTTTTACTAATAAATCGTGTTACACCCCACTCTGAGGATACTAGCTTGTCGTGAAAAATGCGACTGCCACGTTTATACATTGGCTATGAATCTTTAGTACGTTTTAAAAAAAAATATTTTATTATGCCAAAAACATTTGCTTTATCTCTATAAAAACCAGGCCCATCATTGTGAGGTGTAACTTCTACTTAGTCATATTGCCTAGAATTTTTACTGCGTATCCATTTTTTTCTGAAATATGACTCGATTTTTTATTTGATTTTTTTCAAAACCCTGAAAATGATAGCAGCGTAGTATAAACCTAGGCAGCCTTGGTAAGTGTAAAATATGCTAATATTAGTTTAAAATAATGGAAATAATATGCTTCTTTTTTGAAACAACGCACATAAAGTAGGGATATGTAGATTAGGCCTTCACTAGAGTTAGGCCTTGTGATACATTATGATATGATTTTTTCACATAGAAATGGAGTCATGTAACCTGTCTACCTTAAAAGTAAAACACCCGTCAACATGACGGGCTAAGCGTCTCTATTTCATTTGTAGCGGTAACGGGTGTAAAATTCAGGAAATCACTGCACAATATTACGCATGGTCATTTTTTTGTTTTAGTTAAATCATTCATGCATTTACATTCTCTATTGCATTTTAATTGGAAATACGCAGTGTATCTACCATAACGTGTGACGTATGGTAGGCCAGGGTACGGGAAGCTAGAAAGACGTGACCGCTGTTCTTATAAATTATTTATTTTAAAATGATTAATTAAATGTAATCAATGATGAGCAAAGAAAAATACTACATTAATTGGAGTTATCAATTAATTTTAACATTTTGATAATTGTCCTACAAAGTACCCATATAATCCAATTCCTTCTAGTGTTAATGTTGCAGGTGATAATAATCTTATTTGTTTCCAAGTACGCCATAATTTAAGAGAGGCTGGGCCATTTCCTTTCATTTGACCGTAAAGCAAGACCAAAAACCTATTTATTTCATCTCAGGGAGATAAATGAAAATTTTCATTGGCTTTTTACTGTAGTTTTGTATAAACTTGATAATATTGAGCTTTAGTGAGGGTTTTATTACGAAATTTGAGTTGTTTCAAAAAGGAAATGGATATTGTTTCCCCAGGCAACTTAAATTAGTCTGCCAAGTTCATGATTTGATAGTCTTTTTCCTACTTAGGTTTCTACTGCAGAGATGTATTTCCGAAGTTTTGATACAATCGTGATAACATTGGTAAAGTTGTTTATGCATAATGTATTTTAAACATTGTAATTAAAAGACGTTGAAAATCTGGCACTAGCGGTTCCTACTGCGCTAAATCGTTGAATATAGACAAAAAATGAGTCAAACTAGCTTCGTAACCATCCGTTTTGCCGTTAAATGTATGATTTTGGTTTGATTGTATCGTGATTGTAGAATTTGTAGTCGGTTAACGGTTTAATTCGCTCATCAGACTTAATCATGGTACGCTACTCCACAATATGGGAAATGCAATTTTAATTCACCGCACGGTCGCTCCCGTTTCCACTATGATCACCAGGAAAAAATCTCAATGATGTTCGCTATATGGTGCACACATATACGCCATGCTACAATTTGCTCCAATTTATTATCCCTTATTCTCTGCATCCATAAATCTACTGCGTGCAACTTCAAAAGCGTCCCGCTAATTGGGTAATCTTTTCAGGGTCCGTGTTCGGGAGCGTTTTTATTATCACTTTAGAAGCGCGCGATGAAGTCATTTTCCTCTCGTTGTCATGCCTCCTTTCCATCCACTCTCGCGTCCTCTACTTAAAAAAATGAATTATTAAACAATTTAAAAAAAGATAATAATAAATCCTCTCGTGGCACGCAAACCGTTTACGCGCTGCTGCCAGTCAACTGTTTTCGTGCGTTTTCTTTTTTTTTCGTGCCTCTACTTGTCGCGTTGGACGTTGTCTCTCTCTCTCTCCATTCCTCCTCCTTCACCTGGTGGGTAAAAAAGCTCGCGAGCTCTCTAAATCCGAGCAACGTGGCCGTCACCTCTTCTTTCACGGGTCTTACTTCATTTCTTTTTTATCCCCATCATCCTCACACTTCCTTTGGCATAGAGTTCCCATAAGATCTTGACAAACCTTATAGCTCAATGCTCAAAAGCATGGAAAAATACACTAAATAATGAATGAGATCATTGGTTTCAGGCGTTACTTGGTGGTCGGACTCCTCGGTTATGGCAATGAATAGCTACGTTTTGCCCTCGCTTATGAGTTTAAGTGTTCAAAGATTAGATAGTATGCTCAAACTTCTTAAAATTCAATGTATAAATCTCTGTGGAAGATATCATTGTTATAAAATAATGAGACGCTAAGAAACTAGTAAGTGCTACTCAAAAGAAACGAATATTAATTTTAGCAATGCGCAATCATTAATTTCACAATCCGTTTGTTTAGGAGGCGATTAAAGTTTATATTATTGTCATAAAATAGATTTAAAGAAATTAGTTGGTGCAAATTCAGACGAAAATTAAGTATAGCAATACGCAATCTGTACTTCCACAACCCCTTTGTTGAAGAGAAGATGATTCGTATCTCCAAGGCCCTTACGATGCTCGTAGAAAGTGGGAGGCGTCAGATGCATACATAGAGCAATTGCGGAAGGATGTAAAGTGAAATAAATACATGGGTGTTAATATAAGAGATGGTCGACGAATTGAATTTAGAGCAGTATCGAACCGATATTTGTATTGACGACTGCTGATCTTGACAGTGGGAAAAGTAAGGACATTTACAATAAACCACGAGTTTTATTCCAGCGGCGAGCAAAAGTTCATAATATCCGGGATTATTCAGGGGTTAGGGAAACCCTACTTTCGCGTTTGCGTTTCCCCGAAATTCATCCTTTGCCTTTTTTTCAACGCATTCTTTCCTTTTTCATCCCTTCTTTCTACGCCCCTCCTCGCTTTGTGTGCCCCTAATGGTAATTACTCCCGTTGGATCGAGCGTCCGCGGACCTCGACTCTTTTCCATCAACCCCAGGACCCCTTCTCTCGCCTCCTCCCACGAATGCATCGATTCTCACCCCGCTTTCTCTTCCTCTCCTTCCTTTTCTTTCTCCCTCTCGTCCCTTCTCTCATCCCCTCTTTCTCCACATTCCATAGTGAGGGTTAACAAACCCTAAGATCCTAAATAATTAACGTAAACTGTGAAAGATGCATCGCCCTCGCGTTGAGGCAGCCATAATAATCCATTGTTAAGTTTTCAAAGAATGGAACTCATGAAAACTATTCTTCGTGATGTTTTTTGTTATTAAATGTTTACTGCTGTTCTTTCCAGTTGGGAGAAACAATAAGTTGTATTTATGGCTGAGTAATTACTTCACGCCTTTCTTCTACAAAATTAGTAATTAGCATAAAAGTTAAAACTAACAACTTACCTGTATTTGACGGTAAACTTTAAAAATTAAAATGAATTTGCTGTTATCCTGTAAATGTTATTTGAATTTTATCGTTCGAATCAGTATGTGTATGTATTGTTTCCATGGTACTAATGCTCCACTAACCTCTCACTTTGATGCGAATTTCTTTGGTACTGTAGAGCATTATTAACGACCGATCTAAAACATCACGTAGACGCAGCAATATAAGGCTGATCAAGCAATTGCTTAACCGATATTAATTTAAGCATTTTGGTTTCGACGTACTGCTCAGAAGTCCGCATTTAGTGGATTTTTACTGACCCTATGTTGGTACTATTCACCGCTCTTTTTTCTTACGTGCCAATCCGCAATATATACGATTGTCAAGAATTGAATGGGAAATGGAATGGGGTCGAAAATGCTGATGATGTATTAATCTCATGTGAAATCTGTGAAAGCTTGGGAAATACGTTTTCCTCTGCGGCGAATGTGTCATTCGTGTGACCTGGTCTAGCTCTAGTTAGGGCTTTATCTGCATCCTCTCTCTTAATATCTACATCTACATAATTCCCTTAAGCCGCCTAAAAGACGTGTGGTAGGGTGTGTTATGACACCAGCCGTTTCCACGTAAAAAGGAAATGCGAAATTACAATTAGCATTTATTAAAGTCATTTATGGTTCGAGGAAAACGAATTCCCATATCTATCCGTTCGGCTGAATATGTCTCTTAATTTATCGCTTCTATCGGACCTGGAAATATAATGAGGCTCTAATATTATGTTCTCTGAGTCAATCTAAAAGATATCTATTCTTAATTGTTCTATCAATCTAAGCCTAGTGCGTAGCCTCCGAGTCTCCAGTGGCTCCCAGCCTTATTCGCTTAACATCTTGGTAACGGTATCTATACGCCCGTGACAGTTTTTGACGAACCGCGCAGCCTTCCTTTGTATATTATTCAGTCTAGAGGATTAAGGGGATTCATGGGATTAAGTATTTCTGCAACGGATCCCGTATGCTCGCTGCATATTCAAGGGGCGGTTGAACGAGTGCGAAATAGCACCTTTCTTTTACTTTCTTAAACTGAATCAAAAATCGAATTACTGAATCGAAAATCTTCCCACAGTACGCTTGACGAATCCTAATTTCTTCAGGGCTACGCCGCAAATATTCCTTTTATTTGTTCCACACGAGAGGCTCGAGGTTGTCATAAATCGCATTTACTTTGTTCGTCTGTTGCCTTTATTTTAATTCCACCCACAATATAAACATGGCTTTAGTTTGACTAACCCTGCAAAAAAATCGCCGTGCATTTGCTACGAAAGTAAGCAAATATGAGTTGTTGCAAAAGCGAAATAAATATTTGTTCCCCAGAAAACTTAGACTATTTTACACTGTGAAAATCTAATAAATTCATAGGTTTTTACTACGCAGCTATCATCGCCAAGGTTTTACAATTTGAAAATGGTTACTGTCGAAACATAGTAAGGAAATTCATTTTTAAGGTATAGAATAAACTAGGTTAAAGTTTTCGTGTGTATGACTCTGCATCTTCAACTTCGCTTTAAAATTTTCATTTGAGATTTACGTGATATTTAGTTAATGTTTTATCATTTAGAATGAAAAAATGGCAGAATGAACTGTTGTCTCTTCCTTTGTATCTTTATTTACTATATTTTAAAATGTTGCTGAAACATACCAGCTTGAAAAATACCTTCTCGGTATGACGTGATTAAATTTGCATTTATTTGCCTGGGTAGACCTTTTTCAAGGGAAACTTAGTTTTTTTGGGAAAATGCCCCTTGGGCAATTAGCTCATCATATTTACACAAAAGCCACAAGATAAAATGAAACCATGTTAGTTTTAATTTATCTTCACTCTCTTTGAAGGATGTGGATATGAGTTATAAACGTAATTGACTTATTTTCTCTATTTTCAGACTAACAAATTTACAAATGTAAATCAGAAATTTTAAAAGAGGAATCTTTTCCCTTTTTTCGGAATAAAAATACTGTATTATTTTTTTAAAGTTTCTCTTTTGCAGCCGGTTATGATTACTATTTTCTGCCCTTTGAACCGCCTTTATATTCCGTGCGAATGTCATTGCGTTAGCATTATAAATGCATATTGTTGGAAAAGCTATTTGGAAGATGTTTAACATGAACAAATTTCTTATCATTTTTATTACATAAATACATTGTCTATGATGTTATGTTCTTCGTATAAGTGATCCATCGACCCAGAATTATGCTTTTTATGGAGTTTTGGTTGCTCACTTTTGGACGTGGCTCCCCCATTAACAGAATAAAAAACTCAGTTGTTCTTTATTCCTCTCGAATTTTCGTAATGGATGTAGGTTAAGTCGTTAGATAGGTATATTTATTTATCCAATTATAGATGTTAAGTTTAAAAAAATCAATGCAGAAGAAAAATTCAGCTATGAAAAGGTTCAGGTCCATAAATTGAATGGTTTACACCTGAAGAGAACCTACCAGCAACTATATATGTTTCAAAAATGTATAATTAAGAGATATAATATTTTTTCTTGACGAAACATGAGAAAAAGCGTTAAAGAAACAGAATAGAAAAATAAAGCAATTATATAGGGCTTGCAAGGGTAAGTATTAGCTGCTCACATGTTTTAAGAATGTTAGAAATGATTTTGTTGCAAAACGAACTGCAATATATTTTTTATAGAGTACACAGCCATAAAATCATTTTTAAACGTCAATATTATTGTGAGATAATAGTTTGTATCTGGCTTTTTGACAAATAACATCTATTAACCCTTCACTTCTGTAATGGAACTAGGTATATTATTAAATATTCTTGACCCAGCAAACAGATTTGGCTTTGAATTACGAAATAAAATACTCCTGCGTAAGACATTACATATTACCGTGGAAAAACTTTCTGGATTATTTCCGCTACCTAAAATGAATTTCTCCAAAACCTTTAAGGCAAGCGGAGACAATAGCATCAAATTACTTAGGGGAAGGAATGATCAATGCGCTTTAATATTTATAATTTTTCTCCATACGCAGGGGTTATCATGAAAGAATGTTACTATTTTAGTAATTTATAAGATGATACCAAACGGCAGCGGATTTATAGGGGGGTGGATTATGGGATTATGGCCCCTCTCTTGGGTATCCAATTTACACTAGATAGAATTGTAATTTTTTCGGGCCTCCACTACTGCTAGTTGGTTTACCTCCACTTAGCTCCCCCGTTGTCCCAATTCTGGATCCGCCACTGATACCATATCGCACACCTCGCGAGTTTTTCCTACAGAAGTAAATCGAAAACGTTGTTCATAGGGAAAAAAATTTAGAACCGAAACCAGGAAGTGAATAGAATTGATGAAGAAATTGCAAAAGTTAACGAAGTAATGTATACAAATGCTCGGACAGACGTTGAGAATCGTTTGGATATTTGTCACGCAATTAAGAGCGCATTTTTTGAAATTTATTAAATATGTAAAATTTATTATCAGGTGGGGCAACTTTTTCAACGATGACCGTCCACTTGATCGATCTATGTGTGAGTAATATCGATACCAAACTCTCTGGATGCGCTTCATTCACTTTCTAGCAGGCCACCCGGCGTTGCTCGGGATGGTTGGTACCCAGACAAGTGGGATACTTGGAACTTGGAATTTATGGTCACATGGCAGGTTTCTATTGGTAACGAAGCATCTATCATGGTGGAATTCATACGTAACAGCAAAAAATCGAATATACGATTTCTGTATACCGAGCACGTTCGTGCAAACTACCCAAAAAGGAACACCCAAGCAAAAAGGTTCGTACCGAGAGGATTAATAGTCAAATGTAGAATCCTTTGAGTTATATTTTCCCTCATAGCGTATCAAGAGGCCTGCCTATCAGGCAGGATATCCAAACACAGAAGTTGCATTACGTGATGTAACAAACGGTAATGAGAAAACGATGCACGTCGGACACGAACATAAATAACACTTCGGGATTTGTGAGCATGAGATGCACCTATTTTTGAACTTGAGATACAATCTGTGTAGCCGTATGGAAACGCATAGCGGATAGACTAGCAGACATCCTAAATCTAGTTAACTGTTTTGTAGAATAAGGTGGTCTTGGATATGCTTTATTCGCTAACAACGCTTGTTGAACGCAAAGTCACGCAGTCTATATAAAAAATCATTCAACAACGCTTTTGTTCAATAACAAGAATAACTTTTTTGTTTAAGACCACGTTATGGACCAAGTTCGAACTTGGGCTCTCGAAATCGGAAGCCACTACACCAACTCGATCCGAAAGTCACGAATAGAGATCCCTTTACTGTGAACGTAGGCTGTCTATCCTTCCGTGTGGGGAGTCAAAGTGTGTGCACAGCCGTGGAGGCATTTGTGCATGCTAGGAGGCCGGTGTCCCGTCCCCGAGCGGCGTCGTTTCATGTCGACCCTTTACAACTCGGCCGTGTGCTCGCAATTGCTCAAAATCAACACCTAGTGTGCACGGAGGGTCGGCTCCTCAAAGCTGAGACTTCGAGAGTTGGAAGAGAACAGGGAACAAGGCCACTGGCCGCAAAAACCACGGAGGCGCCGTGGCGCACTTCTATACGAAAAAAAACTAGCTCACTCATTGTACGTAGGCTTATTATTAATTTTTTGCCAGGTTCAGGATGATATTTTTCTTGTATTTGTATACATCCATGCTTACATTAGCTCTTTCTCAGTAGGTTTTCGCAGGTTTTTCACGCTCCCTTTCTTGTGTGGGTGTTTTCCTGCAGTGCTTTTTTTTCAAATAAGGGCGAAAGACAATATTCTTAGTTTTTTCCACGTTTTTTAACATCTTTTTACACTTAATAAAAGTCGCTCTATTCACTCTACATTTTTTGCTGATTTCGGAAGCATACTTATATGCCTAATTTTTTATAAGTTGACTGTACTTAATTTTAAATGTAACTTTACTATACATTCCTCTGAAATTATTTTATGTACGACGAGGGTTAGATGGAAGATGGGACATTCTAGTCCCAATCTCGCCCAATAAATACGAATTATAATTATTATTAGAATTCTATTGAATTTATTTTTCTCAAATTGCTCTAAAGAAGTCAATGGTTGATGTAAATGATTTCGTTTTCAAAGAAATTCTTGTGAAAGCCAACTTCTGAATTCATCTTCAGGAACTTTTCCGTGACGGATATAAAAATTAAACTCTGTGACGGCCTCTAAATTTTGTTATTTCTTCACGACCCAGGTTCCGCATACCTTATTAAACTACTAATTTATAAAACATGGGTAGTGCATTAACCCATTTCTTCCCAACGTTGCGTGAACGCAACGCAAACTTTGCGATTTTTTTTCTCCGTATTTGTTGTTGATAAGTAGTTAATATTTTTAACATAGGTAGTTCAATGCTTTCTTAAACGTTATAAATTTTTCTACGGAATAAATTTAATAACTTTTGTTTTTACAATTACATTTTCATTTATATGTAAGTCGTTATTCTAGGCTATCTTCTAACTTTACATTTTATGTTAAATCTGAGGCACTCGATGATTATATCTCTCTGCAAATACAATGATGCATTTGTATTCTAGGCCATTGCAACAATTTGGGTGAATTTGACTAAGTGGTTTTTAAATTATTTAAGAATAAAGGAAGTTTTGCGTTCACGCAACGTTGGGAGAACCCCGGTAATCTAGGTAAACGGCGCGCCGCGGCGGTAGTCGTCGTTTTTGGACTGATAAATGAAATGCTTATCAAGAATATGTTACCTTTTTATGGTGAAACTTTAGTTTTAGGCAATTTTACAGTATTTTAGTCCTAAATATACATCTGCATAAGTGTTGAAGGGTCCTTACTAGGATGTTTGGCAAGTGGTGAGTTTTTACCGAGTTGTGACTGTTAGATGTTTTTAACTTCACGTATCGAGCAAGATTAAATCAGCGTTTACTTTCGCTATAGTGGAAATTTACTGTGACCTACACTAAAAGGTGCATAAAAACTTTGCTATAGAGTTGTTCAGGAAAATGTCCAGATTTCTGTAGGCGTCTGCAATTCCAAGATATACTGGCATCCTAAGGTAAGAACGATCTGCTTACCACAGTTGACAAGTATGCTAGAAGCAAGTGAGTATGTGAGGGTTAGCAAATAGATCGTAAAGTCGTATTTACGTGGTGTTGTTGACTAGGATTCAAAGGGAAGGTAGTGGGAGGGTAAAATGCATAGTTAGGCTGGGCGGGGATATCCCGGCACCAATGGGTCTCCGTGCACAGCGGGGGTTGGCGAGTGAGCAAAATGAATGGAGAGATAAGAGGGATCACACTATCGCAGTATTTTCTGAGAAATTCATGCCCACTGGCCGCTACCGATAATGAGCTGGTAAGGCTCCAAATGAGGGCGCAGGCCATTTTGAAAGAAATTTTTTGAGAACTATGAGTGACGATGAATGCACTGGGATTCCAAGAAAAATATTTCTTGGTATATTGACTCAGGTAAAGGGCTTTATGGGTATTACGGTATCTAGAAGGGGCAATGTTCTGTTCCATCTGCTTTTACTATATCTGTGGTTGTCTGTTGAACAATTGTTCCCTCCAAATGACCTAAACCCACATTTGCAGCCTGAGTTGCTCAATATTGCCAGTGATGATAGTGCGTGAAATTCTCAAAAAATATTACAATAGTGTGGTATTTCTTCCGTTCTGATGTTTAGTGGTTATCACACCTTAGCTACAAAATATTACTGGAGTAAGGACGCTGATAAAGGCGTTCCTCTTGTGCGTCAAACGATGTCCCTGAAGCGTTTTGTTGAACCTAAAATGTTCATACGCCTGGTTGGTAACAGAAGTTTGGACAAGGGGGATAAGTTTTCTAAGATACGTCCATACTTAGCGAGCTCAACCAAATATTTCTACGGTTTGATGCAATTTCTCATTAATTATCTTTTGACGAGAAGATGATGCCATATTTTGGCCGCCATTCCGTGAAAATGTTTATAAGAGGAAAACCAGTTAGATTTGGGGTTAATTTGTGGAGAATGATATCTTCCTTGGGAAAATTTTCTGTTTATGGATGAGCATCTGAAAAAACTGATACCTCTTTGAGTTTAGTGGAAAGGGTTGTAGTTGGCCTGGCAAAAGTTATTGAAGTTGCAAGGTATCACTTATTGTATTATGAAAATAATTTCAAGTTATTTTTACTGATACTTTTGTCTCAAATGGGATTTTTCCCAATTATGATTAAAGAATCCCTTGTAGTGTGAGAGAAAACAGAGTCGCAAGTTGCCTTCCTCGCACTCAAAAGGAACTGTCCAAGGGAAAGTAAGGTTGTTTTGATTGTATGATCGGTAAAAAGAATGCGTTATTCTTTGAGTTGGCTTGATATGTAACTATATATATTACCAAATTTCGGTATATTGGATCTATTTGTAAATTTGAAGTTGTAATTGGATCAACCATCAGTCAGGCATATTTTTGTTCAGAAATAGTGTTATGTTTCCTCAAGAAAAAAGAAAACAGTGAAGGAGAAATTACTCATTTTCAATAGCAGCCACTTTGTTACTTACGCGATATACAAATTCTTATTATTTGACCGGTTGATTTATATTTTCTGTACTTTATAATGGTGTAACAGCCGAAACCGGTCAAATACTATAAATTTTTATAAATTCTTTGTGGGTGACATAAATTGTTTGTTATTGATAATATGGAGCCTTCCACCACGTACAAGCTTCAAGTTTCGATTTAGGCAACCACCCTTATGGTAGCTAAAATTGCCATAATATAGGACATAACGGAATAAATGGTTAGCGAAATGCAGTAGGGAAAGACAAGGTTGGCCACAATATTGATCGTGACGAAAACATTCACGATGAAGATGCCGAGTTTGTAGCAGCCAGAAAATAAGTGATTACCAAAAGTGCAATATTCATCTACATACTGATTGCTCTATTAAATTTCATGAAAAATACAAAGTTTAATCAATATTTTCGGTTAATTACATGTTTGGGTTATAATCAAAAAGAATTATTTGCAAAAAGAAAAGAGTTCCGAAAAAAAGGCAAAACGGCTCATTTGACCAGGGGAACTCCCAACGTTGCGTATACGCAACGTTTCACCAACGGCAAACTAAAAACAATAAAAATATAAAAATCGATAATTTGCCTTATTTAAGTCTGTTTTATTGCTAATTTATCAAAATATTTGGAATTTTTAAGTTAATAACATGCTTTGGATTTAATGGGTTAAGTACCTAATTAGGGAGCCATAGCAACATTTGATTTTTATTTCCGAAAAGCATTGTTCCGTAAAATGTGTAAAAGATAAGTACTCCTTTTTCTCGCTTTCCTTCCCTATTGAATTTCTATCGCTGTTAAATTAACTGGCCTGGGGAGAAATATTGCAATTTTGCTTTGAAAAACGTATGCTATCATCAGGAATGAGCATAATATGTGACGTAAGTTCACGTTTTCAATGAAAATTTTTCTGGAGCATGATTAATTTGGTAATAATGTGTCGTGTTCTAATCTGTTGCAATTCCTCAAATTAACTGTAGGATGTTACGACACCAGCCGTTTACGCATAAAAAGGAAATATTCTGACAAAAATATGCCTATCATTTATTAAAGTCCTTTATGGTTCGAGAGAAAAATGAATTCTCATACCTATTCGTTCGGCAAAACACCTCTTAACTTATCGTTTCTTTCTTCTAATCTGTTTCTCTCCGTGTCGCCGTTTAATATTTCCATTATCCATCGCTCATACAATCTAAGCCTAGAGCTGCTTACCAGCTTCTTAGGTATATTTCAAAAAGTTTTTGTCTTTTAAATTGTTTGTTTATCGACATATATATTTTCTATTTGCATGATGTATTTTAGGCACTTCGTCTCGCCATTCTTCCTTTGTTTTGACACCAATCTAATGAATCGAATTTTGAGCAGACTAGCACTTTGGATCAATCAACCATTAATCTAAAAAAATAGCAGAGTCGTGCAAAGTCAAGGATTCAAAGAATCGAGAAGACAAATTTAGAGCTCTCCATTGCATTTTCTGTTGTTGAGTTTCCAGAAAAGTTTAATTTTGGAAACGGATTTGTAAAAAAAACGATAGAAAACCGTTAAAGCCTGGCTGATGAATAGAACTGAAAAAATATCGTCGCAAAACAAGTTTCAGTCCTAAAATTATTTTATTTCGAAAATATTAATAATTCCTTGGGTTTTTATTTCCTGCGGTTCCTTTCTCAAATGTGGGAATAGTAATTTGGTGTCGAAAAGGATTCAATGCTTTTTTTGAGCTTTCCCGACCTCCATAATTAATTATTCCCAGTCTCAAACACCCTCTCCCGCCAAGATATGAAATCACTCATTCGCAGGCTTAGCTCGCATTTTTTGTGAAATATAAATGTCTCCGCATTTAGAATAGATTTTTCCTCACTTATGCATTATCTTTTGATGCCTAGAGCAGGAAAATAATGTTTTGCTGTCTATTCAAAAGTTAGCTTCTTGTTGGCGTCATATTTTTTGTACCTAAAATAGCCAATTATACATTTTATTCCATTTATATATATTTGTAAACAAAACAACCGATATGTATAATGTTGTATTTATTGGTTTTCTAAGATTGGCGTATTTTATACGCCAGCGCGCCCGATCGAGGGTTAAAAAGATTCCATTTCTGTAATACGTAGAAGTGCGACAAAATGTAATCGGCCATATCATGCCGCAAATGATCTAATGGATGTTATTTTTGAAGGAAAGGTGGAAGAACGGCAGAGGTAGGCCACAAATATGCTACATTGTGTTATTGATGAATAATAAAAAGACAAATCATTAAAAGTTTTTAAAGAATCGTCTTTGAAAAGACTTGCCGATTAAAGAATTGATAGAAGAGCTCTTTTAATCAATCTTCGGATTGCTGACCGATGCTGAAAATTGAAAATTTAATAAGTACTCCGAAAAATAGCTGAATAAACACTTGACATGAATGAATTTTAATCATGAAATGATCCGATAGTAACAAAAGTCGAAATCATCTCTAATGTTTATGTGTAATATCGTAAGTCTTTTCCCATTGAAAATTTCTGACTCCGATGGACAAAATAATCGGTACCCTGGGCGGAGCAAAATTGTGCCAAGAAATTTTAACCTTGGATAGGTGATGCCAGGAAGAACCAATGTTACAAATGATGTTTAGGTCATTGTGTACCATTTTTTAAACAACGGAACTTTTGAGGCAAGCATTCCGATTGACCGCGAGTTTGCCCTGTTGCCGGATCTTCTGGACAAAGGCAAAGGCAATTGTATGCAAAACATTCGAAGTCTCAGTTTCTCAGAGCATCCGGCAACAGGGCAAACTCGCGGCCAATCGGAACGGAGCTTTAAGTTTATGTAGTTTAAAACTGGTGCTTTTAGACCGAAACGTCATTATTAATTTTGGTATCTACTGGCATCAGCTATTCAAGATTAGAATTTCTTGACACAATTTTTTCCACCTAGTTTAGTTAACGAAAATGTATATAAGATACAAGAAAATGAATCTGATCTAATGTTGCTAAGCTGTTGAGTAATCTTGCTCGCCAACCTTTCAAATCGAATGCAATCCACCTTTCTTGCACGTCCTCGCCTTTCAAGTCCCACAAATTCAATTCTTCAAAGTAATTCTCCTCCCGTGTGGCGGAGTGCGGTTTGCCTTTCGTGTGCAGTCTTTTATTTCTTCCCAGTTGCGATCCGGAAAATTTAGTGGCGATGTGGAGAGATTGGGAGGAGGGAACACAGTCAGCGTCGGGAGGAAATGACGCCGTGCTATTGCAGAGGAAGTGAATTTTCGCCGCCTGCGCCGTGCTTTGCCGACTCTCTCACTCTGCGATAGAACGTTTACTTGTTTTATTTCCAATTCTCATCGTCATTTTTTTCTTTTCTTTCACATCCTCATCTTGAACGACTTCTCTCTGTCCTGCGATTTCATACAATGGGAATAGCGCCTTGTGGATCGTATTCTTGGGATGGAAGGAAAGACCAATAGGTCCGACTCGAGCTTTCGGAATGATGAAAGGAGATATCAATTTATGGAGACCGTGATGAAGACTATATTATTCGCTATTTTGCCACAGTAGCGAATTATGTGTGCCTGTCGGACCCGCTGTTGACCGCTTTTTCTTTCCCTTTACTGGCCTTTATTTGAAATACGTCATCATCATACGTCAAAAATCATAGGATTGATTTATTGTAGAGCGGAAAAATCATTCCAATCCTAAGATTCGATTGATTGGTCCACCCCGTATCAAACAAATCTTAGATGCAGCTCTCCACTCCGCTCTCCTATCCGCTAGCCTCTTCATTTCGTCGAATTTATTCTCTTTTGAATTCTTTACCTATAACCTGCCCGATGTAACTCATTCGTGGCCGTCCTTGGTTCTTCTTCCCTTCCCCTATCCTTCCATTATCGTTTTCACCTGGCCATCATAATGTAATCTATCAAGTTGTCCCGTCTTCTCCTTATGATATTAGGAAGACCATGATGGAAAATAATAAATCAGCCGATGCAACAATACTATTAGGATTTAAGCTCCAGCTTTCATGCTTACTTCACTTGAACGTTTGTTAATTCTATGTATTTTTCAATTTTTTCACTGTATTACGTATTTATGCAACGAGCGTTGAGCTAATTTTATTGATGAAACTTAGTATGAGACTCCATAAACCCGTGAAGCATAACTTGCTTTTAATTAACTCCATCCATTTTTCAGGATTTCTTTAATTGTTTCTGGTGTTCTTCTCAGCTACTTGTGTAGATTAATATCTTATACGATATCTAAAATTAAAGAAAAATTAGCCCTTCAAGGTAGTATTTATTTTGAACTTGTTTTTATTTCTGTTCTATAGTTACATTAGTCCAATAGGTATGGACTTCTGGTGTAATATGGTACGGACTATGCTCGTGACTCCAGGATTTGGTTTAATAAAATGGCAAAATATGACATATATCAACATCATTAAATTAACAGCATCCACCTGAACGAGTGATTTGATGGATGCAATAACAAAATGTAATTTTGTAAAAAAAGAAATGATAGACTCGTATCTATTAGAGATAACTTTGGCTCGATAAAATGTCATGTTTTCCTTCCGCGCAAATCCTTACCTCGTCCTTGTATGCTTTACTGTTTCATGTAATTTAAAAGAATATTAATTACTTTATTCTAATAAAATATTTTTTTTGAATTCTCGAAATCATGATAATAATATGCTTTTATGTAAGCCGACGTTTCGGGAGACGACTGGTCTCCCATCCTCAAGGCCTTGTTACTTTATGGAAGTCCAATTTCACACTGAACCGGATCGACCGTTTACCGAGGACAACAATGCGGCTCAGGTGTCGTCCGATTGGCTGTAGGTCTTTTGAAATTCTTCACGTTCAACCCTTATGTTTTTTATACGGCTGATTACAGGTCTCCATGTATTGCCAAGATGAAAGCCAGTGTCCCGATTTAAATTTTTGGGATTGAGGCGGATAGCTATTGCTTCCCTTATTATGCGGTCCCAGTAAGTCGTCTCCCGAAACGTCGGCTTATATAAAAGCATTAACCTGGCTGAGAACTCGAGAAATATTCGTCAGAAGTATTCACCAGGAAAAATTAAAGTCGTTTATGATTACAATTGGTTAAATAATATTAATTATTATATTGTAATAAAATACTATTTATTTTCAAAAAAATTCGTTTTAGATTATTTTTATAACGATAGCTAAGAGATATGTTGCATTATTGCCATTTTTGATCCATTCATGAGAGAACCAAATACGTACTGTTCGCCGATCTCCCTGCTCCAGTGATTTGTGGGACAAGTGCACTTATGCCTCGGGGCACTCCAGTTGGATGAACGATTCCGAAAATATTGGCCGAATATAGGGATTATATTTTTTAGTCACAAAAAATGAATGACACTTTTAAAATTTTGTGACATTCGAATCACAAAAATTACTCCGAGGGGTTTTGAAGAGAAAATGAAAAAAATTGAGTGATCAATGGTCAGTTTAAAAAAATTTAATTTTTCAATACATCGCTTTGTAAATTCGTGAAATCAAATCAAATATGGTCGAAAAAGTGAAATTTAGAAGGGGAGTGAGGTTTTACGTTCAGCTGCACAAATTTTCGAAACATCTCTCTTCATTCGCGTGATATTTTGTATCTGGTGTTTTAATTAGTAAATGGTGTCATAAATGATGAGATTTAGAAAGAAATTTCATTATCAAATCTAATTTTACGTGTAAAATTTATAGATCTTGATGACACTAAAATTATATTATTTGATTTATACACTTTTTTAAAGTAAAATAAAAACACAAAATGTATCGTCACTAAGCAGAGAGAACGTAATGTTGAAACAATTGGGTCAAAATTGAACTTTTTGGCATGCATCATCGACTGGATTAATGGCACAGGTAAAAAATTTGTTGGCTAGAATTATTGATTCCATTCATTGTATCGGCGCACCACCATAATGGACGACCTTTTTTGTGACCGAGAACCGATTCACAACGTCATACACAGCTCAGCCGTATTCTTAACTCCCCCTCCCTTGCAGAAAGAATTATCGGGTTATCCACCGGGTAATTGGCTATATACCTCCCGACGTTTTGAAGAACAACTTCTTGTTCTTCATTCTCAAGGGGTCGTCTGAATGCCATCTCCCAAAGTCGTCCGGCTTTTGTTATATATAATGTAGTCCACGATGGATCTCCAAGCATTGCTGATACGACGGTGAAAATAGTTTTATCTTCGTCCTGAAGGCGCTGGCAGTAATGATAGCGAAGCTGGTATCATCACCACTGCAACGTACGCGGTAGTAACCGGAAATTAAGAACTTCATCGTACACAGCGGAAATCTCCGTTCTCACATTGCTGATATGGTTGATTGCTGCAAAAAGACGGGAAATGCAGAAAACGCTAGATCCGATCAGATTTCACCCGACCCATGGACGGGGTAATATATGCACACCATGGAGGGGGGATATACATGTCGGACCACGTTGAGAGATGGCATTCAGAAGATCCCCTGAAGATGAAGCAGAAGTCGTTCTTCAAAACGTCGGAAGATGTAGCCAATTACCCGATGGAGAACCCGAAAATCAATTCTACACCCGATACGTTGGGAAAATCTAAGTTTTTAGGTCGATTTCCCTTTTTCTCATTTCAATTTCTACTCCACTATTTCACTTTAATTTCCTCCCCAGCAAGGTGTGATATCCTTCCCGACGCTATGAAAGCAATGAAACTGGTGCCACCAGCTAGAAATTTTCGTCCAGGCGAACATATCATGAGTCGGAGAAGGTGAAATGATTACCTGTTATTTTTTGTGTATTTTGGGTATTGATGCAGGTGTGTTTTCCCACGACCCGGATAAATATAATATATACGAGCCAGTTGAGTGTTATCATCTCCTCCAGTCAAACTTTGATGCGTTTCTAGTACATTGAATGTGTCGCGGAAGGATTCTCTGTGGAGCAAAGGAACATCTTGCTAATATGGAGGGAATGGAAACAGTTCCAAGTCTTAGTTTACTATAATTTGCTTAACTTTACTCGCAACGAGGACTCGATGTGACCCGTCTAACTCTAATTTGTACTGTCCAGGAGCGCGTCGTGATGCGGAACTCATCGCAGTCTCCAAATCATACCATGTGGGAACCATACTCTATCATTCAACCGTCAGACTATAACTTCTACTACAGCCACTATGTGCACCTGGGACTTAGCTACTTAGTTACTAACTAGTTTGAATAATAATGACAAGGTTTGTATATACATTTAGGGATGTATCTCCTTAGACGGGCGGTGAAATTGTTTGCTCACGATCTTTCAGGTGCGGTTAATGTATGGGAGAGTGAAGAGAAAATTGCCGGGAAGGAGTGAGAGAAAGGGGTGTCGAAGGTTGAGTTTAAATTTCATTAGTTCCGTGGGCTTACGACTCGTTCCCATTTCCGCGGTGATTATTCCGAGAATTCTCATCCTTACGCTCTAATTTGCTTTCACTCTCCATCTCCTCCGCGGGCACATCCACCCTCCAACCCTTTCACCTCTCGCACTGCCTCTTTTGTACGAGTCTTTCTCATCCCTCTTTCTTCTTTCCATTCTCAACTCCCAGTGAAACTCCCCTCCTCCTCATCCGTCTTATCTCTCCCCTCTTCACTTGCTCACCACGGCCAGATGCAACGTGTCGGTTACTTATTCCTCTCACTATTACTATGATGAATGGTGAAATGAATTTCATGAAATCAGTCAGAAATTTGTTGCTTATAACTGTAGAGGTTGATCCATGATAAAAACTACAAATGGTTATTTCCACATTTTTAATGCAAAACTCTACTACCGACCATGGTTTCAACATGTTATGCCAAATGTCGAAACCATGACAAACCACGACAAGATAATCTGAGGTTTCAGGCGAGATGGAGTGGAAACGGAAAATAACAAAGAAGCAAGAGCAAATTCCACAATTTTATATTATTTGTACGACCGGTTTTGCTTATAGCATCATCAGGTACATATAACAAGATGTTTACATGTATATGCTAGAAACGAAACCGGTCGTTCAATAAATATAAAATTGTGGAAATTGCTCCTGCTTCTTTGGCACGACAAGATGTTCTCTCGCTCGTCAGAGAACACAAATTCTTCACATTATATATTTTATTTAATCGTAAAGCTTATGTCGTCGCTCTAAGGCTTATATCATTGTGATTGATTCAGCTCAAAAATAACAATTATGACGTGGCATGGATTAGTAATTTAGCTTATTCTCTGTAAGAAGTCTTTTTCGCATATTTCAATAATATAGATTTAGAATAATTATCTGTGGCTTTCACTGAACTTGCATATGGACACAAGCTTCATTTATGAGCTGCACATCGTAATTGAATGCAAAGTCACTATAATGGGATAGGAGTTATTATATCTTTGTGCCTCCATCGCCTGAGTCTTCCATTCTATACTTTTTTATTCATGTCCCTCTACATTCTCATTCTACTCTCAAATCTCCTTGGACAACTTGAAGTTCGTTTTTAGCTATACCTTCTCTTTTTCCCACATTTTCGCGTATTGAAGCTAAATCAGGAATGTAAAAACACCTTCATTTTTGTAAAATTATCCATTAATTATGATGGTCGAGGTGAATGGAACGCTTTTGGCGTAGGAATAAAACTAACAGTCAAATGTTGCATATTAATTGAAACTCCAACGAACTCTAAAACGTGCAACTGGAAACGAGGAGGTCAGATCGATTTTGGACGAGTTCATTTTGTGGAAATTCATGTTATCAAGAAATAAAAAGCAGCAATAATTTTCCAAAATAATTTATTCTCGTATCGTTTTCAGGAGACAGCTCTTCATAATGACGTGTACACGTTGAAACAGGTTGAGCGCATAAATTAATGTGGAAAATTACTGCTGCTGTTTGTTTCTTAGGAAAGGAGATGACTAGTATGATGCAAATAACATAGTGCGCTATTAAGCTATATATAAGCCAGTATTGGTGAAAGTACTGAGAAAAAGTAACTGGACTCATTTAAAGTTACTTGGATAAAAAATAATCAATTATGAGCATAAATTACTGATTTTAAAACGTAATCAGTAAAATTGCAGCTACAATAACTTATTGTAAGATTGCTCGCTTCAGATACCACCTGGTAACTGTCGATTAGTCCACTGAAAATGTGGAATGATTGAATCATAGAAATTACTGAAGTTGCAATTTCACTTGCGATGCATACAACTGTAACTGCCGTAAGAGCGCTGAGGGTGTCATATATTGTACCCGAATTAAGAAGACTAAACCAGTTCAATCAGTAAAGTGTTCGTCGATTATGAGGAAGTATTGATTACAACGAAAGTAACGATTACTCTTCCAGCGTAAGGAGTAAATCAAAAATAAAAATTACATTTCGCAGAAAGTAATCGTTGAAATTACAAATTATTACAAAAGTAATCGGATTACATGTACTTACTGAATTTCTCACCAATACTAATAATGGCAATGAAGCACAAGAAACTTGAAGTGAAGTCATGTTGTTTATTCTTTTGGCAAAAAACTCCAATACTCTCAAGCCATACTTCTCTGTATCATAATAGTTACCGTGTTATCAGTCGCGTGGTTTCAATTAGCTCATTGTCTGCCTCTTTCTCTCGGGTACCTATTTCATTCTCCACTTCCTGCAGTATTTCTCTCTTTACTGATGTCGTTGCATATAGGGGTAAAACAAATGATATTTATCGCAAAATAGCCCTGATGAAGGCCAAAAAAATAAACCGAAACGTAGACCAAAACATTAGCTTTTCATTCTTGAAGACCTAATAAAACCTAACTCCAAGACGCTAATGAAAATTAAAAATTGAGGTCAAAAGAAAGGAAAAAACTGAACTTATCTAATCAGTCATGGCTTTGAACAAAAAACTCCATTATGGTACATTGGTACAGGGGTTACTCTCTCACCTAACTCAATTCATCTGGCCAATATGCCTCATAATGTGGCCAATTAAGTAATTAAGTCTTCCCATAAAGGTTTTTAGATGACTATGAAGGACACTGCCGATGATGTTCATGCCTTTGAACAATTGTGAATAGATCTTTAGGAGCGACACGGAGAACATCGTCTTAGTGCCCCACTTTATTTCCATGTTCGACAGAAGCGATAAATTATAGGGATGTGCGAGTAGCTCTTTTTTTATCTCGAGTCGAGTTGGAAACCGCTCGCGAGTATCGAGTCGAGTCAAGTATGATAATTTCTAGACCAGGCAATACAACAATCTATGCTCCGATATGTTCTCATTTCTCTAATCTCATTGTGAAATTTCTATTCTAAATGCTTAGTTTGATGAGAAAGGGAAAATATAATGATGAACATTGATGGTACTCGTGTAGAGAATTAGGAGATAAATGAAAATTGATGAGTCTTCAACAGTTCGATCGGCACGATTGAAATGAATTAACCACTGGATATATACATACACATAAGTAATATATTTATCCAAACGACTCGACTCGACAATCGTAATGCTACTCGAACACTCCAGCAGAGTACCAACTACTCGACTCGACTCAAATTTTCGAGTACTCGCACATCCCTAATAAATTAAGAGAGATATTTTGTCCAACGGGTAGATATGGGATTGCGTTTTTACCCAGAAACATAATGGACTTAAATAAATAAGGTGGTCGTAATTTTGTTTGAGCGTTTGCTTTTTATGTGTAGAGTTTTGGTTTCCCAACACCCCCTGCCACACGGGTTTTTAGGCGGCTTGCGGGGTAGTATATAGATATATCATAGTAGTGACCGTGTTGTCAGTCGCGTCGTTTTCAGTTGGCTCATTGTCTGCCTCCTTCACTCTGGTATTCCATTCCCCTCTTCATGCCTTCTCCTCTTTTCAGTCATTTCCCTCCCCTCCGTGAATCCACGAGATATTCTCCCTCGCCTTTCAACTGTTCCCCCTACTTACTCCTTCCCCTTCTCCGGTAGCCGTCCCCTCACGAATTGAAGATGGGGAGAGAGGGTTGAAGCACGAAAGAGGTGGTTTTCGTCTCGACATGAGGTAAGGAACGAGGCAAAAGAGCGTAAAAAAGATTTCTCGAGACTTTCCCTCTTCTTCCCCATTTTTTTCGGGAAAGAGAAAGAACTAAAAGGAAGGCCAAGAAGTTGGGGACGAAGGTAATCGTGAAAAGGTTTCTCAAGGGTCCTCCCCGGTAATCTTTCTGATTTTATTTATTTCAGCATTTCTAAATCTCTCTCTCTCTCTCCCTCTTTTTCCTCCTTTCCTTCTCTTTACCTCCCAGTATTTAATTCCCATTCTCGGTGTTGAGAAAGGATCTGTTAGTGGGTCTCTCGTGAAGGATTCGCGGAAGCGTCTTCGTCGAGGAAAAGGTTGAAATGGATAAAAAGAAGTTGGGTGTGAAACCCTGTTGCTGTTTTTCCTCTCATGCTAGTAGCAGCCTCTTTGTCGAGGTCACTTGCTCGAGAGGCGGGATTTTTATCTCCTGTGAAAATTGATTCCGTTCCGTTGATTAATTGTGGATTTGTCATTATCTAATTCTAGATCAGTATTTCTAGACGCGGGTGTGTTGTATGCTTAGTCCATGCTCTATTGTACCCAGTATTTAGGGATTAGGTGCGAAAAGTAATTCCGCGAAGTTGAAACGTTTTCCTATGCTATAACACGAATAGTGAGCACAATGCAAGTAATGTTGTCGAAGACAGTAAGGATTAGTGGCGTTTAACTCATTATCCTGTAAAAATAGGAAATATTTCAGCTAAAAACATCTCGCCATCTCAGGTTTATGAGCATAATCTAATTATAATGAATTTAATAAAATGATTTTGGCCTGACTTGGTGGAATGAGGAGATATTATCGGTAGATAAAAAAACTATACAATTCCACAAACTTTATGATTCTGTCGTCTAGTTTCGACGGCTATAGTGCCATACTCAAGACAAACTAATTATAATGGCGAGTATCTAAGGTACCCTTAATAAATATCTATGACTAGTTTTGACTCATTTGAACCTGCTATGTGCAATTATGCTTTATTTTGCCTACATTTTGCAGTCTGAGGGAGCCAGCATTGTATTTCATAATCGCATTTTTTCTCACTGGGGAAATTTTTTTAAAACTCTTTTATCTACAATGAGTATACTTAGTGATATTTATCCCTTGTAAATATTTAATAAAGAATTATTTTCTTAAATAAGCACGTAAAAGTAATTTTAATGAACGATTGCGTTTTATTTCGAAGTTTGCAGCGTAAACATCGGTGAAATTCATATTTATTGCCGTGCGATAATATTACCCTGGCCCGGGAATTGAACCGCAGACTTTTGATTTTTAGTTGTAAATTATTTGCATAAAATATATGAATATTAAAAAAAGATATTTAAATACTTCACTAAAAGTAGAACTATAATTGATTATTTTAGTTTTGCTCATATAATTCGCAACTCATGCTATACAAGACAATGCATAAAGCATAGGAATGTGAAGAATTAATATTTGATATGTTAACAGGATAGAGCATAAGAAAAAGTGGAAGGAATCGTTAACTACCCTAAAGGATGAACTGGGAGAATTACTCCACTTTTACAGTGATTATATTTGCAACCGCTCGTGATTCCCGGGCTGCACGCTAGGCTTAGACTACTTCTGAAGTCGAGAACGAAATGCTTCCAGTGTAAAATTTTGGAGCCGCTCGGTAATCCCAGGTACAATCGAGCCAATATAAACGACGCTGGAGAACGGATTAGTCGTGGAATTTTGTTTCTACCAAGGACGGTAAAAGGTCACAACAAAATTGGGCTTAGTAAAAAAAAATAACATAATGGAATTTTCCGTGTCCACAGATGTTGTCCTAGAACCCCTTTCCATTGAGCTGCTTAACACACGGTCATCGAGTGGCTTTTCTGAGTATCTTGTAGTTTTAGATGTGTACTGTGCTCGCGTCCCGTTGGGGATATAATACCAAAAACCGTCTGTGGAATGGGAAACATCGCTGCTCAGTTTTGGCGATGATAGGGAATAAAAAGTGGCCTCTTGTGTTGTTAATGCCACGACTCGACCGTATTCCTTTAATGGCTGCTGGGGATAGGGGTCGCCGCTCTAAGTAATTGACTCCCTCTCTCGCGATGCCCACCGAAGATCGAAAGCGTCCTCGTTGCGGTGGGAAGCGACAAATGAAACGCGTCGACAAACTGTCCGCAGGACGTAAGCCCTCCAGTTTATTTTTCTCCTTAAAAAAAAAGGCACCCGCCATGAAGCATCACATTTTGTCCGCTCTTCATTCCTCCTCCATTTTGCTTTTCCCGTCCAATCCCTCTTGTCATCATTAGAATCCCTACGAGTGATTACTAACTCTACACAGTGGATCGTTGGTGGAGAGAACGCCAGAGAACACATCAAAGAATTACCCTGGATTTGGCTGTACAATAATTGGGAATTAATCCAAAATCGAAACCATGTTATTAATACCAATATTAACTGAAATATAACGCTAGAAAATATTTCTAAGTTTTGGAATTACAAGAACTTCATTTGAATGCTAATACCTCTTCTTCCAGAAGCGCACAGAGATAAAATTTCTTTTTACAAGAAAAAGTACTAACCAATCAAGTTTAAACAAACATGTTACTGGATTCTAAAAAAGACAGGCCTTCCAAACCACAGAAAAGCTGGCGGAATGAGGCTGGAGATGGGAGTTGGGTTTACTTTTATTCGTAAATATCAGATATGTGTTACACCCTAAAGCGATTACACAAAGTTCTCTCCCGCGTTTCACTGAACTATTGTAAACATGTGTCTCGACTACTGCTGTTAATGCAGCCAGCACAAAAATAATGTCAATTTAGGATTTTTTCCCCATTAACGTCCATGAGAATGAAGTGTGGTCCCTAGACTGAGAAAGGTGGGTTACCAGTGGGCAGTGGGTAGGTAGATACAATCTGAGCTGGTTTGAAGGGATGGTCAAATGTAAAAGTACGCATACATTAGAAAATGTCTCCAAAGTTTTGTGTTAAAAATATTTTATTTTAATTCTGGCACCTTTTCTTCTAGAATGTTCCTAATCGTGTAAAAAATGAAACTTCTAACTGTAAAAAAGGTACAAAGCGATTTAAGCAAAGATATTACTGGATAGAGTGAACCAGCGTTGCTCTTGTTCAATGGATTGTCGATGAGTTTAATTTGTGAAAATTCATTGTAATAATGTAGAAAAACAGCATAAGTTTACACACCAAAAAGAAATATCTTGAAAAATATAACGTCTCTTGAAAATGATGTATAACCGACGGAACGGTTGAGTTAATGAATACATATAGAAAATTACTACGGCTGTTTGTTCCTTAGGGAGCGAGATGACTTGTATGACACATAGGACAAAGTACGTTAGTAAGTTGATGGTAATGAAGTTCAAGGAACCTGAATTGAAGTGGAGCCATGTAGTCAATGTTTTCACGTTGACTAGCGCCTGGGAGTGCAGGTCTTTAAGAAGGAAATGCAAATGTTTTGGCTAACGTTTCGTTATATTTGTTGCTCTTGTTGATCTTACACCGCTGCACTCTGCAGGCGCTCTAACACTCAAATATACATTCCCACACCTGAAGGGTTAATATTTTATTCATATTTGAGTGTAAAAAAGTGAAAATAAGCCCGAATGGTCGTGAGGAAAGGTTTTGAATCCGTTTCCTTGGGAGGAGAGCGAGAAGGGACGTTGCGTGTGGGAGATAGCGCGGGTCCTCCGGAATTCCTTGTGACGCATAAATCAGCGAGCGAGGCTCCGTATCCGTTTCCAGGTGTCACTCTGCAGCGTTCTCTCGCATCGAGATCCTTGCGCCCCCGTCGCCCAGGCGAAAATTTTCACGCTCCTCTTTAATGCCATCTCATAAATACATTTTGGGTTTGAACTGTCAGCTGTTACTGCACGGCGCACAAATTGATAACTAGTAACTGCTAAAAGTGCACAAATTCAACACCGAAAACATTGTTGATGCCAATATTAGCCGAAAATGAAAAGAGGAAAAAGTGAGTGAGCGTTTGCCTTAAAAATATTGTATTTGCATTACGATTCATAGTGAATGACATCTTGGCTGAGCAATTAACGGAAACGAATCCAGAATCGAAAAAATATGTTAAAACATAAAAATAACTAGAAAGCGAGAGTTAACTTAAGCCTTAAAAAGATTTTATTTGAGTTCAGATACCTATTCAATGAAAGATTTAACCTTAAAAATATTTTATTAGACTTCTGATACCTCTTCCAAGATGTCTTGGTTGTGCAGTAACTATAAATGAATCTAGCATCTGAAATATATTTTTAGTATTCATAGTTACTGAAAGTAAAAATTTGTGTTTGTTTTTACCTTTAAAATATTTTATTTTAATTCTTTTGCATATTCAATGGCATAATGGTAGCACCTAACCTAACTAGTACCTAACTAGAAAAGAATCCAATATCGAAAAAATATTATTAATAAAAAATTTATTGAGAATGAAAAATGGAAAATGTACGAAAGCTTTCGCCTGAAAGATTTTATATTAATTCTCATGCATCTTCAATGACATCTTGGCTGTGCATTAACTGAAAACGAATCCAGCATTAATTATGTTGATGCCAGATTAACTGAAATGAAAATTGGATAATATGTGTAACTTTTAGTCTTTTAGAAAAGATTTCATACGAATTCTGATGATTTTTTCTTCTTGGAGATTCCTATGCGTTATAGAAATAAACTTTAAAGTTGGAAAAGAAAAAAAACTGATCCAATTTAAACTAAATATTAGACGAATGAGCGAACCAGTTTTCTAATATACATCGATAAAGTGGGAGGGAGAAGGAGCTGCAGCTGCTAAAACTGGATGGTGGAATGCGGTAGAAATGCACGCTATGATAAAATATAACGGAATTATGCTCGTCGATTGTTCTAATATGAGATTTAAAATAGTTCCAAAGATTAATTGCTGCCATCATTGGAGTCCTTCCAGTGAAAACATGGAGGGAATAAAGTAATGAGTAATGTGAGGATTATAATGTCTTCGTGGAATTATTGTGTAAAGGAAGAAATTGCGGCAGAAGATTGTGCAGCAAATACAGTCTGTGAATTTGAGTTCGAAATTTTTTAAGTCATTTCACTTACTTTATCGATTATTTGTTTATATCCGAACTATCTAAAGCCAACAATCTTAAAATGAGTCATTAGTCACTCAAATTTGAACTGTCACAACCTCTTCTTCTCGCAGCATACCTATGGTCATGCCGTTACGGTGAAAATTGTTTATGAATATGCTCGTGGATTTCAATATTGGAATAATTTTTAAGTCTAAATTGAAAAGTGTGTGGGAAATTCCCCAGAAGTTATTATCTGTAGGGACGTACCTCAGCAAATTAATTCTTCCTGTATTTGATTTTAGTTCAATGTTCTTTTTGCTTTTACCTTTTAATAGTGAATGCGTATGTATATTGTTACTTGTGTGATTTTCAGATTCATACTGAAAAGCATGATAAAATCTCTCAGAAGTTAAAGTCACAACTCAGATATGAAACGACACAGGAGCTATTTATCAGATCTCAATAGATTTCCGTCTCCATTTCCCCCTCACGGTATCCAGGACGAGAGATGTTTTTCCGCACATTCATATTTCCTGGAAATTTTTCCTGGAAGACTGAGTCGTTCTTGGAATTCTCAGTCCGTAGCACAAGTTCCTCATTTCATCTTTTCGTTGCTCTTTCATTTTGCCACTCTTAAATCAATCCTTATTTTCGCACGAGGGTACATTTCCGGGTCATTTTTATGGCAACGTTTCGTCAACTTTGCTGTAGGTGTCCTCAGGCCAGGCTGAAGTTTCTTGAAGTGTCTTCAGCGCATGGATGGCAAGTGAAACGAAACGAAAATGTTTCGTTTCGACCTGGAGCGAAACGAAATTACGAGGCCTGGGTTTAGTTTCGTTCCCGCACGAAATTAAAATCACCAAGGAGTTTAGTTTCCACCCGGGACGAAACTTTACTCCTAGGAACGAAAATAAATTAATCGATACTCCGTTGCTCAAAGTTCAATCCCAGAAGTTGAGTGGAGGGGGATAAGAGGGAATAGTTTCGACCCATTACATTTGACGTGCGTGTAGAGAGGTTAAAATATTGAGCTTAAAAATCGAATGGCTAGTTTGCGTTCACCGTTCTCCTGTTAGTGGTAATAATATGCCTCATGCATCTAATGGCGGTAGGCCGAACCCCTACTTCATTCAACCATACTTCGTACTAGGTGTGTGGGTCGAAAGTAAACTGTTCAATGGTGAAGCACGAGATCCCTCCGGTGCGAAAAATTTTGTGTTTCGTTTTGTCCCAGATTTTTAGTTTAGTTTCGACCCGAAGTACTTCTGAATCTGATTTCGTTTCAACCCTGAGTTTAACACCCCAGGTTTAAGTTTTTCCTTTCGTTTCTACATTTCGCACCTGGGAACGAAACTATTGAAATTTAACTGGTTTTATTTTCGTTTTGTTTCACTTGCCATCCCTGCTTAAGCCTGGCCTGAGGATACCTACAGTACAGCAGGTGAAACGTTGCCATCAAAATATTATATCGCTGCAGACGGAACCTTGAAATCTACTCTACTGCAAACATGAACGCCACTTTAGGAAGTGAAGAATTCATCACCCGAATCAAACCTCACACATGTACTGAGTCTGAGTTACATTCGCAAATGATGCTTTCGGGTTAAAAGTTGGAAGTCATGCCCATCCTCATTTTCATCTTCGTTTTTGTTGCACTGCTGAGAGAAGTTGTGTGAATATTCACGTATTAGTTTGGGTGGTAGTCCAAGGAAAATTTCTTTGAATGAAAAATTTTCACGATGAATTGACCGATCGGACTCATGGCTTCTGGTGATGTATCTTTGTTGCCATGGCAGTTTTAAATTTTCAGTGCGAAGAGGACAAATATCTTTCTCACCGCAAGTTGAGCAGAAAGAAACGATTTGTAGATCTCGATGCGACAGATCTTGGCGCTGTCCCATCCCGTCGTATTTAAAATGCTTTCCTAAGGGCCCAGGTGTTGGTTTCCGGCAGGGGATTGCTTGCCATTTGGCGATGGGACCGGAGACAGCCTTGTCACTCCATCCTAATTTTCGCCGCTGACAGGGCGCAAAAGGGACATTTAAAAAAAAATGCGAGCGAGAGAAATAAGCTCTCAGTTTTCCTTCAGAAAATCCGCGACGTTTTAAAAGTGAGAAAATGTGAGGAAAGGTGCTCGTAGGGGGATCAATCAAGCTGCTTTGCGCAGGAAACTTGACAGTTGTTCTGGCCACTTACGTTTTTAGTCTGAATGAGGAAATATTGCCTTACCTTGAACGTAGACGGTAGTACGAGTTAGAAATACATTTTGAATCGAGGCTTCTTGTTTTAACACTGGAAGGAACGGGGTTGTATGGCTACCTAGGAAGGTCATTACCACTGATTTAGACGGCTGTTAATTATTTATAATGTTCCTTCGTTTATGTTTACATCGATTGATAAAATCAAACCTTTTCCTTTGTTTATCAATAAAAATGATCATTTTTTTTTTACTATTTTACATTAACAAGTTTAAAATTAACAGCGGTCACGTCGTTCCTGCTTCCCCTAACCTGACCTACCATTCGTTACTGGGTATGGCAGATATGATGCCAATTTCCATTCAAAAATGTAATACGGAAGGTAAAAGAGCATAAATGTGGAAAACAGCCAAGTTTGCCAGACAAGGAAATGACCGAAAGTGGAATACAGTTGTGATTTCCCGGATAACACTCGATATCGCTAGAAATAAAACAAAAACGTTTAAGCCGTCATTTTGACGGCTGTTGGTCTTTTAAGGTAGGCAAGTGGTATAACTCAATTACTATGTTAAAAAATTAAATAATGTTTTAGCAGCATAAGTATCATAAAAAATAAAGTAAAAGAAGGATAAACCACAAAAAATATACGAGGCAGTGTGATTAAGTAGATTTTACCGGTCAAATGAGGGTTCAGGTCCTTCTAGTGTTATCAGAGGTTTCTGTTGGTTGATAGTTGCTACGTTTAAGGAATTAAATCGTTTATTTATAACCCTCAATAAAAAACATAAACATCACGTAAGAAAGTCGTTTAAATTTAATTTTTCAATGACCATAACGTGTGCTGAGCAGTGGCGTAACCAGAGGTGAGGTGTCTCCGGGTTACAATCCCTCCCTTGAGCCTTTAAGAGAGGCACCAAATACGAGTAAGATAGCCTCAATAAAAATACTCGTAAAAATTACTGTTTTTGAGTCCCTAAAAATCATGTTTTCAGCATCAAAATCCCGAAATATTCTGGGAGAGGACCCCCTATGCCCTGGGTTGTTTTCCATATACCCCGAAAAGGCCCCGGAATCTCCATCAAACGCCCCCCATTTTAAACTCCTAGCTACGCCACTATGCTAAGGGTATCGATATTGTATCGATGGTTTTGCAAGCATACCTATATTTTTCTGTTATCAGTTTTTACGTGTGAAATTATGGGTACTAGTAGATTCATTTCAATTTTGGTTTTTGTAATTATTTTGGGCATAAATTCATAAAGGATGGCAATGTAAGCCTACTCAATGTGTCTCGTAATAAACCCTGCTACCGGAATTAATTGGACTTCCATGAATAAACCCGGTAGGAAAATTTATGGATCTATGCTTTTCGAAATACAGTGTCTCGGTGTTGCGTGATATCCCGGCCCTTTGGAACACATTCCTGGTCATTGCTTTCCTCCTGGAGCAATGTGCAGATGACCGCATCTGATCGTAAAGTGGGAAGAGCGGAAAGCCCACTAAAGCCTCGGGCTTATGTTCAGAGGCTCATATTTGAGCCGGACGTTTTTGCCCGGGGTAACCTTATGCCAGTTCTTTTTAATGCTCGGGGGTAAAATCGGAACGGATCAGCATGGAGGGGGATTTTCAAATTTATTCTCTCGGAATTTGGATTTCATTCTTCTTTTTTTTTGCTTGCCCCCATGGAATGATTGGACCAAGGAGATCGCATAGAGGAGATCCGATAAAATGCCATAGAAGGCTGAATTCTGTTGCCATTTCGGTCATATTTTAATAGGTTTTCAGAAATGGCAGCGGCGCGGTGATGAGTGCAAGGCGATCCATTCACTCGGAATTTGGATTTCATTCTTATTTTTTTCCTATATTTTGCAGTGAAGTGTTTGTAATTGCGAGGAATAGTTGTGAACATCAATGAATGTGATAGATCACATCATGGAATGTGTGTAAATTCAGGTTAATACCCCAAATTTTACCTTATTACCCCGTGAAATTCAGATCAATTCGTCCGTCAGCGACGCGAGTGGCGACTTTTGAAAACCAATTTAAATGCGAGGTGGGTGGCAACGCGTTTTGAGGCACACTTGAGGATCCTCTATTTTAATATTCGTGGATTGAACGATCCTGATTTTCTACGGTGAGTTGATGTCTGTGGAAAGTATCCGCGTCGCGTGTAAATATTCGCTCTCTGCCACTGAGTTATAGAGATTTCTGGGGCTCGCATCCAAAATATTAAGGCATAAAAATACTCCCACATCATCCTATAAGCTGACGCGGAATGCGTCCATTCGTATTGTTAAGGCCTGGTGGGAGGGAGACGCATATAAAACGGTCGAAGCATGAGGGGTGGTCCAAATGCCGGGAATTTAATTCTACCCGCTGGCCGCGTTCGACGAGAATTCATAAGCCTGTCTCTTTCCTAAGGGTCCCTTTTTGGCCTTTGCCGGGTTGTAAAGGCTTCGTGGAAATTAAAATACAAGCCAATTCAAATTCTCCGAGTCTTTATATTTCAGCCCTTCTTGGAAGTCATTTCCGAAAGGTCTCAAAATATGCAGTAAATCCTCTTGGCACCGAAAATTAAGGTATGCTAAGCTCAAAGTCGGGACAGGAGAAAGAAAAATACACGAGGGAGAATAAAAGCATGATTTTTAATATTTTTCCCTTATTATGACTACTTACCTTCTTATGACCCTTAATATGAAATTATTATGTTACTAATAATTTTATAATATACATGTATATATTTTTAAATTGTTGGTTAAGTGTCTTGGATTATTGGTGTTCATACTTCTCCTTTTATCGAAGACATTAATCAATAATAAACGTAGAGGTCAAAAGAAGGAAAAGAACTCAATTTATTTTTTTGATGTTATGAAAAACATATGGCGACCGTGTAATGGTTCCCTGCCTTCAATACTTTAATGAATCCTTGGTTTTTACTACTTTAATGCAAAAAATATTCCTGTTTAGGATGTTAGACGGACAATGAAATATTATGACGACGAAAGCCTTAATTGGGTCTCCTAGTAGTTTTCAAAACAACGAAATTTTTACCTAGTCCCTCTTTGGTGTGTCTTAGGGTATCCTTAGGGAATCATAACTGTTTTTTCAAAAGAATGTTGGAAATAACATGTTTTCTATAATTGAGTAAGAGAAGGATAAATTGGATCAAATGTAATGCGGTGTAGCACGTGTTTCACATACTTTTCCTCTTTTCCGAGCTCTTGCGAGCGAAAACGCCAGAAGTCTTCTGTTCTGAACCTCGCTATCCGTCGTAATATTGTGCTCTTCGAAATTGATGGTAACAAATATGTCATCCTTGCCGCAAAATAGGCACAAAAGTAGGTGTAAGGTCCTAAATTATCTAGATCTCGTCGACATAATGTTGGAAGGAATGTTTCTATACGAACGTCGATACATATTAATCACATTGCTGGCTCAAATATCATTCATGGTTACTTTGTGATTGCATAAATTAATTTTTAGCAAATACTTAATTTAGCTTAAAACGTCATTATTATGAATTTTCTTAGTTTATGGCTTCTCAGCCGAGCCAAAGTACCTTGTAAAATAGTTTTTTTAATAACAGTTAATGTGCCCTTCTATTAATTAATTACACATTTCCCGTGTTCTGATTGTATTAAAAATATTTAGCCTGGAAAAGAAATTCTAAATGGGCTTGGTAATCAAAATATGATTAAAAATACATATGATAGGAATGTATTTTAAATTTTTTAAGCGCAAAAGCGACTTTTTGGTAAAAAAAGATGATGATACATTTATCATGATTTTTTCAACAAAACCCTGAAACACTTAAGTATATTTCGATGCATTATAGTAACATCGATTCGATATATTTGTTGATTAGGCCAATGATATCTCTAAATTCTTTCAAGAACCTACCTGTAAAATAATTTTACCTCACTAATAATAGTATAGTAAGGTAACAATAGCCTAATAAAATGATCATTTCTGTGAATCATCATCAGGGAAACTCAAGTAGATATGTTTGCAAGTAGTTTTGTAAATATTAAGGTGGGCTAATTATATTTACCAATTCAGTATAAACTTTTAGATCTCATGTTGAAAAATTATTGCCAATACCGCTGTCGGCTTATCTCCATGGTCGGTCTATCTGTGGTAGAAATGCAGAGAGAAAGATTAGAGAATTCCCTTTTGTCCTTGCCTCTTCGTGAGGTCTTGCAGTATATGATGTAGGTGGATGTAAATGGAATGTAGTCGGTCTCAATTCCACCACGGAAGTTAACGAGGCCCGTCCGTCTTAGGAAGAGGAAGGAACGGAAAAATAGGAGATTGGCATCTAGGAAACCATTTCCACCCCTACCCAATTTTTTCCCTTTCATCTTCCCGGGAGAGAGAAACCCCCGTTCCGCCCCCAATTCGCAGAGAACTTCTCCCGGCGTGAGAAATCCTTTTCCACAATATCCTGCTTCACCAACTCTCATTTTCTGTTCAATTCTACCTGTAGAGGAGGCAGTTTCAAGGAAAAAACTATATCATATCCACGAAATTTTCAAAATATGATCTTCGAACTGTGCCTTATCACATATTGCAACGAAAATAAGTATTATGTGAGGAATACTCTAATATCTTTTGAAAGGAATTCTATGCTCTCTCTCTTCATTTCTTCAGCAGATAGGTTAACCGAGGAGATAAGCCGATCACGGGATTGGTAATTGGTAATTCCCTGATGGATATTCAAACAAGTGATAATTTTATAAGACTATTATTACCTCACCATATCATTAGTGCGATTAAGAAAGCTCAATTCTCTCTCTGGAATGACCAAAGTATTTCATATCCACGAAATTTTCTATTTACTTTTTTTTACAGGTTATATTAGCGGTACTCTCAAAGCTAAGCACTTATAAAAATAATTTGGAAAATTTGATCCTCATATTTTTAACTCAATACTTCTTACAGCTATTTGAGCCGACCATATCCATTTTGTAAAGTTATACTGTCATTTTACTCCGATTACAGAATTTATTACCAAATGAATCAAAACGTGGGGCGGAGACGAGCCTGTTTTATTTTTCCACTTCATCTTCCCGCGAGAGAGAACCTACCCCTCCACCCCCAACTCTCAGAGAACTTCTCCCGGCTTGAGGAATCCTTTTACAATCCACCCTTTTTCGCATACACCCATTCTCCGCCCCCCTCTTTCTTGTAAGGAGGTTTGTGCGAGTAATACAGTATTTCATACAGTTTTCCAAAATATGGTCTTCGAACCTTGTTTCATCGCCTGCTGCAACAAAAATATTGCGCTTTTACTAGTACTTTTTGTAATTTTATTTCCGAATTTTCCATTTGAAAATGTCCTTTTAAAAAGTGGCTATACCTTAAGTACTTCTCTAAGAGGGAACATAATCACAGATACATTAGTATTATATTTTTTATCATTTTTTTATGGCCTAACCCAGGTTTCGACACTATACACTCTGTCATTCCCTTTGAGAATACAGTTCAGGAACATACAACAATGTATATAATATTAGCGTACATATGATTATGCTTCCTGCTACAAAGTTCCACGAAGTATCACCATCCACTCTTAAAGACTTCTCTTAGCTTAAAATATATTTAATCCAGCCGGAATATGACATTTTGAAGAAAAGCTGATGACATTTTAATGTTACCTCAAGGATCACGATAAAAATAAAATAGAGGCTCTTCTTCGGCCTACTTTTTCAGTTATTAGGTAATAAATTCTGTAATTATAGTAAAATCACGGTAGTGAATTAAAGTGGCTCTATTGTCGGGTAAAATAGCTGGAAATTGTATTGAGTTGAAAATATATGAGAATGGAATTTTCCGCATTAATTGTACCTAAATTTTAATGTTTAGCTCGATGGCTCTCGTCTAAGATGGCAGGACTTAAAAAAATAAATGATGCGAAAGGTATTTGTTTAGGAACGCTCAATCGCTAACATGCCTCCTCAACCCGTAATAACCCAATGTTGCTTGTAAGTAACATCAAAACTGTATACATTTTCAGATCCACCCAGGAAAGATTTAAACCACGAGTACTTTTGTGCTGTAAATTTTAATTGCGAAATATGTAGCTGCTACAATAATTGTGATTGAGTAGAAAATGTTCACTTTTTTAAAATGAGAAGTCTTAACATATAATTTCTCCCAGAAGCAGCTCTGGGTTAGTGGGGTTAACATGCACAGTTTCACCCCTATGGCTGTTTCTCTTGCCTCCTGATAAACCCATCCCCCCTTTAGGCTTTGCCCCTTTCCCCTTATCTGGCGCAAAATCCGCCTCAAACCAACGCACTCAGTCTCCGAGCGGCGCTCAGCAGCGCCACAGGACCTCCGGCGGCCGAGAGCTGTATCGACCCGCACCGGACTCAGTATTGTTGGACGGAGGAGGGGCGGCGGGAAGCGTGGAAGGGGGTGATAAGGGTGGGGGAAGAACACCCCTACGAGCATACCCACGCAGAAACATGCTCTCGCTCCGAGCAGAGAGACTTGACAGGCGTACACACAAGAATGTGCGTGCACTTAGCGGTGGGGATATGTACACATAAATACATATATGGATTCGAATGAATGTTGAGGCTTATAGGGTCCTATCTTTGCCTCAAAAAGCACCTATATCTTCCTCCCTCGTCATCTCCCCTACATTTCTTCTTCTTACTAGAAGCCCTGGAGCAAATACCTGATTTTAGTCCCTTGTGCCGCTCTGTTCCCGATGCTGGCCGTTTAAGGTTGGTAGCGTTCCCCTCTCATGGTCTTAGCTTCGAATCCCGCTTCATCGTCACCAACCCACTCAACTCTCCTTTCTGCTACTCTTTTAATATTTTGATTTTTATTTAGTCGGCCTCGGTGGCGGCGGGAAAAAGTCCTTGCCTGTCTTACAAGAGGTCACGGGCTCGAGTCCCGTCTGAGTAGGCTACCCTTATCAAGGGCATGGATGTTCGAGAATGTTTGATTGTGAAGCAATAAACTCCGATGTAAAAAGCCAATCGTGTTGTTTTTGGTGGTACAAGAATGAATAATAATTAAAAAAAATAATATTTCCATTCACTTTCTTCGCCGCATATTCTATTGCAAGTGTTCCATAATTTTCCGCTGCCTTTCTTAATCCCAACTTCTCCGCGATGCTTGTCTTCACTATATCATTATGTCTCTCGATATCGTTGAAAATTTCATCTTTTCTTATCGTTTAGGGAAAATTTCTCTTTCCACCCAGTCTTATTAGGATTTCCTCGCAACTGCCTCGTTCTAATCGTTTGATCATCATCATGCGTTTATTTTAAAGACTCAAGGTACTCGGACGGGTGAAATTGAGTTTTGAAAATTGAGACATCAGCAGAACTCAATTACATATGCAGGGATTTAAATTGTCCTACTTCATGCCGTTACTATTACTAAATTATCGACGCATATGTACACACCCTCCGGCTTTAAACTTTGCAAACAATTGTCAGATTGTGCCTAGCATGAAAAAATTGAAAAGCCAGTTATTGAGCCTCCCTTAAACGAAGCTAATCGATTTAATATGTAATAATAATAAAATTGTGTAACAAAATTTGTATTATTATGCAGTATTTATGTAATTGGTTCTTTATGTAGCTGCCGACACCTTAAAATTGCTAATTAATTCAGTCACAAAATACCATATGTGATAAAGACTCTCATTTGATGTGAATTCTAGCATTATTCGTATTTAAAATCGATAGAATTGTCAATAGTAACAAATGTGGATCAAATTTAATGCTGATTTCTCATTTGAGTCTACGTCCATAGGTTTTACATAATTGAAAATTGCATACTTATAAATTATCCACATGAAAATGATAAAGTTAATACATATATATTATTTCCTTATATAATTCGTTAGCAGTTTCTTTTAAAATACACTACTCATAGGAGGTTATAAATTGGATATTAATTAATGTATGCAGTGAGTAAGAATGCTCCTCAGTCTTACGAATTAAGATTAGTTCATCGGTTGCCTTTAAACTAAGTATGAAAGAACTTGCTTCGGTAAACTGACACTGAGTCCATTACGATGAAATCAAGTATTTTGCTTTAACTTTCAACTCTTTTTGTTGTTTGAATATGTAAGAGTTAGTTTAATCTTCCAGGAAATGAGTTTCACAGAGTAGCTGACATTTCCCTCCGAGTAAACTCGCTCTTATGGCTCGTATTTATTTAGAATGGGAGAGTTTCAAGTCGTAAATGTAATCAAATTTTCCATTTATAATTAAACGTTTTTGAACTTGCATATTTCAGTCCAAAGAAAACATTTGCTTACGCCCATCACTATATTATTTTCGGTATTTCCTGTGCTTAATATTTAATAGGTTGCAAACCTATTTTCGTTGGCAGTTTAAAAAATATACACTAAAGATGGAATATTATAAAGAGGTTGTTACCTAATGTATCACATTGAATAAGAATGCTCTTTAGGCTCACTAATGAAGACATTTATTACCCTTAAACTGAGTGTAAAAATACTTCATGTAAAATACGAGATGATTGAGCGTATGAAATTAGCGTGTGAAATATGTTTATAAGACACACTTTTGTAAAAATCAAATGCCCGAGGCGGTGGCATTAAGCTAATATTGGCGATTTTGAGTTTATTTCAATAAAACTTGAATTAAAATGACCATGTGGCTATTAAAATGAATTCAATGACTGCAAACCATTTCTGATTTTGAAAAGGTGTATTTGTGCTTCCTAATTTCCTCTATGAAACATAATGTACTAGTTAATTTCCAGCTGGGCGAATCGATATAGTATCTTTCATGTAGGTTTCCAATTTTTTTGTAATTTCCTCAATTTATGCGAACGTTGGTAGTGGCTTCTCATGAAAGCCAGTCTATCTATCAAAATTTTTAGAAACTTTTGCAATTGACTCTGCTATTTAGCTGGAAATTGGTTATTTTTCACCTCGTAATATAGTTATCATAAAAAAATGCTATACTCTTTGTAAACTTCTATCCAAGACATAGACATCCGGCATATGGAGATTCCTCTTTGACCTAGTCTAGGCTGGTCTGTCTTAGCTTGCTTCAGCCAGTATATTCATCGTAAGGCACTTCAATTGAAATGCCTTCAATTGAAGTGCCTTCAGCTTTCTGGTATGTTTGTGTCATATCAGCAGGCTTCATTAGTCTGAAATAGAGATGCTGCGTCAATTACTACCTATTTTGATATAAGGAGGTATTTTCGTTAATAACACTGTATATGTATGCTAAGGAGGTATTATTCTTAACATGCGAGCTGGGGAGTTAAAGCAAGATACTAGGTGTACTCCCTCTCACCAGTGGCTTCCGAGATGTATCACGCATTTCCCGTACTCCAAATATCCCGTAATCTTTTGCTTCAACGTTGATTAGTGTCTTGGAGTGAAGGTATTTAAAAATTAAGTACAACATTTTTGACCAAAATTTTGGTATATTTTACAGCTTCATCTGGACTTTTTGCAATGAACAAATTTACAAATGTGTTTTTCATTGAACAAAGGTTTTTTTAAATTAAAAAATCATATTCATTGCACCAAAGTCCTGATTGTATATCCAGGAATGAATAGATATCATTGATAAATGGATCATCACGGTATATTAATGTACCGAAACGTTGGCGGAAATTTTGCATTTAATTCTTAAAGAGCAGTAATCAACATTAAAAATTAAAATCAAGAAAAGATAAATAGACTAAACTTATGCTTCAATTATACTAAATATTTATTAGAGAAGCTAGAGAATTCATTTTTTTAATAAAAAAAAATATTTCCGTTTTCTTATAGCATACAAAAACATTTCGTTGTTTAGCTTTTGGTGGTACTTTTCGAAAGAGCCTTTCGTCACCCTTGGGTATGAAAAATACGGAGAGTGTATCCAAGGTACCCCAAGTTGCCCACTAATACTTCAATACTTTAAGAGGTATGGCGTTGTTTTTAAGGGAAAAGTACCTCCGAGGAATTATCAGAAGCAAAACTTTGTGATATTCTTGTACTGAGAAGCCCCACAAGGGTTTAAAAAAAGTGACAAGTAGGTACTTTTGGAAAAGATGAAGGGGCTCAGGTGGTCGTAGGTGTAGTAGCCCTGCATTGGAGGGGAAAGTTCTTTATCGCTGGTAAGCCATTAAAGTCCTATTTTCTGGATCTCCTATGATTTTACCTGCAGCTGGAACAAAAGGCAGTTAAAGTTATAGATAGCCTTGTCCCACGTGTAAGATTTTTCATGCCATCCAGCTTGTGAGAAGTTTTACTTTTTTCTCCCGGGCTTTTGAAGCTCTTACCCATACGTACTTGCTACTCTCTACTTTAAACCAACGTTGTGAGTGTGAATATATGGTTTGAAATGTACAGACTTTAAATATACCTTTATAAAGAGCTGGAAACAGGTTTCATCCATTGAAGGTTTTTTTCTTATTTGCTGTTTCTTTACTACTTATTACAAACCTTCATATGAAGAATTTTCCCTATGAATATCATATATTCCTAGCTAGTATCGTGTTACTGGTCTATCTATCTGCGCTGTTCAATATTTTATAGTTATCTATGGTATACAATAATTATATTATCAAGATCCTAAATGAATCGAATTATTGTACCTGAAGCTAATTTATATTGGTCTGAAATGATAAAATAGTAACCTTATTCATTATTTACTGTCGCATTGCGAAAGGGGAAGCCTTATTGATAATCACCAGATTGATAGTCCAAGATGAAGGGGATTTTCGATTAAGATGAAATCGAAAATTGAAATAATAAAGCACTTTTATTTTATTTTGAATCTAATGAAGATAATAATAAGTCTTCTACTTATATTTTTTTGCTAAATATTTACGTATCATGTTGACGTGGTGATATATTGTTACATAGTTTGAGTGTAAAGAATGGAGGACTTAAGAGCAAAGAAGAAAAGAACTTTTAGGGCGTTTTTCGTATGATCCAAAAGAATATTCTATAATAGCTATTATATGCTAGATTTTAGTTTTGAATATCCTCCCGTCGGAAACGATATGCGTTTTTTGGTCAACGCCTTCCTTAATGGACATTCAGAGTACGGAAACATTGAAATATTCGTTCAAAATACTTTTCCTACGTTTTTTGCGAAAAAATATTTACTTATATTATGTACGTCTAATTTTTATTCACAACTTTTCTTCTGAATGCTTTGATTGTGACGGTAGAATATTTTTACTCTTCCCTCAGAAAATTTTCACTCGGTCATCTGTTAAGGTCTATTAGGTGGACAGTGATTGGAAATAATATGTATACTAGAATAAATTATAGTCGTAAATGCGTATAGGATTCGTAATGGATGAAAGCGATTGATTTGTGATCAAAACCTTATTTGAATCTGACTATACTAATTTGATTTACAGGGATATGAGATTCAACTCAACACAAATAAATACTAACGGCTCTGTTATATTATTATCCATTATATTATTCTGCTTTGTTTAGTTTATGGTCGTCTTAATTGGTATAGAAATGCGATTAAAATACGATATCCCTTGTAGATGCTGGAAAGATACTAAGTAAGCTTTCGAAAAACATGTGACCGCAAGTAGGGCTTGGGTTTGAATATTCTATTATAACCATTAATTATATTCTGAAATAATGTTTCAAGACCCTCGAATGGCAGGAAACATATATGTTGAATATTTTTATAATTAATGATTTTTTTTCAAGGCAATGGTTTGAAGATTCGGTGTAAAAAATTAATTGATTAGAGTATAATTATAAACTGAGTGCTTATGCTAATTAGATTTTCTAGGATTTGAAAATCAACACATCATTCGTAATTGTATAAACAAACAAGAAAATGTGGCTTTGTTTAAAATCTTTGACCGACCTTGCAAATATAGGGAGAAAAATTTAATACGATATCTCTTAAATAGGTACTAATTAAGTAAGCTTTCGAAAGAAATATGATCTTAAGGTGGGCTTTGACCTGAAGGTTCCATTGAAACCATTAATTATATATTCAAATAGTGTTTCATTCTACGTACACAAATTAGATTTACTGGGATTGGAGACTCGCAACCCATATCTAATTAATAGAAGTAATAAAATGCTGTGACCTTCGTCAAAGACGTTCGAAGATGATTCGAATACGTTGACTCTTGAATACGCATTCTACTCGACGCCTGTTTTAATTGACGACAGTGTTTTTTTTTTCAAACGCCATCATTAAACTCGCTTCGCAGTGCCTGCACATTCCAGGCTCAAGCGGATCCTGTTCTCTATCTCGGCGTAAGCGAAGATGCCCACGAAGGGATCAACACCAACCCTGGCACAACACGAGGAGCTGCTATCCGTAGCTCCTCGCAAGGCGCTACTCGCTTCGTCCTTGGGAGTTAATTGCTGGAATTGCGACTTCGCACGTCTCCTGGGAAACACAATTCCTGCTACGCGCTGCCTCCCTGGGGCATTCGCGTAAGAGCTTCTCCTTAGCTTCGCGAGGAATGCGAAAATTTAGATTCCCGCAACGCGCTATTCTCTTATTTTACGCCCATTTACCACTCTAACTTTCTTTCCAATTCGAGTAGTTATGAGAAATACCCAGTCACGCTAAATATTTTGAATTATTACAGCGGAAAATACTCTAAGTTCATTAAAACTTTAGGTTTAGCTGTGACCTGTATGGTATTAATAAACCGTAATTGACTCGCCCATCAGTGTCGAGGTAGTGCAGGTTTCATGTTTTTAGGATTTCAGGGGAGCGATCATAACTCATGAATAACATTTTTTGCAGTAAAATTTTAAGGTAAAGCCCATAATACCTAATCCCTTATACCAGTGCTGGGCACTTTTCTGTGTTTAGAATTTTTTAGTAACTTTACTAACACTTTTAAATCTAGTGTATTTTCTATGAGCTAACTCGTGTAAACAACAATAACATTAGCAATATAAAAGGAGATCAAATTCACATTGACGAAATATTACGTTGCACGTTGATGTACGGAGTTTCAAGAGAACGTGATGGTACAGCATTAGCACTCAAAGTGTTAAACACTGAAAGATCTTTTGGGATAACTGTCTCATTCAAAGCATAAAAAAGTACCAATTGCTCAGGAAATTTTTTTAATAAAATATTTGGTACATTTCCTCAAGTTGGGTACTTATTTCTTTCAATTATACATTCTTACTTTTGAATAATATGCTTATCCCTAGGTCTACCCGACATACATCCTAAAATGCCAACACATTGCTTATTTTCTTTCTTTACTACTCACTGGCAAATTTACTGAAGAGAAAGGAATGCTATCATCGTGTGGGAGGAATTCCTGGGTACAAAAGAGTTTTCTTGCTGCAGCTTTCTGGTGCCCTGATATCCCACGAACCTTTTTCTCGCGCACGAGAAAGGTGAGATCCTCTCGAAATGAATTGGAATTCCGAGTACCGTGAAGTGTGGGAAGTAGGTAGGCGAGAAGGAAAAAAAATGCTATGGGCTATGAAATGCTTCAACCGAAAAAGACCGAAGAAAAAATTGAAACGAGTAATGAACGATTTTAATTTTTCCTGGTGAATAATATTGAGTAATTCTTCTCGGGTAGTCAACGAGGTAAACTCAGGCGTATTGGCCTGCACAAAATTTAAGGCATGGTCGAAAATTCAAGTTGACGAAAATTTATTTGACGCCAAGCCAACTCTTGGAAATTCCACAGTTATGAAAAAAATTGATAAAAAAATACTTGAATGAATCGAATTCTCCCTTTGAATCGTGGATTGAACATCAATTCAGTTCATTGCAGTTAATTTAAAACAAAATAAACTCGATGAGCGCGTTAGAGAACGTAATATTACGTTATTAGCACTCAAAGAGCGACATTCAGCGATATTTTGGGATAACTGTCTCATTCAAAGCTTAAAAAAAGGACCCATTGCTCAGAAATGTTTTTTATAAAATACTTGGTACAAATTCTCAATAGGCGATCATTTCAATTCATTAAAGTTCGTGTAAAACAAAAAAATCTCGATGAGCGCGCCTCGAGGGAAGATACGTAGTCCTGCAGTTGGAGGGAAGGATTTGAATGAAATTTTGTGAAATTGGACATTCATTGGTAGCACGCCTTGAAAATTGAAGACAAGTGGTCTTCTGAAACATCGGCCTGTGTGCCTGAATTAACCTGGTTAGAACGAGTAGCTTGCGAAATTACGATGCGAAACGATTTCGTGGTTAATGCAGTTTGGTTTTCCTTATTAGCCCCCTTTTTGTGCTGGTAGCATTACCGAGATCAACTCAGAATCGGCAGCGGGTATTTCCTCTGGAAAAAGAATTCTGATTAAAGCTTTGCATAGATTCCTGCTTTCTTGCATTCCTCAAAATACAGGACCCGCCAATGAGACGGTCTGATTGAATAAAGTAATTGGAAGTTGAAAAAAAAGTTTTTAAATATTTTCTCACCAATTAACTGAATTAAAAAACATTTATTTTGAATGAAAACGAGAAAAATTATGTGTCTAAGTGTCCACCATCGCAGTTAAGGAATTCTTGCAGCCTGTTCAGGAAATTTTGCATAACCTCTCGTGGTATTTTGACCAGTGTGTCGCTATCTCGTTTGCAAGTCTTTGTTTGATAGCTTGGATGGATCTGGATGATCAGTTTGAAAAACATTCAGAAGAGACCGGTTACGTGGAATGTTTAAATGACGAAAAGCTCGTTGCGTTTGTAGGAAGGTTCCACCATTTTCATAAAACGCTTTGCATGTGAAGCCGCAATGCTCTCTAGTCCAAAGATTCATGGTAACTAAAATAGCAGCCTGTGCAGTTGGTAACGCTTCAGTATCCTTCCCCACACTACTTCTCAACTCCGTCTTAAGGCTACCTGAAATCGTACGGTATCACTGGCGAACCGTTTTATATTCATGGCCGGCGGTTTTTTACTCATGTGATTCGCAGATTATTAATATTTGTAAGCTTGTCGAAATAAATTTTTCATTTCCGATTTGTTTTATCCAAATAATAATCACGGTACATCGATCTTTTAATTTTAAGGGACGCTGCCAAGTTATTTAAATTCGAAACGCAATGGCTTGGGTTCAATAGAAAGAAAGATGTTAAGAAAGACACGTGCACTGGTATATTTGAGCATAGAGTTGCTTTAATTTTGTGGTTAGGGTACATTTTTCGCGGAATTAAATTTATTTACGGATAGTTTTCAATTATTGTTATAAATTTATTTTACTGATCTTTATTTGAACAATTTAAATAAATTATTTTCTGAGTCTTTGAGCCTGGTCAGTGTTATTGTTGTTATTATGAAATGAAACAGTTTTTGATAGATGCATGCACCATAGTTCCCCGCCTCTGATATCTTTAAATAGACATGCAAAAAATGCTTTGAAAATAATGGTAACTAAATTTTAAATTTGTGGCGAGTTTGAAGGATAGCATTGTTAAAAGTTTTTTTCATTGTAATGTTGGTATACATTTCCTTGAAGTATGATAAAATTTTCAGCTCTATTCATTGTTTACCTTTCGTTCGGTATCCGCTAAGATTAAATACGTTTTTATGAGCTCGGTAATACTCGTTTGGTAAAAGAAACCGATTAAAAATGATTGCTAATCAAAGAATGTTCAGCAAATAAAATGTAAAAAAGTATGTGAATGTTAACAAAAGCCTACAGCGAGTCTGCTATTTATTTATTGCTTTTATAGTTTCCCCACTACATAATTATAGGAAAAACTCAAGAGAGTTGTTAAAAATGACTAATACCTGTACTGGTATATTTAAACATTGTGTTGCTTTAACTTTGTGGTTAGGGTCCACTTTCCCTAAAATTACTTTACATTAGGATATATTTTATTAACTTTTTTAATTGTATCATACTATTATTTCTTTGAATAGTTGAAACATTTTCTTTTCTGAGCCTTTAAATTTGGTTAGCGTTAGCAATCTATTTTGATTAGAGGCAGTTAAAGATAGAAGCATCAAATTTCCATCTGAGATCACATATTTTGCTATAGATAGAACAGGCTTTTGTTGGAATTACCTAATTAATTATCATCAGTATTGTTGAAGACCTATAATGAATGACCACAAACAAATCGGTAAAATTATCCTATAATAATAAAAAAAAAAATAATTTCAAGATCCGTCTTTTATATGTAGTGTTAATATTATTAGCTTATGTTTTAATTTAAAACTTTACTTCTCGTTTTGTGTGAGAATATAAGAGTTGTCTTGGGCAGGCAAAAAATTTGGCGTGCCTTTCGTGAAAACTCAAGTGATAATTATTTTGGTCTTTTACCCTTTATGATGAATATTCATTTTTGCAGAAATGAATTCATTTGGTTAAAAAAGGTATGTCCGCACAGAAAGCAGCATGAGTGCGAGAGGAGAAAGAGGAATAAATAATCGCATCATTTAAAAATGTGTATTTTTTTAAACTAAAAAAAATCAGCTTCGCTATAATATAGTGGGACGGAAAAAAGATATAATTGGTAATGCAATATTTGCGCAGTTGACTTTATATCCTTGTAGCCCTTTCATTGATGAGAGTTTTCCCTGGGATGGTATCCAAAGGTCTTGAAGGTGTTGTTTTTCCTTTATATTCTTGGAAACTAGTATAAAAATCAGCTTCTCCATAGTATAATAGTGTGGGCGGAAAAAGATATTCCTGATAATGCGTGAGATACCATTAACTTTATGCCCATATAGACCTTTCGCGGATGAGAGTTTTCCCTGGGATAGCACCTCAATCTTATAGAGGTGTGCTTTTTCCTTTACATTTTTGATACTCTAAAAAAAATCAACTTCCCTATAATATAGTGGGGACGGAAAAAGATATTATTGGTTATGCGTGAGATGCAATATTTGCACAATTAGCTTCATGCCGAGGTAGACCTTTCATGGATGAGAGATTTCCCGGAGATAGTATCCCAAGCTCTTGGCGGTGCTGTTTTTTCTCTTACGACTAAAAAGGCAAACAAATTTCAAATCCACTCGACGTGGGTTCAGTAATTACGCCATGCTCCCTCCCCGCTAGCAGCTCTTTTTCTTTTATTTTTGGACATTGTTTGACCATCATTGAGGCAATGGAACGAGGTTCGGGGAAGGGAAATGGAAGGATGTGAAGGAAAGCTATTCAGCGTGTCCCTATTTCACCATGACAATGGGAGTGAAGAGAAAAAGAAGGGAAATTTCCCATCCTCTTACCTTGTCGATAACGTAAAACGAGACTGTGGAAACGAAAGGGAGTGAGTCGTGTTTTTTATTCTTGTTTATCCCATCCACATTTTCTCGACCCGGAATCTGGGGCTTTATTCCCTCCTTCCCTCTTCCTCGCACACATGTTCATCTTTTTTATCTCTCTTCCTGCATCCTCGCGGAAGAATCTCCGCCGAACTGTTCTTCATCCGCGAAAGTCGTTAGTGTCGCACGCACTCGTTTCGTACACGCTCGCACGAGCTCATATGAGCACCACTTGTTTGCTTAGGGTTGAGACTGGGGTTTGCCTTAAACCCGTACCCTTTTCCTCAATTCAAATATAGCGCTCCCCAGTAATAACAGAGGTTATTGTGGGTGCTCGGGGCTTGTGTTTTAAGACATCCGCGGTTTTGTTGAAGCAGGAGCGTAAGCAAGATGGATTTTAGGCTCTGAGTATCCACCGTAGCAAATTGAGTTTTCGAATTCTGATCAAGGTTTTATTCACGGAGGTTATTTGTTATTCAGATGAACTTTAAACCAAGTATTAGGTATAGAAGGTATATGATCTATAATATGTGATGCATTACTACAAAGTACAATATATAGTAGCAGTCGTGATTTGGTCGAAATCCTTTGTAGTAGGAGTTTAAGAAATTAAATTTAATACCTCACACCATAATTGGGAAAAAAATTAGAAAAACTTCTAAAAAGTTGGAATAGCTTCTTCTAAGTTGGATTTTGGGCTCTGAATCCCCATCGTAGCAAATTGTGTTTGCGCATTCTGACCAAGATTTTATTCGTGGAGGTCATTTGTGGTTCGAATTAAATTTAAACCAAGCATTACTTAAGGAAATTATATGATCTAAATTATACACTACAGTACTAAAAAGTTTAATGTAGTAGCGGATGTGATTTGGTGGAAATCCTCTATCGCAGGAGTAACTTCTAACACTTTACTTAATTAAGATTTTATAATCAGGGTGTTGATTTTGCGTGATAACTCGTGGTTGGGTGCACAGACATGTGACACAATCGGTCTTCTAAGGCAATCTTCTTTATAAATGTTTTCAATAATTAGTACTAAAAAGATTTTCTAAGTCTCCCTATTTCACTAATAATTTAGATTGATGGTTAAAGAAGTAAAGTTGTCCAGTTACATTACATTTATTTGGATATGTCAGAGTAAGTCACCCTAGACTAAACCATAGACGTGGAAAATTCACTCACTCAGAGTAGGAGGCACAGTTTTACTGCCATGGTAACCTCGCACTACAAGGATTTTTGAGTGGGGTGTTCGATGGATTCACCAGAGGCTTGATCCCGGGACCCTTCAGTCAGCAGCCACGAGCTCTCCACAGCCTCTAGTAGGAGCTATGGCTCTCCTAGTAATAAAATTAAATAGAAATAAAGTGGGTTTGTATCTATTCTTCAACCTTTTCTCTCAATTTGCTAATGAATACATCAATTCGGCATTCCTATCTATGTAGACCACGACAATAACATGTACTTCTTATAGTTTTATTTCGTGAAAAAGGTGTGTCGATACAGATAATAGGTTGTGTGAAAGGATCAATGGAATGCATCTATGTTGAAAATTTTAGATAAAAAGTAAAAATACCGACCTCTTTGTAATATTGTTGGGATTGGAAAATGTATTATTGTTTATGCGTGAGATACAATGTTCGCATATTTAAGTTTATATCCCTGTAGGCCTTTCATGGATAAGATTTTTCCATGGATAAAACTAAAGAGGCATACAAATTTCAATTCCAGTCGACGAGGGTTTAGTAATTACGCCATGCTTCTTACCCTTAAACAGCATTTTTTATTTTAGAGCATTGCTTGACGAACCTCTCTCAGAGCTACTTAAAATTTGTGAAAATGACAACTGCACTATTTCCATTTCTATTATTTTACTGATTAATTACTGAGGATAAATGGTTTGCCGCCGCAGGATCTCTTTTGGCTCTCCTTGGTTCTATTTCGGGTGACAAAGGGACCCACCCCTGGCTCTCAACATGTCTCCCTTCCGCCACCCTCGACGTTGCACCCTTGGGTAAATTTTCGAGGCATTTCAGCTGGGACCGGAGATGGACGCAACACGCCTTGTTTACCTCGTTTGTCCGCCCAAAAGCGGTTGGTGGTGACCTTATTACCTCCCAGGCAAGCATGAGCTCGTGCGTGATTGGCCAGGATCCTGGTATGCATAGGATTTCAGGCGTGGCACATTGAGTTACACGGGCTCACGCGTTTCCTGATTAATACTTTTTCCAGCGTTTGAGCAAACACGGCGAGAGCAACTTTGATGTTTTAGGCAGTAGTGAGGGATGAAGATTTAAAGAGAATGCACTCATCTTACAGTGTAAATGTTACATGACAACCCAAGTTACAATTAATTATTTCATACTCAACAACGAAAACCTTTCAAGTCATGGATTCAAAATTTTCTTTTGATAAAGCCGTAACAGGATCTATGGAATGCATCTATGTTACATTTCAAATATAATTCAACACTTTTAAGTTACCGTCGAATATCACATACTCCGCAACAGAAACCTCTAAGCCATGGATTCAAATACTTATTTGGATAAATCTTAAAGTTTGCTCTCCAAGACATGTCTTGGTGAAGACCATGCTTAAAAATTGTTATTGCATGTGGCTGTTAACCAATTATGCTCAGTAATTGATTAACAAAAGAATAGGTATAATAATACTTCAGATGTTATTTTGACAATTTTTATGTATCTTAGAAAGAGGAACTGACATCCCGTTTTAGTATAATAAGATAACACTTTTTAAGTCCTCGGAACTACGACAGGCGGAAATCGATTATATTGATCTGTTGCTGGACATATTTTCTTTGAAGCATGCAGTTTTTCTACTTTGATATATGAGGTTTTGGTAATAGAGTCGGATTTTCTATAATTGTATAAAAGATAGATTATAAGTAAAATACTTAGGAGTTGACTCTAATACGATGGAGAAGTGGCGATTGTTTCGTAAAAAACGACTACTTTTTCAACGCTATCATCTGTAAGGGTCATATTTGATAGCTATTTAGTTATTGTCAGTGAAAAATCGAATTCTAATCTTCTACCATTAAGCTCTTGCGATAGTTTCGTGCGAAGATATCTCTAATAGATGCAGCCTCCAACTGAAGTATCTTTGCTGTTAGCACCTTTAAATGCTAATGCGAGATGTGAAGAGTATGGGGGAAATTGTTACTCTTTATCTTATTGGCTCCACTGATTCGGGCACATTTATCCTCAGATACCTGCATGAAGTACCGCCAATTCTGGTTCAGTTTAGATCATGTGAAAAAATTCTCACAAAGGAATTCTCTCAGGAGGAATAACTGTTTTTAATTTCTAATATAATTTTCAAAGGCAATTATTGTCACAATAGGAGCCTATGCCATCGATGCCATTATATCGCACTCACCGTGACTATTTGCGAAATTCAGGATCGCGTTGTGATTTCGCTGTTTCATCTCACAGCTGGCGCAAGATTACAGTTGCGTCGAATGAAGCAAGAGGAAGGCAGTTCACCCTGAATTATGTTAATGAAGTTTGTGGACGACTCCCTGTGAAAAAAAACGCCGTGCGACTCCCTGTCAAAAAAAAAGCCGCGCATTAAAAAGAGGAAGGAGAATTTAGTAAAAATAATAAACTTTTTTGTGCGGATTAATTTACGTCCAACTTCGTCCCTCATTTAAGTCTTTGATACCAGAAAATCTCTTGATGGACCCTTGAGGGCTCGAAAAGGATTTCGTTAAAAGGAAGGGTATAGGACCAGGACCACATCCATGGAGTAAAACACCTTATAATTTTCAAATTAGTTCCATTTTTGCGCTATACATTTGTGATAGAAAATTTAATGAATTACTTTCAATGATTTAGAAAGAGCATCAAACTTCTTTTTTTTGCAACCATTAACAGAATTAATTTCAATATTTTTTTCTTGAAATTTAAGTTGTTTCCGAGAAATTCCAGTTCCTCTCTCTAAGCTACTTAAAATATGTGAAAATGGCAACTGAAATATTCCCATACCTATTCTTTCCTTAATTAATTACTGAGCATTGGTTTGCAGCAAGATACATATCACTTTTTATAAGCATAGTATTCACCAACACATGTCTCGGAGTGCAATTGTAAAGATTTATCCGAATAAATATCTATGAGGATGTTACCCTGCGACAGATTTTCTCATTGGCAGCTTCTCTGTTTGAGTAGTTGAGTTACAAATAGACAAAATAAAAATGTTTTCACTCTTCGCGGCCAAATTTGATGTCTTTCAAGGATAGATTTGCTACTACGCTCTTATTAAAAAGTCTGAGATGCGTCAGAATAATGATCCTTTTATGGTCCTTTTCAGTCCCTGTTATTATATAGCTTTTTATATACCCCTCTTACCTCTGTGACCACTGCTATGGAGCCATTTCTACTGATTACAATTACAACGGCTCTCTCACCTTGGTGTTCCAGCCTCTTCCGAAGTATCAAAGCCATAGTATTGCTCTGCACCATTCCCTTTCGCTAATGGGCAGCCACTTCCACCCTAATACCCAACTGGAGCATCGCCCTCTGGCCTAATACTATCCTTCCTGCACAGGGATAATCCTCCCTTTCCATCGCTGCTGCGTGGAAGCCCGCAGGTAGCTAACCAGCAAAAGCTGAGGTGCGGAATGTGCAATCCATTTACATGGATTGGATATCATTTCCTGAAATCCAGCTACAAATCGGCCGTGATCACTCGAAGTCTCTTTTAAGCTGCAAGCCTATTACTTTCTGATTTTTTAATTAAATTTTATACTGCCGAACATATGTTATCGTGTGCGCGTTTTGTGTATAATAAGTTTATATTTAGGATTCCCAACGAATGTTTGGTAAGTCCTGTCCCATAAGTGTGAGCCACCTTGTATTAGTGAATGCAGGTTTTGGACAATCTGAAAATGTTCAAGTACTAAGACTTGATGAAAATAGAAAATTGGCTCCTTCGACGTATTTCCCCGTTTGAGATGCTTGTAATCATATTATCTTGTTGTGCTTGTGAAACCTTCTTTGGCAATCATAATGGTTCAAATTTTATAACGCAACTATTATCACAGTTGACTTGTACAAAGATGATTTTACACTACGATATTGAGGTATCTACCAGTCGATAATATTATTAAATATAATATAATATTATTTTTAAAAATTCAGATAAAAATAAAGAGAATATTTCCTATAGTAATTGATATATGTTGTTTTTAATCTCAAATATGACAAGATGCTATTATGATGATGCAATTATGGTGACGTGCACCCCCCCACAGAAAAAATCCTGGATCCGGCCTTGCCTCTAGCACTGTTTAAGTGTCTGTTTTGCTCTAACTTCTCGTTTGGCCAAAAGTTACTGAAAAGCAATTAGCGAAATAAAAATCGTCTGAATGCCGACGCGGGATGAGCTCAAGATGCGTGAGCATTTTAAGGGCGTGTTGTCAAAGGCTTGAGTGAAGGATGCAAGGGAGGTAGTGTCCTTTGGGGCTCGCGGAAACAGCGGATGATGAAGGGAAGGGAAAAGGACGAAAGGTTTCGAAAAAAAACGAGTAAAAAATGGCTTCGAACTTCCCCCCCTCTTCCTCTCGCCCGTATGCTACTTTGTAATGCGTCCCAGCCTCAAAAACCCATCCACTCTTGTTACTCTGGAGGGCGATTCTGGCGCCTGCCAACAGATGGAGCCCTTAGGCGGCGAAAGAGCAAAAAGCAGAATGTATATATACATATGTACATACATATGATGAGTCGATTCCAAATGTCGACTCACGATTCCATCGATTCTGGGGTCGGAATCGAGAATCGATTGCCTAAAGTCGATTCTGATTCCATCGATTCCAGGAAGATAAATTTTTTGATAGTAGACTATAAGATCGTGGCATAAAGGCCGCCTTACACCGGTGACCTTGTGCAATGTACATTTATTAGTTTATGATTTATGCCTGAAACAGTGAATGTGTTTGCTATTTTATGAAAGCCCGAGGATATATTACCATAATACCAATTAGCTATTTTTAATAAATAAAAATTTGGGTCATTTAACTGTCTTTGTTACTTTACTCCATTCAATTCTTAAATTTCAGTTACAGCATTGCTTCTGACAAATAAACATTCAACATGCTACTATCTATAGTATTCGATGGAATCGGAATCGATAATCGGAAATCGTTTTGCAAGAACAGGAATCGAAAAATGGTGGAATCGACTCATCCTTAATATATATGTACTTAGTATACGTATTTATAAAAAATGGAATAGCGGTGGGAGTGTGGGTAGGTAACGAAAGGAGCTCTACCGATGGACGAGAGAGGCGAAATTGCCGGCTAAAAAAAAAGAGAAGAAGTGGGCTGGACCATGTGGAAGTGTGGAGTTGTTAGGTGGACCATGCAGTGGGTAAGGGAACGAAGTGGTTCCTTTAGTGGAGAATGCAAGGGGTCAGAGGGCGATGGTAAGTGATGGTGTTGAAGGTGAATGGGCGGAGAGAAGGAAGGTTCGTTATGGGCAGAAGGCAAGAGAGGCAGAGAGAGGGAGAGAGGGAGAGAGTGAGAGATAGCTAGAGGCCTAGGGGTTTGAACAAAAGTGTTGGAGCGATCTCTTCCAGATAGATTTTGTGGACGATATAGGATTCGATTGATAGGGAGAGTGATCCTGGGGAAAAGTACAATAGACAACTTCTTCGAGTACTTCTTTTTTTGTACTAGAAATACATAAAGTTGCTCTGGCCTTATGCATAATTTCTACAATTGCCTGGCCTATTCCGCCTGATGCACCAGCAATCAGAAATTTCTTATTCTCTAATCCAAACATAATAATTTTTATTTGTTCCAGCTCTTAACAGAATATTAAAAGACTTGCAATAGTTTTTTTGCATAACTTTCATTTAATAGAAGCTTCTTGATAAATCTTGTATTTATTGGCGAAATTATAGCGGCTGCATGCCTTTTTTTATTTTTTCTACAATCGCGCTTGTTAGCACATTATCAATTTAAATTATTAAAACTCGTTATACGGCGGTTCTGTTGTCTTTTTTTTTATTTAGTAAATTTCTTAATATTTATAGCTAAAGTAATTTTAGAGAGCCAGCGCGTGACTAGTTCTTATTACTTGATCAGTCTTCTGGATCTGGATCTACATCTTCAGATTATTAAAAAACCACTTATCTCTTTCCACACACTTTTATTTACGCCGACCATGGTTTCGGTAACTCGTGCCATTATCAAGATGTGCAACTTGCCGAAACCATGGTCGGTGTAAATAAAAGTTTGTGGAAACAGACAAGTGGTTTTTTTAATAAGCTGAATATCAAAGATTTCCACCGTATCACGCCGGACACTGTATCTTTTATCTACATCTATAACCACGGTGTGCAGGAACAAAGTTTATAAGAAACTGCAATGGGTATATTAAGTTATATGTTGATCTCTCGTCGACTCATATCCAAATTTTTATCCAAATATATCTGGTCCATTCAGAATCAAATTAAGTGTGTTGGAGATAGGTCAGGTTATATCTAAGATACGTACAAGTGAAGTTAAATTTAACGAATTTTCAGCAAATCACTACGATAACTCAAGGAGGCTGAGCTGATCACGGTTTATCCCGACCAATCAGAATAAAATGGCGATGTTAGCACTTCAGATAAACTATAGATGAGGTTCAATTACAACCGATGAGTTAAAAAATGAAACAAGATTAGGCATTAATTTTCTCCGAGCAATGTTGAATCTGAAATGGTGAGAATGTATTTGATCTAATAGGAAAAATTATATTCATTAAATATGTTTTACTGATCATGTACGTATTCTATAATTTTAATTTACTTTCACTCCTTCAGTGTGCGTCTCGATTGGTAGTTTATGCTCAAATACCTTATTAAAATTACATGCTGAAGGATATTATGATGTTTACATTTGGCTTTTGGAATCTGTCAATCTGAAAAAGAGCAGCCAATTGATGCATGTTCCTATGTGATTGAATGTATATTCTCCTGAGAATCTTCATGTGATTGAAGAACTACATTGCTGTAAAATCGAGACTTAATGCTTGAAATTGCTGCAGAAATATATTTTCTCCATCTGAAGATTGTATTTTATTATTTTAGAAACGAAAAAGACTCACCCTACTCTATTGTGCTGGCAGAGTGAGGAAGCCTTGGAAAATATTTTGCGCGAGGAAGAATAAACAACAAGATAAAAAGTCATATGATTATCTCAGTTTCTTACCTTTAATCTACCTGACCAACAGCTTTAAGGAAGGACCGCACATAATTAGAATGGTCAAGGAAAATGCTTGAAATGAAACGCAATGAAATGAAATGAAATGAACTACTTGTCGATATTATAAACAGTGTACTTGAGAATGACGCCTCAGCGTCGAAACGCGTGGTACCAATAAATAATTTTCCAGTGAAAAGTTACCAGAGTTGTGTATTTTCATTTCAAAATACTCGAATTAAAAATAAATTGCATGATTACGCCTTTCGTAAATTTAAGCCATTTTAAAGTAGGGAACGGCAAACTTTTCGTTCTCGTAATCAAAATAAGGATGTAAATAACTGTATTTTCGCAGAAATATTACTATAAATTAATAATGGGTGGACAACACTTAGGGTGTTCACTATTGATAAACATTCAAAATGTGCAAAGTGATGTATTAAACAAGCATTTTCAGTTTTTCGGTGTACAATGTACATGCAACTGAGTCAGAAGCCGCATACCTAACTTTTGGTCTCTATTAAAAATGGCCTGGTGAGATCAGTATTTTTTGATTAGTGTTTCTATTTTATAATCGAGGAATGAATTGCATTTTGCACAGATAAAATCAGTTTGCTATTGTGTTTCGGATTTGCTAACACCAAGTATCATAATATTATTTACTGCCGAAATTTATTCACAATGGGACGTAATATAAAGAAAAAAATAATTTTCTAAGTTTCCTTTTGACCCAATTTCAGAATGATGGGTCTCTTAACCTTGAGACAACATTGCTCACAATGCTGAGGACATTTTTTTCTCAGTTCTCTCTCTAATTTTTGGCCTCATTAGCGTGGTAAGGTTTGATGGGGATTAACTTTAGTTTTATCTCACGCTGGAATATTATGATGATTCATTAGTCTTTAAATTTAACTTTGGGCTATTTTGGTAACAACAGTTAAGAATTTTTTTAGCCATTTTTTGATAAGAGTTACTACCATATTGAAAGTCTGCATATTGTTGTTTTTCTTTTATAAGGCTTTTGTAATAGAGTTTTTAGAGGTTCAGATCCTCATGCTTGGAGACCAATAACTTTAATGATACGACTTAAAATGAATTGTAGTCATTCTTGGCTAAGGTACCGCTAAGTGCGCGAAAAAACTCCCGTGTACTCCAAAGTTTCTTATAGCGCTATGACTGGTGTAAGAATTAAGTTATATGTATGTTTTGTTTTATTTATTTTAAAAAATCACTAAGTAAAGAAATTAAGAAAGGCTAGATGATAGTTATTCGGAATCACAGCCGTTTGCTTTCCGTTTTGAAAACATGTTTTTATCTTCTAAATCCTTTAAAAGAAATTTAGTATATTACCATGTGCTTAGCTTATACAAAAACACTTTCCAAGCTATGGCGTTTTTGTGTTTTGTCAGTCTTTCCGACGGAAACGTAAAAACAACGCCATTTCCTTGAATACCTCGCGATGCGTTCTTCTCTCTGTTGAATCTTCGTTCCGAATAGCAGGGCGAATAACGTCCGCTTGCATTGTGAACTCCACGTTGCAGAATCATTTTTTTTTTCGAGTGTGACATCTCAACTTCGACGCGTGTCAACAGTTTTTAGTGGAGTTTTTAATTTGTGAGATCTCAACGTCGAAATTAGTCATTTCTCTTTTCTCGAAATTTCGATGGTAGCCTTGAAAGGGAATGGAAGGAATTGCCCGACTCTATGATTTATCGATTTTCACTTGCCTACAGATTCAAATTTGAGGAGAGGTTCTCAGGGTAAATACAAATCAGGAAAAATAATTCGAATGCTACTAATTCTAGCTAAATTTTATTGCTAAATGGTTTGGAATCCTCGATAAAATGGTCAAACAGGACTGTGTTGATGATGTGATAATAAATAATTAAATCATCAAAGCCAGATATCATGTGATGAATTTAGTGGTTTGATAAGGTCATTCTGACGACAGCATGTTGCTACGTTCTTTATTTAAATTGGAAATTGACTATCATTACCTTCAATACGAAACGTTTCTGATTCTCATGATAGATAATACTGAAGTAAGGGGTTTCAGATTTTGGTTACCTATCAGCCATCTTTAGGAATGTTCTGTAAACTTGTCTGTATTTACTCTAAGGAGAGCTCTACTCTCGAGTGCAGAGCCAACCTCCGGGTATTAGCATTGAGCGAGTGAAGGATAAAATGGCCTCTAAGCTCCAAAAAGAGTGCTTTTTCCCTTCGTTTCTCCCTACTCATCCATTCCAACCCTCACCAGTGGTTTCTGTTACAGTCACCCCATTTCCGCAACTTGACCCCAAAGATCCCCAACCATATATTTCTCCTCCCTCCCTGGTGGTGCGCTGTTCTTTCCCTTGCCCTGCTCCATGCAAAAACCTTTCCTATAAGGTTCTCACATCAATTCTCTCTTTTCCCACCAAATGGCATATAGTTGACTTCTATCATGGGCGTACCCAGCGTGGGGCAGGAGCAAAAATCGCAATAGACTTTTGGAAAATAATATATTTTCAAGCAAATGATTTTAAAGACTAAGAAAGAGCTGTTACAGTTTCCTTAAAATGTTGATTTCATTCACCTTTTCCATGCTTAAATCTTACCTACAACTTGAACAACAATGGCTGCCCTCCCCCCCTTAGTTTTGATCCTGGCTACGCCCTTGACTTCTATCCTAAGATCTGATGGGAAATATACATTACTTTTCCCTCGAAAATCACGATTTTATTTAAAAAATAACATTTTCTTAAGAAAGGAAAATAATTAACTGGAGCGATATTTATCCAGGAAGGTTATTCGGGATTTCTACCGGCTCAGGTTCTGTATCACGGCCTATGTTTCGATGAGCGACTCGTCCTTAGCAATCAGGACATTCATGCTCTGACGACGACTAATGACGATGGACGACTCGTTCATCGAATCGTCGGCCGTGATGGTGAACCCGACCCGTCGTAATTCTCGAATAAACCGAAGTATTACGTATTTTATGCTTAAAATATTAAAATCAACAAGGGAAATTGATTACTCTATATCATTAAATTATGGTAAAATTAATTATTAAAAACTCCAAAATTGTGATATTCTCCATTAAATATATCTCTCTTGAGAGCATATTAATTAATATTTTCCAAAATGAAAATGAATACATAAATTGTGCCGAAATAGAAGGCATTGCATTTCTACATTTTAAGTAAGCCCTTTTGTCTTGCAGGCGCTTTATGTCGTTTTAACCGCCAAAAGACTTCAATGGTAGCCCTGTTATGGTTATAGAGAAAATTTTTAAGGGCTACATTTAGGTTTTGAAGTTTATAATAAGCAGCGAATGAGCTATTTTTAAAGTATTGGTGTAAGAGAGGATAATATTTAATCTTCATATCGTGCAGTTATAAAGTTGGTGATGCAATTCTAGTAAATAAGCAACAAGTAAGTTATTTTTGAAGTGTAGGTTTTAGATAGAGGGTGATATTTGATATTTGTATAGTGCACTAATAAGTTGGTGTTGAGAAATGTTAGTAAATTAAAAGAGAAAAATGAGACCAGACACGACTATATAGGGATGAGGAGCCAAAGGGTATCAGGAAATATTTTTCTGAAATATGATTAAATACAGGAATTAGGAACACAAATAAACGAGATAAACTAGATATTTAGTTGTGATTTGATTTTACACTCGATGTCAGCTCAGAACGTAGACTCGCTCTTATCCCATAGCCACCAATTTTTTGTTATATTTTTGCTATCAATTTCTGTACCTCACTTTCTTTAGAAAAAATCACTTGTACCCCTTGGCTTCTCAGCCCCTCATATAAAGCTAGTTAAATTGAATATCGTAAAATATTAAGGTACTCATGTATTCAATCTTTGGTTGAAAAAAAAATTATCTTTCGGTCGCCTCAAGCAAAGAGTTCTTCTGGGCGATCTATCCCATAGTGTCCCACAACACAACACCATTGCTTCCGCCTTTATCTCGACTCGTATTCCCCTCCCCATACACCCCTCCGCGTCCTTACACTTCAACCTAGTCCCCCATTTTTTTTTTCCTACTCCAGCCTTTCACCGCCTCGACGGGCCCGATCTAGCCCAGCAACGTATTGGCTTGCCAATCTCTCCCGCCACGCCCTCTTCGACAGCCTTTCTTCTTCCCTCAACCCCTCCTCTGTTTACCCTCGTTTTTTTCCCTCCAGGCCTGGAAATATTCATGGGTGTGCGTGGACCGTGATAAAATGACGCATCGATTTTTTTGGACTCTCACCCTCTCTATCTCTTTCTCCTTTCGTTCGGCGTAAAATTCGTCCCAGCTTTCTCTCTTACCATTCCTCTTTCAACCGCCTCCCGTGCTTTATAGTTTCCTCGTCTGGAGTAAAAAAAAGTTACGAAAGGAGCAAGCGTGGCTTGCTACACTCGTTCTGGGGTTATAAATTCCACTTTATGAAAATACTTTTCTTACGTCGTTTTAACAGGAAGATAGCATTTAAATAGGGAAATAGCATAGCATAAAGATTTATATGAGAAGGAAAAATTAAAGCTTATTGTAAAAAATACAAGCTTTATAAAAAAATTAAGAATGAATGTAAAGCTATATTTTGGATACATCATGCAGTGAATGATATATTATTTCCATATACTTGCTTCATGTAGATACTTTCCTAATAATTTTAGCGATATAATAGAATTTATGTAAGGAAATATCATACCATAATACATAAAGCAATAATTTTGGAGATCTATGCTGTATGCTGTAGATCTATATTTGTAGCTTACTAATGTTGATAAGGAAAAATGACTGCAGATCTTATAATCCTCCCATGTACTTGCTTCATGTAGATGCTTTTTTGTCTTTTCTAGCAATATAATTTCATTTTACATAAATAGCATAATGTAGGACATAAAGCAATAAGTTTGTATATTTATGCCGTAAGTGCTTGGAGCCTACTAATCCGACTATTTTTGTTAAGGAAAGGCGTTTACGAAGCTTCTACTCTTCCCATATACTTGGTGTGGTTTCTACGCTTACCCTTTCAGTCCCACGGTACCGGTATGGCTAGCTAATCTCAGTACATGCATATAACCATTACCTCGCATCTCGTAACATTGTTTGAAAAGTTCAAAGGCTGCTCCAGGATCCTTTGAGGAGCCCTACCACCACGTTTGTCTATATAGTGATGCAGCACATGGAATGATAATCATCGTTATTGAAGAACTATATTCGCTTTGATTATAATCGGTCGTGGTATACCATCCCTTGTACATCTTTCTGCATATCTTTCACCCTGTTATTTTTTGACTTTTTTCGGTAATCAATTCACTATTCATTCCACTCTAACGTGTACCATTAAGAACACTTAATTTAACAAAGATTCTCTCGTTTGGCTACCATTTCAAGTTTTTCTTCTTTTTCTTTATCAAGTTCATTTCCTTTTTTCATTTAACCATTCCTAAATCTCCCGGCACAAGGTACCCCTAGTCTGTTCATCTGTTGCCGATTCTTATCCTCCAAACCGATATTCAAAGCTCTTTCCATTACTATTGAGCTGTGCGACTGTGAGATGAATACGCAAGCCGTGCAAATATTAAGCTTTACGCCGTTTGTATTAATTTGAAATAATTTTCAAATGTAAGCAAAAATAGTACTCTCATCCAAATTTAAATTGCATTTTTAAATTTTAATTGGAGCACCTTGGCATTACTGCACTTTCTATATTTCTTACCATGTGACACCGTTAAGTGTAGCGATAGTATAGGAAGAGAGATAGTTATTATAGGTGTATTTAGGTTATTGAGTTTAATAATAACTAGAATTTCAGCTATTTTTGGAGTGTGGGCTATAGAAAGTGAGGAAAATTTGATTTTCACATCCTGCAGTTATAAAGTTTGTGATGCGTATTTTAGTCAAATAAAAGAGAGAAAAAAGACAAAAATACAAGTATAAGGTCAATTTAATTCAATATCGTTAAGTATTAGGGGAATAATGACTGATGATTGTATTATAAATTGTATAGAGTGGATACAATGATTCAGATAGTAGTAATGTATATTAATTCAAGTTAAGTCAGTCTGAATCGTTAACTGAGACTTCATATTTTTGAAAGTGCATCCTTCTCTCTATTATGGTGATCTTCTTGGCTCATGTCAGGTATCATCGTATTTTTTTTCCAAACGGCGAGCTTATTATGCTTTCAACTTACTTGTCTTTGAAGGGGGAAGACTTTGGTTAATTTACAAATATACCTAATGGTGTTTTATTTTACAGATAAGAGCCTTTTACTATTTCCAACATTTCACGTAATTTTCCTTTTGTTTGCCACGTACGCGTCCATTTTTTTTAGCTCCTTGATATGGGTGACTTTAAAATTCCGGAGTTCATGAGTGTGCGATTTGCGTCGCTTTTGTGCATCGTGTGTTCAGCGGACCCCAATAAACCGAGCGAATTCCTTTTGCCTGCGGAGATTCTCACGCCCTAATAAAAAATAAATAAAAAGCCCGCCGAACCCTGCTGGAGCACTCGCTAGTGACCTCGGCTTTGTCTCGTGCGAACTTTTATTCAACGGTCCTCATTGGGCGCCTCCACTCCGAACGGAGCACTTAATTTTTTTCATCGATACCTTTGCCTTGGTTTTATGGCACCGTTTGCCGAGTGAAAATTTTATTATTCATCGAGGTCTTAAATTCGGTTCAACTGGTCGCACAGTTTCTTTTCCGACTGTTTTTTTTACAAAAGCGCCGCTGACTTAAGTGAAGTCTGTGTGATTTCTATAGAACCAAATTGCAGTTCGGTTGGTCCTTGAAATCAGTAGTTTTCCTGAGTCAATGAAATCATAGTATAACATTCTTTTAATAATCACCTTTATATGTATAAAATCGTTTCAGGCTTGATTTTGTGGAAGTTTGCTATATCCATGATAAAACCACAAATGGTAATTTCCACCCTATTCAATTTAACACTCAACGACCGACCATGGTTTCAACAATTTGTGAATGAATTTGAGTGTAATTTGTGAATGAAAATGAAAACATTGAAAATGGACACCTTTATATGAATGCGTGAATCCTTTTCATTAAATATTAAAACGCATTTTTTTATTGAGGAAGTAACAGCTTTCTCGGTGAATACCTTCGATATTTGATTATTTGTCACTAATGAGAAGGTTTACAGTAGGTACTGTGGCAATGTCGCAAATTGTGATAGTATTTTGGCAAAACTACTTGCTAGAAACTTTTTATGTTTCATTTTAAAGAGCCATGAACATTTCCATTTTAGCACACCGTTTTCTTCGTTTTATTATCGATAAAGTGCATTCCATTTTTCTACCTCAGCTTTACGAAAGAGATTGTGAAATCTTACCTTGATTAACGCTGCTTAAGCATAATTGGATTGGAATGGGCTGAATTTTCTCGCAAGTGCGGAGGAAGGAAAGGCGAATAGTGTGAAGTGGCGGATGGTTTTGTAACATGTGTCTTGAAAGTATTTTCATAACTATTGGTCAAGCATTTAGACAATGTGAAAAATTACGTTCTGTTACTAATGAAATGGTGTATTCGTAACCTTAATTTGTATCTCGACGTATTCTTGGTCGGGCATATAAATAATTAAGGTGCTGAAACTTTTATAACCCTTTTAATAAGTCTTTCAATTCCCTTTGCCTACTCTTTATGGCCTTTATTATAAATTGGTATAAGTTTCTTGTACCTATTCAACTGTGTGCATGCTATTTAGGCTATATGGCCTTGAATTTCTTCAGTTAACTGCATAATATGTCCTGCCGTTCTACGCTGGAATTATTTTGTTTCTGACTCATAACTGAATTGGCCATTTGAGCTAACCTACAGCATTCCTTCAGAATGAAAAATGTAATGGACTTCTCTGACTATAATTGCTACCGAATTTGGCATTACATGCATAAACATGAAGCTTAATTTTCTCTTTATGTCTGATAACATGTCCACTAATTGACACAAGAGGGAATTGCATTTCTGCTCATCGTGCGTTTATATGAGTGGAAATTTGCCCATTGAACTCAAGGGAAAATTTGATCATTAGAACAATCAGTATTTTCTGGGGTGCTGATTATATTTCATTTAATAGAAGCCTAGAAACCAATCGTGGCATATCTTTTTTCTTGTATTGTTGCAGATTTTTATTTTGCTTGTTTATTTTTCAGTAAAAATATTGAATGAGATTCTGAGTCCATTTAATGGAATCTGGGTTGAGAATTTCTTTTCATTAAATAATAGAACTTTACTTTGAGCATTGCACATTAGCTTTATAAATCACTACGTTTCCTTTTTAACCCCTCTATGGTATCCACGAAAATGCTCTGCCGGCACCCTTATAGGCCAATGCTTGTAACTTATGACTAAAATTGTTTCCATCGATGTACTTAAATGAAAATTTTGAAAAATATAGAATATATCTGCAGTGGCGCAGCGAGGGGGGTTTGGGGGATAAACTCCCCCCAGGACGCAGTGAAATTTTAAAATTTAATCCATTGGAAAAATATTTCTTATAGAATAGCATAAGGTTTAATAAAATATCCCTCAGAAAGCTGTAAAACTGGACATGTTGAACCATTTATCATAAACAATTTCTGGGGGAAGGCACCCGCACCTCCCGTATTCCATACCCGCCTGTATTAGTCGCTCCTTAAACCCCTTACTTAATTCCTAACTGCGCGCCTGTACTTAATCATATGTTGGACTCTAAATTAAGAAAACAGGAGCCCCCGTAAGATACGTATAATTTCTTTCAGTTGCTTTGAACTATCAAAATAAGGTTCAATGGCGTACCCGGGGTTCGTTTTTAAAATTCTCGGCTCGAAAAATATTTTTCTTTTATTTACATTTTTATTCTAGTATCTCTTTTTTTGAATTTAAATAGAATTTATTAAAAACTTTCGTTTTCCACTAAATTAACTTTTAATTCAAAGGGGACAGCTGTCTCCCCCCCCCCCCCCGCTGGGTGCGCCCATGATGAGATTAAAGATCAGTCGACTGAACTTAATTCTTGTTACCGTCACCGGACAGATATACTATAGTATAACCACCCGATTTACTTCACCTTTAATTTTGGCGACCTGATGGCGGCTGGGTTAGATTTTTTTGAAAATGCGCAGCTCTGTATTTATTAAAAAAAGGTCTCTATCTTGATTTTTTGTTGTTTTGCATTCGTTCTAAATAAATCACCGCTTATCGCTCGGAAGTTAAAAGTAAATGCATGAGCTCTTTCTCGCTTGCACACGAAGCGATGATAAGCCATTTTATCTCTGCGAGATTTCCCCATGAATGAGTTAATGAAACACGGAAATGGATCGTGCTCTAATGCGAGAGGGAAAGGGAAGAGAATATCTTTGCTCTCTTCAAGGCTAACGTCGCGTCTTCTTCTTATCATCTCTTGTCTTACGTTTTTTTTTCTCTCTCCGAGGTAAGGTTTTTGAGAGAGAGGGCTGAAGAAGGAGAGAGCACCCCTCGAAAAACAAAAAAAATAAATAAACAAGAGAGTGTGGTGGGTGAGGGAATTCCTGTCAGTCGGAAACGCGTAAATAAAGGAATTTCCCCGAGTCCCACTGCCTTCTCTTCTCCTTCTAGGCTTGGATCCTAAATCGGTTTTGTTGTGCGCGCGGCTGAAGCAGGTTACAGTCCCAAACCCTTCCTATCCCTTTTTCTTTTTGTCGTTGTTGTTTTTTCTGTCGCTCCCTTCACTTGCTCGTCGGGACGGAGAGGAAGAGAGCATCGTGTTGAGGACGCGGTGTAAAGAACAGGAATCTTGATTGCGTTGAGAGCTGGTTCCTGGATGGAGAATATTCAAGAGATATCTAAAAGGATATTTTCTTTGGTGTTATTCACTGGCTTTTAGCCGTCAAGTTTGTCTCGAACGGTCATTTGCCCTCGGAAAGAACCTACCGTGTTTCACTGACAACCCCGTTTTCTCCTTTACTTCATGATGATGCTTACTATATCTTATATGTATCATAATATTACCTGATATTATCATATTTTCCTTAAAATGTCTTCAACTACTTAGAGAAAATCAAAGATAGAACCTTCCTTTCAAAAACTGAATTGCCCACCTTATTCTTACCTTTTCAAGTTTTTCAAAGATATAATTAATCCCTTTCAAGCCTGTCATACCCTTGTATTTTACCTTTTGATGTAGCCACCCATCATTATCATTAATTTTCGCAAATAGCTATGAATATCGACAACGAAAATTATGAAGGGATTATGAACTCGGGAAAACAGCTAAAGTTTATCACTACTATCCTCAACATCTAAATTTACCTTCAACAACAAAGTGATTTATTAATAATTTCTTATCAATGTTTTCATACTACAAGCAATATAAGTTTTCATATCTCGTCTATTTAAAGTGTACAAGCTGTAATATAAATTGATTTAACCCTTTCTAACCCAGAGGTACTTCGGGGAGCAATCAAATTTCAAGTTTTTTCATCTCGAAAATTTTGCACTGAATCATGATTAGTATGGAAGTTAAATATTTCGTAATTAAACTTTACACAACAAAATAATACGTAGTTTATATATTTCTGAAATAGAGCTGAAAAGTTATGCATTTTTGATGTTGCTTAGAAGCAGCATTGGGTTATAATGCGTTAAGAGGACGAATAATAACCTCTCTAATTTCCTATTATTTCTGTCACTAGTACTCCTCTGTTTAGCGTTTGTGGCTATATTTTTTGGAACGATGAATAAGAAAAAAATGTACGTGCTACGTAACACTGACACTTCATTCCTAACAGCAATTACGACACTGTTATATCCTAATTAATTTGTAGCAGTGTCGAAATAATGATCAGAAATATATTGTTAGAGTGGACGGTTGCAAAAGTATTTTCTTTTCCAAAGAATTCCTTTTAAAACTTACTTTATCATCTTCAAATGCCTACGTTACATAAGTTAGAAAATTTTATGCAATTTTTCTGCATCTCACTTTCAAAAAAATACGCCGGAAAAAGCATAGAGGTGAAATTTTTAAATTCAAGATTTACGCAAATATTTGTAGGAGGCTTTTGAAACTTTCAATGATAGCGAAAATTCAAAAAAGCAATCTGACGCCAGATGGACCACTACGTATGCTTTGTCACCTTAAGAGGGAAAATCTGGTATGATATCGCCGTAGTGGAATTATTTAGAATAAAATCTCGAGGGAGGTTTATAGTGACTTTTGGAATCAGTGGTCTGAGAAAAAAAGCTCTAATGAAGATAAAACGAAAATGATTTAAGTTTTTAAAAACACGTTTTTTTTAACAAAAATATTATAAATGCACTGAAAAATAAAAATATGTTTATCATCACTTGAAGAATAAACCATGAATAATGATTAGGCGTATTAGAAAAGAGTTTAGATGAGCCTGATAAGTGAGTTAGGATAGGCACGCAAATTTAATATCTAAACCAATGAGGACCAAGGCATTGTTCTTTGAGTCATGACAACCTTTTTTTTACTTTTTAGTGGATTTTTTTGCTGTTTTTAGAAAAATCCATTTCTTTTAATCTTTTTTTAGTTACTTTTAATTTATAATTGGCAGTGGTGAATGATGTAATCAATTTAAACACTGCTGCTAAATAAATTTCTATCGAAAAAAGGCATCATATATAATTGCCATCTATTGAGAAAATATTAAACTATATTTACGTATGCAAATTTATTTAATTGATTTGAGCACAATGAAACAAAATTTCAAATGTCTAATTATTGAATATAGTATTTTCATAAGAAGCAGTGAGTGAAATTTCAAGTCGATCCAAGAATGGGAAGTGGGTTAAAATTAATTACAAGATTCCATCGATGAAACAGACAAACAGACGAAGCAAGTAAATAAAGAGCGTTTAAAAATAAAAGCATATACAATTTGATTAATATCGAGTTGAATAAGTAAAACATTGAGCCTCAAATATCACCACTCCGGAAACTTAAGAGGAGGAAATCATAGCAAACCTTGCTTATGACCCACGAAGGTAATCTCGTTTTCTAAAAATGTAGTAGAGGCTTTCTGTATATCCCTCCAGTAACCATCAACCTCATTTATTTACCTTGACCTCAAATGGAGTACGGCCGTGGAAAATTATCAATATTCAATCTGAGTCACGTCCTGTGAATGTTCAGTTTATTAATTTATTATTCTTATTTCGTTGAAAATTACATAGTGGTTTAGAAGAATACCACTTTGTTGGCTGATCCCTCGAGAAATAAGACCTTTGAATTTTTATTTGTGGCACGAAACAGCAATATTGGATATCGAGTGAAGCTCTCAAGGTGCAATCTCGGTCACCAGGCCATGGCTCTAGCAATGCCCTATACCAAAGGAAGAAGCCAAGTGTCCCGCAGTTGAACCTTGCAGCCGATGAACGTTTTCTCCGCTTGATAAAGGGGTCGTCCGAACACTCTGCTCAGCGGAATTGGTCGTGGATGGAGGCAGGGGAAAGGAAGGAAACTGTGGGAGGAGCTATGGGAACAGGTTTTATTTTTTTACTCTTGCGGAAGATAACCACTGCCGCTGCATGCTCAAGTGAAGCTGACCTGTATTTGCCTCCCGCAATAGGGTAGTTTCCTTCATCTAAGAAAACGACAGGCATTGATTGCGATTCGTTACCCACCATTAGTGTATTCATAATATACAAATTATTTGGTTTTAGAAATACTGGTTTAGACTAATTGAATTGGTCAATTTTAACTGCATTTGAAAAAGGCCAGATTGTCGCCCATGCGATGCCACTCCACGTCACGTCACAGAGACCTAGTTTCTATACGAGTAGATACGAGTTTTACATCGTCTGAGATTACCAATGCATGCATGAGGCACAGAGCTCAGGGAAACATGTCTTAATAATCACCTATTAAAACTGGCTAAGGTCGAAAAGTTTTCTTCGTTTGATAAGGTATTATTAACCATTATTTAAGCCAGTCGCTACCAGCTGGCAGGGTACTCCGCTGCCTGCTAGCATCCTGCGTCGTATCAGCGCTCAAAGCTTCGCCCCAAGTTCACCTCACTTGCGGCAGCGGGAACCAGAAGGACGTCACACGGAGATTTCCCGGCATTCATACTTAGCCGTCGCATTTTCGCGCGCTTGAAAATTTTCACTTTTCATTTAATCGCGAAAAATAGATATCGTCATTTAAAAATCTAAAAGCGTGAAATACATACTCCAGGAGTAATAATCTTTCAATTTAGGCAATAAAAAATAATAGGAAACCACCCTATTCACTGAGTTTTGCTCGCCATTCCGCGGTGTTAAAGGCTGAGCTCTCTCCGATGGTCTGCTTCGCCGAGTTAGCTCATCAGCTAACTCGGCGAAGAGAAATGAATACACATCATTAACTTTGCCGGCCTCAGTCCTGGTGTGGTTAAGTGTCCGCCCAACAAATCGATGGTCGCAGGTTCGAGAGCCGCCCGCCCGGATGTGGGTCTTTTTAGATTTGTTGCCCAATTATATTAAATTGATCGCAATTGAGGGAAGCTGTGATCATTATAGACATTATTATTATTTCCGCCTTACGTAGCAAAATGGCTACATCTTGCCATTCTGAGCATATGAGACACTTGAAGAAAACTGGCACTCCTTTTTGATATCAAATTGCCACAAATAAGTTGTTGAAGCTCGCAGTAACTTAATCCACTAATAAGTTAATTTTTAAAGCAGGTCCAAATAAGCCTAATGACAGAAAGAGACGGGTACGAAACTCAAATTCAATATAGACGCCTAATGTCTATAAATTACAAGTAAGTATCGTGAAAGTGAACAGAAAACGGTGTATTATAGATTATTTCAATTTTCCTTTGCCCAAAAATATTATTTCGCAGAAGATTCATCCTTTCTATCAGGGCCACTCGTAGGTATTGAACAACATTAGATTATGACCTCATTACCACGCAGTGTAGCTACGGGTCATTCTGAAGAAACAAGTTGATGTATCACCAAAATGTTTCACTGGATTACTAAAGACGACCATAGGAGCAACACACCTAAATATCTTCACAATCGCTAGTAGAATATTGGCGGAAATTACTTGAAGAATTCTACATCTAAATAACACACTGCAAGCCACTTCAATAGGCATGTGTTGGAAGTTGTTAGGGCACCAGCCTATAAGAGGGAAAAAAGTAAAAAAACTTCGTCATAAGTTGAGTGAGATTTAACTGCCAGAGTTAAATATAGTATTTGTTTTAGTCCTTATTTTTCGGTGTGAACAAATACCAATGCATAACCATTTTTAATTATATATGTCTTTCAGAATATTTCTTGACTTTGTCCCTGAAAAAAAGCTTTGATTTCAAGAGGCTGGTTTCAACTTTGCAAAGGCCATTTTAGTAGGCCGAGGATTTTTATTTTAAACAATTATCAAAATTTCAAGCCCTTTGAATTTAAAATATTTGTGGTCACTTCTTACTGAAACAATAAAAGCTTTAAAATAAATTGCCTAATTACTTTACCTATGGATAGTGAAGTGGTGTCATGGTGCTGGAACGCCGTTCCGGCACTGGCTGAGAAAAGAACTAATTGTCAAATAGCACTTTTATTAATGTAAGCGACTCAAAATTTCTCATATTTCTAAATCGTAACCAAAAGAAAAATTTTTGTAATAAAATGTTAAAAATAACTAGAAAAATACTCAGAGTGATATTCCGCTTGTAAAAAGTGTTAAGGACATTGCGTTCCGGTACTGCTTGTTTTGCCATTTTACCACTGCCTGACACCGAAACTTCTTCTTGTCTACCCCACATAGGCACGAATTCAACTGAATTTCAACGAATACGCACCATATCGAAGGGAGAGTCAGAGATTTGGGTTGAGTGAAATTCTTAATCCGTCTGCGAGTAAAGAAGAAGAGAGACACACTTTATTTCTGCGACACTCTCCTCGACTTTCCTTATTCGTCCCCTCAAGGCCTGAATCTCAGATCACAGGCTCAAGAAGCGGCTGCGGCGGCGGAACCCTTATACCCCTCCACCTCTTGTTCCCTGGCTACCCTTCTTGTTCCAATTTCTCCTCCTTGCCTCGCTGACGTAAGATCTTCCGCTTTCTTCTTCCCCATCCTTGTACCTACCGAGGGGAAAAGACACGTGGTCTCCACCGCTCGATAAACATAAAAAGACTGCCGACAGTAGTACATTTTCCGAGGAAATAATAATGAGAATAGCTCCGACTTCTATCTTCTCCCGAATCTTTCTCTCATGTCTTCCTTCGTTCTTTCGTTCTCCATATTTTTTTATCCCTCGGAACTCTTGATATCTTTTTATTCATCCCATTTTTCAAGCAAGAAAGCACAAAACTAGGATCTCAGTTTCGTCTCCCCCTCAAGATTTGGGTCACAGGAAGAGAAAAATACGTCTCTATCGCTGGAGTTGAGGCTGTTAGAACTTCTCGAACCCCTACTCCGGCCTTCTTCTTGTCTCCCTCTCCTTGGCTTAAGTGTGTTTCACTCTCTGACTTCTCTCATTTCTTTATTTCAGAGACCCCCGCGGGCTTTTATTCATATTTATCTCTCCCATGCTGGACTCTGTTCGAGTAGAATGGCTTTAACTGCTCTAAAAATCTCCAGCTGTAGACTGGAAAAAAGGAGAGACAGGGCCCCGAGGAAGCCAGTCTGAGCTAGCAGGTTGTTTCGACGCTGCGATACATCATTTTGAAATATACTCGGATATATATGCACTGACCTCAGGCTAAACTAGTTTATCAGATTTCTGGGAGAGATTCTGAATGGCTTGACGTGAGTCCCAGCGGATCCAGAATCATGAGTTTGCTCGATAACCCTTTTTTGCCTTCGCTGACCATGCGATTCTTTCTAAATTGCATATTATACGCGCACTACTGCAAAATCATGATATTTTATTCCAAATATTTCATTCAAATAATTTTATGGAAGATGTTCTTCTTACTTCTAAAATTTTGCTTAATGTTTCGGCGAAATTCATCGCTAGTGTAATTATTTACCCTAAATTGTATATATCGGTTTCATGTTGTTTCAAGGCAAGAATTAAGGTTTATTAATATGTGAAAATTCGCCATTGCAAGTTTCTCTGAGGGAAATATTATTTGTTGGGGTTCCCATTGAGCTTACGCAGAAATTTCATTTTTTACTAAGTGAAATGCATTGTGCTCATTTATTTTCTTTGTCAGTTTATGGGCAGGTTATTCATTACTATATTTACTGCTTTAACGAAGTCTCGCGCAACATGTTATCCAAACAAGCGTATTTCACAATAAATTGGTGCACTGGTGTACTTTAGGATTTACTTCATGTATGCAAGGATTGCATATATATTCGTTACAGTTTTGGTAAGAGATATTGGGGATAGTAAAAAAATAAATTTGGCGGACAATAAAATTAAACTGCAATCCAAACGTTCAGTGTGTGCATGTGAAAGTCTTTCCCCCGAGATAAAATTTTCATCAAGTGATGCATATCAACCGGAGACCGTATTTTAGTTGATAAAACGCAATCGTAAATGCTTTGAAGACGCTCAGCGGACCTTGAATGCTTTGAAAATTGAAGATTTAACCCTAGTTCCTCCTCTATACTATCTCCCTAAACTATCTCAATTCTAACGTAGACAGCAGACGATTTCGAGAAGCACTTCCTAAATGTGCAACCTTTTATTTCCTTATTTTGATTCAGTAATTTATTGGACTGATTTGCTGACTACGAGTACCTTTGATAAATCTCTGTGATCCTTGGCGAAAATAGTTGGAGGTGGCGTCCTAATTTGCGAAACTTACCTTCAAAGGTCCTCTTCAAGATACGTCATATTTTATTAATGTGATTCCTTCTGGTTCGTTTTTTTTAATGTTATCAAATAATACAATACTTATTCGGTATTTTTTCGATTTCTTGCGAATGAATTCATTCTCTGCATCCCTGTTGAGCGAAAAATAACCGTGAACGAAAACTTGTGGCTAAGTAATCCAATTTTACGCTCTATTAAATATATATGAGGTAGATCTTGGGAAATCAACGAAATTTTTCTTCCATATGACTCGATGAACTATAAATAGCATTCTTCAATATTTCTCAATGGCAGAAATATGAACGGAAAATCCATGATCTCGGTATTGTATTGATCAAGGGCCGATAGCGCATTGCATGCGCACCAAAATCGGCCTAAAAATGATTTTATCTCTAACCAAATGTTATGTATTGATTGTTTGAACGCTTAAGTGTGGAAGCGTGTGGGTAGAACGTATTTTTCCTCTCCTGTAAATCATTACAATCAAGGAAATCATTATGAGAATACAGGTAAGTATAGTAATAAGGAAACAATTCATTAGATGCTACGTATGAAATTTGTTTCTTTACGGGAGTTGCATGCATCTTTCCCTATGCCCTTCTGCAAGGATTTTCGTCGGGGGTGGTTTCATGCGGGATTTAAAACTGGCATCTTTTGATCGAATGCGAAGCGTTTTTCTCACTAGATACTTATTTATCACCACATTATGGTGATATTTATCACCATCGTATCAGGCTCAACGTTCTGAAAGGTCATTTTATCGTAAATGAAAAGAAAATCTTTGTGATATTCATGTGCACTATATTTTTTCAGGTACAACTGGTTACAACGCGGTATCGTCTTCAGGTATCAAGAGTAAAACCAAAATCATGATCCCCACTGCATTTCATCCAGGCTTGGGGGATAGGATGAAATCTCTTTACTCTTGATAACTCTTCCCCTCTCCAACCCCCACCTTTAAACTCAACACCGCGTTGCATCTTGGAAGTCTACCCCTCCTTCCACATACCATCTTTTTCCCCCCTAACCCGGATGTTATAAAGGATTATATTTTGGATTTAACTCTTTGTACCTGAAGGTGACGCCGCTGCGTCGACACTAGTTGTACCTGAAAGTAAAGTGGTGGAATAAAACAAACTTAAAAAAAGTTTTTCTTTTCATTTACGAAAATATACTCTAAAACACACTCTACTCACTAGCAGGCGACCTTCTGGGCCAAGGGATATGCATAGAATTTCCGGCCTCACATTGTTATACGAACTGTAAAAGAAACTGGAGCGGGAACGAAAACAGCCTGAGATAAGCGTTTCAAGATCTCGTCTCACACCCGATGACAAGTTAAATAAAAGGGATTCTTTCCGAATCCCCCGGAAGCTCTTTCTCCGATCTCAGCGAGTGATTCTTGTGGGAATGACTCGATACTCGCCTAAGACACCCCGCTAAGACGAGGAATGGAAGGGTTGTCGGGAAGAGAGGCGTGGTTTGGTACCCATGCGTGTTTTTTTGCGAGTCGGGGTATGTATGCGAGGGAGATGTAGTAGAGAGAAAAGGACGGGAGTCCATTTGCGAAACGTTGAGCCCCTGAGGGATTTCCGAAGTGACTTCTCTTTAATCTTCCAGCGCGCGCGCGCGGAGTGTTTGAAATGACGGCGAAGAGCCATATGTCAGCAGCGCGGCCGGGGGTGAAAGGGAAGAATAGGACAAGGAGGAAGTCATTGTCTCGCCATGTTTGCCGGGGCCCCAGTGGGATGGGTGCCAAGATTCGAGATGTATCACCAACTCGCTCCCTGGTCACCCATCCTTTTAGATGCTATTACATTTAATGGCGGATGGGAGACAGTTCTCTGGAGAAAAGGAGTGTGAAATCTAATAAAATAAAACCTTTAACGCAAAAATACACGAGTTTAAGAAACTTCTTTTGTTGGGTCGGGTTATTCAACTAAATGTCGTTTAAGAATTAGGGAAAAGTGTGAAATCTGTAATATAAAAGTTTATGCTCCGGGAAAAAAACATAATTAACGAAGCATTTTCATGCAAATAAAGCAAAAAAGCATTTTAGCATACCTTGCCTATAATAATTTAAGCTAAAATCGTTGGCCAGCTTGTAAGCATCACCTTAAATTATATTGTAAAGAAAATAGATGGTTTTCTTAGGACGCTGATGTCTTGAAATACCAGTTTCAGGCTGTTGAGTAGTTGAGAAGGATAATGTTAACAACAATGAAGGAAATACGAATGTATGTGATAAGTTCAATGACCTTCTTTTTTGTCTCGGGCTATTTCACAAAATTTTTAAGAATTAGGGCAAAGTGTGAAGTCTGTAATATAATAGTTTATGCTCAATATTCAGAACAGTTTATGATCCGTAAAAAAGACATACCTTTCCTATGATCATTGAGGCTAAAATTGTTACCCATTTTGCTGGCATCAACTTAAATTAAGCTTTAAATTAAATAAAGGACTTGGACGCTAAAACTAGTTTCAGGCTCGAGTAATTGGAAAGAATAATTTGATAACACAAAAAATTCGAAGGTATGCAATGCTATAATATCAAGTTGTAAGGGTCAAGCACATCGATAACTTATTTCTATTTCGATCAATTTTAAGTGTTGTGCAATGGTCGGGATCCATAATTTCCCCATATTTACCGCATAGTGCATGTAATGTAATGTAAAAATGCATAATCTATAATGATTTTTATGAATACTTTATTGATGGCTAATATTTGAACTCCTTCATAAACAACATGAAGAATTTCGGATTATATGATTTTTCTGAATAAAGAAGTCTGCTCCACGACGTTTTCTTCCTTTGCCGTTTCTACTTGTCCCGTTGTTTATGAGAATCACGTAACAATTCAATACCATACTTTCTATGCAGCATTAAAATACAAGAGAAGAAGTCATTTATACCGTCGATGAAATTAAAAAGATCAGTGAATTCTTGATTTCACCTGTAAATGAGATAGTGTATTAAGTACAAGGCCATGCATTATTATTCATACATGTATACAGCAGCAATTCGATGTCACCGCATTATTTTTTTCCCTCTCCATCCAACCACCACTTTCCGAAGTCCTTTTAAACTAATGGGGCAAAGAAATGGAGTGGTGCTCCAAAATCCGTTAAAAATTCTGAAACTGTTATGAATTTTAGAAACCTGTAGCTCGCTCAAATGCTATCGATTGAAAAATGACGGATACAATTTTTAATTGTTTCTTCCTCATTTAATCCTATTCCGTTAGTCCGGTCATGTATTTATACCAATCAATACGAATATGGAAATTTTAGTGCTTATTATATTGACCTTATAAAGTACCTTCTAATGAGCCAACTGTAGCGCAGCGGATCTCCTAAGGTTTACATGATTTATATTTTTGAAAATATCTACTCTGACGGAGGTTTTTCCTTTTTGCTTGTGTTTTAATGCAATGGCGTATTCGTTTTGCGGAGTGAATTTTATTTCACATCTCGCACAGTGGTTAGTTCGTGGGTTTTTACCCTCTTTTTTTTATTTTGACCTATTTTCATCAACACGATATGAATACAATCAATAAATACATATAATAAAAAATAAATAAATAATATGCGCAGAAAATTTATCTGGATTCGAGCTCTCATTTCCATACTTACCTTTAGTGTGTTCTTAGAAGACCAAGGAGTCCAAGAAAAATAAATATTATCTTAATCTCAATTTATTCAACAGAACGTATTAGAAATATTTATTTTTCCGAACATTCTTCGTTTGTTTTGTAGTACATCGTCTAAGCCATTGTATTTTGAGGAATAAGACTGCTGAAGTCTCTGATTCGAGTATACCAACTTTGATTTCCGTAATTCTTCACCATGAAGTCCCTCCTTCTTTCATTTTGGCGAGTGTCCAACCCATTGTACCCGTTGAAGAAGAAACACATTCCCGCTCTGGAGGCCATATGGTCCATGGTGGGAAGCCCCGGTATTAGCAATATAATGCGTGAAGGAATAAATGTGTCCCTAAAGGAGTAAGGGTTGATACTTCCGTATTTTAGGCAAGTGGGGAGGATAGGTGGAGCGCTTTGATGGATGAGCATTGAGAAAGGTTCCCGGGTGGATCAAAGTTTGCGGTCAGCAAGAATAGTGGAAATGCAGAGTTGGATCGACAAGTGAGCGTTGTATTTTCACTGAATCAGTTTAAAATACTGAAATAGACTTACCAATTTGAGGTTATTTGTGATAATACATAGCGTATCCCTTTTAATGCAGAAAAGTGGGTTATCTTTTATCTGAAGTGTTGGTTTAGATAGTTCACGTGGGTGACCATAATATAGCTTAGTTTTTTCGTCATAAAAACGATCCAGTTTTTAAGATAAAGTGAGTATCTATTACATAAAATATGTATCATTCATAAAAAAGAGCACAAGTCAGTTCACTGGGGAACAATTTTTTTCTCAATTTCTGTTGACCTCAATTTTTGAGCTGATTTAGGGTAAAATGCTGATTTCAAGACTGTAGTTAGTTTTATTCTACCAGGTAAAGTTTTTTTTACACCTTTTGTGATTGTGACCGCTCTCTGCTAAATTTAGCGTCTATCACAAGATGCTTCATTGCTTTCCGATCGGCTGACTGCGACCTTAGGCGACTTTTGCCGGGTGACTGACGCCGTATGAGGTCAGTGACAGGTGGATTGTTGTCTAATTGTGCAGGAAGTACTGTAGTGAGACGCAGGAACGTAGTGAAAAATTTGCAAATGGGGAGCTTCAGTTTTGAGGGAGTTGCATGCACTGATCTTTTCTTGTCAATTGACACGAATCGACAATCCATACCATTAAATAGGTCACCTTTAAATTTCGTTTGAATATTGCTGAAAGTTAAAGTCATCGTTAGTTATTGGCAGGCAGTATGAAATGCAACTGTATCGAATAATCAAGGGTCAAAGTATGGGTCCTCCTGGGCTTATTGTTATTTTTAACTCTCTAAATGAAGAGTAAAATTGTTTTTTTTTTTAAATTTGAATTCAAGTTTGCACCACAATAGCCATTAGAGAATGACGAGTTAGCCCGTTAGGTTTTCTCTTTGCGATTATGCCCTTCTGACTGCATCGATGGTGTTCGCCCTCTGTGCTCAGGCGAAATACCCTTCCCTGCTGGAAGAGGGAAGGGGGTGGAGGTCAGCCCTCCCTCAATCCTACCGGCATCATGTAATCCCGGCGCCCACCAATTAGTCTCACCTTCCCGGGGCGTTTTAAGCGCTTAGAATAAAATGGCTGTCGCCGCTCCATTCAGGCGAAGCCCCTTTTGTCGGCCCAAATACAAGGGAAGCGCCATTGTCTCGCGAACAATGGGTGAGGCCTTCTTGCTGGGGCACGGGTGGCTGTGGCACGGGAACGTTCCAAAATCGATCAACTCACACGACTAGTGGGCACGTTGTTGAGCAAAGCGACGTACTCGCAATTTTGCTTTCGGAGATATCCGGCTGCGCTGCACGTATGATTGAATTTGGAAATTAGTCATTTATTTCACTGTTTTTTTTTATTCCCGAGAAAGTTAGAATGCCCCAAGAGATGAATGTAATTCGGAATGATGGAAATCGATTGTTATCATTTCATTCAATCATTCTCACTTTCCGGACTTCGCGGGTTTAGCAAGAGACTTTGGCCAAAGAATTACACAAATTTGCCCCCTTGTACATTATAGAAGAAGTACTTTGGTCTTCTTTCGTTAATTAACTTTTCGGTCGTATAGAAATTCTTTCTATAAAAATTTTGATTGATTTTTTAAAACAATACCCGATATTTACTATCTGACGTTGAGTATTTTTATCATGAAACCAATCGGAAATTATTGCATGAGATAGAAATATTGTTATGGTGAATTCTTAATCGTTTTTGGATGAATCAAAGTAAAAATTATGTCAATATTGGCTTTTAGATTATTGGCTTGTTTCTAAGAACCTAACCGTAGGTATGAAATTATCTGCTTGATTTTTAAAAACCAGTCCTGACCATCAGCGAGGTCACTCAATCGTACCGAACAAGTGAGATCCTAGATATGTGCATTTTTTGTTACGAGCAAAAAATTGTTTGGTAATAAAAGTAGCAATAGACTCGAGCGTGAGAAATCTAACTTATTCCATTGTGATAATGAGCAGTTGAATCATTGAATCATTGCAGATATGATTTTATAACTCTGTCATCCTGTCTATCAATGTCATTCTGCAATCTAACTTTTAAATAAATTGGTTAAATACGCTGAATTTCTAGTTTTGAATGATTTTCTGTATTATTTTCCATTTTTTTGTAGTGCTCTGAAGTTTGAAGTACTTCAGACAATTTGCGGGAATAGCAATAAATAGTAGCAGCTTTTATGAACTATCTGGAGTACTCACTCACATTTCATTGCATAAACGTTTCCTCAGTTTTGAAAAGTTTTCTTTTGAATACCCTATCTCTGCATAGGGCGAAGTTACCGCAACTTCTTTCCAGATTAATTATTAAAAACAAGCCAAACTTTTCCACTCGCGCGGATTACTTGTTGATCAATCCTTTCAAAGCGGATGCACTTCGGATAAACCCATTAGATACCTTGCAGCCAGGCATTTTCTCTTCCCAGCCCCTCGTTAAAATTGTATTTTAACAGCTCCGCTCTCGCGGCAACGCTCGGGATGTGCAAAGTTTCCCGGTAAAAAGCATTTCCCGGAGTGCTTAATTAAGACCTCTGTGCTCGTAGCGGGAAATAAAATCGGAATTTCCGGTTTGCAATCTATATGGGCTTCGACCGACTGGGAGGGAGAGGGAATTCTACCCCTCCATTCCGATAAGCAATGGCAGGTAACTTTTCCGGGTCAGGATTTGCATACACACGGTGGCTCGATAATGAATCCTTTAATGAGTTCTTTGTGCGCACTACGCTATGTGATACTTGATTATACAAAACATCTGAATTACTCGTGAATTTCTAGTCTTTTCATTGGTGCAAAAAGTCACCGAGGAAACTAGGTTGATTCTTCTATCTACTATTCTCGCCACTCGTTGTCTTTTCCATCTCAGTTATTTATTCCAAGATTTTGATGTATTGATATGAAATCTGTAGCTCTACCTAATTTACCCAATATCCGAGGCATGGGCATGAGCAGCGGCGGATCCAGGATAGAGACAAGGGGGGTCCTAACAAAATTACAATTCTATCTAGTGTAAATTGAATGCCCAAAGGGGATAGCCGCCTTAGACCCTCCATGGAGCCTCCACTGGGCATGAGGATAGGTTTTTAAAACACCTGGATTGAGGTATTAAATTTCCAACCAAGGTGGTTATTAAGGTAAGCTCGAGGAATCATCAACACTCTATCTGCAATAAAGTACTTCTTTTCTACTGAACACATCGCTCTGCAGTACTCAGGAAGTGGTTAGGGTCGCAATTTAAAGCATTTTTTGACCATAAACATGGGGTCGCAACACGAAACATGGCAGTGCAAACATTTTTTGGATGCTTTTTGCAGTTGCCATGGAAACAGTTTTATTGGGTATCCAGCGTTTTAGACATTCTGTTCAGTAGCATGAATTTATGTGGCGCTGCCGAAGAATGATGAAGATAAAATGGGTCGACCGTGTAAGTAATGAGAAAGTGCTGAGAAGAGCGGGAGAAAAGAGAAGCCTACTAAAAACCTTAAGCAGAAGACGGCACAGCTTAGTAAGCCACATAATGACGCATGATGGTCCGAAGAAAGCAATCGTAGAAGGACAGGTGGAAGGGAAGAAGGGCAAGGGAAGGCCACGAATGAGTTACATAAGATAGAGTATAAAGGATATTAAAGGGAAGAAATACGTTGCTATGAAAAGTTTAGAGGATAGGAGAGAGGAATGGAGAGATGCGTCAAACCAATCTTAGGATTTCTGACTAATGATGATGATAAAGGACATTAGGTACATTAAGCGCAAGTGAGGTTGAACGAAAATGTGCGACGATAATTGCCTGAAACAATTAATCACTGAGCAAAATTGAACGAGAGCTTTGAACGAATACCAACAATACTATTGCGCAATTTCACCTTTAGATTAATTGTTTTATCGCAAAATTTTCGTCTAACCTTAATTATGATTTCCTTAAAAAACTAGATCATTACATAAAATGACTAAAAGGCTGGATGCCCAAGAAAACAGGATCCATGGTAACTGCGGAGTGGCTTTACAAAAATGTTAGCTTTGCCGTAGCTTAGTAACTATGGAGTTGCGATTCCATTTTTGTAGGCAAAAATCCTTAAAATTATCTCCCCTACCACCTCCTGAAGTATTTCATGTACCACCTGAAACACTATGCATAAATAATTACTAGTAATGATATGCTGTACCAATGAATTCAACCCTTTTTCTCTCACGAAAATATCCATTTTCACCCCCAGAAATCTCAAGCCCGATTTAAGTGCATATGAGACGTTGAAGGAAGAGACAAATTATTTTGTTTATAACATTAATAAATATCCATAAAAAAGAAGAACACAATGGTAATTTCCACACTTTTAATATTACAACTCAGCACACAATTTATCATGGATATAAAGAACTTCCACAAAATCGAGCCGGATACGACACTTATGTGTTGAAACCATGGTCGGTGCTGAGTTGTAATATTAAAAGTGTGGAAATTACCATTGTGTTCTTCTTTTTATCATGGATATAAAGAGCTTCCACAAAATCGAGCCGGATACGATTTTATACATTAATAAATATATTTTTCCTTAGGAAATTAATTGAATATAGATATGAAATTAGATAAAAATTGTATGAATTTTTGTTAGCACAAATTACAATAGCCAAACCGTATTAAACGCAAAAATTTACGTAGGATTAAACTCAAGGCCGTTATATCGGCACCTTGAGCGCGTAAGTGTTAATATCTGTTTACTGCGAAGTCACGTATCGAACTCTTCTTCTCGGACAGACATTTCAGGCAATTCTTTTCTGCTGTGTACTTTCACAGGGATGTTTCTAATATGATATGTATCCAATCTTATGCTCTTTGTGCAGAATAGCTCCAACGTTTGATTTTCGTTATCATTGTTTTTCGTCTTAAAATATGCCGAGGTTGGTTCATTATGTCACTACCTGCTGTCACTCTCCTTCATGGTGGAAGATGGATTCTCTCTTCGCGTAAAAAGTTTTTTTTCATGCGTATTTATGAGCCCCTTGTTCAATTTTTTAAGCTGAATTCTGCAGGTTTATACGCTGTATATTGATCATAAAATGAGGATAATATCGCGAGATGGCGGATTGCGATGAAGAATTCGTGCCTTTCCGACAAATAGCTAATTAAAAATGCTTCAACGCCGTTTAGGCCTTTAATGGCAGCCGTCCTTTGGTTTGGAGGAAATTCTATGCAGTGTTGAATGGTTGGATTATGCACTGTTGAATAGGAGGGAGTTGTTGAAAATTAGACTCTACTGGATGATCTAGTGTACATATCTAGAATCTTGTGTATAACATATGTAGAGAGTTGTGTAAAAAGCATCAAGCCATTTTATTTCTTGCGTGGAACTAGAAAAGGCCTGCGGGGTATTCAGCTTTATTTGAATGGTTGAGTCTTAATTGCCTCAAAAATGAAACGTTTTTTTACACTTTGCTTACATCGAGTTATAGGTTTTATAAATATGAACCAATGTAAAAAGCTTTTTCATAAAATAGCTTATCCTGGAAATTAGCGAGAAAACACCGTTTGAATTGGCACAATCGAGGTTGACTTGCAGAAAGAAAAAGAAAAAACGTAGGAATCTCTACCCGAGGCACAATTGTGAAAGCTCGGACGAAAACAGGTAAAATCCACCCACTCTAGCATACTGCAATCAGTTGACCGCCCTTTATGAAAATATTCTTCTTTTCAATAGCAGAGCGACTTTTTTTATCTCTCTATTTTGCATGCTGGTCCATGCCTCAAATGCCTCCCTTTGAGCCCCAATTATGAAGAAAAATATTTTCCTCTGCTGGGGCATTTTTTTTTCCTTTTTTGTCCAGATGTACAACAGAGAAAAGCACATCCGCGCTTTAAGTTCACGGTTGCTGTTCACGGAATGAGCGACCGGAACTATTTTCTGGGGCGTGTGATATCTCTTAGCGCGTGCAGCTGTGTTTTAGACGAAGTGATAAAAATTCATGTCCGAGATTGCACTCAAAGTGGGTCGTAAACAGTGTTTAACGAAATGGATAACCTCTTTTGTTTTTGCGTGCATGAATGCCATGGCGGCCGGACTAATGTTTTTCTTCACTTGCATATTTGGTTGGAACTTGCATGCTACTTTAAAAAAAAAGTAGGAATATCACTGATTAAAAAGCGCCTTATTTGTTAGTGTTCCTTCTTTATAAACTCTATACCTATATCCGCAATGTGCATTGTGTTCGAAACACATTAAATTTCGTCTGAGGGCTTTCATACAAATAAACTATTCTAAACTATAAATCGTGGATATATCATGACTTTAACCTATTTCCGCCCAGAATAATGTCTGTTTACAAATTTAAAGATATTTAGGTGTTACGCTTCTGTGGTCGTCTTAATTTATCCTTTTAAAATATTTTGTAGATGCATTCATCAAAACGTTTTGGCAGCATGTCCCGTGACGAAATGGCTACACTGGACGGTAACGTATCGAAATCTAATGCGATTCATTTAATGCTAGCATAAATAGCATTAAACACTTAGCGAAAGCATATATTTGGAGAAAGGAAAATTAAAAACACTTTTAAACGCTCTTCTGTTTTCACTACGGAGGGGTTAACTCCCACTCGATCGATCTTTATAGTGGGATAGTACTCGATTTTAACTTTGCCTATCATGTTGATATTTTCAGGACTTGTTTATGAGACACTAACAAAGGTACGTGCAATGATAAACACATCCCTACAGAAAAGAGCAGTTACGACTGCCACTCGCTAAGCCAATGTAATAGCGTTAATTTAATCGCAACTACCGCCTTCCATCCTAGTTTAATAATTCATATTTTATGAAATTTATGCTGTGAATTCAAATAAATTACTTTAAGTAGAGAAACGTGCTTGCATATTTGGTTGAAATACTTTTTTAACTGTAGTACTTAAAGCAATTTCTCTTTGCTTCCTTTAAGATGTAATAAATTATAAAACATGATTTTTTTCCTCATCATCATCACTGGTCAACAATCCTAGGATTGGTTTGACGCAGCTCTCCACTCAGTTCTCCTATGAGCTAATCTTCTCACACCCACGTATTTCTTCTCTTTCACATCCTTCTTTACTTGTTCCATATATTTTGCTCGAGGTCTTCCTTTTCCACTCTTGCCTTCCGCTTGTCCCTCGACGATTGTCATCATCAGGCCATCATTTCTCAAGATGTGGCCAATGAGGTTGTTCCGTCTTCTTGTTAAGGTTTTCATGAGGCTTCTCTTCTCTCCTACTCTTTTCCTATTCAAACAAATATTCCCTGCTTAAAATGACACTCATTAACATTTAACTATGACGCAAAGTTTATCTCAACTCGAAGTTTTCTGAGACTTGCGCTGTTAACACTTCAAAAGGAGGGAAATTTTGTCTATATATCCAGGGAATTCAAAGGCGATAATGTAAGTTTTAAACGAGTAGTATGTCACAAAATTTGACCAAATTAGACCAACTAAGAGATAATCTGATATCTAATCTAATAAGAGTCTTCTTAACAAGTAATAAGCCAAAAAAGTTCCTGGGGAGGGAATTCAATTCGAATTGATGATTTACGAATGCATACTCCAATTTCTTATCTTCATTAAAATTCCAGTGAATTTCTTTTCTCTGAATACAACTATAACATTTCTGGGTGTATAAGGTTTGGGATTAAGCAGAATGTTTTAATCGAAAAATTGATATGTAATTGAAATAATTGAAAAAATATAGTATTGTGCATCAATAGATATGACTGTAGTTGTAGGTTAGCAATCTAACCATTTCAGTTATTTGCCAGACTTGAAATCTAGAAAAATTGCAGAGAGTCTAATTTAAAGCAGAGAATGATAGTTTGGATAGGAAAATATAATTTTTTATATTTTATTTAATCTAAAATAAAACAATGAGCATTAGGTTGAAATATTATAGGAAAAAATATTTAAAGCCATTTTGCATACACATTTCTATACTTAAAGCAATTCCATTGAGTTCAAAGCATATTTTGCATGAAATTTGAATTTTAATCTAGATTAGGCGAGATATGTGGCGTTGTTGCGTTTAATTAAACTTCATGAGATTGCCTGAGCGAATGGTAGTCGTAACCGTTCTTTTCTGTCGAGGTGTATTTATCAGTGCCGTCTTTATCGAAAGAAATTAATATATAACGACGAATTTAATGTGAAATGGATCTAATAGTACCATTATATTGATTTTATTCATACTTAAATAACCTTTTCATTAACATATTTCAGAAAAATTGGGTAGTGGTTGAGAGGAATAAGGAAGTTTTTGTATTGCTTTAGCTGCATGATAAAAGAAATGAACCGCACAGTTATAAGTATTCCATGCAAAATTATGGCATACGTTTTAATTATTTGTATTAAAAGAAGGAAATAATTGTATTTATTAATTAATTCTAAAGTAATGGATTGGTTTGAGTATGCATTTGTCATGCGTGCAATTATTTGAACGCAAGAAAATTACATTTTTTGCATGTCCATGATAACAACTCACAGTTAATTAATTTGTGAAAAACGGACACATGCAGTAAAACAGAAGGAGGTAAGCATGTATTGAATTAGCTTGATAAAGTAGATTTTCAAAGCGTAATTTTATGAAGTTAATTCTCTTGGTGTAAAACTGTTGCTCTATTCTGACTGTTTTACTTTATCGTTCAGTGAAACCTCACCACCAATAACTAAACCGCTGAAAAGAGAAGTGTCTACTTAGGAAAGACAATGGGTGCGAATGTTTTAAATACTCCTCTGCGTTCACAAGGCCAGATAAAGCTGAGTAGGAATATGATTCTGTTCCGACGACATTGTCATGACAACACATCGCATGCATTGCATTGTCATGACAACACATGGTCATGAGTTAATTTGTGAACATTTTATCGTACTGACCTCAAGTATATTCATGCCATTTTTTAAGTTTACATTGCTTGTTAACCGATTTTAAAGGTCATAGTTAGCGGAATAAGTCTTTTTTCCCCTGAAGCTCTCATAAATTAAGCATATTATAACCTTTGCACACGGACTGGCTTCATCATGCGAGTGAATATAATAAAAAGTCAACAGACTCGCGAAATATTTTCCCATGAAGAGCAAGTCTTTGAATTATTTCAATGAAATTGGGAAAATTCTTAGTAGCTTATTTTTCCTTACCAGCTGCGGAGATATTTATTTAGGAATCACCAAAAAATAAATTCGAACGAGCCTAGGTGGAAAGGGAGTTTAGAACAAACGTGTGTTAAAATTTAATTATCTGAATCTCAAAAAGGTAATCAAAACTGAGCAGAAATGAATAGAGACTATAACGCTGACATAACTGTGGATGTGGCGTTGCAAATGAGCAACACAGCTCTTTCGCGTTATTATTCTTGCTCGTATGCGTCCATCTTCGTATTTATTTTCTCCATTCGCTAAGTTCACTCCGTATAACACAAACAAGTCTCTTGGAAATTACCACGGGCGGAATACATGTATGTTTGCGGGGTACATGCTCGCGTGATGAACGCGTGTAAACGGCCATTACTTCCCGGGTCGATATCATGCTTCAATCGCAGGCCCGCTTTCCCGGTACGTGCTGGGATGCGAGGACCTTCATCCTGTTTGAATTGCAGCTGGCAATAATGTGAGTGCCCTTGCACCTCTGCGTTGCGGAGAGGAGCATCCAATAACATCCGCGTGTCGATTTAATGGCGAAAACGAGAATCGGATGCCTTTGCGTCCTTTGCAGTTCGGAGCGGAGGCAAACACTCGGCTCAGACAACTCACTAGAATAAAATGGGGGAGCGGAAAACGAATGTCGGCTGGTAACATTTTATTTTGATTACGTTCCAGTCGCCTTTAATGCAATGAACGTACAGCTAGGTATGGGACCGTTCCATATTTGAAATTTGATGCTTGATTCTTTGTGAGGGAAAATAATGCGAAGTTTAGTTTTCCGATTGAATACTCCTCATGCTTATTTTCGTTAAATGCTCAGTGAATCTCTATTATATGACTACATCTACAATATTCTAGGGGTCTGGGTTTCTGGATGCTTGATTATACAAAATACCTGATTGACTCGTATGTTTATGTCAAACAACTCACCAGAATAAAATAAGAGTGCGTAAAGCGACATTCTACTCATAGCATTTTATTTGGTTTAGGCCTCAGTCGCCTTTGATGCATTGAATGTAGAGCTAAGCATGGGATCATTCTAAATTTGAAATTTGCCATTTGATGCTCGATTTTACAAAACTCCTAAGTTACTCGTACATTTCTAATCTTATGAATTGTCTTGGATAAATGAAACATTAGAATATTTCCACAGGGTTTACACTACGCGCTTCGTTGTCACAATAACATTATCAAGTTTTGTAACAATGAAACATGTCGTCTTCGAATAAAACCAGCCGAAACACTGCAATGTTTCATTTAACTAATAGTAAGAACTGTCACCACATCGTATTACATATCTTACAATATATTTTTGATAAGTGGAATGAGTCATCGAGGAAACGAGGTTGATTCCTCTCTCTTGTTGTCATTTATCTCAGATATTTATGTCAAGATTTTATGCATTTATATGAGGGCAGTTGTGCTACCTACAGGTATGGCACCGTTCTAAATATGAAATTTGCTATTTGATGATTGATTCTTGGGGAGAGAAAATAATGAGTGTTGGGATCATGGATTTGTTTTTAAAACACCGCGATTAGTAAAATGATGTACAGCCAAGGTGTTACTGACGTAAGCTGGTGGAATCATAAACATTCTAAATGGTATGCTCTATATATCAATTTAAATATATGAGGGGATGAGAAAACAAACGAGATCAACTATATAATTAGTATTTCATTTGATTTTCAATTTCATGGATAATTTTGCACGAAAAACAGGAAAATAGTCGTTCTACACCGTCTATCTTGAAATGGGATAAAAAATTACGGTCCTATCTTTTTTTTTCAAATATTATCCATGATAAAACTTTTTATGAAATGCAAATAATTTTCAGAGTGATGGCTTGTTATAAATGTTTAATTTTATTAATTTTGTTTTAAGTTTTTGGGATATAAGTATTATAATGAAAAATATTCATGACGTACATCGGCTTTTAATTACTGCAAAGGCTTGTTTTCTTGCACGAAAGGTGATTTAACCTCTGGAGGATTATCTTATGAACCATTAAAAATTAAATTCTTCCATAATTTTAGAACTTTTACAATTTTGAAACCCGATTTCTAAAACCCTTTCAATTTGTGATGTTGAGGGAGTGAAACTGATCTCGGCCCGTCCACCAAATTATTTCAGCCCTTTTAAAAAGCTTAAGTCTAAAAAAACAGACATGCGTTCGGAACATGGGCAGTTGAATGAGTGCTTTTATATTTATTTGCAAACGAATCCATCCCATTTATATAGTCATAACCGGAACCTTCTCTCACTATAAAAATATGCCAAGTCCTTTTAGTTTAGGGGCTCTTATGTACGTGAGCCCCCGAAATTCATAAGGTTTCCGTAAAATACTCGCGCGCATTAATTTTGGCCGTGAATGCCTTCGCGTTAAACGTAGGGATCGTAAGCCCCTTTTCCTTTGTAAAATCTTCAGCTGCGGCTGAGGCTGTTTCTCCAGCTTTTCTTTGCTTCCACTTGGTTTGCAAATTTTTTTCATTTCACAGAAAGAGTGGGGGTATTGTGGCCTTTTGCTAGGAAATGGAATTTTTAATGTAGTTCAACAAAGGAACGAATTAGATGTCATTTTCGGCTGCACTTTTTAAATATCTATGCTATTCTTATTGAATTTCTAGAGTGTGTCAGAAACAAGTAGGCTCACTAAGCCATACTTCTTGGACATTGCGGCTATGAATATCAAATATGTATGAAGTCATAACGCAATATCTGTGAAGACGTTGATAAAAAAATTTGAAAATCATTTATCTTATGTATGGAGAGTTTTTCAAAAATATGAGTATATTATTAGAAAAAACAAATTTTTAAGGTGGGTGATACCATTGCAGTCACTATGGAAGTAAAAGTGGGCCTTCGTCATGCAGAAAATCGTATTAATTACTAAATTATGGATGGAACTGAATTTTTAAGCATTAAGTTAAAAATTAGCTATGTTAAAATGGCCGGCATTAACTGCTGAGAAGTTCATTTATGGGAAAACGTATTTTTGAAAAAAAAGAGAGATTTATTGGTTGAATACAAAATATATCAGTCCATATAAAGAACTTATATCCTGAGTATGACCGGTTTTTTTGCTTAAATCACGAAAATTTTGAATTCAATTAGAATGTTCTAATTTTTACTCTTATTAATGTTTAAATCTTCTACCGCTAAACTGGACGCTCTTTGACCAAATCAATGATTTTTTCATGACGTCTAACGTTGAAACCATGGTCGTGAATAAATATTAATGTGAAAGCACAAAGTTCTTCTTTTTTAATTTAAGTCTAATTTTATGTTATTTTAACGATATTTGTGATAAATTGGAATCGAAAATTAATTTAGAGCGGCGTTGTTTGCGGCGCAATCTTCTAAAGTGACGTCCGCAAGTTTCGTTTGCGAGGTCTCGCCTTCACACCTTCTCGGCTAGAGCAAAACAACTCGAACGAGGTGAGTAGAGTCCTCGGAACGGTCGCATTTCTATGCCGCGATTTACCCGCAAAGCGAATTACCACTCGTGTTGCGCGGACGGTTCTCGACCAGCAGCAGTTCGGACGAAAGGGCGAACGCTTGAGTCAAGCACCCAAGAGACCAACAAAAACTGCGGTGTTGTTTTTTTAACTTAGTTTTGTTTTCGAAACCCGAGAGCAAACCCTTTCTCGGCACGTGTTGCATTATGGGATGGCCCTTGGGCGAAACGAAATGCCACCGAAGTGTCTCGTGGGAGACCAGTGTGTTTGACGTTTTGTTTGACTACTTCCTGTGTGCAGCGTTTCGTCATCGTAACAGTTTTTTTTTTCATCTTCGTTGACAGAAGAATGGGAAAAGCGCATTCTGAAACTAAGAAATAATTCGATGGTCAGCTGGCTTGCTTTTGCTCAAGGATATGCGTTTATTTTGTATTGGGCAATTTGGCATTTTATTTATGCGAGTGCATTATTTGCGGACAAATTTATGGATGATAATATGTTGAATCAGGGAGATATGTTTAATGAGGGAATCATTCCACATTATCTGAATTCAGAGTCAAATATTTCAATTTATTGTCAGGCATTACATCGAGTAGATCAAAATGCCACCTTTTGAAATAAATTCCATTGACGAAAATGTTTTGATGAAAAATTTGTGAAAACATTGTCAAAGAGTTTTGTGTATCTTAATTTAAGTGGATACACTAGATTTATGTCTTAACCTGTGTAACATTTACTATTTGTTTGGTTTTAGGATTGAATTTAAAACGAACAAAGTATCAGTTACACCAATTCAAAGTAATTACATATAAGCATAGCTAGGAATCTGAGCATTGATCAGTATCTACTGTCGGCGTCAAAATGATGTACCCCTGTACTTTGAAATTTTATATCTGGACTTCAGGGCATACGACAATAATGACTTGTACGCCATTATAAAGGAAATTTTATTCTTAATTCTGATTTATTTTCTTTTTTATGAAAAATTCAAAAATGTAGACACATGCAGTCACTCCGCGCACCATAAAATTAGCCGTTTTGTCAACTTCATGAACTTTGCAACACAACCTATGGAAAAACTACAACGTCTACAGCATCCATCTTCCGCAATAAGTTGCAAACATTAATTTAGATTAATAAAATGGCTTTTGCTTATTTGTAAAACACATATTTTGTTGTAATATAACAAAAACGTTTAAACATTATCTAGTCCTACACTTTACCCCAAAAGAAAAAAGAAAAATTATAGAAACACTTCTTAATTTATTTTCAATTTTTATATCATCCATAATCGGTAAAAAATTGATACTTGTGAATGTAAATAAATTCTATTAATGCCATGTTGCCAAACGGAGCCGCGCCAGGCCAGTTCTTGTAAGGTACCTGGAAGAAAAGTTTCGCGCGCAAGACGTGGCAACGCAGCACGCGTTCGCTACGGAGTATTTTTTAATGCCCATAAATAATCTATTCTACATATGAATCATATATTTTTGGATCATAGAAAAATTGATGCACATTGATGATTGATGCAAATAAAATAAGAAGTGTTTCCATTATTTATTGAGTAAACAGTAGGACTAGAAACTGTAAATATTTTCGTTATTTTACCACAAAATATGCGTTCTAAAATATGCGAAACCCATTTTATTAATCTACATTAATGCTTGCAACTCATTTTTGAAGATACATGTTGTAGACGTTGTAGTTTTTCCTAAGTTGAGTTACATAGTTCATAAAGTTGACAAAACGGCTAATTTTACCGTGCGCGGAGTCATTTATTGCACTGGCGTGTCTACATATTTAAAATTTTATTAAAAAAAATAAATTAGAATTAAGCATACAATTTCCATTAAAGTGACGTATTATTAATTATTAAGGCATGCATTGAAGCCCAGGTATAAATTTGTATAGTACAGCGGCACATCATTTTGACGCCGACGGTAGGGTAAGAGATTTGGAATAATATTTGGGTGGTTTTCATTATTTCTATATTCTTACATTCGGTGTGATATTTGCTGATATTTTCTCTAATTATTATATTAATTCCTGTAGAATATTGAAAATCATACGAAATTACGCCGGAAACTGCAGAGGGGAGAGGAAAACATCAAAATGAGATTGTATTCGTTATTTTTGAGGGTGACTTCCTTAATTTTTGTTCTTTATGAATGGATGTCACATAGCAATTTATTCACGAATACCTTTGGATATAATTTAATCGGATTTATGCGTATAAAATATCGTAAATATATACGAGAAAAAAATTAATTTTTCACATGTATTATTTCAATGCGTACCTATCGTAGAACCTTACATTTAGTTTAGCCCTGAAAGTTAAAATATGTGGAGTTGTCGTGTCTTGTGACTCTTTTAATCTCATTTCATTGATTTTGTTACCCCAAACCCTAACAGTCTTGGTTTCTCTATCTTCCGGTAGAGCTAGGGCAAAAGGCTAAAAATGCTCTCTGGAGACTCTTTTTAAGGGTCGCAATGACCGAGTTAATGCCGTCGGAAACTGTAGCGTCCCATCCTAAAGCCTTCAAGCGAGCCTCACCTTCATGCGAACTTCACTCTCAACCTCATAATTATCTTTACTTTCTCCTTATTTCGTGTGTTGCCTTAGCAAATTTCGTCTTATAGGCAGGCATATGGATCAGATGGAGGGAGAAATCTTAAGAATCAGCTTCAGAGTTTTCCCGTAAATGCTATTACTTCATTACCGCTCAGTTTCAGCCCGGGTTAGCAATTATTGGGGCGGCATTTTTTACCAAAATATGCCTGAAATCTTGTCCCTTATTGATTACATTTTGTTTTGCTTGTTTCTTTACAATTTAAGAGTACCTTTTTGTCGCTTTGTCGTGTTTGGCATTCAATGCGTAAGAGCATATGCGTAATGATTTATCGATGTATTAACCTACGCTAAATTCACCTTACGGTCGAATTTCATCAGTCATCCTAATTAAAAGTAAAAGAAGCTTGATCGAAGTTTCTAGACCTTCGATGCAATGTCTTTTCATGTTAATAGACTTTGAATATATTAGAAAAGAGTGTACCATATCCTGAAATATAAAAAAAATATAACAACACCCATTTCCAGCCGCCAAATTCACAAAAAATACTATCCATATTAGACCTACAAGTCAATCACTATAATTTACAATTACAGTAAAATAATGAATTTCTTACGTTTTTGTTATTAATAGTTTGTCCTAAGCTGTTTCAAGTGAAGTTTCTAGGTTTTTTTTACAGAGAAAGTCGTGATTATAATTTTTATTTCATGACTGAAATTAATAACTTGCTCAGCCTGAAAAATATTCGATACATCTCCGTAGTGACAGCTATATTTATTTGTTATATATTTGATATATTTGTTGAGTAATTATTCAGTTTCATAATAATATAATATTTTATGCGTGTCTTCGTCTTTAAATAACTGTACTAGACAATCTTATATGCGCTGAGGAAAGGATTGGCCTCAAAGGGAGAACATGTAAAATTGACGACTTATCTGACTTACCAATGATGCATGCCTTTCTTTTACCCAAGCTAGTTAGCGACTCAAATTGTGTAATTTTTCTCATTAAAAAAACGGTGAAAATACCTTTTTTATACCTTTTTCTTTATAGCTTTTCACAATGGAAACTTTGAGATCATGAAGCATCAGAAAAGCTGGAATAATTTACTTTTCCCGCCTATGACATCCCTGTTCACCGTTCCCTCACATTCAGACGACGCAAGACGCCCACGTGCGCATCGGGCTATTATCTCGCGATCGCATACCGCCCTAACTGTGAGGTAGACGCTGGCTTTCTAACGTAATTGTCCGGTAGAACACGCTCCTTCCCAGTTGTGGGCGGTAGAATGGCCTTTGCGAGGGAACGAGGAGCTCATAAATGGTGTCCCGCCCGATGTTAACGGAAATACGCTTATCTTTACCCTTTCTCTCCATCTCACGGCTCCTATTCTTCCTCTTGCGTGAGCCCTCCTGCTTTGCACTCATGTTGTACGGCATTTTATTGCTTTGCCCACTGATCCAGAGGGCGTATTATCTTTACTTCCCATCTAATGAAAAAGAAGGCATTAAGATGTCGTCTACGAGTCTCTAAGTACGTATTTTTTAAACAGCATGATTGTCCCCTTTGTTTTTGTCTTATGCTGTTTTTTTTCTGCTGGATTATTTTCCTGGGAATATGAGGAAAGATATGATGATGATACATTTCTCCAGAATTTTCTAAAATGATTGCTCAAGTTAGCATTTTTATGAGCCGTGCCAGAAAAAATTCGCTTTGTCATAATATGATGAAGTAATTTTTGAAGTGCTTGCCTATGCCTTGCCAAGTAGTAAATGTGTGAACTATCCATTCTATGACAGCTAGGAAGTTATCACAGTAGACGCCAATGAAGAATTATCAAATTTTTAGCCATTATTTAATTATCATAATTATTCAATTATTCAATGGGAGCTTACTGCTTGCGAGTTTCTCTTTTAAACTGTTTGTGTACTAACCATATGATATTTTCCCAGTATGGAAATCAAAGAATATAGCTCACTGATAATTCAAAAATAAAAATACACTATTTATTCATGCATGAAAATGGTTTTTGCACTGTGCAAGATCTTTTTATTCTCAGTAAAATATTGATAAGAATAGTAGTTCAATAACCTCTAAGCTGATAATTTTCGGGAAAGCTTATTTTGGGGTCATAAAATCAACATGGCAAGGTAGAAGCATACTTTCCAACCATTATTTCAAAAAGTCGTGAGTTGCAATTTTTATAGCTTATATAAAATTTCCCTCGAGAAATAATTTTTGTAAATTCCAAAGAATTCTTCATATCAAAAACCGAGCTCTACATTTCCAAGAAAGCAAATAAGCACCTGAAGATCTCTGCACCGCAGAAAAACAGTGGTGTAAGTGATTAAAAAGTGGATTTTGTGAAATCGCAGGGTTATTTATATTTTCTCTTCTCCATAAGCGAGTTTCAATTATCTTAAGCGTTTTGTTCCCATTAGCATTATAAAATAACTTATTTATCGCATTAGAAAGATTTTTCTTTAAATATCATTAATATTTTTGCTTCTTATTTTGATCATGTTATGTTCCAGTCTAAATAATTTAGTCTGATCTGAGTAGTATCATTTAAAAACATAATTTAATACAGTGGAAGAAGTAGTATTTATGCAACGCATTCACTTCCTAGAGAACGTAAAAAACGTTCACTATGCTTTCGATAGGACATGAAATAAAGGCAACGTTACGCCTCTTGACTTGATGGATTACCAGTGGCTGTAGGCTTCACATTGCCTCAATTCTGTAGCCATGATTACGTGGCTTATTCGTAATAACTGGGATTAGACGGTCTGGGCAATTTGTGCGGCAGCGCGATCTATTACACATGTTATTTCATCCGGGAATAGCGCAGCCTGCCAAAATTACGGATTCACTATACGGTGTTTATTTTCTAGAGAAAAATCAGTCCCAATTCCATCCTTTGCAGACATGATTTCGCAATCATTTATCTGCTATACTTTAAATCTCTTCTTCGTTATTTTTTTTGGCTGAGGTTTAATTCCGCATCACTCGTGAATATTATCAGTTTGATTAAGTACTTCGTTGCAGCAATCCAGAGGCCTCAAATTAGTTACACTTCGTCAAAGCAATTTCTTCTCCATTTTTTTATTTACCTCCATCGATTCAAATTTTCATTTTCAATCTGGTGAGACAAATTTGCCTATGCTATTTCTCTATTCCACCGAATTCCTCAATTTTATAGATTTTTTTCTCACTGTCATTATAAAGCCGCTTCTTTTTATCATGGTATTTTATTCAAGCCCTCCTTCCCATTAAAGTATTTTTTGAGATGTGTTGGTGGTAATATTATGAAAAATAGCCAAGGAAATGAGAAAACTCGTTCTGATCTTATTTTAACATTCTTTATGTATTAATCATCATCATTAGTCAATAACTCTAAGATTGGTTTGGCGCAGCTTTCCTTTCCGCTCTTTTATTCGCTATCCTTATCATATTGAGTATTTATTCTCCTTTAACTACTTTACAACTTGTCCTATGTAACTCATTTGGTCCCGTCCCCTGCCCTTCTATTCCATTTGTCCTTCTACAATTGCTTTCATCAGGCCATCATGCCTCACAATGTGGCCAACTAAGTTGTCCCGTCCTCTGATTAAGATTTGTAGAAGGCTTTTCTTTCTCCCACTCTTCTCACCACTTCCTCATAACTTACTCGGTCGATCCATTTTATCTTCATCATTCTTCGGTAGCGCCACATTTCGAATCCTTTCACTCTTGACTTTTCTTCCACTATCACCTCCTAAGTTTCGCGTCCATAGAGAACCATGTTTCATACGTAGCTTTTATAGAATTGTTTCCTTATTTCTATGCCTATTTTCTCAGCCGAAAGAAGATTTTTTTAGCCAAGAGTAGAGGCATTCGAATTGTGGTGCTACCGATGAATGATGAAGATAAAATGCATTGACCGAGTAAGTAATCGGGGAGTTATACATATCGTCTCTTATAATTACATCTCAATGTGCTTGTTTCCCTAGTTAGTAGTGCATCTAATATTTCCATCAAAATCCTATTCCATCATTTCTGTGTCTTCAAACCTTACTCGTACTCCAAATCTACGTCGGATGCCTTATTTAATGATTGTCCACCTGTCCTGGGACGAATATTACATGAATCCGTTCCATGGATTACCCCTTGTTCTGGTAGGTTATCGAGTGATGCTGCACTGCGGATTCTCTGGCCCCCTTTTCGCTTATTGAATAACACCGGACCTATGCGGACGCTTACCCCTGCTTCCACGATCTTCATTTAATTTTTTGCATTTTCGTTCTGTCGTCGATAACCCAACCATCCGTGAAACGGTGGCCTATCGTTGAATTTGCAAGCCGCGTGATTCAATTGATATCGCTAGTGTTACGTTCTGTAATTGCGTCAAGTCGTGTTTAATCTTTTTTTATTCTCGCCCAGGTTCTCTATGTTTCGATTTTATTCACAAGAGTTGAATTTTCCTTTCTTTTTTTCATTCATCTTCGGATATCAGGGAAAATAATAAAGTTAAAGAAGATATGTTCCCAGGTGTATTTGAATGGAGTGGAAAATGTTCAAAATGGGTCACTAGAGGATGAAAAATCCCATATACTAATGTAATTATTGGGAAATATGTAACTAATGCGTTGCCTTTTTAATTGTCTCTCTTCCCTAATTAGCTAGAAAAAACTCTAGCGAGTAGTAATTAATTGAGTCATATCCTTGGAGAATTTTCCCAAATAAGATGCTACTACCAATATCCTGCGGCCCAATCAACCGTAATATACTCTATTATGCTTATATTAAATTAGGGTTGCGGATTTTGTGAAATCTAAGGCAGTAATTGCGCTCTATTTTTGGATAATTTTCCCAAATGTGAGGCTTCTTCAAAATGTGACCAAATTATCCAGAATTTACTGCATAACATTTATATTAATTTAAAATAGAGGATTTTGTTGCCTCTAAGTAATTAATTGAGCTGTATTCTTGGAGAAGTTTCGGGAATAAGTGGCTTCTTCCAATATCCTGTGCCCCAAGTAACGAGAATCTATCGTATTATGCTTAAATTGAAATTAAAAAAAGAGTTTTTTTGGCCTTTAAGTAAGTAATTGAGGTATATTATTTGAGAATTTTCCCTAGTAAGAAATATCTTCAAACATCGGAAGGCCCAATTATCCAGAATGAACTGTACTATGCTTATATTAAATAAAAATAGAATTTTGTGGGCTCTTGGGTAATTACTCCATGTTTTCAGGAAAGAGTTGGTAGGGTTTTTCACATCCATTCCAACAGTATTTCTTACGTGGCACCATCATGGGGACTACTATTTTTATGGCTCCTACCTTTGAGATAGGGAGGAGATAGAAGTGGAGGGATGTTGAAAATAGTGTTAGACGGTAGCATGTTGGGTTAACGAGGAAGAGAATGGAATAAAATAGAGAGAACGGAAGAGAACAGGCCTTATTTTGGCTTGAAGGGCGGGGAGGCTGTCAGAATACTTCTTAGGTACTCCATGGAATCTTAGCTTAATCGGAAGAAACTTTAACCCTTTCTGACCCAGATCTACTTCTGGGAGAAATTAAATTTCAACACTTCTCATTTTAAAAATGTGAAGATTTTCTACTCACTATTATGGTAGCTACGTATTTCGCCATTTAACTTTACAGCACCAAAGAACACGTTGTTGAATTATTTCCTGAATATATCTGAAAGTGCATGTATTTTTTATGTTATTAAGAAGCAACATTGGGTTATAATGGGTTAATCTCATCGGGCTTTTATCGTGTTCTGTGCATTGTAAACTTCGTGCCTCCGACATTAACTCTCTAATAGAAAATTGAATTTTAAGTATCTTATTGCTGAATAAGCTGTGTGGAACTCCTGCTAACAGTGAAGAAAAGCTTTAACTGAACAAAATTTAGAAATAAATGGCTTTATTTATGCATCTATCATTTAAGTAGGCGGTATACGTGATATGGCCATGTGTAAAGGCGATTACTAGGAATGGTGGTCATTCTCATTGAAGTAACAGTTAGCTAAGCATGGATATATGTTATGTGATAGTTAAATAAAGTAAAGGTTATAATGCGTTAATGATAATAGGTACTGCTTGTATCAGGCATTCCTATTGCCGCTCGCACTGCATGACACAGCCCTTACGAGTCGAAGGAAACTTGTGCGTTGCACGTGGAAAATTCTCCTTGAGGAAGTGAAGTTAACCCCGTAGGATTGAGGGTTGTGGCGAAGGGTGGGGGGAAGGGAAGTAGTTCAGCCCCTTTTCCTGACTCCCTTGCATCCCTTTCCTCCATCCATCCGTCGTTCTCTCGCCTTCTCCCATTGGTGGACACGAGCCCCAGATCCGGGAGTGGAGGGAGGGCTTTAAACGGGTGACGCGCCGGTTCCCATGGTGACGGCGGTTGTGGGTCATGGGGGCGGACTTCGGGCGCCGCCAACTTAACAGGGCTGCAGATCTCTCACGGGAAGTGGCATAGTTTCGCGGGATTTGGCACTCCTTGATTTTTGTCTTCCGTACCCCCATGCGTACCAACTTTTGTGCCTTTTTTGTCGCTCACGATTTTCCCTAATGATTCACACTCACCCACTTGGCACATAAAGCTTTAAAAAAACCAACTATTGTATGTAGTTTTTTGTACAGTCTGTTTTATTTCGAAGTGTGAATGCCTGAAAAAGACAAGTTTTAGCGCCTTAAATTTCCCAATGGGCTGATGATTGACGGAATAATCTATTTAGTTCTCTTAACTTCAAGTCCATGTTTGAGTTAATTCTCAAGAAAATAATTTAATAATTGAAACTTTTATTCATATGTAGTAAGCAGTAGCCATTATTTCGGGAGAAGCTAACGTAAGTAGAGAGCATCAGTCATGCAAAAAGTCTTTAATTAGTGACTAGCTATTGTCAATGCTCCAGTGTATACTCTTGAATTTAAAATATGCCACGTTTTAGTACTTTCAATTTTTTGCTGATATGATGTTTTATGAAATAATCTATTAAGTTCTGTACCTTGACCAGGTTCGTCTTTATTCTTAAGAAAATTAATAATTGGTACTCTTTTACCTAGGAATTATGCAGTAGCCATTATTTGCGGAGATTGGGTTGGTGTAGTGGCTAGAGTGTCGGGTTCTCACCCCGTAGGCTCGGGTTCGAATCCCGGCGGTAGCTAGAATTTCCGATCCCTGCTTGTATGCTGCGTGGAGGACATTTCAAGCGTAACATTCCGTTTGTCAGATGGGACGTGAAGTCGTGAACCCCCTGAGCGCCTTTTGTTAATAACAGGATAATGCACACACCGGGTTTCTCTCCATCTATTTTTCCATACCCTTCCCTCATGGCACAAATGACCTCAGCCGTCGATCCATAACCCAAAACTCCAAACACCATATCATTATATGGTGCGATGCTGAGTAGAAAGCTAGTCATGCCGAAGGTCTCTACTCAGCAATTTTTCCTAAAGTAATGCGTGGGGTAACACCTCTGTTTTGGTTGCTACCATTTATAACGTATAGAAAGTAAAAAAATAATTTATGCAACTTTGGCGCTGCTTTAGCCTTCCATTTGTTATCCTAAATATCCTCAATTTCAGTCCAACTCTCGGGATGGGACAAATTCGCGTTAAAATTCGTCAATAGAGTGAATATAAACATTCTCAAATGTGTATTTCTAATATTATAAGTTAAGATCATTTTATAGAACCAGGTATTCGGCGTCTCGATATTTCTTCAGTGCATTTCGCTACGATTGCGAACTAAATGTTATTTTTTTAAATCCCCTACTCTCAGATATCTAGATTATCTAGTTCTTTTTTTCATCCTGAGACGCTTTGTCTCCATTTCTTGAAATGAGTTTTGCCATTCTCTCGTCGCCCAGGTCGTTGTCTCCTAAATTGGTCACCCGTGTGGATGACCTAGTTTTAGGAACTCTGAGGATCTCTCAGCGCAGTAAAAAGTGTGCAGTGGATGAGTCCCATGATAAATAGCCGGCGCAGTGATAGATATCAGCCCATCAACTTTATATTCCCCACTTCTGAATTATGATCAGACTTTGCAACTCCACACCCTGAAAATATTCATTTTACCCTCGGGAAAGAAACTTTTAAAAGATTTAGGTCTAGATCCATCAGCATCGAATCTCGACGATATCTATCTCTTCAAGGTTTAACTATCAGCCATTTTATTTATTCGTAATGGGAGCATTTATCTACTTTTTTATCTGAATATGCATGACGTTGCATCCCTGGAATCTATCATATAATTTTTGGTTTTGTGCGTAAGAGATTATTAAACTAAATTCCTTTAATGAATAAAAGTTGGATCGGGTATCACTTGTAAATACGACAAAAGTAGGTAGTATTTGATTCTGGATATGTTACGTCGGACTAACAATAAGTAAGATATCAGCTATTATTCTCATCATCCTTTATCAACGTTGGACAATGCGAATTTTTATGTGGCGTGATCAGATTAGAGGTTAGAAAAGTGATATTTTCTGGATTAAATTGGCATTAGACATTTATTTTCCTGAAGTTTATGGCATGATGATAAATATATGTTTTCTTAATTTTAGAAAAAAGTAATTGCAATTGAATGACGCAAAATCATTTTATACTTCTGATATTAATTCTAGAAGTCCAGAAAAGAAGGCGTATTTTGTAATTTTGATGAAAAGGCATATATGTCGTTTCAATTGGTTGAAGAAACCAAGATAGCGCTTTTTCCACAATTTTACGTTTGCAGATATGCGCGATTTAACCCCTGGATCATAATGAAGTATATACATAATCAATCACACTTTTATACTGTATGATCTGTACTGAAGGAAGAGCGTATCTGTGTACAAGCTCTGAAAGCTTGTTTACATCATTGATGTGGTTTTATAAAGTAAAGACTTAATAATTCCTAAAATAATAATTCCTTAAATTGGTAATAATTCCTAATTTTAATTCTTCCTAAAATAAATTTTTAAGCCGAATTAACAAAGAATGCAGTGTACTTGAAGATGATAAAAACATGTGCCTGATAATAAGCCATTATGTCATCATTAGGAAAATTCAGTACAGAGTACAACTTTAAAATGTTTCATGAAATTTGGGGGGGATAATGATAAATATCTGCAAAAGGGGACGCTTAGTAGCTGGTTTTTATTGCATAAAAACATCATATTTAAGTCTCGACCCTTATTCCTAAAGAATTTGTATTTATTTCAATATGAAAAAATACATATCGTTAAGGGTTAATAAAATTTTTAGATTTTTCAAGAAATACGAGGACGGGATCCTCTGAAACACCCTCCCTTGATCTGTCACTGTTCGCAAATAAAAATATCTCCGTGTTTTCGCTTGATTCCTTGCGGCCCCCACGAGCCAAAAGCTGTTGTTGATGGCTCATCGTCGCCCCTCGCAATCATATGGCTAATTTAACTTCCCCAAACCGTAAATTCCGTCACCTCCGTTTTCTCCCCGTAATCCCCCCTCTCTTTCACGAGTCACTCCTCGTCGTTATCGCGTTCCTGCCGTTAAACACCTTATCTAAACACCCATCGATGCCCTAAATGGTCTCTTCCTCTCTTCCGAAACATTACGAGCCACGATCGGAGATCCTCGTCTCTGGTTTCCACGCTCTTACACTTAATACCACTTCAGCCTAAGGCGTAGCCTCAAGACGGAGGTGTGATGTTCTTAGGGGAGGGAGAGGTTCGTAATGAGAATACACATTCGCGGGGTATGAAAACACAGGAGAAACAGGGTTTACTTTCTCTTAAAGCTTGGTTGCATCGTCGATGTAGTTTTCTAAAGAAAAAAATTACTTCTACTGACACTTAAAACAATTTTAAAGTCAAGTTAATAAAGAATTTCTCTGTAGGTTCTTGGAGATGATAATAGAATTATGCATTATCTTATTTCATTTATTGAACAATTAATCTATTTTTGGAATGAGAATAGGCATTCGTGGGATAACAAAACAAAGTAGAAACCGGGTTTACCCGCTCTTGAAATTTGGTACCATCATTCATGTAGTTATGTAAAAAAAATAACTTTTACTATCTCTTACATTTTTTTACGTATTTTAACAAATAATGTCCCTGTACTTGTAAACACTATTACTGAAAAACTTATCATTGTAAAAATACCTATCATTTTTCATTATTTCATTTTGTTCATTAAACTTTTAATCTTTTAGAAGCAATGTAGTTGAATTAATCTGGTCCTAAAAAATTAATTTTAGAGACATAATAATCGGAGATCTGTATGAAAATTTACATCGTATGCTCATTTAATTTTTTCTCTTATGAAATTTGGATCCGAATTGCGTTAACCATGGCAATATTAATTTAAATCATAAAATTTGTACATAAAGAGTTAATTTTTGAAATATGCCATTGAATAATAATTTTAATTATAATAGGACTGTAAATGGATTTAGTTGCATTTAAAGCTTCAGCATGGATTCAAATCGATACACAGTGTCAAAAGGTATAGTTTGATAATTTTTCCGAAGCATTATCTGTCTCAACGATTCATTTGTAGGATTTTATTAACCCATTTTTTATATTATTGAAACAGAAGATGTAAAGCTAAAGAAGTTTTATGTGCCACATTTTGTCTTTTAGCCATAAAGAGAGAAGTATTGGTTTTGAAGGTCGATACTTACTAAGAATCTATGAGTGGGCTTATGACCGGAAACCCTCGGAAGTATGAAAAAAGATCGGATGCTTTTCCGGCGTATGCTTGGAATGAAGATGGAGTACGACTCGTACCCCGAAATGTCGGCAGCCATGAAGGAGATAACCCGGTGGAGAACTCGAATAGCCTTCACTACGCGGAAGTATGCTCCATGAGAATTATAATGATATTGAGTACGTGTATACAATATGAAAGGATGTTTAGCCAAAAAAGTATGGTATACAGCAACCAAGAGTTGACTTTTTTCTTTATGAAATGGGCATCGTGAAAGGTAAATCGTGCTTTCAATTTAATTAAACCGACATCTCTAAGTCCTGGCTGTCAAATCAAAATGTATCTTCTTGCCAAGTTAGGTGTTGTAAATAAAATCAAGGACGAGAGGCAAATTTCTAATAATGGATCGACCCCATTACCGGTGATTATTTACCCATCATCGTATTCTCTAAGCTCCCTTCCACCCAAAAACATCTCACCTCACTCCACTCTGCTATCCCTCTTGCAACCCCTACCCTTCAGACTCTTTCCTTAACGACGCGTCACCAACCCTCCTTACCCGCCTCTCCGTAATTCCCGCGGCAATTTGTCATTTTTTCCGACTTCGATTCGATCACCACCTCGGCGTAAACTTCGTCCCCTATCCGTTCCATACCAGGCCGCATCGCGCACTTTATGCTTCGTCCCCTTTAACGTCATCTCTTCCTTGTCTTTTTCCTCGCACTCTTTTTATACGCTAATCCAAGAAAATCCCTTATCGCTTCCATGTCACCCCATCTTTTAACTCCCTTATCCTTGTTGTACTCCCTTGAATGAATCTCTTGCTGAAAAAACTTTTATAATCGAGAAGTGCAAAAAAACGAGTTATAAATATTTTCATGTTTTGTGAAATTTATAGGCCCTTCGATGGCTTTTGTTTGCCGAAATATTGAATTGGGAATAATTTTAGACGATATTTTGGGCATACCAAGTCGTATGAGGAATAAAATATTCTCATCCACCTATTTGCCCAAAGCCTAATAATGCATAATAATAAATTTTATCGCCAAACCCTATTTGGCGATAAAATTTCAAATTTAATCTTCACGCATAACCTTTTTCAAGGGCCACCAAAATTTTGAATGAGCTGTATTTTAAGCTTAGGAGTAAAATCAGTTTTCATTTGGATATGTTGTCGAGTGACTAGTTTATTTCAGTAAATTTTCTTGGTGGAAATGTTGAACATTCAGGAAAAAATGGTCAACATTTTAGTTTAAAAAAATACAAATTTACCGCACAATGCCAAAACCTGATCACACAATAAACATCGTGGATTCCGGCTACTCCAACCTCTGGATAGGCTAGGCTAGGCAGCCTCTAATTGATACTAATCTCTAAAATAAGAGCCCAACTGTACAATAATCTAGAGATTTCTCTGATTACTTAAGATAAAAAGCCGTTTGAGTGGGTCGCATATCGGTAGAACGTTTTTGCCCATCACTTTCGTGAAGACATTTAATTTTTAAAATTAACTTCAATTTTTTGTGCACATTCTCCCTTTAAATCTGTTTAATCCTGTATGTGTTCCTATTTCATAGTCTCTCTTATCGCTGCTAAAGTTTTAAGCACGCGTCCCCATTTATGGTGGCTGTGATGAAAGTGTTGGTATACTTTTTTATCAACTCTCCGAGTTATTAGAAAAATATTAATTGTTTAAATATCTTTTTTATAGGTATGAAAAACGAATACTTGCAGAACAAAATGTTTTGTAACCCTTCTGTATTCTCCTTTATTACATTTTATCATTCATTTATGCATACTTACGGAATGCTTCGGATAATTGTGGCAGCCTTTTAGATGAGGCAAAGTGTACAAGTGCTGATGTGTCCCTTTTAACCGGGATCTATTGTACCTCTGATTTTCTCTTTCAACACGGACTGGTGAAAGAAAATGTCTCGTTGCTAACATGCCACCCCATTATTTACCTCCGTATCCTTCTTGTAATCCCTTGAATAAAACTATTTGTTGAAAAAACCTGTAATAAGTAAAGGACTGTGAATGATAAATATTTCTTTGTTTGGTTGAAGCCGTAGGCCCTAAAATGCATTATGTATGAGGAAATAGTAATCTAAAAGAATAGCGTAATGTTGAAATTTTCTATTTATTCCATTTATAACCTCATTACTTTTTTACTTCATTTTATAACCATTTTATATTCATTTTATATTTTTACATTCATCTTACACTGATGTACCTTGGCTAAAATTTTGAATTTCTGTTCTCAAAGGCACTCTTTCATTCATGCAATAGAATTGTTGAATTGCCAAATTAAAAAAAATATTTTTCAAAAGTCCCATCTCTCTCGTCTAAAATTATGCTATTCTTGTACTTAGGTTTGTCATTTCCGTTGCTAAGAGATACACGCTTTGCTATTCAAAACTGCATCCATTTACAAGCATCTATTTTCAAGTATACATTTACAGGTATCTTCTCCCATTGATTTTTACTGGGCGCACATCACAGCTTTTCCTTCTTAACCCCTTTTATCTTTCTTTCTCCTCCTCTTCTTTCATCATCCTCCGTAACCCCCTTATCGCTTATGTGTCACCCCATGTCTTTCACTCAGATCCTTTCCTTACCCCTTACCCCAAAGCCCCCTTACTCCTCCATAGATGCCTAACCCTTTCTTTTCCCCCTCCTCTTTCCCTCTCCAAACTTCAGTCATCCGTTAGCGCCTTATCGCTACCCTTAGTCTTCCCCGCCTCGTTACCGTCCGAACGGACTATTTCCCTCCATCTCCGCCAAGGCGGCGCTGTCATCCCTCTTTCTCTCTATTATTCTCTCCAACCCTCGTCACTTTTTTTCATCATTCTTTTGTTTTTTTCGCGTGTGCTCATGGGAGAGAAAAACAGAGTAGGCTGTCGCCTCTTCGGATCCAAGTCCTGCCGCGAGGCGCGGTGTTTGTCCGCGGTTTTGAATAACAAAGCGTGTGTCTCTTCGCCACGGAAGGGAATAACCTAATTACATGAATGGCGTAATTTTTTGACGAGAGAGAAGGGACTTTTTCAAATATATTTTTGAAAACTGGCAAACCAAAAACTCCATAGCGTCAGTGAAAGGGTGTCTTGGCGAAAAGAAATTGAAAAATTTTCCCCAGTGCAAATACTGAGTGCAACACCTTGGTGAACCAGTATAAAAGTTATAGACTGAAATTGATAAATTCAACTGAATGCTAGATGTAGCTAATTACTGTCCCACTCCATTTTGTGTTTTTTTCGAGTAATTGCTGAATGTCTAAGGGTTTTAAATTCAAATAAATTACGTTTTCATACCGTAACTATGCTAAATTAATATTAACAGTTCACTATAACGAAAATAAATATACTATCACTGGTCTATAAAAGCAGTAGTCAGAATAAATGTAAATAATCACCAGATATTGGGTCCTTACTCATGGTGAGGGTAATATGTTTAGAAACGCATTGAAAGAATTATAGGTGTCCTTGTAGTACATATCTGGTTCAAATTTCCGAGTACTTACTTCAGGTGCCTTAAAAATGAAATATGAATGTAACCGAATGCAGTCATCTTGAATGTGTATCAGAAATAATGAAATGTTTTACTAGCTCAATTTATTGAAAGCTGCATTTGTCACATATGGGTTTCCGTCGCTGTTTGCTTCTGATATCGAATTATACTATTGCAGGTACATTTGAGGAACCCCTATCATAAAATTCAGTGCTATATTCTCTGAAAATTGGGCTGAATTTCATGGAGCATACGTTTCTATTTACTATTTAAGTATATACCCGATAATTTATTCCCTTTCAATTTTGGGACTTCAGTATTTTATGATTACTATGCATGTGCGCTGAATCTTTAGGATTACTATAGGATTTTTGAAATCTCCTGATTTTTAATTCTGCCCCTCTGGGGATAGTGGACCGATGTTTTGGAATGAATGATATAATGGACCATAATCATGATTTATCCTAACAATGAGGAAACATGCATTACTGATGTGTCAGGCGGGTAGGCCACCGACTTTTTAATGGCCTCTTATACCGCTACCATCGCTTTCATTTATAAAAAAAAAAAAAAAAAATGGTGCACATACAGTAAGACTGCCAATTTATCTTCACTTCTGACAAATAAATGTGGAACAAATAAGCTAATTACAATTTCAAATCAAACAGTAACAAAACAAAAAAAACAAATCGTTTATAGTGCCCACAATTATAGTATTTTGCAAACTATATGGACACTAAGCGAATAGTGAGATGGTGCCCAGTGAGTTTACTTTTTAATTGATGACGAAACCGGATCAATGTCAGTAGATTTGAGGATAATGTAAATATACGGGATCCTTAGCGAGGCTTCTCATATCTTTTGTTGCCGCCGAAATCATCACGAAAAATCAAACTTTGAGATTTGCCTCATTTTGTGCATGTCCATGAAGAAGTACTTTTTTAGATGGGGGAAAAATAGAACTTTTACTAAATGAAATCCGAAATTGGTTCTTGGTGTAAAAGTATGGAAGACAGACTTTTTTTAATGAAAGGAAAAGGCTCTTGTTTGATAATTTTTGCTTTACTCTTGCAACAATTCCACCCAAGTACTTCCAGCTAAAAGATTATGTACCGAAGTTTATTTTTCAATCGAGTTTTCGGTGTACTCAAGAGAAAATATGGAAAATCTGGATTGATTACATGCCTTTAAATTGGATTTTTGATGATGAAAATCTTTCATTTTGAAACAAACCCTTATTAATGATGTGGCATTAGGTTGCATTGAAAATAAGCGTGTAAACCTTAATTGTAATTTTTTTAAGTCTCCGGAATATAGAAGTTGAATGCTCTATATTCTCTTTGTATTCAAATGACGTCACTAGTTCTTTCTCAAGCCTTAAAAATATTCAATGGTGAAATAGGTAGTTTTTTATTTGGTTACGTTTTAATAATTCACTATTAATTACAATATATTATTGCAAATTTAGGGCGCATCTTTAAGGCGTTGAACTTTCTTTCATTTATTTCTTTTGTATCACCTGTATCTTTTTTGTATACACTTCTTCTTTAGTATATGTGTTTTCATCCTGAAAGAAGGTGAATGGGAATGTGTATGTGCTTTAAAAAGTTTTAAAGATGTTCAAATGCGTTTTCAATCCATGCCTTTTACCTGACGGATTTTTCAGCTATCAGTTTTAAAATGAGTTATTCCTTTAAAGCTATCTTCTTGATTTTCTCTATTTTTAATATTCCATGAATATGTCTCGGTAGATTTATGAAGTTTTTCTTCCTCGGGACTAAACATTTACTTAAAATGTCACTGAATAGCTTAAATTCGCCGAAGTGGTGAATTATTATGCATGTGCCCATGGGAATATATGTGTCCGTGAAGTTGGTAGAGCTATAAATTATACCTTTCCACGCATCGTTAACGCTGCTTCAACGTCGGCCTAAAAAAGATAACATCTCGTTGGGCGTTTCAGTTTTATTCCATTACCTTCATCCTCCAATCTTAATGGCGGGTACTCTTACATCGCTGGCCCGGGACGATTCATCTCAAGCAATCTATATTCAGCTTACACTCAAAAGATGTTAGTTCTTTCTCATACCTTAAAAATATTCTATGGAAAAAGATGTTTTTTTACTTGTTTACGCTCCAATAATACATTATAGTGAAGCATTTTGGTGTCGAAATTTCCAGCAAAATGTATTCTGTATCACTTACATAAATTGTTGATGCGAGTTGTTTATTATTCGTGTTTTTTCCCGACAATAACAAGGAGACTTGGGAATTTTATGTACTTTAAAAGGTTCTATTGACGGTTGTAGACCTTTTAAAGCCGGTCCATTTTCTTGACACATTCTCTGTGTCTTTTTTCTACATTAATATTTATCATCCATTAATTTAATATTTCTCCTTCCATTAAAACGGTATTGGTGATTTTTTTCTATGCCCTTTGTGTCACGAATCAATCTCCGTTGATTTTTCAAAAGTTTTTTTCCTCGGGACTGAAAAATTACTTAATTAATCACAAAATCATTTTGAGTCACCGAAACTGTGGTATACGATGCGCGTGATATTGAGAACACACGAGGGGGTGAGAGGCCAAGGGATACAAGTGGTTTTGTTTTCTAAATAGAGTTAGGTACAGAAGTTAGGCGAAGGAAACAAACATTATCACCTCGATATTCAGTAGTGCATTTGATTTTCTGGATCTGGATGTCAGCACAGAACAGATACTCACGCTTACCTCTTGGTCACCAAGTTTTTGTGCGTTTCTTTTATCAACTTCTGTACCTAAAACTGCTTAGAAAAAAATCATTTGTGCCCCTTGGCTTCTCACCCCCTCATCTGTGTTTGTGAAGTTGATATAGATGTAAATTATGCCTTTCCACGCATCATTAGCGGCTGCAGCCTCGACAGCCTAAAAATGATATCCTCGCAGTGGGCGTTCGAGTTTTATTCCGCTCCCTTTATCCTCTCGCCTTAATGGCCGGCCTTCTTACATCGCTGGCTAAGCGTCTGGAAGATGCTGTGCGTAGCTTCGGATGACCGACCTTATGGAGACCCTTTGCGCGCCATTTTATATGCGTTCTCTTTTTTAGTAAGCCCTTTTATCTTGCAAAAGTATCCCTTATCCACCACTAAAAGCGCTATTCCACATCCGTCTCGATCAGCCCCATCACCCCTCAGTAACCTTACTCCTGTTTATTACGCTTATTTTATGCGGGTTTACTGAAATTTTGGCTATGGTAGCGTACACATTCATCTGTGCGTAAGCATTTATGTTGTTGCTAGAACATTCTGTTTCGTTGTTAAAATTTCCTGTTAAGATAGATTGTAGAAAATGTTTGATGGAAATGACTCTGGATAATTAAAATACTTTCTTTTCATTTTTACGGATTGTTTTTCAGGTTTGGGCTTTCCTCTCATTCGTTAATCTGAGTTTTCCTTATAGGAGCTACTCGTCAACTCACAGGCTTCCTGTCTTGCAGCTCTAGTAGAAGCTACTCTTGCATTAACGTAGGGAATTGGGGATTTCCCCATTTCAGCATGCTGCTATGGCTTAGTGTAGTTCATCTACAGTCCAAGCTACATACACGCTTTTCCTTTGGGATCCATACTGTTGAAATGAAAATTAGTTATTTACGATAAATAGCTCATTAACAATGAATAAAATTAACAATAACATATAAGCTAAACATTTTTTATTTATAAAAACAGCAACATCATAATTTAATAGCACTTCGGTGTCCTAAATTGTGCCGGTTCAATATAGGAAACTGCTAATGGTACATTGTAGGCGACTTTGCCATTTTGTCTTCGTCATTTCCATACAAACTAATCGTGAGAGTTACAGAATCATATCTTCGTGGAAACAGGTATATATAGCCCGGTCAAATTAGCCCAAAAAATAGGGGTACCCTTGCATAAATTGCCAACAAGCTGAAAATTTCCAGGAATGTTAGAAATACCACTCTTATGAAATCCTGAAAAGTTCTCATCGATCCCGTGTGTGCAAAAAATTTTATTCAAGGTCAAAGGTCCCAAAAAACGGGTTTTTTGAATTTTTCGGCCAAACGGTTAGTTTTACGATAAAATTGCTCGACCAAAATTGTAGATCAGGTAATTTTCTACAAAATTGTCACCGTACTTTTTCCTCTAATATCTGTATATCCAATAAGTGATACAGTTTGTTTCTATCTACCTTATTATTGTTATTCTCTTATCCACGTAGAGAAAATATTTCTTTTAACTTCAAAATATTTAACTCTCTCACACACGAACCGCTCTCCAACGAACTAAGCTGGCGACTGGTATTTTGGCGTCTATTAATCCTAGTTATGCTTCGCGCGGCAGAAGTCTCCACGTCCTTCTGTTTAATCGAGGTGGTACAAATTAGGAGCCGGTAAAATAATGGGTACTCTCCCCTAAATACTTAGAATTAAAAAATGCCGGGTAAAAATACTCAATTAAAATAGCTTCTAACGGGTGAGTTCTTCTAATGTAGCGGCAGCAGGTTGAAAAATATAGTTTTATATCGTATTTACTCCAGTCATGATATTCATGAACCATTTTAGCTCTCATTTTTTCAAACCAAAGATGGAATAGACTTTTTTCGATAGTTATTTATTTGTTTGCATTCTTTTATGACCAATTTACTTCCTAATAATTTAAGAAATGTTGCTTCCTCACTATTATTATCTGAAAATACCCCCTGATCATGGTTAAAATATCTGACGATATCGGTTTTTAATCGATGCCCTACCCGCTGGGTATTTAATTTATCATTGCTGCCCATAAATACAATGGAGTGTAGTCCTCCATTTTTATTTGGCCTTTTTCTCCTCGATTTCCACTTGCCCTTTTGCCTTCTTTCAGCCTGAGGCCCAACCTAAAAACAGAAACGCAGCATTTCATCCACTACGATCGATGAAAGATAAAGGGCATACCCACCATTCCATTCCTACTGCAAGCTGTCCCTGTTATCCAGTTTTAATTTTTTATATCTACTATTCATTTACAACTTAAGTGACAGGTGCACGCGTTGTACATCATATCGAAGTAAAAACAACTATACTCCTTGGACTCAATGCATCTCACAACACACATCTTGGAGCCTAACTATTTATCTATTGTTAGCTTAATTATCCAAATGATATTTTTTAGAGGGAATCGATTACTTCCTCTATCTTATATTTCTTGTATATGCTCAGTATTTTTTCATGCAGTTCTATCGAGGTGATTTTTATTTTATTTGCTTTTCCCTAAAACACCTTGATTCGCATTATCTTTATGTGGAAAATAGGGATTCCAAGGTGACATTTAATTTTTTTTCGCTGTGATGGCTATGCGAAGTAATGAGCGCCGAACAAATTACCTATTTCACAAATTTACTTTTAAGAGGAGTGTATATTTTAGCTGTTATGATCTGTAATATATATTTGATTAAGTATTCCTTTGGTCTAATATTGGCTGCATGAGAATTTCTAAATGAGTTTTCAATGTGTAATTTCCATGATACTGAAAATTTTAATCGCCATAATATTGTCTTGTAGATGATATCGTTTAGCATACAATGTTATAATACTCTCAATCTCCAAATATTTGTCAAAATGTATGAAAATATACTTCGACAGTTTTCTTAAGCACCGTAATAATTTCCCATTCCATCATTTGTGCGCGATTGGATCGTCTAACATGGGCTTTTGCGGTCTCCACGGATTGAAAGGTGGCGTCTTTGCCCACGATTGCTCAATACCTGCCGCCATGGCAGCAGCTAGCTCGAACCCTCACACACCCTACTAACGCTTCAGCTTTTCTCTCCAAATTCCCTCGCTCTCCCAAACCACATCCTCGGCTTTCCGTGCCGTGTCGACGGCCTAAATCCATTATGTCCTTCATTCCCTCCGTTCGTGGTACACCATCTCAGCCGAAGTCTCCTCTTTCTTCCCCATTTCCTCTCCCGTACCTCACCGAAGAGTACCACCAATTCCCTCAACTCCTCCATCACATCGAGGAAATGGGGCACGCTCTCCTAATCCTTGTGCTTTACTAGCACATTTTGCCACCCTTCCCTCCATCTTTATCTTTCCATACGAAGCTTTGAAATTTTAGTGTTTTTGTTGTCAGAGCAATGATTTTTGCATTTTCTATGACCTGTAAAAATACAACTGCGGTACTGATTATAAAATCTCCATTTATTGGCCAAGCACTGATAAAATAATAATAATAACGAAACAGTTCTGTGCATTCATGGCTTTTATTATACGTTTTTTACATAAAGTATAATGTTTGAAGTATTAGTTTAATTCTAGTGCCAAATGTTATGCGGTAGGAGTCAGTCAAAGTTTTTCTTAGATTCTCTATAGTCGTGGCTTTGCTGGTTATTAAAAGTGCTAAAAAGTGATGACATAAAAGGTAAATTATATTTGAAGTATACTATGTATGCTATATATTTTATGTGCACAACAAGAGAAAGCTTGGATACCGCCATTATATTCTGTAAGAGCAGTTTTTGAACTTCTTATTAACAATCAGATGAACCGAGACGAAAGCTCTGGTCCCCCAGTTTGCTTCTTCTACTTAAACTACTTAAGCTACCAACATTTTCTTCCATCCTTTAGATATTTATATGAATTGAAGCTACAAAATGGAAGATGAAATGTGCCGTTTAGTTAATATGAAAGACTTGAATGAACGAATGTCGAGGAGAATTAGGGAAATATTAAATGAAAAGGTGAATAAAGTACGCCAAAGTTTTTTATAGAAATTTGAGAATTATTTATTCGATGGTTGAATGAACATTTGTGAAAATGTATTATTCGTTTTAAATGATAGATGAATAATTAAAGAATAAGAGGAAAAGAAACATGAAACTCCCGTCAACAGATATCACCTGCCATGCATGTACTTATATTTAGTACTGATATAATCCGTATGAAAAGAAGTTTTGGCTTCAAGCAATAAGACGAAATAGTTAAGGACTATTTTGCAAAAAGTTTTAAGTGGCCGATTCCAATCGAATTTGAGGAATCAATTTCTTCATTGACATCGCCCTCTTCAGGCTGAATTCATAACACGGATCAGGTCTGCGTAGGTGGTTCTTGAGGAAATTGTTTTTTTTTCGGCTCAAATTGCTCTTACATACTCCTCCTATCCAAACTCTTCCACTTCGTCCTTTGTCCTCCGCGTCGTTCCTTTCAACTCATCCAAGAGGTCCCCGCCATCTCTCTCTCCCCAACGTCTCCAACGTGAGTGCTCTCCCACAAGAAGTTACGGAAACTTTGCCCAATTCAATATCCGGACGAGGAGAAACTGGAGAAGATGTGCGGAGAATGAAGAGCATGAGGATAGTTTGGGGTGATGATGGGCTGGAAATAACAAAAGGAACAACGGAATGGCCCATGAGAAAGGTTGGGTAAATATCCATTAGATAGGGTACTAATTTAAGGAGAATGCACCCGGGTACTTTAAAATGGAATTGTTCAATCCTTCAATAAGTGTAGATCTTTAATCAGTATTAAATTGCTAGGAACCCGACTAGATAGATCTTCCAGATTTAACTCAGAACAGTATATTATTTAATCGTTTATTATTGTCTTCGTTATCGTGTTTATTATCTTCCATATTCAACCTAATTAGGACAGTTAGTCTTCTCTTACACGTGCATAAATGAAGCATCACACTCAGCAATAACTTGGACAGGGCAAAAACCTGACGTGATTTGAACCCCCAAGCTAGCCTTGTGTGAGTCAATATTTGTTGCAATACAATCCTAATATTGGTTTGCTGCGGGCTTCATTTCTTTCTCTAGCTAGTCTATTCAGTCCACTTTTATTATCTTCCTTATATATCGATACTTCTTTATCCCCAAAGCATTCGTATCCGTCTTGTCTTCGGGGTTTGTTTTCTTCAATCTATGCGGTTTATTTCATTTCTCACGCTATTTCAGCGTCATGTTACTTACCTCATCCATCAGATCTTTATTTTGTGCATAAACCTCCTCAATTTCCTTTCTTTTTCTGTTCCTCAATCTACTCGTTTCTCAACCTAGTATTCCATTTGATCTTAAGGACCCGCCGCCAGAATTAGGTCTTTAAGTTGTTGAAGTTATTTCGGGTTTCCCACCGGATAAGGTTCTCCATCTCTGCCGACGTTTCGATGGTCGTGTCGTCCATCGTCATCAAGCCCTGATGACGATGGAGGACACGACCATCGAAACGTTGGCAGAGATGGAGAACCTTATCCGGTGGGAAACCCGAAATAACTTCAACAACATCATACGCCGGGAAAACCTCAGATCTTTCTCGGTCTTTAAGCCTTCTGGTCTTTACTGGCCAGATTTTCCTATGTTTTCTGAGCCGTAGCTGCTTCATACGCAAATGTTTTCAGAGCAAGTCATTGGTTTCTGAGTAATATTTGGTCTTGAATATTAAACTAAGAGCATCCTCAGAAAATTTGCCGTAAGACGTAGCCCTAATATTGCCTAACATTACTAGAGAGAAATCTAGCATTAATTTGGTTTAGCGGATTCAATTGAATAGTGAAAGGAGGAGCAATATTTCGTGTAGGAGTTTGGCGGGCATTGAAAATTGCGTAATTAAATCATCGTACTCTGTCAGGTTTTGAGCGGAGATTGCCTCAAGAGAGAAATCGCCTGAAGGAGTCTCTAGGAATCGCTGTGGTATCCATCGCCGGGTCATTTTTGCACGCTTCGGAACCAATTACGGCTAACTGCGTTCCCCGTGGCGGAGCACAAAATCGATTACGATTGCCTTCTGCAAGTTTGGAAAACCCAAGAGAGTAAGCGGGAACGAGATATGAAACTCTTCCGTCAACAGATACCACCTGCGATGCGAGCACTAAAATTTAATGCGGTGGTGATTCATACTGAAAGACAGTTGTGGCCTCAAGCAATCAGACGGAATAATTATGGTTTGTTTCACAAAAGTTAAGAAATGTAGAAAGATTTATGAAACTCTTGAAATTTCACAAAATAATGATGCGTTATTTCGCAAATAGCTTTAAGTTGCCGATTCTAATGGAAGTTGAAAAAGGAAGGGACTCGTATGCTGCTCCATTATTTTGTATCCGTCATATACTTACTTAACCATTTATCTGTGTTGAAACATGAATTATTTTTACTCATTGTAATTGAACTCACTCACTATGGGCGAAAAGTGTATTCCTACGCAAACCAGCAAGCATACTTTTCAAGTAGACTTGTGGAAAGGACGAAATGTTAATTTTGAAAATTCTCAAATTATTTTCCTAGTAGTCGAAGTATCTCTGAATGAAATTTTTTTTTTGAAAATTCTCAATTTATTTTCCTAGTAGTCGAAGTATCTCTGAATGTATTGCCATCAACATATCTTACCTAGATCTTATTGATATGAGTTAAATTGTATGAGTCGTGTATTGACATCGGTAAGTGAGAGAAATTCCTTATCGTTTCCTCTATACACTTCCAACACTCTTTTCATTATTTACATTCGTGTGCCAGATGTTTATTGCGAAATACCCTATTCACTCCAATTATATTTTATGTCATTCCCAGCATCCATTCAACGAAGCTAATCCTTAGTGCGTCCGAACTCCATTTTCATCACTTAAGTTAGTGTTACGTAGTTAAGCATTCGCATTAATTATTTTTTAGGAAAAATTTTGTTATTATAAGGAAATCTTTGGTATTTCCTTAGTGCACTACACACAACTTTTCTGTAGATCATAGCATCATTTACCCAAGTAGTCTCAATAGGTGTATGCACCTAATGAATATTCCAGAAAAACCGTAACTGCAAATACTAATTTTGCTTCTCGGGGATTACATTGTCAAATCAGTAAAGCTATGAATGCACTCAATATATGTAGTAGTTGTTTAGCCATAGATTTCTGTCTATTCTAGAAAACATCACGAAATACTTTTCATTGTGAAAAGCAGGTGGTATCCCCATTAAAAAACCAAGACATGTTCAATTTAATCATGGAAAACTTGGTTTTTGGTGTCAGGGGCGCAGCTAAGAATTAAGGCTGGGGGGAGTTTTAGGCGCTACTAATACTTAGGGTTGTGGGGTATTGCATACCCGCCAGGGTAAGAGGAATTTGCGGGGGCCCTCCTTCAGAAAAATTTTAAGAGTAATGGTTCAAAATGGTAAGTAATACGGCTTTCTGAGGGGTATTTGATTAATCCTAACACTATTCTATAAGTAATCCTAATCCAACTACGTAAAATGGATTATACTCAAATATTTCTCTGAGCTCTGGGGGGGTTTTATCCCCCAAACCCCCCTCCCCCTCGCTGCGCCACTGTTTGGTGTTACGCTTGGTTAGTGCACTTCCAAAGGATAAATTTTATAGGCTACTCTGGATATGTAAAGAATCTTCCCTAGAGCTACTGTATTTATAAGTTAATTTTCGTAGAAATCGTCGATGTTGGTACAATAAGTTTCGGAGCCTCGCCAACCATATCCAGCACTTCGTCATTCCTTTTCCTCTCCGTCCATTTCACCCTCTTCATTCTTCTCCATACCCACATCTCGAATGCCTCCAATCTTCTCTCGTCTTCTTTCCTCAGTGTCCACGTTTCCGCACCGTAGAGAGCTACACTCCAGATCAAACTCTTTACTAACCTTTTCTTTAAACTCTTACATAACGATCCTCTTAGAAGCTCCTTCCTGTTCATGAACGCCTCCTTCGCTAATGCTATTCTCTTCCTGATGTCCTTACTACTGTATCCGTTTTCCTCTAACGTACTGCCTAAATAGTTGAATTGCTCAACCTGCTCAAGTTTTTCACCACCCACCTTTATCTTGAGTCTCACATTCCTCGCTCGTGATGCTTTACCATACCGCATAACCTTAGTTTTCTTGTGATTAATCCTCATCCCATACTCCTCGCAACGCTCGTATAACGCATCCACTAGAGCCTGAAGCCCCCTCGCTGACTGGCTAATCAGCGCCTGATCATCCGCGAATCTCACTGATTTGAACATCATTCCTCCCACTTTTATTCCAGCTTCTAACTCATCCCACGCTTCCCTTACCATCTCTTCAGCGTGCACATTAAAGAGCAGCGGCGATAGAGGACATCCTTGCCTCACACCTCGGCCAATGCTTGCCCACCCAGATTCTCCGTCCGCTACCCTCACTTGCGCAGTCTGGGCCATATACAGATTACGAATCAGTCGTCTATCCCTCCAATCTACACCTATTCTCTTCAGAATATCCACTAACTTTACCCAGTTCACCCTATCAAACGCTTTCTCAAAATCCACGAAACACGCATATACGTCCTATTCTAGGTTCTATATTGGTCATATTCTAGGTTCCTCTCGACGAGGGACCTCATTATTGCTATTGCATCACGAGTTGACTTCCCTTTTCTGAAACCAAATTGATCTTCGCCCAAATACTCGTTTGCCCTCACCTCCATTCGTCTGTTCAATATCCTCAGCACCACTTTCGCCGTATGCGATATTAAGCTGATAGTCCTATAATCTCCGCATTCCACAGCTTTCTTCTTTTTCGGAAGCGGAATTAAAACCGTCTTCACGAAATCTTCCGGCCAATACCCCTCCTCGTAGATTCTGCGCACTAGTTCGAAAAACCTTTTCTTACCTTCCTTCCCTAGATTCTTCAGAAGCTCGCACGGGATATTGTCCACGCCGACTGCTTTCCTAGCCTTCATATCACGAAGTGCTCTCTCTATTTCCGAATCTAATATCTCCGGCCCAAGATTATCCTCCTCCACTGCACTTTGCTCCTCTAGAGTCAATCTCTCTGGTCTGTTCATTCCGTCATACAGGTCCTCCACGTATTCCTTCCATCTACTCTGTACCTCTTCTCGCTCGGTTAGCATCCTCCCATCTTTAGCCTTAATTTTAGACATGGCTTGTCCTCTTTTGCCGCCCGATAGCGACTTAACTTTGGCGTACAACGCGCCTACTTCTCCATCCTTCTGGAACTTTTCCATTTCCTCACACTGTCTTTTCCACCAAGCCTCCCTTGCCCTCTTAGTTTCACGTCGTAATCGATTATTCAATTCCCTATACATTCTTTTGCCCTGTTCTGTGTCCACGTTCTTCCACTTCCTCCTCTCCTCCATTTCATTTACCATTGCCTTCGTTATCCACCGCTTCTTTATCCTTCTACTGTCAACGTAACCAATTGACTTCTCCGCCGCTTTGACTATTCCCTTTTTTATATTATCCCATCTTTCCTCTACCGTCTTGGTACTTTCAATCTCCCGTATACTAATGTCCACTAGTTCCTGATATTCTCTCCTCATACTCCCCTTCAGGGCTTCTACGTTCCATTTCTTCGCCTTCCTAAATTTCATAAGTCTTTTGAATCTTAAGTTGCATTTCATGAGCACCAGATTGTGGTCCGAATCCGCATCCGCTGCGGGGAAGCTGCGCGAGTTTTTCACACTTTTTCTAAACCTCTGTCTTACCATACTGTAGTCTATTTGATATCTCCCCACATCCCCCGGACTTTTCCATGTGTACCTTCGCCCTTTATGATGTTTGAACCACGTGTTTATGATGAATAACTTGTTCCTCTTGCAAAATTCTGCCACTATCTCGCCCCTGTCGTTTCGAATTCCTAATCCAAATTCTCCTATTTCGTTTCCATCCCTACCTTCCCCGACTGAAGCGTTCCAGTCCCCCATCACTATCAGATTTTTCTTACCCGGTGTGACTCTAATTATTTCCTCGAGCTGTTCATACACCTCATCTACTTCTTCTTCCCTATGATTGCTAGTGGGCATGTAAACTTGGACCACCACAAGGTTGGCGGACCGCGCCTCAATTTCTACCACCAGAATCCTATCGCTTACCTGGTCTATACCTACCACACGCTTACCCATCTTCCCGTTTAATACTAATGCTACCCCTCGCTGGCTTTCTTCCCCTCCACTGTATACAACCCTATACCCATCACGCCAATAGTCCCCCCCATCCCTCTACCTCACCTCGCATAATCCTAAGATATCTATCCTCCCTTTATCCATTTCCCTTTTGATATTTTCTAACTTTCCCGCCCTCATCATTGTCCTCACATTCCACGTCCCCACATTTATAGCCGACTTCTTCTTCTCCATCTTCTTGGTCTTCTTTTCTTCCTTCTTCATTGCTGCTGCTGCTGCTGATGATGATGATAAAGATAAGTTTCTGCAAGGATTTCGCATGTTGACGACCCCGAGGACCTTGCCGACCTCGCTGCCGTGCCCGACACCCGCCCTTTGCGGACGGGTCCCGGGCGAGGAAATTCCGAGGCTCATTTGGTTGTACTCCATGTGTTCAGGGAAGAGATAGTTGGTAGGGTTTCCCACTTCCATTCCAACAGTGTTTTTCACGTGACACCATCACGTGGACTACCATTCGTCTGGCTCCTACCCTTCGACCTATCTGGCATGGGTGGCCCTACCGGGAATAATTTAGAATTAATCCCGCCAGTGCAGCTCTAGGGGTCATATGAACGCGCAAGCCTTTCCACCGCGACAAGGTTGTAGCCCAAGGGAAAGGCGTGGTATATTAACGTGGAAAAAATTTTGGCTTGGAGTGAAATTAAAATTTCTGTTCATAGAGGCAAGGGAGGGAAAGGAATAGGCGAGGGCTTTTTCAATGAGATGGAGGGAGTGAGGGACAGCGATATGAATGTTTCCGAGGAGAGATATACGGCCCTGAACGACCCTTCCTTATAAATACATTTATCAAATCACATCCGCCCTCGTCTTATTGCCCTCATCAAAAGCTCCCCTTGTTTTCAAGAGAGCATCCTCCGACCTCCTCCATTCCTTTAACGTCCTCAAGTATTCATCATACCCTTCTGTTTAACCTCCCTCCGCCTCCATCGTTTTGCCGTGGAAGATGAAAATTCTCATGTAGCGATGATGTAGAGAGAGGAAGGAGATGATATCAATCCCTGAGAGAACTGTGTTTTATATTTCTCTTGTTCAGATGAACAATATATCTGATTCTTCTGTAGATTCCATGCTAATACCTTCTACGTTTTTCTAAATATGCGTGGGGTAAACCTTTAAGTATAACTCGTGGTAGTGAAGGAGTCCAAACAATTTTCAAGTTGTCGAAACATAAACGCCTGTAAATGTCTTGTAATAGCTAGTTTGCGTATTTTATTTTTATTAGCATTTTTATACAGCTTATGTTTCTCTTTTTCAGGAGAACTATTTATTTCATGTGCTCTAATTCCCCTTTTGGTACCTTTCACTAAATACACTTGGGGTAAACAATTACGTAAGACTGATGGTGACAAAGCAGTCTAAACAATTTTTAAGATTACTAAAAATATGACCAATACTTTTATTTTGATGAATTAAAATCCCTTTTAATAGCTCATTGAAATATTAAATTTTTAAATGCAGTCATAAGGTGCTTGTATAAACATTTTTTATGATTAAGATACATTGAAGTTATCACTGTTCATCACCTAACGGTTAGTGCAAGAAAAAAAACTTTCTTTTAAAAAGCCGGAAACAGAAATTTACACAGACAAGCTTCTGGCGACGTCCATGGCCCTTGGAGACCGGAAGTACTATCCTCACGTCACTTGAAGGATTCCGAATGGGCTCGTGGGAAGACTCGGAGAAGCGATGGCGTAAAGTGAGCAGGGGAGGTTGAGGGCCGTTTGAAGTCGTTGGTGGCGAGGGTGCGGAGAATTTGCCCAAGGTTTCCACATTCACGACTCGTCCCCTGCCAACCCGTATGGTGAGACGGCGAAAGAGCAGGTGAGATAGAGAACTTCACGGTTAAAGATGGAAAAATGTCGCTCCAAGTCAATTTGTGGAGTAATCGATATTTTATCGAAATGGAAAGATCAAATTTTCAACAAAAATCGAAATTTGAACCACAGATAGGCTGAAGACGCCACATGTTATTTTTTCAGGAAATACTTTGAGAAAGTTGAATATCAACAGGGGGAACATGCGCAAGAATTATAACCATTACACAAAGAAAAATCGTAGGCATCTAATTCACTTACAACGGTGAAAAAAGCGTTGCGTGGCAAGATACTTAAATTTCAGCACAGTACAGTGTTAGTATGAAATTTATACACCAAAGAGTAACAAATAGCAAGAAACCTATTTCCATATAAGTGCATGTAACGTATTTCCGCACAAACCTAAAATAATGAAGTGTTTATTTTCAAGTTTTAAGTATTAAGTAGTTTTCAAGTATTGAACCATATTTTAGGTAAAATGAAATTCTAAATAATATTTCATTTCAACTCTTCCTTTCCTATTCTTAACTGAAATAAACGCTTTTGGATTACCAATAGCAAGTTTTAACATTTCTTCAATTAAAATCGAAATTTGAACCAAAAGATCGATTAATCGAAAAATCGATGTTTTTAAAAAAAAAACATATGTCCTGCAAAAACATGTCTAGTATTCAGTCGAAAAGCTCTCAAAGTACACGTTTGATTAGAAGAAAATATTCTCAAAAAGTCTACGCGTAATGCACGATTTAATTATTAGTTGTCAAAATTTACGAGTCCATTTCATTTAAGTTTTGTGATCACCACTTTGAACAATTTGCTCCATGAAATTTTTTTTTAGATATATAAACTGATACTGCTTTCTTGATGATCGAGGGCGTGCCATTACAATTTTACCGGCCCTAGGTAAAAGCCTTTCCTTCAGGGCGGGTGGCGTTGTCATAGGCCGCTAGTGACGCTTCTGAGATCAAACGAAATGTTCAAGATTGAAGTTGAAAGGACGAGTTTGGATCGAGCCTCGAAGATCATTGCTCGATTTCGATTTTCTCGAATTTTTACAATGAAAACTGTGTGACGTTACGTCGTAAAATCTGGTTGATTTTTCACGTAAGTCCAGACAAGGGAAATACTCCAACCGTCGGTCACATGCTGGATCAGGGTAAGACTCCACAAACAAGAAAAACAGCTCACAAGAAAAAGGTAGCCAAAAACAATTTACGAGTTATTACCGTACGATATCTATTCAAAGTAGAGTATTCAAAAAATCAGAAGTATTACAGAAAACAATGATAGTAAATTCATGATCCCAAGGAAACATTACCAGCAGAAAATTGCTCTAAAAATCTCATGGCTCACAAGACATGTGACTCCCAGCAGGTCAAGACCAGAAAAAAAAGGGCTTGCCTATGCAAGGCGAGACAGCATTTGAGGGGAGGGCTTCTTCCAGGGAGTGGAGGGGTAGCCAGGCGAATTCAACAACCGCCCACTGATGCGTCACTGCCCCTGCAGAAACGGCCGCTCCACAAAACACCATTCCCTGGTTTTGAGACAACAGCCAGCACCCAGAATTTTCCCCTCAACTTCTGGGTTTGAGACATCAGAGGAATCGTTCATTGGAACACATGGAGGGGAAGGAGATACTGGGGTGAGGTGTTGGAGGGAGAGAGAGTTTGTGATAGGACAATGGTAAAACTTCTCACTCCAAGTGCAATACTAAGGCCTTAGCACCGATTTCCCCTTGCTTGCCAAGGAGAAGTATTTCTCCGCAGTAGTCCTATATAAGTCTTGCATTGCAGGTAGGCTGGTTCGGGGCTGGTTCGGAGGCTGTTTCGGAGGCTGTTTCAGAGGCTGTTTCCAGATGCTGAGTTTCCAGAGGCAGGGTTTTCAGAGACAGGATTTTTCAGAGACAGGATTTTGCGAGACAGGGCACTTTGCTACAGGGCCCCTTTGCGCAAAAAATCCTTTGCGCGAAAAAACCTTAGCGCGAAAAGTTCTTGGCGGGAGAAGTTCTGCGGATAAGTTCGGAGGAAGTTCGAGGAAGTTCGAGGAATTTCTGGGGGGGGGGGTACCAGAAATTTTTGGGGGGGGGGGGGGACACTAAAAAATGCCACATCCTCTGTGGGAAAATGACCACAAAAATTGCTTGAACTTGGGGACCAAGACACGTCCACCAAGAACTGATTAATGCCTAGAAAACTTATCGAGGCATCACAGGTCCACTGGTTTTACTGGATGAGCCCCCACTGTTTAACCCCCATGAATTTCACAAAACCATTATTCAGTGGTTAGAATTGAACTGAATATAAAAAGTTTATTGATTGAGACAATAGTATTCAAGAAATATCACTCAAAAATAGTTTTGACAAGAACATACATTTTTATCACTCTGTAAATAATAACCTCAGAAGTGATGTTTGGAATTCAACAGAATTCTTAAGTGAGTAACATGACATAATTACAAGAGTGAGACAAGAAATATTGCTGAATTGATATAGAGTAGATTATTTAGTATTACATAGCAAGAAAATGAAATTAATAATCAATATGTCATAATGTGATGCTTGTTTCGGTGTACAGTGAATCAAAATTACAAATAATTATCATCAGCGACCAGAAGGAACTGGGAAGATTTTTATTGGTATAACACCAGGATATCTTTACCAAACTCAAATGTTCCTTTTCTCATCAGAGATATTTTGTGGTTTTTTTTAAAACCAAGTAAAGCAATACAATAACCAACCACTTAGTAAATGGGCAAGATTGGGTTGGTGAAGCAGTTGGGTTCATCAGAACCCTGGGTTGTCCCATTAGTTGGGTTCAACCACCTTATCAAAAATCAACGATTGACAAAAATGGGTTTTAACTTCTACCCAAAATTCATATTGCAACCCAAGAGAAAGTTAGGGTCGACCAACAAAATATATACCCCATATTATATAATCATTAAGTACAAGTTTATTAAAAAATACGGTTATTCACTAAATAATTATTAGTTATCAAAATACTAGCAAAAATATTCAGCATAATATGTGTCTCACTTAATTAATATACATTGGCATTAGTATTTCTCCCATTTAAACCCTCCATGTTTGTAAATATTATCAGTCCATAATTAATTATCAATAAAGAATCCTCCAAAATTCAACAAGATTACGTAAATGACAATAGATTGCACTAAATTCCTCGATTTTCCAATAATTATTAACAATTTATAAGGCATATGGTATTCATGTCAGCTATTGAACAAGTACTGACTAAATTTAATCAAGATGTGTATATATATCTCTCAGTATTAATTAAACAAGTCAAAAAAGAATCATAGGCGATGCTAACAAAATGAGAACTGCATATTGCATCAACAAAAGAAATCACTCTAAATTTCACTCTTCAATTAACAATAGAAATGAGAGCTACATGCTGGTTGCGACAAGATGAAAGTTCATACTTGTCGGGCGATGAAGGTCGCAACTCAACGCCAAAAGCCACACTAAAACACAGTAGGCAGTCTTAAGATCAGCTGATCAATTCAATCACTCAGCCATCGATAGAATATTGAACACTGCAAAATCACGACACTTATCACTGTCCAGAATTGTGAGAATGTCCATAAAGTCTTGGTGGAGGAAAGGTGACACAAAACACAATTGAATCTTAATAACTGGGGCCACCTCCACAGCTTATCTGGAAACGAGCCATCTCGGGGATTTCCCCCCAAGTTAATCTCCCGTCCTCTCCCTCCAAGCACCCATAATTCCTCCACCTTACCCCATCTCACAATCACAGTAGACCAACACTAAATTACATGAGTGAATTAAGCAGATGAGAATAAGCAAGTACAATACAATATTTCAGAACAATTTCAATTACAAGCATAGAAATAGACTTATTATTCATTAATCAAAACAATATTATTAGAAATCAATAGAAATACAACACCGAAATCAAGCATCAAATAGTATTTGAGAGAGCAAACATTAGCATTCATTGAAAAAAAAAGAATAAAAAAAAATCAATGATATTTCTCTCCTTTTAATTACTGGAATTAGCAATGCCACCATGATATGCCTTTAAATGAGAAACATGACAAATTTTCTCTTTCCCAGGAGAAACTTCCAGAATAACTGTTACAGGAGAGAGATACTTTTTAAGGACGAAAGGTCCTTTCCACAGAGGTTCCAGTTTTGCCATTTTCTGTTCACCTTTAGAACTGACAGGATGGTTTTTGCAGAGAACAAGATCTCCCACACAGAAAGTGATTTGGGAGTGAGATTTATTATAGGATTCTTTATACCTGTTTCTGGCCTTTTTTAAATTAGCAATAACATGATTCAGGCAGGCTTGTCTGTCATTATCGCTGAGATCATTCTCGAATAAAGATTTTGGAATGTCCCACTGATTAATTAAAGGATGCTTAAGTTCTCTGCCGAAAATTATTTTGGCAGGAGAATATCCACTGCTCTCATGAGAGGCAGTGTTCAGGGCAAAATTTAAGTCAGCCAGCATAGTGTCCCACATATGGTGAGCATTATTGCACAAAATAGCAAGTGCAGATTTTAGATTTCTATGCAATCTCTCTACCTGATTAGAACAGGGATAGTATGGAGAAACAAAAATTTGCTTAACCCCCAGTTGCAAACACATCTCCTTAATGGCATGAGATTTGAAAACTTGTGCATTATCAGAAACCAAATATTTTGGAAAACCGAATTTTGGAAACACTCTTTGAGTGAGTATTGAAACAACCGAACCGGCCGTAGCCTTGCGAACTGGCTCAAGAAAACAAAACTTAGAAAATCCATCAATAAGAGAAAGTACATATTGGTGTCCACCTTTAGTCAGAGGTAAAGGACCCACAAAGTCAATATAAAGTCTTTCCCAAACATCAGAAGGATTGTGCGACGATAGCATGCCAGGAGGTGGAGCATTTCTGGGTTTACAAGTTTGACACAGATGGCATTTTCTGACCATGTCATAAACCTCTTTTTTCATGTCCTTCCACCAAAAGTGTCTGCTAATCTTATCATAAGTTTTAGCCATGCCCAAGTGAGCAGACATACTAGAGCAGTGAAAATATTGAAAAATCATAGGCCTCAAGACCGTAGGCAAAACAGCTCTTCCTCGCTTAATTTTAGAATTCCCATAACATAATAGCTGTCCCTTCAGAAAATAGTTTTTGTCGTTCAAGGAATTATTATTAATCTGATTGAAAATATCCTTTAGAACGAGATCAGTTTCTTGGTGTTTTCGAATGTCGACAAATGACAAAGGCAATTTATGTAACACACAAGAATAAGGAACAGCTGACTCCTTATGAGTGTTTGATTCCACATCTAAATGACTATTTGTAGATGAGGATGGCTCAATGCGAGAAAGACAATCTGCGACAGAATTAGATGATCCTCGAACATGATGCACAGTGAATTTATAAGAGGATAATTTAAGAACCATCCTCCCTAATTTGCCCAACTGCTTAGGATGAGAGAAAAGCCATGTCAAGGCACCATTATCAGTGTACAAGTGAAATGGTTTTACTTGTAAGTAAACACTGAATTTTTGAATTCCAAAATGAATTGCGTGACACTCCAATTCATAAGAAGAAAATTTACGTTCATGTTCCAAGAGTGCCTTACTAGCGAAAGCCACAGGGACAAAATCACCATTTACTTTGTGATTCAGAACGGCACCAACCGCCAAATTACTGGCATCGACAAATAAATGAAATTCCTCGTCAAATCGAGGGAAAGATAATACTGGTGGATTGGTGAGAGCTTTCTTCAACTGGCAGAAAGCCTCATTTTCAACGGCTGTCCATTGAAAAGGAACATTTTTACGTTTCAAGCGATTCAGTGGCATAGAAATTTCAGAATACCTTGGAATAAACTTGCAGTAAAACCCACAAAGTCCAATGAATCTGGCCACTTCCTTCACATTTCTGGGAACTGGGAATTGTTCAATTGGTCTCACTCTCTCAGGATCAACTTGCAAGGTTCCATTTGTGATGAGATGGCCCAGAAAAGTGAGTGATTCCACACCAAGCTTAACCTTGTCCTCGCACACCGTCAAACCGGCACTGCGTAGTTTGTTGAGGACAGCATTAACATGAGATACATGGTCTTCAGCAGACTTGGAATAGATACACAAGTCATCAATATATGGGTAGACACATGAATATTTCAAATCGCCCAATACTTCATTAATGAGACGAGTGAATATTTGAGGAGAATTTACAAAACCAAATGGCAATCTATTATACTGGTACACTCCGAACGGCGTCACAAAAGCAGTTAATTTCTTAGAATTCTCAGATAATGGTATTTGATGAAAGGCAGAATTGAGATCAAGAACAGTAAAATATTTTGCATCAGCAAGATATTGGAATGCATGTTCAACAGAAGGTGTTGGATAACCGTCTGATTTAACAACTTTGTTCAACTTACGGTAATCAACCACTAATCTTTCAGATCCATCCTTTTTAGGCACTAGAAAAGCTGGCGAACACCAGTTTGAATTGGAAACCTCAATCACTTTCTTATCAAGTAAAGATTGGATGTGCTTCTTCATTAAATTTGCCTTTGGAGGTGACAATGAATAAGGATGGGATCGAATCGGAGTAGAATCTAGCAGTTCAATTTCGTAGGTCATAACAGATGTGACCCCCAATTCTTGAGAAATCACATCAGGATACTTTGACAATAAACCCTTCAACTTATCACACAACGTAATTTCAGTGGACGACAGAACATGTGATTCGGATGAGTTACTAACTGGCGCCGATTTAAACGCTTCGCAATTGTCCGTAAAAGAAAAAAGAGAATTCGGGGCAATTTCAAAACTGACGTTCGCCGGACGAATAATCATCTTTGAATTACAAATGAAATCCACACCCAGTAACACGGGAAACGGGATTTTAGCTAGATAAAACACGTGGTTCCAAGAAAACTTGCCTATTTGAACCTTGAGTGAGACAGAGGAATTAATATGAAAAGGCTGCCCCGACACAGTGATTAAATCGACGTCAACATTCTTACGAATAACCTTTCTCCGGCAACATTTCAGAGAAGCAAAGAAATCTTCATCACACAGTGAAACTGAACACCCAGTGTCAATTAAAGCCTGGCATGGCATAGAATGAAGATTAATAGATAATATTGGCAATCGAGTCGAACACTTGTCACGGACACTCATCAAACTCACGGCAGGCTGAGTAAATCGTCGTCTTTTGCGACACTCGTTCACTTTGTGGCCAGGTTTATGACAGTAAGAACAATTTACAGGAAAAGAAACTTCCCTAGACGCACTGGAAGAGGCAACAGAAGACGTATTCCTAGAGATACGATGGAAAGTGTTGGAATATTCAGCACAGTCCATTAAATGTTTAGAAGCCTGCGTGATAACAGAGTCCAATTCTACAAATGTGTTAGGCTGATTTGAGAACATAATTGCAGATTTTGTTAAAGGATTTAACCCTTGAATAATGAGTCGCACAATAGAAGACTCGGAATACTGCAAACCCAGCACCTGAGTGGCATTACGCACAGAACACACAAAATCGTGGGGCGTTTCGCGAGGGAACTGAAATCTCTTAACTTTCGTAGTGATCAAACGATCAAACTCTCTGTCACTAACAATTCTAGCCCAAACTTTTTCTGTGATTTGAGACCATGCGAGATTCAAGTTTAACATAGACAACCAAAAATGACGAGAGCTGGCAGGTAGTTTAGATACTACAAGGTACAATAACGTTGACAGAGGAACCAAAGACAAAGAAACGATTTCATTAACTTTTAACATGAAATTAAACCAATTCTCACTGTTTGACACTTCAAATGGCGGAAAATCACTGAGTAATTGTTTGACAATTACTAACCCTTCAGAAACTGGCAATGTCTGAGAAGCAGACATTTCGTGAGAGACGAGAACATCACTACTTTCCTCGTGCGTTGGGCGAGGTGGAACCACTTCTAAAGAAGATTCCCGTTCATTATTAGAAACTTCACTTCCTACGGACACATTAGCCGTACCCCTGGCCTTACGATCCTCGCCCGTGGTTAAATAAGTTTTTTCGTACGGGTTGTCAGTACCACCAGGCATTTTGAAAAGTGAAGTGACGACAACGAGAAAAAGAGAGAGAAAAGCGAGATTTAAAACTATCTATCTCTGCTAGAAGAGTCGAATCACCAAAAATAGTGCGAGAATAACTAGTGCTATCCAAACTATCAAGAACATTACGAGCATTACGAACATTAATGTCAAATGGCATATGACCACGAGGAAAAGTCGGCAACACTAGTCACGTAATCCCACACGAACCAAAAAGCACTTAATGGAACATAAAATAACTCACTTTTAAGAGAAGAAACAACCAGAAACTGCAAAAAGTGGAGAAATAGTGGAGAAATGTCACCATTGTCCAGCACTCGGAGACCTCGACGAAAGGACAGGAAATCGAACCTCAACTCTGCTACCAAAATGTGACGTTACGTCGTAAAATCTGGTTGATTTTTCACGTAAGTCCAGACAAGGGAAATACTCCAACCGTCGGTCACATGCTGGATCAGGGTAAGACTCCACAAACAAGAAAAACAGCTCACAAGAAAAAGGTAGCCAAAAACAATTTACGAGTTATTACCGTACGATATCTATTCAAAGTAGAATATTCAAAAAATCAGAAGTATTACAGAAAACAATGATAGTAAATTCATGATCCCAAGGAAACATTACCAGCAGAAAATTGCTCTAAAAATCTCATGGCTCACAAGACATGTGACTCCCAGCAGGTCAAGACCAGAAAAAAAAGGGCTTGCCTATGCAAGGCGAGACAGCATTTGAGGGGAGGGCTTCTTCCAGGGAGTGGAGGGGTAGCCAGGCGAATTCAACAACCGCCCACTGATGCGTCACTGCCCCTGCAGAAACGGCCGCTCCACAAAACACCATTCCCTGGTTTTGAGACAACAGCCAGCACCCAGAATTTTCCCCTCAACTTCTGGGTTTGAGACATCAGAGGAATCGTTCATTGGAACACATGGAGGGGAAGGAGATACTGGGGTGAGGTGTTGGAGGGAGAGAGAGTTTGTGATAGGACAATGGTAAAACTTCTCACTCCAAGTGCAATACTAAGGCCTTAGCACCGATTTCCCCTTGCTTGCCAAGGAGAAGTATTTCTCCGCAGTAGTCCTATATAAGTCTTGCATTGCAGGTAGGCTGGTTCGGGGCTGGTTCGGAGGCTGTTTCGGAGGCTGTTTCAGAGGCTGTTTCCAGAGGCTGAGTTTCCAGAGGCAGGGTTTTCAGAGACAGGATTTTTCAGAGACAGGATTTTGCGAGACAGGGCACTTTGCTACAGGGCCCCTTTGCGCAAAAAATCCTTTGCGCGAAAAAACCTTAGCGCGAAAAGTTCTTGGCGGGAGAAGTTCTGCGGATAAGTTCGGAGGAAGTTCGAGGAAGTTCGAGGAATTTCTGGGGGGGGGGGGGTACCAGAAATTTTTGGGGGGGGGGGGGACACTAAAAAATGCCACAACTGGTTTTTCAATTTTAATGGAAATCGATTTTTAACAACACTGATTACGGTAACCGTGGGGAGAGCTTGAGGAGGAATCAGGTGGAGGGGTCAATAGTTTGGGCAAGTGACCGCTGTGCAGAATGGGGAAAAATTGAGTAGAAATTTTAACCCTGGATAGCTGATGCCAGTAGGAACCAAAATTACTAATGATGTTTAGAACGAAAACGCATCATTTTTAAACTTAAAAAACAATTAGCTAAGTGCTCCAATCGGGCGCGAGTTTTTGCTCTATTTACGGATGCAGTGGATACATCGCGATCTCTTGCAGGTAAAGTATTCACAGTGATGACTTGTCCGGAGCACCCAACAAAGAATCAAACTCGCGGTCAATCGAAACGAATGGTTAAAAGTATCTATAGTTTAAAAATGATGCGTTTTAGACCTAAATATTATTGGTAATTTTGGGTCATAATATCAGCTATCCAGGGTTAACATTCCTTGACACGATTTCTCTTCCCCCTGTTTGAAAGGAAGGGAAGATGAAGTGGAAGCATAAGTATGGTACGGTAACGGTTGAGAGAGAGAGAGAGTTAAACTTAGAAGAGGATCCAGTCGACGACATCTTGCGGAAAAAAGGTGAAAAAAAATACGAGGGACTCGTGTCCTTTTTTCCTACTACACGATTCAAAGACGTATGAGGGGGAAGTTAGAAGTAAGACGCGAAAGTGCCGTTGAGAGGTGGGAGGGACTGGACCGGCCAGGAAGTGAGGGAGAAAAACCCCCAAGATAAGGAGGGTGAATGGCTTCCGAGGGTTGAAGGAACTCCGAATACTTTTTAATGCAATATTGAAAGAGCAATAATGGAACAATTAATTAATTCAAAAAAATTTTCAAATATTCTTGTAGCATACAATGCATTTCCCAAAAAGCCTAATATAATGATGTGCCCTTCTCAAATTTCAATCATGTTGAAGTTCATTTGAAATTTCAAGAAGTCTTTGACGTAAATCTTTGTTTCGTCTTCTTACTTAAAATAAATGCCATTGGCTTACCATAATTAAGTTTTAACATCGATTCCTAACTGCAGAAATGCGTATAAAATGTAAAAATCGTTAATTCATCACATGCTAATGTATTTCTTGAATGAGTATATGTGCAAATTAACGTGTCATCGCAATACAAGCAATGGTTATGCTTTGCTTTGCACCACTGCAGTGCGGTTAAAGCAAGTAAACTGCTCATATTGCTTTAATATAAAAGAACCCTCATCGCAAACTAAAGTGATTTTTAGTGTAACAAAAATTAATCTCCAAAATTCTGAGAGATAATATTTTATACATAATGCAAAAACATAAGCTCCCTGTCTGATTCTAGTAAATGTTGTGTAATTGTTCTCACCTTGATTACATTTCTGTTTCCCTCCAAGCTTACAATACTACCCTCATTATATTCCTACTCCGCTCAACAGTTTCCCCGAGCTGAAGGTATTCCAAGTACGCTATTATTTTACCCATAATAACCTTCCTTGCCTAGTCCCCTCCACATTCCATTCTTCCCTGAAATTCTCTCTCATTTGGCCTCTTCTGCCTCTCCTTTTCATTTCTAACTGCTCTGCTCCGTCTTTTCAGCGGGGACCAATTTTTTCCCCCATTTTTATTGCCTGCCGTAGAAATTCTTTCGCATTCCCATACAGCGTATACATCCACCTTTCACTGACACAGAAATATCCCCCCGTCGTCGAAAACCACTCTCTCCTTTCCACAAAGCTTTCTCTCTCTGTCACTGCTCCATATGGGTCCCTCGCTTGAGTTTGTTAAATCTAGGCAAGCATAAAAATAATAAAAAAAATGAGACGCAAAAATAATGGTAAGAAATGGATGGATGAAAAGAATGCCTAAGTCTGAGGCCTTTTCTCTATTTCTCTGTAGTGAGGAAAGGTTTATGCATGTATATATTTTTATGAATACGTACGGAGTCGAGTTTCGGTGGGGAAAGAAATAAGCTAATGACTGCCTGTAGACTTGGTTCATGATGAATCGTTCATTATGAACGAGTCATCATGAACCATTTCATCAATTTCATTCATTCATGAACGATTCATCATGAACCAACAGTCAAGTTCTTTTCTGCGTGGTCACATATCTGTGTATGCGATTATTCTTCTTGAAAATCATCAACTATTTTCTGAATCATTCAGAGATAACAACAATTTCAAGTATAAAATCTGCCTTATCACTATAACATGACTCACAACCAGCATAAACTACATTGGACTAAAGCGCAGTCTTCGATATATTTTTTGCTCACCATATTATTTTCAATCGCTATAGCCATTCGGTTCGCTGTCTTCTTTGCCAGAGATATTCATATTTATCCGCAGAGGTTGGTTTTCATTCAATTTTAATACGCAGTGCTTATTTGATTTGCTGTATTCGTTTTTATATGCATTAGTATTCCCTTTTTAATGCAGAGTTCGTTAGGTTTGGGTCATTATCTTGGTCCATGTGGTTCATTTTGAACGAGTTTAAAGACTGAATCATCAGCATGAACTGAATCGCTATACGCGAATCACCGAAATGAGTCGGAAAGCCCTATCTCGTGAGGAGGAGAGGAAGTTCATTCAGTTCGGGTCATTAACTTGGTCCGTGTGGCTCATTTTGAACGAGTCGAAAGAATGAGTGTCCGAATTAAATCGCAAGACCCGAATCACCGAAGTGAATCGGAAAGCCCACCTCTATTGAGGAGAAGTAGGAGGGGCCTTTAGATAGGGGATGGCTACAAGAGAACGGGACGAGGGTAACTTTTCCGAGGATGGCCTTGCTTTTCGAGACCGCGAGAATTCCCACAGCCCGTCATTAATGGCTGACTGTGGACGGGAGGGATGGTTTTTCAGATAGAAGAAGGCTGAGTAAGAAACACAAGGGCACGAGTGAATGTTCGAAGAAGCAATTAGCGCCGAACTCTGTGTGAGATGTATTTTATCCAGCTTCCATTAGGAGGCGGAGGAGGAGTAGGTTCCTTTCCAAGTTGCCGTGACTGGGAACCGCGCCACCATGCCAAAAGGAGGGGGGTGATAGGGACATATAACCTGTCTTTTTGTATTCACTATCCTTTTTATACTTCTAAGCGCAAGAGAAAGATTCTCGTCCTCATTTGAGGGCCTTGAATGTACTGCTGATGGGTCTCTGATCACTCTAGCAGCTGTGGGAAAAAAAGCACCGATGACCCCGTTAGGAAGAGTGCGTGACTGAGATCCGAAGGGATTAGAGGCGAGGGAATATTTCCTAGCTTCAATAATGGAGTCTATAAATCGTAACAATGGCCTTACCCCACTATTTTCCATACTTTAATGGAGTGGTTAAATTCCACGAGATAAAATGAAACGTGAGATTTAAAAGGAACCATATTCATGAAATGTGGCCAAATGAATGAAATACTACTAATGCATTCTCAGATAAAGTTTCAATAAGTTGTACAATTTTCAAGACATTCATTTAATATTCTTATAGTTCGAATCATATCTTAGTGATCATATATTCGATTCGTCAGTTTGATACACTTATTGAAGAATGTGTATGGAGTATTTCCATAAAGATATTAACATAGAATTAAAAAAATAAAACATTCTTAAACGTACGAATTTTCATCCCCAAATATTGGATAGAAAGATTATATTTTTACTTTATATCTTGGAATATCGGTGTTCCAAAACCTCTCGCCACTCCCCGTTGAGGCAGTTGGTGGGGTTGTATGTAGATGTGGTGTATGATTTTCGAATGGTTAAATACAAATGTAATAAATGAGCAGCAGTTAATTCTGAAACTTAAATACTATAATCTCGTATACCATTGCTTAAATGATTCCAACCATTAGTATCCAACCAACGATCAATGCCATACCGGCGTATAAAGCCTCTTTATCGTAACAAAGCATCATTTGTAAGGGGCGATTAAGAGATTTAAATAATGACAGAAGACAAAGTAAAGTGTTTGTGGATTTCTCCATTTTTCGGGTTATCGCCGCGTTTCGTGGTCAGAGGTGACGTCAGTTTCGCCAGGATTCCACCAGGCGTCTTCAGATCGAAGTGAAGACGCCTGGTGGAATCCTGGCGAAATTGTCGTCACCTACGACCACGAAACGCGGCAATAACCCGGAAAATGGAGAAATCCACAAATTCTGTACGCCACGGAAGACTCCGAGACAACAAAGTAAAGTGTTAATCTATATGCCTTGTTATCTTTTAATATTATACTTGTTATATATACTAATGCTTTTGCGCGATTTTTGACATCGGTTGGAAGAAAACGAGCGTTTAAAAGTATTTACGCCGACAATTTCATAGGAGAAATTTATTTCAGTGTTTTAAGGACATAACTGAAAAAATTAAAAGATTGATAGCTACGACGAAAATTACGCCAATGCTTTGACGTTGCCGGAGCTCGACTATGCGCGCAAGGTTTTGGAAATCCGCGACTCGCTAAACTATTTTGAGTGACGACGATTTTTCTTTCATCATTTTTTTTCACTTTTTTAGAAATTTAAGTAAAAATCAATTTTAAAAATACCCTAAAGCGATGTAGTCTGCTGGATATTTTTCCGAATAAATGAAAAGTAATGAAATATATGCTGTTTCTTTGCACATTTTTTGATCACATTCTCACCATTTAACTAATCATAAACTGGATTGTTTCAATAATAACTTCTTATGGTCCAATAAATGGAGGTGAACGAAATTTCTTTTGCATTTATGAACTTTGAAACTTGTTTTCACGCCCCATGTCGTACAAGAAGAACGTGTTAAATTGGGGATATTTGGCATCACGGAGTCTATGGGGACATTGACCGGCAATTTATATTCACACAATTTTTCCGGTATTCTTCTCTACTTCCTTATATATTATTCTCCGCAATAACTGAAGCTTCATTTGCATTAGATGCATGAAATTAATATGGAGAAAGTCATCAAATCTGAAACATGGATATATCGGCTATTCCTCCCATGGGGTATCACCTATCAAATAATCATATTTATCGTCCGTTTTCCTCAACATATTATACCCTTATCTGAAATCAAACAAAGTAAAAGGTGGGTGTACGTTTTTAGATGATGGTTTGGCCTTATTTACCGTTACTTTGTTGCTAGTCTAGTCTCTAGCCCTATCATCTCCGTAATACCGATGTTCTCTATGACATGTAAATTAGCGATTAAGGATAAGCTTGTGGATATATGTACATACTACGGTGTTATGAATTTTTTGTTAGTTTAATGTGACATAAAAAATTTATCCAAAGCATTTTTCAGGGAATTATTCGTCAATTCTCTTTAATAGTGTAAATGAACTAAGAATCGTCATAGGAACTATGTGGTCACATCTTAAAGAGATATCCTTCCAAATGTCAGAAAGGGGTCAAATTGAAATTCAGGTGCGGCAGTGAGTTTTGGATTTATTGCATGCAGAGGTAATTTATTTTCCATTAGTGAGATGAATATTTTCAATTTTTTTGTCCTCACGAGCTCATCCATTAGTGTCACCTTTCGAGTTAGGCGTTTCCTATAGAGCAGTAGCTTTAAGTTTCTTTTTCGTAATAAATAATATATTTTGTATTCCCGTGTGTATATTTGAATATTTTTATTGCTTTTTACATGCTCGGGAGGATATTAAAATGCATTAAAGAAGAAGTCCCGTGACATCTTGGTTCTTTTTTATTAAAATCTCAAGAAACGATATGAAGTTTTCAAATACAGTTTTTTTACGAAGAGAATATTTTTTGCTAAGCGTCATCAAATTAAGATTCATGGCACTGTGGATAGAGGGACACGGGGAACACCATCTTGGAACTGCACTATATCTCCAGGCTCGACCGAAGAGGTAAAATGACAGTGATATTTTTCCTAACGGATAGGCATAAGAATTATTTTTTCGCTATGAACAGTAAAGAACAGTAAAGAAGGAATAACGAAAGTTAGTTAAATCTCTCACAACGCGGGCCTATTTATTTACATCATCGTGCGGGGTACATTGCTAGTTTTATAGCATACCACACCCATTCTTAAACCCTCTTAGTATGGAACATTGATTCATTTTTTCCTTCTTTGGCTATTACTAGCCCATTCTTGATACTGTCGTTTTGTAATGCTTTTACCACCTTAATCATAACTAGTTTTATGTTACCAACGGATACAAGTTGTAACTAGTAGAGGTGGGAGCACACACTTTTTCCCGCACAATTAATACAAATAGAGATCCGTGGAGAATAATATCATAACTTGCTCTTTAATTCCTAAGTTGACGAGTTATCGTCATATTCATATCTATTTCATAAAATACGGGCCCCATAGTCATGCGAGATTGTGTAAGGTACTCATTAGTGATGTTAAAAATTGATGAAGTCTATTGATAATCATGGCTGATGATTATAAAATGGAAAGACTATGCATGTGTACTATTTATTGAATTCGTTGATTATTTCTCTATGTAATTCAATTGTAATTCAATTAGTGTTCTATTCTATTAGTGTTCTAATGTTCTATATATTAGTTCTCTATGTAATTCAATTAGTTATTAAAACGGTCAGCAACCTCGTTTCCGCTGTGCAAGAGGCATGAAAAAATACATTTAAATCAAATTAAGCGGAAAGGGAAGAGCAGCGTGTGGTTTCATCACTCTACGCATTCGAGTCAACTACGTATTCATAATAAAATTCTTTTTTTACTCCTATAATTACTACTTTAATTAATTTACTCCTGGGATTTTCGATGCTTTACTTTAAGTCAAGGTTCAGAGCTCTCATCGCCTACAGGGACCTCGCTCGGTGACCTCTCATTTTTGGAACTAGCCAGTAGTCAATTTGAGGGAGCGCAAGTACCTTGAACCCCGGGAATGGCCATTGTTAGTCTTGCTGGAGAAGAATTTAGGGCTAAGCTTAAACCCGGGAGAGACATAGGAGGGGTCTGAACTTTTGTCTAAGTTCGGAAGCAGGTGAATTAGTGAATCCGTTGGAGCCCATTCGCAGTTACTGATGGTCCTGAAGAGTGGATGAAGGAACCCTCCGGGTTAGGCTGGGAGTGGGACTGGAACGCAGCGGTCCCCCAGGCCATGGGAGAATTCTTCCTGCCGTAATTCCTACAAATGGACGGGTAAAAGGTTACGGGGATAACCTTTAACAGTAACAGGGTTAGATAGCAGAGGTTGGTTCTGAAAATGAACATAAAAGTTATTTTCTGCCTGCAGTATCTGTTCTTATTTTTTCCATATTTTTGTCTCCTCCTTGATTCCCACATCAATGTCCTTATCAAGTCATTATAATAAAAATACGGTCTTTGTTGACACTTTTTAAAATCAAATATCCATCCACTCATGTAATTTCCGTATTTTTTTCTGGATAAGACTGTGGCATTACTCATAACTCTTGTGTTGGGTCATATGCTAAGATGCATATAAGTGTTTTATCTATACACGTGTGGGCGTTATACTGACATTTAAATTATTTTTACAAATTAAATTAAATAACTTGTCGCCAAAAAAGGAACAAAAAGTAGGTGATAAAGTGACTAAAATGAGCAAATTGCTAGGATTTACAGTGTTTTCGATGTTGCTAACGTTACGTGAACATAATATTGAATGGAGGAATTGAAACGATAGATGAATCTCACAACTGCCTGGCGTGGTTAAGATAAAGATTCCTGTAATTATAGGTTCAAATAACTTTTAATTTCTGTTCTGGTGAAATTATTGTCTATACGCATTACCTAAGAGTTATATTGACTAAACGTCAGTCAGAATGTGAGTCAAATTTAGATACAAATGTGTCATAAAATTACCAACTTATGAAGTCGATTCTCTCATGTGATAAATTAAGAATGAATGTTAATTTCGAGCTTCAATTATTCCTCTGGAAATATGGAGGTCCATGAATTCATTCTGATATTTAACTTGGAAATTAATTCCAATTCCTTCAAAATTGGTTCTCATGGATTTAGAAAATTCACAGTCTCAATTTTTGAGGGACATCTTATCCCACGAAAACAATTTGCACCCAGATAAGCCGAATCACTTCTGATTTATAACCATTGAATTTCATTCTTACTATATTTCTCTCCTATTCCTTCGTTTCATAAAGGTGGCCCTTTCTTTTTTTATTGATTTTATTCCCCTTGCGCACATTCTCGAAGAAAAATCTTTTCTTTGCTTTCTTCATCATCTTATCCTCCTCGGTCCAGTGCTTTATGGTTTGAGTACTACGATGCATCATTGAAATAATACTATACTCCGTTCCAACGCCTCTTCAATACCCTTCTCCTCCTACCAGAATTCATATTCCTTAGAATTTTCAGGAAGCGTAGAACAAGGGCTGTATTTTTTTTTTAGGAATGTCAAGCCGTAAGATATGGTTTTATTTATTCTGACTATGATGGTTCACAAAATAAATTGGCCATTTAAACTCCATTTTAGTTTCAAAAACATTCATGGCAGAGCATCCTTTCATCGTCCCAGATATTACGCCAATTCCCTCGACGCCGAGCATGTTTCGAACACACGGGATAGCTTGCTTTATCGCGACTCCGACGGTAGCATCTGCGGCTTAAAATTTTGATGACATAACAGACCCTCTTTGATTTTTTCCCCTCCGGCTGCCACCCACACTCCCTGAGGAAGAACCGAACGTTTTCCAGTGCCGAGGTTTCCTCCTTTGATTGTGTTCCCTGGACCGTGATGTGCTTCACCTCTCTCACTTGAAGTACTCCCAGGAATAGAATAATGGATTTTCTCACAATTTTTCAAACCGGGCGTTGCAGTCGTGAGTGGAATTGGCGCAACGACTTGGAGTTTCGGAGAGAATCTTGTCTTGTTTCGCCATTGTTTTTCGCTGGCCTAGTGTTCAGGACTTGTTTTTCGTTTCATAAATCAGAGAGATATTTTGGGTACAAATTTTTCAGTATTCAACGCTAATTCAGGTATAAATGTATCATGATTTTCTCAGCTTTAAAAGTAGATTCTTTCACGTCAGATTTGAATACATAACTTTAACAGGGTGTTAGAGATTTTATTATTTCCTCTCGAAAGATGGAGGTCCATGATTTTGATTCTATCCCTGGATATTATTTAGTAGAACAAATGATTTCAATTCATTAGCCGTAAATTTGGTAATTATCTAATAGATATCGAAAATTTACTAAGTTTTATTTTTTAGCTGTCGCTAAAGCATGGAGGAAATATCAATGCAACATAGGTAATGAAATCAAACCAATTTAAATACTCATTGTCATATTGTCAGCAGCAAATTTTAGTTCGCATTAATAAGTATTAACATAATAATTGCATAAAATTGTAAAAATACTATGTAGTAGTCATAGGAGTTTATAATTATTTGTAAATATTTTGTATTTATATCATTCACATTCTCCACAGTGACAAGGTCTTTAGCCAATGTTATAGGTTTTGACTATAAAATTCACTTAAACTGTGCAATTTTTAGGTTTTAATCGTAATATTTCCATGGCTAGGACGAACATTTCTTACTGAATATATTTTAGACCATCATTGTGAAATTTTCAGGGTGCAGAGAACAGGCTCTTTTCAACACTCGCTTGCATGTCCAGTTTGAAAATTTTAACGCATTATTTTTTCAAATGTAAATTCCTTTCTATAAATAGGAATTTATATTAAATAAAAAAGTAAATTAAAATTCTTTTCATAAAAAAGGCAAGCGGTATAAACTTTTTACTGTAAGCTCTCTGAAAATTCATTATTATTACATAAGTTTCCAACTAGTAATTCTTCTCAAAAAATAAGACAAAATCCGATTAGTCAGGAGGGTTGATCTGCCATTTTGAAGTTTTTGAAGATTCCCTTGAATATGCACTCGTTTCAGTTTTCAAACTGGGCGTTTTTATTTTTAATGTAGAGTAATACTTCCGATTATTTGTCTTCAAATTTTACTTCTAAGCATAACTGCTCATTCAAGCCAGGGAGTCAGATAAAAATATCCTTCTTCCTTCAAGCTGCTGGTGACCTTCAACATTTTCTCACTCCTCCTCGACGACTCGTTTAGGTGTGGCAATGCGACAAATGCATCCCAATGGAAAGAAGGAGGAATACTTGAGATACCAGTTGTTTTTCATTCTTTTTCTTCTTTTTTTCGCTGCTTCTTGAGAACTGAAGTCTTTTGGACGAGCAATGTACGTCACTCGTATCTGCACCCGCCGGGAGTTGAACGACGATTGGTCTTGTTTGAAAGAAGGGGGCGTCAGAAGGGTTCGTCTTTTGGAACGGTGAAGCTTGCTGAGATAAGAATGTTGGAGAGGAGACGAAGTACTGTTCCCGAAGTTCATCGTATTCAACCAGTTCAGTCGCTGAATTCTAACTGTACAAATTGAATGCAGTTGTGCAAATATCTATCCGGCCGAATAAGATATTGTTTGTGAATCTGTGACCAATGAAGTGTATTGCTTGATTTGGAACAACTCTGGTAACCTAATGGTGGCCATTTTTGGCGAAAAATTCCCTTCGAAAGCCTCCTTTTTTATGCTCAGGCCGATAACTTTTTCAGTGGATTCCATTAAGGTCTGTGGAATACTTCTGGATCATCTTTGATGATCCAGGAATGATTACACCTGCTCCTCATTAGAAGTTCTGTTTTTCGTCATGGAAAGTGGTACGTTCTGATATTTTTTTTTGCAAACGGGAGAGAAAATGCATTTCGCATGAGTGCTGGAAAGTTCATATTTTTCTTGTGCTACTGTAATTTTTTCCGTTCGCCTATTTTTTTCTTGTTACATGATTACTGACTATCAAATAGTCTCGAAGTAAAATTCCCCTGTTATTACCGCATCAGGTGGAGTTGGTAGTATCTGTGACAAACGATATTGTATCCTTTTTCTCTCTGCCACATGTATATTTTCATGTTATTGAACTACTGTTAATTGCTTCTTGATTTTCGGCTGACTATTTTTTTCATTCTTCTATTTCTAATTTAAATAGGCAGGGAGGGATAGCTGTCATTGTTTTTAATGTAAATGTGCCGAAGTTCAGATTCAACTCCTACGTTCAATATGGAATTTGATCTCATATTTTTTCTTGCCCTCGTTATTTCTCCATGAATGAATCAGCAGGTTTTCCAATTATAAGCAATTCATTTTAGTCAGGCACTTGAGCAATTACCTGCGGGAATCTTTACATATTTGGTTCGGCCTTGAGAATCCGGTGTAACCTGCTCCTAATACGTACGGCAGGTTTTGGTTTTTTTTACGTAACATTCTTGTATGACTCTGAATGTTGCTACAGACTATTTTTGCATTTCACCATTGTTCCTTTCTTGCTTATTTTAGGTTATTTTTACACACGTTTTACAAGAAAAGCGGGGTAATATAGTCAATGAGAAATTTCTTTCTTAAATTAGGTCAACTTTATGTAATGAAATATATCAATGGTTTGCATATACCCAATCAATATTTAATTTTTATTTTACATAATCTTGCTATTTCATGCACTTTTATTTTCAGTTATGCACGATAATTTTATTTTCATTAACCCAAACTCGTAAAGCGTACATTTTAAGTCTATTTAATTTAAACTTTAATGTAAATTATATTGATGCTTATCTTCTAAGACTCAAATGTACTTAATTCGTCTTATTTTTACGTTGTAGCGTCATTTATTGCATATGTTTGGAATATTTTGGATTAATTGGGAGTGCCAATTAATCGGAGCAAAAAGTCCCTTGTGTTAAGGACCGGTTTTTAAATCAGCAGTCGGTGAATATCTATTTGAGTGACACATTTTAAAGACAGCCATTAATTTTGACCTCCCCATGATGATACTATGGTTGGGATGTCTTCGACTCTCAATCCTGAGACCTCTTATCGATCGGACTCACAATTCTGTACCTGCTCCTTAGTTTGTGGGCATTGGTGTGTGGCTCCTCACTGATCGTACGGCTCTTACTCTTTATTCAGCGTCTTCCCGACCGCGGCTGCATCCTCGTAACCCTCACCCATCACGGCCGTGTTAGCGCTTCCATTCCGCTGACCCAATCCCTATGACGACGTCGTTTAATGACAATCGCTGCCGCCATCGTGTTTCCCCGGCAATGAGCACTGGGATCGCTGGAACATCTCACGCCGTAACGACCGCTCTGCCGCTGGAATATTAAGCGCGGTCGAGGCTTCGATGTCCTCTCCTCCCGTCTTCCCCATATCGAGTGGATGGAAACGTTGGTTCTGGGGGCGCTGTTTCTCCGTTAGGAAAACTGAGTGGAAAGCCTCGAATCAGGTCGGTTGAATCAAGGGAAGATTAAAACGAGAAAATAGCTTATTTCTCTAGGTCACCCTCACTTTCGAGCCACAATCTCGGCTCAATAAAGACGAATTATTATTATTTTTGTTGTTTTTTTTGCTGGGAAGGGCCATAATTTGCGCAATTTATATTATTGCTCGGTATGACTTGTAACGTTATTTTCCCACAATTCATACTGTTTTCCCAATATTTCTGCTGTTATAGTAACCGTTCGAATTATTCTACTTTTTTCATTAATTTTTGCCTAAAATACTGTTCGATTTGCGAAAGCAAGTATTTACCTCCCACAGAAAGACGGAAAGAATTTTTCAGTAGATTTTCAGGAAATTGGTATATATGCCCATTGTAAAGGAAATATCAGAGGGTACTTAAATGGCCCCTTGCTGGATGGGAAACCGTGTGCTAGGGTCCATTAAATTCCTAAAGGTGCTCCATGTCACTAATGTGTTGTACTTTTGGCTCTCGGGCCCTTTCTCTATACGGAGGTGTAATCCACATAAGAGATGTGCTTGACGTTCCTGCTTCCAAGGATTATTACATTACAATGGAAAATGGGAGCATTCAACAAGTTATGGCTTTGTGGTGTGTGTGGATAAGAATTAAGCGCGTGATAAGCCTATTTTGAATGTATAACCTTATTTTATTCTCCTCGTTAATCATCATAGTGGCTAACTGTCTATGTATCTTCAACTGATGCTCAATGTTGTGAAATACCTAATTATATAATATGTAGTTATGATTATCTGGCGTTTGATCTGTAAATAGACTTATTTAATCTTTAAATACTTGTAATACATAAGTACGGAGCAAATTTTGTCTTAGCTTTCAATCGTATCTCGTGAAGACTAAGCCTTCCAATATGCAGTAGTCAATTAATACCGTGTCCATGAGTGATGGATGTATTTTTTGGATTATAGCTTTTCTTTAGAGAAAGGAGAAAGTCTTTTCTTTTATATAGATAATCTATGTTTACTGAATCCACTGTGTTGAGGGATCGCCTGATTTACTGATTATTCTATGAGCTTATTAAGTCCTATAACTAATCTTAAAACTGCTTTCTGGATTATATAGTCATCAATGATATAACGTAATTGATTAACTAGTTTGGAGCCTAATATCCGATAGTAAATACCCTATATATATCCACGCCCCAGACGCCGCTCAAATATCAGGTCACCGAAAATGAATTAAGTGGAAGTTAAAGATTTTTTATATTTTTTTTCCTTTTTGTAATTCTAAGAAATTTAGAGCTCGTTGTAAAATTCGAGTAAATATTAATGGATGACAGAACCTTCTCAGACAATTAAAAACCTGAATCGGTTGTTCAAAAACTTTGCTACCCGGCTGATTATGCATGAAATCTCATGAACTTCAAATATATTCTAGTTGATGATTCGCCATTTGATGATTGTACAGTTTCTGAAATATTCGTATGGCGCCGAATTTTCAGCGAAACCTAATGCGGTGACCCGGATTCCCGCGCCTGCGAAAGTGTGTCACGGAGGGATTCTCTTAACAAAAAAACATATTTAGTAAACTCTCATCTGTTAGCCCTGTTGAACCATTTCCCTGCATCTCGAAAGGCATGCAAAGCGGCTTCATGCGTTGCCTCTCTCTCTCCGACTTCAGACGTCTTCCCGAAATCCCTCCAGCCTACTCTCACGGTGAACTCTTAAGATATACACACAACTTCACGTTCCACTCCGCCTTCCATCCTCGCATTATCGGTCAATGAACTCCACGCGCTTTCCCATCTCCTCGCTCCCCAATACTTCCTGTTCCCCCAATGCCAGCATTCGTTTGCGAGGTCCTACCGCCACTGCCATATTCATAACATGGGCATATTTCCAGTGCTGGTCTTACTGAGAATAACATTACAACTTAAAAAGTATTTTTTGACGAAAACAAAACAATATTTTACCGCCAACTTTATAGAATACAAGTAAATTTTTGTTCAATCGAATTTTCAATTTACTTTGATATAAACAAATTTGCTGCTATGACTATCAATGTCTTCCCTTTCCTTGATTGCAGCGCTGCCATCGGACTTTAATGGCCATTAAAAAAATAATTTCCACTTTTAATTTTGAATTCTGAATAACAATCAAGATACAGTTAAAATCATAGTAAAAGAGTTAAAACATTACATTGCTAACTGGTTCTGAATCATCCTGAAAATTTCAGCTTGACAGGTAATCGGGAAATGGGAAAAATTAGGGTTGCAATATTTGACCTGGAAATAATAACAAACAACAAAGCGATTTTATAAAAAAAGTAAAAATTACAGTTTGTGAAAAGTAATCTTTACAAGAAAAAATTACAGCAAAATAAATCGTTACAAGTAGTCCGATTACTTTTACTTGATTGTTTACCAACTATATTTCCATTTTTTTCATATTTCTTATAACACTATATATCACCTTGTCTAATCAGACATGATCAGATTTTTAATCAGGCCCTTATCAGAATTTTAATCAGCTCAATATTCTTATCTACATGTCATATCTAAACTGTTGGATTAGAGTTGATTTGATTCATGTAAGGTCGTATGAAGTTGGATGACTTGATAGAATTAGAACAGGTTTGATAGAATCAGAACAGGTTTGATAGAATTAGAACAGGTTTAATTTTTTCCTAGATACCTGGTCTAGTTGGACAAGGAGTTTTCATGTGGATTAATCTATGAATCTAAATGGCATGTTTTTCAGAAAACTAAATTAAAACCAACATTATTCATTTTATATTTTTATGGCTGCATTTGAAATTGGCATGCACTTAATTAGCTGTTATGTAGTAAACTTGTAAATAAATTTCCTTTTTTGCTCCGTTAGCCTATTTCTTCGGTTGATTTTTATGATACTTATTAGTACCTATGAAGATAACATATTACTTACACGATCGGTTTTTTGTTTTGCATTAATGGATATATAACCTATACTTTGGCGGCTGCCCAGCAGTTATTTATGTGAACCATTGGCTCTGAATATTTTTACAACGTGCATATTTTAGGAATAATAATATATACGTTTCATGTATTAAGTGCTGCTGATTGGTGTCATTATATCATGGAAACTGCCAATCCCGATTACCTTTCACTGAGTTTTTCAAATTCCTCGTAGATTGATAAAAGTTGATAGCTTTCGTTAAATTTTTGAATTTTTTATTGAGATATTAAATGGATAGCGGCAAAGTTAAAGTGATGCCCAGTGAAATCAATGACTGCGCTCGTGAAATATCTGGTCCCGCTTTAGTTTTCCCTGCCGATGAGCGACCAATTTCGTCTTTTAGGCCATATGAACGGGGTAATTCATTTAATGCGGAAAACGCCAGCCATTACGATTTTTGGGAGCTTGGATCCTGCGTGTCTTCCCTTAGCTATGGTCATCAATTCAAAGACGAGAGGGGAATTAAATCATGTATCGATCGATCGAACTGTCACTATCGTGTAAATCACCTCTGGAATGGGACGAGAGGTCATTTTTGGATCGTTGAAGAGCACTTATAAAGCCTGATACTCGTATAGTTTGGTATTCACTAAACAGTACTCGCCCATGGTGATGATCATCCAGCATTACGACACAGAAAATTTATATACAACATGTTTTGTCGGATATGCTATCTTATAGTATTACACGCTTATTTAACCACTCCACGGGTATTTTACAAATTGTTTGGATGGTACGATGGCGAACATTTTGTTTAAATCATATGGCACTAGTATCAATACTTATTTTATTAATTAATGTTCTTTCTTTCTTTTCAGGTAAGTGTAATCTGTGAGCCTTCAACACCCTGTTGAACATTTCTTTGATGAAAATGCGGTGACAATCGTGAGTAAGAACTAATGTTGTTTTCGTGAGCAAAAGCCTCCAATGCAGAATTAAATTGAAATTTTGAGAAAGAACATTAAGAATTTTTTAATCTCGATCGAAATTTCATATGCTCACTAAGAGTGAACTTGCGATTATTGCATTTTTTCTGTGATAATATTCATGCCAGATAACTACTTTTTGCAAAAAAAAAGACTAGTAATAGTGGACGTAGATCATTTCAAAAACTTGGTTGCGTCAAATTCCTTTCTTCCTCTCAGGTAATTTACTTCCATGACAAGGACATCGTTTTTAAGCAGATGTCTCGTGGTAGTATCACTATTAACCCATTTGAGCATTAGGTATACTGGAATTCCACCGTAAAATAAAATAAATTTGATTTTTTAAATAAAATATACATAGTATAAAAAATAAATAATTATGGTGCACATGTAACAGCAGCCATTGTCAGATTTTTTTACGAGATCTGACAATGATAAATTCAAGTATGGCGTACATAGATCGGACGGTCAGTTTTCAGTGATTATAACAGATATAAAAGAGTCCGGAAAAAATTTACAAAAAATAGCAAAGGAGAAATTCTATCAATAGAACAAAAATGTGAGAGAAATCATCAACATACTTTGCAATAGTATACTCCGATAAAAATGATTTATTCACATCTTACGGATGATTAAAAATTCTTTCAATATCACGTCTCACACGAATGATTTTTAACGCGATAAATTCACGGAAGCACTTGAGATATTAGCAAAACGGTGAATACAGGCATCCACTTGAATGTAATATGCTGTCACAAAGTTTTGCATGCCTACTGGAGCTCAGGTAAAAAATAAAATTCGCGCGTCCAATTTATCGGACGCTATGCATCAATGGGTTAATTCTAATAATTGAACAAAAATGTTAATTTTCGGATTTATTCGTCACCACTGTTCGAGGTAATTAATAGCAGCGGGCGTGACTTGGTGGAAATCCGTAATCGCAAGAAAAGAAGGATCAACAACTTTGCTATTTCCACATGGTAATTTATTGAGACCGACCATGGTTTCGCTATAGCGTAACATTATCAAGGTGGTATCAGGGTATCCTTGATAATGTTACGCTGTAACGAAACCATGGTCGGTCCCAATAAATTACCATGTGGAAATAGCAAAGTTGTTGATCCTTCTTTTCCTGCTTTTGTTGGAGGTGCTGGACTTAGTTGTAACAATGATGCCAGCATGTCTAAAGCAACCTTGAAAAGCTGTAGTTTTTAAAACTCAGTGACCTACTTTTTATCATAGGTTTAGTCAAGTTTCTTGATTCATTTGGCTCGAAGAATTGGAACTAGGTCAGCACGCTCAGCATCGAATTTCGATATTTTCCTAGTACCTTGACAGTGAGGTTAAAAAAATAGCGTGAAATCTTCCACTCCGAGCTGCTGGATTTCATTCATATTCATTACTTGTTTTCTTCTAAGAAGTAGCTCTGCGATCACCTTTTCTGTAGTCCTTACTCTTGCACATAAAATCCTCTTTAGCTCATCATTATTGCTTAACTTTAACACGGGTAAATTGAAGAATTTAATGACTTGGTGGGTAAAACGTGGACAAACCATCTCTTATTGTGGTGGCATGGTTCAAGCAATTTGGCTCTGCGGTTTCGGCTGAAGGCATTTCAGTGCTAGACAATTCATACAATTGTTTTATCGCACTGGCATCATAACGAACATGTATCTCGTCTGAGCTGGAAGCTCCCGTCCTAAATACGATTCCGCGGAAACAAGGATTTATATTGCGATGTGTAGGCTAAAAAAACGGTACATATTCTGGCGGCACTGTTGATGCAATTCAGCTTTTTACAATCATAGGCCTGAAAAAATCCACTTACCGTGCAATAGAGTTACTACTTTATTGTTTCTTCCTTTCAGAGTCGCTTTTTGGTCATAAATCCAGCCTTTGCATTTCTAATGTAATTTTGGCTTCTGTTTCCTCTCCTTGATATTGGATTTGGATACCATTGTAAGCAACTTTTCTCTGTAAATTTTGTATGCGCGCAGCATATTTATATCTCATGCAAGCTGATTTTCCGCGCAGAGGATAACTGTGGGATATATGGAGTTAATTTTATGGTGGGGTAGGTAAAGCAACCGCAAATTAACCCATGTTCTGAAATTCGTTTCTGCTGATGCAATTAGACTTTCCGTATCTTCCTTTAGACCATAAAACACTTCCGTTTATCGTGCATCTCAGAAACTACTTGCGTTCATGTTTTTTTTTGTCTTAGAACTCCTAAGTCACCCTTGTGGGTTTCGCTACGTGGTCGTGCAGCCAGCCGTCTTGCCTCCCCCGTTACTACGCTAGTTCTTGCTCCGTGTCAGGCATAGATTCTATCGTATCCGCATCCAGACATTTTATTATATTCCCTATCAAAACATTTGGTTTTTCATCATTTCATCATCATTAGTCAACAATCCTGAGATTGGTTTGATGCAGCTCTCCATTCCTCTCTCCTATCCGCTTATCTCTTCATAGCTACATATTTATTCTCTTTTACATCCTTTATAACTTGTCCTATGTAATTCATTCGGGGCCGTCCCTTGCCCTTTTCCCTTCCACTTGTCATCCAACGATAGTCTTCATCAGGCCATCGTGGCTAACTAAGTTGTTCCGTATTCTGCTTAAGGTTTTTAGGAGGCTTCTCTTTTCTCCAACTCTTCTTAGCACTTCCTCGTTTCTTGCGCGGTCAATCCATTTTATCTTCATCATTCTTCGGCAGCACCACATCGAATGCTTCCACTCTTGATTTCTCTGCTGCTGTCAACGTCCAAGCCTCGCTTCCATGAAGAAACATACTCCATATGTAGCATCTGATGATTTCTTCATTTACACTATGAATTAGGCTTTTTTATGTCTTCTTTGATCTGGAAGCTCCCTATAAAATTTTAATTCCCAGGTTGTAATGATTAGATAAAGCAACAGAAAATGAACGTGAATAAAAAGCAGGCCATATTCTATCGGTAAAGCTGACGTATTTTGACTATCAGTTTCCAATTATTCGCTGTAATACACTTCCGTCATCTCTGCACTTGATTTTTTGCTTGCTTTTTTCCATATCCTTCTCCAAACCTAAATAAACTTCCGTTCACCGTGAATAAGAGTAGCTACTTGCGGGTTTAATTTTTTTCGTTGATATATCCTTGTGTGTGTCTCTACGTGGTCGTGAAGCCTGCCTCCTTGCTTCCCCTATTACTCCCCTAGTTCCCGCTCCGTTTCATGCATAGAGAATCCCCGAGTGGAGGAGGACGCCTCACAGAATTAATTGAACCTCCGACGCCCCGCCACTTGCACCCTCTCCTTCCGCATTCCCAGAGAGGGCGGGACAGAAGTGTAAGAACGCCATTCTTGAGACGCCGGCGCTCAAATTTTTATCGCGTGAGAACGAGGTTATACATAATTTCGCCCTCCACATCCCCTACCACTCCCCTCAGACTCACAAGCGACTAGGAACAGCGCAGACCCCAAAAAAGATGCACTGAGGCGTTTCTGTCCTCGATGCTTTTATGCTCATGATGATTTGAATACAGCTCCTTCCACCAGAGCGACTTTAACGCCTTAACCCCTAAGTGTTATCAAAGTCCCTTCTGAATGCATTCACTTCTCCGCGCAACTGCTGCGTTTTGCGCGCATTAATTCAGTGATTTTGCTACTTATCCGGGCCACGTCACCGCGCGAGGAATTTCATGAGGTCGAATACGGAGGCCTTACTGTTGCGAAACGTTCTCACACTGCACGAAAATCCCTCTCAAAAATAGGTCACCAGGAAACGTTTAATAGTTTTGGGAACGCTTACCGTTTTCCCATTTAATGACTTGTAAACACGATATGTATTGTTTTTTTTTACTTAGCACTCACCTTGATTATTAAATGCATGATTGCATATTTTTTATATGTAAAATATAGCCCATAAGTATTTGCGATAAAGATTTCTATTGGAGAACCTTCGTTCCATTGTCATCACTTCGTAACCGAATACTGCAAGCCTTGCTATCAGATCTTCAGCCATTTTCTTTTACTGTTTTGGTAAGCTTGAAAATACCTTGAGTTAATCAATTAGAGTTTACTAAATTTCGTATCATTAAATGAAAAATCATATAAATCATCTATGCCATTGTTTGCTCTCCAATTAATTCGAAAAAAGATAAATGAAATGGAAATGTGAAAAGTTTTACGGAAATTTTAAGTGGCTGATTTTCAGTGTAGAATTCGGTGGGAAAGAAAGTGTTTATTTACTTAGCACACACCTTGATTATTAAATGCATGATTCCATATTTTTTATAGGTAAAATATATCTTAGAAATGGGAGGGTTATGTATGTAAAATAGTTAATTCACTGTCTAGATTAAGTAAATACTAAGTATTTTACGTATTATATTCATCAGGAGATATTTTCCTTGATAATTTTTTTGTTATTTTTTTCCTCTATGCAACGCTAAGTACATTAACTGCTGACAGAACTGTGTTTGATATAAGATTCTCCATTAATATTCATTCGCTCATGCTCAGCACATCTACAGCTTTCTTCCAAGCCCTTACAATATTCATAGACTATCTCCCCGTGCCCACGGCTACGCCCTGGAAGTCGATAGAATGGCAAATGTTGAACGTATCCATTTGCAAGTCGCCCGGGACTTCCGGGACGCGATGAGCGTTAAGTCGACTCCTCTACGCACGGCAAAAGCGGTCGGATCATTGGATCGAGGGCGGAAGGAGAAAGAGATGGGCTTTATAGCGCTGCTGCTCTGTTTGTTTGTGTGGGTGCGCGCCGCCGAGTGGCAATTAGAAGGCTTTAAGCGGAGGGAGCGGATGATTCCAACGTGGCCGCCGCCGCTGGCTCGTCGATAAAGCGCGCGAGGAAAGCGCTCAGTGCTCGACCGCCCGTGCAAAAAGAAGGGAGGGAAGGGAGAAATAGGTTGAGCGAACGTTTTAGTGTGTACACCGTAGCGAGGAAGAAGAGATATTTTCCTTCCATTTCCCCAAGGCAGGCGAAACCATCATCGTCGAGATTCTCAAACTGCTAATTGGCGTGACGGTTTTAAAGTATTTTTTTCTCTATTTTTTCTTGTTTTAACTTTTAACGGTTTGCGCTTGAAAGGGCGGAAGAGTTAGCATTTGGTAGAGCCGAGACGAGTGTATGGGACGAAAAGGGTACTCGGTTACTTTAAGAGAATCTTCAGGGAAGCAAAGCAAATGTCATTTACGTGAAAGTTACAAAAGATGGCCTTATTTTAGTTCTCCATCTGTCGTTTAACATAACTTGAGCTTTGATACGTTGAAAATTTAACTTAGTTTATTGCGCGCTTAAATAATTTATGTTCGACCTGTACAACAATCATTACCAAGGCTCATTTACCATACGTTCGAGTCCAAATAAAGGCAAGCGCACATCGTATTATTTATATTTTTTGTATTTTTGAGTATTTTTTGGGCTGTGATCTAGTTGCTACTGAATTTAAAGATGAATTGTGTATATAGGATAATAATATTTCCATGAATAGCCTGTTAGGATGTAAAATTCGTCTTTAGGGAGCTAGACAACCTTTTGCCTTTTCTGAAAAGAGATGTGATGCTTTCCCGGCGTATGTTGGTAGTGAAGGCTGTTCGGGTGTTCCACAGGGTAATCTCCTTCATGGCTGCCAAAGTCTCTGAGTACGAGTCGTACTCCATCCAATGGGTCGTGCTCCATCCATTTTTGCCTTTTTTTGTGATTATATTTGACATAACCAACCAATTAAGGTACAACAGATGGAAATGCCTAGGTTTCTCTTTTTCCCATACTTAGTCAAGTTCTTAATGCCCGATAAAAAACAGCGAACTCAGGGTACGCAATGAGTTGTGATGTGTGCTGCAGTATTGAATGAATATTTTGAACAATTTTTTAATGATAAAATATTCTAAAATAACCGGGTGTTTGTGTCTTGCACGATTGCCAACACTCTTAATGGACCATTTTCGTAGATTTGGGTACAGAATGGAAATAAATTCTCATCGTATCCGTAAAATTTTTCTGTAGAAGTGCCGATATTTTTACTTAGCTTTATATTTGTTTTAAAAAGTCCGGAAATCCATGTTTACAAATATTTGGAGGTTTTTTTATGAAAATTTATCTCAAAAACGTCAAAAAAATACTACTTGGTGCTATTGTTTGTAATATGGGACATTATCTCATTTTGAGCCTCTAACATAGACTAAAAAAGGGAAATCACATTTCCGAATACCCAAGAAAAACGCAGCTATTTTAAGGGATATGAGTGACAGATTTTTGGGAGAAAGAGTGTGAAATTTGTGAAAAATGATGCATGACATTGTCGGGAAATAGGGTGTAAGAAAAGAAATATTGCATTTTCCTTATGCAAAGAGATTTTTTATCTCCCGTTTTCAGGCTAGTATAGCAAGACGGATGGAATCTCATGTAAATAAATTGTCTTGGTGATTTTCGGCATTGTGTCTGTCATATGAATCAAGGACTGAAGGATGTGGTGTATGACGGTTTTTTCCCCATTTTCTAACTCCAGATAAACTAGTCTTGTTTTCGTAGCAACGCTTTGAATTTTTATCAGCATAAAAATATAGCGTATTTGCACTCAGAAAACATGGCTCTGTATATTTAATTTGGAAGTTCAGGAATTCTACTTTAGCTAAACCATCGAGTCTTTAACCAATGTGTCATACAAATACTGTCTACCATTTGATCGGTTTGCTGGTAAAAGTCATGGATGCAACTCATGAGTATTTCATCAATTGACGACTTTCCACTTTAAAAAAATTAAATTACTCTTTTTAAATTTTACATAATTTATTGTCATTCCATGAAGTGAAATATCATTCTAAAAGGATTACATTTGGTGAGTTTATTTTATGTGAATCACAAAGTGGACAAGCATTTTTTCTTGGTGTGTGTATTAGGGAGGAACTTTGGGCAAACATGATAAATTCACAAAATTACTAAAAAGATGGGGTTGATTTTGCAATTTGCAGTTGGATAAAATGCAGCCAATTAGTTCTCCTTTTCTTGAATCGTAAATTGTACATATGTGTGAAAATCATTGCTTCATCCACGTAACTTGTCCTGTGAACATGGTCGGAGTTTAGAGTTTTGTGTTTGGAGAGCCAGCAATCCTTCCGGGGATTTAGGGGCTACAGATTACCCCCCTAGTGAAACAGGAAAATCCCCGGGGCCCTTCTCTGACAAATATTTGTTTAAATTCACCTCTGAAAACAGCATTTTGAGTTCTATGTAAAACTAAAATTAATTTAAAATTTCGACGTTTCTTTTCATTGCACTTAAATGTACAGGTTTCGTACTTTTTTCGGATATATTACCATTTAAGTTGGGGGGCCTGGATCTCCCCGGCTCCCCCAGAACTCTGCTCATACCTATGAGGCGGTAACATGCATCTTGCTCAAAACAATGCCTTCAGATAGAAGAAGAAACCAAAAACATGGGTTGAGGAATGCATTTTCCATCGATGATAGACGAAAGATAAGGATTAGGATGTAGTATACTGTGAAACTAAAATTTATTTAAACTTTTGATTCTTTTTTCATTGTACTTGAACATTTTTTCGGCGGTAACATGTAACTCGCTCAAAACAAGATTTTTAAGATAGAAGAAGGAACAAAGAAAATGGGTTGAAGGTTGCCTTTGTCCATCGATGATAGACGAAAGATAAAGAGCATGATTCTTAAATCTATATGAATTTAAAAGAGGAAAAACCTCATTTTGACTTATTGTGTGTTTTAGGGAGGAACTTTTACAGACCCCCTTAAAAATTTGCTAAATTATTACATTTACGGCGTTGATTTCAAAACTTCTCAAACAAAGCAGCTCAGAGCTTTAATTGAAAACTGTACATCTTTGTAAAAAGCAGTGGTGTCATTCACAAAAATTCTCCAGTGAGGGGGTAATATGCAACTTGCCCAAAACTAAGGTTTCAGATGGAGGAAGAAACCAAAAATCGGGTTGAAGAATGCTTTTTCCCGTCGATGATAGACGAAAGATAAGGAGCGGGGTGTATAAATCTGTCGGGGGAAGGGTGATGAATAGGAGGAAGGCAATAAAAGGGGTGAAATGGGTCGTTACAAAGGTGCCTCCGCCGCTGCCGCTTTGGAGAAATGTCGAGGGGGGTTGGGATGTGGGTGGGATCATTGCAAGGCTCTGCGAGTGGAGGGAAGAGAGATTGAGTCGAGGCATTATGGGCGCGACGGAAATGGAACGGCCGTGTGGTGAAGAACTGGATGGGTAGCAACAATGAGAAAGAGCACACTTCCGGGTCGCCCCGTTGAAAGTCGTCGATTACACCGATGGGTTGGAGGTGGAGAGAGACTATGAGCGGGAAAGAGGACAGGCGGGCGATTAAGGAAATAGCTTAAATTCTGGGTAGAACACTTGCATCCAAAAAATGTGAAACTATACAGTGTGTCCCAAAAAAAATGACCTGATTTTAAATTAGATTATTTATTAGGAAGAAGGGCATAACATCAACATATTGCATACTAAATTACCCACAAAAGACAAAAGTTTATAAAAACCCATCATAAATGTTTAGTATATCCTCCATTGGCTGCGCGGACGACATCTAGCCGATAGCTAAATTTATCCCAAACTGAGCATAAGGTGTCTTCTGTCACTGAAGCTACAGCAGCTGATATTCTTGTTTTTAGTTCATCAATGTCACGAGGTAAGGGAGGAACGTAAACACGCTGTTTAACATTTCCCATAAGGAAAAAAAATCGCATGGTGGTATGTCAGGGGACCTAGGAGGCCAAGAGTGTAAAGCCTTGTCTCACGGTCCTGTACGTCATCTTCAGCGAGACTGGCTGCAACTTATTGTTAGACCTAATTGTTAGACCAATGGTCTAAGGGCCGTATTAATAGTCGACCCCCAGGGGACCCCTAGCTCTAGGTATCCCCTTACAGTCCCCCACGCACAAATCTGGTATTAATAGTCGTCCCCTAGGCTGTAGGGGCCCCCTTGCAGTCCCCTACAATGGGAGCGGAGTGAGCCTTACCTTGCGACATGTGCATGAAGCGGAGAAAACAGGTACTACTGGAATTGTAAGCAGAAATCTTTAGTTGCTTTCGTATTTCATTGACTTCATGTTGCTGGTTGTTCCAATACGTTCGTTGCTGTTGTGCTCTCGTTAAAAAGTTACTCATTTACGCCTTTATTCATCTCCATATTAATTCATGCCATACCATTTATTCATCCAGTCATATTGCTCATTCGCCCATTCAAAAGTCGTTTCGTTTTCACCCATTTTCATTAATTTCACCATATCCCTTTCATCTCAACCTTTTCTTGTGTATCACCTCGCTGAATACACGTTCATATTTTCCCATTTACCCGTGATTTGGGTTATCTTTGACGAGGATGGACAGCCTGGAGGCCTTTGTTCGTCGTCTCGATAGATTGGCGAACCAACATCTGAGATTGAAGAAGTTTTACGTCCGTGATGCGCAAAATCCATTCGATTTTTTAGAGATACTGAGTTCCTGCAGCGGTACCGGTTTCCTAAGGAAGCCGTGAGAGGGCTTCTGCTTGAGATGGTGCGGCCTCATTTCGTCGGTCCTTAGTGAATCTCAGATCAGAGAATGTATACGAGGTTCAATACATCTGTGTGAAATCATGCGTAGGACAAACTAAAAGGGCCATACAATGCTGAATAAAAGAAAATGCTCGAACACTGAAGAATTGACAAGAAGAGAAATCAGAAATTGTTCTACATGTCTTGTCAGAGCCAGGTCATGAAATCAATTTTGATAAAGCAAAAATCTTGGCCAAAGAAATGCAATATATCGTAGTAGAATAATCAGAGAATCGGTGGAAATTACCAAAAGACCATCGGGAAGACGGTTACACCCTTTCCAGCACCACGTTTTTTTCTGGACCCCAGAAGGACCCCCCTGTCCCGTATAGTGACCAATCAGCGACGGGCAAGCGCTCCCTCCGTCTGGCACCACCGTATAAACATCGGGCAACTCAGCCTGGCCTGAGGACACCTACAGCACAGTTGGTGAAACGCCGCCATCAAAATGACAGCGCAGGCGGAACCAGGAAATCTATCCAACGGCGTTCTAGTTGTATTATTCGATCTTGGGAATGCAATTACTTAAACCTTCAAAACACAAAGGCCACATTATCTGGTTTTTATTCCGCTACATTACCTCCTCAGTCTCATTTTTCAGTGTTTGCTCCACAACAAATTTGTATCTTGGAGCTTTTGGTCACCAGTGCGAATTAGGTACCTTGACCTACCACTATTCAACTTTGTAGTCTATTATGTTTATTGGCTGTTGCTAGATACCAAAACTTGTTCCAAATCCATTTCCCTTAATAACATGCACCGATTTCCTTATGTTCAGCCATTATCTCATGCTTTCATGATAGGAATTAACGAGTTGAAGGAATAAATTTATATGCAAATTTAAAAAAATTTAAATATATTTTATAAGAATAAAATTTACAAATTAGGGGTCACGTTTCCCACAAAACTATTTCAGTTGTGCTTCCACCAGCTTTCTAGCAGCCACAGCTTGCCTCAGTCTATCTTTTGTTATTTTGTCCTTCTCCAGGGATCTTTTTATCTTCATTTCATACTATCCTCGTAAATAGTTCCTCTCCTCTTCCATCATTTCCAGCCTGGCCCTTAACTCCCTCTCAGCAATGCCCATGGAAGTATTGGCTGAAAGCATCCAGGAAGCAATTATAAATTAACAACAATATATCAGGAAAAAATAAATAAACAGAGCTGAAAGCATGATCATTTTTCAATTTTTTTTAAATCAGAGAAAGTGTAGCATTGTGACTTAAACGACCTATTTTTTCGAAAACTTTTATATTAAAATGTCATTTAGATGGTTATAAATTTTATCCCACAGCCTTCCAAAGCATCTATTTAAATAATTTTCGATAGAACTTGTACCGAGTCCAACGGCTAATATCATTTAAGTTAATAATGCAATATTACTAGCTATCAAAACACTAGCACTATTTACCCCAGCTAATTTTCAAGGGACATTAAGGACTATTATTCATTGTCATTAAAATTAGCAAATTCACATCTAATCACACCAAAGAAATTAATACAGTAGTTAGCAAATAATGCAAGAGCAAAAAAAGCACCCGAATTTCAGAAACACCGTTTTTCAGGCTCAATAGGCAAATAAATATGCGCCCGTCAGCACGTAAAAACTCATACCGTAATACATTCCACATATTACTCCAACCGACATTACTGGATCCTCTCAGAATGAATGCACATTTTACTTTCTTTACTTCAAATACTCTGTTGCTAAATAGGTACGCTGCAATCTCATTATGAAATCGACAGAAAATGCTGAATCCGGCAAGGCGAGGATGTACCTCAACATTGTATTACCAACTACGTAAAATCAGTTAACTACAGATAAATACCTGAAAGAGACACCCTAAACTTACCTTTACCTACATAGCCTTTTATTTACCTTTTCAGTTATTTTGCATCTATTCTAACAACATCGCGGTGACAGTTGAACTCACTCCGTAGGTACAGCTAGCCACGCCTTCTTCTTCGCCTCGCATTGAACGCTGTCCGTTCTCTTGTTTTCAATGGATCATTTATATTTTTCAATCAAATCGCACAATATTTTCTTCTCCGTATCTGAAAACGAAGCATTTCGCGCCGACATCTCAAGTTCTCTGTATAAAAACACTTATAAAAATAAAGTAAATAAACTCCTCTGTTGTCGTTACGGCCCATAGTTACCACGTTCGGAGTCCCCTTACTAGGGGAATCCAAGGGGACGACTATTAATACCGATGTTGAAGATTCCCCTTAGAGTCCCTTGGGAAGGGTGACCCTAGGGGACCCTCAGGGGAACGACTATTAATACGGCCCTAAGGGTTGCACGCTCCACCTCAGCGCTCGTAGTGGCATTCAGCGTTTTTTCTGAAAATCTAAACAATGCAGATCACATCTGGCGCTGTTTCCCTTGCCTAGTGACATTTTTTCAATATTATTACAAGTTAAAATCGGGTCATTCTTTTTGGGACACACTGTAGTTCATATTGCTGTAATTTTTATACCTAGTTTTTCTTACGTGTGAGATGTATTCAAGTTCCAAGACCTCCAATTTTTTTTTCTCCATAGTGGGAACAAATAGAAACATGTGTAATGTTTTCAAAATGAGCGCGCATTATTTTTCAATACGTGACAGAGATTGCTGAACTGTTGGACAGGTAGAACTCTTTCGGCAGCCTCTAGAATGAGGTATGTTTTAGATATTTGAAATGACGACGTCTTCCTTACACTAACAACGTGCAATCATACGTTGTCTGAATTTGTCTGAATTGGACTAAATCACAGGTTCACACTGTTGTCAAAATCAATAATTAAGATCAACATTTTCGTTGGGAACTCTTTGACCACCCACCGTACAGTGATGACTCTGACCCTAGTGACCACTTCCTTTTTTTGGACATGAAACACGTTGCTCAGTGGGCAGCATTTTGAAACCGAAGAGGAACTCAATGTCGTTGTGAATTGGTTCCACTCACAGGCGGCGAGCTTCTATGCAAAGGGATTAAAGAATCTGGTGCAGCGGTAAGAAAAATGCTTAGAAGTGAACGGCGATTATGTAGAGAAAAGAAGTAGATTTCTAGCTAAGTAAAAGTGGCGATAAAATTTGTTTCATATGAACATATTTTTTCCTGTGACCAAATGGCCCTTACTTTACGAATAGTCCTCGTGTTTCAAAAAGCTAAAATTCTCGTAATCTTCTGAAAACATCTCGTATAATACGATTCTAAGCGATTTAACCGTGTTGCTCTGAAAGATTTCTGTTCTCAATTGCTCAAGCAATCTATATATTGCAATAGCAGTTTATACAAATGGAACGAAGTGCTCATAAAGAGTATAAATATTAGATTATGTTGCCAATTTAGCAGAAAAAATTTGGCTAATGAAAACAAAAGGGCACAGAATCAGCAACGTGTGACTTAAATGGAGGTAAACGGTAGTGAAAGAATTTATTAGAAGCAAGAAAATCTAACCATACCGGGAAAAAGTTTGTTTTTATTTTTCATATAATTGGTAGCTTCAGCTTCAGGTGTTTTAAAAATATTTAAATCGTTTGACCCAAACCCAACGTTGAGTTACTGTCTGATATTCACTGCTCGCTCGAATGGATACATTGCTGTTACATGAGTACGTAATTTATACAGTTCAATTTGGAAGAATGCGAGCAATTCAATGACTCATGCAAAAAAACTAGACTATCATGGTGAACAATTTTAAAAATGACGTAATTTTTTCTCTAGGAGGCGTATTTTCAATTTAAAAGAAGTTAAAATTAAACATTGCTTAAATGTACATTTTATAAATTCTTCGTAAAATACTTTAAAAAAATAAACGTAAATTAATCGCAATAAAATTCAATAAAATTTAGAATCGCCACTTTCGTGAGATAGTGTTTGGTATCCCTTTTAAATCACAACCTACGCAAACGGACATTTTAGGACCACTTTAAATGATTGTAATTCAATATTTATTTCTCAAGTACTCTGTTCATATAATTATAAGCACTCTCCTACATACCGAGGCGAGTTATGTTTTTCTCACAGGTTCATGTGCATTCGGCTGTGCAAGAATTTACTGTGGATGTTTGTTTTTGAAAAATATATAACCAATTTGTAGTGACCTTTGCCTGTGGAAACGTAGTCTTATTTTGGGCTAATGGTGGGTCACATACTTCCTTTACCTAATTTTACGTTGTTCGATTCACCTAATGTATTCTTTTCACATCATTTTCCGTAGTTATAGTGTTCTCATATGATGAACTTATTCTTAGCTCCATGTGCTGGCCGTAATTTTTCAACTATAATAATTATTGTACCTCTGACTTAACTGTCGTATACGGGCAAACTGCCTTGCACCCTTACTAGAAAGGTAAATTCCACTGCTATCTTCATTATAATGGCAATGGAGAAACGATTAACGATACGTCTATATATGATTATGCTCTTTAAATGCAACTTCTCTTATCATTATGTATCCAAATAGTGTCCCTTTTGGTGTATTTAGACTTCAGTCTTTAATACTTGTTGCAATGCTCAAGCGAATGATGTACATTTTATAACCTCTGACTTAATAGCCTATTACATATGAGCAGATTATCTTCTATCCCTGCCAATAAGGAGAGAAATTTGACTTCAGTTTCAATTAAAATGGGGAAAGAGAACTGATTTATATTAGACGACTCCGTCTATCTATTCGTATCAGTCTCCTTATTCCATCGAGGGTGCTCGATGGCTGAATTGGAATGTCTACTATGAAAAAATACCTCCATCCTTCAACCTCTCTTTCCTCCCGCCAAAGGATATGGCCTCCTCATCATTCCGTCCTCATCTAAGCGAAGGTGAATGCCTCGCGATGACGGCGAAGGGCCGCGATTTATACACAAGCCCTTTTCTGTCTGTCTGCCTCCTCTACTTTGGGTGCCTTTGTCTCACCAATCGTCCCCACCCAGCCCTCCATCTCCAGTCCTCTCTCCCTTTCTTTGGATTATAATTGGAGGAATGAAAAGGTGGAGCTTTGGAAAGGGGTCGACAGAGAGGGTTCTGAGGGGAAGAAAGGGTTCATTGATCCAGAAGAATGAATTCTCCGGACCTGAATGCAAATATATTTTGGAAGCAGTACATCAGCCATAGTACGCGTTGTTGACTGAAACAAAAACTCCTTCTGTCCACTTTAATGTTAATATCTAAATTAAATTACGGAGAATTCCCTTTATCCTTGTTTTGTGTGCACTATAGTACCTTTCACCGATCGGGTTTACTGGGATGTTCCGCCATTACAAAGGCGTAGCCAGGAAATTTGTCCGGGGGGGGGGGGGGTCCAAATCCAGGGAGGAAAATGTTTGAAAAGCAGACTACTAAGCAAAGGGTTTTACACTATGAATCAAAAAAGGAAAGACAATGGCAGGTTCCACAATTTAATAAATACTGCGACCGGTTTCGAATACATGGTATCATCAATTTTAGCACTTATTGTAATCGTAAAAACTTCATTTTTCGAAGAAATATTTTGTAAAATCATGATTTTTTCAATATTTGGTTTTCTTTTGTTTAACTCACTCTCTGTACACCTGTATCAGGATTTCCATATTATACGACGGAGAATCCTCTGTACCCTCATTTTTTGTTCCGTTATTGTAACCATCGATCGGGTTTACTATTCGCCCGTGATTTACACAGGATATCTCTATTTTAATATCTACATGGAAGGCTAGAACCTTGTAGTTTCTTTCTAATTTAATCCTTTTGGCTCAAGCCATTTTAATTCTACCTAAATAAGGGGTTTTTCCAGAAATTTATTAGTTTTATTGTTGATTGAAGCATATGACTCTCTCTCTCTCTATACTTGTGAGTGGATTTCTTTATTAAATGACGGATAAATCCCTTCTCGCTTATTTTTTGCTCCTGTTATAGTTATCACCAATCGGCTTTATTTTCCCGTTTCAATGAAATGGGATATTTCTCTAATTAAATCAATATGGAAACCTAAAATATCGAACTGTCTTTCTAGTTCCATGGTTCTTCCTCTATCCGTATCAATTTGATCCATAGAAGGGGTTTATACATAACATTCTTAGTTTCATGGCTCACGGTAACACGTAACTCACTCTATATTTACCTTTGTGTGGATTTATACTTTAAGAACGTATAAACCACCTCTCCCCTATTTTTTAAGCTCCTGTAACAATTATCAATTTATATAGTCATCAAAAGATATATTATTTTGATAACTATTAAAAATTGATAAATATTTATAAATAGCTATCAACATCGATCGGATTTACTTGCCAGCCACTTAAATGCGATATTTATTTTATAACATGAACTTGGAAGTCTGGAATACTGTTGTGTCTTTCAAATTCAATGCCTCTCTCTCTCTGTTTTTATTCGATTTAAAGAAGAGGTTTTTACAGACAAAAGTTGTAGTTTCGTGGCTGACTCAAACATATAACTCACTCTCTCTATGCCTGAATGTGAATTTCAGCCTTAAATGACGGAGAATTTTCTGTATTTCATATTTTTGTGAATATTAAAAGAAAAAGGCCAAAAGCCGAATTATCATGGGCGTATTCCTTAAATTAAAGAAAGTTTCGCTATTAAGCTCTATTGATTGCCACTCTGAAAGATTACTCAGGGTGGGTCATCAAATTTTCACCCTAAATATTGAATTAATCTCTCATAAAAAGGATTTATCTAATTTGTCTATTAATGAGGCTAATAAACAAAGCCAGCTCGTGGAAATAATGGAATCTCAAAAAACACTGCCTACCATAGTGTAATCGTAGTTTATGATTGAGGATGGCAATTAAACCTAGCTGGATGGGAAATGAATTTAAATCATGGCGAACAATATCGTCATTACCTCTCCATGCTTATGGTGAACTTAAGAACCAATAAGCCAAGAGGGCTTTAGAGATGGGCTTTATAATATATCTCTTTCTGCTTATGCACTAATCTCTTTTCCACATATTCAGGGATTGAGAATAAAATTCTAATTTGCGTCAACACAATATAATCCCGGCTTACAGGAGATATTGAAACACTCGACTATGTGAAAAAAGATATAAAATTTATTTATTATTAAATATCCGGAATTGATTGAACACGGAGGGAAAATAAACACGACCCTCCAAAATCAACTCAATTTTATGGGCTCTGAATGTGGAAATGGCCTTGTAATTCATGACTCCAACTCATGCTTAATTTATCTCGTGCTGCCTGAGTACCCAACTACGTTTTAAGTCTTGATAGTAAAATGGTAACGCTTCCATAGTTATAGTTTGAAAATATTTCACGGGTCATTTATGGAACAATTGGTTCTACAAATTTAAAATGTGCAGATGTAGGTTTTGAGATATTTGTTATAAAACCAAGATGAAATACCTGATGCGAAGCTTTAGTTTTCACTGTCAGCAGAGGAAATTAAGGAACAACATATTTGGAAGATGTGTCTACAAGTGTTGAGACTTTGAGTTGAGACCTTTTAGATGAGTCTTACGTCAATATGCTATTTTCCATAAAAGGTCTTTAATAGCACATTTGAATTGAAACCGTCTTTAGGCGTTCCAAGCATTTTCTAGAGCTAGAAGCTCAGAAATGCAAACGATTGTTAATCGTAATATTTCTATTTTCATGTAAAAGTTATCTCTGCCAATGAATAATTGATGATATTCAATAGCTCATACACCGTTGTGGGCTGTGAAGTCTCTTTATAGCTTGAGTTTTCCCTTCAGTTGGCCATCTCTTCATTCAGTTATTTGTCAACTTGCTATACAAAAGGACTTGCGGAGTCTCTTATTCCAGAAGACAATTTTAATTTACTATGAAATATATTTAATTTGGCTCGCAGTGTCCGTCCAAGTTTCCTGCGATGCATCATTTAGTGAGTACTACTTATAAAGGGCCTATGAAAAATGCTTATCTAAAAACTATCTTTAAAAACAGTGTCAGCAACGGAAAAAATTATGTCAATGTGATTTGTAATGTATACAGCGACGCCAGTAATGATTTCAAATAACAAATCTTGTTGACAATTAATTTTGAATTAACGTGTTAAGTAACAATTTATGGTAGCTCTGTAAAGTTACTTATAATAAAATAGAAATCGAACGGTGTAAATAAAACTTGTGTACATTTGTATTCTTAGGGCATGAGGGAGCGCTTGATGGGTGTAGCATTGAAATAAAAGCACAGATCGGTGTCCCTTTGTTGAATTTCAATCAAGAGTGTGCGCGTCGATTCGTTTGTGTGCCCGCAGACGCAGGCCTCGCCGCCATCAATGCCCGCAGCATTCCGAATCGGTTTTGCTCTCCCACTCCCCCTTTGCATGGCCTATTCTTACCCCTCTAGCGTGGCTGATGGCCTGGAAACATCTATTCGTCTCTCTTTGCCACCGTGGTTTCTCTTAGGGTAACCGAATTTGTTTGTTGGTTGGCTGGCTATTCGACCAGAGTGCAGAGGTCATTCCTCCCGCAAAGGGTTAAGGAAAGGTAGAGGAAATCGAAGTACAATTGGGAGGAACGGAATAACATGGTGGTAAATCTTTTTTTTATGCATGGAATTTAAAGGTAGTTGCACTTATCCACGATAACTTAATGCCTACGACGCGTTTCGGCTCATAGAGCTATCATCTGGTACAAGACAAGCGAAGAAGAATATTTATCTATAAATTATTAACATATTATAATAGTTTGAAGTAGGGTGGATTTCTATTAATTTTGAATTGCCTAAATCGAAAGATTATTACTCCTGGAGTAGGTATTTCACACTTTTAGATTTTTAAATAACGATATCCATTTTTCGCGATTAAATGAAAAGTGAAAATTTTCAAGCACGCGAAAACGCGACGGCTTAGTATGAATGCTGGGAAAAGCCCGTGTGACGTCATTCTGGTTCCGACTTCCGCTGTGTGAAGCCACATTGGTGCGATGCTATGAGCGCCGCTACGATGCTGGCTGCTAGTAGGTAGCGCTTGGCTTAAATAAGGATTATTAATACCTTATCAAACGAAGGAAACTTTCCGACCTTATGCAGTTTTAATTGTTGATTATTAAAAGATATTTCCCTGCGCTGTGTGCCTCATGCATGCAATGGTAATCTCAGGCGGTGTAAAACTCCTGACTACTCGTATAGCATCTTGGTCCCTGTGACGTCACGTGGAGTGGCATCACATGGGCGTCAATCTGGCCTTTTTCAAATGAGGTTAAAATTGACCATTAACATTCGTCTAAACTGGGATTTCTAAAACCAAATAATTTTTATAGAGTAATGAATAGACCAATGGTGTGTAACGAATCGCAATCAATACCTTCCGTTTTATTTGATGAAGGAAACTACCCTATTGATTTTCTACAGGATTTAATATTTATAATGCTATTTATTTAATGATATTTCCTATTTTAAGCATCTGCTATGCGTGAGCCTAAAGGAAATAGTGTTATGAATACAGCTGTGCCAGTAATGATTATAAATATTTTATCTCATAGACAATAAATTGTAAGGTAACATATTAAGTAATAATTGATGATGGCTGTGTGAGCCGAAACGCTTCGTACGCATTAAATTATTGTGGAAAAATGCAACAACACTTTATTTTAATAATTCGAACTTCCATTATATCGCGCCCGGTTAAACTTATTTTGTTGGGTCAATAATTGTCTAAAAGTGCTTATCTATCACTTGAACCGTACTTTAAAGCATATTTCATGCTGAATTCTGTTTATACTATAGGGATAGTAGCACCTGCTCTGTGAGTGCCTAAATCAAATATTGTAAGGAAACATTGGCGTCAGTAACGAATATATATAATAAATCTCGTAGACAGCCGATTGCAAACTAATGTGTTGGATAAAATTTGTTGCGTGAATACTTTTTACGGATTGTCTTTCGGCCAATATTTTTTGCGATTAATTCAGGATAAATATCATTGGTATACAATCCTAGGATTGGTTTGACGTAGATATCCACTAAATTATGACTACAGCACACAACTTCCACAATGATTACCAACGATGCAATTTTCATGCGTTTAATTTCTCGAGCCTCGAAAATAACATTTTTTTCGCACAGATTCTCGGTCATCAGAAAGACGACGTCTTCGAAGAACATTCAAAATACTCACGATATTTTTCAGGCTTCTCCGCTATAAAGTCTCTGACCTGGTAGAAACCCCGAGAGGCATTGCCACAATTCGATTTTCGACTGGCTGCATTTCGTTCCCTCCGCGCTGAGCTCGCTGGAGTTGATCATCTCCGTGAAATTTCACCTTTCCATCCCTTCCCCCTCCTCCTTCTCTGCAAATCCTCCCCTCTACTTTTCCTTCCAATGCCTTTCCACCCCTTTCCACCCACATTCCTCCCTTCAGTCCGCCAATTTGCGCCGATCTCGAAAACGGATCGTCCGTTACCATGGTAACGGCGCGATTCGGATGATTGAAAGGTCCTACCCCTTCCCTTATCCGATCCTCTCCCGTATTCACTTCGTCTCTCTCCCTCGTCCTTTCCCCGCGTGCCGACTGTAGCGCCGAAAGGTTTTCAGTATTCCTCTACAGTCACGTAAAATCCCTCGAACTACTCTCGAAGTGTAGGGATAGGAAAGAGTGATTGTTTGCTGCTTCTGTGTTCGTGTGGCCGAGATGGAAAAAACGGCAGTCATGTTACCTCATCCTTTCGCGACAGGAAAAAATTTATCTTACCCTGTGATGTAATCGACAGGATTGCTTTTATTACAGCGCAGAATTCAATAAAATTTCAAATGTAAGTTTTCCTATTTTTTAGGCAATCCTTGATACATCTAAAGAGCATCACATCTAGCCCGAGCTGTCATCTGACCCTACGATTTCATCGATGGGATTATATGATTTTTATTGCTTGCTTTTTAAATTTCAAGTTGAAGTTTTTCCTTATTTTAGTCAATCCTATACAGAAATCAAGAGTATCGCATTTGGCCCGAATGATGAACGAGAAGGTGAGGGAGAAAAGTCACGTGACCTTCCCTTTCGTGGCAGTATTAGCTGTCTGAAACAGCGATTTCATCGATAGGATTGTTTGTATTTTAGCCCTAAATTTTCTAAATTTTCAAATTGAAGCTTTATTGCTATTATTTATTATTTGACTGTCAAATTGAAATAACGTGACTTTGTGGAAACGGAGATTCTTTTTGTGATATAATTCTTTTTTTCGGTTAGTATCGCGTAGGTTGCTGTGGTGAAGACAAGAGTTTTGCTGTCACTCATGCCAGCGTCTATAAAAACTGGATAAAGCGCTATTAGATACCGACAGACGGTCGTATTTATGCTGTAGTAAACAAAATGAAGAATTGTACTGTGACCAGTGTTAATTTTTAAGTTGTAATTTGATGAATTGTTTCCAATAGCCGCCAAGGTGTTTGGAAGCCACGAGGTTATTGGCCCTAGCTTTTGTTTACTGCGCTAAAAAATTATGACCCCTTTTACATATTTACGAAGGCAAAAAATTTACTTCGCCTCTATAGAAAGTTTTCCTGCTTTGGAAATGGAATAATTGGGCATAGTCTTTTCAAACCTCTACAAATATACCACTTAGCCAACATAGGTCTATTACGTTATAATAGCGTTTTGCGTTATTTTTCAGGAAGGATGCTATTCTCTCGAGATGCATCAAGTATTGCTTTAAAAAATGTTTGCGCTTTCAGGAACTATGAAATTGCTACAATCATTGTACAATTTCTAGTTTCCGAAACGTGTTGCCTTCAATGATCAAAGAACGTGGGGAAGAAATTTTAAGGCTAGTTCGCATTAGCCTGTCTATGGAAGCCTAATTTTAATGTTCACCTGTCTTTGATTGCTTTCCATGCTGTAGCTAGCGATTAGCTTACTCAGTGATTTGACCCGATAGCTGTTTATGACTGATGGGGATAGTTTTTAGAGATTTCAGATTTTAGGTAATGCTAATTTAGATATCCCTCGTATAGTTAAACAGGAAAGACTTCAAAGGTAATTATAATTACCATCTCCAATTATTATTTCCATTGAATACGAAAATCTGATTTATTACCTGGGTGTTATCAATTTTAAATATTTTTTGTCCTGCCCGTTATTTTATTTTCTCTTCTGCATTGTGCATTTTTATCAATATTATTTTGGAATTCTAGTCTTTAAAAATTTGCATAAACATACTTTGTGAATATATATTCTTTGAAAGTTTCAATATATTTTTTAGCTTGGAATTTTTGAGTGATATCGGTATTGAAATGTGAGTATGAGACTTATAATCCTTAAAGCCTTTAAATACAAAACATGTCATGGTGTGCAATTTTATCTCAAATATCAACGAGAGGAGTTGTGGGGATCGTTATATACTTCACCCCCACTCGTGAGATGATGAGTGATGGCCGTACATTCATCATTATCGCCAGTGTCAATACAACGCCCACTATGTATTGTAAATTGCAAATTTGCCTGCGGGTTGGGAATTTATGGTGAATTATGGTTGCCCGCGTCGCTACCACCACCGTATTTCTCGTTTCAACTCCACTGCGTCAAGGTTATCTCTTTGCATTGGCGTATTTTTAAAATTAAATTTATGGGTCGAACCTCCCATTAATATCCAGCATGGTTCAAGAGGACCGGGAGGTGAGGGTGACGAATGTTTCCCAGTGGATGATGCTTACCTCTAGCGGCTTTACGCTCACCTTTATCAAAGGAATTCGCAGGGGACAATTTCCAGCGAAACGCGAATGGAGTTATGCACTCCGTAGAGTGTTTTTACTTCTAAAGCCCAGCGTTTTAGGTTCAACGTTGAAGTGTGTTGAACCATCGGAGAAGTATTTTTTGCTACCCGACCAAATATTTGCTGCTCTGTGAAATGTGGTTTTGTTTTCTCAATACGTACGGAACAGTGGAAGTCAACCTATAAATGATAAGTAGGAGTCGGAAAGCCAGGGGGCGCGGAGATTTACATTACCTTAATTACAATTACATCTCACTCAGTGCATTTGAATGACTTCTAAACCTAACTTTTTATTGCCAGAAGTTATCGTTAAAATGTAGGTACCTACTTGCGTTTCATCAGTATGAGCATAGCCAAGGATGAGCTACGCTTTAAAAAAACAAAGATTAGGAAATAAAAATGCTAGAGCGTATATTTATGAAATTTATAAAACTAAAGCGTTTATGAATAAATATAATTACCTCAATTAATATTTTTTTGAGATTTTTGAGTGAAATTTGCGCTAGAATTTATGCATAACTTCTGTACTTGAAAATCATATAAATTCTAAAAAATATTTTATTACATTCAGAGAGTTACAATCATATTTATTTATGCATTTTATAACGTAATAGTTTCTCTGGTTCAAAAACGTGATACGTACGAATATTAAGTTGAAATACTTGAAGATAACGTTCGGCCTACGATTTATATAGGGACTGAGGCCCTGTTTGTGATCTTAGGCTTGCAAAAGATTCGCTTTGGACGTTAATAAATCCATTATTATTTTCATTTCCTTGAGATTATAGATAAAAATATTTTTTTATAATGTAAAACGTGTATGAGACTTAAAAATCTTGTGCTTTGCTTCAAATCTAATTTGCAACTTCGGCTTCCTTAATACTGAAATGGTGAATGAAAGGGGTTAATCTCTTTTAGAATTAATGCCATCACAGTGGATTGCCGTTGATCATGTATGCTGGGCTACCAGATGAAGACTTTCCATTGAATTTTACTTCATCTATGGTATCCTGGAACTGCATTTTTTATAAATCAGTAATATGCAGTTCCCGTTGGTGGTATTCTATTTTCCTTGGGGTATTTTTCGCTAATTTTAATGGAAAAGAGAGCATCATTAGAAAAGTCTAATAAGACTCATGTTTCGAACTACCTCATTGAAATCCAAATCCGCTGCCTATTTTGGGCTATTTTGGGCAATTTTTCGACTGAGTCATTACAATGTTTAATTGTGTCCATTTTGTATATTCCCTAACAATGTTGTACCTTTCTGATTGAATTTGAGAATTTTATAATAAATAATTGAGTATTGTGAATTTCTTTTGGATTGAATTTCGTTTTAAGTATAACTTTTTGCATTACCTCCAGATTTTATTCATTATCCCCAAGAATTCATGCAAGTACTTTCATGAAATGAAAATAGCTTACGTTAAGTCCTAATAATCTTTCATTTTTTTCGTATAGATTTTATTATCTCTTTTAATTTTATTCATTATATCCTTTACAACATTAATATCCGATTTTATTCTATATATTTTATTACATTTATATTTTTTCCTCTATCAAAATCTGTTGTTTACCACTACATGCACTGAGATGTCCAGCATATTTGTCGTGGATAGTGGGATTATATCTTGACGTGTATGCGTTTGTGAATGATGGCATGGCCCAGTCTGGTCTCGTCTCTCTTTTTTTTTCATTGAGCGTTGGTGGCAGAATTCACATTTTCTCGGGGGAAAAATAAACTCTACTTTCTCCCGGAGAAACGTTGTGTGGGGGAAAAACTTAAGGATGAGGATTATATGGGAGCGAAATTTTCCAAGCAAGGAAAATCTGGAGTGTACGAATGGGGATTTGAGAGGGAGGGCCACAAACCCTCTGGAAAGGAGTCCAAAGGTCTCCTTTTTTGGTGACGAGGCAAGGTTCGAGTATTTTTTTCGTTACACCGTCGTACGTGACTGTCTCAAAGGATTGAGTGTGGAGATTTTTTCAAGGTATTCCTCGGATGTAAGTGATCACCAGTTGTTCGTGCCACTTTTGCGGCGGAAACCCGTCGGTCTGGCTCGTAGACCTCACACGCCCTTGAAAGCCATTTCAAGTGTCACTTAGATTGCGTGCTTGGTAAAGAAGTAAATGAAGATAGCCCGTTAAAATTTATATAGCTAGTTATGCTAACGCTTTTTAAATCTGTAGTTCTAAGTGTATTTTTTGCAGTATTTATAATTAAAGTTATCATACTTTAGGTTAAATTCTTAAATGTACATTTTTGATAGCCTAACTGAGCATTTTTGTGTTTAAAGCAGACAACTCCCGTATGATGAACGAAGGATTTATTTATCCGGGACATGGAGTATCAAGGATTAGCATCAATTTTTGCATAATACTTCTATTCATGATACGTTTTTAGCACTTCTATAATTACTAATGGAAAAATTGGACTTTTTGATTTTCAAATAATTAAAAACTGACGCGCAACACATTTAAAACCTCATTTTTCCCAAATTGGCGTGAATTCCCCCAAGTTGAAAAGGACTATGTTGGTAATCGTCATAGCAGCCGGATCGAGGAACAGGATTTATGTGTATTTCAAACTGAAGTTACATACTTTGAATTTACTTTAATTCATATATTGTATTTTGCATTGAATTACATCAAGTATAAAGTTGCTATTGCTTCTTATGCAAATAAATGAGGAAAAATGATTTTAGCCCTTTACGGTCCAACGTCGAGGCTGGCTCGAAAGGCCTGGTGCAACGTCAAGTAGAGCTCAACATCACGAGGTGATATAAGGGGATTATACAAGGGCAATGTTTCAATAGATCTCATACATAGATAATTTTTAAATAATAAACTCTTTAATTGAACCTACAGCATAATATTACGATCAGTGGAAGTTTACTTTAAATAGCAAAATAAAACATTTAAAAGGTACCAATGAGTCCTGTCAATTATTCCTTTTTTTAAATTAATTTGGACCATTCAATTTGTTCTGAAAAAAATGGACCCCATAGGGTTAAGGTGGCTATCAGGTCCTACTAGAAGTCCGCTTCAGAATATAAGAAAAGGCATGTGTCACATAGATCGCCAGAGCTAAGTTGTTGGATTTCCAGCGTGCCAGCTCCATGTCATACGACTGTTGACCACCCAAGAACACTTTATAGCAGGGGTTCCCAAACTGGGGGGCGCGCCCCCCTGGGGGGGCGTGGAGAAAGTTCAGGGGGGGCGTGACACCCAAATGAAATAAATAAAAAAATTACAAAAATAATTTCCTCAGATCTTTTAAATAGTTTCAGAGACAGCTGTTCGGATGTACTTGCCTTTTTCAACAACATAAATGTGCGAAAAAGCGTTTTCAACTCTTGTGGCGATCAAAAACAAGTACCGCAACAAACTTGATGTCGAAAGTGACCTACGCTGTGCTTTGTCTGAAACTCAACCCAGGATCTGTCAACTTATCAACATGCAAGCGCACCCATCTCACTAAATTACATTTTATGTTTTGTTTTTGTAAGTAGGTAGGCCTATTGTTTCACCTTCCTTAAATTGAAAATGTATCTGTGTTACAATGTTAAATTTAATATCAGTAATTATATTCGTTTTTCATGTAACTTGTTTTAATTTTCATCATACGAACAATTATTGAATCTTTCCATTCTGCGTTACCGCATTCAACAGTGAACGAAAAAATCTACCTACTCACCGTATCAAGTAGGCACATACTTGTACGAGTACAAGTACTTGGAGTTGGTATGTACGGCACCGTGGAAATAGGGTATTGCAAAATGGAAAACTGATATGTGTAGCGGGGGGGGGGGGGGGGGGGGCGTGGTACAAAAAAGTTTGGGTGCCCCTGCTTTATAGGATCCCTATACAGTAAAAATAGATCCACATTTCAACACATAGTGTCATTTTCGAGGTACCTTGAAAATGACACATTACGTTGAAACCGTAGCCGGTTGTTGACTGTTGAATTAAAAAGTGTGGAAATTACCGTTTGCCATGCCAACATGGATGGAGCGAACTTCCGCAAAATCAAGCGTGAAAATATTTTATACGTAAGTATAAATAGAGATAAGAAGCATCGTCGTTGAGTATTTTAAAACTTTAGCGTAAACGGTGGTGAGAATCATATTAAATGTCTCGTGAAAACTTTCTGTTGGAATGAAGTAGAGGCTTCCGCGTGGCTGTGAAGGTCCATGGTTTGGTTCGCGGTCCACGGTATTTTTTGCTGTGGCAATTTACGTGCATTAAATAGTCGGTCGCATCTATTATATACTTCGTTTTTTAGCTCTGACGTATCGCCTGGCAATATTTCTCTCCCCCTTATTTTCAATGGGGCTTAAAATAAGGCTTATTTTTGAAACCTTTCCTTTGTTGCGGTGGGCTACGAGAAGGAAGCGACCTAATGATTTCCAGTCATCTAATTCTTTCTCCATTCCCGCAAAGTAGAAACGTTTTCCGCCGTTGGGGGGCGCTGAGCTCCTTTCTCGGCACGAATATTTCAGGAAAAAAAAGATTTCAACGATAAATATTTTTGCTTAATTGAGGAGAAACACTGTGAAACTTTTTCTCTTTCTTTTCGTTGTATCCTTTTGCCACTCCTCTTCCATTCCTAATTCGAAACCTCAGGATCCCCTTGGTGAATATTCAAGCTCCAGAATGCCGCAAATTCTTCGAGAAATATATTTTCCTTTTTTATTGTTCTTCTTTCTTCCTCATTCTTGCATCGTATCTCCGCACTGTAACTCATTTCCCCTCGCTCTCTCCCTCCTTCAAACCCCCCCCCCTCTGTTCCCATGTGGTGTTATTTTTTTCATAAAAATGCAAACGAGGGCGCCGAGGAAAAGAATTCCGGAAATTAAGCGATACTCATTTGAGAGCGGTTTTCGGACAATGAGTGCAGCCTTTTGCGAGGAGGAGGAGTATTGCAGCATTTCTCTTCCTCTATTCTGTGCGGTATTTCTTTGCTGGTCACGAATGGGACCATTCTCCCTTTGTATAATCTTTTACTCGTTCCATTACATTACTGCTGTTCTAGTAAGTGCAAGGAAAATGTATCTTATAGCCGTGCCATTGACAAATCAAAGTTTCATTTCTTCAACAAGATGTACGCATTCGGTAGTTTATTGCGAGGTGGCGTAATATTGGAACATGATTATGCACTGAATGTCCTTACATGTTTCCCAAGAAGAAAAGTGATTGGCTTGTTTTTGCACCTGCGGTTCAAGTTTTGGAATCGCGGTATTCTCACACTTTTGGTGGTATTTCGACGCAACTATTTTATATTCTTGCTTGAGTGTTTCTCAGAATTATGGCTGGTTGAAGCTCTCGAAAGCGTTGTTTTCTTCCGCAGTTAAAAGTATCTAAGAAATCTGGCTACAAGAATTTTAAAAACATAATTCCGATGGTGCTTCGTAAATTAAAATATTAATTTATAGTTTGTACCGTTCGTTTGCGTAATTAATTCTAGAATTAACAATGTAATGCTTTTATTCAAATTTTCTCAGCTATTTTACAAAATATGCGTCACGTAGCGTAAACATTTTTGAAAATAATGCTTAAAGTCGTAAAGTCAAAGAATTTCACCTTTACATTAACATAAGTAATGTATTTAGTATTTTTCGTTTTTATTGGCGAGAATCTTGTAAATAATTTGCCTTGTTGTAATAATTTTATGATGCCTTATTGATAAATTAATCGAAGTTGACTATTGAGAATAACCCCTATCGATGCGTTGCGCAGTACATCGAATTGCGGCATTGCAACATAGTCTTACTCATGCTTTGCAATACATACTGAGAAACAATGGCTTAACTATGGGGGAAGGGGATGAGAGGATAGATCCTCCCCCAAAGCCTCAGAGAAATAAACATAATATTTAAAATAATTGTCTATATTTGAAACATAATAACTGCATCTGCTTTAAGTTAAATTTTACGTGCCAATATGATGTAAAATGTATTTCCAGGCATGCCATTTTGAAAAAAAAAATTCTCGGATCCCCTTTGCCTGAGGCGGTATCGTCCCCTCATACTCACCCGTCCGCCCGAAAGCTTATTCCTAGTTACGTCACTGCTGAGAAATATAGGGCTTACTCGAAGAAAGTAAGAGCCAAAGAAGGCTAAGAAAAGGCTCTATTACGCTTTCTTCGTGAGTCCATGTTTTCATCCCTCAGATAGCTTGCGTTTCCAAATCGAAATTTACGACATCCTCTCAGGATATGCTAAAGTTTTCACTAGATAAGATATATAACACTTTGATTTCTACAACTTAGCCTTTAATCTTCACCTAGTTTCAATATACTGTGCCATTTTCAAGACGAGTGGTACAAAACACATTGGTACTTGGTTTTTATTGTACAAGGTTAAGTTGTAGAAAGTAATGTTTGTTATCTTTCCTAACTTCTACAAGTTCTGGGTCTCAATAATTCTGTGAATCTTGTTTTCATGGATATATATTTACATTATATTTAACTTATACTTACGACTTTAATGTATTTTGATAGAGTTTGTTTTTGTCTGTCTAAATTATATACCTGACTTTCTCAGATTTATCAAATTACTTCATCCGTATTAAAGTGATCCTTCTTTCTATTTTCTATCTTCTCTTTTCCCTTTTATGGTGCCTTTTTCTATTGTCCTTTATTCATCGTCCCCTTTTATACTGAGCCTCTTTCTTTCTTCTCAATTACTCGTGAATATGAGAGAAGGAAGACAATGTGGTCCAAATCTTCCGTCCGATACTTCCTTGGCCTCAGTTCCTTGAGCACGTTCAAACGCTGCCGGAGTTTTGCATTACGTAAAACGGCCCGAGTTTTATTTTTATTTTTTCCCAACGACTGAAAATGCTACCCGCCGGAAGTGGAGCTTCCCGATCCTCGACCGAAATCTTGCTTTTCTTGCCAAGAATATTTTTTCGCTATACTCGAGGTGGGTTTTCGAAAAATCCGGACGAAAGTCTCAAGCCAAGGCATTAATTTGATTTTTAATATATACTTTTTTTCTTATTCTAGAGGATGTCAATGAAGAACGTGCTCTACATTTTTACTTGTTATAAAGAATGTAAATACCGTGCAGAGTTGAAGGAAATAATTTAATTTATATAATATTTAATTTATATAATATTTATTGTTCCGTTGGTCAAGGAAATTTGACATAGAACATGGTCATGAAAACATAAAAATATACACTTTACACATATTATATTTCAAGATACACTAATCATAGCATTAGGGTTGGTCACAAAAGTATTCATTAACACAGTAGTAAACTTTATTGAGCAACATTTTCTTTAATTGACATTTGAATGTGTGGGGAGATGTAATTAACTTAATTGATTGGGGAAATTTATTGTATATAAGGGAAGCAGAGTGAAGCGGCCCATGTTGAGCAGCAGTCAGGTTATAACTGTGCAGATGAATGTGGTTCTTGGAGCGAGTGGAGTGCTGATGAATGGTGGAACTTAGTGGAAACAGAGAGGGATTGTTTTTTGCAAAGGTGCAACATCGCAAAATATACTAACAGGGTAGAGTAAGTATATTTAGTGCTTTGAAGAGAGGTCTTCCAGGTGCTCTGATAGATACCCTAGCAATGGCTTTAATTGATCTTTTTTGGAATGAGAAGGCTTTAGTTGCAGCACTACTGTTACCCCAGAATTCCATAAGACAGGTGGGAATGAATTGCAGCATAATAGACCAATTTCAAAGTGTCAGTGGAGGTGTTTCACTGCTGTATTAACCTATTTCCTCCCACCGTAGTCATAGGGCCATTCTAAACACTTGAGACTCTTGAAGAAACACAGTACTTCTTTTTGCTACCAAATTGCCACAAATATGTTGTTGAAGCTTGCAATAACTTATTCCACTAATTAGTTTATTTTTGAAGCCAGTCGAAATAAGCCAACAGATGGTGAGAAACGGGTGCGAATCGCAAATTCAATGAGGATGCCTAGTTTCTGTATTTTAGAAACAATTGTCATAAAAGTAAACAGGAAATGGCATTGTATAGATTATTATAGCTTTTTTTATCGAAAAATACGCCTACCATGAAGCTTCATCCTTTCTATCGTAGTCATTCGTAAAAATTGTAATAACATTAGATTCTGATTCTTTATCCAATTTAGCTATTTGTCAAAGGGTCCTTCTGAAGAAAGAAACCGATGTATCTCCAAAATATTACGCTGGATCACTTTAGACTAAATAGGAGCAGTGTACCTAAATATATTCGCAATCGCTAGCAGATGTGTTCTTGAACGGAAGTGGGTTTAAATATCCATTTCTGTATAGCAATTTTTATAGCCATCATATTGAGTATTTTACCGAGCCTAGCGTAAATTCCTATTTTTATGTACACTACGCCTTTGATTTTAAGCCCACATTTACATTGCTCTGTGCAATCTATGTCGTATTCCGGCTACACTGGTCAATGGTCATGTCACATAAAGTGATCTGTATAGTGATGGTTATGCTGAGAAAATTATTGACTACGTAAATATCCATTTGTACTGAGAAATAGATACATCCATACTTTGGAGTATTTACCCGAACCTAACGTAATCCTTTAAATCCTGGGCAGAGCGATCACTATATACAAATTTTGAAAAAAACAGTCATATCCTCTTTTTCAGCGAAGAATAGAGACCTTATCAGCAGGAATTGGTATTTTATTTTCGTTAGCCAAGACATCAACGTAAGCTTTACTCTCGTTTTCACTATCGGCATCGTAGAAATCAAGAAACTCTTTTCCCGCCAAAAATACTTTTAACATGATAGGTGCCTACCTGGTATTTGTAGTCAAACTCTTCAAAGTGAGCAACTTTATGCATTGATGGAAACCAACCCTGATAGGCAAATTTGGCCCCGTATGGATAATAAATGCATTCCATATTATGACACCCAATTGTATTACACTGTGCTCATTGTTACTTTCGCAAATAAGTGATAACGTAAAAAAGTCTCTTTTATGCTGTATCTGGTAATCTATCGTAGATCACCCTTCCATTACGCCTTCTCTTTACTGCACTCAAAGTTCCTTCCCCTTCCATCTTTCCATTCATCTAATATTTAATTTATTTCAATGGATCCCGGGTGAGGACTATTTCCAAGGTGACCGTCTAAGTACAGTCCCCCATCCTCATCCTCTCCCCCTTCCCCAGTCATTTCAATATCGATCAATCCCGAGTATTGCAGCCCCGACCTAAATACCTCTCTGGATGTTGCGGCTCGAATATGCGGAATATGTATTTTAGGCGGCGAATCTGGATTGGTCGAGTGCAAGGACTCGATTGTCCTTCAGTCCCAATTCGGTCAGCAGAAATTCAGTTTGGAAAAAAAACGTGGGGGGATGACGGAGCTAGCTGCTAAATATATATCTATTGTGGGCCGAGGAAATCTCATCATTTTCTTCGCCAGGTCCCCTATACTCTATAGATTATCTATTTATATCCCTTCTTTTTTTGAATCTCATAACTATAGCTTCTCTCATGCTTGGTCTTGTTCGTCCATATTCATTATACCCTGTGCCTTTGGGGGAGCGGTGTCGATGGAATTGGTGTTGGTGCAGAATATCGTGGTGCCTCCCATTTTTTGCCGTAGGTTTTACCCGAAGAAAAAATTCGATGTTTAGTTAAAAACTAATAGAGTTTAGTCACTACTATTTTTCACTAATGAGTGCCTGGCTATGGTCCACTTATGGCCGTTTCTTTCACCCGGTGCTCTTTATAATCAGCCCTCTTAATATAATAGCGAAAAACCTAAACATTGGAATTCTGAAATAAAATGAAACAAAGGAAGGTTTTGGCAATCTCATACTGTCATAATTAGGTTTTAAAGACCGCATTTGGGTTGATAAATGGGTCACTCACTCAGTGATTTATCTGCAAGGCTGGTTTGGATAGACGATGGTGGAGCTCACCTCGAGCTAAGCCACAGACTTGTAATATCCACACATTTAGGGTAGGAGGTCAGAACCTTCTCCTGGTCCAACTTTTACATCGAGGTTTTTTTTCCGGAGCGTCCGTAAGCTTCAACCGATATTTGAGTTGAGCACCTCTCCATCAGCAGCCAAGCTCTATACTCACCGGGCAACCACGCTCCTGAATTAATGAGTAGTTTCCTATTTAAAAAATATATAAATTTAATATATGTCCTTGAAGCTTGCACATATTATTATATTTCGGAAGCTGGTCGAAATATGCCCACTGCCGAAAAGAGACGGGTGCGAGACGGTAATTCAATATTGAAACCTTCTTTCTGTCATTTAATGTCATTTATCATAAAAGTAAACTGAAAATGGCATTTTACAGGCTATATTAACTTTCCTTCAACAAAAAATATGCATCCTTTATATCAAGGTCACCCAAAGATCTTGAACAGCATTAGATTCTGCATTATAACAAAAGGAAATGCCATCGTATAGATTATCATAACTTCCCTCCATCCTAAAATATGCTTACCAATGAGGTTCATCCTTTCCATCGAGATCACAAGTAAAAATTGAACAAAATTAGATTGTGATCTCGTTACCAGCCAGTTTAGCTATTTGGCTACAGTTAATTCTGAAGAAACAAGTCGATGTATCACCAAAATGTTTCACTTGATTACTAAAGACGACCGTAAGAGCAACTTACCTAAAGATATTCACTATCGCAAGCAGATCTTTTTCTTGGCGGAAATGGGTAAATTCACCGTTCAAGTATACACTTCACTGTTGAAGGGAAGTATGTACCGGATAATTTCTTAAAATACGGATGCTTTATTTCATTGGAGATTAACTTTTCATATTTTATAGTCGCCTAAACCACTCATTTTTAATTACGTGATGAAGTAAGAAATTGCTCCTGGCATGACTTACCCTCGAAAATATCCCCTTCCTTCCTTTTTATATTTTATTTATATTTTTAATTTTTTCAATCTTTTATCTAGCCACTTTTTAAAGATGTTTTTTTATGGAAATAATGATTCCCCTGTAGCCTGTTTTTTATCGGCTTGTGCCACAGTTTCCTCAATCACAATTTCCTCATTCGAGCCGTACGAAAGCCCTTTCACTAAAAACAAGGTTTTCGAGTTTTTTCTTACCCGTCCTGGTGGTCCTGAAAGTTGTTTTATTTTCTTTATCACTTTCTCCTTTTTTTGCATCTGAGCTTCACTTATCCCTGCCCGTTTCGTTTCTTCTTGTTTAAGGGTGAGATAACTCGGGTAGCTCAGTTGGGTCTCCAGACTCTTTCCTTTCCCTGCCGTGGAATTGCGGTACCAACTCCAAGCGCGCCCCTCACCTCCTCTGCTTGGAGAAAGTCTCTTTTCCCTCTTTTGAGCCTTTTGAATTTCCGCTGCCCTCAGCTCCTCGTCTTAACCTTTAATGCTTGTTCGCAATTTCTCTCGCTTTATTCACCTTGGTCTTCGAAAATGACCGCTCTTATGAAATCGTTTCCTCTTTCCTTCTGTGCACTGCACGATAACACTAGAATCGCCGTGGTGGTCATCATTTTGACCTTTTTTGAGTTTAAAAGGGTCTCCTCTCCCTTCGCAATGGTTAACAATTGGTGATATTTCGTGAATTGTAATGGTTTTTAGTCCTCCGGTCACAAACCAAAAATGTTTATTATCGGCTGAATGTATTATTAAATAATTACTGAATTACTAATATCCCTGAAAGCGCCAGAGCGGTAATTCGGACTGGTATCGTTTATTTTCTGCAGGTTATTTGTGTCCTTTAAAATGAAACTTTTGTCTATTACTACGATTAGAAGTCATTCTGAATTCACACTGATTTTCTGCATGCTTCTATTCAATTTTTTTAAGCCATGTAGTAATATAGCTTAAACTACCTCAGAATTTATACACCGAAGTTTGTGTTCTAATTGAAAAACTAAATGGTTTCAAAATTTTATCATTTACTTGAAAATATTATAAATTTGAGATAAAAATAAAGTAATTGTACCTGAAAATAGATTTTACGAAAGAAATTATTTGCACACACCACCATAACGGGAGGAAACACATGCCGGTCAAAATGACTGCAGCTGGACCTTTTATGTATGGGAAAAAGGCGGCTCCTCTAGTGTTAAGGGGGCTCCCTCCAGTTCTCTTCCCTCAGTTGCATCATATATTCTACTTTATAATAACAATCATACTTCGTCATCATCATTAGTCAACAATCCTAAGATTAATTTGACGCAGCATTTCTCTCTCCTGTCCGCTAGCCTTTTTATAGTGGCGTATTTCTTCTCTTTTATCATACTTGGTACTTGTATTTTTCGTGTTTTTGAACGTTTAGTATCATTACAATTAAGTATTCTTATATTTATTTAAACATTTCGGGAGCAACGAATCGAGTTAAGGAAACTCCGTTTATCCGTAAAGATTGCCCGTCCGAATATACGTAAAACTACTGTGAAGGTAATCGAGGAATGTCAGATGTTTGTGTTGCTAAGGGCTGCAGTTTTACCTAGTACGTATAAAAATTTACATATTTAAATGATTTCATTTCAAGCTGCGTTTTTCATAGGAACGTGAAATTAGAATTTCCGTATTATACTAAGTTTAAACTATGTTTTTCTACTTACTTTGCCTAAGAATTAACTCTTCTATTTATTCAATGGCGGAGTTGGTGTTAAATAAAATATTTTCGCCACTTGGCAAATTTATATTTTCCTATCTAATGTGTGCCCTTTGACGTAGCCTTACCCTAGCTGAGTCCTATCAGCCCTACAGACACTAAGTAGGTACTTTCTGTAGAGGTGCAACAGGAAGGAATATATTTTCCCGAAGTAAAGTTTTTACCCATTGCTGAGTTGGTTTTTCGTTACCTCAAATCCAATTCCCTATCAAAATTATGTGCTTTTTCGGCATATCAAAATCAGCCTCACACAGTGCTACAGCGATGTCACGTAATTTCCAAGAGACTTGGTCGAAATATTTCATAAAACTGAAGGATAAGTGTACACTTAAGAGTGTGGCTTATTTACTTGTTTTTTTTTAAACTCATTAATGTCCTCCAGCCATTTGGAAATCTCGCCTATGGTTTTTGCCAACTAAATTCTGTGATTAATTCAATTGGTTACATAAACTTGAGGCTGTTTTATACGGGGCACGTCATTGCGTAATCTGACGTATGCACTAAGTTCCAGTCAAAATCTCGTCGTGTAAAAGCATTGAATTGCTAGAACACATGCGAGAATGCGTGGATGCGAGATGGCAAAATTGTTCCTTGCTCTTATTGCGAACTCTCATTTTCACAATTTCAAAAATGTTTTCAGTGATAACCTGCGCAATGATGTGACCTTAATGCCCAAAATGTTTTTTATTCACGTCTTCGCTCTCTAATTACTCAAGTGAAAACGATACTCTCCCTTGAATATCTGCGCAAATGTTATTTTCTATGCTGCTTTCATTAATTTTGATTTTTTCTAGGTCTGTTTATCTTTGAGATATACACAGGATTTTAAGTATGGACGCAATATTTTCTACGGCATTGTTTACATTGTTTTATTTTTTATTGGAGACACCCACGTCGTCTTTCCTCTCCGGAAGAAAATTAAACTTTACATCTTCGCTCGTACTGTTGGAGCTTGAAGTATCTGTGTGAATTCCTTAACTTCCAGTCTCTTTCTGGAAAAGGTACCGATTGTAAGCTTCTAGAAAAAAGGCGATGTGTGTCCTGAACGTCCATCTGTCACTCTGCTCCCGTGAAATTCTTCCCTGAGGAAATTGTGTGGGTGCCTACATGCTTGAGAAGGTTATTGGATCTTCGCAGGAATTCCGTTTCCCTTCTGTACCATCGGAAACTATGCCACAGTGTGACATATGATATCAGCCGTGAAGGCTTCATGGTAGTCAATGTCTTCGTTCAAATGTTCTAATATATTTTGAAGACGAAGATGAACGCTATTTGAAACCATGATGTTCACTTTAAAGCACTCAGAGGCAACGTAGACATATTGTTAACAACATTTGTTTTTTTCGGGATCCGATCAAATCAACCTTTCGCTAAAATGATGACAAAATATAGTATATTCTGCTGATTGTTCACGTGACAAGAGGCTTTGTGAGGAGACTGCTGCACTGCTATATATACTGCTCGGGTGTATTTTACACTTAAAGAATTTTATATATTTTTTTTATATCACGAGATATGGGTCAAATGTAAATATTATTTATTTTTTCAAACTTTGCCTACGTTTCGGACATTATATTTGTCCATCCTCAGGGCTATAAAAATGATAATGTATGATACAAAATTAGTTAAATACAGGCAATTTTACAGTTGTTATACATTAAAATACATGGAAATACATATTCAAAATTTACCTTTAAGTCTGATGTTGTTTTTATTTATTTACAATTTGGTTGCTTGGATTTCTTTCTTTGTTGGTTATGTCATTTATTAAATTATGATAAATTTTGCTAAGGTAAGTAATGTCTGTTCTTTTATTGCAGCTTTTTTTATTTCTGGATATGTGGTACATTTCTTTGAATAATCTTTTTGATAAAACTGGTTCTGTATCTAAAATTTTGGCCTCTTCGAAACGAAATGAGTGACTGTTTGTAATTGCATGATCTGCTAATGCACAAATTTGAATTTTGGTCTTAATTGATGCTTTATGTTGTGATATCCTATTTTTTAAATATTGACGTGTTTGGCCTATATAATTTTTATCACAGTCTTTACATGGAATTGAATAAATGATATTGCTTCTAAGCTGCATAGGGGTATCTCGTGATATAAAAAAAAATATATATATAATAAGGGGTTGTGAAGTATAAAGTTTGAATTAAAGAATTTTTTTATTGCTTCATCTCATTAAGTCTTCTTCAATTCAAGGATTTAAAAATAAAAAAATAAGAGGAAATGTATCAATACATATTATATTATGTGAACACTAACAATTTTTATTTTTACTTTAGCAAGGAATTAACTTTACCGTTTATTCAATGGCGGCGTAGGAGTTAAATATTTTCGTTGCTTCACAAATATATATTTTATTATATCATATGTGTCCTTTGCCTCCGTTATATGCTGAGTCCTACCGGCCCTTCGGATATCAACCTCAAACTTTTCACTTCATTACCTACTCTTTCACTTTTCTCATTTTCATTAATTTATTACGCTCATTAGCTAATGCACTCATTAGTTCTCACTAAATATCAAATTTCCCCGTTGATTGCTTATGGGTTCCTACTTTTCATGATGCATGCATTTAATTATTAATCTCTTCCTTTTAATTATATCCCCATCCTTTCCCTGGGAATAAAATTATCCCTAACTGATGTCCAGCGTTGTTTCGATCTACGTATTTAATTATTCACTCTAAATCTCGTTTGCGCATTCATTCCTCGGAGTGTAATTTAGCGAGTTTTCATTTTAATGGAAATAATTAATTATACGTTTAAAATTTTCAATCACTACATATTTTTTGCCCTATGGTTGTCATATTTTACAAACTATGCCATAACTATGTCTATATCTCCGCTACTGATGACTGTAGTTCTTACTTCTGCATTTATTTTTCTTTAAAGAACTTGAAACCTCTAATTTCATCCATTCGCGCCTTGAATAATAATTTATGTTTATCAGTCTTTCAATTATGCCTCTGCAACATTTTTGGTTGTGTAGTCAGAGCATTGTTAAATAATCACAACCGGGTATAAACTTTGCCTAGAGTTTTCTTTTCGAAAAATCTCCCAACTAATTGTGACAAAATACTCCGATTTAATTTTGCGTCACTTGCAAATTGGTTATATTGGTTCGAAAATCTATCCTTAATTCTGATTTTAAAAATCGGGGTGTTCCAGAAGAGTATGTTTCTCGTAAATCTCGTGGAGTCAGGAAAGTTTAAGAAAGAGTCATGGACAGTGGAAGAACGTTTTCTGTGTCCGTTGAAAATATTAAATAAATTATTTTTGGAAGGGATTTCAATCATAAATTAATGCTTGGATTTGCATCAAAAATCACGTATGGAAAGGGGCTGAGCTCAATAAATCTTAATCACATCCTGGTCCTGGTACAAGTATTTTTTCCTAGCGTAAATTTTTAACATCATCTATTTTTTTATAAGCAGACCTATCGTTCACGTAAAATTTCCCACAGCTGCGATTGAACTGAGTATATTTCGTGGATCTCTCCGTCATTCGGGTTATCGGCCGCGTAGGTTATCAGAGGTTGACGACAATTTTTCCGATATCCCACTTGGCTTCTGTCGCCAGCCTCTGATAACCTACGCGGCCGATAACCCGAAAGATGGTGTTATCCACGCATCCATAGCACTATGGAAAACTACGAGCCAAAAGTATTTTCCTTCGTTATTTTTTCACATCGAATAGCCGCACCAAATTTACTTCCTCTGTTGGCGCTGCTTTCTTCTCTCTGTCGGACAATATAATGAAAAACGAAACCAACGACGTCCCACTGTAATGCTCCAAAACTTTCTCTTCATCCCTCTCACAGTTAGGCCTCCCTCGAAAAATTGTCACTTCATTCTACAATAACTCACATCCCCTCTTTTCCTCTTAATCAAGGAATTCTCGGGCGAAGGGGTAGATTCTTTTTTCTCTATATTTTCTTTTCTCTCCTCGTTTGAATTCGGAACAGGAATTGAATTTTTGGAATTTCTATATATCTCCTTATTTATTGCACACGTTTCTTCTTAGAGTTGTTTGAAGAATCAGGAAGAGCATCAAATCGAAATTTATTCATAATCAAGTTAATTCGCATCATTAGCAAATGTAAAAGGATGTAAATAGCCCGTTCTCCCTGCATTTTATTTTTCCTTCCCTTTCCGTAGCTCATTTCGTGCAAAATGTGCTGACCTGTTACAAACCAAGTTACTTTTGAGCAAACCATTCCATTGTTCTTCCAATCCTATTTTTTTGAATCCTCCAAGAAGGGGATGTTTTTGATAACCCTAAGTTTATAAACTTAACACAAACAAAACTTGCCGTTAGTGAACTTGAGTGAATACTTAAGTATATCCAAAAGAACGTTTACTTGTCTAAAAAAGTGAAAGCCGAGTAATTGAGTGTTCTCGATTTTCAGAAATGTGATGATATATTACATGCAAATTATGTCATTATTACAAATAAGTAATAATCTCGTGGTGGTAAAAATTTCAACTACTCAAATTAAAGTGGTTAGCTTTGGCCTATTTTTTTCAGTTTTGTCTTATTTCTAATTATTTCTCATGTCTTATTTTACATCGAATGGTAATGGTATGGTAATGCAGAGTGATTTTGGAACTGACAACGGAATTATTTCATACCGAATCGAATATTTTTTCATGATAGAAATATCGCCATAGTATGATTTTGTGAAAAACATGATATTTAAAGCCACATTATCCGTGTATATTACTATGTACGTTATTAAAAACCGTTTAAATTTATCCAAAGTCAATTAAAATTCTTTGCTATGATGATGACTGTATAATTTATTTTAATTACTTTAAAGTATCCTCCGGGGAATCATTGGCATGCTGACGCCTTTTGTCAATCGATGCTGCTTCGTATCACATCCGTGTCCTCCTTTACCTCATCGCCTTGAGCTTCCATCCCAAGAAATAAGCTAAGATCTCTATGAGAACGCTAGCAACGTAAAACCACCAATATAGATGCCATTTCGCCTCCTACATTACTGTTCTGAGTGCGCTCCCTATCTCTAGAATGCCAGGTCGCTAACTTTTACGGGAAGATCCTCTGCTTGCGTGCTTTCCTGCGGTGTATATTATCTGCTCTGATCCAAGGAACTTTTTTATTTTTCCCATTGCATTTCCGTCCAATGGTAATAAATAGCATCGGGAGCGTTTTCTATTTTAATTTGTTTCTCCCTCTATCCCAGTGTTCTTAGTTTATCTTTCCTAAGGTCGTTTCCCTTTGAACTCAATGTACGATATTTCGGGGTTTAGCGTTACTTAAATTTAGTGAGTACTAGTTTAAATAGTTCTCCAGTAATTGATAATATTTCACGGAAAATATGTAGTAAAATGCAAATCAGTTTTCAATACTTACTGTAGCTTAATTTAAGTTTCTTTCTAATTGATGGACATATGGACATGAACTTTTTCCGGTTATGAGACCTTTTTTTGGACTGATTCTGATATATATGTTCACTTATCACGTAGATGAATAGCTTAATCGTAACCGGCAAATGATTCCAATGGTAGGTACCTACGGTAGGTGTCTCTTGGATTTTATTAGTTAATAGATGAATGTTTAAGAAAGTTAATGAAATATACGAATGTTTCAAGTACTAATAATTGTTAATTTAAATATTCACTCCTCTCGTTGCCTTTTGTGAAGAGGAACGGAATTTTATGTTTATTCGAATCATAGATTCACCGAAAATATAACCATAGGTCTCATTGCCTAAATTTCATCTCATCGCCTAAATTGGATTTCATTTTGGTCCGGAATTTCTTAAAATATTTCATAATTTTCATAATTTCTTAATTTTCTTTTACTGAAAACGTCTTGAAGTATCCTGCAGTTTTCTTTTCCATATAAGACGAATAAGCTCCACTTATGCTCGCATCACCTCCCTCGTGGTGACTTATTTATATCTTAGCATTATTACATCTTCTTCTTTACTTTAGCTGTATCAGCTTTTAGGCGGTTCCCAAATTTTTATTCTCATTTCCTCCCCGCACTATGTAGAAAATTATCCGGATTAATCGCTAGCCTTTTCGGCGGATCTGGGGTTTTCCAGTTCCTTGCGAGGAGCAGGAACGATCTTAGCGGCAAGGAGTACGCCTAATTGCGAGTTAATGGATTGCGTGTCTCGCGGCCGCAGACTTCCTATCGAGACGCTGGCTCGGGAAAGGAAGGCCTGGAGACGAGGAAAATGAGTGGAATAGTGCTTTTTGCCCTTTTTCCTGGAATTTATATGGAACGCAAAACTTCTAGGAAAAGCTTTAGCCACATCTTATCCTTCCTTGTCCTATTCTCATGATAAAATGCTCCCCAAGAACAACGAATGAGATCTTCACATCTGGCATAAAACATACTACATGTGCAAAGTATACAATGAAATAGATGTATTTAAATGGAGGCACACAAAAAGAGCCGCAAATATAGTGGACGCTTCAACGGCTACACCGATTTCCTCAATAGGGGAGAAGATAATCTTCTTAAATAAATTAGTGGGACACGATTTATTTTATCTCCTTTAAAAATAATGGTGATACCGTTAAAACCTCTGCAATATTTGTGTTTATGTTTTGTGTTCCTGTTTTTTGTAATATATTCTAAACTTATTAATTGGAGTATCATATTAGAATAAAATGGTATTTATCTAGAATCGTATAGCAAATTAATTCATTACTCGCTAAGTTATTATAGTAGGCTGAAATAGACGATATCATTATTAGTAATTAGATTCGTTTACCCCGCGCAACAAAGAAATTCAATAAACGCTGCTAGGTGCAACTAGTTGACAGTAACTCCTTTTCTTTATTTATTTTTTAAATGTTTTGCTATCTTTGAATAAGTTTTTATATTCAACTCCCTTCTCTCACTAAGCTCCTACTATAAAACAAACTCTAATATGTTATATATGGCTTAAATAAGACCGTTTTTCTTTCTCTGGACCTCTATGTTTAGCTTGAATTAGTGTATTTAAGTGCAGGTCTGGAAAAATTTTAATTGAAATTTTTGCATTTGTATCCTTATATTATCATCTTTATCTTTATATCCTCATATACCTTGCTCGCGGCTATGAATCCACGTGAGTACTAAATTTGGTACATAATGTGATAAAAGGTTATTAAAATGCTTCATTATTGAAAAAATACGTTGAAATAACAGCTTTGTCTTTATTTTATCGAATTTATGGACTTAGACTCATTCATAGCCCTGATGAAGGTATATAAATATACTGAAACGTAAGCAAATATTCGCATTTTAAAATTCTTAAATGTATATAAAATAAAATAGAAAACTAAACACTAATCAAAGGAAAATGAGAACGCTCTCTTTGACCTGTCTTTTCAATTTGAAAGTACTATCATGCCATAATTGAGTGTAGAGGTGAAAGGTGTCCCCTTTTTGGAATACTGGAAACCTCGCCCCGCACCAAATTTTCTGGAAGTTTCCTCATTTGTTACCAATCAATTTCCTTCAATTACCACTCGATCATTGGCGACAACGTCTATTCCGTTTTCTGCTGTATTCTCACCTGGGTGCCAGTAATCTACCCTGAAGCTTAGGAGTCTGGTAAAAACAAAAATCCTCTCATGTAAAATCCTCATCCTTCCTTTCCAGATCGGTGGAAACTTGAATGTCGAAGGAGAGCTTGCGATGCGTCTGCACTATGTTCACAAAATGATGTTCAAAACTGGAAGTCTATTTAATCATTGTTAGCGGATTTCTTCTGCAACTGCAATGTGATGGTACTCGAGAACCAATCTTTATACCTGCCAGTAATTTTTGAGGACTGATATGGGTCTTGCTTTGAGCTAGGGAAAAAATTATTGTCACTATCCTGCTATTTTTGGAAATTTATAATTAGCAATGGTGGGTTTTCATTCTTATTATTTGAAGGAGGAATTACGGAGGATTTCATTATTTACTTTCATTCGGAAATTTCTTTGCCGTAACGCTCATTCCCTAATGCCTTTCCCTTGGGCTACAACCTTGTCGCGGTGGAAAGGCTTGCGCGTTCCTATGACCCCTAGAGCTGCACTGGCGGGATTAATTCTAAATTATTCCCGGTAGGGCCACCCATGCCAGATAGGTCGAAGGGTAGGAGCCAGGCGAAAGGTAGTCTACGTGATAGTGTCACGTAGGAAACACTGTGGTTGTGGAATTGGGAAACCCTACCAACTATCTCTTCCCTGAAAACATGGAGTTTGATCGAAAGAGCCTCGGATGGAATCGCGGGACCCAGCCCTTAAGGGCGGGTGTCGTAGGTGGTAGAGAGGTCGGAAAGGTCCTCTCGGGGTCCTTATCATGCGAAATCCTTGCAGAGACATATCATCATCTTTAAGTACTCCATGGAAACCTACCATAATCGATAGAATACTTTAATTATAATAATAATAATAATGTTCAGTAAAATTAATTTAGCTATACCCTGGCGGTAACGCGACCCTGTCTACTCATTTTATTTGCAGTCTAAAATAGTGGAAAAACTTAGATTCTATCTCATGAGGTATGCACTAGCTCCCTCGACGAAGCAGTCGGATGACTGGTGTTCTTCAACTTAAAGGCCACGAGCTGCATACAACGCCTAAAGATTCTACTGTGCATTCTAAGGAAAAAAAATGTTTTTCTTGCGTCAAACTTTTATACCTTCCTCTGTTTAAAATATAAGAACAAAATATAATTTCTAGTCCATGAGACTACGGTCAATTCGTAGTTGATTCATACCGGCGTTGTTTTTTTTCTTTATTTCAGAATTAAATCTACCTTATTCTTATTTTGAAAATATCATTATGTAAATAATCGCATTATAAATCTATTATGCTAAATTTCTGGTTATAATGTCAACAACATGTTTCATTGGTCAGACACAGTTCAAAACGCAATTACGTTGGCTTCCAGAAAAATAACTCTGACTCTTACGTATGCTTTATTATCGAACAATTAAGTTGAATATATTTTCTATAACAAATTCAATTGAATACTTCATTTGGAATTTTTGTACCACAATTATAATTTTTAATCCATCTATTCCTGTTGCACTAGTTATGACGACAAAATGGTATTCCTGATGGTTGGAAAACTAGCGTGAGGATAATAAAAATTATCCCTTTTGAAAAATATTTTTGTATTATATCACTGCATAGTGGAATTCCAGAAAAATAACTCTGACTCTTACGTATGCTTTAATATCGAACAATTAAGTTGAATATATTTTCTATAACAAATTCAATTGAATACTTCATTTGGAATTTTTGTACCACAATTATAATTTTTAATCCATCTATTCCTGTTGCACTAGTTATGACGACAAAATGGTATTCCTGATGGTTGGAAAACTAGCGTGAGGATAATAAAAATTATCCCTTTTAAAAATATTTTTGTATTATATCACTGCATAGTGGAATTCCAGAAAAATAACTCTGGCTCTTTCTTGCGCTTTATTATCGAACAATGAAGTCGAATATATTTTCTATTACAATTTCAATTGAATATTCATTTGGAATTTTTGTACCACAATTATAATTGTTAATGCATCTATTCCTTTTGAATTCCACCGAATAACGCCGGGAGTTATTTATTTTCATTCCACCGGACTGTCGTAACTTAAGGATTTCTGCTTGGGGCAAGTATGAAGAAATTGTTAAGTTAAATTACGCATTTAAATTACGCAATTTAAATGGCGCAATGACATGAAATTATATTTGACCAATATTATACTGCAAAACTTATCGCGTCAATGGCAATGGAGCAAAGAAATGGCATGTTGCACAAGCAAGCCATCAATCCATAAATCCATGTCCTGCTGAATCCGTCAATAATTCCTGGAGGGTTTCATGCGTAGATGAAGCCGTATTATGCACCATTGTACAGTATACGGTGAGTAGAATGTAGCGCGTTCCAGCAGCCTTTCGCTCGCACACTTGACAGTAATATCCTTGTGAAATTTACGAGCAGCGGAGCACCGTTCGCGCAGGCCTAATACAGCCAGCTCATTGCACTTTTACATCCTGTCTGAGTTCCCGGGGCTTTATCACCACTTCGTCCCTTCCCTGCTAGACGCTGTAAAGCCTGCGTCAGGCTGCGACAATTCACACCAGATTTAGTGTCAAAGCGTTGGGAACCAACGGTAGCATAAGTTGAGGACGGAGTGTACGGCCTTTTTTACGTATCCTATTTTATATATATTTTCCACGCGAATAGTGTGAAATTCTGGTTAGCTTGGGAAAAAGTAACGTAAATTACGTTGAAGGAAATTTAAGGTAAATACTACATGGTGCTAGTGATAATAACGAGGGGCCAGACCTCATTAGAGGGTGCAGAGTGAAATGCATTGGAATCACGTACGTGTTCTTTGATGAAGTAAAAGTTGGTTCAAATTTCAGTGTATTTTTAAAAATTTATATCTCCAATCAAATTGAAAATTCTCAAAATATTTCTAAATTTTCAACGAAACAGCGCTGATGACTACTTGATTACTACTAGTGAAAATAAACCTGAAATCTCATCAACTCCATTGAAAATGAACCCCGGTGCAATTCTAATGAGCCGATTCTTGCAAACTTTGCCATTGTAACGAATTGGCTTGCTTATGATAAGTACATGAAGCTACTAGGGAAATTTCACTGCCAGAGAAGTCCACCTATAAAGATATATTTTCACAAATGTTGAACATAGGTTTTTTTTACTTACCCCTTTTAACTGTGTTTGACCAGCTGGAAAGGTTGAACTTAAAGGTTAAAAAAGTTTAAAAGTTAAAATTTTTAGCTATTCTTGAGGAAATGGCTTAACAGCAAATCGATTATATTGGGAAGAAATTCAGAAAAAAATATTTTTTTCCCCGCATATAATGAGAGAACCCTTAGTCGCTCTTTTCCATAGTCCATTCTTAATTCAAAGTAGAACTTATGGGCTAAGTACGGGAATAATAGGTAAAAATATGTCATTTCATAAAAGTATGACCACGGAAATAGAGCAATAGAAATCCCTACCAGTTTGAGAAGATGGTAAAAATCATAATTATTTAAATCCTTTACGATGCATTAATTCTTTAAAACTCGCGCTATCATTGTGAAGATTCAAGGTCTTTTAAACTCCTGTCTACATTTATCTTACTTTAAGATTTGAAAAAGTATCATGAATAATAGAAATCGTGTGTTCAACCAGGGTAAAATCAGCCTTGAATAAATATTTGTATTTGAGATAGCGAAATAGATTGAAAAGCCTCTTTTCCAAGGGCCTTAAAAATTTAAGGGTGATGTCGCGAGTTTTAATGAAATTATCCTTCCTCTTAAAGGTGCTCTTGAAAAGTAGTAAAAGTGAACTATCCACGAAAAGTAATGTTTATTGCTACATTTTGTCTTATGCAGTGATCCTGAGGCATTTTCAGCATTCGCATATTGCTGCTCGCGCAAGTTTGGTTGTTATTCCTATTTCCAATATTCTTCCGTTTTTCTCTCGATCGGCGCAAACAACCCAAACGACATTATGCGTTCCTTTGACGTTTGCTATTCAAAATTTCTCCATATTGATACACTTGTAACATGACCGAAAACATAATTATTTGTAGTTTTTTAAGAGTGAATGGAATATTTCTCATAGTGTGACCTATCAAAATGGTGAACTTTTGTTTTGGCGATGTGGAAACGAAGAAATTTAAAGGAAGTATATCTTTGTTGAAAAGTAAAATTTTTATTCTTCGTTTAAACGTTTTTGACGCTTTTTATCGCTCTGCTTCACAAATATAATTGTTTCTATACTCTTTCCTTTCTTTCCGCCAAATTTTTACTAATGATATTCATTGCGATAATTTAAAACAATTTATCCATATGGAAATGTATTCAATTAATTAGAGCTCAGCGGAAACAAATCTCAAATGGCTTATTACTGAATATTGTATTGTCATCATAAGCAAGTGAGTTTGAAAATTTTCAAGCCTATCTTATATCCTAATCTATCTTTCTAACCCTTACAATGGGAAATGGGTAAAAAATCAATTATAAGATTTCATCGATGAAACAGACAATCAGAAGAAGCACGTTAATGGAAGGCGTGTAAAAATTAGGAGGTGGGGGATCGCACAAATACTAACGAAGAGAAATCCTCAGTCACTGAAGAAGCATGAACACAAGAATCCCCCCCTCTCCTTTAGTTAATTTATTAGAGCGCTATGAAACAAAATTTCAAATGCCCGATGATTGCATACTGTATTGACATCAAGGGTAAGCAAGTGTGCAATATTTCAATCCGATTCTATGATGTGAAGTGGGTTTAAAATTAATTAGAAGATTCCATCCATGAATCAAACTAACAGACGGAGAAAATTAAGGAAAAGCGTTTTTAAAAAAAGAGACCCAACCCGGAATGTGCGTTTCTTTTAGTTGCCCTCATCAGTTCGATGGTCGCGGCGGGCAAAAGTGCATAGGATGGCTTGATTCGGAGCGTTAGAGGGCGCCGGGAGAGCGTTGGACACTGCAGGACGCACAAATGACGCCGCACGCATCCGGAGGTGGACTGGGCGTAATATTCGATTAATCCGTCAACCGCAGACGGGCGGCACAATTAACCCGTGCTTCACATTCAGTCCAGACTTCCGGCCGACGCAAACCGTCAGGGTTGCAGCGCAACGGAGGCACTCGATGCATTTGGCGGTGGAAGGGTTAAGGACATTAGGGAGGAGTTGGGGGAGCTGAAGCAGCTGCTTTGGATGGACTGTTTGTCCAGCTCGTGGAGATCCACGTCGAGTCCTGGTAAAAAGATTTTTTTTTAAGTTCGAGCCTACTTCGCATCGATTCTCACCTGATGAGCAATTCAGCTGCAGATGCATGTGTTGCCATAGGATAATGGAAATGACATCTATTTTTATTTTCTTCTTTATAAAGGTGAAATATGTAGTCGATGTAACAGGTCTCTATAAGAAATTTCTACCAATAAATGTATACTATCGATATATATTGAGAAAATTTAAAACAATTTATCCATAAGATAATGCAAATATATCTACTTTCATTTTCTACTTTAAGTGGTGAAATATGTAGTCGATTAAGTAGATCTCTTAAATAAATTTCTGCCAGACAAATTTATTATACCACTATATATTGGCAAAATTATAAACTATTTATCCATCGGATAATGCAATAACATTTAATGTTATTTTTTACTGTGTAGTGGTGAAAAATGTAATCGATGAAGCAGACCTCTTAAAGGAATTCTTGCCAAAACAATTATAATAACGCTATATATTGAGAACATTGAAAACTATTTATGCATAGGATAATTCAAATGACATCTATTTTTATTTTCTACTTCAAAGTGGTGTAATGTGTAATCGATTAAACAGACCTCTTAAAGGAATTCCTATCAAAAAATATTGTAACGCTCTATATTGAGATAACTTAAAACTATTCACCCATAAGGAAATATTTACTTAACTCAATTAACTCAATTAAGTTCTAGCCTCAATAATAGTATCACATATTCTGTAGCCATAATATTTTACATTTCCAATCGAAGGAGCAGACCTGCCGGTGTCCTACAGAACTTGTTAAAAGTGCGTTATGATTTCACTACGAACCGATGGCATGAGTTGAGTGGCCTTAATCTGGTCGACCGATTTATCGACGGTCGGTTCTACTCATAATAAACTCTCTCGAAAAGGTCGAAATAGAAATTTTAGCTTCACTGGAGACATTGCGGCATTCATTTACGCCATCTTGGCTATTTTAAACACTGAATAGTGACCACAGGCACAAAATTAGTGACTAAATGATATTTATTAAATATTGTAATCGAAATCAATTTCTTTTCTTGAATTGACTTTAAAGTCTGAGGCAATACCTTGCGGAAATCGATGATCGATATCATAATAAAGATAAAATAGTTGTTTTATTTCCACAGGATTCATTATTTAACCGACTTTGGGTTCAACAACATACGCAGTCATTATCAAGCTAAGATTCCACAGATTTCATATCCTGGCTGACCTAGGTTTCGATATAATGCGTCTAATATAACGACTAAGTCTATAACAAAACAACTAAGAAAGAAATAAAATATGTTCCAAAAAGCGAAGGTTTTATCCTTATTAGGATACTTTTCTTGGCACTAGTTGACATTTTAAACCATATTTTCTAAAAGCAATGGGTTTACAGAGGTAGGTTTTTTCGTCCACATCGCATTAATCTATTTTATTAAATAAGTTAAAAACTTTGAATCTAGCTTGATAAGGATAAACTTTATTGCCTGTTACTAAAGAGACATTGTAGGATAAGTAGTTGAGGCCTTTACGAGGGCGTGAGACTTAATCCGGTCCTCATTTTAGACTCTGGTCGGGCCTCACCGCATATCCCCAGCCACCCTCTTCCCCTCGACTGACAACTTCCAAGCCTTCATCTGGGCTCCGCTCATTCCAGCCCTGGGCCTCAAACCCCCACCCCACTCAACCTACAAGAGGCAGGGTTCTCTAAAGGCGTCAGGTCCTCTAACGGTAGGGCTTTTGCCACCACCCATCCCCGAAAGGAATCCCATTTATTCCCGCAATTCCCACACCTACCAACTAACCTCTCCTTCCCTTTACCCTTCTGCTTCAAATCTGTCCCACCCTATTTCTCCCTGGACCTCCCATGTCGCCCAAAAACTGCTAACCTTCTTCTGTGTCCCTCCTTCCCAGCGGTCCGTATTTTTTTCATCCTTTTCCTTCTTTCCGTGCCCTTAAACATCGATTTCGCATCCTAAACTGTTTCAATAAGGTCCCTATTTTCTTTTGTGAGTGGTGCGTTCCCTTCCACTTTTCTTATTCTTCCGAACGGAGGAAAAAAATTACTTCTATTGAATGATAGTGACAGTGGGCGTTGTTTGCCTTACTCATCGTTTCTTTCCCTATATTCTTTTTCTATTATTCTTTCGCCTTCCCATCTATAATGGCGTCCTTCAAAGGAGTCGAGCTATTCCATCGGTTGGAGGAAAATCGTTCTTCTCTTTCTTGTACTAATTTCTTCTCTTCTAAACTCTTTCCTTGTGTTCCAGTGAAGTGTTCAGAGGAAAATATTATATCAAGGTAGTGTCTATAAAATGTGAATCATATTCTGTTTTTTCTATTATTCTTTCGCCATACCATAACGCTTTTTAATGGGGTCGATCGAATCCTTCGGTAGAGGAAAAAGCGTTCTCTTTTGTCCGTTTACTTCTCCTCTACTCTACCCTTTCCGTATATTTCACTGAAGTATTCAACGGAAAAATATAGACTCAAAGTACTTCCAATAAAACTTGCCTCATGATTCTTTTACAAGCGCCAGGTGTCTTCAGTTATGTGGTTTCAATGAGTTCATTCCAGTACCAATATTCATTCTTTTGAAGTTCAGGGATATAGATTGTCTCTTTGTATCCGTTCCAATTTTTTTTGCCACTAAAGTATTAGGTAGTTATGTTTTAATACATTTAAAATTGATTTTTATCTTCTATCACCGTTTTTTGAGTGATCTATCTGTTTAAGTATCCTGCCATATTTAGTTACTTCATCTTTCTATCACCTCGTTAATTTTTATTTTGTACATTTCTTCGACCTGGAAATTTTAAAATATAACTGATAACTTCAGGCTTTACCTTATGAAAACTCTCCATATTGGAAATAAAGAAATAAAACTTTGTAAGGTTCACAATTATTTTAATAAAGTCTTGATCTAATATTTTCCGTCATTCTTAATGGTAGAATGTAGGTAATCTGCGCCTCCAAGTTCAAAATATGGTTGTGCCTAGTAGTTACTTGTCTATCTTTTACAGCCTTGGTTTAAATAGATAAAATTTTCCCCTGAAATATTCCTTATGTGGTGGAATTATTTGTTTACGTTCAATATTTTACATCCTCAAGTAAATATCGTAGAAATTATGATTCCGAAGAAGGGTTCTACCGTTCTTACCTTTAATACTGAGAAGTAAATTTAGAAAGCCGTATTTTCATTCGAAAATTGGTTGATTGTTTTCAATTGCCCAATTTTTCACGGAAGACACTCTTGTTTTATAGTTCTCAATACCAGGTTTTTTTTAAGTTAAGACAAAATTGACACGATAAACAATACAGAATCGACCCTTTCAGCAGTCTTTATGAATGATTTTTTAAATGAGAAATGCAACGCAAATCTTAAATCTCTCATCTTGTTTCTCTGTAGGACTGCATTGCTCTATGAGTACCTGCATTTTTCTACCAATGATCGTGGTGTATTCACCGTATATTTCTTGCTTTATAATAAAAAAGTCTGTTATTATAAAGAGAAAATGTATTACGCTTACGAACCTTGAAGAGTATTATTTCCTTATAAAGCCAGTCACAATCCGCTGCAGAGATCTGGATCATGCATTTCATTTACATACATTTGCGTACCTGTATTAAGCGTTAGTAGAGTACGGAAAATATTCAAATGCTCGAGGAATATTTATCAGCTATATTCCCTCAGCGTCATGCGTGAGCTATGGGAGAAATTGTGAATATTTCCCCAGGGTTAAGAGGATTTAGTTTGTGCAGCCAAGAGCTCAAACTTTCATTGCATTAGATGAAGACTATTAAAGTGCAGTAAAACAAGAGAGGTGAAGAGGAGATAGAGAATGGGAAATTTTGCTAGAGGTGCTGATGGGCAGTTGCAAGATTGGCGGTTGAGATTATGCTTGGGCAAAGGTGTTAAGAGATGGAGTGGCATCTGCAATCCTCCATTTTGAAATTAATGTATGCGATGAAAAAAATGATGTAGTTTCTGACAATTTTGCAGTCCGTGAACTCCTCAAAATAATTTAATGCACAGTTACCACATTTCTAAGAAACTCATTTTGAACTGCTTTTATGAGCTGATCAACTCAAAAGATTTTCCCTATAAAAAAATAAGGTTTTGGGAAATGTTAATTTCTCTTTTTTCGCACTACCTGCGGTTACATAAATATTGAATAAAAACTACTCGTGAATAACTATTTTTCATGTTCGTTACGTAAAAAATTTCTAGCTTTATGTAGTTCCGATATTGTTTAATTTTTCGCGAAAGTTCTTAATAAGCGACCACAATAATATATTTTTTATCTAATTTCCGAAGTTTTCGATATCATGGACTGCAAATAGTCCGTTGTATCGTAACATATAATTTAGCTTTGGGAATGAATTATTTAAAAAGGTAAACAAAATAATTATACATTAATAAGAGCGTTTACTTATATGAGAGAACTGGCAGAGATAATTGTGCTTAACTCATCATGTATTTTGAATTTTCTTGTCCTTATTACTCTTATTCCATTGTTTTTCCACTTTTTATCACTTCAGAGATGTCTTCATATAATGTCTATATAAGATCTTGTCTTCACCGCTTGAAAAAAAATCTTCTAAGAATCTTCAAAGAGCAAGCTAATGAATTCTTAGGTTTCTGTTTTATAGCACTATAAATTTCTTGTCGATGTCGTTGCATTGAAAGCTAGTCATAGTTCCCCATTTTCATATAATTCACGTAGATATGTAATATTTTCTTCAACTAATGCCATTAGCTGTAATTTGGTAAAAATGTTGGATTTCCTCGTTTTTTTTCTTAGACTATTTAACCTTTTGAACAGTTCAATACAAATTTGCAGTAATTTGCCAAATGCATTAATATTAAAATCAATATTTAAATACTTTTCCTTCCCGAACATATCTTTTATTACCAAGCGTTGTGAAAACTATGGCGTTAAGACGTATTTTACCCTTGCAAAAGCGGTATACTGGAGATATTTTTCTCCTAGAAATGCACATAGTGTCTGAAATAGTGTTCTTCTGGGTTCTGAACTCCCTCGAGGGTCTCAGATGAGACTTTTTTCCATCCCCTTTCGGTAGTCTTCGTGTGAATTCCTTTGCTCCAGCTAACTTATCCATCCCTCCCTTCTTTATATTCCCTAATCGAGGCGATAAGAGGATCACGTGACGCATTCCGATCGATATATCGCCGCCCATTCCAATCTGTATAACCCCTAGCACCCCATCCACTTCGTGCCAACCCTACGGCCGAATGGGAATGAATGCCTAAGGGTAGGAGGAATAGCTTAAAGGAGAGTGGGGGGGAATCTGGTGTCCATGCTTCCCCAGAGACTGAAGGTCGCTCCTCCTTGGTAATTGTTCGGTTGAGTGGAAACATCTGAAGGTGAAGACGAGGGTAACCCTTCATTTCCCTCCTCCTCTTTTTTCTCTTGACCCTAATATCATCCTCACCGACATGGGATGGGTAGCTTAGCATCCTCTAAAATCATTACTAAGGGATTAATGAGGAAATTCCAGAATTCCATCACACTAAAAAAGTTTTGTGGGAACATTTAAATCTATATTACCCAAGAATCGAAACGACGGAGATAAAACAACATAGTACTACAGTATTTTGAACATGGAGGTGTATATTTCCTATATTATACCACTAACAATGGCAGAAAATATGAGATCGATATGGAAAATTGCATGGCCGAAGATATGCACCAAAAAATAACTATTGAACAATATTCAACTATTTAAATATCAAAAACGGTTCATTAGTAATGGAATAACAAAATGTTTCGAAAGAGTGTAGCTTGAGTGATAGAGAATTAACGTTATTTTTAGTTTTATCTCATTTAGAATGATTTAATAGATGTATTTCCACGAGTTACGTATTGCGAATATTCGTCCCTTGTAAAATTATTTTCCTTAAAAATTACTATCGTATAGAAAGGATAATTAGGAAATAAAATGCCTGTCTGTTGCTGTATTTGATGAGTTTGCGTAATTTACTTGTAGTATGTTCACTCTCAGTTTATTTCAGTGAGTAATATATTTGCTTTTAAAATATTAATCTCTGTCTTGGCAAAACTCTCGAATAAAATATAAATTTTTTGCAGAAAATAAAATTCTACCATTGGTATTACTATGGTAGCACACTTTTTATTCGTGTCAGAAATGCATCCAATCACAAATTTTATCATCCATAAGTATTATTTGTAATAACACAGATATGTCCTACATAAACTTTGATATTCTATTTTATCCCTCATTTTAGCAAGGCTTCTCTGCACTCGATGCCTGCAGAAGCATAACATGCAGGCTGCAATGTGATTTTAACATGTGCCAAGGTCAAAGAAGCATCTATCCTCCAAAAAAATACATACCTCTGGCTTATGCGGCTGGTTAATTAATCCAGCCAGAAGTTTGAAGCTTGGAATGCAGTTTTGTTTTTTTTTATTCTCTGTTGCCTGACTTAGGTATTATCTCGTGTCCCACTTATTTTAGCGCGCCGAACATACTTTTCGGCATTTTGGAATTAAGAAGCAATCTTTAAAAGTGGTGACGAACTGTCTCCAGTTACATTACAATTACAATTACAACTGATTAGATCTGGTAATCACCTAGAAATATAATGGCAAAAGTTTTTACAGTTAACAGAATTTTAGTAGCAGCCATTTTTCTTTGTAAGCATCGCTTTCCATAACATCACTTTAATTAATATTATGTTAAGTAAAATAATTACTCATGTTTGAACAGTTTCTCTTTGTGTTAGAAAGCTCCAATCTATGTTCAATTTTACTATCCAATACTGTCTGATAAAGGCACCGTAGATATCATTTGGACAGCTCTACGAAAGAAGTCACATTTTAGTGGTAACTCCATAGTTCTATAATATAATTTACATATTGAGGTATAGACAGGATGACGCCTGGCTCGAACAGTTGGTCGGATGAATGGCAGTGGGAAGAGCCGCCAGATCTTACATTCCACTATGTCGTAGAAACTAAAAATTCTTACCTGACAACTGGAAAGAGTGAAATAGGACCTAGATAGGGGGACCCAGTACAGCTTAATCATATAATGCTTCAACATCGACAAGTATATTTCATCATAACCTTTGTTTTGTTTTGCTGTTTATAGTTTTTCTCGTAATTTTCTCTTTCTGCTCTTAACGTAGCACTTAATATAAACGATTAAATTGCGGGAGAAACCTTCATGCCGTAGAATGTGTAATGACCTATTAAAATCCCTGATAGCCTCTAGTTGATGTATCAAGATTATTCTATTATAAAAGATCGTAGGCTTTCCTTATGGTGTTTTTAATACATCCTCTGGTTAGGTAAGGCTGCTTAACGTTTGGGCGAGTGACTCTCTCATCTTTATTATGGCTGAGTCACATTCAGTCGCGGAACAATGAGTATCAGTTCTGGTGTTGATGAGAAAGTCACCAGTCGAAACGTCGGCCTTAATAAGCCATTCTCGATGTCTAATCCCGAGAAGATTGAAAAAATATACCATTATTCGCTCTTATTCACACTTACGTCGGCTTGATGCACTGCATATGAGAGTAAATATGCTTTTACATCACGTCGTCTGGCGAGACTTATCTAAAAGGAATCATGGTATTGAAACGCTTATTTTTATCTTTGCTTTCAGGCAGCTCAACGTAGAATAATTATGATTAGTATTTCCTCTTATTTTCCATTTAATCTATCTTAAATTCACTCATCATGCACCCTTGCACATGCGTGCCAGAAAAAATAACTCATAGATTGAGCGTATGTCGCTGCGAAAATGAAACCAATCAACTCGAGGATGCGTGAATTGCACTGAGGAATTAGATTGAGATGACGATAGAGGCACTCTCATTGCCTTCTCATTCCAAAGAATACTATATTGATACATTGATGTATGAGGGGTATTACACTTTTATGTTATTCACGACTCGAGGATTTAAAAAAGAGGATTTGTCAGAGAGATAACGCATGTACTTGGGTGCTCCTCAATGACATCCCTTAATGAGACACGTATAATTAGTGAGAGGTTTCATTGAATATTCATTTTTCCAGTATCTTGAAATTTTTTTGTCTACTCAAAATAAGTAAGTAGCGTTTCATAAATAATACTCATTGCATGGAAAAGAGCCTGCCAGAAAGTTGAGCGGTACTCAATCCGATGTAATCTCCATAACTTAAAAGAATATATAAGAATGAACTTATCAGTCTTCTACATTGTTTTTAGTGTTAATCAAGGTCACTTATTTATAACCGCAGCAGAGAATTTTGTCGTTGCGTATCTTATGTTTTGACATCAAATATTAAAAACTAAAACTATATTGGAGGAATGTAAATAAATTGCATTATAAAACAAATGGATTTGATAAATAAATAAAAATGAACTATTTTACAAATTTTCTCCATTACCAATAGAACATGAAATGGTGGGCTAGTTGGATTTAATTCAATCCTAAATACGTTACAAAATCTTCGTGTGCTCTACCAAATTTACTTTAGTAGCTACAGTGAGGTACAAAGTGTACGTAGCTTACATTTTGATCTCTCAGTTTACGTAGAGAAATACAAATACTTTCATTTTCTCACTTCCTCAAGTTAATGATTCTGATACTGGTCCGTTCGCAATGGATCATGGCCGTAATTTCAAAGTTTAGAATACAACTCAACTCGAATCAACATGCTTCATGTAATTATTGGTCAAGTTTCGTGTGGCGTGTTATTTTTTGATGAAATGAAATATTATGAATGAATACTTATTGATAATGTGAACGACATGAAAAACTAATGTCTTTTAACACGTTCAATGCTGGTGTCTTGAACTCAAGGCAATATTTCCATATTTTTTGGTCAACCAGGACCACTTCAGTATTTGCTGCTAGATCAGGTGATTTTTTTACAATGACTTCAACTAAAAATTTATGGAATCAGGTAATAATTTCATTTACCTTTTGAGTCCTTCTGTCCGTATCTGCCTCATCTTCCTTTATTGTCTTTCTTCACCTGGAAGAGTGTACAGTTGTAATTGTTGATATTAGCAAACCTAACAATTTAGTAATATTGACACCGGTTACGGTTTGCTGTTGAGTTGTTGTTGTTGATGAGTTGTTAAATAGAGTCGGGTTGATTCTATTGCAATAAAGAATGTTTTCCAAGAAAGAAGAATAATAGTTATATGAAGAGAAATGTCTCCCACGTTAATTTTCTGTCTTCATCAGTAATTTCCATGTGAAAAGTCTTTACAAGATTTCACTTTTGCAAATTTTTAGTTATCACATCTCTTTGCTGCTCCTGCCATTACAAATGAATTTCCATGCCTGGTAAATTGTTTTTATACATATTTTCAGCATTGAGTGCGTCAAGGTTAACTTATTCCATTGCATGGTACAGTTATTTTTTTAACAACAAGGGTACCTGAAAAAAATTAACCGTTCGTACGGAAATGGTAAGTGTGCACTTTTAAAGCTTCTTTTGTCGGAGGGCACGTGCATCGTGTATGCCGTCTCGAGAGCCAGAGGGGAGAGACGCGGAGGGCGGGTGGGAAGACAGCAGAGGGGGCGTGGTGTGTGGGTGGGTCATTCCCCGCCAACGCCCTTCAGGGAGAGGCGGAAGCACCTCGACGAGGAGAAAGGAGACTCGATCCTTTAGGCGAAGATGCGAGTGGTAAAGAAACAGAACGACGACGTGGACGATAGCGGGATTAGCCTCTCTCAAGAGAGAGTGAAGGACGACTTGTACTGAGGAGACTACTTTCCTCTTTTTCCCTTTGGAGCCGAGAGCCGGAAGATGGAAATGAAAATGGAGATAAAACGACCCCGAGAACGCATACATGCGAATAGGTCTACCTTCTCCATGGACCGTCCCCCAATGATTCAACCCGTACCTTTGTGACTTATCCAAATTCATTTTTATTTATTTTATTTCGTTCGTTATTTGGGGTTTTGATAGTATCAATTTATATTTAAATGTATTACTGCTAGTTTTATGGTACATATTGTTTTCAAGTAACCCACCATACTTTTGGAAATATTTCCCGAAAAATATTTCAACTTTTTTTACCATTATGTATCCTGAATAATGTGGTGTCCTTCTGAGTCATCTTTTTTCCTTAGACACTTGCTCTAAATATTTAAGATACGTTTTATTCATCGCAATTCTCTTCACTAGTATTTTTTTAATGGATCGAGGGAGTAATTTGCTGAGAGGAATATTCTCATGCGTTGCAATATTGGGAAATAATCATATTTTGCAGTGTCTTTCTGAGCTATCTTTTATACGTAGAAAGTCGTTCAAAATATTCAAAATTGTTTTGTTCATCATAATTCTCAACACTATATACATTGTTTCGATGGAGTATCTTTAGAGAGAAATATTTTGCATGCTTTGCAATATTAGGAAAAAATCAATTTTTTCTGAGCGTTCCACGAGCAACCAGATCGAAATCCTCATTCCACTTTCATATTTCGGCGAAAGGAAATATCACTTCCATATTATGTCCCGTGGCGATAGCAGATACTCAATATCACTTTTATATCCCTTGGTGAAAGTACGATTGAAATTCAATGATGTTTACAGAAATCTCAGAATTTCTATCTGGAATGCGCTGGTAGCAGTCGCTACTGATAACGTCACTTCTAAACTTAAGGATTTCAGCGCTCCGTTCTTTCCGTAGTTAAACCTATTTTCATTTCATTAAATAACTTAAAGAAGCTGGTGATGGATATATTCTCATAAATTTTCTTCGTAAAAACCACATTTTTTGTCTGCTAGCTAATTTTGATCTGGAATAAAACTAATACTCGTTGATGGGTGCTACCAATTGGAAAGAAATCGGTATTAACTACTAGCAGTTTCCAAATTATACGGTTTTCTTTGGAAGCATCGGTAATGTAGTGGCTCCTGTTAGTTATTATCGACTTTCATTGTGGCCCCCATAACTTTTGTTTCATTTCTCTCCATTGCTTTTCTGGTTGGCTGCGTCGAAGTTTAGTCCTGATGACGTTTCGTGGCCTATGCCGGTCACATCTTCAGATCAGGTCACAGTGTCGATAGATGGAAATGGCCACCCATACACCATCCTCAGGGTGGCCTACCGATGGCTGGACCAATCCTCGATGCTGATTGATGATGTGACCAGAATAGGTCACGAAACGTCATCATAACTCCACTTCGTCGTAGTTAACCCGAAAAGCAAAGGAGAGATATGCAATCCAGCGCTGTGAAAGCTTCAGAAACTTTTTTTTTTAGTTTTTCCGTTTCGTTTTGTAAACTGAAATTTCATTCTCATAATCGATGCCTTTACGTATTGGAAATATTTCTCTTTTCGGTGTCAGCTTTTGATTCATAAAGGCATCAATCACTTAAAGGGCTTAATGCCTTCATATAAAGCTAAAAGGATAACGATTTGGATGGCTAAAACGATATGTGCTGACGTGCAGCGTTTATTTGATTTTATTGAGAGTATATCACAATGATAGCGCTCAATCAATATTTTAGTAATATTATTGCTGGTGAAAAACGATTTATGATGTTGAAGAATGGTAAAATGTTATTTCACATCATTTATTACTAGGTAAATTCTGACCACACCAGAGTGTCACACTAATCTCGTACTATAACGACTAGGATCTACACTGCCTTATTTGCTCATAAAAAGGCTCACTTTTCAGAAACTAGATCTTCATATGAAAAAATAATTAACAAGTGATATATGTGTTAAATCGCCCATGGAGGAAAACATTATTCCCTTTACTCATCGAAAGCACCAGCAACAATTTTTCCAGCGAGATAAATTTCAGTGCACAAAAAAATTCGTCAAATAATTCAGCGTCAGTTTACTTAAGGTAGGAAAACATGCGTTTCATTTCAAATGCCACATATATAGATGTCATTTCATTAATGTTGAGCACCTTTGTTTGAGATTTAATGCCACTTACGAAGTAGAACTATTTAATCAAACATTCCACACAGGAAAAAAGGATAAACTTTGTAAGGCTTACTAATATACTACAATTTTGGTGAGTAAATTAGTGAACCTTACACAGTTTATTTTTTGCTTTTCCATAATTGAAATGTTTCACACAATTTAACCTGAAGTTATCAGTAAAATTTCACATAGGATTGAAAGTAGATGGGAAAACATCGCATTTTTGTATCGATCGCGACCAAACTATCGTCTTTAATTCTCCATGGGACTTTGCAGTGTCTGGACGTTTGCCGCTGTGGTATATTTTTAATGAGAGAAGAAGAAAAGCGGATCTGCAGTAGCATCATTTAACTTCGTAATGCCGCGTAGCTCACGGTCGCCTGCACCTGAGAAATTATGTAGTTTGGTTACACGGGCACAGGGGATGAATAACTCATGCCCGGACGGCGAATGGGAAGGGGTGAGTACTCCTGCAAAAGTGTGTGTGTGTGAGGGTGTAAGGGTACGTTTGTGTGCGTTAGGGTTTCAAGTGAAAGGGAAAGGACGAGAAGGTACCTAAGCAGACTGGTTGAGAATTAAAAGGACGGTGGAAAAAGAAACGGTGTCCCTGTGCCGAGTAAAGTAAAAGGGAGAGTCCGAAGTGTTTAGTTGAGCGCTTTTTTCTTAGATTTTCCCTTCGATCGTTTAAAGTGAGATACGCATAAGGATAAGGGCACGCATCACTCCAAACCTCCTCCGAAATATAAAAACACAATTCGTAAAATAAAATATGAAAAAATTTCCCTTCGTAAAATAAAATATGAAAAAATCAAGAACTTACAAAATATTTCTTTGACGAATGAAGTTTTTCGATTTTGAAAAGTGTTAAAATACGTTAAAAACCCTCTGGTTATTACCCTGTTTAAAAATATTTTTCCCTCCTGGTTTTTGATCCCCCCGAACGAAATTCCAGGCAACCCCGCTGACTTCCACTCTACGGGACGTTCCCGTGACGATAATATTAAACCCACTTCCGACCCCACACTAACAAATACAAATTTTTGGGGTGAACGAGACGAGATACGACAAAAAGTCATACAATCGGCTGCAATAGGTGTAAATTTTCTGTTTTCAATCTATTGCAATCTATAAAGCTATTGTTGCCATTGTTTCTACCTCTTGGGGGGTCAAAAAATCGATTTAAAAACAATGGTTTTTCTTTCGAATTTAAATCAAAAGATAGATCGAGAAACGAATTTTCAGACTGATCGAAGCGTTTTTAACTGTGGTCAAATCTTGCAAATTCACTATTTTGCGAATTGTTATCTCAGCAACGTAGGGATATGCGGTGTTGCGTCTTAGAGAGTCATAGCCAGCGAAAGCGAGTAATACATTTATAATTGAAAATTGGAACATTAAAAATAAATCCGGTCGATTTTCGGTGAAAAATTAGTGTTGAAAATTTATGTTTGAAACTAATTATATGTTTAAAAAAATATTAATGAATCCGGTGGTGGGAGAGTGATGCGTTTTAGTAGAGAAAGTCTACGGTTCTAACAATAAATATGCTCGACATTAACGCAATGCATGTGGCTCCAAAAAGGGTGATATCATTTATAAATTAATGTAATATTTATAAATTTCTATCGGAATTTAATTCTTCTTCTTCTTATAAGCTTCTAAAATTTTATGGATGAAAAAGAACATTACCAACTGTGGACCGAACAAGAAAATCAGTACGTCCTTCATACTGCCAACTAAAATGGCTTTGTCTACCCTAACAAATGTCAAGAATAGTTATTTTCGTCAATTATTTTCTATTTATTGCCAATAAAATCATAGGTAATTATTAACAGCCGTTTAATATTGTTGTCTGAGTGAAAAGTCAATTGCAAAAATTTGATTTTGATTGTAAAATTCATAGCGGTGAATGAGAAAATAAATGATCCACAAATGCCTTCTATGGATTTCTTATTTCATCATCACGATCCTCAGTTTTTGAAAATGATGCTATCAAAAGGGAAAAAATATTGTAGAGAAAAATCTGTATTTCATAGCTCAAGAAGGAATTGAAAATTTTCCACCAATACCAACAACTGGATTGCTCATATAGGAACTTATGTTGTCCTACCAATAACTCTGGCGATAGTTTTTCCTGAAAGGAAATTCTTCCTGGGAGAAAAACATGTTTAGGAAAGTATGAATTGTTAAGGGTTATGTAATGTAAATTTTGAAATGGGAAATTAAAAAAATTGAAGGGAAAAGAAAGTTGCTTAGTAGCTTTCGATCGATGAGATGGAAAATGGCTTTTTTTATACCAAAATTTGATAAATACAGTAATGCTGTGGACGTTGGGCCTGATTAAAAGCTTTTGGTGGTTATTGATTAGCATTACTCTTAACAGGGCATCATAACATACTATAAATAATTATATTTATAATTTATTAGAATTTCTCCGTTATTTAAAAAATAGATAATAGTTTGCTATGATCGGAAGTCGTTAAAATGAAACACGCCATTTGTCCTATTTAGTTACATTCAACATTTCTCGCTATCGCATAAATATCGCACGCGAATCGCGAGTTAATGGTGGCGAGAAGCTTTGCTGCACTATTTGTTGAATAGACTCGAGCTTTGCTCAACGCACGCGACATCAAGGGATCGCGCGGGAAAAAGAAAAACAAACTCGAAAAGGTTTGCGCGTGCAAACAAGACGCAGGGGGAACTGAAAATCGCTTTTCAAAGGGGGTGGAGCGATGGAGGGAATAACGTTGTTGTACGGACTAGGGCGGGTAGGTTGAGTAAATAGATGAGATGTGTTTGAACGCTCGTATGCATTCAAGACTGGGCCTATCTGCTCAGGAAATCCTTACAAAAAGCTTTCAATGTATGCGTGTGAACTGGTACGAAGTAAAGGGAGTAACTTCTGCTAACGCTAACAAAAACGACTAACAAGGAGCGTTAGAATGAACAAACTGGTATTATTCAGTACCGCGTGCAGTAGTGTTGCATCTTTGTCATCACTTGCACTATTACTCGTGTGATCTTACAGCTGCAGTACATCTCTTTTCAGGTTAAATATCACAAAATATTACTTATTATCTTCTTTGAATCCTCGCAATACTCAAAAAGCGTGAAAATCATACATTTTCCGGCCTCGGTGGCGGCGGGGTAAAGTCCTCACCTGCCAAACATGAGGTAGCGGGTTCGGGTCCCGCCTGGGTAAGATCCCCTTATCCAGGGCATGGTTGTTCGTGTATGTTTCATGGTTGAATTTGTTGAATACTTCGATTTAAAATGGCCTATGAGAGCTGAATTCGGAGGTTTGGGAATAAAATAAATTATTTAGGCGGGGAGAGTCAATAACGATAAAGTCATTAGCAGGTGATGGTTGTTACTTTGAAAAAACCCTCATTATAACGTCACATATTGCCAATGTATTGCATACTAGCTCCCGTATAAATTAATTACTATGGAGTAAACTAGTTTAACTTTGTAAAATATGAAGCTGACGTGACCAACGACTCTATTATTGGTTCAAGTACTATGAAATTTAACATCTCCCAGAGTTAACATTCTCGAAGTACAACGAGTGTTACTCTAAGTGCTAAAAGCATTCCATTCCATATGGTTTTATTTTTCTCCGCGTCAGCATGTTTATTTCTCATTTGTTTATACGAAATGCTTAACTTGCGAAGTCAAGCCTTATGGAAACGCCCGTATGTATTAAAATATTCCAAAATCTCGGTGTAATGATCGTTTTCAATCTTCCTCATTTGGCATCACTTAATGGGAAACATGAAATTTTTATCCATTGAAAAGAGCAGGTAGCGTCCAGTTATTCTGCAATTTTGGAGTTTCCGCCGGGCGCAAAGCGATAAATCTTCGCAATGTAAAGGGTAGCCCGTTAATATTTTTGGCAAAACGAGGCTTCCATCCTCATCTCTGCTGCCGTTGGAAAGGCTGTGCAAAACGACTTTCACGACCTCTTTATTAAATTGTGGACTGCGGTCCTCGTAATTTTGTGGTTCTTTTTTTCCGAAAAAAATGAGCGACCGTGAATCATTAGAATCTTGACGCACACTGAACGCCATGGAAGTATGAGGGAAAAACCTCTCATTAGGTCACTGAATCCCTTACGGAAAGAACAAATGATGTCATATCTTCCTTACTCCCGCGAAAATTCTCTCTTGAATATTGCGTTATGCGAGTTCATCGCGAAAAAGGATCATGTCTATTATAATCCTACATAGCATGTTTTTCCTCCCTAAATAAATTTATAGCTAATAATGTGATAATAATTTATTTACTCACAATATTTTGGTTGTACAGACTGGTAATTGTAAAGGAGAGAAGCTTTAAGTGGTCTCTAAGTTCATTAGACCAGAATTGAGCCATCAGCGCAAAAATAAGCGCAGTAGCTACTATTCTTCCTGTGAAATATCATCTTAAAAAAATTTCACATTTTGCCTGAGAAAAAAGCCAGTCTTTGGCAAATTTTAACATTTCATTTTAGAATTCATTTTTTTTTATTTCAGCGGGAAGTAGAAATACCTTTTGCCCCATATAGAATAAAAAACAACGTTTATATAAAGTTAATTTTGGTCTCAATGTTTCAATAAATGACTAACTCCGTAAATTATATTTGTATTTATCATTTACACTCAGAATATTCCCACTTCTAGAATAAACCAATTTTACTTTAAGTGAATAAAAATTCCTTAGTGGCAACAATGCCTAAGTGATGCTTTAATGAAGTGACTGATGAACAAAGCCGAAAACTTAGTGTGAATGTGTGCGGTGTATTTTCTTCGATTCATCTTAAAAATAACTGTCTTTCAAATCTTCAACTCGCTTCAAAATGCCCCTGAAGTTTAAATAGCTACATAAATTTAAAAAGAGAATGTATGTTTGTAACGAGAAATTTTATCGTGTTCGTTATGCCTTTATGGAGTTTTGATTCACAATCCATTATCTGAATCCACTGCATTAAAACTATGGTAATGCATGGCGTTTGTGTTAATTATATTTAATTAAAATTTAATATAATTTTTATAATTTAATGGAAACTACTAGCTACATTACTTCCGATCATTACGACAAACATCATGTTTAGCTCACAAATTACTTATGAACCAAACTTGATGTTAGTCGTAATGATCAGGAGTAATGCAGTTTCCACGATGACAGATTTAAAAAACATTAATATTATTTTCGAGACTCTACATTGTAAAAGTGATGTTGATTTTTATAACCTAGAATTTAATTCCTAATTGAATAATAACCTAATTTGGATTATACCGTCGAATCCAGTGGGCAAATACGTCCCACTGCAAGAGCCTAGGGAAAGAATCAACATTCGTGCACGCACCTGACTTTTTACACACAGAGAAATGGCTGAAATTTGAGCAAGCCCATGTATGACTTCAATCTTGCTAAAACAACTAGCAAAACTGGCAAATAAAGCTGGTGTAGGTGTTCTATAAACTCAGCTATTGCATTAGCTAATTGACAGCCGTGAAATGGCTACTTCTCGCAAAAATAAGTGGAGTTATCTTTGGATTCAACCACTATCACAGGTGTAGATGTACCTTTATTCACATTCAATACCCAAATAGGCCCGTTAACGTCATATTGTAACTGTTTATTGTGAATTAATTTATTGATTGCATTTTCTATAGTTTGATATGTCTGCTCATAACATAGACTTCATCCTTTTGTTCGTTCACTTCAGTAGCAGCTACTGTAATAAACGTATAAACCCGTAAGTAAGAAACCGGCAAAAAGCATCATTATATTCTAGGATTTGATTACACAGATCTCTCTACTCATGGCGATTTAGCTGGTTTTATACGTGATTGAAATCGCTTTGGTTCTATTTAATTTGAACATTTTTTGGAAATGCTTTCTATGTCCATCTAGTCTGTAGTTGCCTTTATTACAAATGGTTATTTCTCGAAAAAGTAAATTTGGTTTACTCCCAACTAAGTTTACGTCGTGCAATTTAATGTATCACACTCATTTTTGTGCCGATGAATCAGTACAAAAGCAAAATGTTCGGTAAAAATCTCATCATCGCTTGCCAAATATCGTAAGATTGGTTTGGCGAAACTCTCCACTCAGTTCTCTTATCAGCTAATTTTTTTCTCGCCAGTCTATTTCTTCTCTTTCACGTCCTTCTTTACCTATTGCATACATTTTGTTCGAGGTCTCCCTTGTCCATTCTTGCCATCTACTTGTACAGCATGTAACATATGCTTTACTGTATACCTGTGTACTGGTGCCGTTTTTTTGATGATTTAAGTTAGTCATATAATTTTTTTATCTAGATTTTCCGTGTTCTTCATGATTAGGGTGCGAATCTTATTCATTTTGGCACATATTACAAACGGTTATTTATCGAAAAAATAATGCTGGTATACTTTCATCTCAGTCGATACAGCACATATTAATTTATTTCACTCATTATGGTGTAGAATCAGTCCAAAATCAAAAGATGCAGTACAAACATACACTATATAAAAATGGAAAGTGCAGTATAAATGTTCATTAGCAACGTGCATTGATAACTAGCAGGCCACCCGGCGTTGCTAGGGAAGGATAGTATTGAGAGAAATTCGGAAATTTGAATTTCATGGTCATCAACAGGCAGGATTTTTCGCTAAAGGAACAAAGTAAGTATAATGATGGTATACATATCTAACAGCAAACAATGGAAAAAACGATTTCCGTTTTCCGCGAATGGGATCAGCTTATACCCCACACCAGCACATTGATCATTCAGTATTTGTGCCCGTATGTACGTTAACCAAAAACGTCGTAAGATCGCATACCCCAGCAAAAGGGTTTGCACCAAGAGGATTAATGGTTAAGTGTAGAAATGTTTAGTTACGATTTCAAGAGGCTTCAAGAAGTGTGCCTACCCGACAGGATATCCAATTTCAGTGATTGTATTACGTGACGCAACAAGCTGTAATGATAAAAAGATGCGAATAGGGCGTCGAATGGATCAAAAGTAGCACTATGAACTTTGAGAGTATGAGATGCATCTATATAATTTATTGCTATTCGTAGTTCGATGCATAATATTTTTTATTACTATTCGTGCAGTTACATAGAAATGCAAAGCGGGCAGACAAACAGACATCCTGTTTAATTCACAAAGAAGATTTGAGTTAGTCATAGAATTTCTTAGCCTGGACTTTTCCATGTTCTTCATGATCTCGGTGTCGATTTCTTCCATCTTGACCTTTCATCCAGCATGCACTAACAACAGTTTTTTTTCTTTTTTGTACAGGGGGTCCTGGGATGAGCGTGGGGTCCCGTCCGTCCGCAGCAATGGGATCCCGAGAGGAAGCCCTGATCGGAGGCACTGGAAGCGCTGGCTCCATCAGATCCGCCCTGGTCGACGTATCCACACAGGTGCGTATTGCCTCCTTGCGTCATCAGCTTTTTGCTGCCATAGACTTATTGCAAGGCAATGGCAATTTTTTTTGAGAATTGGATTGTTAAGTTTCTTCTTTATATTGTCGTGAAGCAGCGAATGAATTGTTTCTCAGACCACTTCTTACAATTTACAACGTTTGTTTCTTTATTTTTGTCTTAATATTTGACGTACGAAATTGTGAACTTCCGTGTTCTTTTTCTCTTTACCGTCAAAATCAACAACTGCTGTCATTATTGTTTCCTCCATGGCAACTTCGATACTAAAAGTTATTGAGGGATTTTTATGTCATTTCGACCATGTGTCAATATGTAGCTAATATTTTATGTTACTGCAAATAAAGACTTCAGTACTCGTCTTTCCTAATACTAATATAAAGTATTTATATCAAATTTTTTGGAGACGATTCGTTTCTACATTTTGTTAAGAAGAGTTTAGAAAAAACGTCATCCGTTTTTGGAATAAAATCCCACTGGTAAATTTCCTTTTGTATTGGGAGAGGATTTTTTCAATGGATCCGAGATTTGGCTGAATGGTTTTTTTATTTTCACGTGCCTTTAAGGATCACTAATGATGCAGGACAACTGAATTTATTTATAATTAATCTCCCTAGCCTAACTTTGACGTTCGTTAAAAATGGAGACCTATCTCATTTATAACACTTGCTCCATAACCTATTTTGAATATAAAATTCGTTGATGCAGAAGTATATTCCCGAGCTGGAGTGAGGCGAAGGGCTGAATGCAGATGATTTTGGTCCATCTCGGTTCTTTGAGGGCTCAAGCTTGCTATTTATGACTGTAATAAATTTTCTTGACCGTAATGTGTCGCTTGTGGTTTTCATGAGATCATTGTTTCTCTCGGCTTCAAATCCTTTTGGTTTATATATTCCCCTACTTACCTGGCTACAAAACATGTTAAGGTAGATTCATTTGCTTGCTAAAAACGATAATTGTTCTTTACCTCTCGTTCAATAAATTTTATGTTAAATCTGATGCATCCTTGTAAGTCTTACTTTATGAAGATAGTAAAGTAAAATAAGAGGAGTAAAATATTTTCTGTTGTGAAAATCGATATCGTCATTGATGTAATTCATGGAATCTTAAAATAAGGCATGCAGCAGCAGCTGCAAAGCGGAGTTGAGTTCAAACTTTTGTAGAACGTGTGAAGATAAGTTATTTTTTTAGACCTTACTCGAATGAAAATTATGTGGTCATGTGGTTTATGGTCAGTAGCCATACTTCTTTATATTTTTCGCAATATCTATTCCAATTTTTTTTTATTTTCTGTGTATGTACTTTAAGCTACCATTATTTTCGAGTGCCTAAAATGCTATCGGGATTGGGTGAATATTATCAACTGGTTTATGAGATGAGGCTTGAGGAAACATTTTTCGCAAAATATTTTTATTCAATAGGGTGGTTTCCTATTATTTTTTTATTACCTAAATCGATAGATTATTACTCCTGGAGTAGGCATTTCACGCTCTTAGATTTTCGAATGACGATATCTATTTTTCGCGATTAAACGAAAAGTGAGAATTTTCTAGCGCGCGGAAACGCGACGGCTAAGTATGAATGATGGGAAAAGTCCGTGTGACGTATTTCTGGTTACAGCTGTCGCCGCGTGAGGTGACCTTGGAGCGAGGCTTTGAGCGCTGATACGACGCAGGCTGTTAGCAGGTAGCGCTTGGCTTAAATAAGGATTATTAATACCTTATCAAACGAAGGAAACTTTCCGAACTTAGGTAATTTTAATGGGTGATTATTAAGATATGTTTCCCTGAGCTCTGTGCCTCATGCATGCATTTTCTGAGATTACATGCATGCATGCATGTAATCTCAGAAAATGTAGAACTCCTATCTACTCGTATAGAAACTATGTCCCTGTGACGTCACGTGGAGTGAAATCGCATGGGCGCCAATCTGGCCGTTTTCAAATGAGGTTCAAATTGACCATTGCTATTCGACTAAACTGGGATTTCTAAAACCAAATAATTTGTATATTATGAATACACTAATGGTGGGTAAGGAATCGCAATCAATGCATTTTGTTTTCTTTGATGAAAGAAACTACCCTATTATTTGCGCTTCTAAGTTGGCCAATAATGGTGTTAAAAATCGATGGATATGATTTACATAATTTTATAACCAGTATTTTAAAGCATAGTTGCGGAAAGGATGAATCGTACCATTAAAACCTACTTCAGAATGTATTCGCACCATGGGTAAGAGAACGTGTCATTTCCTTCCCATTTTTTTGTGTTGCCACTGAAAAATCTTCTTGACCCTTTCTAACCCAAAGCTGCTTCAGCGGAAGAAATTAAATTTCAAGCCTTCTTTATTTTAAAATTGTAAAAAATTTCTACTCATTCATAATTATTGTGGCAGCAACATACTTCACCATTGAACTTTACAGCGCTAAACAACACGTAGTTTAAATCTTTCCTGAATAGAGCAGAAAACGTATACATTTTTCACGTTAAATAGAGGCAACATAGGGTAATAACGGGTTGATGAATCGCAAGATTAGATTCAGACATTTGAATTTTTCGACATAAAACCGAATTTCAAAGCTTTTGCGTGCCTAATACCACTCCATTCGTTCGTGACTTCTGGAGCCTGTACGTTAGCGTTTCGAACGTCTATACTTTGGAAAGGGTTGGTCCTTGAAGCGGTGGATGATGGGAAGAGAGGGGAGACAGTAACGGGATAATTTGAAGAGAGTTGTTGGCGGATTAGGGGGAACTTCTGCGCATCCAAACCATATGTCACGGAGCAGAAAGCCGGTGTGGGGGAACCATCATGACCAGAAAACTAAAGTTTCCCGCAAAACCAGGAAGAGAAAGGTCTCCTTGAACCCGAAGCTCACTGGGAAAAGTGAAACTCGAAGTTCTCATTAGAGTGTCTGGCTAAAATCTATAAAGCGCGTGACTCGTACAATCCCTAAGCTATATAGGAGAAATGCCCAGTGGCGCTCGCAGAAAGGAAGAATACTGGGACGGGATATTACTTGTATTTTCATGGAATCTTTCGCATGTTTACCAGCCTCGGCACCAGCGGCGGGATTGAGTACTCGCCTGCCAGTCCAAAGGTCGTGGGTTGAGGACCCACCTGGATAGGTTGTCCCTACACCAATGAAAACCCCGATTTACGGGCCAAGTAGCGCTGTTTTCAGTGGTTTGGCAATAATTAAATAAATATTGCTGCAGGAGAATTCATTGACTTCTTCGCATGTTGCCAAGATTGAAAAATTCCGAAACCAAGCAACTCGTTGGAAACTCTCTTGTTATTAAGAAGGTCATTGAATATGCGATGAGAATTGTTATCCATTGACGTAACCCATAAGCGCTCAAGGTTCCGATCGACATTCGGATTTCACCTCAAAACGCTCCATAGATGCCGTTATTCCGGATCCATGTTTAATGCCATGTAAACATATCGGTTTATATTACATCGAGTAAGTATCGCTCTTGTTCTGAATACCATAAATTTTTATCACTGATGAAATGATGTTTCATCTACATTATTTGTATATAAACAAAAGAATTTGTTCGTATAGATTTTTGTTTATATAACGCCTGACGCGTTTTAAACAGTCTTGAACATTCTGGTAGTGAAAACGGTATTTTCCGTGAGAGCGAAGGGGTTAAGGACTCATGGAGCAGAATTTGGCATGGAGTAATTTTTACGCATTTTACTGTAATAGCTTTGAATCGAAATCAATCCTTCAATGGATTAAAACATTCGTGGTGAACGTCTAATGTAAATAGGTTATTGGTTCGTTTTCGTGGTCTTCTACCATCCATTCCACTCCAACGCTGGACGATTAACTTTATATGGTGGAGGAGGCCTCCGAGCAAATCCCTTAACATTAATCTTCTAGGCACCCTGATGAGACCTCAAGCACCAGAGAAGAAACGTTGACAGAAGACACATGTGAAGGTGAAACCACCCAAGAACCTATTTACCAGGAATTCAAAGCCACTACCCAACGTAAAATGCAGTTTTATTTGACGAGCAAACCTATCCTTGATATAAATTTACGAATAACTTGACTGTCATTCCAATTGGCTAGTTAAACAAGTGAATTTTAGTGACTATCTATTTCGATGTTAGTTTATCGTTGCACCCAAAGCAGCCCCCGATTCCAGCATGTAAACCAAACGGACGAGATTTAGGGTGTTACATAGAACAAGCTGTTGTCTAAGAAAGTTTTTTTTCCAGTTAACCCAATGGATTGAACTGAATCAGTTGCCTTTACACTGATTATGTTTATTAAGAAAAAAGGCATTGACTATAATTAGAGTCTGTAAAATTAATGCCTTGAGGAGTGGCATGGGTTTTCAAAAGAAGATGTCAAGCTTCTTTTTCCCAAACAACAGTTAAACGGCATAAATATCAACACCGTCTCGGCGATGTTCAGCCTATTATTTGAAGGCATAGGAATAAAAATTACATGATACTTTTGAATACTTCCAATTATGAGCTTGTTCAAAAATATTTATATCGTGCAATTTTGTCAAGCGCAATTTTTAGCTTTTTTTCAGTAGGTTTTTTTATGGTGCTGCTAGTCATGTGATGTAAATGTTGATCTCAGTTCTTGGCTATGAATAAACCGTATCAAAATTTTATTCATTATGAATTTTGCTAATGATGCTAAAGTTTTAGATTTTTGTTCCTTCTTTGACTTGATGTGAATTAACAACCAGGATTTTGATTATTAAATATCCATGTTTATACAATAAATTTCTGATATAATATAAACTTGAAAGCCTGTTCATTTAAGTGGACTATGTGTAAGCGAGTATGATCCTCTGTTCATGAAATTTTTATATTTGTTAGGTACTTGCCGCTAATAGTACTTCTAAAGGAATGAATAAATTTCTTAGGTTTTTCCAAGAGCTATTTTAACATTATGTTTTTCTTTGTCATTAATATATTTGAACATATTATATTTTTAAACCCAGTACCGTAATCACAAAGGAATTATGTTAATGTAAAAAGTCTGCAAAAATGAGTGTTTTCAGTGTTAAAAACCTAGAAATCTCGGAAAAAGTCGTAGATGGGAATGAAACAAAAATCGAAACCCATGTAATTACGGAATTACTACAAATTAGTTACAATAAATTAAAAATTACATTAAAATATAATTTTTATCGATTTCTACACTAATGCTTGTAAGATCATGGCGCGAGCTAATTTTAATTTAAAATAGTCTTCATTCTTAACTTATTTTGAGATGTTTGATTTCTTTTACATGTATTATGTATTGGAATAATTTAGTTTGCAAAAAATAAACACAAGCTACGCCTATTCGAATCTGATGAAAGATTAATTAATGAGGTAAGTGTCAGAACAATAAACAGTACTAGTTCGTGTTTTGATCGTGTTGCGACAAGGGAGAAAAATACACGAAATATTATTTTATACTCATTAAAATGCTTCTGGTTGAATGGCGTACCCAATTTTTAATTGCTTTCGAAAAGGCACGAGAGAGAAGCACTGTGCTCAGCAGGCCTCTTTAAGGGATAGGGTAAGCATATTTTAAATCATGTGGAAAGGAGGTGGATCTGAAAGCTGCTAGTTGTATAATTGGACCCAAAATGGACTTGAGGGCATTTATTGAAAAGAATAAGACGCTAGAGCTGCAAAAAGGGAGCGAAATATGAAGTTTCTCAGGAAAAATAATTTTAGGGAGAATTAATCAAAGCTCGAAATGTTCGCGGTTGAGGAAAAGTGATTTTAAATCCCTTTGACATCCGTTTAACTAAACAATTTCACTGTAATGAGCTCAGAGATCAAATAAATAAATTTTGTCTAAATTTTGATCTTAAAATGAGTCTTAAAATGATCAATAAAATTAATAAAGGAAAATAAAAGAAAAAAAATATCAATATGATTCATGAATCAGATGTTTAAACTGAGAGGTTTGAGAAAGCATATAAGAAAAATAGAAATGATGGCCTTAGAGAGGTCTGAAGTACCTCTGCTATGTCCAAGTGAGACCAAAATGAATTTTAAAAGTATTTTGGACGTAAAGACAGTGATAGGGTCGTTCAGTATATATATATGCGCCTGAATGGCTTCTACATGGCAAATCAGTATGAATAGACTTTGAGGCACAATGACGGTAGGTATTTCCTGAAAAAATTAGGAAGTTATTTGATGTTTGAGCGATTCAAATTACGTTTATATGTATTACTATTTGGTACGTCAGAATGCATTCATTATTTATAAATGTTTTTTATGCTTTTTATAATCTTTCTGTCGATAAGCAAGCGACTCAGCATGCTCTGCGGTAGAGTGGAAAGGCTTGGATAGTGCAATATCCATTGTCTATGGAAAAGCAACGAATCTATAAATTTATTTCTGGTTCATTTCTGAGTTAACATATATTCGCCATTGAAATCGTCGTAAATTGATGTCATATCCGTATGGACTTGATGAAAATGCTCTGCAATCGCTGGATTTCTAAAAGTGACATCTGATTTTATAATTTCCTTCTGAGGTTTCTTGGAGTAAATTTAAGATGAGGGGTGAAGGATTTATAGAGTAAATTATCAATGAGGATAATGTCGGTGGTGTTAACGAATAATGCTTAACTGTTCTTGCGTGGTAATTGCATGTTTTTGAAAATTTCTAAATAAATAAACTCATTTGGCTATTTCAGATTAACTGTTCAGCCTACTAAAAACCTACACTTCAAAATCCTGATAAGCGTTTAAAATTGAGGTCAAGAGAAAGAAAAAAAGCCAATTTAAATATTCAGAAAGTCGACTTCAATAATCGCGATAAAAAATTCAGTTTAGGGACTATCACCACTAAGGAAGTTACCGGAACAATATTTTGGCATTGATGATTTACTCACATGAGAGCCAAGGGACTGAGGTCAAAGGTGTGCAACATACCTTTATCCCTCGCGTTGCATAGGATTAGATGGCTCAGGAACTACTCGATTCTGTGCTAACACGGCGGTGGTGTTCGGAGGAATTGGGGTCGATCGGGAATCAATTTGCTTGCTCTAGGATGTGACGGGTTAGGACTTGGTTGCAGGGTACCCGCAGTTCAGCACCTGGAATCTCCAGTCCAAATGCAGTTGGATTCGGCATTGTATTCGGCATTTGGTCTTGGCGCAGTTTCTGAACGCGGAGTGCGGCGTAGAGACTTCCCACACCCAATAAGCAATACAGTCAAATCCTGAGGAAGGACTCGGATCTCGTACGTAATTTATCTTATATAATTATGGAGAAATTTTCATTCTTATTGTGGACACATAGTGATTCAAAGCGCTTATGGGAATTGAGATATATAGTATATTTTGTGTAGCGAAGGAAAATAGGGAATGTTTAAAATACTGCTGCCACGGATCCCTTAGCCCCAAGGATCCCCTTTTTATGGGGAAGTGGTAGTGTGTAAGATAAATCGCATACATTTGTCATTTTTTGAGTCTAGGAGACATATTTGTGACGAAAAATGCAAAAATTGCTGTAATTATAGTAGTATCCCTAGGGATTTCCGTTTAAAAAATGCTGTCTACTATTGAAGAATTGAAATTTGTTAGCTTACTTCAGTACGCCATCTTCAAAAATGCTGCCTGACTATTTCTTTTAATATTTATTTGACAATAGGCATTTTCCACGGGATGGCAAAATGTTTCCCTCGAGAAAAATTATTTGTAATGGAAATTGCTCCAGGGAAGCTCATTTTTGAGTTTCTAGTCGAGAAGGTTCTGGATGCAGCTATTTTCTCGGAATGGAACTAGGTTCTTCCATTTTCTCCACTCCTCGCGCACTCTTTGAGAACTTGCCTTGGGTCTGAAGTATCAGTTCTCGTGGGCCTGAAAGTTTTCATAGTTTAAAGATTAAGGCGAATCACATTATCATCCATTCTAAATTATTTTTGCCAACACTTAAACAATATTTCAGCAATTGTATCCACGGGCAACTCTTTCTAGTCAGTACTGAGAATATATAACTAGTAGCACACCGAAATTCTTCATGATCTATCGTTTCTGAGCCATCTGGGTTCAGAATGATACTGTTTTTCTTTTACTATCATTGTAAGATTCTCATAGGTGAGAAACAAGGGCATAAAATGTCAGCTAGTCATGATCATTTTAAAAATAAATGGTTATATTACGCTATTTATTTTGACTTTAGAAAGAATTTAATATCTAAGATAGAGGTAGCCTCAGAAATAATAGGAGATTAAGTAGAGCATTTTGAAACCATGGTATTAACTATAGAGTATACGCACAGCGTTACTATCCGAGCATTGCACTAGCATTTCAATTTGGATCTCACATCATTACGCATGTAATACACATGCATCGCAATTTGAGCCTCATTTACAATCACCATGCATAAAGTGATCACCAGTACTTAGGTCCAATGAAAACGCTTGCATTTTTATGGGAAATATGGGTCAGAATATGATTAAATATATCATCAACACGATACTATAATCACATCAAAGACTATAAATATGCAAAAAGGCAAATCATCAAGGAACAGAAAAAGTAAGCACAAACACCGTCTTCGCATCTTGGAGTGAACCTTTTAAAGCCAAAATACGATAGTCTAAAAACACGAGGAAAGGGAAGGGAAAATATGCTATGGATAAACCCCTTCCTGTGACTACAGAAAAATTTCCATAGCAACTAATAATGTTTACCTGTACATATTTTTCATGCTTGACGAAGCATTAACCTGCCAGTACAGGAAATCCTGTGAAACCCTTTATATCATTATAACGCCCTTGAGGCTAAGTCAAACAGAGTGAATATATGGGAGCAGATCCCAAGGTGTAGCTCAAAGGATTAATATACTTCGGGGAAAATCGAACCGAGGAGATTATTAAGGGATGAAACATGATCCTAATTAGGGAGATGGGAGAAGATCACTGTGATTGGATGCTGGGAGGTCTCATGTAGAAGTTAAATTGTTGACAAAAACACTTAATAGCCCGTTAAAATTAGCCCAAAAAAAATGGATACCCTTGCATAATTCCCAACAAGCTAAAAAGCATGCACATTAAGGATACCATTCTAATGAAATCCTGAAAAGTCCCCATCGATCCCGTGTATACAAAAAATTTAGTTCGAGGTTGGTAAATATGTTTCCTTGCTTCTCCCGCGCTAGTAGGGTAACCGTAAGGCACATGTGTGCATTAAAAATCAAGCAGTGACTGACTTTTGTCAATATTAAACAGATTTTCCTATTTTAAAGATGGGCAACATACGCATGCACATCACTAATGAGAAAGGTTAAATAAAATTTTAATGATAAAATTTAACGAAAAAATTAAACGAAAGACTTGGGTTGTAAACCCTTAGTCACACAAGATTTTCAATTACCCAACGACTAGATTCTTGATAGCGATTCATTACATTGACGTAGAATAGGGAATTGGAACTAGATAGTTAGTCCCTTACGCTTTCATTCCTATAAAAATAGTCATTGAAGCTCAAAATTGTGTTAAATAGTAAGTTTTAAACGTATGTAACTACAACAATTGGGCAACTATAGTGCGAGTTTTAGTCAACATTTTTTTGCCTGCACCCGCTTACCTATGTTGTTCAATAATCCACAACAATTTCGCCAGGTGTCCCGATGGTGTCCTCAGGTAAAGAATAGCAAGTAGATCGTGGTACTCTCTTATATAGGGAATTTTTTTTCAGCAACATATGCGGAAGCAACCAGAAAATGTTGAAGTCATCCATTCATTGCCGCATAAACCTGCGAAAAAAACATTACTTCACTTTCCATTGATAACGGGTTTGCTCCTGTTTTCACAGGTCGACCTTCCCCAAGGCAGCGGGGGCGGCGGAGGGCTGTTCTCTTGCGGAGGAGACGAGGGAGGCGAGGATGGCCTGCTGGGCAGACGGCGGGGCATGATCCCACTCGTCAAGGGAAGCAAAAAGTCCGAGGTGCCCGTGTACTCCAAGGAGGACATCCGGGAGCAGTACTGCATCACGCAGCGGCAGCTAAACGTGCTGGACAGGGGCCCCCGGAGTCTGTTCGGGGGCGGGGGTCCGGCGGGTGGCGGGCCCTTCGGGGGCGGCGGTGGTGGTGGAGGTGGGGGCCTTTTCGGCTGCCTCTCTAACTACCAGGTGCGATGCGTATGTGTCAACTTTCATTTCACTCTCATTTGTCATTTTCTTTCTTTTTTCATTCATTCTCTACTTCTTCTCGCATTGTCACCTTTCCTTTGTTCATTCTTGCATCGTCCCTAGTGATCTGCGTCGCCAAATTGTGTAGCTAAGGCTGCCCCATTATATCAGTTCCAATGGAAAAGTCGCTGTGCCATTGGTAAAATAATTTTCAAGAAATCAAATTAGCTGTTATTTGGCAAGAACCACTGTTAGATTTTTTCAGTTGCTAATAAAATGTGGTCATCTGTCACCTAATGCGAGAAAATCTAATCGTTAAGTACATTCCGGGTTTTTAAATAATATTTTTAAATGACCAACTTGGTAAAGTAAACCATTCTTTCTAAGACGACTCAGGAGCTCGAGTCTCTCTTGTCTATTTCTACACCCTAGCTCTCAAGTCTAGAGACTAGAGTATAGAGATTTGAGAGCTAGAATTCTATAGTAGAGGTTACAAATTTTTTTTTGTAATGTTATAAAACCCATTGCCTTAGGCCTGACTTTTCTTGCTACTTGGTCTGAGACACTAGCTTACATTCAATAACACATTTGTATTTTACTGCCATATCGCAGATAAATTACATTTAAGTAGGAAAAGAAAATTTATATTTCCTAAATAAAATTATTCTATGGTTCCGTAAAAGCGTGTAAAAGCTATAACTAGGTTCTAGCAAACGATAAAATATTTAGAAAATGAGAAAGGATGATTCACGTCCATTGAAATTGGTTCCGTTGAGAGCTAGACAAGTTTATTTACGAAAATCGGTTTATCATAACAGTTTGTACGTGTGGCTTTCCAAATAATCTGATATTTTCATTTTTTGACGAGTCCTGATTACCATGCCAAAATATTTAGGCCCTCATTTAAGCGTCTCAAAAAAGTGTGAGTAAATAAATGCTGAAGAGTAGTTCCTTCATATTTTTCCTTTTATCCTTGAAGAATGACTACATATATTAGCCATTAATTCCCCGCCGAGCCTAAGTTAGCGACACTCAAATTTAAATGTAATATTTACTCAATTTTATAAATTTTAAAATCGTATCGTGGTAATCAAAGATGTACATGTATTTTTACGCACATTTTTTATCGCTCCAGACTTTCAATCCCAGCGTATGAGAGATATTTTTGCCAATTTTACTTGGATAAAAGCACTGAATAGCGGTTTATTCATGTTATCCTGTTCATAACTTTCTTTCTAGGGCTTGTATATTTCATATACTGATAACTACAGGCATAACCTTCCGTCGGGCGTAACGGATCTGATAGACACATCGCGAGTTTTTTTTCACTTCTCAGGGACACTAGGTGGCATACACCCTTAACGGTTATAGTAGCTTTTTGTTATGACACGCACTATGCAGACCTAAACTTTTCTTTAAAATTTATGCCGACAGAACAGGGTTGGATTATTCAGCATTAGCAAAATTATGCAGAATAAAGCAAAACAAAAGCATTAGTAGATAAATAAGATAGAAAAATAAAAAACACTGATCTTATAGAATTCACAGGCTAAAATGCATTACACATTATGATACTTAATAGCCTAAGGGGCACGTTTAATCGCACCTTGCTGCGTCGGTCTGGGGCCGTATGACGGCTTGTGAAGGAGTATTTGCATAGTACCAAAGACATCATGTATGTGTTCGACTACACTTGTAATGGTGATATAAACTTTAAAGGTGAACCACTGAGCCATGCTAAGAGTTAAAAATGTTTTTTTTTCACATCTGTGCCTGTCAGGCACATTGCGCCTGGTCTCAGTAATTCCAGTATTGCGCCTGTCGAAAGGTTAACTATGTGAACTATTTCAATTGTGGAAAATAAAAGAGTAACACGTTGTTAGTTTCACTTTTATGTACTTTTATAATACATCAACTTACAATACATACATTCAAGCATATAATCAATTTATTACATTATCGTGGATTCCCTTGAAAAAAGCGACAAGCATCGGTTGGGGCACGCGGGGACCACCCTTTAAATCGGTGCGGCGACATAGACCAAAAAGTTTTTTGAAACTAACTTGACGCGAAAGTTTAAACGAAAAAAAGTTTTATTCCTTTATTTTCCATTGGTCTATTTCATTTCCTATCAACGAGCGTGAACGTGAATCAGTGAAAGCGTGAACGTGATGCCACCCGTCACAGGGTGGCAATCGAGTTAATTTCCCCGAGGACTTCAGGCTCAGAGCGCATGCAAGTAAATAATTTAAAGCCGAATCGTGTAGGAGGGACCATAACAAGAGCTCAGCCATCCGTTGATTTGATCGAATTTATACGTACACGTAATTAAGTGCAGTTATTTAATTTTGATGCAAACCCAACGCCAACAGCGTCCCTACCCAATGGACTGGATATCGCTGTAAATGACTTCGTGCACTGCTTCCCTTGTCTCTCTTTTATTCGCGTTGGCCAATACAATGCGGTATTTTTATGCATTTAATAGTGATCGGATATTCGCAGTGCAAATTTCTATTTGTGTGTATGAAAACATGGAGTTTATTCACCTAAACTAATGCTTACCATTTCGTTATGCTCAAAGCGATGAACTGCCGCGCCTTTTTTTTAATTATCCAAACATCTGCTGAAATGAATCTGAGTACAATTGACGATTGATTTTGTACCGTGTACGAGGGAACTCCATATGAAGGGACATCATGATTAACCCTATGGCTTTGTTTAATGTACATTTTCCATTGAAATAGCTAAAATTTAAATGAAAAATAGCCTATATTCATTAATTACTTTTGAGTGTTTCCATTTAGATCTTCAAAAACCTGTCAGTCATAGGCGGATCCAGGGGGCACGGGGGCACGTGTTGACCCCCCAGACCCTTTAAAATATGCTAGATTTTTAACACGGTCTCATTATCATTTCGTTCGTTTTGTATAACAAGGTATCCTTGTGCCCCCCCCTGAACAAAATCCTGGATACGGCCTTGCTTGTGCCCCTCCCAGAAAGAAGTCCTGGATCCGCCCCTGCTGTCAGTCATACAAATTGATGTAGTACCTACATGGCTCTTTGGTAGATTTCATTTATGAGCTCATTTGATTACGTGCAATTTGCAACAAGGCGAAAAATGGAAATTATTGAAGCTTTCATCTTTTAGGTGTGATTTAAATGACAAGCAGCCTTAGCTATATTTGGCAGGGATTATTCTTTCTCATTATCTCTCAGCCGATGCACGCTTATCTTTCGTTCATCTCCACTTTTCATTTTAACCTTCTGGATCAATTTATTTGGTAATTCTTATACTTTTCAACAGGCAATGTAGGTAGTAGAAGTAAAATATACTGTAACTCAGTGATGGCTAATTGCTGCAATATAATTTCTTACCAATTCCGCCTTTGGCTTCATATTTTTAAAATTTTTCTACAACATATATAGTTTTCCTATTGCTTATAATAAGCCTGTTTAATAGGTTTCGTAGCCGTAACCATTTTTTATGTATTCTTTTATTGCAAAAATTATTGTAGCTAGCACTACTTTTTAGTATGACCTAAATCTAGAGTAGATAACGTTATTCCTATTTTTCTTATTAGGTATTTGTAGTTAATTTAAATTCATTCCAAGAATTTTTCGATCGCAGTGATTTCTTGAATCGCCACGCTATCTGTGTCCGGACATTTTCTTTTCCTCCTGACGCAGCCTAAAAATGGGTATCGACAAAAGTATGCTCCAGCTTAAATAAAAGTTATGAAAATGAGTTCTTCAAAATCCATAGCTTTGCATCTCTAGGATGTTTTGATAATTCTTGCAATTTTTTAAACGTTGATTTCTGCCAGTTATTGAAAACGACGCGTGGTAACATCTTGAACATCGTAGTAAATGGAATGCCCCTAATTTTCTTCAATTTCTTGGTCTGATAGGATTAATGCAAAAAAATGGCTAATGAGGTGCACTTTGATTCAATTAGAATATCACTGCAACTCCGCTGTTTGAACGTTAGGTGCACCTGATTTTTCCATTTCTACCTTTGAATTTCGAACGAACCAGCGATTCGTTGTCGGACGTGATTATTCTCGCATATTTTCCTTCTCTTAAAGCATCAAGATTTTAATTTCTTGTATTTGCTCACGTTTTTCCGTCTAAAATCCAATTAAATTTAAAGCAGTCTGGAATCAGTGTTTAAAATTGGAAATACGATCTATTTTTACACTGAAAAGTAATTGTATCTAATCCCTTAGGTTAAGCGTTTCCCATTCATCAAACTGGGTAATACATGGTTGTAACAGATGTTCAATGTAGAATTTCTTCCAATAATTCTATCTAATGTAACTGTTTCTAATCTATGTGGAGGCTATGTTGGCATGGCATGACGCACAACTGCTCATTAATTAGCCTAGTTAAACTACAAGAGCGTGCATGGAGCATACGGTTAGTCAGTTAATTTCTTTAACTCCGCTTTAGAGAAATTAAAGATCGCATTTAATATTTTTAGTAGTTTCTCTCGTACAATTTTTATAAATTCCATAGTTTACGGTGAGAAAAAGTGCTTTATTAGCTGCAAGCATTTTTTTATTCTCAGTACGTGTGTAATTTACTTCTCTCCCCTTGAAATTTTATACAACTTAATCGAATTATAAATAAGTTAAAGAAACTAGACCAGGAAAGAGAGACGTTTTCCTATATTAGGGACTTAAATTTTGTCACCGCTGTACGTTTGACACATGTAAATACACTTTATAACTTTTCTATATTGTATACCAAAACTAAGTAACACCCTTTTAGATCGACGATAACTTTCTTGTTGCTCAAAAAGACTATATTATAGCTACAGTTTCATTATCTAAACCTTGCTACCTCACGATTTGATGCTAGAAATTTTGTAAGTCCCATTAATACTACGGACTCCCTGCTTTTTTGTTTGTCTTAACAAAGTCATTAGTTTTTTTCTCTCTTCATTCTTTTCGGGTCATTCATCAGCATCTGATTCGCCACCATCAGATCACTTCCCAAAAAGTTATATTTTGCGTGAATGTGCAATGGGGAAAAGGGTATGTGAAAGGTTCTTAAACTGTATTTTCAGGATATTTTACGGTTCTGTTACGATAAATTAACCCAATAGTATTTAATGATATCTATATTCGTGCTTTCTTTTTCACAATTTCCTTTCAAAGTTAGGTATTAATATATTTTGAATACATGCATATACTATCCTACCTTATTGAAAGTTAATCATTATTGACGACCTTTCATTTCTCTGTTTTGAATACCGATTTTATTAATAAACTGTGGCTAATGTATTGTTCCTTAGGAATGGTGTTCCACTTGTAACCAGGGAAGGATATCTCATGTTCGCATATGTTTCCTCATTGTGAAAATTCACAATAGCTTCTTTAAATGAAGTAATGATTAACAATTGAATACTTTTGAATTATCAAATGCTTGAGTTTGTGTTGAAAATAAAGCTGCATATGAGAATATATAGGCATCTCTATGAATGCGTGGTTTTTTCAGCAGATTTCATTTTTTACAGCGGGAATTGATTGTGCTTGGAAAAAATAATTTGATTTTTTGGCACCGTGCTCCTTTTTCATGAGTATATTAATTATTATATTGGATGTTTATATGGAGCTGCTTCATTAATTTGGTGAGGATTTTCATGAACCAACGTGCAATGTAGTAACCGCGTATTTTTCCATTAATTTTCTCCCAAATATTTCTATCCTTGATTGCGGTCTATACCACGGATAAACGGTTCGATTAAGGGTAGCAAGAACTTGTTGACATTAACAGTTTTTTATTATTTTTAGCTGATTTTGCCTTTCTGTGTGAATTTTGGCATAGTATAAAGTGATGCATTTTCATTAATACTGCCTAATTAACAAAAGCTGAAGGAAAATATTTGACCGTTTTATTTTTTTGCACGAGGAAAAAAGCTAGCATCTATAGTTTCAGTGCAGAAACAATGTACTTTCGCTGAGTTAGTCAAGCTATACGCATGTGTATTAGGGCATTATCCTGCTTATACTACGTAAACAATAGTCATAATCTCGATCGTGCTCTTCAACTAACAGGATACAATACCATTTCCCGCAGACATAACTATGACGAGGCTCATCTATTGAGACCAAATTGATGGGTTGATAAGGAGCGAACACAATTAATTCCTGTCGCGCTGGTGTAATAAGGCAAAATAATGCATTGCACGGAATCGCTTGATACGAGCAGAAGCTAATTCATTTGGCTGAGTCCCCTCCCACGCTGTACAGATGATAAAGGGATTCCTATCCGCGGCAAATCACCAATTAGATGACTTCCCATTCAGATGGAGTGCATGGACACATGAGCTGCTGCGAGCTGGATCCCAAAGGATACACCGCACAAAATGGGGAATCCATGGTATCTCTCGAGGATGCTCGTTATCCACCTGAAATCATTGAATGACCTGAATTAAATTTTTCTCCGACGTCACATCCTTAAATGTTTTTTGATTCCGCGATATTTTTTTTAATATTAAAAGAGAGGCAGTTTAACACAGCTTTACTGCTGGATTTCTTGCACTATACTCACCTCATTATTATTATCGGTGGTTGAAACTGTGGCTCCATTTATAATAAAATAATATTTCTTAAGATTAAAAAATAATCACTGATTTTAGTAATGCCTCTATCATAAAAAATAGATTTAGCTACGACTGAGTTGGCAGACACAAGAAAACTGATATTGTATGGTAAACGTATGAATATTTGAATATATTTCTTTTTATTTGTCGCCTTAAAAAGAGATGTCTCTTAATCAATAATAACCTACTCATTCGTTTTAATTCTCACAACCCTGAGGATTAAGCAGGAATTCCAGGGGTATAATAAATACAGCCGATACCTAATAACCTCATATTTAGGTGGATATTACCTCAGTGCTGACGAATGATAATCTAAACAATTATTTAAGGTAATGGAGCGCGTCCTTTTAAGTCATTTTGGAACTCATATCTGAGGTTTACGATATGGATTACCAGAGCATAAAATTTTCCTAAGGACAAGATTTTTCGGCATTAACACCATAATTGTATATTTATCAGATATTTAAGTTTTTCGGTGCCATCTATGTTACGGAATTTGAATAAATTCCCTAAACCCGGTGACATTTGATATGATTTCGAGTTTTTTAGGGAAGTTTAATAAAATTCACTATTCTAATGAGAGGCAAAGTTGAAATGAAATATTTCCAAAATTAATCTATAAATAACCAGAAACCCTTATCGGGAATTATTCTGCACTATTATTGCAATGACATTGATTACAACACTGTAATATACTGACATCAATCGCAGATAGGTATTCATATCAAGTATCCTGAAACATGCTGAAAGGACCGTTCTCGTCTCTTAAGCAGTTAAAATTACACTTGAAAACTATGATTTTTCCACAAAACCGAAAGAATACGCCGTGTCATAATCAAACCAAAAATAAAACGGTGAACAAGCCCATAAGGAAGAATGCCTTTGTCTCTTTACTGCCTATTTCTTATTTTCTTTCTCGCCAACGCTTTTCTCTCGCCCCAAATTCAACGTCCAGGAGAGTACGTGCCACAGAAGTTCCTTGCTGTCGGTGTGTCTGAGAGGCGAGGAGCCTCCGAACGAAGAGTACATGCCAGAGTCCGGGGTCTTCAGGAGGAAGAGGAAAGGAATCGGTAAGGATAATAGCCATTACCTATTTCCTATACTGAGACAGTGCGCACCAGTCTCCTCACTCACGACCAACTAGATCTTCAAAAGCACACCCTCACACATCACTCACCCATTTCTGTTTCGCATCCATTTTCTTATCGTTTGATTTTATTTTTCACATGCCCTTGTGGTGGGGTAGGCGAGTTATTATTGTCCATGGATTCTGACTGGAAGGTCCCGGGCTCAAGTTCTGGGTGAAACATTTGGGTACCCCGAACATAAATCTTCGATGTGAGAGGACTTCCAGGGGAAGGAATCACCCCTCTGAGGTAGGAGCACTTACTCGTTGATGGCTCTGTCTGGGTCGAGCTCTACTCTCACGTATTCCAACAAAAAATTCTTCTTTATTGAGGCTTTCGTGGTGCATGGTTGATAAAAATAAACTTTTTCGAGTCTTACCGCGTGGTCCAGGTTATATCCTGACGCTCAGTGGCCCCTGCTGGACGCATTTCAGCGGTGATTCGGTTACTTCCGGTGTTAGTCTTTAGACTAGTTCCGGTGGTGTTGTGTTTTGAAATATATACTCTTCGTAGAGGCTAGAAGAGTATATATTTCAACCCTTTTAACGCTTCTTACTTCTAACTCCTCAACTCCTAACTTCTCTAACTTCTACGAAGGGTATATATTTCAACCCAAACCGGAAGCAACGCCATCACCACTGAAGAAGCGACCAGCAGGGGTAGTAAGTCATCATGATATAACCTGAAATACGTGGCAAGACCCGAAAAAGTTTATTTTTTTCAAACCTGAAGGCATTGAGAAATTATTCTCTGGTGGGTGAAGTTACAATTTAGGTTCAAGATCGTCTAGTGACAGTTTTACTGTCCGCAGTTGCATATTTTATCGAAATTGGGAGTTGAAAGCTGCGTCTCATTACGTTGATAAGAGTGTTTTCTTCTGGAGGCGTTCTCAGGTTAAATTTTGCGCGGTATCTGTAGTATCAGAGAAATACTTAATTTGGAACTGTTTCTTGAAACTTCTCAATATAAATGAATTTGGCATTAATTTACCAGATTGTAATTTAGTCATGTTATGGTAGGAAATTATTTATTCAGGACACCTAATATTATTTAGTTTTAATCAAAAAATTTATATTGATAAATCTATTCATTCCGCTATTGAATGCCTTTAATTTCACTCAATTACTCAGCTTCAATGAATTTATAGATGCTCGATGTAGTGAATTAAAAGCCTGATAATTTCCCATCGATGTCATAGTTTCTTACCGTAGGTTATGTTTCAGTCAATTTTTAAATCGCTAAATGTATTAGGCATTCCTATCAATTTTATCAATCATAGTTCGTAATGAATGCGGAAAAACTTTGATCCGCATTTGAAAATAATTGGCTCATTATTTTTTGCCAGATTTTTTCCCTATTTTTCCGTTTTGGGGGCATAAAGAAGGATACTAATACATAAACAGATATAATTTAAGGGTGGAGGTACGTATAGGAGTTGCAAGTAAAAATTCCAGACCAAATACATGTACAACGCGTATCGGGTTGACAATAGTTTGTGTCCATGGATGAGAATAAGACAGCTAACCAAGCTATTTCCGGCAAAGCTAATAAGCCTAATATATTTTACCCAAAAAAATGAATTTTTAAATAGATCGATAGAATTGAATGAATACATTTCAAATCAGTTGTGCCTAAGTAGCCATTTTTTTATTTCAGCTCATTTCATTTTTAAATATAGGAAACGATTATAACTTACAACGTTATTCGATTACCTATCCTGAGTTATGTGTTCTGAGTTCATCGATTTATCCTCTCAAACTTTTACACTGTTTTTAAATCAGTGCCAAATAACTGAATTGAATATTTAATTTCAATTCACTTCTTTTCTTCAAATTTGTGCTTCATTTGATGATGATGGATTGATAACACCCATGCGTGACAAAGCGTATACTATCTTTTCCATAAAATTCTCTGATTTCTTATGTTAAAAAAAGGAAAGAAGCAGTAGATTACTTAGGTTTCTCATTAATCCAGAAATATACTTTTTGTAATATTCATAATCAACTCAGATTAGCAACGAGCAAATTAAATCATAATTAAATTATTTTTTAATCAAGCTCAGTTTCATATGCATTGGATGATAGCTCAGTAGCGATTTTGGGCTAGATATCGATATTTTTTTACTCTTTACTGAAGCAGTTGATTCAGAGATATTACAAGTATTTTATGGTTCCTCTCCGGTTTATAGTAGTAAAAAAGTGATCTTAACAAGGATATTTTATGGTTTTTATCTTTATGAGACGTTTAATACTGTCAGTTATGACTTTTTGTCTTTCCTTCCCAATCCAGGTCCGGAGAAAGCTAATTTAAATCTCATGCCCTAAAACAGCGTAAACTTGTTAATATACGGCTTTATGAGGTACCTAAGGCTATTTTAAATCAAATAAAAATTTTAATAATAAAATCTCCTTCCAGAAGGCAGAGGGAAAATAAAGTTGCAACTTTTAAATTGACGACTCATACATAATCCAAATAATGAAATAAATGCTTAAAACTTTATTTCCCGGGAAATCTCAAACTGCATTACCAAGGGCCATTTTTTCTAAGGCATAATTTTTACCAATTCAGTTTCAATTAAGACTATCACTCTTTTGGATAAGGTATCTTTTTTTCAGTTCTAATAAAATAAGCTAAATTAATACGTAAAGTTGATATTTTTTAGAATTGAGTAAATTCGTGACGTGATCAACAATTTCCGATGTTGTTTTATATCACTATGTCGATGCGATCACAATTTCTCAACCCAGCAGCCTCAGTTTTCCCAAAATAAAATCGGTATTTTGTCCTCGAATATTTGTAAAATATTAGAAGAGCAAGAGTAAAAAGGATGATACGATACCTTATCAAAACTTGAAAGTGAAAAAAATTTTATGGCCCATCTCATGTGTTTAAAAATATTTTATGTTGGGAATATAAATGCCCAGTATCACGTCCCACAAAAGTCACGAAGACAAGTATGATGGAAGCTGCTGGAAATTTCTATAATGTTCGAGGATAAATTTCATTTGAACTTCCAATACAGGATCGTGGAGAATAGACGAACCAGCAAGGAACTTAAGGAAACAACCCAATAAATGAATGGAGGAACGATGGATATCCAAACTTAAATTATATTACTTTGAAAATACTGACACTTAAGCATGTATTGAATACAATTTTAATAAAAATAAGTAATAATAGAGAATTCGGATGAATTTCTTCAATTATTACCTCAAACAAGATATGTCGGTGAAAAAATACCTAACAATGTTGAAGACTTCATAATTATGGAGATATAATAGCCTAACCAAGAGTTGAAAATGGGCGAAGATGGTAATGATGACTCTATACGATCCATATTCAAAAGTTTAACTCAGATACTTCGCTGGGACCTACAATTCTCCCTGAAGATCTGCAAAATTTGGCCCACATTGAAGTTTCTTCCTATCTTTTTTTCGCACGCCAAGTGGGGCGTTCCAACTTTCTGAGAATTAGTCCAGATGTGAATGCATAAAATAGACTTTGAGGGACTTAGTGCAACCTAAAGCTTTCTTATGCATTTAACATCTGGTCTGCTACTTCTTTGTAGTTGGCGGATCGGTCTCTCAACTTGTTCTTAGTCACCACCTTCTGTGAAAAGTTCGACGCTGATACAATTTCTCCTCGTCAGTACTCTCATGTCCTCTGTCATTGGACCTCAGACCTTATCTCTCTGGTATCTTGGCCTAAAATACTAAAATGTCAATCAAATATATACATAAATAGCTAATGGATATGCCTGTAATCATGTATTACGTTGAATATGGGGCATTATGATCAATTTATCCATCGAAGTCATACCAAAATCTTTCATCTTTATTGATGATCAGATTTATTATTGAGAAGTTAAAAAGAAGATCTGGAAGGTTTTTTTTCAACAATGAGAGTGGAATACATAGTCACCGAGGATATTTATTTAAATTATCATTTACATCATTTGAAAAAAATACTGAAAATAAATATAAAATTATACACATGTTTTCGGCAACATAGTCATTAAATCAATCGTCCTCATTTACTGTCCAAGATTACAACTTTCCCCAGGTTTTGGATACAAACGCAATACTTTTCTAAAAGTTCTGAATTCTTTTTCTCACCTACTAGGGTAATTACTTTGAAAATGTATTTTTAAGAACCTGTAAGGATTATTAGTGTCTACCAATTTCTCTGTTTTGCACGATAAATATTACATTATCTTTTTTTATTGCGGGCATTATTTTCGCAAATACGACAAGAAAAATATTATCTCAGCTTAAGCTGTTAATCACTCGTAATTTACGTTTAGGAAACTCCCACCTTTAATAGCCACTGTTTAATGGCATCTTTCGCGTAGCATAGGTTAGTTAACAGAGTTTATTGAGTGTCAGTTATGCTCTTAAAATATCTAGTCGATGGGCAGTGGTTCTTAAACTTTTAATCGATGAAGGAGAGGAAATCTACTTGTCCTTGAGTTTGATGTAACGTATTATATCTATGGAGATGGTAGGTGAAGCCTAATCTGTATCGTTGTTACTTGTTGTAGCATTAGGACATTATTGTGATTAAGTCCTCTAAGGTCACGTTCCTTCGCTTTTCTTTTTATAATCATTAGAACTCTGAATCTATATGTTTGTAATAAGTGGATACGGTAAGATGAAAATCCCCCCCCTCCGCGCAATCTCTGAGAATTCCCAGAATTTCTTAGAGGGTCTTTGCCTTCATATCATCGTCCGACCTGGCCAACTTGGTCAAAGTCATAGTGTGAAATCGAGCAAATTCACTGCATAAATGTCAGGAAAAATTATTTTTGGGGGATAAGTTGCAGATGATAATTAATTCACCTGTCCTTTAAGTGTAAATGCATATTCAGCACCCACCAGAGAAATGACGAGCTATGTATGTCGACGTACAGACTCCTTAAAACCACCGATCGGGCACCTTGATTCAATATTTGGCTCGGCGTTTGGGATATTCCTTTTTTATTATTGCGGTGAAAAGTGGAAAAGATCCAAGCACGTTTTATTTCTTTTTAATACCAATACGAGAAGACGGAGCGGAGGAAAGGTCTTGGAAGAAAAAATGTTCACAATTGACTGGCTAGAAAAGGGAGGGTTTAGAGGGTAGTTTAACGAGTCCATTCACGGCTTTTCAGTCACCCGCCCATCCAGCACCGCCAAAAAAATCATCTTCTCTTTCTTTAGAGATCACCAAAACCCTATCTCTCTCTCACTGTAGTCGCGCCAGCAAATTTTAGAAAAGAACAGGAAAAGAGCAAAATCATCTTTGAAGCCGTACACCGCTCCGAGCCCTCGTTTGCTAATACGAACTGTCCCCCTTCTTCGCAACTTCATGCAGTCCTACGACTTGTCATATCAGGCGACGGCTGGGGGAACGGCAGCAACACCAGGGACCTGGCGCCGGCGCCGAGGTGGCGCTACCCGCACCACGAGCGGTTCTACGGGGCTCCGGGCCCGCCTTCGGGGACGCCGGACTCGGAGGGCTACCACTCCGGGGGTCGGATGATGAGCGGGCGGCGGCCGAGGTCCTTCTGCGCGGCTGCGGACCCTAAGAGATTCACCTGGCTGTCCGAAGACGAGGAGGGAACACCAAGAATGGTGAGTATTCATTTGATTTCTGGTAGATTTCTCCAAAACCATAAAATTGGATGAAAGATATTTAATTTCTTTAATGGCAAATGGCACAAATCCCCGCTGTAACTTCAGACGATTGTTTTTTTCAAGTCCTCTTAATTTCATTCAATATACAGTTTCTTTTCGTCACAGTACTTTAAGTAGCTTTCCCTTTCTTTCGCCCTTTTTCGAACTGCAGAGTCCCTCAACAATTCCTCCCATCCATCAACTTCCCCCTAAAAATATCAACTTCAGTGTTTAAATATCAAACGTTACAGCGCATTGGTTTACAAAGCTGGACAGCCGGATGGACCAACAAATATATCAGCTTTGTTTTCAGTTTTTCCCAGAGGAATGATGTATAATTAAATCTCCATACTCCCCCGAAAGCCTCCTTAGTAGGCTTGTGACCGGAGGTGTTAAGGTACCATAATCTTATCTATAGTTGAAAAAATAAGTACGTAAATTCAAGCTCGCTGTCAGTGACTTTAATTCCTAGGTTCAACCATGCATATTTGAAGTCCATTTCCCGGGTTCAAATGATTTTTTTTGCCAATCCTCTCGGCAAAGTATCTCTCATTTTCATCGTTTATATCTGACCGAGAAATAAAGTTCATTCCATTGCAACCTTCTTCTGTTTTTTCACCTGTTCATTCCACGTAGTTGGTTATTTCTGTAAAGAGTTAGCAAGAGAAACTATTGACAGAAAAAGTAAAAAACGCTCTTTCAATGTATTTATACACAAAGATATGATTTCAGTTGATGAAAACCTAACTTCATATATTCTGTGGTGGACCCAATGGTGCTTGAAGGAGCCTCGGCTGATTCATTATAATGGAACGTCATACCTTCATTTTCTGATGTACTTAACTCCATGGTCTCGTAAATCTCAGCCTCCTTACTCAAAGTTCCCACCATCACTCCCGATCCACTTAGAATTTCTCTCAATATATATGTATTGCTTGTTTATTACTCTCTTCGCTATTCAATAGGTGTGTATAAAACCAATGGACATTTTCAAGTGCCTCCAGTAAGGAGCCTACATACAAATGAAAAGCTCAAACCGTAGGAGACTATCTAAGATTTTGCGATGTTGTATGATCAGGTAAAATAACTGCTGTTCTTAAAACCCTTACAGCATAGAAAGATATTTTACCGTGAATCGGATCGTCTTTGGGTGCCTCTAAAAGCATCCGGGTTATGTGTGAACGTTGATGGCTCAATTTGGCTAAAATATGCTGCGCTAAATGCATGATAATGTATGTGCTTGATCTCGTTTGAGAGTGATCTTATTTTTTGGCTAATTATAATTATCTATGCATCTTGTATGTGAATGACGAATTTTGATTCTCTAATATTTTTTCAAACCGACGGTGAAGGTATAGAAATTCTTATGTACATATTCAAGTATGTTTAAGTGTTGCACTTTAAATGAATCTTATAGTAGATTTACCAAGGATCTAGTAAACTTTATCTGTTTCCTCTCGTACTTAAAAGAAATTTTCTGTAAAGTTTTAATTTCCTGTAACTGTTTATGAAGGTTTGACAGCCCTTTCAGCTGAATATGAATTCAAACTTACAATGAGATAAGCGAAAAATACTGTTTTAGCCACTGAGTATTTTCGACAAAAATATTATCCCTTTAATCGGTGTGTATCCCCCGAGAAACGCCTTGCCTTGAACTTTGCATTTCATTATTTTATCTTTCCTCTGAGCGAGTTTTGATCACGTGCTCAGAATTCTGAACCCTGTTCAAAACTATCGTCCTCCACCCGGAATTCGTCCAAAGTAGATCAGGAAAAGCGTGCACTCAGTGTCTTTCCTGTGTCCCACTTTTAAAAGACGACCCATTTACATTTAAAAAAAACCGCCTTTGCTTTTAAAACCTTAATTTTCTAGCCCAAATCTCTCTTCTTCGATATTTCTTCTGCTCCCTCCACTTCGACTCAGAAAGGCCTGCTCTTAAAGGAAAGCCGATTCACTGGATTGCATAAAGGACTCTCAGAACTGCAGAGTTCCTCAAAAATAAAAAAGGAACCCTCGCTCGAACGGTCTTAATTTCCTTTTAGGAAAAGCCCTCTTCGACTTTTATTCTAGAGATCTTTACGTGTGTCTTTTTTGGGACGTGGTAACAGCAGTAGTGCTTACGGACTTGGTAACTCTATTAGCGCTGCGAAGAGGGATTGTGGACTCCTCGGATCGTCGGGACATTAGTGCTTTTTAATGAATTATTTAAAATTTTTATGAAGGAGGAGTACTTAAAGAGTTTGTGTAAAATATTAAACGTTTATATCTGAGGCGATAGGCTTTTGGTGGCGCCTGAGTAAATATCCTTGGTTTGGCTAAGAGTTCTTTTTAGATTTATTTAGGTATTGAAATGATGTTCTTCGCCCGTAATTAGGTGAAAGACATCACGCATATATCCATACTGAACTACTTCTCAATCCATCACTGTTTTAAACTTTTAAACGATGTAAAACACGATAAATTTGATACCATTTGAAATTCAGTGTTCTATGTAATCATTGCAATTACATTGAAATGTAACAATGCCCATGATGGAATGCACCGTACTTAATGGTAATGGTATCGAATTTCAATGTTAAATAAATGTTAAAAATAATCGAGAAAATCTGGTCGCAGCTGAAATAGTTAAAAAATCACTATACTTACTCCTTTTGAACTAATTTAGATATACCTTTATAAATTTGATCCCAAAATGAACATGGCTGAAATTCCTGATCTCTCTGCACAAATAAATCAAGCTAATTGTAAGTCGAGGCAGTCATTCCATTCTGCAAAGATATTTCAAGTATACATCCATCGTTTTAAATCTCTAACTCAGTATTAACGTATTTTACTCGTTTTTTATGTTTACTTTTTGGCTATTGCCAGTTACAACTTTTGAAGGACGCCTCGTCATTTACAGCTCATAATCTACGCGCTGGTATTTTAACCCTTTGTTGGTCGCGCGGCGTTCACCAAATGACAGGCTATCGCTTTTTTCTTTGCCGTCATCGTATTTTCATAGTTAGGAAACTCACACCCCTTGTATGTTTTTTCATATTTGTGGAATAAAGTTTGATATTTTTTTGCTTTAGCAGTTTGGTAACCACGCGACAACTTGAGCAACATTATGTAACATGCTAATACCTTCGTGATATCCATCGAAAAGTTTTTAAATACGTTTAAAATTTAAACTTACAACTTTTTAAGTCATTAAACTTTGGATACGCGTCTTATTGCTACGAATTATTTATTGCAATCAATTTAACACCTGAATGAAACTATTATTGCGAAGAATTTACTATGGTACTCACATCATTTGAGTGAGCTTTGTCGTATAATACACCGTTTTCCCCCTGCTAAATTCGTTTATGGTGGATTATTAATTTGATGTAGATTCATGAAATTAACCGTAAACATACACACAGTAATTTTGTGGTTGCATCAAATAAAACTTTTCAATCTGATAAAAGATATTAGGATCAACTTCAACTGAAAGCCATTACAGCATAAAATTTCTCTAAAATCAATAATTCCACCTGTAGTCAAAAATTATTTGTTAAGGTATTAGCAAAATGCGTACTGTAAAAATTCAGTTTCCTATTTTCTCCAAAAAGGAGTTGGAGGAAAAAGTAGAAGAGTCATCGAACTGACTTTATGGCGCAAAATTCTTCACTCATGAGGAAATAGGAGGATACCCGACGGACGCCTTAGAAATTTTCAATGCAATGATAAAAAAGAATCGTCAATATATTGAGGGATTTTTTCTAGAATTAGAGTGGCCATACGTCCCGGTTAGGCCGGGATAGTCCCGCTTAGACTGCCAAAAGGAAACTGAGGATAGTGGAGCAAAAGAAGATTAGACCGCCCGAAAGAGGGTCTATGGGCGAAAAAGTATAGAATAACGAATTAAAAATATAATAATTGCAAAATTTTCATTTGCTTGAAGCATTCGGAATATGTTTGCATTTAGTGTCCACATTAAACATAATGATATTATTTCAATGAAAGAAAATCTGTAATAAACGACAAATAAGTAGTATTAGTAGTCTTTTATTAATACCAATATCTCTATCAGTATTATTATTACATTTTTTGTCCATTCATAACGTTAAATATTCAAGAATGATTTGTTGTAGTTAAAAAAGTTATTTCTACAGGAATAGTTCTCGGTTTTCCCACCGGGTGTAGATTTGTGTCAGAGGTCCCAACGTTTCGATGACTAAGTCCGCCATCGTCTTCAGCGGTTGAATGTGGAGCCCCAAGTTCTTGCTGGTATTTATACCCTTGAGGGCCTTTAAGTGTGTGTCCCGATTGGTCCGTTCTCGGTGTGGCTTATAGTGGTCGATGACACCCATCCACGTATTACTTAGCTGGAAGCTTTTGTCTCTGTTGAAGTTCTTTTTTTCCAGGTTGATGTGTATTGCTTCTTTGACAATTCTGTCCCAAAAATAGGGTGTTTTCCTATTATTTTTTTATTGCCTAAATCGAAAGATTATTACTCCTGGAGTACCCATTTCACGCTCTTAGATTTTCGAATGACGAGACTTATTTTTCGCGATTAAACGAAAAGTGAAAATATTCAAGCACGCGAAAACGCGACAGCTAAGTAGGAATGATGGGAAAAGTCCATGTGACGTATTTCTGGTTCCCGCTGCCGCCCTGTGAGTTGAACTTGAGGCGAGGCTTGAGCGCTGATACGACGCAGGCTGCTAGCAGGTAGCATAGTACCCTGCTAGCAGGTAGCGCTTGGCTTAAATATGGATTATTACTACCTTATCAAACGAAGGAAACTTTCCGACCCTAGGCAGTTTTAATAAGTGATTATTAAGACATGCTTCCCTGAACTCTGTGCCTTATGCATGCATTGGTTATCTCAGACGATGTAAAACTCCTATCTTCTCGTGTAGAAACTAGGTCCTTGTGACGTCACGTGGAGTGGAATCGCATGGGCGCCAATCTGGCATTTTTCAAATGAGGTTCAAATTGACCATTGCCATTCGTCTAAACTGGGATTTCTAAAACCAAATAATTTGTATATTATGAAAACCCTAATGGTGGGAAACGAATAGCAATCAATGCATTTCGTTTTCTTTGATGATGGAAACTACCTTATTGTCCCCGCGGCAAAAAACTTTCGTGCTTATGAAATCCTCTCTGTGACCGAGGTCTAGGCAATGCTCTGCCACCGCTGATTTCAGTGGATAGGATAGGCGTATACTTCTTTCATGTTCCACCAGTCTTTTTTCTGTGGTGCGGCCTGTTTCCCCAGTGTAAACGTGGCCGCATTCACATGTAATGCTGTATACTCCCGACATTTTGAGGCCCAGGTCATCTTTTCCTGCATTGGGACGTTTTGATGTCATCTTTGAGACCTCTGACCCAAATCTATACCCTGTGGGAAACCCAAGAACTATTCCTGCAGAGCATACGCCGGGAAAAACTTCAAATCTACAAGTCATTTCTACTTTCATGCATTTTGTTTAACCATTGCAAAATGATGTCTGTGAGACACCACGCGACAAATAGCGTTCCAAAATGTGACGCGACCAACGGAGGGTGAAAATATGTGGATATATTTACTTTCAAGGGGTGGTAATACTTCACATATGCACTACGAAATTGCAAACTGTGATTTAATATTTACTTGTACTTCCTCTTTCGTATTCACAGAAATTCATGTTTCAAAATACCACCAGTAATTTTCTATCTTGGTTGATGATAATTGCTGAGAGATTATATTTTGATTTGTTATTTAATTTATATAAAATACTATCAGTAATTTTCTATCTCGGATGGTGATGATTAAAGAGAGCTTTTACTTTAATTGAATTTGAATGATGTCTTTAATATAATTTTAATTATATTGTTACTAATATAATTAAAATGTAATACTATTCAATTATTGATGCCTTCACTATGCAGCAATTCTCATGCATGATTTAACCATGCAGCGATTTTTTTCAGTAAGAACATTGAGATTCGGAAAACAATACCGGGAAAAGCAAAACAAAACACCTCAGAAATAACTCATTAAAGCTAAAAATAAAAAAAATAACAAATGTTACCGAGAAGCAACTTTTTATAATTCAGATTATAAAATTTGGCTCTTCATCAATGCATAACGCTTTCGTATTAGCATTCATTGGTGTTTGATTCATTTCAATGAGTAAATTATGTATGCTCGGAATGTGTTTTAGCCCAGTTCTCTTAATGCCTCTGTCTGTTTTCTCACGCATTCGCTCGTTTTTATTTTGCTGAGGGAAACATTTCCGGTCTACGAGATTCATGTGAGACTTTATGAGACTATAATAGTGCGTCGCCTAGGGACATATTACCATCGCTCCCTTTGCGACTATTTTCCCAGAACAAGTGTACCTATGCCCTCTCTGGAAGAACAGCGGTCCTTATGTTATCTACGCGTAGGGTTTTCGAGGGGAAAACCACTACCTAAACTATCGAAAACGATTCCATAGGCTGTTGTTTCATTCAGCGCATAAGCCATTGCTTGCAAAACGAGCTATTGTAAGTAAGCAATATTAGATAATGGATCTCTTGGGCGTGCCATGTATTCCAGTCAAGCAATGAGTCTCTCCTGCAGGGAATGTCGCAAAGCAGTGAATTCCAAGGAAATTAGAAACGACTAAAGTGCGTGCCTACTCGTGTAACTGTGAAATAAATTTAACCAGACTAAGTGCTACTCGTAAATCCTGTACACGTGGAAAATATGTTTCTTTTTTCATTTAAATACCTCCTTCTCCCCGCAAATACTCTCTGGTAGAACAAATTAAAATGATTGTTGAAATAAAATCGTCACTGCCACAAAAAATATATTTTAGTAATGGTAAACTTTATTTACTTGTCACGTAGTATAACTCGGTTTTTAGCAAATAATTACTTTTGTTACTAAGCAGAATTTTTTGATACACAAAATATTTGCGTTAGCTCTTGAGTTATGAGTAATATTCTGTGAGCGGGGTGCTATTTAATTTTGTCTGTCCTTTTTAATAAAATTAATTATGATAAGTAGTACCACATTTGCTATAAAATTCCTAGAATAACGTGGAAGGTTTGAGTAAACATTTTGAAGTGTTTGATTAAGTTGTTACATGTCCATGCTCTCTCCGTGATTGAATTTGTCTTAGGTTCTCAAAATATCATGGGAAATTTGCTATCCATTTAATCATATTCTACTCGGGGTAAACAGGGGATACCGTAATTTAGCACCGGTCTCGGCTTTAATAAGTAATAATATACTTTTGGGATCATATTCGTCTTATTGTGGAATTTTTAAGAGGCAGATTAAAATATGTTAAGAATCAATTAAATTTTTTCGAACAACGCGGTTCTAGTATAATTTGTGAAAATCTGCATTGCGTGTCGCGAAACAGAATACACTGACGAACAGTCGAAGGTTTTTTAGTTCCAATTTGTATAATTCCTAGTAAATGGAGGTAGCTACTCAATTATATATTCATAATACAGAGAAAATATCCTTGTAAATAATGATATTGTATAGGTATATTTCAAACTGACTGATACGTGTTTGTTTGTTTCTTTATTCAATTATTCGAAAACAGCCGATTTGCCCTTAAGTTTGAATATTAAAGTTGAAATCTACATCTTTACTAATATAAGATGATGTAAAAAATATAAAATAATAAAAATAAATATTTAGGCGCAGAAGGCCTTTCAAAACTGTTTCAATGCTCCGATAGGTACTTGAATGATCCAGGGAAGGGTAGGTAGACGAGATGGACTAGAGCAAGGTTGAGAGTCTGTCAAAATGTTATACCTGGGGAAAGATGGACGGACAATATGTTTAAGGTGGTTGCTTCAAGAGGCGCGAGTAGGGACGCGAAGTGAAAAGTATGGCAGTAGTTCTGAGAACCGGTATTTAAATTTTAAAACAAAGAAAACTCCTGGGGTGGCTAGTGGGGCAAATGAAACAAATAGTTTGCTTTTTCATTGCGTGGGTGTAGCGTTGTTTTAGATTCTCATTTAATATCTTATGAGTAATGGAGACTCAATTTCAGTAAAACAGCCCTACTTTATTTTTATGACCCCCATCTGTGAAGTATACTTAATTAATCTTTTTCAATTAGTGAAGTACATATAATAACTATTAATCTTTCATGGAAATTACAATGACAAACCTAGAAGTGATCTTTTTATATTTCCTTTATGAGGCGTAGTCTACGTCCATTTTAAAAGTATTTTTACTTCCGATATTTAATCATCCAACAACTATTTGGGTTTCCTTTTCGAAGACTATGTGTGCTATAATATTAATTAATTAGTGTAACGTTACATTAGTTATTATTATTAGTTAAGTTATGACTTTTTTTTAATCAGCTTGTGACTTATTTTTTCTTAAGACTCTTCCAGGAATGGAAAAAAATGATTAAGTATTTATCCGCATGATCTATGATTGATGAAGTAATAAAGTTTACCCGGAAGGCTACATTGGGGTGGAAAGAATTTCATGGCACCTTGTTCTCATACAATCCTCTATTGCCTTTTTAACCTTCGACCTCAACATCGACCGAACGTGGGAGGACCGAGAGCCTAGCGCAGAAAAAAGAATGGGAAAAAGAAGCCATATAATGTATCGGTATTCTTCTTTTCCGTTGCGCCATCCCAGGTTTTTATTTTCGCAGTAGTTCCATTCGTTTTCTGAATCAAGAATGAGAGAAACAGCTTTTACTCGGGCGATATCGAAAAACCTTTCTGGAATGCTGCAAGCTGCAAGCGGCATTGGTCGTCTTATAATCCGTAAATTCAAACGTTATTTTTAGTTGCTTTAAAAATAAGCTGTATCCATAGCCGTGTTTAGGCAACACCAGGTGGTGTTGGTTTAGGACAATTTTTACCGTGCCTTTTGTTCGCTATGAACAGCTAAAGAAATCAGTTTCTTAAAAATGTTTCGATTTTTTTTCGAAAATATGAACGTAGTTGAGGATGTTTGATTTAGCTGGACAGTTGACCAAGTTGGCTGAAACCCACACATACTTGACTATTTTTATCTATGTGAAACTCACAGAGAGACGTGCTTTGATTGTATACATGCAGTAAAGAAAATGGTGGAGAGAATTATAAAATTACATCAACATACAGCCAGATTTTATCATGAATAAAAATATATTTGACGGAAGGTAAAAAATATATGCTTCATTTCCCATTCGTCGTTAGTTTTATGTTTTATGCACAGACACAGGCATGACATTCTAGAATACTCGGAAATATGCGCAACATGATACAATAAATTTTTTAGCTGACAAGGGTTTGCTATTTTATATGTATCCTATCCATTAAACTCGTTTCATTAAATTTAATTACATTTCTCGTTTTTAAATTAATATCGATTTAGATTAAAAGAAATTTTTAAATACTATTGTATCTTATAATCCTATTCTCTCCATAGTGACACAAAATGATTTATTGTTGGAATCATTTATTTATGAAATATTTATGGAATTTAAACGTTCATATATATACCATTAAATGATTAGAAAAAAACCCGCATCTATTCTATTAAAATACTTAAAAGAAACACTTAGACCGTGATAGTTATCATATAAACGAACAATTTTTGAGCGTTTCTCACATTTTTTTTTAGCTTGTTAGCAATCAATTTTTTTAAAGTATAAATATGCATGAGTGATCGAATTTTGAGATTTTTTCTCTTTTTAAGGTGTTATATCAATTTAGTTTCCAGTTTTTCAGTTGAAATAAACATTGCTTTCTCTCTTTCTTGTCTTTCTTGTAGAAAGGAAAGTTTAGTCTCCGAATAATCATTTCTAACCCAGAGCTGATTCTGGGAGAAATAAAATTTCAAGATTTCTCATTTTAAAAATATGAAAATCTTCTACTCTATCATAATTACTGTGGTAGCTACATATTACGCCATTCAAATTCACAGCACAAAAGAACATGTAGTTGAAATCTTTCCTAAATTGAGCTGATAAAATGTATACATGCTGATTGCATGAATACATATTTGATGTCACTTAGAAAAAAATGGGTTATAATGGGTGAAATTTTAAGGTGTGCAACAAAGCAGTTAGTTTTTACCTAACTGAAAACTTACTTGATACGTCACATTAAGAAGAGGAAAAATCTCAAAATTCTATCACCCATGCATATTTATACTCGCAAACATACGCATATTTTCGCGAATGGGGGCAATCATCGATATGTATATATTTATTTTCCTCCATATGTTTGCGGTCTGTTTCCCTGCGTCTCATTCCTTTACCACACGTTCTTCTTTTGTTCTCTCTCCATCTCCCGTCAGCCCCACCCCCTCGGCATCTAAGCCTCCCACTTTTATTTCTTCCTTTCACCCGAGGAAAACCAAATAATTTCGTATTTTTCTCCGGCACAATATCCTCTCTCTCTCTCGGGGTCCCCCACTCCACAAACAACCGCCATCTCCAATAGGTACCCACGGTGTCGACGCCTGTGGGAGGCTTGGGGGGAGGGAGGGGGGTTTGTCTTCGTGGGGTTGGGGTTGAGGGCGGAGAGAGAGGTGGTGTTGACGGAGTTTTTGCACGCCAGCCGGGAGTCGTTGGAGGAGATCGCCCGTGCTCTTTCTCTTGTAACGGCTTTCGACGGAAAAATAAACTTCTCTCTTTCTCTCTCTCTTTTTCCCTTAACCTTCCATAATGTTCGCTTCTTCTCTCGGAGACCCTTTTCCTTCAATTCTCCACTTTTTCCCATTCTCATCGTTTCCGACTTTCGCTCCGACCCCCATCGTCTCAATATAACTACCTTTAATTATTATACAATATTAAAAAAGCATTAGAGAATTTTTTTTCTTTTTGAAATACGTTTCGGAGTGGACATGCTGATCCCTCTTCTACACGTGTATAACTTCACTTTTGAGGAATAAAGACCTCTTCAAAGTGTTTACTGAGACTATGACTTTGTTAGCAGTCATGCGCATATGAGAAAAGACAATATGGTGTTTCAACTGCCTGTGAATATCACCTACTCTTCTTCCAGACAAGGTAATCACCGAACATTGAATTTCAGTATGTCTTTTCCTCATTGTGGCACAGGTGATTGTTTCTACCCCGTATTCTTAACATACCGTTTATTAATCGCTACAATGTTAAAAAAGCATTGCAGTATTTTCGTCTTTTATGAAAGTTTTGGGGCGAAATACGTTTCCGAGTGGAGACGCTTTTCTCTCTTCTACTCGTGTGGCACTTCACTTCGTAAGAATAGAGGCCAAAGTGTTCAAAGCATGTTCCTAAATGGGAACCCACCGCAGAATTTGCTATTGCTTAAAAAATAAATATGAACTTGACAAATAAATAAGTTTGACAATGTAATATACATATGAGATATTAAGTATCTCATTTCCTTATTCCAGCACAAATGAAAATAAGAACATGGAAAAACCAACGACTAAAATTGAGGATCATTTCACGCTCTGACAGAAATAATTAGAAAAAACTCACAAAGCTATAACCTTGAAAGGTAATGAACACGATGCGCATCTGGTGGTATGCCTGACCGGGATCTTTATATCATAACGGTTCAAAATCCAATCAAGTTAAGTATTTTTTTTCTTTGTGTAAACTCCACTACCTTTCCTTTTTGCTTTTTCTCTTTCTTGGAGCAAGGAGGAAAACAAAAAGCATAATAAGTACGGTGTTTTATTAGGTGAATATGTGGATAAATAAATCAGCCAGCAAAATTGGTAAGAATATTCTTAAAATTCTGAAAAATCCAAGATGTGCTATTCAGATATTTTTTACCTCCTTGGTTATTCTTGAACAGTAAGACCTACCTCGAGCTTAGTGAGTGCAATTATTCAGTTAAAGATACAGATGTCGCGTCGCCATAGAGCTATGGAAAGGGTTTGCTGAAGATTTTTCGAAAAACATCATTTAATAATTCAAGAAATTCTAGCTATTTTTTGGTAAAACGTTCACCAATTAGTTGGAAAAATATATAAGCTCATTCTCTACTTAAGTCTAGCATGGTGCTAGTTGGAAAATAATTTAAATATTTAAAATGCATAAATCGTAATGATGTTAAATGATTAATGTACGTGATTGATAAACACTTAATATTGCTGATTTTGAAATATTGTTAATAAATTCACTCTTAAAGTTTCTAGAGGAAATACAAAAATTAACGATTTAGTTTTACTCTAATTAACTTGCGTATTAGGTTTCATAATCCACTGGTGATTGTTTGATCATCAAAGGCGACGCATTTGAAATGGACTGTGGATTCTCAATGTTTTAGTATCTCTACTACTCTTCATTTCGAAGTGTCTTTCAATGTTTGTCTGCGTAAAAAGCTTCTTATGGAGATTTCTTTCGAGTTATTTTCTTTATTTTCATTCCTTTCCAATGCATAGAAAAGTTTTTTTCACTACCAACTTTTATATCTATTTACCGTTACGTACTCATTCATTTTGTTCCACGGTGCAACCCTCTTACAATTTTATGCTTCATTACCTGCGCTTCTTCGTTTCTATCATATGTTTATCCTTCTTCTTCCATCTTGAAAACAATCTGTATTTAGTGATCGTCTAATTAATGCAAGTAAATCCTTGGAACCGCGCATCATATCATGATTCATTTCACTTATCTTCACTTTCCCATTAGGAGCGCAAACATTCCTCCGTAGTTTGCTGCCAAATCTTCCAAGACTGCTTATTTTCTTTATTTTTATTCCTCTCCGCTCATCTTAGAAGCTTGCTGCACCCTTTTCCCATCTTCTTTCCAATGGACCAATCTTTGGTTCAACAAAAAGGTTCAGACATGTTAAATTTTTCATTAATCTTTTCCCCTTACGTCCGTGCTGAGAGTCTCCACCATTAGTTCCCGTCATCAATCATCTGTTGGTTTCCCATGAAGGTATATTTTGAAAGACTCCATCGTTAACGGAATAACTTTTTTATCTTTTCATTTTTATTTAACCTTGTGAATGTGTGTACTCCACTCAGAAAATTGCTACTCTGCTCCACTTTAATCTCCTCTACGTTTATCCTCCATCTGTCATGACTTGCCCCAGCTTCAGCTGTGACGAGAATGAGAATAATTTCTTGTCAAGCCGTTTTTTTATGCTTTATATCTTTATTTTAGCAGCAAATGTCTGGCGAAAGGTCGATATGTCTGACCTCTAAAACCGCAGACGTGTCTTTCCAGCTTGTAACTGTAGGCTGCCTATTCATCTCTTTCCCTAGGATATTTATGTGTCATCAAATCTCGCAGCTGTTACCTTAAAACGATGGTAGCTGTCTGTTACTTAGATTATTTATTTCGTATTCTCATCTTAATTTACGGTATCATTCGCAGAAAAAATATATGTGATATTCTCTCATGTTCACTGACTACGATTTGTCCTCCTACGCAAGACCATATAAATAAAAATATATCCTACGAAATGTCTATTGCAAACTCTCTCCAAATAACTACGTAATGATTCGAGCAAAAGAACTTTAAGTTTTAATTACATATAGTTCAGTTTATGTGCATTACTTTACTATCGGTAATAATAATTTTAAAGAGAAGCTCTTTTTAATACATAGATTATGACAAGGACGCCGTAGGAATTGACGAATTGTGGATTTTTATGCTTCATAATTCATTAAAGTTGTCAATGTTTTTACTTTGTAAGTAATTGGTTGATATTTATTTTGAGTTAGCATTCATATGCTAAGATTAGTTTTTCCTCACGTTCTAGAAAGACGGAACTGGTTCTGAGATTATTTATTTATTTCAATGTCACCTCTATAATTCGCTTCATTTATTTTTCTTTTACATTGAAGAATTTCGTGCATAAAATGTAGGACGCCTAATCAATTATTCCTGGTGTTTACGGGTGTATGTCTCAATGCACATACCGTTAAAAGTATTCCATTGCGGCGGGATATGTGTGGATCTGAATTTCGGGATATAACCACCCTTCCATTGTGACCGGGAGGAGGTTTTGTCATCGTTTCTGAAACGTATCGGATCATCGATCTATTCTTCTTCCTCGAGGAATTATTGAAGCCCCAAACCTCTGCGACGTCTCGTTGATTCACGTCACCCGCGAATCAGAAGAAACAATCGTATCGTCCTTTTCCTCGAGGCACCTCTGCAACGCCACTCACAATGACCGTCTGTCTCGCTTGCTACGTTTCGAAAGGAGGCCATCGCCTGAAGCACTGCTCTGAATTTTATTTTATCACTGCTTGTCTGTTTTTTTTATAATTAATTCAAAACATTGTTGGCTATTTTAAAAACTCTCAGGAAGACTACTCAAATAAATGCCGTTTTTAACGTTTGCTTGCTTTTGTTCAAAATAAGTGTCGTGGTTTGTCACTTTCCTTATTCTGATCTTAAAATATGAAAAAAGAACCTTCCTCACTTCTGAGACATTATTCAGGTTTTCATTATGTTACAGATATTATTTTTTCATTTACTTTAGTAGAGGAAATTTTTTTCACTTAGTTAAAACAATTTATTTACTGGTACCTTTCTCCCTGTGGATGGTAGATGAATCTTATGCTTTGATTGCAAGGCGTTATGGGGTACCGAGTAAGCCTTTATTTTTCACGGAAATAATTTGTGTGAGTTATGCATAAAATTGTGTGCATTTTTTAATATTCAACCACTATCATTTAATTAATCTCAAATTTAAATGCTAGGATATTTAAAATTATATCATGTAGTAGTGATATTTTTACAATACGATTTATGGCAAGATTCAGGAGGGAGTTCGATAGAAATATTTAGGTTTTAACCCACCTTAACCGATTTTAGTAGTTATTGCTATTGTTATACGTAAAAATTTAGTTAAAGGGTTATCTTCTATGTAAATCAACCTTTTTTTAAGTATAATTTTAACGCTATTTCCAAACGAATGCCATCAAGTATCGCGTTATTTTCGGACTTACAGATCATATACTTTTCCATCAGAAATGCGTTTTCCCATGATGGTGGAGAATTTAAAGCAAAACCGTTCAGTGATTAATTTTTATTTTTATAATATGTACATAATTTTAGTGCAAGCTATCGAAAATCAATGAAAATGACAGATGAAGGGTTTAGAACTCTGGTAACTATGCCTTCACGCTGCAATGAGTCCGTCCAACTTTGATAATAACGGAGTTCTACTAGTTTATATCCCTTTAAGTATAGCCTCAAGTGGAGCTTGGAGTTAGAAATGATCGAGATAATTTTCGTGGAAGAAAACTTGGTCTCGTGGTCCTCATGCTATGGTTTCTGCTGATTGAAAGTTTCTGAACTTCCTCAAATGAGGATTGCGGAGCTATAGGTCGATAGAAGCACCATTGGGAGTAGTTGTGCACTTTCAAATTGAAACGATAGCCTTCGATGGACGCAATGCTTCCGATTTAGGGGAGCTTCCTCCCATCTGCGGCTATTGAATATTCTCATCTCTGTAGTGAGGCGTGATTGTAATATTGTTTTTGTACTTTATAATGTATATCTCGACGTTTGAGAACTACAACGACAGCGTCTTCTGGATTTGTCGCTTTAAGGCAGATCATTTTATTTGGCAGCTTGACTTTCGCCGTGATTATAACTCTTGAGCATTTATTCTCTATTTCATTAACGTGATCGAGTAGGGAATTGCAAACTTAGATTACATAAAGTTTTTTCGCACTTTCTGAAATTAGGATGCTATGAATAAAAATTCGATTAATCGACAGGAAATGCCCTGATGCGAAGGTACGCCATTATAAGGTAAAAAATTACAAGAGCAATTTCCATGTTTTCTATTGTTTACAGCTCAGGATGCGCGAAAGGCTCTCGAAATCGTTGCATCTGGCGTTAATTTGGGTAAGAAACGCCTTCGGGAAATTTTACGACTTTAATGTAAGAGGTATTGATGCAGAAGAAAACCTGCCTGAAAGTTTTTGCGATATGACGTAATAAATATACTAAAGCAAGTCACTATCACTAAATAAAAAAACGTACGATAAAAATAGTTTCAGGAGCTTTCGAAGCCATTGGCCTCTTTCTCAACGTCCAAAGGAGAAATGCAGGTTCTCCTGTTGACGTTGAAATACTCCGCCGCCAAGGAAAAATGAATTTCTGATGGAAGAGGATTTGGTGTAATAACTAAATTTGTAGGGCTAAAGACAAGCAAAATTTATCATAATTGGTTCAGGAAGGCTAAAACCTTAATTTTCCCAACAAAATCCTTTGATACGTTGACGTTTTGGCGTTGAGAAAGGGGACAATGGTATAGTTTTACAGGTATACATGCTCGTGGATGTGTTTTTTTCATGCTCCCCTAGCCTCCCCCAGTGGCGGACACATATGGGGCTTAGGGGGGGGGCGCGCCCCCACCATGAGGGGCCACGCCAAACATCGCAGAACCACAATTGTAACTTTTTTACATCATAAGATGGCATTGTCTTGTCTATGTGTATATTAACTTTAATTAAAACTTTCTTAAACTTGGGACATGACTATTTTGTATTGCGATAAAAGTAAAGGTAACTCAAGATTTCTTTTGCGCCCCCCGCCCTTGAATTTTTTCTCCATCCGCTACTGACCTCCCCTGTACGTATGGCCTAACCTACCCCCTCTCTGGATCTGCTACTGACCATGCTGCACGATCTTTAATCGCGCTTCGACGTGTAATTGTTTTTCAGGAGCGACCGAGGCCGATCCGCGCCGTGGCCGAGGAGGACAGCAGCTCAGGCTACCCACCGTCCCGCACCACTTACGACATGGACGAGCCGCTCTCCTACTCGACGGACGACGAGGGACTGACTCGCGGAGGGCGTACCAGCGGGAGCAGCCGCTTCTCCGGCGAACCGGGCGAGGAGGAGGACGACGAGGAGGAGGAGTGGTACACGGGCCGCGGCCGCAGGCGTCTCTACCTCCGCCAATCCCTCAGTCAGAGCTCTGAGTACCTGGGGCCGTGTCCAGCGCACCCTCACGCTTCTTCGTATTACCCCCTGCCCCCGCCGCCGCCGCCGCCAGCCAAGCACGTCAGCTTCGACGCCCGGTCTCTCGTGAGGTCGCAAACTGTGACCAGCTTCGAGGGCAGCACCTCGTCGGCGGGTGGCGTGCAGTCTTCCAGGGAGAGGCTGATAGACGGTCGGAAGGAGACGGTGGCCGTGTCGCCCGTGCTAGCCAAGGCCATCTTCATGGGTGAGCAACTGTTCTATATCATTCACTTCGTCACAAAAAAGTAATGGATGAATGCATGCGTATCCGTATACTGAATCATCTGAATTATATGATTTATTTCGGTACTTATATACCAGAAAATTTCATGCTTAAATTTATGGTAAGTTTTAATAATAATGTTTTTATTTATTGTATAAATATGCACAAAAATAATTAAATTCGGTCATTTCTACATAAAAAAAATTTACAGAACAGATTTTCTTTAAGCAAAGAATTAGTTAAAAAGCACATATCCATCCCTTTGGGTGGGTTACAAAAGTATTGTGTACACTATTATTTCAATGTTATAATATTTTTTAGTACGGTCTTGCTAAGCATCCTGCTAATCAGCACTTTCCGTGATGAATGAATAATAGTTTTGTAATGAATAATAATAAATATATCCAAATCCCTCGCCATTTTCTGCGGGGTATGGGTGTTCACAATTCCTCTCTATTTACATTTGTGTTTCCACCATTTAGAATGATTCCTGCTTGCATTTTTATGTCATTGCAATCCTCTCTTCTACACGCTCTCCTGCCCACAATCTATCTCATTATACGTATTCCTCTAGCTCTCTTTCCCTAAGCGTGGAAGGCAGGAAACGTTCGTAAATGAATCGCTAATTACTAGAAGGCTTCATGTCCAAGTTGGACGATTTTTCTTTTTTCTTATTTAAGTTGTTGCCAGGTAAAAGACTCAACGTTTCCAGCTAAAAGGAGGCATGTTATGGAAACATATGCTCGAGGTTATTAGCATGAAATGTTTACTTTTACTAGGAAACGTTTAGTCTTGCACCTAAAAGCAACTTAATAAAAAAAGATAAATTGTCCGAATAGGACATGATGCCTTTTTACAGTAAGCGATTCGAATGCCTTCCAGGTAGACGCACATCGACAGCCTGAAGGAGACGGGGTGTTCGTTCGTTAGGGTGATTACTATCGGCACCATTAAAGGTAGTGGCCCGATGACAAATTTGAAAAGTAATTCCTTCTGCTAAAACAATTTATGTAAGCTAGCCATCTGTGGATAAGTGCTATCAAAAGAAAACGAAGCTTTGAATTGAATAGACCAATATGCCAAGTGAAAATGGTTAGAATAAGGCTGCAAAAATTTGTGAAGATTGATACAAAAGACTATCATAATTTTCAAAGGAAGAATAATCCAAAGGAAAACTAAAGTAGTTAATAAAACTTCCGAAAGCGGTGTATCCACTGGATTTGATAGTCACTTACGGGGAGGAGGTTTTCTAGGTATCTGTTTCGCTGGTGTTAATAAAGGTCATCTCTATGGTAGATCATTTATTCTTATTGCCACCTCATTTGACATGTATCAAAAATGCTCGGAAATGGGCCCCCAAAAACAAGACCTGATTCATGAATTAGCGTTTTTTTTCAATTTATCCTCGCCTCAGAAGCTGCTTGTATAAAGAGATGCTTTCAATTTATGTGATTGTTGCACTGATAATTTCCGTAAAAAGTATTATTAAAAATTCAAGAGAGAAAGTAACGTCTTTCGTTCCACCATATCGATCGAATATGAAACGACTCAGAAGGGAAGAGGATAGTTGCCATATTTACCAATTTTTAGATTTTCATGCATATGACTCTTTGCATTAGTTCCAGTAACATGTAGATAAGGAAGGATCAAGACGTGATTCTAAATTAACCCATCTCAAAGACGTGGGTTATTATATTGCTGTCAAATTTCCAGCACCACGAAATAAAATATCTTCAGCAGTTATTAGCAGTCACTTTTGAGAAAGATATCTTCAAATGGTCTATATATTTGCATTCCTGTGTTAAAGTGAATTTTTTAAAACTTTTTACCTTTAATTAATGTAGTTAATCCGGTATCTTTCCTTTCGTGCACTTCTGGCGAAAATTTTTTTTTTAATTGCCAGGAAAATGTTTTCCGGTTTATTTATTGATACTTAGACGAAGATATTGCACTTTGAATCTAAGAGCAAGTTACGCATAATATTATAATTAGTTAGTTCTGCTTTCATTCTATGCCAAAATATGTTTAGCCAATATTTCCTACCAGAGAAAAAATAATTTTAGTTTCATTCATGCTTCAGCCTGATTTCATGTACCATATATTATCCAGTTGTTTCTGGAAAACCTTCGGATAAACCTCAAATAGTATAATTCATAATTAATGACAAGCATGGACAATTTTTTATCTTCTTACATCCTGACAAAATTCTTTTTATAGAAATTTTCCATCGTTTAATCTGGCTAACTTTATAAAATTTCTTCATTGTTTGCTTCATTTGTAAAATTATGGACACTATCACATTAGTTTCATGATCGTTCTTCAAATTTACCGAGGAACCACGTTTCCTTATGTTTTGTAATAGGTACTCGACAAGAATGTTATGGAATGTATGGACATTCAAATCTAATGGCAGCTTCTGACGGAATACGCTGCCTACTTCCCGTTATGGCAGTGGGCGTGAAAAACTGTAAACACGGAAAGTGAGAGTTCGTCGCATTTGGCCAACCATAACAACAGATGAAATTGAGGCACTCATTTTCAACGACCATGGCGGAAAGTTAATTGCCCAGAACACTAACACCTCTCATTCACGCTCTCTTCTCCTTTCTTCATCTCTCGTACCGTAAAAGAGATAGAAAATAATTCTGCATTCTACATACCTCATTTATCTTGAAGTGCTCACATTCCGAAGAACCTAGAGTTTTCCGACTCGCACGTCACACCCGAGGTCTTTTTACGATAGTTATCCCATACTCAGATGTGGCGCGATAGTCGTCTTTTCTCCTAAATGCGGCGAGGAAAGGTGATATCGGATAGTGGATGTTTGGGGCCAGGGATTAGGGGAACGGATTCGAAGGCCGAAAGAATAGCTAGCACCGAGAGTCAGTAAAGAGAGGGCTTGGAATGTGAACAAAGTGGAGAATCGAAGATGGAAATGAGAAACGGAGGAATCTGACACATTTCGGAGCAACCACTGAAATGTGTTTTTCAACCTCTTAGCAAATATTACTTGATAGATTCAAAAATGTTCATCTTCGACCTGAAGACGCTGGCAGCAGTGCCAGAGAAACTGTTGTCATCAACAAAAAACCGACGCGATAGCTACGAAATAATGGAGATGATATTAACTCGTACGTGTTAATATATCGTGTTAACAGGCCTTTATACGAGGGTCGCATGCGGCCGGCGGGCCCTAGAGGCTAGAGAAAATATTGTATCGCGAACCAAATATCGACACAATCGTCAAGAATAAATAATGTCAAAAATCGTATTGATTGATTGAACTTTTTAACCAATAGGTACAGATTATTGTACTTTGAAATTATGTTTTTTTTAATTTTATTGATGTGTTTGTAGAGTAACGTGGAGCATTCTGGCCCTCCGGAAGATGCGAAATCGATTTTTGGTCCTTGCACTAAAAATGGTTGAAGATACCTGCCTTAACATATGATACAACGGATAGAAATGTGAAATGCACTGGTATTGCGGTATCGGTTTCAAGTCCTTGTGGTAGAGGACTGTGTGATTCGTGAGGATTACTTTTCCTCCTGCGAGTAATTATCTGCGGAAACAGTGGTTCACGAGGGTATTCCGTTCGATCCATCCTTTCCGTCCCAAATCCCCTTCTACGTCTCGGTTTCCGAGGTGAAAATAATCACGGCGATAATCTCTCTTCAACGTTAAAACCTTTGAGCACATTGTTCGCACGCGGTGTCTCTTGGGTGGTGGGATATGTGTGTGAGATCACTGGTGCCTAATTGGAAAGAGAAGGCATGGAGTCGTCCATGTATCCAGACTTTAAACACTCCCTCTTCATTTATCTCTCTGTTAAGCCGCTGATATCTGTGACTGCTCTCGCTTTTAATTACTTCTCTGTAGGAACCTTTCCGCAGGCTGGAACTTTGCGGAGCGAATTCACACGGTATTTGTTTGACTTCTTTAGATGTTATTAGAAATTTTTGAATATAATTCAAAGCGTGACAATTCTTCAATACGTGTCGTCCTTATTTACCACTGCCTACAGAACTGGATGGCATAAGTACTTATCGTCTTTATTCCTCTTGTTTATTCAAAGAGCAAGGATAATTTTGGGTGTTAAAAATGGCGTTGATATTGATATATAATATTAACTAATGGCACCACTTATCTACCTTTCACTTATAATCCCACTCTTTGCAATTCAATATATTTCTCATGTAATGGGTGAATTCTAAAATTGTGCCCTTCCCCGAGTTGCCCTATTGTATTTCCTACTCCAGAGACAGCTGTTAAGGGATTTCATCCGATAACTTTCACAATTCACGTATATCATTAGATTTAATTAAGTTACTATCATGAGGGTAGAGCCTTTGAACTCCCAAGTAAATATTTCCATGAGGATCAATTTTATATTTTCGTGAAACTCGTGAAAATTTAAATTAGCTCAGTAGAACCATCCTTAAGTAACGTTTTCAATCATTTCAATGTTTACGATGTGTGCCTAAGAAAACGAACCAAATGAAACAATTATTATAAAAACGTAGTCAGTTATATTTTCACTGCTCTGTATCGCGGAACCTAATACTCAAAGCCTTTGATAGAACCATGATGGGCCCAATTTCCCCTAGCCTTCGATTCTAACGGCTTTGAAACTAAATGCATATGCTTTGAACTAATAAGCGCTCTCTATACGCAGAATTTAAAATGCGACGTGAATAGCCAAATATTGTATGTATCCTGGCGTCTCTCAAAACAGTTTTTGAGAGATGGTCTCCCAAAAATCAAGCTAATCCCCAGGACGATGTGTTACGCCGGTGCATCGATGATCATCTCAATTATTTGATGCTCCGATATCTACATTGTATTTCTTCCCGAATATCTTTGACGAGTACTCATAACTTGAACTGCTTCATTTTTTCATCCTTAGGCCGTTATGCTAACCCACGATTTTATTCATTTGCCAAAGTCCTCCGATAGTTTTATTTCGGCTTCAATTGAAAGTAATTTGAGCTTCGTACAGTGGAAATAAAGTAGATCTTACACTGTACATTGAATAATTCCGAATGGCCACGGATATTCCTCGAGAAATACTGAAGTAATACGTATCAGACTTTTGAGAAAATCGACGAACTATCGCTTCTTTCTCGTAGAATTTTCTAAAAAGGATATCAGTGGCGAATACTTCCTTTTAAAGAAATTTAAGGGAAAATATTATATATTATGTAGCTGGAACAACAACTGCAAGCTAGTTAGTAAGGAAACGATTTGGGTTCAATCGCTTTTACTCGAATTTTTCAGCGAATCCTTCACCTTGTATTCAGATCAATACTAAAAATCGTCCATTATATGCGGTGGTCTTCCTTCATCAAATTAATTTAATCACCCTGAATAAGGATGAAAAATTCCATATTTGAAGGCAAGACCAAATTTAGTATCCGCGCTTGGTTTTTTTTATCGCATAGGGATTACATTTCAAGCTGCTCCCGATCTTTCCTGGTGCGTCATTGGATTTTAATTTGACCTTAAATCACTTTTTCTGCTGTCAAAGTGTCACCTAGGGGCTTTTGAGAGTAGCGTTTGTGTTTGTGTTAGAGCATAAAAGGAAAGGCGAAATGTCGCAGTTGTCCCAAGCAAGACAAATTCATGTAAGCAAAGCTTTGGTAAACATTTTCTCCTATCCATTCAACTCTGAAAGATGCATGCTCTGTGACCCTTCCTGTGAGTGAGGATGCTTCATCGATTTCTTTGAGCCACATTTCGGTTCCGATTAAACATTTCAGGAAATCGAACTCTTTAATTCGAATAAAACGTTTCATTGATATCCAGGTTTTTTTTCCTTCGAATCAATCAAGTACATGCATAAAAAATCGTTACCAATATTTTTTTTATCTGGACACCAATATGAAATCACGCAAATAATATCATCGCTCTGATTTTGAAAACGCAGAGGAAGCCAAATGATGAAGTTATAAACGTTGTCACCCTCATCTTTTAATCTTCACATTTTGCATTGGACTCTGGCATGCAAAACACCCGCGTACACGTGGCAGCAATTTCCTCATATCGGTTTCGCGGGGCAGTACATGGAGATGAACGCGGGCAGTCACAAAAAATAGGATAAATAAAGGCTTTTTATGGGTAGAATAAAAAATGCTGTATCGGCCTTCTACCGGTAATTTTTACGCTCGCGGCCTGTAGATATATATTTTTTTAAGTGTTTCGTTAATTTTTTCATCCCTTTCCAACCTTTTACTCTATCGTCTATAGGACATCCACCTCACCTCTCTCGCTCGCCGGTGGATTGACGGCGCGAAGCCCATCAATCATTCAACCGGCCCATAGCCGTCTTTTGTTCCCTCTACCGACCATTTTCCCCGATTAACCCCTCGCGCCCCATCTTCCGGAGGAGAAAGGGAGGAAAGAGCGAAAAAAAGCGAAACGAAACGCGCTCTCTCCGAGGAAGTTTTCAAGATCGATTTTTGCTGATAGGCCTCCGGGGCAGGTGGAGAGCGGAAGAATAAAAGTGTGCGATGAAGGGACGTGCTATCACGCCGAGTGGTTGGTCGGTCGACAAGGGAGGAGGACGCCGTTTAGAGAGTAGTTCAGTGTTTCCACATTTCCGATGATTTAACTGCTTTCAAGAGGCCGAGTTCAGGCGCTGGTCGTCCGACGCGCGTGCACTTAATATTCTCTTCCGGGGTGCACAGGTGGTGATCGTAGACGTGGAAGCAGCCACATTAACGGGCAGTGAATTTCTTTTTTTTTTTCAAATATTGCCGTTAACTGGTCTACCGTGAGTCAAAATGAAAAGGCAGGAAAATGGGTTTCACTCAAACGTGCATGGTCTTCACTCGTATTTGCTCTCTCGCCTATTGGTAAATGATCTCTTAGAAAGTAAGTGAGATATGTGAGCGGCATAATAAATTATTTCTTATAACCATAATGATACACTATCAAGTCGTATTCCAATTTCTTTAATCTGGTGAAAGACAAGATTATGTTCAGCGGAATTGGTGTGCAAAATTACATTTATATTATTAATAAAAGTCACTAAAATTTCCCTTGAGTTGTATTCATTTAGCTAATAGGTACTTCTGCAGTTGAGGGTATGCTTGTAGTTCTTAGATTTGACTTCTGATTATGTTTCATTATGGAATCAAGTTGCAAGCATATTTTACATTTCAAAATTACAAGGATAAATTAGGAATCCCTTTTAGGCATTGCCAGTATTGGGATACATCAAGGCAAATGGCTATACGTTGCAAAAATGAATAAACTGAGACCACATACGAAACATAAATAAATGCATGAGAAGATAAAAATATGTTGTTTAATCCCATATATTTTTTTAAATATTTGTAGGTGAATTTTATAAACTATTATTCAGAGTACTAACACCAAGTTAGTAATGAGGATTATCTTTGGGCACGAATGCTGTGAAATCTGCATACAATTTTCTATAGTAGAGTCAAGTTATAAATTAAAAGCCAATAAATTGGTTTTTTCTTGAATTTGCATGGAAGTCACCTGTATTTACTCTCTTGACTGTTTTTAAATAATTATAAATTTCTTTATCAGTGGAATTTACAATACAAGTGCATTTTACATTTCAAAAATAATAAGGATAAATTAGGAATCTCTTTTAGGCATTACCTGTATTGGGATACCTCAAGACAAATTACAATGCGAATTGGAAAAAATAAGTAAACTGAGAACAGATACGAAACAGAAATTCATGCATGATAAGAAAAAAATATTCAAAAATCTCGTTTATTTTATAGTGTTATCCCATTTCCATTGATTTAACTGCTCCGAAGAGCCGGAGTTCAGGCGCTCGGCGTCCGGCGCGCGTGCATTTTATCTTTTCTTCCGGGTGCACAGCTGGGAATAGTAGACGTGAAAACAGCCACATTAACAGACAGTGAATTTCTTTTTTTTTCAAATATTGCCGTTAACTGGTCTAGCGCAATTGAAAAATAACAAAGCAGCTTATACTCGAACAGTTCTTTTTTTAATATACGAATTATATAGAAAAATATCGTAATATCTATATATAAATTAAATAATATAAAAAATCATATGTAATATGTTACAAAAAGTCAATAACTACACATTGATTATAACTGTAATATCTTAATATTGTTCATTTTAATTGTTTCCGGATATTTTTTTCTTTCTCGTTATGAATAACTCCTCAAACACCTTACGCTATCTTGTGGAAAGCTTAAGGGCACATATTATAGGCAGCTTCGGCTAACCCAGAAAGTGGCTTACACGTAAATTTGCATCCCATTCTCCGGTATTTACTTTATCACCCATTTTTAAATATGTATTACGTATAAGCCTTAGTCAGTGCAAGTAAAATTATGACAGAAAAATGGCTTGCTTTCTCTTAAATTTGAATGACATTCACCGTATCTTACTCTTTCGCCTATTGTGAAATATGTACTCATAAAACATTTGCAATTATGATTATTGTTTCAGTTACGTACGTAGTATTGGTCCAGTTCTTAGGTGTAATTTGCGAGCAAAGCAAAGGGAAAGGCAAATCTATTTTCCAAATCAGGGCTAATTTCTAGACTGTTTACTATTCAATCATTAAATAATACCGGCCGTTATTCTGTTAATGTATCTGTTAATTATATTTGTTTATTTCATTATTTTGTAAACATATTTTTAAACGGCTCCTAATAGAAACTTTGGTCGAAATAATTTTATGATTGAATTCTTCAAAGAATGGAGTAAATCCTGGTGAAAGTAATTATGTTTGCTGAAACATTGCCATCGACGTCAAAATTCCTAGATCCACCATCATATTTTCAGAACCTACGTCCATATTGAAACTAGTTTTAAAAAGACGTCAATATTATTCATGTAATTTATAATTAAAATGTGTTTCTTAAGGCTATAACCTAACGGGGGAAGATGCCGCTTATAGTGGAGAGCAGTGTTTTCCCATTTCCATTGATTTAACTCCTTTGAAGACGCCCGGTGCGCATGCATTAATTTTCTCTTCCGGGCGCACAGATGGGGATCGCAGACGTAGAAGTCACATTAACCGACAGCGAATTTTTTTTACATATATTTCGTTAACTGGTCTATTGCAAGTCAAAATAAAAAGGCAGCAAAACCGATTTCACACACATTTTATCGGCATTCACTGGCATTTACTCTCTCGCCTGTTTTTAAGTGTGAACCGGTTATAAACCACTTGCATTTCTAATTATTATTTCAAACTTTTTTTGAAATTTTGTGGAAATTTAAGGAAGTTACAGGACGTACGCCTTTAGTAGATTATGCACCCCTGAATAAAAAAATAAAATAGGAATGGAGGGTATGTTTTGCGGGTTACCCATTTGCTGCTGCATTTGCTGGCGACTTCTACTGATTCTGTATTTAGAGGACGTATTGCTCTTTCTCGAGCAGTTCTTTTTCTAATATAATATTTTTCATTTTTATTGTTTCAGGATATTATTTCTTTCTCGTTATAGATTACTCGTCTAAAACTTACGTTATCATCTGGAAAGCCGAAGGGCATATGTAATATACCTTTGTCAACATTCACCAACATCTCGAATATAAAAAAATATCCGTAAAATATCGTAGTGCTTGAAAAGGCCATAACAAGCCCCAGAATTCGGGTATCAAGAATGGAGGATGTTATCTACATGATTTGATCTTTAAGACTATTTAAAACAAAAAATTTACACCAAAAATATGCACCTACATGGTAAAAACCAAATAAAAATTTTCTGATTCACACAATGCGTTTTATTTATTTAAAAAAAGGAAGTTACGCTGCCCTACCCTGAGGTATGGTTAGTGGTTACGCACTTATCTAAGAGTAAGAAATTCATAATTCACTGAAACGTTTGCGAAACCGTGTTCATACCATATTTTATTTGTTTCTGAAATAAATCATGATGATAGGAAGGTAGACATCAAAGCAATAGGTGAGAAATACGTCGCGAAAATAGATCTTTTGAAAGGACCTTTTTTGGGTCTCTTAAGTTGATGATCAACCATTTGATGGAAGTGAGCATGTATTTGGCATATCGATGTCTTATGAATATTATATCTGTAACAAATTTTGATGTCTCTATATTTACTTACGTGATCTTGCCAATCAAAACAAAGCAAAATAAAAGTTGTTGTTCAATCAAAATTGATTAGAAAGAGTGCTTTAGCCAGTTAAGCTATCGAGGCGTCATTCTTCCCTGAGGAATTTTCGGACACTACCAGACAAGATGTTGCAGGACTGCTGAGCATATGATGCCACAAGCAGTCCACATCGTGCGCACAGCGCCACAGCCGGAGAGCAGGCCCGGACATAGAACACAGGGAGGTGTTCGCTCTAGACTAGTTTAAAGTATACCGGGACTATCCGCGGTGATAACTTACCGGAAATCGGGGGATCCGGGTTCGAATCCCGGTCAAGGCGAATGATTTTTTCTCTGTGGATCTTTCGCACGATTGTGCATTGCGGGTGACTCCCGTAAAAGTTATCACCGCGGCTAGTCCCGGTATACTTTAAACTCAAGCTGGGATCGGGCAATCTTCAAAAATTGTCTGCCTCTGCCGGGATTTGAACCCGAGCCCGCTGGGTGGGAAGCAAACATTAACCACCACACCAACCCGATTCCCACACAAAAAAGGAGGTTATGCTGCCCCTCCCTGTAGTAGCCATACCTCCCTATGGTTATTTTATGAATTAATGTTTTAAATGCAATTTTTAATATATTTCTTGACTCATTCGATTTATTGTCTTAGATGAATTAAGTAATGCGTTTTTGAACTTTCAGAAAAAATGAAGCGAGCCACAATGAAGACGCAGGCTACGCAGACGGACATGTGGAAGGCGGCATTTGCGGCTGTGGTGGCCGAGGGGAGGTTTACTGTTCCTAGGAGACACCAGCCACACCATCAAAGGCACCACCCGCAACACCAACACCAGTCCGCCCTATCTCTCAGCCCACGCACCGTCCACAGGGTAAGAATCTTTGCACCCTTCTGAGTAACATGCGGTTGAGGGTGAATGGAGGTCAATTTTTTGGAAAGCTCATGTGTAGGTTTCCGTGGCGATGCTCATGATAACTGCAAAATTCCTGGTTTTCTAGCAGCGTTCGTTGCTTTTTATTGACAACAGTTTAAAAAGTCATCCTGCTTTCGTCTTCAGGTAGGAGGACATTCTGTTCTGTTCTGAAATTGTTGCAATTAAAACGACAAATGCGGCTGCAGAATCCGGTTTCTGGAAAGTTTATAGGCTGAATCATCCCAAAGAAGCTCCATATCCCTACCCATTGGAGCCCATGGTCTTTTATTGAAGTCGTTTCCCAAATCAGCCGCAAGCTTGTCGGTGCAGCGCCACGTGTTCTGAAGGGCAAGCATTAGCAAGCATTACCATTTACTGATCGTCAATCGTGTGCTTCTGGCGAGTGGAAATGTTCATGTTTGCAATTTATTTAGATTTTATTTTCATTTTTTCTTCTATATTAGTTTTCGGCATTATTTCCTATATGGTATACCCCAATTTTTCGTGGATATATATAGCAGATATGCTGAAAAAAGGAAAATGCCGTAGACGTGTGTGGTATCACCTTACACCGTAGGCTATGGCCACGGGATTTAAGAGGTTTCATTTTTTAGAGTCCCCAAGGATCGTGAAAAACTAAGCGCCTGGCAACGAACGATTCCCTGTGAATAAGTTGCGTATATAAATACACAGGGAACTTGCCCTCCAGATAAGGTGGCACCTCTACCGACCTCCACGGGAAGCGACTTCATTAAGTGACCATGCTTGGGCGAAAGGTTTCCAGACCTTCTCTTTTTCTAAGACCGTGGGCTGAACAATCTGTGCAAACCATTTTTGCTCAGAAAAATGTCTGCTTGCGATTTGGAGATATTTAGGTGTTCCGAATCTACCGTCATCTTTCGTATTCCATCTAAATATTTTGGTGATGCATTCATCAAACAGTTTTCTCAGAATGACCTTTGGCCACATGGCTACGCTGGGAGGTAACGTGCCAAAATCTAACGTTATCTATTTTCTACCAGCAGAAATAGAATTCAGGGAAAGCATAGTTTTTAGATGAAGGAAAGTTAAAAACATAATTTCAATATTCTTTTATTTTTAATCCAATTATAGTTACATATTTTTTTACAGACAGTAGGTTTCCATATTAAAATACAGTTTGAAAACAAAATTGCGCAATTTATTATCAAGAGCCTAATTCGCACAGCGCGGTAATGTGTAGCCATATATGCCATACATAGCTACAGAGGGAGGAGATAGGTTGATCCAACTCATTAGTGCAAAATTCCATGCATTTGATGCAATATTTTTAGTTTGTGTTGCATCGCAATTGATATTTTAACAGATTATTTATAAATTTCTAGTTTATCCGTGCAATAAAAAGCTGGTTTAGGGACATCTATGCACTTTGCGTGAGTTTAATCTGTTTCAGAATCCCTTATACTCCTTCAACTGCAAAGGTTACCCAATTTTAGGCTTTGTCTCCGCACAGCATGGAATTTCCGCTTTCTCCACCACCTGTTGATGATGATGTAAGCCAGCTTCACAGCTACGAACTGAGTCCGATACACTTGGTTACTGGATGTGGTCTCATTATGTGTGAGGAAACATTCCTTCCTTGGCATGCCTCATTTCCATTTCATCAGGGCCGTTTACTTCCGTTTACTATCCCTTGCAGCTATTAGAATTATCGAATCTTCATCCTGCTATGGTTAGTTTTTATAGCGGGAACTAGCATTCTGCCTTGGATTGACATGCTAGAAGGAGGGACATACATAGAAGTATATTAATAATAATTTTTCTGTGGATTTTGAGATATATGGCATTTTTTATTCACTTTGAGGCACTTAAAATGGCAGTAAAAACTTCTATTCTAAGAGTATTTATACGGCACGAGGTTCATCGTTTCAAGCAATTAGACCATCAATCCGATTATACCACAGATTAATTGTTTAAGTGACTAGGGTTATAACCTTAGACCGAGCCATATTTAAGGCCCTGACATCTAAAATGAAGTTATCATTTCCAAACGTCCACTGCTAAATATTTTATTTCTCGTAATTTGTTTTTGCCATTTCTTTACCACGTATTTTGTTTTTTTGTGAAATATTTTTCTTCATTAGTCTCTTGATTGAACTCGGGAACAATTGTTTCGTGATTGTAACTACCTTCAGCAATTTTATGTAGGTATTAATTCTGATTACTTAAATCTTCCTCTGATTTATTCCACAAGTATATACCTAATAACTCTGATGCCAGGAGTATTTTTAAGTATATCTATAAAATCCTAGAAATTTTATTCTACCATTCTCTAAATGTGTAGATAGATTTTATTATAATCACCTAAATATTGATGCTAAAAAGATCTATAATCGCCATTTATTCTTCTGTGTTTTATAAAAAAAACTTTAAAAATAATTTTAGGAAATTATTTTCATAATCGCCATTGTAATTTACGATAGATTTGTTGTAGTACCCCAAGATATGTAAAAAGGTAATAGAACGAAGCCCATGGTAATCCAATTCCCCTTCATACCAGTCGAGTCAGCGAGGCAAAACATTCACGTACGGCAGATAATTTTATGCATTTATGTGCAGTAAAGCTTACCTACTATTTACCAGGATTTACCTTCAAATTTGTAGTAGAGAACATATGTCATTATATACGTTATCAAAGTAGCTTGTAGCAGGTATTCAAATTAAAAGAAAGTTTCATGAATCTACGAAATATTTTTGGGGTCATCCTTGGCAATTTGTACTATCAAGTTTCTTTTCAAGGTATACATATGAATAATTTTTCCGGTCGCAGGTCGAGATGGTATCCCAGGGAGCGCAGACCAACGGCCTCCCCCGCCGGCTGACCAAGAGCCTCTCTGAGGCGGGCCACTTCCCTCAGCCGGCCCCCAGACACGTCCCACCCCCCGCCTCCACCACTGCCATGCAGCAGCAGATAGCGCAGCCGCAGACTCCACCTCCACCCCCATCGCCCCACGAACCCCTCCACAGGGCTGCCTCCGAAGGCGAGGGCGTCGAGGGTCGAAGGCGCCTCGGAAGCGGCAGCAGGGAAATCCTCATCGACTTCGAGCCGCAGGGGGGAAGCTCTGGGACACTGGCCCCTGGCGGTGCCCGGGGTCCCAGGGCGTCCCTCCACAAGACGATGAGCGAGGGAGAGGTCAGGAGGGGTCAGGGGATCGCGGGGGAAGGGTCGGTGACCACCCCGACCTCCGCCGAGGCCCCTCCGACACCCTTGTACTCTCCGCCCTGCCCGAAGCCGCAGCCCAGGTCCGCCTACACGTCAGCCTCGGCGCCTTGCGGACTTTCAAACAGCTCAACCTTTCCCAGGACAGTCCCCAGCCGCTCTACCTGTTCCCACCCGGCCCTGGCCAACGCTGCATCACCAGGGGGGGCGGTGAGGAGGGCTCACCACCCTCTGGTGCAGGCACCGTCCGATGCAGACTCTACAATGACCCTGGAGGAGGACGAGTTCCACGAAAATCTGGTGGTCAGCGGTTTCTTCCGCAAGCGTAGCCTGTCGCTGGAGGACGCGGCGGCTCCAGTGACGTCATCGGAGCCGCCGAAGGATAAGGGGGGTGGGAAGGCGTTGGTGGAGCAAGGTGCGGGGGGCAAGAGAGGGTCGGGGGGCAGCTTCGCCCCGGGCCCGGCCTCCCTCACCGGGTCCTCGGTGGGTGGCAGCGAGCCGGAGCTGAGGGCGGTGGCCCGGGGCGATGAAGATGAAGAAGAGGAGGTAGACGAAGATCTGGACGAGATATTGCGGGAGGCAGAGGCGAGCAGGGCGGGGTTGGGGCACGGGGGAGGTGGCCAACAGCAGTTGCTGGGCCTGGGCAAGAAGACTTCGCCGTTCGCATCCATGGATTCCTTGACTGGGGATGGAAGAGATCACAGCGACAGCATTTGGAACGAGTCTCAGGCCACTGTAAGTTATATCGATCTCTTTATCCCAATGTGGTATAAAATTAACTTCATTACTGATTAAATGAAATGAAGTATATTTAACAGAAAAGAAAAACCAATCTGTTATTTCTAATAGAAAAAAGATTAGTAAACGTCCTCAAATATTACCGTAAATGGATTTGTTTTTTCCTTTTTTATTTGTGGAATTTTCGGCTTAACTAATGAATTCTGTTGAAAATGAAAGGTAATACTCATCTGTTTTCCCCATAGACCTTGAATATCAAGGTCTATGGTTTTCCCCGATTTGTGGCATATTTCTAACGAGCTAGGTTGTCAATACTTTCAACCACTTCGTACCTCACGGGTGAAACCTTGTCGAGGCGTAAAATTTGATGGTCTCTATTTAAGTTAGTGTGCCTTCCTTTCTTTAAGCCTGAATCACACGATCATTTTTTTTCGTCGCGAAAGTGATCACTATCGCGATCACTAGAGTGATCACTCGCAAAATGATCGTCGCTGGCAATTGTTTCTCGCGATCGCGATGAGGATTCCCATCGCTATTTTTCATCACTCGTCCGGTCGCTTTTTCCGTCGCTAAAACCGTCCCTAAACCCCCATATCAGCCAGTCAGAACGCATGACCGTATGGTGTGATTGCAGCGCAGCGTTTGACAATTGTGGGAACGACATAGATAAACAAACACGCTATATATTTTCGTGATGCGGGTCCTATGACAACGAGCTGTGATATCGGAAATGATGCGAAAAGCGACGGCGGGAGTGACCGTGTGATTCAGAAAAATGATCACTAGAGCGATCGCTTTTCGCGACGGGAAAAGTGATCGCGATAGTGATCACTTTCGCGACGAAAAAAATGATTGTGTGATTCAGGCTTCACCTATAGGTAACAATCGTTCCATCACGGGGTGTCTCAACAAAAACGTATGTGTGTGGGCATATTTCAGCGCAAATGTAAGTCAAATTACCCCGATGCTCTGTTCAATTCATCATAACCTCAGCATAAATGGTAGTCAACCAAATTTCTTAATTATTGATTCTCATATAGATATAAAAATGGAATCTCGCTATCTTTTTGCTTTTGTCAGTCTTATAATATCATCCTTGATGATTTATCAGCTGCGAAATATCGAATTTAATAATCATTTCGCGGCAATGGAGTATATACGTACAGGATATTTTTGGAGGATGCTGCGACATTTCTTTTTCGATATCTTATTCAATAGACTAGATTTTTAAGGTCATTAAATAATTAGTTTGGTCAGAAATGTGGGATTATAATTGTCTGAAACAATTAATCTCAAACTGGGTGAGATTGTTCAATCGTATTGTCGTTACTCGCTCAAAGCTCTTTTTAAATTAAGCTCAAAGATTCCCCCATACTTTCGTGTTCCCTCTTATTAGTTACCATACACGTGTTGCCGCGAATCCATTATGTGCAGTGGGGCCGATAGCTTATCGTTCCTCCCAACTGCATACCTGTTTTTGACAGGGCTGTCATTCTTGCCCGGTTGCTGCATATTATCGGATACACTGTGTCGTCACGTCAATCCGAAACTTCGTGATACGTCGATATTTTTTTGGAGTTTAGCTTTATCTTGACCCTATCGTTATCCACAGGAAAGTTAATAGGTCAGTTCCCGTGTATGTCACTCACAGAGTTCGGAAAACGTAACGGGTTACGTACAAATATCTTCAGCGATACGTGGAGTTAAAATTATCTATTTTGGATATTGGTTCAACTACAAGGCATTCATTTGGCTTTTATCCCGTTCACTTCGGGTTTCTTTCACCGTTCTTCTTGTCAAAATAGTTTCTTCGTGAGAGCTCGTTTTAAGTCATGCTCAATGAAAAATTCGAGACTCGATTTTTGAAGTTTTTTTTTTATTTTTAAAACTTTTATTCTTTAATTTTCATAGAAATCGTTTTAAATACTTTGCTTTCACTTGTATCATTATAAAAGTGCATGGTTAGTATAAGTAAATAAATTGCTTTCGATTATTGAGTTTATCTCTAACAATATGTAAGTGCTTAAAAGAATTCTAATCTTTTGAGCATTTTTTTAGAAAGGAAGTATTTAAAAAAATATTTATAAAAGTCCAAACTCATCTCCGAGCCAATTTAGGAATAAAATGAATTATCGACGCTACTCGTGCATTTAAGGGAAAATTATAATTCCATAAAATACGAATTAGGCAAACCGTGCATTCAATCTGCCCTTTTTATTAGAACGTAAATTGCTCAAATGTAATAGCTCAGGTGATGGGTAGGTACATTACTTTTGTTATTTTTTTCGATTTTGGAAATTTAATATTCCGATGAATTGAAATTAATACGAAAATAATTAATGACCCATTTGATGGAATGAAATATTAATATTTTAGTAAATTATTCCACTTTTCCTCTCAAAAAAAATATAAAAATAAATGTGCAGGTAGTTCATTAAAGTGAAACGCATGAACTCTTGAGCGATAAAAATGTGTGATGGGTTTGGCATCTAAATAAAAGGATAGATGATGAATAATAAAGCGTGATAGAATTGATGTATACTTATATCCTTCTCAGATATCAAAACTCAGTTTCATTACAGTCCAATCATGTTTAGTCATCGCCGTGTCTGAAGGTGCTTCAATTGTTGATCAACCTTTAGATAATTTAACCATGCGTCAGAATAATGTTTCATTCACACATTCTGTCTCTTCTGATCAAATTTCATCGGGTTTCCCCCAAGCACGGGTGAATTAGGCTTGGGTATTATTGAATAGCACCTTAAAATCACATATCCGTCGTTAAGCAATCGAATATTCCTCTCTCTGGTCTACCGGATCCGTTTTGTTAGGAGTGGGCTGCCGAGAATAAGAGAAAAACACACACCGAGGAGCGTAATTTCGCCTATCGGCTGCTGAGTTGCGAGATTTACAAGCTCAACGGTTTATCGCACCGCGAGCCGCCGGTCATCAATAATGGTGCTCACACATCCCATTGCTTAACCCATTCCACCGATCCAGGAATTCAGGTCCCGCTTTTTATTCTCACGACTCCCAGCAGTATCCGCGGTTACGTGAGTTCATAGTTAACGTTCCGCTCCATGCCGTCGGAAATTAGGTCTCACGACGAAAGAACTAGGCAGATATGCGCTGTGTACTTTGGTCTAGTTACTCGTTAGCGTGAGACAGATTTATACCGCGGTGAAGATAAGAGCATTCCCTTTTGCAATAAAATTACTAAGTGTTTATGGTATTTTTAATTTTGTGTGTACTCATGGACTGATTAAGTATCGAATAGGTTGATGCTTAAAATTTTACTACTTCATCTGTAAGCATTAGTTTTTTTTTAAGAAACTTTAATTTGACAAGAAATATAAATTGAATTCCATGGAAAAAAATCCCCCTGGATCGGAAATCGAATCACGGACCTTAGACTCCTAGCACGTATCCGCGGCGACGCGACGTGAGTTCGCAGTTAACTTTTCGCTCAATGCTGTCGGAAATAAGGTCTCATGACTTTGAAGGAATGCATTGACTACTTGGTTCTAGTAGCTTGTTTGCGTGGAAGATAGATTTATAACCCGAAGAGGAAAGAGCATTGATGTTTTTACTTATAATTGCTAAAATTTTGGGCATTTTTAATTTCGTATATACTCATGGAGTGGGTAAATATCCGATAGGTCGATCCTTAAGTTTTTCTGGCTTCACCTCTAAGCTTTATTTTTTTTAAGACTTAGGTGAACTACAACTGACAGAAAGACTTTAACTAGACTAATAATTTACATATTTCATTGGTTTTCCCATTTCCCTTTGATTGCCATCCATGATGGACTGCGATGACCTAGCATCTTTTACCATCAGGTTCGGTACAATTTTCTAGGGAATTAAAGAACCTGGATCGCGAAGTGGTCTGGATAGTGGCACGGAAATCAAAATGTCCGCGGTTCGCATCCAGTCCAGGGGAACTTTCTTCTCTTGGCTCGTCGTGTAAATTTACCGTATTTCACGCTGCAGGCTCGAAGTATAACATATATAAACTATAAACGTATAAATGAGCTCGCGGTTTTTCTTCTGGTACATAGGGCAAAAGATTACCTTATATTCTTAAAACTTTACAATATTTCTATTTTTGCGTGATAACTGTGTCGATTGCACCAGTGACGTCATGGCAAAATTAGCAGTGGTAGTGCTGGAACTCAATTTTCTTACCATTTTTTAGAAGTGAAATAAATATTTCTCAGTGTTTTTTATTAAAAGTTATTATAATATTTTATTGCTAGTAATTATTTACATTTTATTACAAAAATTTTTGTTTCGGCTACGAATGTATACATTAGATGTTTTAAGGCAAAAAAATTGATACAAGTGTATTTAAATATTATGACAATTGATATTTTTCTATAATGTCTTTTAATTATGTTCTGAACGACGTTCCGGTGCGTTCCGGCACCATGACACCACTAGATTGCGCACCGCTATATTTTCGTTCGCACGTGTTAGGTATTTAGGCGAATTAAATATTCACGCTAAAGTGATAGAGAAAGAGGGTTATTTCTCAAGTAGAGAGGGCGTGGATTTTTGGCACAAATTTTCGTGCATTTTGGTGGCACATTTTACAATACCTCTCGCTTGTTACCCACGGCTACGGGCCATAAAACTTCGTTGAAACCATCATTTCGCATCCCGTACAAAATTTCTCTTCGGCTGATATTCAGAGAGCACCATCAATCCATAATTTACGTTTCTCTCCCGGTCCTGGATAAGCACGAATACCTTCCGAGGACGAGAGATCTGAAGCTTTTATCATATGATGCGCAATTCTGCGCAGGGCACGGCAGGCTACCTTGTGCTGGATGTTAGCGAGGGAGTTAAACATGATAGAAGCGCTGTTTGCAGTTCGCGCGTGATGTTAGATTTATATTTTTAAAGAAAAAATGGAGATATTCGAATTCTCAAATAAAATTGCCTCGTAGCAATTTAGCGTTTAGCAAAAATGTATGGAAAAAGCAGAACTTAGTCTCTCATTTGTAGCTCAAGTCTAATTTGTAACGGAAGCTATATCGGAGATATTGGAAATTGCATTTTTCCACATTTTCCCGCTATTTTTCCTAAACCCATCACTTCTTCTTGATAGGTGTGTGACAGCAGTTGCTAGGAGATACTTAAATTATCGTACCTTAGAGGTTAGATCACACAGTAGAAAAAGATTGACGGCCACTAGGTCCTCCTGGGTTCTAGAGGTTATCAACATCCGCATCAATTATATATTAAAGTAGATCATTGAATAAGTATGACAGGTATTAAAACAGCCAGAATTTTATGTGGTTCATATGCCGCACTTTCGTCCTCTTTTTTCCATCTATCTGGCATATTTCCACCGTAAGACAGATACTCCACATATTCCCTCCATCTATAGCGGGTCTCTACCTCGCTTTGCAAGGATTTTTTTTTCTTCATCAGCATACGTCTTCAACTTATCGTAGGGTACTCTCAAATTATGTTTTATCTGGAATGCTGATCTAGTTAACGAATGGGAACCAAGATAATGGGGAAATATACGCACTTTGAGATAAAAAAATAAAGATAAAAAATTCCAACTGATGAATATCAAAATGGAGGGACCGGTGATTTTCCCTATTGACCGGTGCCACTATCACTGATGTCACAGGTAAAAATTATCTCGCCAGAACGAGAGTGTGTCTTTTTAAATAATGCACTAACTGTTGGGGATCGGTTAATTCTATTCATCTGCTATCTCTCTTTGATTCATATCTTCCTCGCCGAGGCCATTAATCTACCGTGATACTCTTCCTAAAAGTCGTAGATACGTCATGAATATCATCGTTTGCTTCCGCACCACACAAGATAAATCCCATTGATCTTCGTTTATTCCTCATTACGGAAAATTAATCAGTTCGATAGGGGAATCTCCCTGAGCAGAAGAGATATAATATTTTTTTTGGACGAATGAAATATCGCTCATAGCATCAGGATAATGTAAAACTGAGAATGGCGTATGATTTGTCTTCTTGATGTGGACAGATTGGTTGAATATATTACGAAAAATATGTTTTTTGCTGAAATGGATGTTGGATACAGGAAGTTGACGATGCCTTTTCAATGTTTTCATGAATGCATAATTAAATTCTTCCCCTTATGAATTAATAATATTTCACACATAATGAATTAATAATATTTTGCGTTGCATTTACGTTAGTAAAAATTTGATAAATGTCTGAACGTTGCCAACTAATGTGTAACAGGCAGAAATTACTTATTTTTTATCTTTACCTGAAAACAAAATTATTCCCGAATTCGAAAGTACGTATTAGAGCTTAGAGGGGGTAGAGGGGGATAAAAATGACTCCAGCGGTCCTGCATAGGGTTCATCCCGATAAATTCTTTTATATTTTAGGACCAATTGAAGTACCTATCTTTTATGAAATTGAAAAACTCTGCGGTACAATGTATTTAAGTTTTATAAGTCTTTAAAGGCTGTTAGATTTTGAATTTGGAAAAAAAATAATTCTAGACGTTTTTTCATAGGCATCAGGAGAGCTTTAAAAAATTGCATTCAAAATTATACGATTACTAGTGTTATGAAAACATGCTCATCTAAATGTGCTCTTTCAGTTTTGAATTTTTTTAGGGGGACTACCTATTGGGGATGTTGGAAGTAACCACCAGGGCCCTTTGGTTTACGTATAACAATCTAACAGTGGCACCGAAGGCGCGTTTGCAAAAAAATACAGTAAAAAGAAATAATTAAAAACCAATGCTTCAATGTGCAATTTTATAATTATATCCAAAGATCTTATGCAGTAAACGTGGGAACTGAGCTCTACGGCCTTGGCCTATGGATTATAGGCCAAGAAGCTTTAGTTTGGGTCATTACAGGCCATACAAAGACTCCTGTTTTGGTTTCTTGTATTCGTGAATGGTTGTGTACAAGTGTTAATATGCGAGTTTCGCTATTACGGTTGAGAGGCAAGGCTTTGGTCCCTGCGATGAAATCCTTCCATTTCCCTCACAGCAGCACAGTGACTAATTTTTGAAGGTGGAAAAGCATGAGGAGATATTATACAACCATTTAACCTTTCTCATTTCATATTGCAGATGTCTTATGTTTTATGTCAATATATTTAGAAATACGTTTCTTTTTCTCACAAACGACATTTTACACCTCTAACGCAATCATACACTCCGTAAAATACACTGTATTTGGTTAAAAGTCCGCTCCTGAACGCATTTATTTCTCTAATGAATACTTCTCGGGATTCCTACCTGGTTAGGGTCTGCATGTTGTAGGGCGACGTTTCGTTTGGAGACTTTCCCAACATTTCTACGACTGAGGATGTCTAGGCCAGTAGTGCCCCGGTATATATTGAATATGCATTTATACCGGATCACTGCTGACAGCGGCATCATCAGCCTTGAAGATGGTGTCTCCTTTTCTTTTATGGCGGTCTGGAGAGAATCCGGCCAATCACATCGCAGCAGCGAGGTACGAGAGCTAACCAACGCGACGAAAATGCCGATATCGGCACTAAGACACATTACGATACGATACGACTAAAAAAACGCATCGAAAACCCGAAAGATGGAGAGATCAAGTCCTGAAGATGTTGGGAAAGTCTTCAAACGAAACGTCTGCCAGAAAAATGTAGATCCTAACCCGGTTGGAAACCCGGTAAGAATTCATTCAAGTAATTCGCCGAGAAAATATCAAATTCTCCATTTAATTCTCCGCAGGTTCTCCATGCGGCGATCCCCACCTCATCGTCGGCTGGAGGGCTGTCGGCGTGCTCGGCAGCCGGCGTGGTGGGTCCGGGGGGCGCTGGTTCGGGTCCCGGAGGCACCACCCTGGCCCTCTCCGACTCGGAGAGCGGCACCCTGGCCAGTGTGTGCTCGGAGCTGAGCGCTGGGGGCGGCCCTGGGGGCGGTACGGCGGCCCCCGCCTCCAGCGGAAGCAGCAGCAACAACAACAACGCGTCGACGCCGTCCGCCCGCCGGAGGCAGATGCTCATCCTGCAGCACCAGCAGAGGAGCAGCGTGGACACGGAGGCCCTCGAAGACGAAGGGGTGTCCGTGGACGAAGACGCTGGGGCCATCGTGCCCTCCATTGAACTGCACGAGGACAGCGCGGACGCTGCGGAGCCCGGCGCTGACCAGGTAACGAATGGATGTCGCCCTTAAGTGACGGGGAAATGTGGAATCATAATACCAAATGCGGAAAGTTTTGCTTTGTGAATGGTATTCGTCTTCAAGTACTCAGAAATTTGTAGTGCGAAGTATGTACAATTGCAACAGTTTTGGCAAGCATTTTGCGTGCGCAAATTCATAGCCTTCGTAACGGCGGGGATTCAGGCATCGTCTGCCATTGAAGTATCCAGATTTCACCTGTGCGTTTGTGATACCCTGGACCTACATATATTAGTTTCAGCCTCAAACACCGTGGAAGAAGGGTCGTCGTTTTTTTTGTCTTTGGGTACATAAGCAATGAGGATCAATAGGGAATAATTGAAATCTTATTTATTTATTTTATTGTAGCTGTATCTTATTAGACTTGGACTGACCTTGAAAGGTTTCCTGTTGAAAAAATAATTCGCGGAGTAGTAAAGTAGCGGATAAAACACAGTTGCGCCATATTTCTGAAAATGTTTTCTATTGTAAATAAACCGACTGTTACTGAACAATGCGTAATATTCAGCTTCGAAAAGTAGGCATGTATATATGATTACGATCTAAGATAAGAAATGTGCACGAGAAGAGATAACTTTCACGATTCCATGACTTTTATATCAGTTACTACTCGATTCTAGTAATTACGAATACATGTTATCATTATTACTTCCCCAGATAATGAGGTCAAAACCCATTATATTCGTGGCCTTTAGTGCAGTATGCTCCAAATGGAGTGGGTTGCGGAGAATCATTTGCTCTTGAAACCATCTGCATGCAAGCGAAAGACGACCCATGTTCAAATGCAAAATTCCTTCCCCTTCCATTGCACTGGGGAGAACTAGTTTCAGCTTTCAAAACAACATGAGGTCGCGATGGAACTCGGTAAGGAGGCGGCGTGCTCTGAATATTCTCCCTCTCCTGTCTCGGCCCTCGGAAGCAGAAAGTTCACCCAGACCCATTGCTCCATTAAGATCAGCGTGCCGGCGCAACGAAATTGGATGGAATAATTGCTCGCGCTGTGTCCCACTGGCTCCATTCGACGCTGGTGGTGTTCTAGGTCAAGGACGAGCACCGCAGAGGAAGACACTAGTATCAGTTGGCAAGTTCCCACTACTCCAAAGCTATCTGAGCCTAAATACTCATTTAACAGCACTCAGACAGGTGATAGGTATTTTAAAACGTTTTGATCGGCATCATATAAATGCCGATTCACTTCTTGAATTGTTACTTGTTGGTAGTTGTAGTTTTTCTTATTTGTGGAAAGATCTCATCTCTTTCCTGTATCAGGACTACGATGAAAATATTTTGATATGAGAATTCGTTTAATATCTGCTCATATAAGTCCACATTTCATTAACCATGTAAATATGGTTCGTTTTAAAATTGCAAAAAATAAGAATGTAAAATAAATCTTAGGCTTAGAGCGTAGCTATTCCTAAAAAACCTCACTAACTTCGCGGTAGTAATTGCTCTCAGAGAGAAATATTTTCCTATAATTTCAATCGATATGACTCATCCTCATTATTTTGCAGAAATATATACTTATAAACTCACACATTTCACTCATTTTCATTACTTATGTGAATTAATATTCATTTTACCACTAGAAAAAAATTATACTTTTTCAAATTCTAAGACTTCTCTCCAATTGGTAAAATATTCGTTGTGTCACCATATAGCCGAAGAGTTACTCTAGAAATTTAGCTAAAGAGTATTTTTATTGCCAAAATCGATTCGAAATGACTATGCTTCTAGATACCTATATTATCAACTTTTATTCTCTCAAATATTTTCTATTAGATTCGGCTTTAATATCGTTTTAGGAGTGCATAACGTTGCTTCAAATTGTGTTTCTCTGAAAATTTCGAACAGTATTCATTGAAAGCAGACATGAAAATATGGCTTAATTACTTTCAATTTCCTTGAATAATGATAAGCGTTGGGAGTATGTCATGATTACAGAAATTAGTTCCTTTCAGTTGCATACAAATTTCCATTTCATTACATTTAAATTTTAAACCAATTCAGCTGCCCCCTTTGTTGAGTGACTGTTTTCAGTCACAATAAACCGCCAACAACAATTGAAATTACACCTCCGAGTTCCAATATGTGTCAGAATCCGTGATATAAGTATGCATTTAAAATGAGGCTTTATACTCAATTAACGTAAGGGCAGGAATTGCTTCTCTTATATCCATCCATCATATAGCCATGTCATGCTTTCAATCAGTAATTATCTCAACGCGTAGGTTATGGTCGTTATATTCTTGAATGATACTTTTGTTGGAATTGATTCAGCATAATTATTTGCAAAAGAATGTATTGGTATATCAAAACCTTAAGAGCTAGAGATATTTCTACCATCGTTGAATTTTAGGTGGTAAAAAAACCTTCTTTTAACCAATTTATTGTCACTTAACCATGTGAACTAACTACCGATCAGTTGCTGCGTATCGAATTGGAATTAAGGAAATTACAATATGAGAAGATGAATCGCTTTTAGTGCTGTAATAATCAGATCAAAAATGGTCAAATCACTTCCCTAGCGGATTGAGAAAACAGGAATATTCATACCACTATCATGTTTAAAATTTATTAATTTCTATATAAATCGGATAACCATTAAATTTTTATCACCAAAGACCCTTGAATGGAAATTTAAAAGAGATATTTTGAAAACTGGGGCATTGATATTATTATTGCAGAGAACATAGGCATACATTTAAGTAGGGGTTTACTAAAACAGGATATCTGTATTGTCAGGTATACAGGGGAAGTATTTTGTGAACCACTTCTGATATCTTTTATCATCTTATAAATGTATGATGAAACGTTTGAGATAAATGGATACGTCCTGTACAAGACCGGAGCCACCGTAAGGGTGGATAAGTTCAAACCGTATCTCAAATATTCAGTCTCAAGTCAACCCTCATGAAGTGAGCCTTTCTAAAGTGTACTTCCCTTCCAAATATTCCCTTTTTCTGGAGCATTTTTCTGTCAATGGTCTTGGCTCCTTCATCTAGTGATTACTGATATGATTTTCTTGTCTGTATCTTGCCTAACGAAAATTGGCGTACGCGGATCACACTCCTGGAAATCTCCATTTCTCTGAATGCTCTGCCTCAGAGTAAATATGTGTGCAACGTATATTTATTTGGTATGATGTCGTTAAGGTTGTCGAAGCCCATGTACATTCCTGGGCAGTGAAGCATTAATTCCTGCGAATAAACACGTCGAGTCTTTCTTAAGATTCCCTAGGAAAATTACAAGGGTGTACATGAATTTCCGTGGCAATATTGAGACGCGAAGCTGAAAAAAAGTGAGTATACGCCCATTAGGGTGGTCCTTTTTTTTTTTCAATTTTTCGAATTTCATTTGGGACGCCCCCCAGTTTTGTTCCATTTGGTGAGAAAATAAATCTTTTAAATTATTTTTGCAATCGGATATCAGTAAAAAATGCCGCATCGCACTTAAAGTTTTGGGATTGCCCGTAAAGGTGAAAGAACGAGATTAAGAAATATCCATAATGGCTCCTTGTCCGCCTTTTCACGTACTCCAATGGAAAATTTTTGACCGAATTTGACGGAGAATAATAGATGACAAGGGACTGGGTCACCGTGGTGGCTGTCGGTTAGCTTTCACCTATTGGGGACACATATGCTCATGTTCTTTATTTTATCCATGGAAGTGAGATAATTGAAACTTAAAGCGCCGATTAAATCTAACATCATCAGTTATATAGTCTGGTTGGCACGTCAAAATCTGCAATCCGCAATGTAATCCTTCATTAGAAACGGGTACCCAAGGCGGGCCCGCGAAAGTTACGCTCCTGATGGTCGGGAATCAAGTCCGAGGTTTTTACACCCGTACGTCTCAGGAGGAGAAGTGATGAGGAAGGAAAAAGGATAGGTGGTGCCGTCACGATGAGAGCACGATGGCGCCTCCAAGGAAAGGGTTGGGAAAGGAAGGGAGGGTATAGGGACAAACTCGCGCCCGCGACGACGGGGCCGACTACTAGCGAAACCATGATTTTATGTGCCAACGAAATTGGAAATTATTCTATCGTGAGAATAATCCCACGGTCATTTTGTTGGATAATATAATCCTACAATCACTTTGATGTATTTAGGGATAGATATGCCTGCTACTGCAGCCTAAATCGACCTGCGACTGCTGATTATCTCTCATATGAGTATATTTCGGCTTTTAAAGTCATGACCAATATGGTCATTTAAATTATGGCTTTGATAAATCGAGCGAGGCCGCGTGAAGACTCAAACCGACCGATCCTCCGCGTGTTCCGTCCGCCCGTCGATAGGTTTGCCCCGAGGACGAAGACCGGGAGGAAGAGGAGACGAGGCATTCGGAGAGCGACGGCGTGGTCCCGGCGGCAGCGTCGACGGCTTCCCCGGAGCAAGAGGTGGACGTGGGTGAAATCCTTGGCGAGGGGCGTGTTCGAAGGACCACCTCGCCTCCTCCGCGGCCCACGAGGGCCCGGGTGGCGCGGAGGCGCGGCAAGGCGCGGCGGATGGCGATGCAGTCCTCGGACGACGAGGACGAGGTGGCCGCGGTGGTGCCCGGAGGGGCGGAGGAGAGGGGCGGGGAGGAGGAGGGCGAAGCGGGGGAAGAGGGGGGGCCGGCGGCCGTAGTCCCAGGGTCCGCCGTCTCCTCCTCCAAAGACGACGTCAAGGTGAGGGACGAAGTTGTCCCACTCGTAGGCCGGGACGATATCTCAAAATCGATATCGTGTCATCACGACTCTAGAATATCGCGTTATCGCAATACTACCGCGATATCACATTTCTAGGATATCGCGGTATCAAAACTCTAGAATTTCGCGATACCACAATTCATGTGCATCGCAATAGAAGAAGGGTGTCGTGCGCTTAAGATATTCTGATATTTTCAGCGATCATGAAAATCGCGATAGTCAGGATAGTCGTGACCATCGTCACAATCAAACTACTATGCATGAAGATGATTTTTTTCCGAGTTCAGTGATTGCCGCGATTATAGTAAAACATTGATTCATGACATCGATAGATTGGGCTTTCACTAGTTGAAAATCCATGCTGACTGAAGATAAATAACCTTTGTAAATTTTCACAGAATATTTTATGTGCACGACGCGATTCAACGCTAAGAATGAGGCCTTAGCGTCGAAACGCGCCGTATTAATAAAAGACTTTCGGAAAAGTTACAAAGAGTGTTTAACTTTATTGATATCGATTCAAGCTTTTCTCGACAATGTCGATAATCTTGAAAGCCGGACAGAAATCGAAGTGCATTGGGATTTAGGTTGGCTGATTACTGCGGTGTTCGCTACTATCATGCTATCGCGATCAACAAGATAATTGGGCTTCGATTTAGCGTCAATTTTCAAATGTCAAATTTTATGATATATCGGCATATCGTCCTGGCCTACCACTATGCACTCGGCGGCCGATAGGTCCCACACAGCGGGAAGATCTCATTACCCAGCCAAGTTATAAGGGCTATGCTACCCATAATAACCGTGGAGGAAGAGATTTTTAGGTTTTCGTCTCTTCTCTTGCCATATACCTTTCGCGGAATGATTGGGATTTGACTAATTTTTTGTTGATTATTAAGTTTTTTTCAAGAGACAGCTGTATTTTTCGTTATTTATCCATTTATTTTATTACGTTATTTATGTCAATTCACCCACTTTCATCAAGTTTGCCATTCGCTTTAGACACAACTCAGTTGCTTCGTAATATATATCATCTGAACTGAAACTACGAATATTTTGCTGTTGTAGGCGTATGTAAATCATTTGTTTCACAACGCAATGGATCTAGGATTCATTGACGCTAGGGTTGAGAGAAAGTGTGATTCAAACTGATTCACTGAAAGAGATTAATGAGTGTGCTACTCAAATTACTAATTTTGTGCGTTGCAGAATTGAAATTTTCTGTTACGTTATGTTTAATCGTATTTTGTTTGAACTAAAGCAGGCCTATTTTTCATTCCGAATATAAAGCTGTTCTATAATTCTTCATGATCATAACCTCACCTCGATGCTGAATTTAACGAAGTTCCTCGACAGCTTCTATTGAAACCTCCTTCCAACATGGATACTTTGATAACATTCTACAATGAGGAATTATTGTGTTCTTTCCCTCCTGATTATAACCGTGAAATCTATCTCTTGGGTCGTGAGCCAATCCTTGGACCCAAATCCGCTAGTCTGGGTCCAGTTCTTAATTTTTAATGTATTTTCATTTTCTATCGCTTTTTTGCTTCTAACTTCGAGAACTGTTCCCGATTTGCGGTTCTGGGTCTTGTGTCCCGCTGTAATGAGCCTAGTCCGCCGGGTGAAGTTTTGTATTCTCGGTGTTATCGATGTTGAGTTGAAGCAACTCTGTAGCAGCTTATGCCCTGAATTTCCTTTTTTAATAAATTATTTGCGATTCTTGCCTGCAACAGTCCTTCTAAGTGTTACTACTGAGTGTTTCTCCTCATTAATTAACCCAAATCTATTCCCTGAAACGTGCTTCGATCCTGTCGTAATTGATGACTTTGTATTAGAATATTTCTAAAACACGAGGATATAAATGGATTCGACCAGAAATCATTTATAAAATCACTCCTGCGTTCATGAGGATCCCTGATGTATGATGTCACACTACATGAAAGAACTTGAATAAAAAGGAATACCTGGCTCTCGCTGATTCGTACTTCATGTTAATCTCACACCCTACGTTTACGAGCCGGGTGACTAATGATGTCTGTTTGTAACAGAGTGGGAGTTATCTTGTGTTACTTGAATAGACTAAGGTGTGGAGAACTATTTAAAATCGCACAAGGAAAATGTTACAAATTAGATACCATTGTTGGCTTTTTATCCTGAAGAACTTCTTGTACCTGATTTTATTCTCTACAAAGAAATGTATATACTTCCATGATACGTTATTCTGTAAATTTAATTTTACGATAATATTATCAATTTACTTTTCAAAGTCATCGGCTCAGTTGAAGTATTTTTGGCGGTTTTTCTACTTACCGCAGATAAAAGCGTTACTTATTATCGTCTAATCGTTCGTATAGTGGAAGAGTATTTTTAATAATTCTTCTCGTTCCACAGAAGGAATAATGTATAAAATTGATATCCATGAACATGACTTGTAATACCCTCCTGAAAGGGTGTCGTTATTTTCATTGCAACCGTGGTATATATTTACTCCACTTGTCTTCTTCATGGTCACTGGTCATTACGCCAATTACCTCTCATTGTCAGTGACAAAAATAAAGGGATTGTGCTCATTGCTTACAATAAATTAAGACAATACGCTACCTTACCCTTATTTAAGGCAGCTAATAAAACTTCAATGCGCGTGGTTAAATCTGTGCTTTCGTATTCTAATGAATGAAATAAGCACTTTTGTTACTTACCTCTTAATCACTGGTAAAAAAATTAACTAACTCCAGTAAAATATTAATTATTTATTAGTAAACTATTTTTCTTCTTTCCCCTAACATATTTATACTAGAAATTAATAAAAATCAAAGTTTTTAAGTCATAAATAGATATCGATTCTAGTGTAAGCTATGTCCTATCGTTCTGCTGGAAGGAGGGAATAATGACGAAGTTTGAAATCAGTCCATCACGATAGGTTTATCATACTATCTGGAGAGTGAGGAGCAAGCATTTAAAAAAAATTAAGTCTTGATATGTTAACTATTGGTATAGTACGATAAATATATGTCTGATACATGATACACATCGTCGACTCTCGCATAGGTCACTCTAATGGATCTCAGATCTTGTATGCTCGTCTAATTCGGCTCTTCAGGATTTTCTTTCCAGAGCATATTTATTACAGCCACTACTTTTCGAGATGTTTTACTATGTGGCTGCAGCAGGCGTCGACCCTATTGGCCCAGGAGAGACTGGGTCCATAATTTCTAATGCTGTGTCCACGGAAATTGGTTTCTCGTAAGACGGAATCATTTTTGACAGTCCATCTTAAGCATCTCATTTATGATACGGAGTGGCTGTGAAGCCATCGATGTATCAAATAGTTTTGGTGTATGCACAATAACCTCTTAGAAATCTACCCTCACCTCAAGAGTCTTTAGTTTAAGCCCTAAGGGGTTGCACTGCGAATATTTCTGCACTTAATCTTAAGCTTTCTCTCCCTGACCCTAAATACATAGACTAGCGCTATTGCTTTCTTTCTCATAGTGCTCTATTGATGTTTAAAATTGATCATGCGATGTTTCTTTGAGTTCAGTTTTGGACCTGCTTTGTCCAATGAGCTTGTGCCTATATGGTGAGGATGTATATTTACAGTGCCTGCTTAGCATTTAAGTGTCCCCGGACTGCAATAGTTTATTATATCTTATTAATGTTTTTTCCCAAGCTATCCTACATTTTAGCCTCTCCTTGTACAGAACTCCTCAATATATTAGAGTCTAACTAAAAGAATTTAAAAGCTCTCCTTGCTGTTTCTTCAGGAAATTTCAGTTCTGCTTGCCCGTGTATTTGGAAATCACCGCTCAAATTATGCCATACCAAAAAATTGTTGTTACACTTCGTTATGTAGAGACAGACGCCTCACAGTCGGCATTAGTTAAAATGGACAAAGTTAGATCAAAGGAAATGAAAGTTGTTTTATATCTTATCTTTTAGTTGATTATAGTTCTTAGGTGTGACTTAAAATTTTTAATTCCGGTATTGCATTGGAAAAAGATTGACTGAGAACAGTTATTTCCGTTAAATGTTTGAATGAGATTTTAGTGGCATGTTCCATTCTCAAACGATTATAATTACGCTGGCTTATTTGTTAAATAGAATGACTTCTTCCCTGAAATCACTCACATATATAATGACCGAGTCATTGCACGGCATTACCAATTATTTTAAGCCAAGTACTGAGTCGCTAAAATCAGATAAATTTGCATCACTGCATTCGCTCTTTGGCTTGCGACACAGGCCTATTTCTTCAATTCTCAGAGAATAAGTGTCATTAGTTTCGCTGAAAATTATTTGTGTAGTTTTTTTTAACGTATGCTCCTTTCATCTGTCTTTTTAACTAACTTTAACTGTTTTTGACGCGGAAAATCGTTGGCGTTTCTATGAAACAAACTATAGCTAAAGCCAAATATAATAACAATGAAGATATTTATTTCACTTCCCAAAAATTACACCTAGATGCGTAGATAATCAGGGAAATTAGACCCCCCAGAAGATGCAATCTTTCGCAGGGATTGCCATTCAATGAAAATAAATGCTTATGATAATCCATTCTCCGCAGTACATTTTACAAAATAGTTCAAAAGCAGCTCATATATGAATAATCCTAGTAACATGTATCCTAATAAATCTAGAATATCACAACCTCGCTCTTGCTCAAATTCATCTCGTAGGGCGTCGCTGTATTCATGGTCTTCCCGTATTAATTGACTCTTGGAAAAATAAACGCTGAATTTCCTTTGGTGCAGTCGTCAGCGCTGAGTCATAAAACTCGCGGGCGATGGAACGAAGAAAATTTCCTGAACGACTCTAGCGAGGGAGCTCTTTTCTCCCCTACCCAGTGACAATGACTGCACGTATGTACATAAAAAAAGTGTCGTTGGGGTAGTCCGGGGGTGGCATTATGTCCCCCTTTCCTAGAAACGATTTTCGAAGTTGAAAAAAAATCTATTTTTTTTTCTCTTTCTTTTTTTTTTGTTTCCCCCTCCCGCTCTTGTTGTTCCTATCGTTCGGAAAAAAAATAAAAAACGAACTTGGACAACAAAGGAGGAACGCGAACGAGACGTGGATCGCTCGGAAACATCTGAAGACTACGTGACGGCGACGGAGTCCTCTGGTGGCGCCTGTGTCGGGGTGGGGGGCGCCGGTCCGGCCGGGAGCGGGGGTGCCGGCGCCCTCGGGGGCGGGAAGGTGACGGGGGCAGGGTCGACGGGGGGCGGAGGCAGCAGCGGAGGCGGTGGAGGCGGAGGGGGGTCGTCGGGCGGAGGTGCTGCCACTACGGCGGGTGACGGCAGCTCCTTCGAGAGCGCCTCCTCCATGTACAGCCTGGTCCGTGGAGAGGCCTTCAGCGAGGAGTCGGTGCAGGTGATACAATCAGGCAGTTGCCATTCCCTAGTTAAAATCACGGTTATGTGACAGCAACGCGCTCCCTGATTAACCGCATATCATGGATACCATATCAACGTATTCGATAGGAACAAGTGGCGGATCCAGAAAGGAGAAACATCCAATGGATATTCAATATACACTTGATAAAATGGTTTTCTTGTTCGGACCCCTCTGTTTCTTGAAGGTTAACCCCTATTACAAGTGTCTCCAAACATCCGGCCCGCCAAACAAATCCCTGTGTTTCTAACAATTCTCAAAATAGGCTCATCTAAACTGGAACTTGATTTTAATGATATTTTGAAGTCAAAACCACATTATCATTCATTACACTAATTTGCTTGCATAAAAATTAAAAGCAGGAATCTATTTAGTTTACTCAGATTTTTTCCAATAAGATATTTTTTAATTTTTCCATGCTTATGCTCTAATTTTTGAGGAAATTAAATTACTAGCACTGGTTTACTTTTTTATTCCTTCGGCACGCGGTCATCGAGAAATATATAATGTGGCCCCTACACTGAAAAGATTGGAGCCCCTACCCTGGGCCTCCCACCTAGTTCCCCCTTTTGACTCTATCCCAGTTCCCTCACTGATTGGAATCCGCTATGTTCTTTCGACTGTTGACTCGGCCGCTAAAAAGCTGATAAATGCAGAGCTTTGATTCCGGAAAATAGGAATATTTCGTCAAAATATTATTGTTTTATATTTATAACTGGGAAATGACGCACTTTATTTAAGTGGGGATTAAACTTGCTGCGTCAATTGTGATATTTGGTCGGATAACACCATACATTATTATTGCATAAATTAACTGTCTCACATTGTTTTAAATCGGCATCAACTTCATGCTGCATCATCAACAACGAGTGCCCTTTTGTTATGCTGCAAAGTAGTTCAGCAATTTTTAGGTAAAGCCTCTGAGCTTTTAATCATTAAAAATTGCATATGTCTAAAATTAACCTAATTTTTTTTTGGAAAATACGGAAAACAATTTAAATCATTTCGAGTGGTACCCACTCCACACTGGGATAGAGGTAACGATCAAAGAACCGCCATAAATAGACCATAAAAATTGGTCGTTAACATAAATTCCCTGATGCCTGTTTACAGGGGCGGATCCAGGATTTCTTTCTAGGGGCACAAGCAAGGCCGAATCCAGGTTTTTGTCCTGCGGGGGATCCAAGGATACCTCGTAATACAAAACGAACACATAGATAATGGGAGCGTATTAAAAATCTTGCATATTTTTGAAGGGTTTGGGGCGGGCACGTGCCCCCGTGCCCCCCCCCCCTTCCCTAGAACCGCCTATGCCTGTTTATAATGATCAGAATATAGCGAGATATTTGAGTCGTGAAAGCCATGGAACTGTTTTTATATAATTTTCTTCGAATATTTTGGGTTTTCATCCGCTTATATTGGATTCGGAAGTGATTGGTTTCGAAAACCATCTTGTTTACGCCTTCAGGTAGAAGGAAAAGAAAACCCTTGACCTGAAAACTCTCAATAACAAGACGATAGCGGGGTGGCCATAGAAACCGCTGCCATAGAGAGTCGGCGTAGGCGGAAAGGGTACCCCCAAATGGAGAAAATTATTGATTTTGGTTGCAATGGCTTTTTTCAAGAGACTGGGAAACTATCTTCGTGACTAAAAGGATGTGCATCTTTCTCGGGTATTGCTCCTTATTTTTAGGCTTCTATTATGGCCGGAAGTGATGTAATACTCCGCTCAGATTAAGATTGTCCCAGCGACTGTGCTAAAGATGGTTGGCACAATCTAGTGGAGTAAATGCATGTCCGGGCAATAGTACATGTAGTTCCGAACTTTGCCACTTTACGATGGTTATGCGATGCGAAACCGGAAGAGGAAGACGAATAGTTTGTGAAGCTCCCATCGCTCCAATTTTTTCATTGGGTTATCCTAGCAAGGAAAAATATGGGCGGGAAAAATTATACGTAAAATACACTTTGAACAAAGTAACCCTGCATAACTCAAAACCTTTGCAAACCGTCAATAACAAAGAACTGTCAATTCTCGTTCACTTCAGCCCTTCAATTTCAGCCCTGGAGGGCAGCACAGGTTTTAACCATTTTAGTGTGTAGGCACCATAATTCCAACGATTGCTGGAACAATCGAAATCTGAACGAGTCATAACGATTCGTGTCAAGATATTGTTATTATTTCTTCCTGTTCTGAACTTCTCTGTAATTATTGCACTTTTAATTAGAGCTTTGCTTGCTCAGTATATGGCCAAATTGTAAAAAAATTAACCCTGTACGAATTCGGTGCGAAACCCAAAAAAAAAAAAAACATTTATTTTATGCGCCGGAGTAAATTTAATTTTTTTTTCTATTAAAACTGCTCAAAATATATTAAAAGTTCTCTGGTAATGGAAGGTGAAGTCACAGCTGCTTCTTCTTCGAATTGGTAGCGCGATATATACTTACGATACATGATTCAGATTCACTGGTAGTGTGTGCATTGAATTTTAAATTTCTTAATAGCAGGAGAGTCTATCGGTGTGTTCATATTTTCAGAAACTCAGTTCAAAATTTTAGATTCAAGTAGTTCTCACAGTTGTCGAAGCCAAATGCTTGTGCAGTTGGCCACCATGAGAGAATGGACTCTGATATAACCTGAAAGAGGAGCGCGATTTTAGTTTAATTGATATCCTGTCATTTTAAAACCGAAAATGTGGGAAAATGGTGACTTCACATTGGTATGGATATATTGAGACGTTATTACCAGCTTCTTTATGAGTACTTCATTTAACCCTCTGTAGGCCGCGTGTCGTCCACTAGACGCCTAGCCATTTTCTTTTGTTTGCCCACATCGTGTTTTCAAAGTTAAGAAACTATCCTTCCTTGTATCTCATTTTTTATGCTTCAGAATTAGTCACCAATATGATTTTATGTTTCATCGCATTTCTGGAATTAATTCGAATATTTTGTTGCTTTTGGCGTCTGATAGACGCCACGAGACAACTTAAGGTACAATACGTTGCATGCTAAATCCTTCGCGATATTCGTTACAAAGTTTTTGAATACGTTTAATAATTTAAGCAAACATTATTAACAACTATTTAAAGCATTTAATTTGGGGGCACGTGACTTTTTGCTACACATTGATGGTTGTAATCAATGTATCACATGAATGAAACTATTATTGCCGGAAAAAATGTGAATTGAGTATTTAATTAATATGAAAATGTCTATCATCATTATGCATATATAAGATGCCTATGCGTGAAATTAAATATTATTTGAATGATTTTTGGAAGTTAAAACTGTTATTTCTACTAGCATGTATTTTCTTTAACCATTACTAAATGGCGTCTGTGAGACGCCGAGCGACAAATTGCGTTCCAAAATGTGACGCGACTGACGGAGGGTTAAAAAAATCGTTTGACCTCTTTGTTTCAGAAACAATTTGTTTCGTTCATTAATGCATTATATATGTACAATAAGTAAGTGAATCGTTTTCTTATTCCTTTTTCTTGGTCTTAAATATTTTACGATGATTAGCGTCTCGGAATATAGTTAGTAGACATATACTCGAAGTTAATCATCAATAAGTCCGTGTAAATTTGTTTAACCCCGACAACGTGTTGTAAATAAGGAATTAGCAATGAGCATTTATAAATTAAAAAATAAATGGGACCCTAACTACAAAAGAATATATAATTGATGAATTCTTCTCGGGTTCTCAGCCAGGTTAATTCTTTCGTTTAAGCCGACGTTTTGAGAGACGACTTGTCTCCGATCTTCAAGGCCGTGTCACTATTTAAAAAAAAGTAACACGGCCTTGAATATGGGAGACAAGTTGTCTCTCGAAACGTCAGCTTATATGAAAGAATTAACCTGGCTGAGAACCCGAGAAGAATTTATCAATAGTATTCACCAGGAGAAATTAAAATCGTTTAGTATATAATTGCTTTTTCTCATATAGCACAGTGAACGCGTCAACGGAATCAAAATGTATAGCAATCTTTGTCTGTGGTGTTAGTTTGAAATTGATCACGCAAGTTGGGAACCATTTATTTTCTTGGAAAATATTTAATACATTTGTTTTAAGGCCGATTTAATTTTTCATATATGCTTGCTGCAATTAATGTGCATACAATTTTGATTTCTTTCTTCCGTTTGCGGGTTCTTACTTTAAAGCTAATTAAGTTGGTGTGCTTTTTTTCCTCATTTAAATTTCTTTTCCAATTTAGGAATCATCACGTTGAAAATATGCCAATACTACTTGTAAAAAGGGTGAAAGCGTCAACTTTAAGATAATAAGGTACGATTACTTAATTCCATCTCTGTGAGATTCTCTTTTATTTCAATTGAGAACTCCTTACAAGTAAGTACAGAATTTAGTTTCTTAGTTTTTCTCACCGTTAATTATTATCACACTAAAAAAGCGGCGTAATTAAATAGTAATATTATATGTAGACCGCGTGAAAATTACTTGCCTTGTATTTCTCCATCTAAAAGATGGCATCACATTAGAATTAGAATCTGCTTGTGTAGTTTTGTATATTAGTTATCCAACAAAATAGCACCCGTAATTATAATCACGCTTTGTGTAACAAGTACATAGAGCCGATAGTTAACAATCACTATGTTCCAGCACTTCTAGTTTACTCAAATATTCTGAAAAGAGGTTTAAATATTATTTTTACTGGTGATTGCTTCGTTCTCGGTAGAAGTTTTACGTATTCTGCCGATAAATGATAGCAGTTTTGTTAAGCTTACTGCTTCGACACATCCTTATTGTGTATTACCGTGCGCCCAGTTGTTCATCAATTGAAAACGTTCATTCAAATTTCAAACACTCTTTAGAGGAAAGTCGCGAAACTATACTTCTAGCGTGATTTCGGTCATGCCCTTTAATTTACTGGGTTCAGTGGTGCATATTGTTTTGCCGTGGTCTATCCACTAATTTAAGCCATTCTTCTGACGAAGAATACTGATGCAAAATTCATAATGTATTGACTTGTGTCAGAGACGCTAGAGTGAGTTTCGTACACAAGGGCAGATCTCATGAACTCAGTAACCGTTGAATTGAGGATTTCCTATGCAACCGTGTCCGGCGAAACTCTGCATTGTGTCAACCTGAAGTTATCTATATGCATATTTGTTTGATAAACCCTCATAATAATTATCAATTCTCATTTTTTCTGCTACTGCTCGCGATAAAATTAGTTAAATATGAGTTGTTGTATCGTAAAATAAGAATAGTCATGCATACCATCTTCTTGTCTTTTTGGTCACCTTGGAGAAGACTGATTTGTTTGAACTCGCACGTTCGACTTCACATTCTTCCGCAAAACAAATTTCCGATTAACTGCCTTCAGTAATAAAAAATACTCCCTATTCCATTACAATAAAATGGAAATTTGGTTTCCAACTTAATAATTAAGGCGAAATTATGCTAAACGGAGACGTTATTTATCTCCTTCCGTTTATATTATTAATCTATGATGGACTGGGAGCTCAAAGTGAGAAAATACGATTTTTAAGGTGAAATACTGAGGAAACGTATGTTTAACCGGGGTCGGATCATGATTTTTTTTAAATATTGATTGGGTGATAAACTTCCCTATCCATTCAAAATAAAACTATAACTGCTCATTAATTACAAAATTATTATACTGTCCGCAATCTTACTTTTATTTCGACACGTTTCAATGCCTCACCGTAATCATCAGAACGAAAAATGCCGGTCATATCAATTACCCTGAAAGTGAAGCTAATTTTTTCCTAGGTCTCTTAATTGTCTCTTTGTGTGGCCACAAGCTCTATCATCAGCTGCAAATAGTATAGTTCAAATGCATTTTTTATAAAAATAATGAAATCAATCTATGTATGTGAAAATTCCTTGTGAATATCGCAATTATGCTAAAACATAGCTCCAAAACAGAATGACTGATTCATATTTCATTTGAACTTCTACGTCACAAAATCGCTCTCATTGACGCCTAGGGTAATTCAGCCCATAGCTGGGCCCGTGTTTCAAAAAGGAATTCTCATGTCACAATTTAGGCATCCTTGATGTCGTATACACTTAGAGATAAATTCTTTAAGAGGCAGTGCGACTCTTAAATTTCTCTTTCCAGCATACATTTTTTCTTCGAAAGAGTAATTCCAGGGATTGGATAACAGCTAGAATGCGACTATGAATACGGCCTTCCACCGTTGGAAAAAAAAAATTAGCAACATGTGTAGCCATTGTTTCAATGAGGTATAGAAAAAGTTACTTTATTCTGCAGTCACAGATGAAGTTCTTGGAAAATTCGGTCCGTTCGTCTACAGACATAACGCAAGAACAATTTTTACTGTTTTTAAATTTCCTACCTCTCCTGAACTGAATGAGAAAGCTAGGATATTTTGGTGGCTCTCACTGCCTATTACGTTAACACCGTTGTATTTTGGTTTCGTGGATCTCTTTAGGTTATCATCTCCTTTCTTTCGCTGAAGTCTGTCGGCATATGCAGACATAATCATAACTACAGCATTCAATGCACTTGCAAGAACGATCATTTCATAATATGTCATACGACTGCAAATATCCACTTATTCTATATACTCAGTAAACTTAGTAGATTGAATGCTTAGGGCGTTCCTTGAGGTGCGCGAGAACTTCGGCCATTTTTCATGTTTATTCATAATGACAAAATAAATTATATAAAAATAATTCAATTTTAAATAAATCCAAATTTTTAAAAATATAGTACATCAAAATTATTTTCTCATCTTTCTTATTTATGTACGATTAAATTATTTTCATATTTTTTTACTTTCCCATTCTAAAAAAAAACATTGCAGAAATCTTTTTTATCTTCATGTAAAAAATGTTTGTGACCACCAATATAGCCCTGAAGAAGGTATAATAGATATATCGAAACATTGGCAAAGAATTTTGCATATCATTATCAGACCCATACTTGGAGGCGTTATTCATTATTTGCATACAATTGAATTTGAAGATATATAATCATTATTTAGGAGGACTGATGAGCTGATCGTCAAATCACTTTTTTTATTTTAGAAATATATCGAAACATTGGCAAACAATTTTGCACATCATTCTCAAACCTATACTCCGAGAGGTTATTCAGCTTTCAAAGAGAATTTTCGCTGTCCCCCTACTTATTGCAATCACGTCGACGCGTGTCACGTTTTTTTTTCTTTTTCTCTGTTTCTTCCCACTCTGCATGATACCACTCTCTCCTCGGGGGCTTTTGCGATGTGAAAAGCAGCTCTCCGTATCGCCGCCGGCGATCGCCGAGGAGGACGCCGGGGGCAGTCCCGCGGAAGGCGACTACGCCCCCGAGTCGCGAACCGCCGCCCCACCGCCCCCGGACCAACAGCAACCTCCACCCCCGCCGAGATCGCGCCCCCAGGCACCCAGGCCGGCCGCCGCCTCCCCGCCCCCCTGTCGCCATACACGGCACCACGCCGCCTCCCCCATTTCGGGGGCGGCGACCCCCACCGCCGCCGCCCCACAGCCTCCGATGCTGGGGGCGAGGCCTATGACGGCCAACGTGGGGACGCAGGTGTGTGGAGGCAGCAGTCCGGAGCACAGCGGGGGTAGGAGTAGCAGCTCCGGGAGGTAAGTCCGGGGGACGCTGTCCCAGATTCCCCATTACGCCCCCACCCTCCGCAGTAGCCCACAAAAAGGGTAATTTAATCCGTTGTTTATATTTTGCGTTTAATGCTTAATTAATCTTCTCGGGTTTAAGACATAGTTTGCGGCTTCAGCAGGTTTGTGCAATCACTCATAGTAATGATACTTCGCTCTATTCCACACAGTACAAAAGACATAGACCATAGTTTTGACACTGTGATTCGTTCTCAGGTGAGAATTTCAACTGAGGATGGATGCCTGCCCACATGGAATCTCATCTGAGGATGATTCACGGGAAACCATTCAGTTTCATTCTTTGTGTCTAGTTACGAATAGGTGTTATATTTTTCTATAGTATAAGGAGTCATAGTATGGAAAATGAAGATCATTATGAATCATTCCGTATTTCAGCAGATCCTCTCTACAACCTAACGAGTTTGAAGTCATACCTTTTATTTCCACTTTATTACCCTATTCATCAGAAAAATTCAAAGTTAGACAAGGTATTTAGCATAATCTCACCTGAGGTTCTTCGACGTTCGACTTACGTATGTCTTACGGTGTTATAACAATGGTAAATGTTTATGAAATTATGTGGAATAGGACTTATATAATAAGTATGATACTTATATAATAAGTATTAATATTATGAGTGTTCTCCACGGGTTTTACACCTGGTCAGAGAGACCGCGATTGTCGATGTTTCGACGCTTGGTTCTAGTATGTTTGTGGCATTGGGCCTTATATACCAAATATTTCCTCAGATTTCCCCAAAAAATATCGAATATAGTAATTAAAAATTGCCCTACTACCCTAAACTACCCCAAAAACGCTTTTGGAGGGCCGTCCTTCCAAAAACTTTTTGGGTATTTTTTTAAACCCCTTACCCTCACTCGATCGCTTAAAAAAGATATCGCAGTTGGGCGTCGAAACGCAGGCATTTGCCATCTCCCAGACCCGGAGGAGAACCCGTTAAGTCTTCTTCATTAGCAAAATGTTTCCATCAACTGTATAGTTCATTCGAAAATCCATTACTTCACTCTACTATTCCTTTTATTTTTCATCTTAGGTGATAATATTTTCCTTCTCAGGTACAAGGCTTAAGGAGGTTCCACCTTTGTCACATGATTTAAAAATACTTTGACTGCGTTAAATAACCTTGTAATTAAAGTAAAGCATACTTTGAGGGTGCGCTCTATCAAATAGGACAAACAAGATAGTTGGGAAGAGAATTAATACGCGCATATAACGGAATAGGAAGTATGGAATTCCAAGTTGAACCAAAAAGAAAAAATGATGTTCAATTCCTCAGCATTATTTACTTCACATCCATAGTTACGTCGAACAGTCGACTAACTTACTGACCTGATGATGGAGTAAAAATTTAATATTTTTCTCTTATGAATTATAAAATCCTCAAATATTCGCCAGATTTAATTGAGTCTCATTCTACGTTGGTTGGTAGCACCAGATGCTATATTGTAACGACGTAGAAAGTTATAGTGTAAAAAATTAAGACCATTATGAATCATTCCGTATCTCAACGGATGTTTTCAAGTATTTAAAGAGTTACAAGGCGTACTTTTTATTTCCTTTTTCTTACTCTACTCGATATTAAAATTCAAAATTAGGGCAAATATTTTGCATAAGTATGGGACGGACAAAAGTTTAATTTGATTTTTCATTTATAGAAATCTTTTATTTGAGTAAAAATATCTATATATAAATCATTTACAGGGATAATTGATATTTACTTGCATAAGGTAAATATTAAACAAAATTATAATTAAGTCCTATTTTTATTGGGTGAAACAGTAAGACGATGCTTTTAATGAAACATTTATTTGATTAATTTCTCGGTGGAATCTTTTTAGCCTTTCCTTCTCTTTTATAGTATATTGGCACATCATCTCTGTAGCTATTTCACTTTTTTCTATGGCTGATTGGCGATAGAGATTGAAAATTACTAATGCCGCGAAAATGATGCCTACGTTATAATGAATCAAGTATACGCTTTTTTTGTTAGAAATATTATTTTAAGATGTAAGTTGTCATTAAAAAATTGAAATATCGTTCTGTTACTATTTGAATATTTACAAATGTTCAATTACACGGTTCAAACAGTTGTGTCCTGACTTTGAAACATTTCTGCGATGGAAATTTTTTCCCGAGTATCTGACGTGAATTTTTAGGTATTCAAGTAGTTTAATAACTCAGAAATATGTGTTGGTATTGTCATAGAAAAATTTGCGTAAAAACAAATCTTTACATTTCCATATATTATAAATTACTATGCACACGTCTTGTCATCCGTTATAGTCTTCTAATAAATATGCATTGGCAATATTTTTAATAGAAAAAAATCAATTATAAATTCTTTTCAATTATTCTTTAAGGAGGGGTTGCCGTTGGGTAAGGGCAACACTAACACACTTAAATGGCCTCTTAAATATGCTTTATACATTCTTCGATTGCAGTGTTGTTTTTCTTCATTCTCTTCGCCAATCACTCAGTTTTGTGATTAAAAGTAAGGCACTTTAAGGTCTTTCTTTTACTAACTCTTCATTTGAGGGTTCCTTCACCTTTTCTCTTTCTACTTCAGTACTTTTACGTAAATCTAGTATTATTCGAAATCATATTTATTGTCACTATGTTTGATAAAAATCCTGCTACATCCAACGGACGTTGAAGTGTTTCCTTCCCTTTTTACGGAATGGAAGTGGTTTCTATTCGTTTTAATATCTATTTCTTCTCACTGTCTTTTTGTTTTCCTTTCTTTCTCATGTCTATTAATGTATAATTGTTAGATGTTTACTATTGTTAATTATGTGATGCATGTTTGGTCATATGTAAATGTGTGGTTGTTACACAATCGAAACTACCCCTATGTGACCCTTTTTTATCCCCTTTAAAGTTATAATACCTTAGTTTTCTAAATAAAAACATTTAAACTCAGATATATAAAGTTTATCGACCTTAAGTTATTTTCTAAGTACTTGGAGAATGTGTTGTAAAAATTTTGGTAGCATTAAAGTTTAGTCAAAGGTTTCTGTTTTCGTTTTAATATTAAAGACATAAATTTTACAATTGTACCAGGATTCACTGTAAAAATAATTTCCAAACACTACAAAAAGTACTTTAACATGTGTGGTAATAGCATATATTATTTGGGTTATTTAATGTTTAATACTTAAATAAGCACCGAGTATCTGCTTGGTGCTAATGTCTCTTGAAACTAAGGCAAAATGTGAAGAAACGAAGAAGAAATTTAAACTTTACCAAAATAACTAAATTTTCAACACATTTTATGAGGTTAGACAGCATTGAATTCACTTTTAGCCCCTCTAGACACCGCATCGTGTCTTCTGGAGAAACCCGCAAGGTGTGAGTTATTATATGGTTGAGTGCACTTCTATTATGGTTGAAGTTGCTCCTAGACTTTCATGCTTATTCTAAAATTGGGAATAATCGAAAGGATGCCACCTTATCCTCATCAATCAATAAATGATTATTAGTGATAGACATTTAATAAGGCTAATGATAATGTTTAAAGGAGTTATATTGGGTTGGAATATCAGTAAAAGAATTGTCATTAATGAATGGCCAGGGTGAAATTAAGGCCAACATCAATCACGTGATTATGGTATCATAGAGGCATGACTGGCTCACAACGACGCATTTACATTCATGTATAATTTAGGAGAAGTAGGTCGAAGTACTGACACTACTGACTAATACATTAGCGACAGTATTGAGTACCACAGAGTCATACATCAATTTTGTTTGTTCAATATCGTCTCTTTTTAATTGTTAGATACACTTCACTATTTATTTCATTCATAAATATATAATAAAATTTGTCTGTAAACGTTATTGATTCTTTAAATTCTCGCTTAAGTATGCTATTTTGTTCCTTGATAAGTACCCATACGTAGGCTACGAATTATGGGTGTGTACAAGGATTGCCCTTCCTTGAGCCAAATGACTATGCGTAAGTTGGAGTTAGTTTCGTTCCACGTTTCGCCACAAACCCTCCTCTAGTCTTTCTATTTCATAAGGAATGCGCGGTGGTGGAAAAACCTTCCCCTCCATCGCTTTTGGTCAATCCCATTTATTTTTTAGGCAAGAAAGAAAGAACTGGATTTTAAAGTTTTCGCCGGCTTCTTCCGCGAGGACCAACGCTTCCGTAATCATTCGCTGCTTTAAAGCTGCTCTCACCAACCCTAGGAACCCTTTACCCCTATTCCTCTCCTAATCCCCATCCGGCACTTCCCCCCACCGTCCCTGAAAAATGCTCCTTTGTCACCTCGGGCGCAAAATTCCTTTTGCCATCTTATCTCGTGCGCGCCGTGAGAGAATTTCCCAGGGCGGCGTCTTAACCCATGATGCAAGATGAGACGCCTTCACCTTTTCCGGACTTTCCAGCCCCTCTCCCTCCCTGCACCTTCCCCTTCCCTCGCTGCCAACGTGTCGTCGGGCCGAGGGCGGATTCCCTTGGGCCAGTGACAACGCCACCTACCCAGCGTTGCATTTGCCGCAACTGTGTGTGTTTCACAATGGGGAATTCTTTGCCGTCGTCGAGGGTGTCTGAAAAGAACGATGTTTTTCCTGCGGAAAAAATATATGACAGCCAGGCCAAGAACTTCAATGATTCTGGTGCATCCGTGCATTGTATGTTAGTGATATGGATTGGTTATGATGGAATGAAATGCATTGCGCTATTGTCACATGAAGACTTTTAACGAGGAAATTCATATGTGACAGCCAGCCCATGAACTTCAATGATTCTGGTACATCGTATTATACTGATATAGGTTTGTCTTATAAAAAATTAAATGTCTTGCACTATTCCACCATAAATATTATTATACAATTCAAAATCTACATCTGTATACTACCCCTCAAGCTGGTGTAAAAAAAGCGGTGTTTTCCTTGCAGAAAAAAATATATAACAGCGAGACTATTAACTTCAATGACTATGGTACATCCTAGCATCGTAAAATAGTGATCTGGATCGGTGAATGTGGTAGAAATAAAGACCTTGAACTATTGCCACATAAAGATTATTTAATGATTCAAAATCTACATGCATTCTCGATTTCTCAAACAATCTAAGCCAAGTACTCTGCCCAGCTGAGTCTCCAGCGGCTCCCAACCTAATTCGTTTAATATCTGTTAAACATGCGCTAACATGTTTCACTTTACGGTAGCATCGTGAGGAATCGTGTATGATGAGGTCCCAACAGTGCAGCATTGCAGTTATTCATGTCGGCTCGTTTGATAAATTCTACATATGGAAATAGTTCAAAGTATTTCATTCCATTATTTTTTTTTAATCCAAAAATTATAGGCTTCCGCCTTCAAATTCGCGAACTGCTTACATTCTCAGTAGATGGGGTGAATACCGAAACTAAGATTTTATATGAGGCAAATCAATTGATTTTGTACTTTTTAGAGGAAATTAATGTTATTCCTCTTATTTTAAAATGATTTTTTAACTCTAGGAAATCTCGCAGGAGAAATCGGAATGTAAAAGAAATATTTTTGACACATAACTTTAAGTTGATAGCACATTACAGAATTTTTGTCAACTCTTATTGAATTGAAAGATATCATTCAGGAATTTCCGAACCCTTAATTGATACCCACCCTTAAACAACCTAAACTACTTGAGGCATGCTGCGATGCCTATCTTGATTGGAATTCTAAAAAGTATTAGGCATAACTTTAAGATATATTTACCCAAGTGCTAAAATGATTCAGACTGGCAATAGAAAGTCTTTATAGCAAGTATATCTTTATTCTTAATTATTACACAAACACTTGTGAGCGACCATCTCCGATTGCTCTTATATCTAACATCCAGTTCTTGTACAGATTAAACCAGATGACGTAACTTAATCAGTTAGCTTTTATTTCTATATCTTGATGTTGTAACCTCTATTTTCAGATATATTTACCAATTATTATACCGCTCTTGGATAATTTTTATGAAGGAAAAGAATTTCTCAATTGTTCAGATGGGAAAATAATCACTTTGCATACAGAGTGCGATGCGATACTTGCACGGTGAGGAGATTAGTAAGATTTCGTGTGGACTCTTTCATGAGGTGATGGAATTCAGTTGCCCTAATTTTTTTCACCTGTCTCTTCGTACCCACGAATCGTGAAATTTCTGCCCGGTCGCAAATGGAAACGTGAATGTGGGATAGCAGTGACCTGATTACGGATCCGATTCCTGCTGGGTTGACTCCGCAACAGATTATGTCAAAAGCTTCCTGAAAGGAAGTCTCATCTCCCAGAGCAAAAATACAAAAACGAATGGTTATCTTATACTCCTCATGGTTGAAAAAAATCTCTTTCCCGGAAGTTATATTGGAACACCATGGGGTACGGCCATATCGAATATCAAAGACTGGACTTTTTAGGTAAATTATGAACCTAAGCTGAGCTCCATAGTCTGCTACATGTGAAGGTACACCAGCAATCGCCCAAAAAAGACCTACCCACTCACAAACCTCCTCACCTCATTAATGCTTTTCGAGTTAATTATATAAAATTAGGGATTATTTCTTCCATAGGGTCAAATATACATTCAAATTTATCAGCTATACATTCATCGTCATTTGGAAAAGGCGTTTGGTTACAAATATTCTTACAATTTTTAACCTGAAAACTTTTCTTATATTCTTCTGTGAAGCATTTAATTCGGTGATAATTCGTTCCAAAGCTGAACTGCATGCTCTGGTACTCGTATGACAAATTGAAAGAACACAAAAATGGCCAGATGAAAGAGAAACCATTGGGGAGACCAAGAGAGACCCACCCACACCCAACCTCCCGATTTTGCAGCTACAGCTTGGAGGAGGAGGATGAGGAAGAGGGTGAGGATGATGGAGAGGAGGAGGAAGAGGGTTTGGTGGTGGTGGTGTCGGCGGCGGGGGCCAAGTTGGGGCCCTTGTCCCGGAGGGGCGGCAGTATGGACAGGAGGCAGAGGAGGCGGAGGGGGCGGGGGGTGAGGGGGACGGGGGCGAGGTCCGGGGGCGAGGGGGAGGAATACGACGACGAGGAAGAGGGCGAGGAGGAGGAGGAGGGGGCGGCCGAGGCGATGTTGTTGTTGGGGGCCGTTGCTGGGGGCGGGGGTCGGGGGCGGTGGAGGGGCGGGGGGGCGGCGGGGAGCGTGGTGGTGGTTCGGGGAGGCGAGGGGGGCGGGGCTGGACTCCGCGTGCCCCCGCCGCCGCCGACCCCGCCCCACGCCGCCTCCCCGGGGGCGGCGGAGGGCAGGGCCGGCCTACCCTCGGCCCCGCGCTACCGAAGGGAGGACTCCGACGGAGACCCCTGGTGAGAGACATAACAGAGTTTTTGGCAAGAGCAAAAAAAAAAGAACAATTAAGTAGTAGCAATAAGCATTATGCATCCCCTCTCAAAAGCAAAACCTATTTGGCAAGCGCACCTGCATTCAGCATTTCAAAAAAAATATGGTTAAGGAGACAGTGAGGCCACATTCTAAACGTGTGGGTTGAAAGGTGTGGGAGGGAGCATTCCTGACCTTTAGGTCCCTTTCGAGCCTCAAAGAGTAGGGTTGCCCCATTCGACACCCCTCAACCTAATACCAAATGGTGCGGCCTCAGAAAAATCTTTTTACCCAAAAAAATCTAAAAGAATAGGAATTTAGAGTATGAAAACTCGAGCAGTGGTCGACTTGAATACAGAAAATACTGCTGTCATACGAATATCGGCTGAGAAACCTCACATATACGAAGCTATTTTCGAGAGTATGTTGGTTGATTGGATTCAGACATTTTCGAGTGGCCTGCTCTAATCTATCTTCCCCTTAGCATATATTTAAGATGGTATGCACATTGCAGTTGACTGCGTGAGCATTCGAGCATAATAGTCGATTGCCATAGTAGTGTACTTTGGCGTTTGGAGGAGGCCAAAGGCAGCCAATTAATATATAGGTTTTTATTATCTCTTATGGCTGGAATTCAGGATTTCCTGATCAGTCGACTCCAATCCCTCTTTCACTTACTTTTAGTAGATTACTCCTGCTTTACGTGTCAAAGTTGAATGCTCAAGCTTCAAAGTTGATGCATACAGAAGTCAAATTTTGTATGGTGTATCAGCTATTTCTGATACTTAGTACGACTTTGGTGCTTGACTCGTCCGCGTGGGCAGTAACTCCGAAACACTACTCTCTTCGCAGTGCTTGGAAGTCACTGTTCACATTTGCGAGTCGAGCGTAACTGTCGGTTACTTAAGCTGTTAACTTTCAGGTTTCAACCAGGGTTAAGGCTCCTGGGTGATCATGAAAATCATTCTCGATTGTCACGAATAATTATTCATCATTAAAGAAGGCAGATCTTAGGCAGGTGAACTAAAAGTGCTGAATCCTATTGACCAATGCACTTTCGAATTCGGCTTTTATGCATGGTATTGGAGCATTCATTTTGTTCGAGTATACAATTGTTCGAGTATCCACCTTCTGAATCGGATCATTAGTAATGTTCCCAAATATTTGTAACACTCTTCAGGAAAAGAGTCATGACACTTTCTTCTGCTTCCTCTACTTTTGTCTTTCACTCGGGCCATGTGTTAGGGTGTTGTCGTATTCTTCTGACTCGGAAAAGTTTTTGGCGGCAGTGAACGGTTCTCGGAATAGATAATTTCCTTTAAATAATAATTCGGCGTGCTATGGAAGCAACCCACCTCATGGTTCTAGAATTTGAATGCGGGAATTTTTCTATGTTGCTTGAAATACAGGCTGAGCATAATTTTCTCAAGTCTCTGGTAAATACGGATATTTCCTGTACAACTTTGATGTTTAACTATAACCTTCAACTTATCTAGGTTGTTATCTGCGTGTAGCTGCTCTCCAATTTTTAGCAAAGTTTTTCAGACAAAATTCACATACCATTGGTATTTTTATCAGTATCAACCTAAAACTTTAGCAAAAATATCATTTACAGTTGAATATATGCGGAATGAAAACCAATCTTTTCATAGTTTTCGGCTCAGTTATAACTTATTATTGTCTCTTGTCCTTCTCTTTATATGTACAAAATAATACACCGCTTCACATAGAAATCAAAAGGATTATGGTGAGCTGCATTCATGGGTCTACTTTTGAATAGATTGTTCTTGTCCACCTTGATTTGGTTTCTTACTGTTTTTTTCCATTATGGTATTAAACCGCATCCAAAGAATTGGTCACGTAATCATTTGAAATCGAACAAAATGAGGTGGGTTGATTAGAAATTTTACTGCAATATCGATGCAAATACCATTTATTGCCATCTGGATATCACTTCAATTGTAGTCGTAAAATCATTCGGCACATTTTTTAAGAGGGATATCTTCATATATATCTTGTATTTTGACACTGAAGCACATTTGGAATACGTTTTTCCTTTTATTCATACCTGATGTGTTTATTGAGTATCGGGAAGATAAGATGGAATAGGAAATCGGTTAAAGGAAAATGTTTGGATGCAATTGTATTGTACTTTCTTCTCCCGCATAAAATCTTGCCCGTGTTTTAGGGATCGACATCATCTTCCGGCCATGGCTTTATACTTTCATCTCTTTTCAGATCAAGTTTCAATCTTTAGTAGGTACTCCTTATTTCTAAGTAGTCATCATTCTTCTTTTCAAAAATCTGTATCTACCATTGACTCATCTATGACCTCATACCTCGTGGAGCCGTGCGAGATTTGAAATTAATTATCTATCTTCAAACCTCTCCGGAGTGGTTAGCTCTGTGTTGAGTAAATAGGGTTGACTTTGTAAGGGAGTCCGCAGTTTTCAACGGTGTTTTTGGTGACATCCATCTTTGGTGTTTCATCGATATGGTTAACATATGGTAGTGTTGTTTGAATTCCAAGCTATCTCTGAGTGGTAGAATTAGAAAGAATTGGTCAATGCTTTTTTCAACATCCATTGCTGTAATTTTAACTGTGAAAATGTTTCGAAATCGGATAGGCTTTAATGAGGATTTATTCCATTTGATTCGCCAGTCAGTCTGAATAATTTGGATCGTGCCAAAAAGCGCGAAACCCTGGAATCTGGAGGATTTGCTCTCTAGTAGAAGATTTTTACCTGTTTCCGCGCAGTGGCATTTTGCAATGACGGAAAAATTTCCCTTCTTCTAAAATGGTGAGAACTTTTTAACTGCCCTAAAAGTTATTGAAGCAAATTTTTATGGCTAGATCCGAAAGTTTTGTTTAATGTGAACAAAAATATCACTGTAAAAAACAATTATAAAACCAATTCATTAATTCGTGTGTCATACAAATACAAGAGGAATAAATTTTACCCAGAACAAGAGTATGTGTCTCCCCACTTTTTCTTATGTAGCAATTCCTTCCCTACATACATTTATCTCGTCCTAGCTGTGAATTCCATTTTGGAATGTTTTATTTGAATGGTAACAGTTTGCTCGTTTTAAGTTCTCATTTATCTTGTCTCAATTGTATATTGAATAATGAAACTTGGTTAATCCTGAAGATTTTTTTAAGTTCTTTGTTTCAAATTCAATCACAGTCATAACTCTTCCAGCGCTGTCGATGTATGAATCGGAAACAGTTTCATTTCATTTTCAAGAAGTTTATTTTGTTCTGTTATTTACATTTCACTTCGTCTTTCTCGCAATTTGAACGTAGGAAACTATGCAGAAATTCGTGCACGTCGTAATGCTTGGATACGTGTTGACAAAAGTCTTCTAGGATTATTCTTCTTCACATAAAACTAGAGTCACACATGAAACGATAGAATTTTTTAAAGTACTTATTAATCAGTAGTTAAAAATAATTTTGGATTTGAAAATCCAAAAAATGGGGCATATAAACTACAGGTATCTTGTTCTTTATAAATTGGTATATTTCTGTGACTAATGCTTGTCATAAAAGCACGAATCCATTGGAGTTTCTGTCTCGCAGCCTAAGACTGAAAACTTGGAAGCGATTTTCCATAGTTAAAGGTGAGTTTTCCCTTGATTATATATCCGATCAGGGTGAAAGTATACCATGAAAGAAGATATAGCTCCAATTAGGGGTATAATACTGCTAGTAGTCTTAGAGTTTGGATAAAAATATGCAGTGAATATTTCCACTTAGCTCTCTAGCTTAGTATGCACCCAAGTTTGTTGAATACGAGAGGCAAAGAAACCAGATATTTTAGGGCATTTTCACGAGTAGAAGTTCCGATTTTTTTATTAATTAATTTAAAAGGAGAGTATTTAGGGGATTTTTAGTGTGTACTGTAGTATTTGGTGCACTGTCGGAAATATACTGATGCATAAGCCCTCTTATGATGGATATAGCTACTTCTACCAAAAGTTACTACGGTTGGTCGAGAATGAATGATTCATCCAAAGGTACTCCTCCGACTCATGACCGTTCGACTTACAACCATTCGGAGTTACAGCTAAATTATTTTTTTAAACTGCTTAAAAATCCTTAATTTTTCTTATTGGAAATTCCCAAAAATCGCATGAATATTGCGGGAACACTTAAGGGCATTAAAATTGCCAGTATTGCATTGAGTGAAACCACCTCAGTGGGCTCAGCAAATTTTTAGGCTATATTTTGGCCTGAAAATAATTAATACCTGTGCATGTCATTTCCGAAATAAGACCAATCAGAGCTACGTCCAAGTCTTTGGAATACATCCCGTTAGTAAGTCAGGGAGTACTTCTATTCTGATTAATTCTATTTTCCAGCAAAAGAAGACGTTTAAAAAAGAAAATAAATACAATAATTAAAAGAGAGATTACTTGGGTACTACCAAGTAAAACACATTTCCTCCAATTGAGGGTTTATTTTTTGTGCTTCGGACAAAAATATGTCATACGCTGAAAAAAACGATGTTATTCAATGTACTAAGCTGCTGCTTTTAATTCATCATAGTCGAGGTCACTAAAAGAACCCACGCTGTTAGTGACATCCTAAGGAGTTCAAAATGAGAATGAATATTTGAAAGCCGGAAACCATTTCGCCAGATATCACCATCGTTATTTATACTCGCACGGCTCTGCTTTTCCACAGAAATTTCATATCTATTCCCGCAATGGATCCGTCTAAAAGTAGGTTCTTTCAATACAAATACAGTAGTTTGCTATCTTTTACTCATTAAATACTCTTCTTTAAGCTGTACACCTTTGTCTATTTAATATAAAACACCACGATACCAACATCTGTCCCCAGTAAATCATATGCCTGAGGAATACTTGCTACTTATCAATCGCTGCATGCAGCGTGGCGTTACAGAGCTCTAGGTATACTTAATTAGTGCATGGGTGACACTGTAGCAATAGAGATCTTTTAGATACCTTGTGGAGGAAGAGTCTTGATAATTAACATTCATAACTTGATAATTTATAAACTTGCCGGATGATCTAATCGTATACTTTTGGAAAGTTTATGAAGGAATCATGAACGACATAAAAGACTTAATTCGCTTTTAAATTGTACATCACTAACTGATATGCTTAAAAAGTGATAAAACTAATTGAATGTGATGATAGCCACATAGAACAAGCCTGGATAATTCCTGCACGCGCATCTTAAGCAAGCTTATGTGCATGCTGTTGTAACTGCAATAGATTAAAGTAATAAGTGCCCATATGATGTTATGTTTATCACAGAAGTCCGTGCTGCCATTTTATGATTAGTAACATTATTATGACAACATCTCTTACACGTTTATGAATCTTGCTAGCGTGATCAAATTGGTTTTAGGAATCCAACGTTGATTTTCCAAAGAGCGAAGTCGTGAAACTTTAGGAAGGCTATTATTTACCTATGAAACGTTTAATCATTGGATTTTGCTTCGATAATTCGGGCAATTGAAAGATAAGCCACCAATCAAATGGAATGGAAATGCCTGGTACAGCAGCTAATTCGCTCTTGTTTTATTGAAACAATAATGAAAGGAGTTCTTCGGAGTTTTTAGTATTCCACAAAATATTGGTGGCTCTTATGATATAAAATTGAATTTTCATACTGTTCAGTGCCCTACGAAAGCAATGCAGAGATATATATATACCAATGAAATACAATCTGTTAAAATTTTATTTTTTAATTTTGTAGAATTTAAATTGTCTCTAAACGCATTCAAATTATATTTTAAATTCATGGCAGACATATCAGTTTTTATCTAACTACCGAACATAATTTCTGGAAAACTGGATGGGCCAAGGCAAAGAAACAGACCCTTCTACCCTAAAAATTTGATAAAACACAGCTGTAGTGTAGTCTGGCATGTGCTCTACCCTTACCTACCAAACTTAGGGTTGAATACCTGAGAATGAGTAATAGTATGCCTTGTACCCTTGATAATGTGTTTGCGCTTCCATTTTTTTCTCGCATGGCAGCACGCTTGTACTACTTCGATGTGACATGGAATTGGAGTATCGTGTCGTGTGCATGTGATATGCTCGCATTTTTTTTAACCTCTTCTCTTGTAGGTTCGGGTGTCTATAATGGGGCTTTATTCTTCTCTTCTTTCCCATCACCTTCTTGTACCATTCTCCCGAATTCGCCTGCCTCCTTTCGTTCACCCTGTTCCCTTTCAAAAATCACCTTTCCCCGCCGTCCACACGCAGTGGCGGTTGGAGCGAAGAGGATCGCCGGGTGGCGAAGCGAGGTCTTCGACTGGACTTTTCGTCGCCGGGCGAAGGGGGGCAGCATGAAGAGGGTGGAGAGGCGGCGGACGGTGATGAGGGGGCGGATGACGGGGAAGGAGACGCCTGGAGGCGGAAGTCACACGGTAAAAATAAAAATCCACCCCCAAAAGGAGAGGCAGTCGTTTGTGTACTGGACCGACATAACAATGATGACGGGGCCGTCTCCCGTGCTATTGGGAGTTTTACCGCATTAGAGGTTGGGTGAAACGGAAGGTTGGTGGCCCGGAATCAATAGCTGTCGTTCGATATAGTATCCAAAGTGGCCGTTTCGCCTAAAAATATTAACTTATTTTTGGTTACTTTGTATATCTAGTTATACTCGTTAAATATGTTTGTACGGCAAAATATTGGAAAACTGTACTCGCTTACAGCTATTTCTAACTTTGTGAACTGTAATTGGATCGCACTGTACTCTTCACCGCGCCGTGGAAATTTTTGAAAACCGATTAAAATGCGACCAAAGTGGAAACAGACATAAGCTTTCAATGGGAAAGAATTGGGTCTTCTCTATGCAGTCCCGTTGGCTCTGCCTGCCGGGCATTACGATGTATCAACAGGGCGAACTCGCGGAAAATCGGAGCGCTTTGCCCTAAGTTTCTGTAGTTCATAAATTGTGCGTTTTCGACCTACATGTCATTAGTAATGTTGGTCCCTACTGGCATCAGCTATCCAGGGTTAAAATGTCATACACATTTTTCCTGTATGCAATTCTTAGGAATAAAATTTGCACTCAAGATAATATTTAATGGTTTTGTGAACTAAGGATGGATTTCACCATAAGTTAATCCTAAATCACTAAGCCATTTTCCACGGTGCATTTCATCAGGTGAGAGAATAAATTGACTCTGAACTGAACAGTATTCAAAGTTACCAGTTTCCTGCAGTACTTTAATGGTTTCTGCGGAGTAAAGTTTGAATTATAACATTTCTTAGCTTAGCATAGTCATAACTGCTCAATTATTTATATCGAATAAAGAAGATATAGTAAATCGCTTTTTTACCTAATATTTACTTTCTTAGCTTCTCAAGTCTACATTTCTAAAATACATGTATCCTAGATTTACTGGATCATGACTTATCTATCTATGTTGCACAATATCAGTTTTTTGCAATCAATACGGCTACTTCTATATTTGTGAAACCTTACTTTCCTATAAATTCTGGGAGGGAAATGAAACTATCATGAAAATGTATAGATACATTGTATTCGCGGTGCACTCACCGCTAAGAACCGTTTTCCCGAAAATGTTATCTTTCATGTATTCCATTTGGAATCGAGATCGTGTACAGTCACTATATGCTTATCAGAGAGGGTCGTGTGATATTTTTTGAGGAAAATGTGGCTTGCGCAAAAACTGGGTTGATCCGTACTTAAATACTGAAGTGTCGGTTGCATTGAGTTGCATTGAAGCCACTCAACCCCCCAATTTTCACAAAGGAAGAAAAATTCGTATTGGTCTGAACCAATGTCGCCCGCATCTTAACCCTTTACTTTAACTACACAAGTTAACATTCCATCAATGTCCCATCTGAATTCATTTGATCTTTTCGTGCAATTTCTAGGATTAAGGTTCGAGTCAAAGACTTAAGTGAATGGTTTTCTAATTTTCGGTAATTTGTACCTATCACGGATGAGTTTTTTCATGTTGACATTTCTCGATAAGCATTGTATTATGAAAATAGAAAGTTGTGGACTAGAAAATTTAACTCCGATCTAAGCAGCACATCGTCAGGAGTTAAAAGTCTGGATGAAGCCTCCATATACCTCAAACAAACAGTACCCCCTGAAAGTACGAGGTGACCCAGGAAATGGAGCTGGCTCTCTATTCTGAATGCATTAAATGTATTAGTAAGTGTATTAGTATGGGCTAAACTCTTAATTCGAACCAAACTTTAGGCTAAGTCGCTGAGTGAAGCATCATCGGTACTTCTAATATATCAGTAGTTCTAGTATAGTATCAGTAGAGCCGGTTATATGTATGATGTCCGATTAACGCTAACCATAAATTGATACAGTCTTCCACTTTACTTGGGGCTGATAGAAAGTTCTGGTTAGCCTGAAGTTTGATCTTATATAGAAGCTAGCCGCAACTTTCAGCCATCTGTAGGCAAAGCGGAAGACTATTATCTTATAGCTAGCGCTAACTAGATATTATTAGTGTAACCGTCTAGAAGAGCGGATCCCAACCGGTAGTACGCGTATCCCATAGGGTTACGTAACGAACGAGTCAGGGGTATGCCGAAAATAATCGGTTATGGCGGACGCTACGTACACTAATAGTAGCCTGGTTTAAGTAGCGCACCGTTAGTCTTCACCAGGAAATATGTTTACTTATTATATGGGGTATTCAAAACAAATTTTCTATTTATATATATATTTACAAATAAAAGCGTCACTTACCCGTAGTTAAATTATGTAATAAAATGTGCACATTACATTTTTTTGGATAAAATATTAGTTATTTCCATATATAGGGGTCATCATCATTAGTCAACAACCCTAACAACCCTCCCCCCCCCCCATCCGCAAGCCTTTTTATAGTGACGTATTTCTTCTCTTTAACATCCTTTGTAACCTGTCCTATGCAACTCATTCGGAGCCGTCCCTCACCCATCTTCCTTTCCACTTGTCCTTTAACGATTCGGGAGAAAAAATAATCGGGAACCGCTTGTCTAGAAAATCATGGTGACATCCGGGGAATACTGGGTTCACAGTAATACATTTAGCGCTGGTAGGCAGGGTGTAGTCAAATAATGTGCCTCAATGAATCCATTTGCGTTATGCCTGTACCCGCCCTTCTCTTAAAGGGTATCGCAAGAAGTCTTCCAAACCGGCGAGGCGGGAGGAGGCGGAAGGGAGGCGCGCCGTTGGGGGCCGGGAGATATCCTCCGGGGGCGCCACCATCCGCCGACCCAAGCCTCCGCGCTCCTCCCTGATGGTGCACGGCAGCGCCAAAACGGCGTCGGCGCGCAAGATGGAGGCGGCATCGGTGGCCGGCATGGTTCGCAGCCCCGCCATGCCAGACGGCTTCCGAGACGAGGGGGAGAGCACTGATGAGGAGGAGGAGGGCGAGGAGGGGCGGCGGGGGGGCGGGAGGGCGAGGCGGCCCCCCAGGGAGAGCCCCCGGAGGCGGTCGTCCGGGGGCAGCGGCGGCGGGGGCAGCGGAGGGGGTCGAAGCCCAGGATCCTCATCATCCCTCCAGCGGTGAGACCCATTTCTCTCTAGTACATACATTGTAACCAAGGTGGAGCTAGGCTTCCGGGTTGTCCTCCACGTTCATTTGTCTTCGTGACGACAGTTTAGCTTGCGTTGCAGCAGGCGTCTTCAGAATTTAAAGCCACAGTCACTACACTTCACATGAGACACTACAGTAGGTTTTTTAAAAGTAGGTTACCGTTAGCAGTAACAAAACTTACTTGCTAGGAGTACATGAACTTAAATAACTAATAAATCAACACTACTCTTTGAAGACAGTATGATCATAAAACCAGGGGCGCAGCTAGGAATTAAGGCATGGGGGGGTTTTAGGCGCAACTAATATTGCGGGGGCATGGAATTCTCGCCAGGGTAAGCGGGAGGTGCGAGGTCCCTCCCAAAAAAATTATTTAAAATACGACTAAATGGTTCAAATGGTGAGTTTTACGGTTGTGTGAATAGTTTGGTGTTTTTGTGGGTCATCCGTCTCCATAATATTAGTTAAAAAAATTTTCATTAAAATTACATTAAAATATTTTTATAAAAAACATTCTCTAATCTCTGGGGGGGTTTTATCCCCCAAGACTCACCTCTCGCTGCGGCACTGTATGCAACAGTAGATACCAATGTGAGCACTCACAGTGTTTACATTATGGTAGCCAACCTTCAGGTTTGAAGGATTCTTCAAAACTGAAGGCGCCTGCTGCAACGCTGACGAAACTGTCAGCCTGATGATCTAATAATCTGATCTGATCAAACGTTAGTCCGTGGCGTAGTCCCGAGGGGTGGGGGAATTTCTGGGTTACCCCCCTCCCTCGAACCTCTACTTTATCCAATTTATTTACCTTATTTTAATAATTCATTCTTAATTTATAATCATATTCATAAATAATTTATTTCATACTCATTTTGGTTTTTGTGTATTTTTGTTTGTGATGAAACCTATCAACCAAGCTGGTACTTTGCATTTTATATTTTTGTCTTTATGTACTCTCTGGTTTTATGTTACCACCCGACTTTATGGTCGACTTGTAACAATTTATGTAATAATAATAATTACTCGTAAAAAAATTACACTTTTTGAGTCCTAAAAGTCAGGTTTTAAAAATCAAAAATCCCAAAATTTTCCCGGATCCCCCTCTTCCCTGGGGTGTTTCCCATACATCCTGGAATGGCCCCGAAAACTCCATTTAACCATTTTCCATTTAAAAAATTCTAGTTACGCCACTGCCGTCAGCGAAATCATAATTCGATGTTCCTACAGAAATGGAAAAATATTATATAAATAAGAATATTCCTGATTTTTCCGTAGATGAAAATATATAGTATTTTTTCGAATGTTAATACACTTTAATTATTAGAGATGCGTGAAAATCGCAAATGCGATAAATGCGATGTGCGCAAATAAATGCGACATAGATGCGATGACTGGACTTTTATGATATTTTTACGCAAATTTGCCTTTTAGACGGAAAAATTCGTACATTTGTGCCGAGCGCAGTTTAAATACTCCGCCGACACTAACCGCTTAAAGCATGTGAGCGACTGGCCAGCTGCTAGTTGGCTGGGACTCTACGTGGCCGCGAACAACGAGAGGGCGAGGCCAAGCTACATATCCGCTACTATATGTCTTATTCCTTAATTTATTATTGTTCTACAACATAATTATTTAAAATATTCTGTAATTTGTCATACTACTGTGTTTCACTACATTTTATCGTCATCTACCTCATTATGAAAATAAAAAATAGACGCTACAAAATGCGATAAACTTTTATTGACAGTGCGATAGAATAAAAATGATGTGCGATTTTCACGTATCTCTATTAATTATACATTTTTCGCATGGAGGCCTCGGCGACGGAGTTCGGGTGCGGAGGAGAAGGGCGGATCGCTGGGTCGACGGAGGTCAGTGGCGGCGGTCGTCAGGTCACCCGTCTCGGCCCACTCCGGGGGCGGTGACGACACGTCCCCCGGGGAGGCAGGCCTCCGTGTCCTCGTGAGCGGAGGCAGCGTGGACCCCGGTCACTCCCCCCCCACGGGCGAGTCACCGCCCAGCCACAACGGGAGTCGAACCCCGGGCGCCCAGTCTTCGGCCCACCTCAGTCCGCACCGCTTCTGCAAGAGCCCCGGGGGTAGTCCTAGGAGGAGGGGGCAGCAGCGGACCAGCCCCCAGAAGGGCTCGTCCCGACAACACGATGGGACCAAGGTGGGCCTCCCAGCTACCTCTTATCCTAACTTTCTTTTTTACCAATATTTATATACTTACATGCATTTGTCTACTGTTCACTCTCTTGATAATGCCTATCTTACGTATGCAAATGTTTTGCATATATTTGCATAGTGGTTCATGACTGATGGTCAGTACTTTATGATGGGATAAATATACAATGGGGTTAAGTACTTCATGATAAAATGTATGCGGTTATTTTGAGCATTTTCTTCGTGTAAATATGAGGCGAGGACCCTATGTGGTAGCGGCTCAAGGCGGAGACAAAATTTATCTCTGGTACATTTTTTATATTATACCACGAAACCCTATAATGTGATGAAATTTAATTATAATACTAGATGCCAATTGTTCAATTGTAAACATGAAAACTTTATTTATATTCTTTCCCAAAAATGATTATTATTTTAAAGTTTTGATACGTTAACCAAAGTTACTATTTTCCGCCAAATACTATTTTGTGATAAAAAAAGTTAAGCAGGACTAAAAAATGTCTTGTTTTTTGCTCAAGAGTTTTACTTCATTATCTTCATAAACCATTTTTTTTGGCGTTTTCATTGAAATTGGAAGATGTATTTGAGAAAATATTTGAAAGCGGTTTAGCACTGCTATTAACCATTCCTGACCCCATGTTCAATAGCAAAACATGGTCATACCACCTCCACTTCAGTCTTTCGAATAAAGTTCTAATATTGGACATTGGTCATGAACCGCCCTGTAATATTTGCAATCATAAGAGACTTCTCGTACTGAGTTTTCTTCCTTAGCTGTAGGTACTTAGTGTTGGGGCGTAATGATGCATGGTATTTTTTTGTTCTCTGTAAAAGTTTCGCAAAATTTTTACGTAGGTCAGTTTTGCGGTATTGGTAGTGATATTTTTCGAGCATTCTTCTTCGCATGTAACTACTTGCTCTGGCCTAGTAAACTGTGGTTTGCATTATTGGGCGACGGGAAAGAGACACCGCAGGAATGATAGTACCTCGGTTTTATTATTCCAGTCCAATGCTAATAGTTGAGGGTAAGTTAGGTAAATGCTTTTAATATATTACTATTGCGTAGGAAAAACTAAATTCAATTTAATAAGGAGTTACCAGCTCATTTCCGTAGTTCTAAACGCTTCATTATGGAAAATAATTGAATGTATTGCGTTAGGTTCATTTTTATATTTGTATTGGACCCGGTTTTCATATCATGGTTACATCTTTAGATAACTGTGTTATGATACCCAGGTCTTGCCTATTTAAATATGTAAGGGAACCTAATAAAGTATATTCTGGAAATATAATCAATATTGTGTGTCCCACATTTTTTTTAATTTGTGGAACATACCATATTAGTGTATGAGTGATTATGTTTCCTGTTACACTGTTCCACCAAATATAGCCATCCACCTTTAAGTTTAAAGTTTATTCTTTTATTTTTCATAGCGGAAAGGTTAGAAATAAATATAAGTTCTATTAAATACTTCATTTTATTTAGGTAATGCTAATAAGCACTACAGATTATTTTCCAGCGAAATAAGAACACCAATAGACGATTTATCTACACCTTAAATTCTTCTTCCCTTTTGCATTCTTTAGAGAAAATATTTCATGACCTTCCTATCATTGCGTCCATTATTAACAACCAGGGTCTAATTTAGGCCAAGAAAAAGAATTCAATACAATTTGCTACATGTGTGCATCTGTCATTATTTACTCACAAATTTAGAGTGCAAAACCTTTCTTCACTTACTGTAGGCTAATATCGTTATTAACCGTTTATTTTTTATGTTAAGACATTTGTTTATGTAGTTTTACAGTGTAGTTTAAATTATTTTATCGCTAAAAGCGTGAGAACTTCCTTTTCTCTGATTATTTACGATGCAAAGGTGAAGACGATCTAACTTAGGCCAAGAAGAAGAAATCTAATATGCTACGAGCTACCTCACCTGCTAAACGTACTGATGACCAGCGAGAGACAAATAATAATAATAGTAGTATTGGCATGGCAGAATTGCGTCTTAGAGTGACTGAAAATGAAGCGGATAGGCTTAGAATGCAACGAGTTCGGGCACATTAAACTCAAAAACAGTAAGTACCATACAATGAAATTGAGTGGTTCCACATATGCGGTGCTACTGTAATCCTGGAGCGAGTATCATTCAAATACGATCAGGAAGTAAATTATTGTGCCGACAACTCAATGAAAATTGGGGAAATAAAAATCATGTTTCAATATTGTAAGGCATTAAAATACAGCGGTCAATTTACTCGATAACGAACAGCAATTGTTTTTTCTATACATATACAAAGGAGATGCGAAGTAAACCAGATCACCTACTTGTGTATAAAAAAGACAGTGGTTGCATGAAAATAAATTCAAGGTTTCGATGTGGCAGAGTAAAATTTTAATTCTATTCCAATAAAACTGTCATTTAAAAGCTCCAAAACCTAAAAAAAACCTACTCATCATTAGACACTGAAGACATCCTTATAAATCAATTAATTCTTTATCAGCGGCTGGTGATATTCATTTTACGTTGTCTAACATGTGGTATTGCAATGTAAGCATCAGTCCGCAAACTATTTTGTGTTTTCGAATTTAACTACACTTTCGTTTTCAGTATTTTTTTTTTCGAGAGAATATCGGAAGTTCACCTCAATCATTCTCTACGCGGACTGTGACTTTTTATTTCGCTCAGAAGAGCCTTAGAATCCAGAAAACTTGAAAGGAATTATATATGTTTGACTTCTATAATATATAATGAGATAGGTAGCGATGCCGTAAAGTCCTACCATATTTTTTATTAAGCTATTTGGTACATACGCAACTTATTTTTGGAGTATTGCATCCAGATATTTTCTTGGGTATTTTTATTACCTAAGTACCATACATTTTTTGAAAGAATTACGCAGGGAATCTAGCTATTCCATTGTGCCGCAGAGAAAGGAATAAATAGAATGCTCACTGGCGTAGGAAAATCGTAACAGGTTCTTTGGTTTTCAATTACCTTTTAGATGGAGTTACAATGGCAAACAAAACATGTAGGTCGTCGCATTAACAAATTTCACTCTCTCTCGATAGGCCACACTAGCTTCTGGTTTCGGGTTCTTTATGCCCACCCAGTGTAGAGAATCCAAGTTACCGAGCCATCGCTTATATCACATGTAATTGATTGTTTGATTGGAATGGAATAATTTTGTGTCATAATGCAAGTAATGGCCAGCATCAATGTAGTTTACTAACTCAAAGACTTCAATTCGCTGAATTCCAATAAAAAATACATCTATCGCATGCATGTAACACATATGGCCGTTGGCACTAAGTCACCCCTGTGACGGTGATGGCACTGCCAACATTGGTCATTCGTTTTGCGAATAGGACTACAGGTACGCGTTAAAATTCAATTCAAAAATATTCGTTGCGGAAAAGGTTTTCATCCCGTGAATTAGATTCATTTAATAGATTCTGAAAATTCGATAAGCATTTCAAATCACTGCTTTTTGTATCGTAAGCAACAAGTTTTCCGATAATCCGATATTTTTTAGACCCTGGTGCATTGAGTGAGGCACCACACCCGTGTCACAGATAATACTTGGTATGATGTGTACTTTTTATTAATATTAACATTATTATTTCATCATGTTAGATTATCGTGAGACTTTTATTATTAATTGTACTGTTTCACCCTGTCTCGCTGGGTAGGGCTAAATTCGAAGTTTCGTAGTTATTTTGATGAAGAGTCAGAGAATTGAGGCATAACAGTCATGATCATTCCTCGTCCTGCCCTCGTTAGTGCTTCGCTTCCTCCTCCTCCAAGCGCGTAAGACCAAACAAAAAAAAAGACGAACGCCTCCCGCTTGCAGGTATCCTCGGTCGTAAGTCCAGAGACCTCCCGCCTGATGGCCCTCAGCGCCGAGTCCCTCCGCTCTGTGAGCCCGGGCAGCGACAGCGTATTCTACGCGGACGGGCCCGACGACGAAGAGGAAGCCCTGGAGGGCCTTGGGCCCGAGGAAGGAGGTGGGGAAGAAGGCGGGGGCCTCTGCCGGCACTGCGGCGAGGCCGTCTCCCCCCCGAGGCGGAGGCCGCACCACGGGGGCGGCGGTGAGAGGCCCCGGAGGTCCAAGGAGGCCTCCGCGGCGGTCCCCGGGACCTCGCCCCCGCAGCCGCCCCCACGGGGCCTCTCCTCATCGGACCCGGCAGTGGATGAGGTGAGCTAACGCTTCTCAACGCCTTTTTGCATTTTGGTTGATTCGCGATTTCCCCCATGAGAAAGCTAACTTCTGTGCGCGCGCGCCATGTCAAAACCCAGTCGCCATCTGCCGCCTTGCGCTCTCTACTTCTCTATGTATATGCTCTCTCCTCTATTGATCTCTATATTGATATTTGTGTCTGTCCGTACGTACGTATTACTTTCCATACATAAATATATATATCTCTCTCTTTATGTATTTGGTAGCAGCATCTGACTTTGAATCGTGCTTTTTTTTCTTTTTTTTTATGAATGATGTAGTTGTAGCTTCATTGCTCGTTGCATAAAGATAAGGGTGGATTCAGAACATCTTGTCCCTCCTCAGTCCAGCAGTCTGAAGAACATAGGTTTCAACTATTTCTAATCATGTCAAGTATAAGATCGTCAGTGTTACTATCGTGGAGTAAGTAATTTACTTTAGAGATGGATTGGTGTTGGTCATTAATATATAATCTCCGAATGAATGTTTGAATGGCCACAGAAAGTCAATTTATTGCTGAAATCATAAATTATTTTAGTTATTTAATGATGTTAAAGGTTTGTTTAATATTCTGTTTAAAATCTACAAAAATATGTACTTTTCAATGGTGTTTATTTCTACACACGAGGTATTTCGCTACATGTATCATTATTACTTGTAGAGTTGGCTAAAATATCAATGAATGATAAAAAAACAGCAGTTATAAGATTTCCTACAATTTCTTTCCACTTTCATAGCATGTAGATCTATCGCCATATGCGCTGATGAAATATCACAGAAGTTTACAAACACGATTTTTATGCAATACGTGAGTAACTTATCCAAATTTCCTGATGATTCTATAACGCAAAGACTTGTGATAAAATTTTCAGCGGGCCGAATTACTACGCTGATTTAGCTGAAAAGGACGAATATATTTTAACTCAATGGAACGTTTTGCATAAATAGTTAATTTTATATATTTAAACAGTAAACTCTTACTTTTAGTTCTCTCCCTTTATTGGAAATATAAACATCTAATATTTTCGCGTCCACGACCCATCCGTAAACTCTAAGTGACTGAATCTTGCTGTAGTGCACGCATGAAAACACTTAGAACCTGAAAGTAGAAACCATGGGAAAGCACCTAGGTTTGAAAAAGGTGTTTCATTATAAAACTTCTCTGTAAAAATCGGAAGGAGTGTATTTTTATCAATTTAAAAAGCTGTTTAAATCCTTTTTACTTCCTTTTCCTTTGATAAAACACCATAATAGTGTCGTTACACAGGAAAATGGCAAAAATCCATGTAAAGACGGGAGAGTGATTCGAGGCACTCTTTCGCCAAATGATCGCTCATGTGTCATCCCCAAAGGGGAACGTTTCTCTCTTTCCTCCTTTTCGAATAATTTAAAAGGGCCAACCGTCGCAATTTCCCGGAAATCGAGGGGAAAGAGAGTGTTCGGGTATAGCAACTGGCCGGGAAGGAGAATGGTAAATGCCTCCCTATCTATCTGCTTCCGGCGGAGGGCACATTAAAAATGCAATCGTTTCTCCGCTGGAGGTGTGACGGATGGTGGCGACGTAAATGACATACGCCGGCGATGGCGCTCCGACCAAAAACGTGCCTCTTCCAATTACAGTTCTCGAAATCCATATTGAGACGAGGGAGAGTTGGGTAAATTAGGAAAAAAAATGTAGACGTGGGGAAATCGGTCTCTCATCAAAATACCCGAAATCACTTTCAGAACGATGGTCGGTGAATTCGTTGAACTTTATATCATTGCCAATAGTGATTTAGACTGATATTCACGACGTATTTCGCTATGTGTATCATTATTATTTCGTTTTGGTTAAAATATCAATGCATGATACAAGATATCAATCTAGATAGTTTTCATAACATTGAGCCTTATGGCGAATATGTCCGTGAGTAGGTTATATTATTATGACACTTCTAATTTAAAATCGGAAGTGATTAAGTTTTATCCATTTAACAACTTTTTTGACACTTTTTACTTAATTTCCATGGTAAAAAATCCAAAGTATGCGTATGTATTTTAGCTTTCTTTTATTTTATATCATTTTATTACTTTACATTTTTCATTTGAAGTATAGTAAGTGTTTTGCGATTTGCAATGTAAACGGCCAAAAAATTTGAAATATAGGTGAAGGAAAAAATATTTTAATGATGCCGAAATTCTTTTATAATGATCATAATTGCAATTCCTCTTCCATATGACCAACAGAGTCAATGCTTGAGCCGATGTACTGTACCATGCGCGGCACATTCTGTAGTAAGATTGTCATATGACGCGGATGCGTCGCATACTAAATTCCATACCGGATTTGGGAAGCTACTTTAATGCAGATGCTTTATATGTAATATGACATATACTATCCTCTGTCTAGTCCAACGGCATAAAACAGAATAATTTTGGAAATATGATTCATGCACTTTTTTATCCGTCAATTTATCCGTTATTGCACGAATGACTGGTCTCTCCTTTTCATGTGCCATCGTGATAATATTGTGAAATTATGCGGGGTTAAAATAAAAACGGAATTACTCATAGTTTATTTTTCATGTATTTTTCAAATTTGTCGTTTCAAGCAGTTTTTTCATAATTTATAAATTTCAATGTGAGCACCTTTAATAGCTCCATAAGTGGGATACCTGGCATCAGCACTAGCCTACCCTCAACGAAAGTCACCAAATGGACCATGGTTGAAGTGAAGTGCCCTCCTCAAGGCAAGCAGGGATCGGACAGCCTTGAAAAAATCCCTGCTACCTTGTCCTTACCATCTTCCTAGGAATTACGGAAACCGCGCCATCCTTTTATCATAACCCTATTACGCATGTGTTTCATTTAAGGCCTAAAAACTCTAGCTCAGATGTAGGTGTGGAGTGGCCAATTTTTAATTTTGTAGCATATGCTGGTCATTTATTTCATTTTCACTCCTATCTCTGGTGAATTATTAAGTGATTCAATCCGAAGGTTTGTTTTTGGGTAGGCGAGGGTAGAGCTTACTCCGGATTAGGCCACAGGCGATGAACTTAACACATTCAGGGTAGGAGAGCCTTTCCTTAGGCCACCTCGCACTTCGAAGATTTTAATTTGGGAATGCCTTTACCCTGGGTTTGGACGTGGGACCCCTCGTTTAGCGTCCAAGTGCTCGACCCACAAGGCTACCACGCTACTCTTCTCCGGTATATCATATTAATATGATTTTACTGGGGTAAATGCATTTAATTGACCGAGGTATCTTACGTGTGCGTATATTTTACGAGGTTTTGACCCTTCTTCAATTATCTCTCTCATTTTCGTTCAGCCGTAGTGTTTATTGCGGTCATGTTTTCATTGTTGGATAAACTTCGCAGAGTTACAGTCTGTTCTTGATGTGTGGTAAAGGGATATGAGTTGCTGTAAGCTATAAATTGATATTCTGAAGTTACGAGCACCTCTAGCTCCTGCTCTAGGTTCAGAAGTTTAACGGGGTCAAAGCGAGTTCTGCCTCATGAATTCAATACCTGGAAAATTATCACTATCATTAATCACTACATGGTGGCCAGTATATAAAGTTAAATTTAACTGCTAGAGTCTATCTCTTGAGCAGTTTCTGATGATAGAGGATCGTAATTGTAAGTACGTAGTGATTTACAATGGTGCATATAATGGCGGAAATAATCACCCCACTTACAGAATTTTACTTTCGTGGCGTCGCTGTCGAAATTTATTCACCTAAAATTCATTTATCCTGGCTCGCTCAAAAGGTAGCTGTATTTTTCATAAGAAGAGTACCAGTATTTTAGATAAGAATGAGACAGAGGAGTATTTAGATTTTATGCTTGACCATCACGGATTTCAATTCAGTTTAATTCAAAATATTTAACATATTTTAGGTGGTACTTGGTGAGATATAACGTTCTATTTGTGCTGCACTTCTGAGATATAATCATTTGTTTGACTCCATGTCGCGGCCTCATACAGCGTGAGTCGTCATTTTTTGCAACTTTGAGATAACGCATATCCGTAAATATATAGTGAATATAAATTAAAATACCGCTGTGGTTTTTGTGTCAACTTTTGCTGTTCAAATCAATATGCTAGTAAGAAAACGAGTGTGCTTTAACTTATCAGCGCCGGGTTATTAGGTTACACGGAAGACTTTAATGTATAGCGGGTGCTCTACTAAAAGGCGTGGTCAATTTAATTCAGCCGTAGGTAGTCTACGTCAAGACTGTAATTCTGAATATTGTCTCCCATCATGTTGAAAGAGAAAGAATGTTGCTAGGTTTTTTACCTCTAGCTTTTTTCTTTTTTTTCCGTAATGATATCATATGGCCAGCCTATCCCACGAATGATCATTATGAAAATATGGAAAAAATGATGACTATGATTTTGAAGTGCCTAATTACATGTTGTATTTCCGCGATTTTTTTCATTCCGAAGCTTATGTATTTCAGAATATTCAGTATGAATTGAGGTATATGAATCCAAAGTTGTCTCCTTGGCTCTGCTCTTGGGAATCAATTAGGTTTTGGCCGTTAGAAGAACAAAGGAAAAATTGGTCCACTTTGACCTTGGGAATTCTTTGTGGCGTTTAATTTCCAGTAAAATATTTTATGCCTTTTTTATATATTAATTCGGACCATTAATGAATGCTGTTTTATAAATGCGCTATTTCGTGTATTTACTCCAGCGTATAAAAAATTGGGATCTGTATTTTTAGGACGAGTTCAGGTAAGTGCGGTGATGAAGGGCTTTGCTGGAGTTTCATTAATTTAGCCAAAAGTCTCTCTGTTTCTATTTTCACTCATCGCGATGGCAAACGCGCCGTTTTAAATGTCCTCCCATTCTTCACGGCCGTTTTTCGCACCTGTAAGCGTGACACCTCTCACCCCACTACCCTTGCTTGGACTCACACCCCTTCTCCTTATGCCGACACCGCATCCTCAACGGTCATTAGTCTCACTCTTTTTACCCGCGGGCAGCTCGTCGTTTTGAGGAAACCCAGAAACTAAGCATATTAACTCGGTAGGCCTCCTTTGCCCGCCGGGCTCTCACTGGAAAAATAATTTCTTATTTCTGGGAATAAAAATAGTCATAAAGGAGTGGTCTGTATAGAATTCATTTGGATTTGGGAGAAATTATATTAAGCATCGAAGTGGGTTGGCCGCTTTTGCCGGTTGTTAATATATATTCCAATAAAGTCAGTCTGTTTTGAGCTGTATGTGTCCAAAATTGTCTTCGTAGTTCTTGTAAATCAAATTGGTTTTGGTCATTAAAAATAGAAATAATTATTGGCGAAGGAAATTAATTAAGGTATCTCTCAAGTTCTCTTTTGGAAAATGTAAAATACCTACCTGATTCTTTGCGGCGTTCAATTTCTAGTAGAATTTTTGATGGCTTTTTAACCCTGGCTTGCAAAATAATTTTTCCTATTTCAGCTATTAGCTACAAGAATAGGGAAGCAAAAGGAGCCTCAGCAATGGGCACGTTGGATAAGGACACTATAATTATCAAGCGAAGATGATGCTAAAAATAAAGCCATTCCATCTTATTTCTATTCCATTAGTATCATATTTTTCATAGCTCAGCCCTTTATTTCACAGTTTCAGGGCGATAGCGTCCTTCACATTCAGGCGAAATGGCAGTCGCTTGAAGATTCACTCTTGAATCATGTTGAAATGTTGCTCATTTCTGTTAATTTTATGTGTCAGCATTATCTTAAAATGAAAAAAATAATGCTTTACATATCCAGTTAAGGTCATAACGATACGGAACACTATGTAACATTCAGAATCCCCAAATTCTACAAATAAGTGTGATGATGGTATTTCAATAAAGAATGTAGCGAAATATTTAAGTTTTCCAAAGTAAACTCAAATTACACGTAAAATTAAGTCTTTTAAAACTTTAATATTAATCACGTTGCCACACTTAGGGGCTGGAAAAGGTTTGCCATAATATAGGTGGAAGGAACGCCAAAAATAACGTTAATCTATTTCTTAACCTTATTGGCCGAAGTGAGTGTACGAAATAAAATTCTGGACACGTATCGCGCCAATTTTATTTCATATTCAACGACGTGAAAACAGGCTAGGTAGCTCGGCCCCGATAAAAAAATTTATGTTGCGATCGTTGACCGCTTGGTCTGCAAATAGCATTTGAATTTATTGACCTGAAAACGCTCATCTCCGAATCATCCTTCGGCCTAAATTTAGGCTCTAGAGCTAACCGCATGTGAGATTCCGATCCAGAATCTGGGTCAGAAGTAATCCAATAACCATTTTTGAACGAGCTGGCCGGATAATCAGCAATTCTCAAGCGGGTATTACTTTGAAGCTTCTCTGAAAATTTGTGGCCAGTATTTGCGATGATTTTACAACAGGTACCATCAAGCACTGTGTGCAAATTGCATGAAAAGTAATATTTTGTACTTGGACACCGTTTTTTTATTGCGACAAGGAAGAGGAGTTAGTATTTTATTGGTGTATATTTCGTTATGGTGATGCGCTAAAGACTAGTATGAATGCGACTGCGGATATCCGTACACGTATTCAAATGTTTTTACGGAACCGGCATGTACATTTTTTTGCTGTTTTACAAATATATTGGTATTTGTATTCCTAAAATCGTAAAATTATCTTGTTATCCTTTTTTTGGAATTCTTTTTCTCAGCTGATTAATCTCTTTCCAACTGTTCCATACGATCACGGTATCCTTATGCTGTTGTCAACGAGTTCTAGGTAAACATTTTAAATGCTAATATGAATACTGGATACTCGCATGAATACATTTTAAATGAATACATTGTAAATTCCAGGGTAACAATTCGTGTGCCATAGTGATGATAAGGCTTGTGGCCATAAGTCTTACCATTTCCATCTGCGCATCTGGCATTACTTACCGCCGTTTTCTTCTTCTTCGAAAGCAATTCACTTTTTTGGAGTTTATCATCAACAAAAGGAGTAAATCAGAATTTCCATGCATTGAATGTTTTTATTTTTTTATTGCTTAATGCATGCATAATTTTTACGTTTACCGACTTTTTTAAGTCTCAGATATAGATGAAATATAGCTTTCAGCCGTTTTACAAACCAAGGAAAGAATAAAAATCAATTTTTTAAGTGCTTGCCTGATGTATATGTCGTTTGATCCATATAATTATAAAGTGGAACAAGAAAATACTTTGACGTGGTGAAATGAAAGATGTGACCTTTCCTCATATTTCAGCGTTGTCTGATAGAGTAAATCCTGGCTCCTTTGATCGTATAACGAATAAAAAACATATTATGACTCAATTGGGCTCTAGTGGAATTTCAACATACGCTAAAATTTCAACGTTTTTCCTAATTTGAGCCAACTATCGGTATCACCTTGAGGATGCCTCATGTATTTGTTAAATTGAAGTCAGGCTACGCGAATGAATAATCTGGTTCGCGGATCGATTGCATCAGTACTTGGACAAAAACATTATAGCTAGTATTAATCCGTGAATACTGACATGCATAAATCGACGACCACAGGAATACTACTGAAAATATTTCCGTAAGAAAGTGAATAACTGATGAAACACCGCTGAATAATGATACCTAAATTGAATGCGGTGGTGATTCCCTTGTGGATTAAATGTCTGGATATTCTTATTTTTCAGTTTACCAAGTCATATTCTTTATCAGGTACTTTAGTGCTCAGTTGCGTACTCATGATTTGTCTGAGAAATTATTACTCATCAAAAGTCTCAGAGTTTCATTTCGGTCTTAAGAATATTTTATGACGGAGAACAGGCGAAAGTATTTGTATTTATTTTAGATTTTTAGATACAGTTTTACTTTGAGTATCATAAATATTAATGATTTCCACAGTGTCTTAGATGACTCAAAAAAGCTGTTGTAGGTATTGGAGCCTTAAGATCTATGAAAGGAGGAACTTACAGGAAACGGCGTTTACATGTAGAAATTTTTTTGCGACGTCATTTCTTTCATCTCTTGAGCAAGGGAAAGAGAGTAGAAATATGGAAAGAGAGTGAAATTTTGTCAATTTAAAAGAAGATTTCATCTAGTAGGCGAATTTCTATTTTTATGAGTAACAAATCAACAAAGAAGCTTCTAATTTTGTAAGTAAACTGTGTGCCATCTATATATACACTTACTGTTAAGGGTGTAAGGCAGATGGTAGACCAGTGGGAAGAGTGCTTATCTTTTGATCTTTTGAGTGATCGATGATCATTGGTTCAAATCCTGGTTGAAGCCCTCGGACACCTCTGCACAAAAATCCTTACTGTGGGAGGTGGTCTAAGGTTAGAACTAAATCTTAAATTATTTAACACACCTGTGGCTTAATCTGAGGCAAGCTCTATCACCACTTATATCCAAACTAGCCTTTCGGTTGAATCACCGAGGGAGTGAATGATTCTCTTAATTCACGAAATGACTTCTTTTTTCTCTTTCGGGTTCATAACTTTTGTTTCAAATTCCATTTTAATTGGTTTTTAAGATATGTAGACCCTTATTTTTTCCTTCATTTGATCCATCGCCCAGTTCTCAGACTATTCGCAGCGATTTATCTTCAGCCTTGACCCTTTCACAGATAAGGTGATGACGCCTCGAGCTCATACGAGTTGCTTCCCTGTTCCTCAGCTATTCCCTGTATTCGCCCATCGGCCTCGGTTGATTCGCTTTGGTGTACACCATGGAAGCTTTTACATTCTTCAATGAATGATACTCCATGAACGAGTACTTGAACACGATATCAAATGACGCAACAAGCTCATGAAAAGTGGGCAAACATTTTTCCGTTTCCTTATTATAAACTTCATAGCTGGAGGGGGAGGTTTTTTCGCCGTAATGGATTTATCCATGATATCCCTTATACACAATCCCTTCTGTCAAAATGATCGCAGGGTTTCCCGGCGAATACTATTAAAAATATCTTCTCGGGTATGACACCGGCTATGGCTATTTAAGGCCAACGTTTCTATGAGAAACTCCCTCATCGTCATCGGGCTAAGGCTCACTGTCGAGTTTGGTCGACGCCGTGTTTTGTAACTAGTGCAGTATAAAAACCCGGCAGGGACCGAGATCGACAGTGAGTCTTAGTACTAATGGCGATGAATGAGTTTCTGATGGAAACGTCTTTTAACAGCCTTACCCGGCGTAAAACTCGACAAGATTTTAGTCGACCCTTCCGTCTAACGACTTCTTTGAATGAACTGATTTGAGTCTGATTGAACGATCCCAATGTATATCTTATATCATATGAGGCACGAAGGTTGCGGTGGATGTGGTGGAAGTTCTCAATACCAGTTAAATGAAGCATTGCAATATTTCTACTTGATTTTTTTTCAGCACGACGCGTTTCGTTGTTACAAACGACATTATCAAGTGCAAAATAAGTCTTAAAAGAGTTCTTCCTTTTTTGGTTAAGGGGGGGGGGGGGGGTAAGGCGGAGGATGGGGTTTGGATGCAGAGAAGTGGAGATATTGAAGGTTGTGGGAGGAAGAGTCGTTTTGTAGTCTCGGAAGAGGAGCAGTGCGGGGGGGGGTAGAGTCTTCCCGTCTTACCCCCTTCCCTTAAGCACCACGTCGTACATAAGTAAGAGCTCTTAAAACTTATTGTGCACTTCATAATGTTGTTTGTAACAACGAAATGCGTCGTATGATAATAAAATCCAGTGAAAATATTGCAATTTCTCATGTAACTAAAATCCTAAAGAGGTTATTTTTATTGAAATCCTACTACAGATACGCTAAAGAAATGCTACGAAAATGTAAGATAATGACATTTGATAACTCTTCTAATTAAATGCCTTCTCTGTCCTTCATATCCTCCAGCTCCTCGGCACCGGCGACATAGTCCTCCCACCCGCCGGCTTCGCCGACTCGCCGGACATCGAGGGTCACCCGAGATCCTCCGCGGCCCTGGGCCCCTCTCTCTCGCCGTCCTACTCGTACCCGGGGGCCATCGCATCGCAGGCACCCTCATCCACCCGCTCATCGTCCGCCGCCAAGACACAAGCGACCGGGGCGGCGCTGGTGACTTCAACGACCGGCACGTCGACCGCCTCCACGGGCACCGGGACATCCTCATCGGCCAGTCGGACGGGGAGGTTGTACAAGAAGTTGGACAAGAGGTTTCGCTCGGAGGAGAGGCGTCGCCATCGGCCCAAGGGGGGCGAGTGGGGTTGGAGGCGGGAGGGGGCGGGGAGCGGGGGCAGCGGCCCGGAGGCGGGCACGACGAGCACCGGCGGGGGCAGCAGTACTCCGAGGGCCAAGTCGGAGGAGCGGGAGGGTGGATCAGGGGGAACGGCTGGGAGCAGAAGGGGCGAGGACAGCCACCGGAGCCGCATGAGGTGAGGGACCACCTTAGGGGATTTTTAGATATATTAATACACCACAATAATCCTTGCTACGGCCTAGAATCCATTGTAAGCTGAGTTATTCTCAGCTAATGATTACACCTAATGTCTAGTTATGCCGCTTGCAGTAGTAGTAGTAGGAAGGCACTTTATTTTTTCCCGGAGAATGGTGGGAGTAAGTTCTTCTCGGGATTTCATCTCGGTAATTTCCTCAATCTCCATCGCTGCCAAAGTTTCGATGAAATTCATTTCCATCGTTGTCACAGCCGATGATGCCAGCTTTATAAATCCTAAGTGGTCATGTTCAGTCAATTTTGATTGGCGGAGACCAATAGTTTTTTGAGCATGGAACCCGATCCTGAATTTTTTCCTGCTGCCTGCTTTTTTCCTGCTTCCAGTTGATTTAAGGAGGCATATTCTCAAATTAACTCCGAAATCATGCCTTTGCTAAATTTAGCTCAAGCTATGTCAGGTGCTGTTGGATTGGACTTTCATTCCTCATCCATTTTGCACCATCTCTATCCTAATTTTCCCACTACTCCTCGCACCACGCGATGTAGCCTACCATTCTTTGTTATTTATTTGTAAATATGGTTGAATATTATTTTATTAGTTGCTGGTTACGTTTTGCTTAATATTTGTCAATTATTCTCTTGTTATTCTCTACCCTCTTTAATTGACCTTATGCTGTTTTTGGACTAAATTAATTAAATAAGTAAATAAGTATCAGTTATGCCTCTATATAAAACTAAATAGCCGTCATAAATTCTTCTCATCTTTGCCTGGAAAAACCTGTAATAATTAATAGGGTTATTAAACTTCTTAAAATTAACATTGTTTTGTTAGTTTTTCTATTAAATGAATGTTTTAATTTACCTGCATTCGGAGGTTCCGGAAATAGAGATATCAAACTCTGAATTTAACTGTTTTAAGCCATGTCTCACTCTCTTTCTCTATCGCGTTTAATAAAATTGTAAAATTGGTAGACTAGTGTGGAGAGCGCTTGGCTACTTCCAAAGGGGTCTACTTACCCAAACTAACATGAGGGTTCAATCACTGGGTGAATATGATAACAATATTGACATTTTCCATGGTCACATGGTTTTATTACTAATATCAGCTATTTATTGTTCCATAGCCAAGTCGAACTGGTGGATTTAGAGGGGGGCACGGAGTACGTGCCCCCTTCTAAATCCACCCCCCGTACGCTTAAATAATAGACACAATTTTAAATTCGGCTATCATTACGATAATTTTATTTTGAGCAATGCGGAGTATCAATCATTTAATTAATTTTAATAACTTTCATATAAAAATGGAGAATATTTTTTGCTGTAATTGTTGTATTTTATTATTAATCTCAAATATGAGAAGACCTATCAGACCCTTGTGGCCCTCCCAGAAAAAAGCCCTGGATCCGCCCATGAAGTCGAGAGTTCTCATTCCTATACATCCATGTCTTTGGTATAATCATAGAATTTAAGGCATTGGAAAGCTGCACTTAGGATTTATCAAAGTCATGAGTTGTGACCTAGCGAGTTTATTTTGCAGGCCACATGCCCGTTCCACGGATGCGTCGATGGAGGCGCTGGTGCCGAGGCGTTCGCAGTCTTCGCAGAGCATCGGAGGCGCCCTCTACGGTGGCGACAGGGACGCCGGCGAGGGGGAGGAGGGGGCCCCGGGAGAGGAAGGGGCCTCCGGTGAAGGCTCCGAGAGCCTCAAGTGGGATGAAGACTGCACTGGTGAGTAGAGAATTAAACCCTTGAAAATAAAATGACACATGGATAGTTTTATCGAAACCAAAGCGTTAAACCTGTAGTAAATCGATCATCGCGTTCTTTTTTTTAAGTTCAAACGGTTTATCCATTAATTTATGGAATGGAATGTACTATATTTATAATAATGTTACATCTAGAGCTATTTAATGGTGAATTTTATTTTTCACATTTTTTCGCTTTCAGTTTGAATAAATTTTATGCTTGATACTAACTACAACTTTTCAGTCCACTGTTATTATCTCCTGGGCACTAAAACAATAAAGAACCAGAATTTTTTTGTAATAAATTGAACGAATGATTAACGGAACCATTCAAATTCCACATTGTTCATGACCTCGCGCAATTGTTTGTTGATCGATTTTGTTTTTCTTCTGCTGTTTGGCCAAAGCAATGATTTGTGATTTGGGCCATATTTTTGGGATAAATATTTTGGATGAAATTTTTTGTGCTATGATATACTAGCCGATGTTAGAAAGTAAGACCAATTCATTGAATTGTTTGTAGCTGTTTAGAGAACTCTCTTTATCCAGCTAATTTATAAATGCATGCTCTATGATCTCATCCTTCCTATTTCTGTATCCTCATTGATCCAGTCTGCGTAGCTTAATTTTTATTCTTGTATTTAACGTAATGGATTTGACTACTAATAAAGTCTTCCCCTCTTTTTCATTCCGAAGTGGGTGTAAGTACAGAATTCTACCGGGCGGCACCTTGGATATACATCGGAGACTCGGAAGAATTACGAGTGTGGCAGAGAAGAGTAGTCGCTGATATCAGTTCCGGCGGTCGGTACAGGCATCAAAGCTCCTCTTCGCAGAAAACAACATCGTCTGGAAAAGGTAAAATGAGAACAGTTGTTCAGTCCGACTGAAACATACATAAGAATGTATTCTCATCTTTATTTCCGCGTGCTTTTGTAGCAGCTCTGAAGTGACATATATTTCAATGACAATATTCACTACAAAGTGTGTGAGCTACCATACAAAAGCCAAACAGGGAAGTAATCACGTATTATTTGTGTGTGAGCTACCATTCAAAAGCCAAACAGGAAAGTAATCACGTATTATTTATGATTTGCTCATTATTTATCATGACTGCGCTGCGGATAATAGAGGTAGTTATCACTTATATAATACATTAATATGGTAAAAGTAGTATTTTTGGAGAGGCTAAAAGCGGCTTAAAATATTTGGCTTTGAACCACTTCCAGTTTGAGTAACAGTTCAATTGAATTTGTCGCATGTTGTCATAAATTTGGAGTCTTTTTAATATAATTTTCGTTTACTAAAAGTTGTTATCCTTTTTTTAATTTTTCGTTAATTAATTATTGATCCTATGGTGTTGAATAGTGTTTTGATACGTATTATGGTAAAATTTTTACAGTAGTACTACTTTATAATAGGAATAGAATTATTTTCATTTTGAAATACCCATTATACCTAAAACTTTTATTTAGAATATAAGAATTGAGCAACTTTGACGAGCTCATGGATATTTATCGTATTAAAAAATATTTTCTATAAATTTTTCTTTTATGCTCCGAGCATAATACGGCGTAATAATAATAATGAGTATATTTTTTTTTTTTTATTTTATTCTCTAACCACCGGATACAGCTTTTATTGGCCATTTTACACCGGGGTGTTCAACAAATTTAACAAGTAAACGTACACAAACGACCATGCCCTGGACCGGGGAAACCTACCCAGGCGGGACTCGAACCCGCGACCTCTTGTTTGGCAGGCGAGAACGTTACCCCACCGCCACCGAGGCCGGCGTAATAATAGTAATGGCGTACGTAATACGTACACTTAACTTAGGAATCCACGTTGTCAAATATTTGTTTTTCTGGGAATTTACTGATTTTTCTAATTACATTTTTGGTATTAAGCTATCACAACATCGTAAGTAATACATTTTATGCATTCATAGTCATGTAAAATGACTTTTAGCTTCCATTCATTGCTACAATTCATCATTTACTGGGAGAGTTGGTAGCAATTACGAAAGATTTGTCGTTAACGCTCCTCTCAAAACAACCTCCCCCTCCTGTTTTCGAGACTTCCGTGGCCCAAGCCCCAAAATCGCCCTCTGCGCAGCGATGGGATAATTTGCGAGAGCCATCACTCGATCTCTCTCGATGTTGGAAATGCGTATGCTTATGTTGTGGTGTTGTTGTTCTCCGCTTCTCGTTGGGGACAGGCGCCTCGGAGGGCGGCGACGAGGAAGGGGAGGAGGAGGGGGGAGAAGAGGGGGAGGAGGGGGGAGAGGGGACGGAGGGTGGGGGTGGAGGTGTGGAGGGGGAGAAGAGGAGGGCGAGGAGGGGGGGCAAGCGGCGGAAGGGGGGCGCCAAGGAGGAGGAGGGGGCAGGGGAGGAGTCGCCCACCGGCTCCCTGGAGTCCACCAACTCGGAGAGGGACTTCCGGCGCAAGTACCAGGCCATCACGCACCGCATGGTCCACCGAAAGTCCAGCGTTGAGATGTACCGGAGGCTCGCGTCCAAATCCTTCGGTGAGTACCTGTTCCACATTAAAATGCTCTTCTTGCCATGCCTTCAATTTCAGGTATTGCAGTGATACGCCAGGAGCCGTCGTCACCACGGTTGGCATGAACACCTAAAGCTGCGTTTAAACTGAGTAGCATGTTTTAGAAACAAGTTACATGTCACATGTTTAAGGAAAAAGTTACAAATCTGTGTAACATTATACATGTAAAACTATGTTATGCGACAAGTTTTTGGTCTATTCGTTCGCGCGGGAAACCAAGATTTTGTTTTGTAACACAATGTTACACGGATTTGTAACGTTTTCGTAAAACATGTTATGTGTAACTTGCTTACATAACATGTTACTCAGTGTAAACCCACCTTAAGGCTCCTTTTACAGTAGCGTAGCCAGGATTTATAATTGGGGGCGGGTGGTTTGCCGGAGATTTCGGGGTCCTTCTGGGGTGTATGGAAAAGCCCCCGGAGGTAAGGGGGAACCGAGGATTATTGGAAAATATTGGGAATTTTAATGTTGAAAACGAGATTTTTAGGACTCAAAGATTTCAATTTAGCACGGGTATTTTTATTGAGGCCATCTTACTCGTTTTTGGCGTTGTAACCAGGAAACACCTCACCTCGTTGCTACGCCACTGTCCTTGCATGCACACCAATTTTAGACGATTGGTAAAATACCGGCAGTACACATTCCTATAGTGAACGATGGGAGCAAAAAAAGCAGGGACGCCAAAAGAAACTAAACGAAAGTCAAAAACTAAAATTTTTAATAATTTCGAAATGTAGAAACGAAACGAAATGAAATCCGGGGAGCTAAACTCAGGGTCGAAACGAAATCGGAGTCAAAACTACTATGGGTCGGCACTTAACTAAAACTCTGATGTGAGACGACACGAAACGCACATAATATTTCGCACCGGAGGTACCAAGTGCTTCACCTTCGAGTACGGTTTAGTTTCGACCCACACACCGAGTACGAAGTATGGTTGAATAAAGTAGATCCATGGGGCACTCATATTTTTACCGCTCCAGGAGAACGGTGAGCACAAACTGGCCATTCGTTTATAAGCTCGATGTTTTAACCTCTCTATACATATGTCAAATGTAATGTGTCGAAACTATTCCTTCTCATCCCCCTCCACTCAACTTCTGGGATCGAAACTTAAATATGAGCAGCGGTGCTTCGATTAATTTAGTTTTTTTCTCGGAGTAAAGTTTCATCCCGAGTCGAAACTAAACTCCTTGGTGATTTTAATTTCGTGCGAGAACGAAACTAAACCTAGGCCTTGTATTCCGTTGCCCTCCAGGTCGAAACGAAACAGTTTCTTTTCACTTGCCATCCCTACTAGGAAGAATCACTCTCTGTTGGCATAGCAGTCGTCCTATACTACCCAAGTGTTGCACCGCAACCCATGTCTCGAATGCGGTAGTCGAACCCGAGTTTGCACAATCCGGTGAACCGTGTCTCTCAGCCAACATACTGGTGGAAGGCAGGCAAGGATGACTTTTGGCTCATTACCCCGTAGTCGTAATTTTCACTGCATGTGTTTGCCTGCGTGCTGATTTCCCGTCACCGTTGGTGACCATTATTTGTATCAATGCGTATGCTATTCATTGACCTGGCTGAACAAAGGCAATTTAAGTAGGGTTATGCTTTCCCCTCGCGAAGCAAGTGAACAAACAAGTCAGAGCTTTCATGCAATAAACATTTCTCAGGCTCACAATGGTCAGCTAACGTTTCCTGGTCATCAGTACTGAGGAGAGTGAATTCTCGTTCTAAGTGGCACTCCATTAGTATAAACAAGAAACTATCACTGCTATTTATAATTAAATACTGCCTTAATGTTATTTTACTCAATTTACTATTTTGTTCAATTGTATTTCATGCCTTATCATACATTTTTCGTAGTAACGGAGTAAGTTGCAGAAGTTAACCATCAAAATATTTTCGTGAAACTAAAAGTTGTGATGCCACCAACCTACCTTTCTGCTACATGACAATGAAATTAAAACTCATTCATAGAATGAGGATAGTGCATAATAATTTTCAGCATTTAGGAATTTTAGTGTGTAACAAAATGGTTAGTGAATAAATTGATCTGACAGATTTGTATTTTTTAATTTAAATGTTTGACTGGCTAACCTAGATACCTCCCGATCATATAAATTAAACATCCTCAATACTTCAGAGAAGAGATTTTAATTTCGGAGGTTTTTCGGAAGCAGCTGCGTATTGCGTTTCGTCACGCCTACGTTTCAAAATGCAATTTGCCAACAAGAGCTGGTTTTCTTGATAGATTCTCTTCAATGTATCATAATTTTAGTGTTTTTTTCTATGGAGGAATGCTCTTTTCTGTTGGCTTACATAATGAATAATTCAAGTTGATTGGTACCGCGCGGCAGATGAGTAAACTTTGGAAATGCAAGTTGGGAGGCCATTTCCTTCCTCGCGTCTGAAAGTTGAAAAGGATTACGCTTGGCAAGAGAGGCTGTAAAAGGTTTTCGAGGAGTGGAAGATAGATCCCCGCGAAAATTTTCACTAAGAACCCCGCGGGAGAATAAAAGTGACTTCAGTTTCCGAGAGGAGATTTGCATCTAATTAGTTTCCTTCTCCGATCCTAATACCTGGGTTGAAAGTTGGTTCCGACAACCCACCTCATTCGACTGACCGACAGTTTATCAAGATTTTTTTCTTCTCTTGTCTCTCATTATTCTCTTGCCCTTTCACTATTAACCTAGGAACAGGACCCACTAAGACGGGCAGGACAGTTTTCTTTCTAAATCGGGATGTATTTTTTTGCTATTTGCGGAAAAAATAGTTAGCCCTAAATCGCCTTTAAATTATAATCCAGGATCCAGGAATTTTATTCGGTATCAAACGGTTAATGAATAAATTGATCTGGCAGATTTATATTTTTTATTTAAATGCATGGTCTAACCTAGTTACGTCCGGGTCAACTAAATTAAACATCCTCCCGTCTTCAGTGAAGAGATTGTAATTTCTGAGGTTTTCGGTAGCAGCCTCGATGAATGTAATGTCTAAATTACGCGCGATGAGAGTCAAATGACCTGGCTTTGTCAATATTTTCGGTGGCGAGTTTACCATCTCCATGAAATAACGAATCTACCGTTGAAGATTTTCCCCGAAGCCCTCTCGCATTTGGACGAAAGCCATTTAGAAAATATATGATACATCTGATACAATCTATTTTATCTGCTTTACGTATTTTTCTTTCTATGCATCATTGATTACAAATAAAATTATTTTCTTCTGCTGAATATGCTTAGAATGACAAGCCAATTTCTCCTAAAAAGGGGTATCTTCTTAAATATCTTCAAAACCCTGTCTCGCGGGCCCCGGAAAAGGCGGTGTGAAAACTCCTCAGAAATGTGACTACGTAGATTTCCGCGGTGTTCAGGTTCCAATTTCTCCATATTTCCGGTGCAACCGCGTCGGTTTGTTGGTGATGACCATCAATGTCATCACCAACAAACCGACGCGGTTGCACCGGAAATATGGAGAAATTGGAACTCCTCAGAAATGAGTAAAAAAAATGTTTTCTGCCCTTATGAGTTAATTTTCATGCCTCTTTTTTATCCTTACGTTCCTCTTTTCTAATCCGCCGCTCCCAAGTTATTCCGTTCCTACTTTCTTGCTCGCGGACCGTTTTCCAACCCCCGCCATTCGGGGGATTACGGCATCTCTCCTTCTTTGAAACTTGGAATGTTTTTTTTAGGGAGCGATGGAGGTATAAGACTGTATAATTTCTCATTTTTACCAAAGGATGGCGCCGCTTTACCTCCACCGCCTCTTCTTCGCGAGATTACGGAGCCGCTTCATTTTGCAAAGCCAGCATCTCTCCTCTGCATCTCATTTTAGTTTAAAGCATGCCTTTATAATTCGCCCACGCGTTATTTAATTTAAGAAAATTCCTTTAAGGAGATATCAAGCTCGTGGTTGTATTCAAAACCAAGGTACGTTCGTTGAATAGATTTGTATTTATTTTTTAACTTTGCCTCAAGCAAAACTTATGGGCAACAGCTGGAAACATGCCAGGAATTTGCCAATCATTTTTGGAACAAACATCTGCGAAAAAATAGGTAAAATTTCACATGACTCCGGTGTGGTATCAATCTAAATACTAATTGCAGATGGATTGCGTTGCATAAAATCTGACATGCTCCTTGGATGATATCATGCCTTAAAATCATTTTAAATTTCTAAGGAAGTAAATTTTTATAATAATGGCTCAAATTCTCAATGATAGAGTACCTGGAGATATTTATAAACGTCGTAGGAATGTATTTTCTGCAGACGAAGCCATGTTACTTGAATGAATAATCCGATATGCGTTCAGGTATACCACTACATGCGCTCATCGCAACTGCTTTTGGAATCAGCTTTTTTCAATCGTATACGTAAACAGTTTCCTCCCTTAATACTTATTACTCATACCGTCCCAAGGTGCCAACATCAGTCCGCCTCGCCTCGCCGGAATTTCTGTTTTGATTTTCTACACTAGCCCAAGCCTTCTGGCTGTCTCCAGTGGATTTCTGTAAATGTGGTTTCTGCTATTTAAATACTCATTTTCTTTTCAGTATGTCTAATTGTTTTTAATTATGGGGAAGGGATGTGGTTTGGGATTAGGGCCGAGATTGGCGTGCGATGTCTGGAGCCTGGGTCCGGGGTATAGTCCCAGAGATCTACTAATTTGTCATTTCCTGTGCGTGTCAGAGATTTCTTGAATACATGAATATTTGCTTTAAGTTCACTTAGTATAGGGGTAACCTTGAGGTCTTTCCACAAATCCTTATTTCTGATGAACCATGGGGCGCCCGCGATCTTCCTTAGAAGCAGATTTTCTGTTTTTTGGATACGTTTTAGATGCGTTTTTGAGGCCATCAGCCAAACTGGAGAAGCATATGATAGCAGCGGTTTCAACATCGTCTTGTAGAGGAGGCATTTTGTTTTTAGTGATAATTTTGATTTTTTCTGAAGCAATGGCCCCAGAGCTGCTGCAGCGGCTTTAGTTTTTCCTATTGCATTATTAATTTGATAGTTCCATATGAGTTTTTTGTCTAAAGTTACGCCTAAAAATTTTGTAGATACTGTTCTTTTGATTTCTTTGTTGCCATAAAAGATAGGGTTGCCGTTGCCGGCTAACATCAGTCCGTAGCACTAAAGATACGATGTTTATATTTTCATCTGAGGAATCCGTTCATTGCACGGTTTTTTGGTTTGCGAATGCGCAGAGACTCTTGAGGCATGTGTCGCATTACAATTTTTCCTGACTCATGGTAGACCTTGAACGTATTTGTGTCCATTTCACTCTTCCAGCCAATCACACAAGTGTCGCGCAAAAGTGAGGACTCAGTCTCCCCCGGACTTCCAGGCAATAAACATCGCTCTCCATCCCACAGTGTTGCCAAATGGCGATCGCACAGCTTTCATTTGCGTGGTTTTCTTTTGAGTGAGCGTACTTTTCTGACACATACTGACAACGCTGGTCGATCGCAAGGAGGGTAATAGTGAGGTGGTGGGGACAGCTACTCTGATTGGATACTACCTCTCCCCCGTCCAGCCAACTAGAGTCAGGAAAATATGTAAAGCTGTTAAGGGCATGCTTAAAAAATGTTTAATGTTCCCTTAACAACGCGTGAGCTGCTTACATCATCGTAGCCAGGTCGCCTCTATTGCGGAAATTCCTGCAAAATCCAAATCTGGTGCTGGAGTTAGAATTTGAAACTAAGAATCCAAGCTAGATCTCCAAAAATGCAATTTCTTGTAATAAAAAAGTTGAAATATGTGTAAATTTTCAATCACAAGGAACCTTTGCTCATGAGTGACCGAGGAAGTGATATCTACAGCGGCCAGTAATTACACCGATCTCCATTAGTGAATGCCACTAATTTATGGTAAGCTAACTAATTTTTCTCTTTTTTGTATTACTCTAAAACCTTTTATTATTACGTTGAGACTTAAGTGACAGACACGTATACAAGCCCTCTCCAAATCAAAAAAAAAGAGTCCACGGTCATTAATCTTGTAGAACACGTTTTCGGCCGAAACATGTTTCTCTTTACGGCTCTTTATTTATTTCTCCTTTTGAAACGACTCGCCATTGTTTGCTTTTCAACGCAATTGTCCAACTTTCTTCGTTCCACCACGGAGATTTTTTAATGAATGAGGCGCTTGCAAAATTCACGGAACACCGAAGAAGGAAAGAGATCATTGCATTAAGGATTCTGCCCAATAAAGAATGTTGTTTAGAAATTCCCCCCCTGGAATATTAATGATCCTTTCCCAGGAACTCCGAATCATTTCCTCTTCCACTTGGTTCTCCTTTTCTGCTTTCTTTCTCCTCTCCGCGTAATCATATTACCTGACTCCAGTGATTTCTTTTGCAAAAAGTAATCACTGGAGTCTTTTCCTTCCTTTCTCTTATTCGCTTACCATTTTCTCTCCATTATTCCTCAAATTTTAACAACCTAAGGCTACTCCTGTCGTTATGAGAGAATAAGTCAATTATTATCCGCAATGTGGTAATAAAATTTTATGCATGTATAATACTACAATACTGCCTACGAATTTTAAATAAAATTCGTAGGCAGTACCGTGACTAATTAGCAGACGATTTGCCACTTCGTCAATACTTACTTATAGCCCGGTCAAATTAGCCCAAAAAATAGGGGTACCCTTGCATAAATTGCCAACAAGCTGGAAATTTGCATGAACCTCAAGGATACCACTTTAATGAAATCCTGAAAATTCCCCATCGATCCCGTGTGTGCAAAAAATTTTATTCAAGGTCAAAGGTCACAAAAATGAGTTTTTTGCATTTTTTGGCCAAACGGTTAGTTTTATGATAAAAATTGCTCAGACCAAAATTGTAGGTCAAAAAATTATCTACAAAATTGTGATTCACTTTTTTCTCTAAGATTTACCGTTTCTGAGAAAAAGCCATTCGAATGTAGGCTAGAGCTGTATTCTTCGCAATATGCATGACTATATTGTTGCGCTCTCCGAACATTTTTGGACGCGTAACTCGCATACATGAACTCAAATGTAAGTAGAACATGTTATAAATTTAATTATAATTCTAGGGCCATTGCCACAGTGCATTAAGTTAATATTTAGTTTGGAAAAAGACGATTATCACACATTCCTCATTAGCGTGCATGAGTGACAGCATCAAAGAAGTAATATTGTAGTAGTAATTATGAAATACTGTAGAGTAGAAGAAGTGAAAAATCTCTAGATTATCGATAAAAAATTGCATTTTTTATAAAGGGTATATTGACCCAGTGGGTTGAGCGTAGGACTGCTGATGGAAGTGTCCCAGGCTCATATCCCGGATGAAGCCTTCAGGCAGCCCTTAAAAAGATCCTGTAAGTGAGCGGTGGCTCAGAGAAAGGAGATTGCACTTCCACCCTGAAAGTATGATGTACCCGTAACTTCATATGAGATTAACTCTACCTTCTCTAATCCTAACCAACCTTAGTAGGAATTACTGATTAAGGATATGAAAATCGATTTCGATTAAAATCGAAAATCGAGTTTTAATAGTCAAAGATCGAGGAAATCGTGATCGAGCCATAATCTACGATTTTTGAGCTAAACTCGATTTTTTATCTGCATTCTTGACCATTTCGTTTGATCTCAACAGCGTCACTACCAGTTTATGATAATAAAATCCGCCTGTAAAAGTAGAAGACTTCAATCTAAGGCCGGAAAAACTGGAAAGTCATGCATTCGATCTTCAAAAATAGCACCTCTATCTGTTGATCTTTCTTAAAATTTTAGAGGAGCCGAATAGTTCCAGGCGATTATCCCAAAACTTAAATGCATGTGCATGTGTAAATTTTTACTAGTAGTAATTCAATCGTGTATTCTGATTACATTTTGTGGGATTTTTTCCTACTACTCAAATGTTTAATTTGAGTGTTTATCTAATGAATAATAACCAAGTTTTATTATTTTTAACAAAAGAGAACAGTCGAATTTTTTCGAACACTCGACCTTTTGGTTCAAGTTTCGATTTTTGTTTAAAATTCGATCTTTCAAAAGATCATTTCGATTAAAAATCGAACGCTCGAAAAAAAAATTTTGACCTATATGTTTCCTTTACTATTACTGCGTATGTTCATTGTCAGCGTTAGGAGCGCAGTTGAGTGGCAAATCGATTGAGAAAATGATAGTAGCAGTTTATTTACAGTTGCTGTTTTGCATTCTACAATGTCATGGATTTATGGTAACAGCAGCAGTACCACCACACTCGCACCTCTAGCCTGAATTTCCAATATTCATGCACCTGTGACTTAATATAGGATGAACTTTACCTTCTCTAATCCTAACCAACTAAATATGTTCATTAATAGTGTTGGTAGGACAGTTGACGTAGCAAATTGCACAAATATCGATTGAGAAATTCCAGTGGTAACATCTACATCTACATAATACCCTGCGAGCCACCTTTATGGTGTGTGGGAGGGGGTGATGAATAGGTTTTCGCAGGATTTTCACGCCCCCTTCATGTGTGGGCGTTTTCCTGCCATGGGTTTTTTCGCTGAAGGATACGACACCCTTATCCTCATGTTTTTTCCCACAAACAGAAATCTTTTTTCTTGCACAAAATGTTCACGTATACTTGTTTATCTTTTTTGACATTTCACAAATAGTGCATATTGTATATGTTTTGTATTGTAAACGTTTATCTACCGTTTTTAAATATGCTTGCATTGACGCTATCGAGGGGTTAGGTGGAAGAGGGGACTTCTTAGTCTCAACCTCGCCCTAATAAAAACATCTTACTGTTATTATTACTACTATTGCTGTAGTTATTATTATTATTATTATTGCTACTATTATTATTGTTATTATTGTTACTATTATTATCATCATCATCATCATCAATCACCAGCATGCAGCATGCAATTGGACTCCCACGTACACACCACACAGTCCAAAGGTAACTGTTTATTTACAGGCATTGTTTGGTGCTCTATTATGCCAGGTATTTCTGCTTACACCTTTCATCGATCGTATATAATATGTCAATATTTTATGGTTGCGTGGCCGTCATAAAAGTAGTCCGTTTTATCTGGGTGGCCGTGAGCCAAAATATCCGTCACCCCACGTCACGGCCATTTCTTTCCACTCTCACAATATACCCTCGATGGCGTCGCTGCCATTTCCCCGCCCCCGAGAGTGGCCCTTTCTGTCACTCACCCACGCCTCTCAGCGCGTGGCCCAGCCTTTTGACCGCGAGCCAATAACGGGCGATTCCGACTATGCCTGTCTGAGAGCTCTGGGTGACGAGGTGCGCTTGACCCTCGAATGGGGATGCACGAGTGATGCTCGCGGCTTGATTGATGGATCGCAGTCGTTTGTCGTACCAAGGTGCACCAATCCGAATGAAGTGTACTCTCAGTGACATCACGTAGGAATCTGCGTGACAAGTTAGTAATGACTCACTTGCTCTACCGAAATTGTATCTTGTAAGTACGGGAATAATGGAAGAATTTAGAGGAAGGATCGCTCCGGTTCTTTAGGTCTGTTTTTTCCACCAATTTCTCTTTTAAAACTTTTCGCCTTTTTAAAATTACGTTATTTTCCAGTGGCCAGGTATCGTCATTCAGCGGATTGATTTTTTCATTATTTAACTGATTAAATAGACGTCCGTAGATGTGAACAGTGAATTCATTTATGAAATTCATCAGTAATGGAACTCTGGTTGCTTTTCTCATTGCAATTAGAGTTATATTTATATCTAACTCCGTTTTTAAGCCTATTTCATGAGGATCCCAAACACTGGCAGCGTATTCCAAATGGGGTCTAAGCTTATTTGGCGGTAGTTTATTTGTATTCAACGGTGTTTGGCGAGATGTTGTGGAACATATTGCGATGATAAATGAAAATGAAAAACTCTTTGTATGTCCACAGTATTTATTATCGTACGACTCATACCTTATAAGGTAGTGTAACAACCTAATCTTTTTACCTACGAATCATGCTATTTGCTCAGTTTTCACAACAAGCAACACGCAGTACTGTGTTTTTAAACGTCATCCTGTGTAGGTATACAATAATTTCTTCCTATTGACCAATCCCCAAAATCCGGCTTGATTAAAATAAACGTGATATGTTACTAAAGAAATCATGTTTTATGCTCCCATTCGAATTAACTGAAAATCTTTTATTCCATACTATGTTTTTCAAGAACGCAATGTACCTCTCCGTGGACACCTCTAGTAAGCTTTATTTAAAAAGGGCACCTGTCAAGAAAATTCTGCGCCATGGATTACAGCACAAAGCTTATTTATTTTTGTTTCCCATTTTTATTCAAATCTCTCGCCATTTTTGCTTTGGCGACCTTATCTCTTGCGAATTCTATTTTCGTAGATCAGCTGTGTGCTTAGCCCTGCGCGGAAATCGTTCCCAGACGAGTGACCTATAAACAGATTCCATGAAGGAAGAAAAAGAGGGAGGAACGGATTTTTTTTGGCTGAAGTGAGGCCGTCACGTCGCCTCTATTTCATTCATTCTGCTGTATCCCTTCCAAGCCCCTAAAAATAGAGTTGTTTTTTAAATGAACTCATAGCCGGGATAATTTTGTTGCGTGACCTAATATAATGTCAAATGTGCCCATGTTGTGGATAATGGAAAGACGTTGGGAGGTTGAGCTCACCGTCGTATCCTGTGTCACGTATTGAGTTACACATCTAATCTCGTGCGCGTAATACTCGGCAGTTACTGGTTATTTGACAACGGCAACTCTCATAAATCTTCCATACCTCTCAAAGATATTTACGATAGAGAGCTGGAGGAGCTTAAGTGAAATGTATTTTATATTTTATAGTTATGTAATTCTCGCTGCACTATTGCAACTTGTAGTCCATACATTTTTTGTGGCAGAATTCGTATCTGATGGCATATATTGAGTTACACATCTAATTCCGCTGGCTTAATCCCAGCAGTTTCCAGATTGTTTGACGACAATAAATCACAAAAATCTACCCTGTCACAGAAATTTATGATTTACAGCTCAAGAAACATAATTAAATTATATTCCCTATTTTATAGGCGTATGCTTTAGAACGTAGCCGTCACGTGTGGTATCAAATGCATTTTATAATGGTACAATTCGTATCCTGCTTTATGGATTGAGTTACGCATGTAATTCTGCAGAGTTAATACCCGGCCAGGTACCTGGTTATTTGGCTACAATAAATTTACCATAACCATCACTGAACTATACGGTATAGAGCTGAATGAATATAATTAAGTTATATATCGTATTTTAGAGCTGTTTAATTTAGGCCGTAACCATCATGCTTGGTATTCCATGCATTTTTAATGGTACAATACTTGTTATTTCAACTTTTGTAAAACCTCCTACATTGTTACAGTAAGTTCAGCAGGTCCATGTTATTTCAAGGCTTTGATTGTTGCGGGGTAAAATCCTTGCATGCCAAAGAAAAGGTCGCAGGTTCGAGTCCCGCCGAGTTAGGCTGCCCCTATGAAGGGCAAGGTTGTTCGTGCACGTTTAATCGTTGAGATAATGAATGATTCCCAATTGAAATGGCCAATATGTGCTATACGCGGTGGTCTGGGAATAATAACAAAAAACGTTTGCCCATGTTATATCCACATGGGACGCTACAGAATTCCAATTTCCCCACTTTTCAGTGAACGAATGCGTTATTCAGATGACGTAAATTAGGTGTCTTTACTTGATAATATTAGATGTAATTAATAATCAATTGTAGCATAAAATTAGACAAGTAGGTGGTGCCTGTCAGTTTGAGTAGCTAATTTGCTGAAGACATTAATTTCCTCAAAAACATAATTACTCTTCATATATCAAATTTACTTGCGATTTCTGGATTAATTGAAATGCCTCATTCCACTTTTTGACGTGCAGTCCCCACGGAGTTATACGAAAAAAAAGGCGTTAGGAGTGCGTTAATCAGCATCGCTCAGCGGGCATTGGCTTAAGCAGTTGGTTATTTTGTCGTCCATTTTAACCCTTAAAGGACCAAGCTTTTTCCGGTTACACCGTGGCCCAAGGGAGGGTCAAAAAATGTCCACTTATATTTTTTCGTTTTAACTAACCATGAAACAGAATAAATCTTCAACAATTGTGTTTTTACATTGTTAAAACATTTTAAAAGTTGTTTATCCAGCTGAAAGTCATAAAATCGCTTTAAAAATATTGAAATTTTCAAATCTTTTTAAACTGATCATAAACGAAATTATGATAAAACTTCTTCACAGAGGTTCCGGATTTCCTGCTGTTATTTGAAAATAAAGTTTCTAAATCACCGATAACTGTGCATCTAAAATAACAATAAGGCATAGTATTTCAAATTTAAGTCAATTTTCAGCAACCGTACTCCAGGACAACAAGTTTATAATTATTTAAAATAAACCTAAAATTTTCCACTCCGTTTTCAGTTACCTAATTTAAAAGTGCATGGTAAATTATATTACGTCTCCTAATTAAAAAAATTATGTTCTATGTTGTCCGTAGTATTTATTTATCAATAACCATTTCATTCCGATAAAGTTATAAAATTATTAACATTAGCAATCACTAATGAATTATCAACTCGAATCTTCTGATAAGGCAGCATTATCGCCTGTATTGTATACGTTAGTTTTTATGCCATGTTTACCGCAAATATAACTGTTACATATAGTACATATAATCATAGTTTTTTATAATTTGTTTGGCTTTTCTCTTTTGATGTGAGTGCGTTGCTGCACGCGTGGAAACTTCCTGTGCCAATTACTTTGACAGCAACATATGACGGCTGTATTTTTCTATCCGCGACCCCTTCCATCATCAATAAAATGTGGTTCTGTAAACCTATTGTCTTTTCCAACTAATACTGTATTGTGGCCGCACAAGTTCAAGGCCCAACAATTATGCCTAAATGATGTCTCCTTTTAATTTTTTTGATATTTTACTGATGAAAATGGGTATAAAAAGAGAGAATCCATTTAGGGCAGCAATGTCGATTAGTGCAAAGAAGACAGATTGGCCAACTTCTTGTACATCTTTTGTTGGAATACTTGCATAGCATCTGATCGATAACATCAACTCCTCCTTTGGTGTTGTAGTAGAGCAAATTTACGTCACATTTACTTTTTGAAACAATTACTGACATTTATATATCAGATATGAATAGATTTCATTATGCTGTATGGATAGAGAAACGCTATTTTTCTTAGGCTTCTCTTTGGTGATGAATGATAAGAGTCACCGGTGGACTCCCAGATCTCGGGTCTGTAAATTCAAACAAACTTGAAAAAATCTTCTGACTAGCCTTTCCCTTCGATTGTTCATGAATACGTTTTCTGTTACTCTGCATAGTTCCAACCATAGTCAATCCATAAAGTTCTTCTGCTGGCTCCACAGAATTATAGTATATACCCATTGACACATTTCCTTCGGAATTCTTGATTGGGACCACCAGGCGTTCACTATTTCGTTTGAACCTCTGCTTGTTGATGGTTCATTATTTTCTGAGGCAACAATTTCCATGTTGAGCACATACCTCTCATAACAGTTGGTGAACATTCTTATAAGTATCCCATACTACCCTGGTTATTGTTTCATGAATACTATAAATCTACACCTTCCCCTAAACAATGACATAATTTCATCTACTAACATATCGGGTTCACAAATGTAATATTTGGGTGATATCGCATTGACCATTTGGAATACCGAAAAATAAGCGCAACTTTGTCTTTTCATCTTTGTCTTTCCCCGAGTAGACTTTTCATCAAATAAGGCAATAGTTCCTGAAATCCGTTTCAACTCTTCGCAGCATAGGAGGACCTTCCAAATCTATGTAACCACCAATCATGCAATTCTAACTTGCTATCACCGTTTGCACCGAACAGTATCAAAACTCCTACGAAGGATTTTAGTTCTACCGTATCATTTTTAGACTTCGAGCTCGTTCTGCTTCTTCATTTGTATGCCGTAAAATCATGTCAAGAATTTCAGGGTTGAATTTTTTTCAGATGACTTGCGCATATCCTTTTCCTTACCAGCAGGTAGTAAACATTGCTTTTTCCGCAATATATTTGAATGGTTCACCTAGTCACGCGAGGAGGATCACTCAGGTTTTTCCTTGCCATTTTTGCAACGTACTCGATATCTTCCTAGCTGCCTTTTTTCCTACAAAAGTCACTTCCTTCACCTGCCTTACTTTATTATTTGAACTGATTTCACTAACATGGACTACAGTTTCACTCAATTCTTCATTACTGACTTATTCTGTGTCACTTGTGATTTTCAATTCTCATTACACGTCACTCTCAGTCAAGTAGATAGCAGATAGGAAAATTTTCAAAGATATAAACCCTTTCACTCAAAAGCCACTGCATAGTAGCTCTAGATGTCAACATGAGGACCAAAATTTCACAGGAGCTTTGCCAACAGCATGCCATGCATCGTAAATGCTAACCGTATGATAGGTAATTTTGGGATTGTATCCTGGTTGTATAAATTGCATTATATTGTATACAGATTGCATCTTGAATGGCGAGAGTTCAAATCACGCAACAGATGAGGGTGGGGGTGAAGGTATTGAGTAAATTAGCCGGTGTTTCATAAATTTAAAAACACTAATATCACGGTAAGAAAGTGGGCTAGTTCTTGTTGCCCTCATATATTCGCATCAATGGCATTCCAGTTTGACAAGAAGGTAAAATACTTCGAATTCTTGCGAGTCTGATTAGATAGGTAACCAAAGTGTTTCCGGGGTGTGCAAAAATTCATTTTTTTTAAATAAATGCTTCAAGAATGGCTGGATAGAGCTCTTTGCGCCCTTTCCTGTTCATGGATGAATAAAATAAATACAGTGAAAAGGTTTTTGTTAAAGTATTATAGAGGGAATGACTTCAATATTCAACATTACAGAAGGGTATTCAGAAGCTTTTTTTCGATATAATGTATCAGTTTATAATTCTGTCAAGCAGAGCCTATAAGAGTAAGCAAAGTGAATAGAAACAGAGTATTTATTTTAAACATGCAGTTCAAAATTTTTAAAGAAAATTAATCAATATGTAAGATAAATTCATTGAAAAATATTTTTACGAATTCTAATTTCTTAGAATAGAATAATAATTGAAACTATGTAAAGCAGAAATTTGTGAAATAAAATCAAAGTAATTACATCCTATAGTTTAAATACATAAATGCAATATTGAGCCTATTGTTGAATTAAAACATACGTTAATACATAATTGAAACTAGTTAAGTTATAAATTATAATGCCAAACAAAACTATTTGCCCCATTACACGATTCCATTCGGTCGAAAAATATGTCACAGGTTGGACCAAGGGAGGGTTACTTTGTGTCCACCGCGTATTTACGCTCTCATAACGTTGTATGAACAAAATGTTCCATATATATTAAGATGTATTTATCTTTTTAAACCTATATTTGACAATATAACGAAGTTATAAATCTTTATTAGGTGAATAAGTACTTAAAATATTGAAAAAATAAAAAGGTGGACATTTTTTAGCCCTCCCTTGGTCCTCTAAGGGTTAAGCCTCGGTGACTCTCCTTTGAAGGGGCAAGAGCCCTGACCGTGCCTCTCTGTATTTATATATACCCTCAAGAGACTTCCCCTTGTCTTATCTCCCGAGTCTATTCTCACCCCTATCCACTAAGATAGAGATGAGAATAGGCTCGAGGAAACCTAGGGGGAAAATTGTCTATACCTTGGATGCAGGTAAGGGCCCATTATCGAAGGATTCATAGTTTTATGTCCTTTTACCCTATCATTGAGCAGTACTTTATTCAGTTCGATAATTTAGTTGATCACCGAAGGACCTTTATATAGATTCTCATTAAAATATCCTTTACTTACCTGCAATAGCAAATTTCAGAGATAAAGTCCGTCCCTCTTAAAAACTTTCACTTAAGCAACCCACATTTATTTACATCTTAGCTCTGTGCTTTAAGAGCTTGTTCATTACGGGGGGACTGGGTTGGTGTGGTGGCTAGAGTGTTGGCTTCCCACCCCGTGGGCTCGGGTTCAAATCCTGGTGGTGGCAGAGAATTTACAGAGACTCCCTGCTTGAAAGTTGAGTGGAGGATATTTAAAGTGCAACACTCGGTCTGTCGGGTGGGACGTTAAGTCATTGGTCCCCTTGGTGCCTTTGGTTAAGAGCAGGCTAATGCCGACGCCGGGTTTCTCTCCACCCTTCCTTCCATACCCTTCCCTCATGGCGTAAATGACCTCAGCTTTCGGGCGCCTCCTCCAATTTAATCATGCTCATTACGGATACCCAGTGGTTTTCGTGTGAGCGAGAAATATAATTTCCATACAAAAGCTCATATTCATCTATATAATACCCTACGAACCACCTGTAGGGTGTTTTTCAGGGGTTGATCAATCACCAGCTTGCAGCATGCAAGAGGATTCCGACATGAACGCCATACGGTCATAAAAATGTTACCCACACTAGCAAATAATACTCCCGCATTCATGCAAAGGCAAAAATTGCCGACTACTCATGAAAGCAATCCGTCTATGAAGCTAGAACATGAAAATCATGCTGTTAAAGCATTCTAGGAAAATCCAGAAACATGCTCTAGGGAATACGTAAGTTTTCTTCTCTCGATAAATTATCTTAACATCTTTCTATTGGGATTCTACCCCGAAACTTCGCATTGGCGGCCATGGAGGAGATTACCCGGTTGAACACCCGTACAGCCTTCACTACCAGCATACGCCGGGAAATCATCAGATCTTGTTTCAAATCTTCCTACGCTTTATTTTACCTTTATGTTTGTACGCTTTTTTCTTCTTTATATTCGCTGTATTTACCTTTACATGCATGTGGTAGTATAATATGTTAGTATGCGTAGCGTTCCTTTGTACCATGTGGTGTGCATGTGGGAATCCTTTTGCATGCTGGTAATTTGATCACCCCCTGCCAAACACCCTAGAGGTGGCTCGCAGGGTTTTGTGTAGATGTAGAAGTACGCCTCACCCGGGAGTTGAATCCAGGACCCTCCGCGAAGTTTTACCCACTAGGCCACCACGCTCCCGGACTAAGCCTCAACAAAGACATAATAACAGGATATTTTACATCACTGCCCCTCCAAGGTCCACCTCCCTAGTCTATTCTCATCGCTTCCCAACCCCCTCCTTCCCCCTCTCACCCCTCCCCTCTCTCTTTTTCAACCTCCCCTCCCGTGCCTCACACTCCTCTCCCGCTCAACTATTTGGCCTGCGTGACTCAGTCGTCATGCCGCTGAGGTCCTTGCCAGTTGTCCTATTCTCTCTTTGGTTTGCGGTGAAACGCCTCCTGTTTTCCAACACTTCCTTTCATGTGTTTCTCCCTCTTAGTTCCTTCTTCTCGTTGACCTTATCGCCTTGCTTAGTTCCGAGAGCTATTTTGCGATGCGAGAGATGCCAAGGACAGCTGATAGTAAGGTTTCTTGGATGAATATATAATACTAATGCCACTTCTTTTTGTATAAGAAATAGATATTCATCCAAGAAACTTTAAAATGGAATGCCACTAAGTTTAGCATGATTTAGTGATTTTTTTGCTTCTGATATTACATGTATCTTAAAAATTTGTTTCTTATCCTCCAGCTCTTAGTGTAACACGGTGTAAAACCTCGGCGGTTGATAAATTCTTCATTTGTTCCATTCCCAGCTCATATTATGTCCGTTAATTATTTACTTTGAAGTTTTCTAGTTGTTAAGGCTGGCTTTTAAGGAACATTTTGCGAATCAGCCCTCCTATGCCCAAATATGGCTTTCGGCGTCAATACTCAGTGAGGTCTAACCTCTTGTACTCCATTAGTAAATCCAATCAAATATAATGAAAGCCATCTTCTATTTCCACTCGTCTTTATTTCTACCGACCCAGATTTCGGCGCAAAATGTCATTTTCAAGGCACTTAATTCCTTGAAAATGGTATTATGTGTCTAAGCTTGCGTCGGTAGAAATAAAAAAGTTTGGATATAGACTAGTGCTTTCATTGTGTTAAATATGAAAGGATTCCACAGAATTATGCCGTAAACTTTTATTTTTTTAAATCCTATTTTCAATTTAATGCATAATTTAATCTAAATGTAATATATTAATCTTAATTCCTCATTCCTTCTATGGAACATTTTGCGAATCATCTCTCCTGTCCCCAATTCCCAAATTAGGCTTATCTCTTTAATACTCAGTGAGACCTATTTTATTTCATTCTATCTATTAATCCTATTTTCTTACTCCCCATTATCCGCGTACCGAGCGTTCTTCCCTCCAGTGTCATTTTTAGCATCCCCTCCCCGTTTACTCCTCGCTCCATCCAGGCCCTCTTTCTTCTTCTTCGTATCTCATATGAGATGGTGAGAAGCCAAGGGGTACAAGTGACTTCTGTTTTCTAAACAGAGTTAGGTACAGAAATCAGTTAAATAAAACAAAGGAGATCAATAAGATATTTTGTAGTGCATTTTATATTCCAATCGATGTCAGTATAGAACAGAGACTCACACGTATCCCTTAGCAACCAAGTTTTTGTGTTTTTCTTTTAATAATTAACTGTACCTCACTCTGTTTAGAAAAATATCACTTTTACCACTTGGCTTCTCACCCGTTCATACACAAGTTTCTTCTCCTCGCTTACCAAGTCTAGCTCATTGTTGCCCGTCCTCCTCTCCGTTCCATCAACTTCTCCATTCTTCTATACACCCAAATATTGAACCGCTGTAGCCTTTTCTAGTCCGCTTTCCAGGGGACAACAATTCGGACCCCTAAACAGCTATTTTAGTTTTCTTTTAATTTCCTCAACTCTTCCGAAGCTAGTATCGAAATTTAGTGCATTTTGCTGGAAAATAAATTAAATAATTGGCGCATATGAAAACTTAGTTTTTCAGATAGCTTTGAAGGAGTGGTAAATATCCATCGGACTGACTATGGAAATGAGAAAAAGTGTGCTATATATGAATCTTCAACAATAATTTTATTATTTTTTGCTATTTCAGGAGCCAAATAGAACTGACTTACTTTGAATGTTTTCTTAGTTAAAAGTACAATAAATCTAGCAAGCGCTCGTTGTGAGCTGACTAAAATGAAATTGATGTAATGACCGAATGAATGGCACTAAAATAATCAACAATAGTCATACCTAAAGATGGAACTAAAACAATCACTGTCATCGTAATGTGAAAGAGAGAAGTTTCAATATTGTTCTCATATTATGAATAATTTTCCATAATAACAGAATTTTCCAGTTTCTTAAAAAAAATTATCATGATAACAACATTATCATGATAATGTTTTATCAACGAAACGTTTCGTGTCAGAAAAAATACGCGAAAATGTTGCAATGTTTCGTTTAACTTATTTCTCATTATGATGAAAATAGGTTCAGTAATAAGAGGAGAAGAAGTCACTAAAGGAAAGTCCTCAATACGATTGCGAGTCGTGCCAGTTGAAGCAATATATCGACTTAAATAAAGAGTTTCCTGCGGCACTGCAAGCGCTCCAACTTTTAAACCGTCTACCCCAAATCATCTTTAGCGGCGGAAAACCCCGAGGCGTACTTGAGGGAACCACGATTTTGAAGTCGTTTGGGAAACGAGGATGAAGCATCCTCGAATATTCGATGCATGGCGAGTGGATCTGCCGGAGATGATTTCGAATCCATCGGGACTGAGGCCAAATGCGGGCGAGGACAGAATACATTAATTCTTTAGAGCTGCTCCGCTATGGGATGAACACAAAATGCAATCGTATTTCATTAAACACATTCGTATATAAGAAGTTACGTGAGTGAATATAAACAAAGTAAGTACAATTATTAAATTATCGGTCACATAGGCGGATTTAGGAAGGGCACGGGGGCACATGACCCTCCCACCCAAACGCCTAAAAAATAGACAAGATTTTAAGCAGTTATCAATACATTCGTTTTATTTTGTGTATTACGGAGCCTCAGTCATTTAATTTTATACCAATAATTTTCATATCAAAATAAATGTAATATTTTCTACAATAATTGTTGTATCTTGTTTTCAATCTCAAATATGAGGTGATCTGTCAGGCCCTTTTCCCCCTCCAGAAAAAAATCCTGGATCCACCCCTGATCGGTCATAAAAGTTCTAAGAATGTACACTGGGGATAAAACTGCTCATTCTCCCGTTCCTACTAATTGTATATAAATACACACTGTCTTCTCATATTTATGAATATCTATTTTATGCGACATCATTGGCAGGCTAGGCTCATATTAATTGAGCGATTGAGAGTGGATATCTTTAAAAGCGACGCGAAGATCATCATATTAGAACCCCCCTGCATTTCCAGGTCCGACAGAGGCGATAAATTAAGAGAGATATTTTTTCCGAACGGATAGGTATGGTAATTCCTTTATTCCCCGTACTTTAAAAGACTTGAATAATTTCTTGGTGTAATTTCGTGAGAGCATTTCTTTTTAATGTATAATCGGCTGGTGTCCTATCAATCCACGCCACACGCCTATTGAGGCTGCTTGCGGGGTAATATGTAGATGGAAATTGTTTTGCATGCTTTGATTGTTTTACATTTCTGCATTAATGTACTCTAACACTTTACCAGAGATAATTCCAACTCTTTTAAGTAATTAGCCGCGTATGCTTTATGTTTGTGTATATGAATAGGATTTGTGCATTTATACGGTGCAGTTATAAATATTACTTTGCTTAAATATGAAAAAAAACGTGTGGTTTTGGCTTTAAAAATACAATTGTCAAAGAAAATCAATTTTGACGGAGGTATAATTCAAGTTTAAAGGAACTTCTTTATTTGATAAATTTAGCTGCAACATTGCAATCCATAATCTCAAATAAGAGTTGTCTAAAAGAGCACATGAAAAATCTTTTGCATTGGTTCATACGCCTTTCTTTTGTGTATATACACACATTAATGCCCCGTGGCAATACACTCTACCAAAACGACGATTTTCGCCTTTTTGCTTATTTTAAGTAAGAGGAATAATATAAACATTTCCTTGCATGAAAAGTTTAGAAATATTTTTTACATATAGCATACGTAACTTCGATATTCATGTACTCTGCTAAACTTCTGAAATTGAAGTTTACATTTCAGCTATTTAAAAAAATCAAGGAATGGATAAAATGTAATTTGAAAAAGCTCTTTTCAATGCGAAGATGTCGTTCTCTCCATAAAAAATACAATGAAATTCTCCAATCAAATATTTTGCCCGTGACGAGATGAAGACGACGCGACCGCTTCGCCGTTTTCATAGTTTTTCGCGTGTTCTTCTTCACTCTTTCGACCGTGGAAGCTGAACGTTTACGTTTAATCAATGTTTAATGATTTATTGTTGTAGCCAAATAAACAAGGAGTAAAACGATGTATGACTCGACCCTATCGGTCTTCGGCAAAATATTGTACATTTGCGTAAAGCTCAGCGTTCTACCTTTTTTACGGCGACGGTAGTGTAAATAATTTCCTGATGATCGGGTTGCTACGGTAGGTTTTTATTAAGGACTGTCCAACACTCAGGAAAACAATCGATTGCTTTATCCCTTATATCTCTCCCCTCCTTCAGCCTGTGTCCTCCCTCTCCAATGTTTTCCAAACAAAGGGAGACCGTTCTCTGGTCTCTTGTTTGCTGATTTCGTTTCCCCACTAATTTTCCTCCTCTTTCCTTCCTACGATCCTTCGATACGTCGATGTTGGCTCTTCGAGCGTCTGAAGGAAGAAGAATTTTCGTCTCCCTCTTTTCTTCCTTTATCGGTTCCCGCCCGATAGGTTTAATCCAATGCCGTCCGTATTTTAGCCAATTAGCTTCTTTAGGCTTTTCCTTTGCCAATCACCTCCACAGAAGTCTCTCTCCCCTTTTCGTTTCGTTCATTTCCTCTCCAAACAAGTTTGGTTGAATCGCGTAATAAGCTCGAACAAAGAGAAGATTGAGAACTGGCTAAGATGAGAGGATTTTCTTTGATTGTTCTCCATCATGCTTGATGAATGCTATTAGTTCAAATAAAATATTCATTCACAATATTAATCTCATTTATCCAAGTGAAATTGATTATACTTTCATGACCCCAATAATTGTCCGTATGAACTAATTTTAATTGACGCTGCCGATTTTAGCGAGGCCATTGGTGAGCAGAGTTACAGAAATTCCTTAGTTGCGTGCATGATGTTTCTATCCGGTTATAATCTCATAAAATTATTTTAAAGTTTGTTATGCTATGAATGCATTTTATGGCTATTTTTAGAGTACCCTCTTTGATTAAATAGCAATGATAAGGTCAACATTTCCATTTTGAGTTAATAATCTGATCTCTAATTTGGAGGACATTTTCGTCTTTTCAAATAAATTATAGCGGAACTAATTATATAGATCAAATAAATACGAGCAAATCATCTTTTGAAACAATTAAAGCAATGGAATAATTTTTTGATTAAATATCTAAATTTTGCATTGAACAGCTCTTCAAGATTCCGTTTAACGCAAGTTTCCGTGCTGGTGAATCTATTCCGTTTCTTTTTTTGCCTTTTTACAATTGGATTAGATTTTCAATGCTATGAAAAATGTACTGAGTTTATATTTATCTTATTCTATAGATATTTTATACGGAGCGATACTTTATCGAAGCGAAATAAATTGCAGCATATCTAAATTTAAGCTTTAAGGCTAGTTCCGCCGTGCTTATTGCCTTAGATCAATGGTGTTCGTGACTGGTGCGAGATTCTATTGCCCCCACAATCTGAGATTACCCGCGTCTGCTAATTTCTCTCGCATTTTTTCATTTGCTTTTTTTCCTTCGTGTGACCTCCTACCCGATCACGTGACCCTCTCTCCTCTTTTATTCTCTCGCCATCCCTCCCCTTTCATCTCCAATGTCCTCCTTTCTATATCGTCCCCTCCAACCTCACATTTCGTGATACACACTTTAAACAACGCCTTTACCGCCTTTGGTGATAAATAGACTAATGCTTTGTTCACTACGACTTAACCTCACTCAACTTGGCGTAACTTTGGTTTAGATCACGAAAATATAGTATCTGCTGAGCACTCATAATGGCGTGGCTCGTATTTGCATAATCATAAGTAAGGAAAAGCTCACATTTCTCCTGATATTAACAGGTAAGAATAAAGAGAGTTCTGTGAATCGATATTCATAAAAACTGTGGTAAGTCCTCTAAAACGATTTTACGATTGATGAGTGATTTTTGTTGTGATTGAAGGAGTATGTCATCATCGGTCTATTTCGCGAGAAATTAAGTTACAGCAAGTAAATTTATTGTATGCGAAGCTAAATATTTTATGGTATAGGTATTGATACGTGTAGGAGGTGGTTAAGTTAAAATATCTGTTAATACAGTTATCCTCAATGAAATAGTTGATATGTTCTAAATATTTAATTTCCTCGAACAAAATCTGGATAAAAAAACTTGAGCGGCGCGCGAAAACCAATTGAAATGGTTGCTAGTTCGCAGACATAATACTCCAGTTTCCCACCGGTAGTTATTTTATGACATTGTCCCCACGTTCCAAAGGCTATGTCTGACATCGTCTTCACACCTGCTAATTTGTATTTCATGTAGATACCGTGGACGTTTTTCAAGTCACTGTGAATATTCGCTGATTGTTCATTATTTACATTTTGACATCATGTGACATTCCCCTTTATCATGCATTGTTCAACTTTTTGTCGTTTTTTTTGCTTCTTCTGCCATTGTTAACAAGGATTATGACTGAAATACTTATCTGCAATAAGGGCCTGTTTACACGATACATTGACACATACGAGCTAATGTGTGAATGCATGAACGATTTTGATGTACCGGAACGGAACATATAAGAATGCATGAACCAAATTATAATAAGTTATAATTTCTGTCCGTGCATTTGCACAAGTTGGGTGGTTACACAGTGCGTTTTTGCGTTCATTCACGCGTTCATACAATTAGACATTAACTCGCGCGGGTTAATGTACCGTGTAAACAGGCCATAATAGGAAGACAGACATCATGGGAAGTAATTCCAGAAAATCCTTTTCGTCTTAGTCTCAGTCCTCATACCCTCTTTGTTTGGGGTTATTACCAGTGGTTTCATGGTGCCGGAGAGCCGTTCCGGCAACGGTTAACAAAAGTGATAATAGAGAAATAACACTTTTATCAATTTTTTTGCCTAAAAATTTCTAATAATATACATTCGTAACCATAACAAAATAATTGTAATAAAATGTAAATAATAACTTGTAATAAACAAAACACACAGAGTATTATTTCACTTCTAAAAATAAGTTACAGAAAGTCCGTTCCGTCACTGCTAATTTTGCCATGACGTCACTGGTTATTACTAAATTCGACCAAACTTTTTACATCATTGCAAGGGTGCAAGGGAGTTTAGGCCTTTAAAATTCTCATCATATTGCCATCCCTTAGAAAAACCATCCATTCTCTCCCTCTCTTCCCATACTACTCATCACCTTACCCCACCCCCTTTTCCTTCTTCCCCTACTCGAAGACGTCTGCTTCCCCTCTTTCCCCTAACTCCCTCCCCTTCCCCCCTCCCCATACTCCCCCTGTCCACGTCGCCGCTCTCTCGATCGCAAAGTTTCGACTAGTTCGCCACAACAGCCGTCCGGGAAAATAGAAATCGCGGGAGCGACTCGTCCGTCGCCATGGTCACCGGTGAGTGAGTGAATCAGTGGACCGTGTTCGAGGAGGAAATAGTGGTGGAAGTTTTGAATCCAGAAACGTTCTTCATTTTTTTTCTTCGACCATCCCCTTCTAAGCAGTCGGGGCTTTAGTACGAGTGGAAAGAAATGATGTTTTCCTCTCGCGGCGTTCTTCTCTTTCGTGCCGGCGTCCACTTTCGGATATTCCCCCCTGGTCGTACCGTGCCCGTCGGAGCGTCATCGATTCGAATCCGTCATGCAAACGGCCTCGCTTTTCCGCGGAAATAGCTCGAGTTCTCCTGTGCTCAACGCATGAGTGAAGTGTTCCCAGTGCTTCGTGTAAACAGGAGTGGTCCCTGTTGATTCTGATGAGTCAAAACTGCTATTTAATGCAGGAATTGATCAGTGAACCGCTAGTCTTTCTTCCAGTCTTTATCCTTGGCCTACTCCTTGTCCTCATCGTAACTTCTCGCACCACTGTTGTTCCATTAACCCTATTTGTGTCCCAATATTCTTAAAAAATTATTCCCCTTCATACTCATCGACCCATACATGTTTTTTATTCGCCTACTGAAGCTACTATAAAAAGGTTTTTTCCTCGCTCCTACGTCCTATTACGTTATGACTCTCATTCCACTCTTGCAAGAGTTTTTTTGAGCCTTTGATGAAGACAGTTAAAACTAAATGTATGTATTATTGGGGGAGGTTTTAAAGATAGGTACTTCTATTTGATATAGCATTTACTTCACTTATACGCCAACATCACGGTCTTATAAATTATTCCCGAGACTAAATTTGTAAAATTACATTTACTTTAACTCTATAAAATATACTCTTCAACTCTTATGCACCGTTATGTTTTGTGTCTCGGTAAAAACATTTTGTAATTTAATCATCTGCCAGAATGGAATTTTTATGCTTGGAAAGCACAATGTAATATAACCCAGCCGTAATAGTAATATAACATTATTTTTTAAATGTTCTGCATATATCTTCCAAATTTTTGTTAGATTAAGTTTTTTCCTTTTACCAAGCATTTTTATCAATTAATTTTACTATTTTAAACAAATTGTTGTGTTCAGTAGTTTTACGTTGAAACTGCGATGCTCATTTCATTTCATTCTCGCCAGACATTACATAATAATAGTCTTAGTTAAATTGTACATTTTCAATTTCTATAGCACTACTTTCTCGCTCCAACTGGTCATTTCATTCACTTTAATCTCCTTGAGTATCCAATCCCTGTCATCCAGCCACTGTTACAATGTCTACTCGTACTCAAAGTCCGTTTGCGAATGTCATAACACCTCAGACAGTTAACCGGAGGGAAATATTATCATGTCCCGATCACCCGCGCAACGTCCCCTGTCTACGGACTGCCTTCCCTTCCCCCCTTCCACTTATTCGATCACAGACGCCTCCCTTATGTAATTGTTCAAAGGGCGTGTAAGGGCCTGTGAAATTCTTGGGCGCACGCCAAATGTCTGCGGAAAAAAATCCTCGGTGTCGAAATACTTTTGTGATCGTTCCAGATGGCTTTCCTTTTTTTAATCGTTTCAAAGAAACTGCTGCAGGAGATATTCTGGTACTACGCTACGGTTGTTTTTTTTTTGTTTCGCCGAGCGCTCTCAACTGCCTGCTTGCGGGTTGACTTATCGAGCTACGAGCAATACGTGCGTTTTGCCTCTCACATAATGAAAGCTTTTCATTCGATCTAGTAATTTAATAGCCGATAAATTTTATATTTTGGGAGAATATAACGTTTAACCTTATGATGAATTCTCGAGTTCTTCAACGACTCAAAAAAGTACTCTTCTTTTAAGTCTAGCACTTGTAAGAATTTAGATACAATTAAAATTTCCGAAATATGTCTTCATTTGTCTATATTCTCCGAATTTTATTCACAAAATTTCAATTATCAATAGTATCACAAATATCTCTACTGACACGTGGAAGGTTATTCGGGATTTCCATCGGGTTAGGTTTCACGGCCGACGTTTCGTTGAATGAATCGCCCATTGTCATCAGGGCAGGGCAGATGGAAAACCTGGCCCTGTGGAAATCCCAAGTAGCTTTCCACGATACAATACGCCGGGAGAGCCTGACATCATTCTTCATCTCCACTGACATTTGAATGGACCACTAGTGCATCAAAAAGTGAACAGTTATAATGTGTGGATCCTAATAGTCACCTTTACGAGCACAATAATGGAGAATAATCGCATTTATTGTTGAAAACTTGTGGATATTAAAGAATACTTTCTCACGCAAGTGAAAAAATTGATGATTTGAAGGCACTCAGGAGTGTAAAACCCTTGGTTACAGTACCCCAAAGAATTTCAAAGTTTAATAATTTTTAGCTTGAGAAACTTAAAGTTTACATTTTCTCGCAGGAAATCACCCTTAATATAATTTCGCATGACAAATTTTTGCTAATTCCATAAGCATTAACTTTATTTACGACCAGTTTTGTGGTTAATTGTATCAAATTGTTTCCGCTTATCATATGTACAGTTCTTCGTATCATACGACGCAATAAAAAAGAAAGAACAGGGAATAAGCTATAATAGCTTGCAATATGAAAATCAGTAAATGGGGACCAAAGTCTCGCCGGGCGAACAGTAAGGAAAGGGAATGAATTTGTGTATAAAAATATGGGAAACTAAGAAACATGAAGAACTTGTTCGAGAATTTTTGTTACGACTATCTTCATAGAAGTGCTCGTCTCAACAGAAGAATACTTATAAATGAGAGACTTTTAGACTAGTAGTATCTTGTCTTTTTAAACCTATCCCTATAGTATTAAAAATGAGTACTAATACAAATAATGACGACCTTTATGACATAGTAGGTCCCAACACCTTGTACAGAAAAATAAGTGGTCCTTGTCGTGGAAGTAACATTCCCGTCAACCGCCTTAGAAATGTGTTTTTGTCGTAATAACTTAACATCCTTAGTTGGGCCCCTTCAGCCCAACAAAGGATCCAAGGTAACAAACCAAGGTTACGTTAGCGAGGTCCCTATCGATACCTCCACTGAATAAACGCTCAACAATCGCCCACCGAATCAAATCCGCTCATCTAGTATTATAAGGGCTATATAGATGAGAGGATTTGATTCGGTGGGCAATTGTTGAGCATTTATGCAGTGGAGGTATCGCTATAGCCTTGCAAATGTTTTCAGTCGGTTTGTGTATATGCGGCTGTGGTAGCCCATGGCGTGGAAGTAATATTCCCATAAACTACCTCAGGAGGGTTTTCTAGTTTATTGATTTTTTTTAGTTTGACGAATGATGCCAAATTTTACGACAATTGGAGAACCTTTCCTTCGTCTGTTAGTACATAAAATCGCCGGCACGATTGAGATGCAACGGGCTAGGCGCGGAGTGTATCCGTCTACGAGTTCACTTAAAGGGGATGGCTCCGTCTTCTAGAAATTCTTCGTTTTAGAAGTGCTGACGTTTTGAAGTTCTGTCCAATTCCCTTCTGAGCTCATCCCGATATTTCTTCTCTCCATCTTGGGACCTTCAGCCAGGGAGGATGAGGATGGCAGCCTCCGAAAGTCCGTGGAGCAGCTCTTTCGTAAGATGCTGGTCGTATGGTGTAGGGAGACGATGGCCATCGGGAAATTGCCGCACAAAGGAGGTGGTAAGGAGAAAGAGGAGTCGACCATTCGTGTGAATATCAGCATCTCCGAATGATAAATTAACAATGACCTTCACCCATATGGCGCCTTTACTGATAATTTTTACTAACATACTGAATTTTAGTTGTTAATACTTTGAGGAAACAGATAACCCGCGCTAAAATATTTACTAAGAAAATCGATCTTTCGTTTCTCACTTGTCATACCCAGGTTTCAGCACAGGATATGTCATTTTCATGGGTACAAACGGCAAAAAACATGATTATGAATGGCATAATCCGTGTCAAGGCCCTTGCCAGAAAATAATGAAAGAGGAAAATGTAAAGGTCCTTCCCTTGGTGTCCATGTAATCAATCTAAACAAATTTACTCTCTAATTGTATTCCTTTGCCGTGTTAGCTGGAAATGCAATCTTTGATCTATAATAATATAATGTAAATTTTCAGGTTTGATTTTTCAAATAAGAGGTAACTTCTGATCAAAAAGGGCTAGAGGAGTCTTCTAACATTCATACCATTAATCCCTGACGAGAGACAGGTTCTGAACGTGATATCATTGAGCTAGCTAATGAGTAACCCTACATTGGTAATTATTTAAATTCGTACGAACCTATCTTTTGAGCCTTCACACAAGTTCTATGTCTACTCTATACATATTATACGTATGTATGTACTATTAATGCACAGAACTCTGGTATTTGTAACTCTTGAGTTAATAGCAAAGGATATTTACGCGTTTATACACCATAAATTTGTATGAACATAGGAATAAGTGCTTACACGATGATCAAAACCCATAATAAACTAATTTATTGTGTGTAGCGGTGAGAGATAAACATTGTGAAGTATAGAAGCGGGAATTTTCTTCGGAACGGCTTTTGTTCATGCATGAAAATAGGCAGAAAAAATATTTAGAAGGCATTCAACCCATTTTAGTAGACTTTACAATGAAATACTTACCTTTTACTGTCTTAAAAAGTATATAATCTCAATTTGGGTAAATAACTCGGTTATGAGGGAATATTTAAAAATTAATACGCACTGGATATTTTTCTGGTTCTCGTTGCTAAGTATATACGCCGTTTTTGTCCTCTTGGGGACGGGCAATTTTGTTTTCCAGGTGCTGCAGCAAAATAAAAGTAGGCCTTGAACGGTAAGTGGCAGAGTCATACTAGCGAGAATCGGTCTCATTCATCCAGAGCACGCCCACCTGCTACGGTTTGCGTCAGTCTTTTTTTTCTTCTCATAGCGTATGTGCTCCTTACTCACTCTGTGCGCCTTGAACTATTGATCGCATTCCTCAGGTTGCTCGCATCTGAGGAGCTGCTGGGTCCTTGCTCCTAGATACCCATATGGAACGATTTCATTTCGGCTTCAGTATAACAAGGTGTCTTACCTAGATTCCGTCTCATGCATGTATTTTCGGATGGTTCTAAGACTGCATCACGATGTAATGGGACCTGTTTATGTTCTTTCAAGATTTTGTCGGAATTTTCTTTTATTAATGGCCGTTTAACCTTAGATAATTAGATATCTGGATCTGATCTACTGATCTCACTTCTGTCAAATAGGAGCATCTTCGAAATACAATTGATAAATTTTCATCCCACGCAGATAAATAGTTGACAAAATTTTCCAACATTTTGTTTGTTTATAAATTAAGACGCGCATTAAAAATAGGAGCATAGCTGCAAATGGACGGCATTAATACTTCTTATTCCTTTTTTGTAAAATGGTAAGATACCGTAAAAATTTTTAGCTTAACATTATCACTAAATTTTAATGAATTTTACGATTACAATGACTCAGATAACCTTATCCATCTGTCCTCAAAATACGAAATTAAAGTGCAGTAATTCTCCACAAAGTAATGGCACAAATATTTTGTCAAACCAATTATATGGCTTATAATTATTATATAATGAAAATTACAGGTATTTTTTTATAATTCGACTGCATTTTACGCAGACCATTGTGAGTAGGAGCTCACTAACTATGCACATTACTGTTTCAGCAGTCCTCGATGCTCAATAATTCTGTAGTCTGTGATACGTTTTAAACATATTTTATGTTGGTATATGTATGACTGTGAGGTATGTGACGAATTCGTTAAATGACAAGAATTATGAGCCGAAATGCCATAACTTAAAGGGTAAGATACCCAAAGGTATCTTACCTATCTTTAAGAACTTTTTTTAATTTCATTTTCCGACTAATGATTTTAACGATTATGATGTGAATTATTATGATGTTAATAACTATCAGGTTCATGACACTTCCTGCATTTTATGTTTGCACTATGTGTATGAATCCGCGTTTGACTCTCTTTTGGTTTATCATTTGTTATTCTGCTATTGTCTCCGAAACTATTATTATTATTATTATGTTAATATGTATAATTGATTTAAATTTCGTTATAATCTAGGTGATTTTTATGTCTTTTTGTTCAAATAAATGCTATTTTTCTTTAAAGGTAGAGAATAATACTGACTTAAAAAACCATTATTCTTTCAACAACATTTGGAAAACTTTCTCTATCCAACTGACAATTAACAAATCTTTTTTTTTCTTTGCTTTCTCCACTTTTTCACTCCGTATGTTAGTCTGAATGGGATGCGGTGACTTCCGACGAAGACTTCGGGTGTCTAGAGAATATAGTTATTATTGCGTTCGTAGGCTTTAGGGAAGGGTTGAAAGCGAATTCGAGATATCCAGATTCGAATTCCGGTCAATGAAAATGACAATAATTTTTCCTTAGTAAAATTTTTACACTTGATGTTAAGTTTCAGGTGGCTCCGTCAAGGTTCTCTGCTGAAAATTTTGTGTTTATTTCGTTGAATTACTTTCCAAGTCACCTTGGGCGATGATGGTTCTTCACATGGCAGAGCCATATCATATATCCGATCGATAATTAACTAGTTTTTACTTTGTGGAAATGCATGGTAACTAGAAGAGAGCCGTAGTAATTTTCCATGCTATTTATTTGACTCAGCCGCATTCAACGTTCATACACAATACATTTTCAAGAGCTGCCTTAGACAAATAAATAAGTTCGGAGAATTACTACTCTACCCTTTCTATCTTATTGTCGCTATATCATTATCTCCGTATCATAAACTTTTGACTAAAATAATTAAATGCGTCTTCCAGCAGTGTATTTTAATTTACAGTTCATTTTCTGGTGATCTGAATTACTATGTGTCAATTCTGTGATTATTTCGTTTATTTGTACTTGCATATATCGCCTTAGGTCTGACTTCATGGAATCGAGTTAACATAATTAAGCGTAAAAAAACTTTATAATTCCATATAAATTTAATTGTGTACGACCTAGGTTTCGACGTGGCACGTCATCAGACGCCAGATGACGAGCCACGAATATGTGAATAATATTCATTTAAATACAAAACCGTTATTCGTTTAGCTGTAACATTTGGTACTGCAAATTTTATATTCCAAAAACGCAAAGCAAATATCTTTCCACGTGGAAACCTTGGTCGTGCATTATAAACTTTAAATTAACTTTCAGTTTGTTCCATTAAGGATTTTCGCTGGAAAATCTGTGGTAACTAAGGAAAATTATACTTTTCTGCTCTCCTTTGATTATTCATAGGTATACCTATAGCATTATTTTGCTAAAATAATTACATTTGTGTGTCGACATTCACAGTTAATTTTCAGGTGATCTGAAATATTTTCTCCATTCTTTGGCAATTCTGTGGTAATTTCGTTGAATTATACTTTTCTAGTCTATACGTTGGTTTTTTATGGGTAGAGCAATATCATTAGTGCACGGCTAAAATAATTATCACCTATGTACGTCTATGTCCACGGTTATAGTTGCTGATTTTTTATTCTTTCGCCAGAGAGCGACAAGCGGGTGGTGGTGAAGAGGGAGCGAGGCGGGGAGTTTGGGTTCCGCATCCACGGCTCCCGGCCGGTCGTCGTCTCGGCCATCGAAGCCGGCACACCCGCCGAGAGCTCCGGCCTCGAGGTGGGCGACATCGTCCTCTCCGTCAACGGCGCCCCAGTGCTCGATGCCTCCCACTCCGAGGTCGTCAAGATAGCACACGCCGGTGAGTATAGGCCACGTAAGATGCATATATGTTAAGCGTGTCGTCGGTATTTCCAGGAAGGAATTAATTTCAATCTATTAGTTGCTCCTAGATATCCATATGGAAAGATATCATTTCGGATTCAGAGAAGCAAAGCGTCTTATATTCCCTCTCATGCATATAATTGCGGATGATTCCATAACTGCATCACGATATGATGGAACCAGCTTACTTTCTTTCAAAGTTTTTTAGGAATTTTCTTTTCTTGATTGCTGTTTAACCTTAGATACTTTGATACCCAACATATCTATCAACCTATCAACCTTGCTTTTATTTTATTTTTTTATTTTTTCTCATAACTATTCTGATACTTTTTTGTTAATTATTTTGATTTTATAATATTCAATTAACATTTTGCAACATTTGGAACCGATCCATTTACCCCTGATTTCATTTTATTTTTTCTAAAATTGTTTCTGATATCATTTGTTTATTATTCGATTTTATACGAAGCATATTATATTAGCAATGTATGCCATCTATCAATATACCCCTGCTTTTATTTCATTTTTTTCTTATATCTTTTCTGTTATCTTTTCGTTTTTTATTCATAGACATTAATGTTTTATAATATATGCTACATATCAATTTACCACTGTTTTTAATTAATTTCTCAAGCATATTCATGTAGATTCAGTGATTTACATGCATCTCTTTGTTACAACAATACTTTATCTTTATCCCTCCAACCATTATCTTATCCCCCTTGGCATCTAGGCTCCTCAATTGATATTTTTCAAGGTATTCAACCTATAAATTTACCCATTCTATTATTTTATTTTTTCTCACAACTTTTTGTTTATTATTCGATTTTATAATAAACAATTAATGTTTTGCAATACATACAACCGATCACTTTACATCTTCTTTTATTTTATTTTTTCTTATACCTTTTCTGATATTGTTCTGTTAATTCTTTGATTTATAAGTAATTGTTAATATTTTGCATTATCAAACGACCTATCAATTTACCCCTACTTTTATTTTATTTTTTTACATCAATTTCGATACCTTTGCATGTATTTTTCGAATTTATAATTGGTACATATTTGATATTTTGCAATGTACGCCACCGATTCATTTACCCTTGATTTTATTTTACTCTTATTTTTTTCTATCATCTTTTTGTTTATTATTCAGATTTTATAATAAGCAATCAGTATATTGTAATAAATGCAACCTATCACTTAACGTCTGCTATTATTTTTTTCTCATATCTTTTCCAACATTTTTTTCATTTACTATTCTTTTTTATAATAGGTATTTCAAATTTTGAGAGCTTTTGGTGTATATGTTACACTTCTAATAGTTCCTTCATGCACATATTGGAAGAATACTTCCTTTCTATTTTAAGGCAGTACTGAAACCATATGGTAGTACATGATATTTAGCCATTAACATTGAATCTCTTGTCTACATTTATTCAATCCTATATTTAGCATATTTTATAAGTTGTGAAAAATTGTGCTTGTGGGTTGAGGTACACAATTAGGAGTCCAAAGTTATCATATTTCTCCTTGCCTTGGTTTTGAAATATATTTTCCCCTCATAAGTTGTACTTTCTTTAGAAGTAACCTGCTCTTCGTGGAATAATTTCTTCCTAAAAAATCCTAGAAACGGATTAAAAACGAATCATCATGTAAGTTAAAGCGTTATGAGATTACCTTATGACGTACCTTCACGGTTTTCACCACAAATTAACTTCACTAGATTATCAGACACCATGTGTGAAGTCATTTTATTTCCTAGGGCCTCAATACTTTTGATTAAACGGTCCGAGAAGGGTCTCAAAAGGTTATTGACTGTTAGTGTGGCCCTAGTGCTTAAATAACTTCTGATACCTTCCCAGTGCAATTAGTTTTTATGCAAGCCATATGCCAAGAATAATAAAGATGCACTTTGCATTATGTATCTCAAGGCTGAATACATATTTATTTTACTTACAATTCTAGTGAAAGAAGTTTCTATAAGGTCAGTAATTGTCATCTATGTTAAAAAATAGACATGCAAAATGAAACAGTTGTAACAATTGAATTGTTGGTATTTGTGTCACCTTCCTTAAAAGTTATGTTTTTCATTGTAGCTATCTATTTTATCTTATGAGGGTGCTGTGCTATTTATTTTACTTCAGTAAAAATTGTATCCCTTCATCCATCCTTTCTGCATGATATAGGAAATTTGGTAATGTACTCATTAGCTTTTTAACTAAGGGAAAGCAAATAAAATCTCTTCTGAACATTGCTTTAATTTTTTCGTCCCTTCAAAAAGGATCGGATACATTGGAGTTGGAGGTAGCACGGACCTGCGATGTTCTCACTCCAGTCCTCCGCACAGTGGAGGGCATGGAAACGGAGTGGGGAGACTCAGAGGGTGTCCCAGACATGCTGTTGGCTGGTTACCTTTGGAAGATGGCAAACAGTGGAGGCGGAGCAGGCCGGTGGCATAGACGATGGTTCTGCCTCCGACGAAACCACTGCTTATACTACTACAAGACTGAGGAGGTAAGCATTCTCATTCCTATTGAACAAATAAGGAAAAACTTTAAATAACTTTCAAAATGCAAATATTAGCATTAAATTAGGTATACCAGGAGGTAAATTGCTGTGCCATAGAATTTCTAGAGATTTAAGGCAACACCCTTAATTGTATAACTGGGGTAATAATTGTTGGCCAGCAGTTCTGATATTGATTTTTTGTTTCTGTGGATGCTATCATACAAAAATATTTTCCCAGATTCATTCTGGTATTGAGGTAAATTAACAATATAACGCAAACCAACCTGATGATTTTATGTGTTTTATTTTATATTCCTTTTACAATTAGTCTCTTATAATCATGGGCTAATTATGGCCAGAATTATTCAAACTTCAAATAAACAGTTCACCTCATTCACCAGTGTTTCACTGTTTTCAACATTATTCCCTGGCAGGGATGCCAACTTACAAAAAATATTGGGGGGCCAAACTGGGGAAATCTTGCCCAGGGAAATTTTATAAGTAGTGAGTTTTAAGTTTTTTAAGCATTTTAGAAGAGTCACATAGTCAACATTAGAACCCTGATAACTCGAATCTCGATATCTGGACACTCCAGGGATAATCGACAAGCCTGACACATTTTTTCCTCACACTCATCACGAATTTTGGAGGGGGCTCGGGCCTCCTCAGACCCCATGGAGTCGGTGCCACCGTTCCCTGGTCTTTTTGCTATTTATAGAGTCTTGGGAAATACACAACTTATATCTATTGAAATAAATTTTTTGCCATAAGAAAGTAAATTATTGTTCTTAGGTAGTGTTAGGATTTTGTAGACAATTAGTAGTTTTTATTTCCTATTGGGGCTCATATAGATTTTTTTTTTGAGCTCCAAAGGTTTAGTATTATTGTAATATGGTTATTTATCATTACATTGTATATAAAGGAAAATATTCTAATGCAAAATAATTTAACATGATATTTTCACTTTTTAGCTGTGGCTAAATATATAATAAGTTACTCTTAGAATTTTGAATCCTCCATGTTTCTCATATGCTCCCTCAAACCTCTGCAGACATTTTTTTCCTATTCTTTAATTTATGATGAGGTTTCAATTAGGGGCCTAGGAGCAACCTCTGTGGTATTTTTTTTGTATCATTCGTTTTTAAATTGCCAACCTGACAATGGATATTTTTGTTAAATAACAATGAGAACCTCAACTTAAATGAAATTTATTCTCCAAAACCATAGTTTTTAGTGGATAAATGACAAAATGAAAACAAAAGGAATGCATGTACCCTTTGACTCATCCCAAAGATTTAATGCTTATTAAAATATTAATTTTTTTCCATTTTTTTCACAAAAATTTTTACTTTGGAGATACAGTGTAGCACTTTTTCATGTGGAGGAAAATGCCTTTTTAGTGTTTCTGTCAGTTTTATTGTATAATATAAATGAAGTATATTTTTATTGAATTTACTTTAAATTAAGGCCACATCAAAGTTAAGTAACTGTGTGTAGTAACTTAACCAATGTAAAATCCATTTATTAGTGTGTGGAAAGTAATAAGGTACTGTAACAAGTTTATAATTTTCACATTGACACAACTAATTTCCAGAAATTTAAGCCTGATACGCTTAAATTCATATGTAAAATGATGAGCTTTTCTTTCCTCTTAATGATCTGCAGGAAGTTCAACCTCTTGGAGCTTTGGCTCTCGCGGGATACTCTGTGGAAATTCTTGAGCCGAAGGATAGGGCTGGAGAAGGGGTGGGTGAAGACACCGGGTGGGAGCCATCTTATACATTCCGAGTGTGGCGCAGGGGAGCCTTAGGGTTGACCCTGGGTGCAGAGACAGTGGACACCGGAAACCAGTGGTCCCGTGCATTGGGCATGGCCATCGAAAGGTCCAGTCAGGTGAGTGGTCAATGAAGCGTTCCTTTCCCTAATTTCCCTATTCACTGCATTGCTTGAGTGGAAATTCATCCATATGGCTGGGTGGAAAGCCATTTTAAAAAACCCTGTCCATTTTCACATTTGTGATGCAGAGTACAGCATAGATCACACCAGGTGTGCAGCAACGAATTAAGGCTAGGGGGGCAAAGGGGGTTTAGGCGCAACTAATACTAGGGGTATGGAATAGAGGAGGTTCGGGTGCCCTCCATCAGAAAATATTTAAGATAAATGGTTCAAAATGGTGAGTGTTATGGCTTTCCAAGGGATATTTTATTAATCCTTTCACTATTCTATAGGTAATATTTATCCATTTGAGTAAAATGGTTCAAATTTCAAAATTTCTCCGAGTTCTGGGGGTGGGGGGGTTTCTATCCCCCAAAAACCTTCCCCCTCGCTGCACCACTGGATTGCACCACCCACTCATGAGAACTGCCGTGATGAAAAGGATGTGGTGTGAATTAGGTGTATGAGATACTGAAAATTTTACATCAGAATATGGTAATTTTTAATACTATAATTGATTATCACAATTACTGATATTTAGGCATGATCTATAAACTTACCTTGTCTGATAAAATGTCACAATAAATAATCATGTCTAACTCGATAAAAAAAGACGTCTCATTAAAATATTGAGATCTATCACCAGCAAAAATATTTCTGTCTTATGAAAGTTGTGATATAGCAGATATTCATGGATCACTGTGATTACTGTACAGATTGTGATATTTTATTGGGTGGATATCTTATATTCATAATATCATATACATAATCTTCAATAAAAATGGTGTCATAGAAAAATATCATAATTCGTCAGAAATATATCCAATGACATGCCTCTGTTTTTCTGATAACCTTAATTGTGATATTTTTATCAGTTGTCATCAAAATTTTTGTGCGAAAAATCCACAGGGAAAAAATCATTCGCCTTGACCGGGATTCGAACCCGGATCCCTCGATTTCCGGCCGAGTGCTTTAGCCAGTTAAGCTACCGAGGCGTCATTCTTCCCTGTGGAAATTTGTGGACTATACCGGACATGGTGGTATGGACTGCCGAGCATATTATGCGACGAGCAGTCCAAATCGTGCGCATGGCGCCACAGCCGGAGAGTAAAGCCCGAACTTTGAACACATAGAGGTGTTCTCTCTTGACGAATTTAAGTATACCGGGACTAGCCACGGTATACTTAAATTAATCAAAATTTTTCCTTATAGATTTTGACAACTTATTTCATCCAAGAATACAGGAGACACATAAGACTTTTTCAGCCTGAAAAATTAGCGTTTGTTGTGAGCATAGCCTCAATATAGTGCACTCCATTAATTTTAACAATGCTAAAACTCTGTGCCAATGTTATGTATACTGGGATCGAATAGTACAAGAGGAAATAGAAATATGTCTCAAAGAGAAAAAGCTTACCTGAGACTCTAGTCAGAACATCAGCCAAAAATGGAGAATGTTGATTAATAAAATACAACAATCCCAGACACAAGTCAAATTCCAACCCCCACAAGCCAATTTGAATCAGCAGGCAAACTGTGGGTGTTGACCATCCTTTGGCTAGCTTTGCATAAAAACCTGGCGTGAAACAAGTACGGCATCAGTCTTAGCCCTAATGGCAATGAGTTTGTTTCTCATCAAAATGTTGGCCTTAACCCTGTTGGTGCTTAGAGTTGGAATATGTTTTCCATGCTACAAGTAGCATTAGAATATTTGAAACCTATCTGTGCAGAGCTCTTTTTTAGGGTGTAGTTACCCTGGTATTTTCATCCCTCGGATTCGGGACTCAACTCAACCCATCCCTTACCACAGCCACTAGACTAGGCCCTCTAACCCTATCATAGCAAAAGTCCACAGTCAGCCTACTACATTACCAGTATTTTTTTCAACCAAATATGTATTGTGTTTGATTTTCAATAATTTACTCTTTTAAAAGAATTGCTAATATTTTATAAGTATTGTAGAATTTTAAATGGATTTCTATCGTTAATAACAACAAAGTTAGTAGACACAAGATACTAAAAAATTCCACGAGACCCATACCTGACGTTAGTCTTCCGCATATGAAAATGCCCATCGGCTCCACCCTACATCCAGCACAAATGGCTTAAACAGCCTTAGTCAGTGACAAACCTGAGATGATTTTTTGGACAAGAAATGAAGGCTCAGGGGAGCTCTTCAAGGATACAATGCACTGGGGCTGGGACCCGGCAATTTTGCTGATATGCACGATCACCCGGGGAGGGGGTTGGATGGGAAGGAACAAGGAAAGAGGTGCCTGTCGATGCCTCTGGGGTAGGGAAAGGATGGAAGGGAAGGGACGGGGTAAACACCTCCAGTGGTGCAGCGAGAGGGAGGTTTTGGGGGTTAAAACCCCCCCCAGAGCTCAGAGAAATTTTTAAATTTAATCCATTTTACTTAATGGATTGGTATTACTTATATAAAAGTCTTAGGATTAATCAAATATCCCTCAGAAAGCCGTAAAACTCACAATTTGGAACCATTAATCTTAAAAATTTTCTGAGGGAGGGCACCAGCAACTCCAACTTACCCTGGCGGGTATGCAATACCCCAACACCCCAAAGTATTAGTTGCGCCTAAAACCCCCCCTAGCCTTAATTTTTGGCTTCGCCCATGAACACCTCACCCCTATAGAAGCGGAAAGGGCTGACTAGCTAGCAAAACCCGGCGTCAGCTATTAACCCTTTTACTGCCAACGGGCCGATATATCGGCCCTCACTGGTTCAGCGAAAACTGCCAGGGGTCGATTTATCGGACCGAATTATTTCACTTTTTTTTTCATGATTGTGGCCTCTTCAACAGTTGTGATTTATGTAAACCCCCATTATCTATCTATGGTTATAAGATATAAATAAATATGAAGTGCTGGGAAAAAAATCTAGACATATTAAATAAAATTATGTAAGTAGCTGAAAAATGTTTGAATCTGAAATGCTGCTAATTCCGGAAAATAGCCTTGGCAGTTTTTGTACATCCCACTTGAAATGGGCTGGCCATAAAAGGGTTAATGTGCCAACGGTTTTGGAGGATTATCCTATTAAAGAGAAAAACCCAGCGATCAAATTGTTGGATAAGATTTTATGGACAACTTATTTGTTTGCTTTTTCAGGGAGATGCTTGGCTCGAAGAGGTGGAAAGGTTAGTGGGGATGGGCCCTGGTACTATCATCCGGCCAGATTGCTTTGGCTACCTCTCATATCTACAGGCCACAGAGACAGAGAGATCATCTAGTGTTGGGGGAGCTGGAAGGCGGAGGGGCAAGAGCACCGGCTCTATTGCCTCCACTGGGGGATGGCGGAGACGCTACTGTGTCCTCAAAGATGCTTGTCTATTCTTTTATGAAGATGTTGATTCACGCTCAGCAGTGGGTAAGTTCATAAATACAGCAGCTCCTGTCTTCATCCTCTGAGTCCTTTTTTATTTGACTTGTCTTATGGAATAGCTTTCAAGTCATGGGTGTGATGGCATGAACTCAATAAGATGAAATCCCAATGAGAATTCCTATTCAAACATTTCATTCTGAAATTTTGCATGAAATTGGTGAGACTTGACTTCATTCTTGGGATGAAGAGATTTGAAAATAAAATTTACTGATCATGTTTTGATGATATCAAAACTTTTATGCATTATCGATGCAGCTAGTAAATTATCCCAGCATTAATGTAGCCCATATGAGTTCACCTACTGAAGTCAATATTACATAGGCAACATGAGCAGCTGATTTGAATCTCTTCATCTTCATAATACCCCACAAGCCACCAAAAAAGGCATGTGGTAGGGGGTGTTAGGACACCAGCCATTTACATATAGAAAGCAGACGTTCAAAAAATTACTACTAGTGTTTATTTAAGTTTTTTATGATTCAGGGGAAGAACAAATTCTCATATCTATCCATTCATGAAAATATCCCTCTAAACTTATTTCTCTTGGCATCCTTGGACTAATGAAAGCTATTACGCATTACTAAACCTGTCCAGATGGTAGACTACTCATGTTACTAAACCAGACAGATGTGACATAAATGATTTGAGAATTAGTGGTGACTTTGGTTCACAGGTTAAATATGGCCCATGCATGAGTTTCAGTATTAAGTACATACATTTCTACACCCATCAATAATGTCAAAATATAACATTCAAGGATGAGTTTTAAATATACAATGCTCCTTTTTTTACAGAACATAAAATTATTCAACTGTTATTCTTTTTCATATGAGTACTTTTGGTTGATTGAATTTTTATATAATATTAAGAAGTAAAACATACAAAGATGCCATTTTATTCATTGTTACAGTCAAATATAATTTAAGTTAAGTTAAATTAACTTAACTTAAATGATAGTTAAGTTTTAAAGTTAAGTTAAGAGTTAAGAGTTAAATGTTGGAGGGGGATAGCAATCTTGTCAGGGGTTTAGGGGCAATGGAATACCACCCAGTGAAACGGGGTATTCCATAGCCCCTAAGTGTTCCTGGAAATTTGTTTAAATTAACCTCTTAAAACAGTGTATTAAGTACTATCTAAGACTAAATATTATTTTAACTTTTAGTGTTGTACTTTTCATTGTACTTGAATGTACAGATTTCATACTTTTTTGTACTAATTATGATTTAAGTTGGGAGAGGGGAGGGCAGGCTCCCCAGGTGTAGCCCATGGCTGAGCATTATGAGATTTCACCATGTTCCCTTCTCATCCAGGGATGGCCTGCCTGCATGGGTATAGGGTACAGTCATCCTCGCCAGCAGTTGGCCCTCCAGGTGCAGGGAAGCGCCTCTTTGCCTTCGAGGTGCTGCCTCCCCTTGCACCATCACCAACGGCTGATCATCACCATCACCACCATCATCATCACGGAGGACACCACAGACACCACACGACTGGGCAGCGGCATGCGTCACCATATCACCAAAGGCACTTCCATTTTCATACAGACACGGAGATGGATAAGAAGAGGTAATGCAATTCCTGATACATATATTTTTGTGCACCCCACCATACTTTTCTCTTTGAATTAGCAATTTCTGCCTCATTTTCTAATAATTTTGGTGTTTTAATCAAATGGAAAATCCTTCCTAATAACAGTGTTTTCGATTATGAAAAGTGTTAAAATTAGTTTCAAATCCTCTACTTACCCTGTTTTTCAAAAAGTTTCCCCCCTGGTTTTGGACCCCAACCCCAAATGAAATTCCTGGCTACACCACTACCATTCTGTGCTGTTTTTAATATCTCCCCTCCACTTTTCACCCTTTGTTTCCTCCATATCTTCCCTAGAAGTTTCTCCTCCTCACCCACCATATCTAGCACTTAGTTGTTCCTTTTCCTATCTATGTATCCACTTGACCTTCCCCATTTTCCTCCGCACTAACATCTCAAATGCCTCCAATCTTTTCTTGTCCTCCTTCTTCTTGTATGCTTACAAATTAGTCAGAATCCTTAAACAAAAGGAAATGAGTTTTACAGCCTTTATACATCAACAGTTGGTAAGGGTACCGAATGGCCATAAAAATGGCCAATCAGCTCTGCAAAGAATGCCTAGTTACAACCCAAGATTTCTTAGCGAGGTCCCTACAGCCTTGCAAATGTTTCCATTTGGGTGGTGTATATGCCCAGTGAGAAATGGGTGGTGGAATCCACGTGGAACCCACGTGGAATCCACGTTGAGTGGTGGATATTTGGTGGTGGTGGATATTTGGTGGTGGTGGATATTGAGTGGTTGGACCCACGTGGAATCCACGTTGATTTCAAGTGGATTTGTGGTGATTATCATAAAATGTTAAACAGAATTTCTAATTTGTGGAACTTAACTCTCTGGTGACATTGCGTCATTTATCATCCTGAAACCACGCTAGTTATGTGAAAATGTATCGCACATTCTATTTTTACATAATTCGTGGAAAGGCAGCCATGAGAGCACATGAAAAATCGTAGACACGTATATAGAAGGTTTAGATATAGAGTGGTTGAGGTTTTAATGGTTTTAGGACAGCACCAACTGCTGTTTTAATTTTTCCACCAAATTTCCACGTGGGTTCCACGTTGATTCCACGACCAAAAACACGTGGTATCCACGTTAATTCTCCACGTGGGTTCCACGTGGATTCCACCACCCATTTCTCACTGGGTGCAGCTGAGGTAATTCCTGGTGGGGAAGTAAAATGTATTCCCAAAAAACTTCTACAGCAGGGTATTGTGGTAGAGAAGTATTTGGTTTGACGAGTGGTGCCAAATTTTACTGCCATTTGAGACCATTTTGAACTGTTGAGTCATCTATCCCCTCAATCTATGCATTGTTTTTCGATAATACCCATAACTTTACTGAGTCTACTCTTTGGAATGCTTTTATCAAACTCCACAAAGCAAGTACGCATGCCCTATTCTCAGTTCATTTTCTCTTAATGGGTGAGCTGGTGTGGCTAAAGCAATCAGCTGGTGGGGCCTCAGTCAATCGCTCTCAGACCTTGGTCGAGTTAACATGGTGAATCTGCACATGGAGCAGTGTTGCCAAACCTCATGCATTCTCCTTGTATGTCTTTAAGAATGCCTTTCACCAGCAGTGCCTCATTCAGCGTAGTAGCTGACAATGTCGCGGGTTTCTGTGAAGGGATTATCGTCAATACCTTCCAGATGAGTAGGTACATATATTGTCTTGGTGCCAGGGCCAAAATACGTGTGGCCACCCATGACTTACACATTTTCAGTGACAAACTAGGGCAACTATGTACATTTGGCAATGTTAAGTTTGCTCCTTCTCTCTCTTTCTCTCTCAGTACTCCCACTACCCCATTAGCCAAGCCCCTGAGTGTCCGGGTTCTCACAAAAACTCACACGCAAACATAAAGTGAATATATTATACAGTAGACTCGTTATTATCAACAACCTTACTATAAAGTTCTTGTTATTAAGATGCAAATTGTTGGTCCCGACAAAATGGCCTATCCAATCTATGGTTAAAGAAACATTATTACCAAATTTTCGTTATTACAAAATTACGAATCTCAGTCCTGGTCCCGCCGGCTACAAGAAGAACTTTGCTACAAAGTTCCACGATTAAGCAATGGCATTTAGATGGATATACACTATGCTACGTTATAAACATTGCGTTGCCTATAATTTCTTCTTGTGCACTGTGCGCAAGAGCGTCAATTATTGTTCTTTCCTCAGTAGGAGATACTTCAGTATGCACGCAACATCATATGATAAGCTTTATTCCTGTGGAATCATGGTGACCCACTCATTACCACTCGTACATTGGACATAATGGAAGTCCTCTTCTTACAAATATACAATTCACGAACTTTCAGAGATGCGAAAATTGGAAAAGTTCAAGTGTGCCCAAAATTTCAAATCTCGCACCTTACAAGTTGGCTGATGCGACACGGTGTGGCATAAAGGAACTCCCACTTTGAGCATAATCTGAACAAAGGATCACTTAATGTGATGTGAATTCAGGAACTATTCAGCATTTTGCCGGTTCTTCCTTCCCATGGACAGCGATTTTTTTAACTCCGGCTGCATCACACGCCCAGCTAGATCAGTTCCTCACAATATTGAGTTCATGCACAAAATTAAAGGCAGTTTTACACGGGGCATATACTTGCATAATCTGACGTGTGTACAAAGGTGCAGTCAAAATTGCGTCATATAAATTGTGAATTGCTAGAACACATGCGAGAATGCATGGATGTGAGATGGCAAAAGAGCCCCTGTTCGATTTTCATTCATGCATTGACGCAATTCCACACCATTTTAGAAATGAATGCAGTTCTAACCTGCACAATTCCGTGACCCGTGTAAAACAACCTTAATGCAGTGTTGCATTCTGCAGGATAACCGCACTTCTTGATGTCTTGCATACAGAGCCGGCCCTCGCAGGTGCGGGGCTAGGGGCAAACCTTCAGTGCGGGGCCCTTCACTTAAAATATTAAACTCTATACCCCATCTACAGACTCGAGCATTTTGAATCCCTACCACTCTCTGGCTAAGTATGTGTTCCCCTCCCAAATTCAGACTTCGTAATTACGCCGTTATGATACCATCACGCAGTTGAGTTCAAAATAGTAAGATACAAATAAAATTTATAATCATATCATAAAATTCCTGCGCCCGCTCTCACTCATGTCAAGTTCTCTCACTCCTTGTTATCACTCACACGACACAGTACTGTACTGACAAACGCAATTCCACAATAAAAATTACTGCATTATTATTCCTTTTTCATAATATTATTTTTGGTCTAGCACGGACTTAACAATACAGTAATAGTTGAAATTGCGTTTTCAAAACTATTGTATATTTTAATTTTTTTTTCACGAACCCCCCAAAGCGCGGGGCCCGGGGCGGTCGCCCCGGTTACCCCGCCCTAAGGCCCTAATGCTTGCATAGCTTTATGAAATGAAGGTTCCCAAAAGAAACATTCATACAAACTTTGTTATTACAAACCTCCAGTTTTTCAGTCCCATGACTTCGCAATAACAAGAGTCTACCGTAGTTATATTCCGGGTTATTTGTCACCAGGGCCATCATTACCACTGTTGCCTCATGAGTTGACTTTCCTTTCCTAACTCTAAACTGATCAATGCTCAAATAATCATTTACCCTCACCTTCGTTATATTAACCTATTCTTTCTTCCTATTAACCTATTCTTTCTTCCTATGAACATATTCTTCTTTAAGTCTTTCTATAAACTTCAGAACCTTTTTGCAAGATAAATTTAAGGCTAATGTGCCTCCCTAAAATAACTCTAGTTTTTTTCTTTGTTGGTAGTGGAATGGGAACTGCCCTCACAAAATTCTTCATACATGACCTGTCCTCATAAATCCAACCATCTAGTTCAAAAACTCTCTCCCTCCAGCCTTTCCTAAATTCTTCAGAAGCTGGCATGGGGTCCACGCCTACCGCTATTCCTTGCCTTCATATTCTAAAACATTCTCTTGCTTTCCACAACTTCAATCTCCAGTCCAAAATTATTCATATTCCATCATGCTTTCCTGCAATAAAATGCTATGAAAAGGCCATTAGTTCCACAAACCCTTTGTCGCTATGGAAGAAAGAGAAAACCAGTGACCTGAACCTGTCTGCCTCACATCTTCCAGGAGAAAGTATGAAAAACACCATTGAGGAAAAGTCATTTTGCTTGACTGGAATCCCAGTCAGTGTGGAGAAATTGGCATTAGTTAAGCATTGCCTCATATGCAAATAGCCAGTTAACTTCAACAAATCCAAGGTGCTTAGCCATAGGCGGATCTAGGGAGGGGGGGGGGGGCACGGAGGCATGTGCACCCCCCAGACCCTTAAAGATATGTGAGATTTTTAATACGGTCCCATTATCATTGCATCCATTTTGTATTATGAGGTAGCCTTGTGCACTTCCCAGAACAAATCCTGGATACAGCCTTGCTTGTGCCCCCCCAATCCTGGATCCGCCCCTGTGCTTAGGCAAGCCACTGACTTTTGAGTCAATTACCCTAAGTCAGCAGCACCAAAAAAATGCACCCTCAATCAGGGGCACAGTCAGGAATTAAGGCGAGGGGGGATTTTAGACACAACTAATACTGGGAGGTCTGAAGGGTATGAAATACCCGCTAGGGTAAGCAGGAGTTGTGGGGGCCCTCCCTCAGAAAAGTTTTAAGATAAATGGTTCAAGATGGTGAGTTTTATGATCTTCAGAGGGATATTTTATTAATCGTCACACTATTCTGTAAGCAATATTAACCCAATTAAGTAAAATGGATTTAACTTAAAATTTAAATTTCATTTTAAAAATTTCTCTGAGCTGTTAGGGGGTTTTATCCCCCAAAACCCCTATTTGCTGCGCAACTTCCCTCAATATCAGATATTTCCATAATACATGTTTCATTATTCAATTATAAGACAATTCAATTATAAGACAATTTATTTAAGGAGGTATTTGTGTTATCAAATTTATAACCATTGCATATGCTGAAATTAATTCATACACATCACTTTGTGAATTTTTCTCTGAGTTTCATTGCATGCATGTTTCCCGATCATGATGATTAGACCATATTATCTACTGATCAATATTATTATTCCTTCTGCAGGTGGTTAGCTGCATTAGAGTATTCCATAGACCGTTGGATAAAGGTTGGCTGAAGGAATTTCATAAAGTGAATAAGGCTGATAATTGAATTGCTCTTTTTGGAGTAAAATATGAAATAATCTGAAGCTGAAGAAAAATTTATAAACTGAGCATGCCAAAGACTGCCATGGTGACCTTTCATCATGAACACACATGATCATCCCAGTGATAATTGCATCCTCCTCAAATCCCTCCCAAAGTGTCATACTCATCAAATATATGTGCAAGAGATAAAAAGATCATGATTTGAAGAAGATTCTGCTCACTACTTACCCCAAGATTCCTCAGTACGGTTATTCAAGAAGGTATTTCAAAATATCAATATCAATGTTGAACATGTTTTTAGAGTTTAAAATTTATTTTGAAATTGTGAAATCAAAAGAATAAGATTAATCGTAGAATTTTAAGAAACGAGATTTAAATGATGCATCGTTCATGTTGTCCGGGCTTATTAAATTGGAATTATATATTTTATGGGTCCCAGGTGAGAAAACAGATGCAACTATGTCTGTATTGGCTAGTGTGGTATTAAATTTACTTTAATTCAAGGCTCTTAAACTCTTTATGTTACATAAATTTTCAAATACGGTTCTTTTGCTATTACCTCTGGCATGAATTTTCATCAAGCATACGCAGAATCTCCAAAAATTTGGTGATTTGTGTAAATGGTTCACATAATTGTTTTTCGTATGCTTGAATAATCAAGTGATGCTAATTGACACTATGACAAACTACCAAGTTTGCATTTGTATGCTACCCAACACGGCCTGCCATTCAAATCCCAAATAGGTAAATATATTGGAGTTATGCCATTAAATCACAAAGTTTTAGAGAAGCGGCTAGTTTGGCTCTGCAACATAATCTAGAAAATTGATATAGACTTGTCAGCATTGGTATTTTGTCAGAGGTTGTTGAGCTAAATGGCCTATAAGCTCTTGCTTTTGTTTTGACTCAGTCTTGTTATACATACTTGAGAAAAATAACCTCACAAATGGGTCATCAATCCTATTTTATGAGAGAAAAGTTGAAATAATATTTTCTGCAATACATATATAGACATTACTTCCAATTACTAGTGATATGATGGAGGATTAAATGCTTGAAGGAAAAGAAATTAAATTTTTGCCGGTACACATCCATTTTTGGCAAACTTAATACCTCCTTGACCAATACCACATAGTGTGACTTTATTTTTAAGTCCTGTAAATATGTGATAATTAATATCAACAGGAAAGCATTAGCTTGATTGTGTAATACACATATACATCTGCTTAGAATCCTCAGGGATTCATAGAAGAATTCAATTTTGGGATCTGAACATCAGGGGTTCCATAAATATTTATTAGTGACTGTTCACAGCCTATTGCTGTCATGTGCTTTTAATCAGAATGAGAGACGGAGTGAAGCATGTGATGGATTAGCTGAAATATTCTAAAATACAGCAAGTACAGTATATTTGTTGTAAACTCACTTCCAACACTCCTAAGCTCAAGAAGTAATGACTTACACCCATCAATTTTCTTGCCCAAGGTGCAAGTGAAGAGAGAATATTGCCATGTCATGTAATAAAATGTGAAGTGACACTGATTAGTTCCGAGAATAAACATATGTGTGTCTATGTTTAAGATAGCTTCAAGTTAAACTGTGGTGATATTAGTGTATGGTTTGTAAAAAAAATGAAGTTGATTAGCTGGTTGAATACTTGATGAATATTTCAGTCCATTGTTATGGTGCTTTAATTGCATAGATGGTCCTAATTGCTTCAATGACTGACCCAGGCCTTTTGGAAAATTGTATTTTTTCTTTTCATTTTAATCAGAATACCAGTCAATTATAACAATTTGCATGCATGACAGAACGTAATGCTTTCATGACTTATCATTTCATTTTTAATCATTTTGCCATCCAGGAAGTCCAAGAAAAATATAAAAATAATCAGATATTCACTGATTTTGTGATAATATGAGACCTTCATCTCACCAAAGTTGCTGAATAAAAATGTAACTCATGTACTAATTGGAAAACCTTATATGTTGTTGATGAGGAAAGATTCTATTAATTGTTAGGAATGGAATATTCTATGTAGAAGGGGAAATATGTATGTCAGCCTTTTAATAACAAAATCCATAACCTGAGTTAACTTTTACGATGGGCTTTAAAATTGTATCAAGGAGTGAGAAATTGGTAAAGTAATCTCATGTGATGAAGAACTAGATTTTTAAGAGAGTGCTTATAGGTTTTTCTTCTATTCCTTATAAAGAATTACCTCATTATTTGAAATCACAAGCAGTTTTCTGTGTCAAAGGGGACAGCTACTTTCGTTTGACTGAATAAAAACTTCTCACCGGGTCTAGAGTTAAGCTGGTAATATTTTAAATAGCAACCTTACTATCATCCTCAAACTGTTGATGAACCATGTCTGACACATAAAAATGTTTTCCCATTTTGAGCAAGGTTAAAGATCCGCGATGACTGGCTTTCTTCTTACAACTCAGATGACTTCATTCCCCAAAATTTTTTTTTGTTAACAGACTGTGCCTATGTCTGCAGTCAAAATGTCAGGCATCATGGATCCTTAAACTGGCTTAAAAACTGGGAAGCATTCTTATATGTGATCCTGTGCGAGGAATCAAGTCTTACTTCAGAGTCTGGCATTTGTGCCAAAGAGGAAAGTTTTCATATTAAATAGTTGCAGTTCAACTTGGTTCATTCAATCCTTTCAATTGGAAAGTACTACATTCACCATAGGTATCTTCAGCTCAATCTTAGAGGCAAGAAAATACAGCTCATAATTTTGATTTCTGACTAGTTTTACCTTAATAACTGCTTTGATAGTTGAGTAATCAGTGCAACAGTCAGTGCATTTCATTGGTCCTCCATGCAGCATACTGTTTTGGGGTGAATAAAAGCTTCACCAAGTTTCTTTGTGATTTGGAAAACAACTGAAGGCAATATGTTGAAAGAATTCAGTCTCATGTCCTGACAATGAATTACAAAGTTGTAACCGATGGTAGGTAGATACACCTCTTCATACACTTCAACATTGAGACAGTTTGTCCCAATATAAACCCAGACCACTTACCTCTATCATAATGTCCAAATTCTTACCAGAGAAGCATCTGCATGACCAAGTTTTCAACTAACTGTTTCAGGTTGCCAAAAAGTAGCGCAACTCCTGAGGAGTGTGCTGAGCAAGCTCTTCATGCAGAAGCTTTGAAGGTCACACCAATATTTTGCTCCTGCAATGCATATCTACTGTTTTCATGATTTAAGGTTCGAAGCAATAGTCTTTCTTTGGTTGACATAGCTAATGGTACATCAACAATATGTAGTAATCTGTTGCACACTCCACTGTATGAAGAAAGAATTGGCTTCAATTATACCATTTCAGAGAGGAATGTAATGTCTGTATAATCACTAATCATGTCAATCCTAGTTTTCAATTCATTTGTCATGAGGAAAAGGATCAAATTTTTCATATTGCTACATTATTCTTTACATTTATGCAAGTAATTTTATATTTATTCATGTAATCAGACTGCCTAAAATTAAGCAAAGCCTCAAGGCAAATTGCTTTTATATATTATTTGTCATTCTTTGCACCTAATGCTCTCAAACAATCCATATGGTATGGGCCTCATTTATATATAGCCCACAGCATTTTTTCCCCAGTAACTCCTCTAAGTTTGATTAAACAGTAAAACGGTACAAAAATAGGATATTTTATGCAAGCGCAATCCACACCCTTTGCACCCTCTTCTTCGTATTAATTTGTGTTGTCCTTATGGCATCTCAAATGTGATGGTACTTTTGTATTGACAAAATACAAAGAAACTGAGCAATTTTGACCTAATTTTTCATCAATCTCAATTTTTTCAATAATACTATCATTAAAAATATGTTTATTATTTACTTAAATTAATGTAATTTTCACTTCGAACTTATTGTATATTTAATTTGTGTTCTACATTTTACAACCCTCATTTAAAATTGAATATTCTGATTATTTTGATCCCAGCCATTAAAACTTATGAAGTATGAAATTTTATTAGCACAAGAAGTGAATGAATTAAATTAATGCAAGAAGAAAAAGAGAAAAATCAGAATCAGTATTTTATTTCCCATTGCTCGCCTTACTTATGAAGAGGCATAATTATACATCTCCTGAGGTATACAAAAGCTCTTCGATACATGTATTCGTGCATTAGCATATGTCACTGTATGATAGGTCATACAAATATGAGAGATTCATGATACTATTGAGATAGTTTAAGAAATACCATGAATATTGACTACATAGTGACTATGGTAATTATGCATGCATTGTCAAGGTCTACTCATTCCTAATGAAATTTACTCAATAGGGGTTGTGCCTCACTATCTATAATTTGGACTTAATTAATTTGCTCTATATTAATCTATTTAATTGTTCATAATTTATTTTTGCAGCAAACTTGTTTACTATCATAATAGGAGGGATTGATTTAACATCAAAAATTATTTTGATGTGAGTGTTGAATGACTTTGTCTTTACATCATGAAGAATGAAAATTTGAATCAATAAGCCTACATATTTTGGATAACAACTGGAGACTCGATGGTCCATCAAAAAAATCAATGTATAATTTAACTTGTTTAACTAGGTCATGAATGTACATTATGTTTCAGGGTCATAGCAAACTACTAAAATATTAATAACAAATAATATATGAGTATATATACACAACTAGCCATGAGAGAAAGAACGATATAAGGAATTTTGTATGTATATGTTGTCAATGAACACAGTGTTCTTCGTTCGCACAAAAATTTTGTCATTTTGACAGGGATGTATAGTGTTAAGCAATTGATAATTTTAGATAGATGATAAAGAGGAAATACCAATGGAAATGGGTTTTATGTACTCAATTTTCATTATAAAGTTTTTAATAAAATGTTCCAAGGGAGATATTTTCACTTTATTGAGACTTGATGTATGCTGCATTTCAAATACATAGTTACCTCTTCAGCCTTATCTACACTTATATTAAGAGTTATAAGCTACCGTAGCAGAGGAGAATGGTGGCTAAGCAGATGGAACAATCGGCTACTGACAGGAGGGCCCTGGGATCAAATCCTAAGTGGAGACTTCAGATATCCCTAAAAGAAAATCCTTTAATACCGAGGTGGCCCAGGAAAAGGAACTGGCCTCCTTCCCTGAATGTGTGAATATTACGCGACCATGGCTGTCTGTTTACCCTCACCTATCCCAATAAACTTCTACATCTCTCATATATTGAAAGATTCACATGCCATTTTCTGCTGATGTTTTTTGCCCTTGAGATCACCTGCGTTCCTTCAAAGGTTTGGGTAAGCACATTTCACAGATATTCAACTAATTGGCCGTACTGCTTTTACTCAGCTTTTTTTTACAGCAGAATGCGCAAGCCCAGTGCATGAGAAACAACTCAGCAAAAGCATAAAGTATGAGAAATCTCTCATATACCACATCCATGAGTATAAACTTTTACTCCTGACCTAGGTTTCAATGTTGCTGCATCATCCATGGGCGTACCCAGCGAGGGGTACGCTTCATGCCCCTGTACTCTATGCAACTCTAAATAATATGAACTTCTGATATTATGTGCAGCTTATTTAGATTGTTAATAGTTAGCTTTCACACTGGTTCTTTATTATACTTAATTCCTCCATCAAAAATTCCCAAATCATTATTGAAATTTATTCTCTGCCCTTAGAAGTGGATTTGGTTGACGCTGCTGAGTTAAGCTACCAAGGAAGTATTTCATGAATAATGTAGCTGTACCAATTCATAATATTAAATGATAGAATTCAAATGGAAGACAAGATCTAAACATACTTGATTGTCTGCTTATGTTTGATATGGAGACTTTTCTGTTGCATGGAATAAAAGACTTTCTCAATTATTGAGATTTTCAGCGTAATCAATAACACAGCTTTAAAGTGGTCGCCTCATCATAACATTTGATGGTTGGCTTTGTACGGATGCCCAAAACTTACCACCTAGCCTTATCCAAGAGCTTGCTATTATCCATTTGAGTTCTTTTGTGGTTGTACAACTTCATGGCAAGGTAAGGTTTACGGAAAAATTCTTCAAGCATACAATTTTCATTGCTTTTGCATGCAATTCTTATTCTAACCTCTTCAAGATACAATGGTTAAAGTATAGAAGCAACAATCCTACTTCCTAATAATATTCTATTCCTCCAGTGATAATTTTTCTAGCATCTACAGGACAGAAAGTCTATCAGTAGGTGAAAACAATCCCTCGGGAAATAACCTTTTCCACTGCTATTTGTCTTTGATTATTAAAAATTAACGCATGTACATTGCAAGATTGGTCCCTGAATGCAAATTATGAATTATATTTTCTGTTTTCCCAATGAAACTTAGCTTTCCTTCTAGTCCAGAATTTTTTACTTGATTGGCAGAAAATTATTGTGAACCAGATACTGATGGTATCCATAGCTGACACCTAGGTACTTGCAAATTTATTCAACCAACAGATTTATGATTAGTCGACGACTGGAGGAACAGCTTTCTCTCGAAAATCACAATGAGAACCTTTACAAAACACCATATGAGCATTATCATCTGGGAGCTGATGCGGTTTAGTTGTCTTGTCTTGCTCCTGCCTGACTATAGATCTTCCAAAGTACAGGCCTTCTGACAAAGCAATAGAGGTTCCCAGAATTGTAATGCTCCTTGTATTTTATTCTCACCGTGGAGATACAAGCTCCAAAAATCGCAGATTTTTGCCTTTGTGACAACAGATTCGCTCTAAAAAGGGAATTTTTAAGGCCGGCTATTAGTGTCGTATGTTATGTCAGGAGGTATTCCTGTAAATGGTGTCATTAGAATTTGTTTATGTTTTTGTACACCTTCAGCAGCTTTCAAGGTAGTTGACTGCCCACTGAACCGCACTGGCTTATCATCCATTATTTCAACGGCAGGCTAGTCATAATGATCCCTCCCATAATCCTCTTTTTGCTGGTCACCATGCCAGCCAAAAGCAAACAGAGAATTGTGAAGGAGAGTTAGCTGTCGTTCAACAACAGCAACAGCTCAAGTCAAGTTGGGCAAGTTACAGGGATACCTCCTTATGTGTTATTCTCGCTGTGGTGATACAAGCCTCTAAAATCGTAGATTTTCGCCCCTGAGAGGTCAAATTTTCTCTAAAATGGACATTATTAAAGCCGACTATTAGTGTCGTATGTTATATCAGGAGATGTGCTCGTAAAAGAATTTGTTTACGTTTCTCCTCCCCTTCTGCGGTTTTCGTGGTTGTTGACTACTCATTGAAAACCTGCCTCATCTTCCCTCCTATGAACAGCTGGGAGGTATTCCCAATCACAAACAATTCAAAATACCATTAAAAAAAACTAAATATCAATTCGTCGCAATGGCAACCGTACCAAAAAATCAACCAAAAAATCTAGTTTATTTCCATTGAATATCATGTTTTTCAGACGTTTAAAAGTACAAAATAAAAGCGAAAAAGTTTTAGTCCCATAAGGCTACCATGTTAATTCAAGTCGATATATCTCGAAAACTAATCGACTTTTCAAAGTTTTCAGATTTTTCCTCCCGATGAATTTTTTTACTTTTACATCCAATAAGCTAAATACCAACGCCTATCACCGTTTGGGCTGTGAATTTTGATGAATCAATCAGTGGGTAGTTGAATTGCCGCTCTATATTGATTTCATTTGTAGGTACGCCCTTTAACATACCTTGTTTTATAGTGCATAGCATGCAAACTTTGTACTGTTTTGCTCTCTACACGCTATGCACCATACTTTGCTGTATGTCATTTTTTGAAAGCTAACAATATGCATGAAATTCCAGAGTTTTATTTCTACCCGAGTTGAAAAATTTCACGCACAAACTTTAGTGCAAAACTCATTTTTTGCACGAAACGTGAAAGTTTTTCGCTAGGTGTTTGCTGAAATCATTTAGTAAATTTTATATCAGATTTGTTTCCAGCGACGAGAAGTATTGAACATAAATTTTTAAATTTAATTCGTTCAAAATTTGAATAATAGTCTTGTTTCCAAAATTGCGAAAATAGTTAAATCAGAAAAGTATAGCAAAAAAAATATTGAAAACTTGATGCCGGATTTGATTGAATCAGTCTGCAAAACGTATGTATGTATACTTCTGATTTGATGGTAAAAGTATTAGACTTTTCTCCTTGTAAAGTGGGGCTTGACCTAACTGTGGAACGCTTTAAACCCGTTACATATACAATTAACTTTGTATCCTACTTACATCCAATCAGGGCCGGCCTTAGGGAGGGGCGACCGCCCCGGGCCCCGCGTTTGTGAAAAAAAATTAAAATATATGATAGTTTTGAAAACGCAATTTCAACTATTACTGTATTGTTAAGTCCGTGCTAGACAAAAAAATAATATTATGAAAAAGGAATAATAATGCAGTAATTTTTATTGTGCAATTGCGTTTGTCAGTACAGTACTGTGTCGTGTGAGTGATAACAACGAGTGAGAGAACCTGACATGAGTGAGAGCGGGCGCGGGAATTTTATGAATAAATATAATTATAAATTGTATTTGTATTATACTATTTTGAACTCAACTGCGTGATGGTATCATAACGGCGTAATTACGAAGTCTGAATTTGGGAGGGGAACACATACTTAGCCAGAGAGTGGTAGAGATTCAAAATGCTTGAGTTTGTAGATGGGGTATAGAGTTTAATATTTTAAGTGAAGGGCCCCGCACTGAAGGTTTGCCCCTAGCCCCGCACCTGCTAGGGCCGGCCCTGCATCCAATGGTCACATAGACACATTAATTAAATGCCAACGCAATTCGCTGAATGGTTATTAAAATAATTATAAACACTTTTTTTAGTTTATTTGAATATTATTCAATATAACTATGAGAAATAAAAATAGTTACAAAGGCTAAAGCTGGATAAGATGGTAAAATCTGCACTAGGCTGGATTCTTATTTGGGATTATTCACTCGAAAGTAAATATTTATAAACCCCTTTAGCAAAATTTTTAGATGCCTAGGTGGTCCCACGGTCCTTTTATCGTAAAAAAACGTGTTTTTTTTCGAAAAAAAAAATTTACTGAGTGATCCTTTGCTTTAAAAAATCTGAAAAAAATTGATGAAAATATACTTTTATGACAAAAAACTCTCTGATTTTTTTCATACTTTTTGGGTCAAAATTGAGTTTAGGAAAAATATTTGAATTTTTTAATGAATTTTTAGGTTAAGTAATCTTTGGCATTTTTATATAATTATTTTTGGTGTATTTTTTATCTTTCTTTTGAATGGCCGTGTTAGATTTGCCATTTTCACTCCGGAAAATCCTCAACATTCGAAAAAACCCAATTTTTGGTGTTTTATCCCCATACTTTTTAGCAGATAAACTCTACCGCATGTCAATTTATAACGATTTTTTAGTAATATTTTCGTTTTTTTTTTAAATAGTGGGATCAGGTTTGCAGTCGAGGTAGTTGTCTGCCCACTCTACGGCGCTGGCTTATCATCCCTCCTTTCAACATCAGGCTATTCGTAATGCATCCCTTCCTCATACCCCATTTTCGCTAAGCACCACGCCTGCTAATAGCAAATCGCACATCGCACAGGGAAGGAGGGTGAGTAGTATTCCACCAACAGCAACAACTCAAGTCAAGTAGGGCAACTTACTGGCATACCTTCTTATATGCTATTCTCGCCGTGCGGATAAAAGCCTCAGCTCTCTCATATTGTTACCCCTGGGTCGTCAGATTTGCTCTATAAAGGATATTTTCAAAGGTGGCTATTAGTGTCGTATGCTATGTCTGGAGGTATGCTCGTCAATGGTACCATTAGAATTTATTTACGTTTTTGCGTCGTCTTCTGCAGGTCTTGTTTACCGTCGACTTTAATTGCTGGCTTCTCGTAATGCACCCCTCACATTTTGCCTCCCTTTGCTGGACACCCTGCCAGCCAACGGTAAACACAGCATGGTGAAGTAGGGGGAGTAGTCGCAGGCCAACAGCAACAGCTGAAGTCAAGCTGGGCAACATTCAGCGATATCTCCTTAAACGTTTTTCTCGCCGTGGAGATACAAGCCGCAAGTCTCACCGATTTTTGCCCCTAGGACTCCACGTTCGCTCTAAAGCGGCATCTCCGAAGCATCTGTGTGTGTCGTTAAATATATTAGGAACAGGGGCGCAGCAAGGAAATAAGGCTGGGGGGGTGCAACTAACACGGGTGTGTGTGGGGGTATGGAATACCCACCAGGATAAGCGGTAGTTGCGATATTAAAATTGCGTAATTTTAAAGATAAATGGTTCAAAATGGTGAGTTTTACGGATTTCTGAGGGATATTTTATTCATTCTTACACTTCTCTATTAGTAATATCAATCCAATTAAGTAAAATGGATTAAACTTAAAATTTCTCTGAGCTCTGGGGGGGGTTTATCCCCCAAAACCCCCATCGCTGCGCCACTGATTAGGAGATATTCTCAAAATTGGTATAATTGTCACTGCTGCATGGATTTCTTGCAGCAGTCTTTGTTCCTCTCATTTCAAAATTTAGTGTATTGGTGTAATTGTCGGCAAAATAAATATGTTGCCGCATATTTATTATCATTTTGATGTAAAACAAATGGTAAATTTGAAGCTATTTTCACATTAGTGAATCAATGAAGTATCTGCTTTTTCATGTTTTTGTGTAAGTTTAAATATGTTTATTGCTGCCCTTTCGAAGCAATTCACTCACATATATGTACTCACCTTTTTTTAATGGGTAAAATAAAAAATTCAACCGATATGTTCAGGTTTTACTTTGCGAGAATGAAAGAATAAACATTTAGGTTCGCTAATGTATTTAAAATAGCACCAATTTCCGCTGATATATTTTTTAAAACACCATATGCTTCATGAACCACTATGCATAGGGTGCTATTTTTTAATATATTAGTGAACCTTACAATATTTTCTCCTTTATCTTCCATTAAAAAATCAATTTCCTAAACTTACGTTGCATCATCAAGGTTCGTCATTCGTTTTCACCTTCCGCAGATAAGTTTATTATGTGGCAAATAGTGGCATGAACATACGTTTTCTATGTATATACGTAAACGAAGTATTGGTTTCCCAAAAGTATACCGACTGCCAAATGTGAAAAATATTATTATATATTCGTAGAAACAAGGTGATGTAACCCGTTATAATGTTCTTATTAGTTCAGTCAATTTTATAATTTATTTAACTTGGTGGCTATAAAGTGGTAGTATTATTACATTTCCGCTGTGTTACTGTACATTTCAAAATGGATTGTGTGAGGCCGTCTCCCTTAATATCCTTTGTAACGTAGATTCTTTAATCGCAGTGATCAGCAGATGATATTTGGCCGCCATGTTTTGTAGGGTGTAGGGTTGGTTCGGGTGCCCTACATCAAGTAGGGCCCGTTTAGTTCCAAAAACGGCCATGATGTAGGGCTTGATTTGGCGTATGTAGGGCGAGATCGGTTTATGTAGGGGTTGGTGACGTATCCAGGGTCGGTTGACCCTACAGGGTCGGCTAAGAATACGGCCCACAACAGTCTTCCAATCCTTTAAAAAACCTACTCTGCGCATTGCGATGAAGTTTTTGGAGCCTCGTGGAGCTTGTGAGCTGGCTGCGATTAGACTCTCAAATGGCCAAAAGGTGCATGTTAAAATGCCCATATTTTAATGAGATTAAACGGCGTTTTGAGTGCCCAGAGCATGGGGTTCCCACTCCATGGAAAACGTTATTGCTAGGAAAGAGTTTTGCCTACTGCATGTTCAAATGACACTAGTCCTTTCACAGTAATAGTACGATGTAAACATACCTTAACTCCTCTTTGGGAACTGATACGCACCTAATAACTTATTCTGAGGTTAATAGGTGCCTTTATTTGGGACTAAATGTACCCTCTTCCATCTAATCCGTAAGAGGGCAGTTTCACTTGTTTGATATTAGAAGGGAAGACCCACCAATGCCTTACGGCAGTGGACATTCAAGGTACAAGGTGGATACATATAAATTAAAGCAAATATAAAAAGGCAGCAGTAATATTTATTGGAAACTATTATAGTCTTTCATAAGAATAACATAAATTAGAAAACAAATCAGTGCAGTATAAAATATTTCTTGAATGAAGTTCTTCGTGTACGCCTGCATAAAAAATATTAGAAAGAAAAATAAAGTTATTTAGCTTCATTTAAAAATTTTCAGACATCAAAGGAGAAGAATAGTGTATGAAAATACAAGAGAGCTACGCGAAATGGTAAGGCTTAATGAGTTTCAATCACCATGAGCTATGACGAAATGGCTATAAAGGAGTTTTACACTGTCAAACATAATTTTTTGGGAATATAAAAAAATAAGTTAGATAAGGAAGAAAAATTATTACATTGATACTTTCATACTTTAAAACTTCTATGAGATAGAAGACATAGAAATGCAGCTAAGTAATTTCTTATAAGATAAATTCCCTGAAACGGTTTCAAAGAGTATTTTAATACCAGATCAAAATTAAAGAAAGATTCATATGCCTTTACAAAAATGTACAAAGATAATTCCGCTATCTGAGCACAATATGGGATAGAGATGTGAAAAAATAAAAGATTAAATTTTAAATGCTGCACCTATTTCTTTTCTGCCGGTTACAGTAGATTTACATCAAATATGAAATCCATTTCACTCTCACCCCTACATGCTCATAATCTCCATTATGCTTCATAAGGAATAATATACTTATACTTAAAATGAAGGATATAAACTTAATAAACCTACTGGATAAGATTGATGCCCTTTGTTAGTACTCAAGAAAGTTTTTCGGGAAATAAATTACTGTCTCGAGTCAGTTTCTATCAAGTTTAAGGAATCTATTGTTCACTCTTGAACATTCATTCCACTTCCTCACGCATTTACAAATCAAATTCCATTCAAGAATTTAATAAATGCTTTGCAACTATCCTTATCAGATGCAATATGAAACTTTGTGGCAATATATTTCGTGACATAAATATTTTTAGCCTTAGATGTTTGCTTCCTACATTTCAATAGGATATTATGCAGCTGCAAACGTGAAATTTCATTGGGAGATATTTATACCTAAGTATTTTTCTAAACATAAAACAAAACTTATTATGGGGTGGAATTAAAGAGAAAAATTTAGAAAAATATATACGAAATAAAATGGAGAAGTTGGCGTTCGATTAATGAAATATAAATGAAAACACAGTTCACTTATTATAACTATCCGAAATTACGTGAAGTCAATTCAATTTTTCAATCAAAAGAAAAAAAGATCATTATAAAAAATTATGAGTAAACATTAATTGCTATGCAGACAAAATGGAATATTAACATTACTTCCACAAAAATAGATGTTTTTGCAGTTGGATTATTGACACTCACCACAGAGAAAAAAATCGAAGCATTCAGTTTTCAAGAAAAGCAGCAGAAACACAACAGATAGAACCGTTCGACATCGCACCAGAAGCACAACACATAGAACCGTTCGACATCGCAACAGAAGCACAACCAAATGTGAAAGTGAATTACAAGAGAAAAAAGAGAATATGCTTGCGAAAATATCAGCATAAAACCACTCACGTGTACCTTGTCGGCGGGCTTTTAAATGGGTATGGGATGCCGTGAAGAGGAGGCCACGGATGATGGACGGCTCTTGCCTAGAAATAGAGTTTGTATGTCAATAAAAGAGTACAATTCCCTACTTTAAGCACACGATGTAAGTCCATTCTCCATAGTACTAAATGGAATGCGCCCAAAGAAAGAAGCCTTTCAGTGAACCTCTTACAGTGTCCAGCGATTGCGTAATACGAGTCATTCGTAGCAATATTTATTAATTTTACTTTCTGGTGATTATTTTCTATTACTATTATAACTATTATCCGATATAAAAGTGAATTGGGCCATATCGCATCCACACGCTTGCCGCGTCGCCGTACTCTGCGCTACCGCCGGCAAGAACCGGAGTCGACCGCACGCTCGAAAAAACGATGTAAAAGTCGGGGTTGCAAGTTGGTGCAATATTTTACTTCACAATGTAGAAGCTTCATAGAACGACGTGTTATAAGTAATTTGGCGGAAGTCGGCGGAAGTATCTACTTTTATGTAAAAAATAGGCTGAAAATAGGCTACGGCATTTCGTTATACAGGGTGTTCCATTTATCTTGACCACCCGAAGTAACTTTATGTCCAGGTGCAAATTCAGAAATACGAGGGTGGTTTGATAAGTTCTCGGAATGGAATAGAAAAAATGTTCTTACATCACTGAAACTTATTTTATTTTTCAATAGAGTCTCTTTGTAGATTACTACATTTGGTCGAACGATATTCTAGTGCCTTGATCCCATCTAGAAAATGAGATTTCTCTAGGCCTGCAAAATAGTTGTCAACTCCGGCTATTAGTTCTTCATTTGAAGTAAATCATTTTATCCATCAGGTCCACAGTCAAGAAATTTCAATTTTGTGAAGAGATGAAAGTCTGACGGAGGCACATCAGGTGAATAAAGCGGAAGTGGCAACAATTGATACCATAATTCGTGTTATTTTGCCATGCCGATAGCACATGTGTGCAGGCGCGCATTGTATTGATGAAAGATGACATTCGTCCTTGCTAAGCCTGGCCTTTTTTCGCGTATATTTTGTTGAAATTAGTCCAAGAGGTTAGCAAAGTATTTTCTAGTAATTGTTTGCCTAAAGGGGAGACAATCTATATACAGAATCCCCTTCACATCCCATAACACTGATGCCATGACCTTTCCAGTCGAAAGAATTGTCTTTGCTTTCTTTGGTGGTGGATAATCATCATATTTCCACAGCTTTGGCTGTTTTTTGTCTCTGGGGAATAGTAATGGACCCAAGTTTCATCTTTGGTCACAAATTGGTGCAAAAAAACTTGTTCGTTTTCCCTAAAACGGGTCAAACATTGTTCCGATATGGTCCATTCTCATGCGTTTTTGATCCAGCGTCAAGAGTCGCGGCACTCATTTTACAGATAATTTTTTCATTTCTAATTTTTCCGTTAAAATATCATATACCCTTTTATATGACATCTCGCAGGCAAGAGCTATTTCACCCACTTTCAATCGGCGATCCTCCATTAACATTTTGTGCACTTTTGCCATGATTTCTGGAGTAGTGACACTTCTTGGCCGACCTTTGCGCGCACCATCATCTAAGCTCCCCCAACCAACTTTAAATTCTTTTGTCCTCTTGGCAACAGCTTACTATGAAGGAGCAGTATCTCCTAGTGTATTCTGGAAATCGGCATGAATGTCCTTTGCTTCTATACCTATTTTTACGAAGTACTTAATCACTGCACGAATCTCCATTTTTTCCATCTTTGCAAATCACTATGCGGGAACAACAAAAAATCCACGTCACCGCCACAGTTCTTTTCCACGAGCATTGACATGGCATGTGTTTACAGCGAGCAGTCCTATGAATATCATGATAAAAATTTGTTGCACTAGCTCTGACAACTCGTGCTGGTTCCGAGAACTTTTCACACCACCCTCGTATGTGTCGAACAAATGTTCATTAGCCGTCAGGGGGACATTAATCAGCATGACTGTCTTCCTTGTAGCTTTGTTATTTACAAAGATATGAACAGCGGTATGTCTTTTTTAAATGGAGAAAATGAATTGCCGAATAAAAAATATAGGGTGCCATTTAAAAAAGAAATACCGCTGTTCATATCTTTATAAATAACAAAGCTACAAGGAAGGCAATCATGCTAATTTATGTCCCCCTTACGGCTAATGGACATTTGATTGACACATTTTTGAATTTACATCTGGACAAAAAGTTATTTCGGGTGGTCAAGATAATTGGGACACCCTGTATAGTTATGGTTAATGATGAAACTAAATCTTTAAAACCCTCCAAATAGAAGAAAAAGAAGTTTTAATTAAAATGGTATAACATTTTTGTCAAAAAATCTGTTAATGAAACTGCACAAGAATAAAGTTGCTATTTTCAGAAAAAATCGAGGGTGGTCGTTATTAGATAAATTTGTTCAACTTTGACCTCAAATATATTGTTTACATAATGGCAAGGATAAAAATAATCTGGCAAGTTATGCACAATTTATTTGAAAATATGTATGCGAATTTTCATTTTCCTATGTCAAAAATATCGATTTTGAGGTTTTGGCCACCTTTTTCGATTTTAGCCCACTGTGCGTCGCGTCGATCGTTCTACGAGAATAGCTGGATGAGAAGGCGATGGATCGAAACAAGAGAAAACTGTAGCTCTGTCAATTTTTCAAACTCTATTATTATCGATATAAGATAAAATAAAAGTGTAACACAATTATACGTAATAGGAGAGAATTATAGCCACAAAAAAAAGATGCAAACTTGGTTGTAAATAAACACAAATGCAACCCAAGTGCACGAACAACCATTTCAACAACTCTATGAAGGACAAATTGATCGGCGGCATTTACATTCATCACCTATCATAACATATCATCACAATGCGGGAGGGTTGAGTGTTGGCTCGCGATCCACATTGAATCTCTCGCGGGATATTGTAGCCGTTAGTAATGTTTTTTCGGGTGTTCCCCGCGTACTTATTTGGTTTGTTGCCCGACGTTTCGTGGCCGATGCTGGTCACTTTTTATTGGGGAATAACGATAGTTTTTCCCTCCACGGATAAACTATCGTTAATCCCTAACAAAAAGTGACAAGCGTCGCCCACGAAACATCGGCCAACAAACCGTAAATGAGTAGGCACACCCGAAAAAACATCGCCAACTGCTAGTCATTTATTTCGGACGGATCACAAAACAAGTCGCGTTTTGCCTAATAGAGGGAAAAAAGGCCGAAGGTAAGTGTTCTGGAAGGTCTGAAAGGACTGATTAGCAGCTCTGGCTAGATACATTATTACGATTTTAGTTCACAGGTATCAACCCTTACAATGTGGAGCAAAGTTAACAAATCCACATTTTTATCGCTCTAAACCAAATCTGTGGCCTGAAGGCCGTAGGAATAAAAATAAAATAAAAAAAGATTTTATAGCTCACATGTTATTAAAAAAAACAACATAACGTACGCTTGAAAGCAAGAAATTAGCGTTTCATTAATCGGAGAATAAAGCGTGGCTGCTGATGAGGTTTTTTTAGAAATGAGTGAAGAAGATAGATGAGAATGGACTGGCACGAAATATCAAAATTCGAATTATAATTCAAAACGTTCAAATATATGGGTTTTCTCGCAATGCCAAAATCTTTATTAACACACACGCTTTATTTTCCGAGTAATAAAAACCTTACTTTTTTAAAATTTTCGTTCATTTTATACAGTCTTTGAAATATCGAATTCCATATATTTTCATTTTCTCCATTTCAGTGGTGAACCATGTAAGTAATCGATTAAACTAGGGCCGTAAAAGAAATTTCTGCGAAAACTTGATTAATTACTCTATGTTTTGAGAAAATTTTAAGCTATTTTTCCATATGGAAATTTAGTTTATTAATCAGAGCACCATGGATCACAATTCCATATGTCTCATTATTGAATATTGTGTATTGCCGTCAGAAGCGAGCAAGTATGCAAAATTTCACGCCACTCCGACTTTGGGAGCTGGGATAAAAATCAACGCGGAGGATTCCCGAAGGAAGCATCAACACAATGCGGAGGAAAGCTGTGACTCATGAAGGTTAAAATCAATTTAAAAAATCCATTAAACGAACAAACAGACGAAGCAAGTTAAGTAAAAGCGCGTAAAAATCGACGAAGAAACAGTATCAGAGGGTTTTTGTTTCAGTTACAGGTATTCAACAGAGCCACAAATAAACGATACATTTCTGAGGAAGGGTTTGGAAAACGAGAGTTAATTCGCGTCGCATTAACTCTCGCGTCGCGTCAAACTTTTCGGATCGAAACTTAATCATGAGCATCGGAGTTTCGATTAATTGAGTTTCATTCCCGGCAGTAAAGTTTCATCCCGGGTCGAAACTAAATTCCTTGGTGTTTTTAATTTCGTGCTGGAACGAAACTTAACTTAGGCCTCGTATTTTCGTTTCCCTCCGGGTCGAAAAAAAACATTTTCGTTTCGTTTCACTTGCCATCCCTGCCGATGGGTCATGAACATAATACGAAGAGATTCATTAAAAATTATTTCATTGCTAAATGTAGAGCACACATGTGGTATCCTTTCGACATAATCGCCACGGCGATTACGGAATTAGTCGTGCCTTCGGAAAAGCTTTACTACGCCTTGCTCATAGGATGTTGCCGCCAATGACTTCCTATGAATTTTGCCTTTGCGCTGAGGCTCATTGCCCGTTTGAAAACGCTTCCCTCCTGGCCACTTCTTCATTTCAGCGTAAAGATGGAAGCCTCACGGCACTATGTCAACAATGCACAGCGGGGGATCGAAAATGTACCATTGAAATTGCTCAAGGAGCAGTTGAGCTGCATCGGCGCTGAGGCTTTGTCATGGATCATAACACTACCAGAAGTAGCATGTCTCTTCTTTTGTTTTGAATGGGGACTGACCTAATGTTTCACACTTTTTCACTTTCTCGCCACAGTGAATTTAAATTCTCTTTTATTGGCATTAAGGCCAGGCGTGTCAATTCTGAAGCCATCCGGTAAGTTTTCTGGCTGTCCCTCTCTTCAGTGCACATTTGGCGGGAGAATTAATTGAGGCAGTGTAGTAAATGAGATTGCCACTAACCTAAAACTAATAACTGACGGTCAGAAATGACTTGAGGGTGTGGTACCGAGGACGCTCAATAGAGTGGTTTCCTATTTTTTTTTCCTAAATCGAAAGATTATTACTCCTGGAGTACGTATTTCACGCTTTTAAATTTTTAAATGACGATATCTATTTTTCACGATTCAATGAAAAGTGAAAATTTTCAAGCGCGCGAAAACGCCACGGCTAAGTATGAATGCTGGGAAAAGCCCGTTTGACGTCATTCTGGTTCCAGCTACCGCCGTGAGAGGCCACCTTGATGCAAGGCTTTGAGCGCCGCTACAATGCAGGCTGCTATCAGGTAGCGCTTGGCTTAAATAAGGATTATTAATACCCTATCAAACGAAGGAAACTTTCCAACCTTAGGCAATTTTTTAGGTGATTATTAAGAAATCTTTCTCTGACCTCTGCGCTTCATGCATGCATTGGTAATCTCAGACGATGTAAAACTCCTATCTACTCGTATATCATCTAGGCCCCTGTAACGTCACGTGGAGTGTTATCGCATAGCCACCAATCTGGCCTTTTTCAAATGAGGTTAAAATTGGCCATTAACGATTCGTCTAAACTAGGATTTCTAGAACCAAATAATTTTTATATCATGAATAGACTAATGGTGGGTATTGGGTAACAAATCGCAATCAATGACTTCCGTTTTCTTTGATGAAGGTAACTACCCTATTGCCCTACCTGCGCACTACCCGCCTGTCGCTTGTATGGTGCTTTTGATGATAAATCGGAAGTCGAAAAAAACCACCCTCGCATATTAAGTTTGTAGCGTTTCAGTCTGTCTGCATTTTGCGCAATCAAAGGCCAAAGGGGTTTTATTTCAGCCACGGGTATCCATCGGGTTATCAAGGCCAAGTAGAAAAGCAGGGATGAGGAAATTTTTACCATTCCTAAAAGGAAAGAAACGCGCCCAAGATAAGATGAGAGGGAAATTGCCTTGCGAACATTTGGTTTCCAGCACTAAATCAATGCAACGACCTTCAAGATTATTAGGCAGAGCAACGGCCGCGGTCGCGAGTTGAAATGAGAGCGGCACCAGGTTCTCTCCCTTGCCGTTAATTTACGGACCGACGCCGTAATCGCGGCGCGTAATATATATGTCCACACGCATGAATGGCCGCCTTCCCCCTGAACCAATTCCTTTCCATTTGGTGGTCCTTAACCTTCTTCGAGACTCCCTCGCAAAAGTCAGTCGCGAGCTGGATACAACCGGGCTTGAGGCATCCCGTGAAGTCAGCCGATGCAACAGAAAGAAGAGTGTGCCAAGGCGTCCTCAGCAGGCAAAGGAGAAAACAAGAACACGAGATCCTACGGAAGAAAAGAACTGGGTCTTGCAAGCTGTTTTCGCCGTGCCCACTCTGAGGATTTCAATCCGGTGATTGAGAAAGAGGAAGAAAAAAGGGACGAGGTAGGTACATAGAGTCCCTAAATAAGTTGCTTCACATAAATCGAAAAAGGTGGGGCGCATGTACCACAATAAAACCTAATTTATACTTAACATCAAATAGAATGTGATTGCGCCCAACATTCTTCGTTGTATTATAAGAAGCAATTTATGCAAAGACTCTGTCAGGCACATAGAAATTCATTAAATAGTTTTAGTTTCCGAAAAAAAATTTTGGCCGTCACATCTTATTGAGTAAGAATAACCTTTATATAAATTTCTCTGTAAATATCTTTTAATCATATTTTATTGGGAATCGCTACTACATCTAATGATAATTACTGAACTTTGGAAATTTCTACTATTCTTGCATCGCATGAGATTTATTACAATTACATTATACAATTTTCTTTTTCCAACATTTGGCAAAAATATTTCAATGTTCACACTTATATTAATATTGGGTGTAAACAACAGTTTGATTCATGAATACCTAGGCATTAAATAAAAAATTTTCATCATTTCATAATCATGCATAAAAATTGGTATCGATTTCAAATGCAAATCCATATTTTTAGGACGAGTAAACGTTTCCCTAGTGTACAGCAAACTTTTTCCGTATTTGAGCACAAGACTTGGCTAAATATTTAAGTTTGTCAGGGACCAGTGTTAATATATGAAATAATAAAATACACCAAAAAATAGGAAGGAAAGAGATCTCCATGATGGAGTACTTTTTATTGCTAAAATATTCAAGAAAAGATTATTTTTAAGAAAAAATAGAAGAATGTATTTCCTTCCCTAAATGAAAATCATATTAAAACCAGCATTTCAACCATATGCTCGGCAATAATCCTACAGCACTTGCTTCAATCCTAACACATGAATGGAAATGAGTAATGTGTCCGATCTATTATACGTGCTGCCTGACATTATAAAGTTTTTCGTGAGACCGTATGATTTTTTACTTAAATAGCAATAAGGAAGTTTTAAATTTCAAAACGAAAGAAAATATTTTAATGTCACATATAGTAACATATATTGAGTCCAAGTAACCCAGTGGATTGAGCGTTCGGTATGAAGGGTCCCGGCTTCTAAAACCGGACGAAGCGTTTGGACACCTTCATTCAAAATTCCACGAAATCCGTAGTGGCCCATTCACAGGAATTGTTCCTCATAGCCTAGATTAGCCTAATCACACGCTAATGGCTTAGCCTGTGGTGAGCTCTACTCTCACTTAACTAAAATTAATCTCCTGGTTGAATTAATGAATGAGAAAGAGTGTGTAATACATTAAAAATAAGGACCGGTTTTATAATGTCAAGTTAATGCTAATCATAAGATGATGCAGCCTTTAATTTTACCTGGAGGTGGTTGATAGTTCTGGTTAGCTTCTGAATATGATCAGAACAATGTTAATCAGAACTTCGGAAAAAGACTAGCGGATAGGAAATAGAAATGGAGAGCTGCGTCAAACCAATCTTAGGATTGTTGGCTAATGATGATGAATCAGAACTTAAAGCCAGCAAGAGGTGAGGTTGAATGCTGCATCGTATTAAGATTAGGAGTAAACAGATATCATAAAATCGGCTTGTATTAATGCAATAAGAATAAGTTATAATAATTATAATTCTAAATATTAATAAATTCTTAACATATAATACTATATTAATAATTCCTTTTTCGTTTTACTTTTTAGGTCCCGAGTGCAGTAAGTTAAAGCTAACCGCTGATTTCTCCAAGGGGAGAATGCTTTCATAACGGAGTAACATCCTCCGAATCCGCAACCATGGAGACGGTCGCAGCTGAGAGTACGGTGACCACTCCGTGGGCAACGTCCTACGGAACGGATGGTATGGTCATCTCGAAGGAAGGTCTGGCACCCAAGGTTCACGTGCTATCCGTGCTCGACCACACGCTCTTCACCGGGATGTTGGTCATTTCAGCCGTCATAGGCATCTACTTCGCATTCTTCGCAAAGCAGAAACAAAACACGACCTCCGAGTACCTGATGGGCGGCAAGAACATGGGGATAATACCCGTGTCCCTATCACTGATATCAAGGTAAGGAGATGGAAACAGGTATTAAACCAGAAACGATTCATTCATTCATACTTTCGAGTTTCTTTTTCTCTCTTGAACTCAATTTATTACGTAAATTAGTGCCTTGGAGACAAGGTCTTTACGATGTCCTAGATAATTTTTTAGTTGACTCACATAAGAGAAACTTCAAGTTTTCTCATTGCCAGTATTTTAAAATCATTTAGTCACTTTTTTTTTAATACACAGCAAACTAGTATCACAATGGATCCAGTCAAATTGCTACACATGGTACGATACGAAAAAAAATTTCGTTGTTTTTTTAGGAAACATTGTCAATAATGTGCGAGTAACTGGCAGGTAACAGCTAAAATTAATCATAATAATCAGGATTATAATATAATCTTTTTTTATAAGTATAAGCATTTTTTATAAGTATTTAACGTTTTGCACTTCCCTTAACGGTGATTAGCGTCCCGGAGTACTTTTGCGTACTGGAGCGTTGGTCTTTAAGATTTAAATGCAAAATATTTGGCCAACGTTTCGCAATATTTTTATGCCTTTCATCAGGGCTTGTTAAATGAATTTTATTTGCTTATTTGCTTTGCTTATTAAAACTGTGAATTTAAATTGAATTAATTAAAATAAATTGAATTCAAATAGTTCATCATTTAAAAAAAATCATATTCATTGCAAAAAGCCCCGATGAAGGTATAAAAATATGGCGAAACGTAGAACAAAATTTTGCATTTAATTCGTCAAAACCTACACTCTAAGACAGAAATCAACGTATTCGCAATATTGCAATCTTAAGTTTGGTATACTGCAGCCCTCCATCGCTGCCTTTCTCAAGATAGTTTACTGCTGTGCTACCTTGGTTTTCTGCTGTTCTTTAATCTTGTGTCCTCCTCTCTCTTCACCAAATTCTTTTCTCTCAGCTTTCTGAGGTGACTTTTCCATCTAATTTTCCCTCTGTGATGTTTCTCACCTAATGAAAACACAATTCACTATTTTGTTTTAATAAAATACAAAGGAAAGCTGAATGATTAGTCAAAAACAACTTTGGGTGTACAGAAAGCGAACGTAAAGTGAATTAGGCTAGTAACCGCTAGAGACTCGGAGGCTGAGCGCTAGGATTAGATTGCTTTACCAGTTAAGAATAGATGTCTTTAAGAGCGATAGGAAGAACGTCATATTAGAACGCCCAATATCTCAAGGCCCAAAAGAAATGTTAAATTAAGAGAGATATTTTGCTGAATGGATAGGTATGGTCATTCGTTTTTTCCACAAAAATAAAGGAATTTAATAAATACTTGGCGTAGTTTTGTTAGAGCATATCCTTATTATTTTTAAATGTCCTAACACCCCCTGCCATACGCCTAATGATGCAGATTGTGGGGTTGTACATTGATGAAAATGTAATTTAGGTCATATGTCCAATGGCAAGCATGGATGAAGGCCATCATTATTGACCCAGCCCGATATTCCCATGCCCAAGTGACGTGGCCAGGGTAAATACTTAGTGATAAGGGTACTGATTACGACATACCTATTCAATTATGAATTTACCTTGAGCCTGTCTGAATACCCTAAGTGAAGGCTTCCCTTCCCTTCCCTTCATATTACATGCTTCTGTTCAAGAACTCTTATAGAAATCATGAAGTTTTAACTTCCTTTAGAGAAAGCGCTAAGTCGGTAGTTAAACTCTGGCAAAGAAGTACTTCAGTACTTAGGTAAATGAGATATTTTTGCAGTCATAATGACATTCTTTTAATAACTTTTGGGTAGATGTGGAGGGGAAAGAATTGCAAATGTTCTTTTTTTGTTTTTAAACTTCGATGTCGTGCAATCATTGACCACAATATGAAACATATCTTGTCATGAAATCAAATATTGATCCATTAAATCTATTTCCGAATGAAATTCAATGTTACTCATGTGGAAATAAAGCTATATGGATTATGCGAATGCTTGTTTCGTGGTTTTTCAATAACGTGTTCTCAGCCACTAGAGGAGTCCTCTCACCACCATCTGTTTAGTGTGTGCTTCCAGATATTCCCTCCCTGAAACCGCTGGACAAGGGATAATCCTCTCCCGCCCATAATATTGGAAGGCCACCGCGTTGTTGCCTGGGGATCACAGTTCTAGCGAACACTCATCGCTGCCATATGGCGCTCAGTACTGGCAGCCACTCACCGCACAGTGGGTGAAAATCGAAAAAAACCGGCTACAGCCTCTATTTATTGGTGAATGATCCCAAGTTTTAACGCAGGATGCATTTTAAACATACCACGATTATTAGGTACAGTGATCTAGAGAATAGGACGAGAATTGAAGGCAATAGGAGCTAAAAATAAAATAGGTAAGCTGGTCCTTTGCACATCAGGGACGGGATATAATTTTCTAGCCACTTAATTAGTTTAAAAATACAATTTCGTACATTAATAATGCGGGGAAACCGAGAAAAAAGAAATATACTTCGAGGTAATTGCAAACTCTTATTTGGTCTTTAAAATGAATTTCTACTCGGTACAACGTCCTAGTAAATAAAAATATGGTCGTATTAAGGTTTGAATGTTTTACCATTTCAAAATAAATTTTTGCCTTTAGATTTCCTTCTACGAATCAAAATCCTTTCAGTACAGATACAGTTTCTCGTAACATTAAATCTTTCGTACGCTAATCAGCACCATTTCACCACGCTTACTCTTCGCAATTTAGGATAAATCCTTATGCAGACGCAAAAACCAACCAATGTATGTACATTTCTGGTGACTGCTAATAGCTTGAGTAGCGCAAATATCCAGTGAATAGGGAAATTATAAATAGTAATTGACTATCCATAACCAAGTAATTATCATCATATATATAATTGCAGAAATTTCTTTTTCTGTCATTCCGTATATACTCCGTTAGTACTGCACCCACAATGATCAATGAGGTATTATTTTAAACGTTGAATAACCGGCTTTTGACGAAAAATACAATATTAATATAAAATTTCACTGATTGTTCATTAATTTCACTTAAAGGTTTCGATTTTTCCCTGTCGACTGCTCGCTCGAGGCATGTCGACTCCACACATTTTTAAAAATCTAAACTCCAAAAAACCGACCATGCCTTTCCAAATGACAAGAAAACAATTTCCAATCAAAGTGGCCATTACAATCACAATAAATAAAGCACACGGTCAGACTCTTCAGAGAGCCGGATTGTACTCGCTACAACCCGTTTTTTCACTTGGGCAGTGGTATGTAGCATTTTCTAGAGTTCTCACTTTTAGTGATATTTATGTTTGTGTCAAAGAGACTCATTACTAAAAAGTTACCGAAGACATTTTTACTTCTAATATTGTCATAGAATAAAATAAAATAACTTTGTTTTATTCCACACTTTATTTTTTTATTCCACATTTTATCCACACCCGGGTTTCAGCATCTGATGCTATCATCAGGATAGCATTCGATGCTGAAACCCGGGTCGTGCTATTTAAGATAAAGTGTGGAATAAAACGAAGTTATTTTATTATACTCCATAATGAAGCAAAGTAACCTGAGACCGTGTCTAATATTCTAATATTGTCTTTAAAGAAGTGTTTTGAATTGCTTGCCATTATTCAATAACAGACGTCATGATTGTTTCCACTGGTACCGTACTCTTTTGCCTGTATTGCACTCATTTTTTTGTATATTTTTGTAAGAAAACAAGAGGGGAAGAGTGTTACACCACGGAACACATTTTCAACCTTTTTTTTATATAACTCACAATATATTTACTGAAGATTCAGTTTAATAGCAGCAATTCAATCCATCAGAATTACTTCACATAAGTTTTCAGTTTTATACTTGTACCTATGCTATTACTGGATCTAATTAGAGCTTCTAAAAGTGTTTGCAATTATTCCTAGGTACATATGCTCATTTACCTCGGAACACTACCTATTGTACCAAGGAACACAAGTTAGATTGGAGGGAACAGCAACGAAATCGTGAATGAAATCAATTTGTATTGTTTATTAAATTTGAAAGTAAATTAAAATGCTACATAAAGACAATTCATGTATTGGGTTAAAAGTAAATTTTAAAATATAATTCCTTTCAATAACAAGAATAGATATCTTCCGTTGAAGGGGCCGATTACTATCATATGGTGTCATAAAGTCGTCGACTGTGAATACACCACGATCCAGAGAGAAAATTCCAGGAGTCTTAAAACCACTTATAATGTATTCGATTGTATATTTAACAGTTATCTCTTATGAAAACATGTTCCAAGGTACAGCATGTACTTGTGTCCCTTGGTACAAGAGGTAGCCATTTTGAATTCCGACTGATTTTTCAGGTTAATATTGCATCTAAAATACCAAATAAGTAGCTAATACTACTCACCATTATATGTCGATTTCACCTGTGCTGCGATAACCACTGCTGGTGTGATAGAATTTCGGTAAAACACTAACAACTCATATGCACAAAAACACATATGCAACTAAAAATATTTACTTTTCAGCGTCAAAAACTTCAAAATAGGCTCTCATTTGCAAATATAACCCAAATGAACTCAAATTGACCTATGCTTCTCTCTAGCGCATCTTTCACGTAATAGCTTACTTTAAAGCCCCTAGGTCGAAGCACTTGCCGATAGTTCCTAGTGCTCCTAGGTACACTATGCCCTAGGTACACCACACTCCCCTACAAAGAAATTATGCGAAACATCCACAGAGAAAAAGTCATTTGCCTTGAACGGGATTCGATTCCGGATCCCCCAATTTCCGATCAAGTGCTTTAGCCAGTTAAGCTACCGAAGCATCATTCCTTTCTATGGATATTTGTGGACACTACCGAACTAATTGGTATGAACTGCTGAGCATGTGATGCCAAAAGCAGTCCAGCATTTGTGCATTGCGGGTGACTCCCATAAAGCTATAACCGTGGCTAGTCCCGGTATACTTAAACTATAAAGAAATTACTTTTTGATACACCTTCTTCTCTATTTTATACCCATTTATACCGCCTCCTCAGCATACCTATTCTTTCATGGCGTAAAAGTGCGAAATTTCCGCACGGGTTACCTAGTACTACCATAATAGTAGTTATCTTTCAATGACCATGATAAAATTCACAAAAACTATGATTTTCATGATTTTATGGCAACCCTTTCAAAGGTTTTAGAGGATGCATGTTTGAGAACTGAGCTTTAAACTGTCTATAACACTGGACGGCATGAAAATCGGTCCTGAAACCATTCCTGCTGATTCTTACGTAAAATAAACTCCTGAATCTGAATATGAACTCCGCTTTTCCCCATCACCCACCATTTTTTAGGGAGCCCCCCCCTCCAATTTCAATGACCTTTTGGTCATTTTCAGGGATTAAAGGGATTATTTTAGCATTTAAATTTATCCTAAGGTATTAGAGAGGAGAAAAATTATAAGACATTAATTGTGAACATTTAAGGTCAGGAGTTAAATTTGGGGAAGGTTAGTCACCTTAAATTGTTTAAAATAGATTACTATTATCGATTATGCCGTTTTTATCATAATTTTTCACGTATTTGTCTTTAAATGGGCTGATTTTACTTTTGCTGATGAAAATTTTATTCATGAATGAAATTTAATGAAAAAAGGGGAAACTTTATAGCAATAAGGATCAGTGTGATTTTTAATAAGACTTCATACAATATCTAGTAAAACAAATCCCCATAGTAATGAAATATTATCTACCGGCAGCTTCATTTCAGGTATCACCCTCTTAGGTGTTCCGGCTGAGGTGTACGTGTATGGAACTCAATTTGCTACTATGCTGCTCGGTATAGTAGGAGCCACCTTAGGCTGCGGCTTATTTTTCATGCCTGTATTCTACGGACTCCAGCTCACAACCTCATATGAGGTAACAACTCTCTATGATTCTTTCAATTTTGCGGTGAATTTGGTATAAGATTAAGTAATATATAATGGGACACATTAATTTACGTTTAAATATATACTCTTATTTACAGTATCTTGAAGTGAGGTTCAACAGAAAAGTTCGGATCCTTGGTTCATTTCTATTCCTCATGAACAACGTAAGTAAATTCTTTCTAGTTTGTAAAATATAGTGTATTACGGTTTCAGAGGTATTCAGAATACAGCAGAGCGCAGTATTTCTTGACTATATTTTTATCTCATGCATGCATGCAGCTTGAGTAATTCCCTTTCCAACTCATTACTGAAATACTATTACCAGAATAATCGTATTTTTTGTAGAAAATTCATACCACTGATTTTTTTATTGGCCTTTGGAATTAACCCCAATCCAATAATGCCAATAACATCCCAAATATTGATATCGTAAAGTTTGCAAATTCCAAATTTCAACCTCTGTCAATATAATCTGAAGCAGATTGAGGACATTAAAGCGATTCAGCGTATTGGTAAACCCTCACTTAGCCACCTGCAAGTTCACGCTAAGTGAAAAATATTCACGAATGGAAAAATCAATTGACATAGTCTTGAAGGGTTGTATGCCATTAAAAATTCTTCCACTCTACTTTGTAAAAGGCAGGATAAGGAGCCTTGGGGATTCACGTCTTTTCGCAATAATTTGGCCCGTATCCACGATCAGTAATCTACTAGATCATAGCCGCTCATCAAGAAATAAGGAAGGAGACACTTACCCTGAAGGATACTGTTCAAGAAACTCTGGAGTCTCTATGATTCAGCTGCATTATGCAAGCCTTCTCTCTATCCATTATTTTTCCACAAATGGTAGTTCTTCAAACTCTAACCTCCCCTTAATACACACAAGGCACAGCTGAGTAAACCACATGTGACGAATTTCAATACGACAAAGGTTTAAATTTCAACCTTTTGTAATTTCATTTCTATCCATAAAGAACAGGGAAATGATGTCTGATACTTTCATAGTTTCTATTGTGCATAACGAGGTATATTCATCAAAAAATAATTTCCTCAATTTTTATTAGATATTTCATGACATTTATCACTGTTTAAGAATCATTAACTCCATAATAAAATAGCCATTAATTCAAAAATATTCGTTCATGATGCTTTGATGAGTAAATAACTTTAGCTGGTATTATAATACATATTTTGATGCTCATTTGGAGCCTCTTGGATGCATAAATTACCAAATTTTTTATACATTTTATGGCAATGACCAAAAAAATGTAAGTATTAATGTACTTAGCCATAAAAATAACAATTCATAGTATCCACGAAGTAAGACAACTATTACTTCCTAGCTTAAAACTTCAAGCTTCAAGCAAGATTTCAAAGAAAGGATAGCCAGGAAAGAAAGGAAAGACAATTACCAATGTTACGATTCGTAACCCTTCAATTCAATAATTTCTCAATGACTACAAATACCATTTACATACGTTAAGTAAATATCTTCTTGTGATAAAAAACCTAATCATGTCTAATCTTTAAATTAAGTAACATCGTTAAATTTTATTGCAGCTCCTGTATATACCCATCGTAATGTATGTTCCAGCACTCGCTTTGAATCAAGGTTAGTGGTAAAAATAATGATACTTAGTTTGAGGGACAGAAAATTCAGCTTTAAGCACATTATACATTTAATAGCAACTTCTGCTAAAAATATATTTTCAAAATTGGATTATGTTTTCCGAAATACGAGTGTTCATAGCAATAATTTTCTTCTCTATTTTACATGAGTAGTAACTGGAGTCAATCTGCATCTCATAACACCACTTGTCAGCTTGGTCTGCATTTTCTACACTAGCCTGGTGAGTGATTACATCTCCCACATTTTTTATTCAATTGTAGATCACAGATAAGGCTGAGAAAATAGATTATTTAAGACAATTCTAAAAATGATAAACTCCGTGCCGTAATATTTACGCCGCAAAGAGCCAGAAGAACCCATTGTAAGTCATACGCAACCACCATCAGCATGTACTATGTCTAATCTTTGAATGGTTGCGATTTTAGCCAAAGAAAAGGAATTTCCAGCCAACTACAACGGGATGCAATATGCAGCGGGCTTCCGCAATAACGACTTGAATTGGGTATTGATTCAATTGACCGCAGTGATGGGTCATTGTGCTATGAAATAGATCTTCAAACTTCGATCAATTTTCTGCAGATATATTTGTTTAAAAAAGTCTACGACGCATTATAAAAGCTTAAGTTTGATATGTGCTGATGAATTCAATCCAAAATTTTAACCTGTCTGAATCATTCCCTCTATTAATTCGAGGTGCAATCTTTTGACTCCCAAGTTATTTTGGTTTTAAGCGAATGTTAGCGATTAAAGAAAAATCCGAATGCAAATACAACTCAATTTAGATGCAACTGAAGTGCGAAATGCTGTTCAGAGGGTCTGTAAATTTTTATCATTCATTAACCACAAGTCTGTCCTGTCAACTTTTTGCACTATTCAGTCATAAGGGATGCAAAACCTTCAGGGATATTCACCAATTTCTCTTGTTTTCAGGGTGGTCTTAAGGCTGTTGTTTGGACTGATGCCTTGCAAACAGCTATGATGTTCTTATCGACGGGTACTGTGGTCGTTTTGGGAACACACGCCGTCGGAGGCCTATCCACCGTGTGGAAGAGGAGCGAAGATAGCGGGAGAATAGAGTTTTTTAAGTGAGAAAGGTTTTATAAAAAGACAAATTAAATGAAATAGTAATTACATCCTAGGATTGACGTACAGCAGCCCTCCATTTTTATTCATCAAATTTATATCAAAATCAAATACATATATTTCCCTGTGACTCATTTTTCCTAAATCTTTATTTACCCAAAGTTTTTGTTTATTGTTTTGTTCACGGGACTGGGAGACCACCCGGCTGGAAGCCCGAATAGCCTTTTTCGAATATATTCGCCGGGAAAACATCAGATTTTACTTCACTCAATGATGTTTACCGCCTGATTTCTGTATATCATGGGAGTGAGAGAGAGTCAATGTGTTCCATTCTATTCATATTTGGCCCGTTTTTGAGAGTACCGCAGATTAATAAACTCTTAATTACATAAAAATATCGTCATTAATTACACATTACGAATTGAAATAGCTTAAAATGACGTGATTGTGACGTAATGAAGAGTCTTCATACGCAGTGAAGATGACGCCTTGGCATTTAGGAAGCGGACTTGGAATATTTTGGTTCCTACTCTGTTTTAGCTAATCTTGGTTTTCACTCTATCTGTCCATTTTATTTCCAGTATCCTCTTTCCGTGCGAGGCATCGATTATTTTTCTGATCGTATCTTCATATGGTAACGTCAATTCATCACAATAAAGAACCATTTTAAATCCAACTCTCTCCTATTGCTTTCAAATTTGCTATAACTGGAGGCCCTCGTAAATGTTGAAAAAATTACACACACCTCTAATTTTCGCTCGCGATATTTTCAGAGGATGTAGCTACACGAGATATAAATTTTTCAAAAGAATATCTAAGCGGGGTATTTTTATATTTTCAAACTCACCCATTGATTCCAACCGAAGGTTGGTTTGGTGGGGACCAAATTAAAAAATTTTGAAAGTCAACGGCGTCTGGTTTCAAAATTCATAGAAAAAGGTCGCGTTGAATAAAATTTTATGTAAAAGCCTTATAATTACGTCAAAAGGATTTAAAAAAGCCCCATTATTTGAATTCCGTATCAAGTCATAGTACCTACTCGAGGAAGTGATGAATAAAGCAAATATCATACAAGGCATAAAGGGTTTGACGCATATAATTTCAGCCGATGAATAAATCCTATGGTTATGTAAAAATTCAGCCATATCAAGATCCCAAAACTTACGCTACACAAACAATTCCTTTGAACCATCACTTACTGTCACAGAACTCGAGTGATTGTTTTATAGTTATTTTAAATGCCTAATCGGCTTTTACCAAGAATAGAGTACATATACAAGTCACTCACGCCTGACACACTTCCGACAGTGAATAATGAATTATCTTTTAAGATGGAGAATGAGGTTTCACTGTTACTAATGACCTCTGCTATGCTTGATCTCGATACGACCGACGCAGCATGGATCCAGACCCAACAATCCGGCACACTTTCTGGAACACATCTTTTGGTGTAGTATTCAACTGGATGGCGAACATCTCCGTAAACCAAGGAATGGTCCAGCGTTTCCTCGCGATGCACACGCTCAAGAGAGCACATATGTAAGTCAATGGCCTCAGCAAATCTCTTTGTATATATTATTTGCAATCTCTTCTTTTCTTTGGATTTATTTCCTTTTTAATGTCTGGATCAAAAGCATTTGAGCATAATTTCAGGAGGAAATATAGTGTAGTAAGCAAAGCATTGACAATCATCGCTTCAAAAATAATTCAAAAAGAATTTGGAAGCAGGTTGGGTTTGTTCGCTGGTTCCTGCACTGATTTTTCATTGTTGCCGATGCCTTCAGTACTGATGGTTCTACCTGGACGGTTGGTACTTGTCGGGTGTTGGTTATGGATGACTGCTCTGAGGGTCTGCCCTTTCTTCCTACTAGCTCCTGTTAGTTGTGGTATTCTTTTTGAATCACCCTGTATTATATCACCTACCGAGTGAAGTCAAGAGGTACAGTAATACTGTTATGGACTTCAATTATTAACCGTTTACAGTCCAACGTTCCCACTTGGGAATATATTTATAAAAAATCATGAAAATTATATTTCTTACCTGTGATTACTTTTATAGCTTTTGCTATGTTAATAAAATATCTAAGTATTTTTTAAAGTCAATCGCATGATTTGCGTAAACATTGGTCGTTAATTATGCCCTTTCAAAATTGGTTATTTTCATCACCCCTATAGTGAGTATGCGGTTTATTCCATATTTTCCCACACATTCGCTCTCCAGTGACAAATGCTCATTAATTCAAAAGATCGATAGTCAAAGTTATTGTCAAACTTAGGTTTTTGGTCAATTGTATATTTATTATTCGAGCAATAGCAAAATTTTGTGGCGTTTTCCCATTTGGGAACATGCTTGAGAACGCATTTAAATTTTTTTGTTCTTTTTTTCTTTCATAACATCTCTTAATTAGTTGTAAAATAAATAGGGCATGCGAAAAAAATTAAAAAATCAGTTGGTGACCTAGTTTGGTCTTTAAAGGGTTAAACGGTGGATAGATTGGAATCACATGATAGTGGCGGAAGAAGCAGAGGCGCAGCTAGGAGTTAGGCTGGGGGGTGGGGTTTAGGTGCAACTAATACCGGGGTGTGTGGGGGTATGGAATACCCACTAGGATAAGTGCGAGATCAATAAATTGCGGAATTTTAAGATAAATGGTTCAATATGGTGAGTTTTACGAGTTTCTTAGGGATATTTTATTAATCCTTATACTATTCTATTAGTAAGCTCAATCTAATTAAGTGAAATGGGTCAAACTTAAAAATTTCTCTGAGCTTTGGGAGGGGGGGTTTATCCCCCTAAACCACCTTCACTGCGCCACTGGGAAGAAGAGTCTATAACCTAGAATTATCCGACTGAAGTATGGAGCATCGCAAACATAAATATCCAGCGTATATATGGTATAAAATATTTTTTAATAAAAAAGAGACTTATTAACAATTTTATTCACTCATCCTTAACTGATATTTTAAACAAGTACGGTATTTTCAATAGGAAAATTTTTCTTTCTCACGACATTTTGTAACTATCCTTTTTGAATGAATTATTCTAATAATGAGACACATATAGCCTCAATTTACGCATATTTCCTCATTCTGAAATCATTTAGTTTAATTATTGCTCAGTACAGCGTTAGAAGTAATTACTGCGAAATGAAATCAAATCTTTGGGATAGCAAAATGGAAATTAATTCATGTACTTAAAGTAACTTCAATGGTATCAGATTCAGAATGAATAAAGCGATAAGAGTGAAATTTTTACATAAAGGTATTATTTGTTCATTGTTTCAGCTTGCTTGTCATATTCACCTTCGGAGGCATGCTTATCACCGGATTGAGTTGTTACTGTGGTCTGCTGATCTACGCAACTTACTACGACTGTGACCGTCTATCAGCAAAGGTGAGAAGTTTGGATACCCAAACAATACAAGTAAAAACAGCCTGTGTACAATGGACTTACCTGTATGTCAGGATGCATGCCTTCACTGTTCTAATCCAACACTCATCTGAGAGCAGAAAGGAAATTCCTTGATAACATTATTATAAAAATTATTCTCAATAGATAAACTGACGCAGACCTTGTTTCTCCTTTTTGGTTTTTTGCGTGAATTCGGCGCTAAATTTGTATCATTCGAATTACAGAGGTCGGAGAAAAATTCAGTCGTGAAATTTTAACCCTAGTTTTAAGCTGATGTCAGTATGAACCAAAATTACCAAAGATTTTTTATTCGAAAACGCATAATTCTTAAATAACTGAAACTTTGAGTCAAGCGCTCCGATTGGCCGCGAGTTTTCCCCGTTGCCAGATGCTCTGGACAATATTTTGCCTACTGCAGATCACGATGTATCCAAGGGAAATGAAATGATGATGAAAATAATTTTTATCCCTCCAATGTAATGCTAGGAGATAGCACATAAAAGCTGTGATTAAAAATGTCGCTTCTTTAAGGTCTAACGGATGAAAAAAATATTAGCTTAAAAAAGAATTAAATAATCCACATTCTTTGTCCCCTAATGTTATTCTTGAACATCAATGAATGTCTTCTATGGTGGAATTACATTTTTTTATAGAATACACGAAAAGAATTTGTTTTAGAAGGAACAGAGGTGAACCCAATTCTTAAAATGGGTAGATTTTGGAGAAAAATTAACTATTGAAGTCGTCATCACGGGGCTGCGTGTATAAATATAAATTTATAAATTGAGTGAAGATGGGTGAGTATCCTACCTGTGTATCCAGAGGAAAGTATGGGTTACAGATGCACCATGGAGGCAGCAGGAGCTGTAATATTTTTAGGACAACTGAATCCCAACAACACATTTTATGACGTCACGTTTCAGGTCGTCCGTGCCTCCGACCAACTGATGCCGTATTTCGTGATGGACGTGGCTGGATGGCTATCCGGACTACCAGGGCTCTTCATCGCCGGCGTCTTCAGCGCTGCCTTGAGGTAAGGGCAAAGACAGTCCCTCACCCCTTCCCTTTAAATTAAAGAACCTTTTCTTACAATTTCATCAAAACAATTCACTAGGTTTACTTAAATAATAGCATATAATTTATATGCAGTTACATACTTCAATTTCCAGAAGTAATTGCACATTTGAAAGATGAATGTACATTTTAAGCTCGTCTATCATATGGAAATAATACGAAAAGCAAAAGAGTGCCGTTATTATGCAATTGCAATCTAATGATTTCAGTTAAGAAATAATACATTTTAATTATGAATGCTGAAAATACACTGAGAATATCGATATTTTATCAAAGTATTTCGAATAGAAAGACGGAAATATTGGAGACAATGAGGAGGAATAAGTAATAAGCTATAAAAATAAATATTTTTGTTGAATAGCATCATTATACCACTTCTAATTATAAACGAGCGTTTTTTCATTGGGCACGGTCAAATGTATTATATCAAAGAAAACTAGACGATTCCGCCATTTTTCATTAATAATGGTGGAAAATCGCCATTTTTTTATTCCAATATAGAAATATTCCATTCCATCACGCTTAAATCTTCGAATTTTATAAGTACCATCTATTTATTCATAAATAAGTGGCAGCATGTAAATAAATTTGATGGAGGTGCTCAGAAGTATCCTTTTTCAAAAATTATTCACATCGCATTTATATGACAGTGAATCACCTACTTTCCATTCATTTACAATTATTGTAATTATCCTAGTTTGGTGATAGTTATTTTATACTTCTATTATATAATTTCATACAATTATTGTATCTTGCCATAATAGTGTGTAAAACTTGTGAAAAGCACAATTATATTGTTAGGAGTTGTTACATAAGAATAAATTAAACATTAATTGTGAACACCTAAATAAAATGAAAATGTGTACCGCGTTCCTATATATTTCATATTTTACGTACCTATAGATTTCATACTATTCCTGCGCTGTTAAAATACAAAATACTTGCATTTCAACAAACTCAAGTATTTTTGCAAATTAAGAGCGAGTAGATAATCCATATCGGAGTCTCTTCCAATGAACTCCTACATTTTTTATATCAGCATAGAGTATTTCTACGATATTGTGGAATAAGCTCTGTATTGTTGTTAAAATGCAATTCAATACATATCCCTAACCAAGTGCAATGAGTTCGGTCCTTTGAATAAACGAATGGGTCTTTTCTGGAATTATATCGGCATTGTAAGGCAAACAAACGAAAAAATGAAAACATTTTTGGCTAAAACCTAAAAATTTGGAAACTTATTCAGACCTCATTATAATAATCACCACATCAATGATTCCCAAACGCTGTAGCTTGTTCTGTTAATTAAAAATAACGGCTCCAAGAAACCCAGTAAATAGTATATAAATCCACCGTGCACTAAATTTGACCAAAACGTGACTTCTTTTACAGCACAATGTCCACAGGTCTCAACTCTATGTCGGGCGTGATTTTTGAAGATTTTATCAACCCGTTCCTAAAAGTTAAAGTATCCGACGAAAGAGCTTCATTCATCATGAAAATTATATGCGCCCTATTTGGAGTTTTCTGCGTATGCATGGTTTTCATTGTAGAGCATCTTGGTGCAATCGTGCAGGTAAGTCTACGGGGAGAAAAATAATATAAATACTATTTCAATGTAGGAGTATGTGATGCGCACCTTACTTAAATTGGGTAAAACATATTTCAGTCCAAAAACAGAGTGATGAGCACTAATGCATTCAGATTCCATTACCGTGATACACAATTATTTTAAATATGAATTGATTTAGAAATATGTCGGTGATGTGATAGTTTGAAATAAGAATAAACAATCTTTTGCAAATACAGCTTAAATATTCCCACTCATAATTAGTTTGTTGAATTCGTTTATGAATTGTATGTTCATATTCATAAATACTGCATATTTATCCTGATTAATCAATAATTTTTGCTATTGTCCCAAAAATATTTTCTCAACTGTTCTCTTTATTTTAGCTTTTCTATGAATATTGATATTTTACATTCATGAAGCAGATAACCGCTTACAAAAAGTATTTGAAATACCATTTTTTATGTGACTTTCTCCAAAATCATGTTATCCCATTATCTCTTGCAAAATTCTAACGAAAAAAGAAACTAGTGATAAATCTTAAAAACTGACAAAACATTTTGATCAAACCATCTTTTATTTCTCGTTTGAAGCTCAACTGGAGTCTCATTGGGATTACGAGTGGTCCGATGCTGGCAATATTCGCCCTTGGAATGTTCTTTCCTTGGGTCAACTCCAAGGTAAGGAGGCGGCCATTGAAATCGCTTATGTTCCCAGACACTGGATAATACGATGATGACTCACATATGAGACACTTCAATTCTACTCATCGTTGGTGTCTTGAAAGGCACTTCGTCACTTTTTATGCACACACCAAACGAGAATCAGAATAAATTCAACACTTAGGGTGGTTTCCTAATTATTTTTTTTGCATTAATCGAAAGATTATTATTCCTGGAGTACTTATTTCACGCTTTTAGATTTTAGACGATATCTATTTTTCGCGATTAAATGAAAAGTGAAAATTTTAAAGCGCGTGAAAACGCGACGGCTAAGTATGAATGCTGGGAAAAGTCCGTTTGACGTCATTCTGGTTGCGGCTGCCGCCGTGTGAGGCCACCTTGGTGCGAGGCTGATAGGTTTCAACGGTCTTTTTTTGGGTACCATCCCTCTTTCAGAGCCTTCACTTCTGAGCTCGTACTTGAGGCTGGGTAATCTGGCTATTACCCACCACACACATTGAAGAAGAGGATCCTCAAGTCGGCATCTAAATATGCTGTCACCAACCTCGCATTTAAATGGGTTTAAAGAAGTCGCCACTCGCGTCGCTGACGGACAAAGTGATCCGGTTTACACAGGGAAATACGATTTAATTTGGGGTTTTAACCGAAATTCATGCGCATAACGATGTGATCTATCAAATTCATAACTTTTCAATCCTATTCCTCGCAATTCCCAACATTATACTGCAAGCAATTGGAAAAAAGTGGATCGCATTGCTCTCATCACCACACCGCGAACATTTCTGCAAACCCATTAAAATACGACCGAAGTGACAACCGTAGGCAACCTATTATGGGTTGCAATAGGATGGTTCCCTTCATTAAACGAAACGAAAGACATTATTTGCGATTCGTCAACAAAACTTTGGTGTATTTATAATATACAAATTATTGGTTTTAGAAATCCCAATTTAGACGAATGTTAATGGTCAATTTTAACCTCATTTGAAAAAGGCCAGATTGTCGCCCATGCGATGCTACTCCACGAGACGTCACAGGGACCTAGATTCTATACGAGTAGATAGGATTTATACATCGTCTGAGATTACCAATGCATGTATGAGGTACAGAGCTCAGGGAACCATTAAAACATATTAAAACTGCCTATGGTCGGAAAGTATCCTTCGTTTGATAAGGTATTAATAATACCTTATCTATATATGGTACCTGCTAGCATCCTGCATCGCAGCGGTGCACATATCCTCGCCCCAAGGTCACCTCACAAGGCGACAGCGGGAACCAGAATGACGTCGCACGGGCTTTTCCTAGCATTCATACTTAGCCGTCTCGTTTTCGCCCGCTTGAAAATGTTCACTTTTCATTTAATCGCGAAAAATAAATATCGTCATTTAAAAATCTAAAAGCGTGAAATGCGTACTCCAGGAGTAATAATCTTTCGATTTAGGCAATAAAAAAATCAAAGGCATAAGGAAACCACCCTATTGACCCTCCTCTATGCAGTTTCCTTGATTCCCACTAGCCTGTTTCTAAGAAAATCGACTTGAACCAGTGTTTCCGCAAGAATTCATCAATACGATAATCCAATTATATTTTCAATATTTTTATTTAAGGGAGCCTTTGTTGGTGGAGCCGTTGGGCTGATTATAATGGGATTCATATCGTTCGGAGCTCAATGGGCCGTGGCCACCGGACAAATAAGATTTGAGAAGAAGCCAGTCTCCACGGATGGGTGCTTATTCCCGAGTCATTTCTCCACCTCTTCGGGATACGAAACAGCAATCATCAATGAAACGTGAGTGCCGACGGTCGAGATTTTTTCAGGCCGGTTTATTCTCAAAATCATAAATATTGTACAAAGGATTCAGTGGCTCAGCGAGGGTGGGTTTTGGGGAATAAATCCCCCACCCCCAGAGCTCCGACAATTTTTTAAGTTTAATCTATTTCATATAATTGGATTAATATTACTAATAGAATAGTGTAAGGATTAATTTTAAAAAATCCCTCAGAAGGCCGTAAAACTCACCATTTTGAATAATTCATCATAATATTTTTTCTGGCAGAGGGTCCTCACACCGCCCGCTTACCATGGCAGGTATGCCATTACCCCAGACCCTCCAGTATTAGTTGCGCCTGAAACCCCCCCTAGCCTTAATTCCTAGCTGCGCCCCTGACAGGATTCCCCTCTCCAGCGCTTCCATTGATTCCCGCCGATTGCAATAAATAGCGGCGCTGCAGTCGCTGGGATATATGTCAACATATATCAACATACTTATTAACCCTGCGAGAGATACGCTGCGTGGCTGATGTAATCGTTTATTGCTAAAAATTAAGCTAAATGTATATTCATTTAAGCTCAATTATATAATCAAGTGTTTAAACAAAAACGCACATTTACAAGTGAAATTTATTCCCTTAAAAATGACATAAAAAGTACACGTAGGCTTAAAGAATGGGTTCACAGTACAGTATTGAAACATAGTAGTAAACCAAGTATACATGTATCTCAAAGCTGCGTCGTGATGCGACAGAGAGAATAAATAATTCAAAGGAACATTCGTGTGAAAGAATGGGGGAAAATCAGATGCCGCATGTGGTAGAAAAAGAATTCCCTCGCATACAAATAAAATTTTTGTCACCCCACCTGAACGTTAAAGTGCATGCATACTATATGCATGATACTGAAAATTTTCACAACCTCAGTAAAGCAGATTAGTGTATTATTACGTACCAAAGACTACAATTTTATTGGACACTAAAGATAAGCGTCTTCAAATAATGAATCTGTATCATCTCAAATATTCCTTTCTATGACAAAATTAGAGCTAGTTTTTTTTTCTAAATTTGCTTCAATTCTTAAATTCCTACTCTCCAGGTATATCGAGAGCTTAAAAGGAGCAAATGAATTTTTTGGTGCGTTGTGAGATTTCTGCACTATTGCAAAAATATGAAATTAAATTATAAATCTTTTAATTAGGTAAATTATAAAAGGTCAATGAATGTCGGATTCACCCACACAAGCTTTAGCGGTATACACAATGCATCTGAGAAATTTAAGTAAATTTCGATGAACGCTGAAGTTGCCACCTTTGTTTTAACGTGACAGCCCCTCCTGAACATTTTTATCGCAACGGTAACACAGCTACGCTTTGTTGTTCGTCATCTTTTTCAGGTCATATCTTGCAGCTCAATTTTAACCCCCTTTCCGATTAGCTATCAAGCTGAAATTTTCAGGATAGCTCAAAGCCAGATGATATAGAAATATTCAAACACCTTTATTTCATATGTAACACCACTGTTTCTGGATTTTTATTCAGAGTTTAAAATTAAATATGGCGCTTAGTTCCAAAAATAGCCACCAAAACTCGACGGCAACGCTGCGGTCATTAGCAGTAAGTAGAATGACAGAAAATCATAACAACAAAGCTGTTTACAGAAAAGTTTATTGAAAAAATATTCGCGAGAAAAAAGGTGTGTGGTTTAGAAATATATTATTTTGTATTGAAAAGTTATTCCTCATTCCCAGGGCCTTTGGAACGGACTTCACAACAGATGCCACTACTTTTAGCCAGCCGGAAACCAATGAAGCATGGTTCATCTTTAGAATATCCTACACCCTCTACTCTTTCGTCGGACTGGTCATCAGCGTGGTGGTGGGCTTAATCGTGTCCTTCCTCACGGGACCAACAGATCCGGCTGACGTGCACATTGATCTTCTGACTCCTGTGGTGCGACCGCTGTTCGCACACAGATGCAAGTCCGGAGACGATGGGGCTTACTGGAGGCAGGAGGAAACGGAACCGGAACAAGAGCTCAACCAACTCAAGGGCGAGCTAGAAGATGATGATAATCCGTTGAAAGAAGAGGTATGCCTCCTTTTCACTCGCAACTAGGCTGAGCATAAAAAATATGTTCTTATATCCATAGTCAACTCCCCTGAATGTGTGGAGTACGAGTACGATACCGGCAGTCTCCAATATCTCAGTATTAGCATTGATTTATCGCATTTGGTCTTTAATAATAAAATGCAAAACATTAAAATGAATTAAATGCAAAATATAAAATTAAAATATTTTGACCACGTTCAGGTAATTTTTATACTTTCTTCGGTGCGTTTTTGCAATGACTTAGATTTGTTTATTTTTGCAAAATATCCCTGAAGAAGTTATAAAAATATACCGTTATATAATATAAAACGTTGGCAAGATATTTTTAATTCTATTCTTAAATAATTACACTCAAAGACGCTAATCAGCGTTAAAAATTGAGATCGAGAGATATTTAAAAAAACTCAGCAATAGCAGCATGCCACTACTTAATTTTTTATTATGCAACGTAAGCTACAGCTTTCGTAGAGCACGATATTTTCGCGCCTTCGTCAAATGATTTGGTATCATGAGAATATATCACCCTCCAAAGTGATTAGAAAATTGTTTATAGGCTTGCTTCTGCATTAATCTGCATTCCCCTCCGAGTATCAAATAGGCCTCTTCACCGACAGTAAAAATCGATGAAGGGGGAATCATTGCCCTTATGATGGAATTGAAACAAATATTACTGCACTACAATCCGAGTCCTAAGTAGCAAAAAAAGAGTTGAACCAAACGATTAGCAAACTTGATATAGGCTCACGCTTGAGACCTGCGTGGAAATGGCTAGGTCAGGGATTAGGCGTGCGAATTCCATTCATCTTTTGTTTAATAAATTAGTTTTTAACTCAAAAATGTCTTCGCTTCCATAATAGAGGTCCACGCAAACCTGAGTGTGAGCGAGCTTGAGAATATCAACCCCTCGGGACAAATCTGCGTGCGTTGAGTGAGAGAACATGTTTCTACTTTTCTTTTGTTTTTTACTTTTAATTTAGGGTATTTTGCAAATTTATTTGCTAGTTAGTCATTCTTCTAGCCGGTCCCTTCCATTCCCAAATCCCTTATCTTTCAAACTAAAAAATGATTTCTTTGAAGAAGTCTTTGGGATTTTATTTTCTCAAAAGGGTACAAGCTGCCTGTACTGGATACCATCAGCGCAAAATGAGGTTACATATGGATGAAAGCTTCTCGGGTTTCCAACCGGGCCAGGGTCTGCATGGTGTAGGACGACGTTTCGTTGGGAGACTTTCCCAACATCCTCAGGGCTGATGATGCCGATGTCGCGGTGTTCGATATTTATACCCTCCTCCTTCACCTAGGTGGTCTCTGATTGGTCCGGGATTTTTCCTCCTTCCTCGTCCTATTTAATGCCAGGCTCCAAGTGCTACTTAGCTGCAGAGACCACCTAGGTGAAGGAGGAGGGTATAAATATCGAACACCGCGACATCGGCATCATCAGCCCTGAGGATGTTGGGAAAGTCTCCCAACGAAACGTCGGCCTACACCATGCAGACCCTGACCCAGTTGGAAACCCGAGAGGCTTTCATCCACGCTATTCACCGGGGAAAGCTCAGATTCTGAGGTTACATATATTCGTTGAAATGGAAAAGAATCGAAAGGAAAATCTTTCTTGCCATGACATTTAAAGCTTCTAATGTTGGTTATTTTACCGTTCCTTTTTACCTGATTTTAAGAGGTTTATATAGTTTAACTTGACTTAACCTAGCGTACTTATGAAGTTCAAAATTGAAATACAGTGTCTTTATATTAAAAAAAAAAACTTAAAATAGCATTATTCGGCTAAGGAAATTCATTATTTGAGAAAATTAGAATTAGTGCGTTGTGCTTGTTGTGAGTGAAGGAATAAGTGATAATTTTATCTAGTGGATAATTAGTCACGTTAGGTGTACTAAGTTGATTTCATCCTTCTTTTTTCCCAGACAATCACGCTGATGCTGCAGGATGCAGAAAACGGGAAGAAACCCTCGCGCTGAAAGAAATCCTGGGTTCTCCTACAGGCAAAGACAGTATTCCTTATTTGGTGATAGATAGTCCAGAGCTGTGGGAGCCGAATGGACCATTTTGGATGATTCCGGAACTTTGGGAGTCTCATTTTCTCATTAATACAAGTGACAAGACACGGAGGAGCAACTACGCATTCCATGATTGGCAAATACTCTTGTGAATTAGTGCGTCGGTTTGTTCATCATAGACAGAATTGAAACCTATTGATTAAACCCGAATGTTGGTTTGATTAGATGAGGATGAGCACAGGCGTGGCCATTTCAAACATTCAGGGAAGGAGGGACTGTTACTTTCCGAAGGCCACGTCGTATTTCCTGTTTTGGATTTGGGGTGCCCGATGGCTTCACTCGGGATTTGAACCCTGGACCTTCGATAAGCATCCAAGATCTCTATCTATTGCACTACCACCTGAAACGTAGGGTTTTGTGACCAATATTTATTATTACCGAGGAATAGCAATTGAATTCATTCACTCTCAATGCGAAAAACGAACTGCAACTCTGCCACGTAGGTGAGGGAATAGGGGGTGTGTATTTTAATTTTCCTTTTTTCTCTAAATCATCTTTTAATGGTACAAATGTGTTCGCTGCCGTCGGAGAAATCCTCGCAAACATGAATGTGTGCGTGCCTGAGAATGTTAGTCCCTAGGAAAAAATCTGCAAGGTAAGTGTACTGTTGTTTGAGTGCCTTTTGCACATTAATTTTGTGTCATTCATTCATTATTGATTTTCTGTAAATAAATAGGATTTATTATTGAATTTCTGTAAATATATGTATCATTAGGGATGCAAACAAAACTTCAAAAGGAAGCAAGTTAACGTGAAATTTCAAAGCTTAATAAATAATCAAACACATGTCTGCATCACTTACTCGGGAATGTTTTCCAGTTTGAAATCACCACTGAGTTACACCTGAGGAATTCGGTCGCTAAGCAACTATCATTCAGCAACCAGGGAAATTTATACGTCTTCTTTTTATGAAGATCGATTTCAAGAAACATTCCTGTATGTCTCCAAGTATGCTTCCGCGGAGATTATGACGGTAGGCAGAGATTCTTCCGGGTTTTCTTCCGCGTTTATATATTTTTTGAATGGATAAATATAGGAAACCCGGAAGAATTCCTGTACGTCTTCTATTTGGGAAGTATAATCGATTTCACCTTTCCCTTGGGCTACAACCTTGTCGCGGTGGAAAGGCTTGCGCGTTCCAATGACCCCTAGAGCTGCACTGGCGGGATAAATTCTAAATTATTCCCGGTAGGACCACCCATGCCAGATAGGTCGAAGGGTAGGAGCCAGACGAAAGGTAGTCCACTTGATGGTATCACGTGAAAAACACTGTTGGAATGGAAGTGGGAAACCCTACCAACTATCTCTTCCCTGAAAACATGGAGTACAACCAAATGAGCCTCGGAATCTCATTGCCCGGGACCCGTCGGCAAAGGGCGGGTGTCGGGCACGGCAGCGAGGTCGGCAAGGTCCTCGGGGTCGCCAACATGCGAAATCCTTGCAGAGACTTATCATCATCATTATCAGCAGCAGCAGCAGCAATGAAGAAGGAAGAAAAGAAGACCAAGAACATGGATAAGAAGAAGTCGGCTGTAAATGTAGGGACGTGGAATGTGAGGACTATGATGAGGGCGGGGAAGTTAGAAAATATCAAAAGGGAAATGGATAAAGGGAGGTTAGATATCTTAGAATTATGCGAGGTGAGGTGGAGGGATGGCGGGGACTATTGGAGTGATGGGTATAGGGTTATATATAGTGGAGGGGAAGAGAGCCAGCGAGGGGTAGCTTTAGTATTAAACGGGAAGATGGTAAGTATAGACCAGGTAAGCGATAGGATTCTGGTGGTAGAAATTGAGGCGCGGACCACCAACCTTGTGGTGGTCCAAGTTTACATGCCCACTAGCAATCATAGGGAAGAAGAAGTAGATGAGGTGTATGAACAGCTCGAGGAAATAACTAGAGACACACCGGGTAAGAAAAATCTGGTAGTGATGGGGGACTGGAATGCCTCAGTCGGGGAGGGGAGGGATGGGCACGAAATAGGAGATTTTGGTCTAGGAATACGAAACAACAGGGGAGAGAAAGCAGCAGAATTTTAATAATAATATATTAATAATAATAATAATATTTTTATTTATTTTCTGTGGCAAAGCCACCTTAGAAAAACAATACATTTACATTATAATATATCAGTCGGCACTAGTGAATACAAATAATAATATTATAGATGTGCACATTTACATTACATATGATATTATTTAATAGTGTTCAAGAATATACAATATACAATGGTGGGAAAGACTTTTACAAAGAAAAGGTTTTATAAAGATATTTCCAGTATTTATATTTAAAAGATTCTATTGATTTCACTTGGGTTAAGTTAGTTGGCAGAGAATGCCATAATTTTATTGCACTTACAACAAAAGATTTTCCATATACATGACTTTTGTGTGGTGGAAAGTAAAAATAAACTTGTCGTCTAATTTTTAATGAGGATTCAGTAGTCTGTCTTATGGGAAACATATCATACAGATAAGCTGGCTTATGATTACGTATTAATTTAAAAATGAACAATCCCAGGAGATATTTTCTCCTAAGAGAAACTGGTAGCCATCCAAGTTCCCGAAGGTGGGGACTGATGTGTTCAAACTTCCGTTTACCGTAAATAAATCTGGCACATGAATGCATTAGCCGTTGGAGCTTAAGGTTTAGTTCCTCAGTTAGGTCATAATAAACTAAGCAGCGGTAATCTAGATGAGGAAATATCAACGTGGAAATAAGTTTCTTTCTGGTGTCCATAGGAAGTAAATGTTTATATATTTTCAACTGATATAGTGTGGAATTTATTCTGTTTGAAATTTGGGATACGTTATCTTTCCAGGAAATATTATTACTAATAGTGACACCAAGATTACGAGCATTCTGGGAATAAATAATTTCATGATTATCAACCTTTATTTTTGGTATTTGGTCCAAATCAATACGCTGAAGCATACGTGTGCCTCCCATAATTAGGGCTTTAGTTTTGGCACCATTTAAAATGAAATTATTTGATGCAGCCTAAGAGTGCAGTTTTAGCACGTCAGAATTCACTTTGCTTACGGCCTCTGCAATTTCTTGGGGTTTACAGTGGTAGTAAATCTGTAAGTCGTCTGCATAAAGCATATATCTACAATATTTCAGTTGCTGAGGCAAATCTAGAATGTAAATTGAGAAAAGAAGTGGCCCAAGTACCGAACCCTGGGGAACTCCAAGTGTGACAGAATTCCATTCTGACAATTTCCCGTCATGTCCCTTGACTGCTTGTTTCCTACCATGAAGGTAAGACAGAAACCAGTTCAGCACGCTACAAGATAATTTCAGTGACTTAAGTTTTAAAAGAAGCTTAGTATGATCGACACGATCGAAGGCCTTACTGAAGTCAAACAAAACAATAATAGTGACCATTTTGTTTTCAATTGGTAGTCTAATATCATCAGTTACTTTAAGCAGTGCAGTTTGGGTACTGAAACACTTACGAAAACCAGACTGATAAGGGTCAAATAGATTCCGATTTTCAAGGTGTTCACTTAATTGATTGTGAACTATTTTTTCTAAACATTTTGAGAGATAGCATAAAATAGAAATAGGTCGATAATGGGATACATCTGAAGGAATTTTGTAGGAGAAACAAATTATTCATCACAAAACACGTGGTTCAATCATCATAAAGGGCGAAGGTACGCATGGAAAAGTCCAGGGGATGTAGGGAGATATCAAATAGACTACATTATGGTAAGACAGAGGTTTAGGAATAGTGTGAAAAACTCGCGCAGCTTCCCCGCAGCGGATGCGGATTCGGACCACAATCTAGTGCTCATGAAATGCAACGTAAGATTCAAAAGACTTATGAAAGTTAGGAAGGCGAAGAAATGGAACGTAGAAGCCCTGAAGGGGAGTATGAGGAGAGAATATCAGGAACTAGTGGACATTAGTATACGGGAGATTGAAAGTACTAAGATTGTTGAGGAAAGATGGGATAATATTAAAACGGGAATATTCAAAGCGGCGGAGAAGTCAATTGGTTACGTTGACAGTAGAAGGATAAAGAAGCCGTGGATAACGGAGAACATGATAAGGGAAATGGAGGAGAGGAGGAAGAGGAAGAACGTGGACACAGAACAGGGAAAAAGAATGTATAGGGAACTGAATAATCGATTACGACGTGAAACTAAGAGGGCAAGGGAGGCTTGGTGGAAAAGACAGTGTGAGGAAATGGAAAAGTTCCAGAAGGATGGAGAAGTAGGAGCGTTGTACGCCAACGTTAAGTCGCTATCGGGCGGCAAAAGAGGACAAGCCATGTGTAAAATTAAGGCTAAGGATGGGAGGATGCTAACCGAGCGAGCAGAGGTAGAATAGATGGAAGGAATACGTGGAGGACCTGTATGACGGAATGAACAGACCAGAGAGATTGACTCTAGAGGAGGAAAGTGCAGTGGAGAAGGATAATCTTGGGCCGGACATATTAGATTCGGAAATAGAGAGAGCACTTCGTGATATGAAGGCTAGGAAATCAGTAGGCGTGGACAATATCCCGTTTGAGCTTCTGAAGAATCTAGGGAAGGAAGGTAAGAAAAGGTTTTTCGAACTAGTGCGCAGGATCTATGAAGAGGGATGTTGGCCGGAGGATTTCTTGAGGACGGTTTTAATTCCGCTTCCGAATAAGAAGAAAGCTGTGGAATGCGGAGATTATAGGACTATCAGCTTAATATCGCATGCGGCGGAAGAAGTGCTGAGGTAATTGAACAGACGAATGGAGGCGAGGGCAAACGAGTGTTTGGGCGAAGATCAATTTGGTTTCAGAAAAGGGAAGTCAACTCGTGATGCAATAGCAATAATGAGGTCCCTCGTCGAGAGGAACCTAGAATATGACCAGGACGTATGTGCGTGTTTCGTGGATTTTGAGAAAGTGTTTGATAGGGTGAACTGGGTAAAGATAATGGATATTCTCAAGAGAATAGGTGTAGATTGGAGGGATAGACGACTGATTCGTAATCTTTATATGGCCCAGACTGCGCAAGTGAGGGTAGCGGACGGAGAATCTGGGTGGGCAAGCATTGGCCGAGGTGTGAGGCAAGGCTGTCCTCTATCGCCGCTGCTCTTTAACGTATACGCTGAAGAGATGGTAAGGGAAGCGAGGGATGAGTTAGAAGCTGGAATAAAAGTGGGAGGAATGATGTTCAAATCAGTGAGATTCGCAGATGATCAGGCGCTGATTAGCCAGTCAGCGAGGGGGCTTCAGGTTCTAGTGGATGCGTTATACGAGCGTTGCGAGGAGTATGGGATGAGGATTAATCACAAGAAAACTAAGGTTATGCGGTTTTGTAAAGCATCACGAGCGAGGAATGTGAGACTTAAGATAAAGGTGGGTGGTGAAAAACTTGAGCAGGCTGAGCAATTCAACTATTTAGGCAGTACGTTAGAGGAAAACGGATACAGTAGTAAGGACATCAGAAAGAGAATTGCATTAGCGAAGGAGGCGTTCGTGAACAGGAAGGAGCTTCTAAGAGGATCGTTATGTAAGAGTTTAAAGAAAAGGTTAGTGAAGAGTTTGATCTGGAGTGTAGCCCTCTACGGTGCGGAAACGTGGACACTGAGGAAAGAAGACGAGAAAAGATTGGAGGCATTCGAGATGTGGGTATGGAGAAGAATGGAGAGGGTGAAATGGCCGGAGAGGAAAAGGAACGACGAAGTGCTGGATTTGGTTGGCGAGGAGAGGCAGCTTTTAGATGAGATACGGAGGAGACAGAAGTTATGGATGGAGTTAGTGCTTAGCGGTGAGGGGATGTTGAAAATGGTGTTAGAGGGTAGAATGTTAGGGAAACGTGGGAGGGGAAGAAAAGGATTGGATTTTTAGATAGATTGAAAGAGAGTAGGCCTTACTGTGAATTAAAGAAGGCAGCGCTGGAAGGAAAGGGAGGCTCCCTGATCACTTCTTGAGTACTCCATGGAAACCTACCTTAATCGGTAGAATACTATAATAATAATAATCGATTACAAGCGACATTTCTGAACACAGCAACACATCCTGATGGGGGTGAGTGGGCTGCCCCACCATTGGAAGAAAGAGGGAAGAGATATGATAGCTAAACATACGTCTATCCACGCCAAAATGTATTTTTGTACCTTTTTCCTGAAATTGAAAAACCTATTAAATCACAACCCTCTAAAATCACCTATATCTGGGATAACTAGGCATTTATTACTATGTGTATCATCAAGTCAAAGAGGAGAGATTCAAATTTATAATAAGCCCGGCAATTATATTTATTTCTTAAAGCAATCTATTGCTTACTCTAACCTTACATTGAGCATTTTGTGGATCACCCCGGTACCCTGATTCTCCATAGACGCAGGACGCTCTCCCAGAAAAATATCCAGGGTCCGCCATTATTTGTATGAACGTTGCGACACCATAAATTGTCATGTACTTCCAATGCTTTTGCTAAATTTTAACAAAATCACATAAAAAACACAATGAAAATCACTCAGATATATTTCAATTAAATTTTAATTGTCTTCCGAACAATCATTTACATACTGATGGCAAGTATTTTCCGTAAAGGTTGACATATTCTTGGTAATTATAATTGTAAAAAAGGGCTGCTTCACATTTTTATACCGAAATCAATCCTTTTAAAGAAACAAATTTCGATAATTTTATTTACAATCGCTCCACGTGGAAATGTATTCAATTTTCTTTGCTTCCCTTTCATAACGACCTGGGAAATGTCAAAAGTTTATCTTGATACTGTGCACACTTGCTATGTCAATCTTTCGACAACCAGTGGAGAGAGAAAGATAGCATCAGAGTGAAAACAAGGAAACAGTTCTTTGTGTACGGTCAGTGCCCTCTCATCATGATGAAGGAAGAGAGTAACTAGGCCTTCCAAGTCCATCAATAAGAAAAAATTGAAATATGAGAATTTTCAAAAGTCATTCCGTTGAAATAACAGCTTATACAGATTTTTGTTAAGAAGAATGGATTCTATTTACAAAAAAATATGCAATAAAGTTTCTACGGATCTACCTAATCGCAAGTCAAGCATTATTTTTAACTAATGATTTCAGATTTATCTAAGTCCAATCTCTACTATTACCTCTGCAATTCAGATTTTTCTGAGTGCAATATTTTACAAGTGCAATCTCTGCGATGGCCAAATGGCAAAATTTTATACCTCCCACTGTGAACTATCGTACCATGATTGAGTTTTCTTATTTTAACCATGTCATCGATTTGAAGCCCTTTCTTTTGCTTCTATTTACTACATTCTGTTGGAGTTCAAAACTATCATCATTTTCTCTCAAGGAGAGAATAAATAAAACTAAATTTACTTCAGCTGTTTCCTCAAAAAATTCATGACTTTTTACATGCGTTGGTATCCCGACAGCTTCTATGTTTTTCTTGTTGTATTATTTCGCCATCCATAGGATATCACAAGTGTAGAATTTTAGGATTAAAATCAAAACCAGATACATCGAGCACAAAACACAATAGTCCTTTAATTCTAGAAAAATCGAAAAATGTAAGTGGGTATACCAGGCGGCAACGACGGTGTTCCATGATTTCAGCGGAATGATGGTGTTTGGCCAGTTAAAAGGAAAGTATTTAGCCATCATAGGTATTACAATAGTATGCAGCCGTACAAGTAATCGTGACAAAGATTTACTTTTTGGAAATAACCGTAATCCTTACCAATGTTCCTGTATTTTGAAAATTAGAACACGTAAATAATATATCAAAACAGGCCCTTCAAAGCTGTGAATATAAATATAATTATTTTGCTAACATTTATAGAATTTTTAAAATGCCCGTTTTTCTCGCTAAACAAAGGCGATGTGGTTAAAATTGACGTATGAGACTTATAAAGGCAGTTGCTACCGCAAAGCCGGATAAATAGCTTGTTTGTATAAATAATAACTTAATGAAAACCAGTGAAAATATACTAAAACAGTTTTTATAATGTTATCTAATAAGATGTTGCGAAATTGACACCTTCTTTTAAATAAATACCGAAGAACGATATCCGATGACCGAGGCTTGTTAAGCATGGGAAAAGTAAATAAGGCAACTTTAACATTAATCCTCACTCTTCCACGAAGACTGAAACCACGGCTGATGACGTCTCCAACACTACTTCATTTAGTTACATTTATTGTTAAATTTACCATTCTATTGCATGAGTTATTAATGATTTTCTTTTACCAAGCAATGACTACCTTGTGCAGTTAATGTAAAGGATTCCCGATGAATCATGTTATATTTTCATGGCACGAAAAACAGGGATCAATTTTACGGTATTGTTGTAAGCTTCCTGTAACGCAAAAAAAATTTTGAAATTAACAAATTCTGAAATCCTAAATCATTCTCAAGAAATGCGAGTGATAAGTCCTCCATTTGGACATTCAATTCCATACCATTCATGTTTAATGATTTCAGTTTGTTGAGCGTCCCCCAACTCTACAAGTCTTGTATCTTGAAATAAGGCTTATCAAGTGGAGGTATAAGATTTATACACACGGAACGGAATGTCTTGGTTCTAGAGCTATCTTTGGGCGATGATAGGCGCCGATTTTTTATCGCCTCTTATCTATAAAAGCTATGTTTACAGCCCAACAACAAGCTACGTCATTCATGTTGTAAAGCTGTTAATTTGCTAATAATAAAAACGTTCTCTATGATAGTCCATAAGTCTTTAAAAATGACATTTTTGACGATCGTTAGATGGTGGTTCAAACGCTGGATTCACAATTTGACGATAACATACAAATAAAATGAAAACAAGATTCGTGAAAATTTTATACCAAGTTTGTTCAGAAAATCTAGATAACAAAGCATACAAATAGATTAAAATTTTTAATTCTAGGCAAGATAAAGCTCTATATGATGCTGATTGATATGATGATGAAAGCATGAATTTTTCCTCCATTTTGATGTAGCTATAAACATATTTTAGTCATTTAGGCTTGCCACATGATAAAGTTAAACAAATCACTAGAAATGCAATACAGTAGATTGTATTACTTTTAAAAATTAATATTTTTGTTCACATCAGCATCCACTGAGTAAGATATGGCTACAGGAAGTTTATTTCAATTGCGAATTTTAACTGGGCTTAAAGATAGAGATTTATATGAGACATATACGAATAAAATCCGATGCGAGAAATGCTCCAGATCCCAAGATTTATATTCCAATCAATATAATCCGATCTGAGGATAAGTAAGGTTATTTTAAGGTGGCACCTAATGGTTCTATAGAGAAGAAAATATTCCGCTGGTGTTCAGTGGCTTACAAGTTAATTTTATTTTACCAAAACATAAACTTGATTCAGGTATATCGCGTCGGAGCAGGCATGTAATGTGAGCTTTAAAGGAGAAATGCACATTATCATTACAGTCTTTGGGTTAAAATGGACGTACAAAGAGCTAAAAAGTCAAATTAAAAGCGATTCGCTCAAATAATATCCTTCACTGTGGAAGTTACATCAATGGAGTTGAACGAGAAAGAAGGCAGTCATTTCTAATATCTATTAAGGCTCATTTAGCAGTAACTGGTCCACCAAAGAGAAGATATTTGTTTGAGGATGATGTTTAAACAAGCATCAGGTCAATAACTACGATAATAACCCATTGATGCGTAACTTATAATAAAATGGATACAAATGTCATCCTTTCTATAGATTTGCGGAACCTTTGTTGTGCATATCTGAGCAGTCACAAATTCCTGAACCTAACAGCATTGCATCAGAGCCATAAGAAATTATAGTCTTTAATCTGTCATAGCCCAATGTTGCTTCTAAGTAACATCAAAAATCTATACATTTTCAGCTCTATCCAGAAAAGATTTAAACTACGTGCCCTTTTGTGCCGTATAGGTTAGTGGCGAAATATGTAGTTGCCACAACAATTATGATTGAGCAGAAAATTTTCAAAGTGAAAAGTCTTGAAATTTAATTTCTCTCAGAAGTAGCTCTGGGTTAGACAGGGTTACATTAATAATTAACGTAAGAAGTAATATTTAAAAGCAACCAGTAGGCCTGGGCACAACTTGGCAATGGGCCTGGGCAATGAACAAATTTATTCTGCAAAGTCCACTGACCTTGGAAATCCTACCACCAGCTAGTCCACAACGTTTACGGAACGATATTTAGTTCCATAAAAAGTTGCTGTTCCTCAATTGCAAACAGCATTTGGCGTGGAGAGTTTGTTTGGTAAATTTTATAGCTGATAATAGGTGTGATGATATTGTTTTCATATTCCAGAACTTGACTACTCAAAATACAGTATAACCTGCTAATAACGAAATCCCGCCTATAACGAGGTATGTGCGCAGTCGCTTGGAATTTCTTATGATCGTCAATGTAAATTTTATGTTGGCAATCTACAAATTAGTATTAATAGTGGTTTATACTATAATATATATGATATTGTATCAGAAAATGCAATTTATTCGGTTGGAGAACAATCTGAATACATTCTGTGTAATGATTGTTGCTTAAACAAATACGATATACGGAATATTAGCCGGCACTCCTCTGATGTATAGGGCAAAATCATTTTTATGGATGTGATGAAATCCCGTTTATTACAAAATAGAACAATCGTGTATTGAAATGGAAGGTAATTGCACTTTTCATATCAATACGTCTCCTACGATATCACGCCTGAATCAAATGCACTCATTCAGAGGAATGGCTCTCTGCAATTCATTATAGGCAAGTTTTACCACACCTTCTCTAATCGCTACAAATTCGCCACGCTCGCAAACACAGTCAATCAAATGCCACAAACTTTTAACCAAGCTATGCTCAAATTAGATTCCCCTGACTCGAGATGGGACCCACTATAATTCAATGTCAACATGGCTGCGTACCGCCTTGGTCCCCGACCCGTTTCAGGGTCGAGCCAATCCTGATTGAGAGCATCCGCAAATTCTCCAAGAGACGCTCTCGTCTTTCCATCGTCACCACATCAGTTGCTACCCACTCCCCCGGCCCACTCATAACGCACTACAATCTGGAGCACGAGGGAGGAGGAGGATGGGCAGAAATAAAAGACTGTGCTCGGGCGACATTGTCTCACCGCTTCGATTCTTCCTGAGGGAAGAGGCGACAGTCGTGCCTTGCCTCTCACCAGAAGGAGATGCCGACAGTGGGAACGACTCGAAAGATTCCGTCTCTTTCGCACGAAACAGATCAGAAGTTTTCTCCAGGATACCCTGGACCACTGGATGACATTGGGGCAGGGAGGAGGAGGAAAGGTAAGGACGTGCAGTCGGATATGAACAAGTTTACAATCGGTCACGAAATACTATTGAACGGTCTAACTGCGCAATTATTTTAAGAGGTAGAAAGGATTACGAAAAGGCACCCCTAATTGCGCAAATGGCCTAAGCCAATGACCAGGGGATAGACGTAACGGCAGCGCGGAAGGTGAAAATTAAGGACGTGCAGTCGGAGATAAAGAAATTTATAATCGGTCACGCATTACTATTGAACAGTCGTATTCATACTGGGCAATTATTTTGTGGGAGAGAAAGGATCGTGAAAAGGTACACCAATCTCTAGACCTAACTGCGCAAATAACTCAAGCCAATGGCCAGGGGGTGGACGTTTGCAGCATGAGTCGGGACGGAAGCGGTGCGCAGGATTTTCAGGTCAAGTTCTACAAAATGTGGGTGCGATGTGAGGTATGCTAAAAGTAATGGAAATCTGACCTCCGAATTCCAAAGCTGAATTTTCCGGCCTCGGTGGCGGCGGGGTAAAGTCCTCACCTGCCAAACAAGGGGTCGCGGATTCGAGTCTCATCTGGGTAGGTTGTCCCTAACCAGGGCGTGGTTGCTCGAGCACATGTAAATGTTATCTTGTTAAAAACCTCGATGTAAAAGGCCAAAATAAGCTGTTTTCGATGGTATGGGAATAAATATTTTTTTTCCAGTTAATGAGGCACAGAGTCACCGTAGCATTACTGTTTCTACAGAATCATGCGAAATACCCCCATCTGTTCAGAAAAATACTGCACCATACAGACATGTTAACTATTAAGTACAAGCGTTTAAAAAAATATCAAAGGTACTATCTATTCAGTTGTGATAGGAGTGATTTCTGATGTTCGGACGCCCACAGCTTGCAAAATTCGGAAGCAGCAGAACGGACATTCATAGCCTAGCCGGTATTAGGCCATAAGAGCAGTATGGACTCTCTTATCTGGTGAATCAGGTAAAAATTTCTAGGAGACCAGAGGAGTCTTATCAACTATAGCCCCACTTTTAATCGTTTGAGGCCCTGTTCACTCAAACCAGGATTCTCTAGGCAAGAGGAGGATGCCTGGCGCCATTGGCGTAGCCAGGAATTTGGTTCGGAGTGGGGGGGGGGGGGGGTCCAAAACCATGGAGGAAAAAAAACAGAGTACATGATTATGGTTTTTAAACTAACTTTAATACTTTTAATAATCGAAAAAACTTCATTTGTTAGAGAAATATTTTTAAATTCAATATTTTCCAATATTTCGATTTCTTTTGTGAAGGAAAATAATTGTATTTTTAAATTTCGGGGGGGTTGCGGACCCCCCGGATCCTCCCCCTGACTACGCCACTGCCTGGCGCACGCTTCATAACGAGATGCGGCGATGGCAGGTCAGACACCGGGAAATATCCGTCTATGCATTTTGGCTTTTCTCTCCCTATCAGTGCCACTTTGTAAAGGTGAGTAGGGAGAGGAGGGAATGTTGTGTGGCACGCTAGGACCCAAAGTAATAATTGGAAAAGGAAAAGAAAAATCAGCACTCCGGGAGTGCCGACTGAAGGGAAAACTTGAAATAACGTGAGCATTTTTGAATGAAAGGAATAATTTCTAATGAAGTGTTTCATTAATCATTAGAAAGTAGAATCATGTATATAATTAAGTAAAATATTTATTATTGCAATATTGTAAACAATTATTTTAAAATTTCCTTTTTTATATTTCAACAATATATAATGGTAAAAACTTCACATTTATAAGTTAATTTTATGGCACAACATTCGAATAAGCTAGTCAAATTTAACATATTAAAAGAAATAGAGTTATATTGTACTAACCTTCACTATTCTTGCATCGAGTACACTCTCCTGCACGAGTATGGACTGGTGACGGTGATGCGAGTCCAACGGTTTGTATCCCTCCACAAGTATTATGTATATAGCGAGTATACTGTGTGTATACAGAATATTCACAAGTATACACCGGGAAGGACGCAAAGTCAGAGGAAGTGCAAGATGCCCTGTGGTTATTGATTCTAAGGTTAAGGGGAGTTGAGGATTTGCCTATATAAAAGGAGGAACAGTATTTGCATTGAATTAGGTAAACTACATTTTTTGAAGTACAGGAGGCCGCAGGAGGTGGTGGTAGACAGGAGACGAGATGACTGGGGATAGAAGGAGGGGTAAAAATTGGGCAGGTCTTACATCTAGGACGACCGCAGGGCGAAGGTGTACTATTGGGAGTAGTGGGTGACTTCTGTAAGGGGTTAGTTGAGCGGAATAAATTTGAAAGGTTTGCAGGTCGTCTGAATGTGACAGGGGGTTTGGCAAAAAGATTGGCTGTCGATTTATTGTTTTTTAGAATAGGGAAGAGGTCTTTAAGGATAGATTGCAGGGATTGTATTCCTGGAAAGTAAGTGGTGCAGAGGGAAAGGTCTCGGGGTTTGTTTCTATTGCACGGTTCTGGGGGGCATTTGTGTTTGAGAATTTTTTTACGTAGGAGGGACTCTGGGTAGCCTCTCTGAAGGAGGGAACGGTGAAGGTTGTGAAGAAAATTATTTAAGGCATCAGGATTATTACAGATACGATGGCCTCGAATGGAAAGGGAATAGGGAAGGGAGCGTTTAGTGTGGGATGGATGACAACTGCTAAAATGAAGGTGCTGCTGCTTATTCGTGGGTTTTACATGGACAGAGGTGAGAAATTTGTTGTTGACAAGAGAGATATTGACATCAAGGAAGGTAATCTGGGAATTAGAAATGGTTGAGGTGAAAGAAAGAGAGGATGAGGAATTGAGAGTAGCAATAAAATTTTCGAGGGAATCATTACCATGCGGCCATAGGAGGAATATGTCATCAATAAATATGAGCCAAAGGAGGGATTTTCCTCTCCCAATGGATATTGGGAGAGGAAAATTTGTTCATAGTGGCCTAGGTAGAGGTTTGCGTAGGAGGGACTGAATCTACTACCCATTGAGCAGCCTTTGATCTGTAAATAATGCTTATTATTAATAAAGAACGAATTGTGCGTTAGGACGATATTAGTTAGGCCTAAGAGGAAGTCGGAGCTAGGGGTATGAGGAGTTGGGCGTTGGGAAAGGAAGTGGCGGAGGGAGGAAAGACCTTCAGAATGAGGAATTGATGTGTAGAGAGAAGTGACATCTATGGTGGCCATGGTAATTTGGGTGTCAGGAGGAATTTGGGTGGATTAGAGACGGTCTAGGAAGTTATATGTATCTTTGATATGGGATGGTAGAGACAAAACTAGTGGTTGGAGGTAATAGTCAATGAATGCGGGTATTCTTTCCGTGGGTGAGTTGCAAGATGAGACAATAGGACGGCCAGGGTGGTTGGGTTTATGTATTTTTGGCAAAATGTAAAATTGTGGAGTACGTGGGTTTGGGGGGGAAAGGATGGAGATGTCAGACGAAGGGAGGCCTTCCGGTGGGGCATGTTCCTTGAGAAAAGACTTGATATTTTCCTGGAAGGTGGGGTTAGGGTCATGAGGCATGAGTGTGTATGAGGAGGTATCTGTCAGTTGTCTTTCAGCTTCCTTAATGTAGTCAGACGTGTTCAGGAGAACTACATTGGATCCTTTGTCAGCTGAGGTTATGACTATATCAGGATTGTGGATGAGTTTCCGGAGGGCAATGTTATCCGATTGAGAAAGTTTGGGTTTGGGCTGAAGAGATTTTAGGAAAGAATGGTTGCAGACTTTTGAAAGCAGCAGATCTATAAAAATTTCAATTGGGTGGCCGGTTGGGAGAGGTTTAGGTTCATGGGTCGAGGGTGGTCGAAACCTGGAAAGGGCACTATGGAGAGGAATTGGAGTATTTAGTTCTTTCTGTGTATCCCAAAAGGCTTGCCACCTTAGATTTCTGCAAAATTGCATAATATCCGTGACTAAGGGGACATGGCGCACTTTAGGGGTGGGGGAGAAGGAAAGGCCTTTGCTGAGGAGGGAAAGTTCTTCTTTGTTTAAGGAGGCAGATCATAGATTGATCACAGGGATGTTTTCATTTTGACACTCAACCTCATGGCTTTGGGAGGGGGGGCGTCGAAATTGTTCTCTCTCTGGCAGTCGTCTCGGTGGAGACCAAATTTGCTGTGGAGGTGGCGGAGGAAGATTAAATAGGGTGGCTAAATAAGGTCTGTAGAGATGTAGAGGAGGTGGGGAGGGAATGACCACAGCTTTATTGAAAGGTAAAGACAACCCGACTTGAAAATGAGACGCACAAAGGGAGGAGAGCTTTCTTAGGGATTTAGTACGGCGGAGTTCCAATGAGCGGCGGGATGCATGGAGTATTTCATTTATATTATTGAGTAGATGTGGTGCTGTCACAGAAATATTATTAATTAAATTTTTGATAGAATTGTGGAGTTTTTTAGTTAACACATCATATTGATCACGAATAAAACAACAAAGAAGAAATGATCGTTGGAACGAAAAAGCATGATGGAATGGCCGTAGGTGTGGAGGGAGGCCAGAGAGAGGGTATTTCACATGAAGTCCATTGGGGAAAATACCTAATGCAATGCATGATGAGAGAAATTCTGTATGGCAGGTATACTGAGCTAGCTTTTAAAAGATAATTTTCGAATCTGGCGAACATATGAGGCCACTGCATCATCGTCATTCATGATTGGGGTTACTAGGAGAGCAAACTGTATGAAATCTAAGTACGAAGAAATAAAAACGAAGGAGGAAAGGAAATAAGGTACAGTGGTAGTAGGAGAGATAGGGAAGTGAGAAAGGTGGTGTCCACTCACGGCCCAGGATGACTCCGTAGTAGCCTCCCTTCCCCCCACAGACCACCCACTCAAACTTAATTCCATTGAATTAACTTACATATGGCTATTCAAAGCATTTCTTCCTCCCGGATTAGACATCAACCGTTAATCCCGGTGTCACGATTCCAATTTCTTTTACCCATCTATAAAAGTGCTCAACGCGCCACAAGAAGTTTTCTGATAATTTGCGTGTAATTTAGCACTATAATGGGGGCTGAACTCACAATAGGGAATAATTAAATAGGTTCTAGCATGAATCGATGATGCAGTGTGTATGACCTATTGTTAACGATTCTGAGCTTTTCCGAACGTCACCATCCCCCGCAAATATTAGGCCCGAGTCTCAGTGCGCGATATGTCAGAAAATAATTATAATGCTAATGTAATTGGATCTGAGGTTTCCCCAGCGTTTTTCCGCATAGGTAACGTCTTTCGGGCGTTCCTCGGAAAGCAACGATGGTTTCTCCAGCCATCCCGTTGGCGTTTTCTGGTCAGAATCGAAACGTCAGGTCTTTTCTGACCTGAAGACGCCTCAGAAGTGACCTTCCCTAAACTGACGTGACGATTCTGACCTGAAGATGACAACAGGATGACTGGAGAAACTGTCGTCGCCTTTAGACAACACTACGCGGAGGAAAGCCCGAAAGCCGTTACTAATGTGAACGATAGTGTTAGGTTTGATGCTGAATCATGTCAATGCATGTCCAAAACAGGGTGAAGCTCTCTAGCTAATCTGAAGGAAAGTGAGGGGCCGCAGAGGCGAGGAATAAAATGGACAATAAGGCATTTGACAGCTGGACCACCACCACGGGGTTTCCAGGGGCCTTGGATGTGGGCAGCCCGGAGACAGCGCCGCCGCCGGTGGTGGGCTCAGTGCCCAAGATCCACGTGTTCTCCGCCCTCGACCACACGCTCTTCGTCGGAATGCTCGTCGTGTCCGCCATCATCGGCATCTACTTCGCCTTCTTCGCCAAGCAGAAACAAAACACGACGGCCGAGTACCTGATGGGCGGACGCAAGATGGGAATTCTACCCGTATCTCTTTCCCTCATCGCCAGGTGAGTTCGAAGTCCGTTCTCTCCCTCTTCCACGATAACATTATTATTCATTAATTCCATCTTGCAATGCTCTTATTCCATCTTAATGTGTGAGTGCATGAATTGTATCTTGCCATTGTATCACCTACGGAAAATTCAGACGCAGGAGGGGTGTGATTGAAACTGTTTAAAATTATTGTATATTGTAATATTTTATAATAGGGTAGTTTCCTTCATCAAAGAAAACGAAAGGCATTAATGCGAGATGGGAATGCGATTCGTTACCCACCATTAGTGTATTCATAATGTATATATTATTTGGTTTTAGAAATCCCCGTTCAAACGAATGTTAATGATCAATTTTAACCTCATTTGAAAAAGGGTACATTGGCGCCCATGCGATGCCACTCTACGTGACGTCACAGGGATCCAGTTTCTATACGAGTAGATAGAAGTTTTACATCGTCTGAGATTACCAATGCATGGATGAGACACAGAGCTCAGGTAATCATCTCTTAATAATCACCTATTAAAATTGCCTATGGCCGAAAAGTTTCCCTCGTTTGATAGGGTATTAATAATCCTTATTTAAGCCACGCGCTACCTGCTAGCTAGGTACTCTGCTACCACCACGCTCGGCCTGCATCGTAACGGTGCTCTCACCAAGGTGGCCTCACACAGCGGCAGCCAGAACCAAACTGACGTCACACGGGCTCCTCCCAGCAGTCATACTTAGCCGTCGCGCGTACCCTTGAAAATTTTCACTTTTAATTTAATCGCGAAAAACATATATCGTCATTTAAAAATCTAAAAGCGTGAAATGCGTACTCTAGGAGTAATAATCTTTCGATTTAGCCAATAAAAAGTAGGAAAGCACCTTATTGTTCCGATCGTATATTAATTGCTGTTGCCATGTGGCCTAAATGTTTTTCGTTTAAAAATTTTCATTCCTTTAAATATATGATGCCTATTATTTAGTTTTCCGAGTATACATTTTCTAACACAAGTGCATTCCGATTGCATTGCAACCAATCGGAATTATCCATTCGGAATGAAAACAGATAGGATTAATGATCGGATAGGAGAGTGCCAACATCTCCCTTTTACCCCCCATAGGGTCACATTCAATGAGTACTCAAAGGGGAGTAGTTTCAAAATTTTCGTTTAGCGACGTCGTCTTAGCTTAGGCGTCTTGACTGTTTTGAAGAAATTAGTCGACAATTCCGTGATACTAACTATACATTTAATCCAAATGCCATTTCCCATAACTTTGACTTTTTTTGCCTTTATCTGGACAACGGCGGAATAGCAAGGCAATAGGCTAACCAGACACTAATTGTAAACTATTTGAGAGTTTTGCTCACAAAGTTTATACCGCGCCTAATTTCATTTTATTATTTTCGCTCTATTTTTTGTTTCAGCCCAATATTCGAAGTTTGAAATTCTGGTGTTACCCTCTACGCAAAAAAAAACAAGAAAAAAGGAAGAATAGTTTATCCATTTACTATTTCAATCAGCTAACTAATTGTAAATTGAAGACACAAATTTATCAGAAGCAAACTATTCGACACGATAACAACTCCAACACCAAATAAATTCCCATTAAATTCCTTATCTGATATATATTTTTAAATGACATTGTAATTAGTCACAACACTGCGTTTCATGTATTGTGCCCTAAGAGAGTGACTTAATTTACACACATGCATTAAAATAGAAAATTATTTTAAGTTGCAAGTACTTTTCTGTCATACAATGGCGTAAAAAATAAACGTTCTGGCCCAAGTTAGGGCCCACGCGCCCTAGCAACTTTTACAAAGCAACTATTTAGTAGCTAAAAACTCACGTGGTCTATTCCTACCGGCAGCAGTAGGTCCAGACGCAATTATTTAGTTGCGGCAACTAAAAAGTCGCCCGTGCGCGGGGCCGCAGTCAATGACGTGTGTTTCATTGGGACTTCCTCAAAGCAGCTAAAAAGTTGCTTTGTTAAATTTTCCAGTGCGCGGAGGCCATTATTGAGAGAATGGGCACGCTCGCACAAATGTTGCATCGTACTTGGCTCAGCTATGGTCGAAAAAGAAGTCATTGTTCTGAATTACCTTGCTATTAGTTACATTTCAGGTATAACCCTCTTGGGGATGCCAGCAGAAATATACGTTTACGGCACTCAGTTCACCACAGTAACGCTTGGAGTTTTGGGAGCTACAACCGGATGTGCCGTTATCTTCATGCCAGTGTTCTATGGACTTCAGTTGTCTACGTCATACGAGGTATGTGATTGGTATTGGAGGTTTAATACAGCCATAAAGTAATGTATGGACCTGATAGAACATTGTTCATAAATATTACACATTGACAGTATACTTCTTCAGTATTCTTTAGACACTGTAGCAGGGGCGGATCCAGGATTTCTTTCTGGGGGTCACAAGCAAGGCCGTATCCAGGATTTTGTTCTGAGGGGGGCACCTCGTAATACAAAATGAACGCAATGATAATGGGACCGCATTAAAAATCTTGCATATTTTTAAAGGGTCTGGGGGAGGGGGGGGTACGTGCCCCTCGCCCTAGATCCGCCTATGCACTGTAGCAAAAAACTTAAGACCCTTTTCTGCTTTTCTTTTATTTTCCTAAGCTTTAAAAGTAAAATTAAAATATTTGAGCAATCGTTACAGGATTCAATTTGCCATTCTAGCTATGGGATCACATTTAAAATTTCCTTGAAGAGTAAATGACGCTCAAAAAATTTTTAAATGTGATCCCATAGCTAGATTGAAAATTTGATTCCTCTAACGATTGCTCAAATATTTTACTTTCCTTTTTAAAGCTTGAAGCGAATGAAAAAAATCATTATGGCACTCTTTTGATAGATCTTTATTATAAACCATTTCATATAACATTGGGTGGGAAGTTGATTGAATTTGCTAGAAGAGACCTTTTTTCCAATAACTTCGCCGCGGCCAAGGTCATGAAGTCGGCTCACCCTATAGAATGGTGCTTTAAAAATAGATGTCATAAAAGCTTCCAAGTTTGGGGAAATATTAATTCCTCATGACCTCTTTATTTTTACTCAACCTTAAACATTGTAACAGGCTCAATCATTACAGCGATGGTTTATCAGTATCAATTATCTTTGAGATACTCAAGCATAATTAACGTGAATTCGTTTCTGTTTCCAGTACCTGGAAGTGAGATTTGACAGAAGGGTGAGACTCCTTGGATCACTGCTTTTCTTGGTTAGCTCTGTAAGTAAAACAATTTTTTTACTGTAATAGGAAGCCAATAATGATTCTTAAGTAGCACCAAACCATTCTTTCCGAGAGTGAAACTCATATCCGTATATAATATGTTAAAAATATCTGTAACGTAATAACAACCGGTTAAAATCTATGAATGGAATAGAAAATGAAAGACTTCAACCTTGTTAATCATCCAGTTTCAAAGAGAATAAATCAACCTTTGCCATGTAAATTCTACTTTATAATAAAATAACATATAAAGTCTGTCACGAATATTTTGATGCATCATTTAACATACATGTATTTTAACCCACAAATTGATTGAATATGAAGATAAAATGAATGATTTTCCGCTCGAAAAGATAAGGTTGATTCGTGATCAACGGAAAATTTTTTGTCACGGATTCGATTCTTGGCATTTTAAATATTTCTCCACGTTTATGAGATGTCTCAAGAAAAATACACACGAATAAATTTTCGGTGGTAGAGTTTACTCATTTGGTCTCATAGATGAGGTAAAATATTCAAAAGACGAAGAACTCGCCTTACATTACGATTAACTCCGATGGTCCGTAAAGATCTTACGGCATGAAGTATTTTTCCTCGGTTTCTTACATATTGTAAGAAATACACAAAGTTACAAAAAATGTGAAGGTGCAATTCAATTTTGTATTGAGCCACTTGCCTCCTCTTTAATTTACGCAGCAATTTGATTACTTAACGAACTACTCCTCAATCACTGTAATAGTTCCGTTTCTTTTTGCAGTTTCTATACATTCCTATTGTGATATACATGCCAGCCCTAGCGTTCAGCCAAGGTAAGCCATAATGAAATAGGCTTATTGTTTATATATATGCATTACGTTATAATATAAATGATTGTGGTATTATTATAAATGTAACCATTATCATCATTTATATCATTGACGGTATTGTGGTATTGCTGGAAAATCACTGCAAAGCACTGATAATCTTTCATTAATTCACCATCAAAAATTACAACAAAATAAATCATTTCGGCTATGGTTTATCAAAATTAAGATATCTTCATACAGTTATTCGAGGTATTTGCAACTAGAAAAATTTTAATATAATACTTTAAACAGGAATTGATAAAATTTATTAAACTTCAAAAATCTAAGACTTCTTCCATCCATTGCAATACTCAAGGATGGGATTTATGTTAGTTTTCTTTTGTTTTCAAAGTGTGCTGAATTATTTCCTTCAATTTATTTATCGCAGTGACGGGATTCAACATCCATCTAATCACACCACTGGTCAGCCTTGTCTGCATATTCTACACTAGCCTGGTAAGTCAATTCGATGCTAATATTTTTCATGGCATCCAACCCAATATTTAGAGTTGTGCATAGCTTCACTACCACAACCCGAGAAAATACCAAAGTGAAGTAACAAAAAAAAAAACTTACAGCTGATGTACCAACAAGCTTTTATGCAGCCGAGGGATTGGCATTGGTATATTACATACCAATAGTACAGAAAACTTCAATGATTGTCGTTATTGTCTTTGAGATGAGTCTGGAAATGGAGTACTGGAGTAACACTTCTAAGCATTTGCATTTCTCTTTTCCTAGCTCCTCCACGACTGTTTTATGCTATATATATTATATACCTGTGTAAATCCTATCTTGCAGACCACCAATGTACGTACGGAATCCGTTTAAAATAGCTTGGGGATCAGTTTGACAATTATGTAAAAGCCATAGTCATCATAAACGTCATCCGTCAATTTGGGGCCAAATTGTTTTTGTGGGTAGTTTCCTTTATATTTGTTGCTCTCAACGTTGCGAAAAGCAAATACCGTGACGTAATTTTCCGCATCGGTTTTAACTGGGACAGATGGTCTTGTGGCATAGCGATCAATCAAGTGACTTTAAGGGGTGAGAGAACGTTTTTCATGAGCAGATGAATTTTCAAATTTTAAATTTTGAGTCAATTTAGAAAAAAAAGCAGAATTAATTCTGTGACATCAATCTTGGATATCTTATTACTAATGAAATGATCTTTGTTTACATGGTCATTAGAAAACTGTATTTTTCTTCATAGGGTGGCTTGAAAGCCGTCGTTTGGACGGACGCTCTGCAGACGGTGATGATGTTCTTCGCCATGATCGTGGTGGTCGTCATAGGCACGGCCTCTCTCGGAGGCTTCGGCAACATATGGCAACGAAATGACGACGGTGGGAGACTCGAGTTTTTTAAGTAAGTACGGAATCGTCGCTATATCAAACGACACTTTAGATTACAATAAATATTTGATTAATACTTGAAGGACCAGGACCTTCATTTCAACGAGTAGCCTCTACTTACTTAATCATATTTCCTAGATTTTTTTCTGCCGTTTCCATTTTTCTCAGTTGCATTAATATTTATGGCAAGTATTCTGTTAAAGTATAATTTAATCATTTCAAGTATAAATAATAAATATAAATTATACCACCTATCTACCTTAAAAGATTAGCTCCCGTCACAGTGACGGGTCAAGCGTTTCTATTTTATTTGTTACGGTAACGCGTGTTTTATTCTGAGTGAGTATTCAGAGTGGCGCTAAGCGACGCGGCGCAACAGACGGCTGAGGTCGTCCCCCTCCCCTTCCCTCCCTCTCCTCCTCACCCACGGTCGCCCGCAATGTTCATATGCTTCAGTGACACTCTCTCTCTCAAATTCCGATTTTGAACTCGTTTCGTAGACCAAATCATGTCGGCACGTATGGTAATTAATCTTAACTTTATCATTTTCCAAAATTGGGAAACGATCTGCAGCAAATATTGCTTATGTTCCTCGTCGTTAGTACAGTTTTCGCGAAATCGTATGACAAATAAAGGGTTTTAGTATTAAGGCGCCTCTCGCTAACTAATTATTCGAAAATTTTATTTTGCCTATCCTTGTATACCCCAGGGTCACCGAAATCCGGTTGACGATTTTGAAATTTAAAAAAAATGTTTTTTTGGGACAGCCTAAGCGTGTGGTAGGCCAGGCCATGGGAAGCACCAACGACATGGCCGCTGTCCATTTAAATTTTTTTATTATAAAATGATTTTAAAAAAATATTAAGTTGCATTCTAAAATAAATGAAAATATTACATTTTATTAAGTTATCAATTAATTTGAACGTTAACGAAGAAATATTTAAAAAAATTACTATCCTTCGAAATTACGAGAAACGGTCCTTCCAGTGTTAGCCCTATATCTCCAATGCTTCGATCTTTTATTCCAGCTTGCGTTAGCCATGAGCCATATTCACTTTAAATCACCAACAAATGCTATATTTCCAGAATGAAGACGAAAAACCTTTGTAAATTTTCATAGATTTGTTTTTGTTCAGTACGAGGCGTTTCGAGGCTTAGGCGTCATTCTCGATGAATGAGAAAATCATCACTGAGCTGATTATCCATTTCTTAACTGATCAAGATCCACAGAGTTAATGCCCTTTTTTCTTTCCGGGAATGCATACAGTTTTGACCTCGATCCCACAGTGAGGCACACTTTCTGGAGCACTGCGATTGGAGGAGTATTCAGCTGGATGACCCACATGTCCGTCAATCAAGGGATGGTCCAGCGATTCCTAGCAATGCCCTCTCTCAGGAAAGCACACATGTAAGTTTGTTGGCGAAAGTTATATTTACCTCATTTCTGTGATATAGTATTGAAATCAACTTTTAAATCTAGCTTACTCATGCAAGATTGATGACAATCGATATTTAAATTAACGCAATTTAACATGAAATATATTAATGCATGTACAACGAATTTTACAGTTTAAACGATTTTCCGTTTCAATTACGATTATCAATCTGATTTATTTATTGTAAAAATAAATTATTACTCTGATTATGAGTAGTTTTGCAAGCGTAATTATTTATTTCCAATATTTTCAGGCAAAAATTAATTCTTCACGAAATAGCTGTTGACTTTCTTAGATAATTCACAAAAATAGAATTCATTTAAAACAAATAATGATATAGTATTGATGATTGGTGATTATGATATTTTCTGCAGGTGAAGAGTACTTAAAATAGGTTTACGAATTTTTCTCGTTACATTTCAGAATGATTGTCATTTTCACATTTGGATGTATTGGCATCACCTTGATAAGCTGCTACTGCGGACTTCTCATATACGCAACCTACTACAACTGCGATCGACTGTCTACTAAAGTAAGCACATAAAATAAATATAATTTTGATATATTTACAGATTCTTTGCCTAATTTAAAGTCTATAAAATGTGTTCGAGATTCAATTAGCAAATAATTCCTCATAACTTATTTCTCACTATGCCCACTGCCAAGTTTTCATGTTTCCCAGATAATGTTACCCTGTAACTAAACTATGGTCGGCAAGAATATAAAATCAAGTGGAAACAGCAAAGTTAAAACTCCGACGTCTAGTTATAATCTCTTCAAAAGCTAGTTTTAAAATGGCATCGGCAGGGGTGGTAATACCCGATAGAAATTCCTAGCCAGTTACCTATATGGTAGCCTACGACACATTCCTAACAATGAGTAGACGAATACCAATTGAAAAAGCGGATGTATTTTTCCTTTTATCACCAATAAATTTGGGGAAATGACTAATTGTTTACACTTCCGCTTTTACCTTGGGTAGTAATGAACTATCGGAGTTAGTTACCGCAATAGTCTTTTTTACCCTAGTAGTTTGTTATTTTTACTCCACTTTTAGTCTAAGGACCATACTAAGTTTAATCGCATCTCTTTTCTTACTTTGGGTTTTCAGCACTTTGTGTACCATTAAAAAATATAATTTAGGCAGGTGAACTTGATGGAAACTAGTTTCAATAATGACCCAGTTATAAAGAGTTATTTCAAGAAATCACGCATGGTAATTTTGGAAGAGAGGAGATGGTCTGCAGAGCCAAGTATGATTATGCGATGAATGAGAGCATACTCAAGCGACCCTCTCACTTTTCGCACCAAAGGTCGTGCGGGCCTCGGACCAACTGCTTCCCTATTACGTGATGGACGTGGCTGCCTCAGTGCCGGGACTGCCCGGGCTTTTCATGGCCGGCGTTTTCAGCGCCGCTTTAAGGTTAGTACGGCCTGTTTTCACATACTCCCTACAAATTTAAGATACGTTAAGCAAAAACTTGAATATGTATCTGTGGAAATACCCAAAATTATTTTCCTGCAGAGCAAAATTCGGAATGAGCTAAAAGTATCGCCAGGTGGTTAAATATTAAATTCTGTGTGTTTATGTCGGGTAAACTTTGGAAATGGCGGTTGTAATTCAAAGTTTTGATTTAAAAAACTGAAATTAAAAAAATATATAAAAAAGATTTAAAGTCTATTTACAGCTTTTCACATTGACCTTTAAAAACTTTGCAATGGCACTGCTTATATTCCCATAGCACCTTTTCTTGCAGATGCTAAATAACCGGAAATCTACCTTTCGGGATGGATTCATGGACTATTTATTGTATATCAACGTATGTAAGAAAAAATATTATTGGTCATGGGGAAAAGCCTCTTATCACTTTACAAAGTATTCGAATAACAGTTAAATGTTTTCATTGTGTGTCAACGCCTCTTAAAGTATTCAATAAACCCCCCTAATATTCGTTTGTAAAATTTTCATCGCAATCTAAGTGATCTTTCAGTTAAAGCAAGCTGGAAAACTAAAAATGGTCTCCTAAAAGTTACCTGCACTAATGTAAAACCTGCACCTGTAAAACTTTAATCTTACCAAGTAAACACATAATTCCGTATCAATTTTCGCTCGAAACGCTCCAACCGCTTATTTTATTTGCAGTTCAATGTCAACTGGCCTGAATTCGATGTCCGGCGTCATATATGAGGATTTCATCCACCCTTGCCTGAAGATGAAAATATCGGAAGAAAGAGCTTCAACAATCATGAAAATCATTTGCGTTTTCATTGGAATATTCTGCGTCGGCATGGTATTTATTGTTCAGCATTTGGGCGCAGTTATTCAGGTAAATATATAATGATATTACATTGTTTATTAAGGTATTCATTGGAATGTATAAGAATTTGTAGAAAAATAACTGTTCAGTGATGACAAATCTTACATAATGGTAATTCGTATTAGTTTCATGAAAATTAACGGTGTTGTGGAGAAAATAAGAGAGCTAAACCCGCATATAATAGTTTTTTCGTCGAGGACATGCGAGGAAAGGTTCACTACATTGTCTTGGGGGGAAGGGTTCGCAACATTGTCTCCCTCGTTCTCACTCTGAGTGTCTGGAGGCGGTCGCGGTGGGGGGCGGATAAAGGCTCAACGGTAGTCGTTCTCGACAAAGAGAAATATGTGGCGGAAGGTTTAAGGCAACTGAACGACCCGACTTCCTATTCTCCCCTCCCCAATGATCCCAATCCGCAAATTCAAAAAGAAATCTTCTCCTTTCTTAAAAATTTTGGCCCCGCAGAAGGACTAAGCCCCTCCGATATTAATCTTCTATCACCTGCCGATTTCAACACTCCACAATTCTATCTTCTCCCCAAAATACACAAACCCAATAACCCTGGCCGTCCCATTGTGTCTAGCCGCAATTCCCCAACCGAAAGAATATCAGCCCTTCTAGATCACTACTTGCAACCTCTTGTCACCACCCTCCCATCTTTCATAAAAGACTCCTATCATTTCCTAAGCATACTTAACTCATCCCCTATCCCTACCGGTACCAATCTCCTAATGGCGACAATTGACGTCGTTTCACTTTATACTTCCATTCCCCACCACGAAGGCCTCAATGCCCTCAACTACTTTCTTGCCCAACGCCCTCAGCCTCACTCTCCCTCCACCAACTTCATCACCCAATTAGCTGAACTGATTCTAAACAAAAACGCCTTCAACTTCAACGACACCATCTACCTACAGAAGCGAGGAGTCCCGATGGGAACCAGAATGGCCCCAGCCTACGCAAATCTCTACATGGGTCACCTGGAAAACTCTTTTTTAAATTCCCAAACCCTTAAGCCTCTCCTGTGGGTCCGCTTCATCGACGATATTTTTTTACTATGGGCCTATGGGCGTGATTCGCTAGACACATTCATTGCATCTCTCAACTCCACCTCATCCGTTTCTTTCACTTCATCAATTTCTGCTTCCTCCCTTACCTTCCTTGACATAAACATCCGCCTTGAAAACAATACCTTCAGCACCTCCATCCACAAAAAACCCACCAACCATGAACAATACCTGCACTACACCAGTTGCCATCCACCTCACACCAAACACGCAATCCCCTACTCCCTATCAGTCCGTGCCCATCGCATCTGCAACAATTCACCATCTCTTCAAAGAGCCACACAGAACCTCCATCATGCTCTCCTCAAACGAGAGTATCCAGAACCCCTGCTTGAAAAGATAATACTCTCTCCCTCCGACCAGTACACCCCACGCACCAAAAAAGAACAAACCAGGAAACTTAATCTCACCACCACATTCTTCCCGGGCACTCAAAAAATTAAAAAAAATATTAAAAGATCATCAGCAAAAACAAAATCACGGCTGCTCTTCTTCCATCCTGCCCCTCCATTGCCTACAGAAGAGCACCTAACTTAGGTAATATTTTAAAATCCGCCCGCCCCCTCCTACGGCACGCACTGGCCCCACTTTCCTCCCTGACTCCATGCAACCGCCCCCGTTGCAAATGCTGCCCCCTTCTACGCCCCACCACTTCACCTGTCATCAATAGATCCTCCTCCACACCGTCTTGCACTTCCTTCAACGTTGTATACAGGCTATTTTGTAATTTTTTCCCCTCGTACTACATAGGAGAATGTACCACACCCATATCCATCCGAATGAATAACCACAGGCACTCCTGCAAAACTCCCCCCTTTCATGAACCCATCCCCATTCACACTTCCTCACACAACAGTACCTTCGACCAATGTTTTTCCCTAACCTTCATTGAAGTTTTGCCAGAGAGGGCAACTATCATCGAGGTGAGGACTAGGGAGATGGCCCACATCTGGGTTGAAAGGGCGTTTGAAACGCCCGGGCTAAACATCGCCCATTAAAAGCCAAAACAAACCCTACCCTCCCTTTCCCCCCCTCTCCCCTTCCCCTTCTTCCACCCCCACTACCTCACCAAGGAGGGCGACTGGAGGAACTTACCCTGCCCGCACCAGTTCACCTTCAGCACTGAGGATAGCGGATCAATCCGCTGAAACGTCTGAACGTTTTTTTGTGAGTGTTCCCTTTTTTACGTGTGTCTATGTTTTTATCAGTCAAGGAGAGATTGAGTGGGGAAGGAGTGTGTTGGAAAAAGGAGTGTGTTGGAAAAAGGGGAAAGGTGGGGGGAAGAGGGGAGGGGTGTATTGGGGCGGGGCTAACTCAACAAGATACATTCAGACCAGGGTGCTTGTTGGCTTGCAAACGCCAGATGCATGCCAATTCGAGGGTGTGGAGATTGAGGGGCGAGTCAGTGGGTGACAGGGAGGCAATGATAGAAACTTTGAAACATAGATTAAAGATGGAATCATGCGAAAAACAATGTGTGGGGACCGGGAGAGATGCGTGTGGAGACGACGGACAACAGGAGGCGCGGTGATTATTTATTCTGAGGTTGAGGGGGCTGGAGCATTGGCCTATATAAAAAGCGGGGCAGAAGTTGCATTGAAGGAGGTATATGATGTTGGTGGAGGTATTATATACATTTTTATATATACTCATATAAAATTACTATTTTTGAGTTCGAAAAATCATATTTTTAACCTCAAAAATATCAAACTTTTCCGAGGGATGACCCCAGTGTCCCCTTACCCTGCGGTGATTTCTGTACACCGCAGAAGGGCCCAGAAATCTCCTGTTAACCCCCACCATTTGGAAATCCTGGAAATAACCAGTGGCACTGTATGTATAGTTATGATATAAGGTAGCTAGTGCGTGGGATATGTTGCCCCGCATAAGCACTTAAGCGAGTGATCCCAAAGAATAAGATACACTACCTCCATGAGGCATTCAAATGCAACTGTCTCACGTTTTAATATTACCGGAGTTGCGACTTTATTTGCAACTATTCTACTCGATCGCGTTTAACAATAACTTATTCACTTCCAACTCTACGCCAAAGAGCGCAGGAGGTCACGAAATAAAAATTAATAATAAAGAATAAAAAGTTACAACGTTGAGCGATTTTGCTATTTAAAATTGATAACAATATAGCGAAAATTTGGCGAATGGCTCAATCATTAATCTCTATGATCAAATACTTGAAGTTCTTAAAGAGTGGGCTCATCAAGGAATATGTCGTTCCCCTTATGGCTAGCGGGCCCATCACTAACTTGCTTTAAAGATATGATTTTAGGTCTCCCCGATCTAAAGTTAGGCGTCGGAAAATAGGTAGGCAAATATTCCAGATAAAAATCACTACAGTCCTTACTCATGTTCAAGCTCAAAAAGCCAGGGTAGTTATATATTTTATACTCTATCTGAGTAAGCAACAAGGAAAGGTATAACAATTCAGGTTGATATGCGTCCAATTAATAGTATGTTCCCAATGAGGGCTAATATCTACCCAAGATCTCCAATACCCAATAGACCTTTGGCACTTACCAAGTGCCATTGCACCCTCTATACTTCGTCAGTGGGATGCGTCAATGATAATCCACCCTTTTAAGTGACCACTATTTTTTCTTTGAAGGTCTCGGGATCTCTGGGAGGCATAACGAGCGGTCCAATGCTGGCAATATTCGCTCTTGGAATGCTCTTCCCCTGGGTCAACTCCAAGGTAAGTGGGCAGCCCAGCGTCGGCAGATCTTGTCATATCAAACCCAAAAGCTCGTAAAAAGAAAGGTCACCCTGTATGCAAACCCTTGACAAATATGTTATCGAGTCAGTCAGTTATTCAAACCCAAACGTATTCTAAATGCTAAATAAAAACATAACTCTGTGTACATGGGGTGAGGGATATTTCCTTTAAGAACAACTATTAGAAGGTCTTATCAAAATTCAATCCCATATATTACGGAAAGACGACCGTCTACACCTTAGGGCATATATTACATAGAAGTGGTATCAGGACAAGAAGTATCGCAAGAAAGAAACACCTCTTTTGATATCGCCGCTAAGCCCTTCAGATATCAATATTTTTCCCTGATGGCGAACTCCCCAATTGTATTGCGGGAAGTGTAATAGAATTTCCACCAATTTTAATCACGTAACCAAATCAAAAGATTCGCTGATGCTACTTTCATCTTAATTAAGCGAACATATTTTGAAAATAAACGAATCATGAGACAGCTATAGTATCAAATATTCGCTCCGAGCATGGCAGATATCTCGCACGCTTATTGATTATGTTTAGCATAATGGTTGCCGTGCGTCTGAGTTTGATCCTCGGCTGCCTGGTAAAAGTAGAACAATACAAAGTCAAATTAAAAACGAAGCAAATTGAATACGTAATGCTTCTGACTACTGAATCAATTTACATCTTTATTATACCTTGCAAGCCACCTCCTGAGGGGTTTGGCATGGGGTGATCAATCACCAGCATGCAAGAGGATCCCTACATGCACACCACACCTCAAGGGTGTTTGGCACGGGGTGATTAATCACCAGCATTTCAGAAGACTCCAATATGTACACCACACATGCACATATAAGCTATAAGTTAAAAAGCAACTGTATCATACCTATGAAGGCAATCCGACCATGAAGCTAGAAAATACAAAACATGCTGCTAAGGCCGCTGTACACGGTGAATTATCATTCATCATGCAATCATTCTCCGTCTATAACGGAAAAATACGCGAATGAACCGTCATGTGCATGATCATTCAATGAAAATTAGAACATGTTCTACTTTTGTTCGCATGGCCCCATGAATGATAGCATGATCATTCTGCATGATCATTCGCATGATCGTTCGCATGATCATTCACTGTATATCGCAGCCTTCAGAAACACTAGAAGAATAGAGAAACATGAATTGAGGAATACATAAGTATTCGTTAGTTACGTGTGACAGCGGGCCCGCTTGGCCTCAGTATTATTATTCATGAATTCATAAAGTTAACGCACTTTTTGAAGCACCCTTTTTCCCTTTCTCCTCAGGGTGCTCTCATCGGAGGTATCACGGGGATGATTTTCATGGGTTACATCTCCTTTGGCCAGCAGGCGGCCATCGCGAAAGGTGTGATAAAATTTGAGAAGAAGCCAGTGACGACCGAGGGGTGTGCCTTCCTACCTCACGACGACATATTTCTCTCGTACGGGACGTCTATCATCAACGCCACGTGAGTAGATTGCCTCGATCAGCGAAAAATATGCTCCATTTGAATGTTTTGGCGCTTAAGAGTTCGGCTGCTTCCATTTTCTCCATGCTCCTGAAGTGCACAGCGAGCTTTGGCTTTCTATGTCAGAGTATTTGTGCTTTAGTGTTGTATTCTGGTGAATGTAGCGCTGCATTTTTAATGGGAGCTCAAACATTCTGCACAAATTTATACGTGTTCTTTTGTTACCATAACGTTTGATTACCATGAAAAGTAATTGTAGAGTACTTCTTGCATGTTGGCTTTCTAAGTGAAGACTCTGTCTGTTATAGTGCTTTCTTATATGGAGCGCTGCATACAACATGGGAGCTCAAATTACCTGCATAAATTTTCGTGTTAATTTTGTTACTATGATTTTTGTTTACCATGCAGTGTACCTGTAATTCTTGCATGTGCTACGCTGACGATCAGACATACCCTGCTATACACTACAATCGCTCTAGAGGCGATTCTCACGGTATTATGTAGACGTATAATAGGAAAGGAGTAGGAAGAATGAATACCAGCAAGAAAAATACGGCAGCTTTACCTAGTAGTGGAGTCCTAGTAGTCCTTTACCTAGTAGTCTCTAGTACTCATTTATGCTATTCCGATTAAAGCAAAGGCTCTCGAAGGAAGGTAATGCATCGTTCAGATTACGATTATTCCAGCAATCGTTGGAACTATCGTGCATTCACACAACGATGGTTAAAATCTGTGCTTCCCTATAATGCTGACATCTAAAGTGAACGAGAAATTAACGGTTAGCAAAGCTGTTGACGTATGCAGGGTCAATATATTACTTTGTTCAACATGTATTTAACGAAAAATTTTTCTTCTGCCCATATTATTCGTTGCTTGGACAAATCCCTGAAAAAATGGAGCGAAGGGAGCTTCACGAACCTTTCCTCTTTCTCTGGTCGCTTCCTCTTCCGGTCTCCCAGCGACTAACTATTGTAACGTGGCAGCGTTAGGAACGACAGTAACTACTCTCAGGACATGTATTCACACTGCTAGTTCGGCCAACAGGCATAACTAATACTATAATGGCTACTCATGACCGACATGGTCAGTACCGACTCATAACAATAGCAATACTCGGTAATATAATTATTAAAAACATAAAGAAGAAGATTTAGACCAGAAAGATGACGATAATACGCAACGGATACGAAATCGGAATGGAGAGCTGCGTCAAACCAATCTTAGTATTGTTCATAGGATTATGATGATGAAACACTTCTAGAATTCTCAATAACTCTTTTCGATATTACAGGGGCGTCTTCATGGATACGGTAACAGAAGGAAGCCTAGCAGGGGCAGTGGCGGCCATGACCGAGGGAGAGGAAGAACAAGCCGCGTATCAATTCCGCCTCTCCTACAAACTCTACACAATGATCGGCCTCTTCGTGAGCATCGTCGTGGGTCTGGCGGTGTCTTTCCTCACTGGACCGACGGATCCGGCTGACGTGCACATCGAGCTCCTGACTCCAGTTGTGCGACCGCTGTTTGCTCACAGATGCAAGTCCGGAGACGAGACGGCACACTGGAAGAACAGGGTCAAGAAAGAGGAGGAAGAGAAGGAGATGGAAGCAGAGGCTGAAGGAGATAGTCTCCTCAAGAAGGAGGTAAGTTGAGCGTGTAAGGGCATCCATTAATTACGTGAGGCGTTTAGGGGGCTAGGGGGTCAAACCGATTATCACCGAATCTCGCGTGGGGGAGAGGAATGGTCCAGGCAAGTATCAAGTAAATTTTTTCCCGCAAGAAACAGTGTAAAAATACGATGTAAGTAAGTTTTAATTATTGTCTAAAGCAATTTATAGTATATTTTATTAAGATGTAATTAATTAATTGGTAGTATTCGACGGAAGCGTTAATTTATGAAACTAAACAATAGATATGCTGATTAATCCTCATGTAAATGTAAGAATAAAGTTAAATTACCTTTCTTTGCTACGGTACTAAATGGTGATGTAGATTTAGTACAAAATTGGCGAACGTAATTGCACAGACAACATTTCATAATTAAACATGATGCTAGTAGTGCATTTGATTTTCCACTCGATGTCACCACAGAATAGAGACTCACTCGTACCCTCTTGGACACCAAGTTTTTGTATATTTCTTCTATCAATATCTGTTTATGACTCTGTTTAGAAAGAAAATCATTATTGTCCCTTGGCTTCTCACCCCCTAAATTATATTTTTATCTTCATCCTAGTTCCCGCTAGTCACTAGATTTTCAAGCTTTCATACATCTATTCTCATAAAAATTTGAGACGTTATGATAAATTAATCAAGTAATCATTCCATTTTTCCGCAGACAATTATGCTGATGCTGGACGAAGCAAGGGACGAAGTGAAGCCCACGCGCTGAAGATAAAAGTTGACTTCGACCGACAAAGACGAGCTTCCACTCCTGCAAGCCCTAGTCTTTCACAGCAGCAGCGTCTGAACCAAGGAGACAGAGGCAACCGAAGCAGCCAGCTTAAATGAGGCGGCTCGTTTCCCCATCGATAGAAATACGACAAGAACGAGAGTTCAAGAGCAACCAAGGATTCCATATCTGACACTCATTTTCGAAAGTCAGTGCGTTTGACTTAAATGGGAGGTGTGCATTGTGCAGTGCTCGAAACACAGATTGACGTATTACTCTGATTGCAAAAACATACATGCATGCTCTAGTCTTCTCAGAGTGGATTCAAAAACGCGTGTGATGAAAATTATTTAATCGATTCACTTCAATAGTGAAGAAAATACAAACATTATCATAATTGTTTGATGTGTTACAGACATCGTGGGGTTTTCAAGAAGGCCCATCCAAAGCGTGTCTGTTTCCACATTCGTGAATATTCGACGGCAAACATGCTCTGCCGGATCAACGTGAATCAGTAGCGACAAGTTGCAAGATTAAATGAGGAAAAATAACACTTTAGTTGATTAGGGAAAAAAGAAACTATATGTTACGAATGTAACACAGTGCTTTATGGTGACTCTGGTTAATGCGAACTGAAGCGTTCACATAGGAAAGGCAGGAAGTCACTAAAAGTGAATTTTACAGGAGACGACAGAAAGACGTTTGCCAACATTGTGAAGATTATATTAGTATACTAACTTCGTCAATCATAGCTACTGATATATATTTTACCAATTTAATTTCTGCCTTCTCCATTTCATTTGCATGTGCATGTGCTACCTTATCCATGAATAAACGAAATTTCGATTTTTTTTCTGACTTACTACATTCCCCATTTCAATGTTTCCATCAGTCAATTACTACCAGTAAAATTTTTCCGATAGCCTTATTCTTTCATGATGAAGCCTCTCACATTATGGACTCACTTCAGTAAAAACAAAAGCTATAGAAAAGAAAACTATTCGGAAAAAAATCGTCAGTTATTCAAAGCAAAGAAATATTTTTGCGGAAACTATGTCGAATTCGAATTCATTCCTAATAAATGCAATCAAAAGGGAAGGGAGTTTATGATAGAAGTATTCTACTGACTTAAATCAATTCTTTGTAAAGCAGGTCATTGATAGCATTCAACGGAAGCGTTAATTTATGCAATTAAACAATGGAAATACTATTCCATCCTCATTTAAATATAAAAGTGAAGATAAACTACCTTTATTTTCAACGACATTAAATGGATTATGGATTTCTTGCGAATGAAATGCAAAAATAATAGCGCAGCGAAATCCTCTTTGATAAACAAAATTCTTCGGATCGAAAGTCATATAATAAAGAAACCAATGAAGATTAAGGTTAACGTGGAATAAGAATATTAACAAATCTTTTAACATAAATCTTCTTCTATCATTTAACAACCAAACAGCACAAAACCTATGCTGATTCCTTGTACAAATATATATCTTTATATATTTGTATGATGGTAAAATGGGACGGCAAGGTTATGGCCACGATATTTTGGGATGACGGATATTAATCTTCATCGATGGCATACACAAGGGAAAAACGATGGCATAATGCATCGTTATTGGACCGTTTGAGCGAAGAAATCACGGAAAAACATCCTAAATTGAAACAGATAAAGATTTTCTTTCATCAAGAAAATGCACCGGTGCACATCTCCGCAGTTTTGATGTCAAAGGTTGAGGAATTAAATACCCAATTATTACCAAATTCACCGTATTCACCAGATTTGGCCCCAATGACTTTTTCATATTCCCCAGCTTTAAAAAATGGGTTGGAGGATATATTTTTACCTCTAACAAACAGCTCATCGCCGAAGAAAGTAACTACTTTTAAGAGCTTGGGGAATTCTACATTTTGGAGACTTTTTGGAGAATTCTACATTTTGGAGACGGCTTTAAATGTTTGGATAAACGGTTAGAAAAATGTTTGAAGTGAAAGGAAACTATTTTGAGAAATAAAATACTTGACCCAAAATAATTTTTTCTTTCCCTTTGTCTAAAGACAACTTAACGACCCTCTTAATTCTACTCCGAAATGATGCAAAAAAATCATCAACAAACGAAGAGAGAAATTTTTACTCAATTCATTTTCGCATTATTTCTTACGCACCTACATAGTTGGTTTTACGGATCATGATCTATATAGATAGGGAAGGATACCTGACGATACATCAGCACATTTTGCTGATACAAATAGAAGTTTTCTGCAGTTGCCTCATTGTATTTATTCAAAGTACTTAGTGGCATGATTAATGTTAGTTTGCACAGTAAAAAATCCTTCATAATTTGAAGAAATGGGCCAATAAATTATAAATGTAGCAAAAACCGAACAGTCACGAAAGTTAAAACATATAATTTTTGGCATTCGACCCTGGTTACTTAAAAAGTAAAAGTAGTCGCGTAGAAACTCCATTGTCCACAGACCTTATTTAAAAAAACCACGGGCACATTCTCATTCATTAAGATATTACGTGTGTCCCGACGAGCTCTGAACTGGCGCAAACCAGTTACGCTATAGCGAAGTTCCTGATTTGCTATCAACTTAGGAGCGAGGATGAAGTTTTAATTGCACCAATATATATAGCAAGCGACCTCAAGCCTCTTTCAAAGCACGGCCCGTTAACGCAAGCACGTTACATCAGAGTTAAAAGGAAGCGTAAAATCGAAGAAGTGAATTGATCAATCAAACAAAAACACAAATTTGAGTAGAATTAACATTCACTTTGGAAATCGTACAGCTAAGTAAATATAAAAAATGAACTGATGCGAGAGACAAGTGTAACTCATTTGAGGAATTTGGTTAAGAGGGGTTTTCGGATCAAATCTTCCATTAATAATTCTAAGGCTGCATATCCCGCCATCATTAATGCAAGGTACTTGCGGACCTTACTGCACATATGGATGCTGAAAGTCAAAAACTCCAGTATTACCGGTCACCAACTTATAGAGTAATTTTTCTCAATATAAACGTGATACAATTAATGATAGCATACAATTAAATTAGTTTTTCCAAGATCAGCTGACATTACATGTAATGCTAACCTCGAAATGGCATGCAACAAAGAAATCTTCCAGCAAATTGAATTATCAGTACGTCCTCAGAAAATCTTTGAGTTCTCATTGGCAACCCAGACGAACTATCTAAGAGCGGTAGACAGGTGGTTACCGAACCCGACTTGTACCCGGAGGTCTAAGGTTCATTTCTTGGACGCGGCATTTTTTTCATTGATTGTTTCTACCTTTCATTTTAAAAGAAACCTGCTGTTCATTATTATTTCTATGATTTACAGTTATAATTTCATTTTTCCATATGGAAATCTTTTTCTGTAATGTGGCAGCGTCAGGTGTCGGATGGACACTTCCTGAACGCTTCCGAAATGCTTCCGGAAGCGTTCCAACTGGGCCATAATCTGCTTCCCGGACACTTCCGCGACACCTCCTCAACGCTACCTCAACACTCGCCCGCCACTTCCCGAACACTCCGTCCGACGCTTCCCCAACACTTCCTCAACGCTTCCGTTTCGCCTGGGAACCTAGAGGAGGGTATAACATATTTTGAAAAAAGGAGGGCATATTAAAAAATCTTACGCAGCCAATATAAGACAGGATATCTTTATTTTTAAATATTAAACAACGTTCATACTATGAGTGTAATTTTAATTCTTCAAATATTATAAACGGCATTGCATAGTTGCATCTAAATATCATTGATACTTTAAGAATTAGTTTTCACTCTTTGAACGCAAAAAATTATGTGATTAATATAGCTTTCAAACTACATAGTTCTACTTAGTCTTCAACTACTACTTTCTAACTAAAATTCATGACTACCACCTATGAATTGGATACAGGAAGATATTTTCCGAATGCTTGCTCATAAATATACGATAAACTCATAATGAAAAGAAAAAGTACTATCGGTTGCGCATCTACTGCCTCTCTAATTCGAAATTTAAAAACAACTCGTTCGTTGCTACGATAAAAGGACTATTTCCTTCCCTTTCTTTACCATCTCTTGATTCGATTGATTAAAATATCTGAGATTTCGTAATCATCCAGAGGGCTACAACAATGACCGCGTCATTTTGAAGTCGTCACATAACAAGGCGACTCTTACTGGCCATATATTTGTTCCCTAACCAAAGCTACATCTTTATGATTACGGGCCAAACTTCTGAAAAAAAACACCTAGAGGAACGTTATCCTAAAGTAACCGTTTAACAAATGTATAACTTCATAAACTCGGCAAATTACATGGACCAAAACTGCGCACCTTTGATCGCGCAGGAATGCTATTACAGAGCATTAATTCATGAATTCCGCTCTAATATATGAAATGACTCTGAAAAAAACTGAATTATTTTTTTCTTCACTGCTATAAAATTCCACTCCGATCCGACTCCAGCATATTTCCATACAAAAAGCGAATTTTCGAGCAATATAAGGGAAGAACAGAAAAAAAAAATTGTTAAAATGAGGAATTTCCTGGATATAGACAGTTACTTATACCACTTATTTTATAAGAGCGCGACCCGGGTTTCAATGAGTAATCATCATCATCAGGCGCTAATTATAATTTGTTTATCTTGTTGTTACCTAGTTACTTTTTGAATTTTAAAACGGACGCCAGAATAGGTGAAAAGGATGAGTAGAGGTATTCATTTATAAGGGTACTATAGGTAAAATGAGGAATTTCAAATCTTTCGTTATCGGTAATCGTTGTTCGAAAGAAAGTGAGACAAGGAGTTTCACATTTTATTGAAAAACATTCTAGATCCGTTTTGCTAACTCCACAAATGTATTGTTAACGTTATTTACTGGAGGTATTGGAACTCATAAATACTAGAGTTGCCAAGAAATGCACCAAAATATTTGTTTGAGCCGACAACTACATATGGTGTAAATGTGAAACGTGACGTATGCATTACTTACCTGAAGTTTCATGGGTCACCGCGCAAAATTTCTATCTTCTACGACAGGCAGCTTAGCTGAAGGACCGTTTCAAAATGGTGTCTAAGACATTTTGAGGACGACGAGGGCATGATTAATTTAATGAAGAAATGATTTCGTGACCAGAAAAAGGATTGGTACCGAAAAAGTATACCCGCCCTTTTCTCGCGCTGCATGACGTCCAAAAAACTGACTGGAAATTACGTTAAAAAATAGTGTGGGTAGTAAAAATATTGTTCTCTTTTAGGTGTAATTTTCATAATGTGCGATAAATAAATGCCGAAGAAAAAATCATGGTGCATTACTTTCTGGGCATCCCTCGTAGTTAACAGCTCGGTATAAGAGCCACTTTTATTTAAAATTTCCATTGTGTAAAACGTGTATAAAATGATTCCTTTGAAAAATTCTATAATTCTTGAGACATTGCCTCTGGTTTCCTTTTCACTAGAAATCATTATTTCATCCATTACTAAAACTCGATAATCGAACAAAAAAGAAAAATCCAAATGCTAAAATAATGTCGCTCCCAGATAGTTACCAACTCATTGTAAGAGCCAGCCTCACATTTCTAAAGATTCTTTAATTCTTGAGACATAGCCTCTGGTTTTCTTTTTCACTCGAAATCGTTATTTCATTCATTACTAACACTCAAAACAAGAACAAAAAAGAAAAATGCTAATGCTAAAATGATGTCGCTCCCAGATGGTTACCAACTCATTGTACGAGCCAACTTCACATTTCTTAACTCAACTAATTTGTGTTATTATTCACGGTTTTAGAGTTTCAAGGCTCCCAATAACTCCCCAAGTCTTCTTATTGGGATCAAGGCTCATTGCGATGAGGTAGACGATTAGCACACACGGAACACGTTATCCCACTGCAGACCAAGAATTATTCAAGACTCACGCGGGAACCAGAATTTCCAATGCTGCTTATCTGTTGCAGCTGACTGTGTGCATAGCCTCCTTGCTAGCTACGTTATTGGCTACCATAAAGCTGTTAATTCCGTTTAAAATTATAGTCTTTATATCATAGGGAGTGATATGTATGAAAGACAATAAATTATGACTCCAATACTGGAATACACATACGAGGAACCTCAAGGATTCGTGGATATTTTGGATCAAGATCATCTCCAATGTTCACGAGAGGAGGCCGCATATGAGGACATAGCCTTTTATAATTAATTCATAGTAGCGGGCGTAACTTGGTGGAAATTCATAATCACAGGAATAGAAGGATCAACAACTTTGCTATTTCCACATGGTAAGTTATGTAGTTAGTAATTTCTATGTGGAAATAGCAAAGTTGTTGATCCTTCTATTCCTACATAACCTTTCGTTAAAAGAAAAAATGCTCATTGGCACACTCAGAGGTACAACTATCAGGTTGACTTTGATGAGATAGATTAGAGCTCACCTTAAACTAAGCCCAACGCTCTACCCTTTGAGCCACTACTCTCCCCCGCTCATTTGCATAGCCTAAATAAATTAAAGAAATATTTTTAAAACACGCTCTTTCAAAAAAAAAACATTTTAAAATTTACTAAAAAGTAAATCTTTTACCAAAAAGCTTTTCATCACTAGGAGAATAATAATGATTTGTAAAAAATCTAATAATGGGTGGTGATTACATTTATAACAAAATTAGGGAAGATCTTGATAGTTGAGAATTTGGACGCAATACTGGGATAGCAATATGATTAGCACCCACGCTGTTCTCGCCGAGATATTGCTTATTCTTTTTACTTTTAGTGCGTTTTACAATTTTTTATTGAAAAATCGTTTTTTTGACCTTTTTTAATTTTATATTTATTCTCTAATCTTTATTGGTGAAACATTTGATTAATTAAACTAGTGCTGTTAAGGAAATATCTGCTAGAACATTTATCGGAAATGAATGCCAACTGAATTTATTTGCAGCAAAGGTTCTATAAGAAACTAACGCCATATATTGAACATTTTCAAACAGTTAATAAGAGCAATATTTAAGATTAAGGATCCAAAATTCTCGTTCCACAGCAGGAGTGGAGCCGTTCTCCACTCGTGCTGTGGACATGTTCCACTGTTCACAAATCCGACAAACCCGAAACGGCATGGGCTCAATACATATTCAGGATCACCATGAAATATTTCACCTTTGGTAAGTGTAAGAAATTTAATTACGATTGTTTCAGATTTGTTTGGCAAAAAAACTTGGGCCAAGTAGTAGCTGTCATGGACCCTAATGGCATCATGCAAAACTCCACGGTACAGAAATCCGACTTTCCCAAACGGATGTGGGAACAATACTCAATTATGGTCACCGAGTATTAGGTCGCCTGTCAATATATTATAATACGTAAACATTTGTTGCCCACCAGAAATACTCGTATTCCCTCCAATATTCTCCCACCCACTCGCCCCGCACTGCAATCTGGAGCAGGCTGGAGGAGGAGGATGGGTAAAAACAAAAGACTCGAGAGTCGCGGCGATATGGTGTAAGGGAGGGAGAAGCCAGTCGTACCTTGCCCCTCACCAGAAGGAGACGCCGACATTCCGAACGACTCAAACACATACACGTCCTCCCCAAGAGAAAGATAAAGCAGCAAGTGCACCAGAAGAACCCCCTGGACCAACAGAGGAGGCTACAAGTGTGGGGAAGGAAAAGGTAAGCACGATGAAAAGTAGACAAGCCAAAGAATAAGAGATATGGGATCCGGTGCAGATAGACCTAATGCGTGAACTGAATAAAATGCAGTAAAACTCACTGATAACGAATTTCAGGGGACCATTACAAACGGGATTTCGTTTTATCTTATTTTATCGGTCTTTATTTAAGCAAAAAATCGGTAACAATTTACCCATCGTCCCACCCTTTCCATCAAACGGCTTCAAAGGAATGAATTTAAAGATGAAACTGTGTGCTGATGGCCACAGTTGAGAGTTACTGATGATAAGTTAAGGAACGGTTACGTAGCGAAGATAGCCTTAATTTTTTTTATAAAAGAGGAAATAATTCTCCTAGGGACTCCGGTTGGGCACTTTACGGTAAAGTGTCGATTCGGCCATTTTTCTTCTGAAGTGGCGTTTATGAAACGGAGAATGCAGCCTTTCGCCCGGCTAAAATATAATTTAGCCTAAATTGCCGTCTATGAATCGCACCCTTAGTAGATGTATAGACTTATTCCAGCTCATGTCCAAAATAGGCTGAAGCTCTCTCTTTATCTGAAGGAAAGTGAGGGGCCACAAAGGTGGGGAATAAAATGGACACCAAGGCATTTGACAGCTGGACCAACACCACGGGGTTTCCGGGGGCCTTGGATGTGGGCAGCCCGGAGACAGCGCCTCCGCCGGTGGTGGGCTCAGTGCCCAAGATCCACGTGTTCTCCGCCCTCGACCACACGCTCTTCGTCGGAATGCTCGTCGTGTCCGCCATCATCGGCATCTACTTCGCCTTCTTCGCCAAGCAGAAACAAAACACGACGTCCGAGTACCTGATGGGCGGCCGCAAGATGGGAATTCTACCCGTATCTCTTTCCCTCATCGCCAGGTGAGTTCTACGTCCCCCTCCTTCCACTTCAACAACAGCGTTGAAAAACAAAAATAGTACCTTGCTATGCTCATGCATGAATGTTATCTTACTATTGTGTACGGAAATTTCAAAACTATAGGGATGTGCTTGACACTGTTCTGAATTATTCCGATCGGTTTCCATTCCAAACTGTCGATTCCGATAGTACGCAATGTGATCGGAATTTGCTGTGTTTCAAATTTTTATTCCGAAGACAATATCAACCCTTGCCGTGAGCTATCGAACTGAAATTTTTCAATCATAACAAATTCCGAACGAATCGCAGCCGATCGAAATCAACCGTTCGGCATGAAAACCGATCGAAAATATGTATCAGAATCCGAAGTCGTGCAACCCTGCCACTCATAGTTACATTAAATGAGGACTCGAAGGGGTGGAGTCTTCAAATTTTGGTTATGGGACATCGTCTTAGCCTAGTCGTTTTGACTGTTTTGGAGAATTCCACCGAAAATTTCAAGGTACCATCACTATATTTAATTCAAAAGCTATTTTACGCAACTTTTCGTATTTTTTACCTTTACCTATCTGGACAAAAGCGAAATTATAAGGCAAAAGGTCTTCCATTTACTAATTCCAAACTGTTTTAAAAGCATTGCTCGCAAAGTTCGTTCCACGCAAAACCTCAAATTATTATTTTGGCACTCTTTTATTTCAGCTCAGGATATTTTTGTTTCAGCACAGCCTAGGACAATTACTCTTCCTACAGTACTCTACTCTCTGATACATATTTTTCATTTAATTTTTATTAGTCGCAATACCGCTGTTCTCGTAGTGTACCCTTGGAAATTGGCTAAATTCTAAAGATGTGCATAAACTAATAAATCTCATTCAAGTTGCTAGAACTTTCATGTCATACCATGGCGAAAATAAACGTTCTGGTCCAAATTCACGAGAGAATTGGCATCATTATGTATCGTGCTTCGAACAAATATGGCCGAAAAATATGTCCTTGTCTTGAATTATCTTGATATTAGTTATATTTCAGGTATAACCCTCTTAGGAATGCCAGCAGAAATATACGTTTACGGCACTCAGTTCACCACGGCAACGCTTGGAGTTTTGGGAGCTGCAACCGGATGTGCCTTTATCTTCATGCCAGTGTTCTATGGACTCCAGTTGTCTACGTCATACGAGGTACGTGATTTCTATTGGAGACTTAATACATGAGGAGCAGTTAGAATATAGCTCATGAATAATAGTTAGTATTCCATTACAGTTTCTTGAAACAGTGTAGCAAATAAGGAAAGACTATTTTCATATTATTCTCAAGAATAAACGTCGTTAAGAAAATTTAAATGTGATACAATAGCTCGAATGAAAGGATGGCAACTGTATCAACCGCTGAAATATTTAAATTTTCTTTTTAAAGCTTGGAGTGAATGAAAATGATTATCATGACTCTATTTCTATGGATCGCCTTTTAGGTTGTCATACATCATTTCTCTTAACAGAGATGAGTGGAAAGTTGATTGAATTTGCTAGAAGAGACTTATTTCAAACAACTTCGCCGCGGCCTAGGTTATTAAATAGGCTCACCTCGTAGAGTGGTGCTTTAAAAATATATGTCACAATGGCTTCCAAGGTTGAGGAATTATTAATCCTTGCGGCCTCTCTCATTGATCCGCCATAAATATAACGCCAGTGTAAATCATTTCAGCTATAGGTTGCCTAAAGTCTTTGTGATACTTAAGCCTAATTGAGGGGGTGAGAATCGTAGGGGTGCAAGCAATTTTTTTCTGAATAGAATTGGGTTAAGGTATTGAAAGAAGAAATTCACAAAAATGTGGTGGCCAAGGGGTACAAGTGAATCTAAGTTCTGTGCTGACATCGAGTTGAAAATCAAATGCACTACTAATCATCTTGTTGATCTCGATTGTTTTCTTTACTTAAATTCTGTGCCTAATTCTGTTTAGAAAACAAATCACTTGCATCTCTTGTCATCTCACCCCCTCAATTAACGTAAAATTCATTTCTATTCCCAGTACCTGGAAATGAGGTTTGACAGAAGGGTGCGGCTCCTTGGATCCTTGCTTTTCTTGGTCAGCTCTGTAAGTAACGTAATTTTTTTACTGTAATTAAAAGCCCTACCATGATTATTGAGTGACTAAAAACCCACCTTTCCGCTAATAAAAAGTTAAACTGTATACAATATCCTCATTAAGAACGTCTGTAAAATATCTGTGATATTTTACCCTCTACACCACCGGAATGATTGTGCCTTATGGTAGTCTCAATACTCACTATGTTGGCTGTGTTCGCAAATGTCCCGATGAGTGTAAACTCCAAGGTGAGTCATGGGCGAAGCATACTTCGGAGAACATGGGAAAGAATTAGTATCTAGATCTTTAGCGCGTTGTCGTTGTACATAAATTAACCAAATCCATCGGAATCCTAGTATATAAGAAATAATATCTGATGTGTACTATCAAGATCGTGGCATATAATTAATTCAACATGCATGATATTTTGACACACAATCATTTTAATATCTAAAGAAAAGGGATGATTTTTCGCAAGGAGGGATAAAGTTTATTCGTGATTTCTGGAGTGTTTTCTGTCACCGTTTAGTAGAATAGAATACCGTAGATAGTAGATTATACTACTCCAGTCTCATAGATGGGGTAAAAGATTTAAAACACGAAAATCATCACAAATATGACAAAGATGGTTCGAAAAGACCTCACGTCATATACTTCGGTATTTACAAATTTTAAGATGCATAAGATGTAACAGAAAATGTGAAGATAGAATTCAATTATTACTGAGCTATATGGCTACTCTATGACTGCTTATTGAAGTACTCCTCACTCACTGTAAAAAGTTCCGTTTTTTTCCAGTTTCTAAACATTCCGATTGTGATTTACTTGCCAGCCCTAGCGTTCAGCCAAGGTAAGACCAAAATAAATAGATTTAATTATTATAATAATTAGCATAACTAATAGCATTTCTCGAATTTAGCTGGAGTATTTCTTGAAAGCCATGTTGCTAGGAACCTCTTTTCGGAGCTTTTCGAGGTAATCGTAGCTAGAAAAGTTTTAAATGATTTAAAAATAGGTATTGATTAAATTTACTAAAGCGTAGCCTGGTCTCTTCTATTCCACAATTTTAAACTTCCCTCATGCATTGCAATACTAAAGAATGGGATAAGCCATAGTTCTTCCATGTTTTCAAAGCATGCTGAATTATTTCTTCAATTTATTTATCGCAGTGACGGGATTCAACATTCACCTGATCACACCACTAGTCAGCCTAGTCTGCATATTCTACACCAGCCTGGTAAGTTAATTCGAAGGAAATATTTTGTATGGTATCGAACTCAATATTAAGAGCATGCTTACTTTTACTAGAGGTAGAACCTGAGATGCATCGAAGTATAACAGCAGCAAACTTGTACAGCTGATATACCAACGAGCTTTTATGTAGCCGGGGAAATATGATTATGATAGATGATGTAATAGACACTAATAACGACTACGTGATAATAGAATATGATATAATAGATACTAATAATGCCTATAACTTCAATAATTGCCGTTTATGTCTCTGAGATGAGTTTGTAAATGTTTGCCTAGTGGTACACCCATAAGCATTTTCATTTCTCTTCCCGTCTCTCCTCCCTGAATTTTATATGCATATTTCCTGTCTAAATGTTTCTTACACATCACTTATAAACGGACGTATTCCGTTTAAAATATCTTGGGGATCAGTGGAACACTTATGAAAATGCTATATTCGTCATAAGTGTCAATCGTCAATTAGGGACTGAATAGTTTTTTTTTGTGGTCTATCGTCACTCTATTTGTTGTTCGTGACGTTAGAACCGTAGATTTTTGAAGCTATTGACATTTAACGCCATACGTTTGTTTGAAGGGACATATCAAGAATAACTAATGTGTGACATCACCTTCCGCATCTCTTTAATTAAGACAGATGGACAGAACGGTCGGATGATCTGGGACAGTGGCAGATCCATGACAGGGAAAAGGGGGAGACTAAGATTACGATAATATCTAGTGTAAATTGAATATCCAATGGGGAGGGGGTACTACAGCTCCTCATAGCCCCTCCCTGAATCTACCTCTGTATTGTCATATACCAAAAATTAAGTAAAATAGGCCCTATGTTTACAGCTAATTTGTATTTCAATTCTTCAAAGAAGGTAAATATATAGGAAAATATAACTAAACACTGTTATGGAAAGTGTTAACCCCCAAATACTTCGATTTTACCTAGTGAGTGTTTCAACCCAATGGGAGGGCTATAGCCCCATTAGCCCCCGTTGATCCGCCTCTTGTCTGGGACCAGAGTAATAAAATCAAGAGACTCAGCACCACAAGATAATGATTTAAATAAATACATATCATTTTATAAAATTTTTGAAGTAAACTTGTTCAACTACACAAATCACACGTACAAACTTGTGACACCAGTCATGGATATTTAGTTTTAATACGAATGAAATTACTTGTACAAATTTGTTCATTGGGAAACCGTATTTTGCTTCATAGGGTGGCTTGAAAGCCGTCGTCTGGACGGACGCTCTGCAGACGGTGATGATGTTCTTCGCCATGATCGTGGTGGTCGTCATAGGCACGGCCTCTCTCGGAGGCTTCGGCAACATATTGCAACGAAATGACGACGGTGGGAGACTCGAGTTTTTTAAGTAAGTACGGAATCATCGCTATATCAAACGACACTTTAGATTACAATAAATATTTGATTAACACTTGAAGGACCAGGACCTTCATTTCAACGAGCAGCCTCTAATTACTTAATCATATTTCCTAGATTTTTTCTGCCGTTTCCATTTTTCTCAGTTACATTAATTGTTATGGCAACGGAACGATGACGGAGGGAGACTCGAGTTTTTCAAGTAAGAACGGAATCAGCACTGTATACGGATCCACCACCATCAATGGTGAAATCTTCTACAGTTTCCCAACAGGTGAGTTGCTTGTAGGCCGCTGTTTCGAAAGTTTAGGCAGCTATCGAAACGTCGCCCCACAAGTAACTCACCCGGCAAGAAAAGAATAGGCAGCTATCAAAACGTCGCCCAACAAGTAACTCACCCGGTGGAAAATCCGAAAAGATTTCTTCAGTATCATGCGCCGGGAAGGAACAAAATCATATTTCACCACAGTCAATATTTGATTTACCCTCTATCTCCACGGGGTTGGTCATTTATTCCAGCTGGCATAAACTGGAGCCATGCTCTCTTTAAATCACCACGGAAAACCATTTCCATGGTATGTATTTTTTGTGGTATTTTTAATTCTAAGTTACTAATGATTCTACGCTATAGCTTCTGATTTAACTTGAAAAAATATCCACCTTTTATGGCGATCGATAGAGAAAGGTGAGGACCAGAGTAACATTGACGTGGTGGCAAAAGACACAATAAGTTTTTATAGCCATGACAAGTGGAAATAAATACATACGGGCGAAAAAGCGATCATTTTCACAAGAGCCATACAGTAACCCATTGTAATTAACACATCAAGGGTGGAAGGCTAACCGCGTCGGCCAGGAAATAAACCACGAACAAGTGGAATAGTAACCTTACAATTAGGGTCTTCATGTCCTACGACGCTACGCTCCAACGTACACTTGTCGTTTCGATCACCGATTCGCTCATCGTTTTCAGGGTAAATAATTCTCCCGTAACTGTTTCCACGCTGGAAGAATACAATGCCGATCTATAAAGGCCATTTTAGATCATAAACATACCCATCTCTCCTAATAAATATATGATACACCGACCTTTGGGGGGGATGGAATGGCCTGAAATGGGACACCCCCCCCCCCCCCAAGGCAACGGGGAGGGGAGGGTGTTGCCACTTCAGGGGTTCCGGGAAAAATTTTGAAAAATGACATGCCTGAAAATTTATTTTTCATGATTTTGGCACTAAAAATTTAACTTTAAGCAGATGCAGTTATTATGAGTCAAAATTAGACGAGTTTAAAATATTTTTTTAATGTCTCTGAGGGTTTGGGGGGGGGACCCATCCCCTCATACCCCATAGTCACGTCACTGATTTGGAGGATATTGCTCTGATAAGACTTATGAATAAAATATTTATTAAGGATCTAATTTCGCTGTTGTAAATACAGCTGTAATCATTGTCATTACCAAGGTTTTCATCAACAATTACGGGAATATGAACATAAAAACATAAGTTCTTGGAGGAAGCATTGAGAGTAAATTATACTTTTTTTACAGAAATTAAATCTAAGAGTAAGAATTCATGGAGATGAAGAAGATGGCAGCGGGCTATATGAATTATCGGCAAATGTAAGATAAGCATATTCACTAAGCGAAAGGCATTTGCTGCCAAGCAGTCGCCTTTGACGACAATAAGAATTACGGTTATCTAAAAAGTAACACATTGAGTTTGGTTACCTCAACTTTTGTTTTTTTCATAGCTTGAATAGATGGTGAAAACCTTGTTTATATTTGACAATGATCAGAAAATTAAATAATATTGTGACTCCAACTGTGTGCAGAATCTGCAGGGGAACAAAAATTTCCAGAAATTATTTTGGCGAAATTCCCAAATAAATCCATAATCGTCACAAATATCAGACTTGTGACTTATTAAATTATATCCATTTAAACACATTTCCCACCACCTTATGCTGTGCAAAACATCTGAGCAGACAAAAGAACGAAAAATCATAACAGAGCTGATTATTAATTTCTAAACTGATTATGATCAATAGAATTAATACCCTATTTTTCTTTCCGGGAATGCAAATAGTTTTAACACTGATCCAACGGTGAGGCACACTTTCTGGAACACTGTAATTGGAGAAATATTTAGCTGGATGACCTACGTCTCCGTCAACCAAGGAATGGTCCAGCGCTTCCTAGCAATGCCTTCTCTCAGGAAAGCACACATGTAAGTTTTTACGTGAAAAGAGAAATTTACGGTTACCTTCATTTCTTTGCTATTGCCTTGAAATATAGTTAACTCAAGCAGGATTGACGACAATATACACAATCAGTTCTTAAATGAACGAAATTTAACATATAATATGTTGATGCATGCACAACAAAACTTACAGTTTATAATATTTTCCATTTCAATATTTGCCTTTCTTATTTATGGTACAAATAAATAATTATTCATATATTGAGAACCTTTAAGAAAAAACTATTTTCATTATGATAATATATATTTAAATAATATATTTAATATAATGTATATATCAATAATATTTTTCAATAAAAATAATTTCTTTAGAAATTGCTGTTGACTTTCTCAAATAGTTCACAAAAAAGGAATTGATTAAAAACAAAAAAAATTAGGTAATAATAATATTTTTCTGCCAGCGAAGGGCACTTAAAGTAAGTTAACGAATTTTGCTTGTTATATTCCAGAATGATTGTTATCCTCACATTTGGATGTGTAGCCATCACCTTGATAAGCTGCTACTGCGGACTTCTCATATACGCAACTTACTACAACTGCGATCGTCTGTCTACCAAAGTAAGCATAAAAAATAAATATTACTTTTATATTTCGACAGAATCCAGTCTTTGAATTATGTAAAGTCTATAAAATATGCACAAGATATTCGAATCACAAATAATTGTTTCATAAATTATTTCTCAGTGTGACTACAGTCAGGTATTGTAAATGCCACATTGATTACGTTACTCTGTAGCGAAACCATGGTTGGAAGGGATATGACATAATGTGGAAACATTAAAATTTAAACTCCATCTACTCTCACATCAAGTTATAATCTATTCAAAAGATAGCTTTAGGATGGCATGAGGATAAAATCTTGTTGACTTTATTCTCATTGATAGCGGTAGTAATACCCGGTAGTAAATCCAGGTCAGTTACCTGTGCGGTAGCTAAGACACATTACTGACAATGAGTAGACGAATGCAAGCGGAAAAGTCAGCTGTATTTTTCCTTTTGTCACCAATAAATTTGGGATAAAACAATTGTTAACACTTTCGCTTTTGCCTTAGTTAGTCATGAGCTATCGAAGTTAGTTACCGCAATAGTATTTTTACCCTAGTTACTTTGTTACTTTTACTCCACTTTTGGTCTTTGGACCATACTAAGTTCAATAGCATCTCTACTCATGTTTTTTACTTTCAAAACTTTGTATACGATTAAGAAGTATATCATAGGCAGGGGAACTTGATAGAAACTAATTCAAATCATGACCAAAAGTAGAGAGTTATTTCAAGAAATGACGGGTGATAATTTTGGAAGGGAAGGAACGGTCCGCAGTGCCAAGTATGGTTATATGATGAATGAAAGGCGACAAGCATACTCAAGCGACCCTCTCACTTTTCGCCCCAAAGGTCGTGCGGGCCTCGGACCAACTGCTTCCCTATTACGTGATGAACGTGGCTGCCTCACTGCCAGGACTGCCCGGGCTTTTCATGGCCGGCGTGTTCAGCGCCGCTTTAAGGTGACCACTGCCTATATTCCCATGTAACCTATTCCTGTAGATGCTAACAACCAGTAAATTTAGCTTTCATGATGAATTTATGGGCTATTTACTACGTATCAACATATTTAAGAAAAAATATCAGCATGATCATGGTGAAACGTCTCTTTCCACTTTACCAAATAATCGCATAACAGTTAAATTTTTTAATTCTTTGTCAACGCCTCTTAAGTATTCAATAAACCCCCCAAATATTCGTTTGTAAAGTTTTCATCTCAAACTAAAAGATATTTTAGTTAAAGTAAGCTGGAAAACTTATAATGGTCTCCTAAAAGTTACTTGCACTAATAATACCTGTAAAACTTTAATGGTCTTCGCATGTCAAAACCATATGAAGTAATTCAAGTTTTACTCCAGGATTCACGTAAATTTAACATTACATTCAAATAGTCCTTTCAGATATTAACCGTATCATGCCACGCTTACAAAGTAAATCGATAATTCATTCCGTATTAATTTTCACTCGAAATGCTCCAACCGCTTATTTTATTTGCAGTTCAATGTCAACTGGCCTGAATTCGATGTCCGGCGTCATATATGAGGATTTCATTCACCCTTGCCTGAAGATTAAAATATCGGAAGAAAGAGCTTCAACAATCATGAAAATCATTTGCGTTTTCATTGGAATAGTCTGCGTCGGCATGGTATTTATTGTTCAGCATTTGGGTGCAGTTATTCAGGTAAATATATACTGATATTACATTGTTCATTAAGAAATACAGTCGACGTGGCAAGAATAGATAGAAAAATGACTGTTACATGATGATAAATCCTCAGACATGACAAATTGATATACTTCAATAGATTTTATGAAAGTAAATGAAGCAATGGGGGAAATGAGTGAAGAAAAAACATAATTTGCTTCTATGTAATAACAAAATCTTTTTATTCTTTCAAATAAGCCAGTGGCCTTAAAAATACATCGATTGATATTAGGGAGCTAATACTTGGGAGATATTCCCCACGTAAGGACTTAAGCGAGTGGTTCCAAAGAATAAGATGTACTACCTACGTGAGGCATTCAAATGCAACAGTCTCAAATTTAATGAGTGGTGTTGTGATGTCATTTGCAAGCACTCTACTCGATCACGTTTACCAATAAATGATATCCTCCGTGCTATGACGTCAACGAGCGGAAGAAGCCACGAAACAAATAAACGATAAAAATTTGCAATTTTGAACGATTTTGCGATTTAAAATTGTTAACGACATAGTGAAAATTTGACGAACGGCTTAATCTTTGAATCAGTATGATCAAATACTTTCTCGCAGAGTGGCTGCATTAAGGACTACGTCGTTCCCTCCATGGTTAGCGGAATCATCACTACCATGCTTTAGACACATGATTTTATTGTTGCTGACTCAAAAATCTCAGCACTCTGAACACCACAGAGAAGTTAAGTATCGGCAAATTTAAAGGTAAAGATTCCAGGTAAAAATCCCAACAGTTCCAACTCCTGTTCCAGTGCAATAAGCCAGGATATTATTAACATTATACTCTTTCTGAGTAAGTAAGAACTAAAGGCATAATGATTCAGGTTGATATACGTCCAATCCGTGGCGCAACTATGGAGGGATGTGGTGATAGACCCCCCCCCCAAAACCCCAGAAAAATTAAAAAATATTTAAGGCTACTGTCTAGTTTTGGAATAAAATAACTGCACCATAACAAAAATTGTCCCGGACCCCCCGTTGCCTGGGGGGTCGCCCACCTATACCTCTCCATCCCCCCGAATCATATTGCTATTTACGCCACTGCGTCCAATCAATAAAATGTTCCCAATGAGGGCTAAGATCTACCCCAGATCTCCAATAAGTCACAGAGGTTTGGCACATCCAAACTGCCATTGCACCCCCTATACTTGGTCAGTGAGAAGCGTCAATGATAAGCCACTGTTTTCAGTGACTGTTATTTTCTCTTTGAAGGTCTCGGGATCTCTGGGAGGCATAACGAGCGGACCAATGCTGGCAATATTCGCTCTTGGAATGCTCTTCCCCTGGGTCAATTCCAAGGTAAGAGGGAAGCCCAGCGTCGGTGGACCTTGACATATCAAATCCAAACGCTCGTAGAAAGCAAGGCCACCCTGGACGCAAACCCTTGACATTATGCTATCGAGTCAGTCAGCTATTCAAACCCAAACTTATTCTAAAAGGTGAATTAAAAAGCATAATTCTGGATACAAGACGTGAGACATATTTCCTTTAAATAAAACTATTAGAGAGTATTCTCATCAAAATTCAGTCCCAAATATTACGGAAAGACGATCGTCCACACCTTAGGGCATTTATTACATAGACGTGGTATCAGAACAGAGAAGTATCGCAAGAAAGAGACACCTCTTTTGATCTCACCGCTAAGCCCTTCAGATATCAATATTTTTCCCTGATGGTGAACTCTCCAAGTGTACTGGGAGAAGTCTAATAGAAATTCTACCAATTTTACTCACGTAATCAAAACAATAGATTCGCTGATGCTGCTTTCATCTTAACTGAGCGAGCATATTTTGATAAATAAACAAATCATGAGACAGCTATACATAAAATATTCGCACCAAGCATGGCAGATATCTCTTACGCCTATTTATTCATAGCAAAATTGCTACTCTAAATCTGACTGCGATCCCCGGCTACATGGTGCAAAGGAGAAAAATACAAAGCCAAGTTAAAAAAGAAGAAAATTTAATTCGCAATGCTAATTACGACTAAATCAATTTACATCTACATAATACCTTGCTAGGTAGGCAGAGGATGATCAATTTACAGCATGCAAAAGGAATCCTACATGCACACCATGCCTCTAGGGTGTTTGGCAGGGAATGATTAATCACTAGCATTAAAGAAGATTTCTGTATGCACAGTGTGCATTGCACACCACACATGTACATATGAGCTATATGACAAAAATGTAATTATATCCTACTTATGAGGGCAATCTGCCAATGAAGCTAGAAAATGCAAAACATAATTTTCGACCGATATACACGGTGAATGAAATTCTTCGCCGTATATAACGGGAAAATTCGCGAATGAACCGTCATGCGCCTGATAATTCAATGAAAACTAGAACATGTTCCGTTTTTCCCATGAATGGTGGCATGATCATTCGCATGATCATTCACTGTAAATAGCGGCATTCAGAATTACTAGAAAAATTGATAAATATGTTGGTCATAACTGTGTGACAGCGACCCCGCTTTCCTCAGTATTATTATTCATGGATTCATAAAGTTAACGCACTTTTTGAAGCACCCTTTATCCCTTACTTCTCAGGGCGCTCTCATCGGAGGGATCACGGGGATGATTTTCATGGGTTACATCTCCTTTGGCCAGCAGGCGGCCGTCGCGAAAGGTCTGCTAAAATTCGAGAAGAAGCCAGTGACGACCGAAGGGTGTGCCTTCCTACCTCACGATGACATATTTCTCTCTTCCGGGACGTCCATCATCAACACCACGTGAGTAGGTAATCCTCGATCGAAGAAAAATTTACTCCATTTGGAATTATTGGCGCGTAAGAGTTCGGCATCTTTCGCTTGCTCCTTATTGTCAAAGTGCGCTGCGAATTTGCGCTTTCTAAGTAGGAGTGTTTCTGTTATATTGTTTTTTTTTGTATGCAGTACTCCATGCTTCATGGGAGTTAAAACTATCTGCACAAGTTTTTGCGTGCTACTTTTATTACTCTGTAGTGTGATTGCCATGAAATGTATCTGTACTTTTTGCACGTGGTACGATGACGATCAGTTACACCCTGCAAAACACCCTAGAGGCGGTTCACAGGGTATTATGTAGGTGAGTGAGTGAGCTTGCGTGGTTGTTTCATTGTATTTTTTGTGTATCTCGCCACCGTTATCCTTCTAACATTAAACACACACCCCCACAATTGTTTTGCCCAGCAAAGAGTACGGCCGTATGGATAATATTTTCTTTCAAACGTAGAATTTTGGCGTAGATGTAGACGTTTTAGTGGGGTTCGAATATGGTGTTCTCCATATCACTCCGAAAGATGTCATTAATTTTCAATTGCTCAAGTCTAGTACTCACCTTATGTGTCTCGGGCAGCTCCCAGCCTAATTCAATTAACATCTGTGTAATGCTTTCCATATGGGAGAAGCATTGGAAAAAACGAAAGTTAGTTTTCACTTGTACTCCAAATTACTCTTGTTTATATAGACTTAATGGGTAATGAGGAGGAGGAAGGAAAACCATCATGAAAAATACGGCGGCTTTCCGTAATACTGGACAACCCTCATTCCTGCTATTCCTATGCAAGCAAACGCAATCGAAAGATGGCACTAATGCTATAAGGACTACTACAACAACTACGGCTACTGGGACATACGCTCAATTTCTCATTAAATGGCGCGTCGGCATTGGGCTGCTCTCGTCATTCACTAGTCACTCCGGCATGCGAGGGAAAAATAGTGATATGGGAGAAGCATTGGAAAAAAAACGAAAGTTAGCTTTCACTTTTACTCCAAATTACTTTCGTAATTTGTCGATAAATGCCATATGAGGTCTAGAGTCTATACGGAGGTGTAGAGAAAGTCCAAATAACTGCAACGTGTTGCCTTGTATACAGAGCTTAGTACGAGTAAGATAAAAGTTCCAAGCCAGTTATTCGATACAAAATGTACCTAAATTCATCAAACAAAAGTTCTCACGAATGACGATAAAAAAATTAGTGTCCATAAAAATACTGGAAACAGAAAGAATAAAAATACGACTTAATTCTGTAATCACATTATGAAAGTTTTTGTATGATCGCTATCTTGGTTTAATTTTTGATAATCGATCATGGAACTTAAGTCTATTTTGAGTACAGAGAATGAAAGATACAATATTATGATAAAAAAGCTTGATGATGCTAAACTTAGACCTCATTCACGATTTGCTGGGAGATCTTTGTGTGTTGATTACTGTCGCAGACTATTTATAGCTTCTTGAAAGCTTAATCACATCGCGGACAACGTTAAGAGCATGATACATGAATTGGTACCAGGAAACAATTAAAATAAAATTAATATAGATTATATTGGGAAAGACTTGAACTTTACTCTGAATTTTACTCGAACAGCACACTAGGCGCGGCGGTCTGGAAATAAGAAATTCGCAGAACTGAAGCAAAAATCGATGGCATTGTCGCCCGTCATTCGCGATGTTCGTGACGTCACCTGGTGCGTTGTTAATAAGGATATTCAAAAAAATTAACATACTCTCAAAGCAAGGAAATATTTTTGTAGAAACTTTTTCAAATTTGAATTTCTTCCAAATAAATGCAATCAAAAGAGAAGGGAGTTTATAATAGATGTTTTTGAACTGACTTAAATCAATTCATAGCAAAGAAGGTGTGATGAATTTATGCATAGTGTTCGGCGGTAGAGTAAATTTCTGCAATTAAACGATGGAAATACTGCTCCATCCTCATGTAAATGTAAAAGTGAAGATAAATTACCTTTCTTTTCAACATAATTAAATGTAATATGTATGAGAATATTAAAATTTTTAAACATAATTCCCCTTCTTTCAATTAACCACCAAAAAGCACAAAACCTATCCTGATTTACGGAACAAATATGTATCTTTATACTTTTCTAAGATGGTTAAATGGGCCTGCAATGTTATGACCACGATATTTTGGGATGCACGAATATCAATCTTCATCCATTGCTTGAACCAGGGAAAAATGATAACAGAATGCATCGTTATTGGACAGGTTGAGGGAAGAAATCATGGAAAAACAACCTAATTTGAAACGAATAAAGCTTTTATTTCATCAAGAAGATGCATGGGTACATACCTTCGCAGTTTTGATGTCAAAAGTTGAGGAATTAATTATCCAATTATTATCAATTTTACCACATTCACCAGATTTGGTCCCAATGACTTTTTCATATTCCCCAACTTCATAAAATGGTTTGGAGGATGAAATTTTACCACCAACAAGCAGCTTATCGCCGAAGAAAATGCCTACTTTTAGGAGCGTGCAGTATTCTACATTTAAGACGGCTTTAAACGTTTTTAAAAACGGTTAAAAATATGTTTAATGAAAGTATACTATTTTCAGAATTAAAAAATTTAATACAAAATAATTTGTGGCCAAATTGACCGTACCAAGGTAAGTGGCTGTTAAAAAAAATGGGTTCATTATTTAGTTCACATTAACCACTTCTAATCGAGTGAGTAATCGAGCGAGTAAGTAAAGAGGAAGCGGTAAGAGGAGTGGGAGAAAAAAAGAAATATTCTAAAAACCTCAAGGACAAGACGAGTCAACTCAGCTGGCCATACCTACTATGAGACATGATGGCCAGATGAAAACAATCGTAGAAGGACAGGCGGAAGGGAAGAGAGGCAAGGGGTGGCCCCAAATGAGTTATATTGGACAAGTTATACAGGATGTAAAAGATAAGAAATTCGTCACCACGAAAAGGCGAATGGATAGGAGAGCGGAATGGATTGCTGTGTCAAACCAATCTTAGCATTATTGACTAATGAGGATTACCACATGTCAGTTAGATCCATGGCAAAACATGGGCAGAGCAAGAATTTTGTTCCGTTCATGGTGAGGAGGAATAAAGCTCAAAGGGCCTGCTGCTCATTCCTCTGCACTGCAGCATCACACTACGTCTAAGTTGCCTAAGGTTACCCAAGAACTCTTGGCAGTCAATTTATAGCATTATTACCGAAAATTTATTAAAAATAAACAATATTTCTGCCCTAAATAGCCAAAAATTGAGGGTAATGATCCCAAAACCATTTGCTTCTCAATTTTTAATCCTCCTCCTCATTTAAGATCACATAGTGAGGGTACAGGGTCAACTTGAAGAACGTCACGCTGAATGCAGAGCTGCGTCAAACCATTCTTAAGGCCGCTTTACACGGTACACGGAATTGCGCAATCTGACATACTTGCGAAGGCGCAATCAAAATTTCGTCGTGCAAAGCGGTAAATTGCTAGAACACTGACGAGAACGCGTGCATGCGAGACGGCAAAATAGCCCCTGTTCTCATTTCGTGCATTCAGTCGCGCAATTCCATGCCATTTTAGAAATTAATGTAGCTCTAACCTGCGCAATTCCGAGCCTCGTATAAAACGGTCTTTAGGATTGTTCACAGGATTATGGTGATGATGAACCACTTCTGGAAATCTCAATAAACTCTTGTCGATATTACAGGGGCGTCTTCATGGATACGGTAACAGAAGGAAGCCTAGCAGGGGCAGTGGCGGCCATGACCGAGGGAGAGGAAGAACAAGCCGCGTATCAATTCCGCCTCTCCTACAAACTCTACACAATGATCGGCCTCTCCGTGAGCATCGCCGTGGGTCTGGTCGTGTCTTTCCTCACTGGACCGACGGATCCGGCTGACGTGCACATCGAGCTCCTGACTCCAGTGGTGAGACCATTGTTCGCTCACAGATGCAAGTCCGGAGACGAGGCGGCACATTGGAAGAACAGGGTCAAGAAAGAGGAGGAGAAGGAGATGGAAGCAGAGGCTGAACGAGACAGTCTCCTCAAGAAGGAGGTAAGTCGACCGTGTAACCGGTAACGCCTTGAATACACGGAGACCCATTTCAGCGCCAAAAGGTAGTCTGGGGCGTAGAATATTAATATAAACTTTAGTTTTTTTCTTTTCCTGACGTCTATATACAGACATTTGGATTCCCGTGAAAATTATTGTTTTGAGTTGTATATTCATACCCTTCGTAATTTACCACTAGGGACCGAAGATCCTCGATTTGAAGTCTGATTAGGGAATCGATTTACGGTTTTGATCAATCTGGGGAATGTTTAATCTGATTTGAGCTTGTTTCGGTGTCAATTGTATTCAGTATGTAGTAGCTCTTGTGAAGATCGTAAAATTATATTAGCCTAGTTACAGTCAATAAATATTTAAAATAAAAAAGAGGTTCCTTAGAAATCATTGCCTTTGAAAAAAATTACTTCTAGTTTTTTTTACTATCAACAGTATAATGCACTAATTGTTGTAAAAATCAGATTTAGAGTTTCCTTCACAATTCATTTTTTTCGGTTAATTGTAGCATTTTACCTATCGCAGCGTAATATACTTATCACTGTATAAAACTGATCCATACAAGAAAAATGTGCTGTATGTCACTCACTGCAGTGAGTACTGATCTATTTTTTTGCTAATGAAAAACTGAATTAGTTCCTTTTTTATATTATAGTAAAAAAAAACAGATTTATAGGCCTTAATTTTGTTTTTCTATCAAAATATATACTCATATTATTTATAAACCCTGATGAAGGTTTTTAATTAAACCGAAAAGTATTCAAAAATTGAATTTAAATTTTTTAAAGACCTGCACTCCAAGATACTAATTAAATATTAGAATTTACCTCCGATCAAATTAAACTCTGCAAAAATTGGAGTATATACCCTGTAGAGATTTCTTTTCCTTAATGTTGCCCATGATTAATGTGCATCGATGGAACTGAATCTTAAGTCAGAGTATTATGTATTTCTTCAACACTGCAACGCCTGATTTTAATGATATTTATAACTTCATCCTAGTTCCCACTGCTCACTGCTAGATTTTGATGCTTTCACGTATGTATTCTAATGAAAATTTAAGACGTAAATAATGAAGTTGATGGTTTGAGGCGTTACTGAGTGGAACTTACTCATGATGAATAAAAAAATTAAACTTTGTTTTTCCACAGAATATGTTCTGAATATGTTATGAATATATTCTGTGGAAGAATATATTCAGAATACATTCTGTGGAAAAACAAAGTTTAATTTTTTTATTCAACGTAAATAATAAATAAATTGATATTTTTTTAATTTTTCCGCAGACAATCATGTTGATGCTGGACGAAGCAAGGGACGAAGTGAAGCCCACGCGCTGAAGATAAAAGTTTACTTCGACAGGCAAAGACGAGCTTCCACTCCTGCAGGCCCTAGTATTTCACAGCGTCTGAACCAAGGAGACAGCGGCAACCGAAGCAGCCAGCTTAACGGAGGCGGTTCCTTTCCCCATCGATAGAAATACGACAAGAACTAGAGTTCGAGAGCAGCCAAGGCTTCCATAACTGACACTTATTTTCGAAAGTCAGTGCGTATGACGTAAAAGGGAGATGTGCATTATGCAATGCTCTACAACAGACTGACGTCTTATTACCCTGACTACAAAAACATACACACCCAAGTCTTCTCTGAGTGGATTCAAAAACGCGTGTGATGAAAATTATTTAATCGAGTTACTTCAATAGTGAAGAAAATACAAACATTATCATCATGATTTGATGTGTTACAGACATCATGGCGTTTTCAAGAAGGCCCATCCAAAGCGTGTCTGTTTCCACATTCGTGAATGTTCGACGGCAAACATGCTTTGCAGGATCAACGTCAATCACTAGTGACGAAAGGCAGAATTAAATGAGGATTAACTCTTCAGTTGATTACGATGAAAAATGATTATGCATTACCAATGTTACGCAGTACTCTATGGCGACCCTGGTTAACTTGAATTGGTCAATTCCCACCAGTAAAATCTGTCCAATAGCCTTAATTTTTCAGTTAAGTTATCCTCTCAAATTATGGACTCATTGCAGAAAAAAAACAAAAACTAGCGCAGAGAAAAAATATATTCAAAAAAATTAACATACTCTCAAAGCAAGGAAATATTTTTGTAGAAACTATTTCAAATTTGAATTTCTTCCAAATAAATGCAATCAAAAGATAAGGGAGTTTATAATAGAAGTTTTTGAACTGACCTAAATCAATTCATAGCAAAGAAGGTGTGATGAATTTATGCATAGTGTTCGGCGGTAGAGTAAATTTATACAATTAAACGATGGAAATACTGTTCCATCCTCATGTAAATGTAAAAGTGAAGATAAATTACCTTTATTTTCAACGTAATAAATGGAATGTGCATGAGAATATTAAAAAATATTTTAAGATAAATCCTCTTCTTTCAATTAACCACCAAACAGCACAAAACCTATCTTGATTTACGGAACAAATGTGTATCTTTATATTTTTCTAAGATGGTTAAATGGGCCTGCAAAGTTATGGCCACGATATTTTGGGATGCAAGACTAAAAATCGTCATCGATTGCTTGAATAAGGGAAAAATGTTAATAGAATGCATCGTTATTGGACCGGTTGAGGGAAGAAATCATGGAAAAACATTCTAAATTGAAACGGATAAAGATTTTGCTGCACATCTCCGTAGTTTTGATGTCAAAATTTGAGGAATTAGATATCCAATTATTATCAAATTTACCACATTCACCAGATTTGGTCCCACTGACTTTATCATATTCCCCAACTTTATAAAATGGCTTGGAGGATGAATTTTTACCACCAACAAGCAGCTCATCGCCGAAGAAAATACCTACTTCTAGGAGCTTGCGGAATTCTATATTTTGGACGGCTTTAAACTTTTTGAAAAACTGTTAGAAAAATGTTCGATGAAAGGATACTATTTTAGAAATAAAAAATTTAACCCACAATAATTTTTTTTCTTTTTTCTAAAGACATTTTGAGCGACCCTCGTAATACTACTCCAACATATTATTTAAAAAATCATCAACAACAACGAGAATAATTTTTAACTCAATTTAAAGTCCGCGTTAATTGGTATGTGTCTACATAGGTGATTGTGATCCATATTGATAAGGAAGAATACCTAACGATACTTCAACACATTTTGCCAATACATATCGAAGTTTCTGTAGATACCTCTGTATTTAATCAAGGTACTTGGTGGCATGATTCATGATAGCATACAGGAAAAAAATTCCTTCATAATTTGTTGAAAAGGGCCACTAAATCATAAAATTAGGAAAATCAGAAGTCATGGCATTTCAAACAAATAATTTTTGACTTGATGATTGGTTTCCGAGTTAATTCCTCGTCGGCTCATTTTTTGCGGACGATATTTTCGTGCGCGTTCCAGCTCCCATCTTCGAGTCCTAAATACACACCAAACTCCTTTCTTTTGTTATTTGGACCCGAAGACGGGAGCTGGAACGCGCCTGAAACTGTCGTCCTCCAAAAATGAGTCGACGAGAAATTAACCCGGAAATCAATCATCAATTAAATCAACGTGGAATGCTCCGTAATAACTTTTATAATTTTTGACATTCGACCCCGGTTGCTTTAAAAATAAAAGTATATGCGTAGAATATCCATTGTCCACAGACCATGCTAAAAGAAAACCACGGACACATTCTCATTCATTCAGGTAATAGGCTTGTCCCCACGGGCTCTGAACTGGCGCAAACCAGTTACGCTATAGCGAAGTTCCTGATTTGCTATCAACTTAGGAGCGAGGATGAAGTTTTAATTGAACCAATATATATAGCAGGCGACCTTAAGCCTCTTTCAAAGCACGTTAACGCAAGAACGATACATCAGAGTTAAAAGGGAGCGTAAAATCGAAGAAGTGAACTGATCAATCAAACAAAAACACACATTTTAGTAGAATTAACATTCACTTTGGAAATCGTACAGTAAGTAAAGATACAAAAATGAACTGATGCAAGAGACAAGTGTAACTCATTTGAGGAATTTGGATGAGACGAGTTTTCGGATCAAATCTTCCATTAATAATTCCAAGACTCCATATCCCTCCATCACATACACGCCCTTTTCTCGCGCAGCATGACGGTCAAAAAACTGACTAGAAATTACGTTAAAAATAGTGTTGGTAGTAAAAAAATTATTCTTCTTTTTTATGTGTAATTTTCATAATGTGCGATAAATAAATGCCGAAGAAAAAATTATGGCGCATTAATTTTATGGGCAGCCCTCGTAATTACCTTAGTGCTCATACGGATGCTGAAAGTCAAAAATTCCAGTATTATCAGACACCAGCTTATAGAGTAATTTGTTATCAATATAAACGTGATACGATTAGTGATGAAAAGGTACTATCTATCATACAAATAAGTAAGTTTATCCAAGATCAGCTAACATTAAATATGATGGTGTTGCTTTCGGGAAATGCTGCGTAGGTACCATTATCTGCTCAACGTTTCACTCCTCCTACTGGAACCTTTTTCAAGAGAAAAAATGAAAAAAATTAAAAATGAATGAAAATGAACTTTCCATTCTCTTGAAAACCCTCACAGTAGGAGTGAAACGTCGAGTAGATAATGGTACCTACGCAGCATTTCCCGAAAGCAACCACCAACATTGATAAAAGAAGCTGTGAAAATATTCATGCAAAAATTAACATTAAATGTATCGTTAACCTCGAAATAGCATGCAGCAAGGAAATCTCCCAGCAAATTCCATTATCAGTACTTCCTCAGAAAATCTTTGAGTCCTATAAGAAGGTATACCATATATTGAAAAAAGGAGAGTACATTAAAAAAATCTTACCCGTAAAATATAATACCAGATATCTTTATTTTAATATAAAAAACTTCATTCATATGTGTGTAGTTTTTGTCCTTCAACTACCACTTTTTAACTAAAATTCATGACTATGAATTGGATACAGGAAGATATTTTCCGAATAATTGCACATAAAAATACGATACGCTGATAATGAAAAGGAAAAGTACTATCGGTTGCGCATCTACTGCTTCTCTAATTCGAAATTTAAAAACAACTCGTGCGCTGCTACGATAAAAGGACTATTTCCTTCCCTTTATTTACCGTCTCTTGAGTCGATCGATTAAAATTTCTGAGATTTTGTAATCATCCAGAGGGCCACAACAAAGACCGCGTCATTTTGAAGTCGTTACATAACAAGGTGACTCCTATTGCGCCATATATTTGTTGCCCTAACCAAAGATGCATCATAATGATAACGGGCCAAACTTCTGACAAAAAACACGTAGAGGAACGTTAGCATTAAGTAACCGTTTAACAAATGGATAACTTCGTGAACTCGAAAAATTACATGGACCGCGCAGGAATGCTATTGCAGAGCATAAATTCATGTATTTTAAGAATGAAAACCCGCTGAAGTATATAAAATGACTCCAAAAAAATTAATAATTTTTTTCTTCACTGCAACAAAACTTCCCTCGGATCCGACTTCAGCATATTTCTACACAATAAGCGAATTTTAGAGCAATATATGAGAAGAACAGAGAAAAAAATCTTTAAAAAAAATAGCAAACGATCACTTAAAAATTCGTAACATATTTTTTATCAACCCTTGCCGTATTCGCAAATTGCCTTGATTAAAGGTTTTGAGTTTTTGCCAAACTGTTCTCATCTCCCGAAAACCAGCTGTAGTTAGCCGAACCAACGCCTAAAAATTTCATTTATTTCAAATATGAATGGAAATCTAAGATCTTTGCAAAAGTACCATTAGCAATTCCACTAGAAACTATGGAGATCACTACTCTTTGCTACATTTTAAGCCTCTTTTTATTGTTTTTTTTGCTTAAAATCAGGAATTTTAAATCCCTAGCTATCGGTAATTGTTGTTCAAAACAAAGTTAGAGAAGGAGTTACACATTTCACGGAAATACTATCCTGGTCCTATCCTGGCTAACTCCACAAATGTATTGTTGACGCCATTTACTGCAGGTATTGGAACTCATTAATACGATGCTTGCCCTGGAAGTATTGCACCAAAATTTTGTCTCAGCAATTGACGACAACAACGGTGTGAATGTGAAAGGTGACGTATGCCCTACCTGAGTTTCATTGGTACGCATGCTAAATTTCTGACATTTCCGACATAACTTAGCTGACGGACCGTCACAAAACGGTGTCTGTAAGTGATGTACGTTACTCACATTTCTAAACCCTACTATTTTCGGTTATTATTCACGGTTTTAGAGTTTCAAGTCTGCCAATAACTCCCCTAGTTTTCTTATTGGGATCAAGGCTCATTGCGATGAGGTCGACTATTAGCACACATAGATCGCGTTAGCCCACTGGAGACCAAGAGTTACACAAAACTAACGCGTGAAGCAGAATTTCCATCGCTGCTTATCTATTGAAGCTGACTGTGTGTATAGCCTTCTAGCTAGCTACGTCATTGGCTACTATAAAGCTGTTAATTCGATTTAAAATTATAGTCTTTATATCATAGGGAGTGATACTCATGAAAGACGATAAATTATGACTCTAGTTCTGGAGTACATGAACGAGCAACCTCAAGGATTCGTGGATATTTTGGATCAAGATCATCTCCAATGTTCACGAGAGTAGGCCACATATGAGGACATAACCTTTTGTTAAGAGAAAAAATGATCATTGGCACACTCAGAGATACAACCTTGAGGTTGACTTTGATGAGATAGGGTAGAGCTCATCTTGAAGTGAGCCCAGCGCTCTATTCATTGAGCCACAACTCTCCCCCGCTCATTGGCAATAGCAAAATAAATTAAAGAAATATTTTTAAAACAGGCTTTTTCAAAAAAAAACATTTTAAAATTTACTAAAAAGTAAACCATAAGTTTCTCATCACAAAGAGAATAATGATAATTTTCACTAAATCTAATAGCTGGGTAATGATTTGATTTATTACTAAATTAGATCTTGATAGTTGAGAATTGGGACGATATATTGTTATAGCAATCTGATTGGCTCCCACGATCTTCTCGCCGATTGATCAAAAGCTTTCTTTTACTTTTAGTGCATTTTAAACTATTTTTAAAAAAGGGTATTCTTGAACTTTTTTAATTTCATATTTATTTTCTATTTTTTATTGGTTAGGCATTTGATCAAATAAACAAGACCTGTTAAATATATTTCTGCCAAATATATGAATGTGAAATGAATGCCAACTGAATTTATTTGCAGCAAATTTTCTATGAGAAGCTAACGCCAGATATAGAGACATTTTCAAGCTATTTTTCCAATTGGAAATTTAGTTAAATAATAACATCACAATGGAGCAAAATTTCAAATATCTGATTATAAAATAATATTTTCATGGAATTCAAGCAAGTTTGCAGCATTTAAAGCTAATCTGACAACGGTAAGTGGGTTAACAATTACAAAAAAAACTACTACAAGAATCCGCCGATGAAACAGGCGGATGAAGCAAATTAAGAAAATGCGTGTAAAATATGGCACCATACATCAGAAAAATAGAAAACCATTTCTGGCGACTATGATCATTCATAAAACTTCCAAAAGTTTCCTTTTGATTCCTTATATTTCCCCTGTACAAAATAATTTTAACTACACCTCACTACAATCAAAAATGCTACATTTGTTCGAAAGTGACGAGAATGAAATCGACATTCGTGGATGAATTGATTTGATAACCATTTATTCATTACTTAATGGATATTTTCTTCTCATCTGGGAAAGATATGACTACATATTTTGTATCTACCATGCTGATTCTGGCAGATTTAAAGTTTTCTTTGTCAAATGTACGTGAGTTATTTCTACGTGATATGATCACTTTGTGGCCGATAAGCCTGTCACTATAGAGAAATAAGAGTAATTTAACCTGATATAAAGTATTGCATAAAATTCAACCCAAAATCGTCGGGACAGACTTTACTATAACCAAATATAATATTTTTTTAAAACTAAGTGTAAGGAATTTAATTGCCATTGTTTTAGATTTGTTTGGCAAAAAACATGGGCCAGATAGAATCCGTGATGGTCCCTTTATTGGCATCATGCAAAGTTCCACGGTACAGAAATCCGACTTCCCCAAACGGATATGGGAACAATATTCCATTATGGTCACCAAGTATTAGGCCAATATATTTTAGTACCTACGCATATATTTTTGGCTCACCTGAAATACTTCCCTCCGACATTCCATTTATGTGCTGTAATTATTTACATCGTCAACCGAAACGATTACTCCTTTTAAAAATAAACGTTAACTTTCACGGACACCTCGGCCTATCTTCAAAATCATTTGCCTATTAAGGTCGATTTTTCATAATATTTATTATTAGCCAGGTTCAGTGGAGAATCGAGAATAGGGACAAGGGCAACTAACCTACCAGCAGTAGTGGGGGTCCGAAAAAAATTACAATTCTATCTAGAGTAAATTGGATGCCCAAGGGGAGGGGCGTGGGCTATAGCCCCTTAGTACTTCCCATTGATCCGCAACTGAACAGATTATAACTCCACGTTCTCCACTCGTGCTGTAGACATGTTCCACTGTACACAAATCCGACAAACTCGAAACGGCATGGGCTCAATACATATTCAGGGTGGCCATGAAAGATTTTGCCTTGGCCTTGGACCCTACAGGCCGGGGGTCGACCCTGATTGCCCACATCCGTATGTCCGCCAAGAGACACTTCCCTCGCCGTCCGCAATCATCAAGGACCACCTCCCACCCCTCCAGTTCCCCCCACCCACTCGCCCCGCACTTCAATCTGGAGCACGCTGGAAGAGGAGGATGGGTAAAAACAAAAGACTCGAGAGTCGCGGCGATATGGTGTAAGGGAGAGAGACGCCAGTCGTACCTTGCCCCTCACCAGAAGGAGACGCCGACATTCCGAACGACTCAAACACATCCACGTCCTCCCCAAGAGAAAGATAAAGCAGCAAGTGCGCCCGGAGAACCCCCTGGAACAACAGAGGAGACTACAAGAGTGGGGAAGGAAAAGGTAAGCACGATGAAAAGTAGACAAGCCAAAGAATAAGGGAATGTCTAGCATATGGGATCAGGTGTAGAACTAATGCGTGAACTGAATAAAATACAGCAAAACTCACTGATAACGGATTTCAGGGGAAAAGTGTTCAATTCCGTTACAAGCGGGATTTCGTTTTATCCGTGAAAAAGGATTTTGCCCATTACATCAAAGGATTTCCGGCTAATATCCCGTAAATCGTCTTTTGAGCAACATATCCGTAACAATTACCCATCATTCCACCCTTTCCATCAAACGGTTTTAAAGGGATGGATTTTAAGAACAAGGGTAGAAGTGTGTGCTGATGGACACACGATAGAATTACTAATAATAGCGACATTTGCCTTAATTTCTTTATAAAAGAGGAATAATTCTCCAACGGACCAAAGAATAATTTGCAATAGCGGGACTTTATACAATCCGAACTAGTCACGTGCAAGTTAAAATTCGCGATCATAGTAAAGTCCAAGGAACCGGAAACTCACCTCGTTATCCAATGGATTTCGTTACATACATGATCGCTATAAACGAATTTTACTGTACAAAAGAATGCTACGCCATTCGTCAAAAACTACTGCGGGCGTACAGAAAGCATTACTCAGATGTTAAGCAAATTAGGATGGGAGCCGCTGGAGACTCGGATGCTGCGCGCTAGGCTTAGATAGAAGGAGCAATTGAGGACAGATATCTTTAAGAAAGACACGGATAATATCATGTTAGAGCACCAATATATTTCCAGGTCCAAGAGAAGCGATTAATTAAGAGAGATATTTTGTCCAGCTGATAGATATAGGAATTTTTATATAGGTTTTTCCTCCAAACAATAACGGCCCTTAATTAATGCTACTCTTAATTTTGTTTGAGCATTAACTTTTTATATGTAAATGGCTGCATCCTTACAACCCCTGCCACACGCCTTTTGAGGCAATTTACGGGATGGTAGGTAGATGTAGATGTAGAAGGTGCCCAACATAGTTGAATTTTCAACACTGTGGCGGGATATCTACATCTACATGCTTCCGCGCAAGACAATTCAATTGGCGTGCGGTGAGGGGTGTTACGACAGCAGCCGTTAAAAATAATAAACAATTTTCTAAGTTCCGCCTAGCTTTTATTAAAATACTTAATTGTTAGAGTGAAAAACGCATGACCACAACTATCTGTTCGGCAAAATCTCTCTCTTAATTGATCGTTCCTGTCCGGCCTCAATAATCAGCTCCAAGAAAAAGATGGAAAGGCTTTCTCACTGATTGATTCTACCCGGAGGTTGGTTTCAATATGTGAGCGTAGAGCTTACCCCTGACTTAGCCACACGCTCGTAGATATCGCTACACAATTGGGGTATGTTGGTCAGTTCCTCCCCAAGGGGCACCTCGTATTCCGAGGATTTTATTAGGGGATGTCCGTAGGCTTTACCTGGATAGAAAAATATTAAGAAAGTGAGGTTGAGATGGAGTAGGTTTCTTGCGAGTCTCTTGCGAGTAAGTCTCTAATCCTTATTCAAATAATAACAGAAACACGGCTTTTTTCCGCCAAATTTAATAATGGTCTTAATAGTTAGGGGAAAATGCACATACCACTACGCCAGCCTGGATCCTGAATTTTTAATGGCATTTTCAAGGCTCCAGCGTTGCGTAATGGTCTACACCTTGGCCTGGAACTTCCTTATCAGATTCCAGGGTAAAGACGATGGTACCGGTGATAGAACGGAACTGTAAATTTTTTAATGCTTACTCGGTGATCGCTGGAAGGTTTTTAATATATTGTATCCTTTACGATACATATATACGTATAATGTACGACGCATGACTTTAATCAGGTACTGCAGATGTTTAGAGTTGCATATTTGGACCAAGAAACTGTTCATATTTTAAATGATGCATCGTTGCTTAGGGTCCTAATGAAATCTTATACCTGTACCTTTGAAAGCATTAGACGGGATATTTTAATACAAAGAATTATGCAGATTCGTGTTTTAGTAATTGAATTAAAGTTCGTTCAATCCTAGGTTCTCAATTGTGTTCACAAAATTCCGGGTTTAGATAAAGAAATATTTTCTGGCTATCTCAACAATATAGTACAACGCAGTCTTCTGATTCAGCTTTCACGCACAATTAAAGGTGGTCCAAAGGAAGGAATTGCATGGTGGACACACAACCCTGCACGTTTTTTTTTACACGCCAACGATTTATAATTTTTTCGGGAAGATTTCAACTCGCAGATATCTAAACTAACCTTCGAGTGAGTAAATGATCGGTGTTACTCACCAGTCAGCAAATTGATTTACTATGACACTAGTGGCCTAAATTTCACAGCTCTCAGACTGCCGTTATGTGGCGTTAAAATTTGCACGCAGGCAGTAAACAGTGTGCATTGATTCAATAGACGCTTGCCTCTTTAAAGCGTTAGCAGCAGAGCGTAAGAAAATCCGAGGCTGCTTAGATATAGCATCGTACATTTACGAAAATACGATGGATAGAGAACGAAAATAACACTTTAAAAATAAAGAACATATCCGCTTGTTTTATATAGGGATATCTGAACATTCTAAAGTAAATCCTGTTTTCAATAATTAAGTCTACTTGAATTCAGCTGAATTTTAATGCACGCTGTTTTTTTTTACGTGAAACCTTCAGCTATTTCATACCTACGTAGAGTGCACGGAATTTAAAGATCGATAACCAAGCATGATGATTATATTGAAAGCTGAATTAGATTCGTGTGTCATTATGGCAACGTAATTTACGAGTTTTATGCGTAGCAAGATGCTCCATGGGAATATTTGGAAGGGGCAGCTCTTTAATTCTTCCACTGATATCGCAAGATGACGATAGCGTGTGTCAAAGACTTCTGAGCTGTCTTTTCCTAAAGAAAGCAAATACTCGATGAGAGGAAAGATTTCGTGCATTCCCGGCGAATAGACTTAGTGAAGAGTTCTCGGGATCGCCACCGGGTCAGGAACTGCATATCTGCCAGTTATGCAGTTACGCAGTTCCTGACCCGGCGGCGATCCCGAGAACTCTTCACTAACTAGATGGGAGCATTACCACTCAGCTTGAAGCTCGTGCATTCCCGCGTTTGTTGAGACATGGGCAAAAATTATTGAGAACTGGAGGCATGCATTTTTTTCCATTACGATGTGTCATTAGAATTCAGATTGTGATCAGAGGTAAACCAATTCTTTGTCATATTGGACGCATTCAGTACTATATTCAACGAACACTGCATTAATAAATTTAAAAAAAATATTTTTCAAATCCAGTTTGCAATGTATCATGGTATTAAAAACCAATTAGGGCTTACCGGTTGTAATTTTAAATATTTGCAACTTTCTCTGTACCGGAATCCTTGGAAATTCATCAAATTTATGACCTGTCCATCGTCCATGCATCAATCTAATTGAAAACTAGCTTCATTTCATGTTAATGTGACTCCCATATATCCCTTCTGCAATTTGATATTTATATTCCGAAATATACCGAACTTTCAAAGCATCTCTACAATTTTTAATTATTCTAATAATTCCAACGCTACTTTTTTCTGTTGTTTTGACAAAAGAGCTAATTTGGGTCAGTTCCAGTAACATGGATTTCTCATAGCTCCGTTTACTTATACAATAATGTTTTTAACCACACTATCTCTTATTTTAAATGATGTCCTAAGTTTCATTCGATAACTCTGTAACCACGCCACCGAGCCCTTACTACCAATAGCTTTCTTTAAGAACTTTTCTTTCGTTAATAATTCCCATCTATAACAGACATAAACGTCTTGTCTGCACGATGGTTCTCATAACAGTCAATCAATCATTGTCAGCGCTTTTTGATCAAAGATTCAATAGCTAATGTGATTCTTTTCCTCACAAGTTCCGCAATAAACGGTTATAGAACAACATTATGAGAATCATTCCTGTCTTGGAGTGAAATAGATAGAAACCATAGTCTATGGGTAAGTCTGCTACATTATAGAGACTGCATGGATTAAAAACATTAATATCATGAATGAGCCAATCGAATATCAGTATTTTCATAACTATATTTTTTACTTTGATCATGACAAGATTGGTTAAAGCTCTATAATTCTACGCTAAGTATTTTGAATGAGATCTTTTATGAAGCTAGGAGTAGCAGCAAGGCTGAAAACTGTTAGCCATGGCTATAAATACAATCGGTAGCATTGAGCTAATATCCTGTTTGGCTTAGTCACCGTGACGTGTCCGCGTCGGAACACATTTTGGTACACAATACTCGAAATGTTTACTATCGTTGGGAAACTCAACATCATCCGTTCAGCCGCAAGGTCATCGTCCAAAGGAACCGTATCAATGAGTAACGACCTCACCTTCCAAGTCCCCCTTCCCCACACTCCAATCATTCCGTCCATACGACACTCGACTCATTCGACTTTTCCATAACACCGCCACACTTCCACGACTGAGGTTAACAACGGTTAATGTTACATTCAATTAAACAAATCCTGAAGAACTTGCATCGGATTAATAATAATATTAGTTCATTAACGAAGCGCTTAATTGTAAGATGCTGATTGTTGTAGTCGTGGTAAATAACTTTTTTCTTTACAGATTTAGGCATGATCACTTGCATAAAATCCTGATTTCAAACAATTCTAATGATTTATTCATGAAAATAACTATAATATTACGCTAATTGTCTGTAATTTTGCAGGCATCCACAAAGAAAAAATATCCGTCAACACAACTCCAATAACCTGTGGCAAACAAAAATGTATCTACTATACAAGTCGTATCAAAATCCTTCAATTTATCGCCGATTGCAATAATTAATTAAGGTATTTAAGCATTCATTCCTCTGAGGGAATGGTAAGATGATTAAAGCGGGTTTTACGTACGATTGGGCGTACAATCTAGTTTAAATGGTTAATGTCGGTGGTTAAAATGGGGGTAATCCGGGTAGACTGCATGTTATTACGGGATTTTTTCTATCTGCGGGATTTTTTACAACTTAAATTTGAAAATCGATGACAGATACGGCAATTTACAGACATTTTGAATAAGGAATGAGATGAATTGCATTGCAAAAAATGCCAAAACGCTATTAAAAAATCCCTAAAAGTCATATATTTAAAGATCAATCAATAAAAAAGCCTACAGCACTTGCCAATTTATGATCAGACAAAAGCTGCAAATTTCTTACTCCTCCACCCCTTATCTCTTTGCCTCGATTATCATTCCCTGACCATCCTATCTACTAACAGCTAAATATCCTACCAAACTACATTAATCACGTGCCTTATATCAAACTCCAATTTTATCTATATCGGTTTAAACAGACAAAAATTTGTACTTTACGGATTATGATGACATTTCGGATTTAAAAAGGGATAGTCGTCATTCAAATATTAAATTGTATTCTGAATTGATTAAACCCAAAGCATACGCAAAAGTTGAAACCAATCAACATTTTGTTTACCCTACTTCAGCTAAAACTAAGAGTTTTGAATATTTTAACATGAAGCTACTTAAAAATCACATATTGAGAACAACTTTTCTTTCTTTACTCCAGTTAAACGCCCATTTACAAAATTGTGGTTGGATTATTTGCAAGAGTTGAAAAATAAGCGGCCTAAAATATTGGTGAAACTCTTATGAGAAGAATATGGTATCACTTTCCATTTGACCTGACCTTGCTTTAAATTTCTCGTGAACCATAGTCAGGGTGATACCAAACCCTTGTTAGATATACTGAAGCGTAAGAAATAATATACTTAATGCCATTCTCGAGGACAATCAAGCTATCTAAAATACAAAACTTTAGGCTGTGAATCAGTTTCACTGCTTATCGACTGCTTTCGGTAGAAATTTATTTGGACATACTGACCTAGGAAAACGGTGTAATTGGAGGAATAATTGTCCAACGCTAATATTTTATGACAGACTGAATGTCATTTTTTATTTAATTGTATTAATACATCATGTTACGTGAAATGATAATATTAGTTAAATAAGGAATTGAAATATTTGTACTGGATTTATTTTAACACGACGCGTTTCGTTCAATCATTGCAGATGAACATATTCAGAAGAAGTTTGAAATATCATGAAGAAAAGTAGTGGAGGCAATATGTTTGATACACTTTTAATTTATTTTATTTTAAACGAATGCCAATACTAATTTGTTAATTCTTCAAGCTATCCTTTTTGCCCTTAAAGCGTATCCGTTTTGCCCGGGGACTACGGGAAAAACGGATAATTGAAACGTTTGTATTTAATTCATTTTAGGAGAAGTTATTTTTCAAGTTCTTATATATATTTTTTAAAAGCCGAGTTCAAAGTTTGTGAATCAAAGCACTGATAATTAAAAACAAGTTCTGTTGATCATATATTTGTCTTGTTTTTTCTACACTCTTCCTTAAAATCTGCCTCTTGCCCGGGTCTCCCTAAACCTTAAAAATAAATATACGGTTATTATTTCCTTAATATAATCTTATTGACTTCGCTGCTCTTTTGTTTGATAAATTCCTATTTCAGCTTTGTATCACCAATAATTTTCAATACCTACCTAAGAAAATTTCTCGAGCACGCTCCAGTGACAAATATTATGGTCCACAAACCGACCGTATTTGAATTTAAATATAAAGTGACAGAGGCACAACAGCTATATTTGGATTCCATTACCTGTCACATGTTACAATTTAGCAATATAATCTGAAGAATGCATTTCCGTTTGAATGTTATCACGAGTATAAGAGTACTTCAGATTCGTGATAGTGAAATGGACAATGCAAAAACCTGCTCAATATTGCTCTCTGTTGAAACAAAACATTGATGAAGCTAGATCAAGCCTCGAGGTATATTCGACTGAATAATAATAAAGAACGATTATCTTAACGCAAAATTTGAGTAAATAAATAATGCAGAGCGCTAAAAAAATAGTGAAGAAAAATTAGATAAAAGTTGCCGACCAAATGTGGTCAATTAAATAAATGAAAAAATTCTACAATGTATATGTGTCTTCAAAGGGTTGAGAATAAAATGTATTTCCTGGCTATTCAGAGCGAGAAAGGAGATGGATAATGAAAACAATCTGACTCATAATATACTCATGAAAAAAAGAAAGAGACGAGCGCTGAGATGAATATTTCAGGAGAGGGAGTAATGTCATGAAAACCAGCACCAAGAATAACGAGTCGTATGTGAAACTTTCTCGCGTTTTACCCCAAGAGAAGTTTTTTATCTCTTCCTCCAACGTTTTGACAAGCGACTCGATCATCATTGTCAGGGAATTCAATCCAATAACTTTGATTTTCTCTTGGGGAGATCTTCACCTATATTGTTCACCGGGAAAGCATTTGACATTTGTTTATCAACGAGACAATTATGCAAATGTATCATATAAATGTAAAATACATCAATGCTATTCCTATTGGGAAACAGCAGTCAAATAAATTGGCGATTTTCGACACAAATGATACAAACGCATTCAAACGGCGATTGACCCTTATGACGCCTAAGGCATATACGTAGGTGACCCTTTGGTATGATCTGCGTCAGAACAAAAGTAAAATAGGAATAAGTATACGAATGCTTAATTGCATTAGACCTTAAGAACTGAGTTTATCTTTAGGTTAATAAAAAATGCAATATAACATCACATTTCTTAGAATTAACTCAAAAAAAAGCAAGAAAGGAGAGGTACATGGCAATTTCATTAACGCCTCTCAGTCGCAAAAACACGGGCTATAGAATCAGAATCGGAAACTTCCATGGCTCCATCAGCTCTTTGCGAATCATTATCTAATGAGAGAATACTTCTTTGCTCAACTTACTCTCCTCAATATATCATCCTCGCTTCTTCCGTCTCCAGTAATCCCACTTTTAAGATAACGAATTTTGAGAATCAATATCATTCGCGTTTTTTACTACTCCCAATTAGCATGCCTTATTAGTAGGGCCATATGGTCCTGTATTACTAACTTTATACCACCATATCATCTTTTATATTTTTTATGTTTTTGAGTACCCCATAAATAGTGAAGCATTATTTGAAATGTCAACAAAAATGTTAGACTCGAGGAATACATTCTTGTATACCCCAAATATCCCCATTCCTTATTTCATCTCCAACACACTTGATAACCATTTATTTAGCTAATAAATTTATACCGTATATTTTGGATAAAATTACAGAATGTATGTCGTTGTTCTATCATCAAGTAGATCAAAATATTTTCTAGTCGAAATAATCATTCACGTGATATACTAAAGGATGATAAGTTAATTCAATCTCCTTTGCTAAAAAAATAATTTTTTAAAGTGAATTCAACCAACTGTTTCCATTAACTTACTTCATAACATTTCAAACTCATATTGAATACGTTTACCGACAATGAATATTATTTCACCAAACTCGATAGAGTAACACAAAAAATATTAAAAATTATGATCAATATGCCATTAAATATTATCATAATATGATTATATCAGCAATACACCGTTTCCAAAAGAGTGTATTTCCAAATTCCTGCCCAAAACTATCATGTCGGAATAAACAAGAAGAGCACTCAGCAAAACTATCTCGCCGCATGTATCGTAACTAAGCGTTTCAGATATTATTATATACAGTATATTATTTCCTTCGTTTGACTCTATTTTTGTCTAATTATAGGTAACAATTCCCAATTAGGATGTCAAAAGTGATTATACCAACTAAATCAAACATATCTACCGCTAATGCTGGGTTATTTTAAATTATTCTTCACTCAGCATCACTTCGCTTTTAGTCCAAGAAGGCCACAAAACCTTACGTAATTACCGTTTATCTTTATACCGATTACTACATATCAACCTTTCAACTTTGACTACATTCCAGAGATGTACTCATAAAATTGCAGTAGAAAAATAGAGGCATAGAAAAAGTTCTCATGTAAATAAAAGCGAAATTTCAGTAAATCCAGTGTAACTAGACATTCCACAGACATCAAGGGAAAGACAGTTTAACCACCACGACCAGGAATTGGGTAAAAGACCTCCGAGGTATCAATGAAGTCTTCCTTTATCAATGAAGATAAGGGAGGACAATAAATAAGTCTCCAAATGCTGCCGAGAGAAACTGACGTTAATTTCAACATGCCTGATGCCCTCTTGCCTGCGATAGTAGCTACAGACTCAAATCTAACGCAAATAAAAATCATTCCTCACTCCAGAATGAACGAAAAAAAAACGTAAAATTCGCACTACTACCGTGGAGTCATTGAACTCACTTCCATCGAGCAATCGCATGCAAGGCAGGTATTTCGAAAAATTATGAGTGACGCCGTCAAGGGCGGATTTTTTTAGCCAAGGGCCCTCGGTGGCATCGTGGTCTTCGGGCACCGAAATGTACGCTCCCCCTTCAAAAAAATTGCAACAGAACTTGCAATAGAAATTGGCGAGCGAGTTTGCCTTTAATGCTATCAGCCTTTTACGAGGGTGTTACCCAGGAAGTAATGGACCACAATCGTTTTCTCAGCAGACAACAATGATGCGAATACGAAACGCCACATATGCATCATCTGAAGTTTCATGGATACGCGCACAAAATTTCTGGCTGTTGCTGGTAGCTGCAGGACCTTTTCAAAATGGCTTCTGTAAATGTACGTTATAAGCAGCGTGCTATCATTGAATTTCTCACTGTAGAGAAAGAAAATGCAGGGAAAACTCAAAAATGATCGTGCTAAGTCTATGGAGTACTTGCTGTCAACAGGAGTACTGCTAGTCGCTGCGCTCAGAGTACGAGGACATCAGAAGGCGGTTCGGCGGTGTTCCGAGATTTGCAGCGGTCAGGGATCAAAACAAGGATTGCTACCAACAGGGCAAACACGCCCTTGTTTCGCTCAGGAAGAAAACCATAGAACAGGATGGAGATTACGGGGAAAAATTGGGTGTGTAGTTGAAACATCATTCTTTCCATAGAGTCAGTGGCGGATCCAGGATAGGGAAAAGGGGGGTCTAAGTGGGGTTAAAAATTCCACCAGTAGTGGGGGTCGGAAAAATTACCATTCTATCTAGTGTAAATTGGATATCGAAGGGGGGGCTACAACCCCCTTACTGCTTGCAATGTATAAACATCTAAGAAAAAAACATGGTAAATTACTGCCTTGGCAACCCTCGTACAACTCATAAAAACTATGCACTCATAAAAATGTTTTTGAGAAATGTACTGCAAAATTAGGACTTAATTATTGATGTAGGTTTTTGTGGAGTGGTACAGTAGATGTAGCGAGGTTTCCGGGTTGACCTCCGCGTCTATTCATCTTCCGGACTTGAAACCTGAAGGTGCTTGCAACAGCACGAGTGACATTGTCGTCACGAAGATGTACCTATAGACGCGGAGGACAACCCGGACATCTCGCGACGCCCATGGGAATAAATAATTTTTACTTTAGGGAAAACTCCATTGCAAAAATAAAAAAAAAATAAAAATAGCGACCTATAAAAAGATACCATGCAAATTTAGATAAGCCATTCTAATTAGACACTATACAGACATGAAGGGTAAGACAGCTTAACTTTTAGTTAAGGCAGACACTTGGTTCACTTCTTACAAAATATATTTATAAATATTATTTTGAGGTATTTTGATTTTATGTCCTTGCTCATTATTTATTGAAGGTCCGTCGTAAAATTCGTCCGATGTGCTCCTAAATATTTTTAACCAATGAAGAAGGATACAAGAGCTTAGCTTTAAAATTCGATCAAAGATTAGGAGGGGGCGCCCGTCCCTTATATGCGTCCACATCTAACTAAAAATGACTACTTTTTGGATTTGAAAATTATGTACTTGAAACAATTAACATAGGTAATCAACTGCACATTGTGGCACTATTGAATTGTAATTGAGTTCTCAAACCATTGGTGAGAGACATTAAAATTTACTCGTAAACTTTGATATTGAACATTCAAAACACCTTCAACATTTCTACCCCTTCGATCACTTCGAACGCAATGTGCTCACGAGTAATTTTTGTCAACATGTTATGAGATGTGTCATACGTTGCACAAATAAGTAGATGCTTAAAACTAAGGTAATATGTCAAACAAATGATGGACCTATACAAAAAGTAAAAATTGTTTAAAATATAATTAATAGTAATGGGCGTAACTTTGTCGAAATCCTTTATCGTAGGATTATAAGAAATAAAAACTTGGCTATTTCCACATGGTAATTTATTGCGACCGACAATGGTTTCGCTACCGAGTAACATTATCAACGTGAGGAGTTACAGGCAAATTGACCAGCAGGTATATATATATTGGTCACAATAAATTACCATGTGGAAATATCCAAGTTTTATATCATCTATTCCTATTTTAAATAGTCTATCTTTTAGACCTAGTAGATAAACTGAATTATTCTAATTAACGCCTAATATAGACTGAATCTCCGTTTGGTCTGAAGGAAAGTGAGGGGCCGCAGAGGCGAGGAATAAAATGGACAATGAGGCATTTGACAGCTGGACCACCACCACGGGGTTTCCGGGGGCCTTGGATGTGGGCAGCCCGGAGACAGCGCCGCCGCCGGTGGTGGGCTCAGTGCCCAAGATCCACGTGTTCTCCGCCCTCGACCACACGCTCTTCGTCGGAATGCTCGTCGTGTCCGCCATCATCGGCATCTACTTCGCCTTCTTCGCCAAGCAGAAACAAAACACGACGTCCGAGTACCTGATGGGCGGCCGCAAGATGGGAATTGTACCGGTGTCTCTTTCCCTCATCGCCAGGTGAGTTCTAGCCTGAATTCCTTAACTCGAGAAAGTTTCCTTTACTTCTATTTTCCAATTGGTGTTCCACCAGAGATATACAGTAAAACTCGCTTAGAACGATCACGCATGTGACGAAATCCCCCCATTAAGAGGCGAGTTCCCAGTCCCTTGGACTTTCCTATAATCGCCAATGTTAATCTTTCCGCATGTAACGAGTTCGGAAGATACGAAATCCCCGCTATTACGAACTATTATTTGGTTCATTGAGGAATTATTTCCTCTTTTACAAATAAATTACGGCCATATTGACTATTTTACTGTTCCTTACCATATCATCAGTTGTTCTCACGTGAGGCGATCGCCACTTGTTATGCTGTTGGTTGCGATGAGGTTAAACTGTCGATCTTAAAATCCTTCCCTTAAAAGCCGGTTGATGGAAAGGGTAGGATGATGGTTAATTGTTACAGATCTGTTGCTAAAATAAAGGAGAGTTACGCAATTTCAGCCAGGAATTCTGTGATGTATATGGCAAAATCCTTTATTATGGATATAACGAAATGACGTTTATAACGAAATAGAACGTCGGTCCCCTGAAATTCGTCATTCGCGAGTTTTACTGTGCATAAAAAGGTTGGCAAGAAATTGGGCGAATGCGACGTAGGATGAATTAGATGGGGGTATTTTGGTCTTGATTTTTTGTTAATGTTGGGAAATGACGAAGTCTCACATCATGAATTTCACTTCGTTAATAATGTTGGACTAGTTGGAAGCTTGACGGGAGATCTTTCTCTTTTTCTTGAGCCAAAAGGGTCTTTTATGTCTAGAATCTTGACGCCTTTTTAATGTAGGCCATGATATATTTAACTATAGAGTAAGTATTACTTCCCGGTGATTCCACATGCAAGAACGTCGAGAAGTAATGGGTTAAGAGCCAACCGCCCGTCTGCAACATACCGAAACGTTAGCTGTAGGTTTCAAAAGTAAGTAAAAATCCAACAGATTCTAATTTTAAATTGCTTTTCGCCAACATACCGAAACGCTAGATGGAGATTTGCAGAAAATTAAACACAACGCATAAAAAATCCAAATCATTCTGATTTTAATAATTTTTCCCCTGACGTGAATATTATTAATACCAACATGCTAAAATATACAGAGTATCCGTCATTTTACACCGTTGCGGATTTAAATGCAATGATACAGAAAAAAGTAAATTATTCACGTCGATATAAAAGCCAAATTGCTAAGCTTTGATGGGGACGCATCATAAAATGTGCACCGAAAAGATAGTCATAAATTATGCAAAGACTTGGCATTAAATAAGTATGAGTCCACTTGCCAACAGGAAAAAATTATATAGGTTATACTTCAATAAACAAAGAAAGGGTTAAATTTTTGGGCGTGTTAAACCTCCATGCATAATTGGAGAAATAAAAATAACATCAACTGAACCCGAATACTATAGTGTATTGATTTACGGATAGATAATGAGGACGAACAGACATAGGAATGGAAAAATGGCAAATATTCCTAGATACTTTTCAAAATTGCTAACATTCAGGTAAATTAATTTTTTTACGGGAAATTAATCACTTGGCCCATTAGATCCATATTTCGAGTGTATGCTGTAAAAGCGATCCATAGGTTTTATTTAAAATGCCCTCATTTGTAAAATGTTAAGTAGACAAATCAAATAAGTAAACAAAGATTAATAATATCGCATTTTTTATTTTTTTCATATTTCTCAGTAACTTTTGGAATGAACATCAATGCCACAAACGGTTTGACGTAAAGGACTGAAAATTTAATTAATTCAATAGTTGCACCCGTACAATTATCATGGGCAATATGTAGCTATCTCTATTGGCAAGCTGGAAGGTGAGCAATTCTAATAGTAAGCGTCAGGTGTTACGACGTAACGAGCTTCAAAAGAATGGAAAAACTTTCGCGTTCATTTATCTTAGATATGCCCGAGATGTATATTTTTCTCATAATTTCTACACAACGTCCCGCTTCCAAATTAACCTAAATTTAAATTTAATTTAAGTTAAACTTCAATTTTGTGTTGGAATGAGCGACCTCACTCTCAATTGCCTTACTATCAGTTACATTTCAGGGATCACCCTCTTGGGAATGCCGGCGGAGATATACGTTTACGGAACTCAGTTTACCACAATGATGATTGGAGTTTTGGGAGCTATTACTGGTTGTGCCGTCATCTTCATACCAGTGTTCTATGGACTTCAGTTGTCGACATCTTATGAGGTATGTCGTAGGCTGCACAGATAGACTTTTTAAATCAAGATAAGGTGTAAAGTAGATGATGAACCGATATGCCGATATGAAATGTGTTACATGAAATACACATCCTGATACACTGATAACCAAAGCTTTTTCTATTTAAAACTGCCCGTAAATTTACATATTCTTACAGAAAATGCAAACTTCCCTTAAGTGATACTTACCAGTCATCTGGAGAGGGAATTAACTAGCATAAAATACTAATGTAATAGAAAACAGAAATGATTTTCTAGAAGAGCAATGTTTCACATGGAGTTATAAGTTACTGGATATAATTTTGATCTTAAAACAGATACCAAAATAACTGCAGAGGTCGGGTAAATGTGTCCTCATAATGTGTAAAAGACTCTTTCATGGAACCTTAAGTCCATATTCCAGCATGCATTACCATTGAAAAGATAGTTTATTACAATTACCTCGTTTTTACATTCTCTAGCTTATCTAATTCGCCTGCAATTCATTTCTGCTTTCAGTATCTAGAAGTGAGGTTCGACAGAAAAGTGCGGCTGCTGGGATCGCTGCTTTACCTTATCAGTTCCGTAAGTATATTCACAGCGCAAAATAGCAATTTTCTCATTAAAATAACATGAGATCTTTTCCCAAATTTTATTACTTTGATCCGTGTAGATTATTATCAAAATAGCTACAATTATCTATGCAATCCAACTGAACGCAATCAATTGCTGCCCATTAAGTTCAAAAGAAATTCGAAAACATCTATTTAATTTTATATGTACCTATAGTATTTTAGATGTATGATTAATTAATGATAGATTTTAAATGCACCTACCTGTTTAGGCAACACGTGAAAGAAAAAAAGAACATAGGGAATTTTAACGTAGATATTTACAGATAAATAAGATTACTTTCAGTCAATACTTGCTCCTGTGGATTCGCACCTGATCTATTTTTTTTTTAATTTGGAGAATTGGTTAAAATCTCCTATTTTAAACAGAAACCTCACTCTCCAGCCGACAGTAAATTTATTTATAACAGAAAACGGAGACCGTGGGTTTACTTCAAAGTTTTGAGGGTAACGTAATTGGTTAACGAAATGAAGTCACTCAATTTCGTATAATACTGGTCACTCATCACTTTTCCTATATCTGCACATTTTCATTAATGATATTCAGCCACCGAAATAAATTAGACACCAGAATTTCCTTTTATCTCCTCCTTATCCTGTCTAATTTGCTTCAATATTTCATTACAGTTTCTCTACATCCCCATTGTGATCTACCTGCCAGCGCTAGCGTTCAGCCAAGGTAAGAAATACACACGAATAATATGATGAATCAATGTTATCTTTCCTACTATCAAGTGTGTTACTTAGGAAATAGAGTTTTCGCTCAAAAATTAGCTGTTACTTTCGACTAGGATTGATGAGAGGAGGATTAATGAGAAATACGAGGATTAATGAGAAAGAAAGTATACGAAATAGTTCAAGCAACAAAGACAGAAGTGAGCAATTTGAATTATAAAGCACCAAATGTCCAAAATGTCCAACATTTTTTGGATTTAGTTAAAGTTTCATCATGTTCCATCTCATCATTAGCTCCCAGCGTTGATGGTAGGAGGAACAACAGGTAGTCGTTATAAAATTCTTTGCTTAAATAACTGAGGGCATGAGTTAAGACCTAAAAAATTCTATAATTAATATCTTTCCAATTTAATTCCGGCCTCGATGGCGGCGGGATAGAGTTGTGCCTGTCAACTAAAGGTCGCGGGTTCGAGTCCCGCATGGGTACGCTGCCTCTTTCCAGGGCATGGGTGCTTGTGATCATCCTTCGTTGTTGAATGTTGTCAATTCCCTATCGTAGTGGCCTATGTGCTGTTTATACGGAAATGAATAAAAATGAAATGAATGAATTCAGACCATAAACTCACGCTCCACTGTATTTGAAAGCTTGATCATTAGATTTATAGAATATATTTCACTCTATTTTTAAAAAAACTCACATTTTCATTGTTTTTTCTCCACAGTTACGGGATTCAACCTTCACCTGATCACTCCACTGGTCAGCCTTGTGTGCATTTTCTACACTAGCTTGGTAAGTCTAATTTGTTACAAACATTTCTATCGCGCCCAACCCTGTTAGATGAAATCCAGACGCATACGCGAAAGCCGTTTACACAAACCTGAATACTCTTTCACATGAAATTTGCACATAAAATATAATTAGCGCAGGAATTTTGGGCCGAAGAAATTTTCGATTCCCAACGGAATCGTACGGTGCAACATTAACTAAAAGTACGAGGGTATTAAGAAACCTGTTCTTGCTGCTACATCTCCCTCCAAAACCCTTTCGATTTAAATCCTAGCTCAACTACTATTCATGCTAGCTAGCATAGATAGTAGTTGAGCTAGGATTAACTAGCTAACCTACCCATCCATGACCTTCATCCAGCAAACACAGATAAGAGGCTCTCTACTTGAATTCAGTATACATATCCGGCATTGTTCAATTTGCTATCTCGTAATTATAGCTGTAATTAATATCATGAGACGATCTCGGGGTGGACAGTTCTTGAGTTGTGTAGTGGTCTAGAAAATAGATCAATCTGTCATAGGTAGTCCGGGTTGCGGGATCTAGTCCAAGGGAAACCTACGATACCACGAAAAAGCTTTTTGCTGAAGAGGTAAGTGGAAATTTCATTTTCGCGTAAATTCTATGCAGCTCAGGGAAAGAAATTGGCCTCTCAAACCAGATTGCGCGTGTTCATAAGGTAGCGCTTAAGTAAAAGAGAGCTCTAGAGTAAAGAATCAAATCAACATAGTAAATTTAAAATCTTAAGTGATTAAAATATCTACTATAAAAACATACGATAGCCTGACCAAAAAGTTCTGTAAATTCAAATTGTATTTTGACAAGATTCTGGAATCAACAAACCATCAAATACCGCTCGGGGCTGAAGCTCATTACATTGTAAACACAATCATATTGGTTATTTAAAAATTCTATACTTCCAAATAACCACGTATATACTATTATAATGCCATACTCACTAAGCTTTTATAGTAAAATCACTACCTAACCCTTGAACTCCATTATTTCGTAAATTAACCAAAGTTAAAATCTTAGCTATTGTAGGTATTATATAAACTCGTTTTCACAAACAAAAATAATGAACTTGTGACCAGTGGTAGACCCAGAGGGTGGCTAGGGGGGCTTTAGCCTCCGACTGAAGTATCCAATTTCCACTAGATAGAATGGTAATTTTTTTGTGGTCCCCACTACTGCTGGGAGGTTACCCCTCAGCCACCCCACCTAGTCTCCCCTTGCGCATATCTTAGATCCCCCACTGCATTTGACCCACTACAACATTGGTGACTCCTTTTTATTTTCTTTCAATTCTGTGCTCATCTCATTGTAAACAAATCTCCATGACACTTAACAGCAAATACTCCCAAAAACCGGTTCAAATGCGAGTTACCCTTAGTACTAGTAGCAGAAAGAACCGAAACTCCGGAGCGCTTCCGAGCGAAGAGTCTTGAAGCGAAAGTAGCATTTATTGAACCGCAACCTTAGTACGGTATTAGGAGGAGGCGACCGACAGTTTAGGCCATTTAGCGACATGAGGGGAAGGTACGGAAGGGTGGATAGAAACTCGGCGTCGGTATTAGTGTGCTCTAAACGAACGGATTTAACCCTCTATGCCCCAGGGTGACTTTGAGGTAACATACCGCATTTATGCCCTTTTTGTTATTTTTTTCATTTCTTGGCCTCTGTAGACCATTGTGACTTCAAAGTAACAGTTAGCCTACCCAATCCCTTCTCATGTGTTACTTTTAGTTTGTTTTTTCCCCTCCTGAGGGCGTTCTCCGTCAGATATCTGCACATGCACATGTAAAAAATTGGGGCATAGAGGGTTAACGCATGCCATGGTTAACGGAACCACTGCTTAACGTCCAATCCGACGGACGGAGTGTTGCGCTTGAAATATCCTCCACACAACACTCGAGCAGGGATCGGGCAGTCTCTGAATTCTCTGCCACCACCGGGATTTGAACCCGAGCCTACGGGATGGGACGTCAACACTCTAGCAACCACACCAACCCAATTCCCCGACCACAACTTTAATCGCGCGATTGCTTCCTCTTTCCAGGGTGGCTTGAAAGCCGTCGTCTGGACGGACGCTCTGCAGACGGTGATGATGTTCTTCGCCATGATCGTGGTGGTCGTCATAGGCACGGCCTCTCTCGGAGGTTTGGGAAACGTCTGGCAACTGAATGACGAGAGCGGGAGAATCGAATTCTTCAAGTAAGAGCGGGGAATTCACAGTATCAAAAAGAGGCTTGAGATTTTATGAGTTCAAACGATTCCTTATATCCACTCCATTTCACGATTTCTTATTATGGTGGGAAAAAAATTAAGGAAAATTTCCCAACCATAACCACTTAAAATTTTGGTAGGAATAGAAGGAATAATGACTTTGCTATTTCCACATTATAAATTATTGAGACCGACCATGGTTTCGTTACAGCGTAATATTGTCAATATTAATCATATTAATTACAATTAAAATTGATTTGACCCCTGAAAAAACGACTCTTAAAATAATTTAATGTAAAAAACTTTGTAATTCAACGTAAATTTATCACTGCACGACTTAGGTTTAGACATGATATGTCATCATCTACGGAATTCCGGAATCATCTGGTGATTTTCACCATACTCATAGCAATATTTCTACGCATAGCAATATTTCTACGGACACAATTCGTTGTCTCGACCGTGACTTCATGAAACTGGCTGAACGTAATGAAATTTTTAAAAAACTTAGTAATTCCTCATAAACTCATTGTTGTATTGACTACATGATTATGGGGATTCAACATATAATGACGTGCCAGTGATATCTAGGTCTTACAGCAATAAATATATGTGGAATGACAAAGTTTTTTACATTCCATTGTGTTAAGTGGATTCCATGAATTCACGCCCGAGACAATGAATTATGTCCGTTATATTTCTGCCAAATATGGTGATAAGAGGTTTGTATGGAAATTAAATTGAAGATTACAATAACGGATATATCTCTTTGAAATAAAAACAATTATTTTATTCAAACTGAAGACAGGGCTTTCCATTTATCCTCCACCTTACATTTCACTTTATATCGCACCTAATTCTCAGAACCTGGTGACGCTCTCAAATGTATCTGACAATATTTTCAAGGTGAATGATGGAGAATGGCTCCTCCCAATTACATACAAGGTATCGCTCTTAAATTTCGATTAATGGGAATTAAGGTTAACTTAAAAGTAATAAAATTGGCATTGGATGGTACGCTCTTTTACCTCCCTCCAAGCAATTCACAGCCAAGATGGTATCATTAAAAATATTTCACAGTTCCTCACTATCTCCGTTCTTTAAAATCTTTACATCTCTACATTCAATTTGTTAACTTCTTCCTTCAATTTGAAATGGTTTTGTAGCAAACGTTTGTTTATTAAACTGATGATTGGAACATAGAGACGGCAGAAGTTATGTGCGAATTCGAAAATACCACGTACCATCGTACAATTTTCAGAGCAAGTCATAAAAGTAATAGTAAATCGTCGGCTTCTGTTGAAGATAAACTGCTGAAAAGATAAAAAGTACCAAACGCTACACAGATATATATTTTATTGCACCTACTATTATTGCAGCGCCTCGATTGGATTAAAGTGGCCATTTTTAAAACTTCACATTTATTTTTTCCTCCTGAATATTACTAGAGGTACTCTTCCAATCGCGGTAAAAGTGTAAGAACATTTCATAGTAATCCAGTCCTGAGCTATCCGGAAAATTTCAGCGCTCTAGTTAACCGGGGAGTGGTTGAAATTTGAGTTGCAAGATTTTTCCCGGAAAGACAAACAAGAAAGCGAGTGTAATAAAATGTGGTAAAACTTGACCCAGAAATCGTCCCCGCAGCAGAAGTTGATATCTTAGAAAATCTTAGGGTAAGAGCTATAATGCAATAATGCTTTTAATTAATGAGCTTTCCTGATAATGTTACCCATAATGAGGTAAAGCAAACAATTATGATAGAAAAAATGTCAATACACTCAATACTAAACTCGGACTGATGTACTAACATATTCCTTTTTTTATTTCGGGAATGCATTCAGTTTTGACCCTGATCCAACTGTGAGGCACACTTTTTGGAATACTGTTTTTGGATGCGTCTTCAGCTGGATGACTCACATATCCGTCAACCAAGGAATGGTCCAACGCTTCCTCGCAATGCCCTCGCTCAAGAAAGCAAACATGTAAGTCATGGGCGTGCCCAGAGAGGGGCAGGGGGGGCAGCCGCCCCCCCCCCCCCTAGAAGCAAAAATCGCAAAGGTCTTTAAGCAAAATCAGTACTGAATTGAAAATAAAGTATTCAACAAATTTTCTTTAAACGCACGAAAAATGATATGTATTGGTATAAGATATGTAACTAAAATAAAACTATTTTTCAGGGAAATAATCTCATAAATTAATGTCACAACTTTGTTTGCCCCCCTCCCTAGACCATGGCTTGCCCCCCTAGTTATGATCCTGGTTACGCCCTTGATGTAAGTCTCTTATCCAAAACTAAATGTTTCGCATTATACAATCTTGGGTATCTCTATGCTAAGTTGTGGTGAAGAGAAGATGATAATCGTCATCCAAATATCATATAATCCAGCATAAAGCACGTGGTCGAAATATGGTCGAAATAAGTTCAAAATTTGTGGAATAAATTCTTTAGCACTTCACATTATCTTCTAAATTTTAACGAATTAAAATGTTGCTTTCTGCAACTAACCAATTAAAAAGCAATTAGTTTTTAAAGGACGCTTGATTACATAATTATTTCAAATCAAAATTTCAGTCTTACATTTAACCAGTGTCGAGAATGGCATAAATTTAACAAAACTTACACTAGTTCCACGATCAAGGAATTGTCAAGTAGTCTTACCAGCAAAGGTAATTTTATAGCCTCATTCACGTAAACATTTAAGGAGGAAATAATCTTTTTAGATTAAAATTAGGATTTTCACAAAAAAAAATTATTCACGGCTAAAATTAAAAACTGTCTTTAAGATACAAACGCGTTATCGGAGTCGTCAAAGAAATAAATTAAAAATGCTGTCCCAAAAAATAACGATAATTATTATGTAACTTTCACGCATTTCGACAAAAAATCATATTTTATTCAAATTATATTTCAGAATGATCGTTTTCTTCACATTCGGATGCTTGGCCATCACCATGATGAGCTGCTATTGTGGACTTCTCATATATGCAACATACCGCAACTGCGATCGTCTATCAGCCAAAGTAAGTACTAGCACTAAAACATTTTACCACCAGATAAAAAGAAAAAAATTCACCTGGACACACACTTAGGGCCTACTACTGTCCACATTAATGAATGACTTTCCCAAAAAATATTTGAAAGCGCAAAATAAAGAGGCATAAAAATATTATGCTTCTAGGAAACCTATAACTCACTTTACGACGAACATTTTTCACCAAGTTCATATTACACATTGTTATTTACACCAAGGATGGAATCCACCGTGAAAAACATAATTTGACTTAGCCGGAATTCAAACCCAGACCTCCCAATTGCCGGTTTGTGCTACCAGTTACACCACCTAGTCATCATCTTCCGAGGGAAATCCCAGATTAACAATAAGTAAAATGATTTTTTATGGAATAAATGTCAACCTTGGTGTACGTAACTTTCCACCTATGCGTGTGACTGCGTACAGAGTCACTTGTACAATGTGGTGCACATTGTATATTGAAATATTGATGCTTGAAAAAGGAGCAAATATTTTCAAATTAAAGCTGTTGTTTGTTATTGATATATTACTATATAGGGATTGAGTTTCATAACACGCATTTCTGATTGTACATTTGCGGGTGAGAAAACGAAATGAAAGGATTGAATGCAAAACTGGAGTAGCGAAACCCTATTAGTTATATGATGAATGAAAGGCGACAAGAATACTCAAGCGACCCTCTCACTTTTCGCCCCAAAGATTGTGCGGGCTTCGGACCAACTGCTTCCCTATTACGTGATGGACGTGGCGGCCTCGCTACCGGGAATGCCTGGTCTTTTCATGGCCGGCGTGTTTAGCGCAGCTTTAAGGTGAGTACTCCCTGCTTTCCCATACTTCCTACACATGTGAGATACCTCTGCAGAAGAAATGTAATTGGTATATATCTGGGAAAATACCCAAAAATACCTTCATAGTAATAATAATTTCAACAATTAAATTAGTAATGAGTTAAGAGTATCGCCAAGTGGTAAAATGATAAAATTCTATATATTAGATACACATGGCCGTTTTTATTGAAAATTTTCATTCGTTTCAACGCCATTTATGGACTACTTAAAGCCTTTTACTTTTAACTTTAAAAAAACTCTGCTCAAGTCCACAACTTATTTCAATACAAATAATTACATTATGTTTATTTTTTCAAAGCCAAGAGTTAATACCAGTCATAAAAACTAATTTCCTCTATTTATGGGTCCTAAAGCAAGTACAAACAATAAAAAAGTAATTGAAAAATTATGAGTTCATGGCTAATTCTGAACAGATGTAGAAGTTACCACACACGCTTATATTCAAATAAATTGGACAGCAGACTTCATAAATAATTTACGACTAAGCATGTTTTAGCTCGAGATCAACACAAAAAATACCCTCGGCTTGGATTCACATTCATTAAAAAAATTGAGTGTTATCCTAAAATAAATAATATTCGATAAAAACTTGAAAATTTTAAATTTCCTTTTATTTTCAGCTCCATGTCCACCGGCCTCAACGCCATGTCCGGCGTCATATATGAGGATTTTATTCACCCTTGGCTGAAAGTCAAAATATCGGAGGAAAGGGCCTCGACAATCATGAAAATCATTTGCGTCTTCATTGGACTATTCTGCGTCGGCATGGTGTTCATTGTAGAAAATCTGGGTGCAGTTATCCAGGTACTCCAAAGTGGCATAATAAGTCAGAGATTAAAAAATACACCCTAGCAGTACATTTTTATGAATTAAAAAAATTAATAAGGGTATCTTACGATATATTTCATAAAAATATTAACAATGGAATTATGAGCAGATGAAGTCAAATAATTTCTTCTCCAACCTTCCCATTCCCAAGGTATTTTATATCTTTAATGGTTAAAGAGGTATTTCAAAAACCCAATTTATTTCCTATCATACACGATTAAGAGCATATTATTCCGGAACATTTTTTCTCGTACCTAATGCTTAATAGTACTTAAAGCAATTAAAATTATTTTTACGTTTTTACCTAATTTTTGCCAAAGTCACGTTTGTTTTCTGACCTTTTAAGTCAGAAAAATCGTCAAATACCTAAACGTATGGAACTTATTGGAATGAAGCACGTGTTTTGTTTCCTTGGCCACGAATACTATTTTTATACGTATTTTGTATGCTTTATATTGAACTGAATAAAATATTGTTTATAGTGCAACAAAAAAATTTCATAACAAGTGGAGTTGCCATCCAATGTTACATGTTAAACGCCCTTTCCTTCTACAATGTTGCGCAGAGTAGGAGGGGAAGGAAAAACTTTGGCTTAAGTGCTAATAAGTTACCAGACAGCCACTCTAATTGACCTCTCTTTTACTCTTTAAAAGGTCTCGGGATCTCTGGGAGGCATAACGAGCGGTCCGATGCTGGCAATATTCGCTCTGGGGATGCTCTTCCCCTGGGTCAACTCCAAGGTAAGTGGGAAGCCGAACCTTGAAATCAGGCCTTGCCAACCCCTACGCTCGTCACGACCAAGGTCACTTCTCAAGCAGACCCTTGACGCCTATCTACACACATGCCATCCCGCCAGCAACTTCAAACGTGATCCACATACTGATTCAGAAAAACTCAGGATATTAGGCGCGCGGTCTTTCCTTTAATCCCATCCACGGAAGGAGCCTCGTTAAATGATGCTAAAAAGTAGGTTTCTAGGACCGGAGATCAAATTCATATGCAAGCGTATGATTTAAAGAAAAAAGAAAACATTTTATTGGTAATGCATTTCATTACTTAAGGTTAAATTATTGAGGAGTAGCCAAAATAAAAAGTAAAACTAATTTCCATTGGTACGAGTACCGTTATCGCTGAAAGAGTCTAGAAATAACGCTTCTTCTATAATAAACTGTATAAAAAGCACTAAAATGAAAATAATAACTTTAAATCACTAGTAGAAGAAAGCATAAGTGCCGATTATGTATATTAGAAATGAAAGTCGAAGAGAGTGATAGCTGAGTAAGGATTGGCTCGCAATATTGATAACTAAACCTAAACCCAGCACCCTCGCTTTATTCTCCAAGGGATAAAAAGCCTATTTTTTTACTTGTAAGTGAATTTTAGACAGTCTTGGGAAGAATCTTGTTTTTTACTCTCTTTAATTTTTGTTTTCTCATGTAGTTCTCTTTTTGTAGTGAATCGGGTTATCCATTAAACCAGAGCTATTAAAGATATTTCTGCGAAAAAAATATGTAACCAGGGGAGGGCTCCGAGGGCCCCTCTGTTTCACAGGGGGGCATTCGATAGTCCTTAAAACCCCTGCAGGATTGCTGCCCTCATTCACCCCCAACGTAAAACTCAAAACTCCGCCAATGTTGTTAAGTCCTATTTAGTAATTTATGTATAGAAAACACGTTGTCGGTCTCTCTGCCCGCTATGCATTTCCATAAAGCCGCACGAATTACAACCAAAGTTAGAATATAAGTGCTACTGATTGCTACTTTCTGTTGCGCCCGACGGGTGCCTTGCGTCGTTTTCTCATAACCGTTTTATACATCACGTCATGCAACTTCTGCGGCCGAGCATCCTGCCAGATAGGCACACCACTTAGCACGCTCAAAGAGAAGACATAGCTCAAAGGATTTTACATTTAACTATGAAGTTCACACGACGTTTTTGATCTGCGAACGTACGGACACACATTACGATCAATATTGTGGAGCGGGGTGTTAGCTGATCCCATGCTCGGTTCATGGAAATCGTTATTTCCTTTTTTTCCTGTTACATACGTATACCGTCATCATACCTGCTTTGTTTCTTTATCTAAAAATCCTGCAATATGACCATTTCCAATTCCAAGTTCTAAGTTTCCCACTTCTCTGGGTTACTTTCCGGATCAATGCTAGGTGGTCTACTGATATGTACAAAATCTTACATAAAACGTTCATTTTTTTTCATCCCTTCCGAGGGACAGATCCAGCGATCGCTCCAATGATGGCGGAAAAATGATCGTTTCATGCGATCATTTTCCGCGATGGTACGAGGGATTGAAATCCTATTCCCTTTACCATCAATCGGCGCGTCCATTTTTCCGTCACTGAAACTATCGCTGTGACCGTCCTTCAGCCAATCAGAACGCATGACCGCCTTCAGCGATTTTTCGCATCACGCATGGCTTTTAATTGAATGACAATTTCAATTGATTCGTTTTTTCAAATGTTTGCTTTTACGAATGTATGACACCATCATACCTGCTTTGCTCCTTTACCTAAAAATCCTGCCATGTACCCATGAATTCCAAGTTCCTCTGGATACTATTTTTTCCGAGCATTACTGGGTGGCCTGCTAGTCCCTTATATTTCCTCTTCCTTTCAGGGAGTGCTCTCCGGAGGGATCACGGGAATGATTGTCATGGGTTACATCTCCTTTGGCCAGCAGGCGGCCGTCGCCAAGGGTCTGATCAAATTCGAGAGGAAGCCAGTGACGACCGAGGGATGTGGCTTCTTGCCTCACAACAACACATTCCTCTCTTACGGGACATCGATCATCAACGCCACGTGAGTGAAAAGCCTCGATCAGGAAAAAAAAATATGCTCCATTTGGAATTTTTGCTGTGTAACTGTTCGCCTTCTTCCATTTGCTCCTTATGCTCGGAGTTTGCAGCGAACTTAGGCTTCCCATGAGAGAGTATTTGTGCATTAGTGTTTCGTAGTATTGAATGGAGTTCGGCATGCAAGATGGTGGCTTAAACTATGTGCACAAGTTTTTCCGTTTTACTTTTGCTATTACTATATTTTACTACCACAAGGTGTACCAATAGTGTACTTCATGTGTGTTGTACGCTGATGATTGGTCACCCTACTAAACTTCGTAGAGGTGGATTGCAGAGTATTATGTGTATGGGGAACGTGTTTGTACCATGTAGGCAAGGAGTAGAGGAATAAAAACCAGCTAGACAAATACAGCAGCTTGCTCTAATGCCGGACAACCCTCATTCATACTATTCCTATGCAAGCAAAATCTCTCGAAGGAAAGTAACTAACAATGACGGCTAAGGCGATTAAGACCACTGTGACTCGTGAAATGGCGCCTCAGAATTGGCCTCCTTTTGTCTACCTCATTGCACTCCGGAATGGGAGGGAAAAAAAATGAAAGTTGATTTTCACTTGTTGATGATCGAAGAGAGCCTTTCCAACTACGTAGCCAAATCAGAGCATCAGGTGGTCACCAACCTAGCCAAGATCCGGGTGATGTCGTTTGATCACTACAGGAGCCCTGAGCCAAATAGCCTCTCAATTTTTGTTTTCCAACTAATGTCTTTTGACTATAATATACAAGATTTAAAAATTCGTTTAATGTATTATTTGTCTTAAATGTTGCATTCTGCTCGTTTTCTAGAGATATCGATTGGGAAATAAATAATCTGTAAAATATTACTGGTCCCTCCTTTCCCTATTGGTACAGCCAAGTATTTACACTCTCTGATAATTAATAATAATAATAATAATTTATTTACCCCTACATTTTGTTTTTACATCTGATTACAAAAACAACAAAGAGAAGGAGCTTAAGGTGGTCTCCAAGGTAATAGGACCTGAGTTGAGCCACCATCAAATAACAAAATGCATGCCAATAAAAAAAATAATAATGGAGTAAATGGTGCATGAGTGTTTTAGATAAATAACATCAAAATAAATTTTCATTTATTTCTTGCGAGAAAAGTCAGTCTTTAGCAAGTCTTTACATTACATTTGAGGATTTATTTTTTTAATTCTAGCGTGCAGTAAATGAAATTAATTTGGCACGATGTAAAGAAAACAGCGTTTATATAATGTTAACTTAGGTCTGTTTGCTACTAGAAATGACTCACTCCTTAAATTATATTTATATTTATCGCATCCACTCGGCATATTTCCACTTATGGCAAAAAACAATTTAAGCACTTTGAATAAGTACAAATTTAGCCTTAATGGCAACAATTTTAGGGCCACAAGCAACGGAAATGAGTGCCCATAATAACTTTTAGTCAATACTAAGCATGCTATTAAATAAGTCTAACAATTAAGCTAAGCATAAATAAGTCTTATTATAATCACAGGGGTGCTTTGGACCCTATGGCTAGCCACTAAGCAATGATAAGCACGCTTAATGTGTGTTATTGAAATCACGGGGGTCCTTACATGGGTCCCATGACTCGCTGGTATTTGAACAATTATATACATGCTTAATATGTCTTATTGTAATCACAGGGGTGCTTTTATGGACCCTATGACGGAGAGCAGCCTAGCGGGTGCGGCAGTCGCGGCCATGACGGAGGTGGAGGCGGTGCAGGAGCAAGCCGCATTCCCGTTCCGCATTTCGTACACGCTTTACACCATGATCGGACTCTTCGTGACCATCGCCGTGGGTCTGGTCGTGTCTTTCCTCACTGGACCGACGGATCCGGCTGACGTTCACATCGAGCTCCTGACTCCAGTGGTGAGACCGCTGTTCGCTCACAGGTGCAAGTCCGGAGACGATACGGCCCACTGGCGGAACAGGGTCAAGGAAGAGGAGAAAGAAGCCGCGGCAGAAGCACTCCTCAAGAAGCAGGTAACGTTCATCTTCATCTCCATGCTACCCCGCATGCCGCCTAAATGGGCGTGTGGCAGGGAGTGTTAGAACAAAATTCACTAATTCTAAATTAAATTAAATTCATTTACTTAGGGGGTATTAGGACACCAGCCGTTTAATATGAAAAGCAAATACTCAAACAAAATTGTGACTAGCATTTATCAAAGTCATTTATGATTTGGCGGGAAAACGGCATCTCATATCTATCCGTTCCGCAAAATATCCCTCTTAATTTATCGCATATGTCGGATAAACTTAAGGCTGGATGGCGATACTTGGTGGAACTTGATGACAGGAAACAGAATAAAAGGTTGTAGGTTCCAATGAAGTTTACTTAACCGACCCAGGTTTCGACATTACACTATGTCGGACCTGGAGGTGTAGTGGAGCTCTAACATGATTTTCCCCGCGTCGCTCTTAAAGATATTTATTCTCAATTGCTCAAGCAATCTAAGCCTAGCGCGCAGCCTCCGAGTCTATCGCGGCTCCCAGCCTAATTCGCTTAACATCTGGGTAGGTAACGTACCTCTACGCCCCTAGCTCTTTTTGAAGAATCGCGTCGTATATACATTATGTAAGAACGGAGATTTCCGCGGTGTTAATTGAAGTATTTCATTTGCGGTTACTACCGCTTCGGTTGCTGAGGCGATGAAAACAGATGACAATGACGCTGGCAGTAGTGCCAGCGAAACTGTTGTCATCGCCACAGCAGCCGACGCGGTAGTAATCGCAAATGAAGAACTTCAGGTAACGTCATAGTGACTAGTGTGTCTATTATACATGATGTCTTCTCGGGATTATCTCCGGTTTAATTCTTTGTGTAACACTAACGTTTCAATGAACGTCTAACACATTATCATCATGGTGAAAAAATAATTTTCACTTGAAAAAATAGCTTTGATATTTAGCTTTACTTTTCTGTTCGGTCAAAATTATTATTCCACCCTTATGAGGACAGGCGAGTCCTTCATTATAACTTTGGTTATGTACGAACATTAAACTATTGGAAATGCCGAAAATACATAACCAAATAATTCGCCGGGAATTTCGTTATCGATTCGGGAATTTGGGAATTATTTAATTTTTAATTAAAAAAATTATCACAACTTGGTTTTCTACAACTTAACCTTTAATCGTCAACTCGTTTCAAGAGTCTGTATTTTCAAGACTAGTGACTAGCGGCCTTTAAGTGCCGAGCGATAGACATCTTCAACTCTAAAAATATTCCTTATAGTCTCTATATTTTCACTAGACTTGAAAATGATAGCTACAGTGTCTTGAAACTAGTCAAATATTAAAGATTAAGTTGTCGTAAGCAAAACTTTTATCTTTCCCATCTTAAAATGGGATTCTACAATGTTAATGCCTCAAAAATTCAGTGTATTACTTCATTTTTGTTTTTATTTTATGATTCTCTAAAGGAAGGATATAACGTACGATACTTCCTCTCAGAAAAATATAAGGCTTATATCCGTGGAAGAGCCAATATACATATACATGATTCATGTTGGGGATAGGGAGGGCTAGGCCCCCTGGCACCCTTCGTTATAGACCCCCTTGCTTCCTCTATCTGAAGTTCCTCTCGTGCGTTAGCTGCAAGAAAATTAAGGTTTCTAGGAATTTTGATTCGATACTATAATCCACGACAGCGTGGAGCAAGCTTAGGCATTCTATCTAATTAGATAACGAAAAAATATTGCTCCTCGAATCAGCCGATGGGTACATAGCTACGATAATTTACCCTATCATCTGGTCGGTTTTAATATCACTGCATCTCCGTAGCGAGGATTTTTTCTGTAGCGATCCGTGTTTTTTCCTGTTATTTAATAAAATCAGGAACTTGTTTGATCATACAGCTATGCTAAATATTACTGCCACCAAGCTTAACACAAATGAAGGTGCTCATTGGATTTGCTTAGTTCTTCACTTGGAAAAATAATGATGTGCGAATTCAAATAATGATAGTGAATTTTCCCATCTTTTCTTTGCCAGTATTAAGAGCTTATTCTTTTTTCGTACATAAACGATCTCATGATTTTTCAGTTAAAGACTTTTCTCTACCTTTATTAACCGTAAATATTTTAAACAATCAGCGATACAATTAAAAAACCCTTCAATGTCGAGCAGTAAGATGAAATAAAAATCCCATGGTATTTCATTAATTTTAGGATTTATTTACCAGAATCCACTACCCTGACTACATAATAGAATCATTGTAGCTTGTAAGGAATACCATAGGATAAAAAAATGAAACTTTATATCCCCTTGAATTCAATAACAGGAGCAATAACCTCCAGGCTGAGATTATTGTGACTAGGTTTTCAATTTATATGCCTAATCTCTGAATTCTAACATGGTAATTATGTCAATGAAATATTGTTGCATATCAATAAGACTATAGGTTGTGAGTTAATGTCATAGGAAAATATCTCCAGAAAATTATACACTCTACCCTTCTGAAAGAAAACCATCATCATCATTCTATTTGTTCGAAATGCAGAATTACGTTTAAAATAAATCATAAGTAACTGGCGACTTCAATTGGCTACTTAACAAGTCACTTTAACCCTCGAGTCTTTTTGCGTTCTGCAATTAACGTGTTAATGGAAGTTAAGTAATAACTATTCATGGTTAAAGGTCCAAGGTTTTATGGAGTACTTTTGATTTAATAAGTACGATAATGACATGCACATAGTCTTGCCGATTAAAACCAGAAAACTATTTTTACCCGGAAAAACTGGAAACGTTATGGAACTCTCTATGGAACGTCGGAGAGCCTCAAATCAAACCTCCTGTTTACCGACTAACCAATCATAGCATACCCGTAATTTATCTTTTATTCGGCAATAATTTTTAGATGCTAATGAAATGATATTACTTTACAGGAGATGATCATGATGGTCAATGAAGATCTTAAAAAGCTGAACAATTCCCATTGATACCTGATCCTTGGATATCTCTTTGAATGGAAAGAATGAGTCGGCTTCTCCGGATGGCTGTCATGGGACTTCGAACTCGGAGAAGCACACAACGTGAACGAATGGTGTGGATATTCAATGTGGATAGCCATAAGGCGACAGTGTCCTCATCGGAAGACAGCGTTAGCTACCCGAAATTCTGTGAATATTCGGGGAATGATAAACCCATCACATCAACAAAAAATTACTTTTTTCCATCGAATCCATAGATGAACTTCATATAATGTCACGTCTAATCTTCTCGTATGAGTTAATGCATTTTTGTGGAGAAACAATATAATATTTCCTTCATTTATCATTATTTAAATAAAAAAGAACTGACTCTGATTATTCGTGTGGTAAAGTATTCGAAAACAATATAGCCATCAATGCCATAAAAATGTGCTGCTTTGTGCTTCGGTCTTCACTTTAATTTTGTTCTTCGGCTGTGAGAACGGATAAGTGCAATCCCGTAGTCCTCTGTGATGTCACTTATGGACTGCGGTAAAAAAAAAACTTGGATGATTTTAAGAGGGCAGATGGCATACGGGTGTAATACACCAATAATGTGGTCCATCAACTAATTACGCTACGAAGAGAACACAAAAAAATAAAATTTTCAAATAAAACCAGACATGTATAAAATTAGAATTTTTCTTGTTAAATTTATGGTCATAAAATAGAGAACTGGATTAAAAAAACTGAATAAAATAAATTTGATAAAAACTCACTTGAGTGCACTGAATCAGTTTTACAAATAAATTTTGGACCCCTATTGTCCTGCAGATAGACATTTAGATTCTTTAAAAATGTAACATACATCAGTGCTTTAAATATTTGTACCTTTCCAGCTACACAAGATTACTTGTACCATTACAGTGGGCTAGGAATTCATCTTTTGTTTATGCTAACGGCATAATCTCATTCTATGTAAGAATATCACCCAAGAAAATTGAACTTAATATGATATACTTATGCTTATATAAAAAGTGATCAAAATTTTAAATAAAAATCAACGACCAGGATTGTCTTATTTCACTACAGCTCATCTCCAAAGAAGCCGTAGAAATATGACACACACTGAATGAAGTTTAAATAAGCACACAAAATAGTATTTTTGAAAATGCGGATATATTGCTTGTACCATTTCATTAAATATACGATCCTTTCTAGAAAATTCACATGCTACGGTACGGATCATACTATGTATTATGTTATATCATATCATACTAAGTAGCACGGGAGGCTCTGGCGCTTGGTTCACAAGATTCTCCTACCCCTTAAATATCCAAAGATCTCTAATTCAACTTCAATCCAAATACTCGTTCAAATTTGCTCACCTACCTCAGTTGTCAATTTATGACGTCTACAATTACATCTTATGGGATTATAAATGAAATTGAATTCTTTAGTCGTACAGGAATCCATAGAGTGGCCATCGCCATTAATCGCGAGCCATATTGAGAAGCTGTATTCATAAATTCATGCTTCTCTGACTATAGTTACTCTGGGAGATCATATTCTCGCGGCAAAGTTCCGTCTGCCAGCGCCACTGTCGGTCGGAGAGAAAATCGGTTTTCATTCCGATAATATGCATTTTTAAATATGCATTTATGCAAATTTAAACAAACATCATCTTTTTTTCCTTTCTCACAGTATTCTTCGGAGACGAAATAGGGCTGAAAATAAAAAATAAACTGAAAATATTGTCGCGTCCCTGGCAACTAGCATTATTCTTCTGTATGGAGAAATATTGCTACAGCCAGTTAATCTTGCAGGGCTCATCCCATCATGCAAACAATTCCATCACGTAAAGATTAACTTTTAGAACAAATTAGATTTTCATCGATGCCAAAAATAACATATATTTTAACATTATAACATAATAGAAGTAACATATATTTTTCTCGAGCAACATTAAATAGAATTTAACTTCAACGCAAGTTTTCAGCTACGTTGGCTGCGTTGGCGGATTTTTTTTTCAGTAAGTAGCTATCATCCATGTTTCTTTATTAACTACCTGTAAACTTATCAGAGTATCAAATTCATTGAATAGATAATTTATGATGAAAGAAAAATACTCACCGGTACCTCCCTCAAGGAACTGGAGTGTGATTGCCTTAATCCAGAGACCTCAAGTAATCATTTAATGATAAAAAAAATATTTGTCGAGATTACGACATCAGATGAAGTATAAGCGATATATCGAAAGCGAATAGCGCTTTTTGTAAGTTGAAGAGATAAGAACACAGTGATCCAGACCGATTCAAATGCATCAGATTATTCTGTTGGCACTCACAGGCATGTCCACAAGAGCATCGCCAAGGCCACAGGTAAGTGCGTATCAAAACGCTGTTATTAATATTTTTAGTAATTCAATGAAACCGTGTTCATGTCTGCGACTAAGCTACTTGCCTCATACACTGGTGATAGTTTTACAATACAAAATGTTCACTTATATTGCCCGATATCATGGGGTAATTGTTATATTGCCCGATCCCACAGATTAATTTTTCATATGCAGTGGAAATAGGCGATTAGTATCACTCGACTGATTTCTACTATCAGAATTTGAATGATGATGCTCGTTTTTCTCGCTTTTCTCCATGTTTGATAGCAACATACGGCGAAAATATGTTTCACTTAGAAAAATAAATTACTCCCGCCTTTCCACGATTTTAAATATTATCTTAAAGAATAAGGTAAAAAAAATAATGTGTACTCCCATAGGCGGATTTAAGGGGAAGGGGGCACGGGGGCACGTCCCCCCCCCCCCCCCAATGACGCTTAAAAAATAGACAAACATTTTTTACGGTTATCATTACGTTCGTTTTATTTTGTGTACTTCGGAGCCTCCTTTATTTAATTTCATATTAATAACTTCATTTTTAAAACAAAGAGGATATTTCGTACAGCAATTGTTGTATGTTGTTTTTGAATCTCAAGTATGAGAAGATCGTTTTCCAGTAGGACCCCCCAAGAAAACAATCCTGAATCCCCCCCCGTGTTCTCCTAATTTTTCCAAAGACATTACATCATGCCATTCCCCAAATTATAAGAGGACCGGCATAGCTGTAGTGTAATTCTCTGAGGGTCGTGTTCATTTCATAACACAAAAATCCAGAACGACACAGAGCCAAGCGTCAGGTAGTCCTTAATTAATGACGTCATGGCAAAATTAGAAGGGTAGAAACGCACTTTCCTTAACTTTTTAATATTGAAATGCTACTCTGTGGTTTTTTATTACTAATTATTATTTACATTTTATTACAATTTTTTTGTTGTGGTAATATGTATACGTTATAAATGTATAAATTAGAAATTTTGAGGTAGCAAAATTGATAAAAGCGTTACTTGACTATTACGTCACTTGTTAACCAGTGTCGGAACCGCGTTCCGGCACCCTGACTCCACTGTTCTTGAGTGCTTTTTTTAAGTTATTACGAGGATTATTTTTTTCGACATAATGACGCAATTAATCACGAGAAACTTCAGTAATGAGATATTGTTGTAGCCGCATCTAAGCACCATATAAATTACATTCCAAAACACAAGACGTCACTTAAAATAATTATTTCAGAAAAAAAAAATTGAAAAATTAATGCCGAAGCGGATGCAATGCACTGCAACACGCCTTCACTGTCGCCTTTTAAAATAAATTCCAAATATTTCCCTAAACTTTTAGCCATTCTTTTAATCTCGCACGCTGGTGCAAAGAAATCGTGTAACCGAATTGCAGTCTCACGACACTGCGGGGACACTCCTCAGAGGTCGGGTCGACAAGTCAGTGAAATATTTAGGCTGGTTCTTCAGAAAGGGCTGGATTTACATGAGAATTAATACGCATAGTCAGGATGAAGTGAATGGAATTCTCCTTCTTCCTCTCTGGAAGATGCAGCGGAACATGTTGCGAGCCAATATGATTTCTCTTTCGTAAATGTTCACTAAGTGTGGGATTATTTGGTTTATAAATTGCTGTTATACGTTCGAATCCTCTTTAGGCTACATTTCTCTATCTTCACTTGGTATTCAAGATTACCTGGGCGACTATTTCTCGGAAAATATCGGATTTTTTCCAAAAATTTGCTGAAAGCATCGTTCGAAAAATTACATCTACGGAAAATGTCCTCGTGTTTCCAAATTTAAATCTTCTTTCGGCGCCATCAAAATGAGTAAACACATCTCCAAAACGTCGGCTTTAACCAGCCCCTTGTTACTGGATGGTAATCGTTCACTCCGTAACATTTCGAGCCTAATGCGTGAACTGCGGTGATATTTGCATACTTTATTTTATTTTGATTAACCAAAATAAAAAAATTCCACAGGAACGAAAAATCGATACCACGGATCTTTAGCTTACCAAGCCAATGCGCAGACCACCATGCTATCCAGATTCCTTAAGCCAATGGCCATGAGAATTCAGGAACCTGGATAGCGTAGTGGTCAGCGGAGTGACCAGGAAAGCCAAAGGATTCCGCCGCGGCTCGATTTCCGATCCAGGGGAAAATGTTCTAATTGTAATTCACGAAGTAAATCATTCATTCCTCCCATTTGAGCCTTTGACAAACATATTAGGCGGTCTGATGCGATTTAGTGCACGTCCCATATACACTCCATCCCCGCGAGAAATAAAAATACGGCAAAGAGGGTGGGTTTGCGATTCATTTCGAGATTTAAAAAAACGATTAAAATAGGGAAACGCAATTCTTGAGTGGAAGCCATCCGTGAAGAGGTTCGCATAACAGGTGAGATAAACTCGTCTACTTCGGTATCAATTGCTCCAACATTCAAATTGTCGGCGAACACTTGTACTACACCGGAATATATCTCACACCCTACATAACTCATGATAATGTAAACATCTCATTGCCGACTATTGCCCTTTTTATATCCAGAATGATGGTCGAAAAAAATTATTCTCGTCAATATTTCAGAAAGGCATATTAAATCATTAGAATCTTGTGCCACGTGTCGTAATATTTTTAAGTTGATTTAAAGAAAGGAATGGGTGATGCCTACAAATGAGAACCGTAGAAGCCAAGGAGAGTACAATTGCAATTTTTTTAACTTTGAAGATGTGTGCTGATAACGGTTGGTAGGATACACGATATTTTTGTAAAAAAAGGGACATCAATTATTCATTTTTATCCCTTTGCCACAGCAATATCGTATACCCCACCAACCATTACCTGCACTTATCTCCAATATTTATATAAATTTCACTTGTTCCTCTTCGCTACTAGGCTCCTCAAGTAAAAATTTGAGGAATTTCACTCACCGCATTGCAACAGCTGGAGCTTAGATCCTCTTCCTGGGTTGTAATGGGTGATGCGGCCGAGGAGGACGTGTGGCTAGCGGAGGAAGGAGGGGCCAGTTCCCCAGAGGCTACTACCACGTTTACCTCCGAAGTCTTCGATCGCATGGCGAAGTCGACGACTGTGGGCTCTAGGTTCTCGCCCGTGGACTATGCAGTCTTCTGCACCATGCTGGCCATGTCCGCCGCCATCGGGATGTATTTTGCGTTCTGCGCCAAGCAGAAGCAGAACACAACGTCCGAGTATCTGATGGGAGGAAAGAAGATGGGAATCATCCCGGTGTCCCTGTCGCTCATCGCGAGGTATTCATACACGTCCATGGTCCTAACTCACAAACAGATACAAAAAGAGTAAAATTTGACGATAAAATTATTTTGTTTGGAACCAAAATTGGTGGAACGGTTTATGTCTTCTTCATCTTCGTCTGGTCATCTAAAAATCTTGTGTCAAACATAAACCTATGTCCCTCACTCTCTTGGTCTTAAAACCACTGGAATCGGAAACTATCTTTTGTGTATTTGAAGTTAAGTCAAAATTTTGAATTCAGAGTGGAAAAAAAACAAAAATTTAATTTCTAGGGTTAATACATCAGTTCTCATTATTAGTTTCTTGAGGTCATACTCAGTACTGTTTTATTTGAGCACTCCATAACTCCATGTGGTTGAATCCTACCATGAATATTAGTAAATCCATATAATTTGTTCATGCCAAAGTTTAGAAAAAGTTACCCACGGATAACAACGGTGCCTTCAGCAGTACCTACATCTATTTGAGGCTTGCCCCGCTATTGCGGCAAAAAAATTACTCTGGATGTGACGGTTTTTTAAATAATCTATCTACTTGTATCATTAAAAACTGCACTTGTAAATACGGTAAGTTATGTAAAAGTATGCCCGACATCATAGTCACGTAAATTCGATTCAGCGCCAAGCATAAGCAGAGCAGAATGCATCACGGAAGAAGAGGAGTTGGGAATGACCCCTGTCAGTTGTCGCGAAGTGTTTTTTTAGAGACGCAAGGTGTAACCTAAGCGTATAACGGACATTATCAAATGACTATTCATATTTTAACCAAATTTTTTTGCGAGTGAAAGATAGAAGTTCAAAATGAAAGGGCAAACAGTGCAAAAACAGCTGGATGTAATAGCAATATGTAAAAACGCATTAGTATTTGGATGGATGTTATTTGTCCCGGAAGTGCTGCATTATTGCGTGAACCCCAAAGACGAACAAATATTGTAGTCTAAAATAAATCCGCACAAATTCCTTTCCTTGTGTTCTTGTGATTGCGTTCTACATCATTTACCGTAAACATACATTTACTTAGACACCAGACTTTAACAATAGTCTGTTTTTCAATGCACTAAGGTAACATCTTGCGCAAAAGACTCGCATCGTCTGAATAGCTGATACCTGATTGAGGAATGCTTCGTTTTATTCTGCGCCTTAATGAAAACAGCATATGGCTTAGTCTTACAATTATATGTCTGTAATATAGGGCTGATCGTGAATGAATAATTGAATTATTATTTTGGAGGAAAAATGAATCGGTAAATGAACATTTTGGCAAAGAACAAGTCATTATTTTTCAAGGTAACAATTTGATTTATAATACCAAATCCGAATCTTACATTTCATTGTGTAGAGGGGTTTTTTAAATCTTGGGGGCAGATTTTACATATCTATGTATCAAAGCTACTCCTTTTTAAAATTTAATTAAAGTCAATTGAAAATAACCGGATATGAACTTGAAAAAAAGATACATGGCACTCTTTCAGTGTAAAAATACTTTTGCAATAAAAATTAGATTCGGGCCATCATTTTTCGTTATTTGCAGCACGGTTATTAAATCGTCTAAACTGAATCTAATATTTTATTTTCAAATGGCAATTAATCTCCCAATTTTTTTCTTTTGTGCAAACTGTTTGCCTAATTTGATAATGAATAAAATAGCCTCTTAACTACTAACGTCAATTCTAAAAAGATTAAAATGTTGTAAACTGGTCATTGTAATAAGCTGGTATGCACAAAATGGAATAAATACGCACTGCTTCAGCGTTCAAAGATATGTTGATAGTCTTGTTTCAGGAGTGACACTTCTGGGATTCCCAGCTGAGATGTACCTTTATGGGACACAGTTTGTCATGTTCCACGCAGGAATAATTCTAGCGGCTATTCCTGTATCACTGATCTTCGTGCCTGTGTACTACAAACTCCAGCTTACGTCATGTTACGAGGTAAAATCACATAGCATCTTTCAACATTTTACGCATAAAATTTTACTGCTTTAATCCTTGAACCCTACCGACAATGCAGCATCACTTAAAAGAAATGGAATTTTCCAACTACTCAATTTCAATGCTCATAAAAAGATCGACTTCGATACAGTCGCTTCATCAAGACTGAAGAATCCATCATAAAACTATGTTAAAAATCCAACATAAGTCATTCATTCCGCTGACTATGGATATAAACTGAAGAATTCTCAATATTAATAGACGTCATGTCATCTAGTGAGTCTTCGAAGTTAGTATTACTAATATTTAATGCTATTTTTTCATTCTGGCTGGTGCTTTTTCAGGGTTGAAAAAATTTTCCCCTATGATCTACCCCGGTAAAATTGCACTCTCTTTCGTGATCTGAGGTTATCAATTTGGGAATTTTTTTTTTCAAAGGGAAACCGGCACGTGAATAATTGAATTGAATTTCTCTTTATCCTTACTGTCATTTATAACGATAACAGTAGCCTACCAATACTGTATTCAAGCATCGCATCTTCCTCCCTTCGTCATTCAAACATCATCTTTTGTCTTCCCAATATAGACGTCAGTGTGCCTTTGTTTTTCAAATCAATATCCACCGATAGAAAATTCAAAAGCTATGAAAAAGTGGTAAAAAAATAAAATATAAAGCTCATTTATTAATAACTCACTTGAATATAACGTGATTTTGTATGGCTCAGTCTAAAAATAGCTGACATTCCAACATTCTTTACACGTTGTGTAGTATATGAATTGGTGAATTAACACCACAGAAATCACTTTGAAATGATTCAGTTTACCGATTAAATGGAAAGGCGAAAATATTAATAACTTTCGTACTTACTTTTTAGTACCTAGAGCTGCGATTTGACCGGAAGGTGCGACTACTTGGCTCAACATTGTACTGTATATTTTGTGTGAGTATTTTCCTTAAAAAACATTAAGCATTGGCTTATGGGATCTAAATCTCTATTCATAGCTAAAGAAAAATTTTCCACTACATTAAAACATCTCTAAGTTTTACTCGATGCATTATCTCAATATCAATAATAGCAATCTAGTCATACTTTGGAAATATCTCAAGGAAATATCTCTCTTAATAAAACCATACATGTAGTCTCTGTGATCACTCATGATAATATTTTATTTATTTTAGCTTCTCAACATCCCGATAATCATTTACCTGCCAGCTCTCGCCTTCAGCCAAGGTAAGAAAAATAATTTTTTAAATGGGAAATAACGAATAAAAACACCATAAATTATTTTAAAATCTATTGGGCCGTAATTACTGAGAATCGTCAAGCAACGCTGAAAGCCCACGAACGACTCCTTGTTAATATTTTTTCGTAGCAGCTTCTACGCTTGCCATAAGTTTTATTATTCTGGCAAAAAAAACTTAAGACTCTTCCAATTATTACGGATCCTCTTGCAAACAATAATATTTGTGTACTATCAACATTGACGCGTTATCAATCAAAGAGTTGTCCCTTGAGATTTGTGGAGGACCCATTACGCCCCTTAAAGATCATTATCCTTATTATCCACCTCTTTCACCGTTCCCGTATTCAAGCAAAGTATCCTATCTCACAACAGTCTCTGGATTCAACATCCACGTCATCACCCCCGTGGTCTGCCTCGTCTGCATCTTTTACACCAGTTTGGTAAGTAAAGCAATTAACTAAAATATGATTTATTGTCTATGGTAGACAAGGAAGCCTAGTTAAATGAATAAACCACTACTTATACGCTTGGAAAAGCGGAGCAAAAATAGTAAGCTCTATTGAATCAAGGGCTGTTAAAGGTTTTTCATCTTCATCAATCAGTTCATCACATCAATTTTTTCACTCTTACTAATAATCATCTCGCGAAACTAATAGCCCGTGGATGGTTCCAGGTTAATTATTTCCATAGCAATGTCTATACCCGCAGGAAATATTCTTATTTTGCAGCATTTGAACTGGAACTTTTCCAATGATTACGGCTCTTCTAGCATCCAATTATTCTCATGATCATTTTTTGTTTAATGCGATTTTAAAGGACGCTATTCTTATATAATAAGCATCGATGAACGAAAAGGTAGATTAATGTATACGGAAGTGTTTAGACTAATTTCCAGCTAATTATAAAATAAATGGTTGTCAATAATATTGATGCTCTAAATTTTTCCTACTCTGCAATTTGTTGTCGATTTATTACCAGCGAATTTTTTGCATAATTGCGAAAAGATAATCCCGCTGTGCGAGTAAGGTTATGACAGTGGCGACATTAAACATGGGTTTTTACATGAAATTCGTTCAGATTATTTTCCCCGGAAAGATTATTTACTAACTCAAGCGGTTAAAAATGCGAGAGGCATTTACGTAATCATTTTACAGACGCCTTTCGGAGGCATTCTTTGAGTATCAATTCGAATGTATGCATTCCAAACGATATTTTACTCTCATTTAGTAATCAGTTTTATTTATAAATGAACGACTCTATTGAATAATAACATTTGTGTTTGGTGCTACTTTAAATGGTATATATACTTCCCTCATATTAAAAAAATGTTTACAATTCACAAAAATTATGATAATAGATTTTTGGGGATATGAATCACATATTTCTATTATTCGGTACGATTGTGTAACAAAGGTTAATCAAAATATTTAATGTACTAACTGATATTTACTATTTTTCATTCATATCTCTACCAGGGGGGCATGAAAGCAGTCGTATGGACAGATAGTCTACAAGTCATTATGATTTTTGGTGCCATGATATCGGTTATCTGCATAGGAACTCAAAAGGTTGGAGGAGTTGACACTGTATTCCAGAGGAGCAATGATAGTGGCAGAATCGACTTCTTCAAGTAAGACTAATATTAGGTATTAAACATCGACGACACGATAAAAACTAATAACCTACCTCAATTCAAAAATTATTACACTCCAAGGCAGTTGAAAAAAATTATAAATTTATTTTATTATCATAAAGCAAATGGTGTTAATTTTTCATTAAACCTTCCCATCAAATATCTGACAATAAAATATTTGAACTCAATTCTAACGTAATATAAAGGTATAAGTCAACAATATTAGTGTTTATTTGAAAAAACCTCTAATCAGCCACATAATATATAGGTATCGATAATTACTGACTGATGGGATGGTTTTATGAAAAATTAAGACCAATTGTTTTATGATAATATTAAATAAATTTACCATTTTGTTCAACTGTCCCGGAGTGTAATCATTTTTGATGTGAGGTAGGCTATTAGTTTTTATCCTGTCGTCGATGTTTAATAACCGATAACCGCGTAGTTTATTACATGATCACGATAAAACAACCTAGCTGCATGCATATTATAATCTCCTGACATTCATGAAACTTTCTTATCTAACAGCATGAGTTTCGACCCCACAATCCGGCACACATTCTGGAACACAATGTTTGGATTTGTCTTCTCGTGGTCAAATAACTGCTCGACCAATCAAGGAATAGTCCAACGCTTTCTTGCCATGCCAACAATGAGGCGTGCTCAGATGTGAGTATTACCGCAACCCAAGCAGCAATCAATATCTCAAAAACATCCAGACAACGTTGCTGGCGTTAACGCATGGCATCCGTGCAATATTCATGTTACTCTAATTAACATTGCTTGGATATCTTTCAAATATCCAAAGGATCCGCCAAACAATGTTGCAGCAATGTCCAACAGTGGACATAGAGGTACATATTACAACATATCTTCGACATCTTCACAAAATCTCAGGAGTAGTCAACAGATGTACCTTCGTAAGGTTTTTGGTAATACCCAGATATATAAACAAAACATTTAGGTAGTACTTTCCCAGCGAATAGCTAATATATTTCCCACTTAGCTAAAGGAAATCTGACCAAAAAAATTCAGTCAAATCAAAATTGAATTATTTTTATTGGTAGAATTTAGGTTTAATGCAAAGCTGAGGTTGTTTTCCAAACAGCAGACGATATCCATCGGATATCTAAATAAGGTTGATATATCAAAAACACGTTGTTATTAAACCATGGATTTTTTTATATGACATAAATATCCTACTTGTAACATCTACGATGAGCTGAAAAATTACATAACATAGATATCCAAGTGGTAATATCCGCGATACAATTTTTTTTAAATTCCAAATGGTATCCATGGGAAGCATATGTTCTGTATGGAATTGAAGAAAACATTTTTTTGTTTTCGTAAAATGTTCTCGGGATCGCCATCGGGTCAGAAACTGCATAACTTCCGACGTTTCGATGTCTGACTCGGCCATCGTCCTCAGGGCTTGAGGCTCACGTCGGCGTCGGCAGTTATGCAGTTCCTGACCCGGTGGCTATCCCGAGAACATTTTACGAAAACAAAACATTTGTTTTCTTCAATTCCATACAGAGCATATGCCTCCCATGGATAACATTTGGAATTTAAAAAATTTAATATCACGTATATTACAACTTGAATATCTATGTAACATTATTTTTACATCTCGTCGTGGATGTTACAAATAATGTTCAAATCTATGTAACATCAAAATATCCATTGTGTAATGACAACGTGTTTTTGGATATTTCAACTTTATTTAGATACCCGATGGATATCGTCTGCTGCTTGGGAAAAAAACTCAGCTTTGCATTAAACCCTAATTCAACAAATTAAAATAATTTTATTTTCATTTTGCTGATTTGTTTCGGCAGGTTTTCCCCTATCTAAAACAAATATTTGCGAAAGTGAGCGTAGTCCTGGATGCTAAGGGGAAGAACACCTTTAGCGCGAATTTTGATAATTAAAACACTAATGGGCTACAAACACAGGGATGCCTGCAAGTTTCTCTCTCGCACTCCCTTCAATTTCATACCAAAGTAGATTAAGAGATGATAAACTGGTTCACGGAAGTGTATTAACATTATCACTGATTCTGGGAAAGTGATAATTGTGTACGCATTTTCAGCTGATAAGATAAAGTTTTATATCAGTTACAACCTCATAAAGCTGAAAAAATAACCCTCAGATATACGGTGATAGCCATTGTAATGAGACATTTCGAACTTGCGATTTAATAAATATCAAGATTAGTAAGGGCAATATCCTCAATATTGGTGCACAAAATCAGCCGAAAAATTAGGCAAAAATACTGGACTGAGACGGACAATAATGAAAAAAGAAGTTATCACCTACCCTATGAATAACGTTGTTATATCGTAAGAAATACTAGAAGCAAGAATATTTTCTTTCATCAACTAAAATGGCGGAACTGGGCGGAGCATGCACAAAAATTTATCTTTCATTCCTTTGCCAGTCGTGGCATTTTCTTTTTCACAGATTTCTACGATTACCACATCGACGATGGAAGAAAAATTGTTGAATCGGTAATATAAGGTTAGAAACTTATTGTTCTTCCGTAATTGTACAAAGAAAAAGGTTTATATAATTTCTCTCATTCATATACATCAGCAGTCTTGACTATCACTGAAATAGGGCAAGAATATAAATGCATAATTTGGAAAGAACGGCACAGGAAAGTGGAATACGAAATCCTGAGGAGTAGAATACGTAAAGTAAATGCTAATAATTTTTCTGCAGAGTGATTTTTTTGTAAAAGAAAAGAGGAAACATAATTAACATTCATCATATGTTTTCAAAATTAGTCAACAACTCCTCGATCCACTTAAAAATCCAAGGAAGCAACTCACTTTCATTATTTTCACTCATTTATACGTACGTTTTGGATTTCACTAGAGCATAAGGTCAGAAAGCGATTCATAGAATCCGTTTTATCTAAAATATTGGTCTAAACATATGAATTGAAAAACAACATTAAGAGCGCGTACCAAAACTTTCCGTCGTATTGGCATCGTAACTTGTGATTCGGCGCAATAATGTATCCGTCAAAACATATTGATCCAACAGTATACTACATCGTCCAACAGTTATGCTTAGTTTTCACGTAATATATATTTTCTTTGTCAAATAAACATTACTGCGTTGGAGTATTTTGAAAATATTTTGCCTATGATCCATTCACAAATAAGAGCTTAAAAATGATTTGATGATGAAAAAAATTAATCATTTTCCAAATCGATTGAATGATCACCTCTATTGAAGGGTTTCCAATTTTTAATTTTTCTATATATACCGACTTTTATTATCTTTTTCATTTTGCACACCAGAATCGTCTACATTTACACCTTTGGTACTGCTGCTATCACCCTCATCAGCTGCTACGCTGGACTTCTAGTGTACGCTTCTTACTATGACTGCGACCCATTAACCACTAAGGTAGGTTTGCACCCATTAGGTAGTATTTACCTTTTTCGTATTAAAGTAAGGCCTCAACATACGAACAAGATGCGTTCTTAGACCTAGTTCGTGTGTTGAAAAATCTAACCAAGGCAACGAAAAGTGTAGCTATCCTGCAGAAAGCAATACTGCGTTACAATTTTGCGTAAACCCACAATGGTGACGGACTGATGATCTTGTTGCGCGTGCGACGCGGCTGGTGGCGAAAAAATTACGCTACCCACGGGTAAGGAAAAACGGGCGAAACGCTGAACAGTTCCTGACTTGGTTGAATTGATACTTCGCTTAGACTGAGCCCAAAAACTATTTCCTCTACGCCACACCACATTGCGTCGGCCAACAACAAAGGCCCCATTTTAATTTACGGGTACTCTTCAATTTTTTTAAATGTTCTTCTAACTAAACCTCAGAAAGTTCGTAAGTCGAATGCTCGCAAGTAGTGGACTTATTATAATGGGAAAAAATTACATCGTTCAGGTGTTCAGCAAATTCTAAGTAACGCTACTGAGACCTTCTAAAAATAATAAGTGTAAACAATTTGAGATAAGAAAACACAAGAAATTTAAGATTAAATTAATATCATTTATAACTTTTTCCTTCTAAATAATTAAAATCTAATAGCGTTGCAAACATTCATTGTTCCGCTGTACATCACTTTTCATTAGTAAATTTCACCTTAGCAATTCGAATGCTTATCTCATGCTTTTTCTATGACCATGATCAACTGTAATATATTCTACGTGACCACATCATGTTTCTATATTAAGTAAAAGGAAATAATCACAAGTAAGTCACCTCCGAAGTGTGTCATTAATGTACAGTAACAGATAAGGGTACTGATAGTGGATGAACAAGACGTTTTATTCTTCACTATCACGAGTGAAACAGCAGAAGAGAGGTTTTAATTTGTGATATATTTTAGGCTGTCCGCGCCCCGGATCAGCTTCTTCCTTACTTCGTAATGGATTTGGCAGAGTATTTCCCAGGGCTACCAGGATTATTCATCGCTGGAGTATTCAGCGCCGCATTAAGGTATGCACCTTAGATAACTTTTTTTTTATTCATATCGGTTTCACTTGGAAAATAAACACTAGCCAATTCCAAATTAGTTGGCCTGTGGACGGAAGAAACCAGCAAAATTTTGGGGCACAGATGTTGACTTTGTTCGACTGAAGATCTTCACCACGCTTGATATATCTAAATTAGTATCAATAATTCTAATTAGTGCCATCCTTATTTCACCTTGCGCATTCCGGACCATTCTTTAACAGTTACTTGCTAAGCAATTATGCACAATACTGCCCTCGGTATCACTCAGGCGGTACACGAACCCGCGACCCTTCGATTTGCGATCAGGGATTATCCACCACCTGCACTGAGGCCGGAAGTGATTTACTCTTATTATTAGTCTTTTGACTTGCCTTTGAAGCTTGCAATAATTAGTGTTTTCAATACATGCCGCTGCGGTTCTTGGTCCTGGCAAGCCCAACGTCTAATTAAGGTGTAATTTAACGTATGATCTGAGTAATTTCGTGAACGTGTGAATAAATACCAATGTTTACGATACGACCTCGGCTGGAGCAGTGAGTACGAGAGAAGGGTTCTACATCGGGTTGGTGTGGTGGCTAGAGCTTTGGATTCCCACACCGTGGGCTCGGGTTCAAACCCCGGCGGTGGCAGAGAATTTTCAGATACTACTGCCCGATCCCTGATTGAGTGTTGTATGGAGAACATTTCAAGCGCAACACTCCGTCCGTCGGATGGGACGTAAAGCCTTTGTCCCCTTGGCGCCTTTCGTTTGGAGCAGGCTAATGCCGACGCCGGGTTTCTCTCCACCCTTCCTTGCCTACCCTTCCGTCATGGCGCAAATGACCTAAACTGTCGGTCGCCTCCTCCAAACACCATACCATACCTGCTAAGTCTACGCTGGTCCATGGTCCTCCGCGACAACAATCGAGACTCGACCAATCCCGCCCCTCCTAATGCTGAGCTTCAATGGTCACTTCAAATATTCATTCAGTAGCCGTGAAAATGGGTAACGAGTCGGTACCCGAAACGTCGGCGCTGTTACAAAATCTTACCCGCGTGGAATCCCGAGAAAAGTATATACATTCTGTTCGCCGGGAAACTGTAAAATCATACATTAGTATTTTGGTAGTCTCACCTTTATTCATTAATCCATGGCCTACTCCTTTCCATTCTATCTAAAAAAATATCCTACTCTCTTTCCTCGTCTCCCTCGCTTACCCAACATCTAAACCTCCAACACCATTTTCAACATCCCTTACCCGCTAAGTACTCCCTCCATCCATACCTTCTGTCTCCTTCGTATCTCATCCAGAAGCTGCCTCTCCTCAGCCACCATGTCCAGCACTTCGTTGTTCCTCCTCCTCTCCGTCCACTTAACCTTTTCCATTCTTCTCCACACACACATCACGAATGTCTCCAGTCTTCTCTCGCTCTCCTTCCTCAGTGTCCACGTTTCCGCACCGTAGAGCGCCGCACTCCCGATCAGGCTCTTCACTAACCTTCCCTTTAAGCTCTTACATAACGATCCTTTCATAAGCTCCTTCCTGTTCATAAACGCCTCCTTTGCTGCTCCTCCTCAATTCTCTCCCTGATGTTCTTACTTCTGTATCCAATTTCTTCAAATGTGCTGCACAAATAGTCGAATAGCTCAACCTGCTCAAGTTTTCCCCAAAAACTTTGATCCCATTTAATCTTAGAGTGCGTTTATATCACCGTCCTTGCCTGACCAAAAAAGACTTCGATGGAGAAGGAAATCGAAATGGTCCTTGGACCTCTGTGCGCTCATCCTTGTCATGGATGCTCTGCAGTGAGTCAGTCATTATCAATTCTCTTCCCTATGCTTCGAGGTATTATCTCTTTACATAATTCAGAGGAAATATACAAGCTCCATGGCTCGATAAGACCCTCATTGTAGCCCTTACCCAAAACCGTAGCGAATTTTTAAGTCACGCTTCCTTTTGCCTTTTTCCCCCGACTTCTACATCCCCCTTATCTCTCCGTCTTTGAGTCATAACCTCATGGCACCGCACCTACCCAAACACGTATTTTTGTTTACTCAACTGCGTTATCCTTGTCCCGAGACTTTCTGCGGTGACTGTGCAAGCGAGCATTTAATGTATTTACTAAAGCCGTGACTCGCGTTGTTGACGGCAGGGCAATCCGAATTTCAGGGATAAATAAGCAATGATTAAGTTCGGTAACCGAAATTTGTATTCGTGGCTGCTGGTATAATTCATGGAACAAATGAGAGATAGTGATAACATCGAGGCTAAATTCATATTTAATTATAATTATCATATTTTTACGCCAAGGGAATCACCAACTGACTGTACTGTGAAATATAGTTGCCTGTTTAGAGTGAGAGAATGAGATAGCATTACGGCAAACTTCATGTTTAAATAAATATACCATATTTCTATGTCAAGAAAAACGCCAAATGATGAATGAGTGAAATAATAGTACCCTATTCAGAGTGAGGTAAAGTGATAACATTGCGGCAATCCTCATATTTAATCAAAAATATCCTTTTTATACCAAAGGAGTAAGTAAATGATGATATAGTGAAAAAAGCGTATTCCAAGAGTGTGAAAGTGATAACATAAATGAGAGAAAGTCATAACATCTTGAAAAACCTCATGTTTATTAACCAATATCTTATATTTATGTCAAGGTATTCAATAGTTGATGACACAGCGAATTATAATGGCCTATTCAAAGGGGGAGAAAGAGATAACATTGCGGCAAACCTTACTATTTACTCGGTTATGAGGGGAAACAAAATAAAACGTACAATGCGCACGGGGGAATTCATGAAACCCACAAGTCGGGTGCCGTATCGACACCTTTTTGTTGTCGGTACGGCTACCGACGATCTCCCGTTTTCTCCTCGGTGCCGCACCGATCGGTTTCGTAAAGAATCGCACGCCTGCTTACCGGGAGTCGGTTTGACGTCCCACCCGACGAATCGGTGTCGCACCGATCGGTTTGGAGATACCGAACACGGCCCCTGGGCTCTCGAGCGGTGCCTTAATCACTTACCCGCCTTCCCTTTTCGGATAGCCTATAGTGTGGCTAGCTTTGGTCATGACACGTCATAGTCAACATAAGACGTCGCAGCATTGCCAAAAATACATTTACGGATTTACTATTACAAGACCGCAGCGAATTCCTAGAAAAACTGATACATTTTAGTAATTTTCCGCAGCACGATGTCCACGAGTCTCAATGCCATGTCGGGAGTGATCTACCAGAGCTACATCAAGCCACGCTTCCAAACGCCGCCTTCAGAGGCAAGGGCCTCGTGCACGATGAAAGTGTTGTGCGCTGCGATCGGTATCTTTTGCGTCCTCATGGTATTCATCGTGGAGCACCTGGGAACAGTGGCGCAGGTCAGTTTTCACATCACTTAATCCTTCGAGTCATCTGAGTCATTTGAGCCCAAATAAATTTGTAAATGAAAATTTGAACGAGGATCGAGGAAAATGTTACGCCAAAAAGTAAAAAAGGAAAGAATCATAAATTTATTCGCTAGAAAATGTCGGGAGCACTAAAGTGGTGACTTTAAGATGCAACCTTTGCAAAGAATTAATTATAAGAGTGGAATAGAGATTTGATCTGAATGAACACTAAAGTAACATTGACAAGAATTATTAACTTTAATTAAATATTTCAAATGACAGTGGCACATGTACTGGTGCTCAACCTTGAATAGTTCACGAATACCACTCTCAATGGAAATGAAATTATCCGCAAGACCTCCGATTAAGATTACGTATTTTCCGTTGAAAAATATGGTAAGATAATTGTAAAAATATATAGGGCCAGTGGTTTCATGGTGCCGGAACGCGCTGGATAACAACAGACATAAAAGGCAAATAACACTTTCATTAATTTTGTTGCCTCAAAATTTTTAATACATATATTCGATGCCAAAACAAATGTAATAAAATATTAATGATAACTTGTAATAAAAAAAACACACAGAGTGATATTTCACTTCTAAAAAAAGTTAAGGAAAGTGCGTTCTGACATTGCTAAGTTTGCCATGACGTCACTCTGTATGGGACATAACATAATTATAAAAATAATCAAAAGTGAACAATAATTGAAATATGATCAAATACTTACATGCATACCACCAGTTATTGGCACGGAATATGAGTGCGACAATAATATGACATATATTACTGCATCCCAATTTTTAAGATCAGTTCACGTCTATTGATATGTTTCATTAATTGTGATTCTTTTCTCTAAGCAAAGAAATTTTTGCAATGTTGTATTTCATTTTCTCGTTCAAAAGCTGTGTATTATGACTGAAAATTTCTAATTTCAATTCCAAGTTCTTTAGCACGACTATAATTATTCCGCTCAAATCATTTGTGCAATGAAAGCGATATTTATTAATACATGTACCTAATTATTTTTATATTTGATTATTAATTGTCTTATTTTATGTCTTTCAAGTTATCTATTAGCTTTGGAGGAGTAACCAGTGGGCCGAGTCTATCGATGTTCGTGCTGGGAATGTTTTTTCCATGGGCTAATGCAAAGGTGAATATTATTTTTTCATTATGCTTAAGTAACCTTCCTGATATCTCAATTTCTTGATTCTCGAATTGTCACTTTATATGAGTGAATTTTTATTTGTTTTCCTATGCTGAGTATAGTTTTAAATAAGTCTAAGCAATCATAAATATTCATGCGAATTATACTAAACTTGGCTGCGGGTGGATTAAAATCATTATCTTCATAAAGGTCGTTTGTTCTTTTGCGAAAGAGTACTACAGGTGCGGCTGTGAAATTTTTTCTGGGTACGGTTGAGGCACAAGTAAAAGTCGTTCTTTGTTCTAGATGCCCAGAATATACGTGAGAAAGACTAAAAGAGGGATATTGCTTTATGAATACGGTTACAAATAAGTGAAACTCAGGACTACTTTGCGGAGAGTTGCGACAGTGCGCAGAGTTAATCGCATGTCTTTGATAAGATATCTTCATAAACGCGGTAGTCCTGGCGCGGGAAAAACTGAAAACATTTTCAGAACGGAGTACGTCGCTATCAACTTAGTGTTTTCGCCTTTCGGCAGAACAACAGCAGCTGCCATCAAAATACTTAACACGTAGCGCAGACATTTATTTCACACTATCTCCTTATGGACTATATATTTTGATAGAACTCCTTTAAAGCATAGCTGTAAATGTTTACTCAACTTCTCAACTCATTTTAATGAAGACCTTTGTATTAGTTAGAGAGTATATGTGAAGACTGGCATAATAATTTTAGATTCTATATTGCCTCATTAATGGTAATTGATTGAAGTGTTCCCAGATTTAATTTCTTCTGTAATGAAGTAGCACTGATTTCAGAAAGACGATTATGAGTATTATGTTAAATATTTCTTACAATTAAAATGATTTCACACCATTTAGAGTAATTTGGAAACCTGTCTCAACCACCCTTGGGGTGTGGTCGGTTGTGACACTTATTTTATTTATAATTCGCTCCTATGAGCTTACAATTATGTTGGGGATTCAAATTTAGTATTTAAACGTATAATAATGTACGAATTACATTACGATAAACTCGTTATTCAGCTCAGTAGCCTACTTCAAAAATCAAGGGCGATCAAATATAACTTGTTACAATCGCACCTAGTCTCCTCTACACTTCTTCCATTGAACTCAGCATTCACTTGAGCTCCTAGACAAGGTTGACAGAAATACCCACCAAAAGATGACATGTTTATGCTTCCGCATAAGAGGTATACTAAAGATAAAGTGAATATTTCAGCCACTTTATGCGTTAGAAAATAACCTAATCATATAGCTAAAAAAAACATAGGTCAACGGCCTTGTCATGCCCACATACTCAAAAGTAGTATTTCGAAGCAGAGTAAATAAAATTACATTTCCATATAGATGATTCTTTACATAATCAATTAATACAGGTACTACATTTAAGCAAAATACTCTACCATAATGAACTATTGTTATCTAAAGAATAAGAAATTTAACACAATAAGGACCGGATATTTTTTTTCGAACTTACCCCAGTAGCCGGCTATTTTTCAAGGCAGGCAGTTTTTTTTGCATAATTTCGTTTACATCTGAATAACTTTTTACAATACCTCTTTCAAATTTTTATTGTTACAAGATAAAACCTAACGTCATAATATGAATAAACAATTTTTAATGCATACCTAAAATTAATAATTTTTAATAATGCCGTTACAATATATCATGGCATGTGGCATATAAAGGCAGCGTGTAGAAAACACGAGTTATCTCGTGATCCGTCCGCAATGTGTTAAACAAACTGAGCTTAATATTGGGCTTTCTGCAGGAAATTGTTACTCTGGCTGCTGACTCCACATTTTAATAACGCAAAATTAGCTGATTCCAGCGTCACAACTCCACAGGGTGCATTTGCGGGAGGACTAACAGGGCTGCTGGTCATGGGAACCATATCCTTCGGCACGCAGTACGCCAACGCAAGGGGACAAATCAAGCATCCCAGGAAACCATTGTCGACTGCGGGATGCTTTGTAGATCCAACCGAGGGCCCAGTGTCGACCTTGGCGTCTCTGGTCCTCGACAGCACCATCTCGTAAGGAGCTTCGATAAGTTTTGGAATTGAGTTATGCAAAAAAGACCCACATCATAGTTTGTTATCTGGAAGAAAATCTCTGCATCATTCTCATGAGGCTTTTTTACATGATACATACATTGACCCGTACGTGTTAATGTCTAAATGTATGAATGCGTTAATGAACACGAACATGCACATGGGCGTACCCAGCGAGGGGCAGGAGGGGGTAGCTGCCCCCCCCTAGATGCAAAAATTACAAATCGATGGCTAAGTTCTAACAACACGTATCTCAAATTCGGCCAGTTTGAGACAGATACCTTAAAAAAAGCGTAATAACATTAAAAAAATAAAATACAAGCAAAAAATAACTCTTTGCTTGCAAATGAATGCTTCTTTTTCAATTTTATGAACTTTTTATATTTAATTTCATCGTAAAAGTAACAAATATTAATCGTTTTTTTGCTCTCCTGAAAATCTGTTTTTTTTGTGATACGTGTTGTTAGAACTTAGCCATTGCAATTTCTTTAAGGAAAATAATATTTTATCAAGTAAATAATCTTAAAAACTAATAAAGAGCTGTTAAAGTTTCCTTAAAATGTTGATTTCATTCGCCTTTTCCATGCTTAAATCTTATCTACAACTTGAACAACCATGTCTCGCCCCCCTCCTCCTAGTTTTGATCCTGGGTACGCCCTTGAACATTCACTTTGTCGCTACCCAACGTTTGCAAATTCACAAAGAGAAAATAGAATCTGTTCTAATTTGCAGTCGGGTAGATTTCCGGGTTCCATCCGTGTTGTCATTTTGATGGCGACGTTTCACCATATGCGCTCTAGGTGACCTCAGACCAGGCCTGAAGTGGAGAGTACTTAAAATTCAATTCCATAAATAGTTTATTTCCAATTCTGCCAGTTTAAAATGGATTTAACATAGTATTCTGTAGTACTAGACATATATGAAGATTTCCTCTTCAGGGCTTGTCAAAGTGGTTTTTCAAGTTTACATTTGCTAGTGAGCCTGTAGCAGGATTTGTAACGCATATTTCCCTGGAACTATTTTCCTCCGGGATGGCTATTGGTCCGACATTTGCCCGAGACGTGAGGGAAACCGGCAAAACCCCACGCACACCGCCGTGTAATAGATGCAGAGGACTGAAGGGCAGTATTAGGACCCATGATGTACCCTGTTAAGGCATATTGCCACAGAATAGGGGCCTATGGCAGGTCCCTATTCTGTGATTTTATTATGCACGATATATAACTTCCTCGTTCAAGGTAGAAAGAATTACATGGAGCATTTTCTAAATCACTCCGTCTGTCTGACTTCCCAAAATTGAACTTCCTCCTTCAATAGGCGTATGGTGGAAGGTGCTAGGTCAACAGCCGTTAGCCCTTTAGGAAAAAATCGATCACGTTTTGAGAAATTTGACTGCCAGAGTTCGGCTATGCATATATTTTGGTCAATTTTTTTCAACGCATTTCAATACCTATCTTTGTAACAACATATCTCTCTCGTTTGATCGTTTAAAATATACTCTAAGACCTGAATACATAGAGCGGTTCTCAGATGTATTCTCCGTTTCGCTCTGAAATATGATCTGCCCTCAAACCACCTATACGCCTATAATCTTTATCTCACGGCACTTTACGGAAGCTCATAGCTTTAATTAGGTTTTGGGAACTCGCTCAGCGAAGTTGATGCGCCATGATTTCGGAAGAAGGACATTGTTTGCTAGAATAAAAGTGGGGGGTAATCTTTAATATTTTCATGTTTTCATTAATGTACAGCATACATGAATTGAGTTTCCTGGATATCAGACAATTACTTATACCACTTATTTTTTATCAGAGCGCGACCTGGGTTTCAATGAATTATCATCATCTTCAGGCGAAAGATGATGATAATTCATTGAAACCCGGGTGGCGCTATGATAAAAAAAATAAGTGGCATAAGTAATTGTCTGATATCCAGGAAATTTATGTATGTATTTACTCCGTTCTATTTCATCCTCACAGTCTAAACTCGACAATGGAGTCTCCGACGATGGGCCCTGCAACGGTTGACCCTCCTTGGCCCATATTCCGCATCTCCTACACCCTTTACTGCATGCTGGGGATGGCCATCAGCCTCACAGTGGGGTTAATTGTATCGTTGCTGACGAAGCCCACGCGACCAGAGGACTTGCACATAGACCTCCTGTCCCCCGTGATCAGGCCGTATTTCTCGCAGCGGTGCCGGAAGGGGCCAGAGGACGAGAGGGAGACAACTTCTTGGGAAAATGGGGAGAGAAAAGGTGAAGAATTTGGCATGGACACCAGGGAAGTTTTCCTCAAAAACAAGGTGGGTTAGAGGAACTAGATGGCTGACTTTACAGCATAACTTCCGAGACATCCGGATTAAACTGATCTCTAATGAGGGGGTGAGGAACAAATGATATTTTTCTCAACAGCCAAGGGGAACAAGTGTTATTTTTCTCAACAGAGTTAGGTAAAATTAATTGCTCGAAGAAATACACAAAAACTTGGTTGCCATGGGATACGAATGAGTCTCAGTTCTGTTCTGACATCGAGTGGAAAATCAAATGCACTATTAAATATCTAATTGATCTCGTTTGTTTTCTATATCTAATTTCTGTACCTAACACTGCATAGAAAAAGAAATCACTTGTACCCCTTAGCTTCTCACCCACTCAAATGAAAGGTCCTCACACAGTGAATTTTATTATTACGAATTACTTTCTATGATTCCGCATCATATCAACCTCCAACAAAAGGAAAAATCGATGTAGTTCTTTTTGAAAAATTAATTTTTTTCGTGATTTCATAATGGATTAGCTGATGAAAATAAGGATGAATCCGGGGGTGATTGAGTAGGTGTGAGGGCTAGAGTGTTGGCTTCCCTTCCCTTGGGCCCGGATTCAAATCCCGACAGTGGCAGAGAATTTCAGAGACTGCCCGATCCCTGCTTGAATATTGTGTGGAGGACATTTCAAGCGCAACACTCCGTCCGTCGAATTCGGGGAGTAAAGCCGTAGTCTTAGTGATGAGCGATATATCGCTTTGAATGAAACACCGTTACTGCAAAGTAGCAATCACTGTCGGTGATTTAATACTCGAAATCACTGTGATTGGATCACTGGATTCGGTGATGAAAGCACAGGCTGCTACCCAGTGATTAGCGATATATACCTGTGATTTAAGAGAAGTAGCTGATCACTGCCGGTGACTAAATCAGTGAATACTCGAAATCACGGCGACTCTGAATATGGTGAACATAGCTTCGGCTGCTACCACTGCTACCAATAGATAGAAGAATGTCTTATTCATCTTTAATCGTGAATTAGACAGACAGCACCGAGAAATTATTTACACGTGTGTTTTTGGTGTAAATGCGGTGTAAAAATAAAACTCGGATATTATCATAATAAAACCCGTATATAGTAGTATTCTGCATTTAAACGCACATTTTGCTATACTTTCGGTATGAAATCTATTCCTGCCATAATTTTTATGTTTTTTAAATTGCTTGCGTACTTCCAGATAGGCAAATGTATAATTTAAAAAATATATTTATTTAAATACGTCCGTGACTTGATCAAATGACTGGATCGTCCTTTCAAAAATTGCCACCTTGATAAATACTGTTTCAGATGTAAATTGATGAGCGTATTTAATATTGGCGAATAATTCTTTTTACAATAAAAGAAGATAATGTTTTTCGTGACATTTCTGATATTTCGTGATGCTGATGGTAGCATACATGTTGGACTATGAGTTCTTGTTAGCACCGTGTGTGGCGCTCCGTGTCGCTGGATAAACACAAGGACAAGGACCAAGGACGCAAGATGCAACGATAAAACCTCAGGTACCACAACGCGCTAATATTGCAACCTCTGCCGTCTACTGCTCCTTGCTGCTTTCATAAAGAGGTGAGTTATCAATTTTTATGCGACTTACATTTGTTTGCCATACGTAATCTTATAAATGTGACCTTTACCATGAGGTTCGTGATGTCATGAAAATGGCCGAAGGACGCCATTAGGTAATAGCGCATATGTAGTTCTATTATTCATATTCTATTCTGTTATCCTTGGGATTTTTATTGGATCTTAATTTATCATTTCTCATCTGTGTGATATAAATACTTCAAATACAGCTGGGATTCGGCGGTATTCGTCTTCGGTTCTACTTCGACGCTATCTTCGTCCGGTGATAGGTATATTTTTCATAAATCTTTGAGCGTCAAAATTCCAAGTACCCTTTAAGTAACTATGTTAAGGTTCTTGGCTGATTCTATGGTTTCAATTTGCTTTGATTTCGATTCACATTTATTTGTCATCCGTAGTTAACTTTACAAATGTGTTGCTTTCCCTGAGGTCGTGGCGTCATGAAAATGGCCGAAGGTTCATTGTCAGCCTTCCCTTTTCTTAGCCATTGCGAAAATATATATTATTCTACTGTTTCATCCACTGAGTTTTTATTGGCTCTTAATTCATCATTGCTCATCCGTGTGGTTTAATTACCACAAATAGAGCCGTTATTCGACGCAATTCATATGTTTGCCGGGAGATTTATTTGTGTTATATTTTTGGGCGTCTTGATTGGGTGATTTTATTGGGCTATTTGGTCCGGATTTTTCAATTGATATTTCGGAGAATCAAGTATATGAGTGCTAGTGTGTAGCATATTGCCACGATGCTTTAACGTCGCGGTTAGTATGCTCGTGAATGCTCAGGGAAAAATTTTTGCTTTGGAACCCTTTTGAAACTGCTTTGGAACACCAAAATCTGCATTGGAACTGCTGTGAAACTCATTTCCACTCATTTGTACCAAAAATTAGAAATATGAAGACGTTTGTAACTCATTTGTGATCCCCTTTGGAACTCCTTTGTACAGAGTGTGTTCGTTTGGAACTGCTTTCTACTCATTTGGAACTACTTTTGAACGATTCGGCAGGATTTCTAGACGTCATCATTCGTATTGTGACTGCTGTGTACGGAGAAAATTCATTTGGAACTCCCTTTGAACGAGATGACAGGATTTCCGGGCGTCATCATTCGTATTGTAACTGTTGTGTAATGAGAAGATTCATGTATAACGGCTTTCCATACGTTTGTAATTCTTTGTGAACAAATCCATGCGATTTATATACGTCATCATTTGTTTTGGAACTGTCTTCTACGCGCCAACATACCATGGCCAGGTTCAGTCTGATACGTTTGGTCGAGAAAACGAAAATTCTTTAATATATGCAATAAAAATGCATAAGTGGTTTAAGAAATAATCGCAAGTCAGTTAATAGAAACGGAACTCCCAAATAATCACTCGAATTAGTTTAAAAATTATTCTATTTTCCTTGTGGCTTAAATCGTATTTTTGGGTCCGATTTGAAATGCGACAAGATTATCTTCACTACGTACCGAGAATTTTGGTTGCGTATAATAAAGGTATTCAATAACAAATTCATAGCGCTCGCGTTTTTTTGCGTTTCCAAGTATATTATTATCGTAAAAATTCAATGTCTATACTTTCAAAGTATATCGCAATTATAAATATTGCGAATTTTACGGCATTTTTGCAACCTTTTCTTTCATTGCTTTCGTTCTTTGATATTACCGGAAAAGTAGTATTTTGCATAGATTAATATACATAAAACCATAGAGTAAGTATATAATATACTTACTCTATGATAAAACATACCGATGTATTGTCTTCGCGATCCCTAGGAAATGGTTTATGTCCATATTTGGATCCGTATTTTAGGGCTGAATTTTTTCGCCATGAATCCCTCCTTCGAAAATATATTTCTATGTCGAGGTTGACAAGTTCGATTTCCCATTGCATTTTCAGATATTTAACATGACGGTTTTCAAGGAAAAATTAACAAAAACGAAGGCATTTCACTCAAAAATGGACACTGAATGATCCACATCAACCACGTAAGATCGGAATTAAGCTCTCGATAAGAACTTTCTTGACCACCAAAGTGACTTACCCCTCACTCCGCAATAAGGAAACATGAATCTTGTGTTAAGCTAGTCAAAGGTGTCTTGTGTGGAAACATTGAGCTCATCTGGAAATTTTGGGCTCATCCAGATGAGCTCAATAATTCCACACCACCTTCATTACACAATTCACCAGCCTGAGATGGCAAACGACAATCTACTCCAGCAGAAACAAATGTCTTCTTTCCAGACAATTTCTTCCTAGGAAAAGGCTTTGGTATGTTTTCCTTTCCATTTTCAGCTTCTTCTTCAACCTTAACACGAGTTTTATCTCTTGATTTAGAGTTGTCAAGGTCTGAAATTACCTTATGTGTAAGGTCTTTCGTTTATGACTAGTGCTTAACAAAGCAATGGAGCTAGTGCGAAATGGCGGCACCGCCGCACTTCAATTCGTAATATTCATCTTGCCACTAAAATAAACTTCAAGAATATTGAGTACGCCATCTTGAACTGCTACAAAGCAAGCGCCATGGTGTACACATGAGTTCCAAATGGGTGTCCAACTGGTACAAATCAGTTTCAAAACGGATGAACGAGTGGTACAAACGAGTTCCAAATTTAAATCCAAATGAGTCCCATAGCAGTTTCCAATGGAAATCCAAGGCAGTTCAAAATATGTTACAAATGAGTTGATGACATGGTAGGATGCTATGACGTCATGAACTGCTGTGTACCGTGTTTCAATTCCACAGTAGTTCAAAAGCACATACAAATCAGTGGTACAAAGCAGATAAATGACAGTTCCAAATGACTTACACAGCAGAAATTTTTCCCTGAGTGGTTAAAAAATGAAAGCTTTTTTCGTTGCTGTAATTATAATTTGTTACGGTGATATATGTTATAATATAAGCTAATTATATTTCGTTAATTTCGCAGTAACACTCGAAAATAATCCTGATAGAAAGGTGTTAATTATTTTTTTATTTACAATCTCGTGGCAGCATTTTTTTACCATCCCTTACGCTCTAAATGTTTTCAATTCGGAAAATTTTAAAATCTCAAATTTGCTCTTTCCTTGCCTTCATAGTCTAGAATAATTTTCGCGTTTATTGAATTTCACCAGAGTAATATGATGCCTGTGTATTGGAGGGATGTAAATGGCTCATTAATATACCGTGGGTGTAAATCTTAATCAGTCTACTTCATGGTCTTCATTTGCATTTCACTGCTCTGTTATCTTGGTAAGTTGTCTTGGAGTATGGTTTTATGATTTTTAACCCACATTTTCATACACACATTGAATGGATCCCACACCCTTGAATGGATCCAAAATAAGTATCGTAAATTACTTGATTACAATATTGAGAAAATACTGCATAAAGACCCAGGATGCTATATATATGTGCATTAATTGAATTTGCAAGCTCCCTCAAATCGTAGAAGACAAATTGGAATGTTCAACTTAAATGGCATATTGTTGGATGAGATCAAATTCACTGATTTGTTTTATTTTATAACTTTTAGAGTTCCAAACATCAATACAAATATTTCGCCCCATTTTTGTGTCCATTATTACCTGCCATCCAACTACACCAAAACAGTGCAATTTATGTTGTAATAAATTTGATCTTTCTCATTCTTCTTCCTCAAGTTCTAAGAAATATAAATAAAATAATGTAACTGTGTGGTATATCAAAATGTTGCCCTCTGTCAATATACACTTTTTTTGCATTTATCTTTTTCTTGAGTATAGATTTAGTAAAAATATCATCAAATTAATTCAACACTCAAGTGTACTCATTTTAGAGAAGGGTGGGTGGAGATGGACTCACTACTTGTAACTTAGTCTCATCCACATGAGAATACTATGAATAGGATTGGAGGCAAGACTGAGGCTGGTATAATGAAAAAGTATTTTCTGAGGCATGCTCACTCAAGAGCCAGCAAAGGTCACGGCATACTCTAGAGTCTTCTGCTCTGTTAAAGATAGAAAGTTCACGGCAAGAGGATTGTTTCCTGATGATTAGGACATATTTCAGTTCATATATATTTAAGAGTTGGTTAGATTTCAATATTATATGTAGGCAGAGACATCAGCCATGCTGCAAATGACTGTACTTTTTTAATTGGTGTGGTACTAGACGTGCTCCTCATATTTTTAATAAAAACTATACTGAGATACTAAAATACCATTTCTTATATATATCACTGTGTCTCGTTTTCTCTTGTGAATATTTATCTAAGTGATGGCATGACATGGTGCATGGTGTAAAGAAATAATTTTGAGACCATACAATCATATAAATGTTTTAATGTGTCCTTTGCATTTATAAATCTAGGAAGCTCCATAGGAAACATTGGTTATGGTCGTTTGATGGAGGAGGATATAAACATTCAAAGCTGGCCGTAGGAAGGAGTCTGGTGAAAAGGGTATAGACCATACTCTGTGGCGTGATGTGGAATACAGGTACCAAATACTTATTCAAAAGTTATATCTCAGGGAGGGAAAAATGTTGGCACTTAGTTTCACATGATGCCTAAATATGGTAGTATAAAATTGTTTGTTAGACCAGTTTGCACCAGGTTCCATATTTTCTAAATTTTTGTTGCGTTCATCATGGCATCTTTGTTGGAGCGCTTACTAGTTGTAGGCTTTGCAATGTCATTCGTCATTGTATGTGAAAAAGATAGTTCATATGCTATAAGTATTGCTTCTGCATTAAGAGGTATTAGCACATAGATGAAGTGATTGATAGCTTTGCTACTTCAACAATAATAATGATTTTAATTTTTTTCAGGAATGATTCGGCATTGATGAGTGCTAGTACGAAGATAAAATCATGTTAGCATGGTATGGTAGACCAGAACAATTTTGACTCCTTAAGACATATTTAAATTTATGATTTTTTACATATTTAGTTACATTTTTCATTGAAGTACTTGAAAATTAATAACAATTTTGTTTACCTGCATGTATTCCTCTATACTCACTTTGATACCAATTTCATAGGAGTAGAAGTCCTAATTATTAAGTGTTGCTTTCTGTCCCTTCTTAGATTTTATTTTCAGTCACTGTGTGGTTTTTGCGGAGGATATGTCAATTCTAGGGTTTCTTTGAAATGAGATGGGCTTGAGTAGGTTCCGGGACTGACTTGGGTGTCGAATTAGGTCGTGAAGTACCACCAACAGGATTTTCGTACAGCTCTGATAAATTTAAGCTGGCTGTTTTCTTGGATTCAATTTTTTCAAGCAATATCCTTTGGGTTATACCCATAAAGATTCGAAGTTTCAACACATGTCTTATTAAGGTTTGCTGGCTGCTCATTGACAGCATCATAGTGTTTGTGATCAGTTTCGTCATTCATTGATTCGTCAACATTCTCTGGGTCAATGATGATTTGTGTTTGAATAGCTTTTTCAAAGATGAAGTCCACGTCATTGAACTCTTCCGGTATAAAGAGAAAGATTTCTGCTACACTGAATCCTGAAACACCATTTTGCATTGTTGGAATCTTAATATACGCTTCATGAATGTCGCAACAAGGATGAAAGTTTTTTCTGGGTCAAAGTTATGTCGTTTCCTGAAATCTTCTGGAGGTCATTAATCCATAAGGGCCTGTCCCACTGTAAATTAAACACTTTCTTGAGAGAATCATAAAAAAATCCAAAGGCTGTGATTATGCAGGGGTATAAAGACAACATGAACATGATTACCTCTATGGAATTCATAGCTATCAAGAGAGATTTGACTTCCTGGTTATTTATGGTTGTCCATAATCAATTACACATGAACTTTCATAGTTGATTTTTGTTATCCATGAAATTTTTGAGCCAATCTGCGTAGAGTTCTTCATTTGCCTATCTGTTATCAGAGCATTAGTAGATTTAGTCTCTCTGGATTAGTAATCTTTTATATCTTAAGGAGGCCAAATAACCGTAATGATGAAGGGTTAATATTGATAAAACTCTGTGGAATGTTTGCACTATTTGATAAAATCATGTTTTTTTCTACCTGTCAGTGGGAGGTAACAATTGTTGAGCTCTTGTTTCATTTGTCTCTAGTACATATATTAAAGATTCACAATCATTATCCTCATTGAATTGCTGACATTGTCATGGCACTCTTTTCACTCTTATATAACCAAACTGTTTCCTTTGTCTCTGCAGGTGATAGTATGGTTCTCGTGTTTACATAAAAGTTAAATTCTTTTGATTGTTCTTTCTGTATTTGATGGTATGGGATCACGAGTATGGTTTTTCCTATTAATGAAGCCCTTTTTGTGATTGTAGATGCTACTGAGTATTTGATAGTGAGTGGTTCATTCCACAATGAAGTTTCACAGACCGACTGTAATTCACTAGGGATTTTAAGTCTCTTGATTGCTGGGGATGCGAATGAAGTCTCATGTATGCTTTGTTTATTCTGTATTTTGTATGCTTTGTTTTGTATTCCGCCATTCACCTAATAGTGTCCAAATAAATGTTTTCTTAAATTGAAGTGTCATTAAATTTTTAATCTGCATTTGAAAGGTTTTCCCATTTACTTGGTTGAAATAAGTCACCTAGCATTAGGTGGGCTTCTTCAGTGATCACCATCATTAATGGGTGAGTTTTTCTGTGTAAGTCCTCATGCTTAGGATTGGTAAGCATTCCTCATCCATGAGATGTCAGACGCCAGTGGCAACCAAGGGGAGTTGGGTAAGTATGCATTGTTTGCCCCCTGGGGAGCAAAATCAACCACTTGGGATATTAATTTAATAGTTCGGGGGAAGTAAGTGTCTATAGGGTCTAGATCTATAGGAACTTATAGATCCAGGATAATTTTAGTTGACTTCTAATTGTAAGTTTAGGGGGTTGAATTGATTGTGAATTCTACTACTTGCTTTCGTTGTATCACAACCTGATAACACCAGATCACATTAAATGGTGCATTTTGAGAGGATCACCTTGTCACGTTTGTTTACAGGAATGCTGAAGGAACTTCTTTCAATGAAAAAACATTGTGGTACAGCCTTCGAAATGCACCACTTTAATGTACTCACTGGCAAACTACAAGCTTCCGCTTTTTATGCATTTGGGGTCATAGGTGGTTTCTGGTGATAGTTCATTGAATTTAACAATCTTTTTGGGTGAAAAATTAAACTTTTTCTTTCAACAGAATACATTATTAGGTTATAAAGTTCACCCTAAAGATACTTCATGGAATTTACATTTTGGATGAAAAAATTGAACTTTGTTATTCCACAGATAAAAAATTAAACTTTGTAATTCCACAGAAATCAGTGTAATTGCAAAGTTTAATTTTTTGATCTGTGGAATAGCAATGTTTATTTTTTTCATCCTAATCGTTCAGGTTCGAGTAATTGTCAAGAGCGACCTATCGATGAGTCGATATACATCGCCAAGAGCGACCTATGGATAGCTCGATATAATCGACCAATCGATTTGGCTGCAGCGATAGTACTGCCAACTAGCGGCCATATTTGAAAATAACTCAATGTTGCGACGGTGGCGTCGCCCTCGGGAATCGTGGTACTACGTGGGACCTGAGGAATAATATACGGATAATACTCGTGTATACACCAGAAATAGCGGACATAGTACCGGAAATACACCGCAATTACACCAGTCCTACACGAGTAGAAACGGGATATACACGAGTTTTTACCCGTGTTTTATCACGATTTTACACGGGTTTCGCACTGCTTGTGCTGTATGGGTCCTTACGAAATAATCAGCTAACGGTTTGAATCATGATGGTTTGAATATGTTAAAAAGAATTCCGACGAGATTTTAATGATTTCCCCTTATCAAATCTTTTGCCATATCAAATTTATTTAATTATCGTAATATAAACTCAGAATCAGAACTATTCCCTCAAAAAAATATTTTGCCTAATTTTCCAATTTTCAATAAGTTTATTCGTTCCTTTTGTGGAGATCTCATTCATTGAAATTGCACAAAGTAGCAGGAATAGCAGTGCCACAAATCACCGCTTACTTTTAAGATTGATTCACCTCAGTGATCGCAATCACAGTTAATCGCCGTTACTGATGAGTATCAGTCACAGGTAACAAAGTAATTGGAAATCACAGTTCCGCTCATCACTACGTAGTCTCTTTGCCACCTTACGCTAAGAGTAGGCAAATGGCGAGGCAGGGTTCCTTTCCGTCCATACCCCTGCTTCATAAGGAAAATGACCAAAGCTGACGGTCGCCTCCTATACAGATACCTTACCAAGGATGAATACGGGAAAATGCATCTTACGTATTTCAGGTTACAACTTATTAACTCAAATAGAGGTAAGTTATGCAGTCACTATTGAAAATAACTCGATTGTTTGAGGCTTAACTTTGTGAAAATCCACTGTAAACAATTAAAAAGATATGGTACTTTTTCACACAATTTATTTAAGATGACCGGTTTCGTCGCAGAAGTGACATCTTCAGGTACAGAAATCGCCATTTTTATATAAGATTTAACACTTTCCCGGCGAACAACATGTAAAAACTCTTCCCGGGATACCGCGCAGGTAAGATTATATGAGAGCGCCGACGTTTCGGGTACCGACTCGCTACCCATTCTCACGGCTACATATAGTTAGGCTTTATAGTTATTTTGTTGTTTATTTGGTTGCTAATACGCGTTGGTAGGGGAGGGTTGCGTTGGGATTGGAGCGTTACTCAATTTCAGGGGAATTTCCAATTTTTTTCTCTGCGACGAAACCGGTCGTCTTAAATAAATTCTGTGAAAAGCACCATACCTCTTTGAAATGAAATACCCAATTACGTTTCTGATGATCACGCAAAACCTTCATTTTTTATATCAATCTTTAACTTTTTTCTAATACATCGATGAGCGCTTACTGGACCCAAAAATATTTATTATCACTTTTCAAACGTATACAAGAAATATAGTGATTTGTCACCAAATAGTTGTCACACGAACTGTAAGTGCTTAGGTTAACAGCACGCAATTTCATAATCATCATTTTTAAATGTGGTTGACAACTTTATGGTTTAGGTTATCAGTAAAAATTTCCTCTGTAGTAAAATTCCCTTCTTCCTTGTATTAAATAAAATTATCAATCAAAATATCCTATTCTACATAACTTTCTGCGGTTTGACACTGCTAAAATCCCATTTTAACTATTTTATAATTCTTGTACTGTCTAAGTTTTGATTGGGGCCTAATATTCGAGATCTTTTCGAAGATAATTTTACGAGGTATTATATTATTTATTGCATTACATATCGCATAATAAATGCATAAATCCAAGGCTTAATGCCTTTATATTCACCACTGCTTTCAAATTAAATTCCAAATTATTTACATCCATTACTGCTATTTACTCTTCAATTAACAATTTTCAATTATTCCACAGGATACCACCGACATGACCAAAGAAGAACGAAAACTGCTGAAAGGCTCTCGCTGATTCCTCATTTCAGGAAGGCAATGATGTATAAAGAATTACTTTTGCTATTACGGGTAGGCACCATATTGCGCCATTCAGCTGATCACGTGAAGATATGCTGTTCGCCTTTAATTTGTTAGATGAAAGCTTTAATGGTCAAACAAATCCTGCCATTATCTGTACCTGAGAATATAGGGTTTTCACAATAACATTCGGCGAAAAAGCTCATGGAGAAGGTGCCTTTCAATTGCACGTATGAATCCGCGCCATTTAGGACACTGGTACCAGGAATCAAATACCTCACTTATAATAGTAGGTATATTACAATTGTAACTTCAATGGAATTTTTGCTTTAAAATTCTTTATGATATCGAGCAACTCAGATGGATCATTATTTCAAAATAAAAGGTCTGAAAAGATATTTTCCCAATACTGCAGTATGTAATTTATCAAATACCATCATAGCGAAGCTAAAAGGAATTTCGGCGGATTATTTTGCTGCGGTGAAATAGAGAAATTTATTAATTCCAGTCAATAATGACGGAGCATTATTTCAGGAAAGGGTTAACTACAGCCAACGTTAGAGCTCTGCATAAAATATAGTTAGAACATCATCTTCAGAGTTAGAGCTTCATCAAAAAGCTAAGCAAGGATATGGAGACGCTACCACCCTTTTTGCCACGAATCATAATATCACTTATGGTCTGGTTACACGGTATATTAGAATGTACAAGATAATATGAGAGTTTCCGAATCTCTGAAGGAACACGAAAATTTACCGGGTAACCACGTAAAAATGTACGAATTTATGAATTTCTGAACAGAAAATAGAACCTGTTCTAATTTCATTCAGACAGTCGTACAAGTTGACCTCGTAACAGAGTCACCTGGTGGAAGACTACGCAGACGACACATTCAGTTCATCTGGCTTCTATTGGCGACTCCTTTGTTTACATGCGGCTCCGATTGTCATTTTGATTTTGACCTTTGGCTGTCTTGGATTTTACACTCAAGGAATATGGGTAGCGAAAGAAAGGAACAGAAGAAAAGGGGATGTGTAAAAGGAAGGATCTGAAGAAAAGGCGCTGAGTATGTGGACCACGAGAATAGTCCAAGCAGTGCGAGGGTCAAAATCGGTAAAGTATGGTCCAATGTTCGCTATTTCAATACAGTTCTGTTCGGGTAGTAAAATGAGGCGCAGGGGTCAAATCAGGAGAGTTAAGGGCCAAACGAAGAAGTAAAGGTCAAACCGGTAGAAACAAATCCAAGGCAAGCAAGAGGTAAAAAAAACTATTCGAGCACGCGTAAATAAATAAACTACCAACACAAGCAAGATAAGAACTGAGTTTGTCGTTTCCAATTTCGTTACCATGCGGAAATAATAAGGTGGCTAAGCAGCTTTCATTTACTTACTAAAAGTCGACGGCTTCCCTTCGTTTAAATTGGTTTATGTAACGCTCCCAAGGTTAAATAATGAGGAAAAACAAGCTAAAACGCTAAACACGCAATAAAAAAATGTTCGTAAACTTGTCCGAAAAAATGTAACGTGTAACCACCAATTTGTGGATCTTGTCGATGAAAATGTACAAGAATCTATAAAAAGAACATTAAGAAAAATGTACAGAATCTTGTGCATTCTAATGTACCGTGTAACCAGGCCTTTAGAACTATATAGCTGTCGCAGATCAGAAACATGACCGGATAATAGTCCAATATAATTCTTTCGGGGAAATAATTGAAAAAAAAATCAATCCTTTTAGAGCTAAAATCTATGCGACATTGCTTTTTTTCAAGTTCAACAAAGAAGTTAAAAATAAATACAATTCGATTCAAATGGCCGTAAATGTAAAAGCATGAAAATGCTTAATATCGTAAACTTAAAAACAAAATAAAAATGACAAGATGTAAAATATCGTCTGTCTGAGAAATTTACATATGTCCCCAGCGGTCAGAGTCTTCAAATACGGTTATATAGGTGCATTTAATATATAATGACCAAACGAATAAAAAATAGGCCTGCTCGTCTAAAGTAATTTTGTTTTTCAATTTCATCTCAAGAAAATAGAGGGATATTATAATTTATATGGGAGGTAGGCCACATAAGATGATTTTAAAATTCAGGTATCACATTCTATTGCAAGCGAGTCCACATCAAGTAATAGAATGGGATCAGAAGTGTAGGAAAAGAAGAAATGTCTCCTTTAATGGGCGGAGGTAACTTCTTAAAAATGCTACTCGATACGATATGAAAGCGAGCACGTTAGCACTTCAAAACGTAAATCGAGAATTCTTCTTTTGAAAGTACCCTTTTCAATGCCTCTACAATTTTTCATTCATAAAATACAGCTTTTACTGCCATATTTATTTTTACTCACCTTCAAAGAGTAAAAATAGCATGCAAATGTGTCATTGGTGTGAAGATATCATCATTTTCAAAATTCAAATGTATAGAAATAATGAACTTTGTACTCTATTTTGACTATTTATATTGTAATAAAATGTCAATTAAAAATCAGTTGTTTCATTTAATCTCTGGCATTTATAACGACACAATCATAACATTAACATAACCACAAGAGTGTACATTGCATTGTAAGGAAAATTAAAGGTTTGATGATTTCAAAATTCTATGGAAAATTTATACCAAGCTCAAATAATGTACAGAGGTAGTTGGTGTGACACAGTGCTGGTCTGTGCAAAATAGGCAGTTGTGTAAGGGCCCAGAGGTTCTGAAGGGCCCCAAAAGGGACACGAGAATCGATCCCCTCTCCCCTCTGGCGAAATTTTTTTCATTAGCATGAGGTCTTGGTAGACTTATAATTTCATTTGGGTTGAATTATAAGCGCATATGGTTACTTCTCTTTCCCGTTATGGTTTATAGTTTCTCGTTTTTGTATTTCCTGAAGTTCAACATCTGCAGACTAGGAGTACAGTTTAAACACCAATTTCTACTTTTGTGAGGTTAAAGTTAGCGTAACTATGGGGATAATGAGAAATATTGGCCCTAAATACTACAACAATACAAAATAATCATATCACAGAAATGAATTTCCTACTTGTTTTAAAGGCAATAATTAAAGGGTTTTTTCATTTGGCCCCTATCATTTCTTTCAGTTAGTATTTTTTTACATAATTTACGACTTCAAACAGGTTTCTTCAAATAATAAACCATTTATTAACACTTTCAGTGCGAAGGTCAATATTTTAACTTTGCCATTATCTGAAAAAATTTCAAGTTAATTTCATTCCACGTATTTGATCAGTTGGGCTAGGAAATAGGACAAGATATTTACTTTTAAATTGTGTCTTTAGAATACAAAAATCATCATCATAACTGGTCTACAATCCTGAGTTTGGTTTGACGCAGGTCTCCACTCAATTCTCCTATCAACTATTCTTTTCACACCTACGTATTTCTTCTCTTTCACATCTTTCTTTACCTGTTCCATATATTTTGTTCGAGATCTTCCTTTCCGTTCTTGCCTTCCACTTGTCCTTCGACGATTGTCTTCATCAGGCCATCATGTCTCAAGATGTGGCCTATAAGGTTGTTCCGTCTCCTTATTAAGTTTTTCATGAGGAATCTCTTCTCTCCTTCTCTTCTTAGGATTTCCTCATTACTAACTCGGTCGATTCATTTGATCCTCATCATTCTTCAGTAGCGCCACATTTCCAAGGCCTAATCCTTGCTTTCTCCGCTGTTGTCATTTTCCAAGCTTCACTTCCATGCAGGAGCAAACTCCCAATGTAGTTTCTTACAAATTGTTTCCTTACATCCATATTTAAGTTTCCCGCTTTTGGTAGGTCTCTCTTACCATCATCATGTAAAGTAAAAATTATCATTTTCACAACATGAGATATATTTTTTGAAATTTCAGTTAAAACCTATTGCTGCAGAGAGAACGACTCATTTGGACAGTTTTTCATAAAGTTTCGACAAAAAATAATGAAACAATGGTTATTTTATATTAATGAATTGATGTAGACGATGGATAGGTTTAATTATCCATTGCTCAATTCTAGACCATACCTATTAGTTCAAAACGAATGCAGAGTCAGCAAGAAATCAAACCATACGTGAAAGAATGTAGGCCATCCGTTGTCCAATACTCCACAACTTTTTATTCTACTTTCATCGAAATAAAATCGGAAGATATTTTACAAACAGTTGGTAACTGTTGTGCATAGCTAATTAAAAGCTTAATGTTTTGTCAACAAAAAAAAGGAAATCTCATTAGCTAGTATTCATTGGCTAGTTAGCTGGAACAGTTTAAACTGTTGATAGACAACTGGAGTATAACTGAAGGAATCAATAACTTATAAGATATTTCACTAGCTAAGAGGAGTTCACGCAGAATGAAAAGAAAATTTAATCAATAAAAATATGAGGAAAATTCAAGAGAACAGAATTATTTAGAACTCAGAAGTGGGTAAAAAAATCAAAAGCTTTTCATACTTGTAAAAATAGGTATCAATAAATGACGATGCGTCAATAAATTTCACTAAGATCAAATTGAAGGTACCTCTCACTTACACTATGAGAAAAAACAACCTTATTGCTTTCATGTAAACGCATTAACATTCAATGGGTGAATTCAACATGTAATGCTTACTGCAAGCCACAACCTTTATGTTGTGACCAAGGTACACCTTCCACACCTTAAACCATGCTGATGACGCATGTTTGCGAACGCTCGGTGATATTATGTCTGTGTGTGCGTAAATGGATTTAAATTTGTAGTCGTGACACCATAATCTGGGTGCACCGACTGATGCAGACCAGGTGCAAGATTCAGCGTAGCTTCTGCTAGCAAGGTGTGAACACTACTGGTTATGTTCTACGTTAGTCACGAGAATTCCTAGAGAGCGCGATATCTCGGTCAAAATAGTACCAAGATAATAGCGATAAGTAAACTGGTAATGTGTAGCACCGACAGAACATGAGAGCAGTTCCCCATTAGATATCGATGCGTAACCATCTTCCATCTTCAATCAGACACTTATCACGTGATAATTATCGAAATGAGAAAAAATGGCAGGAAATTGATAAGAAGTTGGCGATATGTAATAACGTTTTTTTTCGGACAGTGATGGAGATAAGGACATCGCTGATTGGGATGAGTCAATGGCAACAGTTCGCCTGATCAAATCCATCGTCGGCCGTCACAAGGATAACTGCAGCAAAAGGTAAGTAAGCCTCCACAGCCTACTTTGTGTTCTAGGAGTTTCCAAATGTGAGAACCAATTGTAACTAATTTATTCATCTTGTCATAATTTAACTTTATAATTCATCTTTTCCGGTAAAGTCTTGTCAGGTATAATGGGCACGAATTAACCTCGGTATGTCTCGGTAGTTTATTTGGATAAAGCACTCGAGCGATATCAGTAGATCCATGTTCGACTCCCGGTCAAGCCATTTGATTATTTTCACTGTGAAGTTATCGAACAATAAATTGCAATGGTTTCATTCTACTGAAACGTATACCACCTAAAACCTTTGCCAAACAAAATAAAAGGGAGAATAATCAAAATATTCACGATTCTTTTTGCCAAGACAATTATTTTTACAAAAAACACTCAATGATTTTTGCATAGATCTCGACACTCCCCTGAGGTATTTCGTGCACAAGGTTTTATCGTGTCTGGTTCGATTCAATTGATCGAATCAAGGTAATGCGTCGAAAAGTCTAAATACTTTTTTGTCAACGGTATCGCATGTATGGTAGAGAAGTGCTTTTGCCAGACGACGACACTCGATTTAGGTTCAAATTGTTACAAAGCGATCAGAAATTTCGATCTAGCTGATCAAAAGCGATCAAGTTGATCTCTGTAGGGCGATCTATTAATCGAATAAATATCTAATTTCAGTAGAATATAAGTGCAATTATCCATAAAAATCAAACAAATGTTTTTGTAAACATGATCCTACTCGCGAAGTTGGGGATGAATTTTTAGATTGTACGATTTCAATTGCATGATAATAAGCATATCTTCCGGAATATTTCTTATTTTTGAAAGGGAATACATTTTTATTGATTTACAATGCATTCCGGTTCGTTGGGACTTATCGAAACCAGTGCACTTTGCCCCGACTAAGTGGATGCCCCATTTACCATCCGTTGGAATATTCTATCAACCGAGTTTGATGACCAATGCCTGAAAGACCGCAAGTTAGATTTTAAAATCAAGTGCGTACATTATAGCTCCTTTATTTCTGCGATTACTAAAGGAATAAAAATTGAGTAATACTAATTATTTTTTCCAAGTGCGCCCAGAGACGGAATTTCCGCATATTTTTTCTGGTTAACGCGCGTCGAATGTATCGAATTTACCACTATTCAGTACAAAGTTATAAAGTTTCATGTTATTACGTTCAGCAATATTTTATCTATTAATTCAAATGTAAAAAATGGGTTATTTTCCGTTTCTAGTGCAACATGAAACCGCCGTTTGGACCTTCTTCTTTTATATCAACTCTAGAGTTCATAATTTGAATCAAACAATTTTATCTCTGCAAAAGCGCTTCATGATTCGATATATTTTATCCTTTATTTCGGGTTTCGAGCACCTTGAACTACATGGAGCCACCCGAAAAGAAAAAGGGTGTACGGCTGACCAGTCAGAGGTAAACATTTTTTAAATTGCCTTGTGAAAAGCCTAAATCCTCTTAGGAAAATTTAAAAATGTATTTAAAATGACAAAATGAACTTTAGAGCAAAAGATATAAACTTTAAGTCGCTAGACCACTTCCAATTTTCATCACCAACTACCCTTTTTATTCTCTATCCACTCGCCTCCCCCGTACTGTGAGATGATTTTGATTCATGCACAATGTTGCATGCATTGCACTTAGTATTTGACAACAGGAATGATCTGGGGCTTTACCGGCGTGTGCATTCAGTAGATACCATTTGGGTTTTCCACCAAGTCACACTTATTACAGCATTTCTGCCAACGCTTTGAATTAGTACGTACGGTATATTTTCGTCAATCCACATCCTGGCTATTACCTGACACGGATTATACACTTGGAGCAAGGCGCCAGATATCACCTTAATTTAACGACTTTACAGCAGAAATGGTATAGATTTTACCTAATTAACTCTAAAATTATTTTACTAAGCTAATTTCTTAAATATTTACTCCACCATTACTTCCCCTCAATAATGTTTCGTTTTCGGAGATTCCCGGTGGCAAATTCATTGGTCTGCAATCAACATATAGCATCCCTGAATGTGTATCTGTCTTACGCGCTTGTGTATCTAACTTACGTTTGCGAGATAACGGTGACCTGGATATTGAAAAGTGCTATTCTCTCGAGTCTTATCTTGGTGAAACATATCATAACATATGCTATTCCCCGGATTATTTTCCAATCATGAGACTACCAACGTTAGAGGGTAGCAAAGTATACAAGGCAAACAAATATTAATACAATAACCTTCATTCTTTTCTTCTGGGTAGATTTATGACTCTCCATCCCAAGCATATAGGCAATGCCTAGGCCTGTTTTGGCAATAAGTAGTGATAAATATAGTATCATAGGTTATATTGACGAAGTTTAAAGTTTATGAAAAGAATTTTATTGTTTTACGGGCTGGTATGGTTATGGAGCATGGTTGAGAATGATCAACAAATGCTGAGCGTATGCAACCCGCGTGCCACTCAAAACGTCTGCCTGGTGTGTCGCGCGCTCACTCTTGATGTGGAATCCCGTCAACCAATCGGCAGAAATGAAAGATATTTGAGAGTATAAGCTAAAAATGTCTAACGAGTCGTTGTAAAAAACAGAAACGTGATAGAATAATCCGAGGATGATATCATCTTCAGTTATGTCCGAAAAACACCTAAAAATACCAAAATTTCAAAACTTTAAGTGCGATGCGGCACGTTTTCCCTGTATCCAATTGCAAAAATAATTTTCGACATCTATTTTCTCACCAAATTGAACAAAACAGGGGCGTGCCCCTTAAGCAATTTGAAAACTTTACTAATGAGGACCATCCTAACACGCATCCCTCATTTTGAAGTGTGTCATGGTGTCTCCTATTTCTAAACTTATGGTTACGCATACGTAGCATTTTTCACGTTTCCATTCTCTTCCATTCTGCATACTACGATCATTTAATTCTTATTGTGCAGTCTATTTCCTAATCCGTGTTGCAGAACAGTCTAGATGCCTTTCGGCTAAAGTTAATCAGAAAAAGGAATCAAGCGTTTACCCTTGATGTTTAATACAACGCCATTCCTTGCCCACAAATTTAGAAAAAAATTTAGCAACTCTTTTCAGATTACATCTGAAGCCGTCATTTGGGTCCCTTTTCCAAAGGGTGCATCATATATAGACCCGAAATTGACAGTTTTTTTATCAGCATGCGTCAGCATAATACCTTTTTAATGCTTTAAATTGATGAATAGAATAGATTTCACCCATGTTTTCAAAGACGGAGTTCTTCAAAATTACCGGTTTAATAATTGCAAAAAACGATAATCCCTATCTCTGACGTTTTCATTTCGTGAAAAAATAAGGCAATTTAGACAGGAGACTGATTTTTTGCTTATGCGATCAAAGCAAATATTTAAATATCGGTAGGCATGAAGACTGGGATGAGTTCATATGCCGTTCAGAAAAAGTTCATGTAAAGTCCATCTAACGAAGAGAAAAAGGCAATATTTAAACATTAAATCAGATCGTCTGTCAAAGGAATCGGACAGTGAACTCAAGGGATACTTAAATAAAGAAAGAAAAAAAAGGACGCTGAGTACACGAATCTCACAGAATGCACAGAATATCTCCTGGCGCACGTACTTAGAGGGGATATCACAGGGGCAATAAAAAATCACTCCAAGTACGCTAAGTGCCTAAACCAAGGGATTCGTCCTTGGAAAATGAGAAAATGGAGGAGATAGAATGAAACCCAACCGAAATTTAATGCTTTTTTGACCAGTTAAGCCAAAAATCAATCTCCCTTCTGAATCGCCGTACTTATTTTCACGAATGAGTAAATTGAAAGCGTCAATGATAAGGATCAGTATCCCTTTTGCCATCATTTAAATAATAATCGCGATTGAGGCGTCTTCCGTTCACGTATGACTCACTTACACAATGGTTCAACCCTTACCTTATTTTTGGATAGGTTTGGGTAGATCACTGTAAGGAATTAGCGAAAGACGAATGAATATCACACATCAAGAGTTGCGGGAGCCGGTATCTTTCCCATGGCTACCTCTTAAATAGGAAGCCCGTTTGCTCTACGATGGATATGAACCCAGGACCCTTCGATCTGTAGCCAAGTGCTCTACTCACTAGGCCATCACTCTTTCGTATGTGTTGAAATACATACGGTAAAACTCGGTTATAACGATCACGCATGTAACGAAATCTCGCCTATAACGAGGTGAGACGCAGCTCCCCTGGACTTCCCAATGACCGCCAATGTGAATTTCCTTGCATATAACGAGTTTGTATGACACGAAATCTCCGCTATTACGAACTATTATTTAGTCCCTTGGAGATTATTTCCTTTTTCATGAAGAAATTACGATCATATTGGCTACTTGAACGTCCCTTACCTTAAAATCAGTTGTTCTTACGTGTGGCCATCACCACATAGTTCTGCTGTTGATCTTAAAATCCTTCAAAATGCAACTTCTTTTTTCAGCCTTTTGATGAAATGGGTGGGACGGTGTATAAATATAACGGATCTATTGCAAAATAAATACGATATACGGAATATTAGCCGGAAGACCTGTTATGCCTAGGGATAAATCCTTAAACTAACTATATATTTAAAAGAGGATGTCTGTTTGTCTGTCCGCCATGCATTTCCATGCGGCTGCACGGATTGTGGACCCCCCTTCGAGGTGATTTCGAATGTGGAAGCTTTCACCCAGAGAAAACTCCAAAGTGTGGATGCAGTTCTGCTGGAATTTTATGGCGGGATTTCGTTACATGCTTCTTTATTCCTTTACCTAAAAATCCTGCTATGTGACCATGAATTTGAAGTTCCATGTTTCCCACTTCTATGGGTACTATCCTTCCCGAGCAACGCCGGGTAGCCTGCTAGTTATGGATATAACGAAATTCCGTTTATAGCAAAATAGAACGATGGTCTCTGCAATTCGCTATAAGCGAGGTTTACTAAAATTAGGATTTATTCACTCACTAGCTCCAGGCGATCAGTGCTTTCGCCTCCGGATGGATGACGCAACCGCGGAGGATGTGTGGACCACGGAGGAGTGGTCCACGGTGGAAGAAGAGGAGAGCATCTCCCACGGGCTGCCAACTACGGTAGCCTCCAAAGTCACACGCCGAGTGGCGAAGTCCATGGCCCTCGTGAAGAAGTTCTCGCCCGTCGATTACGCGGTGTTCTGCACCATGCTGGGCATGTCCGCCACCATCGGGATATATTTCGCTTTCTGCGCAAGGCAGAAGCAGAACACCACGTCAGAGTACCTGATGGGAGGGAAGAAGATGGGAATCATCCCGGTGTCCTTGTCACTCGTCGCTAGGTATGTATTTCTTTATAGGGCCACACAGATGGAGAACGCAATCTTGGTGCGTTGAGCGAGATTTACATTTTTCACAGTAATATTTTTAATTTAACCTTAGAGAGGTATATATACTTCTCGATATGCCTAGATAACATATTTAACACAAATATAACCCAGGTTGGGTAGTGCACAGTATCGAGGACAATGAAAGACACAAAAAACACTCACAAGACTAAATTTTTGGTAGCACTACCACTAGTACTCCGAAAAAGGTGGTATTGCCACCGAAAATTTAGCCTTGTGAGTGTTTTTGCGTCTTTCATTGTCTTTTATACTGTGTTTTACCCAACTTGAGTTAAATTTGTGTTTAATTTAATTTTATTTTTAATTTAAATTTTAACTTCTAACTTTGTTATTATTTGGGATTAGGCCACTAATAAAATAACTCAATCACCTCAATAAAAACTCACCCACCTGCACTTGGAGAGAGAGAGAAATAGAGAGAGAGAATAATACAATAAATTTGTACAACCAAAATTCATAAAGCAGTTACATCTATAATTTAAATATTATCCAGATTTACGGCTGATACACCAGTAAGAAGGTTTACGCTCAGGCATAGGTTTATTGATGGCATAAGGCTACGAAAATATTTACTCCCTCACCTGCCCTTGGAGAGTAAGAAAATACTACTCTAACTTCATTAGGTCTAAATCATTTCGCAGCTAAAATGAGTACCCTAGAAGCCAAGCGCAGCTTTTATAATTATGCAGTTAAGTGCAGATAATGGTTGGTTGGGTACACAATGTTGTTGTGGTAAACGGAGATGAGTAAATCACTCAATCTATGCATATATATTTCACAGTGATTCCCTTAACTCTGCCACAACAATATAGTGCACCCCACCAACCACCTAATCCCCGAAATTAAAAATACTGCACTAGTTCCCCTTGGCTTCTATGGTCCTCAATTCTTAGTTTAAATATTATTTAGATTTACGGCTGGTATATTACTATCTCACTTTTATTTTTTGAGTTATGTACAGCCAGAGATGCTAACATAATTATTTTGCACCATGATTTTCTTGGCAATTCTTGCTGCCCTCTTGGAGAACTGTTTTCACAAATGATCAATGTTCAATGATTTAACTCTTGTAACTATTGAAAGAATAGAGAGATGGCACTTTTCCACAGGTTTATTGAGAGTACGATGAATTTCGACGGTTAGGTCATCATCAAGTAGAATGACCCAACGGTCGAAACGCCTCGTACTATCAATAAACCTGTGGAAAAGTGCCATTCTTTTAATACTTACAGGATGTCACTCCACTATATTTCGCCTGCTTCTGATACTTCGATTTAAGTCTTCATCTATGCGAATTTTTCCGTCAACTGCA